>NC_136388.1:29798317-34598317 GCF_965140285.1 Lepidochelys kempii
GGGCTGAGCTTCTCTCACACCTACGAGAGGGAGAGAAGAAGGGGATGTTCTTCCTCTTTTTTTTTTTTTAGGAGGAGGGGTGGAGAGCAACATGTACTTTAAGCTACATAAAAAGCATATGATGGAGTGGTGAGGTACCATGGGAAGGTGACGTTACTCATGAAGATGCAGCTCCTCCAAAATTAGTTCCAGTCAAACCTATTTACCACATATTTGTGTGTTCTAGAGGTGCCACAGATTGTACAGAAACTTACATAAGGCATGTTTTTAATTTAAAAAAAAATGCCACAGATTTTATTTTCCACATTCCTCCAGCTATTAAATGTGCTGCTACCAGTACAAGTCTATTGTATAAAAGAGAGCAACATTATAGTCTATAAAATTAGGGCTGTCAAGCAATTAAAAAAATAATCACAATTAATCACACGATTAAAAAATTGTGATTAATCAAACGATTAAAAAGATTAATTGTGATTAATTGCACCATTAATCCCACTGTTAAACAAGAATAGCATACCATTTATTTAAATATTTTGGATGTTTTCTACTTTTCAAATATATTGATTTCAATTACAACACAGAATACACAGTGTACAGTGCTCACTTTATATTTATTTTTGATGACAAGTATTTGCACTGTAAATAAACAAATAGTATTTTTCAGTTCACCTAATACAAGTACTGTAGTGCCATCTCTCTATCATGAAAGTTGAACTTACACATGTAGAATTATGTACAAAACCCCCCTGCATTCAAGAATAAAACAATGTAAAATTTTAGAGCCTGCAGGTCCACTCAGTCCTACTTCTTGTTCAGCCAATTGCTCAGACAAACACGTTTGTTTACATTTTCAGGATATAATGCTGCCCACTTCTTGTTTACAATGTCACCTGAAAGTGAGAACAGGCGTTCTCATGGCACTGTTGTAGCCAGAGTCACAAGATATTTACATGCCAAATGTGCTAAAGATTCATATGTCCCTTCATGCTTCAACCACCATTCCAGGGCACATGTGACCATGCTGATGATGGGTTCTGCTCGATAACAATCCAAAGCAGTGTGGACCGACACATGTTAATTTTCATCATCTGAGTCAGATGCCATCAGCAGAAGGTTGATTTTCTTTTTTGGTGGTTCTGGTTCTGTAGTTTCTGCATCGGAGTGTTGCTCTTTTAAGACTTCTGAAAGCATGTTCCACACCCTATCTGATTTTGGAAGGCACTTTAGAATCTTAAACCTTGGGTCGAGAGCCATAGCTATCTTTAGAAATCTCACATTGGTACCTTTTTTGCATTTTGTCAAATCTGCAGTGAAAGTGTGCTTGATCACTTGGAATGGTGGTTGAAGCATGAAGGGACATATGAATCTTTAGCACATCTGGCACGTAAATATCTTGTGACTCTGGCTACAACAGTGCCATGCGAACGCCTCTTCTCACTTTCTTGTGACATTGTAAATAAGAAGCGGGCAGCATTATCTCCTGTAAATGTAAACAAACTTGTTTCTCTTAGCAATTGGCTGAAGAAGAAATAGGACTGAGTGGACTTGTAGGCTCTGAAGTTTTACATTATTTTGTTTTTGACTGCAGTTATATAACAAAAATAATCTACATTTGTAAATTGCACTTTCACGACAAAGAGATTGCACTACAGTACTTGTCTGTGAATTGAAAAATACTATTTCTTTTGTTTATCATTTTTACAGTGGAAATATTTATAATCAAAAATAATATACACTGATTTCAATTACAACACAATACAATATATATTAAAATGTAGAAAAACATCCAAATCATGTAATAAATTTCGATTAGTATTCTGCTGTTTAACAGTGCAATTAAAACTGCAAATAATTGTGATTAATTTTTTTAATTGTGATTCATTTTTTTGAGTTAATCACGTGAGTTAACTGTGATTAATCGACAGCCCTACATAAAATAATATGAATATACTAACCAAAATAACTTTCTGTGCATAATGTCATGTAAAGATCTGATATCTTGGGATTTTATTAGGAAGTAAGCTATTACTAGTTTGAACAGGTACTTCATCCACTTGTACCAGGAAATACTAGAGCCACTAATATCTTACCTGGTGGTAACAAGTTAAAATAACATTTAACTGTGACTACAGTGTGTGTATATTTAAAATGTGCATGTGAACAGTATTTTATTTTTTAATGAACAGGAATTTTCATCTTGCTCTTTCTGCCATTGGATTCAATGGGATCATGATAGTATATACCTGGAAATCTTGCGGGATGTCAAGTTGTATAGACTAATTAAAGGGTACTGTGGTGCAAGACTTGGCAAAGAATAAATATTTACATGAACACTGTATTGACCAAATGTTTCATACTCTGAGCTCGAAACCAAACGGTGCCCTGCATCACTCTGCTTGCTATACTGAACAATTGATTATAAAGATCTTAATAACTGAAAATGGGACTCAGTCCTGACATTCACAAACAACAGTTGTAATTTCATAAAAATGCTGTTTTTAAAATTCTGATGGATTTGGTTCCCGGGGAAGAAAAGGTCAGCTTGAAAGTAATGTTAAATACATGTTCTGTGTAGTTTTATTTAGTTCCATGTATCTACATTTTCTAGGCCTAGAAAAAAAATGAAAGCAAGATACTATTTTTTGCAGATTAAAACAAAGAATGAATTGGATGCATTTGGTGTTAACCCCACTCAAACCTGGAACAAGCACTGTCTGTTACCTGCCTTGGAAACTACCAAAGACTTATAGAGCAGGGACTGCCTGTCATGCTGCGTATTGGTAATGTGACCAGATGTAATGCAATTTCCACTTGTGTTTAGGATGAGGGAGCCAAATTCTGATTGCTGCATTTGTTTGATCGTTTACGTTGGACTTAAGCCTTACTTGAATGCTGGTAGCAAGAGGAGAAAATTTCACTGGCATGGCACTGACTCTGTGGGGGCTCCAGGCTGGAGCATGCACTGGCAGCCCCCCATCAGCTCTCCCCTTTCCCTCAGCACCTCCCACTCACCAGCAAGCCCCACCAATCAGCACCTCTCACCTGCTATGATCAGCTGTTTTGTGGCGTGCAGGAGGCTCTGGGGAGGGTAGAGGGAGGAGCGGGGACAGGGCGTGCTCGGGGGCAGGGGTGGAGCAGGGTCAGGAAGAGGTGGGCAGGGGTGGGGCCTTTGGGGAAGGGGTGGAGTAGGGGTGGGGGCCTTAGGGAAAGGGGTGGAGTGGGGTGGAGTATGGGTGGGGCCTGGGACACAGTCAGGGGTCGAGCATCTCCTGGCACATTGGAAAGTTGGCTCCTGTGATGACTGCATTGCTTAAGCCTCATTTTTGTTCTTTAAGAAAAAGAGGCACCCATTTGGCTCAGTGTTTCAAATGTGGAAATGCCACTATTCCACTCCTGAACCAGAGGATGAGTTCTATTTGCCTGGATTTTAGTAAGACATTTGACACAGTTCCATGTGGAAAATTATTAGTTACATTGAAGAAGATGGGAATTAATATGAGAATTGAAAGGTGGATAAGGAACTTAAAGGGGAGACTACAACTGGACACACTGAAAGGTGAAATGTCAGGCTGGAGGGAGGTTGCTAGTGGAGTTCCTCAGGAATCGGTCTTGGGACCTATCTTATTTAACTTTTTTATTAATGACCTTGGCACAAAAAGTGGGACTATGCTAATAGAATTTGTTGATGACACAAAGTTGGGAGATGTAGCCAATATGGAGGAGGACTGGAATAGCATACAAAAAGATTTGGATAACCTTGAAAACTGGAGTAATAGAAATAGGATTAAATTTAATAGAGCAAAGTTTAAGGTCATGCATTTAAGGACTAACAAGAAGAATTTTTGCTATAAGCTGGGGACTTATCAGTTGGAAGTGACAGAGGAGATGTAATATCTGGGTGTATTGTTTGCTCACAGGATGACTATGAGCTGCCAGTGTGATACACCTGTGAAAAAGGCTAATGCAATCCTAAAATGGATCAGGTGAGATATTTTCTGTAGAGATACGGAAGTGTTAGTAACATTATACAAGGCACTGGCGAGACCTCATCTGGAATACTGTGTGCAGTTCTGGTCTCCCATTTTTAAGAAAGATGAATTCAAACTGGAACAGGTGTAGAGAAGGACTACTAGGATGATCAGAGAAATGGAATACTTACCTTATGAGAGGAGACTCAAAGAGCTTGGTTTGTTTAGCCTAACCAAAAGAAGGGTCGGGGCAATTTGATTGCTCTCTATAAATACATCAGAGGGATAAATACTAGGGAGGGAGAGGAGTTATTTAAGTGAAGCACCAATGTGGACACAAGAACAAATGGATATAAACTGTCCATCAACAAGTTTAGGTTTGAAATTAGATGAAACTTTCTAACCATCAGAGGAGTGAAGTTCTGGAACAGCCTTCCAAGTGGAGCAGTGGGGGCAAAAAAATCTGACTGGCTTCAAGTCTGAGCTTGGTAAGTTTTATTGAGGGGATGCTATGATGAGACTGCCTACAATGGCATGTAGCTGATCTGATCTGGTGATGGGACAGTAGGTTGGGAAGGCTCTGAGTTACTATGGAAAATTCTTTCCCAGGTGTCTGGCTGTTGGATCTTGCCAAAATGCTCAGGGTCCAACTGACTGCCATATTTGGTTTAGGAAGGAATTTTCCTGAGTAAGATTGGCAAAGATCTTGGGGTTTTTTTTGTTTTTGCCTTCCCCTGCAGCATGGGGCATAGGTCAGTTGCAGGTTTAAACTAGTGTAAATGGAGGATTCTCTGTAACTTGAATTCTTTAGATCATTATTTGGGGACTTCAGTAACTCAGCCAGAGGTTAGAGGTCTATTACAGGAGTGTGTGGATGAGGTTCTGTGGTCTGCAATGTGCAGGAGGTCAGACTAGATGATCACAATGGTCCCTTCTGGCCCTAAAATCTATGAGCCTCTGAGATTGCTCTGGTGGCTGCTCAATGCCTATACCCCTGGCAGCTGGAGAATAGTATTGTGCTGTCAAACTCAATAAGTCAATGGGTAAACTTGTTTCTTAACTGGGATGGGAACTGTAGCTCCTAGTTTGGCTTCCTTCTCATGCCATGGTTTACTAGAACCTAGCCATGAAGGGATCCTGCTGATATCAATCAGCCTCCATGAAAGGGAGGGAGACAGGGTGGACTACCTGTGGTCACTCTGGCTGCAGTGCTCAGGAAGAGTCATTCCTTGTCATATAGGTTGTAGTTTGTAGTTCTCCAGATAGCTATAAATCAGTGGCCAGCTAATGTGATTTAATTTGATCTGGTTGACTTGTTGACCCACCCCAGCTGAAAGATGAGCAGATGAAAAGAAGGCCTTTGCTTTTTTCCTGCAGCTGTATAGAAGGCTTCAATATGGTGCTTTGTCCTACTCCTAAACTATGATACAAAATTATTGTTTACTGATGGTAATTTCTTGCCTGTGGTTTTCCATTGGTACTGGTTGCTGAGTATTGCTGTACTATGTATTCCCCCTCTTCGGCTCTTCACTTATGCATGGCTCTGTGACATTGCCCAAGTGCATTCCTGGCACAAGTTCTTTATTGCTGACTCACTCTTATAGTCTGCTATACAGCAGGATAGGTCAATAACATAGAATCCAAGGGGATCCCTCCTCAGCTGTGCCCATGTTTGGAGGTTGTAAGTTGCAATGCAATGGATAAAACCATTTTCCATGGAGACGGGAATGCCTGCATGAGCAGCTAACAGCACACAAACTGGGACACGAAAATCTGCCCACAGAGGTTGCCTTGCTGGTTTTCTGCAGTGGAGAGTGTGCTGTCACACGGATTACCAACAATGGAGGAGCTTTCCAGTATCTTGTGAAAAGGGACAGGAGTTTATACAGGCTTTTTATTGCCAAGAGAAAGGCGTTACTTTCAGCAATGTCTGCCTGCCTTGCTGGTTTCAGGCTGATAGGATGATTGCATGTTTGTAAAACTGCAGGTATTTAACTTCCAGTAGCACATTTCTCTCTCCTAGATGTGGCACGCCATTCAACAAACATTCTTTGCCATGCGCAAACTCTCAGTTTGATCGGAAATTACTCATTTTAATTAAACTTCTTATTTCAGAATCTTCTGCTGTCAGTGGCCAGACTGCTGACAAAATGACACCTTTCGTGACACTGGAATTATGGAGGCTTAGTGTTAGAGATTATTACAAAATATTTCCATGCTGCTTCAATACTGTTTTAACAGTCAGATGAAACACTGGGTCGAATTCATTCCTTGTGTAAGTCCCTTGACATCCCTGACTCAGTTTGGCCTGTTTTCTTTAATAACTAAAAAATTAAAGCATTGTTCATGAGAAGGATGATTAGAAATATCTCATTTTTTAAAATAAAAGTGATGCACATATGAAAACCATAAAAACAGCTCTTAAAAAAGTCAAGTATTTTGTCTGGTTTTTAAACCAATATTGAGGAGGGATAGAAATTTCCTTATTGTGATATATGTCGGGACTTGAGCCTATACCCACTCATTGGAGTGAATGTCAAAGCTACAATTGACTTTAATGGGCCGATACTTTTCGGCCACAGTGGACAAATATATTGTTGTTGTAATGAAGGATGTCAGTTTTCAACAAGGTGGTTGCAGCTGGCAGCAGGAGGCTTGAAAATGTCTCATTTTAATCAACAATATTCCCGCCCCCAAATAAACTTCACAGCTTATGCATGGTGAGAAATGCTTCTCACAATGTGAATTTAGAGAACATTGTGCAGTGTAAAATGGGTGCAACTTTAACTCATGGAAAAACTACATCAATTTTCAAGATGGAATTTTTGAAAAGGAATCCTTTTAGTCTTGGAACAATGATGTTATCCTTGCATTTAAATGCAAGGATATGTTATAATACAAACTTAGACCCTGATCCTGCAATGATCTCTGCGGGGTTGCAGGCGTCTGCCTCCATGGAGTTCAATGCTGGATTTGGGGCTGATTTTGCTACCTTTAATCATATTGACTCCAGTTCAGTAAACTATCTCTGTTCAGCAAAGGACCTATGCATGTGCTTATGTGCTTTGCTGAATCAGAACCATTGAACTCTGAAATCTATTAATCCTCAAATAGCCAAATTGATATCAGGTGCTACTTGTTGTGAATAAAGATGGCATAACTGTTACCTTAATAAATTATTACTTTTAAGTGGATCAAATGAATTGAGATAGATAAATGTTATAAAATATATATACACACATATAGGATATAAAACATATTCTCATATCATTAACAGGTCATATTTTAATATATTTAGTGGTTTTGTCTCTTGCTTTTCAAAAATTAGACATGGTAGGGAAAGGGAATTTTTCAATTGCTTTTGCTTAATTCTTTAAGTCTTTGTTAAAATCCTGTAAGAAAGATAGTCTGGGTCTTGCTGTCTGTACTCTTAAAAATTCCCATGAGGCCCTGAACCTGAAAACTCCTATGCATATGCTTAATTGGGGACTCCCCTGGGACTTTTTTATATGCAGAAAGTTAAGCATATTCCTAAGGGTTTACCAGATCAGGGTCTTAGTTTGTTAGTATTGATCTGTTTCGTGAAGTTGCATTATCTGTCGCTATATTTTAGATATAATTTTTGCCAGAATTCATTGCATTGCTATATTAACTCCTACATCAGACTTAGGCTGTAACCTCCCAGCAGGGGTAGACACGTTACCTGTAATCTTTCACATGGATACAGTTCATCATTAGTGAAACTCCCGCTTTCAGATCAGTCATATTTTAGGACTCAGAATTGATATATCAGTCACAGCATAAAATGCTATCATTCCTGTAGACCAACTGTTTACCAGAGTATAACACAAACTCTCCTCCTGTGTCTCATTTCATCACACTGTTCCACATAGTGATGTTTCAATGTGAAATGAAGTTTTTTCATGCTGTGCTTCTGAGTAGAAAAAAGACAGAAGAACATGTATGATAAATGGTGAAGGTTCCAAGAGAAACCTTGCAAAACAATACAATTTGGAAGCATTACATTTGCTTAAATAATTTAGTACACAAATGTGGCTGTTAGTTTTATAACTAAATACTATTTATGTGACTGTGGGTGGAAAATCAGTTATTTCTAGTGAATTACTTAATCTCATGTCTTATTTAGAAATTAGGAAATATAACTCACTCTAAAGTTGCCATTGTGAAATATTTTTGGAATCTAGATCATTAGCAAAAATATAACTATTCTTTTCAATGGTTCATATATTTAGTTACAGTTTTTTTTGTCATCGGAAAATTAATTTTAATTTTTCTAAAGTAGTCATTCTTTGTTATATTCTAGATTAAATTATATAGTTTAAAAAGATGAGTTAATTGAATGGGTAGATCACTAATAATACTTAGATTGGGATTCTTTTCTCACTTACAGTGTACGTTAACTTCTATGGAATTACTCTGATTTGCACTGATGTGAATCAAAGGAGAACTGAGCTATTAGTTCGAATACAAGTTTTAATTTCCAAAATAGGGCTGAGTTCATCTGCAATTGTGGATACTCAGCCCTCCTGAAAATCAGGTGCTAGATAATTATAGTGGTGAAAAAACAGAAGCACCCAAAGCTTGAGGCCACTTTACTTATCAGTAACATTGGGATAATTATATTTACCTCTGGGGAGGGGCGTGGCAAGGATAAATACTGTGGCTGGGGCAAACTGAAGGGATGCATCTCACTTCCTTGACTTTCAAAGAATGTTGGGTGCCTAATGCCTTGTCTGCTTTGGAAATCCTTTGCTATATAACTGCAAAGCATGTGTGTTGCTCCTTCATTCCTCTGTGCTCTAAGATCCTGACCCTGCAAATACTTCTGCTCGTGCTTAATTTTATGTTTTAGCAAATGCATAAGTGTTTGCAGATCCAGAGCTGAAGGACAAAACTCCAGTTGTTGATGAAAAAATCCTTGCACAGACCCACTATAGTGCTGGCTTGGTGTTCCATGATGTTTTCTTGAGCCTGTTGAAGCTTTCATGATTTTTATATGCTTGTCACTGGTTCCACCACTCACATTTGACTGTTTATTTGGGCCAACAGACTGATCCACACATAAACAGATACTGCCTCCCAATAATCATTCAGAATTTTGGTTAACATGCAAGTATGTATACAGTAGATCTAATCACTATGTATTCTCGCTCTCACTAGGCTAAACCCACACCCCGACCACATATAGTAGGTTCCATAGCTGCTGTTTCTTATGCTCAGTATCTTTTTCTTGTGTCTCACATTGCTATTTTTTGGTAGATTAATGTTTGTTGAAGGCATATATTGTTGTAATATTCTTCGATAAAAAGTAAATAGTTTTAGAATTTTTAACTGGGCATTTTTTACAGCTCTCACTTAAGCTTCCAAAATAAAAATTAAAAGATGCTGCAGTAAATGATAGAGAAACTCACTGCTGTCGTGAATTTTCTTAATTAAAAGTCTTCTGATGTTTTTCTCTTCCTTTCTCTCTCTCTCTCTTTAAAGCAATAATTCATGGTAGCTAAAAACATCTGTGAAACACCATCTTCTGGTGACATCAAAGCTGTGAAATACTGTAAAATTGAAAGTTCTTTGAGGAAAAATATTTTATATATTTTCTTGAGAGATGGTGTATACCTTTTACCATGGAAAATATCTTTTCTATACTGTCTTATGGGAAAGTTAAAGATCCAGCAAATAAATAATTGTTGCGATGAAGCATGTAGCATTGCATCTGTAAAACATTTTTCAGGCGTGGAAATGACGAGTTAGAGAATATGATGGATTTTCATGACAGTTAACTCCAGGTCTTGAGGTATATTGGTAACATATATATTATATGCAAATCTTAAAAAGTGGAAGATGATTTGAGGTTTCTAAAAAAATGGTATAAAAATAAAATAAAAGAAAATTTTGGTTATGATGATGCTGTGAATCATCAGAAACCGTGGTAGTTTTTGATTATATAAAGACGGAGCAAATTGCCTGATGCCTTTTCTTATGGGAGTCTTGTGCAGCACTAGTATGTTGAAGATTCTGAAAATCACAGTGCCATAGTGGTTTGGAATGACATTTAACTTCAAGTATTTCTAGTGCAGAGGACTGATTTATTATACCCCCACTGTCTCTGACACAAGGTAATAAACATTGATGTATTAATCATGTAATTTAATATTTATGGTATTTGCTAAAGACTTCTATGATTAAAATTGTTGACATTTTAATAACGATGCCTAAGAAGTAAACAAAAAGCTTGCTATTAATGGACTCCACACCAGAGCACTTGGCCTTTTGTGTGATCTATCATCTATAAAAAACCAAGCTCTTCTGTTTTGCCTATTGCCCTGGCTAAGGAGCATACACAGCCACTGTAAAAAAGTGTTAAGCTTTTCAGACTCTTCCCGTATATGGACAGGATAACTAGGCAAAAACGGCTTGCTGCTTTTAATATAATAAAATAAATTACTGTTCAGAGTCTCCAGGCAGGTCCTATCAGCATCTCTAGTATGGGAATTAATATATTTTTTTAAATTTGCATATTCGATTGGGTTCTTTGTGTTTTCTTCAGACCCTGCTGATCTATTGGACCCAGAAAAAATATATAATTAGACTTTCAGATATTGCATTGTTTGGTTGATTATTTTTTTATTTCAGATTTTTTCCATGTGGACGAGGATTTGAAACCCAGAGATGAGTTCACTAGTACTTATGTGACTATAAACGAATAAAATGTACTTGGCATGCTACTTATATTAATTCATCATTGGTGACTTCCTACATGCTTTCCATGAAAATAAGATAGGATTAGCACATGAATGTGTTTTCATTTCTACCACTCTGTTGGAGAAAATCCAGCTCTATGAGGAAAACGTATTGTTAAAAACATCAGTTGAAGCTCAAAGGTTCTGTTGTTTGAATTTACTATATATTATAAGCAATCCTTCATTGGAACTGCAGTTAATTGTGCATGAAGGGTATCCAGAATTTACCAGGATATTTTAAATGATGCAGGATCTTACAGTCCAAACATTGATAAACTAATATTAGTTGGCTGAGTTTCAAGCCAGAGAAGTATATGCTTCCTGGCTGGGGGAAACAATTAGTTGGGCAGAGATTCATGGAATGTGTCTTCTGACTGTTGTTCAGATTTGTAATCTGGGGGTCTTGTTGGATCCTCATCTGCAGTGCCGGGTTTACAATGGCGCCAGTGGCTCCATGGAACTGGGACCATGCTCCGAAGGGGCCCCAGCCTGCTCCACTTGCACTGTGCCCCGAGACCCCGCCAGCCCGCTGGCTCCTCCCACGCACCACTTGCTCAGCTCTGCCTGCCCACTGGTTGGCTAAGGCCTACTCTCCACCCCCTGGCCACACCCGACGGCTCCTCTCTGCCCCCTGGCCAGACCCCAGTGCACCTCTAGTTCCAGGCAGTCTCTGCTTCCCTCCACCTGTGGGGCCCCGCCTGTCTCCCCGAGCTGAGCCGCTGGGACTGGTGCAGAAGACTGGCCAGTCTTGGGCAGTCGGGGTGGATGAGGGACCGTGTGGAGGGCTTGGTTGGGTCCTCCAGGCAAGTGTGTCCTGAGGGAGCCCAGCCGGGATGGGCCGTAGGCTGGCTGATTGTACCACTCCCGAGGGGCTGGACCGATTCCCGGCCCCAGGACCAGCCCTGGCTGCGCTGCCAGCTCAATCCAGCAAACACAGTCACCTCCTAGTAGGGCTGGTGAGTGTGGCTGGGAGGCAGGGGTTGTGTCTCTGGGGGGGATCTGGGGTGGTGCTGGGCTGTGAGGTGGCAGGGAAGATGTGTGTGTTGGGGAACTAGGAAGTGGGGGTTCTGTGTGGGGTGCTGGGCAGTTGTGGTGGGGCTGTGGTCAGGGGGGCACCTGGGGTATTGTACATGGCCCTGTGCATTTGTGGAGGGGGTCTGGTGGGGGACGCTAGGCATAGCAGGTCCGGGGGGGAAGAGCGGCAGGAGATGTTCCTGTTTGGTAGGGCTGTGTGGTGCGGCATGGGCCTGTCCCCAGAGGGGAAGGGGAATGCTGGCACCACAGGGCCAGGCGGGCCACTAGCATCTTTCCACTGCTGGTTTGTAAATAGTGCCCTCGCACTGGGCTGAGCGGAGCGGGGCCGCCCCTGCCATACCATGCCCCATTGCCCCTGGCTGGCCCCTCACTCCGGGGACCGACCCCCCCATGTCATGCTCCATTGCATGGCCATGGGGGCCCACAGATATGTTTGGATGCACAAAAGGTTAATCCTGCCCTGCTCATCTGCTCCTATATGTTCAGATAAGAGCAAAAACCAAGAGTATTTTATTCATCTGCACTTGGCAATAGGTTCTTTCAGAAGCAGTCCTCACTGTGTTTATCTGTGGCATTGTCATCCAGATGCTGGATTATTGTGGTGCACACTTCATGAGATTACACTTTAAGCCCACTCAGCTCCTGCAAAATGCACTTTTCTGATTATGTGGTGTGTCAGGCAGTGGTCATGGTATACCTCTGCTCTGTGATCTGCCCTGGGTTTCATTTGGGTTTTGGGTGAAGTTTAAAGTATTGCCCTATAAAGCTCTAAGTAGTTTGGGACTTGGCTGCCTTAGACACCACTTCTCTCCTCTTGAAATACTAGGCAGTTATTATTAGGTGTGGTGCACAAACTGGCAAACCTCTAATTTAAACAGGAAAGGGCTGGTGACAAGTCAGTTTCAATGGAGAATCCTCAACTCTGCAAGTATATTCCCTCTTGTTCTGGCACAGTATGGTTTCTGAGGAAATGTATGTTAATATCACACTGCAAACCTTGGCTGGGTTGTGATGAAGAACACTATCCTACATAAAATGCACTCTGGAGCTCTCAGCAACCTGTTGAGCTGATCTCAGTTCCTTACATACTTATCAGGAGAAAATGTGAGGTTACAGGCCTGGATTGAGTATGGTGGACAGTGGAGTTATCATTTCTGACAGAGAAAGTGGGGTGTGTAGTTGTCCTTGACCAGAGAACATCTCAAGTAGGTTGCTCTGTGTTAAACGATCAGTAATTTAAAGTTGGCTTTCTGGGTCACTCCAAAGTACTGTGTTTTGCTAGTGTAGTCTGTTCTCAATGGGACAAAAAAGCATGGATTGCTATGTCCAAATCTGCACCTAAGAGGTAAGAACCTAGTCCCTTAACCAGCCAAAGATAAAAGAAGGCGATCCTGGTCACATCCTGACCGCTGAATGGGTGAAATCCTGATTCCATTGAAGTCAATTAAAGCTTTGCCATTGACTTCAATGGGGCCAAGATTTCACCAGTGTCACTGAATGTCCCACAATACTTTAGCAAGCTTAAAGATGTTAGCCATGGTGTTCTGGTTCAAGTATGTAGTTACATTCAAGTGGAAGCAAAGACTCTTGTTCTCCATTGATTCCAAGTTAAGTGAAATATTTGAAAGCTAATTATTTGGCATAATGGCAACATTATATAATGAATGCAGAAAGCAAATCACACCTTAACTAGGCTTCGACAGGATCACCAGACAGCTGCTATCTACCAAATAAGGACCTTTACAAAAATATTGACTGCATTTTGCTAATCCTCCACAAAGAGGTAATTGTCTGTACAGTGCCTTGAACAATGGTCCTGGTTCATGACTGGGCCTCCTAGGCACTATAGCAGTGCAAATAATAAATAATAATGGTAATAACACAAAGTAGAGTCCGCAGAGCCTTGAGCAACTTCACAAAAACCATATAAAATTACAGAAGAGGCCCCAATAAAAAACACTAAGCAGTTAGTTCTTAAGTTCTTTAATGATGTCAACACCAGCCTTAGAATACTTATAAAATCCCTAGGTCTGTTCAAGATCAAAGAAAGTGGCAAGGGTCTTACTGAGTGCTGATCTCTTTCTGTGATGATAGTGGTGGAATAAAACTTTGATGTTTTATATGCTTAAAGCCCTAGATTAAAATATTTTAATGAAGGTGCAAATGAATTTTGAAGTGGCCAGCTTCAATAAAAGTTGATATGTACAATATAGTACTTGACTTGCTTATCATCAGGTAAATTGGAACTACAGTGTCCAAAGATCTGAAGTATGGTGAGCAAGCAATTAATCAGGCCACTGGTCTTTGTTGATCCTTTAGGCTCTTATAAAATCACGGTGGCATAGATTAAAAAGAAAACAACTTTTCTAAGGTCCTGACCTTTTATGGGTTTACAAAATAAATGGAAAATTCATAGCTGTTAACATGGTCATTTTTTGTGAAGATAGATTGAAGCTAACATGGGACAGGCTCTGCAGGAGTAGCAGTCTCATGCAAAATCTAAGACCAATGGAAACGTTTATGTTAAAAAAATGAAAACTGTTTATGAAAAACACTCTGCACACCAAGCATTGCAGAATGATATAGTGCATAAGAACCAGAAAGTGAAACTGAATAGTAAATATTTGTTTGTTTATAACCAATATAACACCAATTCTTCTGTTTTCATTGACAAAAGTGAGATACTGAAAATACAAAAATGCCTGTATAAAAGAAGTGTAGGTGCCCATTAAAGTTTGAAAACCAAATCTGAATATTTTAGCTAAAATATTATGATAAACTGCAATTGTTTACAATTAAGGGGACACTGTCAGATTAAAAATCATGGCCTACATTTTCAAATGTGACTAGTGATTTTGGGTGCCTCGGGTTTGTGAAAATGTGGCCTTTATTCAAAAAACACAATTAAGTCTCAGATTGCAGTAACACAGATTGATAGTAAATACCAGTTTATGCCTGTTAAAGATTCAGATTTCATACTCATGAAAATTTGCCTTTAATGCCGTAATTAATTATTTAATGGCAATATGTCTGTATGCTATAGTAGCATGGCATAACAGACGTGACTTTGAAAGGGAATAGAATAATAGTGCCACTCACCCAAAAGATTGCAATCAAGTGCCTTGCATAAGTGGTTGATTTCCATTCAAAGGGCGTGAGTTGCTTCATCCCCACGTATCCTTTGCTGGCTGATATTTGAAGTAACAGTGATGATATCAGAAGTATCCCCCCTCGTCAGCCTCTTGAATGACTGGACAACTGACATAGTAAACTCTTTGGGGCAAGGATTCCATCTTCATTTGTTATTTCACCTATTACATCTATGGCATTGCATACATAATAGTAACAATTTTACTTGTAAATGTCAGTATTTAGGATGGTCAAGAAAACAGGCCCAGCATGAAAGAGGTGGGTCACAGTTTTGTTCTCCATCCTGTCACAAATTAAAAAGAAATAGCATTTCTAAACAGAACAGCCACAGCACTTAATTTGGGGCATTAATAATGCCGATATTAAGTGTGAGCCGCCTCTTCTTATTCTGATTCAGAAACTCTTTATGCGTCTCAGAGTAGTTTGATTGGTGAATTAATCAGATGAAAAGAGCTTAGTTCCTGTGCACAGAAACGGAAAGAATTTTGTGATGGGCCATGAAGCTATGTGATTTGTTGTATGGTGCTGGGCCTCCGAAGGAGAATTTTCATAAAGAAGGAAAGGCCTTGCAACACAATCCTGCATGTGGTCAGCTCAGTGGGATATCATTTGAAGCAGGATGTGAACAACTGGAATTGAAATGGAGGGATCTTCGAAGGGTAATGAAAAAGGGACCTTTGTTGCCCATATATATAATATTCAGGATACCCAAGGATTCCCTCAGTCACTTAAGATCACTCTGCTCAAGCAATTTATTGTACTGATTTTTTTTTTTAACACAGATCACTGAGAAAGGAAGAAAGGTGGATGAAAGCTTAGAAAATCTGCAGTGCATACTTCACAACCACAGGAGAAGTCAGCACACAGAATTTACACATAACAGTGATTTTCTTATAATGACCTCTCTTTAAGAGCCATCGCTTCCTTGCTCTACATCTGTTTCTGTATTAGCCACCTGGTCACAATCCTACTAAGGTTCCACTGCTTTGGTGTATATATTGTACTTCTAGTGAAATCTGTGGATGTGTGGTGAGGTGTGGCAGCATGAGCAAGACAGTTAAAGACCAGGGGTAAAATCCTGGACCAATAAAGCGATTGAAAAATCCACACAGAGTTCGCCAGGTCTGGGATTTCACCCCAGGTTTACATTGTTTTCTTCCAGCATAAACTCAACCTCAGAGACCTATGGCAGCAGCTGGTGGTCCATTGGAATTATTATATTGGTGGTACAAAGTGACTATAGCTTCCTACTCAATATGTGGGTGGTGCTTAGCACCCCACAGTAGGCTTATCCTAAGGAATGTCTATTGTTCAGGGTAAGTGCTTGCCTTGGATGGCTCCCTCCGTGTTTGCCTATTTGGGGCTAGTACTGGACTCCTTTCCATCATACACAAGCTCTTCTGTGGGTATGAATTCCTGCACAGCCTTACAGCAGGGCTTAGGGCATACAGAAATAATTTCTTTCATCACTTATGTATTTATACACCTCACTTGAAATGTCAGTAACAGTGCAATAATAAAATTAGTAATGCTGCTGTATAGAAATAGCTATAGTAAGTTATTTAATCTCAGAGCTACATATACATCTCTGCCACATAAATAATCACTGATAGTCCCAGTCTAATCTATTCATTTTACCCATCACATCCCTAAAACGCCTAGAAAGAAGGTTAACAAATCCAGGCTTCGGTGGACCCGGGAGAAGTGAGTTCCAAAGCAGAGGGTGTTGGATCATATTAAAGAAGTTCTGTATTAAAATCACAAATGAGTTTGATTCCCCAGAGTTTAAATTCCAGGGTATTACTAATTAAGAGGTCTCTTGGTTTTTGGTACTGTTTCTCTCCCTCTATGTGTGAAATTTGCAAGCTGCTAATTGCGTTAGTACATTCTAAGACAGAGTCTGTTCTCAAAGCAATTCACAGAGAGAGAGACTCAAAGCAATACTCTAACAACAGAAACAGCACCCAGAGACTCCCCGCCCTTTTGTTGTATTAACAATTGTGATTAAAATAGAGATAGAGGATGTATGTGGATGGATGCTTGGTGTGGATAATAACTGAATGATCAGGGAGGTGCCAGCCTAAGAATCCAGTGTCCATCGGCTGAAGAAGGCGTCAAGTGGAAATAATCAGAGGACCCCCCCCCCGGTGGGCAGACTGGAATCCACCCAACAGCCTCAAGAATGGGAGAACCAAAGAACAAGATAACATCTTGGAGCCGTCAGGAATGTGCTATCTGCTGATTGATTCAGCAACAGCATGATGAAGCAATTCCCATAGACTGGCATAGGAAGAAATTCCTATAAAAATAGACTCTAAAAAGTGAGAACTTTGGGGTCTGATTCTGCAAACCAACTTCCAGGAGCATCAGATGAGCATCTGACAAGGCCCTGCTCCCTCCTCATGTCCAGGCCACCTGGCCAGTGACTTGGCATGAGCAACTCTAAGGCTGGTAACTATGATAACAACCTTGCAGAACCTGTGTGTGTGTGTGTGTGTGTGTGTGTTTGTATGAATGAATGTGAGAATAAATATGCGATTGAATGGAATGTTATAGCTATAACTAACTGCTTACTATGATTCTTCCTGTATTCACAATAAATGTGGTATTTTGCCTTTTTTCCCTTTAATAAGATCCTGCTGGTTTTTATTTTATTGGTACAACAAGGGCCCATCACAGAGAGTGCCCCTGCCAGCAGCTCCTTCCCAACCATACAGAAGGGGCTTCAGTTCTACTTCTGATTGTAACTGCTCCCAATTTAGCCTCCTTTGGCAATTAGTGTGATGATTAATTAACTACACACATACAATAATTTAGGATAGAATGGAATGAGGCCTTCTTCTCTTTAAAGGTTCAGAAATAATGTAATTACCCACCCTGCAGTTTTTCCATGATACAAGGGATAGGATCTTATCACCTTCAAAAAGCACAATGGGATGTATTATCACTATATATTGTTGATTTTAGTTAATTTCCAGAAATATTTGCAGTGTTGTTGTAGCCATGTTGGTCCCAGGGTATGAGAGAGACAAGGTGGGGGAGGTAATATCTTTTATTGGACCAACTTCTTTTGGTGGAAGAGATAAGCTTTTGAGTTTCACAGGGCTCTTCTTCTGGTCTGGAAAAGGAGACCAGAGTGTCATAGCTAAATACAGGGTGGGGCAGGTTGTTAAGCATAACTGGTTATCCCATGTTGCAAGAAACCACTTAAAATGAAGTGTGCAATTAATACCTCTGCAGACACAAACAAGGGGGATTAGTAGGTTACAAATTATTGTAATGAGCCATAAAACCATGTTGAGACTGTGATTTTTAGTGTCTAGTGGAGTTATGAATTTAAATTCCCATACTCTTCTTTTGAAGGTGTTGTGCAGGTTTCCTTTGAGGATGAGAACTGATAGGTCAGATATGGAGTGATAATTCTGTGAAAAGTGTTCACCCGTGAATGATGAGGTGTCTTTTTTGTCTTTTATCATTTTTCTGTGCGAGCTTATTCCAGAGCGTAGTGATTGTCTGGTTTCACCGACATAGTTGTTGTTGGGGCATTTCATGCACTGGATGAGGAACACCCCGTCTTGAGTTAGCTGTGTGCCTGGCTGGCTGAAATGGGTATAGAAAAGCCCTCAGCCATGTTCCCTTTGCTCTAGCCACACATGCTTTAGTCCAGCAATGCCCCCTATGCCAGCAGCAACAGGGGAGTGAATACTGTGGGAGTTGCTTCTCCAGGTCCATGCCATTACACTGGGAAAAACTTTGCATGATCAATTTAATTTAGATCTATTGTTAGATTTTTGCCACAACCCACAAATGAATCTGTCTGTCTATCCATCCACACACACATACATGCACACACCCACACACATAATTTGTGCTCATATTTGTAAGGAGTTATGTATATTTCTCCAATCATAGGGTCTTTATTTAGGCAAAATTTCCATTGACTTGTGTGGGAGTTAGCCTGATATAAACTGCAAGTCTATAGCTGTTAGCTAGTCATTTGTCAGCTATGATTAAAGCTGATCACTGGAATAGTATTTTATTTCCTTGTTTAAAATTTCCTTCTTGCTTTTGCGTTTTGATCACAAAAGACAAACTTAGTTTTTGCTGCTGCTGCTGTAGCTTGCTAATTATCCTTGAATTTTGTTTGGTACTTTATCTCTTTTCCAGATGCAGGCTTCTTAGGGATAGGATTCCACTTATATTGTATGTGAAAGAAAGGTTGTTTTGCATGTTTTCAGTTTTTTCTTTTGCATGGCTTATGGGCACTCAAGGGTAAATTTTCAAAGCAGTGATCACTCTGCAGACAAATCTGATGATTTGTTAATGGGATTTGTGTTCAGAGCTCTGGTTCACTACTTTGAAAATGGGATTCCAGAAAGAAAACATCTCATTTGTAGAAGGTGTTATATGGACATTTAACAGGATATAGGCAGACCAATGAAACACACAAACATCCATGGAGAAGCGAATTATATAGAGAGACTCTTGTGCTCAGTCTTCTGCAGCTTGAAAATTAGAATACCGTGTGGCTTATTCCAGTTCAGCCAGAGAACTCTTTGGCAAAAGACTGCAATAGGGATTAGGACTGGAATAAGAATTTAAACCAGGAATGAAAGCTGCTGTGAGAAGCCAGCAGTAGAGGCCAACAGGTATTCAGACTTTATATCTGGCAGAGGAAGAAGGAAACAGGATAATGGAGAAGCAGGGAGGGAGACATCATGGAGGAAATGGAAAGAGACATCGGTATAAGGAGGACCATGAGAAGGAGGCCAAATCCAGACTGCCAGGGAATTACTGAAGTTTAAAGGGAGCTGATACTGAAAATGTTGCTTCTGTCCATCAGGATGGTGGATTTTTATCCCTTTCTCCCACAGAAAAAGCTGGAGGGATCCAGCCCATGTATCCTACGGATCCCTCAGCCTACGCGTGAGTTCTGAGCCTTCTGTGGCTCTTCCTTACTTCCTGACAGCATGTCCCTTATAGCACAGCTGTAAGGGACTTCCTAGGCAGCATGTGTACAGGTGTCCTCTTTAAAGTAGCTCCTCATCACAAAGGGGGACAACATTGCTATGGTGTCTATGTTGGGAGCCACAGGAAAAATGGACCTACGCCCACATGCAGCTCTTTGGGTCTGGAGGAATAGGTAATGATGTCATGGAGGTATCTGACCCTCCACTTTTCACATGAGGGAGGAGAAGGTCCCTGCATGGGTCCCAAAAGCTTGATCTAGCCCTGAGGTATTCTAGATAGTAGATCTACAATCCTAGGAGACCATAGGCCCCTCTCAGTAATACACACACATAAACCAGGAGCCTGATTCTTTACTTGGTTACATCAGGTTTCAGCCACTGTATTTCTGTTGAAGCCAATGGAAATACACTGACATAAAACTAGTGTGACCAAGTGGAGGCCCTAGGCCTCTGATAATCCTTGTTGAGACTACCAGATATACTATAACGGAAGCAGAAATGTCATACCAATGCAGTTAACACTAAAGGAGAAAATTGTGGGCCAGGCCTTCAGCTGGTGTAATTGATGTAGCTCCATTGAGTTGATTTATACCCATGGAGGATCTGGCCCACTAAGACTGTAAAAAGTGTTGTGCCATTGCCTTCCAGAATCCAATAGACATGGAGGATTGAGGGAGCCACATTTTTTAACTAGTTTAAAAATGTTGCCTCCCTCTGACCAACTGTAAAAAACAAAAACCAGCTCAGTGTCCATCCTGAGCATATTGAGTAGGCTCAGCCAATGAGGGAATAAGAAGAAATATCTTGTCACTTCAATCTTCCAGATTCCATCAAGTAGCTGATCCATTATGAGAAGTTTTTTCAGTCTTCTGCAGCTTGAAAATTATTCCAGCTCAGACAGAGAACTGAACGATTCAGTGACATCCAGGGAGTGTAAGAAACCTAATGAAAGTTTTGAAAAATGTAGACAAATTTGTAATAAACATTTTATGTCCATAGAAGAAGCTGAAGGCTGATTGAGTTGAGTGTTGAGTTGAAGATTTCACACGGCTCTATTCCTTTCTTAAAATCTGTCATTGAGTCAGACTTTGGTCCTTTTATCACAAAAAACACAATTCCGAAGGAAAAAATGGCTTATTTGCTATTAGTGTATATCTTGGACACTTTCTAGGTTCATGAAGATGGTATTTATCTGTGTCCAAATAGGTGTGGGCAGAGAGTAGAAAAAGTTGAATAATATAGTACTGTGTCAGATTTGTATCTTACACATATGCTTCTTTCCAAAATTTTCTGAAATCTTTGAAAAATTGGGTACATAATTTAAAACAGATCACAGAGAGCTTTAATTTCCATAACCAGCACTTCCTCTGCAGGTTGCATTGATATTGCCAGCATTACAGACTCATATTTTAACACAGATTAACAGCTCTGGAACATTTTCTTCCACAAATTAGGCATACACAGACTTTCCTTCAGTATCACGCACCTAAAACTCCTCTTTTCACTCCTAGTTTCAACGAATTCTAAAAAATACTAGGAAAAATTCAATATTTTATGCTTGAATTTCTGCTCTGGTTCTCTTAAAGTTTAGGAATATCACTAGATATTGTTCCTGTTCCTTTGATGGAATTCATATGGATTGCAAATTCACAAGTTCACAAATTCATGCATCCGACGAAGTTGGTGTTCACCCACAAAAGCTTGTGCTCCAATACGTCTGTTAGTCTATAAGGTGCCACAGGACTCTACTGCTTTTACAGATCCAGATTAACACGGCTACCCCTCTGATACAATTCACAAATAGTTAGTTCATTTCTCACTTTTCTCCAAAATAAGTTTGTTGGTAGTGGGCATGCTGAGGAACTAGGGGTTGACACATTTTTCTCCCATCTCCCATGCATACATACTATCAGCAGCAGATGGTGTGGAGGAGAACGCTTTCAAGATATCACAGAGATAGAAGTGGATGAAATTGGTAAAGACTTTTTTGGGGGGGGAGTGGGGGATCAAACATTTTGAAATCATTTTCCTTCTGCAGGTTTCAAAATAATGATTTTTGATTTATTCAAAATTGTTTTAGTGAAAATGTTTATGAAATATATTGGTTTAAAATTCTTTAGGATTTTTGGCTTCTGTTTTCCTACCTTTTCTCTTTCTTTTTAAAATTTATTTTTCCTTTCCCCCTTTTTCCATTTTGCTACTGAAAAACCAACAAATAAAGTGAAAAGGGGCAGAGGGAAAGAGAAAACTGAAACCAACATCTCAAAATATGTCATTTAATTGAAAAGATTGATAATTTTGAAAAAAATCTTTAAAATGTTCATATTTGAAAAAAGACAATTTTCACCCCCCAAAAATCATTCAGAAAACATTGACCAGCTCTAATAAAAAGATCTGGGGTGAAATTCTGACTTCACTGATGTCAATGGGAGCTTTGCCATTGTCTTTAAAGGGTCTACGATTCAGCATATGTAAATTGTGTTTTGACCATCCTGGTACTCATTTACTATGAACTTAAGCCCTTGCTGTGTACTTCCCTTTGGTGATGACTGTACCATGTAAACTGTATATTATGCATTGACATTTGTGCTTATCTCTGTATGGTCCAAGAAGGAAATCCTTGTATAATTTGTTTTATTGATCATATATTCCTGCTTTGACAAAACTGCTATTGCTGGAGTCTAACAATTTAGAGAGAATTTGTGAAATGTTTTAATACTGTTGTGATGGGTTCGGTCACAGAGACCCCCTTGGGACTGTGACCTGATGTGCTGAGACTACCTCTGAGCCCATTTTCTCTACCAGTTTGGGCTGCAGACTTAATTGAAAACAGCTTAAGAAGTCCTCCTGTCTCCAGCACGCAGACACCCAGCTTCAAATGGGATCCAAACCCCAAATAAATCCATTTTACTCTGTATAAAGCTTATACAGGGTAAACTCATAAATTGTCCACCCTCTGTAACACTGATAGAGAGATATGCACAGCTGTTTGCTCCCCCAGGTATTCATTACTTACTCTGGGTTAATTAATTAGCAAAAGTGATTTTATTAAGTATAAAAAGTAAGATTTAAGTGGTTCCAAGTAATAACAGACAGAACAAAGTAAGCTACCAAGCAAAATAAAACAAAACACTCAAGTCTAAGCCTAATACAGTAGGAAATTGAATACAGGTAAATCCCACCCTCAGAGATGTTCCAATAAGCTTCTTTCACAGACTGGACTCCTTCCTAGTCTGGATCCAGCAATCACTCACACCCCCATAGTTACTGTCCTTTGTTTCAGTTTCTTTCAGGCATCTATTGGGGATGAAGAGGCCATCTCTCAAACCAGCTGAAGACAAAATGGAGAGGCTTCCAGGGCCTTTTATATTCTCTCTCTTGTGGGCAGAAACCCCTTTGTTCATTTGTGCAAAGTCACAGCAACAAGATGGAGTTTGTAGCCACCTGGGCAAGTCACATGTCCATGAATGATTCAGATTTTTGCAGGGCAACACCATTGTTTACATATTAGTTTGAATATTCCCAGGAAAGCTCAGATGTGGATTGGCCTCTCCCAAAGTCCATTGTCAGTTAAGTGTTTCTTGTTTGGGCACTTACTCAGAATAGTCCTTTCTCAAGAAGCTGACCAAATGCTTCACTGAGGCTACTTAGAATCGAACACATTGAGATACAAGTACATAGCCAATATTCATAACTTCAAATACAAAAGTGATACACACACACAGACAGCATAATCATCACCAGCAAATTATAACCTTTCCATAGACACCTTATTTGGCCTCCTTTGTACAAGATTTGGTGCAACTATAGCACTTTGGTTGCAACAATGATCTATACGATCACAGTTCATGTCAATAATGTCACAACATTATTATCCAGAATATTAGTATAAATAAATCCAGGAAAGAAACACAGCAGGACAGAGTTATGGTAATTTTACTGAAATGCTCACAAACAGTTAAACTAATTTTGGCTAAATTCTAAAAAAAATCCAATAATACTTTTGATTTCTGTAGCACCTTTCATCTGAGCATCTTAAAACATTTGAAAACATTTGAGAAGCTATGAGTCAACATTTCTGAAAAATATCACGCTGGCAAGTTTGCATGCCAAAATACAATGTGCCAACTAAATGCTTGTGATGGGAATATACATTCTTTGAGTAAATTTGACTGATTTCATTTGTTTGAAATGATCTTTAGAAATGGTCCTAGTAAAGTACCTTATAATTCTGTCCAAATTTTAGAACTTCACTTTTAAGGAGAGCATATTCTATATGTACATATTCAGATATTAGGCACAGATTGTGCTGTGTGTTTTACAGTTGATAATAGCTCACCAAAAATATAGATGTGTAATGCATGTTGGCTGTCCATGGAATTGGTAACACATAATATATCATCAAGGAATAGCTCTACAATCATATTTACTAGCCATTGTCATCAAAAACAGCACATCAATTGTGCCCCTCCCTACATTACTTTGTTAGATCAAATAGATGGGATTATAAAGACTTTCCGTAAATTAATATGTCACTATAGTTAAAGAGTCAAATACTAAACCTAGCATGCACGAGTAAATAGATTATGCATAGGCGTAGGAATGAATAGACTCCTCTCCCCCGAGATTAAGGAGTGGTAGGTAGCAAAGCCACTTTTCAGGGTACTTATGGAGTTTCAGGACTGGAATAAATACTGCAGCTGCTGTCTGCTTCCTCCACAAGGGGTTTTGGTGGGTTCATTTGCACACTCACAACCTCTAGCCACCCTCTAGCCCAGTATCTCTCAACCTTTGCACACTACTGTACCCCTTTCAGGAGTCCGATTTGTCTTGTGTACCCTGAAGTTACACCTCACTTAAAAACTACTAGCTTACAAAATCAGACATAAAAATACAAAAGTGTCACAGCACACTATTAGTGAAAAATTGCTGACTCTCTCATTTTTACCATGTAATTATAAAATAAATCAACTGGAATATAGATATTGTATTCACATTTCACTGTATGGTATATAGAGCAAGTATAAACATGTCATTGTATGAAATTTTAGTTTTTACTGACTTGGCTAGTGCTTTTTATGTAGCCTGTTGTAAAACTAAGCAAATATTTAATGAGTTGAGGTACCTCTGGAAGACCTCTGCATACCCCTGGTGGAGAACCACTGCTTTAGCCCATAACACTTCTGTATATTAGGGTGTACGGAACTTCTACATATCGGGGTGGGGGCTGCCTTCATATGCTTCCCATTCTCTTCCTCCCATTGCAGAGTGAAATCTCTTCAGTGCTGTTGTGTGTTGGGCCTTTTGCTCTTACACACCTGTGTGTCAGGTTTTGTCTGAATTGCAAAAAAATTTATTGTAAAAATGGCATTTCTGGTTCCATGTTTTTTGTTTCTCAGTGACTCAATGTCAATTAATTTTGTTCAACTGACAGGGTTAAAAACATATAGCTTTTCTAAGTGTCAGCCTTGCAAACTCAACCTGGAATCTGAAAATTTATTTTGGACTCTGGCATCAGCAAAGGAGCCAGCAAAGGAGATTCTGCAACTGGAATTTTGTTAACAATTGCTGATATGTGAGCAGCTCATGCTCCCACAGCTGTTTTGCCTCTGTAGTGCCAAGAAATGATAAGGAGCATAAAGGTATATTTGTCAGAAAATCAGCAGATATGAATATAAATATGCACAGGGACTGACCTATTGAGTGAGAAAACACCATTTTTCTATAGTCCTTTTTCTGATAATTTTAAGACTGAGTTTCTGTTTTACATAGCATTTCATATCTTGGTAGTTTCCAATCATAATGGAGTGAAACGTATCCAAACTGGTAGCCTCATGTGAAAGTTTTCAAAAACTGTTGCTGAATCTTTGAGATTATTAAGTTTAATAGCTTCAAAAATGATAACTTAAATCCAGTCACTAATGCCTTTTTGCCAAGTTTCAGATAGTCTACATTTACAAAACCAGAACAAACAAAAAACTCCTACAATTTACTTGGCAATTAAGATTATTTTTCTAAAGCGTTGTGTGGCGTTAGAAACTCATGACTCCCTTTGACATCCACGGAATATGTCTGGCTAAATCCCTTCAGGCTGCTTTGAAAACGTATCCCGTAGTCTCCTAACTGGCTTTTATTCACAAACATCATGTTAGGATGCTGATTGTCATGTCTTACATCTTGCATATGCTCTAGCTAAAATACACCAAGTTCATCGTATGCAAAGAGCAATTAGGTCTTCTACCTTGCTGTAAAGTAAAAAGTGGCCTTGGAACATCAGCACTGATTCCAGTTGCTGACCTTGTTGAAGCTGAAGCCCAGTAGAAGAAAGCAGCCGTGAAATGATTGATCAGTAGTTCCTAATGGCATTTTTGTCAATTTCCAGCTGATTTTCCTGTTTCTCTTTCTTACATATTTATTCTATTCACAGTCTGGCAAAAATTTACAAAAAAATATCCAAGTAATGGTTTCACAGCAGGTGCAGGATCAAACAGGTCTTGTTCTTTGCCCCCTTGGGAGGCCTATATGGATCACAGGAATCCTTAGACTGCCCTTCAGATGACCTGCAGTAAAACTGCGGAAGATATGCTCAGTTTCTTCCCATGAATAAACAAAGTGTATATGAAATATTTGTGTAAGTATGAATAGGAGGGTTTATTTTTCTATATATACTGCTTGCCTGTGTAGTTGATTGAAAATGGCATGAAGTAAATTTTACCTAATAGATACTTACACAAGAATTTTATTTAAATGTCCAACAGTTTAAATGTCAATATTTTCACCTTGATCTTAGTATGAACATACTGGTTTCAACTGGATAGGGAAGAAAATATATTACAAGAATGTGAGCAAGTGTTCTAAGGAAAAAATATACAATGCTAACAAATGCAGTTTGAAAGAGTATGTGAGCTTCAAAAAACCAGACCAAAACGTACCCAGTATCTTCATCCATTGCTCTTAGCTTCAACCTGCAAGTTGGAAACTGAACTAGAATCGTAAGACTATATCCTTGTGATGTTTATGCAATGCCAAATTATTTTTGCCCAGATTTGAGTTTCATTATAGTTGGATTACAATAATGTGTTTGTACAAACAATGGGATTGAGGTGTCCATTTCCAATTCTCATTAAAATTTGTCATATGTCAGAAGAATCAAAAATCTAGAGATGGAATAGGAAAAAGAATGTCCAAATAATCAAAATGAGGCAGATTAAAAAGATCACACCAGAGCATGCTACTAAAACTCACAGAATAGGATAAATTAACATTCTGAGAGCACCCTCTCATTCTTGAGACAAATATTGTAACAAGATCAGAAAATGGCATAGTAATCCAGTTCCATAATAAAAATTTGTAAGAAGAATTAGAAATAATAGCAGAGTGAGTCATCATTATTAAAATGATAAAGATTCAATCATGTCCATACATTCGCAATATGTATTTTGGATTTTTGCCCAGTTTCAAAATAAAAGTGACGTCTCATTCAAAGCCACAAGCTAGACAACTTTCCTGAAAAGTCTATAGCCTTCCCTTTAGAATTTGGTTTGAGGATCTGGAAGCCTGCATCATATACAAAGGAAAACCATGCATGTCCAAAAAAGTACAGGAAAAGAAACAAAATTGGAGCAAAATTGACAAGACAGTGAATCTGTAATGACAGGTTTCAGAGTAACAACCGTGTTAGTTTGTATTCGCAAAAAGAAAAGGAGTACTTGTGGCACCTTAGAGACTAACCAATTTATTTGAGCATGAGCTTTCGTGAGCTACAGCTCACTTCATCACTTCACAGCATCACTTCAATCTGTAATGGATTGAATGGTTTTTATGTTTTGTAATGTATATTGACCTGAAATGTTGCAGCTTAGTACAAATGTCTTTGCAACTTTCCTTCTGCACAAAATTAAATTCTGTGTGATTCAATGCCACACTATAGCATGGAAAAGGACAGAGAGCAAGGTTGGTTTTAGGTTAAGGCTTGGGAATTGGGAGAGCTGACTCAAAGAGGACCTCTTTGGCTCAAGTTGCTCTTATATGCTTTGAATGCAGACTGACATAAGAACGGCCATTCTGGATCAGACTAAAGGTCCATCAAGCCCAGTATCCTGTCCTCTGACAGTGGCCAATGGCAGGTGCCCCAAAGGGAACGAACAGACAGGTTATCATCAGGAGATCCATGCCCTGTCACCCAATCCAAACAGAGGCTAGGGACACCATTCCTGCCCATCCTGGCTAATAGCTATTGATGGACCTATCGTCCATGAATCTATCTAGCTCCCTTTTGAACTCTGACATTTTTTGTATCTTCCATATTATGATTTAGCAGAAGTTTGCCACAATGAAGTTTATCTTAGAATTTTTTTAAAGTTAAAACTGCCCTCAAGACATCTTTTAGTTATATAACGAGCACATACTCAGCAGATCGCACTAGTTTCAAAGTGATGTTGGCATCATGACTGCTGTTATATTATTCCCGTTTGGATTAACTAGTCTAGAATAATTTTATTAGCAAGATTTTCTTCACTGTGCATCATCACATGTATTATTGTCTCTCCCATCTTTTTTTTTTCTTAACATATTTTTCAAAAGTGTTGGGAGGGAAATTCCAGTCTTCATCATTGTCTGAACTCCTCATTATCTATCTAACATTTATAGCACTATATCAACTCAAGTGACCAGAATTAGACAACTCATTTTTTATTTGATAAACTATGCCTTTCCTTCTGTTTGTCTACCAACAGATTGCAATTTTCATTAATGTATCTGTTTGGAATTATTAGATTTACTTAGATTCACCTCAGAATTTGGCTACATGGGTCAGAACCCGTTGTGCAGTAGATCTGCCCAAAACGTCTTACACTTAATGCTCACCTTTGCCTTTCTATGGTCCTAATGCTGGTTGTACTATTCTCCCTGTATCAAGTTGGAGTACCCTCAAGACTTCAGATTTATGCCTGCTGAAAACAACCCCAAAGCGACAAAAATGTACCTAATAATTTGCTTGTACAAATAGAGATGGTCAGTTTTGTGTTGAAAAATGTTCTTTTTTCCAATATGAAAATGTTCATTTCTTTCAAAGTTTTCTATATTTATAATGGAAGAATTGAAAACAGCAACAGTTTTCATTTTTGATTAAAAATATTTCATAGAAAAATCTGGGGAGGTGGAAGGAGAAAAATAAATATTTGTTTAGAAAATGTTCAAAGTAAATGCCATTTTCTGACCATCTGCAGTGCAGAGACAATCCAAGTCACACACTCTTTCTTTTGTCCAGGCTTCCTTTTTCTCTTTTACACTGGTAGTAAGGAAGAGGAACTAAAATACTTGTTTTAATTTGTTCAAAGAACTAAATAATATGTTTCCTCCAGGCAGTAATCATTGTATTGAATTCACAAAGTTATTTTCTGAACACTGGACAAAAAGCGCAGTAATGAAATAATAAAATCTAGCTCTGTGAGAACACTTTGCTAACCATTTGTAAACCAATTTTCAAAGAGAAAATAACATCAGTAGAGTATTTGACCCATACAGAATCTCGCAGATGTTTTGGTTTAGCCTTTGGGATCTACCTCATTTCAAGGTCTATATAGTAGAAACAAATTGTGCATTTACACAGTTAAATACTAACTGAATTCCCATAAGAATGTTCAAAGGCTTTTATGTTTGACCAAGCACTGTGTTCTGCTACTTTGGCAAAAAGGTATTAACAATGACTTGTTAATAGTAATGGAACCAGACCTTCACCATATGGGTTACAAAACTTAGCGCTGTGTCATCTGACTGTATTTAAAGGCTCCACCTTAAAAAGATGATAAATGAGACCAACTTGACTTGGCCTTAGACCAAGTCATGGATTAAACAATTTTTTTCAGCTTGATTGGTGCCTTATTGAGAAAATATGCTAAGTAAAAGCCATTCCGTCACAGAGCTTAAGTATCAAAAGAGTGCATGGAATTCAAGCACCACGGCCAGTGTGCCAACCAGATTTTGATTTATAAACATAAGAGAGACTAGCTTCACAATCCTCATACAACAGCTAGCTTTCTCTTAACTCCCTGATTCTTGCACTGTGTGCAACT
The DNA here is from genome assembly GCF_965140285.1 of Lepidochelys kempii. Taxonomy (NCBI): domain Eukaryota; kingdom Metazoa; phylum Chordata; order Testudines; family Cheloniidae; genus Lepidochelys; species Lepidochelys kempii. Next base: position 29,828,275 of record NC_136388.1, read on the forward strand.
GTTGGTTTACACAAACTCTTGAAGCACTAAAGCAAATAAATTCAGAAACAGTATCTATATAAAAAGAAAATGTGTTTTAGCATTTTGATAACATGCTGATATCTTTGTCTAGTCCCGTGCTAAATTTAAATGTTCATGAGGCTCTGTGTTAGATAACCAGAAATAGCAAATGTAATATTCAGGTTGGAAATCGACACACAAGGGAAACTGAAGTTTCCTTGTTTTATATATGAATTACAGTAGTATGGTCATCTGTTTTATGATGACCTAAGGAAATAGAAACATAGAAGCCTACATACCACATCAGGTCAATGATCCATCTGGTATTCTCTTTCTGATAGCAATCAGTACCAGAGGGCTCAGGAGAAGTTATAATAAATCCCCATAATGGACAATTATGTATTACCATGACTATGGGGAAGTGTCATCCTAATTCCATGTATTCAGTGTTTGGTTATGTCCTGAAGAATGAGGGTTTTATCTCTCATACATTTTTATCTTAGCTAGTTTAATTGTGGCTATTCTTATTATTGATGTAAATCTCTAATTCTTTTTTGAATGCTCTTTATCTCAATCATAGTTTGTGATGTCTATTATGTTTTTTCCATATACAGTTACCATATACTTTTAGGTCTCTTTGAGAAAGCACTGCAGTGTGTCTGTCCTTTCTGTCTCAGCCACACTATAGCCATAGCAATACTGGCTGAGGAAAACAGAATGATTGTCTGGCTATGCCGAAAGAATGACAGGAGACATTAGATATGGGTTTAATCAGGCTGCAACTTTATTATTACACAGATGCCTGGGACTAGCATGGTGGATAACATGTGCAGTGCAGGTGAAAACCCTCACAATTCACCAGGGAGGGGGGAGGAGTGCTTTTTTCACCCCGCCCCCACCATTCCTTTTATGTCCCTCCAGCAAATCCACTGCTAGGACCCTCCAATTCCAGCGGGCTTGGGGGGAGACTTCCACCAGCTCCCCCGCTTGTCATCCAGGTCCATCCAGCAATTCCCTTCTTGGGACCTTACCAACCAACCCCCCTCGTAGGATGGGTTAAGGTGGACTATAATGATGGGGGGCTTGACTCCCTGCTGTACCAATCAGAGGAGTCCCCAACTGCCCCCGGCTTGCTCAATTACCAAGTACCTCTCCTTAATTCTTTTTCCAAGCCATTTATCTGTTCTTTTGTGCTTTAATTTATGAGTACCTGCACTGAACATCCTCTATACGCTTAAATAAAGAGTTGTGACATATAGCTTACTGCCCCTCATGCTATGCATGAACTGAGCCCACCTGAACCTGCTGTGAGAAAGGCGAAAAAATCCCACTGCACCTGGCCAATATGGTGGTAAGGGAAAAATTCCTTCCCAGCCCCCCTTAACGGGGTGGCTAGCATAATGCCCACAGCAATATAGCTAAACACCGGTCATATTTCTGACCTAAATAGGGAGGGAGGGTGTGTGCTGCCCAGCCTGTTCTGAGTGAATGAGGGGAGGGGCCAGGCCCAGGCTGACCTTTTTAAACCCCTCATTCCGAGGTGGTGAGTCATCCACCACGATGACTGCTTTTCCAGCAGTGTTATGTCTCCCCTCCTCCCCCAAGCCAGAAAGCATTGCCCTCTTCTCCCGGGCAGTCAGACAACCCCTTCCTCCCCCAAGCCAGAAAGCATTGTCCTCTTCTCCCGGCCAGCGAGACAACCCCCTCCACCCGCCCCGCTTAAAGTGCAGGGCAGTGACTCCCTTCTATTGGTCATGACCAAAAAGAGACTCGTGAGAGAACTGTGACCTCAAGTGTCTGATTTCCATGGTTTTTTAAAAAAAATCATCAGCCTTTTTTTAAATTATTATTACAGGGTACTATGACTACAGCCAATCAAAAATTTTCACGTCTTTTTTTAAAAAAAAAAATGTGTAAAACTCCCCACTTAATAAAAAGTTGTCCACACTCAGAATGTTCCATATTTTTTGAAATTTTCAATGGTGACTTTTCCTGATATTTTATCAAAATTATTTATGAAATCATTAGCATAATTGGGAAACAAAACAAAACAAAATTAAAAACAATTTTGGTAACAGAAATATTGTGGAAAATGTGAACAATGTCACTACATACCGAAAACCCTGCATAATGGAAACAACTGTACAATTTCAAATTTTGTTGTGAAACCATTTTCTCATTTTTGACCAGTTCTCATTATGATCCACCCTCCCTCCTATCAGCTGCATCAGAAGTTGAGTTTGAACAAAAAATAACAAAAAAATAGTAGAGCCTTGTCATGACACATTCATGACACATTTTTGCTAAAACTACTGAACTAGAAACATTAATGACTCTCTTGTTCTGAATGACTTGCCAATGATTAATCTATACTGCAGTCAATACCTGTTATATTCTTTACTCCATAGACAGTTTTGAGACAAATGTCAGAGTCTTCATAAATTATATCAAGAATGCAAGAGTATAATATTGAACACATGAGTATGTCCAAACATTAGAAATGTTATTCAGGAGAATTAAAGCAAATTTATTTTGGCACTTAAGTTGCAGTGTAAACTCTGTGTTCAGAGTAATGCGGACAAATTCCGAGAATTTGATTAGTTGAATCATAACTGAATTTCACACTGGAGCAAATACTGTGTGATGTTTGGGGAAGCATGATTTTTCTCTTAACTAAATATCCCAGCTGATCTGCAACCCTCCTCACACTCCCTTTGGTATTATCTCCCCAGTTCTTAGATTAGATCCCCTATGTTTGCTACTTCCTTCTAGGACCACCAGATAAGATGTGAACATTTGTTTATTTTCTGCTGGTGCCTCAAAGGGCCCTCATTTTCTGCCACTGTTTGACCTTCATCCAGTTATTATTATGAGTCAGTGCTGGGTTTTGACTCATCATCACAGCAGAGAAAGGTTTATGCAAAGAGGGGAGTCTTACAATCTAGTCTGAAGATGGTCATATACAGGTTCATTCTGGTCTCTTGTAGTAGAAGTGCCACTTCAGGGACCTTCTGCAATGAAACTCCTGAAAAATTTCACACTGAACTCCACAACCTACAGTGGCCCTATAGGATACAGCTGTCTCAGAGGGTTGTAAATAGATGGCAGCCTCTAAAAAAGCCAGCAGGGGGATGGGAGGACCTAATCCTCTTAAGATCTTAAACATTAGGACTAATACTTTGATCTGATGTCAAATGGAAAGCCATTGTGGGATTCAGAAAAGCACTGTGATGTGTGGGTCTGTCTTTATCTCTTAGAAGGTGGTTTGTTCTATGTTGTACTGTAGCTTCCATTTTGCCCTCCTCTTGTTTCCCAGTAAAAGTGAGTTGAAATATAAACCAGAGGTTTGAAAATGTAGATTAGTTCCTTATCTGAAAGGTTGCAGTATCTTCAATGGGTGACAGCACTATTATAAATCAGACCACTTATTTAGGTGCCTAAATATGAATGTACATGTTAACTAAATCTATTTGTAATCTGAACTATATCATAATGCTAGGTTTATTTTAAATTTTTGAATTTTGTAATAAACTGGTGGTTTGTTCATTATACTAATTTATTTTTCCTTGAGAAGGTCACAGTATAATAAACAAACCACCAGTGAATTAAAAAACTCTAAAACTTAAAGTAAACCTAACATTGTGATATAGCACAGGTTGTCAATAGATTCAATTAGCATATTGTTTAGAGAATCCCAAATTTACCTTTATAAGATGAAAATATGAAGAGATAACTAGTGAGTAACAAACAGGAAATCTGAAGAGAAGAAATACCATTTGTGGCTAGCACCCCAGTGGCTGTATAATAGAAATGCTCTGAAGGTGCCTGGCAAGTGAAGGAATTAATTTCTGTTAAGTTATGATTGTATCAGCTGCTATGATTGAAGAATCATGTTCCAATTCATAAATAAGCATCCAAAAATATCCCATGTTGATCTAAATTCCATTTGGAAGGGCATTCAAGGCAAAGCTTGCTCTCAGATTCCTGCTTAGGATAAACTGAAGGAATGTCTCTTCCATCTTTGTAAACAAGGCTTGAGAATTACTTTTGAATCTGGTGTCCTTGTCCAAGTCACTTCAGTAAATACATGCTGGTAAGGAAGATAATTCTCTTTCATTCCACTTTGCCTTGTTTTTTTCCCCTTTCTCTTGGAAACCATTTATCAAAAAGTGAATAATTATTCTTCTAGTGTCTAAATTGTGGGGTATTTCTCTGTTTTTAATATATTTCTTCCTTTTCTTGCTAATGAGATGAACAAATTCCCAGGAATCCCAGTTTTTCATGACTGCTGCCATGGCTCCAAAAGTTTTAAACATCCTTAAATCAAGAAGTAAACTCTCTGATGAAAACCTACCTGTCTTTTTGGATGCCAAAAGGCATTTCTGTGACAGAAATCTATTCTTCCCTCCAAGATAGGAAATATAATTCCATAACTATTACCTTATATAATTTTTATATAACACATAATATTGATATATTCTTGTCTGTTATTTAAACAATATGCTCAAAACTCTGTTTGTGTCATTTCTTGAATGTAATATGAATTGAAGGTTCTTGTTTAGTTAAATATTCAAATATAATGTTCAACTTTAAAATGTTATATAAAAAAGCAAACACCCCATGTACTTGGAAGCAGAAAGAACTTAAAAAAAAGTCACTGTAAATCCAAAATGGTAATTGAAATAATTTGCCCAGATTATAAAGTGCATATGGGATAAATTTTGCATTTAAGACACAGCCTAGTGACATGTGTTGTCCAAAATACGTCACCATAGCTGGAGTTCTTGAATGGGGCTTTGGTGGTGTTTGGACGACAGCTAGCCTTTCCACACCCTTTGTGCACCCATGTGGGACTTGCAGAGCATTCTGCACTAATGGTTTACGCAATGGTTCTCTACTGCAACCAGTTTCTGGAGTTGTTTGGGAAGGGTATAAAGTTGTCGATTGCAACTTCCTGAATCTGAGGCTGGAATTTGTCTGAAAATGTTGCAGAATCTATAGTCTGCATCACTGAAGAGCAAGACCCTGCTAGAGAAGTTAGATCAAACTTGTCATGGTTAAATGGGGCCTTGGCACTAGTGCATCTGCCAAACCAGTGTGTGGCAACTTCAAACAATCTATGATTTTGTGTTCAAATTTGGGACACACACGAGCTTCCAGTCTGAGTTGTAAATTGCATGTCAAAGGGGGTTCTCTCTGTATTTCCTTTGTAATCCACGGCGAGGGATTCCTCCTTCACTACTAACATCAGATACAGCTACCTTCCAGGCCATGATAGATCTAGGAAATCTTAGAATCTCAGGTGGTCCATAGTCATGAATTAAACTTCCTGGGCCAGATCCTGCCACCCTTACTCACGATGCTTTCTCATGCTATGAATAATCCCATTGATTTTAGTAGAACTAACTCATGGAATACTCACCAGGAGCAAGGATATCAGAATCTAGCCTCAAATTGTCAGTCTCCTAGGGGTTATTGTTCAGTTTTAAATATTAGGGCCCTAAACGTCCTTATGAAGGCTCAACTCTTTGGCTTAGACAGTCTGGAAGATTTAATACCCACCATATCCGGAGGGAATTTTCCTGCAAAAACAGAACTGAGCAGTATTACTCAGTGTTCCCAGGCGTTCAAGTACAAACAATTCTCAAATTCTCTTGGAAGAGAGTTGTACCCATGGAAGGTAATCATTTTCCATCTGTGCATTGCCTCCAGGGTGTTTACTGTGGTGATGAGTAAAGCTGGTAAAATAAATAAAAAAATTGTGAATAATTTATTTGCAGATTGATGGGGGAAATAAGGTTTTTGGATTAACAGTTGGTGAATTTAGTAGACTAGAAGGAACAAAGGAAATTGTGGGATAAGATGTACAGCAGTGTGTTGGAAAGTTCAAAAGCAGGACACAAGGGAAGCATCTGGAGATTCTCAGAACCTTCAAGGAGGAGGCACACCCTGTTTGCCCTGACCCAACAAGCCCCATTCTGGAATACTTTTAGACACACTGGACAACAGAGTACATACTCTGTTTGTCTAACTGCTCATTGTACAACTCTCTCACACCCAGCCACTGCTGGGGAAGGGGGACATGGAGATACAAGGTGTGGAAGGAGGGCACTGTAGAGTAGAGGGCCCATCAGGGACAGATGGAAGCAGATGAAGACATGGGTGTGAAGGAAGGGAAATAATTGTAGCAGGAAGGAGACACTTGCCAATTTCACCTCAGTTTTTTCACTTGTTTGCAATATTCCTTTCTCCTATCTGATTTGCCCCTTTAGGGCTCAATCCTGCAAAGATTTATGCACATGAGTAGCTTTACTCAGGTGAACTCTCCCATTATTCGGAATGGTACTTACTCATGTGAGTAGTTATTGAGACCATTTATTTATCTTCTAGGATCTCTGTGAGAACGAATGATCATTAGAGCTACAAGAATAGAGGAATTCTTTTGCCAAATATATTTGTTTGAACTAAACAGCAGGTCAATCAAAGTTTAAGTACTTGCATTATACTAGTAAAATTACTTGTGAAAAGTGACTTAGCCTGACTGCTTGTATATTCACTTAAAATAAATTTCAATTGGTATATTCGATTGTAAAATTCACAGTTTGCAATCCACGCTGTCTTGGTTAGTTACATGTGTCACAGGTCAGACTAAATAACACGACTGAAATTTGTGCTGTGTTGTTGAGTTACATATGTTACAGTGGGAACTGCAAATTACACATTCACAATCCAGATTGTAAATGATCTGAAGATGTAGAATTATTCCCTGAACAAGATTGTGAATAATTTTGTGAATGATGAATAAATTTAAGAATTTTATGTTTTGTCCATGGACAATTATGAGAGAGAGAGAGACTGGAAATTAATCAAATACATTATTCATTGTGAATTATTTGTTCAGCTCTTAGGCTTATGTACTTAGACAATATTTTCATTGGAGCAGACCCTGAAGTGCTCTTCAGGCTGCATATCTCAACCACAGTTCATCAGTTATAGACCTTGAGGTTCTTGTTAAACAAAGATACATCTATTCTAACCTTTTCTCCTACTATAGACTCTGAGGGTTTCATAGTAGATTCAACAACAATTACCCTAAACATTCCTTGGTACAAGAGGGAATCTATAACAAATTTGTCATGGGATTGTGTCACTCCTTTAACACAGAGGAATTTATTAAGGATACTGTGGACTCCACTGAGGCCTGGCTCCCCTACTTTTCTTTGGACGCTCTGTAACTGCTCACTTCCCAGTGTTCTGGCCTGGGGAGCAGGCCAGCGCTGGAAGGAGAATGAAAGTTCATCCACATGGAGCCTCCCTGCATAGGCTGTGCCTTCCCTTACCTCATTGCAAGCAGCACCCTCCCAAGCAGCTGACCTGCTCCTTGGACTGGATAAGGCAGACCCATAGTTTCAACTCCTTCCTCCCCCAAGAAGCACACCGAAGGGGCAGATTGTGCATTGCTCCAGGCACAAGGATTACAACTGTAACATATCCTTGTGCACTCTACACTATACATCAGTTACAATCTGGTCTTTAGAGTTTTTGAGACTGAAAGCTGTTCCAGTTTGCTTATGCTTAATACGGTCTTTGGCAGATCTCATGTCCACTTACATGTTGTCACCTTTGAGGGATTTTGGATCTGCTTGCCAGTCCTCAAGATCAGAAAAATGAAGTTCTTCATGAGTGATGCATTTTCAGTAATTTGGATATGCTCCTAATTTATTTTTTATGTGTCTCCCATTCCTATTGCTCCAGAAGATGTTGTGGGGAGAGGGAAGGACCAATTAGAAAAGAAAGACAAATTCTGTACTTTCTGTTGAGTGTATGCTTATATCCCCAAACCATTTCAGAATGAACAGTTTCAGGAGCAGACCATTCAACTTTTGCATTCAGGCTGGGAAAAGCCAATCTATAAATCATGCAACATGGTTTATAGGGACTTTAGTTCATGAGCAAAATCTTAGTAAAGTACTAGATATTCCCTTTCAGAAGGTAAGCCTTTAATACTAAATTATATGGCCAGCAAGATGATAGACAATAAATCTACTGTCTTTATTAAGACCTATGCTTCTGTATTGGCTTCCATCTTCCCCAAGGTAACTAAAATCAAGGAGTTTGGCATGTTAATCAGAGATAGAAAAAACAATCAAGCCTAACTATTACTCCTTTTGGGAGGTGAATGTTTCACAAAAATAGCTTGTCACAGTTGTGACAGATTGTCCTGTGTGTCAAAATGAGGTCTCTTAAAATCCAGAGGTTGAATAAATATCTGAAAAGGTACATTTTTTTCAGCCTTAGGCAACCAAAACTGAGATTGTATGCCTTCAGTTTTTTATCTGATAAGCAAGAGCCAGGAGCCTGCATTCCATCATGTCTAAAAATGTATTGAACAAGGATTTTGTCAGTGAGAATGGGGAGAAATAGACAGATCTTGGAGACACTGTACAGAGATAAATCATCATATTCTGTAAAACTGGGGAGCTGTGAGCTTTTAGTAATAACTCCTTTACCAAGATAAAGAAACTGATTTCCTAGCTCACACCCACAGGTTCTGTGTGTACATAATCTTATAATCTTCACATCTTTCTCATTAAATTAGGGTTTAGTTTGGAAAGCTTTTTATCCATGCCAACAGCTGTCAGTCCAGGGAGAATGTCAGACAGGCCCACAATCAGCAGTGGATCAAAGAGCTAGTGTTTGAAATGGAATGGAATAATGATATTTCATTCTTTTTTCTCTTCTTCCTTCTTGCAAAAGTGATGGTTTGCTCCACCTTTTAAAGTTTTTTTTTTAACCACCATGCTGTCATGCAGTGGTGCCCAAACTTTTCCTCTCATGTCCCACCTGATCAGTAATGGAATGTGTCTGCACCCCCTCACCCCCACCCTCCGCGGCCAGGGCCAGGAATGGGGGCTGGGAGCAGGAGCCAGGGGCCGATAGCAGGGAGTGGGGACTGGTGTCCAGGAGCTGGAGCTGGGGGTCTGTGGCCAAGCCACAGGGGTAATGCCAGGGCCGGAAGCAGAGTCAGGGCTGCTGCTGTGGCATGGGGTTGGGGTTGAGGGTAGGGCTGGATCAGAGCTGGGGACAGAGTGGGGCTGGGTGGTGCTTCCTTCCTGCACACGTATGGGGGCTGGCAAAGGCCCTGCTGTGCACCCACACCAGACATTCCTCCTCACCCCCCTCGAGGGGCATGCCCCACAGTCTGGGGACCACTGGTCAAATGGATAAAGCATTGGACTTTGTTTTTATTCCTGGCCCTGCTGCAGACCTGATGTCTAACCTTAGGCAAGTCACTTCCCCCTTCTATCCCTCTGTTTCCCTTCCCTTCATTTATCTATTTAGATTGGGTGATCTTTGGAAGAGGGGCTGCCTTTCACTATGTGTTTGCACAGTGCTTAGCACCCGGAAGCTGTAATCTTGATTGGGGCCTCTTGGCACTATTATAATACAATTAATAAATAAAAACAGGTTGCAGTGAGAGGTTAGGTATATGGTGGGCAGAAAGGCATAATTTGAGCACTGCAGACATCAAGATATCATTGACCAAGACAAAACTTCAGTGCATGGTGAACAGGCAATTCAATAACACATATTATCCATTAAAATACTAAATTTAATAAAACAGATGGATTTGATGGTTCTGTGCACTGAAGATCTGTCATGTAGATCCCTCTCATTTGACTGTTTGTTTTGTGATCAAACCTAATTTGAATATCTACCTCCTTCATTGTAACTGTCTGGTTTCTTTATTTGATAATACTATCTTACTTTAGATAACCTATCAGCTCCCAGTACTCACTCATTTCCTGAAAGAAAGGCTGTCTTTTCTCATGAAAGACCCACTAGCACTTCATAATCTGAATTGCCACATGATGGGGCTGATTCTTCTTATACCTGGACTTATATAAATAAGGAGTTAAGTCCATAGACATCAATACTAGTGCTGGTCCTCAAAAAAGCACTGCTTTTTGAAGTTGTTTCCACTTCACAGAGTCCAGATTTGAACAAACTTCTGTTGGTGAGAGAGACAAGCTTTCAAACCACACACAGCTCTTCTCAAAAGCTTGTCTCTCTCACCAACAGAAGTTGGTCCATTAAAAGATATCTCACCCACCTTGTCTCTCTAATATATGGGACCAACACGGCTACAGCTACACTGCATTTTTACACAAACACGATGAAACCCCATTTTTCTGCAGGAAAAAAATAAAAAATGTTGACCAATACTAGTCAATACAATTACAGTGGTTTCAAACCAATGTGAGAGGACTATTGGTACATATCTAGGTGCATTCATTTCACAAATATCAGTATTATACATTGAACATGGGCGACTTTCATGATTATGTCTTTTTATGACTACCTGAAATGATCTTATGGGTATTCAAAGCGATATAAGCCAGATCCAAAGCTGACTGCAGTAGTTGAAAGGTTCCTGTTGACTACTGATCAGGCCCTTATCAAACAGCTTTTATTACTTTGCCTTCTACTTTTGACCCTCTTCAGAAAATTCCCATCGTATGGTATTACTAACACTTTCCGCATTACAGAGAGATAGGAGTTTCAGCCAGCTTCCCATAAGTCTGATACATGGGAAACCTCCACTTCAGTTTGTACACATTGTGCATGTCTGTTTTACTCTGGCTTTGCTTTATTGACCAGGTCAATTAAAAAAACTTATTCACACATAGTTAAGATTCTAGTTTTTGTTAGCAGTACAGCAGGGTTTGTGTATTAGAATGGGACTTTCTTCTTGTTCCCTGAGGGTATGTCTACACTACGAAATTAGGTCGAATTTATAGAAGTCGGTTTTTTTGAAATCGGTTTTATATATTCGAGTGTGTGTGTCCCCACAGAAAATGCTCTAAGTGCATTAAGTGCATTAACTCGGCGGAGCGCTTCCACAGTACCGAGGCAAGCGTCGACTTCCGGAGCGTTGCACTGTGGGTAGCTATCCCACAGTTCCCGCAGTCTCCGCTGCCCATTGGAATTCTGGGTTGATATCCCAATGCCTGATGGGGCTAAAACATTGTCGCGGGTGGTTCTGGGTACATATCATCAGGACCCCGTTCCCACCCTCCCACCCCCCGTGAAAGCAAGGGCAGACAATCATTTCGCGCCTTTTTTGTCTGCTGCCAGCCAAAGATGTAAAGGATAGATGGAGTGGGTCAGAACAAGAAATAGACCAGATTTGTTTTGTACTCATTTTCCTCCTCCCCTGTCTAGATCACACTGCAGTCAGTCACAGAGAAGGCACAGCGAGGTTAATCTAGCCATGTATCAATCAGAGGCCAGGCTAACCTCCTTGTTCCAATAACAACGATAACTTTGGTGCACCATTTCTTATTGGAACCCTCCGTGCAGTCCTGCCTGAAATACTCCTTGATGTACAGGCACACCCTTTGTTGATTTTAGCTCCCTGAAGCCAACCCTGTAAGCGGTGTCGTCAGTCGCCCCTCCCTCCATCAGAGCAACGGCAGACAATCGTTCCGCGCCTTTTTTCTGTGCGGACGCCATACCAAGGCAAGCATGGAGGCCGCTGAGCTCATTTTGGCAATTAGGAGCACATTAACCACCACACGCATTATCCAGCAGTATATGCAGCACCAGAACATGGCAACGCGATACCGGGCGAGGAGGCGACGTCAGCGCGGTCCCGTGAGTGATCAGGACATGGACACAGATTTCTCTGAAAGCATGGGCCCTGCCAATGCATGCATCATGGTGCTAATGGGGCAGGTTCATGCTGTGGAACGCCGATTCTGGGCTCGGGAAACAAGCACAGACTGGTGGGACCGCATAGTGTTGCAGGTCTGGGACGATTCCCAGTGGCTGCGAAACTTTCGCATGCGTAAGGGCACTTTCATGGAACTTTGTGACTTGCTTTCCCCTGCCCTGAAGCGCATGAATACCAGGATGAGAGCAGCCCTCACAGTTGAGAAGCGAGTGGCGATAGCCCTGTGGAAGCTTGCAACGCCAGACAGCTACCGGTCAGTTGGGAATCAATTTGGAGTGGGCAAATCTACTGTGGGGGCTGCTGTGATGCAAGTAGCTCACGCAATCAAAGATCTGCTGATATCAAGGGTAGTGACCCTGGGAAATGTGCAGGTCATAGTGAATGGCTTTGCTGCAATGGGATTCCCTAACTGTGGTGGGGCTATAGACGGAACCCATATCCCTATCTTGGCACCAGAGCACCAAGCCGGCGAGTACATAAACCGCAAGGGGTACTTTTCGATAGTGCTGCAAGCTCTGGTGGATCACAAGGGACGTTTCACCAACATCAACGTGGGATGGCCGGGAAAGGTGCATGATGCTCGCATCTTCAGGAACTCTGGTCTGTTTCAAAAGCTGCAGGAAGGGACTTTCTTCCCAGACCAGAAAATAACTGTTGGGGATGTTGAAATGCCTATATGTATCCTTGGGGACCCAGCCTACCCCTTAATGCCATGGCTCATGAAGCCGTACACAGGCAGCCTGGACAGTGGTCAGGAGCTGTTTAACTACAGGCTGAGCAAGTGCAGAATGGTGGTAGAATGTGCATTTGGACGTTTAAAGGCGCGCTGGCGCAGTTTACTGACTCGCTTAGACCTCAGCGAAACCAATATTCCCACTGTTATTACTGCTTGCTGTGTGCTCCACAATATCTGTGAGAGTAAGGGGGAGACGTTTATGGCGGGGTGGGAGGCTGAGGCAAATCGCCTAGCTGCTGGTTACGCGCAGCCAGACACCAGGGCGGTTAGAAGAGCTCAGGAGGGCGCGGTACGCATCAGAGAAGCTTTGAAAACCAGTTTCATGACTGGCCAGGCTACAGTGTGAAAGTTCTGTTTGTTTCTCCTTGATGAAACCCCCCGCCCCTTGGTTCACTCTACTTCCCTGTAAGCTAACCACCCTCCCCTCCTCCCTTTAATCACCGCTTGCAGAGGCAATAAAGTCATTGCTGCTTCACAGTCATGCATTCGTTATTCATTCATCACACAAATAGGGAGATGACTACCAAGGTATCCCAGGAGGGGTGGTGGAGGAGGGAAGGAAAATGCCACACAGCACTTTAAGCACAGCACTTTAAAAGTTTACAACTTTAAAATTTATTGAATGACAGCCTTCTTTTTTTTGGGCAATCCTCTGTTGTGGAGTGGCTGGTTGGCCGGAGGCCCCCCCACCGCGTTCTTGGGCGTCTGGGTGTGGAGGCTATGGAACTTGGGGAGGAGGGCGGTTGGTTACAGAGGGGCAGCAGTGGCAGTCTGTGCTCCAGCTGCCTTTGCTGCAGCTCAACCATACACTGGAGCATTCTGGTTTGGTCCTGCAGCAGCCTCAGCATTGAATCCTGCCTTCTCTCATCACGCTGCCGCGACATTTGAGCTTCAGCCCTGTCTTCTGCCCGCCACTTACTCTCTTCAGCCCGCCACTTACTCTCTTCAGCCCTCCACCTCTCCTCCCGGTCATTTTGTGCTTTCCTGCACTCTGACATTATTTGCCTCCACGCATTCGTCTGTGCTCTGTCAGTGTGGGAGGACAGCATTAGCTCGGAGAACATTTCATCTCGAGTGCGTTTTTTTTTCTTTCTAAGCTTCACTAGCCTCTGGGAAGGAGAAGATCCTGTGATCATTGAAACACATCCAGCTGGTGGAGAAAAAAAAAGGGACAGCGGTATTTAAAAACACACATTTTATAAAACAGTGGCTACACTCTTTCAGGGTAAACCTTGCTGTTAACATTACATACATAGCACATGTGCTTTCGTTACAAGGTCGCATTTTGCCTCCTTCCACCGCGTGACTACCCCCTCAACCCTCCCCCCTCCCCGTGGCTAACAGCGGGGAACATTTCTGTTCAGCCACAGGCAAACAGCCCAGCAGGAATGTGTCCCTGAAGAAAAGCACCCTATTTCAACCAGGTGACCATGAATTATATCTCACTCTCCTGAGGATAACACAGAGAGAGAAAGAACGGATTTTGGTTGAATGCCAGCAAACATACACTGCAATGCTTTGTTCTACAGTGATTCCCGAGTATGTGTTACTGGCCTGGAGTGATAAAAGTGTCCTACCATGAAGGACGAAATAAGGCTGCCCTCCCCAGAAACCTTTTGCAAAGGCTTTAGGACTACATCTAGGAGAACCGCAAATGCCAGGGCAAAGTAATCCTTTCACATGCTTGCTTTTAAACCATGTATAGCATTTTAAAAGGTACACTCACCAGAGGTCCCTTCTCCGCCTGCTGGGTCCAGGAGGCAGCCTTGGGTGGGTTCGGGGGGTACTGGCTCCAGGTCTAGGGTGAGAAACAGTTCCTGGCTGTCGGGAAAACCGGTTTCTCCGCTTGCTTGCTGTGAGCCATCTACAACCTCCTCCTCCTCCTCCTCATCTTCTTCGTCCCCAAAACCTGCTTCCGTATTGCCTCCATCTCCATTGAAGGAGTCAAACAACACGGCTGGGGTAGTGGTGGCTGAACCCCCTAAAATGGCATGCAGCTCATCATAGAAGCGGCATGTTTGGGGCTCTGACCCAGAGCGGCTGTTCGCCTCTCTGGTTTTCTGGTAGGCTTGCCTCAGCTCCTTCAGTTTCACGCGGCACTGCTTCGGGTCCCTGTTACGGCCTCTGTCCTTCATGCCCTGGGAGATTTTCACAAAGGTTTTGGCATTTCGAAAACTGGAACGGAGTTCTGATAGCACGGATTCCTCTCCCCAAACAGCGATCAGATCCCGTACCTCCCGTTCGGTCCATGCTGGAGCTCTTTTGCGATTCTGGGACTCCATCATGGTCACCTGTGCTGATGAGCTCTGCATGGTCACCTGCAGCTTGCCACGCTGGCCAAACAGGAAATGAGATTCAAAAGTTCGCGGTTCTTTTCCTGTCTACCTGGCCAGTGCATCTGAGTTGAGAGTGCTGTCCAGAGCGGTCAGAATGGAGCACTCTGGGATAGCTCCCGGAGGCCAATACCATCGAATTGTGTCCACAGTACCCCAATTTCGAGCTGGGAACGTCGATTTAAGCGCTAATCCACTTGTCAGGGGTGGAGTAAGGAAATCGATTTTAAGAGCCCTTTAAGTCGAATTAAAGGGCTTCACTGTGTGGACGGGTGCAGGTTTAAATCGATTTAACGCTGCTAAATTCGACCTAAAGTCCTAGTGTAGACCAGGGCTGAGTGTCAGTTACTTTAAATGACTAAGTTGCACCAAAATCAGCCATATACATATATATACAGCTGAATTTCTGAGTATCTCTTCATTGACAAGGAACATCAGCTGCAAGGAAAGAATTGTGTGACAATAAGTACAAAGCCATGGAAAGCAAGGAAAGGTGAAGTATGTTGTAGGAAATTAATACATCAGAATTTTGTACTTAACAACAGTAAAACCAACCTGAAAACAAGGGATGATTAATACCTTCCTCCTCCTCTTTCCACCATTGCCTAAACAGGCACGCCTAAAAGGTAAATGGAGTACAGATAGAGAAAGGTAGGAAATCCTCACCCATGGTTCTTTTTGCGTTGAGATTGCTGGACATCAGCCATATTGGGAATGATGACTTTTGATCTGGCAAACGTTTGCTCTGCAAGTGCTTCCCTGCAGTACCGCCATTGGCTGTCTTCCACAGGTGATCCCGGGCAGCTGCCTGTCAAAACTGCTCCTTGAGTGCGGGGAGAAACATTATTAAAAATGGGTGCAATTGGATGGATGATGAAAGGCTGCTGATAGCCTGTATAAGACACTCTAAAGGTTCTTTTTTATTGCTTTGACTTTTCATGGTAGTAGCTTTATGATAATGACTGGTACAGAAGTCTGCAAATATTAGCAAATTCATATGTCGCTGTTGCAGTGCTCTATGCAACTATTTTGCAGTTTCACATGAGAAGCTCTTACTCAGATTATTCCTCTTCCGTGTAAAAACAAAAAGCTCAGGTAGGATTTCTGTACCATCTCTAACTTAGCACTTAAATGTAGTGGAAGGCTAAATGCAGCACAATTATGCTCACTGAAAAGCAAAAAGAACATTTTCAGTTGCTTAATGCTGGAAAGCGTTAGGAGCAATCATCTTACATTTTGACACAGTGTCAGTCAATGCTAATTCCTACAAGTTTAACACGTGTGAAATTCCCTTTAGCTTAAAGACTGCAATAGTCCCGCTTATTATTTCAATACAAAATTTATTTTCAAAATATAAAAAGACAGATACCTTGTTTTAACACCTCAGGGTCTGATTCAAAGCCCACTGCGGTCAGCAGAAAGACTCCCATTTATGTCAGTGAGCAATGGATCAGGGTTTTAGACCCCAGTCTACAGCTCAGTGGTCAGCCTGAGTTGTTGGGTAGCATGCTGAGCAGCTGTGGAGGTTAAAGGGAGGGGAGGAATCCTCTATGCAAGCCATGGAGCAGTTGTGGAGCCATCCTATGGGGCCTACTACAGCCCAGTGGATGGAATGCCTTTATGGAGTATCCATCTCCTCCCCTGACTTCCCCATGCATTTCTGTGCAGAACACTCACATGGAGCAGGCTGCACACCATGTAATGTGTGCACCCCACTTTGTGCTTCCCGCTGCATTCAGCAGCCATGCTTTCCCAACAGCACTTCACCCATCCTGCTGCCAAGAGTTTGTCTGTGGCTGCAGGGGTAGGTGCTGGATTTGCCCATTAGGGAGTGATTGTGAGTGACCCAGACTCACAAAGTACACCTGACTCCCAGTATGCAAATACTGAAAGTGATTTTTGCTAGATTGGGACCCTCAAACAGAGTTTGGTCGTTTTCTCTCATTCTTGGGGAGTGGGGAGGAATTTCACCTGCATCACACTGCTTGGACCACAGCACCAGTCTAAAATCTAAAGGGTACTTCCGGTTCTGATCATCACATAGCGTGCAGCATGCTATAATTGGGTTGAAATTTTACTTTATTGTTACTGATTTTATTCTTAAATCAAAAGATATCCAAGTTGCTATGATGCCACCAAAACTTTGAAAAATGTGCTGTCCCAGTGATGTCTCTTAAATACTAAAGTCAGATGTTTGCTGTGAATGGATTATGAGGTGCTGTTATGGGGTCTGAATGCAAAAAAAGAATATTTAGATTTTAATATTTTGGCAACTCTGAATTATCTCCTGAAGGGAAAGGGTTTGTTGTCATCAAATGGATCATTTAGAAAAGATCTGATATTGCATAGTGGAATTCAGTTCTACCTTTTGAATGTTAAATGATAAGAAATGAAGCCCTTCTTGCCTTTGAAGTTTTAAATCAAAATGCAAAAAGGCCAAAAGTTGTTTGTCAAAGACTCAGGGAAAAAGACAACAAAAATACATTTTTAAACCTACCTTGGGAAATTAATATTGAGGTAATTTTCAGGGTAGGGTTGGAAACATAGTACTTTGTCATTTTAGAATAAACACCAAAAACAGATGCCACAATCTCATAAAATAAACATGCAGTGAAAGGGTAACACACACATTAACGGCAAACTGAGTCAGTAGCCAATACAGTATGATCAGAAGAAATGCTCAGTATGGTGTGATGTGTAATGGAAGCCATTAGCCATATGGTACTGTTGGAAGAGGGCCTCTGTGGCTGAGTAACAGTTGTATGTTATGTGGTTTATAAAATAATTATGCAATGGCAAGCAACTCTTTTATAATTATTGGCTGTTTCAAAATATTTCTGTTAATCTAGAAGCATTTACCATTTGAAGCATGTAGACTGTCTTCGCTGCCTGTATTTGCTGTGTTTGTTGGATAAGACTATGAAGACTATGGCCAATTTAGAGAATATTACTTCAGTGTGTGTGTGTATGACTGTATATACACACACACACACACACAAGGGAGTATATTTGTCTTGTGTTGGCATTGCACCTGTCAGGAAAGCCCTGAATTTTTATGTCCATTCCTTAGTCATCAGAAGATGGATGCAAAATTGAGAGTGTGTCATTGTAAAATCCTTGCTGCTGTTACATGGTAGAAGCTGTTGAGAGGTTACACCAGCTGGGGAAGGGAAATGAAGCTTCAGGGATTAGTGTATCCAGGCCTTTTCCTTAAGCCTTGTTTTACTGTACACAAAACAATCAGCAAAACAACTGAAAAACACTGGACAAGAATTCCCCAGAGGCTTTCCCCATGTTAACCAGGCAGGGGGGAAAGGAAACACCATTCCCCTTCCACACAGCTTCCCCTTCCTTTTAAACTCGGTCCCAACCAGTCATGTGAAAGGCTAGGTCCTGTTAACCTTTGCATACTGTAGCACCATTCCTTGTCAGGCATGGACAGGAAGCAATGTGACCCAATTCATGTTAGGCTATCTCTTCATCTTCAAAAATCTACCAATTATCAGTTACTCACGGGCATACTTTCCTTCTGACAGATGGAGTTTTTAGTTATTGAAATGCAGGAGTTTGCTCATAATCATATTAGATTGGCAAGTCACTGTGAAATACATAACTGTTAACACATAAGGCCAGGTTCTGGTTTCAGTTGCTCTAGATTTACGCCAGTGTAACTGAGTTCAGAATCTTGTTCCTACTATGGGCATCTGTTTAGATGCAGAAATATAGGTACAATATGGGACTACTACAGGACTGCACTATCACGTTTAAGTCAGTGAAATTCCTACTGTATGATTGTGCTATCTGGGCCATACGATTGCAGTATAACTGCTTGCTATTCATGTAGAGAGATACACAGACAGAACAAAATGTTAAACAATACCTTAGCTTGAATAATGGTTTCATGGACTACAGTGGGTTGTGTTTTATTATGCTTTTTTAAAAAATACACAAATCATATACAGTCTTTTAAAAATAATATATGAATACTTCAGCTCTAGACTGATAAAAATGGAAACTGAATATCATGCTTATCTGTATGGGCATTGATTATGGTAGCTCTCCTAGAAAGTCATGTCAGTGTGCTTCAGCCCCAAGTTAGAAGGCTCTCATGATAGTTCATTCTCCATAGCCATTGAGTCCTGGGTCTCCCTGCTGAGATTACCAAAAGCTGTTGAGTATGGTGGTTGTTTATGGGATGTGTACACTTTCGACAAGAAACAAGACAGAGACCACTAACTCATTTCACATAACACAGGTTACCAAAACAGAGGGCTAAGATTTTTACTAACAACCAGGGCTGGATTTGAATCACCTGGTGGTGAAATCGTGTTAATAAAGCAAATGTCTGGGGTATTGTACCTTCTCTTTGGAAAGGACTGTAGTCTGGATATATACTTGCATAAATGTAAGACCAGGAGGTTTGCTTTGCTTGATTTTTTATCTAGTTGTTTAGACTTTCTAGCTACTCTTAGGGCAAAATCATGCCTCCTAGGAGACAGTAGCATGCTGGGCAAGAGGAGAAGGTGTGAATTTCTCTAGTGGTGATGCCTGTAGACATTTTCAAAGGCATTATTCCTCTCCTGGCACTGAGAAAAATCCATGGGGAAAAACTGTTCTTACTACATCTTCTAAAATGGGCAGCCAGAGCTCTCCACAGCACTCACTCTACTGGGGTGAGACGAGAGGTTAGGTGACCTCACCCATTCCTAGACATTCACATTCCTGCCCCACCATGTCCTACAATCCTCAGATCACTGCAGCAAAACTATGCCTGGCCTCTTCATGGGTGTGCTAGGATGGTTTTTGGACCTTCTAGCACATCCATAACTTGGCCCTTGAGATATTAGAGGTAAAATATTATTTTATTATATGCTTCAGGTATATAATTCTTAGTCCTCTAGTATAGCACATATCTTGTTTTAGTATTTTAACTAATACACCGGCCTTGAGATCTCAATTTTCCTCTTTGGAGTGACTATTTGTTTGC
Organism: Lepidochelys kempii; assembly: GCF_965140285.1. Classification (NCBI taxonomy): domain Eukaryota; kingdom Metazoa; phylum Chordata; order Testudines; family Cheloniidae; genus Lepidochelys; species Lepidochelys kempii. The sequence goes on from NC_136388.1 coordinate 29,848,068, forward strand.
TGCTTCTCCATTGCAGGTAATCTAGCGGATGTCCTATGCTCATTCTTATATCATATATCTGACCTCTTAAATGTCCATGGTATGAAAATACCCAGCAAATTTCCATGGTATGAAAATAACAGCAAAATTAAACACCCTAGAACTCCCCTTTAACTCATGAAGAAATAATGTTCCCACAATAATGACAAGCATTATTAAAAAGTACTATAGTTTCATATTTGCTCATCGCGAAGGTGACAACATAACAAATTAAACTGTCAGTCAATGAGATTTTTACCGAGTACTTTACTGCACTCAAATAAATAAATAAATAAAATTAAATAAAATGTAAGTAAATAACCCAGGTTCCATAAAACTCATTGCTGTGAGATGTTTGGCAAGACCACAATACAAAGGAAGTTCTTCTTGATACATATTTTTAAATGGTATGATTTTTAAATAAAGGTTGCAGTGGTGAAAAGGTTTAAGGCTCCAAAACAGAATACAGAAAAGGTGTCTGTGTACGTATTTATATGTGGGAATAATAATATGTGGAAATAATATCCCATTAACTGAGCTAATGTCTGGTGTGTTTTACTACTCTTGGAATAGGAATGTAGTTTTTATATATATAAAAAACTACAGTCATATATATATATACATACACACATATACATACACGTACATATATATACACACACAGACACAAAGAAAAGGAGTACTTGTGGCACCTTAGAGACTAACCCATTTATTTGAGCATAAGCTTTCGTGAGCTACAGCTCACTTCATCGGATGCTTATGCTCAAATAAATGGGTTAGTCTCTAAGGTGCCACAAGTACTCCTTTTCTTTTTGCGGATACAGACTAACACGGCTGCTACTCTGAGACACATAAATATATACCTATATATACAGTTTCAGACCTTGTCATATGCAAGTCTTGCCAGTTAAAACACTATACATGATTTAAGCTGTTTTTTCTTCCAAGAAAATAAATGTGATTGTTCATTGATGAAAGCAGCTGGTACAGACTGCTGAACCAGTTATTTTGTTGTATTTTACCCAGTATTGCTAGCAAAGATACCACTTTCATTTTTGTCAGTATTTGTAGTGTAAATGAGGAGCAACCTATCGTAAAATGATGCCACAGAGATCAAAGGAAGCAATCCCTACTACCAAGGTAAAATCATTCTGGGGAAATGTTTTTGATTATGGTTAATGATGTAATCAAATCAGAAAACAGCCTAGAAGTTGGAGTTGCAGCAGGATTACAGCTTGCCCATTACAGAGCACCTAATCGATAATAATATGTCAAAAAAATAGTGTGGAAGTATAAAAACAAGATGCTTGTTAAATGTTTACTTTTAATAACATGTGAGACTGAATAGCTTTGATTAGAACACTTATGCATACTTTCCTAGCAGGAAATTAGTGAATGACTGAGGAATTACTTAAAAAAACAACAACAAAAAAGGCAAAGTTATAGAAGAAAGAATCAAAAGGGTCATTTTTTAACATCTTTGATTTCATTCTTTAAAGACCAATTACTTTTCTGTCCCCTGTGGGAGAAAAAACATTCTTCTTCTTAATGGCAGAATCATTCTAAGACTTCTCTGATTCATTTTATATTTAGCAGATTACAGTTTTAGAGTCATCAGTAGGAGAGAACCCAGCAAACTGACAGACCTGAAATCATGTCCTTTGATTGTAATTGACAGGAAAAGCGTTTAAGGTAAAGAAAAAAAATATTTTATTCATCTTTGATTACACTGTGATGTGATTTGGTGACATAATACAGCTGTGAACTGAGGCAAGAAAGGCAATAATTCCTACTTGAGGCTTTGACATGATGTAGCCCTTTAGTCTTCTTCAAACCAATGCCTCCAGCTACAATAGTCGCCTTGATGGAGTCTAGACAAATAGATATACAGACTGTTACAATTTAAAAGGCAAACAGCTTTAAAATAACATTTCTCAAGGCCATGCATTTTGGTACTAAATGGCTAGGTGCTACACATTTTTCTCTACTAAAATTAAATATAGTTCATCTATTTTATGTAAAAAAATCACATATTAGGTAAAAGTATTTCACTTCCAAAGGGCCTTAAAAGCAATATGAAAAGAAATTATTTTTCACACATAAGAAGAAATTTAACCACAAGAGTCTTCCTTCATTCGAAGTTAAAATATATTTTAACTAATTCACATGCAGCAGGGCTATATTTTAAATATTCTATTTGCCTTGAAGGATCTCACAACTTCTGTAATGTTTTTCTTTGTATCATCTTGTTCTCAAAAAGTGACCTTTCCAATGGTAAGAATTTATAGCTTAGGGTTGGGATTTTCAAAAGAGCCTAGGTATACTTGGGCTCCTAAGTTCCTGGGGCTCTTTTGAAAATCCTAAATATTTTTTTATGTGATACAATACATGTGTAAAGAGAATGTCAAGTTAGTGTCATGTTATACTGCAGGTAACCACCAGGAGATGCCTCCGTTTTCCATGCCAGTAACTTTAGCATGCTTTACTTCAGTAATGAAATGCTTTAAATCAGCAATGTATCTTCAGCAATAATTATAAGATCATATGGTTAATAATTATCAGGTTTGTTAATGCCCTCCCTTTACTTCCATCCCATTGAGAAAGTGTCCTGATATGATCGCAGATCTCTTGCATTAAGTGGCGTGTTAACACGTAGATTTGTTAGGCTTCAGCACCTCACCTAATGAATAAAACATATTTTATGAGACACTGTCAAGATTTCAGAAGCCGTGTTAAAGAAATCTGAAAAACAAATAATCTGTTGATGAAGCTGCAAATTCAGTGGTTCTAACAGGATCTAAAGATTTTCATTAAAAACTATTCACAATTATCTTCCTAAAAATATATTAAAAGACATTGGAAAGGCCTCAGTTTTATCTGACCCAAACTACTGTATTTGGTTAACAAAATAATATAGCTTAAAACATTTATATGCAGTAGCAAATTATTTCATAAGGAGAATAAAATGAAGTCAAATACATGGCACTGCTAGGACATCTCTCCCCTCTCCCCGCCCAAAAAAGCAACAAAAGGATTTAACCAAAAGCCAATCCCTTCTGAATAAATCTACCACAATTACACAGGCATAATCATTCACCATGCATTGACCAAACCAGTCTGCATTGAGGAGATGTTCTGCAATTTGACCAACCTGCCTCTTGGTCAAACCCAGAGAAGTGTACCTTCACCAGACTGCAATTTTTAAAAATTATAAAAAAAGTAGGACTATTAGTGTGGTACATTGAGGAATAAATAATAAGTGCAATGAGATGAGATTAAGACAGCAATGAGGTGTACGGAGCCATAAATATGGACCAACAATATAGACAAAATACTAAAAATGGTATTGTAAGGGAAATCTTGCACTGGAAGGGAGATGGACTGGATGATCTAACTGGATGCTAACTCTAACTTCTATCACTTATCTATAACTAACATGCATATTATTTATAGTACAGTATAAATGATTACTATTATTAACAATACTGTGATTCTGTTAGTAATTAGCTGTGATAATTTTGTGGAACAAAATTTCAAATAGATGTCAGTGGAAAACTGCGCAATATCTGTATTGTTTTTATGAATATGATGCATATCTCTGTGTGTTTATTATGCGTTACTTGCTATGGAGTTTGACCAAAAGGGGTTGTTAAAAAGAAATAAGCAGGAAAGACAAAACAATGACACAGAGAAGAGTCCTTGAGGAAACAATGGGGAAGCCATTTATTGGGGGAAAAACCCCTACCTAGCTCTATCCAAGCTAAGAATGGTTTATTCTTCCCAAGGCTAAGTCTAGGGTCAAAGAAGGATACTGAACTGTTACAGGAACTGGGCCCTAGAAGGGAGAGTATTTAGGTGAGCTAAGGGGGTTTTCCCTGGGAGTTTTAGTGGAATCTGAGAGACATACATGGAGGAGATACACAGAGAGAAAAGAGCATGTTGCAAGCAGGACAGTCTGCTTCTCCCAGTCACAAATGGGGGTTAGCTGGGCTGAGGCCAGTGAACTTATAAATGTTTGCAAGTAAAGATTAACATGCAAGGTAAAGGGACTCTGTTACTTAAACCCTTTACTCTATGTGCTGTGTACCTGTGGGTGAAAAAATAAATAAAGCTTTGTTTTTAAGAAACTATTTTTGAATCACTAATTGACCACTGTTGCATGCTCCCAGAGGAAAAGGCTTACAGGTGTCAAACTCACTTGAGCCGGTTGGGTTAACATGACTGGTAAATAGCAGGGCTGCAGCCCACAGATCCAGTCTAAGAGGGGTTGGACTGCTCCAGGGAAAGATGCAGGAGGCCAGGTCTGCCACCTGAGGGGGTGTACTTGAGGAGAACAAAAAGTGGTCTAAAAAAATCACAACTTTCCTGGTAACCAAGCAAAACTGTCCCCATAAATTTGCACTTTCACTAGCTCTTGCATGCAAACTCTCTGTTGGCTTGTGCAAATGGGTACTTTGGTATGCAGTTATCTAAGACGTGCACACATCTATGCATGCATATATAAATGTTGTATATAGAAATAGGTGTAAATCCCAAATTTATGGGAGTATTTTCTGGGGACCTTTTCTATGTAAGTTCTGTAAAGTAAAATATAACAAAATTAAACAAATAAATAAAAGTTAAACCATTGTTTATGAAGTGAGCTTGATGATAGTATAAAACAGATTTGCTGGATCATACAATGTTAAATATTTCTGTTTATTTATTTTAAATTTCAAGTGTATATGCCACATCCACAAAAGAATGGCATTATATATTAGGCTTGCAAAAATGTGGGAAAATAAGATTACATCTAAATAATGAATATTTAATGACTGTTATCTAGTTTGCTGTTCACTCAGAGCTGGATTCTGATATCCATACTCATGTGGCTTTGTACCTTACGCAGCAGGTAGGCCCACTGATTTCATTTATGTAAAGAATAAGGTTCTACTCAGTGTGAGCAAGGATGGCACAAACTGTCCCTATCCTGTCATCCACTCCACAAGCATAGTTGTGTTCATGAGAGAACTTCCATTCCAAAAATTTGGGTTTGGGTTTATCATTTTATATTGTGTTGCAATAATATTGGGCTCATGTATGATAACCAAGCAATAGTTGATTAAAATACAGTGACATATTTTCCAGTTACTACACTTTTCACAATCAGTTCTGTTTCCATTACATGTACAGTATCAAGTAAAAGAAAAGATTTAAAAATACATTTCAGGAAATGAAAGGTAAAGTTATCGTTACAGAAACATTATCCCTAAAATTACCATTTGAATGATAAGCAATTCTGGGCATAATTATAGTGCACACTCTGCATTCAATGCATTCTGATATATGGATAATTACTCCTGGTAATATGCGTTAGTTAGATTTTATAACCACAATAACAATTTATTGCAAAATTAATTCCTTGGCACAATTTAACATTTATTGATGTGAAGTCAAAGTGAATTGATTTTATTGCAGACCACTTGTGATACACTTTCCCTATGCTCATGCCCTAATTGGTTATTACAGGTCATTTTGGTATTTAGTTTTAAAAATAAATTAATTTGATTCCAAGGTTCATTTAGTAAAAATGGCAAGATATTTACAGCTTATGTGGTTTTATTTAAATAAAAAATGGTAACATAATGCAATCATCTTTGGTTATAAAGTGATGGATGAATTGGAAACATTTTTGAATCAGGTCAATGGTAGTGATGATTAGTGCATTGTTAATCAAGTTGCTGAGATTGCTATCAAAAGCTTTATCTCTTTCACTCAGACTGGTGAGAGGATCATGAATATTAAAGAGATTCAAATGGATCTGCACTCATGGAATATGGAGCACTACAAATGAAAAGGCTAAATGAACCCAGACTGTGACTTTATGTTCTGATATATCTTTTAACTAAAGAGCAATACCTAATCAATTTCTATGCTTATAGTAGACAATATATGTCAAAAGCACACCGAGATAAAGTTTCTTCATATACTATATGTATCTTATGTGTACCATATGTATCTTATGGATTAAGTATTTATTTACAGCCCTATCAACATAATAAAAAATAGCTATGAGAAATGGCTTCTTCAGTAGGTACTGTAGGCCAGATTTTTATCTCAGTCATACCAGGACAAATGCAAAGTAATTTCCTTGAAATCAAGGGCTTCTTCTCAGTGAAATTACTGTGATTTTACACCCCTTTAACTGAGACCAGAACCTGGCCCAGTATGTATGCGTGTGCCAGCTATACATTATAGAGGTGATATAATAAATGATGTATATAACCCTACAAATGAAACAATACACCTGTAGGTTACGTCTGTCTATCAATTTGACAGCTGAAGTCCTGGTCCTGCAAACATTTATGCACGTGCTTAACTTTACAATTCTGAGTAAATCCATTGAGGCTCAGTGGGATTACTCAGGGGCATAAAGCTAAGCATATTTGAGTTAGTAGATTCAGGGCCTTCACCAGCAACAACTTTGAACAATAAGATAAAAAGAGTGGAATCTTCAAACGAACTGAATCAAAATCAATCTGATGTTTACATCTGTTTAACAATTAAAATGTTACTCTGTCACACGCTGTCTTGGTTGTGCTGCCTTGGCAGTGCTAAGAGTTCAAACTTATTTTTTCTCTAACGTCAGCCAATCTGATTCTGAATAAACATGAGGCTTGTTGAGTAAGAAAGTGAAGGGAATCATATTTTTAGCCAGGCATGGGACCTTGTTCCCCACACTGCTCTGTCATTGCTTACAATAATGCTTCTAGTTCTTGGACAATCTGGGTAACATTTTCAAAGCACCTAAATAATGTAGGCACCCAAGTCATATTTTCAAAAGTGACTAAGGCACTTTAGGGGCTAAGTCACTTCACTTGAGTGTTTTTGAAAATGTTTCTTACTTTGTGCAGCTGTAACCCACGGGCAGGTGTGTGTTACTAGTCTCCCTCTGTGACAATCTACAGAGAATATGAGTTTTTAAAGCCCCCAGCTACAGAGCTTTTGTTCAAGTTGTGTCAGCTCATGCTTTTAGCTTTGTAAGTCTCTGGTTTAATCCCCAGTGTGTTGGCTAAAATGGTGGCTGTACCGTTAGTGGTGGCTCATATGGGAGGGTAACAGTGTGTTAAAATGTGTGGTAGCGGACTTGCGTATTGTCTCTGTGTCTATATATGACAAAATTGTATAGTATTAAACTAATGGGGTTAAATTTTGTGATACTAAGAAACAGTATAATGATCCATAGCCTCCTTTATATACAATCATGGTTGTCCTCATATGGCATCAGAAATAAAACATATGGCATAGGAAACATAAGAAACAAAACTAGAGCCTTTAACTTCTAAAACAGAGGCTTCTACCTGATGAGGGACAAAAAATGAAGTAATAAATTTAAAGAAACCAGTGCTGCAAATATGCACACGCTGGGGCTGTACATTACATAAGGTTGAGACTGACAAACTCATTTGCCCTTGTGGTTAAATTACAGTGATACCTAATCCTGCCAATTGAAAAATATTATTCTAGCCTCCCCTAAACTCTGAAACATGCCAATAACAATCTCTCTGCCTGCCAAGGTATTTCTGCCACACTTATCACAGTACTCTCTGAGCACATTCCAGATTCTAAAAGTAAACACATTAAAGATTCCTGTAGCTTTCTCATCACCCCTCCGTTAGCAAATTTTGTGGTTTTTCTCTTTTTTCCTAAGGGACGGCAATAGTAAGGACTTGGGGTTTGCATTCTGATCTGAAAGCATAGGGATTCTTGGCAGTGCTAATTTCTTTGGGGAGTGAGTTCAGTAGATTCTGGCTAGCCACCAAGGAGGCTCTATCTCCTGTGCGTATGAGTCACACTCTTGAGCTTGAGTCTGGAGGCCCCAGTGGAATGTAGCTGTCATCGGAGATCATGATCTTGAAAAATGATTTGGTCCCTCAAGTAGTTTGGGCCAATCTGATGGATGGCTTTGAAGATGAGGACTTAAACCTTGAACATAGCTTTGTATTCAGTGTGGAACCAGTGCAGAGATCAGAGCTCTGGAGTGCTCTTGGTGGTCTGTACTACTGAGTGAGTGGGCTACTGTGTCTTGGAGTTTTTTCAATAACCACATTATTGGCCTGGCCATAAGCAGATGCAGTAGAGTTGCATTTATGTACACCAGGCTTGACTTTAGCCTAAAGTACCTAAATATTTCTTCCTGCTTAACACATTAAAGTCCCAGACCTATTAAAGTGCTGAGCATGTTCTGTGAAGAGAAGTACCCTCATCTTCCACTCAGCGCAGTGCAGATTCAGCTGCATGTGTGTGCCAACATGCTCCAAATCTGTGGAAGGAGCAAGATCCAAAGGCAAAAATGTTTTAAAAAGGCTCTACTGTTAGTCGCAGAACAAAAAGAAAGGCAGCAGGTTTCCTGGTCCATTCTCTGCATCTGATGTGTTTTAAAGTGCATGTGTTTGGGAAAACGGAGGTGGGTGGGTGGGTTGATTTTATAAACCAAATTGTTTTCTTTCTTTCTTTCTTTCTTTCTTTCTTTCTTTCTTTCTTTCTTTCTTTCTTTCTTTCTTTCTTTCTTTCTTTCTTTCTTTCTTTCTTTCTTTCTAAAATGATCCAGTGAATCCTACTTCTAGTGGCAAGACCAGAATTGCTTATATAAATGAGGAATAGAACAAAGAAAATATGGAAATGAAATTAGGGCCTAGATTCTCTACTTTGCCACATTGGATTTATATCTGTGTGACCCCATTGCTTTAATGGGTGTAACAGAGAGGAGACTCCTGCTTGATTTTTAAAGATTTTGGATCCATCAGGTCAGTGTTTTTGGTTATCAGTTTGGGGCAGTGCTGGAGTCCTAAAAAAAGAAGTGCCAGAATTTTAGGGCAGTGGGAGGCCCTGGGAGGGAGCAGGGTGAGCTGGAAGGAATATAGGGTCTGTGGGGAAGCTGGGGGTGGCCCAAGGGAGCAGAGAGTGATTTTCTGCAGAGCCTGTCCTACCCCTGCCTCCCTCCTGCCTGTGCCTGGATCCTGCTCCACAAAAGGGTGGGCGGTCTGCTGTTTGGGCCCCACTACCTGGTTCCTGGCATTGCCCAGCTCTGGCTCCACCTCTGCCCTGGGCTCCTGGTGGCTCCAGCCACCAGGCTGCCCTATCTGGTCCCAGCTGCAGCGTGTCCGACTCCCTCTGTGCTGACCTGCTGCTAAGTGCCCTTTGCCCAGGCCTAGCTTCATCATCTCTGGCTCCCTTTGCACTGACCTGCTGCTGAGCACCCCTTGCCTGGGACCTCCACCGGCACCTGCCATCTCAGAGGATGCTCTGCAGCTGGGCAGGGAAAGCTGAAGCCGAAGCCCCCTGCCTACCACCCATGGCAAAAAGCCTCAGCTCGCCACCCAGGGCCAAAGCTGAAGCCTGAGGGCTTCAGGCCTGGGTGACGGAGCTCAGGTTACAGGGCCCCCCACTGGGACTGAAGCCCTTGGGCTTTGCCCCCTCACACCGGGGCCAGTGGATCTCAGGCTTTGGGCCCCAGCCCAGGGGCAGCAGGGCTTTGGCGGGCTCAGGCTTCGGTCCCCCTTCCTGAGGCCATGTAGTATTTTTTGTTGTCAGAAGGGGTTGCCTTGAAATGAAGTTTGAGAACCCCTGGTCTATTCAGATCCACAAGACGGTAGGTTTTGAGTTTGTTTCTGTGTCACACCAATCTTCATAGCTAATGTATATGCTCTGAACACAAGTGTAAAAAAAAATCCTTTGACTTGATTCTAGAGTAACATTTACATCATCTTATCTTAAAGGTTGATAGAACATCCACTGTTGTGTATCTCACACTTTTGTATGTGTATCACAATTTATTCTTCTGTCATTTTAGATTAGTATAAGTGGATTCTTATTGCTGGTTCCTCTTCATCCTGCTTTATGAGCATGACATCCTTGATCTTAATCCTTATTTTGTCAGTTTTCATCTCTCTTTAGGTGCATAAACATATTTTCTTTTTCAGACTAATGAATAAGTTCAGTTTGTGGCTCTATCTTATTCTGTCTAGCTCTAATACTCATCAGACATATGGAAAATGCCAATCAAGACTTCCTGGAAAGTCACGTTGCAGATACCAGTGATCCTGTGAGGTAGGTAAAGTATTACTTACAGAAGATATCATTGCTTTTATCTACCTCTCTCTTGATTTTTTCCTAAGAGTGAGTTTTTAGATCAGTCACTTTATAATAGAAGGCTTCTCTACTGAGGAGAGGTCACATGATATTCTTAATAACAGTTATAGTCTGATTCTGATCTCACTTACACCAGTACAGATGAGGAGTAATTCCCAGGAAGTAGTAGAATAAGTGGAATTTCCTGTTCCAATTCTGAGCTGACACAGGCTAAATGCCAAAGAACTTTCTGGAGATCAGTTTTTTTCAGCAACTATTTTCAAGCTCAGTCACTGTCATTCACAACATGGTTTCATTATTAACTCCAACTTCCAGAATAATAAACATCCTGCATTCCTTTTGCACCCTAATTCCCACTGAAATCAACAGGCATTTCAGGTCTGAATGGAAGGCCCCTGAACCTCCCAATGACTCCAGTGGGAGTTTGAAGTGTGCTAGGAATGCATGACTGCAACCCCCCTACCCAGTGCGGTTAATGTCTGAATGTTAACTAACGCCATTGCAAAGTCTGCAACGATCAGTTATGAGCCAACAAAACACCGTGATTATGTTTTTATAGATTATTTGCAAAATTTTTCATATTTAATTTAAAATTTAATTGTCTCTTTTTAAACATTTCATACAAAAATGTTTTTGTTATAAAAATATTTTACTGCTTAGGTTCTGTTTCTTTGTTACTTCTGGTGGGCACAGTGCTGCCAGATTCTGAAAACCTGAGTAATGAGTGCCCTACTCTCCCACTGAGTTCAATCGTAGTTAAGGATACACAGCCTCTGGTAGCAGGTGATCAGCACCTCACAGGATTTGAGCCTATATCTCAACTTTCTTTCTTCTTTTTAATACAAACACTTTCTTTGACAAATTGAGCCTTCTATTTAGCTGCATGGCTTGACCTTTTGTGAGCCTCTAAGATTCCTTTTTTTCTTCTTGAGCTGTCTGTTAATGATAGCTATTTATTTTTCTTTGCAGCTTTCCTTTGTTTTCTAATCTCTGTTAAATAGAAAAAAAACCACTTTATATATTTTTATTTATTTATTTAATGGATATATCAAAAATCCCACTTTCCAGCTAGTGAAAGAAGTCATATGTCATATTTAGAAAGTAATCAGATGTGGCATTTCATAGTTGGGATATTGGAATATGACAACTTTTTTTTAGAGCTGTGGGAAAATCTCAAATGGACCTCACAGAATTTTCCCCCAGTACTCTATCACTTGTATTGATTGGAGGATGTTTCACAAGAAGAAATAAATAAATGGAAACAGCATATCAAAATATAGCCTAATGTATCTAAGGCCCTGTTTCTACAAGCCGCTTGCAATCAGCTGAAATCTGTGCTAGCACCCAATGGCCTGTTTTACAGTGAGTCTTGCAAGACTGGGGGCTAACTGTATAACAAAGCATTTCTCATAAAGAGCTAAGGTTTTTTCTCCTTGAACCCTCTAGTTCTTAAAGCCTTGAAATCACATTATGATCATATTGTGGATGATATTGCCCCCTCAGTTATATTGGTACAATAGAATATCTGAGACAGGAATTTTAGAATGACCATCTTTAAATATTTCTCCTTAAAAAGAATCTTTACAAACTAATTTAAAAAAAATAAAGCTATAAAACAACATTTTTGTATGGATAGAGAAAAACAACAGGTCATATCCTCAGCTCCCCAAACCCTCCTTCACATGTCCACCATAGGAGAGCTCTGAACAGGTCAGTAATGATTGAACTGCATGACTATGCATATCGTAGTTAAGCAACCAAGAGGTGTGCCCATTTCAATCTTAACTACACCTTCGCCCACCTATCAAGCAAACAACAGCAGAGGAAGTGTTGAAGGGAATTTTTATTCTTGGTTACAGGCAAAGAAACTTGGATGAGCTTTTCACTCACTGTCAGCCTTTTATTTCTCTTAAACGGGAAGCTAATCCTATGGACTAACAAGATCTGAACACACTAGTCGTGTAAGCCTGTTTTGCCAGCAACAGCCAATATGCACCTTGGCAAGTGACTCACACTTGCTTCTGCTCCTTCACAGCAGTGCACAATCTCAGAGAATCTGCATTGCCACTGCTAGAGTGTGTTTGGCAAAAATACAAACATCTGCTTATGTAACAGACCTAGCTTCACTAGATCAGGTAACTGTGTATTAGTCCACTGGGAAATTCTAGTCCCTGAGGCAATTCAATGGAACAACCAGTCCTAAGTTAATTGTCCAGTGTTCCCGACCTATCTAGGAGCATTCAGTCCCCATACAAGAATGTCCCTATCCAGCACTTTCCGTGAGGGGGAACCTGAAATCTCTGCTTGATCATAAAACAAGGAGACATTCCCATGTCTGATCCAAAACCTCACTCCCTAGTTTCTTAACTTGCACATATACTTTGGCTGAAAAAGGGGAGGACAGGTGCATGTGTTTAAGAGGCATATGTAGAATTGAGATGTTTCTTTATTTGTAACATTGGAGGGTTTTAAAAAGTCTGTTTAATCCATTCAGCCAGAAGCCTTAAGAGTCAAGACTTTAGGGCTGTGTTGATTCTTTGGCCAAGCCTTAAAGCATCATAATTTTTGATATGACACTGAAACAGAAGATTTTATGTCCAAGAATGCTGACTGCACAAAGTACATAATGAGTCTTTTTGTTGTTGTTTTAACGTTCCATTTTTATTGAGTCTTCCACACATAAGGTGAATGCAAAGAAAAAAATCACATGAAAAGGAAACAAAATCCAGTAAATTGGAAAAAAAAACATTTAATGTACCTTATCCCCATATCACACATACAAGTCTTTTTCCACTGAATGGGGCCAAATTTACCCTGATAATTTATAATCTGATTATTCACAACAATCAAACTAGTTTCATTGCAGCCAGCCAGTCCAGCAGTCGATGAGCCACTAGCCATCCTTGCACTGGTGAAGATGTAGCACATTGTGAAGGCTGTATGGTCAGCTCCTGGGGAAGAAAGAAAGAGTACCTCACATTACTTTTAAGATTAGCAAGAAACCCAGATTCCGTTAGGAGTTATTAGGGTCTTAGTGTGTCTTAGTGCTCTTCTGTGTCTGCGAATGTCAGCCTTGGTTCACAAACAGTCACAAATCTCGGCTGAAGCTGTTCAAACAAAACTCTTTCCATCCTATTGGGATCTTCAGCTGTCATTGTGTGGCCATTCTGCATCGTTTGTTGCCTTCCCAAGTCATTTCGTATCTGAGCAAAGGAGTCGTGATGTCCCATAACCCTTAGTTAAGGTAATTAGGGAACCTCCAAGAAATTATTTATTACTTTTTAATTAATCCATGTTTCAAGAGCTGCTCAGTCACTACTTTATTAATAAATTTCCTCTGAAAAGGAAAGCTAGAGAGCTGTCAGTGGCTAGTCACAACATTCAGCTCAGGAGAAGGGATAGAGAAAGTAAATTGGGAGCTTTTTTTCTCCCTGTTTCATCATACAAGAACAAGGGGACATTTGATGAAATGTAAAGGCATCAAATACAAAACTGAGAAAAGGAAATACTTTTTCCACACACTGAGTAATTAGTCAGTGGAACTCACTGCCACATGATGTCACTGAGGCCAAAGATTCAGCAAGAATCAAGGATTTATGGACATTTATGTGGATTACATTTATGTGGATTACAAGAATAGCCAGAGTTGTTATAGTTAATGCTTAAAAAAGGGGTGCAGGGGTGATAGAAGCAATATAAACCCTCATGCTTCAGTGTTTAAGCCAGGCTCTAACTATTAGGTACTAGGATGCTCTTCATGTAAGGCAGATAATCTGAATCTGTCTACTATGGGATTTCTTGCACCTTCCCCCAAGGCATCTGGTACTTGCCTTCACCAACTGGAAGGAGTCTAGGTGCATCCCACTGGCAATACATGTGAGCCCACAAAATATCCCCTGGTACTCATCAAGAACAATAACTTGAAACTGAACAGTTTGGGTGTTTGCCTCATTTTGCGGCGACAACAGTGAGGCCTAAAACTCTTTTAAACCAACTGACCTCACCAAAAATAGGTGAGAAAAAGTCACAGTGAACAACTGCTGACTGTCTTCTGCTGCAAACAGTCTGTGTTGACCTAAACACTACTGCATGACCCTCCACCCAAGAGCAACAATGACTTCAACATATTGTCATCTCTTACAGCTCCTGGGACAGCTTTGTTCTCAAAATTTTACTGTGGTGTTAGTGGAACAATGAAAAAAGGCTGGAGCAAGGCCCAGGATCAGGGCGGAGGGCATTTACAATATATTTGTGAAGCTAGAAATAGTGCTTCATAGCCATCAGGAAACTCATTCATTCATTGCCCAGTTGAAGCAGAAAAAAGGCAAGAGCCAATTTACAAAACAACAGTTAATGCACCTTACTTTGTAGTGGCCATCATGAATCAGGGACTGCCTTAATTTAGTGGACATGGGGCCTGTTGTTTCTATAATCAATATTCCCCTCAGCCCTTCCTTTTATGCCCAAAGGATTCAGGAATGAGATAGTCAGTTAAAGGGATGGTAGATACAACTGTTCATATTGAACCATGAAGGCGTTGTACCTTTGTGGTCACCAATGGCTTGTTATTGCATGTTGGCAGATTTTAGAGGCCAGAATTAGACTGGGATAGTGGTGAGAAATCAGCTATTGCTATGGGGTAATAATATACATCATTACTCCATTTTTGACCAGTAGATATTGGCAGGTTGCCTGTTGGGAAGATTTACCTGGACAGTGCTGCTGTATTCACCTCCAGTGTCTACAGTGCTGTATAGAATCTATGAGGCCAGTTTGTGCCTGGGTCTGAATAAGCTTTCGTTTGCACAACCCATTTAATTTTTTGGAAAATGTTTAGTCAACATTGTCAGCTCTGAGGGAAAGGGACAGTCTTTTTGTTCTCTGTGTGCACAGCACCTAGCACAATGGGGTCCTTGTCTATGCCGAGGGCTTCTGCCCATTACCACAGTCCACATAGTAAATAATAATAAGTGGCAATATTGTTCCTGATCCTGATAAACTTAAAAGCGTTCAGTAAATTCTGAGACCATGTCATGTGGAGATGTTAAGTCCTTTCTGAGATTAGTTTCTTATTTTTTTAAGATTTATACCAGTCTTTGTTAACAAGTTAAAGGGGACTAAAGAAGGAGAGTATGTTTTTTCAAGAATGCTTGTATTGTCCATCTGTTACATTACAGTTCCAGACTTTATATATCCAATGAATGCAAAGAATTATTGAGTCAGCTACAGAACCAGAGACTAGAGCAACGTTTCTCAAATGCGACCACCATGGCTGCATGCGGCCACCAGGGGCTTTTCTTGCAGCCACAGCCTCCTGGGCAGTGATTTGAGAGGGGGTGGGGGAAAGCTGTGGCCCCTGCCCAGGGACCACCAGCAGTGGATGGTCCCCGGCCCTCTCTGGAGACACACAAGCTAGTGGAGCAGGCAGTCAGTGAGTTCTCCACCTTCCCAGGGATGGTGGGGTTGGGCTTCAGCCACAGGGCTTTGGGCTCTGTCTCCAGGCCTTGTCCCCTGGGTGTGGAGCTTTGGGCTCCATTCCCTGGCAGTGTGGTGGTGGGCTCTGTCCCTAAGCTTCCCCCCCCATCACCTCTGGACCCCACTGCCTCCCCCAGTGCCCCATCTTCCCTGGCACCCTCTGCCTCTGTACCCACCTCCCCATCCAGGGCCTAATTTGTCCCCGGGCTTACCCGGACTGAGTAAGTCTGCTGTGAAAAGTGATATTAACAAACATACAAATATCACTTTTCACAGCAGACTTACTTATAGCTAGCAAGTCTAGAAAACCAAAACAAAACAATAACTCCCCCCCAAAAGCAAAAGAAACAACAAGAAAAAAGACAAGAATGTTCAAAGCACCTTATTTGTGTTTCTATTCTGTTTTGGTCCAGTAAAGAATAGAGACAACTGTACTTTATTTTTATTATTGAGTCTGCAAAAAAACTAACAACCCTACATAGATAAATTACAATGATTTGGACACGTATATGTGCATCTTTATTTGTTTTCCCTACAGTTAATTAAGTATTTTAGGAAAAATTGTCAGAGCGGCCACCAGCAAGAGTTGGTGGCCGCACTCTGAGATCACCAAAAATTTTGTTGTGAGAACCCTTGGACTAGAAGAGATTAGGAGAATGCAACCCTTCAGAGAACCTAATAGCACAATGAGAGTTACTGCACCTCAGATACTTGACAAGGTGAGGGTGATGGCCATAATGCTATGCAGACTATGTGATGAGTGAAGTGAATGTAAATTATGCTCTTTAAAAAAGTGCTGCAATTCTCTGCTTTCTGTTTTACATCTCCTGTTTTAAAGCTAAGGAGATATGTTGGGGGGTGGGCAGAAAATTAGCTTCCATAGGTCAATTTACTTTGGGAGGTAACAGGGAGTTAGGGTTGTGCTGTGCTGGGGTATCTCTCATTCTCCAGGTCTCTGCTAAAGCCAGAATTCTGTTTAACTGACAGTGTCTGCATCTAATGATTCTTCTCTGGTACCTCCTACAATGAGGGACCAGACTGTGAGTCAGGAGCTCTTCTATTTTGATAGAACTTTTACAACAATCAAAGGAATTAATAGAAATCTCTTCAATGGTTTTAAAATACATTTCATATGTTGTTGTAGCTGTTTCTTGGTGTGAATCTCTTACTATTTTGTGGATCCTCTTAGAGGTCTGTTGCTCATCTTGTACTGGGCATTTTTAATCCCTTCAATTTGTTTGTGCTACTCATACAGTGAAATATTTAGATTATGGAGCTTTGGTTTCTTGTTTCATTTATGTATGATTTAAAAAAATCCAGGAAAAGTTAAACATTTCTGCTGGACAGGGATGAAGGATTATGGGCCTGATCCTGCTTTTTCTGGTGTCAGTAGCAAAATTCCCCGTCTGTGCAATGGCAGCATGATCAGGAACCACCAGACTGTGGGTTTGCAGGGTTGAACAGTCTCAGCTGTTTGCTCAGTAAGTCATTACAGTGGTGACTCATTTAAAAATATTTTGCTTATGTTATTTTGATCCATCTGTTTTCTTCAGGGTTTATTTGTCTGGATGTGCATTTCTGTCTACACAACTACTCTTTTATGCCCTCTTATGGCAGTCTGCTGAAACTCACAATAGAATATTAAATAATTTTATAAAAACAAAGTGATTATGTTAAACTTAAGTGACTTTTTCATTTAGATCTGTATGTGAACGCATGCTTTATAAATTCTTGCTTCATCCTTGTGGAAAGAACATATTTGCAATATATTGCATTGTTTCTGTGGATCTCTTCCCTAGACACTGTTTTTAGTGTGTTTTCTTCTCTCTGCAGTGCTCAAAACATATGTTCTAATGATTTTTTTTCCTGATGACACTTCATGGGCTAGATTCAGACTGGCCTTTACTCCTTTCTCCCTTGCCTTCCTGCATAAGCTGCATAAAGGAAAGGGAGAAGTATTCAGGCGAGCGGAGAAATAGCTTTCTCCATTAGGATGGAGAGAAGGCCGAGTGCCAACCCATAGACACACTTGACATTTGGTCAAGAAGATGCTCCTGGGACACTTTGTACCCCATTAAGGGGTGTAGGATCAAGTATGTCCCTCTGCTTACTGGAGGAGTTCAAGGAGGCTTTCTGGTGCTCCCCCAGGGGTGAGGCACTTCCTCACACTGCGTCTTATTCTGGGCTATCCCTAACAGTCTTGACCTTGCTCCAAGTTCTTCAACAGCGAGATGGATGGTTTCCTCACTCACAGATCACACACTCAATGAATTGTAAAGGGTTTTGTGTATTTTGTCCTCAAGTCACAGGCTTATCTGTCACATCAGAGGGAATGCAGCAGCAGTCTTACTTCTAAAATACAATTTTTATAGATTTTTTTTAGATCAGGAAATTAGGGCAGTGCAATGATATTGAGAGGAAAAATAAAGCAACGTCTCAGACTACTATTGCATATCCAGTTAGCTAGAGTTGTATGTGTCACAGTATGGTCACCGCACTCAAGACCCGCTGGCATGAAACTTGGTATAAACAGAACGTGTGAGAATATTCTAACCCAAAATGTTCATATATCAGTACATACGGAGGACACCAAAACAGTAGATTCCATTCATTTCCTTTCTTTCTATTGCTTTACTAATCATTTTCTCCATTGCTCTCTCGTTACTCCATTTGGCATTTCTCTCTTAGAGGGTCTCATGAAAAGACTCAATGGAGTCCAGGGATTTGGGTTTACAGCCTTCTTCAGAAGCAATTGCTCTGGCTTCTACACAGTCCCAGAAAGCATAGTCTTTGTTCCCTGTGAGAGTAGGATCCAGGGTGGAGATACAATCCCCTCTCACTGGGAGACTCTTGTTGATAAAAAACAAACACTACTTTCTTTATGCCCAGCCTGGGTTATGGTCAGGAAGCAGCAATTTTTAGTTCCTCGAACGTAGTTAATGTTATTTGTTTATGGCATTAGTTCTGCATAAACAAGCAGTTCACATCAACAGGGTAAAAATACATAGACCACATATCCTCATACATAAATTTACATAGTCATGATAAAACTTCCTGAATACAAATATACATGATAAGAGTCAGTGCACTATCTATAGCCTGGGATAAGCCACTTCCCTCGCTAACAGCACTGCTACAATAATTTTAATCCAACGAATTAAAAACTCATTAAAATATTGAGGACTAGGCCCTCTTGTGTCCACAACTCTGCTGAGGAGGACATGGTGGCAGGGAAAAAAGTGCCCTTAATCCCCAATCCTCACTGTACACTCATCACTTGATGTATGCTAGTGAAGCTCTGGGGCTGCTCTAACTTGTGCCGACCTGTGATGTGCTTCTAGGGGTGATTACCCTGACAAAAAACAATGCATGCTTTCGTTATACCCTGCCAAGTCACCTTCAGCAGGAGCCAGGTGGTGTGGTGTAGAGCCAGTGTAGTCAAGGGAATCCTCAGCTGCCCTTTTAGGCACAAAGGAGCCATAGTGTGAGCTCAGGGCCTAGCTCATATTAATTGGCTCAGTCAGCATGCTTCTGAAAATTACATACCATTACATTCATTTTACAGATGGTCAAAGTCCCAATGTTTGAATCTGAGAATGTTTTTGAGATTATGCTTCCCATATTAATTTTATTTTCTATGGCTTGCTCAGAGGGCTTCAGTGTGTTTTCTTTACTGTCTTTAGCCAGGTTCCCTTTTACTCCTAGTTTGGGAATAGTGGTGGTGGTGATTTTCCATTAAGACAGAGAGATCAAGGTCACTTTTTTCCTCCAGTACTCACACGATGCTTTTCTAAGGCTCCTGATTTTAGGTACTAAAAGCATCTTTCTGATCTTACTCTGGTGCTTTTAACAAGTTTTCTGAAGTATGTGCTCAGCTGAGTAAACAAGTTATCTGTGCTTAACCTTTTCTCTGTTGATCTTCCACCCACTTTTCTTAAACCACTAAGTTTCACTGTCACATTGTCCATTTTTAAATATGGAAATGAGAATGTATAGCAGTCATGTTATGTGTGCTATTTACAAAGAGCAAAACAAAATATTTACTTGAGTCAAGGTAGCTTCCAATTCCAGTTACATCTGTGAACCTACAGTGGTTTTCCCAACATTTTTCATGATTCATTTTTTTTAAGATAGATTTTTTTTGGCTTTATTTAGACAGTCATCAGACAATGTCAAGTTATTCCACCTTCTAATGCAATGCCATCTCTCCTCCCTTCCCTACTATCTGCCTCCTGACTTTACACTGTCTCCTTTGCAAGCTCACTCCCTCTGTCAGTAAAACTGCACATGCACAAATGGATGCCACCTTTTTGAAAATAGGGCCCAAGTCCTCTTATGCACATTGCACATATGTACTATGGTCCTCTTCAAAAGACCATTGAAGTCAATGGAAAGTCTCCCATTTGGTTCAGGGAGCTTTGGATCAGGTCCCTAGGGACATGTTCATTAGGTAAAAAATAAAGCAGTTATCATTCCAACCATGTCCTTCTACAATCCAGTTCCAGCATTGCTGTATGCACCAGGAACATTGCTAAGATTCCAGGGACTTTTGATACCTTGTTATTGGATGCTGGCAATACAGAAGGTACTGTGAACATTTAAACACATTCTGTGAGAATGTGAGATCCATTTCCACTCTTACTACCTGTCCCCTCACTTTTTGATGAAGATTTGCTAAGAAATAAATTCATATTTTGGCATGCAATACATGGGCATGTCACTGTGACAGAATCAATTTCTATTCTTTGGAATAATGAAAACAAGATTTTTATTCAAAACTCTGGGTAAGGATGTGAAAAGCAGAATCTGGAGTTCTTTCATAACAGCTTTATTTTAGGAAACAATAAAATCAAAGTCTATCTTTTCTTTCAAATTCACTGACGTTAAAATAGATTAGTATTCACATAGTTCTCACTGAAATCAGAAAGCTAAACACTCTTTCTTTCCAGTAGCAGGGGGAAAATGAAGAAAAAAACAATTTAATTACAGTGGCAGTGTTAGCCCCAGCCTATTTTGGGATGCAAACGTTTCTGTTGAGATGGTCTGAATTCTTTTTTCTACACCTGGAAATTGGAGAACTGTAAGTAAAAACAAACAAACATAGAGTTGTTTTATTGCAGACTCACTGGTCCAGATGCATTTTATTATTAGATTTCTCTAATAATAGGACTTTATTTTTATTTAGCTATTGACATTTCTATTGGCCGCACCACTGTATCGGCTTGTGTAAATTGGCTTCCCTCCACTGACATCAGTGGACCTATAGTGGTTAACAAGTTGGGAATCTGGTTCTATGAGGACTATGATTTCAGTTTAATAATTTTCATGAAGCTTTAAAAACAGTTTACAAACACTGATTAGTTAAATCGCACCTCAGCCCTGTATGACATATATGTTTATTATTCCCATTTAATATCAGGGTAAACTCAAGCAGAAGAACATTTAAAGCCCTGATTTTCAGAGGTGCTGAGCACCCCGAGTTTCAACTGACTTCAACTGAAGTTGTCCTCAAAGTCATGTCTTTGAGACCTTGGCCACAATGGTTAGCTAAGAGCCAAGAAGGAACAGAATCTAGGAGTTTAAATTCCTGATCCCTGCTCTCTCCACTAGACAATCTCCTCTTTAAATTAAAGATTTGTAGTTCATTTTGGAGCAGAAGAAGCAGCTACTCAATAGTTAGAGCCACACTGAAGGGCACTTAAGGATGCAGATAAGTGCTTATGCCTAGATTTTCAAAGGTATTAGGTGCCTACCTAATTGAATCTGGGCCCAAGGGGGATTTTCACCTAAGCTGTGCCAGTGCTTTTAAAAATCCTACTTGATACCTATTTTTAGGTGCCTAAATACCTTTGAAAATTGGGCCCAAATAATTGCCTACATCAGTTTCTTACTTCAAATTAATTGATTGAAAATTAACTTAAGGTTGATTATATGTTTGTAGAGACTGGCCTGGACACTCTCCACACATCTGTGATATTTCGGAGCACACATTTGCACAGTAACCAGATCAACCTTTACAAATGTGCTGAAAATCTTGAGATAGAAGTCTGTAGTGGAGACAAGCACGGAGTTTCCATTATGAATCCAAATTTTACCCTCCCTCAAATCTACACACAATGGATATTGGCCTGGACATTGTAGGTTAGCTCTGTGGCAGAGGTAGAAGCTTTCTAAAAATGTTGAGATAATTTTGACAAAGTTGTTTCATGAATAATGAAGACACCAGAAAAGTGAGAGGTTGTCAACAGAGTTCAACATTTTTTCTAAGACTTGTCACTTTGTAGCAACTCATACCCTCAACAAAATAACTAAAAAGAATTCTAAGAAGCAATGAAATAAGTTGTGGTTCCTGAACAGGTGTAGTTTAGCTATAGTGCAGAGAAATAAAGATTAGGTGATTAGATTATTATTTTAAGAGTTATTAACATTTGAAATATTAACACCTGCATGGGTCATGAGGAATTGATGAGCTAGTTCTTTCTAGTTTACTGGTAGCTACAGAATTAGTGCTGGGAAGCAGAAGGTGCTAGATTGTCTCCTCCTCACATTTACTGATTAGAGAATGGGGAGATGGAGGAGGGGGAGAGGAGAAGAACTGTGGACATACACCACACACATCCCAAGATCCCTGCCCTTCATATTTCCCCTTCTACACCACACTCCTTTACCCTCATAAGGTTCAAAGCTCTGCAGTCTTTAAAAGGTCCATGGGGGATTAGAGGCATTCCCCTCCAGAGGCATCCTGAGGTTTGCAGGAGTGAAAAGCCTCCAATTAGCTTGAGGAGATTTGTTACTTCCTATGAAGATTTAGGAGGGTCATCAGGGGCCACACCCATTCCCATATGAGATTTAAGTGGCTTGTTGTTCTAAGCTATTTAGGCTTGTCAGAGGCGGAGGAGCCATATTTTGGTTCCTTAGAGGTGGAGTAATCTACATATTTGGGGCTGGGAAGATTAATATAGAAGAAGGTAGTGAACAATTGCTAAGGCTGCTCAACATACCTTCCTAAATTCTTATGAGGTTGGGGGTTCTAGAGGCTTCCTAAGGCTGGAAGGGGGATTGGGAGGGCACTGGTAAGTTTCCTGAATCTTGTTGGCTGTCCCTCCTTGCCCCACTTAGGGGGTTGATGCATTTACCCTATGCCTGGGCACTTCCTTAACATCTGTGGGTGGTGGACTTTCCTACTGTGGAGTTGTGCATTAGTTAGGTTCTGCTTCTGCAGGTTGGAGAAAGAAAGGGATGTTGTGTCCTGTCTTTTCTCTCTTTCTTCCTCACCTTCCCCTTCACTTCTCTACTCCACCTGAGGACTATTCTAAAAACCTCAGGATATTCTCAGGAAAAAAAACCCCAAACCGAACTTTATTATGGTACATTTCAGGTTGAGAGTAAATTAGGAATTCCTTTCAGAGATACTGTAGTTACAATGCCCCCCCCCCTTTTTTTTTAAAGGAAAAAGAAATATTCTAAATACCATTTGCAGCTAGTGATGCCTTGAGCACATCAGAAGCTTGACCTGCCTTATACATCCATAAAAACAATGTAATCTTATTCGTAACCACAAAAATTGGAACCCTTTACTCTCATAGTCATAGAGTGGTTGTATTTGGCCTTTTATTATTATTCCTCTGCCACAGAGAAACGCTATGGCAAAATGTTTAGTAAATATTAACATTAAATAGATATTATTAAAGACCAAAAAAGTGCATGAAGCGGTCTGATTAAGTCTGGGTGTAGTACTTACAACCAGTTCAGTTTGATTTTTATTGGTTTAAAGGGTTTAGTGCTGGGAGATATCAAAAATCTGTCAGTGCATTGTGGGATAGCAGTGGGATGATTGATTGGACAGTTTCAGCTTGTTGGCCTTCATGCTAGTACCAAACGAGTTTATACTGAAGCAGTTTATATTGAATTGGTTCTTAAACATGCTGAAAGCCCAATCTACTCCAAACAGTTCTTACAACATTTGTAAATTGGTTGAAGTTTTGGGGATGTGAAATGTTTTGCAAACCTTCCTGTAAACCAGTTTCCAGCATGATACATTTATCTGGTGCAGACAAGGCGTAGGAGTCTTCCCCTTCCTATCTCTCAGCTTTCTGTCTGTTGACTCCTGTGATGTGATCATGTCACTAGTTGACCAGTCACGACAGTCTTATAGGCTAGACAAGATTCTGAATGTAAAAAAATAGCAGATTTAAAAAACAACAACAAAAAACACCACAACACCACCATTACCTTCCCTGCTTTTTTTACAACATAAGGAAAAAAGAGCACCATTTTATTTTCTCCCACTTTGCAAGACACTTTTAAATAATGTGACTGGGAAACACAAAATTGCAAATGCCAGGACATGTAAAATAAAGACTGACAACCTGGCCTCTATTTTCATCATATTCCATTGTATCTTTCTATTTTTAAAGGGACTAGAAGTGTTAGATGTCCAGGCATTTCTCATTGTGAGACTTGACATTGTTTATTTTAAACATGTACATTTTATCAGTTGATTCATAAGTGAGAAATCTTATCATTTAAGTACAACATATGTACAAACCTTTGCATTTCTGCTCTTCTTTGAGTATTATATATTTTGAGGGTTTTTTTGTTTGTTTTTACTATTTCTGATTCCTTTCATGGAAAGAGCAGCACTGCAGTACAAACTCTGCGCTTGATGCTGATGTCCTTGAACAGATTCATTTAAACAGGAAGAAATCCATAAGCATAAAAAACAGAATTACTTCATGAGTCATAATGCCACTATGTTGATGTTATTGCATCATTTCTGCTGAAATTGTTTCTCCTAATGCACAAGCTAACCAAGTGCATTTTAGATGAATGCTGTTGCTTGCAACTTTAACCCTTTGCCAATACATGTATTCAGTTAAAGTTATATCAACAGGATTTACACATTGTTAGAAAATGCTATTTCTGTGCATTTTCCTATGCTATAATATTTTATAGTTATTTCATATATTTTTCATCTTTCCCCTAAAATGTGTAAATTGAATGAAAGTATGCACATATGATTAATTAGTAACCATACAACAATCACAAATAACACCTTGAATTTCAAGTAACTCTGCACATTAACGTTCCATAAAAAGTAAAATACTTGCAGAAAGAGTATACTCTGAGTATTTTAAACTACATAATATAACCTAAAAATATGAATATTTAGGTGTTAGTATTAAGCTTCTGCATTATGGCAACGATCCTATTTCCTTTGTGCACCATATATGAAAATTGCAAATAGTTTTGCTGAATATGTTACAACCTTAGTACCGAGAAAAATTTTTGTTATGGAAAGTTTAAATGGGATGAAACTATTTCTGCCACTATAAAATCTACTCTCAGCATTTAATAATGTATTTCTTTTTTTTCTTAATAAGCATAATTAGATTGGCATTGACATATATTATCACTGAAAATTTGGTGACTTCAGTTCAAGATGAATAAAGGAAAATCTTTAATAAGATATTCCTTTCCTGAACTTTGTGATGAAGGTTTAGAATGATGCATTTAGAATTTGTTGTTGCTGTATGATCTGGTAGATGCATAAATCATACAATTAAGAATTCAGTATTTTGAAGGTGTCCTATGATATGAAAATTGTCCATCTTTTTGAAATATGGAATGCATCATCAAAGCCAGAATCTAATGTGCTATCAATTTATGTCCACTTTCTGCAATAGAAAAGGTCTGAAATCCTCCCTAAAACTAGGAGTCAGCTGAAGATTTGTCTTGGTTTCATGAGCCCAATGCAATTAGGCAGCATGTGAATGTGTGCCATATGCATTTATTGCTTCTCTTAGCATGTGTTACTTTGATGTGTTAGGTTAGAAAGCTAACTCTTTTTGTTGGGCAGCCTTCCTCCTGGGTCTTTATACTGCTTAGCAGTTGAGTCCAGACTTTGAAACACAGCCTAATTTAGAGGCGGATGCTGCAGCTGCTGCTGTCATTTCAGCTGATTTTTTTTTCTTTGATGTCAGCTTAGAATATTGGTTGTTGCATCAGTACAGCAGTCTCCATGATTCGTAGAACAGAAGCCACATAATTCTAAGCCTTTGTCTTTGCCTTGAAATCTAATTTGGGCAGCCAGACTCATTCACAATTTGTTTAATGCAATGTTGCATTCTCACTTAATGTAGCCTACTTAATCAGGAGGAAGAAGTACATTAAAAGAGAGAGAGAGAGAGAGACAAAAATCTCTTTGAATTATTGCATTGAATGCCTGATGTATGGCTGCTAACATGAGAAGGCAGAACATTTTTTGACCGAAAAGGGCTGCGATGCCTATTCAGTCCAGCCCTCAGCCTTTGAGTTAGAAGTTGTAGCCTACAATATCAGCTTGTCCCTCCACATAATCATCCTACTTCTTTTTGAAACATTATATTGATCATTCTTCTTGCTGCTCTCAGTTATTCATTTGGTACATTAAGTACAGTGCCTATAAAGAAAGTCCACCTAAATTTCTCTTGTGCTTGGTGCTTCCTTTGCTTTGGTTTCTGCTCTCTCTTTCTAGTGCTTGACACCAGCTCTGTGATCCTAGTATCATTGATCCTTTCTGTCCCCTTTACAATTTGGTATATCTCAGTGAGGTTCCCTTTCATAGGCCAAATCCTGCCCTCAGATGTGGATGCCATTTTTCCATTAATTTCAATGAGTCACCTACATCTGAGGCCAATATTTGGCCTTTAATCTTATCTATTTTAAAGAATATAGACTCATAGTAGTTTATCTGTCCCTCTTTAATAACTAAGATTCTCACTCTGTATTGTTTTGGGTACCTTTCCGGGTGTATTCTGTATTACAGGCTGGACAGAGTATTCTACAATGCTGGGATAATTCCATCAAACTCATATTTCCCTTCATGTATTTTCCCTTTTTATTGCCACTGCACCAAAGACTTGAGAGTTTTCTCTTCTATTAAATCACACTTATTCAATAATTCAGAAATATGAAAGCTATTACCCCTTCATGTGTCTTTCTTGTTAGCCTCAGTATCTTAAGTTTCTCGACACTAAATGTGATAGGCCACTCTTATGACTATGCATTTACTAGTGTATTCCCTATCTCTGTAATAATGGAGATGGGTGTTTTCCCTAGGTTTCATAACATCAGAAAATGTCATTGCTACAGAGAGCTAGAATAAAACAGCTTTGGGGATCATAATATTTAATTTTTTAAAGTAAAAGTTTATTTAATATGTAAGTTTAGAAATCTTAAGTAGCAGCATAACAAAATATGTATAAGCACAATACAGTTACCAAGTAAAGATAATAACACCATAGTGATTTATAATAGAATGGCAACTACTTTGGCAGTGAATACAGTACCGGCAAATGCATATGGCAGATAATTGGAATGTTATTTCTAAAAAATACTAAAACAAACAACTCCCCCCTCTCTTTTGGCCTAATCCTACAAACATTTACACTCATGATTAACTTTATGGATTTCAGTAGTCGTATGGAAGTCAGTGAGACTACTCCTGGGTGTGTTTGCAAGACAGGACCCATAGTTTGCTGCTCTGTCTATTTGGGAAGTGTGAGTGACAGGTGAGCAGGGGCGAGGAGGGTGAGGGTGATATGTATACATGCTCTGTGTGGCTTGGCAATAGTCCTGCGTCCTGCGTCCTAGTCTAACTTTAAAAATTGTGGAATGGCATAAGTCCATGTTAGTCTCTTTTCTTGGTCAAAATTCATTTTGGGGTGAGAAGGTTGTTTTCTGCTAGAATGCAGCAGATAACTATTACTAAGCCCTGTTCTACACTAGGGGGGCGGATCGATCTAAGTTATGCAACTTCAGCTATGTGAATAACGTAGCCAAAGTCGACGTACTTAGATCGACTTACCATGGTGTCTTCACCACGGTGAGTCAACTGTTGCCACTCCCCCATTGACTCTGCCTGCGCCTCTCGTGGCGCTGGAGTACATGAGTCAACGAGAGAGTGCTCAGGGGTCGATTTATCTAGACTAGACATGATAAATCGACCCCCGCTGGATCGATCGCTGCCCGCTGATCCGGCGGGTAGTTAAGACATACCCTTAGTTGTGAATCTACTTATGTCCCATTCTTAATAGTGGCAATGGAAACAGAAGTTCCAATGGGTCATCACCCAGGAGAAAGAACAATAGGGAAAAAACCCAAACAAACAAGCAGAATTGCAAGCAGAAGACCCAATTTCCAGCTGCAGATGGTTCTAGTGAATGAAACCACTGTAAATAACTGTAGCCTCTGCATTTTCAAAGCTCCACAACCCTTGTATGAGTGAAAAATTCCCTGGCGGAA
Source organism: Lepidochelys kempii (assembly GCF_965140285.1). Classification (NCBI taxonomy): domain Eukaryota; kingdom Metazoa; phylum Chordata; order Testudines; family Cheloniidae; genus Lepidochelys; species Lepidochelys kempii. The sequence continues at coordinate 29,875,977 of NC_136388.1, forward strand.
AACAGCATTCCTAGCTTAGGGCTCTGACGTCTAAGACTGAAGAAGGAGGTGTGGCCAGTGTAGCAAAAGGCTGGCCATGTGGCTCCCTATGAGGAATATATCCATCCCAGGAACTGTCTGGCGTCTACCATTTCCTTGGCTTTAAGCAGGCCTTGTACCAGATTTATTCATGCTCTGCCATAGGAGTAGTGGGGAAGGTTTAGATTGGATATTAGGAAAAACTTTTTCACTAAGAGGGTGGTGAAACACTGGAATGCGTTACCTAGGGAGGTAAGAATCTCCTTCCTTAGAGGTTTTTAAGGTCAGGCTTGACAAAGCCCTGGCTGGGATGATTTAACTGGGAATTGGTCCTGCTTTGAGCAGGGGGTTGGACTAGATGACCTTCTGGGGTCCCTTCCAACCCTGATATTCTATGATTCTATGATTTGTCATTAAATTGTCTACGGCATGCTTCACGTAAATAGAGGTTCTGTACCAGTGTCAGATTTGCCTTGTCTTCTTTCTGTATCCCCAACTCCCACTCCACCCTCCCCAACATCCCTTTTGTGTCCTGTGCATCTATGATTAGCTGGGTTCTGGCAGTATTCCTTCGCACTAGGGCAGAGTTTTCTGCACCATGTAGGTGCTGCCAGAGTACCTGTAGAGCGGTGGTTTTCAAAATTTTTAGGCTGCATATCTCTTTCCAAATTATGTAGTCTACCATGTACCCCATCTGAGATAGGGTCATAATATACCTATAAAAACAGAAAATAAAGGTCTGTAAGGGATAAGTCCATCATTACAGGATTTTTCTCGCATATCCCCTGATGAGAGCATGTGCACCTCAGTTTGAAAAGCACTAATGTAGAGTATCTGAGTAGAGTTCAGGGGGCATACACCTATGCTCCACACCCCTTAAGAACTTGCAAATTCAATCAAGAGGGAGAGGAGGAATATGGTAGGTGTTAAGAAAGAAAACAGAGAGAGGTGCACGCTTCCAAAAAAAAAAGGGGGGGGTGTAAAACTGCTCATAACGATGAATGAGAAAAGAGGAATTGCTGGTGGTGGATGAATAATTCTAGAATACCATTCAGTATATTGATTCCAATAACTCCCACAATTATTAGAATATAGCTAAAGCGGAGCTCCAGAACTGAACCTCTGACATCTATAGCTACAGAATCTTGCTGGTGGTCTGGATCAGCTGTGAGTATGATCACAGGTAAAACTTTCACCCTATTACACAGTCTGTTGCAATCAGACAGACCAGGAACAACAATATAGCCAAAGACTATACAGTACTTCAGTCACTTTTGCTTCAAAGCAGCTGATGATCTCTGAGATATTCCAGCTTAATAAGAGACCAAGCAGAGGTAGAAATGGTTTAACAGTCTGTGGCTTGCTGAGAATCATGAATTCAAAGGTGTGTTAAATGATATTCTTCACAAAAAGTTGGTTTGTGGGGCAACCCTGGGGCTACCTACCATACTCCAGCAATACACCTGTGCCTATTATCTGAGTCAGAAGAAATTAAGTTTACAGGGGAGTTGCTGCAATAGACTCTCAAGCACTGAGTGCATCCACAAAAGTGTGCTAGAAAACTGGACATCTCTAGCAAAGTATCAGGTTCTCAGCAATGTTTCAGAGGTGACAAGACAATATGCCAGCAAAATGTTAAAAAGGTATTGAACTTGCCTGTTGGCAGAGTAGCGTGGGTGTAAGGAAGATTGGTGCCGGTAAACAGGAAATCAGAACAATGAATTATCGCTAAGCCATGATGACTGATAGAGCAGGTCAGAAAAGATTTGCTAGAACCATACTCTATTTGAATATGCAGTTCTGTCAAAATTGAAACATTTTGCAAAGTTGGGTTGATTTCACAAGAATTTTTTTTAGAAGGAAACTAGAAAAAAAAAGAGTTGAAATGCCCTGTTTCTGCATTTTCAGAATGAAATGTTTTGATTTTTCATGACTTGATCTTTTATTTTGTATTATATATTATAATACACATTTTTAAAATGTCAAAATCAAAACAAAACTTTTTGATTAAATTTCAAAATTTGGGTTTTTTTTGTTTCAATTAAAAATGAAGCCAAAATTTGAAATTTTGAAATCCTATGTGAAATGGAATTTCTAGCCGCCACACAGCTCTAATTATAAGGAAAATAACTTGTATTTGTGAAGCTGAACCAGAAAAGAAGAAAAAAAGATATGGTGTTGCAAAGTACTGAGTGCTTCTAACTGGCATTGATGTCCCAGGAGCCACTAAGTATCTTGCAGGACCTAGCAAAGAGAATACCTCATATGACAAAATGATCATGCACACTTTTACCATGGTGGTTTGCAGTGTTTTGTAGTTGTTTTAGCCCCAGGATATTAGAGAGACAAGGTGAGATAATATCTCTTTTTGGACCAACTTCTGTTGGTGAAAGAAACAAGCTTTTGAGCTGAGCTTCTCACTATTTCAGGGCTTCACAACCATGCAAGAATCAGACCTGGCCTGACATTGAACCATAAAACTTATCTCAAGAGCCAAACCTTGACAATCCTTGCCTTTAAACCAGGGCAAAAGGCCAAGAATGCTAATCCAAAGACCAGCAACCGGGTAGGAGAATGAGAAGATTTTTTTGGTTGGCAAACACCATAGTTTGAACTCCCTCCTCCAGCTGTGCTAAATTATCTAATCTCCAGAAAGCAGCCTCCCATTTTAATCAGCCATTTGGAGGGCTGGTCCAGTGTGTGTAGAAAATTGTTGGCACTGCCAGGCATTCAGAATGTCACTCAGATGAGTAAGGCAACAAATCACTCTGCTGCGGCAGGAGCCATCTCCCAGGGATTGCGATTTTAATGAGTAATAGCTGTGGTCTAGAGTTCTAAGTGACCTGAACTACACTGTGTATCTTCCTAATGATGGATCCCACAGCTTAACAGTTATACAGACAAGGTTACAGCACATTTTCAATTGTCTAGCCTTCTTTGAGGTTCTGAGGAAAAGGTAATCCCTAAAATAGAAATTGATGAACGGTAATGTAAATAATAATGTTTTAGCCAAGTGTTATACATGGGGAAAAATCACCACAGCAATTTTGATTATTGTTATACAGGAAGCTTATTGTTTAGTTTCTGTGCCTCACTCACATCTTCGCTGCCTGACTTTTGTTAGAAAAGGTCAGATTTTGAGTAACTGTGTGATGGTATAATTAAACCTAATTAACGAGTAATTCAAGGAAGAAGGCTGCATTATCATATGAAATGATTTTTTGTGACGATAAACTATCAAAGAAAGTTAGTCAAATGTGTGCATATTAGGTAGTTAGAACACCTCCCAAATGAAAACCTGTATGCTTAAGTTTTCTCATTTGTGGATATATGTCTTTTGTATCTGGACTTCATTTTTATATTTTCAGAGCTACTTAATTTACTCTTTCAAAGTGAAACAAAAAACCCCAACATATTAAGGAATTCAAGTGAAGAGTAAATAATTTAAATTGTTTAAAGAGACTTAGAATGTACTGTAGAGAACAATCATCTCCAGTGGAAGAAGAAGAAAAAAAATCTAGTAGCCTTATTTATATATTTTTTTTTAAAAAAGTCAACATTATCAAAACTTTTCATTTTTCACAAAAATGTTGTACCTTTAAATTATTTTTAATTGTACCAAAATATGAATAAAATGGTTATAGAAATTTTTCATTTACCAAAAACTGAAAATAAATGAAATATAAATGAAATATAAATATATATAAATATAAATATATAAATATAAATATATAAAAATAAATGAAAATAAAAAGTTACATTTTCCATAAGGTCAATTCGGGGAGTAGTGGAGAGGTAATTGAATAATATATTGCCTAAAATGAAATATGGGTCTATTTCCAACACTTTGAAATTTCAAAATTAGTTATAAAAATAGATTCATTTTTTTTTCTTCACACAGTATTTCTCACTTTGCCTCCTAATATTAAAGGAGGTACTCTCTTCTTTCTCACTGCTCATCTCTAAGGATCAGGTGACAATCTTATATGTCAGAATGAATGCACTTCTCCTTTCGGGGATAAAAGAGTGTGCCATGTCTTTAAATCAGGGATCTGAATAAGGTAGCAAGTGTATGCCTCTCATGTGCCTTCATTTACTTTATAATAGGGTCTCCTTTCAGTGTTGTTAATAAACAGCAAGATCATCAGTCACTTCAAAGTGCTTTCATATTCCATAAATTGCTTTTTCTGCAGCAAGCAAATGGAGGGACGAGTTGATAGAAACCAGTAACACCAGAACTCATCTTCTATGGGATCTCCACAAGAGGTCTTAGGGTAGCACATGGACTTTCTATACAGGTAATAGTTGGAGGGTATAGATGGGACTCCTTTCTCCCATCAACCTTCTGCAGTACTGAAAAGTCATTAATGGATCAGCTTTGTATAAAGAATATTGCAAATACACAAATGGTGGAATTTCACCTGGTAGATGCTTTTTCATCTGGTGCAGGGAAAGATTATTTTGCATCTATAGTTCTTGCAAGGTGTGATAGAATTTACAGGAGTGGCTGAAAGTATTTGCATCATGGTCAGAAGTATTTGACATTCTTGTGTTTGCCTCAAACACTGAGCGGAACTAAATTAAGGCTAGACTATAGAAAGGTATAGATTTCTTCATCCTTGATGGCACATATCACATTTGCTATCATCAACCCCAATCCTGCAAAAAGCTACACATACGGTTAGCTTAGTGCACTGTGAATTCTTTCATTGAGGTCAATGAGACTATTTGTAGTGTGTAAAATTGAGCACATGCTCAAGTCTTTGCAGGGTCAGGGTTATTATGAGGGGGGATAAACTCACTGGAAGGAAACTAAACAGGAAACCACTCTTTGATCTTAGGCAAAATTTCTAGTATATCACTGAAAAAATTATGATTTCTTTTTAAAGATTTCACTTGATGACGAATTCTGGTTTAATGAACAGGAATCTGGCTGCCTCTTGCTAAATATAAAGATTATTGACTTCAGGTAATTTCTCACAAAAATACTTTTTCCCCCCCTAAAAATATTTTTTGTTTTCTCAAATCCATGAAATGGTAGATTTTCATGAAAGTTCTGAAAATATTTTCCTGTGGCTTGTCATGTCATTTTGACAAGGAGCAATGTCCAGCCCTGCTTGTATATTCCCCTCTGTTCCCACCTCTTCCCCGCTGCACTAGTGGTGGTCTTGCTGCATGTTGCACAGATGTTTCTTCCACTCAACTACATGGTTGTTTTTCAAGTGGCTTCTCAGAGCAAATGTTTCCATGTGTGTACGTTCCTTCTTTCTGCTGACATCTTTTCTTTCTATACAAACAATCTGCCGCTTTCAGATCTAGAGAGAGAATGCCCCATTCCACAGATGCTGGTTTTCCTTTTAGGTTCCTTGGCACTGGTACACATGGTCAGCAGGCAATCCCTCCTTTCTGTCTGTTCCTCATAACTAACAGTGTTGATGTTTTGTTCTTTCAGTCGTATTTCCCCATTACCCTTACTCAGACTGCATTTTTCCCTCTTTCCTGTAACTTTCAACTCTTTGTTAGTGGCCCAGATGGGGTGTCTTCATTTTTTGCTGCAGCTTGGAAGGAAATGTTTTTTTACCCAAGTCACCACAAACTATTGGCCTGTCATGAGTTTCCTTTCTTCGATGACTGACAGCACCTTGCTATTTTTTGTTTGTTTTTCAGCTAGGTTTTTTTGGGGGGGGTTGACACAGACTTGTGCAATTAAATTCACTTTCTTCAGCACTACTACTGCTCTTTTGCTTTTTGTGTGTTGTGCCGCTCCGTGTGGTGAATTCCTGGATGACTCAGAAGAGATGAGTAAAGGTCAGACCCTAGTGATGAATGAGATGATCTCCTTTTTAGTTCGTGTCTATAGTAACAGCTATAGATAAGATTGCCTAAACATTTCCAGTCTAAAGAGTCCTTTTCTTTTGCTTATAACTTTGTCAAACCTTTCATTTTTAGAACTGAAATATTGCACATAGTCACTGACCATGGGTAAATTATTCTGAAAATTTGGCTCAATTTGGTTCAACAACTTTTGAATGTGAAGGCAGTGAAGAAAAATAAACTTTGCCACCACGACACATTTTTGCAACCTTTTATGAACAGCTCTAGTGAGTCATTCATCATACACCATCTCACATGGACATGAGGACCAGATTGTCCCTGGTTCTTTCCCATCTCCTCCAGATACCTCCCAGATACCTAAAGAACAGCCAGGAACAATTCATCAATGACTATGTTGGATGGTGAGTGAGGAAAGGATATGTACAGAATGACCTGGGATTCTATGGCATCTGCCTTAATTTGGGCCACATTTACTTGAAATCGCCACAGTGTAAATTTGGAGTAAATCCATTGAATATGCCACTGAATGAGCCACTTGTCCTGCAGAAAAAATATTATGTGATCATATAATTAAAGAATGCATTGAAACACATATGCACAAGAGTTAAAGTAAGGGCCAGCAAACACTCCAGCTTATCACAGTGCTACCAAAGTATTTGGGGGCAATTACTGGAGAATACTATAGTATTTTATTTTAGAAAGAGCAATGAAAGGATATATAAAGGTTAGTATAATTTTCTTTTCTTTATTTTGATAAAGATGTAAGTACTTTGGAAAGAAATAGATACGTTATTTAAACTGCTGTGTTTTGAAGTAAATTTGGGTTTAAATCGAGAAGTATTTACAGTACCTGACAGTTTCACTTTATAAATGTGGGATGGCACTCATTGTTCTGCAGGTTTACGTATCTCAACAGAGCTGCATGAACACTTCCAAATATATTCACAAATTCACTTTTCCAACCAAACTTATTCACTTTCCAGGATTATTTGGTGAATTTTCACACTAAAGTGTTCTGTGGATCTCTTCATAGCTCTTTGTCGGCTTGAGGAATAGAAATAATATATCTGATTTACGTAAACAATCACAGTGCAAAGAGTGAATTATAGCTAAAAAATATGAATTAACATTTCCATTCCTCACTCCCAGACATAAGAACTAAATCAAGACCAAATGAACCTAGCATCAAGACCACATTTTATGACTTGATAGTATTAATGCAGGCCTTCCACAGATTCATGCTGTAGTGCTATTTGGGATTCATGTATGTCTTCTCATATTCCTCAGGAGCCATGATCATTGTGACTATAAACAACAATCACGAACACACTGGGAATGCTAGAAAAGTGAAAGAATCATAGCTTCATTATGTCTTCCTTTGGTGATAGGATCACAGAAGAAAACATAACACAGAACATGTCAATATTTGACATAGAAAAATCAGAATTATTAATTATATGGAAAAACATAGGGTATTCTAGATTTTTCTAAGAGTAAAGGAATTATATAGCTATGGTGCCTGGAAAAACCTCTCCTTAAATGTGCAATATTTGTGCTTTATATGTTGTGCTAGTAATATGTTTGAAGAAAAATTATTATTTCACAGACTTCCTGTCCCTCAGAGATTACTTTTGTCAGCAGTGGGCCAAGTCCTTGACCAGAGAGGAGGATCATGGTACAGAGAGGATCATTGGTGGTATGGACTTCTTTCAGTGCCATTTGTAATACATGCATTGTAATATATAAACTACATTACATAGGCCTGTGTAACCTTCTAACATAGGGCAGGTTCTCAAAAGATCAGCACCCCAAATTTGGGTCTGAAACGTAGCCATTTCTATTCTAAACCTACTTATATATGGGAATAAACAGTACACACACACACATATTTACTAACATCATCATTATTATTATCTTAATGATTATGGTAGCACCTACGAGACCCAGCCAAGGCTCTGGGTCCCATTGTGCTGTACAGAAAAATAACAAAGAAGACAGCCTTTGCCCTAGAGAGCTTGTAGTTTAGGGGTGAAGTTAATAGCAAAACTTCCATTGACTTCCATGGGGCAAGGATATTACGCTAGGTGTTAGACACGACATGACAGGTATATAAAAGCACAAATAGGGTGGGCTGGGAGATGAGATAATAAAATGAACAAAGTTTTAGCAGAATAAGCAGTGAAGCAAAAGTGGCAGCTTGTTACTTGCCTAACCAAGTATATTTACATCATTATATAAAATATGCAGATGTGCACATTTAGTGCACATAGACAAACATTTTTAGTTATAAGGAATGTGAATCCTTTCATTTCATTTTGTAGCATTATAGAACAATGAAAGTGAATACAGCCATTGAGGAAGAAATTCGTTGGCAGTGTTCAAATGCCAGCACTCATCATCATAACCCACCCAGAAAAGAGATTTTACTCTTTTTTACAGAGGAATTGTTTTTATAGCAAATGCATATTTTTATACTAGAATCTTCCAAATAAAAAATGATGTTGTGAAACATATGCACATTTGTATTTTTATGGGTAATATAGTTTTCCTAATAACCTTTTCAAGGCAAAGATTCTGCCTGATTTACAGAAATGGAGTCTCTGTAAATTTGATTAGGCATCTAAGCACATCAGTCTATCTAGCAGCCATGTACCTGATTATGCATAGGTATGTTATATGAAGGCAGTTTAGCTTGGATCATATCATGGCTCTAACCAAAGTGGATTTAGAGATAATGAGCTTGCATCTTAGAATACTTAGGATTTCAGCATGCTCTCTAAACTGATGATGCAGCAGCTGCATAATGCAACAATGTAATTTATTCATGTAATATGTACAGTATTGCTGTAATAAAAAGCTCATTGGTGGTTCCTCTAATTCTTTATCTGAACACGCTGTTATTGGTAGCTGTGTAAGTTAATATTTCAACATTTCAATTTCTGGCTATTTGGAAGTCCAAGCTATAATATTTTAAAAGATAAACATTTTATACAGTGTGAGCTGTACTTTGAATCTGCCTGTATTGAGCTTAGTTCTTTAGCTTGTGAACAATACATTTTGTGCCAATTTCACAAAACCTGGAAATTATAAAAAGAGAAATGACAAATAAGACTGGATAGATTCTGGACTTCGCACAAAATATATAGTATTTTAAGTGTGGTATATGAATAATTTTTCTTTTTCCTTTTTCTAAAAAGGAAGTTTAGACAAAATATTTCAGAAAGATGTACTTGGTTTACATGAGAATAATGAGGACTACACCGAACTGTGTGCTGGCTTGCATTAAATAGCTTTTTTTTGCTTACAAATATAGCAATGTTTATATTAAAGGTAAATTTTCTCTGAAGTAAATTTTAATAGGCATATATTAACTTTCAACAGGAGTCTACATGTAAAGACAGTGATGAAGAGCATGACAACAGAATGCTTGAAAATTAATCTGCCAGTTTGACCCAGTAACCGACATGCATACTAAAACACTGATGTGAATTGAAAATAAAATAACCACGCTTGACAGATATAATAGTTTAAGTGATTTCAAATTAACCACATCCCACTGACCACAAGTGAAGAATGTGTTCATTCTCCCGCAATGAAACATGCTCTAGGGACTCATTATATAGAGTAGAGTAAGTAAAACCAGAGTGGAGTAATTGATGCTGAGGAGGAAGAATGACAGCTATTTAATGATTCTCAAACTTATACATAAAGATACCACAAGCACTTAATATATTATTTCTCTCTCTCCAATCTAGAAATATTATAGGCTTAAATCTATATTGCGTAGTAATTGCAACACTTGATATAGCTGTTAGGAATAATGAATCATGGCAAAGATGCATCAGCCAGTACATGGAAAGAGTGAATAACAAACAACCCTGTACCATTATGTGTATATGTATGATGTGACTTATTTTGCAGTGGTGCGATGAAGCAAGGGTATGATATCTACTTAATCTATCTGTCATCATAACTGGTTTATAAATATTAAAGGATTCCCTAAACAGTTTTTGAATAATCTAAAAAATAATAAACACTTGATTTCATTTTACATTAGTTGGGTTATTTTTTTCACATACACTAAAAACTTTTTTACAGGGAAGTTACAAAAGCAAAAGAAAGAGATTAATAGATACATAATGATGAACAGGTACAGCTAGTCCTCTGGAGCCAGCAGGACTAAGTCCCACCAATAACGTCATTAGTATATTATGTGGCTGATGTATCGCAAGATTCGTGATACCACTGAAGCTGCCTGGTGCTGCTGCAGCCACTAGAGGCTGAAGAACATCTGGATGCCAGTGGGTACCATCTAGTCCTGCAACATATAGACCTCACACAGCAAAGGAAGGAGACACAGAGCAGAAAATATAGGCTTCTGTGAGGCTTTTTCAGTTCAGTCCCAGAGTCAGAGTATAGGACTGACTTACAGGTACCTTGGAGCCTTTGCTTTTCCTTGTTACTCGTAGACCCATCAATTATATCTGCTGCCCCTCGCTACTGATTATGAGTTGCACAAAGGGTTTATAAATGATGGGATGTCATTTACTTCTTGGCATCAATGGTAAGACTGCCAGGAAGGGATGTTGGTTAGCCCATATTGTGATGATGGTTTCATAAAGTAGATATGTCTCCACTAAACTGAAACCACCAACAATGAAACCACCAACTGAAAGACACCAGTTAACAATGATTATTGGCCATTACTAAGGAAATAAGTTTGACACCAAAAATGCTGCATAAAATAAAGGAGAAGTCATGGAAATTTTCATTAAAATCAATGGGTGAAATCCTGGTCCCATGAGAGTTTTGCCATCAATTTCACTGGGGCCAGGATTTCACTCACTGAATTTTCACCAATGCTTTTAACCTCAAATTTTTTGTCATCTACCCCCTCAGTATGATGTATTATGGACAGTTTACAGCCTTCAAAAAGGAAGGTTCACAGTGAACTTCCAGACTATGGGTAAGCCTTGGCTTTCCATTGCCTGGGCATGGCATGACATCCTCCTGTTGCCAAATTATTCATCTCATCCAAAGACAGCACGTCCATAATTGTATCTCCACCCAACACAACGCTTAGCATTCACTCAGTACTGGCTCACAGGGAAGAGTGCTTGTACCTTTGGCCTTGTCTGCGCTCGAAAGGGTTTGCTGGGGTAGCTATAATGGCAAGGCCTTCTACTGGAGATGCAGCATATACCTATTAAAATAACCAAGTCAAAGCCGGAGATAGACCAGTTTTCCAAATGGAATAAGTTATACTAGTAAAAGGACTTTTTTTCTGGTATAACTACATTGGCTTTTGCTGGTATAGCTATGCTGGTTAGGGATGTGATGTTTTTCACACACCTAACTGACATAACTATGCCAGCAAAACTTTTAAGCATGGACGAGGCCTCCATCACTAGCAACACATGCTGCAGTGTCTAGGTGTTGCTTGGAGGTCCCCAATCAAAGCACTAATAATGATCAACCTTCTTATCTTGAGATATTTGACAAAAATAACAGCACAAGGTAGGTATACACTAATCCAAGAGACTTCATTATTAATGCAGCTTTATGTGTGTCGCATCTAAACAAAATAATAGTTGTCTTTCTAGGAGTAGTTATCTTTTCCGTCCATCAGAGGGCACCGCACTGACTAAGGAAGGAGTTTTTTTTTAATTTTTTATTTTTTTCTAAAATGTTTTCAGGAAGTTGCCACTTGAAAGCTTTTTTCCCTGTTTGAGTTGACAAGTCCAGAACCATGGGAGGTATTTATTTAAGCAGGCAGAAGATGTCCCTTGCTCCCCTGTACAGTTAACTGCCACTCCTCCGCTGGTGCATAATGTAAGCCATCTTGCTCTTAGGGTATATCTACACTGCAATTAAAAACCCGCCATTGGCCCATGCCTGCTGACTCAGGCTCATGGGGCATGGTCTAAGATGCTGTTTAATTGCAGTATGGACGTGCAGACTTGGGCTGGAGCCTGGGCTCTAGTACCCTGCAAAGGGGGGAGGTCCCAGATCTTGCACTCTATCCTGAGTCTATGCCGCAGATAAACAGCTCCTTAGTCTGAGTCCCTTGAGCTTGAGTCAGCTGGCATGGGCCAGCAGTGGGTGTCTAATTGCAGTGTAGACATTGACCACACCGCACCGCATCTTTAAATGGGGGCGGGGGGATTTGTCTGGCTAGCCGAATGGAGGGAATAATGCTTTATGGGCTGGGGAGAGAAGAAAGTGGCAAACTGCTGCAAAAAGGGGACAAGGGGTGATAATGACTCATCCCTTGGAATCCAGATGGACAGAAGGGTTTACAAGGGGTAGCCCGTGCGGTGAAGCCCCCTTTCTCATGGAGTAGGAAGGGATACAGTGACGATAAATGGATTGGTAAAGGACTTAAAAAGGAGATGTTGGTTAAAGGAACTGAATAGCGTGGGGTTGGGGACTCCTATGGTTGGTATGGCAGGGAGTCAATCCCCCTTTCTTATAGCCCATCTTAACTCTTCTATGAGGGGAGAGGGTGGATGGTAAGGGCCCAGCAATTGGTTGGCTGGGGGACCTGGATGGAAAAGAGGGGTGGCTGGTGCAAGCCCTGCAAGACATTATTGAATGAACATGGGGTTACCTGCACGGTACACTTTTATGTGCTGGGCAGTCCCAGATACCGAACAATAAAGTTGCGGCCTGATTATAGCCATATGTAATATCTCCTGTCCTCCTTTCGGTATAGCTGGACAATCCCTCTGTAAACCTCACTACAAGGAGACAATACTTGCTTCCTTTTAGGAATCTAAATTAGCCCTTATAATTAGTGAGCCCTAGTGCCAGAAGCATATTTTAAGGGTCCTGAATTATACTCCTAGCAATTATTTAATCAAATATTTTTAAAAGTGCAGTGTAAGCTGGTGGGATGACTCAGCTGAAACAAAACAGCAACACTCAGTGGGGTTTACAATCATAACCCCAAACTAGACAATAGAAGCAAAAACAGCTCCCCCTGCCAGAATGTTCCCAGGCAACCTAATGTTCTGCTCCCTACAGGTATTTCCCCTCCGCTCCCAGCAGGCTTTTCCCAGAGCACCCAAGTAAGAGGAGGGAAAAGTAAAGCTGAAGTTAACCCCTTGTGTACTATGGTCTAGGCTGTGACCCTGCACCCTATCACATGTAGTCTTTTCAGACAGTTTAACCCTCTGTATAAAACACCTTCTCTGAGCAATGGTTTTATAAATGAACATTTAAAAAATAACCTAGTCAAAGCAAGGAGATACACACATTCTTGAACTATGGGCACATTCCAGAGTGGTGCTCAGCCTGCCTCAGTCCTATATCTGCAGGCAAAAATGAGATGAATTGAAGAAGACCCAGTAGGTGAAAATATGTTTTGGCATCTATGCAACACTGCAAATGAATCAGGATATTATAGCAGAATACTATAGCAGTACCATCTGTGCCACTGTCTGCAGGTAAAGCAAATGCAATTTTTAAATAAAATAAATAAATAAAACTCTTCAGTTTGTAAAGGACTGCGCCGTCTCCCTCTTCTCTCTTATTGTTTGCCTATTCCACCCAGTGCCGCACACCTTAAGGCCAAACATGAGTTGTGATAGGCTGTCATGCGGTTCGGATATTATAGATGAAATCCTTCCAGGAGCAGCATCTGGCTTGCTTTGTAAGCTCTGCAGTCATTTGTAGAGATGGGGTTACATGTGCCCTAGGCTTTGTCAGATGGCTAGGCTTCTTTTTCTCCAGGGTTCACTTTTTTTTATTCATCTTTGATTGTGAGGAATTCATGCTCTAAAATACATGCTTAACTTACCATTATTTTGTGGGTTTTTAAATTTTTTTTTTTTATAAATAAGGCTGTTTGAAAGCTGGCCATTTATATGCTGGGTTTAAATGTATTTTTCTAGAGGGCCCATATTAGACTTCTTTACAAATGCAGAATAAACTCTTCTGTGTCTTTCTTTACAATACTCTACCTCTGTCCTAGAGTATTCCTGGACCATAGAGTCATGGGAATTAGTGATGGAAATGACCCAAAGCTACCTTGTCCCTCTAGCCCTACTAGTGCAGAGTTGGTCCCAGTGCACCAGAGAGATTTTAATATATTCCAAGCATTTTGTCCAATCTAATTTTAAACAATTTAAGCAATGAGGCTTTTACCACTTTTCTTGGGAAATTCATAATTTAGTAATCCTCACTCTTAGACATTTTTTGGATAATCATAATTTTTTGATCTATCTCATCCTTTATCCTACTTATAATTAGTCCACTCTCACCACTTTCTTTCTGACTTTAAAATAAGGTAGTATTTGATTCACCCTCAGCTGGAGTAAATCTAAGTAGTAGCTCCATTTACTTCAGTGGAGCTACATTGATTTACACCAGCTGAGAATCTGACCTATGTGTTTAGCTTCTTCAAATACTTGTATATGGTTAGCATATTTCCCTTTGCTGTCAGTTTGCCAGGTTGAACTTATTTAGTTCCTCCAAAGATTTACAATCCAAAGGCCACTCTTACTCACATTAAGTAGTACATTACTCAATGAGTAGTCTTACTGAATGGGATGGAGAAGGTACTATTCAGTGTGAATAAAGGAAACATAATCTAACCCACAGTGACAACATTTAGACAAAATATGAACCAAGGAGATGGGGAAGGAAATGTGAGGTAATTGTGGGTTGGGCAGGGGGGTATTTCTTCACACAAAGCACTGTCAACCTGTGGAACTCTTTGCCAGAGGATATTGTGAAGGCCAAGACGATAACAGAGTTCAAAAAAGAACTAGATATATTCATGGAGGACAGGTCCATCAATGGCTATTAGCCAGGATGGGCAGGGATGGTGTCCCTAGCCTCTGTTTGCCAGAAGCTGGGAATGGGTGACAGGGGATGGATCACTTGATAATTACCTGTTCTGTTCATTCCCTCTGAAGTAGCTGGCATTGGCCACTGTCAGAGGACAGGATACTGGGCTTGATGGACCTTTGGTCTGACCCAATATGGCTGTTTTTATTTTCCTGATGTTCTTATGGGGTAAGTGGAGAAGCAATTTGCAGGCAAGCAAATGAAGTAAGTAGTGTGAGATTGAGGATGGAAAAATCAGGATACATAGTGAAGTTGATTAGGTGATACATAATGCAGCATGATAGGTGCTGAGTTATATTTTAAAGTATTTAAAATGTTTATAGTGAATAGAGAGGTTTTTGAGGAATTGTGTGGACAGTAAGGTGAATGAAGCTGCACAACTTACGGGTTAGAGTGAATGAATTGATATTCATGTCCAGAGAGTTGGTTATAATCTAGAGGTGGCCAAACACTGCAAAACAGGGTTCACAAATATTTGTTCAAATTGCTTGATGTCTCCATGTTTTTGCCCCTTTTTATTCACTGTTCCTAGACACTTGTTCTAACTGGGGTTGATGATGGTTATTGTTTTTCTTTTTTCAAGGGTGTGTGAGGAATGGCTTTTATTCTTACGTGTACTAGAATTTGTGTGTGGTTGTTTTTTGCTGTTAACCAATCACCATTCATTATTCTCTACCATTTTTCTGTCATCCAGTCAGATAGCAGGAGAAATATGATGAAACTTAGATCACACAGAGCAAATAATAAATAGTGACTAAATGAAGTGTACCATCTGAGAACAATCTATAACCTGAAATTTGGTCACATAAACTGTTCATAAGCAATAATGAGTTGTCAACAAATCTGTAAAAAACAAAGTTGGCTTGGGAACAATTTTTATACCAAGAAAAGAGCTAAGCTCATTGTATATAATACACTTACAATGAATAATTTAACCATCTCTATTGTGAACAAAGGGAATTAGCCTGTAAGGCATTGCATTGTATGACAGTTTTTTCTGTCTGCTCTCCTCACAGGCCACCCCACAAGACAAAGCCGGTTCAGAAGGCTGTGAGACACAGGAAGAGCTGTGGATTGATTTTAGTGTGTGATGTGAAATCAGCAAAATGTATCTTTGTGCCTGCTTTTGGTGCTTTGTCTGGCTACTATAAAAATGCTTCTGCTTTTGGGAGGCCCTGTCGAAGATCTTCACATTCTTTGTCTTTTCTGCTGTAGCAAATAATGACTATGCTAAGTTTTTCTGTATAGTTTTACTGTGATGTGGCTAATCACCCCATTGAGCAGCAAATGGATCTATGGGGCACAGTTTGTGAACAGCCTGTAGTCTGAAATATGTTTGCATGAAGAATTTGTCAATTTTAAATAACGAACTTATTGGTGAAAATCAAAGTCTTTGTTAATAATTTGCAAACAGAAATTGGGCCAGAGGCTTTGATTAAACTGTTCACTACAAATAGTTCACCCAGATGCAGTCCTCATCAATGTCAGTTGACTATTGCAACCCTTTTCTCTATGGCTTCCCCAAGCTCCAGCTCTAGAGATTTAAGCCTATGCACAGTGTTGCTACCTGTCATTTCACATGGATATCTGTGCACATATAAGTTAGGCCAATTTTATTCCTCCTGCAACTTCATTGACTTCTGTGTAGTTGTAAAAGAGATTAAAAAACAGACCCTCATCTCCATCTTCAAATTCCCCTTGCATTCCAAAAATTCAGTTCTACTCTAGAACACCTCATCGACGCGGTGAGTCCTCCTCCTTCTCCTCTTTACTCTGCCATTGCACATGAGTTCACGGTGCAAAAGCCCTCTTTTATGTCACTCCTATAATCTGGAACGGCTTTTTTATATCTCTGTGCATCCACAATGCCCCATTCCATCCCAACTCGCCTTAAAGTACACCTTTTCTGTCCTACATATGCCTCTGAATTCCTGTCCTTCTATTGCCCTCATGAAATGGTTTAACTTATTCACCATACAGCATCTTTAGACACTGCTCACACCAAATGGTCTCTTGTATTAGTTAACCATAACTGCTCTTTTACGTCACACTCTGGTTAAAAGATAACAAAATAAAGTTGTGTTTACTGCCTCATTGGTCACTGTCCTTTTTTTCCTGCCTGCCAACCGTCTTTCAATTCTGTGTTGTAAACACTATGTCACTGAATAAAAGGAACATGTGGAAAGGATGCGTGGTTTGCATCTCTTGGTTCTATGGCTTTCTCTGATATTGACTTTGAAAGAGAGCCGTGATTTTGTGCTCACTACCATATACAGTCACCTGCATTCCCACTGACTACCGCTCTACTACCCCTCCTCCCCTCCCAAAAAACCCTCAACAACTTTCTTTTAGTAGTTTTAGGTTTGATGTTTGAAAAAGCCACATGCAATTATGGTCTGGAGTTGCCCACACATTTACTACCACTTTGCATGCAAATGAGTTATTTGCACATAAAGATGGCTGTTTGTTAATTAAACTGGTTACGCAAGCATGGACATTGGAAGCATACATATTTTTGAAGTTAGGCCCTTTGTAACTAAAATAATAAGCAGATCCTATGAAATGATAACTGAATTTATTGAAGATGAGCAGGTGTGAAGGAGGACCATGGTGGAATAGGACTGGAAGGAGGAATGAGAGGGGGAAGAATCATTATTGTAGGATAGTGTCTATTTTCTTGAAAAAGTTCATTGGCAGAAAAGGACAAGCGGGGAGTGGGAAGAGGGATGAAAGAGAGAGTCAAAGATAGAGAAGAATTGATGATCGTTGATTTCATAGGAATAGATTAAATAGTACTACAGGCTCAGCAAGAAGAAACTACACGTGTCACAAAAAATTCTCTCTTATAAAGCACACAATGGAGAAGAGGTCTGGATTGGCATGTGGAGAGATCTGTCTGACCTATTCTCATAGGGGGGGAAAAGCTCAGAAAGAACAGAGGGCACTTCCTGCCTATACAGCAGAATTTGATGCTAGCCTTAGAGGGAAAAGAATTGGACCTGTAGCTGGTCGGGGAATTTTTTGACTAATTGTTTTTTCATTGAATAATGCTAATTAGTCAAAACTGAAACTGTAAAACAGGGTTGGGTTCGATGAATTTTCTGAGTTGAAAAAATGTCAGGGAAAAAAGTTGTTAAATTGTTAAAATGTTTCATTTTGATATTTTCTAATCAAAATTCCAGCTTTCCAGTTCAAAATGACTGTAAGATAATTAGACTGAAAAAGGAATTAATAAAAAAAGGTCAAAATCAAAATGAAATTATAGAAACTAAATGTTTCAACTGACCTGAACTGACAAAAATCATATTTCTGGTTTGCAAGTATTTGAGATTTCAACTTTTTGTCTTGATCTGAGACAGAAAAAAAATTGTACTCTCAGAAATATTTGTGGGCTTGGAAAACCATTTCCCACCCAGACTTGCTGGGAGATTATTCCCATATCTGAGAGACTGTCTTGTGGCAAGATCAATGCTATATGGGTACATAAGGTTGTATTTTTAAAAGACAAAATATGAGTGTTTTTTCCTCTACTGTATATAAATGGTGGGTCAAGTCTTGCTCTTACTTGTCATGGTGCACTTCATATTCATTTCAAGTAAGTGGTGCCAGGTGGTTAATGTATCAGTGGCAGGAGAAAAGGGTGGGAGCATGCCACTGTTTAAACATTCGTCTTTTATCTTTCATTGGACTAAGTGGAATATAAGTAGATGCCTTTGACTTCCAGAGAAGTCTCTTCTTCAACCCACTCAAATCCCATTTCTTGTGGAAAGGGATTGTGGCTGAACTAATTTTTTTCATTTTGTCTGAAGAAAATAATCAGGAAAGTTAAACATAATGATTTCACACCGTGACTATAATGCAAACACATACTTAACTATCACTGTCTCCGCTCTATACAAGGACCAAAAACATCTGTGTTGTGTACTGAAAGATTACACGCTGCATTACAATTAGAAATGTGCTGAAGTCTTGGATTGGGTGTTTATTTATGGTCCATGAAATGTAAGATTCTATGTGCTTCTTATGTACATCTAAATAGCCAAAGGTAGAGAACTCAACATTTCAGAACCCAGCAGTCATTGTGAGAATGACTTCATTATTCTCTGAAGGGGGCTTTTTGTCAACAGAGTCTGGTTGCTGATAAACAAAAGCTAACATTACTGAAACCTGGAAACAAGAACTTAAGCAGGTCAAACTTGATTTGAGAGAATGCCCACACAGCAAAAAAGGCAAGATGCTTTGGGAATGCAAGCCACCCAGGATTCACAATAGACGCCCTCACTGGAATTGTGCACAAATGTTCTCCCTTGCAGCACCAAAATACGTTGTTCATGGTTCACTAAAAAACAAACAAATAAAAACCACTGACAATCCAACCACCCCACCCCACCCAACAGTAGCCATATTTGGTTGTTGTTTCAAATATCCTAGAAAAACAAAAGCAGCTTCATAGGCATCCAAATGTCATAATGCTGCAATACACTTTTGCAGAGATGCATGGTGCTGCTCACTAATGGTCGGGATTTTTTGTAGTGCACAGAGCCTCACCATATTTTTGTCTAACACTCTGCCTGCCGGCAAAAGCACAGTTTCATATGGGATCTAATTTTATAATATCTATTTTCTCTTGCTAACATTTATGAGCCAAACTGGTAGTTTGAAAGACCTCTAATCCCTATGTTTTATAACCTTCCCATTGCTGGGTATGTTTTCTCCAAATTCTCCCCATGAAAATATTTGGTATGGGTTTATCTGGGGGCTGGAGGTACCACCAATAGGCAAAGCTTTTTTCAGAAACCTACTCTGGCTCAGAGTTTAAAAGCAAGGGAGTGCAAAGGTGGGTTGGTTCATAGAAAAGGAAATAGAAAAACAATTTTCTAGGGCTAATTCCTCAGCTGGAGCTAAGACAATTTATTGAGCATTTAGCCTTTTAATTATTACTTTGTTATTGACTCATACAAGAAAACATATTTTACTGATGAATTGTTGAGGTAAATATTATTTAATATATCATATATTGTATCTTTACTTTAACACAAAGAATTTGATCAGCTCACATTTTCCCTGGCTATCAAGTATTTTACCTATTTGCTTGAGTGTCTTGTCCTTTGTCAGAACTTGTGGGTTGGTTTTCCAAGTGGATTCAGATTTCTTCCAGAGTGATCTACAGATTTCTGGTAATACCTCAATTAAACACACATCATTGGCACTGATTTTCCACATGATTATCCCAAATAGCCATGGAAAGGCACAGAGCTGTCAATCAGTGCACAATGGATACATGTCTGTACAACAGTGTTTGCTCAAGAGTGGAAGACAGCTCTGGCTTTTCTTTGCTTTTAGAGTGCTTTGCAAGATATGTAATCATCACTTTATTAGATTCATTTTTCAGTGAGCATGTTGAGAGTAGTTCAGGGCAGTAGCAGAAGATACAGAAAAATATACCGAACCAGACCATGATCATTCTTCACAGTCTTATATGGATGTCAGTGATTATTTTTGGTGGAATGATAACTGCAGTGAGGAATTTTCATTCAGAAGCTAAGTGACTTCAACTTTTTTCTTTCCTATATAAGTGCAATGGGAGTGGCACTTTCGGGTAATAATAGGGCAGAGAATCCTAAATCCTGTGAACCTGATTCTGACCTGTGCCCCTCAAGAAGTGCAGTCAGGCAGTGGATAAGGGCAGTGAGGGGTAGGTGAAAGTGCCTTTATGCCTTCTTTGCTCTTCTGGGATCCTGGCTGCCAGGGGGAAGCTCAGCCTTGAGAGAAATCTAGAGTAGACCGTGGGGCTGTTCTAAGCGTATGTCTATACTTCAAACTGGCGATGCAATTCCTAGTTCAAGGAAACATACCTGTGCTAGCTCGATCTAGCTAGAGCACCAAAAGTAGACTGTAGTGGATACTCCCCCAACTTGAAAGGTAGCTGTACCCTAAATTACATGTGGTCTGTAATGGTCCCAAGGGACATTCTGACAGCCAAAAATTCACTCCACCAACTATAAACCTCAGACTGTCAGTGGAGCATGGGGAGGTGAAATTCACACACAAGTCAACCAAGGGACTAAATAACATCTAATTTATTGAATGCAAGTTATTTCTGTTTTGTAAAACAAGAAAATGTATAAGCTGCAAATATCATCCTCATAATAGGTTTCATGAATCTTGAAACTCCCTTCAAGTGCTGCAAAGAATTGGGCCACTTTGGGACCTCCGGAGCATTTTCATGGAACTTGTACAACTAAACGCTGAGCTTTTATTTTGGCTCCACATAGGCACAGCCATGCTACACAGCCAGTTGCAGAATTAGAGTCCTGATTATCAAGCACATGTCAGTAATAGAATTTATGCAACAAAACCAATTGGCCCTAGTGTAAATCAGCATTTTACACCAGCTTAGAATTTGGCTCATTTTGTTCTGTAGTAATAATATGGCACTTGGCTCATTGTGGTTCACATTTTTCCCCACACTTGCATGTTTAAGATATATATTTTTTTAGTTCAGAAGATGAGGAAAATGGCATGTTTGTGTAGAAGCTGAATGCAGTTACATATGCAGATAGTCCAAGAATTTAGAGCCCAGATATGGAAAGTCTTCTTTACTGTTCATAAAAAAGTTTAAAACAAACATCCTCAAAAGAGAAAACAGAAGGGGGGTTGCTGTTCTTGATCCTGTGTTGCATTGGATATGCATGTTGTTGCAGTTGCTTCTGTTCAAGAGAAAGTGATAGCTCTGTAACTTTTGGTACTGGTGATGCACTGGAATGAAATAGTCAAGTGTCAGATTCTGCTTATTTATGTGCTACAAAACCTAATTATAATGCACAAGAAATAGAAAAGATTTTGGAGACAGCAAAAGGCACAGGATTTGGTTAAGATCAGTCACAACTCATCAAATCCTGGATTAAATCCTGGAGTCACTTACTCAATTATTACCCAGGCAAAACTCTCATTGGCCCATTGAATTCAGGATTTGTCCAAGGGAAAAAGAGTAAAACCTCAATAAAGCTTCAGGATTTGGCCCACTGCCAATTTTAGGGGTTTGTTGTTTGCTTTTTTTGTTTGTTTGTTTGGTTGGTTTTTTTTTTGCAAGGGGCCTTAGAGTGGAAATGGTACTAAGGAGCACAAACTGTAGAATAAGATCTTGACACTTATGTCAGGATACTGAAACAGGGGTATAAAATGGGAATATATAACTATAATTATCAGGTTGTAAAGCAGGAGTCAAACTGTACAAAAACAATGATCAAAGAAATGTATTGTTTTCTATTTTAGTGCAGCTCAAGGCCCGAGTGTCTACATCCATGAACATTCATCCTTTGGATTCTCCGCTGAGACTCCCAATAAGTATATCAAGTATCCTGTTTTTTAAGATGTTGATACATGTCCATTGGGAACTTGACTAAAGCCATGATATAGGAGGGCGCTGAGGAATAGAAGGACCAAGACTCATCTTACAACATAATGAATTGTGTAGGTTAGAGGTATTTGAACCTCTGGCTATGGAAAGCATGAGAACCTACCTTAGGATGCCAACAGTACAGGAATGCAACAAATTTTAATTGTTGTCATTAAAATACTCTTACTGTGAACTTGATCGCAACTGGCCTTTTTGGTCTTGAAAGAGTCTTACTAAATATATATGAACTTTTCAAGTCTCATTTTTCTTTAGTTGAACTGAATTTTAGTGAAATTGTATGTATTAGATTTGTAAAAAAGAAATGTATATTGTTTCCCGTGGTCAGCCACGAATGCTGGGCATAAAGAAAAACAGCAAGCAATACTTTCTTTGAAGTCTAATAAATAGAAAAATAGCATTCATAGTTAGAATACATCAGCTGTAAACATCCTGCATACCCACAGGCAATTACTGTACATTTTGTCTGTCAGTATAGCTTTCTGTATTATTAAATAACTTTTTGAAAACCTAATTTACAGGAAAGCTTTCTGATGTGAAAGAGAGAAAAAAATTAGAATAAGACTTTGCTTGATTCAGCACCGATGGCTGTGGCTTTCAATATCCATTAGTAGCTAGACAGGTGCCTTTCTCCCATATACACATATAAGCTAACCACACAGCTAATGTGCACAAAGTCACAGTGATCACGGTTCTACACTGTAGCCTACTGGGATATTAATTTGATCCCTAGCATAACCCTCATTATAAAGCACACTGTAATAAGTACACCTCTGAAAGGAAGCTACTACACTTAGGTTCCCTTCTCATTTGAAGCTCAATATGAACAGCTTAACAACATCCATTGATCTATCTATTGCATGGAATACAAATTACATAGGTCTCAAAACTAGTCCTACGGAGAGACATCATTGTCTGGTTAAACTGGAAGAAAGACAGGAGGCCATGGATGTGATTTAATTAGGCCACAACTTTATTCACTTATAATATCTGGGAGTCTGTGGTAACAAATAGTACCAGACATAGGAACCCCAAAGCCCATTCCTTAGCTTCCCTAAGGGATACTTGCCTTCCAATCCTTTTCTAATCCATTTTATCTGATAACAGTATCCCTTCCATACCAAATATCTGCACTGCACGTCCCTCACAAGTTTTACATATTTAGTTGTGACATTATAACCTAACCCCCCCTACTCTACCCCACCAGGTCCCAGACTAGTTGCAGAGAAGGTAAAAACCCAACCCTCCCATGGCCACTCTGGTGGTGAGAGGAAAATTCCTTCCCAGCCCCCCCACGAAAAGAGCAAAGAGTGGATCAAAAGGAAACGTGGTACTTTTGCCAAGTTAGTGGGTGGGTGGGTACTGCCAGCCTGATTCTAGTAAAGAAGGCCACTCTGGGATTGCACAGAACATAAATACCCCACCCCGCTTCCAGTCAGCAGGAAGGGCAATGCCGTGATCTTCTTACCTGACCCTGACTGCTTCCTGCCACTCCTATCCATCCGTGTAAGCTTTCCCCCTTACCCCACCGGTTGTAAGGGAGCCTGTAAAGGGGCAATGCTCCTTTTCTTCCAGCTAGACAGACTCACGTGAACCTACTCACATGAAGGTTGCAGTGGGCACATTGTGCTCGTTTGTTCTGAGGAAATGATTCCAGTAAGCACTTTTAACAATTATGAAGCAATCACCAGTATAAGTGAATAAGTGCATCTTTTCATGTGGATGTCTACTGGAGATTATTTAGGCATACTCTTACCATTGTTGCTTAGGCACTCAAAAATAAATGTGCATGATAACTAAGATCGGGTAAAAGAAGGGGTGACAGCCTGAAACTAGAAACAAGAAAACTGCAAGATAGATATTTGTTAAAAAATAAATCTTAATGACACAGTTCATTTACATAATTTACACATAATTTACCTGGGGAAACTGTAGAGACATCAATAAATGAGATGTCTATGGAAAAATTGGATATAATATTTTGGGATAGATATTGCAGGGTTACTTCATTTGTGGCAGGGGCTGGATTTATTGTATCAAGAGGTTTCTTATATCACTAGATCTATGACTATACTAAATGGAATGGTCTGCCCAAAGAATGGATGGAAAACCCATAACTCCTTAGCTTGAGAAGCAGTTTATGGAGGTAACCATCAGTGTATTATTATACATACATACACACACATGAAAAAAATCACATAAAATAGATTCCAAGCAAATAAATAACAATATAATTTAGTTTAACAGAATAGATTTTTTTCTTCTAATTTTGATTCGGGTAAAGTCATTTTATGCATTCTCTCCTGTCCTGGTTATGAAAAAGTAAATCCTGTGTTACCCCAACTTAGGTAACCCTTAAGATAATTTTTTAAGCAGCAGGAAACTGGGCTGTCTGGCTGAGTAGATAATGATATCAGCTGTTTCCTTCCAAAACAACAGGTGCTTTGGCATAAAAATGTATATCATCATACTGAGATGATGACATCAGTTCATACTTCAGCTTAATTATAAACTACCTCCATTAATCGTCAAATAATTAAACATTTTGTGTATGCTGCAAGGTGAAACATAAAAGCAAAAGTGCTTAGCTGTTCAGAAGAGGTTAAAATGCCAGTGTTAGTTTCTAAATAATGTATACCTGTGCCCTCCTCTTCCAATGCCAACTTCATCCTGATTTTAAACATCTGTTTATATTTTATTGTATCAATCACAAAGTGGATAATAATAAATATGATTGAAATTCAATGAAAGCTTGATTTATGCATTAATATTAATGAAAGGAAATCATTGGGAGTATTTGTGTGAATTAAACTACTCACATGAGCATGAGTGTGCAGGATCAGGTCCTATGTGTATATACATTTGGGAAAAAAAGACCTGGTGCAAAGAGTTAAAGAGCAAGTCTGGGCTATCATGGAGATAGGTTATTGAAACTAGCAAATCAATATTCAGTGTTTGTAGATTTTATGTAGGAATATTCTTCGTAGAAACAGACACATACACTGTACATCTGAATAAAACAAACTCAGTGATAAACTTACTCTGTCAGAATATGGGCAGCTCTTATTTAAACTAGATCAAATAATCAGTGCCTTCAATAATAATAATTGTAATACAGCAATAAATTTAAACTTAACTAATATTTACTTTTTAAAAAAGTATTCAGCGTGTACAAAATGGACCAAAGTCTGTGGACTTTTTACTTCATATACTCATTGACTGTTAGTACACTCTGTATGTACAACTTTATTATGGTTTCAAAACTGAACAACTGATTGTACATCTTTGAATTTGGTATAAAAATCAGTAGACAGAACTGAATGAGAACTAATCAAGTTCCTAGGCTAAAAGAACAGAGAAACATTGCAAAGAAAAGATTATGTTCTTCTGCCTTTAACTTTAAAATATAGCACTGTCCTTCTTTAAAACAGATGCTATCTGCATGAACCAGATGTGTCCCTAAGCAAATTAGTTGTAAGAAATACATCCAAGGACATAGCCATTTAAGAATCAATAAATTATGCATTTGTCATTTGTTATTGTGTAAGACTTATGCTGACATCTTTGACATGAATGAAAGTGTCTGTCCACAGTAATAGCATTAACAATTTAACAGAGGCAGTTTTGTACAAAAAGGGAAGAGGTTTGAAGAATTTCTGTTTATCACCACATACATATACACAACTTAATTATTCATTGCATGTCCACTTAACAACCCACTCTCCTTTATGTAAGCTGTGCTAAATAAAAAGTTAGATCTGGGCACATGTTAGTTATTGCTGTCATTTCTATTCAGTGTAAAAAGAAAATAACAGAGTGGGTATGACACAGATTTTTGGAGACCCAATCCATAATGCTTTGTTTATTGGTGGGCATTTTGTGATAAATTCATAAAAGAAGAGTTTTATTTTCTATAAGCAAAACCCATAGTGGAAATTTTTAGAGGGTTTAGCTGAAACGTTTGGATGACCATATGGAATTCTTAGTGGAGTCAGGGGACCATGCAGTTATGAAATCTGATCACTATCTCCCCAATGACAGCTGGAGCCTTTACACCATCAGAAAATTTTCAGACTTCTAATTTGTCATAACTACCTCCTGTGGAACAGAAATATGTTATGTAGTTAGACACAAGAGTCTGAGGCTACAGAACTACACATGCAGGTTCCCTTTCACTTTTAGCTTTCAAGCTTCAAATTAATTCCTTGACTGCATTTTGTGACTCCTTGATGCAAGAAATAAAATATCTGTACAAACTACTACAAAAAAATATGGGGTCTTGTAAAATCACAGCCATTCTCCCAAGATATTTTAGAGAATCACTTATTTTGAAAATCCTGCTTGTCTAACAATCATTGATCCATGTAGTTCAAAGTTAGAAAATATTTGAGTCACTTCTTTAGTCTCTCTCCCAGTTTCAGTGATGGCAACAAAAGGCATGATTTTTATATCTGTTTTTGAAACAGTAGCATTACATTGTAAATCTCCTTATTTATTTCATTTTAACATGTGAATTCTTCCTCCACCACAGCAGGTGTGGAAGGGCCCAGCAGGTTCACAGTCACTGCAGACAAGGGCAGGTTATGGAGAAGTCATGCAGAGGGTTCTGTCAGCTCCCTGTGAACTCTGGAATCAAGTTCTAGAAGACCACATGGAGAGGGGGTCTGTAGCAAACCTGTGTCAAAGCTGTTGCTTTTATTAATCATAGATTCAGTTGTATTAGGGTTGCAAAATTAGGATCATGGGCTAGTCATTGCGCAAATGGGTGATGAGATGGTCCCTACCACAAAGAGCTTGCAATCTAATAGCCAGGAGTTTCAAAAAGAACAACTTTTGGAAGCACAGCTTGAGACACATTGAAGAAACCTGGGATTCAGAGGGCAAGTGCTCAGCCCTTTCTGAAAATCAGGTCTCAAGTTGGGCACCCAAAAATTGAAGCACCCCAAGTCAATAGTCAGTTTTGAAAATCCATGCCTAAAATGTCTGAATATGCAGGGAGGGAAAGATAAAGCTTGTGATTAAGGTATAGAGCTGGGAGTCAGGAGACATGGGATTTATTCAAATCTCTGCCCGCAGACTGTCTGTGTGACCTTAAATCACAATCTCGCTGCACTTTTTCAGAAGTTTTGTGAAGCTCAACTCAGTGTTTGTAAAGTGATTTGGGATTCTCACCTTCAAAGAACAACATAAGTGAAAAATATGATTAATTAGATGGCCATCATGTTACTCCAGCAATGTAAGGGTCAAAAATTGCCCTCAAACTGAGGGCACAAATTTCACTGATATCAATCCATATTCTTGAAGTGCTTAGATATTATAATATGGGAAATGTATTAGCACCTAGATAGAAAGAAGAGATCTGCTAAATGAAGGAACCCAAATGTTTGAGAACGTTTTGCTGGTGAATTCTTCTTATGGCCCCTGCATCAGTACAGAAACTGATGGTTTTCCAGTTCCAATTGCTATAGTACATGATAATCTGGCATCAGTGAATAACATCAACGTATGTAAAGGATATATAATGCTGTCTTTTGCAGTCTTAGGAAGTTCATGCTCTAAACAATTTAAGTGAAAAATATTTTTGAAGACCATTATCAATGTAGCAAATCATTTAACTCCATATAACAACCAACTGCTGTTGTAGGGAATCTCTTATTTCTTTCACAACACTCCTGTGAAGAAGTATCCCCACTTTCCAAATGGGGAATTGAGGCAGAGAGAAATTGGGTGAATTACACATTGACACATATCCAGGAATTGAAGATTTCCCTGAGTCACAGCCCAGTGGTTGCACCACAAGATAAACCTTTCTTTTCAACTGCAGAACTAAAAGGGGCTGCTGATGTTCTGTGGGCTGGCAAACACAGACAATTAATTGTTGAATAGAGCTCATAAAAATTTCTATGGAACAGTTGTTCACCAGAAAAAGTTGTTTTGTTGCAATCTTAATGGTTCATGGGAACACGTCAATTTCAATGAAATTTTTGATGGAAAATTTGCAAAACAATTCATTGTGACTTTCTCATTTTGTTTCAATAATGTTTTGACACTATCAACATGAAACATTTCAATAAGATTGTTTCAATGGTTCCAAATCAAAGTATTCTGACTATCTGTCATGATTCAGGGCTAATTTTTTTTTTAAATGTCAGAATTTCCTTTGGGATTGAAATGCCATTTTCTGACTAGCTCTCTTGTTGACTAATGTCAGACAGTATGTTAGTAAAGAGAAGTTATACAATATTTGAGGCCTGTAGCATAAAATCTTACTAAGGTTGTTTTTGTAGGCTTGTTAGTAAGGCTGGGTGACTTTCCATTCACAGAGGATTTTGTGAAGTAGGACAAATACCTCTGCTTATGAACATATGAAAAAGAACACAACTTCTGATGCCATCTCAACAAGAGCACAAGCTAAATAACTAAAACCTATTGAAAACATAGTTCTCTCCTATATAACATCACTGACAGGCCTCAGCAATGTAAGCCTCCAGATAAATAGAACAAACAAACTCACTATACATCATTAAGATGTTGGACCACAAGTTATTGCAACAGTATATAAGATACTGGGAAGAACAGATCACAAACAACATGCTAGACTTATACAGTCTTGCAGTGGCCATACACAGAACTTTTGTACTAGCAGACTACAGCCTGACTGAAAAGTGGAAAACTAAGGTAGACTTTTATCAAGTACACTATCAACTATCATGAACTAGAGTTGGAAAAAGGGAGACACAAAGCACAATGCAAATAAAAAGATGAATGACTGTGCAACCCGTGACAAAAAGAAATTGAAATATCCAAACTACAAGAGTGTGTTAGAAAGATATGTGCTCACACTACCAGAAATGATAGAAGACTTTCCATTAAAAAGCAATGAGGAAGAACTGTGATTAACCCTAGGAGAAAGGAAAGAGACGGTAGGAATAGCATCATGCTAAGTAGCAACCTGCCACCAAATCAGAAATGGACAATTATGACAAATGGACACAAGGGATGAAACCCCAAACACAGTGTGAAGTGTTATCCTGGGTAGATGCTTGATATATTGTGTCTAGCACTGACAGATACCCAAGGTTTCTGCTTTTTTACATTTTGACAGCATTTGGATAGCTTGGTATGCCAGCAGAATAGTTTGACTTGCAGTTTTTCCCCCTCAGGAGCTTGGTGGCAAACCAGAGCATGGAGGTTGGCTTAGAGATGCACACTGAATGAAATCTAGTCCCTCCCTACCCAGTAGCTGTCCCCTGTCTTCCAGGGGCAGGGCCTCTCTTTGCCACTAGTGCCACCTGCAACAACCCAGAAACTCTAAAACACGTCTTGTATGCCACACACAGACATTTCAGGCAACAAGAGCGAGTCACAGGGCTTCCTAGGGCAGATGGGAAGCTGTTGGGTGGCAGGGGAGAAGATGGCCAGCTAGCATGATTCTGTCTACATGGCTGTGAGAACAATCTTAACCAGCGTTTGCCAACATTCACAAATGTGGGCTAGTTTGAATGGGTTTCAGGTGTATATTTCACTTACTAGAAAACTATTATAGCTGGCCCTCAAAACCCAGGTTTTCCCTATCCCACACTGTGCATAACATACAGCCTTGTTCTTTCTTCTGGAACCAGTTTCGTCCTTCATTCTGACTTGATGTTACCCTCTGTTTGATCATCTAAGACACAATGGTATAGGTGTTTGACAGCATCTCCATCTGTGTACCTTTGGGTTATTAATAACCAGCTGAGAGCTTTACAGGGTGAAATCAGGTGTAGTTTATGCTTAATGGGGTCTCTGATGGGTATTATAACGATCTTGCTTTTATGACAATCGTAGAACGGTACACTGTGGACAGCATGAAGTATATACATCTTCCCACATAAATCCATCCGTGCTTCTCAGTCCTGACCTGCATTATTCCTTAATATTCTATCCCAGGCTTATTTCTGGACAGAGATAAATAATATTGAAAAATTTCTCCAAATTATGTGTTGATTTCTATCTGTGGACAAATATCAAGGAGGGGCTAGATTGAAACCATTTATTTCCCACACAGAATTCTTTAAAGTCTGTAATATAGTACACAGTTTTCACATTTATCTTTTTATTTCCTTTTCATATTTTAATTTATGGCTACCCATATTTGTATCTATTGGGCCAGATTCTAAGGTGCTGTAAATTGGCATCACTCCAACGAAGTCAATTGAGCTACTTTGATTTATACCAGCTGAGAATCTGTCTCTTTCTCCTTCACCCTGAGCTGGCTTTTGGGAACATGAAAACCATAGTCCAGGGAAGCTCCTCTTTCGTGTGCTCTAATTGCACGGCAAACTAAACTTTAAAATAGCATCTGCTAGTGTTTGAGTGCACTGATAAAGTTAGAAGGGGAAGGAATCATTGAAGAACACCCGAGTCTCTGTGCTGTTGTGTCTGTCTTTAAGAAATATTTGGCCAGATCCTAAGTGGATGTAGATTGACATAGTTCTGTTGCCTTCAATGGAATTATGCTTATTGACAGGAGCTGTGGATATGTCCCACAATGTCCTCCTTTTAAAAATATCTCTGCCATTGCTCAGCCTTGCTGAGCCAAATGAATCAGTCTCTCTTTTCAACACTGATGTACAAATGGTTGAAAGGGGACACTTTCAACTGAATATGAACATTCCACATCAGGTTTTCTTTACGTGACAATAACACTGGGAAGTTTTGAATATTGAATTATTGACCTTTTTGTTTAATATTGAGCAAGATTTTTCTGGACAAAAATTAAAATCCATGTGCCTGATCCTGTTCCCACTGAAGTGAACGATAAAATTCCCAGTGCCTTCAGTGGGAACAGAATCAGGAACTATTATAATATTATTGCATTAATGATGTATTAAGTAATAATATATTTTAGCTCTTCAGTTACAACTGACTGCTGTTAGAATTTTGCTCGGAGGTAGGGAGGAGGTGGGAACCAGTAACTTTTGATGCAGTGAGGTAGCTTTTGTATTGTATTAACACCACATGGTTAGGCTATGGATTAATTGTGGGTTTGTGTAGCAATTACGCAGTTTCATCTCTTTGCATCTCCTTACTGTATATTTGTTGCCTGTGGCAGAGGCAACAGGAATCAAACCTGTATTGCATAATTTTTGGCTGAGATCTGCAAGTATTTAAATTTACTGGGTTATTTGTGTCCACTGCAGTTTAATTTGTGTTAGGTGGCATTTTCTTCCTTGCTATCAGAAATAACGAGCATATACTTGCCGAGTCTGGGTTCTAAATGGGACTTGCAACACTCTCCTTATGTCCCATCTAGTCTCCAGAGACTCTCTGAAGTTCACTATTGGGCTAGTTTATCAGCAAACAGCATCCATCTGGTTAACTGTAGCTGCTGGCCACCACTGGGGCGTACTTCAATCACAATTAACTTTATTCTAACAAATGTGTAATAAAGTTGCTTGATATGAAGTTAACCAGTGGCTTCCAGGCAGCTCTATTTAGTGACACAGCTCTCACAGGAAGTTTATCTAGAAGATCAGAGAACTGGAGGGGACACCAGATACAAGGTGGGACTTGGAGAAACATTAGGTTTCCCATAAAAGTTTTGAGTTGTTTTCCTACCTTGTGGGTAGAGTCTGTGAAGCCTTTTAGTCTGGGCACCACATAGTTTTGCTTCCTGGAGAGGATTTGCAAAAGGCTCTTCTTATTCAGATATGACCACTGAACCAAAATCTTGAAAACAAATATAAATATTAGCCTCCTTACACAGCTCTGCTAAACCTGATTAATTACTGTACACACAACAGAAGAAGTATATTAAAAAAAATCAGGTCCTGTCCCCTAAGATAGGTCTGTGTTTATTCTTGTTTTCTCACCAGATTTTGCTAACGTGTGCCAGCCAAAAACTCTTGAACAATGGAAGAATCAAAACATCAAAAATATCAAATATTCAAATACGATGCTTTTCCATTGCTGCTGTACTATTTTCTATTTCTGTATTATTAAAAATAAAGCCTTTGTTAATGAATGGAAAAAGATATCTGATATATATCTATCGTCATGAATTTTAAAATGTGTTAATGCTGTTGGAACTTTACCAGTCCCTGTGTCTCTTTTTCCTCATGAGCATCTCAATTTTCATCTGCTGTCTAAATTTGTTTTTTTCCCCATTTCTCTCTCTTCCTAATTTGCCAACTCAGATTTACTTATTACTTTGCTTTCTTTGCTCATATCCTGTGACATTTTGTCACTTCTTGCCCTAGTTTGTTACATGGGAGCATGAGAAAATAGTTTCTACTGAAACTGCTAAATATGTCTCTCATTTATTCAGCTGGTGGGAGAAGGAGAAGGAATATGGTTCAGCAGAGTAGCCTTTGTAAACCACAAGATTGTTTGTACTTTACCACGAGTACATGCTGAGATTTGAAGCATTTGTGTGATTTTTGTAAGTGGAGAGGTTGTAATTGAATTTCCTTGCTGATATTTTAAAAACTATGAATAGAAGAAAATAAAAGTTTAAATGTTTTATACATCAACAATCAAAAAATAATTTTAAAATCATGCAAGTTGACATGCTTGTGTAGACCTTTGTTTAAATAATTTGACCCAAGTGAAGGGTTTTGAAGATAAAGTAAAACTAGAACGTCCATAATCAATTTTAGGAAAAAGCAAGCCCACTAAAACTTTTCAATGGGTGAGTTTCACTCATTTCACTAGTGTCAAAGCAACTTTCTCAAATGAAACTTTGTTCAGAGTTTAAATTTAATTCTATGTGGATATGAACCAAAACCAAAACTTTGGATCTGAACACTTTCAGACACAGGAAAAGTTTGGAAAGAGATCTGAACTTCATAACTTGGGCCCATCTCTACTTATATTTAAAAAGAAACAAAATGTGGACACCAGTTCAGGAAAGCATGTATGCACATGCTTAAATCTGTTGCCTCTCGGGAGAGCACTTAAACATCAGCTTAACTTTAAGCATGTGCTTAAGTCCCATTGACTTCATTGGCTCTTAAGTCAAGCACTTGCTTAAGTACTTGGTCTGGATAGGGATGATTCCCTGAATTGGAAAAATAGAGTTAAGGTTGCTAACTAATAGCAGTGTTCTGTATTTTAACACATCATTTACAAAACCAGCACCTAAAACTAAATAAATTAATAGATAAGGACATCACAAACCTTACTATGCTCACATAGTAAACACTTTCTTTTAATCACAGAAACTCTGAATTTTCTCTCCAAATCAATGTATTGGGTTAAAGTTACCCATGACGGCACTAAAACAGGACTACCTAATGAAAACTGATTGTCTTCTTAAGACTGCTGAGAGCAAAAAGAAAAAAGTTACAGCAGGAAAGTGAACACTTTTTTTTTATTATTTTAAAAATTAATATTTGTTATTAAAAGAGCATCAGGTGGAGGTAAGAAATGCACTGGCAAAGAAACAGGAGAAAGCACAGAAGCAGAAACTAAGCCCTGGTCTACACTAGGAGTTGAGGTCGAATTTAGCAGCATTAAATCGATTTAACCCTGCACCTGTCCACACGAAGAAGTCCTTTTTTTTTACTTATAGGGCTCTTAAAATCGATTTCCTTACTCCACCCCCGACAAGGGGATTAGCGCTGAAATCGTCCTTGCTGGGTCGAATTTGGGGTACTGTGGACCCAATTAGATGGTATTGGCCTCCGGGAGCTATCCCACAGTGCTCCATTGTGACCGCTCTGGACAGCACTCTCAACTCAGATGCACTGGCCAGGTAGACAGGAAAAGGCCTGCGAACTTTTGAATTTCAATTTCCTGTTTGGCCAGCGTGGCAAGCTGCAGGTAACCATGCAGAGCTCATCAGCAAAGATGACCATGATGGAGTCCCAGAATCGCAAAAGAGCGCCAGCATGGACCGAATGGGAGGTACAGGATCTGATCACTGTATGGGGAGAGGAATCCGTGCTATCAGAACTCCGTTCCAGTTTTCGAAATGCCAAAACATTTGTCAAAATCTCCCAGGGCATGAAGGACAGAGGCCATAACAGGGACCCGAAGCAGTGCCACGTGAAACTTAAGGAGCTGAGGCAAGCCTTCCAGAAAACCAGAGAGGCAAACGGCCGCTCCGGGTCCGAGCCCCAAACATGCCGCTTCTATGATGAGCTGCATGCCATTTTAGGGGGTTCAGCCACCACTACCCCAGCCGTGTTGTTTGACTCCTTCAATGGAGATGGAGGCAACATGGAAGCAGGTTTTGGGGATGAGGAAGATGATGATGATGAGGTTGTAGATAGCTCACAGCAAGCAAGCGGAGAAACCATTTTTCCCAACAGCCAGGAACTGTTTCTCACCCTGGACCTGGAGCCAGTACCCCCCGAACCCAACCAAGGCTGCCTCCCGGATCCGCCAGGCAGAGAAGGGACCTCTGGTGAGTGTACCTTTTAAAATACTATACATGGTTTAAAAGCAAGCATGTTTAATGATTAATTTGCCCTGGCATTCGTGGCTCTCCTGGATATACTTCCAAAGCCTTTGCAAAAGGTTTCTGGGGAGGGCAGCCTTATTCCATCCACCATGGTAGGACACTTTTACCACTCCAGCCAGTAGCACGTACTCAGGAATCATTGTAGAACAAAGCATTGCAGTGTATGTTTGCTGGTGTTCAAACAACATCCGTTCTTTATCTCTCTGTGTTATCCTCAGGAGAGTGAGATATCATTCATGGTCACCTGGTTGAAATAGGGTGATTTTCTTAAGGGGACATTCAGAGGTGCCCATTCCTGCTGGGCTGTTTGCCTGTGGCTGAACAGAAATGTTCCCAACTGTTAGCCATGGGGAGGGGGCAGGGTGGAGGGGCTAGCCACGTGCTGGGGGGAGGCAAAATGCGACCTTGTAATGAAAGCACATGTGCTATGTATGTAATGTTAACAGCAAGGTTTACCGTGAAAGAGTGTACCCATTGTTCTAGAAAAAGTGTCTTTTTAAATACCACTGTCCCTTTATTTCTCTCCACCAGCTGCATGTGTTTCAAGGATCACAGGATCTTCTCCTTCCCAGAGGCTAGCAAAGATTAGAAGGCGAGAAAAACGCACTCGTGATGAAATGTTCTCTGAGCTCATGTTGTCCTCCCACACTGACAGAGCACAGACGAATGCATGGAGGCAGACAATGTCAGAGTGCAGGAAAGCACAAAATGACCAGGAGGAGAGGTGGCAGGCTGAAGAGAGTAAGTGGCGGGCTGAAGCTGAAAGGTGGCGGCAGCGTGATGAGAGGAGGCAGGATTCAATGCTGAGGCTGCTGGAGGATCAAACCAATATGCTCCATCGTATGGTTGAGCTGCAGGAAAGGCAGCAGGAGCACAGACCGCTGCTACAACCCCTGTATAACCAACCACCCTCCTCCCCAAGTTCCATAGCCTCCTCACCCAGACGCCCAACAACGCAGTGGGGGGGCCTCCAGCCACCCAGCCACTCCACCCCAGAGGATTGCCCAAGCAACAGAAGGCTGGCATTCAATAAGTTTTAAAGTTTTAAACTTTTAAAGTGCTGTGTGGCCTTGTCCTTCCCTCCTCCACCACCCCTCCTGGTGCTTCTCTCCTCCACCACCTCTCCTGAGCTACCTTCTAGTTATCCCCCTATTTGTGTGATAAATGAATAAAGAATGCATGAATGTGAAGCAACAATGACTTTATTACCTCTGCAAGTGGTGATCGAAGGGAGGAGGGGAGGGTGATTAGCTTACAGGGAAGTAGAGTGAACCAACGGGTGGAGGGTTTCATCAAGGAGAAACAAACAGAACTTTCACACCGTAGCCTGGCCAGTCATGAAACTGGCTTTCAAAGCTTCTCTGATGTGCACCGCACCCTTCTGTGCTCTTCTAACCGCCCTGGTGTCTGGCTGTGCATAACCAGCAGCCAGGCGATTTGCCTCAACCTCCCACCCCGCCATAAACATCTCCCCCTTACTCTCACAGATATTGTGGAGTGCACAGCAAGCAGTAATAACAGTGGGAATATTGGTTTCGCTGAGGTCTAAATGAGTCAGTAAACTGCGGCAGCGCGCTTTTAAACGTCCAAATGCACATTCTACCACCATTCTGCACTTGCTCAGCCTGTAGTTGAACAGCTCTTGACCACTGTCCAGCCTGCCTGTGTAGGGCTTCATGAGCCATGGCATTAAGGGGTAGGCTGGGTCCCCAAGGATACATATAGGCATTTCAACATCCCCAATGGTTATTTTCTGATCTGGGAATAAAGTCCCTTCCTGCAGCTTTTGAAACAGACCAGAGTTCCTGAAGATACGAGCGTTTTATGTCATGTACCTTTCCCGGCCATCCCACGTTGATGCTGGTGAAATGTCCCTTGTGATCCACCAGAGCTTGCAGCACTATTGAAAAGTACCCCTTGCGGTTTATGTACTCGGCGGCTTGGTGCTCCGGTGCCAAGATAGGGATACGGGTTCCGTCTATGGCCCCACCACAGTTAGGGAATCCCATTGCAGCAAAGCCATCCACTATGACCTGCACATTTCCCAGGGTCACTACCCTTGATATCAGCAGATCTTTGATTGCGTGGGCTACTTGCATCACAGCAGCCCCCACAGTAGATTTGCCCACTCCAAATTGATTCCCAACTGACTGGTAGCTGTCTGGCGTTGCAAGCTTCCACAGGTCTATTGCCATTCGCTTCTCAACTGTGACGGCTGCTCTCTTCTTGGTATTCATGCGCTTCAGGGCAGGGGAAAGCAAGGCACAAAGTTCCATGAAAGTGGCCTTACGCATGCGAAAGTTTCGTAGCCACTGGGAATCGTTCCAGGCCTACAACACTATGCAGTCCCACCAGTCTGTGCTTGTTTCCCGAGCCCAGAATCGGCGTTCCACAGCATGAACCTGCCCCATTAGCACCATGATGCATGCATTGGCAGGGCCCATGCTTTCAGAGAAATCTGTGTCCATGTCCTGATCACTCACGTGACCGCGCTGACGTCGCCTCCTCACCTGGTATCGCTTTGCCAGGTTCTGGTGCTGCATATACTGCTGGATAATGCGTGTGGTGTTTAATGTGCTCCTAATTGCCAAAATGAGCTGAGCGGCCTCCATGCTTGCCTTGGTATGGCGTCCGCACAGAAAAATGGCGCGGAATGATTGTCTGCCGTTGCTCTGGCGGAGGGAGGGGCGACTGACGACACGGCTTACAGAGTTGGCTTCAGGGAGCTAAAATCAACAAAGGGGGTGTCTTTACATCAAGGAGTATTTCAGGCAGGACTTCACGGAGGGTTCCAATAAGAAATGGTGCACCTAAGTTATTGTTCTTATTGGAACAAGGAGGTTAGTCTGGCCTCTGATTGATACATGGCTAGATTTACCTCGCTGCACCTTCTCTGTGAGTGACTGCAGTGTGACCTAGAGGAATGAGTCCCCTAGACAGGGGAGGAGGCAAATGAGTACAAAACAAATCTGGTCTATTTCTTGTTTTGACCCACTCCATCTATCTTTTACATCTTTGGCTGGCAGCAGACGGTGCAGAAGGACTGCATGCCATCCA
The DNA here is from genome assembly GCF_965140285.1 of Lepidochelys kempii. Lineage (NCBI taxonomy): Eukaryota > Metazoa > Chordata > Testudines > Cheloniidae > Lepidochelys > Lepidochelys kempii. The sequence goes on from NC_136388.1 coordinate 29,913,605, forward strand.
CATCTCATGGCTGCTCGGCAGAAGATGGTACAGTACGACTGCTAGCCATCCTCATCTCTTGCCTGCCCGGCAGAAGATGGTACAATACGACTGCTAGCCATCCTCATCTCTTGCCTGCCTGGCAGAAGATGGTACAGTACGACTGCTAGCAATCCATATCGCCTGCCTGCTCACCATAAGACGGTTCAATAGGACTGACTGCAGGACTAAAGAGAATGGCCTGGTCAAGTCACTCCAAATTTAGTCCCTGCGCCCATGTCTGCCCAGGCGCTCCCAGCCGACGTGGCCAGGAGCACCTCGGACATGACGATGACGGCTACCAGTCGTATTGTACCGTCTGCTGCCACAAGGCAAGGGGTTGCTGCTACTGTGTAGCAATGCCGTACCGCGTCTGCCAGCACCCAGGAGACATAGGGTGACGGTTACCTGAGCGGGCTCCATGCTTGCCGTGGTATGGCGTCTGCACAGGTAACTCAGGAAAAAAGGCGCAAAATGATTGTCTGCCCTTGCTTTCACAGAGGGAGGGAGGGAAGGGGGGCCTGACGATATGTACCCAGAACCACCCGCGACAATGTTTTAGCCCCATCAGGCATTGGGATCTCAACCCAGAATTCCAATGGGCAGCGGAGACTGCGGGAACTGTGGGATAGCTATCCACAGTGCAATGCTCCGGAAGTCGACTCTAGCCTCGGTACTGTGGAAGCACTCCGCCGAGTTAATGCACTTAATGCACTTAGAGCATTTTCTGTGGGGACACACACACTCGAATATATAAAACCGATTTCTAAAAAAACGACTTTTATAAATTCGACCTTATTCCGTAGTGTAGACATACCCTAAAAGAACCTGAAATCTGGTTGCTGCTTCCCAGCTGAGAATTTCTCCTGTGGCAGGGAAATCTCAGCTGCTATAAACTGACAGAGCTAGAGCTTATATCAACCAAACACCTACCCACAGCACAGGGGACAAGTTGGGGGCAGAGCACATCTTCACCCTGCCAATTCACAGCTAGCATTTAGTCCTTTAGAGACCATGGGCAGCTGTCAGAAACTAATGCAGCCTCTAGGCTGTTCTAACTTATGTTGTGGCTGGGGTAGCTTGAGGTTGGAGCTATGTAAAATCATTAGCATTTGCTTTGCAAGAGCTTGTTGACAAAATCTGAATTTCTGTGACAAAAAACAGGGCACATTTTTCCTGAAAAATTCCATATCAAATATTCCAGTTTTTCTAGCATTTATTCAGTTGCAAAACACCCGTCTGTTTCTAAGAAAAAGTGAAGTGAAAATGAAATATTTTGCTTTTTTGAAAAGCTCAATTTCCTCTCCTGTGTTTTCATTGCTAGTGAGAATTTTTCATTCAGTTTCCTGCATTTTGTTTACCTTGGACCAATGCCATAAGCCACTGGTGTTTTCTTCAAAATGTAAGAAATGGCTTGAGTACAAAACAGTCATACATGCAGGAGAGGCTACTAACTAATTAAGAATCAGGGTAACATTGCAGTAGGATTGGTCATCTTCCTTCATGTAAAATGGATTGTTCTTAAGCAGTGGGGCAGTCTGCTTTGAACCAATTTTCAGGAGGCTAGTAGATGATGGGATTGTAGGTATCAAGTGGCACCTTCATAGCTTTAATGATGAACAGAAGGTTCTCTTGATGCACAGAGTGGGGTGTAGTGGTGATGTTATCCTGTGGCTGGTTTTCAGGCTAGACATTAGCTTGCTTTATGTTCATCTGTCTGGAATCTGACAGTTAATTCATTTTCTCTTTAACACAGGCTAAAATTCTGGCACGAGATCTCGGGTGATATTCTGACCCCATTGAAGAGGATAGGAGTTTTGACATTGACTTCAATGTGGTCAACATTTCATCCTTACAGTTGACCTTTGTGGTTCAAATTCTGTGCAGACTTACTTCCAAGAAACCCCATTGGAGCTCACTGGGCTGTTGGGGGTATAAATCAGCTCTGAATTCAGCATGTGAAGTTGGATAGTCTAGTCTAATTTATTAGTAGCAAGATTAATAGTAGGATTCTGGGAGTGCTTAGAGGTTCCAGCTGCAGTGTCTCACTGGGTTAAAGTCAATGTGTGCACACCTGGCCAGTTAATGCTGTTTTATTTAAGGTTGTATTATTTAATGCTCTTTTTGCCTTTTCCTTGAACAAAATAAATGAGATATTTAAAAAGATAGGTCTAAAAAATTATGAATAAAGACAAAGAGGGTGAGCCTAAAATCCTTGGGACAAGTTCAGAATTGGTGTAAGATGGCATGACTTCATTATTGTCATTGGAATTGCACCTGCTGACAACAGAATTGGGCCCTTATCTATAAATATGCTTTCCAGACTAATTATGTTCATCCCTCTCTGGTTTATTATCATATGGATAGATAGCTGGTTAAATTAAGAAAGAGTGGCAGAAACACAGTACATTAATAAACTAAGTTTTCTGTAGGTGGAGATAAATGTACCTAACCCTGCCTATTGCAGTAATTCCCTTGCAAATAACAAGCAGTTAAAATAGTCAACATTATCTTGAAGGAAGCATCACTTTTTATAGTCTGATGAATGACATAAAACCAGTGATAGCCATCTATAGTAGTGCAGCCTCTATTGATCTTGAATCAAAACACAGCATGTGGGCATTGAACAGATAAATGGTGAGCTACTGTACAAATTGTCAAGTGGCTTTTCTTTTGTACAGAAAGCCATCTGTAGGCCAACCAATTTGGGGGGTGGGGGAGGAGGGAGAAGTCTAATGGGATACTGTAAAGATTAGTTTAGGACGCCATGTTATTTAATATCTTCATTAATGATCTGGAAGAATGAGCTACCAGCATGTTATTGAAATTTGCAGATGATATTAAATGGGGAGGTGCTGTGAACTCGGGTTAAGACAAAGAAATTAGTACCAAGGAACATAGAGAGATTAGAAACATGGACTGAACATGAGAACATGAGATTTTTCCTGGAAAAATGCACGCTAATATATCAGAGGAAGAGTAATTTGAACCATGTACTATACATTCAAGAGGAAGAAAAGCCCTGAGGAGCAGTAATTCTGAAAGGGAGTTGTGGGGATAATGGACAGCAAATTAGATATTAGTTTGGTGTGTGTTATGTATGACTCCACCAAATTCACGGCCATGAAAAACGCCTCATGGACTGTGAAATCTGGTCTTTTGTGTGCTTTCGCCCTATATTATATAGGGGAGAGCAGCATTTCTCAAATTGGGGGTCCTGACCCAAAAGGGAGTTGCAGGGTGGTCACAAGGTTATTTTAGGTTTCAGAGTAGCAGCCGTCTTAGTCTGTATTCGCAAAAAGAAAAGGAGTACTTGTGGCACCTTAGAGACTAACAAATTTATTTGATCATGAGCTTTCGTGAGCTACAGCTCACTTCATCGGATGCATTCAGTGGAAAATACAGTGGGGAGATTTATATACACAGAGAACATGAAACAATGAGTGTTACTATACACTCTGTAAGGAGAGTGATCACTTAAGATGAGCTAATACCAGCAGGAGAGCGGGGGGAGGAGGGGGAAGAAAACCTTTTGTAGTGATAATCAAGGTGGGCCATTTCCAGCAGTTGACAAGAACGTCTGAGGAACGGTGGGGCGGGGGGGGGGCGGGAATATACATGGGGAAATAGTTTTACTTTGTGTAATGACCCATCCACTCCCAGTCTCTATTCAAGCCTAAGTTAATTGTATCCAGTTTGCAAATTAATTCCAATTCAGCAGTCTCTCGTTGGAGTCTGTTTTTGAAGTCTTTTTGTTGTAATATTGCAACTTTTAGGTCTGTAGTCGAGTGACCAGAGAGATTGAAGTGTTCTCCGACTGGTTTTTGAATGTTATAATTCTTGACATCTGATTTGTGTCCATTTATTCTTTTACGTAGAGACTGTCCAGTGTGACCAATGTACATGGTTATTTTAGGGGGCCCACGGTATTGCCACCCTTACTTCTGCGCTGCCTTCAGAGCTGAGCGGCCGGAGAGGGGCGGCTGTTGGCCAGTCACCCAGCTCTGAAGGCAGTGTCCCGCCAGCAGCAGCACAGAAGGGTGGCAATACAATACCAGGCCACCCTTACTTCTGCCCTGCTGCTGGCGTTGGCTCTGCCTTCACAGCTGGGCTCCGGGCCAGCAGCCGCTGCTCTCCAGCTGCCCAGCTCTGAAGGCAGCACCACCGCCAGCAGCAGGGCAGAAGTAAGGGTAGCAGCACCGCAACCCCCCTACAATAACCTTGTGACCCCTTCCCACAATTTCTTTTTGCGTCAGGACCCCTACAATTACAACACTGTGAAATTTCAGATTTAAATTGCTGAAATCATGACATTTATGATTTTTTAAATCCTCTGACCTTGAAATTCACCAGAATGGACCGTGAATTTGGTAGGGCCCTAGTAATATGGTAACAAAGAAACCATTTCAACATCTTGGGGTTGCCGGGCCACAGGAACTATTGTGATACGGCCCTATGCTGGTGTGACATAAAGCTGTTATATTGCCTCCACCTAGGGTTTTGTCTTACAGAAGTGGAATGCTAAAGGAGCTAGTTAAGCTGGATTTACAGTTGATTTGCCCTACTTGAGTGGATCAGGCTGGGATAATTAGACCAGGTCTATTATCCATACATATGTCCAGGCCTCTCCTTTTCTTACAGTATATAAAAAAAAAACCCAAAGGTAAACCTTGTTCAGGATTTTCAAAGCAAATCAATGCATGCATAAACTAGAACAGGAATAAATTCCAGATCATAACAAATAGTACAGCTAGCAATGATGAGGCTATGACTAATCAAATTGGCTAGTGGAAATTTCCTTGTACTGCATTGTATCTGAGATATTATGGGGCAAAGAAAAACTGGCAAGGATAAAATTAGTATGAATGAAGCCTTTTAAAAAAGATCTCCCAAAACAAGGGAGTTAGGTAAAGAGATAGCATAAAGTCTTTATGACAATTTGATTAATTTTTAAGCTGAAAAAGGACACCAGAGACTTCTGATCATAACTTTCTTTATTTCATCACTTGCCCCTTTTCTTTTGTATAGAAAAGCCATCTTTTGTATAGAAAGCAAGACTTCTCCCTCCTCCCCCACCCCCCAAATTGGTTGGCCTACAGATGGCTTTCGATACAAAAGAAAAGGGGCAAGTGATGAAATAAAGAAAGTTATGATCAGAAGTCTCTGGTGTCCTTTTTCAGCTTAAAAATTAATCAAATTGTCATAAAGACTTTATGTTATCTCTTTACCTAACTCCCTTGTTTTGGGAGATCTTTTTTAAAAGGCTTCATTCATACTAATTTTATCACTTGCCCCTTTTTACCTTTGCCATTATTACAAGAAAGCTGGAAAAAAGCATTTGAAAAATGTAAGCTGCAGTATTGTCAACCTTGACCATTCAAAATCATGAGTCAGGCCTCCCGACATCACAAGATTGGCTTTAAAATGACATGGTTTGGAAAATAATAAAATTGGGGATACTTTGTTTTTGCCTTCTGATTTTTGAGTCTTTAGAAAACTTATTTTTAAAATGAAAACTGAGTTTCTTCTGTATTCATGATTCCAGGAGCTGGGGCATTAAAGGAAACACCAACTATCAAAAGACTAACAATATCATCACGACAGTGACCAATGCTGCCACTCTGGTGAGCAATCTATTTAAGCTATCAACTAAATCCACCATTTGTCTGGCTTTTTATTGTGTTTGTAAGAGGCTCATCATGAAGAATGAAGTTACCTTTTCATCCCCATATTATTCCATTTAGCTACAAAGAAAGTCATAGGACCCTAAACAGCAGAGTTTCTGCCTGAAATGTAAGATAACTCAGTCAGTCACTATGGAGGCACTTACGGAACTGACAGCATCTGATTAACCATGATTTTGTTGTTTCTTTTTCAGGCTGGAGAGAATTAAATTTGAGATTCAAAATTATTTTGGGTTAGATCATGCTTGTTAGGCACAGCCTAGAGTAAAGAGCCAGGCAGAACTATACCACCGTGGGGATGGGAGAAGCACTGGCAGGCAGATTTCCTCTCTGAACTCCACAGGGCATAGGACGATACCACCAGTCCTGATCTTATTGAGAGAAAGCCAGTGTTACCACTGAAAACAATCAAAGTTAGGTCCTTCCTTACTCTTCCTGCACTGTTAGTAGAGTAAAACACCACTGAGCCCAAATCTCCACTTCATTACTCCAGTGAAGTCAACAGAAAAATACGATTACACAACTGGTGTAAAGGAGTGGAGAAGAAGGCATACTGTCTTTGCAGCTAGCATGGTGCATGGATCTACAAAGCTTTTGTTAGCCTTTGTACCCCAAAAATTCCATTCAAAATTATCTGCAACCAAGACTTGCATAAGGAAGCCAACTCTACGAGTAATTTAATGGGGGAATAAATAGGCTGAGTCTCTCTTACTCCCCCCCCCCCTCCATCTGCAATAGAGAAAGCAGACCCCCCGCCATTTTATAAACTGGTTGGAGCTAATTGGACATATCTGCCATCATGACTTAATAGTAATTAACTCAAACCTTAATGCTGTGTTTTCATGTTTGAGTCTTAGATGACACCAGAATAGGCCAGGGTTCATGTGAAGTCTGCCATCCTTTTACACTGAGCATCATGTGGGAAAGGATTAGAGTCAGTGGAACATTCTCAGTGTCGGAGATGAGCCTAATAGGTTCAGTGTCACCAAAACCAAACATATTCAAAAGCCTGTCAATAGTTTGGGTATTTTGTCTAACTAACCTCCTAGTGAGACAGTGAGTTTTGGCCATTCCTGGAAGTATAACCCTTGAAAATAATACTTCAATGAATGGCGTTTCTCTTTCAGATCATTCCTTGTAGATGAGGAACATAGGAATACAGGAATTTACAAAATTAGTGTCTATTCTTTGATTTTCCACATTCAGCCCAACTTTGCTGCTGCTTCTTTTTCCCCCCACAAAACTGAAGGATGAACTTAAACTCCCAGAATAAGAAAAAGAAAGAAAGAGAGAAAACATTAATGGTCACATGCAGCATAATACGACTAACAATACTACGGTACTTAGTCATAATGTGTTTACTAGTCACTAACTTGCAGTTAAAAATCAACTCCAGCTCCACACTAGAAGAAATTGCAGGTCAATAGGTTTTCACTTGCAGATGCTTCTGCAAATGCCTCATGCAGGTTGTATCATTTAGAGATTGTTGAAAAGTGGATTAACATGAGAGACCTTTTATGGGACAATGGAGAAACAATGTGCTGCTGACCCACTATCTGCACGACCTACCCTCCTCCTGCTTTCCTTTTGTCTCTATTTCTTCTCTAATTTCCAGGAAGGTGAGAAAGACATTGTAACAGGCTTAATCTTTCTCGCTTGAATTTTGTTTCTACTGGCCTTAATTAACCTCTCCCTAGGTTCACAAAATTTGTGATTATAATTTTTTTTTTAAAATCTGGCACTTACTCACCAGGCAGGTTTTCTCATAACTCTACTTGAAATCCCACTATTACTGTCTTGAACTCATATTGTTTGCTCCAGTGGCCCATCTTAGTAATTTATCCCATATCTCCATTTTCCCCTTATGCAAAATACAATTATTTTAACTCCTTTAATTGTTTTTCATTTCCTACATTATATGTTTTTCTATTTTCCCGAGATATCTTTTCATCTTAGATAATTGACTGGAGAACATTTCTCTGGATCTTTAATTCACTGTATCTATTCTAAGTTGACTAATATTGTACACTATATAATAAAGAAATATTTTCATCCTAAATTTTTAAAAATGGCAAGTATTTGGGGGTTCCTCGTTTTTGGTTGCTCAGCTTATCTGCAATTGAGGCACCCACATTTTGTGGACATTTTTGAAATATTAGGTCATAAATAATGTATGTTGAATGTTGTTATGTAACTGAAAGGCTATTTTGTGACTCTGTTTTCTGTGGACTACACCTTTAAATGTAGAGGGGTTTCCCTGCCTGGTATAGGAACCCCTATCATGTATTTCAGTTGATATGCAGAACGTTCTAGAGTGAGTCATGGCATCTTTTCACTGTTTCTCATAGTGGATATATATATATATATATAGAGAGAGAGAGAGAGAGAGAGAGAGAGAGAGAGAGAGAGAGAGAGATGAATCTGAACTAAAAGCCAGTTAAACTGATTTATTTATTGAGCAAGGGAAAACATAAAGAACTCTGGGAAAAAGGATGGAACCATAAAAGAGAGCTTAGAGAAACTGAAATACTAGTGAAAAGGTTTCCAGGTTAAAGAGAATAATAGAAAGGGTAAATATAGTCACTTATGGAAATATGAAAAATTTCAAATTTAATGACAAAGAAGGAAGAATTTGAAGCATATGATAGGTTCAAAGACTTGAGCAAAACTTGTGAGGAAAATGTCATTTGCAATGCTCAAAGCCTTATGTTTTCCACAGGAACCTGGTGAAATGGGGATAATTTAACAAAGATGCTTTAAAATTATGTATCAAAATCACAATTTCCAGCCAAATGATATGTTTCCTATGAGTAAATAAATGGAAAGAGAAATGTCTTTACGCTTCTAGGCTGTCTGAAAAAGCTTTCCATTACCTACCATTTTAGTAAAAAGAAAAGGAGTACTTGTGGCACCTTAGAGACTAACCAATTTATTTGAGCATAAGCTTTCATGAGCTATAGCTCACTTCATCGAAAGCTTATGCTCAAATAAATTGGTTAGTCTCTAAGGTGCCACAAGTACTCCTTTTCTTTTTGCGAATACAGACTAACACGGCTGCTATTCTGAAACCTACCATTTTAGTAACCTTCTATGAGAGGTCCTTAGGGATTATTTTTTATGGGCATAAAGAAGACTCACTTAAGACAGAGGCTGATGAGCATTATTTATACAAAGAGACTGACCACAAAATAAACTGTGGTTACAGATGTAGTGCCTGAGTCAATAAAGAAAAACGCTCTGCAGGTTAGAAAGTACCTCTGCCAACTTACCATTTGTGGGAAGAAAGGCCCAATCACAGGCAAATAAAATGACATAATTAATCACACCCCAGGAGATATGAACATTGATAAACCCTTATTACAGTTGCTCGGGGACATAGCATTGACCAGAGCAATGTTTCTTCTAAAAGCTACAGAAAGTAATAAAAGGGGATATGCCTATTATGAACCATGAGAGTGCAGACAAAATTCCACTGAGAGGAATCCACTGTCCGTTGAGGGTCAAGTTGGAACTGTATAGCACAATCCAATCTAGTTACAATAAAAATAGGGATTATTGGATGGTCATTAGCTATATTATAACTGGAACATATCATGGAACAAGTGACTCTTTTGTGGGAGGAGTGGGAGACATCTTCATAGATTTTAATTGTGATGTCATTCCAGGCATAGGCAAAGGCACAGAAGAAGGTTTGTTCTCAGCAAGAAAAACATCACACTAGTAAAAGGAAAAATTGTTCTTCCTGGGGAAAAAATATTTAATAAGGCTATTTGTTTTCTGGCCCTATAACTCATGCTGAGTTATTCTATAGTGACAACTTATATAAAAGACATTCTCTGATTGCATTACTTTTTATACTAACCTGTGTTCACAATTTATCAAATTCCTTCTGAAAATCTAACTATATAATATCCAGTGAATCCCTCTAATCTACCATGTCAATCATATCCTCAAAGAATTCCAAAAACTTATACACAATCTCCTCTTCCTGGAACCATGATGGCTGTCATTAATCAAACTCTACTTTTCCAACTATTCCCACCGTTGGCCCCTTGAAAATAGTTATTAAAATTTTATCCTGAGAGTTAAGAAATAAACCTAACTGCTTGTATGTAATTTTGTAGTATATTTCTGAATCTGAATCATGCCCATGCTTGTAACACAAACACGGCTTTTTAGACTTTTTAAATGATAAAGTTATGTTCCAATCCTCAAGGATATCTTCTGAACTCAAAACCCCAAGGAAACACTTATAAAATTTCAGTGAATTCAATCACAAATTCATTTAGCACAGCTGGATATCTCTTGTCTAACCAGGTTGTCTTTTTAGTTTTAAGACCCTTTTTAATAAATATTTTCTACAGAAGATATACACTTAATTGATTAGTTATGAATAATTAGAGAGGGGCACTCTCTCAGGATGTACTTAGTGTGTTTTCAGTGTAGACATCCAAAATGTCTACTCATATAAGGCCAAAGGGCTGAGGGCTGGTCTACAGACAGTTTTTGTACTACTCTAATTATACTGGTATAGAAATAGGTAATGAAGTACAACTCTCTTGTTTGGACATAGTTATACTGAGATAGATAGATATATTGGTATAGCTTATTCCTGTAAATTTACACTACAGAGAGTCTTCTCTTTCTCACCCAATTACTTCCCCATCCCCAATCCATTTGATGGCCCAACATTCTATCTAGAACCCCAGTGTCATTGCAACTCCACCACTACCCCCCCCAGTAAAAGACACAAAGCTCTCGGGTGCAGTGCTCTCCTTCTGCCTTACTTGGGGTGTAATTCTTTCAGAAAGGAATGCTTTTGCCTCAGTTTCACAGTTAATTTTTTGCTTTTGCTGATGTTGCTGGCCCAGGCAGTATTTATATAGCCACTCTTTACCATGACAACATTCATGTTTTCCTAGAATTTCACCTCTGGTCCTGATGTTAACGAGGTCCTACAGCAACAGAAAAATTTTCTCATCCAACCTTGGTGATGGAAGGATATTTTAACACTGTGTCACTGTGGGGAGCAGGAGCTTTTCCTTTTGTCCCTGTCTTTCCCTTCCCAACAGTAGCAGAACAGTTTTATGTATGTTAAAGCATCCTTTTCCTTATAAAAATCTACTTCTAGTTGTAACTACAGATCTATGGCCACCAAGGACTTCACAGTCATCTCTATGCTTTGCATGACGGTCATTCATAACATCCTGACAAAAGCAGGAAGAAAGCCCAGATTCATCTACTTTAGAAAACAAAGATGCTTCTACCATATTAACCTAATGAAAATCTTTAGCTGTTAACAATATAGAACCTGTGACACACAGTTAAGCAGTTCTGATTTTGTCCACTTAGAGGGCATTAGTACATATGTACCTGAAATAGTTCATTACAATATATTTTTTTAAATCTCCTGCTCTATATACACGTTCCTGTACTCTGTTTGATAAAAGAATTTCTTTGCCTAAGAAAACACTTTCCTTTTATCTACTTTCTTCCCACCAGCAGCTTATCATTTGGATATTATTTATTTGTTGTTTTCCACCTCAGACAATATTGTTTCCCACCCCAGACAAAGTTCCCACTTTGGACTTCAGCCCACTTCAGCTTTCATCCCTCCTTTGGCTGTACTATTTCTATGTTACCTCAAAATTACGGGAAGGCCCTGCCATTCTGTAAGCAGAGAATGGCAAGCAGAGCTGATGATAAGGTGGTGATTGAGTACTCAACTACTTAAAATTGTTCCAGTAACAAAATATTTTTTTCTAAGATAAAGATTAAAAATACTTTAAAAGATGCCATAACAAAAACTAAATTGTCACATAATCCAAGCCCATTCATATCAAAATATACTGTTGCACAGTAAATTGTGGAGAATTACCTCATCTGCTACAAATCATGTATCGTGAATAAATCATGACAGCAGTGAAGCAACACCAGCAGCATTGTACACCTGCTTTACCCTGGTTCTGTTTTAGCCTGCAGTTAAGGATATTTGTCTTCTAAGTGTGTATAGGATCAGCTTTCGGAGGTCTGGGTTGAAAGTGAGGTCTGGGTTGTCAGAGCAAGACATATAAAAACCTGCCACCTGTTGTGAAAGGAACTAAGCACATCTTGAAAACTTTTCAGTTAAGTGTTCTTTTGTTTGGCTAAATCAAACGGCCTGTTGTAATTTAATTTCAAAACACTGCTTGTCCTGGTCACTTGTACATAATTCACAGAGACTTTTCTAAAAAGCTTGCCTGGCTAGAAACTTTTCAATCTTCACTGTGTATTTTCACACCTACAAACACAAGATCTGTGAAAGAAGGCTTGATATAAGATCAGATTAATCATTGCTTTAGAGAGAATTAGCTGGAGATTTGAAAATGTAATTAATGAATAAGAACCTTTTTTTGCATCATCTTAGAACTCGAGGATCAACAAATATGCTGATATTCTCTATGTAGAAAAAATGTGTGAAATTCTCTGTGTGGCTTCTTCTGGTATAGTGGGATGGAACTTCTTCCACAGGAGCCGTTACAAATACAGAGACTATTCAGCTTAGAAAAGAGACAACTAAAGGGGGTGTCAAGGTTCCTCCCCCACTCTGAACTCTAGGGTACAGATGTGGGGACCTGCATGAAAAACCTCCTAAGCTTATCTTTACCAGCTTAGGTCAAAACTTCCCCAAGGTACAAAATATTACACCCGTTATCCTTGGACTGGCCGCTACCACCACCAAACTAATACTGGTTACTGGGGAAGAGCTGTTTGGACACGTCCTTCCCCCCAAAATACTTCCCAAAACCTTGCACCCCACTTCCTGGACAAGGTTTGGTAAAAAGCCTCACCAATTTGCCTAGGTGACTACAGACCCAGACCCTTGGATCTTAAGAACAATGAACAATCCTCCCAACACTTGCACCCCCCCTTTCCTGGGAAATGTTGGATAAAAAGCCTCACCAATTTGCATAGGTGACCACAAACCCAAACCCTTGGATCTGAGAACAATGAAAAAGCATTCAGTGTTTTACAAGAAGACTTTTAATAAAAAATAGAAGTAAATAGAAATAAAGAAATCCCCCCTGTAAAATCAGAATGGTAGATATCTTACAGGGTAATTAGATTCAAAAACATAGAGAACCCCTCTAGGCAAAACCTTAAGTTACAAAAAAGATACACAGACAGAAATAGTTATTCTATTCAGCACAATTCTTTTCTCAGCCATTTAAAGAAATCATAATCTAACACATACCTAGCTAGATTACTTACTAAAAGTTCTAAGGCTCCATTCCTGATCTATCCCTGGCAGAAACCAGCATACAGACAGACCCAGACCCTTTGTTTCTCTCCCTCCTCCCAGCTTTTGAAAGTATCTTGTCTCCTCATTGGTCATTTTGGTCAGGTGCCAGCGAGGTTACCTTTAGCTTCTTAACCCTTTACAGGTGAGAGGAGCTTTCCCCTGGCCAGGAGGGATTTCAAAGGGGTTTACCCTTCCCTTTATATTTATGACAGGGGGTTATGATAGAGGTCTATAAAATCATGAGGTGTGGAAAAAGTGAATAGGAAAGTGTTATTTACCCCTTTATATAATACAAGAACTAGGAGTCACCTGGTGAAATTAATAGCAGGTTTAAAACAAACAAAAGGAAGTACCTCTTCACACACTTCAGTCAACCTGTGAAACTCATTTCCAGAGGATGTTATTAAGGCTAAAAGTATAACTGGGGAAAAAAAGAGAATTAGATAAGTTTATGGAGCATAAGTCCATCAATGGCTATTAGCCAAGATAGTCCGGGATGCAATCCTATGCTTTGTGTGTCCCTAAACTTCCAACTGCCAGAAGCTTCTGGCACTGGTCACTATCAAAGACAGAACACTGAGCTAGATGGATCATTGGTCTGATCCAGTATGTCCATTCTTATGTTTCAAATAGCTTAGTTGTAGGCATTGGCTCAAGGCCAGTGTGCATCTCTAATAGTAAACCTTACTGTACTGTGAGGCAACAAACTGAAAGCTGAGGTGAAAATTACAGCCAAGTGGAGGAGAGGGGAAATAGGGTTTATAAAGTGTAAATAATTAAACTAGAAGGAAGAGTGGAGTTGCCTTTAAGACAGGCCTAGAATAGTGGCCAAACTTACTGATCTCCGAGCCACTTACGACAATCTTCAGAAGTTCGAGAGCTGGGATGTACCTACACCTGAAGCCCCGATCTCCCCCTCTCCGCTGGGCAGAAGCTTCTATCCCACCACCTCGCTGCAAGGCAGAGGTCCTGAGCTTTCACCCCACCCCCAATCTGGTAGGTGGAGAATGAGGGGGAAGTGCTTTGTGAGCCGCACTTTAACTGTAAAAAAGCCACATATGGCTTGCGAGCCACGGTTTGGCCACCCCTGGGCCGGATCCTTGGCTGGAAAAGGTCAGCAGAGCTCCTTTTACTTCAGTGAAGTTTCACCAATTTATTTCAGCTGAGAATCTGGCCCTTATGTCCTCTTGAATGGCTAATGTCCTTAAATTTGCTTGGAGGGGTGAGGATCACCTTGATATGCTCTGTTCCACATTTACGGATGGTCTGGTCCAACTCCACTGACAGCATGGGTGTCTTTCCATTGTTTTTAATGGGAGCTGGTTGAGGCCCAGAATGAGGTAAGTCCATGCTTGAATTCCTGCAGCTCCCCTAATGTCAAAAGAAAATCTCAGTCATGAGTCTTTGAGTGACATGTAACATTTTATAACATGAGGAACCAATGTATATTTCTAATACAGAATGTAAAAGCATATCATTATGTATATTATTTGTATAAACATAGTCATCAAGGCAATTTATAAAAGATTTTTAGCAACATTTTAATAAGTTTCAGAAGAAAGCGTTTCATTAAATAAAAATTATGAATGATGGAATTAAAGATCCACTGAAAATTGCTAATGTGTTTAATCATCTCAACATCTATATTTATAGATGACAAATTTGGGTGATATTGTGATAATTCGGTCTCGAGTCTCTTAAGTAATGATGGTTGCTTATCAGGATTCTGAGCAAAAGAAAAGAGAGTGCCGCATCAGCAGGTGGACTGCAAATAGGATTTAAGGGTTGTGACAATCTGTGCAATTTGTGCATGGGCACTCAGAATAAATAGTCTCTCCGACCCAGATATTCAGCTAATCAACTAGTAACAGCTTAGGATGTGTGAGTCAAAGAAAAAAATAATGAGGACTGTCTTATATATAAAATAAAGAGTACACACTGGAAAGCTGCAGGGGATAATAGCTCTGATAACTTTCACTGACCTCAGAGCCTTAGGTAAAAATGCTGTCCATTAAGCTAGCCACTTAGCTGCACCCACTTAGTGCTCAGCAGCCTACTCTATCTCTACATTACTTACACTCCCACATCAAAGAGTAGTAGGAAAGCTGCACTTTTTATAGTTATAAACTAGCTTTGCCGTGTTTATTCATCACGTACCATTTGTGTTAACTCTCTTTAATCACACTTTAAAACATATTTCCTAAAATGTCTGAAAAAGACAAAATAGAAATACATAAATTCCTCTACATTCAAAGGACTGCAGAAACATTAAGAACTCTAAGATATAAAACATTGTTCTGTCTGGAGCTTCAGCACAGTAGCCAAAACCCTGGAGCCATAATCTATGGTATGATATGGCCTTTTCACTCTGGAATGGAGGGAGGAGACATTTGCACAGAGGTTGGTTACCAGTCCTTCTCATTGGATTTTTAGGGCACAATCCTGCAGGCACTGATTAGACTGGTCCTAATCCAGAAAAAAAAAAACACTTAAGCACATTAAGAACCTGAATAGCCCCATTCAAGACAATGCAACTACTCACATATTTAAAGTTGAGCACGCATTTAAGGGCTTTGAAGGACGAGAGCCATAGTGCTCACCAGCACCTTGCAGAATTGAGCCCTTAATTCCTATTGCAAAGGAAGGAATGAAAACAAACAAAACGAACACAGAGCTCATAATGGAGGAAGGGAGGGGCAGAAAGAACTCCAATCCGATATTGTGCAGTGAAAACTGGAAAATACCAAACAATAAGAATCACTGAACTAAATCCAGAAGAGATTTTTCTTCCTGAGAATTAATAATACCTAAGGAGTGGGTAGTATCTTTTTCAACCTCATACCCATAAACAATAGTGACCTTAAATATAACATACACTAAAAGGGAGGAAGTCAGGGATGACATTTCAACCACTAGATCTTTTCCAGGAATGTCCTTAACATTAAAATAAGTCTCTGTGGGCCTGTGAGTGTGAGCTATATAATTATATATCCTAGATCCGCACCTGTTGATAGGAATTTATTAGCACTTGTGGAAAGGAAAAAGAGGAGCTGAAGGTATTGACCTCTCATTATTAAAATTGACTTAATACTTTTTTGCACCACCTGTTCCTGCATTGTGTAATCAGTCTTTTGGTATTAGATATGTACCAGATGTTTCCCAAATCTGCCTCAGTCACTCCAGTCTTTAAATCAGAGGCTCCTTTAGAGATCAATAAGAAACACCACTGCTGTGTCCTTTCTACTCTGGCAAAAACTGAGAGAGTTCACAGTTGACAGTTGTCTTGTATTATCGAGGAAGACAAATTGCTTGAGCAGATTTGAAAAATCTTCTTTTATATGTGACTCTTCATGTACCAGAGTCCTTAGTCAATGACATGACAGAATTATGAGTGAAAGACTCAACCATGGAGATTCATAGATGTGAGCACAGTGGGACAAATTCTGCTCTCACATGTTCTTCCAGATAGTGCAGGACAAAAGACAAAATACTAGGAATGTGGTTTAACTAGGCTGCAACTTTAATATCTCCGGGAAATTATCCGGCTATAACGTGTCCATAGCAATTCAACCTTATTGCCATTATCTGTGTCCCCGAGAAAAGGCTGCCCCTATCCAAGCCTTTAATCTTTAACCAGAGCCTTTGCTATGACCTATGGGTTATCCTTTCATAGGAGATTTGGGAGTATAGGAAAAGGAGACGGGCATTTCTTTATTTCTTAATTTTTAGAAGATCCATACGCTATTTTTAGAAGATCCATACACTATAAAACATATATAATCATATGTAACATATAAACATATAAAACATACGTAATCATTTGGTAGGTAGTTTATTAAATATGCAAAGTTGGAGTTTATTATTGCATGTATTTTAAAACAAAAATGAATCACTTTGTATATTTCCAACCATGAACTGAACTAGAAAGGAATACATTTTCCAAGGCAACATTTTCAATTATATATGAACCCATTGATATTTCACTGTTTTATCTGACTCTTCTGAGGTTATCTTCTTTCTCTGATGAGTCAATTTAAAGAGGGAGATTCAGTTTGGAGCAAAAATTTTAAAGTGAACACGTAGGTATAAAACCAAATATATTTGGCAGTTGTCTTTTAGTAATTTCCCTTACAATTGTTTCAGATGTGGTTGTTTGAGTAAGAACCTTCTTCCTCTGCTTAATCTTGCACTAATGTCACAAACGACATTTGTGACATTATACACTATAGTCACAGAAATTTGATTCACTTTTCTCCAGTCTGAAAATTCTTTGTTAGGATATAACCCAAAGTACACTGAAGATATTGGAAAGCTCCATTGTCTTCAATGGGCACTGGACTAGAACACAAATGTGGAAGAACTGTGTTTAGAAAGAACAGTAAGTGATGAGCTTGGACAAACAATTCACAACAAATAATTCCTTTGCCATTTGAGTCAATATTCAGGTTTGGGATATCAAAAAGGACATAGTCTTTATTTTCTGAATGGATGATCTAACTTTTATAAATTACTTCCTCTTCTACCTGAAACAAAATTTGTTTTGCAAAGCAATTTTCATTTTGTTGTTGGAGATATCTCAGCCTGAAATTTCCTGTTCATGAACATTCATGTAAACTAAGCTTCACTCCAGCAAAATTTTGGGTTAAGTTAATAGAAGGGGGTTCAAAGACACTAAAAGGGAAATTCTATGTAGAAGTTCTGTCCTTATCCCCATTCACTTTCTGCTGTGAGACAAGGATACCAACTATATAATAAAATTACCCTTCTATAGTAAAGTTAGAGACAGAATTTTAAAGACACTAAGCTTTTTTCTTTAGTATGTTCAATTAACTACTCGTGTAACAATTCTGAATTTGTTTATATCCTTTTCTTTTAAGAAAAAAGGAGACATTTCCAGTTAAGAATTTATCTAGAGCTGATAGGTACTGACAAACTTATAAAACAGAATATTTGAAAAGACTTGGTTATACTAAATTATATATTTTCACTTAGGGAATTGTTCAAGAATATAGTAATAGTGTAAGCCCATAGGTATTATGGTAAGTACATCCAGCATGTTTGAACATTTGTAGTTAATAAAGCTTTATTCCCAACTAGAAAGAGCTTTTATGATGTTTTCTGCTCGGATAACTGTTTTGTTTTGTGAGTTTTAAAGATTCAGTTATTAGTTTAGGGAATTCAAAACTGATGTTAAAACCAAAACTGTGAAATATTGCATCAAATATTTAGGTTTGAGTGATCGGTGTTACATGGAAACATGTAGTAATATTTTTTACATGGGATTGAACATAACTGTTTTGACAATACAACACACTTAACATAAAAAATATTTAGGAACAAACTGGTGAGTTAAATCTGAGTTTACAGTTCACTATATGAAGGCACTATTTTTGACAATCCCTCAAATCTCAGTGAATTAGTAACTAGTCAGATATTACTGATGCAATATGTAGAATGTGACATCTAGACCAGTATATGGTTTTTCAGTTCTGTGTTGCAGGTGGCAAAAATCAAACCCAAGTCATGCATTTGTATTATAATGGGTGATCTAATTAGTCCTCATCAGTGAATGAGATGCAATGACTCTTTCCTGTGCTGACCAATTTACTTAGTAACCATATGGTTACCAGATTTTCTACAGGTTTTTTTCTATATAATCTCCATTATCATTGCATACAAGGGAATTATATCTAAGCAACCACTCTTTGAATACAGATGATAAATCTACATTTAAAAAAATCAGATACTAAATATTGAACTAAACTTTTTCCTGGTTAGCAATTAGAAATCCTGGTAATATGACACCTTGAAAAAAAGTGTAATTTTTTGCAAAACATATTACTTCAGTTAATTCACTATTATTTTACTATATCAATACCAGGCACATCTGTGAGAAATGCTCATAGCTGAAAAAAGTCTGTAAAATTTTTATCTGACTGCCATCATATATCTGGTCATTAATTTACCTCCTGGCCCATAATAAACTTTGTGTAGTATGTGTGCGTGCTCCATTAATTGAGAGACCTAGGAATTTATCTACACAATTCTGGGCTACTTAGAATTGCTGGTATTCAGCATGGTATAGGCCTTACTAGAGCCCTTTGCATAGCTAACAGAATGAACCAAAGGCAAGTGAACCAAAGCTGGCTTTGTCAGAATAGTAACATCTAGGAATCAGCTAACCAAGCAAGCACATTCTGGACCAGAGAGGATGGTACAGGAACACACAGACCTCTTTAAGTATCTACGTGAACACATAGACCCCTCATATTATAAGGAGGGAATGACTGGATAATGGATGAGGATGTTTTGAACTTATGCTCAAATAAATTGGTTAGTCTCTAAGGTGCCACTAGTACTCCTTTTCTTTGTTCGAACTAGTAGGTACAAGGTATGAGTGGTAACTAACAACATCTGGAATGTAATACATAACTTTTGTATTAATGTATAAAAGGATAAGACATAGGAGGGGCAACTTTGCATTGGCCTATGGGACAGCAATATACTGATTGAGCTGATACCTTGAATGGGCAAACGTGTTAGCTTGGTATGCGGGGCACTAATACTGTGCTTTGTTGAGACTACACCTGGCCAAGTGCCTTCACCACTGAACTGACCTGTGGTCTTTCTGTACGAGTAACATTGAGGTGTGCTGAATCAACAATAGCAAGCTACACTGGTGCAGCTAACAGCGGAGCTCCAAAAACAGCAGCATCAACAGCACTAGCAACATTCGCAACATATGCGATTTCAGTTTGGGAAATATTTGAAGTTATCTCAGATTTCTGAATTTCGGAGTACTTGGGCCACTTACTGTATACTTTTGTTAGAGTAGGAGTAGAGGTGTGCAAATAACTGATTTTTTTTTTTAGTTTGCTAGTCAAACTGAAAAATTGGAGGGAAAAACCCAAAAGCAAACCCACATGCATATTTTGGGTCAAATGACATTTTTTGTTTTTGAGGTTTTTAAACACTTTTTTCAAATAAAGTTGAGGTTACATTTTAAAAAAAAGTTATTTGAAATTGAAACGTTGAGATTTCAACCAAAAAACCACTCAGCAAACTTGACATGAATTTGTGAAATGCTTTGGTCAACCAAAATTGGCATTTTTTTTGGCAAAACAAAAAGTTTAATCCAAAAAATTGTGTCCAGCTCTAGTTAGGCATGACATGAACAGTTCAAATTCTGTGAATGAACAGAACTTCTAAAAATAGGATTGATCTTTCCATTAAAGAACTCCTTTGTCTCTGCCCATTTTACATTGCCACCAATGTAACACTTGGCCTATGTTCAAATATTCATATTTAGACACAGTACATTAGTGTTGTGAATGACTAGAACACTCTGGACAGCCTGTAAGTAATGGCTGCTATGACTCAGCAAGGGCATGTGATCAGATGACATGACACTGAACTCTATTTTGGTTACCTGTATTTTCCCACAAACTGGGCTGGGAACTATTTTTGGAACAAAGGTACCCACCATATGTTAAGGCTATATAAGGTGTGTGTGTCTGGGGACACCTGAGAAAAAAAGACTGAAGTGGGGGAAGTGCTGGTCCCAAGCTAAGGGATTTCTAGTCTGTGTATAGAAACCTGGTGGACTGCTTGTATAATCATCCAGGGTAAGAAACTGCTAATTCATATCCAATCTTTCTAGTATTTTAGGCTTAGTTTACGGTTTTGTTTATTTACTAGGTAATCCGCTTTGACCTGTTTGCTATTGCTTATCACTTAACATCTATCTTTTGTAGTTAATAAACTTGTTTTTTTGCTTTATCTAAACCAGTGTGCCTTTGAGTGAAGTGTCTGGGAAATATCTCAGATTGATTAACACATGTTGCATATTCCTCTCCACAGTGAGGGAGAGGCGAACTGGGTAATAAATTCATACTGGTCAGGGTTTTGAGCGGGGCAGGATGGTACAGCTCTGGGGCCTTAGGCTGGAGAGCTGGGGGTTATTTTGGCTATAGCCTCTCTATTATTGGTCCATGCAGTGGCTGGCCAAAACCTACATACAACTGCAGCTAGGTACACATCCCTGCCTTTGTGAATGCTGGTGGGAGTGTCAGACTGGGAGTGGTCTATAGCCTGTCACAGCAGCACAGTGTTGAGAGGGAGCCTGGGCTGGTGAGTCGGAGGGCTCAGTGGAACCCCAGTTCCAGGTGGCACCCCGGAGGGAACCCATCACAAATACATTTGGCTGAACTCCCTCATTTGATTTCTTGAACATTCTGCATGTTTAGTCAATTAGTTGGCCAGACAAAGTAGGTGAGGTAATATTTTTTACTGGATCAACTTCTGTTGGTGTGAGAGATGAGTTTTTGAGCTACAAAGTACTCTTCTTCAGGTCTAAGAAAGGTATTAAGAGTGTCACTGCTAAATATATGATCAAACAGATAATTTAGTATAAGTAGTTATCACATATTCTAAGGGAGCATTCAAGGTGGACCATACCTTTTAGTCAATATTAGAATAATGGGTTTTTTTGAGTATATGTCAGTGTTGATCCCACTATAAGTACACATGTGAAAGGATGTACTTTTTTTAATAGCAGTGCCCATTGGGGTTGTATTTACACCCTGTGCCACCTCATGGCAAAAAGCAAAGGATAGCAGTGTCCCTCCCTCCATTCCCTTTTATTGCTGGTGGCAGAGAGACATAACCCAGTGAAGGTTCAACTCTTTAGTCTGTTCAGAGACCCTAAACTGGTACTCTTTCAATCTATTTGATGAAATTTTATTTTCAAACTTTTTTCTCATAATGAACATTCCTTAAAATAAAAACAAATTGATTGTTTGACACCCCCCCCAATCCCTGGACAACTCTCGTACAACCATGCTTTGCACCATCCTCCTTGCCTCATGGTGGAGTCCAAACCCTCAGGGTTCAAATCCTGAAACAGACTGATCTCCATCAAGTAAAGACACAATAGAATGACTCTTCTGCCTAGGAGAAAAGTGCTCTGCCAGTAAGTCCTTCACCACCAGGGCCGGCATGTCCAAGGATGCTTGGCTTAATCTCCATCTACTTGAGCAGTCCATGTAGGTCACTTTGAACTGAGAAGAAGCGATATGACCACAGGAGACCAGATAAACCTGCAATGGCCAGTGTTTCCTTGACCACTCTGCCTTCTTTCCGCTGCCTGATCCTGCAGGATACAAAGAGGATAGAGTCAGAGTTGGCATGGACAATGTTGACCACCTCAACACTGGGGAAGTCCCAGGCATGCAAGACCTTGGCAACAACTACATCAGTGTTGACAGTTCTGACACCAATGATCTTGGCATGGATAGTTCTGGCACTGATGTCTTTTGCTCCCATACTGACTGCTCCAACAATGCTGGTAGTAAATTTGACACCTGCACCTACTTGGGTCAAGCATAAACATATCTCCAAGACAAAAGGGGGGCTTCTAGGGGGAGGACATGAGACCACACTCCTCCATGGACAAAGGCCCAGATCCTCAAAGGTGTTTAAGCACCTAACTCCCATTGATTTGAAGGATGTGGGCCAAAGCCTCTGAGCAACTATGTAGCATGGGAAACCCAGCACCAGTCCTGGTACTGATGCCCATGACAGAACAGACCAAGGACCTCAGATATGTCTTATAAATATCAACTCCAGCAAAGACAGAGAACACTTTTTTTCCCCTCTCAGGGCTGACAGCAGGAATATCAGCAATGGAAGAAACCTAGGTGTTCCAGGAGATGCCCATATTCCACCTCCTTGACCAACCTGGCTCATTCTTAGAGGCTGCAGATTTGACAGGACCATTGAAAGTCACCAAAAACAAAAAACAAACAAACCGCCGTATGAAGCCTGTACAAATCTTTGGGAATTGTCTTGGTCTGCTCCACTAGGGCTTGGGTGGCTATGACAGACAACATCTAGGCAATCCACCTGGACCACCCACAAATGCAAAGTACTTCAATGTCCTGGAGCACAGAACAATCAGACTAGCCTGTATGGCATTCCTACCCATTCTTCAAAACTCCACAGTGTAGAACATGATGGCCAACACCTCTGCAGTGCACTATATAAATAGACAAAGAGGCATACATTCTCCTCCGCAGAAGCTATCAAGCTCAGAAGCTGCTATCACTAACACAGGAAAACCCTGATGGCTCTTCACCTTCTGGAAGTCTACCAGGTTGTTGCTGACTCCCTGTCTAGACAGTTGGTAACCATTCATCAGCAAACATTACAGGAGTCCATCGTAGATCTGATATTCCTGCGATGGTGGACCCAGGTGACTAAATCTGTTAGTCACTGACTTCAATGCCAAGTACCAGAACTTTGTTCCAGAGTGGATATGACTCCCAGGTCATTAACCAAAGGCCTTCTACTACAGTGGTACCAAGGTTTTTCCATGGATCCCCCGATTTCTTTGGCACCTTTCAAAATCAAAAGACAGCCATTATTCTCATAGCTCTGTTCTGGCTGAGAGAGACTGTTCTGACACCTGCTAAAATATCTGTTCAGCTCAGAATACATGGACCTGATAGCATAGCACCATGGCCAGATACTTCGTTTAGACCCATAGTTGCTGACTGTGACTGACTGGTTAAATGCCACAGACAAAGACCGTTCCTTACAGGTTAAGGAAATCCTGGTACAAACTGGGAAAACATCATCCAGAAGGATGTACTCATCTAAATAGAGAACCTCTTTCAAATGGGCAGTCCAACATTGCTTGAACCTGGTCCAGGCCTTGATTCCACATATCTTTGTTTCAAGTGCAATAGGTACTCAATCTGGCCTTTTGTTCAGTTTCATTATGTCAACCACACATCTACCTCAGCTTACCATCTACCTGTACAGCCTTGCTTGTTCTTTTCTTACCCTCATGGTTTCAAAGTTTCTCAAAGGGATTACACTCTTACCCACTGCTCAGAGAACCTACTTGCTGCCTGGGACCTCAATCTAGTTCTTCGGAAACTCCTGGATCCTCCATTTGAACCTCTGTCAGACTTCTCCCTGCACCACCTCACTCTGAAGACAGTCTTCCTCATGGCTACTACTTCAGCCAAAAGAGTCAGTGAGCTTCAGACACTATATGACTGCCATTACTGTAGTATATAACTGCCTCTGAATCTTTTTAATTCAACTATCCTTCCAGCCCCCCTATAAGGAACTATTAGTCCCATCTTACCCTCTGTCTCTCAGTCCCCCTATCTATAAGCTTGCTCAAGGTCACACAGGAAGTGTGGCAGAAGGGGAACTTGAACCCAAGATTGGCTTTCAGTGAAATGAGTTTGTGCTTGGAGTCCAATCCTTAGTTGACAAATGTGCATATCATAACAGTTGGTTTTAACTGACATTCTTATTAGCAGTGTCCGCCAGGAGATCCCAGCTTGTGCTGAGCGATGATGGGGTGCTCTGTGAGTGATGAGGCTCAGCCTGTGCCATGGTTGGGGCACATGTACTGTCATCACCAATTCTGTCTGTGGATGAACACAAGTTTCATTCTCCTGGGCTGTTGCTATCGCACCTTTCAAGAGCAGGAAACTTAAGAAAATAACACAAATCAAAAGGGCTTTAAAATAGAAATACTGCATATCTATGTGTTCACACACGTGGTTTATTGGAGAAAATGGATAGTTCTGACTTTGTTTCACTTGTATTCCTTTTTATTTTTTTTCATTATGGCCCTGTTAATCATGCCCAAGAGGAATGGACAATTCAAGTTCAGCCTTTTCATTCATCATGTGAATTTTTGCTTTTGTAACACTACTTATCTTCATGTGCAGCTTCCTAGCACCCTAATTAATTGTTATACTGCATTGGTATCATTGCTTAGGAAGAAGTTTCTATTTTTGTGGAAAAATGTTGGGAACTGTTGTGACAAAGAAGAAGCACCCAGCCCAACTCCACTCTAGCTACATAAAGATTCTACCTGCATACCTCCTGTTCTGTGAACACTAAAAGATGGATGGATTTATGCAACGACAGTGCTTCAAGGTTAGCATGCTTCTCTTTACCTCTAATGGCTCTAGGAAAGTTAAATCTGCAGCGAGAACTGGAAACATTAAGTTTGCACTCACAGCATTTCCTTCATGTAGCTCAATTATGGGAGAAATGGCAAGACTTCTTTCCTCTCCCCTCCTCAATGCCCCTTGGTGTGGACACATGGGACTCTGATTCCTTGTGATCTGTTGCAACACAGAGGCATCCACTCTGAATACACCTGGGCCTGTCTGACTGTCCCTCTTGCTATGGCAGTCCGGCGCTGATGTAGCCATGCTCCCATGGGGTTCCTCATCCACTGCCTGCTAATCCCAGAACCTCGTGGTTTCCAGATAATTCAGAGGGCTGAAGCAATTTACTTTAATGAAGTACTAGGATCTGATAAAATGTTCATTGGCATCTATGGAATTCTTTTCACTGACTGCGCTGGGATACAGTTAGCATTATCTTCTGTAAGTGGGGAATCTTCCTGTAGCTGGTGGGCCAATGCCTGAAAGTGTGCTCCTCTCTGTCGTCCTGGTCCTGGAGTTGACCCCTTCCCACAGGCGCTGACCTTGAACTTTCTAGAGCACTTGTGAGTTGGGTGCCCGGGAAAGAAATATGGTGGTAAAAGCATTTCTGTGCACCCCCTTCCCAACTGACCAAGTTTTCATCCCTTCTCTCCATGGAGGTGGAAGAAATTATTTGGATCCAAATCCCTTTAATTTGGGGGATAGCTCGTCTGAGATCACACAGATGAGATGTTCTAGAACTACTGTGCACTGTTTAAATGAGAGCTCTCTCTCACTAGCCACCATTAATTAGAATGTTTTTATTCTGGGTTTCCAATTCTTTTTTAAACCCAAAAGCAAGTGTGTGCCCTCTCACTCGCTCTCTTGAAACTTTTTTTCTTCAATCAGGACTTTTATAAAATACTAAACAATATTCTGTAGATACTATCTGCTTTTAAAAAGTTATTTCCTCCTCCTCCCTACCCCCACCCTCCCCACTAAGTTCAAATTTGTCGTAGAGAGGCTTATTTGTTTTTTGTTTTTTAGTGCTTGATTTAATTTTTTTTAAAATACCTTTTTAAAATTAACACCATGAATAAAATGAGGACAAAATAATGGGATGTTCTTGTCAAAAATTGAAGAGACAGGACAGAAATTGAAATTGGAGATAAAACACCAAAAAATCAATCTAATTTCTCATACAAAAGAGTAAACTGCTGTTTGTTTCATTTTATAGACTCTTAAATGTGTTTACCATGAAGTGAACTCAGCTTGCTTTAAGCATTTTGCATCTCATTCAACCACCAAGCCCAGATTGAATTTGTATTTAAAAGGAAAGCTCTTAGTAGATCTGACCTTTTATTAAGTCTACACCAAAATGCAAATCTAGTTGATTCTTTGATAGTCTAGAAATACAATGAAAACACATCTATAAATAGATTTTATAGCCCTCTATGTATAAAACACTTTAAGAATGATGCTACTAGGACCTCAGATCAGTGTTCCGGATGAGCTTTACATTATATACATACCTTTCCCAGTGATGATAGACATTATCTACTGGGCCACCAAAATAATTTTGGGGTGCAGGAGGAGGAGGAAAGTTACCTCTAACCTTCTACTGTGTATCACGAAGGATGGCATTAAAGCATTACCCACAAATAGCCTTCATAAAAGGACCTGAGACTTTATTGCTAGATTTGTGTGTGTGTGTTCACATTACAAAGGCATGCACCATATGCATAAACATTTCCCATCTCTTATCTTTTTAACTCACAAGGAATTTGGAAGCATAGTGATGAAGTGTGAAATAACTTAAAAAAATGAAATAATTTTAAACAGTTTTGCTTACATATGATGGTATTAGGTTAACGTGCTTTTTAGAGGACTTTTCACATTGGAACCACCTTGGAGAAAAATAACTTCTGCAAACTTCTACTCTGTACAATAATGTAATTTTGTTATAAATTCAGTCTCAAATATTATAACCTGTTCTAGTGCTACAATAGTGCATTTGAACACACATAATGATCAGAAAAAAGGTCACTTGCCATGGCCCTACAGATATTCTCTGCTTTCTGGAGTGTATCGCATAAAAAAGTTTTTGCCTGTAGAAATGCATAGATATATTTGGCTTTTTTGCTGTTTGCCCTTAGGTGTTTGGTAAGTGGGCTGCCATTAATATCCATTCAATATTCATTCATTCAAACACCAATAAATGTGCTAGGTGCTTCATGGAATAAAGAGGAAAGACAGATTCCTGTATCTGCCTCAAGGAGTTGACAGTCTAAATGTCGATGATGACTGATTTCCTTTATTATCGGTGATCCCTGGATTCAAGGATGATGTCTAACACAGATTTACAGATGGATCCTCAGATGACTCATGAGTCTGATCCTGGAACCACAGATCTGCCCGTAGTAGCTACAGACATTTCCTGGTGGGTCAGCTGCCTGCTGGGAGAAAGTTTTCTTTTTCCTTCCTTCTCTCTCTCTCTTCAACTTTGAGGGCAAGGTGATTCTCCTCGAAGCGTGCCACTGTCTGATGGAGAATGTGGCACCACTGAGGTCGGTTGGTGGCTTGCTCCTCCCAGCTTGTGATGGCCACGTCAGTTACACTTTCATTGTGTCTTTGTAGCATTTCCTCTGACCACCCTGGAATCTCTGACCATAGGTGACCCTAGAGCAGAGGGCTTGTTTTGGGAGGTGAGAGTCTAGCATCCGCACATAATGTCCAGGCAATGGAGATGGTGCATGAGGAGCATTGCTTCAATACTGGTGACATTGGCTTCACTAAGGATGCTGGCATTAGTGTAGCGATCTTCCCACTTGACGCAAAGAATCTTCCGGAGGCTTCCTTGGTGGTACCTCTCCAGATTCTTGAGGTGCTGACTGACCTATTTATACAGCTAAGAAAGGACATAATGCACACCAGCCAAGAGGAGGCTTAGAAAAGTCTCTAGTTACAGAAATATGACTACATATTTACTCACTTTGGGCTGGCTTCTCAGCTTGTGTGAGTTGGTTTAGTGCAGCAGTTGAGGAGCTGCCCCAAATGTAGTGATACAAAATGCATTTGTACCACCTTGTATGTATTTTTTGAAGTACACACACACACATTTTGTGGGCGATGTGACAGAAATGCTGAACACAAGCATGTTGTCAAGGGCCACTATATTGATATGGACCAGACAGTATGAGCTGTAGAGTGTTTACAGCCCTCTGTATGAGTACAGGTGATGTGTATTTGTGTGTTCCTGGAGTCACTATGGAGAGATTAATGCAAAATACCAAGTCTGGCTTTGAAGCTTGGACTCCTGAGGAATAAGGGGCTGGGAGAGAAAGCAAGATTTCAGGTATAAAAGGCTGAGCTTAAACAGGCTCAGGATCATCCTTTTGATTCAGCAAATGAACAGGATCTCAGGTTGGTGGATAGGGGAGGCAAGACTCACACAAGGGTTAGTAGGATTTTGGCCTATCATGACCCCATAGGACTAAGAGGCAATTTCTGATAAATTTAGTGTGTGTGTGCATGTGTGTTCCTCTCTATGCTTTGTCTCTAAATAAACATGCTTGCTTTTGGAGAGTTGCGTGGTCACTAGTAAAAACTCTCTAATTGTCCTTGGAGAGAAACTGTCCATCCCCCTGCTGTCTGTCATACCTGCTTGAGATAATCACAATTCAGAGCCAGACTCTTAAAATCCCCAGTCAGATGAACGTGAGACACAGGTCCCTATACAGATAGTGGTGAAAGCTACAGTCCTGAGTAAACCATTCCTGGACATTCCTGGAGTAAACCAGTTACCCTTTAAACTGTGACAGGTGACGCTACAGAAGTGAGGAGTTTTAAAAGTGGCTTGAGTGAGGTGAGGCTGAATAGGTCGGGAATGACCTTCATGCATAAGGGGTGGCCTGGGAGATAAAAAGGGTATCAAAACTGGTATAGCTGGCAGGCCAGAGAGAGTGGATGAAAAAGAAAACCAGGTCAGAGAAGTATCAGGGCTGCTTGGTGTCAGGTATTGAAAGCAAAGCCATGAGTGTCGTTGATGTACAGTGAAGTGACTCAGAGGAGTTGCTCTGATCAAAGTATTGAATGAGAAGCATAATTCAGGCACTGGGAATTTGTTTGAGGCTAATTCTGTACCACTGAAATAAATGGGACATTTACTATTTTCACTCTGAGCTAGAGCAGGCACTAGGGACACACGGGGGGACAATTTTGTATATGTCGGGGATGGGGAGGAGTGACTTCTAAGATCCATATCTTACTTTTTTGTTCTTAAGCAGCAAGCTAAATTTCCCATTGGTGGGAAGTTCCATATAAAACTGTATATCGAGGCATGGGAATAAAATGTTAATGAGCTGAATATGATGTGTTAGGACCCTTTAAAATGGGTTCTTACACTTTGTTTTCTATTTTATTTTTAAAATTAGAATATATACTGAGAATGGTCAAAACTGTTTAATCAAACTGACTTTTGATTGAAAATTGGGGTTTTGACTAAATGAAAATATTTGCTTTCCAAGGAAAACTTGACTTTTTTTTTTGGTTGAAAACCCAAACTGCCATGCCCTGAAAAAGGTTTAGGGGAGGGGTACAAAACTTATCAATCTTTCAGCTGACTTATGGCCCAAAATTGTCTTCAGATTTGAGGTTTTTAAAATCTTGTTAATTTTCCATACGCAAAAAAATTTAAAATCTCCCAGTCAACTGTAATAGATAGCAATTACAAGAAACCATATGAAAAAGTCCTACTGAATTTGAAAAATTGTCATGGAATAGCTGTGCTCAGCAGCTTCTGCAATTAATATTTTGATCCCAGAAAATGTTTGGCAACGGAATATTTGCTGTAACAGATAAGATCAGAAAGAAAGAAAAAACACACAAAAAATATAGTTTTAGGGCCTGAAAGGAATTGAAGAGCCATAAAATTGAGCTTGTTCATTGGGACTTGTGGATACTCCGCACCAATCAGCATCTGGCCCTTACTTTATGGATGATTGGCAGGTTATTATAAGGATATGCAGATGCTTCTACCTTTAAAAATAAACCCACTTATTTAAAAGTCTTTCTATTGCCAGCTCCAGTTTTGATAGCAGTGAAGCAAAGCAACTCTAAATAAGAACATGCACATTCCATTTGTATTGCCTTTCCATCGAAACCCAGACCTTAATCATTATAGTAGAAGTAAGCTCCCCTGCTCCCCAGAGTCTTTAAGTAGTTTTTGGATTAAATGGCATACTTAGTTTTTCTTGTAAGCAGTGTCACTTCACACTCAGCTTAATAATGCCTTGTTTGGGTAAGCTTCTGTGTAATGTCAAGTTTTCCCAAATGGCCCTAGAAGGTCAACAGAGGTCTGCTGTTAACACTTTCCACAACAACAGAAAGGTTTTCCTTGTTTAAACAACAGTCAGGGAGAACACAATTAGATACAATTGCCTAATTCTTCTTCTTGTAGAACGTAACAGTAACTGTCAAAAAAGGGGAATAGTAAAGGTCAGTTTTAAAAAGAGGCTCCTTCAGAGAGTAATGCATCTTGAATAGTTTATATACGCTTAGCTACCTTATGTACTAGTAAGTAGTAGAACCCATGCTTTTTTTGTTATCAAGATAAAAAGATTGTATGCTTCAGAAATTCCAGAAAGACTTTTCAAAAGCATATAGAAATTGCCATACTGGAAGAGTGAAATGATGATGCAACTATGTCAATATCCTGTCCCTGGAAGTTCAAGAAACCCTCTACATAGGAACACAGGAATTGGATTTTGGATATTGGATCGAGACCAATATCCCATCTCTGACAGCGGCTGCTACCAGATGTTTCAGAGGAATGTTCGTGGAAATCTGTTAATCCTTAATCGTTCCATTGGCTTGTGGCCTAAGGCAATGAAGCTTAATATCTCTTCCAAAATTTGTTAGCATTAACTTATAACTCTGGACATTCTCCTTATCCATATAGTGTCCAGTCTTTTTTGAACCATGATGAGTTTTTTCACTTCTATGATGTTTTGTGATAATGAAATCCACAGGTCAATGACGTGTGTGGAAAAACTACTATCTCTTATCCATTTTGAATTGCCACCATTGATTGTCCCCTTGTCTTCTAATGCAAGAACAGGGTGAATAGAAACTCCTTCTCTAGTCCACAGATTATTTTGTAAACTTCTATCATGTCTCCTTTCGAAGGTAAACAATGCCAATCTTTTCAAGTTCTTCGTGGGAGCTTTCCCTGAGCCCTAGTTGTTGCCTTTCTCAGAACCAGCTGATCAACACCAGCCATAAAAAAACTATGTAACTTCTCCATGGGGGGAAGTTTCTCCCTAACCCTTGTTGGTATTTGATATGTGCTCTGAAGTATGAATGTCTATACCCCTCTTAAACTGTTTCCTGTTTAACGTAGCTGTTTGTGTTTTCATTATCCATATCTATTTTTAACCTTTTTTGGAATCCTACTATTATCTTGTCTATGATTTCTTATGACAGTGAGTTTACAGGTTAACTATGTTTTGTTGAAAGGCTTTTCCTTTCATCAGTTATTTTGTTGTCTTTCAGTTTCACTGAGTATCCCCTTGCTTTTGCATTAGGAGAGGGTAAACATTAGTGATATGGAGACGGTAAATCTCTATTTTAGGAACCTCTATTGTGTCCTCTTATTCTGCCTAGTTTAGAGAGAAGAACATCTTTTCAATCTGTCTCCTCAGGCCTCTCTGATAGCTTTCATTGCCCACCTTTGAATCTTTTCTGTTTCAAAAATAGATATAGCAGAAAGAGTGAGCAGAATTGACCACAGTCCGCCAGGTGAGGACATAATTATTTATGCAGTGGCACAATTTCAATACTTTCAGTTCTATTCTTTATTCTAACACTTTTTGTTTGGTTGGTTTTTGTTAACGTTTTGTATCTCTGATACGATTTATTTAAGGCTCATTTGTGCCTATAAGCCACAGCTCTGAATTGAGGGGTAATGCAATCGGAATCACCAAACACACTTTCCTTCTCTCCCCAGAGCTGCCTGGTATAGTGAAGAGGGCACAAACTGCTACTCCTTGTGCTACTGACCAACAGGGAAAGAAGGGAAGAACTATAGTTCTGCCTGCTCTCTGCCCTTCCCACCCCTTTGGGATCATCCCGCTCCCCGTAGCAAGTATGCTAATAATAGCCTCTCTGCTCCTTGCAGTACAGAGGTTTAAATCAGTCCAACCCTTATGCAGGCAATGGAAAGCTCCTTACTCCCTCTCCCTCAGTGTAAGAACCTGCCACAATCTAGCACTTCGTTTGTATTTTAGTCATCTAGGTTTTTCTGTTTAATTTTTCAGCAATTCATAATAGTGTAAAGATTTACTATACTAGCTTATTAATTTACCAACTGCAAAATATTCAGTGCTTGTGAAACATGCCTGCTTGGTGGCTATGAAATCCGAAGGCCTTATTTAACCATAGAACAGCTACAGCACAGGTTTCAAAGACTCAAGCTTCCCCATGTTGAGCTGTCCATGTGCTTCATCCCTGAATTGGAAGGACCACCTCTAAGAGTGAGAGTTTAGTTCAATGTCCATGTCCAGGCAATTCTTGACCCTTCTCCTGAGACTGCCAGTAAGAGTGCTAATTCTAATCTTGTTTTCTGTGATGTGGATACCTGCCTGTTAGGAACAAGGCTGAACCCACCAACTCATTTTACATATGCCACTGAACACCTGTCAAATGGCAATAACTTTAATTTGCTGTCGACCTACAGACCTAAGGCAGATACCAACTAGGGGCAAAGCTTGACATCCTGTTTCCAATCTCTTGAGCCATCCATTCCTCTGTAGAAGTAGTTTTTGCTGCTTTTTCTGAAGAAGTCTACATATGTCAAACAAAGCAAAATGAAAATTAGCGTGTGAATGTGACACCCTTTAATACTCTTCTAGAATCCTTAACCACTGTAACTGAAAAGGGAAAAGGACAGATTGCTTGGTAACATTACTAAAGTAAGCAGTGTGGCAAATTGGAGTCACGAGCTTTAGAAATCTCTGATCCTGAACTGGGCCAATGTGATTTTACAAGCAATAGGCAGCCATGAGAGCTGTTTGGCAGGATATTGACAAATCAGTTATTATTTAGTACTGGAAAGGATTTATAGATATTGTAAGAGTGATTTATTCCTTTCCCCCCTAACATGACATCTTCCTCCACGTTCTGCACCACAACCCATTAAAAGAACGTTTTCTTCTATTTCTACATATAATTTGTAAGTTTGTCTAACATCATAAAAATTCTTTTTCCCTACTGGGTTTACAATGCATGAAATTCTGCAACTGTTTTTAGTTTCACCTTTATAAAATAGACAAACTGAATCTCTGACAGTACTTGTCCATTGCTAAAGTCAAGTCATTTTAATATACTGTACCTCATGTTTGTATTTGTATCAAGTACATACAAACACCTATTTTGGAGATAATATATAATACAATTTGTGTGTCTGTATTCATGTCACAATGCTCTAGCTTTTTATATAATACAATCAGCATCCAGAGTGGTGACGGTGCAGTTTGTATCATGGAAGTCTCTATAACGATAGTGCAGATATTGTGCACACAAATCAAATGCAACAAATGTTTGTTGGGGAGTTGCCAGTATGACCAGCAAAGAAACAGCTCAATGCACTTGTGTGAATTTCATAAAGAAGAAAAAACTTCCCAATGAAAAACTGCTTTCTGCTTAGAGTAAATACAACATTTGTATCCCTGTGGAGGAGGGAGCTGAACTACCAAAGGAGAACATCAGATTTCATTTGGGCTTTCCCTGAATCTTACATGCAAGAGATCAAATTCTGCACTGTCTTGTACCTGAACTGCTCCCACCTTGTGCCTTATTTAATCATTTACACAGATGCAAATGGAGTTTAAGTGGAGGTAGCCATGCTATCTCCAAGGTAAGTGAGTGGAAAATTCTGAACTGGTAGCTTTTCACTCCTACCTTAGACAGCTGTAAAGAACAACACAAGGAGCAAAAAGCAAAAAATCAGTCCTATGAACTGCTGCATTGTGTGCACAGATGTTGAATGCTTAAGGATGCAGAAGCCCAGATCAGAGCAGCCCCAAGAGAACTGACAGAACGGCCCAGAAGGTTAACATGCACTAGCAGTTGTGGGCATATCAGAGACTGGTCTTTAGTCAGAAAACATACAATTTTTCTTCGTTGTAAATAGCATTCCTCTAAAGGACAGTGTCAATATTGAACTATTCCCCCTTAACTGCTACTGTTTTTTAATGTTAGTAGCACACCTTTTCAGTTACTGCTGGCCTACTTGTGGAAGGTTTCTGTTTGGGGATAATCTCTGATACAAAGTTCAAAGTATAAAGTCTAGGTAAAAATGAGTCTTATTTCTCAAATGAATTTAATTCCATCTAAGTTTCTCTCACCTCTCAGACATGCTGTGGCATTCCACTGCCAGGGAACTTAAAAGGAAGTTAAAAACAAGCTTCGCTGGCTTTCAGTGCTTCTGAAATTTCACTGGCTGCTTATGTCAGTCCAAGTGTGCTATAAGCAACAAACCATCTAGTAAGAGACTGACCTTGTCCATTGAAGAGATGTCCCTTACATGCCTGATCGGCAACCCTTGAAACATGATTCTTCCAGCAATGACTATACTGCATCAGCTGGTGTTGATACTGTAATATCAGATCTGGAAATAAATTACCAACCCCCCAAAATTAAAGCGTCTAAGTTTAGTGTTTGTAGGGGAAAATGTCTGGAGTATTTTTGAATATCTTATTCCTTTCTGTCATTTAACATGATCAAGGGAAACAAGTCCCACTATTGCAGTGTGTTGGAGAAAAGGTACTTTGACACAGTGGCCTCTAAAGACTATGGTGGCTAATACAAGCTCTATTAAAAACAAAAGGAAGACACAGGAGAGAGTATGGATAAATATGATTTATGCCTGTTTCTGTTTGCTTCCACATGTGGACTTTCAGATGCAAATACAATAAAGAAAACATAAAAGTCTGAACAGAACAAAGTTGTCTGTCAACATGACTTCTGTGACAGATTTTCTTGCTGTTCAACAATGATTCTAATTCAATTGTTGGCTGCTGTGCAGGAGATGAGATGCCAGAAGCAGAAGCTCTACAAACCAGAACAAAAAATAATGACTATTAGAGATGTGCTGCAAACAAACCCCTTGAAAATACAGTTACATCATTCTGTTTGTCTTTCTCCCGACTATTTTTTTCTAATCCCTGACACTGAATCATAACTCTATGAAGCAATGCTTGTGATGACAATGCTCCGGCAATTGCGATTCCTGATGCCATTACATTCAGGAGATTCACAAACAAATTTTTATTAAAAACCCACCTTGAACAAACAGGCTTATTAGAAAGAAAGGAAGAGGGAGGGAAATGGAGGGAATTCAAATATATATTTTTGGTTTTTGCTCTATAATCAAAGTATTCTGGACAAATTTGTTTTGCTGGTAATGGTCTGTTACTTACACTGAATTAAGCCCAGTTATGTTAAAGTAACAGAGAAATACACTGGAACACTCTAGCTGCTTTCCAGAAGTCTGACACCCAACACCTACAAACATGGCTTTCCCAGTGATTCAGACCCAGCTTTTATTATAGCAAATTTAATTCTAAAAAAGCCTGAAGGGAGCAGCCATATGCCATATATGTGCACATATGTACACAGAAATGATGAAATTCTTAAGCCTGAATCTCTCCTACATTGCATCTGGCTTAGCCATTTATATCAATGTACAATAGTTTAAAACAATGCCAGATGAGAATGATAGAAATAAAAACTCCCCACTTTGCGCGGAATAAATGACTTCAGAAGATGCAAGGCAGTGGTGAATCAAGTCCCTAACTCCTACCTGCATGGGAAATGTGCTTTGCATGATTGACTAAGCAGTCCACCAGAAAACTGCCCATCCACCAGCATAACTGGCAGGTTCTATTCTCACCAGCTTTCCTGATTGGAGTGACAGATGGGGTTGGGTGGGAGGAGGAAGAATAATCCCTTCTCTTCACAATTATACTATAGTAATCGGCAACATTAGTACTGATTTATATTATAACTGCAAGTGTTGGAATAAGAGACGTGGCATCTGTAAAGCTAGTGTTAAATTGAAAGAATATAAAATTCAGCTCCATGTCTGGGGACATTCCAACAATCAGATTACATTTCATGTACTCAAATGTAGCTATGAGAGAGCAGAAATTTATGACAGAACATTTGATTTTTATTGCTAAATTTTCTCTGCAGCTGGTCCAGAGAAAGCTGCAATAAAATACACCACTCGCATACCATAGTGCCACACAGATTTCATGCATGCAGAATAACACAAGATGCAAATTCTTCTGAAAACTGACAGTAGGACAAACTTTTTTTTAAAAAGGTGCTTCTCCCGCCCCACCCCCCTTGACAATGCAAGCACTGGGTGCAAAACTTGCCAATGGCGTTTTGCACCTGCAATGTTTTTGCACTCTTAAATATTTATTTCTGCAAAACTTCAGGCACAAAAAAGAGAATCAGTTGAGGATAAGGGTAAAACATCAGTTCATATATTTAAAGGGGTGTATCCAAGAGCTGAATATGATTTATATACCTGCTGCACAATTGGCGCACTGGATGTGTCTTTCTTCCAGACAGTCCAGTGAATCGTTTGGATCTTCTGATGAAGAAAAGCCAAACAAACATTTAGGTTTGAATAATCTGAATTTGAACTCAGTTTAATGTTAGTGTAATGGGGCACCATGTAAAATATCCAGAAGCATCCTCTAACATTGTTTGCCTAGCTCTAAATACCATAGACACTCAACAGCTTGACAACTATCTGGTATGGCTTTGTACTTATAAACCACAGGAAGCCCTCAAGAAAAAAGCATAAATGGGGTCATAATGGTTTACTATAATCTAAAATTATTGTTACCATAGATGTTAGGCCATTGATATTCGTAGTTCTACAAGGAACTTTGCTCTCTTATCCAAGAAATCAATATCAACATACAGGAGAGCCTGCTTTTTCCACCCCTCTTTCCCACTCTCACTTTTATTTCCCAACAGTAATTGCAAGCCATTGGAGAAATCAGGACAAATCTTGTTCTCAGTTAATCTATCTACTTCAGTGGATTTATTCCAGATGTACAGTGCTTTTAAAGCAGAATTTGACCCAACATGTGCAGCAACACATAATGCATCCGGTATATCGAGAGTTGAATACTAAAATTAAAGGATAGAATATCTATAGTATATGAATACAAAAATAACATTGTAGATTACATTTCCAGCTATTTCATCACACATTTATCATCAGAAAACAACAAAGGAGCTATATTTTTTTTAAAAAAGCCAATTTTGTTTCATGTGCTGTTCTCAGAGCTAAACAGCTCTGGAAGAAATCCAAATAGAAACTGAGTTGAATAACATTGTGCAATTCAAAGCGTTTGAGATGGGAAAATGGCATGAACTAATGAAATACTGCACAAGTTTAACAAACATGACTCAAGGACAGGATGTTCTAGCAAAAACAGCACTAAAAAGGCTCTTTCATATAAAAGATGAATGGACTATGTTTGACTGCTATAATACTCCATTGCATGAAAAGTTTATCATAAACTCAAGGAACAACATAGCAATCTTTGCAGTCTTGGAGTTAGGTGCAGTTTGTGTCAGCAGAGTGACTTTCTCCTCACCCAGTATTAGCAGAGCCGCTGCACCCCAAGGGAGTTTCATCTTTGGGACAGACAACTTGTTTTTGCACTGCAGGTTCCTCCAAGAACATATTGATATAGAAGCCCTGTCAGGAGGCTGCCTGCAGGATGTGTACAGTCAGTGCATCTCCTGGCTGCATTAGCCATATCCCTGCTCTGTCCACCGCTGCCCGTTTCTGGGGTAGTCTAGGCTGGCTGCGTACCCTCCCCAAAGGAATATAGTTGGCAGGTATCTTGTGCTGCTGTAACAAACCTAAATGGACTTTCTGCTTATGCACCTGGGAGTGACTCAAACCTGTAGGCTAGTGCAGACTTGAACTGTTTGTTTTTGAAGCTTTCTGATTCATTACTTTTGACTTTGTTCTAGTCTAGACTTTTTTGGCTCAAATGTTCAAAAGTGGCAAGTGATATCAGGCCTTTCAATTTTTGGGTGCCCAACTTGAGACTCTTCAAGCGGCCTGGTTTTTCAGAATGTGTGTAATACCCACGTTCAGAAAATCAGGCTTTTTAAGGAGTCTCAAGTTGAGCACCCACTGTCACTAGTTGGTTGTTCAGTATGCTCACTTAAAAATCTTTTAGTAAAATGCAAAGAACAAGAGCTAACCTAAATCTGTTTGTTTTGCTGAAAACCAATTTGGGGGTTGTCAAAGGGAAGGGTAAACCCCTTTAAAATCCCTCCTGGCCAGAGGAAAAATCCTCTCACCTGTAAAGGATTAAGAAGCGAGGATAACCTCGCTGGCACCTGTCCAAAATGACCAATGAGGAGACAAGATACTTTCAAAAGCTGGGGGGAGGGAAAAACAAAGTGTCTGTCTGTGTGATGCTTTTGCCGGAGACAGAACAGGAATGGAGTCTTAGAATTTTAGTAAGTAATCTAGCTAGATATGCGTTAGATTATGATTTCTTTAAATGGCTGAGAAATTAAGTTGTGCTGAAAGGAATGGATATTCTTGTCTTTGTGTCTTTTTGTAACTTAAGGTTTTGCCTAGAGGGATTCTCTATGTTTTGAATCTAATTACCCTGTAAGGTATTTACCATCCTGATTTTACAGAGGTGATTCTTTTTACGTCTATTAAAATTCTTCTTTTCAAGAACTGAATGCTTTTCTCATTGTTCTTAAGATCCAAGGGTTTGGGTCTGTGGTCACCTATGCAAATTGGTGAGGATTTTTACCAAAACTTCCCCAGGAAGTGGGGTGCAAGGGTTGGGAGGATTTGGGGGGGAAAGACTTTTCCAAATAACGTTTTCCCAATAAACCCAGATAAACGTTTGGTGGTGGCAGTGGAAGTCCAAGGACAAAGGGTAAAATAGTTTGTACCTTGGGGAAGTTTTAACCTAAGCTGGTAAAAGTAAGCTTGGGGGGTTTTCATGCAGGTCCCCACATCTGTACCCTAGAGTTCAGAGTGGGGAAGGAACCTTGACAGGGGTAGTTTGAAAATCACCTGGCAGGTAGTATACATTTCCGCTGTTTGATTTCTGTAAAGGCTAAAGGCCTGAACCTGTTCCCTTGGTTTTCAATGGGACTACAGCAGACCTAAAATGCTTTAAATAGGTTGTCTGTTTGGGTTTATTTTTTACAAATGTTGATGCCCCTAGATAAAATATTTTGATGGCAGATATCTGCTTTTAACATATGTAAACACATAAATTAAAATTAAAGCCAACTGTGCTCCTAGCAGTTTCTCTGTGCACATATCTAGTAATCTGTTCTATGTCGAAAGAGAGATTGCTACTTTGATTCTATAGCATGCAACAAAGTTCCACACTTTGGTGACATCATGCTGCATATAGGCTACAGCATATGTACTCCATCTTCCATGATGCTGAGGTAGATTTGCACCAATAATACAGTACATAGACCAGGCACCAGCAGGAAAGACTGCTGGAGGAGATATGAGTAAGTATCATGTTCTCCTTTCTTTCCTGTCACCCTGCAAACCAGAGTTGGACCTGGACCAAAACATCAGATCCACATGAAGTTTACAGCTCAAACAAATCTATCCCTATATCATGGGCCAATGAGAACAAGGTGGCTGGAGGAGGCAGGGGGGACTCTGGTAGTCCGTGCAGATGACCCTGTTCTCTGTGGATTATCTATTTTTTCAGCACTGGGAGGCCTTGTCTCTCACAACTTTGTAGGATACCCAAGTCACCCTCCCTTCCCCTTTCTCCCCTATCTCCACCTGAAAGGTTGGCATGGTGGGAAATTCTAAGTGTGTGTGGTCTTGCAGAGTTTTCCTCCTTTTTCTGGCCCCTCCCATGCACTTCTTCTTGGATGCTTTGTCTCTAGAAACTTTAACCAGACAAAAGGTTCTGCTCCATATTTCCAGCCTGGTTCATTCAAATTATTTGAAGCAGTGCAAAGTGGGAGTAAATCTTTACCAAATTAGAATTCTCCATTCACACAATGCTGTCATTTTACAGTCACTGTGCACAGGTATAAATGTATAGGGTACAAGGCACTGGTTAGTCAGGCCCGGAAACACAGGACAGGGTTAGAGCAGGTAACAATTACCAGTGACTGACTAGTGGTTTGGCAGGTGCCTCCCCAGTGTTCAGACAATTACATTTTCACCAATGCAATAACTATGCCAGAGCTATGTATCTGTTTTTATAGCATTAAATTTTGAAAGTTTTTCAGTGTGAACATATTTTGCTTAAATATAAAATGCCACTCACCTTAAACTAGGAGACCAGCAAGCATAAAGAATGGAAGGAATACAGCTATGAACCTTCCAAAGATGGGAAGTTATGTCAGGGACACAGAAATAGAACTGAATTCTTTTGCCAATGCTTGTAATTAAAATGTAGACACTCAGTACATTATGATGATTTGCAATCCCACCAAATGTTTGAAATTAACAACAACTGAATCTTAATTTTACTTCTATATTAGGGTTACAGATAGCTATCCTAATGCATGATTAGTTTCTGTCAAATATATCAGCAAGGTTATGAGGATGTAAGCAGTACTAACAATTCACACTTCCTATCCTTCAGAAAACATTTTTGTCAAATCTAAATAGCAAGAAAACGTCTTGGTTACGATTTCAGATCTTGCTAACATATCTGACAAATGCAGTTCTTAGCCTGCATTGCATCATGTTTGACAATTTTGCTAGTGTTATTGTGTTAGCTTGCCAATACCTTGTAGAAATGAAAGCAATGTACAACACGCTGGTAGCATGAGCTACTGTTAACTCAATCTAGAAGCATGCCAATTTCCCTTTTGTGTTTTCACGGGTGTGCTCTCCCAGGGTATGAAATATTAGAAGGGAAATAGTTGCATGTTATTTTGTCTACTATATGCCATCATGTGCCAGCAATGCCCCTCTGCCATGTGCTTTGGCCAAACCAGACAGTCTCTACGCAAAAGAATAAATGGACACAAATCTGACATCAGGAATCATAACATTCAAAAACCGGTAGGAGAACACTTCAACCGCTCATGAAAGACATGAAAGTTGCAATTCTTCAACAAAAAAACTTCAAATCCAGACTCCAGCGAGAAACTGTTGAATTGGAATTCATTTGCAAATTGGATACAATTAACTTAGGCTTGAATAGAGACTGGGAGTGGCTAAGTCATTATGCAAGGTAACCTATTTCTCCTTGTTTTTCCTAACCCCCCCACCCCCTCAGACATTCTTGTTAAACCCTGGATTTGTGCTGGAAATGGCCCACCTTGATTATCATACACATTGTAAGGAGAGTGGTCACTTTAGATAAGCTATTACCAGCAGGAGAGTGGGTTTGTGTGTGTGTGTGTGTGGGGGGGGGTGTTGAGAAAACCTGGATTTGTGCTGGAAATGGCCCAACTTGATTATCATACACATTGTAAGGAGAGTGATCACTTTAGATAAGCTATTGCCAGCAGGAGAGTGGGGTGGGGGGAGGTATTTTTTCATGCTTTGTGTGTATAAAAGATTTTCTACACTTTCCACAGTATGCATCCGATGAAGTGAGCTGTAGCTCACGAAAGCTTATGCTCAAATAAATTGGTTAGTCTCTAAGGTGCCACAAGTACTCCTTTTCTTTTTTTAATCACTTTTGTTGCCCTTCTCTGTACCTTTTCCAATTCTCATGTCTCTTTTGAGATGGGACAACCAGAACTACACATGGTATTCAAGGTGTGGGTGTGCCATGGATGTGAGTTCTATACTTCAATTTCACCAACCAAGTGTCAGGTGTGAACTCCTCTAACACTATAACAGCCTTAACATGTAATTGCTGCCCTAGTACCCAAGGGGACTGGTTATCTTGCCACCCGGGCAAGCATGCCTTTGTGATAGATGGTCCCTTACACCGAAAAACATAACAATCTTCAGGTTACTCTCAATCCCAAAGGTACAGTCACTTACCTCAGATCTCACACCAAAGACCATGCTTGTAGCCAATCCTATAGTAAACTAACTAAAGATTTTTTAACGGAGAAAATGAGTTTTTATAAGGTTAAAGCAGGTAAACACACACATACACACATACAGTACTAGAAGCTGCTGTAATATGCAAGTTCTGTAAATCCTCTAGGGCTAACCCAGGCCAAATAGCTGAGGATCCTTTGCTTATGCTTAGAAATCTTCACCCCCTCAGAGTTTAAGCAGCATAAAGAGATTGAGTTTCTTCTAGTCAGGGATTTTTATTCCCTTCCCCCAGAGCTCAAGATGATGAGACAAGTCCATCTGCACCTCTCCTTTTCATGGGGGGCACTCAACAAAGTCTTTGTTCTTTGTTTCACAATGGCTCATTTGGTTTCAGTGGGTCATCTTGGTGGGCAGGGCCTAACCCTTCTGTAGGAAGCCAGCATCTTACATCAGTTAATGCCTCTTTCTTGTCTGAGTTAGAGGATTACAATGCAAATACTTAATATAACCTTATGACATGGAGTACAGATGTTTACAAGTAAGATTAATACCTGAAGCATCCTACAAGCATTTCATAAAGTCCAAACACATTTTTATAAACTTGGAATTTATTTTAAACACACAGGTGAGCCAGACTGGTTTCCAGCTATATATTTGTCAGTGTTCAGTGAGGCCTTGGGATGAGCTGGCACCTGGTCTGCCAGAATCACACTCCCTATTTAGCACTTAGTAAAAGAGAGATTGCTCTTATTGCGTGATTATGGCATGAGGAGACAGGTAATGGTGCCCAAAGCTTCCTGAACTGAATGAGCAATATGATAGTTGTTGCATGCAATTTAAATGCAAGCCCATATGTTTCAGTGGTTTCTCCAGGGAAAAAGCACCTATCGGATTGAATAGGGAAGAAACCCACAAGGTGATCTAGAAATTATCCAAAAGACCTATACACTGGAGTAGAGATCCAAATCCCTTCCAGAGACTGGCTTACCCCCCTGCTTGTTGGGGGACCACGTATGCCACACTAGCCTCCTAGGGGATGCAGCAAACAGCCCCCGGCATAAGGGGAGGGCTATAGAGTGCTTTTTGGGGTGCGATCATGGTTATTAGGTGAACTATGCCTTAGATTCCTTTTAGTCTCCCTTGATTGCACACTTTAGGTGACAGGCCTGATTTCCTGCACCTCAACTCTGCGTGGAACCACACAGTCCAACAAGTTGTAGGGTATGCCTGCACTTTTTGCTGGTGGTGTAATTCCCAGCTCCAAGACAGGACCCATACCCACACGAGCTCTGCTTGAGCTAGTGTAGGTAGTGGGAGAGGCTAGTTGCCCCTAGTATGCGCTTAGCATCTGGGATGCACCAGGTTCGCAACCCTGTTAACAACACAAGTCCAACTCGGTTTTGGCACATGTAAG
Organism: Lepidochelys kempii; assembly: GCF_965140285.1. Lineage (NCBI taxonomy): Eukaryota > Metazoa > Chordata > Testudines > Cheloniidae > Lepidochelys > Lepidochelys kempii. The sequence continues at coordinate 29,957,028 of NC_136388.1, forward strand.
AGTTTTCCCTTCAGAAGCCCATGAGAACGTAAGTTTGTGGTGACACAGAAACAGTGTCTTCAGCATATAGCATTATTTCTTCATTCCCCTAAGTTGCCCACCATGTAAAGCAAAGGATAAAAACAAAAGGCCTGAATGCATGGCTGTTACTTACACCTTTTGAAGTCCCATTCACCTCCGCTAATTCCATCTTCGGCAGAGAGAAACAGACTGCCCCATTGCAGTTTCTACCTCTCTTCCTCTGTGTTTGACAGCCTGTCCCTGTCCTCCTGGCTCACCCAGCTCCCTTCCCTTTTCAGGGGTCTTTGAGCTCAGGCTTCAGTCTTGGGAAGACTAAACCATTCTAGCCTGGATGGAGCCAGATAAGGAGTATTCCTCAATAAACAGCTTTTCTATTATTTCCTTCAGGATTCTCACCTGTGTCACTGTTCCCTTTCTTGTTGTTTTTTCCCCCTTAACATCCTCCTTTGATTTACCTCTGACAGTCAGACAGGTTCCTACCAAATGAATGACATGAGAGAAATATGACTAAACAATGCACCACTCCCTCATTCTGCCCAGGTGTTTTGCAACCCAGGGGATGCATAGAGAAGGACTAATCCTGGAATTCCAAAGAGGTCAAGGACTCAAAATGTGTCCCGTTTCTGAAGCCTCCCACACCCATTAACATCCATGGAGCATCTGAGCAAAATGTCTCTCCCTGTGTGTCTGTTACAAATCATGAAAGAATTCAGCAGAAATTGTCACTCTGGTGATTTTTATTAGCTAGTTCTCAACTATCTTTTGCTACATGGAGCAATTAAAGGGGCAGTGAAGTCAGCCAATATCTGTAATAAAGTTTAGGTATCTAATCTCCCCTCCCTCTGCACTTTTTTTCTGAAACAGAAAGCTATTTCTCTTTGCTGGTAATGTGGCATAAACTGTAATAAAGAAGGTGTGCTGCATAATCTAATCGCGACCATCTCAACAAGAGGAGATCATAAGCGTGTTGTGTTCCACTGTCTTTGTTAAGCTTTTCTGCATGCTGTTGTTGATCCAACATCTGTCAGTTTCTGAGAATCTGAAGCCAAGCACCAGGATTTGAATTGGGGCTCAAAATAGCAGCAAAAGACCAAAGTTTGGGTCTCATTGTGCTCAGCAAGGGTTACGCTCCACAGCAGATGTACCAGAGGGAAAAGAAAAACAGATGTAGATATGGAGAGAGTCAACTCTCTGAACAGTGAAACTGTTCCACATAGCTGGTGTTATATGGTGTGATATGTGGTATTAGCACAACATTATGGTAGGGTGCTGTAGTTCAGTTGTTATTAGTAAGTGTCATTGTGTACTGATTGCAAGCACTCAAGTGTTTAGAAGGGGGAATCAAGGATACTAAATGGGGAAAAACAATACACAGGAGCCTAATATCTTTAAGAGGGTAAATTATCTTTTCCTTGAGAAAGCAGAAAATGTTAATGGGTAAGTCTGCCAAGACATGTTCTAATAGAAGTAAATAAAGGAACAAATGATGGTTCCAGTCCTTTTTATGTGCAGTTATAGTATATCTGTGGTACTCTTACTGAATCTGTGCAGCCGTGGCATAACAAATCTAAGGACTGCTCATTATAAAAAATAGCAGTGGGTGTACAACTGGTGAACCGTGCCACGAAAATGACACTTGTGTTTGGCTAACAGAAAGATGAAATGAAACAAGAATGAGCTTTAAGCATGGGGAATTTTTGTGAACTACCATAATAAGGGACAAGCTTTTGAGCTTCACAGAGCTCTTCTTCAGGTCTGGGGAAGGTGGATACAGTGATTACCTTCCCCACACCTGAAGAAGAGCTCCGTGAAGCTCAAAAGCTTGTCCTTTCCACCACCAGAAGTTGGTCCAATAAAAGATATTACCTCACCCACCCTGGCTGTCTCATATCTTAGGCCTAATACAGCTATACCAATATGCATACATCATAAGCTTGATATCTTGCATTTCCCAGGACCGTGTGCCTTTGCTGCATAAGTTGGTCCATGTGAGCTCACACATACTGTGTGCACCATTATCCCTGAATTTTATTGATATCAGTGTCTGTGTTGCACCCTCTATTGGCTTGTTATTCGCATACTATAATGCACTGTCAGCTATTTTATACAACAAACCACTTAAATTGATTTATCCATTATGGGACAGATCCTTCACTAAGTCAGGTCAACTTTACACTACTCTATCACCAAAATGATGCCCTAAAACTGGCTAACCCATCCACAGGACGATCCTCTCGCTCCAACACAGAGTACCTTGGATGCTATAGGTCCTATCACACCTTCCCCTGCCATTGGATTGGGGGGCAGGGAGCCAGAAAACTGAGGTTTCTTTTGCAATCTACCCAAGCTGCTATAATGGCTTTTTGGGAGCATGAGCAGCTCTTGCAGAGTTTAGAGCAGATTTCACTCTGCTTGCCCTTGGGCTTGGGGCAAGGGCCAGCACAGAAAATCCACAGGAGTGAGGAGTGCAGAGGTGGCTTTAAGCTGGAAAGCAGTGATGATGAGCATTGCGCAGCTGGAGCTGAGGATTTGGTGAACAATTTTAATCAAGAAACAAATGCATGGCACCTTTTACAATCGCCAGTTGCTGCAGCACCAATACAATGTGATTTATTGCACAGCTAAGGAAACACAATACGTTCAATACAACTATGAAATGAACAAAAACGTCCCTGGTTTCAAGACTGAACTTGATAAATTTATGGAGGGGATGGTATGATGAAACTGCCTACAATGGCATATAAATGATCTGTGATTGCTAACAGCAAATATCTCCAAGGCCTCTTCATGGGACAGTAGATGGGGAGATCTCTGAGTTGTTGTTACAGGAATTCTTTCCCAAGTGTCTGGCTGGAGGGGGTCTTGCCCACATGCTCAGGGTCTAACTGATCACCATATTTGGGGTCAGGAAGGAATTTTCCCTGGATCACATTGGCAGAGAGCCTCAGGGTTTTGTTGCCTTTCTCTGCAGCATAGGGCACAGGTCACTTGCAGGTTTAAAGTAATCTAAATGGTGGATTTCCTGTAACTTGAAGTCTTTAAATCATGATTTGACAACTTCAGTAACTCAGCCAGAGGATATGGGTCTATTACAGGAGTGGGTGGGTGAGGTTCTGCATCCTGCAATGTGCAAGAGGTCAGACTAGATGATCACGATGGTCCCTTCTGGCCTTAAAATCTATGAGTCTATGAAAAAATGCTCTAACAGATAAAAATTTAATTTAAAAAACAGATCAATCTGAGCTAAACCAAATAAATGTGTCTTTCAGCATGCCCTGAAGACTTCTAGACTCTGTCTTGGGCAAAGGACCTCAATCAGGACTCTAAAATGATAAAGCCTCACCACTTACTAAGGAGAGTTTTATCCTAGGAACTGATAGCAAAAGCTTCAGTTACCTCTCCTTGCTAACAAGCACCACTTCCATCTTTCCTGGGCTGAGCCTCAGCAAGCTTTGTTTTATCAACCAAGCAATGGAAGAGTCTAAGGGTATGGTGGAATATGGTTTTGATGACAGTATAGTGCTAAGTAATATTAGCCTATTGATAACACTGCAGTCCTAGGCGTCTCTCAGTCTCTGTGTCAGGCAATATATACCCTTAGGGATCCTTGTGATCAAGGTAACCCCTCCATGCTAACTTCCCTAAAGAAGAGAAACAACATCCACTTTTAAGGATGTGGTTTGGACCCAGAAGAGTTCTATTAGGAGCTCAAGTGAAGGAGGCAGGACAGATGCATCTAATTTTCAAAAACAGTTAGGAAGGGGACAGTTTCCTAAAGAAGCTGCTGCTGGTACGAGAAAACTTTTTTCCACTCTAGGGATTGCTACAAAAGTATGTACTCTTGCTTGCTTAATTTGATTGATGAAATTTATTTGAAAAAGCAGTCTGAAGAATGGCAATGCTGTATGAAGGGAATTTACTTTTGGACTCTGTCCTACGGTGCTTTCATAGGGTTTTCTCTGAAAAAATAGTTTCCTGTTTTGTTTGTGGGAAGGACTTTGGAATTTAGCTGGATTTTGCATTGGTGGAGCAGTGCAAAGTGGATGAAGAACACGCCAGGATTTGGGCCTTGAGGTCTTATTTAGAAATTAATACTAGTGATCATTATCCAGTTAATAAAACGTCAGTTATATTGAGTTTTAATTGTGATGCGCTCTCTCTTGTTCCCAACCAAAGTATTCACCCGGCTTGCTAGGAAACAGATTTATCAGTAAGAAAGATGGGTTAAATCCTGAGTGCACTGAAGTCAGTGGGAAAACTTTTATTGACTTCAGCTAAGCCAGGATTTCACCTTGCATGTCTTACAGCACTTGAAAGAGAGATTCCCAGTTTAAACTTGTATGAATCAGGAACTAAGTTTTAAAATGTAATTAATCAAAAACAGTGCTGTAAACAAGTAAAGTCCAACTTCATGGGACAGTTCAGAGAAAACAGGCCAACAGAAGAAAGAGCTGAAAGAGTTGAAACAGGCCACGGTCTTGCTAAGGCCCATCTTTTTAAGGCCCCAAAGTTGCCACCCAATCAAAAGTTGGGTCATACAACCCCAAATACACCATTTATCTCAGCAAACTACTGTGCTTTCCACTCATAACCACAAGGCACAGAACGGCCTGGAGACACAATGAAGGTGAATTGTCAGGTGTTGCAGTAAAGAACCATACTTGAACAAATGTCTCTTCTAGAAGGTGTTCACAACAGGACAGTTACAGCACAACACAGAGAAGCCCACTGACTGCCACAAGAAATGTGTCTGCAGGTGTGTCCGAGCAGGGTGGCAGAGGGAGGGAAAACATACTGACAAATCAGTTAACATAATGGGTAATGCTAAATGTGACAATCTCGGAAGCGCAGTGGCGCGAGCCACAAGTGTCCAGTTCCACAGCTCCATAGGACGCTGGTATACTGTGGCAGAGGACAAGTGGGGAAGTTGCAATCTGAGGGATTGCCTCTCATCAAGTGATACCAAGGCAGATGACGTTCTTGAACTGACAGCCTACACAGATGAGTGGGTTCGAATTAACTTCCCCTAATTGTTTTGGAAGGATCTCTTGGCCTTCAGGGCACACTGCAGGTATATCAGTTCTCTTCACCTTTTCCAGGAGGAATCATAGAATCATAGAATCATAGAATATCAGGGTTGGAATGCACCCCAGAAGGTCATCTAGTCCAACCCCCTGCTCAGAGCAGGACCAATTCCCAGTTAAATCATCCCAGCCAGGGCTTTGTCAAGCCTGACCTTAAAAACCTCTAAGGAAGGAGATTCTACCACCTCCCTAGGTAACGCATTCCAGTGTTTCACCACCCTCTTAGTGAAAAAGTTTTTCCTAATATCCAACCTAAACCTCCCCCACTGCAACTTGAGACCATTACTCCTCGTTCTGTCATCTGCTACCATTGAGAACAGTCTAGAGCCATCCTCTTTGGAACCCCCTTTCAGGTAGTTGAAAGCAGCTATCAGATCCCCCCTCATTCTTCTCTTCTGCAGGCTAAACAATCCCAGCTCCCTCAGCCTCTCCTCATAACTCATGTGTTCCAGTCCCCTAATCATTTTTGTTGCCCTTCGCTGGACTCTCTCCAACTTATCCACATCCTTCTTGAAGTGTGGGGCCCAAAACTGGACACAGTACTCCAGATGAGGCCTCACCAATGTCGAATAGAGGGGAATGATCACATCCCTCGATCTGCTCGCTATGCCCCTACTTATACATCCCAAAATGCCATTGGCCTTCTTGGCAACAAGGGCACACTGCTGACTCATATCCAGCTTCTCGTCCACTGTCACCCCTAGGTCCTTTTCCGCAGAACTGCTGCCTAGCCATTCGGTCCCTAGTCTGTAGCTGTGCATTGGGTTCTTCTGTCCTAAGTGCAGGACCCTGCACTTATCCTTATTGAACCTCATCAGATTCCTTTTGGCCCAATCCTCCAATTTGTCTAGGTCTTTCTGTATCCTATCCCTCCCCTCCAGCGTATCTACCACTCCTCCCAGTTTAGTATCATCCGCAAATTTGCTGAGAGTGCAATCCACACCATCCTCCAGATCATTTATGAAGATATTGAACAAAACCGGCCCCAGGACCGACCCTTGGGGTACTCCACTTGATACCGGCTGCCAACTAGATATGGAGCCATTGATCACTACCCGTTGAGCCCGACAATCTAGCCAGCTTTCTACCCACCTTGTAGTGCATTCATCCAGCCCATACTTCCTTAACTTGCTGACAAGAATACTGTGGGAGATCGTGTCAAATGCCAAGACAGGGGAGAGTGCTCAAATTGAGCTGAATGGACCAGTAACTGAGTGGCAATTGTGATGCTAAGAAAGGGTGTTGCCTGGATGAGAAAAGCCAACCATGAATCTTTGGACTCACTAGCCCATCCAACCTGAAAAACTCAAAGTGAAACAGCTAAAATCGCCAAGTTTCACCTTGTTTCATTTCAAAACCACATGATAAATGGAAGCCAGGTTAAAACCATAACTCTACCTATGATGATTCAAAAGGTTTGTAGCTATTTCAGTGTACCAGGTCTGAATTTTTAACTAACAATGATCTCTGTACCAATACTAGTATGAAATTGATGGCTGAAGCATAACGCAGCCTTATACAGTAGTGGTGATCTACATACATAACATCATGCAGGGTGCGGGGGACTGAATGCAGTTTTAATGTTTCACTACACTGTACAGCCACACACATTATTTAGCCCAATGGGTATTACTATTGTACTCAGAGGCAGAAAGTCTCTTCCAGAATGCAAAAATCGATGAGCACGACTGATGACGGCAATTCTGTTGTGGAGGATAAAATAAAATAAATCTATAGGAAGTCTTCTGCCACCCTTACTCACAGTGAGTAATATCTTACTGTACAAGTTTGAGGAGTAAAATGCTGCTAGGCATGAGTAAAGGAGGCAGAATCTGGCCCTATTTTAATGAGCTAGATCTTCATATGGTGTAAGTCACCATAGCTCCATTGATTTCAATGGAGCTACACAAATTTACACCAGCTGAGGATCTAACCTGTATCTTTTAGGAGGAATAATTACTTTTAGGAGCTCCTCCCTCCTAATCAAGTCCATTCACTGGACTAAGGCAATGGCAGCCATATATGTTCATCAGAGGTCAGATGTTAAGACAAAGAGCAGATGTTCAATTTTTGGCAATTCTACTAGTTCTTCCACAAGTATGATTTCCAGATGTATGCTCACACCCTCTGTTTTAATTTTTCCAAGAACTATTTGGAGAAGTGGTTGTTGTTTTTTAATTGTCTTAGCTTTTATTGTTTCAGTTGATAAAAACAGTCCATCTATACCAAGCATACATTGCAATAGCATAGTACCTAGTGGTAAAGTGATGTGGTTTTATTTTTATTGTATTTTCTAAAATTAGTATAAACCACAGAAACTGCAAAACCCTGCATGGGAAAGGGGTGATAAAGATAAAAGAAAGCAGCATTTATTTTTTCCCCAACCAGTTCCAAATGTGCCACTGTGCCTATTACATCCCATAAACACCAGGGCAATAGCACCAGCTGCTCATTACTCTCAGAGGAAATGCTGTTTCCTCTCATTTTGGCACAAACTACCCCCCAAAAGGAAAACAGTCTTTGTGAGCTGCAGCTAAACATTCAGTCTTCATAATGATGTTCTATATAAACAATGCTATGCGATATGTCTCTCCTGACAGCCAATTCCTATAAAAAATATAAAATAAAAAGATACACTAAACCAACGGGCATAAAAGGCATTTGCATTTGGAAATGTTTCTGGAAGGTAGTATTTTAGAAATACCACCACTATTCCTCATTGGATGGCTGGGATAAAGGCTGGCAAGGAACTAAGCACCGTTAATATGTTAATGCCAGTCAGAGGTGCCTTGCAGTGGAAAGTCTTGTTTGGCTTGTTTTTCAATTCAGTGGAAAAGCACTAAGTACAGGTTTAAGTTAAAATAGGAGACACATTTGAAATAGCATTAATATGTGAGATGTGCTTTGATTTAAAACACTTGTCAGTGCTTTCCAAATATTCTAAAGCAAACTGGAGAATCAGCCTGTCCGTATTGTAAAGCTGAAACTCCTGAGAATTTCTGTGTCATTACCCATCCATGTACCAAATTGGCCTGGCTAGAGTCAGTCCCATACCAGTATTAGGCTTTTTATTAAATAAAAAATAGGAGGGTGTTTTCCTGAAGCTTTTGTGGCTCAAAGACCACAGCTGCCACATGCTGCTTCTATATTTTTAACATGATCCCGTCTGTTGCCCTCACCATGATCTTTCTGCCAAGCTTGTGGTATAAAGGCTGAGCTAGAGTGGAAGGTTGGAAGGAAAAGAGAGAGAGTCCAGCTGCTTTACAATTAACACGGTATGGATGGAAAATACTGGCAGCTGGATGTGAAAGGCTTGTTGAGGAGACAGGGCAGGGCAGAGGAAGTGTTCCCAGAATGATATATCAGTGATAGATCTTTTACAGAGCTATTTGTCTGTGGACTTTAGGAAGAAAGGGAAGAATCAGCCACGACAGTGAATGGAGATTGGGGAGTAAAGACACGGATTGGAAGATCAGAAAGAGGATAACTGTGAAAACACCTTCTAGAAGTATTAAAATAACACCTATGTCCTTAATGCTGCCATTTAAAGGAATTGGTAAATCCTAGATAATCATGCATAAAACTTAAAAGAAAAAAGGTAAACAAAAGGCTAATCAGGAGTATATGATGGATAATCTCTTGCAGCAGACTTGCATAACTTCCAAAACCCCTTTCCTAGTCATGTCCACATTCAGTGATATTTTGGAGGACGAGGAAAGAAAAGGCTATTATTTTGCCCTGTACGATTACAGGATAAGCATGTATTAGCATTTGAACCAATCTAAAAGATACCCAGTGAAACAAAGCAGAAGCCATTACGATTGTATAAAACATATTCAATTCGAAATACAAATAGTTCTGCACCTGAAGGCTTCCCTGAAATCCTGGTAAACAAACGTTGGACCCTATTGATGTCTGAGACTGGGATCTGCATTGCAGCTGAAAATGAGCAATGTAAGAAATACAATTTTGCACTGAAGGAAAAAAGTTGTCTATTGTGTTCTGTTAGGCTCAAATCCAATTTATAAACAACCTTATGTTGCATTTCCCCAGTTCTACTTGGCATACCGACCATCCATGATTTCCATGTTGATGGTACATTGTAGCCTTATAGACAGCATCCCCTGCAAAAATACTCTTCTGTGATGGGGAGGCTGTCCATAAAGCCATTATATCAGATCCTCAGCTGCTGTAAATTAGCAAAGCTCCATTGAAGTTGGGGCTGAAATATAGCTATTCTAATTCACACCAGCCAAAGATCTGGCATCCTTTCTTCTTTTTCTTCTCTCCTACTCATATTTTTTAGTGTTTTGGGTATACTGGTGAATGCCTATGAGAAATAATAGTTGGTCCAACACTGTCAGCTACTTTTAGTTAGGACACACTTCCTGTCAAAGCCTGAGCCACACATTTCAGGTAAAGTACCAGCTGGCATGGGCTAAAAAGTTATCATGACTGTGTTTGTGTTACTGATAGAAAAGAGACAGCTTTGAATTCTCCATGCACAGCCATTAACATGTATGCAGTATAAGTACCATAGATACATAGTATGCATATTTCATGAAACAATTCAGAGTTAAGGTGAACAGTCCATCTTTGGGCTAATTTTTTCACCTTTCAAGTGTTGAAGGCATAGGCTAACACACAGGTCTTTCACAGTTTGGGAGAACTGAATCCTTATTAAACTCGCACCAAAATTGTATTTCTAAGTATTCAAGTGCAGTGTCTAATAATGCATGAGTCAAAACCCAAAAAGCATGTAGCATACACACAATCCTTGTTGACTAAGCATTTGGGATTAAAGTAGCATGGAGGCTGAATTCTTCCGTCTGAAGCCATCTCATAGTTGTAAAGTTCATTGACGTGGAAATTTAGAGAAGCTTTCATTGTGGCTAATGGCAGTGCACCTATATTGTGGGTAATTACCAGTATTCAGCCTTCAGTGCTTCACTGTTCATGAGACTAATGTTTATTCAGAACAGTAAATATAAGGTCTAAGACACCTTTAAAGGGATGTTCAAATGTGTCTGTGACCATAGATGAGTGGGGTCAATAGTTAATTGCTCTAGTAAGCATATTTGACTCTGAGTGTCTAGGGACAGCGGAGCAGTGTGGTAGATGCCAGGAAAGCTGCAATGATTTGTTATTTGGGCTGAACTAATAGTAATTGAAAGGTGTAATACAAAGGTAACAATATTAGCTTTGTTTGTATTCTATTTCTTTTATTGTATTCTATTTCATACAGATCATTAATTAGCTTTTATTGTATTCTATTTCATACAGATCATTAATGCAAACATTTAGAACTGATTTTTATGGATCTTGAATATAAATCTGAACCTATGGTGTAAAAGGTTTGTTAGTTAATATATCCTCAGATATCATAAAATCATATTGACTTTTTTATGGTATTGAGCCAAAACCCTGCCCATAACTAGCATCAGCCCAAGTGAAAACTAAATGTCTGATCTTGTGAACTGCTCAGTGACTTCTGTAAGGTGCTGAGCACTCTTCACTATCATTTACTTCAATGGAAGTTTAATGCACTTAAACTCCCAGAAATGGACCTTGATATGGCCCTATTGCTATGCACATCTTATGCATGTATTTAATTTTATATATGTTAGCAGTCTCATTGAAGTCCAAAGTTAAGCATGGTTGTAAATATTTTCAGGATCAAAACCTATGATTTTAGGTTTTGACTATGTGAGAAAAGTAATTATTTCTCTGTGTGACTTATTTTTTTAAGAACCTTTCGTTCTTTTACTTACTTAAAGTGGTTATACTGTTTCTTAAACTAAATGTTTGAGTTGTGCTGTGCATTGAGGTGCAAAGCGCAGTGGGCTTGCAGAGATTAATTTATACTTATTTCCTTTGTTGCTGGTAAAAGGAGAATGGTTTTTGAGGGGTGCACTTAATATATTTTAGATTTGTAGGTGAAAGGATTATTTCCCAATTTGAAACTACAGGTCCTTCACATCCAGGCTGCATAAAGAAAGAAAATGACTGTGCCTTTTGGGAAACAGATTGATAACCAGTAAACATAAAACTGGTCTTGATAGAATGGAGAAAAAATCTTTATTTAATCAGTTTGATCAAATTTAACCTTTGCAAAATTGGGCTTTGTCTGAATAAGTCATGCACATGCCTGCTGTGCAAAAGGAGGAAATCTCCTGTATCTAGGAGACTACAGTCAACTAATCAACAATAACAGTATATTATTTTCCTGTTTTAAAGGTTTTTTTCCTATCTAAATCCCAGGGACCAACTAACAAGAACACACAGTACCTATGGTGCCTTCTGATTTACAAGCTTCTAGGGTCAGTCCAAGACTTAAATTTACCTTCTTCATAACTACATGAGAAATGTAATAAAACTGGAAAATCTATGGGGGAAGTTAGCCTAGCTGTCACAAAAGAGTAACAGATCTAATAGCTGAAATTTTTACTTTAGCAGTAGAATTGAAAACATAAATACCAAAACGGTGAGCACCAAAAAACAAAGAAATTATTTTAAAATTTGCTAGGAGGATGAGTGATAGTTTCCTATTGTATTGCAAAGTAAAAGTCCCTCGGAAGTGCAAGAAATTACCTCATGGCCAGATTTTGATACCTTTTTTAACACTGAATAGCTCCTTACTGCACAGTGAGTTCTTTTGAAGTAAATGGGATTACTCATGGAGTAAGATACTTCTCCATTTGAGAAAAGATTGTAGAATCTGGCCCTCTGTGACTTGAAATGTTTTCCCATGAAGACTTTTATTGTCATGGCTTCCATGATGAAAGTCTACTCTTTTGATTCTTAATTGCCTTGCGGGGTCCTAAAACCCTTGTGTTATAATTAATATGTCCCAGTTGTGAAATCCTACTGCCTTCCACTGAGCTCATTAACAGTTACACGAGCACACTTTTTTTTTATGACCCTTTCAAAATAAGTTACTATGTTCTGATGCTTTTATTTCTCAAAATAATTATAATAGAAATGCTTATTGATCTTATTTATTATGAAAATTAAATAGAGAACAAATGTAGCTTAAGATTTGGGCTAATAACTTTTTACAATGAAAAAGTTCTTATTCAAGCAAGGGCCCAATCTTGAAAGGCTAGAACATGAGCCACTTCTGTTGATCTTAATGGGAATTGAGAGTGCTCAGGATCTCTGAAGAATATTTGTCATCATATGCCACTAGAAATTAGAAATCGGCAAACATGAAAAGGTCCAGAGGTTCTCTTAGGGTCAGAAAATAACCCACAGAATTTTAGAAACTCAGGTATTACTGTGATGAATGCTATAATAATTTGTCAATATATAAGTGGACATGGAAATAAAGCCATGAAGAAGCTTTCTGAATAGGAAATCTTTTAGTGAAACTTAATCTGGAGAAATGGAGGGATCTAAAAGGTCACAGACCCAATTCAAAATTTACAGTGACTCCTCTTCCATCTCAATATTCTCTATTTTTGCCAGCTATCTATTTCTTATAATAGATCTTCAGCAATAATCAAGGAGCACACATGGCAGATCGGGGTAGGAGGAAGGTGCAAAGATGTCATAAAGCTCTCCTTTACACTCCCCGATCCTACACTGATCGTGTACAAGGCCAGCAGAGGTCAGATAAGGGAAAAAATAATCATACTCATTTAAGCCCACCCAACAAAATAACCTACACCCACATGAGACCTCTCTTACAGTAGATTGTATAGTCTCTGGACTACTTAGGCTAGGATCAGTATCCCATCAGTGGGTTCCAATACATCAGTGGATTCTATTGGGTTCTTCATATTTGGTTTCTCCTCGTGAGGCAAGTATGACCCACTAAGCTTCTTGGTATTTGTTCCTCCTTGTAGGGCTCAGATGCCCACTGTGCTCTGCTATGCTCCTTGGACTTGGCTCCTCCTCAAGCCCACTCACTAGGAGGCCAAAATGAGCTGTCATTCACAGTTGGTGGTGCAGTTCTTTATAATATGATCCTCCCTTTCCTTTCTTTCATGCTTTGAGCAGTGAAAATAACAGTGATATCTAAGGTATTATCATTGGCCCTCTGAGTTAGCATTCATTAATAAGTCAGTTCACACCTCACAAAGTTGTTGCAGATTCTGTAAATGCAGGTGGTGTCACTGCATAGGTTATACTTCACATTTTCAAAGCTACTAACGATAACAGATTCTAGAGATCATGAGAGGTGCTGACATGCCATGCTGGCATGTACCAGCTTAATCCAAGACCTGAAGGCCAGTACCTAGGTACCAATCAGAGGAGCTTAAAGGCTGCTGTAAATTACTTTTGGTTCCCAATAGCCTCAAAGGGCCAAAATGGAGCTGAAGATGTTGAACATACGGCAGCCTTGGACATGCCTGTCTTGTTCTGGGGCAGCAACAGAGAGAGAAGAAGCATAGTTATAGTTATAGCAGATCCACATCACGGGAGCATCCCCTTACCCTACAGTGATCCTGTCAGGCCTGGTTTTGCTGTCCCTACAGCCAGACACCACTGGAAGCACAAAACAAAGTGGCTACTCCACATCTGGGACTCTGACTTTTGGACTTTATTTTATTCTCTAATTCCTTAATTTCATTTATTTTGTTCATTCCAGCAAATTCTACATACTTCATAGGACATCTTCCCAACCCATTAAATTAATATCTAGCCCTTTGACTGTCTTGAAACTTCTTGTCAATACTTTTCAGTGAGTATAAGCCACCCACCTGCTCATGAAATATCTCAATCCTCTCTCACCTGGGAGATTTCAAATATTGTAAGCCAGACTGCCACATAGAGAAGAACAAACTAAGTCTTATTTGGGCAAATGTGGCTCTGAGCAAATGTACCCCTGAGCAAAACTTGGAAAGAATGGGCTCCAATAGACTTTGAGGTCTGACAATGGGGTACTTTTTTTTGTTTGCATTTATAACACACATCTGTGTTGTTGTAGGGACTGAAAGAAAAGTGCTGAATGCTAGAATCCTGATGCATTCCAGAACTCAATCAGAAACAAGTGCCAAAAATCTCCTGAGGAAGCCTGTTCTCATGAGATTTCAAGCCAAATTTTCAGTGTGGATAGTTCAAATAGGCATCCAAAATCTGAGTATTTACTCAGGCTGAACTGAAGCTCTGCACTTTTTGAAGTTCATCTAGTGATTCCTCTTGTTCATATAATCTGTCACATTTGAAGTCACTTGTATATTTAAATGAGTTAAAATAATTATAAATTAATCTGTAATGTAACTTTGAATCTATTTGAAATTGGTAATAATTAAATCTAATTTTTTCACCATGGGGTTCTTTTGTCCATAATCTGGTAAAGGTCAGAAAGTTCAGGAACTTGGGTTTGGTAAAGCCATTGTCACCAATGTACATGCCAGTTTCAGAATTAGTTGTGTGTGTATGTGGTGCTTAGTTCTTATTGGGAGAAGGTTAACTACTGTAGAGTCCTAAAGTTTTTTTTATGGTATAATTTCACCTTGGAAACACAGACATAATCTTGTGCCTCTCACAATTGGAAACAATATGAAATGACTTCCCAATGCTCTTGGCAGCCATGAATAGCTCTTACGATGCAAGAAGTGACTTCTGAGCCAACAGAAAGCTATACAGGATAAATTCCTTCTGTGTCAGTAGGTCTGTAGCAGGCAGGTAATAAGAATGTAAAATACCAAGGGCCTGATTTAACCTCCATTGAAGTCAAAGGGAGTTGGATCAGGCTATTAGCCATGTGGCTAAGTGGGCATCCCATTTCTGAAGATAGATATTTTTTTTACAAAAATGAAATGATTTGTCAGAGATAACTCAAAGCCAGATTTTGCGCTATAATAACATCTAGCTGAATTAGAAACTGCAATAGCCACATTACTTACCAGACAGGTAAAGTAATGCTATTCCCTCCATGTCCCTCTTTAGCATCCTCTTATTCTTAAACTGAATAGTGATAGTTCACTCTGCATAAATCAAAGAAATCTGATGATCAACAAAAACTTCTTAACAATGAGAATCAATAAGCACATGACATGGCATCTAGTTGTTGTGCACTTTTGCGTCTTCACCATTGCAGCCAAGTCAGTTTCAAATTTGTGTATCCAAAGTGAAAGCAAAGTGTCCGGACTGTGTGTTTGCAGAGACAGTGTATGGTGAGTGTGTTGTGCTGTGACATCAAAGTAGTGTATATTGCTGTACAGTATAGCTGATCAGGAATTCTTCAAAATGTCTTTTTTTGTTTTGGACAGAAAATGCAGGTTCTGTGAAATCAATTTTTTTACATGGGCAAATTTAACTTTCGCCTTGTTTTTCCCTTTGTGTTGGGGAAAATGGAAACGAAATATTTTGGTTCAAATCAGGCTGACCTTAATCTCTGAGCGTCCACAGTGCCTTGTGGAAATTGTCGTTTGAGCCCATTTTCCATGTCCCCATTTTCTTACAAGGGCTGGGCTCCTGACTGGACTATATCTCCCATAAAACGATATATTTTGATTTAGGAATGTTGAAACATTTCATTTAGATCAAAAATGTCCATTCCTGAATCAAAAGTTTTCAAAACTTTCTGTTCTATGTAAAAGTTTGATAATTCAATTATTCATTGCAATTCAGAATGAAAACAAATGTCAAAATATTGGAATTTTCCACACGATGGAAATTCCAGTTTTCAACCAGCTCTGCAGTAGAGGTGATGTTATTGCATAGTCACATTATGGAGAAAACTGCAACTTTTGCTGTATTTTGTGCTAATTAAAGCTTTTTCATTCATGCATGATAAATTCCACGTTATTGCTATCATTGCTTGTCATTGTGGTAAAGAAGGCATTACTGTCAAACAGCTGCCTGACTTACATGTTTTATAAATTGTATTTCTGAGGACTGATTTTAGAAATAATGTTTGTTTAATTGCAAAAATCATGCACTTTAGGGGGAAATGCTGAATAACCCAATTTAACCTTAATCATATTTTTGTCTCAAGTGTCTTATAAATGAAATTGCTATGGTCTGTAATATCAAAGAGTGGTAACAGCAGTGTGACAACATTTATAACAATTCTTTGTCTAAATCTTTAGGCACTACATGGTATTGTACAAGTGCCAGGCTGCCAGAAGAGACACTGGAGAATTTAGAAACTCCAGTGACTGTATGACGACATTCAATAGCTGTGTATGTTTTTGGTGGTATTTTGGGGGCACACAGTAATTTGTGGAACAAGTAGCTCAGGGCATTCCTAGAGATATCTTTTGAAATGCCCATTCACCAGAAGAAGACAGCATTGTACTCTGTCACTTAATTCTTCCAAAAGTGTTTGAAATATTATTTGTTAACTTGAAACTAATTAGTATATGCGGAACAGTAAAGAAAGCTATTTTACTGTTTTTCTGATTTTGAAAATTGTGACTCTAAATATTCCAAAGACCTTTTCCTAAGTCAATTTATTTTTTAATTCTATTACAAGGGAAGTACAATGTGTTTTCTCTGTCCATACTGATATAATGAGAGGAAAACACATTTTTTCCAAATGAATAGATAATGTTTCTAGTACAAAAACAGTTAACTGAAGGTTTGATATTTACAAAATATCATAAAATGTAATGGCTTCAAGTTTTTTGTTGAATATTCATTAAATATCCTTTCCTCATAGGGCATATAAATCATGTGAAATGCAATGCATATACACTTTAAAATTTGACAGAAAATACTCATATTTCTAAGATAAAGGTTTTTTCTTCTTTAAGCATTCTCTCAAATCATATATAATCAGGAACATTGGCAACACTTGCTGCTAAGAGGAGGACAGAGTGAACATCAAGAAATCCAAATGAATTCAAACCCATTAAATGTAATGGTGTGGTAAATCTCACTATACCATCTGCTGTAGAACACTGATACACTATTGGAATTCCACATCTTATTTACATAACAGATAAGAATGTGTTAGTAGATTTATATGGCAAATGAATACCCGGAGACAAAACTAAGTTTCTAGTCTATTCACATCTGGGGAACACCTACATCTGTAGAGCTAATACTGAAATTACAGTAAGATAGCCTTTCCATGGAAGACCAGGCCACTTCACTCAGATATTACCCATTTAACAAAGAAAATCAGGACCAGTCCCTTGAAGCACTGGTGAGAGCTGAGCTACTTCATCAAAAGAAAACATAACCTTCCTTAAATTAGTACACATTTTTGAAGGAATTAACATCAAACATTCTGGCAGATAAGGTGTATCGTATTTAAAACATCTGTGCTGTGAGTTCAGCAAATCACCCTGTGGCAAAGTTTGAAGGAAAATATGCCACAGATTCATTTTTGCCCTGTCTTGCATATTTAGGTTGACACTCTTCTTTATAATTATAGTCCTAACATTTTCATTTACTTAACACTGAAATAGAGTGGCGCCCACAACCCTCTTTTATGCCATATCATATCACGGGTATATCCTACACAGCTGAAAGTCTATGAACTGTAGAGGCACAATACGGTACACTGGGAACTGTCTCTTGCGACTCTTAATCATTCTATTTAAAATCAGGAGGCTCACTTAAGGGCCTTAACTGATCTGACATGTGATTGATTAAACCCATTGCTTGTCAAATCAGTTTAAATATTTATCTTCTAATACATCACAAGTGCACCAAGCAGCTGACCTGGTCAAAGAAAGCATTTTATGCAGGATTATTAACAGATTGCTTCAGTAGCAAACTCATGTTACTTTAATTTGGAGACCTCTGAACCAAAGTCAATTGACAGTAGTGTATTTGTAAAGGAAGATATTTAAATGACCACTCTTCCATTTAAATCAGACAAGCAACCTCTGGATCCCAAGCTATAGGTGAATGTTTAAGAGAAGATTCTTTATAGCTGAACCATACCCAAGGGTGCCCACTGACAGCTTTTCTGTTGCCAGAAGGACAGTGAAATTTGTTTTCATTCTGAATTGCAATGAATAATTGAAATATCAAACGTTTTCATAGAACAGAAAGTTTTGAAAACTTTTGATTCAGGAATGGACATTTTTGATCTAAATTAAATGTTTAAACGTTCCTAAATCAAAATATATCATTTATGGGAGAACTTTTGCTGACACGCATGCTATAATAGTTGATGTATTTTCCCTGGAATACATCCTTGGGCTCACTTTTGGCCTTACCTTAATGGTGGCTGCTTGTAAGCTATATATCTTAACCTGTCACCAAATCATTAGTATCAGTTCCTAAAATATACTGCAATAATTTAGCAGTGCAGCGATACTGATCTTAATGGAATCAGACATCAGTAGTTTTGCTATTTCCTCTATGGATTCTGGATTCTTCTATTGAACATTTGCTAAAACAGTTGTTCATCAGCCATGCACATATTCCTGCCAAGCTACAGGAAATTACTTCTATTCATGTTTTTAATTTCAGTCCCCAGCAGAAGTGCATCTTTTCTGTTTGGCACTCAGTCTGGTTTCATAAAAGAAACATGGTCTTGTACAATAATACAGAAACATTTGTTTTTTCTTAGGTTAATAGCTGGGCTCTTACGACAGCTTTCTTGTTAGGAATGGAAAATTATGGCAAATATCCCAAATTATATTGTTCTATATTAAAGCCTCATTATTTAGATCTTTTATGTTTAAACAAAAATGTAACTCAGAAACTCCAAACTAAACTCACCTTGTTTATTTTTAATTGTATGCTCTTCAAAGCAGTGAATGTTTCCTTCTGTGTTTGGAAAGTGCTAGTATGCTTTGGGTGATGTCACAATCTTCTTAATATAGATTATTAATGATTAATGTATTATATTATTGATTAATTTATGTTCAAACAAAAATTCAGATATGTCCCTTGAAACAACTGTGATCACCACTAGTTTGTTTATCCTGTATACATTTTGCAGTAGAACTAGTGACAACTGCTAGAATAAATAAAGAAATTCAATTAGTTGTTCATCATAAACATTCTTAGGGCTCAGATCTCCACTGTGCTCCAGAAAAGCATGGAGAGGGGAGGCTGACAGAGCTGATCATGTGTCTCTCGTTTTTCTCTGCTTGGTCCCAGAGTAACTTAAAAATTGCAGAAGGAAAATGTATCTTGTTCTACTGGCAGAAGAACTTCCACCAGTAGGGAATTGGGTAAAGTGGAGCCTTGCTCTGCCATGCCCTTATGCCTCTCCTTCCCAGGCTTGGTCCCTCTCCTGCTGTGCCTTTTCCCTCCCACTTATGCAGGGTGGCACTGCTCCAGCCTAGAAGATGGTGGCAATGGGTCACAGAGCCCCCTCCCCCATCTTTACCACAAGTTCAAGGTGCAACTATGCAAGGGAAATTCTCTAGGGAGAATCTCAACAGTTAACTTAGTGGATTGGAGAACCTGGCCCATTAGAATTTGTCTTTTTTGGCTTAATACTAATTGCCTGCAAACTGTGGTCCTGATGTAGCAATGTGATCTAGGAGCAGGCTGCTTCGCATACATGGAGACCCACTGAAATCAGAGAGGCTCTGCGTGGGGGTGAAGAGGGCAGTCAGCCTGCATATATGACAATGTTGTGAAGATTTTACTGGAAGTCAGTGTAGCTAGCCCAGAAGAAGTAAAGACTCCTCTATTCATCAGACATGCTTAGATGAGTTAGAGGCTCCTAAGTCTTTATTGTCCAACTACTGTGTTCCTTGTGCACCCACTTCTGTCACTGATTGGGCTCTAAGTATCCAAAAAGGCTGAACATGAAATGCATTTTTTGAATTAAGATATGAATTATAGCCAAGGAGGGACTTTCTTGGGGTTTGTTTCATAAAAAGTTTGCTGTGAAAGTGAATGTTCTCAAATGGCAGTTCCACAACTAATGTTGGTATGCTGAACTTTGCTCATTTTCAGTGCAATTTGGTAATATGTTAGAACACTGGAGATTATTTTGTGAATTGTATTTTCATCATAGCCTACTTAGAGTGAAAACACCAGAAACAGCAAAAACTATAAGCAATTTGTTCGATTCCCTCAGTTCCCCAGCTATTTAGCTATCCAGGACAATGTTGTGTCTTTGGATGACCGTTAATTTTAAGCACGTGGCTTATAAGACATTGATGGTCTCACTGTTCCCTTTTATCTGGATGGATGAACAAGGATGTCTTCCTAGAGATTAATACAGTGTCCTACAATATTTTGATAGACACTCATTCAGATGCTCATTGATCCCCCTCCCTCCCCCACCACCACCACCACCACCTTAACCAAAGACTGGGTTGTGGCTGGGTTTGTGAGTTTGTGTGTGTGGTTTTTGGAAAAAAAGGGGGGGGTGAGAAAACCTGGATTTGTGCTGGAAATGGCCCACCTTGATTATCATACACATTGTAAAGAGAGTGGTCACTTTGGATGGGCTATTACCAGCAGGAGAGTGAGTTTGTGTGGTGGGGGGGGGGGGCGGAGGGTGAGAAAACCTGGATTTGTGCTGGAAATGGCCCAACTTGATTATCATACACATTGTAAGGAGAGTGATCACTTTAGATAAGCTATTACAAGCAGGAGAGTGGGGTGGGAGAAGGTATTGTTTCATGGTCTCTGTGTATATAATGTCTTCTGCAGTTTCCACAGTATGCATCCGATGAAGTGAGCTGTAGCTCACGAAAGCTTATGCTCAAATAAATTGGTTAGTCTCTAAGGTGCCACAAGTACTCCTTTTCTTTTTGCGAATACAGACTAACACGGCTGTTACTCTGAAAGCTGGCCTCTGAGAGAGTACTCAAAGACTGTGACAGCTAGGTGCAGAGAGGAAAGGGTGATTTACTTTCCTCTGCAGCACAAAGAAAGTGACCCCAAGGACATTAACTCCAGTGCCATCCCCCATGAATAAGTGACTCTCCAGTAGGCCAAATGAGGGCAGAGGTCCAAAGGCCCCAGATGCAGTAGAGGCCTCCATGGCCACCAGCCAGCAATGCACTAGAAGTGGCAGAGGGGACGCAGCAGAAGGAATGATTTACGGCATGGTCCCCCTTCAATTCCTTCCTTTCACATGCTACAGGGCACTGAGCCTGGGGCCACTGTGTCCCAGCAGGGCTCTGGAATGCTGTCCTCCGAATGTATCTTGCCTGCCCATTCAGCCTCCCCTACTAGCTGCCTCCCCAAGCCCAACTAGTGGGTGGTGGAGCTGCACAGTCCTGAGTTCCCTTGGAGGCCTCCACAACTCCTAGTGTCTCATCACAACTTTGGAGGCTTTGCGTGTCCTGTACTTTGGACAACAGAGCCTATGTTCTATCTAGTCAACAGAACTCTGCCAGACACTCTGACTCTCACAGCAACAGCAAACAACCAGTGACCATGATTCCACTGGTCTCCACTATCTCACCAGGCCTTCTATCTTCATTTCCTTGGTCCTTAATTTCACCTTCCACCCTGTCCATCCTCTTCCCTATGTTCACACCCCTCCTCCCCATCTCCTGGGCTCTTCATCCTCCCATACACTCCTAACTTTACATATTTTCTCTCCTCCTTCTTGTTACATCCATTCAGCCCCTCTTATTAAACTTCCTCCCCCAAATGTGTGTAAGTATTAATAGGTATCATAACAATTTCAAGACATGCACATGAGCTAGAGTGGTCACATGATCTCTTGCACTCCCTTTCCCCTATCACGCCCCACTTTTTGTTGCTCTCACTTGTTTACATCTTGTCTTCTAGTTAAATTGTAAGCTTTTTATGACAGGTAATGTGTCTTTCTTATTTGCTCATGACGCACCTACCGTATTTTGGGTTCTCATAAAAAATAATGAATAACAATAAAAGGACCAGACACAACTGCAGTCTGTGTGTGTGCACACCTAAGTTGCTGTTGGTTTCCAGCCAACCCAAAAGACAAGGATGTGTGAGCTAAGAGGCATAGCTGAGCTAGCTGATGTAGAGCAAAACACATGTTACGCCTTAGTAGGGGGCAGAAGTTAATGCATTAGATTTTTTTGTTTTATTCCTGTCTGGCCATCTATTTTTTTCTTTAGTAAGTGTGCTGATCCATTACATGGATGTTATACAGTCCTATTGCTACCTTAGACATCCTTTCAGTCTAACAATTACCACCTACAATGAATATAGTTGTCTTTTGAGGCTGTTCCACAGACGACATCAGTGGCTGAAATTTGTGGAGTTTTGTGATAATACCCAGTACCTTTTTATTCCGGAGATTTTTATGATATTCTGATAACATTACATTGATTCACCATGCAATTCCAAGTCTTCCACTGACATGAATAAAACACTTACCTTGTAGAAGGAAACTTGGCTTCAGTTAAAGGGTTTAGGTCTTCTAATATTCAATGATGAAACAAGACTTTGCAACTTAACATTCAAATGCAACCCAAGCCAAAATTATTTTGATTTGCTATGCCCAGGATGACCAAAAACTTCTACTGACTTTTGGCAGTCAGACCAATATACCATTAAAGATGTACTGCATTTTATTTTATGGTACATCATTCACTGCTGTGAAGTCAACACCTGAGCACACACAGCATAGTACAGAGGTGCTGTACAAACGCAGATGTAGATGCAGCCACTGAGCTGAAGATCTTATCATCTAAGATGACCTCAGTGCAAAGGGTGGTGGAGGAGGAGACAATGAATTATACATGTAAATTACATTCTATGAGCTCATTCTATTAAGGCACATTCTACTATTTTTTATTTTAATTTTGTAATTAAATATTGTCTTTTTCCAGTTGCCAGCAGATGCCTAACCCAACTGCCATCAGCTTAGCCCTTAAGTACTGACTGATTCTTTGTGTCATGGGAGAATCTGTGAGTGGTGAAAATGTAAGTGTTTTTTACAGCAGTCAAATAGCCTAATATATATGGAGTTAGTAGAAATAGTGGACCAGAGCCTCAGTTGTAGGTGAGGCACTAATAGCACAAGTCATGGAGGCAATAGGGGATCACATAGATGATATTGCCCCCTACTGTTGGTTGACCATATACTTGTTTGCTCTCCAGACAAAAGTTAGAGCAGCCTTCCAGCTTCTCTAATTTAACATTAGCTGTTTATGGCCCTAACGGGCTGAAGTACCAGCCTGGGATTGGCACAGATTTAAGGCATGTGGTTCACATACCTTTTTTCCTCTAGCCACACCACCTACACTGTTAGCAGGGTGAAGGATAGCATAGGAGCCTGGCACTATACCACCATACTGAGGTGATCCTCCCAAGGCCAGCTATGCCAACCTTACAGTCCTGTTCCACTAGTGATACAGCTCACATTGACAACTCTGTGGACGTAGCCCTTAGAATTTACCAATATTCTGTAGTATTTTTCCTATTTGGTAGAATTTTTTTTAAAATGGAATACCTTTGTATCAACATAATCAGAAAATTAGAATGAGAGATTAAAATTACATTCTCAGTCAGAAGTACTAGTAAGCATGGGTATACTACCATAGTGTGTGTGTTGACTTTCCATATGTAATTTGTGGGGTTGGATTTTCTCACTGCACTAGAAAAAATTGTTTGCAAATGTTTTGATAAAACAGTCCTGTGTGCAAGCCTTTGCCGTTAACAGCCCTGGCTAAAAGAAGAACTGGCTTAAACCTTACCCCAGACTTAGATATAAACCAAAACCTTTTTTCAGAGGTTCAGATCAGTTTGATTTAACACCTTTTTTATTTATCATTTCATTCTTCTGATATGCTTGTCTGCCGTCAAATCTGAATTTTCAGCTTTAGACCAGATAGGAAATGGGACAAGAGAGCATGTTTTTGTGCTATTTCCCTCCTAGCTGAAGTCATAGCATTTTCCATGCCATTTCTGTTTTCTGCCTATGTGGTTGTTGTGCAAATTACTGATGTATGAATCTCGCTACCTGCCATTTCAGGATGAGAAGAGGTTGAGTGTCTGAGGAGTGTGGGCGGTGCGGGTGGTCATTGACTAGTACTTAAGGTCAATAGCAGCACCATGAGATTTATAGCTCTGGCTGCCTCAGAATAAGTGTGGCTGGCTAATTTTAAATAGAAAAATAATATATAACAAAAATATTTGTAAGAGCTAGTAAATAGTATTTGGTCTTTGAATTGGGCAATTATGTATTATGAGTGGATGCACCCTGTGCTCTTGTTTTCTGCATATCAAGAGAAGCAGCATGTCACTGACCTATGATATCTTAAAAAGAATATACAGTTCATGTAGGTTAGACATGCTTCCCCATTCTTTCCCCAAATCCTTGCAGTATATGGAGTTGCGTATGGAGCTAGGCACAAGTCAAGAAACACAGAGAGGGAGGAGGACAGATCTTCCCCACTTTCCTCAGGTTGTGGTTTACCTCTGCAGAGCTTACCTAATGGCTCTGTGAAACATTGTGTCCCTCACCCGGAGGCAAAGGGGGAGAAGACAGAGAGACCTGTGCAGTGCCGGGGCACAGCTTCCTTCAATCCACCCATGCCCAGCCCTCTCCCATGTCTTCGCACACTGCTTTGCTGGGTGATCTTTAGAAACAGGGCTTTGCACTTCACAGAGGGTCTGCCCCTCCCCAGCTTCCGTATCCAGCTCTCCCACCCCTTTAACAGCAGAACTAGAATGCTGTTGCTCTTTGTGGGACTTCTGCACTACAGTTGAGAGGATAGACTTGCCCCACACCAATTAGCTCAGGGGAGTAAAAATAGTTTCCATGTATAGCAGACATTATTGTATGGGATATGCACACTGTATATTTGCATATATTTTGCAAGGCTGTGCAGAATGAGATGTCCTATTCTTCCTATCCAAGGAGAGTGTTATTCATAATCTCGTTGAATCAGGAATATTATTGCCAAGCATGCTAAACTCACTCACAATATGCAGTGCTTCCCCTTGTCATTCTGACACATTAACTGCCCTGGATAAATGGTTTAATTCCTTAGGTAGTCATATTACAGTGTCACCAAACAAATAACCTTTTAAACAATAGTTTAGATCTTTACATGGCTGTTTTCAGTATGCGTTTTTAGACCATGCTGTGTGGCACCCCCTGTAACACAGGAATGATAAAATGATAATACTTGCACAATTAGATTTCCCAATACACAGCTATTTATTATTGGGAAGAGCCTATATAAAGCTGAACATTTTGGAAACCAAATCCTTTTATTGTTAGATGTTTGGAGGAAAAACATCCTTTAGTTATTAGTGCAGATTTTAAACTGACAAGTCTCAAAGGCAGAATACTGTCTCTTTGATCTTAAAGGGGTTGTAAAAGGATGGTCTCACTTGGGTTTGTTCAAATATTTGCAGGTAAATTCTGATAATCCAAACTGAATCAAAGCTACAGAATTTAGCATAACTGATTTGCATATCAAGAGCCTCAAAATAAATACCCATTCAGATATCTTAATAGTTGTAGAAAACTAATGGCTTTAAACAAACGTAGCTAATGGTAGAGCTGAGCCAACCATTCATAGCGAACATTTTATTTGATGGATTTTACTTCTTAGACTATTCATGAATTGTTCGTGTCTAGATTTGTCACTTTTTTACAAATTGTTTTTCTATTTGTAATTCTTCAAATATTTCATGGAAAGAAATCTCAATGCATAGACTGCTCACAAACTATTCACCCTGAGTATATGTACTTGGTCCTGTTACTTATTTTATTTCATTACTAAAATGAAATAAACAAAATAAAATGAACTAATATTTCATTACTAAAATGACTTATTCACATTATTATATATCTGGCTGGCTGAGAATAAATGCAATAAAGTGGAGGAAGATCTGATCAACTTAATGGAGCCAAAATCTTTTAAAAATTCTGCTCTTAAATCCATATTTAGACATGTAAATAAAAATGGCTTGATTTTCAGAGGTAATTAACACTCACATGTCCCATTCATCCAATAGGAGTTACAAGTACTCAGCACTTCTGAAAATCAGATCTCTTTTTAGGTAAGTGTCTTAACATGGATTTAAGTGATTAACTTTAGAAAACATCGTGCTTGCTTTTTGATTCTCTTATGGAGTGGGTTGAAGCAATTTGTGGAATTAAATGGTAAGACAGCAGAATTTAGGGAATTTTTGGACACTTGAAAACTTTTCAAAGCCATATGACTCAGGCCTTACTATTACGCTATTGTAATATTATAAAGTGGGGTGATATAAAAGCTTTTTTTTCCGGCTTCACGTTGCTATTTTGGATTTTACACTGGCAACGAATGCCTAAAAGTAACACTGATTCAGGGGTTTGGAAATTGTTTTAATGGGAGACTTTCCTGTAAGAAAAAACTTCCCAGGAGAACAGTTTTTCAATAGTTTACTTGACAGTCACCATTTTATATATTCCAACTGCTTGTGGTGTATAAAAGCTTTCCCTTCTGATTGATCCTTAAATGATGTCATAAGACTGGGTTTCTGACATCAGAGTTCATTCCCCTGCTAGGTCACACATTCAATATTATGACGCAGTAACCAATGCAAATCTTGCTGGCAGACGAAACAGGGACACTTACAACTTCACTACAGCACCGCATAATAGGAGAAGTTAAATAGAAGTAATATATAAATGCTACTGCTGGAGAAACTGAGAAAATAACCAACTTCTTTGAGGAATCACAAAAAAAAAAGTCCATTGTCAATTCTAGTTTCTCACAAAGGGGAAAGCCAAAAACATGCAATTTTCTACAAAGGCAGCACTCCTAGCATTGGAGATGGGATAGAGTGCTGAGGGCGGCACTTGGCAACTGCATCGCTCCAGTCTGCCTTCTGATGATGGCATTACACTCTGACACTAAACTTCTCTGTTAGTGTTGCCAGAGCTCCCACAGTTCAGCACCTGCAGCCCAGCTGCTCCCCTGCTGCTCGGAGTTACTGGGGTTTCAATACTCTGCTTTGTCCACCTTTTGACTCACTAACTTGCTGCTTTATTACTCTATTGCTTGAATATTTACACACCTTTTCACTGCCTTATTTTGCTATTTGCTCAGTTAACATCCAAACCACCACAACTCACCTGGCTCCAAAACTTCCATCTACTCAGTAACAATATTCTACCATTACTTTTCCACCTTGCTTATCATGATTTTTCTTGGACCTATTATTTCCTCTCTCTTCTTCCTTCCCTTCTTCTCTCCACAAAGCCTGTAGAGCATAAATAAGATATCCAGACCTTCTCCATAAAGAACTGGACTGAGAACACCAACTCTTTTCATACAGCATATCAAACAGCCATCAGTTGGTAACAACTCTTGGTCACCACCTACAAGTATCAAATTCAAAGCAGTGACCTCCATATGAAAGGTGTCCTGAATTGTCCTTACTTTATTGAACATATACACGTTTTCATTTCAATTCTGCATAACCCTGCCTTAAATTTTCAGATAAATATATGGGCAATTGTATGGCTAATTTACATGCTCAACTACTGTAACTGCATATGCAGTGTGTTTAAAAAAATAAAGAGAGTGTAAGAGACCAATTTCACTTCTAACTGAAATATTTCCCTGACTTTGGAAATTGTTCCTTCTACTTTTGCCCAAAATAGCCCATATCAAATTTCCAAAAATATGTAATGCATGTGCAAATGACATATCTGCATGCAAATAGGGCTGCTAATGAAGACTCTAATGATTTGATTGCAGGTACAGATGTCCACCTGTATGTATGTATCCACCTATATCCAGGGTTTTCCATGAGCAAATCTTGTAAACATACTTTCAGAAGCTTGCTTAAGGCCCGATGAACATTTAACACTATAGGCTTGATTCTCAACTCACTTACATGAATGCAAATTAGGAGTAACTCCAATAGAACTAGACTGGTATATAATCTGTTTAAGTGAGATCACAATCAGGCCTTATGCATCTCAAAAGTAATAAAGAGGTTACTAGATGTAACATAATTTGTTTCTACCAATCAGGATGTTTAGCTACAGAATAACAGCATGTTTGTTTTCTTGCTAATGAAAAGATACAAACTTTAAACATGAATTAAGTAATATACAGCATCTTTTCACCAATTAGTTTTATATACCAGTGCATTGCAATTTTTATTGCAGTTGCGGCCTGCTCTGGTGTGGTGCTGTGCTGAACCTCTCCTTAAGCGGTACTGAGAAATCTCAACTCCCATTGAGTTAAGGATGCTGAGTGCTTCATAAAATTGAGCCCATGGTTCTTAATAGCATTTCTGTCACCAGAAATAAATCCTTTTACGGGTTTAGCTTAGGTTGAATGCTGTCTGTCTGGTTTCACTAAATCTAATTGGAATGCAGGATGCTCAGAGTTGAGCCCTAGGTACAAAACCGTGGGGGATTTCAAAACCATAGTCCTAGGTTCCGATTCTTTAAATATTAATACGCTTGCTTGACTTTCGGAGCATGAGTAGTTCCACTGATTTATATAGGACTAGCCACATGCTTAAAGATAAACACGTGTAAGCTTTTGCAGGAGCAGGTCTTAAAACCAAAAACAGGAAAAGTTCCAGTAGTGTATTCCCATTTCCGTGCTGGAGTATTGCCCTCATTTCAGTGCTGCAGTATTGCCCTCAAAAGTCCCTGTAAATTGAAATAAGACTCTCTCTCTAGGTTTATGCCACTTTGTTTTTGCTTTACAATGATTGTCATAAAAATAAATTAATATTGTTCCACTGTGTATGTGTTTTATACCTCTTTTTCATACAAATAGGTACATGAAAAAAACATTTGCTCTCCTTCTTTTATAACGGTCTTTGTTACAAGAATTTGACTTCTGAATTTTAATGCCTAATATGATCCTTGAAAAGCTATAAACTTTTAAAAGACTTTAAACATAAAGTGAGAGCATAAATTGCCAGGGAGTCTGTCGTTTGATCCCAGGAAATCCTGATTAATAGCTTTCAGCTTTTGTCAGACCACCCTGAATGCATTTTGGAAAACAATTGACTAATTTTATGGCCATTTAGATTGTAATTCAACTTACTAAATTTATAACAAATTAAAAAAACCACTAAATGAAGGCACAAGAATTTATAGTTCTTCATATAAGCCCATATGCTGAAAACCTATTTCTTGGTCTATTTATTTCACTCTATATATTCATAATTCTGTTTGATTACTAAATTTATATGATACTTTTAATGCAAATAGAGCCTGATCCCAAAGCTCATTGTAGTCAACAAAAATACTTCCACTGGAAATAATTCCATTGACTTCAACAGGCTTTGGATCAGGCCCTATGTATTTAAAAGTGAAACTATTTTTTTTTTATTTTAGAAGACATTCTTGGCAGATGATAAATGTCTAAAAAAATGTTTTCAAGATAATTTGCTAAATTATCATCTGTTTCTGTGTATTGTATGTACAGAGCGTATAAAGGGCGTGTGGAACTTGGGGATGGACATTCACCTTTAGTTGCAGTACAAATTGAGAGTAAGAATTAATGTTAATTCTAATATAGGGCTATATTCTGTTATTGTTACTCAGGACCAAATCACTTGAAGTGTGAACATCCTCAATTCTCATTAAATACAATGAGACTCAAGGGCTCTGGCTACCTCACAGAGTGGGGCCCTGGACCTCTATTGAAGCAAAACTTCCAAAGCCTTGAATGGGAGTTTGTCCTGGGCAAAGATTTGAGTAAAGATGGAAGAATTTGGTGCATACAATGATTTTACCACATAAAATATCAGAATCTTCCTGCGTAAAGGACTTCATCATATTCATGTGTACGGCACCAAAGGAAATTTTTTTAACATTTTATCAAAAAATTGGGTTGTCTATTGAAAACTCAGTGTTAGTATTTTTTTTAATATAAACTATTCCAGAGGAGACGCTTTCTAAAATTCAGCCATGAAAGGATGAGTAACATGAGTAACTGAGATAATAGAGAAGGATTTTACTTACTGTGTAAAATATAACCAGTCAGAATTAAAAAATACTTGAAGAAAAACAGTTAAGTAGCAATAATGAGAATATACTTGCATTGCATGCTGCTGTAAAAGCTTTGGATCAAACTTGTATTGTCTTTCCATTAAAAATTATAATTTTCCAAGGAAGGGTGAATGCATTTTACTATTCATAAAATGTCTGTATCTCTTTAATATGGAAAATAAAACATTTTTAAAATTAGTGTTTATCTCTGATTGTAATACACTCAAAGGCCTAAGCTTTCTACTGTTAAATAATAAAAGTCCCATTATTTTCCTAGCTTCACTTTGCTTGAAGTGATTGATGTAGAATTTTACTGCCATCCAATGGCAAGCACCTATTATAGCCTAAGTAAATGTCTAATGCTTTTTGATCAAATTGCAGTCTAGGGAATTTAACTTATGTAGTACACTTAGAATTTACATCAATACATCTCTGTTCGTTACACAGTGAGAAAGAAATATGAATACAGTTTCAATTTATTGTGTTTTCCTAATTCAATTTAACTGTGAATTACTAATATTGCTGTACATAATTACCTAAATGAATAAATCAACCTAGGCTACTCACTAAAAAGAACATTAGAGCATAATATTAATTTGTTCATGTACCTTGTCATATTAGTTTAAAAGGTTTCTTTCTTTACAATTAACACTGTTTTCCTAGTAGACTATCCCTTTAAGATTGTTCTCCATTTTTATCTGTTGTATCTAGCATGTGGCAGCCACCAGAGACTTCTTAGTTGTTACTGTACACCAAAGGATTACTGATTAACACTCAATGCATGCTAGTTTCCTTACAATTTTTTCCTTTTAAGAAAGCACTTCAGGCTGGTAATAGCAAAGGCAGAAAGAAAGCAAGTAACTGATTTCTGTGATCTGAAATACCTGAATCTTTACATTTTGACAGTTATATTTTCTGTCATTTTGCTGACTCAGTGACATTTTAAAGGGTACCCTGTCTTGTAAAAATGTTATTTAGGCTTTAAAAAATAATGGAGGATTAATGCAGTTCATATTTTTCATAAGTATCCCTCTATCATAGGAAATGGTGATCAGAATGGCTAACCTTAAACTAAATAATGTTCAAGATTATGGGCCAGATTATTAAAACTCTGTATCTCTAGTTTGTAGGTGCAAATAATTACAGGTGCAGTTGATGTCATTGGGGCCAACTAGCTTCCTGTTGTATGTGTGCACAAAGATAGTTTGATGTGTGCAGGTCATTACTGGGGCACTTCTCTTTGCCCCTTTTCATGTTCTTTATGGCAAATTTTATGCCTGAGGATGCATAGAATGACTCTGGCCCATGCCCTGGCTCCTCATTTCTTGCTTCCCTGTGCGTTAGTGCCTTTGGGCTTAGAATTGGTAGAAAGAAAACAGAAAAACAGCCCATTCCAAGTCATGAAGCAAGAGGTCATTTTCAGAGGGGGCAGGAAGTAAACTGAGCATTTGAAAAAAAAGTGACATGAAAAATCAGTGTGAGGGGAAACTTGGTTGTTGTAAATGATTCCCCTCCCCCAGTCAATAGCAGAAAGTGAAAAAATAAATGTATTGGGTTATTTTTATTTGTTCAAGCGTGAAGACCTGTGTTATGATATTCTGTATATATTAGAGGTGTGATCCAATGCCCGCTAAAGTCCATGGAAGGATTCCCATTGGGTTGTGCTCCAATTAAATAATAACAACCTCTTGTTCAGGAATTCTCCTTGCAGTAATGGCTGCCTGAGCCCCAATTCAGCTAGATGCAAAAGCCTTTGCCATTTCTCCCAGAAGTGCTGCTTATGGAAGTCTGACTGGGACCCGTATCGAACTTCACATTAGGCCCCACAAAACCTAGGAGTATCCCTAATCTCTGACTTCTCAGATGTTCCTTCAGCCTTTTGGTCAACCAAATTTTTTTATTAACACTCTCTGGGTCTCTGCTCACAATCTTTGACTATTACCTTGGTAAAACAGGAAATATTATTTACACTTAATTAGCATTGTTAACATAGTGCCATAAGCCTACACAGCACTCTAAAAAATGTAGCATTTTTGAAATGAAGATGAATTTGGGGGATTGACCGTGAAATAAGATCCCAAAGAGATTAGAAAGAGCTAAAGTATCACAAATTTTTGTGCATGCTGAAACAGCCACCAGGCCAAAGCTTTCCCAACATAACTGAAATGTAATGAGGATAGCATAACAAACTTGGGAGAGGAAAGAATAGAACCTTTGTAATCCTTAGAATAAAATCCACTATGGACATTGGCGTGCACTCTTATTGACAAATTTAGTGCTACAGTTATGTTAGAAAAACATAAAAAGGGATAAAGACTAAAGATCACAGTATTTACATTATTAATTATTGTATTTTACTCAACATCATCATGATGATGCCTGAAAATCCAGAGCTCAGTTGTCATTCATTCTTCACTCAGCATAAATCTCAATGAGAATTGTTTGGAAGAGGGAAAAAAAGGGACGGGACCTCCCCACTTTAAATTTTAAAATTTCAAAATTCAAAATCTTTTGACTATAGTGGGTTGGAAAATGATGGGGAGGGTTGCCACAGAAAATCATGTTTACTGTTTTTTTGGTTTTGTTTTCATTTTAAAATTTTAGATTTACAATCAGCTCTATTCTCATTAATTTAAAAGTGAGTTTTCTCTGAGTAAGGACTTCAAGATGTGGGGTTTTTTTGCTACGGAATATTCAACAGTTAATACCTAAGTTGCTAATTCATTTTCTAAAAGCTTCTCATCACAATAGATCCCAGTGTCATTTTAGTATATGCTTGTGTAAATGTATTTAGTGAAATCAGCTTTAAAATAATTTTGGGCAAAGAGGTTCAGCTGTAACTGTAGTTTCAGTAGACCAAGTTAATATACATTTCACAGGATGAACATTATTTGCATGCCTCAAAATTCAGCCCATCAGGATATATAAATAGATCAGAGAACATTTTAATTTCAGCCAATTGTCAGCTCACATGTTGGATAACTCTCTGATTTGTGGGGAAGTTCTGCATCGCTGTTAATAAAACTGCCCTGTCTTTGCAGTCTCCATTTTGTGAAATAACATGCTTTTGGAACAATATCACAAGAATTCAGATGTCCAGTCTATATATGCCTCTTCACAGACCATGGGGTAGCTGGAGAGGGTTTGAGAAATGGAGTTCTCCTTCTCCACCACTTCTCCAGGCAACTCATGTGGGAGGCAGCTATAATTTGCTGGGAGGCATGGAGGGCACAAGCATGGTAACAAGAATTGTGTGCAGTATTACCGACCCAGTAAGACATGTTTGGGTGGAGTGGAGTTTGGGCAATATCATACCCCCTCCCTCATCTCCTGTGTACTGGCAAGTGCTGGTAGGCCAGAATTAGGTGACTATAGATATACTGTTTTTAAAGGGGTAACAATTCTCTGTGCTGACTGTATCCCCTTATAGTGTAGTCAGCACTTCCATCTGTGACTATTTTTGGCCAAGACATAGGGAGACCCTTTGTGGTGATAATAGGTAACACAGATGGTGTTAGTTAATCTGGAAACTAAAAAGCCAGGAAGAAATACAGAGTCTGTGTCCAGTAGCCTTAATAAAGGATCCCCTTTCCATTCATTACAAGAGTCCTGTCTCTCCTCTCCTAGCATGTTAATGAATGTCCAAACAACCAGTCACTTAAAAGTATCTAACTACCCGGAGTATCAAACAACCAGCAGAATTTCCAGCCTTAATTTATGAATAAACTACGAATAATAGAGTGATTTTTTCCCTGATGCAATTTTCATGTTTATTATCAAGTTCCATACATCCAATGACAATCAGTTATGTGAACTGCATTTTATTTTCCCGCCCACTAACACCGTGATCCGTTTTACTTGCCTGAAACAAAGTATCATGCAATTACTTTAATTATTTAGTCATGACTTAGAATGCATGATATATGGGTATCATTATCAATAGCTGCAATATCAGGTCTCTTCTTTTTGGCAATTTAACATGAGGAAGATGCTCTTTGTTATTAACATCTGTTCGTCAGGGGCACAGTCCTTCTAAGCATTTACTAACACCTTCTGTTTTTGTCAGGAGAAGAGAAAGTGATCAAGAGCCTAATCAGTACCTAATTTAGCACTGATGTGTTTTCCTTTCTCTTACCATGCCTAAGATCTAAATTGCCCCTTAAAATTACAGTATCTTTTAACATACTGCACAATAACTGGATCTAGCTAGATACAGACAGATATAGATATAAATGTAACACCTAAATAAGTGTTATGGTTGTGTGTGGGCTACAAGATGAAAAATAAGTTAATAAAAACATGGTGGAATTAGAAAATAAGATTACTGAATTGCTTTAACCATGAAGCCTTCTTCTAGCTATGAAAAATAGCTAATCTTATTTTTCCCCCATTAAGCTTGTTCCAGCTTTTCCACAGTCCAATGAAGGCCTCACAGCAGAAATGCCACCTTTATGTTTATCTTGTAATTATAGCAGACATTTTATGAATCCTTTTAAGACTGGATCTTTAGTTAATAGTAAAACAAGGCTCTGATCTCTGCTTCCCTTTCTCTTATGATGATACTGTCTGGAGGCACTGTGCCATCTGTACTGTGCAGAGTTAAGATCCAGTAACTTCCCATTTCAATGAAACTGGAAGCATCATCGCACTCTGTAAGGCAAGATCGCAGAACTTTTCTGCAGACCCCATTAAAAAAATGATGTCTATGCAGAGTCTCCGTTCTGCAAATATTACCAATGCCAGCCAGGCTTAACAATTTCAGTGCTCCAGACCAGGATCTTATGTTCTTCTTAGAACAGAGCATCAGAATCTGAGCATCTAGATAAAAGAGGAAACTTCTCATGAATATACTCTGCATGATTAAAACTCTACCTCCCTATGGTTTAGACCTGGAAGACATTTTAATTATCTATTTAACATCTTGCTATTTCTGGAATTCTGACTGTGAAAGTTTCTGACACAGTGTTTCATGGAGTATCCTTTTCTCATACTGTGCTTTTTTTATACTCCAGATGCACAGTAAACAACAAAAGTTTTTTTTTAATATTTTATTCTGCACCAGATAAAAAGCAGAAGGTAACTAAGAGAAAAACTTTAAAAACGGTATATTTTAATAGGGGATATCTATTGTGGATATCTAGTGGATGTTTATAATGTAAAAGGTCCATAATAATCTGTCAAATATACTTTGCTAGATACTGAAATATCTTTTTTTGCTAGATAGATAAATGTGCATGTCTGAAAAATCTAACCACAAACATCACTGCAAATATAATCTTAATATCAGCACATAAAATACTGTATATACAAGCCTTTTTATCTTCTTTTTTGAAGACAAGTATATTCAGATATTAAGTGTGTGTGTATAATTAACCCCTGCCCAGTATAGATAGGCATAGATGGAAGTCAATTTACACACACACACACACAGACATGTAATATCTGAATATTTTTGTCTACAAGAAATATATATAAATCATTGGGTTTAGTGATAGTCATTGCCATCCTATCAGCCTAAAAGAAACAAAGCACAAAAAAAATCATTGGCACTCTAATCAGGTGCATCTCTTGACTTTAGACCCTTGGGTAGGTGCTACTGAATCTTTAGTATGATTTTTTCCAATCTAATCCAGACTACAAGGCACAATTCACAGCGTAAGTGAGGATTTATTCATAGTATACGTAAATATAGGTATCAGGTTTCTAGTATAGAAGTGACCATGAAAATAGATGGCTTAAAGTTGGTATGGGAGTGATTATGTTAATAATGTGTTAAGTGTTTGAACATGCCCATTAGGAACTAGAAATCTTCAGAACCCTGAGCAAACTCAGTCTGAGTTGAGTGATTGTGTAGTTCATAAAACTGCTGTACCTTCTCTTGAACCAGACAGACTAAACATATATGGGGTCAGAAGCTTTATCAAACTAAAGGTGGAGAGATTATTTTCTCTAAATCTGTTGGATTTGGAATGAGCAAAAGATTGAGGGCAAAATACTGGCCCCATGGAAGTCAATGATAAAACTCCCATTGACTTCAGTGGGGCCAAGACTTCACTCTGAGTTGTTTTTTCATTGCAAAGGGGCTGTAGAGAAAGCACCTAAGGTGTAGGTAATGACATTCTTTCATAGGACAGTGTCAGTGCAGGAATATGATGGTCTTACTTGGTAGGAAGAGAGAAATGAGGGAGGATGGTTTAATGGATTTGCTTTCATACACTTTAAGGCTAGAAGGAACCATTATGATCATCTAGTCTGACTTCCTGAATAACATGGGCCATAGAACTTCACCAAGTAATTCTTGCATCAAGCCCATAACTTCTGCTTGAGCTACAGTGTATCTTTTGGAAAGACATCTGACGTCAATTCAAACATTTCAAGTGACAGAATCTATCGCATCCCTAGGTATGTTATTCCAAAAGTTAATTATCCTCAGTGTTAAAAATTTTCACCTTATTTTTGGTATATGTTTGTCTAGCTTCAGCTTCTAGCTATTGGAGATTGTTATGCCTTTGTCTGCTAGATTAAAGAGCTCTCTATTGTCAGAAACTGCCTTCTCACATAAGTACTTTTAGAATGTGATTACATAATCTTTTACAATCTATTAGTTTATCCAAGAGAAGGTACTTTTGAATCTCACACTGTAAAACTGGTGTTCCAGACCTCAAATGATTCTTGTATCTCTTTCCTGAACCCTTTCTAATTCAGCATCCTTTTTAAAGTGTGCACACCAGTGCTGGACACGGTATTCCAGTAACAGTCTCACTAATGCGTTATATAGTGGTAATAATGCCTCCTGACTGCTACTCAGTTTTCCTCTGTTATAGGTCCAAGGACTGCATTTGCTCTCTCAGCCACTGTATTACGCTAGGAGCTCATTCATGTTCAGTTTGTTATCCATCATGAACCACAAAACCGTTTGTTGAATCACGGCTTTTCAAAATACAGTACTCCATTCTAGGAGCATTTGGGGACTTATATTCTGTGTGGAGCATGGTGGCAAGTGCAGACACTGTCAGCAGCCAGTGAGGAACTGCTAGTAGAGTATTTCACA
Source organism: Lepidochelys kempii (assembly GCF_965140285.1). Taxonomy (NCBI): domain Eukaryota; kingdom Metazoa; phylum Chordata; order Testudines; family Cheloniidae; genus Lepidochelys; species Lepidochelys kempii. Next base: position 29,993,980 of record NC_136388.1, read on the forward strand.
CTATGCCTCCTGAGTCAGTTATGCCTCTGAGCTGAGTAAGTTTGGAGCAGCTGGAGCAGCCCTTGAGAGCACCAGATTTTTCTTGAAAATACGGATGCAGTGCTACTTCCCAAAACTACATCTCAGGCCTTGCCTCTCGGAACACAGGAAAGCCAGAGTGCTTTGCACTCTTGGCTGTGACCAAAACCAGTCTTTAAAAATAACATATATGCCCAACTGCAAGAAGCATACATAAATGGGCACTGAAATGGCTAGGTTTTGAAATTTTTGGCAATACTGTAAGAGCACCCACAGCTCCCACTGTTGCTCAACACCTCTGTAAAACAGGCCATATATAAACAAACATCCATACCATACTTCTATCACTGCTCCTAGTTCATGGTAACAAGCCATAAGAATATGGAGGGTCAGGAGTATTTGTTAGTATAACACCTAACTTTATTATCAATTAATTAAGTCTCACAATGACAAAAGGAAATGCAGAGAGTCCAGCTATTTAAAATGGTTCTGTACTCGGGTGGTTAGTGTTAATAGGAATAACTTAAAGTTGTAGCCTGGAAAATGTCAGATCCCAAAATGCTCTGCCATTCCCCACCCCACCTGAGGAAAAGTGGTTTTTTGGCCGCAAAAACAACCTAAAAAAATTCTGAGGTACCCCAAAGCCAATTTCAACCTTGAAATGTGAAATATGAATAGTGTAGATATTAGGGACCAGATACATTTACCATGCCTCATCCTTACTTCTCAAGTAGTCCCAATGGGCCAGATTGTGACACACACACCTACCTCTTCCCTTACACATACTGATGAGGAGTTATTCATGCAAGTGGTTCCAATGAATTCAATGGGACTGGCCACTTGAGTGACCACTCACTAATGTGATTAAGTGGTTCATAATCAAAGGTATCACTGAGCATGTGTGAGGGTATTGAAGTATGCCCCCCTCCCCCCGCCGCCTGCCCAGAAAAAGAGAGAGAGTAATTTGCTTAGAGTGATTCAATGAGAGAGAGAGAGAGAGTCAAAGGTGCCTGGATTTAGATCACAGGAAGAGAAGATGACTGTAATATTTTTGTGTCATGTCTATATTTTTAAAACACTTGTAAATTACTCTCTGATGCCATGCAAGTATGAAATGCAATTAAGCTTTTGGAAGCAAAAATATTCTTTGTATTAGATGAAGGACTTGCTGTGTGCAGAGTAAAATTAGCTGCTTTGTAATACACTATTTGGATATTATAAAGTTAGTCATAAGTAGGACGACATAGGTTTAATTTTGTCAAATGGAGTCCATGGTGGCTGGGTCTAGAAACAGAAAAATGTGGCATTCTTAGTTCCCAGAATTCCACTTTGATCTCAATTCATGACCAATCTTTGGATAAGCATTGCAAGTTGTTTCAAACTATCTAGACAGTTGGGGGTGTTTTTTTGTTTGTTAGGGACTAGCGGCTTTTAAAAACATATATTAATACAATGTTTTTTCTCGTGGGAGTGCTAGATTGACTGCACTAGAACAAGTCTTCTGGTTATTCACAGAATAGGTGTGGCACAGGTATTGGCAGCACAAGCATTCAGATTTGGTCCCGATAATGTGATTTTTCTCTCTGATCTGGAGGGAGAACCTTAAGGGCCTACAAAGTAAGTGCTGTCTCCAGCGTCATCATATATAGAGAAATATATGGTTTACACTGAAACTACTGCAAAGGGTTCATAGATCCCAGGCCCAGAAGGGACCACTGTGATCATCTAGACTGACATTCTGTATAACACAGGCCTTAGAATTAGATTCATAGAGCAGATCTTTTAAAAAAATATCCAATTTTGATTTGAAAATTGCCAGTGATGGAGAATCCACCATGACCCTTGGAAAATTGTTCCAATGGTTAATTACTCTCACTGATTAAAATTTATGCCTTATTTCCAGTCTGAATTTGTCTAGATTCAACTTCCAGCCACTAGATCATGTTACACTTTTTTACATTACAGGTTTCTTCTGTGGTGGAGCAATGCTTTTCCCATGAAGTTCAGACAGGACTAACTTTAAATGACTTTGCATCCAGTTAATTCAGTTGTAGGTCTATTCATTTCAATCATGGAGAATCTTAAAAATAGTGCTTTTCAGGAAGTGGTCATGTTTATGTCTAAGGGTGTATCTACATTGCTATTAAACACCCATGGCTGGCTCCAGCCTGAGACTTAACATCTACATTGAAATTTTACAGCCCTGCAGATTGAGCCCCATGAGCCCAAGTCAGCTGTCATGAGCCAGCCACGGGTGTTTAAGAGCAGTGTAGACATACCCTTAAAAGACCCACTCATATGCTGCTTTAGGGGTTGGGTATAAATCTTTAGTGCTCTCATGAATATTTTAAGCTGGGTAACACAAACATCTGGAAGCTTGCACATTCAGAATTCTGTAACAACGTCTCCAACTGGTTATTTCACTTCTTTGGTCTATAAAAATGCCCCTTCTCATTCCTCATGTATTATTCATATATACCTTAAATTTAATTACTAACCCACTAAAGTTAAAATCACACTACTCCTCAAATATAAACACGATCACACTGTAGGTGAGAACACATTATACCCTCTACATAATGATTATCATGCTGAGGTAAGGTTGCCACCTTTTTTCTGTTAAGCCACAAAGGTTTTTCTGTATATAACTTTTTTCTTCCTACATGTTCACATAGCGCTTTTTCTTACCTGTATAACAAATCCAGCCTTTTAAAATTCTTCCTCTGTTGTGTCTTTTCCTCTGAACATTAGTTTCTTACATTTCAATCTCACCTTTCCTATCGTTTAGCTGTTGTGTCTGTCACATGCTAAAGTGGTGTGAGCCAGTTAGGGAAGTCTCTTGTTTGCTAGTTAAACTCACTCTGGGTGTGTCCTTTATGTTCCTACAACCGAGGCTCAGTTGGAGATCCTTTTTTTAGCACAGGGAACACCTCTACAAACCGAGCCAAAGTAGTATCCTATTTTGGCTGAGCCAGTAGGATCAATGCTCACCTTATCTCACCTGAAAGTCCTTGTTTTCAGACACCACACTTGTTCCCCAGACAATTTTGGGATCCTATACTGAAAAAAAAGAAACACCATAGCAAAACATTTTTTATTGTTAGGCTGTTGGCTACAATAGATTCGTGTGCAGCAGGAGAGCATAATTTGATGGGCTGGCAGGCATACTTGTATTTGCATGACAAAAGAATTATGCTGGAATTCCAAAAACACCTGCTAAGGAAGATGCCATCTTAATGAAGTTAGTTTTGCAGCCTGGAATGTGGCGCATGAGCAGGAGCAATAGAAAGCTACCAAAGCTCGACTGCTCTCTTTGGTAATTAGCATTTGTAAATTAAATTTCTGGGTCTTTAAAATGAGCAATAAACTATGCAATGATTCCTATGTTGGTCAATACACAAAATAAAAATGGGGACAATTAGGACAGGCAATATATAGATTGTGATGGTCTTTGTTTGTGGGGAGCATTGCCTAGTGGTCAGGGCTTAGGTCCTTCCACATGGAGAGAGTGATTTTGGTAGGGGAGAGTGGGCCCTCCCACTCCACCTTGCTCCAGAGCAGGGCCTGGAGAAAAAGTCAGCATTTTGGTGATCTTTTCTGGCTCTATGCTGAATTTGAAAGGCGTAGGGTGACAGATGAGACAGGTACCAGCACATAAGCTGGGGGGTTGTGTTCTTAATGGCATTTAACTACCTCCAGGGGTCATGGTTGATGACAAGCTTGAATGAATTTCCCAGGAGGTAATATCATAGAGTCCACAGTCCATTTCGCAGCAAGACTTCCCTTTTCTGTTACAGAATATGCCTGTTCCCGTGGGAACAGCTTATGGCTCAAGTACAGTAATGGGTATTCTGCTGCAAGAGAGTACCCAGTCCCATTTCTGAAGCATTGGTCTGTAAAATTAATTCTTTTGAGAATCAGGACTGAACAGGACAGGCTCTTTACACAGGAGTTCTTTTCCTTTCTGAAAGGCCTTTTTGCAGGCTTTGGACCAGTGTACCTTCTTGGGGCTACTGTCCTTAACTAGGTCAGTGAAAGGTACTGTGGTCATCGAAAACCCTGGCACAGATTGGCAGTAGTAACCTGCAAGCCCCAAATACTTTCTGACTTCATGATGTGACGTGGACATGCTTTGAGGGCCTGGACTTTACTCACAAGGGGCCAGACTTGGCCCTTCCCTTAAGTATATCCCAGATAGTTGGTTTCTTCCTTCCCCATCTTGCACTTTGTGTGGTTTGCCATTAGCACAGCCTGCAGTAGGGACCAAAGGACAGCAGTAATGTGTGCTAGAGGTTCATAAGGTGCATAAGCCATGTGGTTGCAGAACTCAATCCACGAACCATTGAAATGCTGCCAGGACACTGTAGAGGTCTAATGGGTGTGGAAAAGGCAGTTCTCTGGTGCGAGTAGGATCTGCAAATACCCCTTCATTAGGTCTGATGTAGTGATATACCAGGCCTCACCCAGCCTGTCTAATAGCTCATCTACTTGGGACAAGGAGTAGGCATCAAATCTGGAGATCACGACCAGGCTTCGTCACGTGAGATTCTTCAATGACCCTCAGCTCCAACATCACCTGGACTTCTAGCTTCACATTCTCTTGCGTTTTTGAAGGGTTCTCCTGAACAAGTTGCCCAGATTCCAATTGGATGTGGTGATGCATGTGGGTCTGCCCCAGCCAGGAAGAGAACACCATCAAGAACGCTTTTAGGAGGTTTCTCACCTGGGCCCTCTGTTCTAGGCAGAGGTGTTCCCCCATAGTTATAGAGTCAGGGGCCAGTGTGCTGGACACATGGGGCTCCAATTTTGGCTTGGGGGCAAGGGCAATAAATATGCCTTCTCACTCCTTCCATGACTTTACAAGGCTAACATGATAGATCTGTGTGGCTTTCCTCTTGTCAGCCTACCTAATTTCATTGTTAACTGGCCTGACTTTTAGTACTGCTTAGTAGTAGGGTGCCTGCCATTTGGCAAGTAACTTGGACTCTGTACTTGGGAGCAGAAGGAGTACTTGATTCACCTGGCTTCAGTGCATGCATATGCATCCCTTTCTTGTAGGCTCGCTCCTGGGTCCGTTGAGCATTAAGGAGGTTTTATTTGGCAAAGGCTACTAGGTTCTTGAGCCTCTCCTGGAGCTTCAGCATGTATGATAGGACATTCTCTGTTCTAGGAACCTGCCCTTTCCACGTCTCTCGGACCAAGTCAAGAATTTCCAGAGCCATTTCCCATACGAGAGTTCAAATGGGGAGAACCCAGTAGATGATTGGGGGACTTCTTGAATAGCAAATGATGAGGGTGGAAGTATCAGCTGATCCCAATGACAGAAGTCTTCAGGCATAAACTTTTTTAACATCCTCTTCGGGGTCTGCTTGAATCAATCAACTAGACCATTTGTCTGTGAGCGATAGACCAATGTGTGTGAGATCTTTATTTTCAGAAGATCACATACCTGTTTCAGCAGCCGAGGTGTAAAGTTAGTGCCTTGATCCATGAGCCTGGCCACAAGTGAGCTGTTCTGCTCCCTTTTAACTTCTCCTCCAGCCTGTGCATCTCTTGCAGGTGTAGCAGGGTAGGGCTGGCTGAGCCCAGAGCAGCTCCTTAACCCCTTGTTCTCCAGCATGGGCTTTGTATATGCCATCACATAGCTATATGAAGAAGGAAAGAAATGGATATTGGGGAAATCATGTTGTGTTTAATTATGCTGTGTACTTCCTTAAATGCATGTCTGACAAAATTACTCAAAACTGATCATTTATTTGCTTATATGATTGTTGATGGTACAGCAGTGGCAAAACAAGAACACTTCATTTCAAAGGCAAATTTGAGTTTATATTTGTTTTCATTAGCTGGCTAGCAACAGTCAGAGTTGTGAAATTAATTTCATTTGTTGAATCAGTTACAAAATTTACACTTCGTGCAATGAGGAAAATCATTCACAAATGCTGGAGAGAGAGACACATACAGATTCTAATGTGTTAAACAGGGGATTCTATTAGAAACCACTTTGCAACCTTAACTACAGTTTCCCCCCTAGAAATAGCTTTTAAGGCCTGCTCTTCAAGAATCAGTCACATTCTCATCTGTGCATGTTCAATTGCAGGCCTAGTGTTTGCACACCCTATTTACATGTGTACACAGCTTTCCAAGAGATACCTATATAAACCATTGCATGTGCAAATCTGGGATTTGTGCATGTACATAAAGTAGAGAGTGTGCAAAGAAGGTGACCAACTGCACACACTCAAGTATGTGTCAATGAGATTACCATCTGATATAGTGTGAATTGTACAGATATACATCACATATACACACAGAAATATATAGGGAAGAAGAATGTATGAACTTTGACTAAGCCCCATTATCTACTATTACTTAATGAAGGGAGTGAAGATTATATTTGGTACCCATTTATGGTGCAGAATGTTGTTAATATACTGTCCAATATTCTGCTTTCTCTCTTGGGGTCTGGTTCTGATCTCTTTGTACACCTATATAACTCTCTTTGAAGACAGCGGTAGGTTTTGATGCAAAATGGATGCAGGATCATGTGCTTGTTCCAGATTTTAAATGTATACTTTATTGTCAGACCTCCTAGCAACAAACAACTGCAGATCTGAAGAAGAGTTTGATTGAAAATTTCAAACACAAATTAATCACTGTCACAGTGGTTTGGAACACTGGCAGTTTGACAATTAGTACCATTAGTATACAGTAGATGTTTCAAGTGAAAAATAAACCAAAATACCTGGTTCCATAACTTCCATTCCATTTCTGTGCTAAATTCTATTTCATCCATCTTCCTCCTTTCTTTTATTACACTCCTGATTTTAAAACAAAATCAAAAACAGGAAGTTGCACACAAAGAACTAATGAAATAATGTAAATGTTTTGCATAAATATGTTAAATGCCTGGAAATCCAACTAACATTTCTCATTGTGCTTTACTCATGCCTCTATACCAAACAATACAGTACACATGGTACATTTTTCTCAGACCTCTGCATTACCTAGGGTCAACAGCATATATGTATATATGGAGTGAGAAATCTTAAATTTTAATTTCTTGGGTTGTGTAGAAATAAAATCCTTACTGTTGTTCAAATGCAGGTTTTGTGTTTATTATAGAAATCCCATCAGTGAAGGTGCTATGTGTAGGATTTCACCTTATGTTCAAGAAACATAAATACTTATGTATAAAATACATTAAAGCAGAATAAACAATCAGTCAAGCAATCTAAATACATGGTAATATCCTATCTGCAATAGTATCTCCACCCAAACAAATGTGCAGGGTTGAGAACTCCCTCTGGTAAGATTCCCAAACCTCTCTTCAGGTAGCTGGCTACAACAGACTACCAAAACAAATCTCTTCCCATGATCAAGGTCAGAGTTGGGTCAGTCATTCACAGAGTATTACATCTTTTCTCAGAAACAGGAAGCATTTGATATCTGATTTCCCTGTACACCATTCTTTGACTGAAGATGGATTTTCCTTTTGTTTCCAAGGTGGTAAAAAAAATTGTGTTAAAATTGTTATGTGTACTTAAATGTAATGACTGATAGACACTTAACACTGTGATATATAGCGCTCTGGAAAAACATTACGGGAATGTATAGTCTTTGGTATTCCAAAATTCTCTAGTGTACTGTTTATGAAGGTCCTAGGTTATCCTTCATGAAACAACCTATTTTATTTGGGGCACTGGTGTATGGTTGGGGTACTTATGCAAAATGTAAGAATCATTATTTCCATATCTACAAATGATACTTTTATCTAAATGTATATCGTTTTAGGCCATATAAAATGACTAGTAAGTAATACAGATTTCACATTTTACACAGTTAATTTCCTGTTCTTCTTCACAAGAAATCTCTGGAAGTAATTATATCTAGGATTTTTTATAGACTAAAATTATATGTATTTAGATAAAAATGCCATTTGTACTTATGCAAATGCTGTGAATATTACACACCCCAACTATATGCTTGTGCTTCAAGGGAAAAATTCCAGTATGCCTCAGTTTCATCTTTAGCCACCTGAAATCTTGATTTCACTAACTTTATTCTCAGCTGCTCTGTTACTGATGCACCCCAAATTCCGAATAAAGTTAATGAGAAAGCTAGGCTCAAAACTCAAAACCAAAGTTACCATGGAAGTTTTAGAGTCATAAGGAATCCAGGATTGTGGTTCAGAGCGAAAATTTTCATAAGTGCCCACCGATCTTCAATGTTTTAATTTTTGTGCTTTCAATTTGAGATATTTTGTTGCAGATTTCTAAGAAGTGCTAAGCACCTGCAACTCTACTGGCTTGTTTAACAAAGTCCATGGGGAAAAAAAGCATGGAAGCATTTCAGTGTGAACTGGGTCAGGAACACAATAGTGGAACAAAATTGTGCATAATAATAAAGCCCTAGCAGATCTCTGCCTTCATCTAAGTCATCAGAAAAATGTTTCTTTACAGTTCCACCAGCTCATATGTCCAAAGTATTAAAGATACTGGCAACTCATGGAGATGTGAAGAATTCCACGGTTCTCCCTCACATATACCAGGGGCAGTCCAAAATGTAGACATGTTTGGGAAGTAGTAAACTTAAGACTAAAGTCAATATTGAAGACTTCTTCTCTTTGTTGTCGGGCTCATGCAACCTGAAGCTCACACTTACAGATTTACAAGAATGCCTGTTCTGATTAATTTCATTGGCAAAGAAATGTGAGCTACAAATTTATGGATATCACCTCTGCCTCCCATTATAGAAAGCTAGCACAGTGAATTAAATGACATGACATTTCTTGCCACAAACTTGATGACACTAGGTCTTTACTTTTAGACTTGTTTGGTTGATATAACTATTGAATAGTGATGTGTAGGGGAATTTTGTTGATGGACCTGTTGGAAAAAATACTGAAGAAAAGATAGTTCTTGACTGGAGTCACTTCTATTTGATGGCAATTTCCTGGTGACTGTGCATGATAGTTGTTCTGTCTCAGGGGCTGGCTATGTTCTGTGTGGCTTATGCCTTGTTTCTCTTCCTTGCTTTGGGCTTTTTTTCTGAGTTTTCTTGCAACATAAAGCAGTAAAAAAAGTAAAAGATTATTCTGTGACAAGATGAACATGGCATCATGTTATGCTTACCTTTTTGTTTTGGGCTCCCTCCCCCTGCCCCTTATTTTATTGTCTTCATCACTTCCAGGTTAGGCTACTACAACACACGTTAGCTCAGGGTCAACGTGTGTGCAATACAGAAGCAACAACATGTGTAGCTCACAGAAACCAGCCTCTTGTGAGCATATCACTGATGGTCCATGAACCCCACAGGCTCTCAATATGCCTTGTAAATTTAAAAAAATCCTGGTCCTAATCCAGGCCTGGCAAGAGAGTTTTGGGGCCCCACTACATCATGGTTGCCAAGGACTCTCTGCTTCCCATTTCATCCCAGTTACAGATGTTTTGGGGGCTTCTGAGGCTTGAGGCCCCAGTACAATTGCCCTTGCTTCCTCCGCTCTTGTCAGCCCTGTCTTAATGTAGCATTGAGTGGCCTACGCCAGCATCAAATTACAACATTCACACTGGCTCAGCTAAGATTCTTAGTGTATTGAAGGGTGAAGCCAAGTATCTATCCATCCCCGCTCTTCCTCACCCACCTACTCCCAGGATCCACAGTGCACAAGCCCACGTAGAAGTGCAGGGGAGGTTCTTTTAAGGGCTGTTCATAAATTAGGTAACAGATTAGGGGGTGAGTGAATCCTTAATTTTGCTTGTGTGTTTCAATGTTACAAGGTGTGTGTGTGGGGGGGGGGTCCTTGAAAATCATCAAAATGTGTTACATAACTTATGGGTCAGCCCCATACTCCCTTGCCTGGACACACAGACCAAGCCACTATCCATCTGTAGGATGTTTTTTGTTTTTGTTTTAGTTTTAGCATCTCAGCATCCTCCATTCTTCCTGAGAGAGCGAGATAGGAAATGATGCAAATCTTGCTATAAAGTGAGGGGAGTTTTCTAGAGTTAAACATGTTCTAGTCTCTTTTCTGCTTCAGAAATAGCAATCGCATGACTATAAGGACTACAGGCTCCTGAGGTGGTCAAGGAAAAAAAATAATTTGAAAGGGTTGTTTTAGGGCTCATTAGCTCCTCTTTACCCTTTTAGCCTCCAGTTCTCAAGGAGAGATCATTTAAAAGTTTTCCTTTCTTTTGACAGAAGGGGCTCAAACTACAATCTCCATAACTTTCTTCTTCATAATCAGTGCCACAGTTTCTACTAGCCAACCAGGAAGATGAGAGTGAGTTTGGAGGTGCGAGTGCTGATCATAATTCATAATTTTATTCAATAGAAACTCTAATTTTAATGCTAGCGAGGCATCTCTTTTAACTCTGTTAATGTTGTGACTATTGTGAAGGGTTCTTTGAGTTGTGGTTGAGATTTTTGATTTAATATAAGAGAGGAAAACTAAAAGGTGGAAGTTGTTGGGTATTTTTCCCCCATAGAAAAAAAAAACATGTAAAATGCTGGATTAGTGCAATAAATACAGTGGTCCTTTCATCCAAATAGCCCACATCATTAAAAAAGAAACACACACAATGTACCTTTTGGTTTCTCCTCTGTAATTATGCTAACAAGTGTCATGCTGAGAAAGGATTATGGCTGATGGACAATCAAAGACAATGCTTCCTTCATGGTAAAAAGGTGTGAAAAGATATAGGCACTAGAGCTGGAGTTATTAGGCATACCTGCAGGAGGCCCCTATGACTAAGTTAGGCCAAGAGATGCTAAAGTATAGAAAATGCTTAGTCACTATTATAAGCTCTTCAATGACATTTTGTAACACCTTTTGATTCTAAAGGAAAAGCCACAATGCAAATATTCCTCTGACAGGTTCTACTTAGTGTTTATCACTCAGCATGGCAGCCATGACACCTGGCTGAGTAAAAATCCCAGTGGGAGGCTAGCACTCGGCCTACCAGCAGGATATGGGCACCTGCAGCATCTGAAAGAACAAGACTAAAGATTAAAGAGGTAGGAAGGGCCTATGGAATAAGCCCTCTTCCAATTTTATTCTGTATCCCATAAAATAAGAGAATGGAATTAAAAGGCAAAAATCAAAGGAAATGTTGTATAACGCCCTCTAATACTCTGTATCAACATTATTATTCTTTCTCTGGAATGTTCTAAAGAATGACTAAAGTAAGATATCCAGGAGAGAGACAACAAAAAGGCCTTTCAGTTTAATCACATTATCAAGTGATTATGATACATTTTGATATAATTTATACACAATATGGTTCAGTCCTTTTTTTATTCAATCTTTCTCTCCTGAAAATATTTTCCTTCAATTTCAAAGAACAAGATTTAAAGATTGGGTCTCTTTTATTTCCTTTTTGTAGCAGAATGTTTATATTATGACTTTAAGATTAGTTTCTAACTTTTTTGTGTGTGCCACTCTTTAAAACAGCATAATAATTGTATTTTGCCTCGTTTCTTACTGTACGGGCTATTGATATTAGCCTGTGAAAACCCCTGCTCTACAATTGAACTAATCATAAAATACTAAGTAAACATCTCTTTGCATCAAGAGTATATATTAAGTTACATTCCACACAGACAATGTGAAATAAAAATATTGTACCTTAGAAATGGGTATCTAATACAAATGTTATTAATGTACCTCCCAAAGACTGCTCAGAGGCAAAGGTGACCACAAGGGCAGAGGTAGATGGTTACAAGCTGCCTTCTCTAACATCTGTGTAAATAGTAGAACTCAAAGTTCCAAGGCCTGCAGTTTCAAATATTATACTACAAAAAAGTCTCTCTCTGTAACTGTACTAAGATATTGCCTGTAGTATCTATTTTTTTTCTACACTGCTGCTGGTATTATTTAAGGAAAATACCAGAAGACCACCAAGGAAGAAAGGGGCAGAAAGAGGACACAGGAATAATAAATGCAAAGATTTAATTGACACGGTAGCTGTTCATACTATCTGTTCTTTTTTGGGGATGTTATCCTTTGCATACTAATAATGCTAATCTTCTAAGGAACCATATTGAACTGGCTCATAAAAAACAACCAACATTCCAAAAATAAAGTTTCTTTTATTTTTTGTATTATGTTGTTCCCAAGAGCAAAATATTTTAAGTGTTAGAACAGGTAAGAAGGGTGTTTATAACAAAGTTTGATTTCAGTGAAAGGCAGCTAATAGTGTTAGCTGACAGTGCCATAAACAAATATGGCAATGTACAACACTTTGTACATTAAAATCAAAAGAAGGATGATTTTATGTTCAAAACAGGGAATAGGGAGTACTCAAGGCTTGGTCTAGATTCTATTTTCAACTGTTTCCTAGACCTTCTGTGTGACTTTGGTCAAGTCAACTATTGCCTGATTCGAGACCCTACCTTCACTTCTCTGTGCACAATGTTCTTGGTGTGACACTTGAATAATTTTAACATATGCAGGTATTACAGTTTTCACTGCAGATGTATTTGTCCAAATGGGTTTTGTGAGTGCAAATTTTAACACTTGCCTGCATCTGCAAGGTGCAGCCTCATGTGTGTATGTAGAAGAAGAGACAAGATAAGGCAAAACTGAAAATCTGGATTTAAATCTCTCTGAATCTTAGATTTTGTCCCCACACCCTTCTCTCTAATGGGATAGTAATAGCTACCAACCATACAGACTTGAAATAAATCTAAAGTCGATAATACTTATAAATACAGAATTATGGTTGGGGAGGAAATCTTAAAATGACGCTTCCTTGCAAATAGTTATTTAAGCTGGTAGTCACAAATTGAGTTAGGCTCATTTAATTTGTTGGCAATTTCAAAAAAGTCCCCCCAAAATCATTTTGGGTCAACCAAAAAATTGTTTCCATAAAATCACTGACCATTTTTAAATTTATACATTAAAAAAATTAAATTAAAGGAAATTGTAAAAAAAGAGTAATTTTAAAACAAACAAAAAATTCATTCTGAAAATGTTGAAACAAAACTTTGTGCCCTCTCCCAAAGGTCCCCCTAATGACCAATTTGGCAAAATTGGCACAAACTCACAACATTTTTGTGGTGTTGAATCTACATTTTAAACCAAAAAAAAAAAAAAGTTTCAGATGAAATATTTCACCCATCTCTAATCAGGAATGGTCCTTAACCTTCTAAACCAAAGCTAATTACACCCAGTTTATTCTCGTTTTGTCTTTCCTCAGGAGAAGTATGTTCAAGCTAAAAGCCTCCCTTTTGCTACAGAACATATTGTAATAAACTGGTTAGTGTATATGTACTGCTGTAGCACTGGTTTTGAAACTGTGGGGCACACTCCCCTTGGGTGGAATGACAAGGTTATCGTGGAAGTGTGAGGTGGGGCACGGGGCAGAGGCCAGCGAGATGTCTGGTTCAGGGCAGGGCAGCAGTGGGGAGAGCATGCAGGGAGACTCCAGCACTCAGAGTGAGGGGGTAATGCAGTCCCACCCTGCCCTGACAAGCCCTGTCCCACTGCAGGAGTGGCTTGCTGCTCTCCCCTTCCTGACCACTGGGACACACTGTGTGCTCTCCCTATTGCCGTCCTGCCCCGGCCGGGATGCCCCGCCAGCCAAAGCCCCTCATGTTTTAAACACTCCAGAGCCTGCAGGAGCTAGAGGATCTAGGCATGGGGAAGGGAGGGCAAAGAACCCCAGGCCGCTTCGTGCTGGACTGCCATGGGCTCCTCTGGGGTTAGAGCCAGCAGGGGCCTGCCACTGCCCCAGGTGTGAGACACTCACTCCCCTCAGTCAGTCACTTTGTGTCATGTACAGGCAGGAGTAGCAGGGGGAGAGGGAGCAGTCAAGTAATTCCCATGGAGAAGGGAGGACGCAGCAAAAAAACAAGAATTCAGGAACCTGTGTTCTGTAGGAAGGAATCAAAACTGATCAGCCGTGTCACAGGCACTGCAGTGATAATCGTGAGACTCTCTTTTAGATTAAATGGTAGGGGGTTGTTCTTTTGGAGTAGGAAACCTGGGCTCTCTCACTGCTTTTGTGGTGAAGTTTTGAGTGGCCCAGGTGTGAAACATAGTGTTTACAAGGAAGTCCATATATGTTACAGTGTGTTTAGTGTGGTTATAGTCTGAAAAATGACTTTGTAAAAATGGGATTGTGTAGTCCTAAACTTTGCTTTCTCAGTAGCTTCTAGATAAAATCTGCTCAGTCTGTGGGTAAGCAGTTGTTTTTATTTTTGTTTTACTGACAGTCCTGTAAACAATCAAATTGGGCTCTTTCTGACTGATGTATCATCAGTTATAAGATCCTGGAGTCAGAACAAGACCATGTCTTATTATATGTTTTTTTTACCTTGCCAGTCACAATGGGGCCTTCATCTGGACTGGGATCTTTAGCTACTCTAAACAATAAATAATAATAACAAACAATGTTGTTGATGATACACAGTCAGAATAGAATCTTGCTCACTTTTCTAGAATTCTATAACTATGGCTAACAGGAGTAAAATCTTGTAAACTGATTTTGGTCAGAAAGGTAAGCAGGTATGGCCCTAAATACAGACAAAGGAGCAGGTCCATTTTGTAAAATGGAACTCTCTTATTTTAGAACTACCCTTTTACAGCACAGTCATTTCCTTGATGTAGGTATTCTCTCTCATCTTTGAGGTTCCCCAAGGGCAAAACTCAATTTTTTCCTTATTATTCCCATACTAAATATACATTTCTTATTGCTGAAAGGTGTGAAACTAGTTTAGCACCTTTTGAAACATTGCATAAAAACAGGAATAGAACAAAAAACAAAACCAAAATACAAAACAACAGCAGCAGCCAGGGAAACTATTGTCCTTGGCAGTAGGAGAAAAACAGAAAGGTTTGTTGAAACTGTTTGTGAGCCTGGGGTATTTCTTGTTGAGGATAATTATTAAACCATTATATTATAATTTAACTCAAACCCTTTTCCTTAAGGGAAATTGCATAAGAATGATGCAAGAATTTCCTGAACATTCCCTCACACAGTTAGAATCATAGATATTAGAGATGGGAAAGACCTACTAATTCATCTAATCCATGCCCAGTGAAGAAATGGTTCCCTGCAGTACAGTTATTAGCAATTATCAAATCTAAATTTTAAATGTGTGAAGAAATGGGGATTGCATGAGATTTTTTACTTTATTATTTTAAATATGATTAATTCAGGCAAATCCTAAATTTTTCATGTGCAACATTATGGATGCAATTTCTGTGGTGACATGATAATAGTGTACAATTTTTTAAAGTTTGTGAACACCGAGGTGAAAGAGGATCTGTCGGGGTGATTAACTAAGATGTTCAAGGCTGATATATTTGAGGATAAGAATGCATAGTTCAGAGCAATACTTGAAATTGGTGACTAAGCAGAGACCCAGATACCATGAGCAGCCCAATTCTTGCACGTACACTGCTTTTACACTAAAATAATTCCATTGATTTCAGTAGAGTTGCTCCTGATTCACATCAGTGCCAGTGAGATCAGAGTCAAAGTTCCATGTCCCTAAAGGACTTTGCCTAGAGGTAGGGGGCTTTTCTATTCTCACAGACAGCTTGTGTATATTCTACAGTCAGACACTTTCTGACTCCTAGAGGGGGAGTTGACTCTGAACAGCACCAAAATGCTATGTTCCTATTTGTCGCCTCTTGCTTGATTGACAATCACTGGAGAACTGACTTCCTCCTCCCTCCTCAGTGGTGGAACAGAGTCACAGTAAGGAATTACTAGGTAAGACAATCTCCTTTTAACCTATTTTTAGTAGACGTATTTTTACACTAGCACATTTCTTTAGTGACAAGAACAAAAATATCATTGTGATCACATCACCATTTACAATTTCCCAAATTTTATTTTAACCAGGCGTTAATGATGTATGGCAATGCTAGTAAGTAAATGAATATTTGAATTGCTGTACATTATTTTAATAATTGCTCAGCTCACCATTTAAATTATCAAAGATCTTTACTTGTGCAATGTCATATAAATGCTCGAAATTAAAAATTAATCAACTCGATTTACGTAACTAAAAGCTGCCATCTAATGGAATATTTTTCAATAAGAAGACAGCAGTAATTATGCTGAAAAAATATTCATTCCTGTAGTTTGAACGGTTATAGCAATTTCCACCAGGGGATTTCACAGTGAGAATCCAGTTCTGGGCAACAGTGATTAATATAATGGTTATTAATGAGAAGTCATTTTTGTACGTGTAAGGGTGTTTGGGTGTCAATGCTCTGAAAGCAATGTGTTTAGCATATTAATAAAAGATAGCATTGGATTGGTGACTTAGTAACCATATTGATTTTTTTCTCATTTTCTGTGATGTGAAAGGTCAATTAGACTTATAGAAACAATGGAGCCTTTCACAGCAGGGCCTATCATTTCTCTGTGCTGACATCTTTTTTAACCATGTACAAAGTTCATTAAATGTGCAAAAGTAGTAATGTTAAAAGGAAGAAAGTGATTGGGTCAGAGGTCACAAACCATGGCAAGCTGACAGCCTCTTGTGGATTACACCACAGGAGCTAAGTAATAGTGAGAATTGCCTTTCAGGTTGCCCACTGGGACTGAAGAGAGTGAAGTCGTAAGCAGCTAATACTATTGGGTTAATTAAAATGAATATTGGCAGTAGCTTTGTTTGTCTTTCATTGAGTGGGATGCTGTTAATGAAGTATTTTATAGGGTTACATAACAATAGTGAATTTTGTCTTAAATAGCAGATTGCCAAATTTTCATATCTACTATGGCCAGTGTGAAAATAAACTAATATTGAATCAAACATGTCTGACTTCTATTTCACTGTTTCTTTTCATACGTGTTGTCATATGCAACCTATTTAAGTCATTTTCCTTCTCTTTGAAGTCTACTGTCCCAGACATTTTCACAAATAGGTTAAAAGTAGCTAGAGTTCTCTTTTTTTCATTAATTGACACAGCTTAATATATTTGACTGAAGTCTCCATAATCATTTTGTACTGTATGCAATTATGTATTAAAGCTTTCAACTCTTTAAAACAGTTTTACTAATTTAAACCCAGGAGACTGAAAACATATAAGGCAAAACAAAAATCTTGAACATAAGGACAAGAGGTGTTATAATTTAGAATGTGAGTGGATTCATTATTATTCTAAGGCTTGGAGAACAACTGAATAAAGTATTATTGATAATCCTGGTGAAATTAATAACTTTAATAGCACATCTGTGAAGATTTCAAATTGGTAATCATTGTCTCATAAAAATGACAGGTTTTTTATACTATATGTCCAAGAAAATAACTCCACATATTTATACGTTTTCAAACTGCTGTTTTTCACTGTGTTGCTGGTAACATTAATTGTATGCTAGATGTGACTAATTTGCTTGTACTGTTCATCTCAAAACATCAGGGTTTTTACTTTGCCTTGCTACAAAGAAAGAACTTGATGTGAAGTCTCTATGTAGCAATCTGTGTCTGATTGCTTGGAATTTTGTGTGATCATTCTTTGATTTCAAAATAAGCTCAGAGTTGACAATGCACTGCAGATGTACAGGTAGACTTCAAAGCTGACTTTATTCTTCCATTTTCTATTCTGACACTCGTCGTCCTTTTGGTCTGTTTTGCTGAAACCTACAGTAATACATACAGCATTATCTGACACTGTGCTGGAGAGAGATGTAAGCAGAAATATAATTAATCCCTACTTTTTTCTTATCTTGGTTCACAAAAAATGAAAAATGAAATCAAACTTAATCAAACTTCCTGTGTCTACATGGGGTGGAGTTAATCAGCTAGCAATCATTAATATCAGAAAATCCTCTTGAAAAAATATAAGAAAAACACACACTAACATGAGTTGACCAGACCTGTAATGAAATAAATAAAAAGTATTGAAATGTACAAGCTATATTCTTTTGGGGTGGGGGGAGAGTAAACATTCCACAGAATATTCAGCAAACTCAAAATAATTTTCTGTCCCATTATATACTTGAATGGCACAGTTTTCCCAGTTTTCTGTGGAATTATTTTTTAAAATAGAATTAGACAATTTCAAAATTGGAAAACAGAGATTAATTAATTATTAATTAATAATATAATATATTACATAATAATATAATATAAAATAATAATTATTATCTCACCTACAATGAGATAATCTTGCCTCTTCTATTTCATGCCATTTCTTATATATATTAAGAATATTTAAAATAGTTATACCACTCGTTTGGTATGGTGTATGGTGACAATGGTATGGATATTACCTATAAGGGTGCAAAGAAGGGTTCAGTTTAGTAGTGAGTTACATAGAAAAGGGGCATGACTATCCCACATGGTTACTATTCTCAATACATTTTGTAGCAACTAATAGAATAATTAATTTCCACCTTCACTACAGGGTTGTAAATCAGTTCATGCATCAACTGTGCATCATCTATGTTGTCTGAATGTATGGGGTTTAACAGGAAAGCTGGGTAGCCACTGGGCTCCAACTGTACCTGTCTTTCTTAGGTACCTTCATGACCCCTCCATCACAGTAGTATTCGAACCTCACCATCTTTAATGCATTTGTCCTCGTGATACCCCAGTGAGGTAGGGAAGTTCTATTATCCCCATTTTACAAATGGAATACTGAGGAACACAGACTTGCCCAATGTCACATACAAAGAAGCAAAGAATTTAATCCCAGGCTAGTGTCCCTAACCACTGTGCCACCCTTTCCCACCTTCAAACTAGAGTGCTCATTGGCTGAGAAGGCCACAGGTATTCTGACAGGTATTCTAACAGGTTTGGACAGCAGCAGTGGAAAGTTCCATGGACCCAAGAGAGAAGGGATGCACAAAGCAGCCTCATTTCCATTCACTTTTATTGCCTTACCTCAAAAACTCAGTGTATGCAGCCAGCATTCAGTGAATAAGTACTGTGCCAGAGAAAAGGGTGAGCACCTGACACTAGTTTTCACACTGTTCACAGTTCTCACATGATAGTTGTTAAAAGAACGAGGAGTACTTGTGGCACCTTAGAGACTTACAAATTTATAAATATATATAACACCACTGCCAGTGTGCACAGGGCAGTAATGACCACAGCAATATAGTTACTGTCCTCATACCATAGGTTGAAATATGACCAACCTTAATGAAATAGCTTCCTCCATGGGCGTATCATTCTAAGGCTTCAAGAGTCATGGGACAAGAGAGAAGGCAGGAGAATGGAATGTCACAATATGACACACAATTCTGATGTGGCTTCTGCTGGAGATAATTCATTTATTTAAATCTGGAGTGTGTGTCAGGGAGACCAGTTTAACATCAAATGGCAGCCAATGTCTTTTAAATTAAGCCTATGGATTTATTTCCCTTTAGCAAGTAAATAAGAGCAGTAAGAGTTTTGTGAATAAAAGTGTAACACTTCATAAATTTCATCCAGCAATGCATTTCTGACCCTTCTAGTAAACTGAAGGCTTTAATCCATTTTTTTCATACCTGTGTACTCATGTATGCTGAAGTTATCACTTAAATAATTTGTCTCTGTATTTTCTCTATTCTAGATCCCCTGAAGATACTTTTTCTTATATTTTTTATTTTTAAAGGATATTTTTTGAACAAAGTGCTTCTTCACAAATGGAAAAAGCTCTATTACCAAGATTACAGCTCAACTCTAAGGTGTAAAAGTTAACAAAAGACATTTTAAAACCATCTTGTGCCATTTCAGACATGATTGCTTCCCTTTACACCTTTTGCTGCCACTCATTCTGATGTCACAGTTTCCCACCTACAAATTTTGCCATATTGTGCCTTCTTCCATTTTAAATATGAAGGGAAGCACTTATGTGAACTGGCTATATGCTGTACAATGCTGTACAATGTCATCAGCTTGAGTAGGAGAAATCATTTATCATTTAGGAGGGAAATGACATTTCATTTGCCACGCACTTTGAAATGTTTTCTTAAACATGTGATACTTTAGGAGCATGCTACTTTAAAAATGACCAGAAATTATTTATTACGTGGCACCTTAATTTCAGAGTTCAAAGGCCCTAATTTTTAGGAAAGCATCCCTAATCAGGAATGGTGTTTAAGCATGTGCTTAACGTTAACTGTGTGTTTAAGTCTCATTGAAGTAAATGAGAGTTAAGCATATGTTTAAAGTTAAGCATAAGCTTAAATACTTTCCTGAACTGAGGCCAAAATAGGGCCAAATTGTGTCCATCGGATGCTCACCAAACAGCTCCCATTGACTTTGGGGAGCTCATCTGAACTTGATTCCAAATTATTCAGATTACTCAGGCCATATTCTCAGCTAGAGGTAGGCCAGTTTACAGAAGCTGAGGATCTGACCTAATAACGTTAAGTTGCTCCGCAGAAAATGTGAAAGAAATAGTTGAAAATCCCATGAAGCCTAAGGTCCAGTCACTACCCTGTCCTCACAGAAAATATCCAGTATATTTTATTATTTATTTAATGATTCTAGGCTTTTTATTCCATGACAAAAGGAATCATAAGCTGTATGTGCCCATGTAAGAGGAAACAATGGGAAAAACAGAGTCCCATATGAAAGGTATCAGAAGTAGAGTTGGTCAAAAATGTTACAGGTTTTTGTCACAAACCCAATTTTGTCGTTGCTGAAAATCAAAACAATTCTTTTTTAATTTGGTTGAAACTGGAAAAAATCTGCATTTTTTTTTAATTTGTGAAAACCCCAAATGTTCTTTTTTGTCAATTTTGTGTGTGTGTGTGTGTAGAAAATA
Source organism: Lepidochelys kempii (assembly GCF_965140285.1). NCBI lineage: Eukaryota > Metazoa > Chordata > Testudines > Cheloniidae > Lepidochelys > Lepidochelys kempii. The sequence goes on from NC_136388.1 coordinate 30,014,717, forward strand.
AAACACATTTTTCAACCAGCTGTGGCCAGAAGCCCAGTACTCAAAGAATCAAACAGAGTGACATAGGACTTGCCAAACTGGATCAGACCCAAGATCCATCTGGTCCAGTATCCTGTCTCTGACAGTGGCAGGTATTCAAAGGAATGTGCAAGAAAGCCTGTAAAAAGCAGTTATAGAATAAACTTGTCCCTGGGGACAGTTTCTTTCTAATCCTCATTACTGAGAGGCTGGCTTATGCTCTGCAGCATGAGGGTCAGCAAGTAGAATGCATCAAGCAATGGTGGAACATCTTTATACAGAAACAGAATTCTTTTTCAGGGTTCCAAGAGGTTGTTGTAAACCAGTGTCCCCCTTTTTTTTTTAATTGTGGAACATTGTGAAAAATAAGTTAATGGGGTCCTTTTTAAATGTACACTGTATGGCAACACAACAACAACTACATATGAAGTCAACTTATTCTTTATTAAATCGAGGCTTCATCTAATAGTTTCTAAATACTTCGAAAAAAAAAGGTATATACAAATGGCCTCAGTCTTTTGGAAAGGCTGTGACCTGAATGGTATTTAAAAGTCCACAGGAGTATATAGGAATGAACACAGCAGTTGTTCCTTCATAGTATGTTATTACAAAGAGAACTGGGGGTCAAATTGCATGAATGATAAATGGAAGGTGCTTGAAATGAGTTAGTTCTTTTTTGAACATTATACATTGACCTTGGCAGTTTTGACAATTACATCCATCATTTCTCAGAATCCATTCCAGCTCACCCGACTGTTCTCTAATGTGGCCAAATAAACAGGATTTGTGAATATACGAATCAAAGATTGATCTTCTGTGCCAATGCACTGATTAACAGTTGGTTTCTGGGTGTAGCTTTTTCATTCTATGAATTATGCGAGGATCATAATTCACCATGGCACACCTGTAGACAAGCGTGTTAGAATGCTTTAATCTTCACTTACAAGGCCTCAGTAGAATTGATAGTTGGCTCCTGAGTTTGATAAGCAAAATGAAATAAAACCATGAAAAAAACACACTGTATACAGCAAAAGTGATATTTCACTGCCTCCCTGTGTTTTTCTTGAGGAACAGAATTTGTTGAAAACAGAGGTGGGACAAAGCAATTTGTTTAATTACCTCTGAAGCTTACCTATCTCCAAACATTGAGATGCCCAGCTACTCAAGAGTAAAATAGATATTTTATTAGGAATATAGAACTGTTTATTGCAGAAAAGCAATGCAAACAGGTCCAGTGACTTTGAGACAGGTAACACTGTACACAGCTCTTACTTTTTGTAGTGTGTCCCAAATATTTATTTGGAAAGTATTGTTGTAGTTAGTATTTTGTCTGTCTCTCTTACCTGGCTTACTTCACTTTATATCAGGTCATTTCCACTGAGCTAGATGTTGCTAGTTAGTTGGATAGTAACAATTTCATGGATTCAGTTTAAATACCTCAGTTATGTGCAGAAAACGCAAGTTCACCACTGACACTTTCTTTCATCAATTCATAAGGTTGCTTCCCTAGAAGAAGGCTTGAGGTAAAGGTTTAGGGGCAGATCTTCAGCTGCTATAAATTGTCATAGCTTCATTGACATCCATCTTCTGCACTATTAATTATTTTTCAAGTGCCCAAGAGTTTTCTAGTAGCATCACGGAAATAAGTAAAGACATGGTCCATACCAACACTGCTTACCATTTAAGGCAGCTCTTTAGAAAAGCATCCCTCACCTGTACAGCACTAGAGCCTGTGCTTAACTTTAGTCAATGGAACTTAAGCAGATGCTTGATGTTAAGCATGTTCTTCAATGCTATTCTGAAATCAGGATGAACTTAAGCATGTGCTCCTCAATCATGGCCTATCAAAAATGTGAGGATGATAAGCAAACAAAAGGTGGGGAAAGTGAGAGGCAGGACAATAAGTTTCATTTGAAAGTGTTGTGTGCAGACCTTGGCAGTACCATCACATGAGGGTTTGTGGGTTTTTTTAATCCTCCCTTCTCATAGGCAACATGCCAGAAGTGAGTTCTTAGGAGGGATCTGAATAAAGAGAGCAGGGTGGCTTGGTGGAAATTCCATGTAGAGGGGGCAGCATGAAAAAAAATGAAGTGAAAGAAGGGAATAAAGGTGGGTGAGTCTAGACCGGCATTACTGGCAAAAGAGAGGGGAATCGGGAACACGATAGGAAACAAGATCAGAGATACAGGGTGGGGCTGAGGAATGAAGGACTTTGAAGACAAGAACAAGGAGAGCCTTACACCTTTCTGACACCCCTACATATGATGTTCTGATCTTTATTGATGCTAAAACAATTTAACAACATATCCCCAGACATTACAATACATCATATCCCTAGATGTTAATCCCTTAATTTTGTGTTGCAAAATTACTGTATCACATAGATTAATATTCTTTACAGGCTAATTGAAATCAGAGTTAGAATATATTAGCAGAACAAAAGATGATTTTTACTCAGATGCTTAACTTTACTGATTGTATAACAGTGGAGCTACTTACGACAGATAAAATGTTTGCAGGATCAGATACTACAATTGCTGCAAGCAATGCCCTTTGGATGGGATTACACACCATGCAGGAATATATATGTAACTATTCTATGCAAAAATCATACCTATTATTGGCAAATACTGCACTTTTGTCTGCTGACAGCTTTTACTTGTACCCAATCACACAAACTTTACACATGTGTGTTACAATCGCAGACCAAAAATGTTACCTTTGTAACAGGATGCACAGGAATTTATACCCATCTCATAAATTTTGGCACTTTTACAGCTGCAGGAGACACATTCTTTAATAGCATTACTATAAACCACTAACTTATTAGTGCGATTAACAGGTTGATACACACCCCACCTACACACTTTAATGTCCTCAGAAAGTGTTACTAAATTTGAAAAAAATGCACACAAACACACTCCTGTGCCACAGACATACCATGATCAGTGTTTTCTCTTCCTCTTTTGTTTGCTTGGTAATTCCAAATCTCCCTGAAGACTTGGCATTGGGCTACCAGTCTGAAGCACTTATCATACTATTCTTCTTTCTCAGATGCAGGCCGAGGGGAGAGTGCCTTCCTTTTCATCCTTATTCGTTGTTTTACAGTGTCGTTCTTGGTTCTAAGCATGTGATGATTCACATCTTCTTCTTCTTCATATTGGTTGATGTAAATGTAGAGCAACAACTATAATTTTACATTTAGAGGGTTAAGTCAGATAATTGCATCTGGTGTAGCAGAGCATATTGCTGCGATGCCTCCTTCATATTTGTGAATCACGCATTGAGCAGTTATATGTTCCATGGTCTGTTCTGGACAACCACAGTCGCACACTGGAGAGTCTTACATTTTCCATTTGTGCAGCAAGAATCTGCATCTGCCATGGTTTGTGCAGATACAGTTTAGGGTTGGCCATGATCTTTGTGGGAGATCGAAGCCAGGGATTTTCTGCACTGGGTCTTTCATGAGGTGTTTATTTGTGACTTCGTGTGAACTCCATTTGGCTTTACAAGCTTCATCAGGGTTGAAGATGCATTGCTGAACATTAAATGCATGGGTCCAAAAGGGCTTAAACGACTTCAAGCAGTGGTGAGAGACATTGTTTCACATGAGAATATGAGATTGAACAGCTTTGGTCACCTATTGGCCCACACATTCCACTGCTCCTCTTGTTCCAATTCATCACTGTCTATATTCCATCTGTTCACAGTTGGTCCAAACCGCCAAAATAATTCTCTTCAGCATTTGGTTCCTTTCACTTGGATGTGGTTCCCTGATCCACAATGAAGTAAGCTTGGCTCTGTTTTCCTGATCCACAGTCAATGTTTTTCTAGGCCTTTGCTCTGATTCCATACCCCTAGGGTGTGCCATTAAAAACTGGACATTTATCACCCGCAGTAGGTAAGTTGACTATGGGATATGAGGTATTTCCCATTGTAGGTAGAAAGAATAATAACAATATTTTGTCTAAGTTAAATACCACAATGCAGTATCATTTTTTTCTGTAGCGCCCCCTATCATGTCTCAATATGTGCTGCCACAGCTTGTATCAGGATTGGGTAGAAGTCTTTAAAACTGTGTTAAAACAAATTACACTTTTATGAAGGCTATAGGAGTGTTATGTCATTTTCTATCATTCACATACGCTTACAATGTTCTTCACTGGGCTAACAAGTCACAAGCTGTTGATAAACTAGCTCATGTAGTTTGGCTTTTATAACTTCCAAGCTGATTTTGCGGAGGTCCAGGACGCTCAGCATTACCTCCTAACCTATGAATGATGCTTGTTGTAGAATTTCAGTGCTGCTCTTCAAAATGACCTATAGATTTTTGTTACCTTGGTGTAGTAGGGGGAAAGTGCTGTAGGGAGAGAATGACTCTTTCACTTACTAAAGTTCTATCAGGGCCTAGTATGAGAGGAAGGATAAAAACATATCAAAAACAGGTTGGGGGGTGATGGTCCCTGGGATTAGCAAGTCACATTTCTGATGGAGCTGAACATTGTATATCCATCTATTGCAGGTAGGATCTAACTCCTTCTGCATTCTGTACACTGGACAAGGAGTTTTCATTTCCAGACATCGTTCCCAATTTGCTGACTTGTTGCAATGTTTAAAAATCAGTAAATAAAATCAGTGTGTCTATTTTCTTTCTGAAAGTTCTGAAATATGTCAAGGCAGAATTTTTTAGTTCACCACCATACCAGGAGCTGAAACAAGGGTACAACAGTTATAGACCCTTATTAAGTTAACACAAAAAGTAAAAAAAGAGAAAAATTGCTGTGGTTGAAATTGTTCAGAAATTCCGATGAAGTGAGCTGTAGCTCACGAAAGCTCATGCTCAAATAAATTGGTTAGTCTCTAAGGTGCCACAAGTACTCCTTTTCTTTTTGCGAATACAGACTAACACGGCTGTTACTCTGAAACCTGCTCAAATAAATTGGTTAGTCTCTAAGGTGCCACAAATCCTCCTTTTCTTTTTGAGAAATTTTCTAGTGACTGTAGTCGGATTGAATACAAACAATGGAATTCCTGGGTACTAGACCAGATTAATTTCATGTGATAAGGATAACTTCCTAACTGTGAGTAGTGTAACTTTGGCATTAATGGCATGCTCTCTTTTCTCCTCCTTCTCTTGCACTGAATGAACTATAAAAAGACCAAGAATGGTTAAGTGACTAAAAGAATTAGAGATTCCAGCAGGTAGTATCACAGGTGCCTGCCTAATTCCTACTGACACAATCTGCAGCTTAGTAACAGGGAAGGATGGAGATTCCTTGATTGTTAGTCAGAATTAGGGTGGAGTGAGGAGAGCAAGATTAAGGGCTCTAGCTCAAGCCATGAGCCTATTAAAGGGGATTATTAATATTAGTGGAATTAGACATATTGTAACAGACCAAAGGTCCATCTAGTCTGGTATCTTATTGCTGAAGTAGTTTGTGTTCGTTTCAAAAGTATGAAACATCCTCTCACACCTTTGCCCAAACTACTTATTCTTGGTTAATGCAAGAACCAAAAACTTCCAGTTGAGACAAATTTAGCAAAACTCCTACAACTGGTCAAGATGAAAATCCCTATCGAACCAGCCAGTAGAGTTGCTCCTTTTGGTTCCCTGTTCAGGGTTCAGATACAGTCATACAAAGGATGTATGCACAAGAAGCCCTCCTACCAGATGGAGTGCTTGGCTAATCAGTTAAATCTGCTCTAGCCGATCTATCTGTGTCATGTGCCATAACTAGATTTCTGAATTACTATGAGCGGGCTGTCAAGAGGAGTCCTTCAGAGAGCCATGTACAGCACACTTCCCTTGAGATGGCACCACTGAAATAAAAAACTTGCAATAATTTCCCAGATCAAATGAATACATGCCATGATAGCACTTGTTTCCACTTAATACTGGCACTGAAATAATTTTGCATGAACGCTGTTTTAGTGATCATTGGTGTCAGCATGGTTTCGCACTAACCAGTTAAAAACTTATTATTTCAGTCAGGTGTAAATAGCCCTCAGTTTTGTATGCTAATCTCTGCTCATGATGGCTTCCAGGAAAATCAGTCATTCTATCTCTTTGCTGAGAGATTGTGATAATCATGCCTGCCGTGTGTCTGCCAAAAATGAGCCTGATAGACATGGTAGCTCCCTTTGTTCTATCCAAATTGACCTCCAATGACCTAATTAAAGCAAAAAGTAGAACAGCTCCTTCAGAATGGAACAGGAATCAGAACCCTGGCCTAAATAAATAAATAACAAAGGACTGGCGTAAACTCAGTTATGCTGGTTTTCAAATGCCAGGAACTGAGAAACACTGATTACTAGTCCCCTGCTAATGCAAAATCACAGCAGCTCACCTCAGCTATGAGGGACAAGGATTTTAAATCTGCAGATGGCTAGCTGTAGAGGTGGAAATCATGGAATTACATTTGATACATGAGAACTCATGGGGGGGGCAGGAATTAAATGCAGATTTGTCAGATACTGATTATCAACAGTTTTTCTACCTGATCAGCTCCATATAACTGATTACTTCTAGAATGAGGACATTCACAAATCTGAAATGTACAGCACTTTCATAAATGTTGTAATTTATATGTTGGAATACACAGAATAATTAGGCTTATTTCTAATTGACAAACAGCAATTGCCTATCAGTTCATTTCCCTGAATATATTCTCCCCAGAAACACACACACATCCATGTTGTGCTATGTAGGGCCAAATTATGCCCTCCCTTATGGCACTGGCCCCTTGCAGAACTGAACCACTCGGGGAGCTCATAGCAGGATTGTATCTTGGGCAGACCTTATGGGCAAGGGTGGTACATGCAGCGCTCTCTGGCCTGATGTCACCAGGGCAAGCAGTCCTTTTTACTGCACCGTAACTGGCTCTTTGCTGAGTGTGAAGTGGATGGGGAAAGCATCTTATGCCTTCCCTCATTGCACAGACCAGCCAAAATCTGATCTATAATGAACTCTGCATATAATGGAAATCTGCTCAAGAGACACCAACTTGTCTGTTTTAAATGGTTTGTGGTTTATCATTACATCATTACATTACAGATGCTGTCTCCCTAATGCATGCAGTGAAGGACAGTGGCACTAGCTATAAGCATTATATACAGCAACCTCTCCCTCCCCTCAAACACACTGCTTAAAACAGCTCATCACTGTTTTCTGGCATGATGACCAGATTATGGTTAGAGGCATTTCCTTACCTTAATCCAGTTGGACAGGATTTTGTTGTAAACTATGAGCAGTAGATCATACTATTGACCGCATTATCACCACAACAATTAAAAAAAGTCAAGGCCAAATATAAATTGCCAGCATTTCATTGACTTACTACAGCTGATTTATATCAGCTCAGAATCTGGCCTCTCCCTCCCCATGCCTTTTTTTTTAGGTGTCCTTGTTTTATTACACCTCTCTCCCAGCTTTCTCTCTTTTGCCTGTTATGATATGGCCATGATACCAGTTGCTGATGTGGTAAAAGTGGTACAGCCTTAAATAGTCATTTTTCAGTTTGTAAACACAGTACTTTCTCTCATATCAGGGGACTCATGTTAGGGCATGTTATTCAGTACACACACTTTTAGTTGAGAAAACTAGTTCTGTCAAAATTTTAGATGTACTTATTTCTGCCTATATATACTGCTTGTAGAGGGTCACTTTACACCATTTTACTTTATATCAGATAAAGTAACTTGCTTTCCAAGTGTTGACAAGGCGGTCTGTTTCCTTAAAAGGCTGTTTGGATTTGTTTTGTTTTGTTTTTTTCCCTTAAAGATTCAGGTCAAATTACTGTGTGGGGCATCAGATTTAAAGGATGTGTGAAAGGTAGAACAGTTTTATGTTTTCTCCTTTATGTTAATTATGGCAGCATTTTTTTTTTTACTAGAAAACCCGTAAAGGACAAATATGCAAATACCCATGGACAAGTTGCTGTTAATGCTTGCTAGCAACTGGGAGTGAAGTGCAATAGGTTAGGAATTAGAAATCTCAAGGCACAGTAAACTGTATTTAAAAAAGTACAGAAATCTGAGTTGAAAGGCAGCTGGTATTTGCCTACCTCTTTAACTAACATTGGTGAGTGCCCCCAGGTCTTTATTCTGTCTAAGATGGCACTGCTAATAACTTGGATGTGTATTTTGTTTATTTAGGTTGTTTTCCCCAGGGTGAGGAGGACAAATAAATACATTTTCCCTGGTTTCACTGAAGCACCTGCCTTTTAAAAAAAATTTTTAAAGCTAACCCAGCTGGGTTCCTTTTGATACAAAGTACATTAATACTTGTGAGAGGTGTATAAAGTACATTCATGAACCATGCAGCAATATCTATTTGAGCACGAGGGTTATTCTAATGATCAGAGCTGGGAGACTCGGGCTACTCCTTTTCTGAAAATATTCATGTTAAGTTCTAAATGAACTTGCTTTGGCCATGCCTCCGTTCCGTCCCCGTCCCTCCCTCCGTGTTTACTTTTCATGAACACTTGAATGATCATGTTTTACTGATACAAAGGTTTATGGAAAGAACACTTCAAACTTGCATGCAGGAGTAATTGCAGAAACCAAATGTTCGTTTTCACACACAATCACTTGCGCTAGAAATGCTTGCGTGCTCATCCTGTTAGTGAATTCCAGCAATACCATATGACTTATCTGACTAATCACAAGTAAGCAACTCAGCTTGTTTTATCAGTACTAGCTATCAATCCACTGAATTACAAATCTGAAAAGAGATTTTTGAATAAATTCAAAAACTGGATAAATCTGAGGATATCAGTCTGCTCATGTAACTCTTAAGGAGAAAAAGAGAATAAATTTATCAAACGTATTTATTAATAATTCACTCAGCTGTATAATGATGAGTTAGTTTTTATACTCTGCTCTCTGTTAGCATGAAGGTATATTGTACACATTTTAGACATTTAAGTTTTCCTCCACTTGCTAAGTGGTCAGAGATTTAGTTTAGAGCCATTTACTCTATTCCAGAATCAGCTCGATTTATAGTCTGTGGATTTCTGATGACTGTTACACTTACGTTCACATATGCTCATGCATCATTATAATAGATGGACAAAGCTTTCTTGGATGTACAATATAATGTGTATAGAACCACAGAAATGTAGGGCTGGAAGCACCTGGAGAAGTCATCAAGTCCAGCCCCATGCGCTGTGGCAGGACCAAGTAAGCATACACCATCTCTGACAGGTTTTTGTCCAACCTGTTTTTCAAAACTTCCAGTGATAGGGATTACACATCCTTCTTTGGAAGCCTATTCCAGAGTTTAACTACCCTTATACTTAGAAAGTTTTTCTTATCATCGAATCTAAATCTCCCCTGCTTCAGATTAAGCCCACTGATTCCTAGCCTAACATCAGTGGACATTGAGAACAATTGATCACCATCCTCTTTATTAACATCCCTTACCATATTTGAAGGCTAGCAGGTCCCCCCTCAGTCTTCTTTTCTCAAGACTAAACATGCCCAGATTTTTAACTTTTCCTCATAGATCAGGTTTTCTAAACCTCTAATCATTTTTGTTGCTCTCCTCTGCATTCTCTCCAGTTTGTCCACATCTTTCCTAAAGTGTGGCACCCGGAAATGCTGAAGCCTCACCAGTGCTGAATAGAGCAGGACAGTTACCTCCTGTGTCTTACGTACGACACTCCTCTTAATACACACAAGAATGATATTAGTCTTTTTCATAGCAGCATGACATTGTTGACTCATTCAATTTCTGATCCATTATACTACCCAGATCCTTTTCAGCACTCCTACCACTTAGCCATTTATTCCCTATTTTGTAGTTTGTGCATTGATTTTTTGGCTTCCTATGTCTAGTACTTTGCACTTGACTCTACTGAATTTCATCTTGTTGAATTCAGATCAGTTCTCCTATTTGTCAAGGTCATTTTGAATTCTATTTTTGTCTTCCAAACACCTCCCATTGGTGTCATCTGTAAATTTTATAAGCATACTCTCCACTCCATTATCCAAGTCATTAATGAAAATATTGAATAGTACTGGACCCAAGACTGACCCCTGAGGGACTCCTCTAGATACACCCTCCCAGTTTGACACTAAACCATTGATAACTCTACAATCTGTCAACCAGTTGTGCACACACCTTATAGTAATTTCATCTAGAACATATTTCCCTACTTTGCTTATGAGAATGTCATATGGGACTGTGTCAGAAGATCTACTAAAATCAAGATATATCCCATCTACTGCTTCTTCCCTATCCACTAGGCCAGTAACTCTGTCAAAGAAGGAAATTAGATTGGTTGGGCATGATTTGTTCTTGACAAATCCATGCTGGCTGTTCCCTATTATCTTCCAGATGCTTACAAATTGATTGCTTAATAATTTATTCCAGTGTTTTTCCAGGTATTGAAGTTAGGCTGACTAGCCTATAATTCCCAGATCCTCTTTTTGTTTCCCTTTTTAAAGACAGGTACTATATTTGCCCTTTTCCAGTCCACTGGGACCTCACCCATCCTCTAGGAGTTCTCAGAGATAATTGCTAATGGTTCTGAGATTGCTTAAGGAATTAGCTGAAGTACCTATGATGAATTTCATCAAGCCCTGCCCACCTGAATACAACTAACTTATCTAAATATTCTTTAACCTATTCTTTCCTTATTTTGGCTTGTATTCCTTCCCCCTTTTTGGAAACGTTAATTGTGTTCAGTATCTGGTCACCATTCACTTTTCAGTGAAGATTGAAACAAAATAGGCATTAAAACACCTCAGCTTTCTTGATGTCATCAGTTATCAACTCTCCTCCCCCACAAAGTAGAGAACCTACACTTTTTTCATCTTTCTTTTGCTTTGAATGTATTTAAAGATCCTCTTCCTGTTGCCTTTTATGTCCCTTGCTAGGTTTAGCTCATTTTGTGCCTTAATCTTTCTACATGCTTTTCTAATTTTATCCTACATGCTTGTGCTATTCTTTTGTATTCCTCCTTAACAATTTATCCATCTAGCTGTGGTTTTAATATTGTCTCTTTGAGAAACTACCAGCTCTTCTGAACTCCTTTTTCCTCTTATATTTTCTTTCCATGGGACCTTAACTACCAGTTCTCTGAGTGGTAAAGTCTGCTTTTTTGAAGTCTATTGTTCTTATTCTGATGCTCTAACTCCTTCCTTTCCTTATAGTCATAAAATGCATGACTTTCACCCCAATTCCCTTCCACCTTCAGATTCACTACCAATGCCTCACTGTTGGTCATAGGTACACATAGGGAGTGATGGGGTTAACATGTATGCTTATAAAACACTAACTCAACTTTCTTGATGTATAAGAGGTACTAAAAGAAATTATGACTGTGAAGTCTTCTTGGAATATCTAGAGTTTTAATGTGGGCAGACAATTTACTGTAGTATGTACAGCTATTGCAACATAAAGAACATTTGCCTACTAAATGGCTCCTTATATTAAAGGAATAGCTTTTACAGTTATAATTGTATGTAACAGTATAGATATGAAAGGAATCATAAACAATTAATCTTTCTATTAACTCAGTGTAAGTGTTGAAGTAGCTTAATCACTAAAGTGCAGTGGGGGTATCTCCCCATATAAAGCTACTATGAGGCCAGCAATAAAAAGCAAGTTTTATATCTGCATTAGCCTGAGCTCAGTGAACACAACATGCTGTTCTCTACATTCCCTGGAGTACTGTCCTATAATACATCTACAAAGAATTGAATTGCCAGTCCAGGTAGGCTGATTCTGTGATTTGATGTATGGTATCTGAGAGGATGGCTTCAAAGCATGGCAACCCCCCACCAATTTTGAGTGCCCATGGATAGTTATAGATATTTTAACAATACCCATGAATATCAAGAGTTCCTGTGCTATGTTGTCTCTGTTAAACATACCAATGAATTCACATAGTCTTTCATAAAGTGCAACTCTTTCCTGTTTATATTATTTTGACCTTTTGTATTGACTAGGTGTTACATTATTGATTTTTCTCTTGGTATCTACATCGGATTTAACCATTGATTACCTAATGTGAATTGTGTTTGAAGTTTAACTCCAGGTGTATCTGAAATGTAGCCAGCAATGATGGTCATGAAATAAAGATATATTTCAGCAAGTTGTACACTGAAAGTGAAATATTTATAGCACAACTGCTTCTGAGAGGTCATTGGTGGAGATCAGTACAACATCTAATCCAAAGAGGAGGTACAGCAAACCCCACTGAAATAATAATCAATGATAAAATATACGGTAGCTTTGTGATGTTTAAACCCTTCAGCTAAAACTATTGTTCTTAGCTTTACTACTCCATTGCCTGATACAGGGGCAATATCTGTATACATAGCTTGACATGTACTGTATTTGTAGGATCTGATTCTCCTCTCACCCAGATATGAAAACTGGGACTAATTCCAATGAAGTCAATGGAATTACACCTGTGTAAAACTTGTGTCCGTAGCCACACAATCATTTTTAATTTTAAGGGCCTTGTCAAGTCCATTAGCTGACACTTTTCCCATTTGCCATCAGTAATTTATATTTGGTTGATTCTTCTGGGAGTAGCCTCTGTTAGTTTCAATGGGAATTATACATAAATACGGAGACGAGAGTAAATTTGAAATTGAGTTCAACCACAAACAGTGTGAGGCATAAAGCAGCTTTGCAAAAATGAACTTTCTACCATAGAACATAACAAATAGCTAATATTCATATTAATGTGATGAGCTTAGTAATGTTCAGGGATCCTGGTTTTCCATGGTAAAGCCCCCAAATTCTCCAATAAAAAACATTAAAATCCACTTTTTCCACAATTAAAATGACACACGGAACTTTAGTTTCCCTAACCACAGTATATATAGGTATCAGTTGAACACAGTGTTTTATTGATATAAAAGTAGAACCCCATTGAATCCAGCCTCCATTACCTGGCTGTCCATATTAGCTGCATGGGGCTGACCTCCCAAGCCCCACTGCCCATCTTAAAATAAGGGGTAGAAAGCTCTTTGCCATTTCTCCTGATTATCTGCATTTTTGATTATCTGATCTGGCCCTGGTCCCAATTAGATTGGATCAAACGGGGTTCCACTGTAAATGTAAAGCACATTAAAAAATCAGCTACAACAGGGGGAAGTTGCAAGCATTGAATAAGTGACACTGATACTTTTAGTAAAATTTAGTTTATAGTTAACATATGTTCTTAATTTTCCAGAAAATGTAAACGCTAAAGATTCTCTAAAAATGCAGATTCTGGGTTTTTCTGTGTCAAATGGATTTCTAGGATCCCTGGTAATCTGTAAGCTCCTTCGGTCATCGTGGACTATCAAGTTGTGGGTTGTAAAGTATTTAGTACATGCAGCACTATTATAATAATTCATAAATATTATAGACTAAGTGCCAGAATCTCAGATGGTACAAACAGGTATAGCTCAACTGAATTCAGTGGCAATTTATGCCAGCTTGGGGATCTGACATTAATAATTTAGTCAGTGAAACCAGTGTTGTAACAGTACATGTATGGCCCCAAAGTAGATTTCCTCCTTCTCTAAGGAACTTGGTTACCATGGTAATGGGTACTGTATCAGAACCATCACAGATAGAACAGTGGACAACTTTAAAGTGCTTCCTTCCCACCCAAAAATACCATCTTTCCCTACTCACTAACAGCTCTGGAGTCTCTGCTGGTCTTAGATTCCCAGCCTCACTTATTTCTGGAATTTCTGCCATGCTCTCATGTGTTCTGGACTGGCCCCCGAGCTCTCTGGCTGTTGGGTTGGCTCTGCTGGATGAGTTGTTGGGATAGTGAAGTCACTCTCTTAAACCTGTTCCTGGGGTGGAGAGCTTATTGAACTCCTCTCAGTAGAACACCTCAGTCTCACCTGTATGGAGGGGACATAGTATCATTCTCCTCTCTTCTTATGAATTGTGCTTTCATTATTCTGGTTCTGCAAAAATGTGTACATACTACAACGGAATCTTAAACTCTTGTGCCCCGAGCAGCAGAATGGAATTGAAATTGATTTAGCCATTTGAAAGATTTCCATATGTATGACTCCTTTAACAGTTTTGTGGGTTTTTATGTCCCTTTTGATTAGCTATCAAAATAGGGTACTTAGTAGTTAGGGATAACTGCCTTCTCTATCCAGTGCCACCAGAAACACAGAAGGTAGCAAAGACAAGGGCCACTGTCAGGAAGATATGTGGGCAAGTGGTGAAATTGGAAGGGGTAGAGAAGATGTTATAAAAATCTTGGAGAACCAGCACATAAAGGCTTGAATGCCTTGGACTAGATAATGAGGCCTAAAAGGAAGTAGAGCTCAACAATAATGGAACAAAGGGGTCACAGCAGAGAGCGAGAATGTCTTTGAACATCGAGAGGGGTTTGGATCAGACTTTGAAGAGCCTGTCTTTTGCTGAGACAAGTCAACTTGCTGTCCTCCTCCAACTCTATCCTAAAAGCTCAGTTTTTTGGCAAACCTCCCACCACTAACCACTCATCCCTGCTTGTCTGCCTTACCTCATAATCTTATAACCTCACCCACATTATGTTACAATTTTAAATTGTTTAAAAATAAATAAATAAATCCAAAGTCATATGACAGTAACAAGGTACACACCATCTTTGCACTACCTCTTTCACTACTTCCCTCCTTTCTTTGTCTAATTTTAGGTTGCAATAATTATAAATAATAATAAATAAACCTACTAGCAGAGGTCAGAGCAAAACTTTAGAAGAAAACATTTTAGCATAGGACTCTGGGCTAAATTCTGACTTGGCTCACCATGCTGAAGGCACCAGGGTAGCAAAAGATGTCAATCAGAGCAGAAATTGCCCCGACCAAAAAGCTTTGAACTATAAGAAATGAAAGAGATGCCTGTGGACAAATCAGGGAACCCCGTGGGCAGAAAGTTAGGGATGGAGTTTCATTCAAATGTAGAGAATAAGAGAGCGGCTCCTGGATTTGTGGGGGAGAGTATAGTGGTTATGTCACTCTCCACTTCACAATGATTTCTGTGGGGAGTGGGAAATGACTGAGAAAGTGGGAGCATATCATCCATGTTCTGGGGATCAGAATGTACCAGCACTTCCCCCCTGCATCTGAATTTCAGCACTGAAAGAGAGGCAGGGCCCTTGGAACAGAACTCCTTTACACCAGTTTTGTCCTGTTTTATTTCCACTGAGTCACACCATGTAAAACTAATGTAATGGAACAGAGAGAATCAGGGCCAGAATGCGGTGAATGAGGGGAAGAAAAAGAGAAGAATTGAAAAGGTACTGAGAGGCCCATTGTTGATGGATCCAGTTCTAGAAAGCCAAGTCAGTTAAGATGATTATCAGTCTAAGACAGTTTTAAATTTTCAATGAAGTTTATATTGTTGAGTAGCCAATGCAAGAAAAAAAATGCTTGATTACAATCTGCAAAATATGTCTTCATTTTAAGACTGTTTGATAAACTCTAGAATATTACAGCAGTCAAAGCCATTTTCCAAACCCCAAATTCCTTCTCTCAAACTCTAGTAATATCAGTTTTAACTAATCAAATAGCATTGAATTCCCTGCTGGTCCATAGACCTATATGGAATTACCTACTGTGTAAGTCAGGGAAGAATTCAACCCTCGGGGCCTGATCCAAAATCCATGTAAGTCAATGGGAAGATTCCTAATGGACTCAGATGGAAGTGGATCAGACCCTTAGTGAGCATTGAGACAAACCTAAATGTACAAGTAAAGCACATGCATTGCAATATTTGTGCAAAACAAAAATGCTCATAAATAATGCATGTCCTGTTCTCAGATGAACAAAAGGGCTGAAAAAAACCTTGTTACCTCACAACACTGGACTACTTAAGCAACTTTGGCGTTTAAGCAAGAACCTACAGTTATTATACTTATGATTGAGAGTAACTGGTATTTTCTGGCTGACTTATTCTCCACTCTGTTTTCCCAATATAGGAGAGGTCACATATGTTTGTGTGATAAATACGGGATACAAGAAATACAGTAACAGATGGTAAAGAACTAAGTGTATTGATAGTACAGTGAAAATCGAGTAAACGCCTGACATATTATTGGTGCTTTATGGATAATTACAATAAATAACAGTTATTGCTTTATGCTACTCATCAGGTTCCTTATGTTAGCATCCTGTATAAATGTGCTCTGTGTACAAAGAATAAATTAAAAAATGATACCAAAAGTGAAAATAAATGAGTTGAAGATTTGCCTTATTTGCAAAGGTCAGGCAAACATTAGCAATCGGCAACTTATTAGGAATAAAGCAATCCAACCATCTTTAAGTTATCCTTTTCATAATGTGGGGTTTAGTGATACTGGCACAGCAGAATGAAATGGAGACATATGGCATATGTTGGCTTGTACTATGGGTATAGAGCACCCTCTGCTTTCTTTTGATTAAATAACACTCCAGGGCTCGGAAATAACCTGGATGTTGTTTTTCTGCAGATTTTTGCACAGAAATCTGAAGAAAGAATTTGTCTATAGGGTTCATTAACTGTTGGCCTCTGCTGGCAGTAACCCATGTTATATAGGCCACTATTGTGACATCCTCAAAAGAACTCCCTGAAGGAGGCAAAGTCTAGAAGGAGAATATCTACTCTGAAGTTTTCCACCTTCCCTGAACTATATCTGCAGAGCCACCCCAGGAGGGGAGAATGTGGCTTTGAAAAATAACACCTTTGTTATTCCAAGTGTTAGAGATGAAGCAGAGTTTTCAGATGGCCCCAAGGTTTTTGCACCCTTCACCAAACACAGATGGAAACTGGACTCTTTGAACTGCTTTGAAAATCTGTTACCATGCATTGCTGTGGGGCCTGTGAAGCAACCATTGCTAACTTCTGTCTGCCTGCAATTTTTATGGCCATGTGATGACAAGGGATTAAATAGCTTCATTTTAGAATCAGACAGCTTTTAAATGTAAAAACAACAAAGAAGGCAACAACAACAACAAAAAAGCCCAATAATTCCCAGCTGAAGGCAAAATCTTAATAGACGCCAAGGTAATATCTCAATGAAGGAGACTAATTTTGAAATAAAATGTGAGCTGCTTAGAATTTTGGAATTATATTTTAGACTCTAGTTGCAAAACCTTTTATAGTATTATGATCTTAAAACATTTGGCTCCTGCAAACTAAAGATTCTTAAATTGGGATCAGAAGGGGCAATCTATTTGAATTTAGGAACTTATCTAAATAATTATAGTATATGATACAATTGCTGTTCTTTATAGTGCATTATTTCTATTTAGTGCCTATATTATATACGAAGATATATATAATAGAGATTTTGGAACAAATTGTCCATCTATATATAGGAATGAAACATTCTCTGTGAATCATATGAACTAACTGTTTAGTTGATAAATATGACAGAGCTTTCTCTGACAGTGGATCGCTTTGCTTATGTGTAATTTATACAAGCAGTATTTACTGTAGCTGATAGTAAACAACTGCTTAGTCCTTTTATATGGACAACATAGAGTCACTTACGAGTTTTTTCCTCACTTCGGTGAAACTGAATGCAGATGTATGAATCAAAAGATTATAACACTCTCAAAAGCTCAGTGTATTTTGGTTATAATGACTAATTTGGGCAGATCAAAATCTAATCAGTTCAACTAAATGATATCAGCAGAGCTGTATACTTAGTACTGTACTCTGCCATATACCTTTGTGATCAATATTATGGTTTTATGTAAACACATCCACCACATTTTTCAAACGATAGAATCAAAGCCTGACTTTAAAAAATAAATAGATCTGTTTTAAAATGAGCTCCTCGCACTAACGATGAGTGAATTGATTTGGATACAATAAGAACCTGACTAAACCTTTGCCTACGTTTAAAACGTAATCTGAACTGAAACATTCTGAATGTTCCACAAAGTCCCTTGACTCCAACCCCCATTGCTTACCTCCAGTAGCAGGCCTTCTGTTCAAGGATTGCAAGTTGGCCCACTTCCCTCTCCCACCAAAGGTCCTCTTCAGTCAGAAGGTGGCCAGATGGCTTGCTCCTTTCTTCATTATAGCAGATAGTTGTCAGCAGGACACATCAGATCAAAATAAAAGGATGTAATAGTCCAAAATACTGTGGTGTCACTTTATGAGCTGTAGTGCCTGGGATATTACAGTAAAATACTGTAGATGTATATGAACAATGGTCCCTTCACTATATCCTACGAAATTGTCTTTTAAAATTTTTAATTTTATTGTGCTTCCTTGCAATTTTGTGCACTAAGAGTGCACCATGGGACTGGAAAACCTTGGTACACAGGATCAAAAGTTCTGGAGGTTTTGATCAGACAAGTCCTGGAAAGTGAACACGCTTACCTGAACTTAGCTGTAACTTTCAAATCTGTTGCAGAAGTGAATAGCTCTTCCAGTTTCTGTATATTGCCCTGATTAATGTTTGATTGCGATCAAGTTGCGGTGGAATAGTCTATAATAAAAGGTATAGATGTGAAGTGAGGAGGAGGGAAGGGAAACTTTCCCAATGGAGCTTTAATCATGCAGCTCCCATGAACACTGCTGAAACATCTGGGCCCAGATATTAAAATATAACTCCATTGATAATTCAGAGAGTTCTGCACATTTTGGCAAAAGTCATTTCAAATCTGAGGCCAGGAACAGATCAGCACTCTACTGCTAATTCAAGAGTCATTTTGAAATAATACTGAAAACATCTAGGGCTAAAGTCCCCTTGGCAGAAAATCCAGAAAATTAATAGCAAATTATATTCTTCCTAAAGGTTCTTTCAGCCATCCTATAGATTTTTAATGGAGATTTATATCCCTTCTATAGAATTCTACAAGACAAAACAAAAAAAAACGTAGAAGGATATAATTTTCTATCAAGTTTTATAGGTCTTTAAAGTAACCATTATGGACCATTATTAATGTCAATAGAGTCCTACAAAAATATTGCTACTAGTCCTATAGGATTTTTCCATAAGTGTTGCTCTAAGTCATGCTTCATTAAAATCAGTACAGCCTTACAACTATAACTGGCAGCACATTTTGGCCCCTTTGATCTCAAGACTTCTGGGTATACCGCAAGAAGGACAGGAAGCTTATTATGGGTTTTAATCAGGCCACAACTTTATTGTATAGATGTCTGGGACTACCTGACAGATAAAGTGTACAGTGCAGGCAACTCCATGCTTATTCAAATAAATTCTCTGGGGCTTTTACCAGCTCCCCTTTGTTTAATCCATGCTTATTCAAATCAATTCTCCAGGGCTTCCACCCCACAGCCTCTTTGTTTCCATCCAGGTTCCCCAGCCGACCTATGTCTTAGACCTTAACATCCACCAGCCTCGTAGGAGGGTTAAGGAGGGCTATGAGAACAGGGTGGGGGGCAGAGGGGAAGGGTTGGCTCCCTGCCGTACCGATCATGGGAGTCCCCGAACCCTCTCCCCCATTCTGTTTCTTTATGCAGTACCTCCTTTTAAGTTCTTTACCAGGCCATTTATCTGGTCACTGGCTGCCCTCCCTATGGCGTATCTGCACTGAACATCCACCCAATATTACAAAATAAGTTGTGACATATGGCCTACCACCTTTTCTATTCACCAGAAAAGGTCCATCCTCACACCCGCTGTGAGGCAGGCAAAAAAACCGCACTCTATAGAAGCCCATTCTGGTTGTGCAGGAAAAATTCCTTCCCAGGCCCCATTTAAAAGGAGCGACTGGCGTAATGCCCACAGCGAGTCCTAACCCAGCCTGCCATTCACCTTCACTAGGGGAGGGAGGGTGAGTGCTGGCTTCCTTGCTGCTTTCACACAGAGACTTGCCCCACCCAGGTTTTGTACATTTATGCACATTCCTGGGGGGGATGGGGGGGAGTCATTGCAGCAAAGTTGACCACCAAGAACCTTTTGCAGCAGTTTTTGACCTTCTTCCTCTCCCTCCCACCTCCCCACCCACAAAGTAGAGCTGCCCTTCTTTTGGTAAGCCCAGACAAATTCTGCCCCCTATAGTTGTGGTGCAGTCATTTTTAATATCTGCAGTGAAGTTCTCAGAATCTACAGATAATGAGTCTGAGTCTCCTCTCACACCAGTTAATAGCACTGGCCTGATGTCCTTTATGCTCCCTTGAATTTGGGGTCTGCCAGGGGACAGCTTGGCCCTTGGCACTAGTTATAGCAGCATTATGTTTAGGCTATATGTGCCACGCTGGAATGGCCACCTACAGGGGTTGCTCTAGATCATCAGCACAGCAACTTTCAGGCACATCTTGTCCGCCAGCCAAGTCCTGGGTCACTCCCCACAACCCAGACAGGGGGAGAGAAGTGGCAAAGAGCCCTGTGCCACCCAGAGGTTTTTCTATGATGGGAAGATACTTGGATAGCCTAAAAATCTATATGAAAGATGTGGGTTTTGTTTTAAAACCTTCTGGAATGCATATGAGTCCAGTCCTAACATGGTACCAACACATGCAACTGCTGTTGAAAGAGTGGGCCATCTATAATTTTTTTAAATTGGAGAATAAGAATAACTGGCTTTTTTCCCCTTTCTATTTGTTCCCTAGTTATTTAGCTCCATGAGTACTATCCTTTTTTTATTTATGCCTCTGGGACATGCACAGTCCTTTGTGCAGTTAAACCTTCTGAAAATTACAAGTCCTAAATTGCAAAGAAGAGAATATCAACATCACGTGACCTCTGTGAAAGAGTTATGTTATATTTTGTTTAAATTATGCTAAATTCTAAGGCATGTGCAGTCTGAGTAAGGGCAAAACAGGGCCCTTGGTTTTGTTTGGGCATATTTAGATGAGGTATTAACTATGAATTATACATTTTGTATTGGAGGAGAGTATAAGTTTCTGGAGCCTGAGGCCGCCTGTTGTTGCCTAGCTCTGTTTCTACTTAAACTTGTAATACACAGGAAAGTGGATACTTGCCAAGCACACAGCCAACATGGGATCTCCAGTTTCTCAGCTAACCAGGATTGATTACTGTCCTTAGGAACTGAATTTTTTTTATGTTTTAAAAATATTCTATAGTGGACCAAAAGACAGGCAGCTATGTTGAACGGTCACATATCATTGCTTCTCTCTTTTGGGACTTTGCTTTTGATTTAGCCTTGCAAAATCAAAAGCCAAGAGAAAGAGAGTCATCGATCAGCAAAAGTGGAAGTAACAGGAAGACATAACATAAAAAATATTTTATCCTCTTGTGTGCATCACTGTTATATCCAATAGGGCAGTTTTCCAAAGGAAAAACAAATGAGTAATCTTGTGCTTATTTAAAAGAATAATTTCTGTCTTTGTGAAATCATAATTATTTCTTCCATTTTTCAGAACTTTATTTTATTGTTGCTGCACCAGCACACAATCAACTGTAGCTCACGAAAGCTCATGTTCAAATAAATTGGTTAGTCTCTAAGGTGCCACAAGTACTCCTTTTCTTTTTGCGAATACAGACTAACACGGCTGTTACTCTGAAACCTGTCAACTTTTTATGTAATCTGGGCCAGATTCACATTGGTATTACTCCAGTTTTATATCAAAGCAACTCCCATCATCTCCTGTGTTTCCTTTGGGCTCAACTGCTACCTTTCTTCATCCTGTATATTCCCTGTCTCGTTGAGTATTCGCAGTGCTTTCAATTGAGTATTTGCTGAGTAAGGTACTATTCTGTATTCAGAAGGGTATCTAAATGTGGACCCTAGTATGAACCAACACGATGGAAAGTGATCCTGCAATATGTTAAAGGGCTGACAGATCTGTTCTCTCACGATCCAAACCTTGCAAACAGTACTCACATGAGTTGTCCTCACAGGTAGTGTCAATGATGCCAATAGGAATACTTGCATGAATAAAGACTATTAATGTGAGGAAGGGTTTGCATGATCTAGTCATCGACTCACAGGTAACTCCCTCTAATATAAATGAGAGTTATGCATCTGCATCAAGGAAAAGATGTATCTCAAAAGATAAGGATCCATCCAGCAGAAGTTTTACTAAGAGAGAACTCACTAGCAAAATAAGCTATTTAAATACACAATTTTAGCTATAATTTTCTGTAACTCATGTGCCCAATTACAGAAAATTTAATTTCACTCCATAAATGGTAGGTGTTTTCCTGCAGGAAACCAAAACACAGATTTTTACACAGAAAGACAGTTAGTGAAATGGGTCAGCAGGAATAATCCAGTTTATTCTAAGGACTGGAAATATTGTTTTAAAAAATCTGGAAATGGCAGGTAATTCTATCATAAGTGCTGACTACAACTGATCATTAAAAATGATGGGCTGACTCTTGTAAAGAGCCTTTTAAATAGTCATGCCTATAGGCCCAACCACTAAAGTGGGCATCTTGACTAAATTTTGACAAGTTAGTAGTTCCACTGAAGTCACTGGGATTACTCATGGGAATAACATTGTTCACTCGCATGTTTGCAGGATTGGCTGCTACAGTTTAGGGAAGGTACTATAGAAGTTGAGGATGATGAGAAAAATGCTAATGCCCTTGTATTATGAAAATATTCAGTTCTTATGTCTGACATCTTTGCAACACAAGAAACAATCAGATAAAACTGTAATACCATAATTAATTCCAAACTATTACATGGATATGTTTTGAGTTTTCCCCATTGTAAACTATACTTTCATAGAAGAACTTTCCAATTTTACATTGGACTCGCTGCAGTATGATATGGTGTGAGAGGTTACAGTATACTGAAAATTAGACAAGTGTTCAAAATTGAGTTGTATAGGTTGGTTCATGAAATGATCCTTATTGCCAAAAATGATTTTGGGCTCTTTACCCAAATATGCATTTTCAGATAATTATTAGATAATTGTACAAAGAAAATGCATTGGGCTACATGCTGTTCCTTTGCCATTTTTTTCATGGAGGGACCAGGAAACTGAATTTCCTCCACACATTGATCTTTTTCCCACATTCACTTCTGTTGTTGGCTTGGTCCACCAACCGCATCAAATCAATAGGGGGTTCAGCCTGCAAAGAGGTAAACAACCTAAATTTCCTGTCTTTGCTGCACAAATCACTTTCCATTATGGGGACTGTAGCTGTATTAACCAGCAGTAACTCTAAAATTGATTTCAGATCTAAAACAATCCTGTGCCCCACACATTTTGGCCCATTGTGCTTAGCAGATAATAAACTGACTGCTGCTATAACAGGAATATGACTTGTATCATTCTGATGGCAAAGAGGACAAGAAGGTGTAGAACACATGCCAAAGTGCAGCTTCTGTATTACGTCTCTAAAAATTTTTACTACTTTTAAACTAGCACAGGGCAAACATTGTAGTAATATTTCCAGAAGAATTTTAAAATAAATAAAAATAAATTCAGTGTACTCACCCCCCTTTTTGTGATTGTACATTCCACATGTAATTCGACTCCCTCAGGGAATGGATGGGTAGGATCCCCTGGGGGACTAACATGAAGGGGAAAGGAGTCCAGGATAGCTGGCTGTATTTAAAGGAATCCCTGTTGAGGTTACAGGGACAAACCAACCCGATGAGTCGAAAGAATAGTAAATATGGCAGGCGACCAGCTTGGCTTAATGGTGAAATCCTAGCGGATCTTAAACATAAAAAAGAAGCTAACAAGAAGTGGAAGGTTGGACATATGACCAGGGAAGAGTATAAAAATATTGCTCGGGCATGTAGGAATGAAATCAGGAGGGCCAAATCGCACCTGGAGCTGCAGCTAGCAAGAGATGTCAAGAGTAACAAGAAGGGTTTCTTCAGGTATGTTGGCAACAAGAAGAAAGCCAAGGAAAGTGTGGGCCCCTTACTGAATAAGGGAGGCAACCTAGTGACAGAAGATGTGGAAAAAGCTAATGTGCTCAATGCTTTTTTTGCCTCTGTCTTCACGAACAAGGACAGCTCCCAGACTGCTGTGCTGGGCATCACAACATGGGGAGTAGATGGCCAGCCCTCTGTGGAGAAAGAGGTGGTTAGGGACTATTTAGAAAAGCTGGATGTGCACAAATTCATGGGGCCGGACGAGTTGCATCCGAGAGTGCTAAACGAATTGGCGGCTGTGATTGCAGAGCCATTGGCCATTATCTTTGAAAACTCGTGGTGAACGGGGGAAGTCCCAGATGACTGGAAAAAGGCTAATGTAGTGCCAATCTTTAAAAAAGGGAAGAAGGAGGATCCTGGGAACTACAGGCCACTCAGCCTCACCTCAGTCCCTGGAAAAATCATGGAGCAGGTCCTCAAGGAATCAATCCTGAAGCACTTAGAGGAGAGGAAAGTGATCAGGAACAGTCAGCATGGATTCACCAAGGGAAGGTCATGCCTGACTAATCTAATCACCTTCTATGATGAGATTACTGGTTCTGTGGATGAAGGGAAAGCAGTGGATGTATTGTTTCTTGACTTTAGCAAAGCTTTTGACATGGTCTCCCACAGTATTCTTGTCAGCAAGTTAAAGAAGTACAGGCTGGATGAATGCACTATAAGGTGGGTAGAAAGTTGGCTAGATTGTCGGGCTCAATGGGTAGTGATCAATGGCTCCATGTCTAGTTGGCAGCTGGTGTCAAGTGGAGTGCCCCAGGGGTCGGTCCTGGGGCCGGTTTTGTTCAATATCTTCATAAATGATCTGGAGGATGGTGTGGATTGCACTCTCAGCAAATTTGTGGATGATACTAAACTGGGAGGAGTGGTTGATATGCTGGAGGGCAGGGATAGGATACAGAGGGACCTAGACAAATTGGAGGATTGGGCCAAAAGAAATCTGATGAGGTTCAATAAGGATAAGTGCAGGGTCCTGCACTTAGGACGGAAGAACCCAATGCACAGCTACAGACTAGGGACCGAATGGCTAGGCAGCAGTTCTGCGGAAAAGGACCTAGGGGTGACAGTGGATGAGAAGCTGGATATGAGTCAGCAGTGTGCCCTTGTTGCCAAGAAGGCCAATGGCATTTTGGGATGTATAAGTAGGGGCATAGCGAGCAGATCAAGGGACGTGATCGTTCCCCTCTATTCGACATTGGTGAGGCCTCATCTGGAGTACTGTGTCCAGTTTTGGGCCCCGCACTACAAGAAGGATGTGGATAAATTGGAGAGAGTCCAGTGAAGGGCAACAAAAATGATTAGGGGTCTGGAACATATGACTTATGAGGAGAGGCTGAGGGAACTGGGATTGTTTAGTCTGCAGAAGAGAAGAATGAGAGGGGATTTGATAGCTGCTTTCAACTACCTGAGAGGTGGTTCCAGAGAGGATGGTTCTAGACTATTCTCAGTGGTAGAAGAGGACAGGACAAGGAGTAATGGTCTCAAGTTGCAGGGCGGGAGGTTTAGGTTGGATATTAGGAAAAACTTCTTCACTAGGAGGGTGGTGAAACACTGGAATGCGTTACCTAGGGAGGTGGTAGAATCTCCTTCCTTAGAAGTTTTTAAGGTCAGGCTTGACAAAGCCCTGGCTGGGATGATTTAATTGGGGATTGGTCCTGCTTTGAGCAGGGGGTTGGACTAGATGACCTTCTGAGGTCCCTTCCAACCCTGATATTCTATGATTCTATGATTCTATTCCATGATTCTAATTCACTCTAGGACCGTGTGGGTCTCTGTCTTCCTCTTGTGACTGCTGTACATGAGAGATTTATACATTTTATTACTACTTCTAGCTAATGGACTTAGCTCTCACTTCAGCAAAACAAGAGGTTTAATCCTTTGCTCAAACAGTAGAGGGAGGATAGTATACTGGATAGGGCACTGGCTTTAGGTCCTAGTTTAGCGACAGACTTCCTGCGTGACCTGGAAAATCACTTAATTTACTCTGTTTTTTCACTTCTCCATCTGCAAAATAGGGACGATAACTTACAGGAGGTGATGAGGTTTTTTTGAGGGTTTTTTTTTGAGGTCTCAAATAGTAGGGATGATGGGCATATAAAAGTACCAAGATATAGTTTTAATGCTGAAGGTCCCAGATTCAACCACTACTGTCAGTTCCAGGGGGATTAGTTACATTTACATAAATACTTGTGGAAAGGAGCTTTTCAACTCTTACCATTGCGTGCTCATAAACAGAGCTGGGTGAGAACCAGATTTTCTGATACATGTGATTCAAAATGTTGTGATTTTGAATATTTTCCATTCCAAAATGAAACATAATTTAAACATTTCAAAATTTCCTGCAAAATGGAATTCTGAAAAAAAAAATCTCAGGCTGAGTGAAATGTTTTGTTTTGATTTTGAGCCTTTATCACTTTTAAACTATTTTTATATAAAAAATCATTTATTTTCAAAAAGTCATTTTGAAACAAAAATTCAACATTTTCCATATTGGAAATTTTGAAGTGGGATGTTTCAAGATTATCAAAGTGCTTTACATCTTTTTTTCTAAATGATCTTTTATCAAAATGAAAACATTTGTCAGTGTGTTCATTTTAACAAAAATGTCCTTTGTTGTTGTTCGGGAAAAAAAATGACAATAATTTCTGGCCAGCTGTATTCATGACTAGCATATTTACATTTGCATTAGATGTACTCAAGTGGTCTTGACACAGGACAAGGCAGGCCTTTATTAGAAATCCTAGATCTGCTCTATGTTTGGCTTCCTCCCAGATCAAAGGAATTTGGGGACTTGTAGTTCTCAGGGATCACTGTGACCACAGGTTAAGAGCAAATCCTGCTAAGAAGCCAAGCCACAATCTCAGCGTGAGTAGAGCTAGCTAGAACAGCAGCTTGTTGGTAGGGGCCTGGGCAAGACCTGCTCTGGGATTCCCTGATAAGCAGATGCTGAAAAAGAATCTTGAGGAAAAGGACCATAGAGGGAGAGATGGAAGTCAGTTAGCCTGGATAGGAGGTAATCCTGGGGGAAGGCTAAAGCAAAATTTGAGGCTGAAGCAGATGGCTGCTTTGTTGTTTAGGGCTTTGGGCCTAGAGTCTGTGGTAGATAAGGGAGCTAATGTGCTCTCCTTTTGGCTGTGTCCTTTGGGGGGATGAGTGGATACTCCTGCAACCAATGGGTACAGGGCTGTTGTGACCAACTAAAGATGAGATTACACAGACCCTAGAGAGAGGGCTGTGATCTGGGGAAGGTGAATGACTTTTTGTGGAATCCCTGAACTGAAGAGTAAAAGGAATTAGACTCTTTTTTACCCTTCAGGGGACTGAGGGAGCTTATAGTTTGGCTGAAGGGCTAAACTACTCAAGACCAGGAGAAAACTGAGACACAGGCAGATCCTGTCCTGCTAATTGGGAGAAAATGGAGGCCTGGCCACACTTACTGTCAATAAGGTAAGCAATCTTTTCATAACATACTTCAAATAAAAACCCTATTGATGTGCGAGTGTGAGGCAGACACAGAGAGGGGCGGAAAGAGAAATAAACCAACCGTTGGTGCTCCAAGTCTTTTATGTTATCCCCTTGATTATCCCGGTTTGTGTCCTGTGCATCTGCTTCCCTGCTTCTAGCCATATGTTTTGGTAGTCTGTATGCCTGTGGAAGCCGTGGTTTGTTCATTTTTATGATGTAAAAGCCCCTGCATATTTTCTGTGGAGAGGCAAGTTCACCTGTTGGTGACTACAGCATCTGCTGTACTCAGAAGGCACTTAGAGGAAAGGCTCGGCTTACCAGTGGGATTTGTACAGCTGAACGTAAAACAAGGCCAGCTATGGGTCCCTGTACTGCTACCAATACAGCCAAGGTTCTATACTGGCAGATATAACAATAGTATACTGGCCATATGTGCAGCCTTTCCCTGGGATGAAGTCTGCAGCTTGGCAGCAATAAAATCAAAGTCAAAGTATTCCAGGATTTCCCACAGAGCACTCCCCTCACTCAGCTACTACTTTCACATTAGTCCTGCCTGGCATTTCCATTATGGGGATTCCTGTCACACACACAGCCACTGGGTCAGTTGATCTTTTCTTCCTCTCTTTAAAGCAGGAAAGAAGACCTAGTATTTTCAAGCAGGCGTGGGGGAGGCATGGGCCACTTATAGGTCTTTCAGAGCCTTCCTGCTTATGTAGCTTTACTTTGTTTTGTTTTGGTATCCCATCAGGCAGTTGTTTATGGATTTCAATATGTATCACTGACCATGTCTGTGGACTGGAGGTGTTACAGAGTCATTATTAATGACCACTCTGCTGGTGTTAAGTGCAGACTGCTGAATCTGAGTGGAGCATGGATGGTAGGTAGCTAATTGATACTCCTAGAGCTAATCCAGGATGTGAAATTTCACTGTGTTGCTGCCTTCTCCTTCATCAGGTGGCATGGAATTTGATTCTCCACATGAAGCTCCTGGAGAATGTTGTACGGCATGAGATCAGCTGAAGTGTTCACAAATCTTCCTGGTTGTGATAAGAATCCCACAAAGTTCTCATTGAGTGATGAGGGAGCAATTGAAACAATACACATTGCAGAATGCGTATGGAAAACGTCCATCATGCACTGCCTTCCTTGTATTTTGCCACTTGTCAGAGACTACAGACCTGAATGAGAGACTATATCACCATCCACTGTTTTAGCGCAGCCTAGAAGTGTGCAGTGTGACATGAGGATTGCTACTGCTGAATTCAGCTCATTGTGTACAGCTCATTGTGGCTTGTCCATGTGTCTGCAGTTAGATGGATCCTCTCATGGTGACATGAATATGCCTTGCTCCTTGCTGATCAGCAGAGCCCTGATAGAGCCTGTTTTGTGGGGAGCAGGAGGGGAAAGGAGGTACATGCTATCATGAAGTGGTAGCAACTATCATTTAAAAAACAAAACAAAAACCCTCCGGTCACATGTAATAAGTGCCAGCGTCTTTGCATCGGCAGCATTCACTCAAGAGGACTGAGGTTGCTCATGGTGGTACTTTTTGCCCATTTAACCCTAAACTAAATTCAGCTGGCATAGGAAAACGCTGAGGCTCTTAGGAACAACTGAGTCCATTGCTGGTTCTGCTGCCCTGTCTCCACATCAGAAAAGGCATTTCCCTGAGTCATTGTTTAGTGATGAAAGGGGCACCCCAAGATGCTGCTGACCCTGGCTTTTCTGATGAGTGTATACATTGCTATGATTATGCTTTATGTGGTTACTGAGAAATGAAATACTCAGCTCTTAGGGGTCAGTCTGCATGTAACTGTTCCCTGACATGGGAATTATATGAGTTGGATCACTGGGAAAAATACTCACAGCTATAATTTGTTTTTGGTGTTTCCAATGAGATTGCCTGTGTGAAGCATTAGAAACATAAATAGGGCTTCAGGGACTTGCATCATCTCTTGTGTTTGGTCTCTTATTCGAGCTCCAATTTCACCGCCACAACCCATCACAGAAGGTAAAGGTACTTTGTTATGGACACTGTTAAGGAAGGTATTAGCAATGTTCTGTAAGAGCTCCTCTTCTAGTACCTTCTCTATGACTCCATTTCATCACTTTTCTGCTTCTTCATTCCCAAATCATCATGAGTAATGAGTTCCATTGTAGCATTGTCATTTATCTTGGTATACCCCAGAAATATGTCACTCTCTGCTAAACAGTCTTCTCCAGACACCATAACAATACACTGAACTAGTCAGACTACAGCAGAACAATAAGCACCACGTCTCCCTGAAGTCTGAACTCAAAGTTCTTGACTGCTTTCTCTGTCACATTGAACAAACTGGCCTGATATTTCCTTGCAGTAGCCCATTGCCATCTGAAGCTGGCAGAAGGGGTGTGTTATGACAAAACTGTGCTGGTTCCCATGTTAGGGCTGATGCTTGTCTCATGCTAGGAGCTAAATATACGAACTGTGCAGAGCAGTTTCTTCATCCTTTGCAGTTATGACTCCTTTCTTCTATCCATTCAATGACTAGGAATGACAGTTATTATATAGTACAATAAAGATACTAACCCAGGAGGAGGACACTTGTCCCGAGGCACAGAGACAATGAAACATACCATTCAAGCATCTGTCCACACCCTCCACAGACATAAATACCTAGGATCGTGCTGACAGAAAACTCCAGGCCAGAAAATTCTATAAAGAATCTGGTATATTATGTGTGGGGTGGGAAATTCTTAATACACCAGAGCAGAGTGTTCCATGTCCGGAACCCTAGCCTGAGGCCAGGACTACAAAGGCTAGAAAGAAAAAGACCGTTGGGGAACAGCTACAGTTCCATTAAACTCTTATGACCAGTCAAAATTAACCAAAACGTATAGGAACACGCCATAGAAAAATTAAATTTGTAAAATAATTCAGAGTAAATTCATAGAGTAATTTAAAATGAAGGAAATCTCTCTGCTCACAAATATTTCTGATAAAGAATGTTGAGCAGATAAAAAGGCTGAATCTGCTGTCATTTATACTCTGTTCTTCAAACCTTTAACTTTTATTGTTTCCATATTTGTTTCCAGTTCAGCAATGGCTCACCATTTCCTTAGGGCCAGATCCTCATTTGATACAAAGTCTTTTTGTATTAACTTAGTATGTAAATTTTCTGGCATATTTAATGCTAAAGGTCACCTGCTTGATTTTGTTCTTTCTCTGGATTGTAGCAACCCTTGGAAGGTTGTTAATTGATTGTAATTATTTTAGTTAATCAATTTCGGGTATGAGGCACCTGTTTTACATGCAAGAGTTGTTCATTCTCAGGCAGTTTCCCACAGAAGTAAACTAGCACAGGTCAGATTTGCTTTGTGGTAGAAGATACTAGAAAGATATTTTGAACCAGCCGAATCACACTTTTTTGGAATATGTGTGACTGCAGCTATGAGAACTGTATTGTCTCCTTGCTTATGAATGAAAATGGAATTGTATTTCCTGGGTCAGGATTACAGGTGAGCAGGATACAGTTTTCCCACCCTGTGAAAGTTGTAATGCTTTCAAAGTGTCCTGTTCTGTATTGGGATGAATGTGAGACTTTTTTGAAATTTTGCCCAAAATATGAGAGAGATTCAGATCCCTGCTCTGAATCAATCAGGTCTCTCTCTCTCTCTCTCTCTCTCTCTCTCACACACACACACTGGTTTTGACTCAAGAAACCTTATCCAAGAGAAGTTAATCAAAAGTGATATGCTCCTGTGAAAAGTTTTGATTTCGACCAATCAGCATTTTCTGATGAAAGAGCACTTCATCAAAAAATTCCAGAGAAACTGTAGTCAGGATTGTTGAAGCACTTTTATGTTGTTGTTGTTGTTTAAAGGAGGGTAGAGTTTAGTTTGAGAAGAAAGATGCTGTGTAGTGATTAGGATTACTAGGTTTTTACACAGACAGGGAAACTCTTTGGGCTCAGGTTTGGTGAACTGAGTTCTGGTTATCCCTTGTTCATTAAAGGTGATGGGAAAAGCAGCTGCAGGATGTTTCAGTTTTAAATCTCATAGCTGCATGCATTAATTTTTTGTTGTCTTTCTTGTCTCATCTTTTTCCTCTCCCATTTTTATCTCATTCATTATTTTCAATCCTGCCCTTGTCAAATCTTATTCCTTCATCACTTCCTCAACTCATTCTTCTTTGTGTTTTAAATCCTATCCAGGTTGATATTTATAACCCCAATTAAGGCTGCATTATTGATGCAACCACCTTCTCCTTATCAGCTATGAATGATTAAGCCCAGTCATGCTGTTACCTGATGTTTTGATGACATCAGGGACATGAAAGGAAATAGTTACAGCCTGGAGTGCCTCACTTGACTTTCACATTTGAAAGAGGTTTAGGGTGTAGGGTATGTGAAACAGGAAGCGTCTTTATGCAAAAACTTTGATTTCTGCGTTTGCCAAGATTTGCTGATTTCCACAAAGGTAAATTGTCAATGTTTTTTACAGTGAGAAATACTGAAGTACAGCCATATAACAAGTGGTAAATTTTCACCCATTTGGCTTTGCAAAAAGTGTCTTTTTACAGAGGTTTTGTGATGAGCTCCCTTCGTCATCTGCACAAAAGTTTTGGGCAGGAAGGAAAGTCTGTTTCCAATCTCACCTCCCCATGGCTTAGTGCAGTGTAATTATTTTTTTCACAGACGAAATGTGGACGTAGTGCTTGACCCCAGTGCCTGAGCAAATAAAATTTTAAATTTTAATTTATTAAAAATATATTGGTTTATTTGCTAAGTATTTTTGAACACCCTTTAAATTCTAAAGGATTGATTTTTCTTGTAGAGGTAGTGAAAACTAGAGGTTTTTCCTGTCACCTTCATAGTCAATCTGAAACTATTATTTAATGTTTTACATGCCCTAACAGGAAAGTAGGTCTCTTAGAAGTAGTTTCTAAATCATGAAAGGGTTTTTTAAATTTTTCTTCATAAATGTAGCTGAATATCATGTTCAGAATCTTCAAATAAACTACAACAGCAAATCCTGTCCTCCCAAAACTTGTATGTTTTTGGGTTGCATATTTGTTTTTGCATAATTCTTCTTACACGTACAGTAATTTTGAAAAATTGGCGAAGACCTAGGCTCAGATTAATTACATACCAAAATTCTGAAGGATTGGGAAACAGGAAAACCTTCTGAGAAAGAAGCATGATTTGCTCCATAAGGGTAGGTTTCAGAGTAACAGCCATGTTAGTCTGTATTCGCAAAAAGAAAAGGAGTACTTGTGGCACCTTAGAGACTAAGCAATTTATTTGAGCATAAGCTTTCGTGAGCTACAGCTCACTACATCGGATGAAGTGAGCTGTAGCTCACAAAAGCTTATGCTCAAATAAATTGCTTAGTCTCTAAGGTGCCACAAGTACTCCTTTTCTTTTTCCATAAGGGTAATTAGCAGAGGACTAGATTGAAGGTAGCTAATGTAATTCTCATATTTAAGGTATCAAAGTCAAAACAAAGGAACATCCACAACACTACATAGCAATAAAATGATCTTCACTTTTGGGTTAAATAATATAAATTCAGTAAGTGTCAAAAATACAAAGCATTTAGGACTTTGAGCATGGATTCTTTTTTAGACTGTAAGGTCTTTGGGACAAGGACCATGTCTTTTTATATTTCTTGTAAAGTTCCTAGAATAATGGGATCTCAGTCGAAAGAAGTGACAGGCATTCTGGCCTCTTCAAAATCTGAAAACCCAGTGAAAACCCAGTCTCTCAGAAAACCCAGTGAAAGCTCAGAGTATTTTGGGAAGAATCTCCAAGTATGGTGAGCAATTATTATTAATCCCATTTTACAGATGGGGGAACCGAGGCAGCGTGGAAATTTTGAAAGGACTTGTACAAAGACACACAACAGAACCAGGATTAGAACTTCTCTGGACTCCCAACCCTGTGCTCGTTCCTCCAAATTACCTCCCAAAAGTACGCCTCTGACTATAGTGTGTGTTCAATCACATATACTAATTATGGACAAGATGTCCGCAGCCATATATACAAGGAGTCTCTCACCCTTGCAGCACTGCTGATGGTAGATTCACCAAAACAGATAGGGAGGGGGTAGTCGCCGCACCTCTTTCAGGGTGACATAGCAATGGGGCTCCATCCAGTTCCGTAAGGCACTGTGCCAGTGGCATGGTGCAGCTCAGCATTGGCTCCAATTCTGACCTGTGCCTTAAGGGCACAGAAAAATATTTCATTATTTGTATTTCAGTAGCATTTAGGGCCCAGATTAGAGACTGAGGTCCCATCATGCTAGGTTCGGTACACACATAAATAAAACAGTCTCATCTTGAAGAGCTGGCTATCTAAACAGACAAGACAGATGGGTCTGATGTTAAAAAAGGATATAACATAGATAAAGAGATCAGGATGATGAGTGGAAAATTTCTTGTTAAAACCAATGATTTCTTCTAGTTTCTTTAGAATTGGGCTAAATCCTACTCACCTGACTCTTGAAACTAAACCTTCTGACAATCTGGGACTTTTGTGTAAGCACAAGGCTCACAGGTTAGTCCTTTATGTTGTGCAGAAAAATCTGTTATATTTCTCAAAAAGAAAAGGAGTACTTGTGGCACCTTAGAGACTAACCAATTTATTAGAGCATAAGCTTTCGTGAGCTACAGATCACTTCATCAGATGCATCAGATGAAGTGATCTGTAGCTCACGAAAGCTTATGCTCTAATAAATTGGTTAGTCTCTAAGGTGCCACAAGTCCTCCTTTTCTTTTGCGAATACAGACTAACACAGCTGTTACTCTGAAACCTGTTATATTTCTGTGCATTGACTTCCAGAAACAAACAGAGTTATGGTAAATTACAGTATATTACTTCCAAACAGTGTGCCTCACAAAATCACAGGTGCCTGATTCATTTTATGTACCTTTCTATTGGGAAGACAGGCAGGAAATTCAAGTACAATATAATTGTCAGTATAATAAATGCCACGGCAAAACACAGTTGAGCAGTAGAGGACACTGAGTGTTATTATGGCCTATTGTTGCTATGAATAGAACCTCCCAGACACCAATTAACATCTCATTGCTATGATTACTTGCTACAGTATCTGTTCCACTAATCAAACTTGCCCCTTTTTAGTCCATATTTTGATTTCAAAAAGTTATACTAAGAACAGATTACATTTATCTCAAATGCAAATAAATGTGACGCTTAAGAAGCTAATTAAGTATATAACCACTGAGAATAACATTAGACAGAATATTAAATTTCTTGGTTTGGAGGAAAACCTTTTAGGAAATATTTGTTGAATAAACATAAAAGAAATTCTCCTGATGTACTGTAATGCAAATAGTGTTCTGTTTATATTTTTCCATATGCCAATCATATGTAATTCTTATAATTTATCTTCCATTGAACACCCCTCTTTATAATCTAGCAAAGCTTTTAGAAGAATATTTACTCTCGAGCATATCGTATATATGAAGAAGGAGATCTGACTGGGGAGCAATAAATATATCTAACCAAACTTCGTAAGAACACAGTTTCAGCTGTGTAAAAATGATAACACCATTAAAAACATATCAAATAAATGCTGCAGCCAAAGGAGCTGAAAAATCAAGAAAGGCATCTCAAAGATTCCTTATGCCAAACTTTTAGTGCTCATGAAATGTGCCAGACTGAAAGCCCTGGAGAGTGAAGTTTTCTGTTTTTGCATGATGTAGGCAACAATTATGCAAGATTCCTTAATATGGGCTTGATCCGACAAAGTGCTGGGAGTGCTGCCCCCAGTCCAGCTAAGCACTTAGCCATATGGACCCAGATTTTTGCTGTGCCTAGTGTTGCAACGCCCAACTGATTTAGGAGCCTAAATCTTATTTTTAAAAGTGATCTAGGCACCTTAAATGCGATTTAGGCTCCTAAATCAGTTAGGCATTGCAACACTGAGACTGCCAGCAAGGGTATCTGTTATAGAATCATCGAATCACAGGACTGGAAGGGACCTTGAGAGGTCTTCTAGTCCAATCCACTGCAGTCAAGGTTTGACTATGTGTTATCTAGATGATCTCTGACTGGTGTTTGTCTAAATTGCTCTTAAAAATCTCCAATGATGAAGATTCCACAACCTCCTTAGGTAATTTATTCCAGTGTTTAATTATTCCCAATGTTCAACCTAAACCCCCACTGCTGCAAGTTAAGCCCATTACTTCTTGTCCTATTCTCAAAAATTAAGGAGAACAATTTTTCTCCTTCCTCCTTGTAACATTTTTATGTACTTGAAAACTGCTATCATGTCCCCCTCTCAATTTTCTCTTTTCCAGACCAAACAAACCCAATTTTTTCAATCTTCCCTGATAGGTCATGTTTTCTAGACTTTTAATCATTTTTGTTGCTCTTCTCTGGACTTTCTCCAATTTGTCCACATCTTTCCTGAAATGTGGCACCCAGAACAGGACACAATACTCCAGCTGATGCCTAATCAGCACAGAGTAGAGTGAAAGAATTACTTCTTGTGTCTTGCTTACAACATGCCTGCCAATACATTTTAGAATGATGTTTGCTTTTTTTTAAACAGTGCTACACTCGGCAAAGAGTCCTGTGGCACCTTATAGACTAACAGACGTATTGGAGCATAAGATCCAGATCCAGACCAACCCGACTACCCCTCTGATAAGTGCTACACTCCTGACTCATATATAGCTTGTGATCCACTATGACCCCCAGATCCCTTTCCATAGTACTCCTTCCTAGGCAGTCATTTCCAGTTTTTTATGTGTGTAACTAATTGCTCCTTCCAAAGCACAAAGTACTTTGCATTTTTCCATATTGAATTTCATCCTATTTACTTCAGACCATTTCATCCGATTTACTTCAGGCCACTTCAGTTTGTCCAGATCATATTGAATTTTAATCCTATCCTCCAAAGTACCTACAAGCCCTCCCGGTTTGGTATCCTCCGCAAAATTTATAAGTGTAGTCTCTATGCCATTATCTAAATCATTGATGAAGATATGGAACTAAACCAGACCCAAAACTGATCTGTGTGGGACCCCACTTAATATGCCTTTCCAGCTTGACTGTGCATCACTGGTAACTATTCTCTGAGAAAGGTTTTCCAACCAGTTATGCACCCCCCTTATAGTAACTCCATCTGGGTTGTATTTCCCTAGTTTATGAGAAGGTCATGCGAGACAGTATCAAATGGGTAACAACGTTAAAGCACTGTGGCAGCGCTTTAATGTCATTGTCCCTTTTGCCTCTGCCCCGGGCCACCAACAGGGGGGGCAAAAGGGGCAGCTGCCCCAGGGCCAGCGATTTAAAAGGGCCCAAGGCTCCCGGCTGCCACTACTGTAGCAGCAGCTGGAGCCCCGGGCCCTTTTGAATCGCCGCTGGAGCCCCGGGCAGCACGGATGGGCTGGCTGGGGGAGGCTGACACCCCCAGCCCCGCACCTTCTGTCTGAGGCCCCGCCCTTCCAGGGGCCAGAGTTGGCCCCCATACCAGTAAGAAATTAATATTACTTTCACCCCTGTTGGATGGTAATAGTTTTCATTTACTACTGACACTAGGACTGAATTCAAACTGGAGAATGAGATGGGAAAGTCTCTGAAATACCATTACCAATCCCCTGAGCCATCTAGTGCCTCAGCAAACACATTTTGATGGAATTTGTTGTGTTGTGATGGTGTCATCTCTGAGGCCTTGATTTTTTTTTCATATTTATCACATGCTTTTGTCTTGCTGATATGCAGAAAGCATCCCTTTAACTGCAACAGTTTCAATTATTATGAGCAGAGTATTTTGAATTTTGAGATGTGTCCCTGATGATGCACCATATTTTTTTTATGTCTTGGATAAGGAAGGGTGGTGTTGGACTTGAAGCTTGGATTTAGAAATAATTTTTTATACAGCAGCTGACATGTTTGCTGGATTAGTGTTTACAGTACTTATTGACATCCCATGATACCTTTCCATAGCTGAACAGAGTATAGATTGACTCTGGAGTATTAGCACTTGATGAAGGTAATCTGTTTTCTTGGCTGAAGCTCACAAACAAAGCAGTTAAATCCCCATTACAAATGGCTAAACAGGGACCCATTAAACTTCTTATAGGCCTGTCTCATTTCTATAGCCCCTGAAACATTTATAAAGGGCAATGTTAAAAATTTACAGAACGTTGACATAAATTCCTTAAGCAGAGCATAATCTGTGTGTATATATATATCTACAGTATTAAAAATCTGCACTCTTTCTTTAAAGGGCAAATTAAAAATAGAATCAGAATAAAAATAACTTTTTCAGCAATTTGACGTACAATAACTGCATTGGTTTTGCACATTTTATTTTCAAAGTATTCTAGCAAAAGAAATTTGACAGCTGGAAAATAGTAATTTACACTGTAACTATCAAAGGTAATATTGATGGCAGTTATTCATAATAAAGCTGTCTTTGTTAATGTCTGTTTCAATTATTAGTTCTTCAACTACCCTGTCTGTAAAGGAAATCAATTTGTGATTAATATGGTAATAGTGGATATATCATGTTAATGAGCAATCCCATATTAAGAAATATGATTCTCCTGGCATCAAACCATAGAAGCCACAATCATATATATGTATATATATTTTTTAAGAATCAATCACCATAGGCCTAAAACAATTTTGCAAAACTGTGGTTTTTCCCTCTGTTATAGTGAAATGTATCCTCTAATAGAAACTACATTTTTCACCATTTTGTTGAAAGTTTTGCTATGATAAATACAGGTATTTTGTAAACTTCAGAGTGAAAATATATAGCACTGTACTGTAACTTCATGTCTGCCAGGATTTCTTTAAAAATTACCTCTTTTATCAGATGGCTTTATGGGTTGGCTATATACACTGAAAGCAATACCATCTATGATTGCTTGGTTCAGGCCAGTACTTTGGTGATATTTAGCAACGCAAGCTGTGCTTAATCTGAGAACTACAGCCTCAGGGAGAATTACAGAAACTATTTGCATTTGGTATCCTCATTATAGAGTCCACTTTATATTCACTACAGCTAAGTCTTGTCTCTCCTCTACCAAGAGTGTTCTCTTCCTAGCTCTCTCACTAACCTGCTGTTGGACCTGCAGCAAATTATTTAATCCTCCGTTGCCTCAGTTACCTCTATTGTAAAGCAATTTTAAATAAATAGATGAGAAGGGCTATATACCTGATAAAGCACAGCCAAGAAGAAGACCTAAATTTGAATCCCAGATTGTGGTCCATGGAGATGTACCAGTGCAATCGAAAAGGCCACTTAGCTCTTAAGTCTTCTCTTGCCAGTCAGTGAGAGCTCAGCTCAACTCTTGCACTGACAAATAGAAAACTATTGGAGCTTTCTTATTTTCTACTTTGCCTCAGTAAGGCCCTGAACCAACTTCCCTGAAATCAATGGGAGCCTTTCCATTGGCTTCAATTGAATTTAATCTGGCCTCCCAAAGAATGTCAACAAGGAGACGATAATTAGAGCGAGAGAAACAGCAATACCTTTATTACGCCACAGATGGTTTGATGGCTCATGGACACTCATAATTTTCCCCTTCCTAAGAGGGCCCTAAATACAATGCCCAACTCAAGTTGCCCTTGCCAGCGATGGCTGTATCCCAGGAGAGTCGCTTCAGTGACTGGGGACAGTGGTATTTGTGTATAGTAGGGAGACCTAGCATTGTAGGAGTTGACCAAGAATAGGAAAGCTCTATTGTCTGGTTGGTTCAGTTTTATGCTTGTCTTCCTTCCAAGAACTTACTCTCCTGCTCAGGAATTTTTAAAATAAATAAGAGAAACGAGTAATCTCTTTTATTGAACCAACTTCTATAGGTGAAAGAGACAATACAAGATATTACCTCACCCACCTTGTCTAGCACTCTGAAACCAACATGGCTCCAACACTCTGCAAACGTTAAATAAATAAAACAAATGAGTTATTCTGTCTTTATGAACGTGGGAGTGTAGCGATTAATCAGACCATACTGTTTATACATTTTCTAGTTCCTGGGCATCTTGATAATTTCCAGATGGTGACGTGTAAGAAAAGGCCTCAGATGTGAAGAATGGTTTGATAGAGTGTAATTCATATTCTACAATTGCCTCAAAATATCCAGGGAATTTGAATCACAATTAATTTTAGGTATTGCTTTTCTTCTGAACCAGTCATTGATGCCACAAAGAGTAATAATAAAGATAGCATTTTTTTTATCTTACATGGATCCTGAAAATATATGCTAAGGCATCTATCTACACCATCTGCTGAGGAAGGGTCAAAGCCGCCAGCTGTACAAACTAGGAATAAGCATTGTAAAGCTGATATTTTATATGGACTGAAGCTGGTGTTTAAAGTGGTTTTAAGCAGATCTTTCATATAGATCATGGATGCAGCTGACACTTGTTAGCATATTCCTTCCTGTGCATTCTTTGAAGAAAAATAACAAACCTATTTCCCAGCTACATTAAGCTAGGGCAAAAAAGTAATCTCTTGCTTGCTAACAAGTAGAGGGTTGTCTTATTTTCTTCACAATAGATATGGGACCCACTGGTCAAACAGTCAATTAAATGTCGT
This sequence comes from Lepidochelys kempii, assembly GCF_965140285.1. Lineage (NCBI taxonomy): Eukaryota > Metazoa > Chordata > Testudines > Cheloniidae > Lepidochelys > Lepidochelys kempii. The sequence goes on from NC_136388.1 coordinate 30,054,539, forward strand.
CATAGGAGGGTAGGCAATCTTCTAGTCTGACAATTTCTGCCCTGCCCAGCTCCAAAACGTGTATCAGACATAAATATTCAATCCTCTGTATTTTCAAAGGGACATCACTGTGATCATTGTACTGTCAAGAATTACAGCACCAATTTGAAGCATGACTGACACCAACTTCATAACTTGGCAAACAAAAGTAGGTAAACTGAAGAGGTGCTGTGAAAAGAAACAAATTCAATGGGGCAAATTTAATGGGGCAAATTTTGAAATAAAAGTGCGATCTCTGGCTTTTTAGAAATTTTCAGACCAATATCCTTAAGAGAAAGAGGTATGTGGACCCTAAGAAGCCTACTGGATATTTATTTGGGATTCTAAAATAAGTTGTCAGTGGCAAATTATGTTCTATTAAAAGACCCAACACATATGAACCAGAAGCTCTGAGCTCCAGCACACTCATAAGTATTGTGGGAAATACAAGACATTCCAAAGAAATCAGTGTCAGCATTAGTTTCAACAATTTTTGTTGCTTTTATTTATTTTATTTATTGATTTAATAAATCAGACTGTCCCAGATTGTAATAATGTTAAATTTCAATGCCTGGTTCGCAAAGCAGATCTCACAAGAACCATTTATTGTGCACACCAAGGTACTGTGCACACAAATATTTTGATATTTTGCAAACAAATAATATAAATTTCAAACTAACTGTGAACTTTATTTTTGTTCTCTTAAAACAAACAACAACCCAAAGGCAAAAAATTAATTTCAACTTTATTTCCATCCCAGACTGCCTGTTATTTCTTCCTCTATGCATCTTTCTCAGTCTTTGAACCCCTGACAGGAACCTTCCTGTCCCCATCTACCAGCAGCTCTCACTCCTAACTCATATTTTCTTCCTTCCATGTTACTTTATTTAGGTAAAGACAAGAGACCTTTATGTCAAGGTCTAAACATGGCTTATTGGAACTGTAACAGGGTTCTGGGGCTTGGGTGCATGTGCACGTTCCAGCATGCTTGCTATAGGCCTTAGGCCACTTAAAACTGGGAGGAGTAGCTGTAGGGCACAGAATCGGGAGCAAGTGTGGGTGACATTCATTAAGCCAACAAGAACAGATAGGAGAGAGACAGTGTCCGGGAATTACCTGGGAGGAGCTCTCCATAGAATTCAGAAAAGTTAGCTGGGAGGGGGGAGAATATTTCCTCCCATTCCCAGCTTGTAGAAAGCGGTAGAGTCTTTGTTGCTAAGCAATTTGTATTACTTTGAACCTATTCTAGCTTCTATTGTTAAATAAAATCTGCCCTAAGGAAAGGGCCTAGACTCAAGCATTTGGGCTTGCTTTGGACTGCTCTGGCCGGCGAGTCTGGTGAATCTATTACTAGGAACCCAAGTTCAAGTTCCATTAATCTTCAAGGGCATGCAGTCAAAACAAGCCATTCACCCCAATGGGAAAATGAATCCCTACCTCTGACAACAGGGGCCATTGATAGGTAGGTGAAAGTGTAAAATATCCAACTTTCTAGCCTATAATCTACGCTAAATGGAAGGTTGGGAGTGTGACTAGCAACGTGCGTTGAACTTGTAACGACCTGAGCTAATACTATGGTTGTCAGGTGACAATCCTGAAGCAATTCTAAAGAATAGTCTGTGACCCTTCCCCCAATTTATTTTATCCTTCAAAATCTCAAGGGCTAGATTCACAAGGGAATTTGTGTGTGATAATTGCGAGCAGCAGCATGCCTAACTTTTTGGTGCCTAGAACATCACTGGGATTCAGAAAGTTAGGCGCTCAGGCTTCCCATACAATAAATGGAGGGAGACTCTTTCCATTGATGTGGAATGAGTTTTAGATTAAGGCCCTTACTTAGCATATTCCTTGGCTCCAAAACCATACCACCTCTCCAGTCAGATGCCAACTTTTGGCCTGGCTGGTAGAGGATAGTCTGTGGTGCCTTGCACTGTGGCATCCCCTTCTGCATAGACATTCTCCAGCTGGAGTCCTGTTAGCCAAAAACCAGCATAATCTAGGGCTGAATCTAGTCCACTATGGTATCTCATAATTGCCAATATTACTGTGCCCACAGCAGTTCTCACATTACAAGAGACTTGGCCAATCCTGAGCACAGATACAAACATGGATCCTACTGAACTTAGTGTATGCACCTGAGGTCTGACTTTGGTCCATTTATATTAGTCACTGCTTTTTGTTGATAAAATATGTACCTAGAGCAGGGTTCGAATCATTCCGGCATTATTTTGGGGAGCTGGAACAGTGTTCCAGTACTTCTGGTACTATCATTTATGAGTGATAGTATAGTACCAGAAGTGCATTCTGGCACTTCTTCTTTTAGGATGTGAGCTCCAACCTGGAGTACAAAAAACCTGAAACAAATCATACAGCAAAATCTTTTTACATGGTCACAGCCTGTAGGTCCAGGCTCACATGATACATCCGTAGCCTCCCAACCTGTGCATTTTGGTTCTACACACATGGTTCCCTTTGGATAGATAGCAAGGTTCAAACTCTTTCAGGAGCTTGGTTCCAGCTTGTTTTGACTGGACAGGGTCAATAAATACTCCTCACCTGAGTACAGTCCTGATATTTCTGAACTCTTCAAAATGGGAATAGTTTTTTCTTTGTTGCAAAAAGGTGATACAAAGTACTGCTGAGATATACTTAGTGGCTGTTGCTGGTCCCTAACAGCTATTTGTATGAGAAATCTGTGTATCTTTGGCAGACTGCTAAATATTACTGCTTAAATCTATTGCTAGGAAGCACAATTTTCTGTAACTTAATTTCCTAAGCCTAATGAGCCTAGTAAATTTGCTCTGATGTCTTCCCAAGTTAATATGTTAAATCTAATTTATTTGGCAAAAAATCGGACAAATTTCCTCTTAATTGAATTAATCTAGAAGGGAAAAATATGTATTATTGTGGAAATCTGTGATTTATAATCCACAGATGTGAAAGTCCTATTTTGGTTCCATTCATTTACTAGGTTAAATTGCTGCTTTTTGTTTGTTTAGTTTACCTGGAAAAATAGAAAACTGATCTAATTTCTCCTTTGTCTTATATGACAAGTTTGCTAAACTGTATATTATTCTTTTAGCACTTTAAGGTGTATGGAACCTCTTGTTCTATATGATTATTTGAATATTTGCTTGGCTGTGCCATATCACATTTCAATCACCTGTTACAAATTTAGTGTAATGCTGTAATACTGATATTTTGGATTTGCCCATAGTCTTTCATGGGTTTTGGATCAGGCTGTTGAAGCAGTTGTTTTGAGGTTCTATGGATAATAATAATGATTAGAACTTTTCAGCCATAGATCTCAAAATGATTTACAAAGAAGGTCAGATTTTTCCCCAGTATTCAGATAGGGAAACTGAAGCCTTGTGAGTCTTGCCCTAAAACATACATCTAGTCACTCTCTAGACTACAAACTACTTCTCTTGATTCCCAGTTGTGAGTTCAACCCACCAAACCTCTTTAACAGTGATACAAAAGGCAGGAATTGGGCCCAGTGTACTTTCTGAATTATTCTCTGCTTGTAAGTGAACGATTTAATAATTAGCAATAGCAGGCCAGCCCTTAGAGAGCAACATCACACCACATGTTACATACTTCTTCCGGTGAGACAGTGCTATGTAGTACATTGCATCTGGCTTATGGCTGGAAAGCTATGGGATAAGAAGTATTACTGCCATTGTACAAAGTATTGGTAAGACCTCATCTGGAATACTGAGTACAGTTCTGGTCACTCATGTTCAAGGAAGGTGAATCCAAACTGAGACAGTTGCAGAGAAGAGTTACTAGGATGATCAGGGGAATGGAGGGCCTGTCTTACCAGAGGAGACTACACGACCTTAGGTTGTTTAGCCTAGCAAAGCAAAATCAGGCAGGAGACATGTTTGCTCTTTATAAACACATCATGATGGTGAACACTGGGGAGGGTGAAGAGTAGGGTGACCAGATGTCCTGATTTTACAGGGACAATCCTGATATTTGGGACTTTGTCTTATATCGGCACTTATTACCCTCCATCCCCCTGTCCTGATTTTTCACACTTGTTGTCTGGTCACCCTAGTGAAGAGCTATTTACGCTGAAGGATAATGTTGGCACAAGAACAAATGAGTATAAACTAGCCAGGAACAAATTCAGGCTGGAAATCAGAAGACGGTTTCTGACCATCAGAGGAGTGAGGTTCAGGACTAGCCTTCTAACAGGAATTGTGGGGGTAAACAACTTAATTAGTTTTAAGAGAAAGCTGAACAAAGTTATGAGTGGAACTGTATTGTGCATGATAGTGGAGGACCAGGCTAGAAAGCCCTGGGGTTCCTCTCCTGTTTTCCTTATGTTCCTATTGCTCATGCATCAGACTTCAGCTGGTCACTTGCAGGGGTCAGGAAGGGATTTCCCTCCTTCTCCCCCCCCACCCCTATCCAATGTATTCTGGGTTTTGGTCTCCTTCCTCTGAAGCCTCAGAGATGGTCACAGCTGGAGATAGGACACTGGATGGGGTAAGCCAGTGCTCTGAGGTGGCACCAAACATTCTCACTCTCACATGCTTAGCTGGCTGTTCCTGCTCACATGCTCAGCATCCAGCTGATGGCCACATGTGAGGTTGGGAAAGAATTTTCTCCTGAATCAGACTGGCAGTGACCTTGGTGGTTTTCACCTTCTTCTGCAGCATAAGATGCAGGTCGCTTGCTGGGATTATCTAGGTATATCTTATGTAATCAATTCCCTGCCATTGCAGGGGCCTCAGGCATAGGTGCACCATGGTCCCTCCTATTCCTTTCCCGTGGCACATAATAATCTAATCTCTTGAGGGCACTAATGTTTTGATCTAATTTAGATTGCTGGGTTTAGTGTGTGCATGGTGGGTGGTGCTGGTGGCCTGTGATGTACAGGAGGTCAGACTAGATGATCTGATGGTCCCTTCTGGACTTAAACTCTGATTCTGTGATCTTTGATAAAAATATATCAAGGGTCACTAGTGAGCATGATCCTTCACAGTGCAGCTGGAGTCCATTATGCCCATTTCTGATCTCTGCAATGATAATGGAGGCATACCCACATCCCAACAAGCCTATTACTCAAAGAGCAATAATTGAGTGACGTACCATTTTAAAATAACCTTGCAAATTATAATGATAGGGCTGGATTCTGTGCTGATCTACACCTCATGCATTCCGTATTGATTTCAATGGAACTGCAGAGGGAGTAAATCAGTCAAGATTTTGGCTCTTGATGTTTAGACCAAAAATAATTGTAAAAGTCTTGCTTTTTAAAAATATTATCAGCAATACCTAAGGTCACTTATCAATGTACCTGGCGTTTCCTACTATAAATATTTCCCTTGATTGTGTATCTTTCCAGTACAACAGCAGTAATGTGAAAAAAATAGTCAATAAATTGCAATTGTAAGGTCAACAGTTTTAGTATTAAAATCAATTTACAGTATGTTTGCTTGAAGTGCACATAAATTCAAAGAGGCAATAAGTATAAACAGAATAGCTGATTTCTTGGATGCACTCCAATATAATTATAGCTATTCACCCTTGTGACTATTTGTGAGCGTACCTTAAAGCTATTTGCCTGCCCTGAGGTACAGTAGCAGTATTTTATACAAGTCTGCATCTGACTGAAATGCAAAACTCAGTAAACGTGGAAAAGATGCTAACAATTTTAAAGAACTGTCTGAGTAAAATCAAACAGCAGACTAAACATACATTTTGATCTTTGTTAGCAGAACCAGCCACCTCTTAGTACAGATATCTTCTCTTATTCTGTTTGGATTTGAAACTGAGTTATTCCTAAAGGATTTGTCACAAAATAGTGTATTTCTAATAGGCAATTATAAAAAAAAATTATCATCAATCACATTTATTGCAAACATCTCATAAAACAGTAAAACATTTATGTGGCTTTGGAAAGCAAGTATGTTGCCATGTAATATACCAAGATTTGCATATAAAGAACAGCAGGCAGCAAGCAAGTATATTTTCTTTCTTTCTTTTCTTCCCCCACCCCCATTTATAGAAATGAAACTGATATAATGTATTTATTTAATTTACATCAAATACAGCTGTAACACATGAGTGATATTAATTGGCATTAGGTCCCAAAAGCAACCCATCCTTAGGTAACCAACAACAATTCCTTCTTCAGGTAAGGCACATTAGACAGGTCATACCTTGTCCAAACCCATTCGGCAACAAGGAGGCAGACTTTAGTTTCAAGCTGATGTACACCTGTCAAGGATTTTCACTCTCTCTCTCTTCTCATATTTGTTTTCCCTGATTACCAAATTCACCTAAGGATTTTGTTTTCAAACTAACCAGAAAGGCTGGCTCTCTCTATTGTTTTCATTATTTCACTTATGAATGAGAATAAAATGTAATTTAATGGATAGAAATACAGCTTTTTTTGGGTGCTGCTTTATGGCAGCTGGCCATCAATACCTAAATCCACTAATCCTCTCTGTAATCATATATTCACGTGCTGTGCAAACACTCAGAAATAATTTTCCAGAAACATTATTTTTATGGCACAGAGTGCGCATAGCATGGACTGTATGATACAAAATGACTAACAAAATGTTGGGTTATTTGTATGTCAGAGCTGGTAACAACTGTCTTTAGCTAGGCACAAGCTTCATGGCAGTGAAGAGAAAAAAATGAATGACATTATATAGAACAAATCTGGGTGGTTTTTCGACATTTGACTTCCAACTATCATTTTAAAAAGATTCTGCTATCTATTTACTTGTCGGGGCTGGACTTAATTCTGATTGCTGCAAAGAGTTCTTAAGATATTGATATAACAAATTGCTCTATGTTTTAGAGATTGATTCTTGCTGACCAAAATGGGCTTTCAGATTGGAAGTCTTTTCCCCCTCCCCTAGAAAACACCTGCTGAGACAGAAGTCTGAGTGCTACACAAAAGAAATATATGGTTTCTTAGTCTGCTTCTATCAAAAATTGCATTTTTTATGAAAATTACCTAAGGATTTGGCAGAAGAACCTTGGCTAAAATGGACTGACTATCCACTGTCAGGCAGAGTATTAGCATACTGATTGGTTGTTACTTCTGTCAGTCTTCTTTCTGCAAAACTATGACAGGCCACACAGCAGGGAGCAAATGATCATTAATACCCTATCCTCTGGGACACAATAAACTGCCATTCACTTGCATACAAATAAACTGCATAAAGCTTGTCAGACAAGGTGACAGAAAGAGAGATGCTTTTTCAAAATGGTTTTATACTGCATTGGGATGTGATCATTTAAGAGATGTTTTTGTTTCCTGGAGTATATCATCTTGACAGTAGTCTTTAGAAATAGAGCTAGAAGCTTTAAAAAGAAAGTCTTTCTTCATATATAATTTTTAAACAGCAGTAGGTACTGACAAGTGTTCTCTGATTTTAAGCTGAATTTTTAGTCTATTTATTAAGTTCAGGAAAAAACCAGCCACATTTGTCCATTAATGTAACGCACAAAGGTTCAGGTTCTATGTGCACACACACAAACTCACACCTACACACACTGGTTCTTTAGGTACAAACAATGCAAAACTCAGATTCTAAAAATTCTTTTGGAAGTTAAACAAACATGCCCAAACCAGAAAACAGCCACCCTGAACGTTAACAGGATACTCCTTGTAAGATCCATTTACAAAGCTAAAAGTTGACAATCTGCCAAAAATAAATCTTGCATTCTACCTTAGTTTTGGTAAGGTCAGGTACAGGTTAGGATCTGAAGCATTTGCTTCACATAATGCTATTCTGTTCTGGGAAGTACATGATGAGGATAATTACTGATTTATGAGGGGGTTTTGCATATTCTGGTTGCAGTGTATTTAACACATCAATCAATGAATTATTAGATGATTATTTCAGTGGAGTTTTGGGTGGGAGTTTAGGGTTGCATTAACCAGTTAGTAATGAACCACACAGTCTTACAATGCTAAGAGTGAAACTGGGGCAGCACCTTGTAAAAACAAATGGCAATTAATTAATTCCTTTGACATTTATTATGAGCACAATTATCCTGATGCACTCTCAATTCTTCAGTTCCCATCTCTACTTAAGACACATTCAGGATGCAGTGTATGGCATTGCAGCATATCTCATTGAAGCCACATAAGTACTCCTTTGCTGGCTAAATATGTTCAACATTCTAATACATAGTAAAAGATCATATTATGACCAAGGTGCTCATGTAAATACAAGTATAGCAGCTTTTAAGAAAAATGGAGCAGGTAATGAGAGACGGTTACACTTCTGCTCTCTAGATCCTTATGCATAATGTGTGGTTTTCTGCAAATGCTTCTTTTCTTTTTAGGTCCTTACAAGGTAAGGGAAAGGTCAGGATCTTGTGAGAGTGAAGATTTGACCATCTTTCAGTTTACTCTGGGATATAGGCATCAGAATGTGTTTTTTACTTTTGCAGAGCTACTCCTCTGGTCTTTCTATCAGAGAAATTAATGTTGTATCATACTTGGGTTTCCTACCATGCTATCAGATCACATTGTTTAGTTTAAACTGGAATCTAGATATTATGTGTTTTTCCAGAAGAAATATTTTTAAATGGAAAAAATCTTTAAAACGCAGTGGATGTGCACTTTGGTTTAATGGACTGTTTAGATTGCTGCACATTCTCAAGGCCCAAACTTACATAAAAATGTCCATAATAGAAAGTAGGGAATTCTTTACATGATAATACTAAAAACCTATGCTAACTAGACCTTTACAGTGCCTAATTAAGAGGATAAGAACATAAGAACAGCCATCCTGAGTCAAACCAAAGGTCCATCTAGCCCAGTATCCTGTCTTCTGACAGTGGCCAATGCCAGCTGCTTCAGAGGGAAGGAACAGAACAGGTAATCATCAAGTGATCCATCCCCTGTCACCCTTTCCCAATAATTAAAGATTGCTTACAGTATGGTTCTAAACTTTAATATCCAATCTTTGAGCCTTAAAATTCCACCTGTACACTAAAGTGAATTCCACTGAATATCATTAAATCCCTGAATCCTTCTAAAATAGACATTGCTTTCCTGCATAACAGGTGGGCCCAGGTCACCAGCTGGCTTAACTCAGCATAGCACCATGAAAGTTCATGTAGCTACTAGAGATGGATGTAGAAAAACAGTTCAATTTTGCAACAACTTTGAAGGTTTCAGAATTTGGTTTTGGTCCACATTGGAATGAAAACAGAACCATTTTGTGAAACTGAATTATGTTAAAATGGGTTGTTGTTTTTCTCTCTGTGTAAGTGATTGGAGAGTCCACCTTGAACCTCAGAAATGTTACCACTGAAAACTTCATCATAATTTATGTTCCTGATAAATGTTTTGGCTTTCGCAAAAGAAAATTTTTCAGTGAAAAGATGATCGGTTGAAAATGTTTCAACCAACTCTAATAGTTACACTGATTTATATCAGTGGAGGGACTTGGAGCATAGAGTTTTAAGGGATCCAATATTACATTCTACCTTTTTCTAATTCCTAAAAGGGATGGATGAAGCAGTCCAGAAATTGCTTTTGCCAAAACTGAACCTGAACCAAATCCGTTTCTGAAGTTTGAGAAGTTTCTTGTTTCTTCTGGGTCCTGACTAGAAAAAGAAGTGTCAAAACACTGATACAGTGGCAGCACAGTACTTTCAGCCCATTTTTGCAGAACCAAGACATTTAATTGGTTTCTATAAGCATCCACATTTTTGGTTCCAAACTACACTTAACCTTATAAACTTTTGAGTTCATCCCTCACTGTGATCTCAGAGTTCATTCTCATGTTGTCCTGACCCTCACATGTTATTATGTCATTATGTTATATCAAATATGCCAGAACTTAAGTATAGCAGCACATCTACAAATGTTGTAAAATCATTTAACAACTGAAGATCAGCATTTCTAGCAAATTTGGATCATTTGCAGAAGTGCTGATGAGGAATTTGACATTATTTGTGCAGGTAGACAATAGCCCAAGTAATTGTGTACTTGAAATGACATATGTGGGCAACTGAGTCAAAAAGAAAAGGACAATTAGTATATAAAAATCTCCTTTCCCATAGGAATGATGGTCTTTTATGAGGAATCCTGTTCTCCCTGTGTGCACTGAATTACCACAGATGACACTGGGAAATCTATATATGAAGGGAAGCAGAGAACCAGAATTTAAGAAGGTGAAGAATTTTGCCCATAAGTGTGTTTTTCTTTGATTGTTTTTCTTACAGAAGAGCATTAAGAATTTGTTCCAAAGCCCATTGAAGTCAACAGAAAGACACCTGTTGATTTCAATGGACTTTGAATAAGTCCCTAAATAAAAAGGTGAACTGTTTCTTTAAGATATGGCTTTTATTTTGGCATCAGTTTATCTAGGAGGACTTTAACCTTACTGCAAAGCTAGGAACTGTTGATAGAGTAGGTAAGATGATGCTTTCCTTCAGTTTTGCACAAAGTGTTGTTAAATACCGTGGTAGGCATTGCTTGGGCTACACAAAATTTTGTGATAAGATCAGTATTTTTAGTATGGTAATTTCCCTTTGCCCTCCTTCAGTCCCATTCCTTCTGGTTTGTGCATGCATAAGTATGAAAGTTACGAATGATTAGAAGGCAATGGCATTGCAAAATCCCCCAAAAAATACTACCGTTAATGAGAATTGTGCATGTAACCCCCTGCTTACTTCAATGACAATTCTGTACTATGACACTGTCAAATATAAAAAATAAATTAACCAGATAGCTGAATAATAAGTAAGTTCACTAGAAACACACATTTTTGAATCTTAAGGACACAATGGATCAAAACCTCAGCAGGAGTAAATCAGCATATTTCCATTGACTTCAGTGCAGCAGCTACATTGATTCACACCAGTTGAGAATCTAGCCCAATATGACTTAACCTGTAAGGTATGTGAAGATTTTTACAAATTCTGTGGAAGCATTGACACAGATGTGCATTGGGGTTTAAGATGTTAAAAATGAAGCAGTGGTTAAAACAAAACAAAAAAAACATAAACCACTGCTTGAAAATCCTTAACTGCAACCACTGTCCAAAAAATGCTGCATATGTTCCAATAATCTGCTGAGCAATACAGTCCATTGTATTCTGAGAAAGAAGAAAACTTCTCATGAGAATGTTTGAAAAGTCACTGGGGTTCAGTTTACATCAGGGTGCAGGTGGGTCTACAAAGCGTTTGCTGAAGAGATGTGTGTTTATACAGTTGCTGTTGCAAGATGGTATTGATTGGTTAGGCAACTAATAAAACAAACAATCTCACTTTCATCTTTGTGGTTTCTGTTCCTCCAGAAGATGGAAAAGTGGTTTTAATTATTCACTCCATGCACTTCACTTATTTTTAATATCTCTTTCCTTACTCTCCTCCACCCACTTTTGTTCTAACCAAATCAACTCCCCTCTTGTAGTCATGACATAAACCCTGCAGGCACCAGGGTGGAAGATAAGTTTTTATGAAGTGAAAAATTGAAGCTATTCCATGGGCCATGACTGATCAACAGAAGCCAAGAGTGCTCTGAAATTTCACTTCTGGGAGACTGTGTCACCTTTGTAATATCAGAGTCTTTGGCAGCCTGAGTCAGTGTTTTCATGCATTGCCACGATGTCACCAATGTGTGATCATACTTCTTTGCAGGGAAAATTTTTACCAATTTTTATCAAGTTTAACTTGACAGAGTACAGCAGGCTCTGAGTACAGATACTGAATACAGCATGCTCAAAATGGGGTGGGTTCAAGGGTTGGTGTAAGTAGTTATTCCGTAATGCTCAGGTGGGTAAATATAAAGGGGTAGGGAGAGAATGGCTAAAATGGCAAGAGGAGGGAATGCAAAAAAGTCAGAGCAGACCCTGACATTTTCCCTTAATTCAAGCACTGATTCACATACAGCAGAGGTTAAAATGGGATTTCTGAGCTGACCAAAACAATAGACTAAAAATAAGCATGAAGAGGAGAAGGTTGTTTTCATTTTTAAATAATTCCTCAAGCTGTGGAAAAGATTTAAGGATATTAAAAAGACAAGGTGGGTGAGGTAATATCTTTTATTGGACCAACTTCTGTTGGTGAGAGAGACAAGCTTTTGAGCTTACACAGAGCTCTTCTTCAGGTCGCTAAGAGAAGTTGGTCCAATAAAAGACATTTCCTCACCCACCTTGTCTCTCTCTCTCCCAAAAAACAAAAACCAACCTTGAGAAATTTGAAAGCATCTTGATTTAGTAAAAAATCCAGATGATCACAAAACTACTGTCAGATTTTGTATCCTAGGTTAGAAGAATGTTGGTATTGACTGATGGCTACAGTATTTAAATAACTACAGCCTTTCAAAGGTGTGAACAGGACACAACATTGCAGTATGGTCACACAAAACATCTGCAAACATCCATATGTCAAATTAGGGCTTCAGCCAAGTGATTGAAACCCGTGAAAGGACTCCTAATGAATTAATTGGAATAGGCCCTTAATGATTATGGTAATAGTGACAAATTAATATTTAATTGGAAGATAGAATGTCTTTCTGCTAAAAGCTCTCTAAATTTACTATTTTTATGGTTTGTTTTTTAAAGTGTACCCGCCTCTAATGTTTGCAGCTATATTTGTAGGGTGGAACCCGTTCACTTCACATAGCAGTAGCAAAGCTGTGAAAGCCCGCCCCTTTCCAGAGCCCTGACTGGTTAGAGGCTAGACACAGAGGAGCTGACCTCTCAATTCCCCCTCAGAGCCCTGGTTGGCCAGACAGCAGGCAAGAAATCCCACAACTGACTTCCAGATGCCTGCTCTTCTCTTGTTGGAGAATAGAAATGCCACTTACAGAGAAAGATCGCAGCCTGGCACACATGCTGCTGCTGGAACATACACAGCAGCTCCCAACAGAGTGAGAATCCAGGGACTATGCACTCAGGCTATTCCCCACCTATGCACCTCCACTGCATGTAAGAATTAGCTATTGCAGAAAGGGCGCCATAATATAGGACTGCAGAACCAAAACTGGAGAGGCAGTTGAGATTCTTACTGATGGAATTAGAACTTCACTGTTAAGCATCTTGGGTTATGGTTATCTGCCTGCTCATTGTTTTCAGTGGTATCAGGGTATCAGGTATCCATACTAATGAAGGTGTTGAAATAAGTCTGTGCATTAGAGTGATTTCTGGGGGGATTCTGGCCTCCCTCAAGGTTGCAGGAGTTTGGAACAACCTAGGTAAGAGGAGAGGGAGCCCAACCACAAGAGAAGCAAGTGACTTTTCTTCCCAAATAGAAAAATTAAAGGCATTTTCGACTACTACATCACTAGTTTTTAATGTATTCCTTTAACTGAGGAAGAAGTAGCAGTCATATAATTCATGGTTTCATAGCTTCCAAGGCCAGAAGGGACCATTATGATAATCTAGTCCGGCTTCCTGTAAAACACACGCCTTAGAACTTCCCCAAAATAATTCCTAGAGCAAATCCTTTAGAAAAACATCCGATCTAATTTAAAAATTGACACTGAAGAAGAATCCCCAACAACAGCTATTCCAATACTTAATTAACCTCACTGTAAAAAAAATTATGCCTAATTTCAGTCAATTTGTCTAGCTTCAACTTCCAACCATTGGATCATATTACACCTTCCTCTGCTAGATTGAAGAGCCCATTATTAAATATTTGTTCCCCATGTAGATACTTAGACTGGTAACCAATTCACCCCTTAGCCTTTCTTTTGTTAAACTAAATAGATTGAGCTATTTGAGTCTGTCACTATAGGGTATGTTTTCTAATCTTTTAACCATTCTTGCAGCTCTTCTCTGACCCCACTCCAGTTAATTGACATCCTACTTGAATTGTGGGCACCAGAACGGGACACAGTAGTTCAGCAGTGGTCACACCATTGCCAAATACAGAGATAAAATGACTTCTCTCCAACTCAAGATTTCCCTGTTGATGCAGCCCAAGATTGCATTACTTCTTTTGAGAGCTTATGTTCAGCCAATTATCCACTATAACCCCCAGATTTTTTTCAGAGTCACTGCTTCTTGGGGTTGAGTCCCTATGTAGGAGTCAACTTACTGCCAGCACCTCCTTGTGGTCTGGCATGCTGTGGTAGCTCTCTTTCTACTGGGGTTTGCTGACAATGGCTGTTCCACTTCTGCAGTAGCCTGCCTCCTCCTGTGACTTGGCCCTCTGGCCAGATTACTTCAAAGTCTCTCCCCATCCAGGGTAATCCATAAACAAAAAGCAAAGGAAACTAACGCAAAAAAACCTGAGTTAGTAAAAGAGAGAGGGGAATGACTCCTGCTCAGGTTGTATCAGGATCTGGCCCTCCCTTCAGTCAGGGAGGTCGCCTGGGAAGCTCCTGTCTTCAATCAGCCCTTTCCTCAGGAGCTGAAGGTTGAAAGTCTGTTCTCTTCTTTGGTCTGCCTGCAAGTGAGCTGTTCTGCTCTCCTTTTAAGACCCACCTCCAGCCTGTATCTGCCTTGCAGGTGTGGTAGGGTAGAGCTGACTGAACTCAGAGAATCACCTTAACCCCTTATTATCTAATGTGGGGTTTGTATAACCCATCACAGCCTCCGATCCTGTAAGCATGGGCTACATTCTTTGTTCCTAAATATATATATTTACACTGAGCCATGTTAAAATACATATTGTTTGCTTGTGCCCTGTTTATCAAGTAATTGAGATAGCTCTGAATCAGTGACCTGTGCGTCTCATTATTTACCACTTCCCCAATTCTTGTGTCTTCTGCAAATTTTGTCGGATGATTTACATGATGATTTTATGTTATTTTTTACAGGTCATTGACAAAAATGTGAAATATCAAAGGGCCAAGAATTGATTTCTGGGGGACCCCAATGAAAACACAATCACTCAATGATGAGTCCCCATTTATAATCACATTACAATGATCAGTTAGCCAGTTTTTAATCCATTTAATGTGTGCCATGTTAATTTTATTTTTAATCCAAATGTAGTGCATTACCAAGTCAAACATCTTACCCCAGTCTAAATAGATTCCATCAACATTATTACCTTTATTAACCAAATTTGTAATCTCATGAAAAAAATCAATTTACTTTGACCAGATCTATTTTCCATAAACAGATGTTGATTTGCATTAATTAAATTATAATCCTTTATTTCTTTATTAATCAAATATTTTATCAGCACTCTATTATCTTGCCAAGACTGATGTTGGGCTAACATACCTATCCTGAACATTCCATTTACCTTTTTTTAAAAAACATTTTTTGGCACAACATGAGCTTTCTTCCAGTCTTCTGGAACTTCACCAGTGCTCCAGGATTATTGAAAATCAACATTAACGGTCCAGTATTATCCTCAGCCACCTCTTCCATATGAGCAGACTATGTCTTCTCCCCCAAATACACAACAGAAATATTTCTTGAACATTTCTGCCTTTTCTGCATTAATATTGAAAATTCAACATTTTCATCTAATAATGGACCAATATTGTAAGGATTCTTTTTGTTACTAATGTATCTAAAATCCCTTCTTATTGTCATTAACTTTCCTAGCCATAGATATCTCTTTGTGGCCCTTCTTACCCGTTGTCTACAGTTCCTAACTTCAGATTTACATAAATTACAATCAATTTCACCTTTCTTCCATTTATTATATATTATAATTTTATTTTTTATAGCTGACTTCAATTGCCTTCTAACCCAAGTCAGTTTTTTAACCAACACAGGACTTCATGATTTTCAGTGATTCTCTACATATGTATGTGATCTACAGTGTGGATGTAATCACAGTTCCCTGCCCCTTGAGCTAACTGTAGAGGCCAACAAGTAGAAAGAGATATGGTCACATATGTGATCAGGTCTGACAGCAGAGGGTAAGTGCAGTGCAAATTGTCAGGTAAAGCAGTGGCTCTCAACCTTTCCAGACTGCTGTACCCTTTGCAGGACTCTGATTTGTCTTGCATACCCCCAAGTTTCACCTCACTGAAAAAGTATTTGCTTACAAAATCAGACATAAAAATACAACAGTGTCACAGCACACTATTACTGAAAAATTGCTTACTTTCTCATTTTCACCATATAATTATAAAATAAATCAATTGGGATATAAATATTGTACTTACATTTCAGTATATAGTATATAGAGCAGTATGAACAAGTCATTGTTTATATGCAATTTTAGTTTGTACTGACTTTGCTAGTGCTTTTTATGTAGCCTGTTGTAAAACTAGGCAAATATCTAGATGAGCTGATGTATCACCTGGAAGACCTCTGTATACCCCCAGGGGTACGCATACCCGTGGTTGAGAACCACTGAGGTAAAGTAACAGAGAAAAAAGATGGGTGAGGTAGTATCTTTAATTGAACCAATTTCTGTTGATAAAAGAGACAAGTTTTACTGTGAGAGCTTTTCGGTGTAGCTCAAAAGCTCGTGTCTTTCACTAATGGAAGTTGGTCTAATGAAAGATATTGCCTCACCCACCTTGTCCTTCTAATATCCAGGGACCAACATGGATACATCACCACCATAAATAGGTAAAGTAACAGGAAAACATGGAAAAAGCTTCTTTTTTCTCAATTATTTCTTTAACTCTTGTAGATTAGTCACAAAATTAAAATAAATGTCCCAGCCATACCCAGAAACAGTCTATATGAAATGAGTTGGTAGTCGTGGTCAGTATGTCAGCTCATTAATGGAAAGGTACCAACACCCCAAACTCCCCAGTTATAATCATCAATGTCATGGATAGTCTCATCCAAAAAGCCAAGTTGTGAATGGGCACAGAGACTAAACAGTTCTCTCAGTTGTGAGATGGGCCAAGGCATACCAGTGAGATAGAACTGAGAACCCCACAGAGCTGTTAAATTGCTGGAATAGATCTGATGAATGATCCCTTCCTGGAACAGTCAGCCACACTATAGTACTGAAGGGCACTTTAAAAAATGTATTTAATTAATGAGCAAATGTAGGTTTTGGCCAAGTTACAGAACCTTGACTACATTCCCACCTCTGTAAAAGAAAGACACTTGAGGGAGAGTCCAAAAAAAGGGAGCTTCCAGGTGGCCCAGCTGCTGGGTCCAAGGATAAAAACCAGATGGAGAGGGAACGAATGAGATTTATTCCTGTCTCTGATGTGGCCTTACTGATCTCAGATGTGGTGTCTGGTAATGACTGTATCAGGTGTGTTGTATGATAAGAGCACTTAGAAAGCGTTTTCTGATTCAAAAAGAATGGTAGCATGTGACGCCTAGTGCTGAAAGTTGAGAGAGGAATGCAAACTGGGAGAGGGAAGGAAAGATAATACGCAAATTGTCATGAAGCACTGTGGGGAGAAAGCTGCTTTGTATGCAAGTGAAGTGAAGGGTGCATACAGGGTACACAAGAAAATCTGTTCGCTTTTCTTCTGCTGCAGTGCTGTCTTTGGTCTCCTTCTTCCAATCAGATAGAGCTTATGATAAATGTCAGTAAAGAAAACTCTTTGAAAAGTCAGGTTAAGCCTCCGAAGGAAAAAAAAAGCCTAAAGCTTCAAAAGTGGTGTCCTTTCCAGGCTGTGTGACTGTGGTCTGAGTGTGCACATGACTGCCTGTTGGTGATGGGTGGACTACAGTGAAAGCAATTCAAGTGCAGTCATGCCATACAAGCCACATTTTATGGTTGCTCCCTCACATTCTCTACTTTCATCTGAATGATGCACCCTTTTTGTGACCAGGACACATTTCCTTTATGTTGTACTCAGACTCGTGTTTTGTTTTATCTTCGGTCTATTTCCCAGAAGTGATCATTTGCATGCAGGACACACATGTTGAGCTGATTGCAGAAGTGATCCACATTTCTCCCCCTCCCCCTGCCCCCATAAAGTACACTGGAAACCAATGTAAATGATGCATACCGTTTATAATAAATTGGGCTGAACATGATGATCTGTTCAAGTGCATCTTCCAAAATTCATTAACTTAATGTAATATACAGTGGCGAGAATGATACCTATGATTGCTACAATTTAAATGGAAGTTTTCTGTCTTTCTGTAATGTAGGTTAATACTGCAAGCATGGGAAGCACCTCACAATGTCACCCAGTTATAAAAATGACAAAGTGAGTCTTCCTGCACTTTCCAATGGCATAAGGAGTAATAGGCATTGTTACTGCTGGATTCTGTTGAGAATTCTTATGGTACACAGAATGCACAAACACAGTTAAAGGTTGACTATAAAGCCAGTAGAAAGTCACACAGATATAATACAGTAGAACCTCAGAGTTACGAACAGCAGAGTTATGAACTGACTGGTCAACCACACATCTCATTTGGAACTGGAAGTATGCAATCAGGCAGTAGCAGAGACCAAAACAAAAAAACAAAACCCCACATACACAGTACAGTACTGTGTTAAATGTAAATTGCTAAAATATAAAGGGAAAGTTTTTAAAAATTTTTTTGACAAAGTTCGGAAACTCTTTCTGTGCTTGTTTCATTTAAATTAAGATGGTTAAAAGCAGCATTTTTTTCTGTATAGTAAGTTTCAAAGCTGTATTAAATCAACGTTCAGTTGTAAACTTTTGAAAGAACAACCATAACATTTTGTTCAGAGTTATGAACATTTCAGAGTTACAGACAACCTCCATTCCCAAAGGGTTCTAACACTGAGGTTCTACTGTACAGTAAGTATTATAACTAAATACTTGTAAACTTATAAACTACAAGAGCTTAAGGAAAGTGTGAACATGTTCACCAGTGAATGCAAATACAAATAAAGCAAATGCAACTACAAGCGCTTGACCCCATGGACAACAGTAGGACACAGTTGCTGAGGCTAGCCCCACAGTCACACTCGAGGACAGCCTGAGATTAAGGCTGTTACTCAATGCTTAGTAACATAGGTGTGGATGGTAACTGAACAGATAGAGAATATATTGTAAGGCATCACAAAACATATGTGAGATGTCATTTCTGAAGCCATAATGACCAATTGTTTCTATCCTTGTGGTTCACTTGTATACCCCATGAGGAGAGAGGATATATTATGACACATTTCCTCCTTGCCAACCTGCGTTTTAGAAGTGATATAAGGGAGATTAAAAAAAGAGTTTCCCTTTTTGTCTCTGCCTTTATATTCAGTTATCTCTATTTACTTTGTTTCAACTTCAAACAGGTGTTTTACACACTCAACAGTATTTCAGATCTTTAAATTTTAAAGGACATTACTATTGCTGTCCTCCAACTTGTTGTGTGCTGTGCAGCCAGAGGGGTTGCATCGTAAGGAAACTTTCCAAAATTCAGTTCACCAAAACCAGTCCTAAGCACTTATCTTGAGTTCCTGGGCCATATACAACTTGCCCTGTGACATCTTTAATAATAACTACTATATGTCCTTAAAATTGGCACTCAGCAGTAGACAAGTCCACTATAGAATAACAAGCCCCACTGTTAAAACAGGGACCTAAGAAATGGTAGTTGCTTAAAATGTATGTGATTATGTGGGATGCCAAGAGGCCGCCCCCGCACTGTTTCCCATTCAAGTGAATAGGAAACCCATGGATAAATTACCACCTGCAGTGCATGATAGCGGACATTGTAAGCAGCTGTCACTGTAGCTCTGTAATTATGCAAGTATTCGTCCAATATTATACAATTAGATGGCTCCATCTCTCTTTCTTTCTCTTGATAATGTTTTTGTAGGTGTCAAGAGCACAGAACTATCTACTTGCTCAATCACTTATGGCTTAGTGGAACATAACTAGCACTTTGCTGGATGCTACCACTGCTGGCTCGCTTTCTATGCCACAGGTTGTCTTCTGAACTGTTTTCAATGCCATATTGTGTTTTTTTAATGAATGATTTCTGAGATCCCACATTAAGATAAGATGCATTTTCTTCCCAAGGACTGAGTTTTATTGTGAAGAGCAGGAACTAGAGACTAGAAGAAAGATGCAGCTGCCTTCTTCATTAGAAATTCCAGTCCAGCGCACATAATCCAAAATATGATCTAGATGAAGTATGGTTTTGGCACAGGAACATAGATCAAGCAACATTACTAATGCAATTTCTGCCCTATTCTTGGAGTCCCTGTAGCTGTGAGGGAGTATTAGTCTGGTGAGTAGGAACATAGGAGTAAAGATTACATTATCTGTATATTTTTGACTAAATCTGTTATTTAGTTTGAGTTAAAACTAATGAATGTTTGGAATTTTTTTGCTAACATATGATTAATTTGAAAGATAAACTTTTCATATAGTCAAACCACATTGTCTGCTACTGGCAAATGCAAAATATGAAGAAATAAGATTATGAGTAAGCAGTTACTTAATTATTAGTTTTTCTTGTCTTTTCCATTAAATCAACTATTTTCCTTTTCTCAAATGGCCACCATTTCCTATAACTTACAATAATATTGAAGCTACTCACTTGGTCAGTAAAGATGGCCATTACTTTATGAGTGGGGGTACTCCTACTAAAGATAACCACTATTCTCCATTTTTTTTCCAGGAGGGCTGAAGCCCCAAGTTGCTCTTAGGGGAGATACTCACCATTTCACCTTTGCTATCATATTTTGAAATCTACATTTTGAAATCTGTAACAAATTACCGAACTGTGGAACACCTGTGCTTTGTTGCACATCTCACAATAATAATATGTTTTTTCACTATAAAACCTTTTTTTGAAGATGATTTCTATCATATGCAACTATAAGCACAATTCCTTTCCCACCCCATCCCCACCCAGGGTTAGGGTGACCAGATGTCCTGATTTTATAGGGACAGTCCCAATTTTTGGATCTTTTTCTTATATAGGCTCCTATTGCCCCCCACCCCCATCCCAATTTTTCACACTTACTCTCTGGTCACCCTACCCAGGGTCATCAGCAGGGTTTTAACACTAAATTTTAATTCACCCTCCCAGCACATACTTCTACCACTTGAATAAACTTTTTTTTTATGAGGAAGAGCCACTAGGTGGGGTTATGAGATACACTTTGCAAGTGGATTTTGCACCTGCTTACTAGTTAGAAATAAAATTCTGGGAAGCAGGAGTTCTGGGTTATTTTACCACCTCTGAGACTGAAGTGTGGTAAATGGTTATAGCCAGCATAGGCAACCGTACAGAACTGGTAGATTCTTCCTGAGAGGCAGTGTAGCTAAGGGGGGAACACTGTAGTCTGTCATGTCAGACACCTGAATTCTAATTCTAAAGTAATATTGTGCAATGTGTCACTTTGCTTATTTGTAAAATCGTGTAGCTGAAGCCTGTTTGACCCCTAAGGTGCGGGGATGAGGCTTTTCCCAACAATAAGGGTCGGGACCAATTTTAATGGGGTCGCCAGGGCTGACTTAGACTTGCTGGAGCCCAGGGGCAAAGCCCAAGCCCAAGCCTGAGAGCTTTAGCCCTGGGTGGCGGGGCTAAGGTTACAGGCCCCCTGCCTGGGACTGAATCCCTTGGACTTTGCCTTTTGCCCCCCAGCCTGGGGCACTGGGACTTTGACTTTGCCCTCTCTGCCCCACCCACTCGGGTGGCGGGGCTTGGGTGGGCTCAGGCTTCAGTCCCCACTTCTGGGGTCCAGTAGTAATTTTTGTTGTCAGAAGGGAGTTGCGGTGCAATGAAGTTTGAGAACCCCTGTCCTAGGCTAGTGGACATTTTGTTGGAGACCTCTGTTAAATTAATTTAGGTGTAATAAATGGGCAAAGAGTCAAAGATGTTAACATAACGCAGTCACTGTCTAATATTAAACAGTTTTAAACAAGGTTTGTTATACAGAGACCTCAGCCTGCTCATTATCATGGCAAACGTGCCGTTAAGCATCCTTTTAACATTTTATTAAAGATACAGAAAAGACATAAAAACAATTAAAGTATTTGAAATGTAAGGTATTCAGTAAGGCTTGCATTTTAACTACATATATTGTTCCCTTTCCCATTAGCTGGAGAGCTGTTAGAAGGAAACCCCTTCTCCCCTTGTTTGACACTCAGTTAGATGGAATCAAAGATAGTAATAACTGTTCTCGTGAGCAAAAGAGAAGAAGCTAGTTGAGATGGACTAAATCTATTGTGAAAGTCTGATCACATTTCTGACAAGACAAAACAAACACAGGTAAAAGGGGAGACAAAAGAACAGCAGAGAAAATTCAGTTTCTATCTCTGATGTTGCAACCTCACTTGAAACCTTACTGCTGGAGAAACACAGGCCCAGCACGCAGTCTTATTAGCTGCTCAAAGACCTGGCAAACTCAAACCAGCATTGGGCTATTTAAGGATTTATTTTTAACTGCTCTTTTCTGGTCACAGGCTTACATCAGTGTTGCAAAATATACAACATAGGAGCTGGAGGGACATCCCAGCCACTTCCAGGAGCTGTGTGGAGCCAGCTGCTGTGGTCAGCCGGACTTTTAGCAGCCCAGTCAGCATTGCTGGTCATGACCGGAGCTGCCAGAATCCCTTTTCGACCGGGTGTTCTGGTCGAAAACCAACATCTGGCAATTCTACAGTTAGGCCTAGTTTTTGTCACACAATTTTGGTACACGGATTTCTGATTCCATGCGTTTCTTGTTTACCAAGCATAATCTTCACATAGTCCTTGAGTTATATCAGTAGGTCTTTTTGTTTGGACTAATTCCATTTTTCTGTGTCCCATTCTTACCTTTTCCCACCCACACTTGTTATTAGAGGCTATTGTGACCTTTTCTGAACTTTTACTCGCTTTTTACAGTTGAGCTTACAATTAGGGTAAATTTGTGGGCCCAATTATCACAACACCTTGACTTTCTCTTCTTCCTCAAGCTGATTCAACAGAAATGCAGTACATTTGGGAGCTGAGTTTACCATTTGAAAGGGTGACTGTTCCTAGTAAAATGGCTTACTCTTGGCTTTTTATTTCCAGTGGGACTGAAGCCACAGGCTGTTTATGCTGTATAGTAAGTTGATATCCGCTCACTCAGTGCAGCTCATCCAGATTGGAAGATCTGACCCCTGAAGTCTAAGTTACACAGTGACCCAGTGCAGACTAAAACTCCTAGGTAGCTACTTATGGTGACTTTAGCCTCATGCCATGTAATTTAATGAGCTCCTTATTATGTACCCCCCATTCAGATAGGTGTCAAAGGTTTCCATACACTAAGCCAGTGGTTCTCAAACTTTTGTACTGGTGACCCCTTTCACATAGCAAGCCTCTGAGTGCGACCTCCCTTATAAATTAAAAACACTTTTTTATATATTTAACACCATTATAAATGCTGGAGGCAAAGTGGAATTTGGGGTGGAGGCTGAAAGCTCGCGACTCCCCCCCCCATGTAATAACCTTACGACCCCCTGAGGGGTCTCAACCCCCAGTTTGAGAACCCCTGCATTAAGCCATCAGGAAAATCCTAGGTTGTAGTAAAAAACACATAAAGCAATATTTCATTATTATACTACAAGAGCTCCCTCTAGTGGTAACAATGTAGCTTTAATTTAATTGTAAATGAAATACTGCATAATTACCTGAAACAGGTGCCACTTGAACACAGATGAGGCCTTTGGATTTTAGGTAGGATCCTGACATTAAACACTTGGGATGGAGCCTTATGTTTTGATTCTGCAAGTCCCCCACTAAACCAGCAAAAAACCTGGGGATCAAGGGACCTGGTGTTGAGCTTGCAAGAGGTATAGTGAAACTTTCTCTGGAGGGATGGGGTACTCTCATAAATAGCTATTAAGATATAAATCATCTGCAAAATCTACTGGACCGAGCCTCTTCTATATGTTGAACCCAGTGGAAATTCAGTTTCTCAGGATGAGGATTTGTTTTGTTTTTGTTATTTCAAGGGGTCCTGATCTTCAAAGGATCAATTAATATTTCCTTTTCTATGATGTTAAAATATCATATTTTATATTCTTTGCCTATGTTACTAATTATTATCTAGATTATTAAAACTGAAAGAAATTCTCAAATCTGTGCACTAGCCCAAAGCAAGGAGAAGAATTTGCAATGAATATTTTGTTTTGCAATTTTTTTTCTATTTTTTTCTATTTTCCAGACTATAATTTGAGTCTAACTTGATTGTCAAACTCTCATTAACCCCACTGCTCACTAGGTTCCATATCACAGCCAGCAACCTGCTGCAGAGGAAGAGTGTATAGCACAAATTTCAAATATATCGTTATTGTTCCTTACCCAGACGTAAAAGAAGTGGTACAGGTTGCCCATATGGGACCTGATCCAAAGCCTGTTGAAGTCATCAGAGTGACCAATGCTGTCTTTAGTGGCCTTTGGACCCATAGTGTCAATCCACTGCTCTATTCACATACAACACATATTTGTCTCACTTTCATGTGGAACTGCTTGCGATGCAGTAGCAAAGCAAAGTATTTTGGGTAGACTGTAGAAACTGAAGAATTCCTCTCCAACCTCCCTAGCATGCAGAGGGAGTGTGCCCTCTGCTATGCTCTTTCAGGAGCTGCAGGGCACTCTCTTTGAGTTCTGTGGGTCAGTACGGCCCTGCCCTCTCCCTACCCCATTGGGATGGATGGCCTCCCCAAGGGATTAATTTGTTTGTTTATTTGTTTCTGTGACACTAGTGTATTTAACCAAAATTTTTATTATTCATCTTCCCAACTTAACAGTGAGAAAATAGGCTTATTTCCATTTTTGTAATAAACTACCAATAAATAGATAGCAATAAAATTTTACTCCCAGTGTCTGTCACTTAAAAACAATTTTGAAAGAGACACAACCTTGACTATGCATGACACCTTTATAGGCTCTTTCCATGCAATGTTCCTATTCTATATACCACATACACTATCTGCATAGGATTCTTTAGATACACCATGTATTCTGAAGTGGATCTATTAATTTTTATTTGTATACATGTTAAATAATGAGGATTACCGATCCTGTACTCTAGATGCCCTTAACAGGATTAGAACTAAGATCAATAAATAGAATTGTAATATACAAAATGGATGTCTTTCTGGATATATTTCTTGAGTTTATATTTTAAGAATAGGATTTTTTAGATCTTAATGAGTTAAATTCTATGAAAAGGCTGTATTCTCCCTTGGAATGGGTTAGATGGATTAGAAGAAAGAACCATGGCAACACAATGCCCCCTATGGTTTATGAGGGGTTATATACAGTAATAGTAAAAAGGAATGATTGCCTAATATTTTCTTTGAGCTGAGTTGGGAGTACATTTAGTGTTTCTCACCATAGACAGTGAACAGGAAAAATCTATCTGGCTTTGCTTCATTAAAAAAGATATCCTTGCTTGGGATCAGAACACTGCTAATTTAAGCACACACTTTTTTTCCCCAGAAAGACTTTATGAGTAAAGTCCAAACAGATCAGGTTTCCCATTTAGGTGGCTGAGAACAGTGGAAGGATTTTAGTAAATAAAAATATGCAAATGCATTTAAACAACAGCCAGACTACTACCTTTTATATAGGAAATCAGTACTCAAGGAGAGCATGCCAGCCCAAACTATCCCAAAGGGACTGGAGCATCTGTAATTGACTGAGTGGCCACTTGATGGCAATGTCCTACCACACAAATGCAAATACAACAGCATTTGACAGTAGAAAACATGAAATTTAAAGAAAACAATGTGCATGTGTCAAAAGTATCCAGTTTAAAAAGCTCCAGATTAGCTGCAATATTCAGTTCTGTGACTTATTTCAGTAAGTTTTCTGTGTCTAGGTCATTCCTGTGTACATCAGCAATTGAGCACTCTCCTATGAACTCCTGTTTTAGATCATGAAAACTACTAGTATTTTATTGAACAAAATAACCCTTTAAAAAGGCAGAAATGGATGTATTTTGCTAATAAATCACAGTGTGCTCGGATGGTGAGGATACAATATTTATCTTTCTACAGAGTTATGCAATAGTTATACACTATTTTAGTGGAAAATTTCCTTTCTTTTTATATTGATTTTTAAAGCAGAGTTTATTCTTCTTTTATCCTCATCCCCACATCCCAATTTCAGATACGAATATATGAACCGCCATCCTGGGTCAGACTAATGGTTCATCTAGTCTAGTATCCTGTCTTCCAACAGTGGCCAATGCCAGGTGCTTCAGAGAGACTGAATAGAAGAGGGTAATTATCAGGTGATCCATCCCTTGTTGTCCACTTTCAGTTTCTGGTAGTCAGATGTTAGAGACACCCAGAGCATGGGGTTGCATTCCTGACCATCGAGGGTAATAGCCATTGATGGACCCATCCTCCATGCACTTATCTAATTCTTTTTGAACCCCATTATAGTTTTGGCCTTCAAAACATCCCCTTGCAACAAGTTCACAGGTTGACTGTGTGTTGTGTGAAGAAATATTTCCTTTGGTTTGTTTTAAACCTATTAATGTAATTGGGTACCCCTGGTTCTTGTATTCTATGAAGGGGTATATAATACTGCCTTATTCACTTTCTCTACACCATTCATGATTTTGTTGATTTCTATCATATCCCCTCCTTAATCATCTCTTTTCCAAGCTGAAAAGTCCCAGTCTTTTTAATCTCTCCTCATATGGAAGCTGTTCTATACCCTTAATCATTTTTGTTGCCCTTTTCTGTGTCCTTACCAATTCTATTTTTTTTTTAGATGAGGCAACCAGAACTGCATGCAGCGTTCAAGGTGTGGGTGTACCGTGGGTTTATATAGTAATATTATGATATTTATTGTCTTGCACTCTATTCTTTTCCTAATAATTCCTGTTTGTTTTTTGACTGCTGCTGCACATTGAGTGGATGTTTTCAGAGAATGATCCACGGTGATTCCAAGATCTCTTTTTTGAGTGGTAACAGCTAATTTAGATCCCATCATTTTGTATGTATAGTTGGGATTATGTTGTCCAATGTGCATTACTTTGCATTTATCAACATTGAATTTCATCTGCCATTTGTTGCCCAGTCACCCAGTTTTGTGAGATCCCTTCGTAACTCCTCACAGTCTGCTTTGGACTTAACTATCTTGAGTAATTTTATATTGTTGGCAGATTTTGCCACCATAATGTTTGCTCTTTTTTCCAGATCATTTGTGAATATGTTGTACAGCACATGTCCCAGTACAGATTCTTGGGGGACACCACTATTTACCTCTCTCCATTCTGAAAATTAGCCATTTACTACCCTTTGTTTTCTGTCTTGTAACCAATTAGTGATCCATGAGATCTTCCCTCTTATCCCATGACTGCTTAGTTTGCTTGAGATCCTTTGGTGAGGAACCATGTCAAAGGCTTTCTGCAAGTCCAAGCACACTATATCCACTAGATCACCCATGTCCACATGTCTATTGACCCCCTCAAAGAATTCTAATAGATTGGGGAGGCACGATTTCCCTTTACAAAAGTGGTGTTGACTCTTCCCCAATATATCACGTTCGTCTCTGTGTCTGATAATTCTATTCTTTACTATAGTTTCAACCAATTTTCCAAGTACTGAATTATCAGGAAAGGAAACTGAAATATTATTATGCTGAGGTTATAAAGCCATATTAACATATACAGTTTGCAGATTGCAGCCTCTTATCTTATGAGCCTTTTGTTGCACCTGGTAACCTACCAGTTTTTTTGATGATCTCATGGTTTAGATAAAAATGGAATTAACATAGGTTTATTATATACTGGAAGATTAAACAAGTCAGTTGATGGTAGTATCTGCAAAATACTTTTTAAAATACTGATAAATTGATGAGTGTTTTTTGAAAAATATATAACAAGTACATTTGATAACAAAGAAGAAGACACAATCAAGATTATTGACCCTAAGAACTGGAAAAGCAATCCAGAAATAGGCTTAAAATGTAGGGCCCAAACTATATCCACCTATGAGCTTTGAGAGTGGGGAGACCAGAAACACTGTGTGGTTTGCCTCATTGAACCAGATCCTCAACTTGTGTAAACTGTTGTAGCTCCATTGAAGTAAATGGAGCTCTGTCAGCGTACACCAACTGAGGATCCAGCCCAGAGAGGATTCTTCAGAGCTTCCCATCAAAGGGAGGGCTACAGGGTGCACACTCCAAAACCCAGGGAAAGGACCCCTTGGTACCAGGGTGGGTCACACCCTCTAATCTGCCCTTCTGTCCCTACTCAGAGCACAGGAACCAACCACCACAAACCTGCACAATACCTGGGCGGAGAGCCTAAGTTAGTGCTGCTTGAAATAGTGCTAACCTAGGTGTGGCTATCCATTGGGAATTGCACTGTCTTTGATAGGTAGAATGTCACTTAGGGTGCCTCATCTTCCTTCCACCTTCTAGAAACACCAAGGAAACAAGAAAAGGAGGACTTGTGGCACCTTAGAGACTAACCAATTTATTTGAGCATGAGCATCCGATGAAGTGAGCTGTAGCTCACGAAAGCTCATGCTCAAATAAATTGGTTAGTCTCTAAGGTGCCACAAGTCCTCCTTTTCTTTTTGAGGATACAGACTAACACGGCTGTTACTCTGAAACCTGTCAAGGAAACAAGGTCCCCCATGGAGACCCAGCAGAGGCACTGATGGCTACAGAGCTGTCACTGCCTGGGTTTAACAGCTGGCAGAGGGGAATCCAGCTGAGTAGTGTCCCTTCCACTCATGAAAATGGAGTGAGAAATTTTCCAAATGCTTGTGTGTGGAGGGAGGGGGGGGGGAGAGAGAATTTCTCTCTCTCTCTCTCTTTCTCTCTCTCCCTATTATGGGAGGTTAGAGGCTGCAGCCTGAAAACTATTTATGTTAATGATTGTATAACCTCAGCATAAAATTTCAATTTCTTTTGGCCTACTCTAGGGATCAAATTTATGAAGAATAAAGAGCAGGTATTCTTAATTGGTAGCACATTCATGATTACATGACATTCCTCTTTCTTATAGTTTCTTTCAAATATTAAAAAGTTGTTCTGATAAAAAAACAGATTTCCATGGTAATAATAGCAAATATTGCACCAATGGAGATATCATAATTTTGAAATGTACAAAGAGCAGCACTTTCTATAAATACAGAAATTGGATTATTATCATCCAAACAGGTTGTTAATATTCCAAACTAGACCCATAACGAACAGGAATGTGTAAGCCATAAAGTCCTTCACAGCCGTCTTTTCTCAGTCTTATATGGACTACTCAAGCTTTGTATTTTTAAAAGTCTTAGAAATACCAGCCAAGACTACAGTTGAACACTAAAGATGAAATTAACCCTGTGCAGAGGACCAAGATAAGACTTAAATAATGCTTCATACCAGCCTTGCACTTGTCTTCTATGCACTGGTGAATCTCAGCCTAGTAGAATAAAGAGTGGGATTGTCAAAAGTACTCAGTGTTATCCAAACTGTGCTCTTGCTGAATTCTGTTTTCTCTTGAAATTACACTGTAATTTTTGATGGAAGCAGCAAACTCTGATCACCACAGACCCATATGCAAAATTTTGCACTGGACAACAGTGTGAAATTCTATATATTGTGTGATAGAAGTGGGAAGAGAACATCTGTCACCATGATAGCTTCTACCTACACTTCAGAAATGTTGAAATTTGAAGTAAGTGTATTCAAAATGTATATCAGCTTATTTAGTTCCTATACAATTTACCAATTCACTCAACATTAAGTTACTGGATAGATAAAAAAGCAGCTGCTAATGGATTTTAGTGCTGAAATCATGGAGGCCATGAAAGACCTATACAGCAATTAAACAAATATGCAGATGGGCTTTGTAGGGTGATGCCATAGCCACTTTCATGCCATAAAGCTTGGCTCCATCATAGTCTACTACACAGAAGCATGGGAGTGATGTGTCTTGGCTGGAAGCCTGGCCCGTAGATCTGTAAATGCATTCTTTCCCCAACGAATATAAGACAGTAGCAAATGCACATCAGCTACTGCAGGTTATAGATGATGCTTTTGTTCTTCAACTCCAACAGCATGTGGCTGGTTACTTGGGCTATAAGTATGTTTCAAGAATTCCTCCCTACATCACCAAAATGGAATGAACATATGGCTTTCCACAGTGAAGAGTTACATATCTAAATCTCTCTCAGCTAGGGTGAGATGGGGTGAGACTAACTCACTGCAAATAACTGTTGTGTTCTGTCAAGGTGCAGTGAAAATTAATTTGACCTTCTGCTATTAAACTAAAAAGGAGTAACTGTGGCACCTTAGAGACTAACAGATTTATTTGAGCATAAGCTTTCGTGAGCTACATTTTCCCCTGAATGCATCCGATGAAGTGAGCTGTAGCTCACGAAAGCTCATGCTCAAATAAATTGGTTAGTCTCTAAGGTGCCACAAGTCCTCCTTTTCTTTTTGAGGATACAGACTAACACGGCTGCTACTCTGAAACCTGCTATTAAACTGGAATTTTTCTGCTAAACTGAAGGCAGACTGACTTTGCAGCAACTAAATTTAGAACTCTCTGTTACGGGCTGGGGCAGGGCGGGAAGTTCACTCCACTGACAGTTTGTGATATTAATCCTCCTGCAGCATCTCAGAATATAACTAGAACCAATTATTCTGCCTCACTCCCCCTCCCCTTCCTCCATGGCACAGCGGATTAATTCGTTAAACTCGGACTGAAAACACAATTTACAGGTAAATTTCCTACTGCTAAGGTTAAACAAATGGCTATTTGTTATTTCAAGTACTGATCCAAAGCCATATATGCAGTTAACATAATTAAAATCTATGAAAAGACTGTTACCATATTCACAAGGTTTGTGAAAAATAAGGAGGCAGTTTTCATACTCATAACAGCAGAGAACCAAAATGAATTGTATGGTCAATGGGAGCCCTAGAGGTTATTTAGTTTTCCATAATCTATAAAGCTTCTTCAGAATCATGTCATTAGCTTTCCTGTGGTACTGCACAGCAGAGCTAATACTGCAATTATGGTTCATGTAGTTAAACTGTGCTATTGACATTTTTTTTCCCAGGAGGCCTTCATTTCTAGCAATTGTAATCATCTTCATTGTACAGCTGTATGGATTCCACTTTTCACGGTGAGAGAAATAAAATTGCAAATAAATACAAGCTTCCCTAATGTCTCTATAAATGCCAGATTTAGTAACCATTAACCAAATGTTGAAGTCTATAAAATGTATAATTCGTTGTATAAAAAAATAAGAGGCTACATTCAACTCTCATCCACAAGGATTCACTACGATTGTACTGAGGTAACTGAGAGCAGAATTTTGCCCAATATTTGAAAAAGAGAACACTAATATTCTGTCGGGTTTTGCCACTTGATTCCATCAAATGTATTTTCTTCTTTTCCTTTATAGTAACTAATTCTCCCCCCTCCCCCTGCCCCTTTGATTTTCAAATATGCTAATCCTTAGAACAGAAAGCTTTAAAAGCTAAATTAGCATAATTACCACATGAAAATGGTATGTGCTTCTAGTTACAAAAAGTCTGTTTTTTTAACTTTACATTCTTATATTGGACAAATTTGGAATTCAGATTTATTCACTTTTACCAGACCTACAGTAAGTATGAAAGCTGATAAAGGTCCCTTATGCAAAGCACAAGATCATTAGGATGCTATTTAGTCTATTATTGAATCATCCATAAATGAATCACTTTCAGAAAATATTCTCATTATTCGGAGGAGGAACGGTTCTCAGCTGTGCCAATCCTTACTATGGCAAAGCCTTGGTAATTTTCACTAATGATGTTGAGACCCATTGCAGATTCTTGAATTGAAGCCCAATCCTGCGAGAAGCTGAGAACCCTCAATTCCTATGTCCGTCAACACTGTTATATAATGGGGCCACTAAAAACTATGCAGTAGGCATTGAGGATGCTGACTGCCTTCTGGGAGGGGCTCAGCAGCTCACAGAGTCAGGTCCGTGGTGAGTAAGTAAATAAACATCATTAAAAAGCGAGAGTGATGCCCCACTAAAAGGACTGTCTTCATTTGCGGTGACAATTGTAATTTACTTTCTGTTATTTTTGATAGTACTTCAAAGTAAACTAGCAAATGCACTGTACAGCATTTAGCAAAAGCAATGAATTCTTGGTAATAGCAGAGATTACCAAAGAACTTTGCTATTAAAGCTTTGCTGACAAAAGCCTTTCTTCCCCTCTAATGTGCAGGAGACAAAAGTGTGCTAAAAATGCACTCCAAAGAACAAGTGCATTTAATGTGTCCTATAGCATCTAAGAAAACTGATCTCAAACTGCCCTGTGGAGATGTTGACATGGGAGGGACACTGCTATGAGTCATGCCCATGTCCCATGTCGCAGCATAGGGATGTTGACAACTGTGGCAAAAGTAAAGTAAATATTGCTGAGGGCTTAAACCAATTTTGCAAATAGAGAATGTCCATGATTACTGGAGCATGGAGTTTGCAGCACCCTAAGGAATATCAGTCATCTTTTGCATGAAAGAAAGGCAACACTCTACCAGGCAATGTAGAATTCCAGTGAGTGTCTGTGGTGAAGAAACACAATGTCCAGAACAAACCCAAGAGAGTAGAAACACAGCGAATTAGCAGGACCATCTTTTAATGGTCAGGCACATTATACATGAACATAAAATAATTAGAATGTCCCTCCCTCCCCACATGCCATGATCACTGGCAGACATGCAGCAGATCTAACCAACAGGCTATGAGGCCCTACTCAGAACAAGCAGGGTATGCATCAGATCCCTCATTTGTCCAGCATTTTCTTGAGGATGGGAGCAATAGGAGTCTTCAGGCCAAGTTCCTTGTCTGTACATTGTCACCTGTGACATTTAAAGCTGACTCTGGTAAGCTCTTCTAACACCATTTCAGAATACCTGATGGGGAGGAGGAGAGGAAAATCATATGTTGCAATGCTGATTCCTCTGGCTACGTCCTCTTTTCTTGTGACTACTATGTCTTTTCCAGCACTGCACATGGCATGCGTTTGGTATGTAGTGCTTCATTACCCGTAGGGCACTTGGAGAAAGAATAGAAGTGTTTCACTTTGCCATAATTTCACTGACTTTACACATATTGTGGTGCACTGGGCAGCTTTTCCCTTCTCTGAATCCTGCATAGCTTAAAAGATGAAAGGGCCTGTATTAATCATGATGGTTGTGGCAACAGCTATAGATAAAGTTCAAATGCAACTTCCATTTCAAACCTTATTTTTCAGTTGCTCATAACTTCTCTGGCTATTTCCTTTAATGATGACATTTTCTATGCTTGAGCAAAGATGAGTCTTCTTTGGTTTTTTTGAGGAGTTCTTGGTAAGCTCTTGAAGAAGTCAGTGGGCTGTTGTTTCTTGGTTTTGTTTTTGAGGGATATGTGCAATTAAAATATAGCAGTCTCATGTATTCTCATATATCTCAGAAATTTTGTGTATGCATAATGCAGCAATGTCTCATTCAAGTCTATTTTAGGGAGCTCTCTGGAATCTAAGGAATAAGCTGGGTTTGTAAGAAAATGTTCCTGTAGTTCTGAAATTCTGAGCATTGGTGTGCTTTCATGTATGCCAAGTAAGATTTTCTATCCCGTTCCTTTGCTCAGCTGAAACCTTAGAACCTTTGGGGGCCTGCTGTTAATTTTTTTTCTGCTGTGACTTCAAATATTGGGGATGCCAGGAAATGCTTTACAGCAATCGAAACACAGAAGTCTACCATGCTTTTGGAAATCAAAAACTTTCTAAAGTTGCAGCAGCCCTGAGCGTAGAGAGAAACAGGCAAAAGCTGGGACCCCAGGATTCTTGAGCATTCTGTCTAATTCTGTCTAATGGCCTTAATTCTGTGCAGTGGGGTTGCTCCCATTAATCCTTTCACACGTTTTTCTCCCTAGTTCTCCAAGAGCCCCAAACTCATGTTGGGTCTGATGTGCCCACCTCTGATTGTATGCTTGCTTTTACTCCTCACAGAGAGCGGAGGATAAAGTGAAAGGTTTGAATAACCAAGTAAAAAAGAATGAGTCAGCTAGGTGTGGATTTATTTTGAAGAGGACTAAGGGGCTACCATGCATATATAAACATTCATATAAACATGAGATTTGGCTAGGGAAATATGAGTCACTTGAGACCACTGAATGTTCTAGGTGTAGGCCACCACAACACATCTGCTGTGCTGCTCAGTGTACCAACTTCATGCCAAACGTTCCATTCAGTCCTATGGAATGTTAATAGATAACAGCCGCTGAGTAGATTTGTTGGAAAACCAGCAGTGGGAAAGGATTTTTAAAAGCCCGTATATTATTCCTTTTTGTTATTGATGGTGTAGTAGAAAAATATGAAGAATAAAATGAACTGATACTAAGCATAAGTAATTATTGCAGGATGACACAGTGATCCATTCAATAAGAAATATGTTTCAAATGCATTAAGCACCAAAAATGAAAGGTCTTAACATTAAAAAAGAAAGAATAGTTGTGCTCACCATTGGATGGAATTTCTAAACATTGCTATTAAATGTAGAAAACAAATTGTATTAAGACCCTTAATTCCTTTTATTGTTATTAATTATTATTACTTATTATTAGGAGATGAAATGCTTTATTAGAATTAAGCTCATCTGAAACTTATTATTCCTTAAATATGCTAATTAATAGAATAGGATCAAGGATTTGTTCATTAAAATAAGATACCTCAGGGGAACTGAAATTAATTTTGATGTCCTAATAGAGTTATCATTTTGCCATTTTTCAGAGTGTTAGCCATGTTAGTCTGTATCAGCAAAAAGAATGAAGAGTCCCTGTGGCACCTTAGAGACTAACAAATTTATTTGGGCATAAGCTTTCATGGGATAAAACCCACTTCATTGGATGCATGCAGTGGAAAATACAGTAGGAAGAAATATATACACAGAGAGCATGAAAAAATGGGGGTATACCAACTGTAACGAGACTAATCAATTAAGGTAGGCTATTATCAGCAGGAAAAAAAAACTTTTGTAGTGATAATCAGGATGGCCCATTTCAAACAGTTGACAAGAAGGTGTGAGTAACAGTGGGGGGGGGAAATTAGCATGGGGAAATAGTTTTTACTTTGTGTAATGACCCATCCACTCTCAGTCTTTATTCAAGCCTAATTTAATGGTTTCCAGTTCTGCAATTTCTCATTGGAGTCTATTTCTGAAGTTTTTTTGTTGAAGAATTGCGACTTTTAGGTCTGTAATTGAGTGATCAGGGAGGTTGAAGTGTTCTCCGACTGGTTTTTGAATGTTATAATTCTTTACGTCTTCTGGATGTTTTAAGCTCCCCTACCACACCCAAAAAAGTGAATAAATGTTTGATTTTAATATGAATTTCAAATAAAAAATGTGGAATGACTCACTACTTAAGGGCATAAATATAGATCACTATAATAGTATAATTTTAATGTAGATCTGACCTACATAGATCACTAGGTGGCTCAGTAGACTCAAAATGGATACAGTGCTTTTCACTTCTAGTTCACTAGTCCAGTATTTATTTAATTAATTAATTAAGCATTTGCATATTCGCCAAGCCAAGCAGTAGCATTCTTAGTGGCCAAGTGGAGCTTTCGGAGCCCACTGCTGAATTTGGTTAGCGCGTGCTCCTCGACAATGTCTTATTTGATCTGTGCTGCAGCTTGGATTGACTCGAAGACCCCAGTCGGGCTAGTTGGCTGCACAGAGGCCTTGCCTAGTCCTGAATCGGTTAAGAAGGGCCCACTGATGATGTGGCAGGTTGAAGCTGGGCAGCCGAGCAGAAGGGTCTTTGATGAGGAACTGATTGGTCGTTGATGTGAAGTACCAGTCTTCCCTCCAGAGGAAGTGGCCTGTCTTCCCGCTGCCACATCCTGGCATGGCAGCCTCGACCACAATGGGTGTCGTGATGAAAGACATATAGCTGGTGGACTAAAAAGGTCATTGAACAAGGGCAAGCTAGGGTTGGCACGTATCTTCTGAAGAAACTTGCCTGCTGCAGTCTCCCCTCCTGATATAAGGCGGAGCAATGTGGCTCAGAACAGGAAGCCATGGAAGATGAGTCAGTCAGAGAGTTCCTGTGATGATGCACATTGTTGAGCTGAGTTGCATGTCAACAAGTTTGGCGTGTGCTGACCGACTCCATACTGAGGCACAGTACTCTGCTATTGAGTATGAGATGCCAAGGGCTTCTGCTCCAGTGAAGAACCTGTCAGTTTGCCAAGAAGGTTGTTACATGTCTTTACCTTTGCTGCTATCTTGCTCAGGTGACTTTTGTAAGTCAGTGTTCGGTTGAGGGCCACGCCTAAGTAAGCAGGGTAGGCTTTATGCTTCAGCCTCTGACCATTCATTATGATGTTTAATTCCCTCTTAGTGTTGGCATGGCGGAATGTGCTAGAGACTATCTTGCTGGTGCTAAGCTGAAGGCTCCATGTCTTGCCATAGTTGGCCAGATTTGCAGCATCATTACTCAGCGTCTTCTCCAGCTCAGAGAAAGTCAGAGCCTGAAGCCTGGAACAGATGTTGTCTGCATAGATGAACTTCTGTGACTGAGTTGGTGGCAGGTCACTGATGTATAGATTGAACAAGGTTGGGCTAGAACAGACCTCTGAGGTAACTTGTTCATCTGTTTTTCCAAGCACTTGTTTTCTCACCCACAAGCACCCTGAACCATCTGTCTCAGAGTAGCAGTTAGATGGCATCAGTAATCCATGGTGGAAAGACTCTTGGTATTTTAAAAAGTAGACCTGTGTACCACACCATATCATATGCTCCAGTGAGGTTAAGGAAAATAGCACCTGTTTTCAGGTTTCTCTGAAAACTGTTTTTGATTAATGGGGTTAGCACATGTTTGACTTTGTTGAAAGCCTGCTTTCCTCGACATTCAAGATGTTCTCCACCTCTGGTGGTGTTCACTGTAAAATTAGGCACTCTAGAACCTTGAGACAAACAGAATGCAGCGATATCCGGCAGTAGCTTGATGCCTGGTTTGGGTCTTTACCCCAGGTTTTGGAAGGCCGATGAGTTGAGAGCCACGCCAGTAGAGATTAATTTGCAAACTTTAACTCTAATAGCTGATTGAAATAAGTTGTTGTTCTATGTTCATTTCCTCCAAGGAAACAGGTGACCATACCACAACCACTGGCCTTCTTGTGAGCAGTCTTGCCAGAGGCTGAAGACAGAATTCATTTTAAAAATGAACTATCCTCTCAGGATGGGATACATTACTAGGGTAATGTGGGGAAAACATACACTGTCAGTACCTGCTCATGTTTTCCTATTGCCTTGGTAAAGATACTGTGCCCTGGGCTGTTGTTACAACAACTTACATGAACACTAATTTCATCTTCAAACAGATACAGAAAGAACTGAGATATATTCCAATTTAGTGGGGTATAGAGTCTGCCTAAATATTAATCTTCTCTCTGGCTAGGGGAGGAACCACAGTTGGTCTAACCTGAGTAAAAGGATTTTCAAGGACAGAGCGGGCTTCAGAAAAGAGTCATATTTTGTTCTGTGCCTTCTCACCAAGAAAGTCACCTTCATTCTGGTACCAGAACTTTTATGGCTGTAACCATGTCATCATCATCATCATGTTCCTATTATGCCTCTGGCATTTAGGGCAGCGCCAAAGCTCCTCCACTCCTGTCTGTTACTGGCAAGTCTTTCAATGGTTCCCCAGCTGTGCCCCAGGTTTTTCAACTCGACTTCCACAGCTCTTCACCATGTTGTTTTCGGGCAGCCTCGTTTTCATTTGCCTTCAGGTGTCCATCTTATTGCTACTCTGATGATGGAATCAGTTTCCATCCGAAGCACGTGACCGATCCATCTCCAGTGCCTCCTGGCAATGATGGTGCTCAGATTCTCTTGGCTGCACTGTGACAATAGATCTTGGTTTGAGATTGTTCTGGGCCAAAAGATACAGAAGATTTTTCTGAGGCAGGTTGTATGGAATGAAGACAGTTTCTCTGGTGTCTGTGCCTTGTCATGGTGGGATGTTCTCTAACTATCCCCAGAGTCTGTGTCAGTGGGGGCTTTTTGCTCCTGGGAGGTTCAACCATGCCGGATTGGTCTGTGCGGGAGGGGCCAGACAAAACAGACACTCGGGTCCTCCAGGTTGGGGGTTAGGCACAGGTCTAACAACGCTGTCCCGTAAAAAACAAAATATATTACGGAAACAGCCACAGAGAAATCGACCATTACTGTGTGTGATGGCCTTCAGGAGTCAATGCCCTGTAACCATGTAGAAAGCAAAAAAGTAAACAGTTTGGCTTTCAGGATGAGATTGTTATATTGGAAGGTGGGACAAAATATTGATTTGATTTGTTAATTGAACATAAGATCATAGTGGGGGGTTCAATATATCCTTTTAGAGAATCATTGTATATTAGTGCAGTATGTTTTCCCCCATTATTTTTCCACAGCACTGAAATACTGGTATAATAATTTTCTATTAATGCTGGACAAACCCCTGACAGAATTTTGGGCCTGATTTTCAGAGGTGCAGAGCACCTAAAGCTCAGCTAGACTTGTGGATACTGAATACCTCTGAAAAGCAGACCCTTATTGTTTTCCCTTGGCTCAGATAAATTCTGAGAAGTCTGATTACTTATAAGGTGTTTATTTGAAGTATTCAGAGATCTTCAGAGGACTAAAATGACCTGAACATTTTACAAGAACAGGCTTTCTTGAAAGGTTTCTGGTATTTTCTGGTTCCAGTCAGCCCGGAAGTTACATTAGAACAGCCTCTAGCACTGTATCTGTAAGGTGGAGAGAGTGAGAGGCACAGGGATATTTTTGTTAAGGAAGGAAGAGGTGCATGAAAGAGTTTTGGCAATTTGTGGGCAAAACACTTTTCTGTTTCCTCTCCTCAGCCAAACATCCATCTCTGTCTCTGCCCTTTGGACCGAATTCTGAAAAGCGAGTTAAGGGCTAGGTTCTGAAGAAAATGTGCAGTGGTGCTGAGAGAGAGAGAATTCTCAGCACCATGAGGTTCTTCATGGCCTTCACTGCTGTATATCGGGACTGTGGTTGGCTACTCCAGGAACTGGGGGAGAACAGAAGACAGAGCTACCTACATGGGGGTGATCCATATAGATTTTCCATACCTGTACCACAAACTCCTTTTCCACACTTCATGGGGCAGTGTAGAGAGCCTCCTCTGTTGTCCCCTCTGGTGCAACAGAAATATGATGTTTCTGCAGTAGAGGAATGCGGAAGCCATTTTAGGTTTTGACCAATTGATTCCTGTGTTACTCTGGGAGTTTACTTCCACATCCAATGTATTTTCAGACTCTAACCTATAAAATCATTTCTGAAGATAACCCTAAAAGATCCAATAAATTTTCAGTATACAAATATCATTACTAACTACAGGATTTTAAAGGTTTTCCTGGTCTCTTCTGGCATGGACATTTTAAAGTTAAATTATCCTGACCTACTCCTTCCTAATTCAGTTAAATGCCAAAATAAACAGTGGATTAGTTACTGAACAGTTAATTGTTACTTTAAAGGTTTTCTTCCTCTTTATTTAAACAAATGCACAGCATTTAGCTTCAAAGAATAGCAGTGCTAAACTACAGGCACCAGGGTCGAAGGCTGACTCCGAAAACTGCTGCACAGTGCAGAGTGGCCTGGGTCTGCCGTCAGTTTATTGAAGAGAGCTGCTCTTCCGCTGCTGCAGGTGCAGGTCTGGTTGTTGCGGTACGTCAGCATAACTGCAGGCGTGTTCAGTGGGTTGGAGTTGCTGTAGCCCCACGCAGAAGCTAGACCCCCTCAGAAACCAATGTTCAAGGTGAGACCCATCTGAGATGATTATAGATTTAAGCAATTGATTTTGCCAGTTCAGAAAACCAAGACTGATAGGGATAGAAAGGGTGAAAATCTGGAACTTGAAAATGAAGCTCTTCATTACACAGCCACAGTCTGAGTCTTACTTTAGTGCTCATCGGCTTTCCCTGTCCTTGGAGAGGGAGAGAAGTTGATGAACAAGAGAGGAGAACGTTGTGAAATGCTCCTAAGGATGGTGATGGTAATAACTGGACTGATATGTTAAGAAAATAGAACATAAAATGGCAATGAGGCTTATTTCATCATCATCCTCTAGCTGCATGTTATCCAGGGTACTGCTGCTCTCCTCTGCTTCTTACAGTTAGGCTTGGCAGAATTCAATTTTTATTTGTTTATAATTTTGATTAATAATATCAATATTTATTGTAAGCATCTTTAAACATTTTTATTGATTTAAATGTTCGTAGCTGTAGGAAATTATGGGGGGGGGGTCAGACAATAGGAGCATCAGACAATCATTATTCAATGACAGTAGGCATTGAGATTCAAAAAGTTAAAGCTTTAAAACAGTTTAAACCAAAATTGTCAACATTGTGTCAAAATATACAAAGTATATAGCTTTAAACCTAACTCTAGTAAGTTTGAAGACAGTATTTCTTTCTTTGCCTAGCTGTAAATTTTGATTATTATTGGTAGAAATAATTTTGTTGGTTTGTGTGTGTACCAGTGAAATCAACATTTACCAGTAAAAATCTAATCATTGCAAACCTGATTATAATCTGCTTGGTGAGGATCCAGTTGTGTTTCACAGCACTTACTCGAAATAACCTACTGTTTTCAAGGGTCCTTTGGCTGGCACATCACAACATGTCATGTGTGAGCCACTGTATGG
Source organism: Lepidochelys kempii (assembly GCF_965140285.1). Classification (NCBI taxonomy): domain Eukaryota; kingdom Metazoa; phylum Chordata; order Testudines; family Cheloniidae; genus Lepidochelys; species Lepidochelys kempii. The sequence continues at coordinate 30,095,007 of NC_136388.1, forward strand.
GCCTGTGCAGGGGAATACAGGGGCAACAGCATACTCCCTTACATCAGGTACTCTTATTACAGATCACAGGGTAAAGGGGAGAGCAGCTTCTGTGGGGCTGCTACCTTCCACTCTCATGCATGTAGTCAGTCAGTGGGCAATCAGGGGTGGGGAAAATCAGGAGCCTTGACTCTCCCCCCTGAATCCAGCACAGAGGGGCAAAATACCCTGCACCAGGTATGGGATGGTGCATATTACTCCCCTTCCCCTCCACAGAACAAGGGGGGAGACCCAAAAAACAGACTTTGGCTCTCACAGTTACAGTCTAGCCCCTACTCTTCTGCTAGGTCAGGGCAGCTAAGCACAGGGCAGGCACAAAGGCACCATCTAGCCCTTAGGGTCCAGGTCTTCAGGGCATTGAGTTTCTTCAGCTCCTGTTGACTTGAACGGTAACTAAGAGCACCCAAGACATCACAGGTTTGATCCCTTACTTTGTGGTTTGTAGGTACATTAGGTTGCGGGAGGAGAGATGGTAGCAGAAAAGTCACAGTTTTTGTTTTGTTTCTCTAACATTTCTTTCTTTGACTTTTAAATAATATTGAGATCAGTAGGCCAGATGAGTAGCTCTCTGCGGTTACATGAGCCACCAGGGGCAGCAGAACTGGTGAGGGGCCAATGGTCATGTTATGGGGGCTGCTATATGTTTTCACCCTTGGGTGGCATTTTTAAGCAAGTTGTTTCAGATGGCTCAGGCCAGGCAGGGCTCCATGGCTCCTGGGAGCAGACGCGAGAGCAGGACCTGGATGGGCTGGAGTGGCCACTGAGGTACCTTGGGTCAGGCTGGGGAGCTAATAGGAACTGGGGTGATTGGGCCAAGTCATCCCATGCAAAGCATCCATCCTGATTCCCCTTCCTATCCCTGACACTACAATCTCCCCCACTGGCCTTGACTCCCTCCACTCCCCAAGCAGAGCACTCACCCCACCTTCCTTCCACTTCCCCTGACTCCCCGCTCCCCACACTTAGTGTAGTGCTTAGCATGTTTGGGTTTCACTGTGCACCTCTGTCTTCTCCCCCATCCACCCATTCAAAGTGAGCTTCTGCTGCCTCTGCTAGCCGGTATAAAAATGATAAAGGTTGTTGGACTTCATGCTTCAGTTCATACACTGATTAACAGATTGGATCAGGAAAAACTCTACCTCTTTGAAACCAAATTGGGTAATTGACCAAATGCATTATGGATGGGTGGCTGGTCTTTAATTAATGTGTGTAAGGACATTAATAGTACTCAGCCTTTCTGACAGGGCCCATTGAGCCCTTCCATTCTTGTGTACCTGTGCTGAGACAGGGCCCAACTTGGCCTTATAAACTGAACCACAAACCTTTTGAAGTTCATCCATCATTAACAGTGTACAAAATATGTTGCATACATATCCTGGTTTTGTATGCATTAGATCAGCTAAACCTCTTGTCCTCCATTTGATATAGCTGGATTTGTTTTCCTCATTCACTTAGTTATAAAAGAGTCTGTGATGTTTTCTTATTTCATGTAAGATGGCTAATGGTAAGCTTATCACTGCCAAAGATTTCTTCAAGCAATACTGCATGTACTGTGTAATAGTACATGGGGTTAGTCAGTGTGATCATGTCTCCCTCAAGTGGCTAGCAGCAGCAATGGTAATAGTTTACTACTTTTCTCATATCTAAAGGAATTACTCCTTTATCTCAGTTGGAAAAACTTGTGCTTTTGGGATGCTTTCTTTGACAGGGTAACAAGCCTTGTAGATAGGGGGGAAGTGGTAGATTTGATATATCTTGACTTTAGTAAGGCTTTTGATACTGTCTCGCATGACCTTCTCATAAACAAACTAGGAAAATACAACCTAGATGGAGCTACTATAAGCTGGGTGCATAACTGGTTGGAAAAGCATTCCCAGAGAGTAGTTATCAGTGGTTCACAGTCATGCTGGAAGGGCATAATGAGTGGAGTCCCGCAGGGATCAATTCTGGGTCCAGTTCTGTTCAATATCTTCATCAATTATTTAGATAATGGCATAGAGAGTACACTTATAAAGTTTGCGGACAATACCATTGTCGGCGGGGCTTGGGGACAATATCATTGTCGGCGGGGCGGGGTTGCCAGTGCTTTGGAGGATAGGATTAAAATTCAAAATGATCTGGACAAACTGGAGAAATGGTCTGAAGTAAATAGGATGAAATTCAATGCAAAGTACTCAAGTACTCCACTTAGGAAAGAACAATCAGTTGCATACATACAAAATGGGAAATGACTGCCTAGGAAGGAGTACTGCGGAAAGAGATCTGAGGATCATAGTGGATCACAGGCTAAATATGAGTCAACAGTGTAATGTTATTGCAAATAAAGCAAACATAATTCTGGGATGTATTAGCAGGAGTATTGTAAGCAGGACACAAGAAGTAATTCTTCCACTCTACTCCACTCTGATTAGGCCTCAACTGGAGTATTGTGTCGAGTTCTGGGTGCCACGTTTCAGGAAAGATGTGAACCAATGGGAGAAAGTCCAGAGAAGAGCAACAAAAATGATTAAAGGTCTAGAAAACATGACCTATGAGGGAAGATTGAAAAAAAATGGGTTTGTTTAGTCTGGAGAAGAGAAGACTGAGTGGGGACATGATTACAGTTTTCAAGTACGTATAAGGTGTTTACAAGGAGGAAGGAGAAAAATTGTTCTCCTTAACCTCTAAGGACAGGACAAGAAGCAATGGGCTTAAACTGCAGCAAGGGCAGTTTAGGCTGGACCTTAGGAAAAACTTCCTAACTGTCAGAGTGGTTAAGCACTGGAATAAAGTGCCTAGGGAGGTTGCATAAGATTTTTAAGAGCAGGTTGGAAAACACCTGTCAGGGATGGTCTAGATAATACTTAATCCTGCCTTGAGTGCAGGGCACTGGACTAGATGACCTCTCAAGATCTCTTCCAGTTCTATGATTCTATGCTTTTTTCCAGCATCCATAATCCCTTCGTCCCTCAACTTCAACAAATGAGATCAGCTAGTTTCTTATAGGGTCATATAAGCTTTTTATAGCTCATGTTTTAATGTGTATTACTGTGGATTTTTTAAATTTAGATTTGATTTGTTATTGGCATCTTGGGAATTAGAGCAGGACAGGGTGTCACAACACAAACACAAGATATGATTCCTTACAGAATTAATAATTTTAAAATATCTTTTCTGTACATTTTAACATATTAACATGGTTGTACTTTGAACATGAGTAATTCCAGGCAGGAATGTGGTAAGAAGACATGGCTGTGATTCTAAACGATACTGTGGACTGTATTGGTGCTTCTAAGCAAGGGAATTTCATCATAGCTGTCTACAATTTACCCAGACATGCACTTGATAGTCAGATAAACCCCCTGTGTGGTTAATGAGAATTGTGCTTACATCAGGAGTGTGGGATCATGTTCAGAGACCATAATTTTTCAAACAAAGCCTGTGTATCAGCTGATCTGATCTATACAAGCTGTGTATATTTGTCATGGTTTTATCATTATTGTATTCCCTTGAAGGGGAGCAATGTAAGGTGGAGCACGGAAAGTGACTGCTCTAAGTTCTTGTTAAATGTATGATCCCAAAACATTCTTCCTTCATAGAAAACAACAACAACAAAGAAGTCCTAGCTCCACAAAGCTGCTTCTGGCCTGCAGCTTCAAACCTTCATATCCCACTGATAACAGGGCCTGATTTTTCAAAAGAAACAATTTTTTCAGACATTTAGTCTAAGCAAAGTTTCACTGTAAGTGAAATTACAATTAGGACAGTGAGAGACACTGAAACAAATCAGTTTTACGTTTTACTTTCCTATAAACAGCATCCCCCTGTATCAGAGAATATGAATCTGCCAGAATTCCACCACAGGTTTCTGTTGCAGAACCTTTGCATGTTCACATGTAATCTACTGGTGAATGCAGTACGAGTTCCCTTCTGTGACCGATTCTCAGAGGACATGAGTTAGGTACAGCCTCAGTTAGGAAGCCTTGGAATTTTAGCTCAAGTTGTAGCAACTAATGCTTTTAGCTCTGAAGGTGCCTGGTTGAATCCCTGATGTGTCAGCCAACAAGGCAGTCATCACATGTGCACAGTGAAGATCTGGACCTTTTAATGCACTGTCTAGCTGTAGGTGAAGACTGTGACAAGTAGTTAGTAGAAGACTTTGTCTTTGCACATTGGAGATAGTTGTACAGTTTTTTTATTAGAATACAGATAATCAGTGCCCTTGGACAAAGAAAACTGGGTGAAATTTAGTAGAAATATTCAAGCTATAAGTAGGCTCTCATGGGGAGATTTCTTGTAGCCATAATGCCCTTTGCTGTTCAAACCATATAACATTATAGTCACTCTTTTCCCATGCTCCAGCCAAAAAATATGTGTCACTGAGGCATGTGGATGTGGAACAGAAAAATGGTGATGTAGAAAGAATAGATACGTGACTCTGACACCTTCCTCCATTAAAATGAATACAAAACAATCAAAGGTTAAAAAAGTGAAAAACTTAAATACTTTAAAATCTGCTTAGCTTCCAGCCTAGATTTCAATTTTACATTATTTTCCATTTTAAAAGGAAAAGCGAGTGACAGTTCTAAACAATTAACTTATTTGATCAAGCACTAACCACCATGATAGCAAATTATATTGACACTGTAGCAAATACTTCAATAGCAAATCACTTTAATGGCAAAATATTTCAACTGCAAAGCCCTCAAATATCAAAATGCTCTGTCAGCAAAACTCTTTGATGACTGAACTGCTGCAATACAAGAAATACCCCAACAGCAAAGCTTACCAATCTCAGTGACAGTCTGCAAAATATAATCAGGGCCAGAGCCTTATGAGCTTGACTCAAAGCTCATCTAAGTTAAAGTAGAGTAGACTCCTGTTGACTTCAGTAGGCTTTGGATCAGGGCCCTAGTATAAATTAGCCTAGCTTCACTGATTTAAATTGAAACTGTGGTGATTGATACCACTTGAGGATCTGGTCCTCAATTTTTATAAACTCTACAGTATGGGGAGCTAGCAGTATAAAATATACTTTGCATATAGTACCTGAAATATGCTAGCCACTTTCCAGAGGGCAAAATTCACCCCCTGCAGAGGACCAGCAGAAACCTTTTGCACCACTTGAGAACTTACGTGGAACTTAAAAGGTGCACAGGCTTCATGCTGGCTGTTTGAACAATGGTGAGTTTGACCCACAGTTAGTAATAGATTCATCCTCTTCCCAAAATATCTTGTGGTCTAAGAACAGAAAAGAGGGAATGAGCCCAGGAGAGTAGGAAGAAGAGACAGCAAGGATGGCATCAATTCTTTTGAGATTGTAATAATAATTTATATAACACCTGCCATCCAGAAGGATTTCAAAATGTAGAGGGATGAAAAGTGTACTTCGTAGGGACCACTTGCCCACAACTGAAATACAGCCACCTCTAGTATGAAACATAGTGGTCATTATGCACCAGCAGCATGAAATATTAGCCAGTTGAGCTTTGAGATAAGGGAATGGAAAGAGTAATTTCTCCAATCTACACTGCAAGGAGATTGTAGGTAGGCAGAAAGTGGTATTGGAGATATTATCTTTTTAGGTGAGATATAAAACCAAACACCTGACCTGCTATGTCCACTAAAGATTCAATGGCAGCTTCCACAAAATGTAGAGGTATTAACTTTAGTGTCCTGGCAAAATTCCATTTTGGATTATTACATTCTGATTGCCTAAATTCCCCTATAAATTAAATTTAATTGCTGGTGTGACGGGTTTGGTCACAGAGGCCCCCTTGGGACTGTCACCTGATGTGCTGAAACTACCTCTGAGCCCATTTTCCCTGGCAGCTTGGGACTTCAGAACCCTGCCTTGTTGAGCCAGACACACTAGCCTGCAGCAAACACAGACCCAGGTCTGAACCACATCCTGCAAAAAGTAGGATTTAAGTGGTTCGAAGTAATAAGAGACAGAACAAAGTGTGAAGTGATGAAGTGAGCTGTAGCTCACGAAAGCTCATGCTCAAATAAATTGGTTAGTCTCTAAGGTGCCACAAGTACTCCTTTTCTTTTTGCGAATACAGACTAACACGGCTGTTACTCTGAAACCAGAACAAAGTAAGTTACCATGCAAAATAAAGCAAAATGCACAAGTCTAAGCCTAAAACATTAAGAAACTGATTTCAGATAAAATCCCACCCTCAGAGATGTTCCAATAAGCTTCTTTCACAGACTGGACTCCTTCCTAGTCTGGATCCAGCAATCATTCACACCCCCATAGTTACTGTCCTTTGTTTCAGTTTCTTTCAGGCATCTATTGGGGATGGAGAGGCCATCTCTCAAACCAGCTGAAGACAAAATGGAGAGGCTTCCAGGGCCTTTTATATTCTCTCTCTTGTGGGCAGAAACCCCTTTGTTCATTTGTGCAAAGTCACAGCAACAAGATGGAGTTTGTAGCCACCTGGGCAAGTCACATGTCTATGAATGATTCAGCTTTTTGCAGGCCGATACCATTATTTACATATTAGTTTGAACATTCCCAGGAAAGCTCAGATGTGGATTGGCATCTCCCAAAGTCCATTGTCAGTTAAGTTTCTTGATTGGGCACTTATTGAGAATAGTCCCTTCTCAAGAAGCTAACCAAATACTTCACTGAGGCTACTTAGAATCAAACACATTGAGATACAAGTACATAGCCAGTATTCATAACTTCAGATACAAAAATGATACGCACATACAGACAGCATAATCATGATCAGCAAACTACAACCTTTCCATAGACAACCCACTTGACCTCCACTGTACAAGACCTGATGCAACCACAGGACCTGGGTTGCAACAATGATCTATACGGTCACAGTTCATGTCAATAATGTCACAGCTGGTATTTGTCACTCTTTGTTCTACATTCTTGAGTAGTTCTTCTGTGAGCTGTTAAACAGTTGCCTCGTTCCACCCAGAAATGGCTGCATTTCATGGCTGGGTAAAACAGCTCCTATATACATATGGAGGGGGGGTTCAAAAGCACTTAGCATTGCCTTCAGTTTGCTGCTACTGAAGTTAATAGTAAAAATCTTATTATCTTCAGTAGGAGCAGATTCAGACCAATACCTGAGTGCTTTTGAAAATCCCACCTAGCGTCTGGAAAAAAATTAACATTCTTTGGGATGAAAGGAACTATGTAAACAAAAAAAACCCTATGTGAATGCAAGATTTTTCAGAAAACAAGTAGCCAAACTTACCAGAATGCTGGCAGCAGAATAAAACAACAGGAAACAAAACAGGACAAAGGGTGGGCATAGAAAATGGGTACATCTGTGAAAGAAAAGAGCAAACAAATAAGATCTACTTTAAACCAACAAAGCATCCAGTTTTTGAACTTTTAGAAAATGCTAAGAGGTAAATATTTAGGAATTATGCCAGAAGCAGAAGTGTGGATTGCAAGCTCTTTGTGGCAAGGACATATATGTAACCCTTCTGCCCGTCAGAGTTGGCAGCAACAAGGGCCGGGTTCAATATCTAGGGGTTCCATTCCAATAACACAATGCAAACCGGCTCGAGCCCCCACCCAGTGACCTGGGACAAATATATACCACCCCCGCTGGGCGCCTCCAAGAGGCAATACTTCCCCTCTCGCAAGCACATAGTCTGAGTGTAGCAAAAGTCTTTTAATAACAGAGAGAAACAATGTGGCATTATGTTGGGGAAACACCACCAACAGGATTCATAACACATCCCATGAGCAAAAACAACCCCACCCCAGGCAAATTGGGGCATGCCCTTTTCCCTTTGGTTCTTGAGTCCAGCAACCCCAAATCACCCAAAGTCCCAAAAGTCCAATGCCCCAAAAGTCTCTGTCCCTGGTCAGGGCAGCCCCAGAGTTCGAAAGTTTATCGGCGGAGCTTTACCTCCCAACCTGGGTGGAAATGGGACGGGGGTAAGAGGCACCTTACGTGATCTGAAGCTGACCGCCCCATAGCTCCATAGCGGCGCTCCGCCAGCCGCCCCACGAACTCCTTCGCTCAGCTGCGCTCCGCTCCGCCAGCCGCCCCACGAACTCCTTCGCTCAGCTGCGCTCCGCTCCGCCAGCCGCCCCACAAACTCCTTCGCTCAGCTGCGCTCCGCTCCGCCAGCCGCCCCACGAACTCCTTCGCTCAGCTGCCCCACGAACTCAGCTCCACGGCCCACAAGCAGCTCCTGCCATCCACACACTGCTCCGCGTCGAACTGCTTCACCAGCCGTCCCGCAAACTGCTCCACAATATATCTTCAGGCTCCCCCACTACTTAACACAACACTCAGTGATTTCAGCTCTTAGGTGAATTCAGCTTATAGTAGGGGAGCCCCAGTGCTGGTGCACTGTCAGCCCAAAGTGAGCTCAGCAGCCTATAACTAGACTTCTAATGAAATCAAAATTAGCTCTGATATTCCACAGTGGAGAGAGGAGGAAGTGCAATCAGCATGTAAGGCCCTCACCAAGGGGCCCATGCCACCAAGTACTACTACTTGTCCCCAGCCTCTCTCCATTCACACAGTTTTGGAACCCATGACCCTTGCCTAGCGAGTGCTACTTAGTTGATGGTGAATCCCTCCATCATAACAAAAGGCCACGTACAGTTCCAAGCACAGTTCCCATAATCAGGGTAATAACAATTTATTCTTCCTGCCCCAATAACAGAGACACTGGGGATCCCACAGCAGCCAAAGTGACCATTTGGGCAGCTATGGTCTCATTCTAGGCGTGGTGGGTGTGCCTATGCAAATGAGATCGGCCCCTGAAGTTCTTTTCCACAACTTGCCACACCTCACCACCAGATGTCAGGGTGGAGCTCATCCTGACACTGCTTACATCCTCCCCCCAGCCGAGACTTTGTCGTCCCGACAAATCACACTCCCTTTATACCAACTCATTGGTTTCCTCCAAAGGGCCTCAGGAAGCCCACTTTAGCTTCCACAAGCCTGTGTGCTAAATGTATTGGCTCCTCACTAGTCACCCCAGGTGCATCATAAGTTAACCGTTTCACTGGTCTTATCACCCTGTCTCGTCTATTGAGAATCTCTGTTGCCGAGGTAGGGGGAACATCCTCTTGAGTGACGGATGGAGAGGCTTCCCTGGAGGGTCCCTCGGCTACTGGCGTAGGCCCCTGCACTCCTAGTTCTAACGCTGGAGGGTCCAAGGTGCCCAGGACATCCTCTACCTGTCTGTCCCCATTGTCCAATAACCTGTGTGTGTCATCACAGGGGGGTCTCATCAGCAGCACCGGGGTATCAGAAATGGGCCTAAATAGTTCCGCCATTGGGTTTAGGGCGGAAGAGGGAAAACTCTCGTTTGGTTCAGCTGATCGAGACTGAAATCTTGTCTCCATCCCAGGATACACCAGGGTTGTGTCTTCCTCCTCAGACTCACTCTCAGATGTGCAGAATAGGGGTAAGTTAGCTGCAGGGGGCCCACTGTCTGTGTTGGATGGCGGCTTTGGTCTAGCACCTCTGTTCTGCCCGGCGGCCCTGCCGTGGCCCATCTCACAAGGGGTGCTTACCAATTCCCCCACAGGGAGCAAAAGGTTTCTATGCACCGTCTTTATTTGCCCTGGACCGTCTTCAGGTTTGATCTTGTAGACTGGCAGATCTCCCAGCTTTTCCATCACCAGGTAAGGTATTGCCTTCCATCTGTCAGCTATCTTGTGTTTGCCAGCAATACCCAAATTTCGCAGCAGGACTCTGTCCCCCGGCTGGAGCTCCTGCGAACGCACTCTAGCATCATATCGATGTTTGTTGCGGTCTGCGTTCTTCCGAGCCGCAGCGGTAGCTAAGCGATAAGCATCCCGCAGCTTTTCTCTTAGTCGGGATACATACTGCTGATGAGTTTCATAGCTATCTCCATCCTCTGATACACCAAAGCACAAGTCTATGGGTAATCTTGGTTCTCGCCCAAACATCAAGAGATATGGGGTGACTCCCGTAGCATCGTTCTTTGTGGCATTGTAGGCATGCACCAGAAATGCGACATGCTGGCTCCAGGTTGCCTTCTGCTCTGGTCGCAAAGTTCCCAACATATCTAATAGGGTTCGATTGAACCTCTCGGGCTGAGGATCACCTTGGGGGTGATAAGGCGTTGTCCTAGACTTTTTAATTCCTGCTATCTTCAGCACCTCCTTCAGAAGGTGACTCTCAAAATCCCGCCCCTGATCAGAGTGTATCCGAGCCGGGAATCCATAGACTGAGAAATATTTGTCCCACAATACTCGAGCAACGGTGGTGGCCCTCTGATCACGTGTGGGATATGCTTGTGCATACCGTGTAAAATGGTCAGTCACTACTAGAATGTTTCCAACATTCCTCTTGTCTACCTCCACAGACAAGAAATCAATGCATACCAACTCCAAAGGTTTGTTGCTGGTGATGTTCTTGAGATATGCAGCCCTCGTGGGCAGAGTTTTCCTTTGAACACATCGAGCGCAAGTCTCACATTTCCTGCGAACATCTTCAGCCATTCGGGGCCAATAGAACCTACTACGAATAAGTTCCAGGGTCCTCTCCATCCCTAAATGCCCAAAGTCATCATGCAGGGCCCTCATGGCCAGGGCTCTGTACTTTTTTGGCAGTACTAGTTGTGCTCGTTGTTTTTGTAAAGGGTCAGTGGTCATTCGGTGTAGCACTCCCTGAATCAGTTTTAGTTTGGTCCATTCTCTCAATAGTAGTTTACCCTCCGGGTTAGGTGGGACAACCGCAGCTGGGCTTCGCCCCTCCCTTTTGGCAAGTAGTGTATCACGAATGTCAATATCTTGCCGCTGGGCTTCTTGCCAGTCAGCCGCATTGAGCATGGGCAAAGGAGATTGGTCTAATGCAATATAGTTCACCGAAGCAGAAGGCATGCATTCAGGGGGCAGGCCCAAAGCTTCTGCAACACATCCCTGAAAGTCTTCACGGGCCTCTGGCTCTCGGCGACTCACACTGCAAATAGCTCTCACTCCATCTGTGGGTATCACAGCAACTTCTGGAGCCTGCGGACGCCTGGACAATGCATCTGCATCTACATTGCTTCTCCCTGATCGGTACTGAATGCTGAACTCATAGCTAGCCAAGGCGGCCACCCATCTCTGCCCTGTAGCATCCAGCTTAGCACTTGTTAACACATAAGTCAGTGGATTGTTGTCTGTCCACACCTGGAACTGAGCACCATACAAGTAGTCTCGAAATTTCTCAGTGATGGCCCATTTCAAGGCCAAAAACTCCAGCTTGTGGGTGGGATAGCGAGTTTCACTATCAGACAATCCTCGGCTGGCAAAGGCTACCGGTTTACATTTGCCTTCCACTTCCTGGTACAGGACTGCTCCCAGACCCTCCAAACTGGCATCAGTATGCAGGATAAATGGTTTGCTTGGGTCAGCAAAAACTAGGACTGGAGCATGAGTTAGGCAAGTAATGATTTCTCGAAAAGCCCTTTCACATCTCTCATCCCACCGTGGCCCAAATGGTGCAAAGGGGCCATTGTGTCTCTGCACAGGAGGCTTTGGGGACCTCCCCTTATTCTTGGACTTAGATTTGTTCTTGCTGGACTGATGTCCCCTGGTAAGATCATTCAGAGGCTTTACAATCGTAGCATAGTTTTTCACAAATCTGCGGTAGTAGCCACTAAATCCAAGGAAGGTCTTGAGTTCTCTGTAGTTACTTGGACGTGGCCATGTAGTGAGTGCTTCTATTTTATCAGGATCGGTACTCACACCTTCTTGGGACACAATGTGACCCACATACTTCACTGAGGTTCTGCAGAACTGGCATTTGTCAATTGAAAGCTTCAGACCATAATCCTCCAACCTATCAAGCACTTTAAGAAGTCTTTCTTCATGCTCCTCTAAGGTTCTTCCAAACACAATCAGGTCATCCAAATAAACTAACACTTGCAGTAAATTCATGTCTCCCACAACTTTCTCCATGAGACGTTGAAAGGTGGCAGGTGCTCCAGAAATCCCTTGGGGCATGCGTTCGAACTGATAAAACCCTAATGGGCAGATGAAGGCTGTCTTCTCCTTATCTTCTTCTCCCAGAGGGATCTGGTAGTATCCACTTCGAAGATCCAACACAGAGAACCACTGGCTTCCCAGCAAACAGTCTAAGGCGTCTTGCACTCGAGGCATAGTGTACTGGTCGACCACAGTACGGCTGTTTAGGGTGCGGTAGTCAATACACATCCGGATTTTCCCATTCTTTTTGCGGACTACCACAATGGGTGAGGCGTATGGGCTGCGGGACTCTGTAATGATGCCATTCGCAGCCAGCTCCTGAAGATGATGTCGCACATCTTCCATCTCAGAGAGAGCAATCTTCCTAGATCTCTCCCTGAAAGGTCGAGAGTCATGTAGTCTGATATTGTGCTCTACTCCTTTTGCACATCCCACATCCCACTCATGCAGTGAGAACACCTTGGATCTTTCACAAAGTTTCTTCCTCAGGCGATCTTTCCAGTCCTCGGACACTGGTGAATCTCCAAAGTCAAACTTTGCTGGGTCTATTGCCGAAACTGGAGTTTCATACTGGGGTTTTACAATCGACTCAGGCTCAAAGAGGTCTGCTATCTTTTGTCCTTGCTTCACAAAAATATCACGACTCGTTTCATTAGCAATCAGTATAGTCACCCTTTCCTGGGCTTCAGCAGGTAGGGTTATGACTCCACTGGGGACCAGCACTCCTTCAGGGAGCTCTCCTCCCATCGGCTGCTCTATCATTGCTAACGTCCCTTTACTGCCTTTCAGACAGGTACTCATGACAAGCACTTCTTGCTCCGTCCTTGCAGGCACTACTAAGGGGGTTGTGCCCGCGTACTTCAGTGCCCCAAGCGGTAGCTCAGATGTGTCCCTTTTAGCGCTCTCAATTTTCCTATAGGCTTCAGCACAAAGCGTATGGATCATCAGGGTATTCAGGTACTGGTCCCCAGCCCGCCTTCTGCAGTAATCCGCGAGTACCTTGAAGAGACTGGAGTTCCACACCACCAGTACTTTAGAAACAACAGTAATGAAAACGACTCCTCCCTTATGATGTCTGTAGATTGTATGCATGCAACTGAACCATTTTTAATGCAAGTCAAGACCTTTATTGCCTGATAGTGTCTATACTTCTTATTTCTTGGCTCCACTTCTGGAAGAGATGCAGAACAGATAAAGACTAGTGGTTCCATAAATAACCATTGAGGAGGGCACTACTTTAGCTAATCCTCATACAAAATGATTGAAAGAGAAATAAATACAGAGTGATCCAGAGACCTGTTGCTATAAACACAGGAGTAAATCATTGCACTTGGAGTGAATGAGCTGGATTCTGTGCTCCATCTGCACAAAACTTGAAGTATGAGGCAGAGAGGGGAATACAGGCAAAGGTGACTTTACACCACCTTTGTGCTGGTTGGATTTTGGGCTGCCTCAGGTGTTGAAACAGCCTTCAGCACAAGTTAGAGGAACTCCTGGGGAGCTCCAACTAATGACAACCTTCACAGTTCTGCCTGTGGGCTGCATAGCAACCCAGACTCTCCGGAGAATCTAGCAGAGAACAACAAGCATGTCCCCTAGTCTTCTGCCCCCAGCTTCCTCCTGGCATGTCTCCTTCAAGGCCTTGCAGAGGAGGAGGTGGTGGGGAGAATCTAGGAAACATACATTGGCTCCAGGATGCTCCTGCACCAAGTAATTCTCTCACAGACTCTCAGAGCTTCTGAACGGCTGCCTATACACTGCCACAATGTCATATGGATGATTGGGCAGGGAGTAAAATTGGCCCGGTTGGACTATTTGTGCACACTACAGAGTTTCACTGTGACATGCCCATGTGTTGTATGTCGTTGTAGGCACGCCTGTCCCAGAATATTAGAGAGACAAACCGGGCGAGGTAGTATCTTTCATTGGACCAACTTCTGTTCATGAGAGAGAGAAACTTTCAAGTCACACACAGCTTAGAATATGTGCTAAAAACTTATGCTAAACAATTGTTCCACCTTGCATTTAACTGGGATGCTCAGAATTCCTTTCCCAGATCTGAAGAAGAGCTCTCTGTAGCTCAAAAACTTGCCTCTCTCACCAACAGAAGTTGGTCCAATAAAAGATATCACATCACCCACCTTGTCTTTCTAATGTCCATGTGTTGCAGACAGAAACAATCACTGCAAAAAGCACATATGGAGAGCTGATCCTCGAGCTCTTAAAACACTGGTCTCAAGCTGAAAAGTTTCTTTAGCTATTAGTGCTAACAGTCCCATATCCACTCTGGGGGCCAGCCGCTGGAGAGCATCATCACTCACTCATACACCCAAGCAGATAAGTTACAGTGAGATTCCAGAGCACATTACAGGCATGCTGTACCTGGGTTAGGTACTGCTGTGGCTGCAAAGTGAGCTGTTCTGACAGCTCATGTTTCTTTATTGTAGTCCTAGCTACTCCTTCAGTTCCCAGTCAGCTTTCCCTTTGACCACATTGTGGATTACATTTTAATAGAGACTGTTTTGTTAACATTTTAATCCAAAAAAGATTGTATATTTTTACTTCTTCCTAAATGCATTTTAGCTGCTTGAAACTAATGTCCATGCCATTTCTTTCCTCTTGCTTTAGATTCAAGGTTTTTGTTTTTTCATTTGGGGTGGGAGGAGGGAGTTTAAGGAAATCTTCTCTTTCTTTACTAGGTGAGTTTCCAAAAGCTTGTGTAGAAAAAAAAATCCTAATAGATTTATGCACATTTGGTTCATGAAATAAATCTGGTTTTGCATACAGGCAAAAGCGATTTTTATTGGGTGTGAATTAACCCTTTTTAACCTTTTTTAAAGGTGTCAGTGGGAGTTGGGCAGCCAACTCCTTGAAGTGAGGTTGCCCGTCTCTGTTTACTTCAGGTTGTTTCCTAAGTTTTATTTGTGTTTACTCTTTGGGTCAGATCCTTGGGCCTCTACATTCTGCACTGGATCAAGTTGGGTAGGAGGGGGAAAGGGAGGGAAGTCATAATGTGGCTTTAAGCAATGTTTGTCTCCTATCCAACCCCTGATTCTGGGTGGGCAAGGCTTTGAGCCATTTTCAAGGCAGAATTTATATAGCCTTGTCAATCTCAGCAACCCAGAATTTCTGGGGTGCAGGAATGCCCTGGCCACACCCTCTTCTCCCCTACTTCCCACCATAGTTAGAGGGAGGCTGTGCGGGAGGGGGCATCATAGGAGCCCCTACAATAACTCTGTGTTATAGAGATTCCCCCACACTGGGTAAGTAAGCTCCAAGACAGTTTCACAAAGCCCAAATCTGCCACATTACAGTGGAGGATTGGGGTCTTTGTGTGTAGTACTCTGATTAGAATTCCTGCCAGTAAAAATTAGCTTGAGCTTATTAATTTTTTAAAAGAGGCTTCTCAGAAACTTGCATGAATTGTAAACAGTGGACCAAATTCTGCTTATTTACACCTGAGCAAACCCTCTCAAATCAGTGGGATTTGAATGAGTGTATATGAGAGCAGAATTTGGCCCAAAATACTTTAATTCTTCTGACACTACGTTTTGTCTCCATCATTTCAGCAGTCATGAATCGTATCTGTCTACAGATCACATGGGTATGATCTCCATGGTGACTTGGTCACTAGAGGTAGAAATATGAGCTGGCAAGTCAAGGTTACTGTGTCTCCCTCTCTCCCTTTCTCTGTCAGTGCAATGCAGGTAATTATTAGCATGACATTCTGACTTAAAGTAGGCTTCATCTGGAGCAAAATTTGCCATTTTTTAACTGCATAAATGTAGTTTGAACAATGCACTGTGAACCACAGATCCTAGATCCAGACATGGAGAGCTGGTGGTATCCTTTTCTGGACCTCATTTAGTAGAAAAGCCAGCATCCTTGGTTAGAGGAAGTTGATGCTACAAGAAAAATAAATAAAATGAAAAATCCTATGTAGGTCTTCCTTCTCTGAACTGTAGAAACTTTCATTGTGAGGAAATGACCAGCTCCTTTGTCCTTAGTAGATGTCCTGGGAAAATGGAAACATAAATACAGAATTACAAAGACAGAATTTGCCAAGTCTTAGAATACAAATACCTAAACAGACACAGTACAGTATAAGAGAGAATCTTAGGTCTTATCCATGTGTTTAAATTATCCAGCAGGCACTTAAAGTTTACTTCTTTGTACTGGTGATGCCCCTTTCCTGTTTTCATTGATGCAAAATGACTTTAAAATGAGTAATATTTTTCTTGTTTGCTAGCACCATCTCCCCCTGTTGTCCATCCACATAAAATGCATAGTCCTGGAACATAAGAAAGGTGATATGTTTCCTACCAGCTCTTTTGTAAGCTGACATGAAGTAGACAGACCCTTCTGAAGTTTTGTGCATGCTGTGCTTCTTCCCCCACGCCTCCCTTGCTGCAGCAAGAAAAGCCTTTTCTTTTAACCGGGCTTCCTTTGAAGAAGTGACTCAGGCAGCTTCATGGCCTCTCAAGGTAAATGCATATATAGCCTGTATTTTTATATCATGTTTACAGAAAACTACAGTCTTTTAAATTTCCAGCAATTTAATTAAATGTGACTAAAGCCACATCATCCACAGCATGGTTATTTGACCTTTTTTGTTTTTCAGAATATGAGATGCTCCTGAGGAGAGTAAATCGATAATAAAATGTTAATTGCATAAAATATATTAAATAAAAAGTAGCATTTGCATTTAACCTGCGAGGTGTTTGTTCATATTTCTATGTGTACCATTGCCTGTATAGTTGGCATTGAATATGTGGAAAGGGTATGCACTGATTCAAGGTTAACGTATTTTGCACACACTTCTTCCATAGTCTACTTTGAAAATAGTGTGTCAGCAGATGATGCTCCTTTTCAAGAAGTGTCACAATCCTGCTACCAAGTAACAAAGGAAATATTTGAAGATTTCTTGCATTTAGTCAGATTAGCTATATTTGGGTTCATTCTTGACATGTATTGTCTTTAGCTGGAGCCAGCTGGCTCCTCAGAACTGCAAGTGAAAGTTGCAGTCAGTCAATCATCAAATCCTTCTAAGTTCATTGGCACATGCTATCAAATGATATAACTGAACAGAAAGAGCCAAGATTCAGATTTCCTTTCTGTAGATACAACTCCACTGACGATACCCCATTGAGTTGTACAGGTGCAGTGGGAGCAGAATTTGGGGGTCTAGCAGCGTTCCAACAGTTTGCTATATAGGATTGCCAGTTTATATCTCTCTTTTTGCTAGAACTTTGTAAATGCAATGCTGCTTAACACTAAGGATGTTCTTGAGTACCAAGTAGTTTTTATAGCATTATTGCTGCATGCTTTGAAATATCCTTCTTTTGGAGTGTGAAGACTTGCCTATTTCTATTGACGTTATCATGGGGAATTTGTCATGTATATTTTTACTGTACAGTAGTTAGCAGAAACAGCTGAATAATGTAGCCTTCTAGCATAGAGTTTCCACAGTAAAGAAGCGTGGTAATACACGTCTAGACAGTGGCTCATAATTCTACAAATTATGATTATACTGTCCAATCTGTTTGTTTATCTTAAATGTTCACTTACCATAAGTGAAATAGAAAAACACCTTCACAAAATATGCACAAAAATAGACAAAGCTTCAAAGTGTCTTAGATTTCCATCAATATTTAGTGTATTTGCTGTTTGATTTTTTGCTAAATGCGATGGACAAAACTGCAGTTTGTCATTTTATTTCTTATTACTATTCAAGAATGACACTAGCACTTGGCCAGTAAGACTTCATGGCATTTCTTGTAATGAGTTAGAGTGACAACAGTACCCTGCGAGGTGAAATGATGCAGAAGCACCTATAAAATATTCATAACCCAGTTATACATTTTTAAAAGCCAGATAGTAATTCAAAGGGCTTTCTTCTTTTTCCTGTGGTCTCAGACTTTGAAAGAAAGCAGTAGCTGCAAAGATAAATTAAAATCAAAATATGATTAAATGATGAATGAGCCACACTATGTTCAAATAATGCAAAGGATCTCATTTAAACCCATAACACCAAAGGAAAACTTTAAAGCCACAGCTCCTTCTGGTGCTAAAACCCCATTCTGCCTAAGTATTGTAGCACACTTGATAGAAACAATCTGTTTGGGGACACTCACAGTATCTAAGTGTGGAGGCTCAGTTTAATAAAACGCTTTGTTATTTAAACACAATGGGCCTAGCGTTGCTTTCATTTATGCCAGTATAATTAATTTAGCTGCACTGAAATCAGTGGTAAAACCAGTGTGAGATCAGAATTGGGCTCATAAGATGATTTTTCTTTCTGTTATCTACATGCACCCATATTGACTTTGGTGGTGTTTGGTGGTGTAAGATAGGACCCAATCGTACAACCACTTACAAGTATAAGTAGTCTCATTACCTTAAATTGGACTACCCAAGGTAACAAACACTGTGTCTAATAGTGAGTGTTTTCAGGATCAAGCCCTAAGTACACAGACTGATAAAGCCTGATCTTCTAATACCCTAATTTCACCCTTGTGTAACACCATTTAAATCAATGGCATTACATTGGTTAAAACCATTTTGTCAGTGTGGAGAATCAGGCCCAGTCATGGTAGCAGGAATGCAGCCGTTGATATCCTTTCAAAAAAAGCCGGCTTTGGGAACCTCAGATCCCAGACAAGTCATTTACTTTCTAGAGAAGGTTTCTCTCAGATTAAGCCTATCATGCACTAATGAAACCTTAAAGAGGATCTGCACAGGCACTCTCAGTATATAAATGGTTACCCCATTTGACCCAAGCAGTCTTGTGGGGTTGTTTCCATTAGGAGGAGAAATTTAATGCTAGAGTTAGGTATCTCTTTGATGCAATCCTGTTTGTTTACAGAAAAAATGACTATGAAGTTCAGATTCCCTGCACACAGGAATCAAAGATCAGGAGACAGTTTCTCTGCTCACAGTTCCAAACCCCTTTCCAACCAGCACTCTACCCAAAAGTGCTCTCTCATATCTTTCTCACAATGTCACATGACAAGCACTTCTCAGACTGTCTCTGATGCTGTCTTCTTTGGCTTTGGTGTTTCTGCTCCTCTCTCTGACACACAGCTGTCTCAAACAGTAGCCATCTCCCTGCCTTTGCATTCAGCCCTCAGTGAAACTCTTCTGCCCACACAGCTCAGATTTCTGACCAGTTGTGTGTGTGTGTTACATTTATCCAGAATGAGGGGCAGCTATTGCCCCACCAGTGAGGTATCTCTCCGCTCCCAGCATAATACAATGTACATGTGCATGTTCTTGCTCTCTTTGTGTCTCTGTGTACGGTGTCCACGTTCTACCACAAAGTTGATAGAAAGCCCATTCCTGCAAAATTCTGACACACTCATTGATAGATACAGCTACATAAAAATGATAGAAAAAGTAAGCAGTTAAGTTACCTAGGCAACAATATCATATCCTAATTGTATAAGCTAAATCTTAATTAAGTCTTTTTTTCCTTGCTGCAGATACTCAAGGACAAATAAACAAAATCTTTCAGGATTATCTCCCGGGTTCTCCAGACCTTCCTAGTCAAAGTAAACCTGTTGAACCTACAAAAGCCTGGAAACATGCACCACCTCCTCACATCTTGCCTCCTGGTCTGGAATACCTGAGCCAGGTCCTGTTGTCTCTAAACTTTAATAGCATTTTGTTTCCTCAATAGCTTATGTTTGTGTTGAAATGAAACAAAACTTTGAAATTAATTTAGACTTGCATGAAGGACAGGATGATTACTTCTGCCTTCGCTTTCATTCCTCCATGACTCAATAAAGTGGGTCTCTTTCCCGTCCCCTTGTCATGCCTTACCTCTCTTTTCTTTTCCCCAATCTCCCTCCAGCTCATTAGGAGCTCGGGCCCACTCCCATGGAAATATGGAGCCCACATTTTGAGGAGCATGAAGGTCTTTTAGCCAGATGACTTCTGCCCATAGTTGTACTTCTCCCAGGGCTATAGGTATCCCTGCATCATAGCATCTTAGATGGCCACCTATACAGACTGTATCCAAAGCCATCCTTGCCTCTAGCAAATTGTGGTTTGTAAAATGATTGGTATAATAGACTTCAATGAATTGTTTTTTATCTTTTAAGCTTCATAACCAAGAGGCAACTTCAAACTAAATAGTCTATATGACAAAAAAATTCTCAGCTGTGTTCCCATGAACACTTGAAACTATTCAGAATGAAAACATTTTAAAGTCTGATCACCTTGCCACATATGCTGTTGAGTCCTGTCTGCACTTCACTTAAGGCCTGCTTTTGCCACCATTATTCAAACTGTGTAGTACTTTACTTCACAGTTACTCCCACTGATCAGCATGTGGGAGCGGGAAAGAATCAGGCCCTCTGTTTTGACACTGAAACTTGTCTGATAATTTAGAATGTGTAGCTCTGATTCTCATGCACTAGACAGATGTTGAGTTTGGCTCCCAACATTCTAACAGGGCTGAGGAATGTTTCAATCCATAAAGGCTTTAACTGAAATAAATACATGAGAATATTTCTATCCACATTAGGATTTGATAGGAAAAATGATGTATTTTACATTTGCAGCCTAAATTACCGTGTAGTGTCTATTTGTTACTGAAAACACTGTCAGTATTAGATAGCTAATGAAACTGGGCACTTAAAGGGAATAGTAATTGTTTCTCACCCCATTCAGAAACTGTTCTTTACTTCAGAGCCGTAATGGTGAGTCCATGGTACACATGCCTGAAATGACATACACTGCCAATTCCATGAGCATTAGTTCAGGGATGGTGGAGCAAGCAGTTTCAGTCGAGGACTGAAAGTGATGGTAATAATAAATACTTAGCATATTACGTGTTTAAATTTCTGTACAAACATTAACTAATTATTCCTCCACTTACCCAGTGAGGTAAGACAGTAAATTATATGATCCCCATTTTAAAGAAATTTTCAATCTGACACATGGCCAAACGGCAAATCACTGTTAGAACCATTATTAGAGCTCTGAGCTTCCTGGACTTCATGCCCAGGCTTAGTCCAATAATCAGGCTGCTTCTCTGAGTGATGTAACCCATCATGGCCTCCTCAGATAATGGGTATATTACCTCTCTGATTATCCTTAAGTTTCTCCCCAGTCTAGAGAAATAAAAGAGAAGACCTTCTCTACCTCTCTGGAACAATTGTGCACCTGCCACTGAACAACTGTAGGTTTTCTATTAGCCACTTTCACTGTACATTTGGAAGCATTTGATCAGATCTGATGTTCTAAGGCAGAACCCTTAGATCCAAGTGCGCTGAAGGTGTGCAGGAGTTTTAAGGAGTCATCATTTAGGTTTGATTTCACCAGTATAGTCCAGCTATAAATCAATTTTGCTTTTGAGAGCATCTCAAAGCTTGTTTCTTTAAATCTTCAAATCTGTTCCAGTAGCAGAAAATTAAATGAAGTAGTTGCTTCTATTAAAGGATAGCAAAGAAATACCTATGAACTTTTGTTCTGTTAAATTAAGGATCCCTGCTCCCCGGAACACTTGCTTGCCATTGAAGAGAATCAAACTGAACCCAGTGACTGAAATGAGAGGTTCTAGAATGACCCCCAGATCCTCTACAGTCTTCACTGCATTCCTTACCTGTGGTGTTGTGTTCATGGAAAGAGGCTGGCAGACTTTTACCCAATGCAACCTTTCCCATTCAGGGGAACTGCTGAGGAGCTGCTGCCTCCAAAATCCTTGTAGTCTTCTATTCAGACATACCTCTGTTCTAGTGGTTGGTTTCTTCTAGCCCTTTACTTTCCTACAATGTAGTTGGGTAATCACCTTTTGGGAGTAGCTCAATTCCCTGCGTTGATACCATGGGATCTATTTACAGTTCCACTTAAACCACCTGATTTGCAGATTAGAATTACTGGAGTTTACACACCACAGTGTTCTGCAATGATTTGAAATCCCTGCTTCCCCCACTTCTTGCAAGATTAACAACACAAACATGATAAGTGGTGGAGCAAGTGGAATTCAGAATGTGACCTAATTGGATGTGGGAAAGCTATCTTCCCAGAAGAAGAGGCCCTCACGTCTGCAGAGAGAGTAGGCCCTATATCTTTTCCTGATGTACAAGATTTGTAGCAAGCTGACATTTTCTCCTGGGACGTAGGCAAAATATAGAGTTCACTGGGGGTATTGAATAGAGATAGCTATTCAGCATATTGAGTGGGGGGTGGTTTGTGGGAGAAGGTTGAAGGCTACAGGGGCAGGTTTGGCATGCCAGTTTCTCAGGTTATTTGGATAAACTTCAGAGAGGTGTCCAAACTTTGCATTGCTTATTCTGACCATGCTGAGTCTTTCAGATGTCTCCTCTCATCAGTGTATTTATCACCTGCTTCTATTATTTTGTACAGTGAGGACATGTGACTTCACAAAGCAATGTAGACTATGAACTATGCTGGATCACTTCAGGTTACAGTCTGTCCAATGGCATATTTGTGGTGAGGGCAACCCAGCCTTCATTAAGGGAGTCCCAAATCCTAAGCCATGTGCCTGAGAAAACCCCACTTGCGTCTGACTAGGCCCCAGTCCTTTGGTTCACTCCCAGTCCTTCTGAGGATCAGGAACTAACTCCAGAAACAAGTGCTGCATTCAGCAACGAAATCATACTTTTCTATGAGCAGAGACAAATCCTCCCTCAGTTCCAGGAACAATTCAGTGAAGACCCTTTGAGGAGTCACACATATTAGCTATTGTACATTGTATGCAATCCTGATGCTGAGCTATACAAGCTAATACTCTATAAGGCAATTGAATCCAAACAGCACCCAGTTCCAGCATCTCAGACCCAAACAGGGCATCTTCTGCCCCATATGCTGGTCACTGGTGCTTGGCCTGGTGCGAGCTCAGAATGCTGAGCCCTGATTTCTTCTGCATTGCTTGTCATCCATCCCCATGGTGGTCATACTAATCAGAACTCCTCTGCCATGGCCCAGGCTTACTCCCTCGGCTGATCCCCTAGCTCTAGGTTTGGCCTGCAATTGGGCCTGCTCCTTCCAGCTTCAGCAGCAGTAGCAGCAAATGGCAATGTGTGCTCAGGCCTCTGTATGTGTTCCTTTTCTAGCCACAGCCCTGTGCCAGCCAATCTCCTGGCCTTGTTCTGAAGTGACATTCCTCCCCTCCAATCTGCTTTGTATGTCTAAAGTAGAGGTTTAGTCTGCAAGCAGACCCTCTGAAATCAATGGGAGTAGCTGAGGAGTAATCTATTGCTCTGCATGCATAAGGGAAATCAGAAATTGTTTCTAAGATGTAGGGAGAAAATATTTTCCTTTTTCTTTGCCAGCTTTTCACCTTAGTGGATAGGTATCATGCTTTCTATATCCATATATTTAAAAGATTCAGGAAAAGTGGATCTCTTAGTTTTCTACAGTTACACATTGCATGCAGGTCATTATTGTCTCTCATATCATAGCCTTATACATTGTTCACAATCCCAAAAAGTGAATGCGGGGACCATTCCTGGACCTGTATTTGAAGTCAAAGAGAGCTTTGCCTATGGAGATATACAAGGCAGTACCCAAAAGAGAAGAAAATGTAGGAAAAGTGTCTTGCAAACATTTATACCTTCAAAAGTTGGGCCAGCGCCTTTATAGCCTAGATATGTTTAGGTTATACACCCAAAACTGCCGTCTTTAAAAAAAAAAGAGAATTAACCTGCTAAAAGGACTAAGGTCAAGCGGGTTGCATAGACCCTTATAAATCTTAGGGGCTAAGATACTTTGAGATGCAATGTGAGAAATCTCTTTGCTCCTTGAGTGCACTGATAAATGATGGATCAGGACAGTCTTCTTACAGAATCCAATAAAACAAAAAAGCACATAACATGTTGCTATCCTTACTGCACTCTCCAAACTTAGACATATTTTTATTTGATAATAAATTAATTTATACAGTTAAAATAGCTCCAGGCTTTACCAGCTTGACAGTTTTGTCCTGTGAAAGACCAAATTGGGATATAAAACCAATATTCAAACATTGGGACATTTCTGCATAAAGTATTTGTCCCTTTTATTGGTAGCAAAGCTCTACACTAAACTCCCTTCAGATGCAAGAGGTTCTTGT
Source organism: Lepidochelys kempii (assembly GCF_965140285.1). Lineage (NCBI taxonomy): Eukaryota > Metazoa > Chordata > Testudines > Cheloniidae > Lepidochelys > Lepidochelys kempii. The sequence goes on from NC_136388.1 coordinate 30,119,045, forward strand.
TATGCCTCCTGAACTTTAAGCTGCAAGTAGCATAAGTGCTTAGGAAAATGTTTGTAAGTACAAAGGACTTATTCAGAAATCACTTATATGCATGTGTACTTCAGAGATAAGTGTCAGGCCATGGAGGCTGTCTCACCAGCTTCTGTTTGCAAACTGGAGGAGCTGCAAGAGTGACTTGAACCAAATGGCTGCAAGTTGTTCTGAATATGTATTACACAAGGTTTGCCAAATATAGAAGTGATAGATAGTGGAGGGCTGTGGCACAATGATCCCATATGGTCATCACATATTTCCTTTCTTCAGCCATGAGTAATGAGAATATCTTGTACCAAATATTTGATGGCCATCAGAAATTTAAGGAAAAGAAATGACCAAAGGCTAAATTGTTCATATGTTGACCTATGGTCAAAATGACATTGAAGTGATAGCTAGTCAGTTTTACAGCATTAGCACCCCCTTCTTAAAACAGAAAGAATACCTGAGAGACAATAATAAACCATTACAGCAGCTCTGGGGAAGAGATTCAGCAATACATGGGAAATACTCACTGTTTGTCACTGGTTTATAATCTATCAATCATATGATAATTTCTCCTTGGTCAACAAGTTGGCTTTATAGAGAAGTCTATTTTTTTATTTTTATTTTGTGTGTGTGCTCATTTTGGCATCCTAGAATGCCATGTGATGGCCACCATTTCTGAATCTCCAGATTTTTTACAGCATAACCTTAAACCCAGTGTGCACTGGCCATGCCTCCTCCCTGTCCCCAACAAGTCCTTGTCTGTTCCTTCTGGGGACTCACTCATATCAGGTGAATCTTCAACAGGGGAGAAAGGGCCAGATACCTTTGCATAATCAGAACAGCACAAAGGAGACAGAGTGGGAGAGAGAATCAGATTCTGCGTCTTTTGTACATTTCCCTCAATTACACCTGGCCTCATCATGATCCCAGTGGAACTCATTTGGTCATTGCTTTCAAATGGATGTATACAATACATAACCATCACATCTTATATCATGTCCCTCCAGCTGGCCTGGAGTAGAACCAGCTCCTTCTTGAGCAGGTCAGGACCCTTCTGAATGAACAAGAAGATGACTACAGTGACGCAGGATGCTCCCCAGTGTATCCAGCCCCTGCTGGCCTGGGAGCAAAGAAATGTAGGTCTGCTGGAACATATGGTATCCTTGACAGGTATATGAGAATAATTACTGTGGCAACTCCAAATCTCTTTAAAATTATTAGAGTGCCCCCATGTACTTTCATTTATTTTCATTTTTTTAACAGCTGGACCAGATAATCATTCACCAGCAGGTAGAGCTTCTTGAAGGTACCATCTGTATGAGTTTCATCTTTACAATGCCAGCATGTAGATATCTTTGTAAATGTAACATAAATTATGCCCTAACCTTCGCCCATTGAAGTCCATGAAAACACTTCCATTGACCTTAATGGGCATTTGATCAGGTCCTCCATGCACTGATAGGTTTAATGCTGAAAGTTCATTTTGTTTACGGCAGTTCTATCACAATAAAAGGAGAGGAAAAAGTCAATAATGAGTCTCATAACATTTCTTCACCAATGAGTTCAGTGGGATTGCTCACATGCCTAAAGCTACTTATGTTTATAAGTGTTTCCGGAGTTGGGAAGATGTTGTTTTCTTTAGCAATTATTCACATGCTCCTAAATAATGTAATGCTCTCTGATCAGATGAGTTAAAGAAACAAAAGGTATCTGTAAGTGATACAATAATGCATAATAGTTTGCATGTATATAGTGCTTTAATATTGCAAAGCACTCTAGAAACATTACCTGCTGCAAATGAAATGTCATGTTTCTTGATATTTTTTTTCACTGCAGATTGGCACAGGGCCTGATCAGGCTTCATTGATATGAATAGGAGTTTTGCCACTGAGCAAAACTGAACAGGATCATGTCATTACTTTTCACCTATTTAAGTTAGTGATGAGTCCAAACCACAACTCTGGATATCAAGTCGGGATCCAGATCTGAACTTCATAAATCTATAGTGGGTCAAACCAAAGTCTGATCTGAGCACTCTCTAATTTGGTTTAAAATATAGATCTGAATTTTTCCAGATTCCATGGTGTTCGGATTCAATCCAATGTCTGATTATTGTTGCATAATTGCATAGTTTCATTACTTTAAAGGAATTTTAAATGGTCCCTGTTCCAAAGAGCTTATAATATATATTAGCGAGAGAGGTTGGACTGTGAACTTGGATCCAAACTTGGATCAGGTGTTTTTGGACCACCTTTAATTCTAATTTATTATACTAAATAACTTGCTAACTGTTTTACTTTATTAGTCATACTTGGTACGGAGACCCGCAGCAAATATGAGATAAAAAACCGTTTGGGACAAAGAGTTTACTTTGCAATGGAAGAAAATGGTTGCTTTGATCGTAAGTTCTGTTCACCTATACGGTCTTTCACCATAAGGATAACTGATAACACCGGTCAAGAGGTGATCACAGTGAATAGACCCTTGAGATGTAACAGCTGCTGGTTCCCTTGCTACATGCAAGAGGTCAGTGAATAATAACAACAGCACCTTTCATTTATGTATCTCAAATTATTTACCAATTTTCAATAAGGCTCACAAGACCAGATGGGTAAAATGCACAGAAAGGACTATGTGTTTTGTCCATCTTCATGGGGTGAGATATAGAGACCAGAAGGGTGGGCTCTGGCTGCTAGACCATATTTCCTCTTTCTAAAAAAAAAATCCGTAAAAATAATAATTGTCAAGACACATAACTGGAAAGGAACATACTTCCTTCATGATGAATGAAACCATTAATTACAGGTAGGCAAGGAAGGTCTGACTTTGGCCTTCATTCAGATTACGGGTATGATGCAGACTAGCTGCATGTCTAGTTCCATAGGGTTTTTGCCATGTTAACACAGAGGGTTTGAGTGATATGACTGGAGTCTGAAAGTCCAGACCCACAAATGATTAGAGAACTTGCATTCAGCACTGCTCAGATAAGTCCCAATGCTGCAATGAAGCCCATGTAGAGGTCAGTCCTCAGTGCAAGATTGGGGCGATAATTTATACAACTGGAGCACGTGAGTCCTGCTTTATTTGACATGTATGTGTTTTTGCAGTATGTTTCAGTTTCCACTCTTCAGTTTGATGCAAGACATTGTATCATAATTTCAAGCTGAATAGTAAAAGTACTGTCGTTTCTTACAGATTACATAACACTCATTTTGGTATTTATGAGAAATTAAACATCATGGGTGAAATCAGTGGCAATAAGTGACTTCAAATAGGGTCAAGATTTCACCCCTGTTTGGTGGCAGTGTGCTTGCTATTTGCTATGTTTAGTACAAAAATGTCCACATTAGTCCTGATAAGTCCTATGAGCTACATGTGCCTAATATCGCCCCTATACAGTTTCATAGTATCCACAGTCTTGTGTTAAGAGCGTGCTCTGCTGTTAGAAATACTCTCTCTGAATGAGAACACAGATACTTTCTTTCTGTATTGCACCACTCATTACTATAAAGCACTCTCACTCTGAGTTGCATTGACTATGAAAGGTGAATATTCTAGTCCAGCATGTTGATTTCATCATTTTATTCAAGTGCTTTATATACTCGCCCATGTACATTCCAAGTGGTGCAGTACGATTTGTATTAGAGATGTAGATCAATGTACAGAAGTATCAACATCTCTATATAAATAGACCTTTGTATATTAACTAATTACTGTAAATACATTAGCTTCTGTATACATATGGTTTTTCATGTTATACAAAACTTTATTCTTTAGTAGCAGTTATTAAATTAATATTATTCAATGTATTTAAAACTATCCTATGAAGTCTTGTCATACTATGTTTATGGTTTAAAATTTTGCATTTAAAAATAGGGCAATTAATCTTGTAAATTTACATGTGTTATTATTGTATGCCACTTTTGTCTGATAGTTAGAAGTTCAGTCCCCTCCCGGTACAATAGTCGGCTACGTTGTCCAGAACTGGGACCCTCTGCTGCCTAAATTCACTATACTGAATGAGAGCAAAGAAGATGTATTGAAAATAATTGGCCCCTATGCAACGTGCAGCTGTTTTGGAGATGTAGACTTTGAGGTATGTTTCATACACTAGAGAATACCCATTGTTTAAAGGTAATATAATATTTTGACTGACACATTCAATGAAGGTTTTAAACTTAAAAAAAACAATGAACTACCGTAATTTAGGAACCAGATGTCAATGGTGCAGAGAGTGACAAATCAAAGTTCATGGTTCTAACCTCAGACCTTAGGCTGGAAGTTGAGTCTACCACATGCATTTCCTGGATAGGAGTGACAATAGATGCAGGAAAAAACATTGTCCTGGGGTGAAATCCTGGAACCCCCTGAAATCAATGAGAGTGTTGCCATCTACTTCAATAGGGCCAGGATCACATCCAAGTCTCCTTCAGTAAAGTTCTGATCCAAAGTCTACTAAATTCAGTGGGACTCTTTCCACTGACTTCAATACCCTTAGACCAATTCTAAGAGTAGTGTTGCCATTGAACAGCCACTTAACTGCTGCTTCTACAGGACAGTTAAGTCTGAGAAGCAGTAGATTTGGGGGGGCGGGGGGAGGAGGGAGAGCAAAACATGCACAAAATTTGCTATGACAATCACAGCCTTGCTAAAACAGAGAGAAAGTGAGAAATCCAAAGCACTAAGGGATCATAGCAATCGTCTACACTGGCTTCCTCCTAAACAGACACACCAAAAGACTTCAGTGAGATTCTGCCCACAAATGTAGATTTAATTTAGCAAATAACTGGAATGACCAAGGAATCAGGGACACATTTGTCTGAGCTAGAAGTTAGGGGTGCATTGGATGCTACTACTATTTAGAGCTAGTCAAAGAAGGGGAGAACTTCCACAATTTCTTTTCCCTGGTTTCCAATGAGCTCCAGTGCTGCTGCTGATCCCAAATTTCTAGAAGAGTATCTTTCTGGTGTGTCCTTTCACATGGATATAGATAAGCATGATGCCACAGAGCATATAAGTGATGACAAACATGAGGGTACTGATTGGTGGCAATCCAAAGTCAGTGGCTAGGGGAAGCTAAGAGATAGAAGGGAATCCATCTAATTTCTCAGTATTCTGTGACTCAGTATTCTGTGTCGGAGCAAGTAACTCCCTTGGTCAGAGGCAGCTGCATCAGCATCATATGCATCTAAGCTATTGTTGCGGAATCTACTGTAGCTGCTGTCGCTGTCTCTTTTCTTTCCATTGTTTCATCATCGCTGATGACACAATACTTCTCAGCAGCAGCATGGCTGAAGCAAGAGTCCTCTGACTCTTTGTGTACAGAGAATAGGCCAGATTCAATGATCTTGTGAGAATCTGCTTGAGGATAGGGGTATGAAAAGGAGGTGTCTAACTGCTGCCACTGTATCTGATGCCGTGGCAGCAGCTGCTCTGTGTGTGTGCAATTGCACATATATTTTTCAGTTGAATTTTGTCTGCTTTTCTGAGTTTGCGGGTGCTGCAGGTCTTTGTTGTGGTATGATGCTGCAGATGCGTGTCCAGCATGCCTGCCGTAAACTGAGTTTCAGCACATGCCCCGCAAAGCTATTGTTTAATGCCTGTAAGGGACTGCGGAAGACTTTGTTACGGCCTAGGTAGGGAAATTCCGCTTTCTCGAGGCCGCCCGGTCACTGTAGGACACGGAGAACCAACTTCAACCGGTTTTAGGCCAGTTTTGTCTGCCTTGCATGGCCTGTTGCCGGTAGCGGAAAGCCCCTTTAGGGAAGTACCTAATTATATATTCATGAGCTGTTTCTGTGTACTGCTAATTATGGCTCGCTGATTGCCCCTTCTTCGGACTCCGTCCCAGGCAAAGCTCCGGTGTGCTGGGTTCCCCGCCTCTGTGACAGCAACGCTTGGAGTCCCCATTGCAGGTGTGTCACTAACCTTCAATAAAGCCAATAACTCGCTGCTTAGCTGCGTGTGGGTCTCGTTTTCTCAGAGTACCTCTGCCGGCCTGCGGTGCTTCGAACACCTTGGCCCAGAACAATGCCAAACTGACAAAAATGCTGAGATTCTCATTTGCTGACCATGGGAAAAAACTGGGGAAATAATTTTCCTCCAAACAAAATGAAAGACGAGTCTAAGCCACAAAATTTGAATTCACATCCAACATTTGTGGATGTTCAGATGTGCTGTTTTGCTTTGGCCCCAGCTCTAATCACATGAGGACCTTTGCCAGTTGTCAATTCACTGGAACAATGGAACCAGTCCCATTGAAGTTAATGGGGATTTTGCCCCTGATTACCAGTGGGAATGAACCAGCCTGATTGTGAATGGCCATTGGGACAGCTTTTGGGAGGGTCACTTAGATGTAGAGAAGGGTATCCATTCTGCAAAGGCAACATTAGGGTGACATACTGTGCATGTGCAGTTTCCACAATTAGAAACTGCACAATAGTTCATTGTACAAATGGAGGGAGGTGAGATGACGGGAATGGTTGACCAGCTCCTCTCTCTGTCCTCGGGGATCGTAATCTCAGACAGTGGGGTGCATGTGCTACATGGTGATGATGTTGGCCACATAGCCTGCTTTTCACATGTCAGAAGCTGATCTTTTTCTGGAATTCCATTTAAAACACCTCAGACAGAACATGAATCCTCTCTCTGTGACAACTTGAAATTTCATAGGCAGGAAGGGTCAAGGAAAGGTGGCTTTATTCTTTGTTTGTTTGTTTATACTGTGATCGCACCATGAGGTCTTCAAAGGCTGGGGGCCATTGTGCTAGGCACTGTGCCAACATAGAAGATGACAGTTCCTGCTCCAAAGAGCTTAAAGTCTGAAAGATAAGACATAACTGCATGAGACAAGCAAGTCAAGGTGAAGATGGGAGAGATGAGGTAACAATAAAAACACTAGGATGGTGTGTTCCATATTCTCCTGCTTTGAATAACCCTTTCCCGGTTAGAGGGAGAGGAGGCTTCCCAAAATTTCCCAGAAAAGTGAAATGTAGAGGCTGTAAAACTGTTCAAAATAGCAAACATTTTTGTCTTTTGATTATAATAATACATTCTAGTAAGCATGGACATAAATGGTTCTGGCGAATTTCATTTCACCTTCTGGGCCAAATCCTCAGCTTGTGTAAACTGGAAAAACACCAATGGAATAAATTAACTATTCTGATTTACACCAACTGAGATCTGGCCCACTAAGAATAGAATACTTTCTTGTCTGTTACAGGGTACTGATCATAACAAATCCATTAAATTATTGTTTGGGGGGAGGGATTGGAGGGGGCTATATGTTAGTGTGGCTATTTTTTAATCCCTCTTTTCTCTTGTGTAGGTAAAAACTGTTAATGAAATGTCAACAATTGGCAAGATTTCCAAATATTGGTCTGGGTTTGTAAACAATGTCTTTACCAATGCTGCTAACTTTGGGATCCAGGTTCCTGTAGATCTTGACGTGAAAATCAAGGCTATAATGATCGGAGCTTGTTTCCTCATAGTAAGTACACAAAACCAGAGGGAAAAATAAAGTGGAGCCAAAGCACCCACTATCTGTGGTAAGACCTCAGTCCTACGACAGGATCCACATGACTGTACCCTTGGGTATGTTCAGATCCTGTTGCAGCATTGGGACCCAACCTAAAATTGTCAATACCTAAAAGATTATTAGCTGGGAAACCTGTAACTTTAATGGGTTTTTCTTTTATCATTTAGTGATATGGAATTCTTTAAAATTTGCTTCATTTTATCATAAAGTTACACCACATCCAACATCCTGTCAGTTTAAATGATATTTTCATGTGTTGTCCTGTGTCACAAAAGATGCGATCAAATATTTTAATCCTCGCAGAACCTAACAGAACCCTGGATAATCTGAGGCAATGAGAAAAACTGTTGAATTTGGACGTGTTACCATGTCTGTGAACCAAGAGAGAAGAGCAATTACACTGATTCTTTATTGGTGTTTCAAGATCCTGGGCCTGATTTGCCCCTTGCAGGATATAAATAACTCCCATTGATTTCACAGGAGAGTTTTATGTGTATCCTGAGGAGCAGAATAGGGCTCTGAAAAGGTGAATCCTTTGCTTTATCCACAGCTCCTCATTTTATTCAGCATTATCTATATTTCTGCCCAATGGGTCAAAATGTTTTCCCTAGCCCATATTCTTCTTCCTTTACAGATTCTATTGTAAAACATTGAATCTTAAAACATTCAAGAACAGGGGCAAAGAGGGGTGTGCATAGATTTGAGGTGCACAACTATCATGACAAATCAATATCTTTGCCTGTTCTTGCTTGATTTATTTCTCCCTATGCATTATATCTAATACGCTACACATCGGTACAGCAATGATGGCCACATAATGATTTCAAAAAACTGTTTAGATTCTCTGATCAGAGGAGACAGGAAGACAGGCAGAGCTATTTTAACTGTACTTCTGAAAAGAACCCCACAACAGTGATTCTGATATTTTATTCTAGTTTTTGGCTGCAACAAGCTTAGAAATACAATTCTCATGACACTTAAGATTTTCAGATTTCCTCCTACATAACTCTCACTGCTCAGTGGCAGAGAGTCGTTGCCTAATATACTTATTTTATTTAATAAGAGCCTTCAAATCTGGCTTTTGATATTAATTGTTGCCTTTTTGTATCTTCCTTAACATTCACAGTTCATTTATTTGTAGGATTTAATGTTCTTTGAGAACTCATTGGATGGATTATAACAAGCAAGATGACAGAAACAATAAAATATGCAGAATGTGTTTCAGTAAGTAAGAGAGAATATAAATTGATCTTCTTGCTTTCAAGGCTTCTACATTCGACACTTTCTGATTCTTTTTCATTTTCTTCTACAAATCCCTTGAGCTTTGGGCATTATATTTTACTGCACAAATCTTTTTTTTTTTTTTGAGGAAAAAATTAATGATAGTATTTATTAAAATATTTCTTCTGTAAATAATAATTTCCCCATTTGAATTGTATGTATTGCTAAACATACAGGTTTCGACAGAGCAATGTTGCTTTGGAAACTGCTTCTCTCTTTTTTCTCTTTTGATGTTTTTTCATGTAAAGCATGAAAGATTAGAACTAAGCCTTGCAGCATCACTGATGAAAAGTCTATATTTAGAGAACCCTTTGAAGTTTTGCAAGTGCTGGTGCTAGTTATTAACCAAACAAGGTGGGACTTCCCATTATTTCTGAAGTAGCTTTCAGATCTACTATTAACTAAGAGTAACAAACTGAATATAACAGTAACAATGTACTGGCATTGTCCAATGGGGAAGTTTAAAATGGGTATATATTTGTGTGGGGACAGTGGAGGTGATGAAACTACCTGCTTGGGTTTAAGAGATATTTAACACAGCTAAGGTTTATAAATCACGTGATTTTATGGCAAAGATTTTTCAAAAATAGGAGTCCAAGTTAAGTTTCTGAGTCCATAATTAGTCACATAAATAAGTGACCTATTTTCAAAAGTTTGGAGCATCCAGAATTTTCACTGAAGTCAGGCAAGCGTTTTTGAGTTTCTTGGCCACATTACAGAGAGAAAAAGAGAAAGAGAGAGAGAGGAAAAAAACTAACACTTTCAAGTATGTAATGCCTTAAAGTGCTCAAGAAGTTTACTCCCACCTTGTTGTTGTGGAAAAGATCCTTTGCTTTAATCCACATCATACCCTAATACAGTTAACTTTTTAATTCAAGCCTGCACTTTTCTGAAGCCAACATAAACCAAACACCAACCCAACTGAACCAAAGCGTCAGCCTTTTATACCTCCCCTTTGGGAACAGGCAGACTCAGATATTTTCTGTGATATTACTGTGCAGTAGAAGCTTTCTAGCTGCACTTCAGACACAGATGTAAATTGCAATATAGAAATATTCCTTAAGGCTGGAGGTAGTCACATCCTGCTAAGAGTGTTCACTACTACTTTTTCAGATTTTTAATGGCTGTTCATTTGTACCATATTCATATACATTACTACTTACTGTTCATGAACATTCACATTCTCAGGCTTTTGCTTATACAATTGTTCGGGGAATGTCCAGCCTTGCTGAAATACCCATATTTATATATGGGTATATTTATTTATATGTGATCAAGAGTAGTTGTGCAAAAAAAAAAACCATTCACTGAACATTATTTGCTGTTTGTCAATTGTTATACATAATTCTCTTGCTTAAAAATTTCAGTGATGCATTCAGGTGACAGAAACAATGCCATGTAATATAGGTGACAAATCACACACAAAGAATAACAGAGTGCTCAGTCTGAGTGAACCGTTTACAAAACATCCATTGGCTGAGATTTGTTTGCATGAAATGGGCAGTGAATGCTGGCAAATAGCTAACACATCTTTTAGATTATCTAGTAAGGTGACTAGTTTCACTACCAACCATTATACAAATAGTAAAACTATGTGCTTTATATGTTCGGTAGGTGGCAGCAACATTTCATCATTCAATATTTATTTTCCACAGAGCATGATCTTCACCAGAGACCGCTTCAACCTGCAATTGATTTCTAGCCTTTTGAAGAGAACAGTTTTACTTTGTTTGCTGTTTGATATTAAACCTTTGACACAAGATGTTGGGACTGTTTTACTGTTTGCAAGTTGCCACTGAACTCTCAGTAACTGGGGACGTTCTAACGGAAACTTGTAGCTGCTTGCCTTCACATCCATTAGGGAAAATTCAGCATACCATAGGGTGAGCTTTTCTGATCAAGCCTGGAAATACCTAGCCTGGCCCCTGACTATCAGTGCTGATTCCGTAAATGGAGGGTATCCAGTTCAGATCGAGTCTGAGGGTCTGACTGGCAGGAAAGAGAAAAAGTACCTGCTCTATGTGCCGGCTCCCACATCTCCCACTCCTGCAGAAATCTATTCATAGTTGCACAGTTTGGGAGCTCAGTCCTGAACTTTGCTTAGCACTCTGGCCCTGAAGCTTAGCTCTTAAACATCTGATTAATTTTAAGCATGTCAGAATTGAGGTTATTCATATGCTTAAAGTTCGGGATGCACATAAGTGCATCAAGGCCAGAGAACTCAGCAACTTGCAGAATTGAGCCCTGAGCAACCAAGTGATTGAGAAGAGGAGCTACGCCAGCAGGAACTCATCAACTGATCCTGCAAAACCTTAATCAAGTGGACAGTCCTGGCTCACTGAGCAGTCCTATTGCCTTCATGAACACTGCTTATGTGAGATTCCTCACTTGATTGAAGGTTTAAAGATCAGGCTCAATCTGAGGGCGGGGGGAGTACCACAGAAAAATGGGTAATGAGAAATAATCTTAGCATACCACAAGGTGGCATATTGTGAGAATATTACTGTTTTTTTAAACAGTTCAAATAGTAGGTTCATAGCTAGGGCCCTACCAAATTCACAGCCATGAAAAACACGACATGGACCATGAAATCTGATCTCCCCGGAAAACCAGGTCTCCCCCATAAAATCTGGCTAGCGTAGAGGGGGTGGGGTGGGTGCTCCTACCATACGCCGGGGTCCAGCTGCTAGTCCCAGCCAGGCTGGAAAGCGATGGGACTTCCTCTTCCTCTGCAGGGGCCACTCCTGGGGCCGGTTCAGACCCACCTCTGGGAACCGTCCCCAGCAGCAGGAAGTTCAGCGGCTGCTGGCTGGGAGCCCTGCTCTGAAAGTAGCGCTGCTGCCAGAAACCGCATAGAAGTGAGGGTGGCCTGGCATGGTATTGCCACCCTCACTTGTGTAGCAGTGCACAAGTGAGGGTGACAATACCATGCCAGGCCACCCTCACTTCAGCACTGCTGCTGTCGGTGGCGCTGCCTTTATAGCTGGGTGCCTGGCCAGCAGCCGCTGCTCTGCGGCTTCCCCAGCTCTGACAGCAGCAGTGCCATCAGCTGCAGCTCAGAAGTAAGGGGGAAATACCATGACCCCCCTACCACAGCCTTGCAGATCTTCCCCATCACCCCCTTTTGGGTCAGGACCCGTGGTTCCAACACCCTGACATTTCAGATTTAAATATCTGAAACCATGAAATGTATTATTTAAAAAATCCTATGACTGTGAAATTGAGCAAAATGGACCGTGGATTTGGTAGGGCCCTAATCATAGCTCTATTGGTTAAAAGGTTGCAAACACTCTCCCTCACACACACACACACTTTATGTATAACACAGTGCATCCATCAATGTATCTGAACTTTTTGTCTCTCATCTATGGTATGTATTAGTTCCCAGAATTTAAACAACGGGAAATGCACTGAATGCTTATGTTTTCAAGACAGAATTATGGAAGGCTCTTCCTGATAGTAGTATCTGGCTTCCATATCTTTATTTGTTTAAAAAGGAAATTACTCTAAAGTTATTTTAGTTCCTGTTTAGTTTTACACAAGGTACACTGGCTATGTACCTTGTAGTTGCATTAAATTATTCTCACATTCCTAAATGGACTCTGCAGGTGACTACTGCTCCTTGCTTGTACCAACAAATGATCCTTGGAAATTGTGTTTCACTGTACTTTCAAATTAGCAAATATAGTGGAAATTCCGTCTGCAGTATTGATTCCTGAATTTCTTTCTTCCATCATAGGATTTGCTCATGAGCCGCTGGCACAGCTATATGTAAAGAAAGAAAAAAACGAGGTGAATGATTACAATGATTATTATTTTGTTACTGCCATTTGATGCTTATCTGAGACATGAAGAATTACATTGACTTTGCAAACAGATATAAGAAAAACATTGCGTCAAATTTTGCACCAAGCAGCCTTGATAATTGTCCTTCTAAATGTCAACTGTACACAAGAATGAGGAAGTCAGCATGGGAAAAAATATCTGAATCCCTAGCATACATGACATAAAGCCTTCACCCATTTATAGACAGAACTCAAACTGAAACTTTTGAAACATTTGGATAAGTTTCTTTCCCCCTGGGTTTAATCTAGAACACTGGTTTTCAACCTGTAGTCCATGGACCATTAGGGAGTCCACAGACTATGGCCAAGATTTCCAAAGGGGTCCATGCCTCCATTAAAATATTTTTAGGGGTCTGCAAATGAAAAAATGATTGAAAACCACTGATTCAGAACCAGATGTGCCAAGGTGCTACATGAAAGGCTGGCTGTTCTACATTGCCAGTGGTTCTGTGCATAAACATTGAGGTTACTGGATACTTCTCCAAAGTTAATCAGTTCTTTGAAACTTTTGCCTGTTTCTACACTAGATTATTTTTTTCTGAAAGATTTCTACTAGTGCAGCAGCTGCTGATATTTTATCTATGGTGTCATCTAAGCCTGCTCATATCAGGTCTCAGAACTTGGTTAATACACTAGAGGCCAGTCAGGTCTTGTCTATGCTGGCATTCCTGTCATTGCTATCAAGTATCAGAGGGGTAGCAGTGTTAGTCTGTATCCACAAAAACGAGGAGTCTGGTGGCACCTTAAAGACTAACTTACCATGGAAAACGATCCCCGACTCTCACAGGCCTTGGGAGATAGGCCAATCCTAGCTTACAGACAGCCCCCTAACCTGAAGCAAATACCAGCAACTACACACCACACCACAAAAACACTAACCCAGGAACAAATCCCTGCAACAACCCCGTTGCCTTCTCTGTCCCCCTATCTACTCTAGTAACACAATCATAGGACCCACCCACACCAGGCACACCATCAGGGGCTCATTCACCTGCACATCTACCCATGTGATATATGTCATCATGTGCCAGCAATGCCCCTCTGCCATGTACATTGGCCAAATGGGACAGTCTCTACGTAAACGGATAAATGGACACAAATCAGACATCAGGAATGGTAACATACAAAAACCAGTAGGAGAACACTTCAGTCTCCCTGGACACTCAATAATAGATTTAAAAGTGGCCATTCTTCAACAAAAAAACTTCAAAAACAGACTTCAAAGAGAAACTGCTGAGCTACAATTAATTTGCAAACTTAACACCATCAATTTGGGCTTGAACAGGGCCCGGGAGTGGTTGGCTCACTACAAAACCGATTTTCCCTCTTTTGGTACTGACACAGCCTCATCAATTATTGGGAGTAGACCACATCCACCCTGACCTAATTGGCCTTCAACATTGGTTCTCCACTTGTAAGTTAACTCCCTTTTCTTCATGTGCCAATATATATTTATGCCTGTTTCTGTAATTTTCACTCTATGCATCTGAAGAACTAGGCTTTTTACCCACAAAAGTTTTAAGGTGCACCGGACTCCTTGTTGTTTTTGTCATTGCTATGCCTAGCGGAGCTCCACAAGTGTTAGGAATTATAGGGAGTTTTTCAGAAATAAGGCTAGTATAGACAAGGCCTTTGAGATTAGTGGTTGTGATCTAGAAATGATCTCAAATTTCATGATAAAAATAAACAAAAAGTGTAGATGTGATGTGACTTTAGATTATATAATTTTAAGGAAACAGCACTTTGTGAAAGCATAAGCATAATTTCTTTCATAGTAAAGTCCTGAAGCCCAATTCTCTCCCCCTGGATATGACTAACTCCTGTTTAAGTCAAACTGAAGCCTTATATTTTCATTGCAATGTGGACTATTTCACTTGTGATCAAGAAGAGTTACCCTGTGATCACTGGAAGAGGTGGTTATTGAGGAGAGGAGAGGGGTTTTGTGTTTCTTTGGGCCCCCCCAAAAAAGGGGAGGAGTGGAGAGTAATGATGGGGAGTGACTGCAGAGCCAAGGGGTAATTGTGCTGATAAGAAAAGAGACAGAGCATGGAAATAGGTGTGCTTAAAAGTAGTTGTGAGGGACCAATTTGAAGTTGCCCTTAGTTCCCATGAATGCATTGTTATAGCTGCAGGGAGAGCATATTTCAAAACCCCATTTCAGGGGGGTCTATCCATACCATTCAAGATATTGCCTGGACTGCTCTCGGGAACGTAAAATCTGCTTAGCACTAAGAGAGCTGACTATAAATGTGGCAGAGAGGCAAAATGATTTCTAGTAACTAAAGTTTACAGGGCTCATGGACAAATATGTGCTCAGTGGAATGAAGAGTATTATGAACCTTACATACAGTATAAATTTATTTAGGGATGCCACAGTATTATGAAAACAGTGCCAGTAAATTTAAGCTATACTGCTCCATTAGATTTTGTCTGCTTTATGGGACATTATATTTTTTTAAAAGAAGTAGTTTTAATGGAAAATGAAGGTAAACTAAAAGCATCTGAACAGCACTGACACTATGTATTTAATTATTGCATGACATGTTTGATTATTTTCATGATGCACTTAGTATTGTAGATCATTCAAGAGTTAAAAAAAAAAATTGAACTCCCTTGCATGGAAAAAATGTGGAGGTCGGGGGGCGGGGGAGGTAGTCACAGCTTTCACCCACAAATTTAACTCATGTGCAAAATACACCACATGTGAGTCTTAGCTGTTAAATTTAAATAATTATTTCATCAAAACCTTTTTTGGTGTGAGTCTTTATCTAAATTAGTCAGAGCTTTTGGGATTCCCCTGTCTCAAATACTAGGTTTCTGAGTTCAATGGCAACCCAAAAGGTATTACTTGTGTTTTGTTGTGTACTTGAGCTCTGAATGGTTGGCTTTTAATGATTATTTTAAGCATCAGTGCAGAATACAGAGGCCATCTTATCGTCTCAGTTGTGTGAGTTAGTGCTACTCTGAAATAATATGTATCTAAGACCTAGATTTGTCTCAAAGACCGTAAAATGATCCTGCTGTACTGCACTGTGTTGTGCTGCCGTGCATTTCCTTGGCTATGGTTTTGTTCTTTTCAGGGTCTTCAATTGCATCCATCATCCATGACATCTGAGTGCCACCAGGTTCTGATCCTGCAAGCTGACCCTCACAGTCCAAGTGGTACAGCAGTATAATGCAGGATTGAACCCTTAGGGCCTGATTCAAAGCCCATTGAAGTCAATGGAAGTCTTTCCTTTAACTTTTAATGGGCTTTAAAACAGGCCATTTGTGTTCTTTGGATAGACATATATCTAAAATAATATCAGCAATATAGCTCTGGAATAGAATGCTCATGTCTTCGAAGTTTTGTGCCATGCTATTTGTACTCTACATACAAAATGAGTGGCACTCAGGAGGTTAAACAAACATAACTGTATTAGAAAAATCAAAACTAACCCACAAGGAAGCAGTAAGGATCAGATGTTGTAATCAGAAAAGGAGGACTTGTGGTACCTTAGAGACTAACACATTTATTTGAGCTTAAGCTTTCGTGAGCTACAGCTCACTTCATCAGATGTATGCAGTAGAAAATACAGTGGGGAGATTTTATATACACAGAGAACATGAAACAATGGGTGTTACCCTACACACTGTAACGAGAGCATGTATGGTAACAGGTAACGTGAGCTATTACCAGCAGGACGTGGGGGGGGGGACAAAACCTTTTGTAGTGATAATCAAGGTGGGCCATTTCCAGCAGTTGACAAGAACGTGTGAGGAACAGTGGGGGGGAGGGGGAAATAAACATGGGGAAATAGTTTTACTTTGTGTAATGACACATCCACTCCCAGTTTTTATTCAAGCTTAAGTTAATTGTGTCCAGTTTGCAAATTAATTCCAATTCAGCAGTCTCTCGTTGGAGTCTGTTTTTGAAGTTTTTTTTGTTGAAGAATTGCCACTTTTAGGTCTATAATTGAGTGACCAAAGAGATTGAAGTGTTCTCCGACTGGTTTTTGAATGTTATAATTCTTGATGTCTGATTTGTGTCCATTTATTCTTTTATGTAGAGACTGTCTGCTTTGGCCAATGTACATGGCAGAGGGGCATTGCTGGCACATGATGGCATATGTCACATTGGTAGATGTGCAGGTGAACGAGCCTCTGATAGTGTGGCTATCGGTATAGGGGGGTGTTTATGTGACCATCGCTTATTAGCACCGTAGTGTCCAGGAAGTGGATGTCTTGTGTGGACTGGTCCAGGCTGAGGTTGATGGTGGGATGGAAATTGTTGAAATCATGGTGGAATTCCTCAAGGGCTTCTTTTCCATGGGTCCAGATGATGAAGATATCATCAATGTAGTGCAAGTAGAGTAGGGGCATTAGGGGATGAGAGCTGAGGAAGCGTTGTTCTAAGTCAGCCATAACAATGTTGGCACACTGTGGGGCCATGCGGGTACCCATAGCAGTGCCGCTGATTTGAAGGTATACATTGTTCCCAAATGTGAAATAGTTATGGGTGAGGACAAAGTCACAAAGGTCAGTCACCAGGTTTGCCATGACATTATCGGGGATACTGTTCCTGACGTCTTGTAGTCCATCTTTGTAAGGAATGTTGGTGTAGAGGGCTTCTACATCCATAGTGGCCAGGATGATGTTTTCAGGAAGATTACCGATGAATTGTCATTTCCTCAGGAAGTCAGTGGTGTCTCAAAGATAGCTGGGAGTGCTGGTAATGTAGGGCCTGAGGAGGGAGTCTACATAGCCAGACAATCCTTCTGTCAGGGTGCCAATGCCTGAGATGATGGGGCGTCCAGGATTTCCAGGTTTATGGATCTTGCGTTGCAGATAGAATACCCCTGGTTGGGGCTCCAGGGGTGTGTCTGTGCGGATTTGTTCTTGTGCTTTTTCAGGGAGTTTCTTGAGCAGATGGTGTAGTTTCTTTTGGTAACCCTCAGTGGGATCAGAGGGTAATGGCTTGTAGAATGTGGTGTTGGAGAGGTGCTTAGCAGCCTCTTGTTCATATTCCGACCTAGTCATGATGACGACAGCACCTTCTTTGTAAGCCTTTTTGATTATGATGTCAGAGTTGTTTCTGAGGCTGTGGATGGCATTGTGTTCTGCACGGCTGAGGTTATGGGGCAAGTGGTGCTGCTTTTCCACAATTTCAGCCCGTGCACATCGGCGGAAGCACTCTATGTAGAAGTCCAGTCTGTTGTTTCGACCTTCAGGAGGAGTCCACCCAGAATCCTTCTTTTTGTAGTGTTGGTAGTCCACACAAGAGATCCACTTCCTGGACACTACGGTGCTAATAAGCGATGGTCACATAAACACCACCTGTCATAAATATAAAGGGAAGGGTAAACCCCTTTGAAATCCCTCCTAGCCAGGGGAAAGCTCCTCTCACCTGTAAAGGGTTAAGAAGCTAAAGGTAACCTCGCTGGCACCTGACCAAAATGACCAATGAGGAGACAAGATACTTTCAAAAGCTGGGAGAAGGGAGAGAAACAAAGGGTCTGTGTGTCTGTCTATATTCGGTCTTTGTCGGGGATAGACCAGGAATGGAGTCTTAGAACCTTTAGTAAGTAATCTAGCTAGGTACGTGTTAGATTATGATTTCTTTAAATGGCTGAGAAAAGAACTGTGCTGAATAGAATAACTATTTCTGTCTGTGTATCTTTTTTGTAACTTAAGGTTTTGCCTAGAGGGGTTCTCTATGTTTTTGAATCTAATTACCCTGTAAGGTATCTACCATCCTGATTTTACAGGGGGGATTTCTTTATTTCTATTTACTACTATTTTTATTAAAAGTCTTCTTGTAAGAAAACTGAATGCTTTTTCATTGTTCTCAGATCCAAGGGTTTGGGTCTGTGGTCACCTATGCAAATTGGTGAGGCTTTTTATCCAACATTTCCCAGGAAAGGGGGGGTGCAAGTGTTGGGAGGATTGTTCATTGTTCTTAAGATCCAAGGGTCTGGGTCTGTAGTCACCTAGGCAAATTGGTGAGGCTTTTTACCAAACCTTGTCCAGGAAGTGGGGTGCAAGGTTTTGGGAAGTATTTTGGGGGGAAAGACGCGTCTAAACAGCTCTTCTCCAGTAACCAGTATTAGTTTGGTGGTGGTAGCGGCCAATCCAAGGACAAAGGGTGGAATATTTTGTACCTTGGGGAAGTTTTGACCTAAGCTGGTAAAGATAAGCTTAGGAGGTTTTTCATGCAGGTCCCCACATCTGTACCCTAGAGTTCAGAGTGGGGGAGGAACCTTGACACCACCCTATACCTACTAACCGCTATGCTTACCTACATGCCTCCAGCTTTCATCCAGACCACATCACACGATCTATTGTCTACAGCCAAGCTCTACGATACAATCGCATTTGCTCCAACCCTTCAGACAGAGACAAACACCTACTAGATCTCTATCAAGCGTTCTTATAACTACAATACCCACCTGCTGAAGTGAAGAAACAGATTGACAGAGCCAGAAGAGTACCCAGAAGTTACCTACTACAGGACAGGCCCAATAAAGAAAATAACAGAACGCCACTACCCATCACCTTCAGCCCCCAACTAAAACCTCTCCAACACATCATCAAGGATCTACAACCTATCCTGAAGGATGACCCATCACTCTCACAGATCTTGGGAGACAGGTCAGTCCTTGCTTACAGACAGGCCCCCAACCTGAAGCAAATACTCACCAGCAACCACACACCACACAACAAAAACACTAACCCCGGAACCTGTCCTTGCAACAAAGCCCATTGCCAACTGTGTCCACATATCTATTCAGGGGCCACCATCATAGGTCCTAATCACATTAGCCACACTATCAGAGGCTCATTCACCTGCACATCTACCAATGGGCTATATGCCAGCATGTGCCAGCAATGTCCCTCTGCCATGAACATTGGCCAAACCGGACAGTCTCTACGTAAAAGAATAAATGGACACAAATCAGACATCAAGAATTATAACATTCAAAAACCAGTCAGAGAACACTTCAATCTCTTTGGTCACTCAATTACAGACCTAAAAGTGGCAATTCTTCAACAAAAAAACTTCAAAAACAGACTCCAATGAGAGACTGCTGAATTGGAATTAATTTGCAAACTGTACACAATTAACTTAGGCTTGAATAAAAACTGAGAGTGGATGTGTCATTACACAAAGTAAAACTATTTCCCCATGTTTATTTTCCACCCCCCTACTGTTCCTCACTCGTTCTTGTCAACTGCTGGAAATGGCCCACCTTGATTATCACTACAAAAGGTTCCCACCTCCCCCTACTGCTAATAGCTCACCTTACCTGATCACTCTCGTTACAGTGTGTATGGTAACACCCATTGTTTCATGTTCTCTGTGTATGTAAAATCTCCCTACTGTATTTTCTACTGCATGCATCCGATGAAGTGAGCTGTAGCTCACGAAAGCTTATGCTCAAATAAATTTGTTAGTCTCTAGGGTACCACAAGTACTCCTTTTTTTTGCGGATACAGACTAACACAGCTGCTACTCTGAAACATGTTGTAATCAGTTTTGCATAATAGATTGTTATATTACACCAGTATAAAAGTTAATAATTTTATCATACCAATGTATACACAGAACCCCGTGCTAGTACACTTATCTTCCGAGAACACAAAGCTCATGTTTTAGAGGCACCCATAAAATCTGGTATCGCCCTAAAGCAAAGGTTACCATTCTGAAATAAAGATAGCTTAATTTTCATGAATACACATGGAAATAGTTAGATCCGGTTTAAAAAAAAGTTTTGTTAAAAATTTCAAAATTGGTATATGGTCTTCATTGTATGAGGTCCAAACAGACCCCTACATATATTTTTTTCCCAAAAAAAAGTTTCTTGGAAAAAAATTTCAAAAAAATTCCTTACGTTTTCAAGAAAAGAAAATATGACTTTAGACAAAATACTAGCAAAGAAAAGTAGGATTCTGAAAGAAAAAGGCTTAAGGGCAACAGAAAGGCAGAAAAACTGAAAACTTGAAAACAACAACTAAGTTAAATTGTTTGCTTCAATTTCATAGAGAAACTGAAAAAAATTCTAAGGTGAAAAATTGTGAAAACGTTCTTTTTTCTTTCTTTAAAAAAACAAAAATGGTTAGTGCAAAACAATTTGACCACCACTAGAATTACTGTTGATAGTAGCTGGTATGGGTCTTGCATTTAAAAAAAAAATCGCTAAAGTATTCTACATTCCCAAAACTGTAGCGCATGTTATAACATTTGGGACCAGTACTGTAAAATGCTGAAGTGGCTATGCTACTAGAGGTCTATTTTAAGTGACAGAAGACAACCAGAGACATGGATTAGGTTATATAGAGATGGAGGCATTTGAAACTCATAGATACAATGGATGGATAGACTTGTTGCAAGAGTGACTAGTTATTATCAGTGTAAACATGTAATAGAGACAGCACGAAATATAGTGTCAAAAAGAGAGAAAAAGAATGCTGGGGGCTTGAAGTTTTGCTGCTCCTGAATGAAGAAAAAGATCCCTGCAAGAGTGAGCAATGAAGCAAGAAAGAACGAAAGTAAAGTCTCCACTGGAAAGCAGAGCATGTCTCCCCTTTGTAACATGCTGCATCAGCTCTGCCTCACATAATGTCATCTGACCCTGCAGACAGACAGACTCTTTGGAAATATAATGGTGCAGTAAGCAGAAAAACAAAGTCATAATGTCAGCTACATACCTACAAGTACCACATTCTGTGTGCCATATTTAAATGGGGTTACATAGCTCCCATGTGAACTCTATCACTGCAGTCAGGGAGTGTGTCTTCTGCAACAGAACTTCCCCCCTTCCTCTGTTATGTGTCACATCATGTCATGTGAGAATGAACAATCTTTTACTGGTAATTTGTACAGTTTCCAACACAATGGGATCTCAGTCTTGGTCTGGGCTCCTGCGTGAAACAAATAAATAAATAATAAACATGGCATACCAAAAACTCAAGGGCCACATGACAGAATCAGAGCAACGGAATGTACTGTATGTATAGAATAGCATGTATTTGGAAAATCCCAAGGAAGTTGGGCCAGAGTCTCCATTCCTCTGGAGCAATGATTGCCACAGGAACAGAAAGAAGCCGTTCCCAGCAGCATCCTAATCGTACTTCCTTAGTCCCCTATCTGAGGGCTGTGAAGGAGGAAGTACTGTGAAGCTATTCCCGCAGCTCTACACCATGCAGCATCCCCCTTACACCAGGGGTATTTCCCAGGGGATATTTCAGTAGGTTTTCCAGTTTCTTTATGCCACCAGTGTAATGTAAAGGGGCAGGAGTATCTGACTTGATGTGTATTGCACTGAGATATGTCATAGGCCATAAGCGTTGCTGGGGTGCTCTTCCTCAGAAAGAGAAAAAGCATCACTGCAGCTACTTTTACTGTGACTTCCTAAGTGTCAGGGTGGTTTAGCACTGGAATAAATTTCCGAGGGAGGTTGTGGAATCTCCATTAGTGGAGATTTTTAAGAGCAAGTTACACAAACACCTGTCAGGCATGATCTAGATAATACTTAGTCCTGCCTTGAGTGCAGGGGACTGGACTAGAAGACCTCTGGAGATCCCTTCCAGTCCTATGATTCTATCTTACCTAGGAGATTTTCTCATTTTGATGGTCATAAGGGTAGGAGCAGCTTTCCTGGCAACGTCTCTCTGTTGCTTTCTAATTACATCATACCTGATTATAAATGGACATGTTTTAATGTATAATGGATGGACTGGGGGGTGGGGGGAGGAATTTTTACATTAGCTGAGCATATGAATAATGTGGTTATGGCTGAGGTCTCAAGCACATAGTGTTTTCTTTACAGTCATATTGAAACTGGCATATTGCACATTAGATTTGCATTTTATTCCATTTGTCTTAAATAAATTATATTTTAATTACAGTAGGATCTGGAAATGTAATAATAGTCTGGATCTTTTTTTAATCTAATAGAATGATTTAAAAATAACTAAATCAGAGGAAAAACAGTAACCTATTATATGGCAGTTCAGTATGACTGCAAAGAGAATATTGTGCTACTGTATCCTCCTAACATACTCCAGCCCTGTGTTTCTTTCCTTGTGGCTGCCATTTCATCTTCATCAAAACATTGAACTGCCAGTTTGGGAGGTGGGTCATACGTTTTATGATTTGGATGGACTCATTATTAACACTGGGCACTAAGATTCTACCAGAAAAAGTACTGTTTTTGTCAACATTTGTCAAGACACAAACACTCCTTTACAGGAATTTAAGACCAAAAAAACATGTATTATACTAAATGAGTTAACTAAGCTTTATCACACATTCATGACAAAATTGTAGGGTTAGGTTTCAGTTGTCAGGAACTCATATGGGAAGGGAATTTCACAAGAGATTAAAACCATAAAGGCACTAAAGATACTATAGATTTTGAAACACATGCATAGGATGGCAGGTTTATGATGGGCTACAGAACAGATCAAAACAATGACTCATCAAATTCTGGACTTCCTGCAGAAGAAAGAAAAAGTTGCACTTCAGAAAAGCGCACCGTGCCACCAGGGCTGTGTTGTACTAAGGAAATCAAGTACAAGCCATTCATTACTGCTTTTTTTTTTTTTTTTAAAAACAGCCAGAATTTCAGTGCTGAAATTTAGACTAACACTCAGATTCTTCAGTCACGTAGGTGGATAGTCCCATTGCCATGAGGAGTTTCTGGAGTAGGCCCCAATCTAACACAATATCATCCTGGAGAAAATAAGGTGAATGAAGCCCATTCCCACTTTAAAATACCCAGTGTGTTTTTGAAATGTCTCACTTCTTGCTATCCCTCCTTGGCAAGTCTTCCTTTGCAACCATAAGTATGGATCCACATAAAGCTACAGGTAAACCTCATGCGGCTTCCTGCTCCAGGAAAGAAGTCCTGGATTTCCTCAGCCTGTCAGGAGAAGGAATGGTGCAAGCCCAGCTTCAGACTAATTGCAGAAATAAATGTGTCTATTCAGATATTGCAGAGGGAATGCAGAAGCTGAAGCATGACTCTGACAAGTAGCAATGCCAGCCAAGGGGAAGGAACTGCAGCAGTCGTACCAAAAGGCAAGGGAGGCCTACAGAAAATCTGGACTCCCCTCATAGCTGCTGCATCTTTGTGGAACTGGATGCCGTACTAGGCAGTGACCCCACAACCATCCTGTGAGTAATTGTGGACACCTCATGAAACCCAGAGGAAGGAACCCCAGAAATGCACATTGACAAAAAGCTGATGGGGGAAGGAGAGGATGCAGACTGGGCAGAGAGCTAGGAGTTCATCAAAAGCCAGCCAAACCTGCCACAGATGAACCCAGAGGAGGAACCCACTGAGGAAGAAGGGCGATCAGATATGTGTATTAATGCTTTTTTAATTTTTTTATGGGCCTTGAAACTTCTCCCTCCCTGTCCCTCTTCCACATTTCTCAGAATGGTGCCTGAATGCACATGGGTGGGGAATAAAGGAATTGCCTTTTGAAGTAGCTGATTTATTTGAACAAGGTGCACTGGCAGTCTTAGGCAAAGAAGAAGAGAGAGAATATTATAAGCAACACGAAAACCTTCCCACATGCATGCTTTTCCCATTGAGGGCAGATAGAATTTCTAGCAACATCAAGAGATGCACTAGAAACAGAAAAAGAAACACAGTGAAACCAAAAGTTAGCATTCAGATAAAATACATAGAAAAATTAAAATAATCATTGCAAGCAATCCAGTAAGTGGTCATTAGAACAACGCTTCCTCAGCTCTCGTCCCCTAAAGCCCCTACTCTACTTGCGCTATATTGATGACATCTTCATCATCTGGACCCATGGAAAAGAAGCCCTTGAGGAATTCCACCATGATTTCAACAATTTCCATCCCACCACCAACCTCAGCCTGGTCCAGTCCACACAAGAGATCCACTTCCTGGACACTACAGTGCTAATAAACAATGGTCACATAAACACCACCCTATACCGGAAACCTACTGACCGCTATTCCTACCTGCATGCCTCCAGCTTTCACCCTGACCACACCACACGATCCATCGTCTACAGCCAAGCTCTGCGATACAACCGCATTTGCTCCAACCCCTCAGACAGAGACAAACACCTACAAGATCTCTGTCAAGCTTTCTTACAATTACAATACCCACCTGCAGAAGTAAAGAAACAGATTGATAGAGCCAGAAGAGTTCCCAGAAGTTACCTACTACAGGACAGGCCTAACAAAGAAAATAACAGAACGCCACTAGCCGTCACCTTCAGCCCCCAACTAAAACCCCTCCAACGCATTATTAAGGATCTACAACCTATCCTAAAGGATGACCCAACACTCTCACAAATCTTGGGAGACAGGCCAGTCCTTGCCTACAGACAGCCCCGCAACCTGAAGCAAATACTCACCAACAATCACATACCACACAACAGAACCACTAACCCAGGAACTTATCCTTGCAACAAAGCCCGTTGCCAATTGTGCCCACATATCTATTCAGGGGACACCATCGCAGGGCCTAATAACATCAGCCACACTATCAGAGGCTCGTTCACCTGCACATCCACCAATGTGATATATGCCATCATGTGCCAGCAATGCCCCTCTGCCATTTACATTGGTCAAACTGGACAGTCTCTATGTAAAAGAATAAATGGACACAAATCAGACGTCAAGAATTATAACATTCATAAACCAGTCGGAGAACACTTCAATCTCTCTGGTCACGCAATCACAGACATGAAGGTCGCTATCTTAAAACAAAAAAACTTCAAATCCAGACTCCAGCGAGAAACTGCTGAATTGGAATTCATTTGCAAATTGGATACTATTAATTTAGGCTTAAATAGAGACTGGGAGTGGCTAAGTCATTATGCAAGGTAGCCTGTTTCCTCTTGTTTTTTCCTACCCCCCCCCCCAGATGTTCTGGTTTAACTTGGATTTAAACTTGAAGAGTGGTCAGTTTGGATGAGCTATTACCAGCAGGAGAGTGAGTTTGTGTGTGTATGGGGGTGAGGGGGATGTGAGAAAACCTGGATTTGTGCAGGAAATAGCCCAACTTGATTGTCATGCACATTGTGTAAAGAGTTGTCACTTTGGATGGGCTATCACCAGCAGGAGAGTGAATTTGTGTGGGGGGGTGGAGGGTGAGAAAACCTGGATTTGTGCTGGAAATGGCCCACCTGATGATCACTTTAGATAAGCTATTACCAGCAGGACAGTGGGGTGGGAGGAGGTATTGTTTCATATTCTCTGTGTATATATAAAGTCTGCTGCGGTTTCCACGATATGCATCTGAGGAAGTGAGCTGTAGCTCACGAAAGCTTATGCTCTAATAAATTGGTTAGTCTCTAAGGTGCCACAAGTACTCCTTTTCTTTTTGCGAATACAGACTAACACGGCTGTTACTCTGAAACCTGTTATTATATTATGGCTCAAATTGTAATGTAAACAACATGTATTATATAAACACCCAAAAATGCAGTGCTTTGATTTTTCCAGTCCCAGAGCCCAAGTCCAAAACAAATAACTTACATGCTATGCTTGGATTCAGGGATAGAAAGAGACAGAGATGGTCTGTTGCTGGCTCAGGGGGCTTGGCTTTGAATTAGCTTGCAAGGCTTGGCAGTGGCAAGCAGCCTCCTTCTCTTTCAAAGTTGATCTTGGCACAACACTCCCATTTGTCATCTGCCACGATCTTGATAAGGTCTGTCAGCAGATTTTCTTTAATTTTTGCCTGAACATTTCTCAGGAAGACTGTTTTGTTTCTTCCGCCATGGTAGGAAACTTTCCCACACCACTCCACAACGAGATCCGACAGTAGTATCACTGTGAAGAGAGTTGCCACATACGGGGAAATGCGGCCTCCAGCCACATGGAACAGTTACTTTCTCTGGGCCTTTGCCACCCTTATGAATCACCACTGATGTAATAAGTTAGTGCAGGAAACATTGCTAATTATTCCACTTATCTGGGACACAGGGAAAACCACCAACCATTCCTCATGGCTACAGGTTTTGAAAAAGACCCGTATCTATTAACCATGCTAAGAGCAATTGAACTGTCCAAAAGCAAGCTGCCCTGAAGCAAGTCTAACCCAGTTCATACTTTTATGAATATCCTTATAGTATATTTTTAGGGACTTTTCTCACTTATCTTTTCCTGTCCACCTTTAAATCTAACAATGCCTGTCTGTCTTATTGTTTGTCAGTGGCCTCAGCTTGGGTAGGCCAGCTCAAATGCAACTGCTGAAAGACTCACCTTGATCAAGAGGAAGAAGAAACAGACAAGAATATTTTCTCAGCTCTCCTCAGGAGCTCAGAGTCCAGGGCCCATGAAACAAGGGAGTAAGGGCTGAAGGAGAGGTAAAAGGACCAGAAGGTGCATAGGGAAAGCCACCAAGACATTATACAGCTCCTGAGCTGGCAAACATAGATGCAAAACATTGCACCCCGGCAGCCATTGCACTACATGGACAATTCTGTGTTTCTGTGGCTTGGCCCATTCACACTCCAGCCCTCACCCCGCCACATCACCAGAAGAGCATGCCATTTGATCCCTGCCAATCCCATGGGAAATAAGGAGAATAGCTCTGACTATACTTACACTGAGCTGTGAGTCATGCAGGAACAGTCAACACCTTGTACCTTCTTAATTGGCTTTAAACATTTTGTAGAAATATTTTTGTTGCTATTACTCCTCAGTAAAGATTTGTTTTGTGAAAATCAAGATTTATTTATTTTGTCTTGCAAGAAAGCCATGTGACGTCCTATGACGGGGTATACAAACCCTGCCCTGAACATGTAAGGGTTAAGGAGCTGCTCTGGGCTCAAGCAGTTCCACCCTGCCACAACTGCAAGACATATCAGGCCTGGAGAAAGGGCCTTAAACAGGAGAAGCCCAGTTCAGTTAGCAGCAACCCTGAGTGGGGAATAGATCTCATTTCTGGTGGAGGAATGTTGTTCAGGACAGGGACTGGTTGCCTGACCACAGCCAGTCTGAGACCCCCAAAGAGGAAGGTGGACAGGACTCTGATCAATTACCTTGGAACCCTTTCTACTGATTTGACAAAGGGCATTGAATGAGACTACAGCCTCCTTCAAGGGACTGCTGTTTCGTTTTGTTTTCCCCCTCCTTTCTGGAGGACCGTTATAACCTCACAAGGAGTAAACTCATGAGACATCCGTGCTTTGACCTGTACTACTGACCTTCCGTGAGTACAGGGTTGTACTTGTCTCACCCTAAGGTGGGGTGAGTAGAAGGCTGGGTCCATGATACGTCACTAGATTAATAAAATACATGAACAATTCATTCATACCAAGCCACCTGCAGTTTAATCATGAAGTGACACAAATGAACACAGAGCAGTACATTGACTATTGTATACTGTCACGGTGAGCTCTCAAGATCTCCTACAGCTGTACAGTGCCTTAGCTTCCTTTTATAACTGTTCTTGTGTTTGTTTGTTCATAATCAAAAAACAGACTTTCCACTTCCCCCCTCCATCCTGGCAGTAATGTGTTTTGCATATTTGCAAAACAAAGGGGGAAACAACATGCAGAAATAACAGTAGAAATGTTTGGCTCACTGAGATCCAGCCTAGTCATGAGATATCTCCAGCATCATTTCAAGCTACCAAATGCACCTTCAACAGTCATCCTGCACCTGCTTAGGTGATAGTTAAATCTCCCCTTGCTACATATCTGGTGTATGGCTTCATGAATCAGAGAAGCAAAGGGTAGGCTGAGTCCCCAAGAATCATAATTGGCATTGCATTCTCACTAACATGAATGTACCAGTCAGGAAAAATGTCCCAGCATGAAGCTTTTCAAGAAGTCCTGTGTTCCTAAAAATACAAGCATCATACACCTTCCCATATTCATCCCATCCGTCACCCCACCCTGGTGAGGGAAACCCATTTCATTGAATCCATCAACTTGTTCCTGGCA
The DNA here is from genome assembly GCF_965140285.1 of Lepidochelys kempii. Taxonomy (NCBI): domain Eukaryota; kingdom Metazoa; phylum Chordata; order Testudines; family Cheloniidae; genus Lepidochelys; species Lepidochelys kempii. The sequence goes on from NC_136388.1 coordinate 30,147,650, forward strand.
GTGCCCCAGAGTCACAATCTTGTGCAGCAGGATAGGCTTAATGGCCTTGCACTCCTGGATGATGACCACCTGCACTGTAGATTATCTAACACCAAACTAATTGTCCACTGACTAATAGAAATCTGGGAGTGTAGGCTTCCACAGTGTGATTGTCACTTGTTTCTCCACTCTCAAAGCACCTCTCATTTTGGTGTTTCAGTGCTAGAGGGCAGGGCAAGCTCCACGCACAGATCCCCCATCACTTGGTGCTCATTTCACAGGCCCAGAAACACTGTGGGAACTGGTCAATGAATGCCTGCAGCAGCTGGCAACCATCATTCAGTGTCTGCATCATATTCTCCTCCCCTGTTTCTTCACTGTGGCAGGACCAGGTGCTGTAGTTGGTGAAGAATGGCAAATACAGAAGTTCTGTCCTGTCTCTAACACAGACACAAGCACTCTGCTGATCTGCTTCACATCCATGCTTCTGTCGATGAGATGACAGAGAGATTGAAAAACAGTATCAGGAACTGTGGGAATTTAAAAAAAAACATGTGAAAGGAAAAGATCATGGGATGGAAGAGAGGGAATTGTGGAAAACTGACCCCAGGCTCTCTAAATTCCCCAAAAGGAGTGCTAGTATCCCACAATGCATTTTCAAAATATCCCAGAAGGTAGTGCACTGGACAGTGGTGTGGGATACCCTGCTCTGCCCACCCATAATGCAGGATGTCCATTACCAATACAACCTCTTGCTGTGAGGACGTGCTGTACCAGCAAAGGCAGTCAAATGTGCACATGCAATAACAAAATTGCATTGTTAGCTGTTAAATGTCAGCAGAAATGCTACTAGTAAAACTTTCTAGTGTAGCCCTAGATTGTAAACTTCTTGGGGAAGGGACCATCTTTTTGTTCTGCATTTGTACAGTGCCAAGCACAATCGGGTCCTGGTCCATAACTAAGGCTCCGAGGCATTACAACAATTAGATAGTAATTCAAACATAAACAAATGTATAAACAATAAAGCTGCCTATTAGGCAGGCCAAAAAAATATTCCTATGGGGAATAGCTGTTTTGACCTATCATCCCTTCTCTTCTGTAATAAATAAAATTTCTAGTTAACGGCTAAAAGATCACAGTAAATACATCTTCATTTTGACCTGAAATCTGACAACTCAGGCTATGGCTAAGTGCATGAAGGAACCAGTTTCATAGGTGAAGTAGTCCAGGCAACTTCCATCTATGTTATGGAGGTAAATTGATTACATTGATCTAGAAGATAACTAGACCAATTTTCAAACACACAAGTACCCACTGAGGTACTGAGGATCTGGCCTATTATGCCTATTGTTTATTTGGTTTCTGTCTCTCCATTCTTAATAAGCTTTGTTTTAGTGCAACCATTGTGGTTTTATTGTAAAGTTAGGGAATTTCACAGAGACCAACTCAAAAGGTGAACCAGCTTTCACTCTGGAAGAAGAGATGGTGAAGCATGTCTGTGATTCCTAGTCAAAAAGGTATATAGTAAGGAGTCCTTTAAGCGTGATGTGTATTGCTTTCAGTCCTCCACATGCTTGGAAATACATAATGATAATGGGTGGAAAGAGAAGGAAACAAATGCACATTCATCAGCTAAAGCTTATGCATGCCTAATGTTTTTCCCTTCCTAGCTTCCAAATCTCCTACATGCTCACAGCCGTCACTGTGAGAAGCCCCTAACTGGTACCATATTTTCCTTATTATCACGGTGTGTATTAGTCTTTGAGTTCAAATCCTGAACTCTTGCAGGTCTGTCTGTCGGTGGTGGTTCTTCTGCCTTTATAACATTTTCTCAATATACCCAGCACATTTTTATCTGCTGAGCCTATTGTGAAATACATGAACTTTAACTTTTTGAAGTTTACCAACATCCTGTTTTCCACCTGACCCTTGATGGCTTATATAATATGACATTGTTAGTCATGATAAGGTAAATGAGTATTGACTCATGTAATCAAATATATAAAACCAATCCTTTATAAACCACCCCTTGTGCAACTGTAGATCCATCCCTTATTACACCCCTCCAAACCCGCAAGCCTCTAAGGCATCAGTCTGAGAGCAGAGAGTTAAAGGCTGGATAGAGTAGAGAGTTAAAGGCTGTTTTTCCCCCCAATACCTGTATACTGTATAATCAATATAATTAACAGCATTGAAATAATGCAAATACCCCCAATGATATTGTAGATAGAAGTAAGGGAGACCAGGTCATGGGACATTGTCAGGCTTACAAACAGCTCTTTAGAGTGTATGTATTATACCAAAATGCTCCTAACTGTATCCAGGAGTCTACCTGGCTCAAACTGTGCATGCATCAGACAGAATGGTTGTGCTGGATATTAAGCTACCAGGTCTTTCAACATCCACAAATGGGACTAAGGAATGGACCTGTTTCCTAGGGCAGATCCTTCAATATCATTCCCATCCCCCCGTGCCAGGTGTAGCAGAAAATAAATAATGTTATCACTTCATCTTTTCCATTGGGCTGTTGAAAATCTTCCTCTACTTCTATTGTCCACATATGCAAAGAGACGTGGAGATGGGGGCAAGGCAGACTAGAATCCCTTATCCAGACATTCAGTGCTCTCCATAGAATAACTATTGGATAGAAGGGATCTATCTACATGTGAAGATGATCTTTGCTGGATAGTTGTCCTTGTGGAATCACATCACTAGCTCCTCTGTAAATGCTCAAAAAGAAGGCTTTCTGGAGGCAGATGGCATGGACATGCCTTGGAGATTTGCCCCCTAAATAGCTCACTAATTGCTAGATGGGCCTGTTGGATCAGGATATAGAGACCTGTATTTTTCCCTATCTCTCTGTGTGTGCGCATGTGTACACAGGTGGGGAGGAAGTTCTGGATGAGAAGGATGCAGTGAGGTGTCAGGACATAAATGTAACTCTTTCCCCTCTGACTAAGGCTGCATGTTCACCTTTTCAGTAGACTCCTGACAAACATGGGATAGATGGTTACTAGTATCAACAGATAAGTACGTGTATTTGGGCTGTCACCATTTTTTTAATCTGATATGCTAGAAAAATTTATGTGGGGCAATTTCCCTTTGAAAATTGGATGGCAATTGTGGCTTTGCTGGCAAATAGTAATTTTCCCATTTGTATTTGTGTCATTTTGTACATAGAAAAAGCATATTTGCACCATGGAGACTGGAAATGGTTGCGTCAGCATATCTGATGCCTGCATTGAACCATACTGGTACTCATGGAACACTCTAATCTGTCTTTTTTTCCAATACCATATTAAACATTTCCAGTTATAGTTGACACACTCAAAGGAATTATCTGCAATATCAGCGGTGCTAATTAAATGGACCTTAGACTGGTACTTTTATACTTCTGTTTATTTTTAATTTTTTGTCAGCCTGGCTACCAGAGTTGCTGCAGAGAGACATAAACTGCACACTATAACAAGGAAGACAGTGAAAATATTTTATCAACTGAAGAAGAATATTGGTAGGGTGATGTACTCCTATTGGTGACTGCCCTGCTATTTTTTATTTTATTTTATTTATTTAGATTTAAAATAAAAGATGCTTATCTAAGACAAACATAATTATACTATAAATACAATTACATTAAATTTCAGCAACATGAAAATCATTATTTTCTCAGGAACACAACCAGCCATCATCTAAGAAGCATACTAAAGACTTTGGGGCTCAGATTGAGCACTGACTCCTCATGACAGCTAAGACATTTGATATTATTAGTAGGGATGTCAAACAATTAAAAAATAATCACAATTAATCACAAGATTTAAAAAAAGGTCATAATTAATCACAGTTTTAATAGTACTGTTAAACAATACCAAAATGCCAATTTAAATTCAGCATGGAAGCATGTCCTCTGGAATGGGAGTTGAAGCATGAAGGAGCATACAAATGTTTAGTACATCTGGCACGTAAAGACCTTGTAACATTGGCCACAACAGTCCCATGCAAACTCCTGTTCTCACTTTCAGCTAACATTGTAAATAAGAAGCACTATGTGATAGGGTGCTAGGCAAAGCGTTGCTGATTCAGCCCTCTGTCATGCTAGCTCCCATTTAGGGGAATAAATTAGAGCTGGCTGGAGGTAACCTGGCCCTAATTGGGGTGATAAGACTCTGTATTGTGCCTGTGTTTTTCCAGCATTAAGTTTGCAAGTGTGAATCAGCACTAAAGACAGAAGCTATATTTTTCTTTCTTTGCCCTTTTGTGTATGTCTTTTTTTTCTAGGAAACGGGATAAGATTTTCACAACAGCAGCAACAATAGCAGCTTTAGCCCCTCTGAACTAACTTTTTCTCTTTTCCCACAAAGGACAGTTATTACTATCTTTAATACCATCTAAAAGACTGTAGTCTATCTCCCCCCAGCTCTCCACAGCTAAGGGGAAAGAAAATAAGGGATATTGTTAATAACAACATTGGGGGAGAATTAATGTGCTTTAATTTACATGTATTGACATCATACCTTTAGTTGAGTTGTCTTAGTTTTCCTCAGTGTCCTTCTATAGACAAACCTGGGATCCAGGTCTTTGGTATCTCTTAACATAATAGAATGGTCCTGTCTTTCCTAGTTATGCTAACAGCTGCATTCTTATCACAACCTCTCCTGTTTCTGATATAAGTTGTGTACATATTGGATAGAAGACAACAAAAAGCAAAAAATGCTGTCAAAATAAAAAAAGAGGAAAAGGAAACACTTTATTCAAATACTCCAGTACAATAGGTTACCCTTTGCATATTTATTTATAACATCAATAGCCAGTTAGCAGAAAACTGGATTTGCACAAGCTACATTTTCAAGTCTTGGTGCCAAATATGTGTTAATCCTAAATGCTGTAAATTGTAATGTCCCTTATTATTTATGTTGGGTTGTTCCTCTCCCCTCCCTTCCAATAAGCAGCTTATTCTGGTTTATTTGCAGTGCTGACATTTTAAAATAGATTCTGATTGGCAATGGTAACATTCTCTCTCCCCCCTCCCAACACCTCTTTTCAAGTCAAAACTTGAAATCAACTTTGTGCAAAAACTTAGTTGCTGAAAAACATTCAAAGATGCTTTGTTTAGTTGTTTTTCCTTGCCGTTATTCAATGACTCTGTACCTTGAAAAAAGATTGAAGTTGGGTGAGGTTTGCAGCTGTGATTACTTCTCTAATTTAAGTGATTATTTTCAAACCCCCTTTTTGCTGCTAGTTGGTTAGTAGCAGTTGAGAAGGAGCATTAAAGATCAGTGTATGTTTAAAACTAAGGGCTTCTGTGTTTTGTTGTTTGGAATTCAAAGCTGTACATTTCTATTATCCAGGTGCTTTTACAAAATGACCTACAAAACTAAACCTCTGCTTCATCTATTTTTTTTTTCAAAAGAGCATTTTAAAAAATACTTATACCAGGTAATTGATCTGTTGCCTGCAGGCTAGGTGAGTGACTTGACATTGTGAATGAAACAAACCAAGTTAATCCTTGTTACCAGAGATACAAATGTTTTATAAATATAGAACTGATTAAATACCATGAATAAGTGTTTTGATTTTCATAGGTTTCAGAGTAACAGCAGTGTTAGTCTGTCTTTGCAAAAAGAAAAGGAGTACTTGTGGCACCTTAGAGACTAACCAATTTATTTGAGCATGAGCTTTCGTGAGCTACAGCTCACTTCATCGGATGCATACCATGGAAACTGCAGTAGACATTATATACACACAGAGACCATGAAACAATACCCCCTCCCACCCCACTGTCCTGCTGGTAATAGCTTATCTAAAGCGATCATCAAGTTGGGCCATTTCCAGCACAAATCCAGGTTTTCTCACCCTCCATCCCCCCCACACAAACTCACTCTCCTGCTGGTAATAGCCCATCCAAAGTGACCACTCTCTTCACAATGTGTATGATAATCAAGGTGGGTCATTTCCAGCACAAATCCAGGTTCTCTCACTCCCTCACCCCCCTCCAAAAAACCACACACACAAACTCACTCTCCTGCTGTAATAGCTTATCCAAAGTGACCACTCTCCCTACAATGTGCATGATAATCAAGGTGGGCCATTTCCAGCATAAATCCAGGCTTTCCCCCCCCCCCCCCCCCGGCGGGGAACACACACAAACTCACTCTCCTGCTGGTAATAGCTCATCCAAACTGACCACTCTCCAAGTTTAAATCCAAGTTTAACCAGAACGTCTGGGGGGGGCGGGTAGGAAAAAGCAAGGGGAAATAGGCTACCTTGCATAATGACTTAGCCACTCCCAGTCTCTATTTAAGCCTAAATTAATAGTATCCAATTTGCAAATGAATTCCAATTCAGCAGTTTCTCACTGGAGTCTGGATTTGAAGTTTTTTTGTTGTAAGATAGTGACCTTCATGTCGGTGGTTGCGTGACCAGAGAGATTGAAGTGTTCTCCGACTGGTTTATGAATGTTATAATTCTTGACGTCTGATTTGTGTCCATTTATTCTTTTACGAAGAGACTGTCCAGTTTGACCAATGTAAATGGCAGAGGGGCATTGCTGGCACATGCTGGCATATATCACATTGGTGGATGTGCAGGTGAACGAGCCTCTGATAGTGTGGCTGATGTTATTAGGCCCTGCGATGGTGTCCCCTGAATAGATATGTGGGCACAGTTGGCAACGGGCTTTGTTGCAAGGATAGGTTCCTGGGCTAGTGGTTCTGTTGTGTGGTATGTGGTTGTTGGTGAGTATTTGCTTCAGGTTGCGGGGCTGTCTGTAGGCAAGGACTGGCCTGTGTCGCCAGACAGCCAGCCCCCCCCCCCCCCCAGACCAGCATTGCTGGAAACACAGGAGGAAGCAGGAACAGGGCACTTAACATATATTCCAGCACAGCCTTTGAAGCTGTGAAAGCACAGGTGTGCTGCTACAATGTGCCTCTGGGAGCAGATACAAGGATTAAGCTCACAGCAGGCAGAGGCCCTGTGACAGACATGGCTCTTAGCCCCAACTAAATAGCGTGATGCACACACACCAACATCCTAGGTGGGAAAATATTTACCCTGATAAAAGAAATGTCCAGTAGTCGAAACTTATTGTTTCTCTCCTTTGCAAGTGTAAACTACTCTTGCGAAAGCTGGCGTCACCCAGACAGACCAGCCTCAATTTGGTATAAGAAAGGAGAAAGAGAATAAAGGAGTACAGAGGTATAAGTAGGGGACCTACAGCACCATGATTTTTGAGTGCTTTTCACTATCTATCTGCTGGTCAGATAAGTGACAGCCTCCCAAGGCTTCTGCAGCTAAGAGGGTCCCTACGCCTTGTCCCTTATTCGTCTTTCCGCGGAATTGAGTGACCGATCCTGGCTTGGCACCGCTGGAATCGAGAGATGCAAGGAGGGTAAGAAGCACCCACACCTGATCTCCTATCTTTAGTGTACACATATTTTGAAATAGAGCTCTATATTTTGTTTTCTTTCTTTGGGATTGTGGCTTCAGTTTTGTAACTTGTTTGTGTGTGTAACATCTCTACATTTAAATAAGTAGGCACTAGCAATTTTGTAACCACATGATTAGAATCTAGCTTAATAAATTTTGGTAACCATTTATGCATAAGCCTGACTTGTTTTCTCTGGTTTACTGTAAAGCAGCCAACACAATTAAAGAACCTCAGCCGTTTTGGCTCTAAAGCCTGGCCATTAGGTGAGAGTACTAAGAGCCTAGCGTTGAGTTGTGCCGCCTCCACGGGGCAAACTCTTGGGGCACCTGTCAGTCAATCCTGGCTGCCCGCTGCGAAGGAGCTCTGAGCTCTAGCAGTTAAAGTCACGGGTGTGGAGAGGCTCTTAGTGCTGCCATTGGGGCACCTGTCAGTCAGTATTGACTGCCCGCTGCGAAGGAGCTCTGAGCTCTAGCAGTTAAAGTCACGGGTGGTTAGGACCTTGGGGCATCCGTCAGCCTAGCCCGGGCTGCCTGCCGCGAAGGGACAGTGCGTCCTAGCGGTTAAAGTCACGGATGGTATAAACGGGCATAGCTGGCACCTCACCAAACATCCTTGGCCGTCGGCTAACAGAAATTGGCATCACGAACAGGATTGTGATATAGGCTGCACTACAGTAACACAATGAAACCAGTCATGATAAACACCACAGAATTCCCTGAGCTAGAGAAAAGTTTGACCCAAGAGGGATGGGGAAATCCCCTGTGGAGCAAAGAACTGCTGGAGAAATATTGGGGAAAACCAGCAGAGATCTGGCAGCATTTCTGTAACTGGAGAACTGCCTGCAAGATGAAGAAAGGGAAAGGAAAAGGTGCTTGTATATGGCTGCTTACTAACATTTGGCAAGCTGCCTGTAAGGATTATCATAGTCTGGCAATAGAATTTAATAGGCTGCAACAGGAAAGGGACACACTGCGCCAGGAATGCCAGAATTTAGATACCAGAGTAAGAACACTGAATAGGGATATGAAACATCTTCAGAAAAGATTACTTCCCTTAATTGAGAAAGAAGGGATAGAACGAAGGGAAAAGCTGGAGACTAAAACACGCAGAATCAACCGGGCTAAAGTTGAGACTGCTCTCTGGCTAGACCCTGAGGAATGGGATGGAGACATTTGGGATTCAGCAAATGAGTCCCCCTCCTCTGAGGAGGAAGGTCCCTCTGTAAAATTAAGACCAGCTATCACACAACACAAATCAGAAGAACATGAGGAAAATTTGAGTGGGGCAGAGCTGGATGAAGAAGGGGATGACTATTATCCATCCACCTCTTCAAAAACAAAGAAGGGAGGTAAAAAGGGAAAAGGGAGTAAAGCTCCAACACACTTTACCAAAATTACCACCCGCCAATATACTCCCATGGAGTTAAAAACAATCCAGGGAGATTTTGCTAAAAAGCCTGAGGAAGGTATAATAGAGTGGCTGGTCCGCCTCTGGGACACTGGGGGTGGATATATACGCCTAACAGCCCAAGAAACTGAGCGCCTTAACTTAGGTGCAGGAATATTCCTGGAACACTCAGAGGGGAACACCCCTAAAACACTTTGGTCTCTGGCTTGTCGATGGGCAAGAGGAATTTACCCAGCAGATCGAGATGAACCCACAGTAATGCACGGGACCAACATAGATGAGGTAAAAACAGCTCTATTAACTGTGGCTGTCATTAGCATGCTTGGCCAAAACCCTCAAGAGTTAGCCTATGAAAGCCCATGGGAGGGTCAGGTAGATGTAGATGATCTCAGACCCCTGCTTAAGGGAGTTCCGAGTAACCACAGGGCTATGGCACTGTCCCTTAGATCAGAAGCTGCAGCACATAACAGTACCTTTCGGGCACTGCTAAACCTTCTGGTGTCATACTTTAGAGAATTCGGAGACATCAGAGCACTGACAGGCAAAGCTAAGATGTGTTCCCTTCAGGGAAACAAGGGGGCACCATCTAAAGGACATAAAAACAAGCGAGAGCCAACCCAGGAGGAAAAGGAGCTTAGAGCCAAGTTGTGGAGACAATGTCTGGCTTTAGGTTATCCCAGAGATGTGATAAATGGACTGCCCACAGAGCGGCTAAAATTATTCACCACCTTTAAAAGAGCTGACTGGGAGACAACTAATGCTACTCCCAGTGCACCTCTGCAGCTCTCTCCTCTTTCCCCACCTGCAGACACCCGGTATACTCCATTGCTGCAGCAACTACAAGAGTTACCAGAGCAGGGAAACTAGCTTGCGGGGGTCAATCTCCTCTCCTAATAAACCAGCTTAAATCCAAAGAGGAGAAAACAACAGCAAAAGACCCCCGGATACATGTAACTGTAAATGACAAACACATTATTCCTTTCTTAATGGACACAGGGGCTCAAATGTCCATGATTAAGCGAGAAAGTTTTCAGGGCTCGCCACCTACTGGCGGAAAGCAGGTACTTGATACAGGAGTAAATGGCAGTACCATAACTTACCCATTAGTTAAGATAAAACTGGATATCCCCTTGCAACCCCACCATCAGCCCCGAAAATATGAGGTGATTTTGGGCAATGCCAACCTACTGGGCATGGATGTTTTAAGAGGAAAGAAGGGAAGGATTAATGGGGAAAGATGGGCTTTTGGAGTCAGTTCTGTTCCTCATGCCACCCACCTGGAAGAGGAAAGCCCTCCCCACTATTCTGTAAACTTACTTAGCAGCACGCCTGCTCTCCCGCCCTCAACAGTAACAAACATAAAGCAGTATAATGTCCCAGCTGAGGCCATAAGCCCTGTTACTGACCTGATCAAAGATTTGGAACAGCGAGGAATTTTACTTCGTACCCACTCTCGCTTTAATTCTCCTGTGTGGCCCATCAAGAAACCAAATGGCAAATGGAGACTCACTATAGACTATAGGAAGCTAAACAGTAACACTGGACCATTAACTGCAGCAGTCCCTAGCATAACAGATATTGTAAACACCATACAAACCTGGGATAAACCCTGGCTAGCAGTATTAGATGTAAAGGACATGTTCTTCATGGTCCCTTTGCAACCAGCTGACCAGGAAAGATTTGCTTTTACTTGGAAAGGTATACAATACACTTTTACCTGAATGCCACAAGGGTTTAAACACTCACCCACTATTTGCCATGGGGCACTGGCAAAGGTCCTAGATGACCTTATCCTGCCACCCAATGTACAAACTGTGCAATACATTGATGACATCTTAATAGGTGGGAAAACCTCAGAAGAGGTACAGGAGGCTATGAATCAAATCAAAGGAGCACTAGAAGCCCTTAATTTAGAGTTACCAGCTGAGAAATGCCAAGGTCCCTCCCAAGAGATAAAATTCTTAGGTACTGTATGGATGGGAGGTAGGAGGTCTGTGCCTAATGACACTGTGCAAGAGCTAAATCAGGCACCCTCCCCTGAAAGTAAAGATCAATTGAGACAGATTTTGGGAACCTTGGGATTTTGGAGAAAACATGTACCTGGCTTTGCCATTATAGCCAGACCATTGTACAATTTGTTAAAGAAAAGTGCTGCCTGGGAATGGGCTCCTGCCCATGAGGAAGCCCTCAGGCAACTGATAGGGGAGATACACACCTATCAGGCCCTGGGTCCCATACATCCTGAAGCCCCATTCCATTTGTACCTAACTGTGGGAGCCACTGGAATGTCTTATGCTCTCTGGCAAGACAGTAACACTGCTCCCAGACGACCAATTCAGTTTGGTTCCAAGTCATGGCAAGGGTCACAGGCTAACTACACGCCTTATGAGAAGGTGCTTCTGGCAGCTTATACAGCCTTGAGAGAAACTGAGGAATTAACTCAGGATAAGGACATCACAATTCACACTCCTCTTCCAATCATTAAACCTGTATTGGAAGGGAAAGTTACCACCTGGTGTAGCACAAAAGATGACTATCCAAAGATGGGCACTTTACATACACCACAGGGTAGGGAGTGCAGACACTGCACAAAACCCCACTATGATTCAGGAATCCCTATGGAAAGTAGGAATGCCTGATGAATACCGCCTACCTCCACAGCAGTCTCCCATTAAGGATGCTGCCCCATTTGATCCTTCTAAGCCTGAGGGAGTATGGTTCACTGATGGCAGTGCCAGGCTGGTAAAAGGAAAATGGAAGGGAAAAGCTGCAGCAGTGCCTGCAGACACCTCTGCAGCACCCCTAACTGCTGAAATTGATGGGTCAGCACAACTTGCAGAATTAGCTGCAATTAAACTGGCCTGTGAAGCAGGAGCCACCGCAGTATATACGGACTCCTATGCGGTATGGGCAGGTGCCACTCAGTGGATCACTAACTGGAAAAATAACCACTGGGAAATAGGAGGTAAACCAGTCTGGGGACTGGAATACTGGAAGTGGTTATATCAGCATGCCCTGCAACAACCCCTGTCTATAGGACATGTCTCAGCTCATCAGAGGAATAATACCCCAGCTGCACAGTTAAACGATTTAGCCGATGCAGCTGCCCAGCTCTTTACCACACAAGTAGAATGGGAACGCTTATATTCATGGTTACATGATAATTTAGGACACACAGGAAGTGATGAGTTAGTGCGGCAAGCACATATCAGGGGGTGGCCTATCACCCACAGACAGGCTAGAGACCTGGTACAAGCCTGCACTATTTGTGCTGAGACTAGAAAACATATAGTAGAAGGACAAAGGTTTGCCAGGCTAAGAGATGGAAAAACACTATGGGCAACCTGGCAGGTCGACTATGTCGGACCACTGCCCACTACAAGGCAGAGGTGGAAATACATCTTGACTGGGGTAGAAATTGTTTCAGGGATTGGTTTTGCATATCCAACCCGATTGGCAACAGGGCTGTCCACAGTTATGGGACTAAACCGCTTAACAGCAATTGTCCCAATGCCTCAAGAAATCCAATCAGATAATGGTTCGCATTTTAAGAATAAACTTGTAAGGGAATGGACCCTTAACCATGGAGTCCAATGGACCTTCCACCTTCCATATCGACCTCAATCTAATGGCATGGTCGAGTGCTGGAATGGGTTGCTAAAGAATCACTTGAAGCCTACTGATGGCACATGGGGAGACAGACTGGACGAAGTGGTGCAGAGATTAAACAACAGACAGACTCCTACAGGAAGTCCAATCAGCAGGGGATTCTTCCCTACAGGGAAAGCTATCTCCCCTGCCAGAACACCACTGCACAGTTCCAAGTATGCTCCCGGAGATACTGTTGTGATTAAACACCCAGCCCTGGGAACCTTTACCTGCGTTTTGCACGCCTATAAAGAGAAAGGTGTATGGAGTGCCTTAAATGCTGATAAAAGGCTAATAACCATTACAGAGGCTTGGATCGCATCCAAGACCGGCTGACCATGTGATTTATTGCAGGAATGGTCCCATGGTTCCGAGCAACCTGCCAGCTAACCTGTCAGCAAAATGGATCATGCAGCAGACCTGTTTGATCACTAGAGACTACTATGGACTGTTGATATATTTGCCATTACTTATAATAGCAGGTGTAATTTTTGCTTTTGGTTTTAAAATAAGTTTTTTTAGCTACAACACGACCCACCAGAGATATGTTCCTGCAAGCCCTCATGATCCTTCTGTTGGCTCCAGTCACCTTGGCAATACCAGAACATCCTCTTCGGGGAGCAATCCAAACCATCGCCTCAGCTGCTGGTGCTACAAATTGCTGGATGTGCACCTTGCTAGATTCAACCAATGGACTGGGAATTGAATTTGTACCACTACATGCAGTGGCTGAGAATGGACAAACCTCATGGATGCAATGGTTAGCTCAACACTTGGGATTCTCCCTCTCCCCGTTTTTACATTCGGTTGTGAATACTGTTTTAACCATTTTAATTATTGTAATTGTTTTTTGTGTAACTTTATGTATTATGAAGCGTTTGATTCAAACTGCTCTGTCCTCCACACAAATCAGATACCTAGAGCTAAAAAGGGATCCTACCCAATTCCGCGAACCCTCATCCTCTAATTTGGTTGTTGGGTATTTCTAGATTTCCCCAAGGAGGGCAAGAGGTGCTGGCATCACCGCCACCTTGCAATCTGGGATGTAGTGTGGTGCATCAGGGGGTGGAATGTAGCCAGACAGCCAGCCCCCCCCCCCCCCCCCCCCCAGACCAGCATTGCTGGAAACACAGGAGGAAGCAGGAACAGGGCACTTAACATATATTCCAGCACAGCCTTTGAAGCTGTGAAAGCACAGGTGTGCTGCTACAATGTGCCTCTGGGAGCAGATACAAGGATTAAGCTCACAGCAGGCAGAGGCCCTGTGACAGACATGGCTCTTAGCCCCAACTAAATAGCGTGATGCACACACACCAACATCCTAGGTGGGAAAATATTTACCCTGATAAAAGAAATGTCCAGTAGTCGAAACTTATTGTTTCTCTCCTTTGCAAGTGTAAACTACTCTTGCGAAAGCTGGCGTCACCCAGACAGACCAGCCTCAATTTGGTATAAGAAAGGAGAAAGAGAATAAAGGAGTACAGAGGTATAAGTAGGGGACCTACAGCACCATGATTTTTGAGTGCTTTTCACTATCTATCTGCTGGTCAGATAAGTGACAGCCTCCCAAGGCTTCTGCAGCTAAGAGGGTCCCTACGCCTTGTCCCTTATTCGTCTTTCCGCGGAATTGAGTGACCGATCCTGGCTTGGCACCGCTGGAATCGAGAGATGCAAGGAGGGTAAGAAGCACCCACACCTGATCTCCTATCTTTAGTGTACACATATTTTGAAATAGAGCTCTATATTTTGTTTTCTTTCTTTGGGATTGTGGCTTCAGTTTTGTAACTTGTTTGTGTGTGTAACATCTCTACATTTAAATAAGTAGGCACTAGCAATTTTGTAACCACATGATTAGAATCTAGCTTAATAAATTTTGGTAACCATTTATGCATAAGCCTGACTTGTTTTCTCTGGTTTACTGTAAAGCAGCCAACACAATTAAAGAACCTCAGCCGTTTTGGCTCTAAAGCCTGGCCATTAGGTGAGAGTACTAAGAGCCTAGCGTTGAGTTGTGCCGCCTCCACGGGGCAAACTCTTGGGGCACCTGTCAGTCAATCCTGGCTGCCCGCTGCGAAGGAACTCTGAGCTCTAGCAGTTAAAGTCACGGGTGTGGAGAGGCTCTTAGTGCTGCCATTGGGGCACCTGTCAGTCAGTATTGACTGCCCGCTGCGAAGGAGCTCTGAGCTCTAGCAGTTAAAGTCACGGGTGGTTAGGACCTTGGGGCATCCGTCAGCCTAGCCCGGGCTGCCTGCCGCGAAGGGACAGTGCGTCCTAGCGGTTAAAGTCACGGATGGTATAAACGGGCATAGCTGGCACCTCACCAAACATCCTTGGCCGTCGGCTAACAGCCTGTCTCCCAAGATTTGTGATTATCATAGTGACAAAGACCGGACACTTTTACTGAAAAATGGAAATTAGTCTTGTGCACTTGACTGTGACTCAGGAGATCTTGGTGATGACACAGATTTCCAGTATGATCACGTCTCTGTTCCTCAGTTTCTCTAATAATAATAATAAAAGGAATAATTATTTTTTCATCCTTTGTCTTGTCTATTTAGATTGTCCAAATTTAGATTTAGACAGTTTCTTTTGGATATGTACAATGATTAGCAAAATGGCAGTGCCCTGATCTTACACAGAATACTTTTCAACAAAAATTCTATTCCACCATTTGCCTATCTGCATTCAAAGCCTCCCTCTGTCCTTAGAATCAAATGTTCAGGATACACTGTGCAGTGCAGAGTGAGAATAGGGTATATCCAAGTGGTTCCAATAGGGGTTTCCAAATTCTGAATTATATGGAGTCTTTTAAAACCTGAACTCTTCCAGAAAGTTCTAAGTATTGTCAGCAGCACATCGGTGGGTCCTGTAACTGCCAAGAGCCCCATGGAGTATGCTGGTGGTGTTCATAACATCAGTGAAATCTGAAAAGTGAGCTTCATAGTGATTCCAATGTTTTTACTGGCAAATCCTGGAGCTTTCTTGAGGCCTCAGATATGACTCTGTTCACACTGGTAACACCCAGTCCCCCAAGAACCAAAACCATAGATGTTACAAATTCTGTCACCTATTGAGATCCAGGATTAAATAAGCTCTACTTGGCAGCCTCCTCAGTGCACTCCTCATGTCTTATGACACAAACTGAGGGACTCCAATTCAACCAGTGCATCTTCCATTTCTCTGCCTACTCAATTTGGGTCCTGCATGTTGCACAAGCAGTACAGAGTAATTCACTGCCTTCTGACCAGTTTGAATGAGATTTGGAATTACTTCCCAGTGTCTACAGGAAGTCTGTGGCAAAGACCAGAATAGAATCCAGGTCTTCTGAGTTGCAGCACAGTGCATTGAACTCAAAACTAACAACTTTCTTTCTTTCTTTCCTTCGAGGCAGCTGATGTGGTCTTCAACTTATATGTAGAGATGGAAAGGGGCAAAGTTAAGGTTGGGTTTCTTAACTGCAAATGTCATGAGTTTCTAACATCCAGAATATTTCATTTGTTTCAAACAGAAGTGTTGTTTATTTTACTAAGGGGTGGAGGCATTGCAGCATAAAAAGGGATATACCTATATGCCTAAATTTTTGCAATAAATGATTTCATAAAATCAAAAGAGAGGTTGTGGACACCCAGATAGCCTTTCTGGAAGCCAGCATTATCAGGTTCACTTTCCTGATGATTGTCTTTGGTTTGCTGATAGTGAGATTTCTTTGCATGTTCCTTCCTCCATTAGTCAGGTGCATTAGTGAAATTCACAAACTACTTCAAGTATTTTAGTGTTGGGGGTGGGTTTTTTTTTTCCTTAGAGCTACTATGAGTAGTAATGACCATCCTGCTTCTCCTCCTAACCCTCTCCTCTCCATCTGCACTATATAGTTTTCTAATCTAAATGCCAGGTCAATAGACTATATCTTCAGAAAATATATTTACACTTGTTTGCCCTTCTCATCCATCACATGCCAGTAAAATCGCAGATGTCTACTGTTTAAACAAGGAAAACCTGACTACACAATACTGTTTGTAAGAGGTTTGTCTATTTTTAGCTTTTCTCCCCTTCCCTCTCCTAGCTAGAAGGAATGTTTTAGATTATTTCCCCCACTCTATATTGCTGAAATGACAAAATCCCATACGCACGCTGCTGCTTTGCTTCTGGCTCATGGATATATTCCACACAGGACATTCTCTCCTATCCCTTGATTGCAATTCAGCCCTTCATAGAAATATATATATGTAACCTGGAAAGGACATGAACCATTCAACAACAAAATCTCTTCCTCTTTTTATTAATATAGGGTCTGAGAAAGAAAACCTTTAGATCCTCATTTTACTGTGTGAGATTCTGACTTTGGTGCAAAGACACTAAGCTTGTCAAGGCTAGCCTTCTGCTTTGTTAGCATTTAAAACGTGCCATACTTCTTCCTCTACTCAAAGTGGAAGATCAAAGGTTTATTTATACAGCACAATTAACAAATTATTCAAGCCACCTGCTGTTGCATTAATTTTAAACATCATAGAAAGAAAGAAAATGGGGAAAGTGATAAACTGAAGCTCAGTAGACAAGTCTTTCCATTTGGCAATAACAGCTCTTTCTACCAAATGGCTATTAAAATCTAGACAATTTGATTGCAGTGGAAGGGGAGGGACAAAAAAAGATACCTCAAGGGGTAGAGAGAAAAGGGGTCTGTCCCTTGTCTCTCCCCACAATATATTTTTACCTTGTTTAGCTCAAGCAAGAGTCTGACAGGGTGCTATCAGCAGCACCCTGATCACTGATATTGCTGCAGCCTGGGGAAGACTGCTGGCTCAGCTGAGGGCAATTATACACTTTCTGTTGGGGGATTGTGAGCATGGGGTGACAATCCCTGGGCTAATGAGATAATTGGGAGAATATCAGGGGAGGAAACAAGGAAGCAAGGGCAGCTCAGAGGGTGAGCCTGTGCTGAGGAGAGAGAGCTGTGGGGAAGCCTACCCTTGCTGTAAACCTGCATTGCACAGTATTAGTGCATAAGAGAAGAATCAATACACACCTTGGTGAAAGATAAATAGCCTGGTGTGTGGTTGTGATTGTGATACCACCTGACTAGGCAGCGTGGTTCACTGGGTTACAACGGAGCTGCCCTGTGACAAGGAAAGACCTGTGCTTTTACTGCTATAGATACCACTGTTGATATGTATGCTGCCACAGTACATTAGCCAAGTATAAAAGAAGGTTCATGAAACATTTATAATATAAACAAATAATTGTTTTTAGATAAGTCACTCAAAAAAGTGCTCTGGAAATGAAAGACCTTCTCATCCTTAACTATAGCGGTTTGACATCAATATGAAATGTTTCTCATATCAAAAAAGCCACTCTGTAAAACAGTCATGTTAGAAATTACTAAATTAAGCAATACTTAGAGATGACAACAGTTTGTAAGAACTTGTTCTTACAAATTGTATCGTATTCCAACTACAGCATCACTCTGCAAATAAGATTATGCAACACTTTTACGAGAATAACTGTGCTGACACCTCTGCTATGCTTTTAATTATGCCCAATGAGAATCAGATGTTTTCAGAATCCTGAGCAGTCTCAATCTGAGGTGCCAGCTCATAAAAATGCTTGAGCCTTCTCCCAAAGAAGGCCGATTTACGACCTAGTAAATATTATATGATATCAGAAGTTATAGTTTAAAAAAGGTGGAGCTTTTTTTATATATTTTTTTCCTGGACTAACACTCCATTGTGCATCAATATCCTGTTTAATGGCTACATCTGCCATTTATCTTTAGCTGTATTTTTCAAGGTGAAGAAGTTTGCTGTACAGTGAGTGTATCTACAAGGAGATCTGTTCAAAACCTTGCTGTTCTCCAAGATTAGGTTGGACTTTGTAACTGTACAATATACCTCTGAAAAATGATTTTTGTCTCTTTGTATTTGATATTTCATGGCTCACGTTCACCACCATCCATCCATCCATCAAATAGGAATCTGACTTTCAGAAAGCTTTTTACTTCTGTTTTGATTACGATTGCTATTTCCTTCAGCTGTACTTTTCCCCTTCTGAAATGATGCCTCATGGAATTGCTGCTTGCTGGATCACCTGGAGCCCCTGGCTGTATTTTACTGCCTCTACCAATGTATATGGTTCAGATTAAGGTTAACTCATGCTCTCTGCAGCAGTCAGTGTCTCAATCTGTTAATTTTATTATTCCATATGCTTTTCTGTCTGTTCATTAATGAGTCAAAATGACCCAAATTCACATCTTTGAGCATTTCCAGTCACATATATTTGCCCTTTTATTACAAATAACAAAAATCTCTCAAAAGCAATATTTTTCTAGAGATATAGTAAATCTCAATGGTTTCCATAGTCCTTGCAAAATCATATCACCTTCCTCCTCCTCTGTACAAGCATTGTGTACTTGCACTACTAATGGAAGTGACCCGTGAAGAAAGTCATTGACAGTATTTTAGGTGCTTTCTCTGAAGCCTTTCTAGCAATGAGAACAGTTACCAACTTGTTGCTTAAACAGATGAAGTGAGCTGTAGCTCACGAAAGCTCATGCTCAAATAAATTGGTTAGTCTCTAAGGTGCCACAAGTACTTCTTTTCTTTTTGCAAATACAGACTAACACAGCTGTCACTCTGAAACCTGTAATTATCCAATATATTACAGTACCTTTTTTAGAGTTTGTGTTGCTGTCCATCACCATAGTATGCGAGCACATGCCACCCCAAATTCATAGCAATAACAAAATCTCTAGAGGACTTCCTGGATTCACTGGCTCTTTTAAAGATCATAATCAGGACTGCAATCCCAGGGTGTTAGGTGTTGTACAAACAAAAAGCGGTAGAATGAGAGAGGGAGAGAGTCTTTCCCCCAAGGGCTTACAATTTGAGGCCTGGGCAAATGGTTCGGAAGGGGGTAGGACTGAGGAGCCCACACTGGCTGTCCTGTGGGGCAGGCTCTTGGGGGTCAAGACGGGTGGGAGGCCAGGGGCAGGCAATCCAAGGAGACTGGCTTATACTGGGCCTTCAAGGTCCGAGGTCACACAGGCCACAAATGCACGTATTAACATATATTTGCATACCTCTGGGGCAGCTGCAGTGGAGCTGGCTGCTTTATAATAATTAGGCATGCTCGGCAGGTGTCCCCGGCGCATAGACCCCCCCCCCCCCCATTCCCTCATCTCTCTCGGGGCAGAGCCCTGCCCCACGTTTCCCTCTCCGCTTCACCGGCCCCTCTCCCGTCCCCTGCCCACTAGGCGCAGGAGGGGGCGGGTCTCAGCGGCCGCTCTCCGCTTCCTCTCAGACCAGCCCGTCGCGGGGCGGTGGAGCCAGAAGGGAGACGGACAGCGGGGTGCCCGCGCTGCGCTGCTCCACGGACCCGGACCCGGACCCGAAGGTGAGGGGGTGACAGGGGAGCCGACTGCCCTGCCCCGCCCCGCCCCCGGCGTTGCCAGAGGGGATTTTCCCGCCCTCCGGGGCAAATGGGGGGAGCTGCCCCCCATGGTGCTCGGGGCGGGGTCCTGCTCGCCCCAGGGGCGGCTGCAGGGGGCCGGTGCCCCATGCGGGTGATGGCGATGGCGCGGCTTGCCCCCTCCCCAGCAATCGACAGCTTTCACTTTCGTTTCTTCTGCGCCTGAAAGGGATGCGGGTGACGGCGCCAGCGACCCTTGTCGTCTCTGTAGATCCAGCTTCCGGACCCGGCTTGTCTGTAGACTGAGGTCTGTATGTCTGCTTCCCCCCTCTGAGTGGATGGGTACTGCTTCTCTGAGCAAAATGGAACCCTGGAGAGAAAGAGAGAGCGATGCATTGCCACAAACCCCCTCCTTCAGTAACAGAGTTTTTCTCGAAGGAGTCTAGTTAGTGACTAGATGCTTGTGGGACTCCTTTTCTTCCATACACACTGTTAGAGGGTTTCAGAGTAACAGCCCTGTTAGTCTGTATTCGCAAAAAGAGAAGGAGTACTTGTGGCACCTTAGAGACTAACCAATTTATTAGAGCATAAGCTTTAGTGAGCTACAGCTCACTTCGTCAGATGCATATCGTGGAAACTGCAGCAGGCTTTATATATACACAGAGAATATGAAACAATACCTCCTCCCACCCCACTGTCCTGCTGGTAATAGCTTATCTAAAGTGATCATCAGGTCCCACTTCCCTGGTTCTTGTCACACAGACAATAAGCAGCAAGAGACCAGAAGTCCGAAGCGCAGACAATGCCATGTTTATTGGGGTTAGTTTCCAAGCAAGTGTATTCTGAAGCCCTTCAAACCAATCGGGCTTATCTCTATATTCTGATAGTCTGTTCCCCAGTGTCCCCCTTCCCAGCTCTGACGCAGCAGAGCATTTACCTAGTGTCCCCTTAGCAAACATGATTCCAACTTCCCTTCCCCCCACTTCCTGTTTGACCCCAGTTTATGTAGCAATAGTCTCAGCTATACCTTAACCAGTCGTTTTAATGAAATGTAACTAACCAGTCCTAACATATTGTAACATAATTCGCTAACCAGTTATATCCCACTACCTTAATTAACTTGCACCTAGCAAAATTCATTATACAGCAGACAGAAACAATTAGAGAACCAGACAGATTTACAATAGAAAGTTGAGGCCGTAAAGAGAAAACAGTACAGAAATGAGGGTTTCACAACCAACCAATGATAAATGATTTCTTGCCAGACAGGATGCCATCAAACTAAGTTTTCTCTTACCATCTTTATCTGGTGGTGATAGGCACTATCGGGACAGGATTGTATTTCTAACAGCCCAATACCACCTTATTTCAATGTGACTGGTTTAGAATGTGAGGATGTGACTTTAGGCTTGATCTGTTTGCTTTGCCAGAAAGAAGACTGAGAGGTGAGTCATAATAAGTACCTTAACTAGGGAAAATAGCAGGTACTACAGGGCTCTTTCATTTAGTAAAGAAAGGCATAAATGGAAGCAATCTCTGGATGTTAACAACAAAAACTTCAAATTAAAAATGAGGCACATATTTTTAACATTGAGAGAAATTAACTGTTGGAACAAACTACCAAGGAAAGCAGTGGAGTCTCCCCCTCTTGAGGTCTTCAGGATGCTTATCTGAAAGATAGGTTTCAGAGTGGTAGCCGTGTTAGTCTGTATCAGCAAAAAGATCGATGAGTACTTGTGGCATCTCTGAGACTAACAAATTTATTTGAGCGTAAGCTTTCGTGGGCTAAAGCCCACTTCATCAGATGCATGCAGTGGAAAATACAGTAGGAAGATATATATATACAGAGAATATGAAAAAATGTGGGTTGCCATACCAACTCAAACGAGAATAATCGATTAAGGTGGGCTAGTAACAGCAGGAGAAAAAAAACATTTGTAGTCATAATCAGGATGGCCCATTTCATACTGTTGACAAGAAGATGTGAGTAACAGTAGGGGGGAAATTAGCACAGGGAAATAGTTTTTAGTTTGTGTAAAGACTTATCCACTCCCAGTCTTTATTCAAGTCTAATTTAATGGTGTCCAGTTTGCAAATTAATTCCAGTTCTGCAGTTTCTCATTGGAGTCTGTTTTTGAAGGTTTTTTTGAAGAATTGCGACTTTTAGGTCTGTAATTGAGCGTCCAGGGAGGCTGAAGTGTTCTCCGACTGGTTTTTGAATGTTATAATTCTTGACGTCTGATTTGTGTCCATTTATTCTTTTGCGTAGAGACTGTCTGGTTTGGCCAATGTACATGGCAGAGGGACATTGCTGGCACATGCTGGCATATATCCCATTGGTAGATGTGCAAGTGAATGAGCCTCTGATAGTGTGGCTGATGTGATTAAGTCCTATGATGGTGTCCCTTGAATAGATATGTGGACACAGTTGGCAACGGGCTTTGTTGCAAGGATAGGTTCCTGGGTTAGTGGTGTGTGGTTGCTGGTGAGTGTTTGCTTCAGGTTGGGGGGTTGTCTGTAAGCAAGGACTTGCCTGTCTCCCAAGATCTGTGAGAGTGAGGGATCGTCCTTCAGAATAGGTTGTAGATCCTTGATGAAGCGCTGGAGAGGTTTTAGTTGGGGGCTGAAGGCGACAGCTAGTGGCGTTCTGTTACTTTCTTTGTTGGGCCTTATTAACAAGGTTATTTTAGGGGGGGGGTCACAGTATTGCCACCCTTACTTTTGCGCTACCTTCAGAGCCGGGGGGGGGCTGGAGAGCGGCGGTTGTTGGCCAGGTGCCCAGCTCTGAAGGCAGTGCCCCGCCAGCAGCAGTGCAGAAGTAAGGGTGGCAATGCTGTACCATGCCATCTTTCTGTGCTGTTGCTCGCAGCAGCTCTGCCTTCAGAGTTGGGATCCCAGCCAGCTGACACCACGCTCCAGCTGCCCTGCTCTGAAGGCAGGGCCACCAGCAGCAGCAGTGCAGAAGTAAGGGTAGCAGTACCGCAACCCCTGCTACAATAACCTTGCAACCGCCTCCCACAACTCCATGTTCGGTCGGGACCCCTACAATTACAACACTGTGAAATTTCAGATTTAAATAGCTGAAATCATGACATTTACAATTTTTAAAATCCTATGACTGTGAAATTGACCAAAATGGACTGTGAATTTGGTAGGGCCCTAATTATAGGGATAACAGGAACATGGTGGAATAGCAGTCATGACTGGAGTATGAGATTGAAGGGCATGTGCTGTTCAGGAAAAGCAGAAATAAAGATAAAGGTAGTGGAATAGCATTGTATATTAATGATGAGGTAGACTGTAAAGGAATTAGAAGTGATGGAATGGATAAAACAGAGTCTGTCTGGGTCAAAATCACTTCGGGGAAGAAAGCTGCCAGAGTTTCCCCTAGGATAGTGCTTGGTGTACCTTATAGACCCCAGAATCTGATTTGGATATGCATGAAGACCTCTTTAATGTTTTTAATGAAATAAATACTACTGGGAATTGTGTGATTATGGGAGACTTTAACTTTCCAGATTTAGACTGGAGGACAAGTTCTGCTAATAACAGTAGGGCCCAGATTTTCCTGGATGAGATTGCTTCCAGATTTCTTCACCAACTAGTTGCTGAACGAACAAGAGGTGTTGCCATTGTTAGATTTGGTATTGGTGAGTAGTGAGGACCTCATAGAAGAAGTGGTTGTAGGAGAAAACCTTGGTCTGAGTGATTATGAGCTAATTTAGTTTAAAATAAATGGAAAGATAAACAAAAATAGACCTGCAACTAGGTCCTTGATTTCAAAAGGGCAAACTTTAAAAATTAAGGGAATTAGTTAAGGAAGTGGACTGGACTGAAAAACTCAAGAATCTGAATGTGGAGGAGGCTTGGAATCAACTTCAAGTTAAAGTTGAAGAAATTGTCCAAAGCCTGCATCCTAAGCAAGGGGGGAAAAATTGTAGGGAAAGGCTGCCGACCAAGATGGATGAGCAAGCATGTCAAACATATTATTAAGAGAAAGCAGAAAGTCTACAAGGAATGGAAGATGCGGTAGATCAGCAAGGAAAGCTACCTCTTGTAGGTCAGAAAGTGTAGGGGGAAAAAATGAGAACTGCCAAAAGCCAAGCAGAGTTGGACCTTGAAAAGGAGATTAAAACCAATAGTAAAGGGTTTTATAGTCCTATTCATTAAAAGAAAACAAGAAAAGAAGAAGTGGGACTGCTACACACTGAGGATGGGGTCAAGATTAAAGATAATCTAGGCATGGCCCAACACCTAAACAAATACTTTGCCTCAGTTTTCAATCAGGACAATGAGGAGCTTAGGTATAGTGGGAGGGTGGCTAATGGAAATGATAATATGGAAGCAGAGATTACCATATCCAAGGTGAAGGAGGACTTGTGTCACCTTAGAGACTAACAAATTTATTTGAGCATAAGCTTTCGTGAGCTACAGCTCACTTCAACGGATGCATTCAGTGGATTTTCCACTGAATGCATTTGATGAAGTGAGCTGTAGCTCACGAAAGCTTATGCTCAAATAAATTTGTTAGTCTCTAAGGTGACACAAGTCCTCCTTTTCTTTTTGCGGATACAGACTAATACGGCTGTTACTCTGAAACATATCCAAGGTGGAAATCAAACTCAACCAACTTAATGGCAGTAAAAGGGGAGGCCTGATAATCTCCATTCAAGAATATTAAAGGAACTGGCACATGAAATTGCAAACCAATAGCAAGGATTTTTAATGAATCTGTAAACTCGGGGGTTGTACCCTAAGAATGGAAAATTGCTGATATAGTACCTATTTTTAAGAGAGGAAAAAAAGTGATTTGGCAAACTACAGGCCTGTTAGTTTGACCTCAATTGTGTGAAAAATCTTGGAACAAATTTTGAAAGAAAAAGTAAGTAAGGACAGAGAGGTAAACAGAAATTGGGGTAAAATATAGTATGGCTTTACAAAGGTAGATCATGTCAGACCAACCGATTTCCTTCTTTGAGAAGATAACTGATTTTTTTAGTCAAAAGAAATGCAGTAGATCTGATCTATCTGGATTTCAGTAAGGCATTTGACACAGTTCCAATGAGAAATTATTAGTTAAATTTGAGAAGATTGGGACTAATATGAGAATTGAAAGATAGATAAGTTAAAGGGGAGACTGTAGTGGGTCATATGGAAAGGTCAACTGTCAGACTGAAGGGAAATTACTAGTGGAGTTCCTTAGGGACCGGTCTTGGGACCTATCTTATTTAAGATTTTTATTAATGATCTTGACGCAAAAAGTGGGAGTGTGTTAATAAAATTTGCAGGTCACACAAAGTTGGGAGGTATTGCCAATACAGAGGAGGACTGGAATATCATAGAAGATTATCTGGATGACCTTGAAAACTGGAGTAATAGAAATGGGATGAAATTTAATAGTGCAAGGACACTGACTTAGGAACTAATCACAAGATTTTTTGCTATAAGATGGGGACTTATCTGTTAGAAGTGACAGAGAACGAAAAAGACTTTGGGTGTATTGGTTGATCACAGGATGACTATGAGCCACCAATGTGATGTGGTCGTGAAAAAGGCTAATGCAGTCCTGGGATGAATCAGGTGAGGTATTTCCAGTAGAGACTAGGAAGGGTTAGTACCATTATACAAGGCACTGGAGAGACCTCATCTGGAATACTGTATACAGTTTAAGAAAGATGAATTCAAACTGGAACAGGGGCAGAAAAGGGCTACTAGGAAGATCTGAGGAATGGAAAACCTACCTTATGAGAGGAGACTCAGAGTGTGGCTTGTTTAGCCTAACCAAAAGAAGGCTATGGGGAGATGTGATTGCTGTCTACAAATTCATCTGAGGGATAAATACCAGAGAGGGAGAGGAGTTATTTAAGTTAAGCACCAATGTGGACACAAGAACCAGTGGATGTAAACTGGCCATCAACAAGTTTAGGCTTGAAATTAGACGAAGGTTTCTAACCATCACAGGAGTAAAGTTCTGGAACAGCCTTCCAAGGGAAGCAGTGGGGGCAAAAAGCCTTATTTGTTTCAAGACTGAGCTTGATAAATTTATGGAGGGGATGATATGATGAGACTGCCTACAATGATATGTAGCCAGTATGCAACTGCTAATATCCAACATCTCCAACATCCAGTGATGGGACACTAGCTGAGGAGAGCTCTGAGGTACTACAGAGAGTTCTTTCCCATGTGTCTAGCTGCTGGGTCTTGCCCACAAGTTCAGGGTCTAACCGATTGCCATATTTAGGGTCCGGACGAAATTTTCCCATGGGTCAGATTGGCAGAGACCCTGAGGCTTTTTGCCTTCCTCTGCAGCATAGGGCACTGGTCACTTGCAGGCCTAAACTAGCATAAATGACGGATTTTTCTGTAATTTGACGTGTTTAAATCATGTGAGGCCTTCAGTAACTCAGTCAGAGGTTCTGGGTCTATTAGAGGAGTGGGTGGGTGAGGTTCTGTGGCCTGCAACGTATAGGAGGTCAGACTAGAAGATCATGATGGTCCCTTTCGTCCTTAAAGCCTATGAGTCTAAGTCATTAGGCTCAATGCAGGGATAACTGGGTGAAACTCTATAGCCTGTGTTATACAGGAGATCTGTCTAGATGATCTATTGGCCCCTTCTGGTCTTAAAATCTGCAAATTCCAAATTTGTTTATTTTCTTTATCTCTAAACCCCCATGTGTTTAATGTACTTCTTTAATCTGTTATCTATCTCTTCTATGGGACATTTTCAATTATTTACTCATCTTAAAGGTTGGAGATGTAAATTCTGTGAAGAAACATATCAAATGCATGCTCTGACCTGGAAGATGTCCCTAGGGTAAAATCTTGACTGTTGAATAACGGTGTCCCCTGAACTCTCTAGCCTGGGGTGCCTTTTGCAATGCTTTAGTGGTGAACAACAACCTCTCCCCGTTCTGCTCACATGCAGCCTGCAGCATGTAAATTCACTCCCAGCTAAATATATGAATGCTCTCCCAGCCACTCATGAACTACATATAGTGTGATACCTGCAAATTCTTAGTCCCAGCCTTGTTCCCCAGAAATGTGCATCTTGTACTGCTTAGTACACTCCTGGACAGTACAAGCTCATGGTACATCTGTAATTTCATCAAAGGAAATAAAATGTGCACCAGCCTTTCTATCTCAGATGGGGTTTCCCCACACACTTTAATCCAAACTCATACTAGTTAAGATTAAACAATAAGATAAGTTTATTAACTACAGAAGATAGATTTTAAGTGATTATAAGTATAGATGTATATAAGACAGGATTGGTTACAAAAGAAATAAAAAGATAAAAACAAAAGCTAATACTTAATGAAATTAAAAGCAAAATGTCTTTCTCAACATAACCTCGCAGTGCAGACTGGGTCTTCTTCAAGCCTGGAACCACTCCAACCTTTGTTCAGTTCTTTTAAAGTTGTTGATGTCATAAGCAGAGAGATGGGTGGTCATGGTCACTCATTCTCATACCTTCTCCCCTCTTGGAGGATTACCCCCCGTTGGGGTGTAGACAACATGTAGTCCCTCGTAGATGTGGGGGTTGAAATGTTCCTGTGATGCAATGTAAATTTCTTGTTTACACCTTCCTGGCCCATTAGTACCTTGCTGGCGTGCTAGTGTATCTTTGTCGTTGAGAAACTGGTTTGTGGGTGTGACCCAGAACTACAGCATATTTTAGTAACAATCATATAGTAAAATCTCACAATTTTACATGCAGTGGTGTTACACACATTTCAACAAGATGATAATATTCAGCAGATTATGAGTTTTCAAATGCTTCTTCAGAAAATATACTTTGTACAACATATATCATAACCATATGAAAGTGAGGAATATGGGGTACAGTGTATCACATGGGATACAAAGTGTCACAATATATATTTACAAAAAATCTGGTCTTAGTTTTACTCTGTAAAGCTGAGACAGGAAGGGTGAGGTAATATCTGTTATTGGACCATATTACTCCACCCACCTTGTTGCCCTAAAATCCTGGGACCAGCATGGCTACAGCTACACTGTAAAGCTGGGCAGTTTGGCATTTCAGCTTTCTCTCGTCACAGGTTTCTATGCAGAGACATTGATGGAGTGATAAGATATTTCCTTTGGATGTTTCACTCTTTTGAGGGTATCTAGATTTTTTTTTAATAGTTGTTCACTTGCTTGTGGAGGGACCAGAGGTTTTTGAGGTGCCCCTTTTGATTATTTAATTATTATGCTTTTGATTTTCATGTTAATTTAGTCCTCCTGAAATGTGCTGGCTTGTCAGCAATAGAGGCTGAAGGTTAGGATTTATATAAACAATCTAACATGGGGGTTTTCAAACTGGGGGTCGTGTCCCCTCAGGGAGTCACAAGGTTACTACTTGTGGGGTCACGAGCTGTCAGCCTCCACCCCAAACCCTGCTTCCCCTCCAGCATTTATAATAGTGTTATAAATTAAAAACACATTTTTTCATATTTAAGGGGGGGTTGTACTCATAGGCTTGCTGTGTGAAAGGGGTCACCAATACAAAACTTTGAGAACCACTGATCTAACATAATGTGTGTGGAAAAAGAAACAAAAGTCACTCCCAGATATCTAAGATAAAGTTCCTTCTGGATCCCCCAGAGCAGCTTGTCTTTGTAAGTCTGCTTTCTACACTGTAAACTTTCCAAGGAATGGTCTGCTTTAATGCCTGCTTCTTCTATGAGGCTGAGCATAGTGTTACTACTTTTGTGGCCCTAAGCAAATATGTTCATGTCAGTATTTTCTGTGACATAACCAGAAAGAGATAAAGCTGCTTAGACCTCATCATGAAGAGAGATGACAGTTGCCTTAAATTATATTCAAAACAAAATAGAAAAATCCATGGGCAGTGGGTGAACCACGGGCTCAGGGAGGCTAGCCCCCGACCCAGTCCACTCCTTCTGCCTGAGGCTTCCCCCACCCAAACCCAGACCACCCCCCCCCGGAGCACTGGGCAGGCATGCGCCCCCTTCCCAGTCCCAGAGCGCTGGTCGGGCGCACATCCCCTAGCCTTGGAGCACCAGGCGTGCAGCCATGCCCCAGCCCCAGAGTGGCAGGCGGCGCACAGCTCCCCACCCACCCACCCACCCCCTGCCCTGGAGCACTGGGCAGTACGGTCCCAGTGCCGGGCGTCCCCCCCAGCACTGGGCAGCCCCAGCTACCCCAAGTCCCAGCCGCACTAGACCCAGCCCCAGCAGGCTTCGCTTCCTGGAAGAGGAGTAGCCTGCCTGGTGGGCAGGGACCTGGGGCCAACTAGCAGCAAGAGGGGAGGGAGCCTCTGGATGGAGCATGGGTGGGGCCACATAGGGCTGTTTGGGGAGGCACAGCCTTCCCCTGCCTATTAGACACTCTGCCCATGGAAAAATCCTGTAGTGCACCTGACTGCATACATCTAGGGTTAGATTCTGATCCTATGTTTGCTATTGTCAACCTAGAGAGTGCATCTCCTGACTTAAACCAGGATAACTGAAATCAGAATCTGTCTACATAATAATCATAAAACAATGGTCTGAGGAAACATATATGAAAATGTTTTGCTGAAAGTTTTTTTTTTCCCCAAGTGCAGTTCATGAGTAGGAAATGGGGAAAAGAATGTGGGGGTGTTATTTCCCTGTTTAATAAATTTCATAATACACTAAAAATACCACCATCCCATTCTTCTGATTTCTCTTAAAGCAGTTGTTTCCTCCACTGTTCTTACAAATGTTTTGAATGTCTCCGAGGCATTTGGGCTAATCTGTCTATTGGACATATAGTTAAGTACTGGAAGTGTGGATCCCTCCAATGGTAGCAGAACAATATTGGTACTAATTGATACTGCCCGTTACATCAATAATGTTTCTGCTTGAGTAAGACAATGGAACTAAACAGGTGCCTTGAGGTTTTAATTTGCAATGGGAAGCAGAAGGGCATGTTGTTCTGCCA
The DNA here is from genome assembly GCF_965140285.1 of Lepidochelys kempii. Classification (NCBI taxonomy): domain Eukaryota; kingdom Metazoa; phylum Chordata; order Testudines; family Cheloniidae; genus Lepidochelys; species Lepidochelys kempii. Next base: position 30,177,438 of record NC_136388.1, read on the forward strand.
GTTCAGCTTGTTAGGCAGGACTTGATTAGAGCCAATCTGTTTCTTAGCAACGGCCCTCCCTAGCTACAAACACACTTTAAGGGAGAGGAGGAGATTTGCTAATACCTTTCTGACAAGCTGGATAATGGTAGAAAGCAGAAATTCACAGCTGGAGGCTAACCAGTGAACTTTATTGGACAGTGGGATTTAAATACTTGTGCATCAGACTTATCTTTTTTAATTTTGAATGATGAGCACACATGAGCCTGAACTAAGAAGATTCGTATCTTTGGACAGAAGAGGGGTCATATCCTAGGTTACTGGCTTCATATTTATCTGTGTCATTCATGTTACAATATTTACTGCACTTCAAATATTTTTTTTTCAAATATGTATACTAATCTCTCATTCAATATCTAGAAAATTGTATCAGTCCTCTTAGTTGACTCAAAGCAGTATGTTAAGATTCAAAGAAAATGGGATAGTTATTTATGATTAACTCACCTGTTCCAGATTAGTGTTTGCAGGTTCCTTAATAAACTGGTAGTGGCAAAATAAAATCCAAAATTTGACATGTTTAGTAGCCATGAATTGACATCCTCTAGTCACAAAACAGTTACATCTCTGGAAGTGAACAGCTGTAGATGGAGGCCCTGGATATGGAGAGGGAGATGATATTTTAGGCAGCTAGGGCCGATCCTATGGAGAGATTTGAATATTAAGATGATGGGGAGGACTCTGTTTTGTTGGGAGCCAGTGTAGGAAATAGAGTACCAGGGTCATGTGTTCATGATGACCTGTTTTTGGGGGGGTTTTTTTTGTTTTTTTAAGGAAATGGTCTGTTGCACTTTGTACCCGTTAAAGCTTTTTGAATACTCTTATTTGGTTGGTTGTTTTATTAAAGTTATATGGCTTCATTCCCAGATTGAATTACAACGTTCAGCCAGGAGGCCACAAAAGTATAGGGTTCTATAGCCAGATTTGTCTGTGATAGGATTGGATGTAGTCTTCTAGGCAGCCTCAGGTGGAAGTTGGCGTTTTTCTCAGTCATGGTGCATAGCCACCCAGTGGAATCCACAAATCCTGAGTTAGGCATCTAGCTCCCTATACAATGAATGGGGAGAGATAGACATCTAAGAATAAAAGCCACCTAAGCTTGCCAATAGTGGATGCTGACTGGAGGGGTATCACCTAAGTCCCACTCCTCTCCCAGAGTTAGGTACCGAAGTCTAGGTTGAAGGGAGGCATCCTGTCTCAGCTTGGGGTCCACATTCAGGAACCCTCTCCTGAAGTCAGGCACCTAAACGGTTTTCTCACAAGAACAGTGGTGACATGTGCCTAACACTACGCAAAATGGCATCTTTCTAGCAACACTGTCTTTTTTGCCTGGGTTCAGTTTCGTCCAGGTGCAGACTGTCTAGAGATATTTAATTTTTGTAGGAGAAGAAACAAATGAGCTGTAAAATTTTCTCAAGATGTATGTGTAGTTCTAAGTTACTACATGGATCTATATCATCTGCTTAAATCGATGGTTCAACGCTAACAGGAACAATAGTATTGTCATTGAAGGAAGTGGTAGTGTGGTTAACTACAAAGACCAGAGGGACTTCTGAAACGGGGGGAAAGGGGGATCATCTAATTTATTCATCTGGTGCTTGTTGTCACCAGGACTATGGGAAATCTCACTGAGTAGCACTCTGCTTGCTCTGAATCTCTGCCTTCCATGTTGCCTAGTCCTTTACACCTGTGCAAAGTGATAGCACTTTTACGCTTGTTTTATACAAGTGTCAAAGACTACATGCTGTGCAAGGCAGTGGGGACTGAAGCCCTCTGCTTGGATTCCAGCTCACACAATAGCACTTGGTGCTTTGTCTGAATGAATGGGTACTGCTTCTCTGAGCAAAATGGAACCCTGGAGAGAAAGAGAGAGCGATGCATTGCCACAAATCCCCTCCTTCAGTAACAGAGTTTTTCTCGAAGGAGTCTAGTTAGTGACTAGATGCTTTTGGGACTCCTTTTCTTCCATACACATTGTTAGAGGGATTTCCCTTCACCCTCCCACTTCCCTGGTTCTTGTCACGCAGACAGTAAGCAGCAAGAGACCAGAAGTCCGAAGCGCAGACAATGCCATGTTTATTGGGGTTAGTTTCCAAGCAAGTGTATTCTGAAGCCCTTCAAACCAGTCGGGCTTATCTCTATATTCTGATAGTCTGTTCCCCAGTGTCCCCCTTCCCAGCTCTGATGCCGCAGCGCATTTACCCAGTGTCCCCTTAGCAAACATGATTCCAACTTGCCTTCCCCCCCACTTCCTGTTTGACCCCAGTTTATACAGTAATAGTCTCAGCTATACCTTAACCAATCGTTTTATTGAAATGTAACTAACCAATCCGAACATATTGTAACGTAATTCGCTAACCAGTTATATCCCACTACCTTAATTAACTTGCACCTAGCAAAATTCATTATACAGCAGACAGAAACAATTAGAGAACCAGACAGATTTACAATGGAAAAGTTGAGGCCGTAAAGAGAAAACAGTACAGAAATGAGGGTTTCACAACCAACCAATGATAAATGATTTCTTGCCAGACAGGATGCCATCAAACTAAGTTTTCTCTTTCCATCTTTATCTGGTGGTGATAGGCACTATCAGGACAGGATTGTATTCTAACAGCCCAATACCACCTTATTTCAATGTGACTGGTTTAGAATGTGAGGATGTGACTTTAGGCTTCCCAGCTTATGGCTACCCCTGCTGCTTAACCAAAAGGCTTAGCCTAAGAAGAAGGCCTTGGACTATCCTAGTGAGAGAAGGCCCATACACAGGTGGACTGTGATTTTGATTCTTTGTTTTTATACCCCCCGTGTAACAGGGTTCTCAACCCACTCCTCTTCCGGGAGCCCGCTGCCTGCTCCCAGTAAGGCCCAGAGAGGCTTCAGGATTGTGCAACACCCATGCCTTTATTTACTTAAAGTTATCCCATCACCAGTGTCTATCTAGGAGACCTCCAGTTCTCTCCCTGACTGACCTCTCCCTGGCTCCCTCCCAGCCTTTATAGCCCTTGACTTGTCTGGCCAGCAGGTGTTGCCAATCCTCAGGCTGGCATCAGGCCTTTTCCATCAGCCCCAATCGGCTTCCCCTGATTGGAGCTTACTGGGCAGGGGCTAATTAGGTGCTTTTGCACCAGCACCCTGCTACACACCTCCCCCCCTTAAGCCGACGCCAGGCCTGATCTTCCTTGGTGCCGCTTTTCTCGGCCTGGGGTTTTACTCTGGGGGCGGCCTCCCTGCCCAGCGGGGTGGTCCCTGGGCTCAACCCTGTAGGGTTTTGGCATGCCCCACCCACAAAAGGTGCATTGGGTAGGGGGTGGGCCACCCCACAAGTCCACCTCCACCCAGAGGTTGTCACACCAGTCGCACCCTTGAGCAGGTCGCCCTAGATGTTCTCTTTCCTTCCCTGGTGGGGGAGACGGCTCGGCGTCAACTGCCCTGAGGCTGCTCCGTGTCTCTGGTTTGGGCCCTCTGCCTCTTGGAGTTTGGGCCTCTCCCTTTTGGGTTTCTACATTCTGATCTTTCTTTAGCTTCTCTGCCTCTATCACAGAGATTCCTTCCCCTGGGTGGTCCCGTTCTGGAACACTTGTTCCTTCATCAGTCCCTCTTGTAGGGTCCCTATCCTGGCTGTGTTGTCTAGCGTTTGTATCTTTCTCCCCTTGAGGTTGTGGGGACTCCCTCTTCTCAGGGTCTCAGGCCTTGCCCCCACCCTCCAGGGTCCTCCCTCTTGCTTTCTCTGTTGGTCTCTTCCCCATACCCTCTCTCCCTTTTTAGGAAGGGTTCCAGTCCAACCCGAGGACCACGGGGTAGGGCAACCCCTTTATTACCCCCACCCGCTTCCAGGCAAACCTTCCCTGCACCTCCAGGGATACCTGGGCCACGGGACAATACTCCCCATCCCCGTGGATGTGTTCCACCAGCATCCTTTCTCCAGGGATAAGCCAATGCGGCTTTACCAAGCGCTGCTGTATGAGGGAGCGGGCTGAGGCTGTATCTAGACTAGACCTCTCTGGGACTTTCTCCCCACCCACACGGGGATAGTGGCTATTCCACGCCACTTCTTCAGCCCCCCAACCTTGGTCCAACCACAGAATTCAGCAACCCCACAGTCCATCACTGGGCAGTCATGGCTCTTATGCCCCAGCTGTCCACAGCACCAGCATAAAATCCGTCCCGGATGGCTAGGGGTTCCCTTGTGCTCCTCCCGTTGCTTGTCTGCCAGCTTCCCAGCAGGGTGCTCATGGTGTTTCTTGCCTCCCTCTGTATCTCACAGGGTCCAGTGCTCCCTCACGGGGAAGTCTGCCTCTGCATATTCCTCTGTCCTTTTGGCAGCGGCTTTTATAGTGCCAGGCTGATGTCGCCACACCCAGACCCGCATGGTATCGGGGAGGCACTGCACAAACTGTTTGAGGATCCCCTGATCCATAATCTGCCCCACTGTTTGGGCATTGGGCCTCAACCACCACGTCGCCCAGTCCGTCAATCTCTGGACGAAGGCCTGGGGCTGCACACCCCCTGCCCACTGGGCTGCCCGAAACTTTTGCCGGTATTTCCCTGATGAAAGCCCCAGGCAGTCCAAGATGGCTGCCTTCACTGTGTCATAGTCCCTAGCCTGGGCATCCGTCAGGGCCATGTATGCCACTTACACCTCCCCAGCAAGATATGGGGCTAGCTGCAGAGCCCAGGTTACCTGGTCCCATCCCATGCCCAGGGCCACCCACTCAAAGGTACCCAAAAAGGCATCAGGGTCATCCATCGGGGCCATCTTACAGAGACTAAGGCCCAGGGGCCAGGTGCTATCTCTCCCCGCAGGACTTACCAGCCTCTGCAGGAGCTGCTGCTGCACTGTCTCCTGATCTTTGATAAAGTCCTGCAAAGTCCATTGTTGCTTGGCCTGCCAAGCTAGTAAAGCTTGCCTCTCCAGCTGGTGGGACTGCTGAAAGGCCTGCAGTGTCTTTTGTGTCTCCCTGTGTTGCTCCATGAGCCACTGCAGAGTGCCCTCCATCTCTGGGTCGCCAAACTGTGTCACTGGCAATGTATCCCGGACAAGCCCCCACATGTAACAGGGTTCACAACCCACCCCTCTTCCAGGGGCCCGCTTGCTGCCCCCAATAAGGCTCAGAGAGGCTTCAGGGTTGTGCAACACCCATGCCTTTATTTACTTAAAGTTATCCCACCACCAGTGTCTATATACAAGCTTGACAGGATTAGTCACCTCCTTTACAGGCAGAGTCAGCCTTCAGCTAGGAGACCTCCAGTTTCCTCCCTGACTGACTGACTTCTTCCTGGCTGCCCCCCAGCCTTCTGGCTCCCTCCCTCCCTGTCAGGCCAGGAGCAACAGGCCTTTTCCATCAATTGGCTTCCCCTGATTGGAGCTGACTGGGCAGGGGCTAATTAGGTGGTTTTGCACCAGCACCCTGCTACACCTGGTAACTAGCTAAGTGATAAAAATACACCTACGTTCTTAAAGTATAGGCCTTAACAGGCAGGCCTGAATATCTATATTCTAATACCCACCCTGCTCCACCAGCCTCCACTTCCTGGGGAACCTCAGTGCCAAGATATCAAGATTATATAATGCTCTTTACTATTAGGATCTTGGATACTATGATGATAAGGGACATATAAATACTGGAATAAAGTCGCTATTACAATTTACATCACAAGTCCAAAGTTCATGAAGTGGCTTATGTAATAGAAAGATTAGTATCAGTACTATTACAAATTGTGAAGTGTTTGTGGGAGCCAGGTTCATTCACTAGTGGAATCCTATTTGCTGAAACTTTTTTGTTATATTAATTCTGTTGAAGGAATTCCTTTTTTACAAAAAATAATATTTACCTCCCTTTCAAGTTACAGTGGGTGTAATTAAAGTTTCCATTGTCCTTCACAGGAAGGTAAATTATTGCCTGTTTGAGTATGTATTCCCTATACTTATGAAAGGGACTACCATTAAATTCAGTAATATCTTATCTAATAGTAGAAGGGTTTTACAAATTACTTGCAAGTTTCCACCCTTTTTTCTAGAATGGATTCTTTATCGTGGATTCAGCCAGGCAGGAATTTCCTCCTTCATAGTATATTATCTGAAAAAGACAGAATCATAGAAATATAGGGCTGGAAGGAACCTTGAGAGGTCAACTAGTCCATCCCACTATGCTGAGGCAGGACCAAATATAAATGGTTTTTTTCCCCATTTTATTCATACTTCAAACATGCCCACTCATTTCCCAGTCTCTCCTCCTCATTAGCAATTTTATTGAAATTTGGTCATAGGAGCAGCAGGGTGATACAGATGTCTGGATATCTTTCTTTCTTTCTTTCTTCTTCCTCCACCCCAATCCCTCAGAACTGTACATGTTTGTGTTACACTTTGTATCAAAATAAAGGGAGCCTACCTCTGCTCCTTTTAGTGGTATCACTCTGTTCATATTCTAGGAATGGCAGTCAAACTCTGTAAAACGGACACATCCCAGTTAGTTGCTTTTTATTTATTTATTCATTTTTAGTTTTTCTACACTGTGCATCTTACAATGCTAAGTCACCTCTCAAAACACTGTGTCAGATTCAGCAAGGTGGATGTGGAGTGTGTGCACATGCACTTTACATGCTTCTACACCAGCTAAACCCATGAAGATTAAACGGAGGTTGGCCAGCCGACCAATTGACCACTCAGTTGATTGCCTATTATTTGACTACAGTCAAATATTCCAGCAACAATTCCCTGATGTAGGTGGCAGCCTATTTTTTTGATTGGCTCATGGTGACATTCTTTCATTTTTTTAGCACTTCATTTCCTTGTGTTTCACATTTTTCTGAGTTATTTTAACTCAGTTAAGTAACTTGGTTTTTCTGACTGAGCATAAGTACCTATCTGAGGATAAGCCTTTATGGAGACAATATAGCCTTACTCTTTTTTTCTTACTGTTCTAATAAATTAGTGCTTTAATATATCTGACCATTTTTGACATTATTTGACTCATCAATTGACCAGTTATTTTTGGATCAAATACCCAACCTTACATTAATGATATTTCTGCCTCCACCCTCTCAGGGTATGCCTACACTGCTCTGTAAACACAGGCTCAGACTCAGGTTGGAGCCCAGACCCTCCCCCTCCCTCCCCCCCAAAAATCTGACTTGGGTCAGCAAGCACTCAGGACTGGGTCATAGGACCAACCTGGGTCCTGCTGAAATTCAGGTCCAAACCCTGTTATTTTGCAGTGTGGACACAGCTCAACCTAGTCCTGAGTCAGAAGGTTTGCATAGTTCAGTATGGATGTATTATCATGGTTGTGTGACTCGACTCTAGCAATTGTAAACCCAGGTTTACAATGCAGTGTGAGTGCTCAAGTATGGGTTTCAACACACAGAGTCCACAACTGTGGGTCCCACAGAGCTGTGTTTAGAGTGTAGTGTTGACATTCCCTAGTGACCCTAAGGGGTCAGCTATAATGAGAAAAGTCCAAAGATAACAAGAAAATACAGCCCAGGTGGAATTGTGGGATAGCACTGGAGAACTAGCAGTGCCTGGGCTTGATTAGGGTGCATTCTCCCTGCAAAGTGTGGGTTGCCAGCCCAGGCTAAAGCAAACATGACCTCAAGCCTCTACCTTCATCTGTGCCTGCTAGTTTGAGCGTCAGGCACCCTCAAGCCCAGGTTAGAGGTCTTTCCATGTGAATGGAGAAAGGTTTAGGGGCTATACCCTGGCTAGGCTCAGCTAATTCTGGTAAAAACATGCCTTTTAAGGGCTTGCCTTCACTGCAGGGTTAATCCAAAGTATTGCTCCTAGCTTGAGTCCTGCTCCCTCCCCACACATCCTTCACTCAAATGTGATGGTGTTTTTAACTCAAGTTGGTTGGCCTGTGGAGGGATGTGGGCTGCAGCTGACAAGTTGTGCTGACTTGAGCTGTTATTTTGCAGTGTCACAAGGGTAACTTGAGTGAAGGCATTGTATAAGATTCAGGGTGACACATGTGAAGCCATGCTAGCTGGCTGTGTTGTAACTTAGGCTGACTCCTTGCTACAAAATAGCCAGCTAACACTGCTTCAGCCTTGTCAGTCTGTGTCTTAACATGATTGAAAAACCATCTTAATACTTAAATCGATTAAGCTAAGAAAATGGAAAAAATTGTACCCTTTCCCTTTCAATACATAGTCTGAAGGTATTCGTGGCTAATTACTTATAAATAGAAAACCATAAATGTGAGTTTTGTGTAACAGAGGGCTTTTTTTGTTTTCAAAGCGTGAAACAAATGTCTTTTTTGCAGATACACTTGTAAACGGGACCATGGAAATACGTGAGTAAAATATTTCATTAACATTGGTTAAATGTCTTCTAAATGTGGATCACTTACAGGAGTCTAAACTAAACAGCTAAATTAGTGATATATATTGCTACAGTAGTAGTGGGAGGGCTTCTTAGAATAAATGCGCTTCAACACAGATGTTTAAATCGCTCTTAACATCCTTATGACATGTCGCCACATGTCAACTACATTGATCAGTATAAGTAGTTACCAGGCCTAAATTATCAGGATGAGCTAATAGGGATTTAAATGCAGATAATTGGTCCCTTGTGAGTGAAATGATACAACGCAGGAGCAGGAACTATTTAAAAAAAATCTCAAGGATCTTGAACCTGTAAAGCTGTTTGTTAATTAAGTGAGAAAAAATTATACCAAAATTAATTAGGAGAATCATTTAATTCTCCTTCTCTATGGAGGAGAATGTTGACTTGTGTTCACAAGTAATTATTTGAATTAGAATGGTACCAAGAACTTTCTATTTTGAGTATTACAAGAGAAATAGAAAAGGAAGGTGCTGGTATGGAGTAAGCATGAACTAACCTCCTAATTAGATACAGTTTACAGTACCTGTTTACTTTCAGCACTTTTTGGATTTGAATGCATCTAAATTGTTCTGATTCTTTCATAATGTAAAATTTCCCATTAGCGTTTTTTAAAACAAGCCTTCTGTTTTTAAGGGCATTTCATATTGTTTAAATACAGCAAACTTGTCATAATGTCTAATTTTCATATAGATCTTATCTACAATGAAATAAGTTCATTTTATAGATTTGTTTTTTAATTTGACAAAACAAAAAAAAATGAATATTTGTTTCTTTCTTCCAGCAAATAAAGCTGCTGAATTTCCAAATCCCACTTACCCTCCAACTTATGCAGGAAATCAAGTTCCTCATGGATATCCTCAGTACGCACCTCAAATTTTCCAAAGTAAGTTATTTGATTATGATATGCCGTACAAATTAACTGATCTGTTTTGTCCCCAGAAAAAATAGTTTGGGTTCCAAAATGGCAGCCATCTGTGAACTAATTCCCCTGCTATTAATTTTCCAGGATGAAATCTTTAGACTTGTAGGAAAGATTGGTTGTTCTTTCGTTTATTTGGTATTACTGTGGTAACATGCTACCTATAAAGGAAAATTAAATAGTCAGAAAATCTCCTGTCTGCAGGAAAACCCTGTAGGGGCGAAGGCAGGGAGGCTGGTGCAGTTGCAGAAGTAGCTCATGCATGGCAGCTCTTTGCTTTTGAACTCTACATCTCAGTCAATAGTGTCTTTTAAAATAAAAATATTTTACTAATTTTTTCTAGCAATTTAGAACTGGAGTTAAAACTGGAGAAGGTATAGTCTCCATCTCTGTACTGTTTCTGTCTTACCAGCCTCCTATCTGAATACCCTCATGATTTTTCCCACTTTGTTGCCCCTTCTTCCACACTGTCACAGAAACTTAAAACTTGTTATCTCTCCCTCTTTGCTGAGTGACCTTCCTCTCTACATTCAAGCCTTTCCTCCAGAACACACCACTTCAAATAACCCTTTAAGTAATAATTTGCTGAAATATGAATGTTTGACATTTTTATTTAGCTTTTTTAAATGTAAGAAAGCCTCTGACTTGAACGTTCACACTCAGTGATATCGTGTATGTCTTAAGTATTGAGTTATGTTTGTCCTGTATTGGCCTTTCTTGCTTGTCTTTTGGATTTTATGCACTTTGTGGCAGAGTGCAACTGTACTCTCACATTCTGTTAACACTGTCAGTACTTGGCAATAATGATTATGCATTGTGGAGACTGAAAAAAGTTTGTTCTTTTCAGAACAAGAAAGATTAAATTCTGAGCTCAAAGTAGTTTGCACTTTCACTGTTTGAGCCTGATATTAAGTACAAACACACATTGTCATAGTCACACTAGCTAAGAATCTTCTCTGTAGACTGTAATTATTTGCTATTTGCTGTAGTGTAATCCAGTTTCACTGGAAAAGATGCCCTTTTCAAATCCTATAAAAAGCTGTGCAAAACATTTGGGTGGACCAGCCATTACTAAGGCTGTGTTTGTGGTAATATCTCTTGCAAATGTTAGAGTGCGTGAATAACTGCATGAACATTCTTTATAGTTTCAGTATAATGCTTGCTTCATTGTAGAGGAGGAAGCTTAAACTTTTTACTTTCTGTAGGTGGAGAAACTTGTACCAGCTTGATGTTGAATTCATGCTAAATTTGAATCTTCTTTAGTTCTTACATATAACTTCCATGAACATTGTACACATTTGTTCAATTTTAATCTTTATAAATAAATTTTATATACTACCAGCACTGCTATAGATAACACATTCCTCTGGTAGTATAGAATTTATATTACAGATACAGAGAGATCTTAGGTTTCAGAGTAGCAGCCGTGTTAGTCTGTATCCGCAAAAAGAAAAGTAGTACTTGTGGCACCTTAGAGACTAACCAATTTATTTGAGCAAAAGCTTTCGTGAGCTACAGCTCACTTCATCGGATGCACTCACTCTGTATTTTCCACTGAATGCATCCGATGAAGTGAGCTGTAGCTCACGAAAGCTTATGCTCAAATAAATTGGTTAGTCTCAAAGGGTATGTCTACACTACGGAATAAGGTCGAATTTATAGAAGTCGGTTTTTTAGAAATCGGTTTTATATATTCGAGTGTGTGTGTCCCCACAGAAAATGCTCTAAGTGCATTAACTCGGCGGAGTGCTTCCACAGTACCGAGGCTAGAGTCGACTTCCGGAGCGTTGCACTGTGGGTAGCTATCCCACAGTTCCCGCAGTCTCCGCTGCCCATTGGAATTCTGGGTTGAGATCCCAATGCCTGATGGGGCTAAAACATTGTTGCGGGTGGTTCTGGGTACATATTGTCAGGCCCCCGTTCCCTCCCTCCCTCCATGAAAGCAAGGGCAGACAATCGTTTCGCGCCTTTTTTCCTGAGTTACCTGTGCAGACGCCATACCACGGCAAGCATGGAGCCCGCTCAGGTAACCGTCACCCTATGTCTCCTGGGTGCTGGCAGACGCGGTACGGCTTTGCTGCACAGTAGCAGCAACCCATTGCCTTCTGGCAGCAGACGGTGCAATACGATTGGTAGTCGTCCTCGTCGTGTCCGAGGTGCTCCTGGCCACGTCGGCTGGGAGCGCCTGGGCAGACATGGGCGCAGGGACTAAATTTGGAGTGACTTGACCAGGTCATTCTCTTTAGTCCTGCAGTCAGTCCTATTGAACCGTCTTATGGTGAGCGGGCAGGCGATATGGACTGCTAGCAGTCGTACTGTACCATCTTCTGCCAGGCAGGCAAGAGATGAGGATTGCTAGTAGTCGTATTGTACCATCTTCTGCCAGGCAGGCAAGAGATGAGGATGGCTAGCAGTCGTACTGTACCATCTTCTGCCGAGCAGCCATGAGATGTGGATGGCATGCAGTCCTTCTGCACCGTCTGCTGCCAGCCAAAGATGTAAAAGATAGATGGAGTGGGTCAAAACAAGAAATAGACCAGATTTGTTTTGTACTCATTTGCCTCCTCCCCTGTCTAGGGGACTCATTCCTCTAGGTCACACTGCAGTCACTCACAGAGAAGGTGCAGCGAGGTAAATCTAGCCATGTAAATCTAGCCAGGCTAACCTCCTTGTTCCAATAAGAACGATAACTTAGGTGCACCATTTCTTATTGGAACCCTCCGTGAAGTCCTGCCTGAAATACTCCTTGATGTAAAGACACCCACTTTGTTGATTTTAGCTCCCTGAAGCCAACCCTGTAAGCCGTGTCGTCAGTCGCTCCTCCCTCTGTCAGAGCAACGGCAGACAATCGTTCCGCGCCTTTTTTCTGTGCGGACGCCATACCAAGGCAAGCATGGAGGCCGCTCAGCTCACTTTGGCAATTAGGAGCACATTAACCACCACACGCATTATCCAGCAGTATATGCAGCACCAGAACCTGGCAAAGCGATACCAGGCGAGGAAGCGACGTCAGCGCGGTCACGTGAGTGATCAGGACATGGACACAGATTTCTCTGAAAGCATGGGCCCTGCCAATGCATGCATCATGGTGCTAATGGGGCAGGTTCATGCTGTGGAACGCCGATTCTGGGCTCGGGAAACAAGCACAGACTGGTGGGACCGCATAGTGTTGCAGGTCTGGGACGATTCCCAGTGGCTGCGAAACTTTCGCATGCGTAAGGGCACTTTCATGGAACTTTGTGACTTGCTTTCCCCTGCCCTGAGGCGCATGAATACCAAGATGAGAGCAGCCCTCACAGTTGAGAAGCGAGTGGCGATAGCCCTGTGGAAACTTGCAACGCCAGACAGCTACTGGTCAGTTGGGAATCAATTTGGAGTGGGCAAATCTACTGTGGGGGCTGCTGTGATGCAAGTAGCCCACGCAATCAAAGATCTGCTGATATCAAGGGTAGTGACCCTGGGAAATGTTCAGGTCATAGTGGATGGCTTTGCTGCAATGGGATTCCCTAACTGTGGTGGGGATATGGGTTCCGTCTATAGCCCCATCTTGGCACCGGAGCACCAAGCCGCCGAGTACATAAACCGCAAGGGGTACTTTTCGATAGTGCAGCAAGCTCTGGTGGATCACAAGGGACGTTTCACCAACATCAACGTGGGATGGCCGGGAAAGGTGCATGATGCTTGCATCTTCAGGAACTCTGGTCTGTTTCAAAAGCTGCAGGAAGGGACTTTATTCCCAGACCAGAAAATAACTGTTGGGGATGTTGAAATGCCTATATGTATCCTTGGGGACCCAGCCTACCCCTTAATGCCATGGCTCATGAAGCCGTACACGGGCAGCCTGGACAGTAGTCAGGAGCTGTTCAACTACAGGCTGAGCAAGTGCAGAATGGTGGTAGAATGTGCATTTGGATGTTTAAAGGCGCGCTGGCGCAGTTTACTGACTCGCTTAGACCTCAGCGAAACCAATATTCCCACTGTTATTACTGCTTGCTGTGTGCTCCACAATATCTGTGAGAGTAAGGGGGAGACGTTTATGGCGGGGTGGGAGGTTGAGGCAAATCGCCTGGCTGCTGGTTACGCGCAGCCAGACACCAGGGCGGTTAGAAGAGCACAGGAGGGCGCAGTACGCATCAGAGAAGCTTTGAAAACCAGTTTCATGACTGGCCAGGCTACGGTGTGAAAGTTCTGTTTGTTTCTCCTTGATGAAACCCCCCGCCCCTTGGTTCACTCTACTTCCCTGTAAGCTAACCACCCGCCCCTCCTCCCTTCAATCACCGCTTGCAGAGGCAATAAAGTCATTGTTGCTTCACATTCATGCATTCTTTATTCATTCATCACACAAATAGGGGGATGACTACCAAGGTAGCCCAGGAGGGGTGGTGGAGGAGGGAAGGAAAATGCCACACAGCACTTTAAGCACAGCACTTTAAAAGTTTACAACTTTAAAATTTATTGAATGACAGCCTTCTTTTTTTTGGGCAATCCTCTGTGGTGGAGTGGCTGGTTGGCCGGAGGCCCCCCCACCGCGTTCTTGGGCGTCTGGGTGTGGAGGCTATGGAACTTGGGGAGGAGGGCGGTTGGTTACAGAGGGGCTGCAGTGGCAGTCTGTGCTCCAGCTGCCTTTGCTGCAGCTCAACCATACACTGGAGCATACTGGTTTGGTCCTGCAGCAGCCTCAGCATTGAATCCTGCCTCCTCTCATCACGCTGCCGCCACATTTGAGCTTCAGCCCTCTCTTCAGCCCGCCACCTCTCCTCCCGGTCATTTTGTGCTTTCCTGCACTCTGACATTATTTGCCTCCACGCATTCGTCTGTGCTCTGTCAGTGTGGGAGGACAGCTCGGAGAACATTTCATCGCGAGTGCATTTTTTTTTCTTTCTAAGCTTCACTAGCCTCTGGGAAGGAGAAGATCCTGTGATCATTGAAACACATGCAGCTGGTGGAGGAAAAAAAAAGGGACAGCGGTATTTAAAAAGACACATTTTATAAAACAGTGGCTACACTCTTTCACGGTAAACCTTGCTGTTAACATTACATACATAGCACATGTGCTTTCGTTACAAGGTCGCATTTTGCCTCCTCCCACCGCGTGACTACCCCCTCAACCTTCCCCCCTCCCTGTGGCTAACAGCGGGGAACATTTCTGTTTAGCCACAGGCAAACAGCCCAGCAGGAATGGGCTCCTCTGAGTGTCCCCTGAAGAAAAGCACTCTATTTCAACCAGGTGACCATGAATTATATCTCACTCTCCTGAGGATAACACAGAGAGATAAAGAACGGATGTTGTCTGAATGCCAGCAAACATACACTGCAATGCTTTGTTCTACAATGATTCCCGAGTACGTGTTACTGGCCTGGAGTGGTAGTGTCCTACCATGAAGGACGCAATAAGGCTGCCCTCCCCAGAAACCTTTTGCAAAGGCTTTAGGACTACATCTAGGAGAACCGCAAATGCCAGGGCAAAGTAATCCTTTCACATGCTTGCTTTTAAACCATGTATAGTATTTTAAAAGGTACACTCACCAGAGGTCCCTTCTCCGCCTGCTGGGTCCAGGAGGCAGCCTTGGGTGGGTTCGGGGGGTACTGGCTCCAGGTCTAGGGTGAGAAACAGTTCCTGGCTGTCAGGAAAACCGGTTTCTCCGCTTGCTTGCTGTGAGCTATCTACAACCTCCTCCTCATCATCATCTTCTTCGTCCCCAAAACCTGCTTCCGTATTGCCTCCATCTCCATTGAAGGAGTCAAACAACACGGCTGGGGTAGTGGTGGCTGAACCCCCTAAAATGGCATTCAGCTCATCATAGAAGCGGCATGTTTGGGGCTCTGACCCAGAGCGGCTGTTCGCCTCTCTGGTTTTCTGGTAGGCTTGCCTCAGCTCCTTCAGTTTCACATGGCACTGCTTCGGGTCCCTGTTATGGCCTCTGTCCTTCATGCCCTGGGAGATTTTGACAAAGGTTTTGGCATTTCGAAAACTGGAACGGAGTTCTGATAGCACGGATTCCTCTCCCCAAACAGCGATCAGATCCCGTACCTCCCGTTCGGTCCATGCTGGAGCTCTTTTGCGATTCTGGGACTCCATCATGGTCACCTGTGCTGATGAGCTCTGCATGGTCACCTGCAGCTTGCCACGCTGGCCAAACAGGAAATGAGATTCAAAAGTTCGCGGTTCTTTTCCTGTCTACCTGGCCAGTGCATCTGAGTTGAGAGTGCTGTCCAGAGCGGTCATAATGGAGCACTCTGGGATAGCTCCCGGAGGCCAATACCATCGAATTGTGTCCACAGTACCCCAAATTCGAGCCGGCAACGTCGATTTAAGCGCTAATCCACTTGTCAGGGGTGGAGTAAGGAAATCGATTTTAAGAGCCCTTTAAGTCGAAATAAAGGGCTTCATTGTGTGGACGGGTGCAGGTTTACATCGATTTAACGCTGCTAAATTCGACCTAAAGTCCTAGTGTAGACCAGGGCTAAGGTGCCACAAGTCCTCCTTTTTTTTTTAGAGAGAGATCTTAATCCATGAACATAAATATATACTGTGTACGCCATCTAGTGGGCCTATCACAATGCTAAGTGTTAAACAGCGTGACTTGAATCTAATTTTATACTGAGTTCTGTGTGGGCAAATAAAGTAAATGGGAGATAGTTCATTTAATATAGCTAAAATCAGTATGCAGTTATTTAATTATTTCTGTGTATGAATTAACAGTATGACAAACTTCTTGACACTCTTTATTTAGACAAAATTAATTAAATATATAGAGAGAGTATAGTACGTGCTTGAAAGCTGCAGACTGATTTTTCTAGAGACACACTATCTCTAAAATAAGTGAAAATAAGTAACTATAGAAAATCTTTTTCTAAAAGTTCTCAAATTGCTATTCACAACATGGCAGTATGACAGTCATTTATCAAATACCTCTCCATGTTCAAATATACTCTATTTTCATTTGCTGTATATTACTTTTAAATTGTAATGATGAGATCAAATGAGCAGCTTCATTTTTATTACATTTAATTTGTAGATTATTTATAGATATCTTACTATATGAAATTTGTATGTGTGGGAGAGGGGTTTCTTTTCATATTAGTGTGAAGGGTGTAAAATATCTGGTTCCAGATATTTTGTCTTATTATAATAAAAATATCTAGCTCTTGTGTAGCACTTTACATCAGTAGATGTCAAACTGTTTTACAAAGAAGGTCAGTATCATCCCCATTTTACTGATGGGGAACCTAAAGCACAGGGAGGTGAAGTGACTTGCCCAAGGTCACCCAGGCAGGCCAGTGGCAGAGCTGGGAATAGAAGCTAGGTCTGTTGAGTCCCTGTCAGTGTTCTATCCTCTGGTGGCTTCCCTGTAAGTCCTGTTTACTCTATGACCTTGTCTACACGTAAGTTATATTGCTTTAAGTATACCAATATAGTTGAAGCCATACAATGACTCTTGTACAGATGTAGTTATACCGATACAGGTTGTTGCTGTGCTGGAAGACGGAGAGAGAGAGAATCAGCTTTTTAGAAAGGAGAGAGAATAGTGACCTGTCTATGCTGCAAACAGCCAGAAGGAAGATAGGGAGAGGGGAGCTACTATGTCAGTCAAAGAGCCACAAAAAAATAGTTAAGCAGTGTCTTTGACGTTACTGTGAAGTTTGAGCCCTGGAGTTGCAGTGGTAAATAATGACCTGTTGATGTGATTCATTATCATGATGTGAAAGTTACAACAGAGTGACGGCATCAGTTTGCAGCTTTGTGATTCCTGGCTACTCACTTTGCTGTTGTAGTGGCTCTCCAGCTTTCAGAGTTTGAGGATCACTGAACTGAATTATGGGTGAGCTTGGAAGTATTAGATTTTTATTATTAAACATCAGTTTTACCCTATGCACACAAACTGATGACAAAATATTTCCATCTATAATAATAGAAATGTGCAGATAGGCAGAATAAGAAAAATGCTCCTTGAGAACTTATTGGAGTTTGATTTAAGGATGTTTACTCTGTATATTTTGACATGAGTTTTTCAATTTATGTTTTAATGGTTATAAAGCTTTAACTTTTGAATCTCAACAACTATTGTCATTTAAGTAAGTGTCTAACCTCCCCATAACTTCCCACAACTGCCAAAAATTTAAATAGATAAAAATAAAAAAAGCTTACAACCCATAATTTTGCACAACTGTGAAAATGTAAATTATTAATAATTTAAAAATGCTTAAAATAAATGTCAATATTGTTGAAATTATAAAATAAGTTGATTTCTGCCAAGCCTAATTATCTAATGTAGTTTCAGTATGAAACTCTCAATAGTTAAAAATGCTAGAACTTCAGAAGTGTATTTGTTGGTGTGTTGAAACTATGTTTTTAATATCTGATTTTTCAGAATTGTGTGTGTTTTGTTTATCTTGCCACAAACTAGATGCTCCAGAACAAGCTAATTATGCCTTCCAGGGTTACCCAGCAGGAGCTCCATATGGACCTGGGGTCCCTCCAGTCCAAAATCAGCCTTCTGGGACCAGTGGGGCAGCTTGGATTCCAGCACCTCCTCCCACTCTCAACTGTTCACCCGGATTAGAATACCTAAGTCAGGTACCTATATTCTTCTCCGTTTTAAACTCCCATGAAAATACAAAACTAATAGATACCTGTGCATTTAAGTACCTTTTTATCTACTTTGGGAAATCAAGTGGCTTACATGATTGGTATTGGGGATACAGAGCCATTTACATTTAGGTCAGAGGTTAAAAATCTATCTCAGGACCATCATAATTGAAGCATATTACCATTTTATGGCTGCTCAGTGGCCCATTTTGAAAAAGTACTGTCAGTCCCAGTTTTACAGAGGCAAGGTGGCTGAGATAATATCTTTTATTGGACCGACTTCTGTTGGGGAGAGAGACAAGCGTTACCTCACCCACCTTGTCTCTCTAATATCCTGGGACCAACATGGCTGCAACAACACTGCATAGTTCCAGTTTTAGCAGACAAGTGTCCACCATTAATTGACACCCAATTTGGCAATTTTAGCCAAGAATTTAAGATTAAATGAGAATGGGTATTGTTCTATTGTACGTTGTTGTATCAGAAATAGTGACCCTAGGTAAGGGCAGTATGGTGTGGCAAAAGCTTATATGACCATATGGTCATCAGTAGCACATCAGACGTCATGACTTTCAATGTGGTACTCTTTCTGAGCACTAGTATTCATTCCCTTTCTCCACCTCCAAGTATATTCAATTAGATGTAGTGCACAACAGATCAGCTCGCAAAATTGGAATGTTAGTGTTTGAATGATCTCTTTGATCATCTATGTGTGTGAGAGAGAGACCATTTCTAAAGCACAATTAATGTAGATGATCTAATGTTAAAATTATGAATTGATCCATAATTTTGTGTCCTGAAATCTAATTTTTGAAAAATAAAAACCGACATACTTGTAGATTTTATTTTTGAAATTTAATTATAACTTTTATTTATTAACTTCTATTCTAAACTATTTTTTACCACTGTAACAGATTGACCAGATATTAGTTCATCAGCAGATTGAGCTTCTGGAAGGTGTGTACCTTGCTATACTGCTAAATGGAAGATCATTATGCTGGAGATATTTTAAATGACTTTGGTCCTATATCAAGTAATTATACATGACTGTTAAACACCAGTCTTATTTAATGATAGAAATTCTTCATTTATTCATTGCCTTTTAAAGATGGGGTCTTTATTGATTTGTTTTTTGTCTTTTATATCTTTAATCAATTCTCTACCATAGTACATTTTGGAGAGCCGAGAGGGGGTGACACTGATTCTTAAAATATTGGTTACTTTCAGTATCTCAAACTTAAAATATAATTTATGTGAACTTTTTTATATTTCAATTTGTATTTTTTTTTTAAAAGTGACAATTTCTAATTTAAAAGTATAATCTTTACATCTAATCTCACTCATTCATGTGATTTTCAAACTGTCATTTGTACAGATCTCCTTTGCTACATCTGACCTGTCTAATTCAATCTAATCCTATATCTCGGCCTATCTCTCTGACATCTCCTCCTGGAAGTCTTGCTGCTAGCTAACTGATCTTTTCTCCCAAATCCCTTCCACTCTGCTTGTTCTTTGCCATGTTTGGCAACATCATGATCCTGATGTTACTCAGGCCCTTAATATTGATGATGTTGTTGACACCTTCTCTCTTACCCTCTACAACTAGGCTACACCCAAATCTTGCTGCTTTTTCATCCCATAACATTTCTAAGATTGATCTGTTGTTTTTTGTTCAGGTCCTTATCATTTCCTATCTCAATTATGGTAACCACCTACTCATTGGCTTCCCTTCCACGCATGTTTTCCCCCTCCAGTCCATTCAAAACACATCTGCTAAAATAATCTTGCTGGTTTACACCTCTGACAGTATTGTGCTACTTTCCAGATCCCTCCACTGGCTCCAGCTGTTTCACATCAACTTAAAGCTTCTTTTTCTTATTGTCAGGGCCCTTCACAACTCTACCCCTCCCTCGCTGTCTACTTTTGTTTTTTACTTTTTTGCATTCCTCCCCACTGCCACATCCACTGTGACAGTGGTGCATGTTTTGTCTGCTCATTTGTCACTTCTCACACAAACACCTCTGTTGCATCTCACCCGTGGAATGCCCTTTCTGAACTGATCATAAGGCCTTCTCCATCCTGAGATACCGTAAGTCTCAGCTGTGCCATAATATCTAAAAGAACTCACCATTCACATTAATTAGTTTTGAAGGGCAAATGGGAAAAGTTAGCAACTTATTCATAACGAAAAAATAATACAATAAAATAATACATTGCAAATATGTATGTATCTCTTCTATGATTCCCTCCCCCTCCCCCCCCCCCATATGTTAGTAACCTTATTAGATTGTAAGATCTTCAGGGAAAGGGACATGTTTTCCTATATGTTTATGTAGGGATTAGTACAGTGGGTTCCTGACCCTGATTGGGGCCTCTGCTATTTCTATTAATATTTTTATTTAGTGTATCAACTGAATACCTTTTTAATGTTGTTAATTTTCAGTTCTTACTGGTTTTGAAACTAACAACAAATATGAAATCAAAAACAGCTTGGGGCAAAGAGTATATTTTGCAGCAGAGGAAAATGACTGTTGTACTCGAAATTGTTGTGGACCATCACGATCTTTCACCATTAGGATCATTGACAATATGGGTCAAGAAGTGATAACACTGCAGAGACCTCTCAGATGCTCTGCATGTTGTTGTCCTTGCTGCTTGCAAGAGGTGAGATATTCCTTTCTCTTTCCTGCACCTTTAAAAGTTTTCAGAGATTTTCTTTTGTGTCAAGAGGTCAGGTGGGACAAGGTTAACTTCATCTGTAATTTTGTGGGGATCTGTGATTTTTTTGTTTTGTTTTTTGTTCTTTGAGGGTTTTTGAAAATTTCTTTCATGATTTTTGTCTCCTGTTTGATGGAATTTCTTGACATTTTGCTATGGGCTTAATGCTTGTATCCTTCCTTTCGGGAAGTGACATAAATTCCTCAAGACAACAGTGGCTTCCCTGAAAAGTGGGTGTTCAATACTTTTTTAGGACTGGACCCAAATGAGGAACCAACTTAATTCAAAATTTTGATTATTATATTTAGCTTATTAAAGAATAAGAATATTAAAGAATTTAGCTTTCTGAATATTGATAAGTAAAGGAGGAGAAAAAGGTACCAGGTTCATAAACCTTTGACCTGACCCTCATTGTAGGAATCTGATACTACTAATTGAATGATGTATAGTTGTTGCCTGATCCTTTTTAATGATTAATAACAATTGTATTGATTGCCAATTGATACTGATTTAATGAGCTGGAGATAATAGGGTTCTCATCCCAGAATTAGGCTCCACAGAATTAAAACTAACAAGTTCAGTATCTTGTAGGGAACCCCAGGATGTATGGCAAAGCACACTGAAGGCAAAGCAAAGCCTTAGCCACTTTTATTAAAACAATCCGTAAAGACAAAGCTCCAAACCACATACACAAGTAGTAGTAACACATTATTAGGGATATCTTTGGTATCATTCCCTGCATTTGCTCATGTACATCCTTCGTATATATTCTCATCCTTCCTTGGGAACCTTGTGGTTGTTGTACCAATAAAATAAAAACCAGCAGGATCTTATTAAAGGGAAAAAGGCAAAATACCACATTTATTGTGAATACAGAAAGAATCATAGTAAGCAGTTAGTTATAGCTATAACATTCCATTCAATCTCAAATTTATTCTCACATTCATTCACACACACACACACAGAGGTTCTGCAAGGTTGTTATCATAGTTACCAGCCTTAGAGTTGCTCATGCCAAGCCACTGGCCAGGTGGCCTGGACATGAGGAGGGAGCAGGGCCTTGTCAGATGCTCATCTGATGCTCCTGGAAGTTGGTTTGCAGAATCAGACCCCAAAGTTCTCACTTTTTAGAGTCTATTTTTATAGGAATTTCTTCCTATGCCAGTCTATGGGAATTGCTTCATCATGCTGTTGCTGAATCAATCAGCAGATAGCACATTCCTGACAGCTCCAAGATGTTATCTTGTTCTTTGGTTCTCCCATTCTTGAGGCTGTTGGGTGGATTCCAGTCTGCCCTCCGGGGGGGGGGGGGGGGTCCTCTGGTTATTTCCACTTGACACCTTCTTCAGCCAATGGACACTGGATTCTTAGGCTGGCACCTCCCTGATCATTCAGTTATTATCCACACCAAGCATCCATCCACATACATCCTCTATCTCTATTTTAATCACAATTGTTAATACAACAAAAGGGCGGGGAGTCTCTGGGTGCTGTTTCTGTTGTTAGAGTATTGCTTTGAGTCTCTCTCTCTCTGTGAATTGCTTTGAGAACAGACTCTGTCTTAGAATGTACTAACACAATTAGCAGCTTGCAAGTTTCATACATAGAGGGAGAGAAACAGTACCAAAAACCAAGAGACCTCTTCATTAGTAATACCCTGGAATTTAAACTCTGGGGAATCAAACTCATTTGTGATTTTAATACAGAACTTCTTTAATATGATCCAACATGGTGAGAGACAAAGGATCAGCCCTGTCCCTGGCATGCCAAATGAATCTGATGGTCCAGAACCCCAAAGGTTGGTGATTGACCCTTCAGCTCTTCGCTGTTATCGGTGATGGAAAGCTTACCCCAGCTACATGGTGGCTTAGTTATTATATTCTCTGGGCACTATCATGAATATTCATTCAGATGCCCAGTCTTCCATATCCAAATCTAACTTCCTTACCCTCCTAATATTGGGGTGCCCTTATCATATAGGTTAACATATTAATGCCTTCTAACTCATTATCATATATGTCACCTATTGCTAAAGCAGGTTTGTGATTAAACATCTACCAATGATTCTATCCTAAAATACCCAATCCCAGTATCAGTTCAGTGTTCCTATGGTTGCCTGGTATCATTATGTACCAACTCCTTCTCTTGAGCAAGCTATTCCCAGTTCCCCAAAATCTAGGATAACTGTTGGGCCATTTTATCTATGCTAAGGGTCATGGACCTGTGACCACGTGCCTGGGTTAGACCACAATGAGAGTGCAACACTCAGGGCAGACTGCAAGAAATAGGACAGACAGTCCCCCAAAACTGGTGGTTTATTCTATAATCAAATTCACCAAACCAGTAACAAAAGAGCTTCTGCCAGTACCACACTGGTTAACCAGAAGCCAAACACAGTCCCCGTTAGGCATTCCAGCACTTGGCTCCCATCCAGACAAGCCAATCTAATATAGTGAGAGGTTATCGAAAACTCATTTTACCATATGTGAGGTTCTTTCTAATCCCAAAGGATCAGACACATACCCCAAGTCAATATGTATCTCAGATCTTGCCCAAATATCATGCTGTCAGTCAATCCTTAGTAAACTAACTAAAGATTTAATAATAATAAAAAAGAGAATGATAAATGGTTAATAGATCATATGCATACAAATGATTGCAAAGTCCTTATGTCAGGTCTGTAGCGGTGAATGAATAGACTGTTTGCTTGTAAAGTCTGGTAACTTCCAAAAGATTGGAAGATCCTCAGTCCGTAGTTCAAGATGCTCCTTTTTGTTGTAAATCCACAGTCCAGCGAATTAGAGTAGGAAAGAAGCAAAATGGAGGTGTCTCAGAGGTCTTTTATATCCTTTGCCATGTGCATGGAAATTTACTGTCCCAAACAAAGCCCACAGTCCAGGTGCATGGAAAATTATCGGACCAAGATGGAGTCCAGGGTCACATGTCCTTATCACAAGTCCTTACATGCTTTACTGACTCACAAGGGCAGACATTGCCTGTATTCTTTCTGAGGTGTCCACAAGAAAAACTTACTGGATGGCATGAATTTCTTCAATGGCCCATTGTGAGCTGAGTGTCCTTAATGGGCCATCAACACATATCTGTCTAGTCTAGCTGTCTGATGCAAATCTATCTGCGGGGTGTCACCCAGAAATACAACACATGTGTAAGATACAAGTACTCACTCATATTCAGAACTTCAGCTACACAGATGATACATGAATATAAACAAGATAATCATACTTGCCAATTCATAACTTTTCTATTGGTATCTTACATGACATACTTTGTACAAGACTTATGGAAATTCTGAAATAGTGGTAACAGTGATATAAATGGTCACCTTTCTTATACACAGAATCACAAGACCTACTTTACTTATGCTAACTTGCTTAAGCCAGTGTCTTATAGAATACAGGCCTGTAGGTTTCTTGTGTTACTGCTGAGTAAAATAAAAAGCTAAGCTAGCTCTATGGGCTACACAGTAGGATGGTGTCTTCTGTTTAGAGTCACAATCTGCCCTTCATTTCCACTACAAATTTTTATATATATATGCAAATAAAGTGAAACACTACATGAGTTTGGAATGTAAAATTATTTTATACTAAGCAAAATCTCAGTTTTAATACTGTTCAGATAGATAAAAACAATATTGAAATTCCTATAATTAAAACACTATTAAATCTCTTACTAGGACAAAGTTAAAGCTTACACTGGCTTAACTTAACTCGCTGCTTTTTGTAGTATTATGGGTCCAGCAACTTTGGGGGTTGGCGGTTTGGGGGGATGGGAACATGTGTTTTTTCTTATTAAACGATGGTAGCATCTGTGACAGTTCTCACAGAATGTTCAGACAAATCTCCTTGAATCATTTAAGAAACAGTTGTAGTCTTCAAGTGATTTTTTTCCACACTGATTCCACTCTTGGTGCTCATGAGCATGCGATTAGATTCTTTTGAATAGCAGTGTCTGTTGCGAGATCCCTTGCAATTACTGTGGCTTAGAGTATGAGAGGCAAGGTGGTCTCAACCGCTTCACAGTTCCTTCAGGCTGGACTATGTGGTTTGCAAGTCTCTTCAACATTGTTTTTTTTTTTTGTTTTGTTGAAGGGGGGGGGTGTAATTTCCCCGGTGGAAACAAGGCATTGATAGTTTTCCTCCCAACCTCCATATCTAGGACCCAATGCTCCCCACTTCTCCCTCTGTACACAAGACCAACCTGGTTGAAGGCAAAGCTCCAGGAGTCAAGATCTGTTCCTTCTGAGCCTTGGCAATGTCCATCATTAATGGTCATGCTAGATGCCTCCTTTGATTAGGTGAGGGGTGTATGCCTAAGCATTGCTCGGAGTGCAAGGCTTTTTCAAAGTACGTGCAAAAATCCAAAGAGGGCAGACTGAAGTTGAATCTTTTGGAGACTTCAGTGTGTTATCCAACCCAGGCAAGCCAGCTAAGAGGCCACCTCCCACCAGTCAATCTCTTTTCTCAAGTGTTCCTGTAAACTGCTGTGCCAACCTGAGCTCTGGGGACACACTCTTACATATCCTGTTCCTTTCCTGCTTCAACATTGGTGTGAGACAAAGTCCACAAGGACACTCATACCACGGACTAGGGAAAACTTAGATCTCCCTTGCCATGCGGAAATGGTCCTATCTAAGCCTTGCACATATTGGCCCCCTTGGAGTCATCCCATATGGCAGAAAGCCAACTGCCCAGACAGTTTCAAATCATCTCTGAGGCAGCATGTACAATAACTCTAGTACAGACTCCCCAACTGTCCGTAGCAAAGGAAAAGGAAAAGTTCAGCAGGGAGGAACTCTCCTCAGAGCACCAGCAACTATTGGCCATATCTTCGTTGCCTCCAGATGAAGCAATCAACCTCTCCATCCATTCCCTCCATAGGTGAGCTCAGGATCTTTCAGGACCTGATGAGGCATCTGGCAGTGCTCTTGACAGACTCCTCAAAAACATTCAGGAGAAGCAGCACAAGCTCTCAGGCATTCTTTAGCCCTCTGAGTCGGGCAATTGCCCATTAATGAAAGGATAAATCGTTTCTAGAGCCTGCTGAGATCATTTGGCTCACTGTCACCTGCTAGCAAGTGGACAGAAAGTATCAGATAACAACAAAGGGGTTTAGGCTATTCTTTCCAACATCCCACTCTGGGATCTTTGATCATCCAAGTTGCACAAGAACAGTCTAAATCAGAGGTGGGCAACTATGGCCTGCGGGCCCCATCCGGACTGCGGGACCATCCTGCCTGGCCCCTGAGCTCC
Organism: Lepidochelys kempii; assembly: GCF_965140285.1. NCBI lineage: Eukaryota > Metazoa > Chordata > Testudines > Cheloniidae > Lepidochelys > Lepidochelys kempii. The sequence continues at coordinate 30,203,318 of NC_136388.1, forward strand.
TGGCCGGGCAGCACGGCAGCGTGACTGGCTTTGGCATGATAAGGGGGCGGGGAGTGGGGGTTCCAGGGGGCAGTCAAGGGACAGGGAGCATGGGACGGTTGGATGGGACAGCGGTTCTGGGGGGGGCAGTCAGGGAATGAGGAACAGGGGGCTGGATAGGTGTGGGACTCCTGAGGGGCCTGTCAGGGGGCGGGGCAGTCAGGGGACAAGGAGCAGGGAGGTTGGATAGGGGCTCCCGGGAGGGGGCAGTCAGGGGACAAGGAGCAGGGGGGGTTGGATGGGTCGTCGGGGGTGGGAAGTGGGAGGGGGGAATAGGGGGTGGGGGTCAGACTGTTTGGGGAAACACAGCCTTCCGTACCCAGCCCTCCATATAGTTTTGCAACTCCAATGTGGCCCTCGAGCCAAAAGGTTTGCCCACCCCAGTCTAAAGATCAGATCAGAGGAACTCTGAGAGAAAAGGATCCAAACAAACTGGATCTCCGCAGATGCAAAGTGTATTTATCAGTGAATTTACAAAGTAGAGTTGTGAACTAACAGGTGCTCCTCTCTAAATACAATTCTCTCTTTTTGGGACTGATTCTGTTAATTGATGGATACGCTTCCCAACAAATATCAGGAAAAACTAACATCTACCTTGGCTGAAGGGTGGCTCATTGTGAGAACAGCATGCCAGGCTGCACTGGATATGTAAGACACAGTAGCACGAACTATGGTGTCCATGGTCACACAATAAGACACTCCTCCTGTCTGCAGATGTCAAGCATTCCCCAAGAAGTACAAGTGACCACTGAATATCTTCCATTTCAATGGAAAGACATGTTCAGCACTGGTACCAACAAGGCTTTGCACTCATTAAAAAAACAGAGCCCAGGCACAAACAGCATTAGAAACTGAGGCCTCAGTCCTCATTCTGCTACAGATCCCAGCAACAGTTCCCACTGTGTCCATCAGAACCACTGAGGAAAGGCCTACAGTTCCACCAGTGGTGCTCATCAACCTCACTCTGGCTGTCCCCACAGCAGGGACAAGTGTGAAGGAAGTAGCTTTGACAGGACAGTCAAGAGCCCACCTGGACCATCTCTGAATCAATCCACTTTTCTGTTTGACAACCACCTTTATTATTTTAAATAAGCTTGGGCTGGGATCACCTGTGACGGGTCCTTGAGACCATAAGGAAGGTTTTGGGGCTGTTCTAATTCCCTTCCCACTGCTCTTCAGGTACCCTTCTCACAGGATACTTCTACAACAAGAAGTAAACTCCCTGCTACAGTTGGGAGTGATAGAGGAGGTTCCTCAAATTCAGAGCGGGGCTTCTACTCCCATTACTACTTGATCCCAAAGAAGATCAGGGTGGTCATCCTAGCTTTCATCATTCCTGTATTTGATCCCATGAACTGGTTCATGGCTTTCAATCTACACAATGCTTGCTTCCATATCTCAATACTCCCGGCATACAGAAAATTAATGGTGTTTATAATAGAAACATCCTATTATCAGTACAGGGTCCTATCCTTTGGTTTGTCCATAGCCACAAGATTTTACTAAGTCCTCGCTGTAGTGGTGACAGTATATTTAAGGAGACAAGAAGTCCTGGTGTATTTGGATAATTTGGCTGACACGAGGCTCTTCTCCACAAGTCAAACTCTAGGCAGAACACCTTAAACCACTTTGCCTCCCTCTGCCTCATGATTAGGGCTCTGTGTTTGTCACGGAGGTCGTGAACGTCACGGATTCCATGACTTTCCGTGACCTTTATGACTTCGCAGCAGCCAGTTTTGCTGACCCAAGGGCCACCCAAGCAGCTGGCTCCAGAGACAGCAGCTCAGGTGGTCCCGGAGACAGCCATACTGGCCGCTGCTGGAGCAGCTTTGCTGCTGGAGCAGCTCTGCAGCCAGCCAGTGGGGCAGCCCTGCAGCCAGTCATACCAGCCGCTGCTCAGGCAGTCCCTGGGGCCAGCCACACTGGCTGTTGCTCAGGCAGCCCATGACTTCTACTAAAAATACCTCTGGCTAAATTATAGCCTTACTCATCATCAACAAGGATAAAGCAACACTGACTCTGAGACAGAGCATAAAATTTATAGGAACAGTGTTACGATTTTGCCAACTTGGAATCTATCTGCCACAATGGACACTGCTATTCAAAAGAATTTGATTTTGTGAGCATGTGGGCGCATGCACACCAAGAATGTAATCTGTGTTGACATCTTAAAGTACTACAGTTCCTGTAGGATATATAACCCGTTCTCTGCATTACAGTATTTCTCTATGCTGAAGATTATTTTACAAGCATTTAAAACAAATTGGAATAATTATGCAGATACTTAACTTTTATACCACTTCTGTGTTGTGGTTTTTTTTTCTTTTGAAGCTTGAAGTTCAGGCCCCTCCAGGTACACCAGTTGGCTACATAAAACAAAACTGGCATCCCTGTCTGCCTAAATTTACTATTCAAAATGAAGCAAAAATTGATGTATTTAAAATCATTGGCCCATGCGTTGTATGCAGCTGTTGTGAGGATATTAATTTTGAGGTAGGTAACATTGTTTAAAGTGTTTGTATTCCTCTCTTCTATTTTTAATTAGTTGGTTTTCCTAATAGTTTAATATCTCAAACTGGTCTTATTGTTACTAATGGACCATTTCCCACAAAACTAAGTTGTAATGCATTCAGTAATAACATTTGGTGTTTAGATAGTCCAACTGTTTGCATATGAAAATCTTTGAAAACAGTTATCTTAGTAAATAACCCAGGTTTCAAACATTGTCATGATAAATCAACTTTCAGATTACCAAACCATGAGATATTGAATGTTTAGATAATATTTCATCCTTTTTTTTCCCTTTCTTCCTGTTGGAGTGAAGCTTTTAGCGCCAATTAGAGTGTACCTTGCATATATTGCAGTTGTTTTACTGTGGTGGTGTTGAAATCTCTTTAATGTTTATTGAATTAACAGTGGAAAATATCATTACATTATCTTACTTTAGGTAGTAAAAATAGATTCAGTATACACTTTTGAATAGATTCAATACATAATTTTCCCTTAGTACTGTATTTTTAAGTATATTAATTAAATGACAACTTTCTAGAGCCACTGACTTAATTGTTCAGTACTTGATGTAAATGATCAAAATGGATCAGCATAAGTGGATCATGTAATTTTATTGTACATTATTTAATTCTGTAATTAATTAATTCTTAAACTAATGAAGAGTTAATGAATCCTATTTTCATATTCCAGATACTAGTTTATTCTAAAACAATGTATAGTAATCATAAGCAAGGGTTTGCAAGATCATTCTAAGCAGGCTTAGTAGCCACTATGTTCTTCAGAATAGCCATTTTACATGGCTTTGAACACTGAAACCAGTTTTCAAAAGACATAATGTTGACATATGTCTTCTCCCCTACTTTGGAAAATTATCATGTAATCTTTTAATATCCACGTAGACACCTGTCACTGGGTGAAGGAACCTTGATTTACAGCACTTCTAACAGTGCTGCCCTGCAACCTTCTCCATTACTGTGCTGTACTGTGTAGTTAGCACTGATATGAGCCCAAGTTCTAGCCTAGGATTTGCGCCCATGATTTACTGATGTAGAGTTGAGATTACCACAATATTGAATACCACATGCTGTAGTACATATAACAACCAATATAAATGTGAATATCCTGAAGTTTTTGAATGAGCATTTAAAATGATCACACAAAATCTTTTTAATTATGAGTGGCAGACTTTCTTTGTTTTATTTCAAACTAGGTGAAGTCGATGGATGAAAGTTCTGTAGTCGGAAGAATTTCTAAGCAGTGGAGTGGATTTGTGAGAGAGGCATTTACAGATGCTGATAATTTTGGAATCCAGTTTCCACTGGATCTTGATGTTAAGATGAAAGCTGTCATGATTGGTGCCTGCTTCCTCATTGTAAGTCTGCCAATCCACTAACTTTAAACAATGAATATATGCTCATTTCTGTTCATCTATATGTTAAAATTGTACTGGGATATGACTTGATCCTGGGCTTATTGAAGTTAACAACAAAGCTCCCAGTGACTTTGAGGGTGCAGGATCAGGTTCCTAGGAGGCATGACAAATGAATTATTTCAGATAATGGAATTACATTTGGTGCAATTGGAAGTATAAAATTACATTTAGGAATACACTTATTTATTGCTGATATGCCCGCTCTTGTAAAGTTTCACACCATTTCTATGCCATAAGGAACCAGTTATCACTGCATGGCTTCTCTGAAGCTGCTGTAGGAGCCATTCCATTAATTAGCTGACATTTACTAAACAAAGAGCAGAGCAACTTGTCCCTTCCCTTGAAGACTACTGTAACCATGACACGTCTGGTTTCTGCTAGATGTTTACTGTCAAGCTTGAGTTTTCTGAAAATGGGGAAGAAAACTAGAAGGAAGGAGAGAGGCATATGCATCAGCTCAGGGATGGAAACGTCAACAATCCACCTTGCTCTGTAGCAGCAATCTTTATCAGACCATTATTGATTAACCAGAGCCTTTTCTTACTTGGCTATGTTGTTTTGTGTGACTTTGTCATGCAGATAAAAATACGGGAAACAGCCCTGCTTAGAGACAACAATTTGGCAAAGCACGCAAGCATGTATTTTAAGTCCCATTGATTTTAATGGAACTTAATCAAATGATTGGTACAGGGATGGAATTAATCATATGCTTATGTGTTTTGCTGAATGGGCCCAAAATGCACAAGGCATTATAAAGCACAAATAAATTGTTTGCGTGTGTGTGCTGTGTCTTTTTGTTGGGTTTTTATGTTTTGCATGTGTGTAGCTAGTCGATTTCTCTGATTGTGGGTGGGCAAAAAAAAAAAAAAGGGTTGGTGGAAGTTAAAGAATGGGAATCAATGTTTAAATTCCAGGCCATGTCAAAGAACGAGGTTTCAGATTTCTGTGAAGTGAGGGAAAGTTAAGGAAGTGCCCACTCCAATACCTCATCCACATGCTTCTTAGAGTTGTTGCTCAGCTATTGTTTAGCTACTAAATTCCCCTCCAACACAGACACTGACCTTCCCCCCTCCAATAAAAAAAGCTGTTTTTCTTCATTGTGGGCACTTTAGTTTGCGGGCAAAATGACAGCTGTGATGTCCTGTCCCTGTAGTTCCTCCAATTTTCTCTATCTCCTCAGTGACAGGCAAGATTAACTAGATTTCCTTCCTGGAGAAAATGGCAACAACATTTTATTTCAAATTTCTGCTTAACAATTCAGTTTAATTCCAAGCTATGTCCTAGGACTGTTCTATCTTTTGGTGAATTTTCCCCCTCAGCTTCACTTCCCCTTCTGAGATGCTACATTGATTGGTGCACCTGCAGGCTCCAGAGAGAAAACTAGACCAAGGAATCTTAAAGGCGAAAAAGAAAAAAGTCAGTCTGGTGCTTTAACCCACGGTCTCTTCTCTCCCAGTGCCTCCTTTATCAAGTTTCTCTTTGGGAAGTTTAGCCACATCTGTGGCCAGAAGTGAATTTTCCCCTTAGCCCCATTATATGTGGAATCACAGTGCAACTTACCTGGGCAGGAGAGGAGCCAGGAAGGATTAGGGAACCTGGTTATGCTGGACATAATGAAGGCACTGGTCTCAGCTGCCCACTCTGGCTGAAGACCCCTCTGCTTCTATCCCCCAGGCTAAAGAGAGAGGCAAGATTGAAAAAGCTGACAAAGGTACAAAAACGCTCAGGCCTGTGGATACCCAGAGTAGTAGTTTAGAGCTGCAGCTGCCCCTCCCTTCTGCTTTAGAACTCAGTGTATCAGGGGTTGGACAAATCAACAGGCCCAAGACAAATAAAAGGGATGATCTCTAGAACTTGCACCAGCAGCCACACCCCTGTCTGTGGAGGTCAGCCACTTTCTCCCGCTCCACCTCTCCTTGGACCACAGATGGAGGGCTTTGTACACAACATAGATGCTGCTGATGCTGGATTGTGGTAAGGGGACTTCAAGCCTAGACCACTTCCCATGCTACCAGCTCTGTAACAAGCCTCCGAAGATTTTCCAATGGATATCCTAAGCTGGCACCTCCAAGAGAAATGCAGACTCTTCTGATTGCTTTGCGGAAGAGAAGTGTGAAATTTCTGACTTCTGGGAAATCTGTTCTCAAATCTCACTCCCTCCGGAGAGGCTGAGAAAGTGCCCCAGTGCTCGAAGGCTGACAGTGTCTCCCTTTGATGGTAGGGAGAGCCCTAATCATCTGAAATGTTTTTGGGACAATCTGAAATCTTTCTTAGCACAACTTCACTCTTCCTTCTGAAGCAGAATCATAGGGACAATCTTCCAAAGGGGAAATAAATAAAATCTACATCTGGTACCCCTGCTTACCTTAGGAGTACAGAATGGCAGATTAAACCCAATAAAGACCAAGCCGCAGACCTGAGCAGATTCCTCTATACACACTAAAAATGATCAAAGTAATAAAACATATATGTTAAATAATCCTAACAGTCTTTGAGGAACAGTGCTGTGAAACTGTGCTCAGGAGGTCTGTGGCTACTCTAAACAAATGATAGCTGTATCTTTCTTCTTGTACTTATTGGGACGATATCATAAGAATGTGAGAAGTGCTTTCAGCCACACCTAGAAGTTTAGGAAAGTGCTGAGCTGTCATTCCCAACTGTCACTGAGTTACAATACCCTACCACAGCTGCCATTTCCGCTTCCCCTGCGGCTGATGGTGGAGTGACAAAAGAAAGAACAGTCCAGATGTGAACAAACAAATGGTTGGCCCACCGTTAACTTATTTCTAGCCTCCCTGGCCTCAACTTTAAGGCCATAGAGTTGCTCAGGCAGTCATACAAGCCTAGACCAATAGCGCAACAGTTTTACAACCAACAATCTTATGAACTAACGTGTAAAAAGCAAAAGGTTCAGAAGTCCCATCTCCCTAGACCTTCTGTGGCAACAACATCGGTCCCATGCCAGCCTCCATTGAAATGATATTTTTGATGGGAGTTCGAGAGCTGCAAACCAGTGATGCCAACACCTGCCGATTCCCCCACACTCTGCGGGAATTTTTCTAGGACTCTTTCCACATCTGGATTGCAAAAACAACAGGCAAGTGGGGGTACTAAACATTATCCATTCTGGCTATACTATCGAATTTACCTCCCTGCCTCCTCCAAACACTCCATCCCCACCCCTTTTCAGGGGCCATTTTCATAAGGAGATTCTCAAACAAGAAGTAGAATCCCTCTTGCAAGCGTGGCTTCAAACTGTACTCACCAAACAAACAGTCCATGAATGCCATATAACTGCGTCCACCAAGGTTTTTTTTTCATAGATATTTAGGTCAGAAGGTACCATTATGATAATCTAGTCTGACCTCCTGCACAACGCAGGCCGCAGAATTTCATCCACCACTCCTGCAAAAAACCTCTCACCTATGTCTGTGCTATTGAAGTCCTCAAATCATGGTTTAAAGACTTCAAGGAGCAGCGAATCCTCCAGCAAGTGACCCGTGCCCCATGCTACAGAGGAAGGCGAAAAACCTCCAGGGCCTCTTCCAATCTGCCCTGGAGGAAAATTCCTTCCCGACCCCAAATATGGCGATCAGCTAAGCCCTGAGCATATGGGCAAGATTCACCAGCCAGATACTACAGAAAATTCTTTCCTGGGTAACTCGGATCACACCTCATCTAATATCCCATCACAGGCCATTGGGCCTATTTACCATGAATATTTAATTACCAAAACCATGTTATCCCATCATACCATCTCCTCCATAAACTTATTGAGTTTAATCTTAAAGCCAGATAGATCTTTCGTCCCCACTGCTTCCCTTGGAAGGCTGTTGCAAAACTTCACTCCTCTGATGGTTAGAAACCTTCGTCTAATTTTAAGTCTAAACTTCCCAATGACCAGTTTATATCCATTTGTTCTTGTGTCCACATTGGTACTGAGCTTAAATAATTCCCCTCCCTCTCCGGTATTTATCCCTCTGATATTTTTATAGAGAGCAATCATATCTCCCCTCAACCTTCTTTTAGTTAGGCTAAACAAGCCAAGCTCCTTGAGTCTCCTTTCATAAGACAAGTTTTCCATTCCTCGGATCATCCTAGTAGCCCTTCTCTTTACCTGTTCCAGTTTGAATTTGTCCTTCTTAAACATGGGAGACCAGAACTGCACACAGTATTCCAGGTGAGGTCTCATCAGTGCCTTGTATAACGGTACTAAAACCTCCGTATCCCTACTGGAAATACCTCTCCTGATGCATCCCAAGACCGCATTAGCTTTTTTCACGTCCATATTACATTGGCAGCTCATAGTCATCCTATGATCAACCAATACTCCAAGGTCCTTCTCCTCCTCCGTTACTTCTAATTGATGCATCCCCAGCTTATAACTAAAATTCTTGTTATTAATCCCTAAATGCATGACCTTACACTTCTCACTATTAAATTTCATCCTATTACTATTACTCCAGTTTACAAGGTCATCCAGATCCTCCTGTAGGATATCCCTGTCCTTCTCTAAATTGGCAATACCTCCCAGCTTTGTATCATCCGCAAACTTTATTAGCACACTCCCACTTTTTGTGCCGAGGTCAGTAACAAAAAGATTAAATAAGATTGGTCCCAAAACTGATCTTTGAGGAGCTCCACTGGTAACCTCCCTCCAGCCTGACAGTTCACCTTTCAGTAGGACCTGTTGTAGTCTCCCCTTTAACCAATTCCTTATCCACCTTTCAATTTTCCTATTGATCCCCATCTTACCCAATTTAACTAATAATTCCCCATGTGGCACGGTATCAAACACCTTACTGAAATCTAGGTAAATTAGATCCACTGCGTTTCCTTTGTCTAAAAAATCTATTACTTTCTCAAAGAATGAGATCAGGTTGGTTTGGCACAATCTACCTTTTGTAAAACCATGTTGTATTTTGTCCCATTTACCATTGACTTCAATGTCCTTAACTACCTTCTCCTTCAAAATTTTTTCCAAGACCTTGCGTACTACAGATGTCAAACTAACAGGCTTATAGTTACCCAGATCACTTTTTTTCCCTTTCTTAAAAATAGGAACTATGTTAGCAATTCTCCAATCATACAGTACAACCCCTGAGTTTACAGATTCATTACAAATTCTTGCTAATGGGCTTGCAATTTCATGTGCCAATTCCTTTAATATTTTTGGATGAAGATTATCTGGGCCCCCCGATTTAGTCCCAGTAAGCTGTTCGAGTTTCTCTTCTACCTCAGATATGGTAATGTCTTCCTCCATATCCTCATTCCCATTTGTCATGCTACCATTATCCCGAAGATCCTCTTTAGTCTTATTAAATTCTGAGGCAAAGTATTTGTTTAGATATTGGACCATGCCTAGATTATCCTTGACCTCCACTCCATCCTCAGTGTTTAGCGCTCCCACTTCTTCTTTCTTTGTTTTCTTCTTATTTATATGGCTATAGAACCTTTTACTATTGGTTTTAATTCCCTTTGCAAAGTCCAACTCTACTTGACATTTAGCCTGTCTCACTTTATCCCTACATGTTCTGACCTCAATAAGGTACCTTTCCTTGCTAATCCCTCCCATCTTCCACTCCCTGTATGCTTTCTGCTTTTTCTTAATCACCTCTCTGAGATGCTTGTTCATCCAGCTTGGTCTACAACTCCTGCCTATGAATTTTTTCCCCTTTCTTGGGATGCAGGCTTCCGATAGCTTCTGCAGCTTTGATTTAAAATAATCCCAGGCCTCCTCTACCTGTAGATCCATAAATTCTTCAGTCCAATCCACTTCCCTAACTAATTTCCTTAATTTTTGAAAGTCAGCCCTTTTGAAATCAAAAACCCTAGTTGCAGATTTATTTTTGTTAATCCTTCCGTTCACTTTGAACTGAATTAGCTCATGATCACTTGAGCCAAGATTATCCCCTACAACCATTTCTTCTATGAGGTCCTCACTACTCACCAAAACCAAATCTAAAATGGCATCCCTCTAGTCGGTTCAGCAACTACTTGATGAAGGAATCCATCAGCTATCACATCTAGGAAAATCTGAGACCTATTATTATTATTAGCACTCGTCCTCCAGTCTATATCTGGGAAGTTAAAGTCTCCCGTGATCACACATTTTCCATTAGTATTTACTTTATTAAAAACATTAAAAAGGACTCTATCCATATCCAAATTAAATCCCAGCGGTCTATAGCACACCCCAAGCACTATCCCGGGGAGGCTCTAATAGTTTTCTTCCCCAATGTAATTTTTGCCCAGACAGACTCTGTTCTGTCCATTTCCATCCATCGCTTCTTATTTCTTTACATCATCTCTGCTATGATGGAGGAATCCCCAGCAGGTATGCATGAGTGTGCCATTCCTTTCCCCCTCACTAGATGGGATATCATTATGGATGCATCTCTTAGGCTGGGGGGCTTGCAGCGCAGGGCACTTGGACTTCACAAGAGACCAGGATTCACATCAGCAATCTGAAAGTGAGAGTCCAGGAAGCTTGCAAAGCCTTTTTCCCGTTCATTCAAGATATCCATATCCTCATCATGTCGGACAATATGACAACTGATTTTTACATCAACAAGAAAGGACAAGTGAGATCCTTTCCCCTGTGTGCAGAAGCAGTCACCCTATGGAAATATCGCAACAGCAATCAAATCACCCTGTTGGCAACTTACCTTCCAGGGGATCAGAATGCGCCGGTGGACTCCCTCAACAGACACTTTGCTATGAATCACAAATGAGAATTACATGGCTCCATGGTAGACAGTATTTTTGCTCTGTGGGGAACCCCTGCAAGGGACCTGTTTGCCTCTCAAATGAACAAATTGCAACATACTGCTCCAGAGAAGCCATAGTCATCTTCTCTCAGGGCAACAATCTCCTCTTTCCATGGTCAAACCATCTATGCCTTCCCTCCCTTACCACTCCCACCTCAGGTCTTATGGAATATTTTGTCAAGACAACGCACAAGTCATCATCATCAGCCTCCAGTGACCCAGACTGTTTTGGTTCCCAAGTCTCTGATGCATGTTGTCTCTGTCGCTGATCAACATTCAGTCTTCTTCCAATCTCCTGACCCGGGGAAAGGCAACATCAAGCATCCCATCTCCCAAGCACTCCATCTCAGGGCTTGGTTTTTGGATAGGTGTAAATAATACAGCATTTGTGTTCTGAAGCTATGCAAAGCATTCTTATTACCAGTAAAAAAGATTGCACTAGAAAATGCTACACTGACAAATGGAAGCATTTCTCTCGTGGGAGCAACAAAAACATATATCCCCAGAGATTACAGGTATTCCCCTTATTTTGGACTCCCCCCCGCCGCCCCCTCTTCAAAACAGTGGGTCTTTCCAGCAACTCTTTACGAACCACCTGGCAGCAATCACTGTGTACCACCCACCTTCACATGGTTACTTAATTTTTGCTCCTGCATTGACTACCAGTTTTTGGAAGGGTCTGCTCAGAGTCTTTCTGCCAATAAGGAAACTTACTCCTCAATGGACTTTAAATCTTGTTCTTTCAGTGCTCGCTATCCCTTTGAACCACTAGATATGTGTTCCATGTCTCATGGATAGAAGAAGATTGCATTTGTGGTAGCCATCACTTCAGCCAGGAGGGTGGCTGAGCTCAGAGCACTGATGGCAGATCTGCCTTACACTATATTCCCTAAAGACAAAGTCCCATTGCATTTACATCCCAAGTTCACCCCCAGAGTAGTTTCAGAGTTTCATCTGAACTAGTCAGTTCGCTTACCTGTGGTTGTTCTTTTTTCCCCCCAAACCACATGCCTTTGAAGAAGAGAAGAGACTTCATTCCCTCGATACGTGATGAGCCTTAGGGTATGTCTAGGCTTAAAATGCAACAGTGATGCAGCTGCGCCTATGTAGCACTTCAGCGTAGACACTCACTATAGCAACAGGAGGGGTTCACCCATTGCTGTAGTTGATCCACCTCCCCGAGAAGCAGTGGCTAGATTGACAGAAGAATTCTTCTATCGACTTAGCGCTGTCTACGCCGGGGGTTAGGTTGGTATAACTGTGTCTCTTAAGGGTGTGAATTTTTTACACCTCTGAGAGAAGTGGTTATGCTGATGTAAACTCTGTGTAGACCAGCCCTTGTCCTTTTACCTGCAAGAGACAAAACCAATCAGAATATCTCCCAGATTGTTTATTGCTGTAGCAGAAAGAGTTCAAGGTCAAGCTATGTCTTCTCAGGGGATATTTAAATGGATCCTGGTCTATTTCTTACCCTGCTATAAGCTGTCTAATATTCATCCTTCTCATGAGGTGTGGGCTTATTCTACAAGAGCACAAGCAACATCGGTGCTGTTGCTTCTAGAAGTACCTCTGCGTCCCATTTGCAGAGCAGCTACTTGGATTTCCAACCACACATTTGTGAGGTGATATGCTTTAGTACAGGACTCCTCCACTGACACATCTTTTGGGATGATGGGGATTCAGACAGCTCTGCCACCTGCAACCTTGCACCCTCCTCCTACGTGAGTACTGCTTGTCTGTCACCCACAGTGGAGTACACATAGGGACCAACACTCAAAGACAAAGAGAGGTTCTTCATGATGTGAGATCCCTATATGTATTTCACTACCCACCCTCCTTCCCTTTTGCTTTAGATCGTTCTTGGATTGTAGTAAAGAAGGAAATGTCACCTGGGCAAGGATGAAATAACCTACCTTTCATACACTTTAGGAAAAGGGAAAGTGCAACCCTTGGTCAATAAGATCCAAGCCCTCCAGACATGCCCTATGCCTTCCTCGAGGAAACAGGTGTGCCGTCTTTTAGGACTGGGTGATACCACTGATTTTATTCCTGAGTTCTCAACCATTGTGGCCCCTCTTACCGATCTTCTCAAGAATGGTAGTCCAAAGAAGAACCAAAGGTTGTGAGGAGGCTTCTCAAACCCTGAAAGCCCAGCTTTGCTGAAAACCCGTCTTCTACAGCCTCGACTTCACCAAGTTGTTCCTGCTGCAGACCAATTCTTCAGACGTGGGCATAAGGACCATTTTATCCCAAGTAATGGAAGGTGATGAGCACCCCATCCTATATATCTGCTGGAAGCAGTTCCCAAGAGAGAGGGCTTACTCCATGATTGGAAAGGAAGCATTAGCAGTAAAACGGGCTATCAACTAGCTCTGCTACTACCTTTGGGGTGCTCACATCATGCTAGTCGCTGACCATTCCCCTCTCCAATGACTACAGGCCATGAAGGATAATATCCCTGAATTATGCGTTAGTACCTCTCCTTCCAGCCCTTTTCTTTCTACATCCAACACCAGGCTAGCAGAGCACACCTGAATGCTGACTTCTTTTCACAAGGTGGAGGAGACCAGATTGGGGAGGTCAGATTCCAGATGAGGTTATGGGGATGGGGGAATGTGTGATAATGCAGAGAAACTGCCTGCCAGCACAGCAGGAGCTAAGGAGAACCTTTGAGCCCTGCTAGCCCTACCCTATTATACCTGCAGCTAATGCCAGGCCTGGAGCGGGTAAAAAGGGAGAGTCTAGCGTAGTTCAGGGCTGACTGGCAAAGACAGGAAGGAGCAGTAGCCTGCCGGCCAAGGCAGCCAACAGGGAGCATGTTCTGACTCCCAGCCAAGAGAGACAGCGGAGGAGACCTAGGAGCCTTTAGTAACTGTAATGGCGACTGAAGTATCTGTCTGACTGCAACCCAGAGACATTGTGGAGTTTGGCAGTACCAAACTGATGGCTGCCCCTCTTGAAAGAGCTTGGAACTGCAGTAGGGCACCACCCAAGATCCGCAAGAGGGTGACCTGGGTGGCAAGCCACCCTAGCATATTGGACTATAGGGGGCCATGCCCCAAACTAAATGGACTCTGGTAGGAAGTAGCCCAGAGCAGTGGATTTAGAATCCCTCCTCAAAGAACCCCCTGTTCAGTGGTCCGCTCACACAGGGCCCTGGGCTGGGACTCGGTGGAAATGGGGGTGCCCAGGTCCTCCTAGCCCCACTGCCTGAAAGACTGAGGTACCTTAACCAAGGAAATAAGGGGCCGGACATCAGGCGCTCCAGCAACTAGGCCGCCTGGCTCTCTACACACCTTGTTACAAGGAGAAACTCACCACCACGACACGGAGAATATAATTAAAGCATCTGTAATTTAGGAAAGAAAGATGGAATTATGCTTGTGTAAAAGTTGTCTCAACAAGAAAGAAATTAAGAGGTGGGGCATTCCCATCCCCACCTCCCCCAACTCCGCTAATGACTGACAGGTCTGGCTCTGTTCCCAACCTGCAAGCAGGCTGGAGTATGTAAATAACAGATATATGGATATTACCTAAAAAAAAGTACACTTTCAGGTAAGCTCAGATCGTTTTTCCTATTCTTAGTACAAAAAAATCGTCAATTTTCACTTTTTAAATGGTAAACTAAAAATAAACTTTTTTATGTTTGGCTACTTTTATTTGGCACACAGCAACAATGTTTGTTCAGAAATCCTTATTCGTACTTTTATCACTGACACAGCATGTGTTCTTAGGAAAGTAAACTTTGAAGGTTGTATCAAATGACCCAAGGGGAAGAGAGCATTATTTTGTATTTTCTGCAAAATAGAATTTAAAACCCCCATGAAGTTTTAGTTCTCAGAATAATCTCTAAAAGCATTAAGATGACTCTGATCTACATACCTGGCCTCTTAGAACTATCTAATTCTATGTTCATTTTCTTTGCTGTTTAGGATTTCATGTTTTTTGAACAAACTGGGAATAAGAACCAGCGAGCAGGAGTGTGGCAGTAGAATCTATTGTTGGGCTTAAAACGTGCTTACAGAGAAAAGTTTCACACGGCTTTGTGCTCTTTTTCTAAAATATATTTAAAAAATCCAGTATATATAGAACATGTATGGATCTTTTGCTTATTGCTAGTTTCTTTTGTAACTTAGTTTCTATTGCCCTATTTTATTGTTTTGATATTGCAAATACAATTCTATACCTCTGATATAATATAGATTAGATCTGTATAAATAATGTGAAATGTTTGTGAATCTTCTCTGACTAGAATATGAACTGCAAAAATGATTTCTTTATTCTTGTGAGCACTTTGTAGAAGATCTTTTATAGTACTGGAAGACTGGGAGTAATCCTCTGTCACTTGCACAAAACTACAGTTGATCCTACAACAAGGGCAGATTTTTTAACTTTGTCAATGTTTTATTTTTAAATATATATATAAAAAATTCAGTTCTCTCTGTAATATCTATATATTGTATATTAAACACTGTAATCCTATATTTTGTTTAATTATGATAAAATAGATATTAGCATTCATATTTTGATGTTTATAATATATTTCAACTATATAAAAGAAAATATTATATGAGAGCAGAGGTGTAAATGAAAGGTCTGTTTTTTCCACTATCTTCATCCGCATCTCACAATCCAGATGCAAATTTGCCCAACAGAAGTAGAGTGCCTCACTGTAATTTAACTATGTGTTAACTGATACTGGCAAAAGTGATTCCTAAAGACATTGTATACAGCTGGTAGTCTTTCAGAATTAACAGTTTACCCAAGCAAGATTAAAGCAGACCTAAACCCTTTTTAAAAATAGACTTGTCCCACTTACCTAGAACATGAGGGAGATTTTGGTGTTCTGGGTTAAAATTTGTTACAGTTATTGATAGGCCACTTTTTAACTCTTTTAAAAGCTGGATCATATAGTGGCCTTTAAACTCTTTTTTTTTTATGAACTTTTGATTCTTTGTAGTATGATGGAAACATAACTGTATGGCGGCTTGTACCTTAGAGTGAATCCTCTTTCACTTGCTCAGTAATTACAGTTGATCGTAGAACCAAGGCAGTTAGGTAAACATATTTAGAGAGAAAAGAAAAAAGTCGGAACAGTTAATGATTTCCCTCTCTTTTTGCTCTGGTAATATCATTACTCCTCTTCCTGGCCACTGGCCTAGGCACTAGCTATCAGAGGTATTTAAGAAGACTTGGTAGGTTAATTTATTTGTAAACTCAGCAAATTAGTATGGAAATAGGGAGAAACAGACATAAGACCCCATGACGCTATTTTTATATAATCAGTTTTCAACTGTTTTGTCTTCTCCTTTTGATTATGGTTTATAAGCATTTTTATTTGAACTGGGTAAACAAATGAATACATTTGTCAGTTCCCAGCCCCTATTCTCACAAGCACACACTTGCTTCTCAGTCCCAGATGCTTATTACATGCTAAGGGTGGCATTTTTGTGTGAGTGCCTCCATCTGTGTGATATTGTTGACAAGTCTATTCTAATTACTTGTTCACTTTTCTCAAAATACATTCCTTTTGTTTAGTTATTCAACCTTTTTTAAATGTGCCAATCACTCCGCTGAAATAACAAAAGGCCGATGAGCCATAGGACTCCTCTGCATAATGCCCATATTATTATTTTTTACTATTTGCATTACCGTTGTGCCTTGGAGTCTCAGTCATGGACCAGGATGCCAGTGTGCTGGGTCCTATACAAACAGAAAACAAAAAGACAGTCCCTACCCCAAAGAGCTGACAATCTACATATAAGACAAGGCACAGAGGATGCAGACAGACTGAGGTGGGAGTACAAGGAAACCATGAGAATGCGCTTGTCAGCATGATAGGTTGTGATCTCAGCACATCCATAACCTAGCCATTCTTTGTAGGCTTCATGGTAAATAAGAGTTTCAAGAAGGATTTTGAAGTAGGATGAAGAGGTTTGAAGTAGTTTTGCAGATGTTTACATCTGATGAGTGTATATTTGTTTTAACTCCTGCATGAGAGCCAGAATATATACTTATAAAAATATTCCCTGCAATCATTACTGATTAACACAGCCAACAGGTAGCCACACCTAACTTCCCCCAGTCCCTTTTCCTCTTTGAGTGAAGATGCTGCACAAGCATCACTTCAAACATCGTCACATTAAAAATGTGTAATAACCTCTTTCAGCATTGCTGTTGATGGTGCCAAAACAAAGCATGACTGCTATATTATCCAAGGTAATATATATTCTGATGCTTAAATCATAGGACCAGATACTTGGGTCCAGCCAACCCACAGAGGTTTGGGGGAAATGTGGCTTTAAGCTTTCTCAATTCTGGGGTTAGCTGGAGGACAAAATGTTCCCCTTCATAATTTTTAGCAGCTTAAGGGCTGTTCTAAATCACTCCATATGGAGTGTTCCCCTTGGGATCATTCTGCTGTGTGAGGATTGCCTGAGTGGACTGCTTTCCATCTCAGTTCATTTCTTCCCAGGAGTGAAGGAACCACCAGCTTTACATCTGTCTAAATATAAAAGGAAGGGTAACAACCTTTATGTATGCAGTAATACAAAATCCCTCTTGGCCAGAGGTACAGAATCCCCTTACCTGTAAGTGGTTAATCAGTTCAATTAACCTAGTTGGCACCTGACCAGAAGGACCAATGGAGAAAGAAGATACTTTCAAATCTGGGGGCGGGAGCAAAGCTTTGTTTTTGTGCTCTGTGTGTGTTCTCTTTCTGAGACAAAGAGAGAGACCAAGCAAGTAATCCAGCTCCTTCTGAATGATACATCTAAAATTACAGGAATAGTAAGTAATAGCAGGGAAATGCGTTAGAGTATCTTTTGATTTAGCTTGTGAATTATCCCTATGCTTAGTGGGAGGTTTATCCCTGTTTTTTTGTAACTTTAAAGTTTTGCCTAGAGGGGACTCCTCTGTGTTTTGAATCTGATTGCCCAGTAAAATTACCTTCCATCCTGATTTTACAGCGGTGCTTCTTTTACTTTTTTTTCTTTATAATAAAGTTCTGATTTTTTTAAGAATCTGATTGGCTTTAGTGTCCTAAAAACCCAGGGATTTGGTCTGTGCTCACCTGTACCAATTGGTGAGGATATTATTCTCAAGCCTCCCCAGGAAAGGGGGTGAAGGAGTTTGGGGGGAATATTTTTGGGGAACAGAAACTCCAAGTAGTTCTTTTCCTTGAATCTTTGTCTAACTCACTTGGTGGTGGCAGCGAATACCGTCCAAGGACAAGAAGGGATTTGTGCCTTGGGGAAGTTTTAACCTAAGCTGGTAGAAATAAGCTGAGGGGATCTTTCATGCAGGTCCCCACATCTGTACCCCAGAGATCAGAGTGGGGAGGGAACCCTGACAACATCACCTGGGAATTTTCTCTACATCAAAGCATCCCCAGCTGTACTTGAAATGTAACTCTCCATCCACAGAGGATATAAAGGCAAGATCCAGGTTCCTGGCTTGTATTATGTACAATTGTTCTTATTCATTATTCAGTAGTAACAGACGTGGGCAACAGGATTTAGATCCTGCTGGATTTCTCCTCCTTTTAGAAAAAATGATGATTTTGCTCATCTCAGGAGAAGGAGGGAGAGAGGAAAACAAACTGGAAAAAACCTAATGTATCTCTGATTTAGTGCCAGTATCGGTGTGGCAAATTTTCTTTTAAATATCTTTTTAAAAATTAACTAGCTATTTGGCAAGCCCTGAGAGGTGGTTTTACAGTGTGATAGTTCTGGAATCATACCTGTATTGCATGTTCACTAGTAGGACTATTCATAATATTCTTCTGTAGCTCATCCATTTTTGTTACATTCGTCTGTTAACTGCAGCATTTTTTTCTCTTGATTGTGACTTCTATTATCTGTAATATTGAAAAGAATGTTTACTGAATGCAGTATTGTTTTCCCTCCACTGGTTCTCTGAATTAACAGGGTATTTAGTTCCTTTTTATTTAACTAAGGGTTGATACTTGCTCCCATAAAATAAAGTGGAGAAGCACCAGTTGAGTGCACCTCCAAAGCAAATAATTTTACAATTTTATCATATTCATAAATATTTGTTTTATGTTAAATGAAAGTCAAACTCCAGTTAATTGTTTTCAATTTCAATCTGAATTACATCTTTATTGAGCTCTGCCAGCTATCATCCCAATATAATTGACTTCTTTTTACAGCCTTTACGCTTCAGTTTTTTTTACCTTAGCAGTGTTAGTCCCTTTTAAATAACCCTTTCATGATTCCCAACTTTTCTATTTCTGTTTGGCTTTAAACTTAAAACAAAAAACAACCAAGGAAACAACCTCCCCTCCCTCCCCCATGATGCTCTGTACCTTGGGGGAACACCCTACACCTCCATGTTCATCTTTATAAAATGATTATGTGGTATCCAATGCAAAGTTTGTCATGTTGGGTGTCTTCGGAAGGCTCATAATGCACCGAGCATGGTGATTATAGAAATGTTATAGTAATGTTATAGGTTATAATTTCATGTATATAGTTATGAGGCTGAAAAATGTATCCTCATGGCTTACAGCAAGCCCATGCAAAAACTCTCCAAGAACAGAGAGGTAGTTTACACCTCGTAAGGGCATGGATAGGACAAACCCAGCCCAGCTTCACAGGAACAATGGACACTGGCTTAGGCAGCATCAAAAGAATCTGTTAGACCTTCCAGGGAGTCACCCCCTTCCTTTGGGCAGTTTGGGACTGTGATGAGGTAATGCTCACCTGACTCTGAAGGGTGGGGCTGGGGGCAAAGCCAAGAGGAAAGAAAGGACATGATAAAAGGGAGAGACATTTTGCCATGCTCTCTCTCTTTCACCTACATCTACAGACACCACCACCACCAAGCGCCTGAACCACTGATCAAAGGGGAGAGCCTGGCTGAAGAGCCAACCTCTGGTGAGAAGCATCTAAGTTTGTAAGGACATTTAAAGTGTTAAGATCAGCTTAGAATGTGTTTTGCTTTTATTTCATGTGACCAAATCTTATTTGTTATGCTTTGACTTGTAATCACTTAAATCTACCTTTATAGTTAATAAATCTGTTTGTTTATTCTACCTGAAGCAGTGCATTTGGTTTGCAGTGTGTCAGAGACTCCCTTGGGAGAACAAGCCTGGTACATATTGATTTCTTTGTTAAATTGATGAATTTATATAATCTTGCAGCATCCAGTGGGCATAACTGGACATTGAAAGACGGAGGTTCGTAGGGTTGTTCCTGGGACCGGAGATATTGGCGAGTGTCATTCGCTTGCAAGTAGCTGGGAGCAGCTTACATGCCAGAGGCTGTGTGTGAACACCCAGGAGTGGGGGTTCTCGCGGCAGAGCAGGGTAAGGCTGGCTCCTAGAGTCAAGGATTGGAGTGGCCTAGCAGATCATGGTACACTAATAAAAATGATACCAACAGGATCTTGTGCCATAAATATAAGGGGAAGGGTAAACCCCTTTAAAATCCCTCCTGGCCAGAGGAAAAATCCTCTCACCTGTAAAGGGTTAAGAAACTAAAGGTAACCTCGCTGGCACGTGACCAAAATGACCAATGAGGAGACAAGATACTTTCAAAAGCTGGGAGGAGGGAGAGAAACAAAGGGTCTCTGTCTGTCTATATGCTGCTTTTGCTGGGAATAGAACAGTAATGGAGTCTTAGAACTTTTAGTAAGTAATCTAGCTAGGTATGTGTTAGATTATGATTTCTTTAAATGGCTGAGAAAAGAACTGTGCTGAATAGAATGACTATTTCTGTCTGTGTCTTTTTTGTAACTTAAGGTTTTGCCTGGAGGGATTCTCTGTGTTTTGAAAAAAGAAAAGGAGTACTTGTGGCACCTTAGAGACTAACCAATTTATTTGAGCATAAGCTTTCGTGAGCTACAGCTCACTTCATCGGATGCATACCATGGAAACTGCAGCAGACTTTATATACACACAGAGATCATGAAACAATACCTCCTCCCACCCCACTGTCCTGCTGGTAATAGCTTATCTAAAATGATCATCAAGTTGGGCCATTTCCAGCACAAATCCAGGTTCTCACCCCCCCCAACCCCCATACACACACAAACTCACTCTCCTGCTGGTAAGCTCATCCAAAGTGACCACTCTCCCTACAATGTGCATGGTAATCAAGGTGGGCCATGTCCAGCACAAATCCAGGCTTTCTCACCCCCCCCCTTTTCCCGGGGACACACACACACACACACACACACAAACTCTAATTACCCTGTAAGGTATCTACCATCCTGATTTTACAGAGGTGATTTCTTTACTTCTATTTACTTCTATTTCTATTAAAAGTCTTCTTGTAAGAAAACTGAATGCTTTTTCATTGTTTTCAGATCCAAGGGTTTGGGTCTGTGGTCACCTATGCAAATTGGTGAGGATTTTTACCAAACCTTTCCCAGGAAGTGGGGTGCAAGGGTTTGGAGGATTTTGGGGGGAAAGACGTGTCCAAACTACGTTTCCCAGTAAACCCAGTTAGAGTTTGGTGGTGGCAGTGGATATTCCAAGGACAAAGGATAAAATTAATTTGTACCTTGGGGAAGTTTTAACCTAAGCTGGTAAAAGTAAGCTTAGGAGGTTTTCATGCAGGTCCCCACATCTGTACCCTAGAGTTCAGAGTGGGGGAGGAACCATGACATCTTGTAAGAGGGACAAGGCAAATTGCCACGTTTATTGTAAATACAACAAAATATTCCTATATGCAATTTCTATATAGATCCATTCACACACAGGTTCTACATAAAGGTTGTTATAGTTACTAGCCTAGATGTTGCTCGTGCCAAGTCACTGGCCAGGTGGCCTGGACACGAGAGTGGAGCTGAGTCGTTGTCAGATGCGCATCCGATGCTCCTGGAGGGTGGTCGTAGAACCAGACTCAAAGAACACAGTCCCTGGACCCAATTTTTATAGGTCTCTGGTTCAATACAAGTCTATGGAAGTTGCTTCATCATGCTGAATTTACAATTGACATGACCATCCATCAGCTAAATCAGCAGGTGGTACATCCATGACGGCTCCATGATGGCTAGGTGTTATCTTCTTGTTCTTCCTTGATGCGTTTTGGGTGGATTCCGGTTAGCCCTCCGGGGGTCATCCGGTTATCTCCACTTTGCATATTCTTCGGCCCATCGATATCAAGGTTGAAATTCTTAGCATTAGGCTGGCACCATTTACTAACCAATTATTTCCCTGCTTCAGGCTCTCAATTCCATGCATCATTCATTCTTTTACTTAACAACACAATCTGTGACTCTTGATTCATTTAACAAGTTTTATCCCACTATCTATTTTTCCCTCTTTGGATACCAAGATTTACATAGGCATGACAAGGGGCCCCCACGGGGGAAGAGTATAGTTTTAAAGAACAGCATTGTTTCCTCAAAGTACTTATCACTTTCCAGCACAGACTCTTTGTCCTGTACCGGCCTGAAATAATTAGCACTTTGGCCTTGCATTTGTTACAGAGTGAAATTCAACAGCATGGAACTGATGTTCATAGCTTTTTACAATACCTATATACTCTTTTGACTATCTTTATTTCTACCACTACATAATTATAATTCTATCATACTTATATAACTTTGAGGGCGACCCAACAATCACCGGTCCAGACAACACCAGAGGGGAACGTCACCCCACACACACACACTCAAAACAACAGAGCTCGATGCTGAAGTGTGTCTAAGCTGCGTAGAGGGCCATGGGTTGTGTATGCAAAAGTGGCTTTAAGCTTACCTTTGCATTGCCTGGCCCTGTCCACTACATCACTTTATGCTGGCTGCAAGAGCCACAGGAACCAAAACGCCAATGAGTTTCAGTGTAGCACAGGGAGTGCCAGCCTTTCTCCTCTTTCCCTGCTATGCCAGCAGTAGCAAAATTGAGAGGTATATGAAGCTCTGTGTTGGCTCTTACAGTGGGGTGATTGTCCCTGGGTTGGTTAAGCTGGTGTCAGGGCTGGTTTATGTTGTCAGTGCAATGCAAATGACTCCATTACATCAGAAAATTCACCCTAATAATTATCTCCCATTATTATTTATTTATATATTTGTAGTGCCTCAGAATGCCAGTTGTGTATCGGGGCACCAATATGCTAGGAACTATACAAACACATCACAGAAGGCAGTCCCTGCCCCAAAAATCTTACAGTCTGAACTCAGTCATTTAATAAAGGTTTCAGATGCTATGTTGGTTCTGCCTTTCCAATCTTGGAACATATATTGCCCTCCATGGTGTAAAATATCTGAATGTAGGATCAACCACTTTAGTATCTCCACTAGCCTGTGCTGCAATCACAAACTTGTGCAAAATTGTGCCCTGCATGAGAGTTCAGAATGCCACTGCCACTTACTTATGGTGGCTAATAGCAGTACAAACATTATGTAATAACTATGATCACTACAAATACACATACCAACAATGGCCAGTCAAACTGGGAGTAGCACTATGTGGCAATGGCTAAAATGATAATATAACTGTTCAGGGAAAGGACCTATAGTGTATATCTAAACACATCTAATGGCATTTTTCTAATGTATGTTTCCTTCTAGGACGTGATGTTTTTTGAACATTCTTGAGACTGGTGATAATACAGCTATCCTGTGCAGTCATCGGATGCTGGGAGCTATCTACCCCAAGATGGTGATAAAATAACAAAATCTTCTATTTTGATAAAGTAACATTATGGCACAAAAGGTGTGATGTTGAATTTTATAATAGGTTACATTTTCAAAGCAATGCACAGAGATGTAGTGGTACGACTATCAGCAAAAGTTACCAAGTTAAACATACTCCCTATGCACTACCATGAAAACTTAGGTTCTCATTTTATGGGCAAGTGTCTCTCGCTGAGTATCTTGTGTAGCTTGAACTTTAAATCCTGAGAAGTATATCGTCTAAAGTTAGTTACTTTTTTGGTGGGAGGCAAATTCAGGTGTGATACTATAATACTGTAGTTTTATCTGTACATAATATTGTCGGAGATATATTTTCACTCTGTTGTAAGTTACTGGTTTTAGGGGATGTTATATTTTGTAAGTATTATGTGAATTGGCAACAGGAAATTAAAAGGACATTAAAGGTTCAATCTTGTTTGCATTGAAATTAATGGCAAAAATTTCAGTTCCTTCAGTGGAAGTAGGCACAATCCCTATGACAGCCTGAACTAGGTCATGTACATACAGACAGACTTATGGGGATTCATGTGCTAAATACATCAGTGTTGTCCCACAGATGCTCATATCCAACTGTTTCAGTTCCTTTTATAGCCCAAGAAAGTAGTCAAGGGCTAGGATTTTCAGAGGAACCAAGGGTTGGTACCTAACTCCCTTAGGCTCCTTTGAAAATCCCCTCCATTATCTAATTAAATCCTTTACTGTCTTCTAAATTTGTTCTGCTGCTATATTCTTAGTTCCATTCACCTGAATTCTCTCTGTTATGCCTGCTAGAACATTGGCTAAATAACAGTTTGCTAAGGATCAGACTGTGATAGTCAACACAAGAAAGGGTAACACCTTACCTCATGACTAGCCCTACTGGACCACTTGTGGAGTGAAGTGCTACTCCATATAAATAAGGGCATTACAATCAGACCCTAAGTAACAGCAAACTAAGGACCCTATTCTGCAGCCCTGCTACTTCTGAGAAACACTTGCTCAGGGTGCTTATGTTGTTAGAATATTCCTTATTCTATATGGGGCATGCAGCGGGCAGCAGAATATCCTCTCACACAGAAGGTAGGCAATGGCTTTTCCATATAAGGAGAATAAAGGGCCCAAATATCCAAGTTCCTAGCTAGACCACTGTATCTATATTAGACTAATATCAAGAACATTTATTGAACTCATAAATATACGGACAGGAATACATTTATGCATACCATTATAATACAAATGATTGATACATTTATTACTCCCCAACATTCCTGGAAGATATCAGAGGTAAAAGTTATCTCTGGTGTAACTCTCTTGACTTCAACTGGATTATAGTAGCCTTAGCTTTGAAGCCTATGTGTAAGCACAAGTGGCATAATCAAAGCTGTTCTAAGAGACTACTAAATTACCTAAGACATGAGTCTCTACTTATTTCCTGTATATCGCAAATAGACAAAGAACAGATCTTTAGCCAAATGACAAATCAGTATTTGGGTTTTCCCTGTGTGAAGACTCTCAGAGGCAGAAATGACAGTTCTCCACAATGCTTATTTCTTAATCACCCTTTGGTCTCCAATAATTTTGTTAAAACATATTCATTCCTTAAATTCTTACAGAGCTTTTTGGTAGCAAAAAGGGCCAAATTCATCCTTGACATAACTCCAGTGAAAGTAATAGGTCAAATTCATCCCAGGTATCACACTATCATGCTTTACAAACTTAATTTGGGGGGAAAACCTTTAACCACATCCAGCTTTAATATATCACCAGCAAATCTAGAGCTCTTCTCTTTCTTATCAGCCAGACCATAAAGCAATCTATTTTATCTCCCTGTTCATAAATCCAGGCTTTGGAAAGCATTATAAGATTTTCAGCTTGCAATGTGTTATTCAATTCCATCTTGGTTAGATAAAACTGTTACATAAAACCTTTATAGAGTGAGAGTCACAGATGGATTTCTCTAGATCTTTTAATGACCTCTCCAGCTGTATCATGAGTGTAAACTTTTATCTCCAGCTGTATAGGCCAAAATACAATCATTTAATGGAACCACAGTCTCTGTAAAGTACATGGAAAGACAGAGCTGATGTAGGGGAGGGATAGCTCACGGGGGTTTGAGCATTGGCCTGCTAAACCCAGGGTTGTGAGTTCAATCCTTGAGGAGGCCATTGAGGGATCTGGGGCAAAAATTGGGGATTGGTCCTGCTTTGAGCAGGGGGTTAGACTAGATGACCTCATGAGGTTCCTTCCAACCCTGATATTCTATGAATCATTGGAGTTATCAAGAAATGAATGCTCAGCCCAAGGGAAGAGGAAGTATCTGAGAGAAGAATCCTGCTGTCAGTGGTAGACAAATATCTAGAACATGCAGTGTTGCTAATACTTGTGATTTTATTGTGACTACTGTAACATTGGGGGGGGCGGTGTTTCTTAAAGCCTCACCTCTTGGAATTATAAGCATCTCAACTCTCAAATTTTAAAAGTATGAAGAAAAACTTCAAAATGTGACTTGTGTGTGACCTAAAGGTGCAAAACCCAAGTGGTAAATATACCACAGAACCCAAAATGTATCTTAAAAAAAACCACACAATTTTTAAGCCAGTCATGATTTGTGTGTGTGCAGGGGGAGGGAAGGTATCTCATTATTTTTGATTGCTTGGGATTAGAAAACTGAACTTATTTCTGTTTTCTTTTGATTAGCCAACTGAAAGGCTTAAGGTGACTGTGAAGTTCAGGATTCTGACAAATGAGGTTTGATTTTGTTGATCCCTAAACAATAAAGGTCCAATTTTCAAATAGATTGAGCACCTGAAACTCCCATTGATTTCAAGGGGAGTGATTGGTACACAGCAACTCTGAATATGAGGGTGTATGAGGGAAGGCCTCTTAAAGAAGGCTACCCTGAGGCTAGGACTGGTATGATTTGTGTGGGCCTGGCTGCATAAAAGGGGGGGAAATGGTCTGACGCCTTCAACCCCCCACATCAGACTTGAAGCTTTTCTCTGTTAAGATGAGGAGAGGAAGTATCCAAATGAGCACCAATTGCAAAAGTAAAGCCCCTCCCCTACGCCCTTAGTACAATATGCACAATACGGAGAGTCAAATCTGAGTTCCTTACTTAATTTGTAACCAATCTTTAACTCAGACAAAATCCCAATTGAGTTTAATGGCATATACATAGAATAAGATCCTCAAATTTTGAACATATACAACAAGAGCACCTGCATGTAAAATGCACACCTGTAAACTCCACCACTAAATTTAATATACATACCTTTATCTTGTATGGCAGAAATTCAAAACGTTCACAGGGTATGTAGAGCTAGTACCATTAGTAGCCCAGTTGACTTCTATGGACTAGTCACAGTAGTAAACTCTAATACCAGTAGCTTTTGCAGGATCAAGCCCTCAAGGGGAGCTGCTGGTACTCAGTATCTTCCAGGATGTGGTTCATATATAGTAAAATGCAGGTTTAAACAGCAAACTTGGATGCAGTTGGATCCCTGTTAGACAAATATGAGTTAATAGTGGAAGATGGAAAAATTTAAAGCTCAGTCTATGTAAAAGGGTAAAACTTTAAATGATTTTTGCTCAGCAATTTAATTTCCTAACATACTTAACATACTTCCTAACATCCCTAAATATTTTCTAAAGATCCCTTCTCCAGAATGGGAAAAAAGTTATGGTTTTGTTCCATTTTTTCTGGAGGCTTCTAAAGATCATAAAGTTGCGCATAAATCTGGCTCTACTCAGAAAGACTAATATGGTCCCCAGAGCGAGGGGCTAGGTAGGGGAAGGGTGCCACAGCGCAGTTGAAGTGGGGTGTGTCGGTCCTTGGAGCTAGGGGCTGGAGAAAATCAGGGTCTAGCGGGGCAGCGTGGGGCAGGTAGGCAGCACACAACCGGAGCTGGGCCCAGGAGCCAGCCAGTTCTCAGTCAGGCTGTGGGGCAGGAAGAGCAGCAGCTGCTAAGCAGAGCAGTTTCTCCAGGCTCTAGCAGCTGCTCTTTCCCGCCCCGTAGTGGCGGGGACTGGTCACTGCACGTAACTGGACTTTTGGCATCGGACGCTGCCAGTTTCCCTTTTGACTTGACGTTCACCTGGCAACCCTAGATGGTGTAGCACTCCTACATCATGCCTGCACATGGGGAATTCTCCCCCAGCCAGCTGCAGTGGAGGGGAGAAACCCTGCCTCCCACCACTTAATTTTGTCATAAAAGATCTAAAATAATGACTGGTGCAGTTGAGAAGGCTAACTGCTCCTGGAAATACCTTTTGCCTCATAGAAGCTTCACCCTGCCTCTAACCCCAGTTTAAAAACAACAACAAAACACATAGCTAACAGCATAACGCCAGTCACCAGGTTCATTGATTTGCATATTATTCTCTGTTCCCTAGCTGAGAAGTTTTTCACAAAACTTGTCAGAAAATGCCAGTTCATTGACACCAAAACTTTTTTGGGAGTGTGCCAGTTTCAACAAAACTCTTGTCAGGAAAGGTCCCCTCAGCTCAAGAATGGAACAGGGGGGCTTGGCAAGAGGAGAGAGGGACTGCTGAATACCCACTGGTCAAGATAATCAGCAGGGATGTGGGAGACACAGTTTCAGGTTTCTGCTCTGAATTGGGCATAGCAGGGACTTGAACCTTGTTTTCCTAGCTGTGCGTTCTACCTACCAGGCTATTGAGTCTGTTTTCACCTTAAGGTGTCCTGTTGGAGCTGTTATACTGTATAAATAATTAACTGTGCACTGGGCCAGAGAGAGACTGACTTTATATCCCAATGGTTAGGGCCCTCACCTGGCAGGCCGAGGCCCAGGCTGAAGTTTCTGCTCCAATGAATGTTTAATTTTACAAGTGGAACAGCTTCAACAGGCAAGCTTGAGAGACCCAGCCCAGCATAGCCAATTGCCTGGTGGTTGGGGCATTCACCTGGGAGAATGGCAGAGTAGGGACTTGAACCTGGGTCTCCCAAGTGAGCGTTCTAACCAATTAGCTGTTCTGGGATGGGTCTTTTTCTCCCTAGTTTAAAAAAATTAAAAGGTGTCCGTTTTGTCCCAGTGCAGAACAGAAAAATTTTTGGAGTCTTACATAGTTTTGTGGGACAGGAAACTCATTTGCTCCCCAGCTGTCTTCACAACCTTTTGTCTGTGTTTTGTCTTTTTGTCCCTAATTCTGCAAAATCTTATCCAGGTGCTCAGCTCAGTGGGACTACTTGTGTGGTTAAAGCTGAGTAAGTGTAAGTGTTCGCAGGATTGAGGTCTTAATTGTAAAATGACCACAGCAGGGACTATTATCTATCTTTGTACAGCACCTAATACTATGGAGTCCCTGCCTCACTGGGACCCACGGGCACTAATGTAATGTATATGTTTATCAGAGAGCACTTAATGAAATTAGACAACAAATGTATGAGAGGTAAAGTTAAATATATTTTAATATACTATATTGCAAGACTGTATGATTTGCTGCTTGAAGATACTGAAGCAAATAGACTATTAATATTTGGAAATGACTAGGCATTTTATAAACAAGAATAGTATCTGCACAGATACTGGCAGGATAAAATTTCCAATGTGATCAGCTCTCGTGTTTCTGTACATAAACTGCCCACCAGCAGTGGTGAAGAAAAAATTCTTACACCAAGCTGTGTAATGCTACATCGATGGATCTCGCTTTTTATATGATTCCATTATCAGGCACAAGATACCAGAACAGATGGAGCATTGGGCTATTCCAGTCTTACAGTGCTGATGTTCTAGTATAACTAAGAAAAGGCCAGACTGTAGCGAAAGCTCTGTTAGAAGCTACATCCAGGCAGATTCTATTTTAGGACAAAAGTATTACAGATTAAGGTCTAAATGCCCTTATTTTTAGAGAATCATGAAATAAGTTACTTGTCTTTTTAAACTTCACTTTTTAGAACTACTAAGACACATTAATACCATTATAGAATAAATTAAGTGAAAATAAAATTCCCATTAATGGTATTTGATCAGTTTTTTTGCATTTGGCTTTTGTCTCCCCAAATCAATATAAGATACAACTTGCATACAAAACCTTCTCCCAGTCACCACAGCAGCAGGTGCTATAATGTCACCATTTATTTTTTCCTTTTGATTTGACAGTGTAAATGATAGTGGTTGCTCTGAGTTTGTTATGCTACTATTAACTTCAAACGGGTTCTGCACGACCTAGTGATGAGATGAAACTAATACTTACCACAACTCATTATGATGTAATAAAAAAGGTTGTTTGGAAGAGATACAACCAGAAAAAATAATAAATTAGTGGAGTTTTAGGAAAAGCATTTAACGATAGTATGCACTGAGGTGGTCTTTTGTTTGAAGATTATTTTGTCGTTAACCTTTAACTAACTCCAATGACTCCAAGTATGAAATCCATCCCAGTGCAGAGGGCCTGCACCAGGGTACCTGAGAATATCACTAAAATCTTTCATAAAAACCTTCAGTGATGCACTTATTTAGGCTGTCTGGATTAGAGGGAGAATTTAACTTCATTTGCATATAGCCTAAATACCCAGGTTTTATGTGGGTGCAGAATAGAGGAGAGGATTGGAGATGGGGAAATCCATCCACCCATCGCAGAGCTGGGACATATGTCTGCAGCACAGTTCCCCTACCTGATATGGATAATTTCAGTCTTTGGGCTGCAAAAACAATTGAGGCACCTTTGTATGACTTGTACATGGGCTAGGGCTACTGGATATATGTAAATGAAGATCCCATGACCTTTCCTGGGCTTGTTCCCGTCCTGGATTGCTGAGACTGCTATGGGAAGCTCTTCCCTGTCATGTAGGCAATACAGAGGTCAAATTTTTACAGCTGGCTTCTGCCACCCCTCTCCCCCAAATACATATAGCCCCAAAACATGGCTTAACTGTTTGAAAGCCTTGATCTTTGTTCCACAGGTGACTTTTATCCTAATCCCAATTACACTTATTTTTCTTCCAGCATTCTATACTAAAGCAAAGAGAAATGCACAGAAACAAGGGTAAACCATAATGGGAAGAGAGACCAAAGCAATTAGTGACTAATAATGATAGTGTCTATAAAGCCTCTTCAGGCAACATTTTCATTCACTTGAAGTCAAACTGTGTCTGCACATTCAATGTACAATAGGGGGCAGTGTTATCATAGTTTACTTCAACTTGTAAAAGCTGTTCATAATTCACATGAGCCACTGCATTCCACTAGTCACTAGAGGATTGCCCTGTACCCCCTTATTCTTGGTTCAGGAAGGCTGTAGGGCAGAGACATAGGGTAAGGGGCAACAAAAAAGGCATATTTCATAGGTAAGTGGGCAAATGCTGTTAAACTGCCACAGCATGGTGTATAAAAATGAGAGGATGTTAGGCACAAAAACTATAACATCCATGCAAATGTTCATTACAGGACTGCAGCAAGCAGTGGGTGGCATATGCTGTACATGGAAACTCGCAAACAAACTATAGAAGCTGAGGTTTATGGTCTAAAGCTACAATTAAAACTGTCCTTGAGAACTAGGAAAAAAACAAAGCAGTGCACAAATTTAAACGACCTAAATATAATTTCCTGACCCGCTGGTGCCATTGGCAGAGACTAACTACTTTAGGGCCCTAAGGCGTGGCCCTACATCAGTATTTTACTGGTATCATGAGGGTATATATATCTGTCTATCATGTAGACAGCAGATTGCAATTCAACCTCTGATGTACATACTGCTGCACTACATAGCTATGATTATTTAGAGAGAGACAAGTTGGGAACTGTAATATCTTTTATTGGACCAACAAAGATAATACCTCACCCACCCTGTCTCCTTCACATCCTGGGACCAACATGGCTACAGCAACATTGCAAATAGTGACTATTTACAGTTTGAATGGTGTACCAACCTTTCATATGCCTTATAACTTGTATTACCTTGCACTACTACTTATGAATCTAGCCTATTTTCTGGCTCATTTACGCCAAAATATGGAAACTGCATACTGACTAGATCACTGCTGAAATTGGCCCACTTTCTTGACATCTTTTTGTATTTTCTTCAGTTATCAGTGAGAAATCCCAGTTCCACTGAAATGCTGTTGACTTCAGTAGGACAGATTTCAGCTCAGAATCTGTACTCTGTTTCCGCTTCATTTATCTCAGTTTTTCAGGTCAAACTCTGGCATCAGGGACACTTGTGTAAATGTGGAATAGCTAATTTGATTTCAACTGGGATATTCTGGATTTACACCAGCGTAGATAATAGCAGCATTTTGCCTATAGAGTTTGAACAAAGTGAATTCTAAATGCTCTAAATTTGATGAAAACTCACAACAGAACTGCAAGCTAACAGTTAAAGTCAGCTCTGGCCTCTGTTAACGCATGCAACCAGCTCCATTTCTAAGAACTGATTATAAATGGAGTTGTACAAGAATAACAGGGAAGACTTTACCTCATTGCCTTTCTCTTATTGTAATAAACACAGGAATGCTATGTAATAAGTAAGATGCAACATTTTCCTGCTTCACCAAGAAGTATTGTCCCACTCTTCAGCATCCAGGATTAGTGGATACATGGAAGTGTGAGCCTTACAGTAGACTGGAGCTCAGCCTACAATCATTGAGTTTATGTTCATATTCTGTAGACTGCCAAACCAGAGAGGAGGGGATGCAGGAAAGCAAGTCTAGCAAAGTTGTTGAACACAGACAAGGGCTCACTGTGTCCAATCCTCCTTTTCCAGTAAACAACCTGTAGAAAGACAGAGAGCAGCGGTGAACTAACACAAAAATGTATAAGTACTGGAACTGGAATCCAGCAGCTGAAATAAACAAGACCTCACATTTTAGATTTCTGTTTTTTATTTTTCCATGGAGAGATGAGTTGATCAAATAGCTAAATTTTTTGGAAGGGGCGGGAGGTGAGTGGGGAGAGAGAATATTCCTTGATATAAATCCACTAAATTTGTTTGTACTGTATATGCTCCATTTTAGCATTCACCTTCCAGTTATATTCTTATCAATAAGTTTAACAGAGGAATGTTTACACAATAAGCAAATATTGGAGAAAACTAATGAAAAGCAAATTTCGAAACCATAAATGTACATATTCACTCAGTAATGTGCTTATAAGAGTTATGATGTTTCACTCCAAGAGCAGAACAATGCTATGTAACCAAAATGTACAATCAAAATTAATCAATTGTTAATATCTAATTCTTCCAACAAGCTACTTGCACAGGAACCTACAACTCAGTAACTATTTAAAAAATAAGTTTATTCACCAATGATTTTGAATACCAAGTAGAGTTGAGAAAAATAATAATTTGTTAATGGACAAGTTTCAAACCGAAAACAAGTTAAATTGGTCAAATCTTTCACTAAAATTATTTGTCTAGCTCTGTCAGAAGGGTGAAAATAAAGTTAAGGTTTATGAAATATATAATTGACTTTAAGAGTCTGACCCAAAGCCCACTGAAGTCAGGGGGAATTGGATTAAGGCTTTTAAAACAATGCTTTTGTTCTGAACGCTGTTCCCAAGAAAACTGTTGTTTGGGGCGGGAAGGTGGGGAAGGAGAGGGAGGAATGAATGAACACTGTTATTGTAGGCCCAATTCTGCAATGGGCTGAGCACCTCCTGTAAGATGCAGAATGGTGGTTTAGCACCATTGAGACTTAGCACCTTGCAGGTGGCATTCAATGCCTCACAGAATTGGGTCTTACCTGTTAAAGTCTCCAGCTACCAATTTCATATATCTATGGGTATGGCCTTATATTTTAAAACCAACTATGTTTAAGCATCAAGATAAGAAGGGTTAAAATATACATCACAAAAGCAATCTGATTACACCAGTTTTGCAAAATTTTCATAAATTTATCATCTTTGGCACAAAATCTACTGGCCCCTCTTCCACCATAGCGATAATTTAAAATTAACTTGCCCATTTAAAAAAAATTACCTGCCCCAGGTGAGTAGAGTTTTGTAAGTTTGGATTACATGATACTCATGCTTCTCACGTGGTTGCAGGCAACCTGCATTGGGGATCATATATCTCACAATGCACCCAAGGCATATGGATATGTGTCATAACCACATCCTTTGTTACGTTTTATTGATTATCTAATACACTGGTCAAAATTCATTGGCACATTATGTTTTAGAGGATAATTTAAGCTAAGGAAACGGAAGGGAAAAAAACAAGTTGTGAAGATGTTAAATTCCTATAAAATCAAAAACTTTTAGAGCTTTATCTGTGAAAGTGTTTTTTTCCTTTTCTTGATTTATCATACAATATATAAACAACATACCTGAATTAACTGAGGTATTTTATTAATTTAAAATAGAAATTTTGTTCTCATGGAGATTCCTCTTTGTGGGAAGCTGAAGCTAATGCTGGTTTTGATGAGCTTCTGTTAGCAACTGTCAGAAAACAGACAAATATCAAAAGCAACAAAAGACTTTCTCTAGTTTGCAGATCAGTGTACACATGGGGCACTATCACTTTTCAGATCTGAGGAGTATGCAATGGAAGAGCCAAATCATATGCCCCAAACTAGAAAAAGCCTGTGGAAGGGCAAGGAAACTCCAAATGTTTCTTGGAATCATCCATCAAAGGCAGAATATACTTACCCTGTCAACTATGGAGTGGACAAAAGGTAGCCCTCCTAACTCATGGAAGTCCCAACATCCATCGTCTACTGAAGGCCAGGATGGTTGTGCAGAAGTTGTTGCCTTCACAAGACTTCCAGAGCCCTCTGTGCCAGCATGGCTTTTCCACCAAGTGGCGCGTCACAAGGTCCCGCTTCAGTGAGTGTTTGCATACATGGAGGAGCAGTCCGAGCTTATTAATGTTGGCAGGGTCAGCACTAATTCCAACAGTATTCCTCTCTGGGTTTGGAGGAGAAGGATGCCATGGGGAATGGCCATCCCCAGCCTCTGTCCCCACCCTTGCATCCATCTAATTATCGTCTACCCATTCATCTTTATATTACCAACGTTAGTTGTTTCAAAGCTGCTTATCACCCATGTACCAAAGCCCTCTTTCTTACCCAGTCATGGCATTCCAAACCTCTGGAGATCACAGACTGCGGCTTGTGTGGAGCTGGAGGGAGGGCGATTGACCTACACTCAATCCCCCTCCTATTAACAAACTGACAATTCACATGGGGCTTCATCCACTTGGTGGGAAAAAACAAGGAGGGGATGATCCAATGTAGTCATCCAGACATATGCTGTGACTCTAGAGGCTTACTAGAAATATAAACAAAATCAGAATCTGTCTTCCCTGAAAGTGACTGAGCAACAAGTGTTTCATGTGACCCTTCTCTAAAGAAATTCCACAGGACAAAGCTTGGGTTTCTCTGGGGCTGAAAGAAAAAAGGAAAAACAACTTGAAAGGTAATTGTAAAGCAAATTCATGCCTACACCACATCAAAAGCAATCTGCTAAAGAGAACCAGTAAAATTACTAGGGCAGCAAAAAGTTCACTCTCTTCAAGAGATGAAGAGAATGCACATTCTTATTTAAAAAAAAACCCTACTCAGAAGACTAAACAAGAAGTACAGATTCTTTTTTAAAAAATGAACATGCCCTTTTGAGATACCTGGAATCCTGGCTGAAAATAAGTTTGCTTCTTAACCAGCAGTTTTTTCATCACTCTGAGACTGAAAATTTAAGTAATGTAAACTGAGTCTGGTCCAGAATGACAACCCCAACTGGATGCAGGGGGAAGCAGCTGAAATGGAAAAAAGTGTCTGGATGGCCTACATGCAGTAGGGTTCAGATGAATAGCATTTGTTTATGGTAGTTTTATATTCAACTCTACAGACAAATGTTTAACCCTACGGCATTGGAAGATCAACAACTCGTTCTTTATATTTGTAATTTATTTTTCTGGTTGCCTGGACTGATTTATTTATTTATTTATTCTGATTAGCCACAAAAAATCGTGCCTCCTTACTTGCCATAGGCACGTGATTTACCACGTCTTCCATCCTGGTGCCAAAGAAGACAGGAGGACCTTCCCTAATTGCTCAACAGAATGGGCTTATTTTGGTACACTGCAATGCAAGTGGTTCCACCATTGGATAGTTTGAACACCATGTACTGGGATTGGCATGAGGAAAGGAGATGAAAGAATGAAGAGTAGCACTCATCAGCTTCACCTTGTTAGACCAATAAGAATCTTCCCATTCTCCCACCCTAACTTGTAAGATCACCCATCAACAAGTTTTGGGTTTGCCACCTGGACATGAAATGGGCCCATAGGCTGTGGTTCGGCATTTGTGGAGTGTTGGCTTGGATTGTGTATGACTTTTGTTTGGTTGCACAGGGTTCTATTGATCATCATATTT
Source organism: Lepidochelys kempii (assembly GCF_965140285.1). Lineage (NCBI taxonomy): Eukaryota > Metazoa > Chordata > Testudines > Cheloniidae > Lepidochelys > Lepidochelys kempii. The sequence goes on from NC_136388.1 coordinate 30,239,046, forward strand.
AGGATTCAGGACAGAATTTTCTCCTGTGGTAGATTGGTTTTATCTTCAGAGGGATTATTATCTTCCTCTGGAAATCACAAAACTGTGCTGAGATTGGATTTCATAATTACTTGAGACATAGCCCAATTAGGGGTTTGTGAGGGGTGGACTAGTCCCAGAGGCCCCTGCCACACTCGCCCAAGAAAGGAGCAATGGAGAGATCCTCAATGAGGCTAGAATGGCTACAAGGGAAGCATCCAATCAGGGCCCAGGAGATGGCCTATAAAAAGGAGCTGGAAAGCCAGAGACAGGCAGTTCATTGTTGGTGTTAAAAGAGTGCAGCTGGTGTTTTTGGCTGGCTGAATGGAATTGCAGCATAATGGGCAAGTCAGTGCTAGTAAGGACTGGGGGAGTGAGGAGGAGCTCCTGACTGGCTGCTGGGCCTCACCTTAGAAGAGCCCTGAGCTAAGGGTAAGGTATCAGTGAAGGTTGGGGCTGTGGGGAAGTGGACCAGGGAACTGAAGGCAGTTTTTCTAAGTGGACACAGCAGTTCATGTCTGTTCTTCTTGGGGTTCCTGGTCCCACCCACCATAGGCCACTGGGGAAGGGCCTACAGCTGGACAACAGTAAATCCTCCACCCCTAGAAGGGGACTGAATTATCAGGAGGCCCAGCTGGGGTCAGAACAGACTAAGAATGTGAAACCATTGCCTCCAGGGAGGAAGCTGTGGGGGTATGGCTGAATAGCAGGGCGGGTTTAAAGAATGCAGACACACCTGACCAGAAAGGGGTGTTTGTGGGAGGTGGGTGCCATGCCATTAGGGGGTTCTGTTGTGTTGTAACTTTGGGTCTATTGGTTTCACTCCTTTCAAATTCCTGCCTTGAGCTGGTAAAATAGGGAAGGGTTGTGACAACAGGAGTGGGAACTGGCCTTATTAGGGAGTACAGATTTAAAGCTGTCCCTTCATACAGACAGGAAAGGGTAGAATATTTGCAGTTCAGGATGCTTTACTCCAGAGCACAGAGCCCTGAGGTATAGGTTGGCCTTTTGGAACTCCATTGACTACTGAATTGCTGCTAAAATGTCATTGCTATAATGAGTGACCTGTGACAAATTTAAGTTCCAATATTTTATGACTGCTTTATATCACATCACTGTAATTCTGGGATCCCTGGTAGCTCAGACTATATCTTACATTAGAATTTCATAATTCAGATTATCATTTTACTTTCTATATCTATTTTTAGGATCTCATTCCATGGTGGTGTGCATGATGAATTAAAATATTATTATTGATGTGCTACATGGTGTTTTGCACAACAAGGTCAGAGAGTTGTGGTTTGGGACTAGGAAGTATTGATGTCCTTGGTATTTCCTTGTTTCTCCCACATATTACGAGTCCAAAATGGCTTTAATGGCCACAATTTCTAGAACTGGAAACGATTACTCTTACCTTATCTGAAGGCTTGAAATCTTTCTGTAGGCATTAATCTCAAGGGCCTGGATCCGACAATGCATTTAAACATATGTCTAAGTATGTTCAATTGTCTTGTATGTTAATTTAATTAAGCATTAAAGTATTTAAGTGATTAACTGCTTTGCAGGATTGGGACCCTATTCTAGTGGTTCATGAAATAACAAGCTTTCAAAATTATCTTAAAACTGAAGGGAGAATCGGGGAAAATATCAAGAGTATAATTCAAGACTTAGCTGATTTTTGTCTTTCGTTTTTAAGGTTGGCTGTCCCATGACCTATCAGGGCTAGAAATACTTCAGAGGAAATCTTTTAAGGACTAAGAAACCTTTCTAAGCACTAGTAGAGGACCAATATACAACATACATATTTATCCTTGCTCTAGTCTCAGGGAACTTTTTTTTCCCCTTAAACTGGGATATGTAACTTTGGGAGCCAAAATTATAGCAAAAAAATACATTTCCTTCTAAATGGAGAAAAATTACAGAACCACCATATTGGTCACTACCATGAATACACAATGGAATACAGCAAGAGAATTCTGATTTCAGGGATATTGTCCTTTAAAATTAGGATATAACTACTTACTGTGAACCAATGTAATAAACAGACTTTCCCATAATTGAGGGATTTACAGAAGTGATGATGTACTAAGCCACTGTATGCCAGAGTCAGATAAAAGCAAAAGAATTTTCCCCCTAATTTATTTCCATGTATATTGGAGAACTGCATTAAAATGTAACACTACACCAGCATTACCCCTTTTTGACCAAAACAGGTGGCCAGAATTAGGTGTCTAGAACAGAGGTGGGAAAACTACAGCCCGCAGGCCACATCTGGCCCTTGAGCTCCCAGCTGGGGAGGCTAGCTCCCAGCCCCTCCCCTGCTGTACCCCCACCCCTGCAGCCTCAGCTTGCCGTACCACCAGCGCTCTGGGCAGTGTGGCTGCAAGAGCTGCCTGCTTGCCCCGATGCTCTAGACTGTGCAATGGCGTGGCTGGCTTTGGCTGGGCAGCATGGCTGCCAGTCCTGGCACTCTGAGCGGCATGGTAAGGGGGTGGGGAGCGGGGGGGTTAGATAAGGGGCAGGGCATTCCAGGGGGCAGTCAGGGGACAGGGAGTGGTTGTATCGGGTGTGGGTTCTGGAGGGCCTGTCAGGGGGCGGGTGTATGGATAGGGGGCAGGACAGTCAGGGAGCAGGAGGGATTGGAGAGAGGGTGGGGTCCCAGGGCAGTGGTTAGGGGTGGGGAGCCCCAGGAGGGGGGCGGTCAGGGGACAAGGAGCAATGGAGGTTGGATGCGTCGGTGGTTCTGAGGGGGGCAGTCAGGGGGCGGGAAGTGGGAGAGGGCAGATGAGGGTGGGAGCCAGGCTGTTTGGGGAGGCACAGCCTTCCCTACCCGGCCCTCTATACAGTTTTGGAACCCTGATTTGGCCCTCAGGTCAAAAAGTTTGCCCACCCCTGGTCTGGAAGGTTGTTTTGGTTAGGAGGAGAAACTGATATTGCAGTCAGGTATTTCTTTGACACAGTGCAGTTTATTTACAAAGAATGTACAAAGTTCTTTCCCTGAACACTGCAGAAGTCAAACAGAAGAAGACAATTTCTTTGCTCAGAGTTCCAACTTCCAAGCCCCTTTCCAGCCAGTACTTAGCCTAAAAGCTCCCTCTGTAGGCTTTTACCTAAGGGCCATGTTCCTTGTGCTTGTTCTGGTTATGTTCTTGGCTTTCTGCCATTTCTCTCTCAGTCCTTCTGTGGTGTTTCTGCTGCTTCTGACACCCAACAGACACACAGCTCCATCAATCTGCAGGCAGAGGGTTTTCACTAGCCGATAAGTTCAGATTCCTGAGCAGCCTCTCATGTGCTTTTTTTGGACCATAACATGTACCTGTGTTTTGGGTGAAGCTACTACTAGCTACCTGGTTCCATAAAGGAACTTAAATGTAAATAACAATTATCTTGTGTGAAGGGCAGCTGTTATACCCACCATCTTTAATGAGGTTTAACCAAGTCATAACACTGTTCAGGGCAAGATTAATCCTTATGTTGGCTCAGGTACTGAGGCATGTGGATTGTGTCTTTATTCCTTGGCTACAGGGAACAGTTATGCACAGGAAAGCGGGCTACCTTAATTTGCCCGCTACTGAGGCACAAAATTGCCCAGTAATGCCTTCTCCTGCCCCTAACAAATTTTTCCTCTGCTTCAATTGGCCAATTGTAGAGACCTTTACTCTAGGGTTATTCTCCAGGGATATTTATGTGAGGATCCTTTTGTGCCAGCCTAGTTGGCATAAAGTGGTCACTAGGCATACTTTTTTCTTCTGAGAAACAAAATGTAAATGACTTTGAGTATCCCCATCCTGAGTATATCCTCTTGACCACATAAGAAACTGAGAATCAGGGGAACAGGAGAAATACCCTGCAACTTCCACCCTGTGACCCAAGTTTACCAACACTGGAGTACCATGAATGCCATAATTTTGGCCATGTACTTCAGTCTGCTTTTGATCTCACAAGTACTTGCTTGTGGCTTGGGAATTCTGGATGGGTTGGCTGCAATTCCACTATGGTCTGCTATTCTCTCTACTGGAACTGATTGCTGCCCTGCAGTTCCTGTGTGTCACCAGTAATTGCAGCTTGGGAGAGTCTTGGAAAAAGCACCATGAAGGGAGAATGCCAAGGATGGCAACAATGGTTTCAATTCCCCTGAAAGGAGGAGAGTGTGAGAAGAGAGGCTATCCAAGTAGGACCTTAGGAAATAAGGGAGCAAGGGAAAGATATACCTCCTCCCCCATCCAGCTACAGAAGATTGCTTGGTGGGAGGACAAGGGGAAAGGAATGTGACTTAAGAGCTAACACCAGTCTGAATGTGGGTGAAAGCATAAGGGCTTCTTGTTTGTAAAATCCTCTATTTTCTGTGCTAGGGAAAAGGGAGCATGAGACTGCTGGAGAAGATGAGGAAAGGCTATCACAAACAGGGTTAGAGACAGACAGCTATTTCCATCTCCTGTCTTGTTTCAGGATGAATTTTCAACCTGAAATGCTCACATATGCAAATGGGAGTCAGCAAACACTTCTGCTCAGAGGTCTAAAATCAAAAGTTTGGGATCAATACATATTTTTAAATCTCATGTTGATTTTAAAATCCTAATAGATTCATTGAAACAATCTCATGAGACTGGCAATACTCATGATGACTTATCCCACTGAATGAGGCTTAGGGCTGAAATTTGCCATGACAGGTGACAGAAACCAGCCCTTTCTCCCACCCCTTTATTTAATCTTCTAATTTATTTAATAAGAAACCCAAGGAAATTGCATATCTGTATTTGATGGGTTCTGAATGTGAGCACAAAGCTTTCTGCGAAGAGAATGGAAGAGAGCTTCTAAAATTACACAGTCTTCTTGATCACAGATCTATATTGGCTATGAGCCAATATAATATAATGGGAAGGCTGCTAGCTCCGTCTTAAACTCCAGTTTCCTATGCTTCATAATCTTAAAATAGAGCATCATGAGAGAGATCTCAGAGGGGTAGTGAGGATCCCTGACTACATACCTCCAGTCCAGAAGATATTTTTGTTGAATTTGGTATACGTAGAAATCTAAAGGAAAGGATTCACTTCAAGCCTGGACGATGTGACAGAATTCTGGTGTCTGACAACTTTGGCTTACTTTTCTCCGTGTTGGGCTGTCTGGGATAGCACCAAGCAATTATTGTTTGGCACTCTCCCTCTGATATCTAGACAAAAGGGCTTTGGAATGTGAGCTGAAAGGTCACCAGTAATGGGCATGCTGCTAAACTGGCCTAGGCACTTCAGTTGGCAGAACTGGAAAAGCCCATCCGAGTTATCTACCCTGGAGACCTCCCCTTCCTGAAAAGGTGAAGTGAAAGAGGGAGCAGATTACTGAAGTCTGTGGCTGAGAACTTCAATTTCAAGCTGAAAAGCAGATTCCTACTCTCTGCGTAGTTATTGCTCTCTCATCTCACCTACTTCCCTGCTTTGGTGTCCTGGCAAAGGTAAAGCACACTTTGATGCTGGGTGACTTTAAAAAAACAAAACAAAACAAAAAAACCCTACAACTGTTCCAACCCTCTGAAAGCAGCCACTTTGCAGACATTTGTGGCACCTTAGAGACTAACCAATTTATTTGAGCATAAGCTTTCGTGAGCTACAGCTCACTTCATTGGATGCATACTGTGGAAAGTGTAGAAGATCTTTTTATACACACAAAGCATGAAAAAATACCTCCCCCCCACCCCACTCTCCTGCTGGTAATAGCTTATCTAAAGTGATCACACTCCTTACAATATGTATGATAATCAAGTTGGGCCATATCCAGCACAAATCCAGGTCCCGTCCCACCCCTCCCCCCTCCCCACACACACATAAACCCAAGCTGTTGGTAATAGCTTATCTAAAGTGATAGCTTTACCAACAGGAGAGTGGGTTTATGGGTGGGGGGGGAAGGAGAGAGAACCTGGATTTGTGCTGGAAATGGCCCAACTTGATTATCATACATATTGTAAGGAGAGTGATCACTTTAGATAAGCTATTACCAGCAGGAGAGTGGGGTGGGGGGAGGTATTTTTTCATGCTTTGTGTGTACAAAAAGATCTTCTACACTTTCCACAGTATGCATCCGAAAAAATGAGCTGTAGCTCACGAAAGCTTATGCTCAAATAAATTGGTTAGTCTCTAAGGTGCCACAAGTACTCCTTTTCTTTTTGCGAATACAGACTAACACGGTTGTTACTCTGAAACCTTTGCAGGCATTTGTTGCAGTTCTCAGTCTTCCCCCTCATGTACTGCAGCAGCTGGCAGGCTCAGTTACTGTCTGGGAAGCACTAAAATGCTCCCTTCCTGTTCTGACTTAGGTGGGCATCAGCATGATTGGAACTAGTGTTCTGTTCAAACCATGCACCATCTGTACCCCCTCCCAAATAAGCAGAGTTCAAGCTACCTACCTGGTCCTGAAGGAGGAAATATTTTTCATATTTTTTTTTATTCACCAGCTTTAGAAGTGGGACTGAAAAGAAACATTCAGGATATCTGAACAAACTCCACATGTACAGTCTCCAGATGTGCTGAGGCTACTGCCCTATCTGAAATCTAAGACCATTACAATGGTTTAGAACTCCCTGTCCAGGCCATATCACATGGTTGGTATCAAAGATGTAAAAGTTATGAGGCTTGATTCTGCTCTCATCCCACTCCTACACTGAAGTTTCTCCACTGTAGTTTCTCCTGTACTATTGATTTACATGATCTAAGAGGGCTGGTTTGCAAAGGAGACTTCCTACCTAAAATGGATCTGAGTATAGTTCTGAGCATTCACATATGCCCAAGTGAAAAATAATACCTTTTTTTAAAGTTCTCTCCCCATGATGGTAACCTAGTGGTGGTTGCTTCATGTATGTTTTTTACCATGGCAACAAAAGGAGCAGTTCAACTCCTAAAGTCCCTAAGGGTAAAAAATGTTCTCTGACTGATTCAGTCATAAAAACCACTGACTGAGTCTCAGTCATGGTCCCCTTTACTAAGATTCATATTGCCTTGAGCAAACATAATTAAAAATCTATTTTAACTCCATTTCCCTCCCTAGTTTAGACTCCCTGTGATTGGCTTTGCATGCCAAATCCCACACTGTAAACACTTCCTTGTGGAAAAACAGGCTGGTCAGGATGTAATATTGGCCCACGGGTCAGAGGCTGTGACAGAGTGCTGAGCAACAGTAGTTGATCCAGCACTCTTGTCACTGTAACTTTAATTAGAGTAGACGTGGTTCAGAAGAGCTGTGCCTACCTGATAGCCCTCCTCAGCCCATCCCCACTTAAGGGGCTAATTAGACCATCAGGCAGAAGGTAGGAAAGAAATGTAAAAGTTCAGAGTCCGAGCCTAGCCTTACAGAGATCTCCCAGGGGAAAGCTCCCTTCCCTTTCCCTCATTGGCTAAGGATTGGGTCCTAGTGTAAATAAGGAGTTGCACAAGTCTGTAAAGGTGTGTGGGGAAGGACAATGTGAAATAAACCACATGAGGTGCTTACCAGAAAATAGCCTCTGAGCTGTTTGTAACTTGAAAAGACAAGAGCAGGACTCTGCCCTGTCACACAGGCATCAAACTAGACTACTAGTGGCTCTTGTCGTTCTTCCTCACCTTTCCCGTGGTCATCTTCAGTTACAGAGATCCAAAATGCTTGCTGGAGGCCTGGAGAAAAGTTTATTCAAATTGCCTTGCTGGACTTCGTGTGATAGAGAAGAAACCTTCTTGCAATGTCTCACTTTTGTCTAGGTTTACTTGCTCTATTAATGCTGGAAACAGATGGTTCAAAGGCAAACTGGGATGCCTCTTTAGGTAACAGGGTAAATAGGCAGTGGGACCGGTGTGAGCTCCCCCTCACTGTGAACAAGTTAGAGCTTCTCATGCTCTAGCAAGAACCAGCTAGCACATTCCCTAATTGTCAGACAGCAGCCCAGATGTGTTTTGTCTAAATAAGCTGGAGGGAATGAGGTCATCATGGATGAGCAATCTGGCTATAAAAATTTTAGAGCTGGGGCAGGGAAAGAAATTTAGTCTGGGAGCGACATTCCACGGCTAGAGAATGTGAAAGAGGATGCCTTGTCCTGGGGCAAGGCCTGTAGGAGGAAGGTTCCCTATTCTCAGTGGTTTTCCTCCAACTCTGCCAGCTTTCTGGGATGACTAAGAAGTAGGCATTATCTCTTGCTTGAGCTTGAACAGCTGTAAAATCACATTTACCCAGTGTTGCCCAGAGGATTCAGGGGGACTGGGGCAAAGCAGTTTCGGAGGCCCCTTCCATTTAAAAAAAGTGCAATACTACAGTATTCTGTGGAGCCCGGGGGCATGGGACAAATTGCCCCACTTGCCCCACCCCCAGATGGCCCTGCATTTACCCACTCCTCTCCATTGGTTAAATATATGTGACATCTCTGTCTGCTTAGTAACATGCATTTATGTCAGAGGAACATTTTTTGTTAGGATGGTTTATTGACAGACGTACAAAACCAAACAGACTCCTAGTTTCAGACTTCTAGGTAAACAGCTTTGCCCACGAGCTCCTATTAATTCCCCAGTAAGAGTCCAGGAAACCTGGGCTTTTAATCCACTTCTCTGAATCTGCTCATTTTCCACTATACTCCTTTCTGCCATCCCTAAACTATGCAGAGGAAAAGCTTTGAATTAATAATAATCTGCTTTAACACCTTGTATTTGAGGATCTCAAAACCTCTTACAGCACAGTGGAGTTGAAAGTATTCAGCACTTTCCAGGAGCAGGACCCCACAGTTCAATTATCAGTTGTCTACACCTATGTAAATCCCAATAGCATGAATGTTTCTTATGGGCACAAAACAAGGTGCTCAGGCTTTTGTGTTGAACAGATGCAGGTAAGGAAGGTTATTTGGATCTGGATTTAGCTTAGGAAAGAGGTAAGGGGTTCTGACTTCAGGCCAAAACAGCACTGTGGGCATTAGAATTTGTCCTTTTCAGGCTTGATCCTTCACTCTTTGACGTTACTGGCAAACCTTTCCTATGACTTCAGTGTTGCAGGTCTGGGGCTATAGATGAGACATCATGTGTTTCATACCCAGGGGAGGACCATCAAGGAAAACCTAACATTACGCTTACAGCCACCAACATCTTACTCCATTCTGGAGCCTGTGGAGTAAGGGAAAATCTCTCTCCTTGTAATTTTGGAAGCCATTCTTTTGAGTAATTATGGGTAATATAGCTGATTATACCCTGGTACTGCTTGCCAACACCATCAATCTTTTGTTCCTAAAGACTGGATGTTATAACTATGATTACAGATAATAATGAGAAACAAAGTAAATACTTATAAGGAGGTTTGCAGAGAAGCTATAAACGTAGTCCAAGAAGTACACTAAGATTCAGATCCTGTGAGTTCCCACAGACCTCCACCTTCAATGAGACTTGACTTCAGTAGCGGGTGAGGATGCTCAGCACCTCTTGGGAGATGCTCAGCACCTGGCAGGATCATATCTGGCAACAATTAGGAGAAATTCTGATTGAGGTTAAAGATAAAATTGAAGGGAGGTAACCAAAGAAATTATATTCAGAAACCAGAGTACAATTATGGCAGTGGTTAAAGTGACTCCTTTAAAATGAGATGTTTAGCACATAATTTACTGTTAGGACTGAAATATCAAATACTTATTTGATATGTACCATTGAGCCTCTAATTCTCGGTTACTGAGGCATGCAAATATACTGTGTCTTCTAATGCTGTGTTCTGTTTGCTGTGCCTTTGAAATCATATTGGCACTATTTTTAGTGTGGTTTTTTTTTCCAAATAAATGCTTTCCGTTTCTTTAATACAGGCCATAATGTGTTTCGCAGGCTTATGGAGAAATTGGCTAAAAATGTCAGCACCTGAATGAAATATTTTTTTGAAAAACATGTATTTTTCCTTTTGGACTGAAGAAGGATTTTTTAAACTTTCCATTATATACGACCATTACTCTTTATTTGCTTTGTTAAAAAAAAAAACATACTTGGTAGTTTCAGCTCTTACTGCACTTCTTCTGGCCCATCTAAGTCTTAAGATGCACCAATTAATATATAATTTAAAACAAGCTTGTCTTATTTTCAGGTATTACACAGGGAAAGCGATTTGTAAACTGGGAGAACAGACATGACTAACTCCAAGTAGCATTACTAATAAAATATCCAAAAATAAACGTATACTAAGTTGTAACACTTCTGTAATAAACTAGATCAAGTACGTAACTGGCTGTGGACAAAATTCAGCCATAATTCTAGACTTTCAGTGACTTGGAGCCAACCAGTGATTTCATAGGACCATAATATTAATAACATTCAAAATGTTTTTCTCTCATGGGGAGAAGAAACTGAAGGGGTGTGGAAGAGGAGAAGAATGATTGGTCATCTATAAAGCCACTATGATTGCTGCTGAAGGTGCATGAGGAATGATTCACGCACCCGCAGACAAAACAGACCTATTGCCTTCTGCCAAACATGACAAATTTGTCATCTGCTAGAAGAATCTTCCTAGCACTTGGGTGATGTGTAGGTTTTAAAGTAGCTTGTCATCATGAGATGTTTTCTGTTCTTTCGACAATGCTGTTGGTGAACTGATGACGACACTTTATAACTCTGTTTTCCACAGGCTTATTATTTCCCCCTTCTCCTGTGCTTTATTACTGTGTAATGGGGTGCATCAGTCCTTCACGGCTAGTGAGGGAAGCTTCTGGGGCCAGCACTATCCCATTTCAGGGGTTTCTGGAAAAGATGCATCTGTGGGACATGGGCTTCGTTAGTACAAGAGGTTTTTGAAGTGGTAATTGAAGATTTGCAGGAGACATGCAGACTGACGGTTAGGGCCCTGTAGACTTCAATCACAATGTAAGATGAGCTGTAACTCTCCTCCACTTCCTTCAGTGTGATGGAGTTTCTGGTAACAGTAGTGCTCTGGCAGCCACGTGCAGTCCCAAGGTAGGCAAGGCATTCTGGCAGAAGGGACTGTATAAATTCTGTCACCCCTCCCAAAGAGGTAGGGGGAAGCTGCAGGAACTGAGAAGCCTCTCCTGCAAAAAAGGAGCAACCAGCCCCCACACACTGTTGTCTAGTTCCTTTCCCTGTAGGAAAGGACTGAGATGGACCTCTGAGTGAGTATGAGTGGGAGAACCATACTAACTACAGAGCATACATTGAAAAGAGAGGCTTTGCATCAGCTCTCTCTGGGGAGGGGCTGTGCTAATATCAGAAACACCAAGGAAAGTCTTTGATGGGGATTTGTAAAAAAAAAACAAAAAAACACTTCTTGTGTATGGCTCTCTAGTTTAGCCTGCAACATATCCTTTGACTTTTTTTTTATAAAAGGGGAAAAAGTGGGTAAAGGATCAGTAACTCACTTTATATACCTCTGTAAGCAGAGTCCCAGGGGAACCACACTGAGGCTACTAAATTAGAGCAAACTGCAAAGAATGGGGCACACAATCCCCAAAGCTGGTGGATATTCCAATAGGATATTCCAATTTACCAAGCCAGCACAAAACAGCTTCTATAATACCTTCCTGGTTACCCAAAAGTCAAGAACGCAGTTCCCTTAGAGCAGTGGTTCCCAAACTAGAGGCACTGCTTGTTCAGGGAAAGCCCCTGGCAGGCCGGGCTAGTTTGTTTACCTGCCACGTCTGCAGGTTTGGCCGATCACAGCTCCCACTGGCTGCCGTTTGCCGCTCTAGGCCAATGGGGGCTGCGGGAAGGGCAGGAGGATCCTGTTATGGTCCTGCAGGAGAGGGAAAGGAACAGAGCTTGGCCTGAATGTTTGACATTTGAGTTCTAAATATCACTAGTGACGTTTGTGCAAAACACTTAAAAAAAAAAAAGTCTTACACCTGCAATCCTGGGAACTGGCACTCTGGTTGAGTGGAAGGCTTTGAACCGCTAAGAGAAATTCTTTCACCCAACTGCACAGTTACTGTTACAACAGTTGCAAAGACCCCCCCTCTTGCTGCCTTTGCCCCACATATCCCTGGAGGACAATTTCTGGAGGATCCTCATAATGACTGGTTCTCACATTGCATCCTCTCTTTTGCTATGGTCCTAAACCCTCTCGTGTGTGGCTGCTTGTGGCATCCTATAGAACAAGGCTTGATGTGATAAGGTAGTCTGCATCCCTGCATTGCCCCTCTCCAGTCTGATGCCTTTGCACAGCAGAACTGCATTGGTTCTGATGTATGAACGACTCTCCACAGTGCAGAGGAAGGGGAGGAATTTCCCTCCAAAAGGAAGAGGGGAAAGGGAATGTTTTAAGTATAAAAGCGTCTTTAAGGGTCAATAAAATGTCAAGGGAGCGGGTACCATGTAATTTTATACTAAAATTGTGTAGTCTAGAAAAAACAAGAAATGATCATTGGCAGGGCCAAATCTCAACAACGGTCTCTGTTAATGCCAATTCAGGGACATGGCTCCCATTATTTTTGTCTTTTGGGGTTCCTTGCCATGCCTTAAGGGACACCACAACTAAAAATAAGCAAAATAATCACAATTAACTTTCTTTTTTTATTAAGTAAAATAAAACATTAAACAGAACACAAGCAAACAATAGGGACTTCAGTTACAATCTTTGAGAGCTTTTAATAGAGGCTATTCTCCCATTGCTGTAGTAAATCTACCTCCCCGAGATGTGGTACCTAGGTCTGACCTAATGTTTAATTACATTCAAAAATTCATATGCTTGTTTTGTTAATATGTTTGCTGTTGAAGAAAAAAATCCAGAATACATAGCATTGTTTTATTTAACTAAAAAAAGAATTTAAATGTCTGTCTGATGACGTTCTCTTCCTAGTACAGCATGGCAAGAAAATCCTCCAAATATTGATTAACCTGTTGAATTGGAGATAGTTCACTACCCAATGACTTCATAAATATCTGCTTCAATTGAAATAACAAAACAATCATTCATTTTCTGATACAGCTGTAAGACTAATCTGAAAAGTTTTCAAAATAAATCACTTTAAAAATGTATAGTGTATACCTTCCAAAAATGAAACCCACATCTATCTCTGCATTGTGAAAAATATGTATTAAGGTTATAGCAACCAACAAGAATTCACTTTTATGTAGAAATCCATGATTAAATTGAGTCTTCCTGACTAGTGATTTAAATCAAATCCACCCTGGCTCAAAAAGAAAAAATGAGTCTTAAGTCCCTTTGTAAATCCCACCCTTAAGTGCTGCAATGCTCAGCATCGCAGCACCTAACTTTTAGGTCCTTTACTGCCTAGCTGCATTCACACCCCTCAGTGATGTGTCAGCCCTCTCCCCCCCATACAATGCAGGGGAAGAGTTAGGTGTGTAAGAATGGAATTCATAAAAGGCAGCACACTGAGTTGAGAGCCACCCAAATTAGATAGTACGAAAGGGTGTGCCATATCTGCTCTCTAGTTTTACCACCACCATGAACCTTCTGGCCGCAGGCACCTAAACCAATTCAGTCCTTGTTAACGAAGGGTGGAGGAGGAAGTGGTGCACCATTCTCTCTCTTTTAGCCCAGCAGTTAGGGCACTCACCCAGGATGTGGGAAACCTGTGATCAATTTCCCCCAAATGATGTGGAGAAGGGATTTGTAGGGTCTCCCAGGAGGGCCCTAGCTCTGGGATATTCTGGGGCAGGTCTCTCCTGTTCCACTGTGTATAAACAGTTAAATATTCAGGGGGCCAGAGCAAGTGAAGATGAGGCTACAGCTCAAGGAGTAGGGCACTTTGCTGGGAGACCCACATTCCATTTCCTCTGCTCCGAGAAGTGGCAGTTAGGTGCCTAAAATCCCCTGGTGACCCCTGTGCTATCAGTACACCAGAGGGCAATGAAAGCAAGAGGATGATTCTACTCCGGCTTTACTACCAAATATCAGTCCATCAATGCATGTTCGTTCCGTCAGAAAAGATGGACAATGTCGATTATTCTAAATAGCAGCTATAAAATGATGCTTGTCAGATAACAACCCTTTGTGATTATGGCACTGCTTTTCACTTTTATATATGATCTATCTGTATCAGGAAAAAAATTCCTAGAGGGATGATTGCATCAGCATTGTCTTCTTCAAAGAAATATACAATAAAAGGGAGTTGAAGACAGTGTATATCTCACTGCCTATCCCCTAGATGGACAGCAATGCTTTGCAGAAACAAGATAAAACCCAAAGCTGCAAGCCATTAATTAAATATAATATTGGCATCCTACAGGCACCTACTCCGAAGCACACACTGTTCAGCTGGATGATAAGACAACACATTATTAGATACAAGACTTCTTCACATGACACTTAAGAGGCCTCTGAAATAGCGCAGATCAGTGCCTCTGGCAGAGTGCTAGGCACGGCAACTTGCACTCCCGGCAGCCACAGCTAGGACACTAGACTTAGCAGCAGGCAACGTAGCAGGATAATTACCCCCTCCGACCCAGACCCACGGTGCTAGGCTCCCTTGCACCCGTGGAGGTTTTGGCCTAGTGTCTCCCCTTCCCCATGATCGCCCTGCTCAGCTCCTGGGCTCCGCCTGACCCCGCGGGGCACTGCAGGGGCAGCGGCCTCGCTTTGCGAACGGGCACGTGCGGAGGCTTCCCACCCGCTGGCTGGAGGCCGGGCCGCTTCTGCTGTCCCGCAGGCTCCGGAGCCGGCTCTGCCGCGGCCCGATCCCCGCGCACGGGCCGGCCCGAGCCGCAGCCGCCTCCCGCCCCCGAGCCAGCGCCGCTCCCGCAGCCAATAGCGGGGATGCTGCAGGAGGAGCAGCCGCGGCTCCCATCTCCGCCCCGGGGGTCTGCCGGCGGCCCGGATCCTCCCACTGCCGCTAAGCTCATAAAGCCCCCGCCCGCCCTGGGGCGGCCCTTTGCCTATTGCCCTGAGCGGAGGAGGAGACGGGCGGCCCACTGCTGCAGCGGCTGGAGGCGGAGAGCTCGCGAGGGGGGCTTCGGTGCCCCCTCCCCGGCAGCGCCCCCTTCTCCGCGGCGCCCGGCGCCTCCCGTGGCGCGGGGGGGCGTGACCGGCTGCGGCGGGGCAAACGGGAGCTGCTGGCGGCGCGTCCCACTGGAGGGGCGAAGATGGCGCTGAACGGCAGCAGGCAGCCCCCCAGCCTCCTCTTCCTGCTGGCTCTGGTTCTCCCGCTAGCGCCGCCAAGCCGGGCAGCGGACACAGCGCTGCCCCCCATCCCCGCAGGTGAGTGAGGGGGGCGGGAGGCCGCTCCAGCCCCTCTTCGTGCGCTCCGGGAGGGCTCAGGGCTCATTCATTCATGACCGGCCCCGCTGCAAGAGACACGGGGAAATTGCCCGCCCGGCTGGGCTGCCGCAGGCTCGCCAGGTCCCTTCCGACTCGCGGTGAATTCTCGGCGCTTGGGGGTGTTGCAGCGAGAGGCGAACTGGAAGTTGGAAAGTTAGTTGCCCCTCCCCCGGTGGTGGCTGGATGACGATGATTTATAGGTAGCTGTGGTTTGGTGAGACGTTGAAAACTCTCCGATGGTTCTCTCAGCTTGGCGCTGCTCAGCCCCGTTGTTGAAATGCTCTCCAAGAGCATCGCCAGCTCTGGCTTTGGGCTTGTGCGTTTCAGCGGAATTGGTTGCTCGTGTGTTCTGTTTACTCCCCAGTGCAAGATCCGTCTGAAAGATCAACCTCCTCCAGGCTCTTGGGTGACTTGCCCTAGGTGACCGCTTTATGCTGAAACAGGGAACTTTTTTTTTTAAAAAAAAATGGAAATGTTTTTAGACCTCCGAAACAGTTTTATTTGGAGGAGGGAATAGCTCTTTCTTCATGGTGCATGAATATCTACTGATCATGAAAATCCTGCTGGGGAGGAACTATTCAAAGATCTCCCAGTTTTTGAATAGCAAGTGGATAAATAGAGGGTCATAATGTATTTAGCAAACAGTAAGGCAAACCACACAAATATAGACATACACTGGCTGAAAAGCTAATGTCCAAAGCCAGGATCTTCCCCCATGGGGGAAGAGATTTGCCCCTGTCTTCCCCTTTCCCTGTTAAGTAATCAGTCATAGAATCATAGAATATCAGAGTTGGAAGAGACCTCAGGAGGTCATCTAGTCCAACCCTCTGCTCAAAGCAGGACCAATCCCCAATTTTTGCCCCAGATCCCTAAATGGCCCCCTCAGGGATTGAACTCAGAACCCTGGGTTTAGCAGGCCAGTGCTCAAACCACCAGTTCTCCTTCCTCTCCCCCATGAATAGCCTGAGATTCCTGACAAGGTGTTGATGGGCCACATACTTCTTAGCTCCTGGAAGAGCAGATGGTGCCACTCACTGATGACCCAACTTAGTAACTTACATCCAGTGAAGCTACACTACTTTGTTTCTTCATAAGAGTTTTCTCCTAGCGGAACACATTGGAAGGCTGAGCTCCCTCCCTTTCGCTCCAAAGCTTGTTCACGTTCTGCCGCTTGAATCTTGTAATGTTCCAAGAAGCTAGACGGCAGCAAGAAATTCAATCCTTAGTGTTTCAGAGTAGCAGCCATGTTAGTCTGTATCCGCCAAAAGAAAAGGAGTTAGTCTCCAAGGCACCACAAGTACTCCTTTTCTTTTTGCGAATCCTTTGTGAGTAAAACAATAGCAAAAAGAACTTATGCCCAAAACCGGTTGAAAAAGGGGTTGGAAGCGTCTGTCAAAATACTGCCTGTGCTTCCAGGGAGTCACTTGTTACAGGTTTGCTGTAATTTTGAACCTCTCACTGGATTCTTGCATGGGAAAGGTATCCTATCCTGCTAGATGGATTTCACATGGTGATAAAAATAGGTAGAGTCTTGACAAGTTCAAAGCAATAATAAGGTTATTTTAGTGCCTGGTTTAATTCTCTCAGTATGCAGAAGAAAAGTTTTTAGGGAGTGAGTCTTGTAAATCTCACCCCGTTTGATGAGACTGTATCGGGTAAGGTTGTTGGGAGCTTGAGTAATAACTAATGTAACAAAATCTTGTGTTGACCTATACCAGACTGTAGACCTGTGAACCTGCTCGTCTGTAGCTTCCTTATATGGACAGTGCTGGCCTTGTTAGCTTGCGATTCTGGCTTTAGTCCTGTTAGTGATTTCCTACAAAGCTGCTCTGTGCACAGTTTATTGCAGTCTGTCAGAGGCTCTGTGTGTGTGTGTGTGTGTGCACACGCACTGACACTGCTGTTTTTATATTAGTCAGCAGTGTGTGTCAATTTACAGCAAACTGCTTGCATTTCATTCCATTCCAAGTACACTTCCTATAAAAGCACCTTTTCAAACTGTAATATGTGTCTATTTTATTAACTGAGATAAATAAGTGTTTCAGGGTGGGTGTTAGAGGTAGGATCTCAAGATTTAACGGATAGTTAGTGTTGTACTATGATCTAACAGGTTTCAGAGTAGCAGCCGTGTTAGTCTGTATTTGCAAAAAGAAAAGGAGGACTTGTGGCACCTTAGAGACTAACCAATTTATTTGAGCATAAGCTTTCGTGAGCTACAGCTCACTTCATCGGATGCATTCAGTGGAAAATACAGGGATGAGATTTATATACACACAGAACATGAAAAAATGGGTGTTGTCATACACACTGTAAGGAGAGTGATCACTTAAGATGAGCTATTACCAGCAGGAGAGCGGGGCAAGGGGAGAAAACCCTTTGTAGTGATCATCAAGGTGGGTCATTCCATCAGTTAACAGGAACGTCTGAGGAACGGGGGGTGGGGGGGAATAAATATGGGGAAATAGTTTTACTTTGTGTAATGACCCATCCACTCCCAGTCTCTATTCAAGTCTAAGTTAATTGTATCCAGTTTGCAAGTTAATTCCAATTCAACAGTCTCTCGTTGGAGTCTGTTTTTGAAGTCTTTTTGTTGTAATATTGCGACTTTTAGGTCTGTAAGCGAGTGACCAGAGATATTGAAGTGTTCTCCAACTGGTTTATGAATGTTATAATTCTTGACATCTGATTTGTGTCTGTTTATTCTTTTACGTAGACACTGTCCAGTTTGACCAATGTACATGGCAGAGGGGCATTGCTGGCACATGATGGCATATATCACATTGGTAGATGTGCAGGTGAACGAGCCTCTGATAGTGTGGCTGATGTGATTAGGCCCTATGATGGTGTCCCCTGAATAGATATGTGGACAAAATTGGCAACGGGCTTTGTTGCAAGGATAGGTTCCTGGGTTAGTGGTTGTGGTGTGTAGTTGCTGGTGAGTATTTGCTTCAGGTTGGGGGGCTGTCTGTAGGCAAGGACTGGCCTGTCTCCCAAGATTTGTGAGAGTGATGGGTCATCCTTCAGGATAGGTTGTAGATCCCTGATGATGCAATCCACTGAATGCATCCGATGAAGTGAGCTGTAGCTAACGAAAGCTTTTGCTCAAATAAATTGGTTAGTCTCTAAGGTGCCACAAGTACTCCTTATGATCTAACAGAATACTTAACTAATTTGGTAGGGGCGTTACATTAACTAATCCTGGTGATAGCTCTGTGAAGTAGGATTGAACTATTAATTTTGAACAATACTAATAGAAAACAGTTATTTGTATTATGGAGGCTGCCACTTTTTTTAAAG
This sequence comes from Lepidochelys kempii, assembly GCF_965140285.1. Lineage (NCBI taxonomy): Eukaryota > Metazoa > Chordata > Testudines > Cheloniidae > Lepidochelys > Lepidochelys kempii. The sequence continues at coordinate 30,257,562 of NC_136388.1, forward strand.
TGGATTCTGGCTAACATGAAGATTAAGAAAATCTGTACTGAAGTATAACAGACTGCTGACTTGGAAGCTGCTCCTTGAGTTTCTTGATCCCAGACATATAGCAAGTTTGTTTGTTAGCTGCAGACTCCAGTTCTAACCGGCAGTGATTTTCCTGAGTTATTCAGTGCACATTTTATTGCCTTCTATTAAGTATGTTTTGCTGCTCAGTGAGAAATAGAACTTGACACGTCTCACTTTTATATCACTGTTATATCAGTCTTGAGCTCAATTTCTAGGCTGCTGGTATTTTGTGGAACAGTATGTAATTTTCAGTGTGTAACACACAATTTTCAAAACATCAATATTACTTACATTGGAAATCATTTGTAACAGGAGTGAGGAAAAGTGGCTGCCAGATGCTATCTTCCTCTATTATTTTCAAACATCGTCTTGATCAAAAAGTCCAATGTCTCATTAATACAGAATTACAAATGTTCATGAAGAGTGAAAAAAAAAAGAAGATAGTTAACAGACCAGAATTGTGCAGTTTATTGCAGCTAAAGTTACAAGAACTACACTGGGGGGTCAAATCTAGTTAAAACAAAAACTCTTCTCCCTCCATCTCCTCCCCTCTTCCCCCCCCCCCCCGAAAACTCAGCTATTTTTTTCAGCCATAAAAAAAAAGTACATAAGGACCATTATTGTCCCAATTGGGTACATAATACTGAGCGAAGTTGAAATCAGTATCTAACTCAGTCCACTCTGTGCATGATGAAGCCACAGTTTGATGTCAAGACATTTCTTGTTGTGTCAAACTTAGTAAATATCTACATCTTGTCATCTAATGTAACCCACCCAAGTGAGTTAGGACACCTGTAGGCTTCAGCAGGAATTTTATGGATTGCAGTGGAGTCTAAAACAGATTTAAGTTGCTAAATCTGGTGTTTAGGCACCTAGGTACCTCGTAGTCTTTTGGATCCTGATCCACAGTTGACTTGCCCAAGATCACACTGGAAATCTGGCAGAGCAGGGAATTGTATTTGGGTCTCCTGAGTGTCAGGCTGCTGCCCTAAACCACTGGATTGCCCAGCAAAAATTACTTATGTGAAAAATCCCTATTTCTGTGAGTAAAGCCACTGAAGTCAGTGTGGGCTGCTCCCATGTGAAATGATTATTTGCGGATGTGTTGGCAAGATCTGGCCCTGAATTAGATTAAAACATGCAGAATGATAACTGACTACTGTGGGTGTGCAGCAGGGAAGTGTGTGTGTGTCTGAAGATAACCGTAAATAAATAAATATGGTTGCTCTTGGAGTGCTGCTCAGAAAAGTTGCTTTTGTGTCACATTTCTAGTTACTTTTTAACTTTAAATATTGTTGGATTAACTTTGAAAGGCTTCCCTGGCAAAATAATTTTGACACATTTTGCAAGCCTTTTATAGCATTCAGGATACGTGACATAATGAGGGTGGAGTGTGTTAACGTGCGTAGTAAGTGCTTTGATGTATGCTAGTTAGTGCTGGAAATTTCAAATCATCTTAGATTTATAGACTAAGACAAGATTTTGCCACCCTTCTTCACGTTGAGAAACAACTTAGTGTGCAACTAGTTCCATTGATTTCATTGTGCAACTTGCAAGTGTGGCGAAAATCTGACCCAAACACACTAATACCAAAGCAGACTTCAGTGGAACTACTCACTGAGCAAGTTTCTACTCCATGTGAGTAAAGGTGGCAGAATCGGCCTGTTTATCACTGAGGCCATGATCCTGCAAGCTGCAATGCACAGGTACCTTGGCCGGCTTGCTACTCATTTTAAGTCAGTGGGGCTCTGTGCAAGTAGCTTGCAGGATTAGGGTCTAAATTGGCTGCATGTGTCTCATATGAAGTATTTATTTGCACTAATTAAAATATTTGGAAATATCATGACTAGATCATGTCTTAAGTGTTTTGATTTCTTCTCTGCCAATTTAATTACTCATTTAAAAACAAAAAAAAATTACTGGACTGTTGGCATTGAGGGACCATTCAATTTATGCAGTGAATTGTGCTATTAAAATATGTTAATCAATATAAATATCCTCTAGTTCTTATGGAACTGTTACTGTTTTAAAGTTTACTTTGCCCAGTGCTTGAATTGGTTACTTTGCATGAAGAATAGGTATGGGCATTGTAAGGGCATCTGTAGGTTTTTTTTTAAAATATTTGATTTTAAAATGCAAAAATAAAGTGCTCCTCAGAATTATGTTTGAGAGGGTCATAGACTGAATGATGAGAGAGGAATAATTCCCTTTTCACTTTAAACAGTGACTTTACTTTTCTGCAGCATAAAAATACCTTGTTTGGTGACATTTCTCTAATGGGAGTGTATTGTAACTGTGTAGGAAATATTTAGATAATAGTTAGATTATGGTTTCATTGGAGGGGGTATATTTAATCATTAAAGAACAGATTTTGATAGCCTTGCTCACATTCAGGAGCACCCTATTCAATGAGTAGATGAGTAGTCTGACTATTCATGGAATAAGATACTACTCAAGGTGACTATGGGTATCATAATCTGGCCCATATTGATCGGACAGAAGTGAAGCATCTAAAAAGCATAATTCCAAAATAGGTCACTTTCCACCAATAAATAACTACACCCACAATTTTCAGTAGTTACTTGACAATACACTGTTTCAGACACACAACAATATCTTGCATTTGGCTCTTCTCAAAACATCCTGACTTCTTTACACTTCAATATCGTTGTTATAATGTGTATATACATTCCTTTATATTGTTTTGTTGGTTTTAATTCAATATTGTGGCTGTAGAACGTCTTACATGCTGACAAATGTTCAAAAACCTTATACGGAAAATATTTGGCCATTTCATCCTTTTCTATGGAAACCAAAATGAAAGGTGCACAATGTATTGCTGTATAATTTTATTGTAAATTATGATAATTTTTGTGATGAAGCACAGAGTAATTTAAGGCTGATTTCCGAAATAGTTTAAAGCAACAAAATACAACTCTGGTTTGATTAGGAACCTTAAACTGGAATTTTATATGGGAACTATGAAAAAAATCAATGTATTTCTTTTTTGATCCACTAGCATATCTTTAACACAACTTGAATTTTTTTTGCTGTAGAAGCAACTTGGAGGACTTAGTGTGGATTTTTCTCACAAGTGTGACATGGGGTTTGAAAGATCATGATTTAATGACCTGAAGGATCTTATTGGGAGATGAGAGTTAAAGAATGTAAAGTGTAATATTTTTGTTTGATAGCCGTGCTAATTTCATTCTTTTGACATCACTGTTGTATTTAAAATCTGGCATGAGTTCCTATATTTGTAATTAATGTGAGGATTAAAGCAGAAAAAGTACCATTAGCCTTAAAATCTGAGATGTAAGATTGAACAAGAGAAAAGTGCTAGACAAACTTAGTTTTTCATTATGGGCTAAGTTCAGCATTGAAGTCAATAGGAATGTTTCTATTGACTTCCAGATGGTATAGGATCAGATTCCGTAGGCCTGTCCTGCTTCCATGGAGTTCAGTGGAAGCCAACTTGTGCTCACGAGTAGGAAAAATCAAATTCCACTAATGAAAGCAGTTCCAGCAGGGCCATTCCATGAAATGCAAAAACTAACGAGTCTTTGTTCCATAGTGTGTGTTTAATTTAGAACTCTTATTATAACAAGGTGTTATTTAGTTACTGATCTGGATTCTGACCTTACACCTGTTTTACATCAGCGAACAGTAACTTTAATAGAGTTAATCCTCATTTATAATAGTGTAAGTGAGATCAGAATCAGGCACATGGACTTACTAAAGAATCTCAGTCACTAGCATAAGGGTGGGTAAGATACAAAGTCTTAGAGGTGGGCTAGATATCCTGCTTTTCTGTGCTGACTTCCATTACAAGAGTCCTGGAGCAAACACTTGCCAGGAGTAGAATGGGAGCAGTTTCTCAATGATGCTATATAAGGACTTGAAACACCATTTGCCCCCCTGGCAAGTAATGTTAGATTTCCCTGGCAAGTTGGGGTTGAGAGCCATCCATTTGTGTAGAATAAAGGAGCTCTTCAGAAAGAAACACTTCTGTCCTGTATGGTTGTGAAGATGAACTTCTTGCAGCCTGTGTAACTGTGTAAATAGTTAAAGCCAGACTTTCTAAAGACCTCAGGGCCAGAATTTCAGGTGCTTAGCACCTACAATTGGGGCCAGATGTTTAAAACTGTTAACAGCCTAGCCGCTCCCAGTGTGAAACTTCTGGCCAGATTTTTCAAAAGAGCTCAGAAAAAGATGTTTCAAAAGAGCTCAGAATTCATTTGGTGCTTAATTGGGAGTGGAACAATTCTGAAAATCTGGCCTATATTGTGGGTGCTGAGCTTTTTTGAAAATGGGAACTGTAATGACTGTAGGGAGGCAGCTTTGTGTGTCCTCAGCTCTGCTAAAGCTCCAGTTCCTCTTTTCTCAAGTAAATACCGACCTCAGGATGGGTCATTAATGCAAATCTCAGTCTGTGACTTCATTGATAAATTAGCTGTAGGGAATTGGAAGAAGGTCTTTGGTAAGATTCTCACTGTTCTGTTTGACCTTGTTTAAACAGGTGGCCTCATAAAGAAATCGCCTAAGGACAAGAAATTTATTACTGATATTGTAAACAGTCAAAATGGCAGGAGCTGAATAAACTTGCTCACTTGTGCCGCTTATGTCAATTTCAGACTATCCACTGAAAAGCTGTTCTGTTGACAATTTACAAGAATTTCCTCACAGTTGTTTAAGGAGCAGCTGGTTCATGCATTATAATGACATAACATACCAAATAAACTGTTTGTTTTGTTTTGTTTGTTAGTTTGGTAATTGAGACCTGTCCTATGCTTGCTTGAAACAAACACTTCATTGAGTAGATAGGGTCTGATCCAAAGACCAATTAAGTCAATGGAAAGAATTTCATCCTCTAACACTAGTAGTTGGTTTTCAATAAAAATCAAAGTGGTGAAAATCTTGTGTGAGAGTGGAAGTCAGCCCTGACACGGAGCCAACATTCTGTCTGTGACATCCATTTCATCCATTTAATGACACTAGATTAATTAGTGAACATGCAATTCTTTAATAGGGCTTTGTTGAGTGTACACTCAATGCTACTGGAAAACCACTGTATATGGTTTTTAGAAGATGGGCAGCATCAACTTGAAAATCTAAAATTATTTCTGGAAAACATTTACTACTATTGCAAGTAGAGAAATTTGGCACTCTGGGTACAATTAGTTTCTTTTTTCCTTTTGTTTAGTCAGTCAGCTTTTTTCAGTTGTTTGAAGAAACAGGGAAAAGGAAAGGAACCTAAACTCTTAAACCATAAAAACTGGCAGGGATATTCAGGGGTGGATGTAATACCCAACAGTCCTTTTATTCTGTGTTTGCACTTGCCTAGTTCCGTGGAGCACTACTCTTTCTTTTTTTTTTTTTTTTTTTTTTTTTTTTGGGCGGGCGGGCGGGAAATGCCTACACTCCAATAGGTTTCAGAGTAACAGCCGTGTTAGTCTGTATTCGCAAAAAGAAAAGGAGTACTTGTGGCACCTTAGAGACTAACCAATTTATTAGAGCATAAGCTTTCGTGAGCTACAGCTCACTTCATCTGAGGAAGTGAGCTGTAGCTCACGAAAGCTTATGCTCTAATAAATTGGTTAGTCTCTAAGGTGCCACAAGTACTCCTTTTCTTTTTACACTCCAATAGTGATTCTTGTGTAGACATACTCAGATTAGCTTTATCTAGCTATCTTGAGGTACTGGAGCAGTGAAGCTGTGGCAGCATGGGCTAGTGAACTGAGTAATTACCCGGAGTTCTGGATGGGTTTGTACAGCCTGCATTGAAGTCTATACGACTGCAGCTTCACTGCTTTGTAGAGAGACTAGACAGCAAGTGTGAAAAATTGGGACGGGGGTGGGGGGTAATAGGCACCTATATAAGATAAAGTTCCAAATACTGTGACTGTCCCTATACAGTCGGGACATCTGGTCACCCTGCTGCTATCCAATATTTTTAAATCAGCCCTATGCTAGCAGCTTATTTTCTGTATAAGTCAAGGTAATTGTTGTAGATTTCCTTACATTTTCCAGGATATGCTCCAGAAAAAAATACTTGATTTGTAACACCGATTACAAAATGTAACTCTCAAATACACAGATTGTATCACAAAGAAGCTATTAAGAGTTTTCCTTATCAATCTTTACTAGTCTCATCATAAAGTTCTGGGTTATTTTGAGTTTTGAATTCTATTCAGTAGTTTCAAAACCCAAGAATCACTTCTTTGTGCCACGTTCGTTTGGATTTAATAGTACATTCAGTAGTTGCCATTACCCTTTATATTTACTGTTGTGTTTGCGAGACAGAACATTTATGAGAGCAACAAAAATAAAACTGTCTAATGTGTCATGCTTGAAGGAATCTATCAGGAGAAGGTGCTGGCTGTGCAGATATCTTGGTTATAAGCACAGTTATGGACTTACGAACCAATTATCCATTCCAAACTTTTAAAAAAAATACCTCTGTTCAAGGCCCAGCAGAGGGGGGAGGTCGGGAAAGTTCACCAGCAGCTTTTTCTAAATAAAAGTACTAAAAATTCTGGGAGTGCAGGTATCCGAATTCTGAAGACAATTTTTATTTATTTATTTTACTTTTAGACTGCCGCTTGATGTAGATGACCAGGTGGAGTTCCTTTTTTTTTTTTACAGGTTATTAGCTGCCTTTCTGTTCCAACTCCTGTGGATGCAAAAGTACAATAACAAAATAACAAAAGTAGAATAACAGAGTCAGGACTCTTAATAATTTCAGCTGTTTCCTGCTTCCATATCCATGGAAATGAGCATCCAACTGGGGAGCGAACAAGGGTTTAGAGAAACTTTTTTTTCTCCCTCTGTTTTCATTTTCTATGGAAATTGGATCAGAAAGGCAGCTGTAGGAATTCTTAGCCACTTTAAGCTATTGGTTGTGACCTTAGAGTACTCGGTACCAGGTTTCAGAACAGTAATTTAGAATATTTAAATGAAGGGGAGGGGAACCTATTAATTTGTCTGATCTTCCAGTGAGGGAGAGGATGAGCTAGCAACTGCAGTAGAACCTCAGAGTTATGAACACTTTGGGAATGGAGGTTGTTCATAATTCTGAAATGTTTGTAACTCTGAAAAAATGTTATGGTGGTTGTTTCAAAAGTTTACAGCTTAACATTGATTTAATACAGCTTTGAAACTTTACTATGCAGAAGAAAAATGCTGCTTTTAACCATCTTAATTTAAATGAAACAAGCACCAAAAGTTTCCTTACCTTGTCAAATCCTGTTTTAAACTTTCCCTTTATTTTTTTAGTAGTTTACATTTAATACAGTACTGTACTGTATTTGCTCCTCCCCTCCCCGTCTCTGCTGCTGCCTGATTCCATATTTCTGGTTCCAAATGAAGTGCGTGGTTGACTGGTCAGGTTGTCACACTGGTGTTCATAACTCTGAGGTTCTACTGGAATACTTTATATGCAGGACTAGCTAAATCTTTTTCCCATTTCAGGGATCTGAATCTTCACTTACATCCTCTTTGACGCATCCTACAGTCTGGAGAGTGACGTATGCCCTATTACTCAGGGAACACTATAGTGAGTAAGGGCATCTATATGGATGGCTGGTCCCTCTGTCCAACTTGCATGGTTTCCATCTTCTGTTTGGTGCCATGCAGTCAAGCCCACCTGCCCCGGCTTCAGCCTGTCTCCTCTGACACACTTGAATAAGTCCAGCTGGAGGTGCACCAGGGCTAAGGCAGGCTTCCTGCCTGCCCTGGCTCCACATGGCTCCCAGAAGCGGCTGGCATGTGTGGCTCCTAGGCTCAGGGTGGCCACGGGGGCTCCGCTTGCTGCCCGAGTGCCGGCTCCGCCGCTCCCATGGGCTGGGAACGGTGGCCAGTGGGAGCTGCGAGGATGGCGCCTGCAGGCGTGGGCAGTGAGCAGAGCTCCCCGGCCCCTTTGTTTAAGAGACGGACGTGCCATCCGCTTCTGGGAGCTGACTAAGGTAAGCACCGCTTGATTGGAGTCCGCACCCCAAACCTCCCACACACACCTTAATTTCCTCCTAGACCTTGCACCCCTTTCCCCACGCCAACCCTGAGCCCTCTCCCATGCACCAAAACCCTTGGCCCTGCCCCAGAGCCACACCCCAAGCTGGAATCCTCAGGTCCTCCTGCACCCCAACCCCCTGCCCTAGCCCGGAGCCCCCTTCTGCACCTTGAACCCCTCATTTCTGGCCCACCCCAGAGCCCTCACCCCCTCCTGCACTGCTGCCCCAGCCCGGTGAAAGTGAGTGAAGGTGGGGGAGAGTGAATGATGGAGGGAGGAGGGATGATGTAATCTGGGGGTGGGGCCTCAGAAGGGGTGGGGCTTCTGGGCAGGGCAAGGGTGTTTGGTTTTGTGCAATTAGAAATTTGGCAACCCTAGCCCAAGCTCCAGGACCCTCCCACTTTGCAATTAAATAACCTGTTAACTTGAGCCCTGCAAACCCAAGTTAGCTGTCCTGGGCCAGCTGTGGGTATCTAATTGCAGTGTAGACATGAGCCTGTGTTTGTCTCCATGGCTGTGCCTTCTCTCCCTGGAGTCTTAGGCACTCTTCTTCCCCCATTCCCTGTCTCTTGCCTTCTAGCCACTTTTGGCAGGTATTTGTGCCTCTTTGATTTACTCTGCACCCAAAAACAGAGGAATATAGATCTAAAGAAGTTGCCAGTTACACAGCTGTAATTCTGTTTTGGATTTACATAGTCTCTAGAACCCTAGGGGTGGAACTATATTTCTGTAATTGTAAATCTTTAAAACTCTATGCAGTATGTGGCTCAGAGAGCCATTATCCCTTTTGTACTTGGGGAGAGTACAAGCATGTCTGTGTCAATAGGTCTACAAGATTTGGATCTAAGAATTCAACCTCAGTCATCATATGGTAGCAAACGGTATTCCAGGTCTTGGCTGCTCCTAAAACAATTCTGAAAGTGTCCACAAGCACTGGTGCAAATCTGTGTCTCTTCATTCAATAAAAATAAAAACCATGTGGGTCAAAGACTGGCAAAAGTCTAGCTAGTCACACATTGTTTGGCAGGGGGCTTGGGCGGAGGACATTGTTACTTAAACTTGGCAGAACGGTTCCTGCTTTAGAACTTGTTGGCTAACCTTCAGCCCAAAGCAAACATTCTGAATTATAGTTCTGACTCCTGAAAACAAAAATTTATGATGGGAGTGTTGTCAGATCCTTGATTTATGGCAGCCCAAAAGTCAGTTATGTAAGGGAAATTAGATGATGATGTAAAATGTTCATTAGGAATCCTAATAAGTTACAAAGACCTTTGTATGCAACCTTGGCTTTGTCGACATGACTAGCAAAGTGTTTCCTTATTGGTAAAGTTATAATTTGCATTTAAAAATGAGCACATTTGCCTCTGGAGATACTGTGTCAGCTAAATGCTGAGTGTCTCTCAGTGGTTGTCTCTGGAAAGCAGGTCTGTTTTATTAATGTAATTGTCAGACTGCCCTCTATAGTAACACGCTGCTAAGTTTAGCACACTCAGCTGGATTGAAGTTCCGGTCTGCATACATCCTTTTATACTTTGGTATTGCGTTGGGCTATAGGATCACATGCTTCCTGTTTACATGCTGCTTAAGTCTGCTGTATAACAAAACACTGGGCCTGATACTCCCCTCTGGTGACAGACAGGGTGCAAGTGACAGCTTGTATGTCAATGGAGGCATACTGCCAAAGAGTAGGTTTCAGAGTAACAGCCGTGTTAGTCTGTATTCGCAAAAAGAAAAGGAGTACTTGTGGCACCTTAGAGACTAACCAATTTATTTGAGCATGAGCTTTCGTGAGCTACAGCTCACTTCATCGGATGCATACCATGGAAACTGCAGCAGACTTTATATACACACAGAGATCATGAAACAATACCTCCTCTCACCCCACTGTCCTGCTGGTAATAGCTTATCTAAAGTGATCATCAAGTTGGGCCATTTCCAGCACAAATCCAGGTTTTCTCACCCTCCACCCCCCTGCACACAAACTCACTATCCTGCTGGTAATAGCTCATCCAAAGTGACCACTCTCCCTACAATGTGCATGATAATCAAGGTGGGCCATTTCCAGCACAAATCCAGGCTTTCTCACCCCCCCCCCCTTTTTTTTTCCGGGGACACACAAACACACACACACACAGAGGAAATGGCCCAACTTGATTATCATACACATTGTGAAGAGAGTGGTCACTTTGGATGGTCTATTACCAGCAGGAGAGTGAGTTTGTGTGTGGGAGGGTGTAGGGTGAGAAAACCTGGATTTGTGCTGGAAATGGCCCAACTTGATGATCACTTTAGATAAGCTATTACCAGCAGGACAGTGGGGTGGGAGGAGGTATTGTTTCATGATCTCTGTGTGTATATAAAGTCTGCTGCAGTTTCCATGGTATGCATCCGATGAAGTGAGCTGTAGCTCACGAAAGCTCATGCTCAAATAAATTGGTTAGTCTCTAAGGTGCCACAAGTACTCCTTTTCTCTTTGCCAAAGAGTAGGTGGATGATCAATGCTCATGGAGAGTCCCTTTGCCCCCTGCATGGATATCACTGGTCTCCTGCAGTTGCTTTGATTCCCTACATGTATAGATCTGGGTGGGGGGCACAGTCATGTTTGTTGTCCGAAATATTATTGTGCATGTAAATTGCATGTGGTATTGGAAGTTTCCAGAAACTAGATAGGATCCATTTTAATTTCAGCAGTTTGTAACGCTATGCCATGGGTGTCCTGTCAGTAGCAATGTTCAAACCCAGGCCCTCTAGATCTAAAAACATAAGTCTCTACTGCTAAGCTAAAAGACCCCGCTCTGTTAGCACAAAGGCTGTATGAATTCTAGCAATCCAGCTATTAGAGTAGGATAGAGCCACGCTGGGTGATCCTGAATTACAAGCACATTATTATGTAGTCTCATGGAGATGAAATGCTAAGTTTTAACATGAGGATTTTTTAGCTGTTTCTTCTTTTTCCCTTCCCCCTCCTGCTTTTTAAGTGAAATGATAGTTTGTTAAAGGTACTGAACTCACAGACTTTAATATAATAAGTCCTGCTTTTATCCACAGGGCCAAGTCCTTCTTGGTGTCAGTGAGTAGCCCTGTTGGAGTAAAGGAGACGACTCACGTGAGTAAGGAGGCTAGGTATAGGCCCAGGAAAATTGATATCAAGTACAGTGACAGAGGAATCTTCCCAACATTGCTTCATCAATGCATCCTAACCGTTATTTAGAGGGATCACCTTCGGGAGCCAGATGCTAAGTGTAGCATTCAATCCTTGATCTATGGCTTAGTCTTCCATCAGGGCGTGAGACATGATGATTGTTGTGATGTGTGGAAATCTGCTAGAAACATACTGAGGCCATTGCATTATGTGGTCTTTTATTTGTTAATTTGAGGTTTCAGAGGCATCACATCTTGGAATCAAAAGACACCTTGATTAAACTTACCTGTCCTGATTCTGTTTGTCACATACACTAGTTTTATGACTTCAACATGACTAGTTTTATGACTTCAACAGTAGAGTTACCTCAGGTTTATTCCAGTATAAGATTAGAATATGGCCCATTGACTTTAAGGACTTGCTGCATCTGAATGACTAAATTAGTGAATTCAGGTCCCTTTTAAGTAAGACTCATTTGACCTCTTACATTTTCATAGCAGATTTCAAGAAATTTTTAATTGGAATTGACATTAGAAGGTAGCTGTTTTGCAGGACTAATGTGTTAAAGCCATCAGGCTCTTTTTCTTTTTAAAATTGCTCACAAATAGAACTAATGAGAAGTAGAATTGTCGAAGGAATTGACATTAAAGATGAGTTCATAAGGAATTTAATGTGATGTGTGAATGTAATTTTTTTTAGGTCTTTTTCTTCTTTTACGGAGGGACCTGATTCTTCTCTCAGGGCAAGTCTACACTACAGAGTTACATCAGTGCAGCTGCAACAGGTCTGGTGATGCCGTCATGCCGATGGGAGAGCGCTCGCCCATTGGCATAATGACACTATCTTGGCGAGAAGTAGAAACTATGTTGATGGGAGAGTGTCTCGTGCCGACATTGTGCTGGTGTGGACAGCCCGAAACTTGCATTGCTCAGGAGGGGTGGGGCTTTTTCACACTCCTGAGCGAAGTAAGGTATATTGATTTAGGCTGTAGTTTAGACCTGCCCTCACTTATATAGGAATAAGTGAGCAGCAGCTCCAACGACATCAGCTATGCCAGTTCATGAGATCAGAATAAGGCCTATGAAGTTATATGAATTACACAAGTATTTTTTTAGTAACTTATTGGGGGTTTGAAAGAAAAGGGAGCTGCTTTTTCAGCTGTGTGCCCATATAACTGTAATCTGATAAATTTTTGCAGTGCCTCTCCAGACACAATAGACAGGATGACAGCGCATTCTGTCTGCTTTCTTCAGACAGGTTCCAATTCAAAAAACAAAACAAAACCCTTCAAAGGATAACTATTGCATAAACAGAGTACAACTCAAAGCACAGTAGCTGCAGTTGCTACTGTGTTTGTAAAAGAACTCTTTAAGGATCACATACACCTAACAACTTGTACCCTCGTATGATCAATGGATTAGAGATGCTGAATGAGAGTATGCAACAACTCATTAGCTGTAATATAAAAAATGCGTGTTCAAACCAGGACAAATATACCAAAAGACAAAATATTCTTATTGCAGATATTACCTATAGCCTCATTTTGATATGACACAGTTTGAGACACTAAATAATGTAATCAGTTTGTGGTTTCAATTACTACGAACCATCTTGTAGGTCCTCTTGAAAATCAGTGTCAACTGTTCCTCAATTTGGCTGCCTACATTGCCCCATTTTATACAGTCACAGGTTGTGATTATTTACATGCCAGCATGCTTGCTCATTTCCCCCATCTTGAATGAGTCTAGTAAAATGTACTGGACCATTACTGTGCTGTATAATGAATGTTGGGCTAAATGAACACAGTGCATATTGGACTGCGTGCCCCAAATGTCTTCGCACAAAGTGCTGATGGCTTTATACGAACTTTCATTGTACCAAAAACCAAACAAACAACCCTCCCTCCCCCAATTAGCTATGCTAGATAACTTGTGCTTATCAGAACATGTTGGTTTGAATTTTTTTCTGAGTCATTAAGTTGAATTGCATATTTAAAAAAAATCTAATCTAGCCCAGGCTTGGCACTTACATCATCGTGTCTAGTACAGATGTTGAAATCCTTGATGTTAACATTCTGCCGGAAAGGGTAGATGTAAAATATGTCTGCCCCAAATGAAATTCTGCCAAGTCTTGTAAGTCTGTAGCTAATTCTTTAGAGGTCATGTAGGATTAACTTGGCTTTGTAATGGTCTAGTATGATCACATTTTCCAGTGCATTCTATTTCTTTTAAGTGCTGAATTTTTAAATTAATATATAATTTACTCTCATTCCACAGGGAAAAAACCCAGCCCTTTTCTCTTCAGTTTTGTTTTAGTCGTGGTCCAGGATTTACTTTTATTCATTCTATATTGACTCCCTTATAACCACTTTAGATTGGCTGTCCTTTTAAACAAACAGTTTTTTAGTCATATAGAAGTACTATTTCACATTTTGTGTGTAGTTGTAGGTCAGTACCTCCATGGACACTTTGCATTGAAGTCCTATTGTGAGAATAACCCATACATTTTAAAACATGGGGACTGTATTTTTACAAAAGGCTGCTGAAATATTTTTAAGTTGCAAAGCTTGAGAAATTTAAAAATATTTGGTTAAGCACCCTAAAGCTTGGATGTTTCTCTAAACCTGTCTAGTATACAAACTTGGGCTGTAAATCTCAAATTGATTTTTTTTCTTGTCACACTTGAAGAATTTTCAGTTTCCACTTTGGCTGGGGATATTAGAGCCACCTCTCCTGCACGATTTTGGTACTTTTGATCCAGGAAATGAAGATGGTCAAGGACCAGAGGAGTGGGAAATAATTCTTTTTTTTTAACCTCCAGAAGTTTTTGTCCACTCAGTTCTTAGTTTATCTGTACTACTTCACTGATCTCTATTAAATGCTACTCTTTACTTAAAATATCATTTACATTTCTGTTGGCTCTTTGATCCAAAATAATTTCCAAATACTTTAATTTAAAACTTTTGACACCACTCCATCACTGAAATAAAGCCACGCAAGGGAGGGAGGGCAGTAGCTAGGCAGACAACCAGGGCAAGGCACTGCACAATGGGAGTCAGAGCTGTAATTTTGATTTCCTATTTATATGGATCTTGAGGCCAATCTCTGTAGTCTAGTGGGGTTGAATTAAAAGGAAACACTTTCCTTCATGAACACTCTAGGTTAAAACTCCACTTCTCCTTCGATGTGGTTAGTGAATCATGTTATTTTCTTGGGCCCTGTTGTTCTGTTCCTAGTTCTCCTTTTGCTATTTTGTTAGCTCTCACCCAGTAATCAAAGGAGTAGATGAAGAAGCAATGAAATAGTGATAGCTCAATTGGTTTGCTGAAGCGCGCTGACCCCAGGGAACAGTAACTAGTGATATGCATCCCTTCTACAAGGCAAGTGACAGAAACGGATAAGCAGTATATTTACTACATCATGGTTTGTTAATTTGATTGTTGCCAAGCCAAACAAAATGCCAACTGGAAGGTGACCAATAAAATACACAGATGTTGAAGACCTGTGTGTTTAGGGGATGATCAGTCTGTCCTGGAGTGAGCTGCAATCATAGTAGGGATGTTGTCACAGCTTCTGCCTAGAACAGATGTTGCAACACCGCTGAAGATAAGACTAGGGGATTTTTGGGGAAGTGAAGCAACGTGAACTCCATCTGGAGGAGATCATTTTGAATTTCTGGATCAGTTGATCTCACAAGCTCTGTTTAGAAAACAGCTGTGGCTTGAAACAAACTAGAGAACTGAAATACTCACTGGCGAACTGACCAGTCTGACTAGAAAGTTAAAGTTGGATAGGGTTCCTGCATGATTAGGTACCCATAACTGAGTGTGGACCTTTATTGCATAGCCATGGTATTGAGGCCATGGTACAGAGCAGTGCTCAACAGTTGGGTCAGAGCAATGCCAAGCTCTTTCGGAGCTTCACAGTTTCATCTGAACTGTTCAAGATACAGACTTCTCAGTCAAAAGCAAAGGCGATGACAAGAAAGTTTGTTGTACTGTCATTTGCTGGCATGCCACTGAAAGTACAGAGTAGTCAACAAGGTATCATACAAACCTCAGACTTGGAATAAGAATGAACAGTTTTTCTCTTTGACAACATGTTTTAAAGGCAAAAAAATTTAATCAGTCACAGGAGTGCAGGCTTCCAGGGGACTCTACTCTCAGCAGTGTATTTCTAGAACTGTAAACATGTTAACCTATAAACAGAGTCTCCAAGCCCCTGTGCCTGCCAACTGCATTTAAAGGATTTGTTAAGCTGGGATCTGGTACAAAAGTCTGTGCTGCCGTGTGGTGATCAGACAAAGGATTAGTTCAAATTCAGACTAGAAATGTATTGCATCCTTTTTCTTTAGCTTGTTTTTCGTTTATATTCCATTTGTTTGTGTCTTAGATATATTCTGCTTTTTTCATTGGGGCATATGGAAGAACACAGGGTTTTTGTTCATCTGAAGTCATTGGTTCCTCATCTGAAGTTGTAATCCTGTAATGTGACATCCTCCCCTTTTTTTTTTTTCTAAATCAGACGCACAAAGGGGCACAAGTACTTTAGTAACACCACCATGTTGCTCAGTGTGGACTATGAAAGCTAATATGCATTAAAATCTGATAGTCAGCCTCTTTGTCATAAACTGTGGCTTTATGATATAAAGTTGTTGATCTTATCTCTCTTTGCCCTCACCAGATAAACTATTAGTTCTAACTGTTGCAACTAAAGAAACAGATGGCTTTCACCGCTTCATGCAAACTGCAAAGCACTTCAACTATACAGTGAAGGTACTGTATGCTGTCACTCATGCTGAATATTGGACATAGTTTTATAGCCTTAACTCAGAAATGAAATAGTCTTAACACAGAAACAATGTGTCATGATTATGCTGCAGTCAGGTAAAACAGTTATGGAACCTAGCAATGGAGACAACCCATTAGGTCATCTGTTCCGTATCCTTGCAGGATATGTTTCCCATTAGACATTTGCTAGTGTTTTGTCTAGTCTGTTTCTAAATGTGCCAGGGAATGGGGTTTCTTCCACGGACCTTGAGAAATTATTCCACAGATTCATAGATTTCACTGTTAGAATGACATTTCTGAAAGCGTGTTTTCTTTCTGAATTTCATTCCATTACTACCACATTTGTTATTACTCTTAGCTATTTTGCTGTTACACGTTTTCATTCTAAGCATGCCACCCTTCCCTCAGTATTCGCACCCTTCAAGTGTTTGTAGATTATCATGTCACACCTTAGTTTTTGCTTAGCAAAGCTATATTTATTTGACTACCTCATCATCCCTCCTGCAGCAAAACCCATGGGAGCTGTGCTGACAGAGCTCATGAAGCTGAAGATGCCTTCAGGGCCCCATACCTCTTAAATGGGTCCTACTATTGGGGAAGTGGGGTGCATAGAAACCTAATAAATCCCTTAGCTGTGTTATATTTCCCAGGGAATCTCTGCAGAGCTGGTGAGAGGACAATACAAATCTTCCCACTCCTCCCTTATCACTCTTTCACCACTTTTGATCACCCAATCCTCTTGGTGGCCTACTCTGGACTACTATTTCCAATGCAGAATGAAGGAATCTGTATCCTGAAGCTGCCTCCTGCATGCAAATCTCACAGGAGCATGATCAGCGCCCCCCCGCCCCCCCCATTTTTAAAACTTTTCTCCATAAATCAGTCCCTCAAGATAAAACCAAGGGATTGAAATGTATCTTTGATAAAACATTATCAATGCTTATCACATCCGATGAAGTGAGCTGTAGCTCACGAAAGCTTATGCTCAAATAAATTTGTTAGTCTGTAAGGTGCCACAAGTACTCCTTTTCTTATCACACTATTGAAACTATAAATCAAAAGAGACCAATTCATGGCAGTTGGCCCATTGATTTCTCTTTTAGAAATAAGTTGAAATGCTGTAGTCTGTTTACTTCAACCATCAAGTCCTGAAAAAGTACAGGAGGAAAAATCATCTTTCCTAACTGAACAATAATATATTAAAAATCCTAGGAAACTGACCTTTGGAGAGTGCCATTTGCTTGTAATTTTGCTGATTGTTATATAGCAACTATATTGCTGTAATCCCTCTGACAGTTAGTAGTTCAAGAAAAATATAATAATCTAGTGTTTAAACTTTCAAGGATTACAAAAGATTTAGGTGAAAAAAGAAAAGGAGGACTTGTGGCACCTTGGAGACTAACCAATTTATTTGAGCATGAGCTTTCGTGAGCTACAGCTCACTTCATCGGATTCATTGTAAAATGCAGTGAGCCAACATTTCAAGCATTGTAAGTAACACGGCTGTTACTCTGAAAAGATTTAGGTGGTTATTGTTGATATGATTCCCTACAATACTTGGTAAGGATGGAATTCTGTTGATTTAATTGCCTATCATACATTGAGGAATCCATCCTAAACCTGTAGTGTGAGAAAGTGGCCTGAGGCATTAAAAACAACTAAATGTTTATAGTATCAGAGGGGTTGCCATGTTAGTCTGCATCTGAAAAAGCGGCAAAGAGTCCTGTGGCACCTTATAGACTAACAAGTGTATTGGAGCATATGCCACTTAAATGTTTATAGTTTCCATTGTCATGTCCCTTTTATGCTCTTACCCCTCTTTACCTCCAAATACTGTAGCAATGTTTAAAGGTCATATAGTGAGTGAATGTTTTAATATACAATTTAGAGGAATATTACCATCAACATATCTTCTCTTCCTAAGTGAGAGAGATATGAGATGTAGTGGAAAGTAATCTTTGGGTTCTTATTTGGTTTGGAATTGTCTCTATTTCTGAAATGATGTCATTGTGCTCAGTTCTACTTGAGGCATGGAAAACTTACAATGCTTGAAATGCTGGCTCACTGCATTTTACAATGCTAGAACATCCACTAGTTGGCGTTTGCTTGCTTGCCTCTGCTTTGACATCCATTTTTTAACAAGGTTATATTAAAAATTACCCTCTGGGTACAAGTGAAAAAATACAATTTCTCCCTGTTCCCAGGTTCTTGGTAAAGGTGAAGAGTGGAAAGGTGGGAAGTTAATTAACTCTATTGGAGGAGGACAGAAAGTGCGATTGCTGAAAGAAGGAATAGACAGCTATGCTGATCAAGAGGACTTGATTGTAATGTTTATTGAATGGTAAGCAAATTCTGCTTGTTGCTTTCATGCTCTATTCTGTATAGGATGCTAATAAAAGCTCTTGTGGCATGCTGATATTTTCTCCTCTTTTAGTTTTTATTGGAGAAAGTTAGCTTCTAGTTTTCCATTCATAAAAATATTATGCAATTGGAGCAGATGTTGGTTTTTGTCAGATTTACAGATGTAGAAATTGTCTCAGGGCCATGGCTCTGCTGTACTATGAACAATGTTATTGCATGACCAAGCTGTGAAACCCATTGACTGACTAAACATTTGGTTATTAGTTTACCTTTTCCCATGAAAAAGCAACTGTCTTGTTGCTGTTCTAACAGAAGGTGATTGTGAGATGGAAATGGTGTGTGAGGAAGTGGTAAAAGCAGCTTCAAACTGAAGTGGTGGCCAGTAGACCGCTGGGGCATAATTCTCAAAAACACGAAAGCCCCTTTATGTTGGTCTGGCAGTTTAAAGGGGTCTTAAATAGGCTGGAAATGCTCCCTGGAAATATCTCCTGTGTGAGGGGTCTCCCCAACTGCTGTAGAGCTTCAGTAAGGGCCCCCTCACCAGCCATGATTCTACTGCCTATGGGGAGAGGACAGCCCCACAGCAGGGATGTAACATGCTGCAGCACACTGAACTACCATGATTTTCTGCTTCCCAGGTCCCATAGCAAAGTATAAGTTAGAGCAACTTCCCTGGGGGCCAGGTAGGTCCCTCAGACCAGAATACAAGGAGCACACAAAGGTGACCTGAAGCTATCTTTCCCTCCCCACCTGCCAAATCCCTCCTGTTCCTTCCCTAAGGACAGGATTGGTGTAACTGAGAATCTGGTCCATGGAATTCTACAGAAGCTTCTCTGTCAACTTCTATCAGAGCCAGGTCAAACCTTTAAAGCAGTTGCCTTGGTGGATGCAAGGAGAGTGAATCACAAAGTAGGGAATTGCAGAAATGCTTCAGTTTGTGCACCCTGAGAAGTTTTGTGTGAGCTGAGTAACATCTGCTGCTTTTATTATTGACAGTGATGTCCTATCTGATGCAGACTTCTGTCAGTTTGGAATAAAATTTTTGGCAGACATACTACAATTCTTTTTTTTTTCCTTTTCTTTCTTTTCATCTTTAAAACCACTCAGTCTGTCATTTACACACACACTCATTCTAAACAAGACCACAATGCAATGGCCTCTTGGACTTACATCAGGTTAATTTCTCTTTTGATTTAGTATAACTTCTGTGCAATTTTGGATTTCCTTTAAAGTTTGAGTGTTTTTGCAAGTTAAACAGATATGGAGGGGTAGGTTAGCAAAGTTCATATGTGAGAGAGTGATCTCCCTGCATCATCTTATTTATTCAAAAGTTCTCATGCTTTTCTGATTACATTATGAGTTAGGGCAGCTGTTCGACTGGATTTTCAACCTTACAGTCATGTTTTATGACTTGACTTACATTCTCTCATTTTTTTCTCTTTGTGATATGCAAAAAGTAGTTAGAAATGGAAAGCAGAAATCAGTTTACCTGCTTTATGAACAACATTTGTAATAGAACTGACAGGGGACTAAATATTTTCATTCTCTTACATTTAATTTGCATTTAGAGTGATGTACGATTGGTAGGATAAGCTACCCATTCAGATATGAAATTGCTACTTGCAGACACTTTCTTTCATATTTAACCTTATTACCAATTTACTGTATTTTGATAAATGGAATGCATCTTGAGAGCAATTGTTTGTTTCATTCTTTAAAAGGAGTTAACCTTATTTGGGTTTGATAAAATGAGTAATTTAGTCTGCCCTATTGGGCAAGTACTAATGAAACTTATTTTACAATTTAATTTTGAAGATATCTTTACTTAGGATGTGTGTGTAATCTCAAATTTTTATACTGATTGTAGAGGGATTTCTTCCCCCCACCCTCCATTTTATATTTCTTGAGTTAAAGTCTGTCCTTTTTGCTTTTGCCCTCTCCCTAAGTGGGTATAAAAGTCACGAGGTCTTACTCCGATAGTCTGAGTATTAAAGTCTCATACTGCTAATTCTCAGAGTCCCAGGTTCAAATCCCACTGTTGCTCATGCAAGGTCAGTTAGATACACTGAATTACTGGTGCAGTCTCATAATTTCATGTAGGAACAAGTTCAGTTTTCTAGCTAGAAATGGGCTGTGGTATTAATCTAAGCTATGGCTGAACACCTGTGTAGAATTGGGAAGGAATTTTTCCTATGCTGCAAGATGCTTTTTCTTTTTTTGCTTTCCTTGAAGTAACAGGCAGGCATGGCATGTAATGAATGATACAGTCAATGACAAGATTTAGTTACATAAAAGTAACTAAATGTTGCAGGAAAGTAGGGTAGTTTTTGCAAGGGCCTTTGCTTACTTCAACCGTGAGCAATGGGCCAGGAGCCAATGAGGACTCAGACAGGAGTATTGGGCATCTAAATTGTGCACATGTTCACTCATCCATTATCAGTATTTTTAGCACTTCTCTTCATGAAAGAGGAGCATTAGAAGGATGGTTAATCCCTAACACTGGCATTTGTTTGGATCAGAAGTGAAGCTGCCTTGTATGATAAGAGAGCCCTCTCAGTTAGTGGAAATGGGAGCTCCACAATGGATTGGTGTTGCTGAGTAACAGTTGTGGTGGTGGTGGTGTTTAAATTAAAGCTCACTATTAATAAAGTTTAATCACACTGACTAATAAAGCTTCAGTTTGTTTTTTAAAGCCATAAACACCTGTGTGGGTTATTCTTTCGCTTGCTGAGTCCTGGCCAGCATATCCATTTCACAAGTAGTTAGTGCAGGGCATTACGCTACTCTTCTGGGGATGAGGGAGGAATGGAGCCACTTTTGATAAACCTGCTATTGCAGTAGTAAATTTGCTTGGGAAGCAGTGCTTTGGAGATGCAGCTGGCTCCTGTCCTCAGCTGGAAGATGCTTCAGTAGATCCATTTGAAAAAGTGCAGCCTGCCATAAAACTACTGGGCTAAAGCCTTTGACCAACTCCCCATCAGCCTTTCCCCTCTGTCTTGCTGTATCCTAGCTCTGAATCAGGCTTCACCAATTTGAATGGGAAGAGGAGGGAAGGATGTTTCTGGGCAAAGGCAGATAATTTTTGTAAGGCAGGGGAGGTTCCAAGGCATACTTATTTCTTTTCATAAAGTCTTGTGACAAACCTACAGGAGGGCAAACCAGTTTTCTATACGTTCTGTAACACACTTCCTTTCCTTGGGGTGCGTATTTACCAGTTACTCTGGTTTGTGCTGTAGAGCCCTCCTCCTCTTCCAAACTAGTGGTGGCTGTGTTGGTCAGGTCTGCCAAGCCAAATGGATAGGATTACCTTTTTTAAAGGCTCTTTATACAATTGCAAAATTGGAATGAGTGTTAAGAAGTTCTGTGAATGTAAAGATACTTGGATGTGAAGCACTTTATTTTAGCATCATAAATTTAAATCCTTTTAGCAAAGTCTGTAAAGATTAGACTCCAGCACCCTTATTCCTACTCTGTAAGTAGGTCCCCTTCCCTTCAAAGGACTACTCTTAGAGTAGTACTCAGTGGATGGATTCTCCTTTAGTTCCTGCATTTGAGGAGGGAAGTAGCTTTCAAGCAGAGACGCTGGCGGGGTGTGTGGGGGGGGGGGTTTCACCTTCTTTTACAGTGTGGGGCATTGAGCACTTGCTGGTTTGAACTAGAGTAAATGGTTGATTCTCTGTAACGTGAAGTCTTTAAATTATGATTTGAGGAATTCAGTAAGTCAGTCAGAGGTTAGAGGTCTAATATAGGTGTGGGTGGGTGAGGTTCTGTGGCCTGCAATGTGCAGGAAGTCAGACTAGATGATCATGATTGTCCCTTCTGGCCTTAAAGTCTGAGTAATTGATGATGCCTTTTGCGGGGCTTACTCAGCCTCTGCTGCCTGCCCCAACCCATGTAAATTAGAATGACTTTCGGGCTGCTCTGACACTCTGCTTCCTGTGGTCGCTGGGAAGCAAAGAATAGATGTTGTGCAGTACGCTCTGGCATGCCTTCTCCCCTAATGTATATGCTTATGCCTTTTGGAGTTAAGTGCAGCAAGAAATTGCACCTGCTTGAAGAGAAAGGGGCACCAAAGATGATACTATCAGAAAAATGAGTTTCCTTTTAAATTACTCATTTGTCTTCAGAGTAATTTATGAGGCAAGGATTTTTTTCCCTTAACTCCAGAAAATGGTGGTCTTGCTATTACCGTGTCCTCATCCTGGCAGATAGATTGAGATTGTTTTTGAAGTCTCTCTTCCTTCCCCTCTTCCCCCATAGGAAATAAGCTGGAAAGTATGCACTATGCCAAGTCTCTCAATTTTGGAATAAGGCATTTTTTTGGCAAAGGGACTTAACTCTGACTCTGCTGCTTCTGTTATGGTTCATAACAAGTAGCTTTTGCCGGTGGTTTTCTCTTCCTTTATAGAGGATGCTTTGAAAACCCATTTCTCACAAATGCCTCTTTCAACAGCTGTTTTATTACTTAAACAGTATTTTCCTTTAGAGTAAATAAGATAAATGCCACTAATTTTCAGAGTGTATGCATGCTTAGATTTAATCTAGGGAGAATAGGGACTTGGGCAGATATCGTGCCCTCCACTGCCAATGTCTACAGGAAAGTCAGTTAGGTGGGGAAGCTAACTGCATTGTGTGGTATGGGTTGGGGGCAGATGTAACAATAGCACTAAGTCAGGTCTTGAGGACTTCAACGACTGGTGTAGCTTCATTGGTACAAATCCTTAGTGTAAAAGGGGAAGGCAAACAAGTGCAATTAGTCCCACTTTCAAGCAAAATAAGCTGCACCACTTCAAAGAGTATCTTATTTTTGCTGGCTATACTGGGTGTTGGTAATGGTACAGCTACACTAATGGCTGGTCACTCACTGCTGTACCTGGTTAGAGAAGGCCTTAGAGGAATCGGAGCCTTGTCAAGTGACAGGGATATGTAACTTAGAAATGCACCATTGGCAGGAATAATTTAAATAAATTGAACTACACATAAACAGTGCTTATTGTAAAATTAACTGTAACCTCTTGGGAAAGAGACCTGGGCATCATTGTAGACAGCTCAGTGAAAACTTCTGCTCAATAAGCAACAGCAGTCAAAACAAAAGGTTAAGATGTGTAATGAATGAGAGAGAAAATATTACAATGCTCTCAGTGATATGTCTCTTTTCACCTAGAATACAGTGTAGTTCTGCTCAACCAACCTCCAAAAAGTTATAGCAGGAAAATGGTGTTCAGATTTGAGAGAGTAATATTACTAGAAATAGAAAGATTTCATTATGAGGATGGAATGAAACACTGGAGCTATTTAGTTTAGAGGTGAGGGAGAAGAAGGGATATGTTTGCTTAATACCAAATGATGAATGAGATAGAGAAGTTAAATGCAGAGCTTCTGTTTACCAGTTTTTTGTAGTACAAGAACATAATAAAATTGAAAGGCAACAATCTTCAAAACTGAGAAGTTTGTTTCCCCTCTCCCCACTTGGCCCTCCAATGCACAATAAACTTGTGACGCTCACTCCTCCAAGATATCACTGAGACCAGGAGCTTAGCAGGATTCAAGGACTGGACATTCTCATGGGTAAAGAGAACATCCACATTAACGTTACAGTGGCAGCGGGAGAGGGGGATTACAAGGAATAAAAGACTTTCTCTTTCATAGCCATCCAGTAACTGACCGGATTTAGGCAAAACTTCTCCTATGGGCAAGTAGTTCAAACTGGTCTGTTGAAGGGCTTCTTTCCCCTTCCTCAAACATCTAGTGCTGGCCATGCTAGGAGACAGGCTGCTGGACAAGATGGACTACTGATTTAATTCAACCAGCAGTTTTTATTTCCTATGCTCCTATTAATTTGGTTTACTTTTTTGAAGTAAGTGACTAGATTGCATAGTAAAAAACCCATAGATCAAGACTCAGACCATGGGGCATATATCTGTGCTATGCAACATATTCATGGTATTTATTGCATATGTAATTGCTTTAAATTCAAACCTCTATAATTGTCACTAAGGAAAGCAGGCATCCTAGCCTAACACTTACTGACTGGAATAGCACCTAAAGTGTGCATAAACAAGGGCGCTAGTCATTAGATGTAGACAGTATTTCATTATATTAGTGTTAAGGTAGATGCATTCATTGGTTTCCCTAGGTTTACAACTGTAGGGCTACTGTACATGCTCAGTATGTGACTTTTTAAAGATAGTCACCCCATCAAATCAAAACTAGTTGCTTTCTGGAACAAGACCACTCACTGCTTTCCAGCAAGGGCCATTTTATGCCAGATTTCAACCCCAATCTGTGTCAGTTGTTGAGCTCCTACCCAATAAATAAATTAATTTTAGAAAGTTGTTTTACAATTGGAAAAAGTATATTCTTATTATTATTATTTAAAACTCCTTAAACTAAAAAAACCCAACCAAACCAAAAAAAAAAAAAAAAAAACCTCCAAATTAGAGGCAAAGCCTTAAACATTTCAGCCAAAAAAGTGAAATATTCAGAGAATTTTGTGTGTAAGTGGTCAGGGAAGGGATACATATATGTAGAGTGGTTAAGATAGTGATTGGTCATATCTTGGTAAGAAATAGGATCTGTAGATGGTGTTAACTTAAAGTATGGTAATATACCATGTTTCTGAATGAAACAGTTACATCAAAATTAAGAGACCACTCTTAGGTTTATTTAACTCTGCATGGTTTTAAGTCTGAATAAGCCAAAGCTTTTCTGATTTGAATTTTCTTGTTTAAAATCAGAGCTATCTAACAGGTCTCTCTCCATTACTTTAGCTACGATGTTATCTTTGCGGGTGGCCCTGAAGAGATGCTAAAGAAGTTCCAGCAAGCTAATCATAAAGTAGTATTTGCAGCAGATGGACTAATATGGCCCGATAAAAGATTAGCAGAGAAGTATCCTGTTGTCCGGAGTGGAAAACGATTCCTTAATTCAGGAGGTAGGTATGATGGTTGTACATAGTAAAGGTTAATTAAGGTTAGCTGTTCTGTTGTTCTCATTGTGTGTGTGTGTGTGTGTGTGTGTGTGTGTGTGTAGGGGGGCAACTAACCTAAAGTGCAGGTTTCCTAAATTCATGTTTGGGCACCTAAATCACCATTAGAGGAAAAATTTTTGTTCACTCTTGTGACTGAGAATCACCTTGTTCTTTTCTTCTTTCAGCATGAAGGAGTCTTGCTTTATTCTTAGTTAGGTGTCAGCCTCCTTACATCACCAGCCTGTTAGCGACTCAAGAGCTTTTCTCTGGGCTATGCCAGCTCTTACTTTACCTTGCAGTTTAACAGGTTCACCCCAGTCTTCAAGTCCCTTTTGAAGTGATCCCCTCACATGGGCTACTCACAGAGCTACCAGGTCCACTGTTCCCAAAGGAACAGAACTCATCAGTTTGTAAGATTCAGCTCAAGATCAGTACTTTGCTTAATATCACAGCACTTCAATAAACTTATTCTCATTGTCAGTATAAATTTATTATCAAAGATTCAAGTGATTAGAGTAAAAATACTAGAAACAAATATAAAACACAACTGTAACATGCTTTCTAGAGACTAAACTTAACTAACAGGTTAACCACTTGTCTAAATAAGTTCATCTCACCCAAAGTCTCCTGCGGTGTTTTCAACGAAGGCTCGCTGAGATCCCATATACCCTCAAAGTTCATTGTCTTTGCTCATAGACAGGATAACCACCTGAGGCTTGCTTCCCTTGCCCCCACCCCCTGCGTGCTGCTTCTGTGTTGACTTTGTATATAAATGAGCATCCACTGTGTTAGCTTATACTTCTTAATTTACATCCTGAAAGAGGGATATACATTTCTTACCTCCTGGCTGAAGGAAAACCTGTTTTTCATCTTTGCTGGTAACTAATACATTTATACAGACTTTAAAATACATGTGAAGGTCTTGTGCTGCCAATACTGAATTTCTAAACATTATAGATGACCATTTCCTAACTCAGAAAGTGTTGTGGCCAACATGGGGGTTGATCTAATATACTTAGCCTTCTGTAAAGCATTTTACTTGGTATGTTCAATGTTTTGATTAAAAATCTAGAACGATATAAAATTAACATGGCACACATTAAATGGATTAAAACCTGATTGACTGATAGGTCTCAAAATGTAACTGTTAACAGGGCATCATCACTGAGTGGGTATGTTTACAGTGGTGTCCCAAAGAGATCGGTTCTTGACCCTAAGTTATTTAACATTTTTATCAATGACCTGGAAGAAAACATAAAATCGTCACTGATAAAGTTTTCAGATGACACAAAACGTGGGAAAATGGTATATAATGAAGGGGACAAGTCACTGATTCAGAGTGATCTGGATCACTTGGTAAACTGGGCACAGGCAAACAATATGCGTTTTAATATGGCTAAATGTATATGTATACATGTAGGAACAAAGAATATAGGCCATACTTGCAGGCTGGGGGACTCTGTCCTGGGAAGCAGTGACTTTGAAAAAGATTTGAGTGTCTTGGTGGATCATAAGCTGAACATGAGCTCCCAATATAATGCTGTAGCCAAAAGAGCTATTGCAATCCTGGGATGCATAAACAGAGGACCCTTGAGTAGGCGTAGAGAAGATTTTTTACCTCTTTATTTGGCACTGCTGCTACCACTGCTGGAATACCGTGTCCAGTTCTGGTGGTCACAATTCAAGAAAGGTGTTAATAAATTGGAGAGGATGCAGAGAAGAGCCACGAGAATGGTTAAAAGATTAGAAAACCTGCCTTATAGTGATAAATAGATTGAGCTCTTTGAATCTAATGTAACAAAGAGAAGGTTAAGAGGTAACTTGATTCCAGTCTATAAGTATCTGCATGGAGAGCAAATATTAAATAATAGGATCTTCTATCTAGCAGAGAGGTATTGTGACAGGGCACTATTAGTAGCACCCTGGTCTCTGAGGTTGCTACAGCACTGGGATGAGTGCAGGCTTAACTGAAGCCAATTAATCAATTTTTGTTGGGGGTTACTGACATTTGGCAATTTCTGGGCTAATGGGACAATTGGCTCAGTAATTGGGAGGATATAAGTGGAGGAACAGGAAGCAGGGGAAAAGCTTAGAGGGTGAGCTGGGGCTGAGCAGAGAAGGCTATGTGGAAGCCGCCGCTTGCTGTAAGCCTTCAGTATGCTGTTATACTTTGTAAGGCTAGAATAAATATGTGGTGAAAGGGCAACAACCTGGTATGTTCTCAGTCATAAAAGACACATGAACTGGCCAGGCAGTGAGGTACGCTGGATAGCAACCAAGGAAAGGTATACACAGGAGGGGTATAACACAATACCATGGCTGGAAGGTGAAGCTAGACAAATTCAGACTGGAAATAAGGTGTAAATTTTTGACAGTGAGGGTAATTGTCCATTGGAATAATTTACCAAGCATTGTGGTGGATTTTTCATCACTCACAATTTTTAAATCAGTGCTCTAGGAATTATTTTGGAGAAGTTCTCAGGCCTGTAATACACTAGGTCAGACTAGATGATCACAATGGTCCCTTTTGGCCTTGGACTCTGTGAGTCCATCTATGAATTTTCAGTGTATGTTTAAGTAACTCCTTACATAGTATCTGTACACACTTTTCATAGTGGTATTAATGACCAGTGTGATGCTGGCTTTCATTTGAGATTTCACATGACATGCTATTGAGAACTAGGATGCACACACCAGACTCACGAGATTTCTATAACTCTTTTGTCAGTTAACATTGAGAGGTTCTTGGGTCACAACACTTTTTGTAATAGTATTCTCTATTTTCTTTTGCAGGAATGCGTAGGAAGACGTGTGCTAATTTGTGAGGGGGAAAGGAGGGTTATTGAATTGAGAGTGCTAAAATATTTATTTAGCAAAAACATTGCTTGGACAAACTCTGGCTCTGGAGCTGCCAGGATGGGGTTTCTTCTTGGTGACTTTTCCCTGATGGCTGCCATGTTTTTGCTAGAGATTCTATGATTGATTTACTTTTTAAAAAAAAAAAAAAACCAGCAGCAAAGTCTTTAGACTTTGGTTTTGCAAAGATGATGTACAAAATGTAAACCAAGTGTAACTGAGGCCTGGTCTACACTTAAAAATTAGATTGATCTAGCTATGTTGCTCTGAGCTGTGAAAACATTTTAACCCTGAGCCATGTAGTTAAATCGACCTAAACCCTGGTGTTGACCTCCCTACTGCCTCTCATAGAAGTGTATTAACTACATCAACGGAAAGAATCTTTCCCTCCAATGTAGGAAGCAGCTACCTTCTAGCTCAACAGCAGCACGGCTGCAAATGATGTAGCTTTGCTGCCCCAGCAGCTGTGCTGTAGACGTGCCTTAGAAGGTAAGGTCCTTATGAGTCTGCAGGCAGCTTGCAGCAATAGCTCTGAGAGAAGTGTGACCTACTGCTATTTGATTTCAGTGAAGTGCTAACTCTGAAGCCGAACTGTTGTCACTTTAAATGTCAGCATGGTGAACCATTTAATTGCTGAGAAGAAGGAAATACGTTGACTATGAAAACCTGCACCATCTGTTGTGCATGGCATCTTGTCTTGGGCTTCTCTTGGACTCATGAGTGGTTGGAGCTTCATAGACACAGCTTTTGAAAGTTAATGCCATTTCCGCCCCCCACGCAACCTAGCCCCTGCTTTGGTTTGTTTTGTCTTTGAAGTAAATGTGATGTATGGCAAGTTTCAGCTGAATTTCCTGTACTGTTGTGGCATGTTGGATTTATACTTTCCTGCCAGCAAGGAGAGACTGACAACACTAAGGCTTAGCTTCATGCCATTTTCCACAGCTGGATCCCTTCTTTCTCAGCAGCAGGCGTAGCCTCAGACCCATACCTTGGAACTGTCTGAGCTCTTCCTCTAACTGTCTAAAACAGATCCCAGAATCCTTCATGTTTCTTAATATACCATTATAAGGAAAACTAAACAGGTGAAAGCGATTCAAAATATGTACCATGAAGACAGATCTTTGGAGATGGAAATTGATGGCAGAGAATGGTTACACTGCCATCTGACATGCAATGGAATGATCAGAAAGATAGTTTTCAAGTAGAAATAAATTCTCTTGTGTGATATTGCAGGATTTATTGGTTATGCTCCATATATAAACCAAATGGTACAGCAATGGAACCTGCAAGATAATGATGATGACCAGCTGTTTTATACCAAAATCTATATTGACCCACTGCAGAGGGTATGTAGTGACTCATTTTCCCCTTAATAGTAGTTCTTGCCACTTGAAATAACTTGCTGCTTCAATTGTAGTGTCAGAAGGCTGCTACAAACTTGCTAAGAATGAAAAAAAAAGTTTGTGTAATTAGCTGTGAATGCCATAGTGCAAAGATGGTTGCTGTACTGCAGGGGCTCTCAGCCTAGAGGGTCACAAATAGGGTTCAGGAGGATCATGATTCAGAGTGTTGTTTCAGGCTGTCTGCGGATCTTGGCAGGCATCACTGTATTGTCTTAAAATAATAGCTCTGCGATATGTGATCAGCCCCATTAATCTCAATAAAGACCCTGTGGACTCTGCAGGTACCTCTTGCTCTCCAACTTTCCACCCAAAGGGGGAATTAATCGGATTACAGCCTGGATTCTCAGCATGGGGAGCACAAGTCCCTATCCATCCCATATTGCTAAATGGGAGTTCCAATTAAGTCCCAGCAAATGAGAAGATCACAGGGTGGTCCTGGTATGGCAAGAGAGGTCCCAGCGTGGAAGAGTCTGGGAACCAGAATGACATGCCAAAGTTTCAGAAGGTCATGCTTCAGAAGTAATTTGGAGTTTATAACATGGGATAAACGAAGTGGCTTACTGAGAGGTGAAGTCCTTTGAAATGTGTATAAAATCAAACAGTAGTTTGTGAAAGCAAGTCACAAAATATGTAAGGAAATCTGGAGAGCCCAAAGGAAGAACTGTAATTCAAAGCTGAATATAAATCTTTTCTGTTTGAAGTGTATATGCCTAGATCAACATTTTTAATTTTGGGTTCCCACAGCCAGGCACCTAAATCTGTAATTAGAAATTTAACTCATACCCTGAGTTTCAGAGGTATAGTTAATCAGAGCTGCAGCACGGAATTCCTGTTTGATCCTTGCTAAATGCTGTTTTCACGGCAATGAAATACTTCAAAAATATTTGCAGGTCACCTCTTAGGCCTGATACTGAATTCTTTGTTCACCCTAAACTCCACTGAAGCCAAGGAGAGCTTGGGGCGTTCAATGAAATATACAAAGAAGCCCTAATTATTTTCTAGGGGCAGTGTAGAAACTTCAGTTCTAGTAGAGCTGTATGTATTAGAGCTACTGATACTGTGTTATATCAAGAAGCTTAGTTTTAACTTTTATATTTGAAGAAATATGCTGTATTTTGTGTATGGGGGAGGGGGGGGGAGTTTGGTTTTAAATGTTAATCCTGTTTGGCTATGACTTTAGTCTTTTTTAGTCCGAGAGAGGGCATGGGGGGGAGACTTCTCTCTAGCTTATACTGACAAACTGATTCCTTTGGAAAGTCATGACGTCCATTTGCTGAGTTTACATAATTTAAAGCAAACTCATTGCTTGTGTATAGGGCCTTACCAAATTCACAGCCATGATAAATGTGTCCCGGACTGTGAAATCTGATCTCCCTCCATGAAATCTGTCTAGTATAGGGTAAAAGCACACAAGACTGAATCCAAGCATTAGCTACAAATTAAAAAAACAAAACATTCTCTATCAAATTTAACAAATGGAATAGAAATGAAGCAAAGGAAACAATGAACTGTACAAACGTCATTTTTAGGCATCAAGTGTCAGGGACTTACCACTACTTTCAAAATGCTCCCTTGAAGTCTTTAAACCATGATTTGAGGACTTCAGTAGCTCAGACACAAGTTAGGGGTTTGTTACAGGAATTGGTGGGTGAGATTCCATGACCTGCGTTTTGCAGGAGGTCAGACTAGATGATCATAATGGTCCCTTCTGACCTTAAAGTCTATGATTCTAAGACCAGATTTCCTGGGAAACACCAGCATTTCTCAAACTGGGGGTCCTGTCCCAAAAGGGAATTGCAGGGGTTGGAAGGCTATTTTAAGGGTGGCAATACCACAACCCCCCCCCCCCCCCCACTTCTGCACTGTCTTCAGAGCTGGGCAGCCAGAAAGCAGCGGCTGTTGGCCAGGCACCCAGCTCTGAAGGCAGCACCGCCGCCAGCTTCAGCACAGAAGTATGGGTAGCAGTACCGCAAACCCCCCTACAATAACTTTGCGATTCCTTCCTCCCTTCCCTCGCCCCCCCACAAACTCCTTTTTTGGTCAAGACCCCTATAATTACAAAACCATGAAACTTTAGATTTAAATATCTGAAATCATTAAATGTACGATTTTTAAATCCTATGACACTGAAATTGACCAAAATGGACCGTGAATTTGGTAGTGCCCTACTTATGTACTAGATCAATTTAAACAATTTTCTGATAAATCAGATGTTCTGGAGGGAATACATGTGCAAGTAACTGTCAGCTGTAAAGCTAAATGAGACTTTTTGAAAAAGAAGAGTATTGAAAGATTAAAAACTTGCAATTAGATCCCAAAAACAGATGAAACCTAAAAAAACCTGTAACTTTTAACTGGTTAACATCTGTCAATACATGTGCTATGCTAACTGCTATAACACCTCAGTGTCCTTGCTGGTTTTAATTTTTAGGCACGTATCAACATTACTTTGGACCACAAGTGCAGAATTTTCCAGACCCTGAACGGGGCTGTTGGTATGTGTATTAGCACGTATATTGAGTGGCATGTACTGCCTCTGTGTCTGCCGTTAACCTTCCTTTTTTGTTTGCTTTTAAAGTGAAAATAGTTCTCTTATTTAAATAAACAAATTTTACATGTATGCAAGGGATTACTCCATGATGAACACATTAGTGAGATTATCAGGCCTCTCAGATCTGATATGTACAATATCAATTGATTTTTCTGTATCACTAGCAAAATTTTTAATCGTTTTGGTATATCTAAAACTAGGTTTGTCTAACTGAACTTCCTTCCTTACCTCCACCTTTGACTTTCAACTGTGGAACAACAAAATTGAATTCCTTCGTAAATGGAAAGTTACAGTTATGCTATTTTATGAGCTCTAAGCAAAGCTTCTTAAAACATGTGAAGGATGTAGACCATATTCTCCATGTCTAATTTACCTATGCAGTGCTTAGAGACTAAGGTAATAAGAACGCCCATTAGATAAGTAGTATAAATTAATACTTCGCTCTTATATACCATTTTTCATCCACAGACCTCAAAGCATTTACCGAGGAGGTCAGTATCCTATCTCAGTTACACAGAGGGGAAACTGAGGCATAAGGCGGAAAGGCACTTTCCCTCACTCACCCAGCAAAATAGTGGCAGGGCCAAGACTTGAACATAGGGCACTGGACTAGGGCCAGACTACTTACAGGACCAGAATATATTTGGTGCTGTGTCACAATTAACAGACTTTAATCGCTTGAGCATCCTCCAATTAACTATTTTCATTCATATTGTTAACATGCTGGTTAATTTGCAGATGAAGTTCTTCTGAAATTTGAAGAAGGAAGAGTAAGAGCAAGGAATTCAGTGTATGAGACGCTGCCCATCACTCTGCATGGAAATGGCCCCACTAAAGTAAGTGACAGTCACTTTTTCAGCTTTTATCAAGGACCAGTTTTAATAAGACAACAAAAGAAACTGAAATAAACTTTCAGCATAGCACAGGTAAATGAGGGGCTCACTTTCCGATTAACGTTAATATGCGTCGTGGCTAAAGTTTCATATATTGTGCTGATCATTTACTCCTCAGCCTGTTATTCCATTGCCACTATATTGATAACAAGTTATATCAATTGCTCACTCTTTGCTTAGCAAACTGATTGCAGCGCTGGATTTCAGAAGCTAATGCTTTCATTGAACTATCATCATTGCTGAACAGCAAGTGGAGAACTTTGATTTTATTCATAATCACAGTAGGTGATTTATGCATAGTGGGGCTTTTTTCAAATGAAGTATGTAGAGGCTTTGGGGGGAAGAGAAGTCCCAGGCAGGGCACAGAAGTGGAGTATAATGCCTCAAGGCTGCAACTGCCATCCTGCCAACACTAATCATTTTAAAATCCTGGCCACTACTGACTATTAGTTTTTTTTCCTCCTAGCATTTGATCTTTTAAAATATAATATCTAATATAGTAGATATTAAAACTATGGTTGACTTAATTCTAAAATACATACTAGATAGCTGATATTTCTTCCATATGGCTTCCATTTACAAATATTTGCTTTGATTCTATTTGGCACTAATTAGTACCTCTACTTAGCTGTCAACACTCAGATACAATTGTATTTTTCCGTTTTTGTTTTGTTTTTTTAAGTAACGTGTGTGACAAGTGGATCGGGTGAAGCCTAATTCCCAAAATATTCTATATTAAACAAAACTTGTTTCTTGTTTATAGTCACACAGCAGTTTACCCTACTTCTGTCACAGTGCAAAAGCATTTTAAGGATTTTAGTCTAAAAACCTACTGAAGCAGGAAAAAAATAATCCTACTATGAGTTTCTCTGAAACATTTTGTCATAGTCTGATTGTGCCCTTCAGTGGCAATAGAGTTTAAGCAGAGATACATAAATGTGATGAACAGGTTAGAAAAACATTTAAACGTTCACCAGATGAGGAATGGCCATGCATTGAAATAATCTCCAAAACTAAAATACTTAGTATTTGCAAGAAACTTCTATTTTATACATGCTCTGTTGAACTCAGATTAGGATTTAGTGGATTACTTTTTATCTAAAAGGTAGGAGCAAAATTATAGCAATAATATAAAGTGTTCTTTACTCTTTTCCTTAGTGTAGTTATCTTTGTATTGGTGTCATATTTTATTTGGCTAAGCACTCTTACAGATTTATTTTTAGGTATCTGAAAGTTCGGTAACGATTTAGTTTGTCTGATTTTGATAAATATTTTCCACTGACTACATCTGATAAAGAAGAGGGAAATAAACATATCAAGAAATAAACAAATGGAAGCAAACTCTAACATATTTGAGTCTATCATGGAGCAGTTTTCACATGGGAAATTATGTTCTGCCTACTCACTGAGTATGATAGGGGTGGTTGTAGGGCATTAACCCATGAGAATGGTAATATGAATTTGGAAGGGACCTTATTTGCTAATGTGGCCATGGATAAAATATGGCATCCAGGAACATATGGCACCCTAGACAGCCTAACCTTCAAATAATTATATAGCTGATTTGAAGCCAATTCCAAAATTGCCAACACAACTGCCAGAGAACCTGTCGGAGAGCCAGGTGCATTAGTGAAATGTGTTCCACTGTTTGTTTTCTGGGTCATGGAATAGCTGAAGAAGCTTCAGTCCAATTCATTTGACATCTGTGCACCTGTATCTTCTAAATTTTATATATCCCTTCCCAGGAAGTTTTGCTCTTTTCCCATCTCTATTTTCCCATAAATACCAGTGACCATCAGTTGCAGGAAGGGTACTAACTTGGTTCTGCTAATATTTTTTTGGCATGGCATCAGTCATGGCATTTTTCAAAGACGGGTGAAATGCAGTATGTGTTTTATTATGCCCACCACAATTGTTCAGCTTCCTGAATCTGTGACCACAAATTCCAGAGGATGTTATCGCTGTATCTTGTAAAAGGGGTCAAAATAGCTTTGGCAGATTTTTTTTGTGTGTGTTTTGTTTTTTAAAGAAAGACAAGCATACCTATACAGAAATTATTAAACCAATATTGAGGATTAAAATTGATGTGTTGATCTCTGTGTTAAGATACAGGGGTGGGTTGCATTTACATATAGTAAATGTGAATTGTTCTTTTGCTTACTAGATTCACCTCAGTTACTTTGGAAATTATATCCCTAATGCTTGGACACGTGAAACTGGATGTGGTGTTTGTGATTTAGATTTACTAGACCTATCAATGGTTAAAGTAAGTATATCTCAAGTATAACTGAACGCTTTATAATACATGAATTTCAGTGCCCTTATAGTGCTTTTTCTGAGACAAAAAGGCTCCAGTACATAATGTTACATTTCAAGCACACTTGAGGCTGTTTTCATATGTTAGATATTATACAAAATAATAATGGAAACAGATTCATGAGTTACAAACTTATTAGTACTATTTTAAGTGGCAAATGTCAATATTTTCATATTAGTTATAATTTGGCATACCCCAGAGCCTTTTTCCCCCCTCATCACCAGCCCCACCCCAGAGCCCTCATCCCCTCCACACCCCAACCCCCTGCCACAGCCTGGTGAAAGTGAGTGAGGGTGTGGGAAAGTGAGAGATGAATGGAGTGGGGATGGAGCGAGCGGGGCCGGAGACTCAGAGAAGGGGAGGGGGAGGGATGTTCGGTTTTGTGCGTTTAGAAAGTTGGCAACCCTACTTGCATAGGTGTATGTGATTGCAGATTGTGCCCCATAACTGGCTACAAGTCTGTGGAAGGATGGGAGGGACTATCTATGTGTGGAAGGGGGAATCACACCAGTTCAATGTCATTGTTCCCTCACCCCCACCCCCACCCCGTGCTGCCTTCTGGACCCCTGTGAAGGGTGGGTCTTGAGCCCATGCTGTGGGAGAGGGTAGAGAATGGGAGAGGTCAAGGGGAAGGAGTGTATAGGCCAGGAATAGGGGTTGTTAACATATATATTCCCCACCATCCCCAGTGACATACTCTCTTTTCATAGCTGTTTCCTTCACCATCTCTCTTGGCTGCCCCAAGACTCCCTGTGGGAGTGTCTGGTAGCAGGACTCTGCTGGAACACTGTAGCCAATGAGCAGAGGAGGGCCCAGGAGGTCACCACCAGTGCAGAGGCCCAAGAACTCTGTGTGGCTGGCCCTGATCTCTTGGGACTCACCAGGATCCACCAAATTTGCAGATGAGCCCTTCAGGTCTCTCTGTGGCTTGAGGGGGGGGCACCAAAAAAGTGGTATAATGGTGGGGAATCTCTGTGAAATAAATCCTCAAGGAGATTTCCTTCACCTTAGTCCTTCGTTTTCCTTTGTGTAATGAGCAAAGGATGCAGTGGTGACTGGAGCGTGTGTGTGTGTGGTGCTGTGCAAACATGTCCTTGAAGGGCTTACAGCTTAATTAAAGGCAAGATGCAACAATTGAGTAAGGTGTAGGGAGGGTGGATGGACCATGATAAGAAATAATGAGGCTGTAAAGGTGCTGCTTCCTTAAAAGGGCTTATGGGACCACATCTCTTCCAGAGTAACAGCCGTGTTAGTCTGTATTCGCAAAAAGAAAAGGAGTACTTGTGGCACCTTAGAGACTAACCAATTTATTTGAGCATGCTGATGAAGTGAGCTGTAGCTCACGAAAGCTTATGCTCAAATAAATTGGTTAGTCTCTAAGGTGCCACAAGTACTCCTTTTCTTTTTTCACATCTCTTCCGTTTGCATTGGGGATGGGAATGCTCAGCTACCTACCCCTAGTCCTGTTCCGTGGTGCTGATGATGTGGTTGCTGCTTCTGAATTTCTTCCTGGAGAATGTGGGGCTATCTTGAAGTGCCACACCCGCAGAATAATCCCATGGAATTTGAAAAATATGCAAAATCGAGTGTATTGCCCGTCTTGCTTGTGTGTGCTTTCTATCATTGGTAGCAATTACATATGCCCTGCTTAATGATGCATTTTATTACAACATGTGCACTTCACTGATAAATCTTCTTCATAGAGTGGTTAACATTTGCTTGTAATCAACAATACAAGTTATCCTGACACGAGTCTCAGTAGAGCAGTTCCTGCCAGAATGACAGTAGATTGGAAATTTTAATAAGGTGTGAAATCCAGAAACAGTGCTGTATGCAGTGGTGTTGTATCCATGTCCGTCCCAGGTTATTAGAGAGACAAGGTGGTTGAGGTCATATCTTTTATTGGACCAGCTTCTGTTTGGTGTGAGTCACCAGCTTTCTTTTTAGTAAGATCATGATTTTTAGTGTTTAGCAAAGTTACGATAATAAAGACTGGATTTATGGCTTTTGAATCCGCCAACCCCCCTTTTTGTCCTCATGACTACAGAGGTATTAACAGGCTATTTCACCTTATATGGTTCCTTAGAATATGCGGTACTTGTGCTACGCTAGTTGTGTATTTAGCTGTGACACTAGCAGTAGCTTTTCCAGACCTGAAGAATAGCTCTGTGTAGCTTGAAAGCTTGTCTGTCTCACCAAACTGAAGTTGGTCCAATAAAAAAGACATTACTTCACCCACCTTGTCTCTCACTTGGACAATGACACTGAAATTTCAACACATCCTGATATCTTGTGCAGATGCACTGTAAGTGAATGTAGACTTGCTTAAAGAGAACTAACTTGAAGATTTTTATACCCATATTTGGTTTCTGTCTGAAGTCCATTGCAGTGAGTTTTAACAATGTTTATATTAATTGTCTGGTTTAGAAGTAGAAAAATATTTTTAATGATACATTTTTGTGTGTAGGAGTACATTACTGAAAGCTTAGATGTCTATCTCAAATAACTTACAAACCTGTTCTAGATAAAAAGTTACCTAATTTTGTTTTAGTGGTGGTCTTTTTATAAAACATTCCTGTAATTTAATATTACTGTTCTAAACCAAAAGTCCAAAATAATTTTAGTATCTAAATGTTATAAAAGCCTTTGCTTGGCTTTACATCACTTCTCTTCTATTTTTAATGAATTATTTAATTATTCTTGTTACCATAAATTGCAAACAGAAAAATAACTTTTGCTTAATGCTAACGAGCAAGTTTTAACCATCTATTTGCATGATTATAAAATTCTTATTTTAATGAACTATAGTAAAATGTATCTACAATGCATATCTACTATAGCTGACCTATCAATAGTTCCTTGAGTATAAATCAGTTAATAGGGAAGTAGAGAAGGCTGCTGTTATGCCTTGCCTGTCTTTGGCTGCTTTCCATGCATTAATGAACTCGTATAATATAGATGAGTAAAATATTTTGTGGCATAAATTCAGTTATGTAATTTATTTTTAAAATCAGTCTGTTTTCCTTTAGACAACTAAAATATATTTTCTATAGCTAAAACGTTAACTTTATAGATTTTTGCATACTATTTTTAAAATTTATTTTGTGAAATATTGTTTTTCTAATGTTTATATGCATTTCTTTCATATGTCAGTAATTTAAAACCTTGACTTGCAATATTCAGTAGCTACACTGAGACTGAAAATAACTTGTAGAGAATTTAGTTAAGTACATAAGAATGACTATATTTGGTCAGATCAGTAGTCCATCTAGTAGCAGTTTTGCAATTTCATATTTGAGTTTCTTCAGAACTCTTGGCTGAATACCATCTGGTCCTGGTGACTTACTGCTGTTTCATTTATCAGTTTGTTCCAAAACAACCTCTGCGGTTGCTTCAATCTGTGACAGTTCCTCAGATATGTCACCTAAAAAGAATGGCTCAGGTGTAGGACTCTCCCTCACATCTTCTGCAGTGAAGACTGTGGCAGAGAATTCATTTAGCTTCTTCATAACTGCCTTGTCTTCCTTGAGTGCTCCTTTAGCATCTCAATGGTCCAATGACCCACTGATTGTGATGTGTCCTGCTTCTTATGTACTTTCAAAAAAAAAAATTGTGGTTAGTGTTTGTGTCTTTTCATAGTTGTTCCTCAAATTCATTATGGCCTGCGTAATTATACTTTGACTCTTGACTTGCCAGAGTTTGTGCTCCTTTCTATTTTCCTGAGTAGGATCTGACTTCCCATTTTTAATAGATATTGTTTTAAATTTCTAACGAACTTTTTTTACTCTGTTTGGTCATTATGGCATTTTGGGGGGGGGTGTTCTCTTTTATATTTTTATAATATATATATATTTGGTGTGCGTATTTATGTATGTATAGATAGTTTGACCCTCTATTATGGTGTTTTAAAACAGCTTCCATGCAGCTTGCAGGCATTTAACTCTTGTGACTGTTCCCTTTAATTTTAGTTTACTTAACCTCATTTTTGTGTAGTTTCCCTTTTTTGAAGTTAAATGCTCCTGTGGTGGCTTTGGTATTTTCCTTCCTCCAAGGATGTTAAATTTAGTTATAGTGTGGTCACCATTATTGAGCAGTTGAGCTATATTTACCTCTTTGGACCAGTTTAGGACTAAATCAAGAATTTCCTCTCCTCTTATGGGTTCCATGACTAGCTGTTCCAAGACATTAATGGTATCTAGAAATTTTATTTTTGCATCCCATCCTCAGGTGAAGTGTTCCCAGTCAATATGGGATAGTTGAAATCCCCTATTCTTTTATTGGGTTTTCTGTTTTTGTAGCCTCTCTAATCTGCCTGCGCATTGCACAGTCACCATCACCATCCTGGTCAGGTGGTCAGTAGTGTATTCCTAGTGTTATATGCTTATTATTCAAGCATGGCATTTCTATCTATAGAGATTCTATGGAACTATTTGATTCATTTACGATTTTTACTAAATTTGCCTCTGCTTTCTTTCACACATAGTGCCATCCCTTCCCGCCTCCAGTGGTGCAACCTATGTTGTCATTCCTATATATTTTCTACCCTGGTATTGCCATGCCCCATTGATTATTTTCGTTCCACCAAGTTTCTGTGATGCCTATTATATCAATAGCTTCATTTTAATATCAGGCACTCAAGTTCCCTCATCTTAGTATTTAGACTTCTTGCATTTGTATACAAGCACTTATAAAATGTGTCAATATTAATTTGTCTGCCTTCATGTGAGATAATTAAATGGGCCTCTTTTTTTCATTTGACTGTTTCTCTTCCGTTCTTATCTGTACTTTTATTAACTTCTATCCCTATTCATAAATCCTGGCCAAAAGGAATGTCTGTCCAAACTCACACCTTCTGACTTTCCCCTCAGTTTAAAGAATCCTCTATGACCTTTTTAATTTTACATGTCAGCAATCTGGTTCCATTTTGGTTTAGGTGGAGTTCATCCTTCCTGTATAGCCTCCTCATTTCCCAAAAGGTTTTCCCAGATCCTAATGAAACTAAATCCATTTGGTTTACTGGACATCTATGTTAGTATCTTGTAAAATCAGATAGTGAATGTACACAGAAGCATGATGATTTTTAGATACGGAGTTGAGATCAACTGTACTAAAAGCAGGACTGAGCTCATGCTGTTGTCATCTTAGAGAGGAGGCAAATGTTCCTGGTTGTATTTTGTGTCAACATATTATTTCTTTTAGGACTATCCAAGGGTTACAATTGCTGTTTTCATTGAACAACCAACTCCTTTCCTACCTAAATTTTTAGACAGACTGTTGACTCTGGATTACCCAAAGGAACCACTTAGTATCTTCATTCATAATAATGTAAGTACGGGGGAACTATCTGGACCAGTTTTACTTTTATTCAGGTGCAATTGCTAAAATGTAATTGAGATTTTGCATACTATGGTAAGCAGCAATGGAAAATATGCAGTGATATAATGTTAAATAGGAGCAACAGCACTTTTCTCAAGGAGTTTATTTGATTAAATTCAAGAGGCACTTTCTGGAACCTTTAATTGAATCGGATTAGTTTTTTTCTGCTTTCTGTGGCCAAGACCTCAATGTTATTTTATTACAATTCGGGTTCCTGATGTATGTCATAACATTTGTATTCCATGAAGCTCCCAGCCTTAAAGTGAAAGATATGAGTCTCCAAAACATACACAGGAGAGAACAGTTGGGCTGACTTTTACTTTGAGTGCTCCTTGCTATTCATCTAAGGCAGTGATTCTCAACCTCTGGCCAGGGGCCGCTTGCAGCCCAATCAGCACCGTGCTGTGGCCCATGTGAAATCTTCAGGGGCATACAGGTAGTATTGGATGCGGCCCATGTAACACATTGTAAGAACCACTTATCTAAGGGCTCAATCCTGCAAGACTTACGCCCTATTGAGTTCAGTAGCATTAATCATATGAGTAGTTACTGATGTGCACAAGTCTTTGCAGGATTGGCTCATAAGTGATGTGATAATAGGATTGGTCCCTGTATTTTTCTCTCTTTACACCGGCATGTAGTCCATTGACATCGATGGCATAGCATGCCTTGATAAGGAGTTGGCCATCAAGCTTTATGAATATTTTTGTGGGGGGATAGTAAAAGATATGCAGATTATATACCAGTAATAATTATGGGCTTTTATCATTGTGCAAAACAAATGCCTCATTGTGCCAATCAGAAGTTAAATAGCCTTTGAAATTATCAAAAAGTTGGCTATCCTCCTTTTTAATATAAAGAGGGGGGAAATTGGTGAGAATTTGGGTGGGTTGTTTTTTTTTAATTATTCTAAAGCCAGCCATGTTATCTGAGAGTTGGCTTAGAACTATTGCATGCTGTAGAAAACTGTAAGGCATAGCCAAGGAAATTAGCAATAAAGAGAAATAATAATTAGAAACTCATTTCTGAGAGAATTATCAAATATTCAGCACTTCTATGAATATACACAGAAATGTTGTTTTTACCAACTTGGGTGAAGATGCTCTGCACAACTTCCACCCTGCTTCCTCCTCACAAACACTCCATTCTTTCAGTCAGTGTGTCCAAACAGTTTCTCCACCTCCATCCATTTAAAAGGCCTCATGTCATAACAAACTTCCTAACTTCACAGAAGGATGGATATTGTTCTAGCCAGAGTAAGTTTTGTGCCTCTCCTCCTACTGGCCAGCCAGGATCATTGGAGAGCAGTGAGAGGCACTAACTCTACAGCGTTCTTAACCTGAAAGTGAGAAACTGAACCTAAGATCCAAACACTGATCCCTATGTGCATTTTATAAAGCTCTAAGCCCACATCCTGCAACTGGATATGTGTGGGCAGACCCCTACATCTCTACAGAGCCCACTGAAGTCCATGGGCATTTGCGTGGCCATAAGGGTTCATCTGTGCAGATTTTATTGTGGGTTTGGGGCCATAGGTTGCAAAATATGCATCCAGCAAAATGATCATTTAAACAGTTTGCGACTCCCCCAGTACTAGAACCACAATAGTTACACGAATTCCATTGTTCCACCACAGAGATTTTTCTAAATTCTTCAGCAAAAGAGCTTGTTTTAGTACTTGAAAATATTCTGAAGATATCTGCAAAAATTGTAATCGCCTCTTCTTTCTTCCTGTGATAGTACAATTTGCATTTGGACATTAAATGTTTTCTTATTTGTGTCTTACAGCACAGCAATTGGTATTTTACATTAACTCTGAATTATGTTAACATGATTACAGGAGGTTTATCATGAAAAGCACATCAAGAAATTTTGGGAGAAAGCCAAGAAGGCTATCAGAAGTATAAAAATTGTTGGACCTGAGGAGAACCTGAGTCAAGCAGAAGCCAGGAACATGGGAATGTAATTAATTTTTTTTTTTAAATTGTATATGAATGTTAAGTTAGATTATGCATTTTCAACAGAGGA
This sequence comes from Lepidochelys kempii, assembly GCF_965140285.1. Taxonomy (NCBI): domain Eukaryota; kingdom Metazoa; phylum Chordata; order Testudines; family Cheloniidae; genus Lepidochelys; species Lepidochelys kempii. The sequence goes on from NC_136388.1 coordinate 30,300,316, forward strand.
TCAATAGACACTTAAGCAAGATTTTCATGGAATAACACACTGTATTTAGACACACACAGTGGAATATTGAATGTTTTATGATGTGTCCTCATTATGTATACCGTTGTTTGTTTTTAATATAAAAAGCTGTTGTTCATTTGTGTAGGCATTTCTTGTTGGCTTGGATTTAGCTTTGTTTAAATTATCTATCATTTGGACTTCAGATGAAGGCTTTCAGAATATAGGGAGTAATAGATTATGTAGGAGTGGAGCAGATGTTGTGGATTATTCATGAAGTATATCTGGCAGGAACATGAACATATTTCTAAGCATATATGATGAGCAATAAAATCTGTCCAAATATAAATTCGTGTTTTTGAAAAGAAGCATGCTATGCAAAGTAAATGATGCAACATAAAGTACTAGTTAAACTTTATACTACATTACAATACGAAATGTGTGGCTGTTGTTTCAAGTTTAAATAGCTATGTTAATTTCTGAAAAAAGTATTTTTTTTCTGCTACTATTTTCAGGGGTGGACATATGCTCAAGACCTAAAACAAAGTTAATATAGACTGATGTGTCAAGGAAAAAAAATACAGCTTGCATTCAAAGATGCATCAACTCTATGCATTGTTGTACTCGACATCTTCCATCTTGTTTCTTATAGTAAAATTAAACTTAATGTAGAACTAGAGAGAGATCTGAGTATGAACACACCATAATTTTCTCTTTCCGCATGTATGGAGTAGGGTGGGGTTCAGAAACTGAACCCATACCCAGATTTTGCATCTGGCTCTTGTTCCATTAATTTGTATTTCATTAGTTCAGATCCATTCTGAACATCCTCCCCTAAGCTTTATATGTGGGTGTAGTTTGGAACCTGAGCTTTGATCTGTATTTTATGGGTTTGGTCTAGTCTCTCTAGGTAACAGTGAGATTTCAGTCTACAGAGACTATGTTAAATTCCAGATCAAACTGCTCAATAATCCATTTTATTTCCCTAATATCAAATATATACATTCCCACTCAGTGGGTTTACAATTACTTCCATTTTATTCTGTAAAAGTACATTTTCTTTCATTATTTTAGATTATTTATTTCTATTTGGGAGGGCCTTAGTGCTATTGTTTGTTTTTCTGGGTTGTGTAGAGTTACATCAGATGCTAAGGATTAACAGATTTGTTGACCTTTTCCCATGTTTTGTTCTAAACGTATATGCAGCTACTTCCAACTTTACGTCTGCTTCCATGTGTTTAATGGCCTCTAAAACTGTATTTCATTGTACTTCCAATGAGAAATTGCAATCGTGATTATTCTCAGGACATTGCAAAACAATTCTTACGGGAGAGGAACTGAATCATACAGGGCTCCTAGTTGCTGTTTTTGATATTGAGAATTTGTTGATTTAAAACCTCCAGTGGATGTTATCTTTGTCCATGTTTAAGTTCTTTTGACTTAGTGGTCTAAACATTATTTAGGGGATTATAGATATTTTCCATCCCCAAAAGGGCACTTCCATATTACCGATGTGTTTCTGGCAATCTTACCTGCTGTTGGGTATTCCCTGGGGTCTTTTATTACCTTGGAGGCATAGTAATAATTAAGAAAAGGACCCTCACTATAAAACCAATTAAGTTTCAGAATAGAATAACACAACTCCAGAAGCACAGCTAAACCACAGGTTAAACAATCAGTTTGGAAGTAAGAATCAACCACTAAATTGTTAGACAAATAAACACTTCCTGTCTGCTGACAACCCCCTCCCCCCCACTAGTGGTGATGACTAATGGACCGCATTCCCCTCTTTGGCTTATTAGAGCCTGTTAAATGTAACTGAAGATACCAGTAGTGTTTTGATTGCATCTATAGGTCAAATGCGTCCCCGGTGCCGCTTGGTTAGGCATGAAGAGGAGTTGCATGCCCAACGCCAGGGCTGACTTTGGCCTTTGTGTATTTACATATTTGTCCTGCATCTTTTTCTGACAGCCACTGTATATTCCTTGCCTTTTCTCTGCATGCCTAGGTAGTTATACGAAGAGATGTTTCAAAAATATTTCATTGTCACCCCCTTACCACTAAACATATGTATCCTGATGTAAGAGGTTAAATTTGTGTGTGTAATATATGGTCATGTGAAAATGTGTACTGCATCATACAGGGCTCCAAGCTATTGTTCATAGATTCATAGATACTAAGGTCAGAAGGGACCATTATGATCATCTAGTCTGACCTCCTGCACAACGCAGGCCACAGAATCTCACCCACCCACTCCTGCAAAAAACCTCTCACCTATGTCTGAGCTATTGAAGTCCTCAAATCGTGGTTTAAAGACTTCAAGGAGCAGAGAATCCTCCAGCAAGTGACCCGTGCCCCATGGTACAGAGGAAGGCGAAAAACCTCCAGGGCCTCTTCCAATCTGCCCTGGAGGAAAATTCCTTCCTGACCCCAAATATGGCGATCAGCTAAACCCTGAGCATATGGGCAAGATTCACCAGCCAGATACTACAGAAAATTTTTTCCTGGGTAACTCAGATCCCACCCCATCTCACATCCCATCACAGGCCATTAGGCCTATTTACCATGAATATTTAAAGATCAATTAATTACCAAAACCATGTTATCCCATCATACCATCTCCTCCATAAACTTTCGAGTTTAATCTTAAAGCCAGATAGATCTTTTGCCCCCACTGCTTCCCTTGGAAGGCTATTCCAAAACTTCACTCCTCTGATGGTTAGAAACCTTCATCTAATTTTAAGTCTAAACTTCCCAATGACCAGTTTATATCCATTTGTTCTTGTGCCCACATTGGTATTGAGCTTAAAAAAATTCCTCTCCCTCTCCGGTATTTATCCCTCTGATATATTTATAGAGAGAAATCATATCTCCTCTCAACCTTCTTTTAGTTAGGCTAAACAAGCCAAGCTCCTTGAGTCTCCTTTCATAGGACAGGTTTTCCATTCCTCGGATCATCCTAGTAGCCCTTCTTTGTACCTGTTCCAGTTTGAATTCATCCTTCTTAAACATGGGAGACCAGAACTGCACACAGTATTCCAGGTGAGGTCTCACCAGTGCCTTGTATAATGGTACTAAAACCTCCTTATCCCTACTGGAAATACCTCTCCCGATGCATCCCAAGACCGCATTAGTTTTTTTCACGGCCATATCACATTGGCGGCTCATAGTCATCCTATGATCAACCAATACTCCAAGGTCCTTCTCCTCCTCCGTTAATTGATGCGTCCCCAGCTTATAACTAAAATTCTTGTTATTAATCCCTAAATGCATGACCTTACACTTCTCACTATTAAATTTCATCCTATTACTATTACTCCAGTTTACAAGGTCATCCAGATCCTCCTGTATGATATCCCGGTCCTTCTCTAAATTGGCAATACCTCCTAGCTTTGTATTATCCGCAAACTTTATTAGCACACTCCCACTTTTTGTGCCAAGGTCAGTAATAAAAAGATTAAATAAGATTGGTCCCAAAACCGATCCCTGAGGAACGCCACTGGTAACCTCCCTCCAGCTTGACCGTTCACCTTTCAGTATGACCCCTGTAGCCTTCCCTTTAACCAATTCCTTATCCACCTTTCAATTTTCATATTGATCCCCATCTTTTCCAATTTAACTAATAATTCCCCATGGGGCACGGTATCAAACGCCTTACTGAAATCTAGGTAAATTAGATTGTTAGTTTAATGTTGAGAATCATTGATCTATCTTCCTCTATCCCCATTTAAGTTCTTTTGAATTAATGGGTCTAAACATCACTTAGGAAATACTTGTAATCCCTGGAACCTTAATTTTGATTCCAGTTGATTTATTCCTTCATCCATCTTTAGGCTTGACCCTACCCTTATGAGGTAGAGAGAGGATCATGAAGTCTACTCTGTGCTGTTCTTTTGAGGTTTGCAGGTTTGAATAAATAAATAAAGATACTCTGCTTTTTCTCCACTATTACATACTGCACTTGAAAACTTGTGAACTGGTTTATTGTATGTGCAGCTCTAGAGGATCTTCCACCCTTCCCCATTTATATTATTGTATAAGTGTAAAAGGGAAGTGCTATCTTCAGTAATAAGCTTATATCATATTATAACACTAAGCTCCAGATCTCAGTTGCAGAGCCTAGAGATCTCTGCCTCCTCTCATGAAGCTTACAGTAGCATAATGTGACAGAAAGCAGAACTACATACAAAAGCCCCTAAGACTCTTTGAGATCCAGCGGATTATAAATAATTTAAATGGATGGTAGGAGTGGTGGCTATAAACTAGCCATTCACCAGAAGATTAAAAAGAGCCCCACAAAACTACCTGTTTGTCAGTGTTGCATAGCATTCTATCAAACTCCCCTTTGTAAGATAAAAGTATGTGATACATAACAGTGGATACTTATTTCCACCACAATACAAATATAATTTGGCCCATGTTGTTCCTCCTCTGATATGCCACTTGCTAACAGTCTCTGTCCTGCAGGGGATGTGTAGCATAAAGGGAAAGTGTAAAAAATCATATACAAGCCAACACAGAGAACTGCACTGAGCTCAAATGATAACTATTAAAAGTAGGAATTTTAAAGTGAGTAATGCAAATATAAATTGACAGAGCACCTTAATTCAACCTAAAATCAATTCCACGTTCAACTATGTATTCTTCTATCCTCAAGGTCTGTTTCCACTCCCTCCTGAAATTAATCTGATTCCCTGTGACATCTGAAAAATGTATGTTTGCTTTTCTCTGATAAATCCAACTAAACTTTTGGGTTAGATTTGTGACACAAATTCCCTGTGGGTTATATCTGCTGCTTGCTCTTAGCCTTTTCTTCTCTTCATCTGGAATTCAGAATTTTATTCCATTCCCTTTAGTATTCCAATGTGAATGCATTGAAAAGAGTGACTCTTCACAAATCTGACTTTTTCTCAAATTTTGCTTGCATAGCTCAAGCAATGCTCACGCAGTTGTTAAAAATCGGAGGGTTTCGGGGCCAAATTCAAAAGTGATTTAAAGTGGTGTAAACACATCTTCTGGCCACCTCAGTATCTGTAATATCAATTGATACTTACACGCCTCCTCTTATAAGTTGTTTTTACTGCTTTGCTTCTCTTAGGATTCTCTTAGACTCACCTCTGAATTTGGCCCATTGTCTTAAACAGATTTCTTGTGTGGAATATGTGTTTGAACAAATAGAAATAATCCACCAATCAACATTCCACAAAATTCTTGACCACTGAATGGCTATTTTCAGTTTCTGACATCTTAATTTGGATTTATTTTCTAGTCAGTCTGTTTTCTATTTTAAGTATTTTATTTTCTCTTATCAGCAGTAAACGTTGGTTGTGTGCACATGCCAGAGTTCCATACAAATGGACCACTCTTACTTCTGTATCCAAGCTTTTTTGAGAAATAGACCCAATGTCCTTAACTTTATCCATAGACTCATGGGCTATATCAAATCCATGATGTAGCATATTATCTTCTACTTGTTTTTTATCACTATGAAGAATATCCTGAGAAAGGGTATGCATAACTCCTACCGACCTTTCTAAGATATAAAATTTATGGTAGAGTCCTGTGACTTTCCTGTTTTTACTTTTGGCAATCTTTTGGCACAGCACGTTCATTAAATTGGGTAGATTTTCATTCTTCTATCCATGTCCTTCTAGTCTGCCCATTATTTGATCCCTGGTACAAAATTAAGAATTGCATAACAGTTCCTCCAGGAATGTTACTCTCTTCTTCTCCTTAGTTGAACCAACCTCACTCATTTGGTTTACATTCCTCTCCCCTACCCCACTGCTTTCCATCGTGACCATTATCAGAACCAAGACTGAGAGTTTCATATGAGGAGCCAGAGCATGGGACATCACTGTCATGTGTTCTTAGATTTTTTTAAAAGTACATTTAAGGGGCAATCCACTGTGTGATAGTCTAATCTGAAGTGTTTATTTGGCTTCCATTTTCATCACTAGGTACAGTCAATTGCAGAAATTTAACGTGGGGTTGATATAATCATGGAGATATAATCATAGCCAGAAAAGGTGGAAGATGTTGCAATCTGAGTGTTCTGGATCAATAATGAGTCCAGTAGGACTCCCAAAACCATGGAGATTGGAGGCCAGATCACCTTAACAGTTGTTGAAGTTAATTTCCTAGTTAGATTCCTAAAAGGATTGTCCCCCCCCTTACCTCTTATGTCTTATATGGGATAAGTTTGAGTTGTTTTCCATCTGTATACTTACCTCTCGGATATTGTGACAACTGGGTGGCAGTGTTGGCTGTCCTTAAAGCTCTGTATGGTTGGTGCATTGATGGCAGCGGTTTTTGATATAATTCCAGAGTGTTATCTGTATGGGGAACACAAAATGACATTCTTTGCACCAGTTGTAGAAGCAAAATGAGAGTGGAAGGAGGAAAGATAATGGAAAAAAAGGAGATGTAAAGTCAACTGGGCACTCTGCCTATGTATGCACATCTCTTGGAATTTCTGTTCTTCAGTTTTAAAAAAACCTTGTCTTCAAGGAACATGTGTGATATTTTACTGTCATTTTTTCCACCCTTTCCAGTTCAACTGTGAACTTGGATTTATTCACCTTTGCAATTTGGAGACCAGATTTAATCAGCTATTGTAGATTTTGGTGTAACAGAAAACTCTAGAGATTAAGATGAATATGTTCAGGCTATAATAAATGTAAGAAGTAATTTGTTTCAGTTCCTTATAGGATTATCAGTCCTTAGAATCTTGTTATTGGATGATCCCCCACTTTCCCCCTCTCACTTCAGGGAATTTTTACGGGTGTTGGTAGCTTTTCAGGATGTAGTAGAGCTACTTTAGTAGTTCTGCTCTTCAGGCTTAATTTCATAAATAAAAGCCCTTTATCCATTGTGTGGTTAGATATGTTTACCTCTTTTGGGACAGAAGTGTTGGTATATACTATTCTGAAGGAATCAAAAGATTTCACTAAGGATATTCAGAAATTGCCAAGTGTAGTTCTAGGTGACACAACTATGGCATGATTGGAACTATATGCTATTAATATCTTATGGAAAAGTCACCCCATGTATTCAATTCAGCTCCCAACTGAGCAGGAATTACTAAATTATATAATGCATTGGTTAACTCACATTCACCAAATGGCCATTAGTACTGATGGTTAATTTTTGTCCTTCATAAGTCACACGGAGAGGTAAGTGGTGTCATCTTATTATATTACTAGGCACCATTTTTAAGGTGTTTCTCAAACTGTAGTATTCATAAAGAGGCGTCTGAATGTCCTAAGGCAGGGGTGGGCAAACTGCGGGTTGGATCTGGCCCCTCAGGGCTTTGGATCTGGCCCAGGGGATTGTATTTCCCCCCCCCCCCGACGCCGTGGGCCACAGTGCTCCCAGAAGCAGCCAGCACCAGGTCCCTGTGGTCCCCGGGGGTGCAGGGGGCATGCAGAGGGCGCTATGCGCTGCCCTCGCTTCCAGGCACCACCACCACCCCCCGCAGCTCCCATTGGCTGGGAACAGGTAATCGCAGCCAATGGGAGCTTCAGGGGAGGTACCTGGAGGCGCGGCAAGGGCAGTGTGCGGAGCCCTCTGTCCCCACTCCCCCAGGGGCTGCAGGGACGTGGTGCTAGCTGCTTCCGGGAGCAGTGCAGCGCGGGGCCAGGGCAGATAGGCAGGCAGGGAGCCTGCCCTGGCCCCGGGGCATGCTGCTGCCACCCCAGAGCCGCTCCAGCTAAGCGGCACTGGGCTGGAGCCTGAACCCTTCCTGCACCCCAACTCCCTGCCCTGAATCCCCTCCCTGCACCCCTGCCCTGAGCCCCCTCCTACACGCCGTACCCCTTCTGCACCCCAACCCCCTTCCCTCAGCCCCTTCCTGCACACCGCACTCCCTCCCACACCCAAACCCCCTGCCACGGCTCTGCATGCAATTTCCCCACCTGTTGTGGCCCTCGGGCCAAAAAGTTTGCCGACCCCTAAAATTTATGTCATCTATTCCAGAATTGCAATTCTCTTTCCAAACTGTGGACAGAAAATGATAGACTGCTTCAATTTCAAATACAAATCATGTTTATAGATGTTTTAAATGGCTGTTTGCTAGAGGAAATTGAACAGATTATGTCTCTTCCCAACAAGTTACTGTGGGTTAGGATCACATGGTCTTAGTGGAAAGTTTTGTTCACAAAAGAACAGCAACATTTTTCCTTTTCCTAAGATATACTCACTGTCACAGATAAGCCAGTACTTCACAAGCAGAGTTAAACAGTAGTATTAATCCTCTCTCAGAATCTTTGTCTTCTCCTACTGACCACTTCTTATCGCTGCTTTAAAACAGCTTCTTGAACTTGTGTACCAAAAAAAAAAAATCTTTTCAACTTTCACGTTTATGCTACTAAGATAAATCTAAGCAAATGTACTGAGGCCAGGGAAATAAAGTTCTTCAAAAATGATATGATTTGATTTTAGTGGTGTTAAGCACCTCTGAAAAGCAAGCAGCCCATTTGTCACTGCTATCCCTGTCTCCTACTTGAATTAAGGAGTAGGTTCACGTGTTATCCTTACATATCTGTGTCCTTAAAGACTAGGCTATTATCAAAATGTAATATCCTGAAGCAGAAAGACTATCAAAGACCATTTGTGTTTCCTAGGGAGAGCTTCTAGACTGTGTTGAAAGCCTCAGAAAAGTAAATCTGAATTTCATTATTATTAGCAGGTTTCCTTTATTAGTATTGAGAAATTTTATAAGTCCATGTTATGTATAATCCAAAGCTAGGGAATTTTATAGAAGTTTTGTTGATGGTGGTTGCAAGTGAATAGTAAGAACCATGCTTCCTACAAAAATTCCAGAAATGCAGGAAACTCTTAATTAAAAGTGAAGCTCTAACCTAACGATCCAGCCTGTTCTACTATAGTGAGAATGGAAGGAAAGAGTTAAAAAATGGAAGGATTCAGACTAAGGTCAGGAAGTCCCAACTGGATTTGCTGCATTAATTTTGAAGATTCTTGTGGGGGTTTTTGTTGGTTAAAAATATTCCTATAACTTTTATTACAAATGAATTCCCTTATATTTAAGGTAATAGAATATTTCTAAAGGCTTCCAAATAGATCACTAGTACTTTGGGTATATGTTAACTTGGAAGCTTTTCAAATGTCTAATAGCCTGTCATTTAGATTAATATATTTGAATACAGTACAGAAGGATTCGTAAAACTAGACAGAGCCAATTTTAACAGAATACTCTGACAATTTATTTTGTAAAAATAAAAAAAGTTGAAGTCCCACAAATTGCCTGCAAAATTTTATTGGAAGAGACTTAATTTTTCCAATTACGTCTGCTCAAAAATGAATCTAAAGCTGCTACTTCTGTTTTATTTTATGTAGCATATAATTAAAAACAATCTGTATAGATTATTTTCAAATGTTGGTTAAAAGAAAACTCCCTATGATGTTTATCTGAGACTTTATTTTCTAATAATAAAGCCAAATGAATTTTATGGCAGAGTTACAAAGCTTTGGACAGAGCAAATTAATAGACTGAAATAAACTCTGCCAGTGTCAGATGGAAATAATGAGTGTAAAGAATTCAGAAATCATAGTTCACAACCTGACACAAACATGTAGGACATTCATATGATGGAAAATTGGCTATGAAGGAAGTGCTGGTTAAGTAATAGCCTGTACTTTCACCGAGACTGTTAACCATGGACCTGTGCATAAAAACCTCTTCTTCAATGAATTCTTCATTGTATTGACTATCCTTCCTGTTAACTCAGTATTATTTTAGAAATTCAGCTCAAATGATTATTGCAACAGTGTGTTGACTAAGTGACTAGCTTGGTTTTAAGTCAATGGAATGGAATGGAGAAGGATGTCGTTTACCTTCCAGTGCAGTTTCACAAAAGGATCTTGAGGTACCAGTTTGAGCACAAGAGGACCTGATAATCAAAAGGGTGACCGTCCTTGATAAAGAACGCTTGCAGGAGAAATACCGCAGGCTGAATTCCGTGGTAAACTGAACAGGATATAGTTTTGTGGTTCTGCACTGGAAAAAAAGACCTGCAGTCTTCTCCATGCTTTGATTTGTTTGTAGTCACTTTTCTTCTTGTGAGATCTCTTGAATTTATGAAAAACCACCATTAATTTCCCCAGGTATCAATCAAAACTCAGGTCAAGTTAGATTAAACAAAAGTAGCATTTATTAGAATTTTTACAGAAAGTGGAATAAGTGAAATAAAATGTATGCAGGTAAGATGGAATCTGTAGTGAGACCGTACAAGCCAGCACAATAAATGTAAGCTGTATAGGGAAGCTATTGCCTCAGAGTGATATTCCATCTTTTAAAATAATATATTCCCATAGAGACATCAGGGCCAAATTCACTGGTGATGTAAATTGTTGCAGTTCCACTGATTTCAATGGAGCTGTGTTCACTGATACCCAAACTTAGCCCTGAGAGTTGTCTACCAAAAAAAAAAAAAAAATTCTTCTGCGCTTGTAATTGGTCACATTTATATTAAAGGATAATACAATATTCCTCCTCCTTTCAGTGAAACTTCTCTGGAGAACAGGGACATGCAGAAATTTCTATTTCCTCCTTCTCTGGTATCAGAAACTTAGGTGATAGATTGCTTCAAAGACGACCTCCTAAGGGCACGTCTGTGCTGCCCTGCAGTTTGGACTACCAGGATCTGAATTGCAACATGCACCAAACTGCTGCACTGTAACTCCCCTGTATGGAAGCGGCAGACGTGAACGTGAACTCTGACAGGACTACCTCAGTGTGAACTAGCGACTTTTAAGTTTGCACCTGAAGTATCCATTCAGGGGAGTTACAGTGCAGCCCTTTTGTACTCACTGCAGTTCATACCTCTGTGATCCAAACTGCACAGCAGTGTAGACATGAGTTCCCTTTTTTACACTGATCAGTGGTCACCTCAGTTGGGATTTTGGTGTATCTAGTATTTTAACAATTACGTTCTTATTCTTTTAGATAAAGTTTTGCTTAACCAACTGGGTATAAGTAGTTCAATTGATTTCCCCCTGTTCTCTCGCCCCCCCCCCCCCCAATGTTGCTAATGGCTTCAGTTAACAGCTTCCTGGAAGGGAGTTCTATCACCATTCAGATCAGCAGATCACACATGTAGCTCCTTTGTTCAAGCAAAGCTCATGGGTTGAGACTATATTAGACACCCAGTTAAATGATTCTTAATACAGAACCCAACATTTGCAAACTTGGCTGCCCAAACTTCAGTACCTAATCCATATTTAGTCACCTAAATGAAAACTGGAGATTTTCAGAGATGTTGAGCACTTACAATTCCCACTGAAGACAACAGAACCTGGAGATTGTGCAGCACCTTCAAAAATTAGACCCCTTTTATTTAAGCATCTAAATGGATTTAAGTACATAATTTTAGGCACCTAAGTTGGAAAAGTTTTATCAAGTATTTATTAAATGTGCTTGAGTTTTTCCACAATAAACTTATTTTTAACATCACACGAGGATGTACTGGTTGTGCTAAGAGCTGCTTTCTCTCTTTGCAGGGACCTTTGTCGCCAGAATAAAGCATGTGACTATTACTTCAGCATAGATGCGGATGTTGTGCTGACAAACCCGAAGACTTTAAGACTTCTGATAGAGCAGAACAGGTTCAGTATAACTTTGTCTTACAGAGTGAGGATCTTCATTTTTTCTAGTCTGGAAGCACTCTCCAGGATCCCCTTTTACTTGTCCCTTCTATGGTATTGCATTATTGTAAGAGAAGTTTGGCTCAATTCCCTGTGGAGCTTATCAGCATTCCACTCTACTTGAGGGAGCATCAGGTGATCATGTTACTGCAAACTATGTGGTGCCAATAGACCACTAAGCCATTCCAATGGCAAACATCTTTAACTCTGTAATTAATCTTGGCTGCTTGTTTGCCAAAAAAACCTGCTTTAATGGAATGCTGAGTTCTGTGGGGAAAAATAATCAGACCTAATTATTTGGTTAATGGAAACACTTTCTCACTTGAAAATGTTGAAGTGAAAAAGGTAGGTGAACGGAGTATGTTCACTGGATTGGGCCCTGCAGGCCAGTTAGGTGGAGGAATCACTCTGGGGCTTAGGCATCTGCATGCCCAGAGTGAGGATGCAGTATGCATGTGCAGAGGCAGAAACATAAGCACCTAGGGAACTTTTACTACAAAAAGGTAGGTGTCAAGCAAGTTTTGGCACCTACAGGGTTCAGCAGCAACTAGATGGGGGTTTTGTGAATCCCAATGGGGCCTGATTCTGAAATTTAGGCAACTAAAGGGGAAGCTAGGCACCTAAGTCCTCTTGTGAATCTAGCTCATGTTGACCAGGAAGATGTACTGATTATCACTCTTTATAGTAAGCATGGGAGTTAACCATTCACAAAATCTGTTGCATAGAAGAATATGCACAAACAGCAATTCCCAGTCTGAACATCCAAGAATCTAAATCATTCTGAAGACAGCTGTGTGATGTCATTGCTTTCTGTTAAATGAAGCAGGATTTCCAAGACTGACTGATCAGAAATTGTACAATTCAGGCATAAAAAAAGCCCACTTGTTTCAGTCTTAGTATTTGGAGTTTTAAAAAAAGAGATTTATTCTTGGAGATAGAACATCGTTGTTTTTGCTCTTACAAGCTGTTTCTCATTGTCTTGTATCTTGTGAAATTATTTAACAAACTAAACGTTGACATCCAATACGAATACAAATAATATTTGTTAGCTTTTCACAATTTCCAGAAAAGATCCAATATTGACTACTATTCACGGCTCATATTGGGTTTTTTCCTGCTTTAGGGCCAAATCTTGCTTGCTTTACTCATGAAAATCCGTGAATTCCCATGTGAGTAAAGTACACCGGATTTGGCCGTGAGTGGTAATGCCAGGCTTTTCAGGTGGGTCAGACAAAGAGGCAGAGTATTAATTTCATCACCATATGTTGGAAACTTGCATTTACCTAATGATGAGGACTGAGTTGTAGATAAAGGCGTAGCTGGCTTGTCGTTTTGATTATATTATTTCTTCGCTGAAATTGGTTGCTTTTGTAAAAGAGAAGTTTAGGACCCAGTATAGTGCAGACAGAAGTAGCATAAGCTTCACAAAACAGGCCTAGGGGGGGACAGCACTTATAAAAGAAGTTCCATTATTTTGCTTCCATTTCTAGTCACCTCACATTTCCCTTCTCACCTGTTTTCAATGTCTGCTGAGTTATTTTTCCATTTGGAATAATTTCCGTAATCAAAGTCCTCTACTTTTTTTTTTGCTTTTTTCATTTTTTGTTTTTGTTGCCTCTGCAAAAAAATCCTTAGCTAAGCTTTTGTTAAAGGCCTGCCCACTTGTGCTCATTCTGTCTGCAGAAAGAGGACAAGAGTATTTTCCTCTGCCTGAAAACTCCATGATTTATAGCGATGCTGGGCATGGCAGCTAAATTCCTGTCTGTTGCTCTCACCTTTGGGTGGCTGGAAGTTTGGAAACTAGCAGTTAATGGAAAATATTTCCCTTCAACTCAAGTGTAGAATGGCTGCTTCTAGATTTGATGGTCCTTCAATTCTGGTGCTCTGTCAAAAAGTGCAGAAGTGAGAGGCACCTTCGATACACTGCAGATGTTCACAGGCAGCCATTACAACTATTTTAATGCTAGCAGAATCAAAGTTCATGTTTTATTTTCTTATGGAATATTTTGTTTTTACAGGAAGATAATTGCTCCACTTGTAACTCGCCATGGGAAGCTATGGTCCAACTTTTGGGGTGCTTTGAGCCCTGATGGCTATTATGCTCGCTCAGAAGATTATGTGGATATTGTCCAAGGGAACAGAGTGTAAGTTAACTTAAACTAATCACTAACACCAGATATCATTGGACAGTAGTTAGTGACATATTCTTTCCTTGCCCAGCAAATACCAATATTTTTCATGTAAAGAGAGAGAGAATTTCTGAACCGTTAATGTCAGTTACGTTCATGAATTTCTTCAATAATCCAGGATTACTTTCTGTTTCTGCAACCTGGAATAGAAAGGCACAGTGCCCAGCACAATGAGGTCCTAGGTACTATCCCAACACACGCAATTAATAAGTGATGGTCATCAGTACTGAATATGATTATGCTATGAAAATGAACTGTAATTAATTGCAAAAATTGAAGAAGTTATACTGTGAATTTATGCCAAAAAATAATCTAGAGACACTTCATCAAATGTGTAACAAGTAAAGTGTTTCCTCATCTCTTCTGGACAAGCACAATATTTAATCAGCAGCTGAAATTAAAATTAATAACCATTTTTGATACAGCAGTATTTGTTCCATTATATGCTGTCTACTTTCCATCCTTATAACAGCCCAGAAATGTTAGACTAAAGTGAAAGCAGATGAGAAATACTTTCATTTCACAAACAGTAACTTTTCCCCAAAATGAACATACTTTAAACTACCTGAGGCCTGATTTGCATATGTGCCAATGGCCCTTTACTTGACCCTGGCAATTCGAAAAGGTCTTATTGGGCTGATACTCCTTTACAGTTATGTACTGGTTTTATAGATCTGCCTCTGGGAAACAGAAAACTTGTAGAGCAGTGCATTGTCCTATGGAGATGCCTATTTGTTGATATTGGCTCAACTGAATTAAATTTATGGCCTGTTGCATTCACCGGGTATCAGTGTAAAGAAGTCAGACGGTCTACGAGAAGCTACGGTTGGGTGTTTAAACGAACATAAAATCTGTTTAATAGTTTTCTCCATCCCACTGAGTAACTTAATGCTATAATATAAAGGAATTTAATTGATAGCCTTGACCTAGTCTGGAAAGGGACGTGTTTATATATTTAAAACCCACTTTAAGGAATTTGGTAGAATTACTTTCTTCGTGATAAAAGCTCATAAAATTTGAATTGCTGCTTATGCTCCCTTCAAGTCCAGCTGTAGCTTTTCAGATATCTTGGGAACCTTACATCATTGCCTTGAACTTTGCCTGGTCTTTTCAGTAAATAATAAAATCCTGATGTTCAAATTGTAAAATGTACAATACATTCCAGTTTTCATAGTCTTAAACCTTTTCCCCTGGACTTCTTTTACAGAGGAGTCTGGAATATCCCTTATATGGCTAATATATACTTAATTAAAGGACAGACTCTCAGATCAGAGATGAGAGAGAGAAACTATTTTGTTCGTGATAAGTTGGATCCTGATATGGCACTCTGCAGGAATGCCAGGGAAATGGTAAGGTGGATGGATGGATGGCTTGCTTTTAAATAGTACATGCAGTTGTTTTTTTTTAACGTGCTTGCTACAGGTGTATGTATGTAATCTTGAATTGTGTTCACTTCTTTCTAATTACAAGTACTAGCCAATTTTTTGTGGGATACTGGCATTAGTGGGTGTTTTTTTTTTTTTAATAATTGAAAAGAATACAGTGGAAGCATTTGGCTTTGATCAAGACCAGTGGACTGGTGCACTGACAGCATATTTATTTCTATTTAAATACAGTTAAAATTCATAGGTACTATAAATTACCTTACTTGTTGGCACAATTGTATAACATGAAGGCGGACTCAGTGGCCACCTTGTTAATATATCAGCTATCATTGAGTATCTCCATTTGTCTTGAAATGTCTTAGTTAATCTGCACAATTTGGAACTTATAACAAGTTAGGTGGAACACTTTGTTTTATGTTTAAATGAGAATACTTAAAGTTAATGATTGAAGCTGGCAATATACAAATCTTATTTTAAGCCATTTTCAGAATGATACCCTTATTAAAGGTGTTATACTATTTAGTGTTGCTTGTATTATGCTGTCAGTAATATGAAGATTGATTTATATTAGGAGTATAAATATGCAAAACCATATTTGTACTGATATTTACACTAGTTTCAGAACAGAAACAAATAAGAGGTAAACCACAGCTAGTTCCAGACAGTATAGCATTGAAAAATAACTTGCTGAATTGAACAAGAAAAGTTGGCAAGTATAATTTTTTTATTCCCTCCATAACAAGGCATGATTTCATTTGTTTGTACTCATTCTACAGAACAACCCAATCAACATACTCTTGTTTTCAACCTTCTAAGCAGCAGTTATTGCACTTTGTGCTTACCATGTGCTCCTGTTAAACTAATCTGACTCTGTGGCTCGTCAGAGAATTGCCTTCTCTCTTTCTCTTTCTCAACCTGTGCTATGAGACCGTCTGGTACGTGCTTGTTTTTGTATTGCAGCAGATAAGGGGCTGGTGGATACAGCTTTAACATGTACATAGGAGCTTTGCTTGGAGATGCATGCTGCCCGTAAAAGCTATTTTGGAATATCAGCTTTTGATCGAAGGCTGTTATTTACCTAATGTAACTGTGGAACCCTAAAACCTAATACATCTCTGACAAAGAGAGAGAGAGAGACCACATATCGGTCAACTGATGTGATGCTTCTCCTTCATTTTAGAGTTTACAAAGGGAAAAAGGCTCCCCTTCTTCGGAAACATTCCATATGCTCAGACCCCCAAAGGTGTTGCTTTTTTTTATTCATTAGTTGTTACTATTATGCAGTATCATTCTACCACAGGAAAACCCTTCCCCTCTCTCCACTTACCTTAGTAAAAGTTGCTATACCTTTCTCTTTAGTCTTAAGTTACATTTTCAAAAGTGACTGGTGATATGGGGTGCCTAATCAAAACATCTTAAAACTTGATTTTTCATGGTGAGAGCTCTTAATGCTCTGAAAATCAGGCTCCTTTTAAGATGTCTGAATCTGGGCACCTGGAAATCAAGATAACCAATGTCACTAGTCATTTTTTGAGGATTTAGGCCATTACAGCTTAATTATTGGCATTATTAGTACAATGAAACTGGTTAAACGATTCAAAACCTCTCTGAATATTACCCAAAATCACAAAAAAAGACAAAGTGCAAAGTTTCTCTGACCTGTCTAGCCTGTCTTATTTGTAAAGTCTTTGTTCAGTTTTGCTACAGCTTGTGTTTGTGCAGCCATTGGGCAAAATTCTGCAGTGCTTACTCCCATGAATAGTCCTATTGCTAGACCTATTGAAGAACTGGTCTCAGTGTGTCCATTACTTCAATGTCATGTTTCGGGAAAAGAAAGCAAGCACTAATGGTGTGTTACAACTGCATGGGTGGTGGACACACTTAAAAAGTTGCTTCTGGTCCTAGAAATACTAGCAGTATTTCCTCATTTCAAGAATACAAAATCGTTCTAAAGCCAGAATAAACTTAAGGTTACCTTCTCAAAGGGCTTGATTGACATTTTTGTTTCTCCGTATTTATTATGATGTAACTCTATTGAAATCAGAGTTGCACTGAATAAAACTGGAGCAACAACGTGGTGAATCAGGCCCAGGGTATCCTGTATAGGAAAGCTTTTTGTGATAAGCATTGGGTAGCCACTTTTGCCAGACCCTCCTTATTTTCCTTGCTGTAGCTATTTAATGTGTTAAGAGCCAAGAACTGAGTACATGTTTAACACGTTTTATCATGCTGGCAATTTAACACTTTTTCAGACCTAAAACTGAGGTCCAGATACAAGCAAACAAGTGGGAATGGCTCTGTGTTGTGCAAATCTAAAATGGAGAAAACTTTCTAAAATGGGGTTGGGTCTGAAAAACAGTTAAACTAAAAGAAACCCCAATTTCTTTTAAACAAAAATATTTTCTGCTACTAATTCTAATCAAGGGAGCCCTGTTGATATCCTAGCTTTTATTTATGAACCAGTGTAGCAGCACATTTAATTGTTGGTCTTTATATCACTGATATATTCTTTATTCCTCATCATAATTCTAACATGCATTGTATTTTCAGATTTTTTTTTCAGGACAATTCACCAAAAGGATTACTTAATAATAAATGTTCTGAAGCAGCGCAGAACTTGCGTGTTTGGTGTTCTGACAGTACTTAAACCTTTTTTCTAATTGTTCGCTTTTTTCAGATAAAATCCCCAGCCCCAGACTTTGTTGTCAGTTTAATTTGTGTGAGAGTTCTGTTTGAAAACCGGTGTTTCAGGAGGGTTGAACATTTTAATATATGGTCTTTCTAGGCTTACTGAAGAAAAAAACAAAGGATATTAAATTTGTTTTTCTTTTCCAATTGCATATTTGCACTATTACAAAACATTTTGTTGCCTTAATTTGATTAGAAAACAAATGATACCAAATGTGTCTTTTTTAATGTGGATCATAGTAGAAATACATGTTCAGGAATCAGTAATACAGGCTGTGATCAGAAATAGTCATGTGAAAGTTTAAAGATTTCCTTAAAAAACAAACCCAGAGGTAGTTAAAACGTGTATGAGAGAGACATAAATATATAGGTAAAATATAAATTATATATACCATATTTTAGCTACATGTCTGTGTTTTGGGGATATATATATAAAATTTTAAAAGCCGAATATCATTCTTACTGTTACACAGTGTTGCTAACATCATTTTTCTTCTTTGTTTGATACAGGGTGTCTTTATGTACATTACCAACAGACATGAATTTGGGAGACTTATTTCAACTGCCAACTACAATACCTCCCACTACAACAATGATCTCTGGCAGATTTTTGAAAATCCTGTGGTATATATCACATTATGCATAAAACTGTTAATAGGTTTTAGAAATCATTATATGACCATATGGAAAATTATAACTTTTTGTGGTTACTATATATTGGCAAATATTACTGAGAGGCGCACACATAATAATAAATTCAGTATCCGCATATCATATAAAATATGACTCATAATCTGGAAAAAGAAATGCATGCCTGAGTCAAAAATGGACCCATATATCCCAAAATGTTTCCTGAGATAATAGAATCAAGAGTTAATTTACAGATAGAATAACATCTTTAATTGTTTCTAATGATTTGAATGGAAGAAATCAAAGGAATTTGCAGAGTAGTAAAATTCATTTTTAATTTCTATATTTTTTGTTGTGCATTTTAAAAAAGGAAATAAGTGAGCTGTTTAATCTGTTCAAATCATTCTTTTCAGGACTGGAAGGAAACCTATATAAATCCCAACTACTCAAAGATCTTCACTGAAAATCTAGTGGAACAGGTTAGTATTAATACTATTAAAATGAGAGAGACAAAAAATTATCTAAGTTTTGGTTCAATGAACTGGCATAGAATAAATGCTTTGACTGTTGTATCACATTGAGCTGTGATCTTGTTAGATCTCAGCATGTATATGCACCTAAAACAAAATGGAAGTTAGTACCTCACAAAATTAGAGATTTTGAGGAATGGCCACAGAACTGAATTTTGCATTGTGGAACTTTCTCTGCTGCTAAGCTTCACACGGTTCATCCTTTTCAGTAGTTGGATGGGAGGTGTCCAAGGAAAACTGAGGTGCAGCAAGAAGTGGTGGCCAGAATTTGTTAGGTAGGAGGCACTCCTTCCTCTGAGTGGCTACTGAGTCAGTACCCCATGTGATGCTAAGTGCTGTTGGAAGGACTCTTTTCTGAGTGAGACTTACAGCTGATGTGAAGAGTACTTGAGATCAAAAGAGATCCCCATGGAACTTGCTGCAAGAGGAAGTGTGTCAATCCCAACGTTCTGGTGAAATTTCACTTTCTGTTCCACCCCTTTATTTAAATTCCCCCAGTTGTTTCAATTGGAAAATGTATTCTTTATTCCCTTCTTTGTAACAAATAGATCCCACTGTGCAGTGATTTTAGTGCCAAATGCTAAGCATTTGCACCTCAGAATTGTTTGATCCTTGTATTTAGTCTGCTTAAAAAAACAAAACAGAAACCCTGTCGATTCCTTGGCTGTTTCGCAATGCCAAGTTGTTTCACATACACTTGTAGTGACCTTATACAAATTATTTTAAAATAAAGATCACTTTACCAGACAACAGTGAAAATGTCCAAGTAGCATGGATGATGGCAGAACTGATTATAATGTAAACTTTCAGTCTTTTATTCCCGAGAAGTTGACACTAATCACTAGGTTGGTGCTGGAGATGAAACCCTGGCCCTATTGATGTCAATAGAAAAACTCCCACTAATTTCAGTGAGGCCAGGATTTTACCATCGAAGTTGATAATGGGCAATGTTTGGGTTGATTTTCAGCATTGCAGATGTTTGGCACGTGGAGTTTCTATTTAATGACGATGTGTCGGAGGGTTTTTATGAGTGCATGGGTAGCTAGGGCGGGCTTTCAGCATTGGCCTAGCTCTAGACTAATTGAAGTCAGTGGGAGTTAGTGCTGAGTGCTTTTGACAAGTCCACCCTCAGTATACACTTGCAAACTGTAAAGAGTTAGGGATGCTTATGGGGAGGGGGGGGGGGGGGAAAGAGTGGTCCAGAATGATGGGAAAATGAATATGGACATTTATGCCAAACCAAACTTGAATACATACTGTCAAGTTGGCAGACTTCAGACTAGACCTAACTAAAATGTAATTTATCAGGCAGTCCTAAAATCCATGCTGATGAGCTGGGGAGTCCAAATAAAACAAACTAAGGAAGATGGGATTGATTGACGTGGCAATTCAAGCATGCAAACTTCCACCATATCTTCTCATTTGTCGTCAAGCCACTGTCAGCATAGCTTGAAATTCAGAACACCAGCAAGAGCGGTTGGGAATTGAAGACAACTGCTGTGTTGTTTTGTAGAATAGGAATATATATTTATAAACTTGAAGAGGTGGAGCCGGATACATACGTGTGTGTGTGTGTGTGTGAGAGAGAGAGAGATTTAGTGCTCTTTACCCAACAGTGTTAAGTGGAGGGAGTGCGAGCATACAATGCAGGACTTTATCATTGAACATGGGACTGGGAGTAGGTGGGTTTAGGGTTAACTTTTGGGTAAAAATTTATCCCTGATAAATTGCTTTGTCCTAGTCCCTACTAAATGAAAGGTCCTAGTCCCTACTAAATGAAACTGGACACTGGTTAACATCCCAGCAGGTGGAACTAAGAAAAATCCACACATTTTGAGACCTGTGTCCTAAAAGAGCATTTGTTTTGCCAGAGCACTCCACTGCAAGGATCTTCCCTGTCTGTAAAACTTCTCGCTGCTCCTGATTCGGTCATCCTTATATGTGCTGAGTATTGCCTTACTCTGTGAGTAGTTCCACTGTAATCAACAGGAGTACTTCGGGAGCAAGGTACTGCTTAGTGTGAGTGCGAGTGGGCAGGATCCAGCCCTGAGTAATCACCCCAAAAAAGTATGATGGACAAAATTGTAAAAAGGAGAATGTGTAGTGGGTAGCTGTCCAAGGTCAATAATGATGTGCTGAGAGACCAGGGCAAAATAATCTTCCTCTCATGTCTTCTTCACATTAGTGCGTAACTGTCTCTGAGCCCTCTAAAGGGCAGCAGTGGAAGGGAGAAGTTTTACCACGAATACCTAAGAGAAATCAAACTAAAGTAACTAAAATTCCCTATCTTACAAACCTTTAGTTGGTCTAGATAATAGGAACTCCCAAAGCAATGCTCATTGCAGATACCATATATTAGGGTGGGTACTTGGCATCAGAGGAAAGACCCCTTAAAATATCCGGTTTCAGAGTAACAGCCGTGTTAGTCTGTATTCGCAAAAAGAAAAGGAGTAATTGTGGCACCTTAGAGACTAACCAATTTATTAGAGCATAAGCTTTCGTGAGCTACAGCTCACTTCATCAGAAGTGAAGTGAGCTGTAGCTCACGAAAGCTTATGCTCTAATAAATTGGTTAGTCTCTAAGGTGCCACAATTACTCCTTTTCTTCTTAAAATATCCCTGATTCACACATGGTAGGGGTCTACTTCAGACCGCCTAACTAAGAAGAATTGGTGGATGAGGCTTTTTATAAACAACTAACAAAATCATCCAAAGCACAGGACTTAGTGGTGATGGGGGGGACTTCAACTACCCAAATGTCTCTTGGAGAAATAACACAGCAGGGCATGGATTATCCAACAAGTTCTTATTCTAGAAGGTGGAGAAAGCCACTAGGGGAGAGGCTGTTCTAGATTTGATTTTGACAAATAGAGAGGAACTCGTTAAGAATTTGAAAGTGGAAGGCATCTTGGATGAAAGTGATCATGAAATGATAGAGTTCATGATTCTAAGGAATGGTAGGAGGGAACACAACACAAAGATAATGGATTGCAAGAAGGCAGACTTTAGCAAACTCAGGGAGCTGGTAGGTAAGATCCCATAGGAAGCAAGTCTAAAGGAAAAATAGTTCGAGAGCTGGCAGTTTTTCAAAGCGATATTATTAAGGGCACAAGAGCAAACTATCCCACTGTGCAGGAAAGATAGGAAGTACGGTAAGAGACCACTCTGACTTCAATGATCTGAAACAAAAAAGAGTCCTACAAAAAAGTGGAAACTAGGTCATATTACAAAGGATGAATATAAACAAATAACACAAGCATGTGGGGACAAAATTAGAAAGCCCTAGGCACAAAATGAGACTAAACTAGCTAGAGACCTAAAGAGTCACCAGAAAGCATTCTACAAATACATTAGAAGCAGAGGAAGACCAAGGACAGGGTAGGCCTATTACTCAATGCGGAAATGGCAGATGGACTAAATGACTTTTTTTGTTTCAGTTTTCACAAAACTGTTTAGTAGCGATTGGACATCTAACATAGTGAATGCCAGTGAAAATGTGGTAGGATCAGAGGCTGAAATAGGGAAAGAACAAATTAAAAATTACTTAGACAAGTTAGATGGCTTCAAGTCACCAGGGCCTGATGAAATACATCCTAGAATACTTGAGATCATTGAGAAGATATCTGAGCCATTAGCAGTTATCTTCGAAAAGTCATGGAAGATGGGAGAGATTCCAGAGGACTGGAAAAGGGGGCAAATATAGTGCCAATCTATAAAAGGGAAATCAGGACAACCCGTGGAATTACAGACCAGTCAGCTTAACTTCAGTGTCTGGGAAGATAATGGAGCAAATAATTAAGCAATCAATTTGCGCACACCCAGAATATAATAAGCTGGTAAATTACAGTCAGCATGGATTTGTCAAGAACAAATCATGTCAAGCTAACATAATAGCTTTCTTTGACAGGGTAAAAGGCCTTCTGAATAGAGGGAAGCAGTAATGTGGTATATTTTGACTTTAGAAAGGCTTTTGATACCGTCTTGCATGATCTTCTCCTAAACAAACTAGGCAAATACAACCCTGATGGAGCTACTATAAGGTGGGTGCAAAACTGCTTGGAAAACCGTTCTCGGAGAGTAGTTATCAGTGGTGCACAGTCAAGCTGGAAAGGCATGTCAAGTGGGGTCCCGCAGAGATCAGTTGTTGGTCTTGTTCAGTTCAATATCTTTATCAGTGATTTAAATAATGGCATAGAGAGTACACTTATAAAATTTGCAGATGATACCAAGCTGGGAGGGGTTGCAAGTACTTTGGAGGACAGGTTTAAAATTCAAAATCATCTGGACAAATTGGAGAAATGGTCTGAAGTAAGTAGGAGGAAATTCAATAAGGACAAATACAAAGTAGCTCCACTTAGGAAGGAACAATCAATTGCATACACATAAAACAGGAAATGACTGCCTAGAAAGGAGTACTGTGGAAAAGGATCTAGGGGGTTGTCAAGGTTCCTCCCCCACTCTGAACTCTAGGGTACAGATGTGGGGACCTGCATGAAAAACCTCCTAAGCTTATCTTTACCAGCTTAGGTCAAAACTTCCCCAAGGTACAAAATATTACCCCCGTTATCCTTGGAATGGCCGCTACCACCACCAAACTAATACTGGTTACTGGGGAAGAGCTGTTTGGATGCGTCCTTCCCCCCAAAATACTTCCCAAAACCTTGCACCCCACTTCCTGGACAAGGTTTGGTAAAAAGCCTCACCAATTTGCCTAGGTGACTACAGACCCAGACCCTTGGATCTTAAGAACAATGAACAATCCTCCCAACACTTGCACCCCCCCCTTTCCTGGGAAATGTTGGATAAAAAGCCTCACCAATTTGCATAGGTGATCACAAACCCAAACCCTTGGATCTGAAAACAATGAAAAAGCATTCAGTGTTTTACAAGAAGACTTTTAATAAAAAATAGAAGTAAATAGAAATAAAGAAATCCCCCCTGTAAAATCAGGATGGTATATATCTTACAGGGTAATTAGATTCAAAAACATAGAGAACCCCTCTAGGCAAAACCTTAAGTTACAAAAAAGATACACAGACAGAAATAGTTATTCTATTCAGCACAATTCTTTTCTCAGCCATTTAAAGAAATCATAATCTAACACATACCTAGCTAGATTACTTACTAAAAGTTCTAAGACTCCATTCCTGTTCTGTCCCCGGCCAAGACGACTACAGAGAGACCCTTTGTTCCTCTCCCTCCTCCCAGCTTTTGAAAGTATCTTGTCTCCTCATTGGTCATTTTGGTCAGGTGCCAGCGAGGTTACCTTTAGCTTCTTAACCCTTTACAGGTGAGAGGAGCTTTCCCCTGGCCAGGAGGGATTTCAAAGGGGTTTACCCTTCCCTTTATATTTATGACAGGGGTCATAGTAGATCACAGGCTAAATGAGTCAACAGTGTAACACTGTTGTGTCCGTCCCGTCCCCCCCCCCCCCCCCCCAAAAAAAAAAAAAAAAGCAAATATCATTGTGGGATGTATCCTCAGGAGTGTTGTAGGCAAGACACACACAGTCATTTTTCTGCTCTACGCTGTGCTGATTAGGCCTGAACTGGAGTATTGTGTCGAGTTCTGGGTGCCACGTTTCAGGAAAGATGTGGACAAACTGGAGAAAGTCCAGAGAAGTGTAACAAAAATGATTAAAAGGTCTAGAAAACATGACCTATGAGGGAAGATTGGAAAAAAAATGGGTTTGTTTAGTCTGGAGAAGAGAAGACTCAGAGGGGGACATAACAGTTTTCAAGTACATAAAAGGTTGTTATAAGGAAGAGGGAGAAAAATTGTTCTCCTTAACCTCTGAGGATAGGACAAGAAGCAAAGGGCTTAAATTGCAGCAAGGACAATTTAGGTTGAACATTAGGGAAAAACTTCCTGTCAGGATAGTTAAGCAATGGAATAAATTGCCTAGGTAGGTTGTGGAATCTCCATCATTAGAGATTTTTAAGGGCAGGTTAGACAAACGCCTGTCAGGGATGGTCTATAATACTTAGTCCTGCCTTGAGTGCAGGAGACTGGACTAGAAGACCTCTTGAGGTCCCTTCCAGTCCTACGATTCTATGCAGGTTTTGCCTTCCAAAGATAATTTCTTCAAAGATCTGCATGTTTTAGATGACGACAATCCTAGATCTTATAGATGAATTTTTTTTCTCCTGTATTTCTAAAAATGCTTTATGAATGAAGGTGAGCTTAAAGTAATTGTAACTCATTTTTTCCCAGCAGGAACACAAGCTAAGCACAATACATAACCCTTTAGAGTGAAACGAAGACACAATGTATTTCACTGGTTGTTAGTTTTTGCCACCTTCAGTGAAAATGCAGCTACAAATCAGGAATTTCTTCATTACTTTAATATATCTGAATTCTGACTTAGTGGAAATAGTGGCACTATTTTATTGATCTACCTAGCTCTTTTTTAAAAACTGTTTAAAAATTACTGGAGTAATAAATATGACTTCTAAAACAATGGTGTGGGGTTTTTTTATAGCCATGCCCAGATGTGTATTGGTTTCCCATATTTTCGGAGACTGCCTGTGATGAACTGGTAGAGGAAATGGAACATTATGGACAGTGGTCTGGAGGAAAACATCGTGTAAGTGTCACCTCTTGTAAACAAAACTAGTACTTGTTTTCTAGCAGGTCTTCATGTACTTTAATGTTTTAAATAAATGCTTCATTAGAAAGTGCACTGGGTGGTGTAGTCTGCAACTACTGAAAACTTAGTTAAACATGATACTTTTATTGCCTTTGTTTTATTCTATATGCCTGCAGTTTTCAAATAAATTAAAACCTATATTATATAAGTACTGAAAAAACCCACATTTTTGAGGCCCTTCTGGTTTTTAGGATAGTCGTATATCTGGAGGTTATGAAAATGTCCCAACTGATGATATTCACATGAAGCAAATCGGGCTGGATGGTGAATGGCTACATTTCATTAGAGAGTTCATTGCACCAGTAACACTAAAAGTCTTTGCTGGCTATTATACAAAGGTAAACTTTTAAAATTATTATAGGTGAATAGTTGAGTTGAGTGGTTAATTTGTAGGGAATGATTTATGAGATTAATCCCAGAATCTTCTTGCTCATGAAATATTTTAGAGGAGGCTACACTTTTCTCAGTTTTATTTATTATATATTTAAAAAAAATTGTTACTTTTGTGTGTTGATTGAAAATATTCCAGACTTGAGCTGTGTTGCTTTGTCGTGATGGGTAAGATAAATCCAATGTTGTAACTGTTTCGGACTTGAAGCACGAACATTTGCCAGTGAGTAGCTTTTAAAATTCAGCTCCCACGAATAAGCACGTATTTGATTTCGAAATTCACACACTGATGAGAAATCCTTTTGATTGCTACACATTTATTTCAGGGATATGCCATGCTGAATTTTGTTGTAAAGTACACTACGGACAGACAGCGTTCCCTCAGACCTCATCATGACTCTTCTACGTTTACCATCAACATTGCTCTCAACAAAGGAGGAGAAGATTTTCAGGTAAGCAATAGTCATTTCACTAAATATTGCTGCTCTTCAATTTATCTAAATCATTTCCATGCTTGGGTCCAAATAGACGTGGTTAGGACCCTGTGTAAGAGGAGAAGACATGCAGCACACATAGCAATGTGTTGCTGGTGGTAGAATCTGGCTCTGGATCATATTAACTCATCCACAGGTAGAACAACTTGTTCCATTTTGACCATCAAGGCATGCAGTGTATTTTTCCATTCCTATACTTAAATTATTTAGATTATTTTCAAAACTGCTATCTTGAGGAATGATGCTTTGGCTCTAGACCCCTGATAAAGGAAAACACTTGATCATGGGCTAACGTGCTGTCCTGAGTCAAGGCCTAGAAAGGGTGATTAACTAGTCTGTCATCTACAGTAATGTTACCGAATGGCTGATTGGTTGGAAACAATATACCACTAAGACTGTGCAAAGGAGCTGCTCTGCAGTGGTTACCAAAATAAAAGGGACTGAAATCCCTATTACCAGGTGGTGGTGCCACATGTATTGCTGCAAAGGAAACCTTCCTTAAGAAGTATGCCTTACTAGTATGGATAGAGAACTTCTGATGTTAAGTATCTGTTAATAACAATAAAACATTCTGATTGTTGGACAAAAGGAAAAATGCAATTATAACCCAAGCTAAGAAATCTGTCTTCTGATTTTTTGTAACAGGGAGGTGGATGTAAATTTATTAGATACAACTGTTCCATTGAGTCACCCAGGAAAGGATGGAGCTTCATGCATCCAGGAAGACTTACTCATTTACACGAAGGACTTCCCATTTTAAATGGAACAAGATACATTGCAGTATCATTTATTGATCCCTAACTTTATTTTCCTGCCTCTTCAAAACCAGTGGTTGGTTCTTTATGACATAAACTCTTATTTATAGTTTTCCTCCCAGAAGATGGTGATAAAAGAAACTTTAATTTACTTCCTCTAGACAGCAGATTTACTTTGAGCTAAAAGATTGAAAAAACAACTTTAAAAAATGTTGGACACTTCCAAATGTCTGCTCTGAGCCTTACGTCACAAAGTAAAAATGCTCTGTTTATTTTTGTACGCTGCTGTCTTGAAAGGTGGGGCGGGGAGGGAAAATAGAAATGCATTTTAAAATATTTTTTTTCTGTTATGAAAAATTCCCAGATACAAAATTATCTCCAAATCTTCTCTTGTGGTTTTCATTCAGTAAAATGATGCAGATGAAGTTGTGTGTTGTGCATATTTTATAACTACCAATAGAAGAACCACATATAGAATTAGCATCAAGTGAATCCCATAGCCTAGCAGAATTGCACACAAATTTTGGCTTTAAGTGAAAGCATATTTTGTGTGCTGATGTGCACTTTGGCAACACCCCAGTAAAACTTTTTAAAATACTTAGTTTATATTAAATATCAACATCTATATCCTCCTAAAGAATATATGCATTGCAAAGTTTGAGGAATAGATTGAATACGTTTTTTTTTTTTAAATGGCTTTATCAAGAACTGCAAGTATGTGTTCTAAAGAAGAACTTGTCCCATTAAGGTTACTTCTCTTTACCAAGTGTTCTTCAATTAAAATGAGCTATTTTTGTAATGTATAGTTGCACCAGGTTGATACTGGAAATTTAAATTCTATTTTCAGAACTCTGCTAAATTTTAATATCAGGATGTTTTGTAAACACAATTTTCTGTTTAAAATTACTTGAATTTTGTATCAGGAAAATGAAATTGGTGAAGTCTTTCTTTTAAACCTAAGAGGTTTGACTTACCATTTATTTTAAAGGAATCAGTTTTAAATATTCCTACTGTATCTACTGTTTGTAATTTAAAGAAACTTGAAGCAAACTCTAAACCAAGGAACCTAAGGTGCCGGAGTGCACAATGTGTTTAAAAACTTGTGAAAAATAAAAGGTAATTTTAAATTAATGTAACAGTTTTTGTTTGTCTTAGTGAAGATGGCAATATATCCCAAACTGTTATCTTTAAAATGTAGTGTATTTAACAATTTTAAAAGGAACTATTGTGTATCATAGTGAGCATGATCAACTTTATGTTGGCAAACGTTTTTTTTTAAATATTCTGAGTAGTCACCACTAGCTGCTTGGTGCTCTTGAATAATGTCGGTCATTAATTGGCGTCTAAGTCATTATCAAGATGGGCAAAGTTTTAAGAGCTTCAGCAGCAGTGTGTGTGTCTGCTGCCTGTTGTAATAATCCCTTTTGGCAAGCAGGGTATTGTAGTGATCTAAGCAGCAACCTCTCCCCCACTATCCTGACTGATGCTGTGTTGAAGGAAATTCACCACTAGTACTGTATGTCGGTCGGAGTGGTTTTAAGACCAGTTTGTTTTCTCTGAGTTGTCGTTTCCTGTATTTATATTCTTAACTTTTCTCCATTTCAAGCAGATGCTTACAGATTTCAGAAATGCACCAGCACATTGAGTTTCCTGACATCAGTAAATTCCAATTTTGCAGATACCTTTGCCTGAGTGAGCTGCTTTGACTGAGTGTAGGCTGCACTTAAGCAAAGGATAAAATTCAGAAAATCATCAGGACTCTACGGCATGAAAGCTGCCTTTGTTAATTACCTTTTTTCTGAGTGTTTGCCTATGGTCTGTTAGGATGGCATGGAAAACAGGCTGGGTCAGTTTAGTATAGGTCAGTGTAATAAAGCTTTCTTTATAGAGATACTTGAAAACAGGACACGGGGGGAGATTTTTGGAGCTCATTCGGCATAATTTTTGCTTCTACAGTCTAGATTTTGTTTTTCACTGATTTACTCTGTTTTGATTTATTTGTTTTGAAGACTTGGGTTATTAAACTTCTAGATTTTCATTCATTTACTCTTTCAGCTGTGAGCTCTTTCAACAAGCTAGACACATTTACCTCGCTCAGACTCGCATTACTAGAGTCCTTGCCTTATTAGTCAACCATAGAGGTTACTAAATCTCTTTCAGGCTGATAGGAATGTTACAACGTTGAGACAGAGCACTCATTCACTTCTTTGCATTGACCAAATATTGGAAGAATAGGCAAATTCCAGTGGGCATTAAAATCTAAAATGCACAAATGTTTGGTCTTAATAATGAATTTAGATATGATTTGTTAGCTTTAATGTACTGTTAGTAAACTAGCTCATTTGAATTGAATTTTCACGAGTAATACTGTAAAGCAAGCCTTGAGAGAGATGTCTGACCCTCCTAATACCAGACTACAGAGCTGAGACACAAGATCAGTAACATGGAGAAAATGCAGCCTAACCTCTGGCAGTATTCATAAGACACTAGGAGTACAAGGACATAAAGGTGGACTCTTTAACTGCAGTAGATGAGACATTTGCAGATTATGTGATTGGTTTTGCTTATGTTCAAGCCTAGTTCTTCACTAATAAACCAGATATGAATTCCAGATTCAGTGGTAGGGGTGATGGGAGAGAGGGCAATTTGTAATTATTTTTTAACAAAATGACAAGCCTGACTATTTTTAATCCACTTTATTGGTGTGGGAGCCACTGTGACCCTCCAGCACTACTTGTCGACAAAGTACTGGATAACACTCAGTATATCAGTTGACTTTTTTTTTTTGGGGCGGGGGGGGGGTTACAAAACATATGTAGCCCTCATTAAAGCCACCATGCCACAAGCTATTGTAGCATAGGCTTGTCACTCACTTCATTTTCTTCTGTTGCTGCCAGGAATAAGAGCATAGTTAAACACAAAGAGAAATGATGGATTTTCAGTAATGTGGAAACGCTGACCTCATCTCAAGTGTGAATGTTTAGTGCCCCGCCCCCGGCAGTTTTAGTGTATGGATGGAATATATGTTAATCAAAAGCAGGGCATCCACATGAAAGCTTTCCTTTTGTCAGTCTTCTAGAAATAGAGACAAAGAAATGAAAAGGATGCAGAAGTTTGGGAAGGACTCTGCCAAACCCCCTCCAAAACCACATTCAGATGGGAATTTATTTTCATCTGTGCAAGTAAAGTTTGTATGAATTCTTTTCAGCCACAGCAACATACTTATTTTATTCTTTTATATTTATCTCTGATATGCTCCAGCCTGGATCCAGAGACTGAGAAAGCAGGGGGTGGAGCCACTGGGTTGTGTCTTTCTGGGATGAAAGTAGTAGGCTGCTTGTTAGCCTTATAAATGGCATGAATGGATTCACTCTTCTCCGGAGCCCTGTGAGTGGTTAAACTATCAGCTGAATGACTTGAAGGTTTTTCGGGTGATGTAGCTGAGCTCCAGACAGCAACATTAGTCATTGCACTAGTTCTGAAATAATCATTTTCAGGCTGTCAGCAGTTGTCCTTAACTGGGGCAAAGAATATCTTGAGTCTGAGACTCAGGTGGTGTAAATTATTGTAGCTCCTCTGACTTTAATGGAGGTATGACATTTTACATCGGGTCCCCAGCCCATTGTCTTTGACTGCAACTCTTCTTTTGACTGATCCATTCATTAGCCTTAAGAAGCCGATGCGGTCAGATGTTCAGCTGCGTGTGTGTGTTCTCCATGTGTGCCATCCTAGCTCTATGTAGATAGCTGGCACGGTAGACCTTGAGCGAACCGCCCAATAAATCCACAGACTCGGTTTTCAGTGAAGGAACTTGGTCAGGTTTATTGCCAATGAGGTAAGGTGCTAATGCCCCGGCTCAATGGCTACAGGTACACAAACGCATGTATGCCCGTGACAATGGACCGGCTCAGTGAATCCCCTAGGCCAGACGAAGACATTGCCTTTGAGATACATCCTTATCCACAGATACAAACAAGTTATGTATTACTCCTTTGATGTGGCTAACCACCACCCATTATGTTGTACCTGTTGGTTCGATCAAAACATCTGTATCCATCATGCTGTCATCCTGACCTTATCTTTAGGATGGGTCAGTATGTTTCTGTTACTTTTGAAGAATGTTCTGGTATCAGGGTGTTCTGGCACTGTCCTGGAATGTGTTTACATGTATGTTTTTGTGCATAGTACCTCTTAAGAATGTGTTTCTGCAATATCAGCCCTGTTCTTGCCAGATTCTGTGAGCACGGCCTGCCTCTTGCTCACAACTTAACCTTGTTTTATGGCAGCAAGTTTTGACCACTACTTTAGCTCAGGCCTCTCATACACGGCCTTATGTTTCAGGCTCTCTTCCTACTACAGCCCAAAGTATGGTGGTTGGTTTGTTTTGTTTTGTTGTTTTTTTCTTCCTGGAGGAGCTCTGCCAGGCAAAAGCTTTGCTGGGACCCCAGCCAAAACTGAAAGTGAGGGGATTCCATACTGCAGAATCTTCACTGTATCATAACGTTGAGAGTTAGAGTGCAGATCCGGTCCAATGGCACTGTATCCTGGCTTCCTGGAAACTCATTTTATTTTATGCAGCAAGTCATGCTGTGTAATACTAAATTTTAATCAAAATCTTACGTGTTGCAAGGCAAATCTAGGATATGGCCAGAGGAGGGAAGAGTCCTGAAGCAGGAAGATTCCTTTCCTCTCAGGGGAGAAGTGACTAGTTGATTACAGTTAACATATAGCTTTAAGAGCAGAGGATCATGGACTGCTCTGTGTGCATTTAACTGCCTACGACGCGTGGGCACACACACACGCAGTAGGAAGAGCTGTGAGCATGTGTACTTATTTATGAAAGAGATCCGGGAGTGGGGACAGGAGTGTCAGTGTTCAGGAAACCTCAAAGTTCACTTCAGACACTGGACTGTGCTCTTATGGCTACCTCTCCCTCAGACTCGTGGCAGATGTTGTGGGGTAGTTATAGGCCTCCTGAGATGATGCCAAGGTCTGTAAACATGATGGGAAAGAGAAGGTTGCCTTGTTTATCTCATAATATTTGTTGACAATTTGTTCTGGATGGGACTTCAAATATTTTTTGTTCTGCGAAGAGCTGTAAGTTGGCCGTGTTTTTACAATGATACTCCAAGGGATGGTTTTATGTAAGTAACTTGTGTGGCATAAAAAGTGCAGACAAAGTATATTCAGCTGAAGGTAGTTCACTGTATTAGTAGGAGATGGCCACATCCCAAAGACAGCTGCAGCCCAGGATTTCAATCCACAGTGGTTGCAATCTGTAGGCTAAATCCTCCGGTGGTGTAAATTGATGTAGCTCCTTTGAAATTACCGGCTGACATTCTGGCCCTACATTAACAACACCAGTACTGATGCTCAAGAGCAATGTGGTGCCTGCTATGATACCAGTTTATTTAAAACAAAAAACAAGAAAGCCTTTACATGGTCCGAAACATGAATCTTATTCCCTATATATCTGCTCTCTTCACTGCATCCATGGTCTTGAAATTCCTCTGATTATTTTTGGATGATTTACTGTCTCTGGAGTAGGGCATAAAAGTATGATGTCACTCTACAGCAAGTTTATACAGAAACTGTTTATTTGGCCTGAAACCAGCATTCCTGCTATTTCGAAGACCTTTATCCAGCTGTGAGTAGGAGTTGGTCAAATACTAATGACTTTGGAGCAGCTTGTTCCCTGACCCTGAACAGGATGTGCATGTGAGACGGGAGTGAGAATGAGGAAGTGCAAGTAGACTACTCCCCCATGCGTAAGGGAATGATACTCTAGTTCCTTTAGGTGACAGATGCCCTTCAGCAATAGGCATGCAGAGAGGCTGTAAGAATCGTCATGTAAAGCAGTTCATCTCAGCTAGTGATACATGCACGAGTACTACTTAGCTTTGGCTTTTCAAAGGAGTGAAGTAAATAGCGCGTCACCTAAATCTCAGTCTAAGATCTTGGGGGCTGATGTCCTAAACGTCATCCTCTTAAATTAATGATAGGCCTGTGGCACAGCCCACGTTTGCTCATGCTGTGATTCACAACAGAGGCTGAGCAGTTCCCAGTGTCATTCTTGTGGATTTATTTCTGAGCAGCCTTGTGGTTCTGAGCACGTGCAAATGAATGCGAGGCAAGAAACGCAGGTGTGGACATCCAAGGTCTTAGTCTAATAAAATCACACATTTACCCCAGATGTTCAAGACCTATTGAGTTAGAGAGACACTTCCGTAGGGCTTTTAAAGTTCTATTTGGAGAATTCACTTATAGCTAAAATTTAAATATATAAACTAAAAAAATTAAGTATAGAACAAACTTATTTTTCAAACTGTCTCCTGAAACTTGTGGACTCTGACACCACTAATTTTAATCTGAGGTATCCTATTCTGGATAAAAATATCACTATTTCCTCCTTTAAGCTATTGCTTTGCTGAAAAGAACTAGATAAGTTCCTGGACAATAGGTCCACCAATGGCTATTAGCCAGGATGGGCAGGGATGGTGTCTCTAGCCTCTGTTTGCCAGAAGCTGGGAATGAGCAACAGGGAATAAATCACTTGATGGTTACCTGTTCTGTTCATTCCCTCTGGGGCACCTGGCATTGGCCACTCTCCGAAGCCAGGATACTGGGCTAGATGGACCTTTGGTCTGACACAGACCGGCTGTTCTTAAAGAATACACCATGCCATTGCTGCAGGATAGAAAGCTTTACACAGCACCACTGCAATAAGAAAAACACAGACATTTAGTGCCCATACACCTACACAGACTGTACACTTAGCAAAGCCTTAATGAACATAGAAGCATTATCAGTGTGTGATGAATGAATACAGGTGTTCATGTAGGCTTATGCAAAATAATGTGTGTATCTGCTATTTTGCTTAAATGTATTACAACATACAGCTAGAATATAAATTAGAACAATAGTAATAAATAACAGACATCATGGCCCATCCCTACGTTCCCCTTCCATGTTTGCACATGTCCCACTGGCTTAAACTGCTATTCCTGTTTACCAGATGTCAACTTTCCAGTGCAGATATAACTATATTGTGCCACTCCAGGCTTATTCTTATCCAAAGTATCATGTAACTGGACAAGAAAGTGAGGAGTAAGAGAGACAAATGCAAGGCATCTGTTACTTACTATGAGATTTATTTTAAATGCAAAATCTAATTCCCTCCTCTGTGGCCCTGAAGAGCCTCTTGGCAACAGGACTCTATTTCCAGTTGATAAAGAAAAGGACTGGGAGGCTGCACAGGTAGCATGCGCGTCAACATGGAACGGAGTTCAGCTTCTCATAAGCTTTGTTTGCTACAGTATAGGAGGTTGGAGGTGACAGGGTGGAACTAGAAGATTCTTTTGCTTTTTTGATCCTACCCACCTTGTAAGGAGCCCTATACAAGCCTGTAGATGCAATATCAGCCATTGGACGAGTGCAGCCTCATCAAAATGGCTTCATGGATGCTCTGCAGTTTGCAATGAAGATTTTTCCCGCCCCTCCTGCTTTCTGCACATCTGATCAGTAGCCACCTGGCTATGTGCCCTTCATGCGTGCTTTCTGCTTGTTAATAAACGCCTTATTTTAAGGCCACCTTTATTTTCCCCGTTCTATACTGGAACCTTTTTTTGGTAATTCTTAAAATTAAGACTAAACCAAGTCAGCATACCAGTGGAATAAGATGGCACGACTTAACTATCTTGAAAAAGCAGTGGTAGGCACTGGGAATTTTTCTGTAGACCAGCTGGATAACGGTCTCAAAATCTTTTAGTTCCGAAGTGATCTATATGGTAGGACAAGATCCTATTCAGTTTTAAAAGGAAGGACTATGATCTTTATGCAATCCAAGGAACTTCCATCTCCATGTAGAATAAGGGAGAAAAGTTCGTAACACAGATACATGTAACTGAAGTCCCCTTGTGACCAAGATGGAGTCCACTTTGTGGGGGTGGCTCCAACCAAGAAAAGGTGAATGAAGCAGAGAACTTGCCTTCCACCCCAGGGGCATCTATTCCAAACCTCCCAGAGTAAACACACACGAACAGTACAACAAAAGCAAGAAAGGAAAATATTTATTTACAGAGGTATGAATAGAGAAAAAGGACAGGGAGAAGACCAAGGGAGTGGTCAAATAGGGTTACTTTCAACACAAGGCCCAGTGGTACCACAGTATAAACGGATAGCTGCCAAGTACTGCATCTAGCCTCAGAGTTCAGGACTCTGGGCAGAGTTCCAATCTGGGAGTGAGTCCTGGCCTTTGGCACCAGTGAACTTTCCCCAACAAGCCCTTCCGGTGCCACCTTCTGCCGCACTCTGCAAACCCACACAGAGCAACAACCTCCTCATTCAACTAGCTACAACCACTCTCCTTATTCCCAATGTAGAGTCATAAGCCCCAGTGCTCACAGCCCTGCACAGTTCTGAGGATGGTGATACTGGGTTAAGCTCCAGTTTGTCCTTTTCAGGTGATTCCTTCCTGGTATGGTGCTCCTGCTGGCCCCCATTCTGGGGCATCCCCCGGTCAGCCACTCTGTTCCTCCTGGACTTTGGTCTCAGCTGCTTTGTTACATAAGGGCCTGCTCACTCTAGCCCTCTTCTCTGGAGCTACAGGCCCACACTCACCTGCCCCATCACTCTCGACCCCCTCCCTTCCTGAAACAATCAGCATTTCACCTTCCTGGAACAACCAGCACTGTCTCTATCTCAGGACAAGATTTTAAAGGGGCTTTGCTCTCTGAACCCCAGTTGCATTATGTACAGCTAATGGGGGCTTGGATCTAACTCATTCTTTAATATTGTATGTAAAATACAGGGCTAAAGACCTAAAATCATGTTTCAAAATTCCGATACACACACATGCTCTTGAAATTTTGTCTTGGCAAATACATTTAGTTGCTTTTGGCAATGTGGTGTCCTTAATTGTTTTCAGTCTAAAAGGAAGAGAAACGTATTGTAGAAATACTTTTGACAATCTGATTATTTAGCACTGTTGAAACACTGGGAGTCAAAATTCTACTTTTTTAAAAAACTATGGTTGGAATACTGCAATTTTATTGCAGAGCGGAGGTAACCTCTGTGCCATTAAAGCATTGACACATTGCACTGGCCTAAATGGAACACTGAACAACTAAAAACCAGAAGAGGTGTAGTACCAGAGTCCTCAAATAACCGCAGCATGAATGCCTGGTTTGGTTTGGTTTTGACCAAGTTTATCTTTCCAGAAAAATAATCTTAAAAATTGAATGGCCAGGACTCCTAGGCTGCAAACATCACTCCTGAGGTGTTTTACATTTTTGGTTAGAAGTGTGAACTTCCAGGAAATCTCACCCTTTAGGTGAGCATAAATATTATCATTCATGAATTTGGGGCCAAATCCCATAGTCTTTTAGCTTTTCTCCTATGAGAGAAAAGTTCTCACTGAGTTGATGTACTGCTTGTAGGTCTAATTACTAACATACACATACAACTGTATGGTAAACAAGTTAACCTAATTTAAAAAAACATTGACGCATACTGGGACAGCTGTTTTGAGCAGATTCAAGTATTTGGTAAGTAAGGGTCTGCTTTTTCTCCCACTGAAATTAATATGTTTGTCCATTAACTTTTATTGCTGTAGGATCAATCTCCAGATCCTATGAACTGCTCAGTGGGTTGTGGTTCCCAAGTGCTTAGAAAAAGCCCATCTTAATGCTGTGCGCTATCCATTTCCACAGTGAGTGCATTCATTTGCTTTAAGGCTAATGCCACTTTATAGAACTCCAAAGATTTCCTAAGATTTTACAAGAAAGTTTGGAATCTTAAAAGAAAATCTAGGATGCCATATTGTTGTTCTTGCTTTACAGTTTAGGAAAGTTAAAACTTCAGGCTTTTCTCTAACTTTATATTAGCCATAAGTTTGGCCGTTAAAACACTGACCACCCTTTATCAGAAATTAGAGTTTGTGCTGCAATGAGGAATTCTGCTACACAGGTTTCCAGATGCACTGTTTGGTCTCCAATGCTATTTGTCCTCCTAGTCTGAGTCCAAAGAAAACAGTAAAGCAGTCAAATAATACAGAAACTGTCCTATTGAATATCTCTCTCTCTCTCGCTCGCTCTCTCGTGTGACTGTTCACGTTATTAAACTTCCATAAATAAACAGCAAAATCCATTTCCTCTAACACTGGAAGGCTTATTTATATGCCTCAGTATAATTTATTTTGAAGGACTTCCTTACAAATTGAATGAAGATTTAGTGAAATTCCTGTAGATTTGAAAGGATTTCTGGCAATAGTAAATAATACAAATCATTTGCTTGGACACAGAGGATGAAATTTGAGCATTTTGGGCATTTTGTGTGAAATGGCAGAAATATTGGAATTTGTAGCAATATTTGGTTTTAAGATTAACACTCTGGAAACTCTGAAGTTTAAGGGGAGCATGAGCCAGGAAAATGTACATATATGTAAACTTCCCATCACATTCAGAATGGTTTCTTAACGTAGTGCTGTGCAATAAGTAT
This sequence comes from Lepidochelys kempii, assembly GCF_965140285.1. Classification (NCBI taxonomy): domain Eukaryota; kingdom Metazoa; phylum Chordata; order Testudines; family Cheloniidae; genus Lepidochelys; species Lepidochelys kempii. The sequence goes on from NC_136388.1 coordinate 30,338,184, forward strand.
AATTATCACATTTTGTACAAAACCTACTTTCAAATGTGTTCCTTTTATTACTGGGGGCTTGGTCCTGCTCCTTTTAAAGTCCCAAGGAAAAACTCTCATGAAAGTAGGATCAATCCCTAACTGACCAGCTACTAAGTCTCATCAACTTCCATAGTAATTGGGGGCTCAACGGCATGCTGAATCAGCCCACGTAGGAAAGCCAGAGGTCTCTTTGTCAGAGTCAATAGAGCAAACACAGGAAATATAGCAAAACAGCCTATTTACAGAACAAAAAGTGACCGTGATCAAGGTCTGTTGGACCATGGATTTGTTCATATCTGCTATGAACTGATGTGGTGCTACTTCACTTTCTTTTCATAAACCTGGTAACTCAAAATGTGATCCCAAAATGCAATTGTAATTAGAGCCAATTATTTTTCCTTTAAATTGTTAAAAAATTGTAAATTTTACATGAGATTATTTTGGTTTATTTTTCAAAAACCAGAATTTTTTTTTTAATTTAAAATGTTTTGGTTTTCAAAATCTGAAAACTGAGAATTTTTACTAAAACTTCATCTTTAAATTTCTGGGTTTTCAAAATTGATATTCCCTCCACCCCAAAGTTGTTGTGGGTTTTTTTTGTGTTTTTTTGTGGTTTTTTTGTTACTGTTGGAAATAAATGTTTAAATTAACTTTCCTCCATCCCCGCTCCCTGCAATCTGTTCTATTGGTAACATATTGATTCCTTTAAGTCTAATGCGGGAAACTATACTGTTCTATGGTGTCCTGGAAGAAATATCTTTCAGAGGGAATGTGGGTGCTGAGAGGCTGCTATCCCTGTTGAGAACCCAAAAGTGCACCTGGGAAACTGAAATTGCCCTTCCCCTCAGTACATGAGTTGACTGTTTTGTTTCCAACCAGTCTTCCGCCCATCAGACTGTAAGAGCAGAGCAGGTTGGGAGTTTTATTTCTCAGAGCAGCTGAGGCTATAGTTCAGGGTTCCTGCAAGGCCTGCTGGGTAGGGCACAGTAGATAAGGAACTCTGTAATCTTGAAAGAGAGAGAGAGTTGGAGGGAGCTGGAAGAGCTAAGAATCCTCCTGTGTTGCCTGTTTGGGTTTTTGTCATTATTTTATTGGCTCATTTTTTATACACTGGAATTTTTAGTTGAAGAAATAATAGGAAGGCAACCCCTCTAGAAGGAGCCAGGCTTAGTCCCAAAAACTGGGTGTAGTCCTCGTTTGAGGATGGATTGGAAATTAATTTAAATTCCTCTGAGCCCCTTAGGAAATGATTGAGGAAGAAAGTCCTTAATAAGGGAAGCTTTTGTCTTGTTTTGAAAAGAACTCTACAAATTGATTTGGCCTACTTGTGTAATGCACAGAGTAAGGACTACATGAATAAAGGTTTGCAGGATTGGTTTAATAAAAGTGACAAATCCTCTTCCATTTCACAAAGAAACTGGGGAGAAGATGACTATTGTGGTGTTCCTGTTGCTGTTCTTACATGTGGAAGAGGATGGAAACTATTACTGAAGTTGCCACAGTTCAGTGAAACTGCTGCTGTATATGGGAAAACCTTGGAGAAACCAATGTTGCTGGTGGAAATATCATAAAGTTCATAGGTAGCATAAACAAAGACATTTTACTAGAATAATCATCAGGGTATTTTAGTTATTCCACTATGATGAACATTGTCCAAGTCTTTTTCTTAAAACTCTGCCAGCTCCTGTACATTGTTTTCAACTATTTTAAAACCTGTTTATTTGAAAAGAAAAGAAAAAGTAGTGAAATCTTGTCTTATGCATCTGTAAGCAGCCCAATATTTAGCAAGTAAATCTTAAGACTGGGTGCCAAGGACTGTATCCAGGGCTGCTTGGTCAGGAATCTTTATTCCTCCTGGATAACAGTATATTTTATAAATTATTAAAAATTCCACCTGTATGGGTATCTGTTTCTCCCTCCCAGTCAGAAGCTTTAAGGCATGATGTTCTGGGCAGAGGATAAGCACAGGCTGGAGCAATCCTGGATCTGGGTTTCTTTCATACATGTCCAGAACGAAACCATATACGGTAGGTACAAACCATGTACTGGCAAGTAGATAGGCTAGATGATCGAACAGAATTTAGAGTTGCAAAAGGCCTAGGGTGAAATCCTGGCCACATTAAAGTGAGTGGATGTCTTGCCATTAATTACAGTTGTGCTAAGATTTTGCCCTTAGGATTCAATACAGGCAGACTGGTCTGTGAAGAAAAGATAAGGAATTATTTGTATATGAATGTATCTCATAAAAATGCAGATTGGTTTTTATCTTCTCCGTATATAAATATTCTGCTTTAGGTGTCTCTTTTTAAAGTGCTTAACTTCAAGCTGATGATTTCATATGCTGTGGGGTATGTAATGCTGCTTCTGTACTATAAAGAGTGAAACCTAAAAAGCTTACTTGGATTGAATATCTTCCACAGGACTTTGACCTGTCAAAAGGTTTCATTTCATGTAGACATTGCTTTACTGGATTTTTATCTATTCATTCTCTGTGGGAAGAGGTAAGAAGAGTTTGCTAATAACAGGGTTGTTTCTTCCACAAGTAATGAAGCTTACAGGTGATGCAAAAGAACTATTTAGGCCTGTTTTATCAAAAGAAACTCATTTTTGCCTGCTTTCTTTCTCTCAGGGATATCTGGTTTTGTGGCTAAACCCAATTTACACTAACATATAAAATAAAGGAAATTCCATTGATGATGCAGTAATAATCTTAACTCTCAAAACTCTAGTGCTTAGATATTGCAGAACATCTAAAGAGCTTTTTTATGGAAGTGAAAGGGATGGTTTAAGACCATAAGTAATTCTACACAACTTAGCCTGATCATAAATAGCGATAATGAAGTACAGAGACAGCCCTGTCAATCCAGTTGCTAATCTCTGGTGAACAAAGAAATACAGATCTTCAGAGATTAATAAAGCCTCTTTTTGCCTACAATGCCTTAGTCTGAGAAACCTGATTCCCAACAAATATTTCTTCCATCACTTGCACAGGATCCTTTGACTATGTCTTTGATGATGGTATGTAACGTGATTGATAGAAATTTTAGCTTTTTCCTAGCTTTTATTTGCCTTCACTTTGGTAATCCTACTTCCTTGACTTCAGTGTTTAATGACTTTAGTCTGTTATACTTACATCCTGCTCCTGCTAATTGCTAGGTGTGCATTCCATGGAAACTGCAAGTGGAATATTAAGACACTTCCTCTCTCCAATACCACTTGGCTGATGAATGGCACTTTTCCATACCTTGTGCCAGTTTCTCACTTTAACCCATCTTTTTCTAAAATGTCTGTTGTCCACTGCTAAAGAGATTAACTGCAGTCCTTCCTTACCTATTTCTTAACTGGTTTACTTATTTTAAACTCCTGGAAGCCAGTTGTAGATAAAGCATTTCTTCTTTGCATTGACAGCTGTGGCTTTAGTAGAAATCGCTGGTAGCCCTTGCTTTGCACAACTTGATACAAAGAATATTCATCCTTTCCAGCTAGCTTCCCAACCTCTCAGCTTTTGAATTAGGACAGTTTTTCTTTATGGTAAGGTGTTGCAGCAGAGGAAAAACACTCAGAGGCATAGCTGGCATAATTGAGAGTACAACTCTGTAAGTACGTAAACTAAGGAATTCTCCATGTTCATTAATAAGAAATAGCTGTACTCTTCCACTGTCTCTTGTTTCTCTCTCCCTGCTGTCCCCTCTTCACTGCAGTACTATCTTCCTTCAGACCAAATATAGACTAAAAAAACCCTTTCCTTTGCTTTTTGAAATGGAAACAGATACACAAAGCGTACTGACTGGCAAAATGTTGAGTTTGCACTTCACTCAGACAATCCCTATTTTAAGGGATCATTACATTGTTTGAATTAAACTGTTACTGTCTTCAAATTTAAGTACATTGTGATGCAGTGAGTTCAGAAGGACACATGAAATCCAAGCAAAGTTCTCTGAATTTTGTCATTGGTGTTTAGTATTCTTTTTTTCAAAAATTCAGGGCAGGATTCCATCAAAAGTCTCGTGAATTTGCTAAAGTTGGACCAAGAATCAACCCATAAAAGTTGGGATATAATTTGAGACTACATTTTGGATATTTCCGTGGCATGGTCTTTGGCTGATGTTCTGCTCTGGTTATTCATCCTGTTAGCTCAGATGCAAGCTACATATATGTATTCAGCAAACATGCCAGGACGACAAAGTCTTAATTTCTCATTCAGTGGTTAGTTTAAATTACTAACAGGCAATGTTACAAAGATCTGTTAAATACAAAATAAACCATGGTAATTCCAGTTTATCTGCAACGAAAACAATACTTGATATGGAAAATAAAATAGTAGTCTCAGTTGTTGCATCATGCTTGTAAATTACTGAGCTTCTGTACAGCCTCTGACTTCTGTTACCTCTTGGAAATGACATTTCCTGACTGAATTCTAGAGTAAGGATCATAAACTTTGTAGTGCAACTCCTTCTCTTAATTGGCTGCGGAGGTTGACGTATTTAGCCTAGTTTACTGAGCAAGAGAAGACAGAGGCAGTGTAAGTCAAAAGGCATTACTATATACACCTTTCATCGGATAAGGAACAAGTGGAGTTAAAAATAATGCTTTGATTCTATACTTCTGCCATCCTGTGGTCAAACTGGCACATTCAATTTGAAGGGATGTGTTAATGTTGCAAATAGCCTAATTCCCTTCTGCGTGATATTTTCTCCCTAAATATTTAGCTCTACAAATACTAGACCCTGCTTATTTAAGGATTCATGTGTGTGTGTGTGGCACTTTTGTAGTTCTTACATACATACACCTCCCTTGAGATGGCGGTAATACAGTCTTGTTTGACAGAGGGTGATACAATTCCAGTTAATACAACAATACTCCTACAGATATTCAAAGTAGCTTGCAAGCATAATTTCTCACAATGAAGCGGGTATCCTCGCCAGTTTACAAACTGGGAAAGGTCAGTGTCACCTGACAGCACTGCTCGGAAGAGGCAGGTCGCCCTGCAGTCTTTTGCTTTAACCACTGGACAAGTGGTTCTTGAACTGAGCTCGTCAGACCAACTGTGATCCCTAGATCCCTTCCTGGTGGTCTGTAGAATTAAACACATTGACAGCCGAGTGGTGGGGGATTAAAATATATAAGTGGGATAATTCATGTGACACCCACACAGGCTACTCCTGGAAAGAAAGAAAAATCAGGGAAATATTGTGAGACCCTCCCTGCCTGTCTTGCATCTTTTTAAGGCTCTCTTCCCCCTGAATTTACAGGCTCCAGAACTTCTTACGATCACCTTAATCTAAACGATAACCAGCAGCAGGAACTGGAGCACCACCTTCCCTGCATCTCTGGTTCTCACTGGGGGACACCCCCACCTCCTCTCCTGGCTCAGATCTCAGAAGTTTATTCCGAGAATATACCCTTGGGTAGTTAAGCAACTGTTTGGTATTTTCTAATGAAATAATTTAAGGCCAAACATGTTTAGGCAGAGGAATTAGTAATACCCAGAAAATGCATTAGGACATGGGGGCACTGTGAGTTGAAAGTTGTCTTGTTGAGTCTTTGCGTTATTTACAATCCAAAATGTATTGCTGTAAATCAGATGCTTAGCTAGATGAGTTTAATAATCCCAGTTAAAAAGGATATACAGTCTTCAAAGGGCACCTAAATTTCCTTGCATTTGCCCCCATTGTCCTGCAGGGAGAGTTGTATGTTGATCTTGTTTGATTTTAGCCATTCTGGGTAGCTAAGTGAATTCTTTTCTTTCCAGAGGTTGTGTGTTACTGTACATGTATGACTAGAAGCATTGTCATCACCTCTTGTCTTCCTACCCAGTGAGAAATTTGGGGATTCTCTGGGTATCCACTGTGAAGATGTATCTGGTTATCTAGCTTCTTAGGAAGACTTCTTTTGGGTGGGGGGGGGCGGACGGGGGATGGACACTTCTCTTGCCAGGATCTTGTTACATCTGGGCGGTCCCCAAACAAGTCTGTAGTCTGCTTTCCATTTTGGCACAGCCAGCAAAGATCTGTAGAGCTAAGGAATGCATGGGATGGAGTCTCTACTATTTTATATTGTGATCATTGTTAGGCAGGTATTCCTTGTGGCTTGCTCACATTTTGCTATATCTTTTGCTAGGTTCCCCTCATTATTTATTTAGTTATTTTTATTTTGCCACCAATTCTCAGACTTTATTACAGCGTTGTGAAATCCTTAGTGTTTGAGAAGTTAGAAAGTCCTGTACTGAGAGAGACTCAGGGCTTGTCTTCGCTACTGAGCTACATCAGCGCAGCTGCAGCTATGCTGATGCAGGGCATCCGCTGAAGACGAGCTCCCATCAACGTAATTACTCCACCTCACCAAGAGACCAACATAGCATGGTATAGACAGCACTTTAAGTCAATGTAACTTGCATTGCTTGGGCGGGGATTTTTCACACCCCTGAGTGACGTAAGTTACATCGACTGAAGCGGTAGTCTAGATAAGACCCTTGTTTTTGCTGTGACCACTCTTGGGGTAGGTGGGGGGCTATTAGCCCTCAGTTTTTACTTTGCATTGTGACAAGACTGTCGATATGTAGAACCCTAACATTTGTTGCTTATAATCAAAACAAATGAAGGTTTTCCCTCTAAATTACATAGCCTATGAATTCTACCCACTGTATCTCGGACTAATTGAAAAACACACACTTACTTTCTAGCCTATGGATTTGGGGGAAAAACCCACTCTGGCTCTTGTTCCAGGTGATCAACTCAGCCACTCAACAAAGTGCTCCTTCAAGCAGATGATGAGCACCTATCTGATGAGGTTCAATAAGGATAAGTGCAGGGTCCTGCACTTAGGATGGAAGAATCCAATGCACCGCTACAGACTAGGGACCGAATGGCTAGGCAGCAGTTCTGCGGAAAAGGACCTAGGGGTGACAGTGGACGAGAAGCTGGATATGAGTCAGCAGTGTGCCCTTGTTGCCAAGAAGGCCAATGGCATTTTGGGATGTATAAGTAGGGGCATAGCGAGCAGATCGAGGGACGTGATCGTTCCCCTCTATTCAACATTGGTGAGGCCTCATCTGGAGTACTGTCCAGTTTTGGGCCCCACACTACAAGAAGGATGTGGATAAATTGGAGAGAGTCCAGCGAAGGGCAACAAAAATGATTAGGGGTCTGGAACACAAGACTTATGAGGAGAGGCTGAGGGAGCTGGGATTGTTTAGCCTGCAGAAGAGAAGAATGAGGGGGGATTTGATAGCTGCTTTCAACTACCTGAAAGGGGGTTCCAAAGAGGATGGCTCTAGACTGTTCTCAATGGTAGCAGATGACAGAACGAGGAGTGATGGTCTCAAGTTGCAGTGGGGGAGGTTTAGATTGGATATTAGGAAAAACTTTTTCACTAAGAGGGTGGTGAAACACTGGAATGCGTTGCCTAGGGAGGTGGTGGAATCTCCTTCCTTAAAAGTTTTTAAGGTCAGGCTTGACAAAGCCCTGGCTGGGATGATTTAACTGGGAATTGGTCCTGCTTCGAGCCGGGGGTTGGACTAGATGACCTTCAGGGGTCCCTTCCAACCCTCATATTCTATGATTCTATGCTGGTGTGCGGCACAGGCCCTGGAGCCTTTCCATGCCTCCACTGCAGTTATGTTTGGCACGATCTGTTCCCCTACCCTTGCATTTCTGATCTCATGGCTATAGAGCTTGCTACTAGGGAACCTATTGGTGGGTTCTGCACCCTGGAGACTACCCTTAAAGGGGGATCCAATGACAGAGGGGGATACTGCTGAAAAGTTATTGTTGCACAGTGCTACTGAATCTCCACTGAGTGGGAAAGGGGATGATGTGCATTACCCAGCCCTTCTATCCCTCCATCAGCATTCTTGGTCACCACCTCTGCCCATATCCATGCTGAATGTGAACTCCTGTGGAAGATTTATCGTTTTTTCAGTAATTATTTAATATGTCCTGATTCTCAGGCGGTCTAAGGGTCCTTTACACCACTCTGACAGTGCAAAGGGGCTGCAAAGTGAGAGTAAATTCCCATGCAGAGCAGGGTTAACGGACATGGAGGCACTAGCCAGTTATTGGCAGCATTGATGGGGGTGGAGGGGTATAAAAAACACTCAACAGTACACAACAGGTACTAAGAGGAGATGCACCATTGCTGTCTCCTGCTCTGACAGGTGGGCTGGATCTCAGTGCTTTCTCAACTCTTACTCTATAATTATAAAGTACTCCAGGACAGTACTTAGACCAAGGATAACTTGGTGCTTCCCTCTAAGAGCTTATAGTCTTGAAGGTCAGTTTGATGGGACTGTTGCCATGAGTAAAATTATTCTGGTGTGTAAGCATTTGCAGGATCAGCCCCTAAAATGTAGACATCACAAATAGAACACACAATGGTTCCAGCAGCAACTTAGGATAGGAAGTGAAGGACAACAATAGTAATATGGTCTCCATGGGGGAAAATCTTTCATTCAAGATCTTTTTACAGAAGAAAATGGTCTCAACCTATAAGCACTTCACAAATACTAAATTTAGAAATTGTCAAGGAATGTAGTCTTCTCCCTTTGGTGAAGTATGCACCTAATTTTTGCTTAGTGGCAGATTCCTTCTGACAATATATGTAAACTTTGCTATGAATATTTCTGTTTGAAAGATTTTTTTTCAACATCTATGTAAACACTTCTAAGAAACCATGGAACAATATTTGTTAGAATCTTCTCCTTCCTGGCAGGCTTCCACTAAAGATCTCACAATAACTAAGTAATTTATCCACGGTGTACCTCTCTTTTTCCCCAAGGATCTCTCACAACGTCTCCATTTCAAATATGAAGGTCACTGAAAGTACTGAATTTACAGGTTCACTAGTGTTTAATTGTATTATCTCAGTAAATAGAAGTCTCCGTAGTGGTTAATATTACAGAAAATGATGCAACCATTTTCCTGATGATTCTGGTTGGTTGTAAAATATATAAGTATTGGATTTGGATGACTTTGGATTTAAGACATTAGACCACAGCTGAAGATATTCAAAACCATAACTCACTCTTTGTCCTGCCCTGTGAACCCTGAATTACTTGGTTCCCCAAGTCTTGAATCACTTTATATAAAATACTTGAAAAGTCATGGCAGCAGGGACTTGAATTTAGGCCTCCACCTCCTTGCTGAGTGGTCTAACCACTAGGTTATAGGATTTCATTTTTGTATAAAATACATGACTAATCATCAGGTGAAATGGTGTGTGCATGTATGGGTGGAGGCAATGACTAGCTTGGTGGTTGGGGACTCACCTGGGAAGTCAGAGGATCAGGCTCAGATTCTGGGAAGAGGAAGGATGTGTATTATCCAGCCTCTCCCTCAGTATGCTACGTCCCCGGTTCAGTGGCAAACTAGATCCACATACCAAATAAGAACTCATGTGGATCTCAAGCAGGCTAGGTTGAAATGCTGGAAAAGACATCTAGGGTGAGAGAAGCTTCTTTATACAGATGGGTAGCCTGGTTAAAGTTAAGTTTATTCTCTAGGAATCGTGTTATGATTTTGTTTTAATATGTAGTCTCTCTTTCCATTATCCTTACTCACTATCTTTTAAATCTTAACCTCTGAGAATAAATTTATGACTGTTTTCACTATAAATCTCTCTGCTGTGATATTATGATGGGAGCTGATTTTAAGTTGAATCATTCAAGTTGGTTCATTCTCCCTTGGGGAGAGCAAACCTGAATGAGTGTCCAGTGGGATAAGGGGCTGAAAACTACAGGCAAATGCTTCAAAGGAGCTCAGCGACTGGGGTGCACCAATTGCTATCCTGCAAGGCAAAGGAAGGGCTGGCATAGTCCAGAGGAGACTGTTTGGTTGGCTAACAGACTGAAGCTGTCAGGGAGCTGACATCCAGTTAAGCACGAACAAGTCTTCCTCTCACTGGAGGTGGGGGGACAAGGTGACTCAGTCCAGGGAACCTTGGGAACCATCACACTTTCCCTACCTACTTGCTTTAATAGGTGAGTAGCCCCAAATTTCTCCACCATGGCTGGAATCACAATCTGAGCAGGAGAGTAAAGGAATACTTACCCCTCTGTGGAGCTGAATAAAGGCTTTGACAATAATACTACTTCCCTCTCATACAACACTTTTCATCTGTAGAACTTAAAGTGCTTCTCAAAGCAGGCCAATATTATTTGCATTTTTTTAATAGATGGGAACCTGAGACATGAAGTCACATGTCCAAGCAGGTCAGTGGCAGAGCCAGGAATAGAATCCAGATCTCCTGAAGCCCAGTCCAGTGCTCTAGGCATGACACCTACTTCTCAGCCACTATTTTTTGTACCTACCACAATGGGGCCCCAACGTGCTACTATAATAAAAACACTAATGATTAGAAACCATTGTGCTGTGGAAAGTAAAGCTGTATATAGCTGTCTGAGATACTTAAACAATCTTAATTTCTACTTGCAGAGAAGGTATGCAGCAAGCTTTCACACTAGAAAAACTGTAGTAAGCGAACTGGTTACAAATATTGAAAAACCTCATTTTTTCTTATAAATGAGTTTGGAGAGTCGAGATCTTTCTCCAGTCCTTCCTCGCTAGTGGGGTTTTATTTTTGTTTTTTTCCTGCTGCGGGTTCATTTCTGAGCTCTGTTGTTAATGACACTGGCCTTGCTGAATATCTCTGTGTCTAGGTGCTACATTCCCTTCTTCTAACACTGCATTTTCTCCCTCTCTCTGTAGTAGGCAGCTGTTTAGTCTTTCAGATTTCAGACCCTCTTTTTTTCCTAGATAACTATATGTGGCATATTTTCCCTCTCTGAAACGTTTTTGTTCATAAGGGTTTTTCCCCATTTCAAGCTTTTATTACATTAGGACTCATAAAGAATGAAAACAAGTTCTGATGTGTATGAACTGGGTATGACTGAAATATGAAAAGCATCTGTAGTTTCTATTAAACCACTAATTACTATGAAGATTTCTGTTAACTCATTCTCCAGAAAAACTGGAGAACTGGACCAACAAAGTCGCATCAGATATTTAATGTCAATGTCAAAAGTTTATCTTTGGTATAGAGATGTTTTTTAAAAAAATTGAACTTCCCTCTTGTAGGAAATTTTAACAAATTTTAGCAAAAAGTTGAGTTATCAAATATATTCACAACATGAAGTTTTGAACTGGAAATATCAAAATGGAAAACTTCAGTATTTTCAATCAAAACAACTCACCATGTCAAGATGATATTTTTTCATTTTGATTCTACCAATCAAAAAAATAAAAATTAGATTTCAATTAAAAATAATCTTGTAGAAAATTTTGATTTAGATAAGACCCTATGTTCTGACAGGAATACTTTTCATGTGGAAAAAGCTCTGCTTTGGCAGATGTCCCTAATCCCTCTAATCAAGTTTAAAAAAAAAAATCTTAAACATGAAGTGGAGACTCCTGTAGTGTTTCAGTGGGTGGCTTAGCTAAGTATGTGGGTTTGAAGAACTACTGATGGAAAGCAAAGTTGAAAAAGCGGGTTTTACATTTTGATCTGACTACTGAAGTTTGTGGCTATTCCTGTCTCTCTCCTTTGTATGTTTTTCTAGACTACCTCTGGCTCCCACAAGTGTTCTGGGTGAAATCCTCGGCCAGTTGAAGTTAATGACAGTTGTGCCATTGACTGTAATGGACCAGGATTTCACCCTCTGTCTCTGGAGCTCACAAATCCTTTTTCAGTTGTACCAGTGAAACCTTGTTGTCGAGGTAGGTCATTATCTGGGAAGAGAGGCACTCTTGCAGTTAGAATGGGCCATTCCTTATCCTTTGGATTTTGAGTTTGATGCTGAGCCAGTTCAGAGAATAGAGCAATGAGATAATTTGATCATGGTGAGCTGTGCTACAGCGTAGATGAGCTGCTGTGTTTTTTGAGTGGCATTCTTCAGGGTGAGTGGCATTCTTCCTACTACCAACTGGAATACAAACAAATTCCTAATGTAGCCTGAAAGAACCTACATAGGATAAGTCTAACTTATCTTGTTTGCTTGCTAGCTAAGTTTCTCCTTCTTCTAAAGAGTTAATGCACCAGAAACCACAAGGCTAAATATATTTGATTTTACATTGAAAGAAAATGCCATCTCCTCAAGGAACACTAACAGACAGGGATGAAGACTTGTCCTCAGATACAAGCATGAGATATGCAGCAACAATTTACAAACTTATTACAATGGTTTTCCCATCCTGCAAAATTTTGAGACTTCCAAAATTTTCTTGTTCTTCTTCATTAAGATGAAAACGAGACCTTACAAATATTTTTGTGCAAAATGTGAGACCCATGCACCCCTGAAAAGGGGATGAGAGGGGGAGAAAGCAAAAACCCACCCCAGAGCAGCCAACAGCCTGGGGTTAGAACACTCATCTGGGATATGGGACACCCAAGTTCACAATCCTGGCCTTAATCAGGCAGAGCAGAGACTTCAACCTGGCTCTCCTCCACCCCAGGTGAGTGCCCTCATCACCTGGCTATTCTGGGGTGAGCTTAATGTTCTCTTTGTCTCTCTCTGAATGTGACCAGAAATTCCATCCTGGTTCTGAGAAACCTTTCCTGATGAAAGTTTAATTGAATCTGGTATGGGTCTGTGAAAACTTGCTGTTGTGACATATTGATATTTTGACAAACATTAAAAAAAAATCCTGGTGAATTCTAATAGTCAACACTACAATAGAGTCTTGCTTAGTGTACTGTAATCCCTGGTATCTTTATTCTAAAAAGAGACCGATCCAGTCCTTGTGTGAATTTAGGATTTACAACCTGGATACGAGGGTATAATCCAGTTTTGCATTGGGCAGGATTTCATCATGAAGGGCGGGGGGAGGAGAGAGAGAGCTTGTAGAGCCAAAACAAGATGTGACCCATTTTGTTTTCATGTTCTACTACCCCCTACCTAGTTTTTTCACTGAAGAGGAAAGAAAGGGAATAGGAATGTCTACTGCACCACTGTTCGAGAATCAGTGTCTCGTATCATTCTTTCAACTCCATTGGTCCAGAATGACAAGACTAGAAGGAAACAATGAAAATGTCATGTTTCAGTTTTTACTCATTGCCCACATTTATAGCGTCAGGCACAATAGCTGTTCCTCTGCTCCAGGTGAATGAAACCTCTAAATCAAGAGCTGTACAGCTGCTAATGAAACAGCTGCTTACTCATCAGTTCCAGCCTTGTAGTTAAGTCCCTGCAGTACATCTTTGCTCAGAATTCCAGTGCATACACACATGCAAAATATCTATCAACCAAGGAAGGATGCTCTTAAATATAAATCAATGTACACATTTTAAATGCTCTTTTAATTGCAATTTGGATATAGGCACTTTAGATATGGCTTTTTAACTGGGGAGCTGAGCTGATGTTGCAAAGCTTCAGAACCAGCCAATTGACTTCCAGCAGGGTCACAAAAGGGCAGAAAATGTGCTTGGTGTCATTAAGCATCTTGACAGACAGTGAAAAGCACTTTCAGTGGCAGTACTAGCTACACTGTGTGTGTGTGTGGTGACAAAGTTCCTCCTCTGCCTTGGTGGGTCCTGTGCTTATTGGCAGATTTGCTCGCCTCAGAGATTCACAGCAACCCTCAGTTTGGCCACTTTTGCTAGTGTCTCAAACCTGCTGTTCACTCAGCTAACCTCCATCACTGGCCAGCATGGGGAAAAGGAAGGAGAACAATCCCCACAGTCTCTGCTGGCCCACCTCGTGGGTTGGGGGACAGGCCAGGGACCTTTCCCTCTGGTGGGGCTCACAGTCCAGGTCAACTCTCCCTGTATCCAACAGGGAGATGGGGGGAACCCGGGCCTGCCCTCTACTCCAGGTTCCAGCCCAGGGCCCTGTGGATCACAGCTGTCTACAGTGTTTCATGTAACACCTGTGTGACAGCTACAACTTCCTGGGCTACTTCCCCATGGCCTCCTCCCAACATCTTCTTTATTCTCACCACAGGTCCTTCCTGCTGATGCCAGATAGCAATTGTACTCCTCAGTCCTCCAACAGCACACCCTCTCACTCTCAGCTCCTTGCACGCCCCTCACTGACTGAAGTGAAGTCCTTTTTAAACCTGATTAGCTTGCCTTAATTGATTCTAGCAGCTTCTTAATTGGCTCCAGGTGTCCTAATTAGCCTGTCTGCCTTAATTGGTTCCAGCAAGTTCCTGATTGTTCTGGAACTGCCCCTGTTATCTTACCCAGGGAAAAGGGACCTGCTTAACCTGGGGCTAATATATCTGCCTTCTATCACTCTCTTGGACCCCCGTCCCGGACATCTGCCCCTTCTGTGGTGTGAGGGAGACCTTGGCGCACGTTTACTTGGAGTGCGCCAGGTTGCCGCCCCTATTCTGGCTCCTCACAAATATTTTGTTATGTTTCTGGCTACACTTTTCCCCTCACCTCCTTATCTATGCACTCCCTATCTGTGGCCCCACAAAGTCACGGTACCTCCTGGCCAACCTCCTCCTGGCCCTGGCTAAAATGGCCATCTATAAAACCAGGGTGAGGAGGTTGGCCGATAGAGTCTTCTGTGACTGTGAGGCCTATTTTCAATCCTCTGTCCGTTTGCGTATCCGGGCAGAGTTCCTCTGAGCAGCGTCCACTGACTCCCTTGACACCTTCGAGGAGCAGTGGGCACTGTCCAGGGTTCTCTGCTCAGCATCCCTGTCTGGTTCCCCTAGTTTGACCCTTTGACCTCACTCCTGTCCGTCTTATTTCATTATTTGTCCCCTGGAATTACTTGGTTTCCAGGTCCTGTGGATCCCCCTCTAATGCTGGGGGGGGGGATCCTTTAGCAGCCTGCACACTTCCTGGATCCCAATAGGATCACTCTCCTGTAGCCATCTGGCCCGACCCTGTCACAGTGTATATATATGGACAATGGGTTTCTATGGAGTCTTTAACTCCTGTGTGAGGGGACTGAGTGGACTTGGCTCCTGTGTTCTGTATTTGTAGCCCTTGTAAAGGAACCTCAGATTAAAGGCATGTACAGAACTAGTACTGAAAGCACCCTTGTATTCACCCCCTACACACCACTGCAATAATGTTCATACAAAATATGCCCTTTGAGGTATCATCTGAAAACTAATCACTTGCTGGTCAATAATATTGTAGTGAAATACATGTAGCAACATTATATGTAAAGTTATGAATTCCCCCTATATGATGATAGTAGTACATGTTCAAAACCACACAGCCCTGCCTAGGCAAAAGTTGCTAAACAGGCCTATGCTAAACAAAGGAATGTGTGTTTACCTCAATATACATGTAAGTAAGAAACAGATCCTCCAAACAGCAGGGGTAGTAGATAGCAGAAAACGGAACCATTTGCATTTTAGCAAACACCGGTGGGGGAAGAAAGTGCAGGGAACTTCCTTCACCACTGGTCTCTATGTTGCCTTCCTTACTGCTTGACTAAACTTTACTGTGAAGGGTAACTTCAGAAGACTCCAAGTCAAAGGTTCACTGGCTATATAAAAAAAAAAAGTGGCAGAGGATGTCAAATTCTCTTTCACCTAAAAAGGAAATGGCGCCAGAACCTTTGGGTGTCTGGGAGAGATCCTGACCAAGGAAAGGCTCAGTCACTATCTTGCTGGAAGCCGGGAGTGAGAAAGGCCATCTGAAACAAAGCCTTGAACCAAAATTTACTAGATTAAGTTTTAGATTTCTAGATGTGTGTTTTCACTTTTATTTGCTTACAGCCATTTCTAACTTTACCTCTTATACCTGAATTTACTTAAAACCCTATCTTGTTTTGATGTTAAACTTGTTTTATTTTTGAATCCAGTGCTGTGTTTAAACTGAACTGTTTGGTAAATCAGCTGTTGAATATTGACTCTTTACAGATCTGAACTGTCCAGGAGAGGGCTGGACACTGCAGAATACAGGTTTTGGGGGAAATCCAGGACAGAGTGTGTGTTGAGTATGTGCAGTAACCAAGGCTGGTAGAAGCCTGAGTGTGATTGGTATATCTGTCAAGCTGCTGGGGTCAGGGCTGCAGCTAGACACACATATTTAGGCTAGTTGTGAGTGGCCCAGGTTGGGAGCTACAGCAGCAAAGCATTGTGAGGCACCCAGGGTTACAGGACAGGTGGTGACACAACCCGTCAGTGGTCTGGGCTGCACCTGAGAATGTGACAAGAACATTATCCCTGTTGACATAGAACACGCAATACTGGCCTGGAATGTTAAATCTAGAGGAGAAACAGTAACCCATCAGGTTTTCTTCATAGGTCTGTGGTGCACAAACAGGGAAACAAAAAACTAAGAGGAGGAGAATCCCATGAGTCTCCCGTTTCCTCCCAATCTTCTCCCCCTAGATCTTGGAACAGATGGAACATCTCCATTATACTTCTGTCCCCGTTTCTCAGGATTGGAAAATATACTTTTTCTATCCTCTGTATATGCTGTACCTGCAGTTAAATGTATAGCAAATTCAGATAAATCCTAACATTAAACAGTATACTGTGCAGAATCAGCAGATCTCTTTACTCCCTATTTTGGTAGCATTTTGGATTGCATATCAAGAAGGAGACTCCTAGATAAATTCAGAGCTAGCGTAAACAGCTTCAATTCAGACGAAATTAAGGAAATTGCACAAGACTGGAATTTAGCTCTCTGCACTCAGGACTGGTTAGTGATCATGTCATACAGTGAAACAACACTTGTATTTTTAGGAACTGTCAGGGATTATCTAGTACCGGATGTCACTTTTTTAAAAACTTGCCCTAGCTTCACCGTTTCCCTCAAACCTTTCAGTTCCTGTCTTTAGAAATCAACTTCAGTCTCTCTAGAACTCGTTTAAATGTAATTGTGTCATTCTTCCTATTAGTGTAAAACATGGATCTCTGTTGACTTCAAATGGCTTTTATGATTTTGAAATTCTTATGTTATCCTGAAGCTTCATTAACATATTCATTGTGATGCTCAGGTTTTCAGAGCTCCACAAGTGAAATACTGTTTACCAATTAAGACTAGCGGGTGGCTTATAAAATTTAGTTGCTACTTGCTAAGAAATCTTATGGGATAGTTAGGCAGGCGTATACATATGATGATTACCATTTAATGGGCAGCCTGACCGTGACCTACTACAAACTAAACTGCTGTCTTTTCCCCTGCTATTTCATAATTGCTTTTCAAATGGCTTCTTAAAGCAGATGTTCCCTATCCATGCAAGCACTTTCTTTCCATTACTAACCTTTCATTCTACACAGTTCCTATGCTGATGTTCTTTGCATTTGGGGAGGTGGGGGGGAGGAGGACTCCCTTGCCATTACTATTGTTTCTTCTTTGGCACTAAAACGTCTGACCACGTCTCACTACTGCTTCCAGATTTTTCTTTCTGGACCTCTCTCCGTAAGTCCTTGTTTGTACTTGGATCTTCCCTTGGTTATTAACATTCAGTTTTCCTCAGAGAAAAGCCTTTGACTCTATAGTAACTAGACATGAGCTCAAGCCACAAATGTCAGATCTCAGCTTCCCCAAATTTGAGGTGGTTTGGACATGGAGGTTTTTTTGGCTCATCATTGGTCAGGCCTGAAGTTCATTCCTAGATTCAGATATGAACTTCCCTAAAGTTCAGGGCTCTTCAGGTCTGTTGTTTTGCTTTAGTCCCATCTCTAACCAGTGCCTAGAAATTTAATTCATGTTCTTCTTGGAGTTTCTTGCACCTGTAGCCCATAGAGCTAGCTTTATCATTTATTTTATTCATCAGTGGTATCCTGTAAGGCTTCAGCACTTAGCATAAGGCCTATGTACTTTGGCACAGAGAGCCAAATGTTCACCCCTAAGTTTTGGGGAATTGGGAATAAAATGTTTAAGGGGGACAGTTTGTCCATAACAACACTAGCCAACCACCGGAACATGAGCTAACACCAGCTTTTGGACATTTTAGGATAGAACATCTGAAGATGTCTGATCACAAGAGTGCCATGGCAACAAATTGACATATATGATAAATTGAGATCATTAATATACTAACCTATAGGAGAGGGGTAACCCAACATTAGTAGGGTGAGGAAATACAAATAAGGATGAAGGGAGAAACCTCTCCTGAATATGCATTAGACATAGTGGATTCAGCGTAACATATTATAAAAGTAGTATCCCAGCCTCTGTGCAGGAGGGGAGAGAGAGAGAGATTTAGCCCTTGGGAGATGCCAGAATGATGGCTGGTGGCAATGATGTGGAAGGTGATAGTGATAAGGAAGATAATGGCTAACGTTTCAGGTTCTTTTGCAATGGATGCTGTGAGTATATGGATGTTCAGATGTAGGGTTTGTATTACCTTATCTACTTTGAGTTAAACTAGAGTGTTTGTGACTTTGCTAAATATATTTTAAATTATTGTTAATACAGAAGGGTTCCTAAAGTATGAGTGTTGCAGCTGTGAGCAGCAGGGTTCCCAACTAAACAATAATTTTCATCTTGGGACAAGAACCTGTCAAACCTCAGAGTGATAACTGAGAATTCCTAAATATCTACATAATTAATACATAATGTATAGATCGGGCTACACACTGGAACAAAACATATAACTGTACTTATTTATAACAGGTGGGTGGATTGGTTGTTATATATGTGCTGTAAATTTCCACAAAATGTAATGAATATTCACATTCAGAGCATGGTGCTTGCAGTTTTCTGAATCTTATTTGCAGTGAAATATAATTAGAGTGGAAACCTGTTCTCTTATTGACTTACTCACCCATCCATCTGGAGAGGCTACTGGGTTGCATCCTCCACCAGGACTCAAGAAAGCTAAGTGAATTTTTCTGAACCAATACCTTCCCGAACCAACTGTACCTATTCTGTGACGCCAGCTAACTGCATCTGCTAGCGTGCAGTTTTCTCTTGACCCTGTGCTCACTGTATTCTTTCTATCTAAACTATTTTATAATATAATAATAATACCACCTATCTCAGTGATTTATTTGGGTACTTTCTATTGTCAGAAAGACGAAGATGAGCTTCCATTCTCTCCCTAACTAACTATGCATTTTTCATCATTATGGTGAACAATCATGGCATAGGTAACTTACATTTGCAGATTGAGCTTCACAGAGTATTCTAGATTTTACCTTTTTCATACTGGAAAAAAGCTCTGTTTGAACTGCAGATAGACAGCATTGTGCACTGGAAAGACGTGCTCATGCTCAGTTCCACTGGAGAGATGGACTGCCATATTCTATACATGCAGGATCCTCTGTCACCTCCACCTTCATCTGCAGATATAGTGACTCACAGCAATCAAGTCCGACAATGTCAAGCATGTGGCTCATTGTGGCCAGATCCACATGGAAGAGGACAGGATGCAAGCTGCAAGTGGAAGGAGGCACCAGTCTACATGGGCATTCTGGATACTGATGAGCCCAGTAGAACCCTGAGCCTTTGTTCCGCTTTGACAAATAGGAGGGTAGTTTAGTGCTCTGGCTCCCCCCCTGCATTTCCTCCTTTCACTAACATCCTGTGGGTCTTGGCTGTGTCTAGTGTGAGTCAGTTGTTCCTCCAGATCCCGATCTCTGCTACTGAAAAACATGGCTAGGCCAAGAGCTGCCTCCCTAGCAATTACAGAGGGATTAAGCATCTTGAATAGCAAGAGAAAAGTCTTTTGGTATCCTCTCCTCCTCACAGCTATCACGTCTCCTGCTCATCAGTGTGCAATATATACAACAAAGAAGCACAAACTGCTCCTATTTAGCGCAGACTGGATGCTTTCTTCTTGTTTTCTGACTATTGCCTCGGTTGTGTAGAGATTGGCTGGGGAGTCTTTGTAATTCCAAAAGTGTCATCTACTTTGTCTCCAAAGCAGCCATTCTGCTAGGAAAGCTGGCTGACTTGTATCCTCAGGTCCTGCCTCTTTACCTACCCCTGGGCACAAGAACTAGGGGGAGCGGGTGAGGGGAACAAGGAAGCATGATTGGAATTAATCCTCTGCATGCTAGTGACTAGACTGGGCCTATCACACATGCTTACAAGTTTTACTAAATATCACTGTATTTAGCTCTCTCCAGGGTTCATAATTAAAATTACCCCCAAATTCACCCAATCCAGCTCGCTGATTTTACTTGTGAATGTGCTACAGGGGCTGCTATGAATTATAAATAAACATAACAGAGAGCCTTTCCCCGACAATCCTATTCCAACATTTTCAGAAGGACTTCATCAAATTAAAAGTGAAAATGTATCTAATCAGTAAGAACTAACACACCTCATTTGGAACTGGAAGTATGCTATCAGGCAGCAGTAGAGAGAGGAAAAAAACCCCACCCAAATACAGTACTACTGTGCAAAACATAAACTACTAAAAACAAAAAAAGCAAAAAGTTTAAAATTTTTTTTTTACAAGGTAAGGAAACTTTCTGTGTTTGTTTCATTTAAATTAAGATGGTTAAAAGCAGCATTTTTCTTCTGTATAGTAAAGTTTCAAATCTGTATTAAATCAATGTTCAGTTGTAAACTTTTGAAAGAAAAACCATAACATTTGTTCAGAGTTACAAACATTTCAAAGCTACGAACAACCTCCGTTCCTGAGGTGTAAATAGGGTGACCAGATGTCCCGATATTTGGGGCTTTTTCTTATATAGGCTCCTATTATCCCCCGCCCCATCCCGATTTTTCACACCTGCTATCTTGTCACCCTAGGTGTAAATCTGAGGTTCAAATGTACTATTTAGAATGCCTTAAATAAACACAACAGCCTGGCCGTTTTTCAGCCCACAGGAGGGCAACATTGAGCTACAGTTAAAAGCTAACAGGCTTTGCTAAAGTAGGTGTACAATTTATTAATTGAAAAATTAATGAATTGAAACAAGTTAGCTAATTTAAACATATTATAGACTATAGATATTTAATAATGTGTCAGTCTGCATTCAGACTGACTTCATGTTTGGTTGTGTTTGTGATTAATCTGTAAATTGTTCTAAAGTGCCTTTGTCATCTGTAGCCAATAAGAAATGTGTTTTGTGAAGAATGAGTCAAAGTTAAATTTCAGGAAAAGAAAGAGAAATACAAACTATTCTATGCAGATCCATATACATAAATAACCTAAATGTTAGGAGGCATCAAAGCTCTTTGGTGGTTAATTAAAGAACATGCCTGTGTGTAAGGGGATGAATAAATAGGCTGATTTCAGATTTGAATGCCACTCGTAGTTGGAGATCCTGTTAGGATATATTCAAGAATATGAAGAGTTTAAATAAAACTTATAATGAAGTCTCATCACATACCGAGAGAAAGAAGCCATGAATGCACCCAAGGACTGCAAGAGTACAGCAGCATTCCAGCATGCCCTCTTTCTTTAAGCTTCACCTTTGACATGTCCCCTAAGCCAGGGAATCTATGCCAGGGGAATTCCCAGGTAGTCAGTTACATAGGCCACAAAGTCCTTACATTGTCAACATTATGTTTAAGTATTTGTACCCAATGGAGATTAACAGGACACTCTCAGAGCTATTTTCCGGGTGCTCTGCAGACTCATGTAGTTAACACTTCCTCAGTTTACACTTGGTTCATGTTAGCTTTTCTCCACAACCATAAAGGCTAGAACAACTTATTTTTAAAATTATTTTTATTTTATGTATGTGTGTATTTATGGAAGCTTAGATTTTGGATTGCATTTGTGGAGCAAGGAGTGGATTCTATGCAAAGTTCCATGGTTCCAGAATCAGAGAATTACTAGGGGCCTATGTCTAATGTTCAAAGCAAGAAAGGATGCTCAGGGAGGGGAAGCATTTAATTTTATTATTTTTATATATACCTACAGCCCCTTATTAGAAAAGTTTTATTAAAAGTCAAAAAGCTCAATTAGGATATAAATATGTGATCATCATGTTAAGGATATTTCCTAGTACTCTACTAGGAAGCGATACCAGTTCCAGCTGTGATGTAGGCAAGGGTGCAGCACCATGTATCTTGTAAAATTAACTCTACATGAATCAGTATTTTGTGAAACTGCAGTTTCTGAGAAGGCCCTTCACACTTGACTTATCACGAGGCTGAATACTAATAGCTTCATGGTGGCCATGAGGATAAAATTTGGATCCACTGACTTAAAAAAGGAGTCCCTAGCACTTAAACTAAAAGGTGATCTCCATAGTTTTTGGCAGCATATGGTTAATGAATCTGATACACAGCTTAGTAGTTCTAAATTTATTCATGGCACAGCATAGGACATGGATTCAAAAGCCAGCTCTTTGTAATATCACTTTAAAAAAAATAATGGACAGAGCCCCCACTATTGCAATTAAGCACTGAAATCACTGAGGATATAACCCAATGTGTGTCCCACTTTTCTAGGGGGTCAAACATTTAAGATGTCATGGTGAGATGTTTTTTGGAAAGAGAAAAAATGTTTTCAAGGTTTTAATGGAGCTGAGGAACCAAAAACTAAAAGCATCCACATGAAGAGCATTATAAAGACCGACCACGGCATACCTTAAAAGTACTTAATGGAAGGAAATGGAAACTGTGTAAATAAAGATGTAGAATTAGACCTATTTTTGATTAAAAGAAGTACTGTCCATTGTAGGTGGCATAAATAGGTTTGAGGGGCAGATGCATATGTAGGGAACAGCCATATGATTGATGAATGGGTAGAGAATAATGATCCTGCTGATATTCAATATTACAGGCTTAGCAGAGACCAAAGACAGATGTTTTCATTATTTTCTCTGTCTTAAAAAGATGGTAAAGTAAGTTTGGTCCCAGAGAATAAATACAGCTTTCCATAAACGGGCAACAAAATTGCATTGAAATTGATGTATTATCTGTCCTTCTCCTTGTCCTCTGAAGTACAAAGAAGTAGCACAGTGGACTATGGGATACAACTTATGGGGCAATTTTTCACAAAAAAAGCTCTTTTCATTCTCGACCAGATCTGTTAATAATTGATTCCCATTTCAAGATATAAACAATTGAGCATTTGTGTAGTGACAGAAGCTAAAAGCTTCAGTAGAGATGAACAGATAATAAAAGTTCCTCATGGCTACTCCCCACTTATTTATTGGGCAGAAATATATTTCTTCATTTCTGACACCATGTCAGCACCAACAAATTCCAGCATTTCTGAGAGTATCAGGGTCAAGGAGCAAATACATCAAGAAACGGTGATTGCAAGGACAAAGTGTTGTCTCCTAATAGGAAAGCAGCAGTATGAATAGGAATATATCTTACCTGGTTGGTTGGAGACATCCGCATCATATTGGTTTTCAATCTTCTGCAGAGGAAACAGTAAGTGGGCTAATTTGCTAATATTCTGAGGGTTATCCCAGTCTCTTCACATTTTTTTAAGACTAATCCCCAAAATTATTCTCTGATCAGCATCTACCTTCTCAGCTGCCAACCTCTGAGTCAGGACACCAGGGACTAATCTTGGAACCCAGTAGCACTCTACGTGGTCTCTACATATTCATTTGGGCCACTTCTGTTATCTCCTGCTGGGCAGACAACTCCCACCTTTCACTGGCCTAAACAGCATGAGATTGATGCTGGGTATCTAGCCTACATAACTGAGCATAACACTACCACTATCTGATAATGCTATGGAGACAGATGGTGTGGACAGAGAACTCGACTGGGACTCCCACTGGCCTGCTGAGTGACCTTGGGCAAGTCACTTCACCATTCTGTGCTTCAGTTTTCCCATTTGTAATATGAAGCTAATGATAGTAATTGACCTCCTGTGTAAAGCACTTTTAAATCTACTGAAGAAAAGTGCTAAGTAAGAGCTAGTCGCTCTTAATTTAAACATGATCCTGTACCTAAGGAAGTCAACAGAAGGATTTCTGTTGACTTTGAGTTAGATTGGACCCTTTATTCTTAAGAGCTCTTTAAATGGTAAAGCTTCTGATACTAGAGGAAAGTTGTGCAAGATTTTTGCTATTTAAAAGGCTATTGCCTAAACTGATAGATCCAAATTATGATGTGCCTGGTTTCCACAGCTGTGGAAACTAATACAGGCAGCAGGAATGCCAGCTTCGGCACAATGCACTAGAAATGATGCTTAATCTTGTTTGGGCACGGTGACCTCTAGGAGAGAGGGTAGTTCAGTAACCAGCCTTATGTGATTTTTTCAGAGTTTGCTGTCCATTTTGATAATTATCATAATTTAATGAATTTTTGATGAAACTGTATCAGTAAATACCATATATCCAAAACCCAGAACACTGCTAACTCTTATTCAGTGTTCCTGAGGAGTGGATGCTTCAGGGGACTCATAATGTTATAATATACAGAAGTTTTTGCTACTAGGTTGCTGGTTCAAACCCAAGTCAGGTCTGTAGAGTTTAGAGTTGGTCAAAATTTTCACTAGGAGTATTTTTTCCCCCTGAATTAGCCCTTTCCTTGCCCTTCCCCCTTCTATTTGTAGATCAGTCTTGATTTCTGCTAATGTGATCAGTATTTGTAAGTCTATGCTGAATAATTTGGATGGATAACTTTCAGCCCAGGGCTGACTCTCAGACTATTCAGAGCAAGTGACTGGTTACATGATATCATTCTTGCTTCTGATTAGATGGTTGAGACTTTTGAAACTGGAAAGTAACAAATACCAAATGTCACAAACTCAAGTTCATAAATAAAAACCCTGGTTTGCATGTGAATCTGGTTATTCATACAAAGAACAGCCATTTCCCACCTAGCAACTGTTTCTGAGGCAGAGGTTCAAGTACTTTCTGATGGCCTATGGAGACCATGCTGCTGGCTCTGTTTCCAGCTGTTAAACTGCATTAAAACAGAACTAAAGATTTGTTAAATGCTTTCCCATTATTACTTTTCCATGTCAGTGTTTGCTGTAACTGCCTCAGGGATGTTATTTGATAGTTTGCATGACTTACCTTCCTCTCTATTAATATATGAGCTTTACTGAAACATTTGAGAACCTATGTTCACCAATTCCATTTAACCACTTTTGGCTCAAAGGAA
Source organism: Lepidochelys kempii (assembly GCF_965140285.1). Taxonomy (NCBI): domain Eukaryota; kingdom Metazoa; phylum Chordata; order Testudines; family Cheloniidae; genus Lepidochelys; species Lepidochelys kempii. Next base: position 30,363,102 of record NC_136388.1, read on the forward strand.
GAAGACTTTTTTTGGAGGAAGAATTTTAAAAAAATATATTTTTATTTAATTTTTTAAAGAATGCTCAAAGCATAGGGTTTTGACTGTTATAATAATACTGTAGTCTTACCATTGTAATAATGAAATGCCTTCAGAGACCTTTTTAAAGGGCGTTAGAAAATGGGTAATAAGTAGCACTCTTTCTGGTTCAATTACCACCAGTTCTTCACACGCAGTCTTAAAAAAAATTAAATTCCTATAGTGCCTAATAACATGTAGGACAGGATCATTTTCAATAGAACCAGATAATAAAAACTATTGTACATTAATTGCAGTAATTGTGCCAGGAAACTGGCAATAATCGCCTTAGCTGGAGTAAAGGACAAATTATTTTTAATAGTAAACACATAATTTCTCAGTAAAGTAAAAAAAAAGAGGAACATTAATTTCCTGAAGTTTATGAAATAATAATTCTCTGGCTCTGTGTTTTGTTGGACTTGGGTGCACTAAATGATGACAGTGGTGGGTTTCCTCCTTCTCCTCCCCCATGTCCCCTATAGATTTATACAGTATGTCATTAGCAGGGAATAGGCTTGGGATAGGCTCACCATAATAAAACCATCTGAGCAGAAAGAAAAGGAGTACTTGTGGCACCTTAGTGACTAACAAATTTATTTGAGGATAAGCTTTCGTGAGCTACAGCTGTTAATAATAATTGATTCCCATTTCAAGATATAAAATGATCAGGTAAGGTGAGCTATTACCAGCAGGAGAGAAAAAAAAACCTTTTGTAGTGATAATCAAGGTGGACCATTCCCAGCAGTTGACAAGAACGTGTGAGGAACAGTGGTAGATGTGCAGGTGAACGAGCCTCTGATAGTGTGGCTGATGTGGTTAGGCCCTATGATGGTGTCCCCTGAAGAATTAATTTGTAAACTGGACACCATTAAATTAGGCTTGGATAAAGACTGGGAGTAGATGTGTCATTACACAAAGATGGACTACAAGCCATCAGGAACAGTATCCCCGATAATGTCACGGCAAACCTGGTGGCTGAACTTTGTGACTTTGTCCTCACCCATAACTATTTCACATTTGGGACAATGTATACCTTCAAATCAGTGGCACTGCTATGGGTACCCACATGTCCCCATAGTATGCCAACATTTTTATGGCTGACTTAGAACAAAGCTTCCTCAGATCTCGTCCCCTAACGCCCCTACTCACGCTACGCTGATGACATCTTCATCAACTGGACCAATGGAAAGCCCTTGAGGAATTCCACTATGATTTCAATAATTTCCATCCCACCATCAACCTCAGCCTGGACCAATCCACACAAGAGATTCACTTCCTGAATGCTACAGTGCTAATAAGTGATGGTCACATAAACACCACCCTATACTAGAAACCTAATGACCGCGACACTTACCTACATGCCTCCAGCTTTCATCCACACCACACCACACGATCCATTGTCTACAGCCAAGCTCTACGATACAACCGCATTTGCTCCAACCCCTCAGACATGGACAAACACCTACAAGATCTCTATCAAGCTTTGTTACAACTACAGTACCCACCTGCTGAAGTGAAGAAACAGATTGACAGAGCCAGAAGAGTACCCAAAAGTTACCTATTACAGGACAGGCCCAACAAAGAAAATAACAGAACACCACTAGCCATCACCTTCAACCCCTACCTAAAACCTCTCCAGTGCATCATCAAGGATCTACAACCTATCCTGAAAGACGACCTATCACTCTCACAGATCTTGGGAGACAGGCCAGTCCTTGCTTACAGACAGGCCCCCAACCTGACGCAAATACTCACCAGCAACCACACACCACACAACAAAAACACTAACCCAGGAACCTATCCTTGCAACAAAGCCCGTTGGCAACTGTGTCCACATATCTATTCAGGGGACACCATCATAGGGCCTAATCACATCAGCCACACTATCAGAGGCTCGTTCACCTGCACATCTACCAATGGGATATATGCCAGCATGTGCTGGCAATGTCCCTCTGCCATGAACATTGACCAAACTGGACAGTCTCTATGCAAAAGAATAAATGGACACAAATCAGACGTCAAGAATTAGAACATTCAAAAACCAGTTGGAGAACACTTCAATCTCTCTGGTCACTCGATTATAGACCTAAAAGTCGCAATTCTTCAACAAAAAAACTTCAAAAACAGACTCCAACAAGAGACTGCTGAATTGGAATTAATTTGCAAACTGGACACCATTAACTTAGGCTTGAATAAAGACTGGGAGTGGATGGGTCATTACAGAAAGTAAAACTATTTCCCCATGTTTAATTCTCCCCAGCCCCCATACTGTTCCTCACACATTCTTGTCAACTGCTGGAAATGGCCCACCTTGATTATCACTACAAGTTTTTTTTCTCTCCTGCTGGTAATAGCTCACCTTACCTGATCACACTCATTACAGTGTGTACAGTAGTATCCACTGTTTCATGTTCTCTGTGTATATAAAATCTCCCCACTGTATTTTCCACTGCATGCAGCTGATGAAGTAAGCTGTGGCTCACAAAAGCTTATTCTCAAATAAATTTGTTAGTCTCTAAGGTGGCACAAGTACTCCTTTTCTTTTTGTGGTTATAGACTAACACGGCAGCTACTCTGAAACATGTGAGCAGAGAGCAGTATAGTGGGGTTTTTGAAGTGCTTTATCTTTCTTCCTCCCCAGCCACCATCATCAACTAAAATGAACTGCATAATCCTGCTCTATTAAAAATAATTGCATAGATGATCTCACTCCATTATTTATTTTACCATGGAGAAATAATAAGCTTCCCCTTCCCATATGTCTTTTACATAATGATTGAGATATGGAAGGAGCTTTTATGGAGGATGTACATCATTCAGAGGTTTTTTGCATCAGGCAACTCAATTAGGTGGATCCCCCACAATTACTTTCTTAAAAATATGGTTTTTGGCCTCTCTCTACTGCCCTCCCTTAGAATGATTCTGGTGCGGGTTCGTTAAGAATTTGTGTTTTGGGAAGAGTACTTGAATGTGATTTTAACCATCAAAGAACCTCCTTGTATTTAAAAGTCCTCTTTTGACATGATGACCTGTTCAGTTTGGAATTCGTTACCTCTCTGGATTTGTCATTGGCAGGCACTGCATTGTAGTGACCATTTAGCCCTGAGTGCCTACCTCTGCATGGGGCTGTGATGTCTTCATTAGCTGAGATTTTGTAATGATCCAGTTTCAGGTTTTAGCCATTTTATGTGTATAAAATATCCATTGAGGTAGTTACAATAAAAAAAACTCCCACAAGAATACAAAACTCTACAATCACATCAGGAGGTTACTGGAGCTTGAGCCTCACATATGTAACCTCACATATCAAAAAAAAAAAAAAAGATTTCATTCTTTATTTGGATTTAAACATAATAATTTAGAAAGCCCTAATTGGGCCAGAGGTGTTCTTGCCATTGGTTAAAATTTACAATGTAAGAATCACTACAACACCAGCTATGACTGAATGCACCCCTGTATCCACACCCTACACACTATTGTAATAATGTTTGTACAACATATGTCATGTGAGGTATCATTTGAAGACTATTAACTCAGTGGCCAATAAGATCATGCTGAAATGTATGGAGCATGATTATGTGTAAAGTTATGAAATCCCCCCTGGATGATGATGATGATAACAACACATGTTCAAACTCTCAGTCCTGATTAGAACTAGTCAAGCAGCCCTGTCTTAAACAATTAGATGTATGTTTACCTCACTCTGCATATAATCTGTAAACAGAATCCTCAGACAGGAGGAGGTGGAAGAAAAAAAGACAAAGAAAATCTGCGTTTAAGCATACACTGGTGAAAATAAAAGCATAAAGCCTCCTTCTGCCACCAGTGTTCATGTTTCCTTGCTGTCAGCTGCAAAGAACTTTAACTATGGCTCAGGAAATGCTTTTCAAAATGTGTCTGAACTATAAAAATGAGGGCCAAGTTCTGTCTCCCTACCCATCTGTCATTTCACCTAAGATGACAAGAGAAACAGCTGTTGGATTTTGGGAACAGATCCTGGCCTGAGACTTTCGTCAGCAATGTTACTGGAAACGTGCAGTAAGGGACTTCACTTTGAACCAAGTCTGGTTTGGTAAGTTTAGAAAGTGTTTTATCTTTATTTCTCTTGTAACCATTTCTGACTCATTACTTGTAAACACTTAAAAGCTCTCTCTTTGTAGGTAAATAAACTTGTTTTATTCTTTAATCAAAACTAATCCAGTGTTGTGAACCCTGTGGGCAATTCCATTTGATATATCGACCCCTTAGAGGGGCAACAGACCCAAAATATCTGCACTGTCCAGGAGAGGGCTGGACAGTGAAGAATGCATGTTTTGGGGGGACAATCCGGGACTGGGAGTATGTTGGGGTCACCCTGCATGTGGTAACCAAGGCTGGTGGAAGCCAGCGTGTTACTGGTGTTCTGAGGTTAGAGCTGGAGTCAGAGCTGCTTGACCAGTGGTGTAGCTATATGCAGACACTCAGTTTGTGACCTGCATGTTGGCAGTCTGTTTGTGATCGACACAAATTGGAAGCTACAACAGCAAAGCACTGTGAGGCACCCAAGGTTGCAGAACAGGGCGGCCACAGCCGCTCACTAGTTTGGATTGCACTCCGGAATGTCATACTAACGCAGCAGTATATTTTTCCCCTTTATGTCCCAGAGAAAAGCTCCAAGCTCTCTTATATCCTAGCTGGAGCTAACAAGATTCAGTATAAGATGCCAGTATAAGTCAGTGGTAATTAATTTGCATCTTCATGCATTCTTCTAGCACCTGAGACTGGAATGACTCAAAGAGGAGCCTCACATTTCTAAGATGGGCCCTTAAACTGCTACCCTGTTACATATGCATCTCATTAAAACAAGGGTGAGTCCTAAGACTCATTTGGGGATATACCCAATTTCTCAGTTCCTGATCCTCCTCCTATGGATACACAAATGAGGCTAATTAATAAAGCACCTTCAATAATAAAGCATTAAGCACCTTCAATGGTCTAATACAGGCTACGGTACCATACATTGGGTCCCCTCAACAACATTAAATGCTATATTCTATATAAACAAAGCAAAGCTTATGTAAATTGCAACCAACTGGATTAGCTGTATGTTGTTTTTTTTAATAACTGTCAGACAGAAATTGCTGAACTATTGAATTATGAAGCTTCACATAGAAATTCCAACTCTAGATGTGCTGTCACAAATTAACTTTTGAATTGTTATCAGTATATAGGAGCTTACATATGCTTGTGTGTATATGCATACTATCTGTGTTTACACTATTTGTGTCCATGCATATACATTTATGGATGTATATGCATGTGTGGATGTATCTATATAAATAAAATAAAAGCCTTTCACTATGTATGTTTCTTCAGGATTGGCATTGTCCTCATGTGGGATAAACATGCCAGCTTTTATCATTGACATAAAGGACCGATAATTAAGGTTCAAGATTCTGACTCCCTCAAACCTAAGCACATTTTATGTGCATGCTAGCAGGCTATGTTTATTCAGTAGTGAAAATGCTTGGCTTTAGATTGTGTGTGAAAGGTATTTATATAACCTTTCTGAAAGTACACTTCCCAAATGAGATTCTTCAGGTAGACTCAGGATATTTGGTGAAAGTATGTAGACATTTTAATATCAGAATTTAGGATCACATTCATGTTTGAAAACTGAAATCTAAGATGTTTAATTGAATCATATCTTTAGTTTATATGCTCTTATCTTCTGACATGTTTAAACTTTTGATTACTTATAAAGTCCAGACATAACACCAAATTAATATTCAGAGAGAATATTTGAATCTTCAGGCATTATTTGATCATGCTAAGTATGAACTGCACTTTGATTAAGACTTTGCAGCTCCTGGAGTAAAATCATTAAACATTCATAAGTGCCCATTGCCTTTTCTCTTCCTCAAGTATGTACTGACACAATTTATGCAATTATCTTACTGAACTCTTGATCCTCTTCACGCTCTCTCAAATGCTTACATCAGGTAGGAAAATGTAATGTTAAAGCACTCTGTAAATGCTTACATAGCAGTATCTGAAACAAATGACAATTTTTTAAAAAAGTAATGTCACAGTCATGTCTTGATTCTTTTCTTTATTTTTGTATATACATACATGATTTTGCTATAAGCCCTCGACAGGCTGAAATTCCTTTGAGGCTAGGAAAAGATGGATACTTAATTAAAATGTGGCTATACTTTGGAAAGTGACCCTGTAAAAATGGCATTGTGGGGAGTCTGTGTTTGTCTATTACAGTGATTTCCTTATAAAATTTGCCCATTTTCCAAAACTGGAGCATCTTGTTTTTTATTGATCAGACCCATACGCTCTCCCAGGGATCTGAAAGTCAGGCTGGGTTCTTTTCTTCCCAGATATCATCATTGCCAGTAACCCTCATCTAAAGGATGGGAAAAAGTAGTGATCTCTTACTTGATTTCCACTCTCAATTCCAAAATCTCCTATTTGATCCTCCCACAAGATAACACTCCAAATGACAAGTATCACACTGGAAAATGTTTGAATAGATATTAAAATACTGATATTTCTCTAAAAATTGTAGTATTGCAATTCATTGACTGTACACTTTTTCCAGTGGTTTCCTGTTTTAAAAATATATCTATATATATCACTCACTATCGATTACTACCCAAAATTACTTGGGCTCACACAATATTTCCCTGCACTTAAGAGAGGTGATCACTCCAAATGACAAATAGTCATTCCATGAATCACAGATTGAAAGGAAATAACTTGTGATTAAAAGGGCTGATCAGCTGGAATCTCTGTGAAGTCAATTCTTTTGGACTCTCTTGTAGAGGTTCTCTTTGGAAGACTCATGTGAGCTGCTGCAGCTCAGCTGACAGCCAACAGAACAGGGAGCCATGGCTTATGGATGGCTTATGCTGCAACTGCAAGAGAAGCAGTGTGGGCAGGGAAAGGGATCGTGGCGTGTGGCAAAAACCCCTCACTTGCTGACAGTTGCTGCTTTGTCATTGGAGCTTGGATCAGCAAGGATGTGGCAAAGCTAGAGATTTCCTCATGCAATAACCTATGTGGAGGATGCAGGTCTTGCCTAAGCCTTGGAGGTGTATGGGCCTGTCAGAGCCTTGAATCTAGAATCATAGAACTGGAAGGGACGTCAAGAGGTTATCTAGTCCAGTCCCTGCACTCATGGCAGGGCTAAGTATTATCTAGACCATACCTGACAGGTGTTTGTCTAACCTGCTCTTAAAAATCTCTAATGATGGAGATTCCACAACCTCCTTAGGCAATTTATTCTAGTGCTTAACCACCCTGACAGTTAGGCTGTTTAGGATTTGGACAATTAGGTTGCTCTGAATTTGAACAGCTAAAGGGGGAGAAGCTGGTGACAGCTCAGGGTGATGGTTGCCTCCCCTTCACCTTTCACTCTTGCCAGGACAGTTACCTTGTTTGTTTTATTTTACAGTTAAATTGTGGCTTCTTACACAAAATCTAATCTCACTTATAACAAGTGTATGGCATGGAGAAAGGTGAGCTCTCAGGTAACCAAGTCCTAAACTATTTAGCAAGGTATATTATGTTAGTGGTTTTAGTATGCTGGGGATTTTGTTAGTACACATGTAAAATACCACCAAAGGCTTGGAATTATCTCATGATATGCTCTTGTGTTATTTTTGGGAATATTGCATATCAAGCAATATCATGCTGGCTGTGCTGGAACCTAAGCAACAAAATGGCTGGGCACAATAGGCCAGATGGCTTTTCCCTGTTTCTATAGTTTATGCTCTTGTGTTCTAACTGCAACCTAGAGAAGTAAGAGGCAGAGACCAAAAGAAACAGATATAAGCTATTATCTTCAATGTCTGCAGCTATCTAAAAGCTAAAATATTATTGAGAATTCTTTGCTAAATAATACTAGACTTTTCCATAGTCTATTCTAAATGTGAGCATTACTCTTAAATAAACACTATAATTTATGGGCCATTTAAAATATTAAAGCTTTTTCCTGTTCCAATTTGTCAATGGCAAATCCCCCGTTACTTTAGTGGGCTCATACATTAGTCTAACATTCTTAAACAAAACCCTTATATGCACATATTCCCGAAGTAGAATGTAAAGTATGTAGAACACTGTTCACTTCAGTGTGATGGTGTTCCTATGTATATTAAGTTTACAGTGAGATAAGGGGAGGAGAGGGAAGGGACTGTCAATTCTAAAGCTCCAGAAGGAATGTGCATGTGTTCTACTAACACTTCGCATATAATGTTTAAACCAACTTCATTCAAAGCAAAAACAAAAATTGGGTTTGGGCCCGTTTTTGTTTATGATAGCATTTTATTTTTATGGCTTGGTCTTGTGCATTAGGTCCTGTGTAGGCTGAGTGGACAATTAATGAAAAAATAGCACCACAAGAGGTAAAAGATGAGCAACTCAGACTAGATTAGATTGTCAAACCATTTTGAGTTTTGCTTCTTTTTCAATTTGTATTTAAACTCCGTGACTAATATTTTATATACAGGAATATTCATTAATCTGTACTCTCAGATCTTTAATTACGATTTACTGTTGTAATACACATCCCTGAGACTTCCTAGATATCTTCCAGGGAAGGCCAAGCTTGGCATTCCTGATATTTCTCTTTATAACCCTTTAAAAGCAAACAAACAAATGGTCAAAACTTCTCAGGGCTTCTTTCAACATCATTGTAAAACAGCCCATATACATTCAGAGAGACAAGGTAGGTGAGCTAATATTTTTTATTGGACCAACTGCTGTCTGAGAGAAAGACAAGCTTTTGAGCCACACAGAGCTCTTCTTCAGATCTGGGAAAGGTACTCTGGGCATCAAAGCTAAATGAAAGATAGAACAGATTGTTTAGCATAAGTAGTAGACAATCTGTTCCATCTTTCATTTAGCTGTGAATGCCCAGCGTACTTTTCCCAGAGCTGAAGAAGAGCTCTGCATGGCTTGAAAGCTTGTCTCTTTCATCAATAGAAGTTGGTCCAATAAAAGATATTACCTCACTCACCTTGTCCCTCTAATTAGCTGAGATGGACATGGCAACAACTACACTGCATCCATACACATTGAGGACAAGCAGACTGTTCACATCAGTAAGAGAATGTCCAGCTACTGATTATGTTGCTGACATTGGCTAGACATCTAGAATGAACTGCATTGTGTAACAATATCTTAATCAGTGACTCCAAAATGCAAAGCAAAATACATGCTCCAACACTGAATCATTGTTTGTTTTAAGATTATTTCACGATTTTCTCCATGAAGCTCTGGGAAACAGTATTGTGTTGCTAATGCAGATTCATTTGCTGGTATTTCACATGTAATGCACAGTTTGACAAACCTGAACTAAGCTGTCTTCTCTAAAATATTTGTTCTCAGTACACAGACCTTCTTGTAGTTGTCCAAAATAACTGAATAACATGTAAATATTTGACTTGTAAAATATACTTGAGCAGGAATGAATTGCATTCCTACCACATTCTGCCTCTGCACTTAGCCTAGACTCGGTATAGCTCTAAAAATTTTACCACCATCTTTCATATGAAAATTTTCTGAAATGTTCTATGGGTTTAGGATTTCCTTCAGTAACTTCTAGGTTACTGAAGAACAAATGCAAGAAAAACAGAAGAGTCAAGATAACTTTGGCACTGGGCACAGAAAAACTTGAGCAGAAGTTCAAAGTTTCTATTACAGCAGATAAATTAAACTTGTTAGCTACAGTGCGACATTTTCCAGACTTTCCTCATTTGAACCACAAGGTTTTCCAGCACTGTCATTTATAGCTTCAGTATTGTCTGCCAGAACACCAGCATGTTTACTTTAAAAGAAATGTCTGTGCTGTAGCATGCAGAAAAATACATTTTAAAATTAAACAAAAAGCCTGCTGACATTTCAACTGCATCCCAAGAAAGGGGAAAAAATTCATAGGCAGGAGTTGTAGACCAAGGTAGATGAGCAAGCATCTCAGAGAGGTGATTAAGAAAAAGCAGAAAGCATACAGGGAGTGGAAGATGGGAGGGATCAGCAAGGAAAGCTACCTTATTGAGGTCAGAACATGTAGGGATAAAGTGAGAAAGGCTAAAAGTCAAGCAGAGTTGGACCTTGCAAAGGGAATTAAAACCAATAGTAAAAGGTTCTATAGTCATATAAATAAGAAGAAAACAAAGAAAGAAGAAGTGGGACTGCTAAACACTGAGGATGGAGTGGAAGTTAAGGATAATCTAAACAAATACTTTGCCTGAGTCTTTATTGAGGCCAATGAGGATCTTAGGGATAATGGTAGTATGACAAACGGGAATGAGGATATGGAGGTAGATATTACGATACCTGAGGTAGAAGCGAAACTCGAACAACTTAATGGGACTAAACTGGGGGGCCCAGATAATCTTCATCCAAGAATATTAAAGGAATTGGCACATGAAATTGCAAGCCCATTAGCAAGAATTTTTAATGAATCTGTAAACTCAGTGGTTGTACGGTATGACTGGAGAATTGCTAACATAGTTCCTATTTTTAAGAAAGGAAAAAAAAGTGATCTGGGTAACTACAGGCCTGTTAGTTTGACATCTGTAGTATGCAAGGTCTTGGAAAAAATTTTGAAGGAGAAGGTAGTTAAGGACATTGAGGTAAATAGGACAAAATACAACATGGTTTTACAAAAGGTAGATCATGCCAAACCAACCTGATCTCCTTCTTTGAGAAAGTAACAGATTTTTTAGACAAAGGAAACGCAGTGCATCTAATTTACCTAGATTTCAGTGAGGCGTTTGATATGGTGCAACATGGGGAATTATTGGTTAAATTGGAAAAGATGGGGATCAATATGAAAATTGAAAGGAGGATAAGGAATTGGTTAAAGGGCAGACTACAGGGGGTCATACTGAAAGGTGAACTGTCAAACTGGAGGGAGGTTACCAGTGGCGTTCCTCAGAGATCGGTTTTGGGACCAATCTTATTTAATCTTTTTATTACTGACCTTGGCACAAAAAGTGGGAGTGTGCTAATAAAGTTTTGCGGATGATACAAAGCTGGGAGGTATTGCCAATTTAGAGAAGGACTGGGATATCTTACAGGAGGATCTGGATGACCTTGTAAACTGGAGTAATAGTAATAGGATGAAATTTAATAGTGAGAAGTATAAGGTCATGCATTTAGGGATTAATAACAAGAATTTTAGTTATAAGCTGGGGATGCATCAATTAGAAGTAACGGAGGAGGAGAAGGACCTTGGAGTATTGGTTGACCACAGGATGACTATGAGCTGCCAATGTGATATGGACGTGAAAAAAGCTAATGCGGTCTTGGGATGCATCAGGCAGGGTACTTCCAGTAGAGATAAGGAGGTGTTAGTACCGTTATACAAGGCACTAGTGAGACCTCATCTGGAATACTGTGTGCAGTTCTGGTCTCCCATGTTTAAGAAGGATGAATTCAAACTGGAACAGGTACAAAGAAGGGCTACTAGGATGATCCGAGGAATGGAAAACCTGTCCTATGAAAGGAGACTCAAGGAGCTTGGCTTGTTTAGCCTAACTAAGAGAAGGTTGAGGGGAGATATGATTGCTCTCTATAAATATATCAGAGGGATAAATATCGGAGAGGGAGAGGAATTATTTAAGTTCAGTACCAATGTGGACACAAGAACAAATGGATATAAACTGGCCATCAGGAAGTTTAGACTTGAAATTAGATGAAGGTTTCTAACCATCAGAGGAGTGAAGTTCTGGAACAGCCTTCCAAGGGAAGCAGTGGGGGCAAAAGACCTATCTAGCTTCAAGATTAAACTTGATAAGTTCATGTAGGAGATGGTATGATGGGATAACATGATTTTGGCAATTAATTGATCTTTAACTATTCATAGTAAATAGGCCCAATGGCCTGTGATGAAATGTTAGATGGAATGGGATCTGAGTTACTACAGAGAATTCTTTCCTGGGTATCTGGCTGGTGAATCTTGTCCACATGCTCAGGGTTCAGCTGATCGCCATATTTGGGGTCAGGAAGGAATTTTCCTCCAGGGCAGATTGGAAGAGGCCCTGGGGTTTTTTCGCCTTGCTCTGGAGCATGGGACACGGGTCACTTGCTGGAGGATTCTCTGCACCTTGAAGTCTTTAAACCATGATTTGAGGACTTCAATAGCTCAGACATAGGTGAGAGGTTGATTGCAGTATTGGGTGGGTGAGATTCTGTGGCCTGCATTGTGCAGGAGGTCATACTAGATGATTATAATGGTCCCTTCTGACCTTAATATCTATGAATCTATAATTCTTTCTTTTATGTCTTCATTCCAGTTTGTTACAGGGAAGTCTCTACAGAAACAATAACATTCTCTACTATAACTTATCCCTTCAGTTTGTACATAAATTTAGACAACTTCTATGACACAGTGGTTCTGATTCTGTACTGCAGCTTATTTTGCTAGTACTTTGCATTTGCAGAGCAATGGTTCTTTGAGGAGCTCAGTGTGCTTTACAGTGGTAGGATGGACTTACTCTCATTTTACTTATAAAGAAAGGAAGACATGGAAGGATTAGGTGACATGCCCAAGGTCTCACAGCAAGTTCATTAGCAGAGTGGGCAAGACACCCTTGGACTCCTCACTCCCAGGACACTACTATAACCACCAGACCACCATGCTGTCACTACAGAGAATTTGAGCGTATTATCTACAAGCAAGAAATATGAAGAGAGGTTCAAAATATAAACTGATTGGAAATGATTGGGTTTGATTCCCTTACACTGGAGCGGTATTGGAGGAGGTCAGCTTTAATTTGTGGTTGGGGTTTTGTAGGGTACCTGCTAGTTGAAGTGTCCCAAGGGATACACTAAATCAGCACATCTCTAGGTTACAACCTAGCTACTTCTACCTCTCTTTGGGACTGCACTAGCCAGCAGTGGTCACCTGTCAGAGTGGGTTTGTGCCACACTATACCACTGTGACTCCCCTGCAGATGGCATTTCTGCAACTGGGAACCCATGTGCAAAGAACAAACAATATGGGACAGATGTATAGTCACAGTGCTTAATACACTACTGGAAGGCACTCCTACTATGGTGATACGCATGGTATAAGAACTTCTATAGAAAACAGAATAGTGAATCAAATTTGTTATCTGTATGCTGGTGATTTTTCTTTAGTAGTTTTATTATAATTCCTTTGATTTATCATACAAATAAGCAAAGTCAGTATTAAGGGCTTGACTTAATTGACTGAATTTATGCTGGTGTAAAGCAGGAGTAAGTCAGCTGGTATGAAATGGTGTAAATTAGAAGCAGGTCCTACATTTGTAGTACGTGTGTGCTTTAAGTATGATTCTTAATGTCTCAGGAAGAGGTTCAACACAATAACTTCAATTAAAGACATGAAAGAACTCAAGCTGAAATTTTACAAGGAACAGTCAGTGCTGTTGATCAATCAATATCAATAAAAATTGTCCAAAAACCTTATGGAGGACACACAGTGCAGAAGATGAGTTGCCAACAATTATTCCAAACTTTGGTAAACAAAACAGAACTTAATTGTGACACCAGACTTCTTTCAATGATTAAAAATGTTGCAAAAGGGTTCCTCAGACAACTAGGATGAAATATATCAGTGAAGTTTCAAAAGAATTACATTTAAAAAAAATGGAGATCCTGCCACCTCCCAAGAAATTAATGCAAAATTAAAGCTGGCTGCACTAAGCCTCAGGTTATCTTTCATCTTCAAAACCATGATGAAGAAGCCTCCCTCCCCCCCCAGAATCAAACTCACTGTGAGCTGCTGGATAATGTCAGGATATCTGCAGATGCTGCTAGTACGTGACCAGACTGTTTGTTTTTCTCTGCAGATAGGAAGGCTGGTCTTTTGGTGACTATATTTGGCTTCCAGAGAACATGGTAATGGTGAATAGTGTACTTTTGCACTCAAATGTGGCAGGTCCATGAAGACAGGGATGGACTCGTTGCTAACTGGTAGGTAGGTAGGAAGCATTGCCAGTGGGAGAAGGAGCCATTTTTGTTTCCCTATTTGCTCTCTCCTGGTGTTGGCTCAGGGGAACCTTTTCCCTATGTTAGCAGAATCAACACTGTGCACTGTATTTTGTGTGATTAAAGCATTCATAACCTAGAACTCTTTAGTACTGATTCTTTTCCGCATTTAGGATCAGGGAGGAATTTTTTTCCATGTGGTATATTTTGTTTGTTTGTTTGTTTGTTTCTGGGATTATCAGATGAGGACACATAATTGAAGGTTGGGTGTCTGAACGTGGCATGTTGGCTGCAGATAAGCTGATGGGAGCCCAGGTTAGAGTGGTCTGCCCTGTTTGGGATTAGTTCATTTTCATGGTGTACATTGGGCTACAAAGCCTAAAATATTTACCTTATTGATAACCGGTGTACCATGATTTGTAAGACTGGAACCCCTTGTGGTAAACTTGGTGATTGTGGCTTCCTTTCCCAGAAACTTGGACATGGGTTTGAGAATGTGGGTAGGGAGAACCGCGAAGGTGTGAGAAGCCCTCCTATCATGTATAGTATAGCCTTACTCCCTCACCCCACCCATGAATAAATCTGTCCCTCCCTAACATTTGCATGGTTTGGAAACTGTAGCTGTGGGGGCTGTCTTATTGGTGTCCACGGTGCAATCTGTATGTAGGCTTTTATATTTCTAGGAACACAGATACCACCCCTGTGAAGCAATACTGCAGTGAGTTATTTCACTAAACAAAACTCAGCCTTTACTCTAGTTACTGCATGAGTTATTACCACATTATACTGAACAGTCTCAGCCATGACAGAAAAATTATAACATTTATACTCTTACACATGTCAACTGCCAAATGTGTGAGAGAGGTATCAGGTGAAGAATAAATTCTCTCTGACCAATTACAGTTTGAGATGAGCTACAACAAGTGGTTGGCTTTATTGAGATGGATAAGTGGAATATTCCATCAAATATTTGTGTTGGTTCAGGGTACTTCCCTAAAGAATGTATTTTAGCTTTCTGCACTGAAAATTTCCTAGGATTTGATGCTTCTCCCAATGAAGACGATAGGAATTTTGCCACTGAATTAATTGGAAGGAGGATCGCGACTCTTCTGCTTACCCCAGTGTCCCTTGTCTCATCTACTCTCCTGTTGTTGTCGTATGATGGGTCAGCATTGCTGTGTTCTAAGCCTGCTGTGAGGGTGCACTATCTCCTGGAACTGCTGAATCAGGGCTAAAATATCACGCTCATGGTGGTAGTGAGAAGCAGCCATGGTTACATTGTAATCAATATGATGTGCATTTTTCCACTTGCAAACCCTCTGAATTATTTTTCATATTATGGTCTATTTTCAAGAAGATTCTTGCAAATGGGCCATATCAATGTACTGATTGGTACTACTGCCTTCTGGTTCTGTTTTCCACTGGCTTTCACCGGGAGAACTTTCTCCAAACATGAATTCCACCTGGCTTTTGGAGTGAATGATGGTAAGATGGAGCATCAATAAGCACAATTGCAATTCATGGGTATAGCTTCCACTCATCTTAATTTAGACAGAGCCTGTCTAATGTACAAGAACATTTTAAGATATTCTATTAGGTTTAGGCCAATTAAGTCAAATTTTGAGCCTTCCACCCCACCACTGAAGTTTAAACATTAATAGTTAGTTTCAGCCAAGTTAAATTAAGAGATTCTGAGAATGGGGGACGCTATTGTGAAAGAAAAAGAAAGCTGTGGTAGCAAAGAGGGAAGATTGTCTAAAGTTGGTGTCAGATGCTGATCAGCATGTCACATGACATATTGAAGTTTTCGAAACTTGCAATGAAACACAAGGGGCTGCTCAATGAAAATGAAAACAAATATCTGAGGTGCAGCACAAGATGATAAAAGGAGGAACATTTGGATTTGGTTCCAGATCAGAATTTCAGTCCCCAAATGGTTTCCACTTCCCCTTTTGAAATATTTTTAAGCAGTATTTTTTTTTGGGGGGGGGGGGGAGGGTGTCGAGAGGAAGGAGAAGAGAAACTATCTGCTTTTACAATAAATTGCAAATAAGGTTCTGTACTGCTTTCATCCTGTAGGCCACTGACCAAAAGAAAATGCATCTCTTCATTCAGCACTCTTAGTTCTCAAATTGTTTAATTCCTAAACACCAAGAAGTGCTCTGCAGATCACTGATGGTTGACAGACAGTGGTTTGGGAAACACTAAACTAAGCAATACAAAATACTGAATAAAAATAGCACACCTCAGAACTAAAAAGTGGGTGGGCGGGGGAGAGGAAAATATATACTGTAAAAGAAGCATACTAAGATTTCCACTCAGGCCCCAGTCACAGGCAGAGTAGTTAAAAGAAGCTTTGTCGGTTGTGTGTTGTGCATTGAGGACATGAGATCAGCATGCCCATGGGCCAGGGACATAGACTGAGTACCTAAAACAAAACAAAGGAGTTTATCTTACGAGACTGAATTCAGCTACATTAGCAGGAGTTCCAGCAATAATAATGCTAGTTTATGGATATGGCAATAAAACTGATAAAAGGTTCAGAAAAAACTGACCTGAGGGAAGGTTTAAAAAAAACTGGGCATGTTTAGGCTATGTCTGTACTGCTCTGCCGTTTGGATTACGGTGGCATGAATAGTCGTGCACACCAAAGTGCATCCCTGCATGGGCACCATGGGTGTGAACTAAAAGGGTTCCTAGTTCAATATAATCCTGTTTGAAGAAGACTACGTTAAATGTGAACTAGTGTCCAAACGGGGGAGATACTGTGCAGCACTTTGGTGTGCACTGCTATTCACACCTCCAAAATTTGAACTGCAGGGCGGTGTAGACAAGCCCTTGGTCCTGAGAAAAGAAAACTAAGGAGGGGGGGGACTTATATGTCTTCAAGTATGTTAAAGGCTATTATAAAGAGGACACTGATCAATTTAAATTAGATATTAGGAAAAACTAATTTGAACGATCATGAAGTATTGAAATAAGTTACCAAGGGAGGTTGTGGAAGCCCCGTAATTGGAGATGTTAAAGAAAAGGTTAGACAAATGTACCCCACACACCTCCTGGGAGTGGTGTTCTGTCCCATCTAGTGGCACCGAGACCTCATAGAGAGCAATTAATGAGCCTGCTCTACAGCTTTAGCTAACAGGCAGTTGGCTTTTAGCTCATGCTGTAGAGCAGGGGTCAGCAACCTAAGGCACGTGTGCCAAAGACAGCACGTTAGCCGATTTTTAATGGCATGCTGTTGCCTGCCGGGTCCCAGCTGCTGGCCCCGCTCAGCCTGCTGCCGAACCCAGGCCAGCAGTGGGCTGAGCTGGGCCAGCGGCCAGGACCTGGGCAGGCAGCAGCGTGCCATTAAAAGTCCTGCCCGCCCCGGCCTGCTCTTCTCTGCCCTCTCCCTCCCCCCGCGGGGGCAGGGTGAAGAAGCTGCAGGGCAGGCAAGCTCCCCCCTCCCCAGCCTCTTCCCCCAGCATGCTGGGTTCCTGCCCCTCCTCCGTTCTCTCCCTACCGCCAGTCAGCTGATGGCCCTTGCGAGGGAGGGGGAGAAGCGGAGCCGCAGCACGCTCCCTGCTCCGGGGAGGAGGTGGAGAAGAGGTGGGAATAGGGTCTTGGGAAAGGGGGGTGGAATTAGGGCACATCCCCCTCCAGCCCCCTGCCATAAGCTGCTCTGGGCAGGGGGCTGGGAGTACCCCCAGGACCCTAGCCCACACCCCCAGCCCTCTGCCCTGATCCCTGAACCCTGCACCCCTCTCACACACCCTCAGCCCTCTGCCCTGACTCCTGCACCCCCCACACATACCCAACCCCCCACACCCCATGCCCTGACTCCTGCACCCCCTCACACACCCAGTCCTCTGCCCTGATCTCTGTATCCTCCCACGACCCCAGCCCTGACTCCTGCACCCTCCTCACACACCCAGCCCTCTGCCCTGACCCCTGCACCCCCCCAGACCCTCTGCCCTGACCTCTGCACCTCCCTCACACACCCCCAGCCCTCTGCCCTGATCTCTGCATCCTCCCACAACTCCAGCCCTGACTCCTGCACCCCACACACATACCCAGCCCCTCACACCCCATGCCCTGACTCCTGCACCCTCCTTACACACCCCCAGCCCCTTGCCCTGACTCCAGCACCCTCCTCACACCCCCCAACCCCCTGCCCTGACTCCTGCACCCCCACACATACCCAGCCCCCCCACACCCCATGCCCTGACTCTTGCACCCCCCACATTCCCACCCCCACCCTGAACACCAAACAGGAGCTCCTGCACCCCCCTCCCCCCACATTCCCACCTGCACCCCTCGCACCAAGTGGGAGCTGCCCAGGTAAGCACTCCACACCCATACCTCCTTCCTCAACCTGAGCCCCCTTCCTCATTCTAGCTCCTGGCCAGATCCTATACCCCAACCCCCAGCCTGCTCCTTTACCCCCAGCCCTGTGCTCAGTGCACTCCCACCCTCAGCTCAGAGAGAAAGAGAGGAAGAGAATGGGCTAGAACCAAGGAGAAGGTAGGTACCCACTCTATGTGGGCAGGGCTGGGATCCCAGACCGGCAGTGGGCTGAATGGGGCCGGCAGCCAGGACCCTGGCTGGCAGGAGCCGGTGGACGGAACCCCAGACCAGCAGCGGGCGGAGTGGCAGCGGGCTGAGCCGCTCAGCCCACTGCCGGTCTGGGGTTCTGGCTGCCGGTTCCTTGCCAGCTGGGGTCCCGGCCACAGGCCCCGCTCAGCCTGCTGCTGGCCTAGGTGAACGGAACCCCAGGCTGGCAGTGGGCTGAGCGGGCCAGTGGCGTAATATCATTTTAATTTAATTTTAAATGAAGCTTCTTAAACATTTTGAAAACCTTGTTTACTTTACAAATGACAATAGTTTAGTTATATAATATATAGACTTCTAGAGAGAGACCTTCTAAAAAAACGTTAAAATGTATTACTGGCACGCAAAACCTTAAATTAAAGTGAATAAATGAAGACTCGGCACACCACTTCTGAAAGGTTGCCGATCCCTGCTGTAGAGGCTCATGCACTAATTCCAGAGGTCCCCAGTTTGATCCCGATGACCGGGGTCTGTCGGTGTTACTCAAGCACTGGTCAAGGACAGTTTAAGCGGACTGGGTCCTGCCTTAACATGAGAGGCTGGACTCGATTACTTCTCTAGGTCCCTTTCCACCCTACCTTGCTATGATTCTGACACCTACCTCTAATATAAGTAACCCTCTTTTCTTTTGCGGCAGCCTTGCATTTCAAACTCAAAACAAAATCTCTAAGGCACATAACGGCTGCTCAATTGATTTTAAGACATAACCATTCTGTTAAGCAAAGAGCACAAGTGTTGAGCCTTAGATCAGAAGTTTAAAATTCTTTTTGTAAGATTAAACGACAAAGATAAGGGGTTAGTTTAAAACTGCTTTTAAAAAAATCTTGATAGTCTCCCTTTCAATCTGTATTTTTCCACCCTGAAAAACCATGTGGTTTCTTAGGAAGAAGGGAGTGGTTTCTGTTGAGGAAAGAAAGTGCTTTGGGGAATTATGTGGCTAGCTAGGAATTTAAAAAGTAAGCTGTTGGGGTTTTCCTTACCATTTTGAAAGTTTTACAATACTCCGGTGGCAAGATAAGAAAGAAAATGTGACTTATTGCAGAGACTTTTAACTCTGCTATGTGAATGTTAGAATGATACTGGCATTATCAAATTTTTCCATAATCAAAGTAAAAGTCTGTAGTCTCATCTAAGGTGCATGATATAAGAAAGTCTGTTCCCTTCTGGTTTGGTGCTTTTAATTTACTGTTGCTAAAACAAAACCAGTTTGTTTTAGGCAGTTGATTTAAAAGATTGAATCTGCAATTAAGACAATATAACTTATTTTTTAAATCTTCTAAATGTTATCTCTTTTAATGCATGTCATGCATATTACCCATTTAGAGCTTGATTCTGAGATGTGTCCCATAAATTTACTTCAGTGAAAGTGAAATACACGTATCTAACTCTAAATAGATATATTAATTTCATCCTGTGTGATTAGTTGTTCCATTCAGCAGCACAAGTTACCTACACTGTCTGGAGAATATGACTGTACATGCAGCTGAATTAGTGTCAGCAGACAACTGTAAACAATCTACTAATCCTTTTTACTGTAATGGAAATAATGATGTTTCCCTGGAGCGAGCTGTGCAGATGCAGGATCATTCTGCCTGTGTGATCGACAGGGTCTGAGTAATCGTAACTGAAAGAAAGGAATCTTTTATAGTGCAATGGCAGACTCCATCTGGTCTCAAGTTCCCAAAAGGCTTGTTCCAAGCAGTAGGAAGCCAGGTGCATCTCAGACTGAATGCACTGTAGCGTGTGTAACAGAAACATGTTTGATATACAATACAAATGCATAGAATGCTCTGTGGTATGTACATTTTATTTAATAGCTCTAAGAGTGCAGTGCTAATGTCAAAGTGGTAATGTTCATTGTGAGCCTCTCTTCTGGTGAAAGACAGATTGATGTTAGAAAGAGACCAAATGAAGAGGATGCAATTCCATGAATTTGAAAATATATGTGGAAGGAAGTTCTAAGCTGCATATCAGACACTATCTGAATGAAACCAAATTAGAGAACTGTGTGTGTGTGTGAGCGAGAGAAAGAGAGAGAGAGAGAGAGAGAATATACAGGCTCTTGTCCAATATGCTGCTGGGAATCAATCCCGATCTACAGAGCACCTGGAATTTGCACAGCAGAAAACTCAGTATGTCTGAGCCCAAATGTCAATGCCTTTGGAGGTGAGCCTACAAGCTGCCGAGCACATTCAACTCTCATGTGTTTCAAGCTGTACAGCACCTCACAAAGTCTGAACTTTTGTGTTTCTAGATTGAAAACCTACAGGATAATTCTAATTGGCAAAACAAACCTTGAGAAAATAACTAATATTTCCACCAAATAAAATAGTTTATTGGCTATTTTCTATATCATATTAAAATAACATTGGGGATTGATTTTTTTGAAACTTTTCACATTTTATGCAGTGATGCAAGACCTCTCTCAAGTTAGATCACTGTTTGAGGGGGCCTGACTTGGAAAGATTTCATGACAATTACACAAAGACAAATGGAGTAATAGGGACAGATGATGCAATGGTGTGCTGACCAACACTGGTGTCCCAGAGGCCTTGCACTCTGTGTGCAAAGAACACACCCTGAATACTGCCATAGAACGTTCAAGTACTCTCAGACCAGATGCTAAAATCGGCCTAAATGTGGGAAGGAAAAGCTATGAAACACTCATATCCTCAGCAAAATAATAATGTGCCGCTTCCAGAGTTCAGGACGTGGTTTCTAAAGATGCAATTGAAGAAGGAAACATATCCGTTCCTTCAGCTAGTACCACATCTTGCTGACTGCCTCTCATGACTGAAGTGGAAGTCTACAGTCATTAACCATGCATGTTTTTGACTGTGATGGAGATTGTGTTCTGTATTTGCTGTGTGCATGTGGCTGTACTTTCAGTGTGCACAGGAGCGTAGCAAATCTACTAACATTATACGCTGCTTTTCTCTATGGCCATGCAGACCTGGAGAGTTCATAGGATGCTTGTTACACTTGCATAACTGTTTATTTCCAATGTTTGCCAGGCTGCGCTGGAATTCCAGAATTGGCTTCATGGTTTGCAAGAAGCAGCTGTCGCGCTGTAGCCTCAGAACTTCTAATGCAGGGTCCTGCACCTGCATAATGATGGAGGTGCAGCTGAAGCGAGCCGCAATGCAGTTTAGCCATAAGTATAGTCAAGCTCAAGCCATTTCAGACACCATGGTTAAAACCTGCTTTCTGTAAGTCTGAACTGGAGAGTGACTCTCAGTGATGTGATAATCAAAGATGCAGTCATCCTCACTATGTATATGTGAAGCACCTTTCCCATAGTACAGAAATAGCACCTCCCCCACTGACAGTCCTACAAGACGTACTATTTAAAAGTAACATTACAAACGCCAAAAAAAAAATCCAAATTGAAGACTGATATAACAGTATTGTCAAATTGTAGATAAATCGTGTGAAGACAGGAGCCATTTGTATCTTCAAATGGTGTTATGTGCATCACCAGCAATAGTTGTCCTTTGTAGTGCAAAGCAGAGGGAAAAAGATGAAAATGAAATGGCAAAATATTTTGCTTTCTACTGAGAATAAGAAGTCTTTCTCCAAGAGCTCTTCCTCTCCCCAGGGTAGCTGTTCTGGTAGCAGCTTACACAGCAGTTACCCTCAATTTCTCAGGTGCCACCCTCACATGCACCAGAGAAGCAGAGAAACCCACAAGAGATAGGAGCAGTGGCCACCAGGGAACAGGATGCCAGTTATAGGGCTGACATGTACCTAGTTCTGTATCTCAAATGGCAGAGGAACTGTACCTCTCAACTCAAGCAGTTTACTCGTTGTTGATTAACTGCTGTGCCTGTGATGCACAAAAAGGATATTACCAAATAAAGGCTAAACATGTTGTACATAAGCATGTGAAAACATGGATTCCTTCTTTCCTCATCCTTTACCAGACCCATCAATATACTGACTAGACAAACTCTTCTCCTGGCTGGTCCAGCATAGGGGAGCAATATTTACTGGGGCATTCTCTTCTGGCTGCAAGTACTGAAAAGTGTGGTGTATTTTAATGCTTTCCTGAAGGGGAGCAATGTGCACACACATCATCTGCTGGCCAGGTCTGTTCCTGATGGCTGTTTGGGTGGTTTACAAACCTTTAAAACCAGAGTGTGTCCCTTTATATATGTGAGACCCAAGAACCTCTTAATGCCAACAGGCAAAGGGCTGGGGAGGAACCGCCCATGGGCAGCAGGTGAACCCCCACTTTAGGGAGGCTAACCCACTGGCCACTCCCCTTCCTCCTGAGGCCCTGCTCCCCCTGCACGCTGGAGTCCCAAACCACCCCACCCCTGAAGGCTCTCCTATGACTGGAGGAGCCTGGCCTGCCCACCCCAGCCATGCTGGGCTGCCACCGCCAAGTGCCAGTCTGGTCCCAGCTACGCCGGGCCCCTGAGCCACCGGCAGGGTCGAGCCACTGGCCCTTGGTGCCACCAAGCAGCACCCACACCAGGTACGCCGGGCTGAGCTGTTGGGTCAGCCCTGGCCATGCTGGGCCACCTACCCCCAGCCCCACCAAGTGCTGGGCCAAGTCCGTGGCCACCCCAAGCACCGGGTCAGGCCCAGCCACTCTAATCCTCCGCCAGACCCTCCAACTCACTGCTTGCTGGCTGCATTCCCTCCTCACTCCCACGCCCCTGAGGAGGACGGACACGGTGAGCAGCAGCAGGCAGACAGCAGCAGACAGTGGGGGCCTTGGGGAAGGGGCAGGGGCAGGGCCGCCGCGGCCCAGGTTTCCAGTGGTGCGTTGGTGGCAGCTGCACAAGGGAAGGCTAGCCTTCCCTGGCCTATTATACTGCCTGATTCTGGTTATACATTCTGGTTCACCGCAGAATGTCATGTGAGGTCCCAAAGGAAAGCCACTATTACACTAGTCATCAATAGCATTGTGAAACGTACCTGCAAAAACTACATAAAACGTGTGTTTGTGTGTGTATACTGAAAATATGCTCTTTTAGTTGGCCAGGGGAGGGGGAGAGATGGTCATGAGAAAAGGTGAAAAACAGGTATTCTCACAGACAAGATATGTTTAGCCATCTGTCTGTTTACATGCAAATTGAATATTGTCTCATTCACAGTAGGTCTTCTATCACCAGTCTGAACTGATGCCAAATGAAGGATTGAAAGACGCAGGAAGAACAACACAGTGGGGAAGAAAAGAACCTCATTTTGAGGTTAAATCAAAGGTTTGCTTTACTGTATTTGAGGGGAAGAGAGGGCAGCCTTCACTGAGGAACTAAAAAGACAGCAATTTTGCTTCATGAAAAAGGCGTCTCAACCAGGCTTGGCTGAAAATGCTGACAATAACTTTTGGTGAGATAAGCTTCTTTAGCTAACAGAATAACTTGTTAGTTAAAGTTTAGCCTCTAGAAATCATGTTATGATTTTATTTTATATTTAACCTTTTGTTTCCAATATTCTTACTCATACTTAAATCTCTATTCTTTGAAATAATCTTATTTTTGTTTTCACTAAAGTGTGTGTGTATGTATGTATATGTGTGTGTGTGTCTGTGTGTATGTATGTATATCTATATCTATATATAAAATCAGTGCTGTGGTGTTAGGAACAGTTAGGAACAGGTCCTGAGTTGAATCTCACAAGCTGGTGTGTACTATTCTCTTGGGAACAGCAGGCCTGATTGTTCAGTAGATAAGGGACGCTTCCGGAAACACTCCAAGTATCTCAGACTTGTAGCACTCAGAGTGCTACTAGTTCTAAAATGCTGAAGGGTATGGCAACCAGAAGCAATTAGTTCAATTCATTACCTATAGATAATACTTCTTTTTTAAATAAATGAGTTAGTTTTAAATGCAAAATGTTTTGATAAACTTTTTTTTCTTATGTATCCAGCACTTTTCAGGTAGGGTTAAATAATAATAAGAACAATTGCTGTTTTTGTGCATTTTTAATTGAATTTGTATTTCCATGCAAATAGAGCTTGGCACAACTCATAAGTAAAAAATTAATCACTTTGTAAATAAGAAATGCATCATTCATAATTTTCTAACATAATAAAAATGTAAAAATTAAGAACCTGAATACATTTAAATTAAGCTATAGAATTGTGTGTATTAATATATGTATATATATATGTAGCCACATATATATGTATCCTCCTGTATAATGTAGCAAAAGGGCACACCGAATATAGTGTAGAGGCTATATTTCGTTGCAAATCAACATGTTCTAATGGTTACTAACTAAGAGAATCAACCTTTCTTTAGGAAATTAACTAAAAAGTACAAGTGCAAAACATGATTAAAATCGATGATTTAAATCAAGGTTTCCTGCCTGCTGATTCAAATCATGCTTACAGTTGCGGTTTTAAATCAACCCACCCTAATTTTGGTTTTTATAAAAAAGAGACTTATTGCATAGGGTGTTCTATGCCTTTTTGAGACTTCCAGTGGCATGACATAATGTAAAATTCTCTGTAATAATAAAGCTGGGTGCACAGGAGCATAAAAGAGTCAAACAAATTTCAAAGGCCCCAAAAGCCAACATCCCCAGACTTAGACTCCAGGGAAAGTTTCTGAGAGGTCCTAGGGCTTGAAGGCCACAAGACCTTCCAAGCAGTTGCAAATTAAGTACAGATCCTATTTATTTATGGATCTAAGTTGTAGCTGGGAAGGATCCAGGGCCCAACAGAACTTAAATTCACAGATCAGTCTGGGGAGGGAAGCACTGCTGGAGAAAAGTGTAAGTAGGAAGTTAGGAACCAGGAAGACTTGGGTCTGTTTTTGGTGGCCTCTTGACCTAATGGTTGAATTTATTGCAATATTTGGTTATAAATAGGTATAATCTAAGACATTGCATGTCTATACTCTATGTATAGTACGGTAGCGGGCTAAAGCCCAAGCTGGGTCCTGCATACGGGGCTGCTGGATTCACCAAAGAATCACAATGTGAAGAGACTAAAGGTGGATGATAGATAGATGTAGCATGAGCCATTACTGCCACAACCAACATTGATTACTTTTTCAGTGGTGATCCTTGCCTACTCAGTCTGATGTTGCCCAAGTCTTTAAGACCACTGTATTCCCTCTCTCGCATCACTGCATTATTAGGACCTAGAGGCTTGTGTGACTTGGCTAAGACAGAATAGTGTTTCACCTTGCAACATCAAACCTAACGAGATACTTACAATATATAATAATGGCATAAAATAGTGTTGAGGTTATTTTTCTATGGAATGGACAATCACCAAAAATTTTTAGGATCTGTTGGAGAGGAGGTTTGGTGTCAATCGATGCAGAGGGAGAATGCTCATGAGATTACCATAGCAAAAGCAGGGTTTCTGAGGATTAGCATTGAAACACTGGATTTTTGTGCAAATGTCCATCCTCTGCAAATACTGAGATCCATGCAATTTCCTGATGGATCTCAGGGTATCAGTAGGTGAAGGGGACCAGGTACCCTGCCTGCTCCATGGAGAGGAACATCCAGAATGATTTGCAGAGATATGGCAGTAAAACTTATGGAGTTTCTTTCTTCTTGCATATTTTCTTATGGAGAATGATATGGCCATAAGGGGGTCTTTATTAGTGTTAACTCCTTCCCAAACTGCCAGAAAACATACAAGATGTATTTCATCAGCAGTGTCTAGGGGAAAAACAAAAACAAAAAACCCCTCAAATAGATGGAATACCAAGACGTAGTAGGCACACTCAGCAACCTTGGAAGTGCAATTCATTTCATTACTTTCCTGAATGCATTGTGACAAGTAATTTTTTTTTAACAATGAAATGATTAGAGGGTGGTGGTGGTTGTTTTTGTTCTTTTTTCAGGAAATTCGTCATTCATTATTGTTTGCTATGATTACTGTAAATAGAAACTTAGTTGTTGATTGCTTGTTATCTTTCAGTTTCCCTTTTGAATTAATCATTTGGAGACATTGAGCCTCTTATTCATTGTTGAAAATCCTAGAAAATAGCGGTGGTCCAAGTCTACTGGCATATGGTTTTTAGATCCAATATTCTTGATGAAGTAAAATTTCTGGGCATATTGGTCTATTAAGAGCCAGTAGAATTGAACTACTGACATTATATAAATTATTGTATAATGAACAACTAGTATTTTTTCTGTTATATCAGTAAGCCTGTGTTTTTCTAATTTATTTCTAGGTATGCTATGATGAAACAGTCTTAAATCAATGTGTTCTAGAAATAAGTCTGACACTGAAATCAAATAATTGTATTCCAAAACTGCCTTTAATACCGTGTTGTCAAGAATTAAACTACATGCATAAAGCACAAGAGTTAAGTGCATTGGCCCTAGACATCCACAAATCTCTTAAAAAAAGGCGCATTCAAAATCTAGATCCAGATCAGGATTTGAATTATTTGATTTGGACGTGTCACTAACTACTGCTTTCTGTTGGGAACTCTTGACTGCCTTTGCACTTATGATCCATAGACTTCAAAGCACTTTGGAAAGGTCAGGAATAATAATTTTTTCCAATTTTGAAATTTGAAAATAAATTGGGGAAAAAATTAATTTTCCTTATTTTTCAACCCACTGTAGAGCTGGTTTTAATGTTGAATTTCAAAATTTGAAAAATTTAAGAGATGGGGAAAGAAAAATCACAATTTCCCCCCTTTTCAACCAGCTCTACTTATTATCCCTGCCCTATAGAGAGGTTAAATGGCTTGTTCAGTGACACAGAGTGAGTCAGGGATAGAACTTAAGACTTCCAAGTCCTTATTCCACTTGCGTCTATCTGCTCCAAGGTTTAACTATTTCCAGTCTTGCAGGTTCTCTTCCTGGCTTTCTTTCCTGTGGCCACGTTTGAGTTCTGTTCATTAGGCTGCTTGATTTTGTCAGTCAGTGGAAAATGTTTTAGTATTTAGCTCCCTCAGTATTGATTTGCTTTCATTTCATGTTTACACTGCAAGATAAACGTAGGGAGCCTAATCCTTATTTCCTTTAGTAATACTGTCTTTCTTCCTACAATGATCTGCAACTTGTGGTTGGCTTGTTTGTTTGGTCATTCACAAAACAACATTAACGTTCAGAAAACCACTGCAAATATAACATCATCATGGGATAGTAGAGAAGACAGAGCTCTGGGAATGAGGAGATCAGGATTTCATTCCAGGCACTCTTCCTTACTTAATGTATATGACTTGAGCAAATCCCTTAGGCCAAAATTTACAGGTGTAATGCTTAAAGTGAGACACCTAAACCCATATTTAGTCACCTAAATATGTGGCTTGACTTTGCTGAACACCTAGAGCTCTCATCCAGGTCAATTAAAAAAATGCAACAAGAATTAAAATATTTTGGGACAATGCTTTAATAGTTTATGCAATGTACATTTCTCAACTTGCGCAGAGTTTTTTTGACAGCTCCTAATACTTCCTGATCATTCATCATGGGATCTGCATTTTACAGAATGGGTATAATATCTCTGAATCTTTCAAATAATTTGTGCACAATATACCTGTTAGTGTATTCATAACACACTAATGCATAAAAATAAAATCAACTTTAGAACATCGTATGGTCTCTCTTTTCTCTAATTATAACATGGTTTATGTGGAATGTAGTAATCAAAATGCATTAAGTGTCAGCGTCATTGCTGTAGTGGAATATTCACTGGATCAGGTTTTTACTGGAGTTTGGCAGACAGGAAAAGCACTAACCCTGATGAGAAGCATGATAAACTATACTAGTCTGTAGGATTCAAAGGAATCTGAGCACCTATGAAAGTCAGGTCACCTGGTCAGACACTCACATCAGAAAATTCTGGCCTCAAACGTTTGGGCCCAATCCTCTCCCCCAGCCAAGGCCCCTCAGCGTGACTCAAGAGAGAATTTGGTGCAAAGGTGGCTTTAAGCCACCTCAGCAAGCCTACACAACTGGAGCCATTATCCTTTAGTCTGATCTCTCAGTTAAAGTAGTTAAAGCACACTGAAGACTACTTGTTGCCAGCTACAGATCACTCTTGGGCAGAGAAGCCCTGGCCATGTCTCCTTTGGTCTGGCCAAACTCTGTGCACTGTCTGCGGGGGGGATACTATACAGAGACCATAGATACTCACACACCATTTAGAATCCACCTACACTGGTGTGTGATCCTCTTGAGGCTGACTAAGCTGGTGTTATGGTAATTTTGTGCTAACAATGCAATGCAGAGCTACATGCTCTTGCATCCCCCACTCAAAGGTATGATATTTTGCCCTACTTTGAAAAATACTTTAAGATCTGTTAGCCCTGACTGAGCACTCTTCAGCTAAGTATTATTTACCCTTGGGAAAATAGTTCATCATTTTATTAGCCATGAAGAACTTCTATTTTCCAATAATTTTACATTCCTTGATAAAAATAAATTGACCAAATATAGACTTGGTAAACTATCTACAGAGTCAAAGTACAGAATGTAGCAAAACATTTTATAACAGACAAGAGTATACTCAGATATTAATTACATATGCTAATAAGAATGAAAATTAGCTAGAGAGTTCAATTTATGGACTGCTGAACTCTTTTCACCATAATTAATCAAGGAAGGCCATATAACAAAGTATTAGATGAGTCTCTTATGATGCTAGTCATTTTTTTCATCATTAAGATTTCCCAAGCCTTCATTAATAAACTTAGTAATTGGCTACAGGAACAACCCTGCACCATACTGTATAGCACTTCAGAACTCAAAGGGCACCAGAGACTGAATTTAAAAGTTGTCTCCTGATTCAGCAGACCTACCACAGCAGAGGTTTCTGATGGAGCCAGGGAATTTCTTCAAAGAACTAAAGGACTGCTAATTTTAAAAACAGATGTGAGTGGCCACTATGAAATCATTTCCTCCCCATCGTACTGATTAGCCAAACAGTTTGTGCTACCATCTCTTGAACAGATGGTCTACAGTTCTTTTATAAACTCCCAGAGTTGCTGCAAGGCAGAGCTATTTACTTCTGAGGTCTTTCAAAAAAAAAATGCTGGCAGGTTAGGTATGCTACTTACGAAGAAACACATATTTTCCCTCAGAGAAATATTTGTCCTACAGCCTTATGCCTTACAACTTTCCTTTGTTTCCTGGAGTAAGTCCCAGTCTTCAATTCTAACTTCTGCTTTATTAGGTTAGTCTGCCTGCCAACAGTGGCTGATGTGTTTTATTGTCTGCCCACTGAGCCTCATTGTGTGTTTGAAAAGACAATCTTAGGCAAGCTTCTTTTGTTATGACAGTATGTCAGTGGAACACCTCTGATATTTTCAATCTGCTTATGTTTCCCTGGGTATCAAAAGTTTTATTCTTCCAATGACTACACAGAGTTGGTTCTGATATATTTGCCCCTAAATATGAGTTAACTGTAGGAAGTTGCATCCACGTTTTTAATGAGTTTGAGCATTCTTGATGTGGGATAATCCAGTGGTCAAAAGCTGTAATGTTAGACAGCACATGAACGTTCATTATATAGCTCATTTTCATTGTACTTTATACGGCCTATGTTTTTGGTTGGGAGAGAGAGAGAACAGTCTCGGGATCAGATACAAGCCTTCCTTAGGGGTAAAGATAAGCACAGTGTTAAAGACTGCTAATTTTTATCTTGTAGTAGAAGACAATGCTGGAACTGCCATCATTGCCACAAGTTCAGCCTTGTCCTGTTGGATGTGACTGAACATTTTATAAACTGAGCATTTATGTTCCTGTTTAGTTTAGTTTTGTTTTTCTGCCATGTGTTTTGGTAGGACAGCCTTGAGCTGACAGTATATCAAGTCAGTTCCAAGTCAACGTTTACTGTCTTATTTTATTTTTCTAAAAATTATGTTACGGGTATTTAGTACCAGTGAAAGTCTAATAACTTTGGGGCTAAATTCATGGCAAGGGTCTAAAGCAATGCAGCCAGCAGAGGCAGAATTGCACTGGTACGAAGTTGCTGCGACTGTATTTGTTCTGAAAGAGACCTAGTGGGCAAACACAACCTCAAAAATGGGAGTCTGTGGCTAGGAAGGGGCGACAAGGGCAGCTTTTCTCAAGCAGCTTCTACAGCTTCCACAGCTGCACTGATGGGCCACACAAACTAAAGCTGCTCCCTGAGTGCGGGGAGCCTGGCTGATACAGGAAAGTAACTGACACCTCCCACCAAGGATTTATTGACTCTGGACTTCAGTTTAAGCCAAGTATTGCACAGGTGGCGCTCATGTCATCTTCCTCACACCCCTATACTTTGACCATCAATGCTGCTGCTATTTGCGTCCTGTGTCTTCCATGAGCCGACATTGAGCCAAGTGGTGGGGTAGTTTTGCACTGGGATGTGCACTAGGATATCTCCATCATCCTTGTTTACACTTCTGACAAAATCCAGCACTCAAACCCATGATTCCAGTTATGAAAGGCTGCCCCTCTAGTTCCTCTTGCCCACCTGTGAAACTGTCCATTAGCCAGAATGGTCTATTCCTGAGTTCTTGCACATTTGAGACTGTCCTCTACTGAAGACAAGAGACTGATGAGTGGGACTTTGGTCTGACCCATTCATATGTGCCAAAAATCTTAGACAAACAACTAATGTAAATTCTTGTTATCCTAGAAATGAACTAGATTTTAAAAAAGGAAGTATTCCAACCATTGTTTTTTCTCTCCTGTTTTTATAATGTAATGTATATACAAGAGACATTTTCATCTTCTCATATATATATGGATGCAAGACTAGAACTTACGCCCATGAATGTTAATATTCAACACAAGATGTTATCTAATTTGACTTGCAATCATTTTAACGAGAGAATAGATAAAGGTTTTCCTAGAGGTAGCTTATGCTGCATGCTGAATAATAATTTGGACTATTGACAGAGTATCCCTCTACTATTTATCAGGGGGCTAATTTGATCAGTGCTGCAGCAGTCAGATACCTGGGGTTTCTCTAGAGAATTTTGAAAGTGCTGGTTTGGCACAGTAGAAGTTGTAAATCTAAAGAATGTGATCAAACTGAAGATACAAGATATAGCTGTACCGAAACATATGCAGACGTGCTCTTGCTTTATTCTTACAATGATTTCTGAGCTAGCTGGTCTCTCCAGGGTCTGATTTAAGTGCAGGAGCAGCAAATAAGCCCAAGAAATATTGCAAAGCAGTGTTAGGAGCTCCTACCTTTTACTAATGTTATCAAACCAATTGAGAGAAAAAAGCATGTAACTCAACATAGCGAATAAAATATTCAAACAAAATAAATCCTTCTGGATCTTGGCAACCAAGAAGCCTGAAAATTCCTCATGTAAAGGCATGCCGGGAGATTCTTATGAAACATACATTTGTTTTACTACTGTATACTGCCTTTTGTGTTTGAGGAATCCCATAACACCTTACAAAGGTAACAGTGAGTTAGATACTGAGACTGGAATGACTGACAAATAGCAGAGCTGTTAGCCTCTCATCAATAGATCACTCTGATATTTTAAAAACAGATATATACTATATATCTTATATACAGATATATACTGGGCTATATACTACTCTTGTTCTCTAGCAGATCTCCTCCTAACACTCTTAGAAGTGGGGAATCAAGGGAAGTTAGGTTTATTTTGGCAGTACCTGTCAGGTGCTACAGATATTTGGACTGGGGTTTCTGTAACCTGTTGGGCTGTGTGTCCCAGATGCTGTGTCTGATTACTGACTATATGTATGCCTGATATCTCAATACCTAGTCCTGCCTGGGAGTATTTAATAACATAAAAATATAGGGCTCCGAGCCTCTCCCTACCAGAGAAGACCCTTCTCTGTGGAGAAAAGGAGAATGAAAGGGTGAATTGTGTTGTGGCCTACAAATTTACACTAATTGTGAGTTCAACTGTAAAAAGCAAGTGAAAGTTTATACGATGTCACAATAACCTATAACAACAAATGTTGATGGGAAAAGGTAGAAGACAGACTGAATTAGTCTAAACAAAAAGGCCTGCTGCTATATCTCAAGGATTGCATTAATATCATGCTTGGTAAAAACAGAAAATGTGGAATCAGAAATTAATGAACCAAAACTGGTGTGTTGACTATCAGTCCTAGTTGCTGAACAAAATAAGGAGATGATTGACTATTTCACTGATTGCTCCCTTTTTGGGTCCTTAAAGAATGAGACTTTGTGAGGGGAAAAAAACCCCAAACCCTAGACATCGGCTTCTGAAATGAGCTTCACAGTCATGGCTGCCACCATCTCTTGGAAGCCTCCGCTTTCGTGATCCTAATCATGCAAGATGGCCAGACCAGACCAGATAGAGGGAAACAGATAACACTGACACCTCTATAGCTCAGGCTGAATCCCAAACACCACCTGGGATGGTGGTCTAATGGGGCTGGACTATCATGACAGCAGCAAAAATAACAGCCACTCCAGCCCATCTCAACTATCTTCTTTTTTTTTGTCTCTAAAAGGACAGTTATTACTATCTTTGATACCCCCATAAGAGACTGCCAGACAAAGGGGAGGAGAGGGTCCTTCTAAAACTCTCTACAGCTAAAGGGAAAGGGACCAAGAAATGTTGTTAAAATGAAAGCCTTACTTTATAATTTCAAATGTTTTAAACTGTTTTCTTTCTTTTCTGTATCTTTAATAAAAGGTTAAAAGGATTTTTAATGGTTTGTTTGCCAGGGTGCTAAGCAGCTTGCAGTCTCTGAATATCCAGACGTGAACCTTGTTTAACACAGTTTAATGTTGGACAATTATTGGGTTATGGTTAGTACCTTTGGCCCATATATTTCATCTAAATTAATAGAACAGTTGGAAGAACACAGTGAAAGCTATGTACAAATGAACCTCGATGTCTCTGGCCTCACACTAGCTGCTATTCTTACAAGGAGAAGTTATCTTTCCATACTGCTGATCACTGAACATATTTTCTCATAGACGATACACATCCTCTGTTCCAGCATCTGAATCTGGAATTAATTAATAGAAGCAGGAGTTACTAATTGCTTTGGAAAAGTCTATAGGATGGTAGTAAAGTAGAAAAAGGGCAATGTTATCTCTTCCTGTGGAAAAATTCAAGAGAAAGGAAATTACTAAAAAGAAAATACAAGTCATGGAGTACCTGCCTATGTTCTCTTCCTATGAGGATGGAGTTTGCAGAAGCACGAAGGAGGCAGGTGGCAAGGTCTTCAATGGCTGGCCTGATGGAGCCCAAAGATCCATGGAACCTAGGTCCGAGAGGACTTGCTGTTCTGCGCTGATATGGGGGCTGACTTTCTCCCTTAGGAGCTGTCCTATCCTGGGCTCTCCAGCTATGCACTATGCTTTTTCAAAGGGTAGATGCCATACAAGGTAACATGGAAGCTCCCTGGAGTATGATTACCACCAGTACAGATTTTTGCTTAGAAATGTGAAGGTTCAGAGACAATTATACCATGCAGGAAAGCAGCTTCTAGACTTTAACCCAGTCCATCCTGATTGCATCTACTCAAAATTAGCAGTGCTAATCAGGTGATATTAATTTAGAGTGTTGCTGGGGAAGTCACAACAGAGGGGGCAACATATTGTGTAGTCTCTACCACAATCTCCCATTCAGAAGTCAGAGGGTTTTGTAATTTTATAATTATTTTCACTACGCTGATAGAAGAGTATTTGATCAATTGGTCCAAAAATAAATCAGACATTCACTAAGAGGAGTTAGTTAATATTACTTGAGATGAGGCATTAGTCTCTTCTGATCCTGCTGTAACCCCACTGAAGTCAATGAATTATACTGATCTCTCAACCCCCATGCTTGTGTCCAAACAATCCAGGGATGCTGGATGACATTGGAAGTCATTGTCACATGCTGAGGTGCAATCCACACTAGTGAGTTGTCACCACCTGCCCTGCAATCTTGGGTGCCTCACGAGGCTTTGTTGTTGTAGTTTCCAACCTGGGCTGCCCACAAACAGACTGCCAGTACACAGGCCACACCCTGAGTGCCTGTGTATAGCTGTAGCCCCGATCTGATAGCTCTGACCTCAGCTGCCTGTTAGCAACACTCATCATGCTTTGGCTTCCCCCAGCCTCAACATACTCCCAGTCCCAATTTTCCCCCAAAAACATGTGTTCTGCACTGTCCAGCCTTCTCCTGTAAAGTTCAGATCTTAAGGGTCCGTTGCCTCTGTAAAGGGTCCATATTCAACAGTTTGCTACTTTAAACTGAATTGTTTGGTAACTCCAGTTAAACACATCACTGGATTCGTTTAGATTAAAAATTAAGCA
This sequence comes from Lepidochelys kempii, assembly GCF_965140285.1. Lineage (NCBI taxonomy): Eukaryota > Metazoa > Chordata > Testudines > Cheloniidae > Lepidochelys > Lepidochelys kempii. The sequence goes on from NC_136388.1 coordinate 30,397,915, forward strand.
AGCTTATTTCACTATAAAGACATAGGTTTTAAATGAGTACAAGACGTTAAATGGTTACAAATGCAATAAAATTAAAATGCTTTTTAGTAGCTAAAACTTAACAAGCTAGACTTGGTTCATGGTAAAATCCTTACCCCATCTTCCCAGCAACATGGCAGATCAGGGTCTCCCCCCCACTAGTAAAGGGCTAGTTCCTTTGTCTTCTTAGGGAGAAAGAGAAAGAAAAGATAACCAGGGGTGTTTTTGTCCCTCACTTTTATAGTCCAGTCAACCTTTGGAATGCATTTTCCTGAGGATTACCCTTAGATAAAGTTCATTCCAGCTATGAGGAAGGAGTGATGGAGTCTCATGGTGAAAGAGGTTCAATGGTGTTTGCTAAACTGCAGCGTGAGCTGTTCCTGTCCCGCTTTGTTGCCAGAGTGACCACTTGAGAGGTACGTGTCAATCGACTTTGATTACACATGGTTAGCAGGGCCTTTGTCTTTGAGAAACAGATTTCTCCCCTTCCCAGACTTGTCTGGTTAAACACATTTTAGTTGTAATCTTAGTTTATGTTCATAACTCTTAATACACATTTTGTACATACATTACACAAGAATATAAATGATCAATGTATTCATTTTTAAATGATACTGCAGAAGGCAATTTTGCATAAAGATTATTACAGTAGTGTGTGTGGGGTGGGGATACAGAGGTACTTAGGGTTATAGCCATGTCCTCTGAGCTTGCCTAAAGAGAATCAAGTTTCTATAGCTGCCTCCAGTTTATTCTAATGTCACTTACATCTACAGCACCTATGGACATGCCATCACTTGCAGGTCCAGCACCACTAAAGTTCTGGGGCTCTGGGGAGACTGATGTGAGGACTTGTGCCTGAATCTTAAATGGTTGAGTTTAGGCAGGTAACACACATACAGAGGAGAAATCTTGTCACTGTGGCAGCAGCGGGATTTTTGGCAGCATAGCCAAAATTGTTCTGCTACACAAAGATGGCTTCTGCTATCTGGTTGCAGAGGAACTACAGAGAATAAAAATCTATGTGACATTACACAAGGGGCAGGAGTGGGTAGACAAAGAATGGAGACAGAGAATCTGCCAATGAAAAGATCCTTCTTCTTCTTTCCCCTTCCCCTTGTGGGGGTGGCAGGACCCTGGGTACTATTTCCGTTCTCCCTCCATGTCCCCAAAACATCAAGCCACGTCCTATGCAGGTTACTTGGGCTGAATATCGACCCTTAATCCTAAAATTAGAGGCAATTCAAATTATTGTATAGTGTATATTTAGACTGGGGGTAAAGTCTGACCTTTCCTTTGGAAGCAAGCTTGCTGGGTGGAGAGAATGATGATTTTCGAGGCAGTCTCCTCCATAGCAGTTTAGAAGCAAAGTGCACGTAGTCTGTGAGGAATTCCAGAATGTATTAGTTGTGGATAGGAAAATGTCTCTTACAAGAACCTCTTGTGACTCACCCTGACAGGAAAAAAGCTTGAGGTCAATATCTGAGCCAAAAGGCTGAATTTGGCAACTATAACCTTTTGCCAATTTCTGAACCATAAATGTACATGTAGTAACTCTTTCTGCAGAAATGTCAGCTCATGAAGCCTCCAAGACGCAGAAAAGTTTCCATTTCTAAGGACAGATCATCAAGTTGTATCAAAAACCACAAACACAGCTCTTTGATGAAATCGTATGGATGGATTTGCTCAAACTTCACAATATATATTCTGCATAATCCACAAATGGAAGTGAAAGCATTAGTGGCAGACAGCACTCTTTTATTGGCACTCTACATTTTTTCATTATTGTTTGTTCTCTGAAATGGATTAATGATTATTCTGTTCCTGTGACCAGAGAAAGACTGAAATCCTGCAGATCCCCAATGAAGTAAAAATTTTAGAAATCTTGCAAGATTCTTCCCATCTTGAGTGTTTACATCTTGCAACATTAGATACACTGCGAAGGCGTTTGGTGCTATCTATGGCTTTGATCCTACATGCTCATACCCACAGACCGAGAAATCCCATTATTTCTAGAAAATTAAAATGTCCTGTATTCTTCTTATAAGTACTTGTGTGCTATCTAAAGCTCCAATCTTTCAACTCTCATGAATGGGTAAATTCCTCCCCCTCCCTCCTGCACCTTACATAGCATCTAATGTCTTCATAATGTATCTATACTCAAAATGCATACATATCATTCAAGAAGGGGGAAGATAAAATCCAAACTCTAGCTCGATCCCAAATTCTAGCCTAAACCTAAGGCAGATCAGAGCCCAATACAACTTTCATAGATGACCAGCAAAAACTGGCAACATGGATGTGCAGTAGATAATCAACACAAACTGAAAGGACTTCAGAAAAATAACTGAACTTTGCTGTATGTACAAATTACTGCACTGTGTGGATTAAAAATGTATTGGCTCTGAAGAATTACATTTTTCCAAAGGTAAAAATCACAAAACCTTTAAAAGACACACACATTACATTCTCCTCTTCTAGAAGGAATTGCCTTTCACTATTTATAAATATAGCAAATACATTTATAGCGGGAAGTTTACTTTGCAGATTGTGCTTGCTGATCCAAACAGCATCACACACTTGTTTCAGGGGCTCAGTTTAGCAGCAGTCCTTGCTACTTATTTCATTAAGATTATTCATGAGGTTTTTTTCCTGTGAAGACATCAGTGAATAGGCACAAGTCATTAAAAATAAGAGCTTAATTTGCATGACTCTTTACTCTTTTATAAAGTAGTTTTTAGGGACAGTCAGCACATTGTGGCACCCAGAAAAGTCCTTTGGGAGGGAAGTATCTGTGAAATGAGCTCAGTTTAGGGAACTTTCCATCCTGTTGTTATAAATTTATGAGGATTGATCAAATACTGAGATACAGACACCGGAGATGAAATGTAGGTCACTAAGAAATCTTTTCAGGCAGTGAGTTATTCCAATTAGAGAGAGTTAATAAGCACTTTTCTAAGGCTAAGTTGATGTGCTTCTTATACTTCAACGCCATTTTGTTGGGAGAATAATCTCTTATTATGGTGTACTTCAAAAACTGTGACAGCAAGTCAGACTCACCTTCTATCCACTAATGAACCATGTGAGCACTGATCAAAGTGCAGCAGTTAAGCAAAGAGCGGAATAGTTGACACACAACCAAGTTAATTCCTAGGCAACTAACAAGTTCCAAAAATGGTGATGGCTTTGAAAAATCCTCATCAGCAGAGGTGGTTTACATGCAAGTTCCAGTTTATTTGAATCCACAAGGATGGGAGTATGGGCAAATAGTTCAAATTTTGACCATCTCTCTTTTTAACTCTTTAGCTCCATACTTAAGGATGAATAGGACAAGAATAACAGGCTAACCTAGTGAAACCATGAAAAAATCAGAAGAGATTGGAGGAAAGAAAGGAGGGAACATAATGAGACTTTGGCGAATTGCTACGGAGCTGAATGCATCTTCATTAAATAGGTAGTGTGCAGAGACCCAGGACACCATGGCTGAGGTGAATGGAAGACTATCTTATTTACTGTTTACATGGATTCTTATCTCCTTCCTCTGTGCCCCATAGTGACCACTATGAATAGTGGCCCTAAACATTCACAACTACCACCACAAAATGTAGTAAAGAAGTACCATTACTAAACATGCAACTTCTTTGGATACTATACTTAGAGCTGAGAGAATAGGATCAAAACTATTTCCATTAATGTTAACTTTAGTAAAAACTAATTGGTTTTGTCGATGGCCCACGTGCATTTTGTGTTAGCCTTCTTGGGCTATTCTAGCTTGTAAATGGCAGAAATATTATCTGAAATGGTGAATTTTAAGTGAGTGTTGGGGAACCCTCATGAAAAGAGAAGTTTGTATTTGTAGCATTCACAAACATTCTAAAAGTTCATAAAAGTTATTCAGGGAAAGGAAACATACCATATGACCTGTGTATCCAACAGGAACTAACCAAGCTCCCAGTCCTCCAATGAGCTCTGCATAGCTGTGCTGCATTACTTAGATCAGGGAGCAACACAGCTCAGACATTAAGCACCTGCAAAAAACACTGTGAGCAATCTATAGAACAAGAATTGTTCATAGTATTTAGCTGCTGAATGGTCAAGGTTTATGAGCCTCACATCTCCTCCACTTGCCCTCTATTGGAGCTGCAGGGAATGACAGAGAGGTTTGGTGGCTCACTGTGATGCTCCAAAAGGGATGGCTATCAGGTGGTGTCCAGGGAATCATGGGACAACTCAGGTGTTACATCTGCCAGGTTACTTTGTGATTCAGGCTGAGAGATCTACGCTCCTATCTGACAGCTGACTGGTGCAAAGATGACAGCTCATTCCTGTGCCTCTAGAGAGAGGAAAGCTGCTTGGTTCTCTTGCTGTCTTCCAGCTGAGTTCTCTGGCTGTCAGGAGGACACTACCTACTGCACAGGGACCTGATTCTCAGGTACATTATGGCTTCTTTGTGCTGCTTTCCTAGTGAAATTGGTCCTTAAAGTGGATGGAAACAGGCCCTGAGAAAACCCTTTGCACTGACAGCCTTCCTGGCTGGTGTTAGAGTTCTTTCATAGCCTGCTCCCAGCCCGTGGAAAAAGAGGTGGATCAGAGGTGTAGTCAGCATGCACTTCAATATGACTAGTTTCTGCTTCTCAGAGTTTGTGGGGGCTAGAAAAATCAGAGAATAAATTATAGTAGCCTGGGATCTTAAGCCATCTTTGTGCTCCCTAGTTTCTTGTGCTGTACAATGACCTGCCCACCTCCTATGTAAGTTAGAGCAGCCCTAAGGATGTAAGCATCCCTCCTCTGTATTGCAGTAACACTTGGATCTGTAGAGCACAGGTGGGTCAGGAGCTGGGCTGTATTTAGCAAGGGACTATTTGATCACCTATTATATGGCATTCTTTATCTAAAGTGGGGTCTCTCCGAGGAATGGTTGAGGTCTCAAACAGTAAGTCGTGACACAAGCAGTGAAGGAGGAACTACTGTGTCTACTAAACTGAAATCTACTGCAACATAAAGACAAGAAAAGATTTTTCAGCAAATATTGCAAAAGTTATCCCCAGAGCTTTCAGTGAAGAAATAATGCAGGAGCACTGCTACTGGAGGAATATAACTATGCCACCGGAATTGGACAGCTCAGTGTATGATAAACTGGAGATGCAGCCGAGAGCTGTGAACTCAGTCAAACAAGCCACTCTGCCCACATCAAGGCTTGAACGCTCACCCACATTCTGTCAGTATGCCAGTCTTCAGTCCTGAACGTAAATGCTAAAATAAAGGCTCTATTGAAGATGGAACTAGCACAATAAAAGTCAGTATTGTGCCCCTCTGAGCCAGCAAGAACGGCAAACTGCGCAGAGTGTGAGGGCAAGTGGGGATGCTGTCATGAAAGGTAATATTCAGAGTAAAAGCAAAGCCTCACAGTAACGTTCTGGATTTGACTGTCTTGGGTGGATAAGTCCCAGATAGCTGCCTGGTACTAACTTTATCAAATTAATTTCATAGAAGAGTACATAGGGGAACAGAATATGCTACCTTTATTTCTCACAAGTTAGCTATGGTTAGCATTTCTGTGATCCTCATTAGAGCAAAAAAATCATTTTAATTTGGAAAAATATATTTGATAATCTGTGTTAGCTACATATAAATTCTCCTTCTATATTATTTGTACAATATCAGCCACAGGAAATTATACTGCAGTAGCGGTGGCAGTTTGCCTAAGGGCCTGCCATTTAATTAATTGGAAGCGGTGTGTTGTGGGGACCACACATATTACAGTAATGCAGGCAGAGAAGCTGACATTGCACATTTACCAAAACTTAGAGATAGCTACAGATGGATAATGCTATATTGCTATGTAAAGCTCTGGTTAGACCACACTTAGAGCAGGTTTTAATATTTAGTAATGAGAGGTTCATGATTTCTTTGTGCCCTATTCTCTATCCCTGTCCCCCCAAAATACATGTGGTATATTGGCCCAATCCAATTTCCATTGACTTGGGAGTTGAATTAGGCCCTAAATACCTCGTGGAAGGGGCTTGGGTCCTAAAACAGACTGGCAGTGAAGACTGGGCTAAAAGAAAACTTTAGTCTTTGCCTGTGGACCTCCATCTGAGTCGCTCTCTCACACACACACACTCTCTCTCTAACTTCTTAACCAATTTAACTTCCCCTGTTTGCATATTCATTTCCAGCTACTTTTCTGTGTGGAGTGTATGGGGAGACACGTTTAATAGTGGGCTGTAGGGAGTTGTAATTAGGATAATAGACCTTGTTTTTAGGTTTGAGCTATTTTTTGTACAGCACCCAAGTGTCTTACAGATTCAAGTGCAACGTTGCTTCTGAGGAGGCAGGCATGGATTTTTGGATTATGCTCATAGACATAGTTTGACAACTATATGTGGGGTGGGAAAGCGCATGTACGCTGAAGCCAGTTATACTCCTGGGGGAATTCTGGGTGAACTCCTGGGTCAACTTGGAGGGTTGTTGGGTATGGGTGCAAAAAGTATGCAACAGGTATTTCTGGGGGGTGGGGTGGGGGGAAGGAGGGACTGTTAGGGACCTTCCCTCATGCAGATCTTGGCTGACCCCTAGCCTCTCCCATTCAGTCAGGCACATCTGCCCCTGAACCCTCATGTGTCTGTGCACTCCCATGTGTCCTTGTACCCCCATCCACGTGTCCCTCCACCCTCACGCAGACACCCACTCCCCCCATCCCCATGTGGCCCTACACACCCTCCCCCTGTCCCCATGTGTCTGTGTGGCCCCACTCAGCCATCCCCTGTTCCTATGTGTCTCTGTGCTCTCACTCAGCCACCCTCCCCCTGTAGCTCCGCACCTCCCTCCCCAGCTACACCTCCACTCCCATTCAGCCCTGCCCCAGTCTGTCCTCCCACACTAGCCCTTATGAGCCCTGTCTGACCCCTCCCCCTAACCCCCCCCAACAGCCCCACACTGTCTATCTCCCCATAGCCCCTCTCTCCTGACCTGGCCTGGGAGCCACTGTGAAGAGGGCAGGCTCTTTCTCTTCCCTAGTTGGCTGAGAGTGGCTGTTGTGTTCCAGCTCCACAGCACCCTCTGGTGGGCAAAAGGTGGAACTGCAGCAGCATTCCAGCAGAAGCTTTTTTTCTGTGCAAAAAAATTAAAAATATGCATGGTTCCTTAATTATGTGCATGTGCAGTAGCACAGAATTCCCCCAGGAACACAGTTACCTTGGCTTACTGGCTTGCTCTCCCTGCCTGGAGTGGTAGCTGGGTTGCTGGCACTGCAGTGTGTGTGTGTGTGTGTGTGTGTGTGTGTGTGGCAACTGTTCAGCTTAATTGGGGAGCCCCAGCTGCTCCTGGTGGCCACACCAGCACCACTGCTGTTATGATATTGCTGCTCTGGTGGTGCTGCTGGGCTCCTGTTCCCCCTCACCCATTCCCTTCTCTTCACCCTTCCTCTCCCCACTTTCCCCTGCATCATCCCATCCCTCATCCCCTCTTCTGCCCCTTGCCCTATCCCACCACCTTCCCCACTGTCTAGTCCCCTCACCCCACTCACCCCCTTGCCCTGCCCTGCAAAGGCATTCACCATCGTACAGGAAAAAGGTGGACACTAGGACCCAGGAGGCAGTGTCCAGCTGCCAAGGCCACAACCCAGAGTGCAGGAGAACAGCTGCTTCATCTGGCTGCCTCCTCTGCTTCCCTCAAGCAGAAATTTACGGGTGAGGAGGGGAAGCATGGGAAGAACAGAGACCCGCCCCGCCCCCCACCAACAGTCTGAGCAGAGCCCTGCACGGCAGCACGACACTTTCATAAATTGGGGGGAGGGGTGGAGGTGCATGAACCCCCCCCATCTCATTTCTGTTTGGTGGGGCAATGCTCCCCTGCACCTCCCAAACTACACTATGAGTGTGCTGTATAAACAAACAGGGCTCGTGAATCCTTGTTGACCCAGGCCAGGGTCTCTCAGGCAGAAGCGGCTCTGTCCTGTTCCGTGCCTGGCTGCCAGGACAGCGGCTAATTTGCTGGAGGGGAGAGGGAATAAAGGGACAGGGCAAGAAGGACAGAACCCCTTGCCCTCCCTTCCCCTGGCAGGCCAATCTGGGGGAGGCATTTGACCCCCTCCCATGCTCTTTTCTATGCATCGCCTCTGTTGGAGTGGCAGACCAGTTTGCTGACCCAGGCCAAATTCTGCACTGAAATCAATGGAGTTGGAGGGCTATATATCAAGATAATATGACCACACTGTGTAAAAAATGAATAGAACTCTGTGTCCACTGCATATGGGGGGGGAGGGGTCCACCCGTGGAGACGGGGAGGTGATGTTTATACTGCACCAAGGGTTTCACCAGGGAAGGGCATCACGTCAGGGTCCCTGAACATGTCCTCTCTCTATCCAGCACCTTTGTCTTTTGGGGTGGCTATGGCTGCCAAAGTGGCGGTTGCTGGTACCTTGCATTTTTACAACTTCACCACAGGGTGGACTTGCCACCATCAGGGCCCCTTGCTCCAGTTTCTACTGGCAGATATTGGCATTACACGGAGCTGAAGTAAGCTGAATCAACTCTAGCACTTTTCATTCTTCTCCTTGTCCAGAATTTGAAATGATGCTCAAACCAAAAAAGCCCCCTAACTCTAGGAACACGAGGGAACTTCTGGAGAGAAATAGTGCTCCAGCCATTTCCTCTTCCCCAGTATGCCCCAACACATCCTAGCCTACTAGAGGAATTGGGGCATAAAGCTGGTATTGCAGGCTCTACAGCACGGCGTACATTCCCCTATGTCAGTAATGTAGCTGGCTAAGCACACTATAAACTAACTTCATGCTGGTGGAGCAAGGCTAGGTAGCCTTATCAGGGCAAGGACCTAGATCAATGACTGCGGGGGTGCTGTGCAGGCATTAGGCACTCAGATAAAATGCTTGAATACTAGAATCTGTTCTGTTGCATGGGGAAATGTTGACTGGATCACTGCAATTTTTGTTGAGGTAGCATTGGATGATTATGACTTGCCTAGAGAGGCAGTGAAAGGAGAAAAGTTTCATCAGAAAAACCACCACAACACCATCTTAGTTAATGCACTGCAGTGTTATCCTATAGTATGAGCCCAAGTCCTGGGCTAATATTTTAAGAGGCCACATTGGGCCAATTTTACAACAGCCAAAGGGCATTGTACCTTCTGCCAACTCCTCATTAGTGAACTGACTGCAGTACACATATGGTGACATCAATCAACGTAGTGTAGGAAGCTATTGCTGCTGGGACTGTTGATGGTTTAAGCAATCACATGTCATGGTAACTAACTGAGAACTTCCTTATACTGAGCCCTAAAGTAAGCTATATTTTCACAGAGTAACACTGAAAAATAAATCCATATGACACAGGATCCAAACAAATCTAACAGCTGATTATGGAATGCTACCTTTTAAAATTTTTGTTCGTACAGTAGGTATGTTTTTTTCCCTCCATTTAATTTCTTCTGTCTCTCCAGGTGCCAGCAGTTATTTTTCTCTCCTTCAATTCTAGAGTCTTAACTGACTTATAGGTCCAGGCAGGACCAATCTTTGTTCTTCTTATATGAATGTGCTTTAACTATCACAGTGCCAGTTGACATGTATGGTATTTACATCAAGGAGGTTCTTAAGTAAATACATTCTAATAAACAGGCTTGCATTGAAATGGCCCAACATGGGCTTGTACAGCATTTTCCAGGATTTAACTTTTGCATCTTTTGCATCTTCTATACCAGTAGCTGCCAACAAGAAAAAGCCCTGTGTTAATGCCCTGTTAAAATTGCATAGTTAAAATCAAAACTGCCAACAACCAGGTTAATTCAGCTTCACTGTTACTTTATCTAGAGTAGACTCTTTACCAAGCACTTTACTATAATGGCTGTATTTTAAAGAATCCTTATTGAGGTTACAGGGACAAACCATCCTGATGTGTAGAAGGAATAGTAAATATGGCAGGCGACCAGCTTGGCTTAACAGTGAAATCCTTGCTGCTCTTAAATACAAAAAAGAAGCTTATAAGAAGTGGAAGATTGGACACATGACCAGGGATGAGTATAAAAATATTGCTCGGGCTTGCAGGAGTGAAATCAGGAAGGCCAAATCACACCTGGAGTTGCAGCTAGCAAGAAATGTTAAGAGTAACAAGAAGGGTTTCTTCAGGTATGTTAGCAACAAGAAGAAAGTCAAGGAAAGTGTGGGCCCCTTACTGAATGAGGGAGGCAACCTAGTGAGAGAGGATGTGGAAAAAGCTAATGTACTCAATGCTTTTTTTGCCTCTGTCTTCACAAACAAGGTCAGCTCCCAGACTACTGCACTGGGCAGGACAGCTTGGGGAGGAGGTAACCAGCCCTCTGTGGAGAAAGAAGTGGTTCGGGACTATTTAGAAAAGCTGGATGAGCACAAGTCCATGGGGCCGGATGCGTTGCATCCGAGAGTGCTAAAGGAGTTGGCGGATGGGATTGCAGAGCCATTGGCCATTATCTCTGAAAACTCATGGCGATTGGGGGAGGTCCCAGATGACTGGAAAAAGGCTAATGTAGTGCCAATCTTTAAAAAAGGGAAGAAGGAGGATCCTGGGAACTACAGGCCAGTCAGCCTCACCTCAGTCCCTGGAAAAATCATGGAGTAGGTCCTCAAGGAATCAATTCTGAAGCACTTAGAGGAGAGGAAAGTGATCAGGAACAGTCAGCATGGATTCACCAAGGGCAAGTCATGCCTGACTAATCTAATTGCCTTCTATGACGAGATAACTGGCTCTGTGGATGAAGGGAAAGCAGTGGATGTGTTGTTCCTTGACTTTAGCAAAGCTTTTGACACGGTCTCCCACAGTATACTTGCCAGCAAGTTAAAGAAGTATGGGCTGGATGAATGGACTATAAGGTGGATAGAAAGCTGGCTAGGTTGTTGGGCTCAACGGGTAGTGATCAATGGCTCCATGTCTAGCTGGCAGCTGGTATCAAGTGGGGCTCGGTCCTGGGGCCGGTTTTGTTCAATATCTTCATAAATGATCTGGAGGATGGTGTGGATTGCACCCTCAGCAAGTTTGCAGATGACACTAAACTGGGAGGAGTGGTAGATACGCTGGAGGGTAGGGATAGGATACAGAGGGACCTAGACAAATTGGAGGATTGGGCCAAAAGAAATCTGATGAGGTTCAACAAGGACACGTGTAGAGTCCTGTACTTAGGACAGAAGAATCCAATGCACCGCTACAGACTAGGGACCGAATGGCTCGGCAGCAGTTCTGCAGAAAAGGACCTAGGAGTTACAGTGGACAAGAAGTTGGATATGAGTCAACAGTGTGCCCTTGTTGCCAAGAAGGCCAGTGGCATTTTGGGATGTATAAGTAGGGGCACTGCCAGCAGATCGAGGGATGTGATCGTTCCCCTCTATTCAACATTGGTGAGGCCTCTTCTGGAGTACTGTGTTCAGTTTTGGGCCCCACACTACAAGAAGGATGTGGAAAAAGTCCACATGGAGGGCAACAAAAATGATTAGGGGACTGGAACACGACTTATGAGGAGAGGCTGAGGGAACTGGGGATGTTTAGTCTTCAGAAGAGAAGAAGGAGGGGGGATTTGATAGCTGCTTTCAACTACCTGAAAGGGGGTTCCAAAGAGGATGGCTCTAGACTGTTCTCAGTGGTAGCAGATGACAGAACAAGGAGTAATGGTCTCAAGTTGCAGTGGGGGAGATTTAGGTTGGATATTAGGAAAAACTTTTTCACTAAGAGGGTGGTGAAACACTGGAATGTGTTACCTAGGGAGGTGGTGGAATCTCCTTCCTTAGAAGTTTTTAAGGTCAGGCTTGACAAAGCCCTGGCTGGGATGATTTAGTCGGGGATCGGTCCTGCTTTGAGCAGGGGGTTGGACTAGATGACCTCCTGAGGTCCCTTCCAACCCTGATATTCTATGATTCTATACGCTGTAACCAGCAATATGACAAGCTACTTATTTAGAGGCAAATAGAATACCCTCTTCTACAGCCATGGAGAGCCTCTTGGAAGCTACAGCTGTATGAGTCTGCTGAACAAGTGGGGGCTGGATGTGTGTGTGGGGAGTATTTGTGCAGGGGGTGCACTGCATCTTGGAATGTGCTAGCAGTTACTTCAGCCAATGGACTGAGTTAGCCTCCAGGGAGGGGTTTAACAGCTGCTCCAAGGCCTGGTACTAGGGTTCCCTCTCCTTAGGGAAGGACCAGCATACCCTGCACCCAACAAGCACTGACCTCAGGGACTGGCCTCAGGCTGAAAGCATGAGTGCTCATCTACATGAAGAGTTATTCCAGAATAACAATTCCCCTTGAAATGCACACCCTCCCTTATTCCAGAATAACATTAATCTGGAGACAAGCCACTAGTAGCTGATCCTGCTGCCAGTGGACTCAAAGGCAAAACTCTCTGTAATTTCATTGCGAGAAGGATCGAGCCGTTACCCATAGAAACAAGAATGTATACAGCACACTACTGCTGTGGCAGGTGGGGGATAGGTCAGTGACAGGAGAGAGGAACGTGGCATAGAACCTAGAGTGGGATGGTAGATAGGTTCAGCATCTTGTGTAGACCATATGTGGAGCATAATAAATGAGACGTTGTGGTCTGTGGATTATACCAGGGATGGTCTAGTTTCCAGATTTTAATTAGAGAGTGCAGTCACAATTTATAGGACAGTATGGAGAGTATAAGACTGTGGTCCATAGTTAAATGTTCAGTGGGGAAGGCAGGTGGTAGTAGTATGGAAGAAAATTAATGACTTGTGCTAAGCCTTTTAATTAATATTTCCAGACTTTTTTTTTTAAACTACAGTCTAATTTCTTGACTGTCAAATTTTCTAAAAATAAGAATAATGTTCCAATTGTGTTATAAGTTAATAGACATCCATGTACAACCTGAACTGTATTTTCATTGAGATTTTTGTCTCAGGATTTTATTTAGTTTTTGCAATTAACAAGGATAAAAAAAGCAAAACAAACAGATGCACAGTTGAGAAGTGGGCAGAGACCTCCTGATATGCTGAGAATTAAGTAGGAAGAAAGCTATTGCCTTTCCATAACAAGTATATAAACTAAAATTATCCCTCCCAGATCTTGTTTTAAGTAGAAGAAAATGAAGCTCATGCACTGTGGGTTAAAAAAATGTAATTTTTCCGTTTGTATACAAATAAGGCAATGAAAGATTAAAAATCTCTCATATGGGTACATATTTACGATTTACACTTCTTTTCAGAAATGTCTGAATTTATGTATTTATTTAGAACCAACTGGTATCCATGTGCTCTTTGGTCCTAGGTACATTGGCATGAGGATATCTGTCAATGAAAAATTAGGGTACAGGACCCCCAGAATGACAATGTACTGGGGCATAAGGAAGATTGCAGCACACAGCAGCTGCAAGCTTCCCTCCTGCAGGGTACCGTAAAGGATCAAGTAAGTGCTGCTGGCAGGGCAAGGTGCTAAGCCAGGACATATCTTGGGTCAGTATATATTCTTCCTTGGCAGCTTGTTGAGATTCCTATGGGATCCCAATTGCAAACGAAAGCTGATCTCTTCTGCGTTAAAACCCATGGAAACAGTACCTGCCCTTCCATAGTAGATGTGTATGTCCTTGATCACCAGTTCACAGAGGTGAATATTATATTTGTCTGCACCAGCCAGTATGACTCTGTCCTGCTGGTGACAGATTCCAAATGAAGGATAGCTCTATTCAAGTCAATGGAAATTTTGACATGGATGTTCATGGAAGCCAGGAATTCACCTCCACATTTTGGGCCTGAGCCTGCAATCAATATGCAAGAGCATCTCAAAAGCTTTTAATTGCAAAAATTGGTATAACTGGGATTGCAGGTACAGTAAAGGACACCTAGACATTCAGGGCTTTTTATATTCTACAGCTGAGAGACCATTTCTTTGAAAATTAGGCGTGAACAAGAGAAAACAGGAGCAATCCTAAATTTTCCCTAACAGTCAGAGATGAGCATATAAAAGTTGTTAGGCAAGAATGAGTGAAACACTGCATCCTTCTGGTCTTATGTGGGGAGTGAGAGTTTAGAACGAAAAGCTTTTTGAGATATGAATTCCTTATAGACAGGGAAAAAATATTTTAGCGCTTGCTGTCAGAATACTTGCTTTTTTTAAGGTATTCTCCAAAGGCTTTCTGTGAAAGATGAAAAAGAATTTTTGACACGACATTTATCATAGAAATGAAAGAGACTGGAGCCACATCATGATAAGTTGTAATTCTGGGGTATTTTTTTTTATGTATTCAATGGAAATATAGGTATAAAAATGAGTTCTCGTGTAAGAAAAGAAACAGTAAATTTAACGGGAGCCATGTGTATTAGTACTAAATGCAGAATTATATGTAAGAGTCTCTCTTGTAGGGGTAGAAAGCAGAGTGTTACACCTAACAGAGGTGCTCGCCTGAGTCCCTCAGGCCCAGAACTTTAGACACCTAACTCTCATTTATATGAATGGGAGTTAAATGCCTAAATATCTTTGAGGATACCTAAGTACTCAGAACATTTTTTTTTTAAAAAGCCCTAAATAATTAATTTGTCATCTCATGTGGACTCTAGTGAGATTTAAAATAATTCAATTCCACATTCTATTTTATATCATTGGTCTGGTGCATTCCTGTGTGGAAAGTGACCCCACACATTATATCTACATTCAGTGAATCTTAGTCAAAAAGAACATTTAATTTGTCATTCAAATGTTAGCTGATAATACCTCTGCAGCCAATCAGCTTTCAAGACACACTGAGACAGAATACTGTCGAAGCCAGAATTACCATAGTTGCAATAGGAAATAACTGTGGAACTTTATAATATGTATTACAAACATTGACTTTTAATGGTGACCATGATACATGAACCAGCCCATTGCTTTTCTGTGCATAACTTAAGAGGCAATGCATGACCGTGTATCTTGGTGGTTTCATCCAGAGGTAGGATGGAGAACATTTTATATGGCACGTTTCTATCTATTGGAGAGATGATCTGCACTTTTTTCCACTCATGCCCTTTCCCCTGCATATAAGCTCATCAGTGGACTTTGTGCCCTACACCAATATAAATATGATAAGAGAGGGGCACAAAGTATTATTTCTGAGGGCAACAGAACCAGGATGCCATGAGTAGCATTAGATCACTTACAATTAATTTTGTCCTGTCTTCCAAACAAGGTGGGTCACGAAGCAAGTAAGAAATTCATTTAAACACTTCTGTTGCCATCGTTTTGGTCTCTCGGAGAAGAATGTACAGAGCAGGTCACAGTACAGCTGATTTTACCAGTTTTCCACATTGAATTTCACAGGAATGAGTGTGTTCAGAGAAGGAGCTTTGTTTAATCTGTGAGTTTCTCTCACTCTTTTTTTTTCCCTTGTCTATCAAAAATGTTTCTATATTAATCACTTTTCTTTCTTCCTTCAGGTCCTTAAGGGTGCTGGATTTGTAAAGTAACTCTGGGAATCCAGTGTACGAATTCACGTAACAAAACAGGAGTGGTTGTTTTAAACACACTTTGTCTGGTGTGGAAACTTATTCCTGTAAACTTGTGGTTGGGATTCTAGACCTGCCATGGTTCAACTCAGGCTCTTGACTATACAGAGATCAGGAGGGACAAGGCTTTTGCATGTGGCTATGTGGTATATTTGATACCTTTTCCAGGACTTTAGTTTGCCTTCCCAGCTATAATGGAAACAACTAAGTAGAATATAATGAATCGGAATCGTTAAGAAGTCATATAAGAATGGAACCCTTTAATCATTTACTAGCATTTTAAATAAGGCACTGACTTTCCAGCCATGAAGCCACAATGAAGGAAGAAACGATTTTCACTATTCTTTTAAAGTTAGTAATTCTGTCCACCTTCTAGCTAAAGAGCATCTGCATTCAATCTCAAAGGAACATCCTTCAGTGTCGACAAGGATAACACAAGGGAAATTCTAACAGTCTGGAATAAACTCACCAGGTCCTATTTCTATCTTCACAGCAACATGAGTTGAGAATGCTTTTAGATAGTTCTATGTTCATGTATTTGCTTAAGGAAATGACATTCTATTCAGAGACTTCGTTGTCTGGCTCTGAAAAACTGCTCTGGTAGATGTTAAAACAAGAATGAAAAAAAAATCCTTTTAGAAACAAATGCAGCTAGACCAACAGAAAATCCACAGACGAGATTTAGCATGAGACATTTTAATAAGTATGTAACAAACCAAAGTTCAGTACTCAGTCAGTGTTCAGTGGAAGAAGGGATAAATGATGACGGCACTCTCATGGGAAATGAGAGAAAACAGCTAGCAGTTTGGTCTAGCAAACAAAGTACGGCCCCAGTCTATCTTAGACCTCCTGAATATCACCCTTTCTACTAATATGGTATCTCAGTTTTGCATTATCTAATTGCCGTCGTTTGCTCTGCAGCAGACAGTTCTTTTAATCATTCTAAATATGAAGATGGCACTGCAACTAGCAGTTCATAAGACTAATTTGTCAGTGTGTAGTCAAAGCAATGGCTGGGGAGATGTAATTCACACCCAATCCAGGGTCAGAATGCAGGGCTGCCTACCTACAGGCTGGAATAGATGCTCCAGCCCCTGCACACCACTTGGGTGGGGCACTGCGGCCACCTGATAGAAAAATATGTGCATCTTGTCAACCCCTTGACTTTTCACCCTGGCTCTGTACAGCCCAGTGCAGAAACACAGTACCAGTGTGTGCAGGCATGCACCCAGCCAATCCCCATGAAGGGCTTAAGTGGTGAGAAGGACCTTGCATGAGCCCGGCACACTAATGGTAAATTTTATTCATGGTATCTTAATGAAGTACCCTCCAGTTAAGTGCTTTGAAAAACTCTGAATGAACTGTGATTTGCAAGTGTACCGTGCGGTAGCATTACCTTTGCTTAGAGACGTATAGGTATTCATGTCTACATAGGAGCAAAATTAAACTCAAAAAGCTAAATCTCCAAGGAAAAGCCATTTTTTTGTTTTGTTTTTCACTCTCTGTACACTAAGGCCATGTCTACACTTGGAGCTAAGGAGTGTAATTCCCAGATCATGTAGACACGGCAGTCACGGTAGCACAGGGAGCAGGAAGCGGCAGCACAGCCTGGCTGCCCCAAATATGTACCCATGAGGTCCAGAGGGTTTGGACTCAGGGCAACTAGCCCAAGCCCCACTCACCCCTGCCTGTGCTACCATGACTACATTTCTATTTTTAGTGTGCTACCTCAATAAGAGATCGCATGAGTACATCTATTCAGACTGGGAATCACACCCCCCGCTCCAAGTGTAGACATGACCTTAGATCACAAGCATATGCCCGTTCTAGGCTTAACTCGCCGTGCATTTTTAAACTTTTCCCAATAAGTCTAAAGGGGCTTGTCTGACAGTTCAAGTGTCTCCCAAACAGATTTTTTAAGCTACAATTCTTCCATCACTTTTGCTCTCACAGCTCTTATCTCCTTTTCCACATTGTTTTCCATTTCTTCCTATGAAACATTTTCCTTTCTTATCAAATTTTCCTGGTTCCTCCACTTTATCTATTTAATGATTATTATGCCATTCTTCAATAGGTTATCTATTAAAACACTGTAGCTAGGAATGGATTCTATTACTACACTTGCTGAGATTTTTAAAGGCAGTGAGCCAAATTCATCCCTGATGTAATAGCACTAACAATACCAAGGGTGTTTTTGGCTCAGAGTCTTATCAGTTTTGTTTGTTTTTTCAACTTATTTATGAATCGAAATTGCAAAGTGCCTTTATGAGTTTTCTTCCCATTTGGGAGCTTTATAATCATAGAACACTCCAAGTGATTACTGAATTAGAATTACAAAAAATGTTTTAGGTAAAACGTTATAAAGATCAAAGTAACAGAGAAATGACAACCAATATAAGAATATGTCGTGCACCTAACACTTGATAGTGTAACACAGGTATTGGCAACCTTTGGCACGTGGCCTGTCTGGGAAATCTTCTGGTGGGCCGGGACAGTTTGTTTACCTGCAGCATCCTCAGTTTCAGCTGAACGCAGTTCCCACTGGCCGCAGTTCGCCATTCCAGGCCAATGGGGGCTGCAGGATGGTGCAGCCAGCACATCCCTCAGCCCACGCTACTTCCCGCAGCCCCCATTGGCCTGGAACAGCAAACTGTGGCCAGTGGGAACTGCGTTAAGCCGAATCTGCGGACGCTGCAGGTAAACAAACTGTCCCGACCTGCCAGTGGATTTCCCTGAGGAAATTGTTGAAAATCACTTAATAAAAATCACTTAATAAAAAAACCCAGATAAGATGTATTCTTAAAGGAACCTTTCAGCTTCTTTAGACCCTCAAATTTGGATTGCTTAAAGGAAGAGTAAATCCCTTGCAATATTCCTACTACATGAAAGAGCATCATAGCAATGTGGGGCTAGACTGTTCTCATTGGTAGCTGATGACAGAACAAGAAGTAATGGTCTCAGGTGGCAGTGGGGGAGGTTTAGGCTGGATATTAGGAAAAACTTTTTCACTAGGAGGGTGGTGAAACACTGGAATGCGTTACCTAGGGAGGTGGTGGAATCTCCTTCCTTAGAAGTTTTTAAGGTCAGGCTTGACAAAGCCCTGGCTGGGATGATTTAGTCGGGGATTGGTCCTGCTTTGAGAAGGGGGTTGGCCTAGATGACCTCCTGAGGTCCCTTCCAACCCTGATATTCTATGATTTTATGATAGGACCTTGAGAGGTCATCTAGTCCATTCTCCCATGCTGAGGCTAGATCATCCCTGACAAGTGTTATTAAAAACCTCCAATGAAGGGGATCCTACAACCTCCCTTGGTAACGTATTTCAGTCCTTAACTATCTAGAATTTGTTTCCTAAATGTCCCTTGCTTCGGATTAACCCTTCTCCTACTTTCAGTGGACATGGAGAACAATTGATCACAGTCCTCTTTATAACAATCTTTAACATACTTGAAGACTGTTATCAGGTCTCCGTCCCCCACAGTCTTCTTATCTCAAGACTAAGCATGTCCAGTTTTGTTAACCTTTCCTCATAGGTCATGTTTTCTAAACCTTTCATCATTTTTGTTACTCTTCTCTGGACTCTCTCCAATTTGTCTACATGTTTCCTAAAGTGTGGCACTGAAAACTGGGCAAATACTTTAGCCGGGCCCTCACCAGTGCCGAGTAGACTGGAAGAGTTAACTCTCATGTCTTACAACACAACATTCCTGTTAATACACCCCAGAATGTTAGCCCTTTTGGCAAGTGCATCACATAGTTCGCTTGTATTCAGTTTGTGATCCACTATAATCCCCAGGTCCTTTTCACCAGTATTATCACCTACCCAGTTATTCTGCAGTTTATAATTGTGCATTTGATTTTTCCTTCCTAAGTGAAGTACTTTGCACTTATTTTTATTGAATTTCATCTTGTTGAATTCAGACCAATTCTCCAATATGTCAAGGCTGTTGTGAATTCTAATTCTGTCCTCCAAAGTGCTTGCAACCTCTGCCAGCTTGCTGTCATCCACTAATTTTATAAGCATATTCTATACTTCATTATCCAAGCCATTAATGAAATATTGAATAGTATCAGACCTAGAACAGTCCCCTGCAGGACCCCACTAGATAAGTCCTTCCAATCTGACAGCAGACCACCATTGATGATTACTCTGAATATGGTTTTTCAACTAGTGTTCACCCACTTTATAGTCAATTCATCTAGACCACATTTCTCTACTTGCTTCTGAGAATGCCATGTGGGATTGTGTCAAAAGCCTTACTAAAATCAAGATATATCACATCTACTGGTTTCCCCCATCCAGTAGGCCAGGAACCCTGTCAAAGAAGGAAAGTAGGCTGGTCTGCCATGATTTGCATGATTTGTTCTTGACAATCCATTTGTCTATTCCTTATCACCTTACTATCCTCTAGGGGCTTATAAATTGTTTGTTTAATAATTTGTTCTTTCCAGGTATTGAAGTTAGACTGACTGGGCTATAATTCACTGGGTCCAGTTTGTTCCCCTTTTAAAAAATAAGTATTATGTTTGCCCTTCTCCAGCCTCTTGGACCTTACCTGTCCTCCATGAGTTCTTAATGATAATTACTAATGGTTCTGAGATTGCTTCAGCTAGTTTTGTAAGTACCTTAGGATGGAGTTCATCAGGTTTTGATGACTTGAATATATCTAATTCATCTAAACATTCTTTAATCTGTTCTTTCTCTATACCGGCTTTCTGGAAATCTTGTCTACATTCCTCTATTTATCTTTACAAGAAGTTGGTTAGGTATTTAAATATTGGCAAATAAACACATATTGGGAACAACTGACCCAAGCAAGATTCTAAAAACTTTTAACTACTTAAATACTTTTTTTCATCCCATAAGGGATTAACTTTTCTTTAAAATGCATTTTGGGGCTTCCACAGTTGACAGAGCCTGTTTAATTATAAGAGTTTTTATACTTTAGACTGAAAAGATATCCAAGCAGATTGGAAAATTCCAGGTTTAGGATCTGTGTCAGACCTTCCCAAGAACAGGTGTCGTCGCTTCCATTACATATCCTCCTCAGAAGTGCTACACATGAAGAAAATGTTTCTAGGCATGGCATCATGGTGGGTCAGATTCTGCCCCCTCCATGATCCCTACATACAACAGAACTGGTGCTGTTTCACAATGCCAGAGGGGAGCAAGATTTGGGTTGGCATAACAATGTGTGGCATGGCAGCTTTGTAGGGGCTGCCTATGCTCTATGAAGAGGATGGTGAGGAATAAGTCCAGGGAAGCTGTGACTACATGCAGTTGTGATCGTACTGAACATTAGCTCATCTGGAGCCAGTGGTGCAAGCTGTGAAAAAGCTACTGAGCCCCTATATTGTAGTATTTGCAGCTTTGTAGCCTGCTGGGAGAGGACAACCTCGGAAGAGAACCTGCTGTCTTAGTCTGGTTCCCCCCTCCCCCTTCTAAACAATTATCAAAAGCTCTAGAAGAATGACCAGAGTCTGGCTTGATAGGAAAATGTTGCTTTATTTGCCTTATTGTGGAAAATATGTTTCAGATTTATTTTAAAATACGAGGAACAGTGCATGCTGTTCCACTCATATTACCATCTGCTAAGGTGCTATGTAACCAGTACGACTCAGAGAAGCTGCAGAGAAATTGATATTACAATACAGCAGCAAAAATTCAATACTGATACTTTTATGTATGACTCACCTATAGTACACAAGTTGCTAATGATTACTAGAGAACTAACTCTTTCTTACATACCCAACACCCACTTTAAAAGAATTAAAACAAAGGTGGGTATCATGTTCAAATTCCCACTTCCAAACATTTTCTTATGGTTTTGGTTATGTCAGATTCCAAATCAGAAGAGTCCTGTCAATCTAGAAATGCTATATCAGACTCTTTCTCTCTCAACAAAACAAAAACAAGGAAAAACAAAAAAACACATGCATAGCACAGCAGGACTTGGCTATTTTTAAAAAAAATCTTGACTCCTTTATTCTGAAACTGAAGTGAACTCAAGACCTCCTCCAATTGGGGTTGGAATCTTGAGAATTGATTGGGAATTTTCTGATGAAACAGGGTGTCGTTGGAAAATGCTAATTTGATGAAACCAAAATGTTTAGTGGAAACATATTGATTTTGATGGGACTCCTGACCAAATACAGGGGGATTCCAACAGAAACTGATTTCCTAGCCTGGCAGGCTGCTGGGGAGCCACGCCTCACAGGGTCTGCAGCCCCTATAGCTCTGGGACAGCCCCACCATGTAGACAGCCTCAGAGATAAAGACTCTAGGGGCTTCCAGGGTCCATGCTCCAGGACAGCCCCACCACATGGAGCATCTCAGGGTTTAGGACCTCAGGGCTTTCAAGTTCCCTGACATGGAGCTAGGAGCCCCAGCTCTAACAGACTCATGCTGGACTCCCTGCCACGGTCATACAGACTCCCTGCCACGGAGCTGTAATCTTGGGAGCCCCAGTTCCCAAGCTCCATGGCTCCTGGCTCAGCTATGACTTTCAGTGCTTCTAGGTTCCCAGCTCCACACATTAGCCCTAGTGGAATGAGAAGCCCAGAAGCCATGGCTGAGCTGTGAGCCTCAGAGCTTGGCCCCCAGGCTCCATTTTGTTTCAACATTTTCAGCACAGAACATTTTGATTATTTCAAAATGGTATTTTATTTTCAGATTTTTTTGCTTCCACTGGAAACATCAAAAAATCTACTTTTTGTTTTCAAAAGGAATGATTATTTTTGGAATTTCAGAATTTCCCATAGAACAGAAATTCTGACTTTCAATCAGTTCGACTTGTGAGATCAGAGGGTTCAGTAACTTAGACTCCTAGACAGAGAGGGAATGTGTGCTGGGCACTGGCCAAGGATTTGGAAGATCCAGGTTATATTCCCAGCTCTATTACTGACCTATTGTGAGAGCAAGGCAAGTTTCCTCAACTCTACGTGCCTTTGTTTCCCCTTCCATCTTTGTCTGTCTTGTCTGTTTAGATTGTAAAGTCTTCAGGGTAGTAGCTGTCTCCTACTATACATTTTACAATGCTTAACACAAGGGGGCCCCAGTCATGGGTGGGGCCTCCAGGGACCACCAAATACAACTGATTAATAATAGTTAATAAATGGAGCACTGGTTTGGCCTAATGCAGAGCTGCAACCGATAAGGCTTCCTTGGCCCATCTCTAATAATTAGGGGCAAGTATGAGATCTAATATTTTGTTTCAAATATTCTGGTTATATTTTAACTTCATTTTTTAGTATCCCAGACATGTTGTGCATTCAAGAGAAATGCAAAGAAAACATCTGCCTTTCATACTTGAGTTTACTGGTTCTTGCTTTAAAAAATTAAACATTTAAAAAAAATTATAACTACACTTCAGATTGTTGCAATCCTGTTTGTTAGAATGCTCATAGCAGACTCTGTTGCCCTTTAGACCTTTCCCCTAGGAAAGCAGTGTTCTAACTGGAATTTAAAGACACTGGTCAGTAGTTGTCACCATGAGCTGTGTGCAGCATAAAAGAGCTGTAACTCCCCTCCCCCCATGCTCTTGCCAGTCTTCCCTTGGCTGAGCATGAACATTAGCTCAAAGCATTAAGGGGTACTCAAAATCCCAAGATAACCCAGTTGTAGAAGGAGCCACAGAACTTTGCATGGTTTGAACTAGATTGGGAGTACTTAGCCAAGTGAAGGCTAGCACCAAGACATTTTAGAGAGAGATCTGGGCTGGGACGCTAGAGAGGGAGATTTCACATGTGGGGAAAGAGGTAGGCTTGGGCATGCTCATATAAGAGAACAAAATAAAGCCAAAAATTTCATCACCCTGTTTAGAATTCACTTGTCGTCTCCAACTTACCAATATTTTTGGCTGTACATATGCAGCCCTACAAACATCTCTTCTAGCACCATTTCTGTAGGCTTGCATCTTATAAGCAAACAAATTGCAGCATTTTAAATAATTCTTGAGAAAGAATTAGCTCATACAGAAACTGATTTTCATTTTTTCCACGGGGGGAGGGGGGATAATTAATGGGTCAGGAATGCTCCAGCTGTAACTTTTCTGAAATTTTCTGTTGAAGCAA
This sequence comes from Lepidochelys kempii, assembly GCF_965140285.1. NCBI lineage: Eukaryota > Metazoa > Chordata > Testudines > Cheloniidae > Lepidochelys > Lepidochelys kempii. The sequence goes on from NC_136388.1 coordinate 30,421,480, forward strand.
CATCTTCAGTGAAATTTTTGTGAGATGATGTTTCGCTATTTCCATGCAGGGTGATAAAAATTCAAAGCACCACAGTCTTTGTCAAATTTTTTACAATCTTTGCTAGCAATGAGGGAGACTAAAAGGACTAATTTAAGAAACCACAAGATAAAACTTAGACCATTGTTCCAAGATCTCCAGTTCCCATTGATGACTATCCTGGAATAATTAGAGAGACCAGCCAGGTGAGGTAATATATTTTATCCAACCAACTTCTCTTTCTCACCAATGGAAAGTTGGTCCAATAAAAGATGATAGCTCACCCACCTTGTCTCTGTAATATCCTGGGACCAACAGAGCTCTAACAACACTGCATAACCTGGAATAAAACAGCCACTGCTTTAGTCAAATAAATATAATCTCCACAGTTTTAACATTTAGGACTGGAAGGATGGTTGTGTAGTTAAAGTATACGGGGGGCTTTAAGAGACTTGATTTTACTCCCAGTACTGCCATACTTCCTGTGTGACCTCAGGCACAGTCACTTATGCTTCCTGTAACTTTAGTTACCCTGTCTATACCACGGGAACGATAACACTGACCTACATATAGAGGCAGTGTGTAAGGGTTAAATACAAGGGTAATGATCCTCATTTCATTGTACTACACAAATATAAAAAATATTATTTACAATACAACAATATCTCCAGAATCCCAAGATGGGTAACAGAAGGTCATGAATTTGGATTGTGAATCAAGTGAACTTTGCTATCATTCCTTCACTGGTCCACAGAGAGAAGAAAGGTTCAGAAAGCCGAGGCCTGCCCTAATGTGTAGCCTCGCTACACTAGCTCTATAACTTCCAGGAAGTTAGTCCAATTTACAGCTCTGACTCAGACTGTTTATTTACCCCATATCATTCTAGAAATGAGTGTGGCTCGTTATTTTTGGTGAAGTGATTAATGATTTATTAACTGGATACACAGATTGAATAGGTAGAAATATTCTGTTACCTAAACATGCTTGTATGTGGAAGAGACTACACTGTAGTAAAAAATAGAGCTGTTGAATTAATTAAATATGACCCATTAAGAGACACACAAAAATACATCTCACAGCTCCGCTAACAACATTAATAATTCAGTGCCATTGCCACACTAAAGTATACACAATTTTTCATAATCAATTATTTATGAAGCTTCACACTTTACACAGTACATTCAGTACATCACCTTCTTTAGAATACAAAACCAGTTTATCTCCTCTAGAGCTAAATGTGAAATGAATGATTAAAAAAGTTCTTTTAGCAACGGTCCTGGTTTTGAGTTTTGCTACCTTCACCCCTCTCTGGGTGCAACCACAAAGGACTCCTGCTCTTAGACTGGACTTCTACGTTGGCAGCTCCCCCATTAACAACTGGGTTAACTTGATTGACCCAACTATGTTTGGCACCTGTAAGCCCTTTCCTCTCGGAAGCTTTGACTGCAGCTGATTAAAGTACCTCAAAAACAGCTTCTTCAAAGCAAACTACTGTTTATTCACCCAAAAGTTCATAGCATGCAGAGTAAAGGGTTAAAACAAAACAAAAGAAGCCTATGCATATGGGTCTTATCTACACTATAATCTTTCCTTGTAAGTTTTTTAAGTTCCCCTCCAGCAAGTCACCACCACCTCTAGATTGCTCTGCTACATTCTCTCCATCTTCCTAGGCAGCTGACAGCTCACTCAACCCCCATTCTTCCATAGGTTTGGCCTGGAAAGAGTAAACTTTGCCAGCCTAGTTGGAGGCAGGTCAGGGATATTTCCCAGTTAATAGATTTTCCCTTTGAATTGCATCCAGTCAGGCAGGGCAATATTACACACGTAAACTGAAGGACACATGATATGTATGAAAAGTAATGCACATATCTCCCTCATTCTCCACAGAACTATAAAATCAGCTCAGGTTTCAGAGTAGCAGCCATGTTAGTCTGTATATGCAAAAAGAAAAGGAGTACTTATGCCACCTTAGAGACTAACAAATTTATTTGAGAATAAACTTTTGTGAGCGACAGCTCACTTCATCAGATACATGCAGTGGAAAATATAGTGGGGAGATTTTATATACACAGAGAATATGAAACAATGGGTGTTACCATACACACTGTAACGAGAGTGACCAGGTGAGTTGAGCTATTACCAGCAGGAGAGAAAAAAAACATTTTGTAGTGATAATCAAGGTGGGCCATTTCCAGCAGTTGACAAGAACGTGTGAGAAACCATCTGGGGGGGGGAGGGGAATAAACATGGGGAAATAGTTTTACTTTGTGTAATGACACATCCACTCCCAGTCTTTATTCAAGCCTAATTTAATGGTGTCCAGTTTGCAAATTAATTCCAATTCAGCAGTCTCTCGTTGGAGTCTGTTTTTGAAGTTTTTTTGTTGAAGAATTGCCACTTTTAGGTCTGTAATCGAGTGACCAAAGAGATCGAAGTGTTCTCCGCCAGTTTTTGAATGTTATAATTCTTGATGTCTGATTTGTGTCCATTTATTCTTTTGCATAGAGACTGTCCAGTTTGGCCAATGTACATGGCAGAGAGGCATTGCTGGCACATGCTGTCATAATTCACATTGGTAGATGTGCAGGTGAACGAGCCTCTGATAGTGTGGCTGATGTGATTAGGCCCTATGATGGTGTCCCCTGAATAGATATGTGGACACAGTTGGCAATGGGCTTTGTTGCAAGGATATGTTTCTGGGTTAGTGGTTTTGTTGTGTGGTGTGTGGTTCCTGGTGAGTATTTGCTTCAGGTTGGGGAGTTGTCTGTAAGCAAGGACTGGCCTGTCTCCCAAGATCTGTGAGAGTGATGGGTCGTCCTTCAGAATAGGTTGTAGATTCTTGATGATGCGTTGGAGAGGTTTTAGTTGGGGGCTGAAGGCTCTGTCAATCTGTTTCTTCACTTCAGCAGGTGGGTACTGTAGTTGTAAGAACGCTTGATAGAGATCTTATAGGTGTTTGTCTCTGTTTGAGGGGTTGGAGCAAATGTGGTTGTATTGTAGCGCTTGGCTGTAGACAATGGATCATGTGGTGTGGTCTGTATGAAAGCTGGAGGCATGTAGGTAGGAATAGCGGTCAGTAGGTTTCCGGTATAGGATGGTGTTTATGTGACCATCGCTTATTAGCACTGTTGTATCCAGGCAGTGGATCTCTGTGTGGACTGGTCCAGGCTGAGGTTGATGGCGGGATGGAAATTGTTGAAATCATAGTGGAATTTCACAAGGGCTTCTTTTCCATGGGTCCAGATGATGAAGATGTCATCAATGTAGCACAAGTAGAGTAGGGGCATTAGGAGACGAGAGCTGAGGAAGCGTTGTTCTAAGTCAGCCATAAAAATGTTGGCATACCGTGGGGCCATGCAGGTACTCATAGCAGTGCCGCTGATTTGAAGGTATACATTGTCCCCAAATGTGAAATAGTTAAGAGTGAGGACAAAGTCACAAAGTTCATCTGCCAGGTTTGCCGTGACATTATCGGGGACACTGTTCCTGATGGCCTGTAGTCCATATTTGTGTGGAATGTTGGTGTAGAGGGCTTCTACATCCATAGCGGCTAGGATGGTGTTTTCAGGAAGATCACTGATGGATTGTCGTTTCCTCAGGAAGTCAGTGGTGTCTCAAAGATAGCTAGGAGTGCCGGTAGCGTAGGGCCTGAGGAGGGAGTCTACATAGCCAGACAATCCTGCTGTCAGGGTGCCAATGCCTGAGATGATGGGGCGTCCAGGATTTCCAGGTTTATGGATCTTGGATAGCAGATAGAATACCCCTGGTTGGGATTCTAGGGGTGTGTGTGTGCGGATTTGTTCTTGTGCTTTTTCAGGGAGTTTCCTGAGCAGATGGTGTAGTTTCTTTTGGTAACCCTCAGTGGGATCAGAGGGTAATCACTTGTAGAATGTGGTGTTGGAGAGCTGCCTAGCAGCCTCTTGTTCATATTCTGACCTATTCATGATGATGACATCACCTCCTTTGTCAGCCTTTTTGATTATGATGTCAGAGTTGTTTCTGAGGCTGTGGATGGCATTGTGTTTTGCACGGCTGAGGTTATGGGGCAAATGATGCTGCTTTTCCACAATTTCAGCCCATGCACGTCAGCAGAAGCACTCTATGTAGAAATCAGCTCAATGACTGTTCTCCTCCCTTCCCCAACAACTGCAGCAAAGAAATGGATAGATTTTCAAGACTAGCTCTAGTGCCCTGAGGAGAAATACAGTGAAAGCCTACAACATGGTGCTTGGAATGACATCTTTTTAAACTGTGGCAGAACTACTAAGGTAGGAGGATTTTTATACTTCAGATGGGGCGACAACTTCTTTTGTCATTGAAAGATTTTTAGGGTTTTTAAGAAAACAAAAGGAAGAATCAGCAGAGAGAGTCCCTTCAATTACAAGAGGTGTTAAAAGATGGGGAAAAATCCAATAGGATGATGGTAAGAGAAGCACAAAGTAAGAATTTGACAGTCACCCATGTTCAACTTGTCCGGGACACTCTAACTGAATTCCTCTGTTATAAGGCTCCAGCGCAATTCCTCAGCAGAATAATACAAATTCAATATAAATAAATAAATAAATAAATTAAATAAATGTTTGTTTCAAGCTGCTCACTTCTGCCCAGCCTTTAATATGTGTCTCTCTCCCATCTCACCCAAACTATTCTTCTGATTGTGGAGTCAATATTACCTCCTGTCTAGCATTAGTGAGGACCACCACATGACATGGCTTCCAGATGGCATGCTGTTATCTATGAAACCCCATGAATCACTCTTTTCACTGACTTCAGTGGACTCTGAATTAGGTTTAAACAACAATTAAAAACTATTGTTACTGACTAGTAGCTGAAAGCCTGTGCTGTCGCATGGGTTTGGCAATTGGGCCAAATAATCCACCATCTGTACAGGCTCCATCATCCAACCAATAGAACTGTTGCGTACAAATTAGCTGTAGAGTATGATTGGCTGTTACCTCTGATATCATAATGGTCTAGGACTCATGCCATGTCACAGATATATGCCTTACTGTAGCTGTACACCTCAAGTGTGTAACAAAGTCAAAATGGCTGAAAACTTAAAAATTGGACAATAACAGACTGTGAATCCCAGTGATGATTGAACTTAGTGATATTCTAAATAAAAAGAGCTCTCAGCTATGCTTGTAACTTTTTCCATTGCTTCACACTAGCATTCTAGGCTTCAGAATGACACACAAACAGTGACAAACCTGGAATCTTCTGATATAAAATGTTGAATCCTTTCTACCTTGCAAAAAGTATTTTGAGGGCTCTATTACCATAACCACTAGACAGAAACTGAAGGCAACCTTTAGTATATGAAAAGTAGCTGAGCTGGCTGAATAACAGATTTTCCAGTTTGCTGACAATTAAAAATATTGTTCAGGTTAAACTATAAATATTAATTTTTCAAAAATTTCAGAAAATCAAAAGATTAAAAATACTTGTGTCAATTAAATGTTTGTATCTAAAAGAAAACTTTTTTTCAATTTTGAGCATTTTAATGTTTGAATTAAAAAAAATAAAATTACAGGACTTTCTAAAAGAAGTCATATCTAATTGAAAAATCAAAATGTTTCACTGCAAAAGTGTAAAAATGAATCATTTTCATTTTTTCAGATGTTTATGGTATTTTTTTAACTGAAACAATTTGGTAAAATGGCCTTGAAATTGTGAAAAGTTTCAGTGTCCCCGAAGCTGCATTTTTCACTAAAAAAAAGTTTAAGCTGAAAAATTTTGCCCATATTTAAGCATATGTCTGGCTCCTTGACACTTCCAGGCTAAGGGACCTGAGAATGATAGTTTCCTATAGCAATTAATCATTTTTGAGACTATCCATTTCAGAATTAAACACTGACAAAAAATAATAGTGCTTTCCTTTTTCCACTCCATTCATTCAGCTTTGTGGGGTAGTGCAGTTTCTTTGGTTTTTCTACATCGATACACAGAAATGTGATAACTGAGTGTGAAAACAGGATGCCTTGCCCATGTCATTTCTGCCACAAAGCTGAGGCTTTCTCATTCTGACATCAAACAACAGTGAACATCTGAAATGTTTTTTGATCTAACAACGGAATGCAATTGAATGTTTAGACACAAAGTTTTGACTTCCTGTGCTCACTATTTACTGTGTGGGCAAAGTGCAAATTACAAATGAATTCCTTCAAGGAGCTGTTAATGTTAAGGTCATAAAGTTAACAGTCAGCTTTAAAGGGCAAAATGCACTGAAGGCTGCTTCATGGTACATCTGCTTTTATAGTTTGCACCCAAAATATATTCTCAAAACTAGGTTAAATTATTATTCTGCATTCAGTCTTTTTGCATGACTATAGTTTTATATAGTCATGCAAAAAGACTGAATGCAGAATAATTTAAATACAGTGCTGTATGGTACGTGATGGTTTTTAACCAAAAAGTAGGATTTAGGTGAATGCATATTTTAGAGAAAAATTGCAAAATGCTCTGCTCTACTAAATTGAATCCAATAGAAAGGTGACATTGTGCCATTTTCAACAGAGGTGATATATTCTCCCAAACGTATATATTGTTGTCATACATCTCAAACAGCCTCTGACACTTTATTTGAGAGAAAATAATTCCAGAATTCATGTTTCTGCATTAAGTGGAGGTTTAGCTTAACTCCTGACCCTCTATTCAAGTTAAAGGTTTCAGCAGTTGGTTGAAATCTCTCCAAATATTCTGGTGATTCGAGAACATAAGGGCAGTTTAGGAACAATCCAATGTCCTCTGGAATGAATGAATGAATGATTAGACCAAGGGTTTTTTCCAATGTTAACTACATTAATGCTTCATTTGCTTGAAACTTCACACCTATGTTTTTCCAACACCAGACACAGACCTCAAATGTGTACAACAGATTTTTGTCAAGCTCACTTTTTTCCCAGTAGGAATTATTTCCATCTCTTTTTGGCTTGCTTCTCGCCATTTTCCAGAATGCATTTTGGAATTAGTGTAAAGTAGCTCCAATAATCACACTGAGAGGACATTAAATTGAGCCAAGAGATGCAGCACTTTCATTAGAATGATGTGAATAAGGGCATGACGTTTGTAATGTTAACCAAAGCAAATCATTGAACATTTATGGCTAGATTTTCCTGGATGCTGAGCACCCATAATTTACCTTGACTTCAGTGGTCATTAACTTTTATGTAGGGGAAATAATGGAACTGGATACATATCCCACCTCATCCAACTTTACAAAAGCTGCACAGCAGGCTGCATGTGTCCTCCAAGACTGTAACATTAGTCCAGAGTACTGTAATAGAGGGACCAAATCCGCAGCCTGCTGTACCTTTTGATGAAATGGCATGCAGTTCCCTTCCATTATGCACAGGGAACAGAAAAAGGCCCTTCCTGTCCACCTTGCCAGCAGGGCTCAGATTAGGCCAATACATGGTAGTATAGCCTACTGGCACCTTTCTTTTATCCAGAATCTCTACTTTTATTTAAAAGAAAAAGCAATCGAAATTTTCTTTTTAAAAATAATGGGAAAATTACCACTTTCTTTCAATTTTTTTATCCCCTTGCCTCCCTCCTTTTTTTGCCATGGGAGTGGGTGGGGGGCAGGGGTGGGTAGGAAGAGAAGAGGAGACAGTGTGGAATAACATTTTCTTACACTTTCCACACCTTTTCACTCTAGAAAAGGGGGAAGGTGGTAGGATGTTAAAAATGAGGGAAAGTAACATTTTCTTTCACTTGCTTCCTCAGTTTTCCAGTAAAAAGTCGTTAAAAAATACCAAAACAAAACAAAAAATCCTGATTTTACTTTTTTTATTCCTCCCCTTCTTTTTTCAGTGAAAGAAGAGAAAGATGTTTTTCCCAACTTTTAGTAACTTCCAACCCCCTCTTCTTTTCCACTGGTCAAAAAGGAAGGAAAGTAAATGGTGGGTGGGGGGAAGCAAGAAATCTAAACAATGTTTTTTTCAAAATGAGAGAACATTTTCTCTTTTAATTTTTTTGTTAGAAAACAAGGAAAAAGTGAAAATTTTGAAGAAATTGAATTCTGAAAATTTTCATGAAAAAATATTACAAGCTCTACTAGAGGTGGTAATCTACGTGTTGTTGTTAACCCATTTCATTCCTCATGTAAGAAAGGAGAGAGGAGATCACAGTTCTGTATAATTTTCTATGAGTGAAATCTCATTTTTTTTACCACAAATGGTTGGCATTTGGGAAAGGTATACCACATGTTCTCCTTTCTGCCCCTCAAAAAAAAAAAAAAATCGAGGAAGAGCCCAGCCCAAAGAACCCAGCAGACCCTATTGCCATATTCAAACCCCACTGAAAGGGAACAATCTCAAGGCGCTGAGATAGCACACACAATCATAGTTTGAACATCTGTGCAAATAGTGTGATTGACTTCTGATTTTGATGACTCATATGGAAGGAGCTTATGTTGTGGGCAGAGCTTGGAGAAGCACTACCATCTTCTTTTTCCCTAATTCAGCCTCTGCTGGCTGGTGTCTCTCCCTATCCGATATAGCCCAAACTTGTGAGTTGAGTACTATGAAGGACCCTGTTCTGGGACCCTGCACTAAGCAAATCCTCCCCTTATATGTGCATGTTAATTAGAAGCAGCAACTAAATCTATGCAATTTAACAGTGAAACCTGTTTGAATTTGCCCTGAATAATATAGTTGAAATTTTTTTTTACCTTAAGCTTAAAGCACTGTTTTCATTATACTCTATGTAAGTTAGACAGTTACCGTGGAGGTGGAAGGGTTACATTCTTCACTAGATGTCTGAATAACTGCTGGTTAAAAGACAATCTGTGCTGGAACACAGTAAGTGAGAATATTCAGAAGAACTGAATTCTACGGTTGAAAGAAAAAAACACTAAATATGGCTAAATATTGAAACTTCAATGTCTATGTAATCTCCCTATGGAACTGTTTAAATTGTAGTAAAGATAATACTCACTCCTCAGGGCTCTCAGTTTGAATTGGCAAGACCTATGGATTCTGGGAGACAACAGACTCCACTCTTGGGAAGGAAGGGTAAACTTTCCGTTCATTGATTAACAATGACCCTTGGAACCAAGTAATTACAGGCTCTTCAGAGGATTCCCTTCCACTCCTGGCCATGAAGGTTGGTGCCTGCAAAGAATAAATATAGTATATGAAGTATATAAAACAGGGAGAAAGTGAGGGAATGCATAGGCCTAACCCCAGAAACAGAAGTAATGGTGCAGGTCCTTGGTGAGGAGCACACAGAGCAGCTCAGGACAGGGTGAACAGCTCACCTTTGCATCCACAATTCTGGGCTACCAGGGTGCAGTCCAGTACCCAGGCTGAAGGCTGCTGCAAGTTGCACCAGCTGCCTGTAACTCAAGGTGCTGTTTCACTGGCCAAGTATCACGGGGCACTGAGACCCTTCCAAAAACAGAGGCCGAGAACGGGTGTGTCATACAGTGACTACACTTGCTGTACCAAATCGACATATTCCCCTTACACAAAGGGAATCCTCAGACAGCTAGATCCGTTACTTTACTAGTACTCACAAAAAGAAAAGGAGTACCTGTGGCACCTTAGAGACTAACAAATTACTAGTACTCTACATGATTGCAAAGGCTTGTGGCACCCATAGCAAGACTAGGAGTCATATCACTGAATTATTAACTTAAAATTCTATTGAGATAACAATTAAAATAAATAATGCATTGAACACAGAAAACATATCACATACACAGCACTGAAGCGCTTGAGAATTCAATGTTCATTGGTGAACTACATCATAGATAATAAAGATGGAATAAAACTCAAACACTTGTTTTCTTAGGCCCTGATTGAGCAAAGGCTTATGCATATGCTTAAAGTTAGGTATGAGCATAAATCAACTGGGACCTAAGGAAACAGGTATTTGGGTTCTATTCCAAGGTCAATAACTTAACTCTTGCTAATCACAAATACAAAGCAAAGAATGTGCATTTGGTTGATTTGCATGGTACTTAGATCGCAAACACTTTGTGGGAGGGATTGTCTTTTCATTGTATGTTTGGGCAATGCCAAGCACTGACTGAGGCATTTAGACGCTGTCATTTTACAAAATAATAGAAATTCTCCATTGGTGAAATTTCCAGAATAGCAATTGAAACATGATAACAAAACAATGCAAAATGTTTGCTATTTCCGTTTTGATTTTCTATGTGACATTTTAGAGGCCCAGAAAGTTACCAGTACTAATTTACTATTTTATCTTTTGAGGGATAGGAACTCTACTAAATGTAAATCTTTCTTTACTAAAGTCATATGTGGGTTGTGCAGCTCCACAGGATATTTGGATCTTTACCATAATGACTTCACATTTCTGTAACCCTCTATATAAACATCCCTGTGTTTAGAAAATATGTATTTTTGTCCTCTGTACTCTTTGCCTATTCAGTACATGCATGACTGTAATTGTTCCTGAAGAAAGCAAATTACAAACTGTCACTGGAATGGCTAAATTCCATGGAAAGGGCCCCCAAATAACAGCCTGAGAACCACAACATTTAAAAAAAAAAAGTTACTTTCTGGACACAAAAATGTCTTTGCATCATAGAACAAACCTTATCCTGCTAGAGAAAGGAAACATGAAGCACAGAAATAAATTAAAGAAACACTGAACCAAAACCAATCAGTATAAAATACTGTTCTGCCTCAGTGTTAAATCCTCTACCCGAGATTCTAGTTCTGTTGAAAGACCTTGTTCTCCAAAACAGGAAATTCAGAGTAAGAGAAAACTAAAAGATGAGAATGTTGAATTAAAACAAGGGATTTGAGGTAAACCATTTTGAGTGAAAAGAAAAGGAGTACTTGTGTCACCGTAGAGACTAACAAATTTATTTGAGAATAAGCTTTCATGAGCTACAGCTCACTTCATCGGATGCATGCAGTGGAAAATACAGTGGGGAGATTTATATACACAGAGAACATGAAACAATGGGTGTTACCATACACACTGTAACAAGAGTGATCAGGTAAGGTGAGCTATTACCAGCAGGAGAGCAGGGAGGAAAAAACCCTTTGTAGTGATAATCAAGGTGGGCCATTTCCAGCAGTTGACAAGAACGTCTGAGGAACAGTGGGGTGGGGGGTGGAGGGGAGGAATAAACATGGGGAAATAGTTTTACTTTGTGTAATGACACATCCACTTCCAGTCTTTATTCAAGCCTAATTTAATGGTGTCGAGTTTGCAAATTAATTCCAATTCAGCAGTTTCTCGTTGGAGTCTGTTTTTGAAGTTTTTTTGTTGAAGAATTCCCACTTTTAGGTCTATAATCGAGTGACCAAAGAGATTGAAGTGTTCTCTGCCAGTTTTTGAATGTTCTAATTCTTGACGTCTGATTTGTGTCCATTTATTCTTTTGCATAGAGACTGTCCGGTTTGGCCAAAGTACATAGCAGAAAGGCACTGCTGGCACATGCTGTCATAATTCACATTGGTAGATGTGCAGGTGAACGAGCCTCTGATAGTGTGGCTGATGTGATTAGGCCCTATGATGGTGTCCCCGAATAGATATGTGGACACAGTTGGCAATGGGCTTTGTTGCAAGGATAAGTTTCTGGGTTAGTGGTTTTGTTGTGTGGTGTGTGGTTGCTGGTGAGTATTTGCTTCAGGTTGGGGAGCTGTCTGTAAGCACGGACTGGCCTGTCTCCCAAGATCTGTGAGAGTGATGGGTTGTCCTTCAGGATAGGTTGTAGATCCTTGATGATGCGTTGGAGAGGTTTTAGTTGGGGGCTGAAGGTGACGGCTAGTGGCGTTCTGTTATTTTCTTTGTTGGGCCTGTCCTGTAGTAGGTAACTTCTGGGTACTCTTCTGGCTCTGTCAATCTGTTTCTTCACTTCTCTACATAAAAGAATAAATGGACACAAATCAGATGTCAAGAATTATAACATTCAAAAACCAGTCGGAGAACACTTCAATCTCTTTGGTCACTCGATTACAGACCTAAAAGTGGCAATTCTTCAACAAAAAAACTTCAAAAACAGACTCCAATGAGAGACTGCTGAATTGGAATTAATTTGCAAACTGGATACAATTAACTTAGGCTTGAATAAAGACTGGGAGTGGATGGGTCATTACACAAAGTAAAACTATTTCCCCATCTTTATTTCCTCCCCCCCCCATTGTTCCTCACACATTCTTATCAACTGCTGGAAATAGCCCACCTTGATTATCACCACAAAAGGTTCCCCCCCACCCCCCAGTCTCCTGATGGTAATAGCTCACCTTACCTGATCACTCTTGTTACAGTGTGCATAGTAACACCCATTGTTTCATGTTTTCTGTGTATATAATCTTCCCACTGTATTTTCCACTGCATGTATCCGATGAAGTGAGCTGTAGCTCATGAAAGCTCATGCTCAAATAAATTTGTTAGTCTCTAAGGTGCCACAAGTACTCCTTTGCTTTTTGTGGATACAAACTAACACGGCTGCTACTCTGAAACCTGTCATTTTGAGTGAGCAATCCTACATATATTATTCGTCTAGCTGTATTTTTGAACATGCATCTTTGTCCAGAAGCTGCTGTTTCTATTAAAAGCTTACTTTCCCATATAACTTGTACGCTAAAGATGAAGCTATTGAATAAGGAAAGCGTCTATTAAGACTCACAGTAAATATAAGGTAATAAAGAGTATGTCTACACTGCAGCTTGGACTGAGCCTCCTAGCCCAGGTAGATAGAGATATGCTAGTTAGTGGCCAGGGTGATAACAGGCTAGCCATCTGAGTTTGGACCCAGGAAGTTAGTTGGCTTATATTCGGCAGCCAGCCCATGCTGCAACATTCACACTGCTTTTTTAGCACGCTAGCTCAAGTAGAGCTAGCACATCTGTCTACCCGGACTAGGAGGCATTCTCCCACTGCAGTGTAGACACATCCTAAAAGCCTGGTCCTGAGAGGTGCCACGCTCTGTCAGTGGTTATTGAAGGCAATGGGAATTGTGTGTCCTCAGCACCTTTATGCTATCAGCTGATCCAGTGAAATGAATGGGAGCCTTGTGGATGGTTATAGATCAAATGTGGCCTCTGAACAAAGATAAAGTCCAGTCCCAAGAGTGTGCCACAAGTAGAACTCCTATTAAAGACTACAGGGGTTCTGAGTACAATAGGACTTACGGGTTTGAGCCGGCATATAGGACTTTAAAATCATTACAATGTATGCTAAGAGTTGTATAAGGGAACAGAAATGTCCTGAAACTCTTTCAAACTGTTTTAAGTATCTGTAAGACCATGGTAATCCTATTGAACAAATATATTAAAATGGAAGACATTTAAACATACCAAATATTTTAAATTATTAAGTATTATTCAAGAATAAATGTGATATTAAGGTAGTTAGTAAATTTCTTGGATTTTCTTAGTGCAAAATCTGGTCCAGCGAGCTGGGTTATTTATTTAAACTATTATTTTGGACTGTTCTGCTGCCGAATATAAGGGTCAGATTAGGACAAAATGACAATTATGTATAGTGTGTAAAAGCAGTGTGCAGTTATTGAATCTTAGAAATAGTGCAACTTACGATAAATATTGTCTAATGTATTAGATGCTAATAATAAATTCCAAATCTTTTAGAGATGGTTCAAATACAATTCCGCCCCCCCCAATCACTCCCCTACTAAAAGAAACAAGAAGCCATTTATTAGAAGCAGAGCAAACATATGACACACAATTATGCTACCCATATATCCTTTCACCACACACCAATGGTTGTTCCTGGATACCCAGAAATTATAAGTGGGAAATTCAAAGCCATGTGGTTTCCTTGGCAGTGATGAGACTTGTTTCACTTATATATATGGTATGGCTGGGTTTGCATTTGATCAAAGAAGGATAAGAAATGAATCCAATGACCGTTCTGAGATGTCCTAGAAAGTAACAAACCAAACGTACTGTTTTCTATCTAATATACATGTGGTTTAATTGTTTTGCCAAGGAATATAGTCTATGAGAAACAAACATCTTCAGATATTTGTCTAGTCTACTTTCAAAATAATTTCTCAGGAATTCGTGTCTAAGTTTACTGTCCACTTACGTAGCAAATTCTTGCATAACAAAAGCGTGCGGATCAAATATACCTTGCATTACATCCTAAACATTTGATCTAACAATGTGGTAATTGAAAGAGTAAAATTTTACATTGTTCTTTTTTTCCTTAAACAAAATTTAAATAATAACAGTTAACATTAAACTATGTATTTGTAGTTGCCTTAATTAACTCTGCTTTTGTTTCTTAAAAAAATACCCCCAAAAGTGTAATAGCTAAAAAAAAAAGACCAAGAATTCCCTGTACCCCCTTTTAAATAATTTTTGCCTTGGTGCTAGAATTATGAGTATTCTATAATAAATAAATAGTAATTATAAAATAATTAATTAAAACCTTAGGCTCAATATTACAGATCCACACAGAGAAAGGATGAGATTCCATGTTGAGCATCTAAGTGGCATAGCCCAGGGGGAGCGAGGCTAAGGTGGCTTTCAGCCACATTTACATCCTCCTTATTCCGGGATGCTCCACAGCTCTGAGAAGCTCCCAGTGAGGACTGAGGACCAGTATTGAGGACCTATGTAAGTTATAGTAATCACCAGGATGCTTCCTGATGGTCTGCAGCCCTGCTCAGGATCACGAGTGCTGTGGCTTCACTCTAACACACCCTGTTTATCCCCCACCATGACCCAGCACACCCCCTGTTCCAGGGCTTGTGACGCCATCCTTATGACAGTCTTCCTCAGTGCTTGCGCTGTGGGACATGTCCCCCAGGCCAAACTGGGGCTTTTGGGGCTTCTTTAAAGACCATTTTATCTGGAATAAAGGGGCCAGAACAGAGGTGGGGATCCTTAGGTGTGTTTAGTAAACCAGCATTGCCCATACTTGCATAACAACATGAAACTAGCCAGCCTCAAGCATTACCAAAACTAATATAAATTACGAACATGCAATTACCACGGCTGATCATTGAAAAAGTTGCTATAAGAACAAATGGTAAACCAGGCCTCAGAGAGAGCCAACCTGCATTTTTGCTACTGTGGTGCTATTTTTCTTTGTGCTTTCATATCAGAGCAACGAATATAAGCGCGTGCAAAAAAACTCACGCAACACAACAACAAAGAAAACGAGGAGGAATGTCAAAATATTTAGCATTCAGCTTGGGTGAGCATCCATAGTTTCAAATGTTTATCCAAACTGCCTCAACCTATAGGGGCCTCCACACATCCTGAGAGCCTTCCATCCTGTCATAAATATAAAGGGAAGGGTAAACCCCTTTGAAATCCCTCCTGGCCAGGGGAAAGCTCCTCTCACCTGTAAAGGGTTAAGAAGCTAAAGGTAACCTCGCTGAGACCTAACCAAAAAGAAACAGCCAAATGCTGTTCAGTGGACCGGAAAGTGTCAGAAGGCCTTTAACAAGCTTAAAGCGACACTCATGTCTGACCCTGTACTAAGGGCCCCAGACTTTGACAAACCATTCCTAGTAACCACAGATGCATCCGAGCGTGGTGTGGGAGCAGTTTTAATGCAGAAAGGACCTGATCAAGAATTCCACCCTGTAGTGTTTCTCAGCAAAAAACTGTCTGAGAGGGAAAGCAACTGGTCAGTCACTGAAAAAGAATGTTATGCCATTGTCTACGCTCTGGAAAAGCTACGCCCATATGTTTGGGGACGGCGTTTCCACCTGCAAACCGACCATGCTGCACTAAAGTGGCTTCACACCGTCAAAGAAACTAACAAAAAACTTCTTCGGTGGAGTTTAGCTCTCCAAGATTTTGATTTCGACATCCAACACATCTCAGGAGCTTCTAACAAAGTGGCTGATGCAGTCTCCCGTGAAAGTTTCCCAGAATCAACTGGTTAAAATCGTCCTTGAGATGTGGAAAATATTGTTAGTCTTTATGTACTTGGTAGTATATTTAGAGATGCATGTGTCTTATTAACTCTGTTTTCCTAGAGCTCCAGGAAGAAATCCCAGCCAGTGTTTCACCCTAGCTGAGATTTGGGGGGCGTGTCATAAATATAAAGGGAAGGGTAAACCCCTTTGAAATCCCTCCTGGCCAGGGGAAAGCTCCTCTCACCTGTAAAGGGTTAAGAAGCTAAAGGTAACCTCGCTGGCACCTGACCAAAATGACCAATGAGGAGACAAGATACTTTCAAAAGCTGGGAGGAGGGAGAGAAACAAAGGGTCTGTGTCTGTCTGTAGTCGTCTTGGCCGGGGTTAGACCAGGAATGGAGTCTTAGAACTTTTAGTAAGTAATCTAGCTAGGTATGTGTTAGATTATGATTTCTTTAAATGGCTGAGAAAAGAATTGTGCTGAATAGAATAACTATTTCTGTCTGTGTATCTTTTTTGTAACTTAAGGTTTTGCCTAGAGGGGTTCTCTATGTTTTGAATCTAATTACCCTGTAAGATATCTACCATCCTGATTTTACAGGGGGGATTTCTTTATTTCTATTTACTTCTATTTTTTATTAAAAGTCTTCTTGTAAAACACTGAATGCTTTTTCATTGTTCTCAGATCCAAGGGTTTGGGTCTGTGGTCACCTATGCAAATTGGTGAGGCTTTTTATCCAACATTTCCCAGGAAAGGGGGGGTGCAAGTGTTGGGAGGATTGTTCATTGTTCTTAAGATCCAAGGGTCTGGGTCTGTAGTCACCTAGGCAAATTGGTGAGGCTTTTTACCAAACCTTGTCCAGGAAGTGGGATGCAAGGTTTTGGGAAGTATTTTGGGGGGAAGGACGCGTCCAAACAGCTCTTCCCCAGTAACCAGTATTAGTTTGGTGGTGGTAGCGGCCAGTCCAAGGATAACGGGGGTAATATTTTGTACCTTGGGGAAGTTTTGACCTAAGCTGGTAAAGATAAGCTTAGGAGGTTTTTCATGCAGGTCCCCACATCTGTACCCTAGAGTTCAGAGTGGGGGAGGAACTGTGACACATCCCCATACCGAACAATTCCCATCTTCTCCACAAGACAGACTCCTGCACTGGAGAGCTGGCAGTGCTGTCTTCTGCAGGGAAGCCCATTAGTTGGCAACCTCTCACCAGCATTTTCTGAGTGGATAGTGGTTTTTGGCATCTTCCCTCCCACAGTGGTCCCTCTCTGGCACCTTTCCATTCAGGCCATACTTCTACGCCACTCTGTCACCCTCCTTCCCATCTAAAATGGCTTCCTCACTCACACCCAGGCTCACCTCTAGTAAAATATATATCTTTGGAAGATACCCTGTTATCTATTCAATATTTAATTCATTCTCTTTCTCTCTTTCACACACACACACACATGTTTATTTACCTTCCATGCTGAGACTGCTGCCAATTATGCTGACCAGTAGTATTTCTTTGTGTTCCTCCTCTCTGTATCCACCTGTTGTCTCTTGTCCTCTACTAAGGGCTTGTCTACACTTACATCACTGCAGTGACACAGATGCACCTGTGTAGTACTTAGTGAAGATGATAGCTACACTGACGGGAGAGCTTCCCCCATCAGCATAGGTACTCCATCTCCCTGAGAGGTAGTAGCTATGTCAACAGGAGAAGCCCATTGACACAGAGCTGCCTATACCAGGAGTTCGGTCAGTATAACTGTGTGGCTCAGCGGTATGGCTTTTCCAACCCCCTGAGCAACACAGTTATACCAACATAAGTTTGTAGTGTACACCAAGCTGTAGATTATAAGTGGTTTAGGACAGGGGGACTGTCTTTTTTTTCTGCGTTTGTACAGCAGCTGGCATAAGGGGCTCCTAGTGCATGACTGAGGTTCATAGCTGCTACTATAGTATAAATAAATAAATATAAATTAAATAATAACAATAATATGGGAATAAAGAACAGTGGACACAAACCCCCATATTCTTTACTCAGTCCTTGAAATTTTTGCTGACTGGGCCCAATGTCTGAGAGTCACCTTTTTGAATATTTCCAACACTTTGAACTTTTCCAACACAGCAACTGGCTAAACATACAGATTTTCCTTGTTATTTTGTATGTATTTTATCAGGATAGAGACTTCTCAATTAGAAAGACTGTCTCTATGCTTTCTCCTCCTGTTAAATGTAGACAAATCAGTTATATATCAACCAATTTCACCCTGGATTTCAAAAAAGTTATCCTCTGTGTTTTCTTTAAAAAAAGAAAGAACAACTTGGGTTCTATTACAAATGCCATGTACCAACAGACACCTCTTTCTGTTCTCTAATGGCTCTCTAGAGTTGTACACATAATTACAATATTTCTTTCTCCACTGTTTATCCTCCACCTATTTTAAAGCATATAAACATTGGTAATTTTATTTTAAGCAACTTCAATATTTAAGCAAGTATAAACTTTTCTTTGGACTGGTATTCACATCCCAGGTTTACTGCCAGTGCTAATGTTAAACAGAAAACTAGGGGAACTGTGGTCTACCATGATGATCTTACAACCAGATCCAAGGCTTACAAACCATCTGTTTTGGTGACACAGCCCTAAAGATGCATTACCAGCCCCATCTCACAGTCCAACTCCTCCTCCTGTGGCATTTTGGCAACCAGTGACTGCTTGGAAAAGAAATTCAAAGCCTGTGTTAATCAAGAAATAGCTCTGTATAAACCACCACAATTGTGGGCAGCCAAAATGTGTTTTTCTTGGGGATTCTTTCTACCAAAACATTGCCTATTGCCAGGCTTTTATTCTTTAGGTACTGTAGTTTCAGCTGTATACTGAATGTTTACAGTACACAGGGCTGCTCTCCCAAGCCAGGGAGAGGAAGTAGAATGGAGCTTTCTCCCCCCACCTCTCAGGTTCCCCTTACTTTAAACCCCAATTAATAAGTACCATAATTAAGGAAATCCAAAGCCATTCCATTTGACTGAAGTGCTCAGATCTGGCTATGGGTAACTGTTAATTTTCCTCTAGCCAATTACAGTGGTAAAGTACTCTCTAGACTTTTTTAAAAAACGTGGCATGCTTTCTCCTGAGATGAACGATATTTGAACTCAAAGACACAGTAATAAGCACCGTTAGTTTATAGGAGCCAGTGCTGAAAGGCCTCTGGCTATAAGAAAAGTGCATTTATAACATTTAAAATATATTTTACTGTGGAGTAAACAGGCAACAGCCTAATTAAATCTCAGAATGGAAACAGTCTAAACATTCCTAAGTGCACAACTGCTCTCCTTTCCCAAACACAATACAAAAATATTCAAGTGTCAAGCCTACATGTGAAGGAGACCACTAAAGTACTTCTTTATGTGAGGCTGAGGAGATGATTCCATGGCCATTGGTGCTTGAGACAGGGAGCCCAGCTTCTCATTCTTGTTCTGCAGTTCTAACGCCAGCAATCTCAGTTACTGTAATGAAACATAAGGCAATGGTTCTACACTTGTCTACACTTACAGCATTGCAGTGGCACGGCTGCACTGGTGGGATGGGAGAACTTCTCCCACCAATGTAGGTACTCCACCTCTCTGAGAAGTGGTAGCTCTGTTGACAGCTGAAGTCCTCCCGTCCACATAGTGCTGTCTACAGCAGAAGTTCGGTCGGTATAACTCCTTTGCTCAGGGGTGTAGACAGGTCCTACAGTCTTAGTTGTATAAAACATCTTTCTCATCCCAAAGGGATTCTCTACCCTGTATGCTTAGTTTTATTCAGAATCAGTGCCCCCATACAAATGACTCTCCTTTCCGGCAGGATGGGCGGGATTTTTAGGAGACAGGACTGCATATTATGTAATGCTTTAAATACCAAGTGTGCAAGGCCCTCTCCTCTAATCCTGTGCCTGGGGCTACAGGTGTATCACTATTTAAGGGTGCCTGAGTACTTCTGTACACTGTGGAAAGAGTGTCCATGCTGGCTCCTCATAGGTCAATGTAGAATGAGCCACAAGGGGGTTGGATTCTCTCTTTTATGTGTCTGACTGGCTGGTTCTTGCTCGCATGCTCAGGGTCCAACTGATCACTACATGTGGGATTGGGAAGGAATTTTCCCCTAGGTCAGATTGGCAGTGATCTTAGGGGGCGGGGTAGGGAATATCACACTTACTGATTTCCCCAGGGCCCCTCCTATTTTCTGACTGTTGCATATAATAGTTTATTCTCCTGTGGCCTGTAACATTTTGGTTGTTGGGTTAGTGTGCGAGTGACAAGTGGGGCTGGTGGTTTGTCCTACACAGGAGCTCAGACTAAGATCAGCAGTTCTCAAACTATGGGCTGATGGGGAGCAACAGCCCGCCCTGCTCTGACAGCAGGAGCCGTGGCTGACAGCAGGAACCACAGCTGCACGGGGCACTGTAGGGCTCTTCACTAGTCCCACGTGGGGCTCTCTTAGCAACTGTGACACGTCAGAGGTCCATTGCATGGTTTTTCCCCAAGAACTTAAAAACATTATCAGCTGTGCATGTACAGTGAGAAACAGGAAATGGATCATTTTGTGACAAAGGGAGAAAAGCATATGACACAAGTCGAAGGGAGGGCAGGAGCAGAGGTTCCAGCCTGAAATGTAGAGTGAAGCGACAAGAACTTATGTCCTCCTCCTCATAGATTTTTATCACCTTTGAAGAGGCATGAGGTCAAAAAGCTTTGTGTTGTTATTTAAGTTCCTAGTTTAGTAATGAACCAATATTCAGAATATAAACATTTGGGTTTTAATAATCAGCCTTTGTATTTTATAGTTCTCTGTTAATGGGGAAAAAAGTGATCATAGGTCACTAAAATACCATTAGCCACCCAGCACACAAGACCTTAGTGATTAACCTCTGCCTGGTTTACTGACTTCAGTAATTTACTGTCTTGCTCCCTGTTATTGTATCTGTCTAAATCCCAGAGGAAAGAGCTGGTACAAGATATAAGGCTGCTGAAAGATCTGCAGCCTGAATTTAATACAGAATGTTTGCTTTGTTTGCCAAGTGCAATAACTGGAGTATTTTTACAAGGCTATATATTTGTAATACATGTGTGCGTGCACACACCCAGAGCTATAAATGATGAAATAATGATCCAGTCACATCTCCATTGGCTTTCTTGCATAATGGCAGGTTCAGAGGAGACAATAATAGATGTGACATTAGGAATCAAAATGCTTTGATTTTTGGAGGTGCTGATGCTGAACACCCACAACTCCTGTTGCAGTTAATGAGACCAGCAAGTGCATAATACTCCTGAAATCCAAGTCACAAGAATTGTCTAAATTTCTGAATATAGTCTGATGCTTTAAGGGCTGAGACTATGTAATGTGAAGAAGTTTAGTTTAGTTTCCTAAGACGGAGATAATAGAATTGTAATTATCATGTAGCTCAGCTAAAATCGTGTAAGGGCTGAATGTGGCTGTGTCCATCTCAGAAGTACATTCACAGACACTTTAGGAAAAAGATCCTGTAAACAGTTTCTCAGAACAGGTAAGGCGTAAAGTGGGCACAGTTTTGTCCAGATAATGATGGAAATATTTGCACAACAGAAATGGTATACATGGATGATGTAAAGAAGCCAGGTCACAATTCAGAAGAGAAACATGGCTCAAAGGGCAAAGGAAAAAGCAGCATCATTTTGAAAAAGGTCATGGTAGAACCTGATTCAAGATGTAGATAATCTCCTGTGGTGACTGACAGTAATTTACTTTTTGTAAATACTTTCTACAGAAGCGTAAGACCTCAATACTATACGCAACTAGACACATGCATAACTTTACTCACATGACTAATGATGCATATGCCTTAGTATTTGCAGGCTAATCAAGGCCTAATTTTCTACAATTTGTTTTATTCAGAGCTTTTATTGGCAATAGCCGTGTGAGTGTTGCCCCTGTTTTCTGTGCTAATTATTTCTATTAAATCACTTCTTTTAAATGTACTGTTTTTCTTATTCCTTATTTGCTGTATTTTTCATCTGGCAAACTATGATTCTAATTATCTGATATTTTCAGTAATATATTCCACAGCATATGAACTAACTCAAGAAAACTATGTATATATGTTATGTTGTTTATATTTTTCCAAGACAGCTAATGATGATAAAAAAAAATTCTGGAAATCATAAACTTTTGCTTTAAGTTTTGGTGGGCCATTCAACATTTCCTAAACTTACTGTCAAATATATTAGTGTTAAAATATATTTTGACAGGTCTTCTGAAACACAGTAGGGAATAATTAAAAAGAATAACCTGTTTTAGAGAGAGCATTATCATGTAAATGCTGCCTCAAGGTAATTTCTCACAAATTAAATTCAAATGGATATGCATAGAGCACCATAATAATTAAGGAAACCTGCCAGTTAAATTATGACTAGTCAAGTTCAGCATAGCTCATTTAATGCTCCTTAGCATTTCTTCATTAGTATGTTTTTTAAGAATACATTTGGATGTTTGAAAAAGATTGAAATAGAGAGTATATCAACTGCAGTACAAGGAGTATAGTAATTCAGGATTAGAAAAAATGTAAACAATTGAAAGCAGAGATATGCTTATGGCAAATGAAAACAAGCATAGTATATCTAGCTCAGTCTATTTGGGCCCTGGCTGTGTACTAAAAGAGTATCAGAAGCACAGATTAAGTTTAATTACAGTTGTTGGCATATAGTATTTTAATGCTGTTAGACATACTGATTGTTCCAAACACTTAAACATGAATGTAACTGCATATGCATGCAGTCCTGTAAGCTCTACCTGTAAGCTTGCTTCACAGATCCAGACGGAGGCAGGCGAAATATATTTGTTGGAGTTGCTATTCCGCTTCCTTCTGAGCTCAAATGTGAAAAAAAGCACACTCAAAATAAAATCCTTTGATCATGTCTACTTACTGTGCAAATCCAGAGATAAAACTAATAGATCTGATCCATAAACCTATAGAAATCAAAGGCTTTCCAGAGGAGCTGACAGAGATCCCATCTGACACGGGAATAAAGTTCACAAAAATCAGTGTTGGAAGACTTCAACACACAGATACTGCCTTTGATACAACAGCCCAAAATCTCATATATAGCCTCTCTTGGGGTTTCTCACAGATAAATCTTGGAAGCCATACAGACACCTGACCAGACTGTGAAACGAGAACTGGATCTTTAGGCTGGATGCGGACAAAAGAAATGTGAGAATCCTCCCCAGTTCCACCTGCCCTGCAATCCTGCTCAGACCACTTCCTCCAGCAGGCAGAAGAAGTAGTAAGAACAAACCCATTGCAAGAGAAGACGACACCACTGCCCAGGCCTATCCCCCAAAACCTCAGCGAGACCAGGATTTCACCCCCGGAGTCAGCCAAATTCCAAAAGTCGCTTTTCCAGCTAAAGGACCAGGAGCAGAAGCAGCATGACAAGCATGTGGGGATGGCTGCTCTGGGCACTCTCCAATCCCACCGACCACACAGATCACCACCATGATTCTTAAATTCACCTATGACGAAAAGAGAGAAGGAAGAAAACTTGAGCAGTGGGGCGTGGAAGACACTGCGGGATACAGACACACCTCAGACACAAGGATTTCTACAAGCCTTTGCCATTGCTGTAAAGGAGACTCTCCTCTATAACAAAGGGAGCAAAACACTCTTTGAAGAACTTTCCCAGATTATAAATAATTTCCTAAACCCACACTGCCTCCAGTCAATGTCAGAACCCAGTGACCATTACTGTGAGAAATCCTCATCTTATTCATAGGGAAAATCATCTGCATTTAGGGATAAGAACAATAAGCAAAGTGCAGGACTAGAAACCTAGAACCTTCCATCCAAGATCTGACCCAGTCACACACAAAGTTCTGGAAGTATTCACAGGAATCAGCATCTCCACCTAAAACTCTGACTCTGCCTTTCTGGGATCGTGAAAGACAGTAGAGAACATCAAGGACCCTGCCAACAGGATCTGTCACCACTTCCTTTGATGAGAGGAATCTCCTCCTCATCCCAATAGATGCAATTGTCTGGCCAGTGCAAAATAAACTGTTGCTCAACATTAGAGACTTTTCAAATTACCTCCTAGTGGCCAACCTCATTTTCCCAAAGGTATGTCCACACTTAAAATGCTACAGCAGCACACCTGCACTTCAATGAAGACACTACTTATGCTGATGGAGGGATTCTCCCATCACGTAGGTAATCCATCTCCCCGAGCAGCAGTAGCCAGGTCGACAGAAGAATTCTTCCGTTGACCTACCGCTGTCTACATGGGGACTTAGGTCGGTTTAATTCCGCCGCTCAGAGGTGTGGGTTTTTCACACCCCGAGCAGCAGTAGCCAGGTCGACAGAAGAATTCTTCCGTTGACCTACCGCTGTCTACATGGGGACTTAGGTCGGTTTAATTCCGCCGCTCAGAGGTGTGGGTTTTTCACACCTTTGACCTATGTAGTTAAACTGACCTATTTTTCTAGTGTCAACGAAGTTTGAGGAAGCTAATCAAGAAGGTAGCATAAAATGGCTTCCAGTTCTACTATCTGTGGGCATTAGCTTCAGTGCTTCTCAATCAGACTTCAGGCCAGGAAACAGCACTTGTTCTGGTGTTTAACTTCTTATCCACAGATGAGGGAAGTGCAGCCACACTCCTACTGCATTTGATATCATGCATCATTGAATCCACATTCATTATGGGCTAGATTTTCAAAGGTATTTAAGCACTTAAAGATGCAAAAAAGAAATCTAATAGGATTTTTCAGAAATACCTATTCAGGTTTCTTGCCTAACTCCCACTGATTTCAATGCTCTAACTCCTAGAATATCCTTCTTCTAAAATGGTAGTATTAGGACAGTAAGATAATCCATCTTCTAAATCTATCTAATGCAGAATGTTTCTATTTTTCTTTATGGTTAACCATTCCTTGTAGGCTAAAATTAGCATAAATAAGGCACAAAAATATGTTCCATACATAATACATTTTTCTATTACATTTTAGCATTGTTTGCTAAGCATATAAGAGTATAGCCAAGCAACAGCTCCAAGTTCACCAATTATCTTCAATTTCAGCTGTCAATTTTGATCTGTTTTGCATTTCTCATTCTGTGCATCCAGCACCTTATAATTTCTATCAGCACTTCAAATACTATAATTCACCACCAAGATTGGAGAAAAATGGGAACATAAAAGCAATTTCTGCATCCAGTAGGAGCATTTACATACAAAAAGCGTGTTTAGTTCAATAAATAATTCTTCCTGTAGTTAGATATTTTCCTAAATACATTTTTTTAAATCAAGAATATACCCAGAAGATGCCAAAATCCATTTTTATTTTTTAGATCCCACAAAGTGGACTGAATTTAGAAATATCATTTGTATGCCATGTGCTCTCTGAAAATTGAGACGAAGCCCAGCAAACGAAAGGCTATTTCATTTTAATACAAAAGTGACAGTGCTGTGACCTTTCCATGTCATTTCTCATATGATCTTGCCCAGCAGCATGAAAAAAATATGACATTTGGAAGCAGAGCCCAATGTGGGTAGAGTGATGGTACTTTTTTGTTTTCTGTTTCTCTCTAGACATCTGTTGTAAAATAAAAGGAAATCTGAAAGTCAAAAAATTGTAAAACAGACCACAGAATCTTTTGAGCTGACTAAAACTTTATCATCTATTTTAGTGTGTTACACAGTGCCACCCAAAAAGTATCAGACTAGTGACTAAATATCTTACATGAAGATAGCAAATAGTGCTGTAGTAAATCAAATCTATATCAGGAACAAGTAAATGTTAGGAACAAGTAAATATGTAAAAGTTACATTAAGGTGATAACTTCAACTGACAAAAGCAAGACAAAAGCAAGACAAAAGGCTGCCAGGAACCATTGCAGCACTACCTGCTCCCCAATGAATCTTGCCCCCCCAATGAATGCCTCTAACCCCACTCCTTCCCCAGCACACCCACTTCACCAGGGCTTGCAGGAGTTCACCTGGAGGCATCCTTATGGCTGCACAAGGGATGCAGCTGGGGCTTTTAATGTCCATTTACACTCTTCCTGCCCTTATGCCTTGTGTAAAGGGACCAGAGTTGGGATAAGGATTTCACCTACTGTCTTTAACAAGCGCTAAACTGGTCAAGTTAAATCCTAAGAGGGAGCCTAAGCCTGAACGTTTGAAAATCTCCCCCTAAATATTACCACTTGGAGCATTATTTCCCATAATTGGGACTTCTAGATACTCTGATTATATAAATAAATAACATAAATATAGCGAATAGCTCTTAAACTAGTAGAATCTTTTTAAAACAGAAGAAGTTTTAAATGTGCAATCACTGTGAATTTTTTTTTGTTTTGTTTGTTTTCTGGTGTTTGTTCCATTTGGCTGATCCTTTTTTCCTGGCTTGACTCCTACTTCTCCCACTGCAACCTGCCCCAAAACTGTTTGATGCTGAGGGATCCGGAAGAAGGCCTTATCACAAAGGCATTCAGACCCAACCATGGTCAGGACTGGACTCTATCTGATCTCTTCTGGTGAGGTGCTCTACAGCTAAAGAAAGAAATGGATGTTTGTAAAGAGAGTTTGTATTGTGGTACTTGTTTGGGGTTTGTTTTTGGGTGGTGGTGGTTTGTGTTTCCCAGATTAACAGGATTTAGGTGGGAAGGCTATGACAGATACAGAGGCAGCAGTGGGAGTGACTCATGTAGTGGACGACACAATGAAGGTGACTGGATGTGGAAGCTGTGGTCTATACATGATCCTGGTGGGGGTACCTGGTAAAAGTTTTGTCTCCATGAAATGCCGTCTGATAGAGCTGATGGAGAAAAAGCTCCGAGGTTTGGAGATGCAGGTGGAAAGTCTGGTTGAGTTTAGAAAGGGGTTCGAGCAGATTATGGAGCAAAGACATGAGGTATCTGAAGGGAAAAGCTCAGACTTGCAGATGGAAGCAGGACTTAGGAATTCTGAGGGGAGATTGGGTGAGGAAAGTGGTCAGTGGAAGCATGTGACTAAAACAACTAGGCAAAGGAAAAGACGGGCTAGTGAAGGAGAAATAGAGCTTAAGAACAGGTTTGCAGAGTTGGAAAATGAAGAAGGGGCTCAGCAGGCGGTCACTGATGGTGGAAGGGCAAGGAAGAAGAGAAGAGCGGTGAGGCCTATAGGAAAAGGGGAAGAGTCAATGGAGACTACACCAAATATGAGCCCCAGGAGGATACAGGATGGGTTGAAGAGGATTACAAGGGAGAATAGGAATGGAAAGAACTTGCAGCTATAGGGAACAGGGGATAGACTGGAGAATAGCACCATCACCAGGAAAAGGCAGGTCTACATGATCGGGGACTCTTTACTGAGAAGAATAGACAGGCCTGTAACAAGAGCTGATCCAGAGAATAGAAGGGTGTGCTGTCTTCCAGGTGCCAAGATACGGAATGTAGACCTGAGGTTGAAAAGGATCCTAAAGGGAGCAGGAAAGAATCCCCTAATTATCCTTCACGTGGAAACAAATGATACGGCTAGATTCTCGCTGGAAATTATTAAGGGAGACTATATGCTAGGCTGGGGAAGATGCTTAAGGAAATCGAGGCTCAGGTGATCTTTAGTGGGATTCTGCCTGTTCCTAGAGAAGGGCAACAAACGTGTTACAAGATTATGGCTATCAACAGATGGCTTAGGCAGTGGTGCTATAAGGAGGGCTTTGGGATGTATGGCCACTAGGAGGCATTCATGGACACAGGACAGTTCTCTTGGGATGGACTTCATCTGAGTAGGGAAGGAAATAGACTTCTACGATGGAGGCTGGCACAACTGATTAAGAGAGCTTTAAACTAGGAATTTGGGGGAGATGGTTGGGAGATGTCCAGGTAATCTTCATGCTGGATTTTAGCATTGAGAGGGAAGAAAACGAAGTAAGAAAGGATACTGCCGTGGGTAGGAGAATGTATATAGGGAGGAAGGGCAGTGTGGATATCAGTCTAATAGGTTATACTGGCTGTAGAATGCCTAATAGGGTACAGAATGCGAGTGAGGCCAAACAGCAAAATTAAGATGTTTGTACACCAAGGCAAGGAGTGTAGGTAACAAAATGGAGGAACTAGAGCTACTGGTGCAGGAAGTGAAACCAGATATTCTAGGGATAACAGAAACATGGTGGAATAGTCGTCATGACTGGACCACAGGTATTGAAGGGTATGTGCTGTTTAGGAAAGACCGAAATAAAGGTAAAGGTGGTGGAGTAGCATTGTATATCTATGATGAGGTAGAATGTAAAGAAATAAGAAGCGATGAAATGGATATGACTGAGTCCGTCTGGGCAAAAATTACATTGGGGAAGAAAACTATTAGAGCCTCCCCTGGGATAGTGCTTGGGGTGTGCTAAAGATCACCAGGATCTAATCTGGATATGGATAGAGCCCTTTTTAATGTTTTTAATAAAGTAAATACTAATGGAAACTGCGTGATCATGGGAGACTTTAACTTCCCAAATATAGACTGGAGGACGAGTGCTAATAATAATAATAGGGCTCAGATTTTCCTAGATGCAATAGCTGATGGATTCCTTCATCAAGTAGTTGCTGAACCGACTAGAGGGGATGCCATTTTAGATTTGGTTTTGGTGAGTAGTGAGGACCTCATAGAAGAAATGGTTGTAGGGGACAATCTTGGTTCAAGAGATCATGAGCTAATTCAGTTCAAACTGAACAGAAGGATTAACAAAAATAAATCTGCAACTAGGGTTTTTGATTTCAAAAGGGCTGACTTTCAAAAATTAAGGAAATTAGTTAGGGAAGTGGATTGGACTGAAGAATTTATGGATCTAAGGGTAGAGGAGGCCTGGGATTATTTTAAATCAAAGCTGCAGAAGCTGTTGGAAGCCTGCATCCCAAGAAAGGGGAAAAAATTCATAGGCAGGAGTTGTAGACCAAGCTGGATGAGCAAGCATCTCAGAGAGGTGATTAAGAAAAAGCAGAAAGCATACAGGGAATGGAAGATGGGAGGGATCAGCAAGGAAAGTTACCTTATTGAGGTCAGAACATGTAGGGATAAAGTGAGACAGATTAAAAGTCAAGTAGCGTTGGACCTTGCAAAGGGAATTAAAACCAATAGCAAAAGGTTCTATAGACATATAAATAAGAAGAAAACAAAGAAAGAAGAAGTGGGAGCGCTAAACACTGAGGATGGAGTGGAGGTCAAGGATAATCTAGGCATGGCCCAATATCTAAACAAATACTTTGCCTCAGTCTTTAATGAGGCTAATGAGGATCTTAGGGATAATGGTAGCATGAGAAATGGGAATGAGGATGTGAAGGTAGATATTACCATATTTGAGGTAGAAGCGAAACTCGAACGGCTTAATGGGACTAAATCGGGGGGCCCAGATAATCTTCATCCAAGAATATTAAAGGAATTGGCACATGAAAATGCAAGCCCATTAGCAAGAATTTGTAATGAATCTGTAAACTCAGGGGTTGTACCGTGTGATTGGAGAATTGCTAACATAATTCCTATTTTTAAGAAAGGAAAAAAAAAGGGATCCAGGTAACTATAGGCCTGTTAGTTTGACATCTGTAGTATGCAAGGTCTTGGAAAAAATTTGGAAGGAGAAGGTAGTTAAGGACATTGACGTCAATGGTAAATGGGACAAAATACAACATGGTTTTACAAAAGGTAGATCGTGCCAAACCAACCTGATCTCCTTCTTTGAGAAAGTAACAGATTTTTTAGACAAAGGAAACACAGTGCATCTAATTTACCTAGATTTCAGTAAGGCGTTTGATATGGGGCCACATGGGGAATTATTAGTTAAATTGGAAAAGATGGGGATCAATATGAAAATTGAAAGGTGGATTAGGAATTGGTTAACAGGGAGACGACAGCGGGTCCTACTGAAAGGTGAACTGTCAGGCTGGAGGGAGGTTACCAGTGGAGTTCCTCAGGGATCAGTTTTGGGACCAATCTTATTTAATCTTTTTATTACTGACCTTGGCACAAAAAGTGGGAGTGTGCTAATAAAGTTTGCAGATAATACAAAACTGGGATATAGAGAAGGACTGGGAATTTATACAGGAAGATTTGGATGACCTTGTAAACTGGAGTAATAGTAATAGGATGAAATTTAATAGTGAGAAGTGTAAGGTTATGCATTTAGGGATTAATAACAAGAATTTTAGTTATAAACGGGGGACGCATCAATTAGAAGTAATGGAGGAGAAGGACCTTGGAGTATTGGTTGATCATAGGATGACTATGAGCCGCCAATGTGATATGACCGTGAAAAAAGCTAATGTGGTCTTGGGATGCATCAGGCGAGGTATTTCCATCAGAAATAAGGAGGTATTAGTACCATTATACAAGGCACTGGTGAGACCTTACCTGGAATACTGTGTGCAGTTCTGGTCTCCCATGTTTAAAAAGGATGAATTCAAACTGGAACAAGTACAGAGAAGGGCTACTAGGATGATCCGAGGAATGGAAAACTTGTCTTATGAAAGGAGACTCAAGGAGCTTGGCTTATTTAGCCTAACTAAAAGAAGGTTGAGGGGAGATATGATTGCTCTCTATAAATATATCAGAGGGATAAATACCGGAGAGGGAGAGGAATTTTTTAAGCTCAGTACCAATGTGGACACAAGAACAAATGGATATAAACTGGTCATTGGGAAGTTTAGACTTGAAGTTAGACGAAGGTTTCTAACCATCAGAGGAGTAAAGTTTTGGAATAGCCTTCCAAGGGAAGCAGTGGGGGCAAAGATTAAACTCAATAATGGGTATGGTATGATGGGATAACATGATTTTGGTAATTAACTGATCTTTAAATATTCATGGTAAATAGGCCCAATGGCCTGTGATGGGATGTTAGATTGGGTGGGATCTGAGTTACTACAGAAAATTCTTTCCTGGGTATCTGGCTGGTCAATCTTGCCCATATGCTCAGGGTTTAGCTGATCGCCATATTTGGGGTCGGGAAGGAATTTTCCTTCAGGGCAGATTGGAAGAGACCCTGGGGGGTTTTTGCCTTTCTCTGGAGCATGGGGCACAGGTCACTTGCTGGAGGATTCTCTGCTCCTTGAAGTCTTTAAACCACGATTTGAGGACTTCACTAGCTCAGACATAGGTGAGAGGTTTTTCACAGGAGTGGGTGGGTGAGATTCTGTGGCCTGCGTTGTGCAGGAGGTCGGACTAGATGATCATAATGGTCCCTTCTGACCTTAGTATCTATGAATCTATGGATGGTTTCACCTCCAGGCCTCAATTTACCTTTTACATAAGTATATTGAAAAATACAGTGAGAAACTACACAGAACTTCTCAATATTTTTCTAGCAGAGTTATTTGATCTAATAACAAGGTGCTCTATCAAAATCACTAGTAAAAGAATGAATTACGACATATCCTCAACTGATATAAACTGGCATTGTTCCACCTATTGGAACTATGCTAGTTTGTGCCAGCTACGGAACTGGACCATTATGTTTACAACAATTAGTACTAACAACAGTATCAGGTCTGTGACGGGATCCATGTGGACTGCCCCGGCCCTTATGTAGATACCTTTGCAGCACTGATGAGCGTGTCCATCCTTGATTTCTTGAATTGTCCACTATTTCATATTTTCAGAGAACAAGAAGAAAATTATAGGCCCAAGCAATTAACCTTTGTAATGAAGCTTTCACAGAAATTGTTTTTTCCCCTACTGTTAGATTTCCTACCCCAGGGCTCAAACATTTTAATTTTTATAGTCTTAATTATCAGACACCTGGTTCTAAGAGTCAAAAATCAAGGAGTCTTTTTTCCCAACTGTATACATCTGTAACTTCTATTAGTCTCAATAGATGTTACAGCTAAATGCTGATAGGAGAAAAGAGCCCTAAGAACAATCTGAATGACCTTAACATTTTTAATGGGTTAATATCTGGATGGGGTGAGGAAAAACACTAGAGAAGAGAGGTCTGATGATGTAATAATTTCAGACTGGGGAAACAAAGCCATTAGGGGATAGAGTCTCTCTTGTGACAGAGCTGAACTTGGCATTGGTAAACGTGTGTGCGGGGGTGGGAGGCAGGAGCCAGTTCTGAAGTTCAGAGCAGCTGCTGGGAGGCTCAAATTCTGCCACTGGCACAGGTGAATTAAGGAGCCTAGCTGCTCTCTCTCTTCCCTACTATGTCCCTATGCTGGATGTGGGATAGGGAAGGAGAGCAACAGGCATAGGAACTGGCTACAGAACACATCTGCAGGCAGTTGTCCTTTAACAAGGGAATTCTCTGTTGGGCATTTGTGGCTGGATTACCGTCCCTTTGCACATCACCTAAGCAACATAAAGCTGCCTTCACCCATTATAAAAATCTGGCTATAGGAATTTATTACACATTATTGACTCAAGTGCTAGTAAAGGATTAGTAGAGACATCTCTTTTAACTGAATAGAGTACAGTGGCACCAGCTAGGGTTGCAGAGAGGTTTTATCAGCCTTCCCAGCCTGTACCTTATTTTTCAGGGATTGTTAACTCCGCTGAAGTCTGCTCCAGGCTGAAGTTTTACAAAGCTTTATTGCTAATTTTTTTTTAAAATTGCAGGGAGGAAGGTTTGGCAAGTTCTAAGTTATGTGAAAGTGATACAGTTTATTAGTTTAAGAAATTATTTTATATTTATACTCCTTTAACATGACCTTGACTTAAAACATTTGGCAAGCAATTATCAGTTCTAATTAAATTTAAAATACAATTTGGCAGAAGATGTACTATAAGTCCTAATGAGGTTTAGTAACCTTAGATAAACCTTTGAGTTCCCCCTGATTTCAGCTTTGTAGCTTGTGCATGAAGAAAGGCGGCTTTCTCCAATATCCAGTAAATCATCCTAGAGAAACTACTTTGGGACAATATTATTTTTAAAAAAAACAAACTTGAAAAAAGCTTGAGTCAAGGGACTGCTCAATGAAACAAAAGTAAGTCTACTCAGGGGACTGCAGGCTGGGAACATGCTGCTTTACTGAACTGCATCACAACAGACTAATACTCCTGGGGGAATTCTGTGCCACTGTGCATGTGCAGAATGTATGTCCCCCGCAGATTTCTTTGCTTCCCCACAGAAAAATGACTTTCTGATGGGGAAGCAAAGGGAAGCCATAAAAGCAGTCATGCGACCCTCCCCAGCAGTATGTTTCTGGTGCCCGGGGCAGCCAGCACAAATGTAAAACACTGTGGGGCAGGGACAGGACTGGGGAAGACCTAACTGGTGGCTCCTACCCTGTGCCAGACTCAGCTGCTGATTCCGGCTCGGCTCGGGAGGACGGGACTTCCTCTTTCCCTGAACAGCTTCTGGGGCTGGGTCAGACCCACCCCCAGATTTCTCCCCCAGCTGCAGGAAGCTCTGAAAATTCCCTTCCCACAATTTCCTACACCCATTGATCCTCAGTTGCATGGGGAGGGATCTCTGTACAGGGAGCTGCACCCAATCTGCCCAGCCCCATGCATCCAGATCCCCTCATACCAAACCCTCCCACTGAGCCTCACCTCTCAGCACTCAGAACCCCCCGCAATGAGCCCCACTGCCCCTGCATCTGGACCAACCCAATAAGCCACGCACACCTGGAATCCCACCCCACTGAGCCCAATTCCCCCAGCATCTGGACCCCCCCACTGAGCTCCCCACACTCAGACCCCCTTGCTGAGTTCTATCCCCCCTTTACCCAGACCCCCCCCCGCTGAGCCCCAACCACCTTCACCTGGACCCCCTCGCAGAGTCCCATTACTGTTGCACCCAGAATCCACAACAAGCCCTGTGCATCCATATCCACCCCACACCCAGATCACCCACTGAGCTGCCCACACCCAGATTTCCCCACACAGAACCCTCTCAACCCACATCTGGATCCCCCCACACTGAGCCCCTCCACACTTGGATCCTGCCTTGCTGAGCCTGTTTGCCTACACAGAAGGGCAGGGCCCTGGGATGTTTCTGGGGCAGGCCTGGTCCTTGCGCTGTGTCAGGGTTGGGTGCAGCCTCACCCCTGAGTCAATGTCCCGGGAGAGGGCTACAGGATGATCTCCCACCTCTGTGCAGGCCTGTGCTCCCCAATGCCATGCTGGAGTCTCCACATTTATTTGACAAATAAAATTTGCAGAATTTTAAAATATTGTGGGGAGATTTTTTTGTTGTTTTTTGGGGGCGGGTGAGGCAGAATGCCCTCTGGAGAAAGACTAGGGAGAAAGGAAAGGGGGACACTCACTAACTGAACAGGAAGTAAGAGAGCATGGATCCATCCCATAATATTCTGGGCAACCCAGTTAACCTGATCATGACCACACTGCTACAAATGTCTTTTTAAAAGATAGGGCCATATTGTTGAACTTCAAGCAGGTAACTGTCTTACCAGCCAGCGAAATGCCTACCAGGCTTCAGTGCTGTGCAAATAAATAAATAATAAGAAAGCTGATTGTCTCATTTGCCCACACAGGGGAATAGTGAGTATAAAGGTGCCCCTTGCTCTCCTGCATGGACTGTGTCCCTCATAGCTCACAGGGTAGTGGTAAGAGCAGCCTCTGTAGGGGTCCTACTCCCTTTCTGGCACAGGTGGGTGTGGCATTGGCAGAGCATGTTGTGCCCTTTCTACCACACCAAATGCACCTGGCAGCCCAGCTGAGACAGAAGGGTAAATAATTTGCTACTTGCATAGACCAGTAGTAGATTGCTTTCCCCCTGGGACAGAGAGGAAACACGACTATGAATTGTTATGCTCAGAAGCACAATTCATTCCTTTATCTGTGCTGGGGACATCACTAGTATGCACTGCCCCTTACTCAGGGTAGTTAAGTCACAGTAGCCTAGATCCTCTGAGGTATTTAAATGCCTAACTCCCATAAATTTCATGGGGAGATAGGTGCCTAATTGAAGATCTGGGCCAATCTAGGCTAATGATAATAATAATGAGAACTAATATCAATTGGTGCAGAAAAGACACTGTAGAGCCAGTGGATGCAGTAGTGGAACTCTGCCCAGATATGTGAGCAAGGGGAATGCACAACCTTGCTATCTTCCCCTATTCCTACCATAACTATGTGTGTGGGATTCCCCCATCCTGCCTCCTTAAAATAAAACTGATTCCCTTGCAGGGCACAATCAGATGTCAGTGTGGCAAATATGCACGAGTATATGCTTGACAGTGCTTAGTCATTTGCATAATACACAGTCTGAGAATTTGCATGGTGGGTAGGGGGCCAGATTAATTGAAAGAAAAAAAACAAGAACACAATTAACACATTTTGTTCTTCCCATTAATCTCTGCTTTTCATTTATCAAACAGTGACAGAGCCTGGTACACTATTTCTTGCAAAAGTAGTTTGCTTTGGGGGTTTTTGTTTTTGTTTTCCTTTGCAACAAGGAGTTGCTTATTTTTGTTTTGGGATTTTCTTGGTGTTTTGGGTTTTGTTTGTTTGTTTCAGGGGTGGTGGTGGTTTGGTTTTGTTTCGCATATGATAATCAGCTGGCCTGAGGACACATGGCAATAGGACAGGATTTGATAAAAAAACTCTCTAGATGGGAACGTAATAAGTAAATCATAGAATCATAGAAGACAGGGTTTGAAGAGACCTCAGCTGGTCATCTAGTCCAACCCCCTGCTCAAAGCAACATAAATAACATTTGTTCCAACACTGTGGCAATATTTGGAATTTTGAGCTTACTAGGACCTAGTAATATGAAGTAGCAAGTGAAATACACATTCTATTTCCTTTGCTGTTAAAGTGACCCCTAAAGTCTAGTTGCAATTCCTACCTCCTCACCCCTCATCTCATTGATGACTAGTAAACCGGTTCTTCCCAATTCTCCTTCACTATCTTGAACCATTGTTATATTTTAAAAATATTTCTTCCTATTTTAATTCCCCCTCAGCTTAAAAATTCCTCTGCCTCTAAGCCAGGCTGTGCCCTTGAGAGAGCAAATACAAGCAGATTTCGTTCTTTTCCGTTTTTAATGATGAACTTGCTGATCAGGCTGGTTTCAGAGGTCCCTCAGCTCTATTTAAAACCAGAACCTTTAAACATGCCCTTTAAATAGCTATAAAATGTTCCCATAAAATCCTAGAAATTTATTTTCTATATTGTTTCTTTATGGTTGGTTTAGTGTGTCATTTTATCAAAAACTTTAAAAAGTCATTTCCTTCCCAATCATTCATTATTGTAGTGGCCACAAAATTCACTACTTTAACTTTCTTCTTGCACCATTAATTAGCAAACTGCTCATTAACTGCTTTTGAAACAATTGATTCATTGGCACCCAGATACAGTACCATAATAATGGAAACATTAGAAATGCTTAGCTAGCTAGACAGAAACCCAGTTAAACATGAAAGTGAAATGAAATCCAAAGTTCACATTTCTAGCAGGGTCTTCATGGGGTGAACTTTGTAAATGCTTGGTGGGCAGTGAATATTTCCAATACCGGTTATCAAAGCTGTGCAGCTTTGTTGATGTATTCTTACGTACAAGATTAGATACATACAGTACCTGGTTGTAAAATGCAAGGAGTACAGAACCTGTAGATGACTTATAGTAATCAACCAAGAATCTATCTCAGTGTCTGGAATGGAATGATTAAAATGTTCGGGGGAGGGGGGTCTCCAAAGGAAAGAAGGAAGGAAAATCAATGAGGATGTGGAGTTTCTTTTGGGAGGGGCAACATTGGGGGGTGGAGGTAGGGGGGCAAAGGTACTAGGCCTCATTTAGACTATGCTCCTTTAGAAGATAGATGGTGACCAATGGTGCTTCTGGAATGACATCATATACCCGGACATACATAACACAGACATTGGCATACAAAAAGATTTGCACCTACTTACAGACACAGCCAGTTAGAAGGGTACTTGTGTTCTCTGATGTATACCCTCTACTCAGCTGGAAGGATGGTCCAGCAGTTAGGGTGCTAGCCTGGAATTTGGGAGACATGGGTTCAATTTCCTGGTCTACCACAGACTTTCTGAGTGATCTTAGACAAGTCACTGAGTCTCTCTATATACCTAATTTTCTGATCTGTAAAATAGTATTTGGGGGTGCTGTGAGGTTAATGATTTGGAAGCACTCAGATACAGTAATAGGGAGCTATACCAGTACCTGAGAGAAAGAAAAAGCCTCCCAAGAGCACAGAAGCTACACTTGGTTACCATTTTTAGCTTTGTTAGTCATCGGGAGATGATGGCGAAAGGGCCAGGGTGTATGTAAAATATGTTTTTTGACCACGATGAATGAGCTTTGAATCTAATGATACTGTTGGAATGAAAAGACATTCTTGGCATTGTGTAATCATAAACTCATGCTTAAGAAAGAGAAAAACAAAGCTGGATAACTACTGGGAGTGCAAGCTGAAGGGTATCACGAGATACTATCTAGCTTCACCCGTTCTTCAGAAAGCTGCTACTGCAAGCTTTTCCTTGCTAATCAATCATTTGAGAAAGTGACAAGAAATATAAATGGCATTAGTAAGACTATAACCAGATGGCTCAGAAAATTATTGGGAGTGTTGATGAATCATCTAGACATTTATACCATGCTCCGCAGGAACTACAAAGCAAAAAAAAGCAATTTCATTCTATAACAGGATTTCAAAATATCTTGTGGTAAGGTATTTCACTGGTTTTGTGCCCAATCTTGCAGTGCTTTCTTGTGCAAAACTTCCTCTAATTCAATAAGAAAAATAGGTGCACGTGTGGTCCCATATCTGTTGCTCTTCCATACTATGTAATCATAAAAAAACCTGAGTTAGAAAAGCATAGACTATTAATAATATGTACCGTTGACATTATTGTCCAAATAGAGGAACTGAAGCCAGAACTCTGGTGGTAAGAGTTCAATATTGGAGTGCTGCTTTACTGTTGTATTATCGGAAGATGAAGAAATGCTACACAATGACTGGATTGAATGTATTCTATTTCTTTCAGTCAATAACTGATAGCATATCCTATCTAATTAAATCCATATTTTATGTGCTGCTCTGCATCACCCACTGTGTGCATAATAATGAAAGCTCTCAACTATGGAAGCTTTTGAATTACCAATCACAGGGTAAAAAATGCATTTTGTATGAATACAGCATATGAAATGCATCATTTAAAATACACCTTATGAAATATTATCTGTCATCCATCAATATTGCATGTGTGATAGAAATAGATGAAGATATGCATGGGAAGATATGGCCAAGGGATAGAGTAAAACTAAAATGGAAAAGCAGATTAACAACCTAACCAGACAGAAGATCCTAGCTGGTGGTGGTTGGTTTCCCCCCCCCCCCCACCCCAGAAAAGAAACTAACACATAATATAATCTTAGCAGTGTATGTCTTGGGTCAGATCTTTAGCAGATGTAAATCAATGTAGTTCCACTGTCAGTGGAGGTATATTTGCTTCTTCTTTGAGTAGTGTCCCTATGGGTGCTCCACTATAGGTGCACTTGTGGCCCTTGCACCTCAGATCAGAGATTTTAGATAGCATTGTCCATTTGGCCCATTCATGTGCCCCTGCAGCCCCATGCCCTGCACTGAGGCTATATAGAACAGTGTGGGCGAACTGCCCTCAGTTCTGTCTCAATCGCCTCTGTCTAAGATGGAACCCCAGCAGTATCTGAGTGGAGCTTACCTCAACTGTACTTTTCTCATGTTCTTGCTAGTTAGTCAGTGTTAGTTCTTTTGTGTCAGTTAGCTGTAGTAATTTTATAGTTTTAAAAGCAAACACAAATCTTAAAAAAAAAGATTTGACTTATACTTTTAGGATAAGGACCATTGTCCCTTCACTATTTTTCTTTGTTTCTCCTCTTAAGGAGAACTTAAACACTGGGAGGGTATGCCCAGTTCTCCCAGGTTTAAATGCTGCCTTTCATGCCAAGAGGCAATCCTGATCAGTGATGGACATTCCCAGTGTGTTTGCTGCCTTGGAGAGTCACATGTTCCCCCAAAGTGTAATCTCTGTCTGTAATTAAAATTAAAACTGACCACCTTCTGACTCTGCTGCCAGGGAACCCTTCCTGTACAACGGTCTCCAAACTATATCAGTGTTTCTCAACTGGAGGGGGGGAGGGGTATCACAATTTATTTTATAATGATATAGTAAAAAATGAGAAAGTAAGCAATTTTTCAGTAATAGTGTGCTGTGACACTTGTATTTTTATGTCTGATTTTGTAAGCAAGTAGTTTTAAAATGAGGTGAAACTTGGGGTATGCAAGACAAATCAGCCTCTCAAAAGGGGTACAGTACTCTGGAAAGGTTGAGAACCACTGCCCTAGAGCATCGAAGAGAAAAATCTCTGGAATCCGGACAGAAAAACTCTAGAAAGTGGTCTTCAAGTCCTCTGGGTAGAGAATCTACCTCAAAGAGATGGTCTCTGATTCAGACATCTGCTTCAGCACCTACAGATCTCTGGTGATCATCAAGGTCCTTCTGACCTTAAAGTCTA
This sequence comes from Lepidochelys kempii, assembly GCF_965140285.1. Taxonomy (NCBI): domain Eukaryota; kingdom Metazoa; phylum Chordata; order Testudines; family Cheloniidae; genus Lepidochelys; species Lepidochelys kempii. The sequence goes on from NC_136388.1 coordinate 30,460,758, forward strand.
TGACTCTATGAGACTTGGTACCCACAAGGCTGCAAGTTCCTCACATACTGTGACCACCAGCAAGCCTAAGGACTCTAACGATTCCGGCTCCAGAAGATTGGTACCCTCGGGTGATCAGAGAAGCAGAGGGAAAAAGACCAGCTCTTCTAAATCAGTACTGACCAAGTACTAGGATCTCAGAACCCAGAACTTCAGTTCTGCAAAACACCAGACGGACACCTATTGGTCATTCATCAGAACGCATGGGATGTTTAGTACTGTTGGCGCCTTCTACCACAGTTACCTCTGCCCAACTTACATGATTGCTACCATCCACTGATCTGGTACCGCAAGAGTTTCCTTTTTCTCTGGAACTTGCAGTAACAGAAATGCCTAAATCTTCAATTTCGCACTGACCTATTCTTGGTACCAACCACCTTTCGATCCCCAGAGATTTGGTCAATATTGACAGAGCCTCCGCCTATCTCTATGACTGCTCCACTAAGTAACGAGGTGGAGGAAAACAATAGACACTTTTCCTCAATCTCCTACATTACTGTCCAGGGATTTCCCTTCTGTTATTTCCCTTCTAAGGAGTTGGAGTATCCTCATGAGAGACACATGCCATCCTGGTGCCTTTACCCATGCCTTATGCACCAGCTCAGTGGCCGTACTGGGCCCCTTGGGCCCCTATTGTTTCTCACTGGGGGAAGAGCAGATAATCACCACCAGACTGTCTCTCTAAGGTTCCTGATCCAAAAGAGGAGACCTCTGAGGAGCAGAAAGTGAGATTGCGCAAACAGATTACCCCTACAACTAACATCTCTTCCTTTTCCCCAAATGAAGCTGCCATGCTTCCTCCACCATTGTAAACAATTCCAGGACCTTATTAAAAGGATAGCCTCCTTGAAAATTCCACTGGAGGAGATTAAGGAGTCACAGCATAAATTGCACATTGTGATACCTATTAATGAGGCCTTGTTAGACCCTGCAAAAATAATTTGGCATACCTTAGCCACAATACCACCCACCTATAAAACGGTGGACAAAAATATTACATTCCCTCCAAGGACTTAGAATTTTTATTTTTGCCTCTTTCCCCCAACTCCCTTGTGGTTGATGCTGTGAATGAATGTGGCAGACAGCACCATGCTAAATTGAGTCCATACGATAAAGACCTAAAGTGTCTTGATTTATTTGGCCTTAAGTCACACTCATCAGCTACCTTACAATTTAGGATCACAAATTATCAAGCCCTTGTGGCAAAATACAGGCATACTAACTATTCAAAGTTGAATGCTTTTATTGAGCATTTTCCAACAGACCACAGGAAGCAATTCCATTGCCGAGGGCCAGCTGCTCACAAGAACATCTAAATTCTCTGCAGACCTTTCTGGATGCTGCTGATACAGCTGCTCATTCTATCTCCATGGTGGTAGTCATAAGGAGGGCCTTCTGACTTCAGCTCTCAGGTTTCTGAGGGAAGTCCAAAATACTGGTAAGGACCTTCCCTTTAACAGACTCAAGTTGTTTGCAGAAAAAAACTCATGAATCTCTGTCTACCTTAAAAGATTCTAGAGCCACCTTTTACTCTCTGGGAATTTACACCCCCTGCACAAAAAAAGAAAGCTCAGTAAGTCCCAGACAGCACACAGATCTCATTCTACCCAATTTTCCGCCTCCGTTATGAACCCCAGCACAAGAGACAACGGTTCCAGAAGAAGAGACCAGCTACTTCTAAGGCATCAACTTCAGAATGTATAACTTCAAAGCACCAATTTTGACAGGCTGGTTTAGTTAGAATCCTTATCTGCTACAACAATCTGCATGTCTTCCTCACTTCAGCGACCGCCTCTCACATACATATCAGAACCGGGAACACATCACTATGGACAAGTAGGTATTGGAGATCATTTCAGCATCCACTTTACCTCCTCCTCCACATCTTGACCCTCTTACCCATCCCTCTTTAGGGACCCCTCCCTTGAGCACCTTTTGCAGTAGGAAATCAAGTCTCTCCTGAATCTGGGTGCATAGAACTAGTTCCTACACAACACAGAGGGAAGGGATTTTATTCCAGGTGCTTCCTGGTTCCAAAAAAGAACAGCAGTTGGAGTTCTATTCTAGATCTAAGATTACTCAACATATTCATAAAGACTCAGAGGTTCAAAATGGTAACTCGTGCAGCAATAATTCCATCATTGAACCAAGGGAACTGGTTCTCAGGCCTTAACCTTTAAGGTTGCTTACTTCCATATAGTGATCCACTCCTCCCACAGAAGAGTCCTACACTTCACTCTGGGTCAATTGCTCTTTCAATATATGCTGCTCCCATTTGTTCTCTTTTCTGAACCGAGAATATTTTCAAAGTTCTGTCTGTGGTAGCAGCTCATCTTCGCAGACAAGAAACTCTGATTTTCCCATACTTCAACCATTGCCTGCTCAAAGGGTGGTCCTTCAATAAAGATTCGACAGTCACTCAGAAGGCCGTAGGCCTATTTCTCAGACTGGAACTATAATTAAACATCCAAAAGTCCACTTTAACCCAGGTACAAAGTCTGGAGCCTATAGGAACTTACCTTGATGCAGTAACAGCTAAAGCATTCCTCCCTTTGCACAGGTTCATAACCCTACCCAACTTAGACAGTACAGTACAAGTCATCTCTCAAACATCAGCCAGAAATTGTCTCTAGCTTTTGGGACATATGGCGACTGGCACCTTTGTAATAAATAACGTGAGACTTTTACAAGAGACCAGGAATACTACAGGAAAAATAAAGAAATAAGGAAGTCTGAGTACCAGTTCATGGGATGAAGATCAAGTCTACCATACCAGATGAATTTTAACAAATAACAAGTTGAGAGGAAGAATTTGTGGCCATAATTTGTTTGGTTTTGAGATAACTTTATGTAAAGCACTGTAGAAAATGCCATCAGGCCAGGTTAATGAATATAGTATGGGGAGAGGTTAAATGGCTATAGAGCTATCAAAGTTTGGATGCCAAATGCAAAAAGTTCTTCTGAATAAAAATTGCTTACAATGGAATGAGGTGACTGGCAAAATGACTGAGTAATTTAGTTTATTTTACATATTTGTATCAGTGACCTTGAAGAAGGAACATGAAGCAAAGTGATGACATTCTGGGGATACTTAGAATTTTTAATGACAGCTACAGGTTCTCTTGCAAGTGGCATTAACTGCCTACCTCCATGAATGTTTGCAGAAACTATAAACTCTTTATTATTTCCCGTAATAAATTTGAGCAGATTTATTAGAAGTGACCTCCTCCAGTCAAGCAAAACTACTAATCCTTCACACTGATTTCCTTTAAATTCTAAAAGCCATATGATTCAAGTGACGAAGTAATAAGTGAGAGTACTCTGATATTTTTGAATATGTGTGTTCTCTTTGTATGCCTTGCCAAATTTCTGTTCTAAAATACACTTCAGAAATATTGTAAACAATATCTGATCTTAAAACAGCAGCTGCATGCCCCTGGTGAACAGTCATTAGTCCATTGTAATTAAACCCAAGTTTTGGATCCTATCAGCTCCTGAGCCAGCTGGGTCAGGGCAGAGTTCAGTCATTGTTTCGTTCTCTGTGCCTCTCAGGCATGCTCCCAGGTGCAGACTCCCTGTCTGTTCTCTTTCTCTGGGATGTGGGACTCCACAGTCCAGCTGACCTGGGCCTTGAAACCACCACTTCCAAGCCTTCTGAGTCACTTATGCATGATCTCCCAGAGCTGCACCCCAAGGGCGCTCTGGTTTATAGTTCAATTCCTCAAGGACCGTGTGGCAGGTGAAATAATGGAACATAGGCTTTGCACAGGAAATTCTTAACCCCAATAATTGTTACCCTTAAAATATACAGTAGTTACATACTGTTAGGAGAAACCACCACCACCGACAGGTCTCCCCCGGGTAAGTCTATGCTCACCCTTTCTTGTGAGTCCTAGGCCCAGTCAATGTGTCAGGTGGGTAGACCTATAGTCCTTTTATTGTCCTTTTATTGTCAGTCAATGGTTGGCCCCTGAAAGAGGCTGGAGCAGATCCTGCCCTTAATAAGATTTTTGTCTCCTATGTCAGGGGACCAACTGATCAGCTTCAGAACCTCTCAGGTAGTTCGCACGAAATCTCAGTCCCCTTGGAGTCCAGACTAGGCAAACTAGTTTCCTTTAGCCCAGGCATTCCTTCTTTGATTGGAAGACAAAAACAGTTGATGACTCTTGTGTTAGCTGTCTAGAGTGGTATCATGCATTACAATAATCTGCTCTTGATCTGTTCTTAACATCTCTAGGCAGTTACAACCACATGAATAAAATGTAAGTCACATTCTTCAAAATGGTGATTACAGTATCAAGTGAAGGTCACAATTTTGATCCAGACTTGTACAGACATATACCAACCCATCACAGCAGAGTTCAAAGATAACAAAATAAATTATCCTACTATATTTGTTCTATTTATTGTGTACTAGGGTGTCTGTTGTGATTGGCACTTGTAAAAACCACAAAAATAAAGGTAATCCCTCATTAGTGATTGTTAAAATAGGCCATTTTGAATTGCAACTTTCAGACAACAGGCAAATATTTAATTGTATTTGTATGTTGACAATACTTTCAAAAGTCTGGTTGTGGATCAAAATGAAAAGAGATTATCTAATATTTTCCAAAGTGAACTGAATTAAGCCAAGTGTAACCCTAGCAGTACAGTAACGTAAAAAATATTTCATTCCATCTTAATAATTGGGATGCACATTATACCTTTTATATAATTCAAGTGACTGAATGAAAATATAAAGGTTATACAAATCAAAGTAGATGTTAATGTCAGCATGATGTTTCAGATCCTGAGATATATGTGATGAAATAGGAAGCAGGACATCAGTATTGTTGTGTTTGTAGTGACAGAGGTGAGATATTTGTTTCTGATAGAAACCTACCTCCAGCTGTCACACCTAAATCTGCAGAGCTGTGGATTATAAGTATTTAGTGGATAAAGATTTCCTGTATTGTTGTATCTTCCTACCAATGTCTCTGAAAGCTGATTTTCTCTCAGAGATGGTTAACACTGACATGCTGTAAGTGAATTCAGAGTGGCAGACAAAGGACCTGCTCCAATGTCCATCGGTGTAGCCTTTTCCATTGATTTAACTGGGCATTTGATCAGGCCTATATCACCAGCATTTATTCTTTCCTCTTTAAACTATACAGTTGATTGCTGGTTTTCATGTACATGTTAATATCAGAAACAGCTTGGTGAAGTGAATATAAAATTAAAAGGCCACCCATGTAGTTAAGCCAGAACATACGATATGCAGCAAAGGGGATATAATGTCCTGTACGCTCGTTAGTTAGTAGTCAACAGCTAATTAGGTTTTTTAGGGTTTTTTTTCAGTATTTTGACCATTTTAGAACATGCAACTCACCACTTTTTTATGTATCAATTGTTTCAAAAGACAATAGTTTTATTTCTGCTATTTCAACATAAATAAAGATTTGGAGGGGTGAGATGGTACAGAAAGAGGAGGGAAATACTGTACCCTGCTGACAAAGGAAACAGAAGGATGAAGTGAGCTGTAGCTCACGAAAGCTTATGCTCAAATAAAGTGAGTTGTAGCTCATGAAAGCTTATGCTCAAATAAATTTTTTAGTCTCTAAGGTGCCACAAGTACTCCTTTTCTTTTTGCGAATACAGACTAAAATGGCTGCTACTCTGATCCCTGTTTTTGTGTCTTTTTGTAACTTAAGGTTTTGCCTAGAGGGATTCTCTCTGTTTTGAATCTGATTACCCTGTAAAGTATTTACCATCCTGATTTTACAGAGGTGATTCTTTTACTTTTTCTTCAATTAAAATTCTTCTTTTAAGAACTGGATTGCTTTTTCATTGTTCTTAAGATCCAAGGGTTTGGGTCTGTGTTCACCTATGCAAATTGGTGAGGATTTTTATCAAGCCTTCCCCAGGAAAGGGGGTGTAGGGTTTGGGAGGATTTGGGGTAGGTTTCCAAGCAGGCTCTTTACCTGTTATATATTTGTTAGACGCTTAGTGGTGGCAGCAATAAAGTCCAAGGGCAAAAGGTAAAATAGTTTGTACCTTGGGGAAGTTTTAACCTAAACTGGTAAAAATAAGCTTACGGGTTTTTTCATGCAGGTCCCCACATCTGTACCCTAGAGTTCAGAGTGGGGAAGGAACCTTGACAGATGCTAAATCACAGCACAAGAAGGTACTGCTTGAAGATAAGAGTAGACTTGAGTTCTGTCCTTTGAGTATTATGCCTCTACTATAGGCCTGATTCTGATCTCACTGACATTGATTTAGAACAGAAGTATCTAAAAAGAAGTCAGCAGAGTAACACCAGAGCATGGCTGGTGCAAGCAAAATAAGAATCAAGCCCTGTATTTTTATAGCATGACATGTTGAAAAGAAAAGCTTTTAAACCAGCTGTGTCCATTTCCAAGGCACAGAGGCTTCATGGCATTCAGCAGCATGAAGATTAACCATTTTAACAATAAACTGTGAGATAATGGTGGGAAATGTAAATTAAAAATTACTTCGGTGTATCTAACCATTTGATCAGGAGGAAATTACCTCCTCATTATTCAGAAGGAGGCCATGGTACACCTAAAGGAAAAGAGATAAAGCTACAATACATGTATTATTAAATATATTTAGAATTCATGTTAGGTATTAAATTTCCTTTAATATATTGGAAAATTTCTGCGGTGTGTTCCAAAATATTATTTCAAACTTTTTTTTTTAGCCTTTTTGCTTACCCAGGACTGCAGCAGAAAAGAACATCTGCAGCACATAAAAACTTGGGGACTTAACAGCTGTTTACATTTTTTCCTTGATAAATTATTAAAATCATGCTTGAGTAATCATTTTTAATGAAAGAAAGCATCTCCATGAATTAAATGATCATCATAGACTTGATGTTGTGCAAGAAGTGTTACTCAAGACTATCATGACTAATTACGGCATATTTCTGAGATATTATAATTAAGACAAGTCCTGAGCAGCTTTCAACTACTAAACTGTCATGCTGGTGCTATACATTTTTTTTAAACTCTCATTGTACTTCAGTACAGATGGGGAAATTCTGTTTTCGGTGAAGTTTAATTTTCTTGCAACTTTACAGCAGTATAAGCTGATTGTAAGTACAACAAAGGACCTGTTTCTCCTCTGCCTTGCTCTGTGCAAATCGAGTGTAAAATACTACCATTCTGTTTGTTAGGATTTACACACATTTTGCACAGGCACAAATGACATCACCTGGTGAAAGACCATGGAGAATCAAGTCCAAGGACTGAGGTGACCCATCCCACATTTTAACTCAGACATTTTCTACTTTTCAGCTCTTTGCCAAAACCACCCTTTCTTTATGTGAATTTCTACTGCTCTGCCACAAAGGAGCAACCGTGTCAGGCTAGCAAAAGCCTTGACAATAATTAAAAACAACTATTACAATAAACAGATTGTCAGGTACTCCTTAGATCACAACCACCAACATCAATTACAAAGTGAAATTTACACTCCTCCCAAAATAATTCCTTACTGGAGTCCTTCCCATTAATACCCCTGTGCAGTCTAGCCTATGGGAAAAGGAAATGTGTGGGGTGGGGGCAGATAAGCCTTGAAGTGTGCCCCAAAGAATAACAACATTGGACTGTTATAGACCAAGTCAGACATTACTACTTACTTAGACTGGAATGCTCTAGTTACAAAGCGGGAATAGAGGGATTATATACTATCACTGATTTTTATGCCAGACTTTAAATCTTTGGCCCAGATTCTCTGGTCCATCTGAATTGTGTTCAGCAGAGGACACAGAAGGTGGCAAAAGTGTCTTTCTGCCATCTTTGTGTTCTTCTGATCCTTGAGCTGTTTGAGCCCCCAGGCTAAGGTAGAACAGCTCTAGGAAAACACACAAGCAACAAAGCCCCAAACTCAAAGTAACTTCTTACATAAAACATGTCCCAGATCATGCACTATGACAAAGACCACAGTCCTGCATCTTATGTACTCAATGCAATGTGGGACAGTACATTATCATTATGATGAGGTAGCATTTTACACTATTTTGCATTAGTGTAAGTGACTACACAAAGTGCAAGGCAACTGTGAAGTCAGCCTACAGGGTCTTAACTCTTCCTCACCACCCTCCGCCAAGCACCCTCAAAACACATTAAAATTCTTTGTTCACATCATACAATTGAGCGATCCTCTAAATCACCACCACTAGGCACTTAGTGGACAAAATGTCTGGATTTGTCTGCAGGGTTGAATAGGTGTGTTTATTGGAATAATGGAAGAGGTAAAATTTACTATTATCAGATTGTTTGCTGAATGTTTTAGAAGTCCTCCTCTTGAAGAGACCTAAATGCTATAAATCATATTTCAGAGTGTGAGAAGCAAAGCCATTGCCTGCCTGTTTACAACATTTTATATTTTACTTTGACACAAATTACAAGTAACACCAGTGTTAACTGTTACAGGATCACTATAAAGGACCTTAACAAAAGATATCTTTCCTCCAAATGAAACATTACTTTATTATTAATTTTCTCAACAATTAACGATTGTTAATTATATGATGCTTATATGAAGATAGACTAGTAGCAGAGAGGTCTTGGTAGCAGCAGTGTTATTAATAATATCTTGGAATTTTTTTATAAAGTGTGAGAGTCAACAACAGAGGAAGAAAGAGCGAAATGAGAAATAGTAACTCAGACCCTCCTTAATGGAATGGAAGAAACTACAGTAGGGAAAGAAAAAAATGGTAATTACCAAAACAGGTAAGCTTGCTTTGATGACTCGTGCAGCTACATCAGAGCTAAGAACTCAGTGATTTAGGGAGAAAGCTAATGACGAGATTAACACTATAAGGGGAGCCTTTCTTGACTGAAGGAGTCTAGATAACACCTTAAAAAAAAGGAGGAAAAAAGAGGACGAGGGAGCTCTGGAACTCTGTTCAGTGCGCGTATCAAAATCAGAGACTAGAAACAGAGGGCCAATCCTTAGCGGATGTAAATGGCAGCATAGCTTCTCTGACTTTAATTAGAGCTACATAGATTTACAGCAGATGAGGCTCTGGCCCAGACTTTATCATAGACATACATTCACACTCAAACACAAGCCATCTAAAAATATGCCTACCGAGATAAAATTTGACTAAAGCCTACAATCCTGATCCACATTTTCACAAACATAGTTTTAGGCACATGAGGAGCTCATTGAACACTATTGAACTATTCACATGACTAATGTTACACACAAATGTTTAAGAGTTTGCAGGATTGGAGCTTAAGATATTAACATGAAGCCTGCTTTATTTTGATCATGTTTGAAAAAATAGCCTGCCTGTAAACTGATAAAGTTTTATAGCTCTAGCTTAATTCAATATTAACTAAGCTTTATATATATGCCTTTGTATTATAGTTGTTTCCTTTAGCAGTTGCATCCAAGAATGTTTAAATCTGATCAGTTATGGTGAGTTTAAATCTTTTGTGAAATATTTAGCTGCTTGTGATGAAATCTATAAAAAACGGTGTGGTTCATTATATTAGAATGAAATGTACCTGGCTGTTTTTTAACTACCGAAGAGTAATGATGGGTTAAGTGTTTTCTCTGTTAAAGAAAAAAAACTTCATTTTTAAGGACCAGATTGTGCTGATTTTATAATTCCAGTGTGAAACTCTTAGATGTCTCTATGCCACTTATGCAAACGTGTTTAAAAAGACGGCAGAGATATATCTCTTTGCATGGAACTTCAGTATCTGTTATAACTTTCATCCCTGTACCACAGCTGTAGGAGTCTCTTTAAATAAGTTCTTCGACAGAAAATTCATTGAGGTTTTCAAATTCAGTAACTGAAAAGAGAATGACAATATCTCCTCCTCTAAACTTTGAGTGAGTAACTGCAGATTCTCAATAGTATTTTCCTACACTAGGGTTTTTCAAGTAAGCAATTTAAATTATGGTGAGATTTAGGAGAGCTTTGTAAATGTGTGCAACGTGCAGATGATTACAAGCTTTTACATTGTCCATAGAGTGCTTTTAAAGAGCGTTTCTGGGAGAGAATTCTGAGGTAAAATAATGTGAGTGTTTTCTTCAGTATCTCATGCTTTTATGCACAAGGATGGGAGTCATTAGTGGCCAAAGTTTGAAAACAGGAAGTCCTCATCTTGGTGTGGGGCAGAGTTCAGCTGTGTGGGGCTTCCCCACTAGCCAGCGAGGCAAAGGTGGGCTATGGAAGGAGTGGCTTAAGGCCAGAATAATTGCTAAATTCTCTTATACCAATTTTCTGAAACCAACATTTGTAAGTAATTTACATTGAGTCACAACTACATTATTAAATTAAGTATATTCATCAGAATTATGTGCTGGATTATAGGAAGAGAAAACTCCATATGGATAATTGCAATCCATTCATGGCTATATCAGTCCTGTGACTCTCAGGGAGCGTTAAGAATGCCCATGATGCTGAATTTCATGTTCTAGTCTCTGAATTTGCTTGAAGTTATGTTAAATAACATGTTGCCAGATAGCTTTCCATTGACTACAGCACTGAAAATTTTCACCTTGTTTTTTCCCCACCATCCAGCAAATGGAATGTACTGCACTCATAAAATGGGTTCTGTAGTGGGGCAATTGCCCCACTCCTAGAGAAAAAGGTTAAAAGCAGCCTGGGAGAGGGCTGCTGCTCGGGAAAAGCTGATTGGCCAAGCAAGGGACCAGCTGACCCTTATAAGAGGGCTGTGGCCAAGTGCTAGAGGCAGTCTCCCTCTAGCTGAGGAGGGAGAAGGACCTAGCTGTCTGGGAACAAAGGGTACTGGAGTGAAGCAGGGCTGGGGAAAGGCCAGAGGAGCTGGGGAGCTCTGGGCTTGCAACTCCCCAGGCTGCAGGGCCTTGTACAAGGCCCCTGGAGGTACTGGGTTGCAGGGGAAGGCAGCAGGTCAAAACCTTCCTTGCCTGTGATGACTGGCTTATACAGACGGCCGTCGGCCCCAGTGAAAGGGGGCTAGATGGTGACTGGCAGTAGCCCATAGGCTGAGGCAAGGTGCGGATAGTGGGTGAGGGTTCCCCTGGGAGGGGAGACACAGATCTGTGGGGTATTGCCTGGAGGGGCAGTACCCCAGATAAAAGGGCACTGGGGTCCGGGAGGGACATGGGGGCCAGCAACGACGAGACACAGGCAGAGGGCGCTCCAGGGCTGGTAAAAAGAGTTAATTCCCGGACAACCAGCAGGAGGCACCGCTGAGTGAGCTTGTGCCACGTTACAGGCTCCAAAAACTCTTAACTTCAGTAAGGAATAAGAAACTAATTAATTTGTCTAAAACAAGTAATCAACAAACCTCACAACCTTTGGATGAGGCCCCAAGAATTTGGGAGCTTATGCATCTAGATAAAGTCATCAGAAATCATATCACAAAGCCTTAGATATACACAAAAATGGTTACTAAATAGTATGCATGGATCATGCTTCTGCTTCATAACTAGTAAACGTTAGTGCCCCTGGTGTACATTCATTTGATGCTGGAAGTGAAGGAGCTTCTTGTTTTTCTTAATTTGTATCACAGTAGAAGCTATGAGTGATATCAAAGCCCATTTGTGTCTAGTTCTCTGTCTATGCAAGGGACGACACAATCCCTTTCCCAAAGTGCTTACAAGTTAAACAGACAAGACAGACAAACAGTTGGATAAATGAAGTGTTAGCCACATTTTACAGTTAGGGGACTTAGGTACAAAGACATTAAGTAGGATGCGTGTGACAGAGCTATTGACCGAGCTTAGGTTGGCTAGGAGAACTTGGAATCTCAGCGAGCAGACATTTATTGCTGAATGTGTAGGGAGACAGAGAACAGAGGATAGGCAATACCACCAGTAGCACTCAAAGGAATGACAGGACAGCAAGTCACAGCAAGAGAAAGTTCTGCAACAAAGCAATATTTTAACATTACTAAGAGAAGGGGAAAGGTTAAACATTAGGTCTGCGCAAATCTTACGAAACTGCAGGTCCCAAAAACTTGACAGGTTTCAAAAATGTAATAATATAACACATGAAACTCAGCCCAGATTTTAGAATCTTTCAGCTACCTTAGGCTCATTTTCAAGCGAAACAGATCTGATGTGTGGTTTCATGTGGAAATCCTGTGGAGTTCCCAGTTTTGTATGATTTCAATGTAAGAACCAGGTGAAATTCAGCAGTTTCAAACTGAGCTTTCAAGTTCTTGGATGTATTTGATTCCAGAATTTAAAGTGAAACTCAGGCAACCAAGAACTACAGAGACTGAAACCAAAGAACATGTTTTCAGGAGTCCCTTTACGTTAAAAAAATTGCCGAGCTTTGCAAAGTCATACTGATAACACAGATTTGAGGGTTTGATCTTGTGGCCTTTACTTGGATAAATATTCAAATCAATGGTGACTATGAAGAATTGAAGCTGATGGACCTACTCTCCTGAGTGTGTGCTGCAAGACTGGATCATTTATGTCCATAATCCATTTAAACCTATAAAGTAGCAGAATGTACTTCTTCCAAAGTATGACTGCTCAGAGCTCAAGTATGAAACTGCAGAAAAACCTGAGTGTCTCTGGATTAAGTTTAGAAGTGTGAAAAAAACAAGGGTGATGTTGTGGTGGGAGTCTGGTATAGACCACCGGACCAAGGGGGTGAGGTGGACAAGGCTTTCTTCCGGCAACTCACGGAAGTAACTAGATTGCAGGCCCTGGTTCTCATGGGAGACTTCAATCACCCTGATATCTGCTGGGAGAGCAATACAGCGGTGCACAGACAATCCAGGAAGTTTTTGGAAAGGGTAGGGGACAATTTCCTGGTGCAAGTGCTGGAGGAACGAACTAGGGGCAGAGCTCTTCTTGACCTGCTGCTCACAAACCGGGAAGAATTAGTAGGGGAAGCTAAAGTGGATGGGAACCTGGGAGGCAGTGACCATGAGATGGTCGAGTTCAGGATCCTGACACAGGGAAGAAAGGAGAGCAGCAGAATACAGCCCCTGGACTTCAGAAAAGCAGACTTTGACTCCCTCAGGGAACTGATGGGCAGGATCCCCTGGGAGAATAACATGAGAGGGAAAGGAGTCCAGGAGAGATGGCTGTATTTTAAAGAATCCTTATGGAGGTTACAGGGACAAACCATCCCGATGTGTCGAAAGAATAGTAAATATGGCAGGTGACCAGCTTGGCTTAACAGTGAAATCCTTGCTGATCTTGAACACAAAAAAGAAGCTTACAAGAAGTGGAAGATTGGACAAATGACCAGGGAAGAGTATAAAAATATTGCTCGGGGATGCAGGAGTGAAATCAGGAAGGCCAAATCACACCTGGAGTTGCAGCTAGCAAGAGATATTAAGAGTAACAAGAAGGGTTTCTTCAGGTATGTTAGCAACAAGAAGAAAGTCAAGGAAAGTGTGGGCCCCTTACTGAATGAGGGAGGCAACCTAGTGAGAGAGGATGTGGAAAAAGCTAATGTACTCAATGCTTTTTTTGCCTCTGTCTTCACAAACAAGGTCAGCTCCCAGACTACTGCACTGGGCAGCACAGCATGGGGAGGAGGTGACCAGCCCTCTGTGGAGAAAGAAGTGGTTCAGGACTATTTAGAAAAGATGGACGAGCACAAGTCCATGGGGCCAAATGCGCTGCATCCGAGAGTGCTAAAGGAGTTGGCGGATGGGATTGCAGAGCCATTGGCCATTATCTTTGAAAACTCGTGGCGATCAGGGGAGGTCCCGGACGACTGGAAAAAGGCTAATGTAGTGCCCATCTTTAAAAAAGGGAAGAAGGAGGATCCTGGGAACTACAGGCCAGTCAGCCTCGCCTCAGTCCCTGGAAAAATCATGGAGCAGGTCCTCAAGGAATCAATTTTGAAGCACTTAGAGGAGAGGAAAGTGATCAGGAATAGTCAGCATGGATTCACCAAGGGCAAGTCATGCCTGACTAATCTAATTGCCTTCTATGACGAGATAACTGGCTCTGTGGATGAGGGGAAAGCGGTGGACGTGCTGTTCCTTGACTTTAGCAAGCTTTTGACACAGTCTCCCACAGTATTCTTGCCAGCAAGTTAAAGCAGTATGGGCTGGATGAATGGACTATAAGGTGGATAGAAAGTTGGCTCGGCTCAACGGGCAGTGATCAATGGCTCCGTGTCTAGTTGGCAGCTGGTATCAAGTGGAGTGCCCCAAGGGTCAATCCTTGGGCCGGTTTTGTTCAATATCTTCATAAATGATCTGGAGGATGGTGTGGATTGCACCCTCAGCAAGTTTGCAGATGACACTAAACTGGGAGGAGAGGTAGATACGCTGGAGGGTAGGGATAGGATAGAGAGGGCCCTAGACAAATTAGAAGATTGGGCCAAAAGAAATCTGATGAGGTTCAACAAGGACAAGTGCAGAGTCCTGCACTTAGGACAGAAGAATCCCATGCACCACTACAGACTAGGGATCGAATGGCTCCGCAGCAGTTCTGCAGAAAAGGACCTAGGCGTTACAGTGGACGAGAAGCTGGATATGAGTCAACAGTGTGCCCTTGTTGCCAAGAAGGCCAATGGCATTTTGGGATGTATACGTAGGGGCATTGCCAGCAGATCAAGGGACGTTATCGTTCCCCTCTATTCAACATTGGTGAGGCCTCATCTGGAGTACTGTGTCCAGTTTTGGGCCCCACACTACAAGAAGGATGTGGAAAAATTGGAAAGAGTCCAGCGGAGGGCAACAAAAATGATTAGGTTTCAGAGTAACAGCCATCTTAGTCTGTATTCGCAAAAAGAAAAGGAGTACTTGTGGCACCTTAGAGACTAACCAATTTATTTGAGCGTAAGCTTTCGTGAGCTACAGCTCACTTCATCGGATGTAGCTCATGAAAGCTTATGCTCAAATAAAAATGATTAGGGGACTGGAACACATGACTTATGAGGAGAGGCTGAGGGAACTGGGATTGTTTAGTCTGCAGAAGAGAAGAATGAGGGGGGATTTGATAGCTGCGTTCCAAAGAGGATGGATCTAGACTGTTCTCAGTGGTAGCAGATGACAGAACAAGGAGTAATGGTCTCAAGTTGCAGTGGGGGAGGTTTAGGTTGAATGTTAGGAAAAACTTTTTCGCTAGGAGGGTGGTGAAACACTGGAATGCGTTACCTAGGGAGGTGGTAGAATCTCCTTCCTTAGATATTTTTAAGGCCAGGCTTGACAAAGCCCTGGCTGGGATGATTTAGTTGGGGATTGGTCCTGCTTTGAGCAGGGGGTTGGACTAGATGACCTCCTAAGTTCCCTTCCAACCCTGATATTCTATGATTCAAAGCGAAAAGAGGGGAAACATAGATTTTGTAAGTTTGCAGATCCTGCTACTGTGCTGCACAGTGTGGAACTAGTAAACAATGTTGTATAACACTTTCTGAAGAGTTTCAAAGTAGCAGTCGTGTTAGTCTGTATCCGCAAAAAGAACAGAAGTACTTGTGGCACCTTAGAGACTAACACATTTATTAGAGCATAAGCTTTTGTGGGCTACAGCCTGCTTCATTGGATGCATAGAATGGAACATTTAGTAAGAAGATATATATACATGCAGATAAGTTGGAAATTGCCATACAAACTGTGAGAGGCTAATTAGTTAAGATGAGCTATTATCAGCAGGAGAAAAAAACTTTTGTAGTGATAATCAAGATGGCCCATTTAGACAGTTGACAAGAAGGTGTGAGGATACCTAATTTAGGGAAATAGATTCAATATGTGTAATGACCCAGCCACTCCCAGTCTGAAGAAATGTTTCTCCCTGAGTCTAGTTTCATAATTATTTGCAGAGATATATGGTTTACAAACTGACCGTGGGGAATTTTATTGTACCAAATCACACACAGTAATACACAGATTTTAGGCCAGAAAGACCCATTATGATGATATAATCTGATCTCCTGCAATCTGATCTCCTGCATAAACAGGCCAACAAACTTCACCCAATTATAGATATTTACTATGTGAAACAGTTGAACTGGAAACTTTAATACTGCATTTAATCTGATTTATTGTCTTTTTAATGCTACATTATCACAGCCATCTTAAATTTTTATAGGCTAAGGTACTCTTAGGTTAATTCATCTAACAATGAAAAATAGAGCATGCAATATGAATTTTTATCCA
Organism: Lepidochelys kempii; assembly: GCF_965140285.1. Classification (NCBI taxonomy): domain Eukaryota; kingdom Metazoa; phylum Chordata; order Testudines; family Cheloniidae; genus Lepidochelys; species Lepidochelys kempii. Next base: position 30,476,882 of record NC_136388.1, read on the forward strand.
AAAATCACTTGCTATAACAGGAGGGAATTATCTCAACCTTTGGCTTAACGGTATTGAATATAAATTGTAATTATGTATAAACTGCATAATATTAAATGCACAATATTTGCTAGATTTAGACAATATGGAAATGAGAATGTATCTGTTTTAGTTATGTAAAAGAAAACCAGTGAATCTGCATCCTGAGGCTATTTAATTATGCGGGGTATCCTGTGCTACAGAAATCACACTTCCAATTTTCACAATCAACCCCATACTCCAAATGTGTATTACAGCTACTATCCTTTCCACCAAAGAGGACAGGATAGAAGCATCAAAGATGGGTCTCAAAACCCATCAGTAGAGCTTTTTACCGCTCAGGAGGATGTGAATATGCTGCTTATTTGCCACTCTTTCAAGCCACTTTTGGCCCAGAGATAAAAAATCAAACTAGTGTCTGCTGCATGGTTGATTCAAGAAATCCTTTTATAAAAAAGAAAGGAAACAAATATTTTGTTTTGCATTTGTTTGGTAGGTGTACTTTCCTCTTTCCTTAAATCAATATGTGTAGAGAGACAATGGTTAACTGGATAATGCATCTTGAAATAACTTTATATCCTACTGTAGCCGGTCCACATAAACTATGAACTTTCCACACCTATCATGTTATTAATTACCACAGGCTCTTTCCCAAATGTTTCTCTTTCATTGCAGGGTTGGTATGATTTGTGAGTGAGATATATGTATTCAATCATACCTGTACATAAAAACCATATCATTCTACTCATCAATATGACAAAACAGCAGAAAGCCTCATACATAGTAAATACTTTAAAGCCATAATGTATCATAGCATACTTACAACAATTAGTCAGGGGAGCACAGGAGAAGACCACAGATCAGTTGACATCAACACAGGAGCTCGAGAACCCCCAAATTAGGGAACTAGACTAAATATTTTATACCCCTTTGTTATGAAACCAATTGGATACACAACCATATTTTATTTTCTGTGACTGTAACAAGATCATCCACATGTGGCATTCTGGTGCCCTTAATTATACTTCTGCTCATTAATATTAATGATTTGCATTAATCATTTCTTAACAATTTCTATGAGTTAATGGTGTCTACCTGCCTAGTTACAGCCAAGTTACCATGTTACCAAAACCCCTCCAAAAAACCCCTCTTGCGGAATTACTGTAATTCTTTGGTGCACCCATATTCTTGTGGTCACTTGTTTGGCTCTCAAAATGAGAATGCAGAAGTCATGGCTTGGGGTTAACATTTTGATCCTGCCAAAAACTCAGCCTTAGCATAACTGTTCACACAAGGCCTCACACTAATAAAACAGGCCTCTAACTATAACAAAGCCTAATAATCCAATTATTTGTATTCTCCTGCTTGAACCTAATATATTTCACTCTAATAAGCCTTATAAAGCTATCAATATTACATCCAAATAATAGTCCTAGCATAAAACAGAGTCACAGGTCAACACTAGTGTGTTATAGAAGGGTCTAAAGGACTTTATAAACATGGAATCAATTTACTGCCCAGTCAGAGATGGAGGCACTCCATATCCAACTCTGAAAAGGAAGGATGGTCCAGTGGTTAGGATAGGCAGGTTCAAATTTCTGCCCTACCACTGGCTTCCTGTGTCCATGGGCAAGTCACTAAGTGTATTTGTGCCTGAGTTCCACATCTGTTAAAAATAGAGATAACAGTACTTACCTATCTCACAGGAGTGTCCAGAGTGGGGAAAAAAAACATTAAAGATTGTGAGGGGCTCAGAAACTAAGCTATATAAATAAGTAGGCAGAATGTAATTACCTAGGCTGGAATTTTCATGGATTCCAATAACATATCCAGTAATTTTGCATTGAATGGCCTAGACCATTAATTTTCCTTTTAGTGTTCCTCAAACTGTGGTCTATGGAGCCCAGCCAGTGGTTTACAGAAAAAAAAAACATCTTGATAAGCAAGCAGTTTGGAATTGGGGTGCTGGGAAAACAGGGTGCTCATGAAGGGACCTCTTTCCTAGTGATCTCCAAACGGTAACAACTGGAGACACAGTGCTGTGAAATAATACTTTGTTTTAAAATTCTTGTGCCTGTCTTATGATGTTTTTAAAAATAAGCTTTAAAAGCCTTTTAATTGTCTCATGTCCACTGAAGAAATGTGATTATTTAGTTGAAAATATTTTGATGCATATGGAAACTAACAGATAACAAGTGTCATGATCCACCATTGAATTTGTAGGTCATGTTGCCCATGCAGAATAATATGCCTGGGACTTCAGGCTTGATCAAGCTCCTGTTGAAGTCAATGGGAGTTTTGTCACTGACTGTTGGGATAAAATCTCGCCCTAATGCATGTTTCCCTAGTACTCAGTATGATACACAGGTTGTCTAAAAAGTCAGAATAAAGATTTGTAACTTTTGGGTTTTACTGTAGGCCTGAAAATGATAATTAATAAATTAACAAAAAACAAAACAAAACAAAACAAAACACAACCAAACCCCAAACATGGTCAATGTCCAAACTTCTAAGTACTATATTTAATTAGATGATACAATTTAAAAAATATTACTTGAGATTTGGTTTCTTTTACAAAATGTTTCTTCCATTAGCATAGAAGTAATAACAATAAAATTAAATTCTTTTGATTAAGCTCTTCAAAGGAATTTGCTCCATGTTATCATAGGATGTTGTTGGGTGAATGGTAATCATACACTGTTTCATGTCTGACAAACTCTGAAGTATTCATTTTGTTTTATTCCCAGAATTTTGATTTACTGCAGGTTTCAACTAGTCTTTTCTGGATATAAGTTTTGAATGGAACTTCCTGAGTCAAGGAGGCTCATTGTTACAGTATATGCTATTCTCTTCAAAGCTACTTTCATTGCTTATATGAAAATCTTTGTTTGTGGACTGAGCTAATCACTCTAAAATGCACAAAAAATAAGTTTCCCAGATGTCCTCTGTAGGGAGCAAAGAATCAAAACCATACTAAATTAAATTGCTTAATTTTGCATACATGTAGATCTTGGTATGCTGCGGGCAGATAAATCAATTCTAATAGTTCTTGTTTAACTTGCTTATTTAAATAGCCAAACCATTTGATTTCTTGTTCAAATAACCAAAAGACCAGACTATATTACTGGTTAATGTGCCTTCTGAACTCCTGTAGTTCAAAGGAAACCGCACAGACTGTTGGGTTGACTGTCTACTGTTGGCAAAAAGAGTAAGTCTAGGTCATCTTTTTGGGTCCAGCTTAGTATTCAGTAATGGCTTTGCTAATTAGCTGTAACAGTTTAAAGGCAGAATGGTTCTTATTTCTACACTACATAAGGAAAAGTACATATATTTTGGTACAACCTCAAGGCTGTATTGCTGGAGAACATAGTGGGAAAATTTTAAGAATATGGTAGAGAGTGGTCACATCTGGTTGATACTGGTCAGGGGTTAGTGGGGACACCTAGGTTGCTGCATACTGGTGGGCAGCATAACCAGAAACAGATAGAGGGCTCAGTGCTCTGGTCTGGCTGAGCTGTGCTCAGCACAACACCAAAGGGGTGTGTGTGTGTGTGTGTGTGTAGGGACGGGGGTGGGGAGTGGAATCAAGGTGGCTTCATACTACCTCTGTGTTCCCTAGTGCAGGGGCTGGTTGGGAGGCAGTTTGGCTCTCGACAAAAATAAAAGCAGGCTCTAAATTGCATCTAGCTGTTAGGGGAAAAGGGAATTAAAGGAAGGTATTAAAGGACGCCTGCTAATGATGGAAGTTTGGATTATCCGTGATTTAGGGTCTGTCACCTATGGTCTCAGTCAAACAGAAGAAGGACAAGATTAAAGGTGAATGAAAAGACAGTTTATTAGGTACAGGTAAGTAAAGAACACTCGGTGGTTTGGAATAAAGGGCATGAAGCCCAGTTCCTCTAGCCCTTACAGATGTTATGGACTAACAGTCAAGAAATCTATACCTTACAGAAGAGACTAAGGGAGGGTCATCTCCAACCGATTGCCTCAGCTCTGGTGCGATGGACAACCCGGACCTTCTACTGTGCCTGGTGATGTGCACAGGAGGATCATGGATCAAACTGGCTGCTGGACCAGAATCCCTCAATCTCAGGCAAGTAGGGGTGAGTTCATGTGTTGTCTCTCAGAGACCGCTCACAACAACTGATGACTGATGTGGACACTGGCTGCCACCATGATGGACAGCACCTTATAGCCTGTGAGAAGAGCTTATATACTCTCTTGTCTCCAGGCAGAATTGCCGGATCACGTGACCGATCTTTTCCTGCCTTACAGAAAAAGAGCACCAAGAGCCCAACAAGAAGGGAGACCAAGATGGCTTCCAAACAACAACTTTACAGATTTCAAAATGGCGATCGTGAACAATTTTTTAAAATGATACCATAACACAATATACAGGTAGAATACATAACATAACAGTTTTCCCATACATGGCAGCCAATGACCCTTAGGGGTCATTAGGGCTGCCATGGATTGGTAGATTCCAGTTACACTCCAGCAATGCCCCACATATCACCTAGGGATTGCTTCGGCCCTGGGGATACCCAACTAGATAGTTAAGCCGGTTTTCTGCCTGATTTGCACTGCCAAAGCGGCAAAAAACAGGTGGAACAGGGGCCAGAACCTGAAGGGTCCAACAGGGTGGTTGCCTGTGTTGTTGCTCTTTTTACAAGGAGCAGAGTTTGACGGTTTGAGAGTTATTGTTAATCTTGCCTTTAATAAAGCTGCAGCCTTTCCCAGAAATCTCAAGTTTTATCATTTTGTGATGAAATTTGCATTGGCCTGGCAAACTCTGTTATTCATTAAACTACTTACTCACCCACACTTTACTCCCATCATTTTTCTAACTATATGTGTATCGAGTGACTAAATTAACCTGAATGAATTTTAACAGGAAAAATAAAAAATATCACTACTGGTGATTTGCATGGACCTGAAAAACCCAATGGTAAGCAAGGGTAAGATAACAAACAAGATTACCTAAAATGTCTACCAACTACCACACGCTTGAGGCTTAATGCACTTTGACTCACTGCCATCTCATACTGCAAACTAACATTTAAAAAATCCTCTCTCACCAGATAATGGTATAGCGTATCATTCATAAGACTGCCAGCAAAAAGTGTCATTGACTCCAAATTACATGGGTAGCTGACAGTGGTGAAAGTAGGCCGGTATGCCCCGTACGACGTACCGGCAAGAGCTGGTGCATCGTACCAGGGTGGATCGGCTTCCCCCGGTGCAATTTAAAGGGCCTGTGGCTCCCAGCAGCAGCTGGAGCCCCTGGCCCTTTAAATTGCTGCCAGAGCCCCGCTGCCGGAGCCCTGGAGTAGTGGCGGCGGGGCTGGGGCAGCAATTTAAAGGGCCCGGGGCGGTAGCGGTGGCCGAGCCCTGGGCCCTTTAAATTGTCCCTGGAGCCCCGCTGCCGCTTCCCCAGGGCTCCGGCAGGCTCCGGGGACGATTTAAAGGGCCCAGGGTGGTAGTGGCAACCGGAGCCCCGTCCCCAGAGCCCTGGTGCCGGAGCCCTGGAGAAGTGGTGGCGGGGCTCCGGGGATGATTTAAAGGGCCCAGGGCTCCAGCCGCCGCTACCACCCAGGGCCCTTTAAACCACTGCCAGAGGCCCCAGCTGCCGCTGTTACCCCAGGGAGGGGGAAGGAGGCACTTGCTGGTACTGGGCGGGCTGGGGCTGGCTCTGACCTCCCCCAGCCCTGCCTGTTCTGCCTGAGGCCCCGCCCCTTCCCGGGGACCAGAGCCGGCCCCAGCCCAGCCCCGTACCGGTAAGTCCCAAGACTTACTTTCACCCCTGGTAGCTGACCAAATATCCATATATGCACTTCAAAACATACTAGTCTTTTCTTGTTTCATTGGGCTTTTTCCAAAATGGAGAAGAATCTTTTCAGGATGTTTCCTTCCACAGATTCAATACAATGTAACATTGACAAATAAAATGCATTGTCCTTATTATAGCACCACATTTTCTATAAAGAATCAAAGAATATCATAGTAGTATAGAAGTTGTAATTGAATTAGTCTGGATACTTTTTTGATTAGAAAAGCACGTGTGTGCCTGTGTGTGTATTAGTCAGTAAGTACACAATCAGCCAAAATGGGTAGCCATGTTTTCAAACATAGGCTCAGAAATTGTAAGATATGGGCCCAGTCTTGCAAGATCCTAATACAAGAGTACTGTGTGTGTGTGGGAGGGAGGGGTTGCACGTGCACCCGTAATTAGTAAACAGATGAAGTTCCACAGTAGAGCACACTGAAAGATAGGTAGGTAGTTCCTGGATTTTGTGGCACCAATAAAACTTCTTGTGCGACATTAACTCTGAACAAAGTTCTCATGTCACTGGGAGTTGAGGATACATTGCACATAGCAGAATCAATCTCTGTGCAGGTGCAAATAGAACTGTGTGCACAAAAATTAATTTGCAGGTGCAGTGATTTTTTTGCCTGTGTGTCATAAATGCACATACACCGGACCCTCACTAGAATGCGTGTCTATATAGCATGGATTTGCATATAACGTGGTCGTGGCCATGGATCCCAAATTTAATTACTTTAATTGCAATTTATTTTAACACGGTCCCTGTGTTAACACAGTACCGCGCATGGATCCTAAATCCTGCGTTTTAGCGAGGGTCCAGTATATTTTGAAGTACAACTTAGAAACCATTATTTGAAATTTACAGTCATTATGTCTTCCTTGGTGTTATGTTTCCTTCTCTCCTTATTCTATTTGTAACCTGTGTAGAGGGGAGTCAAATTACTTACCAACTCTGTGCTACCAAATTCCTCTACCTGATTTAAAGTATTTGCACAGACCATGAATTCCTGTCCTTGCATGAGACTACAGCTGGATTGTTTAGAGGAGCCCTCTAAATAATACAAATGGAAATTATAATAGGATTCACTTTCTTTCTCTTGTTAGCAATCTAATACCAGTCTTTACCATAAGATAGCTATGCACACACACAATTAATTATTTCAAATCCCTATTTATGAATTACACTCCAAAGATAAACTATTACAGCACAGCCTTTAGGCTCACCCTGAGCATTATACTGTCAATTAAATCAAACATTTAGTTGTACTACCTAACAGTATCCACATTATTGATCACTTACACAATTTCAAATAAGAAAGGGAAAAACAAACTTGGCAATGACTGTAGCTGTTAGGCTCACACAGTGTCTTCGGTTCAATGATGTAGTACACTTCCCAAAGACGTTTGGCCTATAGTCTGCGATTGCTCCTTTATGGTATCGTCCCAGTCTCAGTCCCACTGACTTCTGGAAAGTTACAGGAAACTGTATTGAGCTTCAACCCACAGGTTCAGTCCCTTGGCAGCTCTAGCTTCTCCCTGTAGGGCTCAGCTGGATCTGAACCATATTCAAACAGGCTGAACCTGGGACAAAACTCACTACTGATTAGCCAGCTACTTCCAGGAATGTCTGACTTAATGCAGCCTTCCACACCAGCTTCCAAACCGCTAGTGAGCATGGTTAACAACTTCCTGTTCTCCCTCTAGTGTGCTGAAATAGCAACAACTTCTTTGCAGTCACTCAAGGCCACCTTGTCTGGGAATGTTTCCATATCATAAACTCAGACTTCAATACCAAAAGTGACCATCATAATCATCAAGTCTGACTTCTTGCATATTGCAGGCCACAGAATCTCACTCCCCACCCTCCTGTAATAGACCCCTAACCTTTGGCTGAGTAACTGAAGTCCTCAAACCATGATTTAAAGACTTCAAGTTACAGAGAATCCACTATTTACATTAGTGTAAATCTGCAAGTGACCTAGGACCCATGCTGCAAAAGAAAGCCACCCTCCACACCCCCAGAATTTCTGCCAAACTGACCCTGGGGAAAATTTCTTCCTGATCCCAATTACGGCAATCAGTTGGACCCTGAACATTTCTGCAAGATCCAACAGCCAGACACCTAGGAAAGAATTCTCTGTAGTAATTCAGAGCCCTCCCTATTTACCAGCTGTTGGGCATATTAGCTACTTGCACTCGCAGATTGACTGCATGCCATTGTAGGCAGTTTCATCATACCATTCCCTCCATAAACTTGTCTTGAAATCAATTAGGTTTTTTGTCCCCACTGATTCCGTTGGATGGCTGCTTCAGAACTTCATCCTCTGATGGTTAGAAATCTTCATCTAAATTTCAACTCTAAACTTACTGATGGCCAGTTTATATCTATTTGTTCTTGTGTTTACATTGGTGCTTAACTTAAATAACTCCTCTCCCTCCCTGGTATATCAACCCAGGGCAATTAGAAACAGCAGCTCAAATTACAGTAATAAGTGTTTTTAGCTGAACATCATATAGCATTCCTATTTTAATTAGAATTTCTCTCATTGGCTCCTTCTCTCTGTTCCATTTTTCAAACTTTCTTTGATTTTGTTTTTCACTCTATCAATACCTCTATTGAATTTCTCTTTAATGTTCCATACAGTTATTCCTGTGCTCTCCTTTTCACAGTCTTTCTTAAGTGCAATGCAAATGAATTAAGAATCTATGAGTGAGCCTGAAATTACTCATAACCAATATACTCATCCCTGATATACCATAAAGTCGGAGAATTCCTAGTATTTAAGCTCCAGTTTCTGACCTCTGCAGAGAAGAGACTTATTTAAGTCATGTTTTTTCTAAACCACCATGTAGGTTTGTCTCCTGCCTCCATTTGGAAATTCCCAATAACAATGATAATATCACCCATGAATCAGCATTTTCAGTGCAGTTACATTTTTCCTAAGGCACATGCTATACAAAGACCTTTAGGAATGAAGTTACTGCAAAACAAGGCACATAGGATCACAGAAATGAAAGATGGAAAAGACTTATTAGGTCATCTGATCTATCCACCTACCAACATAGGATTGTTTCTACTGCAGATTCTTAAATTCTTTGTCTAGACTGGCAGTAAATGACCAGGCTTGAGGCATCCACCATTTCCCTTGGGAGCTTTTTCCACAGTCTAATAGGACTTACTATTAGGATTTTTTTCCAGAATCTCAGACTAAATTTCCCTTTGCTCAGTTTTATCCGATTACTCATATTTAGACGCCTTTTGGCCATCCTAAATCCATCATAGCTCCCATGACTACTAACAGAAAAATACTTAAGGTCAACAGTATCCCTTATAGTAAGGGTCAAACTAAACTTTCCAGAGGTCCTCACCATGTCTCTGATACTCAGATATTATTTGCAACTCATACTTACACCTCAATGCATTGCTGTAGTGGATAATATGCATACTTGAAGTATCACAGCAATAAGCCAGACACAGCTTAGGTAAAGATGTTGCAAGAACAACTTGAGAGGTTTTTTTTTTTTTAATAAAACCCTTTGAAACGAACCTTTGTGCCTGGAAAAATCATTTAAACAGACTAGACATACATCTTTCCAAGTTTTTATGGAAACAATAAACTAAGAAGCTAATATGCTTTGATCATCTCTTTAGACAGACTCAAAAGACTTGTCTGGTAAAATTATTGCTTTATATAATGGTTTGGTCTTCTTATTTTGATTAATGAGTGATGCTGGTTTCTAAGTAATGACAGCTCCTACTGCTATGTTGGAGTGAGCACATTTTTTTTTTGAACTATAGTCACCTGCTGGCCAGAAAATGACTGTCCTGCCAGTATATATAGCAGAATGCCATTACATTTAGTCTTAAAATAGAAAGCTGTTACTGCAGCTGTTAAACAGGTGAAGGTTTTTGAGCCTCCTGTCCATGTTTTTCTAACTTGATTGCATTACATTCCACACAAATCTCCAAACAAGATAAACTGCTTTTGTTTGAAATTAATTTGCTATCTAAACACATCTTCTCTCTAAATGCCTTCTGGAAGCACTGATTTTTTTCCCTGCAGTGTGGACTCATAATTTTTGGAGCTTGGAAATTTCTAAGGCTCAGTGTACTTTTAGTACATTGTGTGTTTATACATCTTTTACTGTTTGATCATTTCATTTTTCATTTACTGAGTTTGGTCACAGAATGCGTATACATAAGAATATAATTTAGTTTCATACAAATATAGTCCGAAGAAGTGGTGTTTGGAACTGAAGCCAAATTGACAGCTGCAGCGGCACAGGAGCCAGCAAACAGAGCTGTAAACAGGGGAGTTTGAGTGGGAGTTTGCAAGGGGAGTTTGGGGGGAAGACTAAGAGAGCCAGGCAGAGGATCAGACAGGCTAGTGAAGGGAGTGTGTGGTGTTCTAGTAGTGTTTTGGTGCTCATTGGGGGTTTGTTTTGCTCTGGGTGGTGGTGTTTTGATTTGGTTTGTGTTTCCCAGACTAACAGGACTTAGGTGAGAAGGCTATGACAGACACAGAGGCAGCAGTTGTAGTGACCCAAGTAGTGGAAGACACAATGAAGAAGACTGGATGTAGAAGCTGTGGCATGTACATGATCCTGGAGGGGGTACCTGAAAAGAGTTTCATCTGCATGAAGTGCTGCCTGATAGAGCTGATGGAAGAGAAGATCCGAGGATTGGAGATGCAGGTGGAGACTCTGGTTGAGTTTAGAAGGGGGTTTGAGCCGATGATGGAGCAAAGACATGAGAAGGCTGAAGGGAAAAGCTCAGACTTGCAGATGGAAGCAGGACCAAAGAACTCTGAGGGGAGACTGCTGGGTGAGGAAAGTGGACAGTGGAAGCATGCGTCTAAGAGAAAAAGGCAGAGGAAAAGACGAGCCAGTGAAGGAGAAACAGAGCTCAGGAACAGGTTTGCGAAGTTGGAAAATGAAGAAGGGGCACAGCAGGTGGTCACTGAAGGTGAGAGGGCAAGGAAGAAGAGAAGAGCAACTAGTCTTATAGGAAGAGGGGAAGAGTCAATAGAGATAACACCAAATATGAGCCCTAGGAGGATACGGGATGGGTTGCAGAGGATTGCAAGGGACAATAGGAGTCGAGAGGACTTGCAGCCAGATGGAACAGGGGATAGACTGGCGAATCGCACCATCGCCAGGAAAAGGCAGGTCTACGTGATTGGGGACTCATTACTGAGAGGAATAGACAGGACTGTAACAAGAGTTGATCCAGAGAAGAGAAGGGAGTGCTGTCTGCTGGGCGCTAAGATAAGGGATGTGGACCTGAGGCTGAAGAGTATCCTAATGGGATCGGGAAAGAATCCAATGATTATCCTTCATGTGGGAACAAATTATAGGACGAGATTCTCACTGGAACGTATCAAGGGAGACTATGCCAGACTGGGGAGGACACTTAGGGAAATCGAGGCTCAGGTGATCTTCAGTGGGATTCTGCCTGTTCCTAGAGAAGGGCAACAAAGGTGTTACAAGATTATGATGCTCAACAGATGGCTCAGGCAGTGGTGCTATAAGGAAGGCTTTGAGATGTATGGCCACTGGGAAGCATTCCTGGGCAGAGGACTGTTCCCTTGGGATGGACTTCACCTGAGTAAGGAGGGAAATAGACTTCTAGGTTGGCACAACTGATCAAGAGAACTTTAAACTAGGAATTCGGGGGAGAGGGTTGGGAGATGTCCAGGTAATCTCCACGCCAGATTTTCTCTTTGAGAGGGAAGAAAATGAAGTAAGAAAGGATACAGCCGTGGGTAGGAAAATGGACATAAGGCGGAAGGGCAGTGTACAAACCAATCTAACAGGTAATATTGCATGGAACTTCAATGCATGGTAGAATGTTTGTGCCCAACCAGGTAAAGAATATGAGCAAAGCCAAAAAGAAAAAATTAAGATGTTTTTACACTGTGAGCATCCTAGGTAACAAAATGGAGGAACTAGAGCTACCGGTGCAGGAAGTGAAACCAGATATTATAGGGTGTGACAAAGCTCTGTCCTTGCCTCCGTGGGTCCCACGTTTCCTGGCAGATTTCGCTAGCCTCAGAGGCTCACTGTGGCCCTGCACATAACCCTTCTCTCTCTAGAGACAAGGGTCACAATCTACTGAGCCATTTTCATCATAAGCCAGCAAGGGAGGTGAAGAGAAGTTACCCTTCCTTGCATAGTCTCTGTTGTCTCCCAGTCTCAGTGATTAATCAGGGGGCAAAGGTGGCGGGGGGGGGGGAACCTGGGCCCACCCTCTACTCCAGGCTCCAGCCCAGGGACCCTAATAGTATAAGATATGGTAGCTGACCTTTTAGAAACATGACATGTACAATTCCCTGGGCTACTTCCCCCACAGCAGCCCTCACTTCCTTAAGCTCCACTTCACCCTTACCTCAGGGCCTCCTTCCTTGTGCCTGATATGGTGTATACTACTATATGTTCCATTCTATGCATCCACTGAAGCAGGCTGTAGCCCACGAAAGCTTATACTCTAATAAATGTATTAGTCTTTAAGGTGCCACAAGTACTCCTTATATACAAAATGAAGGAGGACACCCCTTATAACCTATAGCCTCGTGGATAAGGATGTATAAAACTCCTAGTTTAAATCCTTTTTCCTCCTGAGAAGGGATTTGAGCAGGGACTTGCCACCTCTCAAGTCAGTGATCTAACCACTATGCTATAGAGTACATCTAATGCTTTCATTGGTCATATTAATATTTAATTATTCAATAATTAAAATGGAACAACTTCAATAGGAGAGACTGAGGAAGCCCCAAATCAAAATTTCCATAGCCCAATGGTTAGGGCACTCACCTGGGAGGTGGCTGACTCCTGTTCAAATCCATTCTCCCCCTCAGGACTGGGGGTCTTCTACATCCTGGCTAAAGGTTGTAAGTGAGGTCCTCTCTCCCTCCCTTCCCCACTAGGCTGTTTAAAGTGAATTCCACCTTAGAGTCCCAATCCAGTAGATAACCTCTGACCATGCCTAAGGGATCAGGCCCCTGCTCGAGACTCAGAGGGCCGAATGCCTGACTTTCCTGGTTTGTGAACCGCTCTGGGGCTTGGGTGGGAGATAGACATCTGGATTCCTACCACAAAGCAGCTGTGTGTATGCTCAAGAGGGAAACATGCACCCAGATGCATAGAGTGAAGCTGCAGCGAGCATTTCCAGAGGCAAAAATGCAGGCGTCGAGTATGTTTAGGTGCCTACAAGGGTAGGTAGTAGCCGAGCAGGAGTTTTGTGGCTCTCAGTGGTGCCTAAAAATGGACCTTACCATTGTGAATTGCACCTGAGGTGCTTAGGTCAGGTGCTCAGAATCCTGCAGGATCAAGCCCATTAACTTTAGTGGGAGCTGCAGATGCTCAGCAATTCCCAGAGTTTGGCCCTTCTTCTGTATCAGTGTCAATGAATAGTAACATTGCTAGTTAAAAATTACTACAGGTGTAGCAGAAGCCTGAGAGAAAATCAGAGTGGTTCTGAAGTCCCAGGTCGAAGATTTCAGCATAGCTGAGTATCGAAAACAACCTCGATTTTAATTTGAAGTTTTATGCTTCAAGGATATGTTATTCCTTCATGGTGTAGCTGTGGTTTCAGAACTCCTAAAAAAGGACTTTGGGGCTCTCAAAAAGAGAAACAAACAAAACAAGACTAGCAACATGCATAGTAAATCTGAAGGATCTCTGACATCCCAGAGGAAAACTACAGAGTGTCTTTTGGTAATGAGTTTGACCAAATCCATCTCTGACCTTTACTTTGTCTCCTTTGTAATTATTGTCATTTTCTTTCATTCTGTTGTGGCTTTTCAAAAATTATCTGCACTTTACAAAATCGCTATTTTGTCAGCAAAAAAACCCCAATATAAACAAGCACAAAATCCCTGAAATTATATATTTTGGTTTAAGGAGTCTAGTTGACTAAATGTAGAGTATGAAGTGAAAGGCAAGTTAGTATTAGACAAAGAAAAATGCCTAACCCCATAGTGCTTCCATTTTCAAGCAAATATCAATATATTTTGAATTACCTGTAGCAAATATCATTGGATTTATAGTATTTTCCTTAGCAGTAAAATATGGATGGATATAGGGAAACTAAAACAGCCATTTTTTGACTGTTAGTGAAACATTGCTCATCTGAACTTTCATTGCCTGGAAATATCATTTATCAAAGAAATTGGCTCCTGATTTTAATTAAAGGTGTTTATTCAATTACGCGTTGTAGCCCCCCTTTCGTTTGGAAAAACAAGCTGGGTAGAATTTTCAAAAGTGTCTAGTGACTTCGGAGCCTAATTCTCATCAGTAGTGAATTAGGCACTTAAAAGCCTAAATTTAATTGAAAGTCAATAGGATTTAGGTTCCTAAATGCCAAAGGTACTTCTGAAAATGAGATTTAAGAGCATAAATCTCATTGGAGGACAATGAGACTCCATTGCATAACAAACATACTTTTCCAGCAAATGTTTTCTGAAGAAAAATATTTTTTGTACATAAGTCGACTGGCATAATACAATAAAGAAGTAAAACTATATTGACCCCTGTAATTTCCTGTTACCTAAAAGGCCCATGGTGGCATGCCCTATTGTGATGTCCTTTCCATTCAATCTACAGCACTGGGTCCAGATGTAATATCATAGCACAATATAGAACCTTCTGCGAATGCAGTTTACCAGGCACTTGCCTTAATGTTCCAAAGCCTGCTTCTGTGCTCACTTACATGGCTTTTACACTAGTGTAACTCTATTGACTTTAAAAGAGAGATTCCAGATTCACAATGGTGAAAGTGAGAGCAGAATCATGCCTCCAATCAAACATTCACAATCAGGAAGAAGACACAGTGACAGGAGCAGCAGATGTACTTGAACACACAAAACATCTGGCAAATGGCACTTTACAGTCCAGCATGAATAGTAACACTTTTAGAAGTGATGACATTTACAGCACCACGGGAATAATATACTTTTACTAGATGGGAAACAGGCAGGGACTGTAGCTACAGTTTAGAGTTTCTTTTACTGGCCAACTAAAACCTTTTTATAGGTGAATTTTTTTCCATGTATACAATAATTAGAAAAAAAAAATAGAAATGCATGTCTGAGGCCCTGAGACCTCCCACAATGTAATGGTCTACACTGCGCTATAAAAACGTACGAAAAATCCAAGTTGAACAATCTGTTCTGAACTCTGCTGACCTTCAGAAAAGGTCATTTCTGCCCATGTGTTAATATGTGGTTTGCCACTTCCATAGACTTGGCAAAGCCTACCGCACAAAGGGGTAGGAATGAGAATGTAGCTGCTGCTGAACGTGAATGTTTTGTTAATATTAATGTGGATAATCATTCAGAATAATACCATCCTTTCAGATATTGATGTTGACCTCAAGTCCAGTAGATTGCCTTCCCCAAATGTATGTATTGCCTATTGACATCAGTGGAGATCTATGAATGAAAGTGGGGTATCGCAGATTCACTGTGGGGAACTGAGATAAGTTTTCTCATAGGTGAAATTTACCCCTATGTAGATCAGCAAAACACCTATATAACACTTAATCCCTCAAAACAGGCCACAAGTGGAGCCCACACCTTCTATACTAGGGCTAATGTTACCCTAAGTGAATAAGGGTGGAAGAACCTAGCCTAAAGGTATTTGGAATATTTATAACTGGGATAAATAAGCACGGTAAATGTGAGCTGTTTCATAGACTCAATGACCTCATTCAAACAAAAAAATCATTTTTAGACTTATCCCCTCATTTTTACACAAGAACATGAATTTTAGTTTATACACTGTCAAAAACAAGAAAAGCTATTTTCCTCTTACTGAATGACTGCCCTGAAATATAAAGTCTGTATATACCAGTTCCGGCTTTTCATTTATTGTGCTAACTTGTGCTGCCCCACAAATAGACTCATAGTCACACATCAATCCCTGTTTCTCCCTTACTCTGGGGGAAATAGAGGGAAGCAAACTGCATGAGCTCTGCACCTACTTCCTTCCCCCAATGTGCTGGCTCAGCTGTGCTTTCCAACGTGTTGGAGGGGCAGACTCAAGGCTTTGCCCACTCCCCACCCAAATGCACAGGAGGAGAAGTAGTAGCCCTAGAGTGGCTACTCTTCTTCCCATGCCATGAGTTGTTATGTAAGTTGCACAGGGAAGTAAGGGGTCACCTTATCCCCCTTCATCCCCTGTGAAGGTCCTTACCCTGGGTCATGATTTGGCCCATAAGAAGTATTTCAGTATTTGTTTTTCTTATAAAACTCTTGAATCTTAATACACAAACTTTATATAGATATATATGAAAAAGGCCAAAGAATCTGAAAGATCTTCTAACATGCTTGTCTGCATTCATAGGGGAGGATGCAGCACTGCCTAGCCAAAGAGCAAAATGGTTTAGTAAGACTATTTATGCAAAACAATATTTTTCCTTTGTAGTACATATCTTAGTTTAACACCAGATGCAATAATCTCTGCTCAGCAGTGGGAGTAGTGAAGCCTCAGACCACTGCTACAATAGTCTTAAATCTTATGTGGCAAAGATACCTAGCTTTCCAAAACACAGCAGTATTACAAAAGAAAGTAGTGACACTGAGCACACAATGCCCCTTTCCTACAAAAGTCACATGGATCCTAAGTCAAGAGGACAGATCTCACTTTTTGTAAAAGTCATTTTGTACAGATGGAGCTGCGTAAAGAGGCCTTAAGTCTTCCCCATTCCCCTCCCTGTGCTGATTGTATATGAACATCATTCAATACCCTGGCATAGAGGATATGTTTGGGCTACACTGTGATTGGGACTTGACTTATAGATTCATAGTTTTATAGATTCCAAGGCCAGATGGGACCATGGTGATCATCTCATCTGACCTCCTGTATAGCACAGGCCAGAGAACTTCCCCAAATAATTCCTAGAGCAGATCTGTTAGAAAAACATCCCTACTTCATTTAAAAATGTCAGCCACAAATCTTGGTAAATTGTACCAAAAGGTAGAGCAGCCATCATCCCATCTTCAGCAATGCCAAGCTCTGTTCTAGCACAGTTGAGGACTAAGACCATGGTGAATTCAGTGCAATAGGTTGCTATCAGGTAGTATCAACATAATTATTCAGAGTTTTAAAATACCTTTGGTCTCCAGCAGAGTCTCATCCACCTTTCACTAGTTTCACGTGCTGTAGTTATACTGCTCTATCTTACTGTGCAATCTGTTACCCTCTAACTGCATAACTGGAATAAAAAGGCCCTGTGCTGGCCCTCTAAATGGGTGAATTTCATGTAAAGGAGGCAGAATCTGCCCCTTTATTAATATCACTAGGGAATTCGAGTGGGCTGGGAAAGTAGTATTCACATCTAGGTTTGAATCTGGATTCAGTTTAGGTTAGCCGAAACTGGGTTTCGTGGAACTGAAATCCTGCAAGCTGTTCTTGAGAGACTGCAGAAATGGCAGATATTTGACAGACACTAGTTGTTCTCATGAGATTTCATACCTTGAAGAGAGGATAATCTGAGTGACAAATCACAGTATTTCAATGCCCTCCTCTAAGATTAAGTCTAAAGCCAAAAATAGGCTGCGTCCAACCTGGATTCAAAACCTTAGAGCCTCATGTAGATCTAGGGAATGAAATGTCACATCACCCTTCTCTTCCCAAAACTGAAAGTAGTTGTTTCAGATCTCTAAAAAGGGGGTAATTTCTACTGTGCTTGCTTAATACATTGTGGACCAGATCCTGATTGCCCTTTAAGTCAAAGGGACTTCCACCACCGCACAATTTATTGGACCCTAACTCAGCTTAAAGGTCACAAAGCTTCTCATTTTCCACCTTACTTTCCAGTACAGTATAAAGGAAAATAAGACACAGATGCTAACTGAGCAATTCCGTTTGAGCAGGTTTGTAGCCTCAGGTCAGTAATATATTGACTGAGCTCCCACCTGCTCTCATGCCATACTATTAAATGCTTTGGCACAGGAGCCAGGGATAATATCTGGAAAAAAAATGCCTGTTTCAAGGAATACAGTAAGAATCATTAGCACACCAACCTTGCCCCAATAAACAGACAGGGAAATACTTCTCTGATCTATTATTTTCTATCAGGCTATCACGTTCTTTTTTGGCAATATCAAAGGGCTAAAGGGAAAATATTTCAGTACGAGTTATTGGCATTTAATAAAAAAATAAACACACAGTGCACGAGTCATTCTTTGCCATTTTTGAGATTTTCTTCAAGGTAGAATCTGAAACATTTATTTCATACAGAGAGCTAGAAATGCAAGCTAGCTTGAATGCAAGGGGACATAATCCAGCTGCAAATGCCTACTGTTGCCTCATTTTTCCATTTATTGTTCTAGTGATTCTGTTTCTTTTTCACAATTTTTCTGAGCCAAATACCTTACTTCGGTTTGACTACTTATCACCAAATGCTACAATCTGAGGGAAAAATTCTCCTCTCCAATCTACAGGCTCGTGCTATAATGAATATTCTGCACTGTCTCTAAAGTTGATGAAGGATTTATTTTTTGCAAATGTCATTTACTTTTTTTTAAATTTGCAAACCGGAGGTGGTTGGCAAAGGTGGCTTTAAGCCTCCTTTGTGCTCTTAAGTGTTTTGAAGCCATTTGGCACAACCCCCAGCATCATAAATAGCAGCCTGTGGGCTGCTATAAATAACTCCCAAGTT
This sequence comes from Lepidochelys kempii, assembly GCF_965140285.1. NCBI lineage: Eukaryota > Metazoa > Chordata > Testudines > Cheloniidae > Lepidochelys > Lepidochelys kempii. The sequence goes on from NC_136388.1 coordinate 30,495,391, forward strand.
CCCAGACTCCATCATGGACCCTGGAAAGCCAAGAATAGCCAGACCACGGTGCATTCCAGTCACACCCCTTCCTCCCACTCCTTGTCATGGCTCTTACACCCAGGACCGAGAGTAAACCAGCATGGATGCTAAGCCAACAGGGATGCCAAGGGGCATTGCTCAGGAGCTGCCTCTGGCTTCTTTAATATGCTTTTATGCCAACAGAGCAGGTAAAAGGGGACTTAGTCTATGTCTACACTAGAGTTGGAAGTATAATTTCCTGTTTGCAGAGACATACCCATAATAGCTTGGATTGTGCTAGTGCATTAAAAAAGCAGGGTAACTGCAGCTGCACAGATGGAGGGACAGACTGGCTTTTGTGAGTGCAATCCCATCGGAAACCCCATGGCCTATGCTGCTATAGCTCCACTGCTATTATTAGCATTGGTATGTCTACTTGAGCTGGAAATTACACCTCCAGCTCCAGTGTAGACATACCCTCAGTGGAACAGAGCCTTGGCCTCCTTGTGATGTTCATTATTAATGAACCAACCCATTGTTGCCGTCACTGGTCAAATCATACTCTAAAAAATGCTTTCCCCTAAAACAGTTGTCAGGCTCTAAAGTACCAGAGCCAGAAATAAACATGGAAAAAGAATAAAAATATACACTGACATCTGGAATCCTTAATTGTAAGCATGGTAGAACAGGATGATTTAGTAGCCCCCTCTCTGCATCCACTCAGTTCTCTCCAAAAAAAAAAGAAACAAAAAAGGAAATAAATCTCCCATTCAGTCCAATCTGACTGGAAGTCATGACACTAGAAAGATGGTAATGATATCTATTGCCAATCTGTCATATACTTCTTTTCAATCAAAGACAATGGGATCATAGTCTATTTCCTAGGTTTGGTCATATTTCTACAATGGGGTCTGAAACCACTTCTGTAAAATGTATCTGATGATCTTTCGTGGTCTCTGGTCATGAACCAAGTTTCACAGCTACTATATAAAACAACTGGCAGAGGCTTTGAAATGTGTATGCTTTGTTTTTTGAAGACAGAAATATCAAGTCTCTTCCACTGGTAGTTCCATGCGAGTGTTAGAGCTTGATATGATCCTCTTCTTTGTGACCTCATCATTTTCACACGGTCTGTGCTGAATTTCTGCCAAGATATATGAACTCTTCAACCCTTTAACATTCTTCCTGCTGTTTTAACTTTCAATTATCCTCAAGTTCCAACTTCTCATGCTTACTGTTAACTGTTTTCCATTTTATCTGGGACTATGAAGACAGTCCCAAATCCCTGGTTACTCAGCAAAAGTTAAATTCACCATGTGCAAAAGGCCAGTGGGACGTAGGCCTGGTTTTGAAGTTCTACTTTGAAATTTTAGGTGATGCACAGGCCTTGTGCTGAACTTCTGCTTGGGGGTGAATTTCTGGAATAAAGCTATGCCTGTGAGACACCCTGATGACAATCACATGTTAGCGACATATGCCACTTAGCTAATAGCATAAACTATGAAAACAATGCTAAAAATCAATACACTTTCTAAAATGCTGTATTTAAGCTACTCAAGTATTTTCAGCAGAGCTAGGTGAGTGAAGTGACAAGATAATTAATCCAGGTCTGGTTTCCGTTTATTGTAACAGTCACTTGCAATGAATTCACCCCCGTGCAGTGGACCTGCACTAAACCACTTTAAACCCTCAAAATAGGATATAAGTGGTGAATGAGACTTTTATTGTTCCACTGCACAGGGGTGAGATTCACCTTTAACACCATAAGAATGGCCATACTGAGTCAGACCAATGGTCCATCTATCCCAATATCCTGTCTTCCCACAATGGCTAGTGCCAGATGTTCCAGAAAGAATGAACAGAACAGGGAAATATATCAGGTGATCTTTTCCCTGTCATCTGTCCCAGCTTTTAGCAGTTAGAAGTTTAGAGACACCCAGAGCATGGAGCTGAATCCCTGATACACTTTGGCTAACAGCCGCTGAGGGAACTTCCTCCAGGAACTTACTTAATTCTTTTTAAAACCCAGTTATATTTTTGGCATTCACAACATTCCTGGCAATGAGTTCTACAGATTGACTGTGCATTGTGTTAAGAAGTACTTTCTTATGTCTATTTTCAAACCTGCTGCCTATTAATTTCATTGGTTGACCTCTGATTCTTGTTTTACGTGAAGGGGTAAATAACACTTTCTTATTCACTTTCCCTACACCATTCATGATTTTATAGACCGCTCTCATATCCCCCCTCATATTTCTAGATTGAACAGCCATAGTCTTTGTAATCTCTCCTCATATGAAAACTGTTCCATACCCTTAATCATTTTTGTTTCCCTTCTCTATACCTTTTCCTATTCTAATGTGTCTCTAATATGATCTGTCACTTTAAAAGAATGGCTCAGGTGTGGGAATCTCCCTCAACTCCTCTGCAGTGAAGACCAATGCAAAGAATTCATTTAGCATCTCTGTGACAGACTTGTTTTCCTTGAGTGCTCCTGTTGCACCTCAATCATCTAGTGCCCTCACTGATTGTTTGGCAGGCTTTCTCACCCTTGCTGATGATGGTTATAGCAGATCAGGGCATTCAGCATGACTCCCCATTTGAATGTCTGATTAGGACCAACTGGAAACACGGCCATGGAATTCCATGCCACAGCATGACTTAGGCCTTTGTCTACACTACCGGGGTAAGTTGACCTAAATTATGCTACTCCAGCTACATGAATAACGTAGCTAGAGTCGATGTAGCTTAGATCAACTTACTGTGGGGTCTACACCACACAGTAGGAGACGCTCTCTCATCAACTTACTTTACTCCTCTCATTCGGGTGCAGTACTGGAGTTGTCCACACAGTGCTCTGCGATCGATTTAGTGGGTCTTCACTAGACCCGCTAAATCAGCCCCCACTGCATTGATCACAGCAGTGTCGATCCCCAGTAAGTGTCAACATGGTCTTAGAGTCACTCTGTGGAGTTTAGATATTTGCTCGGAGAGGCTCTCTCCATGTCTGGCATGTAGTTATTGGACTTGCAGAGCTGGGAATTCCTGCCTGAAAAGCTGTAAAAAGCTGCTGCATGAGAAAACAGTTACTGCTGCTTTTATTTAATGCAAAATATAGATGAGAGAGGAGCCCAGTCCAGTAAAACACTTAACCACATGCTTTACCTTAAGTATGGTTTCAGAGTAGCAGCTGTGTTAGTCTGTATTCGCAAAAAGAAAAGGAGTACCTTAAGTATGTGAATGGTCCCACTGAAGTCAACAATACTATCCATAGGCATAAATGTGCATAAGCGGATTGCTGGACCAGGGCCTTAGATTTTAGTCCAGTTAACACTGCTATAATGCTCATGCAAACTGATAATGGATATTTGCATACAGCCATAAAATCTATACACATTTTTTCAGTATGGTGCATGTATGATGTTTTTGAGGGTGAGAATAAGGTAAAGAATATATAGGGACTGCATTGTGGATAGATTGTTCCTTCCTAAAGGGAATATAAAAGATCAGATCCTGCCAGATTCTCCAACCTTTCCCCATTTAAAACTGTTTTTATATTGCTTTTTTTTTTGTATTCTAATAAATCACAGTTAGATATGTAGGTTGGCATTATATTGATGTAATGCTTTGAGACAAATTCAGGTATGTTAGCTAGATATGAGGATGAGTGTGTGTAGGCAAGTACTTATTCCTGTTAAATGAAAGATCAATTCCCATAGAAAAGTGTCACACAGGTGAGTGTAATATAAGTTACTGAAGCCTTCAGGATTATTCCATTCACACTGTATCCTTTTGGGGAAGTTTCATTTTTTTTTTTGGAATCAATGAAACCCATGTTAAGTATGACAAGCTACTGTTTGAAGCTATCCATTATCCTCTAAAATGACACACTCTTCATGTGTGCAAAAAAGACAGGAAGAGTGTCCTGATGGCATTTCAAAAACAAAGTATGGTTTATGGGAGATCCCACTTCCAAATGGAACAAAAACAGTTTGGCATGGTAGTAATGGGAAACACACATTCTAAGGCAGGGGTCTCTAACAAGTGACCCGTGGGCCGCATGTGGCCCGTGGAGTTATTTCCTGTGGCCCGCCATAGCTCCCCTCACTCCCTGTCCCCCTGAGCGCGCCACGTCCCCGCTCCTGCACCTACCTCTCAGCGCTTCCCACCACCAAACAGCTGTTTGGCGGCGTTTAGGACTTTCTGGTGGGGGGAGGGAGGGCGGGAGGAGCAGGGACATGGTACGCTCAGGGGAGGAGGAGGAGAAGGGGCGGGGCCAGGGTGGGGATTTGGGGAAGGGGTTGGAATGGGGCAGGGAGGGGGTGGGAAGAGGTGGGGCGAGGGGCAGGGCCTCATGGAAGGGGTTGAGTGGGGGAAAGGCCGGAGGTGGGAGGGGGGGGATTTTGTATCTTTGTATGAAAAAGTGTCAGTGATGTGGCCCTCGGGCCAATGTACTAGTCCTCATGTGGCCGTGGTGGTGATTTGAGTTTGAGATCCCTGGTCTAAGGCCTGTACGCTGTACCAGAGGTGTGCACAGAAGTGGAGTAACACTATCCTCCAAAGACGTAAGTATATGCTTGACTTGAAGCATCTGTGAGCAGTGCCTTTGAACGTGATAGCAAGACTCACAAACGCTGGAAGTTAAGCACATAGGTAAATTTTTGCAGGATCAAGGCATTAGAAAAAAAATCAAAGCAGCTCTTCGAAAGTCCAAGATTCCTTTAGAAAAGTTGAGAAATCTTGGTTTCTGGAAGGATATGGGAGAGCTGGGAGGCAATATTATGGGACAGCAACATGAACGTCTGAAATGCCTTATGAAGAGCCATTAACACAGTTTCCTGCGTGAAACTGAAATCAAAGTTAAAGATATGCATTAAGCTGTCATGACTGGGATTTGTATAAATAGGATATTTCATTGGTACGCCATGGTATAACAGCTTCTCTATAAGGATGGAGAGCACAATACAACTAGTTGCTTTTTTTAGGCCCCCATGTTCCTCTCCACTTTCGCACATAGAAGGGAGGCTGCACTCATGGATCCAGGATTGTGGAGCACCTCTGGAAAACAGGGCCCCTGCAGCAGAAAAGAGGGAGCAGGACTGGCACAGCTGAAGGCCTCCATAACCAGCAGCAAAGAGAAGGAGAAAGGATGGTCATAGAATCATAGAATCATAGAATATCAGGGTTGGAAGGGACCCCAGAAGGTCATCTAGTCCAACCCCCTGCTCGAAGCAGGACCAATTCCCAGTTAAATCATCCCAGCCAGGGCTTTGTCAAGCCTGACCTTAAAAACCTCTAAGGAAGGAGATTCTACCACCTCCCTAGGTAACGCATTCCAGTGTTTCACCACCCTCTTAGTGAAAAAGTTTTTCCTAATATCCAATCTAAACCTCCCCCACTGCAACTTGAGACCATTACTCCTCGTTCTGTCATCTGCTACCATTGAGAACAGTCTAGAGCCATCCTCTTTGGAACCCCCTTTCAGGTAGTTGAAAGCAGCTATCAAATCCCCCCTCATTCTTCTCTTCTGCAGGCTAAACAATCCCAGCTCCCTCAGCCTCTCCTCATAACTCATGTGTTCCAGACCCCTAATCATTTTTGTTGCCCTTCGCTGGACTCTCTCCAATTTATCCACATCCTTCTTGAAGTGTGGGGCCCAAAACTGCACACAGTACTCCAGATGAGGCCTCACCAATGTCGAATAGAGGGGAACGATCACGTCCCTCGATCTGCTCGCTATGCCCCTACTTATACATCCCAAAATGCCATTGGCCTTCTTGGCAACAAGGGCACACTGCTGACTCATATCCAGCTTCTCGTCCACTGTCACCCCTAGGTCCTTTTCTGCAGAACTGCTGCCTAGCCATTCGGTCCCTAGTCTGTAGCTGTGCATTGGGTTCTTCCGTCCTAAGTGCAGGACCCTGCACTTATCCTTATTGAACCTCATCAGATTCCTTTTGGCCCAATCTTCCAATTGGTCTAGGTCCTTCTGTATCCTATCCCTCCCCTCCAGCGTATCTACCACTCCTCCCAGTTTAGTATCATCCGCAAATTTGCTGAGAGTGCAATCCACACCATCCTCCAGATCATTTATGAAGATATTGAATAAAACCGGCCCCAGGACCGACCCTTGGGGCACTCCACTTGATACCGGCTGCCAACTAGACATGGAGCCATTGATCACTACCCGTTGAGCCCGACAATTTAGCCAGCTTTCTACCCACCTTATAGTGCATTCATCCAGCCCATACTTCCTTAACTTGCTGACAAGAATACTATGGGAGACCGTGTCAAAAGCTTTGCTAAAGTCAAGAAACAATACATCCACTGCTTTCCCTTCATCCACAGAACCAGTAATCTCATCATAAAAGGCGATTAGATTAGTCAGGCATGACCTTCCCTTGGTGAATCCATGCTGGCTGTTCCTGATCACTTTCCTCTCATGCAAGTGCTTCAGGATTGATTCTTTGAGGACCTGCTCCATGATTTTTCCAGGGACTGAGGTGAGGCTGACTGGCCTGTAGTTCCCAGGATCTTCCTTCTTCCCTTTTTTAAAGATTGGCACTACATTAGCCTTTTTCCAGTCATCCGGGACTTCCCCGGTTCGCCACGAGTTTTCAAAGATAATGGCCAGTGGCTCTGCAATCACAGCCGCCAATTCCTTCAGCACTCTCGGATGCAACTCGTCCGGCCCCATGGACTTGTGCACGTCCAGCTTTTCTAAATAGTCCCTAACCGCCTCTATCTCCACAGAGGGCTGGCCATCTCTTCCGCATTTTGTGATGCCCAGCGCAGCAGTCTGGGAGCTGACCTTGTTAGTGAAAACAGAGGCAAAAAAAGCATTGAGTACATTAGCTTTTTCCACATCCTCTGTCACTAGGTTGCCTCCCTCATTCAGTAAGGGGCCCACACATTCCTTGGCTTTCTTCTTGTTGCCAACATACCTGAAGAAACCCTTCTTGTTACTCTTGACATCTCTGGCTAGCTGCAGCTCCAGGTGCGATTTGGCCCTCCTGATAACATTCCTACATGCCCGAGCAATATTTTTATACTCTTCCCTGGTCATATGTCCAACCTTCCACTTCTTGTAAGCTTCTTTTTTATGTTTAAGATCCGCTAGGATTTCACCATTAAGCCAAGTTGGTCGCCTGCCATATTTACTATTCTTTCGACTCATCGGGATGGTTTGTCCCTGTAACCTCAACAGGGATTCCTTGAAATACAGCCAGCTCTCCTGGACTCCTTTCCCCTTCAAGTTAGTCCCCCAGGGGATCCTGGCCATCCGTTCCCTGAGGGAGTCGAAGTCTGCTTTCCTGAAGTCCAGGGTCCGTATCCTGCTGCTTACCTTTGTTCCCTGCGTCAGGATCCTGAACTCAACCAACTCATGGTCACTGCCTCCCAGATTCCCATCCACTTTTGCTTCCCCCACTAATTCTACCCGGTTTGTGAGCAGCAGGTCAAGAAAAGCACCCCCCCTAGTTGGCTCCTCTAGCACTTGCGCCAGGAAATTGTCCCCTACGCTTTCCAAAAACTTCCTGGATTGTCTATGCACCGCTGTATTGCTCTCCCAGCAGATATCAGGAAAATTAAAGTCACCCATGAGAATCAGGGCATGCGATCTAGTAGCTTCCGTGAGCTGCCGGAAGAAAGCCTCATCCACCTCATCCCCCTGGTCCGGTGGTCGATAGCAGACTCCCACCACTACATCACTCTTGTTGCACACACTTCTAAACTTAATCCAGAGACACTCAGGTTTTTCTGCAGTTTCGTACCGGAGCTCTGAGCAGTCATACTGCTCCCTTACATACAGTGCTACTCCCCCACCTTTTCTGCCCTGCCTGTCCTTCCTGAACAGTTTATAACCATCCATGACAGTACTCCAGTCATATGAGTTATCCCACCAAGTCTCTGTTATTCCGATCACGTCATAGTTCCTTGACATCACCAGGACCTCCAGTTCTCCCTGCTTGTTTCCAAGGCTTTGTGCATTTGTATATAAGCACTTGAGATAACCTGTTGATCGCCCCTCATTGCCAGTATGAGGCCGGAGCCCTCCCCTCACAGACATTCCTGCCTGTGCTTCCTCCCGGTATCCCGCTTTCCCACTTACCTCAGGGCTTTGGTCTCCTTCCCCCGGTGAACCTAGTTTAAAGCCCTCCTCACTAGGTTAGCCAGCCTGCTGGTCTAGAGGATAGGGCACTGGACTTGGCCCCAAGAAAGCAGGGTTCAATTTCTACCTCAAATGCAGACTTCCAGTGCAGCAAGTCACCTAATCTGCCCTGTGCCATCCATAAAATGGGGGTAGCACTTCCTTACTTTGGCGGGGTGTTGTGAGGATAAAATCCATTAATTGCTCTTAGGAGCTCAGGTACTACTGAAGGCTGTAGAAGTACTGAGAGCTGTGCAGATGCATCCCCCTAATTCAATATACGTCTCTCTCAGTAGTCTATAAAAACCTGCCCACAGTTTAAAGCTTCCCTCCAAAGGGATGGCAAGCAGTGCAAACATCCCCAAGGGTAGGTGAGAAGGTTAATTCCCTGCAGGTTTACGAAAGTACAGTTTGACTTCCAGCAGAAGTGAATCAAGCACCTGACCTATAACTGCTTATTGTCCTCTTTAGGTTTCAGAGTAACAGCCATGTTAGTCTGTATTCGCAAAAAGAAAAGGAGTACTTGTGGCACCTTAGAGACTAACCAATTTATTTGAGCATAAGCTTTCGTGAGCTACAGCTCACTTCATCGGATGCATACTGTGGAAACTGCAGAAGACATAAGTGAGCTGTAGCTCACGAAATCTTATGCTCAAATAAATTGGTTAGTCTCTAAGGTGCCACAAGTACTCCTTTTCTTTTTGTCCTCTTTAGGTAATTCTTACTCTTCTTCTATGACTCAGAGGATGGGGAGGAACAAACATAAGTATTACAAAATACAAACTATGCACAAAATAAACCAGCCCCCAGCAGTCTGCAGTTAGCTAGCCCCATCATAGCCAAACAATACATCACAACCAAGCAGAAAAAATATTTGCCAATATACACACAGAAAAACACAGTAAACAAGACTCCAGCATTAATGAAGAACATCAAGAAGCATACTACCACCGTATTGCTGGCTTCTTAGTATGAGTTCTTAGGAGATTTTAGCTTTAGAAAACTAATCCTTACATCTCATCTTGGCTGAATGATGTTTTCCTCATGTTTCTCTATGAGTGACGAGACAGTCTCACGTATTCACCAAAAATACTTGCGTGGAAGGATGGAGGGGAGTGGAATGGGAAGGGAACTTAAAATGATAAATTTAATAGGGATGCAATTAAAATACTTAAGTCCTGTATTATTCATCTTTTTAGGGGGCATAAATCTCTCTCTGTCTGCTCCCATATATAACAAAGTGTAGGAGGGGTAGGGAATCTCCATGGGAATAAAAGAACTTAACGTTGCTGTGTTTAGTGCTCATGCTCCTATGTTATAAGCTACTAGAATCAAGACAGAATTTTAATGTTGCCAAGAACTGCAAGAGCTAAAGAAACCACCAATGTCAACTCTACAAAACTTTTAGCCTGGAGACAAGAAGTGCTGTTGGTGAAGCCAGACCTTCCTGCACTAGCAAAGAGCTCCACTTGCTGGCAGATAGCAGTGTCTGAGTTACTGTTTTCAGGTAGTTACTGAGCCAAAAGTAAACAGGAGATAAATCAATTACCTAAATTATCAAAAGGAATAAAGTGTTACAGTGTTAAAAAGCAGTGGCTACAGAGACAAAGTGACAGCTTACATTTTTTTAATTATACTTCCTGGTTTGAGATTGAACTCTTGTCATAAAAGAGTCCATGGAAGAAGTTCAGGCTTATACAAACCAGCAAAATAGAGCATAGACACAAAAGGCCTGATGCAGTGCCCACTGGATTTTTTCCATTGACTCAGTGGGCACTGGATCAGACACAAAAGGAGAGAGGGTCTCAGATTTCAAATGTACAACTGCTTAATTTAATTGAACTAAGTTTCAAAGTATGGAGTGCACTATCAAAGAGCATGTGGGTACAGACATGTTGGTTAGAGTTAGCCTGCCTATGGTTGGCACAGTGTAACATACAGTGAATGGGTATTGCAGAAATTATTCCAAGGCAGCATAATATTATGCAAAAAATATGCTGCTCTTTGTAAATTGCCTTTGTGAGTATTCTCTCACATTTTTATTTCTCATCATAGCCTTATTCTTTTCACCTGTACAGCAAAGTTGAATGTGGCCTGTAATTTCACCCTACACTTCTTCAAATGCACATCATGAGTGTTCACTCATGTGGATAAAATTACATTTAATGGAGTATAACAGGATATTTTGTATGTAATTAATGATCAAAACCAAGTTAATACTATGCCAGAACTGAGTGTGAAAGTACATCACTCTTCTCATTCATTTAATTAAAAAATAAAAATTGATTTTCTAATGCCTGGGAGGCTCTTATGGAACAGTGCAGTGGTAGAGGACACTAAAATCTTGTTTTGTAGGAAACAAGAATGATATGCTTTCATGAGAAGCAGGACTGCAACTAGAGTTGAATCCAAAATGTTAAGAATTATTTTTAAAGGATAAAAATGTATACAGTGTTCTTGGCTATCACTAATTGCACTCACATGCAATAGGGAATAGACAATTTGGGGCAGATAAATTACTCAACAAATTATGCCTCAATCTGTTTCACCAGAATGTCTGAACAGATGTTTGAATTTTCCTAGATTTGTTATTTGAATTACTTGACTTTTTCTGGCAATTTTTTAAGGCCGAGAACAGCTCTCTGGGTGCATCCAGTACTTCATGCATGATATTCACACTGTGACTAGTCACATGGAATTGTTTCTGTTCCTTGACTTGAGGAGCATGTCTCTGATTCCTTCAGGCCTTCCTGATTACCACTGGGCCTTTGGCTCTCTAAGGGAGAGGTAGCACACCGAGATGTAGCGTGAAACTTTAAGCACAGGCTTAAGTACTCTTACGCACTTTCCTAAACTGGGGCTAACTTGCTTCTTTGCGAGGGCTAATGTGAGGGATTTTGAAAGCTCTGCTATGTCAAGCAGTGTCCCTTTCCAAATAAAATATACGCATATGTATAACTATATTTTTGATGCACAATTTTTCATTATTATAACAAATACCATGGAAAGAGACACTCCACATTGACTTCACAGGTATTAATCAGGAGTAAAATCACTGTAAGTGAGATCAGACTCAGGTCCAAAGTAAGTAAGGAAACAGTCTGATCCTTGTCTGGCAATGCTATTTCAAGGGGAAATTTATTCCCCTGATGCATCAATTAGTGTATCATAACATATAAAATAAAGGTTTTCTGTGAGCACTCCTGGTAGGAAAATTCTGACCATGGGTTAAGTGATTCATTTTAAAATTTGAGTGAATACCCATGGAAAATATTTTGCTTTAAATAAGAGCAATTCTAATAATGAAGAGCCTACAGTATTTACCACTCCATCTTTGAGAATTCCGGATATAAGACTGCCAGTATAATAAGCAGTGATGTGAGATAATTAACACAACTTTATTTATAGATAGAGAATAGAGAAACAATTTACATAATTCCCCCACTGGTACAGATTATGTAACTGGCCTCTAGAGGGATCCAGTTTCTTGCTTTTCTGCTGAAGTCTTTGTAGCACAATTCTTGCTTTTAGCAGATGACCCTTTCAGCTGGGGTTAATGACAGAAAATGCTCTACATGGTAGAAACAAGCCACAAATTTCAGATCCAGAAGCTCTCTGAAATCTCAGGGGTATTGAAAGGGTGGGGTTTCCTGCTTATCTCTAGTGGTGGGAAAGCCTCAAATGAGTCAATTTAGCTCAGATGAAAAACACAAATTCAGCTGCATATTTGAACTTTAGCTGGTCTTGTGAGTCTGCACTATTAGATTGGGAATCTGGCATGAACAGGCTCTAGCTTCCAGTATTTCTTCCTTCTTGTCACAGCTATAGCCAAGAAGTACATGAACAGGTAGCCAGGGAAAATTATCTGCCTTTAAATGATTGCCTCCAGTTTGATGCCTGTTTTTAGTTTACCTGTATCATTTCACGCAGCCCCAGTCTAAATCGGTTTAGATAATTAAAATCAATTAGTCATTAAAATACTTATGAGATCTATGTTAAGTAAAGGGCAGATATTTTTTTCTACAATTATCTAGTATTTAGCATCCTGTACTCTGTATGCCAAATACTAGACTCCTACCATACATTTAGAGAAACATTTTTAAAATGGCCTCAACTCAAACGAAATTTGAGCCAGTGAGTTTGTAGGCAAATTTGACTGCATAAGCAAACCTCACATTGTCACACGCTAACAGTTGTAAAAGCAAATTTAAGACTCAATTGCAATTTAACAATCTGTCCTGACTAGAGGGGAAGGAATAGCTGTGCTGGCCCAGAAGCCTACCAGCCAGGAGATTGTGATTGTCAGAGTTCTTCCCTGGCATCACCTAGTACTAGGTGGAAAATTTTCTGTTATGGTCATAGATCAGCTAGTTTCCCCTTCTAAATCAGATCAACTGTGATGGCCTCTGCAGCTGAGCCACTTCCCTTCACACAAAGGGAGAAGAACTCACCTACCCATGAATGAGAAGGAGCAGTGAAGCATGCAGGCTTCCTTATTCCTCTGTAACGTAGGAGTAGATCACAATCCTGCCCTTAGATTTAGAGATTATTCACTTAAACGTGGCCCATAGAGATAAATTCTGTACTGATTTGCACTATGCAATCCACTGACTCCAACAGAATTGCATAGGGTGCAAATCTGAACAGAATTTGCCCCACTGAGTGTAAGCTTTCATTTGAATTTCCTTCCCTTTGTCAGCTTATGTGATCAGACTGTTTATATTACATATATGCACCTTCTCATGCTTTATTAATCTAATTAAGCTGATGAAATTCACGACGTCTTAAGAGAATGATGGTCTTGTGGCTGGGTCTGGACTTCAGGAGATGTCAGTTCAGATCCCAAAATAGCCACCAATTCCTTGGTGACTTTCAGCAAATCACTTAGGCCCAGATCTCAAAGGTATTTAGGAACCTAACTATCTTGGAGGATCTGGCCTTACTCTCTATGCCTCAATTCCCAGTCTGTAAAATGCAGATGATAATCCTTCCCTGCCTTGCAGTGATGTTGGGGGGATGAATCCATAAATACTTGAGATGTGCTCAGATTCTACAGTGACATGGGTCATATGATTACAGTACTTAGACAGAACAGCAAACAAACACATATATTAAATATGGAGGACCATCTTACTCCTGGGGAAATTCTGTGCAACTGTGATGCAGCAGAAAAATGCCCTTCCCCGCAGAATCCTTTTGCTTCCTTGAAGAAAATGGTTTCTACGGGGAAGCAAAGAGAAGCTGCATCAATACTCACTCACCCCTCCCCGGCAACTCAGCAGCTCAGACATGTCTGTTCAGGCAGCTGGAGGATAGGTAAATCACTGGGGGTAGTGGGGTCTGGGGATGCCCTAGCCACCCAGGGATGTTAGTCCCAGCTGGGAGGGGGCGGGAGGAGGATGGAGACAGAGTTCCCTCTCCCCTGAATGGAGTAGGTGGGTCAGATCAAGCTCCAGAAACTTCCCTTGGCTGCAGGAAACTCTGCACTGCGGGGGAGGGGTGGTGAGGTTCAGGGGGGTTTCCAGCTGCGGGACATGAGGCTTGGGAGGGGGTCTGGGTGTAGAGGGGGTAGTAAGGCTTGGGGGGTGTTTCCAGGTGTGAGGGGTGAGGCTCAATGGGGGGGATTTGGTGGTGGTGGTGGTGGGGAGTTTGGATGCATGGGGGTTGGGTGGATGGGGGAGCAGCTCCCTATACAGTGGTCTTGCTCCCCCCATGCACATGGAACCCCCCCCACCAAGCACCCTCCATATCAGGAGCCTCCCACACCCAGAGCCCCCAAAACTCCCATCCTTCCAAGCCTCACCCCCTGCATCAGAAGTCCCACATACACCACCTCCCACTCCATTGAGCCCCAACCACTTTCACCTCACCCCCCCCTTGCAGAGTCCCATTTCCCCTGTACCCAGAACCCCACACCAAGCCCCTGTGCACCCAGATTCCTCCCTGCACTGAGAACCCCCCCCCCACGAAGCTGCCCACACTGAACCCTGGTACTCTTGAGAGAATTCTGCATCAATTTTTTTTAAATTAAAAGTCTGAAATGTTCTGCATATTTTAATTGTCAAAGTAACACAGAAACACAATAATAATATAATCACATCATTTTCAATTATTTTGTAATTTAATTCAAAATACTTGTCAGAAAATAATGTGATTATATTGTGTTATTTTGACAAATTAGATACGCAGAATTTTAAAATATTGTGCGCAGAACATTTCATTTTTTGGTGCAGAATTCCCTTAGGGGTACGATCCAGCTCCAGTTGAAGATAGTGGGAGTTTTGTCACTGATTGCAATGGGAGTTTGCAAAGTTTAAGCCTGTTGACTCTCATATTTTATTTCAGTTTGAAATGAAAAGGAAAAGCATTTAATTAAAAATATCAATATAAATAGTTAGCACGTTCAAGCTTTAACGTGTGCTTTATATATTAGCAAAGCTTTAGAGTTAAACAATTTAAAGCTCCATCCTCAGGGTAAAATAATAAAACAAACAGCCATAAATTGTAGTCTAAACAAACGTTTCTTATTATGCTCCAAGCTGAATTATTTGATTAAACCTTTCATAGTCTAATATTCTAGGCTGTAGACTATACTTCATATCAGCTAACTTAAAAATATTATTAAAAGGTTTCTAATGTTAAAAATACTAAGTAATTTGTATGCAAAATGTTAATTACTTGACACCAGGTTAATCTGTTCGTTTTTAATTACATTGTCCGAACCATCTTTATATACTGCATTTTCCAAATGAAATGTTCTCTCTCTATGGATTTTAGATATTATCTCTTAGATATAAAACCTATTTATTTTTGTCTCTAGCTGAAAATTCACAGAACCAACAGAAAGGTCAGATTTAGTTATTCTTTTCAGTTTTTACTACTTAATTAGTATTTTACATATGATATGCCCCTGTAAAGCACATACTGTACTCAAATTCTGGATACTCATTTTCTAGTGAGATTTTTGTGAGTTTATAATTGAGACAACAATGGTTTGATCTGACAATCCCTAATTTACCCAAGTAATCTGGGATTTCAGCACGAGTAAGGACCACTTGCATGAGTAAGTATCTGCAGAATCAGACCCTTACTCATGAAGGAAGGTTGCTATATTATTTCATTTCAGATGAGTCCTCTTTAACTCTCCCTTCATAGGACACCCCTTCATAGAATATTTTGCACATTAAATATTATTATCAGTAGTTTGTATTACAGTGCCACTTTGGGTGCAGTCCATGAAAGGACTTAGGCACGACCATGCTGCACATCGCAGCATCTAACATTTAGGCAGCTAGAAAATAACAGCAGCAATGCTGCAATCCACAAAACTGGCACCTCATGTTAGGTGCCTAGCACACCCTACAGGATGAATGGGGAGAGACAGGCATCTAAACATTTGATCCACAAAAACTAGCACACTAGGATGGCTGCTGTGTGAGCCAGCCAATGGGAGATGCCAACCACAGGGTGTGTTCAAAACCCTGACCTCTCACAGACATGGATGACCAAGTCTAGTCTTCAGGGCGGTGTCTAGCTCTGCTAGCGACCCCTGAATAGGAACCCCTCTCCTGGAGTCAGGTGGCTTACATGCCTAAGTCATTTCTTGTGAGAATAAGCTAGGCACCAGCTTTGCTCTACACCAAATGGGGGAGGGGAGAGAAAGAGCTGGTGATGCCCCCCATTTTACTTGTAGGCTTAGGGTTAGAGCACTCACCTGGGATGTTGGACATGGTATGATATGATCCTCTCTGCCAGAGAGGAAGCAAGGATTTGAATAGGGGTTTGTAGTACCTGTCAGGAGAGTGCTCTAACCACTGACCTATGAGATGGTGTGAGGTGGAGCTCCCTTAATCTGTCCTGGAGAGATTGCTCCATTTTGGATAAATAATGAAAGAACTGTTGGACCAGGAGGACAGGAGCCAGAGTCTCCCACCTCCCAGGTGAGTGCCCTAACCACTGGGCTACCAAGTCATTCTCTCTCTCAAGCCCTATGACTGCTCCACTGTGGATAAATACTTAAATTGGGAGACAGAGTGAGACACGCACTCTTCAGGAGACAGATTCTGTAGTGGTTACGGCACCCACCAGGGAGGGACATCCTTAGTCATATCTGCCTAGAAAATAGGAACAGCAAGGTGCTCCATCAAGCCAGCATATTAGGAAGTGGTATATTAATTTAGATGGACTAAAGGGGCTCAGAGTCAAAGGTGTTAACATGATCCTGAAACTGATCAATACTAAACAGTGTTAAAGAAGGCTTGGGGTTCGGTATACAGAGACCTCAGCATGCTTAGTACCACAGCAAGCATACCATTAAAAATCCTTTTCACCTTTTATTAAAGATACAGAAAATGGAAAAACAGTTAAAGCATTTGAAATATAAAGTAATAAACAACTTTTTCATTTTAACAACATTCTTTGTTCCCTTTCTTTCTAGCTTCAGGGAGTCTTCAGAAGGAAAACAAACCATGTCTGACAGTCTCTGAGATAGCGATAACTATCTTTTTGGGGAGGAAAAGAGAAGAAGTTAATTAAGATGGGCTGGAGCTGTTGCTGTTGTTGTTAAAGTCTAATCCTATCTCCTAGAAGACAAAACGAGACGAACACACACAAAAGAACAACAAAGATAGAAAATGCAGCTTCTGTCTCTGAGATCGACTCTCACTTCCAATCTTATGGCTGAAAAACACAAGCACAGCACATGACCTAGTCAGCCACTCTGAAACCTTGTGAACTTGTACCAGCATCAGGCTCTTTAGGGGGTGGCTGTTAGCTGCCTTTATAGTCACAGGCTTACTGTGGTGTTACAAAATATGCAGCCTTGGCCAGCTAAGCCAGACTCTTATTAGACAGAAGGAAAAAGGAGAAAGGAAAGAGAAGAAATAAGAACATAAGAATGGCCATACTGGGTCAGACCAAAAGTTCATCCATCCCAGTATCCTGTCTACCAACAGTGGCCAATTCCAGGTGCTGCAGAGGGAGTGAACCTAACAGGTAATGATCAAGTGATCTCTCTCCTGCCATCCATCTCCACCCTCTGACAAACAGAGGCTAGGGACACCATTCCTTACCCATCCTGGTGAATAGCCATTAATGGACTTAACCTCCATGAATTTATCCAGTTCTCTTTTAAACCCTTTTATAGTCCTAGCCTTCACAACCTCCTCAGGTAAGGAGTTCCACAGGTTGACTGTGCGCTGAGTGAAGAAGAACTTCCTTTTATTTGTTTTAAACCTGCTGCCCATTAATTTCATTTGGTGGCCCCTACTTCTTATATTATGGGAACAAGTAAATAACTTTTCCTTACTCACGGTCTCCACACCACTCATGTTTTTATATACCTCTATCATATCCCCCCTTAGTCTCCTCTTTTCCAAGCTGAAAGGTCCTAGCCTCTTTAATCTCTCCTCATATGGGATCCGTTCCAACCCCCTAATCATTTTAGTTGCCCTTCTCTGAACCTTTTCTAATGCCAGTATATCTTTTTTGAGATGAGGGGACCACATCAGTATGCAGTATTCAAGATGTGGATGTACCATGGATTTATACAAGGGCAATAAGATATTCTCCATCTTATTCTCTATCCCTTTTTTAATGATTCCTAACATCCCGTTTGCTTTTCTGACTGCCGCTGCACACTGCGTGGACGTCTTCAGAGAACTATCCACGATGACTCCAAGATCTTTCTCCTGATTAGTTGTAACTAAATTAGCCCCCATCATATTGTATGTATAGTTGGGGTTATTTTTTCCAATGTGCATTACTTTACATTTATCCACATTAAATTTCATTTGCCATTTTGTTGTCCAATCACTTAGTTTTGTGAGATCTTTTTGAAGTTCTTCACAGTCTGCTTTGGTCTTAACTATCTTGAGCATTTTAAAGAAAAGGAGTACTTGTGGCACCTTAGCGACTAACCAATTCATTTGAGCATGAGCTTTCGTGAGCTACAGCTCACTTCATCGGATGCATACCGTGGAAACTGCAGCAGACTTTATATACACACAGAGAATATGAAACAATACCTCCTCCCACCCCACTGTCCTGCTGGTAATAGCTTATCTAAAGTGATCATCAAGTTGGGCCATTTCCAGCACAAATCCAGGTTTTCTCACCCTCCACCCCCCCACACACAAATTCACTCTCCTCCTGGTGACAAACCTGGATTTGTGCTGGAAATGGCCCAACTTGATGATCACTTTAGATAAGCTATTACCAGCAGGACAGTGGGGTGGGAGGAGGTATTGTTTCATATTCTCTGTGTGTATATAAAGTCTGCTGCAGTTTCCACGGTATGCATCCGATGAAGTGAGCTGTAGCTCACGAAAGCTCATGCTCAAATAAATTGGTTAGTCTCTAAGGTGCCACAAGTACTCCTTTTCTTTTTGCGAATACAGACTAACACGGCTGTTATTCTGAAACTTGAGCAGTTTAGTATCATCTGCAAACTTTGCCACCTCACTGTTTACCCCTTTCTCCAGATCATTTATGAATAAATTGAATAGGATTTGTCCTAGGACTGACCCATGGGGAACAGCACTAGTTACCCCTCTGCATTCTGAAAATTGACCATTTATTCCTACCCTTTGTTCCCTGTCTTTTAACCAGTTCTTAATCCATGGAAGGATCTTCCCTCTTATCCCATGACAACTTAATTTACATAGGAGCCTTTGGTGAGGGACCTTGTCAAAGGCTTTCTGGAAATCTAAGTACACTATATCCACTGGATCCCCCTTGTCCACATGTTTGTTGACCCCCTCAAAGAACTCTAATAGATTAGTAAGACATGATCTCCCTTTCCAGAAACCATGTTGATTTTGCACAACAATTTATGTTCTATGTGTCTGACAATTTTATTCTTTACTATTGTTTCAACTAATTTGCCCAGTACTGATGTTAGACTTACCGTCTGTAATTGCCAGGATCATCTCTAGAGCCCTCCTTAAATATTTGCATTACATTAGCTATCTTCCAGTCATGGAGTACAGTAGCTGATTTAAAGGACAGCTTACAAACCACAGTTAATAATTCCGCAATTTCAAATTTGAGTTCTTTCAGAACTCTTGGGTGAATGCCATCTGGTCCCGGTGACTTGTTACTGTTAAGTTTCTCAATTAATTCCAAAACCTCCTATAGTGACACTTCAATCTGTGACAATTCCTCAGATTTGTCACCTACAGAAGATGGCTCAGGTTTGGGAACCTCCCTAACATCCTCAGCCATGAAGCCTGAAGCAAAGAATTCATTTAGTTTCTGTGCAATGACTTTATCATCTTTAAGAGCTCCTTTTCTATCTCAATCATCCCGGGGCGCCACTGGTTGTTTAGCAGGCTTCCTGCTTCTGATGTACTTAAACATAAGTAAGGGTAAGGAAGGTAGGGAAGGAAAGTAAAAAACATAAGTAAGGAAGGTAGGGCAGGAAAGTAATAAGGTAGGGAAGGAAAAGGAAATATGGGGGAAGGGGAACAAAAAGTCTCACTTCCTATGTAGTTTTTGGAGTTTAGCCAGAACTGATGAAGATGACAGTGTCATCTGGGTCCCTCTCTCTGACCTGGTCTGGTCAGAACATTTTTCAGGATTAGGATGAAGAGAGTCTGGGACCCCAGGACATTCGGGGGGTGGAGAGAAAACACAGACATTATGCATGGTGAGTTGAAAAGACACCCCGACCCATTAAAATCAGAAGAGGCTCATATAATCTCACCCCAAGAAAGTGGGTGGAGTTGCCACAGGGACAGGGAGCTGAGATGCCCTGCCACAGACAAATGCCATATCCCTCTCCTACAGGCTCCGTGACCTGCCACACCTCATTCAAGGGACATCCTCTAAAAAGTGTCCCACAATCAAATCCCAGAGGATATCAGAAATGCCCTGCATTTAATGGCTGAAGAAGCCCATGGATTCAAAAGGCTGATATAATCTGATCTCATACACACTTGGTGGGGAACAGCATTCTAACCAAGGTGACTTCTCCTTGGGGCTGGGTTCTTATGCTGCAGAAACCTGCAAGGGTACTTGCAACTCATTGGGAAAAAAAATCCAATCCACCAGAAACAGCTTCCTCCACTGGCACTCATATAGTTCCAAGATCAACTGGCAGCCCTGATCCAGCAGGGAAGGGATCCTCGGATGATCCTCGGAATGGAAAGTCTATCTTATGAGAGGAGACTCAGAGAGCTTGGCTTGTTTAGCCTAGCCAAAAGAAGGCTGAGGGGAGATATCATTGTTCTTTATAAATACATTGGGGGATAAATACTAGGGAGGGAGAGTAGTTAAGTGAAGCATCACTGTTGACACAAGAACAAATGGATATATACTGTCCATCAACAAGTTTAGGCTTGAAATTAGATGAAGGTTTCTAACCATCAGATGAGTGACATTCTGAAACAGCCTTCCAAGGGGAGCAGAAAACCTGACTGGTTTCAAGACTGAGCTTGATAAGTTTTTAAAGGGGATGGTATGATGAGATTGCCTGCAATGGCATGTAGCCAATCTGCAACTGCTGGTAGCAAATATCCACAATGGCTGGTGATGGGACACTAGCTGGGGAGGGCTCTGAGTTACTACAGAGAATTCTTTCCCAGGTGTCTGGCTGTTGGGTCTTGCTGACATGCTCAGGGACCAACTGATCACCATATTTGGGGTTGGGAGGGAATTTCCCCCCAGGTCAGATTGCTGAAGACAATGGGAGCTTTTGCCTTCCTCTGGAGCATGGGGCATGGGTCACTTACAGGATTAAACTAGAGTAAGTGGTGCATTCTCTGTAACTTGAAGTCTTTAAATCATGATTTGAGGACTTCAGTAACTCAGCCACAGGTTAACAGTCCATTACAGCAGTGGGTGGCTGAGGTACTGTGGCCTGCAATGTGCAAGGGGTCAGACTAGATGATCATGATGATCCTTTCTGGCCTTAAAGTTTATGAGTCCCACCTCAACCTACTCCCTCACATACTACCATATCCAGTATTCCTTCCATTCCGCCTCATTCAGACACACCACTGCACCCACCACAACACAGAGCACTCTGATACCAAGAAAGAGGCCAGGCAGCTCTCACCACTACCACAGACACCCAGGAAGAGAACCATAGGATCCACTCAGCCAGCAGAAGCAGTGGCAGGAATCTGGGAAAAGATCTTGTACCACGAGGCAGCCAGGGACTACTCTGGGACCAGACTGATGCACTCCAGGAGGGCCTCACATAGGACAGGACAAGTAGAAGTGTGGTGACAAGGATCCATGCCTTTGTACTTGCTTCCCACCACACTGGGACTTCACAATAGCCAGTCCTTTGTTTTGGCTGCTGTGTAGCTGAAATCTGGGAACCATACCATCAGCCAGGTGCCAAGAAACCATGCAATAGGCCCAAGCTCAGCTGGGCTTGTGACAACCCATGGCATCAGAGAGAAGTGGTGATGTGAAGAGTGTGCTGGACTGACATATTTGCCAAAGTCAGAGTGAGACACAGGAAACTGAAGAGGAGGCTGGAATTTGGCTACCAGGTATCCATCTGTCTGCAAGCTGGATTGGGAAAGGAGCTGCACACAGACACACGTGTCCATGAAGTCACCTGGAAGTGGTCATTTAGAACAACTGACAAAAGATGCAGCCTGGGTTCAATTCAGCCAGCACCTCAGCACCATGGCAAGTACTGGCTCAGGAAGCAAGGGAGTAGGCAGAGGATACCTGGGAGAGTGGGGAGAGGAGAGGAGCAGCATGGGTGTGGAGAAGGGACATTTTTACACCTACCGAAATATAGGCCATTAACTGGTTTATGATTGCCCGTGTTGAGGTCCCGATGGTTGCTAGAGCCACGGAGACGAGCTCGTCTGCTGGGGACAGGCTTTGAGGAGAGCTTAGCACCAGGGTCAATGCCCTTGGAAGGCACAAGTGGGGAAGTGAGGGCATGAAGAAGTGGAGACTTCTTCATAAGCAGGGTAGGGCAGGTTTCCAGGGGATTACAAGGAGAGAAGGTGAGGGAGATGAAAGGAGGAAGCTTAGGTGGCCCAGCTCCTGGATCATCTGAGCATGGCAGGGCCCACCCTCACTGTCCTATCATGATGAGCATAGGGGAGCTGGACACCATGCAAATGCAGTGCCAACAGTGCTGTAAGTAGGAGCACTAGGACAGATGCCAGATGACTATGGAATGCATGGAGTGGACATGTGCACTTTATGGGTTACAGATCACAGTAGCCACATTGCATGGTCACGGACTCCACTTTCATCAGTCCAATTGTTAAGACTAGGACCACATCCACCAGGCAGAATCACAGTTACATCTCCCATTGATCCCTGCACACGCACCCTGAGGCAGGAGACAGGCTTCTGGATGCCTTGAGTTGGACAATGGTGCGCATGTCCCAGGGTCTCGTACATAGGCGCCTAGGGAACTTAGATGGCACACAGTTGGGTCCCTAGAGAATTTAGGCACCTAGAGGGTTAGGCAGCAGCTGAACGGGAGCATTGTGGATTGCAGTGCTGCTTCAAATGGGACTTAGACTCTTAAAAATGGGATTTAGGCTCCTAAGTCCCTTTGTGGACCACACCTTTAGAGACCGTAGCCTATAGATATAGGTATTTGCTAGATAAGGCATAGGTATAAGTTAAGGCAGTATGCAAGAAGCCTACAGGCTTCAAAACCCGTAAGACAGTAGCTTAACCAGACTGAAACATAAGGCCCAAAAGCCTTACCATATGTAGCTAATCAGGAATAACTGTGGATAACATAAGATAGAATGCTGCAATAAACAAATATTACTAAGCTGCTGATGTCTAACAGCAAGATGCCAGTTGATGCTAGTTTGGGATATTTTAAGATAGGAACATCAGCAGATGTTCATCCACAAGAATGCTACGGCAACCAATTGACATATATGCTAATGAGCTTGAGGTAAAAGGCATAATGTGCTATGAGAGGAGAGCACCTCAACATTATTAGGTTGAGGAGGTTCAAGATATGGATACAGAATCTTGGACATCCTTATGAATATTCATAGCTGCCATGTAACCCTATAAGAGAACTAACCACAGCCTACGCTGTTGGAATCTTCTTGGCATGCCAGAGATTGGACCACTCATTGATCACCTGTCTCAGAGATCATAGGTTTCTGCAAGGGATGGTGTGAGTATACAAATGTTCTGGTGCTCAATTTCTTAACCATTCTGTATTATCTCCACCTCCTTTGCTGGTTGGAGTGTCTGTGACTTTGCAAAAAGAAAAGGAGTACTTGTGGCACCTTAGAGACTAACAAATGTATCTGAACATAAGCTTTCGGGAGCTACAGCTCACTTCATCGGATGCAATGACTTTGGTAACTGCTAATAAAATATTGCAAAGTCAAGAGCCCCTTCCTAAGTGTGAGAGTCGCATATCGGGATCCTCATAATAATTCTAACAACTCTGGGTCTGATCACGAGGCAGGGACCCTGCCAAACCACAGAATGCTAAAAAGGGAATTCTGATTAACATACCATCAATAGATCAGGCAACAAAACTTCATTCATATTGGGGTCCCACTGTGCTAGGCACCATTCAAATAGATAGTAAATGAAAGTCCCTGACCCAAGCTGCTTACTATCTTAGGCTCTGGCCCAAAGATCATGGAAGTCAATGGAAGCCTTTTCCTATGGGAGACAGGAGCCGTTGGCTCTATCTCCTCACACCCTTATCGCACATCACCAAGGTTGGTAGGAGGTGAGGAATCAGCTAGCTCCTGCTGTCTGAGCAGGGTGGAGGAAGCATTCCCCTAGTCAGAAAGTGAGAGGTGACTATTCAACTGCAGTCCTGCTCCCACTGAAGAAAAACTTAAACAAACAGTTGTATCAGATGTTAATAGGAATCAGATAATGGGATTAGCAATTGGGATGAGGCCTTTCACTTCTAAATTGGCAATTCAAATCTGGTTCAAATCAGATATGAGTAGGACACAGAACTCTCCTGCCACATAAGTACTGATGACTGCATATTTTATTGCTTAGATTTTCAGTGGTTCTCAACCTGTTTACCATGGCAGGCCGCATATGCAGCACACAATGTGTTATGTGGGCCACACCCAATACTGCCTGTATGGTCCTGAGGATGTCACATGGGCTGATCTGTGTGCTGATTGGGCTGCAGGTAGAGAACCACTGTAAGTTTGGGGAAGGCACTGTATAATTTGTCTTTTACATTACTGAGCACATTATCAGTCATTAATAAATAATAAAAATCAAAACAGACAAAACAAAAAAGAAACCTAGTTTCTAAGCAAAACCCTTACTCCTGAAGAACATAGATACACACTGATCTCTCACAAGAAAGTCTAGACTTCATGCATGGGAGAGGGTTCCCAGCAAGCTTTATCCTTAAAGGGACTTTAATCAATTTTCTTCTTATACCTCATAACACTTAAATACCATTCAGACTCTAAACATCTCTGCTTCAGGTCCTGCCTGGCGTTACAGTTGCAGGTGGAGTTGAAACATAAGCTCCTAATTATCTAATACTGTGCATGTAGTATAATAGAGAAAAACATATACTAGCTGGAAATAGAAGTGTCCTTGACATTCTTCCGCCTTTCTGGGTACCAGAGTCTCAAGCAAGGGATGTGCTTATAGAATGTATGGCCTAGTACGTGCCTTCTCCTGTCTAGATGCCGATTGCTTTGGCTTTACAGGAGAATTGCACAAGGCACAGGTTTAAACTTCTACCATAGCATGCAGTTTTCTACAGCTGCCAGTTGGTAGTTCGAGCACATCTTCCCCCATGTTACTTTTTGGTGACTCGTTTCTAGATGTACTCACTAGGTTATTGCCAGCCAAGCTAGCTATCAACTCTCCAGAACAACTGTCCATTATGTGAAGCAAGGTTAATTTCAGTACAGCTGACTCCTTGAATAAAATCCTATCTTGGTGTTGCTCAGTTTCAATCTATCTCCTCACTTGCCCTGGGGCAGAGACCATGCAACCCTAGATGAACCATCCAGGGAGAATGAAGGAAGAAAAGAGGCCACCATTTTAGAATGAAAGGAGCGGCGCACTCAGAGGCCCTTCAAAAAAAGCCTCTTCAAAAGAAATTGGACCCTGAACCTTTTATGTTGGATGTGAACAATGATTCCTGGGAGCTGGCTTTCCCTATTCCCAGACACTCTTCCCCTCAGATACCTTAAGATTATCCTATCACCAGTCTAAACATACACAGACAAAAAGAAATTCTGTTTCTATTTTTAAAAAATAATTTATTATCTTTGATACCAGGATCACTTTACATTTGTAAGCCGCACCTCTCTCATTTGTCAGTTTCTCTCCTGGAAGAATAAAGTTAACAGAAGAATGTGTCAGACAGCACAGCTGAGCAAATTGCTTCTTTCTTTTAATTTGGCCCTAACAAATCTGGATCACTTGTTCCTCTGATTATACATTTTCAGCTTTGCCACTTAAGGAATTGGGTTAAGTTTGAAGGCTGCAGATTAAATGGTAACAACTAATTTTAGCACAGCAAAAATATTCAAACTTTTTTCATTAAGAAAATTAGCTAAATTTCTTCTTAACATGTTGCTTCTAAGAAAAGGTCTCCTAGCCTACTAGCATAAATCCATTGACTTCAGTTGAGTCACTCCTGATTTACACTTGTGTAAGTAAAATCAGAATTAGGCCCAATGTCTCTTGCAAAGACATTATTGAAGTTAAAAGAAAAGGAGTACCTATGGCACCTTAGAGACTAACCAATTTATTTGAGCATAAGCTTTCGTGAGCTACAGCTCACTTCATCGGATGCATACTGTGGAAAGTGTAGAAGATCTTTTTATACACACAAAGCTTATATACACAAAGTGAGCTGTAGCTCACGAAAGCTTATGCTCAAATAAATTGGTTAGTCTCTAAGGTGCCAAAAGTACTCCTTTTCTTTGCGAATACAGACTAACATGGCTGTTACTCTGAAACCTGTCATTATTGAAGTTATCTGCCTAAAAGGCTCACCTTGGTGAAACTGTTGACTATAGCTAGACAATAAAACACTTAATTTGCCACACATTGTAGGCAAAGCCAAAAGATCTCCTTTAAACTGTAGAAACAGTCTTTTTGGTCAGGCACAGACTGGAAGCTGTCTTCCCCACATACATACACTATCTCAGTTTGTCATCACGAGGTCTTCCCTTGTTTTCATGGCCTAGTGTGTGTTTCTAGACTTGTGCTTTCGGTCAATAATTTACTCAGGAGTTAGTTGCACTGCAACTCCCAGATGCCATTTCATTTACAAGGACTCCTAAATCCTTGGAGAAATTTTACCCCTGGGTAAATCTGTGAATCTTGGGAAGTTGAGAGAAAGTACGTAGGAGGCAAATTTCCCATTTTTCATTGGATGGGAATGGGAAGTTTTTATTCTTAAAAACGTTGGAGGAATTTTACGGAAGCTCAAGAAAACCTTAGGTTTTGCTTGTGAATAGTTGCAAAGTCAAACAATGTACTGTACTGCAGAAACAAGCAGCCTTATGCACAGAAATACATTTGCCTCCCTGAACTACAGACTGGCTGGCAGAACATGTCTTAACATGGGAGAAAAAAGGAGTCAAGTGACGGAACACAGCAAAGGCAGAAGAGGCAGAGAGTGAAAGTGGGAGACCCAGGACGGCAAAAACCAAAAGCTTGTTGAATACAGACCGGTTCCAATTTTATTTTCTTATATTTTAATAATCTGTTTCAAATAGCTATTCTGGGAAACCACTAAAAAGCAGACAAATATTTTGACAGGTCTGCTGGCAAGTTTTTTTGATTGTTTGTTTTGTTTCATGAAAAGAAGTTTGAGTGAAAAAAGCAATAGCCTCCATCAGGTTATGAAGAACATGTATCAGTTTGTTTCTAGCTATTTAATCATAAAAAGTGGTCATATTAAATGTTCAAACCAGTCAAAATATTTTCTTTTGCAGCAGAACAGCCATCACTAGAAATATTGTGAGCACAATATAATGGCAAATACGGAAATCAGAGAAATGCCACTTCACTATTTCTTCCTCTGGGAAAGTCAGCTAATTCCAGTAGAAACCTCTAACAGGCAGTCACTGGATCTATGGATTTTCAGTAACACTAGACACAACATTTTGAATAAAAGTCTAAATTTAGAGTTGAACAATAAATAAATTGCTTAAATTAAAATACTGGTTGCCAGGTAGGCAGACAGATTCTGGGTGATATGGGAACATCTTGTCAGTGAATCTACTATGGGTTCTCTCTTTTCATATTCAATGTTTTATTTTAAAGGGGATGTTTGGAGTCCTTCCGGAAGAGATGTGATTTATTTGTACGAGTTGTTAACTTTTTTTCGTATCTACTAAAATTATAGTGGAGAAAATTTGCCCCCACCGTGTTTGAACTACTGTACCCAAACCAAATTTAACCACCTAAAACAAACTCTGAATGGGACTCAAAAATTGGTTGGTTCATTCATCCTGAAAAACACCGTTCACTAGGGCGTACGCAAAACTAAACAGAACGTGCCTAATTAGGTTCATCTGAAGCATGCACCTCCTTAGCACGTCTTCTCGTGCTCTGTTTACAGATGTAACATTGTCATCGTAAGGGAAAAAACATAGCTGTTTTCATGCTTCTGTTATTCAGTCTTAATGTAATGGCTCTGCCCTTGGACTTGTTCATTAGCATATTTTATATTCCTTATACAAGAGGCTTGATTCACTTAGCTTATCCAAGGCTCTGGTTATTTGTCAGAATTAAGTGCAATTTACTGTTCCCTTCCCTTGTTGTATGTAAAAGGATTTTATTCCATTAACAGTTTCACTTTTTAAAAGTGATTATACTATTTGGTTTCCAATTAAGTTTTTTCTAAGTTGCAGTTTTCTATAACCTTAACGAATTCTGAGTATGCCACCATCCCTTACCGCTCTGAAGTAGGACACTCCATTTCAAATGATCAGAGTTATTGCCTCCATCTATATTGAATATGTAAGTGGCAGCATATAATTTATCTTGGTGTCAGAATACATTATTTCTAAATCTTCAATTACACAATCATTTAGAGCCTCTGTTTCTGAGCTGAAGTTAGAACTATTTTTAATTTTAATTTCAGAGGAAAATAAGAGGTAGATCCAAGATTTTGGAGGGTTGGTAGGGAAGGGACTATAAGCAAGATGTCCAAAGCTTTATAAAGAAACTAGAACTTCGCAAAACATGCATGGTTACAACTTTCCCTAGCAACTCAAAATTGAAACTCATGCTGGTCAAAAGACTTGATAAGATTCAAAGACTTCAGTGGATTTAGGATCCAGCCCCCTGTGCATAAAAATATCAGAATCTGGCACTGTATTCCTCAGAGAATAGATGGAACTATATCAACACTTGAGGTCCCTCTGTACATCAGCTCATTTTAGTAAACCATCCTGCATTGCACCTAGTAACAAATAAAGGGACTGTGTCCTCATATATTTAAGGGTGTCATCCTGATCCTGTTCAAGCCAATGAGCAATCTTCCTCTGAGTTCAATGAAAGCAGAATTACGTTTTTAGAGATGGGCCTGACTGAATTAAATAAACTCTTCGGGGAAGAGACCAGCTTATTGTTCTGTGTTTGTACAGTTAGCACAGTAGTATCTTGGTCCATCACTGGGGCTCCTCCATGCTATGGTAATACAAATAATACATAATCATAGTTCAATTCTCATTGAATTCAATGGAACATTTGATGGCACTGCCCCATTTCCAAATTTGTTTAACTGCTTTGTTCATAATAATACAGACATCTTAAAAAATATATTACAACAAACGTGAAGTGTTCATAGCTGACACTGATATATCCAAATATTTCTAAAGAGATTTCCAGCATTTCATGTTAAACTAAATAAACTGTAAATCAGCAATAAGAGGGGGAAAAAAAAGAAGTAAAACTGCTAAATTTGTTCTTTTGCTTGACAGTCTAATTTGTTTCACCACGGATGCAATGATTTCTCATAAAAATCACGTACCTGAAAAACTGTATTTGTGTAGCATTTAGCCTGCTGATCAATATTAAATTACTTTGAATAAAGTCTGTGATACAGCACAATATAAGCATTGCATTACATTTTAAGTGGATCAATATGTTACCTGAAAGTCAATATTGAATGAGTCTTTTAAAAATATAGCCCTTCTTAATGTATTATCTAATTGCTACTTCACCATTTAGCTTGGATTCCATACTGAATTATCGCTTCAACTTCTGATTTGTACCACTGACTGCAGCGATAGATACTATGGGCTAATTCCAGATACATGTTCTCATGAAAAAAAAATAGAGAGTTCCACTGTCCACAATAGGATTTCTTGGGTGAGTAGAATGAGCAGAATTTAGCCCTATCTGTGTATTTACAAGTGCAGTAGTTCTGAAAATAAAGTTAGTCTCAGTAACAAACCTGATTCTGTAAAAAGGTCCATAACTAATTTAAATGAACTCCCCTATCCTGCTGTAGTTTCCACGGTATGCATCCGATGAAGTGAGCTGTAGCTCACGAAAGCTCATGCTCAAATAAATTGGTTAGTCTCTAAGGTGCCACAAGTACTCCTTTTCTTTTTCCCCTATCCCTGTTTGTAGTATCTTAATTTATCACTAAAGTTATTGCCAACAAACTTCTACATCAGTAGTAGAAAAGAATATGATGTTAACACTTGGCTCCTGACAAACCTCAACAGGATATCCAAAGGCTTGTCTAAACCAAGATTTCGTACTACACGGTAAATAAGATTCAGTTAAGTAGCTAGTTTTCTTTGTTGATTATTACTCAATCATTTCTAATCCATTTTTACTGAAGATGATCCCAACTCATTGACAGCTGAATGTGAATTTCCCAAACTTTGGGTAAATTCACATCTGGAATTCTGATTGAGTGCAATCTCTAGTCTTATAGTTCAGAATTATGGGGCTCAATTCTGCAAAGTTCTGAGCGCTCTGGCTCTGATCCAGCAAAGCAATTATGCAAGATGCTTAACTTTAAGAAGGTGGACAGTTCCATTATAGACCCATGCTTAAAGCTAAGCATTTTTCTTAAGTACTTTGCTAGATTGGGGTCAGTATGATCAGTAACTTGCAGAATCAAGTCTGCAGTACAATTAAATATAAGCATTTAAATATCCCAACTCTGAATGAGTTATGCTACTGGGCAAAGCATTAGAAAGCTTGTATAGACAAGGTAGACATTACTGAAATATGGCGATGTTTCCAATCACTTACCGTTTACCAGTGCCTTACGACTTACATGGCCAAAAATGCTGCCTTTCCACGCCTTTCCACACAGAGTAAGGTACTAATCAAAGTGAGTGATAGTGACACAATTTTCCTCCTAAATTTGAAAAAAAAATAGTTATCTGATTATTCAAGCAACAAATATTCCAGTGGATAAAGTGACTTGCATAGAAACCTATTAATTACTAGTAATCACTCTCCATACTGTGTAGCTCACAACTAGAAATGAAAATTGCCTTCACAATTATTGCAAACAAATCTGCCCTTTCCTTTTTAGTCCTTTTGTTTGCCAGAAGCTGGGAAAGGGCGACAGGGTGTAGTACTAGGATTTTATGTTTTAAGTATTTTTTATAATTTAGAATGAAGAATAAAGAATAATAATGTAGCATGTATTAAATGTATTGATGTATGATATGATTTGACCATATTCTGCCAGCCACCCTTTCTGAAAGCAGAAAGGAATGGCCTAGTGTGCCATTGGTAAAGATGCATTAGCCAGAATCTTGCGTCTGAAGCAGATTTCAAAGCAGTAATAGAGCTTTAGGGTCACCGCTTTGTTGTAGGTTTAAAATTAGCATTTTGAAATAAGTAAAAGAATGCAATGATTGTTTTTTTCCTGCATTGCAATTTGATGTTCCTGTTCAAATATTCTGTGTAACTCAATCCTATTTTATGTGTGAATGAGGAATGTGTGTGTTAGAAGATAAGTGTGAAGGCCATCACTGGACCAGATGCTCTAGGGAGGAACCAAGGACAGACGTAAAGGCACCAGGAGTTTGCAACACGCCCCTATTAATATGTCAAAAGAGGGCAGATTAACGACTCTAAAAATGAGGCAGGCACCTCAGGACAAAATAGCTGTGATCAAAACCCTGAGAGACTAATAAGGAAACAAAATAAAGAATAAAAAGAACAATTTAAGAAAACAAGCACTTGTCAAAGGGTGATTGATTACAGCATGACGGTCCAAAACTCATTGGTCCCAGTGAAGGAAAATCACTATATAAATAGGGTGCTTTGCCATGAAATTTTGGATTCGTCCTGCCAAGACTTCCCCAGAGCATCGTGTCGCAACTGATAGAACACGGCTCCTCCCTACCCACGATCAACTTAGCTGGTCACTACGTTGCTCCGGACTCTGGACTGTTAACTATAACATCCACTGGCGGGACAGTGTGTGTGTGTGTGACTGAATGCATATGCAAATCGTTGCATCTCCAATAAACACAGAGTATTGCCTTTTCCCCTGAAAAAGATCCCGTGTGCTTCTTATAAACATAACAAGGGGATGGATCACTTGATGATTACCTGTTCTATTCATTCCATCTGAGGCACCTAGCATTAACCACTGTTGGAAGACAGGATAGTGTACTTGATGGACCTTTGGTCTGACCTAGTATGGCCAGTCTTATGTTCTTATGTATCCTTGTATTCTGTAGTTATACTTTGGGAAGCTTTTTTAATTAGACGTATTTCAGGTCTTTCACAGATTGCTAACACCTTCATTTGGAAAGCACTACACCTGCAAATATCCCCTTCTCTTAGCAATGTCACATTCATTTCTCTGAGTAACTTTACTTTGAACCAGTTATTACTTGTATCACAAATAATCCCATCTCTAATTAGTCCATCTATTAATTATTCAGTGTCATAAGACTTGGTTTTGTTAGGCAGTTCTGTAACATAACAGTCATTGGTCTCGCCTGACAGCTGTAAAGAACATGTGTCTTTCCCAAGAAACATTACTGCAAATATCAAAGTATTTTTTATAGTTTTTTTATGGCTTTTCCCAGCAGCTGACAATCTTCTTCATGGTTCCACTGGAATATATTGTAGAACTGCAATGCCTCTGAGACTATTTGTAGTATTGTGGAGAGATAACTCTCTCAAATTTCTCTTCAATGTAATTTCTTTTCAGGAAAATTCAGAAACACTGCAATCAGCTTCTCCTGTTTTCTATCATGTTCTCTCTCAAACTGTGGGCTTCACACTTTTGCCAAAAATTTAGCTCTCTTCGTGTGATAAAGGGTGCTGGTTAGAAACTGATCTTGATTTTCTGCCCCACGTCAAACTTGACATGGGTCAGGTTTACGAACAGTTATAGCTTTGTCACATGACAGACCAGGGTCAGTAGCCACTGAATTACAAATAGAATGTATTATCTGATCTATATTATGACAAACTCCATTTCCAACCACTATAGTTACAAAATGAGGCAAGTCCCCAAGCCAAATCTTTTTCATTCCCTTTCTGTTTATCTCACCTCCTAACCATATTTCTCTGCCACTTTTGCTGCTCTAACTTTCTCAATATGAGGATTTAATAAAGGCCCCAGGGGGAGCTGGGCACTACTGATATTTGTTATCTGTATACTTCATTCCACAGATAAAAAAAATCAAATCAAATCTAGGGCTTTAGGTGACAGTGTCATATTGAAGTCCTGTTTTTATGATTAAGGTTCCCTTCTTTCTCACGCAATTTGGACTTTGTTATACACAGTTCAAGTTTTAAATTAGAAGATTTTGTATAAGTGAAAAACTATATGGCACACTCAAATTATGGGACTGCAGCTTAAAGAATCAGTCACAGAAATTAGGGATGGGAAAGATGTATTAAACTGTCTAGTTCAATCTCTGCCAATTTAGGATTATCCCCTGCAACATATTTTACAACACGTTATTCCGAATTGTTTTCATGTGCGATTCCTCTCTGAAAAGTGACTCTGTACAACTGGCATTATGCAGTTCCATGCTGATTGAAACAGTGGTTTAGAAAGTAAAAGGACTTTTTTCCTAAATGCCAGCCTTGCATATTCAGCCCATCACACACCCTATCACCATAAATAAAGGTACTCTGTATTACGAGGCCTTCAGTTGCATCCATGCAATTTCATATTACGCCTTGGTGCAACCATATTGCCTTGGTTGTGCAGTGGTGCAAAGAAGAGCAAGGAGCACAGAGAGGCACTCGTAGTAACCAAGGTAAATGCTTTATTAGAAATAACGTGTTGCAGATAGTCAGCACTATTTCAGAGAGACTTACAATATTAACTGGTTTCAGAGTAGCAGCCATCTTAGTCTGTATTAGCAAAAAGAAAAGGAGTACTCCTTTTCTTTTTACAGTATTAACTCTGTACCTTCCCTCTACAACAGCTCCTTTAAGTGAAGGAATGGGTCAGCTACCTGAATCTCAGAACCTGCTGAGATTATTATTCTGACTCCTAGCCAGCTGGCTTCCTATTAGTCTACTGCCCCTCTGACTTCTCTTTGATCCTAGGCTTGACCCTTTCCTTTTTTATTTTGGTCATGGCTCTCTTTCCCTTTCCTTTCTTTCCTTCATCACAAGCTCAAAGTTCCTCTATGGGTTCAGGTCACAGATCTGACCTTTTCATCCATAGTGGGCAGATAAGCCACTCTCTTTCGTATAGTCAATGTCATCTCTACAGCACTCATTCCAGTCCCTATTTATTTAGGTACTCATATGGCCCTCAACACCATAATATCTGTGTGCCTCAGATACCCATGAGGGCTGAGTCTGTGGAAAAGAAGCTCATTCTTCTTCAGGATGATTTCCAGTGAACTCAAGATTTTTAAGTCAATTGTGGGAACAAACACTTTGCTGGGAGCCTCCAATTTTTGCCAAGCCAACAAGCTCACTTTGTTTTCATTTTCCATAAATTCCATGCACTTTGAGAATTACCAATCTCTTAGATTTGCTGCTGAATCCAGGATGGAGTTATGATTATAACTGTCTGCAAGCTACTCTTCAGTTGGATGTGGTTGCAAAGAGGTAGTATTTCATTCTGTCATGACCATAAGTCAGCAGCTCTGTAACACTTTTATTGTGTACACCTCCTCTTTCTCTGATGTTTTTCATTGCATATGACCTCTGCCTTCTTTGAGAAGCTTCATAATGTCATACAATGCCCCTTTTAATAATTATGGCATAAAGTTACTTGGAATGTTTTCCAAGTAGACAGAGGTGAGCTATCACATCTTTCATATGCACTGCAACCTCCTGTTCTCATTTACCTGCCTTCAACATCTTCTGTTGGGGATGAAATATTTGCTAAACAGTTTAATAAATCTTTCATACACATTCTTCTGTTCTGATATCAGCACAATGTCATCTACCTCATCTTCTGTGCCATATAAGAAGAAATGTACTTCAGAGTCATCACTTTTATTGCTAGTCATCCTCCAACATGAAGCTGCTCTAAATGAAGAAGTTCCATTTGGCTGAAGTAGCCCTCTGTGGACTACCTCCAACACCTCTGCAGCAGAACATTGTTGGTTCTGCTACTACAATGCCATCTGCAACTCCAGTGACTGGGGCAGGGTCTGCCTCTAACTGATTAGACACTGTCAATGAAGAATCTTTCTGGGGAGAGTATTATTTTGATGTTGTTGTGGGGAAAGAGGAGAGTAAGTGAAGCAGGGCTATTTTGATGTTGCGCCATCTGTGATTTCCGATTCTGTTACAATAGTTTTTTTTTTCACTGTGCCACCAAAAAATGGCTGGAAACTGCCCATAATAGCTGTTTTCCCTAGGCTACATTGAGTGAGTGTTCAATTCCCTGAGGACAAAGTGCACTGATGTAAATTTACTATGAAAGAGACACAGTGCTGCTGACTGTTGCAGAACTACCACTGTGTAGTAAATGCTTCACTGCTCTGTTACCCTGGGGGCTGAGCATTAACTACACTATTGAGCTGCAAATGCTTATCATCCTTTATAATTCAGACTATATAAATCATTGAAAAGAGACAAAGTCCCCCTGGGGAGCTCACAGGATTTATAAAAACGTAAAAATCACAACTATATTTGGCTGGCAGAGCTCCATTTAAACGACGGTATGCAAAGCTGTCAGCAGATATTCATAAAAGATACCTCATTTTTATTTTAATCTGTTGAAATGTTGGTGCAGCTCAACCCTTTCTCCAGAAGAAAACACTTTCACCTTTAGCAGTATATTATCATGAACCAGCATTAATAAATAATCAGTGTTAATGCTCTGTCTTCTTTCTTTCTTTCTTTTTCTTTCTTTCTTTCTTTCTTTCTTCCAGCTATTCTCAACACATGTATGGCTGCCCTTTCTTATATTCATCTTTACACACAGACACACAATGGTTTTCTTCATGGAGTGAGAGTACACATACCAACCTTGCTAATTACAAAATAATGATTACTAATTAAAGGTTCAAAATATTACAGTCGTAAAACATATTCCTATCCATTTGCAAAAGCAAGAGAGTATATAGTTCTGCTTCAGCTGATAAAATAGCACTCTTCTAACAAAGTGTTTGTAGAATGATCATAGCAGTAAGAGAAAAAAGACAAATTAGATTACTCTGTCCTCATGTAAGGGCAAGATATGTACCTTAATAGAGAGCTTAGGCCTTCATCCCGCCAACACCTATACACATTCACATCTATATACAGATGAGTAGCTTCATGTAAGCCAACGGGATTACTCACATAGAAACATAGTACCATGGAGTTATAGAAATGTAGGGCTGAAAGGGACCTCGAGAGATCATAAGTTCCAGCCTCCTGCAGGCTGGATCAAATAAACTAGACCATCCCTTTGAGGTGTTTGTCCAACCTGTTCTTAAAACCCTCCCTTATGGACAACAAACTCCTTGGAAGCCTACGCCAACAACTCCTTGGAAGTCTTTAGACATCAACTTGCTATTTAATATGGGAGCAAATAAGGCCAATACAGTTTTGGGCTACACACACAAAGAGGCAACTCCACAGAGAAGGGAGACAAAAATCTCTCCCTTTCTCTCATGACCTGAACTAGACTACTGTTATGAGGTGCTCAGAAATGAAAACCAGAAGATTAAATACTGACAAATTGGAGGGAGTTTAGAGAAGAGCATCAAAAATTATTAGACAGCCTGAAGCAACAGATTTCCAAGGAAACATCAAAAGGGCTAAATATGTACATCTACATATATCTTGGCAAAAAAATGACTAAGAAGGAACATGGCAAGAGTCTACATTTATTTGCATGGTGTGCACACAAAGAATAGAAGAAATATATTAGAGTATTACAGTTGGACAATGTGTAATTGGGGGTAATGCGATAATATGAATGTGACAGAGCACAGGTTTAACATACTAAAACAATGCGTAACAAAAAAGGCTCGGAGTTCTACACTAGCTTCAGTTTCTGGATGGATTTAAGATACAGTTCTATGGGACTACTCATGTGTAAAGTTATGCATTTGCATAAGTGGCCATATTCCATACTCTTGTAAAAGCAGCATTGATCCTTATAGTACATTTCTTAAGGTGATGTCAAGTCTCATTTTTAATGTCCCTAGTGAAAGAGCTTCCCTCATTTCCTTTTTGAGACTGTTTCATTATTATGATGATGTTCAGTTTAAGTGCTCTCTTTCCTAATTTTAATGGGAATTGAACATCCAAATCCCTTAGGTGGCTCTGACAATCTCAGCTTGTGTGTAGTTCCATTGATTTCAAAGGGACTACACACAGAGCCAATTTTCAGGTGGCATAAGTTGTCTCAGCTTCATTTATATCAAAGGAGCTATGACAATTTACAACAGGCAAGGATCTGCTCTTTTATAAGGCTGTAAAGTTAAGCACGTATATTAGTTTTTGCAAGATCAGGGTCTTAGGGTGAACATTCCTTTCCCCTTCTACTTCTGCCACACAACCATCAACATCTTAATACTTAAACTGAACTACACAGAGGAGTTGAAATGTCCAAAATTTCAGCTTAAGTGTTTATTTTTGCCTCTAAACATTTCCGTATTCCGAGAGCCAAAATTAAATATTTGTAAGTGCAGAAAACTGAACCTTGGTGAAATTAATATAAATTGTGTTGTATTCATGGCCCACTGTTGTGTTCCATGCTCATTATCTCCAAACTAAAAAAAACCCTATAAAATCTCATTATTTTGTTGCTGGCTTTTACATTTAATTATTACCACATGGAGGCAGGTAATCATTATGCTGATTATCCAAGAATGAGGTGTAAATAGCTTGTGTGGGGGTTATAATCAGATAATAACAGCGAACACTGCTTCTCTGTAAAATAAAGTGACATGATTTATAGCTATAACAAACAAACCTGCACACTTAATGAAATACTATATGATATTGTGCGTAGGACTACTGTCTGCTCAAATAGCTCCTTAATTTATTTATTCGCTATCTATCATATATGGATGTTGCCTAAACTATGGGCTCTTGGGAGCCATAATTCCATTACATATGAAATGAGTGGAGATATTTTACTCAAACTTGTAAAGGTCTGATTACCTCTAAACTTGGATACCATATATACAATTAAACATGTTCAGGAAAATCCCTCCCATCAATACCCCATGATTAGCCATAGAAGGGTGGGGGGTTTAGATTACAAATTTGATAGAGCAGAAGAGTAGAAATGAATGACATGAATAGTGATAGATAGACAGAGGGGCTTGTACTGCTTAAACTTCAAGAGCATATTACTGCTATGCAAAAAATAACACACACGGGGCTTGATTGTGGCTCTAGCATCACATGTGAGTAAATGGTGATGATGTGCACACACATGGGGATTAAAGTCCCTCTGTGTGGACATATTAGTCTTGCATGGATAGTGGCTCCAGGCCCAGGAGAAAGAACAGGGGCAAGCAAGCAGGGTGTGTGTAGATCTAGGTGTGAATGGGAGGGCATGGTGTCCCCCGCAAATGGCTGTAGCAAAGTACTCCTCCCACCTTCCCCAGAGAAAGAGAGAAGAGCCATGGAGCACAATTCCTTCCCTAACTACTTTTGGTGTAGTGCATTTTTTGCATTGCCCCCCACTCTGAGCCAAGCCTACCGGCTCTGTCTAGCCCTTAGTGAAAAAGGTTAATTTATTTTGTCAGTTTCTCGCAGGGCAAAAACAAAACCAAGAAAAACAGAAAAAAAGTTGTTGTTTTTTGTTAAATTTGGCAACATTCACCAAAAGAGAAACATCAATTTCTGAAATTTCCAAAGACTTAGGGAATTTTCAGTTACTGTGATGAGTAGGTCAGTCTACCTGCGAATATTAGGGTGTTTTTTGGGGAGGGGGAGAGGTAGATAATGCACCCACCTCTTTCTAATCAATGGCTCTTTTGCAAGTTCTGAGGTAGTGATATTTAAGTAGACAAGATCCTTGGCCCAGGATGAGACTGGTGGCTTGCTTTCACAATGCTAGTCATTCATTTCTCTCACTATACCAATTAATCTATCTTTCCAGCTTGTGTGAGAGTCCCTTTGATTGGTGCTCTCAATCTCTCTCTGTGAAGCATGCTAAATCACCACTAAATTTCTCACAGTGCATTTCAAGATTGATTTGTTACATGGAGCCAGTAACAAATACAATCCTATGTAAGAAACTTATCCTTTCTTATTTGAATTGTACATTTTGCATAAGAACACATTTCATTACATTTTCTGACCGACCTGTTAATACAAGATATTATATGTTTAATACAAGATATATGTTTAAGTCAAAATAATATTAAAATACTGGCTGAAAATAACAAAAGACAATAGATTCCAAGTGAATGCCTCCCAGTCTATGCTTCTTCACCCCATTATGCACAAAGATTGATCTTAACATAGTAAATATAAGTAATGAGGAAATCCACAGTTAGGAAATTGAAATAACACTCCTGTAAAAATATTTTCTGCTGAGTGATGAATAAGGTAGGAGAAAAACTAAGATCTGAGCAGAGTCATAAATGACAAGAGAATGTGCCATTTGGAATTCCATGACTCCATATAACCTAATACATTTGAAACTCACTTCTCCTTTGGCATTGACTGACCTGCCCAATTCCGTATCAGCTACAGCTATGAACGCACCTTTTTGTGCATTCCTTCCTCCACACTTCATAGAATAGAATATCAGGGTTGGAAGGGACCACAGGAGGTCATCTAGTCCAACCCCCTGCTGAAAGCAGGACCAATCTCCAATTTTTGCCCCAGATCCCTAAATGGCCCCCTCAAGGATTGAACTCACAACCCTGGGTTTAGCAGGCCAGTGCTCAAACCCCAAACAAGATGGAATTTGGCACAATCTCTGCAATACTCCACTTGTCACCAACTTCCCCCTTTAATCTGTAGCTATTTACCACTACCCTATGACAGGGTTATTAAGACAATTTTTTTAATTCTGTCAAGAGATTTTCCATCAGTTTCTTCCTCACTAAGCATATATACTAGTTCTATATGCAGC
This sequence comes from Lepidochelys kempii, assembly GCF_965140285.1. Classification (NCBI taxonomy): domain Eukaryota; kingdom Metazoa; phylum Chordata; order Testudines; family Cheloniidae; genus Lepidochelys; species Lepidochelys kempii. The sequence continues at coordinate 30,534,972 of NC_136388.1, forward strand.
ATCGTCCAAGTAGATTTATTTATTTATACAAGTTCACTTTTGTCATTTTTCATTTTCATAGATTCATAGATATTTAGGTCAGAAGGGACCATTATGATCATCTAGTCTGACCTCCTGCACAACGCAGGCCACAGAATTTCACCCACCACTCCTGCAAAAAACCTCACACCTATATCTGTGCTATTGAAGTCCGCAAACCGTAGTTTAAAGACTTCAAGGAGCAGAGAATCCTCCAGCAAGTGACCCGTGCCCCATGCTACAGAGGAAGGCAAAAAACCTCCACGGCCTCTTCCAATCTGCCCTGGAGGAAAATTCCTTCCCGACCCCAAATATGGTGATCAGCTAAATCCTGAGCATATGGGCAAGATTCACCAGCCAGATACTACAGAAATTTTTTTCCTGGGTAACTAGGACCCCACCCCATCTAATATCCCATCACAGGCCATTGGGCCTATTTACCATGAATAGTTAATTACCAAAACCATGTTATCCCATCATACCATCTCCTCCATAAACTTATCGGGTTAAATCTTAAAGCCAGATAGGTCTTTTGCCCCCACTGTTTCCCTTGGAAGGCTATTCCAAAACTTCACTCCTCTGATTGTTAGAAACCTTCGTCTAATTTCAAGTCTAAACTTCCCAATGACCAGTTTATATCCATTTGTTCTTGTGTCCACATTGGTATTGAGCTTAAAAAAATTCCTCTCCCTCTCCGGTATTTATCCCTCTGATATATTTATAGAGAGCAATCATATCTCCCCTCAACCTTCTTTTAGTTAGGCTGAACAAGCCAAGCTCCTTGAGTCTCCTTTCATAAGACAAGTTTTCCATTCCTCGGATCATCCTAGTAGCCCTTCTCTGTACTTGTTCCAGTTTGAATTCATCCTTCTTAAACATGGGAGACCAGAACTGCACACAGTATTCCAGGTGAGGTCTCACCAGTGCCTTGTATAACGGTACTAAAACCTCCTTATCCCTACTGGAAATATCTCTCCCAATGCATCCCAAGACTGCATTAGCTTTTTTCACAGTCATATCACATTGGCGGCTCATAGTCATCCTATGATCAATCAATACTCCAAGGTCCTTTTCCTCCTCCTTTACTTCTAATTGATGCGTCCCCAGCTTATAACTAAAATTCTTGTTATTAATCCCTAAATGCATAACCTTACACTTCTCACTATTAAATTTCATCCTATTACTATTACTCCAGTTTATAAGGTCATCCAGATCCTCCTGTAAGATATCCCTGTCCTTCTCTAAATTGGCAATACCTCCCAGCTTTGTATCATCCACAAACTTTATTAGCACACTTCCACTTTTTGTGCCGAGGTCAGTAATAAAAAGATTAAATAAGATTGGTCCCAAAACCAATCCTTGAGGAACTCCACTGGTAACCTCCCTCCAGCCTGACAGTTCACCTTTCAGTAGGACCCGTTGTAGTCTCCCCTTTAACCAATTCCTTATCCACCTTTCAATTTTCCTATTGATCCCCATCTTATCCAATTTAACCAATAATTCCCTATGTGGCACGGTATCAAATGCCTTACTGAAATCTAGGTAAATTAGATCCACTGTGTTTCCTTTGTCTAAAAAATCTGTTACTTTCTCAAAGAAGGAGATCAGGTTGGTTTGGCATGATCTACCTTTTGTAAAACCATGTTGTATTTTGTCCCATTTACCATTGACTTCAATGTCCTTAACTACCTTCTCCTTTAAAATATTTTCCAAGACCTTGCATACTACAGATGTCAAACTAACAGGCCTATAATTACTCGGATCACATTTTTTTCCCTTTCTTAAAAATAGAAACTATGTTAGCAATTCTCCAATCATATAGTACAACCCCTGAGTTTACAGATTCATTACAAATTCTTGCTAATGGGCTTGCAATTTCATGTGCCAATTCCTTTAATATGCTTGGATGAAGATTATCTGGGCCCCCCGATTTAGTCCCATTAAGCCGTTCGAGTTTCGCTTCTACCTCAAATATGGTAATATCTACCTTCACATCCTCATTCCCATTTCTCATGCTACCATTATCCCTAAGATCCTCATTAGCCTCATTAAAGACTGAGGCAAAGTATTTGTTTAGATATTGGGCCATGCCTAGATTATCCTTGACCTCCACTCCATCCTCAGTGTTTAGCGCTCCCACTTCTTCTTTCTTTGTTTTCTTCTTATTTATATGGCTATAGAACCTTTTACTATTGATTTTAATTCCCTTTGCAAGGTCCAACTCTACTTGACTTTTAGCCTGTCTCACTTTATCCCTACATGTTCTGACCTCAATACGGTAGCTTTCCTTGCTGATCCCTCCCATCTTCCACTCCCTGTATGCTTTCTGCTTTTTCTTAATCACCTCTCTGAGATGCTTGTTCATCCAGCTTGGTCTACAACTCCTGCCTATGAATTTTTTCCCCTTTCTTGGGATGCAGGCTTCCGATAGCTTCTGCAGCTTTGATTTAAAACAATCCCAGGCCTCCTCTACCTTTATATCCATAAATTCTTCAGTCCAATCCACTTCCCTAACTAATTCCCTTAATTTTTGAAAGTCAGCCCTTTTGAAATCAAAAACCCTAGTCACAGATTTATTTTTGTTAATCCTTCCATTCAGTTTGAACTGAATTAGTTCATGATCACTTGAGCCAAGATTATCCCCTACAACCATTTCTTCTATGAGGTCCTCACTACTCACCAAAACCAAATCTAAAATGGCATCCCCTCTAGTCGGTTCAGCAACTACTTGATGAAGGAATCCATAAGCTATCTCATCTAGGAAAATCTGAGCCCTATTATTATTACTAGCACTCGTCCTCCAGTCTATATCTGGGAAGTTAAAGTCTCCCATGATCACACAGTTTCCATTAGTATTTACTTTATTAAAAACATTAAAAAGGGCTCTATCCATATCCAGATTAGATCCCGGCGGTCTATAGCACACCCCAAGCACTATCCCTGGGGAAGCTCTAATAGTTTTCTTCCCCAATGTAATTTTTGCCCAGACGGACTCAGTCATATCCATTTCATCGCTTCTTATTTCTTTACATTCTACCTCATCATAGATATACAATGCTACTCCACCACCTTTACCTTTATTTCGGTCTTTCCTAAACAGCACATACCCTTCAATACCTGTGGTCCAGTCATGACGACTATTCCACCATGTTTCTGTTATCCCTAGAATATCTGGTTTCACTTCCTGCACCAGTAGCTCTAGTTCCTCCATTTTGTTACCTAGGCTCCTCGCATAGGTGTACAAACATCTAAATTTTTGCTGTTTGGCCTCACTCACATTCTGTACCCTATTAGGCACAGTCATTCTACAGCCAGTATAACCTATTAGACTGGTATCTACACTGCCCTTCCTCCTACCCACGGCTGTATCCTCTCTTACTTCGTTTTCTTTCCTCTCAAAGCTAAAATCCGGCGTGGAGATTACTTGGACATCTCCAACCATCTCCCCCAAATTCCTAGTTTAAAGCTCTCTTAATCAGTTGTGCCAGCCTCCATCCTAGAAGTCTATTTCCTTCCCTACTCAGATGAAGTCCATCCCGAGAGAACTGTCCTCTGTCTATGAATGCCTCCCAGTGGCCATACATCCCAAAGCCCTCTTTATAGCACCACTGCCTAAGCCATCTGTTGATAGTCGTAATCTTGTCACATCTTTGTTGCCCTTCTCTAGGAACAGGCAGAATTCCAATAAAGATCACTTGAGCCTCAATTTCCTTAAGCATCTTCCCCAGCCTAGCATAGTCTCCCTTAATACTTTCCAGTGAGAATCTAGCCATATCATTTGTTCCCACATCCTTGTATCCCACAAGGATAATTAGGGGATTCTTTCCTGATCCCTTTAGAATCCTTTTCAACCTCAGTTCTACATCCCATATCCTAGCACCTGGAAGACAGCACACCCTCCTATTCACTGGATCAACTCTGGTTACAGGCCTATCTATTCTTTTCGGTAAAGAGTCCCCAATCACATAGACCTGCCTTTTCTTGGTGACGGTGCGATTCTCCAGTCTATCCCCTGTTCCCTCTGGCTGCAAGTTCTTTCCATTCCTATTCTCCCTTGTAATCCTCTTCAACCCATCCCGTATCCTCCAAAGGTTCATATTTTAATGTCTTTAAAGAAGCTGCTTGGCTCTAAAGTAACTGCACACACAAATGCACATGCTTTATAAATGAAGGTGGAAAAAAAGAGGTAAAAGAATTATAGATCTTGAAAGGTTTTACCCACAAATTTAAAATAGCAACAGGGGGAATGACTTTCCTTTTTCATACTGAGTTTCAAATTCAGCGTTGATCATACATGAAAAACAAGGAAGGTAGACATATGGGGGGAACCATTGCTGCCACTACTGACCCTGTTGCTGGTAATGTATAATCTATTTACCCCAAAACTGATTTTGCAGCAAGTATAACCACAGGACAAAAAGCTAGTTCTGGAAGCAAATACCTCACTAGGATGAAGAAATGAAACAGTGTCAAGTTGGTGGCTTCATGGAGTTACACCAAGGAATTTTTGCCAGTACAGTAATGTCAGCTAAAGATGTGATTTTTAATGACATTTCTATACTGTCAAAAGAATTATACCAGCAAAAAGTGTTTTTGCCAAGATACCTTATTTCATTTAGGGAACTGGTATAAACAGTACCACTAAAAGCACATATTTTGCTGGCAGAAGTTATGTCTACACTGGAAGGGTTTGCCAGCAAACCTTTTCTAGTATAAGCTAGACCTAGGAAAAACACAATGTGGTCTATAAGTATCTACATAGGGAGCAAATATTTGATAATGGGATCTTCAGTCTAGCAGAGAAAGACATAACACTATCCAATAACTGGAAGTTGAAGCTAGACAAATTCAGATGGAAAATAAGGCATGGATTTTTAACAGTGAGAGTAAATAACCATTGGAACAATTTACCAAGAGTTGTGGTGGACTCTCCCTCACCGACCATTTTAAAATCATGACTGGATGTTTTTCTAAAACATATGCTGCAGGATTTATTTTGGGGAAGTTCTATGGCCTGGGTTATGCAGGAGGCCAAACTGGATGATCACAATGGTTCCTTCTAGCCTTGGAACCTATGAATGTATGTTCCGAGGTGGATTTCAAGCTAGCTTTAAGGCTAACCCCTTTCAGAGGCAGGTATTTATAACATAAGATCAATTCATATCAGCTGAATGAAGCATTTTTAGAATATAGGTAGTATGAGTGGCTTTAAACTGCTCAAACTACTGTTTTTTCCCCTTGTAATGCTTAAAAGAAGCTTTCCATGAACTCCTAAGTAAAGATAATGTAGTTTGTTATCCATTTCCCCAATGAAACAGCTTACAAGACCACCACTCTCTAGCCAAGGCTGTGTTTATACCCTTTACCATAATAGGATATAAAATGGTAAGTTACAAGAAACATTTAATAGAGGAATCTTTCACCTAAATGATGATGAGACACCAGCTCTGGAAGCTACTAGCAGTTGTGTTTTAATCACTCAGAATCAGATTTGGACAGCTTTACTCAAGGAGAGAAGTTCCTTACCTCATGAGTAGTCCTACTAATTCAAATGGAATGTTTGAAATTGAAGGCTTTTTAATTTATGATTTTTTGCATGAGAATTTTTATATAAATTTTTCAGTTTCAATTTTTTTTCCTATTTTTGACTTGTTTTTCTTCATTGTTTTGGTTTCCTTTCCCCTCTTTTTAATTCTTCCCCCCCTTTCTCCCTAATTTCTTTCTAGTTTTCAATGTAAAAGGGAAAAAAAGAGGAAAAGGCAAAAATAGTAAAAGACCAAGTATTTTTCATTTTAAGAACATAAGAACGGCTGTACTGGGTCAGACCAAGGGTCCATCAAGCCCAGTATCCTGTCTTCTGACTGTGGCCAATGTCAGGTGCCCTAGAGGGAATTAACAGAACCGGTAATCGTCATGGGATCCATCCCCTGTCGCCTATTTTCTAGCTTCATCGACAAAATGTTTTTTTTAAAAAAAAGCACGAAAATTCCCCATTTAGAAAAAAGGCCATTTTCTTCAATGGGAAAAAAAGAGATTGCCCCCCTACTTACTACACTGATAGGTCCTTTCAGCTGTTAACCAAAAAACTGTTATTTCAAATGGATGAGGGTAAATGCCAAGCAATGCTTCTGCAAGGAAAGTTGTCAAGGCTAACTTAACTCTTATTTTAATCGTATTTATCCCTTTATTTCCCCTAATAAACTTCACTGTAATAAAGAAACAACCTGAACTGGATTTGGTTACTCTTAGTATAAACCAGTGATTCTCACCTTTTCCAGACTATTGTACCCCTTTCAGGAGTCTGATTTGCCTTGTGAACTCCAAGTTTCACCTCACTTAAGAAGTACTTGCTTACAAAATCAGATATACAGATACAAAGATGTCACAGCACACTGTTACTAAAAAATGCTTGCTTTCTCACTTTACCATATAATTATAAAATAAATCGACTGGACTATAAATATTGTGGTTACATTTCAGTGTGATATTTGAGCCTATTTTCACTTGTGAGCCTTGTCTGGAGCCCGAGCCTCAGGTGGCAGGGCTGAAAAATGTAACTTAGCTTCATGGGGCCCCTTGTGGCTCAGGGCCTTGGGCAATTGCTCTGCTTGCTACTCCCTAATGCCAGCTCTGCACTTGCGATCCCCCTAAACCCATCTCATCAACCCCTAGGGGCTGAAACCCTGAGGTTGAGAAACACTGATCCAGATGATTTGAGTACCCCTTGGAAGACCTCTGTGTACCCCCGGGGTACGCATACCCCTGGTTGAGAATCACTGGTATAGACAATCATTGTCCAATTATCTAGAAACAAAGGAAAATGACCTCTTCCTACAGGAGACAAAGTCAGGAGCAGAGGTATTCATCTGTGCACTGAATCAGTGGCACGATAACTGAAGAGTGCCCACCCTGAAATATCACTGGCTGAATTGCGGGCAAAGAGCAAGCGAGTAACACCTATAGTGCAAAAGGCCTGGCTTCAAAGGAATATTGTTTACGCATACAGTGATTTCTCTCATATTTTTAACTTTCCATTATAATCACCTCAAATATGGTTTTGAAAATATTTTGAACTGCTAGCCATTTCAATTCATTGTCATGTTTTCCAGCCTCTGGAGCACTGCTGTCCCAAATGAAGACAAAGTAGTGACATTATGGCTGTCAAACGAAGTTACTAGTATCTGACAGCAACAGCTATTGCTTTAGTACAAAATTTCAAAGTCCTCTATGCATGATCTGTTTGATTACAAGAACCCATTGTGATGGGATTTGTGTGTGTGTGTGTGTGTGTATATATATATAACAGCTAAAGTTCCTTTTATTAACCCACATACAATAAGTGGATTAATCCCAAGAATCAAGACGCATGGGTTATGAATCCAATAGCAACCATCACTGGTGACATTGCATTTGATGTCAACATGGTTATAGCAATAAAATCAACAGCGAGGTGGAGGAAATCTCATTATAGTCTTTTTACATCAGAAATTGAAACTGAACAAATTCAAAGTGAAATACCATACAATGAAACCAGATACAAGAACTTTTATTGCAGTGTGTTCACATAAAAGACACCCTGAGAGATGATACAGACTACATTAATGGTGACTTTCAGGATTGCTTCCTCCATATTTTATTTAAATCTTAATTCATTAGGACTTTTACTGCAATTTAGAATTAATTTAAACCCATTTACTATGAAGTGTCAAAGTAATCTCACTATAGAGATCTCAATTAATGTATTACTTTTTCAAAACATATCCTTTTCATATTTGCAAAATGTAATCATGTTTGTATTTTATCCATATATAATTATACAACAAAGATTAATGAAAAGCTGTCTTGGTGTATCACTTCAATTTTAAATAGATATCTACTTCACAGCTAGTTATATTACACCACAGTAAATGTTTTCTTTACTGGATTCTTGAATATCTTATAATTTAGGCCTCAGCTCTCCAAACTCATAAACAGGTCATCATGAAACTACTTCCATGAATAGCCCTGTAGAATTGAATACTACTCACATGTAGAGCTAAACACATTTGAAAGTCTTGAAGGATCAAACCTTTAAACCTCAACACATTTCTATAATAATATGTCTCACACCACAGGGGTGCCATTACAGTCAATTGGCTACTGGCAGATTGTGTCTGTCCCCTTCACATGTAGTGAAAGTATATTAGTTCCAGGATTTTTCTGCTGCTGCTGTTGTTCCTGTGTTTAGTTGGGAAGGGGTAAACTAAATGGAAAGAAAAAGTGAAAGGAGACGGGACACTAAAGGGAGGAGGTATGAGGGGCAGTCCTGGATTAACCAATGTGCCGTCAATGTACTTGCACAGGGCCTGCATCTCAGAAGGGCCCCAAACCACTGTGGGGAGGGGACCAAAAAACAAAAAATCAAACCTGATCAGTGCTGTGCGAGGGTGCAATGCCACTCTCTCAGATTTGGTCCAAGGAGCTTTTCTCTCTCAAGTTCCAAGGCAAGGCACAAAGGCAGAGATGGTATACAAGGAATGCAAACATTCAGTATAGTTAGTTATGCTGTCAGCACTAGCCTCTGAAAAGGGGGCATGGAGAAAGCAGAGCCTTATGGAGTACTCATGAGAGAAGAGAGAGGGGCTTGGATGGTTCTTAAGTGTTTCCTCCGAGTAAAAAAAAACAGACAAAAAACAAACACACCCACTTGTGCTGCTGTTGGGGGCCCCTAAGGAGTGAGATAGGCAAGGGACAGATGTGATCTTCTTCCTTAATCTCCATGTGGTAAAGAGGAAGTTCTTCCCACACAGATGCTATTCCTCCCGTCAGCCAACTGCGTTTCAGAGCTGCCAACCATTACTATTCTCCAGGGTGCATGGCACCTTTACATTTCTCTTGAAAAAAAATCAAGCTGTTTTTGAAGTTCACCATGTCTCAGTTAGCTCTCTTACTTCTCTCAATCTTTAAAAGTGAATGTTAATACCATTTTAATTTTAAAATATATCATCTATGGTCCTCTTCAGATTCAGCCTGGCATCCCAACAGACTTGGAAAAGCATAAACATGAGTGAACTAAATAAATATGATTTTACAACCATAGTACATCCTTTGTCATGGGAATATCAATATCAGCACTGTAATACTCTAATTTGTAAGAGAGCACAACCTACCACTTCAGCTTTTTAAATGGTCTTAATTTTGATTGTCTGCCATTCCAGATCTTATCCTAAGACTTTCAAGACTGCTACAGTAGTGACATACTGTGCATGCAGCATATTGCTGTCTTGAAGAGAATGCTAGAGGGATTTAAAAGCCACTGTTGTGGTTCTCGTTCACTGTAAAAGAACTAAAAACGTTCTGACATATGAATCCAATTAAAGATGTGGGAACATATTCCAGTGAATCTCAGACCAATGACAACTTTATTCTTTCCCAACAAAAACAGATCATTTAAGTTTCAGTGCAAAAGGTATTTTTTTGCTCTACAGCTGGGTTGATTACAGGGGAAGTAATCTGGATGTGAGAAGGCTTATTAACTAAGACCACGACCTGAGAAAGAGAGCTAGTGTCTAACAACCCAGAGGAAAGACCTGGGGTGAGAAAATAGCCAGGACCTACTAGCTGACAGATGAGAGAGATGGCAGCTAAATCTGAGCTAATAATAACTGTTAATAAGTTGATTAATTTACCTTTTATTTCCTATTCACAAATTCTCCATGAGAGGACTCTGAAATTCTCAAATGTATTCCTTATTAAAAAATTATTGTGCAAATTGCCAATAGAGGAAGAGAGGTTCTTTGAGTTACATCAATGAATAAATTCAGTGCCACTACTCATGGTACATAAAGTTAAACACGTGCATAAATAGTTTCAGGATCTGGGTAAAATAGCCATGAACGCTGGTAGCAACTGTAAGGCATATCCAAGTTTATAATGCATGGTTGGCCCAGTTACTTATGAAGAGCCCTAAATCCAATCAGTGAAATGAGAGGAAAAATTCTGAAACCAAAGATCTGATTACCTATGGTGATTGCTTTCTTATGGCAGGAATCATTCGATGGCACTGCTACATGTACTCTTACCAGTTCTCCTCCTTAATGTGAAAGCAGTGTATTGCTTTAGAAGAAACATTAGTTATTAGTTTTATGGATGCAGAACTTTTGGGGAAAGCTGAGGCAAACAGCAAGAGGATTTGCTCTCTGTCTTAATCTTTCTAATTGCAGTTAATTTGAGGGCAGTTGTTTCCTGAGAATGAGGCATTGGTGTTTGGGCTGAGATTCCAGGAAAAAAGGCGTTTGTCTGAATGCCATTTTGTGACCACCTCTATTCAAAGACTGGTATATATAGTGTAACTAAACCAAATTGCACTCAGAAAATCTCCAGACTCTGCCTCACTAATTTTTCCTCTAATGGGAAACTGACCTCCAAGACTACGACATCTGCTACTTGCTTTGCAGTACCAATACCCTATTCCAGTGGTTCTCAAACTAGGGGCGCCACTTGTTCAGGGAAAGCCCCTGGCGGGCCGGGCCGGTTTGTTTACCTGCCGCGTCCGCAGGTTTGGCAGATTGCAGCTCCCACTGGCCGCGGTTCGCCGCTGCAGGCCAATGGGGGCTGCGGGAAGGGTGGCCAGCACATCCCTCGGCCCGCACTGCTTCCCACAGCCCCCTGGAGCTGGAGCCCCCTAGTTTGAGAACCACTGCCCTATTCCATAGTTGTTGTTGGATAACATACAGCCAAAATCTAAACAGTTGTTATGTTCAGATTACATTCTAGACTGACTATCACAATGCTGTTCATTAATGATGATATTTATACTTGGTAGTTGTTAGAGATTTTTTGAAAGGTACCTGAAAAATAATCAGGGAAGATTTAGTGGGCTGATAAAACTGTCACACTTCCACTAAGAAATGACCTAGTTTGTTGAAGTGCTTCCTTAATTAAGGGAGTTCAAACATTAACGATGACAGTAGTGTTATCGCTGAGTTATACCTGCCATCGCCCCACTTTTGTTAGATGCCTTTAATCAGTTTCTCCAGCCTCATATGCAAACTTCATGTTTTCCAAAGCAACATTTCCAAAGTCCAACCTTGTTCACAGTGAATCTCTCCTGGAGAAAGCTTCATTATCCTGTCTGATCTTTTGCCTTGTGGCATAATGATCCAGGAGACAAATCAGCAGACTGCAGCAGTTAATTTGAGTCTGGAATGTGAAGAAATGGAGACTTCAATCTGAAGATAACAAATGACGGGAAATCAGCGGGACATAAACTGAACACTCCAAAGGCCCGGTGACACAACATGCAGCCTGATCTAGGGCAGCAAAACCTCAAAGAAAAACAACTGGACTAATTTTAAAATATGTTAAGGGTACAGTGGCAAAAACATTTTGTATGAACAACTGCATGAGCCTAAGTACTTTAAAATGTGAGTCCTAAAAGCCACCAGGACACAGAGAAGCCAACAAATGAAAAATAGCCAAACTGAAAAGAGAAGAGGGACCACTTCAACATGAGTCCACACAACAATGAGAGAATAAAACAAAATCTAGAGCACAGTTAGACAGCAGGGATAAAAAACACCAATTAGCCAGAGCAAGTGAGCAGGCCCACAGGAGATAAAACTATAGCAGCTGGTAATTAAATGTAGCAATTTCTATGTTATGACTGTGAAAGTTGGAGAGTATTTTTAAAGAATGTATGATGTCTATGCATGGCTCAAATGTAAATATTTTCCAGGAATGTAATGTAAACATTACTAAAGACATATGTATATGTACACAGACCATGCAAAAATAAAATGCCTTAACATTTCTTTACCTCATATAAAAGTGTTAAGACTTAACGTTTGTAAAGTGATTTGGAATCCTGCATAATAGGTGTCATATAAGTAGTATTCATTGTTTATAGTCTAATGAAGATCTCCAGACTGAGCACAGATACATGTCATGTATCACTGGCAAAGTTAGTCAGGCATGTGTTAATCTTGAGAAATCTGTGTAAGATTTATGATTTCTTTCCCATTTTAACAGGTGTAGCTTCTGATTAGCTTACAGGAAGTGCATTAATCACTGTTTTAGAGTCTTTTATCTTTATTATATAGAGATTCATTTTGAAACTGTGTGGTCAGACTTCAGTGTAATAATGTTTCATGTTTCATTCATACAGAATATCACTTGCTCAAGCAATAAAAGTTGGCTGGAACTTTTCATAAAATCTCTCGGCAGATTTGGTTCACTGTCAGAACTTTCCTTTCATGATCATATGAGACATTTCAATTTCAAACCATTTTGTGTCTAAGAATTAATTAAATAAAGATTTCTTTACCAATGTAGTTTAATTGGAAAAAGAAGAATGCAAGGCACTTCGGAGTGGCTTTCCTGAGAATTGCTCCATTTAGGGCAATAGCTATAACTTCATATCACAACATTTAGGGCTATAGCAATAATTCATATAACAAATAAATGCGCATACATATTTTACACAGAAAAAACCCTCAAGACATCCATCACCATGAGATTCCGCCTGTAGGCTAGAAACACAGAAAATGGTCCCTGTAACCTCCAGCGAGTTATTCCATCATTAGATTAACTACTACTAAGGCAAGCCTATACATCATTAAAAGAGACAAGTGCAGTGTTGGCAATACAAGAATAATAAGTAGAACAACCTGCATTGTCACTTTGTGTAGGAATGTAGCAGAAATTTTAGAGACACTGGGGGGGAGATGAATATTTAGTCACTACAAAAAAATGATGAACCAAATGCCTGTTCAGCAGATGTGTCTATCTAGTTTATCAGTATTTACAGTACATTATGATGACGTGTGAAAATTGACTATATTAGTCACAATGTCAAAATGGGCTGCTCTGACATGCAGAATATTGTATTTTGTTATCCTACTAATAAATTAAATGTTTTTTACTTAACCTTACCTTTATTCCCCTCTCTGTTCTAGTGACAGCTTGTTATTTATGTGAAATATTTCCTGTCTAAGTTCATTTGCAAAGCACTGCAAGTAAATACTGAATATCTGCAAGGGCCGGAGTTGGCCTCCATTACTCACACTGAATAGACATGCCCATCTTCTCTGTAATATTCAGGATCATCAGCCTGATTTTTCTGTGTGTGATCATCATTACTATCAGTTCACATTCCTCCAGGCCTGGTCTATGCAAACAGGGTGACATCATACCTGCCTCGTGAGTACTTCAGACCAGTACAATGCCTGCGCAATCCAACCCACATTCTTGCTAAATCCTGACTCTCAAACTCAACCCCCAATATCATTCTCCTTTAACATTAGATGGATGTGATTTGCCCATTGGGGAGCACGGAAGAAGCTCATCCCACAACATGCCTCTTCTCTCAAATGATCTAAGATGAAGAACTAAAGCCTGCTGACCCAGTTATAATCCACCTGCTGTTTGCCAGGTATCTTGTGGGCTCACTGCACTATTAATTGCCTCCAAATCCAAACATCCACCTTGTTTCAGATGTCTCCTGAAAATTACAAGCAGAAAAGTTTTACCTCACATTCTGCACCTGACCTGATGGTCCTCACTATAGGGCAAGCATAGGGCATAACATTCCAGTATCCAGGTTCAGTAGCCTGAATCTCTCTGGGAATCAAATGCACACAAAGCTGCAGATGTTACTGCACTAATCCTGAAGGAATACATACCAACGTTTTCTAGACTGTCCTCCAAACAGCCCAACACTTTTCTTGGTATAGCAGCAAATGGTTATCTGGTTGGGTAGGTGCCCTCCCTGTGTAAAATGCCTAGCTCTTGTATTATGCAGAACCAGAAATGTTCCTATGGCTTTCATGGACATCCTTGTCTATCTGGACATTCCTTTAGTTGTATTATGGCCCTCCACCCACTTCTGCTTGATCAATCTTTGACCCTTATTTAACCTGTACCTTTGCCAATCCCAATTACAAGCCTGGAGCAGTCCCTTTATGTCCCAAACACATCTTCACTAACCTTAACAGTGCTGAAATTAGAGCTGAATTCCAACATGTCAAAATTTCCTTTTGTCCCAAATTGGAACAAAAAGGGGGGTGGGTATATTTTCTTTACCTAGAAAGTAAAAAAGGTGGTATAACACATTGTTACTCTGATGACCCCTAAGCAGTTCCATATCCCACTGTTGGGGCCTGATCCTGTTCCAATGTAAGTCAATGTCAAAACTCCTATTGATTTCATGATTGTGTGTATGCAGAGTGAACATTTTTCAACCAGCTGTAGCTGAACAATTTTTAAGCATAACTTTCTGCTGGCAGGGAATCACGGCAAGATAGTGAAGTTCCTTTTCTAATATTAAAAAAGTATTCTTGGACACATAAGGCACCAATCCTACATTTATAGGAACATGAATAAAAACCTAATAGGCCTTTTCCATCTCCAATGTCTATGACTGTATGATCTAACAATAAACTGTTATCTCCTTTTATCTCATCTTTAAGATCTGCGGTTTAAACATTACACAGACTTTCTTTTCTATAAAATGTATCAACACACATGTTGATTAATTTTATGGTGGCCCAAGTTTTTCTTTTTTGGCAGCAGAAATATTCTTAGTCAGTCTACCTGCACAGTTGTATGGTTTTTTTAGGTTGTGTATCACGATATATTGGTCCCAAACTTACGATCCATGTGCATTTTAAGTTCCTGTTGAATCAGTTAGAGACTCCAGCTAAAGCAGGGGCTGCCGCATTGGTGGAAGGGGATGGAAAGGGGATAAAATAGGCCCCAGCCAGGGCCATCTTATCCCCCAGCACTCCAAAACCAGAAGTGCTTAGGGGAGACTCCCCCGACACTTTGGGGAAGCTAGAACCAGGTGGTCCCTCCCCTCTCGTTCAGGACCTTTAGCTGTTTGGAAAACTTTCTGTAATTCTGACAGAATTTTATGCATGCTGTGCTGATTGGCCGTTTGTTCCAATCCTCTCCCTCCCCATCCCTCAGTCTCTTCACCTCATTTTCACTCCACATCTTCTCCCCCACCCTCATCCTCCTTGCTTTTACTTTTCTTTCAATTTAGCATCTCTCTTTTTAACTCGCCCTTCCCCCCCAAATAGAATTAACATACTGTTTGCTGCCATTTCATTGTTCACTCTGCCTGTGCTGTAGTTTTTTCCTCACCCTGTGTCTATCTGGCCTATTTAGACTGAAAGCTCTTTGCGGCAGGAACTATCTACTTCTCTGAGTTCGTACATTGCCTAGGAAAATGGGGCCTCTTCTTGGTTGGTCCTTAGGCACTGCCATAATAAAACATGATTAATCATAATAAGTGGGTACACAAGTCATGGAAATATACAATGATGTAAAGAAGAATAAATAAGATCTTGATGCTGTAATGAACTCTGTGGTAACAGATACCTCTGCTGTGTAAATCCCACTGTCTTCTGTAGGGCTCTGTGTGGGCACAATGATCCCCACATGCAGAGTTTACTGAAGGATTTTGCCTAAAAAATGAAACCTTTGATTCAGTAATACATATTTAATGTGTTCAATGACTATCATTCTGACAGTGGCAAACACTGTGTTACCAGTAACTGACAGTGATGATAAAAATATATCCCTGGATAAAGAATCAAAACAAAAGAAAGCTTACGGAAGATATTTCAGAGAAATTATCACCAAAAGATAATTGTGAAGGATTGAAGATGATCAGGGAAACTTGGCTATTTACTATTTTTTAAATGAAAAACAACATTTCAAGATAACTTAGCCACAATGGCACCATCTACATTTTCATGTATACTTTAAAAAGTCATTTTAAGTAAATGTGCCCATGAAAATAACTGCAAAATACCACTTACAATTAGGGTGTTACATTATTTATCAATCTGTTTATTTATTACACCTATTTCATACACTGTTTTCATTACAGTCAAGCTCATTATTTTTTTCTAGCTATTGTGAAAGTCACAATATCCCAAGGAAGATAAAAAAAATCTATAGCCTAACAATTCAATTCATGAACATAACTATGGTTTTGATCCAACTCCTTTTGAAGTCAATGGGCATCTTTCCATTCACTTTAAAGGGAGCGGTATCAGATTCTGAATGTATTGTTTTAGAAAGAAGACGAAAGAGATATCACATATAGGTAGAACCTTATTCCTTTGCAATTCAAATACAACATGATTCTGCAATATAATTATTTCCAAAAATGGTTCTTGGGGCCACAGCTTTTTCCTAGTGGAGATTTTGGTTACAAGTGAAAATGAAGTTTGATAAGTTTTATCTATGGTCTAGCAAGCACTTAAAGTAATGTGTAATTTAAGCATGAAAATAGTCCATGTCATGCCCATGCTTCAAGTTGTGCATTTTTTAAAGTACTCGGTAGAATGTTCTTTGTAGAAGTTGGTGCTCTTTGTACAACCACCACTCAGCTTGAGATAATTCATTCACTGCTTGCCTTAAAATAATGAAATAGTATCCAGTGAAAATACCTAAAGAATGGCATGGGAATCTTGTACAAACTATAGTTTAAACAAATAAATCTGTCAATTTATCATCTGCAACTGTTTGTTTAGTATCAAACTTTACTGTACTGTGTTTCTGTAGTGGCAGCAAAATAGATCAAGTAATAATTTAATATAACATAAACCTACCAAGACTTTAAGCAGTCTTTGAACCATATGACTTACTATGTTCACTGAATACCGCTCAAAGCAAACTTTCCTTGAAATTTATTTATTCACAGCACTACCTACATTAACTCAGTATTCTCACCTTTGCATTAACCCTACCACTGCTTTGTCATGTCAGTTCATCTGGTCTACTGGGGAAGCTTTACCTTAATTATTCCCAGAGCTGAATTCCTGCTATGTTTTCAACATATGGTGCTCTAACCAGTTCCTTTCTCTGAGGAAAGGATATTCACTCCTGCTATGCAAAAGAATAAATGGACACGAATCTGACATCAGGAATCATAACATTCAAAAACTGTAGAACCGGAGAACACTTCAACCTCTCTGGCCACTCAGTAAAAGATTTAGGGGTGGCAATTTTGCAACAGAAAAGCTTCAAAAACAGACTCCAATGAGAAACTGCTGAGCTTGAATTAATATGCAAACTAGATACCATTAACTTGGGTTTGAATAGAGACTAGAAGTGACTGGGTCATTACACATATTGAATCTATTTCCGTATGTTCCGTATCCTCACACCTTCTTGTCAACTGTCTAAATGGGCCATCTTGATTATCACTACAAAAGTTTTTTTCTCCTGCTGATAACAGCTCATCTTAATTAATTAGCCTCTTACAGTTTGTATGGCAACTTCCACCTTCTCTGTATGTATATATATATATCTCCTTACTATATGTTCCATTCTATGCATCCAATGAAGTGGGCTGTAGCCCACAAAAGCTTATGCTCTAATAAATTTGTTAGTCTCTAAGGTGCCACAAAGTACTCCTGTTCTCTTTAAGTATGTGATCTCTCAGCACTAAATGTGTCTGTGTAATATAAAAAGGGAGCAATACAACTTCAGCAATGTCAATTTTCTGGTATATCAATATTTCACTTTTATCTGAATAAGACCAACAGATGTCATAATGTATATCACATGCAGAATTTATAGACAGGGTAAGCATTTAGATACCATTGCATTAATTCAGATTTATAATAAAAAACACTATAATGAAAAGGAGAGAACAGCTGCTTATTATAGGTAAAGAATGTATTTCAGTTGCAAATAGCGATGGGTTCAACCAAACTCTGTATCTGAACACTTTAAATTTGAGGAAATTCAGATCCAGATTCAGATGCAAACTTTGTGTACCATACCCATTGTGAGTTATAATATCTACTGCAGAATAGAGAAAAGAGTGGGCACCAAACAAAGAATCGATCTACTCCTCAGTCTAGTAAAACACTAGGGACTTTTGGATGGCAGTATTCTAAAGTGCTACGTGGCTCTTTTGTTTCTTCCCCAAAATCCAGAAATGAGTCCTCAGTGATAATGAAATCCCATAGTATAGTAGTATTCCTCCTGCAATGGTTAACAATGAAAGATCCAAGTTAAAATTTCATGAGGCACTGTAAATTTCCTCTTCCTTACAGGGTGCTCAGTAATCAAGGGAACTTCTGAAAGTGCCTCACATTGTTGCTCATTTATTTTCCTCTGATTTTAATTTCAGTTTATTCTGAGTGTTCTAGATGCCACCACTCAGAGCTAATCTAATTTGTAAAACATGATTGGTGAGTGAGGGGTTTGTTAGATTTCAATAGTCTTAGCATTATCAGGCAAGATTAGGTATCTAAATATTTCCCCCAAGTACTTGCCTGTTGTAATATTAAAAACAGGGGAGTATATAATGTGTGTGCTGGGTAGATTCAGGCCCGTTGAATTTTGTGTGATAGGTCCTACACTGTTAACAGGTAATGGAGATTCTTCTTTAGTTCAGGTGCTGGAGGTTTGTGGTTTTGGATCACAGTGATCTAACTACTAACATTGCTGTTGCCATGAAGCTCCAAGTAGACAAAATATGCACTCATAGATGGCCTCTGACTTGTTACTATATCTATTTTATAGCTCTATACACACAAGATCATATCATCCTCTAATGCAGTAAATGAAAGGATCAGAAATCCTGCCTATTTGGGTCAAAACTGACAGAAGAAGGTGACCAAGGCAACATGGTGTAATCCTCCTCTTTCCAACCCTTTGCAAGCCCCTCCACAGAAACGCCACATAATTGGGCTTCCATTGGTTCTGAGGGAAGGGAGTAGCTTGACAAGCAACATCCAAAGATGATTCCCTTGAAAACCTACCCAAGTCCTATTGAGTAAGTTAATGCTGATGCTGTCAAACTTAACTTAAGGGAACTTCTGTTCTGTGCCTTACCTCTTTACTCTCCCCTGGGATGGTTAAAAGGAGAGAATTGCATCAGACCTGCACTAGGGAAGCCTTTGTAGTATGGTTTCCAAGCTGCCTCCATGGCAACTGGGACTCAGTAGAAGTACCACTGAGGGGATCTGGGGCTTTGTGTGGAAGCCTCCCACTTCCATCAAGCACCAAAATATGTGGGAATTGCATGTGCTTTTTGGATATCCATAAGTTAGGAAGGCAACACTACCAGTTTGCCTGTTGTGTGGCCACATATTTTCCCTCTCTTCCTCTCTACCAAAAATTACCTTAGATGGTAGGGTTTTCCACCAAAATTTAGCCATCATTTTTTTTTCAGCAGAAGCACATCATCTGGCCTATGATATGAGTATGTGTGTAACACGTACTTTCCATCAAATTTTGCACCATTATCTTCGTATTATAAATGTGCTCAGTCCATATACAGAATACATTATTTACTTTAATTCCTTTATGGTCCTATATCTTCTACTGATGGATCCATCCATTAACTCTGGTACTAAAACTCAAAACAGTGATATCTGGGATATTTCCAAATTTTATCCATTGGTCATAAACTGTGATTCCTCCAAATTAGTCTGCTATAATGGAGGGGGAGATAATTACAAGCTAGAGACAGTGAAGAAAACTAAATAACAACTGGTTTTTACTTTAATCCTTATCTCAGTGTCTGAGCAACTCTGGTACTATGTATTTCTTCAGTTTGACTGCTTAAATGTAGTGAAATTTCAACTGAAGAGCAAATAATTTGCTGCAATAATATATTATTGGATTATTATTTCTGCTCTGAAATAATGTTTTTAAATGATTTACTCTACTAGAGTAACTTTTAAGGACTAGGAAATGGGAAAAATATATAAAAATAATCAATTCAGAGGGTTTAGACTGTGATTATAGGCACAACTCTGGGTTAGGGGACTCACTCTCATAGGCACTGTGACACAGAGACACACCTCTGAGTCACTATTACCTCCCTGCATCCTTGGGTCAGGGGAGCAGTTGGAGGAGTGCAGAGCCAAGCCTGTAATTTGCTACAAGCCTATACTAGTAGCAAATCAGATATTACTTGTTCGTTAGCATAGCTGAGCTGGCCAACAAATAAGAGGAGTGAAGCCATTCCCTGCACATCTACTCTGCTGGGGGGAGTAAACAAGCATAGAATCTGCTTATTTATGGGTCCAGATGCATCCTTCCTCAGATTTACTCCATTGCATGAGCGTATAGTCCAAGTCACACTGTAGCCCACACTATTTAGAATGACTGACGTCAATTACCCTGATCTCATCTATCATCAACCAGTTTTCCTTTTAGATGCACAGATACTCAATATACAACTTTGACTTTAAAATTGAACCTGTTTGTTGTGACAGAGGAGGCTTGCTGAATTAATGATTTAACACTGAAAAGAAAACATGTTTGATCCCTAACCTTAAAAGCTTGTCTCCTGCTATAAAAATGAAGTGTTTTTCTCACAAAAGCACTACAGTGTCATAGAGCAGATGCTCTGTCCTGTTAGACAAAGTTAGGTTGGTGGAAATCTAACTTATATTCTCTGACCTTTTCTAACACTTACCTCCTTGTTCTCTTCACAAGGACAAATATTGGGAAATACTTTATGCCAATACAATAACTGTATTTTGGCCAGTGAAACAAAACAAAGCCAGATCACAAAATTCAGATCTAGATGGCTGACAAAAATATAGTAGCAGGTTGAATACTCGTTATTTATCCACATAGTTTTATGTATGTGTGCACACATGCATGCTGACCACACGGTAAATGTAAATATTTTATTAGAAATGATCATAAGCCATTATGTTTGGATCTGGACTTTTCCAAAATCTGAGAATCAGAACTGGGGTTCTGGAGCAGGTGCATATCTGTATTTTACCAGTTTTCTATATTTTGGGGACCGAGATGGGGCAGGGAACCTTTTTATCCCACATTATTAGGTGAACTACCATGCTGCTGCCCCTCCTCCCCGCCCAGCAACAGTTCTAGGATAATCACATGCCACATGATTAGCATTATCAAATAAATCTCCTCCCCTGTGTTCTGGTTTATCAGTATACCAATTATATTCCAATGTTTATACAGGAAATACCATCCCATCTCTACTTTGTCCTCACGTTTCTACATCCCACATGCTTATATCTGAAAATACTTCTTCCTTGCTTTTGTCAGGCAACACAACAACCCTTCTACCCGTCAGTTACAGGGTTCTCCACAACCCTCTCACAAGTCAAGGAATGAATAGTTCTCTCACTCATCCTGGCTGTAGAGGGCAACAATAGTTCCAGGCAGACCCTCATCAGGAGAGTCCTAACAACCACAGCTGTTCCCCTTCAGGCCTCCCATTGGAGGAACTCCATTTTCCCCCAGATCTCTCTCCTTCTGCTGTCATAGTTTGGCTTTTATATCTTGTTTCTTCTCCCTGCAGGCCTTACAGCCTAATGTCACACAATCAGTGGTGATTAGAAGTCCCAGTTGAAGTTTCTGTAACAGGTGTTCTGGGCCACGCCTGCCGTTAAAGGGCCAGCATATTCTATTACAATTTAATCCGGGCCCCCTGTGTACTCCACAGAAATCTGGATATAAATTCTCTGGCAAAGTTCCTGGATTCTGCACCAGCCTGGAAGTTCTATAACAGTTTCACTTAAATAAAAAACCCACAGATTTTTAATGAATTAAATATGAAAGTAAATGCAATCCTTACAGGTGCTAGTATTTTGATATAAAATTCCAGTTCTTTTGTGCAGTCCTAGATTTTCAGCATGCCACAGGTCTCTATACTGTCACTGTGTAATTGTCATGGGCAGGTGTGGCCCTAGAGAACAAGGTACTCTTTTCGGTATCCTGGGCCTGGGCTACTGAGGGATTTAAATATCTTAGTTCTTCCTCGATTGTCCTTTGGGTCAACTCCTAGGTCAGCCACAATTCTCCTGAAGGTCTCCCATTGCAGTGTAACTCCTTCTACTCTTCTCCTGAGTGATGAAAGGCAGCCTGTAATGTTTAGATTTTTTCTAAAACTGCTGTGCCCATGTTTATTTATTAATACTGGTGTTTGGAGAGATGTTCATATATAGTTTTAGCCTTCCCTTGATTGCCCTTCAGGTAAGTGGGGATGATGATATGCCCTGTTTATCTGCAGCTGGTAGGGGAAACAGCTCAGCAAAAATTTCTCACTGCTACTTTATTTTTAATTAGCCAGTTTATTAACAAAGTACCCTCAAAGGGACTTATTTTTCGATACATGCATGCACCTCTCATCATCTCTAATATGTGGGATAAATAATAAACTCTCTGTTCTCTCTCTCTCTCTCTGAACCCTTTGTCTTTATACTTCCTTCACTATTATATAAAGGTTTTTCATCCACCCAGTAAAGGCACAGATGTCCTATTTTCTGTCTCTTATGCTTCCAGTTGCTTTGTGTAACCCTGCTCTACATAATCTATTTCTATCTTCACTCTTTTTGAATAATGTTCTTGAGCAGACCTATGACCAATGAGTTTTCTTTAAAAATATAAAAGGTTCTTCTTTATTGTATCATACCAGGTGCCCCTTTAATTACTTTCATCTTTTCTTAAGGCTAGCTTTTTAATTTTCACCTCTTCTATAATACTGTACATTCTCCCCTCCTGACAATCATTTGGCAGAGGAACTAATTATCTCTTCTACTCTGGATATTTTTTAACCAATCTAATCTATATCAATTTGCACTGAGTGTCAAAATTGAAAGGTTTATATTAGAATAGCATGCCATGTTTAATCAGTTGTACTAATATTCCATCATACTATCTCCTTTGACAAGAATATGTTGGTCATATTACAATATGATTACTGCTAATATAGATCTTTTAGACAAAATTAGATTTTGCTTCTGTCCAGATGCTTCTAAGTAGTTGCTAGTTTGTGGTGTCATATTTTGGTAACATTAATATCATCTGCTTATGAGCTTGCCCATGTGCTGTAACTACAGCAATTTATCTGACAGTTAAGCTGTCAGGCTCATGTAACATCTTATCCTAACAAACACCATTGCAGTCTGTATCAAATTAGGCATTGCCCACACCATTTTAATGTAGCAATGATTTGACCAATGAATATTTTGATGAGTTTTCCAACCTTGAAGATCTAGAAAGTCACATTGTACAATTCAATAGCTACTTTAAAAGAAAGCCAGTTGCTTCACAGTATAATTTCAAGTGGTGAATGTATGATATTTGTAATGGGGTTGTTTGCTATAGTACCTTGACAGGTAATTAATGTTCTATTTTACAATATATAAATCCCATTATCAGCAGTAGCTTTTACATGCACACAGAGAAGAGACTATACAACGTCTAATTTATTTAGACAGATTTCCTCTCCTTTTCCACTTGGACTACCAAATGAACGAAAATACCCTTAGTGAACTATATTTACTAGTTAGATATAAAAATATGAACACTGAAAAGCATAAAGGTTAGCTTTAATGCATTTTGACCAGAATGTCTTCAGATATCAACCAAGCAATACTATTGCCCTTAAATTATAGTAATACTTGGCAATATGCACTCTAGTGGTATGCTTCTGATAATATGCCTTTAAAAACAATGTCCTTTAGGGTCCAATGGACCATGAAATAGTTTCTGCAAAAGTACCAGTGGTGCCAATGCTGGGACAAACATTCATTTTGGCTGGCAGCTCTAGGAACCGTGGAAGAAATGAAGCACATTTATTATGTACTGATGAATTCGGACTAGATAATGCTTTTCAGTTGCAGGCACTATAAAGGCAAGTACAGATTACTGTATGGGAACTACTAAAAATAAAATTCAGATGAGTTGCAACAGTTGTGCTTCCAATTTCACAGCTGGATAATTTGCTTTATAAACTTCTATTTAAAAAAAAGTTTTACTGGCAATGAAGTATGGTAAGTAATCTATAATTTGAAAGAGAGCAAGTTGGAGACACTACGCAGGAGCTGAATCTGCTAATGCTATATTTGTGAATTAATATTAAACTATGAATTTCTGACATGGAGAATGTCAACATTTCTATTATAGATTCACAATTTCCTTACAGGTCTCTGGACATTTAGTTTTCTTAAAAACTGCAATTTTACAAAATCTCAAAGTATACAGGTGTTTATTAATAGTATGTAGCCATCCCAGGTCCTGAACCTGGGTCTCCTGAGACCTTTCCAGACTACTGTACCTCTTTTAGGAGTCTGATTTGTCTTGGGTACCCTAAGTTTCACCTCCCTTAAAAACTACTATTGTACAAATACAATAGTGTCACAGCACACGATTACTGAAAAAGTGCTGACTCTCCTTTTTACCATATAATTATAAAATAAATCAACTGTAATATAAATATTGTACTTACATTACAGCGTATAGAGCAGTATAAACAAGTAATTGTCTGTATGTAATGTTAGTTTATACTGATTTTGCTAGTGCTTTTTATGTAGCTTGTGGTAAAATCAGGCAACTATCTAGATGAGTTGATGTACCCCCTGGAAGATCTTTGCATACCCCAGAAATATGCATTCCTTTGATTGAGAACCACTGAATTAGAGCATAGGATCAGACACATGGTACATTAAACCTGAGTAATTTCAAGTACTTTATGACAGATAAGCGTCATTACCACCATTTTGCAGCTGAGAACATTGAGGTAGCGAGGTTAAGTAACTTGCCTATGGTCACACAACAAATTAAAGGCAGAAGTGGAGAAAGAATTCCAGTCTCTTGATTACCAGTTCAAAGCCCTGTCCACTAGAACAGACTGGTTCTCCAACTGTGTAAACCATCTGAGCATACTGTGAGGGAGCAGAAAAACTGCCATCTGGCACGACAAAGGTTAAAGAAAACCTGTGGGTTCAGTTAGCCTCACCCCATTATACCTGCAGCCAATGACAGGCCTGGAAGGTGGAGAAAAGAAGGGAGCCTGGCTCAGTTAAGGGCTGACTGGTGAAGAGGAAGGAGCTCTTTGTTTGTCTGCCTGAAGGCATGGACCAGCAACCTGCCATCCAATGCAGCTACTGGAAGCAAGTAAGCCTTCCCCTGCCAAGGGGAACCTGCAGGTATGGCCCAACTGTGGGGTAACTGGCCCAGCAGGGCCACACCCAAACTAAAATGACTTTAATAGGAAGTAGCCCAGGAAGACAAGTCCTGAAACCACCCCCAGGCAGGGAAAAAGATTCATCTCCCCTGTTTAGGGGGTTTGAGTATCACAGGACCCTGGGCTAGGACCTGGTGGAGAAGGAGGAGTCAGGTCCCCTACAGCCCCCCCTCAAACCAATGATCCAGCCACTAGGCTGCTTGGCCACTGAAGGCCCTATCATACATACATGATCAGATCTATATGCAGACTGAGGAAATACAGATGAGTAGTCAGTGCATATCTAGTCTGGAGAAAAGGCAGAACATTAACAAGTGAAAATGTTCTGTTTCATTTAATTTTTGTCTCTCTACTACCTTTCAAAGTCAATTGCTGCCCAATCTCAACACGCTAAAAATTGACAGTGTGGAAGTAGCACAATGTATATTGAAATTAATGTCCAAATAAACACCAACAACCTATGGTTCTGATTTTATTTAATTCAGTAAAATTCTCTATTTTTAAGCAGAAATTAAGCTGCCTCAGAATTCTGATTTGTCCCATTAAAATGCCACAGGATTTAGGGATCTTGCCACAGAATTTAGGTCCAATTTATTACGACATATATTGTACCTTAGCCCTATTTTGGCAAAAGAATAGGAGGTTCAGTGCTAGGCACCTGCTATCCACATACACTTGTGACAAATGAGTACACAAGGAGTATATTTCATGGTGCCCAATCCTCGGCTGTTGTAAATTGGTGTAGGCCCACTGATGTCAATAGAGCTACCGTACAGTGATTTACAATAGCTAAATCATGTATTCAGTATATTCCCCTAATTTGCAATAAACATCATTAGCTTCCTTAGATGTGTAGTCAATAGCTAATTTGGAGATGCAAAGAACACCACTCACAAAATTAATAAAACATCCCTGACATTCTGAGGACTTTTATTGATTGACATTGATGGGTCATTACTCATCCCATATGTAGTTTTTTGACACTCTTACAGATATGAATAAAATTATTCACCTACAAACTAATTATGCTTTTTAGCACATTACAAAAGACAAGTGTTTTTTCCTCCATTTATTTAACAATTACATAATGCTGTGTGAGAGAACAGAAATGAATAGAAATAAGAAGGGACTGCGTAATTTGGTAACATGTGGCAGGTCTCTATAAAATGAAAAACATGTCACTTTCTAGTTTCTCTATTGAGACATGCCACAGACGAGGAGGCATGTCACAGTTGAAAAGCCAGTTTGTGAGATACATTTCACTTCACTGGCATACTAGGTCAGAAACTGCTGCAAAACTTAACTACAAAGTGTTCCAACATAGCACCTGTATATTACTATGTATTTGACAGTATGTGCTCTCTGATTGCAATAGTGAGACATAAGAAATGAGAAATGGGAGCAATTTTTAAACATGACCTCATTATACTTTGGAGGACGGGATTAGAATTCAAAACAACCTTGATAAATTGGAGAATTGGTCTGAAATTCAATGACGTCAAGTGGAAAGTACTAGGCTTAGGAAGGAAAAAATAAAAAGCACAACTACAAAATGAGGAATAACTGGCTAGATGATAGTAAAGCTGAAAAGGATCGGGGGCTATAGTGGATCAGAAATTGAATAGGAGTGAACAATGTGATGCAGGTGCAAAAAAGACTAATATTTTCAGGTGTATTAACAAGAATGTTGTATGCAAGACATGGGAGGTAATTGTGCCACGCTGCTCTGCAATGGGGAGGCCTCTGTTGGAATACTATGTCCAGTTCTAGGTGTCATACTTTAGAAAAGATGTGGACAAATTGGAGAGAGTCCAGAGGAGAGCAACAAAAAATAATAAAAGGTTAAGAAAACCTGACTTATGAGGAAAGGTTAAAAACAAACCTGGATATGTTTAGTCTTGGGAAAAGAAGACTGAGGGGAGATCTGATAACCATCTTCAAATATGTTAAAAGCAGTTACAAAGTGGACAGATGATTAATTGTTCTCCATGTCCACTGAAGGTAGGATAAGAAGTAATGGACTTAATCTGCAGGAACAGAGATTAAGGTTAAATATTAGAAAAGAAACTTTCTAGCTATACGGGTAGTTAAACTCTGGAATAGGCTTCCAAGGGAGGTTGTGGAATCCCCGTCACTGGAGTTTTTAAGAACAGGCTGGACAAACACGTGTTGGGGCTGGTATAGGTTTACTTGGTCATGGCTCAGTGCAGGGGCTGGATTTGATGATCCCTCATGGTCATTTCCGGCCCTACATTTCACTGATTCTGTGATTCATATGTTGATTAAGCTTGCTGTTTTTAGCCAAAGGTTCCTTTTTCCTTTTACAGTGCTAGTCCCAGTTACTAATCTGGGCCCTGATTTCACAATTGGATTGATACAAGGTATTGTTTGGAAGAATTAAAATACAGACTCCTTGACCAAAACATACTTCTCAAAGTAAATATTTGTTACTTGGTTGGCAGTTGAAAAGCCCTCCCCCACCAAAAAACCCCCCTTTCATTTACAATGTAATAACAGTGTTATTAATTGCCTTAATAGTCAATGATAATAGCTTTACAGAACCTAAATGCTGCTGGTAATTAGGGCCCTGATCCTAGGCTACAAATACCCTCATCGTTAGCTTTACTCATTGAAGTCTGTGGGACTACTCAAATTAAGTACACACAAGTGTTTATAGGACGGAGGCAAAGCTTAGCAGCTGAAAGACGTATTTTCTATCGATTTTCAAGTAATGTTAGTGTGACTTGAGATCTCTAACATTTTAGGAGTCATATGAAGAGAGGGAGACTACATTTCACTAAGTAACTTGCATTTTTAATTTTAGAATTACTTTTGATAACTGTCACTGTTGGCCCTATAACCTTTAATGAACAACAACAACAAAAAAGCGAATTGGCAGATTAAGGACCTGTAAAGGCTCCATAGTTCCATAATAGTACCAAACTCACCTTCCAGAGTAGTTGTGGTTTAGAATAATAGACTAAAACTTTGCGATAAAACTTGATTTATTGTGATTTATTACTACTTGATACGTTAACATTAATACACTAAACTTTACCAAATGATCATCATCATTTTATTTTCTATATCTTCTTCTTGAACATTAACTTCTATTTCAAACAACAAAAACCTTAAAATGTGTAAGAATTATTCCAGCTAAGCACTTTCAAATCCAAATTTAAGAAAAACTTTGTAATTTCAACCAGTTAGATAAAACTGCTTAACCAATGTGTTTTTTATAGTGTATGTACTAATATTCTCAGTGAGGACAATCTTGACAATTTTTATTTATACTCTGATTTTTGTATATTTTTTATTTTATTTTATTTGTGTATTGATTGTTTAAGTCAACTTTAAGCTCAGTTGCTCAGGGAAAGCATGTCTTGAGCCACCAGCTTTGGGCAGATCCCCCAACAGAAGTCAAAAGACCTTTTTTTAAAAAAAAAAAAAATTTGGTTTAGTCATGATACTAGTTACCAGCTGGAGAAAAATGAGGACCTTTGTGCCATTCAAATATAATTTGCTGGGGTTTGTTCTCAGTCTCTCTCATTCTTGCTCTGAGTTCTTCTGACATATTAAATACCATGGAAGTGCATCCAATTTCATATAAGTAGCTGTATCTTTAGTTAGTCAGTGCATGGGTGAGCTGACAGGTACATATTCTCACATTTTTATTGAGTAGATGACGCCCAGCTATTTAGAACATTCTGTTAACAGAGTTATTTTGGCAATGTTCTGCTCTGAAAATCATTCGCCCATTTCTTTCTCAGCTTTACCATATGTGGAAAAAGTGTTAAGCGAGAACTACTTTGACTGCTATCCAGTTTGGAAACTAATTCCCAGCTCAGTTTATGTTCACTTCTTATAATCCTTCTGCCAAATGCCAAAAGTTGTATAGGGAACACTAGCTTAATATACACTTTTACTTGATCTCTCTCTGTTCTTTATTTGCTTTACAGCACTCAACTTCTGTTCCATAGTGTTTCCATGGTGTTTCTTTTCAAATACTCTTAAGAAGTTTATATAAATGTTCAATACAAGAGGTCATCCCATAGCTGACTTATTGACAAACCTTTACTAAGTGTTCATATAAAATGACAAACCTTTAATTTTAGCAAGCTGAGAGGAGTTGATTGCTCTAAATTGCAGGTGCTATTCTATCTACACTGATTGCAGTAATTAAAATAATTAGGATGTGAAGATGTATAATGAAGGTATTAATATACACTGTTTGTCACATTCAGAATACAGGGTTTTTGACAAGGCAATTCATGTCATAGGACAACATTTACTGCAAAAGGTTTAATGAAAAGTAGCCAGTTAAATTGGAAGTCAGAAAATAGCATTTTATGTGAATTAGCAAGTTAACTTGTTTTGTAATTATGAGAACACTTTATTTACGTAGTATTTAATTCAAACAAATGCGTGCTGCAAGGTAATCCAAGGCTGAACTGTAGCATATGGTCAATATGGGATGTACTTTTATTTATCCATAATTTATGTGTCTGTATTTTGAGAAGTCAGGGTAAGAAGTATTTTTCAATAAAAATTATAAATTAATATGTAAAAATCAAATGCAAAATTCAACAATGAAATATATAGGAAGATGGCTTATACTTTATTCTATATGACAGTATTACATTTTAATCTATTAATCTCTACCCCATATTGTTTCCATACCATATAAAAGATTAAACCTGGTATAACTATACTTTTTAAAAAATGGGATATTAAATATGGATTAAATGGTCTTCCAAACCATTGCTTCCTCCGGTTATAATGGTGGGAAAATACTTGGCAACGTTTTTAGAAAATGGATATTTATCATCTTCTGCAGTCTAATTACATGGCATAGCTACAAGGCACTGGTGAGACCTCATCTGGAATACTGTGTGCAGTTCTGGTCTCCCATGTTTAAGAAGGATGAATTCAAACTGGAACAAGTACAGAGAAGGGCTACTAGGATGATCCGAGGAATGGAAAACCTGTCTCATGAAAGGAGACTCAAGGAGCTTGGCTTGTTTAGCCTAATCAAAAGAAGGTTGAGGGGAGATATGATTGCTCTTTATAAGTATATCGGAGGGATAAATACCAGAGAGGGAGAGGAATTATTTAAGCTCAGTACCAATGTGGACACAAGAACAAATGGATATAAACTGGCCATCGGGAAGTTTAGACTTGAAATTAGATGAAGGTTTCTAACCATCAGAGGAGTGAAGTTCTGGAATAGCCTTCCAAGGAAGCAGTGGGGGCAAAAGACCTATCTGGATTCAAGATTAAACTCGATAAGTTTATGGAGAAGATGGTATGATGGGATAACATGATTTTGGCAATTAATTGATCTTTAACTTTTCATGGTAAATAGGCCCGATGGCCTGTGATGGGATGTTAGATGGGTGGGATCTGAGTTACCCAGGAAAGATTTTTCTGTAGTATCTGGCTGGTGAATCTTGCCCACATGCTCAGGGTTCAGCTGATCGCCATATTTGGGGTCGGGAAGGAATTTTCCTCCAGGGCAGATTGGAAGAGGCCCGGGGTGGGTTCGCCTTCCTCTGTAGCATGGGGCATGGGTCACTTGCTGGAAGATTCTCTGCACCTTGAAGTCTTTAAACCATGATTTGAGGACTTCAATAGCTCAGACATAGGTGAGAGGTTTATTGCAGGAGTGGGTGGGTGAGATTCTGTGGCCTGCATTGTGCAGGAGGTTAGACTAGATGATCATAATGGTCCCTTCTGACCTTAATATCTATGAATCTTTGAAAAGTGATCAAACTACAACTGGTGAGTCCCCAGAATTTTCACACCATCCAGCATCTTCAAGCTCTAAGTGGAGAATGAGACTAAGGGTCTGATTGTAAGCCAAGGAATGCACAGATATTTGCAGTGGCTTAAGATCAGTCCCTTTGAGGAATAATGTGTGTATATGTGGAATACTGTGCCAGTGGCACCTCTAGGACAATAGTTTAAGTGGGGTATTGTAATCCAGGAGAAAGAAAGGAGAAAGGGGGACACGTCTCTGTAAAGTTTTTTGGCCCCAATTTTCAGGGGTGCTCATCTCTCTCAAGTCCCATTGATTTAGATGGAAATTGTGGAAGCTCCACATGTGAAAATTCATACTGAGTGTTGTGTATTTCAGTAAGTCACTGAAATCAGTAGATACTGGCCCCTAGCATGTGTCATTTAAGGCCCATATTTTTGGCTGGCCCCCTACAGGGCCTACACTTACGTGCACACAAAATTGCATGCACACAGGGAAACAGCCACATGTGGACATGAAAAACACTTGGGTGCATGCTAGGGATTTAGAATTTGTAGTTGTAATGCTTCAGTGGGAATCAAAGGTGCTTGGAATTTATGAAAATCAGATCACAATGCTGAAATGTGGCTTTAGGTGCCAAGTTTAGCACCAAACATTTGAATATTTTAGGAGCCATTAGGCACCAACATTTTAATATTTTGCTATAGTTTGATAGACCTACAGATCAGGTCACTGATGACTTCTAGATGACACTAGTTGCTAATACTTGCTAATAATGTGGTACCAATATGTAGGCCCCAAAATTACCTATTTGGGGCTTGTAATTATTTGTGGATGTAAGCCAGGTATTAAGACATGGATTCAATTAAAGTAGTATATGTAAAGTTTAATTTAATGGTAATAACATCTGTATCTAAGTCTTTTCTGGACAGTCCGTTCTCAGGGCCTGATTCTTAGCTGGCGTCTCCATCTAGAAAAGCTCCACATTACACACTCTCACAGTTATTGTCAACATTCAGTGAAGGGGCGTGGGGAAACTTTCGCTGTCTTTGATCATCCTGCACCATCTAGTTGCTCTGATCTCAATGATCCTGGGTAGAAGCAGCGTGGTTTCTAAAACAAATGTGGGCCTGAGTCAAACACTCTGCATGAAAAGGTGATATCAAAGCTGAACCCATAAAGGGGCAATTACATCATTTCAGATGAGGAAAAGGAATGCTATTTATCATGGGCTTCCATTGAAGCCCATCTGCAAAAGTCTGTTTCAAATTTGTGTTGAGCTAATAAATCCCTCCAAATATAACACACAATTCAAATATATGCCTTGTTGCCAGTGCAGATGTTTCTTTGTATCCAGGCATCTCTTTATAGCAACTGATGACATAATGGTTCCATGTGTAATATATATATAGATATAAAACTATTAAACAACCCCCTTATTTTCTTTTGTCATTGTAAAGACAATATGATAGAAAAACTGAGACCATTTGTTTCTTTTACTTACCTGTCTTTTCCCCATAGCTCTGTCTAAAAAGTAGGCATCTGACCTTTTGTGATTTTGCAGCCTCTGGGCATTTCAGTAGTTGCTACTCAGTTGCTGTGCTTGCCTGAGCACTTTGCTCACATGGATAATGTTTCTGCTGGTTTGAGATCTGTCTGTGTAATATGCTTCCTTCAGTCCTGGATCTGAAGGATACTTGTCTAATTCTGCCATATGTATAAAGATTTATCTGGAATAAAACAGGCAATATGACATTCAGCTGAAATAGTGTAGAGAATTTTAAAGTCATACTTTAAAGTTCTGCAAAGAAAGACTGCCAATATTGGTTACACATTTCCAACAGATCTCTGATTCTCTTTTCTATAGAGTTCCTGTGTGAATGTGTAAGGAAAAACATGGCTGAAAGGGGGAAAAACAAAACACAGGATGGCGCTTAAGAAAAGGGTTCACAAGACACATATCAAAGTTAAGAACTTCAGGCTCACCCTCAAAGGATCAAACAAACCTGTAAAGTATCAGGAATTATAAATATAGTCCTCTTTGACAAGTTAAAAAAAATATTGCCAGAGCTTTTTAAAGGGAAATATCCCATTTTATTGCCCTATAAAGCAATGAAAAGCAAGATGTGCTTCATGTTGATTATATTCCTCTTAAAATTGTGCAGTGATTTTTTCACTTCTCAAAGGAGACAGCCTTGTTACAGTTTTACATATCTATAAATGTGCTGAAAGTCTGTTAGATGAAAATGACATATTCAGGGGATTTTTTTTTCTCATGAGAACATAAGATTAAAAATCCACTTGGGGGTGGGGCTGTGCGTTCTAGAGGAAAATCACATTTATGAGTTTTTGTTTTTCTCTTAAGGGAAAGAAGGTGGTGGTGAATTCTATAAACACATAGGTTTATAGACTGAACACAGGGCTGGAAGCAAGGGACTCCTGAATTCCTTTCCCATAATAATACCTGGCAATGGAACAGCACTTTACAAACATTATTTATTCATGCCCCTCAATACTCCTGTGAAAATGGTAAACACTAGCAACCCCATTTTGCAGCGGAGGGAATGGAGACTCAGATTACTTAAGTGTTATTAAATATTGGTGATACAGAAGACATACCGAGCTAGATCCTGAACCTCTAACGAACACCTTCAGTGGCAACTCAGGACACCAAGCACCTAGTGACAGGTGCTCAGTAACAGACAAGACTAGGCTGTAATATAGCATTTTAATTTTCATTTTTGAGAAAAACTTCTTCCCCACAAAGAAAAAGAAATCCCATTAAACATATGGGGGATGTATTCAGATCTGGCAAATTTGCCTTAATTTCAATGGAATTACACCAGGCATAAATTTGGCCCATAAAAACATGCAGTTTTTACCATTCTCTTAGCAGCAAACCAAATTCAATTCATGCTTTAATTCTAGCCTTGATTCTGCCATTGTCTTGCATCATCCCTGGTAAGTCAGTTAGGCCTTGTTCGTCAAAGGTATTTAGATATCTAAATGTCTTAGAGGAACTGGGCCTGAGGAACTTTTAAAAATGAGACTTCCTAAGTACTTAGGCCATGTGGAGCTATGCTTACATACCTTTAAACATCTAGGCCTCAGTGACTTGCTGGATTGGGGTCTTTAATAGCTGCATGTCCCAGTTCTCATATTTGTAAACTGTAACAATGCTTGCATTTTCTTTGTAAAGAATACGGAATGGAAAGTGTTGTGTAAGTGCACAGTGGTATTAAAATGGAAACAATTGATAAACCAAGGATCTGATCATCTTACCTAAAATATAGCACCACCAGCTGCAATATATTCCTTATTAAAACTCTACAATAGCATTGGTTAAGTACTGTAAAAATGCCCTACCCTAGCTGCATATTTTGCCACAGAGATCACCCAGTGGACTGCAGCCCAAAGATCCAGTTTGAATGGTAGGACTATATGGTTCCATCAAGTGTGAAGTACTAGAAGCCAGGCCAGTCACCTAAGGAGTGCACTTGAGTGAGGCTAAAAGGGGTCTGGTACAGTTTGCCCTGTGACTGTGTCAGACAGCCTCTCTGATCTGTCCAAGTCACCTTGGCCATTTTGGAACATAATTTTCTACATAAATAAAAATAAAAAATATTTTTGTTCTGTTACAAATGGAACATATCTTCAATGTAGTCCGATGCATGAGGTACTGAGTATTATCCAGGACATGTGAGTGTATTCCCAGCTCTGCTACTGCGTGACTCTGGACAAGTTATTTCCTGCCTCTGTTTCCCTTCTAGCACAGAGTGATTGCCCCCTTTCAGATAGAGTGGGGTCAAGTGCACCTGTGGCTAATTACCTGCCGCTCAACTTGGCTTAAGGGAAGACACTTGGACCTTATAATGGGAGACAAAAGCTGCTGAAAAGGCTTCCCAAAGGAAGCAGCTGAGAGTCCAGACTCACAGGCTGAAGGAGGAGGCCCATGCAACTCCCCAACTGTAAAGGGGAGAGACTACAGCCCTGAGAATGAATGTGCCCAGGGCAAATGGAGGGGAAAAACAGAGCTGAAAATTGCCTACTGGAAAGGCTTGAAGTCAGCTGGACCACAAATAGGAGGGGCTGTGTCCAGTGGGATATCAGGATAGAAAAGACCAAAGCATCTTTACTTTTCTAATAAACCAGTCTCCAAGAAAGGGGTCCGTTGTTAGATATAAATCTCTCTAGATTATGCATGGAAACCTGTGAAATGGAAACGGAGGAAGTATGCAACAGAGCCACTCTCAGCCAGCATGTGGTGCTACTGGGCCAGTATACCCTTTGACACCTTCCCTTTATCTGCCTTGTCCATTTAGATTGTAAACTCTCTTGGGTAATGCTCTCTCTTACTAAGTGTACAGTGTCTCGCACTGCATTTGCAGTTGCTGCTCATTGGGGCTTCTGTAATATAAATAAAAATAGTGTTACTAATGTAACTAGGCATAAGTTCACTGGAACAAGAATGAACAAAGGCATCAGGTAGATGGTTCCACAAGACAGAGGAAAAGCTGCTAAGTAAACTATGTAAGGATGGAGGAAAAACTAGTCAAGGTAAATGTTCGTCAGTTAGGTGGGAAGAAGAGGTGGTTGGGCTCCACTTGCCACTTTGCACAGATTTTTCCAACCAAATAGTCGTGCTTATAATTAGAAGACAAACCTGCTGCATCACTAAAATACGATTTTCAGCGAATGCCATTTCTTACCTAAAAATTCAGGAAGGGGGCAAGAATAAAAAAAATTCCATAAAGCAGCCTGACTTTTAATAAAATGTTTCTGTTGCAGAAGTGATTCCAGAAAGGTCTGCCACTGTTTGCTACTTCAAGTAGTTCCTAGGGGAAGAGGAAGACCTCCTTCCTTTTTAAATATATCTTCGTAGCAAGGCCCCGGTGGTCTGCATCTTAGGTAGAACTGATTGTGTAGAGCTTTCTGTCAGCTTTAAATGTTGTTAATCTATGATGTTGTTCTACTGCCCTCGTTCATCCAGAACTGAGATGAGGATTGACATTGCATACCACTGACACACGATAACTTCATCACTGGCGTTGTGCCAGTGTACCCCAGTAGTTCTTGTCACATTTCAGGGGAACTGCACCTGTCTGCATGATCCATAGTCCCGCAAGGGCACCCAGTCGAGGCTCCAGGCACCCACCACTTCTCTTGGACAGAGTCCTGTGTCTCCTTCCCTTCTGAATGGGGTTTTTCCCAGATGGCACAGTTCCCTGCCTACACTATGATAGTCCCAGCAAGCCAGACTGCATAAGACGGGGCAGCAGCTGCACTCTCTCCCCCCAAAGGCTTCTGAACACTAACTGCCAGGAGTTAAGTAGGCTTGGCAGAATTTGAATTTTTTTTAAACAGTTACAATGGATAAATATTTATGTTCATGTTTAAGCATTTTTTAATTTAGCCATTTAAATTATCAGTGGCACAAAATTTAGGGGTTTAAGCATCCCCCCCCATTTAAATTTTCAGTTGTGGGAAACTAAGGTGCAGTGGGGATCAGGCACTTAATTACAGTGTCTCTTGAGATTCAAAAAAAGGTAAAGCTTTCTAACTGTTAAAAAGACGGTTCACATCATATGTCAAAATATACAAAATAAATATCCTTAAATTAAACAAAGTTCTCAAGCAACACTTTTCTTTACATACATTTCAATCATTGATGGAAATAATTCCCCCCCCCATGTGTGTGAGGTGGAACTGATGTTTATCAACATATACTGATCAAAATCTAATCCTTCCAGAAGCTTAGTTGTAAATTACCACACAGCTCTTTCTAAGCAAGCATATTTATTCTTAAAGTGAAAGCACTACAGAGAAAACAAAAAATAATAAGAGAACCTACATACATGCTACTAAGCTTACCTAAGAGATCACCACCACCTCAACTCCAGCAAGGGCTCTGGTAGGAGTCAGCCCTTCAAACCCCATGTTTTTTTCTTGTTATAAACTTGGAATCACAGCTCAGAACTAGCATCATCATGAATAGGTTAGTCATTCCTTTATATTGCTTGTTTTTTTCATCTTCAGAATCCAGAGCAGATAAATCAGCAGACAATGGTCCCCTCTTCAGTACATAGCTTCAAAAGACTTGGGAGGGGGGAAATTTGCATTCATTACCTCCTACATATTTCCCAGGAAATCCAATTCACGCATTGTCTCAAAAGAGCATTCTTGTCTCCCACATTGCTGACTCTAGGCCTTTGATCATCCAGGCTCACAGTAAAACATAACTTTTGCATTTAATACAATGGACTCTAAAGATACTTAATTCAGTAAGGTTTTCCAAGAATACTGCAGGAAATTGCCCTACCTGTCCCAGTACTATAACTCAGTCTTCTAAGATCTTTTAATTATCATGTGAGCAAGGTTTTAGTCTTGAAATAAATGCTTGTAATGTCATGAGTTTGGTTGCAAAGATGGTGTAGAAGCAAGCAACAACGTGGCTGGCTCTCTGCTAGAATCATGTCTTGGTGCAGAGTTGCTTCCTAGGAATGGGACACTCCAGTGTGCTATCTGTGACGGTCTCTTCCAAGACTGATGTATATTTGTAAATAAATCAAATTACACTTATAAAAACCCAGACTGCGCATCACTGATTTCTCCTCCATTGGGAAGTCAACCTACAAGGTCCTGGAATTCTGCTACCACTCAGCAGATGTGCAATGCCGGTGTCAGAGATATAATGATATTATAACATGTCTGCATTTTTACAATATCACAGGAGTCTTATGGCTTCAATAAACCTTTACTTGGCAAAAACCTGCCTTCTACCTCATACTAACATGGTAGATATTCACGCCAATGCTACAGATGAGGTATAAAGTTTGAAACACCTTATAAAGTGAACTGTAAACAGTGACCTCACACAAGTGATCTATTTAGTGACATCTCAGGTCAGTAGTTTAAGTTCCACATTAAAAAAAAAAACAAAGGTTTCAGTTTATGTTGCAGCTGCGTTCCAGACACTGGACGACAAATCTCTGTGTTGTTTTTAGCTGCCACTTTATTTATTATGGCAATTGCATTCTCCTATAGTAATTCAAGTAAATGGCTTGTCACAGGTTTGTAATTACCATCACTAATCAGTTTGTTGATATCTTTTTGTTTCTGTGCATGTACACAAGCCTGTAAATCTGGAAATGCATTTTCCATGGCTATGTTAGAAGTGAAAAGAATTGGAAGCAGGCCTTGCACCTCTGCCAATTTTTTCTTGACAAGATTTATGCAAATATTCATGGATGCTAATGAAAGAAGTTCAGTGAAGAGTTATTTGCCACAGCTGTCTACCTTGAATATAGATTTAACGTGTAACTTTGACTTTCCTTTGAAGGACTCCCTAATCTCTGTCAGCGTTGAATGCTCACTGTCCTAAAACAAACACTCCTTGGTGCAACGATAAACTGAACGCTGCCTCTTTTATATAGATCCCCCCCATATTTGAATGCTTTCCTTCTATCAGTATTTTTCCTGCACTAAGAGGAAAAAATGGGCATTTTGGATATACCTAAAATACATATTGCAATTATGAACCCAGTTACTTTTATGGTGTACTGTATATACCCATAATCAGATTTTTTTTTTTTAATCAGCAGCTATAACAAATGTACTCTCACCTTCCTCCCCTCTTCAAGCTTCCATCCTTACTTGACTGCTTTCTTACTGAAGTGTGCGGTGTTAAATCCAAAAACTTCAGGTGGGCTTAGCTCAGAGTCTAAGGCCCATTGAGAAAGTGAACTCATTGTGCCTTCCAGGCATTAAAAATGACTAGTGTGCATGGTATCATTAACTGCATTAGGTTAGTTATATAGTTTTGCATGCTATTGAATCATTAGGAATGGGAGGATGAGGCATGGCTGGCTGGGGGAGGGGCAGAAAACAGGACAGAGGGGCTGCAATAGAAGACGGAGCCAGCTAGTTAACAGGATTGGTTTGAAGGCCAGTCCTGTCACCCCTGGAGTCTATGGAAATTTTGCCATTAACTTTACTGGCTGGTGGATTGGATCTTTTGGGTGCCCAGATGGCAAAGCCACAAAGAAGCCATTTGAGACATCTTGGTCTTGAGGCTGATTCTACCCTGGTTTGGTCTCTGGCAGAGTATAGAAATGCCTCTGCTGTCTGGCTATTGCCCTGAGAGGTGGGTAAACCAGATGCAGATCACAGAAGCACAGTAGTGCTCCAGCCATATGACTTTTCTCCTGGCCATGCCCGCAACACACTCCCTATGCCAGTGGCAGAGTAGTCAATCATTTGGCACATGGCAATAGACTTTTACAGTGAGGGCTTTTGTATATTTCATTGAATCTGTTAGATTATTACTTGTTTTTTATCTGTTCCACTTTCAGGCCACACTGTGCTTGCCTCTCTCACACACAGAAGTAATCACACTGATTTCAAAAAAGTGACAACCCATGCAAATAAGGCAGGTGAGATTTGTCCTTCCACGTCAAACCATAAATACAATTGCTCTGATGATTAACATGGCTGCTAAACATGCAGATACTGTGTCACACACTTCAGCACTCTCATCTCCCCTGCATAGTACAACACAACCAAGGAACAAGTCAGAACGAGGATCACAGGGCAGTGGAAAGATCATTGGGATAACGTGGAGCTGCAGTTCTGTGCTGGTGCCAATCATTTGACAGGAACAGGGAAGGAGAATCTGAGCTTCCATAATTAGAGTTGAAAGGAGTTCCCCTTCCACCCAGCCCAAGAAGCAATACGCAAAAGAGTTGAAACAATGAATTATCTTTTGACCAGTGCCTATTCAGTTTACCCAGTAGGTGCCCTCATCCAAGCAGGTGGGCAGGGAGTGGGCAGAATCTTACCTCCCCCCTCCAACCAGTACAGTTTAGCCAGTGAGAGGGGAGGGAATCAGTATGTTAAACCTGATAGAAGTCAGTAGCAAATTACTATGCCAACCCATACTCAGGGCTCTGTGTAAAATGCTCGATCGAGCCCTTTATATTTTGTGAAGCCTCAGTGTGCTGACAACAACATACAACCTTTGTGTGAACTGCAGCAAATCCTGAACACCTTCAAGAAAATATTTGCAAGACAATACATGTTACAAATGCTAACCATATTAATGAAAGCCAGGGTGGTAAATGGCATGCTTTGTACTAGTGAAAACCCTTTTTTCTTAATAAGCAAACAAAAAAAACCCACAATTTTCATTTCATGATCCCTCCAAAATACAATTCACATTTAGGAAATATTTTCAAAAAGTACAAGATTGAGTAATGCTAGAATGAAACAAGAAGTCTGATCAACAAGAATTTAGTAGCCTCCTTTACTCTGAAGTGTAATTTTCTGTTGAATTGAGGTTCTTGGGATAAACTTAAATCTCTCAACTCTTTACCTGTCATTGACAAGGAGAAGCAAAGAAAGAACAATAAATCCCCTTTTGGAGAAGTAGGATGAAATGAAACCACTCAAGCATTTAGCTTGTATTACCAAACGTGAACTTTAATCCCTCAATACCCATCTACTGACCTCTTCCCCCCCACCTTACGAATTTGTCTAATCATTCATTTTGACAACACCTTAAATCTTAAATGGAAGATATTAAACACTTTACCTGTAATGTACAAGAAGCACTAATAGGTTTTTCTTGACCCAACATATTTAGAGAGAAATTGACTCTGTCTGAGATGCTTGGATGTGCCTTTGCAAAGACAAATGCAGAAATGAAGGAAGAGTGAAATATAAGTCAAAGAGAATGAAAATATATAGCCTTGCTATAATTTGACATAAGGGATAGAGAGAGATGGATGCTGCACATGCATATGTTGAAGTATGGGTAATGCTAATGACACAACAGTGGGCTCCTCATTTTCAGGTGCTGAGCACTCAGGCCCAGATCTTCAAAAGTATTTAGCCATCCAGCTCTGATGGTGTTTAGGTTCCTAAATACCTTTGAGGATATGTGCCTCAGCTCCTGATCAAGCAAAGCCCTTAAGTACATGCTTTACATTAGCATGTGAGTAGCCTCAGTGAACTCAGTAGGGCTTCTGTTTATCTAGCTAGGGTATTTCTATGGCTCCCATCAATCTTTAATGTATTTATTCTCACAATCCTGTTAAGCAGTATTTTCATGCCCATTTTTAAGATGGGAAACTGAGGCCCAGAGCAACTACCCAGGACTTACCCAAGGTCAGTCAAGAAGTCTGTGGTGGAGCAGGGAATTAAGCCTGAGTCTCTGGCTAGTGTTCTAATCATTGGACAATCTCACCTCCACTCATGTACATTTCAGTGCTTGCTGGATCATGGCCAGAGTGCTCAACACTTTGCAACATTGAGCCTTACAGGAGTAGGGATGAGTTTAGTTGTTTGATTATAAAATCAACACAGTATAATCACAATTATTGTATTCCTCATTTACAAGACGAAAAAAAAAAGTTCTCCGATTCATGCTCAGATTGACTACAAAGTTTTTCCCTGTGTGTAAGCGGGGGAATAGTCCCGCTATTGTGGGGAACTTTCCTGGCTTCTGTACTACCCCGATGAAGTGGGCTAGCAAAAGGATCTGAGTCCTCACTCCCACTTCCTTTACCCAGTGGCCTCCCTGCTCTTGAGGACTCCCCTTTCACTGTCCTGTCTGGCAGAGTCCTCGCAACAAGGCTGGGCCCAGGATTCCTGGGGGGCTCGACCCCCAACCCTGCTGTAGTCACCTAGGACGGGGGCTAGGGTGTCCCCACTCCGGGGTACTCTCTCCACACTGGGCACTTCTCTGACCCACTGACCATTACATACAAGTTAAAGCAAATGCAAGTTATTTAATCAACAATTAATTTTAAAAAGAACAAGGAAAAATGGGAAAGGTTAAAGAGAACACATCAACCCGCTCTGTGGCAGGGAACATCACAAACAGTGTCTCTGGAATGTCAGGGCAACTCACAGTCTGTTCCTTGTAAGTCCCAGGCCTCCTTCTCAGGCCCTGGCTGTGCTGCAAGGATGCTGTGGGTTGGACACTTGCTCTGGTGGTGGCCACACGCTCTCAGGCTCTAAGTGGTAGGACCCTTCTTCCCAGTGTCCCCCCCCGCCCTGTCGGGGTTATGATCCAAGCCTGGCCTGCAGAGCCTCTTGGCTGAGACGTCTCCCTGTGCTGGGCCCGCTGCCCAGGGTCCCCCTCGGTCTCCCCAGCTGCTCACTGCACCCAGCTCCGGACTGCTCCAGCCCCAGCTCCACCACTCTGTCTCAGCACTGCTGCTGCTCTGCCTCCAGCTCCCTGGGCTGCTTTTCTGGCCCCTCTGCCTCTGGTTGCTGCAGCTCTGCTCCCAGGGCAAGTCTGCTCTCTCTGGGCTGTGCCTCTGGCTTTGGGGCTGCAGCTCTGCTCCCAGCACAGGGTCTGCTCTCTCTGGGCTGTTTTTCTGGTCCCCCTGGATCTGGCCCAGTTCTGCTCCCCAGCTTAGCTTGGGCCCCTGCTTTCTCCTTAGCTT
Source organism: Lepidochelys kempii (assembly GCF_965140285.1). Lineage (NCBI taxonomy): Eukaryota > Metazoa > Chordata > Testudines > Cheloniidae > Lepidochelys > Lepidochelys kempii. The sequence continues at coordinate 30,577,168 of NC_136388.1, forward strand.
GGCCCCACTCTGTCTGACTCAGGCAAATCCAGCTCACACAGAGGACAGGACCTCCCTGGCCTCCTGACTCCCTGATTAGCCTGCCTGCCCTGTCATTCAGGCTGACCTGGAGCATTGGCCTCTCCCCATTGTTTCTGGGGGCTGTCAGTCTCAGGGTCCTGATTCCCCATTGACCCTTGCCCCTTTTAGTACTGGGAGCTAGCAACTAAAACACCCCCACTGAATGTTAGTAAGGGGGCAACAGTCCCCTTCATGTGCACTGAAGGGACTGGAGCCTGTTGAAATGGATCTTTAATGGCCCACAGCTGGGCCGATTGTTACCAGTACCAGTGAGACTTCAGAAACCAATATCCTTAATGAACAGTAATTTATTTGAGGAAGAACCACATAAGTAGTTAAGGTTGCATAGCACACATCTTTCCCAATAAGCCTCAGCTCCCCAAACATAAACCCTCAGTAACTATGTTAGATTTACACAGTATCCTGATTGGCAAACAAAGCAGATATACCTGCCAATTCTAGATGGAGACTTCTCTTTCCCTCTCAGGTACTTAGTCTATCAAGTGTCCCCTGAAGCAGGGTCTAGGTCACCCTGAGTCCTTCTGATTCTAGAATCCCACAAAGGTCCCTCGAAACAGGACCTAGATTGCCCTAGGCCCTCTGTCTCACAGTATCATGAACCTCTTCAGATGTTAATTGGGGAACTAACAACTAATTTAGTTTGATTAGCATTTATACCTTTTGTTCTCAAAGGAGTCACATGTCCCAGAAATATGGCCTGTAGGCATTCATTACGGGGTTTTCACTAATTAACATTTTGGAGGGAGGAGGGGGGGCTGCAGAACAGACAGACCAAAGCTCAGTCAACGTTTACCCTCTCATCAATCATGCATTTAAGCTCTTAGCATGATGCCATCCAGAGTGGTCATTTCTACCCAGGTCAGCTTATACCAAGCCCACCGATCACATGGATTTTACATCTTCTTTACTTTGTGACTGGTTCCCCCTCGGCTCATATATTCCAAAGTTCGATGTTGAAACATCCATGCAGATTGAGTATTAACCATTTAAACACAGTTTTCACCACTCCCAGTAATTTTCCACATCATTTATCTAATGCTAAGAGAATCCTTTAGCAAGTTCAGATGTACTAAGCCATACCAAACTCATGCTTACCACATTTATTCATATCAGTCACAGCAATTCATAATAATTTGGCACCATCTCAACAGGGCCCACAGACTGTTGGGGTGTGCACAATAAGGCAAGTAGAACTTTTGCCTAGAACTGAGTGAATTTTTGGTTCAAAGACCAAACCAAAAATAAAATAAATATCCATCCCCTCTGAGTGGTAGATTTCCTGCCCCTCAAAAAAATCCATTTTGATTTGAACCAAGACCAATTTGTTTTGAATTTTTTTTAAACTTAAAAGCTAAAAAACCTGTTTCAAATAAGAAAACATTTCAGATGGACTGAAAACATGTGCTTTGAATCATTTTGGCAGGTAAGTTTGGGTGTGTTTGTTTTAAGAATTGGCCAAAATTTAATTTCAAATGCAATGTTTTGAAATGAAAAGGATAAAAAAAATTCAGAAAAGGTCAAACACAAAAGTAGTGAAAACTTTAAACACAAATTCATAAATAGTTTCAAAATACTGAAAATTGTGTATTTCAACAAATCTATTAATCAAAAATGTAACTCAGCTCTACTCTTGCACCCTTGGGGCTTTATCCAACTCCAATAAATCAGGGGGCACGCTTCCCATCAGTAGGAGCTAGACTATGACCTTGAAGGTGCACCATGCTCTATTTTCATGCTTTACCATGACTCACCGCTCCCTGCACCCTTTTTACAGTTAATGTTTTGGGGGTCCTCAGGGAAAGGGCCTGCACTCACCAATAATAGGCAGCTTTGCAGAGGGGTTGTCCAGCCTCTCACTTCCATTTCCTGCTAATTTACGCAGTGTCTGGCCAGATTTTCCATCTCTGTGCAGTACGGAAGAGAAGCAGCCCTCTTGGTCAAAAGATGGAGGCACTAAGGTTGCCTCTGAAGAGCCCTAAACTTGTGTATGCCGCCATTGGCCTAACCTTTTGAGAATCTACAATCTTTCCCTCCCTAGAGGGCACAGCAGTAGATTCCCTTCAGCTCAGCAGCTGTGTCAATATAGCAGGTGGGATGATATGGCTGACTGCCCTCTAGTGGAAAGAACCATAACTGCCAACCATGTATTCTGTATTTCTAACAGATTTTCTCTTTTAGCACCAAGGTCAGGGTTCCATGACTGTGGAGCAGAAGGATTTTCATCCTATCCAGCTACTGCTGTGAATTTCCAGGTGGCTAGGGCGTGAAGCAGAATGGCTGCTGTGAAGTGACTGAATGGCCACTAGATTAAATGGTGTCCATTAGGCCAATTTTCAGAGGTTTAGAATATAGCCATTTTAATTTGCACTGCACAGAAAAAGGGTAAGTTGTGAATGAAGTGCCATTTTTGTTTTTTTCAATATACAATGAATACTTTCAACAAAAAAATTAGGCCAAGCTTTGCAAAAGCTGTTTCTTAAAAGGCATATACTGTAACTTCTGCAGTGAGCTGCTGTATATTTTCTCTACGTGCATGCACCTTCTTATTTGTGATTTTTTTTCCAGAGCTAGAAAAAAATTCATATTTCAACTCTGTGACAAAGTGACTCACCATGTGGCTGGGCGCAGCATCGTAGATCCCCCCACACAGCCTTCCTAACGCGCCGATCAGGTCTACTTGCAGTCCCCTTTGCTTTGTGACTCGGCCCTATGGCCAGGTCATGTTCATTCTCTACCCTGTGGGGATAAATCAGAGTTTAGCTGAATGGTCCCATGTCCTCATGTCAGGTCATCAGCCTGGGTCCAATAGTCCATTATCTCCTTGTCTAGGGTCTTCATGCTAGGCTCCTCGATGAGGCTGTAGGGGATCCCAGTCCTTCCCTCTGCCTTGGGTTCCAGCTCAGGGACCCTATAGGGAATGGTTACCATCAGTCTCATCAGATCTCTTACTTCTTCTCTGGACCCCTTCCTACATTGGCCCACCTTCTAAGGGCACTTTAATTGTCAGCAGCAGTTTGCCTTCAGGCCATGCTCTGGTTGCAGTTCCTGACATGACAAAGGAAAGAAAACTGAACTAACAAATAAAAAGCAGCATGAGTCCTTCTGTCCCTCAAGGATTCTTCAGCCATCTGTGTTGCTGCTCACGTTCACAAGAAGCCTTGGCTCGCTGCTCTGCTCCTCTCTGGGAGCTGAAGTGAGATGTCTGTCCATCATCCAGGGCCCTCTGAGCTGTGCTTTTCCCTCCAACTCTGGCATGCTTCACAAGTGGGGCGGCTCTGCCTGAGCTCATAGCTGCTCTTAAACTCCTTCCCAACTAGTGCAGGGTTTGTATATTTCATCCCGCACTCCACGATTGGTGCAGCCATGTGTACCCAATTTAGAAGCAGTGTCTGCAAATCGCTGTATGTTTAAACAAATGTCTGATAAGCTTTCATTTCAGTAGGAAGTGCCTGCTTATTTAATATTTAAATTTGTAACAAGAAGGTGGTGGGTTGTGAGGCTGTAATGGGGTGCACTCACCTCTCATGAATGCTCCCAGGTCAAAAGTGCATATCTGAAGTTTTCCCTCAATTGCCTTCACTTATGGGGCTTCTCGCTGGCCAGTGCACTCATCGGGAGAGTCTTCGGTGACTCAGCCCTCTGGCCAGGTCATACACTGTCTGTGTGCGAAACAAAAAACCCTTTCTGGGGTACACAGCCCAAAACATCCTGCATCCCTTCCTGGGCTCAGCCTGTAAACAGCCCAACAGGGCCTATCATGGTACCCTCACTTGGTCTGGCTAGGTTGCAAGGCTCCTATTCTGGAACTGAGCAGTGCCCTGAGGGCTTCTTCCCTGGGTACTCCTTGCCTCTACTTGAGCCCTCAGCGTCTGCAGTCTTCCTGATGAGTCACCCCTCTTGGACTTAGTTTGCTGATCACAGCTCCCTGCTGAATCACTCCCAGTAACTACAGTACCTACTTAGTCCCTTGCAGCTCATGCAGCCAGCCCTGCTAGCAGCGCTCTGTCCAGCCGTTCAGCTCCTACAGCCAGCCAGAAACACCGCTTGCTCCCCTGGTCCCTACAAGCAGACTGAACTCACTCTAGCCCTGTAGTTCCTTTTATGGGAGCCTGCTGTGCCCTGATTGGCTGCTCTCTGCACCCCCCTTTCGAAAGCTGTGTCACACACAGCCTCTATAGGCAGCTTGGAGGACCTCTCCATTGATTTTTTCTGGGGCAGGATGAGGCAGGGCCACGAGGCCTCTCACAGGGGGGCTCTGGATCTAGTCCGCCCCGTCAGAAGGCATTGAGTCAGAATAGGTTACTCTGCCCAAACTGCGTCCCAACAACTGAGAAAAAGTTTAATGGTCTCAGCTCAATTCAGAAAAACATGTGCCTACTTCAGCATTACAGAGTACAGGAAGAGGTTATCATTAGGTTAGATGAGAGTGAAAATATATTTAAGATGTGTGTGTTCATAGTCATGTCAGGTCAGGTGCAAACACCTCTGATCAGTGCCTTAATTTAATGACTCCCCAAAATAAAAAAAAGATGCCATGCTCTGTAAATGTTACACACATCTTTGTCATCTCTCCATGACAAAGAAGTAGCTAAGCACTCTGTCAAGAGCCAGGTTATAACCATTACTCAAACTATTAGAGCTATTGATGTCAATTACATGTAATTAGTGGCAATTAGTAAGAGGGCAAATGCTGTATGGCATGGCGATCTACATTAACTGAGAACTGTTCATAAGAATTTTTTTAAAACTAGATTTGTGACAGTGTTATTTCAAAACATGTTTCCTGAGCAGCTTGAAATATTTAAAAGAATGTATGTTTCATATTTGATTCTTCTTTTCAGTTCCGAACAAGGGGGGTTATGCTCCTCTCCAAAGTCTACTTGCAGAACTCCAGCCTATATTAATAATAGTTAGAAAGGCATTTTGAGAGAGACTAGAACCCAAAGGATCAGATACACCTTGACTGCTGCCAATGAAGCCTTCGGCAATCCATGGGATACTAAACTATCTGAACGATTACATGCCACAAGGGGCCACAACAGTGGTTCCCTTAACCCACCCAGCAATACTGTTAATCTATCCAGCTTTACTCTTAGCACAGCAGAAGTATCTGTCCTATCTCAAGGCCTCTCCTTCTGCCACTCCACCCCCACAAACATGATACAGTTCTGTGGTGTCCTAGAATCCTATTTTCGATGTCTCTGACTCAAGGAATATTTCCAACACACCTCTGAACAGCATACTAACTCACAGAGACCTTCCTACCAACACTACAAAAAGAAGGTTTCTGGGTGGACTCCTGAAGGTTGAAACAGACTGGACTTCTACATAGAGTGCTTCTGCAGACACACACAGGATGAAATTGAGGAAAAGCAGCATCACTTGCCCCATAACCTTAGCTGTGCAGAACACAATACCATCCACAGCCTCAGAAACAACTCTGACATCATAATCAAAAAGGCTGACAAAGAAGGTGATGTCGTCATCATGAATAGGTCGGAATATGAACAAGAGGCTGGTAGGCAACTCTCCAACACCACATTCTGCAAGCCATTACTCTCTGATCCCACTGAGGGTTACCAAAAGAAACTACACCATCTGCTCAAGAAACTCCCTGAAAAAGTACAAGATCAAATCTGCACAGATACACCCCTAGAACCCTGAGCAGGGGTATTCTATCTGCTACCCAAGATCCATAAATCCTGGAAATCCTGGACGCCCCATCATCTCAGGCATTGGCACCTTGACAGTAGGATTCTCTGGCTATGTAGACTCTCTCCTCAGGCCCTACGCTACCAGCAGCACTCCTAGCTATCTTTGAGACTCCACTGACTTCCTGAGGAAATGACAAATCCATCGGTGATCTTCCTGAAAACACCATCCTGGCCACTATGGATGTAGAAGCCCTCTACACCAACATTCCACGCAAAGATGGACGACAGGCCGTCAGGAACAGTATCCCCGATAATGTCACGGCAAACCTGGTGGCTGAACTTTGTGACTTTGTCCTCACCCATAACTATTTCACATTTGGGGACAAAGTATACCTTCAAATCAGCGGCACTGCTATGGGTACCCACATGGCCCCACAGTATGCCAACATTTTTATGGCTGACTTAGAACAACGCTTCCTCAGCTCTCATCCCCTAATGCCCCTACTCTACTTGCTCTACATTGATGACGTCTTCATCATCTGGACCCATGGAAAAGAAGCCCTTGACGAATTCCACCATGATTTCAACAATTTCCATCCCACCATCAACTTCAGCCTGGACCAGTCCACACAAGAGATCCACTTCCTGGACACAACAGTGCTAATAAGCGATGGTCACATAAATACCACCCTATACTGGAAACCTATTGACTGCTATACTTACCTACATGCCTCCAGCTTTCATCCAGACCACACACCATGATCCATTCTCTACAGCCAAGCTCTACAATACAACCACATTTGCTCCAACCCCTCAGAGAGAAACACCTACAAAATCTCTATCAAGCATTTTTACAACTACAATACCCACCTGCTGAAGTGAAGAAACAGATTGACAGAGCCTGAAGAGTACCCAGAAGTACTACAGGACAGGCCCAACAAAGAAAATAACAGAACACCACTACCTGTCACCTTCAGCCCCCAACTAAAACCTCTCCAGCGCATCATCAAAGATCTACAACCTATCCTGAAGAATGACCCATCACTCTCACAAATCTTGGGAAACAGGCCAGTCCTTGCTTACAGACAGCCCCCTAACCTGAAGCAAATACTCACCAGCAACCACACACCACACAACAAAAACACTAACCCAGGAACCTATCCTTGCAACAAATCCCATTGGCAAAGGTGTCCACATATCTATTCAGGGTACACCATCATAGGGCCTAATCATGTCAGCCACACTATCAGAGGCTCATTCACCTGCACATCTACCAATGTGATATATGTCAGCATGTGCCAGCAATGCCCCTCTGCCATGTACATTGGCCAAACCAGACAGTCTCTACGTAAAAGAATAAATGGACACAAATCAGACGTCAAGAATTATAACATTCAAAAACCAGTCGGAGAACCCTTCAATCTCTCTGGTCACTCGATTACACACCTAAAAGTGGCAATTCTTCAGCAACAAAAAACTTCAAAAACAGACTCCAACGAGAGACTGCTGAATTGGAATTAATTTGCAAACTGGACACGATTAACTGACGCTTGAATAAAGACTGGGAGTGGATGGGTCATTACACAAAGTAAAACTATTCCCCCCCCCCCAACACACACACACTGTTCCTCACACGTTCTTGTCAACTGCTGGAAATGGCCCACCTTGATCATCACTACAAAAGGTTTTTTCTCTCTCATGCAGGTAATAGCTCACCTTACCTGATCTCACTCATTACAGTGTGTATGGTAACACCCATTGTTTCATGTTCTCTGTGTATATAAAATCTCCCCACTGTATTTTCCACTGCATGCATCCGATGAAGTGAGCTGTAGCTCTCGAAGGCTCATGCTCAAATAAATTTGTTAGTCTCTAAGGTGCCACAAGTCCTCCTTTTCTTTTTGCTGCTACTCTGAAACCTGTTCTAAAAGCGGTGGAGGTGGAGGAAGGACGGCCTAGTGGTTAAGTCAACAGATTGGGACTCTGGAGACCTGGGGGCTTCAATTCTGTGCTGTGCCACAGATTCTTATCTGACTGTTAGCAAGTAACTTTGTAGCCTAGGCCTCAGCCCTGTGAATAAAGGACAGACTTCCTCACAGGGGTGCTAGTAATACACACACACACACACTCACTCATTAATTACTGTGTGATCATGAGGGCTGTATAAGTACCCTGATAAAGCTATCCTCCTCCAGAATTATCAGTGTTAGGCTGCTCTAGAGCTCTCAGTGTTTCTAGCAGAATTAGCATATCCTGACTAGCCCAGCCATGCTACATGCCCTGCACAGCTAGCACCATCTTTTAGACTATGCTGACCCCTCTATGGACCCAGGTAGAGGGTGCTTGTTGCCATTTCCTTTACCAGAACCTCCTATTGGTTTACTATGCCACTGCTGGCACCCTGTGCTTTGGTTTACACTAGCAGAAGTCTGCACAAACTAGGGGTAAATCTAGCTCTAAATATATTAGCATTCATACCCTCTGGGTAGTTGTGATGTTGAGGAGATAAATTTGCATTATGAACCTGACTTCCCCCATCTGCATTCTGTCTGCCAATGCACCTCCCTTCAAATTCCAAACCTCAGAGCAGTTGCAAACAGACGCATTGAAGAACCAAGAGTCTGACAAAAATATTTATTTTGCTGGACCCAAATGTGAAAATTCCTCACAAAATTACCCGGGCTGAGACCCAGGAAGGGATGTGTGTCATCCTGTACAGTGACAAATTTAAAGTCTGGCATCTCATGACCCTGCAGAGATCTCTTTTCCTGTAAAATGTGGCATATACAGAATAGATGATAGTGAGGCACAAAAGTTTTATTGGTTCCTATTTGATGACTCTCATAACACTGAAAGTTCTATCACTCATGAATAATTTGGGTGCAGGCTACATGTGGAATCATCAAGTATGTGAAGGCCTATGAGTTTGGGCTGTGACCAATCTATCTATGAGCTCTCCTTATTTTGAAAGGTTAAGTATATTTTTGTACAAGTAAAACAAGGGCTCAAGCCTGACTCATAATAAAGTCTTTGTGGACCTCAAACCTGCCCCAAAGGTGTAGCTAAGGGAAGCCTGGGCTAACAAAGCAACCATCCTTGATTCTAAAGTAACTCCCTGCTCTAGAAGTTTGGGAGGGGCATATGTCTGGAACTGAAGAGTGTAGGAGGGAGCATTTTAGGATCCAGAGGGAGCATGTCAGCAATCCTCACCAGCATAACAACCCATAAGGAGCACACAAGTTAGATGAGCTACAGTACCCTTTAGCATGCTCAACTCAAGGCAGGAAACGGTTCGATTGTCAGTCAGCCCAAGGACTAAGGGAGGGGAAGAAAGGGCATGGCAGAAAGGTGCCTTAGGTCAAGTCTACACTACAGCGCTACATCATTGCAGCAGGGGGAGGTGCTTTTTCAAACCCATGAATGACGTAAGTTAGGGATTGACACGAGCAGTAGCGTAGAGCTGCCCTGAAAGCCAACTTTGTCTTCCTCACTCATCTGGACGAAGTTCTGCTTCACTGAAGCTGGAGGTTTTGCTGAAGAGGTCTAAAGGGAAACAAACACTCATTCTGAGCTTCAAGTATACTTTATACAGCTAATGTTCCTATGCATTAATACATTTCGGGGAGAGCTTTTCTTGAAAAACAGGTTATTCTATTTCTTGCACACGCAATGTGGAATGTCTGTCAGAAGCTCCTAGGAAAGACATTATTTAGGGGGCTTCTAAAATTTCCAAGAACACTACTGAGAATTCCCCTATCATTCACTTAATTTGCAAATGAAGAAATAGAGCTAAAGTCCAGCAGCATTCCTTAACATTCAGCTATTTGGGGAGAAAATGTAGAACATTATATTTGCAGCAAATGAGGCAGGGATTTTGCTCCATTCCTTAATGCGAGCTGTGGTTTCTCTCCATTTCTCTTTGTTAACAAACCCTGGGTTTAAAGAGCCATGCCATGTATCCTGGGTTGTTATACAAGATTTTTCTTTTGCTCTAATTGTTTTTCTCTAAATCCTGTAATGTCAAGCACTGACATTCTCTCACTGACTTCTGAGCTAGGCTACCAAAACACAAGAAAAGCAGATAAACTGGGAAGATGGAAATCAGAAGGGAACAGATGGCCTCATCTGCACATAGCGACTCTAAAAAAAGACAAAGCACCACGCAAATTTATAGAGCTGCTGGAAACCAGAAATTTGGTGATTACATAAAATGATCCTTTGAAATATTTTCACTAAAACACAGCTTTATGTGAGAAATAGGAAACTTATTAAATTAGCAATGGTTCAAGAACAGGTATTCCATGTAACTAAGAGAAGCCAATGGTTAATTGCTAGAGATATGTAACTATACAAAAGTCCTGAAGGTGTAAAGATCTGATTTCCCAACCCTTACTCATGTTAATGAACTCTCTTTGTATACATTCAATAAGACCGTTTAGAGGAGTAACTAGGACATAACAACTGCCTCTATTTCCCCCATTGTCAATAGTTTTCCCTGGGCTGACAGAATGATTTGGCCAAATCAATGAGAATCCTTCCCATCCTGAACAAAATAAAACCGTCCAATTAAACAAATAGTCTTCCAGTCCTCCCTTAGTATTAACATGTCTGTAAAGGTTTTTATTCCCTTTTCGGAAAACATTCAAGCAACTAGTTTTCGTTCCCATAAATATTTGGGGAGCTTTTATTCATGCAAATATGTCTGTCTGAGCAGGTATATTCATGTCTGAGCTAGTGCACTTACAGCGGAAGAAGTGCTTGCCTGGCCAAGGCTATAAATGCAATTACTCGGTGGGAATAAAACCAGAGTATGTTGAATTTAAAGTTTGGCTAATACTTCTGGTTTAAGCGTTTCTTTCTCCAAGCCAGCTATTTATATTTCTTTCAAATCCAAAATATTAATCCAGTTATTTTAAAATCTGTGGTTGACACACACAGATAAATATAATGTTCTGTCGGCTCAAAGGGAGAAACATTAACATCTCCAAGGCCTGCTTTTCTCCTTATGTCTTTCTCCCTAAAATGCTCTCAGCCTCTCCCTGAGATTTTCGATGCCTGAATGACTTCAGGCACTGTTCCTATTAACAGATATTTGATCATCCAATCAGGGAGACAGAAACTGTCATGTGACTCTCGGAACTGAATTCCACATAGTCTATGTGGAAATCCATAGGTCCAAGTTTTAAAACTTATTAGTCATTTGTGAACAAACACTCAGTTTACAAATAATTCATAAAGAGAAGGTTCACAAGATTTGGCCCTATCTATTTATAGAAAACAGCTGTACTGCTATCTTTGGCAGAGGATTTTGTTAACTTTTGGATTTGAAACTGAGAAGGCTGTAAGGCACAGAGGGGCGGTGAGTTATATCTCCACATGGTGCCTTAGCACCAGCAATATTCAGAGCCCAGGGGCCCAGCTCCACCAATATTTGGGGCCGGGTGTCCCCCCCCCCCGGCCCCACCTGCAGCCCCTCCAAGCCTCCCCGGGCCCTGGAGCAGAGCGTCCCTGCCTCTGCCTCTTCCTTGCAGCTCCATGCTTCCTCCCTGCAGCAACTGCTGCCAGAGGATCCTAGTGCCCCCCAACTCCACTGCCAGGGCACACTGACTCTGAGCCTGCCCTTCCACCCACCTCAGACCCTTCCCTTTTCTGGCGGGACCCTCCACTAGCACAGGGGACCCCTCCCCCCGCCCGCAGTCACCACTCCTGCCCCATGCTGGGGAAGGAGGCAGCCCCATCCCTCACCCCCAGTGAGGCTACACTCAGGAGCAACAGCAGGGGAGGAGGTGCATGCAGCACCCCTCGGCACCCACCATGTGGGAGGCGACGGAGATTCCTGGACCTGAGAGGGGTCCAAGGAGCACATGCAGTGACAGTGGTGGGGGTGAGTGTGCTGCTGGCAGGGGAGGGAAAGGGGGGCTCCTCCCGCAGAGCTCGCTGCTGCTGGCAAGGAAAGGGCTGGGGGGAGTCCTCCTCTCTGGCCCCTGTCCCGGAGCAGCCCTGACCCACCCCAGAGCCCAATCCCCAGCCAGAGCTTTTAGCCCCCCACCGCACCCTCAACCCTAGCCCTGAGCCCCTCCAACACCCCAAACACTTTATCCCCAGTCCCAGCCAGAGCCCTCATCCTCCCACACCCCAACCCTCTGCCCCATCCCTGAGCCTCTCTAACTCCCGCAACCCCTGACAGAGCCGTCACCCCACACAATGCTACTCTCACCCAAAGCCAAACCTCCCACACCACATCATTCCCAGCCCCAGACAAAGCCCTACAACCCCTACTCTTGCCCTGAGCACCTCCCATCCCCAAACTCCCTCCCAGAGCCTGCACCCTGCACCCCAAATCCCTGCCCCAGCCTAGGGCCTGCACCCTAGACCTCCTCCCCTACCCAGACCCTTGGGCAAGTGGGGAGGGTGGAGTTTGGGGGGGCGGAGTTTGGGCAAGGGCGGTGTCAAGGTTCCTCCCCCACTCTGAACTCTAGGGTACAGATGTGGGGACCTGCATGAAAAACCTCCTAAGCTTATCTTTACCAGCTTAGGTCAAAACTTCCCCAAGGTACAAAATATTACCCCCGTTATCCTTGGACTGGCCGCTACCACCACCAAACTAATACTGGTTACTGGGGAAGAGCTGTTTGGACGCGTCCTTCCCCCCAAAATACTTCCCAAAACCTTGCACCCCACTTCCTGGACAAGGTTTGGTAAAAAGCCTCACCAATTTGCTTAGGTGACTACAGATCCAGACCCTTGGATCTTAAGAACAATGAACAATCCTCCCAACACTTGCACCCCCCCTTTCCTGGGAAATGTTGGATAAAAAGCTTTCCCCTGGCCAGGAGGGATTTCAAAGGGGTTTACCCTTCCCTTTATATTTATGACAGGCGGGTTCTGGGCACCACCAAAAATTTCTACAAACCTGCCACCTCATATACACTGCACTGATTGCAGCCAAATACATAGGTGCATGGCTAGATTTTCTTTATTAAGGTTGAAGGATTTCCCAACATAGAGAAGAATATTTTGAGAAGAAAAAATTTTCTAGGAAAAGTAAATAGAAAATGCTGTTGGGCAATCTTTCAGGAAGGTGACTAAGACAAACTAATGAATCCCCAGAGGTAATATCTGTAACAATGCATTGCCATGCTCTTTGGTGCATTAGCCAGTGTGTGACCTAAAGGTAAATGGAAGTCCTTGAGAGACTGCAGGAAAGCATGATAACTCAAGAACACCAAGGACAAAGAAGTGGATGAAGCTACTCAGATGTGAAAATGCCTTGCACCTAATTTCTTTAGGAATGTTTTTCATTCTGGTGTGGGAAGAGCTCTAAAAGCTAAAAAGGTTTAGAACAGAAGAAACTATTTAAAACTAAGGAAAGAATTTAGGTGATTTTTTCTGAGTCAATTTCTAGGACCTGTTCTCAGAGGTTGAGTTAATATAATGCATGTGTTGATAATGGCGTTCAGAATCAAGGTGCCAGCAGACTGGTGAACAGCCCTGAATTACTTCACGCTATAGGGCAACCTTAAAAAAACCTGAGTTTAACATTGGCCAACATAATATGTCTGATTAAGTGACCTTCTAAAGGCAGAATTTCTTGAACTGATGTAAATTCATGAGAGCTTCAGGGACTTGATTCAGTCCCTGCAGAATATGAATAATTCGTGTCAGCCTCAGTGGGGGGAGAGAGCCGGGCCTCACGAGTTTATCATATTATCAGGAGTAGGATGGGCTGCTAGATAAGTCATATTTTATTTCCTTTTAACATTCCTAATTCTGTTGATCTATTTCTGGCTCATCTGTAATGCCCACTGTTAGCTGCGTTTCAAACACACACTTATTTCAGAGCATTCTTTCAGCAGCCTTTCAAAAGGGAGGCTACGGCTTGTTTTACTAGACATGCATACTGTTCCAATCTTTATAGTTTCCACTTCCTAATGAGCAACCTTTGTGCAGCGGCAGCATCAGTCTATCGATATGGTGCACTGCTCTGGATGCGTGGCTGTCCAGTGTGCGAGGAGCACTACTCTCACTTCTCTTGGTGTTCCTCCCGGCTGTTCTTGGAGAGAAGAAATGGGAGAAATCAGCAACAGAAGGACGGATGAAAAGAGAAATCAGCAGCTATTTCTAACTTGATGTCTTCTAAAACCTGGAAATACTGAGTGGAGACGCTAAGGTAGAATTTCAAATCCCCTTTCACTACCTGACTGTTATTTTCCTGATTGGTATGTTATGAACTCCAGCCCTACTCTCCATTCTGTATCTATATCTTGTTGTTGAATTACATATAGCTTGAGAAACCTGACAAGACACTATTATAATAACAATAGATTTACTGATTTCGAGAAGGAGAGGTGATATTTCTTATGCCACAATGAAACAACATCTTCAGTTTTTCCTATAAAGTCAATGAAATAATTACCTTTGCTTGTTTTGCTGATACTTTAAAAAATAATGCATACAACTCAAATCAAGCCTTGTTCCACAAACAGGTTGATTTGGATGGATAATTGTGTAATTTTCTCAACAAGTACATCTCTGTTACATGTTTATTTTTGAAATGTTTTTTCATTGGAAAATGCTGGTGTGTCAAAACTGAAATTGTTCATAGGAAAGTGTCTGTTTCAATGAATCTCACGATTAAAAAGAAAATAAAAGTTTCGAAATTGTTGAAACATCATGCCTCACTATTTTTTGAGATTGACTTTTTATCCCAATTTGGGATTTTTTTTAAAAAATATATAAATCTTGAAAATTCACCCAGGACAGAAAAGCCATTTCCTACCCAGCTCTACCAATTTATTCTAATTGGCCTTTTGGGAATTTACTTAAATTTACATGTAAGGTGTCACCTTTCAAAAGTGACTACTGATTTTGGATGCCTCATTTTTGGACGCCCAACATGAGGCACCTCAAAGGAGCCCAATTATCAGAATTATCAACCATAAATTAGTTGGTTAATTTCTTTCAGCTGTGTCAAGGTATGAATGGGTCTTGAGGAAGTACCTGAAAAAGAAAAAGCCTGGAAGCTAAAGCTAGATACATTCAGGCTAGAAATAAGGTGCATGGTCTTAACAGAGAGGGTTATTAGCCATTGGAGAAATCTTACCTAGGGATGTAGTGGATTCTCCATCACATCAGTGCTCTAAATCAATATTGGATGTCTTTCTAGAAGGAACAGTAGATCAAACAGACATTATGAGCTTGCTGCCATTACTGGATGAGATTCTCTGGTCTGCGTTACACAGGATCTCAGATTAGAGCAGTGTTTCCCAAACTTGGGATGCCTCTTGTTCAGGGAAAGCCCCTGGCGGGCTTGGCTGGTTTGTTTACCTGCTGCATCCGCAGGTTCAGCCGATCGCGGCTCGCCGCTGCAGGCCAATGAGGGCTGCAGAAAGTGGCGGCCAGTACGTCCCTTGGCCTGTGCTGCTTTCCGCAGCCCCCATTGGCATGCACAGCTCCCACTGGATGCGGTTCACTGCTGCAGGCCAATGGGGGCTGCGGAAAGCGACGCAGGCCAAGGGACGTACTGGCTGCCGCTTTCTGCAGCCCCCATTGGCCTGCAGCGGCGAGCTGCGATCGGCCGAACCTGAGGACGCAGCAGGTAAACAAACAAACCTGGCCTGCCAGGGGCTTTCCCTGAACAAGCGGCGTCCCAAGTTTGGGAAACACTGGATTAGAGGATCATAATGGTCCCTTTACACCTCAGAATCTATGAAATGCAGTGTCACTGTGGACTAGCTCAAGGAGGAACATTCATGTACAATAAGTATCTTCTACTTGTAACCTTTTGGGTCAGCTATTTCTATTGGAAGAAGTGATTTGTCTATGCCCATAGGTAAAAGCAAACAACGTGGTAGCTAGATTACTAATTTAGAGTATTTTTTCCCTTGATCTATCTGTTACAGACCCCTTGCTCCAGTGAATCCTTCTAGGTCTCTCTGCCTGTTATTTTTTTTCCATTTTGCAATATTACATTTGTCTGATACAGATTCTTTTCTGTTCCCTTCACTGGCATTCACCAGCTGCCAAACTGTCAAATACATTCATTGCATCCTTTATAAAAGATTTCAATTCAGTAACACTCTGATTTAAACATTTTCAAATTTGCATAATATATGTATAGTAGATAGAGTCTCTATGCATGTATTTACTTGCAGTGAGAAAAAGTTATAAACTTGCAAAGCTAGCTTAGCTCTGAAATCATTCAGTCTCAAGTAGAATTGAAGGTACTCTACCACTCTAACCCTGTGTTACTGAAGTGGGGGAGAAGAGGAAGGAAATTGAAAAGATGAACATATGTGGGGTAGTTAGAGCTGAGGTGGGGACCCCAATTACACAAAAGAGCGGGTGAAAAATGAATGCAGATTGATGGGGTCAAAATGTGATTTAAGAACAAAAAAGGATTGTCAGAAAAGTTCTTCAGCTAACCTTGTGTTTGGAGATATTCAAAAGAAGCAGGAAGCATAGGCGTTGGTATGGATACTGCAGAGAAAAAGGATCAGGCTTTCTAGCCGACATTTCAGAGTCAGTGAACTCTGCTAAACTACTTCCAGGATAAGAAATTTTCCTGCTCTCCAAACTACATCACCCTATTTCTGTTTCAAGTTTAAAAGAGTTTCATTGAATTAAAAATGTAATCAAACAGAAGTACATTTTAAATGCACAAATGCCCCGTTAAACACATTTTAGATGCCACAGTTGCATCTGAAAAGAAAGTGGCAGATGGGCTCTTTCGACCCCATGACTGACAAACTGTTCTAGCATTGTTAGCAGGAAGGCCAAGGAATCCCTTGCTCTGGAGACCAAAGTGCTCTGTCACCCCAAAAGGTAAACCCTATTGTAATAGAGCAAGCGAGGCTGGAGCACTGGGCCTGGCGCAAGACCTGAAGAATGAACCACAGTCAGCAAAGCCAGTCCATGCTATGAACCAGGACCTATCATAAAGCAGACACTTGCTTACAAGTTCACTGTCCAATACATGAACTTGGTAAAGGCACGTAATGTTGCTAAAACTCAGGAACTCCCAATAAGTACTAAATACGGGTATTCATGTAAACATATTCTAGAAGGCTAGTATAGGTATACCCCAGAGTTATGACAAACACAAACCTGGGAGATGGTACAGGGAAACACCAACCCCAAGTAAAGACAAGGATAAGAAGATAGAATGACGGATGGAGGTGTTGTGTTTGAACCAGAAGGTACAAGGTGTAGGGTGGGTAACTAACCACATCAGGAGTGTAGTACGGAACTTGTTTGTACCAGAGGATAGATTTAAAAAAAAAAAAAGAGAGAGAAATCATAGGAGGGGCACCTTTGTCCAGCCTAAGGGTCAGCAGAAAGTCATGCTGCTGACTGAGTGGAGTCCATTGTCACGGCATACATGTGATAGTGTTCATGTAGAGTCTATCAGCAATAAACCTGGCTGAGTGCCTTTGCCACTGGACAGTCTATGGTCTTTCTGGATAGTACTTTTGAGGTCTGCTGAGACAGCTATCTGCAGGGCTGCTACAGCATATGGAGAGAACATATGTGCATGCCAACTGACACCACCTGTCTGATCAAGGATGGGGCAAGTGAGCAGTGCAGTGCAGGCAAGTTTATATTTCCATTCCCCACATTTTATGGTGTATCGGGATAAACAGAGGAGTTGATTCTCTCAGGATGTCAGCCTTGAGACTTGCATAAGAAGTACATTCTTCTGTAAATATCATTAAAAAACTGCAAATTTACACAATGAACTGCAGTACTGGTAAACTGTGGTAGCAGTATTTGGCTTATAACTGCAGTGGCTGTCCCTCCCACAGTCCACCTAATATAGTTCCTACCACCATTTAACTGCACCCTCCTTTAAAGTGCAGTGTATCCTTGGTTGCCTGCAGCTTGCACTGTTGTGGCAGTGTATTCTCTTTCACCCTGTTATTTTGTGAAGAAAGACAACATCATCTTTCCCAGCCCATTGTACAATAGGGAAATTGGTATAACATGTCAGGTCAGAAGAAAAATCTGAACCCCTCCCCCCAGAGGTTTTCCTTTTCTCTCTCTGTCTCTCAGATGAAGGACAGAGATAAGTGTCTACCTGATTAAACTAACTGATAAAGCATACCATAGATTTGCTCTGTCCTCCTATTGCTAAAGAAATGAATAGAGGACCACAAAATTGGAAAACAAGAACTTCTGATTAAAGGCCAAACTCTTACTCAAACAACTAGTCTCACGGAAGTAAATGGGAGTGTTTGCATGAGTCGGGTGAGCAGAATATAGTTCTACCTTTCCAGTTAACTTAGAAATAGCATAAGGAAAAAATAGTTAGGGGCCTGATCCTGATGCCATTGAGAGCTTTGGGCATTGACCTCAGTGAGAGCAGAATCAGCACCCATGATGATTTGCTGTATAATTTTGGGGTTGAGCCAAAGTTAGCCATGTTTTCCTTCATAGTGCATTTCTATACAATGCTATATAAACATTTACAATACAATATTCTAAATAAATAAAAGAACATCAAATGTTGCATACCACACAAATGGGAAAAAGCTCACAATGCATGTGTGCTGGAGTTATCAAACCAATACTAGTTCACAGAAAGAAAAAAAGGGTATTCTGTTGTACCAATCCTACTAAATACTATTTTCTAAAACTTCCCATTGTGGACTTATTTGTCAGATCACATTTTCCATCATTCATTTTAAAATTAGCAGTATAATATGCCAGCTTCTGGGATGCCAAAAAGAAAACTGCTATTCTTGGCATTACCCATAACTGTTCTATCTAGATTCAATTTTTTATCCTGCAGTACATCCTTAGATAGGCTGTTTTATGTGACTCTAACTCTGTACTGCTGATTTTACTTTGATTTAATATAATTTGGCTACTCCGTATCTGACCTTCACAAGCGCTATAGATGCATTTTTCTTGTTTGCCTGAACTGCCCGATGCCAGTTTCCTGTTTGACAATTGGCATCTGACCTGAAAATATGTCTAGAGGTTTTGTTAATTTTTGATCCAGTTAAGTGCTATATTGGATGTATCTACCTTACTGTAAAAAAACCCAGCAGCACAGAGTCTCAGAGCCCAGGTCAGTGACTTGGTCTTACAGGGTTTAGGCTGCAGGGCTAGAAGTTGCAGTGTACATGGTTAGGGTGGAGTCTGAGCTTTGAGACCCCACAATGGTGGAGGGTCTCAGAACCTGGGCTCCAGCCCAACTATCTACACTGCAACTTTATAGTCCTGTAGCATGAGATTCACAAACCCAAGTCAGCTGACCTGGGCCAGCCATGGTCATGCCATGGCTCTTTGATTGCAGCATAGACAGAGTTTCTCTCATTAGCTCAGGCCACAATGGGTAAAACAGAACAATGGAACATAGCATAATATGAAATTCTAAATTGTCCTGGATAGTTCAAGAGTCCTTTTTGGTTTGATATGACAGGGCAGAATCTTTGCTGTGGTAGAGAACCACTGGGTGAAACAAAGGAGAGAGATGGTTACATCTTACTGGCTCTGTTTGGCTCTCTCTTGGCCCAAGCCCTGGCAGTGAATCTATCCTCATATGTCAATGTTAAGAGAGTTTTCTTATGGCATCTATTTTATTAAAATCAACATAATGACAAGCTGAAGTAACTGAAGTCAGATATATAGAATTCCCTTTCTCATTAAATCAAAAGCAAATTTTATATTCCTTCTTATAATTCAAAGATTATTCTGTAGTCTAATCTAATGCAACAGTCCCTTGACTCTAATGGAAACAGAATTAGACCAATGTGGAGCGCTTTTGAAATCTCACCACATATTCCTATGAATAAAATGGTAACTGGATGGTTATACAAGTGTATACCTCAGAATCTAGGATTAGCAGCTGAGGTGTGGAAATTCTATTCCATAAGTATCTCCATTTATCACAACTTTGACATAATATGACGCACAGTTCTCAGATTCTGCAATAATAGGCTCAATGGTGTAAATGTATTTTATATATATAAGTGCAATGATGGGCATCCTCAGTTTCATAATTCCTTACCTTTGACAGTTTTGGCATTGTTATTGATAAAATGTTTAGTCACTTAATGAGAATATGTAAATGTGTTTCACTGGTTCTTAGTGCATTCTCGGACTTTCATTTAAAAATCAAACTTCTTCAATAACAGCATTCTGTTACAGTGTTGTCAGATAGTATCATGAGCTCTGAAATTAACGTTACTGAGTATGTATAGCAGATAAGTTTGAGAATCTCCCTTTAAAATGTCAATGCTTATTTTTCTTATGAGATATAAAAATTGATCTAATTGCTTACACAAATTCTCTCGAGTTTCAAATGCCTCTAACACCACTCGGTTCTTTTTGATACCTCTGCATCCTAATAAATAAATTTGAAACCAATGCTAAGCAAAACATGCCTTTTAGCCTATAATTTTTAAGCCTATGCTTCAAGCAAATGAAAATGGCTGATACATCACTGACATATAGAGTTTATAATAGAAATGGCAAGTCAACCTTAACTATGGCATCAGCGTTGTAAATGTCATTCACTGATTATTCAAATTCCAAATTAACTTACAAGTCTATCTTCAAGGTGACCTGATTTTACAAAGGTTGTCTTCAAGATTTAGTCACACTCAAATTTGTTTGCCATGAACCATATGTTAATGTCACAGGTATTGTTAGTCCACATAAATGCCCAAGAGAATCTGACTTTGTAATGAACCACACAAGTGTCTGTGACTCTTCAGCCAGACTGCATTTAGACAACTGTCCTTAGATGGGTTTCAGAGTAACAGCCGTGTTAGTCTGTATTCGCAAAAAGAAAAGGAGTACTTGTGGCACCTTAGAGACTAACCAATTTATTTGTTGTCTTAATTGGTTAGTCTCTAAGGTGCCACAAGTACTCCTTTTCTTTTTGTCCTTAGATGTTTTACTATGGAGGTTACATTAAATAATTAAAGCTCAGCAGAAAACTTAGAATCATAAGTGGGAGCCTTTATTTAAATCTTACATATAAAATACTAGAAGACACTGAGAATTCTGACTGAATAAACTATTGTTGATCTGTGAAAAATCTCTATTGTTTAGTAAAGGATGAAGACACAGACCTCCTAAAAATGAGCAAAGTCCAAAAACAGTTCATTCCTTGGACTATCTCAGAACTATGTTGGCCTTTTCAATACAGAAGATGCAACTTGTTGACAGCTCAGTTAATGACAAAATCATTGGTTTTTATATTGTCAAAAGAGCACAATTATCTGGAATAAAAAAAATTGGTCAAAATGGCTAGAAAAAAATCTTCACTGAATTATGTGCCAAAGATATTTAACCCATGCTGAATCTCATTGTTAGTTTCTTGTCCATATGTCTGTTTCTAAGACCCTTCAAATAATTTTCCTGACTTCTTACCGATCCCTGTGAGACCTTAGACACTTCCAGAAAAATCTCACTCTATTGTCATTGATTTTTCTTTCCTTATAGTGCTTCACCCAGGTTTCAATATGTGAACACTATTCCTATCAAAGGCAACTTGAATTTTTTCATGGGTAAGATTTCATGAGATATTTTGTTAAAAATTAAATATAGTCCATCTACCACTTTCCTTCTGCCAATCTGTAATTATTTGAAAAATAACAATCACACCATGTGAAACATAAGATGAGAATTAGTCAGATATGCCATGAAGATCTTGAATTGTTTCCTGGATGTGGCCCGTATGCCTCTCTGGATAAGCACTGTGCTGAGTCCGAAGCAAAGTTGAGATGGGAAGAGTGCTGATTCACAGCGGTCTCTTTGTGGACCCATTTAGTGATAAAGTGGCTGAGGATCCAAACTCTGAGTTGAGAGCACAGAGAGCAATGGCCCCAAAGGTTGAAAAGGGAGTTGGTTCTGCAACTCAAACCAGTAAAGATGGGTCAGGTCAGAAGAGACTCATCTTCATTCACCCATCTGGTTTGTTTCAAATTATATTGAAAATATAGAAACCATGGAGTTAAGTAAGGCTGTGTATACAAAATATACTTGTGTGAACATCAGGTACTTTGCCAGAAATTCAGAAGATAAAATAGTCCAGGTGATATTACTTTAAGATAAATAGTTTTAAAAATTGAAAAAAGGGGTTGGCAAAAAAATCAAAAAACCCAACAAACAACCTGACATTAGCTGAAATTTTGACCGCTGATTAATGCCAGATTCAAGCCTCCCACAAGGCTGAAAAAAGTAACTGGGATAAGCCTTCCTGATATGAATACCCAAAAGAAAACAATCCTTGTCATTTCTCATGGAATATAGATCTACTCAGTTTTTTTATTGTAGCATTGCGCTTGATTCAACTCCCAAGAGAGCCTCCCACTGATTTCCATGGAAGTTGGACTGGGTCTACTGGTCTAGATGCCCAATTCTGGTGAAAAACAATTAGTTTGCAGACTCTTACCTAAACATCTTTGCTATACTTTAATGCAGAGTAAGTCAATTTTTCACAGTAGTTTTCACACTGATTAAGGTAAGGATGGGGAAGATGTAGTCAAACTGTGAAAGTCATGTACATCTCTATCATTTATATAAACCAAGTCATTTTTTGCAGCAAATGGAAAGTGTAAAATCGTTAATTGGTTCAGATTAAGGGAAATGAGGTTCTTGACAGTGTTCATTAAAAGAGAAAAGGAATTGCACATATAAAATGCACATATAAAGTGAAATGAAGAAAGGCAAAAAGTGAAATTGCTTCAAACCAAAATACGAGCAGGGATATTCTTACCTGTTTGCATAGGAATTTATTTAAGAAATCCCCATTAACACTAATTGGAGTTACACATTTAAATCCCGGCACATCGCCATCATGAGACTATGCCCTTTAGTCTGCATTCTTTAAATATTTAACAACAATTCTGAAGATTTTTATTAATGTGGAAAAAGTCTGAAAAATACACAAAGAAGATCTGTGACACAAACGTACTTCTGTACTTAATCCAGCAAGCCATAGCATTCCTGGACAAGTTACATATGGAGGAATTTAGCTAAGAAGACATTTCACTATGCAGTTCAATAGCTGCTCACACATTGCATCACATCCATGCTTCATATCATCTCTTTGCAGCAGTTCTACTCTGAAAAAGTGATTCTTAAAAATGGCACCATCTTTCTCAATAGATCTGCTCCTTACAGGATGGCCATGATTTTTCCTCTAACACTAACACAGCCAAGCAACAGAGAGATGAATTTCATTCTTTCTTGTGCATCATTAATGGAATCCTATTTCCCAACTTCCAGTCAATGAAGTTATGCCAATTTATCCAATATAAGAATTATCTGCAAACCAACTGATTTTTCACAATTTGTATGTGTAGTTTTATATTACCTTGGACAAACATATTACAAACAACTGGAATATGGCTGAAAAGAAATTGCTTTAGACTACAGTTTCAATTATTAGCTATTCACTAGGTGTGTAGAACTGGTCTCCTAAATCACACTGCATTTTTTCAGCTTCTTGATTGGATGACAAATATTAAAACAGGTACACCCTGCATATGAATACAGGGATTCACACAAGAAAAAAGACATTCCCCAGTCTTCAGACACACACACATTGCATAAAAGAAAAAAAGAGGAGAAAGAAGTGGCCAGGACTGTCTCAAAATGAAATTGAGAATTTAGGAATAATTTCCCCATACTATTCAACCATCTCTAAATCTTCCCTTTATGTGCAGTGTCTTCTAGCTGTAAATAGGAATGCCAAAATATTTTTCAAGACTTACCATATTTCTTCTTGTTTTCAAGAAATTGTCCACATTAATTTGCTACAGAAATAATAGTGCTTCACATCTATACCAACAGTGTTTTCTCCCTATTCACTAGTTCCACAGACAATGGGCTGATCCTTCTCACTTTTTCCAGGTTTTACAGAAGTGAAACTCTGCTGACATCAATTAGTTGAATTATGCTAATAAAAGTGAAAGAAGAATCAGACTCTGTATCTGGCAATCTAAGATATGGATGGCCAAATCCCCTTCTTAAACACATCATTTAGCATTATCTATACTTTGCTGACCTCTGAGTATTCTTGAGTGTCTAACGTAAGACAAACTGTACATTATACCTTTGACACCAGTGAGGTTTTCTTCAGGTTCTTTTAAGATTTCACTCTTAAAATGTTAATTTATTGTCTGAATAAAATTGATTATCCTAGTACAATTTCATTTTCTTTAGTTAAGTAGGCTACTGAAGAGCCCATCAGTAACTACAAAAGACTTCAAGCTATATTTTTATGTTCCTAAATTTTTCCTAACAGTTATCCCCACTTGAAACAAGTTTATACTGTACCTGAGCTATCTAAAAAAAAAAAAAAATTCACAGACCAAACGCTAAGGTTTCCTTTGATACAAGAAATAATTGTTATGATTAGCATGAACCTGTGTGGGTTCGCGCTCTGTCGATTAATTGCAGTTAACGCACAAGATTAACTCAAAAATTAATCGCGATTAAAAAAGTAATTGTGATTAATTGCAGTTTTAATTGCACTGTTAAAGAATAGAATATCAATTGAAATTTATTAAATATTTTGGATGTTTTTCTACATTTTCACATATATTGTATTCAGTGTTGTAATTGAAATCAAAGTGTATATTTTTGATTACAAATATTTGCACTGTAAAAATGATAAAAGAAATAATATTTTTCAATTTACCTCATACAAGTACTGTAGTGGAATCTCTGTTGTTTCAGAGTAGCAGCCGTGTTAGTCTGTATTCGCACAAAGAAAAGGAGTACTTGTGGCACCTTAGAGACTAACCAATTTATTTGAGCATAAGCTTTCGTGAGTTACAGCTCACTTCATGGGATGCATCAAATAAATTGGTTAGTCTCTAAGGTGCCACAAGTACTCCTTTTCTCTTTGTTGTGAAAGTGCAACTTATGAATGTAGATTTTTTTTTGTTACATAACTGCACTCAAAAACAAATGTAAAAACTTCAGAGCCCACAAGCCCACTCAGACTTACTTCTTGTTCAACTAATCGCTAAGACAAACAAATTTGTTTACATTTACAGGAGATAATGCTGCCCTCTTATTTACAATGTCACCAGAAAGTGAGAACAGGCATTTGCCTGGCACTTCTGTAGCTGGCATTGCAAGGTATTTGCATGCCAAATATGCTAAATATTCGTATGCCCCTTAATACTTTGGCCACCATTCCAGAGGACACGCTTCCATGCTGATGATGCTCATTAACAAAATAATGTGTTAATTAAATTTTTGACTGAACTCCTTCAGGAAGATTGTATGTCCCCTGCTCTGTTTTACCCACATTCTGCCATATATTTCATATTATAGGAGTCTCAGGTGATGACCAGGCACACATTGTTCATTTTAAGAACACTTTCACAAAACACGAAGAAAGTACCAATATGAGATTTCTAAAGATAGCTACAGCACTCAACCCAAGGTTTAAGAATCTGAAGTGCCAAAATCTGAGTGGGATGAGGTGTGGAGCATGCTTTCAGAAGTCTTAAAAGAACAACATTCCGATGCGGAAACTACAGAACGCTAACCAACAAAAAAGAAAATCAACCTTCTGCTGGTGACATCTGACTCAGGTAATGAAAATGAACATGTGTCAGGCTGCACTGCTTTGGATTGTTATCAAGCAGAACCTGTCATCAGCATGGATGTATGTCCCCTGAAATGGTGCTTGAAGCATGAAGGGACATATGAATCTTTAGAGCACCTGGCATGTTAATATCTTGCAATGCCGGCGTGTCATGAGAAGGCCTGTTCTCACTTTCAGGTGACATTGTAAACAAGAAGCTGGCAGCATTATCTCCTGCAAATATAAACAAACATGTTTGTCTGAGTGATTGGCTGAACAAGAAGTAGGACTGGGTGGACTTGCAGGCTCTAAAGTTTTAGATTGTTTTATTTTTGAGTGCAGTTTGTTTTGCACGTAATTCTACATTTGTAAGTTCAACTTTCATGATTAAGAGATTGCACTATAATACTTGTATTAGATGAACTGAAAAATACTATTTCTTTTGGGTTTTTTTACAGTGCAAATACTTGTAATCAAAAATATAAAATGAGCACTGTACACTTTGTATTCTGTGTTGTAATTGAAATAAATATATTTGAAAATGTAGAAAAAATCCAAAATATTTAAATAAATGGTATTCTATTATTGTTTAACTGTGTGATTAATCAAGATTAATTTTTTTAATCGCTTGACAGATCCAATATACACACATCTCCCCCACAAAGCTTTCCATTATTAGCTGTTAATTATAAATCACCTTAGAAACCAGTTGCTAAGCTTTCAATTAGATCTTTCCAATATCTTTATAATCTCTGCAATTTGGTGGTAACAGCTGCATTCAATCACATTGATATCTGTGTCAGGTCTTGCCACTGTAGCTCAGAGAGATGTATTACCAGTGTATGCAACTGAAAATACTAATGCTGAGAATATTTATAAAAATCAGGAAGTTCATAGTACATAATCAGCTCTACCCTTTGCTGAGGTTTAGAAGGAAGCAGAGGAGCAATCTGGGGTGTGCATACAGGAGACGTCATGCATACAGGAGACAACTTAGAGAGAAACAGGTCTCTGTGGAAAGAGAAAAGGAGTACTTGTGGCACCTTAGAGACTAACCAATTTATTAGAGCATAAGCTTTCGTGAGCTACAGCTCACTTCATCAGATGCATATCGTGGAAACTGCAGCAGACTTTATATATACACAGAGAATATGAACCAATACCTCCTCCCACCCCACTGTCCTGCTGGTAATAGCTTATCTAAAGTGATCATCAGGTGGGCCATTTCCAGCACAAATCCAGGTTTTCTCACCCTCCACCCCCGCACACAAATTCACTCTCCTGCTGATGATAGCCCATCCAAAGTGACAACTCTTTACACAATGTGCATGACAATCAAGTTGGGCTATTTCCTGCACAAATCCAGGTTTTCTCACATCCCCCCCACCCCCATACACACACAAACTCACTCTCCTGCTGGTAATAGTTCATCCAAACTGACCGCTCTTCAAGTTAAAATCCAAGTTAAACCAGAACATCTGGGGGGGGGGGGTAGGAAAAAACAAGAGGAAACAGGCTACCTTGCATAATGACTTAGCCACTCCAAGTCTCTATTTAAGCCTAAATTAATAGTATCCAATTTGCAAATGAATTCCAATTCAGCAGTTTCTCGCTGGAGTCTGGATTTGAAGTTTTTTTGTTTTAAGATAGCGACCTTCCTGTCTGTGATTGCGTGACCAGAGAGATTGAAGTGTTCTCCGACTGGTTTATGAATGTTATAATTCTTATGGTGACTGAAGGGGACAAGAAAACTGGGCTTGGAAGCTGGGGAGGGATGACTGAGAAACTGGGTGTGGTTAAACCTATTTGATTAGGAAGATGAGGTTGGCACATTTGGATTGGCTGGGTAACGAGACTGGGAACCATTGGGGTAGGAGGGAAGGGAGACAGATCTGATGAGAAGCCAGAGCGTAGGGGAAGAACTGGGCCTGACTGGGCAAAGAGACTTGGATAAGAAGCTGGGGGAGGGTGGCATGAGATAATACCACCACTAAGATTAGACAGAGAATGCAGGGAAGGAGAAGCACGACAAACTATTTTTTCACCCCACAGGTTCTCTTTGTTGAGTGCATACTTAATGAACAGTTATTTGTTTTCTCCTTGTTCTTCAGCATGTGGCCCCAGGCCTTATTTACTGCACACTATTCAAACCCTGCTCTGAAGACAGAATTATTATATTTCCTCACAGCTTTTCTGTGGCACTCATCACTATCGTGCCTGAGTGCTTCACAAGCATTAATTAGTTTATCTTCCCAACACTTCTGAGGTGAGGGCTGTTATGCCTATTTTACAGGTGAGGAGCTGAGGCACAGAGATTAAGATCAGAAATAGACGCTAATTATGGGTGTCCAATTTGTGTTGCCAAAACCTGATTTTTCAGAGTACACAGAATTAGAAAGCAATTTCTATGCTCAAAGCACAGCTCCTCTCGACTCCAGCTGTGAGTGTTCAGCACTTCTGCACATCAGATCCAAGGGTCTCAAGTGGGCCACGCAGACAGTGACCCACTGTGAAGAATTTGGTTTAAGTAACTGACCAAATTCACCTCTGTATTTGCACTGTCTGCACCATCATAATAATCTTTGAACACAATATGCCTTGAGAGTTATCTTTTGAAAACTAACGACTTGCTGGCCAATATCATGGTGAAATGTATGTAGCAACATTATATGTAAAGTTACAAATTTCTCCTGAATGATGATGGTGGCACATGTTTAAACCATATAGCCCTGATTAGGCCAGAGTGGTTAAGCAGGCCTATTGTAAACAATGGAATGTATGGTTTACCTCAATTTACATATAGTAGTAAACAAAGGTCCTTGAGACAGCAAGAGGGAGTCAAGCCAAATCTGTTTTTCACCATGCACAGGGGAGAAGAAAGAAGGTGGGGTCACCTTCCCTCCAGACTCTACATCACCTTCTTTATTGTTTGAATGAACTTTGCTTTGTGAGAGGTTTCAGAGTAACAGCCGTGTTAGTCTGTATTTGCAAAAAGAAAAGGAGTACTTGTGGCACCTTAGAGACTAACCAATTTATTTGAGCATAAGCTTTCGTGAGCTACAGCTCACTTCATCAGATGCATACTGTGGAAACTGCAGAAGACATTATATACACAGAGACCATGAAACAATACCTCCTCCCACCCCACTCTCCTGCTGGTAATAGCTTATCTAAAGTGATCACTCTCCTTACAATGTGTATGATAATCAAGTTGGGCCATTTCCAGCACAAATCCAGGTTTTCTCACCCTCCGTCCCCCCACACACAAACTCACTCTCCTGCTGGTAATAGCCCATCCAAAGTGACCACTCTCTTTCCAATGTGTATGATAACCACACACCTGGATTTGTGCTGGAAATGGCCCACCTTGATTATCATACACATTGGAAAGAGAGTGGTCACTTTGGATGGGCTATTACCAGCAGGAGAGTGAGTTTGTGTGTGGGGGGGGGTGGAGGGTGAGAAAACCTGGATTTGTGCTGGAAATGGCCCAACTTTTGATTATCATACACATTGTAAAGAGAGTGGTCACTTTGGATGGGCTTTCTTTTTGCGTTGTGAGGTAATCCTCAGAAGAATTCACTTCAAACGGGTGCTGGAGTATAAAAGTGAGGGGCAAATCATACCCCAGGTATTTCCTCTCTCACCTAACAAAAGGGAACCAGCCCTTTAGACATTAAGGGCAGGTCTGACTTGAGAATTTGGTCCATCCTGTTGCTGGGACCATGTGGTAAAAATTTTACCTTGAACCAAGTCTACTTTGTTAAGTTTTAGTTACTGAAAATCATTTTATCTTTGTCTCTCTTATAACCATATTGGACTTCAATGCCTTCTACTTGTACTCACTTAAAATCTCTGTAGTTAAATAAAGTGACTATTCTTTAATCAAAAATAATCCAGTGCTGTGTTTAAACTGAGCTGTTTTGTAACTCCTGTTAAAGTAGCAAACTATTGAATATTGACCCCTTACAAGGGCAACAGACCTCTGATAACTGAATTGTCCAAGGGAGGGCTGGGCAGAACACATGTTTTTGGGGGAAAATCTGGGACTGGGAGTGTGTTGGGTCACTGGGCAAGTAATAACCAAGGCTGCTAGAAGCCAGAGAGTGGCTGGAGTGTTACTTACAGGCTGCTGGAGTCAGAATGGCTGGACTAGGACTGCAGCTATACATAAGCACCCAGGGTGTGAGCTGCATGATGGTAGGTTGCTTTGAGAGGCCCAGGTTGGGAGCTATATCAGCAAGGCATTGTGAGGCACCTAAGATCAGAGGGCAGGTGGTGACAACCCCTCACTTGTCTGGACTGCACCCCAAATTGTGCTTGAGACTTGCCCAGCATCACCTAGGGACTCTATGGGAGAGGAAGAGAGAATCAAATTCTCTAGGGTAGCATTAAACTGCCTTAATCATGAGATCATTTTTTCTCTTTCTGAAATCCCTTCCCTCATTCACTACATGCCTTCTAGCTTTTAAACAAATGAGTCAGGCATCCTGTTTAAAAAAAAAAAAAACCACCAAAACTATTATGTTGTCATGTAATTAGAGACTATCATAATGCAGATTGGACTGTTAACCTAAATTCTGGCATTTCCTAACTTTGGAGAGCTTAATTTTGCAACCTTAATGTTATTTTAATGCAGTGTTTATGTATTAAAATGGCCACTATACTCCCCAGATCTCAAGCATATTTTGTTTAGAATTCACACGTAATACAATGCATGCATTAAGATCAACATATTCTATTAAGTACTACAGTACCCATATTGAACATGTGCGCATTTGTGTGTCTCTCTCTCTGTGTTCATTGTTACCCTCATGGAAAAGATTTAATAAGGATGAAACCAATAGAAATTCAGGGTTCTCTGGATTACTTTCTATCCTATAGGAGTTTAATAAATATCCTTTCTGTTGGGCTGGGGTATTTTGGGGAGTGGTTGGGAGGAGGTGGCAGGGTGCTGCTGCAAACCCACCTAATCAGCCCCTGCTATGCCAGCCCCAATGAAGCGGGATAGATTGGGGCTGGTTAAAAAGCCTTGTGTCTGCCTGGTGATTGGCAACATCTGCCAGCCTGATAGGCAGGAGCTACAAGGCTGGGGAGGGGGAGGGAGAAGCCCAAGCCCTCGCATTGGTTACTGACCCAGCCTGCAGTAGGCAAGAAACCTGTAAGGATTGTATATAGTTGGTCACTGGTGGTGGGAAAACACTTAAAGAATAAAGGACATGGGTGTTGCACAGAGCTGAAGTCTCCCTGGACTTATTTGGGAGGGTAACCAGGCCCAGAAGAAGAGGGGCCAGCCGTGCACCCTGTGATGGGGGGCGGGGAAAGACCACCCTATAGAATTCTATAGCTTATGTGTAATTGCCTATTAAATTCTACATCAGGGTTGGAAAAAATAGAAAATCCTAATGTTTCTTGGTTTAAGTTGCATAGGCTTTCCCATAAGTGCAGCCATGCAGAGGAAATCATCAACAGGCCTTGTTTAATATGGGCAGAGATAACAGTAGCAGAGACAAATGCAGCTTTTTGCCCAAATCTCAAAGCTGGTTATTCCCTAGTTGATAAGAGCCATTGCTTGATGGCCATGGTGGAAGCTACGTTGATGAATGCTGATATGAGACACTGACACTAGCAAGATGGGCATAAAGCTTTGTGAAAATGTTGCAGTCTAAAGTGAAACTGGCAATCGTTGGGGGGGGGGGAAGGTTGTTAAATAGGCTGATTGTGACATAACAAGCAAGAGTAGCTGCTTAGAATTGCAAAGCTTTTCATAAACATCTTTTTAAAAAACAAAACACATACTAAAACAAAAAACCAAACTCATTAACCCAATGGACAAGGAAACCCTGCTAAATTGGCACAAGGACCTTAATGGAAGTAGACCGAATGAGAAAAGGGACTAATGTCCTGATCCTGCAAATAATAATGCACCTTTTTCCGTCTTTACATTTCCTGATGTTTAACCCTGTCTAACATATCAAGATAGCAAAAGAATACACATAACCACAAGCAAGATCCTACTTTCAGCACTGTTAAAATAAACACAGGAGCCCATAGTCACAACCCCACAGCCACATTCCGCGTAGGAGCGTGCAGAAAATCAGTCTCACCCTATTCAGAATACAAGGAGCGTGCAACGTGCCATTTCCAATCTGAGCACTCTCAGGCAGATTTTCTATATGGTTTTACACAGATTTTGTCTAGAATAGAATGCTAACCAGCCCCAAAGTAGCAAAAGTATGATTTAGGGACTAGTTTAATGTGGTCTCTTATGTGCAATTTTTAATGTAAGAGTAACACAGCCCCAAGGTAGACAAAATACTGATGCTGAAAATACTAATACTAGGCAATCTTCAGAAGATTTGCAATCTATCAGTGGAGATGTACATTCAAATCTTTGGAGGGATATATCCCCACATCATTCCCTGTATCCCAGCAGGCTCTGAAACAGCTCCTCCCCTGGCACTGCCTCATCACAAGTACTTTGTGTGGTCTTCTGCTGGGGGATGCCCCAGAACCAGACCCTATTGCATCTTCAACCTCTCCTGTAGGTGACTGTATTGCTTCTGAAATCTTAATGTAGCTAAAAACCTTCATGAGAATCCATGATAGTCAATGTTCATATGTCAAAGTTTTCAACCCCTTAAATAATTGGTTTTACTTGGCCCTGCCTCAATGTAGGGTGCTGGACTTTATGGCTTCAAGGTCCCTTCCAGCTACGTTTCTATGATTGCTAAAGGGTTACTAAATAGTTCTTGCTGTATGCATAACTGTGCTGAAAGGTTATGGAGCTTGATGAGTCAGTGGCAGGGGGCTTTCTAGAGTGTTTAGTAGCAAAAAGAAAAGGAGTACTTGTGGCACCTTAGAGACTAACAAATTTATCTGAGCATAAGCTTTTGTGAGCTACAGCTCACTTCAATGGATGCAGAGTCCCAAAAAGAGAAGAATCCAGTGGAAAAGCTATAGGTTTATAGCATCAGTGGACACTAAAATCCAGAGGTGCTGGAACAATTTTTATAGTGGGGGTGCTGAGAGTCATTGAACCAAACTAAACCCTGTTTATAATTGAAACCACTTCAAGCCACAGCAGACCGCCCACACCCTTATACCAGCACCTATGCTAAAATCTTCTGAAGATTGCTTGACAGGTTACGATTTACTCTCTGACAAAATTCTTTCATAATAGCTTGCTCAGGAAATTTGTTAGGAATAAATGCTCTGTAGCAATCTGAGCCCAAGGAATGAATGAAACAGATTTACATTTTTGGTTGAGGAGGTTTTATAACAGCTTCCATGTATGACAATGGAGTCTTCCTTCGGAATGAATCAAAGATATTCAAAAGAAGCTTTCATGAAAAAGCACTTCAATATTTTTATTGATTTTCAAAATATATTGTGATGGTTTTCGGAACCTAGCATTACCTTGCCAGCTGGCCAGAGAAGGGTCATGGGTCATCACTGAGACATATTATCCCCAGGTGACTAACTTTTATATTCAAGGCCATAAAGCATACTTTCAATATAGTTACGTTATTCCTCAAATATTACCATATATAACCTTGTAATGGTTATGAATCTTGACAAGCTACAAGTTTTTGTAGATAGATATCCTTTAAGAGATGAGGAGTTTGGGCTACTGAGTTTGTCAGGTCTGATGTGAGTTGTTTGCGAAGGAGCCATTGTCACACTTATAAATAATACGAGCATTGCCTTTAAACAAAAACAAAAAACATGCACACAACCCCCCCTCCTCTGCCCACTAATTAATGTTAATTAGTGGGCTACCTGTCTAAGTATCCAGTACTTAACCTAAACTCTCACACAGAATAGGAAAGTCTACTCAATCAGGAACATCCTTAAAAAAACCCCAAAACACAAAAAACAAAAACCCCATGCAGTGCTGGATAAAGTTCTAAACTAGCACATTTGACTAGTATTCAATGTGCTAACTGAGAACTTTATCCAGCCCCACATTTCTCTTGCAGCAAAATACCATAGAGGAGGGTTCATTATGTGTGTGTTGGAGAGGTGGGTTCTTCTTCTTCGACTGTTTGCAGCTATATTTGTGAGAGGTCAAGTTTCAGCAATTTACTGTCCTCACTTCAACTTCATGACCAATTTTTCTGGCATGGCACAGGGTACTGAGGCAATTCAGTGTCCTAGAAGACAGTCATCTTATAGTTGCCACAAAAATGAATGGTTGGTCTAGTTTTCAGAATACTCTCGAAAGCTGAACCAACTCGCTTTCTGTAATATACACAGCTCTTGTTATTCTGTTTTTAGCATGCATGGCACAGAGTGTAGTTTTAAAAACGTAGGATGGGCCTACACTTTTTAAAAAGCTGCTGTGGTGCAGCTGCACTGCTGTAGCACTTTAGTGAAGACACTCCTATGCCGATGGAGAGCTTCTCCCACCAGAGTAGTTAATCCACCTTTTTGAGAGGCTGTAGCTATGTCTATGGGAGCAGCTCTTCTGTTGGGGTGACTGGATGTCCTGCTTTTATAGGATCAGTCCTGATATTCGGGATATTTGTCCTACATAGGCACCTATTATCCCCGACCACACCCTGATTTTTCACACTTGCTATCTGGTCACCCTATCTCCCGTGAACATAATGCTGTCTAACACCAGGGGTTAAGTCGATATCAAAGTCACTCAGGAGTGTGGGTTTTTCATACCCCTAAGTGACATAGTTATACTGACATAAGTTTGTAGTGTAGACCTGCCCGTGGCAATAGCACTTTACCTGCAAGGTGTTTGGAGAGCTGATCATCGAGGTTATAATTCACACACACAAATGTAACCTTCTGCCAATTTAACTGGAGGAAATAGAGCCAATTTCTTCCTAACTGGGCCAATCCTGGACTCCTGCAATGGATTCTAAGGAAAATTTTGATTTTTGAGTTTCACAGGCCATTGACATCTTGTTTTCCACTCCAGTGCTTGTGAACTGTGAACGTATTTTTAAACAAAATGTTTAAGTCCTAAAAAGTGATCAAATCTTTCTTTGTATAGTGGTAAGTCATGACTCTTCAGCCACGGCCCTGCACTAGGCTCCATCAGTGTGGAGTTGCACTGCTTCAACCAGAGCACTAGGAGAGACACAATGAATCATAGAATATCAGGGTTGGAAGGGACCTCAGGAGTCATCTAGTCCAACCCCCTGCTCAAAGCAGGAGCTATCCCCAACTAAATCATCCCAGCCAGGCCTTTGTCAAGCCTGACCTTAAAAACTTCTAAGGAAGGAGATTCCACCACCTCCCTAGGTAACGCATTCCAGTGTTTCACCACCCTACTAGTGAAAAAGTTTTTCCTAATATCCAACCTAAACCTCCCCCACTGGAACTTGAGACCATTACTCCTTGTTCTGTCATCTGCTACCACTGAGAACAGTCTAGATCCATCCTCTTTGGAACCCCCTTTCGGGTAGTTGAAATAAGCTATCAAATCCCCCCTCATTCTTCTCTTCTGAAGACTAAACATCCCCAGTTCCCTCAGTCTCTCCTCATAAGTCATGTGTTCCAGTCCCCTAATCATTTTTGTTGCCCTCCACTGGACTCTCTCCAATTTATCCACATCCTTCTTGTAGTGTGGGGCCCAAAACTGGACACAGTACTCCAGATGAGGCCTCACCAATGTTGAATAGAGGGGAACGATCACGTCCCTCAATCTGCTGGCAATGCCCCTACGTATACATCCCAAAATGCCATTGGCCTTCTTGGCAACAAGGGCACACTGTTGACTCATATCCAGCTTCTCGTCCACTGTCACCCCTAGGTCCTTTTCTGCAGAACTGCTGCCGAGCCATTTGGTCCCTAGTCTGTAGCGGTGCATGGGATTCTTCCATCTTAAGTGCAGTACTCTGCTCTTGTCCTTGTTGAACCTCATCATATTTCTTTTGGCCCAGTCCTCTAATTTGTCTAGGGCCTTCTGTATCCTATCCCTACCCTCCAGCGTATCGACCTCTCCTCCCAGTTTAGTGTCATCTGCAAACTTGCGGAGGGTGCAATCCACACCATCCTCCAGATCATTTATGAAGATCTTGAACAAAACCGGCCCAAGGACCGACCCTTGGGGCACTTGATACCGGCTGCCAACTAGACATGGAGCCATTGATCACTACCCATTGAGCTCGACAATCTAGCCAACTTTCTATCCACCTTATAGTCCATTCATCCAGCCCATACTTCTTTAACTTGCTGGCAAGAATACTGTGGGAGACCGTGTCAAAAGCTTTGCTAAAGTCAAGGAACACCACATCCACCGCTTTCCCCTCATCTACAGAGCCAGTTATCTCGTCATAGAAGGCAATTAGATTAGTCAGGCATGACTTGCCCTTGGTGAATCCATGATGACTGTTCCTGATCACTTTCCTCTCCTCTAAGTGCTTCAGAATTGATTCCTTGAGGACCTGCTCCATGATTTTTCCAGGGACTGAGGTGAGGCTGACTGGCCTGTAGTTCCCAGGATCCTCCTTCTTCCCTTTTTTAAAGATGGCACTACATTAGCCTTTTTCCAGTCATCCAGGACCTCCCCCAATCGCCATGAGTTTTCAAAGATAATGGCCAATGGCTCTGCAATCACATCCGCCAACTCCTTTAGCACTCTCGGATGCAGCACATCCGGCCCCATGGACTTGTGCTCGTCCAGCTTTTCTAAATAGTCCTGAACCACTTCTTTCTCCACAGAGGGCTGGTCACCTCCTCCTCAGGCTGTGCTGCCCAGTGCAGTAGTCTGGGAGCTGACCTTGTTTGTGAAGACAGAGGCAAAAGAAGCATTGAGTATATTAGCTTTTTCCACATCCTCTGTCACTAGGTCTAGATCCAGAAAAACATTTAAGCACTTAATTCCTACTTTCAGTGGCAAAGTCCAAAATTTAGATGCTCATAACCCCTGCTTAGCTGCCATCTAACCCTGTAGTGCCTACATTTCTGCCAGTGAGAATGTGTAAAGCTGCCTAAGTCTTGATCCCTGGCACTTAGCTTATGCTTAAATCTCAGCAGGATCCTCAGACTAGGAATTTTCAGCACCTAGCTTGCATGCAGCACCAAATCTGGTAGGCATTCAGTGGCTAGAGCACTCAGTCAGGCTACGAAAGACCTGGTGTATCACCATCAGTGGAACTGGAGTCAGACGGCCCACAAATGAAACCTAGGTTAACTCCGCACTCCGCCTACTATGGAGCAAAGACTTGAACCAAGGTCTTCCACATTCCAAGTGAGTACCCAAACCACCAGGCTGGGGAGTTGCTCTCACTTTCTTTCTAGCCCAAAGATTATTTAAATAGTTCTCCCACTTTGTATAGGGTAACAGGAGAGGTTGACCTTTGCCAAACAGGCAAGACTTTCCATTTTCCTTTCTAGTCATGGTCAGTTCCTTCCTGCTCCTTTTGAATGGCAAAATTCTGCCTTTCCATATAGAGCATGCAAGACCATTGGGTATTTTGTTTGCAGCACATTATTTTGCAGCACATTATTTCGCACAGCTCCAATTCCTAATTTAGTGTTCAGAGTTTAGAATTCAAGCCTTTTGACAAATTATTAATCACAGAGCAAGAGATGGAATTTTAAAACAACAAAACAAAAAAGCTGGGTCTTTGCCTCCAACATGTTATACTTTGCTCTTCAGCAGTTTGCTTATTTGGAGATTATTTATCAAAACCATGTAACAAGTATGGTTTGTCCAGAAGAATCCTTACCTTACTGAATTCAACATTTTAATTTGTGTGTGTTTGTGTAATGGGTTCTTACCACTCCCATTACCGTAGGTTCCCCCGACATCTGTGTTATGATGGTGAATTGGATTTAGCCCTCAGATGAACCTCAATAAGAGTGGCCCCCTTTTTTGGGCTCATCAACACTAACCAAATAAAACCAAAAAACAATATATAGTCCTTTAGATATAGGATAATACTTCCTGGGCTAACAGTTTCTTCTATCCTGTCTGGGCTTTCATTTTCTGTTAGGCAGAGCTGGCTATAGAGGAAGAACAAAAAAAAAAATTGTGAAAATTTTATGACATTTGAAATAAGTCCTGCAAAACAAAAATTAACATTGAAAAAAAAATCTGAAAAACTTTTAAGAAAATATTTTTCAAAGATTTCTATTTTTTCCTAGAATTCTCCCTTCATCTCCTCCCCACCATCTCTTTTGCCACTGAGTGATAAAATGAATGACGTGCAAGTTCCTGACGTCCACCACACATGCAGCCATTTCTCTCTTCATTTCTCCTTTGCTACTCTAACTTTTCAAACTTCTGGTACTTTGGAAGTGTTACAGTTACTGGTGAAAGGAAAATTGAAACTAATGTTTCCACTCTGTAGCTTTTCAGTACATCTACAACTTTTGAAAAGTTGAAGAGTAGAGATTTAGAATTTTGCCATTTTGTACATTTTCCAAAGGTGACTAAGTTTTGAAAAGTTACAGAGTGACAAAAGGAAAAATTAAACGAAAAACACACCCTAAGCATCTTTCATTTAATTTTGTTGTATTAACTAACAAAAAGGAATAAAGGAAAAGGTGAAAAAAAGGGAAGAGGGGGAAAAGAAAATAGAATTCAAGATTTGATTTTGCCCCCAACCCAAACAATAAAACTGCGTTTTTGGTTTTTTTTAAAAAGACAGTTTTTCAAGATTTTAGTTTTAGAGAAGAGGCCATTTTGAATCCCAAAATGTTCTAAATGAAAAATTTAAATCAGTTTTACTATCTACTCTTGATATGTGATCCTCAATCATTTATGCTCCCCAGACTTAACAGTGTCTCTCTCTCTTGGCCCTCAGGTCCAATCAATAAGACTTTCCCAATCAAAAGCTACACTAGCTTCCCCCTTTTACAATATTGCCAACTGCAAGCAGCCAAAATGCATGAGTCAGGCCCCGAGACATCATGAGATTAATATTAAAAATCATGAGATTTTTAAGCCAAAGTCTAGGTTCTTTTCTTTTGCCTTTTGATTTTTTACACTTTAGGGTTCACATTTACAAGCTTTTCTACACAACCATGAAGGCAAGAAACTACTTTTTAAATGAAAGCTTAGATTCTCACATAGTCTCAGACCCCAGGAGCTGGGGTTAAAGAAAAGCACCAAATATCTTTAGATCAGGTAACACCGCCACTCACGCAGGGGATGAAGGGGCATCCTACCACTCTTCCCGGAAAACTCAGCTTGGGTCCCCTAAATAGGCAGAGGTACTAACACTGCCTCCAGCTAATATTAGTGCTATGGGTCTCAGACCTTTTCCTTCTCCGGCCTCTTCACAGCCTTTCCACAGCCCCCATTCATGGGTGAGTGCTTCTCTTCCACAGGCCTCCCCTCATGCTTCCTGCACATTCCTCCGATACTGAGCCACAGGCTTCTTGGTCATATGGGAATCTCCTTTGGAACCCATAACCACACTCAATGCCTGGCCTACCCAAACAGACAAGCTTGCCGCATCTGTTTTTAAAGGGGTCAGCACAATCTGTTACAGTTTGCTATGACAGAAACACTTCAAGCCTCAATTTTTCATTGTTGTAATATTATTTCTTATTTTCTATATTCTATTTCCTAGTTTGGTCATCTCAATATATTTGGTTTAGCAGGGTCAAGGTTAAAAGTAGGGCTGGTCAAAAAAAAAATCAAACTTTTTCTATTGAAAACTGGGTTTTAAACAAATGAAGTAGTACCTGGAAAGTATCTGCTTTTTGCAGAAAGTTTGAGCTTTCCATTGGGGATGGGGGAAGAAGGGGTGGGAAAAACAAACAAAAACAAAAAAACCTCTTAAAACTCCCTTTAAGATTAAATTTGTTTTGATTTTCAGTTTGATTAATAGTTGAAGGTTTCTGTAACACCCTCTCTCCCCCACCATGCCCCACAGGACATGTGTTCATACACACCCAAAATATTTTCCAACCAGCGCTACTTAAAACCTCACACTGAATGCCCATTTGGTCATGCAAAAGCTGTGTAGATTACAGGAGAATGGAGTCCGAGAATGGAGTCCCCTGCACATATGGCTACATTCAGTGTGTTAATGATGGTCAAAGAAGGGCAGACTGTGCATGGAAATATGACACTAAGCCTCTTCCCCCCAGGACAGAATAAGCCAGAGCAGACAGCAAGCTCCTACAGGGTATGCATAGCTAGAGGACAGCAGTTTTTAGGAACCCACTATACTAGTGCCAATTGAAGAAAACCTTTCCACTGAGTTCAATGGAAATAGATTCAGGACATTGCACAGCATATGGGTGTCCTTCCTTTCTTCATGGATTATGTGTTTGTTTGTTTGTTTGTTTTTTTTACGTCTGTTTTCTCCAAATTTAAACTCTGCAGGAGGAAACTTTACTGTACATTGAGATTTGGACTAAAAGTCCTTACATAGTCAGTAAATTCTTTTGATAGATCTCTATTCAAACTGTCTGGACCAAATCCTGACCCCACTGAAGTCAACTCCCATTGATTACAAAGAACCAAAATCCAGACTCTATTGAAAAGAAAATGTACCACCCTAATTGTCAAGTTCTGTTTTTGGGCAGCTGCTGCTCAAGGATGATGAAGTCTTTTCTATCACCCCACCTTCTCCTCACATATCATCTCTCATCTTGCCAGATATTTTCACTCTATGGTAGCATTGAAGAACATGAACAATAAAACACTCAATACAACCTGAGGTAGTCAGGCTGGTTTCATTTATTTGGGTACTTTTGTTCCACAGACAAATCTTTACATGGTAATTATTTCAAATTCTGTCTTTCCTCCATGTTATCATGACCTATTAACTAAATGGCAGCACACTAAGTTGGGAATATAGCCACCAATTTAGATAGGCATTCAAATTAAGCTTTTAAATGGTCATTGTTGAACTATTTAAAGACTCTCCAACTCCACCATGGAAAAGAGTGGTCTGTGACAGCTTTTAATGCTAATTTTTCTCTGTACAGTGATTGTTCTGGCTAATAATGAAGTTTTCGGTTTAGGAACTTTTTTCAAGCCTTATTAAAGCCAGATTACAACTTTAATGATTAGGTTCAACTGAAGAAATTCACCGCATTCTCCCTGTGTAGCCAGTGGTAGTCAGCCATCTCTACTAGCTGCAGTGGTTGAGCTAAGTACAAATACTGTATATATTCATTAATTTTAATAGTTTATTTTGCTATTGTGCAATGAGTATGAATTAGCCATAATGAGTATGGCTATGTACAGCAATGGAATCTGTTCATTTCTTTTCTTTCAGTTTGTTATAATAGCATTAACTAGTAATATAAACCTTCTGAGGTGAAGATGATGACCTCGATTACAAGAGGATCATTCAGTGACAGATACTTTCACACTCAACACTGTAAACAATGCAATCCTCAAAGATTGGAACCAGTAAACATTACCTAGGAATTTATCAAGACCAAATTATTTTATAAACAATCCATTTTTGCCTTCATCTCTTTATATAAGAACTGAAATGGGTGCTAATCTGTTGCCTACAGATAGGTTATTGCAGACTCTAAGGCATATGGGGAAAAGAAGCGAGAACAATATTCTTGCATTGTAGAAGCAATGTGTTCCAGGGTCTCAGGCATGGGAATGGGACCCTGGCAAGCAGGGGTTGGCTTCCTGGTTCTGCCACTGACACGCTGGGAGATCTTGGGTGTCATTTCCCTATCTATGCCTCCAGTTCCACTCCCACCCTTTGTCTGTTTAGATTGTAAGGTGTTTGGCGTAGGGTCCGTCTTTTACTATGTGTTTGCACAGTGCTAGGCACACCTGGGCCCCATCTCATTTGGGGCCTGCAACGGAGTTCCTACTCACCATTAGTACGCCACCTCCTGTCTAGATCCAGGAAAGTCGCTCTCAGGAAATTGAGTGAGCCCGTTTGCTCTCTGCAATAGTCTCTCTTCCAGTAACTCAGCCCTTCTGCTAGGTCACCATTTAGTCTACCCCTTCCAAAGTCTAACAGGCTACAATCCAAATGCTTTTTCCAGAGGGTGTTTAGCCCCAGCTCAGAACTGTAGACCACTGTACCAGTGGCTGGTAGGGGAACAATACCCACTATACCAGGTTCCAGACCTAGGCAATCCAGGTCTGCCCAGTTCCCATCCTGTTGCTGTTTTCCTGGGCTCCTTCCCACCAAATATCTGTCTTTCCTTGCCTGGTTCTGGGTTTATCATGGTAGCTTGCTGTACTGCCCATGGTCACTTCATCCATTGTAGCTCCTTGACAGACTCCTTACACCAGTTCAGGATCTCTAGGTTTAGTCTTCCCCTTAGACTTTCTCCTTGTCAATAACAACCTCCCAAGAAGTGACTACAGACTGTTTCTACTGTCAACTGCCTGATTTTATTGTACTGGCCCAGCCCTTCCCCAACTGGGCCTCCCTCTCAATTAACCTTGGTTCTCCCTCTCTCAGGTGGTGCCAGGTAATCTCACTGGCCTCTCAGGCCACAGTTAACACTATCAGGGCTGGTGTGGGGTGCACACACCATCACAATTCCTTTAGGTCAACTGCAATACAAATAATAATCCTCTTTTACATACTGTAGAGCCTTACTGGTGTTAGCTGATAAACCCTTAGCATTGTCACTGTATGGTCTTGGTGTGAAAGAACAAGGAGAAACCCAATTATGTCAATGAGAATACTTAACCATATATGCCTTATCTCGGACACCATGATACATAGCTGTGTCTCAATCACTGATGTGTAGAAAAGAAACAATTAACAGTCATTTAAATGATCTGATACACACATATCTGCAAAAAGAAAAGGAGTACTTGTGGTACCTTAGAGACTAACCAATTTATTTGAGCATAAGCTTTTGTGAGCTACAGCTCACTGCATCGGATGCATGCAGTGGAAAATACAGTAGGGGGATTGTATATACACAGAACATGAAACAATATGTGTTACCATACACACTGTGAGGAGAGTGATCAGGTAAGGTGAGTTATTACCAGCAGGAGAGAAAAAAACCTTTTGTAGTGGGGTAATCAAGGTGGGCCATTTCCAGCAGTTGACAAGAACATGTGATGAACGGGGGGAATAAACATGGTGAAGCCATGTGAAGCCAGCACAAACAAACAGAGATATCATCACCTCATTTCTTAGGGCAATATTGGCATTTGTAGCAACTACTTTCTGCAGGTTACAGTGGAACAAAATTTGGATTGCTTAAAGTATTCAGACTGTCTGGTTTCACACTATGGTGTCTGCCATTTCTGAAAATGAGACTGATTTTCAACAGCACTGTTATTTATGCTTCACAATCTTTAATCCATTTATCCTTACAACACACCCATGAGTTAGGGAAGTTTTAGTATCCACATTTTACAGATGGGAAACTGAGGCAGAGAGAAGCTAAGTGACTTGCCCAAGGTTACACAAAGGAAGTCTTTGGCAGGGCAGGGAATTTAGGCACTAGCCTAGAACTTGAGAGAAGTGGGCTAATCACTGCACCATCTTTCCTTTTGTGGGGGAAGGGAATGATTACACTTGGAAGTCAGCTAAATTGAAAAATTGTGAAATGAGCCGTGAGGGTAGGTAGGAAAGATAAGGGAGGAATATCAGTATTGGACCATTTATTTTATAGACTGGGAAATTGCACAACATCATGAGATTTGCTCAAGATCAAAGTCTGTCTCAGAGCCAGGATAAAACCCATTAGTCCTAATTCCCAAGCCTCCGCCTTACCCAAATGTGCATGCTTCTTGCCATTCAGACAGCTATGAATGAGTAGATTTTCATATAAGAACTTTTCTCATTCTATGTTTCTAAATATAATAGTGGCATAAGATGGCGGAAATTAGTGGAACTGGGATTTATGATAAATGATTAACCACATTTTAAGACTGCAGGACAAATTTATCCAATGCTGTAAATACACTGAGGCCAAATATGGCCCTTCGGTTCTACCTTTGGTCTTTATTGTGATGAGAGAAGAAACTGAAGCACAAATTTGCTTAGGAAGAACTTCTTTACTCAAAACCAGAAAACAACCAAACACAAAACAAAAACTGCATTTGATTAGGAATGTACTGATTCCTAAGGGTGATGTTCAGAAATAGTCTGATCCT
The DNA here is from genome assembly GCF_965140285.1 of Lepidochelys kempii. Taxonomy (NCBI): domain Eukaryota; kingdom Metazoa; phylum Chordata; order Testudines; family Cheloniidae; genus Lepidochelys; species Lepidochelys kempii. The sequence goes on from NC_136388.1 coordinate 30,620,501, forward strand.
AGATACCTATGCTACACCCATACCTAGTGTTTGAATGTCTTACAAATGCAAAAAGAATTAAAGTGCTCATCGGTGAATAAAATCAGGTTGATGTGGCAGATATATTTGTTTCAAATAAGTTGAAAAACAAAGACGATGAGGATTGCTGAATAGCTCCCGGATGGTCAAACCCTGCAGTCCTTGCTCACAAAGGGCATTTGCAGACACTGGGAATTTTACCAGAGCAAGGACCAAAGGATTTGGTGTGGGACCCAGGCACTGCAATGCTGAACATCATGGCACCTAACTTTTCGGTACCTAGAAACATTGCGATCCAGCACCCCGTAATGCAAGAGGGGCTCAAGACCGGGCTCCAGCTTGACCCCCAACCGTCTGCACGGTAATTTTGCAGCCCACGCACGAGTCAGCTGACATGGGCCAGCACGGGTGTTTAATTGCAGTGTAGACATACCCTGAGGGTCTGAGAAATATCAGTCTAACAGTATTAGATTCTGCACAAGCGGCAGCACTAGCCTTGCTACTCTTGTTGTTTCCTCTGTAGGCTTTGCTGCCTCTTTCAAATTTGAGGAGATAATAAATAAGTGGAATTCTTGAAAGCTATCTCAGGGTATGTCTATACTACCCGCCGGATCAGGGGGCAGTGATCGATCCATCGGGGTCAATTTATTGTGTCTAGTCTAGATGCGATAAATCGACCCCCAAGCGCTCTCCCGTCAACTCCTGTACTCCACTGCTGTGAGAGGTGCAGGCAGAGTTGACAGGGGAGCGGACACCGCGGTGAGGTCTAAGTACGTCGACTTCAGCTACGTTATTCATGTAGCTGAAGTTGCGTAAGTTAGATCGATCTCCCCCCACAGTGTAGACCAGGCCTCAGGAAACAATTCCAAATACCCAGAGCTCGGAACACACCCTAACAGAAGATGTGATCCTAGTGCCAGGAAAATCAATAGGTATTTTGAAGTAGCTTTGGAGTGGTACTGTGTCCCTGGTCAGTTATTCATTCTGTATATTCGTTGCTAAAACTGTGGCTGCTCTTTCTGTGACTCTGCATTAGACTTAATAGCACCCACTTCATTTTCTTATTAGGAAAGCTACTTTAGGAAGTAGAGCCAGACTGAATTAAATTTAAATCTTTTTGAGGCTGAAGAATGTCTGATTAGTTTTGCTAAACTATATGAAGGAGCTTATCTGAACTGACAACATTTTGGGGGGCAAGAAATGAAAATACTGAAAAAAATGTTAGAAAGACTGCACTTTCAATATATTGGAACTCAGAACGTGCTGGAGAAATCCTGTTCGCTTGATTTCCAGACTAGTGAGTTGTGGATAAGGTCAGGCGACTATTTCGAAACCAAACCTCAGCTCTAAAGCAGTGTGAAATCTAGCTTAACTTTGAGTTTTGGCTTTGAATGGATAGTATTACTCCAAGCAAATCTCAGTAGAAAAACTTGAGGATTTCACCATTCATGTTTTCAAAGTGAATTAAATTAGAAATGGACCCCAATTTAATCAAAATTAGTTCAATGAAACACTGGCAAACCTTAGCTGAGCTCATGGTAAACTTGGCCTGAGTTTCAAGTTTTTAATCATAGCTGGTAAATTTCATATGCTTTAGGTTTCTTTGTGCTGGTCAAACAGGTCTTCTTTGTACCTCTGAGGGTTCATCCATCACTAGTAAAAATAATACATGATTTTGTAGATCATTCCCTTGCAACTGCTCATAAATAAATGCTACATAGTTGTAAGTCTGCATCCCTCATATGCTATCAGCAGTTTTATACCTAAATTAAAAAGTCAGAATCTGTTTTGTACTGTCAAATGGATCTTTAGCAACAGGGATTGTTTTCATATTTATTGCAGCTAGTAAGCACAGAAAGGACATGAGCTTTTTCAGTAAATTAAATGGAAAGATTATTGTTTTTGCCCTAAGCAGACATTACAGAACATTCCCCAGAAGATAAATGGAAAAAGCAAAATTCTGCAAAAGATTGAGCACTTGTCAAAACTAAATTGAACGCAGTAGGCAGCAAATTGGATTTTCTTTTACAATAATATGCAGTTCATATTCTACCACTGCAATGAATGTTATAATATGTGCGTTCTAATATAATATGATCCATTTCTAGAACTCTTTTTCAAAGCTTAAATATATTTTCCTGTATTATTAGTCAGCGCATAGTAATGTTAAGTTATTTGATTTGCTGCATAGCCTTATGTATATTTTGTCTTCACCAGAAAAATATGATGCCCTAGATTCTAATATCAGTTACAGTGGTGTAAATCCGTAGTAATTCCACTCAATTCAATGGTTATTCCAGATGAGGCTCTAAAAAGATATATTGGCCAGATCCTCAACTGATGTAAATTCATGTACTTGCACTGAAATCCAAAGTAGCTATGCCAGTTAAAATAGCTGAGGATCACTTCAAATATGATAAATAAGGAGTTTTAGTTTCTTCACAGAATTTAGAAGCAGACCCTAAATTGTGCAGCTATGTAACCTGCCTGTGGGAGAAATGATCTGTGAGAGTCAGTTTCTTTCAACTGCATGAAAAAAGATCCAAGATCTAGTCAGAGAAGTGTGCAGAAAATGAATTAGCATCGCCTGTATTTTACAGATGGGAAAGTGAGGCACAAGGATTAAAGTTACTTGCCCAAGGTCACAAAGAAAGTCAGTGGCTGATCCAGGAATTCAACCCAGATCTTCTAGTCCCAGGCCAGTAATTCAACCACAAAAATCACCCTTCTTCCTTTTTTGTGACGCACAAGTGGCACAGGGATGGATGCATATATTTTTGAAATAAGGATTTGCAACAAAACTGCAACCTTATTATTTACATTACCTAGAAGCAAGAGCATTAGACAAGAGGGCAATAATCAAAAAGGAGGTGGGACAGTAGTTGGTAAGTAAGGGGGCTCAGCTGCTATATGAAGCAATAATTTTCAGAATTCTATATCTTCAGGAAACATTTCTTGCTGAATTTGGCTTAAAAATATTGCCATCAGAAAACCCTGAAATGCTGAGTCTCAAAGAGTGATAAAAAAAGCACAAAGAGATCAGCCTTAGGGAATACTGTGTATGTTTCATATCAGATGATACCTTAAAATGAGCTGAAACTTGTACTGCACCAATTGTATTTAAATGATAGAGCCCAGGGAGCTCCAGAAGTACCTTAGAGTCAGTAAGAGTGATGTTATTGACTGCTAGCTCAAGATCTCTGAAACATGCTTCTTCAAGAGCAACTAATAAATCAAGATTGACTGAAGTCCCTTTTAGGCATTTTCTCAATGTGCATGTAAGGCTATTTTGAAGAAGTCAGGAATGTTCTATATTTTTTCCTCCTCTCAAGTAAGATAATTGCTTTGATATTTAAGAATGTGCTTGCTTCTAGTTTAAAATAAAATGTATACTGAATATTTACCCTTTCCATTCTTTGAGCACACCAAAATCTTGTATCTGCCTCTGAACTTTCTGATGATGAATCCAGATCTATGTGAGAAATGCTTAACTATATTCATTTTTGATTGGAGGAATTTCTGTACAATCCAAAGAGGACAGCCACAGTTTCATTTTAGAGGTTTTGTGGAGTATGCAGTGTCGGTTTATTATTTGTTTTTGTTTCTTACCTTCCTCTAAAGCATCATGTATTGATCATTGGCGGAGGCTGTTTACCAGAGCAATGGTCTCATTTGGTATAGCAAATTCCAATGTATTTTCCTACATTTGGAATAATTCAGTCATTGGATAACTTAATAGGTTACAGCCTTAAATCTATTTTTCTAATCAATTGGTAAGTAAACAAAAATCCCAAATGTCGTGTTATTTAGATTTGGCCCCAAATCAGAAACATCATTGATGGATTCATTTCTGAATGTCTGTCACCTGAAAAATATGAAGGTGGTGTGACAAAGTTCCTCCTCTGCCTTGGTGGGTCCTGCGCTTATTGGCAGATTTGCTTGCCTCAGAGGTTCACAGCAGCCCTCAGTTTGGCCACTTTCGTGGCTCAAATGTGCCGTTCACTCAGTTAGCCTCATCACTGGCCAGCATGGGGAAAAGGAAGAAGAACAATCCCCGCAGTCGCTGCTGATCCACCTAGTGGATCAGGGAACAGGCCAGAGACCTTCCCCTCTGGTGGAACCCACAGGTGAGGTTAACTCCTCCGGTATCAAGTAGGGAGTTGGGGGGGATGGAGGGACAGGGGGAACCCGGGCCCACCCTCTACTCTGGGTTCCAGCCCAGGGCCCTGTGGAGTGCAGCTGTCTACAGTGGCTCCTGTAACAGCTGTGTGACAGCTACAACTCCCTGGGCTACTTCCTCATGGTCTCCTCCCAATACCTGCTTTATATTCACCACAGCACCTTCCTCCTTCTCAGTCTTCCAGTAGTACACCTTCTCACTCTCAGCTTCTTGCACCTCTTGCTCCCAGCTCCTCGCATGCACACCACAAACTGAAGTGAGCTCCTTTTTAAACCTAGGGGCCCTGATTTGCCTGTCTGTCTTAACTGATTCTGGCAGCTTCATGATTGGCTGCAGGTGTTCTAATCAGCCTGTCTGCCTTAATTGTTTCCAGAAAGTTCCTGATTGTTCTGGAACCTTCCCTGTTACCTTACCCAGGGAAAAGGGACCTACTTAACCTGGGGCTAATATATCTGCCTTCTATCACCCTCCTGTAGCCATCTGGCCGGTCCCTGTCACAGTGGTCATTTCTGATAATCTAGTTTGGCAAATTATATACACCCTAATCACACATCTGATAGCCACATTTCAAAGTGTTTAGATTTCAAAAAGTTTAGATTGGAGTTCATATTCAGAACCACCCCCTCTTGCTACTTACAATTGATTGCAGGTGCTATCTTAGGATATGTCTATACTACAAACAACAACACATGATGCGGAGTCTCAGAGCCCAGATCAATTGACTTGGGTTTGCAGGGTTTGGGCTACGGGGCTAAAAATAGCAGTGCAGATGTTCCCTCCCAGGCTGCAGCCTGGGTTCCAAGACCCTCCCTCCCACTGGGTTTCAGTGCTAGGGCTCCAGCCCAAGTGGGAATGTTTACACTGTTATTTTTAATCTCTGCAAGTCTGAGTTAATGGTCCTGGGCTCAGTGCCATGGGTTTTTCTTTGCAGAGTAGACAGATACCCTTCCATGTCATTATTCCTAGAGATACCACTCCCAAAAGCTAAACTGACCACACAGCCTCAGCTTGTTAACTGAGACATCAGAGAATTTGTGAGGTGCAAAAATCCATGGGAAATATGTCCATTTTAACACAAAATTAGTTTTGGAAGGAACTTAGTTTTTTTCTAGGAGCTCCTGGAAAATGTTTATGGTTTTGCTCTGTTTTTTTTCTTGCAGATCTCTGAGCATCCAGTGGTTTTTACAGAAACCAGAGGAGAGAAAATCAGAAATGCAAAAACCAAAACTACACACTGTAAGCTGGATTTTCGGAAGAGCTCAGCATGTGGATCCTTTTTGAAAATCTGGCCATGTGTGTCACAATAGGAGCTACTGAGCATTTCTGAAACACTGCCCCCATGTTTCCAAGGTGAAAAGCTCTGCTTTATTAACAATGGGCTTGATTCTCCACTGTCTTTCACCTTGTGCAATCATTTTTACCTGTGCCAAGTGGATGTAAGAGCTTACCAGATCAGAGAGGTAGCATTTTACACCTACTTTGCATTTGCATGAATGACTACACAAAATGCAAGACAGTGGCCAATCTGGTTTACTAAGTGAGCTACTTTGTCCAACAATGAACTCAAAAAAGCTCTCTGCTTTCTTCCTCTTCTAGTTAGTGTGGCTGATTACAATCTCACATCCACAGCGTAAATGAGGGGCAACTCACTGGAGATGTATCTTTGCTAAAACCAGCATGAGTGAGAACAGGATCAGGGTAGGTATGTTTAGTTAGGGTATTTGTGGTAAACCATCTTTTGGATAATCTGCAAGCTATGACTGCAAGTCTCAACTCATCCTATGTTAAGGTAGATGTTCACACAAAGGCAAATGGCACTAACCGGCAGTTGAGCATATGGAATTTTTGCTCTCTAGTTGTATAAATAAATTAAATTTGAAGCTTAGTTTTAATGATGGGGAATAAGCCATTACGGACAATAAATTAAGATATTCTCCAAAGTGGGGGATGAGAATTATGCCAGAGACTACAGAGGCAGAGAGCAAAAGCACACACACATTCTTTGATAAATGGATCAGTCATATTTTGAAATTAAATCTTATAATTGATTCTTTGTAGTGGGATTTGTTTTTATGGGTTGGGAAAAGAAGAGTGGAAGAGAGTATTTTGCTGTGTAAGGTATTGTTTCTGTTCCTTGACTGACAACCAACCCTATAAATCATATCTGAATGCATCTTGGACAGTGAATATGCTGAAATGTAATGCATCTGATACGGCACCCACAACAAATGTATTAAAATGAAAATTCCTCTGGTATCTGTGGCTCAGTCACCAATCAGACTCAAGGGACCAAGTGTTACCAAGTGATTAAAATAATGTAGAGATTATGTCAGAGATTACAATGCCAGGGACCAGATTCATCCTTCCTTCCCCATAAGGTTGACTGTCTCACCTATCCCCTTTCTCTGAGGTAGGGGATCCCACTTTCCACTCCTCCTCTGAAATTGATGGTTTCACCTTCCACCTGAGGTTGATGGTCTCTCCCAATTTCCCATCCTGGGTTGATGGTCTCACCCTTAATGTTCTCAACTCCCCACCTGCAGGGTTGATTATTTATTCTCTTTCTGACATTGATAGTCTTGTTCCCTATTTCCCCAAGGCTGATGGGCACACCTGTCTCTGCTCAGTGAACATGATTTGAGCCCTCCTCCGGAGATGGAGGCATCTGTCTTCTTCCTCCAAGGCAAACCTCAAACCAGTATCATCGTTTCATAGTCCCTCCACAACCCTTAGGGGAGATATGGGGTAAATTCATGTTGGTTTCACATTCACCTACTCCTTGTGGGCCTCCTATCTAGCCAGTCACAATACACGCCATACTCAAACCTTTCCAGCTCATGTCCACCTGGCCAACGAATTGTTCACAAACAATATATAATGTTTTAAACAATTACCTAAAATAATTCCAAAGAACAAATTCATCTGAGGAAATCACAACCTCATTGGATATTCTGGAAGTAGAAACAAAGGATAAAGTCATTAGATATGGTATTTGTTGTGAATCATTTGCTCAGGTCTACTTGGTTAAACACAGATGACAGTAGTGAATCATCTGTTCTTATCAACTAAATGAAGCTCCTGAGCAGGTCCCTGGTTAATCCTCTGATTAGAACTTGTTTAAAACTTATATATGTATATAATGCATATAATGTCTTTTGTCTGGCAAAAAAAAATTCCCTGGAACCTAACCCCACTTTTTTATATTAATTCTTATGGGGAAATTGGATTTGCATAACATCGTTTCGCGTAAAGTCACATTTTTCAAGAACATAACTACAACGTTAAGCGAGGAGGTACTGTATATGTTTATGGCTTCATTCAACTCCTTTCCCACTGACATCTTCCAAGAGTGACACACACACAAAGATACACTCTTGAGATTCCTATGCATTTCCTTACTTTATGTTCAGATATATTACTATATTCTTTACCTGGGTGGAAAGGATATAAAGACGCCAGTTGGCAGTAGCAACACCAAATATTATAAAACACTTCAATTTTTCATCCAAACTAATCAGCTGTGAACATGTGTGCTGAGTTGGTGGCACATGTTTGAAGTGAGCAAAGGCAGGGAATTTTTAGTAGACTGTGTAATTTGAGATAACAGGGACACAAATGGGGAGGAGAATATAGTAAAACAGATGGAGCTAGTGCAAGCCAATGAAAGCAAAGGAAAACACAAGAATAGATACAGCTATCATTAAGATTCAATAAATAGGAACATAGCTCCCTGAGTAAATACCTATCACTGAAAGTGTTTTTGTTATCTGACCTCACATCACATCTATATATAAAAGATACTAGTACAGACACCTGGGATCATCCACATTATGCTCAATGCAGGATTGAGGGTGGAGTTTCTTCATCCTTAATCCTGCCAAATTTTTTTAGAAATTTTACCGAGTAACTAGAGAACTGTTTCTGTGTTTGATCCTGGGTTTTGTCAATGTTAAAGATTTTTTTTTTAATAAAACATTTCCTAACTTTTTTTTAAAAAATAGCTTTAGTGACTTGGGTGCTTAGAGTAGGATATTGAAATCTGGCAAGTAGCCAATTCTGGAGTCAGAGGAGTAACTTGAAATTTGGCAGAGAAATGGGCCCTAAACCTCTGTTGGGCCTTTCTGTGATCAGGTGAAAATTTATTGTGATCAGCCAAATGTACAGGGGTTTAAAGAGTCAACATGCACACTGGATTTTGTAATGCAAACCCTAACAACCTGTTGTTCTTTTGGCTCTGCACGTGTATGCAGAGCTTAGGAAATTTCACAGGAGTGTGCAATGCATTTCTGAGTGAAGGAGGTCGGGCTTCAAAGGAGACAAGAGAAAGCCTCAGGATAGTGGGCTGAGATGGTCTTCTTCAGTGAATTAAGAACCTACACAGAATAGAATAATACTGGAATGAAGTGCCAAGAGCATATCACCCCTGTACTTCATACTCTTCATTGACTTCCTGTTTTCTTTTCATGTCAATTGAAGGACCAGGTCCTGATCCTCCAACCATCATCAGGTCAGGACCCATACATAGGACCCAGGCACACCTTTCCATTCATTATCTCCCAGAGAAGATGCCTGTCTCCTGGACAATGCAACCTGTACATTTGCTAAAACTTTCCTACAATGACTGCACAGGGCAATTTCCAAGGCACAAAAAACAACTAGGCATCCAAATCTTATTGCAACTCAGGTGTCTAAGTCCTATTTGTGCCTTTGAAAATATCCCGTGAATCTACAGTATTTTAAAAGAAAAGAATTAAAAGAAAAGACAGAGCTATACAGAACCTAGGTGAGCTCTTTAATAGATTCTACTATGGACATTGTCATGCCAAACTGATTTGCCCATGCAGCACATAGATGGCTGAAAACACCAAGATAGATAGAAATTGTGTCTGTCTGTTTTTCTGTCAAGGAAAAGAGAGCAATAATTTATTATAGTTTTGAACTTTTTGCAGTTCCTACATACATACACATGCTTTTCTCCAATATCAATATTGTTTTAACAAATTTAACATCTGTTGTACCATGGTCTCAGCTTTTAGTCTGAGATCCTTGAATGCTTTTTAATATCTTACTTATTTAAAATAAATTGTTCTGTTACATTGCTATAACAAATCACTTTCAGAGTTAGGGGATTATTATCGAAGGATTATTTGAACTGAAACTAAGACTTAAAGTCAGAATATAATAAAATCAATTTCATTCCTACTATTATTGAATTAGAAAGTACATTTTCATTTCAGTTATTTGGAATGCTTCATTGTCTCTTTTCCAGCTATCCTTGAAAATATGATATAATTGGAAAATAATAATAGTAAATAACTGTACGAAAATAGATTTCCTGAAAAGCTGTTCCAACAACTAAAAGCTGCTCTGAACTAAAAATGACTAGCGTTAAGAGAGAAAAAAGCACAACATTAAAGCACCTGATAGCACAGCTCTTCATGCTATTATGCGATTCAGGGTCTGTTACTTCAAAGCTCAAAATCTCTCCTGGCTTCCTTTTACATTAAATATCTTTCTGACCCTCCACACCTGCAAAGTCTCCCTTTCCTCAAACACTTCCCAGGTGGAAATATTTTAACCTATTCTATGCTCTTAAGAGGAGATGAATATGTCCATGATGTTGCTAACCTAGGTTTATTTCCAGTGCGTTGCATACAATCTTCTATTCCTTAGAAAAAAGGGACCTAGTGGTTACTCTAATAATGGAAACTTACAGATATCCAAAGTAAGAACAATATGATTGAGAACTTTTTAGAGTTTGATTTGAAGATATTTATTTACTTTGTATATTTTGATATGTGACATTGACAATTTGTTTTTAACAGATATAAAGCTTTAACTTTTTGAATTTAATGTCTACTTCATTAAATAATTATTCTCTGACATCCCCTAATCTCCTGCAACTGTGAAAATTTAAATCAATTTTAAAAAAATTAAAATATTTGTCAAAATTATTAAAAAATAAATTCTGTCAAGACTGCTTTTATTCCAAGTTTATTCCAAGTTTTAATTCATTCTTAATTATTAAAATAACAAGAAAACAGATTTCTTGAATGTTAGACATTTAGTTCATTTTTATTTGATATCAGTCCTGGAAAGTGTTTATATTATTCCATTAATCTGTGGATATTTATTTACTTTTTAAAATATACTTGCCTGTATTATCATTTTAAAGAAGATGCAGGTTGCTTTCCAGTTGAGCTGGGCAAAATTTTTGTGTGAAATTGCCAATTTAGTGATACTGATATGTTTCACAAATTCATGTGAGCTTTGCCAAATTATGTGTGTGAAAGCAAAAAACAAACAAACAAAACTGGAAAAAAGTCAAAATGTTTTGTTTGGATGTTTTCAAAATGAAACTTTTAATTTTTTCTGTTCAAAACAAATTTTATTTTTGAAATTTCAGTTTAAAAATAGATTTTTTTATCAATGTCATTCAAATTTAATTTTAAAACATTCTAAATGTAAGAAAGCATTCACAATCAAAATTAAACATTTCAGAATACAATGCTTTATTTTTTAAAGAAAACTTTTTCATTCAACAGAATTAAAAAAAAAAAGCTTTGAGTTTGACCTGAAACATTTTTTTTTTCAAAATTGCCCAAACCAAAAAATAAATAAATAAATAAATAAATAAATCGATGATTCATACAGCTCCACTCTGGAAAAAAATATAGCCAGTTTAGCCAGTTCCAACAATTATTTCTGCATGAACCAATCACAAAGTCTTGAGTTGTGGCTACACTGTGCAGACTATGGTTGTGTATTTTGCAGAGCACACCAAAGGGTTGTACTCGAACTGCTCTGTGTGGACTCTGCTCTCACAAACTAAAAGTCCTATTTGAAAGAGGACAACCTTAACATGAACTAGGCATCTTTAAGTTCATGCCAACAGTATCCAAATGGGGCAGTTGGACTACAACTCTTCAGTGAGCTCCGCAATTCACATCCCTGAAGTAGACTAGTCCTAGGATGAGGACATAAAAGGCCCGTTTCAACAAACTAGACTTAGAAATATCTTCCAAATGTATTTGAAAGTTTTGTATAGTTTCACATTGTCTTGACAATTTATGAAAGCATCATGCTGATCCCATATCATAATGCTACTAGTTTCGCCACCATCTCTAACTGATGGCATTATTAGGCAGAAATTGCTAATAATACATCTCTCTTCTCCGCTGATGGAGCCTTTATTTTTATTTTTTATGAATAGTACCTGATAGAGGCGCTGACTTTCTACTGTGCCGGGGGCTGCTTGACCCCCTGCAACTCTGCTCCAGGCCCCACCCCCCCACCACTCCACTCCTTCCCCCAAAGCCCTACCCTGCCCTGCCTCTTCCTGCCCTCGCTCCTCCCTCTTCCCCCAGCACCTCCTGCATGCTGTGGAACTGTGCGGGCGGGAAGCACTGGGAGGGAGGGGGAGACACTATTGGCAGGGCCACCAACAGGTGGGAGTTATGGGGGGAAAGAGAGGTGCTGAACAAGGGGGCTGCTGGTGTGTGCTCAGCGTGCACCATTTTTTTCTTGTGGGTGCTCCAGACCTATGGTACCTGAGACTCTGGGTCATGGAGCTCAATTCCTTGTTCACTGATCTTACTTCATTTAAATGATACGCTAAGATAGATACAGTCTGGCGAGAATAAATGTTGAGCGCATGACTGCACAAATTAATCCTCACTCAGAATTCACCTGGCTCTCAGCCAGCCATTTACAGGACAGATAGACACAGTGAAATATAAGAAAGCATTAAAAGGCATAAGCAACAATAAAAGAAAACTGGGAAAAAATGCACAGAGAACAAAATCCTGGTCCCATTGAAATCAATAGTAGTTTTGCTATTGATTTCAATGGAGGCAGGATTTTACCAAGAGTCGGGAGATCCTTTAAATCAGGGTTGCTACAAATAGTTGGCTTGATTCTTTAATGTCTCTAATTCCCCTTCCCTCCTCCCCACCAATCGGACTTTTTAAAAAAAAATACATTCCAGAGAAACTCTCCCATATCTTTCCCCCCTTGTTGTTTCTTTGTTATTGATCAGGCCCATCATCAGAAAATGTATAGCAGTGACAAACAAGTCACTTTTTACTATCTATTTTATGCTGTATTGAAGCTGAAGGAAATTATTTAATAATCTTACTCACAAAAGTCCAACCATAGTGAAAAAAGTGAAAAACCCTGAGAAAGACATTATCTTTTTGTACTCACATACGTACCAAAATGCTTTCTGATTTTGACAAGTTCCTCAGTCAGAAGCAATTCCAGAAGAATGGAGTCTCTTTTAGTTTTACTTTAATTTAAATATTTTCTCTGTTGTCAGCTGGATATTTTCTGTGGCAGGATGGCTGGTCATATGGTTAATGCACAGGACTTGGAATCAGGCAAACCACGCTCTTTGCCACAAATTTCCATTGTGACCTTGGACAAATCTCGTAAGCACACTGTGCATCAATGTCTCCATCTATGATATGGCGAAAATAACACTTATTTCAAACAGGTGACATTGACCTGGATTTGACGGGAGTGTGTGTACCCCAGATTTTGATCAAGCTAACTGCAACCATATTGTGTGCATTCAGCCACCATGAATTAATAAAATAGAACACCACATAGTTAAGGGTTAATTTGAATAAGCGGGGCTTTTGGAAGCAAGGTCAAAATTCGCTGTAGGCTTGCAGGTCTGCTAATCAGAATGGGGGGAGGGGAGAAAAAGAGTCAATAATTTGAGGCTGAAAGAAAATATATGGATGTAAACATTGAGGTTTGGGCACCTTAGATATAGCATCTTATTATGACTAAGATTGTTAGGAATGTTTGTTGATGAGTAGTAACCTTTAGCTTATGTCTGGGTGTGCTTAAATCTAATACATTGTAGTTTTAAATAAGAGCACGCTTACGTGAATTAATCTCTCATCAGAGAGAATTGTTGTGTTCCCACAGACTTATTCCTGACACTGCTTAGACTGCAACAGTTAAGTTACCACTGCTTTGGGTTCTGAAAGCCCTGGGTAGCAGTGTGATGAGGTTTCAGAGTAGCAGCTGTGTTAGTCTGTATCTGCAAAAAGAACAGGAGTACTTGTGGCACCTTAGAGACTATCAAATTTATTAGAGCATAAGTGTGATGAGGCTCAGTTAAATCATAATTGTAAGACACTTGGACATTCTCAGCTGGAAGGGACTACCAAAGTACACAAATTTATGGCATGTTAATCCATTCCTATGCTGCTTATAAAAAGGGTTGGGTGGCACCTTGCAATGTGCTCTGTGTAGAACAAGAGGAGGGGCTACATTGTGACTCCCGCAGTCACAGTCTAGTCCCTGCCTCCCCTTTGCTTCATGGTGGAAGTAAACTGTGGCAACCCTTTTTTTATTACTCTAGTGCCTAGAGGCCAGGATGCCAATGTGCTAGATGCTGTACAAACGCAGAACAAAAAGTTGGTCCCTGCCTCAAGGGGCTTACATTGCCAGAGCTTTGCGAGAGGAACCAGGTATACCGTATAAACTTATATCAGTATAATGACATCGCTCAGGGGTGTGAAGAAATTGAAATGTCCAGATTTCTTTTTATATTCTCCAAGTGAGAGATGCAGGATATCGTGTGTAATGCCAGTTCTAGTGCTATTATGTTAATGGTAACTGAATAAAAGCCTAATATTTCTCATGTCCACTTAGGCAGCTGAGAAAATATTTTGGGGGGGAGTAACGGGGGAGGGAAACGTTAGCACTGTTAATTTTTTCTTCTTTCCTTTCATTATTGCTGCCCACTTTCCAAATGGAACACAAGCCACTTCCAAATTCTGCAGAGGAATTATCTGCCAAAATTTACCCTAGGGTTTCATTATTTATAAAATTGTGAAAGCCAGTTTATATTATGTATGTGTGGATTGCCTAATTCTTGTCTCTTTCTAAGTGTTTCAGTCAAGCCAACTACTCACTCCACTTTGAATTAATTAGCATTGCCAGGAGATGGTCTTGCAGAGTGATAAAATAGATGAGGCAGGAGGAGCAGATGATATGGGACATGTATAGTTTAATTTTAGCCCTATTTATTGGGTTGAAAATCCAATTCCCCATTAACAGATTTTTTTAAAATATATATATATAAAACCATGGAAGGAGGCTATTCTTGAACAAAGTTACATCATCAGGGAAGAAAAGTGGAAAGAAATGAATTAGTTCTAAGTATTGTGGCTTTGAGCTACTGAGTAGCAATTAATGTGTGACATTGATAGTTTAGTATACTTTCAGTACTCTCTTGCAGAAGAAGCAGCTGTGCAATTATAACCTAACCTCTAGCTCAAGAGGTTAATAAATGCATGAGAGTTCTGAAAGCTTTCTTATATACAAAGAATCCTAACTTATCCAAAACTTCTGAGGATTTTACTTGGATTTGGAGCGTGGGGGGTGAACCAGGAATGTAGGATCAGGCCCAAAAGAAGCATGATGTGATCTGGTTATTAATGTAGCTGTTTTCAATTTTTAATGACTGCTGTAGGAAAGAGAAATAACTACCTATAGTTAAGCATATTAAATAACTCTACCTATAGTTAAGAGAATCAATCATAAGGCAAACATGAATCTATCAAGTACATCAATGTAATCTAATAATGGGGTTAAAATAATTAATCTTTTTTCTAATACTTCAACAGAGATGTAGAGTGAAGTAGGATTTACATTCTTTTGCCTACTGAGACACAAGGTATTTTTAATTTTCTTTCCGACTTCTCTTTGTTTCTCAATTTATACACCCAAAAGGTGTATGAATTCAGGGACACTGCAAAAAAAGAATGAGTTATAGTCTAAATTCTTAATTTTCCACTTCATTACCAAGTACTCTCTGACCTCATTTACTTCAGTGCCATATTTTTCTCTGGCCAATGTATTATCTTTAGTATTTTTCATTTTATATAAAATACGGTGATATCCAAAGAACATTAGAGTGAAATAATTATTTTTTATTTTTCTGAAAAACTAATCATTACAAATAACCCTCTCTCTTCCAACATAAAGTAAGAAAAGAAAAAGAAAAAGAAACCTACTATTCATTAATATAATCAGAAAGGGTATAATTCCAGACAATTAAAATGATACATTTTAGACTTAAAGAGCCAAGATTATTATATACTTTCAGCAATACTACGAGAACATCAATAATATGTTTTTTTTAAATGTTACAGGATATTATTATTCTGAATTTCTTAGACCTCTATATTTCATAGAAATAACTATAAGTTATAAGTAGACTAAATGCTACTTGCTGGATACATTAGCTTTATATTAAATACTATAATAGTATATTAAAACACATAAATAGGAATTCATCTTGTAAGGATTGGCTCTGAGCCCAGAAAATGAAGAAATTCAAAGATACAGTATTGGAGAAATTGTTCTTTAGTCAGTGCCTTAAATCTAGGGGCCAGATCCTCAGATGGTGAAGCTATGGAAAAATTACATCAGCTAGCAATCTGATCCTTTTTATTCCAGTTACTCACCTCAACCCCCACCCCAGGTACCAGCTTCCTGTCCAGGACTTTGTCCAATGAACTGCAGTCTTGATTTTCATCAGATGCTGCAGTAGCACAACTTCATTGTGTCTGTGTATGTGGAGATGAATGTGGAATTTGATGTTCCAGGAATCCTATTTATTTGGTCTGCCACCAAAATTTCATCATAAAATGATGTTGTGACTAGGTCCTAGAGCATTAACTATTTATAAGATTATCCTGGAAAGCAAATATGAAAAGTCCTGGTTTTGACATGGCAAAAAATGCAAAATTCATATTTTTAATTTTTGTTAAATGGGAATGTTGTGGCACACAACATTTTAATTACTACATTTATTTTCCACTAAAAAAAGGGTAAAGAAACTGACATTAATTGATTGAGATGGGGGAGAGAGAGAGAAAGGATAAAAAAAAAAAAACATTTCCAGACAGCAAAACCCCAGAACAGATGTAATGTACGTATACCTAGTGGCAATCACACTAGATTTGAAAAAAGACCATGGGTGACATCCCAGTCTCATTGAAATCAATGGTAAAACTTCCATTGAAGTCAAGGGGCCAGGATTCCACAAAGGCTGCTGCAGATTTAAAAGAATCAATATGGTGCCTTATCTTTGTCCATTGCAGGGAGGCGATCAACAGCTAACTATACAGGGTAACTAATAGTACTTCATATTTGATTAATACCAATGTCTGTTCATAGTTCAGTGAAATGGTAAGAGCTGATACATCCTGTTCTCAACACATGTTCACCCCATTATATTGGCAGCCCCTGGGTTAGTTGTTCAAAACTCTCCTCTTTTCTGGAGATTTCCTTTGTTTAGTAACAACAAAACTTACTGTACACATCAACCTAAACTAGTTGCTTGATTTTACCCTCAGGATCCTTCCTTCCTTGCCCCAGTTTCCTCCGCCTCAGCATCAGACACCTCTCAAACCTTCCATGTGTCTGGGTTGGAAGCTAACAGGACCCTCCTGACCTGGCTGTGAGGATGTCAACAGAAATAACTCAGCATCTCTGTGCAGGGTCCTGAGTTTTAGCATCTGCCAGCTGACATAGAGCTACATAAAGTAAAGAGACAGTACAATATTGTATTGCATGTTATCTGAAAATTGCCCATGAGCTGGGGACAGTTACAATAGGCTATCAAGACAAGTTACTGATATTATTATTAGTGCTAGCAGCCCTACTGAAAACTGACATACAGCAGCTTCTCATTCCGAAATCTCTCAACGTCTCACTTTTCCAGAGGCAATTTCATGCAGTATGCGTGATTAAGCAATATACATACTTTAAAATTCTCTGTGACTGAAATGGAATTGGAAGACAGACTCCCAAACAATGTAATGTACCCTTAGCTATAGCAAGATAGACAAAGAGATTCTGGTCAGATAAAACGTAACTGGATTGTGATTTTACAATCAGCTCTAGGCACTACTAAATTAGCTACCATTATTGCTTAGCAGAGGTCTTAGCAGAGATATCTATTACAGCTCCGGGGCATTTTCTAGATCCTCCCTCCAATGTTATACCTAAAAGTCAAGACTAGCAAAAGTGGAGAGGACTTGTCAGCTGCTAACTGTTCCCTCTGTCTGTTACCCCAGTAAAGAAAATACTTTTTTACTGCTGTAACAACAGTTTAAAAGGTCTGTGTTGTTTCCTTCTTTTCATCATTTTCCTCAGGTTCTTGCTCCTAATCACTTGATGTCAGCTTCTGCTTAAACTCAACTACTCTGTCAGGATGTACATGTAAAGTGAGTAGCTCAATGGATTGGTATTTGGAGTTTTCTTCTAGGTCCTGTACTTGTTGAAGATTGGTTGTGGTTGAGTGGTAGCATGGCGAGGGTGCTCAGTGGCCTATGTGAAATTAATTTGCTTCATTTCAGTTCCAAGTACATGGCTCGAAATGCTGAAACAGATTGAACTTGGAGAAATTTGGATCTGAATCCAAATCTAAACTTCCAGGCTGGGCCCTATTTTTATAATGGCCTAAACCACAATGCTGGATGTGACCACCCCAGAATTCTATGAATGTTTGGATCTGCATGCATTTGCAGCTTGGGGTTATCACTAGTCCCTTGTGGACAGGTATCCACATAATAAAATCCAGCATCACAATGAGTGCTAATTAGCACTGTCATAAATATAAAGGGAAGGGTAAACCCCTTTGAAATCCCTCCTGGCCAGGGGAAAGCTCCTCTCACCTGTAAAGG
Organism: Lepidochelys kempii; assembly: GCF_965140285.1. Taxonomy (NCBI): domain Eukaryota; kingdom Metazoa; phylum Chordata; order Testudines; family Cheloniidae; genus Lepidochelys; species Lepidochelys kempii. The sequence continues at coordinate 30,638,414 of NC_136388.1, forward strand.
GTTAAGAAGCTAAAGGTAACCTCGCTGGCACCTGACCAAAATGACCAATGAGGAGACAAGGTACTTTCAAAAGCTGGGAGGAGGGAGAGAAACAAAGGGTCTGGGTCTGTCTGTAGTCGTCTTGGCCAGGGACAGAACAGGAATGGAGTCTTAGAACTTTTAGTAAGTAATCTAGCTAGGTATGTGTTAGATTATGATTTCTTTAAATGGCTGAGAAAAGAATTGTGCTGAATAGAATAACTATTTCTGTCTGTGTATCTTTTTTGTAACTTAAGGTTTTGCCTAGAGGGGTTCTCTATGTTTTTGAATCTAATTACCCTGTAAGATATCTACCATCCTGATTTTACAGGGGGGATTTCTTTATTTCTATTTACTTCTATTTTTTATTAAAAGTCTTCTTGTAAAAACTGAATGCTTTTTCATTGTTCTCAGATCCAAGGGTTTGGGTCTGTGGTCACCTATGCAAATTGGTGAGGCTTTTTATCCAACATTTCCCAGGAAAGGGGGGGTGCAAGTGTTGGGAGGATTGTTCGTTGTTCTTAAGATCCAAGGGTCTGGGTCTGTAGTCACCTAGGCAAATTGGTGAGGCTTTTTACCAAACCTTGTCCAGGAAGTGGGGTGCAAAGTTTTGGGAAGTATTTTGGGGGGAAGGACGCGTCCAAACAGCTCTTCCCCAGTAACCAGTATTAGTTTGGTGGTGGTAGCGGCCAGTCCAAGGATAACGGGCGTAATATTTTGTACCTTGGGGAAGTTTTGACCTAAGCTGGTAAAGATAAGCTTAGGAGGTTTTTCATGCAGGTCCCCACATCTGTACCCTAGAGTTCAGAGTGGGGGAGGAACCTTGACCAGCACCAATGTTGGTAATCTCAGCAAAGAGCTCATGAGTTATATAGACATGGGCACTGAACTACCTTGTACTCTTAAAAGGGGCCCCAGCAACCCAGGGATGCAACATCACAAAGCCTGCATGATACTCACACATCTGCATGTCCTGTCGTATATCCCCACAGCCCAGAAGGAACCTCATGTATCCAAGAGGTCCATCTGCTGCTGTGGTGCAAGGCAAACAGCTCCCCATCTTCTGGCTCAAAGCCATCTTGATGCAGCAGAATGGAGAGAGTGGCCAGTGAGTATGCAAAATAACTAATTTATACTAACAGGGGAGATGGAGGAGGGTGTAAAAAACCTAGGCGCATGTATGACTTATGTAATATCTTCCTTCACTTCCAGCAGTTTTACACCATCTTATCTCTTATTTATTTCAATGGAGTTATGCCTGAGATACATCAGTGTAAGTGAAATGAGAACTGAGCCCATGCTAAGTTATGGCACCTCAAAATTTCCCTTTGCTATCACCTTCGTAGAAAGCACCCCATTCTGCCAGTAGATAAATCTGTGCATATCCATTTGGGCAAGATTTTGCTCTCAGTACATCACAAGTAACTTCACTGGCTTAACCCGAGTCACTCCAGCTATATGGTGGAGAAAATCAGAGAAAGATTTGGCCTTAGTAGAAAGGACAGAATGAAACGGGAATATTCCTGGTAGGACATTCCATTTTGAAGATGGCTCAGGACTGCGCTATAGCTTTTTGAATGTTTTATTGAATCCTGACAGTGGTTTCCAGTAGAAGTAAATGAAATGTTCTTTTCTCCTGATACCTTTTCATACTTACAGTGTGTATCACAGATTAATAATATTGTGGAATGGTTTATTCTATCTTGACAGAGACAAATAATTTGTATATATTTAGGAATGATTCACTTGCAAAGCTACTGAGTTTTTGTCTTTGCCTCATTTACCTACATCTACTTATATAGGCCAGTTTTGATGAGATTCATAATTCAGGACTTTTTCTTCTTTTTCAGGCCCTGTAGTCCCACTTCACTATATAAAAACAGCTATCCTTAGTGATTGGTGGACAACAATATGCTTTGACATGTGTGATGCCCTGTGGGTTGTGGTTATGATTACTTTGATAGCACTATAAGTGTTCACATCACTTTACAAAACACGAACTGCCCTGAGGAACTTACAGTCTAAATTGGTTGGAACAATACAATTAAAGGATAATGTGTATGGGTGGCAAGAGACATACACATAGACAATTGGAGATGTGTAATGCCCTACAGGTAAAGTAAAGGAACTTGAAATTGATGTGGAAAAGAAATAGAATCTAGGGAAGTGATGTAATGACAGGAGAAGATTTTGGCACTAGTATTTTGGACAATCTGGAGAGGTGATGAGGTAGATATGTGGAGATTATAGTAGTCAGTAGGCATGTGGTCATGAAGGCATGAATCAGATTTTTATTTGAAACAGAGAGGAAGTAATGGATTTTAGAGATGTTATAGGATGTGTCTTCACTGCAACCTAAGCCCACACTTGAGCTCAGGCTCAAACCTAACCCCCCCTCCACCCCACCGGTGTCTATACTGCAGTTGTCCTAACCCAGGGCTTAGACCCAGAGCTTGAGGGCTAGAGGGTCTGAGCTTGAGTTAAGATGGGACACAGAATTTGAGCACTATGCTTTGCTGTGTACATGCAAACCCACTTGACTTGGGTTCTGGGAGTCAGACAGAAGTATCCCACAATTCCATGGGACAATTTCCTTAGTCCTCTCTATCCCAACAATCTGCAGTCCACTGTATCAAAAATGGAAGCCACCCCACCTTCTTTGTGAATGGCAGCAGCTCAGGTTAGCATTAACCCATTCTCTTCTGATCATGAGTCTGCAAGAGCACTATCAGAAAGCCTCCTGGGTTTGCAATAGAGAGCAAACTGATCAAGCATTTTGCAAATCGAGCTGCTTCCTGGTAACATGCAAGGTGGGCAGCAAAGTTTTCCCTCAGTGCAACATGGTCCTAGGGCTACAACAGCCACATTTCAGGGTATGGAAGGATGTTAGGGAACATCCTTTACTTTGACTGGGGTCTGCACACTGCAGTGTGACTGCCAGAGCCCTAGGTTTGAGCATGGGCTAGAAAAAAAATCTTAACATAGAGTTAAAATACAATGCAGAAGCTCAAGACCAGAGTTCCCTAACATGGATCAGATGACTTACATTTCAGTGTAGACACACCCAAAGTCACAGGACTTTTAAAGAACCTGGATGTGAGAGGTGAATAATAACAAAAAATGTGGAAGAGGAAGTCAGGGTTGGGAAGCCACCTCAACAACCTTTACTGATGGTAGACAGGACAGTGCTATTATCAAGAGTCAAAGAGAAGGGAGTGAGGAATGAAGGCTTGGATGTAATATTGTTATTTAAAAGGAATCATGTGAATTCCGTGGCCATTTAAAACTCAAGAGAAGAATCAAAAGCCACAATATGGAGGTATTATAGCAAAAGAAGAAGAATAAAAGAAAATAAAGAACCATGGAAATATCATTTGATTCTTGCCTTTCAAGAACTTCAGCTTGCTGATTGTTGGTTGTACATACTGATAAATTGCTCTTATTGTTGAGTGTTCTCTACAGCTGTTATTCTTTGGCAGGTATTTTGGAGGCAATTAAGAATCAAAGGATGAGATGAGAATCTGAAGTGCATGGTGCCCACTGCTGCAAATCTTGAAACATTCAGTACTCCCTGATGGTAGATTTTTCCTGTTACCTAAACACATTGCACATCTGGGATTAGAATTTGTTCCAAAGTGTAATTTTCAAGTTAAAATTATTAAATCCTGGAAGGTATTATTTTCTATGAGCTCACATATTAAAAATGTGTTGACTATATTGATTTAGAGACTGTGGTGCTTGGTTTCATTCTCCTTTCTTCCTGGATCCAGGAAGATGACATCACTGAAAATGCAACAGGAGATAATATTTGCTGCTAAAAATAGAAGACATCTGCTTAAATTGATTGCTGCTTCTGCTCAAAACAGCAACAATCTCAGAAAATTTCCAGCTGCTGACCAAGTTCAAAGAACACACAGCACTTCCCAGGAGTCTCCAAATCTGAGATGGCAGGGGCAGGCCTACACTAGGGTCAAGCACTAGACAGACCCAGGGCTTGTTTACACTTATAGCACAGCTACGCCACTGTAGCACTTAGTGAAGATGCTAGCTACGCAGATGGGAGAACTTCTCCCCCTAACTATTATACAATGTAGTTATTTCATTTACCCTTTCATCAGTTCCCCATATCAGAATCTACTGTTGATTTGATTTCCTCATCTCACCTGCCTTTATTATTCTGATGTCCCTCCTCCTACTTTGTTGACCGATTCTGCTTCCTCAGATTCTATCTCTATTCTTAAAAGACAGCTATGTGGATACCTGGAAAACTGTCTCCCTGTCACAGGGCTGGTACACCTCAGCACCCCTGGGGAAGAAGGGGGGGAGGGATGTTGTGTCCCCACAGGTGAGGCTGTATGACAGTCCCTGGCTTCCGGGCGGTACAGTCCAATGACCAGGGTCAATAGAGTGTCCTCCCTCGCAGGGCTGCGTGGCCTAGTGCCCAGAGTCAATATGGAGGCCCTCCCTCTCAGGGCTGCATGGCCCAATGGCTATAGTCTATATGGATCCCTTCCTTCACAGGGCTGTGTGGCCTAGTGGTCAGAGTCTGTAGGGTTGCCCTTCTTCACAAGGCTGCATGGCCCAGTGACCAGAGTCAATATGGCTGCCTTCCTCACAGGGCTGGGTGGTTCAATGGCCATAGTCAATGGGGCTTGAATGGCAGGACAGCATGGCCAGACAGCTGGGGTGGCTGGGGAAGTGGGCCACTACCTCAGGGCTGGTAGCAGCAGGGAAGGGGAACGCAGGCCCTCCCTACTCCACCAGGTCCCAACCCAGGGCCTTGGCAGTGGTGGGGTTGTCCGCCACCTGCTCAGCGGGGATCCTGCTGAAACGCACTGAGCCAAGTCCCAGTTCTATGACGGGTTACCCATTAAGTTTCCCTGGGTTACTTCCTACCCTTTCCTTCACAGCTAGTCGTCTCGGGGATCCCACGGCTTCTCCTCCCACAGTGGTGTTGGGTGTCTGTGGGTCACTAGCTGTCAGAGTCTGACTGGCCTCTGTGTCCTGGAGTGTTGGCAGTCCCTCTGCAGGAACCTGCAGTGCAGAGCTGAGTTGCTCCCTTTTATATCCGGGTTCCAGCTAGAGCATGCCTAGCAGAGCCAAGGGGACAAGACCTCCTCAGCCCACAAAGTGGGATTAACCCCTGCTGAACCACTGCAGGGCTGGTATACCCTGTCACACTCCCCATTCAGAAAATTTTAAATTTTCTGAGGAAAAAAAACCCCAAACCTGAAAACTTACTTTATTGTTTCATCTGGAAATGTTTCATTTTTTGGGTATTTTTTTGAGGAAAGCAGACACTTGCTGTAAAAATTTTCATTTAGCTAGAAATCCAGTTTTCCATTTAAAAAAGTTGAGATGGAAAATTTTTGGCCAGTTTTAGCCTTTTATGTACAACCCTGAGTAAGTTCATAAATACACACCAAAAGAGCAGCCTAACCATAAAGTGAGAGAGGGTTTTGAAATCTTCAGATGGAAATTGCCTTCTATGTGTGAAATGTTACTGTTTTTATTACTACTAATGCCTTCTATCAAGTTAAATGTCTTCCTTTGGACTTTTCAATCTTCTTCTCTCTTAGAGGTAAATTGTGACTTGTGCTATGCAATCATACAGTGTAAGAGCCCCACCTTATACTTACACATACTTATCCATCTGGGCATGCTGAATAAATAGGTGTTGCGCACTGGCTTACTCCTCCCTCAGTTTAGGTGAGTAGGGATGGGCAGGGAATGACTCCATCCCTCTGACTTACTGACCAGTACGGCTAAAGTGGCATGGGGTGGGAGGCAATCATAATTTGCTTTTTCTCTAAGCCTGCAGCAAATTATTCCCTCTCCTTGAACAAGGTAGAAGCCGAGGAAGAATTATGACTTTGAATGCCTCCTGGGGCTGCTCCTGGATTAATGCATATTATGCGCCAAAAGCCCTAATGTAGATAGCCCTGCTTAAGTACAGCACCTCATTTTTTCAAATGAATTTTCCATGTTAAACGTTAAGTTACTTATTTCCTTCCTGCAAGCACAGCACTTTACAGTGAACCAATATGTACTTTTTGGCAAGATCATCTTTTTTGAGAGGAATGTTCAAAGGTAAGGGACAAGAATTTAAGCCTATGGCTCATAGTAGAGCATGCCACAGGCCCCATCAGTATCCAGGCTGGGCCGGGGAAAATAATGATCCAACCAATGGACCAAATTCGGTGATGAATCTTGGTCACGTGCCACCTGAGGCAAGTTGCGCACACACTAAGAAGAAGAATTCCCACTGCATATGTTATTATTGGTACTGTTTATCATACCTCACTAATTTTGCAATAAAAGTTGTAAGCATGTGGACTTGGAATTGGTACAATACCTACCGTATATCCAAGGTTATTTTGCTTTGAATGCAACCAGTGATTATTTCTCACCTCATCAACCAGAATGAACATCTGCTCTTTCAAGTGTAAAGAAGACTGCAGGGACTAAAGAAAATTTTGCTGACAAACACTTTATATAATACATCTTGGACATAATGTTTAAATAATGTTATGATGTGCCATCCTGTGTAGATCATCACTTTATTTACAATGCACTGTATATAACACAGAAGAGTTAAGCTTTAAACTGCTAGCATAAGGTAAACAAGGTAATTGCTTTGCATAAGTGATTCTATTCATATACTGTACTATAAGCCTTGAAAATGTTTTGGTTAAGAAATTGGCACTCAGTGTAAACTAGCTTTCATTAAGCACTTAGGGCTTGATCCTGCATTCACTGAAGTCAAAGCAAAACTCCCTTTGACTTCAAGGATGTAGGTAGAAATGGTCTATAATTTAGGAATCTTATCCAAGAAGTTAGGTGAACTGAGCAGAGCAGCAGAATTTTGCAAAATATTACAATTTTGTTTTGCCAATTTTTCTCTTCTGCATTTTACTCCCTGAATTTTGTTAGTTTTTGGTTTTTTAATTTGGAATATCTCCTAGCTGCTAATCTTTGATAAACACAGAACCATCAATATAAAACTTACACAGGTACAGGGTTGATTCTCTCTTCCCTTTCCACCAAAATGTTAGTTAGTCATTCTTACACTAATCTGAAATTTCCAGTGAGTCATAATCCCTATTTGTCATCTGAAATTCACTTGAACTCTAACAATCAATACCTGGCGGGAAAATAGCAGGCATTTAACTCAGCCAGCTACTAAGTGCCAGGAAAACATCTAAACCTTCGCTATTATAAACTGTGGAAATACCTTAGAAACGTAATGAAAATAAAGTGCTTAGCTTTTGATGTGAGGAATACTATGCCTAAACTTATTGCATATTGTTATGGATAAAATGTTCTGTTTACAGTATGAGGCTAGAATATTATTCTAGTTTCCCCAGCATGAATCCAGAATAGCTCCACTGAATTCTCTAGTTTTGAAGAAGGCTTTTTTCCCCACCTCCATTGCTGTAAGTATAGCACATTGAACAGGACTTTAATCAGAGAGATGCTTTTTTGATAATAAGTAGTTCTAGTCCAAAAGCTAATATAAACAATAACATGAGCTTGTGGATTAATTTTTCCATGAGTTTATAGTTTAAATTTCCTATTTTGGTTAAATCTTACTTTTCAATCCTTCTCAAAAATAAAACTATACCTTCCCCTGTAAAATGTATTAAAGTACAGTTAAAAATATAAGCAGCTCTGCTTTTGCAGAACTCTAGCTTCCAGATACAATATAATATGGCCTTAATCAAAGTCCACTGAAGAAATCAGATAGACTTCCACTGACTTCAGTGTGCTTTGGATCAGACTCTGGATGATTAACTTGGTCTTCCAGTGAAGAAACCCAACCTTTTTTACTTAATTTTTATGATGTTTTTTCCTCCCACCTTGTTCCTTTCAGTTTTCTATTCCTTCTGACAACTTTTTCCCCATGCTGGCATTTATGAATAATGTGGCTATATAAGAATACAGTGTTTTCCTGCCTTAAAACTTTAAATTGTTGTTTCTGTGTGGATCATCCAGAAATTAGTTCCAACCTGTTGCTGGGTTGAAGCCAGCTGTAATTTTGTGCAAATTTAAGAACGAGTAGCACAGACTCCCAGATGATAATCTAAATCAGAGGTTCTCAAAGTGGGGGTCGGGACCCCTCAGGGGGTCGCGAGGTTATTACATGGGGGGTCACAAGCTGTCAGCCTCCACCCCAAACACTCCACATTGCACCCAGAAGCAAACAGGAAGTCAATGCAGAGGGAAGACCTGTGTTCATGTTGCTCAAGATTGCTCACAACGTGGACAGCTGTATTCTACACTAACTGGAACTTGCTGGCAGAATGTATATGTATCTACATGCAGATAAGTACAGCTATAAATAGCCACAACATCTCTTATTTTAGTGATTTAGTTATTTGATGCCTGGTTAGTTTTTCTTGCTTGTCTTATTGCAAACAACAAAGCATTTTTTTCCCATCTTCTCTCTGTCACTTTCCATCAGCTAGTCCCTTCATATAAGATAAAAGGCAACTGCTTGAAAAGCTGTAGCATATTTATATCGTGGTTGTAATGCTTTTCTCTGTGCCCCTCTGATCCTAGGAACTGAACAGATTCATTCTTTATAGATCTATCTGCAAGTTTAATGCCTTCTGGTTTCTGTGACATTTGATACACAACAAGCAAGCTCCATAAAAAAAACACCCAAAGGCAGCTGTAATTTATTGAAAATCCTTTACATTTTTAGCCCTGTAGGCAGTCCTTTGTGGAAGGGCAACTGTGACGTAGTAAAGACCAGCATGTGATTCTCTGATCACCATCTACCTACACCAGCTTTTCTTTCTATTTCTGAAGCATTTTTTTTTTCACTACAGGTGCAGGCCCAGGGTTCTGATTATTGCTTTGGTTTACTTAGCAGTTTTAACACAGACAGCAGCATGAATAAGAAAAGTTATTAGAGTTGGTTAAAGTTTTCCCACTAATGAATTTTAGTTCAAAATATGGCTTTTTTCCAAAAATGAAACTGTTCACACAAATTTGTTGACATTATCAAAATTTTCCAGTATTTGTGAATATTTCTGTATTTTTACCCACATTTTTATTTACAATTTTAAATTAAATGTTTTCTTTACTAAAAAACCACAGATTTTTGGTAATCAGAATTTTTGAAAATGATTGCAGGAAAAACTCAGTGAAAAATACTGTATCAGAGAAAATGGAGAACAGATCCATTTCAAACTCTGCCACAGAGAAGGAACTTTGAAATTTCAAAGTTTTTTGTGAAATATTTTTCCCTTTTTTTTTTTGACTAGCTCTATTTTATATAAGCACATATATATACTTTCATTGCACCTGCAAAATGAAAGATCATCTGCTTTATTAGAGGAAGGGGAGAAGCTGATAGACAAATCACTGGAATCCAAAATGAGATCATCCTCATTTCTCAAGATACAATTCATTTCTATTTGTAGTTGAGCATTTTAACTCTGATTTCCAGATAAGAAAATTGAAGTTGTTTGATCTACTGTGGTACCTCACCTGAAATCTGTTATGAAAGAGAACATTTTTGTAATGAAATGGTATACAATGAGAAATGAAATTCGCATAAGGAATGTTCTTTTAAAATGATTCCAGTGCTAAAAACAAAATATACACATTGGATAGAAACATACGGTCAGGTCCTGTCTCCTGGTGTAAATCAACAAAGTCCATTGATATCAAAAAAACATTTTGATCTAGAGACTTGAAAGGATGTACCAAAATTAGCTTGAAAAGAAGTTCCATACTTCACTCTGAAAAGACTGACCGTTTTTTTTTAGAAAAGAGACCTTCCCACTAGCAGCAGTTTTCAGCATTCCCATGTTGGCCTCCAGCAGGCACTTTCTGAGACTCTTCAAGTGATGGTGACCAATGGAGGTGGTGAGACATTGCTGTGTCCTGCTGACAGAAAGGTACAGAAATAAATTAGAACGTCCCAGGCAGAAGTGAAACTGGATAAATTAAGTCATCGGTGGTCAACATAAATGATATAGTTGTTGAATTTAAGACCAGGATGGAGACAACAAAGCAGAGAGTCAGTTACATAAATAATGGTGACTCTATAATAGACAAGGAAATCTCGGATTGATGAAAAACTGTGGACATTTTATTCGAGATGAGGGAGAACCTTGATCATATCTGAGGTTGGGGTACTTGAGACAATCCTCTTGTATTTGTACAGACTTTGGTCAAGAGAGTTCCCTCAGGACAGAGGCATACTCAAGTATGGAAATTGAGACAGCCCACAGAACTCTCTGACTTAAGCTAAAGCTTTCCCCCACTTTTAATTACATGAATGAATTTTGTGCTCAGATTGTTATGCAAGCTCTGGTCTCTTTCTGAGCTCCTTTGGAAGTCTGAGACAACTTTGGTGAAAATAAAGTCCCACTTAATTTGATTTTTTTAAATCCACATTTTAGAATGAATTTTTGTGGAAAATACATGGAAGTAGCATGATATTCCTTTTGTGAAATGGGATTCTGAGTGTTCAATGATTAGCCTTCAAGGAAGAAAACAGTAGAACAATTAATTGAAAATATTAGGGCTGAAATTGTGTTTAACTGTAAAATATCTTTTTAACCTAATGATGAGTAATACTAATATGGAAAATAAGAGCATCAGTGGTATTTTTTTGCAGTGTAAGTATATAAAATATTAAGAAAAGAGAATTAAACTTACTGTCACTGCTCATGAAGCAGAGTTAATTAGCTTAGATGCATTGGAAAATATAGGTATTTATTTACAGTCCTTCACTCACGGTGACTAAAGCCATTAACATATAATTTAAGCAAGAATGTATAAAAGAGTGTATTCTAATTGCATATTATTCTTCAGTTCTCTCTCACACAGACACACAAACACACTTAAGTTTCAGTAAAGCATTATCAAAAAAATGACACTGCTAAAAAATCCTCTTCAACATTCCAATTTGTTTCACTAGAATAATGTTAGGACTTCATGTGGGTTTTTTTTCCCCCCACTGGCTTTATCTATGTTTAGTTTCAGCCATTATTCTTGATGTAAGTCATTAAAAATTTGTATAATGGGTACATTAACAATGACACAGTGTTATAACTTCTTTAATACAACAGGAATAATACCACATTTGTCCGTTTAAATTTAATTTCTGGCATATGAATAGAGAATATCACCAGAAGATAAAAAAAGACTAATATAGGTACAGAATAGTGTTATATACATTAAAATTATACATATGTTTTTTATTTAATCATGTAGCACAAACAGTGAATGCTTTTGTAGAGACTTAATCAGATACAACACCTGCTTTCTACAGACAGATAAATGGACAGAAATATCATTACTTTACTATTTTGTACATAGATGTAAAACATGTCACTGATTCTTTACTACTATCATTTAAAAGCCAAACTCAGTGATTAGGCAGGAATAGTCTTTTCTGCATGATTTTATTATTACCATGAAGTTTAATCCAGTGACACTAGCCTTTGGAGTATCAAGTCCCAGATCTTTCTGTAGAGAGAGAAAAGATATAGGAGATAGGTAGACAGAAAAAGGGAAACAGTGGAAGAAAGTCCACGTAACATGGTAGAGAGCAAGAAAGTGATTAACAAGGACAAAAAGGTAAATGTGAAAGGGAAAAAGAAGGAAGGAGAGAACAGAAAAAAATTATTTATATTTCAAGGCTACCTCCCCAGCACAAAGAACCATTAATGCACCTTTATACTGAAAGATGAGATTAGTCTTGACACCTCTGCAGTCCCAGAAATCAAGAGGGCACAGATTGAACATAAAAACTGATGTTGGGTAGGATATAAACTCAGTCAGGTTGATGAGGCAATCTGAGGTGTATCATGCTGGTGTACACCACAACTATGGGCATGACTATTATATGATACTACTAAAGAGATTCTACAATGGACCCTACATTTTACACACATTACACCCTATGTTTTGGGCATGCAAAACATTCCTCTTTTGACACTCAGCTGAAAATATGTGTACCGCTTTTGGGATGTATGGAGTTCAATTGCACAATAAGTTAATCAAGATAAATATGTGCTAATTAAATGCATTAAAAAACAAATATGCCATTAGTAAAATGTTATAGATGAATGTTAATGATGAAGTCTAATGGAGGATATGTTGCTGGTAAAAGCCTTTCATTAAATGTATTTCACATCTTCTGCAGAAACTCTTATAGAAAATTGCCTCTGCTTCTCTCTCAAATTGTAGTCTGATCCCTCTCCAATGTGCTCTAACAAATTGTAGTACCCATCAGGTCAAAAGAAGTGTAATGACAGTTTTTATGGTAATCTATGCAGGTTGAATATGAAGTAACTAGGGAATATTTTTTTAAAAGCAAGACAGTGCTTAAGCGTGACCTAGCTGGCCCCTAGGCTTTGTGCTTGCTCTCAGCAAGCAGCAAATTACACTCTGCATGTGCTACTATGTTTCTCTTTCTTTATTTAGAACTGCTAAAGGGAAATCTACAAAGGAAAAAAGAGTGAATTCCAGGGAATAAAAAGAGCGAAATGAATATTGCAGAATGACTACCAAATGTGTGTGGTTTTCAGATCATTAATATGTGGATGTCACACGCAAACATGACTGGGGATACAGGATCAATTATCATATTAGTCATAAATTGCTCCATTTAGTAAGTAGATCTCAAGGTCACATTCTCACATCCATGGTATAAATAGACAGAATATTTACTTGTGCTACTACTGTATACACTTTGAGATACCTATAGCTACCATAAAGATTGGTAAGGAAATCCCAGGGCAGCCTGAGATATCTCAGGCCCAAAGATGCCATATGGATTGATGCAGAAGGAAACTGTACTGCTCTGTTATTGCTGAATGCAGGGAGAAGGATGGGGAGGGGCAGAGGACAGTTAGCCTCCAGTTTCCACCCATGGGAGACACTGCTTAAGGGGCAGCAGGCCTACTTGAAGAATAACCCTTGAAGAGATGGTTCAGGATAGCGCCATGGAGCTACCTGCTGCTTTCTCAAATGACTGCATGAGGGGAGAAAATACTATGTTTTTGTAAATGGATACGGTAGAGCAAAATGACTATTATTTTAGACTATGAGACCAACAAAATAAAAGAGAAAAAGTAAATCCTGCATTACAGAGTATTCTGTGGATGTGTGGATGTCTTCTGTGTATCTTTAATTTAGTTACATCTTAGTCATGCTTAGGGAGTTTTGCTTTTCAAAGAAAGTTTCTGCAGTCTAAGATTTTTTACATTTTATTTTCAGAGATTAAAAATTGACAGGTCTTGAAAGAGCTATAGCAAAGATGGTAAGATGCTCATCTTTACCAGATGAATCCTGAACCAAAATACAAGAGCCAGAATACCTTTTAAACTAATGGGGTAATGTTACTTGGAAAGCTCTCTTTCAACTTCAGAGATGCTTCCACACCAAAAGGCTTTCCCTAGACCATGAGAGTTTATCTGAAAGTAATACATTTTCTATACATTGCCAATGGGGGTTGCTTTGTATTTTTTCAGGGGAAAAGAGTTTTAATCTTTCAAGTACATTATTCATATATCCAGCCATTATTCTAGTTTATCAAAAGACAGATAATTTATTCTCACTGCACTACATTGTGTCTTAAACTCCCATAATTCTGAGAGTCCATTCAAACTATACCTTTTCTGCTTCTGAGTAAATATAGCTCCTTCAAGAAGCCTGGGACATGAACTGCCATTTGCTTTGAAATACATTGGAAACCAAATAAATTGCACTCTTACTTCTCGATGCATCTATTATTTGCAATGTAACTAGGTTCGTGAAAAATCAGACAGCTAACCAAGATTCCCTATAAACAATTGTTTTGAAATATCCAAAGCCATCATAGCTAACTAGTCATATCCTAAGTTTATTATAAGATAAAAAGCAGCTACCAAACTCAATCTGGATGTTAATTTATCACTCTATATTATTAATAAAAAAGACAAGTACTATCCTCTCTCACAAGGTAATTTCTTCAGAAAATCCTAGCATGCCAAAGTTGAGGACAATGGGTAAAATTGTCAAAAGCATTTAGGTGACTTAGGTGCCTAATTCCCATTAAAACTCAATGAGATTTAATCATGTCTGAAAATTTTAGCCAATATATTTTAATTATGGGACAGATCCTGAAAGCTTTATTGACAATGTTCATATGAACATTATGGATAATTTACATGTAAAGTTATTTATGTGCTTTTGTGTATGCCTTTGTTTTTAGTGTGAAGTTAATTTGTTCATCAAAAAAGATCAAAAAGATGTCCGATTACTGTTACAAACACCATAGAACTCCTTTGGATACTATTGCCTTGCTACATGTCAGAATGAAACAAGGGTCAGAGACTGCAAACGCTTACTATGGAGTATCTGCTTACTAAATCTGTGGGACATAGGCTCCTAAATTCCTAGATCACTTTTGAAAATAGGACTTAGACTTCTAAGGCTGTGTCTACACTAGGAGCTAGGGGTGTGATTCCCCAGCTCACATACACATACTCATGCTCACTTTCGTTGAGCTAGCGTGAGTATAAATAACGGTGTAGCTGCAGGAGCACAGGGAGCAGCAGGAGAGGCGTGAGTTTCAGGCAGGTATGTCCTCAACATAGTTCAAGCCTGCGTCTGCTGAAGCTACTTGAGCTACTGTCGCTTCACTGCTGTTGACACTCTCATAGGTGTACACAAGCAGGGGGATCACACCTCTAGCTTGTAGTATAGACATAGCCTAAGTCACTTAAGCATTGTTTAAAAATCTACCCCTACTGGCTATAAAAAGTTGATTAATATTGAACAGCATCTAAAAAAACTTGACTATAAAACAGGGACAATATCAATAGTTTTGTCATGATCCTCAGTTATTACAGAGGGCGAACAAGCAGAGTTTGTATGTTTGCTAATAAATTATTACAATTTGCAGTGCATACTTCAGTGTGTTGCCTCCTACATACCAATAAATGCTCCTATCCATTTTTTTCTAACTTGAGTCCCTTTATTCTTGCAATAAAAAAATTATAAGCAAACTCATTAGCTCAGAGCTTAGCACCTAATTGTTTTTGACTGTAATATTGAAACAGATGACCAAAGGAAAGTCCCTAACTTTCCAAAGAAACGCCTCAATGAGGACACTTAGGCCATCACAAGTTAATTGACTTCTGTTTAGGCATCTCTATTAGCTTCAGAGCATATAGTGACTTTCCTAACAAAATACAAAAATAATATCTGTAACTCTTGGTCTGGAGCTGAATCCCTCCCACTCAGCAATGAAGAAGTGTTTTAGAGCTTAGGATACTGCTGGTGCTGTCTAGCAAGTCTGATCGATTTTGTGAACAGAAAATAAAGAATAGAAAATGGAAAATGTGACTCTAAAATGATAAAGTAACTTGAAACTGTGGGAAACTTTGTTTTTAAAATGGATGGTGAAAAAGATATGCAAGAAGGGAGAATTAAGAATGAAATGCTGTAAACAATCATACTATTTGAAAATGAAAAGTTTCAGGTGGCTTAGTTGACAATTTGCTTGCAGGTTTCTCAGTGATCCTTGGGTCAAGGTTTCTGGAAATGCATATGTCTGTGTTGGGAGTAAAAACAAACAGCCTTCTTCTTCTCCTCCAGACCATGTCAAGAGTAAGAGACATGCTACTCTAGGACCACACAACAGAAGAGAAACCCTGAAAGACAGACTATTGGGAAAATAAAAAACCAAGCTATATGGGTTCTGAACCTGAATTCTCCTAAATTCTAATCAATGGGCTCCTGCAAATCCATGGACCTGGACAGCTGTCTTCAGTACTCAATGATAGTCAGTTGGGTTAAATGAAAAACTTCTATTTAGAAGGCACACCAGTTTTGAGAGGCCCTTTTAAGCCCTTATTATTTAATTTGGCAGTTTTCTTTCTGTACTATATGTCTATAGGTGAATCTCAAACTAAGGGATTCAAATGAGACAAATCAGAATGTAACACCTATACACATGCAGATGAGGTTCTGCTGTATGTTCAGGATCTAGAGACCCTTCTGAAACCTATTTGAAATCTCTCTCAGGAAAGAGGATTATGAACACAGGAGAAGAGCAGAATCAAACACAAGCTTTGGCAGGATAACTAGGAAACCAGAAACTGGCTCTTCCAAATGTCACCAACAGCATTTAATATTTTCCAGGGCTTGCCAGGGCTGAGCCCCAGCACCGGTAGGCCTGGCAGTTCATAGCCCTGGCATCTCTGGGCTTGCTGCATCAGTTAGGAATGTAAAAAATTGCTTGCTCCCTAGCACCTAATTGCTTGAGCTCCAGCACCTCTTTCATTACAAATTAAGCACTGGTCACCTATGATCAAGCAGAGAACCTAATTAATCTAATAGCTGGATATCAAATACTACAAAAAAGTTTAAATGCACTTAGAAAAAAAATCAGTTATTCTAGGCCACAATCACTGAAATCCATACCCTTCATCAGTACTACACAGATCAGTGCACCAATCCATGTCCACATATGGGTTGAAAGCACCTTGATTATTTAGAAACACAAAGGGTTCAACTGTGAAACATAGGCACTTCCCTGGGTTGGAAATGGGTCAGAGGCACAGAACTCCAGTGAGAAGACAAAATTCCTCCCAGAGCTGCCTGGTGCCAAAGGAAAGCTGGTTCAAAGTTTTCCAGATGAACAGTTTCTGCTGGAAAATACTGATTTGATGGAATAAAAATGTTCCATCAAGACTTTTGACAAAACCATACACTTCTTCTATACTCTGTAATCAGCATCAGAATGAACTAAATCAACCTAAAGGAGAGGATACCATCAAACAGGACCTTGATCCAGTGAAACATTTAGTCATGTGTGTAACAATAAGCACCTGAGTAGTTCCACTAAGTTAAATGCTCAGTGGATCAGGGCCTACATTGGCATTACAAACAACTGAATGATTTGTAGCAAAATAACGTATTCACTGAATGTAGCCTCTTATTCCATTCACAAGTTGTCTACAAGAAATATGCAAATATATTAACTAACATTATTCCATGAATAATAGATATTTCTATAAAAAAGTCTGGGGCTGTATACTGTTCCTATTCAGTGTGCTGCAAGTTGCTCTTAAATTTTGTATTAGACCCATAATACATAGTGGTACTACTCATTGTTGACTGGATGAGTTTAACTCTGAGAATTGGGTTTCTGACTTAAAAACTCATGTGTCAAGTTCAGAATTTGCTTTCCTTGAATATTCTCCAATATTCACATAATATTTGCTCTTTCTGCAAAAATTCCTGCTAATAAATACATTCACTATGGATATTTATAAAAAAGTGGACACAAAAAATCATGAATTCAATCAAAGCAAATTCACTCCCCGCCCCACACTTGAGTAGTATTCCCTCTGCTCTAATAAACACATGATCTCATTAATGGCATCGTCCACAGATCCAAATATCACTCATGCTCAAAAGATGCAACATGCTTCACAATATATTATGAAAAATAAGCAGCCTGCTCCCTAGCTCAGTCAGTGAGAGGGTCCCTGAATCTACAGCACAACAAAGAAATGTTGACAACAGTAGCTAGGAAAAACTTAGAATTTCAAGAAGAGACCTTACATTTTCAATTCAGCTGAATAAAATGAAAGAAATTGGAGATGTGGATCACAGAGGAGAGATGAGATGAGATGATTCTCAAACCAATTTTGAGACTACTTAGCTTTACTCACTTACTGGCAACGTGAGAAAGACAAGGAATCTTAAAATGAAACTGAACTATATTTAGAAAGAGGTCAGTCTCTCTCTCTCCGGCTATATCAGCCATTTTGATACAGCCCTGGGTTTACGGTAATATAAATCCATATTACAGCAGGGGAGCATGGGATGCTGTCTCAGAAAGGATCCCACTTCACTTTTACAGCATACACCCACTCTGTTGGCCATTATGGAGGTGGGACAGAGCCACACCTCAACCCACTTTGCACCCTCCCACCTTTACTTGGTTGCAGTGCACCTTTAAGGGAGCATTTTTGACTCGGTCTACACTTAAAAATTAGTTTGAACTAGCTATGTTGCTCAGCTCTGTGCAAAAAGTTTGCATGCTGTGTGATGTAGTTAGGTCAATATATCCCCCTGCGTAGATGCAGCTAAGTTGATAGAAGAATTCTTCCTTCACCCTAGCTATCGCATCTTGGAGAGCTGGATTACCTCTATCCATAGAAAACTCCTTCCATCCATGTAGGAAGCGTCTACACTATGGCACTACAGCGGCATAGCTGCAGCGCCATATTGGTCTGCTGTGGTGTAGACATACCCATAGTAGGAGGCTTGCTGTCTTTGAACACGGGCCAGAATTCTACCTGGCACTTACATGGGTCACACAAGTGTGTGGGTGGGCAAGAATGGGGTGTCTATCTCCTCCCACTGCCCTGCAGTGTAAGATTCAGGAAGAAGGTAGCTCATAGTGAATGACTAACACCTGCACACTTAGCAGAGGATAATAGTTCTGCTTCAAATGCTGTAAAATCCACCTATATCCCGAACCTATCAATTTTAACAATACTGCACTAAACGCATATGAACATCTCATATATTATAGTTCTGGACCAATACCTGTATATTCTCTCTCACATACTCCCCCCACCCAACATGCATATGTATAAAATACTGCATACTTACCTTACTACCTGTAGAACGTGTATATTTTGTGTATTATCATTGTATATTTTCTGTGTGTTTTACAAATAAATATCCCTATAATACAATGTAAAAGAAAAATTCTTAGTCAGAATTTCTGAGCAGATGCTTTAGCAAGGAGTCATGATCCACCCTAAATTTCTACGTATTATGTCCCTCTCGCCAATAAAGTTAACGCCCTTTAAAAGAGAAATAAATTATATATGATTATTAGAAAGTCTTTGTTAAGTAGCTCACACTCTGACACTAAACTTAGGTTTTCAGATGCTGGAAAGGAGCCAATTCCTGTAGGTTTCCTTGGAGTCACTTTAAAGACTATTAGTATTAGAGCTCTCTCCCAAATTTTGTTGAAAATTCTACATTTTTCACACATTTAATTTTTTATGGAAAAGAAAAACAAAAGGACTAAACAAAAGGTTGAGCTGAAAAAAAATTGGGTTTTCAGAGCTAGTAAAAATGTTCCAAAAATAAATGAATAAACATATAAATATATAATGTTTGGGGAAAGAAGTAAATAGTGAAAAAGTCTCATTAAATATTGACTGGTTTGCTGCCAGTTCTAACTCTGATTAATTACATAGAACTCAGAGCTCCTAGGACTTCTATAGCTCAGACATAGGTGAGAGGTTTTTCGCAGGAGTGGGTGGGTGAGATTCTATAGCCTGCGTTGTGCAAGAGGTCGGACTAGATGATCATAATGGTCCCTTCTGACCTTAGTATCTATGAATCTAAACCTTCCACAAGTGGTTCTTCCTTTCCATTGGATATCTTTACACAACATTGAAATACCCTTGCTGACCCATGTCAGCTGACTTGGGCTCCCAGAACTGAGATTATGGGGCTGTAAAATTGCAGTGTAGATGTCCGGGTGTGTACTGGAGACCTGGCTCTGGGGTCCTCCCCACTTAGAGGGTCCCAGAGCCTAGGCTCCAGCCTGAGCCCAGACATCTACATTGCATTTTTATAGCCTCGCAGCCCAAGCCCCGAGACCCTAAGTTAGGTGACCTGGGCCAGATTGTTTAAATGAAGTGTAAACATACCCTTCCACCTGAAATAAGACCTCCCTGTCATGTTCGTTTATACCAGATATGGACTTGTCACTGAACTTGCTTATACACACCAGATATGTTCATCATAAGATCCTTTTAATGCTCTGCCAAGTATGCAGGGCTGGTGCAACAGCTAGGCAGCTGTGTAGGGCGCCAAGTGGTTGGGGGTGGCCAAAAGCATGCTCCGGGGAGGCGGTGGAGTGGAGGTGAGCTAGGGCAGGGGGGCGCGGGGAGGGCCGCCTGCAGCAAGTAACCGGGGGGGAGGAGGGGCGCACAGGGGAACCGGTCCCAGCCCAGCTCACCTCTGCTCCGCCTCCTCCCCTGAGCACGCCTCCCCACTCTGCTTCTCTCCCTCCCAGGCTTGCAGTGCCAAACAGCTGATTGGCGCCGCAAGCCTGAGAGGCGGGAGAAGTGGAGCGGCAGCAGTGGCATGCTCAGGGAGGAGGCAGAGCAGAGGTGAGCTGGGGCAGGGACCTGCCGCATGCCTCCCCAGGCTTGGGTGGGGAGGGAAGAGGAGGGGAAGGGGGACGGCAGGGAGCTGCCGCATGGCTCCCCAGGCCGAGGAGAGGGGGAGGACAGTGGCAAGTTGTCGCACGGCTTCCCAGGCCGAGGGAGGGAGGGAGGGAGTGGGCGTCAGGCAGGGAGCTGCCGCACGGCTCCCCAGATCATACAGTGGAACCAACGTAGAATGAAGACTGCTATCATGAAACTCCATGTAGAGTGAAATTTCACTGCATTTTGAAGTACTTTCTCTCCGCTTACGATTCATCTACACTGGAAAAAATGACTCACTATTGGTTTTAGCTCTCAACAATGAGTCCCTTTTGCACATCTGTCTTTCATTCAGTTGGTGCTGAAAATGGTTTAGCTACAAGTGTAAAGGGGGCCCATATTTTCCAACACCATTTCAGGAAGCATTCTAAACAAAACATTTCCCCAGGGCTCTAGCACTTTCCACAATAAAATAATTAGCTGAAGTGAGGAGCTGAAAAATTTGCTGTTGGCAAGCATTGTTCTCAAGAAGTCTTTTCCACGTCTGCATTAGACGTTATAATGGGGACCTGGTCTAGATCAGAAAGTTGTACCAGCTAAAGTCTCCTTTTTTTAGCACAGCCTAGAGCCTAATTTTGGCTCCTACCTGCCCATTTCCCAGCATATTTATTCCCCTTTTTGGAGTGACATAAGTCTCCTGATGGTATAATTCTATCAGCACAGTATCACCGTGAATGCACATGGAGGACTGCATATTCTGGACCACTCTATCTGCAATCTCACAGTGCACCATTTCCTTCAGAAGTGGCCTATCTTTTAGCACAATTGAACATTCAGGCGTTATACAAACACCCACAATTCCCTGAGAGGATTCTGGCTATACCAAAATACAACATAAACAAACAATTTCCCATAAGGCAGTGTACCTTAAAGTGGTGCAGAGGACACTGAGATGCCTACCTACAATGTAGTATGCTTTTGCCTATACAAGTTGATGCTATATGGACACAATGCATGGCATAGGAGACTGAGTGTGAATGCAGGGTGTCAAAATAGTTTTATTGGAAGCACTTTTGCCAGTGCAACTTTCTACGGTATAGCCAACATTTCATTGCACTCACAGTGGAGTTTCACTCAAGTATCAGACAATTCCATTTGGATTGGTACAATTATCACCTACCAAGTGGGAGTTAAGGTTGTGATACAGCAAAGCACTCAACCATGTATTTATCTTCAAGCACGTGCTTAAGAGCTTTCCTGAATTCGGACCTAATGATATCACTCCCTGCTTCTCTGCTTTGTTAAAGTAGAGGAAGAGAACAAAGAGTAAGGAATACTCTTCATCTTTAGACTGAATAGGAATGAGACATGCTTCAGCTGGAGGCTTGTCTTCAGCCAGCCCTCTTTAGAGTTGACCACAACCAGCTAACAAGTTTTCTAAACACCAAATAGTCTGTCTTTCCTATTAATTTGTATTTGTTCTTTTACTTCTATAAGTTATCTGACGATTAAACTCTTTAAAAAAAGAACAGTGAACTTAAAACAACAAGGAGATGTCATTTTAAAAAAGGAAACAAACTCAAGTGATGGCTCTAAGAAACACCTCAAGAGGCAGCTGCAACAGA
Source organism: Lepidochelys kempii (assembly GCF_965140285.1). Lineage (NCBI taxonomy): Eukaryota > Metazoa > Chordata > Testudines > Cheloniidae > Lepidochelys > Lepidochelys kempii. Next base: position 30,660,258 of record NC_136388.1, read on the forward strand.
GAACCGCTCTTGGACCAAGCACGAAAAATGACTCGTCTCTAGTACAGATATAATTAGAGAAGTGGTTTATTTGGATCTACATGCACTTGAGTTACAGTTATTAACATCAATAAGAATTCTATATGTGCAGCTGAAGGAAATTATAACGTAAAGAAAGGTAAAAGCCTACTGTTTGTTTTGCCTTTGTTTTTATCAGTAGATAGTGCAGATAACTCACTGATCCATAGTTTATTCTTTGCCTTATTTATATTTGACGCTGTTGCTTTAAGGTGGAGTGACTGACCTGCTTAGTTTCTGTTTTAAAACGAGCCATCTGCTTTGTTTTTATCTTTATTTTTGCCTGCCTGTCGGGATTCTCACCCCCTTCCTAATTCAGCCTGCTTGGCGTGCTCTCCAGAGACTGAAATAAGGAAATCTAAATTGGAATACTTTGAAGACTTTGAGCGTCTATTGTCTCTCCTGGGAATACATGTTTTTTGCCTCTCTGTCCATCATTCCGGCAGCCAAGGAGCAGTGGTGTCACTCTGTTGCTTCCTCCAAATCCTGTGCATTTTAGTAGCAATTCTAGTAAACCAATAATCCCAGTGTTACCATTATGTCACTAATAAAACAGATGCTTATTTACAATACTGTACAATGTGTATTTACAAAATGTCTCAAAATCCATATGGCATGTACAGAAGGAGCTGTAAATAAGGCATCCATTTACAACAAAATAAAACGTTTAACTTGTTAATAACTGGAAATAAACATAACTGCAATAGAATTTGTATATTTCAGCAGGACTCTCACTGAATTGCTCTGACTCAGAATTGCATGCCATAGAAATATGGTGTGTTAACCTGAGAAATGTCTGCTCCAATTAATCACACAAACAGTGCAACAAATTCCTGCATGTTATCCCTTGGGACTGACACTTCATAGCTGATGACAGCGAAATGAGGTAGTAGAAACATGCAACAGAAGTGGTAGAGGACCAATGGGCTTGGTCTCCATGGGACCAAGAATAGGTCCAGCTATTGTAAATAAAAGTAAATGTTGGTTGGTTTTGTAACAATTCAGTTTAAGTCAAGAAAAATGTCAGGAAAATCAGGAATACTGCTGTCATTCCTGCCCTTAACTCACCCTGCTGTGAATAGTTTTTCAGCAGATAAAAGTAGTGTATTTACAATATTATTTACCATATAGTGAGATACATGCAGTAATGTGGCACAACCAAAATAAATTGAAGAAACTGTATCAGCATCTCCAGCCTAGCAGATGCTCCTTCTAGTGGCCATTCCACTTGGTAATCTAGAGGTCCCGTGGAATGCCCAGCTGCTCCTGGCTGTCCAGGGAGCAGCAGATGCAACCTACTTGCCAAACACAAATCCAGTAAACAGTCTGGCAACTATTTCTTCAGGGAGCAGCCCTCACCATTGTTTTTTGTGCTTTTGTCACCTCCACATGGGGCAGCCTCTTAAAAGCATTAGGAAATTACAGCTGGCACAGAAAGTTGCTGTCGATCTATTTGGCAGTGTTTCACATAGTGAGACTGTTAGCCAGTGCAGACCAGAAGCACAGGGTATCAGTTGGCTGAAGTGAAAGATGATGGATTTGAACTACACCGTCCTAAATGGTTTGGACTTCCTCTCTTCTGGTGTTACACAACCCCACCAGCATCAATTTTCAGAGGCACTGCAGCTTATGCTTGTGATTAAAACCATAATTTAAACACGAGGAAGCCATTGGGAGAGAGATCTCCCATCACTTGGCCATAGAATACACTGTCCCTCTAAATTCATTCTTCGTCTCCCTTAACCTGGCTTTGGTAACTTGTGAGGCCTATCTGCTTTCCAGAGCTGCTGCTGCCACGCGAGTGTGTATGAGAGAGAGTTCTGGCTGTAATTTTAAAAAGCACTCAGTGTTGACCTAAGTCTGCTCCCATTGAATTCAGTAGGAGTTTTACCTTCACATATGTAATGGAAGCAGAGCTAGTCCAATGCTGAGTTGCCAAGAAATCAAGTCATTTAAAAAGAAAATAAAAGTCAATGATAAAAACCTCAGCCAAAAGGTCAGATAGGTAGAACAGTCATGAACAGTCACAGTGAGCTACAGACTCTTAAAGAACAGGTAAAGTGGGGAAGAAAAATCTAAGGACTCAGAGAGGGAGAAGATTGGGAAAGTAGTTAAAAGTTTCATTACCTCTGATTTTTCTTCTAGTCCAATGAGATAAGAATGTCAGGCACAGAAAAGCATTTGTACTTGGCTAAAAGCCAGGTGAAAAAACACAGATCCTCACCAGAAAAGGCCTGAGGAAGAGGATAAGGTAATGAAACAACTGGTCAAATACAACTCTAAAGTTGCCTCTTAGTGTGAAGAAGAGGATAAATTTCCTGAGGGGCTTGTAATAATAGCCAGGGAAAAATATTCTGAGAACAGGTTTGAAGGCTTTGTTATTTTACTAGTCCTTATCCCTTTTTCCCCATTTAAGAGTTACACCGAATCCAACCCTCCATGCTGAATTGCCTTGCACTAATGAAACAGAAGGTGAGAGTCAAATAAGGAACTAAGGAAATAAGGTACTTGTTCAAATGGTCACGAGTTCCTTACCCCTTTTCCACCTGCATTTTCAGTTTTCTTAGTACTTCAATGAAATCTAGATGTTTAGACAGACAGACAGTCTCAGCATCATATGAATCTAGAACCAAGAAAAAAAGAAAAGGAGTACTTGTGGCACCTTAGAGACTAAAATTTATTTGAGCATAAGCTTTCAAAAGCTTATGCTCAAATAAATTTGTTAGTCTCTAAGGGGTTACAAGTACTCCTTTTCTTTTTGCGGATACAGACTAACACGGCTGCTACTGTAGAACCAAGAAATCACTCACATTCATATGAATACAGCTACATTATTATCCTTAACATAGATCAATAGTTCTGAAAAGGGTTGGTTCTCAAAGCCTGAAAAGCCAAAAGCGTAAAAGCTCTGAATCCAGGAAATTACAAATTCCAGATGCAGAATAACTATTTTTATTGTTGTTTTAAAAACTTAAACAGGGAATTCCATGCAAAAATAGTTTTAAAGTGTTATTAAGGCTGATAAATCCTTTCTATTATAATGAAGCTGCAGTGAAACTTTTCATTAGGGGCCTAATTCAAAACCCACTGAAGTCAATGGACAAACCTTCACACCCTTTACTTTGACTCAGCCTTCGGGGAAATTGCTGAGAGTGCTGTTGTCATATTTCTTGGTCAGTGCTGGGCAAGGCAGGATTAAACTGGGTTCCCTGGATTAAACTTCCCCAAATAAAACTCTTTCAGCTTCTGATTGCAAAGTGAAATGAAATAACATCTAATTAAACTAGCTTTTAAAGTAAAATGTTGAATTGTTGTCTATAACAAGTAAAGATAAAGCTTATCTGGGCAATTTGAGGATTAATTCCAGTAAACAAAACAAAGACGCTGTTGTCTCAACTCCAAATAAAATTCTACGCAGTTTTATCGCTGAAAGTATCTAGATACTTGATTTTTCCAGGGTATTTTGTCAACTGAGCTAAAATACCTCCTCCTTTCATAATACTGTACAAAGAAATGTAAGGGTGGGATTAGAAAAGGAATATCATTTGATATTTTCCTTAGATCTGGACTTCTTCATTGCACGTATCAACCACAGTATTGCCAACCACAAGTATTCAAAAATCATGAGTCACCCCACCCAAAACCCATCATATTGGTTTAAAAACCATGAGAATTTAAACCATGGCCAGTCTAGGTTATATCTCAGTCTAGGTTATATCTAGACTGGGCATTTAAACCATGCCCAGTCTAGGTTATATCTCAACTGAAACCTGCAGGATTAATCTTTTAATTCTATAGGCCTTTTCCATAGTGGGTGTCAAGGTTCCTCCCCGACTCTGAACTCTAGGGTACAGATGTGGGGACCTGCATGAAAACCTCCTAAGCTTACTTTTACCAGCTTAGGTTAAAACTTCCCCAACGTACAAATTAATTTTATCTTTTGTCCTTGGAATATCCACTGCCACCACCAAACTCTAACTGGGTTTACTGGGAAACGTAGTTTGGACACGTCTTTCCCCCCAAAATCCTCCCAACCCTTGCACCCCACTTCCTGGGAAAGGTTTGGTAAAAATCCTCACCAATTTGCATAGGTGACCACAGACCCAAATCCTTAGATCTGAGAACAATGAAAAAGCATTCAGTTTTCTTACAAGACGACTTTTAATAGAAATAGAAGTAAATAGAGGTAAAGGAATCACCCCTGTAAAATCAGGATGGTAGGTACCTTCCAGAGTAATTAGATTCAAAACACAGAGAATCCCTCTAGGCAAAACCTTAAGTTACAAAAAAAGACACACAGACAGAAATAGTCATTCTATTCAGCACAATTCTTTTCTCAGCCATTTAAAGAAATCATAATCTAACACATACCTAGCTAGATTACTTACTAAACTTCTAAGACTCCATTCCTGGTCTATCCCCGGCAAAAGCAGCATACCGACAGACAGACACAGACCCTTTGTTTCTCTCCCTCCTCCCAGCTTTTGAAAGTATCTTGTCTCCTCACTGGTCATTTTGGTCAGGTGCCAGCGAGGTTACCTTTAGCTTCTTAACCCTTTACAGGTGAGAGGATTTTTCCTCTGGCCAGGAGGGATTTTAAAGGGGTTTACCCTTCCCTTTATATTTATGACAGTGGGATATTTGACAGAAGTGGGGTATTTGCAGAAGGTATTGGATACGGGTATTATAAAAGATTCCCCTCTATAATAGGAAATGTTGAGACTATGTGTTACTGCTTGTTCTTTATTTATGTAGAGAGTCAGTAAATACTTATTACTATATTATAAACCATGGGAAGGTTTAGGTTTAGGGTCCAATCCTGCTCCATTGAAGTTCAAATGAGTTTCACCATTTACTTCAATGGGAGTAAGAGCTGGCCTTACAAAACAAATATGTTTAGTGTGAAAGGGGGAAAATTTTTCCTTTTACTCCTGTTTGTTTCGGCTACAATATCACCAGCCAGAACTGAAAAAAGTCTTATACTATGGTCATCTTTAAACAATATTTGCCAACACCTGAGTCAGAGATATAGCAGGAATTCTCCTCTACTTATTCCAGGGGGATATCTTCAGAAGCTCACACACCACTGTGTGCTGTTAATTATTATTATTATTCATATTGTGATATAAGCCCAAGCCATGAACCACTGAGTTAGGTGCTATCCAAACACATTTGGGGTGAGTACTTACATGGGGAACAGAAATTTTATAGAGAGCTCTTCAATCTAGCCAACAAAGATATAACAAGATATAATGGCTGGAATGTGAAGGTACCAAATTCAGACTAGAAATAAGGTGCATATTTTTAACAATGAGGATAATTAATCATTCGAACAACTTATCAAGAGTTTTGGTGGATTCTGCATTGCTGGAAATTTTTAAATCAAGATTCCATGTTTTTTCTAGGTATGCTCTAGTTGAAACAGGAATTAATTCAGGTAAGTCCTATGGCCTGTGTTATGTAGGAGGTCAGATAAGGTACTCCTATGGCTTTATAATCTATGATTTTAAAACAAAAAGATGGGCCCTCTCTCAAAGAACTTGTATCTATTGACTGACTTGGACTTTTTAAGAATAACCATTTTGATTTCCTAAGTGTCCTCTTCATCATCATAACCTTCCAGTATTTTGAGGGCTACACTAAAAGTGTGACACACAGTAGTGCTGACAGACCTGTATTTTTGGACCAAGTCATATCATAGCTCCAGGTTACAAAAAGGTACATATGCTCCAATACTGCTCTAAGATATATCAAGAGCCATTTTGGCTGCTGCCCAGTCCAGGATCTGGGGAGCACAAATGAATCTTTGAGCCATCTTCTCTTCTCTCCCCTTGCTGCACCAATTGCGAGTTAGCTGAGCTGTGGATTGAGTCCAATGTCTTGGACATTCTCAGCTGAGAGTATAACTATCAGTAAACACATCTGATGCATGGCTGCTTACACACCTTCTCATCTGTTACAATGGCATTCTGCCTGCTTGTAAGTTGATTGGACATTTTCTCTAAGATCATTTGCACCAAGGAACAATAGTTTTCCTTAGGCACAGCACTCTAAGTATCATGTGTTCTGCAAAAAATTTGACCATCTGCCAACCATGAAACAGTGGCTAAACCATCTCAGGTTTGCAGATGATATAGTGCTGATAGCTGAAAATACAGATCAGCTTGAGAGAATGCTTAAAGAACTGAATGCGAAAAGGAGTCAAGTGGGATTAAAATAAACTGGTTGAAAACGAAATACATGAGATCAGATGTTCTGCCAAGAACCCAAATAACTCTTGGAGGAGAGCAGATCCAAGAGGTTGATAAATATGTTTATTTGGGCCAGGAAGTCAACATGTGACACGATCAGAAAGGCAAACTGTCGCGCAAAAAAAAAAGCTGGATGGTGCACATTCAACGACATCAAGGACATCCTCCAAGGAAAGATCAGCAAAACAACTTGTGTGAATCTTTTTATCTCAATCATGCTTCCAATGATGTTATATGGCAGCGAAACATGGTCGCTGACAAAGACTGAAGAACATCTCTGTCACACAGAGGACGATGGAACGAACATTTTTGGGCATTTCGCTCCGCGATCACATCCCCAACAAAAAAATTTGGCAGCAGTCTGGAGTGCGAGATGTTGTTGAAAGCAGGCTCAACAAAATGTGGTGGGCGGGACATGTGGCCCGTCTCAGTGATAACAGATGGACCGCAGCTATATCCGAGTGGTATCCGCGAGAACAGAAATAGCTACGTGGTTGGCCTCCAAAGAGGTGGGATGATTTCCTAACAAGGAACTATGGACAAGCATGGTGAAGGATGGCCAGAGCGAGAGAAGATTGGAAGACGTGTTGTGATCGGCTCAGTCTCAATTGATGAAGGACCGACAGTCTACGCATTTTTCTGCAAAAAAATATTTTAGTGAAACCATTTTTTGTGTAAAAGCTTTTTGACAGCTTCAGTGATAAACACATAGCCTATTTTATGGCTGCATTAAGCTTCCCAACTCCCCCATGGATTAAACAGTTAAATATTACTAGTAGTAGTGTATTATTGTGAAGTGGATACCTGTTCCCTAGAGATGACCAACACTTTTTCAGAGACTGGCTTGAAATCCTGAGATAACTATCAAAGCAAGCCCTGGATTAAATTACATTGCAACTCATCTGGATTTGCTTCAAACCAGAAAACCTGAGGTAAAAGGTTTCCATTATCAGTCCCCTAAACCATCAAGTCTCCCAGTTAATCCCACAAGTTTAATATGCCCATGAATCTCTATAGATGAATGAGCTTCAGATCCATTCAGACACAAAACCATTTTCACAGTGCAGATAATCACATGCTCATGTGGTACAATTCTTATATTATGCTGTCCATATACTTGCTCAGAAACTATTATACGAGATTCTTAGGATCCTGCTGAGCCATTGCAGTGGCTCCTGTTGATTTCAGAAGGAGTAGCTAACATGCAATGAATGCATATGTGGGCCTTATTTCTAAATTATTCACATATGTTAATATTTTTCTCATGCCCCGTTATGTATTCTTAAAATTAGTTTATCATCATATACAGCAATACAGCTTATGTCCGAGATTTCAAAGCCATATAGGGGATTTAATGCCCAATCCCTTAGGTGGCTTTCAAGATCTCAGCCTATGTCTTTCAGTTTATATTTGCTGACAAAGCATTTGCAAAGGAAGATGCTGGTAACTGTGGTGGGTAGAAGTGGATGGCACTTGTTTTACTACCAATACAGAACTCACAAAAATTATATTGCTCGTATTTTGACAAAAAAACCCTCTGATTTTACAATAATTCGTTACATGTTGTCATAATTATAGCATCATAAAAACACAGGGTTAAAGAGACCTCGAGGAGTCAGCAAGTCCAGCCACCTGTGCTGAGGCAGGACCAAATGAAAATAAAACCATCCCTGACAGGTGTTTGTTCAACCTGTTTTTAAAAATCTCCAATCATTCTAACACCCCTTGGAAGCTTATTCCAGAGTTTAACTATCCTATTAGTTTAAAAGTTTTTCGTAAGAGCTAAATTAAATCTCCCTTGCTGCAGATTAACTAAGCCCGTTGCTTCTTTTCCTACCTTCAGTGGACATACAGAATAAATGATCACAGTCCTCTTTATAACAGCCATTAACATATTTGAAGACTTAACCAGTTCCACCCACCACCCCTCCAATAGTCTTCATTTCTCAGGACTAAACATGCCCAGGTTTTTTAACCTTTCCTCATTGGGTTTCCAAACCTATTATTACTTTTCTTGCTCTCCTCTGGACCCCTACAATTTGTCTACATCTTTCCTAAAGTGTGGCACCCAGAACTGGATACAGTACTCCAGCTGAGGCATCACCATTGCCCAGTAGAGTGGGGCAATTACTTCCTATGTCTTACATATGACACTCCCGTTAATACACCCTTGAATATTAGCCCTTTTTTTTGCAACTGCATCACATTGTTGACGTGCAAATTTGTGATCCATTATAACCCTCAGATCTTTTTCAGCAGTACTACCTCCTAGTCAGTTTTTTCTCATTTTGTAGTTAGGATGGAAAAAATGAAATGCATGAATGTAGAACTTTGCACTTGTCTTTATTGAATTTCATCGTTAAATTCAGACCAATTCTCTAATTCGTCAAGGTTGTTTTGAATTCTGATCCTGTCCTATAAAGTGCTAGCAACCCTCCCAACTTGGTGTCATCTGCAAATTTTATAAGTGTACTCACTACTCCATTATCCAAGTCATTAGTGAAAATATTTAATAGTACCATACCCAAGATTGACCCTTGTGGTACCTCACTAGATATGCCCTCCAAGTTTGACAGTGAACCATCAATAACCACCCTCTGAGTACAGTCTTTCAATAATTTCATCTAGACTACATTTCCCTAGTTTGTTTATGAAAGTGTCATATTGGACTGTGTCAAATGCCTCACTAAAATCAAGATAAATCATGTCTACTACTTCCCCTCTATCCACTAGGCCAATAACCCTGTCAAAAAAGGAAATTAGGTTTGTTTGGTGCCATTTGTTCTTGACAAACCCATGCTGGCTATTCCTTATAACACTATAATGCTCTAGGCACTTACAATTGATTAATAATTTGTTCCAGTATCTTTCCAGGTGTCCAAGCTAGGCTGACTGGTCTATACTTCACTGGGTCCTCTTTGTTCTCCTTTTTAAAGATAGATACTATGTTTGCCCTTCTTCAGTCCTCTGAGATCTCACCTGTTTGCCAAAGTGCTCACAGATCATTGTTAGCAGTTCCCAGATTACTTCAACTAGTTCCTTAAATATCCTAGGATGAATTTCATGAAGATCTGTTAAAATATTCTTTAACCTGTTTTTCCCCTATTTTGGCTTGCATTTCCCCCTCCCCCCCCAATTGTTAATACGAGTTGTGTTGAGTATTTGGTCACCATTAATGGTTTAAGTGAAGACTAAAGCAAAATAGGAATTAATCTTGATGTCATCAGTTACAGCTTTCCTTCATTGTTAAGTAGAGGACCTAGACTTTTCTTGTCTTTTTCTTGCTCCTAAGTCTTTAAAGAACTCCTAGGATTGCCTTTTATGTCCCTTACTAGGTGTAACTCAGTTTGTAGCTTCCAAGCTACACAGAGCTCTTCTTCAGGTCTGGGGCAGGTATTCAGTGTCACAACTAAACACAAGTTGGATCAGAATGTTTAGCGTAAGTAAACACATATTCTAAAAGACCATTCAAGGTGAAGTGGCCCTTTAACAACTCTCCAGTCATAGGACAAAAAAAAGGGGTGAATTGGATTATAGGCTGTTGTAATCAGCCATAAATCCAGTATCTTCATTAAGACCATGATTTTAATGCCTCGCAAAGTTAGATCTTAAAACAGTCATTTTAGATCTATATAGTATAACTCTGCTTGAGCCAGGTGCCACCATCCGTACTCCCCTTGAGCAATACTCTTACTCCATGAGTACTCTTATTGATCTCAGTGGGACTACTCACAGAGTAAGGTACTAAACATGAATAAGAGTGGCAGAACCTAGCCCAATGACTAAGTAGACCATAGATTGAACTAGAAACCCACACTATAAATCTATCTGTTAATAGTTGTGATACATGAAAAATTAGGAAATTACTATTTTGATATGAAATAGATTTCAAAACTACCACTAGAATTGATTGAGAGTTTGCAGAATTATATATTCTTCTTTCTATTCATTATGTTGTAAATACTCTTGGCCACTACTTAGCATTTAGTTAAATAGCAAAAAATGACTATTTATGCATACTAAGAAAAACAATGACATTACAAAAACATTTCATGTAATATATTTATATAAAGTACTCTTCATTGCTGAGCTCTTTTCTATTTGGTAAAGAATATGTTCTCTTTCTTCTGGACTCACTGAGTACATAAAATTAAGCCATGCAGAAGTATTTTAAATAGGAAATCAGTTAAACATTGTACTCATAATTACCATACAAAGAATTTACTGATTTCAGCTACTGATGTGGTTTTTCTTTGTTTAGTCAGAGTGATCACTTACATTAAATATGCAGCAATTGAACAACCTCCTAATGAACTACAGTTGAAGCAAATCTCTGGTCTCCTATTAGTAACCTCTGTATGCTTAACTGATACCCATTATAGTATCCTGGATCATTGCCTTCTGGGTGGGAGCTCAAGGATAATCTACTCCTTAAATGATGTGGACTGTAAAGCAGTGTATATAAGTGTTGTTCAGCAAGGCATCTGTTGCCTTAAATGTTGGAACAGTTTCTGTTTGCTTAGTGACAGGGGATGCTGTAGAAATGGGAGTCCAGGTGCTTTATCCCTTCTAGACATTTGCTTAGTTTATTCATGATGTATTTATTAACAGTATTACAGGCCTCTGAATTAACCTTTACAGTGATGTGGGAGCTCAGCACTCATCAGAATCAGGTCATGTTTTCTGAGTTCAGATAGCTAACTATTCACACACTAATTCACATGCTTGGTGGGCATCTCACATATTCCCCCATTAAATAAAGTAAATGTTAATTTAAATACTTGGGCTGGATGGCACACATCATGCCTTTCAGCAAGCATTTCACCTTTTTGTATAGCTGATAAAATATTGGCATTCCACTGAAAATGCATGGTATGATTAATACATAATTTAATAAGAAAATTAGGTCTCTGCCCTTCTTGCGTGTTTTCTGTCTGAAATAATGATGCAAACTTACTTCAAAAGGGCATTCGCTCTTACCTTCCTATTGTTTGCAAACAGAATTTGAAAACAATTTGAAAAGTCCTTTCTGGGCACTTTGTTTTTTGGAATGCATTTTCATCCATTGGTAGCTCAGAGCATTTGAAAGATAACAGGCTACTCTAGTCAACTTTTTGCATGGAGGATCCTCTGAAATATCAGGACTATCACAGCTTCAATATCATTGTTTTTATCATGTAAATTTAACACAAGCAACCCAATTAAAAACACAATATACTTATTACCTTGCTCGAGGACTAGTATCTGAAAATAATCTAAATTAAAAAGGTTTCAGATTAACAGCCGTGTTAGTCTGTATTCACAAAAAGAAAAGGAGTACTTGTGGCACCTTAGAGACTAACCAATTTATTTGAGCATAAGCTTTCGTGAGCTACATTTCGTGAGCATTTATTTATGCTCAAATAAATTGGTTAGTCGCTAAGGTGTCACAAGTACTCCTTTTCTTTTTAATTAAAAGGTGGTGATGCAATGGGCTTTCTCCATGTACTTTGTGATCTAGAGGTAAATCGTATTTAAACTACATTCTAAATCTCACTTATACTTGAAGTCCTTGAAGCTGAGATTTTTCCTAACAAAACTCATCTCTAAAGTATATCCTTTCCTTTTGGTTAGTCTCCACAGTAGAACTTGTTCAACTTACAGCCATGTCCTCTTCAAACTGAATTTTTAAATTTGAGTCAAATTTCACTTTTGTTTTCCTCCTTTGTTTCTTCTGTGTTGCAATAATTCAATTTACTATTCAAGATAAACTATATTTTTAACTATAACAAGTGTCATATCTAGAACTAAAGGGAACTTGAACCTGACTTCAGCATTGATAAGTTTGGATAAATGCCCTTTTGATCATTCTTTCCCTATTGCGATATCAAAAATCCAAATATACCCTTTCTACTTCCCATCCCAACTTGATCCAATTAATGACCCTCTCATTCTTCCTTCTATTACTTAAAGAAAACTGTTGCTGTGAAAAATCTTGCAACTCTTCTACTGAATGCTGGAAAGGTTCTCACTCCCCCTCAGAGTCACAGAAGAAACAGTTTTCCACGTATGCACGATATCTAAGTCCCAATTTTCCTCTCGGTTATACTGGTATAAATGAGTAACCTAATTGCAGTGCTTAATTTGTGCCACAGATTGCCAGGGCTGACCCCTGGCACCTCTAAGCTTGGCAGTTCATACCCCTGGTACTTCTGTTATGAAAGTAAAAAAATTGTTTGAACCCCGGCACCCCTTTCACTACAAATTAAACAATGGAGTTACTTTATTGTAAGAGTTCACACCCCTAAATCTCAGAGGCATAACATCCTCTCTGTCATGTGACTGGTCTGAAAGCCCAGAGTGCCAGGAAAGTTGAAGAGCGAAGACATTGCTCAGCACTCATAGACCTTCAAAAGATAGAAGACAGAGGTAGAAAAGGAAGAATGTGGGGAAAGGACTTATTTCAGATGGATCCTTTGAACTGCATTGGTTATGGAATATATCATCATAAGAAGTTATTAGTGAAAATCATCTTAGACATTCTAGACACTGTATTGACAGATCGTGGTGATTTGCACCTTAAGAAAATCTAAGGCAGATAAATTAAGCGGATATTACAGGCTAGCAATCTTATATCCATGGTGGATGTAACAAGATATATCTACCCTGGTGAGTCAGCAGGAATTAGTCAACTTTTTCATCCAAAGACCCAACACTTGGAAAATGTAGGTCAACAGAAGCTCCCCTTAGTCTGTTAGAGTGTGTGACTGTCAAGGTTCCTTCCCCACTCTGAACTCTAGGGTACAGATGTGCGGACCTGCATGAAAGACCCCCTAAGCTTATTCTTACCAGCTTAGGTTAAACACTGCCACCACCAAAGTGTTACACAAAGAACAGGGGAAGTGCCCACTTGGAACGTCTCCCCCCCAAAATATCCTCCCCCTCCCAAGCACTAGACCCCCTTTCCTGGGGAAGGCTTGATAAAAATCCTCTCCAATTTGCATAGGTGAACACAGACCCAAACCCTTGGATCTTAAGAACAATGAAAAGCAATCAGGTTCTTAAAAGAAGAATTTTAATTAAAGAAAAAAAGTAAAAGAATCACCTCTGTAAAATCAGGATGGTAAATACCTTACAGGGTAATCTGATTCAAAACATAGAGAATCCCTCTAGGCAAACCTTAAGTTACAAAAAGACACAAACAGGAATATACATTCCATTCAGCACAACTTATTCTATCAGCCATTTAAACAAAACAGAATCTAACGCATATCTAACCAGATTGCTTACTGACTTTTTACAGGAGTTCTGACCTGCATTCCTGCTCTGGTCCCGGCAAAAGCATCACATAGACAGAGAGACCCTTTGTTTCTCCTGCCCGCCCCAAGCTTTGAAAGTATCTTGTCTCCTCATTGGTCATTTTGGTCAGGTGCCAGAGAGGTTATCTTAGCTTCTTAACCCTTCACAGGTGAAAGTGTTTTTCCTCTGGCCAGGAGGGATTTAAAGGTGTTTACCCTTCCCTTTATATTTATGACAGTGACACTTGACAGGTAAGTCATCATTAATGTCTCCAAAGACTTTACAATGCATATTTAGATAAAACAATTACGACACAGTGATAACAAAAACAATGGGGAAAGAGGGGTGACTAGGAATAAAAGAGGAGATGGGTAACAGTAACAAGATAATGAAGTTGCTTGGGTTAGTTATGCAAATAACTTGATAGTTCCAGTTCATTAAAATAATACATGAATACTAAATTAGAGGATATATCCTTATGTAAATAAACATACAAAACCTAGCCCAATTCAAACAATACAAAGTTGATAATATATACCATTGGTGTGGGGGGGGGTGCATGAAGTTATCTGAGTGTATTAGGTAAATGTGCATCTACATATGGAAGTGTGTGTGTTGAGGTGACGTAGGAAAATCGAGAGTGGAGAGTTTCATGATGATGTAGATCCCACTATAAAGCATGCAAATTGAGAATTAAGTTGAATTCCAGATAGCTGAGGAGATGAAACACTGTGGAGAAGCAATTTACTTATGCCAGCATCAGCTAACTCAAACATGAGCAATTTGAAATAACTGTCAAAAGCTACATTTCCATTTCTGTTTCCTAAGGCAAGTAATGTAATTTAGAAATGCTAGACCTTTTTGTATTAATCTCATTGGGCAAAAAAGGGATTAATATTCTTATTTTCTGTGTGTTTGTATGTGTAGTTAAAGATTTTGCATAGTCACATTAATTTACACTTTGTTCCTAGAATTCTGTGTCAGTCTTCATGCTAAGACCTACCTTGCAGTTTTTACCAGGCAAACAAAAGAGTGTTTTGCTCAAGTAATAAATAAGGAGGAAATCTTGTCTCTGCTCCCTGGACATGGAGAGCAGAAGAACCAATGGAGCTTAAGGCACAGCTTTCTGATGGCTACCAGTATCCCAGTTTGAAGGATTGATTTGAGGAGCAGATCTTGTGAGGCAAGCCCGCTGCCAGACCAGGACTGATCACTAAGCTGCCATGACTCATCCCTCCAACAAAGGCTTCAATGACTCAGACCTCAGACTCACTGCATGGGTCAGATGACCCCCAAGGGCATGGGTCAGATGACCCCCAAGCACAGGTATTTTACTGATCCCACCAGAGCTGCAAGATAGTCTGTGCAACAGTTCAACCTGGCCAGGAACCTCCTACTGACTCTCAGTATAACAGACTCCCGAGACGTCCAGTGTGCCTTTGATCTGGTACCTGTTCCTGCCCCACACTTGTTCCAGCCCCTGCCCTAGGTCCAGTTCCTATCCCTTTCCCAGCCTTGCCTGAGCCTTGTTCCAGCCCGCTCCAGTTTGACCATGTCCTACTCTGATTTTGCTCCAGCCCAGCATCCTCTTCCTGACCCCTGGCCCTCTGAGCAACTCCAACCCAGCTTCATCTTTTGGCCTGAATCTGGACTCTGACTACCGATTTGTCTTGCCTATGGACTCTCACCTGGGTTCTGACCCACAGCCCATCTGCAGACCTCGGTTTCAGCGCTGCCCTCAGCTTGGTCCTGATTCTATGTCCAGCTTCAACCACCACTCTAACCACCAGGCGTAATGGCCAGGAACCAGAGCCTCTGTTGTATCCCTAGTTACATACATCAAAAGCCATTTTTCACCCTACCCCAGGCAGATGGTTGCCTCAAGAGCACAGACTTATGCACTAGCATCTGGAGATGAACTCCATAGTCCGAAGAGAATTCCTTCTCTCTCCAGTATACAGACTAGTCTCTTGAGCTGTGTATTAGACCTTTGAATTCAGTAAGAAGCCCCTGAATATGCAATTAGGTCCAATGAGAAATTTTCAGTGAACAACTGAGTTTTTAGTGAAAAAGAAAAGGGAAAAAAAATCTGATTTTCAGTAATAGAAAACCCAAACATTTTCAGCCAGAAATGGCCTCAAAACACATTTTGTTGTTGTTGATCACCAAAAATTTGACTGAAAATTACTGAAAACAAACCAAAAAAATTAAGCATCCAGCTGAAAACAAAGAGCTGAGAACAGATACTTTCTGTGAAAATTTCCATTTTCTTAGCAATTCAATAGTCTATCGAAGAAAAATTGCAATGGAAAATATTTGATCAGCCCTAAAACACAACATCCACAAATGACCCTGAACATACCAAGCAGATACATTTGAAAAGGATATTTGTTCTTAAACAAAGCACATCTGACCCCAATTTATATTCAAATACAGTTTTGTTTTTAAAATGAAAACAGTAGTGACTGAACCAGGTGGAAACATTAGTAGCTGTCATCTTGGAATTTCTCTCTTTGAGATGTAGTGTCTGTGGCAGCTTTTCCTAAAAGCATCTTGCAAATTCTGGTTGGAAGGACTTTACGATACTCCAGCAGAACCCTGCAAAGTAATTTCACTCAAGACACCACTCGTGCCTCAGTTTTCAAGTGACAACACTATCGCAGCTGATGTATAGTCACAGCTGGAGGGATGCATCTAGTAACTATTCTTGTTATTTCTTTGGTAGTAATACTGATGTCACACTTGTAATTCGTTGCCTTTTTGTTTACTGGTTTCTATCAACAATAAAGAGGAATCTAATTTGTTATACCAGGGCTAGGAGGTACAGCTGCTGCAAACACTCCAGTGAAGTCATGAGAGAGAGACAGAGAGAGAGAGAGAATTTCAAGTCTGAGGAAGATGCTGTTCATTTTCCCATCATTGCCTCAAGCCATGCATGGGAGCGGAGGTAGAGATAGATCAGCCAATCACTTAGAACATTTAACAGAAAACTGAACACCACACTAGATAATGTATTGTAGAGACTAAACCTACATTGTCAGGATGGTGGGGTAGATGAGTTAATAGTTTGTTTTTTCCCCCCATCCCTAACTTCTGGGATAAACCATGGTGTGAAAAGAGGATGCTTGAGGCAGTTATTTAGTTCATTCATGAAACAGGAATCCAGGAGGTATGCTATAGCTAAAATAATCTGTCATCTTTTCTCACTGCTTCATCCTCCATTTTAGAAGGACCTGCATAGACTAGCTTCAGGAGGTAATCTGCAACCTTATTCTGAGCTACCAATTGATAACAAACCTCAAAGCTGTAGAGCAGCAAAGAAAGTTAGAAGAAACATCCTCAGGCCAGATAAAAATACAGCAAATACTATTTCATAGTTCAGCAAGGATGTCTGAAGATTAGTAATAGAAGTGATATTTTGATCACAAAGTATGACCAACATGAAATAAGTATTTCCAAAGTAGCGATTAGAGCTGGTCAGGAATTTTTCAGTGAAATTAAATAAGAAAATGACAGTTCATGAAAACTGAAACTTTTTGTGGAAACTTATTGGTTTAAAAACCAACTTTCATCTGGAAGATTTCTCAGGAGGAGGATGAAATTCTGATTCAAACGAGAGAGAGAATGAGAGAGAGAGACTGCAGAATAGTCAATAGCCCAGTGCTTCAGAATCTGATTCTGAGCAAGAACTTGAATCTTGATCTCTCAAGTTCCAAATGAATGCATTAACCACCAGGCTATGCAGTCAATCTCTCTCTATAGCCAAATGAATATTTATTTATAAAAAGTGGATTGGTTCTACCAGGAGAGACTAAAAGAGTGAAACCTGGGTCAACACTCACTGGAGATGTGGGAGACCCAGATTTAAACACCTGCTTTGAATCAGGCTCCTAACCACTGGGCTATTGGCTATTCTGGACTCTCTCTCTCTCTCTCTCTCTTTTGTTTTCTCATCACAAAAACAAATAAATAAAAAATCAGAAAATCTAAGTTTGGTTCCTATGTGGAGTCACCCCTCCCATTCCCCCAAACCTCTCGTTTTCTGGCCAGCCTGAGTTTGCAGTACTTTTAACATATTCCTGCAGGGTAAAATACTATTAAAGAATGAACATTTATTTGCTGATAAGTCTACCCGTGATAAATCAGGAGTCCAGTAAAGCAGATGATCTATTAATAAATTAAATACAGTTGTCTTGTCTATCTTATATTTATGTGAGAATTTGGCTTTGATCTTAGAGTATATAGAAAAGAGGTTTCAGCTCTTTCTCCCGCTCTGCTTTCTTCAGCACAAATTATCTAGTCTTAAGCACTCTATCATGTTGTATAGCACAATGACATTTCCATCAGAAAGTAAATAAAACTCAATTGAATATAAATGTCTTTGCATCTCACATTTCCTGTCACAAACACTGAAATATCAATCTGATACACTTGTACTTAAGCATCAACAACCATTTTCATTACAACTCAGAGTGCTAAAGGATAATAAAGGAAGATATGTACATTCATAAAAGGGGGGAATTGAAGTTAATACAGGGGAATATTGTGAAAACATTTGATATTGGATGCCATTTTTACATATCATTATATGGTACTTTTCAATTAAAAAGGTCTCAAAGCAGTCTGTATTAAATATACATTTGACCTGCAGTTCAAAAAAAATCAAAGAAATTACATGGTAGACTGAATAGGTTATCTTGTGCAGAAATGTTCCCTACATTGTTTTTCTGAGTGATTTGTCCAGTCCAATATTAAACAATCCAAAGACTGGGCTTTCAAATGAAATATATGATCATTTTGTCCACACATTTTCTACCTGAAGTATTAGCCATAAATTATCCAGGGTCCTAAACTGTGGTTATATCAAGCCAAGACAGAGTCTTATGTCTCTTGATTTAATTCCCACACTCAACCCCCCTCCCACCCCCCCACCCCCCGGGTCCTTCTTGATCTAGCAGGCTAAAGAGGAGGCTGTTTATAAGGTGCACTTTTTAGAGAACTCTATGTATTCAGTGGGATAAGAATAGTTTGCACATCCGCTTGTATCATCATTACATTATGTGATTTGTATGCACCTCTTGCAGTCAGAACTTTTTGGTGGGGAGGAAAAGATGAAGTACTCACATAGTATTAATGTGTACATTAGTAATATAAATTTTATATGCTCACAGAACTGAGGTAATCTGAAGAGGTGGTTCCACAAGTATTTTAATTCACTCTTATAGGGCCTGATCTAATACCCACTGAAGTAAATAGAAATCTTTCCATTGCTTCAAAGTGGGTGTTCGATAGGGTGACCAGATGTCCCGATTTTATAGGGACAGTTCCAATTTTTTCTTATATAGGCTCCTATTACCCCCCCCACCCCCATCTCGATTTTTCACGTTTGCTGTCTGGTCACCCTAGTGTTGGACCAGGCCTATAGTTAGCTCATATTTTTTAGTTTACAGAAAGTAGAATGTCAATGTATCTACTTTCTGCAATTTGCAAGTCCCGGTACTGATCATGCATGTGAGCTTAATTAGAACACAATGATATCACATCATGTGGTCCCCCTTTCTGTGGTGCTTAGGCAAGTTCTGAGAAAATTGACTCCCTGTAATGTGCATCCAATTTCAGGAATCTTTCCATTAAGGTCTGAAACTCACAGCCTCCAGCTACAACGAGGGTGCATAACATCGTGCCAGCCTCTGCACTTTTGTTTCTAAGGCTTGTGAAATAGATGTTTAATAAAGACAATCTAATTGGCAAGCTAATGATCCGCACAGACACCCAGAGCTACTGTATCATGAGTAGAAGCATCTGTGTGGTAATGATTTAAAAATTAAGATTTAAAAAAAATGAAACAGGCTAATGAGTTGGACAATAAATGTATTGTAAAAAAATCCATTCCTAAACAGTATTTAGCATTTTGCTTCTAGGGTTTAGTGTTATGCTAAATTAATATAATTATGTTTTACTGTTTAGCAGATTCTCTTAAACAATTACATAAAAGATTTAAAAATCACATTAAATTCAATCCTTAATTTTATCTTAAAGTCACAAAATCAAGGATTTGCCTTTATGGAATAAAGTCAGTCAACATTTTAGTTGGAACATATTGTTCCATAATAGTTTGCATCATTGTGTTTTTGGTCAGGTTGAAAATAACATGCATTCATCCATGCAAAAATGCGTTTGGGATTTTAAAAGCTGCATAGGTGTATGAATATGGAAATGTGAGCAGAAGTGTTTAAATAAGGGATGTAGATCTGAGTCAGCACCAATGAAGCCAATGGAAGTTTTGTTATTGACTAGAGTTGCCTGGGAATTCTCTGATGCAATATTTTTCATTGGAAAATGTTGATTCATTGAAACTGTTTATGTGCAAGGATCGGTTTAGATGAACCCCCAATTTGGGGGGGAAAAAGGAAAACTTTTGAAATTGTCAGAGTGTCCTGTTCCCACATCTTTGAAATGATTTTATTTGTTTCAAAATTTTAGAATAAAGTTAAAAAATAAAACATCAAAATCACCTTCCAAAGTCATAACAGAGTTGTTAAAGTATCAAACAAACAATCAGCCTTTCTAATGAAGCAGTGCTGTTGGAAAGAGCTCAGCTTTTGAGATGGTGCATCTTGTGAAGGTTTCAGAGTAGCAGCCGGGTTAGTCTGTATCTGCAAAAAGAACAGGAGTACCTGTGGCACCTTAGAGACTAACCAATTTATTAGACCATAATCTTTCATGGGCTACAGCCCACTGCATTGGATGAAGTGCATCATTCTATGCATCCCATGAAGTGGCTGTAGCCCATGAAAGCTTATGCTCTAATAAATTTGTTAGTCTCTAAGGTGCCACAAGTTCTCCTGTTCATCTTGTAAAGGTATTTAAAGTATAGCAGTTCTCTAGAAAAGTCAGAAGGGATTCAGGTACGATGGTGATAAGTCAGTTGATAGATTCATAGATTGTAATGTCAGGAGAGGCCATTGTGATCACCTAGTCTGACATCCTACATAACACAAGTCTTTGAACCTCATCCAATAATTTGTGCATAAGACCCAAAACGTCTGTTTGAGCTACAGCATATCTTTTAGTAAGGCATCAAGTTGTGACTTACCTTCCATAACTGAGTTTGCGTCTCTAGAGTCCCTACACATATTATTCTGCATCTTCTGTCTCATCTGTCATTGCTAAGGATTATCTCCTTATACTCAAACAACTGACTGGCCCATGGCAAGGACTGTTTTCTGCAGAGCACTTCAGTTATAATGTATGACACAGCTACATTTGAGCTGGTTTGAGCGAAATCACACATTTTAGGTGAGATTCCCAGCTAATGTAGACGTACCTGCACTAGCTGTGCTCGAGCTAGCATCTAAACACAGCAGCGTGCCCATGGTGACACAGGTGACTGGTCAGGCTAGCCGCGCTGAGTCCAGTCCCACCTGGCCTGACCCGCTGCGTACGTACTCAGGTGACTAGCCTAAGCCACTGTCCATGCTGCCGCGGCCACACTGCTACTTTTAGATGCTAGCTTAAGCACAGTTAGTGCCGGTAAGTCTCCGCTAGCTGGGAATCACACCTCCTAGCCCAAATGTAGATATAGCCTAAGAGTCAAACTAGTTTCAGTCTTTCTTGATAGTTCCTTTTTCTGATACATAGTTATCCTTCTTGTTGCTTTGCTGGCAAACCTTTGTAAACTAGGGTAAAAAAAAAATCACCAGTTAGAGCTGCCACTCCATTTACCTGTGATGCAGTTTAGGGACACAAATTGTGGTCTTTAGCAAAGTAACTCACCAGGAGTACCATGTTCAGTTCCGGGCACTACACTTCAGGAAGGATGTGGACAAACTGGAGGAAGTCCAGAGGCAAGCAACAAAAATGATTAAAGGTCTAGAAACATGACCTACGAAGAATGACTGAAGAAAGGCAACCCAAAGGCAAAAACTAGTGTAATAATTTTGAATCACTATGCATTCAATTATGGATAGTACCAAGTGCCTTAGTTCCCAATGTTTTGAAATCTCACGTGACTGGGCCCAGTATCTATAATAAATTTCATCTGAGCCAAATTTAACCAGTGGCCAAAGTAGCAAGGGTTTCCATACTCGACTATGTCATCATAACTATTCAAAATTCCTCTCTCAAATCCCAAGTGCTCATCTGCAATTGCCTCTTTTAAACTGAAGTTCCTCTTTCAGAATGTTCATATAACTAATTTTGCTTACTGAAAGGGCCATGTATATTGCATAATGTTTGTCTTGTTTTTTTATTAGTTTTCTCCGACATTTCTATGGAAAATTTCAATATTAGTTAACTCATCTCATTTACTGAACTATTTAGACAGACAAGTATGTAAACCTCTTTTTAAAGACCTAAAAGAACATTAGATGTTACCAGTGTGCAAATGCAATACGTAGATGTCAGGAGATCCAAGACTAAATTAAAAAAACCTGAAGTTATCAATAAAACCTTTCACTTCTCCTTCTTTAGACATGTTTCCAATTTTTGAAAACAATCTAGGTCTCAAGGGACCTACATTTAATTAGTCATTAATCCATTTCTCAAATCAATGTCTCAAAAGATTACTTCACCTTTAAATACATCTAAATTGATTAATTTTAATTGAGAAGATATAAAATGTATAATTGCATTATTAGGAGTTACAATAGAATTTTAACTTGTCATTTATTTATGTTTAAAGTTGTAGCAAATAGGACCAAATTCACTAGTTTCAATGAGATTACTCAGTGTATGGCATGTAGTTAAGTCTTTATATGATTAGGGAATTAGGCTGTAAATTCAATTATAAACAGGTTCATTTTGTGCTATCAAAGCAAAAAATCAAACACACAAAAGTTCCCAAAACTGTACAGAGTCAAACTATGTAAACTTAATCGTGGTGCTAAAATTTGTCCCCCAGTTCCCACATTGCAGTACTACATAAAAGGAGCCATACTTGGTCAGACCAATGGTCCATCTAGCTCAGTATCCGGTCTTCCAACAGTGGCCGATACCAGATACTTCAGAGGGAATGAACAGAATGCAATAATTATTGAATGATCCATCCCCTGTTGTCCCATTCTAGCATCTTGCTGTCAGAGGCTTAGGGAAACCCAGAGCATGGGGTTGCATCCCTGACCATCTTGGCTAATAGCCATTGATAGACCTTTTCTTCATGAATTTATCTAATTCTTTTTTAACCCAATCATAGTTTTGGACTTCGCAACATCCCCTGGCAACAAGTTCCACAGGTTGATTGTGCATTATATGAAGAAGTACTTCCTTTTCTTTGTTTTGTGAATGAGGCTCCCTTAATGATATGTTATAAAAATGGGCTTGAGCCTGCAACTGCTCAGGTAGGTGATTAACTTTATTCATGTGACTAATCCATTGGAGATATACAGGACCAGTCACACATGTGTAAGTGTTCAGGCTTGAGCCCACTGACATGACTGTCTTCCTGCTGGAAATATCTCTGTGTATATAATGTCTTCTGCCGTTTCCACAGTATGCATCCGATGAAGTGAGCTGTAGCTCACGAAAGCTCAAGCTCAAATAAATTGGTTAGTCTCTAAGGTGCCACAAGTACTCCTTTTCTTTTTGCGAATACAGACTAACACGGCTGTTACTCTGAAACCTAATAAACCTTGAGAGCTACAGAAAGAATCTGGCCAAACAGCTATGATATAAAAGAAATGACTGCCATATTTTTACAGCAGTAGCAGAGTTGAATAATTTTTTATTTTTTTTCCTATTACTCAAATATTTTTTAATGTTCTGAATGGCTTTGCTAGATTTTCGTGAATGGCACTGAATAAATCATTGAGAACACCAGCCCACATTTGCTGAATTTCTGCCACAGATTACTGCCAATAAGGAGAGGCAGATATTTGTCTGCAGTAAAATAGACAGATGGTCAGTTAATCTTAGGCCTTTGCAAATTGAAAGTGAGAATATTACTAAAGAATAAATGATCAAATAACATCCATATTCTGCCTTAGTATGAAACCCACACATACATACAAATTAAAACTCCATCCTTGTATCCTTGCTGTTGTTCCCAGGTAACACTCATGAGTACATCATACTATATAAAATTTCCAGAGAGAAATCTGTATTAAAAGGGAATTAAATTGCTCATGTCCCAATTATATGCCACGTAGGGCTGGTTGAAATGTTTATAGTGAGAATTTTTTTTTAAATTAAATGCACTTTTCAAAATAGAAATGTTTAATGAAAAATTATTGGCATCAAAATATTTCATTTTGAAAAAGTGATTTAAAAAAAAAAACCTTTTCAAAACATCAAAATGGTTATTGAATTTTTTGTTTACCAAAAATGGATTTTCAGTGAATGAAAAACATTGATAACTATTCTGATAACATTTTCAATGTTTTGATAACAATTGTGGAAAAAATGAAAATTGGGGTTCTTTTAAACAATTCAAAATGAAAACTATTTTGAAATTTCCAAAATTTTTCCAAAAAATGTTTTAATTTTCCCACCCAGTTCTAGTGACAAGTTCTGCTTCTTCTTCAGCACAAATAAAGCCTGGCACCTTCAGTGAAGGTCTAATGAAACCAGGGGTAGAACATTTTTCCAGCTTTCAATCCTCCCTTTGTCTACTTTTGTTCTGGAAGTTATTTTGATTATCCGCTATACTAGGATTCTCTAGTAGGCCTGGTCAACATAAAATTTAACTATTTTGGTAAGGTGTGTGATTTCTTTTTACAAATATAACTATAATCCCTAAGGTGGACTTTATTATACCAGTTTAAAATGTGTCTTGTACAGTATATTTACTCTCCTAAAATTGTGGAAATAAAGTTTACAGCTAAAAGAACCTTTATGCCTGTATAACTCATCCACACTAATGGGTTGTACTGCTTTAATCATGCCAGTTTCAAACATATACAAAAACTGTGTGTAGACAAGCCCTTACTAAGCCAATCCTATCTCTTCAGTTTCAGAAAAATGGGGGATCCTCAAACACTGGAGAGAAATTAGTTTCCCCCTTAGGCAATTCTAGCAGCTGTCGGTGCTAGATGTCCCTGATCCACGTGCTTGAAATGAGCCACAGCCTGGTGTTATAATTTGCATAAGTTTGCTGACCCACTGAATAAGCAAAGACAAAATGGGGAGGCAAGGTGTTGTCACTATGTTGTTTGCTTATGTCTACAGTAGAATTTGCAGTGAAGGAACCCGTTAGGACTAATTGAAGGTGGATACATTATGGTACCTTTCCTAGAAGCTTCTAAGGAAATGTGAACAATGACCAAAACCAATGCCAGATCACCAGGCATAAAGCAAACTGACTGGCTGTACGTGCTAAGAACCAGACAAATGGAAATCAAGCTAACACTCATTCCCCTTCACAGGATCCTCGGGGGCCTGGTACTGAACAGTTGAGAACCAGAACAAAAGATGTAACATTTCAACAGTACTGTTATTCAACAGTACATGCAAATGTCAGAAGCAACAGGGCAACCAACAGATCAGGCTTTCCAGCTGCACAGAGGACATTTTAAAAAGGATACACACTTCGATAATTTGCAGGTCATCAGATGAGTCAGGCAGGAAACCCACCATAACATCAGGAAGAGGCCAGAACACCTGTAGTCACACTTGTGTTAACTTCAAAGCTGAATTTTGCCTTTTACTCTTGTATGTGAAATCTCTAACTTCGATTTGGAATGAAAATTTGAGGTTATAAAATTTCTCAAAAATTCCTCTGCCACAAAATGGCTTGAGAAAAATAGCTTATGTGCTTCTGAAGAAGAGATCAGAGATAATGAAAAAACCTCTTCTGGTTTTTGAAATATGCTAGAGAACTACCACTGGCAGACAGCAGATGATCCATTGTTTAAAAAGTTGCATGGAAAGAGTACATAACCAATATTATTCTCCATTATTATTTTGTATACAAAAAAACCTGGACAGGCTGCAGAGAAACTTGCATGGAGATCTGAGGGGAGAAGTTTTGCTTCAGAAGAAGATATTATAGATGTGCTACATCTTCATAAACTGAGAAATGTATGAATATGGAAGAAAATAGTGATTGTTGTAACCTTTATGCAGACCTTGTGTTAACTTCACTGATGACTATTGTAACCTAAATTAGAATTAAATCAGCATTGAGTTTCCATCAGATAATGGAAGATATTTTATTCTAGTCACATTGATCCATGAGAGAAGAAAAACACACTTACTGCAGTGTATCGTATTGTCTCCCTTGGAATATTCCATCATTTCTTTTTTTTATTTTTACAGTTATTCATTAATAAATTCCCTAATCTGCAAATACAATATTAATAAAGCCAAAATAAGGTAACATTTAAATCCAAACTCCAAAATATTTGGTGTTGGGTTTAGATACACACAAACTTTTGGATCCCGCAAATTAGGTAGAAGAGAATTCATCTCATGAGTTCTCCAATGCTTCCTGTTTTGAAGTTGTCAAACTATACCACTGAGGATATCTTCCCTGGAATATCAATTTTTTATTTCAGATCTTAGCCAGATTTGGAAGTGAGAATGTCTGCACTAATCAAAAAGTGGTAAAACCCCAATCAATTTTAAAAAAAAAACATTCAACAAATTTTTTCAAGTCTTAATAAAGTTTTATTTAGATTCACTTTAAGCTTCTGAGAAGCTTCTTGCTTCACCCAAACCCATTTCATCATGCCTAGTAAAGTGTTGTGGTAAATGAACTAATCACTCCATCACATCCTGGTCAAAAAAATATACTAGAGAAGGTTTATATGAAGAATGATGGTGAAGGCAAACATTTTCAGATTTGGGCCACTAAATCCGCTGGCCAGCACCTTAATAAGTAGCTTGATTTTCAGGGGGCCTCACTCAAGCTTCAAAATTTTGACTCTCACACCAAAAGTTGGAAACCACTATGTGACAAAAAAGATACAATGCATATTTGCCCTTCTGATTTGTTCAACGTTATCAGAAATCTCCTCACTATGCAGCCCTTTAGTTAACATTATTCAGAATGACTTAAAAACACAAAAAACCCAAACCAAAACTACAAACATTGTTTTCAGAGTGTAAGTTTTTATTTTTCATTTGATTCTGGCAGGGATAGTGCTATATCAGGACTGCAAGAAAATTTCTAGCACCTGAGGCTTTGTTGTTAAAATCAAATACAAGTTAAAAATTATTCATAGGCCCATCTGACAATGCCATTACGAGGACACAGCTGGCAATACAGCTTTACACAATCGTAATAACAACCAAACCATCACAGGTTTGGACTTTTTCCTCATTTTTTCACTGTTATACAAGCAAAGTCATTCAATTGTCTCAGTCAGTGCTAGGGTAGTACAAGGTTTATAATCAAAACAAAAACCAAAACACCAACCATTGTAATAGCTGGCTAAAACTTTGAGACCTATGTTTAATGGGTACTCAGTCCAACCTCTGATACTGCACCAGAAATTATTTATGTTTACATGTATACTTTTAAAAGTTCAAATGTGTAAAGTCAGGTAATTAAACAAGTATTTAAGCAATCTGTATGTTTATGGGGGGGGGGGGGGGGGTTGCCTGAGAACTTGCATGTGAAATTTGTGTACACAAAAACATGCAGGTACAACATTAAAAAGGTGTTTTTGGAAATTTGCCCTTTTAAATTTTAACATTCAGGAAGGGCAATCTAAGTCTCTCAATGCGACTCCACACAGGCAAAAAGGTCTGCCTGAGTGCATCATATTGTAAGATTGGGGCCCAACTCACATAAAACATCTAAATTGTTTTTGAAATTTTAAAGTGAGGTTCTGCTCTGAAGAGTGATTATGTCTAATTGACCATCTCTCACTCAACAGCTCTGCTCGCTGTGTATATTCAGATTCATAACTGCTCACTTTAGTTAAAAGGTAGATTTATGCAGTTTTTTAAATTCTGTTGTACCTGCAGAGCCAGCATGGCTTAAAGAAAGAGAACTTCAAGTAAAGCAGGAACAGAACTGTTTACTAAATTCCAATCAGTTATTCCTGTACAAACCCATAGAAAACAATGGCATTGAACAGGTGTCACTGAGGGTCTAATTAGTCTTGGAGAGCCTTAATCATCAGTGGATATGGCTATGATGGAATGAACCTAACATGCCTACCAGAGCTCAGACTGAGTTTGCAAGGTTGGTAGGAGTAGCCCTATTTTATTTTGAAACCAAGAATGGTTGACCTGGAAATCATTATTGATTTATAAAACAATATAAATGTTGGTGCCATGTTCACATGATGCATCAGGTAGGACCAGAATTAAGATACAAAACCAGCTACTGGATTGCAGGAGCAGAAGTTAGCAGCAAAGAGCTGTCAAGAGAATGAAGACGCTCATGATCTAGGGTAAAGAACAACTGTGATTGACAGCTAGCTTAGAGGTTATTGGGAGGAAGCAAAATAAATTATGTCTGTTTTAGAGGACTTGTTCCACTATTGACACATCAATAAACTGACACACATAATGACTGATGTGTTGTCATTAAGTTAAGCAATACTATAAAATAAAGTGTTTATGACTTATCACTCATGTAGCACCTAATATGCAGTCCTCACTGTGCAATATTTATGTTTAACACAGAATTCAATTGCATTTAAAGTATTATATGCTTTTAAAAATGAAGTTTATTGAAATGAATTTTAAGGGTTTTTGATGCCATTCCAATACTTTACAAAGAATCAATTCCCAGTCAATCCAGAATCCACTTCTACTTATATTATGACCAAGGGCTTGAACCAGTCTTAATGGAGAGAAAAATTCAGTCTTTGTCATGTATTTCTAGTTTTGGGGATAAAGATAAGGTATAAATTATTGAGTGTAATGGTGGAGCCAGGGACATGGGTCAAAAAAGTCCTGGAAGTAGGGTTTCAGCCTTTAACAAAATTTTTGTTAGAAACTATGATGTAGCCAGAAATCAACAGTCAAGAGATAGGAAACAGAGACACAGCTAAAGGAGTTGAATTCTGTTTGGACCCCTCTTTAGCAGGGTTAGAAAAAAACATTTTACCTAATTTAGCAACTGCAGCTGGGATGGACACGGTTCTGCATCCTAGAACAGAATCTTGACCAAGAAATCTGAAACCAGGAGTGAGACACTGAAGGCAGGTATAGAGCACTAGGGAGGCCTGAATCTGGCAGCGGGAAAAGGGTCCAAAAGCTGGGAAGTTGCAAGTGTTTTGGAGGACAGGATTAGAATTCAAAATGATCTTAAACTGGAGAAATGGTCTGACATAAATAGGATGAAATTCAATAAGGACAAATACAAAGTACTACACTTAGGCAGGAAAAATCAATTACACAAATACAACCTGGGAAATGACTGCTTAGGACTGATGTGGAAAAGGATCTGGGAGTTATAATGACTCAAACTAAATATGAGACAGCAGCGCCAAAAAACAAAACAAAAAAACCAAACAAACATCATTCTGGGATGTATTAGCAGGAATGTTGTAAGCAAGCCATGAGAAGTAATTCTTCTACTCTACCCAGCACTGATAAGGCCTCAGGTAGAATATACTGTGTCCGTTCTGGGCATCACACTTTAGGAAAGATGTGGACAAATAGGAGAATGTCCAGAGAAGAGCAACAGGTCCAACTAGGAATGGGGAAGGTTCAATCTGGGACTTAAATCTTGCGGTTCAGGATTTTCCCAAACACCACACTCTGAAGTTGGGATCTTCCTTGGGCAACCTCAATATTCACAGAATGCTTGGGGACAGAATAGTAATGCATTACCTTCCACGGTTGGAGGCAGCCTAGAGCTGGTAGTTTGTCCATTAGGGGCAGAAAAAAAAAATCAACCTGAGCAATAGCCAGATATATATGGAAAGTTGCTCCTGGCAGTAAGATGAAGCTGGAAGAATTGCTGGGAGACAGAGAGGGAAGGAAGGCTGGAGTGGGCATATTTCAGTAGGCATTAGGGCAGCTGTCCAACAATGTTACCAGAGAAAAAAATCTGAACTACAGGCACTATACGTTGGTCTCTGCTAAACTGTTTCAGGGAAATCATCTGTTGGTCAAATTTGCAGAAGGGATCAATTCTCGTTTTATGAGAGCCAACACATGAAAGCATGCCAACACATGCCCCTTCTCTATTTTTGCAAGTAAAAACCAATTTCTATAATTATATACACTCAATCTCTTTCACGTTCTACATCTACTGTAAATAGGGTGCTTAAAATTCAGCCAGTAACTGTTGTTATGTGTTTATCACACAATATTACAATTCAGCTGGATTTGCATATCCAGTAAAAGAGGTGGAGTACTTTAATCACTTGTTCTGTCAAGCAAGAGATTAATATTAATTATAGTATTCCAAGTACCATTTAGCTTCTCAGCCTTCCTGGAGCTGATTACTTTGCAGCACTTTCATGAAAAGTCTGTTTTTTAATTTATTTATAGTACATGAAACCCTGGAAATATCTCTTGTGTGGCATAGTCATAAGCAAAAATTATATATGTAATGCATAAAACATAAATCTGGATGTCACTTACAGCCAAAAGATAACATAAAACTAAGTGTTTATATTGGGGCTAAAATTCTGTGCAAAGCAATGTGTAACAGATGTAACTATAGCCAGCAAGAAGTGGTTAATTAAAATGCCCCAAATAAAACATTTTAGTTGCATATTCAGTATATAAAATGTGCATCTAATGGGCTGAAGACTGAAAGGTCTTAAGGTAACATAATATTTATAAGCATTTTCTGTGTCATTAGCCTGATGTCAACATTTTTATGTTACTGAAGTTAGGTTGTGTCAACTGGATTTGCAAATTGGGTGGAAAATTCCAGTAATTCTGTATCTTTTCTGCAAAAGGCTATTATATCCCGGACAGAAAAAATGGTGTAAGTAACACCAATATTTTCAGCCCCTTCCTCCCTCCCTGTTATGTCCATTTAAACAAACATGACACTAATCCAGGCTGGGCCCTTCACTTTCAAAATGTGGGTGCCTCTATCTTCCATTTTGCAGTTAGTCACAGAATCTTCCAATTGGGAATGACTACAGAGAACAAAGTGAACTCAACTATTTTCACATGCTGAGCTCGGTCCTGTTCTACCATCAACCAATAACAAGAAAGCCAAGTGTATAGCCCATTTCCAACTCAGGAAATCTAGCAAGCTATATAGCCGGATTTAAGTGTCGACACGCTTAATTTAAAGACAGATTAATGATTTGGATGTCCCAGTAAGCAGAGATGGACAGGAGCCATAAAACTTGGATATGGGTCTCCAAAACCTATAACTTGGGGGGGGGGGAGGCTTAGCCTATTATAGCAACAGGGACCAACCATACACTTCAGATTTGGATCCGGGTTTAGTGTTCAGAAATAGGCTTTTAGTTTCTACTGACCAACCAACCAGGTATTAAAATTGGGCTCTCCATATGAAAAGCCAACCCACCAAGAATAAATTGATTAAATTTGATTTAGTTGGGGATTGGTCCTGCTTTGAGCAGGGGTTTGGACACTAGATGACCTCCTGAGGTCCCTTCCAACCCTGATATTCTATGATTTTATGATGCAAATTGCAGTAACATGGTGATTTCCCAAATCATACAACCATCATTTTATTTCCAAAAGGAAACAGAAAATGCCAAAAAATTCTGTATGAGAAGTCAAAAAGGTTATGACAGTTTAGAATGAAGATGAATAAGAGGTGATAAGCATTCTAAGTGCACCTACCTCCATCTTAAGAGAAAATGATTTGGTTTATTTCCAAATTTAACTTAAAATAATTTTATTCTGAAAAGAAATATGGACCATATGCACCATACATGGATAGCAGACATCTGAATGTGTCATGGATAAGGCTACGTTTATGTCACAGAGGTCATGGAAGTCACAGAATCCATGACTTCCAGAGACTTCTGTGACACTCTATGCTTTGGCCCCTTAGGCTGCGAGACTCTGGAGCTGGCAGCCAGCGGTGCCCTGGCAGGGTTCCAGTGACAGGAGCAACAGGGGGCCCCCCTGCAAGGTTCCAGCAACAAGTGACAGATTCCTGAGGGGGCTCTCCTCAGGGTTCCAGCAATGCGCGACCTTGTGAGGAGGGAGGGGGATGCCTCAGGCGAGTGGCTGGGGGTGTCCTATTTTCTCTCTGGGAAATATGGTCCCAGCTTCCAGCTGCTGCAGGCGAAGGAGGAACCCTACAGCTCCCAGCCACCACCACTTTGGCAGCGGAAACCATGGAGCCACAGCAGCAGAAGTCGCAGACAGGCTTCCATGAATTTTTGTTTATTACCCATGACCTGTCAATGACTTTTTCTAAAAATAACCATGACGAAATCTTAGCCTTAGACATGATGGAATGAAGAAACTCTCAGAAGTCATGCAAAATTGGAAATTTAGTTAAATAATGATAAGACAATAAAATATAGGAGGCCAGGGGATCTAGTATGACTGTTTTGTTATGACAGCAGCATCTAATGTTAGATTAAAAAGCATGGATTATGCAGTAAGGAGTTAAATCAAATCAGAGTGGAACTTCACTGTAATAGATGAGAGAATAAAGAAGCTATCTTTCAGACAGCTGAAATGCCAGCAGGACAAAAGAGTAGAATAAAAGAAAACACACAATATAATAAAATGGGGACTGCAGACTAAACCTAAAAGCTATCTAGCTGATGATAAATGAGGGATATAAACACTTTGTGAGATGTTGCAAGTTGCAGAGCTGCTATAAATATGGAACAAATTCTCTCTTACACAATATGTAACAAACCAGAGTAAGAGTTGCTAGGTATCATCATTAAAGGTAAGGGACATCATTGTATTTTATGAAGTAGACACAGATTAAGTCAACTGTATTTCAAGAAATGCAAAAATGTATGTTGAATGTTAGGCTAACAATGAGTACGTTTCCTACTTTATTTTTTATTGAATAAAGGTAAATATCTGATGCTTGGGAACTAAATGAAAAATGATACACAAAATAAATCAGGACTTTTATACAGCAACACTTTTACTCTACCCTGTCCTCTTAAAGTTGGTCAAAATCATCAGACTTCTGTGAGATTTCAGATTAGGTCTATAAAGCAAATGAGCATACTGTCAGATGCAGAATAGGAAGCATTTTCTTCCTTATCAGAATTGAATATGGAGTTATCACTGTAATTTCTCTACTTTCCTCCTCAGCAGTCTTCAATGCCACCAGAGTAGAACTGCGTGAAATCACCAATTTTAGATCTATCAGAAGCCACATTGGGCAGGGGACAGGGGGGTGGGGAGAGAAACACGACAATAAATATTTTCATCAGTATTTCCAAGTTTGATCCAGAATGAAATTTCATCATTTCCACAAACTCTGTTGTTCACAGCTAAGCAGATAGAACTATGCAAATAAATAAATAAATGCTAATCCAGGGCAGTAGAAATCCACTTGTTGAACCAACATATTAAAAGATAATGTGTGAATCAGTCTGCTCAAGACAAAGTCACAAAAAACCCCTCTCCATTTAATTGCTTTGTCAATATAAGAAAATAAAGCAACTACCAGGCAAACATCTTGCCCATGTGCTTAAAATGGCTCTTGAAGGACTTGTTTATATAAAGCTGTTCTAGTTCCCAGACATGTATTCTGTCAGCCTGTCAATTACAATTGCACGGTCAGTCCTTTATTCTGTAATGCACCTCTTAACGGTTTCATGTAAATGAGCAGTAAACAGATCCATCATGAGGAGGGTGCATTGCCCATTTCAACCCCTTAACCTATTACAACAAATTCCATTGTACTAGTCTTTCATGATTTGACTACAATAATTTCTCATTTGTGCTACCACACCACAGCACAGTGTGTAACTGTGGCACAAAGACACTTCTACAACTTTCACAAGCCAGAAGTAGTAAGAGGCTAAGGTGATCTGCTCTCATTAAGTCTGATCACACTGACATTTAACTAAGAACAAATGATTGATAATAGTTAATATTTGTGGATTAGTATGTGAGGTATTTTTTTAAATCGTGGGCATGTCTGACACATATCAGCAGCATCGAAGTCCATCAGTTGATGCTATTGGAGAGCTGGAAATGGAATTATTATTCTTAGTCAGAATCTAGAAGAACTAATTTCTGCCCTCAGTACCTGCTGATAATAGAAGAATGGAAAATAATAGAATCACAGACTCATAGGTCTGGAAGGAGCCATGATAGGTCATCTCGTCCAGTGCCCTGCATTGACACAGGACTAAGTACTATTTATACTATCCCTGACAGGTGTTTGCCTAACCAGTTCTTAAAACTGCCAATGAGGGAACTTCCCTAGGTAATTTGCTCCAGAGCTTTTAACTATCCATACTGTTAGGAACTTTTTCCTAATATCTATCCTAAATCTCCCTTGCTGGAATTTAAAGCCATTACTTCTTTTGCTGTCCTCTGTGGATAAGAAAAACAACCTTTTACACACTTAAAGACTGTTACATCATGCCATTAGTCTTCTCTTCTCCAAACTAAACAAACCCATTTTCCCAGCGTTTTCTCATAGGTCACGTTTCCTAGACCTTTAAACATGTTTTGTTGCTCTTCTCTGGACATTCTCCTATTTGTCCACATCTTTCCCAAAGTGTGGTGCCCAGAATGGACACAGTATTCCACCTGAGGCCTTATCAGTGCTGGGTAGAGTAGAAGAATTACTTCTCATGGCTTGCTTACAACATTCCTGCTAATGCATCCCAGAATGATGTTTGCATTTTTTTTTTTGCGTTGCTGTCTCATATTTAGTTTGTGATTCACTATAACTCCCAGATCCTTTTCCACATCAGTCCTAAGCAGTCATTTCCCAGGTTGTATTTGTGCAATTGATTTTTCCTGCCCAAGTGTAGTACTTTGTATTTGTCCTTATTGAATTTCATCCTATTTATGTCATACCATTTCTCCAGTTTGTTAAGATCATTTTGAATTCTAATCCTGTCCTCCAAAGCACTTGCAACCTCCCAGCTTGGTATCATTCACAAACTTTTTAACTATACTCTCTATGCCATTATTCAAATCATTTATGAAGATATTTAACACAAACAGACCCAGGACAAATCACTGTGGGACCCCATTCAATATGCCCTTTCATCATGTCTGTGAATCATTGATAACTACTTTCTGGATATGGTTTTCCAATCAGTTGTGCACACACCTTACAGTAAGTTCATCTAAGCTATATTTCCCTAGTTTGTTTATGAGAAGTTCAGGTGAGACAGTATCAAAAACCTTACTAGAGTCAAGATATATAACGTGTACTGCTTTCCCCCACATCTGAAAAGCTTGTTACCCTTTTAAAGAAGGATATTAGGTTGATTTGAAATGGTTTGTTCTTGATTGGCCTTTCCAAGTTTGTCCCTACATGTTTCTGTTGTTTTTTATATTCAGCCTTCATCATATGACCTTCTTTCCACTTTTTTTTTTTTAAATGACTCTTGAATTTCAGGTCATTGAAGATTTCCTGGTTAATCCAGCATCGTCTCTTATCATATCTTTCCTATGCGTTGGGATAGTTTGCTCTTGTGCCTTTAATAATGTTTTCTTTAAAAAACTGCCAAACTTCTTGAACTCTTTTTCCTTTACATGTGCTTCCCATGGGATCTTACTGACCAATGATCTGAGTTTGCTAAAGCCTGCCTTCCTGTAGTGCATTGTCTTTATTCTGCTGTTACTTAGAATTATGAACTTTATCATTTCATGATCACTTTAATCAAAGCTGCCTTTCCACCTTTAAATTCTCAACCACTTCCTCTGTTTATCAAAATCAAATCTAGAAGAGTGTCTTCCCTACTCACTTCCTCCTGCTTCTGCAATAAAATAAAAAGTGTCTCCAATGCATTCTAAGAACTTGTTGGATAATCTTTAACCTGCTGTATTATTTTTCCAGCTGATGTGTGGGTAGTTGAAGTCACCCACCACTATCAAGTCCTATGTTTTGGATGATTGTGTTAGTTTGTTTTTTTTAACAAGCCTCATACACCTCTTTTGCCTGGGCAGGTGGTCTATAATAGATGCCTATCATGACATCACTCTTGCTTTTTATTTTTTATCCCTTTTAACCCTACCCAGAGACTTTCAACAGGTCTGCCTCCCACTTCTATCTCAACCTCACTGTAAGTGTATACATCTTTGATATGCAAGGCAACACCTCTCTTTTTCCCCTGCCTGTCCTTCCTTAACAATCTGTATCTTTCTATGCCAATATTCCAGTCATGTGAATTATCCCACCAAGTCTCTGTGATGACAATTATAATTGTGACTATTCACTAGTATTTCTAGTTCTTCCTGTTTATTCCCTATACATCTTGCGTTAGTATACGGACATCTATGATGCTCATTAGATTTCCCCTCTATATTCCTTGTGTCTCTTTGAGGGGAACTTGGACAATCATAGAAAGGAGAGATTTCAACCCTTCACCAAGGTAAGTCCAAAATGTGGAGACTTGTGGGCTTTTGTCTCCTGCACCTGTCAAACCTAGTTAAAGTCCACCTCACTAGGTCATCCAGTCTGTATCTAAAGGTATCCTTCCCATCTTGATAGATAGATGCCATATCTGCTCAGCAATCCTCCTTCTAAGATCATCATCCCATGGTCAAGAAAGTCAAAGTGCTCCTCTTCGTGTCTACCACACTACTATTTCCACCTCTGCCTTGAATGCACTGTCTCAAGCTGCACCTGCCTCCCTTTGCATTGGTGCTGTACAGGAGACTACTGTAATGATTACCCATATGTTACATATTTTGAGATTGTCTTTGAAAACATACCAGCCCCTGAGAACAAGGTTAGAAATGTAGCTGAGGAGTAAGATTTATTTAGCAACCAACTTTTAACAAAACTATATGTGCCTGATATTGCCACACACAAACATGGCACAAACATCCTGTAAACTTGTTTTTCTGATTGCAGAAGGAGACTGTGGGATGAAGCAGATCAAGAAAGGACACTAGGAAAGATTATTCCCTTCAGAATTTTGTATTAATACTTAATGTTAGCCTTCTGATAAGGATAAATTGTCCCTGGAGAGGAGAGGTATTAGTAATGGAGAAATGAGATATCACTTTTGGACATATTAATTCATAAAGGAAACAAACTTCTGATTCTCAGAAATATTTATAGAGAAATATTACAAGAAATATGTTCAGGTTGTTAAAAACCAAGAAAGAACACTCTGAGATATAATGGCCAGGAATCCATCAAGAGATACCATGGGATGAAATGCATCTTTTGTTTAAATCAGTACACTAAAATAAAACACACAGTATTATATAAGGAGGATTTCAACAATTAGAATATTTATATACTTAGAGGTGATAAAGTTATATTAATTACTGATGGCAATTTGTCATTTGTGGAAGTGCAGTGTAGTGTATGTTACAATAATATGAATGAGACTGAAAGTTACCTGAAAGCCACATTCTCAAAGCTTGCTGATAATAATTAGAAACTCAGTTATGACTCTTACAGCCATAGCAGCACTGGAGAAAGAAGCCACTGAAAGCATGATGCCTGCAGAGGCCAGAAACAGGCATAATTCTTCTAATCCCTTTGCTTACAGAAAGGACTTGCTTCCTTTGGAAAAGGTGTAGTTTGCTCTTCCACCTTATGCAGTCCTCATCTGTTGTGTGGCATATGACTACAACTACACTAAAACCACAACCCAGACAAACAGCTTTGCCCGCAGTACCAGCATCACACTCCTTGCACTTATGGAACAGGGGCCAGAGTATTATGGTAGTTGGGAGCTCCTTGTACCTGGAGAAAAGATTCTCTGGACCCTCTCTCCCCAGCAGATCCATGTTGGGGCAGCTATCATTGGGTCCTAGTTCTTCTACAGAAATGTAAACAATGCATAATTATAGAACTCAAGGTTCAAAGTCTAACTCATTCATAATGTAGAGCCAGTGTCTGCCAATGTGTGGGCACATCAGTATGCAGTTGTAGTTT
Organism: Lepidochelys kempii; assembly: GCF_965140285.1. Lineage (NCBI taxonomy): Eukaryota > Metazoa > Chordata > Testudines > Cheloniidae > Lepidochelys > Lepidochelys kempii. The sequence goes on from NC_136388.1 coordinate 30,697,752, forward strand.
CATACACAGTAGTAAAAGCTTTCCAAGTGAGAGGAAATATTAATGGAATGTAGAATTATATCAGCATTTTCTGCGTGAGAAGAGCTGCTGAGGGTCAATGAAGAAGATGTCTCAAGTGTAACAAATGCAGAAACACCTCATCTACATAATGCCTTCACTGGTCTTCTGAAAATTCACAGAAGGTTCAGCAGACTGGAGAAATTTCTCATTTCGTACCTTGGTCAGGTGGGTGCAGTAGCTGCTCATAGAACATAAAATATAAATATTTACTGCAATTTAGTTAAGGACCTCCTAAAAAGGCATTGTTATCCATGCACAGTACACCTCTGCTGCTATGTTTTTACTGCACAAGAAAAGTTTACTTAATTTGTATGCACAATTACTTTGTAGATCCATTGAGTGAAAGGCTGGAAGAGATCATTAAATCTTCTCCTCTAACATGTATATCACAGGTCATTAAATTGCACCCAGTTATCCCTGTATGAAGCCCAATAACTTGTGGGAGTAAATAGACTGTAAAAGGAGGTAAAGTGTTTGTAGATCTCAGCAAATGTGGGATTGGCAGAGTAAAGGTTGCATGGACACTCTTAACTCTGTATTTTCTCATCTAGTTTTGCTCAACAGTAATGTTCTACAAGAATACAACATGCCATCAAGCAAACTTAACTTTGTGTTAAGGTAGTTTTTTGCCATTGAATTTCCTAGTATTTTTAAAGGCAGGAAAAGATACATGTTGCTAGTAGAATTTAGTTGTCATTAAATCAGTTGTAAATATGTCTCAGAATTAGCATATGAGCTGGCAGCCTCTCTCTCACACACACACCCCCTGATTCAGTCACATGTCTCCAGCCATGCCTCTGACCCATTCACTGCATTTCCCCCTCCAACCTGGCCTCCCCACCACAAGCAGGGACTGCATCTCCCTGAAGCCTTCTCTCTTTGGCATATAAATGTTTCTATTGCAATTACTTTCTCCCTCCTATAACCGGCTCACATGCAATACCTGGAGCAAAGGGCAACTATGCTATAGTGGCATAATGTTTCTGGTTGTATTTTGCAATGGTTGGAAGGTGGAGTTTGTAGTAAGGCTGGGGAGAGAAGTTAGACAGTTTGAAACAAACCCTGAGAGAATGATCCTCTGACCCCTCTCCAGTAGACGTATCCTATTGCCAATAACCACTGGGTACATCTACACTGCATTTTAAAACCAATGGCAGTGAGTCTCAGAACCAGGTCTATAGACTCAGGCTCATGCTACAGTGCTTAAAACAGCTGTGTAGTTTCTGACTTGAGCTGGACCTTTGGCTCTGAAGTCCAAGAAGGAGACAGGATTCAGAGCCCAAGCCGCAATACCTACACTGCTATTTTTAGCACCAAAGTACAAGCCCAAGTCTTTAGGCCTGGGCTCCGAGACTTGCTGCCCTGGGTTTTAAAACATAGTTTAGACATACCAATTGAGGAGTCTATTATACAATGCACATTTTCTGGTCATCCATGAACCTTCTAGTTTTCCAATTAATGTTCTTTCAACACTTGTTACTAGCTTTCATGCAGCATTGAGGTGCCCTGGCAGAGCTAGCATTTGCCTTGGCATGTTGAGATGCACTGGCAGAGCTGGGGCTCCTGGGAGTTAGGGTACACTGGCAGAGCTGGGGTGCTGCCATGCCTCCCTCACTGGAGCCCTAATCTCTCATCTCCCTTACCATGCATCCCCCATTTATTCCCCACACCTTAACCCCTCTACCCTTATTCCCTCACTCCTCTGCCCCCTAATACTCCTCTTAGGAAGCATTGATGTCTGATTCCCCCCCCCCATGATGATCTTGGGAGACAGACCAGTCCTCGCTTACAGACAGCCCCCCAACCTGAAGCAAATACTATCCAGCAACCACACACCACACAACAGAACCACTAACCCAGGAACCTATCCGTGCAACAAAGCCCAATGTCAACTCTGTCCACATATTTATTCAAGTGACACCATCATAGGACCTAATCCCATTAGCCATGCCATCTGGGGCTCATTCACTTGCACATCTACCAATGGGTTATATGCCAACATGTGCCAGTAATGCCCATCATGTACATTGGCCAAACTGGACAGTCTTACACAAAAGAATAAATGGACACAAATCTGACATCAGGAATCATAACATTCGAAAACTGGTAGGAGAACACTTCAACCTCTCTGGCCGCTCAGTAAAAGATTTAGGGGTGGCAATTTTGCAACAGAAAAGCTTAAAAAACAGACACCAGTGAGAAACTGCTGAGCTTGAATTAATATGCAAACTAGATACCATTAACTTGGGTTTGAATAGAGACTGGGAGTGGCTGGGTCATTACACATATTGAATCTATTTCCCTAAGTTATGTATCCTGACACCTTCTTGTCTAAATGGGCCATCTTGATTATCACTACAAAAGTTTTTCTCCTGCTGATAATAGCTCATCTTAACTAATTAGCCTCTCAGTTTGTATTGCAACTTCCACCTTCTCTGTGTGTATATATATCTTCTTGCTATATGTTCCATTCTATGCATCCGATGAAGTGGGCTGTAGCTCACAAAAACTTGTGCTCTAATAAATTTGTTTAGACTAAGGTGCACAAGTACTCCTGTTCTTTTTGCAGATTCAGACTAACATGGCTGCTACTCTGAAACCTGTCATTTTCTTAAATGCTATTGTCAGTTTGAGTCCCCCAGAGATGTAGTGGGTGCCATGCACTACCGAAAATTCAACAGATTGTGACCATTGTGACCTACATCAAATCAATAGTTTGATCTCTAGTTCTGGGCAAAAAACCCAAACAAAACAAAAAACCCATGAATAACAATCTAGAATTTTTTTTCAAAATTGCTATTATTTCGGAAGCTTATATCTCCAGAACACCTGGCTGAAGTGACTCCAGATTTCGGTCACTAACCCTAATTTGCACCCTCAAGAGGCACACCAAATTTCAAAGAAATTCAACTTGGCGGGTCAATTTTAGAGGACTTAGAAAGCTCCACTTTAAACAGATGCAACCTGAACTATAGTGGTACTCATGCCCCACTATAATATAGTTTTCCTTATACTTGGTATAAGAAATTCTCATTGCTTCCATATTATTAAACAAATGTGGCATCATGAGAGGATATATCAAGATAATCACATGTAACAATTCCAAAAGCAGCTCAGCCTCTGGGCTTTATCATCAGGAAAGTACAGAACTTCAGATGCACAACCACCATACACTTTCTCCAGTTGCTGTACCTTGAGGCTATATTAACATATGCACTTTTGAAATCTCTCTTGCTAGAGCCTCAAAGATCGCTTCTAAAATTATGTGACAGCATTAGTCAGCCAACTTGGATGCAACGATGTTTTCAACGACAACCTGGGGAGATATAAAGGGCAGTCCATGTTTTTGACAGCATTGAGTGTCACTGTCAGGGTTTTTATTTATTTATTTATTTTGTGTGTTGGAAAACATGTTAAAATAGCAAAACATCCTCCATATTGTAGTGTTTTCACAAGGCCTTTCATACAACAGATTGTGCTGAAAAATATAAAGCTCAGGTTGTATGAAAATGAAACATTTTTTTTTTACACTCTTGGGATCAGCGTGTTTTGGCCAGTGCAGACAGACCACTTGTCTGTGTTGAATGGCACATTTCAGAATCTTCTGGTCATCTCCCAGGAATGAATGTGCTGGAAAACACAGCTGCAAGTATTATAAGGCTAGAGGGCTATCAAAGTATAAGCAATACAAGCACCATGACTACATTACTGAGCTACCCTTGTTTATCACTCTGTAATTGCATGTGCATGACAACATAGTAGCAAAGGCTTTTTAGGGTCCATCCACACTAAACTGTACAACCAAGTTTGTAACAAGTTAGTGGTTGTCTCTAGATATGGTCTGTGCCCACACGGTTAATAAATGGCTGGTTACCATGGTAACTAGAAGTACATCACCCTTATCAGAAGGCTACACTGACAGTTAGTTGTTTTCCTATATATAGATCACAACACTTACCTTTGAGTGGGGACCCACTATCCACATAGGTATGGCACCATATGCCAGAGTACAATCATGAACTGCTCTCTATACATGTACTGTGAGCACCCAAACCACCTGCTGAGGCTACGACGGGCTAAGTGTTCAGAGGTCCCCATTAAGCACAGTTAAGCAGCATTGGACTGGACAGTGGGGGAAGCTGCTGGGTTGGATAATGCAGGAAGTGGGGGAGGAAAAGTAGACACACACACACATCACAGAAACCATTGCTTTACTGAGCTTTCCTCTATTTGCTTGGCAGACAGATCCAAATGACGATTCAAACAGCTTGTGGGCTTCAGATTCAAACCCAACCCCTGGAATTCAAATTCTATATGTTCGATGGCTAATCATTAGTATTTTAGAACCAGATTTTCAAAAGAGCTCAGCTCCCCATTTAAGCACCTATAGTGGCCTGGGATTCAGAAGTGCTCAGCATCCACCATCTCCCATTGTTCCCAGAACAAGGGTTCCAAACAGAAGTTGCTGGGGCATCCCTGTGATCCTGTGCAGACTCTGCACTGGGGCCCTAGCTGTCTCTGCTGCAACCATGCAGAGGATTTCCTTGGCTGGGACCACTGACAGTTGTGTTTATGTACCTGCTGCATCCTGCTTCCTTTCCAGCATCTCAGCTGTTGTTCTAGACATATAATGGTACACCAACTGGAGGAAAGCACTTATATGCCCTCCTTTTGGGTGCCTTGGAGTCATTGGAAGATGTACCCCCTCTGACTAGTCAATCAGCTAGGATGTCCTCTGGCCCAGCTACTGTCTACTCCCAAATCAATGAGGAAATTGACTTCCCACAAGGAGGGAGCCGGGGGGAAGGGAAGGAAAAAGGAGGAGACCCTTAAATAAAGCACAGAGCCTTCTTTCTCCCGCTAGCCCAGATAAAGTCCCCCACCTCTGAGGCTGCAGGGGCTTATTCTCAATGAATGTTATCAGTGGAAGCTGCCGGGTATTGCTCAATATTTGTACAAATGCTCAATATTTCATAATTAGTAAGGTGGCCTATGGGAACTGGTTGGGTCAGAGAGTTAACAGGATAAAGAATCATTCCTCTGTGTCACCAGTTTCAATCCAGCCTGCGTCAGTAGGAATTTAATTTACCATCTGATACATAGACACCTCCCTGCAAAAAAAAAAACAAAAACAAAAAACCCACGTGTGATTTCAAAACAGCTTCTAGTAAATGCAGGATGTGCTCATCTAACAAAGCTTCTACCAGAGCTAGCACTACTTGTCACCCTTGCTGGCATTTTGAGACAGGACTGACTCGGACTAGGGAATGGAATTCCCTCTCACTTTTAGATCTTGTCTCTTCACATCAGGATCATGTAACTCTGGTGTACCACGTGGGGAAACTTGCTCGGCCACTGCCTCTGCTGTAGCTGTTGTACGGATAAAGTCAAGTTCTCACTCCGATGCCTTTTGCAAGTGCTTAATTCACAAAGATATTAAAAATAAAATAATGAGTAGCTGACAAGTTATTTCAGCATGATTGCCTAAGGTTATCATCATTTCCTCTGGCAAAACCGAGGAGCAAGCATATTCACAGCAAAAAAGGGAAAAGGCAGCCAACTTGCAGAGGGCTGGTGATATGAAGAGTTAGAGCATGATGGAGCTGTTAAATTTGAATTATTTTCTAATACTGTTCTTCCAATATTCAAAATGAATTTCAATGCATAATATGTCTGTTTCTGTACCTATAAAAAAATCTAGAAGTACAGGCACAATACAGATGTCACTGTAGAGGGCTTCAGTGACCTTCAAGTAATAACAGAATAGCCTTTTACTTTAATAGACTCTGGCATTATTATAATAGACTCTGGCATTATTATAATTCTGTCATGGTTAGTTACAAAATGTGAGTTATTAAAGTTACATATAGGCAGGTCAGCTGTGCTAGAACGAGGATTTTAAAACAACCAGAAAGAACTCCAGTAGATTACACAAATCATATTCAGTTTTTGATAGTCCTGAACTGAAAAGGAATTACTGAGTCCTTTTTAAGAGGACTTGCAAATGCACAGTACAAATGTAATGACTGTATCAAAGTCAAAGAGTAAAAAAGATTTGAGGGTATTTTTTTTTCCCCAAAGCTCCTTGAAATAATTTCCTTTTCACTTTGGAGGCAAGGTTAGTAGATTAAGACATATCACAATGAAGATACCATGCCAAGCCGGCTGTCTCCAAACTGTTGTCCTTGCATAACATTCACTTACAGTGTGTTAAAAAGCATCTGCAAGTACACATGATCGGGGAATCACAATCACAATCTTCAGCATATTAATGTGCTTTGCATGCTGCACTGGGAAGGCAAAAGTTCAACTCTCAGTCAGATCAAACACATTCTTGTTATTTACAGTTCCTGGAGCTGCCATTTGCTACAGGAAACAGCACACTTGAAAGTAGCCCTCCCAGTGATTAGAAAATTGAAAGCAACTTTTAATCTGGAATCCCACCATGACTTTTATTAAGGGTTTGCTTAGGTTAGCCTGCTGTTCAGTATCAGAACACACCACCACCATCACCCTACTTAACAGTGCTACAACAATCTGTCTGCTGAGAAGTGTCTTCTTAAGGTGGTGACGGGATAAATCAGAGAACTAAAGTCAATCTTCATAAAATATGCAAGCTACTTCTAGAAAGTAAACCATGTTATGTTCTCGGCTACACCTTAGCAGTTCCATTGATTTGAATGGGACTGGAGGATGAAATGGGATTTGGCCCTGAGTTTTTTTTTTCTCCAAATAAATTTCCTAAGAAATCAGTGCAACTACTGATTGAGTATGATACAATGCTAAAGGACTGATGGTATCTCAGTCTGGTCCTGTAAAAATCAGAGGTCTCAACTCCATATTGACAAAAATCTTAATCGGATGAGTAACCCTGGTGATATATTTTAATGAAGAAAGCTTTTTAGAGATGCGTACTCCCTTTGAATTTGATTGGAGTTGCTTATATACCACAATTGCAATATCAAGTCTGAAGAGTCAATTAAACTTGACAAAAAAATTTGAGATTATGGTAAATCATGTCTGGACAACCTATTTGACTGAAAAATAACCAATACATTGCCTTTTATGGAAAGTGTTTTCCACTTAAATTTTTCCATTTACTAGAGCAATTTTTCCCTATGAAAAGATGTCACAAATTTCAATATCTCAAAGGGAAAGACCTTGCTATGGCAGAACAATCCAGATGCAAACACACTGAAGTTCATGGGAAGTGTTCCGATTGCTGCACTCGTTGAAGCAATTCCACATCACAGTACATTGCTGTATGTGTGTATTCTACTCAAACTATAGCAACCGCAATAGCAAGAAGGTTTCAGAGTAACAGCCGTGTTAGTCTGTATTCGCAAAAAGAAAAGGAGGAAGAAGTGAATCTGAAGAAGTGAGCTGTAGCTCACGAAAGCTTATGCTCTAATAAATTGGTTAGTCTCTAAGGTGCCACAAGTCCTCCTTTTCTAATAGCAAGAAGGTTTCTACACTAGTTAAAACCAGAATAAAGACTTCTGCACTGCATCTCTTTCTCACTCACTCGTTTTTAAGAGCCTGAGCTGCATTGGGATAGGACTTGCACCATACAAAGCAAGCTGGAAGTATTGGGCATAGGGCAGGAGAAGGCATCATTTCTCCAGGGAAGCTGGAGAGAAGCCCCTTTGAAAAAGGTATAATATGTGCTATTCCTAGTGAAGTCTTCTCAGTGCTGTCTGGTATATGGAGGAAGGAAGTGGTGTCAGTGTAAAAAGCCAGTTTTACCAGCTGATGAATGTCAGCATGGGAGAATTCTCAGGTAGGCTAGAGCCACATTATGGGCTTAGAGACAGCTTTCTTGACACCCATGTCCAAGGGAAAAAATGATGGCATGGAAATGTGTTTTCTTCCCAGTGATTTACAAATAGCAGAAAAGCCCTCTTGGGGACATTCATTAATTCATTTTAGAGACTGGCCCAGGATTGGAGGGAGCTGTGCCAAACATAGCCTCAAATCAGTCCAGGGCTGGGACATAAAACTGCACCCAGAATGGATCCTCAAATCTGTCTGAACTATGCATACTTCATTTTCAGTTATAGTTGTTTGCTTAGATTATTTTAAAGTCCGAATTAGTTCTGTCCATGAAATGGGTACAAATTTGTTTCATTTCACACTAGTTACATTATGAGGCAAAGAGGCTTAAATCATGGACACATTTAAATAAATATTTCCAGGAAATTTATGTGATATTTATTGGTAAGACTGTATTAATTTTTGACACTGCAAAGGGTAGAGTGAGAACTATTGTCAGTGATAGGAATATAGTTGTGAGTGTCAACCTCCAGAATATTTTTTTTTCTAGCTAATAAAGCCAAATTGTCAGGTAGTAAGATTAGAACACACTCAGCTGAACAAAGTGACTTAATAGTGACTGAACAGTGACGAGATTGTGATAAAAGTTCAAACATTTTATGAAATCTCAAGATTTGATAAACCCAAAGATATTACCACCACTTATTCAAAAAAAAAATCAACTAGCTTTATGCATCTTTTGGTATTTCCTCCCAGGGCTCCATCATCTAAAAATAATCATAGTATGTGCTAAATTGATTTTTTTATTAAGTGGATTAAAAACTGGCTAACAGATAGATCTCAAGATTGATTATTGTACCCCATTAACAATTCTAACAGATTTGCTTCTAATAAACCTATATAGAGCTCAGTTCTCAGACAGATCTTGATCACTGGGTGAGCTAGGCACAAACATACATACATTTTAATATGGCCAAATATTAGTTCATAAATGTAGCAAAGAAAGTAGGCAATAGGGTTTGGGAGTGGGGGCACTGTATCCTGGAAAACAGTGAGGCTGAAAAGGGTCTAAAGGTTGGGTGGATAATCCCAACTGAATGCGCTCAATGCAATGCTGTGACTAAAAGTGTAGGAAAGCTAATTCAGTTCTTGGATATATGAACAGGGGAAAATCAAGTAGGAACAGTAGTATGTGTCATGGTTGACCACTGAAATACCATGTCCACACAGCAAAAAGTATGTTCAAAAATTGTAAATGGCTCAGAAAAGAGCCACAAGACTGATATGAGGTCTAAAAAGCATACAATAAATAGATCAAGAAGCTTGATCTGTTTAACTTGTTAAAGAGAAGGTTAAGATTTGGTCACAGTCTAAAAATACCTACACAAGAAGATGATTTCTGATAACAAAATGGTTCTTTACCATAGCAGAGAAAGCATAATGAGCTTCAGTGGCTGGAAGTTGAATATAGACACATTCAGACTGGAAATAATATGCCCATTTTTTAACAGTGATAGTAATTACCACTGTAGCAATTTACCATGGGATGTGGTGAATCCTCCATCACTTGAAATCTTTAAACCACGACTATAATTTAGTTATTGGGATGTGGAGACATATCCATTTTAGATCCTATTATCTCTTTTGAGAAATGGATAAAAGTGGGATGGTGATAGGGGGCAAGGAGAGAAATTTAAGTCTATGAAAGCCTGTAACTGACCATAATCAGTAAGATACAATTATCAAATATGTGGGGAAAAAAACAGTCTCAGACTTCTTCCCGCCTTATGAATGAACCTTCTTATTGGGATCATGTCCCATCTTATTGGGATCAGACCCCTTCTACCCCTGTCCAATTTCCACTCCTTCCAAATCCTCAATGTGGCCCTGTTCAGAATTGGTAGAACTGTGCCTTCTCTAGCAGAAGCCTTCCAATAAGGCTCTTTCCCTTCCTGTTACCCTTGTCAGAGCTGGGCAAAATAATTTCAGCAAAAACTGTACTTGCAAATAATCTAGTTGGGGCTGGAATGAAACTGCTCACAGATTCAGGTAGAATTCATTGAATTGTTTCAGCCAGGAAAAAAATATCTGAAAGTTATAATGTTGTGTTGACATTTTCAAAAATGAAACATTGCAATTTTTTCTTTTCAAAACACTTCAGTTTTGAAATTTAGCTAAATTTAACTAAAAAGAATAAAAATAACACTCAAAAGAAAATGAAACAGGGTTTTTTCCCCTGTTCAGTGTTTTGTTTCGTCTACCCGTGATAGGGAACACTAACCTCCCATGAGTGCCTCCTGTCAGTAGGCACTCTCGCTCTCTGCTCCCGGCGCTCCCTGTCAGCTGTTAATCTCATTAGGTGGGTCTTAAGTGGCTCAGCCCTCCAGCTAAATCACACCATCTAAAGGCATGAAGGAACCCCTTGCAGGCTAAAAGGGTCCAACAGTGCCTGTGCCCTTGGTAATGACTTTAGCCCTATCTTTGGGCTCAATCCTCAGCCTCTTCTGGGCTAGCTTTAAGTCAATATCTGCCCTAGTATAGAGTAGGGCCCCCAGCACTTCCTCCTTGAAGACTTTAAGTCCTGCCCTTCATTTGGGCCTCTAAACAAGCTTTATCCCTTTCTTGGGACTTAGGCCACCCTACCAATTGTCAGTGATGGGGGGAGGGGACTAAGTCTACCCACTACTCCAGGTTCTGACCCAGGGACCCTATAAATAGCAATGTTATGGGATAAGCACCCCCACACTAGCCCAAGAGTTGGGTTGGGGCAGGTTGGCCCTATTAGCTAATTAGGCTGCAAGCAGAGGAGCTTTTGGCTGGAGGCAGCTAATTAGGGAACAGGCTCACCTGTGCAGGAACAGGCAGGGCCTATAAAGCCAGGTAGCAGCCCACAGACTGTGGGCTGCTTGGAAGGGGCGGGCCTGCGAAAGCGAAAGAGGGAGGAAGCTTTTGAGCTAGTACAACCAGAGAGAAAAAGGGGAACCAGAGTGTAGGAAGCAATTTATGGAAGGATTAATGAGGGCAGAGACAGGAAGCCCTGAACTACTGAGCTGAGGGTCCCTCAACTGGAGCCTGGAGAAGTGGGTGGGTCTGGGTTCCCCTACCCATTACTGAGGGAATGGCACCAAGGCAGTGAGTGGGTGGACTGCCTAGAACTGTTGAGGATGCTGTGGGTTCTGGTGTGAGAGGAGCTGCAGACCAGAGATGATGGTGGTGTGCAAACCACAGAAGGGGGCATTGACCTTTAGAGCTAATCCCATAATTGACGAGGAGAGATTGGCAGTGAGAAGAGCACCATGTGACAAGTAGCCATATGGTGCTTCTTGTAACAGTTGCTGCTGCTATTCCCTGGGCCACTTCCCACATAGCCCCTTCCTCTTCACCCTTACCTCAGGGCTGAAGTTCTTCCTCACAGAGTGCTAATGTCACCAGAACCCATCTTCTGGCTCTCCCTTAAACTCCAGCAAAGAGCACCTTCCTTGCTCCTCAGGTCCCCTCCAGAGACTACTAGCTCAGACCCTGAGGCTCCTTTTATCTGAGCCTGCTGAGCTATAACTGGCTGCTTCCTAGCAGTCTTTCTAGGCAGGCCAGGAGGACCCACCTTTACTGCTCCTTTTCTGGGGCCGGGTAGGATTGCTCTGCTTACTTGTAATCAGCTCCATATCTACCAACCCAAAACTAACAACTCTGGTATGCAACCAACCCATCTTTTTCCAGAAGTTCTGGCAGCCTCTTTGCTGGGTCACTACACAGTTGAATTAAAATCTTACACATTGTTGAGAGCTCAAGTTCATGGAGCACATAACTAGCTTTGTTCCCTCTCCATTTCCATTTTTTATACAGTCAACCATGGGCAGGAGGACCTTACCTGGGCAGGTAGCTGCCTCATTACTGAATCACACATTGAAGTCAATAGTCAACTTCCATTGACTTCAATGGGAGCAGGAGCAGAGCCTGTTCATATGTAAGCTGAAATATTTTTTTTCACATGTGGTGATCAGGGTTTCCTGGTACTACTGAAATAGCAAATAGGATGGGTATCTTCAACCTCTCAGTAGTTGTGCAGAACAGGTAAAACAATTACAGAGGAGGATTGGGACATGGCATCTTGCATTTTGGTCTATGTCCCCTGTCCAGCTGTGTTCTAGTTTGCATCTGTGGATACAGGACTCAATCCCCACACCGATGAGTATATGCAGGAAGAAGGTAGCTCTACACCATTTTTCCTCTGAACATGGGTTGTTCAGGGCCCAAACATCCCCCACCATTACTTATATCAGCTCCAGGCTTGCCTGCAATCAGTGGCCGCAGTAACTGAAATCCAATGGTATGTCTTGCACTCTACCCCCTTCCTACCTCTGGCTTGTCATCTCCCTTTCCCACTCATTTACAGAGGGCTTGATTCTCCTCTCAAGGAATATTTGTGTTAATTAGAAATATGTCTGTTACCTGCAGTCAGGAATAAGGGACTGATCTAAGGTCCACTAAAGTAGATGAGAGACTTTCCATTAACTTCAATTAATTTTGGATTAGATATAAGTGTCTTCAATATAAACAAAAAAGATCATTTTAAATAAAATTAGTATGAGGCTTAGAATAAGTTTCAGTTTTGAGATGTCCTAGGCTGTAATCTAATCTTCTTTTAGCGCACTATAGATTTAAAGTCAGAGAGATTTCTGGAATTTAAGAAAAAATCTTTTCTTTTGAAAGACGAGAGACAATTTTGCTCCTTCTCTAATCCTTATCAAATAATCCACCTGTTTTTTCCATGCACTACATATCACCTTCATAGTTTCATCTGTGTGGTATAGTCCTGTGTTTAATAGTTTTCTAGTCATACTTCTTTGCTGTCAGTCATCTTCTAGTCTGGTGTAGTCTAAAATCACCACCTCTTCTCTCACTCAGGAGTGTTGCCAGCACTTTTTTGTTTTGCAGCTCCCAAATGTCCACCCAGCAGAAATTAGTTCAAGACAGACTTCCACTAATTTCAAAATCAACTGAAGGTTCTTCGCTGCTGTAAAAGACCTTGAGGAGTCAGTTTCAGAACTTGAATCAAAAGAAACTGAAGATTATTAAATCTAACAGTTTGGTTACATTTAATCTTCTACATTTCAGGTTGATCTTTCCTGAAAAGGAAGGAGGATTCATTGTGGAGAGTTTCACCAGGATTTCCTAGCCGCTTATAGGAAAGAGGGTATTTCATAACAAAAGTCTTTGAACCATCAACAAGCTAAAAGAATTCCTGAATGTGAAGTTTCATTAAGGATAATGGCCGAGCCACTTCTGACCTACAACAATAGGAAAGTTCTTCAAAGGAGATATTCTCCTTTAAAGCGATCATGTTTTTCCCCCTAGTTGTTTTCTATAAATATGATTAAACCCAGGTGTATAATTCATAACAAAATTTGAAAAAAATCACCTTTTTCATTTCTGTATTACCTACAGAGTGATTTTCCTGCATTTTTCCATTGTTATAAATTATTCACTGAATAATTTCGTGTCTTATACTTTATTCATGGATAGCTCATTGCAAGTGGTCAGTATTTCTAATTGAGCATGTTTCTATTAGACACATACACTGTTATGTTTCCGTTCTCTGATTGGAGGAGTATAACTCTCAGAATCAGATTTCCAGTGTGGATACTCATGACTCCAGATTAGTTTCCAGGAATATTCTACATTACTTGTTTAAACTTTACAACAGTTTCTGGAAACAACCACAGTGTGCTAAAAACTGCTACCTTCTTGTATCTATAATCAGATATGCAAACAGGTAGTGAAAGGAGATGAAAAATTTTGGACAGTTCAGTTCTTGTTCCTTAATCAAAAATTTGTCATCTCACAGATTTAGAAAATTCCACAAAAGAAACACCACATAATCAAAATCCAGCAAGTTTTCACTCTGTTGACCTTAATAAATCTCTTTTGGTGTTACATCTATATCACCCTGTATCAAAATATCAAGTCTTGTCCCCAGTGGGATCTTCAGTTTGTTCATCTTTTTTAAGGACAACAGGCCACATTTCCTATTCCACATCAAGGGAATGGGTATGCCTTTCTTTTTCTTTTTGTATTTCTCACATACAAAGGAATGCTTATCACATTCAAGCTGTTGCAGCTGTTATAATGTTTGCATTTTTTTCCATTTTAAATGTAGAAATGTCTCAAGTCTATAGAGCATGTTCTAATCTGTACCACCAACTCTCTCCAAGTTATCTGTGCACCCTGTTTTTCAAAGTAAATAAAAACAGTGAAACAAAGAACATTGACTATCAGACAGAAGCTGTAAAGTTCATTATTGTTATTCAACTGACTTGCCAAATGTGACATTTCACAAAATGGAGTGTCAAATACCAATTAGAAAATAACAAATTCAAAATGGTCATGTACTGTTATTGGGATGAAATGAGAACAATCCCAAATTAAAGAAAATCATATTGAGAAGTAATATCAGATAAACTATAAGTTACAGTGAGTGCAATTATTATAAATCAGATCATGTTAAACTTCTGCAACATATATTAACCATTTATGAAAATGTAAAGTTATTCAGTAAGTATTATGTCAGCTGGCAGAGACCTGGCTTTTTTAATCATGTTAACATAATGCAAGATAATTGGTTAATAAGGTTCTTTACCATACATGATTTAAATCACATGCACAACTGCATGTACAGACCTGATTGGCTGACAATGCAGGGAAATTAAAAACAACTGTCTTATCTTGGTATGAAGGAGGAGTGTAAAAGGTGTGGTTGGGCTCCTTCCATTTCACTTCAAACGTTTAAGACCACCCGCTGAGAACCAGATTCATGTGGTGCCTTTTTGTCAGGGTTCAGGGATGGAATAGGGAGAGTGTTCGTTTACGAACTGCCCTACTGTACCTCAAAACCCTGCTTGAGCAGATCAAGTTCCCTTTGGCAGTGGTGTTGGATTCAAGAAGACCAATTATTCTGGTTGACTTCCATGTCTATCCCGGTGTCTCTTTAGCGTTAGCTTGTGTCCTTTGGCTGCTGGGACACAGGAGTGCTCTTATGTGATTTCTGGCTCAATACATGTAGCAGGAAAACTCTAGTTCTTGGAACTGAGCTGAAGTGGCATTTCCCACCTAAATTCCTACAAATACAACAAAAAATAATTTAAGGAGGAAAAACCCCTATATTACATGTAGCATGAAGCCATTATGCCAATAGAAAAGTCAAGCAAAATGAATTAGTTTCAACAAAATATGGAGCCCTACTTAGGGACTTGCTTTGCAAATAATGATATCCCATTCAGGTACTCTGGAGAGTGCTATGTAATAATGACAAATGAAACCAGTGATCTACTATACTGCATGCACAAATCAGCAAACAGAAAAGACTAGGTGAAATCAAGCTACTGTGCAGGTGTGAATATATTTAATAACTTCCCTAAATAAATTAAAGTCAAAGTCATGTTTTTACTTATTGTGTATTTGTCTAACTACAGTATGTACAGCCTGTATACTTTAAAACATATGCTATGATGCCTTTCCTTATCAATCATCCTTTTTACCTATTCCATACTACTTTTTAATATTTACTGTAGGACTTTAACCTATTGTTTGAATGTTATGACTTTCCCACTATGCAAGACCATACACACTTATATTTCTATATGAATATTCCTAATAATAAAATGGAAGACTGAAGCAACCGTTATCCTCTGAACTTTCAGTGAAATAAGTAACGAGCTGACTAAAATATTAGAAAAATGTGCATATATGCTGATCTACAGAAAATCCTTTTAATTCTACAAAATGAAAGCTAAAAGAATAAATTTATGTCTGATTTTCTGATATGGGAATCTATAAGGTTACATGTAACTGCTTCGGTCACATTGTCAAACACCACAGAACAGAGAAAAGAGATCTCCTTTAGGGCTCTCTTCTGGCCACCTGAAAGGGAACATTTCATCTGCTGTAGCATCATGTGATCAAACAGAACCATAATACACCTAATAACCCTAGCATGTAGTTACTACATAACCTAACACCATAATAATAATAACCCTAACACGTAGTTACTTACCAGAGACCATGTCACTGTTGCTCACACAACTTTTATCCTGTTGGCAAAGATATGTTAAAATGGGGAAACTTGCTTCGTATGAAAACCAATGTTGCTTTCATCTAGTGAGAAAATATCACATAGAAATCGGTTTCCTTTGTGCTATCATGAAACCATCTCTGGCTATTGACTTGGATATAGAAATAATTGGTGCATCTGGAAATGAGCTATGAATCCTGAGTATTTATACCTTCTCTTCAATTTGCAGATTAAATTACTATTCACCCTAATCCAACTTTGTCAAATTGCTAAAACACAACACCTTTTCAGGCACCAGTTACAGTATTTGGAATAACACCTCTGCTGAAAGTATTTTCATCTGCTCAACAAATATTAAAACTATATGTTCCATTCACTAGCTAGATACATTCCTCTACCATCCTTCATCTGAAGTTTAGGTGATGAATATCCTGATACACCCTTAATTACCAAACAATGCTCAGTATTTTTCTGAATGCTTTTCTCATTCTCTTCTGCTAAACTACAGAAAGTAAGCGTCAATTTAGAATAATCTGTCATCATGGAAACTTGCATATCTTTTCCTTTGCAAGAGATTTCTGGACTTTGCCCATCATTATTTCTCCTGCAGCAATCAAAATAGTGTTTTGGCCAGATATTCACTAGGCCTCACCAACTCTTTAGGCACCAAAATGAAATGGCCAGTTATTCAAGAGCGCTCAGCAACCAGGAGCTCTCATTGATCAGGACCCACAACTGAAAGAGGACACTTAAAGGGATGGATTTTAAGTGGCAGACTGCAACTTTATTAAAATGTAACATTAGACAGGGGGCAATTTGCCCATGTCCCTGTACCTATCCCTGAATACATGCCTCCTTTCACCTGAATCTGTCCAGCAGCTTCCAGCTCCAAGCAAGTTTTCCATCCACTAAATCAGTGGGTAGCA
Source organism: Lepidochelys kempii (assembly GCF_965140285.1). Taxonomy (NCBI): domain Eukaryota; kingdom Metazoa; phylum Chordata; order Testudines; family Cheloniidae; genus Lepidochelys; species Lepidochelys kempii. Next base: position 30,714,579 of record NC_136388.1, read on the forward strand.
TTGTTCTGAATAGGAGCTGACCTCTTTACAAAGCTGGCCTTTAATGCACAATATAAGAGAAAAAATAAGAGTATACAGTATATTGAGAGATTCAGGTTATTTAAAGCTCTGCATGCAGGAATTTCTCCCCTCCCCCCACAAAAAAAGATTGATAGTGCATCTATACACACACACACACACACACACACACACGCTAACAAAAACCAACAAAGCCCCATGTGTGTTAACTCGAAAAGCCTGAGCGCTAAACATGGTTCTTTTCTCTTGTATTATTTATGAAAGTGAGCTTTGGTATACTGAAACTGTGCAATAATAATGGCCTTGATCAAGTGGCGTTCTGCACAGAGAGAACAGATACATTTTTCAATCCTACCAACATTTGCTGTGTTTGTATTGATACTGAAAATACTTCTGACAAAGACCTTCACTTTTTACAGGATAATCAAGGTTTACCGTAAATCATGGCAATATATCTGCTGTTGTAAATATTTAACACTGCATTTATTTAAACCTTTTGTTTGCTGTGTAATCTAAAACATTTATGGCTGTATCCTCCCAAGGGGGGAAAAAACTTCAAATGGGCAGCAGACAACTCCATTTATCTAACACAGGGGCGGGCAAACTTTTTGGCACGAGGGCCACATTGAGTTTCTGAAATTGTATGGAGGGCCGGTTAGGGGAGACTGTGCCTCCCCAAACAGCCAGGCATGGCCTGGCCCCCACCCCCAGGACTCCTGCCCCATCCAAACCTCCCCCACACACAGTTCCCTGTCCCCTGATGGCCTCCCCGGATCCCTGCTCCATCCATCCATCCCTGTCCCCTGACTGTCCCCCGCCGCCCCATCCAACCCCTCCTCTCTTCCTGACTACCCCCCCAGACTCCTGCCCCATCCAACCACCCCTTCTCCCTGACCGCCTCCAGAACCCCTGCCCCTGACTGCCCTCCGCCACCCCATCCAACCTCTCTTCTCCTTCCTGACTGCTCCCTGGGACCCCTGCCCCCATTCAACCCCTCAGTTCCCTGCCCTCTGACTGCCCTGACCCCTATTCACACTTCCACCCCCTGACCACCACCCTGAACTCCCCAGCCCTCTGTCCAACTTGCCCCTGCCCCCTTACCACGCTGCCAGGAGCACCGGTGGCCGGCGGCACTACAGCCGTGCCGCCCAGAGCACCAGGACAGACAGCCATGCCGCCCGGCTGGAGCCAGCCATGCCACCGCACAGCACGGAGCACCAGGTCAGGCCGCGGCTCTGCGGCTGCGCTGCCTGGCAAGAGCTTGCTGGTGGCGCAGTGAGCTGAAGCTGTGGAGGAGGGGGAGCAGTGGGGGAGGGGACAGGGGCTAGCATCCCAGGCCAGGAACTCAGGGGCTGGGCAGGAGGGTCCTGCAGGCTGGATGTGGTCCACGGGTCATAGTTTGCCTACCTCTGATCTAACATGTAAAATTGTTAGAACCACAAGTTTCAGTGGAGTGGGTTTTTTGTTGTTTTTTTGTTTTGTTTTGTTTTTTGGAAGCTACTCATTGCAGGAAGATGCCTGTGGATAAACTCTCTGAACTTTTTACGTGAGTAGACTAGTGTTAGGTTTAATGTTATTGTAATCTAACCTCCTATTAGATTAGTAAAACATTGGCCTAAGTCATTAGTGTGATTAATTGGGCAGGTAATGAATTGTGCTGGGAATATCTGAATTATATCACTTCAGAATTATATAACATAAACTGTCAAAACCAGCTTAATTTGGAGTCCTTGTATCCATCATTAAACCATTATTCTGTATAAGAAAAAATAGAGAAACTAAATTATCTGAGGCCAAAGTTTTCAAGAGCGGTCACTGATTTTGTGGTCTTCAGTTTTTGATGTCCAGCTTGAGATACAATGTGTCACAATGCTCCACTCACTGTGAGGATGGTACCACCTCCTGGTAACTCCAGGGATTAGCTTTTGAGGTCAATATCCCCCTCTGTGGTTTGCACACTATCACCCTGTCTCTCACAGGTCTGCAGTTCCACTCTCGTCCCATGTACTGCAGCTCATTCAGTGTTTTGTGACTCACCCTCCGGCCAGCTCATTCAATGTTTCCCCCTTCTGGAGTAGCAAAGGCCCTTCTTCAGAGCAGTCCTAGGCGATTTTCTCTCTCACTGCCCCATAGTGCCACTCTTTCAGTGGCTGGTAGGGGAACCCAGGCCTGCCTTCTACCCCAGGTTCCAGTCCAGGGACCCTCAGCTTAGTAGTTACGGGCTTTCCTCTCTTAGCCCTCACTGCTCCTTCTCTGCACTGGTTCCCCTTCTTCTTTTGGGCAAACTAGCCCCCAAACCTTCCTCCCTCTCCCCAGGGAGTGACTGCTGCCTGCTTTCCTACAGCCTTTCCAAGTAGCCCCTGTCTATTACCAGCTACCGGATGTTATACACGCCCCACCTGTTCCTGCACAACTGAGCCTACTCTCACTTAGTTCCCTGTTTCCTGGCTCCTCCTCTAGGTGCAGCCTGTGGAGTTAATTGGCCTGCCTGGCCATCTTAACCTCTTCTAATCCTGTGTGGGCTGGATTCTAATCCAGTTGTGCACGAACAGCAACCCCTTTGTGAAAAAAGGTATGTCAGCTTGTGCCCCCAATTTTTTTTTTGGGGGGGGGGGGCAAAACAACAACAACAATAGCTGTTTTTGAAAGTTGGCTGTACATTAACACCACATCACATACCATCGAAACCCAGCTACATGGAAATGGGAAAAGCAGATCACTGGAGAACTCTATCTAATGTACCACAGCAGTTGAAAAAGCAGATAGATAGGGTACTTATGTGCATTTAACAAGATTTAGAAAATAAGGCAACAAATATTACACTACTTGGAATAAATTATGATATGCAGAGAATGATACGTCAAGTGCTATCTAGTTTTGATCACTTCCTGTCAGAGATAGTTGCATACTATGAGAAATCACAAAGTTTGGGATTATTGATCATCATAAGGATAAAAGACTCAAGCTGTGCACACTGAATTACAAATATGTTGAATATCATGAATATAGGTTGAATTCAGCAAGGCAAATATTCCTGAATAGCATTCAGGAAAGCATATTTAAAGGACCATTGGTAACTTATTTTTGTGGTTCATGTGGTGGCATCACCTTGACTTTAGTTACGTGTTCCTTTTTGAGATTGTAGGAATGTTTAACTCTTTATTGTTACTACAGCAGCATGTGCATGCATATGTGATTCGAATAGCTGTATAGAACAGTTGCTTTATTTTTGTAAAGCTGGTTGTAACAAGAGACCTGAGGGCAGCCCACTCAACATAGGGAGCTCTTGGACTTCTTGGAAGGATTGGGGAAGCGTATTGAACCGTGACAATTCAGCTTGCTCTTTATATATCTGTCTGTGGTTTTTATGCAAGGTTTTGATTTGATTTTAGTGCGGGTAGGAGAACCATTAACAGAATGAGTGCCATTCAGAACTTTAGCTAATTGCACTGCTGTATGAGAGCACCAAAATATGCTATTTCATCTAGTAAGGCAGAGGTAGCCAACCTAGGGCCTGAGGGCCATACATGGCCCACCAGAGAATTTCCTAAGGCACATGGCCTGCTTCAACACAATAAACTAATGTCCAATTCATTATCATTTTGTCATCATGTTTACATCATTTTAGTTAAATAGACAATACTGTACATAGAAACAATCTATATAAACACATACAAAACAAGTTGAACTTAAAATATAAATCAATACAGGTGAATTTAAATCTTATTAAAATATGTAGAATCTGTTTGGCCCACACAAGGTTGTGCTTAGGTTTATGGGGCTCTCCTGTGCAATAAGGTTGGGCACTACTGTATGTAGGCATCCATTTTTCAGGTGCATATTTAATTTTCTTAAGCTACCTCAAAATTCCTGTTTCAGGTAGCACTTGCTCCCACAATCACATCAACCACATCCTCAGCTTAGTATAAGGGGACGAATATGCTCTGGAAGCTCCTCACATCCTCCCCATCCACTTTAGGATATCTTGCTTCACAAAGGATCCAAGGAGGAGGAAATGGTCTCACAGCAACTGAGACAGTGCATAGCCCTTTTTTGGGGGGTGGAGGAATGCGAGTGCAGAAGGATCTACCTTCCTTTCCACCCTACACACCCCATAAGACAATGGTGGGTAAGCTCTATCCCTTAAGTGATACCCTGAGCAATAATTTACATTTTTGCCTTTACATTTTTTTTACTATAATTAAGGCTGTGAGTCTATCACAGAGGTCACAGATTCTATGACTTTCCATGACCTCCATGACTTCTGCAGTGGCTGGTGCTGGCCCTGGGACTGCCAGAGCCGGGCAGCCCCTGGGACAGCAGCAGCAGTTTGGGTGTGTGGGAGGGGGCTCAGGGCTAGGGACAGTGGTTTGGGGGGGTGTGATGGGGCACTTACCTGGGGAGGGGGGCCCCGCTGCAGCTCCTAGGCAGTGAGGGGCGGGGGGAATCTCTGCCCAACGCACTGCCAGTGCCTGCTTACCCAACCCCCACAGCTCCCATTGGCTGCAGTTTCCAGCCAATGGGAGCAGTGGCAGCCAGTGCTTGTGGCGGGAGCAGTGGAGAAGGTCCTGCCCTGGCCCCTGCCTCTACCACCTAGGAGCTACAGGGATGCCGAACAGGGTACGAAGCTCCTGCCAGCCCTGCCAACCCTCCCTCCCTGCCCCAGCACCAGTGAGGGTCCCGAGCCATGCGGCATGGCCCGGTCTCCCTCTCCCCCAGTAACAGCAGGGGTCCTGCAGCACCCACAGCGCCCCTGGATCAATCCCCCCCCCCCCTCAAGTTTTAGTCATGATGGGTATTTTTAGTAAAAATCATGGACAGGTCATGGGCCCGTGAATTTTTGTTTATAGCCCATGACCTGTCCATGACTTTTACTAAAAATACCCATGACTAAAACATAGCCTTAACTATAATCTCCCCACAGAAATACCATTTTTAGAATATTACTATAGATTGTGTAATATCAAGGGAGGGATTGGAATCAGAGACTCTGCAGTTAAGTCTTCACAGTGATTATTTATTTTCTGCTTTTTATAGGATATTGTCCATCACAGATTCATTTTAATCTTTCTGCTCATGAACGATCTGTGAGCAGCCTGACTTTTACAAATCAAAGAGACGAGGTGGGTGTGGTAATATCTTTTATTGGACCAGCTTCTGTTGGTAAAAGAGATACAAGCTTTCAAGCTTACACAAACATCATCTTCTCTGGGAAAGCTAAATTAATGGTGTAACAGATGTATAGCATAAGTAGTTGACACATATTGAAATTGATCATTCAAGATTTAGTGACCAGTGCATGCACCTTTGCCATTGTAGGGCAAAAGTTGGGGTGGAGCTTAGCAGGTTACAAATTATTGTAATAATTTACCAATAATTTGTAATAATAAGACAATTCTGTGTGAGTTCATTTGAGTGTGTAGTGATTGTCTCATATAATCCACATGGCTATTGGGGTATTTAGTGTACTGGATGAGGTACACCACATGTGACAGGTATGTGTAGGACACATGGATCTTGAAAGGTGTATTGTGGGGGGTATTGATCATCCTAGCAAGGGTTTTTCAGTTGTTATTATGGCAGATTGTAGCTGTTGTCTGGTGACACTTTGAGTTGGTATGTCCTGGTCTGTGGGAAGCTTGTGTCTGGTGATGATACTGGGGGGTTATTTGGAGGACAGAAGAGGGGGTGTGGAAAAGATTTCTTTCAGGCTATGGTGCCCATTGACTATGGGTAATAATGGATTAAAGATAGCCCTATAGATTTTAAGAATTCAGTCATTAATCATGATTTTTCCAACATAGGTTCATATTTGCCTATTTGTTATTCATATTCATGGGGTATGATTGGTCATCTAAGGCACATGGTATTACATCCACCTTGTGTTTGGGGGACTGAAATTTTTTAAAACATGATTAATTAATGGTGAATTCCCCCCTCCAACCCTCATACATAAGTAACTTTGTTTACAGTAAATATGGGTATTAAAGAATCTCCCTTCTCCAAATGGTTGTGTAAAACAAAAACTCATTCACGTGCTTGTTCTCTGATAGCAAATTCAAGGGGGCATTGACATGGTCAAAGCAAACAGAACCTAGAAAAAACTGTTCTTGAAGAATTTCCCAGTCTTCTGCCACCTCCACTTGTCAACTGCTTAATCAGCATATTACACATTATGGCAAGCAAGTGATAAATTAGGATTACTAGGGAATTTATGGATGTTTAGATATTTTTCAAATAGGAGATAAAGGCTTTTGAAAATATATGTTTATTTTCACTCCACTATCATCTTCAAGACAGTTAGTGAGCCACATTTAACAATGACTGATGAAGACTCCTGAAAATGGAGCGGAGGTGATACACATATTCCAGGATGTGTTAATCGGTTTTTATTCAGAGAAGATTGACTGTAGCTTCCAGAAGCTGGTTTTTAGAAAGCCAAGTATATGACTAGCGTATGGTTGAGACTCTATTGCTGGAGCAATATCATAGGTTAACAGTGCTGCAAGATAGTCAAGTGGTGATACAATTAGCAGCTGAAATCAAAGATAATAATATGGATCATTCTATACCAACCACCACCAAAATATACCACTGTGTATTGCCTTTGTCATAAATATAAAGGGAAGGGTAACCACCTTTCTGTATACAGTGCTATAAAATCCCTCCTGGCCAGAGACAAAATCCTTTCACCTGTAAAGGGGTATGAAGCTAAGGTAACCCCGCTGGCACCTGACCCAAAATGGCCAATGCGGGGACAAGATTCTTTCAAATCTGGATGGGGGGGAACAAAGGGTTTGGTCTGTCTGTGTGATGCTTTTGCTGGAAACAGATCAGGAATGCAGCCTCACAACTCCTATTAAGTTAGTAAGTAATCTAGCTAGAAATGCATTAGATTTCCTTTTGTTTAATGGCTGGTAAAATAAGCTGTGCTGGATGGAATGTATATTCCTGTTTTTGTGTCTTTTTGTAACTTAAGGTTTTGCCTAGAGGGATTCTCTATGTTTTGAATCTGATTACCCTGTAAGGTATTTACCATCCTGATTTAACAGAGGTGATTCTTTTAACTTTTCTTTAATTAAAATTCTTCTTTTAAGAACCTGATCGATTTTTCATTGTTCTTAAGATCCAAGGGTTTGGGTCTGTGTTCACCTGTACAAATTGGTGAGGATTCTTATCAAGCCCTCCCCAGGAAAGGGGTTGTAGGGCTTGGGGAGATATTTTGGGGTAAGACATGTCCAAGTGGGCTCTTTCCCTGTTCTTTGTTTAAACGCTTGCTGGTGGCAGCATACAGTTCAAGGACAAGGCAAGTTTGTACCTTGGGGAAGTTTTTAACCTAAGCCAGTAAAAATAAGCTTAGGGGGTCTTTCATGCAGGTCCCCACATCTCTACCCTGGAGTTCAGAGTGGGGAATGAACCTTGACAGGCTTCTTTTAGATTTCTGCAGACAATATAAATAGCATTAGCAGACATTCCCAAACATCCACTCCACAGAGGTACTGACGATGACTGTAAAAACTGTTCCATAAGTTAGCAGTGGTATATTTATCTTTAGCAATGGATCCTTCATCTGGCATCTCATGGGAGATATAAATCACAGGTTGGTGATAATACTGGATATGAACACATTATGGGAAGACATGGCCTCCCAGGACAGAATGACAGTGAAGAAAACTTTGTTGAACTCTGCAACCTGTGCAGTCTTTGCACTGGGGGTATACCATTTCCACAGATTGGTTTCCCATAACAATATGAAACCCACAAGGATAGAAATGTTAAAAACATTTCCTAAGTACCTCATTCAGCAATTTTGCCATTATTCACTGAATAATTAATCTGCGGAATAACTTTTTGCAATATTTGACCAGAACAGCTGCTTGCTGAAGAGTATTCACCAGATAAGTAACTAATATTTGTAGAATAAAATACTTGATGAACTTTGTCTGGTATTCTACTAGCTGTAGTGCAGAATGTGACTGTATGCTTGCACCCTACTCTGACCTGCGTGCTTCAGATTTCCACTTTGCTACTGCATATTGTTCTAGGTGTTGACTTTTAATCTATAAAACCTTTCATTGTTGGGGCCTGCTCTTCAGGTTTTCACTTCACAACTCAGGTCTTGTCTACACTACAGAGTTTTGTTGACAAAAGTAATGTCACCACTCAAAAAGCTCTATAATAAAAATTGGTAGTGCATGTGCAGACTCTCTCTCTGTTGCTAGAGTGCATCCACAGTTGGGGCACTATCATCAACAGTATGAACAATGCAGGAGCTCAATATCTTCTGTCGCTAGGTCTTGTGGGAAGGGAGAGCGGATCGCGGTGCATCTTGGGACCTGGCTCAATGTCCCATGATGCATTGTCTTCTGTCCGAGCATTCCACGGGCTTCCGCTTTCTTTTGCAGCATTTTTCAATGGCCTTTGTTTGCTGTACACCCTGGCATCTTTGTGAGAAGGGATGGCTCTTGCACTACTCTCTTGTGTTCTGATAACTTTCATTAAGACATCGCAGATGGCAGTGCAGTTAGTCACAAAGTTCCTAATTGAAGAAGACTCCCAGTTGTCTGACATGCTGTGTGATATGGATAGGAGCAACTTTAGATTGCTTTGGCATTCACAGAACAGCTGCAGATGGTGGACCATTGCTTTTGGGCTCAGGAATCAAGCACTGATTGGTGGGATCATATCATCATGCAGTGGCTATAGAATTTTTGGATGCAGAAAGCCACCTTCCTGGAACTGTGTGAGGAGCTCGTCCCAGTTCTATGGTGCAAAGAGACCAGAATGAGAGTTGCCTTAGAGAAGCATATAGCAATCTCTGTGTGGAAACTGGTGACTCCAGACTGCTACTAATTGGTCGCAAATCAATTTGGAGTTGGGAAGTTGACCATTGGGACTGTGTTAATGCAAGTGTCCAGGGCAATTAATTGCATCCTGCTATGAAGGACTGTGACTCTCGGAAATGTGCATGATATAGTGGACGGATTTACAGAAATGGGTTTCCCTAACCGTGGAGGGGCGATAGATGGAACACATATTCCAATTTTGGCACCAGACCACCTTGCGATGGAGTATATCAATAGGAAGGAGTACCCCTCCATGGTGTTGCAGGTACTTGTGGATCACCCTGGGCGTTTCACTGACACCAGTGTGGGGTGGTCCAGGAAGGTGCATGATGTACGCATCTTCAGGAATACCAGCCTGTATAGAAACCTACAAGCAGAGACTTTCTTTCCAGTCCAGAAAATTATAGTGTGGGATGTTGAAATGCCCATAGTGATCCTGGGAGACCCAGCGTACCCCTTACAGTGATGGCTCATGAAACCTTACACAGGAAATTGGAGCAGCAGTAAAGAGCAGTTCAACAACAGACTGAATAGGTGCCGGATGACATTGGAATGTGCCTTTGGCAGATTAAAGGTGTGCTGGTGATGCCTTTATTGCAGGTTAGATCTCAATGAGGTTACTATTCCTATGGGCATAGCCGCATGTAGTATGTTGCATAATCTTTGTGAAGTTAGGGGTGAAAGGTTTGCTCAGGGGTGGAGTGTTGAGGCAGACCGCTTGTCTGCTGATATTCAGCAGCCAGATACCAAGGCTATCAGATGGGCCCAGAGGGGGGCAGTTCAAATCAAGGAGGCTTTGAGGCAACACTTTAAAAATGAGAACCAATAATGTATATTGCTGTGATTGGTACTGCAATGTTACATTACAAGCAGTTTTCCTAGGAAGTAATGGTGAAATTTGGGGCCTCACATTCTAGTAAGCAAATGATTAAACTGCCTGTGTATGTATGATATCTCAATTTGTAGGAAATAAATAAAGATGAGTTCTATTTAAAAACTTTGCTTTTATTGCACAAGAAACAACACACACAAAGACACTTGGTGGGAAAGGAGGTACCAGGGAAGGGCAGACTTTCAGAGCTGTGTGTAGGTCCAGCTATCATTTTGAAAGTTGTTCAAGGGGGTGGAGTAAAGGGGAAACCAAGAAGTCCCAGAAAGTGGAAAGGACTGTGTGAGCAGAGTTGGGGGGGAGGGGGAGCAAAAAAAAAAAGTTATGAATGTGCTGCGGGGCGGGCGGGCACGCATCTGCTCAGTCTGCAGCATTATTAAGGACTGCAGCATCTGTATTTGCTCCTCCATGACTTTAATTATCCGCTCAGTAGCGTCCTTAAACTCCTAATTTTCTTTTCTGTCCTGCCTTTCAGCTTCTCTCCACTCCTTGCATTCCCTTTTCTCTGCACTGGAGAAGTGCAGTACCTCCTGGAACATGCTGTCTTTTTTCCATCTTGGGCACTTTCTTATCTGGCTGAGATGCTCAGCTGGTTGTGGGGAGTGTTCCTCAAGGCCACATCTGCTGAAGCACAAGGAACAATGCACAGAAGCATGATTGTTAAGTTCACACACAGCACTGAAACATTTCAATAAAATACACCTCTGGTAACATAACAATCACTTTCTCACTGACCCTTGGCAAGCACACATCTCAGCGAACACCCAAAGCATGGTGAGTGTTGGCTGGGAGGGGGGGCACTGTAGCAGATATCTCACCGCTGAGAGTAAACAGGGAAGTGAGGGTATATCTACTATACCTGTGGCTTCTGCCCTGGTCCTATGCTGCACAAGTGATTGCCGAATGGCATGGTAAAGTTTCCTACAATGCGGGGAAGGAACAAAACAGCTCTGCCAAGGAACCTTTGGCAGAGGATTGCCGAGTACCTCCAGGAAACTTTCCTAGAGATGTCTCTGGAGGATTCCCATGAGATCTTGGTATGTATTAACAGCCTGTTCCACTGTACTGATTAGCTGCATAGGGGAATGTCCCAGCAGACAGAAACACAGCCAGCCTTGTACATTTCTATAACCTGAACCCACCTTCGCACTACACAAACCACAGCCACTCACCAGGTGTCTCCTCTCCTGCTTCTTGCTCGCTGGAGAGCAACTGCTGAGACTGGCTAGACGCCTCCAGAGTGGAGAACAGTTTCTGGCTGCCTGACCCACTGGGCGGCCCCATTGGGAGCTCCACATTGTCATCTAACTCCACCTTTTCATCAACTATTTCGTCCTCTGGGTTAGGTCCTCTTTCCGCTGCCTCCAGGCCCACTGAAGCATCCACGGGGCTCTTGGTGGTGGAGGTGGTGTCACCACTGAGGATAGCGTCCAGCTCCTTATAGAACGGGCAGGCCTTAGGTGAAGCACTGGAGCGATGGTTTGCCCCCTTCACCTTATGGTGCACCTGCCTCAGCTCCTTTATCTTTGTTCTGCACTGCAGCATGACCCAATCATAGCCCTTTTTGCAGAAGCCTTGAGAAATCTGCCCATAGGTATCAAAATTCCAACAGCTCAAGCGCAGCTGGGACTGCACAGCCTCCTCTCCCCATATACTGAGCAGATTGAGCAGCTCCACAGTGATCCAAGTGGGAGAGTGTTTGCAACAATAAGTTACCATGGTCACCTGGGAAGATATAATGAGACCTCTCCATGCCAAGCCAACAGGAAATGGAATTTCAAAAATTCCCAGGGCTTCTAAGGGGGAAGGGCGGATGATTGTTTACCTGGCTGCAGGGCAATGCAGTTCAAACTGCTGACCACAGCAGTAACGATGGGTATTGTTGGATACCTCCTGGAGCCCAATTAAAGTGATAAAATCAAGTGTGGTGTCTACACTGGCACTTTGTCAACAAAAATTTTGCACAAAAAGCCTTATGTCTCTCATCGGGTTGGTTTTATTTAGTTGCCAAAACAGGCATTTTTGCCACCAAAAGTTGCATCGCAGTGTGTGTGCATCCACTGTTTTGTCAACAAAAGCTGCCTTGTGTCAACAAAACTCTGTAGTGTAGACAAGGCCTCAGGTTAGCTATAACTCTCCAGCTAACACTCTCTAGATGTGTGAGGTTAGACAACAATGTTCTCACTGGTGAGATCTTGACTCTTAGCCAATTGACCTCTAAAGTCAACAAACTTAAACTCTCTTTTTAGGGATGGACATGAGTGAGGGAACCTGGTTACTCTTTGGTTTGTTGGGAGAGTTGTTAGTTGCATTATCTAACAATGGATTAGCAAATGTTTCATAAGGATAATTATAAGCACACCTACACCTAGTAGGATGCACTTTACATAAATGAAAATATTATATACAAGAGAGAAAAATTCCATGGCTGAAAAGTTTGTTGAATTTGTAGAGAAATAACTTTAGATGGGATAATGATTTTCTTGGCTTCTCTACTAATACATCACTGGATTCAACAGCCATGGACAGAACTACTTTTGGGATTTCCAAAATCTAAATGAGAAATGAGGAGGCCTAAAATCAAGGAAATTTCCAATTTTTTAAACCCAAGTGCATTAGAAGATAGGGATGAAAATGACCTGTTAGGTCACGTATCCTGGTTCATCTAATTGGCAGTGTAGTATCTATCCATCTATCCAGGTAAAGGAGATAGAGAGGGTTTATGGAGCACGAATGTGTGTGAGATTATGGTAATTTGAAAGGATAACCTTGAGAGGGGGAACCCCCAAAATCCTCAAGTTAGCTCTGCCCATTAGGGATACATTTAATCTTGTTGTACCTGATTTTTATAAGATTTTCTTTTGCTTTGACTCACAAATACTTATTAGCTGTATTAAAAGCTTTTGACTTTAAAATAGTTCTTATTTTCCACAGCATTAATATTTCCACGTTACATATTTATATAAACCTTCAATATTTCTGAGAAGGCACAAATTATCTGGAGTCAAAAACATACTTTTCTGTTTCTCTACATATCCCCAAAGGGATGGAATTATTATTAAATCAGTACTGCATGGACTTTTTTTGCACTAACTATTTAAGCATCTTAGTACTGCTAAGTCCATACTAGGTCTCATCAGTTGACACAAACAAACAAACAAAACCTCTTAGACATGTAATTTAACTCCTTGCCCCCACCCTCAACCCCTTCATAAAAAAGGTTTTGGATTAAATTTGGTTTTACCATATTGGTTTGTTTTGGTTGCTCATTACTTCCCCTCCCATTTTTCACCAAAAGAGGAACTTTTCAGTTAAAACACTATCACTGGCTGCAAGTAAACATTTACCACTGTGATGTGTAATGGATGGGTCAAACACTAGATGTTCAGCACTAGAGAGATTGGACACCATGTCTCCATTAAGGAAGGTGTCTATGACTATCCAATAATCCTGCTTATTTGCAAATTAGTGTTTTCCTTATTCAAATACTTTTAAAATGGGTTTGTGTGTGAATCAAGATACATATCATCTCTCCCAATTATTCAACATGATAATTTGATTAAAGATTTGCATCTTTTTTATATATCATATAATAAGGGCATGATCCAAAACCCACTGAAGTCAGTGGAAATTCTTCTATTGACTTCAATGGGCTTTGGATCAGTCCTCATTTGATTTTTCAGCAGGCCAACCTGTACATGTCTCTGTAAGGTAGGACATGATCTCCACAATAGAAGAATGGCATGTAATTGCCTCATTTATAAAAGATTAATTTACATTGTACGATGCCCAGTGATTTTGGACCATGTAATCTATTTCTATATGCTTCATGATTTAAAAAAAATTACATTTGGTCAAGCACACACAGAAACAGATTATATTTACAGTTTAAGCAAGTGGAGATATATCTGCAAAAGTCTAACATGCAGATAAAACAACATACCATTTTGCTGACACATGACATGAGTGCATGCTCCAATGAGGTGAGCACAAATCTAGGTCAGGTTATCCACCTCCTATCAGACATCAGAGCAAACATTATCATGTACAACACTTTCTACTCTTTACAGTCACAGGTTAGTCCTTCACTTATTTTTGTGAAAACTTGAAATTGATTGCAGGTATACTCTTCATATGAGCTGATCAAATGAACAGAAACAGGAATGTGGAGGGATACAATATGTGAATCAGAAAAAGAGCTGATGGTTTTTGGAACCTTCGCAGGCTGATAGATTTCAGAGTAGCAGATGTTCTTGTCAACTGCTGGAAATGGCCCACCTTGATTATCACTACAAAAGGTCCCCCCGCTCCCGCTGGTAATAGGTCACCTTACCTGATCACTCTCATTACAGTGAGTATGGTAACACCCATTGTTTCATGTTCTCTGTGTATATAAATCTCCCCACTGTATTTTCCACTGCATGTATCCAATGAAGTGGGCTTTATCCCACGAAAGCTTATGCTCAAATAAATGTGTTAGTCTCTAAGGTGCCACAAGTCCTCCTGTTCTTTTAGACAGATAGATGTTATCCAGTGCTTAATTTGTAATAAAAGAGGAGTTGGGGATCAAGCAGTTAGGTGCTGGGACTCAAGCAATTTTTTTTACATTTGTAACTGATGCAGCGAGCCCAGAGGTGTCTGGGCTCTGAACTGCCAGGCACAAAATACCAGTCAACTGTAATTTCTCAGCACTTAAATTATTTCTAAAACAGAAAACAGTGCATTGATATATCTCCTGCAAAAGTCATTTTGAAGCAAACCAAAAAGTGTACACATTTTCTTTTGTAAGACAGCACATAGGATAGTTGACATTGTAGAATGTGCAGAGTATAGTGGTTGCCACTATATGGGGGGAACCATATAAAACATGAAGCATTTTGCTATCATGGGTATCTGAATTTACAAGAGATACTATGGTATCTTTCATATTGAGTCGTATCTTATGTACAGAGCCAGGCAAGTGCCGATTCCTGAAGCCCACTAGAACAGCTGTGGGGGGAATCCAAGCCTGTATGCTCTGGATCCCTGGGGTGTTTCAAGCTTCTGGAGTGTGAACAGAGTCCGACCACTGCTCCAACTGCAGGTTCCTAGTCACACTCTCGGGGAAGGTATAGACCATATCTCTGGCACCCCTCTCCAAGTGTTAGAACCTCCTATCCAGCCTCTCTGGACATAGTGCTGACCCTTCAGACTCCCCAGGACTTGAACCCACACACACACACCCCTAACATCTTTATGCTTTTTACTTAAGAGATAAGCACAGGAACATACAGATTCACTAGCTCACTCTTCCTTTGGGAGCCATTATGGGGGGCGGAAATCATCTGTGTTCCATCAGTCAGGCCTGGTCTACACTGGTGGTGATGGGGGGGCGGCGAGCTAAGTCGGTCTAAGTTATGCAACTTCAGCTACGAAAATAGCACAGCTGAAGTTGACGTACTTACATTTACTTACCGCAGTGTCTTCACTGCGGTAGGTCGACTGCTGACGCTCCCCTGTCGACTTCGCCTATGCTTCTCACTCTGGAATATCATATAACTAAGGAGATAGAGATACACAGAACTACAACTAAGATAGCAAAAACAAAATATTAAATAAAATGAAATGGCTATTTCATTTATTTGCTATATTATCTTTTCTAAATTGGCTTCACAACTGCGTCCTACACAAACAATGACATAACTAACCCAGGTAAACTATGGTTATTTCCCAGTCTATTTACTGTTAGAGTACATTACACAACATGATCAGAAAAGTTTACTCCACTTACATATATACTTCACATTAACACAAACAATACTGCAGTTCTGCTAATCTTCCTCTCCCCATTCTGACTGTCAGTAAATTGCTTTGAAGCAGTCTAGCTTTCAAGAATCTCCTATGTCTCAATTGACAGGAGTCTGCATTTTGGGAGATGGACTCTGATGTACTAGATTTTTTTTTACAAATTCTTTAGGTGGGAGAAGAGTCAGGAAAGGAACCGGTCCATATCAATTGTGATTTTATGCTGGGATTTCCCAGTGGAAGTTGGTAGGGAAACATATCATGACTCTTTTCATTCAGAAGCCTATTTGCATGGGGTTCTGCAAGGAGGAAAAAAGGAGGGAGTGAAAAGGAGTGGATGGAGGGATTCTGAATTGGGTGGAATGCATGATAGATTTGTGCCCTGAGATGGTGGGAGGGATGAAGGATGAAATGGGAAGGTGTCATTCAAGGTTTTATGCTTATCAGAGGAAAGATGGAGGGAGGTAAAGAGGGGACAAGGCGGCATTGCCTGATCTAGGGAAGGACTCAGTGGAAATGACTGAGTGGTGGATGGATGGACTTGTGTCTTCCCATTATTTCCTTTGGACAGTCACAGGTCATCACAGAAATGAGAGTAGAGGTCTAATCCTGCTCTCATTAAATTCAAGGAGAGTTTTGTCAGCTTCAGTAGAAGCAAGATAAGGCCCATAACCAGTAGAAACACCGAATAATTGCATCCAAGAGGGCTAAATTGTGCTCTGTTACACTGCTGATAAAATGAAGCAACTCCATTGATTGAAATGGCCCCTTATCTTTGAATATGTGCAAGACGTAAAACATGAGATCGTGCTACCTTTTCCAAGTATATGCATGAAGATTCCAATATTTTAGTTCTGTTCCCTGCTTCAATTAGTGCATGTATTTGCTTTGGATATTTCGTTCTTAAACTCTCTTTAATTGTGATTTTTTTTGCATATTGCATTGAAATCTAATTGTAACAGGATGTGACCCCTTGTCTTAGCAAAATTAATTTCTTCCCACGTACTTTGATAGAACAAAGAGAACTTAAGAATCTGCCAATATTAAGTAAAATATTTTGTTCCCCATAATTACCGTAGATAAATTGCTTCACGGGCTTTTTATTCTGAATATTTTAAATTCTTACTGATGCAAATCAGTTCCTACCAATAACAATAAAGGAGAAATATCACTATAAGACTACTGTGAAGCTGGATTTTTAAAACTGTTTTTTTTTTTCAGTCATTGATTTTCAAAGCTAATTAAAATTTAGAGAGCACAGGTTGCAGGGTTTACTTTTTCCTTTTGTCCCCCTTCATTTTTGCTAAATCTCTGTGGAATACAGTTGCATTCAAATTAATTTTAACTTTAAATGAAAAATTTAGATCCACCTAGAAAGACTGAGTGGCTTACTGGATAAGGCACTAGTCTGTCACCTCTAAGAATCAGATTCAAATTTATTCAGAATAAACTGCAAGTGAATTTTTTATTGTCCACATTGCGAAATGGTGGGCATGACCAACCCTCTTGTGCACCAGACACATCAGGATATTTTGAGCTTTCTAGAGGTCAGTGGGTGACCTAGACTAAGAGACAATTCAATATCCATTCTGAGACAAATGGACCTTCCAAATCAATGTTCAGCTGATTTATGGGACAATGTAAAGAAATTCTCATCATTTGCGTTGTGTCCAGCATGAGGATGAATAGCTCAGTTAGCATCCTAAATCATAGATGATTGGGCTGGAAATGACCTTCTAGGTCATCTAGTCCTTCTTCTTTACTGTAATACAGGAATGGCCTCCCTATTAAAGGTCTCATCACTCAGTCCTATTAGTAAACTAGATCCTATTAGTAAATAGTAAGTTTTTCTGCAGCAGAGAATAAAAAGATCCCAACCGAAGAGCAAAAAAATCTGCAGACTTACTCATTACTTCTCAGGTCCAGACATGTGACACTTTGTTCTTTAAGATAAAAGAGTGCAATTTGTGCTGATTCAAATTCATTTAATTCCCAATTCAGTAGACAATATGGGTTGTTAATGATTAGTCAATTAACGTCAAAGTGCCAAAGTAACAGGTGAACCTTTGAGAAATATAATGACCTAATTGCTTTCCTTAGCCAACTGAATAATAGGCTACACATGGATTGCACTAAAAAAAAAAAAAGTAAAACCTCCAGGGAATATAACACATTTGTTATTTGAACCTCAGATGAGAAAAATTGTCCCTGAAATAGGCTGCACCAAGGAAATGGTGCTGTTCCATGCCAAGCTTAAAGTAATTATGAAACAGATAAGTGCATTAGACTTTGTGAAATTGCCCCATAAGCACTACTATAAACTTTTGCCTCTTACACTTTTATACTTGGCAGACATTTTAATTCAATGACACAGATTTTCAGACCCTTTAAATAAAAAATATAGGGTATTCACTGAATTCATAGATACTTCCGTCTGTCACCATATAACAGTGTTTATTAAGTCTTAAAATTTTGCAGAATGCAAAGAGAAGCTCACGACCTTTATCTTCGGAGAAAGATCATATCAACTAGTGTATTTCTAAATCAGTTATTACTTGCTGTATCACTGCAACTGCAATTTTTAAAACAGTTTCTGCTGATTACAGAGTAATTGTCATTTACAAGGGAGGGAAATTATAATTTACTAGGAAACTAGATTTTTTTAATGACTTTATCTATTGGTTCCACTTTACAAGCTTCAGTGTCCAATCAGTTAAGTGAACAAAATAAAAGACAGAAGCCAATATTTTTTTTATGACCATGCAAACATTATACTTGTAGGGATGTATGCTGTAACCTGACGTAGCTCTGACTTCAATGGAGCTATGCTGATTTGCAGCAGCTGCGGATCTGGCCCTTGTTTTCGGTACTGGTTCTTACTACAGCTTACTAGGAACATTTTAACTCTTTCTATATTTCATAGTCACACACCACATCACACTTCCTTTTATCATTTCTCATGCTGGGTCTCATTTTTGGTGTTATCAGCATTGGCCTTTTAACATCTGTTATTTCCCTCATGCTGTCTAGGTAAATGCCTCTTAAGTGCTTCATTCATACCAAATATTATGCATTACAGGAAAGCTCACATGTCCCTATGATATATGTCATGCTATCGCTCAAGGCATGGATGGGGACAGGTTTCTGGTGATGACACCGGACAAGATACAACAATTTAAGTCTGAATGAAAGGCTTCTGAACTGTCAGGTTAACAGGCATCTCATACCTTAGCTACTTCTTCTTGCAAGCAGTAAGATTAACTCCACAAAATGGGTGGACCCCACAACTCTTTTATTGGGATAGGCTAAACCCACCTCCGATGGGATGATGTGGGAGAAGCTAGCCAGTTTGACTGGCAATCCATATGATATATAAACCTTACCTTTGCAGCCTGCATCAAAAGCAATAGTAGAGTCTTTCTCCAGGAATGACAGCTGTTAATGTCTTCCGTTGTTCCCACCCTCCCATCTGTTTCATAATCCCTTCATAGATTTTGATCCCCATCCTACAAACCTTGCTCAAATGAAAGCACTGAGATGACTCCTGTGCTTAAGATTACTCACATGAGTACGGATTACAGAAGGGAGTCTTCCTCTAACATGGACAACACAACACATTGATTATTGAAACCCCCTTTTTGAAAGGTTTCAGAGTAACAGCCGTGTTAGTCTGTATTTGCAAAAAGAAAAGGAGTACTTGTGGCACCTTAGAGACTAACCAATTTATTTGAGCATAAGCTTTCGTGAGCTACAGCTCACTTCATCGGATGCATACTGTGGAAAATACAGAAGATGTTTTTATACACACAGACTATGAAAAAATGGTTCTCTCCCCCCACCCCGCTCTCCTGCTGGTAATAGCTTATCTAAAGTGATCACTCTCCTTACAATGTGTATGATAATAAAGGTGGGCCATTTCCAGCACAAATCCAGGGTTTAACAAGAACGTCTGAGGAACAGTGGGGGGGGGGGGAGGGAAAGAATAAGCAAGGGGAAATAGGTTACTTTTTATAATGAATCAACCATTCCCAGTCTCTATTCAAGCCTAAGTTAATTGTATCCAATTTGCAAATTAATTCCAATTCAGCAGTCTCTCGTTGGAGTCTGTTTTTGAAGTTTTTTTGTTGAAGGATAGTCACTTTGAGATCAGAAATCGAGTGACCAGAGAGACTGAAGTGTTCTCCGACTGGTTTATGAATGTTATAATTCTTGACATCTGATTTGTGTCCATTTATTCTTTTACGTAGAGACTGTCCAGTTTGCCCAATGTACATGGCAGAGGGGCATTGCTGGCACACGATGGCGTATATCACATTGGTAGATGTGCAGGTGAACGAGCCTCTGATAGTGTGGCTGATGTTATTAGGCCCTGTGGTGGTGTCCCCTGAATAGATATGTGGGCACAGTTGGCAACGGGCTTTGTTGCAAGGATAGGTTCCTGGGTTAGTGGTTCTGTTGTGTGGTATATGGTTGCTGGTGAGTATTCACTTCAGGCTGGGGGGCTGTCTGTAGGCAAGGACTAGCCTGTCTCCCAAGATTAGAGAGAGTGTTGGGTCGTCCTTCAGGATAGGTTGTAGATCCTTGATAATGCGTTGGAGGGGTTTTAGTTGGGGGCTGAAGGTGATGGCTAGTGGTGTTCTGTTATTTTCTTTGTTGGACCTCTCCTGTAGTAGGTGACTTCTGGGAACGCTTCTGGCTCTATCAGTCTGTTTCTTCACTTCCGCAGGTGGGTATTGTAGTTGTAAGAATGCTTGATAGAGCTCTTGTAGGTGTTTGTCTCTGTCTGAGGGGTTGGAGCAAATGCGGTTGTATTGCAGAGCTTGGCTGTAGACGATGGATCGTGTGGTGTGGTCAGGGTGAAAGCTGGAGGCATGTAGGTAGGAATAGCGGTCAGTAGGTTTCTGGTATAGGGTGGTGTTTATGTGACCATCGTTTATTAGCACTGTAGTGTCCAGGAAGTGGATCTCTTGTGTGGACTGGACCAGGCTGAGGTTGATGGTGTGATGGAAATTGTTGAAATCATGATGGAATTCCTCAAGGGCTTCTTTTCCATGGGTCCAGATGATGAAGATGCCATCAATATAGTGCAAGTAGAGTAGGGGCATTAGGGGCCAAGAGCTGAGGAAGCTTTGTTCTAAGTCAGCCGTAAAAATGTTGGCATACTGTGGGGCCATGTGGGTACCCATAACAGAGCCGCTGATTTGAAGGTATACATTGTCCCCAAATGTAAAATAGTTATGGGTAAGGACAAAGTCACAAAGTTCAGCCACCAGGTTAGCCGTGACATTATCGGGGATAGTGTTCTTGATGGCTTGTAGTCCATCTTTGTGTGGAATGTTGGTGTAGAGGGCTTCTACATCCATAGTGGCCAGGATGGCGTTATCAGGAAGATCACCGATGGATTGTAGTTTCCTCAGGAAGTCAGTGGTGTCTCGAAGGTAGCTGGGAGTGCTGGTAGCGTAGGGCCTGAGGAGGGAGTCTACATAGCCAGACAATCCTGCTCTCAGGGTGCCAATGCCTGAGATGATGGGGCACCCAGGATTTCCAGGTTTATAGATCTTGGGTAGTAGATAGAATATCCCAGGTCGGGGTTCCAGGGGTGTGTCTGTGGGGATTTGATCTTGTGCTTTTCCAGGGAGTTTCTTGAGCAAATGCTGTAGTTTCTTTTGCTAACTCTCAGTGGGATCAGAGGGTAATGGCTTGTAGAAAGTGGTGTTGGAGCCGAGCAGCCTCTTGTTCATATTCCGACCTATTCATGATGACAACAGCACCTCCTTTGTCAGCCTTTTTGATTATGATGTCAGAGTTGTTTCTGAGGCTGTGGATGGTATTGTGTTCTGCACGGCTGAGGTTATGGGGCAAGTGATGCTGCTTTTCCACAATTTCAGCCCGTGCACGTCAGCGGAAGCACTCTATGTAGAAGTCCAGTCTGCTGTCTCGACCTTCAGGAGGAGTCCACCTAGAATCCTTCTTTTTGTAGTGTTGGTAGGGAGGTCTCTGTGGATTAGTATGTTGTTCAGAGGTGTGTTGGAAATATTCCTTGAGTCAGAGACGTCGAAAATAGGATTCTAGGTCACCACAGAACTGAATCATGTTCGTGGGGGTGAAGGGGCAGAAGGAGAGGCCCCGAGATAGGACAGCTGCTTCTGCTGGGCTAAGAGTATAGTTGGATAGGTTAACAATATTGCTGGGTGGGTTGAGGGAACCATTGCTGTGGCCCCTTGTGGCATGTAGTAGTTTAGAAAGTTTAGTGTCCTTTTTCTTTTGTAGAGAAGCAAAGTATGTGTTGTAAATGGCTTGTCTAGTTTTAGTAAAGTCCAGCCACGAGGAAGTTTGTGTGGAAGGTTGGTTTTTTATGAGAGTATTCATTTTTGAGAGCTCATTCTTTATCTTTCCCTGTTTGCTGTAGAGGATGTAGATCAGGTGGTTCCGCAGTTTCTTTGAGAGCGTGTGGCACAAGCTGTCAGCATAGTCTGTGTGGTATGTAGGTTGTAATGGATTTTTTACCTTCAGTCCTTTTGGTACGATGTCCATCTGTTTGCATTTGGAAAGGAAGATGATGTCTGTCTGTATCTGTACAAGTTTTTTCATGCAGTTGATAGATTTCCACTCCATACGGCTAAATGCAGTGCCTTGCATAATGACAGGTTTCAGAGTAACAGCTGTGTTAGTCTGTATTCGCTCACCCTGATTATCATACACATTGTAAGGAGAGTGATCACTTTAGATAAGCTATTACCAGCAGTAGAGTGGGGTGGGGGGAGAGAACCATTTTTTCATGGTCTGTGTGTATAAAAACATCTTCTGTATTTTCCACAGTATGCATCCGATGAAGTGAGCTGTAGCTCACGAAAGCTTATGCTCAAATAAATTGGTTAGTCTCTAAGGTGCCACAAGTCCTCCTCCCCCTTTTGAAAATATTCTATTCCCTTTTGAAGCATGTACTGCACCATCAAACTAATCTTTTATCTGATTCCTAGCTGCTGCTTCTGTCTAGCCAATCTTATTTTAGCTGGAAGAGCGGAAAACAATCCTTGGCATCTACACAGCGATGGAGATTATATGCATGACATCGATCTTTCCTCTCTAACATCTCACTTGCAGGATTTCCCAATGATTCACCTCAGTGAAGGAGGCAGACTCAGCACAGCTATTTTTCAGCTCCTTCCTTCATCTTTGAATCACAATGCATTGCACGCCTTCCCTAGGCTGGGAAAATAGGTTGCGTTTAAAAATGTTGTTGCTAATACTTTCTTAAACACTAATGCAGACACGATTTAACACCTTGAATAAAAACGGTGATCTGGACGTGGTCAACCGTAGTGTTGGTAACTTAAAAGAATGTCTGTAGTGTTCGTTACAGATTCAGATCATACATGGACATTTATTTTATGTTACCCCCCTCTTTAGCTTCCCTCTTTTATTATTCAAATAGAGATTCACCTGATTACATAGCTTTCCCTGTTTAAGGCAATTTTTTTTTGAAAGATAGGTTTGTCTTATGCACAGATTTTTTTATACGCAAATGGAGGGCCCACTCCTGTAAACCTTACTGAGTGCAGTGCTTCCTACCACAAGTAGACCCTCAATGACTGCAGGATCAGGCCCTATATCATTTAAAAATCTACTCCAACAGCTACAAAAATACAAAATAATCCATATACTAGATCAGAGTTGGCATATACATTTCATTAACATTAACTGCAAACTTTGCATATTAAGAGTGCAAAAATGAATTAAAATGTCACCTCCCTTTCTTTTTCTCTCTTCCTCTTTTTAATTTATAACAAATTACAAGCAGCAGAATAATTATTATAACATATGCAAAATGATCAATTCCTGAGGTTAGTCACTGTGCTGTATATCAGTTATCAGTCCTCCGTAGACTTGCAAGAACAATTTCTATTCAGTGCTTATGCAGGCAAAATGCCCACTGAAGTCAAGAGGAATGGAGGAAGAAGAAAAGAGAAAGGGATTAGCGGAGAAATTTCAAGTTTAAGGAATTACTGGTGGGGTATAATGTTTCACAGTCTAGTCATCTTCATGGAGGACCACATGGTAACCCTTTGCCTTCTTATGAGGAATGATCTTTTATTTGTACCTCTCTGTATCAGGTAAGAAATAGCCTACTTGTCACTTTAACACTGATATACAGAAGGGGTAAAAACACTCTTAAAGCTCTGTTTATTGAAACTCACAAATAGTTTCTGTAAATGTAGTCATGTGCCGATTTTAGCATGGTAATTATGGCTGTATATGGACAGGAATAGATCTTGTTTAATGACAAACAAAATCCTGTTTTCGGTAGGAAGAGGAAATGCAGTAATATTAACATCTAAGTATTTGGATTCTGGATGTATTTCTCAAGCAATTACAGCCTGCATGTCTCTGCAGATATGATAGATATCTGTGAAGCATTTTCACAAATGTATTTTCATTTTGAAAGCTTTATATTTCACAGCAAGCAAAGAAGTCAAAGATAGTGTTCAATATCAGAGGCAGGGGTGTAACTGTTGGTGCAAAGTTAAGGTACTGACCTCTGTTACCTGTGGGGATAGTTCACAGTTTCTGTCTTTACTACATCCCTGCAATCTTCTGTCAGCCTGTATTATAAATAAAAAATACTTTCCTACTTGGAAGTTTCCAAGAAAAGATTGTAACATATGACATTTGCCCACTATACTTTTTCTTCCAGCAATGAACAGCAGCAATCAGAAGACCTTTAAGCTACAAGTAGAGAACTAAACAAGACAAGTTTCTTTGCTAAAATTGTCAAGTCTTCAGACATAGAAAATTCTCAAATATATTTATCAAAACTATGTAAAATAGTTTTCCAGATAAGTTAAACTTAGGAAAAAATCAGTATAACATGCAATAGGTATCTAAAAGTTTTATATATAGTCAAATCTTGACCATCCAAAACTCAATTATTCCAAAATCTTATTAAAAAAAAAAGATCACATTCCCCCAAAGTGTGTGTTCAGTCAGTTACCTTGAAAATTCCTTTGGCTCCCTAAACTCTTCCATATTCTGAGTCCTCCACTCTAGCTGAATAATAGATGTATAACATATTAAAAGGACAATCAAGATGCTACTTCATTCATTACCTGCAGAATATGATCATTCAGAGCAGTGGTGGCCAGGGAAAGTTGGGAGTTAGGTGTGAATTTACTGTTTTAACTCCAGAGAAACAGATAGAGCTTAGAGATTAGCAGTGCAGGCTTCCCTTCACTAGGTTGCCATCGTTCTTAAATTGGGTACCAGAGCAAGCACTCCAGGGCTATGTCTACATTATCCAGCAGTGGTGTGTAGTGTACACGTAGCCTCACACTGCTGTGAAAAGCATTTGTGTCCACCCTGCAATGTGTGGCTACACATGTCTGTGAAAGGCTCTGGCAGAGGGGGGGTAGTGGGGAAAGGCTTCAGCAGCTCCTAGCTGCCAGAGCCTCTCTCCCTCCACCAGAGCTTTTTCCCACTGTTCCTGGAGGGGAAAGTTTCCAGCAGCAGAGAGGCAGCAGGATGCTGCACTGCTAAAAATAGCAGCATAGAAAGGAAGGCACATCTTGGGGGAATAGAAAGTATTTGTACCCATAACCACACCTATGAGGCATGTCTTCACATGCTTACCCCATGCCTCACCAGCTACACTACTATTTATACCTATGCTACAGGTGTTATACAGGTATGTACTCTTCACACAATCAAAAGGTGGTGCAGCCAATCAGGCCACCTACTACAGTCAAGCTGCACTTATTAGGTTGCCTGGAGATTGGCTCTGCTGCAGGCCCTGCTTCCTGAAAGCTAGTTCCATAGAAATCATTAAGATGAGGGATTTGAGGTATATATATCACCAGACAATTACAGAAAAGCAGTAATAGTATGCTTCTAACCCCAGTTTACCAGGACTGCAGTTCTCTGAATCTTCTCTCCATAATTATTAGCCCCTACTCATCCACTCTCTCTTTTTTCAATCTTTTCCAAATGTTTAAATCCCATTTTTCCCTTTCACAATTTTTTTAAAAACATTTCCAAAAGATTTTATTATTATAATAATTAACAGCAATGTAAACTTATAAGTGAGAGAAGACTAAGGCCTTGTCTACACTTGGAAGTAGCCATAATTTCAGTCTTTGGCATAGCCACACTAATGAAATCCCCTACAATAGGCAAGAAAAGTTACCATTTTCACAAGTGGACCCTGCCTCTTCTTCAAATCAGAGCAAATTGTGTACATGAGGATTTAGTGTATTGCCAGTTTTCTCAGGGGTAGACGAGGTCTATGTGAAGTTTCCACCAAAATGTTTCTCAGTATGAATAGCCACATTCTGCATAGCCTGTACATTCATGGAACTTTTCAATCGTAGCTTTTCAATCATTATGGGTCAGACAAAGCCATTTGACTGACACTGTTATAGCCTTCCCACTTGAATGAATTTAAAAAAAAACCAGTACTACTTGGAATGACATTAACAGATGACATGTAGTAGGTGTGAAAGTGTTTAGTATCTGAGCACTATTTCAGATGGAGTACTTCAGTGCCTGTTAGTTGCCCAAGTTTACATTGCAACACATCTTCATGAGTGATTTTACCATCAAATGGCTTTCATTAAAATGGTGAACTAACTAATATGCACAATTTCTCTCCTTCCACTAAACTTTTATTCTTGTTTGCCACGTTGTTGTAGCCATGTTGGTCCCAGGATATTAGAGAGAGACAAGGTAGAGGAGGCAATTTATTTTATTGGACCAACTTTTGTTGGTGAGAGAGACAAGCTTTCGAGACTACACAGAGTTCTTCTTCAGGCCTAGGCCTGAAGACTTGGGCCCCAGACCTGAAGAAGAGCTCTGTGTAAGCTCAAAGGCTAGTCTCTCTCCAAAACAGAAGTTGATCCAATAAAAGGTATTACCTCACCCACCTTGTTTATATAAATTCACTTGACATTCAGACTAGCAAATATGAAAGTACATACTTCAGCCTAAGAGAGGACTAATCGGATGTTCACGGTCAGGTTTGATACAAAGCCATGTTTTGTTAGCATAATTTTGCTGTCCACATGCCAAAAACAACAAGAAAATGATGTGTTAAAGAAAAGTGTCATATCAGAATAGAGATATGGTAGGTATGCAGTACTCCACATCGATTTCTGTTCAACAACAGAGGACTAGGACAGCTATATCTGGGTTAATCCCTGTTTACCCTGTGCCTTCACACTTATGTGGCCACCAGAAAGAGTCAATTTGCTGTGGAAGACTTTTTTACAATCTGTATGAATTAGTGATGGGCTTGATGGATGATCCTAATACTCCTGAACTTCGGAAAAATTCAGATCTAGATCCAAATGTTATGGCTTAATGACATGTCTACTATTATCCCTACAATACACAGAAAACTAAAACAAATTATGTTTACATCCATCCAGTCTCCACACAGCTAACTTAGTCAGCAAGTTAAATCAACAACTTGTAATGGTTTAAAGGGATGATAGGATATTAAATAAAAGAGGAAAAAGTCTCAAATGTTTTGAGGGATGAAGTTTTAATTAATAGCTAGAATGTGACTGGGTGACCTAGGAGACTGGGACCAGTATTGAGAAGTTCATGTATGCTTCCAGACCTGACTTAAATTGGTAATGACCAGAAGTTATTACCATCTGACAACTGTTCAATGATCTAGTGAAATGAATTTGGTATTGGCATTTTGTGTTTATCAAAACAAAAACACACCACAGTAACTGGCATCCTTAGCAATCTGAATAAAGGCCAATCAACATAGGGCCTAATTTAACCTCTAACTATTCAATGCTCCAATTCATGGCATATTGGTGGGGAAGACTGCACTGTCACTGCAAATGCTGTACCAGGAATAATAAAACACTTCAGTCTCCAGTGCTATCAACAGGACATTTTCAGGAAGATTAAATAGTTGGTTTTATACAACCTGATCTGTCTGTCCATCTATCTACCCTAGTATCTAAACAACTCATGATCTTTAATGTAATTTAGCTTCACAGAACCACTCTGTATTAGGTCAGTTCTATTATCGCTGAGTCACAGAGAGACTCCGCTAAGGATACAGGAAGTCTGACACAGAGCAGGGAACTGAAGTCAGGTCTTTGAAATTCCAGGCTAACGCCTTAATCACTGAATCATCCTTCTCCTCAACCTTAGAGTGTGGAAAACATCACGACTAAAACCCAGACCTTTAGGACACTCAAGTACTGTGCCAGCAAAACCCCTCTGCCATGTACATTGGCCAAACTGGACAGTCTCTACGCAAAAGAATAAATGGACACAAATCTGATATCAGGAATCATAATAGTCAAAAACCAATAGGAGAACACTTCAACCTCTCTGGCCACTCAATAAAAGATTTAAGGGTAGCAATCTTGCAACAGCAAAGCTTCAAAAACAGACTCCAACGAGAAACTTCTGAGCTTGAATTAATATGCAAAGTAGATACCATTAACTTGGGTTTGAATAGAGACTGGGAGTGGCTGGGTCATTACACATATTGAATGTATTTCCAGATGTTAAGTATCCTTGTCAACTGTCTAAATGGGCCATCTTGACTATCACTACAAAAGTTTTTTTCTGCTGCTGATAATAGCTCATCTTAATTAATTAGCCTCTTACAGTTTGTATTGCAACTTCCACCTTCTCTGTATGTAGTGTGGTAAACCCAGGACAAACAGCTACAAAAGGAGGGTAGTAATTAGTCCCAGGGGTCTAAAAGGCCCCTCCCTATCCACTGAGGAGAGAGAACCAGGGGGCAATAAGGTTCAGCTGGAAAAAGGGTTGCAAGGGAACCAATTAGGTTCAGCTGACTCCAACTACTTAGGACCTTTTTAAACCCTCCACTGGGTGGTAGGAGGGGGGAAGCCAGCCAGCCAGCCGTTTGTAGCAAGACACCAAACCTTCCCAGTAGGGAGGCTGCACTTGCTCCCCAGAAGGGAAGGAAAATAAGCACAAGGGACTGACTGAGGAGAGGAGTAGCAGGACCATCAGCATGGATTCACCAAGGGCAAGTCATGCATGACTAATCTAATTGCCTTCTATGATGAGATAACTAGCTCTGTGGATGAGGGGAAAGCAGTGGACGTGTTGTTCCTTGACTTTAGCAAAGCTTTTGACACAGTCTCCCACAGTATTCTTGCCAGCAAGTTAAAGAAGTATGGGCTGGATGAATGGACTATATGGTGGATAGAAAGTTGGCTAGATTGTCGGGCTCAACGGGTAGTGATCAATGGCTCCATGTCTAGTTGGCAGCTGGTATCAAGGGGAGTGCCTCAAGGGTTGGTCCTCGGGCCGGTTTTGTTCAATATCCTCATTAATGATCTGGAGGATGGTGTGGATTGCACCCTCAGCAAGTTTGCAGATGACACTAAACTGGGAGGAGAGGTAGATACGCTGGAGGGTAGGGATAGGATACAGAGGGACCTGGACAAATTGGAGGATTGGGCCAAAAGAAATCTGATGAGGTTCAACAAGGACAAGTGCAGAGTCCTGCACTTAGGACGGAAGAATCCCATGCACTGCTACAGACTAGGGACTGAATGGCTCGGCAGCAGTTCTGCAGAAAAGGACCTTGAGGTTACAGTGGACGAGAAGCTGGATATGAGTCAACAGTGTGCCCTTGTTGCCAAGAAGGCCAATGGCATTTTGGGATGTATAAGTAGGGGCATTGCCAGCAGATTGAGGGACGTGATCGTTCCCCTCTATTCAACATTGGTGAGGCCTCATCTGGAGTACTGTGTCCAGTTTTGGGCACCACACTGCAAGAAAGATATGGAAAAATTGGAAAGAGTCCAGCGGAAAGCAATAAAAATAATTAGGGGACTGGAACAAATGACTTATGAGGAGAGGCTGAGGGAACTGGCATTGTTTAGTCTGTGGAAGAGAAGAATGAGGGGGGATTTGATAGCTGCTTTCAGCTACCTGAAAGGGGGTTCCAAAGAGGATGGATCTAGACTGTTCTCAGTGGTAGGAGATGACAGAACAAGGAGTAATGGTCTCAAGTTGCAGTGCGGGAGGTTTAGGTTGGATATTAGGAAAAACTTTTTCACTAGGAGGGTGGTGAAACACTGGAATACATTACCTAGGAAGGTGGTGGAATCTTCTTCCTTAGAAGTTTTTAAGGTCAGGCTTGACAAACCCCTGGCTGGGATGATTTAGTTGGGGATTTGTCCTGCTTTGAGCAGGGGGTTGGACTAGATGACCTCCTGAGGTCCCTTCCAACCCTGATATTCTATGACCCTGTGCCATCTATAAGGATTTGCCTGGCCCCAAACCTGAGTCTCCAAGGCTAAAAAGGACCGAGCCTACTGAGGCGAACAAGGTATTTTGCCACAGTAGATAGATATCTATCTTCTTACTATATGTTCTATTCTATACATCCAATGAAGTGAGCTGTAGCCCATGAAAGCTTATGCTCAAATAAATTTGTTAGCCTCTAAGGTGCCACAAGTACTCCTGTTTTTCTTGCAGATACAGGCTAACACGGCTGCTACTCTAAACCTGTATATTTAATACTCAGTCACACAGCCTATCAAGAAAGGGCTTGAAGTAAGCATTGGGTATGCGAATTAATATGAAAAAACAGATTAACAGGTTAAATGAAGATCTTTGTATGCTTTAAAGAGGCATTAACTAGAGCAGGATGATTTTTTCGGATAAAGCCTTTTTTTTTTTAACCAATAAAGTATCAGTTCAGCTCAACTGAAACAAGAAAACAAAAACTCAGCCCCCCATCAAAACATTTTAATTCAACGTTTTCTGAATGACATGGCTCAATTCCAAATGATTTTTCATTTTAAACTTTTTAAATGGTTAAAAACCTCAAATGAAATATTTAATTTCAGATCAAATGAAACATTTTGTTTGACCTGAAATAAAATTGTAATTTTTTTTAAAGGTCACTGAACGTTTTTCTTTAATTAAAAAAAAAAATTATTTCAGGTTGATCCAAACTGAGTTTTTCAACATTTTTCAGTTCAACCAGCAAACTGAAAAAGCTAGTTATTTACACAGCTCTAGCCTTCTCAGGGAAGGAGGAACTTTTCATGGAGGTGCAAACAGGAAAAACTATTATTTATTTCTGTTAGCAGCACTTTCCAAGCACTGCTTCAAGAAGCTCACAGTTTAAAGGACAAACAAGTAGATAGTGGCTGTAGACATAGTAAAGGAACAACTGCATGAGAATTGGCATAAAGGAAGCTATGAGAAATGCTGATTGAGAAGTAAATGATTTTACAACAACATCCTATGTTATGGGGTTACTTTATCTGCTTAATGTGAATGAAAACAGATTCAAATCTTAGTAATGTGCAACATCTCACTAATATCAATAGCACAATGGGATCCTGGTCTAGGAATAGGGATCTTAGGTGACGCAGTAATACAAATAATAGATCTCTGCAGGATTTTGTATTTCCACCTATGTCCCCTTTGTGTTCATTTTGCGACGCATTTTCAGTTGATACACTTTAAATTTATTAAATGTGATTTGAAACTCACAAAACAATAAAAACCTTTACAATCACACAGAGTATTAACAAGATATATGAGCAGACTGAAATGTTCAGCGCTGCAACCGTGAACAATTCCAACCAACCCCAATAAGCCCCTGCTGTGTGCTTCCAACACTCTTCCGGATTAATGTCAATTGTTAGGATATAGATATTCAGGTCTGTCTGTAAAGGACTATACTCTAAGAATTTAGGTGTATTCTTATCACTTGGCTAGTTCTAGAGGTACAAAAGAAAGAATCAAAATCATTGTCTGCCGGTGTAAGGGCCTTCTCTTACTGTGACAGTTTGAGGCCCTGTGCTTAGGCTAAGGCCTTTGGCTAAGCAGCAGAGTCAGCCATAGCTGGGAAGGGAATGGTCAGATCCTCACATTCCAAACTAGTCACATTGAAAGAAGGTGCTATTGGGCTGTTAGGAATACAATCCTATCGCCTCCAGAGAAAGGGAAGTGCATAGAAGATGTAAAAGGAAACTTAGTTTGATAGCATCCTGTCTGGCAAGAACTCACTTATCAATAGCTGGGATGTGAAATCCTCACTTCTGTATTGTTTTGTCATTATAGTTCCCACTTTGCTATTGTTTGTCTGTATAATCTCTGTCTGGTTCTGTGATTGTTCCTGTCTGCTGTATAATTAATTTTGCTGGGTGTAAACTAATTAAAGTGGTGGGATATAATCGGTTACATAATCATGTTACAATATGTTAGGATTGGTTAGTTAAATTTCAGGAAAATGATTGGTTAAGGTATAGCAAAGCAGAACTCAAGTTTTACTATATAGTCTGCAGTCAATCAGGAAGTGAGGGGGTGAGTGTGTATGGGGAAAATGGGAACAGGGAATGTGGGTAAGGAAATTGGAATCATGTTTTGCTAAAGGGGGAAATGGGAACAGGGAATGGGGGTAAGGAAATTGGAATCATGTTTGGCTAAGGGCAGGAATGGGAACAAGGACTCAGGTGTAAGGCTCTGTGGTGTCAGAGCTGGGAAGGAGGATACTAAGGAAGGAAACTGGAATCATGCTTGCTGGAAGTTCACCCCAATAAACATCGAATTGTTTGCACCTTTGGACTTCAGGTATTGTTGCTCTCTGTTCATGCGAGAAGGACCAGGGAAGTAAGTGGGTGAAGGAATAAGCCCCCTAACATCAATTATTTACTTTTATCTTGTTTCTTTCTTTCCCTTTTTCCTTTGTGCTAAAACTGTACATACTTGTCAAAGCACTGCTTTTAATGTCATCTCCTCTGTACTGGTTTATGCTGCACTCTTTTATACATTGAGTAAAATATTTGAATACCATTTTTATCTAGGTGTTATTGATATAGCCAAGGAATCATTTGCCAGTCAAGTCCTCCACCTTCTTCCTCTTATTTATTATGTTACAGTAACACTTAGGAAGCCCAGTCAAGGATCATGATCCCATTGAGTAAGGCGTTGTAGAGACAAGTGACAAAGATGACTGTACGCTGTCTGAACAGAGACTGTCTACATTATCAGACAGGACAAACAAACAAAAATGAGGGCAGGGGCTGGAAGAAGGAGTTAACAATATATATATTTCCTTAGTCTAGTCAAGACTACAGAGTTTTGCAGAAAAGAGACACCACCACTTGTGACTTGCCGGTGACTTTGATTTCCTTCTGTTCCATTATGTATTATTAAAATAGTAAGAAGAAAACAAAGTTGGTGCTGAGGCTGATATTTGTCAAGCCTAAGGGATGGTGGTAATGCAGTAAGAAACAAGATCAGTGGCCAAGGAGAGTTGTATATGGACTTGAATTAGAACTTTGGGCCTGATAGGTGAGGAACCAGTGAAGGGATTCAGAGAGCACAAGAGTCAAGGAATGGACAAGCATGATAATTTTGGTAGCAGCAGTTTGGGCAGACTGGAGAGAAGTACTGTGGTCATCAAGTTGACTGGGAGGAAGCAGTAGCCATAGTCCCGGTGGGAGATGATTAAGGAATGGAGACACAATTAAGCCACCATGGCAGGTAAAAAAGAGGCTGATATTAGATATACTGTGGAGAAAAAAATGTCAAGATAATCACAGCCCTACATGAAGGCAAAAGGAGAAGGAGGAACTGAATATTACCTCCATGTTGCAAGTATGACAGTGTCTTATCAGAGCAGAAAGCTTTGTTTGGGCTTCTAGTGCCTTCAGAGTAATTTCTATCCTCTGTTCCTGGCTGGCATTGGTATCCTCATGGGCTGAACAGAGTATTGCTTGGGAAGGCCACCTGGCACAGGCTGTGCAGTTGTCGATATCAAGGCTGATTGGCCAGACAAAGCCTATTGGCTCCCATACATTTGAGAAGAGGGTTTATAAACTGCTTCTCCTTTCCACAATGCTATGCTGCACCTTGGAACAACTGCTCCCTTCCATGGGATTATGGTAAGACTGAGTTTGTGGGTTAAACTGTGGACATTATGCCAGTCACTGTTTTGGGACCTGGAAGGAATTTTCTGATCGCTGCCAGATAGGTTTTTCACCTTCCTCTCACTAACCCAGAGATTCAGAGGATCCCCAGAAGAAGGTGGGAGTAGGTGTGTGCTCCAATCTCTGGTACGGCAGGCAGCAATCCCCATTTTCCCATGCCCTAAAACCTTACCACAAGGGAACGGCAGAGGAGGTACCAGTCCCCCTTCAGGCTTCCTGGCGGTACAGATTACTTAGGGATGGTTCACCTGCACTGGAGGAGTTATTTCCGGGTTGTTTCCATGTTGTAGTAAATTGTGGCCTAATTACCACATTCTTGTGTGTTTGGTCTTTCCTCCCACTATGCCCATGTCAAAGAATGCTGGGGTTGTCAATAATAGTAGTTGTGGCATTTCTTCTAATGTGAATCATCCTTGTTGGGGTTTTGTGTGGGGAGGGAGGGTTGTTTTCTTGTTATGTCACAGCACAAGGATTGAAATTATAGGGAGAACTAGACCATTCAGAATTACAATAAGAAGGATTACAGCAACAAAAGTGATAAACCCCCCTCATGCTTCAGGTCATAAGCCAGCTATATATAGGGGGAGGAGGGAGAAAGGATGCTTTTTTCTGTGGGCAGGTTGTCCCATAACTGCTTACTGAAGTGTATCTTGCACCTTCCTCCGAAGCACCTGATAAGGGCCACTTTTGGAGACAGGATACGGGATTGGCTAAATCTCTGGGTCTAATCCGGTCTGGCAATTCCTGTGTTCCTACTGAGCAGTGGAAATAGATATTAACGTACATGTTGTATTTAGTAAGGCTTAGCACTAAACAGACAGGGTTTTGAACATTTGTTTTATGTTTTCTGTGTTACGGAAAAGAAAATAATTCATAATGGATTGCTGAAGGTATACTGAGATTTCAGTGGCTTTTGGGTTGGAGCAGGAAATTGAAGGATTAACAATTGATATTACTGAGGAAGCAGGGTCAGACTGCCTTTAGTGGTTCATGACCATGAGTGCCAAACTCTGGGCAGACTGTTAAGAAACAGGGCACAAACCCCAAACTGGGTGTGTGTTCTATAATTAGATTTCACCAACCAAGTATCCAAAGGGTGAACTCCTGAAGCACCACAATGGCCTTGACATGGAGTCACAAACAGTCCCCTTGGTCACTCCAGTCTATCTTGCCACCAAGGCAAGCTTTCCTTTGTGATTGAAGGTTCCTTACACCAAGAAACAGAACAATATACAGGTTACTTCCCATCCCAAAGGGTCACTCCACTTACCCCGGGTCAAGTGCAGCCTAGATCCCTCAGCAAAGAACACTTGCAGCCAATCCTATAATAAAATTAATTAAAGGTTTATTAACTAGGAAAAAGAAATGAGTTATTTACAAGGTTAAAGCAGGTAAACATACACACACAACTGAGTTACAGTCTTAGGTTTCAAAAAGTAATAGAAACTGCTGTAATGTGCAAGGTCTATATCCTGAGACTGACACAGCTACAATTACTTGCAGACAAGCTCTATATGTCCTAACCTAAGCTAAACAATTGTGGATCCCTTTCTTATGCTTAGAAGTCCTGCCCTCTTCCTGAAGTCCAAGCAGCACAGGGATAATTTCTTCTTGTCAGGGATTTTTATTCCCTTCTCCCAATGTTCAAGCTGTGATGGCATGAGTGCTTGTGCATGTCCACTCTTTGTGGATGTGGGGAAGACTGTCTTTGGTCCACTGATTTTCCACAATGGTTTGTCTGGTGACCATAGACCTTCTTTTTCTGGGCAGGAGAGAACATCTCTTATGGTAAACTAGTATTTCACGCTTGATAATGCTTCTCTCCTGACTGGGGGTGGGGTGGGGTGGTTTCCAGTTACAGAGCAAACACTTAAATATTACCTTATAACATGGGATACAGATACTATAAGTGAGATTAATGCACACTGAAATGCATAAGCATCTCATAAAGTCCAAATACTAAGGCACAGGTGAGCCAGACTGGTTTCTATCTATGCATTTGTCAGTGTTCAGTGAAGCCTAGAGGCCTTGGCATCAGCTGGCACCTGGTCTGCCAGTGTCACAGTATAGTAAAAGGTATATTGAGGTTTCAGAGGCTTTTGGGTGGGAGGAGGGAACTGAGTGACTAACAAGGAATATTACTGAGGAAGAAAGTTTTCAAAAATGAGCTATGTCCTATAAACAAATGTATCTTGTCATATTAAGCTGCACAACATCATACAAAAACAAATGCTTACAAAATATGGAATAAATGTCTTGGTTCTAAGCTATGACAAACCAGGTGCATCTAAGTAGAATATTACTTTCACCTCTTTCTTGGCAGAGGTGTATTCAGACCTAGTAGTCCTCAGTGTTTTCTGTGGATGGGAGCCAAAAATTCTCGTTAGGCCTCTGGAGACTGTTCTAAGAGATATTGTAATCATTTTATTACATTCTCTGGTGTTTTGCCAGGTGTGCATGCTCTATAATTGGCTCAAAGAGAAGTAGCCTTTGGCAAAGAAATGGCATAAAATTTGTTTGGTCTCCTGCCCCTTGAAAGTATTTCTGGATAGCCGAAGAAGACCGCTCATAGCTTCATCTAAATGTCTGAGTCTCTAGGTATATCAGTTAAACTCTCACCCCTTTACAAAAAAGATGAGAAGGCCAGAGAATCAAAGCTAGGTCTTCATAATCTCATCGTCTTTAATGGTACAGAATTTTCCACACACAAGAGACCAATAACATGTCTGATGAAATTATTGAGATGCATTTTATACCAAATACTTTCCCCCCTTTTCTTTCTTTGTTCTTGATCTCAAAAACAAAAAACAACCTTTTGCACTTACTGGTCAGTTGAGCTGGCTGAAAAATTGCAAACACTTTATTCAGTTAGTTTAGCTCTTACACTGTGAATTATCTGTAAGCAGACCATGCTCCCAAATCCCAGCTACTGCTGAGTTTTTCAGATATCAACTCAAGAAAGAGACTGCATTTGTGCTTTTGCATTTTACCACTTCCGGGATAGCTGTGCATCAAGCTGGTAAATACGCCCGGTGCGAATGGCACCTGGGGGCTGTTACATCAGATAGGGGTTGCCAGAATATAGGCTGATCCTAGTATTTATATTATGGTAGTTAGAATCCTAGAAGTATAATTAGTAGAATATGTTTAAAAACATCCTATTTCATAGCGTAATTCTATAGGACCTCAAGATTTGCTAAACCACAAAATCAAACCAATGGGGTCTGTCAAACTAGCATTCAGCCTTTTCTCTATCACAAGCCAATACCTCATGCATTAAAGGAAGGCAGCCAGCCCCCTAATTTTCACATGCTGCACATGCTTCCTACCTTACTGGACAATACAGGACCTGGTGGGAAAATTCCTTTGGCACCGGTGACCATTAGGTGATGTTCTGCAGTATGAGATTTGATACCCTTTTCTAAGTATGTATAAAAACAAATGGTGGTTGTCAGAATAAAGTTCAGCTCTTTTTTATATTACATAAATTGATATAATGTTTACTGCACCCCAAATTTGCAAAAGGGCCTCCACAATTTTTGGATGTCTCAGTTTACCCAAAATTTCATTTGAAGTCAAAAGGGACTACAGGTGCTCAGCCAATCTGAGAATCAGGCCCAGCAGTTTAAAAAGGATTACAGAGAATTAAATGTGTTACATTGGACTGCAACCTATTTTGAACAATGGCCCTGTGTGTTTGACACAAAGCACATTAAAGTTTTTAGTAGATCCAACAGGTCAGAGGACACAGTAAAGCATCACAGCAGTTAGTCTTACAGCTATTAGTCTTCCAGGTTTGCAGACAAAAT
The DNA here is from genome assembly GCF_965140285.1 of Lepidochelys kempii. Lineage (NCBI taxonomy): Eukaryota > Metazoa > Chordata > Testudines > Cheloniidae > Lepidochelys > Lepidochelys kempii. The sequence goes on from NC_136388.1 coordinate 30,751,882, forward strand.
GCAGCCCAGAGTCAGTCATTTACTGCACTGTCTCATTCAGCAAAGTTTTATGGGATAAAGTAGAAGGATTGAAAATGCTTAGTGTTTGTCTATCAAATAGAGCCACTGGCAATATTACAATTTTTTGCACTTATTAAATTTCTGAAAGATCTTGTTCCACTGGCATTTAGAATGGAATAGGGATGGAGATATAAAGGAGATTAACTACAGCAGCACCTATCAAAATACTGCACCATAAGTTCCCTGCTGTGTATAAATGTCACATTAAAAAAGTCCCACGTGAGAACAAACCGAAGAGCAAAATATTTCACCTATTTCAGCTACGGATATCTAAATGTTGTTCCTTATATTTCTTTAATAAATATGGCTGGACACTAACAAGGAGGAATAATGGATCAATTTAGACATCACCATGAAATGCCACAAAGATCTGTGTTAGGATCATTTTTTAATATAACGATATATTAATGATCTTGCAAAGGAGGCAAACAACAAGTTGGCAAATTCTGAGTTGAGGTTAGCTAGGACTAGAGAAGGCTGTTTGAAACTCCAAAGGACCTTATGAGGAGATAATGAAAAGATTCAGGCAGCTTAGAAAGGAGATGGTACAGGTATGAAATTACAAATCAGAGTATGTCAATCAAGAACCTTCATTTAGCCTTGCTCATATAATACAAGAATAAGGGGATATCCAATTAAATTAAAAGGACTACAAATAAAATATCTGAGAAGGATTTATTTGTGTCTACAAAATGTAATTGGCTTTTGGAAATCATTGTGACAAGCTACCACAGAGGTCAAGAGTTTATAAGATATAAACTCTTATGGCTCAAGGCATAAACCACCACTAACTTCCCGTGGCTAGTAAGAAGCTTCCTCTGGGGGCAGGTTATTCTACATAACCTTACAATGGCACTTCTGGCAACTTCTTTGGAAGCATTTGGTCCTGGCCACTGTCAGAGACTAGATGGACCACAAGTCTAATGTAGTATAGTAACTCCAATGTTCAGATTCTGAACTCAGTTACATCTTTGTAAACCTAGAGTCACTCTACTGAAGTCAACAACAAGAATGAAGTCAGTGGAGTTATTCACTCCAGTATAAATCAATTCAAAAACTGGCCCTACCCTACTAAGTAGAAAGAATAAGAGGAAATTTCTACATATAGATTTGGATCACCCCATAAGATCAGATATTTCAGAGACAACATTCACTCAATATATAGTCAAGCAAACTTAAAACACACATATCAGAACAAGAATTTATATCACTATCACTTTTTTATACTCCTGACATTCAAACAGATACAAAAGCTAACAGCCCTGAACTTGCCAAGAAGTTATAATTCCAAAATCCATGTCACTGCATAGACCCAATGTGCCATTTTTAACATAGAGGGGGAAAAACACAAAATAATCAAAATCTTGATATGTTATCCACATGACAGTTTAGCGACTGATAAACTGACTCTGAAGAGAGAATCTTTCTTAAGCTGAACTGCACATTCAGATTGCAGTTTGAGAAACAATATCATACTCTGCTTAAAGGCTTCCTTGAGGCGCATACTTATTCATTCTCTACTGTTGTTAGTGATCTCACTGTCAGATTCTCACATCTCTTTCAGGACATATAGAAATGAGGAGTTCTCAATCTCCTCTCTACCTCCACACACCAAGAGCCCAAAATTTAACCACTCCCCCCACCCCAATCCTTTATGCCTTACAGCCAAGAATCGTTTGCACTTTTTCAGAAAAAAATTCTGATTTCTAGAGGTATTTATAGAGAAATATTTCTTTTAAAAAGAATTTCATATGACATGGTTCTCTTCTTACTCGCACAAGCAGGAACTATTGAAATCAATGGACATATACTATGGGAAAACTGGGGTAAGTGAAAGAAGCAGATGATGACACTTAGCTTGGACTTGGCCTTGTGCGGAGAGAGGGGAGAAAATTCTAAAGAGACAAGAGGAGGTCAATTGCAAGACAAATCTGATGTCAGCTTTACCTTTCCAGCAAATCCAGGGTTACAGAATAATAGCAATTAAGTGTGATTGGGAATGCAAAACTATGGATGAATATATAATACAGACTTTGTTACTATCCATAGCTTAGTAAAAACTCAGCAAAGTTTTCAGTCTCTAATTTTATACAGTGACTTTTGTTCACACAAATGATTGTGTTTACAATAACGAGTGCACATCCATTTTGCACATGTGGAACCTAGGTACAGAGATTACACAACATGAAGACTTAGTGAAGCCTAATGTGAACCACAGTCTCACTGTGCATATTCTCCACTGAAGAGTAACTTTGCATGCCCTTCCTCACCAAAGAAACTGCTAGATTGATGCCTAAATATGTGAGTCCCACCACTTCATCTCTAACGTTTGTTTTTCTGAATGATCATTAACATTTTGAATCCATCTTCAGACAGTTAGTCATGCAAACCATTTTCTAAACAGAAACCAATAGGAAATCGAATACTGCTATATCCAGCTTTCAGAACAAGAAAACATTTTTTTCACTTATGTCCTAGTTTCTTTATCTTGCCATAGAGCATTCATTGCATCAGAGTATAGACATGCTACGTGTCTTTTACTGTTATCAAATGCTTCTGCTTTTCTTCAGGGTTTAATATGGTCTGCAATTGACATTTATGACCTTGCATTCTGTATTCCTTCACCATAAGCATTCTTTTTAAATTAATCCCAGCTCCCTCCCTGTTATTTATATTGCACACACCTTTAATGTTTATGTGGAAAGTTGGGGAAAACACCAGCACATTATTTCTGAATCTTTACTAATGGAAAGAGGACTGTGACAGTCTCCCCATATCACACATACCCACACATCTTGTGGTTTTGTATATGATAGCACATATTTATTTTGATACATACTTAAGACAATCAACTCCTGGGAGATTCATCTTTGATGTAGCTCAGTTGAGGTTAACAGTGTTCCCATAAAAATGAATCTGGACTACTGTACTTGGGTGAACACTCAGCAATGCTATATTTCTCACAGGTAACATTTTTAAAATATTCTTTAAAAGGTGACAAAAATGAAAATGTCAGAAATGGATCAAAGAGAAATAGTTTTATGACGGTATTTGAGTAGTTTATTTTATTTGCATCATCTTAGATGAGAATTTAGACAGACTGTTCAAATAAGTGTAGGCAGGAGGAGAATGGATTATGTCTAGGTGTTAAAACATTAACCCACATTTTTGGGGAAGCAACTTAGTTAGGACTTGATCCTGCAAAGATTTATGCCTGTGCTAACTTTAAACATGTGAGTAGACCCATTGATTTCAAAGGAGCTACTCACATGCTTAACTGCTTTGCTAAATTAAGTTCTTATTCTGTTACTTGGAGGTATCCATTTTGTTGGTTTGGGTATTCCTCTTTAGGCTTGGGTATTCCTCCACCAGGGCTAGTATGGGCAAGCTGTATTCATCCTGGTGAGTAAGTAAAATGCAGGTAACTTGAAAGTCCTTGTCAATATAAGGCTGGTACAATCTAGCACAGAGTGAGGATAGCACTGCAAGGTTTCAGATGAATAAATAAATTCAGTGTTAGTCCTTTCCCAGAACAACAGGACTAACTCCCTTGCAGAATCAGGCCCTCAAATTTAAGGATGCTCAACACAAAAGTGAAAACAAATCTGAATTTCTCTCAGTTCAACAGCTCATAATCAATGCAAAATTTTAATAGCCTATCAGCTTGCAATTTTTATTTACTTGCATCTAAAATGAGTCAAGGTAGAGCAGGCACCTTGCAGCAAAGTTCTTTCATGAAATTATATATAAATTGAAGAGGATAAATACAATAGAGTGGTTTAGACAGCAATGATTTTTCTGCAGGCAACATGCCAAATTTATTCAGTTTGCTTCCAATGTCTGTCTGAGTTGATAAGAAATAATAGCTACTGAGGTAACCTGATAGTAAGTGGCACAGATGATAGCATCTAAGCCTTTCTTTCCTCAGAAATATATAAAAACATTGTATGAAATAATTTCTATTAAAAATATTCAAAAGTAAGATCCATAATCAGACATAAAATAGATCAGGTTGAATCACTAAAGATTAAAGCACCTTTAAGAGTGCATGTGTGTGGAGCAGGGGAAAGGCCTTGAATATTGACTATGATATCTTCAGAAGAATTTTTATTATTTTTGCAATACAGACCCATAGCACTTTAAAAATCAGCATACTAAACTTTGGGAAAGCAATTATTGGTGTCAGTAGTACAGTACTGCAAGTGGCTTTACTTCATCATTTGCTTCCATTAGAGTAGCTTCCAACTCCTTTCTCTGCATTTGTTTCTAGGACCTGATCCAGAACTTCTTGGTTGAAAAGGGAAGATTCAACTTTCTTGGATTAGGCTCTTATTCTCCATTTGATCAGACAAACTGAAAAGAAATATAACTACACAGGGAAGCTATTAGACCTTGTACGTGGTTCCTTTCACCCATGAAGTCATTTCCCTAGTAGCCTGGACTGAGCATGCATACATACATAAAGCAATATAATGGAAAGCTATTCTGTTTGTTAAAATGTTTACAGAAAGTAGAGATCATTCTTTAAAACAGTAGGTAAAGAGGGTGGGTTTAGTTCTCATTTACACTAAATCCCCTTTTCACTTTGCTCTGGCAGTAAACAAAGTTTACTCCCACTTTAATGAGACTTTGCGCTGCCAGAGCAGTGTGAGGAGCCTTACTGGAAACGGGAATTAGGCTCTTAGCGTAAGTAGGAATCAAGGTCTTTGTCTTTCCCTTCAAAATCTAGAAAGAAATGGAATATATTAGAGTTTTGCAGCTTTCATCAATTCCTTCTATTTGAGAATAAAATCACTGAAAAGATGTGGGTTTAGTGCCAAAGGTCAGATCCAGCAAACCTTATGTAAGGCTGACAGACCCCAGTCTTTGGCAGGCGGGATCAAACCAGGGACCTCTGGAGCTTAGTGCATGAGCCTCTACTGCATGAGCTAAAAGCCAACTGCCAGTTAGCTAAGACTGTAGAGCAAATTCATTTAACTTTCTCTCTAAGTGGTCTCACTGCCACTAGATGGGACAGAACACCACACCCAGAAGGTGTGTAGGTTACACTTACTCACATCAATAGTTTCATGGCACTTAGTGGGACTAATTCCACTTAAAATTACACCAGTATAAACCTGAAGTAACTCCTCTGACTTTCCTGGATTTAATCCAGATTCACACCACTGTTAACTGAGAACAGAATTTGGCCTAGTAGGTCAATAAGAAATCGAGGTCTTGGTCAGTGTGATTTTTAAGAACTGCAGGATGAGCACTAAGCACATCCAGCCTTCTCTTTTCGCCACTGAAGTTGGTCAATGGGAAGTTTAGCATTGTCTTCAATAAGACCAGGATTTTCTTTGCTTTGCATATGCACCTTGCATAATTCCATTTATTTGGCAATTTACATGAAAACAAAAAGGTTGGAAAACAGCTTTGTATTAGATCAATGGGAAATTGGTACTCTCCTACCAAACATAGGAACACACTTATAATGAAAATTCATGAAGAAAAAGCATAGTTTATGATCTTCTGTGGGTGTGTTGGTGACTGACTAGTGGACAGCCCTCTTGTCCTTGTTCCCTTTCCCATCATTGTGTGGCTACAGTGTGCAGCAGAGGTAGTGGGAATTCCTATGAATCTTTCCCACAATCTCAGGGTTCAGCTAATTGCCATATTTGGGATCGGGAAGGAATTTTCCTCCAGGGCAGATTGGAAGAGGCCAGGGGGTTTTTCACCTTCCTCTGCAGCATGGGGCATGGGTCACTTGCTGAAGGATTCTCTGCACCTTGAAGTCTTTAAACCATGACTTGAGGACTTCAATAGCTCAGACATAGGTGAGAGGTTTATTGCAGGAGGTTTATTGCACCATCATTGAAGGCAGGAGGTCAGACTAGATGATCATAATTGTCCCTTCTGACCTTAATATCTATGAATCTCTACATTATGCAGTAGTGCAGAGCCTATATATGAGCTGACCCAAAAGCTCCCGGGAACCACAGTGTTTCTGCTATGTTTGGCTCTGCTCCATAACAATTTCCTTATACCTTTCTCCAACTTATGAATTACGTACACTAACCACAATATTTAAAGTACATGTGTCATATAAAATTTGGAGTATTGATCCTTCCAACTAGATGCAAACCTGGGAAGAACTTTAGTATGGAAACAGCTTGCCAGAAATTCACATATAGCGTAGTTCCAATGCAATACTACTAATGAAAGTATCTGATTAACAGACTCCTAATTCAGCAGAAAGTAGTATTATAGAAGGATTTGTTAAAATCAAACCCTGAGCAAGCAGATGGGACAGTATTTTCCACTTCTTGGGTTCCAGATGCCAAAATGACAAGCCTCTTCTAGCTATCTGAGAGAGTGAGACAGAAGTGTAATGGCACCATAAACATCAGCTTCACAAATGAAGCCTCAAGAGATGTAAAGTAAAAAAGGACACCACTGCTGTAGTATTGGCAAAAGAACCAATGTTATACTCACAGCCTGCAGAACCAGGAGAATGTTCCGAGATGAAATATTGCCAATTTTCTTTGATTCTGTGTAAAAGATGATTGAAGCCAGGTTCTTGCACACTAGGTAATACCATGACTATCTCCTCCTCCTCCTCTTCCACAGACTCTCTTTCAAAAAAATAAATCTAAAAAAGTAACATTGATTATACAGGACATTTCTAGTTTTAATTTTCAGCTTGGAGTTGAGGTGGCAGACTAGGTAGGGCTGATGAATATTAAACAGCTTGAGATTGACTTTACAGAACAACTGTGCCAACCCTGTATCATGCTGGAGTACATAAATAGAAACTAAGCAATCCATTTTAAATTAAATGGAAATAGGTGCCACAGATTGAGAAGAACCAACTAACTTCTGTTATTTACTTAAAGGAACCCTGCCCTTCCCCACCGCTAGTTTCTTCTCCTTTTATTTTTGTTTCACTGGTGGCACAATTTCTGGTTTGATTTAATAAATTTCAGATGGAAAACTTTTCCAATAGAAAATTTTCAACCAGCTCGTTCAGGGGAGGGCAAACTACAGCCCACGGGCTGGATCTGGCCCCTCAGGGCTTTCAGTCTGGCCTGCAGGATTGCCAGCCCCATGGCGCAGTGGGGCTAAGGCAGGCTCCCAGAAGCAGCTGGCATCATGTCCCTGCAGCCCTGGGGGTGTGGGGAGCAGAGGGCTCCTTGCGCTGCCCTCCCTTTCAGGCACCACCCCTCACAGTTCTTATTGGCCGGGAACAGGGAACCGCAGCCAATGGGAGCTTCGGGGGTGGTACCCACAGGTGAGGGCACGGGACATGGTGCTGGCCGCTTCTGGGAGCTGCGTCACAGGGCTGGCAATCGTGCGGGCCATATTGAAAGCCCTGACATGATGGATCCAGCCTGCAGTTTGCCCTTCCCCGCTCTAAGGTACGCACCTGGTGGCCACACACAAGAGACTGAAGGGCCACCTACCTAATTAGTGGAGCTGCGCAGGCATGACTCCACTAACTAGGTGCCTGGACCCTGGAGAAGATGCACATGTAAGGTGAGGTGGTGGCCTTGGGGGGAATAGAGGGTAGGTAGCAGGTGGCAGTGGGGTGAGAAGAGGGGGTTGGGGAATTTGGGATGTGCAGGGCTCTGGCAGCCAGAGAAAGAGTTTACTTTCCCCAGCTCCAGGGCTGCGGCTGCTGGGGAGAGAGAGCCCTCCTTCCCAGCCTCACCTCTGTGGTTGCTGTGGTGGGGGAGAGACCATCTTCCTTCCCAGCCCCAGCTCGAGGACTACTGCTGACGTGGGGGAGAGAGGGCACATCCATCACATTAGGAAGCTCAGACTACTGATATTAAAATATGAGTTGTGTACTTTTATTTGTAGAACAAGAAAATGTTTATTATTATTATTTTTTTTATATAGCACTTTTATCCAAAGCGCTTTACAATAGCTAGCTAATGGTACAAACAACATTTGGAAAGATCATTAAGTGGTCCGCCAAGACTCTCAGCAATTTTCAAGTGATTCGTGAAAAAAAAAGTTTGAAAACCACTGGCCTATGTAAACGAAGCATATGTGTGACCATTCTTCCCTTTGTTCACCAACAGATGGCAGCAGAGTGTCCCTTGCCCTCTACAGCTTCAGGCTACAAGGCTTACATCTACAAAATAAAAGGAGTACTTGTGGCACCTTAGAGACTAACCAATTTATTTGAGCATGAGCTTTCGTGAGCTACAACTCACTTCATCGGATGCATACCGTGGAAACTGCAGCAGACTTTATATACACACAGAGATGCTATTACCAGCAGGACAGTGGGGTGGGAGGAGGTATTGTTTCATGATCTCTGTGTGTATATAAAGTCTGCTCCATGGTATGCATGTTTCCACGGTATGCACCAGTTTCCACGATATGCATCCAATGAAGTGAGCTGTAGCTCACGAAAGCTCATGCTCAAATAAATTGGTTAGTCTCTAAGGTGCCACAAGTACTCCTTTTCTTTTTGCGAATACAGACTAACACGGCTGTTACTCTGAAATCTACAAAATACAACAGTAGTCAAAGAGTTCATCATTGAAGATAGTAAAGAAAGCTGATAACATAGCATTGACTAAGGGAACAAACAGCATTTGAGAACATTTCACACAAACAAGGCAATGAGGATTGAAACTTGTTAATAAAAATTCAGAGTAATTATCTACTTCCATGTTATTCTATTATAGTGTAAAATACTTATCTATTTTACCAACTCTTCTGGAGGTAGATGGATTAAAGAAGCAGCTTTAGAACAATTTGGAGTTTTCAAAGGAAATGTATGGATTTATTACAGGCATGGAAGCATATCAAGTCTGAACCAACTGGCTGACACATAAGTGCAGTCATGATGATGGTGGTCACTGTCAGTCTTCCTCTTTTCTAGCTTTATCTTTTGGGTTTCTGCTTTAATTGTCTCACCTGAAAATCATCCTTATTCACTACTATAATGGGAACACTTCTGAGACTACATAAAAACAATAGAAAGTCTGTAGGGAGCATTTCTATAGTACACTCTCTTCCTTATTCCTATACCTCAATCTCAGTAAAGTTTTTTCATTAGTGCCATATTTTCATAAACTTGTACAGGATAAGTGTAATGTTTTCATGGTCTTCCACCTTATAAAGACCAAGCCATGCAAAAGGTTTGGCTCAAACTCAGACCTCACCTACAATCAGGACAGGTTTAAGTTCCAGTAAAGCCCACAGATATCAGGCCAAGTCCACAAACGTTCACCAGAAGATTGATGGGCACAGTGCATTCACCTGCAGATGTTCTCCAGATTCTTCATCAGACCCACACTTACTGTCACTCTTTGGGGAAATTATGGTCTGGCACCTGCCTCCCCAAGCCTGAAGACCTGCATTCAGTGGGTCCAGGCGAGCCATTTCCTTCTTCATTTTGGTGGGCCATCACCTACTACTACCCAATAATAATAATGGGGGGGGAGTAAGCACTTAAATTCCCACTGCCCTGTAGGAAAATGCTCCTGAAAAAGCAGCTCTTGCTTCACAGTGAGTGCCTATAAAGAATCTAGGCACTTCTGGAGTTCCCTAGTAACAAAGACTTTACTGGTTACCTGACTACTATGCTATGTCTTATAAATGCTATTCCACCTAGCCTTGGTCTGCTGCAGATGCACCAATAATTCCCCACTTATGCTATCAAGGGTGAGTTCTTTCTTCTTTAAAAATCCCTTCACTCCAAAAGTAGAAGAAAGGAGAAGCTGCCAAGTAGTACACTGAAGACTGGGAATAGGGAGGCCACACATCAGCTTGAAGAGAATACTAGTAAGTGAGTTGGCTGGTCCTAGGGAAGAGCAGCTGTTTAGGGGGTTATATTAGGAAGGGATAGGTGAATCCCTGAGTCTGGGGACAGGGGCTTCTTGGAGTTTTGGGTTCTGTAGAAATTGAGCTGACAGAGTTACATTCCCTGCCAAGTGGAACTGCAAGGTCACATTGTGTTATATATTTCACACAGCTCAAACCCTGTAGAGTTCATCCTTCTCTAATGAGAACACCAATATTAATCTTCACTATTATAGAATGGTTGCTGTTCCCCAAATTCCCTATTTTCTCTGACTGCATAAAACGAGATCAGTTATTATCTCATTGCTTCCACGACACCTTGCAGAATTTTTTTTATATGATGCTCACAAAGCTTGCTCATTGGATAGGTTGCCAAGGTTCACAAGCAGGGTTTGCATGAGCATGCATGCTTGCTTCAGTTTCCCAGTTTTTCTGTGAGCAGATTAACTTTCATCTTTTTAACCCACTGGTAAAATCTACACCTGCGTTAAGAGGTTTGGAATCTGGTCACCTTTATCTATCTTAATTTTAAACATTCATACTCTAACAATCAAAGGACTTACTTCACCCACTCTGCTTCTCCTGTAGCTCATTAACAAGCAAACCTCTGGTTAAGGAACTTCATTATTCAGTTTAAAAAAAATCTTCTATATTTTAAAAGCAGTTGCAAGTTATATAGTAACTCCTCACTTAACATCGTCCCAGTTAATGTTGTTTCATTGTTATGTTGCCGATCAGTCAGGGAACACGCTCGTTTAAAGTTGCGCAATGCTCCCTTATAATGTTGTTTGGCAGCCGCCTGCTTTGTCCACTGCTTGCAGGAAGAGCAGCCCGTTGGAGCTAGCTGGTGGAGGCTTGGAACCAGGGGCCAGCAGCCCCCCCATCAGCTCCCCGCTCCCCTAAGTTCCCTGTGCAGCAGGCTATCAATTGCTGAGCAGTTCAGCTGTCCCTCTCCCACTGCCATGTGCTGTTCCTGCCCTCTGCCTTGGAGCTGCTCCCCGAGCCTCCTGCTTGCTGTGCTGGGGGTGGGGGCGGGGAGAGGTGTCCCCCTCTAATGTGCTAATGTCAGGGTGTCCCCCTCCCCCCGCTCCTGTACCCCATCTCCATAGAGCAGGGTGGGGACATGACAGGAGTCAGGACAGAGCGAGCTTGCTGGTAGCAGCTGCTATCTCAACTTGCTGATCTACTTCAAAAGGCAATATACTTAGAGTGGCATCAGAGTACTTAAAGGGGCAAGGCACGTCTCTCTCTTTCAGACACACACACCACACGGTGTGTGTCTCTGTATTTCCCTCTCTCTCTCTCTCTCTCTCTCTCTCTCTCTCAGAGTGTGCATCTGTCTCTCTCTGCCATGCTGTGTCTCCTCCCTCCATTCATGCTGCCCTTGTAGAGTGTGAGGATACATTAACAATGTGTTAACCCTTGAGGGCTCAACCGAGTGCTAGTTCATCATTTAGCAGCAAGGCATTCCCGGGGAAATATCCCACCCTCTTCCTCCACCACTTCAACCAAGCTTCACAATCATCATTGCTGTGTACAGTATTAAATTGTTTAAAACTTATACTGTGTATATCTGTGGATGTATCTATAAAGTCTAAATTTATATAAATAAAATATCGTCTTTTGTCTAGCAAAAAACATTTCCAAGGAACCTAACCCCTGCTATTTACATTAATTCTTATTGGGAAATTGGATTCACTTAACATCGTTTCGCTTGAAGTAGCATTTTTCAGGAACACAACTACAGCGTTAAGCGAGGAATTATTGTACTTGCAAAGTGAACGTCAATACAATTATTGATTTTTTCATAGAGTTAACCATGAATATTCCATGAAGAAATAGAGTATCTCTGTGATGCTGGCAGATCAGGTGCCAGCTGATGCAAAGGAACCAGGCCTCGCTGAACAATGCACAGCTGGAAACCAGTCTGGCTCGCCTATATGTTAGTATTGTTAAGGTAGATATTAGAGTTGTAAGAATGTGTTTGATGTTTAGACCTCATGAATAGCTTGTAGGATGCTGTATGTATTAGGCCACATCTACACTATTGAGTTTACAGCAGCACAACAGTTGTGCTGCTGTAAGATCGCTTGCGTAGCTGCTCTACGCCGATGGCAGAGAGCTCTTCTGTCAACATAATTAAACCACCTCCAACGAGCGGCAGTAGCTATGTCAGCGGGAGATGTTCTCCTGCCGACATAGCGCTGTCCACACCAGCGCTTCTGTCAGTGCAACTTATGTCGATTGGAGAGGTGTTTTTTCACACCTCTGAGCAACATACTTTGCTAGTATTAACATAGCTTTAGTCTCACTTAGCTGTACCCCACATTGCAAAACAATACCAAATGTTTGCTTTGTAAACCTCTGTAATTCAAAAAGGAATAGAGAAGGCTTCCTATAGAAGATGTTAGGTCCTTCCCAATGAGAAGGCCTTTGAAACCAAATGAGTCCATGTGAGACATCGAAAGAACAAAGGCTTTGTTAAATGAACTCCTCACCCACTCCAGGCAGAGGAGACCTGTCCATGAACTCATCCCATTAGCTTGGGCTCTGGGGAGAAGGGGATAAAATCTCTGACAAAGAGAAACTTAGTTCTTTTTGCTGCTTTGACTCTGTAAGGGCAAGAATCACTAAGCATAAGCAAAAGACCCCTAGCTGTTTTGCTTGTGTTAGCCCTAAAGAACATATGGAGTGTGCTTATTATAGACGTTCCTATTCTCTTTCTGAACCTAAGACTAACTCCTTTTGGTGTGTAGGTTATCTGCTTTAACCTTGTAAATAATCAATTTATTTTCCTAGTTAATAAACCTTTTGTTTATTATAGGATTGGCCACACGAGTTGTCTTTGGTGAGAGATCTAGGGTGCACTTGACCTGGGCATGGTCTGTGACTCCGTGTTAAGGCTGTTGCAGTGCTTGAGGAGTTCACACTTGTTACTTAGTTTGCGAAATCTAATTATAGAACACACAACCAATTTGGGGTTTGTACCCTATTTCCTGGCGGTCTGTCCTAAGACATGCACTCATGTCCCTAGGCCACTCCGGACCGGGTGACAATCTGAAATGGGGTTTTGATTTATAGTGCTCTTGAAGAATTTTCCTTTTATTGATGTCACTGAATTATTTTTCTTATGCGAATTAAGAAGAAAAAACTAGGTGATATTTTTGGAAGAGGTGGGTGAATCATCAGAAAGGAGATTTTGTATGGCACTGATGTACTAACGATAAACCACACTTTGAACAGCCTGTGAGCAGAAGGGTGTTGTGTACATAAGTTCACCACTGAATCTACAGAAGTATATGTTAGTATATAGGTCTATTTGTTAGCTTGGGTTAGAATTTTGGGTTTGACTTTTTGATACTCTTATACTATTATGTGTAAACAAAGAAAAAAAGACACTGATGTTGCTTCTGCCTCGACAGATAGATTTGTTAGTACAATGGGAATAGATAAGGGTGGTTAAAGTGTTACTCAGAGCACACTTTAAGGTAAAATCAAGCAACCAGTCAGGGAGGGGCAAAGGGGCTTAGGTGGCAGGTATAAAACACTAAAAGACCATAGAAATGCCCGGCCCTGACCGGAGCACAGCCTCACTCCTTACCCCACCCATGGGGTACAAAAGAGGTGGGATGAAGACCCCAGACCCAAAATGGAACATGACCCTAAGTTGTAAGGGGTGGGACTGTGGTCATGCATTTCAGGTATAATTATGCCTCCTGAAGAAGGGGGACGAGACACTGGGAAACAAGGCTCTGCAGCGTCAGAGTTATGGGACACATATTTGCTGGAAACTAACCCCAATAAACATTGCATTGTCTACACTTTGGACTTCTGGTCTTCTGCTTTCTGTCTGTGTGACAAGAGCCAGGGGAGATGGTGAAGGGTAAGCCCTCTAACAGTATGTTATTCTTTGTCATCAGTAGGAAGTCTGTTCATAGTTTCAGGTCAATATCCTGCAATACATTCCATGCAGGTGGACTCATGCACCTACACAGAGCCTGACTGAAGTCAACAGGATACTTAATTAAGCACATTAAGTGCTTTGCTGAATCCAAACTCCTATTCCAAAAGGTCCTCATCTGAGGCCCACTGAAGTCAATGAGGATTTGTTTGTTTTTAGGTGATTATTCTTTTTAGTTTAATGGACATTGGATCAGACTCAGATTGCCCATCAAAACAAATTATGCATACTCTTTGCCACTTGATGTTATTTTTTGTTTTGGTTGCATATACTTTAGTAGAGAATAGAGCAGTTTATGGACAATTTTCTGAGATTAACACTATTTCTAGTTATTTGTAATATTCTAAGAATTATGAAGTGTTATATAATGACCTTAAATGGTTTGAATGATAAAGAAATTTTTTCTGTAACTTAGCTGAGTATTAACATACCATCTGCATTGTACGTTCTTCATTAGAACTTTATGCAATTCATGCAGCATGCAGTGTATAATCTAAAAAGAAAAACAGTGAGGAGATGAATACACAGAAGATAAGGCTATAGGATGTTTGAAGTGTATCTTGATTAAGCTCAACTAGAAACTTTGTATGTGAAATTCAAAATGTATACGAAATTAGCTTCACGTGAGAAATACCAGTTTTCCCTTCTTGTTAACATCAAAATGATTTTCCACTCAGTTAAGTCTATTATAATTTACTTCTGAGACATGAACTACTTCCTTAAATGCACTGGAAATTAAGCTTTTATTTTATGACAGTGAAGCTTAAACTGAAACACTCTTTTCCCTACTTGACATTTACAAATAGCAGAAGTCACACAGTGATAAAATAGTAATGAAATTAAAATAGGTTAGTCTTCATTTAAATTACAAAGATGTGCTTTTCTCAGAGTTCACACCTTGGTATATGATGACACACTAGAAAAATATCTCCTTTCTGACAGATAAGACTAGAAGTTCATGGGACAATAAGCTGTTTACCATTAGCAGCCTGTATAATTTTATTTAAAGTAATACATATAACTTCCATATCATATTATATACAGGGATCTCAATGTGCTTTACTAACAATTAATTCATCCCTTAGGGCACCCCTGAGAGGTTAAGCCATTTGACCAAGGTGAGTCAGAAAATTTGTAGCACAGCCAAGAATGGGAACACAGGGTTAGATCCTTAGTGGATGTAAATGGATGCAGCTCCATTGACTTCAGTTATGCCCACTTACACCACAATCCTTATTCAGACAGAACTTACTGACATTAACATTATTTTGCACATCAGAGCATGTGATGGGTTCTTATTTTACCTGAATAAGAACTTGGTAAGTTAAGGACTGCAGAATGTGACCCTGGGCTGTAGAAAAGTTATTCTACAGCATAAAATGCCAAATGATAAATTGTCATAGTTTGTTCTCATTTAAACAGTATGACAAAAACGATCAAACTTCCATTCCTGAAGTTTCAGTTACTTCAGTGGGAGCTGGGAAAAAAAAACAGACAATGTATTTAGAGGCCTAAATGTTAAATGTGCCTAAATTTAGCCACCAAATTTTTTTAAATGACCTATTTATCTACAATGGCATATATAAATGACTTTTAAAAATTTGTCTCATGGAAGTTAGAAGCACTATAAATATTAATGGCTTGTATTAGATTCTCCCCCCCTATGCTTTTTCTTTAATCAGATATTCATGATTAGTTGATTGGAAACCCATTTTTGAAAACCATTGGTTTCAGGAGACAGCCTCCTTTTTTGGTCCTTTGACATGGTGAACTTGGTGACTTAATTATAATTATGTATGTCATGTAAGCCCTTCAACTATTAGAGCTACCAAAAAAGGATATTGCCTTCGAAAAATAGAAGAAGAGTTGCTGATTGAGGGGTGAGTGAAATATGCACAACGAAATGAAAGCCCACAACATTTGAGTGTTTGAATGTATTCTTTGTTTGTTTATTTTATATAGTTTCACAGAAAATTCTGTGAAATGTTGCAGTTTTGCCTTGAAACATCAAATTTTGAGCAAAACTAGATAAGATGGTTAAGGCTCTGGAGTGGAGCTCAGGACATCTGGATTCAGTTCCAAGCCCTACGACAGACTTCCTGTGTGAACCTGGGCAACTCGTTTAAACTCTGTGGCCCAATTTGACAAAGCAGTTAAGAACATGCTTAACTTTAAGCATATGCCTAAGTCTCATTGGCACATGCTTAAATGCTGCCTTGATTACAGATAGTTTGCTGAGTCAGGGCCTCCGTGCTTCAGTTCCCTATCTGTAAGAGGGGAACACCATCATCACTTCCTTTCTCCCTTCCATCTCACCATCTCACTTCCTTTGTCTGTCTTGTCTAGTAAGTTTGTGAGCTCTTCAGGGCAAAGAGCATCACTGACTCTGTATAGTGCAAAGCACCATGAAGCCCTTACTTCAGCTGGGGCCTCTAAGCTCTACAATATTGCAAAGAATGAGTGTATTGTTTGTGTTTGTTTTAAAAGGAAGCCTCCCTTAATTCTGAAATGAATCTGCAGTCATTTTTTCCTATGAAGTTTCCCAAAAAGCATTATTTTCACCCAGCCCTACTCAGTCTATCCTCCACTATACTCCCATTCCTACAAGCACATTTCCCACTGCCCTCCACCTCTTGCTCCTATAGGCCAGTTTGTGGACTAACTTGGCCACTGGGTCTGCCAAGGCCTGGCCAGCTGGTTTAGACTGTACACTAACAGATATTCTTCATAAATAGAGAGACTGAGTTGTCCCAGGGCAGAAAAAAAGCATGGTGGTTCCCAGGACACTGCATGGAAAAAAAAAAAAAAAAAAGCCTCCTTTCAATCTTTTAACCAATTTGGTAGGTATTCCCAATCCCTCCCCCCACCACGTCCAAAATCTGGTATTTTAGCATAAATTATAAGTATGCCTCTTGATTTAACCAACTATTTATGAAGAAATTGTATGGGTTCTGATTTTTTATGATTAATTCTTTACAAGCTTCCCTCACTAAGAAACTCTTAGTAGTATATCCCTGGTGTTCAGTAATTCAGACTGTCATCTATTAAATTATTGCCATACATTTGCTCTTCAGAATTACTCCTCAGTAAAATGTCTATTATGAGGTTACACATTTTGATGAGGGCTTGAGATTGTATTGGCAATAGCAGTTGTCAGAAGGCCATACTGTACTGCAGAAGGCCAGATCTGGCACATTTCTCTTCATGGGGGAAATGTACAGAGTTAACTTTCTTCATCTTTGCAAACATCACTGTTCTCACATTTCCTCCCACATTCTCCTCTAGGCTTCCTTCTTGCTTTGTCCCTACAGTGGTGTGTGAAACTGGAAAAGAGCAGCATTAAAGGCAGCAAGAGCAACTTGTGAACGCATCACAAACTCAAGGTCATAGGAAAATATAAACCATGAACATGGAAGTTCAAGTTCTAACTATCTAAATGGAAGGGGGAAACATATGAAGAGGTACTTTCTATTCAGCAACAAATACATGTATGGACAGACTGTTGGTTACACTGGAAACTGCATCTATATATGCGTTGCCCAGTTGAATCCTGTTCCCTGACTGAAAGCATCAAAGGCAGACAGCAAAGTCAGAGTAGAAATGCATGAATAGAAATGCCATTTCTATTTCATTGAGCCGTGGGTAAGTCTAGTTTGTGCTATGCTTCTGTGCAGGATTTCTCATTATTTGTATTTTAGAACACTTAATCTTAATTTCTATAACTTCATACATTGAACATGTACAATAGAGAAAGGCTTGGTAAAATGTTTTTATTCCATAGTTGATGGATAGGGCTCCATGTTTGTCATGGAGGTTGCGGAAGTCATGGTTTCCGTGACTTTCCGTGACTACTGAGGCAGCCCTGCAGCCAGCCCCTCGAGCAGCTCCACAGCCATCCATGTGCTCAGATGGCCATGGGCAGCTGGCACAAAAGATCACCCAAGCAGTGGCCGGTGCAGCTTGCCTCAAGGACTGCCTGAGCAGCAGCCCCCCGGGGTGCTCCCTCCCCTAAGATTTAGTCAGGGGAATTTATAGTATAAGTCATGGACAGATCACAGGCCATGAGTTTTTATTTATTGTCTGTGACCTGTCCATGACTTAAATACCCATGACTAACTTGTAGCCTTACTGATGGATAATATTGATATTTATTCCTAAGCACTTTTTATTTTTATCAATTTAAATTTTCACAGTTTCAGGAAATTACAAGGGACCAGACAAACTGTTTAGTGATGATAGATGCTGAGATTCAAAAAGTTAAAGCTTTATAAAATGTTACAAACTGTCAACACCACATGTCGAAATACACAAAGTAAATATCTTTAAATCAACTAAGTTATTAAGGAGTATTTTTCATACTTTGCCTATATATGTACGTTTCTATTATTGATGGAAATATTGTGTGTATATATGGTGAAATCAACCTTTACCGATTAAAAAAAAAATCTAATCCTTCCAGGCCTTCATAGAATATGCAGTGAGGATTTTGCTAGTTCTTCACCTGATAACTCAGTCTTGCTTGGGTTAGAGAAGGGAGTAGAAAGAAGAAACTTCAACAAATGCACCAATGGGCATTTCATGTCAATACATTTCAACCTCTCCTATAAAATGTATAACCCACTGTCATAAATATAAAGGGAAGGGTAAACCCCTTTGAAATCCCTCCTGGCCAGGGGAAAGCTCCTCTCACCTGTAAAGGGTTAAGAAGCTAAAGGTAACCTCGCTGGCACCTGACCAAAATGACCAATGAGGAGACAAGATACTTTCAAAAGCTGGGAGGAGGGAGAGAAACAAAGGGTCTGTGTCTGTCTGTAGTCGTCTTGGCCGGGGACAGAACAGGAATGGAGTCTTAGAACTTTTAGAGTAACAGCCGTGTTAGTCTGTATTCGCAAAAAGAAAAGGAGGACTTGTGGCACCTTAGAGACTAACCAATTTATTAGAGCATTGAGACTAACCAATTTATTAGAGCATAGAGACGCAGGACAGTGGGGTGGGAATAGGTATTGTTTCATATTCTCTGTGTATATATAAAGCCTGCTGCAGTTTCCACGATATGCATCTGAAGAAGTGAGCTGTAGCTCACGAAAGCTTATGCTCTAATAAATTGGTTAGTCTCTAAGGTGCCACAAGTCCTCCTTTTCTTTTTTAGAACTTTTAGTAAGTAATCTAGCTAGGTATGTGTTAGATTATGATTTCTTTAAATGGCTGAGAAAAGAATTGTGCTGAATAGAATAACTATTTCTGTCTGTGTATCTTTTTTGTAACTTAAGGTTTTGCCTAGAGGGGTTCTCTATGTTTTTGAATCTAATTACCCTGTAAGATATCTACCATCCTGATTTTACAGGGGGGATTTCTTTATTTCTATTTACTTCTATTTTTTATTAAAAGTCTTCTTGTAAAACACTGAATGCTTTTTCATTGTTTTCAGATCCAAGGGTTTGGGTCTGTGGTCACCTATGCAAATTGGTGAGGCTTTTTATCCAACATTTCCCAGGAAAGGGGGAGTGCAAGTGTTGGGAGGATTGTTCATTGTTCTTAAGATCCAAGGGTCTGGGTCTGTAGTCACGTAGGCAAATCGGTGAGGCTTTTTACCAAACCTTGTCCAGGAAGTGGGGTGCAAGGTTTTGGGAAGTATTTTGGGGGGAAGGACGCGTCCAAACAGCTCTTCCCCAGTAACCAGTATTAGTTTGGTGGTGGTAGCGGCCAGTCCAAGGATAACGGGGGTAATATTTTGTACCTTGGGGAAGTTTTGACCTAAGCTGGTAAAGATAAGCTTAGGAGGTTTTTCATGCAGGTCCCCACATCTGTACCCTAGAGTTCAGAGTGGGGGAGGAACCGTGACATGGTGGCGCAGTGGTGGGATTAACCTGAAATCATTTTGAGATCCAGTTGAGATTTTTTGAACTAGAAATACAGATTTTAAAAAGGAATTTTTAGGAAGTCCAGAAAGCAGCTTTGAAACTGAAAGCAGCTTGGTTTCTCTCTGCTTTGTGGCCAAGCAGAGACAAAAGGGGATTATCTTGTGAATTGCAGGTTTTCTTTGCCTGGAGGCAGGGTACTTAACTCCTGCAGGGAAATTCACAGTCTTCCAACCCAGAGGTTTTTTTTTTCTTTTCTTCCTAAAAGTAAATAGGGGGTGTGTGCTCTACCCATTTGCCTGGAGACAAAAGTGGCAGGGTTTTTTTTAGGATTTTGATTTTTTTTTGTTTTACAAGGAGCACAGGTTTGAAAAGAATTTTTTTTTCTTTGGGCTGGGTAAGCAGGTTTCCAAGTAGTTGGAGGTTTTTTGCTTTAATTTGGGCCCAGAGCAGAGACAAGGGAATTGTCTTCTTCTGTAGGCTGACAATCACTATCAGAGAATAGGTATTCTATTCCAGCACAGCAAAATTTTACAGCCAAGTTTTGTTTGTTTATTTCTAAACCTCGGGTGTAAAGTTAGTTAAAAACAGAGAGGTTAGAATGGCCAAATCCTCGGCTCGACTACAGCTGGAATTAGCCAAATTTCAGGCTGAGGAAAAACAAAGGGAACATGAAAGACAGATAGAACTCATGCGGCTGGAGAAGGAGGTACAGGAGGCTGCCCACAAGAGGGAAATGGAGGCAAGGAAGCATGTGGAGGAGATGGAGAGGATAAAGGCCCAGCAGAATATACCAACAAACCCTAGCAATCCTTCTCCAGGTACCACTTCCCATCCCAGAAAGTTCCCCACCTACAAGGCAGGTGATGATACTGAGGCCTTCTTAGAAAACTTCGAAAGGGCCTGCCTTGGGTACAACATCTCTACTGACCAATACATGGTAGAGCTGAGGCCGCAACTCAGTGGACCCTTAGCTGAGGTGGCAGCTGAAATGCCTAAAGAACATATGAACAAGTATGAACTGTTTAAATCCAAGGCGAGAGTCAGAATGGGGATAACACCCGAGCAGTCTCGTCGGAGGTTCCGAGCCCTAAGGTGGAAACCAGACATGTCATTTACCCGACATGCCTACCACATTGTGAAACATTGGGATGCCTGGATATCAGGAGCAAGTGTTGAATCTCCAGTAAATTTGCCCTTCCTAATGCAAATGGAACAATTCTTAGAGGGTGTTCCTGAGGAAATAGAAAGATACATCCTAGATGGGAAACCCAAAACTGTAATCGAGGCAGGAGAGATTGGAGCCAGATGGGTGGAGGTGGCAGAGAAGAAGAAAACTGGTCGCAGTTGGAGCGGAGACCAGAAGGGACCACCCCAGACCACACCCTATTACCGGGGGCTGCCCAAAGCCCCACCTACCTCCCAAAGAACCCTCCAGACCTCTTATCGTCCCACCACCCCGTTCTCCAGCAACCCACCTCGCCCCGGTGACCCGTCAGCTGGACGATGTTTTAAATGTAACGAGCTGGGGCATGTAAAGGCCAACTGCCCCAAGAACCCCAACAGATTACAGTTCATTGCACCGGAATCACACCAGAGGTCCACAGGCCCAGATACCTCCCAGATACCCTTGGAGCGGAGGGAAACTGTGAGTGTGGGCAGGAAGAAGGTCACCGCGTGGAGGGACACCGGAGCACAAGTGTCAGCTATCCATGCTTCCTTAGTGGACCCCAATTTAATCAACCCAGAGATCCAAGTGACGATTCAACCCTTCAAGTCCAACTCTTTCAATTTGCCTACAGCCAAGTTGCCTGTCCAGTACAAGGGCTGGTCAGGAATGTGGACTTTTGCAGTCTATGATGATTATCCCATCCCCATGCTGTTGGGGGAAGACTTGGCCAATCACGTGAAGCAGGCCAAGAGGGTGGAAACGGTCACCCGCAGCCAGGCTAAACAAGCCGTGGGGCCTAGCTCTGTTCCGGAAACTTCTATCAGGGCCCGGTCAGAGGTGATGGACCCAGACCCCAGGCCAATGTCTGCAACAGCAGTAGTGGATCCAGTCCCAGAGACCCAGACGGAACCAGTCCCAGAACCGGAACCAGCCAAACAACCAACACCAGACCCCGTGCCAGCACTGAATCCAGTACTTGCAACCTCAACACCAGAGGGCCCCACCGAACCTGAACTGGCAGCAGCCGATAACCCTACACAAGAGGCTCAGCCGGAGCCTGAATCCCAACATAGTGCACCAGCGGAGAGCGGTTCACAGTCAACAGAAACAGCTCCATCCCCTATATCACTTCCAGAGGGACCACGCCTATGTCCCCAATCCAATGAGGAACTGATGTCTCCAGCATCAAGGGAACAGTTCCAGACCGAACAGGAAGCAGATGAAAGCCTCCAGAGAGCGTGGACGGCGGCACGGAGCAACCCACCGCCTCTCAGCTCTTCTAATCGATCCAGGTTTGTTGTAGAAAGAGGACTTTTATACAAGGAAACTCTTTCTGGGGGACACCAGGAAGACTGGCATCCTCAGAGACAGTTGGTAGTTCCAACTAAATACCGGGCCAAGCTCTTGAGCTTAGCCCATGATCACCCTAGTGGCCATGCTGGGGTGAACAGGACCAAAGACCGTTTGGGGGGGTCATTCCACTGGGAGGAAATGGGCAAGGATGTTTCTACCTATGTCCAGTCTTGTGAGGTGTGCCAAAGAGTGGGAAAACCCCAAGACCAGGTCAAAGCTCCTCTCCAGCCACTCCCCATCATTGAAGTTCCATTTCAGCGAGTAGCTGTGGATATTCTGGGTCCTTTTCCGAAAAAGACACCCAGAGGAAAGCAGTACATACTGACTTTCATGGATTTTGCCACCCGATGGCCGGAAGCAGTAGCTCTAAGCAACACCAGGGCTAAACGTGTGTGCCAGGCACTAGCAGACATTTTTGCCAGGGTAGGTTGGCCCTCCGACATCCTCACAGATGCAGGGACTAATTTCCTGGCAGGAACTATGAAAAACCTTTGGGAAGCTCATGGGGTAAATCACTTGGTTGCCACTCCTTACCACCATCAAACAAATGGCATGGTGGAGAAGTTTAATGGAACTTTGGGGGCCATGATACGTAAATTCGTAAATGAGCACTCCAATGATTGGGACCTAGTATTGCAACAGTTGCTCTTTGCCTACAGAGCTGTACCACATCCCAGTTTAGGGTTTTCCCCATTTGAACTTGTATATGGCCGTGAGGTTAAGGGGCCATTGCAGTTGGTGAAGCAGCAATGGGAGGGATTTACACCTTCTCCAGGAACTAACATTCTGGACTTTGTAACCAACCTACAAAACACCCTCCGAACCTCTTTAGCCCTTGCTAGAGAAAACTTACAGGATGCTCAAAAAGAGCAAAAAGCCTGGTATGATAAACATGCCAGAGAGCGTTCCTTCAAAGTAGGAGACCAGGTCATGGTCTTAAAGGCGCTCCAGGCCCATAAAATGGAAGCATCGTGGGAAGAGCCATTCACGGTCCAGGAGCGCCTGGGAACTGTTAATTATCTCATAGCATTCCCCACCTCCAACCGAAAGCCTAAGGTGTACCATATTAATTCTCTAAAGCCCTTTTATTCCAGAGAATTAAAGGTTTGTCAGTTTACAGCCCAGGGAGGAGACGACGCTGAGTGGCCTGAAGGTGTTTACTACGAAGGGAAATGTGCTGGTGGTGTGGAAGAGGTGAACCTCTCCATGACCCTTGGGCGTATGCAGTGACAGCAGATCCAGGAGCTGTGCACTAGCTACGCGCCAACGTTCTCAGCCACCCCAGGACTGACTGAACGGGCATACCACTCCATTGACACAGGTAATGCTCACCCAATTAGGGTCCAACCTTCCCGGGTGTCTCCTCAAGCTAAAACTGCTATAGAAAGGGAGATCCAGGATATGTTACAGATGCGTGTAATCCGCCCCTCTGAAAGTGCATGGGCATCTCCAGTGGTTCTAGTTCCCAAACCAGATGGGGAAATACGTTTTTGCGTGGACTACCGTAAGCTAAATGCTGTAACTCGCCCAGACAACTATCCAATGCCACGCACTGATGAACTATTAGAGAAACTGGGACGGGCCCAGTTCATCTCTACCTTGGACTTAACCAAGGGGTACTGGCAGGTACCGCTAGATGAATCTGCCAAGGAAAGGTCAGCCTTCATCACACATCTCGGGCTGTATGAATTTAATGTACTCCCTTTCGGGCTGCGAAATGCACCCGCCACTTTCCAAAGACTTGTAGATGGTCTCCTAGCGGGATTAGGAGAATATGCAGTCGCCTACCTTGACGATGTGGCCATATTTTCGGATTCCTGGGCAGACCACCTGGAACATCTACAAAAAGTCCTTGAGCGCATAAGGGAGGCAGGACTAACTGTTAAGGCTAAGAAGTGTCAAATAGGCCTAAACAGAGTGACTTACCTTGGACACCAGGTGGGTCAAGGAACTATCAGCCCCCTACAGGCCAAAGTGGATGCTATCCAAAAGTGGCCTGTCCCAAAGTCAAAGAAACAGGTTCAATCCTTCTTAGGCTTGGCCGGTTATTACAGACGATTTGTACCGCACTACAGCCAAATCGCTGCCCCACTGACAGACCTAACCAAAAAGAAACAGCCAAATGCTGTTCAGTGGACCGGAAAGTGTCAGAAGGCCTTTAACAAGCTTAAAGCGACACTCATGTCTGACCCTGTACTAAGGGCCCCAGACTTTGACAAACCGTTCCTAGTAACCACAGATGCATCCGAGCGTGGTGTGGGAGCAGTTTTAATGCAGAAAGGACCTGATCAAGAATTCCACCCTGTAGTGTTTCTCAGCAAAAAACTGTCTGAGAGGGAAAGCAACTGGTCAGTCACTGAAAAAGAATGTTATGCCATTGTCTACGCTCTGGAAAAGCTACGCCCATATGTTTGGGGACGGCGTTTCCACCTGCAAACCGACCATGCTGCACTAAAGTGGCTTCACACCGTCAAAGAAACTAACAAAAAACTTCTTCGGTGGAGTTTAGCTCTCCAAGATTTTGATTTCGACATCCGACACATCTCAGGAGCTTCTAACAAAGTGGCTGATGCACTCTCCCGTGAAAGTTTCCCAGAATCAACTGGTTAAAATCGTCCTTGAGATGTGGAAAATATTGTTAGTCTTTATGTACTTGGTAGTATATTTAGAGATGCATGTGTCTTATTAACTCTGTTTTCCTAGAGCTCCAGGAAGAAATCCCAGCCAGTGTTTCACCCTAGCTGAGATTTGGGGGGCGTGTCATAAATATAAAGGGAAGGGTAAACCCCTTTGAAATCCCTCCTGGCCAGGGGAAAGCTCCTCTCACCTGTAAAGGGTTAAGAAGCTAAAGGTAACCTCGCTGGCACCTGACCAAAATGACCAATGAGGAGACAAGATACTTTCAAAAGCTGGGAGGAGGGAGAGAAACAAAGGGTCTGTGTCTGTCTGTAGTCGTCTTGGCCGGGGACAGAACAGGAATGGAGTCTTAGAACTTTTAGTAAGTAATCTAGCTAGGTATGTGTTAGATTATGATTTCTTTAAATGGCTGAGAAAGAATTGTGCTGAATAGAATAACTATTTCTGTCTGTGTATCTTTTTTGTAACTTAAGGTTTTGCCTAGAGGGGTTCTCTATGTTTTTGAATCTAATTACCCTGTAAGATATCTACCATCCTGATTTTACAGGGGGGATTTCTTTATTTCTATTTACTTCTATTTTTTATTAAAAGTCTTCTTGTAAAACACTGAATGCTTTTTCATTGTTTTCAGATCCAAGGGTTTGGGTCTGTGGTCACCTATGCAAATTGGTGAGGCTTTTTATCCAACATTTCCCAGGAAAGGGGGAGTGCAAGTGTTGGGAGGATTGTTCATTGTTCTTAAGATCCAAGGGTCTGGGTCTGTAGTCACGTAGGCAAATCGGTGAGGCTTTTTACCAAACCTTGTCCAGGAAGTGGGGTGCAAGGTTTTGGGAAGTATTTTGGGGGGAAGGACGCGTCCAAACAGCTCTTCCCCAGTAACCAGTATTAGTTTGGTGGTGGTAGCGGCCAGTCCAAGGATAACGGGGGTAATATTTTGTACCTTGGGGAAGTTTTGACCTAAGCTGGTAAAGATAAGCTTAGGAGGTTTTTCATGCAGGTCCCCACATCTGTACCCTAGAGTTCAGAGTGGGGGAGGAACCGTGACACCCACAGATCTAATTTTGCTCTGCTGACTAGCATCACCACCAAACCTTGGATACAGAAAGAATCCAAAGATCCCTCAACATAGTAGTGGCCGTAAGCAGCTTTGCAGCCACCCATCTCTACTCCATGTCTTGGAAAATATATATGGCATTGCAGGCATAAAGGGAGCATAGCTGATTTATGGCCGGGCAAGATATAGCTTCCTGATGTCTCTGCATGTGTTGATGATGGGTGAGGTCCTCTCAGCTGAGTGACAGGAAGGAACAGAGTGAAGAAAGAAACTGAGGGTGCCCCTCCAAGTACCAGAGTCAGCCAATGGGTCAGCAGTTGGGCGAGAACCAGTGAGGCCACCAATGTCTCCATCCCAAGACAATTGGAGACGACAGGGTCAGCAAAGTTCCCACAAAGCCTGCCCTGCCATTACCCACATCCTTATGAAACTGAATGGGACCTGACTACAGATAGACTGACCAAACTCTCCATCAGGGCCATCCTTAGGCATACGCAGCTGTGTAGGACACCCAAAAATCTGGGGCACACCTGGGTCTTAGTGTTCCTCTTTCTGCCTCTTCATATCCCTGTTCTGACTGACCCCTCCTGCAAGCTCCCACCACAGCTGGCTGCTGCAGCTTGGTGAATCTTCCTCCAAAGGGGATCTAGTACTTAAAAGTGAAAAAGCCTGCCAGACCACCAGACCTATTAGCACAACATTGACAGGTTTCAGAGTAACAGCCCTGTTAGTCTGTATTCGCAAAAAGAAAAGGAGTACTTGTGGCACCTTAGAGACTAACCAATTTATTTGAGCATGAGCTTTCGTGAGCTACAGCTCACTTCATCGGATGCATACTGTGGAAACTGCAGCAGACTTTATATACACACAGAGAATATGAAACAATACCTCCTCCCACCCCACTGTCCTGCTGGTAATAGCTTATCTAAAGTGATCATCAAGTTGGGCCATTTCCAGCACAAATCCAGGTTTTCTCACCCTCCACCCCCCAACACACAAATTCACTCTCCTGCTGGTAATAGCCCATCCAAAGTGACAACTCTCTACACAATGTGCATGATAATCAAGTTGGGCCATTTCCTACACAAATCCAGGTTCTCTCACCCCCTCACCCCCTTCCAAAAAACACACACAAACTCACTCTCCTGCTGGTAATAGCTCATCCAAAGTGACCACTCTCCCTACAATGTGCATGGTAATCAAGGTGGGCCATGTCCAGCACAAATCCAGGCTCTCTCACCCCCCTTTTTTTTTTCATTATGCAAGGTAGCCTATTTCCCCTTGTTTTTTCCTACCCCCCCCCCCGACGTTCTGGTTTAACTTGGATTTAAACTTGGAGAGTGGTCAGTTTGGATGAGCTATTGCCAGCAGGAGAGTGAGTTTGTGTGTGTGTGTGTCCCCCTGGGAAAAAAAAAGGGGGGGGGGTGAGAGCCTGGATTTGTGCTGGACATGGCCCACCTTGATTACCATGCACATTGTAGGGAGAGTGGTCACTTTGGATGAGCTATTACCAGCAGGAGAGTGAGTTTGTGTGTGTATGGGGGTGGGGGGGTGAGAAAACCTGAATTTGTGCTGGAAATGGCCCACCTTGATTATCATGCACATTGTAGGAAGAGTGGTCACTTTGGATGAGCTATTACCAGCAGGAGAGTGAGTTTGTGTGTGTGTTTTTTTGGAGGGGGGTGAGGGGGTGAGAGAACCTGAATTTGTGTAGGAAATGGCCCAACTTGATTATCATGCACATTGTGTAGAGAGAAAAGGAGGACTTGTGGCACCTTAGAGACTAACCAATTTATTAGAGCATAAGCTTTCGTGAGCTACAGCTCACTTCTTCAGATGCATCTGAAGAAGTGAGCTGTAGCTCACGAAAGCTTATGCTCTAATAAATTGGTTAGTCTCTAAGGTGCCACAAGTCCTCCTTTTCTTTTTGCGAATACAGACTAACACGGCTGTTACTCTGAAACCTGTCATTGTGTAGAGAGTTGTCACTTTGGATGGGCTATTACCAGCAGGAGAGTGAATTTGTGTGTGGGGGGGTGGAGGGTGAGAAAACCTGGATTTGTGCTGGAAATGGCCCAGCTTGATGATCACTTTAGATAAGCTATTACCAGCAGGACAGTGGGGTGGGAGGAGGTATTGTTTCATATTCTCTGTGTGTATATAAAGTCTGCTGCAGTTTCCACGGTATGCATCCGATGAAGTGAGCTGTAGCTCACGAAAGCTCATGCTCAAATAAATTGGTTAGTCTCTAAGGTGCAACAAGTACTCCTTTTCTTTTAGCACAACATTGAAACTGTTAAAGAGCCATTCAAGTGGTAATGAAGCCATTTAACAGGCATTTGTCAAGCCCCAGGTGTCAGTTTCTGAATTTACTGACAAAAACGGTTGTGCATTACTGTAATATTTACTCAGAACATTTTAGTCTACAGGACCTTAGTTTAAAATTTGCTTTAAAAGTATTTCATTAGTGTATTGCTGAAGATTATAAAATCACATCTCTAAAAAATCCTTGCATAGATTTTTAAATGCACAGTCTTCAATGCTTGGAACTTCAGACATATAGTTTTTTTAAATAAATCCTTCAAGAGACCACCCTTATCTAAAATACACATGTGAGCCCGGGCTGCAGTCAGGCATAGGGGCACCAGTTTAATAACACTGCATAGGGCCCCATAAATCCTAAGGATGGCTCTGTTCTCCATCTATTGTAGATACCTGGAGGTCCTGAGGATTTCCAGATTGGCATAGAGCTCCCCCTACACAGAAGTCAGTGACTTTTGCACCCATCAGCATTTGGGTCACTGAGAGCAAGATGAAATAAGGAACACGCCTTAATAAAGCTATAAAATGGCAACCTTACCTAATACTGCACAACTACTGGGGAAAAATGTGAATATTTTGATGATCCTAGGTTTCTGATTCAATTTGACCCTATTTAATTCGGTGAACAGTCATGAAGATTTGAAACTTGTCTGCAGGATGTGGTCAATGAACATGTATTTGAACCGCTAGTGGCCTGGGTGACCAATTTCTATACTGTGACACTGAATTACACTATGAATACATTAGATATTTCAGATGATCCACACATTGCCATCAGTGCACATGAGAGGGGAATCAAATATTTTGAATACCAAATTGATTCAGTTGCAGAGTTTAAATCTGCAGAAAATGAAACCTCACAGATTATATCCTTCATAGATCTATCGTTTTTCTGGATCCTTGCCTGATTATTACAAGGGTGAAAGCACAAACTTCATTCTTTTCTAGATATTGTACTTTCAGTTGCCCTGATTAATTTTTGCTGACTCATTCAGCTGTGTACAAAAGCTAGATCATTAACTTTCCATGGTAAATTTCACACTGTAGAGGGCCATAGGTCTTTTTTTGCAGTAGAACGGAAGCCATGCTGCCTCAGAATTTTACTGGTATGCCAACCCAGAATTCATTGCAATAGTAACCAATTAAAAAGCAAAGGTAGCTTCACCCAGGACACACTTTTTAGATAAAATATTTGAAAAACATCTACCAGAAAGTGCTGCTCTCTTTTACACATGTTATGTGGTAGCAAATGATACAAATCAGGCATTTGTTTCTGTAAAGAGATATTGTATTTTCAGGTTTCAGAGTAGCAGCCATGTTAGTCTGTATTTGCAAAAAGAAAAGGAGTACTTGTGGCACCTTGTAGGTCACAAAAGCTTATGCTCAAATAAATTGGTTAGTCTCTAAGGTGCCACAAGTACTCTTTTTTTTTTGTATTTTCAGGGGAGACAACTGTGGGATTGATCTAAAAATCATCAAAGGAGGACACATCACTTCAGTAAGTATCAGCTGTCATTGAAATGGGTAATTTAGACAATTAGCACATTGCCTGCTCTTGAAAAGGAGTTAACAGCATCCACTGAAATGTAAAAGATAAGTTGGCATGATTTTGAGCAGCAAGTGATTCCCTTTTGTCTAGTGAAAGCCAGGAGCTCTCATCCCCTACTGCCCCTACTTTACTTGCCCGACATTGATGGCATCTTAATCATCTGGACCCATGGAAAAGAAGCCATTGACGAATTCCACCATGATTTCAACAATTTCCATTCCACCATCAACCTCAGCCTGGATCAGTCCACACAAGAGATCCACTTCCTGGACACTACAGTGCTAATAAGCGATGGTCACATAAACACCACCCTATACCGGAAACCTACTGACTGCTATTCCTACCTACATGCCTCCAGCTTTCACCCTGACCACACCACACGACCCACTGTCTACAGCCAAGCTCTACAATACAACTGCATTTGCTCCAACCCTCAGACAGAGGCAAACACCTACAAGAGCTCTATCAAGCATTCTTACAATTACAATACCCATCTGCGGAAGTGAAGAAACAGATTGATAGAGCCAGAAGAGTTCCCAGAAGTCACCTACTACAGGACAGGTCCAACAAAGAAAATAACAGAACGCCACTAGCCATCAGCTTCAGCCCCCAACTAAAACCCCTCCAACGCATTATCAAGGATCTACAACCTATCCTGAAGGACGACCCAATACTCTCACAAATCTTGGGAGACAGGCCAGTCCTTGCCTACAGACAGCTCCCCAGGCTGAAGCGAATACTCACCAGCAACCATATACCACACAACGGAACCACTAACCCAGGAACCTACCCTTTCAACAAAGTGCATTGCCAACTCTGTCCACATATCTATTCAGGGGACATCATCATAGGGCCTAATCACATCAGCCACACTATCAGAGGCTCGTTCACCTGCACATCTACCAATGTGATATATGCCAGCATGTGCCAGCAATGCCCCTGTGCCATGTACATTGGCCAAACTGGACAGTCTCTCCATAAAAGAATAAATGGACACAAATCAGACGTCAAGAATTATAACGTTCAAAAATCAGTTGGAGAACACTTCAATCTCTCTGGTCACTTGATTACAGACCTAAAAGTCGCAATTCTTCAACAAAAAAACGTCAAAAACAGACTCCAACGGGAGACTGCTGAATTGGAATTAATTTGCAAACTGGACACCATTAACTTAGGCTTGAATAAAGACTGGGAGTGGATGTATCATTACACAAAGTAAAACTATTTCCCCATGTTTATTCTCCCCCCTACTGTTCCTCACACGTTCCTGTCAACTGCTGGAAATGGCCCACCTTGACTATCACTAGAAAAGGTTTTTTTTTTCCTCTCCTGCTGGTAATAGCTCACCTTACCTGATCACTCTGGTTACAGTGTGTATGGTAACACCTATTGTTTCATGTTCTCTGTCTATATAAAATCTCTCCACTGTATTTTCCACTGCATGCATCCGATGAAGTGAGCTGTAGCTCATGAAAGCTTATTCTCAAATAAATTTGTTAGTCTCTCAGGTGCCACAAGTACTCCTTTCCTTTTTGCGGATACAGACTAACATGGCTGCTACTCTGAAACAAGAGATTTAATGTGATTGTGGGAACAACTGGTTGATGTAGTAACCCACGCTCACTGCTGCTGGCTGAAAAGTGGGAGGTGAAGGTTCTAAAAGGGAAACAAAGTTAAGAGAATGCTGGAATATGCCAGCAGCTCAGGAATGGGGGTGGGAGATGGATGTAGCATCAGCTTTTATTTCCAAGTTAAGACCTGGCTTGGGAAGAACCAACTGACACAGGGTTAAATTTTGCCTACCCTTGTGGACAAGAAGAAAAATGTTTACAGTAAAGCCCTGGGAGTGAAGTGTCCTGGATTAAAGACTGGACTCTGCTACAGTCTCCCTGAGTAGCCTTCAATAAATCATTTAATCTCTGTGCCTCAATTTCCCCATCTGCAAAATGATGACAACACTTCTTCTCTATGTCACAGGCTTGTTGCAAGGATAAGTTCTTCATTGCTATTTCGGGTGATGGGGGCCAATGGGTATGTAGATAAGTAGAAGTGGAGGAGAAGATGCTTTGTGCCCTGTGCAGGCACCAGGCCTTATCTTGGTCTTCACAGCCCCTATGCTTGCAAGAGACCAAGTCTCTAGCACCAACAACATTACTAGAAACCCCAAATGGGGAGGCTGAGGAGAGAAGCCTGAACTCCATTGTGTCCTGGCTAGTGGAGCCCACATTGCACTGCATGAAAAAGCAGCAGCTATCTCCTTGTCCAAGCCTTGTGCTACCCATGCAAAGACCTTCCCCTCCCTCCTATAGTGGCTTAAAGCTATAACCTAGACCCCTGCATCAAGAAGCAGTAGCATAAGTTTTTCTCACAGCTGTTGCCTGAAACTGTGAACGTGTTGTGCTACTGTGTACCTCTGTATTTGTAATGTGAACTTCACATTTGCAAATTTAAACATTTCCATTCTGAAGTGCCTACTGTATGTAAATTATAGCATACAGTATCCTCTATGTACTTTTTTTTTTTTTTTTAAAGGAAATACAGAAACCACAGATCTTCCATAGTTACTTGGAAGCTGTGACACCTCCTTGAAATCAAGGACAATAGGATCACTGTTTTCTGATTCTTTTCTAACATTTTTCACCTATATTAAATTGTCTCCATGCAGGTTAGGACAAAAACACCCTTTTATTATAGAAAAGGAAAGAAAATCATCTTCAGTATTAATGGTGGGAATAATTGTTTCCCTTCTATAAATAAAGATCTACCACTGTTTATTGACCTGAAAAGTTTTGAGCCCTTGGCAGTCTTGGGAGGACACACTGACTGCTGTGAGTTCTTCCATATGGGAAGCCCTTATGAACAACAGAGATGTTACTGCATAGTTTTCTCTCTCTGAAGATTTGCTGACATGTGGTACTGAATAGGTTCACACAACATGAAGTACTTTTGTGCTTTCCTTTAAAAATCTTGTAAGTTATTTTTTTTTAAATGATTTTCAGCTTTGGTGGTAGAACAACTGTGTAGCATTGAATATTTTTAGTACATATTTGGTATATCTAGGAATAAGGGGTAGATTATGTTCTTTTTCCCATGGTCATATAGGACTCCAGATGCAGCAGAAAGATATGATACAGAAGAAGTGCATAACTTTGGGAGGCAGATTATTAGATTTTGCTAGGTTTGTGTAATCAGAATTCTGAAATCCTTGCTGATATAAAATCTGAACATGTTGCTTGAGCATGTTAATTCACCGAGGTAACAGAAAAACAAGATTGGAAGCACCAACCTAATTCATTTTATAATTTGGTTTCCATTTAAATGATGGAGGATGTAGTGAAAGTATAGGTCAGTTTCTAAATTACTCTTTTAGTGATTAGAAGTACAAATAATAAGTGTCATGAACTTCATGAGATACTAGAGTGTTCTTTCCCTGTGTTGCCTTCCTAAGTAAATAATAATTTGTCTGATTTTTGACCAGTGCGAATATACACTATATCATTCTGTAAAAAAAAAGTAGATCTGTTGCAAAGGCGCCAGATACAACACATTTGACCTACTCTCCCTACAAGTCATTCAAGTAAATAAATAAATTCTTAGGAAAGATTTTTTTTCCAGTTGCCTTCCAACAAACCTTAGACAAGGCATATTGTCTTAATGTGTCTGAACTTTTGCCTACAATATGTATATATTTGAATGTGCAAAATCATATATTTGCATGTTCAAGAGAATCTGCATGCAGATGTATGTGTAAATATACAATTACTATCACAAATGCCAGGTTGTATGCATTTAAACGAGTGCAACTGTAAATTTTGCAACTGCATTTTCAGAGAACATTGAATAATTGACTCTGAAGTATTAAAAGATCAGCACCAATGGACCAGCTAGGTAACTTTCCAGACACCACCATAATCAGATCCATGATTCTGCAAAAGTGGCATTAGCTGAAGGGGTTTTATGTCTCAATCATTTCAAACACTAAATTTTCATGTATAAAGATCTCCCATCTGCCAGTCCTATATATTCAACTTTTAATCTGAGACTCAAAGTGGATTGTTTTCAGTTTGTGCATAGCCATCTGGAATAAAGAGTTTGTGATCCAGATTATCACCTCATTTACATCTGTGCATTGGAACATAAAACTCCTTATCTCCCTAGTATGCCAGGAGCAACAATGAGAGGTACACACAGCTATGAAAGGGGTTGGGGTATTACACCACCTAATTACCCTGCTCAACCATATAGGGATGGCTCACAATCCAGACCTAAATCAATATTTGGGTATAACTAAAATGAGAACTCCAGTAATGCTGTAAAAATGTGGGATTCTAGCAAGACAATAAATATTGAACATCTTTCAATCTCAATTGTTCATTTAAAAGACAGTTGGGCATGATTGTGGCAGATACCCAAGTAGGTTACCTTTTAAATCCAGTTAAAGCGAAGATCACATGCCGTTCATTCTGGCACTAATTTAGCATCCTAAACCATCCATATTCTTGCACGTTTTGTGTGAATTTTAACTGTGCCTCTTTACTATCTCTAGTCTGGAGAAAATTCCTTGCAAGAAGTATTAGAATTAAACCAGACTGGAATAGTTCCTTTTATATCATTGAAGTAGTATTTCAAAGGCTGGATAGGTACCATTGTGACTAGTAACTCTACAATTTCTCATGGACAGGGGAAAAGGGTTGTTATCCAGATCCACAGTTCTGGGAAACCTGACAAAACCTCAGGTCAAAGAAGGGAAAAACCATTTCCTGAACATGAACAGAGCTATTCATAAGAACTTCAGACAGAATGTACCAGTTGGAAGAACTCAGGACAGGTCAGGCAGGCAGACAGGGAAATGATGCAGAATTATTTCCAGAATGAGAGGGAATGGAAGACAGACTTCTAATGACATCTTACCCCTACACCACCAGTCCAATACAACAATGTAAATCAGTACAACATTAATTGTTTGGACTCTTTCCCTCCTCTCCAACCCTCAGAGTCACTGCCCAGGCATTCTGTCATTTACAAACCTGTGAATATTATAATTCCAACATCAAGCACTTTATGGATCTATAAGAAGTTCTGTCTAAAGCAGCATGCATATGCTACGTTGTTTTCACATTGCATCTGGCCTGCAAATGCTTTTTAAAGAAAATAATTTAAGAGGTTGTTAATCTCACATCAAACACTAGATTCTTTAAGATCACTACAGTACAAGTTCATTTTTCTACAAACACCTTCTACAAAACTAATACAAGTTATTCATAAAGCATAAAAGAAAGTGATTAACTCATGAAGTATGATCCCACCACAAAGGAGCCTCATAGAAGCAACTGCTAATAATTACTTTCCTCTGCAGCATCAAATCAAATTTCTTACCATAGAAATTGAGCTGATTTATGTAATCTTTGTTCATTTTCCAGTGAAAGTGAGTGAGGTAACATCTTTTAGTGGACCAACTTCTGTTGGTGAGAGAGACAAGCTTTCAGGCTTACACAGAGCTCTTCTTCGGGTCTGGGAAATGTACTCACACGGCTACATTTCCCAGACCTGAAGAAGAGCTTTCTGTAAACCCGAAAGCTTCTCTCTCTCACCAACAGAAACTGGTCCAATAAAACGAGTTTACCTCACCCATCGTGTTTCACTAAGATCCTGGGACCAACATTGCTACAACATTGCATAGAATAATTCAAAATTACATGTCAAGCATAAAGGAAAATCTGCCACCACAGAACGCAGCACACATGTAAATAACTAATAATTTAAAAAAATGCAACTTATCTGCATGAGCCATCCCCCATTCACCACCCTTCGTTTGAAAGTTTGGGCAAAAAGTACCTGTAATTAGGACAGCATGCTGATTGTCAGGGTGTGTGTTTTAATTTAGGAACCAGCCTCAGGTGCAAAAGCTTGTTTGTCTGGCTGCACACAGGTTGCTGTTAATCCTTCTAGATCCTCACTTCATTCTCAGACCATTTCCACACATTATACCATGCAGAATGCCACAGGAAGTCATGACACTAATAGCTGAACAGTCTTTACAGGTCAGCAGACCTTTTCTCACACCCAGCCCGCCTTTCAGAAGTGCAGTTCACCACTATTCCATTCCTTTGGAGTGTAAATTAGAATCAGTCTCCCTCCAGGCTGGTGTAACCCAAGAACAACTTTGTTAATCATAGTAAAACTGGTATGAATGATCACCAAGAATCACATGGGGATGAAGTTACTGTTATTGTCAACATTATTTGGTGAGAATAGAATGGTCTTGTGCCCACTCTTGCACAATTCACTTTGCTTCGCCATCTTATGTAAGTGTTCAGGAATCTACTAAGATAATCCATTAAGCACTGAACCACCACTGAATAGCATCCCTTTGTATTAACATACTCCTGAGCTTTTGGGGAAGGCATCAGAATGGGCATATGGGCTGCATTAATCCTTCCTCTATAGTTGGGGAAACCCAGTTGTTAAAATTCCTCAGAGGTCTTTTGGGAGATTGACTGCTTTGATCACAGGCCACTGCAACACATGATGTATTGGCCTGAAAACCTCCATGACATCATCCACAGCCCCCAAATGGCATTCCAACTCACTGGTAACTACTGGGGTAGATTGTTGGCAGTTGTCTGTACTTTTCCACATGAAGATTGCACTACCCTTCATGGACCAACACTGCTATGTTTAGGCTCTCTCACCATAATAATAGAAACACAGGGCTGGAAGGGACCTCACAGAGGGAGGAAAATGGTACAGTAACTCTCCCTGCTCATTCTGAAGTTATGAAGCCATTGCAGCTCACCCCAGATCTTCAGAGCAGTTAAAAGCTAGAAATCTGTGGTCATGATCCAGATCCAAAAGCAGCATTCCACCTGGAGGACATTAGCTTCCAGCACCTCATCGAGCTACCTGAGACAGGTGGATGAATGCTGGCACAACGCTTTGTCAGCTGTTTGTTTCCACGGCTGGCTTTCATCTTGTTTCTGGAGCACCCTCTGCCATTTTGCTTCAGATGTCTCCTGACCTCTTTTCCAAATCTGCAGCAGAAACATTTGTAGACAAGTGTAACTTACTGGTTTGTCCCCAGCCCACAAAGTGCTCACTGCCACACCCAGAAGCTCTTTCCAAGCACAAGTTTATTTGCCTAACATAGGCAAACACGCACAAACAGTTCCTCAGGCCACCCTGGGCTACAGCTCCCAGGAGTTTTTTCCTCCTTCTCAGTCCCTCCTGCTCTGGGGCGCAGGATTCCTCTGTGCTCTTTTAACTGAGCACCACCTCCAAGGGCTTTCTCCCTGTAGAGGAGGCCCCTATCCCCGAAGCACTCCCCTGGAGGCATAGTGCAGCAGGACCACCATTGCATCTCTGCCTCAGTTTCTCTGAGTCAGGGTTGTAATAAGTCCCATGAAGCTTAAATATTGAACAGCACCCCTTCAGAGAGCTAGTTTATTCACTCCCAAAGGCAGAACATCACACAAATAAGCCTGTCCCTGAGCTTCTCAGCACATACCAGGCTAGCAGATGCAGGTTAAGGTTTCGTGGGGTCCTGGGCCAGAGCAAGTGGGGGCCCCTCCCCACACCTTGTGCCTGCAATCCTTTCCCACCCTCAGCATGCCTGCTGGGGAGCAGGGTTGGGGCACACTGACCCAGTGGCTAATCTGCCACTGTGTGCTATCTTACAGTTTATATATGAGGCCCTTATAGTTTTCCTCATTAAGGCAGGATTTTCACACATCTCTTCTCTGTAGAAATGGGCTGTGGTTCAGGGCTTTAGCTAACGTATCCTCTAGCTGGGCCCTTTTACCAGTCATGAATGGCTAGGAGAGTTCAGCAGGCAGACTTTCCCCCTGCTAATTAAGATCCCCACAGGAGCCTTCTTGCTCCCTATAGTATCTACCCACATCTGTCCTATTATCAATCAGAAGGCAGCATTTATACTGGGATCTTCTCCCAGTTCGTTCCTTACTGGCTGGGTGAGAGGGGAGTCCTATCCTATCCCCTGCAAGACTCCAGAACCCTCCCAGGCCCTTAAAGATACAGTAACAGAATTCCTTCTAAATGCTAGTACTTTCTGAGACCCTTTTAATCTCCTCCCATATCCTCTCAGGCCTTGTGTATCAGACCACCCCAAACTCTTAAAGGCCATGTCACATGAAGGAAAGACTACCCATTGGGCAGTACTGCCTTTAAAGGGCAAACTACCCTATCATAAGCCACACCATGTTTCTACTGTCTCCACTCCCAGGGAGCTTCCTACTGCTATTCCCTGAGCATTCATTTTCATTTGCAAATTGGATACAATTAACTTAGGCTTGAATAGAGACTGGGAGTGGCTTAGTCATTATGCAAGGTAGCCTATTTCCCCTTGTTTTTTCCTCCAGACGTTCTTGTTAAACCCTGGATTTGTGCTGGAAATGGCCCACCTTG
Source organism: Lepidochelys kempii (assembly GCF_965140285.1). Lineage (NCBI taxonomy): Eukaryota > Metazoa > Chordata > Testudines > Cheloniidae > Lepidochelys > Lepidochelys kempii. Next base: position 30,790,069 of record NC_136388.1, read on the forward strand.
ATTATCATACACATTGTAAGGAGAGTGGTCACTTTAGATAAGCTATTACCAGCAGGAGAGTGAGTTTGTGTTGGGGGGGGGGGGTGAGAAAACCTGGATTTGTGCTGGAAATGGCCCACCTTGATTATCATACACATTGTAAGGAGAGTGATCACTTTAGATAAGCTATTACCGGCAGGAGAGAGGGTTGGGAGGAGGTATTTTTTCATGCTTTTTGTGTGTATATAAAAAGATCTTCTACAGTTTCCACAGTATGCAACCGATGAAGTGAGCTGTAGCTCACAAAAGCTTATAGTCAAATAAATTGGTTAGTCTCTAAGGTGCCACAAGTACTCCTTTTCTTTTTGCGAATACAGACTAACACGGCTGTTACTCTGAAACATTTCCTTACTGACAGCCTTGCTCTTTATAGCCCCAAGCGTTGACTGCCCTTTCAATTGACCAAGCTGTGAGCATTTGTTCTAGCACAGGGGAGCAAGACCTGCTTCAGCTAAAGAGACCAGCCACACAAGAAGCAAGAGCACCTGTGCTGAGAAAATGCCTAGGCAATGATACTGGTACCTAGGGATTTACATGAGTTTCCCAAGGAATTATGGAAGTTTAATCTCTTGCCCCAAGGAGTTATGGGATAAGAGATTAAACTTCCATAATTCCTTGGGGCTCTCAGAAATCCTTTGTAAATCTCACTGCCTCCTGGAACTGTGCCAGGAATTGTAGGCTAGACACCCAGAGGACAGGTAGAGTACAGTTAAATGCAGAGGGCAACTGTACCTGAAGGAGGATGCCTAGTTTGGATACATTGCACTGCATGCTATTTATGTTGTTGCTATCTCACTTGCTCATATAACAACAATTCTGTTATGTAGACTTAGCCCTAGAGATGCAACATTATCTTCAGGATTTAGAGGCTATTTGAGCAAAGCCACTTGTATGGCTATTCAGATAAACAGTGACTCATTCCTGCTAATCAGATTGCTTGGAAAGTGCAATTTATTGTCATTTTGTTATTGCTTTATTTTATTAGTATCCTGAAATTACCAGATGTAATCAGCACCATAATAAATTGTATTAAATTAGCTCTTATGAAGTGACAACCTATGTTTCATCTAAGCAATTATAAACTTGTTTGCATTGAAGAATTCTGACTAGCTGATAAAATTAATCTATATAAAATTATCTCTATTGATATTTTGAATTTGCTAGACTTCCGCATTTATAAGGGGTACATATTACTTAATGCATGGGATACAATATAAACTCGGTTGTTTTTTTTAGCTGAAATATCTTCCTTTTTCAATCCACCCTCAGGCTCTTAAAAAAAATCTGAAATTTTCTTCTTCTGAAAATAGAAATGTTCAAACTAGTTTCTTCAGTAAAGATGGAAAGAAAAGGACACATCAATATTCTTTAAATTACTACAAGATTATATGTTTTTTCCTGTGCAGCACTGCAGTAAAATTCTGCACTCAGAAAGGTATGTGAGTCTCCTAGAAACGCTAATTCCAGACATACCCACCTGAAGCCAGAATTTGGACCCAAAAGATCCTTGCTTCTGAGCAGAAGTTGGTTTGTTCTTACCATAGAAATTTTTATAAATAATAATTCTGCTAATCGAGAGAACCTATTTCCTCCTACTGGTGAAAAGATCTTCAGAGGACAGGAAGATGTGCAAAGAGGTAGAATCAGAGAACTATGAAAATCTTGGAAAAGGGAATTAGCCAATAAGTTAAAAAAAAGAACAACAAACATTATGAATTTGTAAATGCCCACCCTGTTCACTGGGCAGAAGTGATGGCTTATATAAACTAGTTAACACTATAAGAATGGCAATTTTCAGATAGGCAGTAATCTGGGCTGCACACTGTTTAGTTATGAGAGTCATCCATGCCAGGAACAGAAAAATGCCATATCTGTAATATGTGTCTACTATGTACCTAACTCTCACAAAGATACTTTCAAGTTGCATAGCTGTTAGTAATGGTCACAATTTACTCTGTGCTGGTTAAGCCACATAATATTGCTTATATTACCTGATCAAATGACTTATGTGACCATTCAAAGCATTTGCATTTTTTACAATTGGATACACAATTCAGAATTAGCTTTCAGTGATTATTCAAGCATTTGAGTTCAACATTTGCTTTAAGTGAACAGTCATGCCAGTAAAGCTTGAGTGCTCAAAGTGCATGTAAGGCAAGCATGAAAGGGCCATGAACGGAATGGAAGTTTGCTTTAGACTTTCCCACTCTTTGCTCAGTGCCAGCCAGGGTAGGATAAGACACTGAAAATCCAGAGCTTATGCAGACGTGCAGGGTCTACTTGATGTTGTTCTTGGCCTCCTGAGCATCCTAGGATTTCAGGAGGGAAAAATCCCTTTCACCTGATAGAACAATGAAAGATAAATCTTCACTTAGAGAGAATTCTTACTCTGTCACTCCCAGTGACTATTCCTGTAGAAGGGCCCCCTAAAAGTCATTGTGAGCTGCAACAAAGACAAATTATGTGTAAATGTTATTTATCCAGTTTAATTATGGATGAAGCAGATTTAAGCCTATATTCTCCCCAGGGCTACGCAGGATTGAGAGATGCCTCCCCACCACCTGCCCTTAGTGTGAAGAAGTCGTCTCTCTGCTTCCTGTGGATCAGCTGCCTGATGCCACCAGTCTCTGGCAGCACAAGCACTGCCATCCAGGCCCTTGCAGGCTCTCTCTCTTTACAGGTAGCAGTAGGCTCACAGTAACCCCCGCATCCTCAGAATATAGTGTCCAGACCCTAATCCCCTGAACATTCACTGAATTACTAGGCCTGCTGTTCCCACCAGCTTGTAAGAGTCAACTCTGGATCACCACTTTGCTTAACACCACAGCGCTCAGAAATATTTATTGTGAAAACAAGGATTCACTTGAATCTCTTCTTTGAAAATAAATGTTAGTGAGTAAGAATATTGGAAACAAATAGTTACATATAAAACAAAATTATAACACACACTTTTCTAGAGACTACATTAACTAACGGGTTAGTTCCTACCTAAAGAAGGTTATCTCATCCAAAGTTCTTTCACCAGGGTTTTCAGCCAACCTTGATTGAGACCCCTTTTACATGAAGCAGACTCATGGTTAATTTACTTCATTAGCGAAGAGTGGTAGGGTGTCTTCTTTGTACCCTGAACATAGTAGAGGAAACCTTTGATGTGCACCTCAAGATATGGTTCTCTTCCCACCCAGCCCCTCGCTGTTAGATTCTTTCTTTGAAGTTCTCATTAGCACTTCATTAATATTTGGTTCAGGCCGGTGAGTAGAGACCCACTGTGAACTATGTAATATGTATTTTACATTTAAACAGCCAGATACGTCACCATTTCTTGTCTGACCGAGAACCTGGTTTTCCTCTTTACTGGTGACAAGTCCCTAGACAGAGTTTCAGAACATATTTTCAGTATCTGTACTTAATTCCTTACATAGTTTATGTACATTCATTTAACAATGACATCGAAGACCATAGCAACACAGGCTTTCATCAGAGACCGCACATGACATTCTTTTGGTGAGCTAGAATGTAAATGCCAGACTCTGGAGCCCCCGGTTATCTCTAGGCCACTCTGTGCCCCTTGCCAGTTGGCAGTAATTGGTTCCTGGTTGCAATCATGTTCATCAGTTAAATTCTTGGCCACTGATATTTAATTTGTGCAATTGGAATATTATTATAATAGCACAAAATTTAGGCAAATCTAAATATAATAGTCTATAAAAGATAAGCCTATATATTACCTGGAAATGTAATTTACTAATCCAGATAAAAGGGACTACTTATTTTTTATAATATGTATGACATGAAGCAGACATAACTTGTTACAAACCCTCAGCACTACTGAAAAGCCAGCTTTCCTGGGAATTTGAAAGGAAACTAAGGTACTTAAGAAGAACACAAATGTTACCAAGAAAAGTTGTCCTCAGTCAACTTAGCACACTAGAGTCCAAAGGGTATTGATGGCAGGTGAAAGCATTCTTGCCTGACTTGTTATGCACATGGAGAAAATATGTAAGGGATAAAAGGCTTGTAGCAAAGATTCTAGCTTCATATAGTATCTCCAGGGGGTTTTAATCCACCTAAAGCATTTCGCCATTTGAACTGCTAATCTAAGAAGGTACATGCCAAAAGTTGCATCCTTGATGTGAATATTTTTCATTCACAGAGTTGTATTCAAAATATGGCACACTTTCTGACATTGTGCTGTATAAAACCACCTTCTACAATAGGATTTGATGCTAGCAAAGTACTTACCTACGTTTTGACATAGGTCTTTCACTTCTCTTCCCTTAATTTAGAGTTGATCTCACTTACTTTTAGAATAACCCTACCTGCATTGATATATTTGTTGTTTATACGTATGGCATCCTTTGACTTTATTCCTTTGCTTTATTTAAAATAAAAAGAGCAACAATCAAGACGTTTGTCTATACTGAAGTATCCAATTAACACACTTGCCAGAGCTGCCATTGTAGAGTCAATTGTTTAATTCACTTTGAAGTGTTTATTTTTCTTTATGTAGCAGCAGATTCATCTCTGAATTTTAAAGAATACATTTATATTTGCTTTTAGCCATTTTTCTAGGGGGATGTGGGGCACAAGTGAAGCAACTAAAACTCAGATAGGCTATGCTGCACATCAGTGACAGGCAATGTGCTTTATGTGGTGATCTGTTGAAAACTGTAGACCATGAAATGACAATTCTGATGTCCTTAAAAACTTATCTCCCTAAAAATCATCATTTATCATTTTCTACAGATTTTAACAATGACAACTGGAAAGGAAATTTATGTGATTTCCTTGTTTCTATTACCTTTCATTATCTTTAATAGCTATTTTCCAGATTCTATTAACCTTATTGATGACTTGCAATTTGTATGTTCTTTTCAAGTACATTTTCCTTGTAGGCTGAATTGGTTTTATACATGCCTGCACTTGCTTCACCAGCCTCTGGGAAATCTTTACTCGAATTATAATTTCACAGATTTAATTCACTCACCCAACAGTGACTACTTTGTAAAGATGCCCTTATTTGCATATTTATATTCATTAACTTAATTATTGGCTTGAAACCTTACCAATCTGCAATTTAACTACTGTACATACTGTAGCAGCAAAGCACAACATGCCGAGGCTGCTGCCATTTTTCTATGGCTGGGGCCTGCAGACACGTTGCCTTTGAGTGTTTTTTATTTCATGAATAAAGCAGAGTCAGGGAGAGGAAATACTTTGACATGAAACCTCTAAGGAAAACCCAGGATATTTTAAAAAGTGATGTTGGCAATTCATTAGATGAAACCAGTACCCTGGCATGGTGATAGGAGCTGTGTGGGCAACACCGGCTTTATAAAATGGAGAAGGTGAGAGGGAAATGCATTAAAAAACAAGTACAGACAAGTAGGGAGAGTCACATTGTTAACCATGATGTCCTAGCCAAATTCCAGTATTGGTCAGTCTGCTTACCTAAATTTCCCCTTTAGTTTCAATGATCAGAACTAAACTGTTACATAGCATTATTTTAAATTGTTTAACAATTCCGTTGCTCCACAAAAGACTCGGCTGCTTGTCACTGGTAGGTGAAATGATGTGTGTGTGAACAGATACAAGGTCAAAATAAACCCTCAGTTACAACCTTAATTGACTTTGTATTCTAGAGGTTTCAGTGGGCCTTCTGCTGTAAATGAGAAGATTTTAGCCCGTAGTTAAAGGTATTTGATGTCTTTAATTATGAAAGGTATATAAATATAAAATTGTTATGGTACCAGGCTTTCTGTATGTTGTGAAGGAAGTATCGGTCTTTAAGTGTCTGCAGCAACACAACAGATTGATTGTTTCAGTGAACAGAGAAGAAAAACCAAATATTCTAACTGCCTTGGGTTCATATTATCTGGCTTAATATGAAGATAGAAGTGCCATACAAGTGCATTTTATTAATAAAACAAAGATGCAAATGTCAAATGCAAGATCATGGGGAAATATCTACTTGACAAATTGCCAATTTCTGTTACTATCTATAATTTCCTCTGGCTTCTACCTATTACTTAACTATACTGGTATCTGAAATGTCTGTTTTTATGAAAGTAGGTTCATTGCTAAAGAAAGCTATAAACCTGGCCATTGATTGAAGGATGACTTAGTGTTAGATAGGTATGATGCTTCTTTTTTATGCTTATATTATTACATCTATATGTTAAATTACCTTTGTGCTGCGGAAAACACCATAATTTGGGAGAACTAAAGGCTTGTGGTGTTTTCTTATCAGTATGTGAGTAAACTTAATTGTATTTGAATGAGTTTTGACACCATTACACTTTTTCTGCAAAATATTTTTTTATTCAATATAAATCCACAATCCTAACAGATTAATCTTTTCATTGTCTTTAAGATACTTATGAAATTTACCTCCTGAATGGCCCTGGGGAAATGCAGCATACGGTTCCAATGTCAGTTCAAAATAAGAGAAATTAATTTAAATGGACATGCCATTGGGATCAAAGTTCCCAAGCAGGTCTGTCATGATTTAAGTCTTCCATTTATTGAAGGTCACATTCAATAACAACAGCTAGCATCCCATACTTGCAAGGTGCTGAATGGGAACGAGGGCACTCAGCAGCCCATAGGAAACACATGGCATTTTGCATCAAGAACCATAGTTTGCGATCCATGAAACTATTTCTTTGATTACAGTGGGGAGAGTGTTCTCTTTTTTGAGACTCCTAGGAGAGCCTGAGGATTAAAGCTTAAGTCTATTTTTCTTATTACCTGAGCCAGTTTGAATATCATTACTACCAGAAAAGGAGATCAGTACAGCTGAAAGGCCCTTCCCCTCTTAAAGGCTCAGTACAAGGCTAAAATCCAGATGATCATATCTCCTATAATTGCTATTTTTAGTTTTGGAACTCAAACAATACCCTGTTACTCAGCATTTCAACCAATGAATTCATGGACCATGCTAACAGTATATGATTTAAAATTAAATTTAGAAACACTATGAATCGTGGTCTATTTCAAGTTCTCTCTAATCTCAGATGATTAAGTTATATATTTAGTGCTGCTACCATGGCTGTGAATATTATTACATTCAAATAATAAACAAACTGGGCTCTAAGATTATTCCATATTGAAGATGACATGTTCATCACAGATAACCATCTGGAAGGAATTAAATTATCTAGGATATTAACTAAAGGGAAATTTCATTTTTCTTTTTTACATTTAATATTTCAAAATGAATGCATTTTTCTCATTTTAATTTTCCTTTTGTAATTAACAGATCAAATACTTTTCTGAATAGGTACTGAATATCTGATTTAAAATTGTTGTTTGATTCACTGTACTGGAAAATACAGTAGCACTGAAATTAAAATGAAATTCTGTATCATAGTTTTGGTAATATACATTGCTGTTTGAAATGTTGCTTTTGTTGAAAATACTGAAGGAACAAACTGTCAACACTTACTTTAAAAAAACCTTACCATTGGGTTTTGTCTCTGTACTACAGCATTTGGCAGAGTATAAATAAAATGATACAGGCAGAAGACTAATCACAAGGAGAATTTAGGCTACCCCAGTTTAATCCGTATTGGTCTTTAAATCGATTTAGTTCAATACATTCAATCCTCTCTCTCTCTCTGTGGACACATTTCTGCTGATTTACACCTGGTTTATTTAGACTCAGTTTGATTTGATAACTGACCCTTTAAACTAATCTACAAAGAAAACAATGTTAGTTAAACCAGGACACTGTTGGGGTATTTCTACACTATAATTAAACACCTGCAGCTGACCCATGTTAGCTGACTGGGGCTCACAGGACTCAGGCTACATGTTTAATTATATGGTGCAGATGTTTGGGCTCGGGCTGGAGCCCAAACTCTGGGACGCGGAGAACAATTAAATAGCCCCATAGCCCGAGCCCTGTGAGCCCAAGTCAGCTGACATGGGCCAGTAGTGGGTGTTTAATTGCAGTGTACATATACCCTTTGTATTTAAACTTATTTGAAAACAAATCTCTGTCAGAGATTAGATAGATAGGGAAGGCCTGGCCACATCCAAAATAAATAAAGTAAATTGTATTCATTGGCTATCACATCCTAGTCTTCTCCATGTGAGCAGAGTCATGATGAATTACTTCACCTTCCTTTACTCATCTTGTCTAGTTTTGCAGCTTCCCATGAATCCACAGAATCTTAGGTTCTGCTTCTCTGTCCTTCACCTTCACATTTGTGCACAGTGAATGAAAGTTGGGTGTAAAAATACTATCATTCTGATTTCGTAGCATCTTACAACCCCCTTACATAGCTATAAATGACTGAAAAGCAGTGGCGAATCAAACATTAAGTCTCCATTTCATCAACTACGAGCTGTCCTGCATGCCATAGACATGTGCACAGGTTATAAACTGATTCCATTCTCTAACAGCCCTATTTACTAATGGATTTCTCTAGCTGACTCCAAATCTCATTGACACTGTGCTTTGCACAGTGTCCACGGGACATTATTTACAGTTGTATTCAGTATGCAACAAATGCTGATGCAGCAATCATCATTAATAAAAAGTCAACATTTGCCAACAGACACAGGATTCGGGTTATCACAATAACAACCTCTTATTTCAAATATAGGGGGCAAACTGTGGTATTTCAGAAGCCACGGCATGGCAACTTCATGTTAACATTATAATGGCAACCAGTGCGGCAACTATTTGATATCAAAGAGTTATCAAGTGGATTCATCCCATCCACACAGCTTTGTAGTAAAAGAGGCCCCATTTTTATCTATTTCTTTAAATAAAGAAACAATTATTATACACAGTGCCTTATTAGAGATAATCTTGAACTGGAAACATAAATCCAAACTGCTGTAACAGAAATTTTGGATAAGGTCAAATCTGGATCCAAACTTCGTGGCTTCTCTCCAAAACCCCATAACTTGGAGGGAGGGTGGGGTGGGAAGGGAAGATCAGGTCCAATCCTGAATCCAAATTTCACAGTTGTATTTCATCTCTAATATTTTTTGAGGGGAAAAATTTCTTGAGAGTGGCCCAAATTCTGTTCTCACTCACACTGGTAAATTCAGAGTCCCATTACTGAAATAAAGACAGCTATTTCAGATTCACTTTGGGGTGACAGTAGAATTTTCTAATCAGTGTGCAATGTAGTATTTCAATAAGCAATCATTTTTATATTTTAGTAATATTCTTCTTACGCAAGTGACAGAACTGACACAAAATTAAACATATATCAGGACACAAAGTAGAAGTAACATAATGAAATTACTTTTCCTTTTAAAAATATTTATCTTGAGAGATGAGAATAATAATTTGCTGTGAGATAAATGGTTTTTCTGATATTTTAATAAAGAAGGAACTTTTCCCCTTTTCCCTCCATGAATATTGCAACATAGCATAATGTAAGATTCTTAATTTCAACTCATTTCATCTGTCTTTTTGGAATAAGAAAGGAAAGAAATCACATTATATTTTCCCTTCAATATTAAATATCCGACATTCGATAACTTTCCTGATAATCTGTCCAAGGCCTTAGTCTTTGAAAGTTATAAAATAGTCACTCTCTCTTCACTGGAGAGGGATAGGCTAGAACCCAGGAGAGCTGACAATTTATATCTTAATTAGAATGAGTACAAGTTATGAATGGCAGACAATACATTTAAAAATGAATCCGGTCAAATGTGTAAATAAAGTTCAGTTGAAAGGTTTGTCTTCATTGTATATAAAGTTATTTAGGCCAGTTATTATTAAAATGTAAGCGACTGTTGCTGTGTTTCCTCATACAAAAACTGAATGGGGTAAATGCCAAAATGGATTTTAAAATACGGTTTGGTTTACTTAAAAAGGCTTTATCCCTGAACAGCCACGTGCAAAAAAGCTTCTTCTCTGATTTGTTAGTAACCAAAACACTTGGCCAATTAAAATATTATCACACAAACACCAGGATTTAATCTGAGCAATATTTCCCAGAAATATTCTTTGGAATATTAAAGGGGCATACTTATGCTCTACTGAGGTTGTGCCTGACTAAAAAGAGCAATATTTTACTCATCCCCAGCAGTAATCTCACTTAGTGTGGCAACATGATTATTTCCTGTTTGCACTAATTACAAGTGTATCAAAAAAGGGTGGTGTTCTCTTGATAGTTCCCATGGCTGTTTTATATGCTACTGCCCAACTGCACCAGTATGCGGCTTTAACACACATTTCGCTCTTTTGAATTCCGTTGTGGAGCCTCCAGTTTCCCTCTAAGAAATTTCTCAAGCTCTGTTTTCCTTTAGAGGCTGTGCTTGGCCTTTGCTCTTCAAGTAGTGAAATAAATACAAAACAAAACAAAAACAAAAAAAACCTTTTGCTTGCTAGCAAGGGAGTGGTAACTGACTAGGCAACAAGCAAGTAAGAAAAGACAATGACCGATGAGCCAACAGAACAAGTTTGCACATGTTTCATACATACCCAATACCTGGAGAATTATAAATAATTTGATCATTATACCTTAAAATTTCCCAAAGTATAAGGTCCAATTATTTTTTTCCTGGTTACAATGGTGCCATATAATGAATCAAATGGAAGGAGGCATGGGGATGTTTGCTTGGACTCTGCTAAGCACTTTCACAGAGAAGCCCATGTGAAAATTCATCTGGGAGTGGTCACTCCAGACCCTTCTGGATAATCCCATTCTGAATTTCTGGGCCTTTAAAAACCATAACAAAAACAGTCTGTACTATTACCAGGGAACTAGATAAAACTAATGACTGATAAATCCCAGAAGTTCAGCATTCAGGTTTTGGTAAGCACCCAGAAGTTTGGATGCTGAGCTCAACCCTGGACAAATTATTTGAACACTTGGTTCTCACATCCCTTTCAGATTACTTTTGTAACAATACATGTGGGAACTGGCACTGTCAACTTTGCTTCCTGTCCTGACCAAGAACTACACAGGCACCCGAGTGTGACCAGCAGTTAAGGGCTTGGCACATTCTAGTGACTGTACAGAGAAGTAGGCAAGAGCAAGGACTCTTGTGTCCATGTCCTGTGTGGAACAGAAGGTCTCTGTGGCTGCTGTTTCTTCCCCTCCCTGTGAATAAGTGGACAAAATGGGGTGCAGTGTGAGAGGGGCCGTAGGCAGAGACGTGGCACCAATTCTCCATATCCTAACCTGGGCAATGGAAGTGTCTGGATATGTTGATTACATTGATGTCACTGAAATTTAATTATTAAACGCATCAAAGTCTGGCTCACTCCCCCCCCCCCCCAAACACACACATTTTTAACGGCCTAGGCAATAATGTGAAAAACCTACAAAAGCAAAATTAGACATTAAAAACCCTTACAGATAATTGAACTTACCTAAAGTGAAATCTTGCATTTATTGAACAACTGGTTCTAACCTTTTTGTGCGACTTTTAAGGATATGTTAAATTCACTCATCATGTAGCCTTAGCAAAATTACATTTAAAATATATTTTTTTACAAGTTAGATACATTTTCCCTCTGCAGGAATCAGACACACACCATTAAAAAACAAACACTCCTTCCCAATCTCGTCCTCCCCACCCCCATTTTAAAGGTCTCTAAAGAATGGGGTCAGGTGAACTGAGGCAGCATTTTGGATCATATATATAAAAAATAAATCTATTCCTAAATCCAATGGAGTGTATTCAGAAGATGTTGTATTGCTCCATGGCTATTGGAAAAAGGAAACTTTTAGTCAAGCATGTAAAAATAAATTAATATAGGGTGAAATTCACTCTTGTGCAGAAGAGTAGCATAAGAACTATGCACCACATCAGCCACAATTAAGCCCTACATTGTTGACTCAAGTGGTATTAAGTGCTCAAACCATCAAAATGTAGCTTAATTGCTGCATAAGTTTTGTTCTGGCCTTCTGGACAGGAGTGAATTTCTCCCACAGCAACTAACAACCACCTTAACAGACTTCTACTGCATAGAAGAGGTAACTTATACCAAGAGAAAAATACATATGTAGCTGTGGAGAACAATGAGGAAAGGAAAGGAAAAGGCATGGCACTGTAATTTAAACAGTGGGAGCCACCAGAAACTGTAATCATCCCACATTAAGTTTCTTGCAGAACCAAGGGATAGATGATGATCTATAACTGGCAGATACGTTTAAAAGAGTTTGGGTGAATTACACAAGCCCATATTGTATTGCTCCAGGCAAAATTGTGACATCTAGACACTGGTCAATTATGATATGCACCAGGAAGGAATGTGCCTCATCAAGTTGTCTGAGAACTGACCCTGAATTTCTTAGGCCCATTTATTTATAACTATCCTGCTGAAAAAGTTTTAGACTATGGATTGCTTACAAACACTTCACTTTGACTATTTGCTCTTTGTTATTGCATATGTCCTCCAAACGCTATTCCCTGGTAAGGCACTACGGGATAGCTGTTCAGTTTTCCCCCCTAATGACCTGACAGAAACATGGTCAGGCAGTGTGGTAAGTACAGAGGCGCAAAGGAGATTGAGATGGCAGAAAAGCTATTGTGTGGATACCATTTGAGCTGTGTTGTTTATTTGCAACATTTGGAAAGCCATGCACCTTAAAGAGGTAAATAAAAAATCACCATTGAAGAGTGTGAGCAGGACCTTCATGCCTTTTGGATTCCAAAGGTTACCACCCAACCACAAGACTAGGAACCTTTTCTTTTTTGCTTAAGATTAAACCTTAGATATTGTAGATTCTTAAACAGCCATAGTAGGAGGAATAATAAATCAAAAGGGTTAGATCAAGCCTAGAACCAAGCATACCAAAAAAAGCAAAACAAACCCCCCCCCGCGCATTTTATCCCACATGCCAACTGTAAATGTAACTTTGTACTGAAATCTGCATCTGTCCAATTTCAGTCTTGGGACATTCTTGTACAGAGAGGGCAAATCATGCCAAAATCCGTAGTGAGTTTTTGGCATTAATAAATGTTCACTTGAGATAAGAATGGACCACCCAACACATGCTTAGGTTGAAATAGTTTACAAGCAAAGTTTCCAGTGGTGACAGGACAATATAAGCACCATAGAGTCACCTCATACCCCTAACCTCACAGTTTATTAAGTAACCTATGGTAGAGAATTGGGCATATCTGCTTTAATGCCACATAGACTGCTTCCAATAGAGTCTGCACAGCTTATATTTGAGACTTAATCTGCTTGTTTTCACTCTCAAATGATTTGAAACTTTTTATAAAATATCTAAACACAAGTTTTTTTAATTGCTTATTTTTCTAAAGACCTTGGAGGTCTTCCTTAGCTGCATTTTTGGCAGTTTCTTTCCTTCAATTCTCTCCAGTTCAAAGTCTGTAGAAGAATCACCTATGGGAAATAATAATGGAAATTAGAAATGGAGCAGACCATTAAAAATATTCAAGGCCTCTGAGAAATTGCAGATTACAAACTTCTTTAAAAAAACAACCAAATAAAAAAAAACCAACAAACCCCTAATAGCCTAGTGAAGCTCAGAGAAAGATAAACAAGTTATATTCTACTTCTTCATATCTGCTTTGCAGTGACAAGAAACTATCCTTATTTCAAGAAAAATACACTGCACAAAATAGGAACTAGAGATTGAATTTAAGGATGATCGGTATCAAAAGAGAATCAAAGGTTTTGACATCAAATAGTTTTATCATCACTTTGCTTTCTAATTTCATCAGTCTAGATTCCTAATCTGTCAGAAATTGAGAGATTCTGTAAATGTGCAAACCTTAATGAAAAACACAGAAGGGTCGTTTTTAAGCTCCTGTACATGAGGAAGGAGAAGGGGAAAGAAAGATTATGATCTGGTAAGAAACCTGAAAAAGATTTCTTACAAAATATTTGTCTTCTAAGTGTTGAAGCTCAAAAAAAACATGGCACTACTATGAATCATTACCAAGATAGGAAATTCAAAGCCATGCTCCTACAGCTTGCAAACTAATGGTCTGATGGGAGAATGAAGTTGATTTATTTATTTTTAATACATCATTCTCCATCTTCTTATCGGAGGGAGACAGATATTTTGGGAGACTTCTAGAATGGTAAGATATACTTTTTTATTTTATACTATAAATACAATACAAACTTGTGCTTGTGATTTAATAGTGAACATTCAGTTTCAGTTCTTTCCTTTATTTTATCTAAAGCAATTATCATTAGTTCTTTGTATTATTCTCAAAGGCTTGGAGTACTCTGGATCTCCCCCATTTGAAGCGATATAAGATTTAATTGGAGGTTTGGGGGGGGGGGTTAGGTTTTAGTGAGTTCACAAATGTTCTGTACATTGTCGTGTATTTAGTAATGAGGGAGTTTTTTGGTAAGAATTACACCCCTCTTCATTTTAATTTATATAAATTGAACCAAAGTTGTTTCATATCTAGTGAGAACAATAAAGCATATTATATTCAACAAATGCATTTCATGTCAGAATGGTTTTTCAGGGATTTCTATAACAATCATAACTTTTTCTGAAAGGGGAAAAAAAGGAGGAATCAGGTGCAGTTATCATAACCTTTCCAGTCCCACTCTCTGAACTGATACCAGTCTGTTGTGAGTGGACCCAAGAGCTCAATCCAATATGGTGCTAAGTCCCCTTGGAGTGGGTAGAAATTTTTGTTTTAAACGTATCCACCATTCCTAGTTTTGGGTCTCTCAGTCACACTCTCAAGTGCAGCCCCCATGTCCAATAACCTTCTTTCTTCAGTGTAGTTGAGGGTAAAAGGAGTTTACCTACTTCCCATTTGGGGAATATGGAGTTTATTTTAGGTTAGTTTACCCATTTCTTTTTTTTTAACATTATGCCACTGCATTCTTTGGGCATTGGGACCCCTGAGTCTCGCCAATTTATATCCTGGAACCAGTACCATAGCCCTCTCATGCCCCTGGTCACTTAGAAACTAGATCTGGGTGAAATTTTTTGGTTGTATAATAAATTCACTGAAAAATGCAGTTTCAAGGTGACTAAAACTATTCACAAACTTGAGTTGAATTCAGCAAGTAGTTTTGGCCAAATAAAGAGTGAGGAATATTTTTTGAAAGAGTATAAAGAAACTTGTGACATTTTATTTTGAAATGAACTGTGTTGTTTCAAACTGACATTTTCACAGTGACATTCAAAACATTTTGTTTGACCCAAACATGTTTGTTTGTTTGTTTTTTGCTTCCGATGGGCAAAAGAAATTCAGTTTCAGTTCATAACCAAAAAAAAAAAATCCTTCTCGCCTGCCCCCTCCCCTCCAGTTCGGCCACTGAACCAAAAAGTCAGTTATTCAAATACAGATCTATACAATCAGAAAATGAAAAGGGAAGTGTTATTTTCCCCTTCACAGAACACAAGAACTAGGGTCACCCAAATTAAATTAATAGGCAGTAGGCTTAAAACAAACAAAAGGAAGAACTTTCACAGGATCACTGTGCGTTATGGGTATAACTCTTTGCCAGGGGTTTTGTAAAGGCCAAAAGTATAATTGGGCTCAAAAAAGAATTAGGTAAGTTCAAGGAGGATGGAACCATCAATAGCTATTAGCCAAAATGGCCAGGGATGCAACCCCATACTCAGGGTGTCCCTAAATCTCCAACTGCCAGAAGCGAGGGCTGGATGACAGGAGATGGATCATTCAAAATTGCTGTCAAGGTTCCTCCCCCACTCTGAACTCTAGGGTACAGATGTGGGGACCTGCATGAAAAACCTCCTAAGCTTATCTTTACCAGCTTAGGTCAAAACTTCCCCAAGGTACAAAATATTACCCCCGTTATCCTTGGACTGGCCGCTACCACCACCAAACTAATACTGGTTACTGGGGAAGAGCTGTTTGGACGCGTCCTTCCCCCCAAAATACTTCCCAAAACCTTGCACCCCACTTCCTGGACAAGGTTTGGTAAAAAGCCTCACCAATTTGCCTAGGTGACTACAGACCCAGACCCTTGGATCTTAAGAACAATGAACAATCCTCCCAACACTTGCACTCCCCCTTTCCTGGGAAATGTTGGATAAAAAGCCTCACCAATTTGCATAGG
The DNA here is from genome assembly GCF_965140285.1 of Lepidochelys kempii. NCBI lineage: Eukaryota > Metazoa > Chordata > Testudines > Cheloniidae > Lepidochelys > Lepidochelys kempii. The sequence continues at coordinate 30,806,120 of NC_136388.1, forward strand.
TGACCACAGACCCAAACCCTTGGATCTGAAAATAATGAAAAAGCATTCAGTGTTTTACAAGAAGACTTTTAATAAAAAATAGAAGTAAATAGAAATAAAGAAATCCCCCCTGTAAAATCAGGATGGTAGATATCTTACAGGGTAATTAGATTCAAAAACATAGAGAACCCCTCTAGGCAAAACCTTAAGTTACAAAAAAGATACACAGACAGAAATAGTTATTCTATTCAGCACAATTATTTTCTCAGCCATTTAAAGAAATCATAATCTAACACATACCTAGCTAGATTACTTACTAAAAGTTCTAAGACTCCATTCCTGGTCTATCCCCGGCCAAGACGACTACAGACAGACACAGACCCTTTGTTTCTCTCCCTCCTCCCAGCTTTTGAAAGTATCTTGTCTCCTCATTGGTCATTTTGGTCAGGTGCCAGCGAGGTTACCTTTAGCTTCTTAACCCTTTACAGGTGAGAGGAGCTTTCCCCTGGCCAGGAGGGATTTCAAAGGGGTTTACCCTTCCCTTTATATTTATGACAATTGCTTTGTCTTTTTCATTCCCTCTAAAGCATCTGGCGTTGTCCACTGTTGGAAGACATGATACCGGATTAGATAGACCACTGGTCTGGCCCAGTATGCTCATTCTTATGCTCAACTTTAGCAGACACGTTCCCTCAGAGCTCTCTAGGGTGTGGGAGCTCTGATTTTTTAGTTAATCCCTTCAGGGACAATGTGGGAGGAAAGCAAGTAACACAGGCTTAGCAAAGGAATTTCTTAACTATGAGCATTTTATTCTTAAACACACTGGAGAGAGTTACACATCTGACAATGTATCAAAAAGTCCTCAATGCAAACTCTGTCTCCCCTCCCCCTGAGCAAGCCCACTGACAGCAATTCCAGGCCCCAGGGTAGACCAGTCAATGAGCCCCCATGCATGCACAAGCCGCGGATGCGGTCTGCCTGACATTTGGACAGTGCTGTGCCTGCTGGTGCCCAGCGAGGTGCCGGCTGAGCTGCTGGGTGCACTGTTCCGGCATGGCCAAGGCTTCCACATGTCCGCCCAGTAGGGTTGCCAACTGTCTAATTGTGCAAATCCAAAGACCCTTGCCCTGCCCCTTCCCTGAAACCATGCCCCTGTTATGCCCCTTCTCCAAGGCCCCACCCCCCTCTTTCCATCTCCCTCCCGTCGCTTCTTCTCCCCCACCCTCACTCACTTTCACCAGGCTGGGGCAGGGGCTGGGGTGTGGGAAGGGGTGTGGGGTGCAGGCTCTGAGAGAGAGTTTGGGTACGGTAGGGGGTGCGGACTCTGGGAAGGAATTTGGGTGTGGGATGGGTTGAGGGGTGGGACTCTGGGAGGGAGTTTGGGTGCAGTTGGGGGCATGGGGTTTGGGCTCTGGGAAGGAGTTTGGGTGCGGGAGGGGGTGAGGGCTCTGGGAGGGAGTTTGGGTGTGGGAGGGGGTGTGGGGGTTGGCAAGCGGGGGTTGGCACTTCCTCAGCCGGCTCCCGAAAGCGACCAGTACATCCCTCTGGCAGCAGCTCCTAGGCGGGGGACCCAGGAGGTCTCCATGTGCCGCTGCCCACAGGCACTGCCCCCACAGCTCCCATTGGCCACAGTTTCCAGCCAATGGGAGCTGAGGAGTCGGCGTTTGGGGCAGGGGCAGGACAGCAGCGCGCGGAGACCCCTTCCCCAGGGGCCATGGGGTCATGCCAGCTGCTTCTGGCAGTGATGCAGAGCGAGGGTGGGCAGGAAGCCTGCTTTGCCCTGCTGCACTGCCGGTGGCAGTCGGGGTCCCCCGGGGCTCTTTTAAATCGCCCATGCCTCCTTTCCCCTCCCCCATCAGCGGGCCTGCCCCTGAGTCTGATTCTCACCCCTCCTCTGCACCTGAGGTCTAGTGAGCCTCCTTAGGCCAACAGCCTGTTCTGCCACCTTGGCCTGGTCTTCTTCCCTGTGCCAGTGGTCTGGGACTGTTGCTTAGAAAATCAGTCACATTTTAAAATGGACCCTGTCCTATTTTTGTCCATGCACTTTATTTCAGCAAATCCCAGTCTCCAAACGCAGCCCACCTATTGACGTCTGTGTAGAGCATCACAATCATATTTGGTTGAGATACAAATTAAACAGAGGTAATTTTTCTTTTCCATTCATTTGCATTATGCAAACCTCAGTACTTCAAGGTTGCAGCCTTGAAACAACAAGATATGTAAGCTGTTAGTGTGCTGAGATTACTCCTTATACTAATCATTACTATTTATTCAACTTCTTCTCCCGTTTGTTTGTTGTATTCACCTGTAGTCTCTCATCGTTCATAGAGACTTAAAAAAAAGGAGTACTTGTGGCACCTTAGAGACTAACCAATTTATCTGAGCATGAGCTTTCGTGAGCTACAGCTCACTTCATCGGATGCTGTAGCTCACGAAAGCTCATGCTCAAATAAATTGGTTAGTCTCTAAGGTGCCACAAGTACTCCTTTTCTTTTTGCAAAGACAGACTAACACGGCTGTTACTCTGAAAAGAGACTTAAAAGATATTTTTAAAATATGCCTTTTGAATCGGTGCCTGACAAAACTTGCCCAAGAAAAAAAATCATTTGGGGGATACCCCAAAATCATATTTATCTGACCGTTAAAGAGCGCCCAACTATTTCCAAGAACAGAATCAAACAATACCCTTTAACTTATTGAATTCCACGTAGTCATCCAATATTTGCTGAAATACATTTACAGTATCTGACTCCACTAGCTACATCTGGCGTGCTTTGTCCCTACTCATTACACACATACTCTACAAAATTACCCCACCTTACATTCTTTTTCGAAATTGCTGCTAGGAGAATGGCTGTTGTCTGCAGGGATTCCCCGTCATGCTGCCTGGAATGGTTTACAACCATGAGTGCCTACTTCAGGGCAAACTGTCAAAAGCAGGGCAGACAACCAAAACTGGTGGTATGTTCCATAATTAGATTTCACTAATCCAAATAATATGTGAACTCCCAAAGCACTAAAATAGTCTTCTAATGGAGTCACAGACAGCCCCCTCAGAGACACTCCAGTCTGTCTTGCCACCCAGGCCTGCTTGACTATGTGGTGTAATCATCACTTACACCAAAAAATAAAAATCACAAAATATTCCAGGTTACATCCAGTCCCAAGAGACCAGCCATTCAGGTCAATTTGCATCCTAGATCTCACATCAAAGACAATGCAGCTAGCCAATTCTGCAGTAAACGAACAAGATTTATTAGCTAAGAAAAAGGAATGAGTTATTGAAAGGTTAAAGCAGGTGAAAATGCATTTATAGATGAGTAACAGTCTATAATTCCAAATGGTAGCAGAGATGTAGTAATCTGACAGTTTCCCAACATTTCTCAGGCTACCCAGAATAACCCCGTGTTCTTGTTCAGTTATTCTGCCCTGTTAGAATCCAAAGAGTCCATAGATGAAGAATTTTTCCTTACACCTTCCTCTTACATAAAAACATGTTATATGGGGTGATAGTGTGGCCATGTTAGTCCTAGGATATTAGGGACACAAGGTGGGTGAGGGAATATATTTTATTGGATCAACTTCTGTTGGTGAGAGAGACAAGCTCTTGAGCCATACTGAGCTCTTCTTCAGGTCTGGGAAAGGTGTGGGAATTTAAACTTAAATTCATTACTCTGAGTTTTTGGGGTATCCATCAATCAATGGGGGCTCCTGAGGGAGCTGCATTGCAACTGGCCTTGGGGAGATATATAGCAGTGGGTCTACACAGATCTGTAGGGATAGAGGGCAGGATATGGTGCCCATTCTCTGGGGGAGGGGCACAAACCATTTCCCACTTATCAAGTAACTCCATGAAGATTTCCAGCAGAATTTTCCAACATTTGGAGAGTTTTGCAAAAGTGTGAATATGGCCCATGTTCTGGGCTGAGACTGCGGATAGTTTAAGTGGAATCTCTTGTGAAGAGTGTTTTAATAGAAAATATCTTAAAAACTACGGGGGTTCTTTTCCTCTTTTCAACCATGGAGTGACTGAACATCCCAAACCAACAAGTTTACTAAAGCAAACAAAGGCAGTTTCAGTTCATGATCTATTCTGTACTCAGACCAACTGATTGTGCAACTGATTTTAGGTGTCTGCTTATCCAAATTGCATTGTAATGCATATAATATTAACTGTGTGCACATTACTGTAAGCCTGTACAACAGGAAACTTTTCAACCATTTCCATTCTGTATTAATTTTTTCTCACAGCTTTGTATCAATTGACTTCTTGGGTTTTGGTTTCTCATTAAGATTAATTTCCTAATTTAAGAAAGAATTAGTTCTTTTTTGATTACTGGAGAATTTTGGACTTAACCTTGGAAGAATTTACATATTCCTCTTCAATACACAACTCACACAGCAGAATCAATTATTTTTTGGCTCTCCAATTCCTTTAGTTCATTAGATTGCATTATAAACCAAATCCATTTGTCAAATTACTCTGCTATTATATTATTTTTTGTCTTTACTAAAGCTAGTATAAAGTGGTGTTTGAATATTAGTTCACATTAATAGCCTAAATTTGAGGCATTCATAGTAGAACAAGTGCAAATATACCTTTAGAAATTAACCCTGAAATTCCTCTTCCATATTCCCTAGTATCATTTTAGAATACAAAAAAGTAAATAATATACTTCTCTACTTTTGAGATGGAAATTTTTTTTAAGGAGAGAATTCCCCTAAAACCAGGCAGATTACGAAAGGCTCACTATAAGGTCAAGTTTATTGATGCTGCGTCTTTGGATACTCTGCAGGCTCTATACAATAGGTTGTGTCACTGCTCTGACTGTTGAGTCTAATTTATACAAAAGTCCCTAACTTCGATGTCACTTGTCCTCCATTTAACTCCCCTATGTCTATTATTGACTGGCTGTGTGCCTCCTTGTGTTCCCCTGAGCCGGAGAGGTGCTGTACCACCTCAAAACAGCACTATGCATGTAGGACTGGATCCAAAACCCACTGAAGTAAGTGGGTTCCATTGAGTATTGAAATAGAATCATAATATACAATCTTCCAGTATGGAAGAATTAGACAGATACTGGCTTACACAGAATATTCTATTATGTTACTGTTAGGGGGAGATTTTCATAAATCCCTTAGGCCATTAGGAGCGCAAGATTTTCAAAAGTCCCATTGAAGGTCAATGGGACTTGCACACCTAAATCCCTTATGAGAAATCTGCTCCTTGAACTATATTTGAAACTGTTGCGTCTAGGCCTCAGAACAGTTGTACTGGCTATAAATCGGACTTTATCCAGAGTTACAGTCTTTCCCTATCTTGCAGACTGAAGGCATAATTGATGCTAAGCAATTCACAGCCTATTATTTTTTATGCCAGAAAGACATGTCAGGGTAGAATCAGAGGTGAATATTTTGTACAGTATATGTAGCTTTTCCCACAAAAACAGAGTTCTCTGTGTGCTGAGCAGGGAGCTTCACCACATCAATGATTCAGCACTTGCTGCAGTGATTCAGCTAAGCCAACACATCTTGTTAATACAGAGCAAAATATATTTTTGTTGCTGATTTAAAAGTTGGGTGTATTGGACATGAATTCCATTTTCACTGCTTAGTACTTTTCAAGGATACATAACCTTAACAAATGGACTGTAGGAATACAGCCTGCTTACGTGCACTCAGGGTCCAAAAGATTTTCCTTGGACTGAAGTTCACCTGGAATGTAAGAAGATTTTCCTTTCAGACGAACAATGGGATGCATGCACTGGTGAAGCTAGAATAGCTCTAAGTGCAACTGACTTTAAAAGAATGCAATTTAAATGTTATAAAACACCGTGTATTTTGTCTTACGTTTATCTAAAGTTAGCTCTGTGTGCCTCGAAAGCTTATTTCTCTCACCAACGGAAGTTGGTCCAATGAAAGATATTACCTCACTCACCTTGTCTCTCTCATATCCTGGGACCAACACAGCTACACTATCACTACATACACCTCTTTCCCGTGAACTGAAGCAACCAGTTTGAAGTGCAAGAAAACCAAACCCAACCAACCTCCACCCCCTCCACACACAACATGAAGCAATCATCAAAATGTTACTTTGTCCCAAACACACAAATCTTGTTGGTTAGTAACCTTTCCCTTTTAGAGACTGGACATTGAGAATTCCTAATGGCTATGTGATCGGTGACTCTCCCCCTCTATGGGATCAAACTAATGTAAACCTACTGATATAAGGGACATAAAGTATAATTGCCAAGAAATGCATTATTTTCCAAATCTCTGCCAATATAACATCTGTGATTTGAACGGTTATTGAGAACTCTTGTTTTTGAAAAGTAGTGATACACTGAAAGACAGGAAGAAGAATGCTGGAGTATGTGCCAATTATTTTGGACCCTCTCCTTTCTAGTTTTCAACTTGCAGCATAGATACTTCACAGACAGATCTTTCCCCAGCATGACTTTGCTTTGCATTGTATCTACTTCACATCTTCCAGATGGGGGTTATATCACAGCAAAATCAAAATCAGACCCTTTGATTTATTTAAATCTTTCTCCTGTTTATAGTGTAACACTACCCTGTGAATGACTGAAAAATAGCATAGGGTTCCATATTCACTTTATCCCACTGACTTCCAAATAAATTATTTGCAATTTAAAAAGATATTTTTCTTTAAGTGTCAGCCCTGCGAAGTGTTCACAGTCAAGCTGGGCCTTTTCCATACCAGATCTTTTATGGGCCAGATTATGATCTAAACATCATCAGAATATCTCCATGGAGATGACCAGCTAGAGTGAAAGAATCCTGATCAACTCTCAAAAGCCAAGGTCAGTCTGGGGGTTTGGCAGTGAAAGAAGAAACCACCACATATATTGATGGGAAATGGGTGACAGTTTATCTGGGCTGAATCCAGTCTTTACCCATGATCCTCTCTGATTAACATCCTGATGGTGTTTCTTGGATCTGGGCTAATTTTTCAAAAAAAAAAATTTAGCACCCAGAATTGGGGTAAGATTTTTAGAAAGAGCTCAGTCTCCATTGACAGCAATGAGAGTCGTGCTGGGTGACAACTCTGCAAGTTTGTCCACTGCAGTAAAGAAGTCTAAATGGAAACAGCTCTTTTGAAAACCTGGCCAATTTTTTGGATGCCTGCATGAGAGCTGTTGGGTGCTGAGCTCTTCTGAAAACCCAGGCCCTTCTTTTGTTGCTCAGGCAGTATGATACCACTTAAGTCAATGGACGACTCACATGCTTACAGACAAGCATGCTTTGGAGTGCTTTGCTGGATTGAGGCCTTACAGTTTGATATTGGGCACCTTCAGTTCCCACTCACTTCAATGGGAGTTGAGCAACCTCCAAAAGTTGCCTGTACCTTGCAGAATTAAGACCTTGGGAAACAATCCTAAAGGTTACTGAACACTGGCAACATTTGGAGTCCAGGTGTGCTCAGCAGCTTTCAAAAGTCACTTAGAGCCACACTAGAAGCTGAGGGTACATAACACATTTCAGGAGATGCTCAGCACCTGGTAGAATCAGACCCTTAGTCACATCCAGTAAAGCACTTGCTGTCTTTGAACAGATTTTAGTTTTTCAATTTTCATAGGTTAAATGGAAAATAAAGTAGTTACATTCTAAACTGATTAATTATTATATACTTCCAGATAGATTTATATTTGGAGTTGAAAATGATGTTTACCAACTGACAAATGAAAGCCTGCTGATCAGCATCACCATAGTGACTTTCTAAAACAGTGCATTTCCCTTTTAGGGGAAATGTCTGCTTCTGCTGAACTACGCTCTGCAGGATGACCCACAATGAAACTGTGGTACTGCTTCAGTAGAAAAAGATTCACAGATTTTCTGATGTTATTCAGGTATTGTACTGGGCTCTTTGGGATTTTTAGAGACCTATTGTAAAACTACAGTTTGGGTTAAGACTAAAATGGGACAAATCAAATTGTCTTGAGCAGATCATAGGAAGATGCAATGAATCTCAACATTTCAGAAGATTTTTTTTCCTGTTCCTGCTATTTATTAAGGATACAATTCACCCCTGGTCCAAGGGCCAGTACAGGTTATCTGCACCACTTAAGATACACGTGTAAGCCTTATTTTAAATAGGATCTATGTAGTTCATCATCCTTGTAGTGGCTTTCTGCACAAAGGTGAATTTCATCCTAACAGAGCTGACCGAACTATTCATTATCAGTAATGTCCATTATTAATTTAGCTCCTTTTTTAGTTCGCAAATTGTTTAATAACATTTGTAAAGTGATCAATGACTAGTTTGGACAAATAATTATCAGATTAATAAGTTGTTCACAATGTCTGTGCTTTGACTATCGGTGGCTGGTCATCTAAAAATCGTATGATCTTGATTTTTACTTCTTTACTATATGGCAAACTATTTAACCCAGAGAAATACCACATAATGCACTTCAAGGTTTCTGGGTGAATTCATTAAACTTTTGGGATTCAAACATATTCAAACATGAATATTTGGTGCAGAAATAAATATCATGACTCTACCCAGTCATAAGCAAATCAAACTATGTGGTTTTATTTGTAAAAAATATACATGCTTCTCTATTTTATTTATTGTTATTTCTTTTCTGGCTCTATTCACAAATACCAAAAACTGGACATATTCCTGACTGTCATCAGAAGCAGTAACCAAATACCCTCATGGTAGAGTCCTGTCCTGCAAACGCTTACTCATACTAGTTGCCCTTACTCACTATCAAACTTGCAAGAGTTTGCAAAATCATACACAGAGAGAGCAAGCAGATACATCTCTTTGCTATTCATTACAAGACTTTTTTAAATCCATGTATTTTTTAATCCATGGCCACTAAAGTCAATAGGAGTCTTGCAGTTGACTTCCGTCTGCTTTGGATCAGGGCCTAAAGGCATGACATTACAGTTCTCCTTCTATAGAGTAGATCAATAATTCTAGAACACCAAATAGTTTTAGCAATATTTAGAACACTATAATAGTGCAGTTAGCATGACCGTAATGTTATGCCACTGTTTTCATTATAAACCTCATAGAACATTCAGAATGCTGTGGAAAAATGTGAAGGGAATATCTACCCCTCCCCCACACTTTTGTTGTTTTCAGTGATATGGTATACAGGGGGCAGGGCAGAGATATGCTAACCTTTTTTAAACTATTTTTATTCACTGAGGGCAATATTGTGTACAGGAGTTAGGGGTATGAAGCTGAACACACACCTACTGTCTGCCTTTGCTACCTTGCACGGGGACAGCCCTTGTCCAAGGCAGACTTGAGCTTGCACTTGTCCTCCAGCCCCACACCTTATCTGGGGCCTCATGCATCCCTCTCTGTCCCAAATGGTCTGGGTCCCTGGGAGCTGTGTGGTGGTTCTTTACAGGACTTCTTAGCTCTGAGGGGAGATCCTACCCTGCTTCCCTGTTTCTGAGGCTGAGCTACCCCAGAATTTAGGTCAAAGTCTCTGACAAGGTTTGGCTGAAACTGAGCCTGGCCTGTGACTCTTCCCTGGCTGGGTTTAGCTGCGCTGAACACCAGATCAGTGCAGGAGGGGAATCCCCTGGTTCAAGAACTGAAGGTCTGCAAGCTATCAGTGCATCACATTTACTGACAGGGCTGCTATGCACTGAAGTGCATAACAGGGCTTCCTTTAAGCCTCTAAGGGCATATCTATACTGCAATTAGAAGCCCAGGGATGGTCCATGCCAGGTGTTTCAGGTTCATGGGACTGGGGCTAAGGGGCTGTTAAATTGAGGTATAGACGTTCGGGCTTGGACTGCAGCCCGAGCTCTGGGATCTTTCCACCTTGCAGGGTCCCAGAGCTTGGCTGCAGCCTGAGCCCAAACCTGAACATATACACTGCAATGGGCATAGGCCAGCCATGGATGTCTAACTGCAGTGCAGACATACCATAGGGGCCTTCTAACTCTCCCCTAGTAGCCTGCTAGGGACAGAGTTTTCCAGAGACTGGAAACAGAAATAAACTGAAGCCTGAAGACAGCTAGAGCATTCTATGAGATTCATAGATTCATAGATATTTAGGTCAGAAGGGACCATTATGATCATCTAGTCTGACCTCCTGCACAACGCAGGCCACAGAATTTCACCCACCACTCCTACAGAAAAAAAACCTCACACCTATATCTGTGCTATTGAAGTCCTCAAATTGTAGTTTAAAGACTTCAAGGAACAGAGAATCCTCCAGCAAGTTACCCGTGCCCCATGCTACAGAGGAACGCGAAAAACCTCCAGGGCCTCTTCCAATCTGCCCTGGAGGAAAATTCCTTCCCGACCCCAAATATGGCAATCAGCTAAACCCTGGGCATATGGGCAAGATTCATCAGCCAAATACTACAGAAAATTCTTTCCTGGGTAACTCGGATCTCACCCCATCTAATAGCCCATCACAGGCCATTGGGCCTATTTACCATGAATATTTAATTACCAAAACCATGTTATCCCATCATACCATCTCCTCCATAAACTTATTGAGTTTAATCTTAAAGCCAGATAGATCTTTTGTCCCACTGTTTCCCTTGGAATGCTATTCCAAAACTTCACTCCTCTGATGGTTAAAAACCTTCATCTAATTTCTAGTCTAAATTTCCTAGTGGCCAGTTTATATCCATTTGTTCTTGTGTCCACATTGGTACTGAGCTTAAATAATTCCTCTCCCTCTCTGGTATTTATCCCTCTGACATATTTATAGAGAGCAATCATATCTCCCCTCAACCTTCTTTTAGTTAGGCTAAACAAGCCAAGCTCCTTGAGTCTCCTTTCATAAGACAAGTTTTCCATTCCTCGGATCATCCTAGTAGCCCTTCTCTGTACCTGTTCCAGTTTGAATTCATCCTTCTTAAACATGGGAGACCAGAACTGCACACAGTATTCCAGGTGAGGTCTCACCAGTGCCTTGTATAATGGTACTAAAACCTCCTTATCCCTACTGGAAATACCTCTCCTGATGCATCCCAAGACCGCATTAGCTTTTTTCGCAGCCATATCACATTGGTGGTTCATAGTCATCCTATGATCAACCAATACTCCAAGGTCCTTTTCCTCCTCCGTTACTTCTAATTGATGCCCTGGTCAGCTCCTAGACAAGGTCAGCTCCCAGACTGCTGCGCTGGGCATCACAGCATGGGGAGTAGGTGGCCAGCCCTCTGTGGAGAAAGAGGTGGTTAGGGACTATTTAGAAAAGTTGGACATGTACAAGTCCATGGGGCCGGACGAGTTGCATCCGAGAGTGCTAAAGGAATTGGCGGCTGTGATTGCAGAGCCATTGGCCATTATCTTTGAAAACTTGTGGCGAAAGGGGGAAGTCCCGGATGACTGGAAAAAGGCTAATGTAGTGCCAGTCTTTAAAAAAGGGAAGAAGGAGGATCCTGGGAACTACAGGCCAGTCAGCCTCACCTCAGTCCCCAGAAAAATCATGGAGCAGGTCCTCAAGGAATCAATCCTGAAGCACTTACACGAGAGGAAAGTGATCAGGAACAGTCAGCATGGATTCACCAAGGGAAGGTCATGCCTGACTAATCTAATCGCCTTCTATGATGAGATTACTGGTTCTGCGGATGAAGGGAAAGCAGTAGATGTATTGTTTCTCGACTTTAGCAAAGCTTTTGACATGGTCTCCCACAGTATTCTTGTCAGCAAGTTAAAGAAGTATGGGCTGGATGAATGCACTATAAGGTGGGTAGAAAGTTGGCTAGATTGTCGGGCTCAACGGGTAGTGATCAATGGCTCCATGTCTAGTTGGCAGCCGGTATCAAGTGGAGTGCCCCAAGGGTCGGTCCTGGGGCTGGTTTTGTTCAATATCTTCATAAATGATCTGGAGGATGGTGTGGATTGCACTCTCAGCAAATTTGCGGATGATACTAAACTGGGAGGAGTGGTAGATATGCAGAGGGACCTAGACAAATTGGAGGATTGGGCCAAAAGAAATCTGATGAGGTTCAACAAGGATAAGTGCAGGGTCCTGCACTTAGGATGCAAGAACCCAATACACCGCTACAGACTAGGGACCGAATGGCTAGGCAGCAGTTCTGCGGAAAAGGACCTAGGGGTGACAGTGGACGAGAAGCTGGATATGAGTCAAGAGTGTGCCCTTGTTGCCAAGAAGGCCAATAGCATTTTGGGATGTATAAGTAGGGGCATTGCCAGCAGATCGAGGGATGTGATCATTCCCCTCTATTCGACATTGGTGAGGCCTCATCTGGAGTACTGTGTCCAGTTTTGGGCCCCGCACTACAAGGAGGATGTGGAAAAATTGGAGAGAGTCCAGCGAAGGGCAACAAAAATTATTAGGGGTCTGGAACACATGACTTATGAGGAGAGGCTGAGGGAACTGGGATTGTTTAGTCTGCAGAAGAGAAGAATGAGGGGGGATTTGATAGCTGCTTTCAACTACCTGAAAGGTGGTTCCAAAGAGGATGGATCTAGACTGTTCTCAGTGGTAGCAGATGACAGAACAAGGAGTAATGGTCTCAAGTTGCAGTGGGGGAGGTTTAGGTTGGATATTAGGAAGAACTTTTTCACTATGAGGGTGGGGAAACACTGGAATGCGTTACCTAGGGAGGTGGTAGAATCTCCTTCCTTAGAGGTTTTTAAGGTCAGGCTTGACAAAGCCCTGGCTGGGATGATTTAATTGGGGATTGGTCCTGCTTTGAGCAGGGGATTGGACTAGATGACCTCCTGAGGTCCCTTCCAACCCTGATATTCTATGATTTTATGATTCTATGCGTCCCTAGCTTATAACTAAAATTCTTGTTATTAATCCCTAAATGCATGACCTTACACTTCTCACTATTAAATTTCATCCTATTACTATTACTCCAGTTTACAAGGTCATCCAGATCCTCCTGTAGGGTATCCCTGTCCTTCTCTAAATTGGCAATACCTCTCAGTTTTGTATCATCCGCAAACTTTATTAGCACACTCCCACTTTTTGTGCCATCATCATCCAATGTCAGTGTTCTGTACCCAGTAACTGAGGCAGTAAAAAGACAGTAGTGCAATAAGGAACTTGATGAAGGTTTGTAAATGAACTGTGTAATTATAAACACCATATTTAAAAAAAAAAAAACACAGACAGTTTCTTACACAGAAGAAAATATTTTCTTATTCACACATATTACAGTCAACAGATTTTAAATTATTTTTGTTCATTGTCGGTCTGAGGTGAACCTGGCATTTTTAGTAAATTACATGTCTCTGGAACATAAGTACTGCAGATGTTTACTAAATCATCCTAGATTCTCAGTAGGACTGGTTCTTTTGCTCACTCCCATTCAGCGTCTCACAAGAAAAGAAGAAAAGACGTTAATGCAACTTCAGTGACCGTCAACATTAACAGTATTTAACAAGACAAACACAGCACTGTATCATATAAAACTGATACGTATATTCTTGAATAAAAAGAAAGTGCACATTGCATATTATAGGAGAGGGGAAAGCACATGATGGGCTACAGAAAAAGGAACTTGAGCATTTTATTTACTTCATTATTTTCTGTTGCAATTTTCCTTATTTTTATTAAACACACAAGGATGGGGGAAAGCTTCCTCTGCTTTCTGTAGACATTTGGGATTATGTTGCTTTATTCATCTGTGCATTTATTGTTGCATATTGTACATTTTCCTGTTAACTCTGAGATGTAAACTGGAAAAACAAAACAAAAAAAGCAGTGCCAGCACAACAAGATCATACCCATAGGCACTGAGCCATTAAACATGCACAAAAATATGAAGAAATTATATACTTTCCTTTGAAGGTAGCAAAGGATTCAAAAGAACAAACCCATGCTAGCAGATACAGTTTTACTTTCTTCTTTTTTTTTCTTTCTAAGACAAAGAAACCTGCTTTTTAAAACTCTCTTCCATTTTTCTATTTTTCTTCCCCTCATAAGTTCTTCAACTGAAGTGACCATATCTAGGCCATATCTGGGCACTACTAAACAAATGATATTAGTCATCTAAAATGTCCAGTTTATCATAAAAAAAACCCAAATTATTATTTTGTAACTAAAATTGAGGGGTTTTGTTGTTACTGGACGTTTTAATTGCCAAAAGCCCAAAACATTTCCTAGAAAAATTTCAGTGACAACAAGAGAAAATTTTTCTCAATCAGATCTGCCAGATGTGGAATGCAATGTGTGATAAAGACTCAAAATGAGAGACAACCTAACCATGAAGAATGAATTCCATAGCATTTTACTGTAAATAACTATGTGTAACCTCAGTCAGTTTCCTGAATCTTCATTTCTGATGTGAGTAATTTTAAACACTGGAAGTGATGAGATCCCACATTTGTGTGGAATATAGGTAAATTAGGGACTAAATGAGTGAGGTCTCCTGAAATGAGTACAACTGAATATGATAAAAAGGGGAGTATCAGGAGTAATGGAACACATGGAAGAAGCTTTAAGGCATGTACACTATAGGGAAGAAGGCTATTCAGTTCTTTATTGTATTCATATTTTTAGACAGGGAAATAGATTTTACTGTAAATCTCCACAGAGGAAACAATCATGATGGTGTATGTACTTTGCACATTGTTATACAGTCACTTTGAAGGAAAAAAAAATAGAAAATTGCCATTTTATGGACATTATGTAAAATGTTCTCCTCAATATAGTTTGGTGGTGCCCTCCTCTGCACAGAAGGGAAAATCAGTAGGTGTGGGTTTAATACAATCATTCACTGTTTGCAAATGATAAGGAGGATTGTCAGTGATGCTTAATAGTTACAGCTATTTTCAAAGCATATTTCAATCCTCATTACTTCTCCTAGACAAACTGTCTAACATCTGCTTTTACACAGAGTAGCCTTTTTAAAAGTAATATCAACGATAGTAGGAATCCTGCAGGCAGATCTTCTAGCTAACAGGAACAGAAGATTTAAATGGTACACCACCAATGTGCAGCAGCTGTGGATCTGGCCCTGGATTCTTATAGTCATAAAACTGTACTCACCTTTATCTCGCAAGTTCATAAAAAATCATTGATGTAAAATTATAGAAACATTAAATGTATTTTCTTCTTCCAGACAATGAATCTAAGTGAACCATATTTCTTATCACACTTCACTGTGATTATGCAACCATCAATCAAGATCAGATTAAGGTTTATATTACAATGGCTGCATAGCATAATGATTCTGACTACAGGCTCTGAAGCTCCACAGAAATACACAGTAGAGAATAAATAATGCAATTTAGATTATTCTGATTGAACAGCACAGGTTTTCTTTTTCCCTTTTGTTTAAGGCTAAGTGAGCAAGCATGATAGGTACACCATACAAAGCATTCACAATTAATAGCCTGTGCTTGACACATATGAAGAGCAAAAATAAATGAAGAACACATTTGAATAATAATGAAAAATTAGTTATTTTTTTCCTAGAAATTGGCTCTTAACAAAATACATTCTTTGTATTTAATGGAACTACCCTTTCCAAAACCTTGCTTTAAAATAAATAATAAAAAAGCAACTTAATAGATATAATCAAGACTATAGGGCAGAAAATGTGAAGACAGAGTAGGGAAAAATTATTTTAGATGGCATCAGACAGAATTTCTAAAGGAAGCAGCTTTGTGTTATTTCAGAGGCTTTGGTTCACACAGAAATACTGCTGACATTTGTGTTACAAAATTACAAAATCCAGCAGTATTCCCAGTAGTGGAGTTCTGCCGAGGAACAGTTCTGCCTTTGCTATGAATGAAGAAAACAGTAGTATGTGTGGGAAGAATAAATGGCAAAAAGAACATTTCACACATTAATTGTACATTAGCTATGCAGAGTGGAACCAATCGAAAAGAAGCAAATCAAGCATTCAGCCTTGGGTAAGGTAAGGCATGTAGCTGTTCCACTCCAGGAAAAGCACTTGGGGAGAGGGATGAGGAAGGGGAGCAGGTGTCAGGTTCATACCCTTGTTTTGCCCTTTCCACCTGACTGCAAAGTTTAGGACAGTCCTATGTTGCCACTCATGGGGCCAGAACTGGGGTTTTACTCCCCTATAGAGACACAAAGGACCAAGGTACATTGGCACTCTGCACACTTATGGTTTACCATTGAAACAGAAATCCTATTCAAATATACCAGTAAATGGTAAATGAATAAAACGGAAGTCAAATTTTAGAATGACCTCAAGTATAAGATGTGAATCCAGGTGATTGCATGCAAACCATTACACATTTTATTTTACTGTTAAACAAGAAATATAATCATACTGTGTGCTTCTAATGCTGCAAGTTATTTTATTAGGTTGAATCACGACTCAGATGAATCATCATCATTAACTCGAATGTTAATTGTCTTCTGAATATATTATCACTGGGTGTTCCTTACAACCCTTTTAGTGCAACATAAAAGAAAATGATCTATCAGCTTTAAAGGTTTGTGAATCAGGATTTTAATATAGAGATGAGCAGAGCAGCCCGGAGAGATTGCAGCTAGCTCATGAATAAAATGTAACGGAATCATAAAGACATCTATGTTACATCAATAAATATCCAGAAAGAAAAATTTACTCAGCAGACATCTAATGGCTAGGCTTATTCCTAGCACATGAAACCAGATTCGCAACCTGGGTTGCACTGGCAAGAACAGATTGTGGACTCCTGGTGAATTTAAATTCAATCCAGTGTTAGGTCACAAATGCAGTGACTAGGGTGCCTAACCACCCCCCCACCCCCCACCACCACCTGTGAGAGGCACCAGCACAGATCTACATATACACTGGAACTGTACAGTTCCAGGGTGTTTGCCCCCTTTAAGGCGTTCCCTCCCATTTTGCACCGGCAGTGGTCACCCAGTGGCTCTGGGGTGCTCGCTACTCTACCCAGACAGGTTGAGCAGGAAGTAGTATTAAAGATGTCTTAAGTTAACCTGGAGAAAAGGCAGAGCAGTGCAAGCCACTGGCAACTCGTACCCTGGCAGGTATTAGTGGTCTGGGAAGGGTTGGGCCTGGAAATGAGCTAATTCAGCAACTCTCAAGGGCAGCCTATGGAGCCGCAACCAGATTTAATAGTTCAGCTATCCTCTACAGAGGGAAAATCCCTCTTTTAGTATAGGTACTTCCTAGTGGAGCTGGATGGGAATTTTCTAACAAAATGGTTTTGTGTCAGAAAATGCCAGTTTGTTGAATGCAGAACCTTCCCTGGGAACACACCAGTTTTGACAAAACTTTCACCAGGGAATGATTCACAGCTCCAGGATGGAATTTCTGGTAAAAAAAAAAACAAGCCAACCCAACCAATGAACAAAAAAAGAGCATGGGAGACACTTGCTCCGGAATAGACCGTGGTCTGGTCATTAGTTTGCTCATTTGGAACGTGGCAGAATGACACAACAGGGACTTGGGCTGGGGTCTCCCAGGTGAGTGATTCAACCAGTCACTCCTCCCCGAAAATGAATATTTACTTCTTTATACAAAGTGGAACAGCTCCTACAGGATGTATTCAGTGAGAACCACCCCACAATAGCCAGTAGCCTGGTAGTCTACCTCAAAAGTTCTCGGTTTTGTCTTGATGCTGCAGGAACATTTTTTAAGTCTCACAGGGGAGAACCACTTCCTGCTC
The DNA here is from genome assembly GCF_965140285.1 of Lepidochelys kempii. Lineage (NCBI taxonomy): Eukaryota > Metazoa > Chordata > Testudines > Cheloniidae > Lepidochelys > Lepidochelys kempii. Next base: position 30,823,689 of record NC_136388.1, read on the forward strand.
AGCTCTAGTCCTTTGGCAAGCTATCCCAGGGGAAATTTCACCCATTATCTACCTTGCAAATATGTGGTGGGTTATAGTATACTATTAGGTGCTTGAACATAATTTTATTCCACAGAGGTTCTTTTTCCAGACCCATCAACAGTGTTCATATACTGAAATTTAGCTACAAGACAGTTATTTACATCACTAATTTGCTGAAGTAATTCTAGAACAGGCTTTATTTGACAAGACACTTCCCTCATCATATTATGTTGGGAAAGTGCAGCTTATAACTTTCATGCAAAAACGTCCATTCCAGAAAACCCTTGTCTTGCCAACATAACTGGGAATTCACTTCAATAATTAAGTCTGCCCTTGTCGCATTTATGCTTATTTTTAAAAACTTATTGTTGGAAAAGTAATGTTATGTGAGGGAGGGTGAAATAAGAGTGACTGCTCGACCTTTATTTCGAAGTCAGTATTTTAAGAGGACAGGAAAGGCTTCATATTTAAGCAGTCCCAGTAAATTAACCGAGTGCTAACCCAGCTTTGGAATTACTGGAGAGTTCTACTCATCTCTTGTGTGCCCAGAGCTCTGGGATCCTCCCACCTCCCAGGATCACAGAGCACAGTCTTCAGGTCCGAGCCCAGAAGTCTACACAGCAATGAAACAATCCCAAACCCTCTGCCCTGAAGCCCGAGTTGACTGGCATGGGCCAGCTGTGGGTTTTCTTTGCTATGTTGATATACCCAGTGGTCTGCGATTTCATGAGCTCTTAAGCAGGGCTGGATTAAGCACATTAAGCAGGGCTGGATCTCATTACTAACATGACGAAGCAAATGATGTATGTTTTACATTACCTGGATGCTGTCCTAGTGGAGGTACTGTATTTCAGATTAGATACAAAGCAGGTTCCTGGCCATTAGTAGTCAATAAAAAGCCCTAAATCTTTTTGCAAAACTATGCATGTTAAAGCTGGCATTGTCATCAACTCTATTAATTACAGTCTAGCCGCCATTCCAGTACCGGCAGCTGTTTATGGTATTTTATATGCTTTCCCAAAGTATAATGTTATCTCTTACTATAATAATAGCTGCAATACCCCAGTTGAGAAGTAGCTGTATTTTGTGAATGAACCAATTCTTGTACATACGGTACACAGATTTTAACCGTGCAAGAGGCTTTAGGCTAGATCCACAAAGTGGATTTAGGCTCAGCATGGCAACACCTAACTTCAGGCATTCTGCCACCTAGTGGAATCCACAGCCCTGAGTTAGGTGCCTACGCTCCCTATACAATGCATGGGGAGAGTTAGACGCCAAAGAACAGAGTGAGGAGATGGGCGTGGCCTAAGCCCCTCACGTGGACTTTAGTGCCTAAATCTGTGCTGGAGGGAGGCACTTGTCTCCTTTTAGGATTCACAGTCATGAACCCTCTACTGGAATTAGGTGCCTAAGCCAGGTCAGCTATCTCTTGCAAAAAAAAAGTACAAGGTGGTGCTGCCAGTGGTGCCCTTATACAGCCCGGCACTTACCCAAAATGTGGGAGACCCCAGCTCAAATGCCCAGTCTGTATGAGGAGCAGAGACTTGAAAATAGGACTCCCACCTCAGTGCCCACTGGGCTATGGCAGGAGAGGGGGCTCACTGACTCTTTCCTGAGACTCTGAAATTGGCTCTAAGAATTGGAGCTTTTGAACCAAAAAACAAAAAACAAAAAAGCAGGAACCCGTGTGTGACTGTGAGATAAGGAATTGCCTTCTATTCTTGTCTACTGGATGCAGCTCAATTTAAATATATGCCAAATGCCTGCAGTTGTAAGTCTGGTTAGATTTTTCCCAACTGGAATGAATAAGGCAGACATCATTATTGCGTATGAAATTACAAAATAGTACTGACAAACATACAGAGATGTGACTTCTATTTTCCTTGTATTAGATGAACACTGAATTGGATGCCCAGTCTGCCCTAAAGGGAATGAAGAGTAACTGCCTAATTAGAATTTGTATTCTGGAAGTACCTAAAGGCCTCAAACGAGACGAGGACCCGGTTACACGAGGTACTGTACAAGCAGATAGTAAAGACAATCCCTACCCCCAAAGAGCTTATAGTCCAAACAACAAAACAGAAAAAGAGTGTTCAGAAATGAAGTATTGTCTCAGTTTTACAGATAGGGAACTGAGGTACAGAAAGACAGTATAGCTACACTGCAATCCAGGGGTCTGATTGCAGCTCATGTAGATATACCCAACTAGTTTAGGTACCAGAGAAGTGAAGCTGTAGCACCATAGGCTTTGGAGTGAGCTAGCCACCCAAATAATTAGCCTGGGTTCTGAGCAGACATGTACTGTGGCTTCACTCCTCTCTGGCCCATGCTAACTAGTTCATATCTAACTCAGATATGTTTGCACAAGCTGCAGTCATATCTTCTGTTTATGTGCAGACACAGCCTAAGTGACTTGCCCAAGTTCAGGAGGAAATGAACTCCAATCTCCTAAATACAAGTTCATCCTTCCTCTCTCGAGCTGCAGGACTATGGGAGGTCCCTAGATATGGGAGCATCAACCCAAGTGAGTGGATCTTTTACAACAAGCACCTTTATAGCGGATTTCTTTTATACACATATATATAAATAAATGGCCTGGGATGTTATCATTAGGCAACTTTTTGTTTGCTTTGCTTAGACATGTACTGAAACAAAAAACAGTATCAATTTTTCTGAGGAAAAAAAATATTGATGCTAGCTCACAGCTAAAAGTTGACCATCTTTTCAAACAAGATGTGTGAAGAGTGTTCCTTTAAGAGATACCAAGAATACAGACTAGATTCAGGAGAAGACACAATACTGTCTTTGGAAAAAGGACCATGAAAGACTTTTGTATTTTCCTTCCTCAGACGTGGGGTCAAGTCATGGTAAGCACATTATGTACATTTTTTAAAAGACTTTTAAAACTGAATTTTGAAAGATAATCTCTGCCAGCACAAAGAACCATCTGAACTATTACTATTCAAAGGGTTTGTTCAGAGAAACTGACTGCTAGGAACAAAATCCAGTTTTCTTTTATACAGCATAATACAAGTAATCTGTGTGAGAAAAATACTAAAATGTACCAAAATAAAACTATGAAACAAAAAAGAACAAAAAAAGATATCAAGAAACACCACCACTGCAAGTTCAAATTGTTCATTTGTTTTGTTTGGGTAGGGGGAAGAGAAATGGCAGCATAAGCACATTATAATCATAATATTATGATTTTCTATTACTATATGGAGCGTAGAGAATTGAGCAATAGTTGATCATTTTGAAGCATATTTAAGCAATCTCTGTATTAGCAAATAATGGAATACAGTACTCTATTTACCAGAGCAGAGCTTTACTTTTATTTCACAACGCTTATTCAAGGTTTCTACTCTCAGGCCCCTGAAATCTTATCCAGACAGGCAGTTCCTTGTATAAGTTCCTTAGAGTCATAGATTCTTAGATGCCAAGGACAGAAGGGAGCACTATGATCATCTAGTCTGACCCCCTCTATAATATAGACCATAATAATTCTTAGAGCTGATCTTTTAGAAAAAACATCCCATCTTGATTTTAAAATGGTCAATGATGGAAGCTCACTGACTTCATTGTTGCTCCATATGGATCAGACTGCAGCATCATGGCCAGAGTTGCAGTGAAAAATTGGTATACTTGTTGTCTCAATATTTCTGTAAATAAACACAGTATGGGTAGATTGTGATTTTAAACTTCAGCCCAGGTGATAAAAGGGATAAGAGCCATTGTATCTGATATAGGCAAAGTATACCCCAGGGTGTCAGGGGAGCACACCTACCAGTGTTAACTACTACTGTTTATCCTTTAACAAGGTATAGTGTACACTCACCCATATTTCCCATGCGCAGTATGGAAAAAATGCTGGTTTGTGCTCTCCCTTGTCCCCCTTGTAGGGTTTCTAGAATTTGTTCCACCTCTTGAACCCCAGTGCAGGTCTAGATTGTATCTTTTGATCTCTAAGAGACCTACACATGAACATTTATCCATTTTGGTTACTTTATACACGATAACAGGCCTCTCTTCCTACTTCTTATCCCACATTCCAAGTCTTCAGGTTGCTGTGAGGAAGGCAATAAAACCCACCAGATAACGTTGCATTCCTGTCTGGAGGGAATGTTTCCCTCCTGACTCCAAAATAAGTCATTGGATTAGTCTCAGCACTGCAGGTCTGGAAACTTAGTTCTCACAACTATACCACCTGTAGGGCAGGATAAGCAGGGCAGCTTTCAGCAGTAAGAATGGTTTTTGTGTGCTCTGGAATGTTAATAACCTGGGTAAAGGGGAGAGTGTGGTTTGCTGGAGCTAATGTGTTTCCTCACCCCTATTCTTGAATGGGCAAGAGGTGGCTAGGGAGGCAGTTTTCACTCCACTCTCCCCTAGCTCTTTTCCCACACACAGTCCCCATGTGCATTCTCAGCAAGGAATAGCTAAAAAGGCCCCACAGGATGGGGATTCCAATCAAACATTCCCCACTAAGATGGGAAGCATCAATTTATGAACCTCTCTCCATCCACATGTATAAATTTTCAAGCAATGGACATCTGAAAAACACAGATGAAAAAATATCATTGACAGTGCACTCTGTAATGTTGACAGACATGTGAGAGTCTTTTGCCCAGTCTCTCATATTATTTCCACTGCTTCAGTGTGGCTATATGCTGTAATGGGCCAAACTGCACTTCTGCCTCCAAGTGGAGGCCTGGCTCTGAAGCCTCGCCAAATGAGGGTAATCCTCCCCAAAGGAAATGAGATTAGAGATGACTGAAAAATATTCATAGCAAAAGTTTACTTGATACATTTCTGCAATATTTTTAAATAAATTATTCACTAAATATTTCTTTAAATTATTCACCCAGCAAGGCTGGGAGCTCAATGAACATATTCACTAGTCAAACATTCAATGCATTTCATTTCAGATAAGTCATCTGATGGGGCTCTGTTTAATTATTCCTGTTGTTATGGGGACCCCTCTTGAAACCCAGTGGCATGGACATGTACAGGTGAAAACTAAGAACTTTTTCTGTTCCAGTGTTTTGGGTGCTAGCCTACTCCACCACAGACTTTTTGTGTGATCTTGGGCAGGTCATTTAGTCTCACCTATAGAATGGGGATGGTAGCACTGCCCTACCTCACAGAGTGCTGTGAGGATAAATGGATTAAAGCTTGTGAGGTTCTCAGGTACTAAAGTGAGAGGAGCCATATACGGACCGTGGATAGATATTCACGGAGGAGAATAAATCAATTTCAAGCATGATGAAGAGTTCAAACTAAAACCACAAAGACAATTCAACCAGTGAAACAGTTTTTTCCCCCTTCCAGCCTTATGGAAAATTAAGGCCCTAGTGGTTGGTTGGTTGTTATTGTACGTTTTTGTTTGTTAGTTTGTTCTGCTCTTGTATTAACATTATCTGTTAACATTCAAGTCAGTGGCATGAGTACAGATTTATCCTGGTGTAAAATAGAGCAATATTTGGTCCAGTTTTGTTAACACAAAATTAAATAATAATAATAAAAAGCAAAACAATCACCAGATACAAGGACACAAAGCCCAGCTTTAGTGAGCTTGCTACTTTTATCTCATATCATATGCTAAGCTTTTTTGTTATTTTATATTGTAAAACAAATAATTATTGTTCTATTTTTTAATTGTCAGAGCTGCAGAGAAGAGATAGCTTTCCTGGAAGCAATCTAGACACAAACTCCAGTTCTGAGACGAGTTGGTTATAGTTTCATATAAATCAATCAACTGCAGAGATATTAATTGTGGCCTCACCACATAAGCATTGAACCTGCTGTGCAGATGGCAATGAGGGGAAGAAAATTCTGGTTTTCAAAAATGTAGAGTATAAAAGCTTATGAATATCTCTGACATCACCCCCTCCCAATTACCTACCAGACATGATGAGACAGCTATTTACAGTCAGCAAATATGGACACTTCTATCTCTGCACTAAAAAAAAAAAATTAACCCACATATTAAACATTTGTTAGAAAGCGAAAGTACCAAATTCCCTATCTTATTAGAATATCATGTACATTTTCAAAGCAGTGTGGACGTGGTATCATAACCTGCCCAAATCCTAGCAAGTTAGAAGATTGATGGAATGCAGAGAGATGATCAAACAATCGGCCTTGAGGCTGTGCAGTGCATTAATTCTTCAGAAATTCCCCGTGCATACCAAGTGAAACTTGCATCATCTCTTAAAAAATACATAAGCCTATGACTTTCCCCACCACAACCCTTCATTTGCAGTTTATAATAGAAATAATGCCCTCAATGTAGGGCAGAAGTATTAAACTCCAGAAATATACACTTCTGCGCACTTGTCTAAATATAATATGCCTGCAGTGCCTTTGTTAATTAAAAAAATACTATTAACCAGTGAATATATATTACATGCAAGAAAACCCAGGTCACAAATTGCACCTTTACTGACAGTCTTAGCAAAATAGGCAAGGAGACTGACCTACTTTCATCTCCAAAGTGGGTCCCCTCCACTTTAGGTATGAGGCCCACTGATGGAGGGAAAGCATTATACGTATGTTGAATTGCCTCTCCTTAGGCAGTCCCTGTACTGTGAAGAAATAGAATAATTCAGTCCCTGGGCTGTAAATTCACTTAAGGAAAAATGCTTGTAAGAAAGAACAGCAAAGTGAGGAAGGAATAAAAATAAACCTAAAATACTTCCATTGGAAAAGAAAGAGTAACACTGTAGCAGATGCGCCTGTTAGGGGTGGTTAAGTGATTAGAAGACAGGACTAAGATTGAAGAGACCTGGAAGGAGATTCTATGCAGTAACTCTAGGAGGCGCAACACAGAACTCGCAGCCCACAGGGTGGGTGTGGAGGCAGGGTTGAGGGGGAAGCTAAGGTGGTTTAAGCCACCTTTGTACCCTTCCAATTCAGGGGTGCTACAGAGAACCAAACTACTTCAAGTATAATTTAGGCAGTGTTTTGGCGGGAAAGGGGTGTTCTACGGGACGCAGAGCTGCTCAGAATCCCCATAACATGGCCTTGGACACCCCCACTTCCCTTCCAGCCCCTTGCTCTGCCCCTGTTGCACTGAGACTTGTGAGAGGGTCTTACTTAAACTAATCTTTTTAATTCTGTGTTTGCCTAGAGCAACAGGGTCCTGATCCTAGACTAGGGCTCTTATGATACAAATAGTAATCAACAATATAGGGCACATTATGGTTAGCTTGTGCAGTACCTGTATTGGGGAAGTTCTGCCTTGGCCAGCAAAGTGGCTCATATAGACCCTGTACATCACCATGGCTACAAAAAGGAGCTGTAGTGGGGATTTGAAAATATCACCTCTAGGTTCTATCTATTCCCAGTTTTGTTTCTAACTCACTTAGACAAGTCACTTATCTTTATCATGTACCAGTTTCCCCACTTGTAAAAATGGAGTCATTGGCCCATCTGAGTGACCTGCTTTAAGGCTTACGGGTGAGAATTTCCTTTTAAATATTCATTGCTACTACTAATTGGTGCCAGGTGATCTAAAATCAGAACAGGCTGGTCCTGCATGAACCATGCAGCAGTAGGTCTGTCTGTACTGCATAGCATACTTCACTGTTTTATGAAAATAAAGAAACATATGTTTTCATGTGATATTCATAGATTCATAGATATTTAGGTCAGAAGGGACCATAATGATCATCTAGTCTGACCTCCTGCACAACGCAGACCATAGAATTTCACCCACCACTCCTGCAAAACAATTGATATTTAAGAAAAAGCCAGATCTTCCTGTGAAAGGATGGAGACTAACCTTTCATTTCTTACAACAAGCAGAATAGAACAATCAAAAGAGCAGAAAGAATAGGTGGAAACACATAATTAAGTTCTCAGCAGTGTCTGATTGATGAGTTATGTTTGAAAGATTTCCTCACACAATATTAATCTGTTATTGTATGTAGTATTTCCATAAACTGCAGCAGGCGGTTGGTTGCCTTCTTTTAAAGATGGGATTGAAAACATAATAAACAGTTTCTGTAATATAAGTGTAGCTGATACAAAAATAATTCTCAGGTGTTAACTCAGACGCACTACTTCAACAATGGATTGCAGTCTATCATTTGATATCATGTTTTTTCAAACCTTTAGGAGTCTGAACTTTGAACAAAGCTTACCCCATAGCGTGCTGTAACTAGATTTGTCATTGTTTGGATTTTCATTTCATTAGAAAGTGATCATATCGTTTTGCTGAACTCCTGCTCTCTGGCCATAAGACTAAAGATGAAGTCAGAAACCAAGATGAAATTATCTTTACAACTCCTGTATGTGGTCATGATAAATTAAAGTAACTGCAATGTCTAAATTCTTATCACCCTTGAAAACTGGTACAGTAATTAACTGCTTGCCTTTTAGACCACCAAATATAGTGAACCCCAGTTCCTCAAGAAAAAAAATCTTGCTCTTTATACTCACGCACTAACTTTAGACTGCTCCACATTATAACATCTCTTGCCCCCTCCCCACCTTTTTCAAGAGGAAACAATGATTCAGGTATCCCTCTTTCTCCTCTTTTCCTCCTGATGAGGAGTAGAGAGGTTAAGTCCTAGCTTATTTCAAGCTTGAAGATTAGAAGCAGGCCATGGAACTTGACCCTGAACTATGTCTGGAGTCATTATGGGACACTGAAGGGATGTGTTCCCATTGCTCTGCTCACATACAAGTTAGATCTGTACTAACTCTAGCTTCTCAGGGACCATTAAGGTCAGCTCCAGGAACAATATGTTGTAAGAAACAGTTTAAAGCAGAGCTGACAGATGCACGGATCTCAGTTGTTAGGGCTCAGTCTGAGGTGAAAAAGTTCAGTCATCTGCCTCGCTTAAGAGGAAAGGAGGACGTTTTAGCCACAGCTGCAATGTGAGCATCCAGGAACAGTGATAGGTCCAACAGGACTGTGAGGATACATAGACATCTGGAAGGCAGATACCTTCGGTTGTTAGAGAGATCAGAACTGCTGGTAGTTCTTTGCCAACAAATACCAGCAAATACTCACCCAGGCTTAGCTGAACTGAGAGCAAGTCAACCATTTTTCATTCAGGTCCAAAACTTAATTTAGGCAACATGTCAGCAGAGAAACAACATTACAGATGATGGGTTATAGAACAGATTCAGTGCAGTGCTTTGGCCTAGTTAAAAAACCAAGAACTATAAAACTACTCAATTTGCTCATATAAGACCTACTTGCAATGGGGATGAAAGCATTTTTTTTAGTGTAATTTGTAGAGGTATATCGTATAAAAGGATCATACGAGCTCAGATAATGGTAATTAAAATCCTCATCTCCAGACCTGTGAAAGCTAGAAAAATCTCTGGCCCTATCTGCACTAGGAAGACCTGTTATTGATAAATAGTTGTCAACAATACAGTGATCCCTAGTGTAGATGGTACAAATTGGTGTCAACTCCATTAGAGAAAATCTGTTCGATACCCCAGATATAGCAGGCATCTATGGTTGTCTTCATTGTAGAGTTAGCTCAGGCTATAACCTGGATGTTGCGTAGGGTTGCCAACTTTCTAATTCCAGAAAACAGAACACCCTTGCCCCTCCCACTAACCCGCCCCTTCCCTGAGGCCCTGCCCCTATCCCACCCCTTTTCCGGGACCCTAACCCCTGCTCACTCCATTCCCCCCTCCCTCCATCACTTGCTCTCCCCCACCCTCGCTCACATGCTCATTTTCACTGCAAGGCCCAAACAGGCACATTTATTGTTTTGACAGATGTATTATGCTAAGTTCAGGTTTTATTTGTTACAGGACACTAGAGCTGGCAGCAAAATTGTCAAAAAGGGTCATTTAAAAAAAAATGAAATTTCACGAAGGTTTTCATGATTCTTTCCCTCCCCCTTCCCATTTTTTGTAACCAGCTCCTTATTTTTTATTAACTAAAGTTGTAATTTTGTGTGTGGAATTAGGACTACACCTTACCACAGCTTCAATGGGTCCATTAAAGGCCCACTTCTGAAGCCCAAATACAAATCCACAGAGCACAACCACAGAAATACACACCTGTCTAGACACCTACATAATTAAATCTGTGGCAATGACGCCCACACCTACATGCAGTTACACACGTGTATACATCTAGCACGCAGTATCACATATACTGCCACATTATTTATTGTTACAATTGTTTAATGCCTAGAGACACCAACTAAGGCTCCAGGGTGGTAGATGCTGGACATACACATAAAAAGAGAGGGGGATGGGTGTACGGGGGTGGGATGGGGAGAGATGCAGTGAGGGGGTTGGGGGTGCAGCCCCATTCCCAGGATTCGGAGATGGGGACTCACTTACCTCCAACTCCTGGGTGCCGGCAATGGGGCAACAGCCCTCGGTGCGCCGCAAGGCACGTGCCGCAGCTCGAGCCCAGCCGTGCGAGAAGAGGGCCGTGCAACAGAGGGAGAGGTGTGCGCCATGTGACCCCTGAACAGCACGATTGCCAACTTTCATGCGGTAAATAAGCACCCCGACTTTCACAATAAGCCAAAAATCAAGCTAATCCCATTTCAAAACAAGGCCAACACAAGCCAACCCTTAAGAGCCCCGACACTCTATGTGACTAGACCCCCCTGGCATGCAGTCTGGGACTGTGGTGGGCCCACTGTGCACCCCTGACTCTCTCCCTGCCTTCCCCTGCTTGTGCCCCCCTTGCCAGGAGCCAATTGAAAAAAAAAAAAAAGAAGCAACAAACAACAACAAGCAACTCACAAGCCAATTAAGCCAAAAACGAGCCCAATTTCTGCAGGTTTCTTTGCAGGTTTGGCATTCTGCTCAGCAGCTGCCTGCGAAGCGCTTGAGTGCTGCTAGTTCCTCCCCTGCCCTGATCCAGCCAATGCGAGCTGCGCCTGAGGGCAGGGGGTGGCCCCCCTCCCCCAGCAGCCCCTAACTTAAGGCTAGGAGCTGGACATGCTGCTTCCTGACCCAGGAACTGCTTGGTGGCTAGCAGGAAACCTTCCAGCCCCACTACGGCGCCACGCAAACTGGACATTCAATGGCTGACCGGAGCCACCAGGAGCCCTTTTGGTGTTCTAGTCCGAAACCAGACACGTGGTCACCCTGATGTTTCCCCTAATCCCCTTTCCAGCCACACAGAAAAACTAAGCTAGGCTTAAGGGTGCTTTAAATTCAGACTAACAAGGCTGATGGCATAGGCTTCACCTTAGGTTTCACCGGGCTAGCAACCAGACATGCCAAACCTGCCAAAAAAAACCTGCAGAAATTGGGCTTGTTTTTGGCTTAATTGGCTTGTGAATTGCTAGTTGCTTCTTTATTTTTTAATCGGCTCCCAGCAAGCAGGGACGGGGGCAGGGAAGGTTCAAGCAGGGGCAAGCGGGGTGGGAGAGCGTCAGGGGTGCACAGCGGGCCCACCAGAGTCCCAGACTGCATGCTGGGGGTCACAGAGTGTTGGTGTTCTTAGGGATTAGCTTGTTTTGAAATGGGATTAGCTTGATATTTGGCTAATTGTGAAAGTCGGGGTGCTTATTTGCCAGGTGAACGTTGGCAACTGTGCTAGCAACCCACCTACTTTACAGTGAAAACACAGCCCAGTCAAGCCACAGTGCTATTAGTCCTCCCATCCAAATGCACAGTTCTACTGGGCTGTATTTTCTTTTCTGTCTCCTTCCTTCTTCTGCCCTAGATATCACCTGGCACGGCATTTTAACCTCATGTCTGCCTGCTGCATTCTACTGCATTTGAGCAGAGATGCTATCCAACAAATCCTCCTCCCAGTGTGCTTTCAGCTGGCCAGCCCTCTGGTAGAACTGTGGCATGATATCACTAAGATCCGTCCTTTGGGGAACTGTATCTGAAATCAACTTTCTATGTTGGTATCTCAAAGAAGCTGGTAGCAAAGGGGATTGAACAGATGTGATCCCAGTTATGGTGAAAAGTCAAATCTATGCAATATCCTGATAGAAACCCAGCCCAGCAGATGGGCTAATACACTGTGGATATAGTGGATATAGCTAATACACAGTGGGGATGCTCCACCCATGATAGGGTAGCCCAGACTAACTCTGCAATGAAGACATACCCTAGCGGGCTTATGGCAATGGTGTTGAAAATGGTTTGAACCAGTCTAAACCAGTTGTTAGAACACGGAAAACAACAACTGGGGAGCTCAGTGGGATCTTTGTCAATGGCAGGCCATGCTGTTAGCAAAACAAAGCTTTTGCATGTTTCAGTTAGTTCACTTGTAGGACATTCCTTCAATGCTTTATTTTTAGGTAAATTAAGACATTGATGTATTGGCAAGGCAATGTAGTCGTACAGAGCAAGGTAAGCACTTCAAACAATCAAAGGTACAACTGAGAAGCAACGTTTTTCATTTATTTTTTTCTTATGACTCTGCTTTCCATTGACTCAAATTTTCTAGTTATTTATTTTCCAATTGCTCTAAATTTTTGCAAAAAGAAAAGGAGTACTTGTGGCACCTTAGAGACTAACAAATTTATTTGAGCATAAGCTTTCATGAGCTACAGCATCCGATGAAGTGAGCTGTAGCTCATGAAAGCTTATGCTCAAATAAATTTGTTAGTCTCTAAGGTGCCACAAGTACTCTTTTTCTTTTTGTGAATACAGACTAACAGGGCTGCTACTCTGAAATCTCTAAATTTTTGCAACTTTAATTTATCCTAAAGATTTTAATTAATCTGCCCTTATGCTTATAAACTTTGCAGGGAACTTTTAAGATATAACTATGATTTTAATTTGTTTCAAAGGCATGATGTTTTAGTGGGAACTTTCAGCTCTACTTATAATGTAAAACACGGAATATTTGTGGAAATAACTGTTCACTGCATGTTATTCCCCAATTGTGTGAATCAAAGTCAATTAAGGGATTGTCAAAGCTTACAGGAGGCTATATTGTAACCCATGCCTTATTTTAACACAAGTTCAATACACTACATACAGTTCACAGTCTTATAGGCCTTGATGATGACCAATTAGAAATTCCACAAAAATTGCAGCTGCTTCTGCTGGGAGCCTGATTATTCCAATATCTGGTGGAATACTGATAAGGATACCAAACAGAAGACTTTATCTTGAAAAGTCAGCTGCTCTTTTATTCTTGATTCCTTCAGTTCATATAGATCTATTATTTCAGTAACGTGTACAGTGTATAACTTTACTCACAGAGTATTAGAAATTGGGCAACACAATGACCGTTCAAACTGATTGCAGATAAGCAGGAGGTAGGAAATAACTTACACATGTACACATGTGTACATGTACATGTGTACATGTACTTTTCATGTACACCAAGGCCAAAAACTCACAGCGGAGAAGAGAAGGATGGAAAAAGCCCTCCCTTGGCTCTCACTGGTAGCTCAGAGAGAATGGTTGCTTAAGAATCAGAGCAATTACAAATAAAGCTGGTTGGGAATTTTTCTATCAGAAAATGCTGACTCATTGAAACAAAACTTTTTGTAAGAAAGTCTCACTTGAATTTCCACTGTTTGTTTTTTTTAATTTTGAGGTTGTCCCATTTCAACAACATTTTCAAACTGACATTTCTAAGCAAAATAATTTCAAACTGAAAAAAGAAAAATTAATTTATAGTAAAAATATTTTCAAAAATAAAGGTTGACCATTAAAAAAAAAACAGAAAAAAGGAAATCTAAATAATCAGTGCTACCTCAAACAGAATATTTACCCTGCAAAGAGAGGAGTGCCAAAGCCTCCATGAAGTCCACTTTATTATTGGTAGGGATTATAGGATATGGGAAATGAATAAATGACCTTTTAAATATTTATGATCCTGTTTCTTTGCCTCATCCTTCTGGCTGAGTTTCAGTATTTGTTCTTCTTTATTGGCTCATTCTCATATGATTCCTCTGGTATTTCACTGTCTGCCAATATGTCAAGACATAGAAAGAGTGGAAGAAGGAAGGTTCCCTCCCCCCCTTCACATCAACCCATCAACAACTTTCTATAAGAAATAAAGCAGCAAAATATATATCTTAGCAACATGAGTTCTTTGTGGCCCCAAAGTAAGATAGATACAAGGATCATGACTCCAAGTCAGTGTTTTTATTGAAAATGATAATTCTGAGTCACGATACCTCTTAGTTACGTACATAACTAATGTTGCATTATCTTGTGAAAGCTGCCACTGGTGCTCATGGCCACTGGATATTCTTTTAAGCTGTGTTTTAATTTGAATCTCTGATGAGTTTATCTGCCTTTTGAGATTCAAAGCAGAAATCTATGAATAATGCCAGTAGTGAAAACCTTTGCCCAGTGAACAATAAATAGAGGAATGTTGTCCTCTTAGGTCCTGTCAAGGTTCCTTCCCCACTCTGAACTCTAGGGTACAGATGTGGAGACCTGCATGAAAGACCCCCTAAGCTTATTCTTACCAGCTTAGGTTAAAAACTTCCCCAAGGTACAAGGTACATCACCTCTGTAAAATCAGAATGGTAAATACCTTACAGAGTAATCAGATTCAAAACTTAGAGAATCCCTCTAGGTAAAACCTTAAGTTACAAAAAGACACAAAAACAGGAATATACATTCCATTCAGCACAGAGTATTTTACCAGCCATTAAACAAAAGGAAATCTAACGCATTTCTAGCTAAATTACTTACTAACTTAGCAGAGTTTCTGAGACTGCATTCGTGATCTGTTCCCGGCAAAAGCATCACACAGACAGGCAGACCCTTTGTTTCCCCCCCCTCCAGATCTGAAAGAATCTTGTCCCCTCATTGTCCATTTTGGTCAGGTGCCAGTGAAGTTATCTTAGCTTCTGAACCCTTTACAGATGAAAGTATTTTGCCTCTGGCCAGAAGGGATTTTATAGCACTGTACACAGAAAGGTGGTTACCCTTCCCTTTATTTTTATGATAGATCCCATTCAGATTACAGGAGGTAAAGAAAACCAAACCAAACCCTGACTTCTCCATTAAATGCAAATCGTGTAGATATCCATTTTCTTTTTATAAAAGTCTGAACATGGAACTCATGAAAGCTGCTGGACTTTCAGCTTTTCAGCCCAGGAGACTGAAATCCTCTATTTATCCACAGATCAGGAACAGTACAGACAGCAGCGTAAGCCTCTCTACACAACTTTGCCCGTGTGCCTTCAATCCTGGCCTCATGGGACCACCTATAGAGGTAAGAAGATAATTTGGTGTTTGGGCTCATTTAGTTTCTTTGCTGACTGCTATTTAGTGTTAAATGTGGTGAGCTGACTTTTGGTGATGTGGTTTTGATGTGGAGATCAGTTCTCTGGGAAGTGAACTGAGATCACCAGAAACAGTTTACCCTCAGAAGGCTCTTCAGCATTTTATATATGTAACCCACACACCTCTTGGGTGTGGTATTCTGTTCCCTCTAGCAGCACTGAGACCACTTAGAGATTAATGACTCTGGTACAGTTCTAGGCAAGAGCCTTGTGGCTTTTAGCTCATGCAGTAGAGGCTCAAACATTTAGCTGCAGAGGTCCGATCCTGGCCACAGATGACCAGGGTCTGTCAGCGTTACATATATATAACTTGTTTACTACCAGATGGTAAACAACTTTGGTAACTACAGCTTGGGCTGGATTTGAACTTGTGAACTAGAGAAGAAAGTCTCTGTATTCATCAATGAATTGCATGAGAAATGCAGCCAACCTGGAAACCCCACAACTACTATTATTTTAGGTACAGTATCTTAATTATCTCCCTTATCATCCTAGCACAGAGTCTACAACATATGAAGCACTGTGTAAAGCTATGAGATGTTGGAACAGATGGCAAGAATGTGATCACTGTTAAGCAGAGAAGAACCTTTGGATATTAGTCAAAAAGAAACAACAGCACTGGATAGGATTTACAAGTGGGGAACAGGTTGTTTTATTTTCTCCTCATTCCACATACACCATTTCCTGTTCGATTTATCAAAATACTTTAAAGCAATTGTTTTACTTGGCATTTTGTGGATCACATATTACACATTAAAGAATGAGGAAATAAAATATTGATAGAATACTTGACTACATTTTTAGATCACCATAGCTACGGACACATGCTGAACCAATCTTGATTTTAATGGCAGGGAAAAGAAATATTGCAACTACATAAATTATTGGCTAGCACCGTTAAAAAAAATGCATCTCTTCACCAGTTTCACAAAAGGAAAGGAACATCTTTTTAGCTTTCCATTTGCCTCATCAGCCTACGCACCTTGGAACTAGGAGCCTGAGTTTTCAAGTGCCAACTCCCTGAAACTGCACTCACTTCAACTGGAGCTGCAGTTACTCAGTACTTCTGATAATCAGTCCATACACGAGTTTTGAAAGCAGCCTGTTGCCCTTGATATTAGTCACATGTGGAATTTTTTCTCCATACTGATATTATCAATCCTACCCCCCACCCCAAGACAATTAAAGTGACATTGCCCTCATCAGCACAGAGAAAATATTCCATGAAACTTGGAGGGAGGAGAACAGGTTGCAAAAGAGAAGGCACACTCTTTGGAGGAGGCACTAAGAAGTTAGCCTGTACACACATTTTTTGAAAGCTAGCAGTAGTTACAGCACAGTTATAAGTAATTATCTTAATGAAGAGCCAGTTTCATTTTATAAGCATGGAGTCCTCATTCTCAGTACATGGAACCTTGATATGAAGTAATAATTTTATTTCAACACAAGGTTGAAGATTTGTTTTTAGACGTACCACAATATCCTCCTGGTGAATAAAATGGTCTGAACTTTATCCAAGATAGTTAAGTCCATTTAGTCAGAGTGTGTATGTTATCTCATACAGCAACACATAGCTAAAGCCAAAAAGGATTGTTGTGATCATCTAAGTCTGGCCTCCTTTATAAGAAAGGCCATAGGACTCCCTGAATTAATTCCTATTTGAACAAGAGCATATCTTTAAGAAAAATATCCAATGCTGATTTTTTTTTAAATGCTAGTGGTGGAGAATACACCACAATCCTTGGAATGTTGTTCCAACGGTTAATTACCCCTACCGTTAAAAATGTATGTTAAGTACGTGACAAAGAGGAAGACAGAAACCAAACCAGGCAGATCTACCTATCCCTGGGAAGGATTCCCCTGCCATTGGGGAAGCTATTGGATGCCAGTTATTGCAGACAGTAGATCAAGATATTGTTTCCACTGGATCCCTGAAATCTGCACAAATCTTGGATGAGTAGGTGGGAAATATTGTGAGATATGGGACAGAAATCTTGGCCTCTTCTATGAAAGGGGGGAAAACTCCCCACCCTACCTGCACAAAGGAACAAAGTAACCAGGACATTCTGAAGGAGGCTCTAGCGTTTGATTTGGGAGGGTAACTTCTTGCAATATCCTATGTAAATGGTTTGGATGTGGTTATTTGATTACTCTCCAGGTGTGCAATGCTGCCTTATTTGACATCAGAAGCATCACTGAAGCACCAAGTTTGAGACTTTGGCTATCAAGCTGAGATAAAGAAAGATGATTGGTACTACAAGATGTTGGTGAAAAATAAAAATTGCTGCTATATAGGGATAGTGCAAGGAGTCTTCCCCTGCATTTCTGAACATCGTCTGGGCATAGATCTAGGGAGTGGAAGGACTCAAGCATAGGCCTACACTGGCACTGAAGCCCACAAAGTGTGCAAGCAGGGAAAGACAGAAGCTGGCCCATGTCCACGCAGTTCAGCTAAGGTGGCCTCACGTGAGGGAGAGCACACACTGCCTGACTGGAGATTGCTAGATCTGCCTGAGAAGAATTTAATCTTCTCTTCCCATATAATTTATTACTCAGGCTGTTTTCTAACCTCTCATTTTAAATCTGGTTGGAAGCTTTCAGCATAATTGTCAATCGAGACTTTGTTCCCTCTGTTGTACTCAAGTTGTTTTTCTCATTTGGCTTTCTGTGCTCCCACTGAGCTGTTAATGAGCTGTCAATTATTTGTGCAAATTGGGAGAAAGACACTGAAAAGCTGCTGTACCTGAACTAGAACCCTGCTAACTCATAATGTTATGAAATAAGTCATTTTAGTTTTGACAACTATCTTTAGTCGTGTCCCCTCTTCAGTGACTGTACCATTTGTCTTCTAACAGCTATTATGTAAAATAGATGTGCCTTTAAAAGTAGCTCAGTGAGATAAAAGATCTGCTTGTTTAAACTTAAAGTATATTGAATATAAAAGACAAGGACCTCATTTCATCAGCTAATTTTGTAACAATATTTGAGGAACAAGGGATGAAAGAGGTCAAGCTTCCATTGGCATAACAAGTTATGATCCTGGTCAGGAGGTTAACAACAAAACTGTCAAATATGCCCCTGATCTGGGGGGAAAAGAATCTCACAAATGTGCAAGTGTGGGTTGTCACAAGAGAACACACAGTGGGATGACTCAAGTGCTTCATTTTAATTACCTGCTTAAGTCATTACAGTATCAGGGCCATAGAGATTTCCAGCTTGGAGCTCCATGCTTCCTCCACTGAGGTGTTTGTCTCTGTTGAGTCTCCTCCCTACCCCCTAACTATGGGAAAGGCAAGTTCAGATCTTGGCAAATGAGGGATCACTGCTTCAACTGGCTCCCTAAGAACAGCATGGATCTTGCAGGGCCCACCAAATGTAGGGACAAAACCCTAGGCCTTTTCCAGAAGGGGTGGGAATGGATGGCAAACCTCACCATCCCAGGGGGAGAATTCCCAAGAAACTCTGCAAATTGAAACTCCTGACATTTTTACTTTCCTGCATGGATTAGTCCAGTTTACTACAAAGCTTTTTATAGATGACTGGTACTATCAGATTCTGGTAAAGCATTTTTAACTGTGAAAACAAAGACTGATTGACAAAGTGGATCATGTAAAGAGACCACTTAAGGATAAAGTAAGCTGCATTGTAGCAAGTTTTTTCTTTAATTAGTAAAGAACACTAGACAATAATTGTTTTATATAGTCATATAAGATACATAGAAAGTAGAGTGTCCGATTCATACTGTTCCTTTAAAGTGTGCTTTGGGGAGGAAGGGAAAGAAAAAATATAATAAACTGTTTTTGTGCATACCCTGATACAACTAGATACGTGTGTACTACAATGTCATGTCTATGAAACATGGAAAACTCAGGATTTATTAGAACCTGTCACCAGCTGCCAATTTGAATCCAGGTCAGATCAGTAATGAACAAAACAAGTTATTACTGTATGATAATTGTTCAGAGTTTATATCACTTGCTCTATTGCTCATATTATGAAAGCTACTATTCACATGGCACTAACTGGTATCCTTTTGAGGAGAAGTAAAGGCCAACAATCAAGCCAGGAGAATTAATCACATTCCCACCCCTACCTCTAGAGGTACTCCAGGCTAACATTCAGGCCCACAGGAGGGGCAGCATGACAATGTTATACTGACTCTGTGAACAATCAAAAGAATATCGGTCTTGTCAATCTCCAAGGCTATCTATCCATCACCTTTCACAGACAAGTTCACTTAAAAAACAGAAAATGAATGTTTTTTCTTTTCAGACTAGATTTATTTTCATTGACATCTGCTGAAATCATATGCTTTGGAATACAGATCCTCAAAAGGACAGTTTGTAACCTAAAACATGCTGGAGTGATTTCAGCTGCCAATGGATGCCCTGCTTTGCAACAAAATGTGAAGTATCAACATCACTGGTCATACATGACAGATTCAGGTGTACAAACCTTTCCTTTATTCCATATTATAAAACTGTCCAATTTCAGCCATGGACCTGTAGGATGTATTTAATTTAGAAGAGATGGATGATTAATTGCACTTGTTATCACTTTTAAGTTTATTAAAGCCATTATATTTCAAAATCATGTTATTTGTATTACAGTAGCACTTCAAGGTCCCAGCTGAGATAAGAGGTAAAGTAACTTGCACAAGGTCACACAAAAGGTTAATGACAGTCATAATTAGAACCAGGATCAGCTGAGTTCCAGACCAGTGTCCAACAGTCTCAATAATTCTTCTTGTACCCTGCATAACCATAGCTACACCATGTGGCATTAATTTCCCCTGTTGAAATTTTGTAGTGTAGAAACAAATTATAAAAGAAAAATATTATGTTAAACTCTTTATATCTATTCGTAAAAGGAGAGAAATTTTACTGTTTTTGTTTTTAAAATGTAGTTATCCAAATCCAATTGTAAAGAAACACCACTTAACACTTGCAGAGCTCTCACAATGATAGGATGTAATGCTATCTTTCTGCATTGTGACGTTATGCACGCGAACACCTCCCAGGCGTTTTGGTTTTGAGGAGTCTTTTGCCATGATCACTTTGTTTAGTTAGTATACCAGTGATACAGTCTCTTTGAATGTATCAGGTTTTTTCATTGTTTCACTGTCAGTACTAAAAGTCACCTACATGGGAACAATCCATGTGGAGGGCAACAGCCCTCAGCTTCTATTCAGGGAAGCCTCTTCTTGAAGAGAACAGGAAACTTGCTTGAGTAAGGATTGAAGGAGTTTCCCCCTAATAAATGGATCAAAAGGTGCAGGGCAGTGAAAGAATGAGGTCCACAGAATGAGGTAGCACAATGAACAAATATCTCCCATCAATGCACATATACTTCCTTTCAGAGTAAGAATACCACCTGAAAACCACATATCTGTTCCTAATGGCAATTCTAGGCTTGCATGATTCAAAGAGCAAACCCCCCACCCCCAAACACACAGAGTGAAAGACATGTAGTACCTCCACTAGCAAGATTAAACATATGAAAATAAAGATTAAAGAGTTATTGACTGATTGGTAAAACCTGCCATTTGCCGTCTAACTGGGTGGAAAAGCCACTGGGGCAAAGTCTGCTCTAACTTAAACTGGGGTAAATCCAGAGAAATTTCACTGAAGTCAATGTAACAGAGAAGAATTTGGACCAATATTACAAAATGGTTTCTATTATATAGTCCTCTACTAAATAGGATTATTCTTGTATACCCATTTAAATAGAATTACACCAAAGAACAAAAATTGAACTTAATCGCTTTTTTGTGTATTTTTAAAAAAGCCTTCAGAAAGAGAATTTCAGTATTAATGTCTGACATTCCTGGGTTGTCTATATTATCCCCAAATGATAGGTTTGCATTTTTTTTAAAAAAAGAATGAATAATTTCATAGATACTAAGGTCAGAAGGGACCATTATGATCATCTAGTCTGACCTCCTGCACAACGCAGGCCACAGAATCTCACCCACCCACCCCTGCGAAAAACCTCTCACCTACATCTGAGCTATTGAACTCCTCAAATTGTGGTTTAAAGACTTCAAGGAACAGAGAATCCTCCAGCATGCTACAGAGGAAGGTGAAAAACCTCCAGGGCCTCTTCCAATCTGTCCTGGAGGAAAATTCCTTCCCGACCCCAAATATGGCAATCAGCTAAATCCTGAGCATATGGGCAAGATTCACCAGCCAGATACTACAGAAAATTCTTTCCTGGGTAACTCAGATCCCACCCCATCTAATATCCCATCACAGGCCATTGGGCCTATTTACCATGAATAGTTAAAGATCAATTAATTGCCAAAATCATGTTATCCCATCATACCATCTCCTCCATAAACTTATCGAGTTTAATCTTGAATCCAGATAGGTCTTTTGCCCCACTGCTTCCCTTGGAAGGCTATTCCAGAACTTCACTCCTCTGATGGTTAGAAACCTTCATCTAATTTCAAGACTAAACTTCCCAATGGCCAGTTTATATCCATTTGTTCTTGTGTCCACATTGGTACTGAGCTTAAATAATTCCTCTCCCTCTCCGGTATTTATCCCTCTGATATACTTATAGAGAGCAATCATATCTCCTCTCAACCTTCTTTTAGTTAGGCTAAACAAGCCAAGCTCCTTGAGTCTCCTTTCATAAGACAGGTTTTCCATTCCTCGGATCATCCTAGTAGCCCTTCTCTGTACCTGTTCCAGTTTGAATTCATCCTTCTTAAATGTGGCCTCGAAGAAAGAGTTCATTCTTGTAAACCATTCTCAGGCAAAGCTGAATGAGAGTATTAAAGGACAAAAATCATGAAAATACATTTTTGAAAGTATAAGGTATTACAACCCTTTTTTTCTCCCATAAATAAACTTTATTATGCCACAGTAGTGCAATTAATTAGAACTGTGCTTATTCTATGATAAACAGACAAATTGAAACACAGAAGCTGGCATAACAGAACTGACCTTTGTAAATCAGTCTCTCTCAAAAAAAGAGAGAGAACTGTTTATTTTTGTAAGCTTTGGGGAGAAAAAAATGCACCTCCACTGGAGAAATTAAAATTCTCAGAGTTCACTGGTGTGATCCTGAGTGCCACAGCAGTTTGGTTTATTAAATCTCTTTCCTCATTGCATCTCATAAAGCCCAACATTTAACTTGGCAGCTCCTAATGTTGTCCATGGATATGGAGCATCTGTGTGCTCCATCACCGCCACCCACCCAATGATGAAGTATCAGACAGAAGTCAGGGAGAAAATATATTCTTACAGAATGTCCTAAAGAATTTAGTGGGTACAAATGATAATGCTATTTTATAAAATAAAGTAGACAATGATATCCCTGCCATAAGCATTGGAGGATGGTGCCAAGGGTCTCAATTCACTATTAAAGTCTATAGGATTTTTTTTTGGAATTTTTACAGGATGCTTTCTCACTTATTAAAATTGCACAGGACTTTCCCTAAAATGGTTATGTTTAATTCTGGAGGACTTGCCATAGGATACTTATTTTTAATTACATACTCCAAAAAAATCACAGATCCCATGACTCCTGTAACCAGTGCAATATGGTGTAAGGTGATCTATGAAAATCAGAAACGTTTCCCCCCACTCCCTCCAGGATATGGTACAAAATGGCATGATCTTCTAGATGCATGATGTCATCATGGAATAAGGAAGAAGTTTGGCTCCATTTTCTCTACTCCCACAGAATACCTGATTATGATCCTTCGGTATATCAACATTCCTATGTAGACTCAGACTTTATTTATTGCAATGCTAGACAGTAACTATATAAACCACATACACCGTTGGGTGTCCAGAGCTAGAACCCAGAAACTTCATTTCCCAAAACACAGGCATCTACCACTTGTGCTAATGGTGGATGTCCTTAGCTGAGCAGTAGCAGCAGCAGATTCCTTAATCTCTCTGTAGGCCAACTACCTGAGGGCAAGATTGCAAACATACAAAGACAGTTCATTACATTAGCATATTATTTTAAAATATAGGTAAGATGTTCTTGTCATGAGAGAGAAAAAAGCTTTAAAATCGGGTAAGTTTCCATGTGGAAGGGAATCAACAGCCTTAAATAATAGCTAAGATGTCAGGTCTTTCAATCACACTGCAAAATAACCTACCATTAACTCCACAAATAAGAATCAAGTTGAAAGGCTTCTAGCAAATTATCAGTGAATCACCAGAATTTGCTTCAGGCAGAGAGATATTATTCCTAAATTGTTGCCAGTGATATATAGCTTTAGCATTTCTTATTGCTAATTTGCACTGGTTTCTCATACTCTAACAGATCATTACATGAGCCAGATAATTTGAACTGCTGCCAATAACTGTCTCAGAGGTAAGGCTGCTCAGTTTGACCATGTAGAATGAATAGCAAGAGGGAGTTTTCCCCAACTGGAGTGTTCTTAAGAGAAAATAAGAATAAAAAGCAACCTACTGATGTATCAGCTAAAAAAAAAAAAAAAAGTCATGTGTTCTTAAGGCAGGTTAAAAATAACACATTGCCTTAATAATGTGCAAGGCGGTGTTTCCACCCCCATTTCTAGAAATACTGGCATTTAGACTGTGCCAGGATATAAACTATATTTTGAATGTTGAAACAAACAAAAATTGGGAGATCAGGAGAAACTGAGATGTCAGATGCAACTAGAATGATTCAAAGTCGTCATTCTATGGATTAAAAATTGGCTAACTGATAGGTCTCAACTGGAACATATCTTGATTTAAAGGTGAAGAATCTACCAGAATCCTTGGTTAATTGTTCCAATAGTTAATTATGCTCACTGTTAAAAAAAATCCATACCCTCTTTCCAGTCTGAATTTGTCTAGCTTCCAGTTCAAACAGGAATTAATTCAGGGAAGTCCTGTGGCCTGTTATATACAGGTCAACCTACATGATCACAATGATCCCTTCTGGACTTAGAATTTTTAACAGGAATTCTGAAGAATTAAAGGCATTTGAAAAATAAGAGATTACATGCAAAAGTAGATGATTCGCCTGTCCTGTCTGGAAGAGGGGAGGAGGGAAGCGGCGAGACGGAGGAAGGAGACAATAGCAGAAGAGTAGATCTTCCTTTAGGGAAAGCAAATAGGGAACTTATGGCTGAGGCACCTCTTCTCCAGGCAGATGCTGCCACTGCTCTGTAGCATGTCTAGAAACCTTTGAAACTCCTCAGCCAGAAGATAGCACCAACTGCTGCTCCCACCTCATCTCCCCACTCCTTGGAGAGTCCTCATTAGGTAGAAGATGGGGAGCAGAGGTTTCCCAGGCGGAGAGTGGGAGAGGATGGGGAGATACATTCTTCATGTTCCTGATTACTTTAAGCCCTGGATGAAAGCTACATTTTTGTTGCAGCTATATTTTATGCATGTTACCCTGTCTGAGGTGTTCCCTGGGGTAGCTTTACCTCGTGGGTGTACTGGGTTGTTTAACATCTAATATTACCTAGAATGGTTATTTTTCCAGGAACATTCAGTTTCCACGGTACTCTTGCCTATCCTTTCTTTCCGATTCTGCAGTTAGGACAAAAATTCTCACTTCCACTGCACTGCCAATCTCTATTGAATATGCTAGTCTCAACCTCCGCTGCAAAACTCCCATTGACATTGACAGATTCTGTGTGCCCCACAGGTGCAGAATAGCCAATAGAGATCCTTAAATCAGATCTATGGAAGAGCACTGTTCCTAATTTGTTATTTAAAGTGTGAAGGTAAGACAGTGGACAGTATTAGATGCACAACCTCTGGTCTTACTGACTGTCATGATTTGTTTTCTGGAACAAGGACCTGGGATTTGACAGGAACTATCTTTGAGCCCATTAGGCTTGCTCAGAAGTAAGGAAATAACATCAACTGTTTAATGGACTGGTAGCTACGGAAACAATGTTATTAGTGTGCTTGAATTTATAAAAAAAAAATGTCAGTATCTGAGCAACTGCTAGCTTCTTGCATGGAGGGACATTAAACGAAAACATTGTCGGGTGGCCCAACAAAAATGCATTAGAGTAGTTGACGCTCATAGCAAGGAAAGTGATGAATTATGAAGGATGAAAGCTAGATTCTGAGAGTTAAAGGAAAGGTTTGGAATAAACATAACTGAGGATTCAGCTATCATCTTCAGATGTCAAAGTTAAGCTTTGTTAAGATCCTCTACTTTAAATCCTATTTATTTTGCCTAATATTTTATTAAAAAAAATAGTCCATCCTTTAATTACTATAAAATGGCTCCATTTTCTATTTGCTGCCCCACATGCAGCAAAGTTGCTGTCAGCTTCTCAGGATTAGCACCACAGATCTGAAACTTCTTGTAAATATGCAGGGCACAGGAATGTTTTCTATTTTTTCCTTGCAAAGAGGAGATTATATACTACAAATTTGTGAGTTTTTCTTAAAATTTCTTACATTATTCTGTTTCTTCTTTTTAAAATTTATGTCGAAAAGAATCTCGTTTCCCATCACTCAGGATAAGCAGCATAAGTCACAATATGGAGCTTATGTTTACAGATGGTTTAATATTTTGAGAAACACTACCAAATTCCCAATTTAATTAAATGATTCCACCTTTGAAGACATTACAATGTAAATAAACCAAACCCTCAGAGCTAAAAAAACTCACACAATCCTTTAAGATAGGCCATAATTGTATTAAGATTATACAAAACAGTGAGAAAGAATTAACATAAATTTACACATTTACTGGAAAATAAAATCAAAGTAGACTGTCAAATATTTAATATATCTTGAGCCAATTTTCTGATAATTTCATAGCCACTAAAATGCAGCTGTTAATGTTCCATTACATAAATTACTCCTAAAAGCCAAGGAATGCTGCCACTGAGGGCTTCTGTTTAGTCTGCATTTAACTACAGGAAACTGTGTTGTATCCAAAGTTTTGTCTCCCACAAACATAAGCTCTGAAAATAAAGAGATAGCAGAATCAATATTTGACTCAAGTGATATATAAATCTGGATAGCAAAGAAACACAGAAAGCCCATATTTGCAAACTATTTGTGCCAATGGTAAAATATACATTGTAAGGTGTAGATGCCTGGAATATATTCCAGAGGAACCTCATAGCAGAGGCAGAAGAAACAGTTTGTAAAGAAGGAAACTGTCCATTAATTAACATCAGACCTAACAAATTTGGTTCACTGTTTCAGCTCACTAACCTCTGATTTAGTCAAGGTGGATAGTTATGATCCATAGCACTTAATTGTAAAAACATACACAGCTTTTAATAATCTCCTGCTGTCTGAACTGGGGTAAGTGCTGCAATGCGTCTCTCTGCCATAAGTAATGTAAATGGGCTGTTAGCAGATTTTGGCCTTTCAGTTCAAACAGTTTCAGGCAACACTTGAGATGGTAATAGCTAGGTGAAGTTACATAGTCATTTTACTCACACCAATAAATACAAATGTTGTCTTGTGGGAAGCTTCTAATTAGCACTTGAACACCACCTGAGGTCCCAACATCCAATATATTATGTTTTGTTTCCTGAGTGCTAAGGAGACTAACTTTGGGGGTTAATTTTAGCTGCATATTTTTGAACGTGCTGTGCCCACATATGGTAGGCTGTGCAATACAAACATGCAGCCTGTGGCTCCTTAATTGCCTCTCCTCCTTGTGGTCTGTACTCTTATTATCCTCTAATGTTCCAGACACAAGAAGTAGCTGATTCATTAGGAGACAGGGATGCTTTTGTGGTTAAGGCAGGAGATAATCACTCAAGGTATCTGGGACCAAATTCAGGCCTTAACTGACTTCAGTGGAATTGCATAGGTGCAAATGAAGGCAGCATCTGATCCCTTGTGTGGTGTGCAGTAATCACACAGACAAGATGCTTGACAGATCTTTTCATTCAGTACCTAACTCCCCAGTGTCTGCATTACATAACATGAGCCTGTTAAAAGGTACAGTTCCTCACACCTGGGTGCTATTCCTTACTCTGTCACAGATTTCCCTTATGGCAGTTAGTTTAAAGGTGAATTTTCAGAGGACCTTCTCTTTGGGTCACCAACAGAGTGTTTGGCCAGCCAAGCCGAGGTTCACAGAAAATATGTTTTAGATCATCCTTGTTACTTGAAAAATTGTTTGCATTTCAGTCACGCTGCTGCTACGGATTAGAAGGAAGATGTACACATCCCCACAGATACAAATTTATGAAATTTCAGTAAAAATGAAATGAAGTTATGATGAATTTTCAGACCTGGATATGTTTTTTATTTCCCAAAACTTGAGAAAAAACTGATCATTACTATTTTAGTGCAATCCAGTGGTTTTGCACAACTCTGGAACTCCGTTCTATTACCAATATTTGGCTCTGAAGACAAGTTAGGAAGGCTCTTATATTTTATAAGAGCTTTGAGTAATGCATTAAGTCTCATCACTAGAGAATAGAAAATGTTACACTGTCTCAAACAGTTTCATACAAGGAATGGCACATGCAAGAACCTTCTTACAGCCTGTCTGATTAAATACATTTCACCAAGCATCATGGCAAATATACAGTACAAACTAGTGTCCTTTCACTGAGGATATAACCAACTGCCAGTCTTTGTCCTTGTCAGCTCCAGTGGACATTATATTTAGTGGTGACTACTTTAAATATGACAAAGGACAAGCAATCTAAAACATCAGCCCAGAAGCTAATATGTAAATTAATAAATGCAATAATTTTAATATAAAAGATTCCACCCAAGGGGAGAGCTTTTGAAAGTCTACACTGAGTGACTGTCTTCAGAAGGAAATGTTAATTAAACATCTGAACTACCCTAGCAAGGGTAGATATGAATTTAATATATTTTCAAAATGATTTGACACTGCAGGATCAGCAACAGATAAATTGGATAAATTAGAAATGGATAGCCTACATGATAAGACCTAACTGTGTTATGTCCTTGAGCAGCAGTCAGCCCCAATACTTTTTGTCATGAACTGCAACTAATACATGGTAGCTGCAGGCGTTCTAACATCCTAAGAGTACAGGAAGCCTTGCTGACTTCTCACTTGCAATGCATGCTATTGGAAAAAATTGAAAGGAAACTGGGTGGGTGTCTGCGCACTCATTGTTAGTGTATATAATGAGTGAAATCACAGCCCCAGTGAAGTCAACTGAGCTTTTCCAGTGACATCAATGGGGGCAGGATTTCACCCTCTGAACTTGCAAATAATGAATCAAGCTCTGTGTTTCCAATCACTAACGTATTTGATTTTTTTTAAAATAATTTAATTTTCTCTCTTTCTAAGACACATAGTAGTCCCTCCCTACCCCAAACAAAGCCAACTGATTTTAAAACAGAAGATTATTCCTATTACCCAAATACACCATTTTTTTTACAACTCTTTAAAATATATTTAAGAACTTACCCTCACACAGAAGGTACTAAAGCAATACTGCAAAGTTCTCCTCAGCTTTCATCATTTACGTCATACACTCTATAAACTCAGCAGGATGTATGGGACTCAAGGCATTCAGCTAATTCAGGATGAATAAATATTCAAAGGAGAGTACCTTATCAACCAGATTGGTTCTTTTATACTCTCTCCAAATCATCTGCCAAATCCTCTCTGTTCTCACTAAGCAAGCTTCCACACTTAGGGTGGTGATAGGGCTGGATTAAGACCTTTAGAGGCCTTAGGCATTGAAAAGTTTATGGTGCCCCCACCTCATGTAATTCAAAATAAAAACAATATTATACTGTAAAATAAAATTTTAGTTTTTGAAATGACAAAAAAAAACTTACATGTATGCTGAAATTAAAATAGCTTTTTTCTAGATTTTCTGATTTGAAAAATTCTGGATAAGGTCATCGAAGCTGACTTGACGAAGCATGTCCGCTTCCGTACACAATAGGGAAAGTGAATCAAGTCTGTCCTGACACATTGTTGTTCTCTGAGGGTTTTTTATTCTTTTCAGCTGAGAAAAAGCATTCTGCGGAGCAGTTAGTAATCATCAATGTTAGAAAAATACGTAGTGCAATCTCTACATTTGGAAATACACATTGTATTCCATCTTTCAATACTGTGTCATGAAGATCAATGTGACAATTTAATTTTTCCTGTTTCATTAAACTTTGCACGCATGTAACAGTGGAACTGCCGTACTTCTCCACAGAGATTCATGTTCAACTCAACAGGGTATGAGTCAACTAGTTTTTGGGAACCTTGTGAATATTGTTCGTCAGATAAGTCCATATCATTTAGAAAAGAAAATCTACTTGATACTTCTTTGTACACGTCACCTCTCCTCTTCAAATGAGCTTCAAGTGTATCAATTATAGCGTAGTAAGTAGATAACGCAAAATTTGTCTCTAGGATTCAATGGTGTTTCTGTTGCACTGCTATCATTTGCTTGTTTTTTCCTGATTCGCTTGCAGGACTGGGCTTCTTTGTAGTTAGTATCAGGCAAGATATCTTTTGATACGCCTTCAAATCTTTCAAAATCATTCCTCAAAATGCGTACGTAGTCTGCAAATGATTGTCAGAGGTCTGCACATGTTTTCAAATCCAATTCTTTTTCTTGGAGAGCTTGACTTGTGTGAGAAAAGTTAAAAATGTATAAAGTAACTGGACTGCTAAGAAAAAACTTACTGTCACCGGACAACGATCAACAGCACTGCAGCCAACAAGATTGAGATAGTGTGCAGCACGTGGTATGAATATGGCATATTTGTTCTGTTCTAAAAGCTTCTTCTGCATTCGTTGATAACGCCTTGACATGTTGGCAGCACTGTCATAAGATTGACCTCTGCACTTTGAGAAATCTATTTTGCAAACTTGGCACAGATAATGCAGTACTTGATTTGCCATTTTTTCACTAGTGTGGCTTTTGAAATTGAGCAATGTTATAAATCAACTGGTTTTTCCATCTGTGGGAGACACATCTTAGTACAATACTCAGTTGATCAATATGTGAAAGATCAGGTGTACAGTCAACAGATAAACTCAAGTACCCAGCAATACTTAGTTCATCCACAATAGCTGAACGAACTTCGTCACTCATTAGACCAATGAGTTCATCACATATTCTCTTGGATAAGTATGATGGGTTACCTTTGCTAGCATTCCCATATTTTGAGATATGGCCTGCTAAAAATGGATCAAACTGAGCCACAAGCTCTAACAATCCCAAGATATTTCCATTCTGCAATGATCCAAATGTATCATTTGTTCCCCGGAAAGGCAGACCACGTTCAGCTAATGTTTGAACAATAGTTCTAACAAGCTGCAAGACATGTTGCCAGTATTCATGCTCCCCTTTAATTTGTTCTTCCAATTACCCCCCACCCTCTGTCCTGATTTTTCACACTTGCTGTCTGGTCACCCTTTCTGGTCCCTTAATTCCCTTCCAGGGTAGCAGTGTCCAACAAATTAAAGTCCAACGTCCTTACAAAAAAATTTTTAGCCCCAAGTCTGGGCCCTGTGTTCCTTATATCCCCACATCTTAAGGCTTTCAAGAGTCCTTATTCCCTTATATCAGGGGTTGACTTCACATCACCTTCCCTGGTGGTTGGTAGGAGAACCCAGGCCTTCCCACGCCTCTGGGTTCTAGCTCAGGGACTCTCTACTGAGCAGGCAAGATCTGCCTCTTTGGACCCAATGCCTGCTACCTCCCCCTAGGCGTCTTCTTATTTCAGCCTATCGGTGGGCCCCTCCCACAGCCTCTATAGGCTCACCCTTTTTTCATGGCTAGGATTCACAAGACTTCCCCCTGGAATCCCCTAATAACTACCAAACCAAAAGTCAAGTTCAGGATCCTGACACAAGGAGGAAAGGAAAGCAGCAGAATACAGACCCTGGACTTCAGAAAAGCAGACTTTGACTCCCTCAGGGAACTGATGGGCAAGATCTCCTGGGAGAATAACATGAGGGAGAAAGGAGTCCAGGAGAGCTGGCTGTATTTTAAAGAATCCTTATTGACATTACAGGGGCAAACCATCCCAATGTGTAGAAAGAATAGTAAATATGGCAGGCGGCCAGCTTGGCTTAACAGTGAAGTCCTTGTTGATCTTAAACACAAAAAAGAAGCTTACAAGAAGTGGAAGATTGGACAAATGACCAGGGACGAGTATAAAAATATTGCTCGGGCATGCAGGAGTGAAATCAGGAAGGCCAAATCACACCTGGAGTTGCAGCTAGCAAGAGATGTTAAGAGTAACAAAAAGGGTTTCTTCAGGTATGTTGGCAACAAGAAGACAGTCAAGGAAAGCGTGGGCCCCTTACTGAATGAGGGAGGCAACCTAGTGGCAGAGGATGTGGAAAAAGCTAATGTACTCAATGCTTTTTTTGCCTCTGTCTTCATGAACAAAAGGTCAGCTCCCAAACTATTGCGCTGGGCAGCACAGCATGGGGAGGAGGTGACCAGCCCTCTGTGGAGAAAGAAGTGGTTCGGGACTATTTAGAAAAGCTGGACGAACACAAGTCCATGGGGCCGAATGTGCTGCATCTGAGAGTGCTAAAGGAGTTGGCGGATGTGACTGCAGAGCCATTGGCCATTATCTTTGAAAACTCATGGTGATCAGGGGAGGTCCCGCACGACTGGAAAAAGGCTAATGTAGTGCCCATCTTTAAAAAAGGGAAGGAGGAGGATCCTAGGAACTACAGGCCAGTCAGCCTCACCTCAGTCCCTAGAAAAATCATGGAGCAGGTCCTCAAGGAATCAATTCTGAAGCACTTAGAGGAGAAGAAAGTGATCAGGAACAGTCAGCATGGATTCACCCAGGGCAAGTCATGCCTGACTAATCTAATTGCCTTCTATGAGGAGATAACTGGCTCTGTGGATGAAGGGAAAGCAGTGGATGTGGTGTTCCTTGACTTTAGCAAAGCTTTTGACACGGTCTCCCACAGTATTCTTGTCAGCAAGTTTAAGAAGTATGGGCTGGATGAATGCACTATAAGGTGGGTAGAAAATTGCCTAGATTGTCGGGCTCAATGGGTAGTGATCAATGACTCCACGTCTAGTTGGCAGCCAGTATCAAGCAGAGTGCCCCAAGGCTCGGTCCTGGGGCCGGTTTTGTTCAATCAGATTTGTTCATCAATTTGTTCATTAATGATCTGGAGGATGGTGTGGATTGCACCCTCAGCAAGTTTGCAGATGACACTAAACTGGGAGGAGTGGTATATACACTGGAGGGTAGGGATAGGATACAGAGGGACCTAGACTAATTGGAGGATTGGGCCAAAAGAAATCTGATGAGGTTCAACGAGGACATGTGCAGAGTCCTGCACTTAGGACGGAAGAATCCAATGCACCGCTACAGACTAGGGACCGAATGGCTAGGCAGCAGTTCTGCAGAAAAGGACCTAGGGGTTACAGTGGATGAGAAGCTGGATATGAGTCAACAGTGTGCCCTTGTAGCCAAGAAGGCCAATGGCATTTTGGGATGTATAAGTAGGGGCATTGCCAGCAGATCGAGGGACGTGATCATTCCCCTCTATTCGACATTGATGAGGCCTCATCTGGAGTACTGTGTCCAGTTTTGGGCCCCACACTACAAAGAAGGATGTGGAAAAATTGGAGAGTGTACAGCGGAGGGCAACAAAAATGATTAGGGGACTGGAACACATGACTTATGAGGAGAGGCTGAGGGAACTGGGATTGTTTAGTCTACAGAAGAGAAGAATGAGGGGAGATTTGATAGCTGCTGTCAACTACCTGAAAGGGGGTTCCAAAGAGGATGGATCTAGACTATTCTCAGTGGTAGTGGATGACAGGACAAGGAGTAATGGTCTCAAGTTGCAGTGGGGGAGGTTTAGGTTGGATAGTAGGAAAAACTTTTTCACTAGGAGGGTGGAGAAACACTGGAATGCATTACCTAGGGAGGTGGTGGAATCTCCTTCCTTAGAAGTTTTTAAGGTCAGGCTTGACAAAGCCCTGGCTGAGATGATTTAATTGGGGATCGGTCCTGCTTTGAGCAGGGGGTTAGACTAGATGACCTCCTGAGGTCCCTTCCAACCCTGATATTCTATGATTCTACTAACAAAACAAATTCTGCCCTCCTCAGTCTTGACCTTTCATCACTCGTTAGTTTCCCCTGCTCTGTTCCTCAGGTGAACACTTCCAAAGACTTTTCCCCGGAAATAAAGATCTTACCCTTTTATCGGGCTCACCACCAGAGCTTGCTCTACCCTCATAGCTGCTTTGTGTTCTCCCTGGCCTCTTGCCAGACTTCTCTGTTCAGGAGAGAATCCCAGGGCCAGCTCTCTCCCTGGACTTCCTCCTTGAGACTAGAAAGACCAGCACAGTCTCGTATCAAGAGAGGAACTGCAGAGTTTCTTCCCTTTCTTCCTTCAGCCCTCTTCCTACTCTAGCTTCCTCTCTTTATACTAACCACCCAGCTACTTCTCCAAATGTGACTCATCTTTAATTGGGCCTGGTCCATCCTCCAAGTGCAACTACCTTACTTTTCAGCTCCACTTAACTCTTTCATCACTTGTGTGGGGTGTACACCCCATCTCAAATATAAAAAAGAAAAAATAATAATCAAAGCAACCAAAATCCAACTCTAGAGTTTTGTGCTGCTGTATCATTGCTAATCCTGAGGTACTTATTCAGGGTCCATTCAGACCCCATCTGTACAACGAGTTCCTCACATGATATTGCTCTGAACACATAGAAAGGGGGGGAAGGCAAGACATTTGCCTCTTGGGTACCATCCATTCCCTGTTGTCAGGTAGATGGAGTGATCTCTGCAGATCCAGGGATCTGTAGTGGCAAGGCAGCAAACCAAGGGCAGGATGGGCAGGGTGAAGAATGGAGCCAGTTGGAGAGACACTTTTGCCCCCCAGGGATTAGTCACCAAAAATAAATAAAGTTTCAAGCTGTATTAAGATGTTTTGCTTGCTTTCTGCCCCCCCCCCCCCTCCATACACAGGGGAAGCCTTTCTTAAAGTGGGATCCTGTACTGGGAAGAAGGGGGAAGCTCTGGCAATGTTCAGAAAATGGAGATTTCCCTGGATAATTGGAGAGCTGCATGGCTTGGGGGCTGTACCCCTGCTTCTCTACCAAAGGCAGAAAGTCTCTCTGCCTCATTTCCTCCAGGGGAACTAGGGGAAGACTCCTTACAAAGAAGCTCACTGGAATCCTTAGATGGCAGTCAGGGTAGCCATCTATGAACTTTCCCCATTAGCTGGCATTACCTGGGTTTTCTGTTTTACTCAATCCTTCACTTAAGCTGGAGTTACCTGAAGAAAAACTGACCCAGAATTTCAGAATTTGACCCTATATAGATACATTGGAATGATATCTTAGTAACACAGGCTTAAACAAACATGAGAAAACCATCTGTGCTTCCTGGCAGGTCACTGTCTGTTAATCATTAGTTATATGATATACCTGCCAGATTGCAATCCTTTAGGTGAAATCATAGGCTTTTTAAGCAGATATATACATGGCTTCTCTTAAGGACCTAGAAATATTTCACTATCAAAAGACATGCAGCGAAACTGTTGCATACATAAGAAATTTTTTTTATAATATATTCTTTTTTTAATTTGCTTGACAAAATGTGTTCACAAACATGGATCTCTGATAAAGCTACTGGTATTTTATATTACTTCCCCTACTTAAATAATTAACAATAGCCTTTCCTTTCTTTTTCTGCTTCACAAATGTAAATGCAAAGTTACTATTAATCCTCCATTTGGTTCCCTGTTATAGGTTTTCTATACATGTTGCTGCATTTATTTGGTACCTGATTTTTTGAATAAAATTACATGGTACTAAGCTGTCAAGGCATCTGTACCCCGTAGATGAAATACAGCTTTATAATTAATCAGTCTCACCATTTTATATTTTTAGATGACATTCAATATGCATTTTCTTGAACCCATAAAGCTGTTTTAAAAATTTATATCGTCAGCATGCCACTAAAAAGGATACTTTAATACTGAAACCGTTTGGTAATGAACATATGCATGTTTTTCAGTAAATTGGAACCAGAATGAGAAGTCTCAAACTGTGAATATAAATTAGTAAACTCTACTGTATACATTTATTCCACCACATCTCTTTCCTCCGAGATCTTTAATAGTTTTTTGCATAACAAAGCATCCATGTTTTAAAATGAAAATGAAAATTCAGTTGAAGTAGTTCCTCTAGATAGAGCTGTATTTCCAACCATTGTAATACAAACTCTGAATGAATGCAATCTCTTACCAATTCAAATCAAAATCTGTTTTGGCTACAGAAGATATTTTCCCCCTCCTGGCAATATTGAAAAAAACCCCTCAAATATTGCAAAAAAAAATTCCTTAATGAAAAATGTAAATTGTATGGGGAGACTGCACAGGAAGAGCAAATGTTTTCCCTTCATTTGACTTCCTCAGAGAACTTTGTAAAAAACCATAATCCTTGCTTTATATTAAGATACACACAAGATCTACTTTAAATTATCTAATTATTATTCACTTCCTTGGTACCTACATCTTACAAAGATGATACACTGTTGATTTCAATGGGAATTTTGCCCATCTATAGACTTCATAATCAGTGTCTTGATTTCTAACTATTGGGCTAAACCCTCAGCTGCTTTGGAGCAAGAGGTGGTGTGGCTGAGATGCAAGATGGCAAAGATTGCTATAAACTGGGGTAGACTGGTGGCCTAACCATCTCTAGAGGCAAATTAGAGCATCTTTTATGCTGCTTTACTTTGTTCCAGCTACTACAGCCTCCCGAAGGCTATTATGGTAGAGAAGATTGTTGAGTACAGTGCCCTCCGGCTCCAGCTCCACAGTGCCCTCCATACTCCTATACCAGGGAAGGAGCAGATCATAGAGAGGGGTCTGGAAACAATTACTTTATACCAAAAGAACATTTCTCCATGTCAGGGGAATCCTCAGCTGCCTATTTAATGCTTCTTTAAGGTCCCTTTGCTCTATAAACAGGTCGTGGCATGGGCCAGAATCTGGCTAGCCTACTATCATTTACAAAGTTACCCTTTCTTGTGAGTGTTTCTCATATTTTATCTTGTATCTGGAGTACCCAAACTGTTCTGTCATAAGCAGTGTATATTACATGCCCATGTATTTTATATTTCTCTTAGTTACACCAGCGCCACTGCGTGGACCTCAATGGCATAACCCGAGCCCACACAGAAGTAGCAGAGAGAGATATTTTATACGCACAAGATTACATATCATATGTCCTGTAATTCTATAATAATGGAATTAATTTTTATGGGAAAAACTCTGTCATTAATTATACCCCTACATCCACCCCCACACTGACTTCAAAACAATTGCATGGAGACTTGAATCCCTTATTTACTGTCATTAACCTTTTTTTAACAGCAGATTAGGAATGAATTCAAGAAGTTGATTTGGATCACTGAAATACCAGGATTTTGGATGTCATCTTCTTCATAAAATGTGGTGCTAATTTAGCTTCAATCATCACATAAAAGGGGCCTGACCATTAAGTGGCACCCATTCTAGTGGGAGTTATGCCTACAACTGATGGGAATATTTTGTCCAACATTTGTATTAAAGATGTTTCCATAAAGAATGACTGTGCAGCACAAAGGATCAATGGCAATTCGTTTCTTATGCTAGGCAGTTCTTAAAAAAGTTGACATTCCCATGGAATTGGAACAGTATTTACTACTAATAGTGTTGGTGTTTCACCCAGCAGGGAAACTGGGACATGGGGGCAGGAGAGAGAGGAGGAAGAGACAGGAGCATTCCATGATAGGAATGGAAGTTGATCTTGGTTCCTGCCTGACCCCAAGAAAGGGGGAACATAACTCTCGCAGTCACACCAAGATTCCTTGAACTGTCCCTGGCTGAGTAGGTCAGGAAAAAAACTTTAATTAAAACTTTGCTTCTCTTCAAATACGGTAACACATATTTCCTAAGAATTGTTTTAGATCTCAATGCATGAATTCTCTGTCCTCTTGATTGTTTATTAGTCTCAAAGACACTATAGAAAAATTAAAATATTTCACAAGTGTCATTTGGAACTGTTCATTTTTCCCCTCTTGTCGCTGCCCTCCCTTGAGCGAATTAGGACATTTTCTTTGATTCTTTTTGCAAAATATCAGCTAAGTATACCTGAAGGGAAAAACTTGAGTCATGCTGACCTATCATTTCTTTGTCTTTTCATTGTCATTGAGACATTGTTCCAAGAGCACTGCACTGCTAAAAAAAGTTCAAACAAATTATTTGCTCACTATAGAGATAACTAGTTGAAATTTAACAGTGTGATATACAGGAAGTCAGAGTAGATGCTTTAATGTCCCCTGCTGGCCTTAAACTGTGAACAAAAGTGGAACACCCAGGAAAATCACTGCAGTGCCAGCTGATTTGCTGTTTCCTTATCTACAGCCACAATGACATACAAAGAAAACAGCCTCTGTGTTCAGTGCACCTCTATGAACACTAAGATAACATACCTACAGCTGAAATATTTCAGTCACAACCCATTTCGACTTAAAAGTGCTTTATTGACATACCCCATCCAATACAGCAAAAGACGATGAGCCTAGAAACTACAGAATTATTATTTGTGCTGTTAGTGCCGAACCAGGGTCAGGGCTCCATTGCACTAGTTTCTCTACAATCACATAGATATGGTCCCTGCCCCCAGCCTCCCAAAAAACTTTGCAATCTAATTTGAGTCAGCAAACAACAGGAGGAAAGGAGTGGGAGCATGAGAGTAACAGTAATAAGTTCACGCATCTATGCAGACTAGCTGTAGACATAGTACAGTTCCCAACAAAGTCTATGGCAAATCCTCCTTTAACTTAAGTGGGATGAGGATCAAGGCTTGTTGATGGCTCAACATCATGTAGAAGTTTCAGGGAGAGGTGTAAGGGTGGGGGGTGGGGGGAAGAGAGAGAGGGATTTTTTTTCCTTAAAATTGCCATCAACTGCTGTCCAATCTCTTGTTGCCATAAGTTCAGAAATGGGTTTTGAGAAGGGGTCTGAAGGAGGGGAGGGTAGTGGCCTTACAGGCTTGATCAAAGATGGCACTCGATCTACCAGGGGTGGCACAAAAGAAAGCATGAAGACAGTTGTAACAGGCCAGGGCAGAAAACATTTTTGGCACATACCACGTGCCCCACCCCCAAGCAGCCAAGCTAAAATCTCCACAGAAGAGAAAGAAGGGAGGGGAAGGGGATGGGGAGGCTACCAATCACTGGCAGGGAGGGGCAAGGAAGATCATTTCAGCAGCTGTGCTTTGTGTGGACTAAAGAAAGGCGTGAGTTGTCAGGGTTGCCAAAGAAGTGGTAACAGTAATCAAGACATGAGAATGAGGGCCTGGACAATGAAGCTTTGTTCACTAGCATTCCTGTTCAATAGCATTCAATGGCCCAGCCTGTGGACCAGCTTGCACGGTGGTACAAGGGACTAAGCCCTCCCCACCCTTTACTCCCTTGCACTAACTATCCAGGTTGCTGGTAACAGTGGGCGAAGGCAGCAGACTCACTAAGCTACTCTCATTTTCCCCCACCATGCAAGTGGGTGGGAGTGGGCTGGATGGAGAGGGGAGTGGTTGGAGGCCACAATGCAATGCACCACATAGTATAGCTATACCAGTATGCTGGAGGATGTATACTACACCAGGAATAAGCCAGACACATGTTATTTGCCCCCCACAGAACAGGGGGAAAGTGGGAGGCAGATTATGGCTCAGTCTCATAGTCTATCTTTTGGTCTAGTTCAGATACAGCACAATAATGTGCTGCTTGTAGTAAGCATTTCCAAAACAAAAGTTTGGGCCATATGTGTGTTAGTTTTATTTTTTTGACAAATGCCAAGTTATTCCAGACTGTGAAAAAAAATTGTTCAGTTAAAAGACCAATTTTCCACTGGGGAAGGGGAATGACAAAAAAACAAAAAAACAAAAAACGAAAAGCAGCTTGACTGAAAATTTTTGGCCAGCACAAATGAATATGCACTACATTGTCAGTACACCACTGTGATGTCATCACAACTGGAGAATAAGGGTCCAGTTCTCTAAAGGCTAGATTCACAAAGATACTTATGCAGTGTGACACTGATTGGTGCAACACCTGATTTGAGGGGCTCCTTATACAACACCGTGATTCACAAAGCCTAGGTTCCTTATACAGTGAAAGAGGAGAGAGAGGTGCCTCAGAATGTAATCCACAAAATCCACTGCACTAGGGTGGGAAGCCGTCTAAGCCAGCCAACGGAAGATACCAAGGAGAGGGAGGTGTCCTAAGTCCCATGTCTCTCATGGAGATGGGATGCACCTGTCTCTACTAGCAATTCACAGATGGGAACACCTCTGATGGAGTCAGATAGGTTAGGTGCCTACATCAGTTTCTGTGATAATTTGGCAGGCACCTACCTTATTCCACACAAAACAGCTGGAGGAGGAGAAGGGATGTGTTGCCCACCTTTGCCAAGAGGTTAGATCACCCACATGGTATGCGGGAGGCCAGGTTCAATTTGCTTCTCTGCCTGAGAAGGAGAAAGGTGGGAGACCTCTCTAAATCCCCCTCTGAGCTATGGGATCATTCGATATGGGGCTCTACCTCTTCCCCCTGCTGAAGCTGTTGCACAGCATATAAATACTTAAAGAGTCATTGGAGCAGGGGGACTGAACCCTGAGTCTCCCCCCTCCCAGGTGGGTGCCCTAACTAGAGTCAGTCTCTCTCTCACATGCGTGCATGCCCAGTATATATACAGGGGAACAGCTTCAAGAAGATGGGGGAAATGAACCTGGGTTTCCCACATCCCAGGTAAGTGCTCTAGCCCCTGGGCTAAAGGTAGGCACCACCAGCTCCTGACAGATTTTGCAAGTAGGTGGCTTTTGAGCACGCCTACCCTATTGGGCTTCACATGCAAAGATAGGCAGAAGAGCACCTATCTTCTCCCAGTTCGTGGATAACTCTAGGAGTTAGGCAGGATGTAGGCATCTGACAGTCAGAATGATGCAGCAGTGTACACACACATGGGCAAAAGAACTTAGGCACTTAGGGAACTTTTATCCTGGAAATTTAATTGCCAAGTGAGTTTAGGAGCCTACAGGGTTCAACAGAAGTTTTGCGGACTACTTTGGAGCTTGAAACTTGGGCTTCGGTACCTAAATATGGCATTTAGGCACTTAAGTCTGGAACATAAGTGCATAAACACCTGTGTGAATCTGGGCCTAAAGTTCTTACCCATGACAGTAGTCCCATTATTTTATGGAACTATTCATATGACTAAGGGTTTGAAGCATACACTCAATTTTGCTGTTACTTGAATAAGATAATGTATAGCACTAAGTAAGAAAAATACCCATAAACCTGGATTGGAGTAGGTAAAACAGGGAATTCAAGCAAGTGTTCTACATAATAGGGGCTATGTCTATAGCTCATTCTTCAATTTAGCTAAAAAAAAACAAAACATTCAAACACATCAGCTGTCAGCTATTAAGGACCAAATGAAGACATTCTGAGTATAGAGTCAGCTGTGGTTGCATTAGAGGACAGAAACATTAGCTGTGGCACTAATATCATTGTGGTTTACTCTGTATGATTATAAATGCATGTTTTTAAAAATACATGGTGACCTTTGCAATTTAGTGTATGCACTAATCATTATGCATCATTGGCAGATTTTCTTAATGACATAAATGCTCATCTGGCATTCAGACTATGTTGTTGTTTGTTAGTGTATTTTATAGTGTGTAATTGTATGATGTAAATAAACTGACCTGTGCAAGAAGGCCCTGTGAGTCTAAGTATAATTTTGCTGTACAATATTAGTGATATTAGCTAATTATATATTTCTTATAACAGTTTTAAAGTAACAGATTGCAGTATATATATCCAACTTGTAAAATAAGGAAGAGAGGGATGAAAGAAGATTTCCCTTTTGGAATGATTTACCATTTAAAAAAAGCATTCATCTAACTCTATATGCACTTTTATACAGCATATATAATGACCCTGGAAGCCTAGAAAAGCAGTTTGGAAAGATTGCTTTCTATTCGTGCTACAGCAGCTGCCTCAGTTAACTGATTTTGACTTATGAGGAGAGGCTGAGGGAGCTGGGATTGTTTAGTCTGCAGAAGAGAAGAATGAGGGGGGATTTGATAGCTGCTTTCAACTACCTGAAAGGGGGTTCCAAAGAGGATGGCTCTAGACTGTTCTCAATGGTAGCAGATGACAGAACGAGGAGTAATGGTCTCAAGTTGCAGTGGGGGAGGTTTAGATTGGATATTAGGAAAAACTTTTTCACTATGAGGGTGGTGAAACACTGGAATGCGTTACCTAGGGAGGTGGTAGAATCTCCTTCCTTAGAGGTTTTTAAGGTCAGGC
The DNA here is from genome assembly GCF_965140285.1 of Lepidochelys kempii. Classification (NCBI taxonomy): domain Eukaryota; kingdom Metazoa; phylum Chordata; order Testudines; family Cheloniidae; genus Lepidochelys; species Lepidochelys kempii. Next base: position 30,865,201 of record NC_136388.1, read on the forward strand.
TTGATAAAGCCCTGGCTGGGATGATTTAACTGGGAATTGGTCTTGCTTGGAGCAGGGGGTTGGACTAGATGACCTTCTGGGGTCCCTTCCAACCCTGATATTCTATGATTCTATGATGATTCTATTAAAATTTTATTGTGGGACTAAAAGTCAGATATCTTTGTCTTATAAAAGTGAATCAAAACACATTCTGTGCTATGAGCTACTGAGAAAATAATTACTAGAGCAATGAAATAAACATTCTATAAGAATCTTTGACAACACCTGCTATTAGTTACTGAAAGAGGTAGTGGCTAGTCCTTGGATTTGTCTGAGCTGCTCTCAGTGCAGGATCTGGCACAAGTGGCTTTACATTACACCCCCTTTATGTCTGCTCACTCCAGGGAGTTATTCCAGCTGTAAAGTATGTCTATACTTTGACCTGAAGGTGTAATTCCCAGCTCAAGAAGATGTACCCACACTATCTCTGATTGAGCTAACATGTTAAAAATAGAATGTAGCTGGAGTAGTGGGAGCTGCAGAAGGGGCTAGTCACTCTGAGTATATAACTAGTGTCTCAGATGGCTATGTATTGATGTAACTCAGGACAGAGTTTGGCCCTTGAAATAGTTTATATTGATTTTAAACCCCTTTTTAAAAACTCTCGAGGGGCTTACTATTTCACCGCTAAAAGTTGGCAGAGTAGTTTTGAAGGAAACCATTGTCCTAAAATACTAAGAGTCATAAAAAAGCACCAGCGTGATTGACAATTTAAAACAAAAAAAACAATTAGTTACATATTATTCACCAAAGTGGAAAAATTCATTCATGACTGAGCCCTTAGAAACCAATCTTGTATATTCTTCTGAACTGAATTTGCTAATACACAGAAAGGTATCCATATTATTGATTTCTCCTATAGAGTTTTCTTAGCTCTGGGTATGTGGGGTTTCTTAAACGTTTCTCTCCACTATTCTCATTTTCCATCTCTCTCTCTCACACACACACACACACACACGTTAAGAGTGCCTGCAAGAGACCAACCCATCCCATGTATGTAAGTGTCTACATACGGCTCACTCCAGAGCCTGTCAATATTGCTCCAGGATTGGTCAGATGAGGTCACACTTTCTCCAGAATAGCAAATCATTCTGCCCTGTAGGAATACTCCAACCCAGCAAACCAGGAACCAGGTTGGGCTGGGATACCTGCATAATGTTCTGTCATTATATCTTTCTGTTGCCCCTTCAGTCATTCTTTTCACGGTTATTTTATCCTGTTAGTTTGGGGCTTGTGGAAGATGCCACAGACAGACAGACAGACATGGAGACTAAAATGCACAAGTACAGCATGAGCAGTGGCAGTGCAAGTTTTCCAACAGTGCCCCATCAATGGGCCTCAATCATGAGCTGCATGGACCACCTGTCTGAGGCAGAACAATAGTTCAGGTTCAATGCCCATTCAATGCCGAGTCAATCCTTGGCCTTGGCCTTTTCGGTAACCTGCTAACAAACTGCTGATTTTGCAATGAAGACAGCTGCCCACTTAGACCAATCAAGGGTCATAAGAAGGTGAAAACCTTTTGTCACCACCAACCTGGGCAAAATTTAAACTGGTGACCCTCTGCGTGAAAACCTTAAAGGGTTGAGACTTTCAGAAATGCCTAAAGGAGTTATGCACCCACCCAACTTCCATTGATTTTCAGTGGAAACTGGGTGACTAACTCTCCTGAGAGATTTATGAAAAGCCCAGGGCTCTAAGCCACCCAGCTCAGTTAGGCCTTCCATCCTTTTGATTGTTTCTTCCCCATCGAGATATTCATAGGCTGGTGGGCAGAACCACCAGCTGGAAAGATGAATAATGGTCTCAACCGCCGCAGAGTTTGAGTCCTTTTCCTCCGGTCTTTCTTTTAGTCATTCATAAACAAAGGATTCAAAAACAAAACCACACCACAGTAGGTCCCAATTGCCAGAAACCTTTCCAGCTACTTAGCCAGCTGTGGAGGGAGGACAGTACCCAGAACTACTACAGCCACTTCCCCTCTACTTTTATTTTATTTCCCTCCACATGCAGTCATCCATGCAACAGGTCAAAGTCTGATTAATCGCTCATGTGCTGAGGCTTGTGAAGTACCTTTCTATAATACTTATAAAACATACAATGTTCTATATCTACTGATCACTTCAAGATAAAGAAATCCCACGAGTCAGGGTTGCATCATTAATTCACAAGGTTTTACTTATTTAAGTTTTTTATGTCCTCCCAGTCAAAATGCAGAAAAAAAACTCTATCCCACAAGCATTCTCTCTCTACCAAACATGTAATCACCTCAGCTGAAGGTTTACATTAAAGGCACTTAATTTACTAATTAGTTCAGCAGTTACTTATTACATTGAAATTTAAATGTACTAATCAAATGTTTATTTTGTAATCATGTTACATTAATGCTAATTAGTGATGTATTTATTGCTTCATGGATCACATTTAAATTTAAATGCTCTACTCAAAGTTTGACATTAAATTGCACCTAGCTAGTTAAGAAGGTACTAATGTATTGGCTAATTTCAAATCCCATTACAACGGCATAAGTATTGTGTATGTGTTAAACTGGTTCTGAAAATCTATTGATTTTGTATGTCACTTAAAGCATGTGGTGACTCACTGTGAATGGAATGATAGATATTTCTTATATAACAGCAAAAGGATTAGATGTATGAAGCAAAGATTTTGTTTGTTTTCCTAATCTGACGTTTCTTGTGCTCTAATGTAACTCATAATGCAGAGACTTTATTAACATTTTTTCCAATCCATTTACATAAATAAAATCACTTGGAGCTTGTGAAGAAAAAAAAGCAGTACAATTATGGAACGCCTAGAGAATGGTCTCTGAAGGAATTTCAGAGAATTTATTAAGGAATTTATTAAGGTATTTTGTTGTTATTAACTGAAATTGTTCATTTCTTGACACTACAAGAAAAGAGGATGCTACGGTCCTGATAATGAGGAGAATACGATATAAAAAGACAGGCAACAGGTATAAACACACAGCGGATGGCCCGATTCTGACCTCACTGGTGTACCACCACAAATTTGAGCTGGAGTAAGTTGCACTAGTATATAGCAAGACTATTATATGTCAGTAGTGTTCAAAGAGTCTAATTAGGACTAAGTGCTGTCCATACATATAGTCAGACAAAGTGCTTGACCTGAAAAGCATGTATTTTAATTTTAAGAAATTATTTAAGAAATAGGTGAGAGAGAGACTAACACTGATGATTGGGGCACACACCTGGGATGCAGGAGTCTCAGGTTCAAGTCGCTGCTTTGAATCAGGCAGACTAGGAACTAGAAGCTTGGACTACCACATCCCAGGTGAGCGTCCTAACTTTTGTGTGCGGTATGTGTATGTGTGTGTCTTCTGTGCCCTACCCCCACCCCACAAATCTTGGGCCAGAGAAATATTTTTGTTCAAACAGATAGGTTTACATGAAAAAATTCAGCTTTGACAGAAAAAAGTTGTGTCTAAAATTTGTTGACCAGCTCTAGTCCCCAGTCTTTTGCTTGGTTTAATTCTTCCTTCCAGCTACTGTAACTTGCAGTAGTGGACTGGCCTAGCACATATTAACCCAAGGATCAGTGATCACAATGGTGGCACAGAGAGAAAATGACTTTAGTATCCCTTACTCCTCGAGATGCCAAAGTTCCAGGCCTTAATATTCTTATTTTATAAATTACCAAATTCAGGAAGGTTTTTCCTACTACGTATGAACATTAAATTATATCATTAAGTATATCTCCGAACTATTTGTCTAAAAGAAGTGACAATGTATTTAGATCTACAGGCATAGGTGAGATTTCTTCAGGAAGCATAGAAATCTTCTCACCATGTATGCCATCTTGATGACTGATGGTTTATTTTAGGACATATCCTTTACTTTGATGTCAGCTTGAGTCATAAGTTTCATTCACTTTTTAATAACTGTCAAGACTTTTACCATCACAGGCCCCAGTAGCAGGGATTTTATTATTACCATCATCATCTTACAGAACTGTTAGGCAACACATTCGAAAAATGATCAGACATCACAATGTGACCTTCAAACATTTTATTTTCCTAGAAAACTGCAATAAGATAAAACTATTGCCAAGTTCTCTTTGCCCTAAAAACTGATTCAAATACTGTATCATCCAGGGATATACCCCCTTTGTTTTCATAAAACAAGTTGTCACTGAGCTTTACATTAGCTGCCAGAATTTTTCATTTTACAGTAAATGGGGCCATAAATATTATCAGCTCACCCTTTTAAAGACTCTTCTCTAAACTTTTGTTGAGGCTGAAGAAATAATACTTTATATTTGTATAATGCCTTTCAACCCAAAGTGAGTTTTCAAGCTATATACAGACAAGACTACTGAAATAGAGCCACCTCTGGGGCAAAGGGGTGAGTCAGCCAACGCGTAGCACACCACCCAAGAGCTGAAGTAACTTTGGTCAAGAATACCTGAACTAACTGCTATTGTTATCAAAAGTACCAGGTTATGTTAAATGTCCATGTAAAGCAGACAGGACCTCAGTTCTGAAAGACCCTCATAAATGTGGGTACATATATAAATGCGTTATCCTGTACGTTAACTTTCCATTGACAAAGGATTAAATAAATGATGATTAGATGTTATTTATAAGCATTTTACAGACATGAGGGGTGTATGGGGGATACTAGAGAGGGGTAGTACCTCTGTTGGAGGAACACTTCATGCTCCTTAGGAAGTAGTTCATCTGTTTTGGTCTCCACCTACACCTAGCTCTCACCTGTGGCTCCAAGTAGCTGTTTGCATGTGACAGCAGCCACACCCTGGTAAACCACTTCGAAGAGTTGGCTAACCGGGGTGAGGGTAGCCAATGGGTCTTTTACCCTGAGCGAGATAGGGAAACTGCCTTTCTCTGGCATGCAAAGATTGTTCTGGCAGATTGGGCAGAGGAAATCAATTTGTGATTCAGGGGCCATGAAGGTGGTTCAGCAACATGCGTGGGTCATAGAGAACGTGACTGAAGATGACCTGATCACCCACTGCAGCTAAAGAAGTCCCCAGCCATAACTATTCTTTGTGCCACTAGAATCTGGCTTCCGCAGCCGAGAGAGTGGGACTGTCCTGTGCAATGGCTTTCTCACTCAAAAATTCCCCGCACAGGTTTTCTCACAACTCTCATCCTATTAACATCATTTTACCAAATCTCACCATCGTCAACATTAGATTATTAATCCAAGTCCTCCAGCAGTGAGGGTGTGGTAAAGCAACAGGTGGAGATGATCACTGGCAGTTGTAGCCACAATCCTGCATGCAGGTGGCCTTGGGACTGGTGGCCATTCAGCTTCATCCCCGAGGCAGCAGAGAAGTTTGGCAGCATCCTCAGTGACAGAGCAGCCCTTTTCAGGGTAGCACTGCTCACCCTTTTTAAGGGACGGGGCTAGAAAAGGTGCCCTAAACATTACCTGCCCCATAACATCTGAGGGATAGCTCAGTGGTTTGAGCACTGGCCTGCTAAACCCAGGGTTGAGAGTTCAATCCTTGAGGGGACCATTTAGGGATCGGGGCAAAAATTGGAGATTGGTCCTGCTTTAAGCAGGGGGTTGGACTAGATGACCTCCTGAGGTCCCTTCCAACCCTGATATTCTATGATTCTATCTGGCCAGACTACCGCAGCTGGCAGATCATCCTACAGCAGTTGAAAAACAATAAAGAATAAAAGACTCATTCTAGGAGCGTGGAATGTCCACATGCATGCACAAAGGCCTGTAATCCCTTCACGGCGCAAGTGCCCCAAATTAAATAGAATAGCCTTCAACATAGCAAAGGTTAAGCACACCAACTACCAAGTGCACGTTCAGCAGTCACTTGATGACAAGCTTTTTTCGTGCCCCCCCCATCACTGGCAACCCAACAGAAAACTGGAACCAGTTCAAACATGTGATTATTGATACAGCTTAATCAGTGCTGGTGTCAAAGAAAAGGCTACACCATGATTGGCTCGATGAGAATGAGGATATTTCCAAATTCCTAAATGACAAGAAGAAAGCATTTGTTGAATGGCAGAATGAACTCACTTCCACCTCAAAGAAAAATAGGTTTAAGTACTGTGATAGACCCAGGCCAGTTGGGTAGAGCAGAGTAGTCGAAGGCAAATATATTGGCCACTGGATTAACAATTTTCTGTTCCCGAACTGACCAGTGCAGGGGCTGCTCCAGACTAAAAACACCTGACTCCAATTAACCTGCAAAGAGTCAGGTGAGGCCATTAAGCTAATGTGACCACCTGACTAATTAAGGCCCCTCTGATACTATAAAGGCCTCACTCCAGTCAAGCAGAGGAGAGGAAGTACAGCTGAAGGGTTGGTTAATGAAGATATCCTAAAGTCACTGGTAAGCGTGAAGAAGGGAGAAGCAGGAGAGCTGTGGGGAAGTGGCCCAGGGAAATGTAGCAACTCTGGCAGTGAAATATTGGCTGCCAACAGCTACTATCATTAGGGTCCCTGAGCTGGAACCCAGAGTAGAGGGCAGGCCTGGGTTCCCCCCAACCTGCCACTACAGAAACACCTCCTGGGAGGGGTAAACAGGCCCCTGTCAGGATAGGAGGCTAAACTGTTTTGCTATAAGGTCATCAGAGCAACAGAGACTGTAGGAATTCTCTCACCAACCTCCTTGCTGGCTTATGATGAAAAGGGGGTGTAAGGGCTTGGGAGGACTGCTGGGGGAAGAGGAACTCCAAGTGGTCCTTTCCCCTGGTTCTTTGTTAAATCACTTGGTGGTGGCAGTGTTACTTAAACCCAAGGTACAAGGGAGAATTTGTGCCTATGGGAGTTTTTAACCTAAGCTGCTAGAAATAAGTTTAGGGATCTTTCATGTGGGTCCCCACATCCGTACCCTAGAGCTCAGAGTGGGGAGGGAACCTTGACAGCATTTTTCATCCATAGATAAAAGCGCTTATAAAGCAGGTCTGTATCGTTATACCCTTTCTACCACTAGGGAAAGTGGAAATGCCTTGCCCAAGGTCACCAGGTGGGCCAGTGACAGAACTGGGAACAGAATCCAGGCCTTCCAAATCCCAACCCAGTGCTCCATCTGATAAACTGCCAAATGATTATAAGCACTGGGTAACTAAGGAACGTTACATATGGTTATAAAAAAAACTTTTGCTCTATTGGCATCTGTAACAACCTATGACAATCGATTAACTATTTAATAAATATCTATTTATACAGTATTAACACTTTATAAACTTTTTAAATGGAACCTTAATATAAAATGTGACCTATAAATGTGCAGAAATAGCATCAATTGCTCCTATTCTTAATCCCAACATGAAATTAGTATAGTAATAACCGATAATGGGCCAGATTCTACTCTAAATCTGCTACCCACATCACCAGCAAGAAGCCTGGTTTCTGCAAGAGTTATGTTTCCAGGGACTATTGGTACAACTCAGCTGAGAAGGAGCTTTATCAATTTGGCCAAGCAAGTGGCATGAGCACAAGACTGAATAATGCTATGGGATTGAAAAGTTAATGCTTTTGGAGCCAATTACCCTGGCAAAGGATTCACAGTAATATATGGGACTATTCTGAGATGATCAGTGCAGGATTGTTGAGTGTAGCAAAGCTGGCTTCCCTCCACTTCTGCATTTCCCCCCAGACTGGTGTATGTCAGGGGCTGATTCAGCTGTTTTACTGGTTTTACACCAACTGGGAATTCTCCCTATTCAGGGAGGTGAATGTTAGGTAGCTGGTTAAATTCACTCAACCACCTCTTTGCACCACAGAATCAGCATAAAGAGGGTATAACAAGGCTGAGAATCTGGTCTACTGTCTTGGTATTAAGAAGCCTGCAGTTTAAGGTCTCTAGTGCACACAGACAAGCCTTTATGGGGTGTTGGGGGGGTGTGGAGCAGGACAGAGGTTTTAAAACAAAATCTCATTTGTCCCTGCAGTTTCCATCAGGTCTGTTCATAAACCACAGAGCAGAAGGATAGTTCCGCGGTTACGGCACTAGCCTAGTACTTGGGAGATCTGTGTTTAATTCCCTGCTCTGCCACTGACTTCCTTTGGTACTTTGGGCAAGTCACTGAGTCTCTGTGCCTCATTTCCCCATCTGTAAAGTGTGGGTCATAACACTGCCCTACTTCACAGGGGTTTTGTGAGAATAAACACATTCAGGATTGTTTGGCTCTCAGATACTATGGTAATGGGGGAGGGGGGGCAGGTGGAGATAGATAAATTCAACAGAACTGACCTCTGGCAGGAGATTTACCAGCCAAAGTGCTAATGGATAAATGGACCAGAAACCTTCATCTGGCCAAGATGAAGACTACATCATATAGGAAATTAATTTCCTATACAGAAGAATAAAACATTTCACCCCCCAAAAAGTTCAGTGAAACAGATGTAAGAATAGCTGGGCAATACCTGTTCATTGGACACATGAATGCTGAGGTTTCAGTTTCATGGTAACATTCTCCACCACACACAGGGACAGATTTTGGTGAGAGGGGAAAAGAGGAGGAAGTAGCATTTTAAGAGCTATCTTGGAGCTCCATTCTATGCTATCCAGAAATAACCCACATACAAGGAAACTACTTATTTCAATGCAGTTCTCCCCCTGCCATCAGAAATGTAGCTTGGTCTCCATAGCAGCTCCATCAGTAAAACTGCCTGAAGTCCCTTATTCCAGATCTCTACCCAGAGGGGAAAAGAGCATTATAAAACAAATATACAGACAAAGGTCTCAGTGCCTTAGTCAATTAAGTCAATGAAATGGGAGATATAGCTAATGTGGCAGCAGCTGCATAGCTATAAGGAAAGAGGTAGAACTTACTGAGTAGGGTGCGTTTGCTCTAACTGGATGAACAGACACCACTGAAGATAGAGAGAAGTCCAGTGAATGCTCTGATTTGTGAGCGAGACTTTCTTTCTGCTCTTCTGGAAACTGTCTCATAGCTAATAAACATTAGCTGTGAGAAGACTGTCCTTAACCATGAGCTTGTTTCATTTGCTTTCAACATAACTTATAGATCTGGTATAAGTTGAATATAGCAGCTATTTATATATTGGACTGCTTTTTCTACAGGTATTCACTATTAAAGCAGAAACAAAAAAGGGACAAATTAAGCTACTGACGAAATAACAATGCTTTTCTTTGACATACTACTGTTCACAACTGATGAGAAAAAGATTAAACAACTGTTTCCCTCTGACATTTGTTTTCTTTTCTTCAACAGGTGTTAACATAAATGTGATTCTCCTATAGGAGAGATTATATCTTAAATAGTCGTCTTTGGGTCACCAACCTCATTCTCTTTCAAAATCAGCTTCCCCTGTATGATATCAGAGCTCTTTGATTGCCAAAAAAATGTCAGTTTTTCATTTCACTGGATAAGATGGCCTTGCTTTCTTATCTATAATTTATTTCCAATCAATCCCATTTGTGTCAGAATGCATGAAGAGGTCAATTCCCACCAGTACTGCATTTTTAATTAAATACAGTATCTACCAAACTAAATCTTGCCTTCCACTTGATAATCTTGATTTTAGTTCAATTAATTTAAACATATGACTACCTTTTCAGGTCTATCACAATCCTAATGCAAATATTATTGTAAATAACTCCAAGGAAGAAAAAATAGCTGCCCCTTAATTCTACAATTTTCTTTCAATCGCTGGGAGGAGGGGAAAATCAGGATTCAGCTTTTGCCCACGTGAGTGGAAAACATGGGGTCCATGAGCAGGGAAATGAGATATAATCTCCCCTAGAGAATAGTATGTAGCTGCTCTCTTGATAGTCTAGAAATACATGATGGATCTGATTCTACTCTCTCTCATTGGACAAAGCTAGAATAACTCCAGTATAATCACCTAATAAGCACTGTTAGTTACACCGACAAGGTGGGGCCGTCTGATCATACTGAAGCAAATAGGAACAGGGCCTTATTCTGTAAATGGTAAATAAAATTCTAAAGTTTATATTTTTCGCAAGAGTATTGCGTTTCACCATTCAGAGCAATTTATTGATAGGATTAATAAAAATGCCAAAGAACAAGTATGGAAGAAATTGTCTCGTCTAAAGGAAACAAACATGCATGTCAGAAGGGCTTGAGCAGAGAGCTTTGTTTTTGAAAAGTCGTTCCTTGCCTATAGTTATTTTTATAACGTGATTTATATAATAGTTTTGAGATCAGTCAAAACTTAAAGCATAGCTAACTGTCAAGGATACTGGTAACTGCTAACATGTAAGGTCTTTTGACAAGCATGATCAATTTCTAGCATGAGCAAAGGTTTCAGCAGGGATAGGTCTTCAGGGACTGGAGCTGCACTACCTTAACTGATATGGCTTCAGGCTAGCTGCTATGTTTCTCTTTATTCAGGTTCAATTTCCTGATCTTCCTACTGCCACACCCAAGTCTCTTTCTCATACCGTTTTATTCTTCAACCATAAAACTTAAGCAAAACATCAAAACAAAAAACAGTTCTACTGCTTACCCTGGACTACAACTCCCAGAGGCCCTTCCTCTTGCCTCTCTCAGGGCTGAAAGGAGTATATACCCTTCCTTCAGTCTCTCTGCTTTAGAGCTAACTGCAGGAGCCAATCCCTTCCCCCCTACACCATGCATGTCCCCTTGGACTGAGCTCTCTTAACCCTTTATAGAAAACACCTGACTGCTTCCAAGCTGGGTCTGATCAATGAACCAGACTGGCTGGCGCAAGACACCTGGCTATCTGGTAACAGGGCCATTTGAGAACAAACCTGAGGAAACTCAAACTAGATTTATGATCATCATCTGAGGCTCAAACACAATGGTCCCTAAATACCAGGTCCTGTGCGCGTAGCTACATGGCCCATTGTGAATGCTTTGCCCAACTCTTATGTGTACCTCTGGTTCTGCAAAGAGCTCACTTGCTACCAATGTAGTCAATGTGTGTTGTGAACAGGGATATTTAGTGGAGAGGAAGTTGAGCTGGGATAAAATTTAGATTAGAATCTGTCTGCTGTAACAGAGGAGAATGCTTTAAGTATGTTATCATCCAATTTCTTTTTTTTTAGGTTCCACTTCTGAGCAAAATTTGCACACAGCTCTTCAGATACGCTTATCACATATAAATTTATTTTTAAAAAGCTTAAATTCATGCATCCAGATAGCCAGTGGTAATCAGAGTACTATCAACTTTCAGGAAAAATATGAATTATTTTACCAAACTGCCATGTTATACATGAGCTACATTACCTATTATATTTCATCCAGCTACATCCCCAACATTGAAATCAACTCAGTCAAATAATAGAGTGTCAAGTAGAATGAATCTCAAAGCTCTCTCCAGCTTTATGCTCACTTCTCAGCTGTCAAAACATGAGTTATCACTGTCAGAATTATCATCTGAATCTATAGAAGCATTTGTTTGCTTTCAGCATGTATTTTACTCTTAGTTTTTTCCTACCAAGGTGAGGCAAGCTTGAGAAAGCACAGGTATGAACCCTAGGAGCAGAAAAACAACACATGAAAGACCAGTAATTTTGAGTGGCAAAACCCATATGGCTAGAAATTCAGCACAAAAAGAAAAACCCAAACCACAGTTTGATAAGCAAACTTCTTTTATTTATTCTTTTTCACTGAATCTCTCCATTTACCAGGCTCAGTTCTTGTGGTGTATTTTCTCCTCAACTGACTGGCAATAATTCCATTAACATACACAAAGAGCATGGCCTGCCAAGGTGTGTGTTTAGATGGAGCCCTGGAGCTAAGAACTAAGCTACAGCATCAGTGCTTTTTTGGTCTTCAGTGGCTGAGCAATGATACTAAGGCTGATAAAGAATCACAGATATGAAATATAGCAAAACTCTTGGGTTCTGCTCCTCTCTCTGGCCCTAAGTCAGTGCTCTGGAAGATCTAAGCAGCCATATGCTGCACCTACTATCTTCATCTCCCTCCCGTAGACATGGGTGAAAAGGCTGTGCCAGGATGAATTGGGCAGGAGAGGGGCATGGCCATAGCACTTAGCATTATGGGAATTCTGAGCTGGACATCCCAGGTAGGGCTGCTGTAAGATAAAGGCTGCTCTAATTTATGCCAGTGAGTCTTTAACTTCAATAAGACTCTTTAATTGAGAAGTTATACACATGGTTGAATATCTACATATGCATCTTTTTGCAGGGCATCAAGAAACCAGATTGTGATGATTGGGAGAATGGGTTGACAGCAATGGAGTGTGCCTTGCAGCTGGAAAAGAATATGAACCAGTCACTCCTTGATCTGCACAAGCTGGCAACTGAGAAGAATGACCCTCATTTGTGTGACTTCATTGAAATCCTACAATGTGGTTCTATTGAAGGAATATAGTCAGAGAGCAGGAATTACTTAAAGTAATAGTTATGTGTGTGTGTGTGTAAATAAATATGTATTTCTTATGAGTGTTACAAGTGCTGCTTGAACATGAATAGAATTAGCATCTGAAGAATATTTTATTTTTAAACATCTTTCTACATCTCACTACAATTTAAAAGACATTCTCTCTAAATTCCCTCTATTGCCATGAATTCACAACAGATTTGTGCCTCAGAATCCATGCTTTTATTTAAAAATATTAAAGTTTCTAATCCCTAACAATTGCTAGGAAAACCTTCCCTAAGGGAATGAAGAGTAAACCAATGAAGTGATGTCTGCCTGACTTTGCATACAGCCTGAAACAATTGCTCTGGTGTTAGCTTTTGTGACAAAGTTCCTCCTCTACCTTGGTGGGTCCTGCGCTTTTTGGAGGATTTGTTCACCTCAGAGGTTCACCTCAGCCCTCAGTTTGGTCACTTCTGCAACAGACTCAAACCTGCTATTCACTCAGCTAACCTCATCACTGGCCAGCATGGGGGAAATGGAGAACAATCCCCACAGTCTCTGTGTCCCACCTACTGGGTCAGGGACAGGCCAGATCCATTTCCAAAATTAGACCTTCCCTTCTAGTGTTTCTCACAGACCAGGTCAACTCCTCCTGTGTCCAATCAGGAGTTGGGAGGAACCCAGACCTACCCTTTACACCAGGTTCCAGCCCAGGGCCCTGTGGATAGCAGCTGTCTACAATGTCCCCTGTATCAGCTGCATGACAGCTGCAACTCCCTGGGCTACTTCCCCATGGCCTTCCCCCAGCACCTTCTTTATCCTCACTGAGGATCTTCCTCCTGAAGCCTGATCACACTTGTACTCTTCAGTCCTCCAGCAGCATGTCTTCTCACTCCCTAATTTTTAAACCAGGTGTCCTGATAATTATAATTATAACCAGGTGTCCTGCCTGCCATAATTGATTCTAGTAAGTTCTTAATTGGCTCCAGGTGTCTTGATTAGCTTGCCTGTCTTAATTGGTTCTAGCAGGTTCCTGATTGCTCTAGTGCAGCCCCTGCTCTGGTCACTCAGGGAACAGAAAACTATTCATCCAGTGGCCAGTATATTTGGCTTCTACCAGACTCCTGTACCCCACTGGTCTGGGTCTGTCACACTTTGAAATCTAATTCTGCTGATTTCAGTGTCAATGTTGATAATTTCACTTCAGATCAAACATCTAGCTTTTGTCTTTATCCCAAAAACCCACCTATCTCCTACTCCTTACTTGTTGCCAAAAGCCCTAACTACCCCTTAGCCAAATGTAAAAGCCTTCAGCTTCCCCTCTGACATGTTATAATTTAATTATTCATTTTCAATATAAAATTCTATAGCATATTGAAGATATATATGTCAATGTCAGTCATTTTAACATGTCAACTCCTTCACTGTCCCTTTTATACATTTTCATATTTAATTCACTGAGAACCTCCACGTTTTATTTACCTGAAGCTGCCATATCATCTGCTGTCTGCTGCAGAAACCAGGGTTTCTTGTTGCAGAGATTCAGTCCAGTTTCTTGTGTAGGAACAAAGTCTTTCTTCAATCTTCTTCTTGTAACAATTAAAAGTCTCTTCAGTTTTGTAATGTGCTTATCTTGGCTTCTAAACCAACCCTCAGGAATAATTTCCCCTGGCACTTTATTTGAAGTAAGATTTCCTGAAAACCCGGAAAAATGGGTCCCTGAACTCAATATTAAGTTGATATTAATCTGAACTTTACCCAAAATTTAGGTACAAAAGCATATTCCCTTAATATAGGCATTCAGTGAGAAGCATTCTATGCCACAGCTTTAGTCAGTGTTATTAGCTTTAAATTCAACTCTACTAATTCATGGGAAGTCAAATAGGACCTATTACTTGACCCTAACTGAATTTAGAGCTAATCGGGCTCTTCATTAGAGTCATTAAATTGATTTCAATTAATATTAGTTAAGTGAGGCTGAAGGTGAAAGAGTTAAATCCATTATGGACCATAACTTCTTCTCCATGATGACAGTAAGGGCTACTGCTAATGAAACTTTAGCTTACACATGCAGTCTCCAGCTCTTCTAGGAAAACCTATGCAAGCTGGTCTGCATTTTTCCACATGCACTGCACAAAATCACCCTCATCCCAGAGACCCACACAAAGCACATGTTAAAGGGAACAGCAAGTCTGGATTTAAATTCCTCTTCAGAAAAAAAAATGAGCAGCACAATTTACTACATGTTATTAGGACTTGTTTATACAGCCCCACAATTTGTGCTATTGGGATGCAAGCTGCCGCATGCCCTAAGAGAGCTAAAGCTAACAAACTAGGTACCTTTCAGTTTGCACCCACACGGGGGAATTACAGTGCAATACGCTAGTGCGTGCTGCAGTTCACACACCTGTGGTTCAAACTGTGGGCCTGTATACACAGCCTCAGATTAAAAAGCTCCTGGAAACGCCAGTTTACAATTTACAAACTAAGACTCTGAATCTCATTGAATCAGAAGATGAGCAAACTGGGGCTCTAAAAACTAACTAGTGACATGTGTTGTGTTTTAAGTATCTTTCAACATATATTCCTACTTTCCTGGACTTCTGGTGAAATGACTAGTGTTTGGACAAGCACTCTGAAAAACTATATTTTTAACTCAAACATGCGCCTATCAGAGTTCCTCTGTAAGCCAAGAAAAACAACCCATTTGAATACCTTTGCAAGAGAAGATTAAATGGATGGAAAAAAGGTTACTCAGAAAGGGAAAATAATTCTCAGACACTGAAAGTACTCATCTTCAACTCTTCTAAAAGAACAAACACTAGTAGTGTAGTCAGTTGCATCCACTTACATGAGATGTAAAAAAGTAGTTCTTAACCTTTTCCACATTATGATTCCATGTTACAGTAGAAAACCCTTCCATTTAGCCATAAATAAAAGGGAGGATTATCACAGCCCCACTGAGAGCCTGTGACATAGGACACAGTATTGCCAGCCCTAAATGTTCATAAATCATGAGTCAAACCACAAAGATCATGAGACTGGCTTAAAACTGAGATTTTTTAAAAACAAAGTAAACTATTGGGTTCATGTTATTTCTCTTCTGGTTTCTGAAAGGTTAGGGTACATTTGAGTCATATTTCCAAATATTTCACCATAACCATGAGGATTTTTTTAAAGTTCCCATGACTCCAGGAACTGGGGCTTTAAGGAGAAATACCACAGAGGTGGCAATACTGTACCATTATGACCTTTTTAAGTTATTCATTTAACCATTTTTGGAACACCAAGTCAGCATATAGCACAAATTAGAAAAAGTTAAAAAGGAGGAATGAAGTAAAAAGCAAGTCAATTATCCTCAATGCTCTCTTCCCGTGCTCTCTTCCCCACCCCCAACCCTTTTTTCCTTTTCAACATTCACCACTTGTGCCGCATAGCTAACATTAATATAGAAGCATGTGAGGGGTGGCTAGGAAGATCAAAAAGGTCCATCATTTTGGAATGAGGACATACCCAAGCTCTAATTCACTCAGTGATCCACAGACTGAAGTTTTACAACGAGTTCTGGTTTCTATTTGTCTTTCATGTATACTTCTTTAAAATAAATGAATATGGCTTGGGACCACATTGAGAGAGGATGTATAAGGTGGCATAAGTTAGACTCATGGAGCCTGATCTCTGGTGCAAAACAGGCAGACAGCTACTGAAGAATGTCACTGGTGTAACGAGCATTCCGCCTTGCAGTCTCTGGTATGCGGATAGGACCAAGGAAGAGGGAAGTGGTGGAGCACCTCTCTAGTCCTGTTGTTCTTGGGTCTGTTTGAAGTGGGACATATAACCATGCTCCATCAAATGATCATGTAACCTAGTTAATCTATAGGAAACATGCAATTTGCCTGGACCATTTGTATCCTATCAGCACTACCATGTACAAGATTGCCTGAAAAATATTTTTTAAATGGATCTTGAATACTTAGTGCCTAAATCTCTCTTTGCATCTGAAAAGTTTGTGAAATACTGTCAATCGTTTTCATGTATTTTTAGTCAAACAATGCCCAGGTACAATAATTCTGACAAGTTATTATTGATGACATTACAGGAGATGCTGTATGGCAACAGCAGGAAAAACAGTAACATCTTTATGTTCCATTTATCACTTCATTGACACACATCCATATAAATGCAAATATGTTGATTTAATCTGGAAAAAGTGCATTGGATGTGGAAACTTTAGTTAATATTAATCTTTATATTGTTTATACGAGTGAGTGAGGGGCAAAAATAAATTCCTGAATGCCAGATGGCCCTGGTTCATCTTTTTCCAGGTAGTGATTGACAGCAAGGACTTTGATTTAACTTAAAATTTATACAGTTTCCCCTTGAAATAAATCCTTAAATAATTATTCGTTTCCCCCTGAATTATCTTCCATCCTAGATCTGAATCCTTTTTATGAACATTAAGCCTCAAAACATTCCTGTGAGGAATTCCTCCTATTCTATATTGAAGTTCTAAGGCAACTATTATCTTGGTATCTAAGCACTAATATCACAGGTAGATATACCTCATTTTACAGATAGGGAATGTGAATAATTGAGATTAAAGCCAAAATTTTCTAGAGTCCAATAACTTTGGTACATCGTTGAGAAACCTAGGTGACTCGAATAGGGTACTGAAGGACCCCCAATTGGTAGACACTTTTTGAAAATTTGTGCTTAACTGACTTGCCTAAAGTCATAGCAAGTGTGTAGTAGAAGAGAACTAGAACCCAGAATTCTCATCTTCAACAATGGGACTTGATTCCTACTTCGAGCAGCCATTTTCTGCGGACCCTAGTGCAGAGTCCCTGGAAGCAACAAGTACCTGGCAGAGAGGTTGCAGCAGAATAAGGTACCTATACTTGTGGATCTCACTCTGCCAGGGAGCCCATCCAGTGCATCTTAAAAAGTGAGTGTAGCCAGAGTATTCTCCTCCAGTAGCCCTGCTACGGAGCTCCAGACACCAACTGAGCTCACCTGCCCTGTGTAGGCAGGGAGGTGATGAAACACCAATTGCCCTAGCCTGCGTTGAATGCACTAGTGCAGCACTCACCCTACACCTTCTCCTTCCCCTCATGCTAGTGTGGAGGTTTTGAACAATAAGGCCATACTTCCTCCCCTTTAGGAATTAAAAATGACTGAGAAAAGTCAGTCATGTTATGTGTGTAATATATTACATTAATCCAACACAGTGAACTTGTTGTACTGCCTGACTCTGGCACTGAATACAAGTCAGGAAGAAAGAACAGCTGACACAGCTTTGTTTCACTTTATGGTTCTTGAATATTCATTTCTTTTGTAAAGGTAACCACAGACTATCCAGTAGTGCAAATTCAGCAGTCACTTGCCTTCCTCCATACTTATACTCCATTGTACAACTCTGTATCTCAGTATTGAGGACAAACATTCTAAAATCCTCACAAGTCCTGGTTTGGCATCACCCCCATGAATTACATGGGCCTGGTGATATCACAATTCTAAACTAAAAAATAAAAAAAGGCACGAGCCAAAGTTGTTCTCAATTACATCTCTACTAGTTTTAATCCATTTCAGTTGAGTTACTCTGGAATTACTCCTATGTGACTGGCCTATTGACTTCACTGGGGCGGGAGGGAGTTTGCTTAAGGGTAGAATTAAGTGCTACGTTTCTGTGGCACAGCATATTTCACAGCGTGCCATCCACATATTAAAAATAAATGCTGCATGAGAAGAGTTGACGGTTTGCATTTGGTAGTAAGTTTAGACTATTTTTTCCCCCAAAAAGAGAATACTCCTCTCTCGCTTATATTCTAACAGGACAAATGTTTAGTTGCCTTTTAGTGTGTCAAAAAGAAAAGGAGTACTTGTGGCACCTTAGAGACTAACCAATTTATTTGAGCATGAGCTTTCGTGAGCTACAGCTCACTTCATCAGATGTTTACCGTGGAAACTGCAGCAGACTTTATATACACACAGAAATCATGAAACAATACCTCCTTCCACCCCACTGTCCTGCTGGTAATAGCTTATCTAAAGTGATCAACAGGTGGGCCATTTCCAGCACAAATCCAGGTTTTCTCACCCTCCACCCCCCCACACAAATTCACTCTCCTGCTGGTGCTAGCCCATCCAAAGTGACAACTCTTTACATAATCAAGTCGGGCTATTTCCTGCATAGATCAAGGTTTTCTCACATCCCCCCCACCCCCATACACACACAAACTCACTCTCCTGCTGGTAATAGCTCATCTAAACTGACCATTCTCCAGGTTTAAATCCAAGTTAAACCAGAACATCTGGGGGGGGGGGGTAGGAAAAAACAAGAGGAAACAGGCTACCTTGCATAATGACTTAGCCACTCCCAGTCTCTATTTAAGCCTAAATTAATAGTATCCAATTTGCAAATGAATTCCAATTCAGCAGTTTCTCGCTGGAGTCTGGATTTGAAGTTTTTTTGTTTTAAGATAGCGACCTTCATGTCTGTGATTGCGTGACCAGAGAGATTGAAGTGTTCTCCGACTGGTTTATGAATGTTATAATTCTTGACATCTGATTTGTGTCCATTTATTCTTTTACGTAGAGACTGTCCAGTTTGACCAATGTACATGGCAGAGGGGCATTGCTGGCACATGATGGCATAGATCACATTGGTGGATGTGCAGGTGAACGAGCCTCTGATAGTGTGGCTGATGTTATTAGGCCCTGTGATGGTGTCCCCTGAATAGATATGTGGGCACAATTGGCAACGGGCTTTGTTGCAAGGATAAGTTCCTGGGTTAGTGGTTCTGTTGTGTGGTATGTGGTTGTTGGTGAGTATTTGCTTCAGGTTGCGGGGCTGTCTGTAGGCAAGGACTGGCCTGTCTCCCAAGACTTGTGAGAGTGTTGGGTCATCCTTTAGGATAGGTTGTAGATCCTTAATAATGCGTTGGAGGGGTTTTAGTTGGGGGCTGAAGGTGACGGCTAGTGGCGTTCTGTTATTTTCTTTGTTAGGCCTGTCCTGTAGTAGGTAACTTCTGGGAACTCTTCTGGCTCTATCAATCTGTTTCTTTACTTCTGCAGGTGGGTATTGTAGTTGTAAGAAAGCTTGACAGAGATCTTGTAGGTGTTTGTCTCTGTCTGAGGGGTTGGAGCAAATGCGGTTGTATCGCAGAGCTTGGCTGTAGACGATGGATCGTGTGGTGTGGTCAGGGTGAAAGCTGGAGGCATGCAGGTAGGAATAGCGGTCAGTAGGTTTACGGTATAGGGTGGTGTTTATGTGGCCATTGTTTATTAGCACTGTAGTGTCCAGGAAGCTCTCATCCCCTAAAGCCCCTACTCTACTTGCGCTATATTGATGACATCTTCATCATCTGGACCCATGGAAAAGAAGCCCTTGAGGAATTCCACCATGATTTCAACAATTTCCATCCCACCACCAACCTCAGCCTGGTCCAGTCCACACAAGAGATCCACTTCCTGGACACTACAGTGCTAATAAACAATGGCCACATAAACACCACCCTATACCGTAAACCTACTGACCGCTATTCCTACCTGCATGCCTCCAGCTTTCACCCTGACCACACCACACGATCCATCGTCTACAGCCAAGCTCTGCGATACAACCGCATTTGCTCCAACCCCTCAGACAGAGACAAACACCTACAAGATCTCTGTCAAGCTTTCTTACAACTACAATACCCACCTGCAGAAGTAAAGAAACAGATTGATAGAGCCAGAAGAGTTCCCAGAAGTTACCTACTACAGGACAGGCCTAACAAAGAAAATAACAGAACGCCACTAGCCGTCACCTTCAGCCCCCAACTAAAACCCCTCCAACGCATTATTAAGGATCTACAACCTATCCTAAAGGATGACCCAACACTCTCACAAGTCTTGGGAGACAGGCCAGTCCTTGCCTACAGACAGCCCCGCAACCTGAAGCAAATACTCACCAACAACCACATACCACACAACAGAACCACTAACCCAGGAACTTATCCTTGCAACAAAGCCCGTTGCCAATTGTGCCCACATATCTATTCAGGGGACACCATCACAGGGCCTAATAACATCAGCCACACTATCAGAGGCTCGTTCACCTGCACATCCACCAATGTGATCTATGCCATCATGTGCCAGCAATGCCCCTCTGCCATGTACATTGGTCAAACTGGACAGTCTCTACGTAAAAGAATAAATGGACACAAATCAGATGTCAAGAATTATAACATTCATAAACCAGTCGGAGAACACTTCAATCTCTCTGGTCACGCAATCACAGACATGAAGGTCGCTATCTTAAAACAAAAAAACTTCAAATCCAGACTCCAGCGAGAAACTGCTGAATTGGAATTCATTTGCAAATTGGATACTATTAATTTAGGCTTAAATAGAGACTGGGAGTGGCTAAGTCATTATGCAAGGTAGCCTGTTTCCTCTTGTTTTTTCCTACCCCCCCCCCCCAGATGTTCTGGTTTAACTTGGATTTAAACCTGGAGAATGGTCAGTTTAGATGAGCTATTACCAGCAGGAGAGTGAGTTTGTGTGTGTATGGGGGTGGGGGGGATGTGAGAAAACCTTGATCTATGCAGGAAATAGCCCGACTTGATTATGTAAAGAGTTGTCACTTTGGATGGGCTAGCACCAGCAGGAGAGTGAATTTGTGTGGGGGGGTGGAGGGTGAGAAAACCTGGATTTGTGCTGGAAATGGCCCACCTGTTGATCACTTTAGATAAGCTATTACCAGCAGGACAGTGGGGTGGAAGGAGGTATTGTTTCATGATTTCTGTGTGTATATAAAGTCTGCTGCAGTTTCCACGGTAAACATCTGATGAAGTGAGCTGTAGCTCACGAAAGCTCATGCTCAAATAAATTGGTTAGTCTCTAAGGTGCCACAAGTACTCCTTTTCTTTTTGAAATACAGACTAACACGGCTGTTCCTCTGAAACCTTTTAGTGTGTGTTCATCTGCTTATCTTTAGTTCATTCAACAGTTGTTCAAATTATATTGCTAATTTATTAGGATGACAACAACCTGAGTCAATAAAGTTATCATTGTTCACTCTATTTACTGTTTAAACCATAAAGCTTTGCCTGAAACAAGGTAGATTGTTAACAGAATGTTTGCATCAGGCTTTGATTTATAAGATAGTCGATGCCGTTTTCACAATTTATTCCATGAGCAAATGTAAGTGTTACAATAATAGGCACAACATTACATTTTAAAAATGTAAAAGGAGTAAAATACAAGCAACTGAATAAAATAAAATAAAGCTTATATTGTCACAAATATATATTCAGGAACAGCTTTGGGCATTTCCCCGCTATGATCAACTTCCAACTCTATAGATTCTTACAATGACAAACAGTAACATGAGAACCCCTTATTAGCCATTACAAGGACTCACTACAGACAGATTCTGCCTGACTTCTATGCAATATGTTTGGAAGTAAATGGAGAGGTGAGGCACAAGAAGTCTTCTTCCTCTTGTGCACCTCAGAAAGGCAAGGCAGGATTCTTGTCACTGAACTCACTCACTTCCCTGCATTTATGGAAGCTAAGAGACTGCTTCCTATTCCCTCTGCTCCTTTAAGGTATCCAGGAGTGGAGAGGTGGTAGGGAGATAGCTAAGCCCTGCCACTCTTCCTCTATCAATCAGTCATTAAAGGACCTGGCAGTGGGTATGCAACATCTGTTCATCTGGGAGCTCCAGGAAACATCTCCTGGTGTGATTTGGCTCTGCACTCCTCCCCCTCCCCTACCTACAAGGCACAAGACACAACCAGACCCTAACTTGATATGGGGGAAATAGAAGGAGCTGCTCCCCTAAATTCAAGGGTGCTTGGTTGCAGCAGGGGGCAGAGATGAGGGAAGGAAGGAAGTTTCCATTCCCCTGAGCACAATCCTACAGAGCTCAGCAGAGATCGAGTAGGGTCAGACTGAAAAGGAGCTGGGTAGTGGTAGTGACAGCAGCTACTCAAAAGTAAATTTGGAGAGGAAGCAGCTCCATTGCTTGTGAACCATCAGGCATGGCTCCCTCCTTGGCTTTTCCCTTTCTGGCCCATTTTTATGGCCTGCAGAGCACTCGCTCTGGGCTGCATCTGGGTGAAGACTACATGTCAAGTGATCTAAATGAGAAGACTACCCCCCACATCATCTTACAGCACAACCCTTTAAAACCAGAATGGTTTTTTTAACTAACAAATATTCATACAGTGCTTGTGAAATGTGTTGGGTTAAAGGCCACAGATATTGAACTCTATATCTAGAGATCAGGTACCTTATGAGCAGTAAGAGTGCAAACTTAGATCTCATGTGCCACACCCTATACCTAAGGGGACCTCTGAAAGAATGAGGTCAGCCCCCAGAACCTATCAAGTCCTCAGACTCTCTGCTGAGATTGCCAGAAATAGAGCTAATTAGTGATTATTTACTGAATTTTGTGATATGAAATTACACTGGGAACTGAATGGAAACCGGACATTATACACAGACCGCTGAACAATTGTCAAATAGTAGCAAACCTTAGTTACTGTTGACCTGGACCATATTTGAACTAGAGACCTAGTTACAAAACAGGTTTCAGAGTATTCCCAAATCTCAGAGCCTTCCAGTTTTCATCAACAGCCTTTTAAAAATAAGGATTGTTTCCCTTCAGCTAATGGGGCAGAGGAAGGAGGTACTCTGAATTCTTTTCAGCATCTGAAGTTAAATACAGAACTCATATGCCAGCACCAATGTGTACGATTCCATGTAACAATATCCTGAGCCCGGATTTGCTCTATCCAAAGGAGAGCTATATGGAAGGAGCTGTCCAGATTCTTATACTTATTCTGATGCAGAGGATGCAATGAAATACAATGTGCAGGGGATCTGTCCAGGTGCTGAAATATGAGAACTGTCAGCATGGGAGCAGTGAGCCATAGTACAAAAAGCAGAAGCTGCATCAATCTAGCCAAGAAGAAGAAGAATTTCTGCAGTTCAAGAGAATACAAATATCTTACATTACAGAATGTATCTGTAATGGCCCAGATTTTCCAAACATATACTATAGTACTTCCATCCCAACATCCATCATCCTGAATACACTAATTTCTATAACCTATCTAACATATACATTGCTGGCTTCATCCAATAGTCACATAGTCCAGAAATCCTGCAATCTGTTTCTATGGGAGGACTTCACTGGAAGCTATTGTCTGTCTTGTTGGTGAGGATCCATAAGGAAACTTTAAAGAATACTGTACACTCTATTGAGGTATTTTCTGATAAATTTGCCAGAATTTCACAGATGATCTTGTATGCTCCTATGCTCGATTTAGAAAAGGCTTTAATAGCTAATAAAGTTTGCAGACCCGATGACTGAACTCCAGCATCTTGATTTCACAGAGTGGCCAAGAGAACACAACATATTTCATCTTACTTTCCAAATGAGTCCTGAAACAACATGCTTGACTATTCCACTGTGATCCAGAGAGCTCAGCATAGCCCATCCTCCTTCCTATACAGAACTCCACTATATCTTTCATATTCACCTGAGTTGGAATATCCAGACACAGTCCATATATTCACTTTTACCCGATCTTCTCTAGTAAAGTCAAAGACCTCAGAGGAGACCGTTCATTATATCAGTCTAGAACAACAAGAGAAAAAACACACACCACCTATTTACTGTGGAGTAGAAGAGGGACTTGATGTGTCTGTGGAATGTATTACTTATTATGATCTATAATATCCAAGACCTATACAAGATTAAAGTTATAATTATGATATAAAGGGTATCCCCATTAGTTGGAATCAGGATGGTGGGGCGGGAGGAGTATGAGTGCAAAACTGCAAAGTTCTAACTGTGCTTTCCTCACTTTTAAATGGTGTTTGCTTTTATAAATACAACATTCTAATAATTTTGCTTTTAATTAATGGATGTTTGTTTATTTACAAGTTTTTTGCTGTGAAGATTTTGTGAGGTACAAGGTGATACAGACTGCATCATTAACTTTGTCTCTGGCATACTACTTCTGCTAGATCAGGCAACAGTTGGGGAAATTAATCTACCATGTCCTCTTTGATGAGTTAACCTACCCTTGGTTCTCTGAATACATTCTCAGTTTCTGAATGAATATCCCAACTATAGTGCTCCAGAAGAACGCACATTATATTCTATAAAACATGCAGTAAGATCCGTAGCACAAACCATGAAATTATGAGTTCTATCATTTCCAAATGGATTCCAATTTCTCGGACTGAAACAAGCAGAGAAGATTGGCTATGAGAGAGAATTTTCATTTGTGAGTACTGCTCCACAGCAGGAACCTATTTACAGAGGAAATTGCCATAAACAGTAAAATAACTCAAACCTGAGAACTTTTCTATGTTCAGCCTATAAAGAGCCCTTATGCTGCCTATCCATATCATTACAGTAATTAATATCTTGATATGCCATAGACATCTAGCAAGCTCCTAGTATCAGTAGGTGTCTACTCTGACAAGAGTCTATTTACAGTATCACAGAACAACTAACACCTGTATTGGTTTCTTGGCTCTCACTTCATAGGCTTGATAAGTAAAAAGCAGCAACAGCAAATCAAGCTGAGGTTGAAAGACATGTTGGGTTTCCCAAAGGTATTCATACACTTCATACTGCCAAGCATTTGTGTACCTTCATGCTTTTGTCTTCAGTCAGTTAAAACCAATATCACTGTCATTGCACAAGTGATATACTATATACAGTTAAATGGATAATATGTTACAGTTTGTGATTCTCATGGATACTATACTTGAATGTCTGACTAAATGCTTGAATTACAGGATGCAGATTTACATTTACATTGCAAAATTACATTTACAGCTGCCATGGCAACCCTCCCACACCCCACTCTCTCCCTCCTCCCTTCCAGAAAGAACTCCTAACCCAAATAGAGCTTCCTATAACCAAGAAAAAAAAACACGTGCTGAAGACTTCATTAAGTCCACTAAGTCAGTTTGTTAACCTGGAAAGTTCTCTGATTCTACAGTGATGGGCACCCTTACGGAGTCCTATAAGAGAGAGAGAGAGAGAGAGAGAGAGAGAGAGAGAGAGAGAGAGAGAGAGAGAGAGAGAGAGAATTATTCCCTTCACCACTATCTTAAAATTATGTTTCTGGGCATAACAACAGTAGCTCCTGAAATCTGAAGATATTAACTCTTACTAGGGTAACATGCATATTTCATTTCACAGCATCAACCCAAGTGATGTGACTAGGGCCAAGAAATAAAGTTCAATTTCTTGGCAGCATTCATGTGTGCCAGACTCTCATTGTAGATGGATGGGCAATATTCCATTACCAAATTATCTGGCTGGTTAAGTGATCTGCAGATATAGTCACTTTAACAGTAGGTGAGCATAGACCAGACATGCATGGTTTTGATGCTTACCTTGTGTCAAGGTTCCTCCCCCACTCTGAACTCTAGGTTACAGATGTGGGGACCTGCATGAAAAACCTCCTAAGCTTATCTTTACCAGCTTAGGTCAAAACTTCCCCAAGGTACAAAATATTCCACCCGTTGTCCTTGGACTGGCCGCTACCACCACCAAACTAATACTGGTTACTGGGGAAGAGCTGTTTGGACGCATCCTTCCCCCCAAAATACTTCCCAAAACCTTGCACCCCACTTCCTGGACAAGGTTTGGTAAAAAGCCTCACCAATTTGCCTAGGTGACTACAGACCCAGACCCTTGGATCTTAAGAACAATGAACAATCCTCCCAACACTTGCACCCCCCCTTTCCTGGGAAATGTTGGATAAAAAGCCTCACCAATTTGCATAGGTAACCACCGACCCAAACCCTTGGATCTGAGAACAATGAAAAAGCATTCCGTTTTCTTACAAGACGACTTTTAATAAAAATAGAAGTAAATAGAAATAAAGAAATCCCCCCTGTAAAATCAGGATGGTAGATATCTTACAGGGTAATTAGATTCAAAAACAGAGAACCCCTCTAGGCAAAACCTTAAGTTACAAAAAAGATACACAGACAGAAATAGTTATTCTATTCAGCAGAATTCTTTTCTCAGCCATTTAAAGAAATCATAATCTAACACATACCTAGCTAGATTACTTACTAAAAGTTCTAAGACTCCATTCCTGGTCTATCCCCGGTAAAGACCAGCATATAGACAGACCCACAGACCCTTTGTTTCTCTCCCTCCTCCCAGCTTTTGAAAGTATCTTGTCTCCTCATTGGTCATTTTGGTCAGGTGCCAGCGAGGTTACCTTTAGCTTCTTAACCCTTTACAGGTGAGAGGAGCTTTCCCCTGGCCAGGAGGGATTTCAAAGGGGTTTACCCTTCTCTTTATATTTATGACACCTTGGTATCTTACTGGTCATCTTTAGACCTTTTACATAGTTAGAAAACTTTAATAGTGCTCAAAGCAGTATTTTTATAGTGCAGTGTTGGGAAATTATATGCCCAATTATGTGAATAGTAATTTTGTATTTTCTTGTATAGTGCACTAGAAATGTAACCTTATAATATTTCAGTATGCAACAGAATCAGCTATTTCTGTTCCTATAATTTGTTTCAAACATCTCATATCTGTCAAGCTAACGTGTGTTGTAATAAATGAAATAGTGTGTATTCTTTCTACATTTCCATTTAGTTTCCCTTTGCTATTAATGCCGGAATCACCCATCAAACTGACTCAGTGTTAATGAGACTCAAAAAACAAAACAAGCAAAAAAGTCCTTCAATCAGTCACTAACTCATTAAATAGGAAAAAGCCCAAATAAGCACAAATCCCCTGAACTGGCAGAAAGTGTTTTGTTTCTCAATAAAAAAGAAATTGTGATTTAAGATTTTGATTTTAAGAGTTCTAGAAATTCTTAATTCAGTCCCTATTTTTCAAGGAATTATTCATGTATCTACCTCTAGCTCATGCATAACTATTTGCAAGATCAGGAGCTTAAAATAGAAAACAGGTTAGCTGCATTATGTTTCTATTAAAGCTGGTCAAATTATTCATTGCAAATAAATTATCTGGTGATCCATAAAATTATCTCAAATAGTTTATGCGAACAATTTTTAGTCTACACGGAGTTCACTTTCACTATGTGCCATTTGCTTTCCCTTGACACACACACCTTTGGTACCTATAGTTCAGCATCCCTCCCCCTCCAGACAGGTTTTCCAGTTAACAGAAACTCCCACAAAAACAGGTTTCAGAGTAGCAGCTGTGTTAGTCTGTTTCTTCTCCCTGAACAGATTACTCTGACTTTTAAAATAGAAGTAAATGACAATTAGCAAATATTCTTCTTTGTCCATCAATACTCCATCAAAGAAGACTTTAGATTTAGAACTAGAAAGCATCTAAATTTGAGTGTTGAAGTCTCCCCTTTGCTCCCCTTTGTTGTTACTGCCCGGTCTAGGTACCAGGGAGAACTCTACAGATGGACTTAGCTGCCTTTAAATGCCTCCTTCCCTTCCAAGCAGCATCCATGGCTATGAATTTCTCTAATGCCCACATATCAGACTGTGATAGGGAATTCATTTTTAGAGCCATCGCACCAATCACAAAAGAGGATTTGAAAATAATTCCATTATAGAAGCCAATATTGAATTATTACATTGTGGCTGATGAAGTAAAATGGAATTAGTGGAGAAAAGCATAGAGAAAGCTTATGCTTGGGATTCATGGAAGAGCCTAGTTCAGCATCATTATACTACATATACATAAATAATAGCTGGAGGAAATTCCCTACTTGAATACAACATAATGGTTTTAAAGTAGGTTAAATAGTTAACAGCTGCAGCAGATTTTCCATCAGAACACAAGTTTTCATGTTTACCATTCCTCACAGGACATTTTAAATGACAAGTGAAATAACTCTTGGGGTTGGAAACACACATTTCTTGGATGAGTAGGTTCATTTTCGTGGCTACAAAGCTGGTGGGTCATGCTCTGCAGCTTTACATTTGCTGCCAGTTTTGAGTTGTTAATTCTACCTCCCACTCCACCCCACGTTTTGTATCTAGGAGGGAAAGAACACTTACAAGATTTCTGAACACTAAAGTCCTGATCCTGTAAGCAGCGGCACACTGGCAGAAGAATAACCCTCACAGAGCTGCAAACAAGCCATCGCGTTCCATGCAGGACTCTGTCTGCATGGTGCTCTTTGAAGGATCAGGGCCTAAACTAGTAGGGTGACCAGACAGCAAGTGTGAAAAACAGGGACAGGAGGTGGGGGTAATAGGCATAGATATAAGACAAAACCCCAGATATCGGGACTGTCCCTATAAAATTGGGACATCTTGTCACCTTATAAACTAGTGAAAGATACATAGGATTGATGAGAGCTCTAGAAATAGGACCACGGAAATTATTAAACTGAAGAGAATTTTAGCCTTTTCAGTTGCTAATTTGAAACTGATTTCCACACATAAAAGGCTAATGCATTAATAAATGGAGCCATAACACATGACCTCTAATTAAAAATGAATTGCATGTGGTAAAAAACAATTTTAAAAACTACTGTAAAGTGAACCCATTTATTTTCAATGTCTTAATAATAGTATCACTTTAAGTGATCTATTGATTTGCAAAGATATGCATTAAAAACCCCCCTTTTATTATGTTCTGTTCATGAAACCACAGGGCTAGAGTCGCTAATTCTTAAAAACAGAAGAGTTCTCGTGTCAAAGCAGGAGTTTTCACCTTTAGATGAAGTTATATTAATGAAGAATCAGGAGGAGAATATGCATTACATGGCCTTTGTACAGCTTTCTTCTTCATTATCTTTGAGCAACATTTCTTGGGCTTAACATTTGGAGTAGGGAAGATTTTGCCTGTGGGGGATAGAAAATGCCTTAATAAATTTCTCTACCTACCATAGGATTTTTAAATATATATATATATTATTTTTAATTACTTAAAGAACTTAAGATGATGCTGGTCTATAGCCTTCATTTTCTGCCTGAATGTGTGTGGTTTAATACATAGTACATTTATTTCTATTTATGCTTTTGTGACAGGTTTATTTAAAGAGAATCACAGGCTGTGCAGTGTGCCTGAGTTAATATTGCTAATGGAACTTTAATATCTTTTTATTATTTTGGCCCTAAATTCCCATTCGCATCTTTAAAAAAAAAATCTAATACTTAGCAGGGCTGTTGTTCCAACATACCACCAGTTGTTGTGTGAGTGCAGACCCCACGTAAGATTTAGCCCTGTCAAATGCCCCTTCTCTTACATGTCACTCAACAGGCCCCAGCTCCCTCTAACATTTAATGCATTCTCATAGGAGAGGAGAGCAGTTAGTAATCTGCCATCTCCCTCCTCCTCTCCTCACCCCGCTTGCTCCCCTGCCACACACACACATTTTCAGGAGGTGCCAGGTGGTTTTCCCCACATCTTCTGGATAATACAAAGCTTTTGCTAGCAGCAGGACTGTGAAAACTCCATCCATTAGCACTGTACATTAGCCTTGTGCATTTTGGGGAATCGGAGGCAAAGAACCCTATGGCCTGAGAAAGGAAGTGGTTGTTAGGTATTAAAGGTCTAACAACAAGAATGGGAGGAATGTTGTAGGAAAAGGCAGGCAGGATACCTGCCTTCCCAAGCCCCATCTCAGAAAATCCTTACACCATTTCCTGAATTGCTGTATGTTGCCAGGGGGGAGAAAAGGCATCCCCTTTCCCCGGAAGTGACAGGGTGGGGAGCAGGCCAGCTAGCTGCCCTTTGGGAACACCAGATAGGCTGGAAGGTTACAAGACTGCTAGGGCATGCCCCATCCAAGAGACTAATAACAGCAAGTGTAAAGGGGAGCCTGTCAAGCTGTCCTGCTGTGGCTCAAGAGCATAAGTACCAGCCTCAGCGCAGACTTATAAGAAACAGGGCACAAACCCCAAACTAGTGGCGAGTTCCATACTTCGATTTCACCAACCAATCAAATGTAAACTCCTCGTGCACTATAAACAGCTTTGACATGGAGTCACAGACAGTCCCCTTACGTAATCTCTATCTTACCACTCAGGAAGCTTATCTTTGTGATAGATGTTCTCTTACACCAAGGATCATAGCAATATTCAGGTTACTCCCAGTCCCAAAGGATGAGTCACTTACCCCAGGTCAAGTGCACTTCAGATTTCACACCAAAGACAAAGGCAACACTTAGAGCCACTCCTATAATCAACTCTCTAAAGATGTATTATATAGGAAAAGGAAACAAGAGTTATTTACAAGTTTAAAGCAGGTGAACATACACGCACAAATGAGTTACAATCTCAAGTTTCAAAAGGTAACTGAAGCTTCTATAATAAGCAACTCTATATGCCGTTTAGGGCTATCCCAGGCTAAGAAATAGAGTTGTTGCTTATGCCTAGAAAACCTTGCTCCGCAGAGTCCAAGCAGCATATCAATACATTTCCTCCTTCTCAGAGGTTGTTTATTCCTTTCCTCCCTTGCACTGAGCTGCAAATTTAGCTGATGGGAGGAATTCACTTGCATGACTCATATTCATACGGGGCGAGAGCAATCAATGTATTGTGTCTTCATTAATATTCCACAATAGTTCATCTGGTGTTGATGGATCTTCCCCATTGGGCAGGACATAACACTTTCTGTTGGAAACCAGGATTTCACATCAATTAATGTCTCTCCTGTCTGGTATTTTACACAGTTACAGAGGCTTCCAATACAAATACTATTTTATAATATGGGCTACAGATGTTATAAGTGAGATTAATGCATGCAGCAATTTACAAGCATTCAATAAAGAATGAATACTAAACACATTCTTATAATGCTAATACCTATTTCAACTATATTAACACATGGACGAGACAGACCGATCTAAGCTATGTCTTTGTCAGTGTTCAGTTGAGACATGGGGACCTTGGCATAGGCTGGCACCAGGTATGCTATTGTCATAGAGCCCATAACATTTATGGATGGCAGAGTCATGAGGGGAGTTGTGACCAGGGGCATGTAGGTATCCTATTATCTGCTTCACATGAGAGCAAGGAAAGGAAAGAATGGTCTGAGAGAGACTTCCTTCTTCATCATCACATGGGTATTTCAGAGCAAGAAGGACAGGGAAGGAGTAGGTCTGCGAGCTTGAAATCTCTTCATGGAAACTGCCATCAACCTCCACTCTATTAAATGGTGGAGACTCCAGCTTGAGTACCTCAGCTGATTGCCTTCTCTCACCATACTGTTCTGCCAGACTCCATAGCAGCAATCGCTCAAATAGGAATGTCTCAAGTCATGTAGGACTTTCTAGGTCAAAATCACATGTTCAAATCCACTTGGAAACCAAGAGCTCCAATGCTTAGCTCCCATGATGTAGTGGACTAGGTTAACATAACAGCTATATTCAGTGGAAAGCCTGAGGATGAAATCCTGTTGCCATTGCCTTCAGTGGGACCAAGATTTCAGCCTGAGGGTTTTAAGCCCTGATATCATTTTAAATATGCTTAGTGTACTTTTATGAAAGCATTTAAATCAACAGCTCTTCAATGATTCATATACTAGCTTCTTAAAAAAACGTTGTAGTGAAGGGACTCGTTTGAACATCCACCTCACATTCTATAGTTGGGACCCACTGATTAAACGGACAAGGATGCAATTTGAGATCTTAAATCTTTCAAAAAATGTCTGCATAGCTTTAAATTTACAAATGCAAACATTTAAAGGTGTAAGGGAAAGTTACCCCTGTCAAAACCTGCATACAGGAACCTGTGTTCCTTCTGCATGTATGGAGACAGCCATCAGCTAACACACAGCAGGGGCCTGCATTCTTCAGAGTATTTTTAATGTTATCCCTATCACATACTTACAAAAGAAATACTTAACATGAACTGAGGTAAAAGAAAAAACAGTATTCAAGTGGCCTATATTAAAATGTATAATTTTTAAGTCTACTCCCATATTCAGGAAAGATGTGGACAAATTGGAGAAAGCCCAGAGAAGAGCAATAAAAATGATTAAAGGTCTAGAAAACATGACCTATGAAAGAAGATTAAACAAACCCAATTTTTTTCAGTCTGGAGAAACGAAGACTTAGGGGGGACATGGTAGCAGTTTTCAAGTACATAAAAGGTCGTTACAAGGAGGAGGGAGAAAAATTGTTCTCCTTAACCTCTGAGGATAGGGCAAGAAGCAATGGGATTAAATTGCAGCAAGGGTGGTTTAGGTTTGACATTAGGAAAAACTTAACTGTCAGAGTGGTTAAGCACTGGAATAAATTGCCTAGGGAGGTTGTGGAATCTTCATCATTGGAGATTTTTAAAAGCAGGTCATACAAACAACTGTCAGGGATGGTCCAGATAATACTTAGTCCTGCCCTGAATGCAGAGGGCTGAGCTAGATACTTCTCGAGGTCTCTTCCAATCCTATGTTTCTATGATTCACTTAACAAGTATGGGCCATATCCTGCAGCCCTTACTCGTATGAGCACTACCACTGATTTTAATGAGATTGCTCAAGAGAATAAAGGCTTCAGGATTGGATCCTTTACAAACAGTACAAACAGGATTTTGTATTTAACGCACATTTCAATTCACTTTTAACCATCAAAAAAAGCCTTTATAGTCTGTCAAGACATTTTCGTGGAGAAAAGGAGATCAAGGATATCAAAGCAAAGGTTATTTCCCTGGTGAAATTCCCGCACTATCAGAATCAATTTTCTTTTGTTTAGTCAGATCACAATTTGATTGTTGAATATGTGATTGTTAGTCTATGCATTTCTAATGCTCCCAACACAGCAGTATCTAGGAATGGTACTATAAAGGAACTACTATCCACCTCATCTTTATTGTAAGGAACTTAGTGGAATTCTCTATTATTATTCATTTATATCACAGTAGCACCTGAACGATCAAGGCCTTGTTGTGCTAAGTTCTGTACAAAGAGGTAGCTCCTACCCCATTTTTCTTTAGTAGCCATGAGACTTATCTTTTAAATTAAACAATTTTGTATCAGCAGGACTGAACAGTTATATTGTAATGGACTCCCTGTTCCCCAGTGACTGGGTTGCAGGTGGTTTAAGAGAGAGGCTACAGGAATGCAAAATTTAACAAAGTGCTCTTTTGGTGAGTGGCACCACTTGTTCTCAACTCTAGGAGAGAAGGTGCTGCAGCATGAAGACTTGTGACCATGTTGTTTTGGGGCTCATGACAAATCACAGAATGTACTCTGATAGGGGGAAAACCAACAAATGTTTATTGAAGATGGTCATCCCCTTGGAGGTGGAAGCACAGGTGTGATCTGCACCAGTGCCACTCAGACCATAAGCAGGTCCCAGGTAGAACAGAAAATACTCCAACACTAGGCCTACCTTCCCTAAGGGAGCCTCTAGCCCCCTGTGGTCTGGCTCCAGTCAGGCCTTCCTTCAGGGAGTTGGTATAAGAATTCTGCTCTTCCTTTCAGCCTCCTCTCAAGAGAGCTGGCTCTCTCCTTTTAACCATATCCTCCAAGCCTGATAGCTCTTACAGGTGATGCAGGGGGGGCTGATTGAGCCCACAGCACCTATATTATCCCTTTTCTGGTCAGTGTGGGATTTGCAAACTCCACCACAGGGTTGCATTCAAGTCTGTTGGATTCTTTAAGGCAATTTGGTCTTGCCTCCTTCTTTCAAATACCTCTGAAGCTACAATATTTTGCAGAGGAAAAACAATTACACTTTTTCTCTCTTCTATTGAAGAAATCATCAAATGAGCACAGAATGCTTTACATTAGTTCACAGATACAGAGGTGAAGTAATTAGATTCAACTATGGGAGCAAGTGAATACAAAAGATGAACATTCATGTGCTGCCATCCATACATTTTATATTGGCACCATAATAAGGGAACATCACATCTTTCTTCATTATCTAAATCAATGAAGACTTCTAAGTTATCAGAGAAAAACAACAAGTAGTTGGAGCAAAATAGTCTGAATATGAGTGAACAGTTAGTGATCAAAATTAAATTGTCTATTTCCCCCTTGAATGCATATAAATGCACTCATAGGTAAGGATGCTAGCTTGTTTTCCTTTCATTATTAGTCATCACATAATCAGCGTATGATGCTTTTTGTTTCAATATCAGTTTCATAGTTCCGGGCACAAACTGTAATGAATAGATCTGATGTTCTCCAAATAGCACAAATATTTGTCCTAAATAAATCAAGCCAAACTATGATGTGAACAGGAATGATGGTGGCAGGAACATGCTTCAGGAGACTGACTTGCAGCCGGCAGCCTATGGGCTGGAGCTGTAGGATGGAGTCAGTTCTACTGACTCACTTTCCTGTCCTTAGAGAGTTGCTCACAACAGTTTCCACCATCAGTAACAACCCACCTGGGTTACCTCCAGCACCACATAAAAATCCTGCTGGGACGCCAAGGAACCTAGAGTAACTCTCAAACCAGCCATGAGACACACAGAACCTTAAGCCGAAAAGGCACTTAGCAGCAACACACTTCTAGATCACATTGTGGCCAAAGTCAGGTTCAGAGAGAAAAGGGGGATGGGGTGGGGAGAGGAGAAGACTCACAGGCTATGCAGATGGTACAAAGTTTGATCAAATCCCTGCAGCTAAAAGTCTATCAGCGGTATATGGGTGACACATAAATGGTTCTCAACGTCAAAGAGGCTGCACAACATTCAGGAGATTATGTACCAGTACCCATGTCACAGGATTTGTCCTGATAGACTTGTCCTTTAGAGTCTTACCAATGCAAAAATACACCCGCATTAATTAAATGTAGTTAAACCAAGCAGAGAAAATAAAGAAAATAATGGTCTAGAAAGAGAGTGCCTTCTTGGGGCTGTTCTGCTAATATTTCCAAAATGTGTGTCCATTCCATCTATTCTATCACTGGGGTATCTAAGAATTTGTCTACACTGCAACCAGGCACTCACTTAGACATATCTGAACTACCTTTAATCTAGCTTGCACAGGTATTGGAGCAGTTAAGCCACAGCAGCACAAGTTAGCTGCCCAAGTAAGTACCCAGCATTCTGTGCTGACGCTCCAGCTACCATACTTCACAGCTATCAGTACTTGAGCTAGCTAGATTAAACTTATCTCAGACACATCCACATGTGCTGGAATCACACTCTCCAATTACACTGTAGATGAACTCTAAATACTGTATCATGATTTGGAGATTAGAACTTGGTGCAATATTAATATTTCCACTATTTCTATCACATTGAACCAAACACAGTGGGCTGAGGCTCCATTGCCTTGCACCTTATGCAGTCATTGATGCCGTCACAGAGTGAGTAGAAAGTGGATAGAAACCGTCACAGATTGGAATGGCGACATTTTAAACCTGTGTCCACAGGTCTATATGATTGCATAAGGTAGAAGGTTCTCTATACCATCTGAGGAACAACTGGTGTGAGACAAGACTTTCACTGTCACAGAAGGCAACATTTGGCCTAGTATATGTATGTAGTATCTTTCTCATATTTCTGTATATTACATGCTATTCAGTGATTACATTTCCCTCCACACAAAACTCTCTCTCATTTACACTTAGTGATGGAGAACCTCACAAGGTTGATTAGTTGAATTTAGTATTCAGACATCAGATTCCCTCCCTCTATTACATTAGTCTAGCAACTCAGGATTTACATCATCAACATAACCAAACATTAGTGGCCTATCATGATTAGCTCAAATTTTTCCAAGCCTCTTTGGAACTGATCAGGAAACCTTGTGAGAAAAAAATATGCTTTTTTTGGGACATTCTCAATACTAGTTCTGTAACAACAAAATAGGATAAAACAGCCTGATTCCCTTGCATCCATATACCCAGGAGTAACATCATCGAAATCCATGGAAAAAATCACACACAATCAAAATCAGCATAAGTGAGAACACAATTAGGCCAACAGTTACATTCAGAAGGTTTCCTCTTCTGAACTTTTTGGTTGCTAAGCAGCATAGATACACACAAACATTTAACAAAGGCTATGTCAAACTGGGGAAAAAAAACACTTTGGATTAGGCTTGGTTTGAGGCAATTCTCACATTCTCCTCACTCTCAAATAGTTCACTCATCCCTAATTTACACATGACTGGATTTGTGGACTGCACCATGGCCAACATTACACAGAGCATTTATTTTTCTCCCAATACATCAGACACACCAATGCATTAAGAAAAAACTGTTTAAAAGAGTGAAGTTACAAAAAACACTCAGCAGTAATATGCAGTGATGATTTACATGTTTCTCAACAACATTTTCTCCGCTAATCAAATAAAAAGGCACAGTTGTATTAGTGACATAGGAATATTCTGATGTTACCCTGGCTACATAAAGTATTTTCCAGTTTGATTATACATCACTACCAACATACCTGTCATGGAGCTTCCGACAGAGAATGTTTATGGGAATGCAGCATTTCCCACTGTTCTCAATACTGTCCCTATCAGCAATTGTCTGTTTAACTGAAAAATTTCCAGTCCAATAAAGACCACAAAAACTGGATGATCACATGGATCTTACCAGGCATACGTCTTGGGTTATTTCAAGAGAGCATTCTTCATAAAGACAGCAAGTATCCATAGCTCTAAGATGCTCAGTCAACTGTGGCAAAATATATATTATTCTAGGAGTGATTTGCTTTACAGCATCTATTGAATCAAACCTTCCTTCTTTAAAGGAATAATTCTAGAACAAACTGAAAAAATGATTGCAAAAAGAGAAAATATTAGCCTGTTTTAGACTGTGCCCAAATGACAGTCTCATCCACAAATATTTCTGGGAACAAAATTGTGCCTGCAGTTACTTTTAGCTGAAAATTGTGAGCATAACAAAGGAGACCAGGTTTTAAAAATCTTACTCAAAGTGTGCAGACATGGACACCTAGCCCCCCCAAAGCATCTAAATTTGGATTATTTTTAACCTTCTAGCTTTTTGGATTAGGCTTTAACTGCCTACATACAAATTATTCCTGATCCTGAATAACCTGTACTAAATTAAGCGTCCTCCAATCCTGTAGGCAGTCAAGGAATACCTCCCTAATGGAACTTCCTCCCTGGGGAATGAGGGTACATAGTAGCAAAGATGAATTAATCAATTGATCCATAACACCTGAGCACAGATTAACAGCTGTAGCTGTGACAGCCAGGCTGTGGGAGGAGTTTCAGCTGTGTGACAGCTAATATGGGAAAGAATGGGGGAGGGACAGTTCTGTGAGGAAAGAATGTAGCAACATGGAGGAACAATGGTAACTTTTTGATCTGAGCTGTTCTTAACAAGGCACTCTGCTGGTGCAGGTGTATCAGGACTAAAATGGAAATATTTCTGTACTTCCCAATCAACATACAGCATCTACTTTTAGGTGCCACTGACCGACCGTTCCAGAGCCTCTTGCTCTCAATGCCTCTTGCTCCTCCTTTGGCAGCTAGCACTTCCAATTGACTCACTAATAATATGCAGATTGGGGAGGATGAGAGAGAGACTGGGGGCCAAATGGTTTATCTTCAAAATACATAGCAAAGGGCTTGTTGTGCCAGTAAGATGGCTGTGTTCTTGACAGTGTGGCACCACTCTAACACAAGGGAAGCTCCTCAAAACATGATGTCCCC
Source organism: Lepidochelys kempii (assembly GCF_965140285.1). Lineage (NCBI taxonomy): Eukaryota > Metazoa > Chordata > Testudines > Cheloniidae > Lepidochelys > Lepidochelys kempii. The sequence goes on from NC_136388.1 coordinate 30,903,114, forward strand.
TGACTGGGGCATATTATTTCCCAGTGCTCTCAATGCACAGAGGCAGCATGCCTGCTGACCCACCCCTAATGAGGGCGCAGTTTGCACTCCCCTTCATAGCCAGCCAGTGCTCTAGACCACTGCATGGTAATGTCAAGGCAGGATATGTCCCTGCTCCTCTCCATTGTTTGGAATGACTTGCACTGAGAGCAGTTCATGATAGGATCATCCTGGGTTTTTCCTATAGTAGAATTCCCCCCCCCCCCCACTCCTCATTCTTAAGTGCAACTAATGACTGAAAAGAGATAGTTCACTGTGACTGGCCCTCCTGCAGGGCTACAGTACGCGGAGAAGGCTCCTTGCACTTTTCCCTGCCACTGTCTGACCCAGTCATCTTCACCACCTCCTTGTGAGGTAGGCAAGGATCATCTTTTCTGTTTTCCGTAAAGGGAAGCTGAGGCACACAAAGGTTTGAGTGATGTGTGTCAGGCCACATAGACAGGGTCAGTATCAGATCTGGCATTCAGGCACTGGAGCGCCTGCTTTGTAATCTTGGCTGAGATTTGAGATGTGTCTTAGCCCTACCCACTGATACTTGTCTCTCTTTGGCCTTCTTCCTGACAAAGCCTACTATCAACAAATGAGGCCCTCACGCTAGATCTATTAATCTCCACACCCAAATGGTATCAACTCAGGACTTCAGATCTCTCTCTCTCTCTCTCTCTCAAATAAACAGATAAGTTTTATCCCAGAAGACTTGAGAGGAGGAGGTGAAGAGAAAGCGACATCCTTGTGTGTACACTTTAATTCTGAGAGGTGCTAAGATGTCAGTGTGATGGGAGTTGTAGAAGAACCTAGAAACCAAGATGGTCAAAAACATGGGGGAAGGGGTGAAGAGGAGATGGGAAAAGGGGGAGATTTTTCACACAAATTTTCATTCACTCAATTTTTCTGTCAAAAGTTATGGAAATTTTATGACCAGCTCTATGATAGCTATATAGATAGTCATCTCCTGTACTGTCTGGAAAAACAGAGGAGTGATTCACACCAAGAACAAAGTATTTGAATATGATGTGATGTCACACAATGTCTATCATGTCAATTCCTCTCCTCTTCCCTTACCCAAGTCGTTGACAGTCTACAGTTCATTTGAGAAATTAGGCCAATTGTTTAGAATCTTGGTGCAGTAGTCTATGATGGCTTATTACGTATTCCCTTTTCTTCTACCATGATCATTTGTGTATTATAGCCCAGTTATGGCTATTGTGACAGGGTTGGGCCAGATGGCTACAGAAGAATAATAGAAGGCAGATATATTAGCCCCAGGCTAAGTAGGTCCCTTTTCCCTGGGTAAGGTAACAGGGAAGGTTCCAGAACAATCAGGAGACAATTAAGACAGGTTGATTAGAACACCTGCAGCCAATCAAAAAGCTGCTAGAATCAATTAAGGCAGGCTAATCAGGGCACCTGGGTTTTAAAAAGGAGCTCACTTCAGTTTGTGGTGTGTGTGTGTGTGTGAGTGAGTGTGAGGAGCTGGGAGCAAGAGACACTAGGAGCTGAGAATGAGAACGCGGACTGTTGGAGGACTGAGGTGTACAAGCATTATCAGACACCAGGAGGAAGGTCCTATGGTGAGGATAAAGAAGGTGTTGGGAGGAGGCCATGGGGAAGTAGCCCAGGGAGTTGTAGCTGTCACACAGCTGTTCCAGGAAGCACTCTAGACAGCTGCATTCCACAGGGCCCTGGGCTGGAACCCGGAGTAGAGGGTGAGCCCAGATTCCCCCCAAATCCTCCCAACACCTGGTCAGACATCGGAGTCGTCGACCTGGACTGTGGGTTCAGGGAAACGACCAAGCTGAGGGCTGCCGTGAAGCTCCAAGGCGAGCAAATCCGCCAACAAGTGCAAGACCCACCAAGGTAGAGGAGGAACTTTGTCACACTATTTAGGAATTTTGCAATTGTCACTATATTTCACCCAATTGGCACTTATGATTTTATGGCGATAGTGGGGATAAATCCTCCTGTTCCAAAAGCAATGACCCTACCACTCAAACTTAAAGAAAACTCCTTAGTTCTAGTGCTATGCCTGCACTGAACAGTTAACCCAGGTCTCAGCACCCAGGTTATACTAGCCTGGGTGTGAGCATCCCCTACAGCACCCTATCTGTGTTACTCTAGCCTCATTTTTACTGCACTTGCCTGTGTGTTTCTGGAGGTATGTCCCATGGTTCTTTGTCTCTAGAATTCTTTCCCAGTCACTTGTGTCAGGTGTGGGAGAAGTTATCGGTCCTTCACTGGGAATTGCAGGAAGGCATTGTGCACTAGCAGATCTCAAGTGACTTTGCCTGTGTCCATCCTCACTAAAGAATGGGTAGGTTGCAGCCAGATTTCTAACATTCTCCTCTATACACTCCTGAGTAAGCTAGCCTGGGATTAAAGCCACTGCCATAACCAGTCAGAAGTTATTCCTGTGCTCATGGTAGGGGGGTTAAGGCTAAAGCAGGGTAAGAGCCTGGTTTAACTATGGAGTGTAGACAGACCCTAGCTATAAGAGGGCCTATAAAGAAGTGCAGTTCTGATTCCATCTAGTAGAAGGCAATACATATATACAGCCAGTTCATGGCAGTGCAGCTAATGCCTAAAGAGACTCATCCAAAAGAGGGCTCAGACTTTTTATTAGCTTGCAGCACTCTTCTGTTTCCATCTTGTTTAATAAACCTTCAGAAAGGGTTTGAAACCCTTGACAAACCAATTCAAGCATGCAGAGCAAAACATTTGATGACCAGATGGCCCACGGTCTCATACTTCAGCATCCATATGTTTCAAATGTATTTGCAGATTGTTGTTAACAGACTTGTGGTTTAAACTCACATGGATCCTGCTTGGCAGGAAGAGGCCTTACAGATGATGACAATCTCCCTATTGCTGTAGAATGTATTGTAATGGAGATTATGTTGATTTGCTGCATAATACTGCAAAGTAGCAAAAGATTTCTCAGTTATCTCTGATGTACTGTTGAGGAAAAAACTGTTTTTCTTTAAAGAAATGAGACAGCCTTGGAACACTATAATTTAATCTCAACTCTGATTTAATGAGTGCTTTCAGACTCAAATTATTATGATTAAATCTGGTTCTTCTAGCTGAAAACACTGGATACTTTGAGGAATTAATTATACTGAAAAATAACAATAAACCCAATGCCTGCCAGTATTGATGATCCCTTTGTAGCTTGGAGAAAAGATGCCACCTATGTTGAAGCAAAAATGACTACCATCCCTGATCACAGTGCAAAGTCATGTTAGAAATCTGAGTCATTTAGATTTCTGTGTGGATGACAGAGGAGTTAAGGATAAAACCCAGATAAGAGCCCAAGTTAACTTTGCAGTTACAAACCCTTCCAGTATCTGGGTCTATGAAACACACAGAGGTGCAAGTTCTGATTCCATTCAGTAAGAGGCAGTACACAAAGACAGCCAGTTCATTGCACTATTACGTTACTTTCTGTGAAGGACTGAACATTATGCTGTCAAAGCATCATGATTTGAAGGAAGGTGATTTTAAATGTTGTTAAATCACAAGGGAAAAATCCTTTTTAACAAAATGGAATACTTGAAAAGCTGCCTAAAACTTAATTAGAATAAAGGAGCATATCTGGATACAAATTAGAGGACAAGATTTGTTTGAATTATATAGCTCTTATGTTTGATAGTTTGATTAATTTCTTCCTTTTTATTTTTCATATTGATCAAAATGTAATTGACACAATTACAGCAAATTTAATTTACACTGGTCTGAGCTCAGAATGTGATGGATTGCCTCTGTAGCCTGTAATATCACAACAGTGATGGAATAGCTAATGGAGCTATCCAGAAGTAAATAATGTCACTTAAACAACATCTTAGCCTCAGGGTTAATCAGAAAAGATGACGGAAATAGCTGGGAAATGTATTAAGAACAAAGTTGACATGTCTGCCATAGCAGGCATGCCATTGGGCAGCTGGAGGAACACATAAAAGGGGATGACCGAAAGAATCCCTCTGATGAGAAGCATCTATAGGGGGAAAATGTGTGGGACTTAAAGAGGACCTGCAAAGAGTCCCACCATAGACTGGAATGACAAGCCTTGTTTGTGCTCTAAGCAATGTCTGACAGCACAAGAAAGATGCAGATTCAGGCTACTGTGCATCTTCTGGGGATGGGATATTCTTGGTCATTGGACCTCAACTCTGGAACACTCTTCTCTCTCATCACGTGGTCCTCCAGATCCTGGATTTGGTGACCTTCAGGTCAGGTTACAAAAATCATTTTTTCCCAAGTTAATTTTGGGCAGACTGAGTGGATTGACTAGGGTTTGGGGAGTAGCTGGTTTCAGTGGGTGTCGCAGTCCCTTTCACCTAATATTTGATAATGATCAGAGAGTATACTGAGCACTGGATGGCAATTTTCATACATCAAAAATCATTTTCATGACATTTACATGAATAAAATTGTTGATACAAATTAATAAAAAGACATGGCTTAAACTCAGGAACCTTTTCTATATCACATTATTAATTTATACTGGAAATTTGCAATATGATTTCACTGCATTCAGGGAACAGTAGAGGAGTTATTAAATTAATTGTAAATTCCCATTCATGGTACTGAAATATTCTATTACAGAAAGCTGCTTCAAGAATTTTTTAGTAATGCAACAAATATTTGGCGAACCAAAGTAACTCAGGCCTAAATTCAAATATGGCCGATATTTCCTACACTATAAAGGCCGCTCAATTAAAAATATTAATCACCATTCTCTGAGATTTAAGACACATGATCAAATCTAATCCCTAGTCATTTCTCTTTGGTTGACAAACATTCTGCAAGCAATAATTAGAAAGTCGGTACTATAACATTCTTGTACTTACATTGCAGTACTGTTACTTCGTATACACTGAACCATTCTCTTCTCAATATGCATTTCTGTGCAATACAAATACCTGAAAGAGTGCTTTCCGACACAGGAATTTGGCACGTAATCAGCTACTGCCCTTCTACAATATCACGCATTTCAGTTCTCCTCATTGCACATCAACACATCCAGAAAGCAAGGACGTTAGTATTTTAGTTCTTACCTGATTTTTTCCACCTTACTTCAAACCACATACTATTATTTGAAGTGTGTCAATATCTTGCCTGTCTTCTTCGTGGGATTTGTGCTTTGGAAGTTTGGGCTTGTATTAAAGCTGGTCATAGATTTTCCATCAAAATTGCTTTTGTGACAAAAAATTTAAAACAATTTTTTCTCAACAAGTATCTGCTTTCTGCAGTTTGATTTTTCATAAAAAAAGAGACTTACCCAAGAATTGAAATAGGATTTAGAAGTACCGTCATGGTGCCCTGTGAGAGCTGTAGTTCAGTCACCTCATCCCCATTCTCTTCAATAGACTGGGCTCCCCAGTCAGGTTACATCTCCCGTGATGCAACTGCCTCCCTTTACTATTGAGAGGGACCATGGCACATGATGAGAAATGTAGTATGACCAGGGAATCTGGCCTACAAAGAATGGGAGAATAAGGCAGCTGAGCTACAATCAGTATTGCCAAAACAAAATCATTTCAGTTTTCAGCCAAAATATACAGTAACTCCTCACTTAAAATCATCCCAGTTAACGTTGTTTCGTTGTTACATTGATGATCTATTAGGGAACACGCTCATTTAAAGTTGTGCAATGCTCCCTTAGAACATTGTTTGGCAGCTGCCTGCTTTGTCCACTGCTTACAGGAAGAGCAGCCCCTTGCAGCTAGCTGGTGGGGGCTTGGAACCAGGGTGGACCGGCAGCCCCCCTAAGTTCCCTGTGCAGCAGCCACCTAACAGGCTATCAATTGCCGGCAGTCCAGCTGTCCCTCCCCACCACTGTCATGTGCTGCTCCTGCCCTCTGCCTTGGAGCTGCTCTCCAGAGCCTCCTGCTTGTGCGGGGGTGGGGTGGAGAGGAGGGGAAGAGGCGGGGGGGGCTAATGTCAGGGTGTCCCCTCCCCCTGCTCCTGCACCCCGCTTATCCCATCTCCATAGAGCAGGGGGGATGGACGACAGGGCTCAGGATGGAGTGAGCTTCCTGGCAGGCTGCGGTCTCAGCTTGCTGATTAACTTAACAAGGCAGTGTACTTAAGAGTGGGTCAGCGTACTTAAAGGGCAAATGTGCATCTCTCTCTCATACCCACACACACAGGGTGTGTCTCTCTGTCTGCCATGCTATCTCCCCTCCCTCCATTCATGCTGCCTTGTAGAGGGTGAGGCTACATTAACAATGAGTTAACTCTTGAGGGACCAGCCAATTGCTAGTTCATCATTTAGCACAAAGGCATTCCCTGGGAAATATCCCACCCCTCTGACTTCACTCCCTCAACCAAGCTTCACGATCATCATCGCTGTGTACAGTATTAAATTGTTTATTTAAAACTTATGCTGTGTGTGTGTGGGGGGGGGCGGTCTTTTGTCTGGCAAAAAAAAAATTCCTAACCCCCCATGTACATAAATTCTTATGGGGAAATTGGATTCACTTAACATCGTTTCGCTTAAAGTCGCATTTTTCAGGAACACAACTACAATGTTAAGTGAGGAGTTACTGTATTTGGTTTACATTTTTCACTGAAACATATAAACTGTATGTACAGATTACAGTACATTCTTTTGTGTGTGCGCGCATGCGATTTTCTTTATACAGTTCTATTATGTATTAAACTATTCAAGGCCTTTGCAAAACAAGAGATTGCATTTACTAAATGGCATCTGTCCGGAAATTTTATCTCCTGGTAGAACCCAGCAATATTGAGAAAATTAACCAAGTGAACCCTCACCTTGTTTATGTTTCATCTAATTAGGCTTATAATTATAACAATGACATGCTGTCATAATTAGGCTGGCTTCTGGCTTTACCCTTGCTCTATCCAGAATGGCTTTCTGGTCACTATTTTAAACATGGTAGTAGACAATATATACACCTATAAATAAAAAATGTCCAGTTATGGGAGTTACTTCACTATTGGCTGATGTAGCTGTCCCAGTAGAGTAGCTAGAGTGCTTGTAGAACTAATTTCTTTATTCTGTAGAATAGAACTACTTTAGCTAGAAGTATATGGAAGATAGAGCAGGCCAAAACCTTGGGGTTTGATTGAGGTTTTTAATCTGCAGCCCTGTGTAGAGTGCAGAAAAACACAGGCGAGATCGTGCCACTGTAAGGAAATCTCTCAGGGTGCTGTTTTCCTTGTGCATGGAGGCCAAAGAAGTGTGCGCAATCTATTCCTTCTATGAGGTTGGAGAAGTTGCTCCTTGTCAGTACGCTGGCCTCACTCCAACAGCTGGTACGGGTGTCGATGGAAACAATGACCTTGCTTCCAACTGCTGCCGCCTTCTCCAGATTCTGGATGGACTGCTGTTGTGTGCAACTTCTACACAGTCATCTTGGGGTGGTTAGAGAGACTTCTTGATTACCCCAGAGCCACTGTGCCCATTCTGGTGCTGGTCACAATCTACTGCTTCGCATAGTGAATACCTGGGTACCAGGTGATGCACTGTGGAGGTTCTCAGAGCCACAATCTGTCCCTCAATGTTTCAAACAGCCTAACCTTAGGGTTGGACCTTTTTTTTTTTACATCACCACGCATATTCTTCAAATATCTGTGGCAAGAACAACTTCGTTTCAATTAAAAATACCTCTAAGCAATCACTTCTTGATAAATGTCATCTTTGTTATGGAATTAGTGCAATATTTATCAAGATGAGTCTTATTTGCATATATGTCCTTAATTACATTTGCATCTGCATCACTCTAATTAGCCCACTTGCTTAAATATTGAATTATATAACTGATATGTGCACACCTTTTAAAAAAGTTACATGGCTGGTACAATTTGTAATTAACTCTCCTTTCATGTGGACCGGCAGGTCTATATTTTCATTTCACTGACATGGGAAATAAGGTGGACTAACTGTGATGATCAGGAATAGGATTGTGCAAAAACCCAAAACCAGGACGTGGCAGCCAGAATGCTTCACTGGGCATACACTAAAGCACCTGCCACGCCCTTTGGAAAGGTGTATTCCTAAGCCCAGTGCCGACTTTGGCTTTCTAAAAAGAATCTTTTAGGAGACGTTTTACATAAATGCAGCTAATCCCACATCCCACGTTGAGAGGAGAAAAAGCAGACTCTTTTCCCCTCTCTTATCTTTCTTTTTCTTCTCTCTTTCCTCCTGCATTCCTCTTCCCCTAACCACAAATCATCTCCACCATCTGTTTGGCCAGGATTGAAACATGGTCCCCGACTCCCCAGTATCAGACCAAAGGACTTGGGTTTCTTTCAGTTCAAAATCTTAAGCCCTTTTGCTGGATTGTACAAAATACTGGGGAAAGACCATACGTAAACCTTACTGGCCAAATGGGTGTAAATTACTCAGAAGAAATTTGCCAACTCGAGAACTGGCTGAATACTGTGTCAATAGATGTTATAATTTATTCAATCAGTGTCACAATTCTTTGAATAAAGCATTGGACAAATGTTATTCAATCAGCCATAGTGTCCTTGGCCCATGACTCTGCAAACCTACCTTTTACAAAGTAGGAGGCAAATGGCAGATGAAAAGTGAACACTGCAGGGCCTGATGAGGGAGCATACAATTTTCCACCATCCAGATGGAGTGGTTCGTGTTGGTCTGGCTTAAGAAGGAGCATGTGCCATCCCTTCATAGTCCCTTGATTGGTATTATGTACTTCTGTACCAGATACGGACTGGCTACAGAGCTTATAATACACACCAGATGTGTTCATCATAAGATCCTTTAATACTCTGCCGGTACGTCTTAGGTGAGCTTATATCAGGTATTTTACACACAGTGCCTCCTAGTGGTGGAACAGTATAATAAAGTTTAGAGTTCCATTACATCTCCCCCTTTAAGTTCTATGTTCCTACCACTTACAATATTTATACTAGCACACTATCTTTGAAGTTCAGTACATATCAGTCTGTTAACTATATCTGAATCATACTGGTTTTCTAATTACACACCCTGAACACATAAAAACTTGGTCATCTGTCTGTCCATTAGTTTTGATGACTGGCTGTGGTCAGTTTGGAAACCTTGAATCTTCTTCTTATTCTGCATCCATCTGTAGAGTTTGCTATGTTGATTGTTCTTTTTGAACAACAAACTGTAGATGCCAATGGTTCCCGTTGAACTCTCCACTGTTGGCTTCAATCACAAATGATCAGGGCCCCAAATTATTTTTCTTTGTGACAGCTGGAGTCTCCATCCAATTTGATGTGAACCTGGTTACCAGGTTCTAGGCCCAGAAGTTCTCTAACTGAATGACATCTGTTGTAAAAGTATTCATAAGCTCTTTTAGGCTTTTTATCCGATTTGGCTACTCTCTTCATGTCTGGCAACTTTGGAGACAGAACTATTGTTCCCACTTTAGAAAAGAATCTGAGGTGTGTTCCCATTAGAAGTTGTGCTGTACTAGCAGTAGCTTTTATTGGTGTTTATCTGACTCAGAAGAGCAAGGAATGGATCTCCCTGCTGTAGGATTTTCTTGGCTGTCTGTACAGTTCTCTCAGTCTCTCCATTTGCTTGTGGATAATGCAAGCTGCTAGTAAATTTTGTTTGGAATGACAAATTCTGCTGCGGCGAATTGTGGCCTGTTGCTTGTCACTAGTTGTTCTGGAATTCCAAAATTAGCAAAATTACACATCAGTTTCTCAATAACACTGCAACATGTTGTGTCTTTCAAGTACCTTATTTCTATATACCTGGAAAAATAGTCCACTGTTACCAAGCAATGATGTCCTCTGAATTTGCATAAGTCTTCAGCTAGTTTCTTCCCGGATCTGTCAGCTAGAGATGTTTGCACACTGCATGATTCAGCATTGGCTCAAGTTGATTTGTAAATCTCTCTCCTTTCCAACGTCCAATAATCATCAAATTCTCCATGGAGTTCTTCCACCTTTCTCACTAGGCCCACCATGGTTGCCACACAGGGCTGTCCATTTTGGTGCCTCCGTTCCAGGGGAGGGAGGGCTGGCCCCAGACCTCCGTGGGGGGCAGGAGGAAAACTGCCCTCTAGCAAGAGCCGCCGGAGCGGAGCGGGTTGGGGCTGGGTCGCTCTACTTACCACCACTGGTGAGTGCAGGCCCGAACCCTCAGTGGGCAGGGCTGGGCAGAGCAGCAGTGGGAAGAGGCGGGGCTGGGGTGGAGCAGGGGTGGGGGCCATGGGGAAGAGGCGGAGCAGGGGCTGGAGCAGCACCAAATTTCCTGGTGCCCTACGCAGCTGCATACTTTGCATATGGTTAGGGACAGCCCTGCTGCCACACTGCAGCTGAGACCACTGCTGGTTTTTGATCACATTCTCTCTGAATACATAGCTTTTGTCTTTGTAAGTGGTTTCTGTGATGAACTGGCCAGCGCAGTTCAGAATACCTCCAGGGCTAGTCAGAGCTGTATCAGGTGATTTCAACTCTGGGAGGGTTCAAGTGATTTTAAGTCCCTTCTGGGATGACTGACACATCAGCTCCTGAGTGAAGTTTAAAGTCAAAAATCTTACCACAAATATTCAGTTTTCACACTCCAGGCAGGTTCTGTGTAATCACAAGGATAGATCCCAGAACAATGGCTCTTGATTGTATGTAATATGAGTCAACTCCCTGCCTGCTTTGGTGAGGCAAGCAGCTGCAAAATGTCCATATTTCATGCATGTATTACAGTGTGCCACTGGCTGGATAAGCAGAATCTCCTGGGATATGACTTTTTCCACATACTGTGCATGTAGGCTGGAATCTGTCCCTCTTAGCCTTGGGGTTCTCACTCCTTGCCTCAGGGGTTTTCTGAAAATGACTTAACATTCAAGTGTCTGTTTACAGTTTGTAGGCTAGTTTCAGGTTTTTCAAGTTTGTCAAGTTGTTCTAGGTTTTTCTGTTTCACCAGTTCAGACTGTTTTGCAGGGAGCTGCACGGCCAGCATTTGGGGCAGGCACAGTGTGCAAAGCCCCCTGGCTGCCCCTATGCACAGAAGCCAAAGGTGGGGATATGCCGCTGCTTCCAGGAGCCGCACGGGGCCACAGCAGTCTCGCTGCACCGCCGTCTGGACTTTTAACAGCCCAGTCAGCGGTGCTGACCAGAGCCAACAGGGTCCCTTTTCAACTGGGCGTTCTGGTCAAAAACCGGACACCTGGCAACCCTAGCAGGAGAGCATTCGGCCCTGGCTACACATACTAGATATATAAATGAGGTGGAAGGATCAGTTGGATAGTCTTTTCTATACAGTATCATGTGCTTTGTTTATATATTACTGATTACATACTACTGCATTTTAGTTTACTTGATCAAACTGTTGATCAGCACAGCTTCTCTTCCCTATCTATAAGCATAGGGTTCTGGTGTTACAAAAAATCCATTCCTCCAAATAACATCCCTGGGATGTGACAGTGTTCCACTGACAAACTGTAATTGTTAGTTTTCAAAGACAAGAGGCAACCACACACCTGTTAGCACTCCACCATACCCATCTGCCAGTCATGCTGTTACGGTAAATTAGAATCTTAGTCTCAGTCTCTTGCATCTAATTTGACCACAGGTGAAGGAGGCAAAGAGCAGATGTCCACAAGGAGGAAAAAGCAAAATGCTTAGCAAGAGAAATAGTGGTTTTACCATGTGACCTGGAATCGTTCCAGAAAATCATGTGCCAGAAAACAAACATAAAAAAAGAAGTACTGAGGAGGTTATAAATTATAACAGATCAGGACTATTAACCAATATATGTATGGGTATGTGTGTAGCACACTTGAAATACATGATGGTGTTGTATAAACATTTTATTAGTATGGGTTTGGAATGGCAGCATTATTCACAAGGGTCAATATAGCACTACAGCATCATGAATTTTATATATGCTACATGTTTTATAGAAAAACGATTTCAGAAATCTCTTTCATCCAGAGTTTTGAATTTTATTAGCTATGAATCAGCCATAAGCTCTGGCCTTCCACATGTACTGAGTAACTTCCTTAGAGAAACTGGCCATACTTCTTGGCCTGCCTCTCTTTTAGGCCTTTACTCCAGACTTTCCATAGACTTCAGCTTCTCCCTAGAGAACCCACTGGCAAGCTCTTGCTACTGGAGCTGAGCTAGTTCCAATAGGTCCTACCCAGACATTGTTACCTCCTTATTGCAGCCACCCCGACACAGATCCAGCCTCTTCCCTGAGTCTCTCCCAGTTAAGGAAAGAATAGTTTGCATTTATACCCCTTCATCTCAGGCCTACAATCCCCTGATCTGGAAGGAAATTAGCCACAGATGGAACCTGGGACATGAACCCCTCTTGAAGGCCAAGTTCACTGTTAAGATACAACTACATACTGGCAGTGATGTACAGGGTATGTGTCCACACTGCATGTAGCTACACGCAACAGTGAAAGGCTCAGGCAGTGGGACACTACACTTCAAAAAATAGTTGTACAGGGAGGCCCTGCTCGGGTGTGCAGAAAGCCATGTACTCTACACACCTGATCCCTTAGGGTATGTCTTTACTCTATTCACTAAGCTGTGCCTCACCATCTACACTGCTATTTATACCCATACAAGGGGGGTGTGCAGCATATGTACTCTACATGGTGCCGTAAGGAGTTTGCAGTGTAGACATTTCCTTTGATGATGTTATCACCTGTGGCTGAATACTAATGCTACCTACCTCTCGCATGGCATTTTTCATCGGTAGATCCAAAGCTTTTCACAATCTTTAATGTGTTTATCCTCATAACAATCCAATCAGGTAGGGAAGTTTCATTATTCCCATTTTTACAGATGGGAAACTGAGGCATAGAAAGACTATGTGACTAGGTCAAAGGTCACACAGAAAGTCTGTGGTGGAGAAGGAAAGCAAAGGTCTTCCAAGTCCTATACTAGTGCCCTAACTCCTAGAATCATAGAATACCAGGGTTGGAAGGGACCTCAGGAGGTCATCTAGTCCAACCCCCTGCCCAAAAGCAGGACCCATACCCAATTAAATCATCCCAGCCAGGGCTTTGTCAAGCCTGACCTTAAAAAGTTCTAAGGAAGGAGATTCCACTACCTCCCTAGGCAATGCATTCCAGTGTTTCACCACCCTCCTAGTGAAAAAGTTTTTTCCTAATATCCAACCTAAACCTCCCCCCCCTGCAACTTGAGACCATTACTCCTTGTCCTGTCCTCTTCCACCACTGAGAATAGTCTAGAACCATCCTCCCTGGAACTACCTCTCAGGTAGTTGAAAGCAGCTATCAAATCCTCCCTCATTCTTCTCTTCTGCAGGCTAAACAATCCCAGTTCCCTCAGCCTCTCCTCATAACTCATGTGTTCCAGACCCCTAATCATTTTTGTTGCCCTTCGCTGGACTCTCTCCAATTTATCCACATCCTTCTTGAAGTGTGGGGCCCAAAACTGGACACAGTACTCCAGATGAGGCCTCACCAATGTCGAATAGAGGGGGACGATCATGTCCCTCGATCTGCTCGCTATGCCCCTACTTATACATCCCAAAATGCCATTGGCCTTCTTGGCAACAAGGACACACTGCTGGCTCATATCCAGCTTCTCGTCAACTGTCACCCCTAGGTCCTTTTCCGCAGAACTGCTGCCTAGCCATTCGGTCCCTAGTCTGTAGCTGTGCTGTCCTGGACCATTCTTCATTGTCTATCTTGCAGCTCAGACCAATGTAACGTGTTCCACACCAGGGACAAGGGGCAGGAGAGAGCAGAAACCACCCCTGCAAATTAAACCTGTTCAGTGTTTGAAATCTGCTTAAACCCAGCAGAGATGGATTCTCCAGCAGAGTGCATGTGAGGCAAATTGCATAACAACTGCAGTTTGTCACATGGTTCCACAGTGATGTCCCCCAGGTTGCATAGATACGCCCTGTCCTAGAGCAGCTGAGCAGGGCCACTCCCTGCTTTTTCCCCCAGACGTGACCAATTCCAAATAATTGGGCCTCTGTGGAGTCTGGTTGTAGGTGATAAGAGGTTAATGCAGCACTCCCTGATTTTATGGCATAGAGCAATATTTAGCTCTTCAATAAAAATAAATAAATAAAGAAGCTATATCATGTGTCCCTTGGGGAAAAAATGAGACTGAACAACATGATTCCATTCTTTGTTTCACAAAATGAGGGGCTTGATTGCATTTACTTACTACTTAATCTTCCAGATGCTTCAGTGGGGAGTAGATAGGAATAAGACCTTACTGTAGCTCAGTGAGGAATCCCAGATGCATCAGAATTCCACAGCATCTGGACCTGTGGAGTAAACACATCAGATCACAGTGTAATTTAATACTGAGGCTGTAGAAAGCCAGAATGGTTTTAGATGAGAATATAAATGCAGAATCACAAACTTGCTTAGGATTCCAAATAGGAAGTACAGCCAAAGCTGAAGGCTAACAGCTAGATTCACTGGACTTTGGATTTGAAGATACTGGGCCAGCATATAGAAGAAATAAAGGACAACAGGCAGATAGAGAATCTCTTTCTAAAAATTTTTATATTTTAACCATGTGGAAAAGCTAAATTCATAATAAGCAGATTTAAGTAAGTTTACTTAAATTTGTGATTAGATCAGCTTGAATTAATTGAGGTACAATGTTAGAGCAAAAATCACCTGCATTATTTATTGTAAGGCATGTGATCCCCTAATACAAACTTAAAATAAACTCACATACGAAACAAACATTATAATTAGATGTTATTGAATAATATTCATGAAGCTTGACCATTCGTCAATTATTTGTGCATTTTTCCCAACCATTTGCAAGATATATAGATGGTGGAATGATTTTCGTCAAATACATTATACAGTATATACATGTATATGTGTGTTAATATTTTAGGATTTTTTCTGACTATTCAACCAACCCAAATTCAAAACATTATCAAGATTATGACTTATACTGACAAATACAAGAAAATGTAGGCCAAAGAAAAAAATTTACCAAGTCATCCAATATACAGGCCAAATGTGTTGAAATTTAAATAGTCAGCTCTCATTATATGTTTTGTGGTGATTAAGTTGATAAGGAATTGGTGGGACACCTGATACATTTCTATTGTATTTGCTTGCTTTCATAGGTTCACATTCACACTATAGCTACTTTAATGGAAGTTTCAGGAGTCTAAAGCAAGTTTAAAAAAAAAAAAACTTTAACAACCATTACAGCATTTAATACATTCTTATTCTAAATCTCTTTAACTCCATGTCACTCTACGGATGACCACTGAGCACGGTAAGTTCAATTGGTACAGGGTTCACTATAAATCTAATTGGTATCCTGGATGATGTAATAGACTTTAATGGTTGGAGGCTCATAAATTGCATATGGGATTTACTGCATTGAGGAACAATAGAAAATAACCTCTCTATTCTCTCTTTGACCACTTGTTTGCTTCTTTGAAAACCTACAAACAGTTATATGCTTCAGCAGGATAGGTTGAAACAGATGCAATATAATAAAATAAAGGGAAACAGATTAATTTTAATAACATACAATGCTGTATGTTATGGCTCATTAAACTATATTCATTACCAAGCTGGATCCATAGAAAGTTTCCTAGAGTTTTAACAGTGTACCAGATGTCAGATGTTTTGTTCCGTCAGAAGCTGTTATCCTTGGCCACTAGACATTTAGCATCAAACCTGGCTTAATAAACAAATGAATCTGGTGCTACCCACCAATATTTCTCATGAATGTTTGTCAGCTTTAAATCATTAGAGAATAGGCTCTGTTTCATGTTGCAACAGCAGAGGTTTTGTAAGATAAAGGAGAGCATTGGCAGCATTATTTGAAAGCATATATAATTCATCTTGCAGCATGAACATCTCTAGATAGTATTAACAAAGCCAAATTCTAGCCTCATTTATACCAGTGCATCAATAGGGATGTATTAGTGTAACAGAGTTGAATTTTGCTTTCCATCTTTTACATTCATAAACATTAAAGTGCATGACAACAGAAAACAGCAATAATGAACAACCCTCATGGAAACATTTGTTAGTGACGCTTGGTGTAATGCAACTTGATTTTTTTTTTTTTGTTAAGACTTGACTACCCTCAGTATTCTTGAAATCAAATTCTGATACTAGAACTGTTGTCCCAAGAATGGCTCTATCATTCTCAATGTGACACTATACTTCCATTCCAGGTTTGGTTTCAACATAAAATAAAATTGTGTTGTAAGCAGCAATGTCTTTCTTATATTTTAAAATTACTCTACTGCATATTCAGACATTTGGTAGTAATGTGTTACAGCCAAGGCTTGGATTTGTCAATGGTGCTAAACAATTACAATGATAAACTCCTAATGGCTAACTTTATTTTTAAACAGCACCTTGGGAAAAATGGAAAAGGACTGTTGATCTAAATCATTTAGGGTAGTATTTTCAAAAGAGTTTCTTATTGGCCTAACTCTGCTCCTCTGCCCCTATTAAAGTCAATGGGAACAGAGCTAAGGTAGCACAGGGTACTTCTAAAATCCCACCCTTAAATATGAAATTAGATATGTGTGGAGGGAACTGTTATTTTAATAAACTATGAATACCATCATAGAGAACGTATTATATGGCTGAATTCTCAACTTAGGGTGTAGTCAATACATACAAACCACTCAAGCTCTGCTTTCACAGAGATGGAGGTTGGGCTTAGTTTACATAGTATTACAGGCCATAGCAACTGCAGATGGTCACATATAGTCAAATTTTCTGTGCGTCAGGGCTGGATGATCCTAAGGATGGTCAATCCTAGTTTAGAAGGGTACTCAGACCAATTCCTTGAGCAACTTCTGAGAGTACTGATGTGGGAGGAAACCAGGCATATGGCTACCCCGCTTATGTAGAAGTTCTATGCAGAGCCTCCTCACTTGCCTCTAACTAGGGGTCGTAACAGTAACCCCTGTGTGGCTATTGCAAAGGGTAGAGATGAGACCAAGATCAGAGTCTTCCTCATTCATCTCATAATTGCTGGGAGTGGGTATTTTCAGTCCAAAGGATCCTGGACCCTTCTGAGGCGGACAGCTTCATTCCAGAGCTGTGGTATCTTTCAGGAACTCTTTCTGATGGGTCAGTATCCCCAGAAAACAAACAGAGGGAACTTACTTCCTCCTTCCCCTATGTGGAACTGGCCCACCATCTCTGTGCTGATATGTCAAGCTGATGTCCCCCTTCTTAGGAGCTGGTCGAGTAGAGTCATGAATTCCACTCCTTATGATAGAGCAGTCTCCTCTACCCCTTCAGATTTGTGTGCTAAGAGTGTGGGGCATGGCAGACCACAGAATAAAGACCTTCCTAAGCATCTTTGCCTGGAGACTAAAAACTTGTTTGGTGTACAATATGGCGTTCACATTCCTTCGTTAGTACTTTCCAAAGGAACTGCCACACATTGTTAATGAATCCAATAGTCACTTCAACAGTCTCCACATTAGCTTAAATAGCTCATTGAGTCTATCTAAACAAACAATTGACCATCTGGAATCCTATTCCATTGTTTGTGGCTGCACTAATGATTTTAGACTTTCCCCAATTTCCATTGAAAAGATTTGTGAAGTGCTCCTGCATATCAATCTTAATAAAAGCACAAAAGCTGATAACCTAGAACCTAAGCTACTTACATTAGCTGCCAAAGCCAATGCCAGTCCCATTTCCTGATTATACAGCTTTTCTCTTGTGACTGGTGAACCACTTTCATTTTAGAAGTGATCCAAGATCACTCCATTATATCAATGTGGGATTAAATTCAATCAGAATCAATGTGACCCTGATTCAGTTCTGTTGGTGCCTCCTACATTCTGAGGCAATGAGAGGTCATTACACTTTGTATTGGTGTTAAAACATCCTATAAAGTTTGAGAACTCAACATTCTACTACTTTTGTCTTTTTTCATGTTTCCAAGGATAAATTTATGGCAATAAACTAGCATCAGTATACTGCAGTGTAATGTCTCAGGTTATCGACAGACTTCCTGAAAAAATGCATTAAAATTCAGGGTCAAATTTTGGCCTCAGTTATACTTGCATAAATCCAAAGAAGCCAATATACTTCCTCTGAATTTGCATGGATTTACTCTGGAATTATAGGGGTATACCATTGCTTGGATCACTATTATGGGAAGTAAATCAGGTGTAATGCCTCCTATCATAAATATAAAGGGAAGGGTAAACCCCTTTAAAATCCCTCCTGGCCAGAGGAAAAATCCTCTCATGTGTAAAGGGTTAAGAAGCTAAAAGTAACCTCGCTGGCACCTGACCAAAATGACCAATGAGGAGACAAGATACTTTCAAAAGCTGTGAGGAGGGAGAGAAACAAAGGGTCTGTGTCTGTCGGTATGCTGCTTTTGCTGGGGATAGACCAGGAATGGAGTCTTAGAACTTTTAGTAAGTAATCTAGCTAGGTATGCGTTAGATTATGATTTCTTTAAATGGCTGAGAAAAGAACTGTGCTGAATAGAATGACTATTTCTGTCTGTGTGTCTTTTTTGTAACTTAAGGTTTTGCCTAGAGGGATTCTCTATGTTTTGAATCTAATTACCCTGTAAGGTATCTACCATCCTGATTTTACAGGGGTGATTCCTTTACTTCTATTTCTATTAAAAGTCTTCTTGTAAGAAAACTGAATGCTTTTTCATTGTTCTCAGATCCAAGGGTTTGGGTCTGTGGTCACCTATGCAAATTGGTGAGGATTTTTACCAAGCCTTTCCCAGGAAGTGGGGTGCAAGGGTTGGGAGGATTCTGTGGGGAAAGACGTGTCCAAACTACGTTTCCCAGTAAACCCAGTTAAAGTTTGGTGGTGGCAGTAGATATTCCAAGGACAAAGGATAAAATTAATTTGTACGTTGGGGAAGTTTTAACCTAAGCTGGTAAAAGTAAGCTTAGGAGGTTTTCATGCAGGTCCCCACATCTGTACCCTAGAGTTCAGAGTGGGGGAAGAACCTTGACACCTCCACACAAGGTAAACATTTGCATAGCAGTAATTCCTGAAGTCCTATCCCAGCATTCGATGGGACTCATGTAACACTTTGTTTGTTTTTTATTTTGGGGGGCAAATTCTTTTTTGGTTACTACACATTTCTGATTAGAAACTTGGATGAAATCTTCCAACGATTTTACATACTGCAGTTTCTATTGATCTGACGAAGCATTTGATACAGCAGTTCATCAGCTTCTTCCACAAAAGTTTACCTAAGGATCTTTACTAACCATTTATTTAAATAGCTTGGGTTCAAGACTACCTTACTGAATAATGTCTAAAACCCACCACGTATAATTGCAGGTCAGATCTTATATCGGGAGGTAAGCCTGGAACCATTACTTTTCTCAGTTTTTCCTTGTAGCACCCTGCTCCCCTATACAAATGCATATACTCCCCTTTACCTATCACATCAAGTTAATCTCTCATCCTCTCTTTCAAGGCCATGCACTCTCCATCTCAGCTTACATCTTCAGATCTTGCTTCTTCTCCATACCACCCTCACCATCTTCATTCTACCAGCAATACCAGCCCCACCCTGCTTCCTTCCTCTGCTCCTACAGTCATACCTTCTTTCATGCTACTACCCATGCAGTAAAATATCAATGCACCAAAGTCTCGGCCTCTCCTTCCCAAGCATTCACTTCCATGAAGATCACAAACACTAACCTATGACAGTCAAATGCCTTCTCCAACCCAATGTTATGTAAGGAAAGAAATCATTTTAAAACCCCTCTAATTTAACACTTTATGGTCTTCCCATGCCTCTTGTCTTATTTTTGTTTAAGTTCTTCAACATAGGAATTATTTATTTGTGTCTCATTCAGTGCTGAGCATATCATCAGTGCTTGATAATTAATCATTGGATTGAGGCCAAATCTAGGGAATTAGCACTCTGCTGAGTAGTGCACTGTCTGCTGGGTATCTCATTCTGGAGACCAGAGCAAAGGAATCTTCTCCAAGGCTATGGAGCAGAGACTAGCTGCTCCTTAGAGGCTACCTCACCCCAGTGTTTGAAGCTGCACTATACTGTCTTACTGCTGTTACATCATGGACTGAAAACCTGGAGTATGTACATGTAAGTGAAAATGCATGCAAATGCCTTATTTTACTAATGTTCCCCTTCTCTTATCGGAGGCATCATCCATCCTTCAAACAGACCTTAACAGAATTTGGATTTATTATTAATTATTATTATTATACAGACTTACAGGGCTGGCCTTATGGGTGGGAGATCTGGGGGCCCGCCAGGGTTGTCATGGTGGTGGGGGTCACTGTAGTCAAGAGGCAAGGAGTGGGGTGAGCTGGAAATGCAAGGCCATGGAAGGGAGCTCAGGGCAATGGAGGGAGAGGAGGCAGTGGGGCCCGGAGGCGAGGAGGGAGGTTGGAGCCCAGGAAGGTAGCAAGGGCCTTGGTGCCAAAACACAAGTTCGCCCAGGGTGCCATTTTCCCTAAGGCCAGCCCTGCAGATTTGTTTTGAATTCTTTTCTAGCCAAAACTATGTTTCAAATTCCCAGATATTTGCATTATTTCTTCTATTCATAACATAATATTGGAAAAAAACCCAACTGTTCAGGAATATGAGACTACCTCAGTCTAGGAATGTTAGTTACAGCATTTTCCAAATTTCTCAATCCAAGCACTGCCCAAGTGCTTAAGATAGGAAAGACGTTCTCAAATGGTTGCTCCTTCTTTGCACTGATAAAAAAGATAAAATATTTCATACAGCACCTACAATGGTGATTTTTACCAGCTGGATATTTTATATAAGAAGATTTGCAGTCTTTAGTATGATTGTAATTCCTACTCCTAGGATATATATGATAAAAATAATTGATTGAGCCCTTCTTTTACAGCCATTTCCACTGGCTTATATTAGAACTTAAATTTTCTCTCTTTTCCTGGACTGATCAGCCTGACCATTCCTATATCTAATGGTCTTCTGACTCCTTTCCATATAAAACTGAGAAAAAGGAGAAAAATATAGCAGGTTTTGTTTCAGCACCTGTTAGCTGGCACAAATTAGCAGCTCTTCTTAAAATATCACTAGTGTAGTGCTATTTAAAAAAATAAGAAGTGTATAGAGATTTACAAGGACCTGTTTATTGCTACCAACTTATCGCAAAGCTAAAGCTGTGTATAGACACATTTGTCATATGCATAACATATATGTGTATTTACATAGGGCTAAATTATGATAGTCTTGCTAATAATGAGTACCACCTTACTACAAAAGTATTCCCATTGACTTACTTGGGCTAAATATGGTGCAAGGTCCTATTCAAGGTGAGTAAGAATATCGTATCATCTATAGCATATATGCTATACAGTTACTATGGTCCTCAGGGCCAGGATCCTCCTGAAAATTAAGTAATAAGGATTCAACTGGTAAGAGAAAAATTAAAATACATTTTCTGCAAGCAGTTGTACGTGTTGATATGTAAAAACTGCACTGATTGAGTCAGAAGTATAGATTTCAAAGGCAGGAGGGAGCCATTATGATCTAGTCTGATTTCCTGTACACCATAAAATTTCCCCACTGATTCTTGCATCAAACCTAACAACTTGCAGTGGAGCGAAAGCATATCTTTTAGAAAGACATCTAGGCTTGATATAGAGATTTAAGTGATGGAGAATCCACCATGTGCTGTTGGTAATTTATTTTAATGTTTAACTGGAAGATTAGTCACTCTTCCCTGAGGTGGAAGTGCTCTCTCTTCTCTTATGTCTGCATTACATTAAAAACAAAAATGGCATTAGGAAAAAAAAGAAGGATCAGAAATTCTAGGAGTCCAAACAAGATCCATATGCAGTGGTCCCCTCCATATACCAAACCGATCTGACTTGTATGAGAAATGTTCAACTGTCTTTGTGTCAGCATCGCCACAGTGGGCATTTCCTGGGGATAGGCCGGGCAATGAAAGGATATGTAAATAAATAGCAATACCACCACCATTTAGCTCTTATATAGCGCGATTTTCATCAGCAGAGCTCAGAGGTCAGTGTCGTTATCTCCAGTTTACAGATGGGGAAACAGGCACAGGTTGTGACGTGACTTGCCCAAGGTCACCCAGTAGGCCAGTGGAAGAGCTGGGAGTAGAACTCAGTCCCAGTCCAGTACTCTATTCTCTAGGCCACACATTGTCCCCAAATAGGTTTGGTGAAGTTCCTCTCTGGCGGTATTAATTTTGAGTCCCCTGCAATCCACAGACTGAGGACTGCCCTTTAAGGGGATTATGAAGGCAGCTGAAGCTCAGGGGGTGTGCTTGTTAGTAGGGCTCTGTTGAAGCCACACTGCCAGGGAACTGTTGTGAGAGGGTGCTGTTGGAATAGAGTTGGTGCAGAATCATAGGGCCTCCATACACATGGCTCTGTCCTTCCACTGGCCTCCCAGGTTCGAAAACGATCTGGGGAGCGGGGGAGGGTTGTGGGTCAGCCACAGAGTTGAAGATGAGGGAGAAACACGCAAGCCCAGCACCTGAATGAACCTGTGGGGCACATTTCCATGTGGAAAACCTGTCAGATGTCTTCACCCTTCATCCCATCCTGGGTGTGAGGGAGGAGGAGTCCTCTCTATTTTGCTTTTTTACACGGTCTTTAATCTACTGTAGCAGATTCTTTATTGCCATGGAAACAAAACCATTGTAATAACCTTACATCATTTTAGCCCTCAATTGAGGAAACAGTTCTAAAGATCCTTTTGTACCACAATTTGTTAAACAGTCCTGACTCATGCAAATAGATTTATATTATTGCTCAGTAAAGGTGCTGTTTAATATTAATGATCATTCATGAGAAACAGTAACTCTTTCAGTGCCACATGACTCCAGTGACATTGTGTCTGTACTTACATGTGGGGCACATGCTCTAACTTAAAGCAAAGCTGCAGAGTGATATGACCCAGTATTTTATCTGGCAGTGAAGACAATCATGTCAAAGAAAAAGTTAATGGAATTTTTGAACTTAGAAACAATTCTCCAATCTGAGCACTGAGATAATATATTGGAAACCCATCATATGGTATTTTCAGTGCAAATACATTTTCCCAATGTAAAATATTCTAAATAGTTTTTGTATAGTTGGATGCTGTGAAGTCTTCACAGATATGCCTGATTACAGCCCTGGAACAAGTAGGTTACCTCAGGCAACAGCATTCCTTTCTGCACAAGATTATTCCTCTTGTTCAGGGCCTTACTGTTGCAACATAGGAACTGCCATAGTGGATCAGATCCAATGTCCATCTAGTCCAGTAACTTGTCTGACACTGGCCAGCACCAGATGCTTCAGAAGGAGGAGTGGGAATCTTGCAGTGGGCAGATGCAAAAAAGTTCACACAGAACAACATTGATCGATCATTTATGATTGACTTTTTTTTGTCTGCGCAGTTGTCATAATGTTAAAATAAATCAATATGGGTGAAATCCTGGCTCAGTGAAGTCAATGGCAAAACTCCCATGGACTTCAACGGGGCCTGGATTTTACCATATAAGTCTCAGCTATAACATAATTACCAAGTTCAGGAGATCAAACAGCCTCCTCCAACAGGGAAAGCTGTGAGGGGACATTTTACAAGCAAGTCTGGAAATATCATGGAGCTTCCCTCATGGAAATTCCCTCTTGTCCCATTAGGAGAGTGATTGAGTCACCTACAGAAAATCAGCCTCCCCACCATGATCCATGGGAAGCCAAGGCCATCTGTGTGGAGATCTCTTAGCTGTTCTGGGGTCCAGTGGCTTCCTCCAAAGCTCCCACAATGTACTTCCAATGACCGTACCCTGGAGTCAGTCTCTCTGGCCATAGCTTCCCCTGCAGCCACACAAGCATTTCCAATCTCAGATTGCAGTAACTTTTCCATGTGAGCTCCATGAGGTTAGAAGAGGGACAGTGTGAATCCCCCATACCTGGTTCTGCCACCAAACTATCCCCTCTAATGCCCTGGCCCATCCCGACTCCAGACTTTTTGCAGACCCTGGATCACATGTGAAGGGCTCCATCAGGTCTGGGGATGGGAAATGGGTGCCACAGAGGCACACAGTGCCACTGTTCAGTGTGCAGAAAGGGATATGATGGCATGGAGGGGCCCTCCATGTGGATACCTGGGGGGAAATGATCAGGGCTGGGCCAGTATAGTTTGTGAGCTACTAAGTACACTATTTTTAATCCAGGTGACCTGCTTTGCTTCTGTATAGTCTGCAGAAGTGCATTAGCTTAAGTAATCTGCTCTACTTAAACAGAGTTAACACAGAGAGAAACAGACTAAAACCAGTTTCACAAACGAGAGCGGTTTACACAATAAACTACAACGTGCACTTTCAGTGTGCCACAAAAATCTTTTCAATGGCTTTGTATTCCAGGCACCAGAGTCTGGAAGTCTGATATTGATCCAATTATGGTGGCAAGGTAGTAACAACTCACAAAACCAATTCATCCTTACCTTGGGATCTCCGTTTCAATAATATCAATGAATTATATTGACATTTCAACTGAAGGAAAAGACGCCTGTGGCAAAGTTACCACCCCAACACACCCCTCCTAGCTGGATCTGCCATTGTGTAGATCTGATTTAACATAAAGTAACTTGCCTCATTTCTTAATGGCCTTGACTGGAAAGGTGAATGGAAGCTCAAGTTGCAAATAGGGGCTGAATGAGCAGTATACAGGAGTCAGGATGTCTGTGCTAGCTAAGATAAGCAGGAACACCCTCATGCAAGATACAATGGACAAGAAAAATGTGGAACATAAAGATCAAATTCTACATGAACAGCACATGGATGGAGCATGCTGCACAGCGACTGGTTCCTGGAAAGTAACCATGCCAATCATGAAGCATCTGATGCAATGTATAGTTAAGAACGTAATGTGTAGATGTATATAAAGGAAGTGTTTTTCAGTTTAACTTTAGCCTAACCCTGTAGGCTAGTCTGATCAACTCAGTATATAGCTTTGCTCTGTGCCAAATAAAGGAACCTGAGTGATTAAATCTGGAGTCGACCTGAGTTTTTTGGATCCCAGAGAACTGGATGAAGAGTTTACCAGAACTGGACATGGTGTTCTGAATAAGCCAAGTGGAAAAGGTCTTGGAGAGAATCCCAACACATTGCACCACCCTTGCCTCAAGTTTTCCCCACTGTGTGTTGGCCAGCTCCAGCTACAAGAGAATTCTGGCTCTCTAGCTAGACCACTTTGCAGAGTCCTGCTCCTTCTGGGGCAAGAGTCTTTTACAAAAGTCCAACAGAAACAGAACGAAAAACTAAGCCTTCAGCCCAGGTAGGCTCACATGGCAGCCACCTTGTCACAGATGTGCCTCTACTGCTTTAGACTGTCCTGCCTACCCACAGGCTTCTGTGCCTTGATTAACTCCACAACTGGCACATTCCTCTCCTCAATCAGGGTGTGAAGCTGCTCGTCAGGGCTCCCGTCTCCAGTCCAGCTTCCAGAGAATCTTGCCTGCTCTATTTCTCAGGCTACTTTCCTAGACAGCAGGAACACTCCACATCCTCCCCTCTCCATCTGGGTTCACCAAGCTCTTTGGGAAGGGGGAAGCCGCTAGCTGGGCATTATCTCTACTTAGGCCTAGCAAACCCACCAGATGCACCTAGGCTGGTTAATTAGTTTGTGTCTTTTTGTAACTTAAGGTTTTGCCTAGAGGGTTCTCTATGTTTTGAATCTGATTACTCTGTAAGGTATTTACCATCCTGATTTTACAGAGGTGATTATTTTTACTTTTTCTTCAATTAAAATTCTTCTTCTAAGAACCTGATTGCTTTTTCATTGTTCTTAAGATCCAAGGGTTTGGGTCTGTGTTCACCGATGCAAATTGGTGAGGATTTTTATCAAGCCTTCCCCAGGAAAGGGGGTGTAGGGTTTGGGAGGATTTTGGGGGGAAAGACGTTTCCAAGCGGGCTCTTTCCCTATTATATATTTGTTAGACGCTTGGTGGTGGCATCAATAAAGTCCAAGGGCAAAAGGTAAAATAGTTTGTACCTTGGGGAAGTTTTAACCTAAGCTGGTAAAAATAAGCTTAGGGGGTCTTTCATGCAGGTCCCCACATCTGTACCCTAGAGTTCAGAGTGGGGAAGGAACCTTGACAACTGTTCAGGTTTAGAACTCAGAGCCTCCTGTCCTAGCAGTGAACTATGGCAACCCCCTAGTATCTAGTGCACCACAGGTTAGAAGAGTCTATTGAGATGACTAAATAGCTGCTGGCAGACTTGTAGGTTACGTATTTGCATTCAAGCCCATTTCTATATTCTAGGTGAATTAACACAAAAAAAACAATTTTAAGAGCAACATAAACTGACCCCCAGCAACGCAGGGATAAGGAGCTAATGTTCAAAGCTGCTAGTCTGTTAGAAATAAGGGAGAATTCACAATCACAGCACTATCTAAAAAAGTAATTCCAAACACATGTTGTCCTTGAAAACTCTTCTTGCTGTTAATGAATTAACATGTAGTTTCCCCAACCTCAAATGAAGCCTAATTTTCATAATTCACACATGATGAAAGCCTTGTAAAATCACTAGAGAGGAAAAAACTAATTTGCATCCTATTGCAACTTAATGTCATTTAATATCCCATACCTTTCTGGCCAAGATGTACTGAACAGTTTGTAAGTAATTGTATGCTGGCAGCACACTGTGCTCAACAGGGTGTGAACGGAAATTGTATAACCGCCTTGCTGATCAGTGAACAATAATTTTAAGCATGCCAAGAAGATTATGAAAATCAAACCAGACACTAATATCACTAATCAGAAGTTTGGACCCAATTCTGATCTCAGTTACACCAGTGTAGATCAGCAGTAACTTTAATCAGAATCTATCGTTTGGTTTCCTCAACATTCCATATATCCCCCTTCACCAGCACCCCAGTGTACTTTCAATAAGGTGCTTGCTTTGCATACTGAACCCTTGACCTGAATTTACTTAGCTAATTAGCACATGGGTGCCATGGCAGAAGCAGGTATCACACAGAGTTCAGTACTTGTGCAGCTCTGATTATCCTTTCTTATTATAAACCACACTATCCTTTTCAGTGGATGAACATAAAGTGACAGAGCCTGACTTCAGATTTTGAATTTGATATGATGAGGACAGCGTAACATGGAAAAGTGTTCTGGGAACGTGCACTCTCTTCATTTCAAAGGATGGAGGCCTGCTGCATTTAATTAAGTGACCTGGTGACCTACATTGACCCAGGGAGTACTGAAGAGATCTATTGATGGCATGCAATGGTTTAAATTTGATCTAGGTAGAAACAAAAATGGTGCTCAAATATTTTTGCAAATAAAAGCATTGCATTTGATTTGTTACAATTCATGTGGTGAGAGTATTTTTTTATTTGAGAGTATTTGTGAGGATCACTGACTGTTCACTTAATTTCATGCTGATTTGTCCAAAATTGCATTACAGAAGTCCATTGTTTATTATTTCTCAGTCTGCTTAAAAACTTTGTCATCCAATCAGGAAGCAGATGTAACATCATCATGTGACTTGGTCACTGAAAACACCACAAATGACAAATGGATAAAGTAAACATTTTGTAAACAATTTTGACTTTGTCAATTTAGATATTGTTGGAAAATACTTATGAACAACAAATACACGGGCAAAAATAATAGGGAATGGAATCTAATGCACAGGACAGGGAATTACTTCGTCTCCAGTCTGTGTGTGGATGAGAGGCTCAGTTGTCACCCATCAATAATTCTAAGTCCACCAATTGGAATCTTACTCTTTCTCCAGGACAAACCATTCACTTTCTTTCACTGTGAGAGTGAAACAGCCATATTTAGTTCAACTGTATCAATTAGCTTGTGCCCATGCAACAAGACCTACATAGTTACTTCAAAGTCCAAAAAGCATCCAGTCAACTCAATGAGTCACTAAATTCCACGGTTCCCTAACATGCAGTGCTATACCACACCCACACACTACCTAGATAATAATTTGCCTATATGGAACAGAGGGTGAGATAATTATGGCAGTGAGAGCAGAGCAGGAAGAAACACCACTTCTGGACAGTACTAGCTACACTCTGCCACTCACAGGCCAATCCCAGCTCCTTTTAAAAGACCCTGGTGTGGAGCAATGGAAACCCCTTAGGGATGCAAAGGGATGTCACTGGCCAGTGGGTGCTGAAGTACCACCCCAAGAGCAGGTTCACCTGCTTGTCTCTGTCCCACAATCCAGAGCTGGTTGGGTGGCACCCCTTATTAAAGGTGTTAACCCTTTTCATTTCCAAATCACTTTTTGATTGCCTAATATAAAACTTTCAAGAGCTGATGTAGGACTTACATTTGTATAATCCATGCTTAGTACTCAGACCCCCACCTTCCACTCCGGAAACATTTTACTTTTTTAAAGAAGGAAAACTGAAGCAGCCATATGACACAAAATGTTGTTTTATCTTGAAAAACAAACCCAATAAGAATTCTATTCCTCAACAACAGACTTCCTTAAAGTAGAAGTATTCAAAAGAAAGAAAATCAGAAAGACATATCAAGGGACAGCAATCAGCCATTTTGTCAAAAAAATCCCTTTGATTCTTTATTCCTCTGAACCACTCTCCCTGAATTTCCATAGCTGCTTCTCCTTATATACTATACTACCCATTTAACTGGCTGTTTCACTAAAGAACATCAATCAAATCATTTTTTTTAAAAAAAACCATACTATAGTTACTGAAATACATCTCTACCTTCAGTTTTGAACACAAATCACTAATTCATACATATAAATATATCTAACACTAAAAAACACTTATGTAAACAACAATTAAAATGCATGATCCTTCTGAAATTTCATCTCAGGTGCATATATACATTGCTGATAAACTACAAATGGAGAATCTTTCAACAAGAAAGAGAGGGCTAAAATCAAATATTACACACACTGTTCTCATCTGAAAGGAACACAAACAACAGAATTGTTAACTCACACAAAATATAAACATGGTGAGTGGCTGAAATTAAGAGACCAGATGAGGCATGGTAAAGCCAGAGAAAGCTCTCTTTTGTTTTCACATTTATTGAAACCACCTGGAGTGCATATAAAAACAAAATAAAACAAAGCACATAGTCCAAAGACATCCATGTTTGATTAGATTCTAATTTATACAAAACTATTGATTGTATTCTTTAAAGTCTGTGTTTTTATTGTACTATAGTAAAAAGGATCAGCAAATAAAACAAAGGCTACATATCCCTTAAAACTCATGACAAACGAGGCACTTTAGCTTTTGTAAAATAATTTGCAACATACTGACAAATTTCCCCCATTGTGTTTTTATTTCCACATTCAGCTCCCTTATATAAAGTGAAAAAACAATGTGCTTTCCTCATTTCTAGCATCTGATACTAGCATCTATTTACAAGTTTATCATTTTTATCAACATTTTGTTTAATTGCTTTGCACTTAATAAAACAATACCCTGACATATTTGCTTTTGCTCCTCTATACCTGCCGTTTCCTTATTCAAACACTATAGACTAATTGGCTCATTCACTTGTTAAGAATTCTTTTGAAATCCCTATTATCTTCTTGCTTTGAGACAACTAAAAAGGGATACAAGCAACGTAATACTTTAACGGAAGTTCAGAGGCTGCAGGTAAAAACAGCTGCTTTTTTCAAAAGCAGAATTATGGCTTTATTAATGATTACACAGAGGTCTTTGACATCTCAGATGATTTTGAGGAAAGAACATTAGATACATTTGAGTACTCTGGCAAACAATCTCTGATACAAACTATCAAAGAAAAAAGAGACAAAGCAGATGTAGAGGGTGATGCTATTTGTTCTGATTATGCATGATACAAGGTTCTCAGATAGAAGTTAAAAAAATTCCTCCCCATTGCCCAGACTAAGCATTAGAGCTACTTTGGGGTGCTGTGTAAATAACTATGAATTTGGAGATTGTTCGTTGAGTAAGGTACATGAATAATGGAGGCGAATCTGGCCCAGAATAATATTTGCACTTTACACAAACGGTTTCATATAGTCTTCCTCTACCGTTTGTTACCAAAACTTTTCCTCTGATTCCAGCACGCTAGCTTCCAAGATAAGGGAACAAGTACAGCAGGTTAAATACCTTCTTATTGAAAGGCTTTGTATGAATTTCTAGCACTGCTGATTAGGTCAAGGATTGCAGCTATGATTAAGTTTCAAGGTTTCAAAGCATCAGACAGATAGATCAGTTTTCTCTGCAGCTAACATCACTGAATTAGAAAATGTGAAAGGATGGTATCTGAATGGCTGGGTGCTATTAGTCTCTAACAGCAGCTGCTAGACAAGCTTACAGAGCTCTATATGGATTTTTGAGAGTGTGCACTGGTGCAGCTTCTTTCTACCAGCTGCAGGGGATATAAGCCCACAAACAATGGATTCACAACAGGTGAAATTACACATTGCATTATTTGGCAGGGGAGAGGTCTGTCCGAGAATGGCATGCTGACCAATATCTGAGACTTTCTGTACTGTGGTTAGTGTGACAAATGTAACAAGAGCACTTACAGTCCAGAGGTCTTGTAAATTCTAGTCAGCGTATGCATCAACCCTTCAGAACTAACCTCAGACCCACCTTTAAATACATCTCAGTAGCCTAAATCTCAAATTCAATCAATCACAGGACATTTAAACCTGTGGTGCATTTCCACTCCAGTACCAAGTGCTCAGTAAGAAAGGGTGCGCCTAATCCTCTCAGATGTGAATTTTTCAGATACACAAATACTGTATGGCAGCAGCAACACCTGACTTGCACATTTGTCATTATGAAGTGAAAGATCCCTTCCCTCTTCCAAACACTAAAGGCCAGATCGTGGCCAGGGCTGTGGGGATCCATAAATGGAATCATTCCCCACCCTGCATCTCCACCGCAGGTTCAGAGAGAGAAGCAGTGGTGCATCCATTACCTTCCCTACACCTGAGCAGGTTAATAGATGGTGGCACGGAGGTGTGGGAAATGGGAAGAACACTGGCACTGCTGCCAATGTGTGTGTTAGATCGATGTGGGGGTGAATAGTGATCTGTTCCTGGAATGAGCCAATTGTACTAGCTCTGTGGAGCAAGGCGGGAGCAGGAAAGAATCATGCCTCTCTGAGGCTACACTTTGTCCCAGGCTCAGGGTTTAGTGTAATCACAAGAGCCCCAATCTTGAATTTTGGAGATGAGAAGTTATTGGATAATGGAAACAAACAACTGGAGGTCAGTCAAGGCTGAGCTCAACCTACAGGCCAGCAGGCAGGCACTCACGTAGGCACAGAGCATGTTCAACACCTCTGGTGTCCCAGGGGATTTGCTCTGTGAATATTGCTTCCAATGAAAGTAGGTCAGCGTGGTCAAGAATACCATCTGAGAAACCAGGAAATACTGTAGTTCATACTGATTAAATAAAACTTCCATGTGTTCCCTCTGCAAAATAAGCTCCCCTCAAGCAAGATGATCTGTAGTGTGCACTCACTTAGCTTTGAACTACTATACATGGAACACCATGCTGTTAACCTCCAAATGTGACCCATTCTGAAATGTTTATAGTCTAGTGTGGTGTGTTCTCTGAATCGCATATATCAGTCCTAACCGTAGAAAATAATGAGCAAATTTCTATTCCAAGGGCACTTTTCACGAGAATTCACAGTGTAGCTTTAACAGAGATTGAACGCTCTATGAAGGAAATAATGGAGCAACTTGAGAAATATAAGGGCAGTAAATCGCCACCATATGGTTTGGATGTTCTGAAAGAAATGAACTATGCACGAGCAGAGTTTCTGAGGGGCTATGCAATGTGACCTTAAAAAGCAATTCTTCCCAAACATAGAGAGTCTCCTCTTTTACCTACGTTCTCCAAAGGAGCCAAGAAAAATCCTAGGAACTAGAGAGGCATGAGACTAACCTTAGCCTGGGGAAGCTACTTAAGAGTCTAATTAAGCATAATATACTGTGATTATATCCTAATTGGCTCAAATTAGAACAACTTCTATAAGAAACATTAATGCCTCTGTAACCAATTAGGATTCTTTGAGGAAGTTCGTCCAGGAGATAAAATAGGCCCAGTAACCCATACAAAGACTGCATCTTTATGCTCTGCTTACCATCAAGCCTGTTTGTTGGCTAGAGGAACTTGATACTGGAGGTTACAGAGACAAATACTGAAGCTGTATTTTCAGAAAGCACTGGATAACGTTGTGATCACTAGTAGCAAGTAGCTATGCCAGTTGGGATAATGATAAGGGTGATAACATTCCAAACTCCGCACAAGGTCAAAAAGAGATTTTTCCATTCTAAAACTGATACCGCAGGTGGGTCATCTGGAGCAGGGACTAAAGCTGAGATGTCAGGAATGTAAAATATGAGCCTCTATTCCCTAGGTTCAAACCCCCATCTCTTTGAGACTGTAGCAGGCTCATCTATCTCCAGTTGGCCTAGCCAGCACTATGAAGCAGGCATAGCTTACATGTTTTCCCCTGAAACATCAGATATTGGCTAAGGCACAGATGGGATGCCTGGCTAGACAGGTGAACAGTCTCAGAGTACAGCAAGTCTATGGACCATTTGCCTGTCTATGTAGGATAAAACCACATAAGGGTCAGAAAACTGAATTTGCATTTATGGAGTTTCCATCTGATCGTTCCACTGGTGAATTCAGCAGCATGTTAAGGAACCAACTTGATATGCACAGAGGCGTTGGTACAGCCAGAGAACCAGGGCACCCAAAGGGCTGCTGCCTTGGTGCCCTTGTGCTCCCCAGTGGAGATCCAGCTTTGCCTATGCTGATATTTCAGCACATACATACAGAGGGGACTATTTACACCCCAGGCTCCCAAATAACTCCACTTTCCCCCAAAATCCTACCCCTATATCTTATAGCCACAATTACCCCTACCCTCCACTTTCTTAGTGCATAAAGTCTCAGCTCTCGTTCAGCTGAGACACATTATACAGTCCTGCTTCTCTCTGACCTCTACACGGAGCACCATTCCCTACCCCCCGCACAAACACAGCTCTACATGGCTTGCTGCTCCCTTGTACGTCTGCTTCTCTACTTGCATTAACTGTATGCTACTCCTGTGTGAGGGGAATTCTCCATCAGTCCCTTGTGTCTTCTGTGAAGCCCTTACATGCCACTCCAGCAGCTTCTTGGAGCCGAGCATTGGTGGTGGGGGGGGTTGTCCCCATTTTATTCAGGGGGGAAAATCTCACAACAGTTTCATCTTTAAATGCTTTCTCTGCTAAACAGAATGAAAGCTTGATTTTTTAAAATGGATTATTCAGTACTCTTTTGAAGAGCAAGATTGATATTTTTGTAGACTAACTTCAAAAAAATTAAGTGTGAAATAAAGAGATCTGAATCCTACTTTATGTGCAAATCTGAATGCAACCTTAACTCTGGGGCTACTTAAGCATGGTACATGATTGTTTGGTAAGTACCAGCAAAAGTATTAGGAAATCAGATAATGGTTGCTAGCACTGATTAACGTAATGCGGATAGATAAGTCAGCTCTGTTTATTTTCCGTAAAATCTCAGCAATCAATGAAAAGTCCTTATGGTTAAAGAAAATGATACCAAAGTACTAGAGAGAAGAGACTATATAAAACATAATATCTGAAAGTTATGATAGGGAGGAAAAAAAGGGGGGAAGCATAAAATACATGAAGTACTTGAGATTTTCAGGATACCATTTAATAGTTGCAGCAGGTATATGATTCAGGTTGTATCCCACAAATGCATTTACATCAATGAACTTATCTTTAAGGACTATAATATTTGTTAAAGGTCTTTGCACTCAGTAATGGTCACAGGTTCAGTTACCAAAATGTCTGGACAGTTTAAATGTTGGGTTGTTTTGTTTTTAACTGCTTGATAATGATTAATTTTGCAATGTGTTTAATATTCTCTTTGGAAACTTCACAGAGCTTACTCTTCATTTGAAATGTTTGAATTTGCTAAGGAAGACTGGCCAACTTACTGCTCTGCTAATTTGGAGTCATCTTTTTTGCGGCATCCCTTTATCCACATTTTCTGACTGAGTCAGACTGTTATTAAGGCTACCAAGGCTAGTTGACAGGTGCATGAGCCAATTATGGTACACTGCTATTGAATGAAAAAAAAAAGTGACAGTTTTACTGTTAAACACTTGGTTGCACATGATCATTAAGAGCTTGTATTGATCCTCTTGCAAACTACAGTAGTTTTTACCTGGTTAGAAAATTATGATAATACACTTTTTTATATATTGGTCAAAAGCATACAATATCAGTGGAACAGACATCCCCAAAAATACCACATAAGAAAACAGAAAAGCTACAACGTTTCCATAGTGATATGCAATACTGATTTGACTATTCTTCCTGAATTATCCTTTACAAATATCATCTCAGAGACCAGGGAGGTGCTAGTTCTTGTCTACAGTAAGAAATGTCTAGAATACTCTATACGCTTCTGGGCCCTGAGAATGAGATTGAGCAATTGGAGAGAAGTTAGAGAAGGACAACAAAAATACTTCAGGGATTGGAGTGATTCAAATCCCTAGGGTGAAATCCTGGCTCCACTGACCTCATTCAAGCCAGGATTTCATCCCTAATCACATCAGCCACACTATCAGAGGCTCGTTCACCTGCACATCTACCAATGTGATATATGCCAGCATGTGCCAGCAATGCCCCTCTGCCATGTACATTGGTCAAACTGGACAGTCTCTATGTAAAAGAATAAATGGACAAATCAGACATCAAGAATTATAACATTCAAAAACCAGTCGGAGAACACTTCAATCTCTTTGGTCACTCAATTACAGACCTAAAAGTGGCAATTCTTCAACAAAAAAACTTCAAAAACAGACTCCAACGAGAGACTGCTGAATTGGAATTAATTTGCAAACTGGATACAATTAATTTAGGCTTGAATAGAGACTGGGAGTGGATGGGTCATTACACAAAGTAAAATGATTTTCCCATGTTTATTTCCCCCCCACACCCCCTCCCCACTGTTCCTCAGACATTCTTGTCAACTGCTGGAAATGGCCCACCTTGATTATCACTACAAAAGGTTTCTCTCCCCCCCCCCCCCACCCTCCCGCTCTCCTGCTGGTAATAGCTCACCTTAAGTGATCACTCTCCTCACAGTGTGTATGGTAACACCCATTGTTTCATGTTATCTATGGATATAAGTCTCCCCACTGTATTTTCCACTGAATGCATCCAATGAAGTGAGCTGTAGCTCACGAAAGCTTATGCTCAAATAAATTGGTTAGTCTCTAAGGTGCTACAAGTACTCCTTTTCTTTTTGCGAATACAGACTAACACGGCTGCTACTCTGAAACCTAAGTAGATACAGTTTGGTTAAACAAGGACAAAGTGGGGCAATATGGAAACCCAACACCATGTGAAACTCCATTGCTTTGGGGAATTAGATCCACTGTGAAAATGACTAAGACCTAACCTTTTAATCACTCCTCTCCGCTGCTCCTTCCCCTGCATTCCCTTTGCAGGCTACTGGGAAAAAGTTTTGGTCATATCCTATACGTTTTGTTAGCATAGGATTTCATTATGAAACTCATCATTGAAACCACTGAAAACTCACTACTTGCTCTTATAGTGTCATGAATACATGGATATCCACAATGGGTGATAATTTCCCCCCTTGGCATGTGATCTCAGAACTTTCTAGAAAGCAGCAGGTTTCCATTCATCCCAGAGCTATCTAAGGGGCTCCAGGCCCAGCAACTACTCAACATCTGACTACCACAGGCAGCGAATATGAACTCAGTGATGCTTGTATCTATCACATATCCGGCCCCTTTGGGAAATTTTATCCCATTTAATCATGTGTGGTGTGGGGGGGCGTTCCCCCCCAGTATACTGTAGTTAGCCACATTTCTGGTCCCATTTAGCCTTTGTTTTTCCAAGGGATCTCCTGAGCTTTCCCTGCTTTATCACTTGGCTTTTTGTCCATAGCTTAGGCAGTTTTGCTATGGTGGGTGCAAGATCACAAGCAAGGTATGCACACAGTCCCATACAACACTGTTGGCCAGCAGGCTCCAAAATCACCCAAAGGCACATGCAGCAGCTAGAATGGAAATCCATCTCGAAGGGACCACAGCTATTACAGTAACCATTCTTTTTTGTAACAAATCTGAACAAACATACAGTTTTTCCAAGTCTTGCACTGAATTTGAGGGTTCAGCCAATCTAACACTTTTACCAAAACTGGTAGCTTGTTAAACCATGTGGTCAAGTTTGTCCATATAATGAAGGCGCCGTCATGCACTGTAGACACTGAACTTCTGCAAATTAAATCTCTTCCCCCCCATCTTTTGCTTCCCTCTTTGTTACATGATTAACTAAACCTCCAGATCTGATCATTATCAAAATTTGGAAAAGTATGGATCCAGAATCCACTCAGAACTTTAAGGCTTGGGCCCATTTCTAGGCAGCAAAACCTTTTAATTTACACAATATACAGAGTTTTGTAATGTAAGTGATGCAGTCTGATTCTAAAACTTTATCTTGAAGTCTAATTTTCAAGTACCTCATGATTGCAAGTTTGAAACAAGTTCCTGCTTGTCTTTTTTATACTCAGTCCAGCTTTGAGGAACATGCCAGGCCATATCCCTATTACAGTAATTTAGGAATGGGAGAGAACAAAATAATGGTTACTATAGTACAGTAAATCCTGCCTTAGAGATCACCTCTGAAGAGAGACCATCTGTCATGAGTGAGGCAGAGGCCACGGACCACCACCTTTGAAGAGAGACCGCCTCTTACAAGAGACCATTTTTATGAAATGGTTGCTCTTGGCAGGTTTTACTGTAACTAGTAAGAAATTAGATAAAACCTGTGAGCCAATTCTTCAGCTGGTATAAATCAACATAGCTTCACTAACTTCGGTGGGACCTACACTGATTTACTCTAGTTGAGGATCTGGCATATGTTTGAAATATAGTACGTCACCATCAGGACATCCATGGTCAAGTAACAGTTTCTTCATTCTCAAATTCATATTCACCTATCAAATCTTTCTGCTTTGCATTGAAAAAGACAGCAACCTAGTCATGTCTACTGGTTTCCTTGGCCCACTTGATGATTGTGATATAATACCCCAGAAATATCAGAAAAGCATACGAGTCACGGATTCTGAAAGCATGAGGAGGGAATACTGGTTTAGCTAGAAAGTTGGAGCCAAACTTCATGGCCTGACAGAGCAATCTGTGGGCATGAAGAATTTTCTTTTAAAGAAGGGTAAATTATAAAAGTGAATTCTTCCATACAAAGCTGGTGATATTTGTATTTAGCTGAAGCTGATGTGGAAGTATTTCCATTCCAAAGCAGCCGTATTAGTAGCAAGGTTTTCATTGATATTATAAGTGGTCACAGAGGGTGACTCCAAGTAAAAGCCTGTTTAAAGCAGCCATCAGAGGGAAACATATGGCTACATAAAATAATGTTGAGTCAGCATATAAAAATGGTGCTTTTCGCTGTTTTTGTACTGAAGATTACACTTTCTAATCCAAATATAACAATGTTAAAAACCTTGCAGAAGAACACAATGACTATCACTGCAGTGACAGACAACAATAGCAAAGGGAAAGACGGAGGGATCGGTATCTCTAGAAATAGAGGACAGCTATTCAAATGAAATTAGTCTATGTTGCCAAGCATTTGCCCTGTTGCACTTTGCTTGGGAAAGGGAATGGCTGTTTGGCACAGAAGATATAGCCTGGTTTGCAACTCAGGCTCCAAATCAGTGAGGTACTTCAGCATATGCTTAACTTTAAGCCTGTGAGTAAGCCCACTGAAGTCTAAATTTTTTCCCATCCCCACATACTGTCTCTTCCTGCACAACAATCCTCCCCATACAGAACATAAAACAAAACTGGGAAAAGACTCAAAATGATTCCTAATAGAAGGCTCCTATGCACCTCTCAGCCAGTAATGTGCTGAGAAGCAAGTAGTGCTTGAAAAGCACTGGGCAGAGAAAATGAGGGAGGACAATGCTCAGAAATTAGACGTTTCCTTCCCCTCACTCCTTGTGTGCTGACCTTTTGGTGCCATAGAGCATTAGGGGTAAGCAGGGCCTGGAAATGCCCCCATCTTTGCAGATAGAGTTACTCTCTGCATTGTACAGCTCTGCTGGCAACGCTAGTTATGCGTTTGGCTGACATAGGTGTGCGTGCAGAGGCCAAAGTGATGGAGCTCCTTGAGCCTTCTCCCAAAACTTGGTCAGGGACAGTCATAATAGGACTTTTCCTCCACTGCTTTACCTAGGGAGGCAGCTGCCATGTGCAGAAATTAAAGGGTTAAAATACACAAATAGGAACTAAGCAGAGAACTTAGTCACTAGGAATGTTCCTGTTCAACCTAAAGTTTTGTGCCATGAATACTCTTGCTGTTTAATGGAGACAATTGGATGTGACAACTAACTTCTATAGGGCTTGGTTTAGAGATTCATATCTGAAAAATTAAACTAGGATTTACAGCGTCAAAAGTGATTTCAGGAAACAGACTCCAGTAGAGGTTTTGCAGGCTAGGTCTATGAAAGGGTAATAGATTGTATTCAACATGATATTAGGGGGGTGTCCAAAGGGAGAGTTTACTGCACACTGAGATGACATGCATTAGTTGGTGTGAGGTACTAAGCTGCAGGAGTAATGGGGACATGGGACAGCCGTGCCCTGTTTCAATTTGAATCACTGTGACACATGGCAGGGGCTTGGTGTGCACTAAACATGCAGTACTCTGGGAGGGTACCCCATAATCTGCTCGTGCTGTATTTTGCAATATTTGTAAGAGTAAGGAAGAAAGCCTTAACTATAGGTGGGAGGTGGAGGTGCAGAGACTTGCCCAGTGGTATGAGCAGCCAGCAAGGGATCAACTACAAAGTATAAACCACCAGAGCAACAATGTAAGGGTTGCCTTTTGTTCTTACTTGGAGGATGGTACCTGAAAACGTGCAGCTCTCATCCCAGAGTCGGGAGCGAGACAGGATTTTGAACATTGGAGCTGATTTCATGGGTGCTAGAAATGGCAGGTTATGTTACAAAAGCATACACACAGTGTAAAATAAAGAGTAAAAACTTACAACACTGCTAATTTGAATATTGGTGGGTTTGCATGCATCATTCATTGTAGATGCTTTGACTTATGTGGTTTTTATTGCACAAATTATGCCAGTAAATATAAAACTTTGAAAAAACACAATCATCGTGAGTAAAGATGTTAAACATGGAGACACAGCTAAAGAGTGAACAAGGGTGACATTCACATATAGTGAAGTGGAAGGGGCAGCATACATACAGTGAGGGGGAAGAGAGGAGACTCATGTTCACAAGCAGCCTTACTTTTTGCCATTGCTGCTTCTGCCTTCTGGGATTGAGAGTTGAGGCTCAAAACTGCAAGATACATTGGATAGCTCAAAAATGGTGGGCTCCTACATGGTGGTGTTCTTGCTGCCCCTTGCTGGGCAGTTGGGGCTATAGCAGGAACATCTGCTGGTGTTCTCAGTACCCTGTATACTCCAGGAGCTGCAAAGCATAGCTGGGTCTTGGCTTAACGTACAGCATTGTCTGCTGGCGTATTAGCAGCATGTTCTGCCTATTCATTGCCTCCAGGAGATGCTTCTGCATGTCTCTGTCTTTCTCTAAAGTGCCTTTGGTCATGGCAATGCTGTCTTGGGCCAGTTCAGTGTCATCTCTAGATAGCAGCCTTTCTTCTCTCAGATATCCAAAATACTCTCCAGTTCTCTGTAGTTTTTCCTTGATTCTGTAAGGAGGGCTCCAATTATTTCTTTGGACCTCTGATTCTTCCACCTCAGGTTGGCCTGCTGCTCAGCCATTGATAAAGATCCTATCCTTGGGGTCTCACCACTGTAGGTATCGTGGCTAGGGAAGCAGAGAAAAAAAACAAGCAGTTATTGCTCAGATTAGTACTGATTCCAAAGAAGAAATTGCAGAAATTTTTGTTATCCTCTTTTTTTGAATACCATTCAATGAAATTCATCCCACCTGTTGGGAGACCTCAGAGATGGTAAATGGTGGGTGCATAGGGGCTATATTGGGATGCTGGGATTTATATTCCCAGTTTGGGGGTTGCAGTTTATGCTATGCCTTGAAGGATATGGGTGAAGGATGTTCCTAGTTTGGGGCGGGGGAGAGGAAGATTGTAAAGCAATCTCCTCTAAGTTGCCCTGACCCTCAATGATATTACATCAAGACAGGTGACTATGAGGCAGAAAAGGTGCTTTTTCAAAAACACAAAGTGCAGACCAATCAGATATTCTGTGATAGTATTTACTAAGATGGTCCCCTCTCCCCCAGAAGTGCTGCAGGAGCGGAAGGGAATCACAAGCTATGCTGGGGCAAAGATTATGCTGCCATACTCCTGAACATCTGTTCTGAAATTGAGCAATTTCTCACTTGTAGATTCTGCTTCATCACCCCTGCAGAAATTATAGAGAAAAACAGATCAGGTTCTGCACTGATGTCTGAAACTTTAATGGATCCCAGTCTGGTTCTATGAAATAGGTAAAGCTGTGAATCATACTGCACCTTTGTTTGCTTGATTGCAACAATGATGAACATCAGCCAATTGCCTTAATAGCTGTATTACTATACTATCCCTAACAGTCTTTTCATGTATGAATCCCTGTGTGAAATGCTGTTACAGGTACATACACTTCATCGGTATAGGCAAGCAATGCTCACGCATGTAAACTGTGAAAACTAACCAGCCCCCCACTTCCGCCCTGTAACAACCGTTTCAATAAACTTTTGAATGTCACACAACTACATAGTTTCATTATTTTAATCTGCTGTGCAAGGGGAAGGGAGGAGCAGAGGTTGTAGCTGCACCATGAGGCCAACATTTTGAGTAGGCAAATGGGGTGGGGAACATGGGTATGCACCTTCTGTGGCATAGGTTTGTATACAGCCAATGGTTAGGGCATCAGTACAAGATAGAAGCTGATTACCTGGCCCAGCCACCATTTTGAAAATGTACTTGAGGGAGCACAACTGGGGGAGAGAGGGAGGGAGGTGGAGGTTGAAGAGGCTGCTTGCTCACATCCTCTCAAAACACTCATGGTCAGTGGGCACCTGGATCTGAAGTTAGCCCAGCTGTATAGTCTAATAAATTGTAAAGATAGAAACATACTTACATGCCAAGCATCCACTTCCTGTCCCCTGGGCTGGATTTAGAGCTAGGAAGCCAGCCTGATTCCCACATGGCCACCCTCAGGGTCCCAAGTTCTTAAGAGATCTGGCTGTACAGGGAGATCTTGCCACGGTCTTCCTCCTCATCTGAAGAGCCATGGTCAACCTCAGTGGCAAGGAATTTGGGATCTTTAATGGCGTGTCACTAAAAAAATCCTGTCCAGGTCCATTTTTGGAATCCCTTCTGGTCAGCATCCTGGCTGTGAACTTTTTCAGTCATCTGCTTAGGGATGTTCTCAAAAAATTTCTTATTGCAGTGGTTGGTTGCAAGGACTTTCTGCATTGTCGCTTCTCCCCAGATGGTAAGGAGATCAAGGATCTCACCACAGCTCCGAATGGCTGCACAAGGCATAGAATCATATAAGAGTAGGACTGGGACCTTGAGAGGTCATCTAGTCCACCCCCCTGCACTGAGGCAGGATCAAGTAAACCTAGCCCATCCCAGACAACTGTTTGCCCAACCTTTTCTTAACCTCCAGTGGTAACCTATTCCAAGACATTGTAAGGCTAATGGAGTAGTATTGACAGGTTTCAGAGTAGCAGCCGTGTTAGTCTGTATCCGCAAAAGCAGGAGGACTTGTGGCACCTTCGAGACTAACAAATTTATTAGAGCATAAGCTTTCGTGGGCTACAGCCCACTTCATATCTATCTATCTTCTTACTATATGTTCCATTCTATGCATCCGACGAAGTGAGCTGTAGCCCACGAACACTTATGCTCTAATAAATTTGTTAGTCTCGAAGGTGCCACAAGTACTCCTGTTCTTTTTGTAATGACAATATATTCAAACCCAGGAGCAAATGGGCTGATCATAGCCCTGTGCCAGTTTTTGAAT
Source organism: Lepidochelys kempii (assembly GCF_965140285.1). Lineage (NCBI taxonomy): Eukaryota > Metazoa > Chordata > Testudines > Cheloniidae > Lepidochelys > Lepidochelys kempii. Next base: position 30,945,134 of record NC_136388.1, read on the forward strand.
GGGGGAGAGGACAGCTGGTCAACTTAACCCCAGAGCAGCATGGATAGAGTCCAGGTATGAAGACAAGTTGGTCAAAGCAGTGTGGGATAGCAGTTGGAGGACTGACAACACAAACAGTAGTCCACACTAACTCAATTCACAGTGTACTTACTCCACTTTGAAATTGGATTAAATAATTCACAGCAAATAAGGAGTTAATGTAATTCAAGGGTTTGCTTCATCTTTATGTTGGCACTTTCAATGCACATTAGCTCAAGTTAGAACAAACTAAACCACACCTATGTAGATAAATGCTTGAAGTGTGGTGTTTACCAGTAAAAGCACTTTAAATTTGAATACAATAAATTACTATACTACTATGCATTTACATGGCACTTTTCATTAATAGCTGTCAAAGTGCTTTACAAAAGTAAGTACCATTGTTTTTCAGTTTTACAGATGGAGAGAGAGGCTGAGTAGCTAACACAAGGTCACAGTCAGTATAAGAGTTGGGAATAGAACCAAGGTCTTAACTTCCACCCTTGTGATCACTCCGTTAGGCTACAATTCATAGCTGTTGCCTGAAGGCTATTATTTCCTGTCATAAGACCAGAAAGCTGTTTTCCGCCCAGCTCTGCTTAAGAACAGAATCTATTTTTGCTTACATCTGAAATGCAGAGAGCAAAGCTACCTACGATTTAATAATTTTATTTGAGGTAATGTTGAAATAAGGAACGGTACAGAGTTCAAGCATAGGAGTTTCTGGTCGTCAGGGGATAAGGTACAGATTATCAAGGGGTGCAAAATTCGATTTAGGAGCTGGTGGAGCAAGGATCACATAATAATCTGCAAATTCCCCGACTGGGGGAAAAGTTTAACCGGTCAGAGTACAGACATCGAGATATGAGGTAAGTTATCCACACAACAGCTACTTTCGGTATGTTGGGTATAGTGAGTGAATACGGGGGTGGGGATGGGTCTACCCTCATTTGGTGGGGTTTAATGTTCAGCGGGTTTACGGTTCCAGTTCATACGGTCCGATGGGGAAGGCCTCTCAGTCTCCTTCCCACAGTGTGTACACAATGTCGTACCGGCTCACTCCTCCTGGTACTGTCGGTGGCCGGTGATGTGCTCGATATAGATGTCCCTGGACCATCGGATGGTGTCCGAGACCATGAGGCGCCGCATGAGCCATGCGTAGCATCTACCGATCCCGCAGGTCCGCAGCACACGCTCATTGCAGGGGTCCCAAGCGCCCAGGGCTCCGACAATCAGGGCGTCCAGCTGCACCTCGTAGCCCTTTGCTCTCAGGGTGTCGGCCAGAGGGGCGTATTTTTCCAGTTTCCGAGCTCGAGCTTCTCGGAAGGCTGGCGTCCTGTTCTCGAAGGGGACCGTGATGTCGACAAGGATGATCTTTTTCTGGGTTTCGTTGGTGACAACCACGTCGGGTCGCAGTGGGCTGTCGGTACCGGAGATGGCGCAGTTCACGGCGACCTCCCCCAGGCACGGTGAGATGGCTTTCACCAGGCGGTTCTGGATGGCGTTGCGGCGCAGCTGCCAGGCTCTGGAGTGGGGCTTGCAGCTGCACAGGACGTGGGGCAGGGTCTCGGAGTAGCCGCACTTCCTGCAACGCTTATCTCGGTTCCCGTGGCGGATGGCTCCGTTGAGTGGGACGCAGTTGAGCCGGGCGCGGTGGATGAACCGCCAGTCGGCGAAGCGGGTGAAGCCGCCCCCGGCGAGGAAGTGGTTGCTGGCTTCCCACTTGCTGGTCAGTTCGAAGGCTTTTCCCTGGTCCGGCTTGCGCTTCAGGGCTTCTACGTACAGCGAGTGGGTGGCTGCCTTCAGGGTCCTTTCCAGCAGGCCCCTGGCACTCGGGGTGACTATGGTGTTGCCCTCGGACCTGATCTGTGGCACCAGGACACCCAGCTCCTGGCGCTCCTCACACCACTCCCAGCGGCAGCCGATGCGTTTCCCCAGGCGGCGCGTGGCATTGCGGGCGTGGGACCACAGCAAAGCGATGTCGCCCCCATCTCGGCCGAATTCGCCGTCCAGGAAACCGCTCAGGAAGCTGGCGGTGTCTTGGCTGGACGGGGCTCTACCGATCCGCTTTTGCGTTACGTCGTGGAGGGCTTTCGCTGCAATGCTCTTTACCGTGGCGTCGGGGCACGTCAGCAGGCGGAAGGCGTGGGTGATCACTGCGATGTCACCCAGGTCACCCATGCGGGGGACATTGGCACCGCCATGCCTGTGGGTGATATAGACCAGCTCGTTGCTGGCTCTCACAAAACTAAAACTGAAATGGCAAGGGGGAATTACATCACGATGCCACATATTTATGTGGTACTTAGAAAAGCATGCATATGAATGACTGACAATATCTCCCAATGAAGTTGTTGAATTAGGATCTAAAACTGAAGCTGATAAAGTAGAAGCTTGTCAGGAAATTAAAGGAAGTAGAAGATCCATAGCCTAGATGCAATGTCTTTCTGTAGCCATCATTGGGCGGAGAGAGCAAGGAGGAAAGAACTAACTTCTGTGCAGTGTCTTGTCATGTTTTGGCAAATCTTCTAAAAAAATCTTCATATTTACATATCTGATCATTTGACATCCTTTGGGGATGCTGTACCAGTCATTTGATATTTTGCTAACTAGATTTAAATGTACAAAGCAATGTGACCTGTGTAATATTAATGAATTATCTCCATTATTAAAATGAATAATTATGGATGTTAAACTAATGGACCTTACCGTTCACAAAGAGGCTAATTGTTATGAAAGTTTGTTTCAATTCTGGAAGATAATCAATAAGCAAGGATCATCATAATTTTGCTTCTGCAGAAAGTTAAGCCGCTAAGGGAAGGAATAAGGCCCAATCAGGGAACGTTGGCAGTGCAGATGCAGGCATGGATTCTACAGAACGGGATCAACAGTAAAATTATACGGCAGGAAGAGCATAAGCCGCTGCTTGCAAAAATGGTGACAAAAAGCAGACAGCAGTAAGTGACCAGGAAAGAATGTGTCAATCAGTACTGTGAGAAGTACAGCACAGATGGGTTAACAAACGTACATGCTTGTCAGAATGTGAGATGTGTCAAGAGTGTGTTTAAAACAACTGTAAAAGCAAGCTTAGGAGTAGTATAAGCACAATATGCCTGATGTGGTGTAATGTTCTCTCTTTTCTTCAGCTAGGACCCTGAACAGTGTACACATCGGTGTGAGATTGGCAGTGTGTTCATTGTTAAATATGATCAATCATTGATGAAACACATTAAGGAAAACCTATGACAATTAAGAGTGACAATGACTGATGGCAACGCCAAGATGATACAAAGCTTTGTCCCTGATTTTGTATTCAGGAATTAAATGAGAAGATCAAGGTCAGAGCAAATACAGAGTGAGATAAAAATAAAAAACACATTACATTCTACGAATGAGAAGGACAATTTAGCTGTAAAATGATGCACATCTGTATTCATGCAAAGTACTTGTTTCAAAGAGAAATAATTGTCTGAAGGAGTGTAGGGTTAAGAGCATGAGCAGAACAACATGCTTTGTGTCTTCCTGTTCCGTAGGTGGTACTAATGTAAAGTTAGTGAATGAACATCAGGGAAAGTTAAGTTTGGCTGAAAACCCTATGCAGTTAAAGAGTTCTCTTTTCTGCACTCTTCCCATTTGGGCTTGACTTGTTCCTCAAAGAATTCTAAACAGTTTTTTACTGTGAATTATTCCAATAACTGTAAAAGCTAGACTTGTTTGAAAGAAGACAGTAAATGCTATTATCTGAGTATTTTCTCAATAGTCCCAATTTCACAGACAGATGTTTGTTTATATTAGAGGGAATTATCCCTTTTTGGGTTCAAGAGCGATACTGGACCTCCTCTAAATCTAATAAGCATTATTGTATTCCTTCAAAGAGACAAAAGACAGTAGGAGGTAAAACTGAATTCCGAATGTTTGTAAAGTACTGTAAACAAGGTCTTCGTGTTTCTGAGCAAATATTTTTAGCCAATAATTTAAATTTTCAAGCCTGTGTTACATCACACATTATTAGGGCCCTATCAAATTCACATTGCATTTGGGTCAATTTCACAGTCATAGGATTTTAAAAATGGTAAATGTCATGATTTCAGCTATTTAAATGTGAAAATTCAGGTGTTGTAATTTTCAGAGTCCTGGCCCAAAAAGGAGTTGTGGGAAGGGTCACAAGGTTATTGTAGGGAGGTTGTGGTACTGTTACTCTTACTTCTGCACTGCTGCCTTCAGAGCAGGGCAGCCAGGGTGCATTGGCTGCTGGCCGGGAGCCCAGATCTGAAAGCAGAGCTGCTGCCAGCACCAGTGCAGAAGTAAGGATGGCATGGTGTGGTATTATCACCCTTACTTCACCTCTACTGCCTTCAGAACTGGTCTCCCCCCATGAAATCTGTATAGTATAGGATAAAAGCACACAAAAGACCAGATTTCATGGGGGTGGAGGAGGGAAGACCAGATTTCACAGTCTGAGATGTGTTTTTCATGGCTGTGAATTTGGTAGAGCCCTAAACATTATACATGTAATTTCATTTTTATTATAAAATGAATTTTTTTTTCATTTGAACCAAGCCTATCAGTGCTTTTCTGAGCTCTCTCTTGCTCTGCTGTTCCAGCCATTTTAGTTTTCCTTGTATGTGTTAATATATTCATAGCTGGTGCTTGAAGGTTATTATGACACATCACATTTAAAATAAAGGACTGATCATTTATATTATAAAAAAACATACAAAACCATATGGTTTTGATGTTACATTCAACAGACTTGAATATAAAATTATTGATCTTAAATGTACACAGTCACACTGTAGCAAGGCAAAGACTCACCACCGCGGCGCCTCCTGCTGGTCGTCTTGGAAATTAGCTCTCCAGCATACGGAGCGCCTCCCACTGGCCCTGTGACCCCTCCAGACCCCGGTGCCCTTTACCTTGGGGTGTTGCCCCCAGCAGTAACCCCTAATCCGGGTCTCCCCTCCTAGGGGAACCCACAACCCTCTATCCCCATATTGCTTCAGTGGCTACTGCCAGTCATCATCTAGCCCCCACTCACTGGGGCAGACTGCAGTCTGTAAACCACTCATCACTGGCAAGGGGGGTTTGGACCTGCTGCCTTCCCCTGCAGCCCAGTACCTCTCTTTAGGCCTTGCACAAGGCTTGCAGCCTGGGGAGTTGCCAGGCTGGAGCTCCCCAGCTCTTCTTGCCTTTCCCCAGCACTTCTCTACCTCTGGTACCCTGCTCCCAGGCAGCTAGGACCTTCTCTCTCCACTGCTAGAGAGAGACTGACTTAGCACCTGGCTCACAGCCCTTTTATGGCCCCAGCTGTGGCTGCGGCCTGATTGGGGCATGGCCCCAGCTGTGGCTGCGGCCTGATTGGGGCATGGCCCCAGCTGTGGCTGCTTCCCCATCAGCCTAGTCTTTTCTCTCAGAAGCAGGGTAACTGCCCCGCTATACACACATACAATAAGATAGTCAAAATTGTGAAACTTGGGAGCCAAAAGTTAGGTACACAATAAGTGGCTTGATTTTCCGAGGGCCGAACACCCACAACTCCAACTCTCTTCAGCTGGCACGGAGTCCTCGGCACCTCTGAAAACATCAAGAGACCCAATTAGGCACCCAAGTTTGACAATACTGACCCTCATGTGCCTATATATACCTATATTTAATTACCAGCATGTACATTCATACAATCCTTGGGGCCTAATCCTGCAGCCTGTGTAAGGAATGCAGAACCAGGCACATGAGTTAACTCTTCAAGGTTCTGCCTGCCTTTGAAAATCATTTCAAAGAAAAGAAATGGGTACTCTTTGGACATCTTACATTTGCACGAGAACGCCAGAAAACTGGCTGAGCTTTTCAAAGAGAGAAGTTAGGCATCAAAATCCCACTGAATCCTAACTAGAGTTGGTTGCCTAAACATCTGATGGTCGCCATCATTGTAAGTATACGATGGTCTGGGATTCACAGTTGGTGATTTTATAATGAAGTCAATATTCAGTATTTACTATAATGGTATTGTCATAAATATAAAGGGAAGGGTAAACCCCTTTGAAATCCCTCCTGGCCAGGGGAAAGCTCCTCTCACCTGTAAAGGGTTAAGAAGCTAAAGGTAACCTCGCTGGCACCTGACCAAAATGACCAATGAGGAGACAAGATACTTTCAAAAGCTGGGAGGAGGGAGAGAAACAAAGGGTCTGTGTGTCTGTCTATATGCTGTTTTCTGCCGGGGATAGACCAGGAATGGAGTCTTAGAACTTTTAGTAAGTAATCTAGCTAGGTATGTGTTAGATTATGATTTCTTTAAATGGCTGAAAAAAGAATTGTGCTGAATAGAATAACTATTTCTGTCTGTGTATCTTTTTTGTAACTTAAGGTTTTGCCTAGAGGGGTTCTCTATGTTTTTGAATCTAATTACCCTGTAAGATATCCATCATCCTGATTTTACAGGGGGGATTTCTTTATTTCTATTTACTTCTATTTATATTAAAAGTCTTCTTGTAAGAAAACTGAATGCTTTTTCATTGTTCTCAGATCCAAGGGTCTGGGTCTGTAGTCATTTAGGCAAATTGGTGAGGCTTTTTACCAAACCTTGTCCAGGAAGTGGGGTGCAAGGTTTTGGGAAGTATTTTGGGGGGAAAGACGTGTCCAAACAGCTCTTCCCCAGTAACCAGTATTAGTTTGGTGGTGGTAGCGGCCAAACCAAGGACAACGGGTGGAATATTTTGTACCTTGGGGAAGTTTTGACCTAAACTGGTAAAGATAAGCTTAGGAGGTTTTTCATGCAGGTCCCCACATCTGTACCCTAGAGTTCAGAGTGGGGGAGGAACCTTGACATGGTGGCAGAGGTGGGATATTTTGTACCTTGGGGAAGTTTCATGTCAAGGTGGGGTCCTTGCAGCCCAACGGGAGAGGGCTGATGACAGAGAAGTTTCCCCAGGGTGGAGAGAGCAGGTAACAGGGCAGCATTGGGTAAAAAGGGAGGAACAGAGGTAAGGACGAGGAGAACGCCCAGGTCTTCTAGCGGCTCTAGGGGGACAAACACCCCCCCCCACCGCCAGGCCCTTCTCCACCGCCTCCTGGGCGGCAGCCTCCAAAGCTAAGAAAAAAACTACCTTCCCATACATTTTGGAGGCCGCCACAATAGCCATGGGTCCTACCACCTTCGCCAGCGCCTGCACATATCAATTTTAGTGCATCTAACTCGTTAAGATGGCAGAGTGTTTTCATCTGTCAGTCAATTCCTTTTCTTTGACTTCAAGTGATTCAGTGTAGAGAAGTTACTTTCACAAATGTAAGCGCTTCCAAACATAGAACAGTTTCGACAACCACTTTTTCAGATTTGGGAAACAGGACTCTGAAGCAGTTTCCAAAACTGAATATCACTTTCAGGGGCTGCACCCAAGAAAAAAAATCAGCCTGCAGTTTGCAGATACTGTTGCAATTCAGAAGGCTGGTCATTGACAACAGCTGCAAGTGGATCATTAAAAAAGATCAGATGAGGCTGAAAACTTGTAAAATTTGTTGATATTAAGCATCATTTCAACATCAGTAGTGTACCTGCTAAACTGACTTGCATTTGTGCCATGCTGCATGCAAGTGCAGCATGTTGTAAAGTGGACAAAATCCAAATGCAACAGCTGAGTCTTTTGAAAAGTGCACCTTTGCTTCTGAAACTATCCAAGTGATCAATGAGGTCTGACAAGTCTGGTCCATGCCTTGCAATTGCAGATTCCAATAATTTAGAGGTTCGTTTGTCGATAAAAAATACCATATTGAAAAGAAAAATGGAATATTCCAGCTTTTCCAGGAACATCTCAGTATCAAAACTTGCAGTGTTTTTCAGAAAAGCAATTATCTCTTTGAAGTGCAAGAAACTTCTCAAAAAGCATTTATCACAGTTCAGCCATCACACTTTGCATCCACTTCTTTGAGAAAAGCCACAAATCTGTGAAGATACAGTGATGTGTTGCCACTTCCAATCAAGTTTGTAACTCATAACCAGGTTCATGTTGAAACCTGACCTTTAGTTCACTCACAGCAGGTGTTCCATCTGTAACAACAGCCACCAACTTTTCCCCCCAAATCCTCCCAACTCCTGGTCAGACACAGGAGTCGTCGACCTGGACTGTAGGTTCAGAAAAACGGCCAAGCTGAGGGCTGCCATGAAGCTCCAAGGCGAGCAAATCCGCCAATAAGCGCAAGACCCACCAAGGTAGAGCAGGAACTTTGTCACAGAACTTAAGTGACACTTTTTTAATATGACAGCTATTCAATTATTTTGAGTTTGTTTACACCTATAGTTGTGTCAAAATGTACTCAGCAGCACATTAAAAAGGATACTCTCAAACTGAAACACTAACAGAGTGTATGAATGGCACGGGACTTCTATTTATTTAGGTGAGGGATTTGTGGAGAACTATGTATGGAAGCTTCCCTTCACTTCTAACTTATCACAAAAAGAAAAGGAGGACTTGTGGCATCTTAGAGATTAACCAATTTATTTGAGCATGCCGATTAAGTGAGCTGTATCTCACAAAAGCTTATGCTCAAATAAATTGGTTAGTCTCTAAGGTGCCACAAGTCCTCCTTTTCTTTTTGCGGATACAGACTAACACGGCTGCTACTCTGAAACCTAACTTATCAGAAGCATTTTTCCCTCTGAAGGTGCTTCTCTCCGGTGTTCACTGTATACAGCATCTATTGAGCTGCCCAGCTCATGTGTTTAAAAAATTAGCTCAGAAGTACTGGACAAGTAGGACTTCAGTAAGCTCGTGTTTTGAGATAGGTTAATTTTGGGCGAGATTGTAACCCTTACAGTGTGTGCACTCAAGCAAGGTGTAAGCCACTCTCTTGTGCTTGCTTCCCACAGGCCTCAATTCAACAAGGAACTTAATGCAATACAGAACTTTCAGCATGTGAATAATGTCAATGACTTCAGAGACTTGTTGCCTAAGTAGCTGGGGGTACAGGTGGGAAAGAGAGGGAAACAGAGGAAGCCACTGCTGCCAGGCAGCTACTTTGCCTCCTGCACAGGTTTGTGCTCCTTACCCCTTTCCACAGATTGGTCAGCACAGCTGAGCCAGTGCAGAGAAAGAAAAACCTGAGCCAGGAGACAGACTGGCACAGATTACTCTTCCCATGGAACAAGGGGGAAGCAGGGACCAAACTGTGGCATGACTCTCTTAATTCAGTCCCTGCTGTGCTTCAGGGGCAGTACAGCTATGCAGTCCCCCTCACTTGGCAGGCTATGAGATTATAATCCAGGCCCTTGTGCTTTAGATAAAAGTGCATTTATCAAGTAACACAGAATACCTAAACTAAAACCAAAATGTGCTTTTTACTTAAGGGAATGAATTTCTTCAGTGTTTCCATATGGAAACAAGAAAAAACAAATGAATACATTACAAAACAGCACCTTCTGCATTTGACTATATTTCCATGTTCCTTTTGGTCCCCCCAGTTCTCATTGCCTCATCTTTGAGAGTTTTTATTTTTATTAGCTGGCCCTCAATTTTTTATTCACTTTCCTCTCATTCTCACTTCTTCTGTCCCCTTTTAACTTCATTCTACTACATTCCAGCTAGTAAAAACAAAGTCTATCAAAGGCAGAAGACACAACAAGAACAGGAAGCAAAGAACAAAAAACAACAAAAAAAACAACTAGTGTTTTGATGCTGAGATTAAAGTTTCAATAACGCTAAGAAAAAAAGCCTGTCAGAATTAAACTGCCATTTTAAAGAATAGATTATTAGGATTGTGCCATCTGTTATTCCAAATGCCTGTGTTTTTTGTAGTCCTCATTCCTGTAACTCAGTCTTCACTCCTGTAAAGCATCACTAGCAATCAGCTTTTCAAGCTCCTCTGACAGACTCTATTCTGTAGATTTCAAAGTTGGACTAAGAAAGAAGGAATTCCTAAAGCAGTTCACTTCCTGCAACACTCAGGAGACAAAGTCCAGATCAGCTACTCCAGGTTATCAGATCATTTCACACTTACAAGCATCAGTCCTGCACTCACTGAAGTCAGTGGAAATCTTTTAACTGACTTCCATGGAACCAGGATTAGGCACACAGAATGCTGACAGCAATGGATATAGAATAGTAGATATTATTTGTATTAGGTAACCACTTCTCTAAATCTTATACCTTTCAGGGATGGGTGAATCAAAAACACTTTCCAAACATTGGCCATCTTTTCAGCTAATATACATCCTATTGAGTATCTACCTCAGTCTGATGCTTTGAAGATGAATATTTACAAAGAGCAAATACAAGAGGGGTGTGAATACAGGAGACATGAATGTTTGAGAAATTGAATAGTTGTTGGTGGATTTTTAAAAACTATTCACTGAACTTTAGTTTTGATGCTAAAGGAGGCTCGTCTGAGATAAATTTGCAATGAGAACCTACCTACACAAAAAGGGACACCACCACTGTGGCCAGATCTATGGTACAAGTACACTGATGCCACAATAGCTGAATGCACCAGATCCCCAGGGGTGGTGAACATTGGCATTGTCACTTCACTAACTTCAGTGAAAGTATGCTGATTTGCACAGGCTGAGGATCTGACCCCTAGAGTACATTCATTCCCCTGCCCCTCCTCCCCCCCCCCCCCCAGAAAAAAAAGGAAATAACCCACTCTCTCTGGAATCCAGAGATTTCTGCCTGCTCAAGAGTGAAGATTCAGTAATTAAATTTACTGCTGTTTCATCCAACTATTGATGGGGAAAGAGCCAATTCTTTATCATTCCTGTAGACAATGGGCCAAGATCTGAATCCAGTTACACTTGGGCAATCTCCTTGACAAAGGAGTCTTTCCATCTTCTTTTAGTCATGACAACTCTTCCCCCACCCCCGTATTTTCTTTCCTTTCACCCTCCTTCTCCCTGACACCCAGCTGTATGAAGATTAATAGGTGCAGTTGTTTACATACCTGTAACAGAGTGACCTTCAAGGTGATTATGAAATGGGAGTCAAGAGCTCTTTCCTCTTCATTAGCTTTATCTTCCAGCTGATCTGTCTTTGCTACAGTTAGCTTTGTTTTAGTACAGCTGTTATAGTCTCTCTTACTTCCTTTACCTTTTAACACAGAACTGGTATTTTATATAATATATAGAGTCCCTCCCTTCTCAGAGAAGAATACACCTTTTTATTTCTGACTGGGGGCACTGAATGTGCATCACTCTCTGGGGCAACTCTGCCATATGCCACGAGTAAGTTGGTAGGTCACACTACCAAATAAAACTAAAGTTTGGATCTTTTCCCCTGGAAAACGTGACATTTTAATTATAAAGGCACTGGACATGAAGGGCCAAACATTTTGTGGTTTCAGGGTACTTATACCACAGATCTGGCCAGTGTTATTGTCACACTGTTTGTGCAAGTTCTCATCTATGTATTCTTAAAATATTAAGTTATTTGGTGTTATGAAGGGGAGATAATACAAACAGGCTATGGTGCATGAGAGCACTCACCAGTATGTACATATCCCTACACAGGTTACATAGAACACCCCAGTATATTTACATGCCCTTACAATAAGTATTTCTCCGATTAGCAAAGCTATTTTCAAGGGTAATACTTAATGAGGTCAATTAATTACTGTTGGTACAAAGGGCTGCAAAATTGCATATCCTGCACCATTCAGGCTAATGAGCCACAAGGGGGAGTGTATCTTTAATTTCTGGCCCAAGCACCATAAGAGCCTCCTCAACAGAGGCTTCCTGGGGTATAACCACGTCAGTGCATTTTCTGGTTAACCCCTCCCCACCTAGCACTACCACTGCACTGACAGGCTGTTGGCCCCACCCGAATGAAGCAGATTGTGGGAATATCATACAGACTTTCCATCACAAGGGTTATCATTGGTAAAAATCAAGCCCATTCTATTTTATTTGGGGCGGGGGGGGGGAGAGGACAGCAACTCATGGTCTGAAGAGTAATTCTCCAAAAGTGGTTGTGGACAAGTTCTCATGACCACATATCAATCCATGACGATTTTTCATATCTAACCATGTATTTTTATTATTTGTGTATCAGTGTTTACAGGGCAGTTTGACACGGCTCACATATGCAGTTTGAATTGAAAATGGATCCTTTCAATAGCAGAAAACAGTCAAATTCCAGCTCTGTGTAAAGAGCCAGTCTAAGGTGGGAGTCTTGAGCGGTGTCTGCAGGTCTTGGGAGCAGCAAACCAGACATTTTCAAAGAACTAATAGGGTGATCCATGAACAAAACAGCACTGGAGCACCTAGAAGCCTTAAGATTGGACTTTCAGATCACACCAAAAGTTTCGGTTGAGGTGGCAGACAGCTAAACTCTCTTAAGGTGTTATTTTTGGTTTGTTTTAACTCAGCAAATCCGATCTGGAGTCACAATGTTATACAGGAGATCAGACTATATGATACAATGGTCCCTTCTGGCCTCAAAATCCATGAGACAATAACCATGGAATCCCCTCTGCCAAATTTACAACATCAGTTTTCAGAGCAAAACTTCACTGTAAGCTATCAGTCTTATTGATGACTGATGTTCTGGTTCCACTTCCGCCCATTCTTAGGCATCTGTCATTTCCAATGCCTGCATGAGAGGGTGTCAGATTAGCCCAGCCTGATCCTCCTCTATTCCTGCCTTCATGGATGGATGGGAAGGGGGCTACTCCCAACCCAAAATAAGGGGAGAAGCAAGAGGGGGCCTTGTACAGCTTATTATATTGGAGCAAATACCTTAGAGGGTAATGGCTTTCGGCAACTTAACACTCCTTGCAGGCTAACTAGGTTAGCGGGAGGGAGACTGCTCAGGGTCAGTTTTGTTTTCTTCTAGCACACACGATGGGGGTTTTCCTTTCTACCAGAAGCTGAAGGACTCATTCTGAAATGAGTTCAAGGAACTTGAAAATACAATATTTTATGGGAGGAAGGAAAAGGCAAGAGAAAGTACAAAAATACACTTTGTAATTTCATTTGTTGTTTTAGACAGGCTCCTTTTTGGAGCCGATGAAAACAACCCCACAGAAAACAGAGCTGTGACGCAGTGTATAATTAGCTCTTGCTGAGAGCATAACAACAACATTGCCTCTGCATTCCCAGGGCACAGCCAGTATCGCTTATTAACAGAAGAGAGATTTGTTGCTATAAGCAGCAGCATCCCCTCTTCATAAATTCACAGGTAATCTTTTGTTGTTGTGGTTGAAGCATCTATGCCTGTGCAAGCTTTATGTTGCTTATAAAAATAGTTTTTATTAGTCTATCCTCAGTGAAGGTCAAAGAAAAGATAAGCTTGGAGACTGAAGTCTTTTAAATGAAGACAGTATACATCACAAAATGTTACAATACATGTCTGTGGTAGAAACCTTGACCTGGCTTTGGGGGTTTAGAAATAATTCACTCTATATGCTAGACTTTACCGAAGCCTTTTCTGACCCAGACCATAAAGCCATTTATTCCAGTAAATTGAGATGGTTTCCTAGTATGGACTATTTTCCACAAGAGACTACACTGCGACCAAACTTATTTTATGTAAGAATCCAGGGGAAGACTTGACAGGCTGTGAAAGGGAAAAGGCTTTATCCATTGCAACTTGCCTGTGCAGTTGTCTAACTACGAGTTGCAGATTACAAGGGCAGGAAAAGGGAATTCTAGTCAAATGCAATGAAATGTCTTGATTGTATGAAATAGGGTTTGGTTTGTTCTTTGGGGTTTTTTTGAGCATTCTACAAAAAAAGGAATAAAATGCTGTTTGTCTTTAGGAATGTTACCTACATGTCAAATGGTCTCCAAGGAACAGTCACTTAATATACCCAGTAAATTTATTTTTGGTGGGGGTCGGGGGAGAGAGTCAGGCTCATAATTACCCCCAGTGTGTTAATATATGAAAAACAGCAGAAGAGTGTTGATTGATTGCTGTGAATTTCTGGCAGCTGTAGCTTTTGAAGCATGAAATACATTAGCATTGTCTCCTAATGTCTTTGATAATTGTTCTGAGTTGATGCCTGTCTTCTGAACTAGGCCTATTATTTATTCACAAAGAAGTTAGTGGCTGTAAAAATTAAACATGTAGTAAATAGAATGACCTCTATTTCTTCAGGAGAATGACATTTCTACAAAGGACAACAGAAGAAATAACTTACACAGTTAGTAATTGATACAGGTCTAATTTAATCTGCATTGTCCAAATACCTTTGCCCTTTACAGCTTAACTGTAACAAGCTCCTGGTTGAATTTATTGCATCATTAGCCATCCAGTATAACGGTGTTTTTGGTGTAAGAAAGTCCGACAGTGAAATATCGACACTGTTTAAAGGAATGTTTCTGTGATATGGTGTCTGGTTTGTAAGGCACAATGGATCACTTTAAGTCGCTGTCTGGAAAGGACCTTAAAATAATAATAAATAACTTCACACAGATGCTCAAATGCCACACTTAGGAACGTACATAGCACACCTCAAACATAACTGATCAAAGGAAGATAGCAAAGTATGTTTATTCCACGTAATAGAGGGGAGAAAAAGAATGTTGATAAGGAAAGATTCGTAAGACAACGCACCTGTCCAAATGATAAAGAAAGGACTCCAGCATTCAGAGCTTTATCATCTGCTACTATTTATATTGACTGGTTCTAGGCACAATGGCAAAGAACAGGACACATTGTGCTAAGTGCTGTACAAACACATAACAAAATGGGCCCTGCCCCAAGGAGTTTACAGTCCAAGCATAAGACAAGAGGCAACAGATGGTAAGAGAAACAGGACAAACAAACAGGGGTGTAAAAGTAAACAATGAGACAATGATAGGCGGGGGTCTTAGCGCACTTGCAGTAAGATTCATTTTTTGTAGGCATCATGGCAATGGAGTTTTGAGGAGGGATCTGAGGGATGATGAGGTATCTTTGTAGATGTTTAAGGGTGTGGGACAACTCTGGAGAAAGCACAAATTTTGTTTGAAGATTTAACCAGTGGGCAGTGGAGGCTGGCATCATTGTCCGATTGCAGGTGAGCAGACAGCTCGAGAGCAAGGCATCTTGGCAGTATGGAAACAGACTCTGAAGGACCTTGAAAGTGAATACAAGCAGCTTATGGCAGATGTCAGAGAAGGGGTAGTCAGTGGAGGGATTCAAAGAGAATAAGGATGACAGGGTCAAAGCAATGGTCTAGGAAAAGGATTTTAGCAGCAGCATTCTGAATGAATGAAGGAGCAAGATTGTATTTGTCAAGGCCAGAGAGAAGGATGTTGCAGTAAATCAAGACACAGGACGATGAGAGCTTGGATGAGAGTTTTAGTTGTGTGCATAGATAGGAAAGGACATATCTTAGAGCTGCTAGGCTGAAAGAATCAGCAAGATTTAGATATAGCCTGGATGTGAGGACTTGTTATTTATGAAGAATTCTACAAAAGCACTCAAACAAAATGGAGAAGCTAGAACAGGTTTATAGGATTTCAAGAAAGGCACAGGTGGCAATAAAAAGCAAGAGCAGATACCACTGCTCCTTTTATGGTACGAGTAATAGAAGGTGGCTGAAGGGCTAACGGCAACAAGTACATCAACAGTCAATGTAGTAAGTGGCAGAATTAGCTGCAGTGACATTAACTACTCTCCCTTGATTTTGATTCAGTCTGTGCAAAGAAACCCTCCTCCTAAGAGTAATACTATAGGAGTTGATGAGCCAGGCCTTTCTCCCACTATGACGTGGAATATACATTAGCATCAGAAAGATCACACACAGAGTATCCACTGGAGAAGTAGAAATAACAATCACTGAATCCCCTAAATAGGCAGAAGCTATCTTCCACATGATTTTGAATTGGCCTTAGCCCGTGTTACTGTTGGTTTGTAAGTCTAATGGTATGTCTTCACTGCACAGTTGACCTAGGCTCTAACCTTCCTTCTGTCCACAAAGAACTGACCTGAGCATGAACTAGCAGGTCTGGCTGGGGCACTAGGCTAAAGATTGAGTACTGCTTTCACTCAGGCTGGCACCCTACCCACTGTACAGTCAGAATAGATCACTCAAGTACTTATAGTTCTGCAATGCCTTCCCACAATTCCCTCTGAGAGCCCAAACAGACAAGTTCTCTCACAAATCACTAGGGAAGAATCATAGACCAACGCAATTTATTGTAGCACTAACAACCACTGTGCAAGACTCAACAGGTTTCAAATCCAGGCCCACAGAGCTGCCAGGCATCAGACCTCTCCATACCCTCACCCAGTGGCAGCTGTAAGCAGCTCACACTCCACTATCAATGACTCTCTGTTGACAGACAACAGGAAGTCCAGCCTCAAGGCCCCTGATTGGATCCCCACCATATATAAACCTAAGGGGCATTCCAAAAAGTGTCTAGGCAAGAGTGTGGATCTCCTGTAGCTGCCATAACCATTCCTGCTAATACTCCAGGCTTTGACCTCTGCTTAATTTGGACATTGAGTCCAATTTCAGGAGTGGGTCAGGAGGCAGACTTTGATCTTTGGTATCGACCCCAGCCTGGAACTCTGCTATGAACTTCTCTGCTACTCTCAGCTTTGAGTTTTACCCTGCTCTGAACCTGACACATGGGATGTGCCCCTAGAAGTCCTAGCAACCACACATGGATGAGTGCAGGCACCAGTGAGGAAAAATTGTCTTTACAGAGTGTCTGCTCACACCTAGGCTCAGCTAAACCCAGGTACCAATCACCCCAGTTAATGACAACAAAGATATACCTTAGTAGAGGATGCATTGCTGATGCAGGGACACGTAACAGGCAGTTTTGAAATAATGATGCAGATGTTCCTGCAACCACACTGGAAAGTAAAACTTTCAGAGACGGAATAGGCCTTTTCTAATAGTTGTCTAATAGTTTAAAATTAAGGATCGTTGAGGGGCAATGCCAGGGGAAGTAACCTTAATGGCTCTAGCCCATGCTTCTTGGGGGGGAAATCACTGAAATCAATTAACAGGGTAGATTAGATGGAGGACTGCTCTGCACTGGGAACTTACAGTAGCATAGCTAAGTCTTTCAGCAGTGTGAAAAATCCATACCCCTGAAAGATGGATATACCAACCTAACTCCCACCATATAGACAGTGCTAGGAAGAATTCTTCTATCAACTTAGCTATCATCTCTTGGCGGAGTGAATTACCTGTGCCAATGGGAGAACTCCTCCATCAGCATCGGTAGTGCCCACTAAAGCACTACAGCAGTGCAGCTGCACCGCTGTGGCATTTTATGGGTAGCCATAACCTGAGAGAACCAGATTGAGAGTCACGCAGCCACAGCCAGAATCTAGGCTGTGCTAGGAGAATGTAAATTGGGGCAGTTGCGTTCCTATAATTTAAGGCAAAATTATAGCTTAGGTTGTAGTCAAACATAAGAAATATGGGCATAGGCGGTTTTAAAAATCCTTTTTTCCCTCCAGTGCTTTGTTCCAATTACTAAATAAAACACACTGTTTTAAGCAGACTATTGGTCAATATCTCACAGGTTGCATGTTCCCAAGGGGAGGAAATGCAAGTTCCTCAAATTCATTTGGATCTGCAGGATGATAAACTATTGGTATACAGGACAGCATTCCTGGGTCCCAATCTACAAGTGGAAGAAACATGTGAGAGCTAACAGCAAGAAGCTGAACTCCTAAAGGGGTGCACTTGGAGAAATCAGAAAGACCACAAAGTTAGATGCAAGTTATCTATGATTTGCCAAACAGACACTGGGCTAGATTTTGAACCCTCTATTCATACTACTAAGCAGCTACTCACATGAGTAGTGCCCCTGGAGTCAGTGGGACTATGTCTCTGTCAATACCTGCTCATTAATGTAAAGAAGGGTTTTAAAAAAATCAATCCCATAGGAATTTGTCTTTGCCACAGACACCACCATCTTTCCACACTGAGAGCAAGGCCGGCATTCAGAGCCCTGCACCTGCTCCTTTTGAAGTCACAGGGGCCAAATCTTGGTCCCCAGTTTGTCTATTTTTCACTGGTCCCAGTACAAAGAAGCCATCAAGTTGATGAATCTAGCTAAGAGTTGCCCTGGAATAAGGGAGTCCTTGGGTGCTGTTGTAGCAGCTCCTGTCCCATTATCCTTCCCAGCCCCGCCAGCATAGAGGGCAAGATTAGGAAAAAAGGGGCATTGTCAGCATACCGTTACATTCCAGAGATCTTCAGCTGCTTGAAAGTCCTTACGGACAACTGGCATCGGGTGGGATTTAGAGCCGGCCTGGTGCTGCCTCAAGTTGTACCAGGTAGAAGTGGCTTTCAGCTGCCTTTACACAGAGCCCTTTTGAGCTGTGCCAGGTGCAAGAAAGTCAGCCCCAAAGATGTGGCCCATGGGAGATTTGTCATTGATTTCAATGGAGCAGGTCGGAGCCCTAGTCTCCTGTTCTCTCACATACAGAAAAATTAAGCAATTTTCCTTAAGTGCACTTATGCAACTACCCTAAACATTAAGCTTTGTTCATTTAGTAGAAGAATAGATACTGAAAAGAAAAAAGCATCCAGTATCTGTAAGCAGGACATGGTTGGAGTTGCATGGATGTTGCTGATGCAAAGGCAATGAGCAAAGACCTACAATACCTTATGATAGTGCAACAAATGATTCTGGAGAGAACTAAAATAACTGAAACAGACATTCAGGGAAAAATAAAAGCATGTAGAGACTCCTCTTCCCCCCACCTTGCTCTTTTTTTAAATTAACAGTTGGGCCTGGAGAGCTGTAACGTACACTGCAATTCACCCATCTCCATTAGTTCATTTATCTTTGGGTGGGGATGTTTTTTCTCCTCCCTGCCCCTTTGTTCCTATTGGGCTTAAATTTACCCTTTAACTTACTTTCTTATCTATGATTGTTTATTTTTTATAAAATTAAGATTATGAGGCAAAATATCAAATGGATTTAATCAACTGTTACACTTTATCTGCTGCATGTCACAGGTTTGACAGTTGCAAGAAATATCAAGACTTTATTATATAAAATATAAACACAAAGCTTTTCCAGATAAAGGATCCAATACTTCAAAGCCAAATGGGATTTTGTATGAGCAAGGGACAGCATCAGCCTAAAAGTATTATTTAAGAATATTTTCCTTAATCCAGAAAGTAATGTTCTCTTATTCAATAAGATACAGAAAAGAATAAGAGTGCATAATGAAATTTAACAGATATGTTTAGTACCAGGGGCTTGATTCTGATCACATTTACTCTGGTTTAACATCAATGTAACTCCATTGACTTCAGTGGATTTACTCTGGAGTGCAAGCATGATCAGAATCAGGCCCTGTGGCAATCGTAGAACAAGTGTGCAATAAAACTCTACCAAAGACACTGTACTGTACTTTACATCACTAACTGAAAACTAATTATAACTCTCGGTTCCTAATAGCCTAACAGGCTTATTATCCCAAATCACTTTAAAATGACAAAATAAACAAAACCAAAACACTGGTCTTCTCCTGCCTTTATCTGCATTTAACAGCATTACACACAGATTCAGTAAAATATATTTACAAGTGTTGTGACCAGTTATAAAATGTTGACAGTACAGAGTGTTTATGTACTGTAGTGTAGTAAAATTGTCCCCCTGTTAACTCTAAATCAGTCTCTGAATAGGTATTGGTGCTTTTTCAGCTATAGCGGAGCTCAAAAGAAAATGTCATCTGTGATGTCTGTAGCAGCATTTCTGCAATGAAGAATGTCATGGCTGAATTGACACATTCTATTAAGGTATAAACTTACCCGATTTGGTATAACTGAATTCTCAAGACAGATCATATTTTTGTAAGATAGTCTTTTTGTTTTTTTTTTAAATGAAAAAAATCAAGAATTGTAAACTTCAGTTTGATTAATATACAGTGTCATCTACACACAGCAGCCATATCAGCTCATGCTGTTATCTCATCAGATCTCATAAAACAAAGCAGTGCCAGGACTTGTTAGTATCTGGTAGAGAGACATAGAAATACCTGCCTGCTGCAGGATTTGGCCTTGTTGATTTAGCAGGTGTATTCCTCTGAGTCAGTACTAAACCAGTGCCACAGTAGGTTGCGTGGGATCACAATACTGTGCGAGATGCCACCTTTTGGATGAAGAATTGACCACTTGTGTTGTTGAAAAATCCCACAATGCTTTTAGCAGGACAGGCATTATCTAGAACTGTGAGATACACACGAGTTCAGGTTTGCAAGGGTTCATGCACATCTACCTTTTTCAGTTTCGATTCATGGGTACGTGTCTTTCCTTTGCTCGCTTTGGACAAATCAAAGATTTCAAAGACAAACAAAACCATCAAGTTTCACTTAGGCTCGGTCTACACTACAAAGTCTTACTGGCAGAGTTACGTTGGCTAGTAGTATGAAAAAACCACACCCCCTAGCTGACACAGCTGTGCTTGCAAAAACCATGTTAGTATAGTCACATCTATCCAGAAGAGTGTTTCCCCCCCCCCCCCCAGCATACAAGAGTCACTGGGGGAAGTGGTGTAGCGATGCCAGAACCTCTTTTGCTGACATATGCTGTGTCTCCATTAGGGGGCTTTGCTGCCACGACTATAGCAGCATAACTATATCTGCAGAGGTTATTAATGGGCTGTGCTTTAACTACCCCATCTAGACCTTGCTGGAGCACTCTAAAATGGACCTGTTTCCTGTGAACTACATGAATGTAAATTAGGTATCTTCTAGAGTGCAAAACACACCCCTCTATGGCACTTTGAAACTAAGGGCTTGTCTGCACAGCACCAGCACACTGCAGTCGTGATCTTAAAAGTCCATAAATGAGCACAGGTTCACAAACCTTACCGCAGCTTTTGGCAAGCAAGGGTTAGACTCTGCCTAGCTCTAGATTTTATCCATGTTTCCTGGTCATATTTCAATCTAGTAATTATATTCCACCTACTTAAATATGCTCTACAATGGCAATTAAACCAAATATTCCTTCCATTCTGCCTTGCACTGCTCTTTAGTGTTGATGTGGTTTGATATCCACCACATTTCTTCCCAGCAAGGCAAAATTTAAGTAATGGGTTAAGCAATCCTGTACTATATATAACTACAGTGGAACCTCATTCAGTTACAAATACCACAGGAATGGAGGTTGTTTGTAACTGAACAAAATGTTATGGTTGTTCTTTCAAAAGGTTACAACTGAACATTGACTTAATACAGCTTTGAAACTTTAATATGCAGGAAAAAAAAGCTTCTTTTAACCATCTTAGTTTAAAATGAAAGTGCAAAAACAATTTCCTTACTTTTTAAAAAAGGATTGACCTTTCCCTTTTTTTAGTAGTTTATGTTTAACAGTGCTGTATGTGTTTTGAATTTTTTGTCTCTGCTGCCACCTGAGTGAGTACTTCCGGTTCCACATGAGGTGTGTGGTTGACTGATCAGTCTGTAATTCTGATGTTCTAATGTATAGGCCCTGATCCTACAATCCCATTAGAGAAGGCTAACTGCTGTACCAAGCCCCATTAACTTAAGGACTCCAGTCGTGCAAGGTCTTGCCTGCACAGTCCCAATCAGCCACATAGTATGTAAAATATGCTGAGCTCTTGGGTATTTATAAAAAGAAAAGGAGTACTTGTGGCACCTCAGAGTCTAACCAATTTATTTGAGCATAAGCTTTCGTGAGCTACAGCTCACTTCATCGGATGCATCCAAAAGCTTATGCTCAAATAAATTGGTTAGTCTCTGAGGTGCCACAAGTACTCCTTTTCTTTTTGTGAATACAGACTAACATGGCTGTTACTCTGAAACCTGGGTATTTATAAATATTGCTCATGAACAAATGAATTAGTTTTCAAAGGAACAAATCTCCTCCAAATCTCTTGCAACAATTTGGTTATGGGACTCATAGTTCCTGAAACTTAGGACAAATACTTCATGTCCTTATTGCTGTGACCTAAACAGACAAAGTCCACATTTAAGTCTTATGAAATCTGTTTAATAGCATATGTATACTCTACCTTGTAGAAGCAATGAGATACTCTACTACATCTCAACTAATGCGAGAGCATTGCTGATAAGGAGGTGGCTCATCAGAAAAGAAATTTCTGATGATCAAATGAAATTTTTTATATTATGTATTATGTTGAACAAACAAATATGGGGCTACTTTTAGATGAGCATACAAAGAATTGCCTCCAAAGTTAAGGCTTGTACTTGTGAGATTGTTTTAGTCAACAGAAATTGTTCATTGTCCATTTAGAATTTAAGAAATTAATTAGTCCTTTCGATGCTTTAATACTTTTCTGTTAGTTTCCAGTCTTAGCAGTCTCCTCCTCTCTTTTTAATGAGAAAACATCTTTCCACTCTCTCCACTAAATACTTCAGGTCCCTAAGGTTAGAGTTGATTTTAAGCCATATATTCTCATTGTTGTATACAGTGTGTTGTCTCCCTAATATCCTGGAACTGATGTGGTTACAAGGTGGGTGAGGCAATCTCTCTCTCTCTCTCACCAACAAAAGTTGGAACAATAAAAGATATCACCTCACCCACCTGGTGTCTATATATTCCCAAGCATTTTTCTAGTCTCCTGTGCTCTAATAAGCTTCCTTTTCTGTAAGGTTCATAGGGTTCAGTAATAGAGAAAGTGTTACTGTGTGTTAATGGTACCAGCTGCCAACAATCTTTTATTTAAAGTGATGGTTAAGAATTTCAAAAGTAAAAGCTGCTTTTTCCAGAGATCTGCCATTGATCTTTGGTCACCAGTTCATACCTGGCCCAGCCTAATAGGTGGCCAAAAGTTACTACCTCCACCAGTAATGAGGAATGCATGCAGACAGGCATCTACCCCAATAGAATCACTCACCCAACTGGCACTAATTAAAACCCATGTTAACAAGTCACAGCAGATCGATTAGAGGCCCAATTTCTTTTTTTGCTCTTGTGGGTAATTAATCCACATCGGAGTTGAGGTGAATTGGCAAGAGAGTATAGAGAAGCCCATGTTGCTATATTGTACCTGTTCTGTGGGTAAACAGATTACTTTCTCTTTCAAACCTTTTGAATCAGTCACTTTTCAAAAGTACTAAAAGTCATTAAAAGTGTAAAATATGATACTATATTTTATTTATGGTATGCATCATCTACTCATATACTAGGGCTGTCAAGCAATTTAAAAAAATCAATTATTAATCACGCTGTTAAAGAATAATAGAACACCATCTATTTAAATATTCTGCATGTTTTCTACATTTTCAAATATATTGATTTCAGTTACCACACTGAATACAAAGTATACAATGCTCCCTTTTATTATTTTTGATTAAATATTTGCACAGTAAAAAACAAAAGTAGTATTTTTCAATTCACTTAATACGAATAATGTAGTGCAATCTATCATAAAAGTTGAACTTATAGATGTAGAATTATGTACAAAAATATAACTGCACTCAATAAAACACTGTAAAACTTTAGAGCCTACAAGTCCACTCAGTCCTACTTCTTGGTCAGCCAATCACTCAGGCAAACCAAAGTTGATTACAATTTGCAGGAGATAATGCTGCCCAATTCTTGTTTACAATGTCACCTAAAAGTGACAGCAAGTGTTTGCATGGCACTGTTGTAGCCGTCATTGAAATATATTTATGTGCCAGATATGCTAAACATTCGTATGCCCCTTCACGCTCCAGCCACCATTTCAGAGGACATGCTTCTATGCTGCTGAGGCTTGTTAAAAAAATGCGTTAATTAAATTTGTGATTGAACTCCTTGGGGGAGAATTGTATGTCTCCTGCTCTGTTTAACCCACATTCTGCCATATATATTATGTAATAGCAATCTCGGATGATGACCCAGCATATGTTGTTCGTTTTAAGAATACTTTAACTGCAGATTTGACAAAACGCAAAGAAGGTACTAATGTGAGATTTCTAAAGGTAACTACAGCACTCGACCCAAGATGTGCCTTCCAAAATCTGAGAGGGATGAAGCGTGGAGCATGTTTTCAGTGGTCTTAAAAGAGCAACACTCTGATAAGTAAATTACAGTACTGAACCACCGAAAAAGAAAATCAACTTTGTGTTGGTGGCATCTGACTCAGATGATGAAAATGAATGTGTGTTGGTCCACACTGCTTTGGATCATTATTGAGCAGAACCCATCATTGGCATGGATGCATAACAAAAAAAAAATCTACATTTGTAAGATGCACTTTCACGATAAAGAGATAAGACACACTACAATACTTGTATAAGGTGAATTGAAAAATACTGTTTATCATTTTCACAGTGGAAATATTTGTAATAAAAATATAGTGATCACTGTACACTTTGTATTCTGTGTTGTAATTGAAATCAATATTTGAAAATGTAGAAAAACATCCAAAAATATAATAAATTTCAATTGGTATTCTATTGTTTAACAGTGTGATTAAAAGTGCGATTAATTTTTTTGAGTTAATCATGTGAGTTAATTGCGATTAATCGACTGCCCTGTCATACACATGACCAGATTGTAATACAGCAAAAAGCTATGTTTATTTTTTTTTGCATTTGCTAAAAATCTCACTGTGCCACAAACAGAAGAGAATCAACCTCATTTGTAGGGGCGGCTGAACAAAATATGGCTATTGTGGGTTGGGCGGATCTCTCTGACCAGAAATTCCATCCTGGGCATGAAAAGTCTTCCCAACAGAAGTTTATATTATACTTGGTTTCTCCAAAAAGTTTCAGTTTCAACACATTGGCATTTTCCCCAACTAAAAATGTTTTGTTGAAACATTTCCAACCAGCTCTACTTATTTGCACTTGAAGTGTGAAATAGTTCCTAAAACAGATGGAATTGCTAATGAAAGCCAAGAATGCTAACACTGGAAGCCCAAAAGCAAGGTTACACCAGATAACAAGGTAAAACGATACATGTGGAACCTCATTCTCATCCTGTGTGAGCCAGTTTTACATTGACGTTTGACTTCAGTAGACTTACTCCTGATTTATATTGATGTGACAGAAGAATTAGACCCATAGACCCTAGCCCACTAAGAACTCTGAATGTTGAAACAAAGGGCTTACCTCTCCATTTAAGTCGATGGAAATTTTGGCATCAACTTTAATGGGCTCTAAAAATCTTAGACTAAATCTGATTCTAACAGGCAGATAGTTTGTATAGGCAGCAGGCAGGCAATTCTGTCCTTCCTCAAGTTCCATCATAATCACAGCCACAATGGAAACTAGCTGCAGGCTGTCTTTTGGCCAACAAAGTATACAGTGCATTATGGTCTGGCATAGATGAAAGAATTCACAGGCCATTCTGGAGACTATTCCGATTTCCACTTCAGCACAAGAACAATATCCTGAGATGCCAAAATGATAAAAACCTTCCTTGACTACTTGTATCTCCTAATTACCTCACATCAGCCCATGGTCAGTCTATATAGCTGTCTCTAGGGATAAGAGCCCCCCCCCCCCAAATATGAATGTAAAAAATAAGGGCAATGGGGGGAAGATTATGCAGTGCTATTAGCTTCATCCAGCCATTATGTATATGGGAAACAATTATCTCATGGGTTCTTTTATAGGGATTTGTCAACACCAAACACGAATGCAAAAATGCATTAGTACAGCCACTGGCAACCATCTTAAACCTTCTTTCTGCAGAACTGCGAGATCCTTTTCATTAGCCTCTTACCCCTACAGGTTTGTCAGCAACATCTTACCAGGCACAGATTTGATGGTAACAGTAATTAGGAATTTGTTTCCCTAAGACCACCACCTAACTATGATTAAAGGACATTTAAGTTGATATCTTAAAGGATACAGTCTCTTCTTGCATCACAAGAAGCAGCAAGAAGACCGTATTCTCTGAGCTGAGGACAGACTTCATTAAGTAAGGAAAAATTACATGCGTGATATTTCAGTAAAATCATTTACTTTATGAAACACACAGGCTAATAAAATACAAAATCTGTAACAGTATAAATGAAAAATCTTTCTTAATTTTTCAGAATACAAACAAACTACTGTCAAAGAACTAAGCAGAAATGTTTGAATTGCTTTTATTTATTTTTACCCCTCAGGAGCACTTTCACTTTTTATTTCCAGCAAAGCAAGATTCATATGGCCTTTAGCAGAGTACAGTGCGGCCAGCAGCTCCTGCCACATCACTGAAAATAAGGCCAGCTGACATCACCAATGACTTTCAAGCCGTTAAAATAAAATGCCTCCATTAAATATTAATGTCAATACACAAAGTGGCATTAAAATGGAAAAGGTTATGTTGCAATCCAATTTTGGAATTTTCTATTGATTTTAAAACATTTTAAACTATTAGGGTCCTCCTCCTACCCCTAACCCCACACATGTATTGAAAAACACAGTAGTTAAAACAGTTTGTCAAATGCAGGAAGAGACTGCAGACATAAAAATAAAAGTACCAAAAATCAGTGGCATCTCTTCTTTGGTTTACTTGCAAGACAGCATGGGTGAATAGATGTGCCACAGGCATGCTAGAGAGAACTACATTTAATGTAGAAAGGATAAATCATGATTCAAACAAGCCTGCAGTTCTAGAAATAGAGTCATCTGTAGGGGGGACTGGCATTCTTATGTGTAACCCCATAACGCTAACTAGCAAGCTTTACTTCTACATTTTATTAATTAATTGATATCTATTACCTGAATGTACATACTGGTGTATAACCCATTAGTACTTCCTCCTGGGATGTGCTAACTGAATGTGTAACATTATTTTGCCCTTAGTATGAATGCAGACAGTCATGTTGTTTATACCTAAGGTTAATCACAAGCAGCTTTTTTTAAAAATACATAACTGTCCTTGCACATAACTTTGCAAGGACTGGGGATATTTTATGCAGAGCTGGTTGAAAAAGCTGACAAAACTTTTCCTGAAGAAAAATGTCATTTCTTTAGATGAAGAGTTTCATGGAAGCATACAAGTTTCAACAAAAATTCCATCTGGAAATTCTCTCAGATCCAGGAGAAAATTTCTGGTCAAAATAAGAGACACACCAAGACCCATCCCAGAATAGCCAATAGCTCAGTGATCAAGACACTTGCCTCAGATGTGGAAACCCAGGTTCAAGTTCCTGCTTTACCTAATTCCCCTCTTTACCCATAAGATTCCTACAGGAAAAAGCTGGTTCAATCTCTCTCCTGTGGGCCTCAGGAGAGCAAGAAGGTACAGAAGAGTTCTGGAAGGCCATTCCATCACTCCAGGTACTCTAGGGCAGTGCTACTCAAAGTGGTGGTCCGTGGACTGGTGCCGGTCTGTGAGCCATCGGCTGCCGGTCTGCGCACACACTGGGGAAAAAAATTGCCGGTCCCTCACATCAGGTAGCTTGAGAAGCACTGCTCTAAGGTATGCCAAGATTGTCAGCACTTTAAGGCAAGAACAAAACATTTGATTGTATCTGACAGTGCCTAGCACAGCTGAGTCTTGGTCTGTGACTGGGGTCCCGTGATGCAACCACAATACAATACTAATTTTAGTAATTTTATTGCTCATTGTTTGTGTCCTGCAAGTGGCTCCAGGCATACAATTCTTTACATGAAGCTCTTAACACAAGAGCTATGGTCTCCCTTAATCCTCCAATAGTCTGGAAACCATACAAGGCAGTAGGGGCAGAAGACATCCTCTCTGTACTCCAACTCTAGAACTGTTGCTCAGGAATTGAGAAGAGGTAGACTGAACCCACACTCTAGAAAACACTATGAAGATCTATGGATGGTGGGTATCTCTTGCCCCACCCCCTCAAAGGACTGGAAGAGCCACTGCCTCTTCAAGATGTGACATCAATTTGAATACCTTGAGAAAGGCTGCAGGACCCTTTCCCAATATTAGGGTAGGCCCAGTCCTGTAAGACATTTAATGGTAAAAAGGGGTCCCAGTTTTGAGGTGTACTGAGCAAAACAGAGTGTGAGTGAAGAGGTTCTACACCCCCTTCACGTGAACTAGCATCAGTTAGTCTGGTGCCCTGCCTGTGAACTGAAACATGTACATAGCTCTATTCACGTGCAACTGAGATCCACATTAAGACTTTGGAAAGAATGATCCTCTGACTAAGGAGAAATGGTTTGGACTCCTGTCCTACATGGCTTTCTATGAGAACATTTAATTTAGACTTAGGAATTTCCATAGAGAATTCTTATGAGGACATTTCGGGGCTTTTTATAGATTATGGACCAAATTGAGACATGACGTATAAAGCAGTCAAATTTATTACCAGCTTGTACTTGGGCATGTTTGGACTAAGCCTTTCTTATTGTAGGATTTTACTTAGACTTTCCATTGTTTGTGAGGGAGTAACTTCTCCTAAATAAATGGATATCTAGCATCTAAAAAGGAGTGGGGAGGTAAAGGCTTAGATTGAGATTTTCATTTTAGTTTGAATGTGGTTTATTATTTTTTGGACTGTTTTAAGATAATAGTTAAAAATGAATATTAAAATAAAATTAGGTATGCAAATGTTTGTTTATATTGAAAACAAAATTATGCAGCAAAAAGAGTGCTTGGATTTTTGGCCCGTTTTAAACCGCACACTGAAATATCTTTAACATTACCACCAGACAAAGCAATTGCATTACCAAGCTTTGTCATAAGTATTGATGACTGAGAAATCTCTTCCTCTCTCATTTTCGTTTGGATGAGCTTCATCTGTCACATTGTGGGTCCTTCATTTTTGATGTGTACTCATAAATTATGGACTGTTGTGCAGCTCAGACCTTCAGCTCTCACTGCACCTGTAACCTTTACAGTCACAAGATTAGACTGAAGGCTCAATCTTCACTATAGTAATTGCAAGTCAGAGTAGTAAGACCAAGGCATAGAGTGCTAAAAAGAATTCACAACGCGCAAATTGTGATGTGCTCTATTTGGTTACTGTACTAAAAAACCACCTAATAATTAATGCAAAGTTAATGCAATAGCTGTTAAATAACCCCCTGCCCTCCATGAGACTGGGTCTTCAAAGGACTCAAGGGCTTGCCACTGGAGACAAGGGTCCTTTCATGCTGGTTCAGGGGATCTGCCTGCTCAGTGACATCCCACCTCAGTCACTAATATGACTGAAGCAATCTTGACTGTATGCCCTGAGGCCATGGTCACATCTCCTTAGCCCTTTCAGCTGCCCTTGCTTCTCCTTGGTTCCACCTATTTCACCAGAAAACTCAGAAATTGCAGCATCCTACTTCCCACACCCTGAACCGCTGCCTACCCTCAGATGGCTGCCCCTCTTGAGATCACTCCATGACCACAAATTACTGCTGGATTTCTTGACCCAGGTGCCTTCAAGTTATTTTCCCCTACTCTTCTAGGCCTAGAACCACCTCTCATTAGTCTTTATTAAATGCCTTGGATGCATACTGTCATCTGATTAGCTTAAATGACTATCAGCCTGTGTAATTATCCCCAAATAGGTACCCACATTGGGAACAGAAAGTTTTTTCAGTAACCAAATCATGAGAAATATAGGGAGGGTGGATTTTCAAAGGGTCTAAGCAAATTAGTGGGCCCCTAGCTGCCACGGGGGACAAATGGCAGTTAGAAATCAAAATTCACAAGCATTAAGTGAAAATATTTTGCAAGCCTAAAGAAGAATATGCCACTAGCCTTGTTTATGCCTAGCTATTGCCTCCTTCTTTCAGAGTTCAGGGTGTTGATCCTAGGACTTTCATTACTAATGACAATAAGTCTGTGAAATGCTAGAGAAACTAACACTGTCTCTGAAGATTGCTTTGCTTTACCAGAAAATAAAGGTGTATTTTCTTCATTAGCCTGCTGTATATCTGTACTTCACTTTCCCCATCTGTGAAATGGGGGAAACTATACTGAGTTTAGGGCTCTGTGTCTGTCACAGAAGTCACAGATTCTGTGACTTTCCACGCCCTCCATGACTTCTGCAGTGGCCGGTGCGGCTGACCCCAGGGCCGCCCAAGCAGCTGGCCCCAGGCACAGCCAGCCACACTGGTGCTGCTGGAGCGGCCCAGGGGGCAAGCCTGGAGACCCAGCCTGAGGCACCACCGGTGCAGCTGGCCCCGGGGACCACCTGAGTAGTGGTCTCAGGGGCAGCAG
Organism: Lepidochelys kempii; assembly: GCF_965140285.1. NCBI lineage: Eukaryota > Metazoa > Chordata > Testudines > Cheloniidae > Lepidochelys > Lepidochelys kempii. The sequence goes on from NC_136388.1 coordinate 30,975,140, forward strand.
GAGCAGCTGCTGCTCTGTGGCCCCTGCAGCTTGTGCTGCTGGACCATCAGCCCCTCCCTCCCATTGCTGCTGCCCCCACTCCCAACCCCAACTAAGATTTAGTCAGGGGTATATAGTACAAGTCTTGGACAGGTCAGGCTGTGAATTGTTTATGGCCCATGACCTGTTCATGACTTTTACAAAAAATATCTGACTAAATCGTAGCCTTATCTAGGAGAAGATTGAAAGGGATACGGTATGAAGATCAAAAGACAGACATAGGTAATAAGGTACAAAAGAGAGCAGTGATATGTCTCCTACATTCAAAGAAGGATGTTGAAATATTTAATGGTGCATTTTACTTCCTTTTACCTAATTGAAAGTTGGCAGCAGGCTCCAGCCACAAATCCCATTCAACAGCAAACATGGTACACTCAAGCAGTGTCCCTTGTAAGGCCAAAAGTTTTGGGGGCTCTGGAGCAAAATCTGAAATTCAGAACCCCACCACAGGTGCAAAAACACTGAAGGAAGGCTCATGAGACGAGCCTGCCCTGCACTCAGCCCACAGCAGCAGCTCCTGATCCACGCGGCTGGGCCCGGCTACCCGGCATTGCCACCTGGCACATAGGGTCACAGTGCCATTTGGAGGGACAGCCAGGCCAAAATTGTGTGTCACTGCAACCCCGTGTGCCGATCACACCAACTCTGTTTGGGGACCCTCACATACATGGGGCCAAGGAAAGTCTGCCCCTTTTCCCTCTCTCTGGGCGGGCCTGAATGCTTATATTTATGCAAGTCATATCAGAGAGCACTGTGGGGAGATAATTGATTAAACGTAAGTCATTGGCTTGACTGCCTATTATAAGCAGGGCTGGTAGCACTGCCTGTTAAGACTTCCCATGCTAAGATGCTGTTTTCAGTTGATTATAAAACTTTGCTGCATTTTAACCATTTGGGCTGAAATTCTAGGTATCTGCCTTAAACCAAATATTTTTGGAATATTGATCACTCACAGTTACAACCAAAGTCAACAGGTGCTGTGCTTTGATCCAAAAGTGCGACAATGCTAAGAACTCTGAAAATAATCCGGTCCCGGCCCTGTGTTTTCCTGCTGTACCAGAGAATATCCATCCTCTCCTTCTACCTTTTGGAATTTCTCAAATTCAGGTTGTTGGACTTTATTTTTAAACCCTACTCTTTCAAAATATAGCTCTTGAAGAACAATAGTGCATAGTTTAGTTTCTTGCTTCAGGGAAGATACTTTTCTAGCATTGGTACTAAAAGAGCCTTTTAATATTATCTATAGTGGAATGAGAGACTTGTCGTATTTCTACGTGTAGAAGTGTGTCCAGTTGTAGGTATGTATTATTCAACACCAGCAATAGTGCTCATTAGAACTTATTCTTAGTTTCTTCAGGTTTCGCAGAACATCTGCTTCTTGTGGTAACTGTTTTCATACTTCTATAAACCAGACTTCTCTAGTGATACTCCTTTAGTTGAACCAATGAGACATGAGTTAGTTATTTTTATAGCTTTGAGAAACAAAATTTGACTGCAACAAAATTCCTTAGTGTATTTTTTCAGATATATTGTTTTAAATGTCTGAAAGACATTGCACTTGATTGGGTTCTTTTAATCCCATATTTACAGTAATTGGCCTATTTCTAAAAGAGCTCAAAAAGGTTTCATAGCTACTTGTATTTTTTTCCATCTTTATAACATCCCATAATCTCGTCACACTGCAATTCAAAGCTATAGGTCAGAAGTTGAACACAATGTGCAAAGCAGAAGGGTACAGCAATTACAATGTAGAATTATTGAAAAATTTATGGAAGTTTTTTATGCATGATGATGAGTCCATTCAAACGGCAGCTAGTAGCACCATGACAATGCATTTATATTTTAAAACTTTAAAATGTTAGTGATGTGGCATTAAAAGAACTTTGCATAAACCATACAGCCAAGACAGAAAAACAGGTTTCCACAGAATCCATATAAAGGGAATTAGCAAAAGAACAACCTGTGCAATTTCCCTTGGATGTTATGATTCTGCAGATTAGCAAGTCCACCAGACTTTTAGGGACTTAAGACTGGAATGTAGATTCTAAATTCTCAGTTACATTGTGTTGGTCCCATTGCTTGACTGAAACATCTTGTGATGTTTCTGGTGTCCATGCAGTGGCGGATTCACCACTGGGCCAATGGGACCCATGCCCAGGGACCCTGACCAATTGGGGGGCCAGAGAAAAATAGGCACTCCTGTGCCTCCACCTGGCCTGGTCCCCCTGATACCCCTGCTGGGCAGCAGGGTCAGCGCGCATGCTGGGCCACAGGGACTACAGGCGGGGCAAGCCCCCCTGTAGCCCAACCCCACTCCCTGGAAGGAGCACCGGGCAGTGGGGCAACTGCAGGCAGAAGGCTTGGGGAGGCCCCCACCTCCCCGCATTTGCTCTGGCCCAAGGTCCCACAAAATCATAATCCACCTCTCTGTACATGCTTCCAGAAACTACATCAATGTCTTGTTTCTGAAAGCAGATCTTCATATAAGGCTTCCTCGGCCCACATGAGCCTACTGACCTCTGCTTAGACTTAAGAATTCACCCACGTGGATTAGCTTCCAGGAATGGGGCCCTAATGTTATTTTTTTTCCCATGAGTATTTGAACTTATGAGTCTAAAATTCAGTCAATGCAAACACTTAACTGATAGACCTCAATTGCTCAAAGGGTCACAGAAAGAATACTAAAGGTGCAAACTCCATTGAGGCAAATTCATTAAAAATGTAAACAAAAACAGTACAAGTATTGTTCTGTGAGTTTGCTTAGTGTGATGTGAGACACTGGCTATAATGGAAGACTGGTATCAGACTGAAAGAGTCAGCTTCCTATTTTTAACTACCGTAGCAATCAAAATAAATTAAATGGTGAATAATTAAATAGACTTTTTAATTATTCACCATTACCATTTTCCTTCTGGTCGTTAAACCAGCATTACTGCACTTTGGAAATTAGTCTACAGTGAACTTCCACATAAACATGGTCACTAATGAGGTCACAATTTAGCAATATGCTGCCACTAGCAGAGAATTAAAAAGACCAGTTTAAAAATTTATTTCAGACTACACCTCCCAGGGTTATGGTAAGAAATGCAGGTTACACTTTGAACATTTTGGGTCCAATTCCATGAGGTCCTCTGAAATGAGCTGGAGATGATGCACAAAACCTTGCTGATTTGGGCCTTCAGTTCAGATTACTAAACTGAGCAAAACAAGCAGTGGTTTCATCTAAGTGATATTTTGATATAAATCTGCTTTTAACTAGCTCAATAACTGGTTTTAAGTAGTCCAGTGGCATAACCATAATAGTGAACATCCCCTCCATACTGCAGTCATGTACTCTGTCAATTAGTGCAGTAAGCACTCGTTTATCTTGGTAGGTATATGGTATGGTAAATATGCTGTGCCAGAAAGCTAGGTTTGCACAACAGAAATCCGGGGTGAAATCCTGGTCCTATTGAAATCAATGGCAAAACTCCCATTGATGTCAGTAAAAGAGGATTTCTTAATATTTATATTCTTCTCTCAGACCTTGATTCAGCAAAGGCTGTGCATAATACCCATGGGATTCAGTGCGATTTAAGCACATGCCTAACAATGCTTTACTGAATCAGGAGCTCAGAAAGCATATACGATATATTAAACAGAATTAAAAACCAACTTTACCAAAAGCTACCATACCATGGGCATGAGATACTGCTGTGTTTTCTTACTCTACAAACAAACATAAAAGTGTGGTATTTGCGGTAACTGATGAATGGGGTGTTTTTAAATGTTGATGCTCAAGCACTGCTTCTCCCAATAGTCCCAGTCCCAACAGTCCTTCTGGCCTTGTGTCTGGGGTTTTCTGGCTACTTCTCCCATCTGCTCCCCTACCCTGCATTCCAGCCCAGGGACCCTGGTGGTAAGTGCTCAAAGTCTGACTGATTAGACCACTTGCTACTTCCCACAATGCATCCATCTTCTCCTCCCAGGGCTCATTCTCATCAGGAATCTTCCTTGAGGCCCAGCCCTAGTCTCAGCCTTCAAGGTAACAAGAAAATGAATTAATTTAACAGAAATAAAGAGAAGCTCCAGCTTCTTGGTCCTACACAGAGATCCTCCACTGCCTATCTGATTCCTCCGTATTCACAGGCAACCCCAGGTAACAGGCTCTGCCACACTCCTCTCTAGGAGCTGAGAAGGAGAGGTTTGTCCACCTCTTGTCTGGGGCTTTTTAAACCGAGCTTCTCCCTTTTAAAGGCTCCTCCTCCAAGACTGGCATGGTCTGCAGGTGCAGCAGGCAGGACTGCCTGAGCCCACAGCTGCTGCTCTTGTCTCCTGGTGTGGCATGTGTACACTCCCACAGTGCCTTTTCTCTAAAATTCAACAAGAGAAGTCATTTCCCCCCCCCCAACAAAAAAAACTGTACAATAGAAAAAAAGCTAACCTGGGAAACCCAGATGGCAATATTACAGGACTAAAGATGTGAGCTATGGTAAATGATTAATACTTATTCATTTAGTCTGGGATCATGCCACTCATATTATCGGCTCATTTTTATCATAAGATTGTAATGCTAAACTAAGCACCACATTTTCAGAGAAAGAGAACCCAAATGACCCACTTGAGAAATGACAACTCTTACACCTGATTAAGTGTCAAAGAACTAGATCTTTTAATGAAAACCACACAAGCTAGTTAAATGTATTGGGTTTCTTGACAGAAAGAATCAGAGTATCCATTATGCAATCTTTCTATGCGGCTTTTGCTGATCGCTACTTATAAAAAGTGTCCATGGTGGTAAGAGATTAAATCAGCCAGCCTAGTGTTAGAGACACTTACTACCTCTCAAAGGGCACTCGAAGTCCCTTTAAATACCCCCTACAATGCTCACTTCCTTTACTAATGATAAATGCTCAGTCTTCTCCCATGTCATGCCACTTCACTACCCTCATTAACTTTCATCCTCTTTATGGTTCTGATTTCAGAGTAGCAGCTGTGTTAGTCTGTATCTGCAAAAAGACAAGGAGTACTTGTGGCACCTTAGAGACTAACAAATTTATTTGAGCATCCGATGAAGTGAGCTGTGGCTCATGAAAGCTTATGCTCAAATAAATTTGCTAGTCTCTAAGGTGCCACAAGTACTCCTTTTCTTTTTATGGTTTTGTGTATCTCAGAAGCTACTTGAAGAAGAATGCCTTCAAAAAGGATAAAGCCTTTCATTCAGATCTGTAATATTGAAATCCATTGCATAGTGTGCCCTAGTGTCCCATGCATAACTTGCATCATCATCAGCTGGAGCTCTGAATGTGGAATGCACATGCATTGAACATGTATGAGAGAAATTAACTACAGACTGAAGGGATATTTTCTCTGGAAGTAGAAATGGAATTTGCAGTGGACATATAAATATATCAAGTATTGTATTTCCAAGGCACTCATCATACAGTCTGTGTGTTTTCATGGACACAAGGATTGTTATCCCATGACTCTCCGTGACTTCCTGCTTGTAAAGAGTCTACCTATGCTAGGTGGCATATGCTCACATGAGTAGTCCCATTAAACTCAACAAGACTTCTTCCAGAGTAAGTAGTCTGAGTGACCACAGGTGGTACAATAAGGCTGTTAGATGTCTTCTTCCTTTTTTTGAGAGTCTCACAGTATTTAAGTGGCTCAGGTATGCTTTTCAATGGATCTGTTTCTGTACCACTTGGCTTTTTAAGATCACTGCATAGTGAGTTCTTATGACAAGCACAGAAGAGCAAGAACAGTGAGGAAACAGTTTTGGAGAAGACATCGGAGCACCTCCTTGAACAGGTTATCCATCACTGGGAAAAGGGTTTAACTGTTCAAGACTGTTTTAAATGCAGTGTTAGGAAACAAACAAAACAACCCCTAACAGTAGAAAACATCTGATTGAATAGTTTATGTGCTCAACACTTTGACAGTTCAAATCCCCTTTTAAGTATTTAAACTTTAAATTTTCCCACCAGGCTGCTTTAAGCTGATTTAATAGGAAGAGCGGGTCAAGATACAGCACCAATCAAACTGATATTCAGCTTAACTAAAAGACTGTATTCCCTCATCTCTCTAACAGAAGACGTCACATTTCATAGGTGTTCAAAGGCTATTCCTTGGTCTCTATACCATATTAGCATTAGTATAATACTGTATACTACAGTATTATGTAATAATGACTAAGACATAGCACTAAATCATGTCATTCATCTTATGAAGAGAACTCTCAATTGCCAATTACAATCCAGTTTACAACATCCACATGAGACATGCTTGGGATTATACAACAGCATCAAAACACTTAACCACACTATATACACACACACAACCACAGTGAAACGTCACCATTTCTTGGGTGGAGAACAGAGCAAAATTGGTATGATACACCACAAGCAGCATTGGTAGACCACTGACAGACACTGGAACATGCCTTGATATCTTTAGTGTCCACAAACAGTAGTTGGAGACTCAGACGTAGAATTGGTCAAAAAATTCCTGAATTTTGAGTTTGATGACATTTTTAGTTAAAATTGTGATTTTTCAGGTTCTTTGCATTTTTCAATTAAAATATTTTGATGGACTGTCAACATTTTAAAAAGTACAAATTTAAGAAAAAAAACACGTGAATTAAACCCTACCATAGCTGACATCTCTTGATACTGGAATATATTATGTGCACTGAAGATGTAGGCAAGGAAGCATCATACCGTATCTAAATATTTCCCCACCCACTTGTCTTGAAGAAGAGAAAATCTTGAAAACATGTAGGTGGGAGAGGGGGCATGCCAGTATCATTTCTTCTGTCACATGTTGAGATTCCATGCAACCTCACCCTCAGGTCATAAATTTTCACTCTGCTTCTCTTCTCACTTTTACAGGCCAAAGTTCTCATTCAGAAGAGTCTAGTTTAGAGAAATATTTTCCAAAAATTGGAGCTGGAATTACGGGAGCATACAGCAGGATGCTCAGCTTGAGCCAGCCAGCGTGGAGGTCAATCATGAGAGGAGTCAGAATGAAAGTAGCCACTAGGGCTGGGACAGGCTAACAATGGATGCTGGTGTCTCAGCGCAATCATTCTGCCTAGTCCTCTGCCTCATAGAATCCAGGTCCCTTCATCAACCCTGCATTGGGGAAGTTCTCAGATTTCTGCTCTGCACCCATCATGTTGCACAGGTGTATTAGCTTTTCAAGTTGCCTGACTTGCTGGTTATATGATTTGAACTGCTACATGCTGAAGATATTCTTGTATTGTATTTTTGAGTTATGACAAGGCCACCAAGAGTATATGGATGGGGATTCATATTTAGCATTTGTGTAAGTCTAAATGATATAATAAGCCACAGACTCACTGAAATTGCATGTAGCTGTTGAAACAATAATATTGTTTTGATTGTTCAAATGGTGTTAAATATCAAGGCAAAATGAATACCAGTTTACATTCTCTAACATTTGGGTACAGAAAACGGCATTGTTCAGCAAATGGCCCACATTCCAATTAGGACCGGCTCTGGGTTGTTTGCTGCCCCAAGCTCCAACAGCGCAACTGGGGGGAAAAAAAAGGGGGGGGGTAGCCGACTTGTGGGGCAGCACATGACAGAAATATGAAGTCCAGTTGAAAACCTTAGTTTTCAGATAAAATTACAACTCTTATGGCCTGAATATTTTCAGATCTTACACCAAGCCAAATGGATTCTATTTTCTTTAAAGCACAGAGTCCACAATTCACTAAGCAGGACTGGTAGGAAGAGGAAATTTCAGGCCAAGGACACAGCATGCTAATAATACATCATCCTTGGCACATTAAATCTGATGAGGTACAGTGAAAACTGGTTTTATGAAAACACCTTTTACTTGTATTCAGGGCAGAAGATTTACATTTCATGTATCATAATAAAATGTTTGTCTACTTCTATGTGACATACTAACTAAAGTCAAATTGTTAAGTTACAAACTCTAGAAATAAACCATGCTTCAAGTCATATGGAAAACTCAAAAGCATCTAAAAGTATTTCATCAAAAGAATCTGATATAGATGTTCATATGTACTCCACTACTTTATTAGACTGTAATTAGCTTTTTCACAAAGAACTTACAGTATCTGTTAAATAACGAAAGCATGCAAGTGTTTGTGTGTTTAATGTGCAAATAATTAGCCTTTAAACCTGGTACAAGATTTAAAAAACCTCACTTTTGTCAATATTTGGACGAATTGGAGGATAACATTGCTTGACACTAAAGTTATTGCAGCTCAGATGTTATGGAGAAGCTTGTGCTGAAGTTCAAAGAAGAACAATAAAGCAGTGATCATTCAGTTTACAAAAGATTAAAAAAGCAAAGAGGAAGCTGTTTGTGGCTTGATCCAAAGCTCACTAAAGTCAATACAAATGTATTGATTATAAACATTTTCTCTTTACAGCTCTCCAATTCCCCAGTGACTATCACTCACTAATTGTTTCATAATTTGAAGCTTGCTAACTTTATCGGAAGAATTTACACTTGGCAGTGATTCTCTGAATGAGGTGATTTGGCTTACCTAGGTTTTCTGTTTATGCTATCAGGCCAATGACAGGCAGAGGATAACCAACCTCAAAGAAATGAAGCATGGAAAAATCTCATTTTTACTGGATGCCTTTTAAGGTATATCAAAAGTACATGTTTACAATATGCACTGTAGGTAAATAAAAAAATCACACCTGTATTAAAAAGTATAATATATAATATATCTACATACACAGAATGGTATCTTGGTATGTATTGTAAGTGATGTTTTAATAAGTAGGTTACAGAGTAACAACCGTGTTAGTCTGTATCCGCAAAAAGAAAAGGAGTACTTCTGGCATGTTAGAGACTAACAAATTTGAGCATAAGCTTTCGTGAGCTACAGCTCACTTCATCGGATGCATACAGTGGAAAATATAGTGGGGAGATTTTATATACACAGAGAACATGAAACAATGGGTGTTACCATACAGTACATAAGTACTATTGTGGTTCTTAGTCATAAAGGATCAATGCCTTCCCTATTTCCAATAGCATTCTGCAGTTTCTAACATATCTGATGCGACATTAGAAAAAAAAAGTAGCAAACCTAGACAGAAAAGACTTATCTGCACTGTAAGAAATAATCTGAATCTGCCTCTCTGTGAACCACTCTGACCCAATATTGTTAGCTACAATCGTGTGGAATTATTAGGAAACAGATAGCCAGCCCAAACTCAGTCGTCAGCCAGACTGAACGTATGCAGGCATGCACACACAGTGTAGCTGGTCTGACTTACATTTAAGGCAGCCCAGGCACATGCCAGAGCTATCCTGGCTTAATGCCACACATTTATGCATTTAGGGGTTGATCCTGCAAGGTGCTGAGCAATCTGCAAAACTTAACTTTAAACACCTGTGCAGCTGCATTCCAGTCAATAGAATGGCCTGTGCTTATAATTAAGCCGATGCTTAATGTAAGGGGACTGTTGCCCCCTTACTAACATTCAGTGGGTGTTTTAGTTGCTAGCTCCCAGTACTAAAAACGGGGAAGGGTCGAGGGGGAATCAGGACCCTGAGACTGACAGCCCCCAGGAACAATGTGGAGAGGCCAATGCTCCAGGTCAGCCTGAATGACAGGGCAGGCAGGCTAATCAGGGAGTCAGGAGGCCAGGGAGGTCCCATCCTCTGTGTGAGCTGGATTTGCCTGGGTCAGACAGAGTGGGGCCAAGCTAAGGAGAAAGCAGGGGCCTGAGGTGAGCTGAGCTGCAGCCCCAAAGCCAGAGGCACAGCCCAGAGAGAGCAGACTTGCCCTGGGAGCAGAGCTGCAGCAACCAGAGCCAGAGGGGCCAGAAAAGCAGCCCAGGAAGCAGGTCAGTGCTGGGAGCAGAGTCACAGAAGCAGCCTGCAGAACAGACCTGTCCTGGGAGCAGAGCTGTAGCAACCAGAGCCAGAGGGGCCAGAGAAGCAGCCCAGGGAGCTGGAGGCAGAGCAGCAGCAGCAGCGCTGAGACCGAGTGGTGCAGCTGGGGCTGAGCAGTCCGGAGCTGGGTGCAGTGAGCAGCTGGCGAGACCGAGGGGGACCCTGGGCAGCGGGCCCAGCACAGGGAGACGCCTCAGCCAAGAGGTTGTGCATGCCAGGCTTGGATCGTAACCCCGACAGGGTGGGGGTGACACTGGGAAGAAGTAGTGTTCTACCACTGCTAGCCTGAGAGCGTGTGGCCACCACCAGAGCAAGTGTCCAACCCACAGCATCCCTGCAGCACAGCCAGGGCCTGAGAAGGCGGCCTGGGACTTACAAGGAACAGACTGTGAACTGCCCTGACATTCCAGAGAGAATGTTTGTGATGTTCCCTGCCACAGAGCGGGTTGATGTGTTTCCTTTAACCTTTCCCATTTTTCCTTATTCTTTTTAAAATTAATTGTTGATTAAATAACTTGCATTTGCTTTAACTTCTATGTAGTAGTCAGTGGGCCAGAGAAGTGCCCAGTGCAGAGAGAGTACCCCGGAGTGGGGACACCCTAGCCCCTGTCCTAGGTGACCACAGCAAGGTTGGGGGTCAAGCCCCCCAGGAATCCTGGGCCCAGCCTTGTTGGGGTTACGAGGACTCTGCCAGACAGGAGAGTGGAAGGGGAGTCCTCAAGGGCAGGGAGGCCACTGGGTAAAGGAAGTGGGAGCAAGGACTCCGATCCTTTCGCTAGCCCACTTCACCGGGGTAGTGCAGAAGCCAGGAAAGTTCCCCACAAGAGGACTATTCCCCCGCTTACATTAAGTATCTTGCTGGGGAGGTGAGAGTGCTCAACACTTTGCAAGATCTAACTCAAAGAATAAAATATTTTTTGTACAAAGAGGTTTATTTCCTATTATGTATCTTCTCTTCATGTACAATGAACTGAGACATTGGCAGATACAAATAGTTAATGTGGTCTTCGGATGTGTTTCACTTGGATATGCATTATTTAAAAAAAAAACCAACATGTACTCACTTCCATTCTATTTCCTTGCAACATATTTGTTCCAAAGAAATAAGGAAATAGCCAATCTTCCAGAAGACCAAATGGCTAAATGCATGCCCTGAGGAGCAGTGTGTTTATTTGGTGGGAGAGGAGGTCTTGAATGGATTGAAAGTTAAGTGAAAATAGTGTATGTGTAGAAGAGGAAGAGGGACCATAATTTTTAAGGACAGTTTGAAAATGTAAGCCAATATTAAATGACCCTCTTTATTTCAAGGCCAGACTGAATGCAAAAAGAAGTACCTACCGTCCATCTAGTGCCTGACATGCTGTAAAACAAAAGTTTTACTCTATTGCAGTGAGAGAATTATGTGCACTAAGAAACTAAGGAAATATATTCTAACTAAAAGCATATTTACTATACATTTTCAAAGCAATGTCCAATAATATATTTCCTTTTATATGTCTCTGAATATCATTGTGATATTTATGGGAGTTTTGAAATACGTTCCCAGAACTAGCTTTCAAGTTCCAGTTTTAAAATGCATCATATTTGACTAATGTTTTGCAGGTATGTTTCACCTAGGAAAGCTCCCTTCCGCTCTCTCAACCAGCTCAACAGCAACTCCTTTCCTGAATCTATTTCCCATTTTACCTCCATCCCTTTCTTCTTCCTCACTTCTGGCAACATATGCCCCAGATTAACCCACATCTACATACACAGACACTTCCCACCTACCTCTATGTTCTGTCTTCCTCTGCCTCATAGCATAGCCTCATTATCTGCCTTGTCCCTTCCCTCCTCACTGCAGTTCATAACTTCTGTCTCCCACTCACTACGCTTCCTCAATATCCGAGGCCCAGCTTTCCCCTGCTGACTCAGCCTCTCTTGCTGTCCCCATCCTGTCATAACCCTTGTCCAGAAAGCCACATTGCTGATCCTGGACTACTTCTTTTCCTCTTGTCATTTCCAATACCTTCCTTATTCCCCAGTAAACTCTTAAAGCTCCAGCTCCTGGAGTCAGATGATTCTGTGAGAATATAAGCTTTCATTCTGGGAAAAATAAAGGGAGGTTTCTAGCCCTCCTAATTTGTGGAAGGAAGCTTAAAAATGTGACTACTAAAGGCTAAGGCAAATAAGCAGAACCCAACACTGATTTTTAAAACCTCATGCTTTTAGAGGCTCTGATTAGGGATTGCTTGGTGCAGAGTGCATTGAAAGCTTGGGGATAGCAATTCTGAGTTCCATCCATCAGCTATCATCCTCTTTATTTCCTTTAAAAAGAAAAGGATGACTTGTGGCACCTTAGAGACTAACAAATTTATTTGAGCATAAGCTTTCATGAGCTCCAGTTCACTTCATCAGATGCATGCAGTGGAAAATACAGTGGGGAGATTTATATGCATAGAGAACATAAACAAAGGGTGTTACCATACACACTGTAAGGAGAGGTTTCAGAGTAACAGCCGTGTTAGTCTGTATTCGCAAAAAGAAAAGGAGTACTTGTGGCACCTTAGAGACTAACCAATTTATTAGAGCATAAGCTTTCGTGAGCTACAGCTCACTTCCTCAGATGCATATCGTGGAAACTGCAGCAGGCTTTATATATACACAGAGAATATGAAACAATACCTATTCCCACCCCACTGTCCTGCTGGTAATAGCTTATCTAAAGTGATCATCAGGTGGGCCATTTCCAGCACAAATCCAGGTTTTCTCACCCTCCACCCCCCCCACACAAATTCACTCTCCTGCTGGTGATAGCCCATCCAAAGTGACAACTCTTTACACAATGTGCATGACAATCAAGTTGGGCTATTTCCTGCACAAATCCAGGTTCTCTCACATCCCCCCCACCCCCATACACACACAAACTCACTCTCCTGCTGGTAATAGCTCATCCAAACTGACCACTCTTCAAGTTAAAATCCAAGTTAAACCAGAACATCTGGTGGGGGGGGGGGGAAACAAGAGGAAACAGGCTACCTTGCATAATGACTTAGCCACTCCAAGTGTCTATTTAAGCCTAAATTAATAGTATCCAATTTGCAAATGAATTCCAATTCAGCAGTTTCTCGCTGGAGTCTGGATTTGAAGTTTTTTTGTTTTAAGATAGCAACCTTCATGTCTGTGATCGCGTGACCAGAGAGATTGAAGTGTTCTCCGACTGGTTTATGAATGTTATAATTCTTGACATCTGATTTGTGTCCATTTATTTTTTTACGTAGAGACTGTCCAGTTTGACCAATGTACATGGCAGAGGGGCATTGCTGGCACATGATGGCATATATCACATTGGTGATGTGCAGGTGAACGAGCCTCTGATAGTGTGGCTGATGTTATTAGGCCCTGTGATGGTGTCCCCTGAATAGATATGTGGGCACAATTGGCAACGGGCTTTGTTGCAAGGATAAGTTCCTGGGTTAGTGGTTCTGTTGTGTGGTATGTGGTTGTTGGTGAGTATTTGCTTCAGGTTGCAGGGCTATCTGTAGGCAACGACTGGCCTGTCTCCCAAGATTTGTGAGAGTGATATATAAGCAAATACTCACCAGCAACCACACAACAGAACCACTAACCCAGGAACCTACCCTATCCAATTTGTAAATTAATTCCAATTCAGCAGTCTCTTGTTGGAGTCTGTTTTTGAAGTTTTTTTGTTGAAGAATTGCCACTTTTAGGTCTGTAATTGAGTGACCAAAGAGACTGAAGTGTTCTCCGACTGGTTTTTGAATGTTATAATTCTTGATGTCTGATGTGTCTATTTATTCTTTTACGTAGAAACTGTCCAGTTTGACCAATGTACATGGCAGAGGGGCATTGCTGGCACATGCTGGCATATATCACATTGGTAGATGTGCAGGTGAACGAGCCTCTGATTGTGTGGCTGATGTGATTAGGCCCTATGATGGTGTCCCCTGAATAGACATGTGGACACAGTTGGCAATGCACTTTGTTGAAAGGGTAGGTTCCTGGGTTAGTGGTTCTGTTGTGTGGTTGCTGGTGAGTATTTGCTTCAGCTTGGGGGGCTGTCTGTTAGTTTCTAAGGTGCCACAAGTCCGGCTGCTACTCTGAAACCTTTATTTCCTTTAACACTGATCATTCGCTCGCCCTTAGGGTATTCATGGCATCAGATTTCTTGCAAAGTACCCAAGTGGCATACATCAAGTAATTGTTAAATTACCTTGTCTAGCATTCTGGAATCCCTGTGGTGTTCCCATTGGAATGTGCTGTAGGTCTGCACTGCCTCTGCACCTAATATAAGTAGCCTCGTAGAGAGCACTTCACCCTTTCAGCTTTCTCTTCAATACCCCTGGCTTGCAGGAAAATCTGGAAGCATTGCAACCAGCTCCTCCACTTTTCTGTCAGCTCCCCTCTTGGACTGAGGGATTTAGGGGGATTCATTTGATTTGTTTTTGCCAAATATTAAGTTTTGTGCTATACAGTGATATAAAGGTGTGACTCACAGGATTGCAGGTATGAGACTGAGGTTTAATTATTGGTCCCAGTCACAAAGTTATGGGTCAGGTTTATAAAAGCTCAATATCAGACCTGGTCAAAGTTTTCCATATTATGATCTTGGACAAAAGTTGCCAAAAAATAAATCTGATGAAAAAACAAAAACTAAAAACCCAACAATTTTAGGTTTTTCAACCAACTATAAAGATGGTCAAATTTTCAGCCAACGATTGATGGCATTTTGAAGACAGGTACCGTTTTTGACAATTCCAGGGTTTTTTGGTTCTCTTTCATTGTGTTCAATTTCGTTTAAACCAGTTCTCCATACCCCTGCCACATGCCATGAGTCAGTATCAACTGATTCCAGTGGCTGTTGCTACAAGAACCATGACAATTTCTCTTTAGGTTGTACGTGACTGTGACCGTAAGTGCCCCTCAATGCCAATGGACCTACAGTTCTGTAGACTCCCATCAAGAGTGACATGCTTACTACAACAAATACATTACCGACATCGTATTTATCTGTAAAAAGGAAAGCTGTTGAGACAACAGTCAGTAATATCATTGTGGTATACATAGGGATGGTGCGTAAAGAGTGACATATGTGCGCCAGAACTATATTCCTAAAATATGTTTTAGGTTAGTCACCACATTTGTCCTACACAAAGCATGTTCATTTACTTATCTGCCCAAAGCCAGAGACACTGAAAATTACATTTGCATCTGAGTCAACAGAAAAAGCAAATTGGGAGAAGGATGAAGACCACAGCATGGCATCTGCACACTGGGACACATAGGCAGGGGAAGCAAACTTCTGGGGTACACTTCTAAAGAATACATGGCAAAGATTTACTGGCTTATAAGAAAGGGAGAGAACCATGAAGTTATCAGTTACTGAGGAAACAAAGATCAGTGCTCTTTGCATCTAGGTGGATCCTCAACCATGTGGGTTGGTGATGCTGAAAAGAAACTAAGTCAGAAAACTGCTTTAGACAAATTGTGGAGCCTGCTAAGGTTATATGCAGACTCTTAGGGAATGTCTACACAGCAAAGACAAACCCGCAGCTGGCCCGTGCCAGCTGATTCAGGTTCACAGGGCTCAGGCTGAGGGCCTCTTTCATTGCTGTGCAGTCTTGCGGTCGCAGCTCTGCAAGGTGGGAGTGTCCCAGAGCTCAGATTCCAGTCTGATCCCAAGAGTCTGCAAATTAAAAACTAGCACTAATTGCCATCATTAGTGTCCTGATCTCCACTCTAGAAATGTAGATTGGCACAATTGCTCAATATATATTCCCCCCTTTCCAATATTTCATTAGTTCTGGAACCCATTTAGAAAACTCAGGGGTCAGTGCCTCTGCCAATAGGTTTTGACAGTACCTTGCTCTCCTTGTTTCCAAATGAGATACACATTTCTCTCACTCTACAACATACTTGTCCCATATTGACAGTCATCTCTTGTTACATCTATCACTTCATCTTGTAAGAAGAGAGGAAATGAAGATAGCAGCTTCCTTCTGCAGCTGATTTTTCAGTAAATGGCTTTCCTGCTACAACTCATTTGAGACTTTGCTGAACCTTAACAGAGTAACTAAAGCACTGAAGATTTGATTTACTTTTTTCTGAATACTGTGCAGAAAGCCAGTAATGAACAAGTCCTAACACTAATCAATGCAGAGTTGAATTAAATACTTGTTCATTTGAATATTCCCAGATAAACATATGATAGAAAGGAACTGCTAATGGCTCTCTTCAATCATGTGTTTCACTTCTCCATCTCTTACTACATAGATTTTTTAAACATCAATCACAACAAGCACAAGATAAAGTTCAAAGAAAGATGTTCAGAACTACTGTTGGCCAAATTCTTCTCTCAGTTGTGTGCGCAACCCCACTGAGGTCTGTTCCAGCAGTCTCTCACTAAATAATAAAAGGGCACTATAAATCCATGGTGTAACAGCACTGACTTCAAAGGATTTAGACACTTATTTCCCCAAAACCCAGAGGTAATGAGACAGGGATTTGCTTCATTGTAATACAAAGATGGCCCATCTGTGATCTGGATCTATGTTTTTCTGTGCGGTTTTGAAGGTTCAAACCCAAGAAAATATTAAAATCCATGTGTAAGATCAAGCCCCATCAACTGCTTTTACCAATCTAATTTAGGTACCACTAACTTGGCATTCTGAGAACATTTGGAGAGAGAGATGTCAATTTCATGGTGCAGTCACAAACATGCACATGATGATTTACAAAACACAGATCCCTGAAACTGTACTTCCAGCAACACTCAGACTTTAGCACTCCATCCCTCTTGTATTCAGGCTGCTCTTGAGTAATTCAGTTATTAGCTGCACCCGCAGGCAAGCCTTTCAATCCCACCTCAGCTCTATTTTTAGCTCATAGCATGCTATTTATAGCTTACAACAGCATTTTTTAAACAATTTTTACATTTTTATATTGTGAATCTGGGACATGAAGAATATACTCTATAGACAAACAGTCCACTCCACAATCAATCTGTTGAAGACAACAGAAGATGACATTTTGGACAACACAGCCTTTATTCTGGCTGTAAAACAAGATAAGGAATGTATTAGATCGCTGAATGGTGTTGTAAAAAGCAAGCGAGTGAGATTCAGTAACCACCTCTTAGGTAGTAACTGAAATATCTGAGACAGCTTCACTCCACAGGTACAACAGCAGACTCTCCTCCTGGAACAGGAGCTCAATGAAATGAGATCAGCAATCTCTCCTCTACCAGGGGCCCAAAGGCAACCTATGCACCCCAAAGGTAGGCAGGTACAATCCAAGACAGGACAGAACTGGACATTTGTAATTGTCTGACAAATGTTTTTTCATTGTAATATGCCAATTTGCTGAAACAAACTTCTTGGGAGAACAGGTCAACTTTTATTAAAGTCATTGGGAATATATCTCAGGTCCATGATGGAATTTCTGGTCAAAATCAGAGAGATGGACAGGCAACCTAGTGGTTAGGGCATTCATCTGGAATGTCAGAGAGTCAGTCTCTCACTCTCTCTAGCTCTCCAGCTGGAGCGGTTCTGCTTTGCATAATAATTAAGTATTCATTAGGGCAGGTAGAGTCTAACTCCATAGTCCTGTGGTTCTGGGATTCTCCTAGGATATGGAAGACCTAAGTTCCAGTCTCTCTTCCAATTAATAATTACTGATGCAAAGTAGAGGCTGAGAGAGCCCCAGCTCACAATAGCCTGGTGGTTAAAGGACTCATCTAGGATAGGCAGATCTGGGTTCAAGTCAGGAAGCTTGCTTCAAATCAGGAAGAGCAAGGAGTTGAAATTCAGTCTCCCATCTCTTATGTGTGTGTCCTACCCACCTAGCTATTCTCGAGGTGGGTATCTTTTTTTGGCCAAAATCAAAACTTTGAAAGGTCTTAGTTGTGTCCAGCTGCAGAACAAGAAAATGGTGAAATCTAATAAAAAAATTCACAAGTTGGCAAACCCCTTTCTTGCCCAACTCTAGATGGAACCAAGCAGGCCTGAAGACCCACTGTCTCAGTGCTTCTCCCACTCATTTTCCACAGGCAGGACTTCTGTAAAGATCAAATTGGATTTCAAAGCTGCCCCACCCCAGTAGACATCCAGAAGGCCCCACTTCTGCAGAGTTACCCCACAGGCACACTTGTAGGCTACATCTGGCAGCCTGTATGAATGTTACGCTTGCCTAAGTACAAATCATTGTTGCACCTTTTGTCACTTGTAATTTATGCACATTTTTGTGACTGAATCAATTGATGGAATGCCAGTATTTTCAGAAAACAACTGCTAATGACCCTGTCTCTCTTCACCCCACGGGCAGGTTTCCATTATATCACATACACCAGAGAACAACTAAATAGTTTCCTGACAGAACATAAGAGCGGCCATACTGGGTCAGACCAAAGGTCCGTCCAGCCCAGTATCCTGTCTACCGACAGTGGCCAATACCAGGTGCCCCAGAGGGAGTGAACCTAACAGGTAATGATCAGTGATCTCTCTCCTGCCATCCATCTCCACCCTCTGACAAACAGAGACTAGGGACACCATTCCTTACCCATCCTGGTGAATAGCCATTAATGGACTTAACCTCCATGAATTTATCCAGTTCTCTTTTAAACCCTGTTATAGTCCTAGCCTTCACAACCTCCTCAGGCAAGGAATTCCACAGGTTGACTGTGCGCTGAGTGAAGAAGAACTTCCTTTTATTTGTTTTAAACCTGCTGCCCATTAATTTCATTTGATGGCCCCTACTTCTTATATTATGGGAACAAGTAAATAACTTTTCCTTATTCACTGTCTCCACACCACTCATGTTTTTATATACCTCTATCATATCCCCCCTTAGTCTCCTCTTTTCCAAGCTGAAAAATCCTAGCTGCTTTAATCTCCTCATATGGGACCCATTCCAAACCCCTAATCATTTTAGTTGCCCCTTTTCTGAACCTTTTCTAATGCCAGTATATCTTTTTTGAGATGAGGGGATCACATTTGTACGCAATATTCAAGATGTGGATTGTCATAAATATAAAGGGAAGGGTAAACCCCTTTGAAATCCCTCCTGGCCAGGGGAAAGCTCCTCTCACCTGTAAAGGGTTAAGAAGCTAAAGGTAACCTCGCTAGCACCTGACCAAAATGACCAATGAGGAGACAAGATACTTTCAAAAGCTGGGAGGAGGGAGAGAAACAAAGGGTCTGTGGGTCTGTCTATATTCTGTCTTTGCCGGGGATAGACCAGGAATGGAGTCTTAGAACTTTTAGTAAGTAATCTAGCTAGGTACGTATTAGATTATGATTTCTTTAAATGGCTGAGAAAAGAACTGTGCTGAATAGAATATCTTTTTTGTAACTTAAGGTTTTGCCTAGAGGGGTTCTCTATGTTTGAATCTAATTACCCTGTAAGGTATCTATCATCCTGATTTTACAGGGGGGATTTCTTTATTTCTATTTACTTCTATTTTTATTAAAAGTCTTCTTGTAAGAAAACTAAATGCTTTTTCATTGTTCTCAGATCCAAGAGTTTGGATCTGAGGTCACCTATGCAAATTGGTGAGGCTTTTTATCCAACATTTCCCAGGAAAGGGGGGGGGTGCAAGTGTTGGGAGGATTGTTCATTGTTCTTAAGATCCAAGGGTCTGGGTCTGTAGTCATCTAGGCAAATTGGTGAGGCTTTTTACCAAACCTTGTCCAGGAAGTGGGGTGCAAGGTTTTGGGAAGTATTTTTGTGGGAAAGATGTGTCCAAACAGCTCTTCCCCAGTAACCAGTATTAGTTTGGTGGTGGTAGCAGCCAATCCAAGGACAAAGGGTGGAATATTTTGTACCTTGGGGAAGTTTTGACCTAAGCTGGTAAAGATAAGCTTAGGAGGCTTTTCATGCAGGTCCCCACATCTGTACCCTAGAGTTCAGAGTGGGGGAGGAACCTTGACATGGATGTACCATGGATTTATACAAGGGCAATAAGGTATTCAGTCTTATTCTCTATCCTTTTTTTAATGATTCCTAACATTCCATTTGCTTTTTTGACTGCCGCTGCACACTGCGTGCACGTCTTCAGAGAACTATCCACAATGACTCCAAGATCTTTCTCCTCATTAGTTTTAGCTAAATTAGTCCCCATCATATTGTATGTATAATTGGGGTTATTTTTTCCCCAATGTGCATTATTTTACATTTATCCACATTACATTTCATTTGCCATTTTGTTGCTTAGTTTTGTAAGATCTTTTTGAAGTTCTTCATAGTCTGCTTTGGTCTTAACTATCTTGAGCAGTTTAGTATCATCTGCAAACTTTGCCACCTCACTGTTTACCCCTTTCTCCAGATCATTTATGAATAAGTTGAATAGGATTGGTCCTAGGACTGACCCTTGGGGAACACCGCTAGTTACCCCCTCCATTCTGAAAATTTACCATTTATTCCTACGCTTTGTTCCCTGTCTTTTAACCAGTTCTCAATCCATGAAATGAACTTCCCTCTTATCCCATGACAACTTAATTTATATAAGAGCCTTTGGTGAGGGACCTTTTCAAAGGCTTTCTGGAAATTTAAGTACACTGTCTACTGGATCCCCCTTGTCCACATGTTTGTTGACCCCCTCAAAGAACTCTAATAGATTAGTAAGACATGATCTCCCTTTCCAGAAACCATGTTGATTTTGTGCAACAATTTATGTTCTTCTATGTGTCTGACAATTTTATTCTTTACTATTGTTTCAACTAATTTGCCCAGTACTGACGTTAGACTTACCAATCTGTAATTGCCGGGATCACCTCTAGAGCCCTTCTTAGCTAATGTAACACCAATATTTATCTTCCAGTTATTGGGTACAGTAGCTGATTTAAAGGACAGATTACAAACCATAGTTAATAGTTCTGCTATTTCACATCTGAGTTCTTTCAGAACTCTTGGGTGAATGCCATCTGGTCCCGGTGACTTGTTACTCTTAAGTTTCTCAATTAATTCTAAAACCTCCTCTAGTGACACTTCAATCTGAATCCCTTAGATTTGTCACCTACAAAAGACGGCTCAGGTTTGGGAATCTCCCGAACATCTTCAGCCATGAAGACGGAAGCAAATAATTCATTTAGTTTCTCTGCGATGACTTTATCATCTTTAAATAGCTCCTTTTGTATCTCGACCACCCAGGGGCCCAACTGGTTGTTTAGCAGGCTTCCTGCTTCTGATGTACTTAAACATTGTTATTACCTTTTGAGTTTTTGGCTAGCTGTTCTTCAAACTCTTTTGGGGCTTTTCTTATTACATTTTTACATTTAATGTGGCAGTGTTTATGCTCCTTTCTATTTACCTCACTAGGATTTGACTTCCACTTTTTAAAAGATGCCTTTTTATCTTACACTGCTTCTTTTACATGGTTGTTAAGCCACGGTGGCTCTTTTTTAGTTCTTTTACTGTGTTTTTTAATTTGGGTTATACGTTTAAGTTGAGCCTCTATTATGCTGTCTTTGAGAAGTGTTCATGCAGCTTGCAGGGATTTCACACTGCACTGCATCCGATGAAGTGAGCTGTAGCTCACGAAAGCTTATGCTCAGATAAATGTGTTAGTCTAAGGTGCCACAAGTACTCCTTTTCTTTTTGTGAATACAGACTAACACGGCTGCTACTCTGAAACTCTAGTCAATGTACCTTTTAATTTGTTTAACTAACCTCCTCATTTTGCATCGTTCCCCTTTCTGAGATTGAATGCCACAGTGTGGGGCTGATGAGGTGTTCTTCCCACCACAGAAATTAAGAGTTTAGTCCTGCTCTCTCCTGAACCAAAAACACTTTTGTTAAATCATTGAGAGTCAAATTAGGCTGCTTGTTAGAAAAGCCTGATCATTCATTAGCCATTTAGACTCCTGCAAGGGACTAAATACTTCACCATTTGGCTGCTTGAATATTAACAGCTATTGCCTTTTGTTTATATGTAAATACCTAGAATTTGTATTAGAAACCTGTTACAAAGAACAATATATCAAACTATAATTTTGTTTTTGCACAATTTTTCATGGAACTCAAAGTATTCTTGTTAGGTATATTTTTAGAAAAACCCTCATCTGTCCCATCACCCCTGCCACCAACAGCAGCATCCCAGCCATCGTCCTTGTAGAAGAAAAAAAAATGCACACCTTTGCCCATCATCGAGATGAAGTAGTTTTTCCTTGAAGCAGTTATAGATGTGCTTGCCAGGAAAGGGAGGCTCAGAGGCAGTTGACTTTGCTAAAATGCATAGAACTGGATTGTTGAATTTGGCTATATGGTGGATCTGTGTCAGCTGCCTACAACAGCACAGATAGTTATTCAGATGCTGGGGTGGCATAATTATGGCAATTATCAAGGTAGTGAATAAGTAGTGGGGGGACTGTGGTTACCAGGGAGTTACCAGAACTAACTAAGGCTACAGGCTAACCAAGACTGATCCCTGCTTCACAATAATAAATGCTAATACTTGGTCTTATGTAGCACAATGCTTTTTGCTAACATTAAGGAACTGGGCCTTAATACACAAATGAAGCAGTAAGTATTATCTTCACAGAGAAATTGAGGGCTAGGTTGTGCCCTGGGCAACATCAGTGGGGATAGATGGGAGCAGAGGGGTTGCAGCTAATGTCCTCAGGAGGCATTCTCCTGACTCAGAAAACCTTGCAGGACCTGCTAGGCAACACATACTGCCATGCTTTCTGTGCCACCATTGAAGAGGATGCAGGGCATTCCCTCTGTCACATTACAATGGTAGATTCATAGAAATACCCACTTTCTTCTACCACAGAACAAGCATCAGATGCTCTGTCTCCCACCACCACACTGGGGAAGTTTAAGCAGAAATTCTTCAGGGAGACAGTTTGAGAGACTGGAGGTAGGACAGGAGTAGAGGGAATCAGTGCACTTGATGTTGCCTAGGGTAACGTTTGAGCTGTAGCCAAAGATAAAAGGTATCAGATATATTTAGAATGTAGAGATGAAATTTACTGTTCATTAATGTTGTAACCCAGGGCCTACAGGCCTCAGGCCTGTAAAATATTTGTTTTAGCCAAATTAGGGCTTAGGAATGTGAGCTGTATTATACAGGTAAGTTACATTGATCACAAGCTTGCTGAGTTTGTATGTATGTTTGTGATATGCTGATGTCTTAAAAATAACTGCCGAGTTTAGATAATGGTGCCTACAGGAGATCAGTAGGCACTATTATCCATGATGACCAGCAATAGGTGGGGTGAAATGTTAGAGGCTTCTTTAAAATAGCCACTTGTAACTATGGTGATAAGGTGATAAAAATATGAATCAGTATAAGGGGAACTAAACAAGTTAGCCTATGGAGAATGGGGCATCCCAAAAGTGGTGGGGTATGGAAGTTCAAATAAAGAAAAGGCATGAAATGAACTCCAGTGGACATCAGTGGAACACATTATAAAAGCTATATCTCAGCCTGCATACCTTGGGAGGAGGAAGACATCAGGATGACAACTGGTGGTGCTGGATGATGAGGAGGAGGAAGATTAACTTTGGGTTATTGCACAAGGCATAGTGTGAGTAATGCAAATAATATGCATTCTGTATTAGTCTTGCTCTCCTTTACTGGACTGCAGTGTGTGTATTGTTTGGTTGGCAAATAAGACTAATTATTATAAAAAGAGAACAATGTAGTCTGTGGTACACTATGAGGTCTCCCTTCTATTTGTAACCTCTCTATTGTAGTGGATCTTGGGGACTGAACTCTGATTAAAGTAGGTGTAAACGTTCAACTTGTGGTGGGCAATTAGTTAAAGTATGGATAAGGCTACAAAACTATAACTTAGCCTTTAAACTGTGCCTCGGTTTCCCTATGGAGATAACAATGCTTACCCACTTCACCAGTTTGCTGTAAAACTTGGATCATTAAAGTAGTCCACTCTCTACTTGTCTCTCAGACACTATTTTAAACAAACAGCTCACACATCATCTCACTCCACCCCTTCCGTGTCCATCCAGTTCTGTTGTACAGGTACTGAGGGGGGAATAAAACTATGGCCTGGCCCTCCACAGCCTGTTTGCTACTTCACCTTTCAGAGGATGCAAGGGGAGAACAGAGATTCTGCTCCGGACAGCCCCCATGCAGGGGCATAAGGCGAGCTGAGGCAGGTAACTCCATGTCCAACATGTGGGGACATCAATATCTGTCCTTTAAGTGATTTCACCAACACAACACAGCCAGCCTGGGACAGAGCCAGTAAGAGATCCCTGACAGCTTGACTCTCCATTCCATGATATATATGGTGTCAGGGCCTTGCCATACCTCTACTATATCATTCAATGTAGAAATTTTGGAACAAAGTAACTGATCAGTCTCAAAAATGAACAGAAAAATCATTCAGTTCATGTCAATATCCCAGCTGGCACATACTGCCTTGTGCAGATGCTGGAAGGAGAGCTCAGTCAGTAAAGCCTGAAGGGCATTTATGGGGAGAAAAGGGGCAGTCAGGAACCTGTCACAGAGCATAGACAGGTGCCCACGTGGCATGGCTGGAGTCTGGAAGATGCAGATATAATGAAAATGCATCCCGTGGCACAAAATACACTCTTCGCACCCTCCTGGCCTCTGCCCATTGTTGCACAGACGTTTTCCAGGCACGTACATGTGAGTTGTGCTTAATGGCAGTGAGCCAGCCCTGCCAACCCCTGCCACAGTAATTAACTCACCGGTGGCATTCTCAGCTGATGCTCACATGCAAATTTTCTAAATGCTTTTTTCTTTATCCAATATTTCCCACTATAATTACACACAGGGAGAGAATAATAAAGCTGCGTGTGACGAATGTGTCTCCGTTCATCTAAAACTATTAAGACATAATAAAAGCCAAGATGGAGTAGTGCTGATGCTGAAGGTCTTTTTGCCCTTACAGTAACAATTGTTGAAGGCTTCTAGATTAGGAAAATATGTTTTCTGTATTCCTGGGCTTGGGAGCTTCAATGACTTCCACAGCTCATTTGCTGCAGAGGTCAAATCCAGTTCATGAAAACTCTCAAACTTAGCTTTAGCTCCTGCAGACTACGAAAGAATAATCCCCTCTTTGCCTATCTATAGAAGATGCAACACACCTGGGGTGCAGCATAATGAAGAGGGATATAACAAGGACAGAGTGAACGAGAGCCATTTCCAATGTGTCAATGACAAAGTCAATTTGAAAATATCCCCACATCATCATACAGGCAGATCTGCCCTCATGTTTTGCGGACACTCATTTCCAGGCTCTGAACCCCATAGGGAACATATTCCAAATCTATTGCATCAGTATCCTTTCCTCCTCCATGAGGATGCTATGGAAGGACACGCATCTATGAAAAGGACACAGGAGTTTCCTGGAAGCTTGCAGCATTTTGGGAAACTTTTATTGACAAAGTATTAATCACAGTCTCCTCCCCCATGCATCCCTAGTACTTCTCAATGGCCAACCCTAAGGGTGGACCATGAAGGGGCTTAGGCATTGTGACAATCAGTGTTGCAACAATTAACTTTAAGGTGCCTAGAAAAGTGACATGAACAACAGTGATCCACAAAGCCTGCATGAGGAGCTTATACAATAAATGGAGACAGATAGGTGTCTTACACTGACAGCCAGAAAGCCAGCATGGTAGATGGGGAGCTTCCTAAGCTAAACAATGGAAGATGCTAACCCCCATCCCCTCTCAAAGATGGGCACCTAAGCCCAGGTTGCACAGAGGTGGCTAGCTTTGCTAGTGATCCACAGAGCTACTCAGCCACCTAAGCTGCATGTGAACCCCCCACCGCCCAAAAAAACAGCCAGAGGAGGAAGAGGAGCTCCCCCATAACCTTTAGTCTAGTGGATAGGATACTGAGGGAGACCCCCAGTTCAAATCTCCCCTCCTCCAGGAGATAGGCACCTAGCTGCCTAGAAGAAGGCTTCAGTACACATGCCCAAAGGAAAACAAACTTATGCACTGGGGTGTGGATCTCAGTGGTGCCTAAAAAGGGAACTTGGGCAACTAAATATCTTTGTGGCTTTGACTATATGTGAAGGAGCAATCTACCGCAGAAGCTGCGAAAGCCCAAAAACAAAGGGCTAGCAAAACTGCTAATCCAAAAGTATCCTCGCTGTACTAAAACCTTCCCTTGAAACCTTTAAGGAGGGAAAGGCTCAGAAGGATATAAATGCAGAGCTGGTTTTCTCTTATTATATTATAAAGCCTTAAACCAGCCCTGAACTCCAGTCCATACAAGTGCAGGGACCCACCAGCACAGACTTCATTACAGGATAAAGGGATGAAGAGATCTAGGCACACTTACCTCAAGGAAGTATTTTTTTTTGTAGAAACTGTACTAGGTTTCCTCTAGATCAGCCTACAGCTGTTTTATTGATGGACTCCATGTATATAGATCATGTGAGGCGCCACAGGAATGGAGCAGATTTATAGCCTCACACAGCACCACATAGTGGAAAAACATAGGACTGCAGCTTCACATTAAGGTGATTGGGGAAACTGCCAAAATGGCAATTAATGTACCTAATTTTAATCTTGTTGATTGCTATCTGTGTGTTTTCATGGATGACTGCTGTTTGTGGTCTCTAATTAAAAATAACCACCCATGCAGTTAAAATGATGAAAACCATGACAAAAAAGATGGATGAGTCCGATTGGATGAAGGTAAAGGGAGGAGGTGCCAATGAACCCACAACACTGGTATCTCGCGAGTCGCTCAGGCAAGAGTTCAATGCCTCCAGGAGCTCAAGAGAGTATGTGTGCCAGCCGGATATCATCTCTGAGGGGGGAGATTTACCTGCATTTAGTTTCCTACTGTATTAGGCTTACACTTGCATGTTTGTGTTTTATTTTGCTTGGTAATTTACTTTGTTCTGTCTGTTAGTACTTGGAACCACTTAAATCCTACTTTTTATATTTAATAAAGCACCCTTTACAGCATGCAGGCTGTCCTCCTCTCTCAGTTCTGCTGCCCAAAAGGTGAGGTGTGAAGCCATGTCCTCAGGGATTCCCTCACATTTTGTGGTGGCTATGTATTACTCTCACATTAACCTTGCTGTGTCCTTTTGCTAGCTGAGTACAAGGACTGCCACTATGCAAGGGAGGAGATTCCTTGAGCTCTCTCTCACTACTGGACAATATATGTGCTTAGCAGGACACATGTTGGGTCAAATGATTCCCTTCACATCCCACTCTCACCTCCTATTTGAGCTAACAATGAAGTCAGCATGTTGACTTTGTGACATTAAGATTTTGGTGCAAGAATTTACAGAAAGTGGATTTGATATTGTTTTAATATCATCACAAAAATCTCAGAGGGACACCAGGAAATACTGCACATGCACCATATTTTTGGTGGTTTTGTTCCTGGGTAAAGGGTCTTCCTTTCAAGTGGATTTTATCCCAGAAAGAAAAAAAAGTTGTCCCTGAGCAACTTCATACCACATTTGTTTATTAAAATTACTTCTTCTGAGTGGGACAACGCTATTTCTAAACTTCTGAAAAATCAAAGGGATAATGTATGAATCCATTTCAGTTGTATTTGAAAGAGTATGATCTTCTAGGCATTATTAATGAAGGGCACCTTTAAATCTCTTTCTACATCTATTTGGTCTTACTTAGTCCTGTGTTAGTCAAAAGAGTATGGACTTCAGCTGGAGTCTTGCCTGATTAAGGATGGAGATCTCAGTCCAATCCCCACTGAAGTTGGGATTTGGCCTAAGCACATTAGTAGCATTGCACCATAACTGCAGGTTAAAAAAAATGAAGAGTTTGTAATGCATTCAGATGACAAGAAATTAAACCTGAGAGTGTCTAGGGGTGTTGAATGCATACATACAGGCTTTTTTTTAATCTGTACACATACTGGATTTAGTCATACAACTCCTATTAAAACTAATGGGAGTTTTCCTGGGTGCACCACTCACCTCTTGTCTGGCACCTCCTCCTGGTCACTCCGGGGATTAGCTCTCCAGGTAAACATGCCTTTCTATGGTCACATGCTGTCACAGATCTACAGCTCCTCTCTTGTCCCAGGAACCAGTGTCTTCTTCATGACCCAGCTCTCCAGCTAGGTCAATCAGCATTTTCCCCCTTCCAGGATATAAGTCCTTCAAATTCTCCATGTCTCCCACAATGACCCAGGCATTCTTCTAATTCACTACCCAATTGGTCTATATACCAGGCCCTCAGTGGCAGACAGGCAAACCCAGGCCCACCCATTACTCTGAGTTCCAATCCGAGGACCCCGCACCCAGCAGTTCTAGGCTTTCCTCTCTCAGCCATCACTATTCCTTCCCTGGACTGCTTTCTACAACCCCTGGTTCCCTCCCTTGCTCTGGTGTACCAGCTCCAAACTCACCTCCCAGGGAGCAACTGCCTTTTCCCAGCAGCAGCAGCCATTGGCTGGTTGCCAGCCTCCTAGCTTTATAGGCTCCACCTGTTCCTGCACAGCTGAGCCTGCTTGCAATCAGTTCCTGCTCCCTGGCTCTCCCTCCAGGTGCAGCCTGTGGAGTTAATAGGCCTACCTGGCCATCTTAACCCCATCACAGGGAGTTGTATGAATAAATACTTACAAGTGTAGCTGGAAACATATCTCAGTAGTTCTCCCAACTTGAATCCCTCACCAGATCAAAAGTTGATGCAAGCACCAATATAAAGTTTCAACTGAAGAGAAGTGAAAAAGCTGTTTCAAGGAAGATCACTATGGAAAGCAAATAAATTGTCTGACCAAAATTCCCTTATCTATCAAATGCCAAAAGACACTTTGCCACCTAAGAAACAATCTTGGTTCATTGAATTCAGGTTGCAAGTAGTAGAAATATTTGAATCTGCTAATTTAAGGCAGAACACTACGTTGCAATAAATTATCAAAACCCAAGATAAGTCATTTGTCCATAAAGTATAGGTTTGTGGGTTTTTTTAACAAACCAAAACAAAATCTCTTCTAAAGGGACTGTTATTTTCACTGCCTTCTTAATGAATCACCATGTGTTTTTTTTTTCTCATTGAAAAATAAGTTTTCACTAATGCAACATAAATTGGCAATCCAAACTATATAGTCTTATCTGAAAGAACATGAGAATGTTGTTGTTTTTTCCCTTGGAGAGTTGAAGTTTCCAGTTTTAAACCTGGCTATTTTGAATCTCACATACTTCAATTTTATTCAAGTAAACAAACTTGGAATCCTTATTTATTTTACTGTTCAAAGAAGTGTTACTGCATTGACAATCGGTCTTAGAAGCACCTTAAGCTCTCACTGGACTTCTATTTGAATACATCAGCAGCATTTTTAAGGAGTAAAGGAGACAAAAACAATCATTATAATAATATTGACTCCAAAAAGAAAGGGATCCCGAATATTTAATTCCTAGTCTTCAAAACAGATTCAAAGTTACGTATAAAGCAAGTCTATGATTTCTTAAAGCTTTCTTAAAGCTATTCACAGTCTGGTGAAAGTCCCTCTAAATTGTAATTTAGAATGAAAATAATTCCCAGGATACCTTTATTAAAATAAATTCACCTCATTTTAATTTACCTCCCAGAATAATGGAATATTTCATATTTACTATGCACATCCACGAGATATCTCAATTTTCCCCTAACATGCCTCTCTCATTGTCTAAAGCAGGTATTTAAAAGCATCTAAAGATTGTTGTCAAGGCATGAAAACCTGTTTGACCAGGTTCAATCAATGTAAGGAGATAAATCACAAATCTCCCCACTAAGATCTTCATTCAAATCTTTAATCAGCACTGTGGAGAGCTATAAGATTATACAAACTACAATAATCTGGCTCTAGTCTTTGAAATATAAGGGGGATATTTGCACATTTAGTAGTTAGCTTCCAGATAAAGCTTAGTTGAATGTCAGCACTTCTAGGGCAGTAAGTGAACCTATTAGTTTGTAGTGTTCTGCTCTATGTACTATCAGGCAGAATGCTTTTCTATTTTTAGCCTTCATACAGTCTCATTAGTTTATTATGAAGACACACGGACTACAGATTAATGAGCTTCTCTTTGCCACTGATAACTTAAAACATAATGGGCCTGATTCTCATTTAAACCTCTCTCCTACAAAATCCCAGCAGTGTAAAAGTTCCTTAATATCAGTAGACATGTAATTTATGTCTACTTTAAGGTCACTTTACACTCCCAGAATGGTTTAAAGAAGCTTAGTGTAAATGAAAATCAGGCCTGAGGTCTTATCAGAAAATTTTAACCTGAACATGACAAACTTCTTCTTAGATTTGTAGTTTTCAGAAACTACCCTTTCTGGGGCCCCAATGGACTTGGATTCAGATCATTAGAAAACAATAGCTTATTTTCCTGCCATAGCAATAAAAGCCGAAAGTATAGCTAATTCAAATTCCATTTTGAGATCCTGATTCAAAGCTACATGATGGGCCTGATCCTGCAAGGAGTGGAGATCCCTCAAATACTATTAACAGATCTCAAGATGAAATGTGAATTAAAGGTCAGTGATAGATAAGAGCATTCAGCACCTTGCAAGACGTGGATTGAGTCCTAATTCTACTTTAGGGTCAACTTTAGAGCAATTGTACATTAAGTGAGTTAGCATTAATTTGTTATCACACTCCCAGCAGGTATCTTGAAATTTATATGGCTCATTCTATTGAGTTTTGTTAAGATTCCCATACATCCTGTGAGCTTACTGAGACGTTCAGAAATAAATTTAATATTTAATTTAATTTACCAGAAGACATTATTTGTCCCTGACCTCTCTGGACAGAATAAAAGTGCATAATAATGATGCCATCCTCTTATAACACAAAATATACAGGGCCAAATCCTGCTCCAGCAAATGAAGTCAGCGGGACAACTTCTCATAAGTCAGGCGGCCAGAGTTGGATTGTATCTATGGTACTGGAACCATATACTCTAAACTATATTTTTCATGTATAGCTCTATAAACTCTCTTACACTTTCCTGTGTTTGTGTGTAATATCAGAAAGATGGTTTTAATTAAGTAATATCACTATTAATTTAATTATAATTAATCAATTAAGCTTTCGTTGAAATTGAAAGCAAATATCTATTGACTACATCTGGAGTGGGGCCATTACTAATATATTGAAAATGGACTATAGAGACTTTTTTTCTACAAATCTTGTGTTCAGATCCTACCCAAGTATGCAGGGATTGAAAGTCATAACCTTCTGATGTTGTTTAATGGTGTGCAAAATATGAGTTAGTAGTCTAGTTCCACGTCTTAGGGGGCAAAATCAGACTACACAGTCATAACTACCTTTTTGGCATTCTCTGTAAAGAGGTCAAAGAATGAATAGATATAGAGACTGAACTCTGCTCTTGTCCCCAGAAATGACTGTTCTGGGTCAGAGATGAGGCACACTGGCAGGATATGGAGAAGCTTGAACTGGTAGTGCTCTCATCTCTTATCTATGGGTAAATAGAGGACTTCATTCAGGAAGGATGTCAATCGGCAATTTTCACAACCACAGCGATCAGTTCAATACATACGTGTATATCAGGAATTGGATACCTTTGGCATGCAGCCCATCAGGGAAATCCGCTGGCGGGCCGGGATGGTTTGTTTACCTGCAGCATCCGCAGGTTCGGCCACTCGCAGCTCCCACTGGCCGCGGTTTGCCGTTCCAGGCCAATGGGGGCTGCGGGAAGCAGTGTGGGCCGAGGGATGTGCTGGCTGCCACTTCTCGCAGCCCCCATTGGCCTGGAACGGCAAACCGCGGCCTGTAGGAGCTGAGAGTGGCCGAACCTACAACGCTGCAGGTAAACAAACTGCCAGTGGATTTCCCTGATGGGCCGCGTGCCAAAGGTTGCCGATCCCTGATATATATAAATGACATCCTTGAATAGCCCAATTCCTGCCTACTTGATTTATAAAATGGGTATTTGGGAAGAGGACAATCTGAGAAATTGATCTTTTTATAACTAAAAATTGGCTTTTCTTCCATGTTCAGAGTGACAGTCATAGTTGGCCATACTTCAGGAAGTCTACCACCCAGCAACTTGTTCTGTGCTTGAGCTTATGAGAGATTTGTAAACAATTTAAAAAATAACAATGGCCCAAATGGTCATAAATGGGGTTACATTTAGGTATCTAAATCCATATTTAAGCTTCTAGAGCAGCGGTTCTCAACCTTTTGGGGCTCAGGACCAATTTGTAAATGTTTATGGCCTGTGGTGACCCAGTAAATAGTTTGTGAGTGGAGGCTTGGGATGGTTTTGGTCAGATCCTGCCCTCGGGGGGGGTTGGGTCCTGCCTGGCACTCGCCCAAGAGTGGCATCTCCTGTACTGTGGGGTTGGCTGGGCTTCAGCAACGGAACCTCTGGGGTTGCAGCACTGTCCGGATTTGGCCCCGCCCCCCTGACTGGACCAAATTTGTGTGAGTAGAGTTGTGACCTGTCTCATGGGATGGAGTGCCACTCACTGAAATTTGGCCTATCTCGACTCCCATCATCACGACAGCTGGGCCAAACCTGAGTGGTGCTGGGACCCCAGGGTTTGCAGTGCCTGGAGCAAGGAGGTGAGCCCAGCCAGCCCCTGGGACAGGAGTCACAGGAGCTGCCACGTGACCCTTTGAAACATTCTGGTGACCCAATTTTAGGTCCAGACTCACAGGCTGAGAAACCCTGATCTAGAGAACTGGCTGGGTTTTAAGAGGCTTTATCTGTTGTGCTTTATGGTATTCTTCAGTGAGCACACATTTCCATATGGTTCACTATTTTACATTAAGCATTCCTTTCTCTTAGTGTAACAATTAATGGCGGTGCCTTCTGCAGCGCTGCAGCTTCAGTTTCTGTTAGAGAAAATAATCGTTGATTACAAATCAACAATATTTTAACAAAATGTCAGAAATTCAAAACTAGAAGAAAATGAGTTCTTCTGAATCACATATATACCAAAAGACCAGCTCCACATATGGAAATTATCAAAAGGTCAGACATAAAAAGCATCAGTTCATAAATACTAATTAGTGCCTTGCCAGTGATTGCATGATAACATTTACTGATGCATAATTGAATACCAGAGATTTAAAAAAACAGAGAATGTGGGTAGATTTAATAATTCATTCCTCCCACACTAATCAGGGTTTCTGTCTATTTCATCTAACACAATCACAATTAGGTATTTATTCTTCCTTTCTCTTCTTCCTTTGTGAGTAACATGATTATGTTTCTTTAATACTCCCATGTTAAAAGCTAAGGTGGGGATGGAGGGAACATACTCACTGTAATGAATGTAGCAAAAATGTTTGAAACCATATTAAAATTAAAATTGCTTCTGTTTATATATTTTTGCTTCACTATTTTGTATCACTGAGGTTCTTCGTTTTGGAACGCAATATAAGCTCCAAAATATCCTATTCAAGTCTACATTTTTTCAAAATGATACGCTTGGTATTCCTTGGGGAAGTTTTAACTTAAGCTGGTAAAAATAAGCTTAGGGGGTTTTTCATGCAGGTCCCCACATCTGTACCCTAGAGTTCAGAGTGGGGAAGGAACCTTGACACATGTGCTTAACTTTAAGCATGTAAATAGTCCTTTTGACTTCACTGGGACTAGTCACATGCTTAAAGTTAACCACATGCATAAGGGTTTGCAGGATCAGGGCCTTTGTTTGCTTTAGTAAATGACCGAGCATGGTGCCTATACAAAGTAATAAAACAATAATTAGTGACAAGCATTGTCTGCAACTGCTGAGATGATACTTGTTCCAGGATTGCTCCAGGGTCCACCCCCTATCGTCTGCAATCATTTGTACTGTCAGCACACTGTGCAAGGCAATGCTGATGCATTGTGCAATGTGCTAGCCACACTACTGTTCTATGCAGGGCCAGCTCTAGGCACCAGCAAAACAAACAGGTGCTCGGAGCGGCACATTTCTAGGGGCGGCATTCCGGCACCGGCCATGCCACCCCTAGAAATGTGCCCCTGCCACCCCAGCTCACCTCCGCTCTGCCTCTGCCTGCTCCCCTAAGCGCGTAAGCTGCCGCTGCTCCGCTTCTCCCCCCTCCTTCCCAGGCTTGCCACACACAAAACAGCTGTTTCGCATGGCAAGCCTGGGAGGGAGGGAAGAGAAGCCGAGCAGCAGCGTGCTCGGGGGAGGCGGAGGTGGTGGAGCAGAGGTGAGCTGGGGTGGGGAGCAGTTCCTCTACCACCCCCTCCCCCGTTACTTCCTGCTCTCCCCCCTCACCCTCGCTCACCTCCATTCCGCCTGCTCCCCTGAACACGCTGCCTCTCCCTCACCTGAGAGGGATGGGGGAGAAACGGAGTGGCAGCGTCTTCAGGGGAGCAGACAGAGTGGAGGTGAGCTAGGGTGGGGGTTTGTGGCGGGGGGGAGCTGCAGGAAGCAATGGTGAGGGGAAATGTGGCACACCCGGGGGAGGTGGCGGGACCAGGGATTTGGGGAAGGGGTTCGGTGGGGGCGGAGTTGGAGCGGTGCGGGGGCATGAAAAAAAAGCGGGGCAGCCAAAAATTTTTTTGCGTGGGTCAGCAAAAATCCTAGAGCCAGCCCTGGTTCTATGGAAAGTAGGCCCACTGTTTATGCTTAGGGTTATGGTTGTTGTATTATACACAATGTCCTAAACTCTCAGGTAACTGTGAGATCAGTTGAATCTTGACAGTTTAACCATTGTGTGATGCTGGCAGGCCAGATGCTAGCTCTTGCCAAAGCTGTAGGCATTAGCTAAAAACTGACAGACTCATAGCTGGAGACCCGATCAGTTCACTTATATATTAGTGTTGTTCAAAATGGGTATTAATCTTATAAGAATGTAATTAGTCTTTAGACTTGATAGAAAGCTTGTAAGTTGCTGCATGCGTTAACCTCACTTCTAATGTCTATATTCCATGCTATAAGACAATATGTACGTTTTGCTTTATAACTCTAAAACTATTAGAGTTGTGGGAGAATCGTCCCGCCCATCCAAGAGGACTATCAAAATTTAAGTGGGCCATTATAAGACAAAAACTTTAATTGACCCATCCACCCATGGAGAAGTACATGCAGTGGCCTTGTCATATTGCTTTGAATGCTGGAAGAGGGAAATAAAAATAGTTGATGTGAAGGTTTTTCATCTTTTTGCTGTTTGAACTCTGACAGGGCCAGAGAGACCAAACTAAAGCCAGACGTGCCCAGGGGTTTCCTCCTGGGTCTGCCCTGAAAGATACTTTGAATTGACAGATCACTACAACTCTGTCACTCTTAGGGTTTAGATGATAAGTCATTTGTGTGTATATGTTTCCTTTAACCTGTAAATAACTCTAGTTCTTGTTCCTCGTTAATAAGCCTTTAGATTGGCTATGGCATTGTCTTTGGAGTAAGATCTAGGGTACCAATTGATCTGGGGTAAGTAATTGATCTCCTGGGACTGGAAGCAACCTGAATATGGTGTGATTTTTTTGGTGTAAGTGCACATTTATCACTATGTCAAGTTTGCTTGGGTGGCAGAATAGACTAGAGAGTCTAAGGGGACTGTCCGTGACTCCATGGTAAGAGAGGTATAGTGATCCAGGAGTTCACATTTCTTACTGGCTTGGTGAAATCTATTTATAGAATATACCACCAGTTTGGGGTATCTGCCCTGTTTTTGACAGTCTGCTCTGAGGAAGGCACTCACAATCATGACAGCGTACCACATTATGTTTCAGGGATTTAGAGGGGGCCTATATTTTATATAATAAATGGGAAACAGTTTTATAAACACTCATGGAAACTGATTTTTGTACCCAAAAAAGAGCCATGATTTGGCAAAAACAAAACAAAAAATGAAAATTGAAGGGGAAAAATATATCAGCACACAAATAAATATGTCTAATAAATCCAGTGTGAACTTCACTTTAAATAGTTTTCAGAGTAGCAGCCGTATTAAATAGCGTCGATAAAATAGTTAAAGTGTCAATAAAATCCTATCGAACAAGAAACAATACTATGTACATCCCAGCCAAATGTTCTGGAATGAAACTATTTCTCTCCCAGGAGGCCAACCTGTGTATGACATGTGAGATGCAGCCTTCGTGGCCTCTACAAAGAGTGATTGAGGTTCAGAGGTCAAATTATTGAAGTGTTCATTCTCTACACTCATAGTCATCTCTGTGGGCCTCCAGCAAGATGCTGCAATCTCTACTGGCTCATCTCTTGTGTCACAAGTGAGCTTTGATGTGGATTAATTAAGTAAAGAGACTTCAGAGCCCTCTGGCAAAAAGCACAAAGCAAAAACAACCCTTCAAAATCATTACTTACTGTTTTTATAACTATGCATGGTCTAATAAAGGATGCATTGGCTATAGGGGAGGCAAACTCAGATACTAACACTTCACAACACCCTTTCTCCCAAACAGAATAGCAACACTTGTACCAATAAGCACCGCCACATCAAAAGAATTTTCAAATGACACCACTGCCCTGCCCCCTTCAATTTAGCTTCCATGGCCTTGCTCCAATTAGTTCAGTTAAAACTAAACTCAAAAGAGTTGTGAGTCTAATACAAGAGGTTCACGGTATTTGTAAATTAATCGGAACTGTACAAGTAGAAAGCACTGTAACGAATTTGATCAAATGTGTCTCTTTTTCTTCAGTTGAAACACCAAAAGCTAGTAATACAGATTTGTAAATTTTCTAACCTACTCGTAAAAGCGTCATACCTGGCACTGGAAAATACTTTATAATAACCTATAAGTTGGCTGTCTTTTCTTCTATCATTACAATGATTCTACTTCTCTGTTCCAAGAGGGCACCATCTTTTGAGCAATTCATCTTTTACCTTGCACCTCACCCTGATGATGTATTAATGTAATACATCATCAGTTAGAGCTGTCACTGCAATGATGTATTAGTATAACACATCTCCATTTTGCCCTCCAAAGAGACACTATTCCCCAGATTAAATTTATTATCTTGTGAAGGAGGAGCCTAGAAGTGAACTGAAGGATGGGAAGGAATGTACCCTAGACACCAAATGTCACCACATCTAAATATTTTGAGTTAGTCATAGTTTGCTCTCAGCCTATGTATGGAGTGGTGCCTAGTTGGGCTTCCCCAGGAGAATCCCTGACCAGCAATTGTCACACATGGCCCCTTAGATCCTGGGTGGAAATTAAGGGTACACCTGGGAAGGTGCAATTTAATTTTACTAGCTGGTGACCGGGGGAAAGAGGTAAGCAAGGCTGCCTCTTCCCTCCTGCATTTCCTCACCCACTTACTTGTAGGGGGCAGTACCAGATACCATGTAACCAGTAATGGTCTGCACCAGACTCAAGATTCAGGGAGCTCTTACGTGTCTGAAGACAGGCGTGGAGGACTCTGCTTCCTTTTACTCTCCTGCAAATAAGACAAAGTCACATCCTAATCCTTCGGAATGCATATCACCATCTTAAGGTTAATTGTCTCAACAAATGTATTGCCGTTTATCTAATGGCCCCATTCTCGGAGCACCTCACAATTGTCAATTTATGTAATGTCATAGCCCTGCTGCACGTTAGGACAGTGCTGTTATCCCCATTTTACAGCTGGGGCACTGAGGCACAGAAACACTTGCTTCAGGTCACTCGGTGGCAGAGCAGGGAATTGAGCCTCAGTCTTCCAAGTTGCCAGCTAGTGCCCTAACTATTAGACCATCCTTTGTACTATTCACTTGAAAAAATATGGGTAGATACCAGGCTCAGGACCTGTGAAAGGAATAAAGGGGAGGGCAGAAATAGTAACAATGTGGTGGACCAAAGCTATGGACAGATACAAATATATTCAAGGCAAAATTTCTTGATTAAAGTTAAAAGCAGGCGATCAGCAAAACTGTTCCATCTGGTTGACTTTATATCATCTGGGACTGTCAGAAGGAGCAAACAAGCACAACACCAAGAGTATTTCTTAAAAATCCTTTTCTACCATGATGTTCGGAGTAGAGGTCTTTTGTAGGGCTTAGAAGCAGAAAAACACTTCAGCCTGCCCAGCACCAGACTTCAGCATTTCAGAAGCAAAGATGTTAAGGAGAAACAGAGAAAAAACGATGATGGGCCAAAAATTCAGCTCTTGGTTCTGTTAATCTGACCAATTTAATTCATCCCTGCAATTGCTCTGATTTGCACTAGTGTAATTCAGAAGAATCTAGCCATTTGTTTTGTAATGGACTCCTATGAACAGGTTTCTCAATTGTATTAATAGAGCTCCTCGGCATCCGAAAAAGAAAAAAATCAGCATTAAGAGAAAAAATTGCTTTGCTTTGCTCAGTTCTTCATGCCTTCAAACATGATTTAGTAATAGGTTGCCCCATATTGCTGATAAAGGGCCCCAAAGTCAGCTGTGCTGAGATACTCCACAATGATTTTAAGCAAGCTATGTTTTGGGTTTTGTTTTCCTTTTTTTTTCTTTAAATATAGAATTGTTTGGCTTGTACGACATTTTCTTAGTATAATAGCACATCACGCAAGTGCCACACATTGCCTCTGGGCAACATCATTCAAGAAAATCAACTTCTGTAATAGATGACTAGTTGCTAATCTAAAATATCTGTCCATGATACTTATACAGCCCCTGTTACTGTAGTATCTGTGTCTCTCACAATCTTTTATGCATTTATCTTCACAACACCCCTGTGAGGTAGGGAAGTGCTATTATCCCCATTTTACAGATGAAGAATTGAGGCACAGAGAGGGTAAAACCCAGATCCACAGGGACTTAGGCATTGCTTCTGGACTATAAAGTGATTCTTACTCTTTCTCTGAGCCATTTAATTAATTAATTAATATTTAATTATTCAGTTATTTAATTAAAGTGGAACAGCTTCAATAAGAGAGATTCAGAGAGCCCCATACAACAGAATATCCCCTAGTCCAGTGATTAGGGCACCCCAGTTCAAATTGGTGTCTCCTCAACAGGAAGAGGGGAGAATTGAACCAGGGCCTCCCACATCCTGAAGTACCCTAACCACTTGGCTAAAGGTTATGAGGGAGGCTGCTACTGCCTCCTCATTTTTTTATGTGGACATAGGCATGCTCAGAGCATGCCTACTGGAGCAGGCCCCTCAGGTGAGGTAAGTGCTCCTCAGCCTATCTTCCCCCAGTGTGTGGATCGCATTGGGGCCCAAAGTAAGACAGCAGTACACATGATCAGAGGCAGACACATGGGTGCCTAGAGAAGTTTTACAGTGGAAATATGTATGGGGGTGGGGGGGATGTGAGAAAACCTTGATCTATGCAGGAAATAGCCCGACTTGATTATGTAAAGAGTTGTCACTTTGGATGGGCTAGCACCAGCAGGAGAGTGAATTTGTGTGGGGGGGTGGAGGGTGAGAAAACCTGGATTTGTGCTGGAAATGGCCCACCTGTTGATCACTTTAGATAAGCTATTACCAGCAGGACAGTGGGGTGGGAGGAGGTATTGTTTCATGATTTCTGTGTGTATATAAAGTCTGCTGCAGTTTCCACGGTAAACATCTGATGAAGTGAGCTGTAGCTCACGAAAGCTCATGCTCAAATAAATTGGTTAGTCTCTAAGGTGCCACAAGTACTCCTTTTCTTTTAGTGGAAATATAGACACTGAGTAAGCTTAGATGCCTACAGTTTAGGCAGCCATTAAGCAAGGAATTGTGAATCACAGTAAGATCATAAGAACGGCCACACAGGTCAGACCAAAGGTCCATTTAGCCCAGTATCCTGTCTTCCAACAGTGGCCAATGCCAGGTGCCCCAGAGGGAATGAACAGAACAGGTAATCATCAATGATCCATTCCCTGTCACTCATTCCCAGCTTCTGGCAAACAGAGGCTAGGGACACCATCCCTGCCCATCCTGGCTAATAGCCATTGACGGACCTACTCTCCATGCATTTATCTAGTTCTTTTTTGAACCATGTTATAGTCTTGACCTTCACAACATTCTCTGTCAAGGAGTTCCACAGGTTGACTGTGCATTGTCTGAAGAAATACTTCCTTTTGTTTGTTTTAAACCCTTCTGCCTAATAATTTCATTTGGTAACCCCCTAGTTCTTGTGTTATGAGAAGGAGTAAACAGCACTTCTTTATTTACTTTCTCTACACCAGTCATGATTTTATAGACCAGGGGTCGGCACTCTTGGGCACACAGCCCGTCAGGGAAATCCACTGGTGGGCAGGGACAGTTTGTTTACCTGCAGCATCCACAGGTTCAGCCGATCGCAGTTCCCGCTGGCCGTGGTTTGCTGTTCCAGGCCAATGGGGGCTGCGCAAAGCAGCGCAAGCCAAAGGATGTGCTGGCTGCCACTTCCCGCAGCCTCCATTGGCCTGGAACGGCGAACTGCAGCCAGAGGGAGCTGCGATCAGCTGAACCTGCAGACACTGCAGGTAAACAAATCGGCCTGGCCTGCCAGCAGATTTCCCTGAAGGGCTGCCTGCCAAAGGTTGCCGATCCCTATTATAGACCTCAATCATATCCCCCGCTTAGTCGTCTCTTTTCCAAGCTGAAAAGTCCCAGTTTTATTAATCTCTCCTTATACAGAAGCCATTCCATATGCCTAGTCATTTTTGTTGCCCTTTTCTGAACCATTTCTAATTCCAATATATCTTTTTTTTGAGATGGGGCAACCACATCTGTACTCAGTATTCAAGATGTGGGCATGCCATGGATTTATATAGAGGCAATGTGACGTTTTCTGTTTTATTATCTATCCCTTTCTTAATGATTCCCAACATTCTGCTTGCTTTTTTGATTGCTGCTGCACATTGAGTGGATGTTTTCAGAGAACTATCCACAGTGACTCCAAGAGCTCTTTCTTGAGTGGTAACAGCTAATTTAGACCTCATCATTGTATATGTATAGTTGGGTTTATGTTTTCCAATGTGCATTACTTTGCATTTATCAACATTAAATTTCATCTGCCAGTCAATTAAATTTCGTGAGACACTCATTAAATTTCATCCCTAAATTGGGATTTAGGCACTTAAAATTGGAATTTAGGGGCCCAAATCCCTGTGTTGATCTGGCACTAAAAGACTTGCCCAAGGTCACACAAGAAGTCTGCGGTAGGAACTCTGGTCTTCCGAGGCCCAGGCTGATGTTTAGACAACTGAGATCTACAGATGAAAATTGCTATACAAGAGCTAAGTATTATTATTTACACTAGAGCCACTTTACACCACTCTTTTTGTGGATACAGACTAACACGGCTGCTACTCTGAAATCCTAAAGTGGAAGTTAATTACAATTTGTACTCATGAGGCACCATTACATTGCCAGATGTGTATAAAAAATAGCCTTATGGTAGATGAGAATCAAATTCTTGGTGAGTTTACATGTCAAATAAGTAACGATTTTGTTCACCCACAGTTTTTCATGATATCCTTGGACATGACTGCTGATCTCGTTGCCATGTTTATCTTGCACAGCAATATTAAGGTTGAGATTTTTGGTGGGATTAATGCACCCAACTCCCTGAGGCTCCTTAGATAATCCCAGGACAGCTACCCTATTAATACTGTAGTGCAGACTAGCTGGCCTGGGCTAATGTAGAGAAGAAATGATGTGCTCTTTTTTTTGGAAGTTATTATTTCTTTCCCCACACAGGAATCTTATTACTG
This sequence comes from Lepidochelys kempii, assembly GCF_965140285.1. Classification (NCBI taxonomy): domain Eukaryota; kingdom Metazoa; phylum Chordata; order Testudines; family Cheloniidae; genus Lepidochelys; species Lepidochelys kempii. The sequence goes on from NC_136388.1 coordinate 31,016,600, forward strand.
AATCATTATTTTCATAAAACAGTTTAGGAGACTTCACAAGCATCTGTCCAAAATTGCTTTGGATCTTTCCCCGTTTAATTGGAGAATGTGTGGCCAAAAATGCTAGAAGTAGAGAAATCTGACAGACCAAAAACAGATCACAACTCCATCACTGATCGCCAAACCTTTATTAAACTAGCAAAAGAATCAGAAATGCAAGCTAACTCCCAGACCACCTGCATTAGATTCACTAATACATACACATGCCTATTATTACAAACAGGGTTGGCAGGAAGAGGGGGAAGAGTTGTGGGGGGACTGAACTAGTCTCCACCAAGCAAGTGAAAAGAGAACAGGAAAACAGAATCACTAATGATACTTCAATCTTCCATGAAAAACAAATCACACTGGATTTTTTGGAAATCAGCCAGGGTGTTTGGAATTATTGCCAGCAGATTTAAACCTGTAAAGCATTCTCCTGAAATGAAAAAGTAAATCCCTGTTTTTCATTTTTTAATAAGACGACTTTTTTATCTTACCAATTTTAGACAAGGCAGCTAAAACTAAAGTCAGAGAATGACATGTTGACATCTATTCCATAATAAAAGCAATTAAGATTTACAAAATGGCAAAACTGCTGGAGCAGATGGTCGCTGTTTAAGTTTTATTGAAGCCTCTGTAATTTCTACAAATAGGCAAGCTACTCGTCTCAGAAACTCGATCAAAAGGCAAAAATAAAACCTACAGATTAAAGTCTAACATCTCTGCCTTGTTTGAACAGTTATAAACGGAGGTCTAGCCCCTCTGATCCCTCACCACTTTTGCAAACAGAGGTCTAGGTCCTCTGTTGTTGTTTATCAAGTTCCAACAGCATGCTTGATGCTCTACATACAAATAAGAGCCCAAGGGTCATAGTCCCTGCCCTAAAGATCTTACAAACTTGTTCATTTACAGACAAAACAGATCAGACAAAACAAGTAAATTATGTGCCATCGGGAGTCAGAGGTGACATTAGAACCTAGCAGTGGGCTTGCTGCTGGACTATTGCCATTTCATGGGGTCTATGGCAGTGCCTCCCACCACCAGCTACCCCTCTTAAACCTCACCCACCTAGTCTGGCTAATAGCTATGAAACTATAAATTACGGAGACCTTTCTTCTTTATCCTCATCCTAGATACCCTCACAAGGAGTGGTGTAAGCAAGAAAGACCACGTGAGGAATGTGTTTGTTAGAGACAGGCTCAAAGTAACAGCCATAAACAACAAAATGAGGGGGTGCAGGCTCAGGTGGTATAGCCATATAAAGCAAGGTCCTGACAACTATGTGGGTAAGAGAATCCAGCAGATCAAAATTTAAGGGAAAAGATAGAGGCCAACCCAAGAAGCAGCGGGATGTCACAGAAGAAGGAATGTTAGCATGTAGGGTAATAGAAGATATGGCATCCACCGGAGCTCTTTGGAGGGAGAAGACTCTAAGAGCAGACCCTTTTGATGGGGTTAATGCAAGGAAGCAGCGGCACATACGGTATTCTGTAAAGCCTGTTGACACAACCTTGCATTGACAGACTTGGGCAAGCAGAGCTTGCGCTAATGCTCGGAAAAAATAGCTGCGCAAACAGCGCTTTGAAGTTGTGGTTCAGGCTGCAGCTTGGGCTCTGAAGCCCACCCCTTCCCCCAAGCTTCAGAGCCTGAGCCACAACTTCAATGTGCCGTCTACACAGCTGTTTACAGAGCACTACAGTGAGCCCCTCTAGCCCAAGTCTGTTGACCCAGGCCAGGAGGCTCATTGCCATGCGCTGTGAAGACATACCCTTAGAGGGTATGAAATGAAATCATATGAAATGAAATCATAACTACACTGTGCTCGGTGCTGTGCAAACAAATAGCAAGAAAACTCTGGCCCAAAGAGCTTACAGTCTAAAAAAGCAAGACAGGATAAATGGTTATAGGGAAACAGGAGTACGAGGACAGACTCAGCAAAGCACACGCTTAATTCCATGCTAATTTATCAAAGCGCCTAAATTCCATAGACGTTAATGGGACTTAAACACATATGTAAGTAATTTGTTAAATAAGGATGGACTTAAAGTGGAGCCAACAGAGATGTGAAGTGACTTGTCCATGGTCTCACAGCTGCTCAGTGGAAGAGCTGGAAGTAAAACCCAAGTTTCTAGAGTCACAGGCCAATGTCCTATCTACAGGCTCTAGTGTTAACACACTCCAAAGTCCATTTCCATCACAAAATTGTACCTTTCTCTTCACCAGAGGAGAGATGCAAACACCAGTTTTAGAATGGCTTCTGATGTAGATAATAAGCTGTGCTCTCAATCTAAAATATTTTGAAATATTTTGTATTTAATATTTGCAGTTATAGAATTTCAAGGGAGGTATTTTCCCTCCTGCACTGGTCCCTTTTAAATGGCCACAGCATTATGAAGGAACCATAAATATTCTGGTGTGACTGAGAGAGAATTCCCCCAGCACAAGAACTGAGTAAAATAGCCTCTGCTGGCTCTGGTATAGGGGGTTGTACTATGTACGGCTGGGAGCTGGAGAAGAAAATGACATAGCAGAAGCTGCTAGAACAGTTCTGTACAGTCCTGTTGTCCATAGGCTGCTGTTGCCTAAGTTAGAATGGGGGCAGTTTCATACTCCGCAGGTGCCCAGAATAGAGAAGGCACAAAATGTGACTAAAAAGCATCTCAGCCCCGCTTCTCTTGGACTGTGAGTTGTTTGTTGTGTGTTGTGCTTCTGGGAGTCCCTACACACACACCCCACCCCCACCCCAAACATAGTCCAATATTTTTAAAAAATCAGAAATAAATATTTGTTCTTTGTAACCAATTTTTCATATTTAACAATATATCAAATTGAAAACATGCAAGTCGATGATCTAATAATAAAGGTGCATGATACTGAAGATACACACCCCATAACGCAAAACTCCACTCAAAATATGCCTTTTTATTGCAAGATATAGTACTGAACAAGCTTTCGCAATCCACTTCAATTTTGTTGTGTTTTGTTTTTTTGTCTATGTGCAAAGTGATCCCAGTGAATGTGGAAATCATGTAGGCAACAGAGCCAAGTGAATGGGAGGGTAAATGCTGCTGACAATTAGATGAAGTGTTTTCAAACTGGATAAGATGAGGGGGCATATTTAATATTGCAGCTGCTTTGTGACAGTCCCAATTTACACATCAAAAGAGTGGTGTGTACTGCAAGATTTTGTCACCGTTATGACTTTGCTATTACATTAACTAGCAATTACTATACAATGCAGTGCTTGCTGACTACAGCTATAAAAGTCAAGTCCCACCATCCAAACTTCCTAAGCCTGTTATTTCAGCGTCTTCCATGCTTTGGAGGAAGAGCTGAGTAAGACTAAATTGCTGAAATTAGAGACAACTAAAAATACCTGCTAGCAATGTTATTTTCTACACTTCATTAAAGGGGAGGAAGGTCGGGCTAGGAAAGGAAAGATCGTTTTGTAACTGTGAGTCAGGGGAGCTAGATTCTCTTCCTACTTCGACCATCAACTGCCTGTAAAAACTGCTGAAAGCTGAAATCTGGCATACAACAACTTCAGCCGACATTGGGAGAGTGCATTATCTTCAGGCAAGCACACTGTATCCTTGATCTGTACTCTCAGGAGTGCAGGAGGAAACATAACCACGGCTCAACCCTTGGAGAGTGTGCACCATCCCCCCATCTCTGCACCCAACCAGCACCACACTCATTATGGGGTTAGCAGTGGTAGGGCTCTTAAAGAGTCCATCTGATTTAAATATGGCTGGCCCCTGTGCAGAGGGATGCAAAGTAATGTGAAGGAAAGGAGAGGTTTCTGAATCCTTTCCTTCCCTTGCTCCCAGGGGCTAGGGAACAATCTCTCTCTCTGTACTTTTATATTTATATATAATGATAATTCTACCTCAAAGGAGCAGTGTGAGGCTTTACTTATCTGTGGTCATTCAGGGCTTCAGTACCATTGGATGGTAGAAGCTGTGGCAATGCAATGTGTTATAGTTTGATAATAATGTTCAGCAAAGGGCCATAAGGATGAAATTTTGTTTTATGGCTTGTTGCAGTGGTTTCTGTGAACAGTAGAGGCCAGACCGTACCAGTGAAGTGTAGCCTTTTGACAGGGGTGTGTGGAGCCACCTCACCCAGGGGAAGCTCTGAAGGATATTGAGACTCCTTGTTCTCCTAGGGTGTGCAGCTGCTGAACCTCCCCTTAGCAGAGTGTAGCATACACTCTCCTCTCCCACTCAGTTCAGAGCAGGCAGCAGAGCCAGGGCCCTATCTTCTCCACATCTCTTTCAGGAAGGGGAAAGCCCTGAGTAACCTGTATTCAGGGGAGTAAAGGCTAGGTCCTGTGCAGGGGATGCAAAAGTGAAGGGGCTCTATGCACCCTGCCTCTCCTAACACATCCATGCATGCCAAGTCACAGTCTGGCTCAAAATGTAATAGTGTCTTTGCCAGTTCCAGGAACCAAATCCAAAGCAAATGTTTAAGAACAGTCTTTCATCTGTCCTCTGTTTGCACTCAGCCCCTCTGTTTGTTATGGAATACATGCACAGCCAGAACTCTTTTGTCATGAAATCAAATATGGCGGGTTGGGATTTTTTTTAACAACACGAAAAATAGTAATTAAAATACAAAAAGGATTATTAGAAATGGCATAATAACTCTGTTCAGACATTAATTGCTGTAGTCTGAAGTCTCCCCAGGGCTTCCTGATGCTAAACTGTCACAGAGACGAAGTGTGATGTAGGAGCGTTCATTCTTTTTGCATTGCATCTGTCGAGCCAGACTTTGGATTTTGGCAGCCCATCTTTGATTAGCATGAAGATGGAAATTATCCATATCCGTGTACCCATAGCGACCCAGACTGATGAAGTTACACTAACTCAAGAGAGCCATCTCTCAGAACACACCTCTAGGAGGGCTTTGATGTTTGTAATCAACTGTGCCCATATGTTTCTAATCATAGGCTCATTGGGTTGGTCTACATAGGAACTAGACACCTGGAGCAACTAGACTGGTGGTTGTAGGGCTTGGGCTGCAGAGCTGGTTCATTGCTGTGAAAAATTCCAGGCTCAGGCTGGAGCCTGGGATCTAGGACCCCATAAGGGTCCCAGAGCTCAGACTGCAGCCTGAGCCCAGAAGTCTGAATAGCAATGAAACAGCCCTGAAACCTGAGCCCTGTGACCCCAAGTTGGCTGGCACACTGTGTAGACCTACCTATTGTGGATAGACTCATAGACTTTAAGGTCAGGAGGGACCATTATGATTGTCTAGTCTGACCTCCTGCACAACGCAGGCCATAGAATCTCACCAACCCACTCCTGTAACAAACTCCTGACCTATGTCTGAGCTACTGAAGTCCTCAACTCATGGTTTAAAGACTTCAAGGTGCAGAGAATCCTCCAGCAAGTGATCCATGCCCCGTGCTGCAGAGGAAGGTGAAAAACCCCCAGGGCCTCTGCCAATCTGCCCTGGAGGAAAATTCCTTTCCGACCCCAAATATGGCAATCAGCTAAACCCTGAGCATGTGGGCAAGATTCACCAGCCAGACAACCAGGAAAGAATTCTCTGTAGTAACTCAGATCCCACCCTATCTAGTGTCCCATCACAGGCCATTGGGCATATTTACTGCTAATGGTCAAAGATCAATTAATTGCCAAAATTAGGCTATCCCCTCATACTATCCCCTCCATAAACTTATCAAGCTTAGTCTTGAAGCCAGATATGTCTTTTGCCTCACCTGCTTCCCTTGGAAGGCTATTCCAGAACTTCACTCCTCTGATGGTTAGAAACCTTTGGCTAATTTCAAGTCTAAACTTCCTGATGGCCAGTTTATATCCATCTGTTCTTGTGTCCACATTGGTACTGAGCTTAAATAATTCTTCTCCCTCCCTGGTATTTATCCCTCTGATATATCTGTAGAGAGAAATCATATCTCCCCTCAGCCTTTTTTTGGTTAGGCTAAACAGGCCAAGCTCTTTGAATCTTGTTTCATAAGACATTTTTCATTTCTAGTAGCCCTTCTCTGTACCTGTTCCAGCTTGAATTCATCCTTCTCAAACATCCTTGAATTCATCCTTCTCAAACCAGAACTGCAGACAATATTGCAGATGAGGTCTCACCAGTGCCGTGTATAACGGTACTAACACCTCCTTATCTCTACTGGAAATACCTCACCTGATGTATCCCAAGGCCTCATTAGCTTTTTTCACAGCCATATCACACTGGCGGCTCATAGTCATCCTGTGATCAACCAAAGCTCCAAGGTCCTCCTCCTCTGTTACTTCCAAGTGATGTATCCCCAGTTTATAACAAAAATTCTTGTTATTAATCCCTAAATGCATGACCTTACACTTCTCACTATTAAATTTCATCCTATTACTATTACTCCAGTTTACAAGGTCATCCAGATTTTCCTGTATGGTATCCCGGTATTGGCAATACCTCCCAGCTTCGTGTTATCCACAAACTTTATTAGCACATTCCCACTTTTTGTGCCGAGGTCAGTAATAAAAAGATTAAATAAGATTGGTCTCAAAACTGATCCCTGAGGAACTCCACTAGTAACCTCCTTCCAGCCTGACAGTTCACCTTTCAGTATGACCCGTTGTAGTCTCCCCTTTAACCAATTCCTTATCCACCTTTCAATTTTCATATCAATCCCCATTTTTTTCCAATTTAGCTAATAATTCCCCATGTGGAACCATATCAAATGTCTTACTGAAATCGAGGTAAATTAGATCCACTGTGTTTTCTTTGTCTAAAAAATCTGTTACCTTCTCAAAGAAGGAGATCAGGTTGGTTTGGCAAGATATACCTTTTGTAAAACCATGTTGCATTTTGTCCCAATTACCATTGACCTCAATGTCCTTAACTACTTTCTCCTTCAAATTTTTTTCCAAGACCTTGCATACTACAGATGTCAAACTAACAGGCCTTTAGTTATCCGGATCACTTTTTTTTTCTTTCTTAAAAATAGGAATTATGTTAGCAATTCTCCAGTCATACAGTACAACCCCTGAGTTTACAGATTCATTAAAAATTCTTGCTAATGGGCTTGCAATTTCATGTGCCAGTTCCTTTAATATTCTTGGCTGAAGATTATCTGGGCTCCCCCGACTTAGTCCCATTAAGCTGTTCGAGTTTGACTTCTACCTCGGATGTGGTAATTTCTACCTCCATATCCTCATTCCCATTTGTCATCCTAACATTATCCCTAAGCTCCTCATTAAAGACTGAGGCAAAGTATTTGTTTAGATATTGGGCCATGCCTAAATTATCCTTAACCTCCTCTCCATCCTCAGTGTTTAGCAGTCCCACTTCTTCTTTCTTTGTTTTCTTCTTATTTTTATGGCTATAGAACCTTTTACTATTGGTTTTAATTCCCTTTGCAAGGTCCAACTCTACATGGCTTTTGGCCTTCCTCACTTTATGCCTACATGTTCTGACCTTAATAAGGTAGCTTTTCTTGCTGATCCCTCCCATGTTCCACTCCTTGTAAGCTTTCTGCTTTTTCTTAATCACCTCTCTGAGATGCTTGCTTATCCAGCTTGGTCAACAACTCCTGCCTATGAGTTTTTTCCCCTTTCTTGGGATGCAGGCTTCTGATAGTTTCTGGAACCTTGACTTGAAGTAATTCCAGGCCTCCTCCGCCTTTAGATCCACAAGTTCTTCAGTCCAATCCACTTCCCTAACTAATTTCCTTCATTTTTTAAAGTTAGCCCTTTTGAAATCAAAAATCCTAGTCACAGATCTATTTTTGTTTATCCTTCCATTTAGTCTGAACTGAATTAGTTCATGATCACTCGAACCAAGGTTGTCCCCTACAACCATTTCTTCTATGAGGTCATCACTACTCACCAAAACCAAATCTAAAATGGCATCCCCTCTTGTCTGTTCAGCAACTACTTGGTGAAGGAATCCATCAGCTATTGCAACCAGGAAAATCTGAACCCTATTATTATTACTAACACTTGTCTTCCAGTCTATATCTTGGAAGTTAAAGTCTCCCAAGATCACACAATTCCCATTAGTATTTACTTCACTGAAAACACTAAAGAGATCTCTATCCTTATCCAAATTGGATCCTGGCGGTATATAGTACTATCCTGGGGGGAGCCTCTAGTAGCTTTCTTCCCCAACGTGATTTTTGCCCAGAAAGACTCTGTCTTATCCATTCCATCACTTCTGATTTCTTTACAGTCTACCTCATCATTGATATACAATGCTACTCCACCACCTTTGCCTTTATTTCTGTCTTTCCTAAACAGCACATACCCTTCAATCCCTGTAGTCCAGTTATGACGACTATTCCACCATGTTTGTGTTCTCCCTACAATATCTGGTTTCACTTCATGCACCAATAGCTCTAATTCCTCCATTTTGTTACCTATGCTCCTCGCATTAGTGTACAAACATCTTAATTTTTGCTGTTTGGCTTCGCTCACATTCTTTACGTGATTAGGCACAGACATTCTACTGCCAGTATCACCTATTAGACTGGTATCTACACTACTCTTCCTCCTTATGTCCATTCTCCTACCCACGGCTGTATCCTTTCTTACTTGGTTTTTTTCCTTCTCAATGTTAAAATCCGGTGTGGAGATTACCTGGACATCTCCCAACCATCTCCCCCAAATTCCTAGTTTAAAGCTCTCTTAATCAGTTGTTCCAGCCTCCATCCTAGAAGTCTATTTCCCTCCCTACTCAAGTGAAGTCCATTCTGAGAGAACAGTCCTCTGTCCATGAATGCTTCCCAGTGGCCATACATCCCAAAGCCCTCCTTATAGCATCACTGCCTGAGCCATCGGTTGAGCATCATAATCTTGTAACACCTTTGTTGCCCTTCTCTAGGAACAGGCAGAATCCTGCTGAAGATCACCTGAGCCTCGATTTCCTTAAGTGTCATCCCCTGTCTTGCACAGTCTTCCTTGATACATTCCAGCAAGAATCTAGCCGTATAATTTGTTCCCACATGAAGGAGAATCAGTGGATTCTTTCCTGCTTCTGTTAGGATCCTCTTCAGCCTCAGGTCCACATCCCGTATCTCAGCACCCGGCAGACAGCATACCCTTCTGTTCTCTGGATCAGCCCTGGTTACAGGCCTGTCTATTCTCCTCAGTAAGGAGTACCCAATCACATAGACCTGCCTTTTCCTGGCAATGGTGCGATTCTCCGGTTTATCCCTTGTTCTCTCTGGCTGCAAGTCCTCTCGATTCCTATTGTCCCTTGCAATCCTCTGCAACCCATCCCATATCCTCCTGGGCCTCATATTTGGTTTTGTTATCTCCATTGATTCTTCCCCTCTTCCCTTAGGACTAGCTGCTCTTCTCTTCTTCCTTGCCCTCTCACCTTCAGTGACCACCTGCTGTGCCCCTTCTTCATTTTCCAACTCCGCAAACCTGTTCCTGAGCTCTATTTCTCCTTCACTAACCCATCTTTTCCTCTGCCTGGTTCTCTTAGTCACATGCTTCCACTGTCCACTTTCCTCACCCAGCAGTCTCCCCTCAGAGTTCTTTGGTCCTGTTTCCATCTGCAAGTCTGAGCTTTTCCCTTCAGCCTCCTCATGTCTTTACTCAATCATCCGCTCAAACCCCCTTCTAAACTCAACCAGAGTTTCCACCTGCATCTCCAATTCTCGGATCTTTTCTTCCATCAGCTCTATCAGGCAGATGAAACTCTTTTCAGGTACCCCCTCCAGGATCATGTACAGGCCGCAGATTCCACATCCAGTCATCTTCATTGTGTCTTCCACGGCTTGGGTCACTACCACTGTGTCTGTCATAGCCTTCTCACCTAAGTCCTGTTAGTCCGGGAAACACAAACCAAATCAAAACACCACCACCCACAGTAAAACCACCCCCCAACAAGCACCAAAACACTACCAGAACACACACACTCCCTTCACTAGCCTGTCTGATCCTCTGCCTGGCTCTTATTCTTCCCCCCAAACTCCCCTTGCAAACTCCCACTCAAACTCCTCTGTTTACAGCTCTGTTTGCTGGCTCCTGTGCTGCTGAGGCTGTCTATGCCGCTGTCTGATAGGGTACAGCTAATCAATTTTTTCTAGTTTTATTTTCAGTTATGTCCTTCACAATCAACTATCACCCAATAATATTTGCTTGTAGCCCAAAGTAATACACCCTAACATAGAAGCCAATTTCAATTATTCTGATTGGACTAGTTGCCTTCTGCTCTTATCTAAGGTGCAGCTCTTTATCTTCAGCACAGCTGCATTCTCTCTTATAGGGTTTAGATTGTTTCCTTATGCCAAGATCAGCTATGGGGTTTTTCCCCATTAAATGCCTCCAGACAACACTTATTTACATACCTTAGACAGATCCTCACCTGTTGTAAAGTAGAGTTCAATTGAAATTCACTTTAATGAAGCCGTATCAATTTTCTTTTATCAACAGACTTAAACGAATTTGTAACAGCTGAGGAACTGTTGCAGAATTCAGCCTAGTTTCAAAAACACCTACTGCAAGAAAATGTGACACATTGTCAAACATGAGTGTCTGTGATCTCCGTTTTCCTTTCCTCCAGTTTTCAGATATTTTTTATCTTAGTATGCTAGTGTCACCTGGTGAGAAGGCATGTGGTACCATACAATGGTCCCTCTAATTTTTGACAGGCCGTGTGTGCAAAAAATTTCTTCTGTGCAAATTTTTGACAGGCCGTGTTCGCACACAGCTTAGCGGGAACAGTAAGTAGCAATACTTCAGTACCCTTACAGAAATGTCCACCACAAGCAGTGGTATTAGGAGTAGTTATACAGGCTATTCATACACACCCATAGTTCATCTTTCATATGCAGTTTTGAAGGGTTGACCTTGAATTTTTAGTGAACACATTTTCCAGGCTATTTGGTGGGATAAGGGAGATTTACAATATGTTGACATCAGGGAAGACAGCAGTGGAAGAGTTGATGGCAAAGGAGATCATATAAAGAAAACAGACTGGAAGAATATTTACTGGAGGTACTTGACATGACTTGACTTACTGAAGTATTTTATTTTTACTGTATTTATTTACAATTAAAATAATAAATATGCTTATCCAAGGCTCTGAAAGTTTTCACCTAAATATACAATAAATAGCAATAAATACCTGCAACAAATAACTTGCAATGCAGTTAGTGAGTTATTAAAATACCTGTTCCAAGTCCAAACAGAATATAAACTCTTTCCATCTGCATTAACTGGTGTTACTGGAGAGGAAGACATCCAGGTTCTCCTCTTAGGGCACGGCCACCCTTGGAACTGGAGGTGTCATTCCCATTTTGAAGAGCTGCACATGGGCTAGCTCTGATTGAGCTAGCGTGCTAAAAATAGAGTGTAGCTGCTGCAGTGCAAGCAACAGGAGGGGCTAGCTGCCCCCAGTACCATCCCACCCACAATGCTAGATACATCCTGGGGGAACCAGCCCCTCCCATTGCTCATGTTGCTGCAGCTACACTCTATTTTTAGGTTTCAGAGTAGCAGCCGGGTTAGTCTGTATCCGCAAAAAGAACAGGAGGACTTGTGGCACCTTAGAGACTAACCGATTTATTTGAGCATGAGCTTTCCTGAGCTACAGCTCACTTCATCGGATGCATGTACTATTTTTAGTGTGCCTGCGCTACCAGAGCTAGCGTGGATACGTCTCCTCGAGCTGCGAGTTACATCTCCAGCTCGAAGTTCAGACCTACCCTTAGAGGTAGTAGAGCTCATCATTATCATTAAGGGCCTCATCCACTTCAGTCAGTGGAAAGATTGTCACTGACTTAAATGGGCATTGGCTGAGGCCCAGAGCTATTTTACAGCTGCAGCTGCCTACTTATTGTTGTGTCCTTGCTGCCCACAATCACCTGCACTGTGCTTTTCATTATTTTTCCATAGAAGACTCCTTCAACTCCCTTTTGCTTTTTCAGGCCACCTCCTGTGTTAAATTTCTTTTATTTCTCCTTGTGACTGCCTGGCATTCATAACTTGGGGCAAAGGTGAGTCCTGTGAGTAGGCATAAAAAAGATCATACATGTGCAATATACATTTTTCCCCACAAGAGTAGGGTTTCAAACAGAAAACATTTGAACAGCTATCAATCCTGAGCTTGCTAGCTCATGGGGACTATAACAAATATAAGGAGAGCTCTGGGCCCATTTGAGTCAGGCAAAATGACACTCACTCTGAAATCTTATTTATTTTTGTGTGAATCCCCTTGATTTCTGGCCAAACAAGCTTTTTACATTGGTGTAAGAGGAGCTTCTTCTATGGACTTACTTGCATATAAGAGTTAGTATTTTATTTTCAGAGGAATATCTAGAGATATTTCTACACCTTTTCGCCCTAACACTTCCTAATAACTTCCCAGGCTGTGTATATATTCCTCCTCTCTTTCTACTTTTCTGTGGGGTATCTTGACTTCAGTTAAGTATATTACAACACATTATTACTTCAATTTATAGCTTCAACACAGGCTTTTTCAAGTGCAAGAATTCAATCCCTCTCTCAAACCAGAGCTAATTAGCTCTCTCCCTCCCCCTGCCCCCGCCCAGGAAAAGTATTTTAATCTTAAAAAACCGAGGTTTTGTCAAAAACACATTTTCCCCTCCAAAATTACTTAGACAATATTTTTAAAAATCCATTTGAAATGAAAAATTTGGGGGAAAATGATTTTTTTTGTTTGTTATTTTCAAGTTTGGTGGTTATTGTTGTTTTTAAACGTTATCCTCACCTCCTTCCATTTGCTACTAGAAAAGAGTGGTGGTGAAAGGGTGGAGTGAAGGCGAATAGAGAAGTGAGAGAAAGTAACATGCTAACTTTTTAAAGGTAGCACTCTGGTTCACTTTTTAATTTCTTCCTTTTTTTAGTAGTAGAAAATAATGTAAAGTAATGTTGACTTCTTTTTCCACAGACCAAAAATTTCAAGTAAGAGAAAGTGGGGGGTCTTTCTCGACTGTCTTACTTTGCTTTACCCCACTATCCACCCCCATTTTCCAGTGGGATAAATGCGCACACACACACACACACAAAGTGGGATTTTCCCCCAAAACAAAATGAATTGGGGAGGAGGGATGGGAGAGAAGTGATCAAAAATGAATTTTTTGCAAAATATTTTAAATTAAAATTATTTTTTTTTGGTTGGTGTTTTTTTGCCAAAATAAAAACAGGCCAGTTTTGACTAGTTCTACTCAAAACCAAGCTCTCCTCTGATACCTACCAGAAATCAGCCAGCCCACGAATCAGTCAAGACTAGCTGGAATCATTTACTTACAAATGATTCTTGAGAAACCATAGTCCTTCAATAGCTGTGTAACTCTGTGATCCTGCCTTTCATTACTGCCTTTCTCCTTCCTCCTTTCCTTTCTTTTCTTTGATACACTCACTTCTGGTTTGTCTCAAATTAAACTGTAAACTTCTCATGGCAGGGACTGCCTCTCATTCTGAGTTTGTACAGCATCTACCATAATGGGATGCCAATCTAACAACAACAACAAGACGACATTTCCTAATAACTCTATAGCATTTAAATTGAAAAAAAACAACCTATTTCTTGAAGCACTAAGATCGCATAAGGAATGTTTTTTTCTTGATCACACAATACCACCAGACTAAAACCAAAGTCCCAAATATTTTTCTGAACCAAGATCCATTCAGCACTCTGAATGGAGGCAACTGATATAGGAGTGACCATGCCGCTTTAAGCCAACTGACTGCCGCCCCTACATAGAAAGAATACTTATTTGGATTGTAAGCGCTGAGTGACACAACAGGGCCAGAACTGAAGCAAGATTCTTGCCCTTTGAGAATAACATTGGTTCAGTTATGCCTGTGGTTACTCCAATGTTATGCAAAGCAGAACATGGCCCATATTATACAGAACTGTTGCTCAAACAGCAAAAAAGGGTCCATTTGTACAGAGTGGTTACACACACACAAGTAGCCCTGTTAAGTTCAACAGGTCCACTCAAAGGAATAAAAAGTTTCCAGGGTTTTGGCCTGAGTCATCAGGATACCTCAGTGTACTGTTGTGTTGATTTTACTGCACTTGTGAAACTCCTGTTTAATTCTCAGGTCTGTCGGTCAGGTTTGGAAGTTACAACTTCTACAATAAAAAAGTCAGCAAAGGAATTATTAAATCTTACAGAGAATCTCTTTCTAAAGTGTCAGTCCCAGAGCACTAGAGAGTAGAAGAATGGGAAAATCTTTTAATTCTAAACCCGAGAAAACCATAATTTGAAGAACTGCATTAACAAGTGTGTATAAAATATGACCATACAGTACCTGGGAGCCTTGATCATGAACAGACAAGATTTAAAAAGTCAATTTTCTATCCTTATTCTCTACATAAACATATTTTAAAAGGCTGTATATTCTCATAATAATACTCTTTTATTGCACTGTAATTCAGTTATGCATTAATAAGTGATGAGGTGATTTTCTGGGGGGGTGTTAGTTTTTAGTATTTTTAAATAATTGATTTTTCAATTACATTTAATGTCATTTTTATGATTTATTAAGCACTCTTGCTGCTGTTACATTAAATAAAGTGCAGGAGAAATTAACAATTAGGAGATAATACTAGGAGAGCCTATCATTGTTGTCCAACCAAACTAATTTTCTTACAATAGATAATTAAAATAGCAACTTGGTAGCTGCTGAAACACCATTTTAAATAAACACACTGTACTTTTGCTAAATAATTTCATTCCTAATATAAACAACAAGAGAACAGGAAGAATATGTAATTATTTTTCTTGTTGATGTAAAAAGACACAAAATAAAATACTATTGTAAATTTGAAATATCAGCAAGTTATTTTACACAAAGTCTGGTGCCTGCTTAAGGCTGATATGTATGTATTGTAAGTTACAAGGAAATTCATGCAGTGAATCTCCTTTATGTAATTTACATAAAATAAATATTCATCAACATGGCTTTTTCATCATCCATTATTATATACTGTTCAGAGACTTACAATGTGCCCATCATCATGATTCCTGTTTCCCCAACCAACCCTTCATCTGATCCAACTTTCCTAGTTCTCCTATAATTATTCCTTTTCCCATGTTAACTTTTCCTGGAAAAGCTCCTTTTCCTTTTCCTTCCAGACGTGCACCATGACCATACGAAGGGCTTACCATCTTGCAAGGAGAAAGGGAGTACTTGTGGCACCTTAGAGACTAACCAATTTATTTGAGCATAAGCTTTCGTGAGCTACAGCTCACTTTATCGGATAAATTGGTTAGTCTCTAAGGTGCCACAAGTACTCCTTTTCTTTTTGCAAATACAGATTAACACGGCTGCTACTCTGAAACCTGTCATCTTGCAAGGATAAATTTCTCTTGGACAATTTATATTGATATGTGGCATATGTAGCCCCGAAACTGTGATGTACTATTCTCTGGGTAATGCATCTTTCAATTTCTAAGACTGCTGTCTCTGCAGAGAGACAAAGAACATTTGCCATCATGATACAACCATCTTAGGTCACTCATAAAACCACCATTACCACACTGCAAGTGACATGGCATTGTGATGAAATGATGCCACTTTTTGCGTGTCCTTGAAACATCCATTGGATGTCCATTGGAAACATCTCAAAGCTAGAAAATATTTTTACCTCAAACAGGTCTTCACCATAAATCTACGCCAAGGTTCCACCCATTCACCCCTCTCCGCCATCTACTCCTTCATCAGTAACAGGAATAGTCTGAAAAACTCTGATTGTCCTAAAAAGGAAGATAAGTTCCTTTATCGTATTGAACAACAGAACTTGCCCTTTGAATTATTACTGTTATAAGAACTTCCTGGCTCTCAATTAAAAAATAACTCTCCTAATAGAAGAGATGATTCAGCAGCAGATGAACAACACTGATAAAAATAGACTGTCTCATATGTTTTCTTTATAAAGAAATGTGCAAGATGTTTTTTTCTGTAGAGGTGACATTATTACTCTTTAACTCTACTTTTTGATGGGAGATTTTGTACTTTAGAAAACAGAGGGATTCCCCCTGCAACTTCCTATAGCCTCAGGTGAGGAATACTGATCAAACTATCCAGTTTCCAGTTGTATTAAACGAGTACATGACTTCTTTGCCTCAGCAGCATTAGCGTAGTTCAACTTTAGCCACATTCCCAGGCTCCAGTGTATGTCTGGACTGACTGGTGAATGAAAACCCTGAGTTTGTCCATTTCAAGCAAACACATCTTCATCCTTCAAGAAGATAGTCACTTTACAAAATATTTTTTAAAAGTAAAATAATAAACTGTGATTCTCAGAGGGAGCCCTGTGACTAAGTGCCACTCAAATGACTCATCTTGAAAGCCCAGCATCAAGATATTTGGAACTAGATTTCAACTTTTGGCACAGCCTGCCTAAAAACCATCAGTCAAATATTGATTTGAGTTAGTTAACATGTGTGATCCCACTAACTTACATTTGGCTGTGCATTCAGAGCCTGGTTTTCAGGGGAGTGAAGCACCTGTAGACCCTCGCTGACTTCACTTGGAATTGTGGATGCTCAGCACCTCAGAAGATCAGGCTAAAATGGAAGAATTTGGCTCCTACTTTTGGGGTAACTCCACTCCTCATTGCCCAACCAGTGAAGTGCTGAGCACCCCTAATTCCATTTTAAATCATTGACAGATGACACTCAGCACCTGACAGAAGTGATCAGTACCTTGCATTATTGGTACATGCTAGGATAATTAACAAGCATTCAATAGAGCAGTGTTTCTGTCATTGATATTAAGAGCCCTCTTCTAATTTCCATAGATTTTATTACAGTCATCCCGTCCAAACATTCAAAGTGCTAAAACCACACATGCAGGAAATAGATTTCTCTAGAGATAATTCAATACAAATATTTTATTGGAAGAGGTTAAACTGCCTAAATTAGATTTCAAAAGGAAAGAGATGACTTTGAGCCAGGGTTATTAAATAGGGTAACCAATAAAAACAGCACTAAAAGGCTAGTGAGAAATCCTTAGCTGTACATTCCTGCTGTAAATGGGAATATTGTATAGGGTTTGGTTGCAACTCTTTGGAAACAAAGAAATATCCTATGCATAATTCATTACAGGATTTTTTGCATGTTTCCCTTGTGCATTGTTTTATGAATTTATCCTGATAAGACGCATGTAAGTGGACGTTTGAAAATGAGACCTTGGACCCAGATCCTGAACTGGGTCTAGGCATCTAATTCCCGTTGATTTTTTAACCCAAATGGACATACGACCTATTAATATTAAGGGCTTCATATCTGGCAAAGATAAATTGCTCTTGGACACATTCAATGAAAGACAGATACCTAAATACCTTCGGGAGTTTTGCCTAGGCTCCTAAATCACATAGGCACCTTTGAAGATTTTAACCTAAATCTGGATTTAGGTGATCAACCCTAGGTACCTACATTTGACAACATTAGCCTTAACGCTTAGTGAATCATTTGCAGTCTCCATGTATTTCAGATATTGCCAAAGACAAGAATAGCACCTTTAAAGTATTTTTGATTAATGTAATATAAATCCCAATAAGACACCATAATAAAGGGGAATAATGATCCAGATTCTGAGCTGTGATCAAGGAGCACTGACTACAGTTCAGGAATGTGGTTATCCTGATGGCCTTAAGTAATATTTGTGCTCTTCTAATTCCTGTCTATGAGTTGAGCCAATCCCTTGAAAAATTTAGAGCAGCCATCAGATAGCTCCAACTTAATGTCAGCTGCCAAAGGCCTCAAGAGGCTGTTGGAGGCCTGGGATGACCAAGTCACACAGAAGCCTTGGCTATGTCCCCTTTCTTCAGACATACCACTATGCCAGTAATACATCATAAGAGCCACTATAAATCACTACACCATTTGAGGATTACCCAGTGTTAGGGAAAACGCACCAGCAACTGAATTTAGGGTAACTTTGAACTAGCAGAGCATCTTAAAGCAACCCAAATGCACAGAAGGACCAGGCCTCATCTGTTTATCATGGACTACATCATGTGAAATCACTTCTGTTTGATGCATAAAGTCCTCTGCTAACCACCTCAAATTCAAGAATAGAATAGCCACCCAAAGAATAAGCCAAAACTTCAAAGTATAAAAAATATATAAATTCCAAGAACTGTGGAATTGAACTAGGTGGAAGAAAGGAAACATCCATAAGCACATTTAAAACTCATAAGTGGAAATGTTTTATTCCTCAAACATAACTATGTGTTGCTTGTCATCACTTGCTAGACTGGGAAGACATTCAGGGACAGAAATTAATTCTCCAACCCATTTTAAAAATCCCTGTCCTGCTGTGACATTCTATTTGGATTCTTACACTATGGCCATCATAATCTGAAACGCACACTCATTTACTAAATACACTGATTAATGCATTATTATGTGGCTTCACTGGTACTATTATTCCCATGCAAAACATGCAATTAGTACCTACCATGTGACCAAGTAGGTCTGTGAAGTCAGAAATGTGATGTATCCTGGAATGTGCTTAGCAAACCAGGAAGTAGCATCTGATTTCAGATATGAGAGGAGATATATATTTCAATAGAATAAAAGGATTATTTAAAACTTATTTCAGTTTTGAAAGTGAAGACTTCCTGCTGTGAGCTGGTCTCAGTAGAACAGAGTCAGATTTCATGATGTTACACCACATAAAGTGACGTGACAACACTTCAAAACCAGCACGTTTCCTAGAAATATCAGCACACCACCAGCATTTCAAGTTAACAGTATTTCAGGGGCCCCCAAATTTATTTTGGAATTCCACGAATAACCTGCATGAAAATAGAAAGCCCTGAAAATATCAAGACAATGCTGTAAGACAAGAGCTGATAAATGGTAGACACCAGAAGATATTTCTGACCACCACACAATTTTCATTTTAGCTCAGCAGATCACCATTGGAGAGGAACTGCAAACAATTATTTAAAAATAGGGTGTACAGATTTTTTTTTAAAGAACCCTACAAGCTTTCTTTACCTGTTTTAAACATAAAAGAAAATAAAGTGGACACAACCCAGTTTTTGTTTTCTGCTGCAGGTTAGTCTTAAAGTTATAAAGTGTCCATTAGCAATAATAGCAGCTGGTTTTAGAATGTCCATGGCTGAGTTCACAATTGAGGCACTGCTGTCATTTGTAAATGGCCCAGGCTGCACTGTCAGTATAAGAGTCCCTAGAGTGAATTCCATTCTTGGATTCATTCTGGGGATCCTCTATAACAAGGGCTCTCAAACTTCATTGCACTGTGACACAAAGCCTGACCCCACCATCCTGGGTCGGGGGCTCAAAGCCGAAGCCTAAGGGTTTCAGCCCCAGGCAGGGGGCCTGTAACCTGAGCCACACCGCCCCGGGCTGAAGCCAGCCCCAGCCACCCCATTGAAACAGGGTCCCGACGCACAGTTTGAGAACTGCTACTCTACAGTGTATGGTATGTCTTATTTAAGGAATTAGCTTATCTGTTAAAACTAAAAGCAGACTTTGCAATACCTACCTATTATATACAAGGTATTCAGATACTGTAGTTTGGCCCAAGGAGGAACATAGAATCCAGCGTCCTATTGTTTCATACCCTGAAGAGAGAGAGACAGTATAAAAGGCCCTGATAAGTATGTTAAAAACAAAGCAAAGAATTTAAGACAGTTGAGAGAATTAATGGTGCATATATAATTTCTTTCAAGAAGAAAGGACAATAAGTTAAGGAGGACAATAAGAACTGTGATTAGAGAAATGTTATTTTATGAAGTTCCTTGCCATCTTTTCTTTGGCTGAATAAACCCAATCTCAACACTCGGGATGAGAGACTGTTCTGCACCTTTGAGTGGCACAGCATTGAACTTGCAGGGGGAGGGACAATATAGTAGCTTAAAGCCACCCTTGTGCCTTCTCAATTCTAGATTTTCTCCACAGTTCCTGGTGCAAGACAGACAGCACCGAGGGCCCGTCTAAGCTAAGGCAGTCTGTCCCTGGCTCCCTATGGGCCACAGTGCTGTTCACGATCTCTGTAATGCTAAAGCCAAGCCCCGGACATGCCCCTTCTACTCCCAGCCCTGCCTCTGGCATGTCCCCTATACCAGGGCTGGCACGGGGCTCCTTGGAAGACAGCCTGCAACTGCCTTCTTCAGTCCCTGCACTAGAACAATCCTCCCTGAGCCAGATCCAGTGATTTTAAAGGCCCTTTATTGTCACTCTGGCCCTTTACCTAACATAAAGAGGATAGAACAAAGATGAGGATCTCATCCTTCATATACAACTAAAGTCTGTAGGCTACTTATGGCCTCACTTACATGAGTGTATGTTAGAAGTAGCTCTGCTGCAATCAAATGATTTACACTGATGTAAATGAAATCAGAATGAGGCCTCCTATTGCTTATAAAATCTCACATTATAACAGCCTGGGGAATTTAAATTAGATTTGCGTATAAATTGAATTCTTTGAAGCACAGTATTATAAATTTTATTCATTTTATTGTTGGTTTATTGATTACAAACATGCCCAACTTAAAATCCTTCTGATGAGAGTTTTTCCCCCTGGAATTTACATTAATTATCAGATAGATTATTTGATAAAATATTATACATTTTAACAAAACTGTGAACCTTAATTTAAACTTTCAAAAATCCTTATGCAAATATCTTTTTTGTATGCTGATTGGATATTCACTTTACTTCATAAAATATACTCTGATGGACTAATATCTTAAAAATACCATGAGGGCACTTTTGTGTTGTATTCCATCAAGACTAAGTTATTACAGATAGCATTTTCACATTTTCTCAGGACATTACTCTTGGCAATTTCAAATCTCTACCACTGAAAAGGAGTCTCTAGAAAGATAGGTTAAAACTGTAACAACTGTAAGCACCCTGGATTCACACTCTACACACTGTTGTAATAATCTTTGTACAAAATATGCCTTGTGAGATATCATTTGAAAACTAGTAACTTGATGGTCAATAATATCTTGGTGAAATGTATGTTGCAACATTATGTGAAAAGTTATGAATTCTTGCTATATGATGTTGTTAGCATATGTTCGAACCCACACAGCCCAGACTAGGTAAAAGCTGTTAAACAGGTCTATCCTGAACAAAGGAATGTGTGATTTCCTCAAGTTATGTACAAACAGTAAGCAAGGTCCTTGAGACAGCAAGAGGGGAAAATGGCAGGAGACAAGGCAAATCTGCATGTCAGCATACACAGGGAAGAAGAAAGAATATGGAGCCACCTTTACCACCAGACTCCATGTCACCTTCTTTACTGTTTGAATAAACTGAGGATTACCCCTCAATGCAAAGAAGAATCCATTTCATAGGGTGACTGGACTATAAAAGTGAGGGGCAAAACCACCCCCTGGCATTGCTCTCTCTCTTTCATCTAAGATGACAAAGGAACCAGCCTTTGACTTTTGGGGGGGAGACACTGACCTGAGAATTTGGTCAGCCAAGATGCTTGGAACCTATGGTAAGGATTTTACCTTGAACCTAGTCTAGCTTGTTACATTTAGCTATTAGAAAGCATTTTAACTTTATTTCTCTTATAACCATTTCTGACTTTAACACTGTGACATTCCCCTAGTGTTATCTGGACTGGTCATCTGCTAGGTCACTCCAATCCTCGACTCTGGGAGCCAGCCTAATCCTACCCTGCTGTGAGAACCCCCACCACTGACTGTTCACGCACAGGCTCTGGCATGTAAGCTGCTTGGATTGTGCAACTGAATGACACTAGCCAATATCTCCAGTCCCAGACACAACCCTAGGAACCTCTTTCTTGCAGTGTCCAATTATGCCCGCTGGATGCTGCAAGCTTATATGAGTTCATCAATTTAACAAAGAAATTGATATGCATCAGGCTTGTTATCTGAAGGGGAGTCTCTGACATGCTTCAAACCAAATGCACTGCTTCAGGTAGAAAAAACAAACCAATTTATTAACTACAAAAGATAGATTTTAAGTGATTATAAGTCAAATCATAACAAGTTGGATTTCGTCAAATGGAAAAAAAGCAAAACGCATTCTCAGCTGATCTTAACACTTTCAGTGCCCTTACAAACTTAGATGCTTCTCACCCCAGGCTGGCTGGTTGCCCACCAGCCAGGATCTCCCCTTTGATCACCACTTCAGTTGCTTGGTGGTGATGTCTGTAGATGGAGGTGGAAGAGAGAGCATATTGAAATACAGTAACTTTTAAATGAATAACTATTTGCATTAAATGAATAAATATGATAAACTTGCAAGCCTGAAAAGAGCTAAACAGAATATAGCAAAAAGTCAGGAAAGAGGAGGTCTGGAGGAATACTGCAAAATATTTCCCAGAAATATTTGTTCACATTGACAGGTAAATTGACTTCAGTTGTGTGTTTGAGCTCTTTGGGTTTTCATGCTGTGAGAAAATCCTACTGTATGAGCTTATTGGAAGGAATATTTGTGGAACCATTAGTTTAAGCAAATATTGGAGGCTATATGGATTTGCACACAAAATTTTCACACTTGAAAACTGATTCTAAAAGTCACTCTACCACGCTATCAGGCCATAGAAGCATATCATGTGACCTATGAGTACAGCCAAAATAACCAATACAATTCTAATTTAAAAGCAAACACTTGCAATGAGCTGTTCATACACAACCCACAAGCCAAGAATTGCTTTGAGAAGTAAATTGCCCAATAATTAACAAAAAAAATTCAATAAAAATATATTTTATTCATAGACAATGCATGAACACAAAAGAGGCCAATATGGTTGAACGTATTTACTTCAAATGATCCAACCTGCATTTGTCAAGCATATTGTTCAGTATAGTGACAGACTTATTCAACCAGTGTTTCAATGCCATTATAACCTAAACTATCGCAGAATGGCTCTGTGTCCTCCTTTAAAGGCAAAACCATGTTTAGGAGGTTTATGAGTCTGATACTGGCTTCAAGTTAAAGGACCAGATCCGAAAATATACCCACAAGAGTGAGACAAAGAGCCACACTGTGTTGTGTGTGTTACACCATTGTTTCTGCAAGCACCATATTCAGATGTGATCATTCCAGGGTTTAAAAGTAAATTGTGATAATCTGCTTAAATGATGGCAGTCTACCCATTTCATCCAAAAGGTGGAAGGGCATAAGCAACCTCTTACATGACAATATGAAACTCTCTGACCCTGTATCCCAAACCTCTCTGTAAAAATAATCTCTGGAGCTGCCAGCGAGTTTTCTGAAGAAAGTACACAGCATCAGGTGTAAAATCTCTCTTGATTCCCTGTTATCATTCGCTATGCCATATCTCATAGTATAGACTTCATACAGTAAACAAATAGTCTAAATGTGCAACATGGTTACTTTAAAGGTGTTGTGACCTGCCTAGTTATGATGCCTACAAAACACTTGATGACAGCTGAGCAGCTTGTTTACTGTAACCACAGCTTATACATTAATCATAACTGTCTCACTGTTATCTTGTGCTACCCTACCTATTTGCTGTATCCACCTGTCACCTCATGTCTACTTAGCTTGTAAACTCTTTGGGTAGGGACCATCTTTTGTTCATGTGCATGCATATTACCTAGCCAAATGAAGCCCTGATCCTTGACAGGAGCCTCTAGGCACTACCACAATACAAATATTTAATAATTAATTTAATTATTATTTAATTTAATACCTAGTTCCAGTTGATCCAGCAGGCAGATATGAAGATAGCACTATCTTGGAGAAGACATGATGATTATATGTGAACTAGACCACAGGATTGAATTAGGGGAAAAGCACCATCTCTGCCACACTTTAGTTTTTCATAGGATGGTTTAAGGTCTTGTCAACCTTTGGTTTATTATCTATCACTAGCTTCAGAATTATGAGCAGTAGTTGACAAACTAATGGTTATTCTATGTACAATGCTCTAATCTAATTTTAGAATAGATGCACAATCCATAGCGTAAAACATATTTATTAAATCAGTGCAAATCATATGTACATTTGAGGAAGAAACAATATACTCACTAATAGTCTGCAAGCAGAAAAAAAGGCTAAATTAACTGTATACATTGTTGAATTACTGACCTTTTCATAAAGAAGTATGACTCAATAATAAATCAGATTGAGGAAAAGAAGCCAAAGTAAAGACAGAAAGGTGAGACACTTCTGCTCCTTAGCCCTGGTCTACACTAGGAGTTTAGGTCGAATTTAGCAGCGCTAAATTGATGTAAACCTGCACCCGTCCACACGATGAAGCCCTTTTTTCGACTTAAAGGGCTCTTAAAATCGATTTCCTTACTCCACCCCTGACAAGTGGATTAGCGCTTAAATCGGCCTTGCCAGGTCGAATTTGGGGTACTGTGGACACAATTCGGTGGTATTAGCCTCCGGAGCTCCATTGTGACCGCTCTGGACAGCACTATCAACTCAGATGCACTGGCCAGGTAGACAGGAAAAGAACCGCGAACTTTTGAATCTCATTTCCTGTTTCGCCAGCATGGCAAGCTGCAGGTGACCATGCAGAGCTCATCAGCAGAGGTGACCATGATGGAGTCCCAGAATTGCAAAAGAGCACCAGCATGGACTGAACAGGAGGTACGGGGTCTGATTGCTGTATGGGGAGAGGAATCCGTACGATCAGAACTCCGTTCCAGTTTTCGAAATGCCAAAACCTTTATCAAAATCTCCCAGCGCATGAAGGATAGAGGCCATAACAGGGACCCGAAGCAGTGCCGCGTGAAACTTAAGGAGCTGAGGCAAGCCTACCAGAAAACCAGAGAGGCGAACGGCCACTCCGGGTCAGAGCCCCAAACATGCCGCTTCTATGATGAGCTGCATGCCATTTTAGGGGGTTCCACCACCACAACCCCAGCCGTGTTGTTTGACTCCTTCAATGGAGATGGAGGCAACACAGAAGCAGGTTTTGGGGACGAGGAAGATGATGATGATGAGGTTGTAGATAGCTCATAGCAAGCAAGCGGAGAAACCAGTTTTCCCAACAGCCAGGAACTGTTTCTCACCCTGGACCTGAAGCCAGTACCCCCCGAACCCACCCTCGGCTGCCTCCTGGACCCGGCAGGTGGAGAAGGAACCTCCGGTGAGTGTACCTTTTAAAATATTATACATGGTTTAAAAGCAAGCATGTGAAAGGATTACTTTGCCCTGGCATTCGCGGATATCCTGGATGTACTCCCAAAGCCTTTGCAAAAGGTTTCTGGGGAGGGAAGCCTTATTGCGTCCTCCATGGTAGGACACTTTATCACTCCAGGCCAGTAGCACGTACTTGGGAATCATTGTACAACAAAGCATTGCAGTATATGTTTGCTGGTGTTCAAACAACATCCGTTCTTTATCTCTCTGTGTTATCCTCAGAAGAGTGAGATATCATTCATGGTCACCTGGTTGAAATAGGGTGCTTTTCTTCAGGGGACACACAGAGGTGACCGTTCCTGCCCGTTCCTGCTGGGCTGTTTGCCTGTGGCTGAACAGAAGTGTTCCCCGCTGTTAGCCATGGGGAGGGGGAAGGAGGGAGGGTTGAGGATTGAGGGCTATCTTGGTAGTCATCCCCCTATTTGTGTGATGAATGAATAAAGAATGCATGAATGTGAAGCAACAATGACTTTATTACCACTGCAAGCGGTGAGCGAAGGGAGGAGCGGAGGGTGGTTAGCTTACAGGGAAGTAGAGTGAACCAAGGGGCGGGGGGTTTCATCAAGGAAAAACAAACAGAACTTTCACACCGTAGCCTGTCCAGTTATGAAACTGGTTTTCAAAGCTTCTCTGATGCGTACCACACCCTCCTGTGCTCTTCTAACTGCCCTGGTATCTGGCTGCGCGTAACCAGCAGCCAGGCGATTTGCCTCAACCTCCCACCCCGCCAGAAATGTCTCCCCCTTACTCTCACAGATATTGTGGAGCACACAGCAAACAGTAATAACAGTGGGAATATTGGTTTTGCTGAGGTCTAAGCAAGTCAGTAAACTGCGCCAGCGTGCTTTTAAACGTCCAAATGCACATTCTACCACCATTCTGCACTTGCTCAGCCTGTAGTTGAACAGCTCCTGACTACTGTCCAGGCTGCCTGTGTACGGCTTCGTAAGCCATGGCATTAAGGGGTAGCCTGGGTCCCCCAGGATAACTATAGGCATTTCAACATCCCCAACAGTTATTTTCTGGTCTGGGAATAAAGTCCCTTCCTGCAGCTTTTGAAACAGACCAGAGTTTCTGAAGATGTGAGCATCATGTACCTTTCCCGGCCATCCCACGCTGATGTTGGTGAAATGTCCCTTGTGATCCACCAGAGCTTGCAGCACTATTGAAAAGTACCCCTTGCGGTTTATGTACTCGACGGCTTGGTGCTTCGGTGCCAAGATAGGGATATGGGTTCCCACCACAGTTAGGGAATCCCATTGCAGCAAAGCCATCCACTATGACCTGCACATTTCCCAGGGTCACTACCCTTGATATCAGCAGATCTTTGATTGCGTGGGCTACTTGCATCACAGCAGCCCCCACAGTAGATTTGCCCACTCCAAATTGATTCCCAACTGACCGGCAGCTGTCTGGCGTTGCAAGCTTCCACAGGGCTATCACCACTCGCTTCTCAACTGTGAGGGCTGCTCTCATCTTGGTATTCATGCGCTTCAGGGAAGGGGAAAGCAAGTCACAAAATTCCATGAAAGTGCCCTTACGCATGCGAAAGTTTCACAGCCACTGGGAATCGTCTCAGACTTGCAACACTATGCGGTCCCACCGGTCTGTGCTTGTTTCCTGAGCCCAGAATCAGCGTTCCACAGCATGGACCTGCCCCATTAGCACCATGATGCATGCATTGGCAGGGCCCATGCTTTCAGAGAAATCTGTGTCCATGTCCTGATCACTCACGTGACCGCGCTGACATCGCCTCCTCGCCCGGTATCGCTCTGCCAGGTTCTGGTGCTGCATATACTGCTGGATAATGCTTGTGGTGTTTAATGTGCTCCTAATTGCCAAAGTGAGCTGAGCGGCCTCCAAGCTTGCCATGGTATGGCGTCTGCACAGAAAAAAGGCGCAGAACGATTGCTCCGACGGAGGGAGAGGCAACTGACGACATGGCTTACAGGGTTGGCTTACAGGGAATTAAAATCAACAAAGGGGGTTGCTTTACATCAAGGAGTATTTCAGGCAGGACTTCCCGGAGGGTTCCAATAAGAAATGGTGCACCTAAGTAATTGTTCTTATTGGAACAAACAGGTTGGTCTGGCCTCTGATTGATACATGGCTAGATTTACCTCGCTGCACCTTCTCTGTGAGTGACTGTAGTGTGACCTAGAGGAATGAGTCCCCTAGATGGGGCGGGGGGGAAGCAAATTAGTACAAAACAAATCTGGTCTACTTCTTGTTTTGATCCACTCCATCTATCTTTTACATCTTTGGCTGGCAGCAGACGGTGCAGAAGGATTGCAAGCCATCCACATCTCATGGCTGCCCAGCAGAAGATGGTACAATAGGACTGCTAGCCATCCACATCTCATGGCTGCCCGGCAGAAGATGGTACAACAGGACTGCTAGCAATCCGTATCACCTGCCTGCTCACCATAAGATGGTTCAATAGGACTGACTGCAGAAATAAAGAGAATGACCTGGTCAAGTCACTTCTAATGTAGTCCCTGCATTCATGTCTGCCCAGGCGCTCCTGGTCGATGTGGCCAGGAGCACCTCGGTCATGACGATGATGGCTACCAGTCCTACTGTACCGTCTGCTGCCACAAGGCAAGGGGTTGCTGTTGTTGTGTAGCAATGCAGTACCACATCTGCCAGCACCCAGGAGACATACGGTGATGGTTACCTGAGCAGGCTCCATGCTTGCCGTGGTATGGCGTCTGCACAGGTAACTCAAGAAAAAAGGCGTGAAATGATTGTCTGCTGCTGCTTTCACGGAGGGAGGGAGGGAACGGGGACCTGACGATATGTACCCAGAACCACCCGCAACAATGTTTTAGCCCCATTAGGCATTGGGATCTCAACCCAGAATTCCAATGAGCAGCGGAGACTGTGGGAATGGTGGGATAGCTACCCACAGTGCAACGCTCCGGAAGTCGACGCTTGCCTCTGTACTGTGGAAGCACTCTGCTGAGTTAATGCACTTAATGCACTTAGAGCATTTTCTGTGGGGACACACACACTCAAATATATAAAAACGATTTCTAAAAAACCAACTTCTATAAATTTGACCTAATTTCATAGTGTAGACATAGTACAGAGAGGGACATTAGCAAGGTCATTTTCAATAATGTTCACTACTAGGGTGGAATTTTCACTCTGCATTTAGTGCTGGCCTAACTCTGCTCCCATTGAAGCTAACATGAAAATTTCTATTAACTTCAGTGGGAACAGTATCGCAAACACTTTTGAAAATTCCACCATTAAAGTATAGAAGATAAACCTCTCTCACCTGTAACTTAATTCCCCCCTCTTCTCTTTGGATACCTACAGATACACTGCTTTTATTTAGGAGAAGATTCCTTTCCATACAGTTCAATCTCATAGTTCAAAGCAGTTGAGATCAAAGTTCTAAGCAGGATTTTGTAAATGGCTGTTTTCTTGTTGTATCAGACCTTTATTATCATCAGAATAGAGGAGTACTTGTCATGGGTGACTTTTATGCTTCAGGTTTTGCCACAACTTGCTTTTCTTTCTCTCTCTCACTCCCTTTTTTTAAAAGAGAGAACACTGACTGTCATATGGGAGACAGACCCTGTCATAATTCTGACATTCTTTGCAAATCTCTAATGCAGAACTACAGTGAGAGGTGTAAATTATCTGAATGGAGCCATGCGTATAATATTAATGTACTCCTCGGTGAAGTGTGTTTGAGATGCTTTCACGTAACTTTCTAAATTCTGTCATATCACTGTATGCCTTAGCCCTAAGTATTAGAGTCTGGAAAAGCTACGTCAGTCAATCAGATACAGTTCACTTGAGGCCTTTATCCCCACCTTTCTTTATCCTCATCGGTATTTCTCAAATGGCTTTGCAATGGGAAAACTACTTATTCTTAGTCTCCAAGCCTGCTCCCATTGCAATTACTTTGGGAGGTGAGGGGAAGAGGGGATGTTGACTTCAGTGAGAGCAAGATCAGGCCTTCATTGTCTAAAGAATCATAGGTCATTGTGGAATTATCATAATAAATGTTCAGACAATGAGAGCCCTGTACAGTGAGAATTCCTCTAAGGTAAGTGAATCCCTCCTTGCATAGAGAATTAACTCTGTCTTTAAGTGATGTTTAATAAAGAACAGGTTGCTGTTTACACTGTGTGCCTATGCATGGAAATAAAGGTCTCCACTTACTCACCCATGTGGGCTACCCACCAGATAGGGCACAGTAGAAGAGGAAGTGCAGCCCTGCAAGGCCACTACTCTCCCTCCCATGCAGTTGGGTGAAGTTAGAACTCCACTCCCATCCGTTGATGAGCCAGCCAGTGGAGCTGAGCTAGGGCAAAGGAAGACCTTCAGTGCTACCGGTATAGAATGGCATCATATTACTTTCATCCTGGAGTAAAGGGAGTGTGACGGTGCACCCCATAAGGCTTTATGGAAATATGCTTATGAATATATATATATATATATATATATATATATATATATATATATATATATATATATATATATATATATATATGACATAACTGGAATATGTTTTATGGTACATATGCCATGTAACATATCTCTATAAAGTTTATGATCTACTGAATCTATTCATCCTATTTGTATGCATGTATCATTTTTGTATTTGAAGTTATAAATATTGGCTGTGTACTTGCTTGATTTTTAAGTAGCCTTAGTAAAGCATTTGGTCAGCTTCTTCAGAAAGGAATGTGTAAATTAAGTGCCCAATCAAGAAGCACTTAACAAACAATGGATCTCGGAAGGCTCCAATCCACATAAGAAGTCTTGCTGGAGACATTCAAGATAGCATGTGGGCAATGGCTGCTGCCTGTAAAAACCGAGTCATGCATGGACATATGACTTGCCCATGTGACTCCAAAACTCCATTTGTAGTTGGATTCTACACAGGGGGAGGGAGGGGTGTCCACCCGCAAGAGAAAGTCTATTTAAACCTCTGGGAGACCCCTCCATTTTGTCTTCAGCTGGCTCAAGAGATAGCCTCTTCACCCCCAAGGATACCTGAAAGAAACTGGAACAAAGGACAGTAACTACAGGGGGTGTGAGTGATTGCTGCACCCAGACTAGAAGAAGACTAGTCTGTAAAAGGAAGCTTACTGGAATTCCTCTGAGGGTGAGGTTTTTATCTGTATTCAGTTTTCTTACTGTATTAGACATAGACTTGCTTGTTCTATTTTATTTTGCTTGGTAATTCACTTTGTTCTGTCTGCTATTACTTGGAACCACTTAAATCCTACTTTCTGTATTTAATAAAATCACTTTTTACTTATTAATTAACCCGGAGTATGTATTAATACCTGGGAGGTGGGGAACAGCTGTGCATATCTCTCTATCAGTGTTATAGAGGGAGAACAATTTATGAGTTTACCTTGTATAAGGTTTGGACCCCATTGGGAGTTGTTAAAGACAGGAGCACTTCTTAAGCTGCTTTCAATTAAGCCTACAACTGTTAGAGGACATGGTTCAGACCTGGCTCTGGGTTTGCAGCAGGCCAACGGATCTGGCTCAATCCAGGCAGGGCACTGAAGTCCTAAGCTGACTGGGCAGGACAGCAGGCGCAGAAGTGGTCTTGGCACATCAGGTGGCAGCTCCCAGGGGGTTTCTGTGATCCAACCCATCACAGGGAGACTCAGACATAATTCCCTCACTGGGCCGCTCCTGGTGCAGCACAGCTACATGCTGAACCTCACTATCGACTGAGTAAACACTCAAGCTTGAAAACTGCCCCAAAGCCATTGAGACTGCACAACTCCAGCTGTATGCTGGTTTAACTCCACTGAAGCCAATAGAGCTACACTGGAGTAACACTGTACACTGGAATACAATGGGGGATGAGGTCTGTTCTCTGTAGCCTAATTTCTGACAACACAGAATTTTACATTAGCAAAAACTGTCTCCAATCCAAAAAATAAATCAAGACATATGTAAAGTACTTTATTTCTCATCCATGTCATGTTTGCATGGATTCTAGACCAGACAATGCCTGACCATTCCCACGTCTCTGAGTTAAATCGAGCTTCTGCATATTGAATTGCTTGATGCATGTGTTGCTTCATATCTTTTTCCATCTTCTGGGATGGAGGTGGTTATTAACTTTTAGTACTGGTCTGTTCAAAGGGAAAGAATATCGACTACTATTCTAGTGTTTTATACAGCCACAACACTCTTCTACTCAACAAGTTAAAAATAATTCTTCATATACTGAACTAGGGAAACTTTGCCTTTGACCGATGTGAATATAGTCACCCTCTGGAAAAAGTTTGCCTTTTATTATACACTGTCATACTGGAATCTCAGAGATTTAGTAAATGGTCTGATAATCGATATCTTATGATATCCTA
The DNA here is from genome assembly GCF_965140285.1 of Lepidochelys kempii. Taxonomy (NCBI): domain Eukaryota; kingdom Metazoa; phylum Chordata; order Testudines; family Cheloniidae; genus Lepidochelys; species Lepidochelys kempii. Next base: position 31,048,064 of record NC_136388.1, read on the forward strand.
AGCACCAGTCTGATCCAACAGTTCACTGAACTCAGTGGAAAGATTCCTATGGACTTCAAAGGGCTTTAGAGCAGGCCTTATATCCTTGGCATTTGGATAATATTTTAATAATAAGATAATTTAACAACTATATATTTTTAATAAGGAAACCAAAATTTGCATTACAGAGATATCCAGCTCTGAAGCTGCACATCTCAGTGCAAGAATCAGATTATACACAAAGGTTACATGGGATGACGATGAACTTTGCCTGCTGATGCTATCTAAAGCAGAGTCGGAACAAAAGGTGATGTAGGGGTGAATCCTGGTTTGAGTAAGCACCAAGCTGGCAGAGATGAAACACTGCATTTGACAGGAAAGGGGAAGGGCAGGCTCTCTCTCTCTTCACCTGAGAATTCTAGACTTTGTCCCACAATAAAAGAAAGAATGGAAGGTAAGCTACAATTCAACTGTACTTGTCTGGATATTTTTATATATATATTGAAAGTTATCCTAAAACTATAGGTCCAGTGCTTTTCACATTGACTTCAGTGGTTATAAATATCTTCTAGCCTAAGTTATCTAACAATACGTCCTACCTATTATTATTTAGTGTTTATATTAAGGTAGCACCTAAAACCAAGATATGTTCCCTGTCCCAAAGAGTTTGCAATCTAAAACGATTTAATTAAAAAAAAGAGAGAGAGTGCAAGAGAGAGTACGGTGATAGAAAGGGTCATAATACACAAAGTGGTCATGATGATGCCTTGTTAATTCCATGTCTATTTACATATTACATTTTAAAATCTATGTTAAAAGAATGCTAAAATTACAGTATCAATCATTCAAAATGTTAGGAAATGTCAGATTTAAAGCTGCCCACACAACCTTCATTCAGCCCTCTTGCGCATATGCATTATAATACAGTCTTTAACTACATTTCACGTACTATTTTTTTCACAGGATCCCTGCCTCATTCAGCACACAGCATGGATGATGCTCAGGGAATCAGCCAGTGAAGGGGACTGTTGTTTGTTGGACCCCGACCTCATTTGTTGCAGAAGCTGGAAGGTGTGTAATGACTGAGGCAGGAGACTGTGAGGGAAAGGATTATTAAAGCAGCTGCACCACCCTGGAGAATTGGATTCTATTCCTGGCTTTGCCACAGAATATCGGCTGGTGAATGAGTTTGGGCAGCTGAAGGCCTGCAGTCGTAGAAACAGGGCAGGATGACGTGGCATCAACCACCAACAGCAACAGAATAAGTGAGAAAAATCCTGAGACAAAGTTTGAAAGCTGAGTAAGTCAGAAGTGAGGACATCATGCAAGATCCTCCCAACTGCTGATCGCTCCAGTGAGCGGAAAAGGGGAAGTTGCTGGTTGGCTGTAGCTGGTGCTTGTGGCTTTGGGGAAGAAGTACTGAAGATCAGAGATTCCTTAATCTGCCCCCTGTGAGATGTTCCTGGTGTTGTGGAAGGAGGAGGGAAGTCTCTTGAGATTTGGTGCCCTGATCAGATCCCACCAGGTATAATGAATGGGGGCTGAGAGGCTAAAAGCTCTATATCAGTGATACTGAGACTTCAGTGGTTCAGGAGCCAAATTAGCAATCAATATTACCCAAAAGAGTCACAGTAGTGTGCATTTATTGTTTCATTTACTATTTATATATTATTCTTCCCCAAAATGACTGACCAAAAAATCAACAATTGGTTAACAACATAGTAAAATCATCCTGACTGGTTAATAACTTAAATCACACAGTGTTTTAATATCATGTACGGCAAGCAGACACCTTAAAGAGTCACTTGCAGCTCCTGAGCCTCAGTCTGAGTATCACTGTTCTACATGTTGCTATTAGCAGCAATATGGCAGACTCAATGTTTTTTTAAAAAAATAACTTTAGTTGCTAATAACTCCATCCAGGGATTCCCCTACACTGTGGGAATTCTTCCTCACATCACTGGGGTAGCTGTCCTGACCCCTTTGCACCACTTGAATGGTAGAAAGGGGCTGGGAGAGAAGCCAGGATCTTGCCTATGGTTTGTCAATCACCTTTCCTCCCATTTATGAATGCACTACCTACCTTCCCATTCACAGATGCCTGACACCCATATAGCAATTTCTAACATGGAAAAGTAATATTACAAAAGTATTGAACCTATTTTTGCTGCCTGTTGTGCAATATGTGTTTTATCCCTTGTGATAACAGTTGATCACGCTATTCCCTTTGGTTCTTCATTTCTTCTCCCTCTTTCTCTCTCTCAGCTGGAAACAACGAAGTGAACCAGCAGGTCATGACAAGTAAGTTCTTCGCAAACTACCAGCAAGTGTTCACCACCCATGGGGTCATGGACTAATTTGGGGAATCTCTGCCCTACCAGAATATTTTAATTTCAAAAAGCAAGAAGATTCTCCGTTGAATCTAGGACTTGCTGAAATCAGTGCTTTTCCAGTGATGATTGAGTTACAAGTTACAACCTTGTTTTGCAACTTATTTGAGACCAGATGCCTCTCAGCATTGATTTTTCAAGCCCTTTGCAGCCAGCCATGCAAGTTTTAGAGCACATTTTAATATATCAGCAAATACAAATACATAGTATTGCCTGAATGAGCATAGTCTATTGCACAAAATTACTGGAAATGTGGAGATCCTAGAGTGCTGCAAACACAAACATTTAGTAGCCAGCTTTAATTCTCCAGGCAGTTTTCACCATTTAACCCATACTAGTGGCAGCTTCTCAGGACAACACAAATCTGATTGAGATGTAACATCTTCAATTGTCTCAAACATTTGTTTCATTTGTATCTGATAGTAAGACAGTACCTACATGTGTAATAAATATGAAAAAAAAACATTGTTCACCATATCACGTTTAAACTTTGATTCATTATTTCACCCCACCCTACATTTCCAAAGTGGGTTGTGTAACTGCCATTGTCAACACCTTCCCCCTCACTCTTTGCATTTGTGTGACAGTGGATGAATGCAACACCTGAACACACAAGTTGGTATAGAAAATTGAAGCTGTTTCATTGGGAGACTGAGACTACCTCCAGGTCCACACTTCATCCACTAGACCAAACTCCCCAATCCCCACTCCAAGATAAATCAGAGCTTGATTCTACCTTTCTTTCTCATATCAAGTAGTCCTGTACACTGGGACAAGTCCCATTGGGCCAGATTCTCGCACCCTTAATCACAATGAGTTGTGCTGTCGGTTTGACATGTCACTCACCTCACAGTTTTCATTCCCACATCTGTTAACAAGGCACAGAGCTGGTTGGAAGTTTTCCAGATGAGAATGCTGATTCATTGAAAGTTAAACATTTATCAGAGATTGTTCAATGTAGACAAAATTGCAATGGACCGTGGGCAAATTTCAATACCTGTGTGGTTCCCTGCCTGTTTACATACCTGGCTCCTCAGCAGCTCTTGGTAGCTTGCCTGGTAGGCTAATGAGGAGCAGAGAGCCGGGAAGCCCTGGGATCCCCAATTCCCAGGGGCTTCTAAACTCCTAAGCTGCTCAGTTCTTCCACAGCTTGACTGGCAGGCTGCTGCAGAGTGAGGCAAGACTCATCAGCCAGACACCTGGGAAAGAATTCTCTGTAAAAGTAACTGACAGCTCCTTCCCCCCACCTCCCCCCCCCACCATCTAGTGACCCATCATCCGTCCTTGGAGATATTTGCTGCTAACAGTCTCAGATCAGCCATATACCATTGTAGGCAGTCTCATCATATCACCCCTTCCACAAATTTATCAAGCTCAGTCTTGAAGCCAGTTAGGTATTTTGCCCCCGGTGCTCCCCTTGAAAGGCTGTTCCAGAACTTCACTCCTCTAAATGGTTAGAAACCTGCACTTAATTTCAAGCCTAAACTTGTTGATGACCAGTTTATATCCATCTGTTCTTGTGTCCACATTGATGCTTAACTTAAATAACTCCTCTCCCTCCCTGGTATCTATCCCTCTGACGTATTTATAGAGAACTCTCATATCTCCCCGCAGCCTTCTTTTGGTAAGGCTAAACAATCCAAGTTCTGAATCTCCCCTCATAAGGTAGGTTTTCCATTCCTCGGATCATCCAAGTAGCCTTTTCTCCACAGGTATGTTGGGTGAAGCCATGACCAGTATCCTCCAGAGCTCCCACAGTCAGCATCCAGAGGACAATCCACGTGCTCCACCTCAGAATTGCTTCAGATCCTCCCTTTGCTTCCTGTGCGAGTTACCAGGAGCACACAATGTGATTCAGATTTAGGTGTGCAGAAGGGGCACACTTAGAGTTACCTGCTAACAGGCTTAAGAGTGATTAATACTGAGTATAATCATTATGTTTGGGGCTGAAAAAAAATCTATCTTCCACATCTTAAACAGAAAGGAACTAAATACTATAATACAATAAACATGCCCTGAATTATAGGCATTAGTGACGATACTAATTAGATACAAATGAAAACTGAAGACAGCATTGTTCTAATTCATTTACCTAACTAGATCAAGGTATCATTAACTTATAAAATAGCGATGATGTAGTGCGCAGCATATTAAACTATGAGGTCATGTAAGGGGCACATTTGTCTCTGTCTGTACATAATAAAAGCACTTAATTGCTAGGCAAAGCTATACTTAGAAGTAATTAAATAAAAGTGACATAAAATTATGTGTTAAAATACTTTCATTTTATCAATTTGTTTACAAAATAGTTGATCCATACTTGCAGCTTTGAAACTGCAGCAGAAGATATTTCAATAATAGTAAGTATTTCACTCTTAAATAGTGATTTTCATCAGCAGATGTCAATGTGCTTTACAAAGGAGGTCACTGCCATGATCCCCATTTAATAGATAGGGAAATTGAGGTGCAGAGAGGAAAAGGAACTTGCCCAAATAGTCAAAGAAACTCCAGGCTTAATTCAGAGTCAGTGGCTGACTAAAGTCAATCCAGACTTTCCATGGATTTCAGTGAGCTTTGGATCAGAAGATAAAATACTCTGCAGGACTCCCAGGTTCTGAAGTCTCTAATGGTTAAAGGAGGCATTGGGGGACACCAATCTAAAGGCTTTGTCTAAGTAGGTGGTCCCCAAACTTTTTTGGTCGTGACCCCTCTCCCCGGAGCAATGGTTAGGAGCTAGGGCTGGGTGTGGGGCCACAGTTGGGGCCTGGAGCAGACCTGAGATCAAGAGTGGGGCCAGCACTGCAGATGGAGTCATGGCTGCGAGCAGGACTGTGGTTGCACCCGTGATTGGGTCCAGGAGCCAGGGGCTGCAGCCAAGAAGCAGACCCACAGTTGGGTCTGGGAGCCAGGAGCCACAGCCAGGCCTGGAACTGCAGCTGGGGCCATGGTTGTGAGTGGAGCCGTGCCCGGGAGCAGGCCTGGGAGCCGGTGGCCGGAGTGGAGCTGGGGGCCGAGGGGACTAGGTGGTACTTCCTCCCTGCCTCCCATGGGGGCTGGCCCATGGCCTGCTGCCCCCCCGCACCATGTTCCTCTGTGTCCCCTCTAGGGAGGCGTACCCCACAGTTTGGGGACCACTGCTGTAAGGGGAAGAGTGATGCGCCTTATATAAAAAAGCTACAGGCTATTACCCAAATAAGAGTTTACCCAAGACTAGAAAAAGAATGTATCATTATTCCATAAGAGTTTTAGGGGGTGCTCAGCTCCCATTGAATTGTTATAGAAATGGAGCCCTGTGCCTTAGAATCCCCCCAAGATTTTACAAAATCATTTATACAATATGTAGATTCCAATGACACCTTTGCAGAGCTTAAAAATCTATCACGCTTCTCCTTTTCCACCACAGCTTGCTAAGATTTTACAATAGTAATGGGCAATAATAATGAAAGTACTTTAACACTGATATTAAAATTACTGAGGCAGTTATTACATTTTGGGTAAAACTTTCAAAAACATCTAAGTCCCATTTTTAAAAGTGAATTTGATTTAGGAGCCTTTGATTTAGGAGCTTTGGAGTCTTTACCATGTAGGTGCTTTTGAAAATGTATCCTTCATCTTTAAAGAGCTAAATACTGGAAAATGCATTTCAAGGCTAGATCATTTTCCTTCCATTTTAATTGGATTTTTAAAAAAATCCAAAGTGAATACATTCACTCAAAACAATTTGAAGTGAATGTATATAACCGCAAATTTTCGGGGTGAAAAAAGGAGAATTTTTTATAAATTTCCTTTGATAAAAGGATGACCGGGGACTGTTTTAGCTGGTAGCTGCATTTCCCAGGATTGATTTGACATTATTCCTGAAAATGCTGCCTTGGGAAGGAAGGGCTCAGTGAATTACATGGTTCCACACAATTATGCATTGTAAAGTAATTCCTGGAAGTTGAATCCTTAAGGGATGCATTACTTTTAGAATTGATGTAAAAAATGTGGCACAGCCCCAGGGCAAGTAAATGCTGGGCTATATTTCAATTTCATATAATAAAAATCCTGTTGAGCCGCTGGAAAATTCATTTTTATTCATTGTAATCTGACAAACTATGCTGTGATATTTGATCAAATTGTAATTGCAAAGGTGAAAAAAAAATATGAGCATCTTGTCATTTATTGTGATGTTGTGTGGGCAGTTCATTATGCATCGTGAGCGGGATTCTGTCACTGTTCTCAATGACTAATACTTTATTCAGAGCCAGATTGTGATACCATTACTCAAACCATGTAGTACCTGTTCCGTAAATTTTCAGTGGGACAACTTGCGAGGTAAGGTCCATAAGGGTAGCAGAATCTAGCTGTAGGTATTTTTTAGTTTGCATCCTTTTGTAACTGTACATTTATTGTAACAGTGTCTAGCGTTAAAGATAACTGCTAAAGAAACTGATATAAATACTTATTTGGGCAGGACTGTGGGGAGGCAGATTGTGCAATGGAAGTGGAATACAGCCACATTTTCAAAGTGGCTGGTGGCTAGTCACCTCTCAGCAATTCGAAGTGAATAAGGAAAAAAATGAGGCATCTAACAATAGCCACTTTTCAAATACAATAGTCATCCACCCCTTCCATTGTCTCTTCCTTCTAGGGAGAACATGGTAATTAAAAGGTTGAGACTTGACCATATCAAATAATTTGAAATTTGATTTCCATATTTAAAAATGTCTCAAGTTTTTCTTTCAACTGAGGAGCAATCCAATTTGGGTATTGTGCCTTGCAAAGTGTCCAACTTGCTTCTTGTCATAAACAAGGGAGAGAGAGCGAGCGTGTGCTAGCGTCCCTCCCCGAAGTACGGAGTAAAGTGTAAGGAAGCAATTATGAGTCATACTGGCGTCAAACTGGAACAACAACGCCGTGGATAAGCAGGCCCTCTGTATACACCTTAATTACTCTAAATAAGATATATTGCACAAATATTATGGTAGAGAACCAAAAAAGAGAGACTTAACACATCAAGTATTTTAAATATTCACAAATAGGCCCAATGGCCTGTGATGGGCTATTAGATGGGGTGAGATCCCAGTTAGCCAGGAAAGAATTTTCTGTAGTATCTGGCTGATGAATCTTGCCCATATGCTTAGGGTTTAGCTGATTGCCATATTTGGGGTCTGGAAGGAATTTTCCTCCAGGGCAGATTGGAAGAGGCCCTGGAGGTTTTTCGCCTTCCTCTGTAGCATGGGGCACGGGTCACTTGCTGGAGGATTCTCTGCTACCTGAAATCTTTAAACTACGATTTGAGGACTTCAGTAGCACAGGTGTGAGGTTTTTTTTGTAGGAGTGGTGGGTGAAATTCTGTGGCCTGAGTTGTGCAGGAGGTCAGACTAGATGATCATAATGGTCCCTTCTGACCTAAATATATATGAATGTAAGTGTGAACACTTTACCTGAACAGCAGATCTGGAAATGTGCCATTAATCCCTTTCATAGCTTCAGGCCAACATTTTCAAACATGTGTGCCTAAACTTAGGCATCTGTTTCTACATATAGGCAACTACATAGTGGTCTGAACTCAACGGGAGCTGCAGATGCTAAGCACTTGTAAAGATCAGGCCAAAAATATAGGCACCCACATTTAAAAACTTTATCCACTGTCCCTGTATTACAGAAACAACATCACCGCTGATTTATTTTTAACGTGTCTCTCTTAAATACAGTATATAGCAATGGCAGACAGAAACAAACAAACAACCCTCCACCCCCCACATAGCTAGGCCATCTTTTCAGATATAAGAGTAACTACAGGCAAGTTATAACAAATGCCATCTTAAAACAATTTAGTTGTTCATACACTTTATGTTTGCAGTGTCATTGTGGCCATGTGATCCAAGGATATGAGAGAGACAAGGTGGGTGTCTTCCGTTGGTGGAGGGAACAATCTTTCGAGCTTCACAGAGCTCTTACTCCAGCCCTGGAGCACCCATGGAAAAAAATTAGCAGGTACTTAGCACCCACTGGCAGCCAAGCTCCCCCCTTCCCTCAGCGCCTCTTGCCTACCCACGGCCCTGCCGATCAACTCCTTCCCCTCCCTCCCAGCAACTCTCGGCTGTCACAATCAGCTGTTCCACTGCGTGCAGGAGGTGCTGGGGGGAGGGGGAGGAGCGGCGATGGATGTGGGAAGAGGTCAGGCGGAGATGGGGACTTGGAGGAAGGGGTGGAATGGGGGCAGGGCCCGGGGGGGGCATAGAGCACTCCGGGTAGAGAGGGAGTTGGCACCTATGACAAGGTGTGACATTGTTAAGCTTAAGGGGTCCACACATATTGTAGGAGACCACTTAAAATAAATTGGGCACTTAACACTTCTGAGGTTGTAGGACAAAGGAGTGTTTGTAGGCAGAAAAGTATATTATTAAATAGAAATCTTTCCCAAAATCCCTCTTCTGGGTTTCAAGCAGCTCCCCAAACTTGTCAAGTTCATTGTCAGAAGCAGATTCTCTACAGACAAGGACACACCAACTCAAAGCAGCACCGGAACATGCCAGAACAAGAGATGCAAAACCTGAAGACATATCTCCGCTGCTATGATGATTAATACCCTCCACAACACTTACAAATCTATGGGTCCTACACATACTTATCATATGTGGCATACTTCATCCAGTGCATCAAAGGCCCCCAACAACAACTGTGGTTTCACCCACATAATCATTACACAGAAAAGTGATAAAAGACAAAAACACCATATCACCCATGGGCAAACACTTTTCACAAAGTGGCCACTCCATATCTGACCTCTCAGTCCTCAGCCTCAGAGGAAACCTCCACAACACCTTCAACATGAGACTGGGAACTTACATCAGTTAAATGAATAACTCTGCTGGATACTAAAAATCATTGACTTAACAGAGCCACGGGTTTTAAGATTCATTACAACCACTTGTAACACACTCTGCTGCCTACTAACCTTCTTTTGGTTCCATCACTGCAGAGGTATTAAGTGCCTGCTTCATTGGTCTCCTACAACATGTATGAACTCCTTCTGTGTAACAATCTGTATCACTATGTACTTAGCTATGACACTCTGGGCTCTATGAAGCTTGAAGGCTTGTCCCCTCCACAACAGAAGTTGGTCCAATAAAAGATAATACCTCACCCACCTTGTCTCTCCCCCACATACATTATGACATTTCAAATCTAGATCTGAATTTTGCATGCTTAGCCCATATCTAATTACGTTAGCACTGCAGAATCATGCTTTTTTAAAAGGTAGTTGGTGTTTCTATGCTTTGCATAAAATATTCAGGGTAAAGAAGGAGAATTCAATGTACTGTATTCATTAGTCATCAGAAATGCACAACTTTAAAAAAAACCCCACTTTTCCTTAGAATAGCACAATGACATCCATAACATTCTACAACTTTAAACAATGATCTATTGTTCTTGTAGTACTGTATTGTGTCCTTTTTTTTTCGTATGTTAGTTTCATTGCAAAAACAAAACTGCCTCTGAGATTTCCTTCAGAAAATTAATTGGAAAAGGATTGAAAATTGTGAAGGGAGCAAAATCCATGATGGTATATATTAGATTTTTTTAACCTGACAATTTAACTTTATGATTTCATTTCCATACTAATATAATGTCTACTTTGCAGCTCAAATCATTTGCTAGAAACTGATTTAATTCCTTAAAACAACTCTAGTGCATTGATGTATAAGATGTTTGACAAAAGTACTTTACTTTTTATCTTCAGGCAATTATACTTTTTATGAAATTTTTATTATGAAATGGCTTCAGAACTGGAACAAGATACTGAATGGTTACCATCATCTTGTCAATCATCCCCCCATAAATGCATAGTTCTTTTTTTTTTCTCCAAATTTCTACTTCAGTTAGACTAGATGGAAGTTCATTTAAACTATTTCTTAAAATTTGGAAAAAATCTTCCAAAAATTGTCATTAGAAATCAGCACCAGGGGTCCTCAGGCTCAGCATGAAGAAGACCAATGTTGCCCTCTGTTCTACACTTGTGCTAAGAGCAGCATTCTTCCTTGGCAATGCACTTATTCTGAACAGTGTCTGCGTAAAATCCTCTTGCTCCCAATCTTTATTTTGTTCGTTTCCTGGTCATCTGAAGTCAATTCACACAGAAGATATTTTTGGTGGATAGTTAGCACTTTGTGATAGTTCGTTAGTCTTTCACTTTTGAGGACTAAGTTTAAAACTTTAACATATAAGAGTTTCATATTCTATAATACTGAGTAAGGCTAAGAAGTCTGTCTGCATTGAAAAATAGCCACAGCATTTGGCATGATTGGCGGACATACATCTCTCCTCTTCCCCCACCCTCCCAACCCCTTGAGTGTTGGAACACCTGGGGTGCTGCAGATCAGAATTCTAGTATTCTGCCAGCACTCCACAGGAAAGATTATTCAATGCCAAGTTATGTCTAGCTCTGGTTTATTTATTCTACCAGTTCCTTACATATACTAAAATCCCTCTCACCATGACTCCTAAAATAAACAGAGGGAACATATCTATTGCAATTAGTGATGTAGTTTTTCAGATATGCAGTTTTGACCATGGCTTATTATTGGCATAACATTTTATTGCCATCAGTTCCATTATGTTTGCTATCACCAGATAGTTACGTTGGTAAATTCCTTATTATTAAAACAACAGTTTTTGTTATAGAGAACAATTCTTGGCATAGCACACATTCTTTCTCCATTCATCTTGAGCCACTGCTGAAGGACTTTTAAAGCTCTGTTTATGACTTGCAGATTTGTACTCTTCCCCCCTCCCCCCCCGACCACTTATTCTATATAACAATTAAACTTGTATTAACCCTCATTAGTCTTGTGTATTAACCATTATTGGATTTGGGTATACCATAGAAGTTGGGTATATTACAGAAAAGAGATTTGACACTTACATACCAAAAGAACAGGTGCATTAGCAATACTATAGACATATTAGATTGAAAAGATTAATTAAACCAAGTAGTCCATCTGCCTGCTAATTTAGGATTATTCTACATTGTATATTCAATAGAACTTTAACCCAGTCTATCTTTAAATGTCCAAAGCAACAGGGCTTTCATAGTCAACTCCTAACTTGCCCATGGCTAGTCTACAAAACTACATATTGCCTGCCATTGTTTCCCTTATTCTCCCTCCCTCCCACTTTCCATTTGTTACATCTGCTTATTGCATCGAAGTAGATTCCAAAACTTTTTTTAGGGTCCCTTAGTATACCTTTCAGATCCTTGGGCATGTGAGGGAGGCCAGGGCTATTCATGAGAAGTCTCTAATCTCTGCACCAGCTCTGGTACCTGGTATCCCACCCATGGGTTCCCGGGCAGCATAGGTCCAATGGCACTACACCACTACCAAAGCCACACTCTGACAACAACTGACCCGGTGCTTCCTAAGAGAGGAGGGTTACATAGAAAGATTAAGTCCCATCATGTATTACCTTTGACTATTTTCTGTGGGATCAGAAGGGGGACATTGTGAATCCTCTACTGTCTGCTCACTTCCCATCCCATTCCACAGCGTGGATCCTGGACCACGTGGGGAGTTTTCAATAGAGGCCCAAAGGTGAGAGGAGAACATTGCCAGAGAGCTGGCTGAGCATCCCCTTCTATATTACATGGAAAACCACAGTATTGCTGATGGCAAGGCTTCAAATATCATGAATCATGCCCCGCAATACCACAAGAATGTCTTTAAAATCATGCGATTTATTGTAAAAAATGAATATTGGTGTGTTGTCATTTGCTTTCTGAGCCTTTAGAGGTCATATTTTCAAGTTTTCCTCCACAATCACGAGGGGCTAGAAACTTACTTTTTATTTTAAATAAAATCTGAGATTCTCTAGGAGAAGAAAAACACCAAATATTGTAAGGCACACAATATAGTCATGAGAGTTGGTAACATTGTTCACAAACCCTTTGCTTAATTAGAAGCCTGGCCTGCCACTTGTATTTTCAATGATTCTTTACGAGTGAAATTCACCCCTCTGCAAAGGACCAGGGCAAAGCCTGTGCATCACTTGAGCCTGAAGACTTTAAACAGGACTTCAGTGGAACATAGATCTTGCACTGGCTCTCTACACAGGGGTGAATTTCACTCTATCTATAGGGCCCCACCAAATCCACCATTCATTTTGATCAATGTCAGGGTCATAGGATTTTTAAAAATATAAATCGCACAGTTTTAGATATTTGAATCTGAAATTTCACAGTGTTGTAACCATGGGGGTCCTGACCCAAAAGAGGGCTGTGCGGGGCTGGGGGGGTCACAAGGTTATTGTAAGGGGGTGTCACAGTATTATCACCGTTACTTCTGTGCTTTTGCTAGCGGCAGTGCTGCCTTCAGAGCTGGGCTTCCTGCAGGTGGGGAGTTTCCCAGAGATGAGTCTGACCCAGCAGCAGCAGTGGCCCCTGCAGGGAAAGAGGAAGCCCATCCCTCCCGCGGCCAGCCGGGACTAGCATCTGGAGACCAGCACATGACAAGAGCCTCCAGCCCTGCCCCTCCCCTACACTAGCCAGATTTCACGAGAGACATTAGATTTCATGATCCGTGACATGTTTTTCATGTCTGTGAATTTGATAGGGCCCTTCCTATCTGTGAACATCTCATCTGCATGACTGAATTGTGTTTGTGCGAATGTACATGGAAAGAACTTTAAGTCCCACTGACAAGATTTTAATTGAAAAAATATAATTAATTTTATGATGAAACAAAGTTTATGTGGGGAAGAAGTACTTTAGAAAGGGTAGGGTCATTTAGTGCAGAGTAACCAATATCATATGTTAAGGCTGACTGCCACAAAGATCAAAGAGCAAATTTGAGTACCTAATACTAGACTGAATAGTATTTGCTGACAATCCAAAATCCACATTTGTTGGTAATAAAACATTCAATCTACAGTTAGAAATAATAATGAACAAATTAATAAAACTTGATGTTTGGACAATTTGCAAACAGACCCAAAGAGCTAAATTCATTGAATAAATTGCTGGCAATGAAGAGGCTGACCAACTCTAATTGTAATCTTGCTTTCAGTATATTGTGTTACAGTTTACTCACAATGGAAAAGCTCTGTTAGCTAGCACAAATAAACATGATGCTGTTGAGACCCTGGCAAAGCCTAAGCAACTTAGTGAATTAGTTTACGTGGGCTATATGCACAAGAAATCTAGGAACATTGCCACCACTTGGTTACATTCAGCAAAAAACAGTTATTATGAAGCTTTTATTTGAATTAGCAGGTGTCATAACAAAAATTATTTAGACATCACTCTGGATAGAACTGCTCAGTTTTAAACAGGATGATTTAATATTTTTAATGCTACTCCCTAGTTTTTCATTAATATACTTCTTGAATAAATACTATAGGATATTAATGATTCAGTTCCTACAAATGAAGAAGAGATGGATGTTTAATACATTTTTACTGTCTATATTGGTTTAAATGGTTATGGTTTCCATTATGGACCTTTATTCCAAAACCACAACTGCTTCATGTTGTAATAAGTGTTTTCTTGAGGAAGAGACTGACTTGTTCTTAGGAATATATAGACAATTTCAGCTGTCACTTTGCTGTTAAAAGCACCTTTGACAGAACAGTGACATTAGTGCCAAATCAAAAATCAATATTGTTATTTTAAAAAGCGGAAGGCTAGCTATTTTGCTTTGTTATCTGACAAAAGGGCTTAGTACAGCAGCTTCCCAGTAAAGGACTGAGGTTTCAGCATTTGATATCCATTGAGTCTCATTTAACAATGAGGGAAAATTATTGTCATATCTGAAGAGTGACTAAAGCAAGGTTTATGTCAGAGTGAAAAATGTAAGGTAATGATGGGCCTAAACAAAATATATCCCTGAAAACTCTAAAAGTGTGTGCATCCTTTGGGATGCATGGATCCAGATTGTGGTTCAGGCTCATATTTAGTTTAAGCAGTGTTAATCAGGATTCTGGAGCAACCTAAAATGTGATTAAAATGCAGGTCTCTTTTTGAAAAGCCACTCAGTTCCATGTGTCCTCCCATCTTCCTTTCCAGGGCTTCTACAGTAAACATGCTGACTTTACAAGCAAAGAGACGTTTCCGATCTGACATCCTGGGGAAACTCAGCCTGAGAGCAGAAAATCAAGCTAGATTCTTTTTCTCATGCACCATGCTCTGAAATCTCTCTTCTCCCCATCCTGAGATTGTGAGCTGTACAGAGCAGGAACCATCTTGCTTGAGTGTTTGAAAAGCATCTAGTACACAGTGGGAGCTGCCATAAATAAATAAATCACCACTAATAATGAAAGTTGTGAAGGCTATAATAAATACTCAATTCTATGTTTGGAATCTGTTATCTTTAAATAATGCTACCAAGGACACCACTGTGAAAAAGAAAGCCATCCCTAAATATAGCTTCCCGGATACATGCAAGGTACACCAATACCTTGAATAGTGTGTGCAGTTAGGGTCACCCCATCTCAAAAAAGATATATTAGAATTATAACAAGTACAGAGAAGGACAACAAAAATTATTGTGTGTATGGAACAGCTTCCGTATGAGGAGAAATTAAGATGACTGGGGCTGTTCAGCTTGGAAAAGAGACAGCTGAAGGGGGACATGAAAGCGGTCTATAAAATCATGAATGATGTGGAGAAAGTGAATAAGGAAGTGTTATTTACCCATTCACATAACACAAGAACCAGGGGTCACCCAGTGAAATTATAGGCGGCAGCAGATTTAAAATAAACTCAAGTAAGTACTTCTTCACACAATGTACAGTCAATTTGTGGAACTCAATGCCAGGGGATGTTGTGAAGGCCAAAAGTACAACTAGATTCAAAAAAGAAGAGTACATGGAGGATAGCTCCATCAATGGCTATTAGCCAAGGTCATCAGCATGGGGTGCATGAAGTGCCCATTCTCGAGGCTAGCCCCTGGCCCCGCCCCTTCTGCCTGAGGCTCTATCACCCTCCCCCGCCAGAGTCCTGAGCCCCCCAACACAGCCAGAGGAGCCCCACCCCAGTCACCCCAAATCCCAGCCCGCTGGGCAGGTGCCCCCAGCCCTGGAGTGCCAGGTGGGCACCCCCAGCACCAGGCAACCTAAACATCAGCCCCAGCCTCCACGAATCCTGGGCCTCCAGCCAGCCCTAACCCCAGCCTCAGCTCCAGCCCACTTCAGGGAACAGGAGCATCCTGGCTGGGGCTATGGGGGAAGAGCAGAAAACAGGAGGAGGCTTCGGGGCGGAGAGTGCGTGGGGCCACGCCTGACTGTTTGGGGAGGTTTAGCCTCCCCTGGCCTGTGATACCCCTACCCCCCGTGGTGATCAGGGATGCAACCCCATGCCCTGGGTGTCCTTAAACCTCTGACTGCTGGAAGCTGGGACTGGATGACAAGGATCACTCAACTGAGTGATGGATCACTCAATAAATTACCCTGTTCTGTTCACTCCCTCGGAAGTGTCTGGCATTGGCCAGTGTTGGAAGACAGGCTACTAAGCTACATGGGCCATTGGTCTCACCCATTATGGCCATTCTTATGCTCTTAAGGTACAGTGTAACATATATAACACACAAGGACTGAGAAGCCACTGGAATTTCAGCTCTAAACCATAACAAGTCTCAAGGGCCAGCACTACTGTATATTCCTTTCTGAACAACACTGCATCAGGAGCATAGTTCCCAAAGTCCTTCTGCTGTAGGAAGAATGAAAGGCAGGAACCCAATACATTTCCATTTTTCCAATGAATAACTGCAGCCCTGTAAAGAATTTTTGGCTTCAAAACTGTTTAGTGTTAGATTAATGAATCTGAGCTCACATAACATTCAAAGTGATTGGATGGTATGTGCACACAGACATGTAAAATTCAGCTAATTTGTGAAAATGGAAGAAATCCAGGATTGGCAGCAGAAAGTCCTATAACCACCACCTCCTCCCCCAAATGCGAATCTGATTTGGATTCATTTAGGAAGGAAATTGTGCTCTGAAATAATTAATCTGCCCCTTTAACTTCAAGCCATCTCCAGAGAGTGTATAAAGTAAAGAAATTAATATAGAAAAGAAAAGTATAATGGAAATTAAAAAGCTTTATTTCATGTCAGCATTTAGAAAAATACTGCTATTTGACAGGGCCTAGTGTTCTGGGTGGCTAGCACCTTAGATCTTGCCCATAAACACTGAAAAACTCTTCCTGCACCTGCCCCACAGCCATTCTCCACACACATATACACATCATGGCAAGACTACTACCCATTCTACCACTGGCTAAAATTGTCTGATTGCCTCTTGTGATTCAGAGGAGGTGAATCAGAGAACAGAAGTTTGGAGTTAATGCTAATTCAGGTAGAATGGACCCTCTAAAAATGTCTCCTGGAGAGGTGAGCCACTGTCTGTGGAGCTGAAGGGAACATGTTGCTTAGCATTCCTTCCCAACAACACTGCACGCTGCTTTTGTGTAGATCAGGGTTGGTGCAGATATTCTACAAAACGTGTAAAGAGCTACACAGAGAAAAAGAGCAACCTGTTTAGTTATTTTCCTCCACTTTGTAGGCCCACCACAGCTTTAATCACTTCTATAGCAACCTGCATGGAACTTTGAGGGTGGGGCACAGGTTGCAGGAGGGAAAAGTTTAGAGAAGGTACCAATCGGTATCCACATGGCTAGAATGCTAGCTGAAGTTGCAACACTTCTGTAAATAGTTCTCTGAATAAAGACAGTTTAGTTTTAGAAACTTGTTATTACCCAGCACACTGTATATGAAACAATTCCTGCACAGCACAGTGAGGCTGCACAGCACAGTGCGGCTGAAACAATTTCTGCACAGCATATTTGCTACTGATGGAACATTTTACCAAGAAGCAATTTTAAGTATTCTCCATTTCCTCTCTTCACCAATGTGATTTTGTTATCCTATGTAGTTCTTTAAATTTTCAGAAACATCTAGATCATGAAAAGTGTTGTATATGACATTTCAAATAATTTCAAACCAATTGCTCCAGTTTTTGGAACATTTGCAAACTCAAAAACAGGCAAATGCAATTTAAAACACAACTCTTGTTATGGATATTTTACCCAGCTATAGTAAGAAACGTGCCAGGGTAAGATGTCTTTACTCCTCACTGAAGTGATGCTACATCTAGGGTGGAACACAGTTGTTATTCAATAACATTGCAAACATCTTAGGAAAGGAACTGAAAAAGAAGATCATGACAAATAGGAAGGGCAGGCTAGACTTAAATGCCTAAGGGAGAGTTTGGCCACGACATTGGGTTTCGCATTGTCACTCTTATAAAAACACTACAGCATCTCTAGCATCAGTAAGGGCATTGTTCATTACTCACTGAGGAAAACACTGATCCTTCTTCACACCGCCAGCACAAAGCCTGTGCAACACTTAAGTCCTACTAAAACCCAATTTTAAGACTTAAGTGGTGCACAGGCCTAGTGACGTCCCTTTGTATGTGTGACCCCTTAAAGCACTACTCTGATGCAAATAATCATCTGTCTTCCCAGCTTGGGAAATTGATTAGCCCTCATTACCATCCCAATGATGCAAATGGAAATCATACAGAGACCATACCTGACAATCTAGATCTATCAGTGAATATGTGTATTCCAGCATCCCTTCACACTGTGTTAAGACATGAAACCCTTGGACGCCCTGTTGAGAATGCCAGTTGTGGTGGCAGTTTCCAAGGACTGTGGCTACTTTTCTAACTAAGAATTCTACAAAGACCACCTGCATCTTGGACTTTCTCAGCTACCTCAGTACTGGGGTCATACCAACAAACATTTTAAACAATTTTCCTTTATCTCTCACCCAATGCCATTGTAGCACTCCCTGCAAATACGTGACTTCCCTTTTATTCCTGCAGCTGGTGAGGGAAAGGATTGACTTCAAAGGTCTCTGCCTGCCTGCTCCAGACAAAAACAAATTCCCCAATGATTTAGATTGGCATGGGAAAGGAAGGAAGACATCACTATAAGCCTAGATGATTGGCTTGAATCTTAGCAGATGGTCAAAAGAGTATCAGTCTCTGTCAAGAGCAGGGAATCACAGATGGTCTGTGCTATATCATACTCACTGCCCTCAGCAGGTTAAACTAAAGTCATCCCAGCTAAAAGCAAGATGTGGCCAGAAGAGGTCAATGCTTCACTCATGTATATGCTCAGGTATTGCAAGCTTTTATATAATTTTTGAATGATGTATACACTCCGTTTCTTGTGTTGCCTGGAGTGATACTCAAGTTCATGGTGACTTATGCAGAGTCAGAGCAAAAGCTACTGTGTATCAGAATAAGGAATGGAACATGCATTAATAAATGGGTCCTACTTTACTTAGAAATTGCTTGATTCGGATTCCAGATGCTCTAAGAGATATTCCATAGGCATGCTATTTTAAATTATATTATTTAAATGATCTTTAATGGTTGAGTATGGAGAATTCTACCCTCCTTGTAAGGGCCCTTCTCTTTGAAGTCCTTGCTAGCATTTAAAGGAGCCATTCAGAATTAACATATCAAACTGAGCTGGTATAGGCAGTTATGTCACAGCAGCATTTTTGTTGGCATGATATACTGACCCCTACTAACAACTTTATGGTTAAAGCAGCTAGAATGCAACTTTCTCTTCTCTGCCAAGAGAATAGGTTGCACCGTACCTGCTGCACCTCCTCCAGGCCATAGAGAGAGTTAGTCCTTCCAAACAGATGTTAGAAATCGTAAATGAAAATAGCACAGGGGCCACGCATGAGACAAGAAGCCTGAGAATGGACAAAAATCATGGGTGTGAAACAGCAGTGTGGAGAATGGAGAGAGGTAGATGTCCCCTCTTCCATCACCCACTAGAGGAGACAAACAGCAGCCACTCAAATGCCCACCCCTCTACCTTCACATTTTATTAGCGATAAGTGATGCAACAAGATGGAAGAATCGTAAGAAAAATCTTTACTGGGCATAGAGGGTGGCCTGAAAGGCCTGTGTTTAGTGTATCTTAACTTGCATTCCTGAGTCCCCAGTGTCACATCAAATTAGCTCCCTCCTAAATCCTGCCCCACATTCTTCAGTTCCATTCATCATCAAATGGGTTTCTAGTGGGGTCCTACAGGGATCAGGTCTTGGCTCTATGCTATTTAACATATTTATTAATGACCTGAAAGGAAACAAAATAATCTCTGATAAAGTTTGCAGATGACAAAAACTGGGGGAGTGGTAAATAATGAGGAGGACAGGTCACTGATTCAAAGGGATCTGGATCACTTGGTAAGCAGGTGCAAGCAAATGCAAATTTTAATATGGCTATGTGTAAATGTATGCATCTAGAAACAAAGAATGTAGGCCATACCTACAGGATAGGGGATTCCCTCAGATCACTATCCCTTCCTGCTTCTCCACATGGGCACCAATGATACTGCCAAGAACGACCTTGAGCGGATCACTGCGGACTACGTGGCTCTGGGAAGAAGGATAAAGGAGTTTGAGGCGCAAGTGGTGTTCTCGTCCATCCTCCCCGTGGAAGGAAAAGGCCTGGGTAGGGACCGTCGAATCGTGGAAGTCAACGAATGGCTACGCAGGTGGTGTCGGAGAGAAGGCTTTGGATTCTTTGACCATGGGATGGTGTTCCATGAAGGAGGAGTGCTGGGCAGAGACGGGCTCCACCTTACAAAGAGAGGGAAGAGCATCTTTGCGAGCAGGCTGGCTAACCTAGTGAGGAGGGCTTTAAACTAGGTTCACCGGGGGAAGGAGACCAAAGCCCTGAGGTAAGTGGGAAAGCGGGATACCGGGAGGAAGCACAGGCAGGAATGTCTGTGAGGGGAGGGCTCCTGCCTCATACTGAGAATGAGGGGCGATCAGCAGGTTATCTCAAGTGCTTATATACGAATGCACAAAGCCTTGGAAACAAGCAGTGAGAACTGGAGGTCCTGGTGATGTCAAAGAATTATGACGTGATTGGAATAACAGAGACTTGGTGGGATAACTCACATGACTGGAGTACTGTCATGGATGGTTATAAACTGTTCAGGAAGGACAGGCAGGGCAGAAAAGGTGGGGGAGTAGCACTGTATGTAAGGGAGCAGTATGACTGCTCAGAGCTCCGGTACAAAACTGCAGAAAAACCTGAGTGTCTCTGGATTAAGTTTAGAAGTGTGAGCAACAAGAGTGATGTAGTGGTGGGAGTCTGCTATAGACCACCGGACCAGGGGGATGAGGTGGATGAGGCTTTCTTCCGGCAGCTCTCAGAAGCTACTAGATCGCACGCCCTGGTTCTCATGGGTGACTTTAATTTTCCTGATATCTGCTGGGAGAGCAATACAGCAGTGCATAGACAATCCAGGAAGTTTTTGGAAAGCATAGGGGACAATTTCTTGGTGCAAGTGCTTGAGGAGCCAATTGGGGGGGAGCTTTTCTTGACCTGCTGCTCACAAACCAGGAAGAATTAGTAGGGGAAGCAAAAGTATATGGGAATCTGGGAGGCAGGGACCATGAGTTGGTTGAGTTCAGGATCCTGACACAGGGAAGAAAGGTAAGCAGCAGGATACGGACCCTGGACTTCAGGAAAGCAGACTTCAACTCCCTCAGGGAACGGATGGGTAGGATCCCCTGGGGGACTAACATGAAGGGGAAAGGAGTCCAGGAGAGCTGGCTGTATTTCAAGGAATCCCTGTTGAGGTTACAGGGACAAACCATCCCGATGTGTCAAAAGAATAGTAAATATGGCAGGCGACCAGCTTGGCTTAACGGTGAAATCCTAGTGGATCTTAAACATAAAAAAGAAGCTTACAAGAAGTGGAAGGTTGGACATATGACCAGGGATGAGTATAAAAATATTGCTCGGGCATGTAGGAATGAAATCAGGAGGGCCAAATCGCACCTGGAGCTGCAGCTAGCGAGAGATGTCAAGAGTAACAAGAAGGGTTTCTTCAGGTATGTTGGCAACAAGAAGAAAGCCAAGGAAAGTGTGGGCCCCTTAATGAATGAGGGAGGCAACCTAGTGACAGAGGATGTGGAAAAAGCTAATGTACTCAATGCTTTTTTTGCCTCTGTCTTCACGAACAAGGTCAGCTCCCAGACTGCTGCGCTGGGCATCACAACATGGGGAATAGATGGCCAGCCCTCTGTGGAGAAAGAGGTGGTTAGGGACTATTTAGAAAAGCTGGACGTGCACAAGTCCATGGGGCCGGATGAGTTGCATCCGAGAGTGCTACAGGAATTGGCGGCTGTGATTGCAGAGCCATTGGCCATTATCTTTGAAAACTCGTGGCGAACGGGGGAAGTCCCGGATGACTGGAAAAAGGCTAATGTAGTGCCAATCTTTAAAAAAGGGAAGAAGAAGGATCCTGGGAACTACAGGCCAGTCAGCCTCACCTCAGTCCCCGGAAAAATCATGGAGTAGGTCCTCAAAGAATCAATCCTGAAGCACTTACATGAGAGGAAAGTGGTCAGGAACAGTCAGCATGGATTCACCAAGGAAAGTCATGCCTGACTAATCTAATCGCCTTCTATGATGAGATTACTGGTTCTGTGGATGAAGGGAAAGCAGTGGATGTATTGTTTCTTGACTTTAGCAAAGCTTTTGACACGGTCTCCCACAGTATTCTTGTCAGCAAGTTAAAGAAGTACGGGCTGGATGAATGCACTATAAGGTGGGTAGAAAGTTGGCTAGATTGTCGGGCTCAATGGATAGTGATCAATGGCTCCATGTCTAGTTGGCAGCCAGTGCCAAGTGGAGTGCCCCAGGGGTCGGTCCTGGGGCCGGTTTTGTTCAATATCTTCATAAATGATCTGGAGGATGGTGTGGATTGCACTCTCAGCAAATTTGCAGATGATACTAAACTGGGAGGAGTGGTAGATACGCTGGAGGGCAGGGATAGGATACAGAGGGACCTAGACAAATTGGAGGATTGGGCCAAAAGAAATCTGATGAGGTTCAATAAGGATAAGTGCAGGGTCCTGCACTTAGGATGCAAGAACCCAATACACCGCTACAGACTAGGGACCGAATGGCTAGGCAGCAGTTCTGAGGAAAAGGACCTAGGGGTGACAGTGGACGAGAAGCTGGATATGAGTCAGCAGTGTGCCCTTGTTGCCAAGAAGGCCAATGGCATTTTGGGATGTATAAGTAGGGGCATAGCGAGCAGATCGAGGGACTTGATCGTCCCCCTCTATTCGACATTGGTGAGGCCTCATCTGGAGTACTGTGTCCAGTTTTGGGCCCCACACTACAAGAAGGATGTGGATAAATTGGAGAGAGTCCAGCGAAGGGCAACAAAAATGATTAGGGGTCTGGGACACATGACTTATGAGGAGAGGCTGAGGGAACTGGGATTGTTTAGTCTGTGGAAGAGAAGAATGAGGGGGGATTTGATAGCTGCTTTCAACTACCTGAGAGGTGGTTCCAGAGAGGATGGTTCTAAACTATTCTCAGTGGTAGAAGAGGACAGGACAAGGAGTAATGGTCTCAAGTTGCAGTGGGGGAGGTTTAGGTTTGATATTAGGAAAAACTTTTTCACTAGGAGGGTGGTGAAACACTGGAATGCGTTACTTAGGGAGGTGGTAGAATCTCATTCCTTCGAAGTTCTTAAGGTCAGGCTTGACAAAGCCCTGGCTGGGAAGATTTAATTGGGGATTGGTCCTTCTTTGAGCAGAGGGTTCGACTAGATGACCTCCTGAGGTCCCTTCCAACCCTGATATTCTATTATTCTATGATTCTATGATTCTATCCTGGGAAGCAGTGAGTCTGAAAAGGATTAGGGAGTCATGGACAATCAGCTGAACATGAGCTCCCAGTGAAATGCTCTGACCAAAAGAGCTAACGAAATTCGTGAATGCATAAACAGGGGAATCTCAAGTAGGAAGAGAGAACATATTTTACCTCTGTATTTGACATCAGTGCAATCACTGCTGGAATACTGTGTCCAGTTCTGGTGTTCACAATTCAGGAAGAATGTTGATAAATTGGAGGGGGTTCAGAGAAGAGCCATGAGAATGATTAGAAAACATGCCTTATTCTAATAAGCTAAATTGATTGAGCTCCTTGAGTCTAACACAGAAAAAGTTATGGGGCGACTTGATTACAGTCTGCAAGTACCTACATGGGGAACAAATATTTAATAATGGGCTCTTCAATCTTGCACAGAACGGTCTAACATGATCCAATGGCTGGAAGTGGAAGCTAGACAAATTCAGACTGGAAATAAGACGTAAATTTTTAATAGTGAGAGTAATTAACCATTGGAACAACTCACCAAGGGTTAGTTCCTCCATCACTGATCATTTTAAAATCAAGATAGGATGTTTTTGTAAAATGTATGCTCTAGAAATTATTTTGGGGAAGTTCTATGGCCTGTGTTACATGGGAAGTCAGACTAGATGATCACGGTGATCCCCTTCTGGTCTTGGCATCTATGAATCTATAGTGTGTACACAGTTTCCAGACTCCTGGGAGAGTAGAAAAAAAAGAATAGGGAAAGGACAATGGCATAAGGAAAGAAAAACACAATTATTAGACACAAGGAAAAATAAAGTAGTTCAGAATGGAAGAGAAAGACAGATTAAGGAAATGGAATCAGCAGGAAAAGAACAAACATATTTAAGGTAAGAATTTACTCAAGTTTCTATGTGTGTGGAAACTATGGGGAGGGGCTAATTGTGCTTCTCTAAGAGCACTGAGGAAGGAAAAGGAGTTCATGCCAATATTTTTCTCATCATTTCAAGCACTGGTTACAGAAGTGAATGTATAAGATGCTAATAAAGAAACTCTATTTGGGACATCGTTCTGGACAAGACAAAGGATCAGAATTAAGTTACCTCAATAATCCTGAGTCCTAATATTCATAAGTCTGCTTAATATTAATAGCCAATAGTCACATTACCCAAATCTGTTGATTGAGCCTAGGCAGTACCCATAGAATTAAATGCCTATCATTTGCCTGGAAAATGATGCTGAAAGATGCACAGATTTTAAACCAAGCAGGATTACTTGAATAACTGAGTGATACCATAACAGACTGCAATCATCTAAAGGTTCTGTTATGGATTTAATATCAATGAGGAAATGGACCTGACTAATAGAAACAGGGTAAATTATGCTGAAAAGCCTGAATGGACAGGAAATTTGGAATGGACTTTGGAATGGTTGCTTCACTGATTATGTATATGGACAATTAATAAGAATCCTAGGGAGACTTTAAAACATTAGAAAAAAAATCCAAATTGGCTTTAAATCCATTGTGAAAACAAGGATGTCAAGTTCACTGTTTTACAAGAATTCCTGACACTAGTTTAGTGCCATTTTTTTTTATTTAGAAAGCACTTGGGATTTTAATCAGCTTGATTATAAACGATCAGTGAAGACAATGCCATAGATCAGGGGTCAGCAACCTATGGCATGCTTGCCAAAGATGGCACGCGAGCCGATTTTTAATGGCACACTGCTGCCTGCCGGGTCCCAGCCGCCGGCCCCACTCAGCCCGCTACAAAACCCAGGCCGGCAGCGGGCTGAGCGGGGCCAGCAGCTGGGACCCAGGCAGGCAGCAGCATGCCATTAAAAATCCTGCCCGCCCCAGCCCGCTCTTCTCCCCCACGCCCGCACGGGGGCAGGGTGAAGAAGCTTGGTCCGGCCGGTTCCCCCTCCCCCGCCTCTTCCCCCAGCATGCTGGATTCCTGCCCCTCCTCCTCTCTCTCCCTACCGCCAGTCAGCTGATGGCCCTTGCGAGGGAGGGGGAGAAGTGGAGCCGCAGCGCGCTCCCTGCTCCGGGAAGGAGGCGGAAAAGAGATGGGGATAGGGCCTTGGGAGAGGGGGGTGGAATCAGGGCATATCCCCTCCAGCCCCCTGCCATGAGCCGCTCTGGGCAGGGGGCTGGGAGTACCCCCAGGACCCTAGCCCACACCCCTAGCCCTCTGCCCTGATCTCTGACCCCTGCACCCCCCTCACACACCCTCAGCCCTCTGCCCTGACTCCTGCACCCCCCCATGCACCCTCAGCCCTCTGCCCTGATCTCTGCATCCTCCCATCACCCCAGCCCTGATTCCTGCACCCTCCTCACACACCCCAGCCCCCTGCCCCGATCCCTGCACCCCCCACACACACCCAGCCCTCTGCCCTGATCCCTGCACCCTACACACACACCCAGCCCTCTGCCCTGATCCCTGCACCCCCCCAACACAGAGCCCTCTGCCCTGACCTCTGCACTCCCCCACATACACCCCCAGCCCTCTGCCCTGACCCTTGCACTCCCCCACATACACCCCCAGCCTCCTGCCCTGACCCCTGTACCCCCCACACACCCCAGCCTCCTGCCTTGACCCCTGCACACCCCCATGACCCCAGCCCTCTGCACCCCCACACACACACACCCAGCCCTCTGCCCTGACCCCTGCACCCCCCCCACACACACCCAGCCTCCTGCCCTGACCCCTGCATCCCTCCACAACCCCAGCCCTGACTCCTGCACCCTCCTCAAACACCCCCAGCCCCCTGCCCTGACTCCTGCACCCCCACACATACCCAGTCCCCCCACACCCTGCGCCCTGACTCTTGCACCCCCCACATTCCCACCTGCACCCTTGCAGCAAATGGGAGCTGCCCAGATAAGCACTCCACACCCAAACCTCCTGCCCCAACCCTAAGCCCCCTCCCTCATTCTAGCTCCTGGCCAGACGTTACACCCCAAGCCCCAGCCTGCTCCTTCACCCCCAGCCCTATGCTCAGTGCACACCCACCCTCAGCTCAGTGCAGAGAGAAAGAGAGAAAAAGAATGGGCTAGAACCAGGGAGAAGGTAGGTACCCACTCTATGTGGGCAGGGCCAGGATCCCAGACTGGCAGCGGGCTGAGCCGCTCAGCCCACTGCTGGTCTGGGGTTCTGACTGCCGGCCCCTTGCCAGCCGGGGTCCTGGCCACAGGCCTCACTCAGCCTGCAGCCAGCCTAGGTGAACGGAACCCTAGCCTGGATGCGGGCTGAGTGGGCCGGCGATGTAAGATCAGGATTTTAATTTAATTTTAAATGAAGCTTCTTAAACATTTTGAAAACCTTGTTTACTTTACATATGACAATAGTTTAGTTCTATAATATATAGACTTGTAGAGAGAGACCTTCTAAAAAACGTTAAAATGTATTACTGGCCCGCAAAACCTTAAATTAAAGTGAATAAAGGAAGACTCGGCACACCACTTCTGAAAGGTTGCCGACCCCTGCCATAAATTATGATGGACAATTCTAATTAGTTATGCCAGAGGGCAGTGAAAAGTATAAAGAGTTTCGGTGGGAGTTTGAATCTAGACTAGAGAGCATGGGCCAGATCTGTAAAGGCATTTAGGTGCCTAAAGATGCAAATAGGTGCCTAACTCCCATTCAAGGTACTTTTAAAAATTCCATTAAGCACCTATCTGCATCTTCAGATCCCTAAATTCCTTTACAAATCTGGCTCCAAGTGAAAAATAATCTGCTAGCTGTTCAGTACACTAAGCCCTAGTCTACACTGGGGCGAGGGGAGGGGGGAATCGATCTGAGTTACACAACTTCAGCTACATGAATCAAGTAGCTGAAGTTGACATACTTAGATCTACTTACCATGGTGTCTTCACTGCGGTGAGTCGACTCCTGTCGCTCCCCCATCAACTCTGGCTGCACCTCTTGCAGAGCCGGACAACAGAGTCAATGGGAGAGCACTCGGGGGTTGATTTATTGTTTCTAGACTAGACGTGATAAATCAATCCCTGCTGGATCAATCACTGCCCACCAATCCGGCGGATAGTGAAGATATACCCTAAGCAAATGAGGGACAAGTGAACAGCCTTAAGTGAAAAGAGCTGGCATTCTCAGTTTAATTATTTGCAGTATGTGTCCATGCACCACAAAAGCCATAATATCTCAATTTGCAACCTTTCCCCTGAGACCAAGAATCAAAAAAGCACAGAGAAGAGACTGAAATAACTCCTTCGCTCATAGATGCAGTCTCTCCATAACAGGGTTGAAGATGTTTGCATTGGCACTTCTTGTGCTGTGTATCTATGCTGGGGGATAAGTAGAACATTTGAATTTACAGAGCTATCAGTCAGATCCTTCCTTTCCTCAAAAACATTACATTCACTTTCAGACAGCCACTGAAAACATTTGATATGTTAAGTGTTGTGAAGAGAAGGAGCATTATTGAAATTGTTAAATAGGCAGAGGTTGTTTCTTGCCTTGTTGAGGTTAATGGAGAGATTCCTCACAATCCCTATTGGAGAGGTAGTGGCAAAGAGTACAGAGCTGTTCTGATAGGTTATGAATCTCAAATAAGTTGAAAAATTCAGTTAAGAAGCGGTTATGATTATCCTGATGTAGCAATATTATCTGTATTCACATTTTTTCAAATCAACCTACTAATACAAACTTAATAAGTCAGGGTGAGAGCGGGAGTTGTAATTAATAATTAATATATTTCACAATAATACTAATTAAACAGTATAAATATCAAAAAAGGACTTATTTGTATTTAACTTTTATAGTAAACTTTTACTTCATTTAATGTAAATATGGATATATTTACAATTGTACATGTTCTATAAATATGTAACAATTATTATTAGCATGTATCAATTACCCAACTTTAAAATGTCCTTTGTGATAAGTATTATCAGGTTTCATTACACAATCAACAAATTGGCAAAATTCCCAACCAGCTCTTCTTCTGTCACTCTACTAATTAGATGAATCTTGTGTATATTTGAAAGATTTAAAGATAATAGAAACATTAGGCTCCTATTTCAGTCTGAACAAAATCTGTATTATAAAAAGTTTTGAAAAGGAAGTGATGGGAATCTCTAAGTTCATGGGCAATCGTAGTGCAAGCTTCCCCTCCACCATCTTCTAGAAGGGCGGGAGAGTGGGTGGAGTCATTGGTGGTTATAGAAAGATGTGGTTATTAGGTTAAATCAACTGTGATTGGATGCTGAAGAGAGGGGAATGGAGGGAGTTGTGAACAGAGAACTTGGTTTGCTATGAGGTAGAAACATCTGGCAGGTGGGTGGGAAATGTGATAATGGGGTTCTAAGGTTGGTTAGCACCTCAGATTTTGCATTCTTCAGGGATGATTGGGGCACTAAGGCAAAACTACCACCTGGGCCTCCTACTGCTAATATAAAGGACTGCAGCTGTGGAGAAGAAGAGCAGTTAAGAGTGGCTACAGACTGGAGGGGAAAAGGGCTTTCATTTTGCCCTTTGTCTTAGTTTTACCACCAGATTTAGGGGGGCAGCACCAGGGGAAAGGAAAGTTCTTCTGGAGAGAGACATGTCCCTCAGATACCTTCCAGCATTTGTGCCAATGGTTTTGACTGATGAAGTTTTGGGGGCATTTCTACACTTTGGAGAGGTGGGTGGAAGGATATGGCAAAGCAGCTCAAAACATATTGCATGGAGAACTTTCTAACAGCATTCTCTACAGATTGACAACGACGACATATTAAAGCATCACTTCTTGAATCTGTAGTGCTAGTTGCAGCAGTACAGAGAGTCACGTGTTCAAAGAGCTGAACAAAGTTTTATCCATGTGAGTCGGCATGCAGCTGAAAGTCAAATGGCCCAAGCAATGTTTCTTTCAAAGATTTCATACAAAAGGTGATTAAGTTTGTCTGAGGATTTAGTGCATCAGCCAGACATTTTAAAAAAATGCCATTCCTAGACCTATACAGGGTTAATTGTCCCTGGTCTACACAGAGGGGCAAGGGTGAGCAGAAGGGGTCTTCTTATTGCACCCTATAAGGACCAAAACCAATTCTAGTGCTCCTTCTGTGAGCTTATGGGATCAAAAATTGTGCCCGAAAGGGGTTAGGAGGGGAGTGAAGCCTCAAGGATGTGTCCCTGTCCCATGGAGCTAGCCAGCTGCAGACAGGGGAGTATATTGTACCATGAAATCCCTCCCCAAGCTCCTCCTGGAATGGTGCAGCCATGCACCAATCTTACTGTGGAACAGTGAATAAATGCCACAGTCTGGACCCAAGGGCTTCCAGAAGTGCCTGAGACAAAAGATTAGCTTCTTATAACAGTTTAGCATGAGATTTTTATCCGCTCTCCTATAGACTATCGATTGCTGCAGTGTGACGCATTTCATGTTGTATCAGCAAAACCAGTGAAGGCAAAGCACAGGAGTCCCATGCTTTCACATCACTGTCACATCCTAGACCAGCCACACTCCAACCAGAGTCATAAGGGGGAAAGAGAGAGAAAGGAGGGGGCATGGTGGAGCTGCATGTCCAATCCTGCTCTAACTCATGTCATGGCTAAGTAACACTGAATCGGGTAGCCGCAACCAACTCCCTTCAACCACTCGTCTTCACTAAAGCTGAGCCACTTGTGGATATACTGAAGAATCGGGCTCATTATGGTCTAGTCAACAGTTCATAATATAAAAGTTGGGGTGTGGTTTTTCATTTCCGAATACTCAGAGTGTAAAACACAGAATCCAGTGTAGGGAACAATCCTGTGCCTGAGGGCAGGACACCCTCACAGATCTTTAATAAGTGGAAATCTGGACTGAGCTGTAATATACAGTGTTGATTCTGGAGAGCAAGAGTCAGAATCCAGTGAAGTTCTAGATACTGGGAGCTGCAGAATGAACTCCCTGAGACAGAACAAACTATGAGAGGGAAGCTTCTCTTTGACATCTATGATTAATAACCAGGATTTTTTTTTTAATTAGCAATATCCTTACTGTATTTCTGCACTCTCCATTAATTAGCAGTGCTATTAGTGGAGAGGCAATTGCTGTTTTATATTAAGATCCCAGTGGCTATCTTTTAACACTGGCACATGCAGAAAAACACAAGTACACATGAAAAGTAATAGTTTCACACTGAAAGCAGGTAACTAGATGAACAAGAATCACCTGATTTGTGCATTTGCACATGCAGAGACAGTGGAAGAATTTTAAGACCCTTACAAAATGTGGCCCTTAGTAATATTTTAGCAAATGAAGATTTTTTACTCGAGCCTGAAAAGTTATATTAAATTAAATTGGATGCCTCTGAGTTACTTTATTTCTCATATTGCCTGGTTATCATAACCAGTGTGCAAAACTTCCAGGGACAGAGAGATAGGAAGTTGGGTCTTTATTTCTGTACTGCACTGTAACTAAATAGAGAAAACTTCAAGGACCAGATTCTCTGTTGCCCTGCACCTTGTGCATTAATGGGAAACAAGAATATATTGGGTAAAAACATTTTTTTTCTGATTGGGTAGCACTTTATACTCACTTTACACTGGTGTAAATGACTACACAGTTTAGGGAAATGGAAAATCAGGTCTATAAATAGTTACATGTATTTGCTTATTTATTTCCACACAAAATTAAATATCTATCTTTTGCTTTGGGCACCTTTTCAAACTGAAATGTGCAAAATGAACACTTGCCCCCCAAACAAAGTATGTTTCACACTTTATTTTGGATTCTGGTTATGCTAGAAAATTGTTAATCCTTCTATCCAGTGGGTCTTTGATCTATAGACAATTATAGACCTGGTTAAAGCCTATGGGTGTGCTAAGCACCCTTCTTGAGGCTAAGTGGAGCAGCAATAAAGCCTCTATGTAGTGATAGCTGGAAACATTAGGAAGCTACTGACCAAGACACTGTTGATTATGGCAAAGCCTAAGCAGGGCTAAACTGTGCAGTCTGTGGGGTTCCTGATTACAAATTCAGTTTGACAAACTGCATGTGGTGAGTAAAAGGCAAAAAAGCCAGGCAGGAGAGAGCAAGCAGAAAGCCAGAGAAGCAGCTGAGAGGAAGCAGAGACACAGAACTCCTTGGGCACCGAACTCACTGGAGAGGCAGGGCAGGGGATTTCAGAAAAAGGGAACAGTCTGCTGTTTGAGTTCAGGGGAACAGAGCAGCTGTGTGTATGTTCTTTGTAAACAAACAGGATTGCACCAAAAAATATATCTGACTCATATCATCAATTTCTCCTCCTAATAGGAACAACCTTGAAAGACCCCACATATTGGCTAACCACTCAGGCTACAGGGGCAACAACAATATACAATAACTGCAAAGTCAACATCCCACCCCATAACTTTTTCCAAAATATTTACAGGACTCATCAAATGGGATCTTTAAATATATTTTTTCTTATATAAAAGGAAACAGTTCATATCTCCAGACTTGATAGGAGTTGTGCATGTATTTTCAGGAGATACTATAACTTTTCTGCGTACAAAGTTGCAATCTTGGGATCCCTTTTTACAGCTAACTGAGAGGAAACCTTGCCACAGATACAGTGGACATCCCTCTCCATGGAAAGGGAAGATACATATGAAGAGAATCTCCTTTGAATGTCGGGTACCTTAGAGTATAATCAACCCTGTAGTTAGGGCAGGTACAGTAGGTTGTGAGAAACCCATTCTAACTGTTGTCCAAAATTATTCCCATTCCTGGAGACATCTAGCAAATGCCCAACTGTACATCACAAATCTGTTTGGCTGTGTTTTTTACGGTCCAGTGGCTGGAAGCTGAAGATAGACAAGTTCAGACTAGAAATAGGGTTCGATTTACAAAAAACCTGAGGGTGATTAACCACTGCAATAACTTATCTAGGGACATGGTGGATTCTCCTTCACTTTTAGTCTTTACATCAATATTGAGGTCTTTCTAAAAGATATGCTGTAGCTCTAACAGAAGTTATAGGCTTGATAGATGAATGACTTGAGTGAAAGTTGATGGCCTGAGAATATAGGAGATAAGACTAGATTATCATAAACAGTCCTTTGTTGTTTTAAAAATCTATGGAGCTATGAATCAAAGCTGCTTAATGAAATTAGGTTCTCCTGAATTATAATAGGAGCTGGGTGCCTAAGTTTACTGAGCAGCTCTGAAAATCCCAGCCTTTATTTATCACTATTTCTAAAGGCTTCAGAGCCTCATATTTTTTTCCAGGCAAGTAACAGAAAGCTGCAGGTAAAGCTCTGTAGTGGATATTCTTCAATATTTGGTATCAATGTAAAATCCTTAAATGTTTCTTAAGTAATGTGCCTGAAATGGTGAAGTAATAATTAATGTGTTAGATGTTTGTTGTCTCTCTCAGGACCTTTGCGAGAATAAGAATGAGAAATTATTGATCATTATTATATTATCCTGTGAGGTGAGGGGGGGGGGAATCAGCATAAAAGAAAATAAAGGAATGCTTGACACCATACATTATAAACAACAAAGCACATTTAACATGTTTATCGAGATCAAAAACCAAATAGGCAATCTATTTATTTATATTGTAGTAACCCAATAATGAATTGAAATGTCTATTTTTGAATATAGAGGATTAAAGGGTGAATGAAGTAGCTGCAGAGTTTTCTTATATTCACAACTGGATTATGCCCCAGTTGGCATGAGCCTGCTTTGGGGAAGGTACAATCCACCCGAGAGATTCTAGGAATGCACAGGGGAGCATAGGTGCTTTAACATGCGTCCATGCATGTTCCCATCCCCACTCCTCAGTGTTCAGCCCAGTTGGCTTTGAAAAAAAGAATAAAATGCACAAACATGAGGATGGTTTAAAAGCAATGAATTTAGAATCACCTTAAATTCACAATGGAAGCCATAAATGAAATGTTATATTCTATTGTCCTTTAAGGTCTACCAGAGCATAAAATCAATGGCAGCAGTCAGCCAAGGTATAGCAAAGTATTCTTTCAAAGTCATCGTTTCTGTCATTAGCTGTCTGCCTCAAATATTTATAATTTCATGGAGTTTACATTTTCAGAGATTTCCTATTAAGGTAAAGCTTGCACTATTGTTAAAATGACACTGTCAAGGCTGGCAGACCTAAAATTAGATTTACGAGTCATGTTTTGAACCATGGGCGCACGCATGTACATCATGCTTTAGCTTCTGTTCTGCCAGTCTGCTGCTTTCAATCAAGCAGAGTAATGAAATATATGAGACTTCCACTCTTTGAAGCACTTCAGAGGGTAGCATTGTCTTCAATTTCAATATCCTGCCTGCTCAAAGCAAGAGAGTAAATGGATACAGCGAAGTGTGATGTACATATTTGCATCTTCACTCACAGGGAAGTGTAGTGTACTGATTTGTCCTGTTGGTGAGGTTTGTTTTGGGGGAGGGAGGAAGTAAGAGGGTAAGGTGGAGGGGCACTTAGTAGAATGATGCAAGTTATTTTTTATTTTAATTGTGTTACAGAGCTCAAGTAGGGATGAAAGATTTTTTTATAAGTAAGAGAACAAAAAAATTAAAATAAAAGCACAGCAATTTTTGCCAGCTCTTGACAGTATTTCTTTATGTAAAACGTACAGATTGTAAACTATTAGCACTCTCACTGAGTGCTAAGTGCATTTTTTCCTATAAAAGGACATTATTAAAAACTTTCTTCTTACACTATTTTGCAGCTAATGTAGGACTCTGTCACTTATGATGACAGGCTTACATACTGAGTGCTATCAGCTTGTAGCTACAGTAGCAGTGATCGACTTTTTCGACTGTTCAGACAACACCACAGTGTCTCTCAGTCTTACACTAAAATTCAAAATCTAACAGCATTGTAACACTTAAGGCTTGTCCTTATGTACAGCACTACAGTGGTGCAGCAGGGCCACTGTAGCACTTTATGGAAGACGCTCCTATGCTGACAGGAGAGCTTCTCCTGTCATCGTTGTTAATCTATGCCCCTGAGAGGTGTTAGCTATGTTGGTGGGGAGAAGGTCTTCCACCAACACAGCTCTGTCTGCACAGGGGGTTAGGTCGATATAACTACATCACTCAGGGCTATGGATTTTTCACACCCCAGAGTGACATGATTATACAGATATAGGTCTGTAGTGTACACCTCCTCTTAAATGACTTATTTGTTTTGATTTGGGCTTAATCACTGAACATCCATTAGAGAAAATTAAGACTTAAAAAGTAGATTCAAAATCCAGTCCAAATACTCAACTGACCCCTTGAATGCTTTTATTGATACTTTTTGATACTGACCCCTTGAAAGCTTTTATTGGCCCAGATAATCCCCACCTTCAGACCCTATGGATGATGCTCCAGGATCATATATTGGGTGAGCCTATATAAGTGATCAACTTGGATACTCCCAAGGATATCACTAATCTATACAAATTGATTCCTCTTTCCAAATAAGAAAATGGGCAAATGAAAGAAAGCAACATATGTTGTAAGTCTGATTCATAGCATGAAGTGACAACTTTATTTACATAAAAACAACATTAAAATCTTGCTAATTAGCACTAATGATCAGGATACCCACTGTGAATTACAGAATTTTGAACGTAAGCAAACAAATACAATAGAACAAGTATGATGCATTACAAGATATATTTTGCTCATTTGACAGGTGTAGTTTAGTTTTCATTATATTCCATAGCATAACTGTAAATTTTCTGAAGCATATAATATAAGAGTAATATGTCCTAGCAACGGGACTACAACATTCTGTATACTACAGGATTCTACTTGTAAATCTTTGCTATCAAATGAGCTAAGAACACAGGGTTTTGTTTGCAAGTTATGGGGTGTTCAAATTGCTGTAATGCATTTCAATATGAATCTATTAAGTATGGATTTTGTTAGTTTTGAAACTCAGTGTCACTTGTGGACTTCAGGAACACTTTAAAAGCCATCAATTTGATAGAGTTGCAAATAGAACTGAGGGCAGGTGGGATGAGCATATGCTGCTGTATTTAGTGGCCAGTAAGTTTAATTTTTTTACTGCATTATGCTGCTGGATGATGCTTTGAAATTGTGAATTTAACTACTATCAGGGAAGTTAGAGCTTGTGTCTGGGCATTCTTTTAAATCTAAATAAAATAGTAAATATTGCACATCATGGCCGCAACTTAGAAAAGGACTTAAGTCCATATCTTACTGGAAGCACCTGTGTTGTCCCAAGAAATTCAAGGTGGCTACTCTGGTGTTTAGTTAAGCACACACTTAAGTATCTTGCTGAATTAGGGCTTTTAATTAAGTAGAGGAACCAGTCTGGGTTAAAATACAAAGGCCTAAATTCTACCCTGACTTCAGGGGTAATTACGCACATTTATTCAAGAGAACTGGTTTTGGCCCTGAGATGTACAACAATTGTGTGTACAAGTTTATGAAGCCCTGTTGGCAGTAGTAAGGACTGACAACCACCATGCAGTCTGTCTTTTTTTAAAAAAAACACACAATATCATTTGAATGTTTCTAGCCCAATTCTCCTCTCCCTGACGGTGCTGTAAAATGAAACACAAAAGACGTTAAAGGCCTGATCATCTTCGCCTCTGATGCTGATTTTAGACTGCGGTAACTCCATTGAAGTTAGTGAGTGAGTCAGCAGGGTTACAGCAGTGACACTGGGAAGACAATCAGACCCTTAATCTCTTTCCATGTTTAAGAGTACTTAATAGAAGAATAATATACATCCTCAGCCCCCTCTCTTATTTTGACCATTGGGAAGAACCACCATGATTTCCCATGTGTTTTACTGACACCAGCCATCACCTTGACAACACTTCCTGGGTGCCCTTTGCCTATAAAGAGTACCACAAGTGAGGTTCTTTTTATATCCTACCAGAGGACAGAAGTTCATTTTCCTATTATCAAGAACAGTGAATGCCCCAAGCAATGAGCAAAATCTATCGCTACAGATTGTTAGAAAAGTTAATTTAATTGATTTTTACTCAGTGGAAATTGCTGCTAAATACCCCTACTTCTCGGGTTACATCCAGCCTTAGTAAGGTGACTTATTTCTCTAAGTCAATTAATAAATCCTCATGTCCCTGGAAAGCCTGTGGTTGCATCAATTCTTCAGGGTTTCTCTTTCTGATAGGCTGTTTTAATCTCTGACATCCCTGTGTTTATCTCACACTTCTCAGAGGTCCATCTACTCTATTCTTCAGTCACTTTTAAGCATCAGCTGTAAGCTACATTAGCCAGATATTTTCCTATGTGCAGTGATAGTTTGTTGGCTGTAGGATAGTGCTGCCAATAACACTAACCTCCAACACTGGCCATAGAAGTATATGTTGCCCCTTCAGAAGAAGGTCATGTCATGTGCTGCCCTGGAGCCCCAAAAAGAAAACTGCCAAGTCTGTCAGAATTTTTCCTATGGTTCTCATAGCAAAGTGGTAACATTTTTACTCCTGTACAGTATGGTGGTATCATAAAGGCACGCCCAAGTCTTAAAATGTTTGTTTTACTATAACAGTTAATGTACATGGGAATTAGACCCTCAGGACAACTTCCTGGCAGTATGAAGGGACCTTAGAATATTAGGCTCTTTATTAAAAACAGGTTAATAGATTTTTATAAGATTTTATTCAAAATATATTCCTCTCAGTCTGGGAAATGATGTGTCAAGTTCCATCTGAGGAGGCTATTTTCCAAGTAATACACATGCAATTTCCCCCCCCCTCACACACACACACACCCCTACCTTGATCCAACTTGATTTATTTTTTTATATAATTTTTTATGCTTATAATGGAAACACTGGCAGTCCTGCTGTGATAAACCTAAATGTCACTGCTGTAATAAATTGATTCAAAATTAACTTGTAAGTTAACCTGCAACTCAAACATTGCCTGCTCTGCTGAAGGGGAAAAAAGGAAAAGCAGATTTGATTTCAAAAGGAATCTTAGAAAAAATGACTTTTGATGGAATCAATTTTTATGGTATGAAGTCGGGGATAAAAGGATTAATGCAGTTCCATTCTTCAGCTGTGCAGTGAGTGAAAAAGAAAAGCTGTTGTCTGCAAGGAGTCCAAGGATGTATGGTGGGCCATAGGCAATTGTTCTGGAGAATGAGCATTTTATTCCTGCATCTGCAACATGATATTGCCAGATATGCAGACTTGGCCAACCAGCTGTCAGGCCCATCATGCCAGTTTGGTAACCTAGTTACAATACAAGCAAAACACTTCCAACAAAGAAGGGAAATATTGCACTTTGGGGTTGTTTTTTTTTTTTTTTATAATCTTACTTTGTATTTTTAAAGATCTCTTACTACTTTGAAGTATTCAACTATTGAGAATGTATTACATCATTTGTAGAGCTGAGCATCAATGCAGTATGGCCCTGCTTTTCTGAAATATTAGCAGAAACATTTGGGATAAGCAAGGCCCAGAATAATCACAAGCTAATTAATGCACACATTTACAGAGGGGCACATGTCATAAGCATAAGCACGTGTCAGTAAACTGAAATTTAGTTGGAGGAACTTAGGGCTTGTCTACACTACCCGCCGGATCGGCGGGCAGCGATCGACCACTGAGCACTCTCCCGTCGACTCTGGTACTCCACCACAACAAGAAGCACAAGCAGAGTTGACGGGAGAGCGTCAGCTGTCAACTTACCGCAGTAAGTAGATCTAAGTACAACGACTTCAGCTATACTATTCATGTAGCTGAAGTTGCGTATCTTAGATCGACCCCACATACTAGTGTAGACAAGCCCTGAGACAGTCATGGGTAATGTCCCTGAAAAAAGAGGAAGTAGAGCACTAAGGGGCTTGTCTACACTACTGCGTGGGGTCAAGCTAAGATACGCAACTTCAGCTATGAAACTAGTGTAGCTGAAGTCGATGTACTTAGATCTGCTTACCGCGCTGTCTTCACAGCAGTAAGTTACCAGCAGACGCTCTCCCGTCGACTCCGCTTGCGCTTCTCGTTCTGGTGGAGTACTGGAGTCGATGGGAGAGGGCTCAGCGGTCAATTTATGGCATCTATACTAGACTCGATAAATTGACTCCCACTGGATTGATCACTGCCCGCTGATCCAGTGGGTCGTAGACAAGCCCTCAATTACTAAAGTGACCATTTAATACCTAGCATCCCAATATTTTGAAAAACCACATGGATAAGTTATTGTGAGCACACAGGACTGCTCCCTGACCTATAGAACCTGTGTGATTGTGCTGGACCAGGGGGAGAGAGGCAGGAAGGGGTGTGTCAAGGAACTGAGAAGCCATTTGGAGGTTCTGTACATCCACAGTATACCACAACTCTAGCCCACAGGAGAGTGGGCCTCTCTTCATTGTAGAATTAGTGCACATTAATACTCAAGTGTTGCTCCTAACTTGGGTCCTATCCACACCCCCCCCCCAAAAAAAAACAAAAAAACCAGAAACAACCTTAGATCAAGCATGGTTTTGCTTTTAACTCAACTTGGCTAGCCCAAGAGGGAGTATAGGCTACAGACAATATGTCAGCTGGTAACACAATCAGCCTGTGCTGCTCAAGTATTATTTCACAGTGTGGTCTTTCTCACTGGAGCAAAGCTTTCTTCAGAGGACTTAATTTGAGTATAGGGTAACTCTGGAGTGAACTTTGCAGTTCAGGCATATCCAGTGAGTTGGGGGGACAAACTGCAATTCCATAACTACACTTATACGAGCCAAAAATCTTTCAGAGGGCGCTGCAAACACTACTGCAACCCTGAGGACTAGTAGGTAAGGGTTCTGTTCCTCTTGTAATTTCCCTGAACAGCCCATTTAATTAAGCCATGAACAGGGATTTGACTACATAGGTATGAACTACGAATTCTACAGAAAACTCTGTCAGGATCAGAGCAAAAGCTCACTGATGTCAATAGATTGCCATTGATTCAATGAGCTCATTATCCTAATGCCACACAAATTTTACTTTTCTTGGTTTATAGAAAGCTTTTTAATACAAAAGTTAATTTTTGCTAACCTTCATCCAGCCTTTTCCCACTTTCAGTACAACTTTTTGGGGGGTGGGAGAGGGAGGACACAGCACAAAAAAAAATCCCTGCTTAACTTAAGTCTACAGATAATGAGTTCATGCAACAGGCATCAGAAAAGTCATCCAGCTGGCAGCTTGTTAAACAGAATTTGCAGTAATCACACTTATTAATCTGCTCCCTCTTGTGGAATTTCTCAATTTCACTGGCAAAAGTTATACACATTTTAAAATGTCAAGGTCAAATGGAGGCAAAGTCTCCACATTTATATGGGAGTAATTCTGTTAGTTCAGGTAAAGAGTGGTGTGTTTGAGTAGACAGTCAAAAGAATTTCCTGAAAAAAAGTGAATAAAGAAGAAGAAGTTTACAATGTAAATGCATTTAGTTTATAAATTAGGAATATGACCACTAATCTGGTCTCCCAAATTCAGTGTTTTTAAATCAATTCCTCTTTTATAACTTCTCCTCCCCACAAGCCATTTGCTTTACAGTTGATAGTCATCTTGATGAATTACTGAAATGTAGCGTTTAACTGGGAAATTAGAACCTTGTGTGTTTCTACACGTCTCAGGAAGTTTCTATGATAAAGGGAGCAGAAGAAACTTTCTAGTGCTGGCTATTATACATTTGCTTTGCTCACACTAAAAATCAGTTATTTTTTCCATATTCTTAGTGTTTCATAGAAACCATTTTATTTACTGATTCCACATGATAGCAAACTCTAAAGCAACCATGCACACTAAACAATTATAACAACTCATAAAAACAAGCAGTGCATTAAAAATGTACCAGAAATACATTAGCATATAAAACTCTACATCCTGAGCGGATCCATTCTCCTTTTGCAAACATATAGCTTCTGTTGACATTAATGGAAGTTACATGATTAAGAAGAAAACCATAGATCCTTTATTGTCTAAAAAGTGTGTGTGTGTTAAATAGACATTACCAATATGGTTAGCTTGGGGGACCTATGTGGCACCATTCACTTCTAGGTCACTGGTCGTATTTCACCAAGTTTGGAAGTGACAAGAGTTCATTACCATCCAAATATGGTTTACTGATCTATGTAAATTGAGCAGATGGTTTTGGTCAATTTCTTAATTGTCTTAATATGTCCACATCACACAAAAAATGCCACCACAACTGGTACTCTTCCCTAAGAGTGTTCCCTCCAAACCAGGGGATAAGCACACTGATGGGGAAACAGTATATTAGGAAGCTAACACTAATGCTCTGATAGGATTAGAGGAAGCGTACATTGCCATTTTCTGCCACATTAAAATGCACTTATTTTATAGTAGATGTATTACTATTAGAAATGGACCCAAGCTCAGAGGTTTAAATCCAGAACCCAGTCCTCCTCCCAAGTTTTCAGAAGTTTGGGGGCTCAAAGAATCTCTAGTTATATTACATTAATGTTGCTTTTTTATGTGTGTGGTGGGATAGACCCTCCTTTCTGGGATACCATCTGATGTACTGGGGTTTTGCTGAGCCCCTCCTGCTCCATCAGCATGGGATTCCTTCTCTCTATTTTGCTGAATGAGGCTCTCCGCTCTTGCGGCACGCACACGCAGGGCCACACCCAGCTGCAGACACAGACTGAAGTCAGCTCTTTGTGAGAGGATTCACCCAGCACTCACGTGCACACCCTCTTTGGGGAATAAACCCGAAATAATACTGTCTTGCACTGTATAGAAAGATCTGCACAATGCAAGCTTATAAAAATTCACCCTCTCCCTCAATGTGAAGAGAGATCTGCACAACTTCTTGCCCCCCATTAGAAATTGCACAAATTGGGTTTAATAATAAACAAATTTATTATAAAGGCGGAGCAAACAGAACAAAGCAGACTACTGATCAAATAAATAAAACGCGCATACTAAGCTTAAGATCTTAAAGAGACCGGTTTCAAGTAGTAATTTCTCACCCTAAATGTTATTTTAGGCAAGTTGCAGAGTTTCTGTAGCTTACAGTTCTAGTTATTTCTTCTTACAGATTGGACCACTGTCTCAGTCTGGACTCACCCCTGCCTTTCCCCTCAGGTTAATTCCTTTGTCACTTCAGGTACTTTCTGATGTCTTTCTTCTTGGGTAGGCAATGGAGGAGAGTCCCAATTAAACCCCTCCACAGCCTTAAAAAGGATTTACCTAAGGTGGGAAACCTTTGTTTGATCCCCATCTCTCTACAGAGGAAAAGTACCAGCAGTGTCCACGGTGGTATTTTGTAACAGGTGACAGGAGCATCTGACCTGGTAGCATCACAGCTATGTCCCAGGACACCTCTCAGGCAGGAGAGAGATTAGTATCTTCAGTCTTGTTTCTTCCTAATGGCCCACCAAGGCTGTGATGGCCAGTTGGCTGGTGGGTTTACATAGTTGTATTTGTTACATAGTCGTATTTGTTACATAGTCAATATTCCTAACTTTATATACAGAAATTATACATTAATACAAATTGGATAATCACATTCAGTAAATCATAACCTTTCCAATGATACCTTACATGAGCCATCTTGCATGAAGTATATCTTAGTTCTGCCACATTCATATCATAACCACATTTCTGTGACAAATCTGGCGTGTAACATCACACTGTGTGTTTTATATAAGGGGGTAGAAAATACAGAGGGATCATACAAAAAGTACACAAATCTATGCAAAGACAAACCAATTTTAAAAAAAAACCTAATACTT
This sequence comes from Lepidochelys kempii, assembly GCF_965140285.1. Lineage (NCBI taxonomy): Eukaryota > Metazoa > Chordata > Testudines > Cheloniidae > Lepidochelys > Lepidochelys kempii. Next base: position 31,089,791 of record NC_136388.1, read on the forward strand.
TTGGCATCAATTGTCATAACCAAATGGAAAATGTAGTAAGGTTCATGCCCATAATTGATCACAGAATTATAAATTATTAACATGTGAACAGACTAATTCATTCCAGTTGGTACATTTTTGCCCTGAAATATCATTTTGTGTACTGCTGTTAAAGTTCAGCATGAATTTTTGATATGGAACCAAGTGGAATGCATTTTGTGAAGGTGAGCCAATAGAAAAAAGGCAGAAAGGGCAGGAAATGCATACTGGTTTAATAAAGTCCTCCTAAACTCACTGTCCTTCATAATGAGAAATACATTTCATCCCTCTTTCCCCTCCCGCCCCCCCCCCCCCCACCACCACACACACTTTTCTGTCCCCCTTCTAACATCTTTCCTATTCTTGACTCTTTTTCGGTAATTTGTTACACTGCCTCTTCCTTTGTTATACATGGAATTTTAAAAATTGTTATCACCCGTCACTATTCCAAATCCACTGCCGTTCACCTTGCTAACCAGTACAGAAATTCATGGCTTAGACAGACCCAAACAGTTTCCTAGAATCCAAATTAACTTAAAATGTATCCAGAATATTTATCTTATGTTGTATTTACATCCTGCATATACTCACTATATACTGTGTGTATGGATAATACGGCCAGGCAAATACTAGGAAATAAATATAGAGAAAACATCTAGAAAGAATTGCTTTGTCAGCTAGCATAAATAGACATTACTGAAGACAATGGAGCTATGGCAATTTACCCCAGCCGAGGCCTATTAAAATGAATTCACTTTGGTTGTCTTTGCTGTCTCTGTGGTCATCTTCTGCAAACATTTGAGCGATGAGGTTTCCCTCACATGACAGCTCACAGAAATCAATTCTCTTTGTTTTTATAAAATGGTCTCCATTGTTCATATAACCATATGTGAAAACTAGGTGGATGAGTAGCTATGGACAAATATAAAACAAACCCTGAGCCAAACTGAGCTATTAAGATAAAAGCCTACTCTTGGGGGTGGGGAGGTTGTGAAGATCCACACTGCCCCATGGATGCTCAGGAGAATGTGGTTTTGAGAAGCACAATCTCTCCCACCCACTCCCCTCCCCAGAACTCTGGTACACAGGCATCATGTTTAAACTAGTGCATCCCTTAGGAGGATGATCCCACTCTCAGTGCAGGTGGCCTGCTGTGTAGTCAGTGTGAAGTGAAGGAAGGAGCCAGGACTATGCCTCTTTTGAGGTAAATTGTACCTCAAGAACATGAATGAGCAGCCCTGTGGTCCCTTGAGAGCAGGGGCTGCAATGTCCTTTATGAGGGGAAGGAACGAAGCTCCCTGTGATTCTTTATAAGAAGAAACTTCTAGACTGTTCCAGTACTTCACCTTCACATCAACTGCCTAGTGATCTCCTGTATTGTACCTCTAACTGTTTTCCTTTAGATAAGAGAAATATTCTCCATCACATGCCATTTTTCAGTTCTCATTAATCTTGTAATTAAGATGCTCACATGAAGTAATTTCTGCTATATCAATACATCAGTCTTTTAAAAGTGGGACACACAAGCCTTTTCCACCTTCTAAGGCTCAATTTCTTTTTACAGCTAAAAGCAATTACAGTCCATTTTATGAAAAATGTCTGGTGGCTCCCTATATTGAAGAAAAATCTTATAGCAAATATAATTCTGAACCTAGTGGTAACTTATTGTTCTACACTATTCCTACTGACACATAGGACATTGCCAAACAATGTGTGTCACAGATTAATGCTCCGATTCCTCCATCACCAGTTCCCACAATTGTCCAGCCAGCTACATCTGAACAAGTGTACAGGAGTAAAATAGCTCTTTATGTGGGAGTTATAATATAACAAACAGCAGGGCTATGTCCTGATCAGCATCTCAAGGCACCACCACAATACAAATTTAGAAGAGAGAAAAGATGGGGGTTAAGGATCCTGGGACTTGGGAATTCCCTGCTCTGCCACAGACCTCCTATATGGCCTGGGGCAAGTTGCTTAGCATCTCAGTGCCTCAGTTCCCCCATCTGTAAAATGGGGAAAACAACATTATACTACCTCCTGGGAGTTACGAGGATAAACACACTGACAATTGTGAAGCGCTCGGATACCATAGTGATAGACACAATATAAGTACCTAAAATAGCGTGTCTAAAATATTATCTAGCAGATCTTAGAAGAAAGTGACATTTAAGCTTGCACATGGGAGCAGTCATGCTAGAAGTGGTGTGTTTGATATGGACACTGCTTATCATACAAGACATACAGGGTCCTCAACACCCTGGAAAGGAACTGATTGCACGATTCTCAGCTATAAACATGCACACAAGCAATTATCTTGTGTGAATGGAAGGAGAGAAAAATGGTTATAGCAATTATATCTTATTCAAGGCCTGTGAGCCCCAAAAAGGATTAAATATATTATCTTAAAATCCCCCAGTCTAGTTTATCTTCCTAAACAGTACCTCTCCACAAAAAATTCTAAGCCTCAGTGGATTCTTCAAGACCTCATCCTTAATACAACTACAGATCCACAACACAGCTGCGCTGAAGTCAATGGAGAAAAATTGGTTCACACCATCAGAGGATATGGCCCAAAATGATTAATCCTCAATCAGGGAACAGAACAATACCATTTGACACATGACCAATCACAACTTGAATTTTGAATAACCACAGAGAACTTTTTGTAAATAATCCAAAAAACAAAAACGGAGATTAACACAGTGAACAGCAAATACTTTTGAAGAAATCGTTATCTTCTCATGGATATTCAGCAAAGAGACCAAAGTAATAGAGTATTTTATTCATTACACACTATTTGCAGAGTTCTGACACAGAGTGATCACTATTAAGAAGTCAACAATCAAGAATTACCAGATATTATAGATTTCCTCTAAATTCAGAATAGGGTAATAAATACACTTTTGCCAATTCCATTGTAGTAACTATTGGCAAATGTTGGTAACCAGTGTGTTTGTCTTTATGTGACTATTGATCCAATGGAACATTCTTGTATTTGTTTTTATAAATTATGTATAAGTTCACAGTTTTATATAGATGCTTTTTGATTAAGTTAAACACATTTATATGTCATATACTCATGGTAGCCATGCAGTGGATTATTTTGTTTCTGCAGCCATCTTCTAAACTTTGTTTACATTTTCACTTTGACCTACTCACTTGTCTGCCACCAATCTGCTTCAACAAAGTCCGTTTCTACCATTGCAAATCACTAACCAACAAGCTTTCAATCTATCACTTTAAGGGGTGAAAAAAGACACATGAATATCAACTGACAAAAATTATTCCTCTTTCCCTCACAAATATAGATCAGATAAAACAGGGATTCAACATATTTGATACATTCAGTTCAAACCAGTGACTATTTTAAGATCAGGTTTCTTGAGATCCATCGGAACAATAAATGTTTAACCCCCAGAATCCCAGACTTTCCAATGACACGTAGCATTAATTTCTAGCCCTTGTTAGTCACAAGATATCAGATCTTTATATTGTGATGGATTGTTTGGTACATCAACTTTTTAGTGGTTTTAAGATTTATTCTAATTAGGGCTGTCAAGTGATTGAAAAAATCAATCACGACTAATTGCACAGTTAAACATTAATAGAATACCATTTATTTAAATATTTTTGGATTTTTCTACATTTTCAAATATATTGATTTCAATTACTACACAACATACAAAGTGTACAGTGCTCACTTTATATTTTTGGATTACAAGTATTTGCACTGTAAAAAACAAAAGAAAAAGTATTTTATCAATTCATCTCATACAAGTACTGTAGTGCAATCTATCGTGAAAATGCAACTTACAAATGTAGATTTTTTTTTGTTGCATACCTGCACTCAAAAACAAAACAATGTAAAACTTCAGAGCCTACAAGTCCACTCAGTCCTACTTCTTTTTCAGCCAATCACTAAGAGACAAACAAGAGACAGGAGATAATGCCGCCCTCTTCTTATTTACAATGTCACCAGAAAGTGAGAACAGGTATTTGCTTGGCACTTTTGTAGCCGGCATTGCAAGGTATTTACATGCCGGATATGCTAAACAGAAGTCTTAAAAGAGCAACACTCTGATGCGGAACTACAGAATCTGAACCACCAAAAAAGAAAAAAAACTTTCTGCTGGTGGCATCTGACTCAGATAATGAAAATGAACGTGCATTGGTCTATAGTGCTGTGGATTGTTATCGAGCAGAACCCATCATCAGCATGGACCCATGTCCCCTGGAATGGTGGTTGACGCATGAAGGGACATATGAATCTTAAGTGCATCTGGCACGTAAATATCTTGCGATACTGACTATGTGAATGCTTGTTCTCACTTTCAGGTGACATTGTAAACAAGAAGCGGGCAGCATTATCTCCTGCAAATGTAAACAAACTTGTTCGTCTGAGTGATTGGCTGCACAAGAAGTAGGACTGCATGGACTTGCAACCTCTAAAATTTTAGACTGTTTCATTTTTGAAGACAGGTTTTTGGGTGTTTTTATTTTTTTACATAATTTTACATTTGTAAGTTCAACTTTCATGATAAAGCGATTACACTACAGTACTTGTATTAGGTGAACTGAAAAATATTTCTTTTGTTTATCATTTTACAGTGCAAATATTTATAATAAAAATATACACTTTGATTTCAGTTACAACATAGAAATATAGAAGAAAATGTACAACATAAATATAAAAAATATAAAAATGTACAATAGAAAATGTACAATAGAAAAGAAAATAGAAGAAAATCCAAAATATTTTATAAATTTCAATTAGTATTCTATTGTTTAACAGTGTGATTAAAACGGCAATTAATCGTGATTAATTTCTTTGAGTTAATCACGTAAGTTAACTGTGATTACTCACCAGCCCTAATTCTATTATTTTTCTGTCCCTTCAAACTTCTGCCTTTTCAGGTGGAGAGCTATAAAAAAAAGATTTTAAAATCAAGAATTTTTAAAACACTCCTAATGTATGACTGTGATACTGGCATATGATTCTATCAAGGTTTTAATTGGTATTTATTTGGAGGGACCTGCCTAATTCATTCATGGCTTTGCCATTCATAAGCAGTTCAACTATCCTAGCCATTTGACAATGAAACAGTTAAAACCAGACATTCGGGTTTGAGAAGTCAACATGGGTTTGTGTATGTGTGTTTGAGTGATTCCATACAGTAGGCCTACTGCTCCTCTGTTAGACTAGTCTAAATGCATTAAAATCAGTGGAGTTCTGCTGGCATAAGACTGCAGTGAAGAATTACCTATTTCCTGTACAAATATTCTGAATAAATTTCTCAAAAATAATAGCAGCTATATGCACGTAAGAAGTCTACAGTGAATTCAAAAATCAGTCCAGATCAATATGGCCAGCTACTTCTGTGTACCCATTTTGATCTGTACACTCCAATAATAAGAAGCTTTATGGATGTAAATTCCACAAATTGTGTGTGTGGGGAAGAACACAAACCAAAAGACAGACACCATTTTTACATTACATCTATTGTTTAAATTGTCCCTGGGGGGGTTATAAAATGGAGCTAATTAGCGTGGGGCCTAATAAGGAATTTATTCCACAAACCCTTGTAAAAATATTTGTATTGTTAAAATATTAACCCGGAGGGTAAATGATTAAGTTGAATTATTCTCCAGCCATCTGTTTGGCCATTTTAAAGTGGTGTTGATGGGTTCTGGAGTTCTCTTCTACAGGAGAAATGGTTATTGTGATAGGTATTTAGCTGGGATTGCAGACGAGGGGGAAGAGTGAATGTAGGGTGATTTACTGGGTCACAAAGAATCACAACAGGAGTCTGTTTTTCCTCCCCATGGAGGGGAACAAAGAATAATTTCCCCCATATTTGAGTGCCTGTACATAGCATGCCCTTAATGGAACATGGTACATTCTAAACGAGCAAGACTGTACAGCGAATGCCTTCAGGGTCATAGTGGAATCATTTTGTGAAATGCAGGTCTTAACACCCTCGAAGCACTGAAGTATTTAAGATTAAGAACAATTCTGTACTTAATTTAGAGACAGACATTCTCCCCTCCCCCGCATCCCAGCACTCCAGTGCCCAGATTAAGCAATCGTCAAGTCAGTGACCCTCCAGAACAGAGAGCATGCAGCTGACTTCTTCCAGATACAGATACCCCTTGATAAATATTCAGAGATTGTTCCTTCAATTATATGCTGTGATTTCACTGGATTAATGTATGAGTCTATCAAAGTACTGCACTCAGGCATAAAGTTATCAGACAAAGAAAAAACAAACAAACAAAGTAGCCTGGAGATTGGTGCATCCCCATCCCACTTTGAATTATAAATCTAACACAAAAAATGATCCAGATCACTCTGTGTGACTACCCTGTCCTCATTATTCACCACTCAGCCAACCTTTGTACTTTATCAGCAATTATTTTACATTTATTTCCAAATCATTCAATATTTCTATCAAAGGTTTGGAAATAAATGTAAAATCACTGGTGATAAAGTTTGTAGATGTCACAAAGATTGGCTGAGTGGTAAAGAATGATGCAGACAGGGTAGTCATACAGAGCAATCTGGATTGCTTGGCAAGATAGACGTAGTCATACAAAGCCTATTTTAATCCAGCCAAATGCAAGGTCATACATCCAGGAACAAAGAATGCAAACCATACCTACAGAATGGAGGATTGTATCCTGCAAAGCCGTGACAATAAAAGGGCTTTCGGGATCATAGTGGACAAGCAACTGAACATGAGACATCAGAGTTATGAAGTAGCAAAAGAAGCTAATGTGGGATTTTTGTATCTAAATGGGAGAGTAGTAATTAGGACTAAGGTAATGATTTTACCTCTATTTATAGCTTTGGTGAGTCAAATACTGGAATATTGTGTGCTCTTTTGGTGTTCACTTTTTTAAAAAAGGAAACTGAAAAATGGAGAGAGTGCAGAGAACAGCCCCAAAAATGAGTTGAGGCTGGAAAAAATGTATAGTGAAAATTAAAGAGCTCAATCTGTTTAGCAAAAAAAGATTGATAGAGGACTTGTTTACAGTGTACCCTCACAGAGGGAAAACATCCAGTACCAAAGGGTCTTTTCACCTAGTGGAGAAAGGTATCAGAAGAACTAATGGCTGGAAATTAAAGCTAGACAAATTCAAATCAGAAATAAGGAACAACTTTCCAAGTGAGAGTGATAAACCATTAGAACACACTACCAAGGGAAGTGATAGATTCCCTCTTTCCGGATCTTCAAATCAAGACTAGAAATCTTTCTGGATGATATGCTTTAGTTAACCACAAGTTATTTTGCTCAGCACAAGAGGATGACATTTTATCACTTGCATTATACAGGAGGATAAACTAGATGATCTTTTGATCCCTTCTGGCCTTAAATATGATTATAGAGACATAGTATGTAACTCAAATCTGTCCTTAAAACTGTCCTTTGTCTTGATGCCTACAAAAAACTTGACAAGTTAAGCAGCTTGTGGACCGATATTCCTGACTGTTATGTTAACCAGTATTGTCTCTGTGACAGATAATTAAATAAGGTTTTTCAAGTATATTGCTCTAAGTTTAATTATCTTTGTATTCAGTACAATGGACTCCAAAGTTTATGTATGATTGTGGGATTGGTGCCACTTTTTTAAGGGGGAGACATGGCCAATGTAAACCTTGGGGAGCGTTATGAACTTCAAAGGATTATATTAAACGACGTGCTAGACAAGAAGAAACTTTTCGGACAAACAATGTTAAGTGGGTTTCCTAGGAAATACCTGGGGGGAGCTGATTGGAAATTCCCACCTCCAGACCCAACTTTTGAAGCTACCTTCTGAAGAGAGAGCCATTGTCTGCTGATTACTTACTCCCAGAACCCAAAGATCAAAAATCCAATCTGGATAAAGGAAAGACTGAATTATTTTTGGGTATGCTTGTTCTGAGCTGAAGAAGTTATGAACTTGTAACAGAAAAACCTTGTGCGGGGTTTGAAGGTTTGAAATTTGATCACCTACCAGAGTCCTTATTGGAGGTAGGAGTGATGGCTGATAAGCTAATTAAAATGCAGGTAGGTTCTTTTACTTAAGGGCAAATTCACGGTTTATAGCTGCTGGAGAGAAAGCAACAGGCAGACACTGGCCATTGAGGCAATCTGACTTGCTGGAGATATCATGGCAGAAAATAGTGCAGCCTGGAAAAACCCCAATCAGGAGAGAGAAATACAGGTCTCTGCCCAAAAGAGGTGATGACCAGGGAGCTGGAATCCTAAGAGTGGGTGCCCTTGCTGGACTACACAGCGGGAATGCAGGTGCAGTTGCCCCAGACTGACAGTCCCCTCTTTGTTGCATCCAGCTATTGTCTTGTCTTATACCTAAGTTGCAAGCTCCTTGGAGCAGGGACTGCCTTAATGGTATGTATTGGTTTTTTATTTGTCGTATTTTGTTGGAAGAGCTATAGTTCCACTTGATCAAAAAATTCACAATGGTGCTCTGTTTGCGGTAAAGTCACTCTGAAGATTTTAGAAGCTGAGTTCTCCATGCACGATCCTGCCGCACGCTCAGAGTGTCTCCTAAAAGCTCCCTCAGTTCCCATTGCCATCTATGATAGGTGCTAAGCTTTGTGCTCCCCATGAGGCACTAATTACCTCTGGGGACCTCCCTGTAATTTGTGCACTTTCACCGCAACTGGAGAACATAACCTTACACTCTTACCAAGGATTGTTATATTTGATTTATAACTTTATTATGTTCACCTAATACACATTTCGATTGAAGTTTTGTCTGTTTAACGGTTTGTAAGTTTTTAAAACGGGTATGAGTTAGAGAACAATTTGAGATGGAAAGCAGCACAGCAAGAACTCCTTGCAGAAAGAGACCCTGAACAGACAGTTCAGCAGTAACACAGAATCCCCCAGAGTGAAATCCAGCCCCCCCTACACAAAGCTCAAGTCATCATTCTGTGTGCACATGCATGGAACAAAGAAGGAGTAGGGAGGGATACTGCAATATATGGTGTTGCCCTCATGTGTTTTATATCCAAGGTAGATAGAACTGTGAACTGGATAAATGCTGGGTACAAAGGCGGAAGCACTTTTCCCATTCTATAAAAATTTGAGATTTCATCTAAAAAATTTTGTGAACTGACAATCCAAAAAGAAAAAAAAATTCAGATCCAATCAAAATGATTCAGTTTTGGTAATTGCAAGACTGAGTTTTTATCTGTAAAAAGTAACTTTCCAGTATAAATTAACTAAAATTGCAAAACAAGAGTCAGTATGAACCGAAAAACAAAACTTAATTTCAAAAGCGTTGAATTGGAACACATTGACAACCCCAAAACATTTTACTTCAAAACATTTGACACGGACCATTCCCATGAATGGCTTTGATTTTTCTGGAGAATGCCCAACTAAATCTAATGCTGACCCAGTAGGCTCTTCTCCGACAACCATCAACAGCCCATTTCCATTCCAACCTAGTCAAAGCTGGCAGGCACCCCCCTTCCATGATACCCAAGAGGTACAAAATCTCCCTTCTATGAGCACTCCACTTGTACATGCCACTGCAGCTTAGTATTGCAGAAAGTCTTGTCTTTACTCCTCCTTTGATTATATTCAGAGAATATAAAGCCATTGTGTTGTGGTACTGATTGAGGAATTGCAGTATTCTGGTTAGATACAGAGAAACTGGGACAATTATTGCTGTAAAATAAACTGACAAGTGGGACAGCAAGACTTGCTTATTGTCCTGATTTGACTTTCGGGGATTAAGGATGCATTTAAAAAGAAGATTACTCTTTCCCATCTCTCAAAGTGAGTGAGTCTGTGTCAGGATGAGTGGCTTTGTTACTAACTTTTTAACCAGGAGTATCTGAACAAAATATATGCCAAGATTAAAAGGTATTAAAACACTTAATGCCCTGATTCAACAGAGTATTTAACCATGTGCTTACATCCCAAGTAATCTATGAAACTGAATATGTTTCCAAGTGCTTTACTTAATCAAGGTCTTAATTTGTAAGTAAACTGTTCAGGATTATTCTTAATCAAAACTATTTCCCCCAAAATTCAAGTATAAAGTCCTGCTTTTCTAGGGTGGACATTTGCTTTTAAACAAACAAAGAATATCTGTATGCTACCAGAATTTAAATTCTCAGCCTAAAAGTAGTAGTTTACAGTTGCAGGACAAGGGCTCATTTATCCCATCGCAGACCACGGTAATTCCAGGGGAGTGCACCTCAAAATTTGAGGATTTCTTTTGTTCCTTCCCCTAAATGAAAAGCAGAAAAAGGGTATCTGACTATGAAATGCTGATATTTTTGGACTATTCGCGTACAGAGTTCTACATATGAAAATGAGACTTGCATACACAACTCTCGGCTTTTTTTAAGCGGAGGTGGAATTCATTAGCCTTTTATCAGATACTGCCTTATCAGACATGTTCATAATTAGTGCTTCCTGTTTTTCGACTCCTGTTAAAGGCTATACATGTAGCAAGTGAAGGAGGAGACTAGGATAGACAATATAGAAAGCAGACTGCATTAATTATCTATCCCAAGCACTGCACTGTATTAGTAGGGACAAGAAGTAGACCTCACTGAGGTAGGAAAAAAGTTACAATCTACACTAATGTTAAAAAAATGTATTTGGGTTGTAAGGATTGATTAGGTTGACCTTTAAAAAAAAGGTATTTCCAGTTTTGAATCTTGAAATCTCACATTTTTAATGTCCTATCTGAAGTCTAGAATTGTCATTTGTATAGCCTACAGTGAGAAGCTATTGTGTCACAGAGTAAGCTCTCTGGCAGGGTGGTGTTTATCAGATAATTTCATCAGAAGAGGCAGGAGAGAGTGGAAAAGTAAGTCCCGAAGATTTCATGCTCCAGTTGCAGCCTGTGTTTTACAGGCAAGGGTATTATGAATGTGTTACCCTGCTCTAAAAATAACTATAGCACTTATATAATGCTTTATCAAGTCTCAGTTTGAAGGTAAAGAATTTCTGTTCCTGTTTTGTAAAAAGCATACTCTTAAAATCTTGTTGATTTTGGACTGCATTGATTTGTCAGTTAGGGTCTGTAACAGGGTGGCTTGTCCCTTAAGGGCTTGGGGATAGTCTTCTTTCATATGGCTTGGGTAGGTAGCAATGGCTACAAATTTATATCTAGATTTTGTAACCAGAATATTGCCACAGCAGCGAGCTGGTGAATGTCCTTCAGGCCCCTGGAAAAAGAACGAAGGGGACACTCAGATTAATGAGCTCCATCATCTGTGCCTAGTGACCACAGTTGCATACAGGTGTTCGCCTCATTTTCCATTTAAAGAGGGTTTGTCCAAATTTCCCATGAGATGTCCTGATGCGATTCAATCTACATCAGTCTTTCTGACATAAATCAAAACCTGGTGGTTCCTCAGCAGGGTCAACAATGAGCTGTTTGTTTTGAGAGGTAAAACGCTTCATTTGGCTCTCCAATGAGCCTCAGCATCAAAGTTGAGTGTAAGGGCCTTGATGTGATGCGGTTCCATAGAGGGTTGTGAAATTTGAATTTGGTCTTTGGGGGTTCTACAGGTAATCATGCAAGGGGACCCCCATGTTTGCATTGACATGGTTGAAAAAGTGAGATGTCTGGGCTGCTCTTCTAATCTGTGGAGGCTGAATGTGTGATAGGACTGGAAGCCAGTCAACTGGAGTGTCCCTGACACTATGTGGATGGCATTATTGAGCTGAGTATCAAGGAGTTTAGTGTGACTACTGTGAGACTACACTGGTGCACAGTAATCAGCCTCAGAATATATCAAGGCAACTGTTGTGGTTCGTAAGGTCCGTGAACTGGAGCCCCATGATGTTACGGTCAATTTCCTGATAAGTGTGACATAAGATCTGACCTTATCATGGGTGTTCTTAAGGTGTTGTCAAAAGATCAAACTCTGGTCTAGTGTAACGCCACAATATTTTGGGTTATCCTCATGGCTGATGCTCTCACCGCAGAACTGCGCATCAAGTTTGGGATTAGCCATTTTATTGTTCAGATGGAAAGCAGTCACCATGGTTTGGGGATTGTCAACCCTGATTACTAAAGAGGCACCTGTGGGTTCGATCATGTAATTCCCTATATAGGAATATAAAGGGCAGCTGGTGGCTGCAGTGAATGGGAAAGCCCAGGAGACTGCAGGAAGTAAGAAATGTGCCTACAGAGAAGATCCTGGTGCCCGGGGGTTTGGAAGATGCAGCAGGTGGCTGACAGGAAGAAGGAAAGGAAGGCCAAAAGGCTAAGCTCCAACCAGAAAGGAGTGGGCGTGGAGGCTTTGGGTGGAGTGGCCTGGGAAAGAGGAAGAACTCTGTGTGTGGCAGAAGAACAAGGGCTGCTTGTGAATTTTCATGTTATGATTATGAACTTTGTTTTGGGGACTTCAGGATTGTTTGAACCATTTTGGTTATAAAACTAGCTGTGAGAGAAGACACTGTTAATCACAAAAGAGACTCTAACAGTTACAGTGTCTCATTAATGCAAGTGAATTTGTAAATAAATAAATAAATGCATAAAGCTATATTTAAACACTAATGCTTGGCACAAAACAAAAGACAAGATTAACGATCTATTCTAGCCTTTTAGATATGCCAGTATGAGAGTGAAAATAGGCATTCCATACTTAAAATCAAGGGGCTGTCCTCAGACTTTCAATAAATACACCCTTTTTAAATGCACAGGCAAAACAGTAGCAGACAAGACTCACTTTTAAAGACTGCGACCTAAGAAATCTGCATCTGCCATTGGTTTCAGATGAAGTTAAGAGTGGTTAACGCCTCTGAAAAAAAAAATCAAATCAAAGGTGGGACACTAGGTTAGTGGCCTCTTCATATGTGTATCTTACTTTACTCATCAGTAAAGTGGATCCTGGGACAACTTAATGTATTCAGTAGTAGTCATAGCATGTGTGTGTTATTACTTACCTGCATATGCAGAGTGCTTTAGAGAACTGATTTGACAACTCAGAAAAAAGTGAAAGGGGTTGAAGCTATTTTATGAAGGCAGTTTGCCCAGATACATATTTAGGACCTTTCACCCACTGACTCCCAGCTCATGAGATGGTTGGTGAATATGGCCATTAAAACCCCAGCAACCCCTCCACCCAAACAGCAATCTCTGGGCCATTACTCAGTTAACACAAGGCCGGAATCCCCTGGAAATGGTTCCGCTGCTTTGGGCAATAGGGAGTGTTTAGTTAAACAGGTTGCCTTCTGAATCAAAGAAGATATAGGGCAATATTGTAATGGATTCCCACTAGAATGGAAGAGAGTCTGTTCTACTTAAGACAGACACAGACATGCCCTCTAGAGAAGTGGCCTCGGAAGACAGCAGGACAGTTGATTATCTGTGATCAGAGGGGGTCACAGAAAGATCTCTGCTAACAAGAGAATGAAAGATTGTTCATCACTTTCTGTGCCTGAAACTATTAAAGGACTGACTGAAGTAGTCTTAAGGGAAAAACAAAACTTTGTTATGTTTAAATATGCATTTCAGTTTTCCATTTCCCTCTATACTTAAGTTTCTACATAAAATTTGTTTCCATGAAAGAACTGCTGACTAGTCTTGCAGTATTTACACAGTCTTCAGTCTCTGGAGATTACATGGTTAGCCCCATCATGTGAGAGAAAAGGAATCTGCATGTTTATGGCAGTGTAATCCAGTCTCAGTCCTAGAGTGAGAGGATCACACAATCTAGCACAGTGAAACGCCAGGGACAAAAACCCCATCCCCTAGGTAATGCCAAGAGACCAAGATACAGCTGGTTTGTTAAAGCTTAACAGGTACATTTTAAAATAAATGGATATCCACAGAGGTAAATACCCTGCCTTGTGGGAATGGTGTGATTGGTTAAAGGTGTAAAGGACTCGAAGATTCTCAGTTAACATTTTCACACTAACTATACATTAAGCATTACAATATTTTTGTGAGGTGGACCTCTAAATTATAGTAATTTTTGAATTAATATTTTCTTATATTAGGTCGTTAAAAACTTTAGTCTGTGCCTTTTCCCCCCTCCTCCATCCTCTACAGGGAAAAACCTCAGTTAAACCCCTATGAAATTCTTATTGAAAGTAATTTCTTTCCAAGTGCTCTAAAGCTGTCAAACTTTAAGGAAAAAAGTTGATGTTTGGAAAAGGCTTTACAGAAGATAGTGGTTAGTTCTTTCCAACTCATGACTGCACCCAATGGTGCAAACCTTTGTTTATTCATTAAATGATTGAACAGGGCACCAATTTCTTTTGAGATGCAGATTTGCAAATATTTCATATAACTTCCTGATAAACCATCTCACTGTTAACATAAGTGTATGTGCAAACATAGGAAAGTGATTTAATGCTACAGCTGGTTATTAATATAAAAAGCCTTTTGAGTGTAATATATTACTATCAAATGTGGAATTAATTTGTTACCTGGCAAAGCGTGAGCAACTTCCTTACCAAACTCAGAAAGACAAGATTCACATTCCAAAGATCGTTAAAAAGAAAGGATTACAACTTTAATGAATATTCAAGTTTACGAATTAAGTAAGTTTAAAAAGACTATTTTGAGAACTGGAAAGCTGAGATATAGCAAATAAGAGTTTGGGCTTATTTGAAACAGAATTTAAACTCCTATTAAAACACTAATGGAACTGAAACATCTCAGAAAATGGACCAGATAAAACTCACTTATTTAAATTTTAAAGATGTTCTGATAAATTTCCTGCTACAAGGAACAAAGGCAATAGTATACTGCAGTGGCTCTAAATTTTTCCAGACTCCTGTACTTCTTTCAGGAGTCTGATTTGTCTTGCATAGCCGCAAGTTTCACCTCACTTAAAAACTACTTGCTTACAAAATCAGACACAAAAATACAAGAGAGTCACAGCACACTGTTAATGAAAAAAATGCTTACTTTTTAATTTTTACCATACAATTATAAAATAAATCAACTGGAATATAAATATGCATTTACATTTCAGTGTACAGTATAGAGCCATGTAAACAAGTCATTGTCTATACGAAATTAGAGTTTGTACCAGCTTCGCTAGTGCTTTTTATGTAGCCTATTGTAAAACTAAATATCTAGATGAATTGATGTATCCCCGGACGACCTCTACATACCCCCACGGGTACACACTCCCGTGGTTGAGAACATTACGGCAGTCATTGCAGCTCATCCTGTACAGCTCAGCAAGCAAGGAAGTTACTACAGACCACTAAGAAAAAAGAAGCCACAGAACAGTATCAAGAATACCATTCAGCAAGTACAGCGCCAGTTCTGTATATCACATCACCATCACAACGGCATCATGGTTGAGACAGAAATTAGCTGAAGCACTGTTAGGGAATTCAGTTTAAACTGTTCTTGTAATAGTTTTAATGACATATAGAAATGCTATTGTAATTTAAGGTAGTAACAGTTTCTAACACCAAATTGTTCAACCATGTATTTCTACTAATCTTTGGCAAATAGAGAAATAGTGGAGTTCATTTCAGATTTCAGCTTGCAGATTCTTGATATTCAATAATTTGGTGTTTTGAGCCAACTCTTTAAATAGTTTCTTTTCTGTCACTAATTTAAACATTTTCTTTGGTTTCACGGGACTTAGTTAAGATTATTCACTTTTACCCATACATTTCCATGACAAAGCAAACAAAGTTTGCCCTTAAACAAAGTTCTTTTGCCCATCTATATATTGTTTTAGTATCTAGGATATATTAACACAGGACTGACTACTAATTTTGGAGAATACAATACTCTGGTCCTAATTTACTCAGAGAATAGCACCCCTACCAAAGGGGCAGCCCTACTCTCAAAGGTGTGGTCTTTGTTAAAAAGCTCTCCACAAAGAAGGTTGGAAGTGAAGTTACCATTGTTTGCTTGTGTTCTGTTTTATTTAATATTGTATTTTCCTTTCTTTAATAATGGTCATAGTTAATTATTGTGATTATTTCACTTGGTCTTTAATTGTCCTGTCCCCTAAGACATGGCAAAGAATCCTGTGTGACTAAAAACAGTGAGAGTCGCATCCTGAATTGGCATTTAGAGAGAAATATTAAGCTTTGGCCCCTGCCCTTTGTTTCTCTAGGCTATGAATTTTATCATAGGAGCACAATACCCCTTTCTACCTTACCAGGGGAGGAATACTGTTGTATATCCTGCATATACAGTTTTATATCTACCTTCACCTTTGTAGTAAATGCTGTAACCATTTTCCCTTCACAATAAGTCCTTTGTTGAGAATGCATCTTTGTAAAATTCACCAAATCACATTACTCACAGTGGTTCTCTTCCTACAGAGACAAGGAAAAGTGCTACTTTTACAGGCCAGAATGAATTGGAAATGATGTAGGGGACAACAAACATAATGGTACATAATGAAAGCCTCACAAATGTATGACGTTTACTGACAACATGATTGTCATAAATACACTACAATGCCTAATTAAAATGAAAATGCAGGTTTTGTTACTTTTGGGTTTTTCTAACAGCAGTTACAGTTTTTAAAATGCTGTCAAACGTGGCATCATTTAAAAGGTCACAAAGCTGCCAAAAACCATGAGCAATTAACTGCTCCGTGTCTAAGTAATGAAAATGGTGTATAGGACTATACCACTAGATAGCAATCTATACAGTCAAAACATGCAGAGCGAATAATGAGACACTGAATTACCACAAAGGCCATGTCCACACTACAAACTTTATTCCAACATAACTTGCTTTGACCAAAGTTGCTGCAGTCAGTATATCACTTGTGTGTGTACTGGCTCCTTGTGTCAGTGGTACGCATACTCACCAAGAGTGCTTGTATTGATGCACACTGGGTAGGTATCCCAGTGTGAAACCCACCACCGTCCAGGACATTGTCTTTTGAGAAGTTTTGGCAATGCATGGTTGAGCCAAAATGAGTCGTGCAGAGGTGACTGGTAGCAAGGACTCAGCTTCCCAGTGTGCAACTGTCTGTATCCCATAACATCCCACAATTTTTGCACCTTTTTTCAAAATCCCATAAACCCATGTGGTCCTCCTCGTTGTCTGCCATTTCTGACAGAAGCATGGAGCCTGCACAGCTCTGCACTATTATGATCGTTGCAAACACAGGATGCACCTGAATCAGCAGTGAATTCAGGATTCCCTGAATCAGCAGGAAAGATGATGATTTTCTGGTACTTAGTTTGATGTAGGAGAGAGCAAGAATTAATACAAGATTGCTGGTGGTGTTCACAGAGCAACTGCAGTTGATGGAGTGCTACTTCAGCACCCAAGAAACAACCATTGACTGGTAGGATCGTATCATAACGCAGGCTTGAGATGATGAGTGGTAGCAGAACTTTTGGATGTGCAAGGCCATATTCCTAGATCTGTGTACAAACCTTGCTCCAGCTCTCCGGCACAAGGATACCAAAATGAGAACTGCACTGACAGTGGAGAAGTGAGTAGCAATCATTCTGCAAAAACATGTAATACTAGATTGCTACTGGCCAGTGGGAAATCATTTTGGGAGTTGAAAAATCCACTACAGTGGCTCTTGTGATGCAAGTCTGCAGGGCCCATTAATCACCTCTTACTATGCAGGACTGTGACTCTTGGCAATATGCAGGACATAGTGAATGGATTTGCAGCAATTGGGTTCCTGAACTGCCATGGAGGAATAGATGGCGCACACATCCTTATTTTGGCACCAGACCACCTTGCCCACAGAGTGCATCAATAGAAAGGGCTACTTTTCTACAGTTATGCAAGCATAGGTAGATCACCAGGGATGCTTCACCAACTTCAATGTGGGCTGTGACCAGAGTGGTCAGCGTTAGGCATTGTGGGACAGCTGATGGAAGAGTGTTAGGATCAAGATCCGTAATGCAGCATCTACACTCACGCTGTGCCAACCTCACATAATCCACCATGGATCTACACTCCTCCGGAAGGTGCTGTTACTACATCAGCGTAACAGGGTGCTTACATCCATGCAATATAAATTTAAGTATACACACATGCACAACTAGGTTGATGCAAGGTGGCTTATGTCAAGCTAATTTTGTCATGTAGACTAGGTCAAAGAAAGGAATGACAAATGGATATGATCATTGCTGTGAAGGTTTTTGCTCACTGCAGGCACTGCCTTATGGCTGGGTGTGAACTAAACAGGCTCTTCTCTTCTTTGCTGGCACACCCTGGTAACAGCTGCTCCAGCCCTGTGATGATCTGTTCCCTTGGACTCAGCCTTCCAAACCAGTCACATATTATGTCCACTCCTTTCAGGGTATGTAAAGAGTCCAGGAAAGGATAGTCATGCAAAGGGTTCCAGGCCTCCCGGGAGCCAAGGTCTCAGGGTCTTGACCCTTCTGGTTTCAGGGCCTTCTTCTGTCCAAATTCCATTGTACCGGGGTACACAGGGGAAACTTGGCCCACCCTCTGCACTGGTTTCTGAGCCCAGAAGTGCTATACCTCAGCTTCCCTTCCTATCAGCCCCCCATTTCCAAATGGATAAAGTCAAGTCTCAGACCTTCTGAATGTCACGGGTCCCTTCTTTGTGGGTTTGATAAAGTTACCCTACCCAGCAGTCTCAGGCAGCTGGAATATCTGCAGCGTTCCTTCCCAGGAATCAAGTGTGTAGCTCCGTTCATCTCCATTGGCTGTCTGTTACTGAGCTGTTCTCCTTTTACATACCTCTTCCAGGCCATACATGTTTTGTAGATGCAGCTGGATGGGGCTGCCTGGGCACAAAGGAGCTTTTTAACCCCTTTCTTTCCAGCATGGGGTTTGTACACTCCAGCACAATCATACAGATCAGAGATCATCAGCGATATGCCAGAGAGACAGGGATTCACGGAAGTCAGTGGCGACTGTGGGTACCAAGAACATCTGTTGATCAGGCCTTGGCTGTCAAATCTGCGTTCTCTTCCTGCATTTGCCAGGAGCTTGCTGTATAACCATAGGCAAGTCACATGGCCATTTTTAAAAATGGCTACTGATTTTAATATCTAACTTGAGAAGCCTAGGCCTCAATTTTCATAGATGTGAGTCACATATAGCACCCATAGATTTCAAGTATAATTGGGGCATGTCAGGCCCGTGGAAAAATGAAGTCCCAAATAGGGCACCAAATTCAGCATCCCAAGTCAGTGGACACTTTAAAAAGGTCAGTTTAATCTGAGCCTCAGTTTACCCATATATAGAATGGGTGTCCTATTTACGTCCTCATGGGACTGAGAAGTTTGTTAGACCAGCGAGATAGAGAACGGTAGCACTGACCCACGTCATCCCCACCGTCAGAAGAAAACCCACAGAGGATTCCTAGAGCGAGATCTCTGGAAGGGTTCTCTCATAGATATCACCCACACTGTCCCATTGAGGAGGCAAGGTCTGTCAGCTCCTTCCTCCCCCGCAGAAATGACAAGCAGCCTACCCACAAATCTGGGGACTCCCAGACATCTGTACAGCTATGCAGCGATCCTGAAGAGGCCTGGGCTATCCCCTCAGAGGCCCAGTGCCTCTACACTGCCTGTGGGCTCACAGAGTCCCTTCCTAGGCTTAAGGCAGGGTCAGTCCATTGAAGCCACACTACCAAGCCTTCCTCCTTCCAATTGCTACCCAAAGCAGGTAGTGATTCCATAGCGGAGGGGAGGGGAGGAAAGGAAAAAAATCCTTAAGGCTATATTATCTGTGGACCAATATCTTCAAGGCTAGACTGCAGGTCGATTTGCATAGCCTCACCCCACCCTTCCTGTCTCCAACCTTACCAACAACAGACCAATGGAGAGGACTCTGAACTCTAAATAGTGGATTCTCCCCCCCCCGGAATAAAATACAGAACCTTCTATGCTTGGATCTTTCCTGTTCGAATGGATCTAGGGAGCATAATGTATCCTGCTGTGGTTTGTAAATCTCCAAGTACATTTACAGCACTATGGAAGCAAGGAAGAAATAAAATAAATAAATATTTCTAAAGTGCTTTGAGCTCCTTACTTACACTGTAAGTGTAAATTATTATTACACTCTATGATGGATAATAAATCTAACCTGAACTTTCACGCTCAGAAACACAATTTAGGAATAAGCTATTAACCAGCCTCCAAGACTAAATCAAACTTTAAAGATTTCTACTGAGGGAGAATGTTGTAAATTCTCACATGTTGCATTTAAAAAAAATATTTTGACATTACTTACTGGTAGTCTTTAAAAATTAATTACTTGAGGAAGCCCAAAGACAGAATTTATAGTGTGCTGGGCATATAAAATTTAGATTGGATCCATCTTTAGATAACTTTTATAATTTACAAGGACGAAAAAAGAAGATTCTGTCCACACATGGTGCAAGGAGATGTAACTTCTAGACACCAATGGGAGTTGCACCTGTTTACATCAGGCCTGAATTTGGACCATAATCTTTAAAAAGCCAATGAGCATGTTCAAAGTAATGAGGCTTCTTTGATTGACAAAAATTTGCTGCATTAACGAAAACACTCAACCCAACACATGGAAGAGGAGAAAATCATCCAAAAACAGCATTCATATTATAGATTTTCAATGCTTCAGTACAAATGAAAGATTCTCCCCTGCTCGTCACTAGTTGTGTGGCAAATGGGTTTTGTTTGCAGTCTTGCAATTTTTTTTTTTAATTTTATTTACCAAAAGTAAGTCTCCAGCTACCTGCATTGATCCTTCTACACTTGAGGCCATTTAATCTAAAGAAAACTCTTGTGCATAAGATATTGAAAAATAACCAAGCAGTAGAAGATAGCTTGAGGAGCTTTAAATGAGATTTTCTGTCCTGTGAAAGTTTAACATTCCCACAGAACAGGATCAATACTGGCTTATTTCACTCAGATATTTTGGAGAGCTTCCTGCATTGTGAACCAACCCTAGAAGATCAGCCCTTTCACTTTGCTTCTCAAGAGTCTTGCAGCAGGTGGGAAGAACAAGCATTCTGGCTGCCAAATGTGTGACAGACAAGACAATTGCTTGCAGTATTCCCTAAATGCTATGTCCCAGATTAAATGGGTTCTCATTTGGAAAAACAAATATAAAAAACTAACCTAGTAAACATATTTGGTTTTGTCCAGGCTTTTCTGTTACTCTTGTGGTAAAGCAAGAGTTAATATAAGTTTAAATAAACTAGTATTAACCCTACATTAGTTTTACTCCAGGTGTAAATCATTGATTTCAGTGGGAATTAAGGTACTATTCTAATTAAGGTACTAATAATATATTGTTAGCACAGAACAGGTGTTTCCCAATGGGGGACTTGGAACTAGTTAAGTGTTAATGAAAGACACAAGTATGTTAGGAAGAGAGAGACAGGAAAACTAGATTGTATGTGAAACAGGGCTTGTTGCATTTGGGACAGCTGTACTGTCCCAAAAAAATCTGGAGCCACAAATAGAGTGGGTGGAATTTTTTGTTTTCTGTGTCAAGTCCCAGGTTCAAATCAAGTCCCTGCTCTAAATTAAGGCAGAGTAGGGGCTTGAACCTGAATCTTCCGCAGCCCAGTGGAATGCCCTAATCAGTTGGTTATTCTAGGGTCTAATTTTTGAAAAAAAGGTTTGGTTTTGTCCCAATGCAGACTGGGAAATATTTGAAATCTCAAAGAGTTTTCATGGACAAGGAAAACCATCTCCTGCCCAGTTCTTCTCACAAAGAGAAACTAGCTAGTAGTTGTCCCATTGGCCATATGTATTGCATACTTCATTATACAGAGTTTTAAAGTTAATGTTCTTTTTAGTTTATTTCATATTCTTTGTTCAGGGTTCTAAAGTTTTTTTAATGCGGTAGAGATGTGGTAGAGGAGAAGGGAGCAAAGGAGAGAGAGTTTAAGATTGCCCTTACACTTTATTAGGGAAAGAAGGAAAATCTCCACTCCATACTGTGGAAGAGAGTATGATACTTCGCTCCTATACTTTTTTTTTTGGGGGGGGGGGTGCAGGGAGAGAGAAAACAGAAAGTTTTTAGATAGATGACCTCCCACACCCAGCCCAAAAAAGCAATGGCCAATAGATGGTTAGGGCACTCATGGGGGATCGTAGGAGACAGAGGTTCAAGTCTGCCCAGTTCAGAACAGGGACTAAAACCACATCTCCCACATCCAAGATGAGTGCCTTAACCACGGGGCTATAGAATCAGTGTCTCCCTGCCCCAGTGAATATATTAAGTTATTCATACAAAGTGGAACAGCGCCAAGTGACTATAGCACACTGTCTAGGTTACTCCCTTAGGAGGGGAGAAAAGTCCCTGCTCTGAGCTAGCAGACTCCTGCACCAAACTTTCTAAAAATGTTGAAAGGTCTGGTTTTTGCTCCACCTGAAAATAAAAAGTTTCAAAAACCTAGTTTCCCCCTCCCCCAACAAAGCAGAACTCTCGTTTTCTGGCCAGCTCTAGTTACTGTTTACTAAGAGTGGCGGGCCCAAAACAAATTACTAAAGAAGTCAAAATTTTCAAAATAGTTTTGGGAGGTCCAACTTCAGACCCTTTAAAGGAGTCTGATTTTCAAAAAGTACCAAAACCCATCCTCTGAAAAGCCGCCTTCTTTAATGCGTCTTAAATTGAGCACAAAAAATTACTAATATCATTTTTGAAAAAAATGGCCTAGTTCATAACACACCTAAAATTCCAAACTGTGTGCCAGGGCCATCACCCTTCCTCTAACAAGGAAACTAAGGGTGGTTTTAGAATAGGATTTACCATTGTGATGGAACGTATCTGTGTCCACACCCTACAGACTATTGTAATAATCTTTGTACAAAATATGCCTTGTAAGGTTACCATAGGAAAACTCAGTTTGCTGGTCCATATTGTCCTGATAAAATATTTTTCTTAAAACCATTTCTCACTTTTATGCCCAATTACTTGTACTCACTTAAAACAATAAAAAGTTTAAACTACAAAGAGGTTATCTAAAGCCCATGTGTTTAAATTGAAGTGTTTGGGGAACTCCATTGGGGTGGCAAGTTGTGTACATATTATTTCTATTACAGAAATAAGACAGTGAGGGATCATCCTTCAGGATAGGTTGTAGATCCTTGATGATGCACTGGAAAGGTTTTAGTTGGGGGCTGTAGGTGATGGCTAGTGGTGTTCTGTTACTTTATGTGTTGGGCCTGTCCTGTAGTGAGTGACTATTGGGTACCCTTCTGGCTCTGTCAATCTGTTTCTTCACTTCCCCAGGTGGGTATTGTAGTTTTAAGAATGCCATGGCAACATTGTATGTAAAGTTATAAGATTCCACTGTATGGGGTTACCACCACATGTTCCAAACTCAGGTTGGCAAACAGGTCTGTCTCAAACAAAAGAATGTGTGATCTGCTTAATTTGCATTTAAGCAGTAAACCGTCATCACACAGGAAGGGAAACAAAGAAAGGACAAAACAGGTGAGAAAGCAGCAGGGAACATCCTTCCCCACAGACTTTTTGTCTCCTGTACCCCACTGGAAATGGTCGTTTCCCCCCCCAGAGGGGGACTGAAACTATAAAAAAGAGGGACAAACACCCCAAGGCACCCCTGCCCCCCCCCCATCACATCTATAGCACCTGAAGCAACAAAGGAAGCATTTGTTGAATTCTAGGAGTCGTCCTGACTTAAATTTGGTCAGTCAGACTGCTTAGAAAACTTGTGGTGAGAAAACTTGGCTTTGAATATAATACAGATTGAGAAGTTAGGCACCAGTTGTGGTTTACCTTTATTTTTCTTAAAACCATTTCTCACTTTTATGCCCAATTACTTGTACTCACTTAAAACAATAAAAAGTTTAAACTACAAAGAGGTTATCTAAAGCCCATGTGTTTAAATTGAAGTGTTTGGGGAACTCCATTGGGGTGGCAAGTTGTGTACATATTATTTCTATTACAGAAATAAGACAGGTTTCAGAGGGGTAGCCATGTTAGTCTGTATCAGTAAAACAACGATGAGTCCTTGTGGCACCTTAGAGACTAACACATTTATTTGGGCATAAGCTTTTGTGGGCTATAACCCACTTCATCAGATGCATGGAGTGAAAAATACAGTAAGCAGGTATAAATATACAGCACATGAAAAGATGGGAGTTGCCTTACCAAGTGTGGGGGGGATCAATGCTAATGAGGCCAAATCAATTGGGGGGGGATGAGGCCCATTCCCAAAAGTTGACAAGAAGGGGGTGAATAGCAACAGAGGGAAAAATTATTTTTTGTAGTGACCCAGTCACTCAGTCTTTATTCAGGCCTAATTTGATGGTGGTGTCAAGTTTGTAAACTAATTCCAGTTCCACAGTTTCTCGTTGAAGTCTGTTTTTGAAGGGTTTTTTTGTTGAAGAATGGCCTCTTTTAAGTCTCTTACTGAGCGTCCAGGGAGATTGAAGTGTTCTCCTACTGGTTTTTGAATGTTACAATTCTTGATGTCTGATTTGTGTCCATTTATTATTTTATGTAGAGACTGTCCGGTTTGGCCAATGTACATGGCAGAGGGGCATTGCTGGCACATGTTGGCATATATCACATTGGTAGATGTGCAGGTGAATGAGCCCCTGATGGTGTCCCTTGAATAGATATGCAGACAGGGTTGGCAACAGGGTTTGTTGCCGGGATTTGTTCCTGCGTTAGTCTTTCTGTTGTGTGGTGTGTAGTTGTTGGTGAGTATTTGTGTCAGGTTGGGGGGGCTGTCTGTAAGTGAGGACTGGCCTGTCTCCCAAGGTCTCTAAGAGTGAGGGATCATCCTTCAGGATAGGTTGTAGATCCTTGATGATGCACTGGAAAAGTTTTAGTTGGGGGCTGTAGGTGATGGCTAGTGGTGTTCTGTTACTTTATGTGTTGGGCCTGTCCTGTAGTGAGTGACTATTGGGTACCCTTCTGGCTCTGTCAATCTGTTTCTTCACTTCCCCAGGTGGGTATTGTAGTTTTAAGAATGCTTGATAGAGATCCTGTAGGTGTTTGTCTCTATCTGAGGGATTGTAGCAAATGTGCTTGTATCTTAGGGCTTGGCTGTAGACAATGGATTGTGTGATGTGGTCTGGATGAAAGCTGGAGGCATACAGGTAAGTATGGCCGTCAGTAGGTTTCTGATATAGGGTGGTGTTTATGTGACCTTCGCTTATTTGCACTGTAGTGTCCAGGAAGTGGATCTCTTATGTGGATTGGTCCAGGCTGAGGTTGATGGTGGGGTAGAAATTGTTGAAATCCTGGTGGAATTCCTCAAGGTCCATGGGTCCAGATGATGAAGATATCATCTATGTAGCGCAAGTGAAGTAGGGGCACTAGGGGACAAGAGCTGAGGAGGCGTTGTTCTAAGTCAGCCATAAAAATGTTGGCATACTGTGGGGCCATGCAGGTACCCATAGCAGTGCCGCTGACTTGAAGGTATAAATCATCCCTAAATCTGAAATAGTTGTGGGTGAGGACAAAGTCACAAATCTCAGCCACCAGGTTTGCCACGATATTATCGGGGATACTGTTCCTGACGGCTTATAGTCCATCTTTGTGTGGAATGTTGGTGTAGAGGGCTTCTACACCCATAGTGGCTAGGATGGTGTTTTCAGAAAGATCACCGATGGACTGTAGTTTCCTCAGGAAGGGAGTGGTGTCTCAAAGATAGCTAGGAGTGCCGGTAGCGTAGAGTCTGAGGAGGGAGTCTACATAGCCAGACAATCCTGCCGTCAGGGTGCCAATGCCTGAGATGATGGGGCGTCCAGGATTCCCAGGTTTGTGGATCTTGGGTAGCAGAATACTCCTGGTCGGGGCACCAGGGGTGTGGCTGTGTAGATTTGTTCCTGTGCTTCTCCAGGGATTTTCTTGAGCAGATCGTGCAGTTTCTTTTGGTATAACTCAATGGGATCAAAGGGTAATGGCCTGTAGAATGTGATATCGGAGAGTTGCCTAGCAGCCTCTTGTTCATACTCTGACATATTCATGATGACTACAGCACCTCCTTTGGTGCCATCCTTTGCCACTATGGATGTAGAAGAGACTCTGTAAACTTGTATTGCCCAGGAGAAAAGAGTGGGCAATATGGGACAGACATTTCTGGGGGCAAAAAATCGAAGTCAGGGAGTGTGTTGGGGTAATCCTGCAGAATAACTAAGGCTAAAGGGAGCCAGAGTATAACCCACATGTGGCTGACAGGCTGACGTTGCACAGACACTCAGGGTGTCACTTGCATGCTGGAAGGCTGTTTGTAAACAGTGGCACAGCTCATTAGTCTACATTGTAACGTGGTAGGTCACAACCATTGTTTTTTAAAATTGCCAATTTTGTAAGTTAAGGGTAGCAGAGACTTATTGGCCTAACGGAGACCCTCCCTAAGGTGTTGACTAACATTGCAATTAGACCTCAAACAATGTAATGTGGTGGTTGAAATGACTTGGCTTAGGGTACAGTGACTCAGAGATGTGAGCAGCATTCGGGAGAGTTAACAGCATTCCCCTGCCCTAGTCACTCTACAACACTCTTTAAATATAAAACAAAGATGTCCAAGAAACTGTTTCAGTCAGGGAATGGAAACATTGTTGTATTATTTAGGTGGTCAAACACACCACGAAGAGGAAAAATCTGGTGTGAACAGTTTGCAAAGAGCCATAAACTGAATTGGTTCATACAAATTATTCTGTAAATACATTCATAGAAATCAGTACGATTTGCAAACAGAAACACAGGTTAAATTCACAAATATTATTTGTAATAAATAATTAGGCAAGCTCCATTGAGAAAAGTGTTTGAGTTTCAAGAAAAACATGGCATAGATTTGGCTTTAAGGTACACAAATTCTCCATGTTCCCTAAACAACTCTACTCTCAATTTTAAAGGATTCTCAAACACTTGTACATTTAAGTGTAGGATCATCAGATGTAATCATTTTCCTTCAGGGTTTATGGGTTGGGGTTTATGCTGAAACAGCCACTCATTTCAGTTCATATGCAGGTTTAATTGCAGTCTCACTGGTAAAGGTCACTATCGATCCATTAAGCTACCTAGCACTTAAGACTTCCCAAGCTTAAAACTACTCAGTCGACCATATAAATGAGAAAAAATGTCATTGACAAGCAGAAACCAAGTCAAGGACTTTGACACTAATGTTGGTTGTCAGAATATTCTACCACAGCAAAAAAAAAAAAATAAAAAAAGAACAATGGACTTTTGAAGCACTTCCCTTCATTGGGTTTAGAAGATGGATTTATGCTAGTAAATAACTACAGCTAACCAACCCTGTTTTAAAACTAGTGTGCTGTATAATTATACTCTTTACTGTAAAAAATTGCAGTATTTGGAAGCATGACTTCCAGACAAGTAAAAAGTAATGAATAAATGGACTGGTTCAGATTAACGTCTGAGGAACAGCGGTGGGGGAGGGGGAGGAGAGGGGGGAAATAAACACGGGGAAATAGTTTTACTTTGTGTAATGATACATCCACTCCCAGTCTTTATTCAAGCCTAAGTTAATTGTATCCAGTTTGCAAATTAATTCCAATTCAGCAGTCTCTTGTTGGGGTCTGTTTCTGAAGTTTTTTGTTGAAGAATTGCCACTTTTAAGTCTGTAATCGAGTGACCAAAGAGATGATGATGGATGATGGGTCATCCTACAGAATAGGTTGTAGATCCTTGATGCATTGGAGAGATTTTATCTGGGGGCTGAAGGTTTCGGCTAGTGGCGTTCTGTTATTTTCTTTGTTGGGCCTGTCCTTTAGGAGTTCCACTAGGATTTGTTCTGATGGGGGCTGCAAAGGAATGAGCAGACTCAGCACAACCCTTTTCCACTCGTCAGGCCCTCTCACCAGCCAACGGTGCCCACTTTGGGGAGCCAATGGCCATCCATATGCTCCCAGAGCACTGGGTATACTGCAGCTGCCTTGCATTGCCACAGCTTTCACTCAGCAGGCTACCACTAAGAACCCTTATACCAGTATATAGTAGCAAATCTGGTGCCAAAAGCTTGATGATTAAAATCCAAATCATTACTGTGAACACATTTTGGTGGAATCCAAGCCATTCCAGACAGATTAGAGAGATGATGATGATGTTGAATTGCTCCCCACTGATACAGTGTTTAACAATGTTTCCCCTTTCTTTCCTTTGTACGTGCTATTTTAGAAGCAATTAAAAACAAATAGTCACCAGTCAGTATTCAGTAGTTAATTCAAGTCATGTCACTTATGCAGAAAGTGCTGTTCTAATGTCATTCTCCTTTTTTAAATGCCAAAGTATATAATTTAATACAGTAGTTTTCCAGGGCTGAACCACTCAGTGGGGTTAGCACATTTGGACCGATTGTCCTTCAGAAATGAATAGCTAGTCATTAAATGCAGTGTGCAACAAATTATTAGTGGTTTATTCAATGCAATGTCTAGGTCATTTGCATGAACCACATATGCTTATTTCTAAACTGGAATTACAACGGTAACCAGACGTGTGAAGTATTTGCATTGAATCAGTAGTACATTGCATCCACAATGAACAGTGCTCTTAGAATCTGAAGAAGTCCATCGATTCCTGTGCACTATATCACGGCGCTAGCTGCCATACCAGAAGGCTGGCAACAGCTCTATACTAACAAGGGACTTATTTTTATAAATTAGCCTCTCCAGATGACCTACTGTCACACACATAGCTGTGGTAAAGCTCCACCAGACACCCACAGAATGCTGTGTTGGGTCACAATCCATGGAACCTGTGCATTTTGAGTTTCCCTTGATCAGAGTTGGCTCCAGCATGGTTTTTCTTCTTGTCACCTCTGGCGCATCTCCAGGGCACAGACTGTCAGTCTGTTACCTCTTCACAGAAATCGGACCAAGTGGTCCAGCTGTTGTTGGCCTTCAGGACCATTGCTGACCCCCTCAGATTCCCCTGTAGCTTAAGCACTCCCTGTATCCGAAGTCCGGGCAGCAATATTGAAAAGCAAATAGGTATACAGGCTTTTTAAGGGTTTCTAAACAGTTACTCTTTAGAAAGCAGGAGAAATACAGACACAGATAAAGGAAATGTAACTGCATTTCCCTCACCATGTTGGAGCATTCTCTAGGCCTAGGATGGAGACCTCTGGGGTATCCATGATTCCCCTCTCTTTCACATGGCTTCTTTTCAAAATGATGGAGTCTCTCTCCTGCTCTGCTCCAAGTCAGCTTGCTTACATTGACCCTGGCTGGTTCTGCAGTTAAACAGGATCCCCTGCTGCTATGAAAACATAGCCCATCACTTCCACTCTCCAGCCTAAAGCTTCTCATGTGTCTAAACCCTCCTCAGACACATAGCCTATGTGGTTTTTAAAGGCTATCATCAACATCTTGGTTTCTTTGTTTTGCTGCTGGGAATTTTCCACTCTCCACTTCCCCAGCCCCCTCAAGAGAAACTTAGTGGAACTGGTCTTCTGAGGCTTCAGCCATCCCATTGTCCTAAAATGTTTCCACCTGAATAAGCAATCTTTAAGGTTAATGACTATTGTAATAATTTGGCCTTCAAATTTATCCTAATTATGAGCTCAATTCTGAAAAGTATTGAAAGTTTACAAAAATGTTACAATAACTTATAACAATAAACGTTGATGGGAAAAGGTGCAAAAGGAAGAGACTAAATTAGTCTACAGAAAAATGAGCTACTGATATAACTCAAGGATTATTTTAAGATTGTGCCTGGTAAACAAGAAACGTGTGGCACCAGAAATCAATGAACTGAAACTGATGTGGGAAATCACATATAGACAAAATCACAGAGAAAATAATGAGGGCAGAGGCTATTCTTCCCATCGCTCCCTTTTGGAGTCCCTAAAATAAGAGACTTTTGGGGGGAAATCAAGGAAAAAAATGCAGCAATTGAGGACTAAAAGAATGGTGAACCTTACCTTTTCTTCCCAATATGGCTGCCACTACACCTACTCCTGGGATTGTGGAATCCCGAGACACCATTGGGCCTTTATCATCCTAATCCTGAGATGTTCTGAACAGACTGGGTCAGACAGAGGCACAGATAACACCACCATCCGGGTTGTAAGACTTCGTCAATTTCCCTCCCTTTCCCCATGTCCTTTTCCTTCCCTATCTTATTTCCTCTCTCTCTCCTTTTGCCTTCTGTCTAAGGAAAGTCTGCCTTAGCCAACCAAAATTTCATATTTTGCAACACTGCTGAGAGTCTGTACCGAAGACACAGCTCAAAACAATGCCCTAAACTGCCTGATTCTGGTACAAGTTAATCGAGTGTTCTGTGCCTGTGTTTTTCCAACTGTGAGTTGCAAGTGAAAGTCAACAACACAGATAAAAGCTGCATTTTCTCCTTTGCTGTTCTTTACTCTCCCCATTTGTGTGCTTTTGTCTTCTAGGTAACGGGTTCAGATTTCAACAACAGCACCAGCTCATCTCAACTACGTCCCTTTTCCTCCAAAAGAGGGACATCATAATCTTTAATACCATCTGAAAGACTATCAAATAGAGGTTTCAGAGTAACAGCCGTGTTAGTCTGTATTCGCAAAAAGAAAAGGAGTACTTGTGGCACCTTAGAGACTAACCAATTTATTTGAGCATGAGCTGTAGCTCACGAAAGCTTATGCTCAAATAAATTGGTTAGTCTCTAAGGTGCCACAAGTACTCCTTTTTTTTTTTTAATCTAATAGAGGTGTTTTCCTTCTAAAGACTTTCTAAGGCTAAAGGGAAAGGGAACAAGGGATATTAAATAGGCTTTTATTTTAACACTTCACATTTCAAATATCTCAACCGTTTTTCCTTCTTTCACTGTATCTGTAATAAAAGGTTTTTAAATGGTGTTTGTGCCATGGTACTAAGCAGGCTGAGGTCTCAGTTTTAAACAAGGTTTGGTATGCAATTTAATTTTGGACAGCTCCAAGTCATATAAACAGCTTTAACTTTTAGGGTCCATATATTCCATTTAAATTAATGCAGCATGACCCACATTGTATCTGACCTAGGAACATGCTACCATCCGGTCAATTCATTGGCTGACACTACATTTTAGGTATTCCATGATGTAATTTTATAACAAACAGAATTATTAGGTTGTACATGGACAGCTTCCCCAACTCATCCCACCTGTTCATAATTAACTGTAGAAAAGAGGCAAGTATTTGCTTACATAAAACGAAATGTAGGTTGCTCCAAAGCGACCTTTGTTTTGGCAGTGAATGTGAACAACCCCAGGTGCAGTGTATTGTGTGAGTGCAAGAGAAGCAGCCAGAAACACCACAGAGGCAGACGGAGAAGGCAGCAGAAAGACAAGGGATAACCAGAGAAGCACTTGTAGCAGGACTCTGAAAGAAATCTAAGAGACAGAGCTTTTTTGGTAGAGTGCTGGCTGGAAAAAAGAGGCTTGGGATATTGAGCAAGAAAGCTGCTTTCTATTGTTTGATTCCTACTGTATTCAGGGAAACAGGATTACATCAAAAAATACCTTACTCCGAACATCAGTTTCTTCTCCTAACAGGAACAATCCCCAAATATTGGCTCATGATATTTTGTATTTCCCTTTTAAAAAAAATGGGGGGGGGAGAAGGGAAGGAGGTGGTAATTATAGCCACAGGTAGAAGGAAATGTACAATCTTCTAGGTGATTATAGCCCCAGGTGTAGTGGCTGGAGAGGAAAACGATGTTTACCAGAACTCCCTTCCCATCTCACCCCTTCCCTGCTCAGCCAGTTCGCAAATTAAGAGGTCACTTTGGTGCATATTCCTGAGAGATGATTCAATAAACACTAGCTTAAAAGTAATCAAAGAAGTTCCTGGTAACTTTACATTTAAATGTAGATTCCCGCTTTCAATTGTATCCCAAAAGGTACAGTAGGTAGTCACAGAAGGAACTGTGGTTTGAGCATTGGCCTGCTAAACCCAGGGTTGTGAGTTCAATCCTTGAGGGGGCCATTTAGGGATTTGGGGCAAAAATTGGGGATTGGTCTTGCTTTGAGCAGGGGGTTGGACTAGATGACCTCCTGAGGTCCCTTCCAACCCTGATATTCTATGATTCTAAGGAAAATAAAATATTTGAATAGAATCATCATACAGAACAAATCCTCCAAAATTTTAATTCCCTGCCCTTTCTTTCCTGTTTCTCTGCAGATGCCATTCAGAATTTTAAAGTACACAGTTACATGAGTGCCTCTTTCCTATGCCGCAGACATTTTGTGAATAAAGTACTCTATGAAGCCTACGTGCGTACACACACAAAAACCCACCCCCCAAGTTTGGCACAAAAAAGGTCATTGCAGACAAAATAAGCTGCATCAAATTTACATTTGCATCTGTTGTTGAAGCAAAATGAAATGTCACTGGTGAAAGTGCAATTTAAATAAAATATTCAGATACAAGTATGTATATTATATCCATTTACAACAGGAGGGGAACTTAATAAACCCAAGTTTCAATAATCATTATGAATTGCAAAGAAGCCACAAGGTAAGATCTAGAAAGATCATCACATTCAAATCTGGAGTATTTTCCAAAGGTTTAAATTGATTCTTATATACATATTATATATAAAAATAATTTGGCTAGTGGGAGTTTTGTATAAAAAGAAAGCATAACAAAACAAGAACGCAATGTTTTCAGGTCTCTCTAGAACCTTAAAGTTTCTAATGAAGGAAACATCTCCTGCTGTGTTTCATCAGAAAAAGCCAATAAAAGTTTTATTAAAATGTACCGTAACAGAGAAGAAAAGTTTTAAGTAGAGTCTCTGTACAGTGTAATAAGAATTTTGTTCATAAAAATGCTTAGGCTTTCATTAAAAAGATCAAGGAACCAAAATAAAATTAGTTTATAAAAAAATATAAATGTAAGTCTTGCAGAATACCACTTAGCTGGAAGTGTAATTTTTACGATGCAATGCAAATCAGGGCATCTTTTGTGAAAAATAAGTAAATGTAAAGTAAGTTTGTTAAAGACTTAGAGGAAAGGACTGAAAAAACTAAGGGTTAAGGGACATTATAGGGTTGGAAATAAAGTAAAACAGATTTATCCAAAGCAAGTATCGATGAGCTGAAGAAGGGATTATGAGCTCTTGAAGTAAGTCCAGGCCACCTGTACAGCTATGATGTGCCATGCAATGCCTAGCAGACACTGGGTATAAAAGGAAGGAGAAATGGTGGAGGCATCCCCTTGTACATAGATCTGCGCTATGCAAGTCAACTGGCTACACCTCTGGCACGCTTATATTCCACCTGCTTCCTTCTGTACTTCCTTGGCTAGTAAAATCCAGTTCTGAACTTGATGCAAATTTACTGTTCACTAAATAACTGGGGGGCGGGGGGGGGCGGGGAGAGAGAGAAAAAGAGTTAAGAAGGCTTATTCCTTCACAATAAAGTACTTGCAGCATATCATAGAGGTGGTGGTGGGGGAACAAAATTATCTGCAATTTTGCAAATTTAGTCTGTTGGAGCAAGTAAAGTTTAGGACCTAAGTCAGACTGTTTTTAATTCTTTTAACAATGATGTATGTGATGTCCATTGCCACTAAAAGTATCTGAGTGTTGAATGTACAAGTTCAATAATTAAGGTAACCCTTTTGCAAGGTATAGTTGGCAGCAACAAGGACTTGGTTCAAGTAGCTAGAGGTTCCTCTTAAAAAACTGGTAACCATCACCAGATCAAACTCCACCCAGTAATCCAGGGATCACTAAATACTTTTCCTGGATGCCCTGAATAGGCAATAATTCCCCACTCACAAGCACCGAGTCTGTGTATGAAAGAAGGAAAATTTCATTAAGGAAAAAAGGGAATACAGCATCAAATTGGGAAAACCCAGCAACAATCTGTCTATATGAAAGATATACAACACTCTCTCCCTTGGCAACATTAGCAGTAGTCCAATAACTTGGTTCCTCACTGTGAATGTCCATTGGGCAAATGTCCCTTTACTATACCACTTCCTCGTTCCCCATCCATTAAGCCTCAGTCAGGTTGGTGTCAGTGGCTAGCAATCTCCCAGAGTCAAGATGTGCATTCAGGCAGGCCTGTCTCCAAGCGCTTGGAAAACATTGCATGGTCCTGTCTTGTTGCTTCACCACCTAAACCCAGCTATAGTGATTTCAGCTTTATTTAGTAGCTGGGTAGAAGGGCCTTCGCAGGAGTTCACTCAAACTCAGCTCTACAATTGTCAAATAATCCTCCAAATGGCACAGGATCTTTAGTGGCGGAGAGGCATACAGAACCTTTGAGCAGAGTTCTTGCCCTAGACGTGCACTTCTTGCCCTTTCCCAGTTTCTTCTCTGTTAAGTTCTATTGCCTAACTAATTCTGAGATTGTGCAGTTATGACTCTGAAAGGATCACTGGAGGAATTCTGGGTAGAAAGCTTATGTAGATAAAGTATGTAGTGTAGTTTTAGTCCTGTGGGTCCCAGGATATTAGAGAGACAAAGTGGGTGAGGCAATATATTTTACTGGACTAACTTCTGTTGGTGAGAGAAACTTTCAAGCCACCCAGAGCTCTTCAGGTAGAAGAGCTTGGTGTGGTTCAAAAGCTTGTGTCCAAGTTGGTCCAATAAAATATATTGCCTTGTCTCTCTATGCAAATGAAACTCACTCTAACAGATGGGAGAAAAGAGCTCCTTATTCTTTAGAGCTTCAGGCCACAGTGGTTACGTTAACAATCCTAAACAGGCACATGGGTCAAGTTACCAGCACTCACCTTCACCTCCTCCCACTCATGCCAGTGCAAAGGAAACAAAGTGAAGTGCTCAAAATTACTAAACCAAATAACTTCACCCAAATAGCCTTAAACAACAATTCGAGTCACTGATGGACATCCTCAGTGAGGGAGACCATAAAACCGAATAAGCCTGACTCTATACCAATCTGTCCTGAACCTTGGGATGCTGAACCAGGACAACCAGGATGATCCTAAATGCCTTTGCAGGTCATAGGGCAAAAGATGGTCCTGAAAGTACGTTGGGCCTTGACTAACTATCCTTTAAGATCAAAATTAATAATGGGAAAGGAAGCTGTTTGCCAACATACCCACTGCTTCTGGATGGGGAGTGAATACTATGATGACCTGTCAGGTCACTGCTGGGTACCTTAGTAACCCCCCCACCCCACCCCCCCAAGCTGGAGGAAAGGCTCTAACTAGGAGAGGGTACTTACCCAGTTCAACATCTAGTGATTCAGTGATCCATGATCCCTGGAGTGCAGGCAAGAAAGCAACATCCTGAGGCTGAGTAGAGAGCCAGAGGCTGTAGGAGCAGCAGTTATGGGAGGGAAGGCCAGGTGGCAAGAGGTCTGAGTAATGGGACTGAAAGCAAAGAGCTGATCGGGTAAGCAACTGGTCACTGGCAACTGGTCAAAAATTGCAAGAGCTTCAGGATACAGTGTGGTAATCTGTAAGCAGGAGAAATGGCACAACTGCACATGCAACATCAGGACAACAATGCAGACAGGCCCCCTACAGGTCCATGGAAGAGAGAGCTGATGGATTTACAGGCCAATGTTAGCCTGAGGAGCATCATCTTTTTATCCCTGTATCATTTAAATATCCCTGAGTTAGGAACTACTGGACTGATCTATGGTCCAAGTGTGACAGTAATTGTACCTAGGGTATTTGATTTATTTCTAGCAACTCTAGTAACTTAGTTCTGTTACTTCCTCTCAGAGTGCTAATGAGAACCCATCAGTCTAGAGCCTTGTGTTTGGAGCATATCTAGTGTTTGCTGTTCCCAGCTCATGCTACCAGACATCTAGCAGGGACTGTACTACAGCAATGCTCTGCAGTGGGTTCAGTTACAGACATACTTTTCTGGATTGTGTCATTCAAACTCTTCCTATGTTTCAGGTGTGCATACCACAGCCCTCTATGGATAAAATTATGTTACGCTCCAATAGCTGACTCTCAGAGGATAAAAATCCTAATACTTCCACAACTAACAGATTCCCCTTTTGTTTAAGGGATAGTGTCAGATATCTTGGAAACAGTCCCAAATTCCATCTCCATGGAGGATCCTGAAATCTATATGGCCTTGTTGATTGGCTGAGTTGACCAATGATGCCCATCAACACAAAACAGTTTTGCGTGGTAATCGGACATTCACTTCATCGAACCAAATAGCATTCTACAACAACATGTTAAACCATAAGTGTCACAATATTAACTTAACTCCCACAACTATTAGTAACTCATAATTTATGCTATTCAGAAATGGACAGTAAATAAGGTTAGAGAATTGGGAGTCGGATAAACACAAGGGTGAGGAAAAAAAGAAGAGTGAGAGGCTGATTTTAATTAACCTTCAGTAATAATCTCCCTTTGGATACCATTTGTCAGCATTTACCGGCAAAGTAAAGTGACTTGTGCAAGCTTACCCAGCAGGCCAGCGGCCAAGTTGGGAACTGAACCCAGTTTAGTGCTATATCCACTAAACCACACTGCCACATTTTCCTTAGACATTTAAATGAACAACAATAAATTATTTTTTTTTCTTATGGCTAATCCTGGGCCTGAGTACTCTGGCTGTTTGCTGGGATCTCGCAGGATCTAGAGAATAGGAATCTTTGCTCCTCAGGATGAAAAACAAAAGCAAAGCTACTCCCAGGCCACTACTACAATCTCAGAGCATTGATATGCTCTCACTCATGGATGAGGAATGGCCGGTCAATCCATATGATCATGTAACAGCTGGGCTATGCCCTATTCCTTCCTAATATAGGTCCTCCCCCAAAGCAGAGTGCCGAGCAGAGGTCCACTAGGAGTGGGGCATAATGATTCCCTGCATATTGTTCTCAAATCCTGAACCACATTCCATAGTTGTCTGGCAACTGCTGAGCTACTAATGGATTATAGTGTATCACAGAACACACTCAACAAATGCAGCTAGTTCATTTCTTCAGGCTTTCCTGGCTTTCTTTTTTAAAAAACTTTATTTTATGTTCATCCATAATTTTAATTTAATGGTTCAATTAACACTAAAGTGTGCCTTTTTTGAACAGCTTGCTGTTTCCTTTTCAGGAATAATATAAATGTCAGTTCTTGTTCAATTCATTTTACAAGAAGTTCTCAAGTTAAAATATTGCAAAGAGTCCTCTTGGTCTTATAAATTAGCATTGAACAATACAAAGCCTCTAAATGGAATAAAACTGATTAATACCCAGAAATATCTTGGGCAATAATCACGCATTATATAGAGATTGTAATCTAATAAGCAAATAGAATTCTTGATAACACTTGCTCAGCAAACTTGCTAAACATGCATATCGTATAATGTGAGTCAGACAGTTCTTGTATTTTCCTGCTGCTTCTTGGTAACATCCATCTACCTTTCAGGGATATTGTACTTCTAACCAAGCTACACAATCCCACCATCCACAGTTCTAACAAAAAGCAGTGCTTCTAAAGTTGTGACACCCAAGATTAATGTATCGGTTACATTACGTGATATTCTGCAATATAACCAATTACATGTTGACACCTACAGTCGGTGTGGGTGCATTTTATGTATGGTAAGGAAGACTATGGACAATAGCAAAAAGAAAAGGAGTACTTGTGGCACCTTAGAGACTAACCAATTTATTTGAGCATGAGCTCAAATAATCTGATGAAGTAATTCATCTTCATCTGATGAAGTGAGCTGTAGCTCACGAAAGCTCATGCTCAAATAAATTGGTTAGTCTCTAAGGTGCCACAAGTACTCCTTTTCTTTTTGCGAATACAGACTAACACGGCTGTTCCTCTGAAACCTATGGACAATAGCTTTCAAATACAATAGACTAGCTATCAGTATGAGCAATGGATATAAATACTTAATTGCCTCATGACCACAATGATATTTGACAGATTGATAGTGTTGTGCCAATATACAGGGTTGCTAAAACACATAATGCATGGTTTGGGGAGATAAGAGGAGAGTTGGTATCCCTGGTGATGAAATTTGGAGACTGGGATCCCTCTACACATTTTTCCCCCAGTATCCCTCCATGATCTGCTTATGGATAATTCATTAGTATTTAATCTTTCTACTGTTTACAGTTCAGATGAACAAATACCAGATCAAGCACTATGGGACTTTACAAACATGTTTCTAATGAAAAATACAAACTCAGGACTTCAGAAAAAACAGACTTTGACTCCCTCAGGGAACTGATGGGCAGGAACACCTGGGAGAATAACATGAGTGGGAAAGGAGTCTAGGAGAGCTGGCTGTATTTTAAAGAATCCTTATTGAGAATGCAGGAACAAACCATCCCGATGTGTAGAAAGAATAGTAAATATGGCAAGTGACCAGCTTGGCTTAATAGTGAAATCTTCGGTGAGCTTAAACTCAAAAAAGGAAGCTTATAAGAAGTGGAAGATTGGACAAATGACCAGGGAGGAGTATAAAAATATTGCTCAGGCATGCAGGAGTGAAATCAGGAAGGCCAAATCACACCTGGAGTTGCAACTAGCAAGGGATGTTAAGAGTAACAAGGAGGGTTTCTACAGGTATGTTAGCAACAAGGTGGTGGTCAGGGAAAGTGTGGGCCGCTTACTGAATGGGGGAGGCAACCTAGTGAGAGAGGATGTGGAAAAAAAGCTAATGTACTCAATGCTTTTTCTGCCTCTGTCTTCACGAACAAGGTCAGCTCCCAGACTACTGTATTGGGCAGCACAGTATGTGGAGGAGGTGACCAGCCCCTGTGGAGAAAGGAGTGGTTCAGGACTATTCAGAAAAGCTGGACGAGCACAAGTCCATGGGGCTGGATGCACAGCATCCAAGGGTGCTAAAGGAGTTGGCGGATGTGATTGCAGAGCTATTATCTTTGAAAACTCATGGCAATTGGGGGAGGTCCCAGATGAATGGAAAAAGGCTAATGTAGTGCCCATCTTTAAAAAAGGGAAGGAAGAGGATCCGGGGAACTACAGGCCAGTCAGCCTCACCTCAGTCCCTGGAAAAATCATGGATCAGGTCCTCAAGGAATCAATTTTGAAGCACATCGAGAAGAGGAAAGTGATCAGGAACAGTCAGCATGAATTCACCAAAGGCAAGTCATGCCTGACTAATCTAATTGCCTTCTGTGACGAGATAACTGGCACTGTGGATGAGGGGAAAGCGGTGGACATGTTATTCCTTGACTTTAGCAAAGCTTTTGATACAGTCTCCCACAGTATTCTTGCCAGCAAGTTAAAGAAGTATGGGCTGGATGAATGGACTATAAGGTGGATAGAAAGCTGGCTACGTTGTTGGGCTCAATGGGTAGTGATCAATGGCTCCATGTCTAGCTGGCAGCCGGTATCAAGTGCGGGTCGGTCCTGGGGCCGGTTTTGTTCAATATCTTCATAAATGATCTGGAGGATGGTGTGGATTGCACCCTCAGCAAGTTTGCAGATGACACTAAACTGGGAGGAATGGTAGATATGCTGAGGGTAGGGATAGGATACAGAGGAACCTAGACAAATTAGAAGATTGGGCCAAAAGAAATCTGATGAGGCTCAGCAAGGACAAGAATCCCATGCACCGCTACAGACTAGGGACTGAATGACTAGGCAGCAATTCTGCAGAAAAGCACCTAGGGGTTACAGTGGATGAGAAGCTGGATATGAGTCAGTGTGCCTTTGTTGCCAAGAAGGCTAACTGCATTTTGTGCTGTATAAATAGGAGCATTACCAGCAGGTCGAGGGACATGATCATTCCCCTCTATTTGGCATTGGTGAGGCCTCATCTGGAGTACTGTGTCTGGTTTTGGGCCCCATACTACAAGAAGGATGTGGAAAAATTGGAAAGAAAGAGTCAGGTGGAGGGCAACAAAGATGATATAAATCATGTGCTCCAGCCCCCTAGAAGAGAGGTTGAGGGAACAGGGATTATTTAGTCTACAGAAGAGAAGAATGAGGGGGAATTTGATAGCTGCTTTCAACTACCTGAAAGGGGGTTCCAAAGAGGATGGATCTAGGCTGTTCTCAGTGGTAGCAGATGACAGAACAAGGAGTAATGGTCTCAAGTTGCAGTGGGGGAGGTTTAGGGTGGATATTAGGAAAAAAACATTTTCACTAGGAAGGTAGTGAAGCACTGGAATGGGTTACCTAGGGAGGTGGTGGAATCTTTCCTTGGGAGTTTTTAAGGTCAGGCTTGACAAAGCCCTGGCTGGGATGATTTAGTTGGGGATTGGTCCTGCTTTGAGCAGGGGGTTGGACTAGATGACCTCCTGAGGTCCCTTCCAACCCTGATATTCTATGACAGCTGAAAAATGGATGGCGGGGGGAAATAAAGAGGATGAAGCATGAAGAAATTTAATATGCTATACATACAGTTTCTTTGGCGATCTCAGGGGATGACGGATGCCTTTAGCAAGTAGGGTTTCAGTTTAAAAGGGTCCAAACAAACAGAGTTTGGAGTAACAGTGCTCTAGTTTCCAACTCTAGTGGAATAGTGGTCTACTGCTGATTGACATTAGGTAGTCAATACACAGTGGAGAGATATTGGCTGGCTTTAAGGATCAATCACATTCCAAAGGATTATACAAAATCCAGTGGGGGCATAGCCAATTTAAGTTAAATATGGGATCTAGCTAAGTGGGGTGATACTACAATTATTTGAGGGTTTACACTTCTAACTGCAGCTTTAGTGTAACAACAGATATGAAGAGCGAGAACACTGGGCGAAATCCTGGCTCCACAGACAAAGGACAAGACACCCATTGGCTTCTGTGGAACCAGGATTTCACCAGGTATTCATACACTATGCATTCAAGGGCCATTTACAATTTTTATTTACAAAAAATCCTTATATATAAAAAACAGACATGGCATATGGTAAACCACTTCTATACTCAGGGGGGGAAATTGCAATACACTGACATGCTGAAGCATAAATTCTGTGCCAAAATAGCAACCTTAAGGTTCTTTTGTGAACTTTAATATAAACACGTATTTAACAT
This sequence comes from Lepidochelys kempii, assembly GCF_965140285.1. Classification (NCBI taxonomy): domain Eukaryota; kingdom Metazoa; phylum Chordata; order Testudines; family Cheloniidae; genus Lepidochelys; species Lepidochelys kempii. The sequence goes on from NC_136388.1 coordinate 31,130,582, forward strand.
GGAAAATATAAAGAGAGAATATTGTAGTTCTTTATTCAGTCAGTGTTTCAGGTTTAAAAATGAATTCATGCTTTTGTTTACCTTCTCTTCCAGCATGTACCTTTGCAGTAGTGTATGTGTCACACTATAATGAAACCAAGATCATTTCCAGAGATGGAAGTGATTTTGTTGCAAATGAGATGTAGATGTATTCTTAAAGTCTCATGACCATTAAAAAATAATCAGAATATTAAGAAAATCTAAATTACAAAATCAAAATAGCTAAAAGCTTAGAAGCAAAAGAAAAACCAATACAGATTAGAAAAAGTAAAATATTCAGCTTTTTCTATTGGTTAAGCGTATGGATGCTTGTCATTGTCCATAAATTTGCAGCTAACTTTCAGTTTATTTTAAATCAATTGGGGGAAGGAGAGTAGTGTGAAAAATCAAAATGCATGAACAGTTTTTAAAGTAAGTAACAGATAAAAGCATTTCATAATGAAGTGGAATTAAATAGATTCTCTTCTCAGCTCTGAGCAGTTATTTCCAATATTCCCTTAAGTGATGTACAATATAGCAGGATAAAATAGGAAGAACACGATATTTTTTTCTGAAATATTTCAAATGTCATAACATACTCCAATATTTTTGATGAAAAAAATCAGATTATGGCTCTTGTATCTTCAGAAGTTAAGACAAGACTTTGAGACTAAGACCATATTATGTTGCACCCTGGCTTGCTTGCAGCTAATATAATATGTTTTCCTTTGATTTGTTGAGACTCTTCAGTTCACTGAAATCATGAGGACTAGAACCTTAACTTTCATTAAAAAAATGAGAGCTTTATAACCTTCAGGTATTATGAGACTCCCTATGAAGTTGTGATTTGGCAGCACTGCCCCGTGGGGATTAAGATCTACCAAAACAAAACAGGGATCAACAATTCAGGTCCGGTCCTGTATGGGTACAAATCATAGATCAGCTTGCTATCCTCAGGGCTTTTCAAGCCAGCCTGGAGGTCCACAATATTGGATTAAGATTATTACATTCACTTCAGGATTTTGCCAAAGCTGTATTATAATGGAGCCTAATTCAAAGTACTACCCCCTTTAGATTCCCATAGTCTACATTAAGTGTGAGGATGCAGCTTACCTCTCCAATACCTGGATACAGCCAGACCTCAGTTTTTTCAGTTGGGTCTCAGTTGTCCTACACTGGTTCACACTGTCCTTCTGGTGCTGGGATAGTTTGGATGCTTTGGCTGGAGGTCTAAATCAAGAGTCCTCCCATTCTGTGACAAACAGTCCAAATGAAAACAAAGATCATCTCTGCTTTGCAAAGTCCTTCTCCTCCTCTGACTCATGGCCTTCTCTCCAGCATCTCAATATTCTCCCCTTCTGGTAGGGGCTTACAACAGTCCTTTGCCCTTTAGTCACAGGGGTACCAGCTCACCCTATCCACCCCCCGCCCTCCTGGTTCAAGTGGCACATCTTAGTTATGGAGGAGTCCTTGGCTACCCTCTATTCCCCTGTTTTGTCCCTGTTTAGAGGGACAGCCATTTCTTCCAGGCTGAATGTACCACTCCACTCCTCAGCTGGTGGTGGCCATTTTCTGACTCCACCTCAAATAGGAACCCAGTAATCTCTTACCCTCTCCAAAAGTCACTTTTTATATAATTCTGCTGTCTCATGAGCTTTCCTAGTCATGTGACCTGTTCAGCTACATGCTCGGTGAGGAACCTAGGCAAAAGGTGAGAGATGGCCCAGACTCCCATGTTAAGGACCAGAGCACCCTGTGCCAAGGAAAAGTGAGTTCACAAAGAATGTTCCAGGCAGGGCTGTGCCCATTTGGAGTGTATATGGAAAAAAAAAAAAACAAATAACATGTGTTTGTGTAGTTCTCCAGCTAATTTGCTTGTCAAAAAACTTCATTAGGATTTCAGAGCACAACCCATTCCCCTTTGATCAATTATAATAAATTTAAGAAGAAAACATGTTGTCATTTTCTGGCTTAGGACATTAAGAGAGGCTCTAGATGGAATCACTTTCTTGGATCTCAATACATTGTACCATTTATTTTCTATGTATATTACATGTCATTCCCTAAACTCCTGTGTCCAAATACTTGGCATGTACCTTATGCCATTCTACAGTCATTGTTTTAATGGTATTCCATTCCTCGGTGTCCGAGAATTATCCTGTTTTCACAGAATGCCTGGCTTATTTTAAAAATGTCTCAAATCAGTTATTTAATACAGCAATCATTAGAAATTTCCTGTTGTGTATGGAGAAACTCAGGGCCAGATGTTTAAAAGGTATTTAAGTGCCTAACTCCCACTGGGTCTCAATCCCTATTATATGGAAATACATTACTTTACAGAGCAGCAGTATTCTAAAAATATTCAAAAGTAGTGACTACTCAGAGTAGAAAGTTTGTAGAAATGTTAACAGTGAAAGTGATTCATTCCATAAGGTACATGTCTGAGCACTCCTTTCCCAGCACATTCTAACTTCGGATTACATTTTATTGCAGTGACGCTATTTTTATTCTAGCTTTTTACAAGTTGATTCTACTGAAGACCAATAACTTTATCATAAAGCAAAACAGGATTTACCAGAACTGCAACGTTATCTCCTCCTTGTCATCACAACTGAAGAATTATAAGGAAATAATCTTGCAGTTCTATCAACTCTGAACCACTATTGACTATTATAATTGCATTTTTAATAAGTATGGGGTTCTGCCAAGTTTCTGCTCACTGCAAACTCTTCCTGTAATTTGCTGCATAAGCAGATGTATATATTCCAAATTATTACAGGGGAAAACAGAAAGGAGAGGAGGAGACGACACATGGAAAATAGATGCAGAAATTTTTTATGTTGCATCAAACTTTTATGTAAATACACACATGATAGTAAAAGTAGTAAGAGCTATGATATCTCAGGAAAAAAGAAATCTTCCTGACAAACAAGGTCACCTAAGGAGAACTTAACATTAATGGCAATAACGTCCAAGGAAAAGAATTATATAAATATGCTGTTTTCACTGGCACAGGAGAAAGTCTGGTCTTGTAGGAAAGTGACAATTATTCTGCCTGTGTGCTTACCCTGTAAGCCAGTAAAATAATATCATTCAACACAATTGGTTATACGACTTCAGAGTAGTTTATGGCTTGATTCTGCACCACCTAATAGGATCTTTGCCATTGACTGCAGCGAGTACATGCCTGGGCCCTTTGCAGCTTGTAAGCATCCATATACCTTTTATTTCACTAGATGTTCTGTAGGCCAGTGGTTCTCAAAGCCGGTCCGCCGCTTGTTCAGGGAAAGGCCCCGGCGGGCCAGACTGGTTTGTTTACCTGCCGCGTCCACAAGTTCGGCCAATCGCGACTCCCACTGGCTGCAGTTCACCGCTCCAGGCCAATGGGGGCTGCGGGAAGGGCAGCCAGCACGTCCCTTGGCCTGCGCCGCTTCCCACAGCCCCCATTGGCCTGGAGCAGCGAACCGCAGCCAGTGGGAGCCGCAATTGGCCACACCTGTTGACGCGGCAGGTAAACAAACAAATCCGGCCAGGGCCTTTCCCTGAACAAGCAGTGGACCGGCTTTGAGAACCACTGCTGTAGGCAATAATTTACCATTTACAGTTTAGACATAAAATGTTCAAAATCCTAAAACAACTTAGGACATTTTAGCACACACTTTATGACTGAGGGGCTTGGTAAGATCTGAGTACTACAACCCTGTCCTGACACTTCCCTTTATTTGTATCTACATTGGTTAAATTACAAGCCTCTTCTATTGGGCATCCATCCTAGACAAGCCAGTAATGGCCTAGTGCAAACTTTGAACTCTATGCTCCCTCTGTGCAAACCACATGGACAATTAATGCAAAAAAAACCTCCCCTATCACTCAAGGCCATGGAGCTCAGAGACCAAGACCTCTTTGTGAGTTTTTCTGTAACATGGCCTTAACCTATAGAAGTGACCATTCCAATTAGTGTGGCTTATGCCCTCCATCCCTTGTACTTCCCGCTTTATCCATATGGCCCAAGGGACATATCAATTTTTGCAGAAGGGGAAGGTGGCCAAGCAGAGAAGAAGGAATATCCCACCTTTTTTACCTCTCCACAGGTCTTACTGGGGGCAGATATGGTCGAATACAGGCCATTCATGTTATTTGGGGTCAAGAAAGGCTCAGCGTTGTGGATAATTTGGATAAGCACCTGTGCTGGGCAAATACAGCAGAGAAACATGTTCCTCAGGCATTCATTTGGATTTCTAGTGAATTTGCTCTGGTCAGTCTCATGTTTTAGTCCTTATTTTCCATGGAAGCATAAGAAATTGAGATTTACTGACATTAATGTTCATGCAAACAACATGTTAAAATTGCATGCACAAGTATTTACAGAAATCAAATTTTAAAAAGTCACACTGAAATATTTGTATTGGAAGTGCTTACTTGCTCTTCCAGCCAGGGAAATACAGTTAAGCACTCTGATTAGGAATATGAATTATTGAATACTTGCAAACTTATGAGCAACCCATCCAAAGGAGAAAAATTCTCAACATAATTTGATGAAACAGGATGATATGACAGTGGATAGCTCATGTGCTGAAATTCAGTGCAAATTATTCTTCATCCTAGCAATCACCCACGTACTTAGTCAGTCAATTACATATGTTCAAAAGTCAACCTAAGACATAGGAAACAAAAAAGTGTGGGCACTCAGCAAGACAGCAAGCCTTGGAAAGGTGCCTGTCTGGCATTACACTGAGACACACAAGAATAACTATGAGTTTGGAGGAGGGGGAAAAGGCACCTTGCAAACTCAAAAAGAAAAGGAGTACTTGTGGCACCTTAGAGACTAACCAATTTATTTGAGCATAAGCTTTCGTGAGCTGCAGCTCAATTCATCAGATGCATGCGATGAATTGAGCTGTAGCTCACGAAAGCTTATGCTCAAATACATTGGTTAGTCTCTAAGGTGCCACAAGTACTCCTTTTCTTTTTTGCGGTTACAGACTGACACGGCTGCTACTCTGAAACCTTGCAAACTCACAAGATGCTAATAGGAGTAATAAATTGCCCATATTGTAATACAGAAAGAGTCATACTTAAAATGAAATGGAGAACAATGTAGGGACATGCAACAAAAGTCAGCTTTAGCTAAGACAGGGTGTTCAATAATTTGCTAAAACTCAGCAGGGCCAGGATAAGGAGGAAGACACAGACATTACTCCGAGCTTTTTTTGCATAGGGAGTTCTGCTAACCAAGGCATGATATTTCATTGAAGGCTACTCCGTGCTGTTGCCTCTGAACACAATCAAAATTATTCCTGGCAGCTGCCAGCCTCAGAATTCCTGAATCCAAATTCCTGACCCTAGCTGGCCATAAGAAAGATAACCTGGTCTTACAGAGGAAGAATTCATGCCATTTTTGTCACCATGTGTTTGGATATATTTTCTCTTCCTTTTTATAGTTCCCCCTCTGAGTTTTTAAAATGAAAAATATTTAAAGGATTCTAGACTTTCTTCCAAGCGTCAGATCAAGTACTAGAGGGAGCGTATTTCTATCCCAATCAGATCTTCTCAGAGATATCTTCAGGAGTGCAAGTAGGGCAGTACCCTCCAATATGCAGTACCAGTAAGAGATTTTTAGCAGGTACAGGGTACTGGAGGGTGTGCTCTGCTCCTTAAAGGAGCAGAATGGGGTTAGGGAGGGCATTCATTCTTTAAATGGCTTTAACAGCACAATGCATATGCTAACAAACTTAAACAAAGGTTTTGTTTAAATTTGTTAGCATATGCATTGTGCTGTTACCTTGGTCAGGAGTCCTCAAAAGGGGAGGGGGGGGGAGACAGAAGGTGTTTAAACAGTGTTTTTGATTCTGTTTCTCCCCATTGGTCTGAATTATCCAGGACATCCATAGTGCATCACATCAAGTCCAAATCATTAGAGGAATGCCTCTGCTTGCACTGACCAGTGGAAGTTTGGAGTCTGATGTCAGCCCAGTTTTGCAACCTTACAGGAATCAGAGTAGCAGCCGAGTTAGTCTGCATCCGCAAAAAAAGAAAAAAGGAGGACTTGTGGCACCTTGGAGACTAACAAATTTATTTGAGCATAAGCTTTCATGAGCTACAGCTCACTTCATCAGATGCATGCAGTGGAAAATACAGTGGGGAGATTTATATACACAGAGAACATGAAACAATGGGTGTTACCATACACACTGTAATGAGAGTGATCAGGTAAGGTGAGCTATACCAGCAGGAGAGCGGGGCGGGGGTGTGGGAACCTTTTGTAGTGATATCTATTCAGGGGACACCATCATAGAGCCTAATCATATCAGCCACACTATCAGAGGCTCGTTCACCTGCACATCTACCAATGTGACATGTGCCAGCAATGCCCCTCTGCCATGTACATTGGCCAAACTGGACAGTCTCTACACAAAAGAATAAATGGACACAAATCAGACGTCAAGAATTATAACATTCAAAAACCAGTCAGAGAACACTTCAATCTCTTTGGTCACTCGATTACAGACCTAAAAGTGGCAATTCTTCAACAAAAAAACTTCAAAAACAGACTCCAATGAGAGACTGCTGAATTGGAATTAATTTGCAAACTGGATACAATTAACTTAAGCTTAAATAAAGACTGGGAGTGGATGGGTCATTACACAAAAAGTGAAACTATTTCCCCATGTTTATTCCCCCTGCCGTTCCTCAGATGTTCTTGTCAACTGCTAGAAATGGCTCACCTTGATTATCACTACCAAAGGCTTTTTTCTCCCTCTCCTGCTGGTAATAGCTCACCTTACCTGCTCACTCATTACAGTGTGTATGATAACACCCATTGTTTCACATTCTCTGTGCATATAAATCTCCCCACTGTATTTTCCACTGAATGCATCCGATGAAGTGAGCTGTAGCTCACAAAAGCTTATGCTCAAATAAATTTGTTAGTTTCTAAGGTGCCACAAGTCCACCTTTTCTTCTTACAGGAATCAGGTGTTGTCCCCAGTGTACACAGAATTATAGTTTGCAGCTAACCTACTCTTGTGACGTTGCACCCCATAATGCTTTAGAAATATGCTTATGAGTGTAAATATGACATAACTGGAATATGTTTTATGCTAGATATGCCATGTAACATATCTTTGCAAAGGTTATGATCTACTGAATATATTCATCTTATTTGTATGTATGTATCATTTTTATATCTGAAGTTATGAGCATTGGCTCTATGCTTGTGTTTAAAGTGTTTGCTGTAGGAAGCACATAAGGCAGATTTGGTCAACATAGTGATAAGAGGTTATTCAAGTAATTGGGAGCACTTAACTAACAATGGACTTTGGGAGACGCCAATCCACACCTGAGCTTTCCTGGGAACGTTCAAACTAACATGTAAACAATGGTGTTGGCCTGCAAAAAGCTGAATCATCCATAAACATGTGATTTGGCCAGGTGGCTACAGACTTCATCTTGTTGCTGTGATGTTGCACAGGAGAACAAAAGGGGTTTCGGCACACAAGAGAGAATATAAAAGGCCCTGGAAACCCCTCCATTTTGTCTTCAGTTGACTCAGAAGATTGCATCTCCAACCCAAAGAGATGGCTGAAAGAAACTGGAATAAAGGACAGTAACTACAGGGGTGAGAATGATTTCTAGTCTGGGTCCAGCAAGGTGTCTAGTCTATAAAAGAAGCTTATTGGAACATCTCTGAGGGTGGGAGCATTATTTTCCTCCTGTATTAGGCCTAGACTTGCGTGTTTTTGTTTTATGTTTTATGCTTGGTAATTCACTTTGTTCTGTCTGTTATTGGAACCACTTAAATCCTACTTTTTATATTTAATAAAATCACTTTTTGCTTATTAATTAACCTAGAGCAAGTATTAACAGCTGTGTATCTCTATCTATTAGTGTTATAGGGGGCAAACAATTTATGAGTTTTACTCTGTATAAGCTTTATACAGAGTAAGACAAATTTGGGGTTTGGATCCCATTGGGAACTGGGTATGTGGGTGCTAGAGACAGGATCACTTTGAGCTGTTTTCTGTTGAGTCTGCAGCTTTTAGGGGACATGGTTCAGACCTGGGTCTGTGTTTGCAGCAGGCTAGCATGTCTGGCTCAACAGGACAGGGTACTGAAGTCCCAAGCTGCCAGGGAAAATGGCTCAGAGGTAGTCTCAGCACATCAGGTGGCAGTCCCAAGGGGATCTCTGTGACCCAACCCATCACAAGTCTAACATGTATTTTGTTAACTGGAACTGGAGCAGCAAAACAAAGAAAACAAATGCCTCATTTTCCAGCTTTGTGGGTGAGAAAAATAATAAGTGACGATTATAATGCCAGACACTGATGGCCTTAAACCAGCTGTCTCAGGAATCTGCCAAGAATTTTCCTGAAAATATGTTCATCTAAGGGCTTGTTTACACTGGCACTTTACAGAACTGCAACCTTCTCGCTCAGGGGTGTGAAAAAACACACCCCTGAGCACTGCAAGTTTCAGCTCTGTAAAGTGCCAGTGTAGACAGTGCACCAGCGCTTGGAGCTATTCCCCTTGAGGAGGTAGGGGTTTTGGGGGGAAAGGGGGGAGAGCTCTCTCCCAGTGCTATGCTGCAACTACAAATGCCATGTTAAAGTGCTGCCCCTGCAGTGCTTTAATGTTGCTAGCAACGACATGCCCTTAGCAGCTGAATTAAGACGTATTACGCGTGCCCACCTTTATTTGAATGAAGCTTCTTCTGATCTGTCACCTCAGGCATTGTCAATTCAATCCAGAACAATTTACAAACTTGGAACTCCTGTAAACCCATAATCATTTCATCAATCCCATTGTAGATAATGGGACTATTTGCATGACTATGGGCCACTTTTGTGGACTGGTAGGAGTTTCAGGAGTCTGATCCTATAAAAGAAGTTGAATCCCCCACTGAAATGCAGTGTTTGGGTACAATACCATAAAGCAGTTTAAAGTACAGTTCTACTTAAAATTTGTCTTTTAATAAGTCATACATATGCTGAAATGGCTCCTCATTCAACTCCCATATTCCACATAAACAGACTGAATACATATTTGAGGGGAAAGTGAGTAATTAAGCATGTTGATGTTTGTATATACAAAGGGGGAGTGGGTCAGAGGGGATGGGGAGATTGTGGGGGCCCCAGGCTGGGCAGGGAGAAGTCACTCGAAGGGTCATGTGAGGAGGTCACATGCCCTCCCCCTTGTGTCCCTCCCATGAGGGCAGTACCACCAAGTAATAATTTCTAGTTGCACCACTGGTTATTGTTAAGATTAACGTAGAAATTCTCCAAAGGAGAAAACTTATGGGGAAAGTGATCAAGGATATGTATGATAACCACACCTTCCTCTTGTAATATAAATTGTGGACGTATCATAGACCTTCTTTGTCTCTTGCCTGGATGAATGTGATCTTAGTTTCATTGACTTTTACAGATTACATTACATCTTACAGACTGAAACTTCACAGAGAAGGGTCAGTTTTGATTAATTTCTCATTTTGAAAAAACTGGAAATGTTTTAAAATTTTCAAAACACTCAATTTCAACATTTTTTAAAACAAAAAAATGGTTTGTCATTCTAAACACTTTTTGTTCTGAATTTTAAGCCAATTATAGTAAAAAAAAGAAAAAATATCAAAATCCTAGACAAAGTACGTGGATTGACCCACACTCTTCCATACCCCACCTCCTTAGTTCTCAAAATTTTTCAAGATTGACTTTTTGTCCTGATTTGGAATGGGAACATTTTTCCAATATCAATTTTTTCCTCCAGATATTGGGCAAGGGGAAGTGGGGAGGGAAAAAACCACCAACATTTCCCACCCAGCTCGTCCCCAGTTTCACAAAAAAAAATACAGGCTGCATCATCTTTCAGGGTATTGCAAGCCTACTCCCCTACAATGTGGTCAATGATGAAAAACATACCTTCTCCACATTTTCCCCTCTCTCCTCTCCCTTTGGTGCAATTTATATTCGTGGGGGAATTCTGCATGACTGTCATGTCCCTTGCAGATTTCTTTGCTTCCCTGCCAAAACATGATTTTCTGACAGGGAAACGAAGGGAAACCGCAAGAGCGGCCACATGACCCTCCCCAGCAGTGCAGGTGCTCCATTTTGGGTACCCAGAGCAGCCAGAAGAGGTAAATCACTGTGAGGGAGGGAGGCAGGGCTGGGGATGCCCCAGCTGGTGTCTCCTACCCTGTGCCGGGCTCAGCTGCTAGTCCTGACTGGGCTAGGGAGGACAAGACTTCCTCTTCCATTACAATGAGCGGTTGGGGCTGGGTCAGACCCACCCCCAAAAACCTCCCCTCACTGCAGGAAGCTCTGCACCTCACTCACATCACTCCTCAGCCACAGGGGAAGGGGTCTCGATTCAGGGACCTGCCCCCATCTGCCCAACCCCCTCATACTCAGACCTCACCACCGAGCCTCAACCCCTGCATCTGGGCCTTCACCCCTGCATCCAGACCATCCCCCCCACTCAGCCCCCTGCACTCAACCCCCCACCCTGATGAGCCCCCACCCCCTCTACACCTGGACCATCCTGACAAGCCCCTGCATCCAGACACCCACCCCACTTAGCTCCATCCAGCTGCTCCTGGACCTTCACCCAACCAAACCCCACTTCCCCCACACCCAGTTTGGGGAGCTTGGCAGGGGCAGACCCCTCCCACCATGCTGAGCCCTAGCCACCTTCACCTGGATTTCTCCTGCAGAATTCCATTGCCCCTACATCTGGGCCATCCTCACCCGCCCCCCCCCCCCCCCGAGTTCCTGTGTATCCAGATCCCCCTCAACCTTCATTTTTGCCCCCTCAGCACCTTCATTGCAAACCTATGCAAGAATCAAGGACAAGCTGAGCCAGCATGTTCACAAAATCTGAAAGCATAACTACCTTTTTTCAAAAGGCAATTGCATGTGTTCCCTTTTGATGATACCATTTAGTGATAGTTTAATAAGTGCTGCCTTAGATCTTCATTTGAGGCTCCGTGAACAATTAACAACCTTTACTGCAATTATACTATAGTTTGTTAATTCATATGTTTTTAAACATCTAACCTCATTTGTTTTCAGAAACATTAAAGCTCTGGTGTTAAAAGTATTCCTTTCTGGAGTTAGTTAATCCTGTGCTAAATCTGAGAAGTCAGCTCAACAACAATTGAGAAAGAGTCAAAAGGAGGACATAATTTCAGTTATAGCTTATTTCAACACATTTCTCTAATTGTTAATTGGCCCGTCCTGGACAATGTAGATAATTAGGTTATATTTTCCCCTTCATTTCATAGTATTTCCACTTGTGTACACTGTGCCTGGGAGAACAAGCTGAGGGGAAAATACCATATAGTGTAGTAATTAGGGAACATACCAATGCAGAGTTGTGAATCACATCAAGAACATTCACATGTACTCAGTGAAAGGTTTCCACTAGAAAGCAACTAGCTGACTATTTAAAGAGACTTGCCTAGAGTCATACTATTTCTTGTAGAGGTACAGACTAAAGCACCCAAGGATGAACTGAAAGTTTAATACTCAAACGGATATAGAATACGCAAATGCAGGAGGCAGTGTTGCCTAGTGGGCAGTGCACTAGACTGGGACTCAGGAGACCTTGGTTCTATTCCCAGCTCTGCCACTAGACTTTTGAGTTATTCTGGACAAGTCACTTCACATTCCTGTCCCTCAGTTTCTCCATCTGTAAAATGGAGATAATGATACTGAGGGCCTTTGTAAAACATTGAGATCTACTAGTAAAAAGCACAATATATATAAAAAAAAGTGAGGTATTATATTAGCCAAGCTCTTGTTGAACCTTTTGGACCTCCAAAAGTGGATTAATTCTGGAACTGAAAGACTTCCAGTGCTTCTTATTTGTAGAAAGAACTATGACAAGTGAACCATGCCAATTCTGGCAAGAATGAGGAAGTGCAGCGCTGTGTGAAAAACTCTTTGGTTTGAGTCTGAGAAAATTCCCACCAAGTCTTGTTTAATCTTTAACAATCTCAAGTGTGCAATACAAACCCAGCAAGGGGACCTTCTGCAGCACTTATTTAATCCCAGCAACCATCAAGATAATTACCCAATTCCAGTGAACTTGTTTGAAATATTAGATAGGGTACAGACACACCTCCTAATGATCTTCAACTGTCCTTAAAGGGAAGACACTCATTTTAGGTTCACACCTGATACTGTTCCACTCTTTTCAATAGAAACAGTGAAACAAGAAACTGGTCTGGTAGAAAGTAAAATTTACAATAAAGGCAATAAATCCCATAGTAAAAATTTTTGTCAGGTGCATCCCCTACATGTTGAGTGTCTCAAATTTGGGCATTGGGTGCGGACTTGGAAAATTAACACTCAAGCTAGATTTTCACACTCTTCCCTCCTCCCCGAAGCATCTTATCCACAAAACGGTACCATTTACTTCAATGGGACTGCGTATAGAGTAAGATAGTTACTAATGTTGAATAGTATCTCAACATCTAGCCCTTCTCTGGCATCACTACAAACATTCATTCTTTATCCAATGCATGAATTCTGTAGGAATAATTGGACATACTGAAAAAATGAGAGCCATCCTTAATTTCAGTAGGTATGATCTGGATAACAGGGAAAAAGTGCTCCAGCTTCAAGAATTTCCCCTCTTATCTATAAGCTCTCTCATAGAATTTCCAATGAGTATTTTATTCAAATGGCAAAGACGCTTGGTTATAGTGATTGGGGCCAGAGTTGGACCTAGAAAGATAAACAATTAAAAAGCTAAATATAGGTGTTTTTTTTTTCCAAAGAAACAACTCCGTTCCACTGTTTTGTGATTGTACAAGTTGTACCATAAGGCAAGACTTGGCAGTGTAAAGAAATTGGTATGTAGCATGGCACTTCTGAGCAACACATTTCATAATTTTACTGACACTGGAATAATAACTTGGAGACAATGGGATAATTTAATATGGCTCAGAAGAAATGTCTTGATAATTAACTAATGAGTCTTTTTAATACGGTCCATCAGGATTTGCACATCCAGATTTTACATAGATTTCTTTATGGGTAGCTTGTTTTAACAACTATAAGCTCTATTCTCTGAACTGGAATGGACCTGTCGTCTCAAAAGCCCAATAGAGGAACATATTGAAGACTTAATCTAAACCACTGAAGTACCTCTGTTAGCTTCACTGGTGTTTGCATCAAGCTCTTTGTCTAACTTTATAAAAACATTATTTACATGCTTTGATTGAGTATGACTAGCAAGCAAGCACATTAGTGAGTCATTTTAGAGTTCAAAAGTGTATCAGTATACAAATTATTCAGTTATTACTTAAGACTTAATAACCTGTTTGTCTAATCAATACAATTTCATTGGGCAACATTTCTGTTTAGGGATAGATATTCTTTACAATTTCCATACACATCATTCCACTTACTAGCACCTCCACAGTAAGCCTAGTTTCCATTATAGCCCCTACATTCAACCGCTCCCCCCCATCTTGGCACAGGAAATGCTTTTCTAGTTACTCTCAGGTTACACTCGTTTGTTTGTTTATAAAGGCTGAAGGCAATTGGTGAAGCGTTCCCCTTTGTAAATCTGGGACACTATGAGGTATCAATTTAAAGCAGAGCCATTGTTAGCTATAGAAAAGCAGTCCCAGATGGAGTCTTTCCCATCCAACTTTGAGAAAATAGGAAACCTCTCTGGCAAGTTAATATAGTCTAGCAGAAGCTGCTCACAGCTTTGGGATGTTAGAAGACAAGTGGAGTTCAATTAGTGGACACAGAGCTGTGAGGTGTCCAGACATGCACAGCACATTATATAGGTCTCCTATTTATCATATCACCTCCACATGTGTTATTTGTATTATACGTGTATACAAGTGCACATTAAAAGAGGCAGTTGTGGCTTGCAGCAAATACATTCAATGACAAAAAGAGTAGGACTTCTCTAAACCCAGCATTATAGTCCCATTCTCAGATGTTAATGAGGTGGAAAATTAAAAGATAACAGTATGTGAAATTTGCTGTTTCCAAGCACTAAAATGCCTTAGTTTACTAGTCTGGTTCTAAGATTCTCCTGGCCAGAGTTTATTATGCTCCTGATTTAAAGTTTTTAAATTGCAAAAGGTATAAAATTATCAGATTTTTTTTTTCGCCTGCTTGGGGTCTCAGCTCAAACTTGTTTTACTTGAAGATACAGGGGATGATTTTATTGTGTTAGAATAATTTCCATGGTGAGATATGGTGTGTGCGGCGGGGGGTGGGAGGAAAAGAGCACAAGAGAGGGGGAGGGTGCCCATGCCATTCTTGTGATACTCTATTCTAGTAATGCTAGGTCACCTTGATAATGAGAAGAAGATGCAAAATAAATCCAAGGCCAGCTAGAGCACAGAATTTATGGATGGTTGTTTTTATCTGCTGTACATTTGAAACTATATATTTGCAATAGGTCCTGAGGAAAAGATCAGGAAACAGCAACATGTATGTTTAAATTTTATACCAGCAACCCATAAGAAATGGTCATCTGCAATTGCATATTTAAGACCTGATCTTACAATGATTTCACAGAGACAGACCAATGGGGTTTCAGATGCCCCTGTGTGAGTCACTTGTAGAATAGAACACAAGACTCAAAAGTTGCAAGCAGGTGATTAATAAATACACACTGACATAATTAAATAACAATAAATTTACCTTTTTCTTAGTTTGTTGGCAGTTGTCCTGACCTGAAAGCATTGAAGTGTACAAAATGACCCGTACCCTGACCTAAAGCCCACTGAAGTAAACGGAATAATTCCCATGGACTCCAGTGGGCTTTGGATGTTGATCAATATAGACATGAAACCACATCACTAAAACCAAATAATCTTCCAACAAATGAATGGATTAGAGGAAAAGATCTGTATTGCTAGAAGATATGCTGTTATTGCATGAATGATACTAACGGAGGACAAATCTTTTGACAACTCCTATTTTAAACTAGATGCCAGAACCAAAAAGACTGTCCCAAACAGAAGAATATAATTTTACAAAATAAAAAAAAACCTGACACCTCTAAATAAGTGATATGACATACAAGTCAACAAATCCATCTTTCTTTTCTACCTACAATTAATGTTTTTCCATTATGAATTATATTTCTATCTACAGTATCACCATTAATAAGTTAATATCTTCCACTAGATACTACTCATTTACTACACTTTATATGTGGGGAAGCTGTGATCTGATACAATAGCATCTGATTGTAAAACTATTTATTTAAAAAAAAATTAAGGGCCAGAGTCTCATATCCTTATCCATTTCAAATAATAACTTACACCACCAAAAAATCCCATTGATTTCAGTGAGACCACTCACAGAATTAGCCCCTTAACTGATATATTGATGTATCTAGTATACAGGTAGTGGGGAACAAAAATAATAATAAAATAATAATAATAATAATCTTAGGGTTTTATACTGTCACCCATCACCAGTCTCTAAATGTCCTCCACATAAAAAAATCAATAGCAGTAGCAAAGTCCCTAGGGAACTTCAGAATCTCTATCACTTCTCTTTTCAGGGTAAAATTCTGCTTGGGGTGAGGTTTTGTATTTGTTGGTAGGGGGTTAAGGATAGAAAGGAGATTTAATGTTGAGAGTGACATTCAAATGAAAACTTATAGAAAATAATGGCACACAAATCAGATACAGACACAGACATGAATGTCACAAGTGAAGACCAACATGCACTTACATGCTTTTTTAAAGTTTTAGAACTCCGAATAATAAGGTTTCTAATGGAAATTCTTGCAGAATTACGGTTAACATTGGACTGTTGGATGCCCTCGCTATCACGTGCTTAGATTCCACAAAGAGCAGCACCACAGTATTTAATACTTCCTTCTTAAAAGGGAGCACTTCAGATTTTTGACAATTATTCCTTCTTTTAAAATGGGGAAACAAATCTTTGGTTCCCTACATCCTTTAGTTTACTTGCGGTTTAAGAGGCCACAAGCAGTAATAGCAACCATTATATATAGACAGCATTATATAATCGCCTAGGTAATGGTAGAGTGCTTTAAAGCCCTTTGGGATTCTTCTCTTTGTTTTGTTCCTTTGTGCTTTACTTTGGGTTTTCTTTTGTACATTGCTAAATGACTATTTTGGCTAAATATTGGCTTATCACTACTAAAGCATTTTTCCCCATCACTTTTAAATCTACGTGATCTGACCTCCTGTATAATTCAGGCCATAGATTTTCACCTAGAAATTCCTGCAACAAGCTCAAATGCATTAGGCTCAGTTCTGTACACTGCTATGCTTGTGCACAAGGATGGGAAGAGGTTTAAGAGGCCCGTGCAAATGGTAGGGACAAGTCTCTCACAGAGGAGATGAGCCTATTAAGAGATGGGGCCTAGCAACAATGTAATAATCCCAGTTACCACTATTTGGCCACATGGGTACATGGTCTGCAGATTAGGATGCATGTCCAGTAGCCCCAAGTCAGCTATTGACTACAGTACACTCCCATCAACAGTTAATGTTAGCTTGCAGAGGGTGGAAATGTACAATGCAAAGCATTCCCCACATAGCATGGTACCCGAAAAGTTTCCCCAGATCATCCTCTTTAGTCAGCAGCATTTCTGTGGCAGAGCATGCATGGGAAGAAGTACAAGCTCTCTCTCATTCTGTGCCAGCCAAGATAAAGGTTAGCGCTTATCTTCTGAAGTGACAATAGCTTCCTGTTTATGGTTTGCTTTGCAATTATAATTAAATTTATAACAAATGTTTCTTCTTC
Source organism: Lepidochelys kempii (assembly GCF_965140285.1). Classification (NCBI taxonomy): domain Eukaryota; kingdom Metazoa; phylum Chordata; order Testudines; family Cheloniidae; genus Lepidochelys; species Lepidochelys kempii. The sequence goes on from NC_136388.1 coordinate 31,147,357, forward strand.
CTCTTATTTGATGTTATTTTTCTTAAATCTACAATGTAACTCTTTGAAAAACAATTACCTAGCAACTATATCTTCGCTTTCAACTCCCACTCTAGTCCCAGGGACAATGCAGGAAAACAACAAAGACATGCTGAACACAAAGAGTCCTTAGAAAATCCTCTCCAATTAAAAAAAGAGCCAGGGTGGAGGAATAGTGCAGACAATTTGTAGTACATCCTACCAACATGTTGTCTATCCTTTTGATAATATATTAAAACAAAAAGTCAATGATCCAACCATAAAAAGCCTTCAAGACATTTTTGTTAAATCTCATCACTGCTTTTAACTCACTACACTCAACTCATTACAAACACACGAGGTATCATACTTCTGACTCTCTAAATTCTGTAGTAGGTGGGACCAGGTCCAGTGCTCATGGAAGTCAGTGGGAGTTTTTCCATTGATTTTTTTAGTAGCAGTCTCAGGGCCCTATCATGTATGTCCTTGTTTCTGCCTTCTGCAAAGTCTGGACACCTGCCCGTACCCTGAGTAAGCAGGTCTTGCAGAGCATGTGGGGAACAGGAGAGCAAATAGGGGAGGAGTTTGGAATGGACACAGTCTTCCCATGATTCTGCAGCAGGACAGGGGACCCCGTTCCAGCCTCCCTGAACTTCTTTTATGTAAATGTACCCAAATCTGCAGTCCCATCCCTCTCCTATCACTCATAGGGAGAGCTGTGTTCCATAGTGGTCCTAGGTCAAACAAGGTGAAGTCTGAAGTCCCTGTGCACATCCTCTCCCTGCCCTGTTTTTCCATGCAGCAGAACTACAACTCTATTGCATTTGGGCCCATTTGTTTCTGGAATGGCTGATGCAAGAATAAGTGCAGCTGCAATGTCTCTCAGCTATGCATTTCCTCTCTTTGTAACAGACCGGTTTGACTGCTTTCAAATATACATGATAGGTCCAGATGTTCTAATGCTCGTCAATATTTGTCAGCCTAGGAGTTGGATCATGGGAACAGCAGCAAAGTTGTTAAGTTAGCTGAAGTAATATTTTGGATCTTCTGCGTGTGTTAATTTTTTGCTATTTGAAAACAGTACAGTTCTAAAAAGAAAAAAGCATGCAACATTTTTCATTGACATTGTACACCTTTCAAAAGCCCTGCAAAAGCCACAATACGACTTTAATGGCACAGTTGCTAGTTTTTCCTTCTGAGAAATCATGATCTCCGTGGAAGTGACATGAAGATGCTGCCACTGAAATTGTATCTCTGGAGACAGAGATTTAATGGAATCAATTTAATAGTGTTTTCATTGTGTCAAAGGTAAATTGAAGTTAACTAAAGTGTATTCCTAATAGTAGCTGCTTGTCAAATGTAAAATCCTCAGTGTTTTATTCCTCAAAGTAAGCAAAGCAAACGCTTAGTCCTCACAAATTTTGCTAAATTGAGCTGTGAACTAACAGGACTGCCACTCCGACTTCACAGATTTGTGGAAGAGAAACCTTCACTTTATACAAGTAAGGCAGGGCAAACCCAATCTTTGTAACTGTGACTGCAGTAACCAAAGGTTATTTGGTAATCACTGCTTCCACTGTGGCCGAATACAGCACATGGTACAGGAGTGCCTCAGTAAATTTCCAAGCATATAAAATTAGGTTTGGCCACTAAGAAGCAATCAGCAACCTAAGAGACAATGAATCCCCCATAATGGGCACACTTCCTTGGAGTGAAGAAGACCGGATGCAACAAACATCAAGGTTATTTTATAGGGGGGGAAAAGGAGGACCACCATCCATTTGGTCTGTCCACAGGGTGCTATGTCTGGTCTGCATCATTATGGATCATTCCATTGCAAATGAAGGTTCAGAGGTTTTAGCAGCAAGTCACTAATAGGCATACTGCACACATGCAAGTTTTCTCCAGTTTATAATTTGCCAAATCTGAACATATTTTCATGGAGAGAGCAAAAAAGGTATCTCTGTCTACGGTATTATTTCCCCTGCTGACTTTCAAGTGTCCATTCCAAACCATTGACACACCAGAGCACTTCAATAGGAAAAAGAGGCTAACAGTTTCTCTTTTTCCCCTGAATGTGATCTCAAGAACTGAATTTTTTGTTGAAATTTAAACAAATTTAAAAAAAAATAAACCATAGCCTGATTCCAAGAATAAATGTGGATAAAACTTTAGCCTGAACAGTTAAAATTTGGCACGGTTATAAGGAATTGAAAATTTATGCTTATAATGGCAAGCATTAGGCAACCTGAACTTTGGCATGACTACCAGCCCCCCATTACAGAATAATACATTTTCTTATCTATTCAGAACTGGTGAAAAAAAATCCCAATATTTCACATGCATAAAAAACTTCTGGTGAAAATCTTCATTTAGCTTTAACCCTCATCATGCTTTCTGAAACCTGACTGTATTGTGTGTGTTGTCGTCTTCACTAAAATGTGTTGTGATGTGCATGACAGGATGACTTATCAGAACAGGTGAACAACAAAAATGAAGAGCTGGTATGTTAAATAAAGTTACTACAGTTCCCTTCAAAAATTGCTAATTGAAACAGCCACCACTGCAATACTGAATAAAGACAAAAAACTTGCAAACTCATAAATATTGTCATTGCATTTCTTTAGCAGAGCAGCAAACACAGAAGGTAAAATCCTAGCCCTACTGAAGTAATTTTCCATGGACTTCTGCGAGGCCAGCATTTTACCCTAAGGAGCATAAAATGTGTTTTGTTTTCCTTCAGTTTACAGCATCTTTTCTAGTAGTTATAACACAAATACAGGGAAACCTGAACAGACAGCATGAAAAATCTTTTGACAAGACCATACTAATATAACCCTTCTGCCAGGTGCCATCATCAGCAGAAAGTGCCAGGTTCAATTTTCCATGGGTTTCCTTAAAGGCTTAACTAACAGTGGCATGAGTCTCCATCCAGAAACCTGTGAAGCTATATATACTATCCTGGGTGCCACTGATGGGCTCTACTTCTCCACTTGCAAGCACTGCATCCAAGGGCTGAAACAAATAACTTTACTGGGGGGAAGGGAGCAGTGAGAAGACTGGACAACAGAATGAATTTGGGAAAACCAGTAATTAAATTAAATTCTATGAGGTAAGACTCCAGTACTCAGGGTGTCCTAACAGTAGCCCCAACCTCAATCCTTCGGCCTTTGTAAGCATCTGATGTGTTCTGGCCACTTCCCTCCTCCACTCTCTCAGTTTGCTGTTCTAGGCTGGGGAAATCCCAGGACTGTAGGAGATCAGTGCTGCTTGAGGACTCCACTACCTGACCTAGCTGGAGTGAGGTCAGCTTCAATTGCTAGGTAGGGAGGCCCAAATTAGAGTCCCTTGAGTAGACTGCTGTTTTCTCTGTGGCTTCAACCCAAGGTGCCTAGCTCTGCCAGTACCCTGCACCATCCATCCCCTTGAAGATACCACTGCTACTCTAACCCATCTGCCACCTCAGAGAAGCTGGTGCCACCACTACCACTTTGCACCACCTTGGAGCTTCTGCTGCTCCTCAGCGCTACCCAGCACCACCATGAATCTGCCATGGTCCTGGAACTGCCAAGAATCTGGGTTGCCCACTGCTCAGCACTCCCAGCTCAGTGGTGTCTTCATCCTCAGAAATGCAGTCCTCACAGAAAGTGAAGGATCTTTCTTTCAACTCCACCCAGTTCCATCCAGACTTCCTCAACCAACTGAGCCTGACAACAGTATTGGTCAGGTTGGCAGCTGGCACATTCAATGTCAACATCTTGCCCTCACTGTTCCCCAACAAAGTCAATTACATTTAATTGCCCCAAATACAAAATGTGGTTGAATTTTAACCCATATACCCCAAACCATCACATAAAACAAATGAAAACGAGGCCTGGCCCATTCAGTCAACTCTCCTTGCTCTCCAGCAGATAGCTCCCTCAGCAGTGGAGCTGCAGCCCACATGACATTCATAAGCAGCTCTGGGCCCTCTTCTCCTACTTTAGGAACAGGTGACAGCACTGAGCTCCATTCCCAGGCTTCAGGGCCTCCACTAATTGCTTCAGGTCTGTTGACTCTAGTGTCAAAGGCTGATGATCAGAGTTATGGTGTGGGCCCATTTCTCACTGGGAGGTAAGTCACATTTAATGTTTTTAGGAAAAACAAAAATGGACACTAAAGCACGAAAAGGAAAAATAAGGCATAAAAAAATCTTAATGTATGTAACCCTGTGGCCAGGTGTAAGCGGGGGAATGGTCCAGCTTTTGTGGGGAACTTTCGTGGGCTAGTGAGAGGATCTGAGTCCTTGCTCCCACTCCCTTTACCCAGAGGCCTGTCTGACCTCGAGGGCTCCCCTTCCACTCCCCTGTCTGGCAGAGTCCTCGTAACCCTGGACTCAACCCCCAACCTTGTCATGGTCACTTAGGGCAGGGGCTAGGGTTTCCCCACTCCGGGGTGCTCTCTTTGCCCTGGATGCTTCCCTGGCCCACTGATCATTGCATACAGTTCAAAGCAAAAGTTTATTAAAAAGCAATCAATTTTTTTTAAAAAAAAGGTGGGGCGGGAATGGGAAAAGTTAAAGGAAAACATCACCCCACTCTGTGGCACAGGGGCCTCACAACCAGCATCTCTGGAATGTAAGGGAAGTTCAGTCTGTTCCTCACAAGTCCCAGGCCTCCTGCCCAGGCCCTGGCTGTGCTGCAGGGATGCTGTGAGTCAGACTCTTGCTCTGGCGGTGGCCACAGTCTCAGCCTCCAGGTGGCAGGACCCTTCTTCCCAGCATTGCCCCCACCCCGTTGGGGTTACAGTCTCCCTCCAAGTCTGGCCTGCAAGGCGTCTCAGCTGGGGGCGTCTCTGGGCAGCACTGCCCAGGGCCCCCCTCGCTCTCACCAGCTGCTCACTGCACCCGGCTCTGGATTGCTCCAGCTCCACAGCTGTTGCTCTGCCTCCAGCTCCCTGGGCTGCTTCTCTGGCCCCCTGGTTCTGGTTGCTGCAGCTCTGCTCCCGGGACAGGTCTGCTCTGTGGGTTGTTCCTGTGACTGCTCCCAGCTCTGACCTACTTCCTGGGCTGCTGTTCTGGCCCCTCTGGCTGGCGCGGCTCTGCTCCCCAGCTCAGCTTGGGCCCCTGCTTTCTCTTTAGCTCAGTTCCACTCTGTCTGACCCAGGCAATTCCAGCTCACATAGAGGACAGGACCCCTCCTTCCCCCCTGGCCTCCTGATTAGCCTGCCTGCCCTGTCAGTCCGGCAGACTTGGAGCATTGGCCTCTCCCCATTGTTCCTGGGGGCTGTCAGTCTCAGGGTCCTGATTTCCCATTGATCCTTCGCCTTTCTTTTAATACTGGGAGCCAGCCAGCCAAAACACCCCCACTGAATGTTTGTAAGGGGACAAGAGTCCCCTTACACAAGGTTTGCACCTCAGAGAGGAATGCTCTATGCCATCTTTTAGGCCCCTCAGATTCTGGGGCCAGTGAGACTGGTTAGATGTTCTTGTGACACAAGGCAACCCAATGTTTCCAGCTCCACCTGTCTTGTCCCACGTTACTAATCCCTGATTTGGAGTAGTCCTGGAGAGGTTAGAGCAGCCTCCAGCCTTCTCTAATTTATACCTAGTTACCCAGGGTCCTCAGGAGCTATTCCTGTAGCCAGGAATAGCTGGAGAACAGAGGTGCCGGGGCATGCCCACTCTTTCCTAGCTACACTTCCATAGTCGTGGCTCAATACAATCCAGGGATTTCCATTTCACCAGGGAATTCCCAGGTTACTGGTTAAACAAGCTCCCCAAAGCAATGCAATCCACCATCTAGAATAGGGCTCTTTGTATTTTTTTATATGTAAATATCAGAGTGGCTTTGAATAGGATTCAGGGCCACATTTTCAAAGAGGCCTCAAACTGCCCTCTAACATTTCACCTTCAGTTTTTCCATACCCATGATTTTGCACATGTAAAAATGTTGCTTTGTTTGCACAAATTGTAATTGCTTGTGCAAATCAAGTATAGTAAAACCCTTATTTTTTATGAGCTAATGGGGGATTGAGTGTTGGCTGAAGTCACATTCAGCAGCAGCAAGATGACTTACACAGTAGAGAAACAGTTCATATGACCACTCATTCAGATCAATGTTCATTTAAAAAACACACCACAACAGGATTCTGCTGCAGTAAACTCCTTGCCTGAAGTGTGTGCTCAGAAATTATCATAAGAGAGCAGATGTTTAAATTCCATAGAGAACCTACTTCATGTTCTCTGCTACAGAGTTCAAGTAACTAGGTAATTAATTCTACTTAAGGTTGTGTGTGTAGCAATTGGATAGAGCAGCGGTTCTCAAACTTTAGCAACCTGAGGACCCACATTTTGATTTTAAAATTTTCACACCCCAAGGCCCCCCCCAAGTCAGCCTCAGGCCCCACCCCCACTTTTCCCCTTCCCCCAGGGCCCCACCCCACCTCTTCTCACCCCCACTCAAGCCATGCCCTGCCTCTTTCCACTCCCTCCCGAGTATGCCCTGTCCCCGCTCCTCCCTCTCCCTACCAGGGTCTCCTGTATGCCACTTAACAGCTGTTTCCCAGCATGCAGGAGGCACTGGGAGGAGTTGAGGAAGGGAGGGGGAGGAGTTGATCAGCAGGGCCCACAAACCCTCTGGAGTACCCTTGTGGATCCCCAGAAGTCCGCAGAACCCAGTTTGAGAAACACTGGGATAGAGCATACTGGAAAAATACTTTTTTCTAACTTGCAGAGCATCCAAGAGAACAATCACAAAGAGCATCAATACAAAGACATAAGATCATTTATGCACCTTTTTTAGAAAAAGTTTTGTAGTTTATCAAGGATCCTTGAAAAATGGTCTTAATGGCACTAATTAAGTTAGTTAGCAAAAAGAATAAGCTCTCTGAAAAAGGATTTTATTTCAGAATACGCAAACAAGTTTGCTGGTTTTGGTCTAGCTGTTTTGCTTTAACAAATACATATATGCACACACAATATGATTACTCTTATTTTAAAAATAAACATCCACACTAAAACTGTATGGAGAGAAACCTTGAAGTAATGATGGATCTAAACAAAATCTCAGTTCTGTATGCCCCAGCTTTGCAAAGCTCAGTCAAAACTTAGGTCTGGAACCAAATTTTGCAGTGGGCTTCTATTTTTGTAATACTTTAAAACCCTAGATCTGAGCAGCCCCAAAATATTCTGGTGTTGGACATTGAGATCTATACTCAAATTTAACACCTCATGTTTCTCTCTACTTGTGGGGCACCCTCTTCACAAGCTCAGTGCCAGACTATGACCGACTCCTTGAGGCTACACTCTCTACCTCTCTGGAGCAATTCACATGGATTTCTCTCTCTGAAGGAGCTAACTTATCCACAGCAGCCAAGCTACAGTTGTAAGGTAACATGAGACTCTCCTGTCTGCTGAAGTACATCTCTTAAGTACTTCACAGTCTGTTGCTTTGTCTTCATTTGTGGACTGTTCCACACCACTACATAGTTAGGAGTCTCCTCTCAGGGAAAAATCCTGAAGCTGCATTGTTTACACACATTCTGAAACAAAAGCCACAGTGAAAACAAGACTGAACCTCCTCCCGTGGCCGCGATAAACTAAAATTCCCAGTGCCATCTTCTGGTATTTTGTCTTCCCTACACTTCCACTCCCTCTGGCTCCTATTCCATTTTCAGATATCTTTCCCACGCTCTGTGGCACAGTGAGGAACATGAACACAAATATAGACCCAAAGCCAAATAACTCTCCAGGAGCGATGCTACATTTACTGATAGGGCGGCAGAGTACTGCAAACAGATAGGTTCCATCTGCTTTGGAACCCCAGCTCATCCTTCCAACAGGCCAACTGTGACATTCAAAACAATATGGGTGACATTTTTAAATGCTCACACAAACCAGGTAACAGCACGTACAATGATCCATGCAAATAGCTGACTTGTACATGGAAGTGTTGTTTGCAGCAAGCAGACATGGAGAATTGAAGATAGTAATTGCATTTTGCACTGATTTTGAAAATTTGGAACAGTGCTAATTTCTGAAGGACTAAAAATGTGTTTTTGCAACATTCAACAACAATATTTTCACTCTACAGTGTTCCATGCATCCCCCACAAGAAAGTAACATGTTGCAATATAATTCAAATTATTGAAGCAGCTAGCAGTCACATAACTTTCCATCTGGCCTGTGGAATAGTAGCAGGAACTGATCCTACAAATCTTGAATATTATGTCCACCACATTTAAGAGGGATGAATATGGCCCATTATATCTAAAGGCAGATTTCTGAAAACTGAAAGCAGACTCTTGAAGGAGTTTGTTTCAGCCAATCCTGGACAATCAGTGTCTTTTGTTCTCAGATGTGCCCAAGACTCTTTTGAGAAAGATCCTGCAGTTCTTCCGTTGAAGCACTGTTGCAGCCAGGATTCTACACAGAGTGCATCTGGGAAATAAAAAACTCATCTGCACAGTTCACAAAACAGCCACAATTAAGAGATTGGGAAGGTTCTAAGTTACACTACTGGGTAAGAAAATATGGGATACAAAATGAAGAATAATAGATGCAAGAGTTGGCATGGCATCAACACTTCCTGTGTTGCCAATACACTTGAGGAGTCATCTTCTAATGTAGACGCATTGGCAGCAAAACCAGGTCGTCAGTGTTAGACATTGTGGAACACTTGCCAATGCACTGATTATAATATTAACATTTTTATCATCAAAAGCCAAGTGGTGGTGATCATACTGGACAGCCCACATCCCCTATTTAGCATTGTGAAGACTGACAGTCAAGGATTTCATTTTTTTTTAAGTGCTTGATACTCAGCTCTCAGTGACATTTGTATTCTCAGCTGAATTCAGCTGTCAGAGGATCCTGAAGGAGTTGTGCATGCCAGTTTTTAGGCCAGTGGAGTGATCAAAAGCAGCTGGGACCAAGACAAGATTTGGCACTTTCTCGCTATGAAAACTAACAGATGCATATTTTGGCTACAGTTTGGACTCTCAGAAGTTAAACAAAATCCTTTGCTGTCAGGGTTAGATACAGAGCTGACTTTAGGGGTAAGCTAAGGCCAATATCCCACAAGTCCCTGAAAAAGGGGATTAAAAAACAACACACATACACACCACACTATTGCAAATGCTTCTAGGCACGTTTCTTCCTGTTGTCTTAATTGCTCACAACTCTCTGTCACCCATGTCAGTGGTACTCAAAAAAGGAAAAAAGGACTTTGACTCCCCAGGTGGGGTCTACTGGCAATCTTTCCTATCCTTCCATCCTCTCAAAAAGGCCAAGGAATATTCCAGTCTTATACTGAGCCACCTTCTGTGGGAGGAGGAAGTCTGGTGTGTCTCAGTCCCTTCCTGACATCTTGGGGATGGCCTAATTAATGTTGCCAGTTCTAGCAATTTTATCAGTAGTCTCACACTAATTAATGTTTTACTTAGAACCCCAGCTCCTTGAGACAATTACTTGAGAAAATTAGTTTTCATGTTAAATAATTTTTAGGCCTCATGTTCATAGAGAAAAGCTTGAAAACAGGACTCAAGTGCACTACAAAGGCTCAGAAACACCAACAGAAGGACAATAAAATCCCCATATTATTAATTTTGAAATCTCACAATTTATAAACTAATCTCATGATTTTGGGGGTCTGGCTTGTAATTTTTGAATGTTTGGGGTTGGCAAGTTTTGGACTCGAGTATCTATGGGGCCTGCTCTCCACGCTGTTTCTTGAGGTAGGCCAACACCCTGCATCTTAGGGTATGTCTACACTACGAAATTAGTCGAATTTATAGAAGTCTTTTTTTTAGAAATCATTTTTATATATTCTAGTGTGTGTGTCCCCACAGAAAATGCTAAGTGCATTAACTCGGCAGAGTGCTTCCACAGTAGGGAGGCAAGCGTTGACTTCCAGAGTCTTGCACTGTGGGTAGCTATCCCACAGTCTCCACTGCCCATTGGAATTCTGGGTTGAGATCCCAATGCCTGATGAGGCTAAAACATTGTCGCGGGTGGTTCTGGGTACATATCGTCAGGCCCCCATTCCCTCCCTCCCTCCATGAAAGGAGCAGCTGACAATCGTTTCGCACCTTTTTTCTTGAGTTACCTGTGTAGACACCATACCACGGCAAGCATGGAGCCCGCTCAGGTAACCATCACCGTATGTCTCCTGGGTGCTGGCAGACTTGGTACTGCATTGCTACACAGCAGCAGCACCCCTTGCCTTGTGGCAGCAGACGGTACAATAGGACTGGTAGCCGTCATTGTCATGTCCGAGATGCTCCTGGCCACGTCAGACAGGAGCGCCTGGGCAGACATGAATGCAGGGACTACATTAGAAGTGACTTGACCAGGTCATTCTCTTTAGTCCTGCAGTCAGTCCTATTGAACCATCTTATGGTGAGCAGGCAGGCGATACGGATTGCTAGTAATCCTATTGTACCATCTTCTGCTGAGCAACCATGAGATGTGGACGGCTTGCAGTCCTTCTGCACCGTCTGCTGCCAGCCAAAGATGTAAAAGATAGATGAGTGGATCAAAACAAGAAATAGAGCAGATTTGTTTTGTACTCATTTGCTTCCCCCCCCCCCCCCGTCTAGGGGACTCATTCCTCTAGGTCACACTGCAGTCACTCACAGAGAAGGTGCAGCGAGGTAAATCTAGCCATGTATCAATCAGAGGCCAGGCTAACCTGTTTGTTCCAATAAGAACAATTACTTAGGTGCACCATTTCTTATTGGAACCCTCTGAAGTCCTGCCTGCAATACTCCTTGCTGTAAAGCCACCCCCTTTGTTGATTTTGATTCCCTGTAAGCCATGTCGTCAGTTGCCCCTCCCTCCGTCGGAGCAACAGCAGACAATTGTTCCGCGCCTTTTTTCTGTGCAGTCGCCATACCAAGGCAAGCATGGAGGCCGCTCAGCTCACTTTGGCAATTAGGAGCACATTAAACACCACACGCATTATCCAGCAGTATATGCGGCACCAGAACCTGGCAGAGCAAGGAGGCGATGTCAGCACAGTCATGTGAGTGATCAGGACATGGACACAGATTTCTCTGAAAGCCTGGGCCCTGCCAATGCATGCATCATGGTGCTAATGGGGCAGGTTCATGCGGTGGAATGCTGATTCTGGGCTTGGGACACAAGCACAGACTAGTGGGACCGCATAGTGTTGCGAGTCTGGGATGATTCCCAGTGGCTGTGAAACTTTCGCATGCGTAAGGGCATTTTCATGGAACTTTGTGACTTGCTTTCCCCTGCCCTGAAGCACATGAATACCAAGATGAGAGCAGCCCTCACAGTTGAGAAGCGAGTGGCGATAGCCCTGTGGAAGCTTGCAACACCTGACAGCTACCAGTCAGTTGGGAATCAATTTGGAGTGGGCAAATCTACTGTGAGGGCTGCTGTGATGCAAGTAGCCAACGCAATCAAAGATCTGCTGATACCAAGGGTAGGGACCCTGGGAAATGTGCAGGTCATAGTGGATGGCTTTGCTGTAATGAGATTCCCTAACTGTGGTGGGGCCATAGACGGAACCCATATTCCTATCTTGGCACCAGAGCACCAAGCCGTCGAGTACATAAACTGTAAGGGGTACTTTTCAATGGTGCTGAAAGCTCTGGTGGATCACAAGGGATGTTTCACCAACATCAACGTGGGATGGCCGGGAAAGGTACATGACTCTCGCATCTTCTGTTTCAAAAGCTGGAGGAAGGGACTTTATTTCCAGACCAGAAAATAACTGTTGGGGATGTTGAAATGCCTATATGTATCCTTGAGGACCCAGCCTACCCTTAATGCCATGGCTCACAAAGCCGTACACAGGCAGCCTGGACAGTAGTCAGGAGCTGTTCAACTACAGGCTGAGCAAGTGCAGAATGGTGGTAGAATGTGCATTTGGACGTGTAAAGGCGCGCTGGCGCAGTTTACTGACTCACTTAGACCTCAGCGAAACCAATAGTCCCACTGTTATTACTGCTTGCTGTGTGCTCCACAATATCTGTGATAGTAAGGGGGAAGACATTTCTGGCGGGGTGGGAGGTTGAGGCAAATTGCCTGGCTGCTGGTTACGCGCAGCCAGACACCAGGGCTGTAAGAAGAGCACAGGAGGGCGCGGTACACATCAGAGAAGCTTTGAAAGCCAGTTTCATGACTGGACAGGCTACGGTGTGAAAGTTCTGTTTCTCCTTGATGAAACCCCCCGCCCCTTGGTTCACTCTACTTCCCTGTAAGCTAACCACCCTCCCATCCTCCCTTCGCTCACCGCTTGCAGAGGCAATAAAGGCATTGTTGCTTCACATTCATCACACAAATAGTGGGATGACCACCGCCCCTCCTGGGCTACCTTGGTAGAGGAGGGAAGGAAAATGCCACACAGCACTTTAAAAGTTTACAACTTTAAAATTTATTGAATGCCAGCCTTCTGTTTTTTGGGCAATCCTCTGTGGCGGAGTAGCTGGTTGGCCGGAGGCCCCCCCCATTGCGTTCTTGGGCATCTGGGTGAGGCAGCTATGGAACTTGGGGAGGAGGGTGGCTGGTTACACAGGGACTGTAGCTGCAGTCTGTGCTCCAGCTGTCTTTGCTGCAGCTCAACCATACACTGGAGCATATTGGTTTGATCCTCCAGCAGCCTCAGCATTGAATCCTGCCTCCTCTCATCACGCTGCTGCCACATTTGAGCTTCAGCCCGCCACTTACTCTCTTCAGCCGCCACCTCTCCTCCCGGTCATTTTGTGCTTTCCTGCACTCTGACATCATTTGCCTCCATGCATTCATCTGTGCTCTGTCAGTGTGGGAGGACAGCATGAGCTCAGAGAACATTTCATCACGAATGTGTTTTTTTTTTTTTCTAATCTTCACTAGCCTCTGGGAAGGAGAAGATCGTGTGATCATTGAAACACATGCAACTGGTGGAGAAAAAAAAAGGAACAGCGGTATTTAAAAAGACACACTTTATAAAACAACTCTCTTTCAGGGTAAATCTTGGTGTTAACATTACATACATAGTACATGTACTTTCGTTACAAGGTCGCATTTTGCCTCCCCCCACCGCATGGCTACCCCCTCAACCCTCCCCTTGGCTAACAACGGGAAACATTTCTGTTCAGCCACAGGCAAACAGCCCAGCAGGAACGGGTTCCTCTGAGTGTCCCCTGAAGAAAAGCACTCTATTTCAACCAGGTGACCATGAATGATCTCACTCTCCTGAGAATAACACAGAGAGATAAAGAACGGATGTTGTTTGAACGCCAGCAAACATACACTGCAATGCTTTGTTGTACAATGATTCCCGAGTACATGCTACTAGCCTGGAGTGGTAAAGTGTCCTACCATGGAGGACGCAATAAGGCTGCCCTCCCCAGAAACCTTTTGCAAAGGCTTTGGGAGTACATCCAGGAGAGCCGCAAATGCCAGGGCAAAGTAATCCTTTCACATGCTTGCTTTTAAACCATGTATAGTATTTTAAAAAGGTACACTCACAGGAGGTCCCTTCTTCGCCTGCCAGGTCCAGGAGGCAGCCTTGGGTGGGTTCGCGGGGTACTGGATCTAGGTCCAGGGTGAGACACAGTTCCTGGCTGTTGGGAAAAACAGTTTCTCCTCTTGCTTGCTGTGAGATATCATCACCATCTTCTTCGTCCCCAAAACCTGCTTCCGTGTTGCCTCCATCTCCATGGAAGGAGTCAAACAACACGGCTGGGGTAGGGGTGGCTGAACCCCCTAAAATGGCATGCAGCTCATCATAGAAGTGGCATGTTTGGGGCTCTGACCCGGAGCAGCTGTTCGCCTCTCTGGTAGGCTTGCCTCAGCTCTTTAAGTTTCACGTGGCACTGCTTTGGGTCCCTGTTATGGCCTCTGTCCTTCAGGCCCTGGGAGATTTTGACAAAGGTTTTGGCATTTCAAAAACTGGAACAGAGTTCTGATAGCACGGATTCCTCTCCCCATACAGCGATCAGATCCCGTACCTCCCGTTCAGTCCATGCTGGAGCTCTTTTGTGATTCTGGGACTCCATCATGGTCACCTGTGCTGATGAGCTCTGCATGGTCACCTGCAGCTTGCCATGCTGGCCAAACAGGAAGTGAGATTCAAAAGTTCACGGTTCTTTTCCTGTCTACCTGGCCAGTGCATCTGAGTTGAGAGTGCTGTCCAGAGCAGTCACAATGGAGCACTCTGGGATAGCTCCCGGAGGCCAATACCATCGAATTGTGTCCACAGTACCCCAAATTCAACCCGGCAAGGCCGATTTAAACGCTAATCCACTTGTCAGGGGTGGAGTAAGGAAATGGATTTTAAGAGCCCTTTAAGTCGAAAAGAAGGGCTTCATCGTGTGGATGGGTGCAGGTTTACATCGATTTAACGCTGCTAAATTTGACCTAAAGTCCTAGTGTACACCAGGGCTCAGAAACACCTTCAGGGAGCATCCCTCCTTGAAGCAGGACTGAAATTCTGCACCCACTGCTGTACACTGGCCCTTTAAAATGCAGCCATTTTCAGTTTGTCAAATATACTGACCTCACCAGATGTTCTCAGCTGGTGCCCATGTTATCTGCACATTCAGTTTTGGCCACCTCTGTGTCTGCTGCTGTCAGTGCTGCAATAGCTGAAACCAAATTACAGCATCCAGTTTTTCTGAAGAGGTCTCCAAGACAAGTTAGAGAGACCTTCCCATGAGGTTCAGAGAAGTAGGCTAAGGAGAGCAGTAAAGATGCCCCACATCAGAAGAGTCCAGATCAGTTCTCACTATGGTGGCATATATGCATTATAAAGTGATGGAACAGTCTTTTATTATTATTACTATTATTATTATTAAAAAGCACACAAGATGGGCTGTGGGAAAAAGCAACATGGAATCAGCAGGGTGATGATTTTTTTTTTTTAAATCGATTGGCTTGTTCAAATCCATATTAAATGTAGATGTTAGCACTGCACTGTTTCCCCCCCACACACACCCCCAACAAGATTCTTCAGCTACACTTACTTTCCAAGACCACCATTCAAGCACTATCACCTGCCTTTGGCCAGACCCTTGTGCTACTTTAGGAGGCGCTAACCTATTTCCTTGGTGTTTCTCATCTTCCTCCTGGGCAGTGCTATTAAAACACAAGGAGGGTGGTGGGCCACTGTGAAGGAAGTCCAAATTAGCCAGGATATGAAAATAGAACCTTTTAGGAATTTTCCTCATCCCCACCACCAGATGCATTCCCTTGACCAGGCTGTTTGTTTCTCCCCTCTGCCTCACCATTGATTTTCCCCTCTAAATGTCATATTAGTAGGGCACCTAGGAATTTCAGTGCACTCTCCCATGGCTGACATTTGAGCAGCAGAACACACCACTGGTCATAATAGGTTTTAAAAAAACCAGGGTCAGTAAATTGCCAAGCGGCTGACTCTTCTCACTGCTATGTATTGGTACTCGTGGCTGCTTATTTAGAAACCAGCTCTTTATCAGAGTCACATTTTACAGACAATTTGGATTCTAGATTATTTCTTTTACATTTCTCAGTGCCCTGTGGGCCGGATTCTGATCCCACATTCACCAATACTTTATACCCGACTAACTCAATTAACTTTGATTAAGGTATTTCTGACTTGACCCAGTTTAAGTGAGATCAGAATTATCCCCTCTGTGGGACTAATTCATTCATGACTGTTTTACATCCACTTTGTGCTGGTATAAATGACTTTGTGAGTGCAGGGCTCTGATTAAGTGGGTTCTGAGTCTTCCCAGCATCCTTTCACCTAGACTCTACCACCGTGCATTTTTAGAATTAGATCATTCTCCAGTGTCTTGCAGCTTGCATAGATATTTACAGCTGTGCAAAGTGTAAGGAAAATGCCATCAAATCAGAATGGTAGTATATTTTACCCTGAGTTTGCACAGGTGTAAGTAGCCACACAAGGTACAGTGCAATGGAAAAAATCAGGCCCAATCCCCTTTATAAGCTCAGTGATTTTTTAAATTAGTTACATTCTCTACAAGTGCCTACCGATTTTTTGTGGCTGAGATTACAAGAGCATATACCACAGCAAGCAGCAGTCTGAAATATTACCCTCCCTCCAACAGTGGTAAAGTTCATTCCTAGCAAGTTGTTTCTGCACTAAGGAGTAATAATGTCCATGATTCTTTAGGGATGGAGAGCGGGAATTTAAAAACAAAACAAAAAAGGCAGACTGGCTCATTGGTGTGGTCCATCACTAGTCTTCTCAAATTGCTAACCAGCATTAATTCTGTGCTTTTCAGTATATTGGTTTGCTAGAAATTACTTGGGGCTAGCGGAAAGTGCAGCAGTAGTAACAATTAAAGAGGTAGCATAGCTCTGAAGATTAGGTTTATAGTCCATGGAAGTGTAAATCAAGGAACAGATCAGCTGTCTGTCCAGTGATTTTACCATTTCCATTTTGTTTGAGTTTGAAGCTGTTTGTGTAATATGGAGACAGCAAAATGAAATTTTATTAATGCATGGAACATGTAGAATGCCTAAGGACATTGCCTTTTTTACTAGGCTCCTCCACACAAGCCAGACAAATCTTGTTCTAAGATAGGCTGACCTCATCCTCAGGAGGAAACACCAGATGAATACATATTTATTGCTTTCCAGCAAATCACAGAAACTCTCGTGATGCGCTGTGCAAACACTGGGTTCCCCAGGCTTCATTCCAAATCACCACAACATCTGCTGATGATCAAATGGAAGCTACAGGCAAATAATTCTTCATTTGGTAGTTTAGCTTCCTTTTCAGTCGTTACTAATACTTCTTAATTCTTGTGTAATTCAATCATTCAAGTTATTGGTCACAATTTTGATTTGGTCTTTCTGCAGCCATTTTTAAACCACCATCAGAACAGACTGATTGACCTACAATACTGAAGGCTCTAGAGTACCCTCCCATCCATTTTTAAGCAGCACTACCTATAGAGACCAATAGGGAGTTCTGCTTCAAAAGGGCTAGGTCAATATAACTGTAAGCTTTCACTGATGTCCTCCTTTTTCTTTTTAGGGTCTTGTGGCACCTTAGAGACTAACCAATTTATTTGAGCATAAGCTTTTGTGAGCTACAGCTCATTTCATTGGATGCAGCTCCCAAAAGCTTATGCTCAAATAAATTGGTTAGTCTCTAAGGTGCCACGAGTACTCCTTTTCTTTTTGCGAATACAGACTAACACGGCTGTTACTCTGAAAACTGATGACCCTGCATCTCATGCACAACCCTCCTTTACTCGGGAGCAGATACAGAGTTCTCTATGGCCCAGAAACAAGTTGTAGTTTGCTCAGGCACATGCTAGCAGGGTCTAGAAGCTACACAATTTACTTGATAGCAAAATTTGGCACTTGGCTCATCCTTTGTGTATGGAAATACAAGGAAAGAAAGAAATGGGTAAAAGTAAAAATCCAAGGAGAAAATAGCTATAGCATTGTTTGCTTCTAATTGTAGCAAAATGTAACCCAGTGCGATTGTCTTGCACAGACTGTGGAGAGAGAGAGGTGCGAGAAAACACACAATATTGCAGGAAAAAATCCCTATGTTTTTAAAGTTACTAGATGCTTTCCCCACAAGCGACAAGCACCCTTCCCCCCGCCAGTTAATATGTCTGTGATACCGGCATTTCCACATGGCTGCAGAGCAGTAGAAGCCTACAGAGAACTTGTATGAACAGAAGGGGACATGTATTCAATACCATACAAAAGGTCTTACTCTAGCAGTTAACTATAAGATCAAGCCATCTCACTTGGTGGTAATCAGCGGAAAAATCAGATGGCAAAATACATGTCCTTCTTTCTGAATCAAAGGTTCAGAGACCCCTAGTTTATTTAGTTGGTTCAATCAATCCCTAATTAAAAGGAACGCCTGCTCAACTGCATACACCCACACAAATTCTACAATCAACACCAGAGAGATAGTAGTATGAAATCATGGCTTCACTGAATTTAATCAGAGTTTTGCCAGTGGCTTCTGTGGGGCCGAGATTTCATCTCTAGTTCCTCAAATGCATATGCATAGCAGGAGCAGAATACAGCAAGGAGTGGTATAGCAGATTCCTGCATGTTAACAACTAGCTTCCAGCAAATGACACTGGAGAAAGGAAAGCTGACTCAGATATCTGTCACCAGGGCCTTTGCTTTCTGGACCTATTAGTTCCATTTCCTGTGTGACAACCACAGAGCTCATCTTTTACATTTTATTCAGATGAGTAAGCATGTGAAGGACTGGGCCCTAAATGAGACAGATATATATCTGCATTCAGTGCTCTTTAGAACATTAGGCACATCCAACTAATGACAGCACATGTTTAATTGCTGTTGTACTTACAAGGTGATAAAATGAACTGATTGCAAAGCAGCAAATACATTCTTAGCAAAAGAAAACAGAAATAGTTTAAGAGGTTTCTGAAAGTTCTTTTCAAGCATATTAGTCACCAATTCAGTACTCAATCTACTACTATTAGTGACAGTAGTTGCCACACCCCTTATGTAATACACACTGAGCAAGACAAAGAATGAAATATAATTTATACTGCTGTTACTATAGCTTAAAAATATGGTCTTGTCCCACTGGGCATCAACTCTGCCATACCAATGTTCATAAGCCATATAGTATCTTTCTCTTCCATGAGCACTGGGTGTGGAATCCGATGTACAAAAGTCCATAGGATTACTCTCCATTTTTATTGGGAGTTGCATAAGTATTGGCTTTGTGGAATTACCAAAGCAAGCAGTGCATGATATGGGAAAACACCTACATGCTACACAGAGAAAATTTACACAGTGCAGCACAAAGTAGGAATTTTGTTGTGTACAGAATAATTAGCTCCAATGTGGTAGCCCTCCCTTGCTAAATAAAAAACATTAAGCTCAGAGCCAAAACAGAAAAATCTTCTGGTTTATTCTTCTTATCCTTCCTCCCCCCACACACATTCCTTTCATGTATTTTTCTCTCATTCAGTGAAAAGATCAAGCTATTACAGTGAGAGAAAGAGAAAAAAAAAAAAAAAAAAGTGGTGTATACCAAATGTGTGAGTTACTTATGCATGTCCCAAATCCTCAGGCCCTCATTCAGTACCTAATCAGAGAAACTCCACTGAAATCAAAATTGTAGTTGACTATTTGAGAGTCTCACTTGATTTTTCCATCTAACGAAACAAATATAATTGTGTCTGCCCTCAGCTCAACATACCTGTAGGAATGCTACTCACTGGCTGAGGATTCCCCCATCCTGGCCAGACATGCAGTAATAGTCTCTTCAACTCTAGCAGCCCCTGTCCCCTCCCTTACTGGCTCTCAGCTGAAACCTTTTATCCCAACTGTTGCTGCTCAGATAATTAGCCACAGGTGGGAAAGTAGCTGCTCTGTGGTGGCTGTTCTAGTGTAGTAGGGTCTATAAACCCCATCACAATACCATAAGCTGAAATGGTTGCCACCAATATTAGAACATCACTGTAGCTCAGAAATATCATTAAATTGAGTACTACTTGCTCTGGCCTGGATTCAGTAAAGCAAAGCCCACGGTTAAATGCTTTGCTGAATTGGGGCCTCAGCAAACAGGCCCACTGAAGTCAATGAGACTGCCTGCAGAGTAAACTGGGTCCTAGCAGAGACTGGATCAGAGATATTATATCTCTATGAAGGGGAGTTTTTATGTAAAGAAAAGTCCCCAGTTTAGGAATTTCTCTCCCATTACTAGTTAAACTATCAGTGACAAAGAAGGTGGCTGACAGCCAGGAAAATAACTGATGCCAAATGTCACCCAAAATTCAAGCCCTACCAAACACTCTGAGTTTTAAAAATAACTATTTTTATCTGCCTCTGCATTTCCTGGATCTGCTCAGATTAGCTATTCTGATATTTCTACACCAACCAAATCAAAATCAACACATTTGTTCTTGCAAGATTTCAAGTTGAATTTGCCAATGCAGGATGCCTGGATAGAATTATCACCTTTGGAGAAAAAAAAAAACATAAGTAAGGTGGCAGAATCTGACCCAAGGTAGCCTGTGGAAAGCATGATTATTTCTTAAAGCAAAGAAACAAGTAGAGAAATACTTAAGCTCAGTTCTTTCTACAAAAACAGAAGCAGTGAAGGACCAAGTTAGCAGATTTTCAGACACACACACAGTATTTAAAAAGAAATATGATGTAACTGAGGTCATGGAAACTTGGCTTGTTCCGGAAACTGGCTAAGATACTAAATTGCAGAACATAAAGCCAAAAAAGATAGACTCAGCAGGATTGTAGGAGGATGTTGAAAAAGTTGGATTTTACATCTAAAGAAGACATTGCATACTGTAACTTCTGGGTGATAAAATTGCAATAGTCTGTAACAGAGGCATTAAGGTGAAAGACATATGTGTCAGATGTTGGGAAATTATAACAGCCCCAGGACAGAGTGGGAAGGCAAGGGGCTTGATTCTCTGTGATGCCAAGCCTCAGTTTCCATTGAGTCTCCCCAAATCCTGCAAGGTCCTGAGTGCTTCCCAAGAAGTGCTGAGCGCCCTCTACTCCCTTGGTGGGAGTTGAGAACATATTGAGAATTGCAGCTACTACCTTATCTTGCATCCCTCACTCATGTAAGTAGTCCCACTGATTGTTCTAACTCACAAGCTGTAATGCGAAGTTGCCATACTTCCAAAACCTCAGTGAGGAACGCCAGGTAAAACTCAAAACAAAGGGAGCCTACATTTTCCCCCCAGATGTAGTTCTATCATTATGGAGTCTGATACTTGCTCCATTAGCCAGGATTGGCACACATTTTATAAATCAGTCTGGCCAAGCTTCATGTTTTTGGCTTGAAGTCAGAGGTTTCCTGTGACTGCCTGCCACAGACAATAAGTCCCACAGGCACAGAGAAGTGAAGTGTCTTGCCCAGTATCACCCAACAGGTCCATGGCAGATCCAGGAATGGAACCCAGGTCTTCTAAGCCCCAGTCCTGTACCAATAAAGAGTCTGATGGCACCTTAAAGACTAACAGATTTATTAGGGCATAAGCTTTTGTGGGTAAAATACTACTTTTTCCACTGTGCCATGCTGCATCCCCTAGCACAGAGGATGATAATCTGATCAAAACCAGAGTGACCCTATCCACAGACTGAACATTTCTCAGAGCCTGAAATATTTGGCTGTGGAAAAGAGGGCTGTTCATTGCTTAGAAAGGATCTGCTAACTTCAGCTTTGCATTTCTTATGGTGGAGATGCCGTCACCCACTTTTTGGTTCAGGCTGCGCATAGGATAGCAGTCAGTGAAACAGCCATCTCATAAGACTTCCAAAAGGTGCTATGCCACTGCACATCAGGCTCTAACCATCACGCCCAATGCCAATGCTGTAGTTGCCTCCCTTCCTCAACAATCCAGCCAAAGAGAGTGTTATATATACGCTACAGCGACCAGTGATCATGACAAAGTAGAGGAATGTTTAGGTGTCCTTGCCTGGACAATGGAAGACAAAATATTGGGACATTCTCTGCTCATGGAAATGGGTAAAACTCAACTGAAGTCAATGGAGCAGCCCATTTACACCAGCAGGGCATGTGGCCCATTAAGTCCTACCAGGCCGCTAATAAAATACTCCATCCCATGAATAACTGGACTAACCAATGTTTGGAGTAGTACTGTGCAGTTTCTTTTTACAGTGATATATGGCATCCGGGAATCCATTTCTATGAGAGACTCAAACATCCATTTCAAAGTGTTCTTGTTCTTTCTTCCAACGGAATTAACAAATGTAGAACATATTTTACCTGCCTGGCACTAATATAGATCTCATTAACTAAACTTTTCAATCACACATTGGAGTTTGGCCAACTCTAAATCCTAATTCTCCAAGTGTAGCTGGCCTCCAGTTCTCAAGAACTCTTTGTCTTTCATAAAGTGGCTATGGTTTCCTTAGTCTTGTGTAGGGCATCAAGATACCTAGGAAAATCACTGACTTGTTAACCACTTAAAATAAAACAAAATGGAACACAAGGAAAAACAACTTAGGAAAGCAGAGCATATAGGCACCCAGTATTAGCTCTGGTGTGAGCATAAACATGAATGGTGGTAGAGCATCATAGGAGCTGAAGAACATCCTGTGCCTTCTGCTCCATCCTCTGGCCCCTCATCTCCATTTCATTGCCAGGATATCCAGAGAACAGCACTTCCTGTGACAGAGCAGATGTACACTCAAGAAAAGAAAAGGAGTACTTGTGGCACCTTAGAGACTAACCAATTTATTTCAGCATGAGCTTTCGTGAGCTACAGCTCACTTCATCGGATGCATACCGTGGAAACTGCAGAAGACATTATATACACAGAGACCATGAAACAATACCTCCTCCCACCCCATTCTCCTGCTGGTAATAGCTTATCTAAAGTGATCATCAAGTTGGGCCATTTCCAGCACAAATCCAGGTTTTCTCACCCTCCGCCCCGCCCCCCCCACACACACACACACACAAACTCACTCTCCTGCTGGTAATAGCCCATCCAAAGTGACCACGCTCTTTAAAATGTGTATGATAATCAAGGTGGGCCATTTCCAGCACAAATCCAGGTTTTCTCACCCCCCCACCTCCCTCCAAAAACCACACACACAAACTCACTCTCCTGCTGGTAATAGCTTATCCAAAGTGACCACTCTCCTCACAATGTGTATGAAAATCAAGGTGGGCCATTTCCAGCATAAATACAGGTTTTCTCACCCTCCCCACCCCCTTTTTTTTTTAAAAAAAAACACACACACAAAAACTCACTCTCCTGCTGGTAATAGCTTATCCAAAGCGACCACTCTCCCTATTACCAGCAGGAGAGTGGGGTGGGAGGAGATATTGTTTCATGGTCTCTGTGTATATAATGTCTTCTGCAGTTTCCACTGAATGCCATCCGATGAAGTGAGCTGTAGCTCACGAAAGCTCATGCTCAAATAAATTGGTTAGTCTCTAAGGTGCCACAAGTACTCCTTTTCTTTTTGTGAATACAGACTAACACGGCTGCTACTCTGAAACTCGAGAAAAGTAAGCCTTGCTGAATGTTGGAGATTGACTTTGCAAAGTCACAAAATAAAGAAGGAATGTGACTTGTTGGATTGACTGTTGGTGGCAGGGAAAGAAAATGAAGGACAGCCACAGATAGAATTGTAGATTGACAGTATCAGCCCCCATCTGAGCCACTCACTTGTTTGTATTTTGCAAGGAGAAATCAATTGTAGATGGCAAGTGCAGTGACAGAGTGATCTGTGCAAGCAGTGCTGGAGTTCAGCCTCATGTTTTCCAGTGTTTATAAACACCACACCATGTTCTGCCCCAGTCAGGAGCTTCTCTCTTGTGGAGCTTGGAAAGAGGAGGAAAGCTCTGGCCCACTGAAGAACAAGAATTGAAGAACCTTGGGCAGTGGAACTCAGGAGTAGCCGGTCTTCCTGTGCTGCCCTTAATCCCTAGCTTGCCTGCACTGATGGTGCATAAGTGGATTCTCACTAGTGATTTTCTGGATGATTTGTTGGGGACTGAATGGGCGTTAGAAGTGTCAGCTTTGTTCCATTCATAGGAAAAAAAATGAAAGTGAGAGTTGGAAAGAACATTAAAGAGGAATAAAGAATCACTAAAATATAGAAGGTCTTCAGGCACTTATATGCTGTGCTGAAATACAGGGTAAAATCTTAACTCCGTTGAAGTCAACTACAAAACTATCTTGCAAGCAATGGGACAGAATTTCACCCACAGTCAGTCTGAAAACCTTTGTGTACAGATAGTGTTGAAATCCTTTATTTCCCCTGACTTTTCCCTGAGTTTTCAGATGGCAAGTGATTTGTGATATCAGATTACACTTAAGCAGAATGGCTTCTGCATGTGTATATTTAGGATTTTACTTCTGTGGGACTTACAGGCTTAAAATGTGAACTTTTAGAGGACAGTTTTCCATTAAAAAGCTGGATAATGATTTCTTTCTCAGAATCATAATTTTTCACACAATAAATACATGAACAAAATGCATTCACTAAATCAGTTCTAAAAATGAAGGCAAAACCAATATTTAGGTGTCTAAAAACTCTGAGAACTGATATTATATTGCCCTTAAAAAGACATTCACAATAGGTAATATTTTACATATTATTATCATCAGCAAATGTGATGCAAAGTACCTTCTGAAGAATGGAATAGCAATAGGCAAAAGGTAATACATAAGATGAGTAGTTTCTGAATTTGGGGAAACTAGATATTTGTTAATGACAGAGCTCAACATAATATACAGGTGAGGAATATTAGATAATAATTCCTAAAGAAAAATTATGAAGTGAAAAGTGATTAAACAATCATTTATTAAATTTTAATGTAATTAATATTTAGATATCTGACAATTTATAGTATTGTATTTAATATTTTCACCTTTTTGTTGCATCAAATGGCCTGCTCTCAATGTCCATTATACTATAAGGCTAGATTTTCAGAAGTAAGTGGGCAGAGTTTTGGAACAGCTCAGCCTATTGGCTACTGAGCACTTTTGAAAAACTGATTATAAGTATCACAATGGGAGCTGCTAGATGCTAAACCCTTTTGAAAACCTGGCCCTTGTGTATGTGCCTAAAAGGGAACAGAGCTTTTCTGATAATCTGGCCCCAGTTGTGGATGCTGAATACTTTTGAAAATTGGAGCTTGAGCTCTTTTGAAAAAATCTAGCCTGTAGTGAGAAACTGGCAGGTTTAACACCTGCAGGGCCATAATTCCATTGGCTTCCATGTTAACAGGGTAACTGCAGTAGGTAGCACCCAAGTATCAATCTCACTATCACATCATCCCCAACCTTGTCCTATTATGACTACAATAGTTCAATGATGATAGTTAGCAATTATGAGTGAGGCTTAGGACCAGATTTACAATGGTATTTAGCACCAGAAAATGCAGCGAGGCACCTAGGGGAATTTTCAAAAGTGCCTAAACAGGTTAGGCACCCAACTCCCATTGAAAGCCAAACTACTTTTGTAAATCTGGTCTGTGATACTGTATGATTGAAATATGACACTTTATATCATTAATATTGCCAATGTTAGACAATTGCAACAAATTTTATACAAAAGTATGTCATGTAAGGTATCCATGAAAAAGTCACAATCTATCAAATACAATTATCCTGTTTGTATACATGTACCATCTTTGTATCTAAAGTAATGAATATTGACTATGTACTAGTATTTCAAATGTGTTTGCTCCTCTGGTAACACCCACAAGGTAATTTACATCCAGTCTGGCCAGCACATTGTGAATGTCTCCCACCCAGAGAGCCTTCCTGTGGACACTTTAGCTGAAATATGGATAATGGCTGCTCTTATGAGTCATCAAATCATTCAAGGGCATGTGACTAGCTCATGTGACCCTGGACTCCATCTTGTGTCTGTAATTTCCCACAAGTTAAGACTGAGAGCACCCTCTCCACATGGGTGAAGATATAAAAGACGCTGGAAGCATCTCCATTTTGCCTCTTTCCTGCTCTCATCTTGGGATTATGGACTTACACTAAAAGGAGTATTCCAACCAATGGACTGAGGACCTTCTAATCTTTTGGAAGTTACCAGAGATTTTACAAGCCAGCAGTTTATTCCATAACTGCTACAAACCTGATCCATGAACTTTGCAATGTGTGTATGTATTTGTTTTCCTTGACCATTATAACTCACTCCTCTTTCTTTTCTCTTATAAATAAACTGTTAGATACTAAAGGATTGGCAACAGCATGATTATTGGGTAAAATCTGAGTTATAGATTCACCTGGCTATGTGGCTGATCTCTTGGGATTAGATGAATCCTTTGTTTGATGAAATTCGTTTTAAATAACCACTCGTCATTATGTCTAGTGTCTGGGTGGTGAAACAAGGGCCAGGATACCTAACAAGGCTGCATTTCTGCCTTCTTGTTAATCAGTGTGGTGAGACAGAAGTTTAGTTTTGTTACTGGCTTGGCATATCTTATAGAAAAACCACCACCATTTAGGGATGCGTCTGCCCCATTTCTCAGCAGTTTGTCCTGAATCTGGTATTCTCAGCTATG
Source organism: Lepidochelys kempii (assembly GCF_965140285.1). Classification (NCBI taxonomy): domain Eukaryota; kingdom Metazoa; phylum Chordata; order Testudines; family Cheloniidae; genus Lepidochelys; species Lepidochelys kempii. The sequence goes on from NC_136388.1 coordinate 31,173,342, forward strand.
ACCCATTGAGGCATGGTGACATGGCCCTTTGGCACTTTTGACAGTATTACCCACAACGCTTTAAAACAGATGAACAACCGCCTACCCAGATATAAGAACAGTACTCTGAAATACGCAAGAATATGGGTCTGATCCAGTTTTCCACTGCATTCAGTGAGAGTCTTTCCATTGACTACAGTGGGATTTGGGTCAATTCCAATATGTTTGTAACTTTGTGGCTCTTGAATAGAAGACATGAAAGTTGTAGCAGGTGGTTTGTCACAGAGGAGTCTATGATCCCTCCACAGAGAATTTCAAAACTGATCAAGTCTCTGCAGTTAATGGGTGGTATTTTTCTGCTGATGCCATGTGCTATTTGCCACCTACACTGTAAATCTATTGGATCACTTGTTTCATTTCTTTAGACTTAACATTTTTAAAGAAGTTCTTAAAAAAAAAAAAGAAAAAGGAAAAAAAACCTGAGAGCTCTGACAATAATTAGACTTACAACAACCAGCCACAATAATATTAGCAACATCCAAATAAATTGAGTCCACGAGTTAGTTAGCGCTAATGATTTGACTCTCTTATTTTGATGGTACTAAATGATCTTGATCCAGGTTTTTCAACCTATTAGGCAAGTTAAGATTTAAATTATCTATTTGATCATCATCATATTACAGCACTGGGCTTGATGTTTCACTGTTACACCTGTTTTATGGTGCTGAAACTCAATCGATTTCAATGGAGTAACAGCAGGTCTGTGATGTGTCTAGGCCTTCAAATCCAGTATCCCCCTGTGACAGGTTCGGTCACAGAGATCCCCTTGGGACTGTCACTTGATGTGCTGAAATTACCTCCAAACCCATTTTCCCTGCCAGCTTGGGACTCCAGAACCCTGCCTTGCTGAGCCAGACACACTAGCCTGCTACAACACAGACCCAAGTTTGAACCATGCCCCCAAAGCTGCAGGCTTTAACTGAAAACCACTCAGCATGTTACCTATTTCCAGCACCCAGACACCCAGTTCCCAATGGAATCCAAACCCCAAATCATTTTACTCTGTATAAATCTTATACAGGGTAAACTCATGAATTGTCCACCCTCTATAACACTGATAGAGAGCTGTTTGATACTTACTCTGGGTTTGTTAATAAGCAAAAGTGAATTTATTAAGTATAAAAAGTCGGATTTAAGTGGTTTTAAGTAATAACAGACAGAACAAAGTAAGTTATCAAGCAAAATAAAACAAAACACACAAGTCTAAGCCTAATACATTTAAGAAGCTGTTTACTAGTAAATCTCACCCTCAGGGATCAGACCCATATTCCAATAAGCTTCTTTCACAGACTGGACTCCTTCCTAGTCTGGGCCCAATCCTTTCCCCTGGTACAGTCCTTGTTAGTTCCAGCTCAGGTGGTAACCAGGGGTTTTCTCATGACTGGCAGCCCCCTTTGTTCTGTTCCACCCCCTTTTATAGCTTTGGCCCAAGGCAGGAATCTTTTGTCTCTCTGGATCCCCAGCCCTCCTTCTCAATGGAAAAGCACCAGATTTAAGATAGATTTCAGCATCATGTGACATGGTCACATATCCTGTGAGACCTCATTCTTCACTTTCCAGGGCTGACCTACACCTACCCAGGGAGGTCTGCAAGTAAACAGAGCCATTTACAACCAGTTGTCCTAGTCAATGGGAGCCATCAAACTTACAAACCACCATTAATGGCCCACACTTCGCATAATTACAATAGGACTTCAGAGTTATACTTCATATTTCTAGCTCCAGATACAAGATACATACATACATATAGGATGAACACACTCAGTAGAGTATAAGCTTTTTAATGATACCTTACAAGAGACCTTTTGCATAAAGCATATTCCAGTTACATCATATTTACACTCATAAGCATATTTCCATAAAACATATGGAGTGTAATGTCACAGCGTAAATCAAAATGAAGTCAGTAGAGCTATTGACTTATAGAACTTGAAGCTCTGGCCCAATATTTTTATTTAAATAAACTGATCAGGTGTGTTTAATTATGGGTTGTTAATGCATTAATATCACAAAAGCCTTTTAACAATCCAGGGCTAGTTTTTATATGGATTTAGGAGTCATATATTTTTTTGTAGGAGTAGCAAACAGGATTTGTGGTGTGTCACTGATCTCCTATTCTTTCATGGTTCCCTTTTGCTATATAATATCCTTCTTTCTTCATAGTGTGATGTTGTATGATGTTATTTTTCTATTCTACAAGTCAGATCCTCTGCAGGTATAAATTAGGGTAGCTCCATTGATTTGCATGGAGCTATACTGAGCTACACTGCCTGAGGGTCTAGCACTTTTTACCCCTTTTTACTCGAGTGGCTTGTCAAAGTTCAGGGGATGTTCTAGCTGGGAATAGAAATTGATGACGGAGTTTGGTATTTTCTTTGATGTGATCTTGTTTGTTTACAAGGAATTTGCGAAGTCTTGCTTCTGTAAAGGCAAGAGGAACCAAAAGCAAAAAGTGCAGTTTCTTAGCTTACAGGTCCAAGCTTCTTTCAGCTAGCTTCCCTGACCTAGAAACTTTCTCTAGGTTTCTCCCAGTGTCACACTGTGCTTGCACACTGCTTCTTCACTCCCCTCCACCCCAAGTCCTTCTCTGTTTCTTACCTTCACCCTAGCTTGTCTTTTTCACTTTCTTGCACATACACCCACCCCTGGTCAGAACAATAACCAGTCAAATGCTCCACACATAGGCTAGTTTCTGAGCAAACACTATTTGGCCTTGTTTTAGGTATGGGCCCTTCACTGTCTCTTACAGCAGCTTAACAGAAGATAGCATTCACACATCAGTTCCAATAAGATTTTAACTCAACCTATAAAAGGTTTAACTCAGCTCATAACAAGTGCTATATATTTTTTAAGTGGAGTCTTTGACGTGCAACTCATTTGCAGCCTGTTTCAACTGGCCATTCTACATATATTTTAGGACTTTGTCTTTTATAATTATGGCATAATTAAAACACCTTAAGGTTTATATCTCAGTGTACTGATACAGAACATGTTATTAGACATGCTTTGTGGCTGAAGATATTGTCCTGTGAAGCTGAGAATAGATTTCAGTTCCAGGAGGAACCATCACCTGATTATATGGATTCTCCTCATGCGGGAGGGGAAGTTTACTCCCAGATGTCTTCATCTTTCATGTATTTCTTACATTCACTGCTTCTTTCTCAAGAATTCTGACATCCTCCTCAGTCAAAGGTTCCTTGGGTAGTGGAGATGGGTAAAAAGGTATCTTTAAAAAAATACAGCAACAAATGGCATTGTAACAGGAAAATAAGATTGTCCAGTAGCATAGCAGAGGATTAAGAAGATAGAGAGTTTAGAATACTAATGGGATGATCAAATAGGAGGAAAAGGGCTGGAAAAATATTTGGCTACTGTGGATGGTTTATAAATTGAAGATCAGTTGGTGAAAATAGCAGCTGATAATGAAATGGAAGATGAAAATGTCCAAGAAGTGCTGGAATCTAACATTAAAATAGAACGAAATAGTTTTCAGCAGAGCAGCTAAGAACATTTCTCTCTCATTACAATATTAATTCAAATTGGAAAATATTGTATCTCACTGACTGAATCTAATATTCATGAAGTTTGCAGTGGAAACTTCAATGTGCAGTACTTCAGTATTAGCATAAAAATTAATAAAAACAGAATAAACTTAGGACCAGATTCTGATAGCCTTACTCATATGGAGTAGTATTTTAGTTCTTGAGCAGTCCCATCAATTAACGTCCCACTTGCTGAAAATAAGGGTATCAGAAGCTAGCACTTAGTTTTGCTTTCCTGAGAACTACATGACCAGACTAGCAATCTATTTTAAATGCCGCATTTATTTTAATTTTACTCCAAACAAACTCTGGTAATTAAATTTGACTTCATTTTTATTTAATATTCTCAGTCACCTATTAGTTTTTGCATTTCAGTTTGCAATTTTTTTTTCTCTCTCTCTCAAAGAGTGTTTGTCTACATGTAAAATGGAATCATAGAATCATAGAGTATCAGCATTGGAAGGGACCTCAGGAGGTCATCTAGTCCAACCCCCTGCTCAAAGCAGGACCAATCCCCAACTAAATCATCCCAGCCAGGTCTTTGTCAAGCCTGACCTTAAAAACCTCAAAGGAAGGAGATTCCACCACCTCCCTAAGTAACGCATTCCAGTGCTTCACCACCCTCCTAGTGAAAAAGTTTTTCCTAATCTCCAACATAAACCTCCCCCACTGCAACTTGAGACCATTATTCCTTGTTCTGTCATCTGCTACCACTGAGAACAGTTTAGATACATCCTCTTTGGAACCCCCTTTCAGGTAGTTGAAAGCAGCTATCAAATCCCCCCTCATTCTTCTCTTCCGCAGACTAAACAATCCCAGTTCCCTCAGCCTCTCCTCATAAGTCATGTTTTCCAGCTCCCTAATCATTTTTGTTGCCCTCTGCTGGACGCTTTCCAATTTTTCCACATCCTTCTTTGTAGTGTGGGGTCCAAAACTGGACACAGTACTCCAGATAAGGCCTCACCAATGTCGAATAGAGGGGAACGATCACGTCCCTTGATCTGCTGGCAATGCCCCTACTTATACAGCCCAAAATGCCATTGGCCTTCTTGCAACAAGGGCACACTGTTGACTCATATCCAGCTTCTTGACTCATATCCAGCTTCTCATCCACTGTAACCCGTAGGTCCTTTTCTGCAGAACTGCTGCCTTGTCATTCGGTCCCTAGTCTGTAGCGGTGCATGGGATTTTTCTGTCCTAAGTGCAGGACTCTGCACTTGTCCTTGTTGAGCCTCATCAGATTTCTTTTGGCCCAATCCTCTAATTTGTCTAGGTCCCTCTGTATCCTATCCCTACCCTCAGCATATCTACCTCTCCTCCCAGTTTAGTGTCATCCGCAAACTTGCTGAGGATACAATCCATGCCATCCTCCAGATCATTAATGAAGATATTGAACAAAACTGGCCCCAGGACCGACCCTTGGGGCACTCCGCTTGATACTGGCTGCCAACTAGACATGGAGCCATTGATCACTACCCGTTGAGCCCGACAATCTAGCCAATTTTCTACCCACCTTATAGTGCATTCATCCAGCCCATACTTCTTTAAATTGCTGGCAAGAATACTGTGGAAGACCGTATCGAAAGCTTTGCTAAAGTCAAGGAATAACACGTCCACTGCTTTCCCCTCATCCACAGAGCCAGTTATCTTGTCATAGAAGGCAATTAGTTTCATCAGGCATGACTTGCCCTTGGTGAACTCATGCTGACTGTTCCTGATCACTTTCCTCTCCTCTAAGTGCTTCAGAATTGATTCCTTGAGGACCTGATCCATGATTTTTCCAGGGACTGAGGTGAGACTGACTGGCCTGTCATTCCCCGGATCCTCCTTCTTCCCTTTTTTAAAGATGGGCACTACATTAGCCTTTTTCCAGTTGTCCATGACCTCCCCCGATCACCATGAGTTTTCAAAGATAACGGCCAATGGCTCTGCAATCACGTCTGCCAACTCCTTTAGCGCTCTCGGATACAGCGCATCCAGCCCCATGGACTTGTGCTCGTCCAGCTTTTCTAAATAGTCCCAAACCACTTCTTTCTCCACAAAGGGCTGGTCACCTCCTCCCCAGGCTGTGCTGCCCAATGCAGTAGTCTGGGAGCTGACCTTGTTCGTGAAGGCAGAGGCAAAAAAAACATTGAGTACATTAGCTTTTTCCACATCCTCTCTCCCTAGGTTGCCTCCCTCATTCAGTAAGGGGCCCACACTTTCCTTGACTTTCTTCTTGTTGCTAACGTACCTGAAGAAACCCTTCTTGTTACTCTTAACATCTCTTGCTAGCTGCAACTCCAAGTGTGATTTGGCCTTCCTAATTTCACTCCTGCATGCCTGAGCAATATTTTTATACTCCTCCCTGGTCATTTGTCCAATCTTCCACTTCTTGTAAGCTTCTTTTTTGTGGTTAAGGTCAGCAAGGATTCCACTGTTAAGCCAAGCTTGTCGCCTGCCATATTTACTATTCTTTCAACACATCAGGATGGTTTGTCCCTGTAACCTCAATAAGGAATCTTTAAAATATAGCCAGCTCTCCTGGACTTCTTTCCTCCTCATGTTATTCTTCCAGGGAATCCTGCCCATCAGTTCACTGAGGGAGTCAACGTCTGCTTTTCTGAAGTCCAGGGTCTGTATTCTGCTGCTCTCCTTTCTTCCTTGTGTCAGGATCCTGAACTTGAACTGCCTCCCAGGTTCCCATCCACTTTTGGTTCCCCTACTAATTCTTCCCTGTTTATGAGCAGCAGGTCAAGAAGAGCTCAGCCCCTAGTTGGTTCCTCCAGCACTTGCACCAGGAAATTGTCCCCTACACTTTCCAAAAACTTCCTGGATTGTCTGTGCACCACTGTATTGCTCTCCCAGCAGATATCAGGGTGATTGAAGTCTCCCATAGATTGAAGTCTCCCAGGGCCTGTGATCTAGTAACTTCAATTAGTTGCCAGAAGAAAGCCTCGTCCACCTCATCCCCCTGGTCCGGTGGTCCCTGGTCCGGTGGCAGACTCCCACCACGACATCACCCTCGTTGCTCACACTTCTAAACTTAATCCAGAGACTCTCAGGTTTTTCTGCAGTTTCATACCGGAGCTCTGAGCAGTCATACTGCTCCCTTACATATAATGCAACTCCGCCACCTTTTCTGCCCTGCCTGTCCTTCCTGAACAGTTTATATCCGTCCATAATAATACTCCAGTCATGTGAGTTATCCCACCAAGTATCTGTTATTCCAATCACATCATAATTCCTTGACTGTGCCAGGACTTCCAGTTCTCCCTGTTGTTTCCCAGGCTTCTTGCATTTGTGTATAGGCACTTAAGATAACTTGCTGATCGTCCCTCTTTCTCAGTATGAGGCAGGAGCCCTCCCCTCTTGCGCTCTCCTGCTCGTGCTTCCTCCCGGTATCCCACTTCCCCATTTACCTCAGGGCTTTGGTCTCCTTCCCCCAGTGATCCTAGTTTAAAGCCCTCCTCACTAGGTTAGCCAGCTTGCTTGCAAAGATGCTCTTCCCTCTCTTTGTTAGGTGGAACCCATCTCTGCCTAGCACTCCTCCTTCTTGGAACACCATCCCATGGTCAAAGAATCCAAAGTCTTCTCTCTGACACCACCTGCATAGCCATTCATTGACTTCCACCATTCGATGGTCTCTACTTGGGCCTTTTCCTTCCACAGGGAGGATGGACAAGAACACCTCCTTCTCTTGGGAGTGGTGGTTGTGGAACGCCATCCCTAGGATAGTGCATCTGATGACTTCCAATTGGCAGAGTCTCCTTCTGTTCCCTTCCCTCAGATGTATCATCTAGTCCACTCTCCACATTAGTACCTGTGGAGAGAACATGAAAATGGTTGCTTACCTCTATCTGCATTGCTGGTACATGGACACTCTCCTTTCTTCTTCTGGAGGTCACATGCTGCCAAATTTCTTCACCATCCTTCTGTCCCCACTGCGCAACCTGCACTGAATCTTCAGAATGTTGTGTCCGTAGAAGCATATCCTGACATCTGTCCAGGAAATCTTCAGTTTCCCTTACACAACGCAGGGTCTATACTCGTTTCTCCCGACCTTGAACCTTCTCTTCCAATATCGAGACCAGCTTGCACTTTGTACAGACAAAGTCACTTCTGTCCTGTGGAAGAAAGACAAACATGGCACATCCTGTGCAAGTAACAACAGCTGAACTCTCACAATCCATATTACCTTCCTTCTATGAGCTGCCTCAGGAGTTGTAGTAACTACTCAGAGAAGCCTGCAAGATGTAAGCCTCAGTGGGCTCTCCCCAAGCTGTTCACAGTTGACTGGCTTTTTATAACAGTCAGGCCCACTCAAGGCTCACCTGGAACAAAGCACTCCCAATTCACACTTTTCAAACATCAAGCACATGGTCAAACTGACAAACTGTCCCCACAACAGACACTCAGATACTCACCAACATGAGTAATGTTTAGCTTTTCACATTTTGCTTTAAGAATAGGTCTGTTGCACTTTCTGGAGTGGTTCATGGTCGTGAATGCCAATCTCAGGGTAGACTGTCAAAACCAGGGCAAAGACCCCAAATTAGTGGTATGTTCTATAATTAGATTTCACCAACCAGTAACAAATGTGAACTCCTAGATCACTATAACAGTCTTACCATGGAGTCACAGACAGTCACCTTGGGCACTCCAGTCTCTCTTGCTGCCCAGGCAAGCTGGACTTAGTGATAAATGGTCACTTACACCAAAAATCACAAAATATTCAGGTTGCTCCCAGTCCCAAGAAACCAGTCACTTACCCAGATTAATTTGTACCTCAGATCTCATACCAAAGACAACACCTGTAGCCAATCCTGTAATTATCTAAAGGTTTATAACTAGGAAAAGGAAATGAGTTGTTTACAGGTTAAAGAAGGCAACATATATGCACAAATGAGTTCAGTCTATGGTTCCAAAAGGTAACAGAGGTATAGTGATCTGTCGGCATAGAATGTCTTCCCAGGTTGGCCCCGGGAATCTCTGCCTTTTTTTTTGTTTGTTTCTTAGCTCCAGCCATTGCAAGACTCCAAACAGCAAAGTGATAAAAAACCTTCATGTTAGCTAGTTTTATTTCCTTCTTGCAACATTCAGACTGATGGGACGAGACCTTCTATATGTACTGCTCCATGAGTGGATGGGGCAATCAACAAAGCTTTTGTTCTACAATGGCTCACTTAATTTTTGATAAACCTCTTGGATGGGCAGGAGGGAGTCACTCTTCCCATCTGAGTTCACAAGTTCAGAACAGGTATTTTTACAATAATAAAACAAAAATGTATATTTTACCTTGTAGCATGGAATACAGACATTACACGTGAGATTAATGCATGCAGCAATTTACAAGCATTTCATAGAGTCTAAACACTAAAAACATTCTTAGAAGACTAATAGCTATTTTGAACAAAACTAATGCACAGCTCGTTTGGTTTCCAGCTATGAGTTTGACAGTTCATAGCTAATGCCTTTGGCCTTGGCCAGAGCTGGCTTTTGATTTACCAGTGTCACAAGGTCCAAGAATGATTTTTCTCCTAATTTTCCACTTTCAAGTCTCCAAGGAACAACAAGCCAATGAACCATGGCAGTAAAAAATAATGGTTACACAAGTATTCTTTCATTCTTTTATGTGTGATGTTTGTGTGTACCCTCCTTCCAAAAAAAGAATACAAAAATACTCATTTAACAGAAATAAAAAATTTGAAATGAACTGATGCACACTTTGCTTCTTGGTTTTCTCTCCTGAACCACCTGACACTTGATCCTCATGCACCCCTGAACACACACAATTAAAACCTGAGCCCTGGACTGATCAGTGAGAGATTTCCCAAGTAAGAAATGCAACATGAAAAGAAGCACGTGTACATGAGTGAAACACAAAGAATAAGCAATGATTTGGGGGTCAGATGCCTTAGAACAGAGGAGCAAAGATTATGAGTGAATATGTAGGTAGGAAGAATAAAGGATAGCTGGAAGATGAATGGCATGAATAGCAGGAGAATTTTATGGGGGGGCTGGGATGAGTGGATTAGCTCAGTGGCCAACAGGACAAATAGACAAGAAGTCATTTGGGAGGTCAGTTTGTAACAGTTTCTGAAAGCTGTTGGAGATGATGATTGATGGTTACCTTTGCCCTTTGAAAAGTGAAATGTCTTTCCCGTTTGCGGTTGATATTTAAATAATGTGGTTCTCTCTTTACAAAACCAGTTAGAAATGTGGCTCAGGATGATGACATGATGGTTGTTTAGCTTTTTCACATATTGCTTTAAGAATAAGTCCAGAAATGATTTTTCTACTTATTTTCTCTTTTAAGTCTCCAGGTAGAACACTATAAGGACCAACAATGCACTTGAGTCACAGTAGTGAGGATCCTGCATCCGATGAAGTGAGCTGTAGCTCACGAAAGCTTATGCTCAGATAAATTGGTTAGTCTCTAAGGTGCCACAAGTACTCCTTTTCTTTTTGTGAATACAGACTAACACGGTTGTTACTCTGAAAGTAGTGAGGAAGACTCTTCTGTAGATACTACATGGAAAAAGAAATGTTATGGTGTTATAAGTTACTAGTCAAAATGCAAAATGTTACCTTTGGAAGACTGAAAAATTGTATGTCAAATAAGTCAAAAGCACTGCAGAAAACAGATTATTCCAATATCCCATGGTACCAGCAGCTCTTATTGACAGAAAGAGCACAAAATTTTATTGTTAAATTGAAGTCACAGGATAAGTTTTAAGTCTTTAAAGAAACTATAGTGCAGACTGAGTTATAAAATGTTAGGATAACAGTCAGTCATATATTTCCCTAGCAGTTATATCTATAGTCCTAAAACTAAACTATTGAAAACAGTGATGCAATAATAATAAAGGCAATGCAGCATAAGCCCTAGACATGCCAGATTTATGAATAGGAGTATCTTCCATAAAAGGACATATGAACCTAAGTTAGCTGAGAAAAGATTAATAGAAGTTTCCAATGTCCAGCAAGGAGGCTACCATGCAGATAATGAATCTCACCCTAAAAGGTTGTAGTTTGATTCCCCCAGCGAGGGCGGGGCGTGGATCGCAGTCATGGTAATTTGGACAAACTTTCTGCATCTTCATGTAACAGCAAAGATGATCACTACTAGTATTTCTCAGGAGAAAGAAAGAAATGGACAGGGAGAAAAATGGGAAGAGCTGTCTACAAACAGCCAGATCAATAGGAAATATCGATAGGGCTCCTGCTTTTGTATTGTCAGCTTATCGTGATATGTGGGTATTTTTTTATACTGGAAAAAGAGTCACTGGGCAAGGTGAAATAATATGGAAGAATGTTAAGAGTGGACAGGGCATCAGAAAATTAATTATTACCATCCAATTTTGCTGCTATTAATGTAAGTTTTACTAGCTACAATTTGTTTCAAGTTGAGTATTAAAAGAGGCACCAGATACCAACATGCTTTCACAGGACCCCGTGAACCAAAAAACTTTTTGTGCGCAATTGACTACACCAGCCTACAAATATAGTGACAATTCTACAAAATCAGTCAGTACTTCCCCATCTAAAACAGCAGCAACAGCACTGGGAAGAGTAATTATCCATACATGTACCGACTATACTCAGATGCCAGTTATCCCTCTTTTTTTTTCTTTTAATCTTCTTCTTTCTTTTTCTTTTAATCTTCCAAATTTCACTTCTGACTATAACCAAGAAACTTTATTTTGCTCCTGCAACACTGCAATACTTTTGCTGCTTCCTTCCTTTGTAAAGTTCCTGAAATGTTTTATCAGACTCCCAATAAAAGCTAAGCATATCAGTAGTTGGCATCCTCTCCCATTAAGGAAAACCCAAGGAAGACATGGAGAAGAGATGTTCAGCTGATTCATACTGGCCTAGGCTCCAGTTCAACAACTGGACTACTTAGGCATGAATGGTCTTATTGACTTTATACTACACATTTTAAGTTATGCAAGGGCATACATACTGTGCTGAATCAGGGGCCTCATTCCTCTTTGATCAAGCCCAGTAGATAGAAACAGCGGGGGAGGGGAAATCTATATCAGAAATATTTTGACCACCCCTCTCGGTCAGAGCATTGGGCATATTAACATTCATTAGGCCAGATCCTGAGCTTTATTGAATTCAATGGAACTATGCTGACATATGTTAGCAGAAGGTCTGGCTTTTTCCTTTACAGTGCATATGTCTTATATAATTCCTTTGGAATTCTATTGTAAATTCATAATTCATCTTGTACTGGGGTTAGTACAGGCAGCTGTGGTGTAAGAGGTCTCACACAGCTTTGCCAGTGCATCTCATTTCTCATCTCATTTCTGACTGCTCTTCCTAGTACTTGAACTCTTTGCAGAAGAGGCTGGTAGTTATTTTAAACTGCCAATTGCACAACAGGGTCTAGAGATATTATAGAAAGTGTCAAATATCCACTTTGGCAATCTTGATACTGGCTAATGTTGCAATGGTGACCTAGGACACTGTTTGGATCCAGAGATGAAAAACATCAGTGTATATACAATACTTTAACCTCTCATTATTTAGAATCATTTCAAGAATGGAAAGAACTTAGACTAATTTTGTTGCAGTCAAATTAAACTTATTAGGCCAAGGAGCCAAATCATGCTCACTTTTCCTCATATGAATTGTCTGATTGCAGGATTAGATCCTAAAAGGGAAAAAAAAAATCCTCTCTCTGGTATTTAATTGCCACTATTTGGTGATACTTGGAAACCTATTATATTTACCCAGTAGACCAGCATCTCATGTAAGAAATTTTGCTTCACAGAATGAAAGTAATGAATATGGAAGTTACCAGAGTAAGCACCAATTAGCTTCAGACCAATTTAATTTAATCAGTTTTATTGCAGGTGTTAATAACATAAACTATATTATTTTGATTTATACTCTCATTGCATAAAAGGGAGTGCCTATCCTTTGTTCCTTGAGATATTTTAAAAACACAATAATACAAAGACTGCACCAGTAACCTCCCTTTGTCCAATAATAAACATATGTAAAAACCCAGGTCATTAAATATATTTAAGATCTTTGCAATCTCCCACCAAGATCACCTCAACTGCCTCAGAGCTAGGGAAAGTAAACAGGCCATACAGCATCCCCTGAAGATAGATATGTTAGGCCTAGTTCATACTGGGGTGGGGAGAGGGCTCTAAAAGTGTCATGGTTAAGGAAGAAGAGAGAAAGGGCAGTAACTCGCCAGACTGTCAATGTTAAATTATCTTGATTGTGATGTTAGTTACCTTGGTGGAAATCAGGAGTAACTCCACTGAAATCAATGGTGTTATGTTCATGTTAAACTAGTATGAGAGCAAAAAGAGACTAATTACTTTAAAATGTATGATATGCACACCAATTGCAACAGAGTTCTACAACCTTATCTTTGGCTAAATTTGATACATAGCCTGACATCAATCACCCAATGTCAACAGATTATGCAGTTAGTATTACCCACCAAAAACTGCAGGGGAATAATTTATACTGAGTATAGTGTGTAAATGCTTCCCTTTGCCCAGAATCCATTCCCTGTTGTGTGAAGCTTCTATCTAATTTCCAAGAGTTTGAGCAGCAATTTCATTTTATCTCTGACAATGAGCTAAGATATTACAGTTATGGTATCAATCTCAAAGAAAAAAAGGCCATCAAGAATGGCCCAGTGTTCACAGAGAGGGTTTTGTCCTTGTTTTGTTTTTTAGTGGCAGACAATTTTCTAGTTTATTGATTTTTTTTCTTTTGGAATGAGCTAAGGGTTACACAGAGAGATAGAGAGAACAAACGTGCCTAAAAAGGCTTAACCACAACAGCTGGATGCAGTGGAGATGCCAAGTTTGGGCATTACATTTAGTACCATTATTCTCAGACTTCAGAGGCTAGTAGACTTTCTGGCTGCATTGGAGATAAATATTTCACAGAACAAAGCAGCACAGGGGAAAAGTGATTGCAAAACACTGGCTTTGCTATCTATATGCAGTGTGTGGGCAGAGGTTTTTTTGTTTCTTTTTACATTATTATTATAATAAATCCCTGCAATTAGTCTACAAAATCAATAAGGAGCCTGAACACAAGTGGAGGTGGGGGGGGAAATCCAGACGCATAAAAGTCAGAGGTAGAAGAGAGATAAGATGGGTGAGATAATAACTTTTATTGGACCATCTTCTGTTGGTGAGAGAGGTAAGCTTTCGAGCTTATGCAGAAGAGCTCTGTGAAGCTCAAAAGCTTGTCTTTCTCACCAGCAGAAGTTGGTTAAATGAAAGATATTACCTCATCCACTTTGTCTCTCTAATATCCTGGGACTAACACAGCTACAACACCACTGCATAGAAGAGACCTGTTAGGCTATCCACTCCATCTGCCAATGCAGAATAGCTTCCTGCTGTACACTTACTAATGTTGTGTCCAGTCTAGTCTTAAATGTTGCAAGCAGTATGGCATCCACCGAGGATTCTATTCTAAGAATAACTGTGTTTCCTTGAAGTTCTGTAATGTCTAGTTTAAATTTCATTAGCAACCGGGCATATTAGGCAGCACAACAAATTTCAATTTTATTACATTGTACTGACAACAAAATCTGGTAATTTTGACCCTCAGGAAGAGATCTAATTCTCAGGTGGATATAAAATGGGATCTGGCTAATTTACAGTTTATGTTAGCCACTGTGTTGAGTTTGGCCTTGTCTGCTTAGAAAGTTGTACTGCTTTGACTATACTGGTACAATCCTCTTCTCTCCCACCCCCAGTGTGGATGCAGTTATATCAGCATAAAGGGGTTTTACACTAGCATAGCTTTTTCTCTATAGGAAGAGTGTATGATTATAATGATACAATTTTCAAGCACAGACCAGGTCTTAGAGAAGAAAGTAAGTTTCTGTCTGTGGGGGGTGAAGGTAGATTTGGTCTCTAGGCTGGGCCACATCCTACTCATTCCTTACTCAGAGGGCCCAATTCTAATTTACAGGACAAACTTTATTACACTACTACAGTGCTTTAAACAGGCCACAAGGCAGTTGTATGTGTTTTTTGGAAGTTTTTAAATTAAAAAAAAAAACTTTAAACATGTATTAAATCATTATGAACATTTTTATTTTAAATTTTCATCTACAAAAACTAAGAATGTTTTTTAAGTTTTGAAAAAGATGGGGCATTATTATTATTTCAAACGGAAAGAAAAATGACAGTCTTGACACTTAAACGGAAAAGGTCACTTTTTATTAAAAGTCTTTTTGTTAAAAAAAAGGTCCAGTTCTAAGACTGGGACTTCTGCTCTAGTTGGTAAATATCCTGAATTAAGCAGATCTGACTTTCCATGTTACGTCTCAGTTACTATAGAAGAAACACAAAACAAACAAATGAAATCAAGAAATACAGGTATGATGCCTCAAATAGGGAACATATTTCATTATTTCAGTTCTAGGAAGCCAGTACATAAAAGACAGGAAACTAGCTGTTTTGTAAGGAAGTTCTGGAATGTGCATATCAGAATTAGCCCCTCTAATTCCACTAGAATTTTTTTGTCTACTTTAAAAGTTAAATTCCAGCAGCAGTTTAAAAAAGTAATAGTCAGATACCAAGCACTGTTTCAATATCACTCTTGCCTTCAAACACTCCACTCAGACTAAAATAACGACTTTTATACTGGTTCCCAAAGAGCTCTACATTATGGTGTAAAATAGCTCTTTCTTTAATAAGAGCAGAAAGATTTTCAGGCTGTCCCTTAAATTTTTTAAACTATCACTTTGAACATTCTTAGCAGAATGAGCCCCTTCAAGCATTTCCATTTATCCTCTAATTTTTAGCAGTTGTGGAGTATAAGTGTCCAATTTAGCATCACATTTCTGTTCCATGGGTTTAATAGCACTTAGTTCAGTACTTATGGAAATTTCATAGTTAGAACCAATCTCTTACAGGTTCCCCAGGGTAGAAATTACAGGGTGTGGAAGAATATGAAGCCACTGAGGGAGAACTTCCTGGAGAGGCCTCCCCACCTCCCTCTCCACAGTATATTAACAATCCTTTCTGCAGTGCTATAGATATGCTTGGGCCTTTACTGACAAAGATAAGTGGAGAAGGTAACATCTTACAATCTAAAAGCTCAGTCCTGCACTCTGTCTACCATGAGTAACCCTACAGTAGTTAACAGTGTTATTTATGACACAAGCACTATGTCCAGTTGTAAGTATTTGCAAGACTGGACCATTAATTATGAAGATGAGATATAAAGGAAGAGGAGGCCTTTTCCACAGCTATGTAATCATTAAATTCCCAGCAACCAGCAAAGTAACAATTTTTATTTTTCCAATTCTTAAGTTAAGAATTATCACTGATCGTTATATCCAAGACCCCATGTTCCCCACACAAAACTGGTCCTAAATTTTATGGCAGGGTCACTAGTTTCTGTGACAACTTCATTTGCATTATAAAGGAAGCTTTTCAGTATAAATGTGAAAATGAATAATGTAATCAGTACAGTAGCCTGCATATTATTTATTTTGAAGTTACCTGGGAACTAAAACTGTGCTCACAGTTTTAGTTTCCAATGTGCTGCAGTTTTTTTTCTGTTAACAAAATAGCAATAGTACACAAATTGTTAGAGAGGAAGCTAAATATTCTGGCAGATGGTCCCTTACTGCCCAAAAAACCATGGGATTGTAAATTAATCAGCCATCTTTTCCAAATGTTATACCAATAAAATAAAAACCAGCAGGATCTTATTCAAGAGGAAAAGGCAAAATGCCACACTTATTGTGAATACAGAAAGAATCATAGTAAGCAGTTAGTTACCGCTATAACATTCTATTCAATTTCATATTTATTCACACATTCATACACACACACACACACACACATACACACACACAGAGGTTCTGCAAGGTTGTTATCATAGTTACCACCCTTAGAGTTGCTCATGCCAAGCCACTGGCCAGGTGGCCTGGACATGAGGAGGGAGCAGGGCCTTGTCAGATGCTCATCTGATGCTCCTGGAAGTTGGTTTGCAGAATCAGACCCCAAAGTTCTCACTTTCTAGAGTCCATTTTTATAGGAATTTCTTCCTATGCCAGTCTATGGGAATTGCTTCATCATGGTGTTGCTGAATCAATCAGCAGATGGCACATTCCTGATGGCTCCATGCTGCCAGATGTTATCTTGTTCTTTGGTTCTCCCATTCTTGAGGCTGTTCGGTGGATTCCAGACTGCCCTCCGGGGGTCCTCTGGTTATTTCCACTTGACGCCTTCTTCAGCCGATGGACACTGGATTCTTAGGAAAAAAGAAAAGGAGTACTTGTGGCACCTTAGAGACTAACCAATTTATTTGAGCATAAGCTTTCGTGAGCTACAGCTCACTTTATCGGATGCATACTGTGGAAACTGCAGAAGACATTATATACACAGAGACCATGAAACAATACCTCCTCCCACCCCACTCTCCTGCTGGTAATAGCTTATCTGAAGTGATCACTCTCCTTACAATGTGTATGATAATCAAGTTGGGCCATTTCCAGCACAAATCCAGGTTTTCTCACCCTCTGCCCGCCCCGCCCCCCCCCCACACACACAAACTCACTCTCCTGCTGGTAATAGCCCATCCAAAGTGACCACTCTCTTTACAATGGCAGGTTTCAGAGGAACAGCCGTGTTAGTCTGTATTCGCAAAAAGAAAAGGAGTACTTGTGGCACCTTAGAGACTAACCAATTTATTTGAGCATGAGCTTTCGTGAGCTACAGCTCACTTCATCAGATGTTTACCGTGGAAACTGCAGCAGACTTTATATACACACAGAAATCATGAAACAATACCTCCTCCCACCCCACTGTCCTGCTGGTAATAGCTTATCTAAAGTGATCAACAGGTGGGCCATTTCCAGCACAAATCCAGGTTTTCTCACCCTCCACCCCCCCACACAAATTCACTCTCCTGCTGGTGCTAGCCCATCCAAAGTGACAACTCTTTACATAATCAAGTCGGGCTATTTCCTGCATAGATCAAGGTTTTCTCACATCCCCCCCACCCCCATACACACACAAACTCACTCTCCTGCTGGTAATAGCTCATCTAAACTGACCATTCTCCAGGTTTAAATCCAAGTTAAACCAGAACATCTGGGGGGGGGGGTAGGAAAAAGCAAGAGGAAACAGGCTACCTTGCATAATGACTTAGCCACTCCCAGTCTCTATTTAAGCCTAAATTAATAGTATCCAATTTGCAAATGAATTCCAATTCAGCAGTTTCTCGCTGGAGTCTGGATTTGAAGTTTTTTTGTTTTAAGATAGCGACCTTCATGTCTGTGATTGCGTGACCAGAGAGATTGAAGTGTTCTCCGACTGGTTTATGAATGTTATAATTCTTGACATCTGATTTGTGTCCATTTATTCTTTTACGTAGAGACTGTCCAGTTTGACCAATGTACATGGCAGAGGGGCATTGCTGGCACATGATGGCATAGATCACATTGGTGGATGTGCAGGTGAACGAGCCTCTGATAGTGTGGCTGATGTTATTAGGCCCTGTGATGGTGTCCCCTGAATAGATATGTGGGCACAATTGGCAACGGGCTTTGTTGCAAGGATAAGTTCCTGGGTTAGTGGTTCTGTTGTGTGGTATGTGGTTGTTGGTGAGTATTTGCTTCAGGTTGCGGGGCTGTCTGTAGGCAAGGACTGGCCTGTCTCCCAAGACTTGTGAGAGTGTTGGGTCATCCTTTAGGATAGGTTGTAGATCCTTAATAATGCGTTGGAGGGGTTTTAGTTGGGGGCTGAAGGTGACGGCTAGTGGCGTTCTGTTATTTTCTTTGTTAGGCCTGTCCTGTAGTAGGTAACTTCTGGGAACTCTTCTGGCTCTATCAATCTGTTTCTTTACTTCTGCAGGTGGGTATTGTAGTTGTAAGAAAGCTTGACAGAGATCTTGTAGGTGTTTGTCTCTGTCTGAGGGGTTGGAGCAAATGCGGTTGTATCGCAGAGCTTGGCTGTAGACGATGGATCGTGTGGTGTGGTCAGGGTGAAAGCTGGAGGCATGCAGGTAGGAATAGCGGTCAGTAGGTTTACGGTATAGGGTGGTGTTTATGTGGCCATTGTTTATTAGCACTGTAGTGTCCAGGAAGTGGATCTCTTGTGTGGACTGGACCAGGCTGAGGTTGGTGGTGGGATGGAAATTGTTGAAATCATGGTGGAATTCCTCAAGGGCTTCTTTTCCATGGGTCCAGATGATGAAGATGTCATCAATATAGCGCAAGTAGAGTAGGGGCTTTAGGGGACGAGAGCTGAGGAAGCGTTGTTCTAAATCAGCCATAAAAATGTTGGCATACTGTGGGGCCATGCGGGTACCCATAGCAGTGCCGCTGATCTGAAGGTATACATTGTCCCCAAATGTGAAATAGTTATGGGTAAGGACAAAGTCACAAAGTTCAGCCACCAGGTTAGCCGTGACATTATCGGGGATAGTGTTCTTGACGGCTTGTAGTCCATCTTTGTGTGGAATGTTGGTGTAGAGGGCTTCTACATCCATAGTAGCCAGGATGGTGTTATCAGGAAGATCACCGATGGATTGAAGTTTCCTCAGGAAGTCAGTGGTGTCTCGAAGGTAGCTGGGAGTGCTGGTAGCGTAGGGCCTGAGGAGGGAGTCTACATAGCCAGACAATCCTGCTGTCAGGGTGCCAATGCCTGAGATGATGGGGCGCCCAGGATTTCCAGGTTTATGGATCTTGGGTAGTAGATAGAATATCCCAGGTCGGGGTTCCAGGGGTGTGTCTGTGCGGATTTGATCTTGTGCTTTTTCAGGAAGTTTCTTGAGCAAATGCTGTAGTTGCTTTTGGTAACTCTCAGTGGGATCATAGGGTAATGGCTTGTAGAAACTCGTGTTGGAGAGCTGCCGAGCAGCCTCTTGTTCATATTCCGACCTATTCATGATGACAACAGCACCTCCTTTGTCAGCCTTTTTGATTATGATGTCAGAGTTGTTTCTGAGGCTGTGGATGGCATTGCGTTCCGCATGGCTGAGGTTATGGGGCAAGTGATGCTGCTTTTCCACAATTTCAGCCCGTGCACGTCGGCGGAAGCACTCTATGTAGAAGTCCAGTCTGCTGTTTCGACCTTCAGGAGGAGTCCATCTAGAATCCCTCTTTCTGTAGTGTTGGCAGGGAGACCTCTGTGGATTAGTATGTTGTTCAGAGGTATTTTGGAAATATTCCTTGAGACGGAGACGTCGAAAATAGGATTCTAGGTCACCACAGAACTGTATCATGTTCGTGGGGGTGGAGGGGCAGAAGGAGAGGCCCCGAGATAGAACAGCTGCTTCTGCTGGGCTGAGAGTATAGTTGGATAGGTTAACAATATTGCTAGGTGGGGTGAGGGAACCATTGCTGTGGCCCCTTGTAGCATGTAGTAGTTTAGAAAGTTTAGTGTCTTTTTTCTTTTGTAGAGAAGCAAAGTGTGCGTTGTAAATGGCTTGTCTAGTTTTAGTAAAATCCAGCCACGAGGAAGTTTGTGTGGAAGGTTGGTTCTTTATGAGAGTATCCATTTTTGAGAGCTCATTCTTAATCTTTCCCTGTTTGCTGTAGAGGATCTTGATCAGGTGATTCCGCAGTTTCTTTGAGAGCGTGAGGCACAAGCTGTCAGCATAGTCTGTGTGGTATGTAGATTGTAATGGATTTTTGACCTTCAGTCCTTTTGGTACGATGTCCATCTGTTTGCATTTGGAAAGGAAGATGATGTCTGTCTGTATCTGTACAAGTTTCTTCATGCAGTTGATAGATTTCCACTCCATACGGCTAAATGCAGTGCCTTGCATAATGACAGGTTTCAGAGGAACAGCCGTGTTAGTCTGTATTCGCAAAAAGAAAAGGAGTACTTGTGGCACCTTAGAGACTAACCAATTTATTTGAGCATGAGCTTTCGTGAGCTACAGCTCACTTCATCAGATGTTTACCGTGGAAACTGCAGCAGACTTTATATACACACAGAAATCATGAAACAATACCTCCTCCCACCCCACTGTCCTGCTGGTAATAGCTTATCTAAAGTGATCAACAGGTGGGCCATTTCCAGCACAAATCCAGGTTTTCTCACCCTCCACCCCCCCACACAAATTCACTCTCCTGCTGGTGCTAGCCCATCCAAAGTGACAACTCTTTACATAATCAAGTCGGGCTATTTCCTGCATAGATCAAGGTTTTCTCACATCCCCCCCACCCCCATACACACACAAACTCACTCTCCTGCTGGTAATAGCTCATCTAAACTGACCATTCTCCAGGTTTAAATCCAAGTTAAACCAGAACATCTGGGGGGGGGGGGGGTAGGAAAAAGCAAGAGGAAACAGGCTACCTTGCATAATGACTTAGCCACTCCCAGTCTCTATTTAAGCCTAAATTAATAGTATCCAATTTGCAAATGAATTCCAATTCAGCAGTTTCTCGCTGGAGTCTGGATTTGAAGTTTTTTTGTTTTAAGATAGCGACCTTCATGTCTGTGATTGCGTGACCAGAGAGATTGAAGTGTTCTCCGACTGGTTTATGAATGTTATAATTCTTGACATCTGATTTGTGTCCATTTATTCTTTTACGTAGAGACTGTCCAGTTTGACCAATGTACATGGCAGAGGGGCATTGCTGGCACATGATGGCATAGATCACATTGGTGGATGTGCAGGTGAACGAGCCTCTGATAGTGTGGCTGATGTTATTAGGCCCTGTGATGGTGTCCCCTGAATAGATATGTGGGCACAATTGGCAACGGGCTTTGTTGCAAGGATAAGTTCCTGGGTTAGTGGTTCTGTTGTGTGGTATGTGGTTGTTGGTGAGTATTTGCTTCAGGTTGCGGGGCTGTCTGTAGGCAAGGACTGGCCTGTCTCCCAAGACTTGTGAGAGTGTTGGGTCATCCTTTAGGATAGGTTGTAGATCCTTAATAATGCGTTGGAGGGGTTTTAGTTGGGGGCTGAAGGTGACGGCTAGTGGCGTTCTGTTATTTTCTTTGTTAGGCCTGTCCTGTAGTAGGTAACTTCTGGGAACTCTTCTGGCTCTATCAATCTGTTTCTTTACTTCTGCAGGTGGGTATTGTAGTTGTAAGAAAGCTTGACAGAGATCTTGTAGGTGTTTGTCTCTGTCTGAGGGGTTGGAGCAAATGCGGTTGTATCGCAGAGCTTGGCTGTAGACGATGGATCGTGTGGTGTGGTCAGGGTGAAAGCTGGAGGCATGCAGGTAGGAATAGCGGTCAGTAGGTTTACGGTATAGGGTGGTGTTTATGTGGTATGATAATCAAGGTGGGCCATTTCCAGCACAAATCCAGGTTTTCTCACCCCCCCCCCCGGCCTTTCCAAAAACCACACACACAAACTCACTCTCCTGCTGGTAATAGCTTATCCAAAGTGACCACTCTCCTTACAATGTGTATGAAAATCAAGGTGGGCCATTTCCAGCACAAATCCAGGTTTTCTCACCCCCCCCCCCCGGCCTTTCCAAAAACCACACACACAAACTCACTCTCCTGCTGGTAATAGCTTATCCAAAGTGACCACTCTCCCTACAGTATGCATGATAATCAAGGTGGGCCATTTCCAGCACAAATCCAGGTTTTCTCCCCCCCCGCCCCAACTCACTCTGCTGCTGGCAATAGCTCATCCAAACTGAGCACTCTCCTTACAATGTGTTTGATAATCAAGGTGGGCCATTTCCAGCATAAATCCAAGTTTAACCAGAACGTCGGGGTGGGGGGTAGGAAAAAACAAGGGGAAATAGGCTACCTTGCATACTGACTTAGCCACTCCCAGTCTCTATTTAAGCCTAAATTAATAGTATCCAATTTGCAAATGAATTCCAATTCAGCAGTTTCTCGCTGGAGTCTGGATTTGAAGTTTTTTTGTTGTAAGATAGCGACCTTCATATCTTTAATTGTGTGACCAGAGAGATTGAAGTGTTCTCCGACTGGTTTATGAATGTTATAATTCTTGACATCTGATTTGTGTCCTTTTATTCTTTTACATAGAGACTGTCCAGTTTGACCAATGTACATGGCAGAGGAGCATTGCTGGCACATGATGGCATATATCACATTGGTGGATGTGCAGGTGAACGAGCCTCTGATAGTGTGGCTGATGTGATTAGGCCCTGTGATGGTGTCCCCTGAATAGATATGTGGGCACAGTTGGCAAAGGGCTTTGTTGCAAGGATAGGTTCCTGGGTTAGTGGTTCTGTTGTGTGGTATGTGGTTGTTGGTGAGTATTTGCTTCAGGTTGGGGGGCTGTCTGTAGGCAAGGACTGGCCTGTCTCCCAAGATTTGTGAGAGTGTTGGGTCATCCTTCAGGATAGGTTGTAGATCCTTAATAATGCATTGGAGGGGTTTTAGTTGGGGGCTGAAGGTGACGGCTAGTGGCGTTCTGTTATTTTCTTTGTTAGGCCTGTCCTGTAGTAGGTGACTTCTGGGAACTCTTCTGGCTCTATCAATCTGTTTCTTCACTTCCGCAGGTGGGTATTGTAGTTGTAAGAATGCTTGACAGAGATCTTGTAGGTGTTTGTCTCTGTCTGAGGGGTTGGAGCAAATGCGGCTGTATCGCAGAGCTTGGCTGTAGACGATGGATCGTGTGGTGTGGTCAGGGTGAAAGCTGGAGGCATGTAGGTAGGAATAACAGTCAGTAGGTTTCTGGTATAGGGTGGTGTTTATGTGACCATTGTTTATTAGCACTGTAGTGTCCAGGAAGTGGATCTCTTGTGTGGACTGGACCAGGCTGAGGTTGATGGTGGGAAGGAAATTGTTGAAATCATGGTAGAATTCCTCAAGGGCTTCTCTTCCATGGGTCCAGATGATGAAGATGTCATCAATATAGTGCAAGTAGAATAGGGGCGTTAGGGGACGAGAGCTGAGGAAGCGTTGTTCTAAATCAGCCATAAAAATGTTGGCATACTGTGGGGCCATGTGGGTACCATTTGCCAGCAGGAGAGTGAGTTTGTGAGGGGGGGGGGAGAGAAAACCTGGATTTGTGCTGGAAATGACCCACCTTGATTATCATGCACATTGTAGGGAGAGTGGTCACTTTGGATAAGCTATTACCAGCAGGAGAATGAGTTTGTGTGTGTGGGCGGGGGGGTGAGAAAACCTGGATTTGTGCTGGAAATGGCCCACCTTGATTTTCATACACATTGTAAGGAGAGTGGTCACATTGGATAAGCTATTACCAGCAGGAGAGTGAGTTGGGGGGGGGGGGAGCGGAGGGTGAGAAAACCTGGATTTGTGCTGGAAATGGCCCAACTTGATTATCATACACATTGTAACGAGAGTGATCACTTTAGATAAGCTATTACCAGCAGGAGAGTGGGGTGGGAGGAGGTATTTTTTCATGCTTTATGTGTATAAAAAGATCTTCTACACTTTCCACAGTTGCATCCGATGAAGTGAGCTGTAGCTCACGAAAGCTTATGCTCAAATAAATTGGTTAGTCTCTAAGGTGCCACAAGTACTCCTTTTCTTTTTGCGAATACAGACTAACACGGCTGTTACTCTGAAACCTGGATTCTTAGGCTGGCACCTCCCTGATCATTCAGTTATTATCCACACCAAGCATCCATCCACATACATCCTCTATCTCTATTTTAATCACAATTGTTAACAAAGTGAGATGAATACAACAAAAGGGCGGGGAGTCGCTGGGTGCTCTTTCTGTTGTTACAGAGTATTGCTTTGAGTCTCTCTCTCTGTGAGTAGTTATTGTTACAAAGAATTGCTTGCAAGTTTCACACATAAAGGGAGAGAAACAGTACCAAAAACCAAGAGACCTCTTCATTAGTAATACCCTGGAATTTAAACTATGGGGAATCAAACTCATTTGTGATTTTAATACAGAACTACTTTAATATGAACCAACACCACAACCTTGACAATATAACAGGAGTAATATATACCAGATACCCAGCCAGTGTAAACTGATTTCTGTGGAGCCACACTATACTCATTTATAACACCTGAGAATCTGGTCCATAGCATTTAGTCTAACAAGTAGAAGATATTTCAGAGACTATATTATAGAATATAAGAATTTCTAAATTGAATCAAACCACTGGCCCATTCAACCTGTATCCTTTCTCCAATAGTTCCTAATATCCAGTCCTCAAAGAAAAGTATAAGAATTTCTGTAGTGGACAGTTATGGAATAAATTGCCCATAAAGAACATTTCCTTCTAACCTATGTCAGTTTTTGGTTGGCTTGTGCACAGGAGCATGAACGTTTATATCCCTTGTATTTTTAATCCTAGCTAATATAACTACAGATGTTCTGATTATCTTTACAAATGTCTATGCTTTTTGGATTCTTTTAAGCTCTAGAGCTCAATCGTATCTTGTAGAAAGGTATTATTTATACTAATTAACGTTATGTTTTAATACAGTCAAATTAAATGCATCTAGGAACAAAGACTGTAGCCCCCACTTGCAAGTGACTGTATGCTAAAGAGCAATGACTCTGAAAAGAATTTAGTGGACAAGCAACTCAACATGACCCCGCACACCCTGTGAAGCTAACAAGATCTGTGAATGTATAACTAGAGAAATAAATAGGAGTAGAGCAACTTTATATGGCATTGGTGAAGCAATTACTGGAATACTGTGTTCAGTTCTGGTGTCCACACTTTAAAAACAAGCCATCAGAATATTTAGAGAAGTTCAGGAAGTATTAAATGATTCAAGGCCTGTAAAATCTGCGTTAGAGTGATAGACTTAACAAAACTGATATATTTAGCTTACCCAAGAAAGGTTAAAATCATAGCCTATAAGTACTTACCTTGGGAGAAGATTTCTGATAGTAGAGAGCTCTTTAGTCTAGTAGACAAAGGCATAACAAGATCCAACAGCTGGGTTGAAGCTAAACAAATTCAAACTGAAAATAAGGTGCAATTTTTTAACAGTAAGGGTAATTAATCATTGGAACAACTTACCAAGGAAAGTGGTGGATCCTCCATCACTTCAAGTTTTTAAATCAAAACTGGATATTTTTCTAGAAGATATGCACTAGTTCAATCTGATGTTATGGAGAAAGATACAGGAATCTATAGCTGGTGTTATGCAAGCAGTCAGCTTAGAAGATCTCAGTGAACACCTGTGACTTTAAAATACGTGAATCTATCTAAAGTATAAATAATTTCCTTTTATTGGTTTTCATTTTAACTGAATTTTAACTTTTAACTGAATTTCTGGTATTTAATTTTCATTTTAACTGAATTTCTGGTATTATGAGAAAGGATGAATAGTAGTAACCAATTTATCTTCTCCATATCAGTCATTATTTTGAATATCTCTAAATATTCCATCTCTAAATATAACATTCTTATTCCTTTCAGTTGCTCCTCCTATGGAAATCTCTCTATAACTTGAATCAGTTTCATCACCCTTCTCTTTGTTGTTATATCATTTCTGGGAAGAGTGACAATGCTCCAGGTGAGGGTTATCTGTTGATAATGACCTAAATGTTCAGTAATATTTTCTGTGCATTCTTTGTGCATCCTAAGAGTTTGTTTCTATAACTACCCCAGGAGCAGTATTTAATGTTTCATTAAAAACTGTATTTGTCTACTGACTCCAAACTCCGCCTCCTAAAAAAAGAGCCCCCATGTACTCCTATAAGGTTTTGTGTATGTTTGTTTAACCTTGTATAATATTTAGCAACTGATTTGTTTAGAGACTGGAATAATTTCTCGCACTATTCAATTGGAAGAAATGCTATCATAGAACATTTGCTTATTTGTGCCTTTTTTCTCAGTATACACATTAGGGCAACCTCTGCTCTCAGTTACACCGGTGTAGCAGTCAAATGTCTGAAATTAAATACCATCTCAGGAAGCTTCTTTTAGGGTTTCTTTGCTTCTTTTTCTTTAAATAGCAGGGCCAGTAATCAAATAAACATGGTATTGAAATAGGAAGAAGTTGTGCTTTGCACTTACAGTGCCTTCTCTCCAAGTATTTTAAAAGCACATGCTAATTACTTAAGAATCAATATCTTGCAGCTCTGCGTACATATTTTTATTTGAATTCTTTCATTTCAGATAGATCGGCATGATTGGAAAACCCTCACCCTGACTCCTTTAACACCCTGTAGACACAGTTTAACACCTTTGCCGTTCTGTGAGCTGGTTGTATTGCAGATTTTCCCTGCTATGTAGGTAGGCCCTGTGAGGAAAGGATGCACTATTATCTTGACTTTGCACACGAGGAATGAGACAGAGAATTTAAATGATTGATTCCAGGATCACACCTGAAGTCTGTAGCAGAGTGAGGACTAACACTCAGATCTTCCAGTCCCATGTTTTACCAATAAGACTATCCTTTCCCCTCTAGGCCTGTATTTTCAAAAGTTCAAGCACAAAAGCACATATGTGCACACGCACACACATATGCACGCACACTCACACTTTTGGAGAGAGGGATAAGCAAAGCAGGCGATATACTCTGAACCCCATATGGGAGTGGAATAGCATACACACTCTCTTTCCACACCAGGGAGCTCCAGGAGACTTTCTGTCTTCTGGCACGAGACGTCACTCAGGGCTCTGCTGGCCTATGGTTTCTCCACACAGCTCCTTAACACGGACTGTTCTAAAAACTCCTTCCCTTACCTGAGCCTACCCATCTCTTGAGCCTACTTTTGAAGTACTCACATGTTGGTTAAATAAAACCAAAATTTCTTCTTGAATATGGCCAAATATAACTCCTCAGAGAATTATTTTCATGCCAGGCTTAGTCTATGA
The DNA here is from genome assembly GCF_965140285.1 of Lepidochelys kempii. Lineage (NCBI taxonomy): Eukaryota > Metazoa > Chordata > Testudines > Cheloniidae > Lepidochelys > Lepidochelys kempii. The sequence continues at coordinate 31,200,630 of NC_136388.1, forward strand.
AGCTTCAGACATTTTTGCTATAGGGGTGGGGTTTTTTTATAAAAAGTCACAATTACTTTTAGGGTAGGAAATACTCCCTCTCCTTGTACTCAAAAACTGTTTAAAATTTTTTTTGCGGAAACTTCAAAAACATAGCACACCTTCAGGCAGAGACCAAGCAGAGAAAATTCCAGCCCCAAAGTGAAAAGTTTCAAAAAACTTTCAGATAGAAATCAGGGGCTTATAATAGAAACTGTTATATACCATTTATTGTGTTTGGTTCCAGTTATTATATATCTTTGGTCCACCCTTTACTCGTTCTACTGAGGTTATTATGCCAGTCACCACCATCGTAGCTGAGCACCTCACAGTAGTGCATTCAGCAGTGTGATTGACATCTATCACATGCAGTTTGTTCTTTCCATTATAGAGGATTGTGACCAGTTCCCAGTATTTTTAATTTAGTTTTGTGGTCATCATGGTCAGAATGAGAATGTGCAGAAAAGTGTCACATCAAAAAGAAGATCAAGAGGTGACTTGATCAAGGTAAACAAGTACATTCATGGGGAAAAAATACCAGCTATTAAAGGATCTTAGAAAAAAAGACATAATAGCAGGAACCAATGGCTGAAGTTAAATCCAGACAAATTCAAATTAGAAATGAGGCATACATTTTTCACTTTCGTGGGTTAAAAGCATCTGAAGCAGGGGGTTTTTTACCCACAAAAGCTCATGCTCAAATAAATCTTTTAGTCTTTAAGGTGCCACCGGACTTCTTAAAGTTTTTTAATAGGCACACAATCCCAACTCAATCTGCACAAGCATTTTGTTCAATTTATCCATGGTTTTTCTTTCAGCTGTGCTAAAATTGATAGGGTTTTGGTTCAGTATTCAGGCCTTTCCCAAAGGAAAATGTAAAAACTCCACCAAAGCAGTAATTAAACAAAATAATACATTTCACATGTGTTTCATGTGTCTGTGAGTGCTGAGGTGTGCAAATATGGAATTATGTTGTTGATTCCCCATCTCTTTCTTTCTTGCACTTCAAACAACAACCAGAAAGTTAAAAAAATGTACAAACACCATACCCTTAGTATGCATTTTGCTGCTTTCTGGCAGAAGATCAAAGAATAGGAAGCATAAGAGCTTTAGATAAGGCTTAAAAATATGAGGCTTGCACTAAAGGCGTGAGAATTGACAAGTCTGTTTGTAGTAGAAATAATTTTAATAACAACCATCACATCCATAGAAACAAGGCATTAGGTCTAGTTTGAATCTGGCAGTCAGTGAGAACAGCAATTTTTAAGGTGTTATAAATGTATACAGAATCTGAAATATTGTGGTCCTCACATTATATATATATATATATATATATATATATATATATATTTTAAAAAGTACGCAGCAGTATACCCTACAGCATAGAATATAAACAAAGTTTGTGAAAAGTCAAGCAAACTAATTATTAGCAATTACTTAACATTTTAAAAAGAAAAGATCGACATGAATTGCCTGGGTTGAGTAACATACAAGTCACATGATGTTAAACAGACAGGCTAGCTTAGTTTTTTTCTAAAGGCAAAGAGAAAAATAAACTCTCATAAGCAATTGCCTTATAAACAAAACATAAGCCTGTACAGTACTGACCCTGCCCAGACATCTGTCACTTAACAGATGTCACCCTAATAACTCACCCATTCGACTCTGCTCTCCAATCAGCAAGAACAATGGATTTGCTTCGATGGATTTGCAGGGTAATTTCTGGGAAAAGATGGTGGTGTCTGGCTGCTATACATAATCACTATTTAGTTATGACATGATTTTTTCTGAAAGGTTTTCCCTTCTAAAGATTTCACATTTTGCTATAAAGAATTATATTATTTGAAAAAATTAAATTTTCCTAACTATTTTCTCCCACCTCAAATGGACAGTAAATCCTTTCCATTTCTCTTACTCCTGCCAAACACTTCTCTGTTGTGGGTATATGTTGCTGTAAATAATGCATTGGAGGCAGTCACAATACTGGTATCCATCTTGGTTTAATTCCAGTAAATCAAGACATTTCCCCAATACTATATTAAGAGGAAGGAACAAACTGTCAAAAATAAGTCATTGCTATAACTTTTCTAATAACAATACGTGTATTCACTCTAACCCCTAACTTATTCACTCTAACCCCACACTGACTCTGCAGTGTGCCCTTTCCTTAACTATCCAATATCTACTATTTTATTGCTTATGTAGGAGAATAGTTTGTACCATCAACCTTTGCACCTACCCTGTGACTAGCTTTATAGTAATACACTAGTCAGCATTAATAAGGAAGGCAAAATAACCCCATTTAATTTCAAAAAGTATGTGCATATTTTTCTGTAATTAAGCTATACAACATATTATTTCTTAACAAGAAGATTTGCAGATTTAATTAGTCTTTTGTTTTGAAAAAGTGTAATTGTTTGGCTAGTAATCCCATCATTTCAGCATAAAGCAAAATAAATCTGCGGGAACACATTTGTTATAAACCAAGGACAATAATCCAGGATTCAGCTGTGATTAATTACCTCTAAAACAAATACCTTTTACTGCACATTATGTAAAGAAACGCTTTATTCTTGTTGGTGCAAATTTGAAACAAGAGGGTATTTATAAATGAAGTGTCAGTTATTTTCTGTGTTCGCTTGCTATTGTTTTGTTTTTGAGTCACAACTTTCACCCCTACAGCCTGGCTTGACTTTCTCTTTGATCTTGCTGCAGAGGCATCACCAAGGCTGCTAATTAGGTAGGGCAGGGAGTGGGGGGGCAGTGGCACTATTAAATAACCCCGTGTTTATGTCCTCCCAGTGTGTCATTGTGAAATGACTGTGATAGCACCATTTTTATACTGTGGTTTTACGGCAGGGTCAAGCAGGTGGAATAAAGAAGACAATGAGGAAGGAATTTTTTGTTTAACAAAGGAGAATGGAAAACTATGAGAGACACCTGGCATTCACTGCATTACACACTTGTACATATGATATACAGTGGAATCCCTTCCCTGCACCAAGCCCAAGGGAATGAATTCACTGGAGAAAGGTTCTGTGTTGACAGGAAGAAGGAGATAGTAACCTTCCCCCACCCAAGGATTTGGAGCAGCAGCCCAGCTGCTCTGCCACTGCAGCCTCAGCTGCTGCTCCTCTTTCCCTCTTCCAGACAGACAAACCCAAGAGGGAAGGGGGCGAGAGGATAGCTGGGTGTACCCGTACCATAATGGATCCGCCAGTCACTCTGGCTAAAATCCCCTTGCTCAGAGTCAGCGCTCCTGTGCAGCGCAGGTTCCTAGCACAAGGGAAAACCAGACTCCCCTGCACAGGCTTTGTATATCCTGCACTCCCCCACCACGTCGCAGATAGTGGAATCACCCTAGTTCAGTGCTTAGCAGCCCTTCCACTGCACAGATGCTGGGTCCAAATCTGCCCGAGTGAAATGTTATTTCTTTTCCTCAAAGCAAAGTGTGTGTGTGTGTGAGAGAGAGAGAGAGAGAGAGAGATTCCCCTACAAGCAAAGCTTCACAACGGTGGGAGAGGACCTCTCTCTAAACCATCCCATCCTCTTTACACCAAAGTGCTGGCATAGAGCGCTGGCAGCTAGAGGAGGCACCGGCAGCTGTGTGATTCTGTAAGGCAGGCAGAAAGGCCCTGGGAGGGGAAGGCCAATATTTTCACTCCCCTTGGAGAGCAGTTGTATCAAAACCAGATCTCTTTAAACCCATATTGAATGCAGCTGCAGATAGAGCATGAGCCAGAGGTTTCATTTTACCCCCTTCTCAGTAGTTACTGTTTCTCTTCTGATTCCTGTGCTCATCAAGATGGGAAGTGAAAATTCCTGTGAAATGCAGTAATTAACACCTATCTGGTGTGGTTTAATAGCTACACTGCAAGGGGATAGGCGGTGGAATCCACTTATATTGCAGTGAAGCTTCACAATAAAAGAGCTGAAGCTTTAGTAGAAGAGTGAAAGCCCATTCAAATATAGTGAAGAAATATGGTGCTTGCCTTCCATTCTGGAGAAGGCCTTCTGCACCATTCAGGCCTGAGTATCCAGGGGCTCCATAATGGCTCTGAATCAGGTGGATAGCAGTAACCACTAGGAAAAGAGGAGGTGATGAATTCACACTTATGCAAATCAGCTGGCCCAAAACCCACACTTAGCAGGCATGGAAGGGGCTATGCTGCTATCTGCCTAGGGGTTGCGGGTTTTGATTCCATCCTTCCCTATCCTGGCAGCGGTCCCAGAAAAAATCCATTTGTTAATAATCTGGGTAGGGGGATCAGTGAGAGGACTGAATTTCACCCTAATGGTGAAGTTTCACTATAACTGAGATTATAAGAAGTCCCCTCTACCCTGGATTTGAATTTTTTCCCATATGAATGTCCTTTACAGCAGTATATAGTCGGACTTAGAATTTAATCATCTTCAGATTGCTCAGGTGCCAAAAGCATGAGAGAAAAGATTTCCAGGAGTGTGGTTTTGGGTACATATCTAATGTCAATCACAAATCAACATATCTCAGCAATTCATGATAAACAATGTCCTGTTATGCAGCAATAATTTTTCAGAGTTACTGAGCAAAAGCTACTAGTACTACAAAAGTGAGTCTTTCCATTCATAGATTAAAAGGTGCCATAGGTTTTCTGAAACCGGGAAAAATATATGATTTGTAGAATGAAAGAAGAGTTGCTATCTACAAAGAATATATTTTCTATTCTGTAATTCTAACACACAAGTAACTACTAGGAAAACTTGTAGGGTGTGTTACACAGGGAAAATAAGTTGTGTCCACCTAACGTCCCTTGCTCACCCCTTACCCAGAACTTCAAACAGATATTGGTAATGATTTAATGGGGACTTTCTGTCCAACCCACAGGGAAGGTGAGAGTCTGTGGGCAGTACATTTCATTTTTAATTGCACTATGCTGGCACCGGCCTATTGGTTTTACATTGCCAGCACTAAATGAAAGGCTCATTTAGTGTTTACTCCCAACAAGGGCTGTCCAGTTATGTTCTAGATTTCCTCCATTAGTGGTTAGTGTACTGGCAGCTGGGTTAACTCTTCGCAGTTTCTGTGGAGCTCTACATGATGGAAGTTAGGAGGGTGTCGTGGCAAATACTGTTTGTGCTTTCTACTGAACTTAATAAAAGGACATTATGTACAAGTCTACCTTTGCCATTTCAACAAAACTGCGGCTGAAAACTGGCTCTTAAAGGACGGCCTCTCTCCAAGGAGGCTGCTTTTTTGGTGATTACAAACTATTAGAGGCCTATATTTTAACTGAAGAATTCCACCCAGACACTGTTTTCACTGTAACTGACTGTACAAAACCACTGAACCCAACACTCAGTGCTAGTCAAACGTAAGAAAAAAGGACTAATCTAATGTATCACTGCACAGATTTCACTGCATTTATTGAATATAATTGCTATGAATGGTCAAGGAATGGAAAATGGACAGTGTACTCACTCTCACATCCCCCTACAGGTGCAGCATAAACTTTCCCACATGTCAACCCCTTTGGGGCTGAAATACTATCCAAGCCTTTCATGGGACACAGGTGGGTGAGGAATAGGCTCATTCTGCACTCCCTGTCCTCCATGTACATCCACTTCAGAATCCGACCTACAGTGAGGAGATTGAACATTGTCATCTAAATGAATGAAAGATTCTTTCACACACTTTTGGACTTGGTTATGTTTATCACGTATCCCTCCAAGGGCTTAGGCAGACAGGCACTGTGTTCATATGAGTTCTCATTTTTGCTTCTCTTAATATTAAAGCACAAACATCATTCCTCTGGCTCATATTCCCACGTTCTCCAATAGTACTAAGAATGTCTTGAACAAAGTATTGTTCTTTATGTTTCCCCTCTGAAGGCCAGGATCTTAGTCTTCCTAAATTAACAATTCTCTTTTCACTCTGAGAGCTGACTGGCAAAGACTCTGGTATTATTTAAAGAAAGTCAGAGACCGGTTTATAAATTAAAAGGATAGGTCTACAGAGCTATTTAAACTGGATTTACTTTTCTAACAAAAAATATACCAACAATCAAATCTCCTCAGGAGCAGACTCTCCCCAAGGTCCAACCATCCTCCAAATCCTCCATCTGGTAAGCTGGGCAGACTTCTGTTTGCTTTTCATTTTCATTTCATTGTTGATGCCTGCCATTTAAATATTTCAAGTTGCACAGAGAATGAAAGATGCTAGAGTTAGGATAACTAATGAATAAGATACAGTTGTGATGGGACTCTCTTCCCAGGAACTCCTAGAGTTACTTCAAATAATGTTCTTGATACTGCCACTCTGACTTTTCACCAGCTTTTCAAAGCAAAACCCCAGCTGTTGGGAGCTTTGATATGCCACTTATTTTTTTAAATAGAACTCCCTAGTGATTTCAGTGTGCTCCTCTGCTTAAAAACTAATGGCACAATATGATCTAGGGGTTTGATTTTCTCCTGGTATATAGTCTTAATTAATGGGTAAGAGTAAAGTTATGTTCTCACTTATATTAGTGCAACACTGTTGATTTCAGATGGGATTGCACTGGTGTCACTGGAAATCAAATTTTGCCCTGAAAGTTTAAATTAAGGGGGATAGGAGTTGACAAAAGAATCAAACCTCACCTTTTCCCACCTGCTCTTATTCATTGCCTTCGTCAAATCAGGCCTATTCTGCCCTTAGCTATTCCCATGCAATCCCATTGACTTCACTGGAGTTGTATGCATGCATGTACCTGAGGGCAGAATATGGTCCATTATTAGTCTTCCAATTTAGTTATAGGATTACAGAAATTTAAGTGTGAAGGAATAGGGAGCCCAGTTACAAAAAGGGGACGAGGTGCCAATGTCTGATATTTCCCTACACTCTATTATCTAAGTGGGCTTTTTTCTGTTCTAGTTTTAAATAATTCAAGCAAGAAGCTTCCACCATTTCGCTTGGGAAACCAATCACAAATGGGACTAAGCCAAAATGCTCCTTTGCTCATTTTCTTCCATTTCTGCTAGTTGAAATTCTTGGAGCACTCTAAGAACATTTCTCTGCTTGCTTTCTCTTTGTACCTTTCAAATGCTTCCTGAGCCTGATACACCACTATAAACCGGGAGTAACAACAGGAATCAGTGGAGTCCCAGCACTGTAAGCTGATGTAAGTGATAGAACAACTAGACCTTTTAGTTATTTTAATGATTCCTTATGCAAGGCCAGATCTCCCTTGCCGTGTGCAGATCTCCCCACTTCTGCAACAAAGGAGGGATGGTCAGCCACTTCAGCGACATCTTCACCTGTCTCCCACCAGCCTTCTTTGGACATGAAGAACATTCCATGGATCCAGGTCCACACAGGAAGAAAGATGAGGCAGAGATCACACAGGACATGGGCAGAAGCAGGTGGGCCATGAGTGAGAATGTGGTAATACAATATGGGGACATGTTATCTATTCTGTAGAGGGCATGGAGGCAGTGTGGTTTCACTAGAGCTGCTCAGGGCCAGACACAGTGCAGAGGCACAATAGCCCTGGATGCTATATGGATCCCACCCCCCTCTTCCAGAAGGAACTGCCAGGCTTATTCATGAGCCCAGTGGCCAATTTTATGTGTGGGTGTTTTTCTCAGGGGACACTCACTCCTGGGATCTACACTGAAGTCCCAGTGAAGGGTTCATTGCCAAGATTTCTTCCTCCATAATTCCCTTCTGTGGGTTTTACTGCAGGAGAGGATGATCTAGGCCATAGCAAATTAATCCTGTTATAAATGCTGGTCTTATATCAATAGATCTAGGAAGTGACAATGTAGAAAACATTATTGTTAGGGCATTTGTCAATAGACCATTGGCAAGATTCTGTTCTAACTTCTACCAGTGCAAATCTGGAGTAATTCCATTCCAACTTCAGTTGAGTTGCTCTGAATTTTCAGAAAAGAAAATGAGAGTAGAATCCAGCCCAGTATTTATAAAGGCTGCTATGCATGACAGCTTAACTTTAGGGAAGGGGAATACTTAAAAGAAGTATAAGAAGATATAAGCGTCAGACCACAGCATGAGAGACAGACAGCACAGAGAGGACTGAATAATACAAATAAGCAGCGAAAAGCATATTAAAGAAGGGATTTCATCATTACTGACTTCCATTTCCATATTAAACTCTTTTCTTTTATAAAAGAAGTAAAACTGGGAGAATGATGAATTCCTGACTAATTTATTTTTGGCAGAGTTCAAAATGAAATGACAGTAGCACTTTATATACCACCAAAAAGAGAATCAATGCACAGCTACTCTCCAGCTTCCCTTTTTTATCTGCCAACCTCCCAGTTTTAATTGCTCTGGTATGTTTTCACACTTAAATCTAGAAGATTAAAGGGCAGATTCTGATCTTTGTTGTACTGAGGTAACTACAGAGTAACTCCAGGAAAATCAATGTGGTTACTCTGGATTTACAGCAGTGTAACTGAGGGCAGCATTTGGCTTTAGTTAATTCTTACATTCTGGATTTTGTTAGGTTAATTTTAAAGTGAACTCAGCAGCAGACTATGGAGCTTTTTTAGTAAATGATAATAGCCTTTAGGGCCCAAATCTGCTTTACAAAGAGCAATGAGCTAGATCCTCAGCACGTCTAAACTGGAATCATTCCATTGAACTCAATGGACCAATGCCCATTTAGACAAGCTGAGCATCTGACCCACTATGCACAAGGGGATTCCATGCACCAAGTTCTGCTCTAACGCCATCATAAATCCCAAATAACTCTCATTAAGTCAATAGACTTCCTCAGATGATGCTTCTGTTATAGCCAGTAGAATTTGGCCCCCATTAGATCAAATTTCATCCAAAACCTAGCTCTTATTTTCCCAGTTTCAAGTCAATAGCTTTGTTAGATGTAAAACTGCTTTGGAAAACATTTATATAATTTCATGGTACACCAGAGCCTACTGTACAATCCTATACCGTGAACACTATCCTTGTATTTTCCATCAGAGGTTGTGAATGTCAAGTGTTGCAGGTGGGGATAATAAAACATTGCAATACTGTCAGAAGTGCCAGGATTTCTTGATGATTGGCCATTGTAGAGCTTCTCTAATACAGTTCTGGGAAGGGAGAGGAGGAATCAATCAGATGGTTTCCTACAGCTCTGGAATAAACAGTTCAGATGCTCTGTCTTCCTTGTCAATGTTGTAGGATTCTTTGAGCTATTTGCTGTCTCCAGTCAGAGCTATGAATCAGTGAAGGGATGTGGTTTTTTTTTTCCATTGCATATTTGTTTAAATAGTGTTATCACATGCAGCCTTATTAAGTTTCAACTTGACGCATTCCCTAAGGATCCATGTGAGATACAAGGATGTGCCTTACTGTATATATATATTCACTGCCTAATGAAATCTCTATAAAGGCTGAGGGTATGTCTACACTACGAAATTAGATCGAATTTATAGAAGTCGGTTTTGTAGAAAGTGTTTTTATACAGTCGATTGTGTGCTCTAAGTGCCTGTAGTCAGCAGAGTGTGTCCACAGTACCAAGGCAACCATCGACTTCCGGAGCGTTGCACTGTGGGTAGCTATCCCACAGTTCCCGCAGTCTCCACTGCCCATTGGAATTCTGGATTGAGATCCCAATGCCTGATGGGGCTAAAACATTGTCGCGGGTGGTTCTGGGTACATATCGTCAAGCCCCCGTTCCCTCCCTCCCTTCCTCCCTCCATGAAAGCAAGGGCAGACAATCGTTTTGTGCCTTTTTTCTTGAGTTACCTGTGCAGATGCCATACCATGGCAAGCATGGAGCCCGCTCAGTTAACCGTCACTGTATATCTCCTGGGTGCTGACAAATGCGGTACTGCATTGCTACGCAGCAACAGTTTATTGCCTTTTGGCAGCAGAGAGTGCAGTATGACTGGTAGCCATCATCGACGTAGTCTAGAGTGCTCTTTTAACCAACCTCGATGAGGTCAGGGGCACCTGAGCAGACATGGAAGTGACTCAGCCAGGTCATTTCCCTTTTAAGTTTCATTTCATGGCGATTCAGTCCTACCGGCAGTGCACTGTCTTTTAATCTGCAGCCAGCAGAAGATGACGGCCAGCAGTCATACTGCACTGTCTTCTGCTGAGCACCCAGGAGATGATGATGGCTAACGGTCGTACTGCACAGTCTGCTGTCAGCAAGATGTATAAAGATAGATGAAGTGGATCAAATCAAGAAACAGACAAGATTTGTTTTGTATTTGTTTTCTCCTCTCTCCCTCCGTGAAATCAATGGCCTGCTAAACCCAGTTTTGAGTTCTATCCTTGAGGTTTTCAGTTCTATCTTTGTGGGGGCCATTCTGTTTCTCGCAAAGCCACCCCCTTTGTTGATTTTAATTCCCTGTAATCCATGTTGTCAGTCACCCCTCCCTCCGTCAGAGCAACGGCAGACAATCGTTCCATGCCTTTTTTCTGTGCAGACGCCATACCACGGCAAGCATGGAGCCCTGGCAATGATCACTTTGGCTCAGATCACTTTGGCACTTAGGAGCACATTAAACACCACGCGCATTATCCAGCAGTATATGCAGCACCAGAACCTGGCAAAGTGAAACCGGGCGAGTAGGTGATGTCAGCGCAGTGACAAGAGTGATGAGGACATGGACACAGACTTCTCTCAAAGCACGGGACCTGGCACTGTGGGCATCATGGTGCTACTGGGGCAAGTTCATGTGGTGGAACGCTGATTCTGGGCTCAGGAAACAAGCACAGACTGGTGGGACCGCATAGTGTTGCAGGTCTGGGACAATTCCCAGTGGCTGCAAAACTTTCACATGCATAAGGGCACTTTCATGGAACTTTGTGACTTGCTTTCCCCTGCCCTGAGGCACAAGAATACCAAGATGAGAGCGGCCCTCACAGTTGAGAAGTGAGTGGCAATAGCCCTGTGGAAGCTTGTAATGCCAGACACCTACCGGTCAGTCAGGAATCAATTTGGAGTGGGCAAATCTACTGGGGGGGCTGCTGTGATGCAAGTAGCCAACGCAATCAAAGATCTGCTGATATCAAAGTAGTGACCCTGGAAACTGTGCAGGTCATAGTGGATGGCTTTGCTGCAATGGGATTCCCTAACTGTGGTGGGGCCATAGATGGAACCCATATCCCTATCTTGGCATGGGAGCACCATGCTGGTGAGTACATAAACCGCAAGGGGTACTTTTCAATAGTGCTGCAAGCACTGGTGGATCACAAGGGACGTTTCACCAACATCAACGTGGGATGGCCGGGAAAGGTACATGACACTCACATCTTCAGGAACTCCAGTCTGTTTCAAAAGCTGCAGGAAGGGACTTTATTCTCAGACCAGAAAATAACCGTTGGGGATGTTGAAATGCCTATAGTTATCCTTGGGGACCCAGCCTCCCCCTTTATGCCATGGCTCATGAAGCCATACACAGGCAGCCTGGACAGTAGTCAGGAGCAGTTCAACTACAGGCTAAGCAAGTGCAGAATGGTGGTAGAATGTGCATTTGGATGTTTAAAAGCACGCTGGCGCAGTTTACTAACTCGGTTAGACCTCAGCGAAACCAATATTCGCACTGTTATTACTGCTTGCTGTGCGCTCCACAGTATCTGTGAGAGTAAGGGGGAGACGTTTCTGGTGGGGTGGGAGGTTGAGGCAAATCGCCTGGCTGCTGGTTACGCACAGCCTGACACCAGGGCGGTTAGAAGAGCACAGGAGGGCGTGGTGTGCATCAGGGAAGCTTTGAAAACCAGTTTCATGACTGGCCAGGCTACAGTGTGAAAATTCTGTTTGTTTCTCCTTGATAAAAACCCCTGCCCCTTGGTTCACTCTACTTCCCTGTAAGCTAACCACCCTCCCCTTCTCCCTTCGATCACCGCTTGCAGAGTCAATAAAGTCATTGTTGCTTCACATTCATGCATTCTTTATTCATTCATCACACAAACAGGGGGATAACTACCAAGGTAGCCCAGGAGGGGTGGTGGAGGAGAGAAGGACCAGGAGGGTTGGTGGAGGAGGGGAGGACAGGGCCACACAGCACTTTAAAAGTTTAAAAGTTTAAAACTTATTGAATGCCAGACTTCTGTTGCTTGGGCAATCCTCTGGGGTGGAGTGGCTGGGTGGCCAGAGGCCCCCCCACTGTGTTCTTGGCATCTGGGTGAGGAGGCTATGGAACTTGGGAAGGAGGGCAGTTGGTTACACTGGGGCTTTAGTGGTGGTCTGTGCTCCAGCTGCCTTTCCTGCAGCTCAGCCATATGCTGGAGCATATTGGTTTGATCCTCCAGCAGCCTCAGCATTGAATCCTGCCTCCTCTCATCACGCTGCCGCCACCTTTCAGCTTCAGCCCTCTCTTCAGCCCACCACTTACTCTCTTCAGCCCGCCACCTCTCTCCTCCCAGTCATTTTGTGCTTTCCAGCACTCTGACATTGTCTGCCTCCATGCATTCATCTGTGCTCTGTCAGTGTGGGAGGACAGCAAGAGCTCAGAGAACATTTCATCGCAAGTGCATTTTTTTTTGCCTTCTAATCTTCGCTAGCCTCTGGGAAGGAGAAGATCCTGTTGTCCTTGAAACACATACAGCTGGTGGAGAAAAAAAGGGACAGTGGTATTTAAAAAGACACATTTTATAGAACAATGAGTACACTCTTTCACGGTAAACCTTGCTGTTAACATTACATACATAGCACATATGCTTTCGTTCCAAGGTCGCATTTTGCCTCCCCCCACCGCGTGGCTAGTCCCTCCACCATCCCCCCATCCCCGTGGCTAACAGTGGTGAACTTTTCTGTTCAGCTACAGGCAAACAACCCAGCAGGAACGGGCACCTCTGAATGTCCCCTTAAGAAAAGCACCCTATTTCAACCAGGTGACCATGAATGATATCACTCTCCTGAGGATAACACAGAGAGATAAAGAATGGATATTGTTTGAACGCCAGCAATGCTTTGTTCTACAATGATTCCCGACTACGTGCTACTGGCCGGGAGTGGTAAAGTGTCCTACTATGGTGGATGGAATAAGGCTGCCCTCCCCAGAAACCTTTTGCAAAGGCTTTGGGAGTACATCCAGGAGAGCTGCGAATGCCAGGGCAAATTAATCATTAAACATGCTTGCTTTTAAACCATGTGTAGTATTTTAAAAGGTACACACACCAGAGGTCCTTTCTCCACCTGGCGGGTCCGGGAGGCAGCCTTGGGTGGGTTCGGGGGGTACTGGCTCCAGGTCCAGGGTGAGAAACAGTTCCTGGCTGTCGGGAAAACTGGTTTCTCTGCTTGTTTGCTGTGAGCTATCTACAACCTCATCATCATCATCTTCCTCATCCCCAAAACCTGCTTCTCTGTTGCCTCCATCTCCATTGAAGGAGTCAAACAACACGGCTGAGGCAGTGGTGGCTGAACCCCCCCTAAAATGGCATGCAGCTCATCATAGAAGCGGCATGTTTGGGGCTCTGACCCGGAGTGGCCGTTTGCCTCTCTGGTTTTCTGGTAGGCTTGCCTCAGCTCCTTAAGTTTCACACGGCTCTGCTTCGGGTCCCTGTTATGGCCTCTGTCCTTCATGCCCTGGGAGATTTTGACAAATGTTTTGGCATTTCAAAAACTGAAACGGAGTTCTGATAGCACTGATTCCTCTCCCCATACAGCGATCAGATCCCATACCTCCCGTTCGGTCCATGCTGGATCTCTTTTGCGATTCTGGGACTCCATCATGGTCACCTCTACTGATGAGCTCTGCATGGTCTTCTCCAGCTTGCCAAGCTGGCCAAACAGGAAATTGAAATTCAAAAGTTCGCGGGCCTTTTCCTGTCTACTTGGCCAGTGCATCTGAGTTGAGAGTGCTGTCCACAGCAGTCACAATGGAGCACTCTGGGATAGCTCCCGGAGGCCAATACCGTCGAATTGTGTCCACAGTACCCCAAATTCGATCCGGCAAGGCTGATTTCAGCGCTAATCCTCTTGTCGGGGGTGGAGTAAGGAAATTGATTTTAAGAGCCCTTTAAGTCGAAAAAGGGGCTTCGTCGTGTGGACGGATGCAGGCTTAAATCGATTTAACGCTGCTAAATTCAACCTCAACTCCTAGTGTAGACCAAGGCTGAGACACAAACTGACAAAAGCGAAGAAATACAAAGTTAGCCCTATCACTGCAACCTGTAATCATACTCAGTTGAGAACAACAGGATGAAATAATATCAACCTTCATCTTTGAATTACAGTAAATTTGCAAGTTTGCTTCACATCAAGGTTAAGCATACTTTGGCATTGTGATATCTCACAGGTATTTTTAAAGACAGTTTAACCATCTTTTAAAGGTGCAACTCTATAATGGAACAGTTGTGGCGTACACATGCAAATGCTCCCCTTCTGCCCTTTCACATCACTAGGGTCCCTATCCCATTAATAGCTGCACTACTATGCATCCCTGTGCCCCCTATTCTATTGCATCACTTTGCAGTTTCAGGGCCTTATCTGGGGAATTGCAGCCACTCCTACAATTTTTGAATAATGCGTTGTTTTCCAGTCTCCAAGGGCCAGGGCTGGTATAGCTCCATTAAAGTCCATGGAGCTACATGAATTTACTCTGGCTGAGAATCCGGCCTTGTCAGTCTCTACATTAAAACTAATCATGAGATAGCCATAAACAAAAGTTAAAATGACTCCCATGTAATTGTTTGGACTCCTATCTAATCAGAAAAGGAAAACATTACTTCAGGGTTCAGTCTGGTGCCAAATTTCAGACTGGAGCCAAATTTTATGATTGAGTTGTAAGTGCCTGGAAAATAGGCTGCCTAATGGACATGGTGCCACAATGTTAATTAGTACATTGCAAATGGGAGTGCTGTAACACATAGCCAGAATATCCATTCCAGTGGATATTAGCCATACTAGGATCCAAGCTTCATTTGGCGCAAGGTATATTGTTTTTCTGTCTAATCTCCCTTGGATTTATGCTAAAGCTCAAGCCATCCACTGAACAGCCACTCTAGTTATCAGGTTTCAGAGTAACAGCCGTGTTAGTCTGTATTCACAAAAAGAAAAGGAGTACTTGTGGCACCTTAGAGACTAACCAATTTATTTGAGCATGAGCTTTCGTGAGCTACAGCTCACTTCATCGGATGCATACCGTGGAAACTGCAGCAGACTTTATATATACACAGAGAATATGAAATCAGTTACTCTGCCTAAAAATCTGCCCTATCTGCTGACACTTTTTGGACTTGTAGCTAAAATAAGAAACAATACTGGCAAACCCCTTAAATGCTCCTCAATTTCTAAATATTTGACTTTCCAGAGTTGCTAGTTGGTTTGTTATTTATTTTCATAATGTCCTGTTCATTATAAAACAAATCAAATTATTTCCCTGCCCAGGGAAAATATATATCAATCCAAAAATGATACTAATTTAATCAGAATCTATCACCACTTTAGTTGGATTAGAATTGGTGTGAACCTTTCCAACTGCCTGAGCAGGACAAAATAAATAATCCTGGCAATTAGATTTGAACGTTTTACCAACTGGAATGCCAATATTCCTCCTTGTATCCAATGCTCAAGCCATTCCAAGGACTAATAAAATCTTTCTGAGAAGGCCAACAACTAGCTTCCAAGACAACAGTAATGGAATGCTACTTGCTATAAGCTTGATTAAAACAGACAATGGGTAAGGAGTAGAAAAAGGAAGAATATCTGGCCTGTGCTTTTGTATAAAGCAACTGTCAAATGCTGAACACAGAAATGTTTCCTCATAAACTGTAAAATTCCAAAAGCAGTCAATTTATTTCAGTTTGATTCAATCAATTTTTAATTGTAAATGACTGAAAAAAGGTTACAGCATGTTCAGATATGGAGATATATTATTTATACTTTCAATTAATTCAGGCTGCAGCAAAACAAAGGAAAATATTCATGATACAGTGTAAAGGTCACCAGATAACCAGACAAGACAGGTAACATTGTTGTGCTGTATTCTACATGTCCTATGGGTACTGTCCATCTTGTTGTCATGTTACTTTTTGTAAAATGGTCTGATAACTGTTATAACACTCTCACTGAGAAGAAGCATGCTGTACTAGAGTAGGTATACATTTTAAGATCTTAGTTTTAGTCAGACTTTTCAAGCATCCTAGATTTTGTGGAATGCTTCCTTTCCTGCAGTCACACTAGCAAGGCAATGGTCCATGGATGAGAAAAACAGCCTCATGATACCCTTTGCCTTAGGCAAAGTTGTGCTGGGCTGAGAGCCATAAGGCCATGAGACTGGAGCTTACCTCTTCCACTACCTGGTGTTTATGTTTCTGTGCACATTAAAACCTTTATTATGAAGCATGGTCTCACAGCCGAAGACAGAGGTAATATCTATCACCCAATTTTACAAATGAGTGATTGTACAAGGTGACTTCTGGTATAACTGGAAATAGAACCAAGGTACTTGACTAACCTATTGCTAACCACTGCTCTAACCAGTACTCCATACTCCTTCCAGAGCCAAGAACAGAACTCAGGAATCCCAATCCCCAACCTTCCACTACCATCTAGCAAATAGCTGGGTGACTCATTGGCAAAGTGTATGTCATGTCCCCCTCTGCTTGCTGGCCCACAGAGGGGCTAACCTTTACTTCTTTAGCTCAAGTGGTAGATGTCTAAGTTAGGAATGGTTTCAGAGTAGCAGCCGTGTTAGTCTGTATCCGAGTACTTGTGGCACCTTAGAGATTAACAAATTTATTAGAGCATAAGCTTTCGTGGGCTACAGTCCACTTCATCGGATGCATAGAATGGAACATATAGTAAGAAGATATATATACATACACATAAGTTGGAAGTTGCCATACAAACTGCAAGAGGCTAATTAATTAAGATGAGCTATTATCAGCAGGAGAAAAAACTTTTTAGTGATAATCAAGATGGCCCATTTAGACAGTTGACAAGAAGGTGTGAGGATACTTAACTTAGGGAAATAGATTCAATATGTGACATTAGCCACGCCATCAGGGGCTCATTCACCTGCACATCTACCAATGTGATATATGTCATCATGTGCCAGCAATGCCCCTCTGCCATGTACATTTGCCAAACTGGACAGTCTCTATGCAAAAGAATAAATGGACACAAATCTGACATCAGGAATCATAACATTCAAAAACCGGTAGGAGAACACTTCAACCTCTCTGGCCGCTCAGTAAAAGATTTAAGGGTGGCAATTTTGCAACAGAAAAGCTTCAAAAACAGACTCCCATGCAAAACTGCTGAGCTTGAATTAATATGCAAACTAGATACCATTAACTTAGGTTTGAATAGAGACTGGGAGTGGCTGGGTCATTACACATTTTGAATCTATTTCTCTAAGTTAAGTATCCTCACACATTCTTGTCAACTGTCTAAATGGGCCATCTTGATCATCACTACAAACGTTTTTTTCTCCTGCTGATAACAGCTCAACGCAATTAATTAGCCCCTCACAGTTTGTATGGCAACTTCCAACTTATCTGTACGTATATATATAACTTCTTACTATATGTTCCATTCTATGCATCCCATGAAGTGGGCTGTAGCCCACGAAAGCTTATGCTCTAATAAATGTGTTAGTCTCTAAGGTGCCACAAATACTCCTGTTCTTTAAGTTAGAAATGTGAAGGTCTTGGATGCAAAGCCGGGGACTGACCGGTACAGGGAATACCTGTGGTTGCATGAAGTACCATTTGTGTTTTGACAATTTTCTTTTTACAACTCATTTATTTAAAAACAGTTTTTATAGTTAAAAACCATTATAATGTCAATTATGGAGTGAGGTGCAACAAAGCATATGGTGTTCCCCATTTCAGTCATCTGTCACACATTTCAGTTGCTTCCTTCACACATTGGCATTTTTGAAGAATGAGAGGTATGGTTCTTCTCCTGGGTCTGCCACTGTTCCTGGAGAAATCATGACCTCTATCAATGTGTTCCACCATTGTACCACCTATGTCCATTGGGGGTGGGGTTGGAGGGTTAATTAATGTCTATATAAATGCACATATAAATGTTAAAGCTTATATTTCCTTTGCACTGCAGTTCTAAGAACAAAGGGACACCTTCTGCTCTCAGTTATACTGGTGTAACTCTGGAGTACAGAGCTAATGAAGTCAGTAAAGTTACTCTGGATTTACAGTGCTGTTAGCAAGTCAGCTAGAGTAGAACTAGCATGGTTATGTCTCCACAAACTGCAAACTAAACCCACAGCTTCCATGTAGATGTGCCCTAAGATGTCCACAGGTATCAGTTCTAGAGGTGGTTTTTATGTCCGCTAGGAACTGGATAAGAACATAAGAACAGCCATACTGGGGCAAACCCAAACTCCATCTAGCCCAGTATCCTGTCTTCCAACTGTGGCTAATACCAGGTGCCCCAGAGGGAATGAACAGTACAGGTAATCATCAAGTGATCCATTCCAACTAATTCTGCAGAAACCCAGAGAGACCTTTGATTGCCATAATTTTTTGTCACCACTGAGCCTGACCAAATCTGAACCAGCAAGTTGTAGATGAAAGGTTCGATTATCCCAGTACTGAATCCTTAAACCAGGCAGTCCCCTTTACTGCATATTTACCAGCATGACAAAACCTGCCAGGATCTTTTTGCTCCTACTGGCTCCTCTTAAAAGTGAGTTTGTTTGTTTGAAGAGCTTATACTACTGATCCATTGACTGATGGAGGATTTTACACTTCCTAGGTGATGGTAGTGGTTTATCTTTTAAATCTGAACTATATAAGGCTTAAATACGTCACCTCTTGTGCTCTGAATGAAGGAGAAGCCCCATTCCAGCTCTTGGATCCCAGTGCGAGAAGTGGGCTGGAAGAAACCCAGCTGGATCTTTGCCTCCCATCCCTTACCCATGCCACTCCTGCCACTGGGAATCCTAGAACACCCAGGGGAAGAAGGCAGGTTTCTCAGGATTTGCCTCCAGGTGCTTCTGCTTGGCCCCAAGCCCACATAGCTTGGGATGGCGTTGTGTAAGTTTTGAAACCCAAATCAGTCAGATCATCGTCTTGTTTACTCATGTTAACGTTTGCTTTTTCTGCTAGTTTAAAATATAACCACATTTATACCCTGCACATATGTGCTTTATATACATCAATCTGTGGAACTGCATGTCACAGTTCCAGCATATCTGCATCTGTATATTTCCTCCTCCACTGTCTTTCTACAACACCCACTTAAAAGTTTCTAGCTCACAGCCATCACCTCTCGGGTGGAGACCTGCACCTCACTCACTTCTGACTGATGTTTTCAGAGTACATATCTACCTGATCAACACTGTGATATCCTCAGCAAGCCAATTTGCCCAAAAGGCCAGCATCTATGCTTTACTTTCTCTCCATAGGCCCTGACCAGTGAATTGCCAGCAGTGACAAGTTACCCCACACTTCCTTCTAAGCATGCACATTTATTCTTAAAGTAAAAACATTACAGAGAATGTATATAAAACCATAAAACAAGCTAACAAGCTTACCAGAGTTTCCCTCCAAATTCAGCATAGGGCCCTGTTAGATGTCAGTCCTTCATACCTACAAGTGGGTTTTCCTTGTGGTTACAAGTTCACGTCAATCTTTAGATCAGGAACCAGAACAAAGACCCTGTGTCAGTTTAAATTTGGGCTATTTAGCCCAAAGTTCTTTCTTTGTCCGTTGATCTCTGGAGAATCCCAATTAAACCAGAATCTGTGACCCTCCTCCATGGGGGGAGGAAGGGGTACCTCTTTGGAGGTGTTACAATAACCTGAGTGATTTGCTGGAATCATCCCCTACTGTTTTCACTTCCTGGGGGAGCTGTGGTAACCTTATCCCCATGGAGTGCTTACAGTCTATCCCACAATGATACATAGACTATTTGTACACTTAATACAATATTATCTCCCAAAGATATTGCAAGAAGTTGCTTTGTTTGTCATACTTCAACCTTCATGCAGGTTAATTATTAAAATTATGCTAATCTGAGAGGCAGGACAGGTGACATTCAGTCCTGGACCAAGTGCAGGTTTGAAGTCGTGTCTGTCTCATGACCCATCAGATGCTTTATAGCATCAGAAAGAATCACTTTTCTCAGATTATAAGGGCATTCACTGGATTATGAGATATTTGATTTTACAACTGTGACATTGTTATGTATGCATGGAAAAGTCATAGCATATAATTTTAATAGGTTTGAAACATTTATATTTATTTACTTATTAAGTCCTGTATAGCTGCATACAGGCTAGTGACATTCTAGGCTTTCCAGGAGGAGGAATGTGAACAAGGGTAAAGATAAGATTTTTAGAAATTTTAAATATTTACCAGTACAAATTTCTGAGGCTTCTGGTTGTAACTAAGGCACCATGGCTCTAATTGTGGAGGAACACAAAAGATATTAGTACTAATAACAATTGTAAAATTTAAAAGACAAAAACTAAAGTAACTTTTCTCAAAATTGTGGCATAAACAAAATACAAGGTGGTGTAGGGTGTTATGAAAGGTTTCATTGACATGAGTTTGGAATAGCTACATTACTCATCTGTGTGTATCTGTACATAATTATTGTATTAATTATTCTTTATCATTAGGATAAATGCTTCTTAAAATAGTTCTTTTTCTAAAACAATTATTGCCTATTAATGTGAAATTATCTAATCATTCTCTATTTTTTTCTTAAGCCAAATTTCCATTAGAAAAAACAGACATGGGCAAAAGAGGTTTTTTTAAGCAGAGTTAGACCTCTTGCTGGGTTTTGTGATAATTGCTGGAGCTTCCTTCATTATCCACTTGGACTTTAATAACAAAAGAAGACAAGTGTAGAGCCTATTTGGCTTGAGCTAATTACTAGCCATTCCCTGTTCAATTTATGTTCAGAGGAGTGCAATAATCATGACACAGTGCATTAGCTCTCTCACTGCCAGATACTGCCATAGTGACTGCTAATTGGGAGGGCAGATTCTGGTAAGGAATAGTATTTTACCATACTAGTTTAGCACAGTCTTAGTTGTATCTGCTCATGAAGAAACTTTCACCGCTATTTCTTCCATGCAGTCCTTGGTATTTAACTGAAAAGTGCTAGAAAGATAACTATTCCTTTTTTATGTGGAGGGGTTTAGGAAACTAAATTTTTTCCACTTCATTGCAGATGCAAGTGACAGAGCTCTGAGTTGCTTGCAATTTAACTGTGTTTGTAATTAACATTTCAGCTGCAGTTAATTAAAAAAAATTGACCAGAAAACAAAGAACTGATGAGGATGAAACAAATGGATCAACTCACCTGGAAAGAAAGCACTGTAGTGTCAGTTTTTTGATTAATATATATATAGTAGAAGTATAATACCACAACTAAGCCAACATATTGCATTTCAGCAGACCCTGTAAATTAGAGTACATATGCTTATATAGTTGTATGGTGTAGCTCCGTTGCAGGGCTATTTACTGGTGCTAAGCAATTTGGTCCTGATTCAAAGCCCAGTGAAATCAACACAGTCCTAGCACATACACTGGCAGGGATGAACAAAATTGTGAAAGTAGTTCACACTCATTCTTTCCACCAAGTCCCAAAGAGTTGTGATGGGGGAAGCTATTCGTGCCTAAATACTCCAACACAAAAAGCCCCACAAGACTCCGTTGTGTCACCTCTTTCCTACAATATGCACAGAGTTAGGAAGTACTCTGAGATGACGTGTGCTGCCATGCTAGTAACACACCATTGATACACAGCACTTTCCATGTGATATCTCAGAGCACATAGGAAATTGGAACCTGAAAAAAGAACAACAGTCCTTGAGGTGAGCCTTGGTTGACTGACTGATGTTAGATGAAAGAGAGAAGGCCTTCAATGAAATAGTGAGTGCCACCACTTCACCCTCATTTGAGGGCATTTGATCCTGGTAGTTAATACAGTGAACAGCCAGGGCTCCTGTGGGACTCATTATTTAGACACTAAAGTCACCAAAAGTGCCTTCTTCCATGGCTAGCAAGAAGACTTCATTTTTTCAGATGTAGAGCTGACCACAGTAGTTCATACCTTTGCCATCTTCAGGCTTCGCCATTGTAATTCCCTCTACCCGAGTCTAAAAAAATCACTAAGAAGCAATAGCTGGTGCTTAATGTAGTGGCTTATCTCTTCAGCAGGTAAGCTCACAAGAGTGCGTTATTGCCAGTGCTCCACGATCTGATCCACTTTGCAGTTCTGATATTGATCTCTAAAGCTCTTAAAGAGATACAGTCATGCTATCTCAAGGAGCACCTCTTTTTCTGAATAGAGGTGGGCGAGAAATAGTTTTGAAAAAATTTCCCGTCCCAAACTGGGACAAAAGTCAAAATAGTGGAAATTTTTGCGCAGTGACAAACAGTTTCAGTTTGGGTCAATTCAAAACATTTTGTTTTGATAATTTCTAAATGCTTCACTTCACTTGACTTTTTTTAAAACTATAACTATATCAAATTGTTGGATCATATTAAAGAAGTTCTGTATTAAAATCACAAATGAGTTTGATTCCCCAGAGTTTAAATTCCAGGGTATTACTAATGAAGAGGTCTCTTGGTTTTTGGTACTGTTTCTCTCCCTCTATGTGTGAAACTTGCAAGCTGCTAATTGTGTTAGTACATTCTAAGACAGAGTCTGTTCTCAAAGCAATTCACAGAGAGAGAGACTCAAAGCAATACTCTAACAACAGAAACAGCACCCAGAGACTCCCCGCCCTTTTGTTGTATTAACAATTGTAATTAAAATAGAGATAGAGGATGTCTGGGGATGGATGCTTGGTGTGGATAATAACTGAATGATCAGGGAGGTGCCAGCCTAAGAATCCAGTGTCCATCGGCTGAAGAAGGCGTCAAGTGGAAATAACCAGAGGACCCCCGGAGGACAGACTGGAATCCACCCAACAGCCTCAAGAATGGGAGAACCAAAGAACAAGATAACATCTAGCAGCACGGAGCTGTCAGGAATGTGCCATCTGCTGATTGATTCAGCAACACCATGATGAAGCAATTCCCATAGACTGGCCTAGGAAGAAATTCCTATAAAAAGAGACTCTAAAAAGTGAGAACTTTGGGGTCTGATTCTGCAAACCAACTTCCAGGAGCATCAGATGAGCATCTGACAAGGCCCTGCTCCCTCCTCATGTCCAGGCCACCTGGCCAGTGGCTTGGCATGAGCAACTCTAAGGCTGGTAACTATGATAACAACCTTGCAGAACCTGTGTGTGTGTGTGTGTGTGTGTATGAATGAATGTGTGAATAAATATGAGATTGAATGGAATGTTATAGCAGTAACTAACTGCTTACTATGATTCTTTCTGTATTCACAATAAATGTGGTATTTTGCCTTTTCCCCTTTAATAAGATCCTGCTGGTTTTTATTTTATTGGTACAACAAAATTTCAAAACAAAAATTTGTTTTGAACCAGGAAACTGGAATTTTTCATTTGGAAAATGATTTGGTGTTGACAAATTGACCTTTTTCAACAGGAAAATGGTTTGCTGAAAAATCCCTGACCCACTCTACTTCCAAGACCTATCACCATGGCAGCTCTCCTCATCCCACACACTACGACTAACAGGGTCCAGGTTTAAACTTGATGGAGGTGGTTCTAGAGTTTATCAGTAGGAAGCCCCTGGCTTTAGAACACTCTCCCAAAGTAGACCAGGAACAGTCCTTCCCTCCCTGTCTTGTACAACAAAGACTCAATACTTTAAAAAAGCATTCCTCAGAGAACCAGAACAGCAGAAACTCTGCAGTGTGCCCTGAAGTAGAATGATAGAGCAAAAGGATTAGAACGGAAAAGTATCCCTTCTATATAGTTCCTGCTGTTTTTCATAATTCATTTTTCCAGAACTTAGATAGCATATTGAGGGCTTGTCTACACAGTAGGGTAATGTGCGCTTCGGCAGTGTGATTTCTAAAGTGTATTAATGAGTTGCACATTAATTGGTCCATGTAAAAACTGCTGGTATGCACTAAAAGTTCCAAAGTTGGCTTTAATATACCATGTCGTATCACACTTCAGTCATGCATGTACTATATCAAAGAAGACTAGAAAACTTCTATTGTTCATCAGCAGGGTCTACACAGGCCATTTAATGTGCAACACATTAGTGCGCTTTACAAATCACATTCCTGTAGCATGCATTACCCTACCATGTAGAGGCACTGCAAATGTAGGTAGGTGAGTAGAGAGAGTAGAGAGAGATTTACAGCATTTGCAGGCCCTGGAGTGGCATCACAGATTGACATTTCTGTCCCTAATGTCATCAGCCTGTTTACAAGTGGAAGTCCTCTCCAATCAGACATCCAGTCCTGGTGTCCCAATAGTGAACAAAGTATGACACCCATAAAAACCTTTTATTTGTTCCTGACACTTTTAGTTATTTGCTCACCTGCATTTGTAAAAAGATATCCAAAAGTTGTATGATAGTAGTTGTTGCTGGGATTATCAGCAGTTTCTTTGCCACACAATAACACCAGAGAAATGTGATATCTGCATGTTAAAAAGTGCATTAATGATGGTAGTATCTGGTTCATGCAATATGATTGCATTCAGATCCAGTAATATCTAGAATTTTGGGTGCCAGAACAATGGTTTCCTATCCTTCATGTTCCCTTTGTTTTACCCCATATGTTGGTAAAGTGCTGGGTTCTTCCACTGCATGTTTATTTTTAGGACTCCTTCTGGAGAAACTGGACTTCTTACCCAGGGGCCCATCATTCTTCATTTGTTGTAACAGCTGGGATCATTGACTTGTTAATTAATTTATAACATAAAAGCAAAGACAAGAGAAACCACTAATTACTGTATGTATTACAGGTATGTGTTACAGGTATGCCAAAGAAGTGGTATTTCTGTGCTCTGCAACAACACATCACTGTAGCTTAATACCTTAAATAGGTCTCCTTGTTTGATACCGCTGAATTGTGCCATGCAGTCACATTGTATGACGACTTCAGGTATAGCATAGCAGGAGAGGTACATCATAACAAACAAATCATCAGAGCTCTTCTGAGCTCTGAGACCTCCATGTTCCTAATTTACATTTCAAAGAGTATATGGTGGTGAAAAAGTAAAGAAATAATTTGCTGTTACTAGATAAGTGCTTCTCCAAGCAGGAAACTCAATGCCAGGTCTGAAAAGTGTTCTGATTGTAATTTTCTTTCTGTGTTAGGACAGGCACAAAAGACATTTAAAGCTTCAACATTAAAAGCTGTCCAGCATTTCTGCAATCTTTGACAGTTAAAGCACCAAGTGGAATAGCAGGTTGATGGGCTCAACTGCCCTGAATCCTTAGCACAAAACCAGGTACCCTATAAATATATGCTGGCTGGCTACAATACAATCAATAGAAGAGAATAACGTAGATTCCATGAACTTTTACAAATTACTTTGTCACAAAGTGTATTCTGTTACAAATCCCATCTCCTGAAACTTCTCCACAGAATTTTAGAGGGTACAGTAGACCTTCAGGTTACAGTCAAATTCATCAAACCTGGCAGAGAGAGGTGTAATTCACATCTTCCCATCCCCACCTAGTCCCTTACACAAGAAGTACTCACCTTGATGGGAGGAGGGCAAGGAATATTATAGTCCCCTGTTTTCTTAAGGGGCTACCACCACATGGGGACCTTTAAAATCCACAGCAGCCCCATCAATGGAAGTCCCTGAAGGGGCTACACTGGCTGTGTCTCCACCCTGGACATTGCTCCCCATTTTGGGGGCTATACGGACATTATTCAGTTGAGAGAAGGGGAGGTTGAGGCCATTATGCGCTGCCTCAAGTTTCCCCTGACAGGTTTTCTGCTAGTGGGTGCCACCACATGAGATTATACAAGTGGAAGCCAGCATAGATCCTTGATTGACTGTAGCCCTATAATTCTTCAGTTTGCATTGAGATGCTGGGGAAATTGCAGCATTCCTATTTTGCATTTTTTTAAACGAGAATTGATAAGCCTCATAAATTTGTGCTTTTAAATATTCCCTCTTTGAAGCTGCCATTGATGCTACCGTTCTTCTCCATAAAATGCCAGTGTATTATTACAGATTTTTACTATCACCGAAGCTCCAGTTTGGGTTGGGGGGGCCCGAATTGGAACTGCCAAGGAATCTCATTACAGAACAAATGGTAATGCTTCCCAGCAGATAACTGGCATTCATTATGTTACCTCATTTTCGGGACAATGTCTGTAATGAGAATGGGGAATTGCAAAACATGAATTCATTCCCATGATGATGACAGGGATACAAATTGAAAGTAGTACAACTTTAAACCATTGCCATTAAATGTTAAGGCTCTCATCTTGTGCTGATCCTTAGATAATGTGCCAGCCAAGGCTAAACTTTCTCATTGCTGAATAATAAAACCCAGTAGCCCCTGGCCTGAGTGACCTCTCTGTCACCAGTCTGATGACTATTTGGGAGAGAAATAATTAAATCTTTGGACTCAGTACTGACCCTCGCACCTCCAAGTGTAAATGTAAGCAGTCCCAGGCTGTCTCTATCCTGTGAAGCTATGTTATCTGTTCATCCAAACCTGTGCATGTGGTTCTTTCCCGCATATTTACCTGGCACATGTTACATTCCATAATTACCCTACAAATACTTATTTGCATATAATGAAGCAATTATGGACATAATTTAGTAACCATAATTGAAGTCACCAAGTAATTCAAAGATTAATTGCCATATAATTTGAAGGTTTTAGATCTCAGTGCCTAGATAGTTTCTCTGTGACTATATGCAGCTAATGTAGAAGGTGATATTAAAATAAAAACCATATAAAAAATCCCAGAATCAAAGTAAACCTCTAGTTAAAAACAAGTCCATCTTTGTTACATAATTTACAATATACGCCATTTAACAGACCTAGTGAAATCAAGTGAAGACAGCTTATTTCAACACTGAAGAATTCCTCTTGATCTACAGTGAGGGGTTCACTAGACAGGAGGCATGTACTAACATTATCATCATACTCATATCAAACACAGTATGGAACACCCTGGGTGTTCAGGAGCTGCGAAGGTCACAGCTCACAGAGACCTCTTGGATGTCCTGGCATTAAGGTCTCACACAGATTGCAAGAAGCTCAACCATTAGTTTATAATTCATATGGAATTAATAGCAGTTAAAGTACAATTAAGAGGTCCAAGTCAGAGTCTCTAGAAACAGGACTTATAAATTTTGTGCCAAGCAGAATTCTGAAAGAGACACTATCCTGGTCCTAACCTTCCAAGATCAAGGTAACATGGCAACCCTAACTACCACCCCAAGATAACAATATACAATAGTGTTATTATTGCAAGCTAATGTGGCTTAAACATTTCTGGCCATCATTGTTTCCAAGGAAACAATGGCTAACCTCTCTCAGCATTCCAAAACATGCAATATCACATGCGAGCTTGCACTCACGATTAATTTACAGCTCATCATAAGGATTTGAATTCATCCTCAATAGCCAACTTTGCCTCTCAGCCATTACGTTTTCCTTTCAGTTATCTTTGAACATTTAATGATTGATTTCACCCTACACCCAAACAGCGGAAAAGTAAAAATCTCTCTATTTAGCTATTATCCTGTCACCCATAGATTTCTGTATCTTGACTCAGATCGCATACAGGTGGTTACATCTTATACTGAGTCAAAGAGGGGATAGAAGAGTCATAGCAAGAATTGCTTTATTTCCTCACTACACTGGTTCTGGAGCCACCGAAATGAGCAGGTATTTCTAGAAATCCTTGACTTACATTTAAAAAGCTGCCTGTTGATTTTGTGAACCAGAGATGGGCCATCCTCAATTTTAGTGTTCGTCACCTTCTAACATTGCTGCCTAAGCAGAGCAAGAACCCCAGAAGTTTATGAACTAGGAGATCATGCCCAAGCCTGAACACAAAGTACTCAGGTGTCTGGTAACATGCCGTGACTAAAGTGATTGTAATAGACAAAGTATGATGCAGTTCTTTTGTGATTAGATTTTATCTTCAGATTAGGGATGAGCATCACCTGGGCCTCTCATTCCCCATCACTTTTGTCCCTACCTGTGATCTATACTATACATTTTCCAAAATCCTATTTTCACCAAGATCACTCTAAAATTAGTTGCAGGTAAATTTAGAAACAAAAGGCCAGACTCAAAGCCCCTTACTTAGCTGTTACTAAGCCAACAGCCTAATGTGGTGCAAATCTGATTTCTGTTATGCTGTTGTAAATCTAGACCAACACCATTTAAGAACAATAGGATTATAGTGGATTTACATGAGAATAACTGAGATCAGCATTTAGCCAAAAAAATTACTTTGGGATTTGGCTATTGATTTAAATAAAAATTATGCCTGACTAAGTACTGAGAGGGCTCTGTCATGCTGATTAGGCATCATTCCCAGTTTGGGATAGTGCAGAGCTTCTTAGACCCCTCAGATACACAGGAGAAGTGTACCCAGAGATATACCCTTAAAATAGCACAGCGTGCACACCCCTCCTTGGTCAGCTAGCTCTGCTTTTTCTAGGGTAGCTAGCACCCATGGGTACACTAGTGAGGAGCAACACTTTTCAACAGGGGAGGACAAAGACAGCAATCAGGGCACAAAGGACAGGGTCTCACTGCATTCTCCCATTCTTGCCTGTGCATCCATGAAGAGATTGGAAACAATCTGGATCTAAGTAATGACTTCAGGATTTGGCCCCACTAAAACAAACAAACAAACTTTCTTCACACAGCATGTAGTCAGCTCGGAATTTACAGCCCCAAGATGGATCTGACTGTATGTGGTATTAGAAAGGACTGGATATTTTAACAAACAAACATAACATTTGTAGTTATGTAAATAAGTTTAAATAAATCTCATGCTGCAAAACACACATATAACATTGCATCGGCCAGGAGGCATTCCCCTCCCCTTAATCATAATTGGCTAAGGAAGGTGAATTATGGAAGGTTTCACCTTGCTCCGGACCATTGGGTATTGGCCAATGACAGAGACAGGGTGCTGGAGCTGATGAACCAACAGTCTGATTCACTAGGACAAATCCAGTCTCTGTTCCACCTCAGTAACTGGAGATCACTGTACCACTGTGACTGCACTAAGGTAAGTACAGACACATTATTTGTAAATCATATGCACTATTGGATTTGGGGTTGGGACTGTTTTGAATCTGTAGTTTGATGCTTTTTAACTCAGCATTAGATTTATCAAGTCACTTTGCCCCAAGGTTACAGCTGATGGAAGAGAACTGCTTTCAAATGATTTATTAGCCTGTTACTGATACACCTATAGTACCATGAGGGTGCATCCACTGCATTCATGATCATACTATTGTCCAGAAACCCACAGGGGGAAAAAGGACTTTGAATGATTTTATGTGCATATCAAATATTGCAATTTTTTAACAGAGTTAATAAAATATAAGCCCCATTTATTTACTTTCAACATTTCTTCGGCCTCTGAAGTCTTCTTCTCATATCAAAAGTTGGTCTCTGTTGTCCGTCATATTGTTCACAAATACTGGGTCTCCCTAAGTGACATGAGACTGAGTTCATTATAATCGAGCTGCCTTGGTAAGTTCAAGGCATAGCAACAACTTCACTGACTTATCAGTGCAAGGCAATAGGTAGCTAACAAATTTAAACTACTTGGTTCTACCTGTACAGTATGTTAATTGCAATTAATGATACTCGAATACCAGGAAACAGATCTTGAGGAAAGCCCAATGACCCGTTATTTTAGGGATTTGGGTAGCCTTAGGGCAGAGTAAGCAAATGGCATCCTCCCCATGTGCTAAAGAGTACAAGGATACCCTCTGAGAGGGATCAGGCAGTGTGCAGGTCATGTCAGTGACCACTGATGGGAAGGGGAGTTACCATAACTCTCAAGAATCCCAACCCACTTCTTCTTAGTATATGTGCAAAGTGCTTCAGGTGGCAGGTGACCAGGATTCATCACTGAATTTGATCTGCTGGTTGGATCATTAGCTTGCCCAGCCTAGGCCAGATACAGACGGGGACAACCCACTAGCCAGCTGGTGTCTCTGCTCTATCTGCACAGGGTGCTCTAATGTCCCTCACTAACTTTGAATTAAGACAGCAACTTTACTGCATTTTAGCTACTGTTTTCCATCTCAACACTTTCAAATGAAAACTAGGGAAGTGAAGCGTGGGAGGAGGGGCCCATTTCGTTTCCTGCTTGGCGCTGCCTGAGTTTCTCATAACACACAGTAACTGAATAAATTAATCTTCAGATAAAGGTACAGATCACAGCATGCTCCCTGGTTTAAGCCTATATTATAGTCTTGAGGGAAATGATAGCGGTAATGAATAATGTCAATTCAATTTGAAGTTGCAGTTGAAGTAAATGGATTGTTAATGAAATGTTGCTATTTGTCTCTGTTTTGCATTGCTTAAGTCGATAAAGATAAGTATTTTAGACTATGAGAAGAGGGATTTGGCCTGTTAGGTTGGAAATCTAATTAAAAGGTTTTTCTCATCATAGATTGCATTCGAACTTGAAAACACAATTAGTTAGGAACAACTATAATTCACACCATCCTGGGGGGAAAGAGGGAATGTTTATTTGTTTGTCAATAGACTATTGTATAGAATTACCACATACACAAAAATCAAAGCTGTGCTAAGAAAAAGAGCAAGCCTTTTTGTTTAAATAGTGCTTTGAGATTCAAGAGTTCACGTGAACCCAAGTACAGCAAACTACAGTTTGAGCATCTCATTCAGAGCATCCCCACTTAGGAAGCTTTACATTTTCCCAATTGACTTTTATTTCTCTGCTAGTCAGGGATTCCTCCAAACCCAGGGAATCCTCAGCTAGCTGGGTAAGACAACTTTACAATCCTCTTGTGCCCCCAGCACAGCACAAAGTTGCCATGGTGGGAAATCAGAATCTGTCCCTCTATGTGCAATGGCAAGGAGCTGCTGTCCCTGTGAGAACCATGCTTCCCCCTCTCCCCCATATAAACATGGGGTGGGGGGGATTTCAGAAGCACGAAGCACTAGCCTAACTTTGCTCCTCACTGAGATTAATGGTAAAACTCCACTGGCTTCAGTGGAAGCAGAGTTAGGCCAACACTGAGCATTTTTGAAACTCTCATCCCTAACCTTCATATTGTATTAACATACTTGGAGGTTGTGTGCGTAATAGAAACTGCAAAGCAAACTCAGATACATGTAGAGGGCCAAGCAGCATGGTCCACTGAAAAGTAGCCGGAACCTGTGAAGAAATTAATGTAAGGTTGACCAATTCTCACCAAGTTTCTGCCAAAGGGATGACAGTTTAGCAGCTTAGCCTTTACCGGAAATACAAGAAAACAGCACACTCTTTGTGCTACATATTTTGTGCACACATTCCACTTGCCAAGGCTACATTACGCAAAGCAGATTAGCATCATGAAAGATTCTCATACTCAAAATAAAGCAAATTGGAAAAGTGGGTGGTATTCTGTATTCTTTCCATTCTAGTTGAGTTCAAATGTACGCAGTTTTGATGAATTATTAAATATAAGAGTTCATTAGTAGTGGCTGAACAATTGTTTTCTGAGGCAAAACCACAATACAATGCATTGTGGAAATGGAAATTTTATGCTAATCACCAAAGGCAGAGTGAAAAAGATTGAGCTTGCATAATTTCTCATTGCTAAAACTGTTAGCCAGCTGTAAATGTCAATGATCCTTTTACAGACAGCATTACTTTAGGCATCAGATCTAAATTTGCAACAGACCACGACCTCAAAACAAACTTAAAATCAATCTCACCTCTGAACGTTCTTTTCCTAGCATGAACTGATACAAACATGGTATGGCTGTGAAAGTGTATCTAATGGCCTTTTTCCATTTCAAATTTCAATGGGCCAAGTTTACCACTGCTATTCAACTACAACAAAACATTCCTTCATTAAATAGTCCTAATAATTTCAATGAGTTAGCTCAAAGAGGAAGGTGCTAATGAAGGTGGATATGAATGGCTGAATCTGGCCTTCTGTTTCTATAAGCTACAAAATTATACATTTGTAACTATTTTAATGGGAGGGAAGCAATGTAAAATGACACCATCTTACTCATAACTGGGTGAGCACTTAATAACAAATCATCTATTCAATTAATTTCCCTTTTTTTCTGTTCTCAAACCTTCTGCAAGCATTACAATTTTCTCAAAAGGTATTTCTTCAAATTAATTTGCTGCCTAATTGAATGATTTTTGGTCTGGAAATAGTTACAAGTGTTCACAACACATGCGGTGATAGTTAACTTTGACTGATTTAGGTATGATTGATTCCTCCTCAGTGTAGTTTCTAAAAGAGTTAGTCTCCCTTGTAGTCCATTGCAATTACACTAACCATGCTTCTTCAGCAGTTACCTGTTTCCAAATGTTAAGATGTGACTGCTGCCTACTTCCTATAGTTAAAGACCAAACACTTCAGTTTATGTGAAGCCACTTCCACCTCAGTTAGGTCTTAGAAATCTAACTCAGCCTTGAAGTTCTGTAATAGGTAGAACTTTCATTTTACTTGATGTATTAGATAAGCTATTACCAGCAGGACAGTGGGGTGGGAGGAGGTATTGTTTCATATTCTCTGTGTGTATATAAAGTCTGCTGCAGTTTCCACGGTACGCATCCGATGAAGTAAGCTGTAGCTCACGAAAGCTCATGCTCAAATAAATTGGTTAGTCTCTAAGGTGCCACAAGTACTCCTTTTCTTTTTGATGTATTTATGTGATTTCTTGTGAGGAAATAAGAAATAACAGCTTGTGTGGGGCCAATATACACAAGACCAAATGAGTTGTTTTGGTCTCCTATTATTCAGATGCCTATTCAGCCATGAAGGATCTAAATCTGAAAAAAACCTAAACAAAAACAAAGCTTGGCTAGTGTTCAGAGTAACTGATTTCAATAACTGGCATCTCCTGCCAGTGGTAGCCAACAGTCCAGAGAGATTCTGGAATGGAACAGCCCTAAATATAAGCCTTTGGTGCCAGCTACCAGAAATCAGACCACTGAAAACAATAATGATAATCAGCAGTTTGTTTAGAAACCTCATGCTCATGCCTGGCCATGAAAGATATAGCAAGGAGCAAATATTTCAAAGCAAAACCCCACAGCTATTTAGCAGCAGTGTCTGAATCATACAACTGCCTATTAATTACTTGAACTTATCAGAACAGATAACCAAAGAAACAGCTATGGAAAAGAGCTTAAAAAATTCAACATTACACAGGACACCTGTTCTTTTTCACCCTCTGTCATCATGTAGGATGCTTAAAATAAAATAAAAAAGTCTCCAAATTTTTTGCAGCTAAAATATATGTAGGCAATGACAGTTTTCTTTTACATATAGGCTACAGCTGCCATACAGATTTTGCCATTCAAAGCCCAAAATAGAAATATCATTCTGTGGTGCCTTTGTTAGTTGCAAAGTTACAGGAGCCTGCAATACTGCCCCCTCAATCACAATATTCATCATCTCACAGTTCCACGTGCTTCAGTGATCCCATTGCAAGCAATTGATTGATTTGCCATTTTACCACTTCAACATCTAAATCTGTCACCGTGCATTGTTTGAAAGTCTGTCAGCCTTTCCTAGTAACTCCCTGTCCTATTACATGGCCACCACAACTTTCAATTGCTGCCCACCCATGCTTCTCACAATCATTTTCTGAATCCTGTATTCCTCACCTATGTTTTTAGCCTCACCCTCCCCATTCCTATATCATCTACCCTTTGGCCCCACATATCCTTTTTTCCATCCAAAATCTCTGTCTTTTTCTCCTCTCCCACCACCTCACTATTAGTAATTCTTCAACCTCTTCATACACTCATAAATCCTCCTCTTATCTCCACTTCTTCCTCCGTACGCTTCTGTTTGTCTCTGGTGTCACAATCTTCATACTACAATCCACCTCCTACTCCCAACCCAGCCTTCATCCCTGCCCTATCAGTCTTCTTTGGGTAACTGTTCTCCCTATCCCATGCCTTTGTCCTTCCCTGAAATGCACTCCATCTATTCTTTTTTACCACTCTTCATCCGCATGGCCATTTAAATGTGGTCACAGTCCCATTGTGACTGGACACCTCTCTATGTAGCTGGCCTTCTGCTGCCACCAGCACACAGAGGATGGTTTCCTGGAAAATGGTCTCTTTTAGGCAGATGTGAAATATTATAGTGTTGTGATGCCACAGTCATCATGTCAGAACATGAGATTGCCATGTGACATAATGTTGCTGGCATACCATATTGCCAAACTCAACTAGTCCTAAGTGCAAAGATTTCTATGTAATTTTGTCTGGACAGTGACCCATTTCCGATCTAAAAATGCAGGACAAATACAGTATTTGGTTCAAATTCTACTTTCATTTGCAACAGCATCCCTAAGATAGGAACATAAGACATGAGGATGGAAAGGACTTCCTGGGTCATTGAGTCTGGTCACTTACCATATAACCCCATCATAACTCCTATTGGAAGGCTGCTCCATAATCTCACTCCTCTGATGATTTTTATCTTCATCTAATTATCAACCTAAATGTATTCATGGCCAGTTTTTACCCATTTGTTCTTGTGCCAACTTTGTCCTTTAGCTTAAATAGCTCTTCTTCCTCTCTGGTGCTCACCCCTATGCACGTATTTATAGACAGCAATAATATCCCCTCTCAACTTTCATTTTTCCAGTCTAAATAATTAAAGGCCTTTTACTTTCCTCTCCTAGATAGGCTCCTTAGTCCTCTGATCATCCTCTTAGCCCTTCTCTGCATCTGTTCCAGACCAAATTCATCTTTCAAGTTAACCCCCTCCTTTGGATGTCTGTGTGTATCCTGCTTTATATGGGCCAGGTTCCAATACTCTTATTCCACATGTGCTCCCATTAATGTCAGTGGCCTGCTTGTGGAGTGAGGCGATATTCAAGGTGAATAAAGGAATTGGAGTTTGGCCCAAGGGATGTGTCATGTAAGTTCTTCAGGGCAGAGATAGTTCAGTACACAAGTATTAAGACAGATTCAAGTACATGGTCAGCACTAAACAAATGATAAGCAGTAACAGCAACAACTATTACAATCTTATGTAACTGTCAGCAAAATGTTGCCCTGTCAATGCAATTTGTAGGTTAAAATAACAAGTTGTTCAAAAGAACAGAAATTATGGCCACTAATTTAAAAATTCTAATAATTTTATGTGCTCAACATAGGACAGCATAAAAGGAACCTGATTTTCTTATGGTGGTTGTTCAGCACTTTCTGAAAATCAGGTCCCTTTAGGATACCTTAGGTTGCTCACCCAAAACCTGAGGTACCCAAATCAACAGTCACTTATGTTTCACCCTGGACCAAGTGAAGGACAACTTACATTAATAAGTAACTCAGATGGGCACTGTTATAATTTTATTTCCTTTTATTAAATACTGTCCCACTAAATCTACATTTCCTGTTACTCTGAAAGACTTTTAAGTGTACAAGCCCTATTAAAGACAATGAGATTTGAGCAGCTAAAAACTAACACAACTTTTGAAACTTTTAGTAAAATTCTAAGCCTACAAGTTAAAAATCAAACTGGCAACTATTTTTTAGCTCCCCAGCCCTGCCTTCAGGTTTGGTCAGTATAAAATATTCTTAATCTTTGGAAATTATTCTTAACTATTTTAAACAGATTTCTGTTGTCTCTTACATCTTTTCATTTCCTTTCATATAATATTTATGTCAATTTCAAGATTTAATAAGGATGACCAAGATTAGGGGTAAGGCTCAATGAGATTTACTAAATAAAATCTTTAAGTTTTTAAGGCTTAGCAACTCTTAGGTACAGTCTGACACCCAGTATCATCATAAAAGAGTAGAGAAAATGCTGAAGCACTCACATTATTGGGAAGACACCCCTCTGTTAACACCCATGCCATATTAACGCAGGTATTTCATCATATCTTCGGGCTATCTACAAAGAAAATACTGTCCACAAATAAGTTACATATGACACCTTTATTTCCTTTATAGAGTCTAAATGAATACTGTGATTAAGAATTAAAAAGTACAACATGAAGGATTATTTTACAAGGAACAATATAAAATGTATTGGCTTTGGCACAGAATATTTTATTAAAAGCTGTTTTATAATTAGTTTTACAGCAAACCAAAAAAAAAAATCATTGCTTTCATATAATTAGTCTGTCTTTTATACTTCAGTGATGGAGAGTTTTGTCAACCATAATAAGATCAAAATAGACTTTTCTCATCCTTTGCCTTGAAGTAATGATTTTAAATCCAGAATTTAGAATTTCGTATCTGTTGAGATTTCTTGCTGCTTATTTACCTATCTTCTTTGCCACGCATTTCTCTTACCGTACCTGGAGCTCCAAGCTACTCATCAATCCAATTATAAGTCTGTCAGAAAATAAAATATACAGACTGTTGCACCACTTAGCTTACTCTTCTAACTGCTTCTTATTCAAATGCATTAAACACTATTGGCATTGCTAAGCCTTGAAGACCCTAAACTGCTGTTCATTTTGTAAATTCCTCTATGTTGCAAAGTAACTGTTACTGAAACATAAGCATTTCTGCTATTTACATTTTTATGTAAGCAGCATTGCTTTCCAGAGCCAATGTATATGTAATAGTCTATTTTTAAGGCACTGAAATCTGAATTGGCAGTCAGACTGTTTCCCACTCCCCCGAATTAGTGATCTGCAACAAAACCAATAATGTCTCTTCAGTTTATGGACAAGAGTTTAATGTAACAATTACTTTAAACAAGGCTAGGGATAATCCACAAATTTTGGATTCACCTGGGTAATAAATACCCACTATTACTGCCATCAAATACCAAATAAGGATCCAGGTCCTAATAGCCATCATCTGGAAAGCCAGTGAGAGAGACTGCGGATGGATGGACTCAGAGGCTGGAGTGGTGGGAGGTGACTAGGAAGAAGCAGCTAGAGAGCTTTGCATCCAGTAAAATGGTTCCTAATCATGTTATCTCAAAGCAAGCTACTCTCAGCCCTCTTCCTGATCTTGCTGTCTCTGGAAGAAGTAGATGGTCACTGGCTGTTTTTCAGTACTTCTTTTTTCTGTGATCCTGCTGGTTCTAGAAGAGAGAACCACAATAGCAAATCTGAAGTAAGGACCAGCAGCCTTCCCTAAATATTTCTGCTGCAGCAGAATCTAGGGGTGGACAGTACTTCAAAGTACAATCCCTTGTTACTTTTCTGTGTGTGTGTCTGTGATTGATCATGCCTGAGCACCAATGTGTTAAAACATGTGAGCCAGATTTTCAGTTGGGTATGTATAATTGTCCAGGTACTTGGCATATGCATTCTTAAATTATGCATTCATGGGGGAGGTGGGGAATCAGATGCTTGCTCAAACATGTAGATAGAAAGGTGTCTGATTGTACAGGTCAGGCACAAATACCTGACTTGTGTGCATCTGATAGGCATATGCAAATGTTTGAACACAATTACTAATTAATATCTAACTCTGATAATCTGACCCACAAACCTTCAATGATATCATTCCTGCAAGCTTGATGTCTATTGGCTGTTTCAATGTTTAAGGTGATGTTTAATTTCATCCATTCAATGATCTTGAATGCTGCAGAGAAAATGAGCCTCTTAGATTAGCTTCCCCTGATGCTGCTAGTGACCATATATGTCTTATGTGGCAAATCTTGGTTGGCATTTTCCCATTCATTCTTATAGAAGCTTACTGAGTTTGTTTGCCACAAACAGTTAAACAAGAAACTCTAGGGTAATTACAATAAAACGTGTTTAGGAATATGTTGGCTGACAATGGGGAAAGGAAAAGATACATAGGAACCTGTTTGTCTTAACTATTACTTCAGAGAAAACTAGGGCTAAAGTGTTGATCTAAGAAGATCTTCCAGCTGTCCTCATTACTGTGCTTTTTCAAAAGAATAACTTGTGTGCTATCATGTCACAAGAACAAGTTATGAACTGTTAAAATCCTGTCCATTCCCATTGTGGCACCCGTGTAGTTCCATTTTATTTTAAATGGAAAGAGGAAATTATTCCATGAAATGAAAACATTGTTTTGTTAAATGGGTTGACATTTTTTGGCATTCAGAAACAGAATACACCTCACAGACTGCAAAATTATTTTGTTGAATGCTTATTCAGAGCAATAGTCCTGCAAAGCTCCTTTAGAAAAGAGAAATAAAATAGACACTTTCATTTCAGCTATATGATGGTTTGTTTTCTATTTATAGTGTCTCTTCATGTTTCTGCTTTGGAATCTACAGTACTTCTGTAGCTTGGAGTATTTGAAAAACATTATTATAACTTAAGAGTAAGTCAGCAGTTTCTTGAATACCCCCTCCTTTGAGGTTTAGAACTTTGGCAATATTTGTAGATAAATATTTAATTTATTTATTTATTTGGGCCTGAACATCACAGTTTCTCGGAAAGTGAGAAATAAAGTTTGAGCGTAACAGATGCTGCTTTATTTCTTGGAAGAAAGAACAAAAAAGGGTGACATTGTTTTTTCATGCTCTTCTCTGGCTAAAACAGCTGAATGGGTTGCCTGTATTCTGAAGCTGCAGAGGTGAATGATCAATTTCAGCAGCCACAGAATATCTAATTAGTGGTATTCCATGCTGTTCCCTTCTCTAAGGCAGAGTTAACAGGCCAAATTTTGTGGTCAGCTACACTCATGAGATCACCTTGACTTCACTGATTTCTATACAGTTGCAGGGGCATAACTAGAAGGAGAAATTTGTGCCTTTGATTCAACCTTGTCCTGTAATATATTAATCTTTCTTTGTTCTGGCTCACTAGATTTTAGTAAGCCAGATATAAGCCAGATAAAGTGGTCTGTTGAGACCACACGGTTCTTCGTAACAGTGGTATAGAGCATACAAACTGTGGGACCGATTATACTGTCTCTGACACTGGTATAGGAGCTGAACTTCATTGTAGTTAATGGAGTTACACTGCTGTAAAATGGGCATAAATGAGAGGAGACTAAGATTCGGTGACTGTTCAGATGAACTGACAATCAGCCTTTTAACTTCCTGTTCTCCTCTGGACACATGAGATCCAATCTCTGAACAGAGCATCCCTATGATTTCACTGAACAAATCTTAACTGAATAATTGTTTGTTAAAAACTCAGAAAGAATGCCAACTCCCTAATGATATCCATAGCATAATGTACAACCTTACTGGGCTTTCTTTGGTTGATCAGTATGTTACGGTCTACAGAACCATCCCTAATTTTGATGGAGAGTTAGGAACAAATGAATGCAATAAATTGTTTTTCCCTGGCTGACCTTAGGAAGAGTCTATCAACAAGGAATGGGTAGTAAATGGTTATGGACATCCTGAACATATGTTTCAAACACAATTAGAACTAGCAATCAAGTGATGCCTGCCTCATTCAATTCCTCAGGCTTATTTTTGTTTTTATATTAAAAAATATTAGTTGAATGACTCACAGGGTGCTGAGTCCATCTGCCACAAGAGACTAAAGAGACTAATTGCAAGATAAATCTTAAATAACTCCAGTTGCTACATTGGTGTAAGTATGAATGGCTAAAAACTTGAGAATCCAGGCATGTGCTCTCCAGCTCACAGCCAACTCCACAGCTTTTCAATTTTATTTTGAATGATGTTTGATTGTATTATGTGCTCCAGGCAAGTCTTTCTATTTAATACATTTTCCTCAATCATGTAGCCATAATCTGTGACCTTTTGGGCGAGTAGCACACAGATGTTAATGACTATTTTCTTATGGCTGAATTTTCCTATGGCTATTTTCCTATGGCTGAATTTAAATGTGGTCACAGTCCCATTGTGACTGGACACTTCTCTATGTAGCTGGGCTTCTCCTGCCACCAGCACACAGAGGATGGTTTCCTGGAAAATGGAAACTTAATCTGGGTATCTTTAAAAGATGGTTTTAATATGTACAAGAAGCCATTGGCTAAATTGTGCACTCCTTTACACCTGTGCAATTCAACCACTTGAGAGTGTTTTGAATGCAAATATGGTGGCTATGTCGATTATTGTCATTGGTGGCCCCTGATAACAAGTAGAAGTAAGACTGTGTTGAGTGTCTTCCACTTACATTATGCACAAGCTGGCAGAGAGCTGAATATAGTTCTCAGTGGTCAGTGAATAAAGCATAATTCACATCTGGTCTATCTAGGTGTCACGCTGGATAGAACTTTCCCATATCAAGACCATCTTACAAAGACAGCGACTAAGGTCAAAAAGCCAACAACCTGCTTGGAAAATTGGCCTGAACGACATGGGGCTCCAACACCCAAACCTTTACACACTTCAGCCTTGGCACTCTGTTACTCAGCAGTGGAGTACTGCACTCCAGTATGGGATCACTCACCTCACTAGAGGAGGATCACCACACAACTTAATTCCATCATGTGTATTATTTCAAGCACACTTAAATCTCCTCCTCTACCATGGTTACTTGTTCTCTGCAATATTGCTCCACCCAGTGTTCGCAGAGAGGAAAGCGTAGCAAAGCTTGTGATGCAATTGTGTGCTATGCCACGTGTCCCATTAACTAAAGACTTGTTTAATCCACCAAATGTCTGCCCTAATGGCACCTACTGTGGATAAATTTACCAGTTGAGGGATTTACAGTAGAGGACGCATGGCAAGCTTCATGGTCCAAAGAGAAAGTGACAAATAATTATCTTGTCTGGGACCCCACTCAGTGTCAACCTGGGTTTGATTTACCACACAGGCAATGGAACCTTCTCAACCAGTTTCAGATCAGAAATGCAGTTTGGGCTGCAGCAGAATTTTGGTGGCATTTTAGTAACAGTCCACTATGTCAATGTGGGCAGCCACAAACCATGACACACATTGTTGATGCCTGAAAAATGATTCAACTTCCTGGAGATCTTCATGCCTTGAACACTGTTGATACCAACATTGTGGCTTGGCTTGGCCAGATTACATATGCCAAATAAGTAATCCATCTGCTGTTAGCCCAAGTCACAATTTTGTACATTATTTATAAACAAAGTTCTGCTGCTGTACCAAAGCAGTAACTAAGTATTTAGAATATTTTACACCTCTCCAAGCTTCAGCAGAGACATCTGATTTAATCCTCCCCCGCTCAAGACTCCCATTGTGCCTGATCCAAAGACCATTGAAGTCAACGGTAAGATTCCCATAGAGTTCAGTGGACTTTGCATCACAGCCATATTGATTAGACTAGAACTAAATCTGATCTGAACAGAAAAACTGAAACATAACCGTAACTTTGCTGGGAAAAGAAAAAAGATAAGGAAACACAGGCTAACTGCCAGAAAACAGATTTGTTCTGCAACACGTAAGCTCTACTTTAGTGCTTGATCCCAGAATCCTTAGTCATGCTAATCCTACAGTGATGCCAAACATTTAAACCTTGGGACAAATTCAGCACTGCTGTAGTATACAGAGTTGTACCCCTACACGCTTGTGATGAATTTGGCCCAGTGGGACTATTTTCTAACTAAGGATTGCAGGGTGAGCTCCTTAATGAATTTCTAATGAGCCTCATTGTGCCTTAGCTCGTGTTGGAGAACAGATATTATGTCTTACCCTTAATTGTGAATTTTCTTGGTTTATAGCACAACCACAATGTTCCTTTGATGTATAATAGATACATGGAAAGACATAAAGGCTAGCCTTGAGCTCTCTTGGTTTAAATATACTTAGGCATGCAACCAAATCCATTCTCCTAATATTCTTTATCACACTTGCACTACAATTGTAATCTGAAGACTATAAAGTAAAATAAAGTGTTCTTCCAGACTTTTCAAAAGACTTTCTAAACTTCATCAAAGAGATGCCCTCAGGAGCTAATCATTCTCAGAGTTCTAATGGATTGAGTTATAATGACTATGTTTACAATGGAAGTCATGTCAGAAATAAAATCCATTCTGCTCCCAAGAAGAAAAATATATATCCAGTTCTTCATTTCATCTCAAAGTATAACTCACAAATATTCCTCAGGCAATTATTCACTACCTGACTTTACCATTGTTATCTTAAATTCCACTCTGATAGTACAATCCTGGGGTTTTATTTTGAGTGTGTGCATCTACTGTACATGGTCCAGCTGCTCAATGTGCCACAGTACACAGCCTGTTTGTTTCCTTTTAAAATATTTACCTTCTCTGCTACAATCTGATACAAAATTTCATTAGATTCTATCACATCTCCCTACCAACCGCCAGATACCATTGGAACAAACTCCAATACCAGTAGAGAGGTGGGTGGGGGGTTTATCTTTTATTGGACCAACTTCTGTTGGGGAGAGGGACAAGCTTTCAAGCCACACAGAGTTCTTCTTCAGGTCTGGGAAAACTACTTCCAGACTCACAGAAAAATCATAGAATCATAGGCCTGGAAGCGGCCTCGAGAGGTCATCTAGTCCAGCCCCCTGCACTCATGGCAGGACTAAGTATTATCTAGATCATCCCTGACAGGTGTTTGTCTAACCTGTTCTTAAAAATCTCCAATGATGGAGATTCCACAACTTCCCTAGGCAATTTATTCCAGTGCTTAACCACCACAACAGGGATTTTTTCCTAATGTCCAACC
The DNA here is from genome assembly GCF_965140285.1 of Lepidochelys kempii. Lineage (NCBI taxonomy): Eukaryota > Metazoa > Chordata > Testudines > Cheloniidae > Lepidochelys > Lepidochelys kempii. Next base: position 31,243,149 of record NC_136388.1, read on the forward strand.
TGAACCTCCTTTGCTGCAGTTTAAGCCCACTGCTTCTGGTCCTGTCCTCAGAGGTTAAGAAGAACAATTCTTCTCCCTTCTCATTTTAACAACCTTTATGTACTTTGCTGAAATGTGGCTCCAAGAACTAGACACAATACTAAGTTGAGGCCTAATCAGTGTGGAATAGAGCGGAAGAATTACTTCTCATGTCTTGCTTACAACACTCTTGCTAATACATCCCAGAATGATGTTAGATTTTTTTGCAATAGTGTTACACTGTTGACTCATATTTAGGTTGTGCTCCACTCTGACCCCCAGATCCCTTTCTGAAGTACTCCTTCCTAGGCAGTCATTTCCCATTTTGTATGTGTGCAACTGATTGTTCCTTCCTAAGTGGAGTACTTTGCATTTTTTCTTATTGAATTTCATCCTATTTACTTCAGACCATTTCTCCAGTTTATCCAGATCATTTTGAATTATAATCCTATCCTCCAAAGCACTTGCAACCCCTCCCAGCTTGGTATCATCCACAAATTTTATAAGTGTACTCTCTATGTCATTATCTAAATCAGGGGACGGCAACCTTTGACACGTGGTCCGCCAGGGTAAGCCCCCTGGCGGGCCGAGCCAGTTTGTTTACATGCCGTGTCCGCAGGTTCGGCCGATTGCAGCTCCGACTGGCCGTTGTTAGCCATTCCAGGCCAATGGGGGCTGCGGGAAGTGACAGCCAGCACATCCCTCAGCCCATGCCGCTTCCCGCAGCCCCCATTGGCCTGGAATGGCGAGCCACAGCCAGTGGCAGCTGCAATCGGCCAAACCTGTGGATGCGGCAGGTAGACAAACTGACCCAGCCTGTCAGGGGGCTTACCCTGGCGGACCACATGCCAAAGGTTGCCGATCCCTGATCTAAATCATTGATGAAGATATTGAACAGAACTGGACCCAGAACTGATCCGTGTGGGACCCCACTCAATATGCCCTTCCAGAATGACTGTGAACCACTAATAACTACTCTCTGGGAACTGTTTTCCAACTAGTTTTGCACCCACCTTATAGTAGCTCTATCTGGGTTGTATTTACCTAGTTTGTTTATGAGAAGGTCATGTGAGACAGTATCAAAAGCCTTACTAAAGTCAAGATGTACCACGTCTACTGCCTCCCCCCATCCACAAAGCTTGTTATCCTGTCAAAGAAAGCTATCAGGTTGGTATGACATGATTTATTCTTGACAAATCCATGCTGACTGTTACTTATCACCTTTTTATCTTCTAGATATTTGCAAATTGTTTGCTTAATTGTTTGCTCCACTATCTTTCCGGGTACAGAAATTAAGCTGACTCGTCTGTAATTCCCTGGGTTGTCCTTATTTACCTATTAATAGTTTGCCATGATATTAGCCCTTTTCCAGTCTTCTGGAATTTCTCCCATCTTCCATGACTTTTCAAAGATAATCGCTAATGGCTCAGACATCTCCTCAGTCAGCTCCTTGAGTATTCTAGGATGCATTTCATCAGGCCTTGGTGACCTGAAGACATCTAATTTGTCTAAGTAATTTTTAACTTGTTCTTTCCCTATTTTATCCTGGTGGGATAGATTGTTTAGCTTAAGTAGTTAGCACATATTAGAAGGGATCATTCAAGATAAAGTGGCCTATGAGCATCTCTGGAGTCATAGGAAAAAAGAAGGAGTTAGTGGGTTACAGATTGTTGTAATAAGCCATAAAACCCACAGAAGGAACCACCTCAAATGAAAAATCAACACATGTTCCCACCAAGTGGAAGAAAAAAAGCAGGAAAGTTGTCTGGAAAGCATCCAAGAAATACAAAATAATTATTAAAAAAACCTGATGACAGCCATCCGAACACAAACAAAAAGTAGAACCAACTACAGCTACTCCACAACCCTCAGAACACCAACTCTTGGACATTATATGACACCTGAATATAATCAATTCCTCACCGGAGATAAATTATTTGTACTATCTAAGATACTGAACTTCTTCCTTTGAGCAGTATATCCTCCAGCAGTCACATTAAGTTCAACAGGACCACTTGGAGTAAGGTGCTGGTGCTCAATATGCTTAAGAGTATCAACATCTGGCTCACTGTGATTTGTTGCTAGGCTGAGAGGCAATCCTCTAATTATTGTTTCCATTTTCATTGCTAGTATTTATAGATTCTTTGATTCTAAGGCCAGGTGAGACACTTGTGATCATCTAGTCTGGCCCTCTGTATAACATAGGCCATAAAACTTTCCCTAAAATGATCCCTAGAACAGATTTTTTAGAAAAACATCCTTTTAAATTGCCTTTAAAAAATTTAAAGTCATGGAGAATCCACCAAACCTCATGCTAAGTTTTTCTAATGGTTAGTTAGCCTCACCTTTAAAAATTCTCACTTTATTTCCCATCTGAAGTTGTCTAGTTATACAAAGCCATAAAATTACTTTACAGAGAAAAAAACCCAGCTCTCTCAGTGAGGCTAATATCCCAAAACTCACCATGAGTCTGTGTGAGAAATGTATCAGTACAGAAATATGGGCACTTGTGAAGAGGGGGACATTTTTTCCTTTTCTTTGCTGATAACTGATACAAGGACACAGAAGACTGAAAATTACCCCAGCCATTCCCTTTAATTGTGAGCCATTCTATCTCCTATATACTCAAAAAAACAATTATTTTCATATTTCATTCATATACCAGATGAGATGTGAAATGAGCTTCATGGATGATAAACACCACAATGGCTGCTATGTTTTACGCTATGTAAACAGTAACTTCTACGCTTACTGCTACACAAAATTAACAATAAAAATTTACTGTGGAAGCTGTATCATCACATTTTCAGAAGAAGAGGGTCATTACAGAGGGAATGAGATGGAGACAGTAGCTCCCCGTATTTTCCTGCAGCTGAGGAAGGATACCATTTGCTCTCCTGGATAATCTAACCTGCATGCAAAGTTTTTACTCCAAATTTTCTTTTTGTTTATTTTTGCTGTTGGTACCAGGGACATACTGCTAATGAAATAACAGATTTTTAATGGAATAAGAATAACTCCATCAAGAATCTGACTTTTGGGAGAAATATATTAATGGGCCTCGTTCTCATTTTACATTGATCTCCCAGTGCAGGAGACCTACCTTATGGCTCTTTAAGGGCTATACCCACTATTTTTTCCCTCAGTTATGGATTGTTAACTATTTTTCCTAAAAAACAAAACAAAACAAAAAAAACTATTTGTTTAAGATTTCAGAACAAGAAAAGACCTGCTACCAACCAAATTCCTTGAAGTGATTATGAGTGATTAAAATATTCCCTTGATATCAGTCAGTTAAATGGAGCAGAAATAAAAACTAGCAATCTAGACTATGCTCTATGTTATATATATGTTGGTATATGTTGTATGATGTTTTGCTAAAAGCAATGCAGTTCACATTGCATTTTTGTTTATGGCTGTATTCCAACACCCTTCTGCATAACTACACTGAGTAGATAATTTCAGTATGGCACCTCCTAACTTATTTTCATCATCAGGCCATATGTCCTAGGCATTACATCCCAGATTCTCTAGATCAGCCAAGTTGTGTTCAGTGCTGAAGGTTTTAGAGGACAATGCTAGCTTTAAACCACTGTTGTAATGACCTGATCCTAGGTACTGGCAGGGTCCCTGGTGTGAAACAGTGTAGTCTGAAGGCTGCCTTATATCAAGCCCATTATCACTGGCCTGCAAGGACCATTCCAGGATCTCTGGGAATAGAAAGACACTCTCTTTGTCCTTGGACATGTGCTGTAGACCAGACTGTAAAAGGTGGTATGGTGGCCTCATACCACCAGAATATTCCCCTACATAAAGGAATTCCTCACAGGGCTCAATCTTGTCAAAGTAACTTGATATATATTTCTGATGAGGTTACAAGTTTGGTTGATAAAGGTAATAGTGTTGATGTAATAGCCTTAAACTTCTGGAAGGTATTTAACTTGGTACCGCATGACATTTTGATTAAAAACCTATGATATAAAATTAACGTGGCACAAATTATTAAAAGCTGGCTAACTGTTAGGTCTCAAAATCTAATTGTAAACAGGGAATCATTACTGAGCAGGTGTATTGCTACTGAGATCCCCCAGGGATCTCTTCCTGGCCCTGTGCTATTTAACATTTTTATCAATGACATGGAAGAAAATGTAAAATCATCACTGACAAAGTTTGAAGATCACACAAAAACTGAGCGAGTGGTAAACAATGAAGAGGACAGGCCACTACTACAGAGTGATCTGGATTGCTTGGTAAAGTGGGCACAAGCAAACAATGTGTATTTTAATATGGCTAAATGTAAATATATACATCTCGAAACAAAGAAGCATATAAGCCATAATAACAGCATGGGGGACTCTATAATGGGAAGCAATGACTCTGAAAAAGATTTGGGGTTCATGATGGGTAATCAGCTGAACTTGAGCTCCCAGAGTGATGCTATGGCCAAAAGGACTAATGAATAAACAGGGGGTGCATAAGCACAATGGATGCATAAACAGGGGAATCTTGAGTAGGAGTAGAGAGGTTATTTTACCTCTGTATTTGATACTGGTGTGACTGCTGCAAGAACACTACATGCAGTTCTGATGTCCACAATTCAAAAAAGGATGCTGACAAATTGAAGAAGGTTCAGAGAAGAGTCACAAGAATTATTAGAAAACATGCCTTATAGTGATAGACTAATGACCTCAATTTATTTACGTTAACAAAGAGTGGGTTAAGGGGTGACTTAATTACAGTCTACCTACATGGGAACAAATATTTAATAATGGGCTCTTCAATCTAGATCATGTTATACATTTCTCTGCCAAAGGCTGGAAATTGAAGCTAGACAAATTCAAACTGGAAAAAAGGCTTAATTTTTTTAATAGTGAGAATAATTAAGTATTCGAACAATTTACCAAGAGTCATGATAGATTCTCCATGACTGGCCATTTTTAAATCTTTCTTACAGATATGCTCTAAGAATTATTTTGGGGGAAGTTCTCTGGGCTGTTATACACGAGGTCAGACTAGATCAGGGATTGGCAACCTTTGGCACGTGACCCGCAAGGGTAAGCCCCCTGGCGGGCCGGGCCAGTTTGTTTACCTGCTGCATCCGCAGGTTCGGCCGATCGCGGCATCCACTGGCCATAGTTCGCTGTTCCAGGCCAATGGGGGCTGCAAGAAGCCGCGACGAGCACATCCCTCAGCCTGTGCTGCTTCCCGCAGCCCCCATTGTCCTGGAACGATGAACCGCGGCCAGTGTGAGCCGTGATTGGCCAAATCTCACACGTGGCAGGTAAACAAACTGGCCTGGCCCGCCAGGGGGCTTACCCTGGTGGGCCGTGTGCTGAATGTTGCCAATCCCTGGACTAGATGATCACAGTGGTCCCTTCTGGCCTTGGAATCCATTAATTTATAAGCCACATTTATGCTGCTTGACTCATCCAGAGAGGAGTGGAGGATCAGGCCCTACATTTCTAATATGGATAAAAAAACCTGTAGTGAGGATACTGATACTTCAGAACCATCAGTTTCTCTCTAATTAAATAAAATGCAAAAACTAAAGACCTACAGCACCAGCTTTCTTTTCAGAACTCTCAGTCTTAACACTCAGATCACACAGTGATGGGAGCTGCAGTGATATGGGTGCTGCAGAATCCAAGCAGAACAGATTAGAGACCTTCTCTAAAGAAAAAAAAAAGATGGAGGGAAATTATGTGGGGAACAGAAATTTCTGTAGCAAAAGTATAGATTTCTAGCAAAGAAAACTCTCTCTGGGAATTAGCATTTACCAGCTCTCTCGAATTTCAGCCAATTTCTAACTATGAGTAAGAGTCATGAAAGACTGCACCTTTCATAGAGGCAACTCTCCAAGATAAAAGAAACCAAGAATTTTATCCATACTGCATGCAGAATTTTTAGAATTCATTGTTGGGAAGTACGCCAATAGTTAATGGTAAGTAAAATGTGCAGCGGATGATATATAAGAGTACATTTGGTAGGCTTCATGGTTGATTATAAAGTCGCAAAATGCTGAAACAAGTGCTTTTAAAAGCATTGATTGAAGTACACTGTAATCTGAGCATGGCCCCTATTAAGCAGTGTAGAAAAAGAAATCAGGTTAAGGAATGAATGGATATCATTGTTGGGTTGGGGGACAGAGATCAAGAGGTTGTCGTCATTTTTAAGTCTGTTCACCACAACGGTTCTTCATATTATTCGAAAGCAAGAAAAAAATCTGTCCTTTTTTCCTCCCTCTGGATTAGCTTTAGGTTTTCTATGATGAAAAGAAAGCACAGTCCTTAGATGTGCTGCCTTATGCCATGTAGGAACTCAATTTAAAGTATGAGAACTTGTCTGGATGATGCATTTTCTAGGCAGGCTTTGCAACTTTACAGGTGAGACATCTGTTTACATCTACAGAAAAAGCATAGGACTCCAAAAACTCTCCTAGGAAAAAGCTGGAAAATACTTTGCTCTTTCAATATACCCTTCTCTCTCTGTTTTTGGTTTTTCCTTAAAAAAAAAAAAATACCACCACATTTTGCCCACAAGCAGAAGTATCCAATAATAATACATTTACCCACTGAATAGTATTTCAGAATTACTATAGCTTTATTGATAGTCAATAGCATAAGGTGTATTTCAACACAGCATTTTCATCTCAGTGTTTTAAGTAAGAAAGAGTTTTTGATATAACAAAAAAGATGTAACTGAAAAGATCTGTTCTCAGCTGATTTGCAGAAGAAGCCTTTGCTTTAACTTTGTAACATAGAATGTCCATGACAAATATTTTTTGTTCCTTTTTCTCTAATTATTTCTGTGCTCATGAAAGTTCTCCGTGCTTTCTGTTCTCATGTAATCAGTTCTTGTCAACGGAGTCAGACTGACAGTCCTGGAGAGAAGTCCTCTCTACAGAATAGGCACAGCACAAGCGGCGGCAGTGCAAGTTTCCCAGCACCACTCCAGTATGTGCTTTGTCCCAGATCTGCAAGGATCATCTCTATCAGTAAAATAGTAATCCAGTTCCTATGTCCTTCCAAACCTTAGCCTCTCCTCTGAGATTGCCAACTAGCAGAACCAGCCTTAGGGTCAGATCCTCCCCTTTGTTCTGACCTTTTTTAGCTGCTCAGATGGTGCAAAGGGATAAGGAAGACACTGGACCTCCCCAGCTGGCATACAGGGAACAAAGTTAATTCACACCCCACACTTCTACAGGCCCTGATGAAGGGAGAATGTTGGGGCAAGAGGGTGTGGCTGGATCGCTAGTACTCTGCTATTCTCATTTGGCATAATGGCTTCTGGGGGCCATAGCCAGCCAGCATACTTTAAAACTAAACAGAGCTGGGGAGGATGCAGATCTTGCTTCAAGATCAAGAAGTCGCAAAGCCAGCTCATTTGTGCCTGCCCTCAGTTCTGTGCCCAGCAGACATTGGACACAGGTGAGAATTAGAAATGGGATTTTCAAAAGCACCTAAGCAATTTAGGGAACACATGTTCAGTGACTTTCAATGGGACTTGTGCTCCTAAGTCTCTTAGAAGCTTTTGAAACTGCTGCCCTTGGCTCTTACTAAGTTTTTGTCCTCACCTCACATCATCAGCTCCAGTCCCCTCTGATCACACCACAATGCACAAGGCCAGGCTGATAACAAAATTATTCTCAGGGGCATCCATCAACGTATCTGACTCAAACACCAAGTGATGGACATGGTACAAGAATCAATTTAACACAGGCTCATTTTATAGAAAAATGGTAGCCCTCTTTCTCCTGAGAAGCGGAACCGAGCTGCTTGTGCTGTGTAGTTGCCAACATCTGGAAATATTTTGAGAGGAAGAATTATCCAAACAAGCCAAGGTTCTATGGTGACTCAGTGAATTCTGTAGAATTCAATTAAATTAGCACTGATAAAAATACTTCTAGTGCTCTACAAATACCAATTCACTGTCATGACAGTCCTCTGAGGTAGGCAAGTATATTATTATTATTCCTATTTTACTGATAGGGAAACGAAAAGAGAATGGTTAAGGCCAAAATTGGGTGACTGAATTTAGGTACAACAGGTCATACTTAGGCACTGAAATGAAATAGCTTAATTTTTAAAAGATGCTGAGCATTCACAGCTTCCATCAGCTTCAGTGAGAACTGTGGCTGCCTAGCCTCTTTGAAAAATCAGGATACTTATTTAGGAGCCTACAAATGAATTGGGAATCCAAAAGGCAATTATCGAGTGATCCACCCCCTGTCTTCCAGGTCTAGCTTCTGGCAGCCAGAGGCTATGAGTTTGCATCCCTGACCATCTTGGCTAATAACCACTGATGTACCTATGTTCTGCGAACTTCTCTAATTATTTTTTTTAATCCTGTTATACTTTTGGCCTTCACAACATCCCCTGGCAACGTGTTCCAGATGTTGACTGTGCATTGTGTGAAGAAGCACTTCCTTATATTGGTTTTAAATCTGCTGCCTATTAATTTAATTGGATCACCCTTGTTCTTGTGTTATGTGAAGAGGTAAATAACACTTCCCTATTCACTTTCTCCACACCATCCATGATTTTATAGACAACTAAGTGGGGATATGATAGAGGTCTCTTTTCTAAACTGAACAGTTTCAGTCTTTAATCTCTCCTCATTGGAAGCTATTCCCTGCCCTTAAGCATTTTTGTTGCCCTTCTCTCTACTTTTTCCAATTCTAATACAGTATATCTTTTTTGAGTTGAGTGACCAGAACTGTTCACAGTATTCAGTGTGTGGGCGCACCGTGGATTTACAGAGTGGCATTATGATATTATCTGTCTTATTATGGATCCCTTTCCTAATGGCTTCTACCATTGTTAGCTTTTTTGACTGCTGCTGCACATTGCACAGAGGTTTTCAGAGTACTATCCACAATGACTCCAAGATCCCTTTCTTGACTGGTAACAGCAAATTTAGACCTAATCATTTTGTATGTATAGTTGGGATTATTTTTTCCAGTGTGCATTACTTTGTATTTATCAACATTGAATGTATATAATATGATAAATATACTGCAACAATCTGTCATTGTTTAACTGAGAATTGATTCTATGACTAGATGATTTGTTTCATTAACAGATAATAAGGCACTGTAAATCCACCACGTTTCAATAAAACAGGACATTCCCCATAAGGCACTCTCAGTTCTGGAACTCACATTCCACCCTAGTCCCCAGAGCCCAGATTAGATGACCTTCAGGAGGCTTGTGGTTTCCTATGCTTGTCCTAGGAGCGGAGACTGATTGGGGTTACATGATGGAAGGCAGGAGTGTAGTTGGTTTGGATGGTCTTTTCAAAAAGATTCTTTTCAGTGTCTTATTGACATTCTGCAAAGTGACAATTATTTATGATTTAGTCTTTATATGTTCTCACCTCAGAGCTCTTGGTAAGTGCAATGTATAGTAACCTAAATACTCTAAATAAAAATAATAAATAATATACAAGGCTATGCTGATTAAATATACTGAGGTGTAGCATTGGTGAAAAGATCTAACATTAAAATTTGATGAAGGAATTCTAAGCTTAACTGTACATTTATGATCTGATTAAATCAACTTGAGGCTTTATTCAAAGTTTATATTTATTTAAATTATGGTGACTCCACTTTTCAGCTGCTAATTTGATTAGATAACCAAAATTTTCTTTTGCCTTAGCTTTTTCTTTCATATACATAGAATAAACAAGAAAAAATATCTAAGTCCCACATTAATTATTAACATCATCCAAATTCTTCCTTGAGGACTGATTATGCTTTTTTGGTGTGAGCTCTGTTAATAAGATACTAAATATTGGATGGAATTTATTCAACTAAATAGCCATTGTCTACAATTATGGCATTTCTGAGTTTCAAAATATTGGAAGAAAACTTGTCACTGGTTTCTGACAGTATGAAATATACAAGGTCTAAGTATCTGATTGCAAGAATGGTATTAAGTGCATATTAGCCATTACCTAGTTAAATTAGTGGGCATTATAGGTAGGGCTACACATAAATGGAAAGGATTTAAAAGTCAATTCTGCGATACTGCAAAGCAACCTAGAAATGACATAACATTTTGAGTTCATGTTAGTGAGTAGCTACAATAAATCTATATTTCTTAATAGTTAACCACTCATAATATATCCATCCCTTTAATGATGGCTCCTGAAAAGAGGCCTCATTAGTAGATAGGATAGGCCCGCTTTGGGCCAAATTCTGCTTTACCTTACACCTCATGCAGTACAGCTCATGTTAAAAGTGGTTTCATCATGGGTATAATATGATTTATGTTTACATACAAATGGCCACATAATTTTCTCTCTCTTTAAATTTGCCATATGAACAGACTCCAGAAGTTAAACTTTTGTTTAAAACAAACTAAATTTCAAGTTCTTATGGATGCAAACGTAACCTCCAAAATGTGAAACAAAGGCAAACTAATGCAAACAACTTGAATTCTTCTCACTGGATATTAACTCTGAGGCTTTGTGACAACCCATTTAATGCCCTCATTGTTTTACTGTTGATCATTTTAGAAGAAGCATCCAGCGAATGTGCTAAGCCACCATTACTGTCTGTTTAATGTAGTGGCAGAATAGTGGACTGGGGTACAATTGGACAGAAGTGCTTTTAAGATTTACTGGGGAGGGGGGAATGATGAAATTCAGCCCATTGAATTTAATGTCACTGCAGCCCTGCCCAAAATTGGGAGGAAAAGAGGAAACACCCTTTCCCCAGTGCCAAAGGTCTCAACTGCTCCCTGCTTTCCAAACAAACCCAGCTTCCACACCTTCCTCGGTGCCAAAAGTCCCAGCTATCCCCTACCCAGCTGCTTCCAGTTCCCCTCTCTCCTGCCCCTGTCATGATAGCTTGCATGATGCATTTCTGTGTTTTCAGTTCAAAAATCTGCAGCACACTGAAAATCTGGGGGCTGCATAAAATACTGCAGATTGAATATACAATAATATCAAAATCCATCAGCTGGAAGGAATACTGTCCAAACTGGAATAGACTGGTACTGAGAGGGAGAGAGCTTGTGGGGGCAGCATGACATAATTCTGGGGCACATGCTGAATCATTTGGATCTAATATGCTTACATGGAACATAGCTTTTGGGTGTAATCCAAGATAAATCTGGCCAAGTATATTTTGGTTCTCAGCATATATTTAAGAAAGTAATTTACCTCACACTCCAGGTGTCAAAGTGATGCAGTATTTTAGTTTATAGATCAACAAATACCACTTTAGTTTGTGCAAGAGTGGAGTGGAAAAGCATGACATTTAGTAGCCAGATGAAGTAAGTGGAACAGCCTCCAGTGAACTAATCCAGGAAAGAGGCTTTGTCAGGTGACAGAATCCCTCTCACCCCCACCTCCTCTTCCTGACAGAATCCCTCTCACCCCCACCTCCTCTTCCTGACATGTCTCCCTGTGTTCCATTTATATGGCTCAGTAGTGCTCAAAATAATTTAAAAAAATATTCAGACCTAGGAGAAAAGTAGCTGCCCCTCCTGAGCAACTGTGACAGAGATTAGAATTCCCAATATAGTCATTCAGTGCAAATGTGCTCTTAAACTGCTACTTCCCCGGGTTTATGTCTGAGTGCCACTAATAAAATTAACTGTGATGGCTGCAGTTAAGCTGTTTATAGAGATGAAAGACCTACCAAAAGAAGTTTCTGTTACAGCTTATAGAGTTGAATACCATTAAGCACATAAACACTCAGTGCACAGCAAATCTGGGACTTTTATTCTTTCTGCTGTTACTCACTGAAGAGGGTTGAGAATGAATGTGTGAATGTTCTTTTGCCAACTGGGGCAAGCCAAAATCCCTCTTCCAACTGCTTCATTTTTCATATAAATGTCTAAATATTCTGAAAAAAATGCATTCTTCATCATCTGTCATTTCAATACTTTTAATGTTATAGTGGATAATCTGCAGTTTAATGAAAAATATTAGAGTATTAAATGGTACAAGCTCCTTGTAAGAACTGTAACAACTGCCCTGCTAGGAAATAACACCTGCTATGTAAAGGAGTCCCACTGGCCTGATCCAAAGCCCAGACAAGTCAGTGGAAGCCTTTCAATTGACTTCAGGGTCTGATCCAAAGTGCAGAACATATTGGGCAAGGTCTTCTCCAAAGCAGTAAAAATAACAGTCAGGAGGGAAAAATGTTCCAGCATAGGGATTACAAACTGGACCTCTCAGATACTGATGAATTTTTAATGTGAACAGTAACCAGTTGGTGTGGTTACAGTAAGCATATATGTTTCATGTAGGAAAGAAGTGACATTGCTGTGAGCCCAGGCAATCCTGTATTCACATCCCACATGCTACTGCCATGATGTTTGTACAAAATATGCCTTGTAAGATATCATTTGAAAACTAATAGCACACTAATCATTAATATAATTGTAAAATGCATGTGTTAACCTTACGTGTGAAGTTATAAATTCCCTCGGTATAATGTTACTTGAATAGGAGAGAACCTGGCCTAGGTAATCTGGATTGCACCCCAAAATGTGACATCTATCCATCCAGATTCTGCATAAGCCCCGTTTACAGATCTAGGATTCTCTGTAACCATTGCAGTGGGTCAGAGGCAGTACAAAACAGGCAATGTAAATCAGTGGAGAGCATCAGCAAGAACGGATATGGAAAAACACTCAGGCTTGAGCCCTCCCCAAAATTCAGCAAACCTGTGCAAGGACTGACCTTGATGTAGGCTATAATAGATGCCCCTTTGTATGTATTATGGGCATTGAACCATTATCTTGGCCTGCACAATCCCCCCCCCACTTTTTTTTCCCCAGTCAAAAAGAAATGCCCCCCTGGTGGGTTAGCTGTAGTTTCAATATGAGAAATTCATAGATGCAAAGAAAAAGGGCTGAAACAAGCTGAGTATTCTGGGAACTTGTTAAAAGGTAGGACATTCTCTCTCCCCCTCTCTCCCACTAGTTCATCAGAAAGGCACAAAAAGGTTTTTATCTTTAAAACTAGTAGCAGGTATTTTGCTCTCAAGTCTCTCCGATACATCAGATTAGGCATAAAGCATGGAAATGAGAACTGAATTGCTTGTGGATCCTGCAGGCCTTGTTAAAATAACCTAAAGACAAAATTACTCTTAATGATGGGGCCCAGTTCTGCCATGGCTGCACAAGTAGGCCCAACCTTGGGAAATCCCTGAGGTCCTTCTATATTAGTATAAATTTTATTTGTAACAGAAAGGGGCTGATGCTAACCGTAGTTCTTCAGTACTGTAGCTCTCTGCAGAATACTGCCCTTCATACTGTTTTCCATTGCCCTCCATAACTACATAATATTCTTTCCATATTTGCATTTTCCCTAGGTATTCCTCATAGTGGGTCAAATCTTCAGCTGGTGTAGCTCCAGTGAAATAAATGAAGTTACACTGATTTACACCAGCTGAGGACCTGGACCAGTAAAGTACAGGGAATTCTGAAGAAACGTTATTTAAGAAAAAACTGGAAACATGTTCATGGTAATCACTGTGAGAAGAACATTTTAAAAAGTAAAAAGTTATCAAATATTCCTAATTTCAAGCAGAGGGGAATGGAAAATGGATACAAATTTATGCAAGATCATCACAATTATAATAGCATGTGAATTAGGATCAAATACCTACTGACCATAGAATTATATTTTAACTAATCCAACTATGCAGAAGACATTGTCTTGCCACTGGTCAGCCTTTATGTGGTTTCATTTTTTAAATTTTTTAATCTTGATGTGGTTTCATTTTTAAATTTTAGCCTTTAAATGAGCTCATTCCTAAACACAATATGTCATTCCAAAACTAGAGTAATTCAGATTTGAAAGCAACTTTACAGACTTTATAACTATGTCCAGATTTTTTTTCCAGTTCAGCACAAACTTCTAACCATGGGTACTTTACCAGCACTTTCCCTTTCATGATTTTGCTGCATAAAATATTTTGCTCTTAGAATTTATTCTACCTGCTACACTCTTATATCAATTAGGCATGGACCTCTGAAATATTCACTTCCGTGCCAGTGTATCTTGAAGGAATGAAATAATCTGTGATTAGAGGTGAACAAATAGCAGCATCAAGAGATCGTTGTACCTTTTAAATATGGGGGTGCCAGGATGGAACTCCCACAGTACCGGAATACTAAGGTGTCCATGGGACTTCTTAAAACCAACCTCCCAACTTTTTTAAACATTAAAGATTAGGATAAAAAATAAATATGAACGATTTTCACTTTATAAATTATGTACCAGACAAAGATTAGCCTATATGGGTCAAAATAAAAACACTGCAAAAGTTTATATGCATAAAAATATAAATGGAGAAAAATAGTTATAAAACTTCAGTATGGACAAAAGTTCAACAGAATAGACAGTTTCCTGTTCCCGCATTTCCTTCAGTACAAGTAATGAAGCATAGCTAAATAGCTGAGTATTTGCTGGATGTATCATTCTTTAGAGTAGTTATTTTTCCCCCATGGCTAAAACTTCCCAAGTTTTTGCAAGGTATCTGTCTAGTTTGGAAGCATGGCTGCTTCCCCACCAACTGCCTAACCAAACCTTGAGTGGTAATAGTAATCGGGTCAGCTAATTAAAAAAAAGGGCTTAAGAGCTATTTTTGCACAACATTGGAAAAATCAACATCCACTTTTAACTTAAAAATCTCTCTCAAATAAATGTTGGCTTTTAATAATCAGATGTGTCAAGCTCATTACACTAACATATTGCATTATGGGGGTGTAAATTGAAGTGTTGATTGTGCATGACATACCACCCCAATGACCTGAAGAAGAGCTCTGTGGCTCGAAAATTTGTCTCTCTCACCAAGGGAAGTTGGTCAAATAAAAAAAATTACCTCACCCGCCTTGTGTTTCTAATATCCTGGGACCAATATGACTATGACAACACTGCATATATCATCCCAATGACACATCAAAGCAGAGAATTTTGGAATTAGTGCAAGTTACTGAAAATTACCTCTAAAGACCAGGGCTTTGCATACTGGCACAAGATATTAAAATGTGTATTCAGATTAAAGATGTGCTTTTAACTGTAAGTAACAAATGTGTTTTGTACTTACCAATAGGTATGTCAAATCTTATAGCAATATATTTGTACAATAAGCAGCAGATGCTGTTACTGTAACATTCTTCATATCCATGTGCATGAGCATACCTTTGAATAAAGCTATCCTGATGCTCTTCTCATCATTCACCTGGTGAGGTTACTGAGAATACTGTACCTGCTTCTCGTGGGGGCAATACTGGGTTAGAGATTTTTGCTCTATCAATCGCACAACATCTAAACATAGCTGGATTGCCTTTTTTCAAATGTTTATATATCTAAGAAAACAGGGCCAATCCCAAACCCATTGAAATCAGTGGTATTTTTTCCATTGACTCCTTTAGGCTTTGGATTAGGCCCTTAATGTACCATTAATTGACTACATTAAAATGCCATATGTTTTTCCTCCTCTGCCTTTTTCTCTTTCTCGTTCATGTAAGTGGCAGGGTATGGAGGATGCACATTTATTTATATATGCAAATATATATAAATAATATACTTCTTTTTCACTATTTACAGCGGGTCGCTTTGTAAAACCCTTGCAGCACATTCTAGAGCCGTTGTATTTATTAGCAGGCAGCAATACATTAACATATCTCTCCTTGTGACATAGGCACAAATTTAGTTTTTGGTAGGGAATGTATATTGACATTGTTACAATTAATGAGCCAGTTTACCAGGCAAGTCACATTGCAGAAAAACTGAATGTATTAATGGTCATACTGAACAATGCAAATAACATTGCATATATGGTTCTGAAGTGTCCTCAAGCGTGACTTTGCTGTTATATTAATGATGTTATGGTGGCTCTGCCCTTTCAGATAGTAACAACCCTTGAAAATTATTCTTTAAGTCTAATTATACTACTGGTTATAAAAAGTGTCTTTCCTGTGAAGTTTATGGGCCAGATTCTCAAATGCTACAAACGAGTATAGTTTCACTGCTTTCAATGGGGCTAAGCCAATTTATACCCTGGCCCTACATCTCTACACTGCAAACTCATTTCATGGATAGTAAAGAATACAAGACAATAAAGGGTGATGAAGTAAAAAGGATTCATTTATATGCAGGGAAGTTCCTCCTACAAGCATGACAGAAACATGTTTTGGGCCCAGTCCTGCACTCACTGAAATCACTGAGAAAACGTACACACAAATGAGTGGCAGGAGAATTGAGCTGAAGCCCAGAGCCCTGAATGGGTTGGGAGTGGGGAGAGTGACTCCAAGATATAATCTCTGAGAAATTAAGCCCTGCATAAAAGCAAGCACTGATTAAGTCTTTCCAGGATTGGGGCCCTAGATTTCAATACAGTGTGTCCTGGCACAAAGCTTCTCAAGCTAGTGGATCCAGCGATTGGAAGATTCCCACTGTGTCTACCCTGCCCTTCAAAACTTGCCTATAAGCAAGAAAAATGTTGCTAAGGGTGTGCCTTTTTTTGTGAAGCCAAAAAAGCCCTATTTAGTAGTGAATTGAATTCTACTTGAGAGAAAATAGGACCATTTTTAAAAAGTGAAAGTGGCTTTTGCACAAAATGAAGAGGCATAATTCATGAAATGAAATTCAGTAAAACAAAAGTTTCTAATACCACACAGATCCACTCAAGCCTTAGGTGCATTGGTTTCAATGAGAGTACTCATGGTAGAAAGCACTATGCCTAGAAGACATGTTTGCAGGATTGGGCCTACAGTTCTTTTGAAGAGCTTTTTCAGCCTACACTGTGCATGGCTTCGCCTGTCCTACCTCTCGCTAAGCACTGAAATCTGCTATTGACATCCAAACACTGGCAATTTTTAAAATTTACATAACTATCCCACTGGTATGTTAATCCATTTGCATCAACCCTAGAGCTCCTGCCTGTAAATCCATTTTATGTTTGCACTATAAAACAGGAAAATCTGACTCCCAGACACGTGTGGTAAATAGTCTTAGGCCAGTTTCAGGCACAGAATTGTTAAGTGTTATGCACCATAATGAAAAATCCAGGATAAGATAATGATACTGCCATGCTTGGGGCAGAAGATTTATTTTCCACCACGAATGTAGGGCACAACAAAGGGGCAAATGCTTTTTAGGCAAAGTGTATGTTACAAGAAACACTTCAGCCAGAGCCAGTGCACCCAGACAGGGCTCGATCAGGATCCTGAAACTTAACTTTAATTGACCTCAAAAAGGAGAAAAGAATCCACATAAGACCGTTTGCAGAATGTTTATTGTGGAATAATTTTGTATGATGCAGCACTGCTATAAAATTACTCCCACAAAGTCAGCTTTTATTAAGGCAAGTGAAATTGTTAAAAACAATCTGCCCTGGACGACACTGAAATAGAACAGGAATTTCTTTGTTTTCCAGAACCTCAGGCATAAAATATAGATAAATAGAATGTTTGATCTTCTAGCTACCAGCACAGTTTCCTAGTTACTTTTGTAAACTGGAGCTCTGTTAAATTTCTATCTATTCCCAGTGATCAGTTCATACAGGCTTATTAAATAGTCCCTTGGCTTATCTGAAGTCTCAGTGCAGCAAGGATTTTTAGTTGCCATGGCCAGAAGCTTGGAACTTGAAAGGAAGGAATATCTGGGAGTCTCCCTCTACATTTGTCATTTAAAAACAGGGCATGCAAGCCTTAGGCATGTCCCCAGCAATGTTTAGTTGCTTTAGAGCTCCCATTTTGAAGCAGCATTCCCGCTATGTGGTGTATTTCTATAAATTATTTTTTGAAAGAGACAAACATCTAAACTATGAAGATCTGTAATTCTACTTCAGATGAAGTTCCCATTATGCAGGGATAAAATAGGGGGCAAGAATTTTGCCAGTTTTCTTAAGGGCTCTCTCCCAAAATTTAGAGCCCTATTTATGTTCCTGGACTTTCTGCTGAATCACAGTAAAGAGAAGCAGTGTTTACTTTCCACAGTTGAGCTCATTTTCTGCTCATACAATACAGCACTATTACACTAATTAATCTAGTTGCTGTCAGAAGCCAAACAAGAGCCGATAAGCCTGATATGTTACATTAAGCAAAAGCAGCACAGCACATTATATTAACAGAGTGCAAATATTTGCCTTTTTTATTGCATTCTTTATATAAAAATTATCTTTGCAAGCCATTTTAAATTAGTTTGCATCATGTTAAGTACACAAAAAACTAAAAATATTAAGAGCTGAGGAACTTATCAGACTACATATTAACCAGCACAAAACAAGTAGAAGCATGTCAAAGTAATTGTTTGCTCTAATTCAATCTTAGCTACTTACAAGAACAGGCACAGAGATGGGCTGAACTGGTTCAGGTAGTTCCCTATGCTGAAGATGAAGTTACAGATTCAGTTACTACAGAATTTAGATAATGCCTCCAGGAAAGTTGTGGGTGGGTCACTAGCAAAATAGTGAACGTCACAGATTTCCCCAGGCTTTGGGAGTAGTACAACATCTGAGCCAGGTTGCTGATTGGGACCTTGGGGCACTACCCAACTACTGATACCACTAATGCTAATAATTTGGAATTCTGTATTTAGAGTCTTAAACCCCGCTTGCACCTGAGTACCTTTCAAACTTATAATGGACCCCTTGAGTTGAAGGCTAGTCACAAAGCAGCGAGTACCCCACCATCCTTCTTAAAATTCTCACAGCAGAAATTCTTTAAAGTACTGAAGGAGATCTAAGCTACTAAATGAGATCCTGACCCATTTTCATCCTGTCCGGAGAAAGACAGTGAGGAGCTCCTAGGCCCATTGCTAACAGAGATCACCAATGCCTTTTTTCAAAAGAAGTTTAAAATATGCAATAATTCAGCTGATGCTCCAAAATCACTCAATTCAACAGACTTCAACTACCTCCTGGTATCTCTTTTCTCATCTCTGAGCAGGGAAATTGGGAAGCTTGCCCATAATAAACATGCACCTCTCAAAAAATGTAACTAAGCCAGAGGTAGGGGAAAGGAGAGGAGAAAGAAAAAAATAATAATCTACATGAACAGGAGTAGGGGACAGAGAACATCAGAAGTGATACTTTTGTTGATTTTGTCATTTTTGTAAGCATCTCTGATACCATGGTGATATACCTCTCTATTTCCCATTACCAGTCCCCGGAGTCCACCACCTCCATACATGACGACATTTCAAAATTTGTTTTTCTGAGGACCAGTTTTTGCCTCTTTTTTTGTCTACCTCTCAATACTATGTTTATCTTTCCTCCCTCCTCTGAGGCTTTAGCAGAAGCATACATCTTCTTCTAAAGGGGTAGCTCATTAAATAAAACTTACTGTATTTGTTTAAGAGAAGAGAAAGAAAGGAAAAAGGAAGGCAACCATGGGTATCATGCAGCTGACATCAGGATGAAAGGACTCAAATAATTCCTCAAAGCAGTTAGAAGCGATAGGTTGTGAATTTGATTACTTTATTCCTTCTTCCAGCTATATAGCAACATTTTCAATTTGCTAAATTATCTTTAGGCTCATGTTCAAGATGACTGTCAGGGAACAGACTCCATCACAAAGGCATATTAATTATCACAGTGGCCAAAGATCTCAAAACTTGAAAGTGAGAGAGAAAAATCAGAATATGAAAGATTAGTTGCCTGCTTATTCTGAAACTGTCATTTATATTCTCAATATATAAGTGTATTTGATGAGCTGATTTAAATACTCTGAAGTGAAAGGGGCTTGATTGCCACAATGGTTGATATAGTTAGCCCATTTATGGTGGTTTTAGATCACAAATGCACTTTATATCCATAAGAATGAAAATCTAGTCTTCTAAAAGAAAGCCTCTATCACTGACATTTCTTTGAGTATATTGTACACTGTATATGAAAACTCTTATAGGCAATTGATAAAATGGTTTAAAACACTTTTACAACAAAAAGCATGATTATATAGTGGGAAGCTGCAGTCAGACTCATCATCAGAGTGAATATATATATATATATATATATATAAAAAACAGACTTTACATTCATTCGACAGAGGCAAGAAAAAATGGTTGTTACTAAAAATCTAAAAAAGGAATCTATTAATAATATAAAGTCCCCAGAGTTATTTCTAACCAGATAAGCATAATTCAAATATAGGATTTGAATGATGCCCTCAAGTGTCATTACTGATGGCATTAATTAATACATTCTAAGCATCATCTAAATAATCAGTTCCTGCATTGTGAATAATTGCTGAAGTCACAATTTTGCAGTTATTGTGAGAATAAATTATTGTTGAGTTTACCCCATCAAGTTTACTGCAATTATACAATGATTTAATAATACTGCTTGCTTTTTGAACAGTTTCACATTAATTTTTCCACCCTTAAGTGCTACATTGAATTTCAGTTTTAACTGCAGTCGTAAATCATAAAGGATTATACCAAAAGTAATACAGAATGGAAAACTCAGAAGCCTACTGGAAAGGTCTTCTGGGCTGAGACTCGCATTAGGTTTAGTAGTGTGTGACAGTGTTCTATCCTTTGAACTTATAAATACTTTCTTTGTGCATATTAATCAGAGAGGAAAAAGATAGAGAAAATGGAAAAAAATCAGAGATTTCGCTTATACTAATGAATAAAAAAGATGTGCCATTTTCAGATGTGATGTTTTCTTTTAAAATAGAAACCATGAAAGGAAATGTACTGCTATTACTGCTCTTAGAAGATGTAAACCTTTATGTTGCCAAGAAAAAGAAATGGAATAGTGCATCCTTTGTAGTGGATATTAATAGACATCCTAAGAATGGTGATCGGCCATGAAAAGCAGTTCAGAAACCCTAGTTGTTGCCTACTGAGGGGTTAATAGTGTAATTTAGGATCAGCTGTGGTAAGACATGTAGAGCCTTTCATCCCAGGGGAAGAACTGGGAGGCAGAATTCCTGCTGGTTGCAGAGAAGCTATAGCCTCAATTCCCACAGATTTAAACTTGGGGACATTCCTAAGCACTTTGTGGAAATGCAGCCTGTGTGTTCCAACTAGCCCCCTTTATGGATTCAAATTATATTCCCCAGTTCCAGTGGCTAGTGTGTACAGTGAAGAGTAATTCTTCTGAGACTCAGTGCACCCTTGGGAGCACAGGAATTCTGCTTTGTCCTTATGGCAAAGAACAGTGGGGCACACAAAGGCTACCACCAGAGTAAGTGAAAGACAGAATATGGCTCAGTATGATCAGTGTAGAAACTGACCAAAACCCATCTTTCTCTTGGAGTAAGGCATATCTCACCATAGTAATTAAATCAACATAGAGTCTCTTAAAGAACAACCCTCATTATGATAGGCTGGGCTTTTACTGGGTCCTGCTTGGGCAGTTTCAGAGTCTCCTTCCCTTCCAAAGCCCTTTCCCCATTCGGGAATCTTACTCCGGTCTTTCTGAATTCACAGATGTAGTAATCTTCAGTCTCTAAGTTCTCCTTTAAGAGATTCTATAGAGGTATGGATTGTTTAGGGTGGCTAAGTATGGCTAAACCCCAGATCTGAGTTTATCTTCAATCCCTCCTGGTAGTGTTGGCTGATACCTGGTCTGGTAAGTCCTTGCCAGCATCAGAGGTCTATCTGTCTTTCTCCCCCTGTCTCTGCTGCAAGAGTCAGATAACTCTGAGGTACAGCAGCTTTCCCCCTGGTTGTCACTCCTTCCTGTTCCCTTTTAAGCTTGCTTCCTCCAAGTGCTGCAAGCTCTGCAGGTGTGACTATTTTGTACGGTTGTAGGAGCTTTTCAGTGTTACTCAATTTCTCCACCATTAATGTTACCCGAAATTGGGCCAGATAGTAAGCTTAGGGAGGACTAATGACCCACCAGAGTTTGACAGAAAACAGCATGTTTATTATACTGATAGCTAAGCTCAAAAGAAGCAGGGGGAGGGTCACACTCACACTCGCATACTCATGCTCCCAGGACAGGCACGGTACTGGAGATGTCAGGATCCTTCAAGGTAAGTGTCCCACAGAGCAGCGATGGATGGTGCGATGGAGGTAAGTCTTCCCGAGGCACGATGGAATGCAACGCGGTGAACCACTGGCCAGGCGGTCCGGGCGAAGGCCCTTCAAGGGAGGTACAAGCTTGTGAGTGCACTCCTGAGCACATGGCCCCTTCCCCTTTTAAGGACCTGCTCCTCATGGCCTGTGACTAGAGATGACTTGGCCACGTCTGGTTGGTCACACTCCACCTCAGGCAGTGTCCATGCAGTGTCCATGCATTGGGTGTGTGAGTGTTGCCTAATTAGAGTCCCAGACACCTTGTCTACCTGGGAGCTCTTCCGATCTTCCAGCTGTTCAAGCAGCCCATTCATCCCACAAGCATTCCAGGTGGGAGGGGGAGGGGAAAGCCACTTCACAGGTATTCAAAGAGGGAGAGGAGACAAAAGGGGGAGGGGAAGGTGTAACAGACCTTTTGAACATAGAGGTTATACATAGCATACAGATCACTGCTGCTCCTATAACAGTTAGCTTTCTCGTGACTGGGACTGAGGTGTGCCCCATCACACACAGACATAGATTGCCCTAAAGTTTGTGAAAATTTGGACTCAGACTGTTGTATTTCAACCCACTTCTATCATCAGTAGAAGCAAAATCCCAAATCGCAACATTCCCAAACTTTGGGAAAATCTGACCTATGTGTATATCTGACCCTTGCTGCTAGGACCCCTGTCCATCTATGTATTCCAGTTAGTGGAATTTTTAAAAAAACATAGGCTAAATCCATCTCCATACATGTACCATATAGGGGTTTTTTTTATTACTTTATTATTTAGATATGAACAAGCTCCAAATAAGGAGAGGTGATAATTTTTTATAACTTCTATTGTCAGCTGTTTACATAAGATTTAACATACTGCAGAATTCCAAGGTTGAGAGCCTAATACAGATTATGGGTTTTTTTAAAATTTTCAGTCATGACACAGAAATTCACCACATGTAGACAAAGAATAAGAAAAGAAGGTAAAACCAAAAGCCAACGCAGTAAGAAACTCTAGGTAATAACTCACATTGTAAACTATATTCATAGCACTGACAAACATTTAAATCTTCAGACACCCAATTCAAACTTAGAAGCAAAATGGCCTGAGTATTGCCATAAAATTCCAAATGAGACTCTGCTTGTATTGCACAATAATTTGAAGCTCACGAAACAACAAGGAAATAGAATTAAAGAACAAATAGGAAATAATTGATATGGATACAACAGCAGCATCTTACCAGACTGGCCGGGTATTTTATGACACAGAAACTTGAATAAGCAATAGCAACCATTTAACAAGCTGTAAGCTGCTTCATACTGTTCATTACATTGTTCATGTTATTTGCAATTTTGTCTCTCATTTAGATTAAGTGTCCTAGGATATGCCCTCTAAGGCCCTATGGATATATGCTTTATAATCCATAAGGCACCAAATCCTTTAGACCATATTAATCTTTGTCATAATAACAGAGCTATTTAGATCAAAGTGCTCAACTTCAAGGAATGCAATATTAGTATGTAGCTAGCAAGACCCCCTAAGACGTTCAGTAGCATGTTATTTACCATAGTATGACTAATGCAGAAAAATGAGAGGAATTACAAAAGAATAAAACAATCTTCATAGCCATTAAGGTCAACATTCTGCCCTGATTCATATCTTGTGAAACCGCATAAGTGAGGTTGCAAATAAAGCTAAACTGTAACCGAGAAGTCAATGGAAAGATTTAATGGGATCAGGATCCCATTTCGGACCAGGCCCACTGTATGCCACAACCTTCCTTCATTTTCTAACTCTAATCTTGTTAATGCAGAGCTACACTCAGGCCATGCAATGCTGTAGAATACACTAAGCCTAGAGAACACACTCAGTTCGGATGCCTAATTACAGAAACCTAGGGCCGCTTACTTGGAGGTGCTGAGTACTCAGGACTGCAGTTGAAGTTAGTGGGTGCTCAGCACCACTAATGCCCCCAAAAGAAACAAAACCAAACAAGTCCCCTCGATGTTCTAAGTGTACACTCAGATATTTGAAGGCACTCAAAATTAGTGGAAATTTCTGAAACTGTAGAGCTAAATGTCAGAAGAAAAACACAAAGGCATTTATGATTCCCCATCTCCCCGCAGTTCAGACCTCTCTCTAGCTGCCTCCTATTTAAACTTTGCTTTAACACAGCAGTAACAGGTGAGTGGATTGGAGGCAGCAACTGTTTGCTGTTTTGTAGAATAAAGTAGTGACCAATACGCAGGGTGACCAGATGTCCTGTTTTTATAGGGACAGTCCCTTTTTGGGGGACTTTTTCTATATAGGCACCTATTACCTCCCACCCTGGTCCCGTTTTTTCACAGTTGTTATCTAGTCACCCTCCAATATGAAGTCTAATATATCCCTTAAACTAGACCATTATGGACAGAAAGCTGTTGTTATAGACCAAAATTATTTAGCCTGCAAGTCTGTGCATTATGTCATTCACAATACAAAAGTAATGCATAATATTCACCCAGTTAGTCTTTGCTTAGGCTTATTGTTTCCCAAACCTTGGTCTCTGTGACATTGACCCAGTATTACCAGGACAGTTAACAGTGGAACAACATTTACTCTCTCCATTTTTTCTGTTGCAGGAGGAATAAATACACATCATGCCTTATTCAGTTATACTGGTGAAAATTAAGAGCGACTCCATTATTTACAAGCGTGTAAATGAGATCTGAATATGGCCTGTTGTCTATTGTAAATTTAAGAAGCAGTGAAGTGATTCATTATATTGACCTTTAAAAGCCTAGGAAAAATAAGAGAGCGGCTCAGTTATGTTTGTCTTGGGTGAAAAACAGCTGACTGATATGGACAACTTCTAGACAAGTTAGTCACAAAGAGAATAAAAATTGTCTGACTTCACAAAAGTGCTGTAAAATTTCTGGACTCCAGTCAGATTTTATGTGTTAAATTTAACACTCTTTGCAAAAGGACCCAAGGAAAACAGATAATTTTTTGCTGCTGCTCCAGGGCTGCTGCAAGGGAAATGCATTCTGACAGTCAGATACGACAAGTTCAAATGCTACTATTAGCTTTTCCTATGTACAGCAACTGAAAGCATTACATGCTTAAATAAATAGAGTAGCCACATGGCTTAGTATTTGATAAACCTCCAAAGTAGAAAATTACATATTTCAGCTCAACAATCCCTCCTCTCCTTTCAGAATGGACTAATCCAAGAAGTCACAGCTCCCGATGAATAAAAAAAATACATAGTATATCATAGAATCATAGAATATTAGGGTTGGAAGAGACCTCAGGAGGCCATCCAGTCCAATTCCCTGCTCAAAGAGGACCAACACCAACTAAATCATCCCAGCCAAGGCTTTGTCAAGCTGGGCCTTAAAAACCTCTAAGGATGGAGATCCAACCACCTCCCTATTCCATTCCAGTAATCCATTCCAGTGCTTTAAATAGCCATATGTTTTAAATAGCCAGTGAGCTAACTCAAGTGGTTAGTGAATAATAGATTGCTGTAAAAATATGGGAAGACAGAATTTCCTTTTTAATTTAGAGCTCATAATGGAGTTAGCTAGAATCATTTTCAAGCAGCTTCACCAATTAGGTGATTTCGAATAGTTACAAGGGCTAATTGGGCCTCTCCAGTGTAACTAACAGAATCGCTCTCCTGCAAAGATTACTGCAGCTGCCTCAGACTTGGATTTCAGCTACTGGAATCCTTTCTGTGGAATGGATGAAAATCTGTACTAAATGGAAAACATATGTCAAAAATAGATTATGAAAAACTGGATGCAAGCAGACAATATGCTTTGGTGTTGTATGTAATTATGCTGGTAAGGGAGTTTCCATGCAAGAAAAGAAAAGCTCAGGATGTCTGTCTCTCACACATTTGATTATATAAAGGCAGGTTCTGCTATGCTTATTCAGATCAAGTAGCACCTATGGGCACATGTTGTGTTTAGATGTTGCTTGTAATTATTAGAATTGGGAGCACTGGCTGCTGGGAGTGTGAAAGGACAGGAAACAGGAAGGAGGGGGGAGGAGTTGAAGAGGCTGAGGGAGAGCTACTGAGGATGCAGCAGCAGCTTGGAAAAGAGGTTTCCACTTTAAAAAATAAAGTCCTGTTGAAGTTTGTTAGTACCTTGCCTGGCTACTACAACACCACAATAAATTCCATCATGAACAATTATTTGTTAGACAAGAGTAGAACATTTGGTTTTCCTAGCAAATAGGCAGTCAGGGCAAAATCCACCCGCATAGATAAATGATAGTTGGGAAGGTGAAATCTTCACCCAATTGGGGACCAATGTGTGAGTTTTCAGCACAGCCCCCTAACAGCTGCTATTCCAGCTAATGGGTTGGAATAATCTTTTCACCAGCAATGTACTTTAATGGGAAGACTATCCTACCTCCCACGTCCCTGGTCTAATGTATTTCTGTATGCATCGTGTTCCCCTGCATGGTATTTTGCACGAAAGGGTACAATCTGGCACAACATCTGTGTTTTAATGCCTTTCTTCTCATTTGGGAGGACCTTTAATTGTACACATTTTATTCACATGAAGAATTTCACGAATTATCAATAAAATCTGTCATCAAATGTGCCACTGGATTGGGGAGAGCAAATATGTAAGTCATAAGAACAAAAAAATTCCTTGTACCTCAGTGATTACACTTTAAATATCCTCAGGACTTACCTGAACTTTTAATCTGCCCTTTCTATTATCTGTTTGATATAATGAAATACACAGAAATGGAACAAATAAAATGTAACCCTTTAAAGCGTTAAAGTCTTTTGCAAAGGGCTTTCATATTGCCATGCTAAGAAGTGCTGAATGTGATAATCCGAAAACAATACAAGTGCCTTTACAAATCATGGCAAGAGCAAGTGGGAAAGGAACATTGTTTTTTTTTTTTAATGTGACCTACAAAAATCATGTCCTTTGTTTTATATGAAATAAACAAAACATGAAGCAAAAGATTAAACACACTTGTAGGGTGAGCTCCCATTTCTTCTGGCATGCATCCACCTTATTCAACTGATTTGTGCTGTTTTTGCTTGCCAGATAGTGGGCTTTCACACCAATTGAAAAATTACAAAAGAGCAGGTCTCTGGTCTGCCCACTCTGTTTCTCCAAGATATGGATGGAGGGAGTAACCAAAGGACTCACTGCCAGAGACAAGTAGTAGAAAGAAGAAGCAACTGTACGTTGAGCAGGCTACTCTAGGTGCTTTCATAATAGAATGTAAGCTGGCATTCCACAGTTGTGGAGAACCACAGATATGCTAGCTTCATAGAAATTCCCTATATCTTTCTTTGCTGAAAATTTAGCCAGGAGTACAGCACAGCACAGCAACTGTAAGAAACTACAGTGAATTGATTTATGTAAGGAACAGGTAAAGTACTCAACTGTATGAGGGACAAGTGCGAAGGTGCAAGATTACCCACAGGTATGGGTAAATTGCATTTAAATTCCATGCATCTCTATCCAGTCATTACACCTTTTACTTGGTTTTATTTCTAGAGGTGTCAGGGTTCTAAAATATGCAATTGGTGAATAAACAATGGCATTCTAACACCAACTATATTTTGACAAAAAGAAAAGGAGTACTTGTGGCACCTTAGAGACTAACCAATTTATTTGAGCATGAGCTTTCGTGAGCTACAGCTCACTTCATCGGATGCATACCGTGGAAACTGCAGCAGACTTTATATACACACAGAGAATATGAAACAATACCTCCTCCCACCCCACTGTCCTGCTGGTAATAGCTTATCTAAAGTGATCATCAAGTTGGGCCATTTCCAGCACAAATCCAGGTTTTCTCACCCTCCACCCCCCCACACACAAATTCACTCTCCTGCTGGTGATAGCCCATCCAAAGTGACAACTCTTTATACAATGTGCATGATAATCAAGTTGGGCCATTTCCTGCACAAATCCAGGTTCTCTCACCCCCTCACCCCCCTCCCAAAAACCACACACACAAACTCACTATCCTGCTGGTAATAGCTCATCCAAAGTGACCACTCTCCCTACAATGTGCATGATAATCAAGGTGGGCCATGGTGGCCCACCTTGATTATCAAATGGCCCACCTTGATTATCATGCACATTGTTTAACCTCCAACTGACCTATTAATATGCATTTTAAATCAGCAACAATATAACCGATAACACCAAAAACATGCAAGCCTTTCCCTAAGGTCACATGGACAGAAAAATTAGGTAGAATGAGTTGAACAGTTCAATGTAATCTTTACAGGGCATCGTACATTCATTTCCATATGGACATTGTTCACACTCTGTGCCTGCTACTTGGAAAGCCAGGGAAGGTTCTTTTCAGTATGAAGACTTGCCTCTGTGAAAAAGACACAACTAGGTTTGTGATGGAAGCTTCTCACACTGAATGTAATGCTGCTCCAATTGACTTCAATGGGAAAGCTTGGGCAAACTGCACATGATCTCTCGGTCATCTCCAAAGTCCTTTTCAATGGCTTTTCTTTTCTAGTTAGTCTCTCTTTGGCTTCTAGGATTGTTGATTACATTTTTTCATAGGTTGCTGCTGGACTTTGCCTGTCCTTGGCTTCCCCATATCACATGCAAAAGCAGACTGGCAGATTGCTGGAACTCAAAGAGTCCAACTTTACTGTGTAATAGTATATTCCATATGAAATCTGCATGTGACTTGACAAATGTGAATCTGATGATTTTGCCGAGAGCACAGTGATTAAACCCATACATCATTCTCCATGGGTTTAAGGATTTGGGATGAACACATTAGAAGACTATTACCTCTAATGACAGTCTTGCATATAACCTGATAATTCTAGCTAGGATCTCTAATGTTCTGAAGGCACACAAAAAAATCCTTTATAATAACCCCATAACAATGGAATTATGTGCCCATAAATTTACTAATAAAGCACTCCCCCACAGCCCAAGAAATCATGTCAATGTCTTTATATTCTTCAATATTTTAAAAAAATAAAACTAACTATAATCTTACATGGTTAAACAATAATATTTTTACCAATCCAGGGCCTCTCTAGTGATTTACAGCTCACTGAGTATAGCTCAAATATTCTTGTCTAATATACATCCCGATAACGCTCACATATTCAAATGACGACTTCAGCCCAGTTCCAAGTGAGAAGGTAAGATTTCTGCAGCTATTAATCTTCCGTGATTCTATCACAAATGAAGAAAAGTTTCAATTTTGTTGTGTCACAAGCATACACCATTCAGTCTCTTATGTTGGTTTATGTAACATGCTCGGGGAGATATTAACTCTAAAAATTTGAAAAAAAAAATGGAAGCTATTTTGGTTCTTACCAATTTTGTACTAAAATTTAAAAAGCCAAATACACTTGTTAATTCTACTCAAATTAAACTAATTATTTGTATTGTAATGCCGTGAAATGCCTAGGTTGTTATGTTGTAAGGTACAACAAGTACTTAAAATACATAGCACCTGTTGCTAACAGATTACAATCTAGCATTAAGACAAGACACAACAGGTAAAAGAAAGCAAACATATAATTTCCTTTTTATCATATGCTAAAGTCACTTCATTGTAGAACCTTAATTATTCAATTCTGTAGAAGAAATTTTTGGCAAATATTAGATAGTCATAGTTATTCCTTTTAGTATGAGCCTTTCTTTATCCAGTTTTATCCCAGGAGGTATTGTAAAATCCCCTTACACTGAGAAAGCTGAATTATATTAATGGACATTTTTTGTACAGGCAATTAATTATATTGGAAGTACATTAAAGCAAACGATAAACCAATTTGTTCAGCTTTTTTTTTTCTTCCAGACTGTAATACCTGTCCACCACCATACAACCACAGCTTTCTCAAAAGCATTATTATTGGGGTGGGGGGGTTATTCAAGGACTCACTAGTTCTCCATATTTGGATATTGCACTGCTCAGATAATTTATGACAGAAAATGAAGTTCCCCATACTAGCCAGTCTCAGTAATTTTATAGAACTGCACTCTCACAAGAACATTTTATTGTAACCATAAATAAATGCTTATAGTATACTGCAGATAATTGATGTTAGCAGTGACTAACTCTGTTAATAACAGCTCCCTCTGATGGTCTAAATAAAGTTTATTTATGGAGACACGGGAGCTGTATAAAACATAGTATATGTACCACAGACATAAAAAACTGATTAAATAAGTGATGGTTCAGTTGTGTGTGAAGGTAATAAACATGCTTGCATTTGCTAAATTTATATGTATCTTACCTCATTCCTTTGCTCTTCAGTGGCACATCAGCCTCCACATTTACAGGAGTGTTATAGCATTTCCTGACTCTTCCAAACTGTATTTTTCCAAAAGGCTCAAGGATTTTTC
Organism: Lepidochelys kempii; assembly: GCF_965140285.1. Taxonomy (NCBI): domain Eukaryota; kingdom Metazoa; phylum Chordata; order Testudines; family Cheloniidae; genus Lepidochelys; species Lepidochelys kempii. The sequence continues at coordinate 31,273,507 of NC_136388.1, forward strand.
TTCCCCGGTGGAATCCCTAACATGTTGGTCGCATAATCGCACTGAGTGCATCATAAACATTTTTTTTTCCACTCTCCATTGAAACATCAATAATAGTGTGGATGGGTCTTGTCACACTTTCTATGAGGAATACATTCATCAGTGCTTTCTAAAGAATTAATACATTATTAAAACATACTCTACGGTTGTTACAGACAAGAGTAGTATGTGGTCTAGTGTAACCCGCGTGCCTAATAGGGAGATAACTCTTTAAGAGATCTACTGGGGGTGAGGGTAGGAACAGGGCCATCCTTAGCCACAGGCAGAATAGGCAGCCGCCCAGGGCACCACTCTGGCTGGAGTCCAGACAGATGGGAAGCAGTGGAGCATGTAAGAGCAGGGATGCTGGGTCCTAGAGAGAGCCGAATGCAGCACAGTCTGAGGGAGGGGATCGGCTGCTGGGGTCTCTGGGAAGGGGAGGGGTTAAGGGTGCTCAAGGAACTCACCTGTGAGTGTGACTCTCTCCCCCGGCCTGAGGTGAGGCTGCAGTATCCTTTGTTCCCCTCCCCCACCCGCCCATAACGTCCATTCTTCTCCCCCCACCACGGAGCATCTTCCTTTCCTCCCTCCCCTCCGGCAGGGCTGGGTTGGGTGGGGAGGTGAGGGCGGGGGCTGACTGGCTGCGTGCTGAGGAATGAAAGTGACAGTAACTCACTTCCTCGGCAGCCAGCCAGGACTAGAGGGTCACATGCAGCTGGCTGGGCCAGATAGCATGAGTGAAAAATCAGGATAGCGGTTGGGGTATGGTGACCAGATGTCCCATTTTTATCAGGACAGTCCCAATTTTTGGGTCTTTTTCTTATATAGGCTCCTATTACCCCACTCCCCCTGCCCTGATTTTTCACACTTGCTGTCTGATACCCTAGGTGGGGGTAATTGGTGCCTATATAAGACACAGCCCCAAATATTGGGACTGGCCCTATAAAATCAGGACATCTGGTCACCCTAGCTGGGGAGCGCATCTCTCCCCTGGGCTGGCAGCGATCCATCTCATCTGGGGGGGAGCTGCTGTGGCTCCGTGGGTGCCCCATCCCTAAGATTAGATGCTGTGCTAACTTCACCATGGTCTGCTGGGCTGGTGGTGGTGCCCATTGGCTTGTGATTGGACCCGAGGGTTTGCTGCTGCTGTTGCCACTCTACACCCCAAGAGGTGGATTTGGGGGTACTGCCGTTTTCTACCTATCTCCTCCTCTACTGCAGCTGTTGGACCAGCAGGCTGGGGTGTGAGTGAGCCAAGCATGAAAGCAGTACTGTGTTGGCATTTAGATTGTCATTTAACAACTTTGTTTGCCAAAAATGCTTGCTACCAATCCTGAATCCAATCTCAATATTTTTTTTTAAAAAGCCAAAACAGAAAATTAAGTTGTTGACAATTATTTGTGACAAGTTTGGTTTGGGGCAGGGAGTGGGCCAGTTTTCATCAGAGAAACAAAATAGTTTGACTGTCTTTCCTATAGCCCTGTTACTGCTAAATAGAGCCCACCAACAACTGTAATATGCTTATCTCCTTACTAGTGTACAGAGTGACCGTATCTTGTACTAAGATTCTCTTGCTTTTTTTTCCTCAGTGAGTCAGTATAGCTTTTGCCAGCCCAAAGGTTGGGCAGCCAATGTCTTACATTTTCACAGTGTTTTGTCCAAGTTTCATAAAGTAAATACACGGTTAGTATGAGTTTAAGAAGGCCAGGGACACTTCCTTGTGAAGAATCGGTGCAGCAGATCATGCTAGAGCTGTGAAAATGTCAGTTTTTGATGGAACTTTAGAGGCAGTGATTTATCATGTATTTCTGGCCATGCCCAAAATGTGCTGCTATTGCTAACGTCTTTCCAAACAAAAATAAGGCACAATAGGACTCCTGTAACATTTCTGTGCTACCTCAATCTAGAGGAGATGATTCTGTGTTGATTCATTTAGGTCACTTTGTGCTTTACCTAGGAGTAAAACTAGGGTTATATTTTGCCACTGTTTGCAAACCCAGCTTATTAAGCTGGATAATGCCATTGATCTATTTACAGTATAAGGTTGATAGAGAGTTGTAACTAACATTAAGAATGATGCCCACTATACATTTAAAACTAAAAAGTGGCTTTGTAAAAATGACATGGGTTTCCAACTCTATTGTGTCTTAGTCAGGATGGAGCACCTTGTGAGGTGTATTCACACTAGCTCAAGGTCACAGACTCACGACTATCCTATATGAGCTATTTTAAATATTTCTGATAATCTGAACAGTTATTTCTTTAAAAAAACACCCTTATAAATTATGTCATATCAAAAACAACTTTCCGGGTCACAAAAAAGAAAATGGAAAGATGAAATAGGATTAGCTGTACAAGCACAGAAGGGTTTTATACTTAAGTTTAAACATCATGAAAACAATGAAGTTGATCAAGATCATCAAGTAACTGCCGAAGAAAATATTTATGCAGACAAAGCTCAAGAAATGCAACAACACACAGAACAATCATTTGAAACAGATGCAGACACAAACCAAGAAATTACAACAGTTGAAACTGTACTAGCATGGGATATAGATGACATTGGCACATGGCCGCAATCTTTAAACAACGAATTCTGTCCCATTATACTTGAGAAAGGCCCTGGGAGAATAAAAGGTCTTGAATATCCGAAAGACATTAGAGGTATGAAATTCACAGAAAACAATTACTACAAAAGACTTCTAATGGTGAAACTGTCAACATACGGTGGTTTGTGTACTCTAAATGCAAGGATGCTGTATTTTGTTTCCCATGCAAGCTTTTCAATAGTTGCAATTTTAAGATAGCAACCATGGGTATTAATGATTGGAAAAATCTTAGTCACATATTACCGCAACATGAAAAGGCACAACACCACATTTAAAGTATGCAGAAATGGTGTAAGCTGAGTGTAAGGTTAAAAAATCAGACAACTCTTGATGCCCAAAATCAAAGATTGCTGGAGTCAGAGAAGCAGCATTGGCGTCATGTTTTTGAACATCTATTATCTATTGTTGAATAACTATCAACAAACAATCTTGCTTTTAGAGGAAGCGTTGAGAAATTATTCCAGCCTAAAAATGGCAATTTTGGGGGCCTTGTACAACTGCTGGGAAAATTTGACACAGTGATGAATGAACATCTCTGAAGAGTAACTGAAAATGAAATACATGACCACTATCTGGGACCAAGAATTCAAAATGAACTGATCATGCTAATGAGTGATAAAGTGAGAGACAAAATTGTTTCATTGGTTACTTTGGCAAAATATTTTGCCGTAATTCTAGATTGCACTCCGGACATAAGTCATCAAGAACAGATGTCGTTAGTAGTGAGATTTGTCGACATTCGTGATTCAGCACAGATTACAGTTAAGGAATCATTTATCACATTTTTAGACGTAGAAGACACTATAGCTTTTGGACTTCTTCAAGCTCTCCTTGATGAACTAAAACAAATGGGATTGTCCATTAGAGGACAAGGCTACGATAATGGTGCCAATATGAAAGGATGCATTTCTGGCGTGCAAGCAAGATTGCTGGCAGAAAATCCACGAGCCTTTTTTGTTCCATGTGCATGCCACAGCCTTAATTTGATTTTGTGTGATATGGCCAAGTCTTCTGTAGAAGCTATTTCTTTGTTCAGTTTGCTGCAACACATTTACATGCTCTTTTCAGCTTCCACTCAACGATGGCAAATATTCGAGCACATGTCAATGGTATTACCGTTAAGCCTCTATCTGAAACACACTGGGAAAGCAGAGTAGAAAGTGCAAAAACGTTGAGATATCAATCTGAGGAAGTTTACAAAGCACTGGTTGCTATTTCGGAAGAAGCCAGAGATCCAAAAGCTAAAAGTGAAGCACAGTCATTGGCCTCTGATATATCCAACTTCAAGTTTCTAACATCTGTTGTAATCTGGTTTGACATTCTTGTTAAAAATCTCAAGTGTAAGCAAAATAATGCAGAGTCCAATGATGCAGCTGGATTCAACACTTACCTTACTAAGCAACACACAAGACTTTTTAGTGAAATACACAGAAAATGAATTCAAAGAAGCACAGGTTACAGCAAGAGAGATTGCACAGGCACTCGCTGTAGAACAAAAATTTCCATGTCCAAACGTGACACGAGTTTCAAGGAAAAAACGGCAAGCAGAATATGAAGGCGCAGATGAGCCCACAGACAATCCAGAAAAGAAATTTGAAGTTGAGTTTTTTAATGTTGTGATGGATAAAGCAATATCTGCCGTTGACGAAAGGTTTAATACCTTACGAGCACACCGTGAACAGTTTGGATTTTTGTATAACTAAATTCAACGAAATAGGAAAGCAAGAGCAGCAAATGACAAAGTACAAGAACCTAGAGAGCCTCCTGAAGCACGGTAATAGTTTTGATAAAATGGACTTGAACTGTACAAAGCATTGAGTACATTGTCATCAATGTTGCCACATGCAAAATCAGTGATGGACATTGTACAATTTATTCATATCAACAAACTTGTTGATATATATCCTAATGTGTACATTGCCACTCATATTCTACTGACAATTCCTTTCACAGTAGCATCAGGAGAATGGAGTTTCTCAAAACTAAAACTCATTAAAAACTATCTCCGTTCTACAATGAGTCAGGAATGATTGACTGGTCTTGCTATTCTTGCAATCGAACAAGACATCACTTTGTCTTTGTCATATGATGACAATATTACTGATTTTGCAGCCAAAAAAGCCAGAAAGATTGCTTTTAATTAAAAACAAATCCTTGTTTCAATACCTCTTCATAGAAATTTCCAATAAAATGCTGACAAATTTAAAAATTATATTTGCATCATTCTGTCAATAAATCAGAATTTTTTCTATTGCGCTACTTCTTTAGTGCTAGTCCACCAGCATTACAGTGTGCTTAATTAAGTTAAACTGTTTTTAATAAAGTGCATGTGGCAAGTTTTCCAATACTGTAAGCTTATGTTTGTGTTGCTAAGAGCAAGTCAGGCATAGGGGCACCAGTTTAATAATCCTGCCTAGGGCACCATAAATCCTAAAGACGGCCCTGGGTAGGAATGAGTTGTATCTGGCTTATTGTTGCTAGGCTGATGTAAAATTAGCTCTCCACACTCAGAAGTTTTTGGAATTGGGTGTGGTTGTTTTGAGGTATGCTCAATAGTTCCTTGTTGCTAAACTCAGACTCCATGAAGGCAAGTAGTCAGAGCAGCTGCTTTGCAAAAAAAAAAGACATGTGCACTGTGTGGGCTGGGAAAAGCTGAGCCCCAAGCTCAAAAGCAGGTTGTTTTCCCTAACTCTGATACATTTTGCAGCAGAACTGTTTTTTTAAAAAATCTATACCCTTAACTGAGTAGTAGGTTAATTGGTTAGCTGACTAGATGAGTGATTTTTAGCAGAGGAGAAGAGAGAGTCTGTGTCATTGGTCCCCAAAATTTTGTTTCCTCCCTCCTTACCTGTAATCTTTCTGTGTCCTCTGGGACCAGGAGCCAGGGACCGAGGCTGGGGACAAAGGCGTGGCTAGAGCCACAGCCAGAGTCAGGAGCGGAGCTGTGGCAAGGGCCAGGAGTTGGGCCACAGTCAGGGGCCGAGGCTGGGGCCAGCCCGCAGTTGGAGCCAGGAGCCAAAGCTGAGGCCTTGGCTGGGGGCTGGACTGGTCGAATGGTGCTCCCTCTCCACCCCCAATGGGGGAAGTTGCCTGCACGCCGCCACACCCCCCAAATGTTCCTCCATGTCCTCCTACGGGGCACATCCCACAGTTTGGGGACCACTGGTCTGCATGGATTTCAGCTGAACAATTCTACAGGCAAGTGGAAGGAAGACGTTGCTTTTGCCTCAGACTGTATAGATCAAAGACTCAGAGTCAGGTGAGCTTAACCCAAGCTTTTGGGAACTGTGATTTCTTCTCACTGTGTTTCTGTGGGGACTGACCTATTTAGATTTAATTTTTCTTTCTGTATAATGCTGAAGATAATGTATGTGGCTTATAAGGTAAATGTTATATTGTAAAAAAGAGTTATTTGTTGTTTCTTTATAAGATTTTATAATGTTGGTACTTTAAGAATTAAGTTAATCCCTTTTGTTCTTTTGGATTTATCGTGGGAAGGTTGATCCTGTGCAATCCTTGCTGAAAATCCTCAATGCCTGAATTTTAGGTGTCCAGGTGCTTTTTTTTATGGCAGTTGGGTTTTTAGGCACTGGAGAATGGCAGTGAAGTAAACTCTAGCCCACCCAAAGGTTACAACTGCATATCAGCAGAAGGTATTATACATGTGTCATAATATATATAAAGGGAAGGGTAACCACCTTTAAATTCCTCCTGGCCAGAGGCAAAACCCTTTCACCTGTAAAGGTTTAAGAAGCTAAGATAACCTTGCTGGCACCTGACCAAAATGACCAATGAGGAGAGAAGATACTTTCAAAGCTGGAGGGGAGGGAACAAAGGGTCTGCCTATCTGTGTGATGCTTTTGCCGGGAACAGATCAGGAATGCAGCTCAGAACTCCTGTAAAAAGTTAGTAAGTAATCTAGCTAGAAATGCGTTAGATTTCCTTTTGTTTAATGGCTGGTAAAATAGGAATATACATTCCATTCAGCACAGCCTGGTTTTGTGTCTTTTTGTAACTTAAAGTTTTGCCTAGAGGGATTCTCTATGTTTTGAATCTGATTACCCTGTAAGGTATTTACTGTCCTGATTTTACAGAGGTGATTCTTTTAGTTTTTCTTTAATTAAAATTCTTCTTTTAAGAACCTGATTGCTTTTTCATTGTTCTTAAGGTCCAAGGGCTTGGGTCTGTGTTCACCTGTACAAATTGGTGAGGATTTTTATCAAGCCTTCCCCAGGAAAGGGGGTGTAGGGCTTGGGGGGATATCTTGGGAGGAAGACATCTCCAAGTGGGCTCTTTCCCTGTTCTTTGTTTAACACGCTTGGTGGTGGCAGCATAGGGTTCAAGAACAAGGCAAAGTTTGTATCTTGAAGAAGTTTTTAATCTAAGCTGGTAAGAATAAGCTTAGGGGGTCTTTCATGCAGGTCCCCACATCTGTACCCTAGCGTTCAGAGTGGGGAAAGAACCTTGACAACATGTTTATAAGCCATTGTTTTAAGCAACCCATTGACCTGCTGGGCTAACAATATATACAATCAACTAACCCTTTGTTAAAGAATATTAGTTTATGAAGGGCTAATAAATTATTTATAGATGTAACCTTAATATACAATGTGACCACTCTTTGAATGTGTGCTAAGGAAAAATATGGATATTTTTAAATATGAGCTCCATGCGACTATTGAGGTTTGCAGCTCTAAAAACAGGATTGTTCCTATTTAGGGATAAAATCCTGTCAACAATGAAATCAATGTTAAAACTCCCATCAGCTTCAATAGAGCATGAATTTCACCATTGGTACTTCAGTTACAGTGGTGGTACTGATGGCACATATCATTATATTATCTTTGTGTATGCATTAATGAATGTGTCCTCCTGACCATGTTCAGAGGCCTTCCAACAGAGCAAGCCATCTACCCACTTTTGCATTCAGGGAGTGGAAGCATCCACAATATGAATATCTGATGTTTCATCGCTTTAAGCGATGAGAGAAAGGGGCTTATTATTTCCTCCCTTCCCAGGGGATCTACAGAGCAACAGTCCTGAAGGTCTTTATGTATAGAAGAGGTGTCCCAAACAATTTCATTCTTAGAGATAAATAAATATAGCTTTAAGTTTGGGGTATTTTTCCACTATAAATGCTAAATTTCAAGATTAAATCTGTTTTTGAAAACCAGCATTAGGTTTTGAAAATAAATATTGTTTAAAGAAATCCTTGTTTAAATATACTTATAATGCACTTGAGGGTCACATTTTCAATGAGGTTGCCAACTTTGTACTTGCAGTTTCAAGCACAGTGTATACAAAAAGTACAACTATATCTTTTACAAATTGTGTGTTTGGATTTTGTGTCATTGATTGTGGGTGCAAAAACAGAGGACAATTTGAAATGTTGGCCCTGGAAAATTTTTGGTCACCTGTTAAATGTTTAAATTAGAGCAATATTGCCATCATATTTGTATTTTTCATGAGTAAATTGCTTTAAGTTTTTGAATAGGATCCCTTTTTTCCTATGCTTTAAAATATTAAACTACCTCTCACAAAAATCTTGTCTTTTTGTTATAGTGCTAAACCAATTGTTCGTTTGTGGTTCTAGTTTATTGCAAAGGTTTGAGTCAATCACAGTGTTCCTCTGATTATTTTCTCTCACTCCCTCTCATCCAGAGACCCATAGACTTTAAGGCCACAAGGGACTATCATGATCATCGAGTCTGACCTCCTGCACAGTGCAGGCCATAAAATCTCACCCATCCACTCCTGTAATAGGCCCATAACCTCTGGCTGAGTTACTGAAGGCCTCAAATCTTGATTTAAAGACTCCAAGTTACAGAAAATCCACCATTTACTTTAGTTCAAATCAACAAATGACCAGTGACCCAGGCTTCGGAGGTGAAAAACTCCAACCGTCTCTGCCAATCTGACCCAGGTGATCAATCAGTTAAATTCCGAGCCTATAGGCATGACCCACCAGCCTAGGGAAGAACTCTGTGTCGTAACTTGGAGCCCTCCCCATCCAGTGTCTCATCTCCGGCAATCTCATCATACCATCCCCTCCATAAACTTACCAAGCTCAGTCTTAACTCCTTAGGTTTTTTGCACCTCCGCCTTTCTCCTCGGAAGGCTTTCCAGAACTTCATTTCTCTGATGGTTAGAAACCTTTGTCTAAATTCAAGCCTAAACTTATTTTTCGCCAGTTTATATCCATTTGTTCTTGTGCCAACATTGACCCTTAACTGCTGTCCCTCCCTGGTGTTTCTCTCTGGTATATTTATAGAGACCAAACATATTTCCCCTTATCCTTCATTTTGTTAGGCTAAACAAGCCAAGCTCCTTAAGTCTCCTCTTGTAAGATGATTCTCCATTCCTCTGATCATCCTAGTAGCCCTTCTCTGCACCTGTTCCAGTTTGAATTCATCTTTCTTGAACATAGGACACTAGAATTGCACAGAGTATGTCATATAAGGTGTCACCCTTGCACTGTGTAATGGTAACAACACTTCCCTGTCTCTACCAAAAATACCTCACCAGATGCATCCTTGGATTGCATTTGCCTTTTTCACAACTGCATCACATTAGCAGCTCATAGTCATCCTGTGATCAACCAGTACACCCAGGTTTTTCTCCTCTTCTGTCACTTCCAACTGATACATCCCCAGCTTATATCAAAAATTCTTGTTATTAGTCCCAAATGCATGATCTTGCACTGATAAATTTCATCTCATTTATATTACTTCAGGTTTCAAGACCATCCAAATCTTCTTGTGTAATATTCCAGTCCTCTTCTGTATTTGCAATAGCTCCCAACTGTGCGTCATCTGCAAATTTTATTACCACATTCCCACTTTTTATGCCAAAGTCGTTACTCTGTACACTACAAAGATTTCAAGTGGAGAGGGATAGCTCAGTGGTTTGTGCATTGGCCTGCTAAACCCAGGTTTGTGAGTTCAATCCTTGAGGGGGCCATTTAGGGATCTGGGGCAAAAATTGGGGATTGGTCCTGCTTTTGAGCAGGGGGTTGGACTAGATGCCCTCCTGAGGTCCCTTCCAACCCTGATATTCTATGATTCAATCAGTGCGAAGATAATTCACAGGTTCAGACAAGAATTTGTTCGGTGTTTCCTAGATATAGTTAAATATACAGACTTTGAGAGATTAAACTGCACAACACCGGAACTAAAGGTTCAATATCTTCAAAATAATGCAACAGTTTTCAATTTATACATATATACCTGGAGTTTAATCTCTGATTTGTGTTACAGATAGGCATCCAAAGCAATTCGTGCAAAACACAAAGATCTGTAGGAATCTGTAACAGCAGTTCCCAAATTACAGACTAGGGCCCCTGATGGTCCATGCAGCACTAGGTGTTAGTATGAAGAAAGTTGGCTGGCGATATGGTCCTAGCTCATTCTCCTTGTTTCCAACTGCTAAACTGTACTGAAAGGCGCTAAAGCTACATAAAATGTTTTCCTATTATAACTTTCCGATGTGACCCCTTACTGTAGTTGCTACAGGGATGTTATGCAGTCAAAAATAGAAGATCTGCACTAGTTGGAATAGGAGGGGAGTACTGATTCAGGAGGCACTCTGCAATTATGTTTTGCTCCATGCTTTCAAAGAAGTGTAAGATTTCCATAATGTATAATTCACATTAGGATGACAGTGCAGTGGTTTTCAACCTACGGACCCCTGAGGTCCACAGAGTATGTCTAAGGTTTCCAAAGGGGTCCGCAACTCCATTTGAAATTTTTTAGCAGTCTGCAAATGAAGAAAGGTTGAAAACCACAAACATAGTGCATCCATGTTTACCAAGTGTCATTAGAGAGGTCATCCAGCAGTCTGCTAATGGAACATGTGCCATGAAAAGAATTAATTGTTTATTGCAATGCAAGAAACCTCAGCTGTTTTGCACAGAGCTTTCATGTATTCCTGTCATTCTATATTTCAGTTGAGGGCACTAACATAAAATGGCTTGAACTCTTGTGCATCATACATGCCCCATGGGCAACTATTCAGCTTTAGTAATACCATGACTTCAATACGGAGAGCTGAAAAAAAGTCATCTATGCCTGAAACAGGATGACAATGACAGGTGGATGTGATGATGCACATGTGCATTTACACAGCACTTTATTTAATGTTGTTGAACTGATAAGGGTAAAGTAATGTCAGCAAAAATTTTACTGCAGCATATTTTCCGTATGTCAGCATATATTTGTGGCAACCCTGACATCAAGTAGTTGTTTAAATTGCAAAACTGATTGAATCCACAAGAGACCCTACCCCCTTGTCCATCTAAAGAGGGGCAGAATCCATAAATTGTACATTGTTGGTGGTATCAGGGTATCTAATTATTTTCCTTTTAAAATAATCAAAGCCTAGAGTACACCTAATGAGAAACCATATGCCCTGAATATTTCAGATCTTTACTCTTAAATAGGTAAAATGCTACCTGCCTTCTCAGAGTTTTGATTAGACTAAAATTAGACACAGCCAGAGTGTGCAACCCTTAATTAACAACTTCCCAGGAGTCAGAAAGAAAGGGGGTAACAAGGAAGGTTTTTTTTTTTTTTTTTTTTTTTTAAATAAAATCAGCAGGGAGAATGGGCAAGGTGCTGCATGATCTCTTGGGACCTCTGAGCAAATATATTCATGAAAGTCTTAGCCTTTATTTCAACATATGCATAGGAAGTTTCTTTAGTAAGTTGTGTAAATACATACTGAAGCTCCCATTCTTGTCTGAATGGAAATATCTTGCACAGGAGAATGAAAGCCCACATAGTTTTCTTTCAATTCTTTATTGGGAGTAGGGCAGGATTTCTTCACCATGGCCCAGGGTAGAAAGTGTGCCTTGGCTCCCTAACATGAGGTTCTCCTGGTATCTACCAGAAGCCAGAGGTATTGCAGAAAGAGGTGTTGTCTCTACCCTTCCTGGCTAATGGCTCTGACTCTCAGATAGCTCACACAGCATCTGTGCTGCCAATGCCTCCCCCCAGACCTCCCCCTTCCTCACTGGTGGGGGGATTCCAAACTGCAGAAGAGCGAGCAGCATATGTTACTACAGAACCTTTCCGTAATAGTTTATGCTGCTCTACCCCTTTTATGCATACCTTAAGCAGTCCACAGGAAGGATCATAAAAATTCTGAAGCTCTTACCTTATGAGAGAAGCCCTGCCTCATGCACAAGGTACCTTACCAATGGTACAATGAAGAAAGCTACAGTTCCTGCCTCATTACCTTCCACGCTGTTGTATGCTTGTCTTCAGTAAACTCCAAGCTTTTTGAAGTCCTCCCACCTCACTCACACAAATTATATGTATTCTCCCAGCACGGAGACTAGTTTACTGCACACTCATATTTCCTTTCTGCTACATGGTGTTGTACATGGCATTTACTTCGAGTCACTCAATACTGGACAAAAAAGCAAAAGGAGGTTACTTTTTAGGAGTCCCAACAGAGCAGGGGAATCTCAGCATAAAGTGCTTCATTTTCCTCAATGTAGGGCTGGAAGTGACATGTAGATTCCTACTGTAAATCTGAAAACAGAAACAAAGCCCAGCACTGATCAGCGGTTTCTTTTGCATGTAAATGGCTTGAATAAAAATTTAACTGTGCGTCTTCCTAGGGAAATGTTCTGCTGTTTCAGCCCAAAATATACCCTATCTTTAAAATGATCATAATCTGGTAGGATTGTCCTCTGGATTACTAATAGAGCTGCAAAAATTATGCCATTAAGAAAAAAGTAAATGACTCTTACGGTACACAAAATTTCAGATGTGCGTTTCATAGCCCTGCCTCAAAAATAAAAAATGCTGCTTCCAGACCGGGGCACATTTTGGTGGGGTGTTGGCTTCAGTGATGCTGACACAACAACAAGAAAAGAGAGGAAAGGCAGCAGGGATTGCCTTCTGATTCTTTAGACACACAGGAGCGGGGGAGAAACAATATTGGACAAATTGTAAAATAGAGCAGGAAATATCTAGATTTTCAAGCATCCCTAAGGGCATCACTACAAATGGAGAGTTAAAATCAACTGATATGAGAAAACATTGAATGACTTCTAAGGAGCGCAAGCCTAATTCTGTAAAGTGCTGAGTGTCAATGGGACAGGAGGCTTTCCTCACCCCACAGGCTTAGTCCTTATATTTGCAATGAGACACTGGAGTGTTTTTCACTATGACTTCCCAGTTTCTGTTCCAGAAACAGTCAGATCCATTTCCCATTACTTTAAACAACTATGTGGTCTGTTCCTTAACACTGAGGTCATTTTGCACCCTGGTTTAATTTGGAGACTCTTTTGATTAAGATGATGCAGGTACTTTATTAAGTAGCAGTCAGAGGTGAGGGGTGTATTCTACTTCACAGCAATTTCAAGCAATATCTTTTCAATCAATTTTGGCAGCAAATACTCCATTTGTAGTTTGATGACAGAATTAGATACAATGGACGGGATCTTATTGCAAGGACAATAGAGTCTATAAAGTCAAATTCTGCTTTTGGATAAATCCACATTGGTAACTAAATTCATAGAATCACAGAAACTTAGGGTTACAAGGGACCTCAAGGAGTCAGCAAGTCCAGCCTCCTGCACTGGGGCAGGACGAAATAAACCTGGACCACCCATGAAAGGTGTTTGTCCAACCTGTTCTTAAATGGTGGGGATTCCACAACCTCCCTTGGAAGCACATTCCAGAACTTAACTACCCTTACAGTTAGAAAGCTGTTCCTACTATCTAGCCTAAATCTCTCTTGCTGTACATTAAGCCTATTACTTCTTGCCCTACCTCCAGTGGACATAGAGAACTGTTGATCTTCGTCCAATTTATAATATCCCTTAACATATTTGAAGACTTATCAGGTCACCGCTCAGTCTCCTTTTCTCAAGACTAAACATGATCAGGTCTTTTAACTTTTCCTTATCTGTCAGGTTTTCTAAACATTTTATTGCTCTCTTCTGGAATGTCTCCAATTTGTCCACATCTTTTCTGAAGTGTAGTGCCTACAACTGGACACAGTACTCCAGCTGAGGTCTCACCAGTACTCAGTAGAATAGGACAATTACCTCCCGTGTCTTACATATGAAATTCATGTTAATACATCCCAAAAGGATACTAGCCATTTTCACAACTACATCACATTGTTGACTTATATTCATTTGTGAGCTACTATAACCCCCAGATCCTTTTCAGCAGTACTACCCCACCTAGTCAGTTATTCTCCATTGTATAGTTGAGCATTTGATTTTTCCTTATTAAGTGTAGTGCTTTGCACTTGTCTTTATTTAATTTTATCTTGCTAATTTCAGACCAATTCTCCAATTGGTCAAGGTCGTTTTGAATTCTAAACCTGTCCTCCAAAGTGCTTGCAACCCTTCCCAGCATAGAGCCATCCACAAATTTTATAAGCATACTCTCTATTCCATTATCCAAGTCATTAATGAAAATATTGGCCAGTACCAGATCCAGGACTGACCCCGCGGGACCCCACTACATAAGTCTTCTCAGATTGACAGTGAACCATTGATAATTACTCTGAGTATGGTCTTTCAATCAGTCATGCACCCACATTATAGTAATGTAATCTGGACCACATTTTCCTACTCTGCTTATGTGAATGTCATGTGGGACTATGTCAAAATCCTTACTAATATCAAGATATATCACGTTTACTGCTTAGAGCCCTGCATGTTCTCACAAAAATATCCTTTGGCCTATAGTTTGTAACTCTTCTATAATGTTTAAGAATTATACCTTTTGCTTCTGGAATAGCACTATTAGCCCTGAGCTCAGGCTGGCACTAAACTGTTTCTCTCTTTTATAAATAGAACCCCATGACTCAAAAATTTGAAAACTGGCTGAAAATTAAGCCAAAATGAGTAATCAGCAGTTTTAGGTCTGGTCAGTGGAGAAAGCACTGTATATCTTGTTGGCTTGTATCTTATCGCACTAATACTTAGTGACTGCTGTAAAAGACTCAAGCTTTCAGATGCTATGCTTTATGTGGTAAGAAGCTTCAAGAGAGATGCCTCTAGCTGTGATTTCTACTTTTTTTCCCTCTGTGTTGTGTTACCCAATGTTTCTTTTTGTACATTTGAAAGACAGAGTATTATCAGTGTCTCTGGATGAGATTGTGTATTTTAGGAGCAGCCATCATTAAATTTCAGTACATTCAATTTCCCTTTAATCCCAGTTATATTATCATGTAGTACTTCACAAAGCAATACAAAGTCATGCTTGATTGTACATGCAACCCAGAAAACCCAGAATTTTCAAAGGAAGTTTGGCTGAGGACACAAATTAAAGCTCCTTTTACTTTCATTTGTGCATTAAAGCTTCTTCAGCTCTGACAGTGTAATTCATGAAAATCACAATCAAATGCTGATAAGAAGCATGGTTTAAGAATTGTTTGCCTTTAAGAGTAGTTTTGCTCCTTCTTATTTCTTAGATATTTAGTTCACAGTTTAATTATATTTTTATTTTAATCTTTACGAGTACAGATGGCACCTACTAATTCCTTGATTGAAGAAAAAAAACAAAACAAAACAACCAATCACCTCCTAAGATGCATTGGATCTGAAAAAAGCTCCCATGGGATATTGATATGAATTATAACAATTTCTGCTTTACAACACAATTCATGTAGAATTTAAACTAAATCACACACCAATTAGCAACATGTTAATGAAGTAAACCAGAAGCTTAATAGACAGGAAAAGGATAACTGCCTCCAACAATTACACTGAGTTCAATTTGTTACAAAAGCTGCCTGCAGGTAAATACATTATCCTAAACAATATACTTCAGTTTGTGATGACAAACTGATTCTTATTTGCAACAAATTACATTTTTTGCAATAGACAGACTAGGAATATGCAGTAGATCCTGCCATGGATAATAATGCCATTTTACTTCGTGAGAATGGAGCAAGACGAGCACATAAGAAGTTTCTTCACCATGTGATCACAATACCTGACATTATTTAAGATGCAATATAGCGGGTGAAATCCTGGCCACAGTGAAGTTAATGGGACTTTTGCTGATTTCAGTGGGGAGGTCAGAATTTCACCCAGTGTGTGTATGACAGAACTCACAAAACAAGTGATAAAAATACACTGAGCATACTAGGGAGACAGATGGAGTAAACTTCTTCCTCCAGCAAGTTAGGAGATGAATCTCCTTTTCACGCTTTCACTTCCTTTTCAATCACCTTCCTAGGTTGAAACGTCCAATCACTCAGAATAGGTTAAAGTCAGATTTGACGTTTAAATTACAGATTGGTAAATCAGACCAGACCAGGAACTTTGATCTGGATGTTTGTTCAATTATTTTACTAGGGAGGAATATTAATACTCAGGAGATGGTAACTGTCAAGATCAGGTTTCAGAGTAGCAGCCGTGTTAGTCTGTATTCGCAAAAAGAAAAGGAGTACTTGTGGCACCTTAGAGACTAACATTTATTTGAGCATAAGCTTGCATCCAATGAAGTGAGCCGTAGCTCACGAAAGCTTATGCTCAAATAAATTTGTTAGTCTCTAAGGTGCCACAAGTACTCCTTTTCTTTTTGTCAAAATCAGGCATCTTTTCTCTTCTGCAAATTGGTAATACATTTGTTGTTCATCTCATTTCTATTCAATACCAATCCCCCACAGTTTTCTATGAATTTCAGAAATAATTATCCATGGTATAATACATGAATTAGGTAATTAACTTGGGCTGAAACCTGAGCGTTCAGGCTTCATGTGGGTAGACTGCAGAAATTCACTATTCCTAAAACCAGGGTCTGCACCTATTATGGCCTTCTGCATTAGCTAGCCTATATGGGCCTGGCAAAGAGACTCTTTCTGTGGCACTTGAGTGAGCTAGCCTTCCGTTGATCCTCTAGTCCAGAGGTGAATTTTACCATTAGGTACATAGGAACCATACCAGATAAACCAGCTGTATATATTCTCATTTTCCAAGTATTCCCTCACCTGTGTTTCACCAACAGTCATTTTTCATGATTCTCAGTTGTCTACCTAACTATTTTTCTCACCAAAGACAAAGATTTAAAAAAAAAAATCTATTTACAGCATTTTAGAATAGTTAATGTAACTTATCTTTTTTAATGGGACTACAGTTTCCCAGAACTATTTTTTCCTTTGATCTCTTGGTAGAAGCCACTTATTCATTTGGCTAGCAATAACTCACTCTGTTTTCATGCTGCCCTCCTATACATTTATTTACACAAAGCATAACTGACCATATATTATAAATTGGGTGCCTTCCCACTTTTCCATTTCCAGTAGACTTTGTCTTGCAATTTATTGTTGGAAAAAAGGATCTAGTTTGTTCTAGGAAGGGATTCGTTGACGTAAATAGGTATTCCATTGTTCTTTCACATTTATAGTACTGTGGCACCCTAGGGCCTCATTCTGTACCATGCAAGCACATGATCTAAAAAAACTAAACATCTAAGAACTTAATAAGACCATACACGTGCATAAAAGTCTGCAGGATCAGTTCCTGGCTAAAGGAAGAAAAAAGACAAAGAAAAAAAACCCTTTTTTTTTCCAGCCCAATTTTCCACAGACTGGAGGCTGGAATCATTCAGAGAATAATCAAATAAGCTTCCAAATTTTGGGATGCTTTCCCAGCCTCAGTCAATTCAGAACCTTTTCAAGCTCATTCATCTTTAGTCAATAAGGGTGGTATTGAGATACCTTTCCACCTATTGAGTGGCTCTTTATTCCATGAGTAGTCCATTTGACTTCAAGAAAAAATATTCACATAGTAAGGTGCTCTGCCAACAGTGTTAAAGTACCAGAAGCACCCCTAATTTAAGTAATCTAGAGGAGGGTTCTCAAACTTCATTGCATCGTGACCCCTTCTGACAACAAAAATTACTTCATGACCCCAGGAGTGGGGACCGAAGCCCGAGGCCGCCTGAACCCCACTACCCCAGGCAGGGAGGCCAAAGCCGGATCCTCATCACTCTGATCCTCATCACGCTCAAGGGCTTCAGCCCCAGGTAGGGGGCCTGCAACCTGAACCCTGCTGCCCAGGGCTTTGGGGTCCCAACCCACAGTTTGAGAACTGCTGATCTAGAACACTGTACATCGAGATACGCAACTTAATTGTAATCTCAGGCTATTTTTCATTCTTTAAACACAGAAGCTGACTTGTGCTCCATCCACATTTCATTTATTCATTTATGAGATATGCCATATTTTTCTAATTATTTTTGTCAGTTGGATTTTATCAGAAGTGTTTCATCACTTGGTCTCCAGCTAGATTTAGGTTTGACTTTTACTCACAAATGATTGCATATTCATTTGCATCCTTTCATAGTCCATTACATTAAGCCAAAGTTACAGGAACACATCTCAGAGCAGCTAAATATTTAAAAAGTTTCTCCTGAGTAGCTCTTAAACAGTCATTAAAAAAAAAAAAAAAAATCAACTAGCACAGCATTCTTCATTACCCTCACAAATGCAATTGCAAATGGGGGGGAGGGTGAGAAAACCTGGATTTGTGCTGGAAATGGCCCAACTTGATTATCATACACATTGTAAGGAGAGTGATCACTTTAGATAAGCTATTACCAGCAGGAGAGTGGGGTGGGAGGAGGTATTGTTTCATGCTTTGTGTGTATATAAAAAGATCTTCTACACTTTCCACAGTATGCATCTGATGAAGTGAGCTGTAGCTCACGAAAGCTTATACTCAAATAAATTGGTTAGTCTCTAAGGTGCCATAAGTACTCCTTTTCTATTGGCACATGTAAACACTTGTGTCTTTCACCTTCAGCTGATATTCTCTCACTTATTCTTTTTTTCAGAGAAGGAATGACAAAATAGAATAAGAAAAGAAACAAAGCCACACACCTGTTCTAAACCCACAATATAGTTATTAGACACAGTGGACTATGTAGTTTAGGGAAAAGATGTTTTGCCTCTACTGCCCATAGAGAGAAAGCACTAGAACACAGTATCTCACAGCTAGAGTGAGAGAGGTTTTCACAGATTGTAGCATGACCTACAATTAAGCTACATATACTTTTAAAAGTTTAACTTAATAGTCAACATGAACAACTGAATTAAAATACAGACACAAACTACAGAGAAAAGGGAGTTGCTGTTCAGTCTACTACTGCGCCTTGTCAAAAGCAATCTCCATTTCTCACCCCCTAGTCAAAAGCATGCATAAAATCTGTTGCTTTATCTGTTAATACCCTCAGGATTTCTGCCACCTTGCTGTATCTAGCATCGCACTGGAAAACCGAAGTTCCTCTGAAAGTGCAGTATAAATAAGCATCTCAGAGAAGGGTGCATGAAATCAAAGGGCTCACTGCCTAATTTCCCTCAGAGCTCAATTCTTGTAGTAGAGAAAAAGAAAATTCAAGATTGAGCAGAAAGAGCCATGGAACACAGTGTTAATGAAGGAACAAAAGGTAGATTTCCCAGTCTGCTAAGGCCACTTTGGCAGCATAAAGAGGTCATATTCTAGCAAGCAGAGAATTCCCCTTGTGTTAGGAAGCATCTGCACTATGCTGTACTCATCCTCACTGGCATCAGGTCACTGAGGATATTTGCTCAAAATCTCATTTACACCAACGCCTCTGGCACTAGATGGATGTAAAACTCATCAGAGGTCAGAACCAGCCCCAGCATCATCATTCTTACCTCTTTCCCTCACTTCCTTTCTTCCTGGGTGTTGGAGGGAATCCCCGTGACTCACCTGGACTATCTTGCATGTATCAGGAACTATGGGGAACATTTCATTTATTGGCATATTTTTTGCACTGCCTGAGATCAGACAGCTTCAGGAGTATCATTCATACACTTGAACTCCAGGATAGCCACAGATAGAGCCCCAAATAACTAAACAGCAACTCTGGAATCACAGGCTGAGAATTACTAATATAAAGCATCAGGGAAAGGATCAAATTTCTGGAGGAATACAACAACAATGCTAAAGCCAAAGTCACTGAAATCCACAAGTCAAGCAAAACATATTTAATGAGTTCTTAGTAGAACAAAAGAAGTACAGACAATATCAATGCAGTTATTGTTGCCAGCATAATAAGAAGAAAAACAATATTTATTGTATGGAAGTTTATGTTAAATTTTATGTTAGTTGAGCTGTGGGCATGTTTATAAAATCTGTCATCTAATCAGACATTTACATTTATATAGGATTCTACATATGAAAGATTTAGGAAGTCTGGAGAAATAACAGAATAAAAATTAGAATAATATGAATGTTTGCAAACAAGTAGGGTTATTTTAAGTTCACAATTCAACATTGTGAATGATTCTGAGTGTATCATTGCCAGGCTTTAAGTACAAGAGCTAAACATCAAGGTTCCTATATCAGATGCAGCCAGACACAATGGCAGCAACTCAGCAAAGAGAAAGCCTAGAGGTTGAAAACAGAGCTAGCATAACCACTGGAAGTCTTTTCTGTTCTGGCATACCACATATGATCCAAATGGATAACAGTACTGGTCTAGATCCTTGACTGTATTGAGGAATACAGGTTGCAGCTCAGGAGGACAAGTGCAAAAGATGGTTTTGAGATACTTTTAGACTTCCTGTCATGGCTGATTTCCCACTCTGGCACTTCGAGTGCAGAAGTTGGGGGCCCACAAGTATTCTAAAAATACTGGCCACTCCAGGCTTGGATTAAGCTTCCAAGGTTACAACTTCTCTCTGACCTTGGATGGGTAGATGCTGCCACCACCCAAGTGCATTTAAAAAAACCAACCCTTTAGAACCCAGGAAGGTACACTTGGGAATCCTTCCTGTGGGGTACCCTCAAGCCCTTCACCCCCCCTCCCCAAGGGAAAAGCTGAGAAAGAAACAAAGGAAATCAGCTGATGCCGCCAGCTAATTAAACAACATATGCACAAACCTTTTAGGACACAAAAATCCAATCCTGTTCTTAAAAAAAGGGTAAATTTCATTAAAAACAAAAAGGAAGAAAAATATATTTGGAATTTAGGCTTTTTGCTAGATTTAAAACAACAACAACAACAATTACAAGAATTAAACATCAAGATAGCTCTCTTGAGGTGCAGTTTAAAGGTTACAAGCAAAACAAAAGCACCTGGGGTTAGCACAGGGGAGTCCACAAGCCATAAAGAAATAAGAGAGATAAACCTAATCGCGTCTTCCTAGACATTTCCTGATCTACTTACATATCTGGGGTTTCAAATGAATAGTTTCTAGGTATGATTTGATGATTTTTCATACCTGGCGCAAGCTTTTACAGCATAGTTCCAGCCCTGTCCCTGCTCTCTGGGAGAAGGGCACAGACAGACAAAAGGGGAGTCTTGTTTTCATTTTAAAAAGTTCTAGCCTTTCCATTGGCTCTTTTGGTGAGGTGCCCACTCCCTTTCTTTTACCTATGCATGCAGTCAGACTTTTTAACAGGTAAAGCAAGTAGAGAACAGCTACCAAGAGGGATTTTATAGCTAACTGGCTGGCTGGGTCCATAAAAGGGAGCTACCTCCCCCCCTTAATTTATCACATTTCACCAATCCTGGGGCCACTCAAGGGCCTCCAGAGCAAACTGTGCCAGCTGACAACAGTTCCAAATGACTGAATTGCTAGGGTATGCAGTGTTGTTGTAGCTGTGTTGGCCCTAGGATATTAGAGAGACAAGGCAGGTGAGGGAATATCTTTTATTGAACCAACTTCTGTTTGTGAGAGAGACAAGCTTTTGAGCTTACACAGAGCTCTTCTTCAGGTCTGGGAAACAGTGACACAGCTAAATACAACATGGAACAGATTTTTTAGCTTAAGCAGTAAACACATATTTCAAGGACAATTCAAGGTAAGATTGCCCATTAACACCCCTCCAGTCACAGTGAGGAAAGGAAGGGGGAAAATTGAATTGCTGGGGTGCAGGCATTCCCTGTTCCCCAGCCAGGGCCAATGCAAGGATATTCTGGGCCCTAGGCAAAACTTCCACCTTGCGCCCCCCCCCCCACCTTCCCCTGGAGCATCGCTTATTATAAACTTTCAAAAATGAATACTGCATAATGTGGCATTGTTCATTAGAATTAATACACGTTCGGCTTGAAAATTTATTAATTTCATTATTTAGTCTACATATTTAATTAAAATAAATGAATAACCTAACAGTGTTGACACAGTTATTGTTTTCACTTTGCACAACATAGCATGGATCTTAAAATAAACCACATACATTATACACAATACACTGTCACAGAGTAACATGTTATAATTTAGAATTTATTTTTCCGTGCTTTCAGTTGAGCAAATTTAGAAACAAGTTCCTCCAAGTCCATGCTACGAGCAACGTCATGTTCTATTGACAAGGTAGATAGCCCAACAAGTCTTTGTTGCAACATTGATGTTCACATGTATGTTTTTATCAACTTAAGCTTCGAGAACCTTCGCTCACCACAAGCCACAGAAACTGGGAGAGTCAAGAGGATGCAAAGAGCAATAACTGTGTTGGGGACTCTGTCAGCTTATTTTTCCATGTGAAGTTCAATACATCTTGCGGTGATGCACTCTTTTGGACTTGTCTTGCCATAGCTTGCAATTCATTGCACAAGTCAAAGGCATCGATATCTTTGGATTCACCATGTTGCAAAGCTTGCACCAGATTCAAGCAATGTTCCATAATTTGCATTGGTGTTGTATTTTGCAAACTGTAAATATCATATAGGAAGCCACATACTGAACTAATTTGCTGCATCAATGTGATATTTTCTTCGACCGAACGTATTGCTGTGTCGATGGCTGCATAGTAAAAGTTCACTTTGAATTTTTCTTTCGGATTATAAATAGGTTCGTCATCTGCTTCATATGTGAACTGCTTCCTCTTTTTTCTAACACGGACTGGATCTGGTTCAAAAAGTGCCGGTACATCCAACTCCTCCGCAAGTTCACCTGCATCTACCAATGTTTTCTCAAAGTCTGTGTCGCTTCTGCGGCCCACAAGAAACTTCTTGGTTTCTCCAAGTTGATTAATGGCGTCATGTATGTCGAATTCTTTCCCCTGAAGTTGTTTGCTAGTCATGTTGATCTCAAACAATATGTCATATCACACAACAAGAGAAACAAGAAACTTGAAACTAGAAATGGCATTTGCAAGATCCTCTGCATCAACTCGTGACGTATTGCCAGACGATCCTGTTAGAGTAGTGTCATCATAGATCTCTATCGGAGCATCACAGGTGTCACCAAGCTGATAGCAAAGAGGTTTTAAGGCATCGATTTGACTTTCCCATCTTGTTCACTCCATGGTTTAACCATGATATGTGGTGTGCTAGAACTTCCCAGCCATGCGTAGAAGCTGAGAAATACACACAAACACGTTGAACTAAATCAAAGAAGGCTGTTGCCTCCAAGCAACACTTTGCAGCATCATTAACAACCAAATTCAATGTGTCTGTATTCACACTGTCAGTCTTGGCAGGACCATCCTGGAATGGATGGAGAGACTCAGCTAGGGAGTACTGCAGGTGCCTGCTTGCCCTACACTCCTTTCCCTCTCCAGTACTGCATAGTTGGGGCCAATCAATCGCTATTTGCATTTCAAGCCATTAGTGCAGCTCTACATTTCCCTTTAGCCCTGATCTCTCTTTGGGCACAGTGTCTCTATGGCTTTGTCCCTCTCTTCCTGCCTGGGTCCCGGTTTGCAGAAAGCCTCAGCTCAGGGCAGCTCCAACCGTTCCCCGCTGACAAAGGCTGGGGCAGGGAGAGGGGCACCGGGGCAGCTCAGCTCTGAGGGCTGCTGTCCTCTTCAGTCACCTGAGGGGAGCACGGACCAGCAGCACGGACAATGCACTGGTGTCCTCTTCCTCTGCATGAGGCTCTTTTGTTCTCGGTGGGCAGGGGTGCTCTCCGTGCCCCCGCTGGGGCTGAGTGTGGAGGCTGAGCCGAGGCAGCCGCCCGTTTCTTTGCCAAGACCTCGCTTTTTGGTGCCCCCAAATCTTGGCGCCCTAGGCGGATACCTAGTTCACCTGTGGTTACGCCTGCCCTCTCCCCAGCCCCGCCTTCTGTGCTGGCAGTAACGAGAGTGAGTGGTCCAGAAATCACTACAGCAACTCTGCACCATTAGAGAATCTTCCAGGGGGGTTCATAGATTCCAAGGCCAGAAGACAATTGTGATCATCTAGTCTGACATCCTGTATAACGCAGGCCATAGAACTTCACCCCAATAATTCCTAAAGAACATCCTTTAGAAAAACATCCAATCATTATTTTAAACTTGCCAGTCATGGAGAATTCACTACAACCTATGGTAAATTGCTCCAATGGTTACTTATTTTCAAAGTTTATGCCTTATTTCTACTCTGAATTTGTCAAGCTTCAGCTTCCAGTCATCAGATCATGTCATACCTCTTTCTGATAAACTGCAGAACCTGCTATTAAATATTTGTTTCACTTCTTGATTGCAATCAAGTAATCCTCTAACCTTCTCTTTGTTAAGCTAGATAGATTGAGCTCCTTGAGCTATCACTATAAGGCAGGTTTTCTAATAGTTTTCTAATAGTTTAATCCTTCTCATGGCTCTTCTCCGAACCCTCTCCAACATATAGCATCCTTCTTGAATTTCAGGCACCAGAACTGGACACAGTATTCCAGCAATAGTTACACCAATGCCAAATACAAAGGTAAAATAACCTCTTTACTCCTAGTCAAGATTCCCGTTTATGCATCCCAGTATCACATTAGTTTTTTTGGCTACAGTGTTACACTGGGAGCTCATGTTCAGCTGATTATCCACCACAACCCCACAATCTTTTTCAGGAGTCCCCACTTCCCAGCAAAGAGCCCCACATCCTGTAAGTATTGCCTACATTCTTTGTTCCGAGACGTATACATTTAGCCATATTAAAATACATATTGTTTGTTTGCACCCACCTTATCAAGCCACCCCAATCCAGGCCAAACAGAGGGGCGGGGGGGGGGCAGGAGGGCCATTTGGCCTCGTCCTTAAGCTCAAAGGGGGCCTCAAATTTAGACACTTGTTAATTTTTTGGCATTTGATAAGTTTTTCAACTTTTTTTTTATGTGCATCCCTATCGGACCAAAATTGACACACACTCTCAGCTTAGAGCTGCAAATTTAAACAAAGAGATGTGAAAGGCATTTGTTAAATAAAAAAATATTCATAGAATCATAGAATATCAGGGTTGGAAGGGACCCCAGAAGGTCATCTAGTCCAACCCCCTGCTCAAAGCAGGACCAATTCCCAGTTAAATCATCCCAGCCAGGGCTTTGTCAAGCCTGACCTTAAAAACCTCTAAGGAAGGAGATTCTACCACCTCCCTAGGTGACGCATTCCAGTGTTTCACCACCCTCTTAGTGAAAAAGTTTTTCCTAATATCCAATCTAAACCTCCCCCACTGCAACTTGAGACCATTACTCCTCGTTCTGTCATCTGCTACCATTGAGAACAGTCTAGAGCCATCCTCTTTGGAACCCCCTTTCAGGTAGTTGAAAGCAGCTATCAAATCCCCCCTCATTCTTCTCTTCTGCAGGCTAAACAATCCCAGCTCCCTCAGCCTCTCCTCATAACTCATGTGTTCCAGTCCCCTAATCATTTTTGTTGCCCTTCGCTGGACTCTCTCCAATTTATCCACATCCTTCTTGAAGTGTGGGGCCCAAAACTGGACACAGTACTCCAGATGAGGCCTCACCAATGTCGAATAGAGGGGAACGATCACGTCCCTCGATCTGCTCGCTATGCCCCTACTTATACATCCCAAAATGCCATTGGCCTTCTTGGCAACAAGGGCACACTGCTGACTCATATCCAGCTTCTCGTCCACTGTCACCCCTAGGTCCTTTTCCGCAGAACTGCTGCCTAGCCATTCGGTCCCTAGTCTGTAGCTGTGCATTGGGTTCTTCCGTCCTAAGTGCAGGACCCTGCACTTATCCTTATTGAACCTCATCAGATTCCTTTTGGCCCAATCTTCCAATTGGTCTAGGTCCTTCTGTATCCTATCCCTCCCCTCCAGCGTATCTACCACTCCTCCCAGTTTAGTATCATCCGCAAATTTGCTGAGAGTGCAATCCACACCATCCTCCAGATCATTTATGAAGATATTGAATAAAACCGGCCCCAGGACCGACCCTTGGGGCACTCCACTTGATACCGGCTGCCAACTAGACATGGAGCCATTGATCACTACCCGTTGAGCCCGACAATCTAGCCAGCTTTCTACCCACCTTATAGTGCATTCATCCAGCCCATACTTCCTTAACTTGCTGACAAGAATACTATGGGAGACCGTGTCAAAAGCTTTGCTAAAGTCAAGAAACAATACATCCACTGCTTTCCCTTCATCCACAGAACCAGATTATGTCTCTCTCTTTTTTTGGTGCCTTATTTTGTTTTCATGTGTCGTAATTTTTTATTTTTATTGTGGCTAGGGGCCTCAAAAGTTGGAAGTGGCCCGGGCCTCTCTGGACCTCTGAAAGGGGCCTGATCCTGATTTCTCTGTATCAGCAACTGGACCTTCTCAATATTTACCACTCCCCTATTTTGTGTGTCATCTGCAACCAACAGAAGCCCAGGATCTGTTTGGTATGAGCAAATTGTATCCAGTTCATAGACTGAAAAATACATCGCCGCCAATCGTTAAAGAACTTTGTGCTTTAAGCATTGTTACATAACTTTCTAAGTACAGAGATAGTTTAGAAAATTTTAAATCACAGCTGAATATATTAAAACATTTGTGGTAACTTCTCACATACAATTTCTGTTAAGTAATAGAACATATAACTTCTGGGTTAGTATTATTAAGCAGAAGTTTGATATTGAGAGTTTCAGTCCTATTCCATTGACTTTAAGGGTTGTATGAGCGTAAATAAGAAAAATTATTTCCTTTGGAAAGGCCAATACTAAATGCAGGCAATGCAAAAAAGCAGCTGGCGTACCAAATAAGAAGAGTCACAGGGCTGCGGTAATGGTGAAACAAAAACAACATTTAAATTAAACAATTGCCAGTAGAAAGAACATGCATAATGAGACATTGGACAAAAAGTATCTGTATGGATGCATGTATCCCAGTAGAACCTCTCAACTGAAATTAAGGAAAAGATGGACTTACCTTTGAACTTAAATTTGAAATAATTTCTTTGGTAAAATGTTATTGTTGATTATCTAAGAAGTTCTCCATATCGTTTTATCTGAAACCAACATTATGTAGTTATGTGAAAAGTGACTTTAAAGAAAGGCATTGAGAGGCTCCATATTTATTGTTTTTCAGTTACTTCCAGACCAGTGTGCTTACTTCACAAGTAAAAAGATGGATGTTTACAATTGCCAGTCCTCCAGTCTCAAAATGGGCTCTCAAAATGAAACTGGGTTCTTTATTCCTTCTTGAGCATCACCACCAATAATAAAGATTTGAGGGTGAAATTTTTCATTTTTATTATTTTGTCCAGAGGAGTTTTTGAAAAAGTCTAAAGAGAAATCTATTCAGCCACCTTGAACTTTTGTACCTGGAAAATAATACGTTTGTTCTAAGTTTAATTCAAAAATTCTCCAAATCCATAACTCAACAATGGCCAAAACAGATTGTGCTCTAAATTGGCTTGTTTTGTAAATCACAGTAAACAGATACATTTGAAGGAAATTGGTTCAGTAGTGTTGAGAGATTCTTCATGCTTGTGCACTCAAATTTTGTGTTCAGTTTGTTGGCTAGGAACACATTAGGCAATTGGTTGTGAGAATGCACAGGAGACCTTATTAATCTGGTTTTCTGATCAGTTAACAGTGGCTCCAAATGTCAGGAATGCCTGCATGTACTTCATCACCGCATGCATCAGGATTCTAGGAAGTCTGGGATACTGTAAAATCCTTAAGAGGAAATTCATGTTTCTATAACACCCAAAAGTGTACTAAGTGCTTTAAAGACAAATGTGCAGACAGGGTCCCTGCTCTGAACATGCTCCAATCCAACAAACAGATGTGGGATGAACTGCAACAGAAAGGATTAATTGATACTATTTCTAATGATATATAACAGACTTTATTTTAAGGGGAAAACACCATTATTATTAGGTATTAGTTGTATCCTGGTAGTATCAGAAGGTCCTAATCGTTGTCAGGACATCACTGGGTACATCTACACTGCAAACAAAACAAAAAAAAATACCCAGCCCATAGCAGAAAGTCTCAGAGCTGGGTCAACTGAATTGGGCTTGCAGGGCTTATGCTACAGGGCTTAAAATAGCAATGTAGATGGTCCTGCATGGGCTGCAGTCTGGGCTCTGAAACCCAAGAAGGGGGGTGGGTCTCCAAGCCTGAGCTTCAAGGCTGCCTTAAAGAGCTTACATTCCAAAAACAGGACAAACTAGTAGTCACAAAACAACTAACAAGCAATCTCTCAATTTTCCAATTCCTTCTCCATTCTCCTCTCTGACCAGCTTCCAGTCAAAATCTTTCCCAGCCCTTGTTCACCCTAGGGGTATGTCTATACAGCAAATAAAAACCCACAGTTGGCCCATGCCAGCCAACTTGGGCTCAAGGGACACAGGCTGCAGGACTGTTTCATTGCTGTGTAGACTTCCAGGCTTGGGCTGGAGCCCTAGCTCTGGGACCCTCCTAGAGCCCAGGCTCCAGCATGAACTCAGAAGTCCATACAGTCACGGGTGTGTAGTTGCTTTGTAGACATTCTCTAAGTGCCCTCCTTCCTTTCACTCTAACTGGCCTCATACCAAAGCACTCCACCCTGCTCTGGTCGAAGGAGTTGACAGGATGGCATGGGATGGAAAAGGAAAAAACAAAGGAAAGAAGACAAGGTGTGTGGCCTGAAAGTTCACTCCTGGCAGCTGCTCCCTGCAGGGGAAGGGAGAGGGGACCAAAATGATCTCTCCCTTCCCCCATATTTATGAATGTAGACTCTGGAGTGTGAACTGTTCGGTGCAGGGACCTGTATTATTCTATGACTGCAAGCCACCTAAAAAACATTGGGTTCTATATATAAAATAAGGCAAAAATTTAATTCTAGGTCCTGATTTATTATTTTCTCTTTCCTTTTTAGGAAGCTTCTAAATTCAGTAAAAATGTGATGGGGTGGGAGTATTCAGAGTGTGAACCCCTCACAACTTCATCTACCGACAATACAGGCTGAGTCATGAAGCAACAACCATAACCATATTTTAGAATTTCTGGGGAAAACAAATCAGCATTGACAGGTTTATGAAATATTGTGCTTTTATTCCTATATGTGAAAACACAAACAGTCATTTATCTATCTAGTCACCAATGCAAGTTATTTATGTGGGTACACTGTACAAATGGAAATACCATGAGTAAGTTAAATTTCAGTCCTGGACTGGGAAATATGCTTCAGAGATCTTTGAATAATTTTCTCTTTAAAAACACTGGCTTGGCCAATTAGTTTAAACACATCAGTAAATATCTGAGATCAGGAGACTTTTACAGTTAAATTATTCATCAATCTTAAAAGGTTTACAGTTTCAGAGGTAAGAAACTAAATGACAAAATTAGGCTGGTCAAATGTATCATCTTTTAAAAATAATTAGAGCCAAATCTTTCTGTACAGACATGCACAAAGGAATCTGCACGATGGATCAACTTCAGGCAACCCCTGTTTTAAGTGTTTACTTTAAATCAGGGGTGGGCCAAAGTTTTGGCCCAAGAGCCGCATCTGGGTATGGAAATTGTATGCTGGGCCATGAATGCTCACGAAATTGGGGGTTGGGGTGAGGGCTCCATCTGGGGGTGTGGGCTCTGGTGTGGAGCCAGAAATGAGGAGTTCGGGGTTCAGGAGGGGGCTCCGGGCTGGGGCAGGGGATTGGGGTGGGGGGGATGAAGGGTGGACTATGGGATGGGGATGAGGGGTTGGGGGGGCAAGGAAGGTGATCCAGGCTGGAACCAAGGGGTTCAGAAGGAGGGAGAGGGATCAGGGCTGGGGCAAGGGGTTGGGGCCTGGGAGGAGGCCAGAAGTGCAGGCTCTGGGCAGCACTTACCTCAAGCAGCTCCCAGAAGCAGTGGCATGTTCCCCCTCTGGCTCCAATGGGGAGGCGTGGCCAGGCAGCTCTGTGTGTTGCCCCATCCGCAGGTGCCGCCCCTGCAGTTCCCATTGACCACGGTTCCCAGCCAATGGGAGCTGCGGGGGCTGTGCTTGGGGCGGGGGCAGTGTGAGAAGCCCCCTGGCTGCCCCTTCGTATAGAAGCCAGAGGGGGGATATGCCACCACCACTGCTGCTGGGAGCCGTGCGGAGCCACGGCATGCACAGAGCAGGACCAACCCCCAATCCTGCTCCCTGGCTGGAGCGCTGGAGCTGGGCAAGCCCTGGACCCTGCTCCCCGGCAGGAGCTTGAGGGCCGTATTAAAATGTCTGAAGGGCCGTATGCGGCCCCGGAGCCATAATTTGCCCACCCCTGCTTTAAATGATCCAAAAGGTTCTAGTAACTCTTTTTCACCCTGTAACAAGGAGAGGCAACGCTACTAGGCAACCAATTTGTTCTGGTTCCAAACATGATCACTTAACTCAAGTTCCACTAACTGTATAACAAATCACTGTATTATTATTACAGTAAATTCTGAAGGAAGTTACATAATGTGCTACATCATATGTAAAGGGCAAAAAGTGGATGTAAGAACTAAGAGTTCGTGAAGTGTCCTGTGGAGGGGCACAACTTTAAGGGCTCAATGCTGCAAGGTACGGAGCACTCCAGCCCTGATCCAGCAAAGTTTTAGGCACATGCTTAAATTTGAGCGTGTGACTAATGGCATTGACTTCAACGGATCTGCTCACATGTCTAAAGTTAAGCATGTATTCAAGTGCTTTACTAGAGCAGGGCTAGAGTTCTCAGCGCTTAGGACTGAGCTAGCCCTGAGTACAGAAGATGTAAAGAGAGGGAGTATGGTGGGGAGTAAAAAAGTAAAAAGTGAGGATGGCCAAATGAGGGAGACCAAATTCCTCTTTCAGTTGCATGTGATGCTGAATGAATTCATACCAAATCATTTATTGAAAAAATCTAATACCTTTTCTACTCATGGGAAGTTTATTATTTTCTTAAATTTGTTATTAGAAACTACTTACAGAATATTTACTTCAAATACTTTTTGGTCTGTAGATTGTTCACAAGCAGTATTCAATATCCAAAGCACCTGCTGTGGTAGCTCAGCTTGGACAGGTAAATCACATGGTATTGTTATCAGGGAAAAGTAACGTG
Source organism: Lepidochelys kempii (assembly GCF_965140285.1). Taxonomy (NCBI): domain Eukaryota; kingdom Metazoa; phylum Chordata; order Testudines; family Cheloniidae; genus Lepidochelys; species Lepidochelys kempii. The sequence goes on from NC_136388.1 coordinate 31,304,310, forward strand.
TGCATAATGTTCAGAATTAGGTCTGTGACTGAGTTCAATATTTATTTTTTCCATTAATATTTTCCAATATTTGCTTAAAGTTCACTGTTTCCATGAGCATTCTCACCAATAAACTCATTCACGAGGGTATTCAGGGAAAGCAAACTCAATTTGTCATTTTTTTCAGTTTGTTGTGGCCATTTTTAGATGTATTTACTCAGCTATATTACAACCAAGCAACTCCTCTGAAGTCATTGTCGTGGCCTGGACATAACTGAGAGCTCAATTAGGTCCAAAGATTTAGAACATTTAGGGCCTTGACTGCATCTTGTAGGTACTGTCTCAGAAGAAGCACTTAGAGGCATTTTGACTCATAGGGTGAAATTATGGCCCTATTGAAGTCAATAGTAAAAATCCCACTAACATCAATGGGTCCAGGATTTCATCCATAGAATCTTAATGGTCCCAGGTACTTGGACACTGAACATCACTTTATGGGATGCAACTTATTCTGACTGGCTCATTGAGGGAGGGGAGTAGAGTCAGAACAGGGATCTCTGCCTACTCCCTGCCCCTGCTGAAGCATTATGCAGCCCTGTTACTTTGTGCCCTCTCCCCCACTACTCAACCTTAAAAAGTTGAACAAAAATCCAAGAAAGTCACTTTATACCACTTAGGCATCTGATGAAGAATAATGTTTTTTCCTTTATTTTCTAATTGTTTTAAACCCAGTTAGCAGCTGACAGAGATTTTTTTCCCCCATTTAAATTCTATGGCCTGTTACTACTTTGCAGCTGAAAGAAAACCTACATTTTATTTTGAGCAGAATATTTCAGAACTCCATCACAACTTGCAAGGGACGTTTTAAAAATTGTAATACCACTGAACTGCTGCAAAGTTGGAGAAAAAGTCAACAGCTAGGGGGAAATGATGTTTAGAGCCACACGCAGAAAGAGTGTAAATATTTTATCATTCGAGCTACTCAGCTATTGGATATGAAAACTTGAGTATTTTTTAATTATTATTTACCAGGGTGTGAAGGCTACATGAATGCACTGGTTTAGGGTATCTCGACATTAAAACCACTACTTTCATTCTCGCTAAAGTCCTTTCAACTTGTGCAAATGGTTCCACCATTTAAAGAAGTTCTGGTGAGTTTAATCTTTCACCCTCTGCTTCATTATAACAAAAAAACAAAAAACCCCAACACCAACTACACCCAAACACACTGTGATCATGAGTGAGTTCAATTTGAGTGACATATGTTGGAGGTCTCATGCTGCCAGTACTAAAACATCCTTGGAATTTCTAAACATTATAGATAATTTCCTAACTCAAAAAAGTGTTGCATCCAACACAGGGGAATTTTCTATTAGACCTTTTCCTAACAGATAAAGAGGAACTGATCAGAGAACTAAAAGCCAATTGTATCTTAGGTATAAGTGATCATAACTTGATCACATTTATAATATGCAAGTGGAATAAGTCCAAATGAGTAATATATATACTTGGAGCTTTAACAGGGCCAAATTCATAATGCTGAAAACAATTATGAGCCAGATCAGCTGGGAGGAAGAATTTAATCAGAAAAATGTGAATAATTGGGAATCATTTAAGAACACCTTACTAGATGACCAAAAAGCCACAAGCCCACAACTGAGGAAGAAAGCTGTGCTGGTTTAAAAACAACCTGGTTAGAGAGGAAGAGAAGGCAGAAGTAAAAAATAATAATATATGACAAATGGAAGAAAGGAGACGTCGATAGTAATGAATATAAATTGGAAGTGAGGAACTGCAGAAATTTGATAAGAGCTCAAGAACTCATTTCCCATTTAGGCACCTGAACAAGTGATACTTAAAAAAACCCAACATAATTTAGTATGAAGGTTGTTGAGCTTTCATGAAAATCTAACTATTATTTAGGTGCTCGTCTGAAAATCCAACCTGACTTTTATTTAAAGTGGAAACATCGTAGACTCTATTCTCTCAGGAACACTCAGGAGATATACACTTAAACGGCAATTTTTCATGTCGTCAGTAGGAGAGTCCTGTAGCTCACTTCATTTACATGATTTGTATCATGGATCTACATGCTGTTGGTTTGCATTTTCTATCACAAATTTAAGGAAATTGCTGTATCTCTAACAAAAGAATAAATGAATAAGGTATGTACATGAAAGAGGAACTAAAACAAAAGCACACATTTAACTCCATTATAAAGTGCTGGTCAGTTAATAACTAAAAAATACAACTCTGTAAGTTCTTCAGATATGTCTTTACTTTGAGCTTTACCAAAATGGATATCTGAAAAACAACTGTGCACATTGAAGTCAATGGGTGCTTTTCCATTGACAATAACAGAAGCAGCTTCAAGACCCTGTAAAATGTATTTCAGAATTAAGCTATGCTAGTTTTATTTGTCTGTAAGTCTCTTTTGTATAAATTACAGATCACAGCACAAAGATATATGAACTGAGTGGTTTCCTAGAATGCCAGTTTTGAAGGTGCAGGAAAGTAGAGCCCACAATTTGAGTGCACAGCTATGAGCATTAACTTTTAGGATATATCTACACTGCAATTAAAAATCTGCAACTGGTCTATGCCAGCTGGCTCAGGCTAAGGGGCTGTTTAATTACCATGTAGATGTTTGGGCTCAGGTTGGATCCTGGGCTCTATGACCTTGTGAGGTGAGAGGATCCCAGAGCTCAGGCTGCAGACCTAGCCCAAATGTCTACACCACAATTAAACAGCCGCTTAGCCCAGCCCTGTGAGCCTAAGTCAGCTGGCATGGGCCAGCCATAGGTATCTAATTGCAATGTAGACATACCCTCAGTGCCTGGATCTGTTATATTCTTGAGGCTGCAGAGTGCTCGCTCACTCCACATTAAACAGAGTTCCACAGAAGAATACAAACTTAGTTTCCAGTTCATCTATTGAACAGGGCAATGAAAAAGGCTAGTCATATAAAGAACACTTGACTCTGGCAATGTTTGAACTTACATGCTGAAAAGATGCTAGAAACTTAGAACCAGCACACTTCAAGACCACAGATAAACAATAAACACTAAAATCTGTATTATTTTGTATGTTATCACTAACAACAAAGAATGCTATAAGGGACCACTGACATTTGACAGAGTTCTTAGGTAGAAATTCCTTGTGAATATAAAAATGTAAGAATGGCCATACTAGGTCAGACCAATGGTCTATCTAGCTCAGTAACCTGTCTTCCAACAGTAGCCACTGCCAGATGCTTCAGAGGGAATGAATAGAAAAGGATGATTTAATTGAGTGATCCATCCGCTGTTGAAAAGTCAGAGCTTCTGGCAGTGAGAGACTCAGGGAAAGCCAAACTATGTCCCTGATCATCTTGGGTATGTCCCTGATCATCTTGGCTAATAGGCATTGATGGACCTATCCTCCATGAACTTAATTTTTTTTTAACCCAGTTATACTTTTGGCCTTCACAATATCCACTGACAATGAGTTCCACAGGTTGACTGGGCATATATGAAAAAGCACTTACTTTTTATTGTTTTAAGTCTGCTGCATATTAATTTCATTGGGTGGTGCTGGTTCTTGTGTTATGTGAAAAGGTAAATAACACTTCCCTATGATTTTATGGGCCACTATCATAACCCCCATTCATTGTCTCTTTTCTAAGATGAACAGTCCCAATTTTTTTAATCTCTCCTCATATGTTTACTTTGCTTAAGAGCCTTTGGTGTGGAACTTTGTCAAAGGCTTTCTGAAAATACAAGTACACTATATCAACTGGATCATCCTTGTCCACAAGCTTGTTGACGCCCTCAAAGAATTATAATAATTAGCAGGCATGATTTCCCTTTGCAAAAGCTGTGTTGACTCTTCGTCAACAGATCGCGTTCATCTACATGTCTGATAGTTCTTTATTATTATTTTGTTCTTTATTATAGTTTCAACCACTTTGCTGATACTGAAATTAGGCTTACTGGCTTGTAATTGCCAGGATTGCCTCTGAAGTCTTTTTTTTTTTTTAAATCAGTGTTACATTAGTTATTCTCCAATCATTTAGTACAAAGGCTGATTTAAGAGGCAAATTTGTGATCTCAAACAGACACAGCGAAGATTTATCTACTGGAAACTATCAAAAGCCTCAGCTGGAAAGGGGCGGTGGGGGGGAGGGAAATGCATCCACATACACACACAGTCTAATACATAAGATAAAAGTAAAAATACAAAGTAAAAATCAAATTTTTTGTTTTGTGAGATTGTGAAGATCAAATATCTTAAATCCCTCATTTCTGATCTTGGGAGGTACAAAAAGGCAGGCAATAGAGATGTTATTGCGGATCTTGTTTTTCTGTGTTACAGGGGCCAAATTCTGCTAACTCTCACTTATTTTGAGCAGTACCCTCCAAGCTGGCAATCCTAACAACCTCATTGAGACTAACGGCCTGTCCACACATAAACACTGCAGTGGCACAGCTGCACCACTACAGATGCACTGTTGTAGCGCTTCAGTGAAGAGGCTACCTATGCCAACGGGAAGGCTTCTTCCATCGGCGTAGGTACTCCACCTACCTGAGAGTCTGTAGCTAGGCTGACAAGAGAATTCTCCCGTCGACCTAGTGCTGTGTACACTGGGGGCTAAGTCCGTCTGACTGCATTGTTCACAGGCATGGATTTTTCACAATTCCTGAGTGCCGTAGTTACACAGACCTAATTTGCTTGTATAGACCTGGCCTAACTCAATATAAGGATGACAAAGTTGGTACATAAATAAGACCTCATTTTCAATAGCAGAATGTAGTATTAATGTGCAACATCTAATCACCACAGAGGCTTTTTCTCCAGCTATTGGTTGCTTAGAAACATGGACGGTACAAAAATGCCAGAGTAATTCTTTGTAGGAACCTCCCACTGTGAATTTGTCCTTGTTCGTTGCAAAAGTTGCTAATGAATGACAGATACTGGAAAGGTTTCAGAGTAACAGCCGTGTTAGTCTGTATTCGCAAAAAGAAAAGGAGTACTTGTGGCACCTTAGAGACTAACCAATTTATTTGAGCATGAGCTTTCGTGAGCTACAGCTCACTTCATCGGATGCATGCCGTGGAAACTGTAGCAGACTTTATATATACACAGAGAATATGAAAAAATACCTCCTCCCACCCCACTGTCCAGCTGGTAATAGCTTATCTAAAGTGATCATCAGGTGGGCCATTTCCAGCACAAATCCAGGTTTTCTCACTCTCCACCCCCCCACACAAATTCACTCTCCTGCTGGTGATAGCCCATCCAAAGTGACAACTCTTTACACAATGTGCATGATAATAAAGTTGGGCCATTTCCTGCACAAATCCAGGTTCTCTCACCCCCTCACCCCCCTCCCAAAAACCACATACACAAACTCACTATCCTGCTGGTAATAGCTCATCCAAAGTGACCATTCTCCCTACGATGTGCATAATTAAGGTGGGCCATTTCCAGCACAAATCCAGGTTTTCTCACATCCCCCCTACCCCCATACACACACAAACTCACTCTCCTGCTGGTAAAACCCCTTCAAAACTGACCACTCTCCAAGTTTAAATCCAAGTTAAACCAGAACATCTGGGGAGGGGGGTGGGGTGCTAGGAAAAAACAAGAGGAAATAGGCTACCTTGCATAATGACTTAGCCACTCCCAGTCTCTATTTAAGCCTAAATTAATAGTATCCAATTTGCAAATGAATTCCAATTCAGCAGTTTCTCGCTGGAGTCTGGATTTGAAGTTTTTTTGTTTTAAGATAGCGACCTTCATGTCTGTGATTGCGTGACCAGAGAGATTGAAGTGTTCTCCGACTAGTTTATGAATGTTATAATTCTTGACATCTGATTTGTGTCCATTTATTCTTTTACGTAGAGACTGTCCAGTTTGACCAATGTACATGGCAGAGGGGCATTGCTGGCACATGATGGCATATATCACATTGGTGGGTGTGCAGGTATACGAGCCTCTGATAGTGTGGCTGATGTTATTTCACCCTGTGATGGTGTCACTTTGGATGGGCTATCACCAGCAGGAGAGTGAATTTGTGTGGGGGGGTGGAGGGTGAGAAAACCTGGATTTGTGCTGGAAATGGCCCACCTGATGATCACTTTAGATAAGCTATTACCAGCTGGACAGTGGGGTGGGAGGTGGTATTTTTTCATATTCTCTGTGTATATATAAAGTCTGCTACAGTTTCCACGGCATGCATCCGATGAAGTGAGCTGTAGCTCACGAAAGCTCATGCTCAAATAAATTGGTTAGTCTCTAAGGTGCCACAAGTACTCCTTTTCTTTTTGCAGATACTGGAAAAGAGATCTGAGTTGAACAAGAAATTGGCTGAGCCTAGCAACAACATTAAATACTCATATCAAAAGGCAACTCTACTCACAAATTAATTCCTTCATTGCTGGTTGAAGAGGAATATTCCTGGCAGTTGTTTCCAGCTCACCACAAAAGGAGGATGAAATCCTTTTTCACAAACTATAATTAGGAAAGAAACTGGTAGAATAGAAGTTATAGTCTATCTGCATGCCAAATCTGGGCCAGAAGACAACACATTACTTTAGTTCCCCGACCATGATTTTATCTAGAATTTAAAGGGAAAAGCCCAGGGAACAAAACCCAATATTCTCCTATACAGTATCTACATGGTTAAACACAAATATATTTTAATGTCTTTTCTCTTCATGAGTTGTATAACTTGATCAACAGCTTAGAACAGAGAGGAAGGGTCAGTGCTCTGACAATTGGCAGTGTGACAGAGAAAGCATCTGACTGGCATCAGGTTGGTCGCAAGGGATTTGTAATAACAAACGGTATTTAATATCTAGAGAACAGCAGGTGTGGAAAGGACCATCGGTGCTGGAAAATTTTATTTGCTGATGCTTTCTTAGTACTAAAAACAGTCACAACGCAGTACAACATTACAAGAAATTGTATGGTTTTGAAGAGGTATGTACTGTTTCTTTAAATCTACAGCAGAGAGCCAGCCAGGAGGGACCAGGGAATTTCCAGGCTTTGCAATGAAAGGGAAGGAAAGAGAAAGAAGGAGCAGCATTCGGATAATTATATTTTCCTTATTCTAGTCAAGTAACTTGTTCAGTATTAGAAGAAAGCAACTCTAGGACAGTATCACATGACAGAGTGTGTGGATGCGGGCATCAATGCTTACATATAGAAAATAATAAGACACCAACATCTCTGATTTGAGTTCAATAGCAATACTTAGTTACCACTCAAAAGGGCAGAGGTTTCAACTTCATCCATTTGTCAAATGCAGGCTCCTGAGACTATTTCTGCTGCATGATTAACAAATTAATAAGCAGAAATTCCATGACTACGATGCAGTAAGAGCGGCACACACTTTATAGCAAGTGCTAAAAGCAAAATGCTGGTATCATTTGTCAGGACTTGATTTGAATTCATTGTTTGAAAACTTTCATGCTAACAGACTTTCAATTCCTCAATCACAATAATTTATTATTAAGCCATTACCATTACTGGAGGGCTATGCAAACTGTTATGAATTGGCTTAATATCAGGAGTAATAATTTAACAATATTGTCCAGAGTGAATTGGACTATTTGGTTTCTTTAAAAAAAATTACATGATATTTCTCAATAAAATAACTACACTGCAATAACCTGATGAATAATCAGTTTTGGATTCTGGATTTAAAGTGCTATTTATCAGCAGCAATCTAGTATTGAAAGCAGAATTAAACGATGCATTTTTGTTTCCACACTACACTGTATCTGTGCAACCTCCAGTTTGCAAATTCATGCCAATTTTTCACTACAAGCCAGAGGGACTGGATAAAAAAAAATGCCCAGAACTCCCATTAATATTCAGCAAATAAACAGCTTTAGGACACAGTATAAGATATTAGCTTGTCTTTATATTGCAGGAATAAGGAGGGAGCTTTCATCATAGAATTTTTTAGATAAAGCAAAAATATAAAGTGCTACAAGGTTATTGTATGCAACAGGGATCCTAAGGTATTTGTTATTGTAAGTTCTTATTCGACTTAAATCAGATTAAAATATACTGCGCAACTTTGTGCCTGAACACATGCCTTCACTTTCAGATTTTAAATTTTAATATGTTGATCTTGAAAGAGCAGAATATAAATGAGGACTCCACAAATTTGACATTTCAGGGGTTTTGCTTTTTTAAGAGTTATTCAGGTGACAAAAGACTATGAAATGATTGTATGTACCAGGCAACTCTATATAGGTGGTGTGAAGCAGAGCTGGAGACAATTACAGACCTATGTATTGCTGCAGGATGACAATTTCCTGACTCTGACAGGCTATGTTCCGAGTGTCATCTTTCACTCACTTTTTAGGGCTTGTTTCTCTTTCCTTTAGTTTTTTTACTCTGAATTTTCATACAATATATTTTACATTTGTGAAAATTATGTAATGTTTATAAGATCCACAAAGCAAAGTACTTTAAATAAAGACTGTTTCTTTAAAATAAAACCTATACACCTACACCCTCATTGTATACATTAAAATGCTCTTGAAATGTGCTTTTTGCTAATGATATTTGGTCCTAAGTCTTTCTAACAGTGAAGGCAGACTCTTTGCCTTTGCAAGTTTCTCCAAGACGTCATTTAATTCTAGTATACCATATGTAGAAAAAATATTGCACTGGGGGAAAAAATATAGAAATGATTCCATGCACTATACCAAACTAGATTTACAGAATATAGTGTTTAAACACTGTTGTTTGGTCTGCTTTGACAAGGTAAATAGTGAAGATAATTGCTTATTAAACACATATATATGGAAATATATTTAAAAAAAAAAACACAAAGCAGTGAACAAACATAAGAGATGATTTTATGATAGGATGAAAATAGCTTGATATAGTGCTGTTTTTGGGAAATTCAATGTAGTTGAAATTGTTAAAGTTTAGTTTTCCTTTCATACAATACAAATATTTTAAGTGTTAATATCAGTAACTACAAATTGTAGTTAATATCAATAACTACAAACTACAGATCTTTGGCCCCTGTTCTGATCCATTTGTCGCACTCTGGCAGTGCAAAGGGGCTGAAAAGCTTCCTTAAAAGGGCAGCTGGGAATTCACCCTTGCATAGGAGAATTCTTGACTGGTATTGAAGCGACTCTGTGCCATGCCATCCTGACTGATGAGTGTGTAAGGAGTGCAAGGGGTCCCTGCAAGCGTCTGCAAGTTGTAAAGAAGATTCCGGGCTGCTCTGACTTGCACAGGGGGCTTGAAGCCCCCCCTACACATCCCTCAATCTTCATGTGCCAATCAGATATTTGGGGCATCTAAGGAACTGGACCAACCTGGACCAAAAACAGATCAACAACAGATATGCCTCATGCTTAACAATCATCTTTCTTGTTTTACATTCAAAAATAAAATCTAAAGCTTACCTACAGAATGGTTCACACAGCTAAAACTCATTTAACTCACAGAATAGTATGGGTCTCTAACTTATTAAGGCATGCAGGCAACTCAGAGAACATGCTTCACATATATGCTGGGATATTAAGCCACCACACACACAGAAGTTCAAATTCAGTATTTTTATTAAATGAAGCCAAGACAGACAAAAGCCATAATTTCACCCAGGTCAGGTTCTTTGGAACAGTACCAGAACAGCTACTATTTTATTTCTAATCTTTTTAGAATTTACAGGATTCTGGGATGTTGGTGTTTTGAGACCCTGTAAGAGAGAAATTCGAACTGTGAAGGGTGAAGAGGAAAAGCCTAAGAGCTGAAGGGAGTGAGGGGAGTTCTGAATAGTGTATCAATGAAAGAAAGATTTGACCTCAGGAGATCTATGGATCCTCCTACACTCAGGTGCATAAGGCGTCCACCAGTTTCCACCATTTATTTCATTCATGTGCTACTCTGTTCAAGCTTCTGAATATCATCTTGATTAATCTGGCTTCTTTCTTTATTATTATGGGTAATGTTTTTCTAGGTTGCCCTCTTTCTCTTTCCATGTGGTGTCCATATTATCACTTGCCATAGAAGTCATGTTGGTTGCATTCTTAAATCATGTCCTAAATTCCTTCATTTCCCTATCATATTTTATGCTTTAGATTGGTTTACTCTACTTAGAATTTCTGATGTTACAAGAAAGTCTTTCCAATGGACTCTGAAGATTTTCTGCAGTTGTTTATCTTAATTTCTGTTGTGGATTTCCATGACACTGCTCTATACAGGAAAACAAACATGATGCCAGTGTTAAAAAATCATATTTTTGTGTCAGCATCAGTCATAAAAAGAAAAGGAGTACTTGTGGCACCTTAGAGACTAACCAATTTATTAGAGCATAAGCTTTCGTGAGCTACAGCTCACTTCATCAGATGCATATCGTGGAAACTGAGCTGTAGCTCACGAAAGCTTATACTCTAATAAATTGGTTAGTCTCTAAGGTGCCACAAGTACTCCTTTTCTTTTTGCGAATACAGACTAACACGGCTGTTACTCTGAAAGCATCAGTCATGTTACTTTTCCAAATCTTTTCAAGTTATAAAAGTTATTTGCTGTTTTTGATATTCATTGCTTGACTTTTAGCTTGGTGTCACCATCACTGCACAACTCATTCCTTAGGCTGATAAAATGGCTTACTTCTAGCGTTTCTTCATCTACTCCAGTGGTTATGTTTGGGACACATATATTTATTTGGTCTTCCACCTGATGAATAAACCAAACTTGTTTTGCAGTATCTGCCAAAGGCTGGGTCTTTTCTTCCATTAAAAGATGTGTTGAACTAAACAGGACAATTTCATCAGCAAAAAATGAGGTCATTCAATTGTGTTTTATCAATTCTCCATAAAATTCTTTGGTTTCCTGCTGTGGTTACTTTCCTCATGACACACTCAATGCATTGCAAACAATGGGGACATCATATGCCCTTGCTTTAATCCAGTTGTCATTGCAAACCATTGACAGATGTCACCATCTCGGACTGTACATTTGGCATTATTGAGATACTTGATTGCTCTATTTGTGCTGTAGTATGCCATAATTTTCTGAAGACTGTCTCTGTGTACGCTGTCAAAAAGCCTTCTGGAAATCTACAAAATTTATCACAAGAGGTACTTGCCACTCCACAATTTGTTCTATAATATGTCTGAGAACATGGTCTGCATATGATCTCAACCGTGTAAAACTTGTTTGATCCTCTTTAAGTTGAAGATTATATTTGTTTCTTGTTACATTTATAGGGTGATGTTGCACATGATTTTCCAGGCATGGAGACTACTGCGATTCCAGTTATTACAGTTGGTAAGGTCTTTGACCATTTTACTCTAAGACCTATCTAACACTTGGTTGGATTCTTTTCTCCAACGCAAGGAAAGTATGGAGGACGATTGGTCACTTGCTTTAAGCAGCTTCTCCAGCTGCTTTCCCATTTTTGAATTTACTGAAGTATTCATTTTTTCTGCTGTAATATCTCCTACATCAACATCAAGCTCAAGTGGTAGGTCTTCACTGTGCATTTCTGATAGTTAGCTTGGGTTTTATCTATTTAAAACAGGCTGAACATGTTCTGCTAGTCTTTACCTTTGTTCTTCTTCTATATTAAGTCTTTTCATTTGAATCTTTAATATGGTCCTGGGTACTGCTAAAGTTCCCTGTTAGCTATTTGATAGCCTCATTCAAGTTTGTAAAGCCAGCTCTTTGACTAGCATCTTCAGCCTCTTGATGTTTTCTGTTATCTTTTTACCTTTTCAAGCACTCCTTTTTTTAACCTCTGTCTAGATCTTTGTGTTCTTCATGCCACTGTCTCTTCACATGTCTTAGCAGACATGAGTTTTACTCTTTTGAGCTGCTGATCAAGTAGCTTTGCTAATCCTTTCTTCCCTTTTCGATTTCATTATTAGAACGGTCTTTGCACGTTCTAGACAGCACACACTGAAGTTTTTCAACAGATTATTAGTGTCTTGGTTTTCTTCAGTTAACTCCATTAGAACGACTTCTGTTCAAGCTGAAAAGCACTTTTAGTATTTGGGCCTGTTACAGCCACGGCACAGCCAATAGCACTTCAATTTTTAGTAACCCCTTGAATTTAGTGTTGCCTAGTGCAACTGAAAACTTCCAACACCTAAATGTCATTTCAGCTCTGTGCCTGTTTTCACATCTGTAAAATGGGGATAATGATACTTAAAGTGCTTCGCAATCTACTGAGGAAGTGTTGTAGAAAAGCAGTGTATTATTTTAGCTCCAAAATATAAACACATAAATAAACAAACAAAGAAAAATAAAGGTGGATTACCCCAGAAATGGAGAAAATAACTCAGAATAACTGCAAACCCACAGGGACAAGTTGGGTGAGGTCCTATCTTTTATTGGACCTGAAGAAGAACACTGTGTAAGTCTGAAAACTTGTCTCTTTTGCCAACAGAAACTGGTCCAATAAATGATGACCTCACCCACTTTCTATTTCATATATCCTGGAACCAACAGCTACACCAATAGGCATATAAACACATCAAAATTTTTAAAACTGGCTTGTGTATTTGTGCCAGCAATTATTTATTGGTGCAATAAACGTCACTTAGATGTCTGAATAGCTGAATGGCCCAGCAAAATTTATTTAATGTATGTATTCTTTCAATATATAACAATTCTAAGAATCCATCTGGTGTGACACTTTGGGTACCTTTACAATAAATTAATCTCCACTTTATCAGATACAAAACAACAACAAATCGATGGACAGACATGTTGCCATAATTGTTACAAAACCTTAGCCAACTACCCTGTACCCCTCACCAATCTCTTCAAATGTCCAGGAAAAAAATATGATGTGCAGAGATTCCAGAAGGTAAACAAATCAAAGGCTTGGCAGAGAGAGGTGGTGTAAGGGTTAATTCCAAATTCCAGTGTCAAAGTTCCCTTGAGCATTCATAATGAATACTCGGTCAGTGGCTTCCTTGTCTTTAAATCAGTTACTTAGAACTATAAAGGATTGTCATTGAACCTATAAATAATTGTGGGCACAAAATTGTCTCTGTAATTACAAAACTACAGCCATAAAAAACAGAGATCCAGGAGAGAAGAGAATCAGAATATGGCCCTTGTTCTCTAATGAGATACTATACTAAGCCTTCAAACATAGTCTCCAAGGCCCTGATCTTGCAATCTGAGCCATATGGGCCACAGACATTTCAGGGCCTCTCTCTTGCAGAAGCAGGGCCACAAGCAGTTGACAGTCTGCCAGGTTGTGGCAGCCGAAAGCAGCTGAAACTTGTCAGAGGACGGGCCAACAGGGACAGCAGATAGAGGAGGCTTAGTAAGCTAGGGAATACACTGACTCATCAAAGCAAATGAAACAAAATGCATTACTGAAGAAAGAATCATTTACGAAAATTATTCAGGGAATTATTGGTTTCAGAGTAACAGCCGTGTTAGTCTGTATTCACAAAAAGAAAAGGAGTACTTGTGGCACCTTAGAGACTAACCAATTTATTTGAGCATAAGCTTTCGTGAGCTACAGCTCACTTCATCGGATGCATAGCTGTAGCTCACGAAAGCTTATGCTCAAATAAATTGGTTAGTCTCTAAGGTGCCACAAGTACTCCTTTTCTTTCTCCAGGGAATTATAATGAACAAATACTTTGAAAAAATTAGCCCAAATATGTTGGCTCTGGCAAACTTTTTTTTTGGCCTCCACTTTCTTCCTTCCCCACTACCTGTTTTTCTCCTTTGTTTTCACACTTCAATCACTCTAAAAACAAAAACCAAGACACACACATAGGATTTAGAGATGGGCCCAAATCAAAATCCTTATTCAAATACCCCTGAACTTTGTATCTTTTATCCATTTCTAATAAGATTTGCCTTATTGAACTAAATGAAAAGTACTTCAAGTCTGGAATCTTATATCCAAGAGTGACCAACATGTGATACTGCCCAAGAAAATGCCCTCAATGTGTCCAGGTGACCAGGAACATGAGTATATCTGCTGGAATCATGAGGTCTGATTAAAGAAGTTTTTATATACTTGTGCATACACAGAGAGAGATTTGTAAAAATAAATACAAATTCTACAGAAGATCATAAATCTCACATGCTCTGCTAAAATTACATGACAAGGAGAAGACAGACATTTTGAAAGTGTACAAGATTGCTAGGCCATATTCCAGTGTCAAGTCATAAAGATAAAGGTTGGAATAAGCTTTCGTTCCAGGGTAGAAAGAAAGTTTTCATTCCTGAAAGAAGCAGAGACCAGCTTGAGGAACCCAGAGGTGGTAAATCTAATTGGAGCAGAGCTGGAATATCATAAGCCACATGTAAGTGCCACATTGCCAGGGCATCCTGAACCAGCAGAGGCAGCCCCAGACACAGTCAATATCAGTCTGGGGGAAGCAGGGGTAGGCTGGCTGATGCACTGAGTTAGAACTGCCACCTCCAGGTGAAGCCCATAGATATACACATCTCTACTACAGTCACTTCCATTGATGTAGGAGGGGGATACAAATTGAAATATGACCAAACTGACTTTATTGTGACTTGAGGGGAAGGAATGGGAACAACCTGAAGGGCATCAGAAACAGGTTATTATATCTGATTGCAACACATGTTAATAATAGCAATGAAAGTAAACTGCCAGTTTATTACCTCTGACATTTACGTGTACCTTAACCAGTTCTTGAAGGGCAAACCCTGAAATCTTTTCTCTGGCACTAAACCCTCTGACTTCCTGCTAAAGAAAATTTCACACATTTATGTTAACTTGTGGAGCACCAAAACTTACCTCCCACCCATTGACTTCAATGGTAGTTTTGCCTGAACAAAGACTGCAGGGTTTGTAAGTATATTATAAATATATACCTAAGCAGTGTATTATGTTCAATTACTGCAGTGTTCCTTAAGTTCCTGTCCTCATAACTTCCTATATCCCTGTTAGTCACTCTAAGATAGTCTATTTACAGTAAAAAATGCTTAGTTTTTCAAACCAATGTGGGTGAGTAATGGTTCCATCAAGTAGGCATTGGAGCATGTCAACAAGCAATAGACCATGTACTAAAGCACACAAACAACAAAAACATCCACGACAATAAATTAGTTATTTTGCTACTGAAGTTCCCTGAATTGTGCAGGACCGCCACTGGAATAATAATTATGGTGCACAGTAATCATAACACAAACACTGTAACTGGGGATCTTTAGCAAAACACCTGTTTCTTATCCTGCATGCACAATATAGAATGTCTACATATTAAGTAGAATGGATCAGGTACTGAAATCAATCAAGTTGCACAGTTCTACAGAGGGCAGAATCTTGCCCACTTTGTGTATGACATTGCAGTACTGACATAAATGTCTGTTTTTCACATTTAATTAAATGGGAAAAGGCAAATGGATGGTTCTACAGTTCCTAGTACCGAACATGCATGGATTTACTAATTTAATTCAAAGTTCTGCTCACTGAGATAGCAGACTGGGCTACAGCTCATTTATGGAGGTCTTGGGGGAACAGCAGTCATACAATTATAACCCAGTAGAACAGAACACAATGCAGGACATTACGTCTAAAATAGTAGACAGCACTGGAAAGTCACAATTTTAGTTCATTCTTCACTGAGAAGGCTTCTTAAGAAATATAAACATTTAGACATAGATGGTTAGGGAGCCCACTCTGACTACAAGACAATTCCTGTATCAAGATCCTTTTTAGAACACAAACTTATTAAGGGACTGGATTCATCAAGGAAGGGTAACAAGATACAGTATTTTTAATTCTGTGCAAGGTCTCTGGTTCAAATCCAAGTCAGTGATTCGCAGTGGTTATGTTTAAATGGCTATCTAGTAGTCTATGTGAAATGTCATCGTACCTCAACCCAGTTTCTAACAGAGATGGGTCTCGTCAGTACTACAACTAAAATTAAGTCAGGAGACCTGATCAGACCATTGTTATCCCCGATCCAGAGTTCAATATAGCAGTGTAGACTGGATCCAATTGTTTACTCTACAATTTTTAAGCATAGTGTAATCAGCTCAGGTGACAATCATGTTGTGACCAGTCACCTGATTTGGCTAAAATTTTAATGTCAAAAAAGACTTAATTTACATTCACAGCAGAGATGGACAAAGGCTAAATTGTACTCTTCCATTTAGACATGGTCCATAGAGTGAGGGTTCATGTACTTGGACAGCATCATGTAAAGAAGCTTGCACAGCTGCTGACTGGCTACCTTTGTTCTATAGATCAGTAGAGGGTTTCAGTAAACTGAGCTCTCTCTCTCCAGTACCTGAGTTGTCAAATATTAAGTGACTTGTATATGTTTTAGTGGGAAAAAGGAAGGTAAACTGACCATCTAAGAGATCTCAGATTATTACTCTCATCTTAAGGCCTATTTGTGAGGTAGTAATTATATGATTGACCATATAGGGTCCTAATAAAAATACTGGTTTGACTTTGGTACTTGGGTACTAAAAATCCATTTTTTGGGGTGGAGCTCTATGCAAGAAGGTAGTTCTCTAGGACTGGGTAATCCTAGATCAGGGATACTGGGAACAGGGATGAGATTTAATATTTATTTTGATTTATAAATATAAGAAGTGCCTATTCTGGTCTGTGGGTACTTATAGCTAAAAACACAATACATCCATAAAAACAACAATACCGCATTTCCCAGCCCTCCCCCCCAAAAAAAGTCAGTCTAAAAAGAAAAACATCCTCTCTTCCCACCTTCTCAAAATCCTTCTGATCATCTTAACTCCCACCAAATGCTGAGTGAACAGAAGGGCTTTCCAAAATGCATGATCTATATATTTAGGGACTCAAGTGGCACCACCTCACTGTGCTGAATGCTTCCTAAATATATAAAAATAGAAACATCAACAGCAGTATATCTCTTCTCCTTTCCAGCTTGTAAAAGGTGAGATGTTTTCTGTTGTGCATTTTTGGTGGGGAGCATATTTTTTGTTCATGCATGCATGCGTGTTGGGAGGGGTGATTACGCAGTAAACATGGGATGCACCTGTTTGGGTAGAGTTGACTCAGGGCATGGAATGCCAAATCAAAGAGATGAGTTTTGAATTTAATTCTGAATACAATGAGGCATGTGGTCAATAGAATAGGGTTAATTTGGACTGGCTTGAGAGAAGCACACTGCATATCAAGGGAGTCTCACAGAGAATGTCCTGCCAGCCGTCTCCCCTCTTTTAAACTGAAGATAGAGCATCAAAACAAAAGTGAATGAACACTCTCTTTGGCCACACTGACTATTTGCTCAAAGATGGCAAGTAGAAAGAAAGAATTTTCGAGACCAAACTCAAGTTTTCCAGGTCAGAAAAGAGGCCAAGTAATAATAACAAAGAATAAAAGCTTTCAAAGCTGTTATGTCTTCACCCTTTAAAGCTCTTAAGAAAACTGCACAAAATTACTCCTATTAATTCAGGAAACAGCAAACATACAGCTCTTGGTAACCCATAGCAAGTATTTACTTACCCTTAGAAATTGTGATCCATTTTTGGATAAAAGCATTTTTGTACTAGGGCAATTTGATATGTGTTACCTTTGATGTGTGTTTCATCTAATGGCCAAATACAAATGCATCATATTGTAGGCTAACAGGTATTTCTCAGAAATGGTAGAAAAGTTACTGTAAAAAGCATTATTTCAGGTGTCACTCGTAGATTCATGTAGTGCTGGTATACTCCTGTACTGATTCTAGCATTAATTTTCTATAATTCAGTTTTGTAAAGCCAAGTTTCATAGGGCCACATTGTGAAACCCTTACTTCACCAATGAGCAACTGCTCACACAAGTAGTCTCATTGGTTTCACGGGGACTACTCCCTGAGTAAACACTCACTGTTCATATTGAGGGATTCCCAGCCTGGTCCTAGCAGGCTCCTAGTCTCTAAAGAGGTCAGCTACATATTATTCAAATTTAAATAGTCTGGGTCCACAGGTAATGATGCTCCTCTAGGTTAAATTGCTTTTAAACTGGTGTACCTCTATTGACTTCAATGGAGTTATTTACATCAGCATAAGGGAAAAGGAGATCAGACCCAGACTATTTCTCCACTAGACTTTCCTGCTTCATTCCACTTCATAACTCCAGTAAAAGAAGGTTTAATCGCTATCAGGAACTTCCTATGTCAACTATACTTCAAATTTAGCAAGTAGAATAAATTGTCCAAAGTGAGGCTGTCTAAACACAAGCCTCCTGTAGGGCACAGACCTATCATACACCTCATAGAGCTAATGAATCTCAGCTTGTTGTGTGTGAAGCCACATACAGCCATGCAGACTAAATATTCATTTATAGACAGAAAAAACAATCATGTCTAAACAGAGCTGATTGCATAGAGCCCAGGTTTTTTCCATTCATACACTACTCTGAAGTTTCTCCATTTCTTAACAGATTGACTCATTTGTCACCTTTTTGTATCCCCACAACAAACTATAAAGTAATTGCTAAAAACAATAAATACTTTTTTTATGGGATCTGAGACAAAATGATTCATGAGTTAAATACTTCGCTAAATTATCGGAGACCAGTTTCTGGTAACCATATAAAATGGCTTGTTGTAGCCAGGTGATGTTTTTTCAAAGCACACTAATTATGTCTTTTTTTAAAAAGGGAGCTAGTCTGTTCTAAAGGTTCACCCTACTCAAAGAATTACTTAGGTATCTTTGATTCTGACTATGTCTTCCCGTATTTTTTTTAAAAGGGTGCCCTTGTATTGTAATCCTCACTCCTCTTCCTGAGTCACTATCACAGCTCTGTCAAGTATTTGGCACAATATATTAGCAACGTTAGGTAGATTTCATTTGCTTAAAGAGCAAAAATATATCTGTCATAACCTACTTTTGCAGCTGCTTAAGATTGTTTTGAACTTAAGGATTGGCTAGCACTACTTGAGCAACAAGTTATCCCTTTTGTGTGGTTTTGGTTAAGTAGATAGACACATTGTAAAAGGAGAGAAAATTCCAGCAAAAAGATTACCGAGCTGTAAATGACCTTATGGAAAATGTTAAAATTGGGTATGTAACCAATCTCAAGGGCAAAATGAAATGATTGCTTAAGACTCTTATTTTGAACTCATGTTAGTGTATTGTTAAATAAGTCAGAATTGTTACTCTCCCTACAATGTGCATGATAATCAAGGTGGGCCATTTCCAGCACAAATCCAGGTTTTCTCACCCCCCCACCCCCATACACACACAAACTCCACAAACTCACTCTCCTGCTGGTAATAGCTCATCCAGACTGACCACTCTCCAAGTTTAAATCCAAGTTAAACCAGAACATCTGGGGGGGGGGGGGGTAGGTAGCCACTCCCAGGAGTGGCTAAGTCATTATGCAAGGTAGCCTATTTCCCCTTGTTTTTTCCTCCCCCCCCCAGATGTTCTGGTTTAACTTGGATTTAAACTTGGAGAGTGGTCAGTCTGGATGAGCTATTACCAGCAGGAGAGTGAGTTTGTGTGTGTATGGGGGTGGGGGGGGTGAGAAAACCTGGATTTGTGCTGGAAATGGCCCACCTTGATTATCATGCACATTGTAGGGAGAGTGGTCACTTTGGATGAGCTATTACCAGCAGGAGAGTGAGTTTGTGTGTGGGGTTTTTGGGAGGGGGGTGAGGGGGTGAGAGAACCTGGATTTGTGCAGGAAATGGCCCAACTTGATTATCATGCACACTGTGTAGAGAGTTGTCACTTTGGATGGGCTATCACCAGCAGGAGAGTGAATTTGTGGGGGGGGGTGGAGGGTGAGAAAACCTGGATTTGTGCTAGAAATGGCCCAACTTGATGATCACTTTAGATAAGCTATTACTAGCAGGACAGTGGGGTGGGAGGAGGTATTGTTTCATATTCTCTGTGTGTATATAAAGTCTGCTGCAGTTTCCACGGTATGCATCCGATGAAGGGAGCTGTAGCTCACACTCAAATAAATTGGTTAGTCTCTAAGGTGCCACAAGTACTCCTTTTCTATTTAGGAGTAGAAATTTCTCGATAAGGATCTCAAAACACACAAGCCTCATAACATCCTTTTGAGGCAAATAGTAGCATTTACTTATTACCACAGAGAAAGCAACCACTGATTTGGGGTACTTCCCTTTGTGAGCACCTATATCACACACTCCTTAGGCCCAGTCTTCAGAAATACTCAGTCTATGCAAACTAGAGTTAACTTCAGTGGGAGATGTAGGTACTCTTCAACTTTGAATGACAGGCCCTAGGTGTTCCAATTTAGAAGCCCAAAGACTGAGGCATCCAAAATCAGTGGCTACATTTGAGGGGGGAAAATGGGTCTAAATGACTTGTCCATAGTTGCATGGAAAATCTGACTATGCCAGCTTCCTACTTGCTATAACTAGATATCTAATACAATACATAGGCACATGCCAAATCCTCAGCCAGTGTAAATCAGTGTAGATCCCTTAATTTCAATGATGCTGTACCAGGTTTACACTCACTAAGGATCTGTACCTGAATGAACATCAATCTGCAGAACATACAAATATTGTCTCGACTCTGCAGAATAATCATTCCACAAAACAAATTCTTTAGCCAATACCAGCTTTTCAGGTGGAAGGAGTTTATTATTCAGTTGGACAACATAAGCAAAAAACAAAGAAAAATTACTCTGTATTTAAAAGTATATGGAAACGAGACAAGTCAAGTATTTTTACAACAAACTATTATAAGTGAAAAAGTAAGATGTGTCAAAGTGCTCTACAAACAGTATGTAATAACTACTAGAGCCCAAAGGAGCTAATCTAAGATTAAATTTTCAGTTTTTCCTCAGAAACTCATTTTTTAATGGACTGCTGTAAAATGGTATCTTTCTCCAAATTCTGAACTGCCCCCTTTTTACTTCCCTCCCCCCTTCTTTGCTGCTACTAGAGCATCTTTCTCTTCCTCAAACAAATTTTGAAATCAGTTTTAAGAGAAAACTGGGTGATTGGAAATGAACTGATTGCTCTCAGGAGAGTGATAGGGACTGTGTCAGTCTTTACTAGCAGAGTAAAAAACCTTGCCTAAAATTAGGGTTACCATACCTGAACGTTCAAAAAAGAGGACACTCCATGGGAGGGGTGGGAGGATATTTGCACCAGTATCTACCAACTTGCGTTGTATTAATGTGTTATTATACTGTTATATATGCTGTGCGCTACATGTTGTCTATATTGAGTATATACAAGAAAAAGTGATATGCCTCAAAAGTGAAGTTTAATTACTTAAAGTTGACTGTACTTCTTTATATGTAGTGAGTCCTTTCCTCTCACCCAGGCACTCAAAGCAGCTCTGTCTCCCTCAAACCCCACCCCTGTGGCCAGCCCAAAAACTACAGGCCCTGACACAGAGAGAAATTTAATTCAACAGCCCAGCATGGAAATAGCCCATTCATTCATCCTGCTATATGGCTGCTGTGTGGCTCCAGCTCTTCCCAATCCCCAGGGCTGCAGCCCACCCCCCGGGGGGTGTTGCTTCCTCCACCGGGCTGCAGCCGCCTAGCATCCTGAAGCAAGAGGGGCTCAGGCGTGCCAAGGTGAAGCAAGGCAGCGTCTCCTGGCTTGAAGCTGATACAGGGGGTTGGATGCAAGGGAAGGAATTCCCCGGGAGCTGAGCGGGGAGGGTGGATGCAGGGGAAGGGAATCAATCCTTCCTGACGCGGGGAGGAGGGGTTGCTGATCGGCAGGGGAGGGGATAAACTTCCCCTCTGGGAGGAAAAGCCCCTCAGGCAGGCTTGATCTGGGCGTGGCGAGGGGGAGGGGGAGGGACAGCTTTGAGCTGGGCAAGTGTTACTTTCCCAGGCATGAGAGCCAGCCATGAAGAAGAGCCTGCAGGGAGGATGCGGCTAGAAGTACTGGTGATGTGTTGCCCCCTGCTGACCCCCCCCCCCCCCAAGCACGGGGGAAGGGATGCGAAGCACTGGGGCCTGGGTCAGATCCGAAGGGGTTGGGAGCTCCCAGAGGCAGCGTGGGAAAGGTCTGGGCACAGGCAGGGTCCGGGCTTGGGAAGGCTGCTCATTTGCACCTGGGGCTGCAGTGAAGCCCTTCTGGACGGGTGAAGGAGGGGAAGAGGGAGTGGGCGAGCTGCTGGCCCCAGCCCAAGTTCACTCGCGGACGCAAAGGCAAACTTTTCTTAAAGGAGCCATGTCCTTTGGTTTGTCCCCCTGCCCAGCACCCAGGGGGTCTGCAGCTGGTTTCTCCTGGCTGGAGGGGGAAACACAGATCCTGGGGGAAACACCAGGCCGTGCTGAGAAAGCCCCCGGCCCGTACTCCCGCCTGGAGCCAGCTGAGAAGCTGCCCGCCCATCTCCCTCCAACCCTCTGCTAAGAGGCTGCCCACCCTTCTGCAGCTAGCACAGAAGCTGCCGTGCCCTGGCTGCTTGTCCCCCCTAGCCCAGCTCCTTCTGTCCTGAAAATTAGAAGGACTCACATCTGCCTGCAGCCTTGGAGCTTCAGCAGCTGCAGGGACTTTGCGCTAAACAGCTGATTGGCTGCAGCAAGTGAAAGAGCTGATGAGGGCTGCTGCACATGCTAAATAGCTGATTGGCAGTTCCCAACAGCTCATGGGGGGGGTCTATGCTAAGTCTGTGCCTATGTCTTGAATGACCAACTCTTCTTTGGGGAAAAATAATAATAGCAAAATTCCTGACGTTTTTAGATATTTAAAAATTCCTCCTGAACAGCGATTTAAGAACCAAAAAGCTGGACATGTCTGGGAAATTCGACGTATGGTAACACTACTAAAATATGCTGAGTAGGTTGACCCTTCCATTATGAGGGATAAGATGCCAAGCATGGATAGCCTTTTTCTAAACAGAGACAGCTGTTCAGCTGCTTAATCTCAAGCAGGCGTTCAAAACTCACCCTCTTTGTAAGAGCAATGAAAATATCTGAGCAGAGAACATCACAAAATACAGACAAAGCAAATAACTACTCAGTGCTTAACAGCTGCCTGGAAAAGCCCCTCTTGTCAGTGAGCTATGGGATATTATGACAATAACTAAGAGCAAGTGACAATGAGTGCAGATTTGAAAATGTTCGGTCACATTTTAAAAACTAACAGTCTTTGAGAAGCAGAGAGAAAATGTGCACATTTGCAACATTACAGTGGAGAAACATTATGTAAGATGTCTTTTCTTTTTTTAAAGAAATTCCTGTAAAATTAGGAAGCTCATGGCAAATTCTAGTCAAGTGGTACATCTATCTAGTCCTCTGAATATACAGCATGCCCTAGAAGCATACAGAGCAACTTCCCAGTCTTTGGATTGAAAGTCTCCATGGAGTAACCCCACAGACCATCACCATGCCCTTCCCCTTCATATCTCCACATTTACTCTGGATGGGTGCTAAGATGAGGTTTAGCCATTAATCCAGAGGTGAAAGTAAGCCGGGCCGGTCTGGTACGGCATGCCGGCAAGAGCCAGTACGCCGTGCTGGACCAGACCAGCTTCCCCAGGCTGGTGATTTAAAGGGCCCAGGGCTCCCTGCAGCAGCCAGAGCCCCAGGCCCTCTAAATCACCTCCTGAGCCCCGCTGTTGGAGGCCTGGGGTAGCAGTAGCAGCGCTCCAGTGGTGATTTAAAGGGCCGGGGCTCCCCACAGCGGCAGGAGCCCCGGGCCCTTTAAAGCACTGCCTGAGCCCTGCCGCCACTACCCGGGGACTCAGGCAGCGGGGAACGGGTGGTGCTTTAAAGGGCCTGGAGCTCTGCAGCTGGGACCTCTGAGGGTGATTTAAAGGCCCCGGGGCTCCCTGACGCAGCCAGAACCCCAGGGCCTTAAAATCTTCAAAGGCCCCTCCTCTTCCGGTTGAGGCCACACCTCTTCCAGTTGAGGCCACGCCCCCGCTCAGGACTCAGGCGTACCGGTAAATCCTTTAAGTTACTTTCACCCCTGCATTAATCTCACAGGCACAGATTCAGCAAAACACTTAAGTTCATGCTTAATTTTAAAAGCATGTGCTTAAATCCAATTGAAGATGTCAACAGGATAAGAACATGTCACACCCCAAATTCCAAATGCATGTGAACATGCAATCATTATACAAGGGCTTACAAAAAGGGAATGGAAGAAAGGACATTTCACTTCACAGACTCATTGATTGGTGGTATAACTCTGTTCCCAAAGATCAGAGGGGAAACAGGACGAGGCCTCTTGTGATTAACAGCTGTGTGTGAGGTAGATCACACAGAATCAAATTCTTCCTTTGAGTAAGGACTATCATATTGTCCCATGAAGTTGTCATTTCCACTATTTTCCTGCACTCTCAATCTTTTGGTTATTGAGACAGATAGGACAATTCCTGCAATATCCTTGAAAGACTTTAGGGGGGTCGTATTATTGCCACTGTTACTTCTGCGCTGCCATCAGAGCTGGGCGGCTGGAGAGCAGCGGCTGTTGGCCAGGCGCCCAGCTCTGAAGGCAGCGCCTCGCCAACAGCAACACAGAAGTATAGCTGGCAATACCATACCATGCCATCCTTACTTCTGCACTGCTCTCTTCAGAACTGGGCAGCTGGAAAGTGGCAGCTGCTGACTGAGGACCCAATTCTGCAGGCAGCCGCACTGAAGGGTGGCAATACTATACCATGCCATCCTTACTTCTGCATGTGGAGCTGCCGCCAGCAGCAGCACAGAAGTAAGGGTAGCAGTACCACAACCCCCTTACAATAATCTCGTGGACCCCTCCAGCCCCAAATTCCTACAATTACAACACCCTGAAATTTCAGATTTAAATAATTGAAATCATGAAGTTTATGATTTTTAAAACCCTATGACCATGAAATTGACCAAAGTGGACCATGAATTTGATAGGGCCCTAGTCATAGCCCTCAGAGATAAAGGAAAGTGAAGGTGCTGGCCTTTTAGACAGGCTGACTGTCTGGGGATATCACAGTCTAAGGGCATGTCTACACTTAAAATGCTACAGCAGCACAGTTGCACTGCTGTAGTAGTTCAGCATTCACACTACCTATGCCAACGGGAGGGATTATCCTATTACCATGGGTAATCCACCTCCCCAAGAGGCAGTAGATAGATTGAGGGAAGAATCCTTAACTTAACTATGCTGCCCGGGGTATGGATCTGACATAGTTATGCCGACCTAATTTTCAGATAGCAGGGGCTTATAGAGCCTTAAAATCCACAGGCAGGGCTGAGTGACGTGCAGTTCTCCACTTAAGAGAGGTGATAGCTGGGAACCAGTAGGCTAAAGTGGGTGCCCTTGGTGAACCATGGAAGGGGAACACAGGTGCAGTTACCCTGAAACTGTGACAGTAATTGTATCACGTTGTTGTTACTAAATGTTATGGGAAGTCTTATAAGGTTTACTTTGCCACAAACATACCACAGTAACTCTTATACAAGAAAGCTACTATACGGGACATTCAAAATACTACAATTAAGCTGATATTAACACCGGTGAGGGGAGGAAGAAAAAGGTTAGACCAACTTTTGATAACCTGTACTTAATAAATAACCTCATGAGTGCATGCCCACAACTGATTTTAGAAAAATACAAGGCTGTTATATAGCATACAGATGATATAATCCTATTCATTGCATACAATGATGTATCTTTCCTCTGCCTGAAATATTCTGGCTGAAGTTAGTGAAATTGTGGACTGGAAAAAAATAAAAACACCACAAAGCTGGCATCCGTAGGGCAGAAAGTTATCCCATTCTCTTTTTGGGATCTAAAATTAGAGCCAACAGTCATTTAACTATGTCACATCATGATATAAAATCATTTTTTTAATGGATCAAATGCCAATATCCTTCTGCTGAATAAAAGTTGAGCTTTGGTTCTATTAAATGTTTGGTCTAAGTGATAAATGTATTTTTGAAAATTGTGAGTATACGTATGCGCACACACACTAAGATCCCTCTCCTTTCTTTTATTGTAAGATTTAACACCATGAAAATGGCAGTATGCCCAATACTGATCTGCACGTACTCTCTTTCAAAACATTCTTATGATGTGCCGGCTAGTTCTTCTTTAAACAGTTTCATGACCTCCTTACTTTAGGCTAGATGAGGGATAAGGAAAAAAAAATCGTCTTTGACAGCTGATTGGCAGCTAGCCCTGATTCTGGCAAACCAGCTAACACTTTGAACCTAGATCTTGCCTGTGGGTTCACAATGACATTCAACTGAAGAAAACTCTTTTATACATAACTTTTCCTAACTTTAGAGAGTCTGCATACCTATGCAAACTGTTTCTGCCAGAAAAGTGTGTGTTCCCATTATAAGAGGAAATGGAGATGGCTAACACAGCTCTAGTTTTCTTTTCTTTGCAATCTTCTCCTATATTTTGGCTTGCTACTTGCATTTTGGTTATGAGGAATTGAGCAGAGACATATTAGACCCCAATTTTCAACCTGAAACATTTCAGGCAGAGCATCCTACTCTACAAATAACAACCAAACTTACTAGTCACTTTTGAAAATGTAGGCCTTTTACTTTTTGTTTGGGTTAAGCACCAAGAATGCTTCTGAGTACAAAGAATAATTAAAGATAATTATGTTGACCCAAACAATGTGTGCATAATTACTAGGAATCATAAATTAGAGATGGAAATGAGGATCTCTAGCCTAGTCATCTAACCCAACCTAATAAAATCCAACACAAGAAGTTAGGGGAAAGGGGGAAAATAAAGAAACAAGCCATAAAATATTTAGTGAAGTTTGAGATTGTTTCGTTGCTGCAACAGCAGCAAAGTATGCAGGAAGGCCGTGTATTGGGCACTGGACTTGGACTCCAACAGACCTGGGTTTAATTCCTGGCTTTATCACTGGCTTGGGCAAGCCATTTGCCTCCCTATGCCTCAGTTTCCCCATCTGTAAAATGGGGTAATGATGCTGACTCTCCTGCTTTTGTAAAGCACTTTGAGATCTATGGATGAAAAGTGCTATATAAACATTAGTCTGTTTCAGCAAACTGCTGCTACCACTAGGACGAAATACATTTTCTTTACCAAAAAATCTATACTTTTAAAGGACGTGCAAATGCTAAAGTCTGAAAATAAACAGTTCTGAGATCCTGCTGCATGCCTGGGAGTTCTGAAAGGCATTATGCCTCCTTGATGTACAATCCTTCCCAAAGTTTCCCCATGGGATACCATCTCAAACTCGGCCATTGGCTAAAAGCCACAGTCTAGCCTATAAGTATTCCATTTTTATTTCTACAGACATTTTTTAAAACATCTTTCAGGGCAATCAGATGTCTCTCTTCCTAATTAGAAGCACTTAGAATATGAAGCCAGGAGTTCCTGTGCTATTTTGACACTTCCACAATTATAAGTGTTTCTATCTATAATGAACTTGGTAGGGTTAATATAGCGAAGCTAAAAGTTTCTGTGGTGTTTTAGCACTAAAATAAAGCTCTTGGAGCAGAAGTCTCTGAGTGTTGCTGCAGGAAATGCCTGCAGCATAAAGTGTCCTTTATAACGCTAAACTGCTGTTCAGGCTACTTATTCATTTTAATCTGTTAAAAGTATCTTAGCCAGCAACATCTTAAGAACAATTTTATCAGCTTATCTGTGCTAGTAAGAAGTACAGCTTAGGACAACCTCTCTGGAGCACACAACATTATAATAGCAGAAGTGGATAAATATCTTCACCCTAAAAAGCAAGGAGAAGCCTTTGCTCAGAAGGATGCATCTTTTCAAAAGTACTGTGTCTATCAGTTAATGGATTCTCTATATCTTTGGTCAGAGTGGGAAAAAACGATTTATTTTAGAAACAGCTATGAGGTCAGTCATAATTCATCCTGCTGCGGTCAGTGGTTATTGGAGAGTTATTTATGGTAATTTCTTAGCAGTTTCCTGATGAAGAAGAGATTTGTTCTCTTTAAGCTTCTTCTTAAGGTGCCTTGTGAAATAAGTTATTCGAGGGCTGAAGTATCCCTTAAAGCCCAGAATTAGAAACCACTATAAATGGAAGTGGAAGGCTGGTTTGATTTACCCAACAAAAAGTTTCTTGTATTAAAATGTTTAATCACTGAGACTTATTAGGAAGATTTGACAAACAGATTGAACCTGTTTTGTGGCCATCACAACTAAAGACATTAATAGCTAATAACGTGTATTATTTGCAGCCAGAAATATAATGAACCAACACTAACTTGTTTGTTAATTGCAAAAAAAAGTACCACAAATGACTGCAACTCTCCTCCCCCTTAATTTTAGCTATGTATGTGCATTTCTCATCAATATATAAATGGGTTTAATGATCTTACTAGTTTCACTAATCTAGAAAATCTGATCAGGTGGTACTAAGTGAATGGGGGAATCACAGCAAGCAAGCTATTTGCTTTCATTTCTTTGATGAGGTTTTCCATATTTCTATCCTTTTAAAGTAGAGAGAATGTATGGTGTTTTTATATGGGAAATGTTTTTGCCTTCATCTGAGGCAGACAAGGGCCAGATCCTCAGGTGGTGTAATTTGGCATAACTCTATGGAAGTCAATGGCTCTTTGCTGATTTACATTAACCAAGGATCTGGGCCATGGAGTATGCTCATACACTTAGGTGAAGGGTGCTCCATGTAACCAATGTAAAATTCGACAGGTATCTGAAGCAAACTCTTTTAAAGCAGATATTTGGGAACTGGATGTGGCAGATTGGTTCTGGAACATTCCACACAGAGCATATTGCAATGCTCCTTTTAGCATTTCTGTGCACTGTGCAAATAGAAATCATTGGGAAAAACAATTAAAATACAAGAGCCACATATTTAAAAATATATTTGACAAAAAAAAGAATGGCCCTCCTCTAAACACAATATTGGTAATAAAACCCCTCAGCCCGTTGAATATTTTTGCAGAAAAAAGCAGAGGAAATAGGAGAAAGGATTGAACAGCAGGTGCATTTTACAGCTGCAATCTTCCCCCTACAGCCGACAGAGATGGCCCTACATTACATCAGTATTTGGAACAGAATTCAAAGTCTTTAGATTATATCAGAATAAAACCTGGCAAGTACTTATGCCTTGTTCATTGTCTCATTTATCTTGCATGTGCATACAGTGATGAACTGCACATAACCAGGAAGCTTTAGATCTCTGTGCCATGATACACTAGGAAGAATATGTTCTTATAACCAAAAATTATAATGCAGTTATAGGAAACACAGGTATAGAAATGCACTTTTGTGATATATATCTGTTTTAGGGAAATGTTTTTGTCTTTCATAATCCTTGCTTTCACTTCTTTTAATCAATATTTTACTCCTTAAAAGAAAAACGCCCTTGCACCCCTGTTAGGATAAAGGAACAATTTCCAATATTCCTTTCAAGAAGATGAAAATTTCCCTTGGAGCTAAAAAGTTAGTGGGGGAAAACTGAAGCCTATAAGGCACCATCATGTGCTTAAAATAAAGCATGTGCTTCCATCCTTTGTTTAATGAGGATCATAATGACAAGAACACATAGGACTTGATTCTGCAAACACTTATGCACATACGTAACTTTACTACCACCAGTAGTCATGGAACTATTCACAATAGAAAAGTGAAAAATATGCGTAAGTGTTTGCAGGATCAGGACCTTGAGGCTTAATGCTCACTACTGCAACTGCATTACCTTCAGTGGATTTACTCCTCAGTTATACTGGCATAAGTAAGAGGAATATCAGGGCTTTACTATACTACTTGGCATCAGTCATAGCCATTGAATTAATTTTTAAATTGACATTTAGTGACCCATAACCACAATGTAGGAATAATAAGATTATGTACCATATCTTGAGCCAAGATACCTGAATTCAGTTCATTGCTCTGTTATATGGATGCTGTGTTGTTTTAATCATTCTGTGACTCAGTTTCCCCATCTATAAATTAATATTTTATCTATCTTGCAAAAGTGTTGCAAAGTTTATTTCTTTAATGTCTGTAAAGCAATTTGAGATCTTTGGCTGAAAGACATTACATTGTTAGCCCTTATATGATATTTATTATTTATTTGTTCTTTATGCTTCCCTTGTAGTTTATATAAGAAAATCACAAACATAAGATTAGCCATGAAAAAATATCTGAAGACAGAAAAGCATATGGAAACAGACCAATTTGCTCCAGGCCAGGCACAATTCTTCATATGTATCATCATTTGGAAAGCAAAACTTCTCTAATCTCTGTTAAAATTTCTTTTAACCAAGGACATCATTCATCAGGATACTATACGACATAGTGGGTATTTTTGGTTCTGGCCATCACAGTGACTGTGAAACTAATGGCTATCAAGGGAAAACTTTCTTTAAAGAAAACAGGTTCGGGTGGGACTGAAAATTATTATCTGAAAAGCTAGTCAAGCATGAATTCACCCAAAGGTATAAAGACATTGACTGCACAGAGAGATGGCACAGATTATCTTCAGACATAGAAGAATGGCTTCATGAAAGTAAAATCTATTAAGAGCCCAGAAGGAAAAAAGGAATGGGAAATTGTCCTCTAAGATCTTTGATGTCTTATTAAAACTGTTTATATAAGGCCTAGGGTTCACTGTCATGATAAATCTCATTTCTCTTGATAGAGATAATTTGATGATATCACTACACTTCAATGGTACATGTAATAAAACATTTTATCAAAGGTTAAATAAATCTTAATATATTGGACCATGAAACAAAGCAGTTATAGACATTCACATTCATGTTGTCTCCTGTGGATCCTGTGGCAAGGGGAAAATTCTATCCCCTCAGTGAACTGATTCAGGACAAACTCTTCAGGGGCAACCTTGAAGTTTTTCCACACGCTTAGCATCTTTGCAGCTTTTACTTTGGTTGGAGGTGATCTGAGTCCCAGTTTTTACTCAGTCTTTATTAAGGCAGAATACCCATTGAAGTAAATGGACATTTTGCCCAAGTAAGGACTTTGCGACTTGGCCTGAAAATCAATTTTTTTACAGAGAGAGAGAGAGAGAGAACCATTTCTGTATTGACAGACTGACTGTCTCATGGACTCTAAGCCAATTAGATGGCCTTTAAACCAAATAAAAAATAATTTTTAAAAAAAAGATCAATACCAGGTCTTTTAGAATTGATCAGGAATGCCTGTCTGTTTAAATCCTTTGTATTGACATATTCAAATTAATCTCGGCCATATTTTCATTGATGATGGATGAAGTGATTTCCAAAAGACAGCTATGACTTTCTTTAGATGAGAGAGGCATGTTCTCCCTCAAGCATGATAGATATATCCATCTATCCTCCTTATACGACAAATATTGCCATATTTACCAAAATTCAACTTCCAAAAAGCTTTTAGGTAATGGTTGTTTATTATAGAGATCAAGACCAGTTTACAAATCCTTCTTTACAATGGCTATTTGGATTTTATCAAATTAACATATCAAATAAGATGTCTTCTTTTGTGTACTTTATTCCCCTGAAATTTGAGTTATTTTAGGGTAAGCTGGTGTCAGCCTCTATATTTAGGTTGGCTAGCACTTTCTATGATTATGCTTCTCAAAGGAAAAAAAAACTTACAAGAATGCATTAACACCTCCATTGTGAGCAATAGGCCTTTGATATACACCAGGGAGAAGCCTTCCGGCTACAAAAGTACCTTTTCTTTGTCCCATGAAGTTTCATTCAGCTAAAACAAAACACCAATTCCCTTTTCTAGTCCTGAGGAAAACTTTTGCAGCCTGTCAAAATTACTGAACATTCTAAAAACCTAGCCCATAACACTGCCAAAAGAGCATCAGCAGATTTTGCTAGGGAGGCCTGGGAGCTGCCAAGGAGCAGCTCTGTTGCGGGACATAGATAGAGCGTCTCCAACAATGCTTCCTCCTCCACCCCCACATCCTCTGGACCTGGCACTTCGCCCATTGTCCCATTCCCACCCTTCCTAGAAGTACTGCAGAGAATAGGAGTTCCTCCAACTCTTGGGTGGGGAGGAAGATTGCCAAGTCCAATTCCCCCATAATCTCATCCTCTTACCCCAGACCCAGCACATGGCCCACAATAACCCATAATTCTCCTTTGGGGCACCACACAGGGCAGGAATCCCCCAGCTCTCCATCCATCGTACTACACACCATCCCATTCTTATGCAGCTAAACATCATGTTCGCTTTTTCTGACTGCAGCTGCACATTGGTCTTCATTGAGCTGTTACAATGACACTCACCAAGTCCCTTTCTTGAATTGATATAGTTAGTTTAGAACCTTATTAGGTGTATGATTAGTTTAATTTTTTTCCTTCCAATGTGCATTCATTTGCATTTATTGACTCTGAATTTCATTTACTATCATGTGGCCCATTCACATAGCTTGTTTAGATCTCAGAAATTTCTATACTCCTCTCTGGTCCTCACTAACCTAATTCTTGTTTGTTTCCAGACATTAATGAATATATTTAACAACATGGGATCTTTGTGTGGAACACTGATGCTTTAATCTTTTGCCTCCAAAAAAATTGACCATTTAACCCTACTCTTTTCTTTTGGTCTCTGAGGGTATTTCTGCACTGCAGAGTTAACTCAGGTTAGCACCTGGGTCTGAACATCCTGGTTAACCTAGTATAGGTGTGAGCAGCTACCCTGCAAAGCCCTGTGTGAATGATTGAGTCTGCCCTGCTGTTGCACTCACAGCTTGGTGTCACTAGGAATTCTGGTGACATGGAACTGGAGCGGCTCTGCAATAAATTTATTAGCAGTGTATGCTGAGTTGGTTATTGTATGTTGATATGGTTTCAGAAGGGGATTGTCAGGAAAAAAGAAGCAGAAAGGGAAATAACAAATCAAGATAAGCCACCCCTAGGTAAACACTGATGGGTGTTAAGAAACTATGCCCAAACTATCAGCTTTGAATATTCCACCTCCTGGCTCCAGCCAACTGACAGAATTGGTTTTGACAAATGATAGTCTGGTTCTCAGGCCTTGACCCTCAGAGGACGGTAGCAGTCTAAAAAGGAACACTCTCTCAAGGAGGGAGAGAGAGGGGCACAGGTAGCTGTTTCAAAGAATTGTTCAGGAGTACCAGACTGACACCCGCAATCTGCTGGAGTGTCTGAAAACTTTACGCCTGCCCATGTTACGTTCAGGGGATGGTGAGCCTTTAGGCAAGACAGACATGCATGTGGAATGGTTATTTTAAATGCCTTTCTTCTGTAAATGCTTTTTTCCTACTGCTAAAACAAAAACAAACAAGAACAAACAAGGTCTCTCAGAATCTCAAAAAGGAAGAGCCACAGCTGTCCAAGTTCAATAGGACCCCCCAGGATAAGCACAGGGCACTGCAGACCAGTGCCTGATCTAAGAGCAGGAGAATTGCAGAATGCTACACCAGGAGAGATAAAGGCACAAGACACAAGGCCTGAGGGGTTGCGGGGGTGGGCGGGGGAGTGTATTCAGAGACTAAGAGGGGGACAGAGGGTACTAGCCCCATAACTGTGATACAATAGTTCTTTGCACTGCGGTATGATTCTTTGCGAGTGAATTGCGGGAAAACTTGTCAGTTCCTCTGGGTACATGGGGAAGAATTGTGGGAAGGCACTGAAGGACTATCAACACTCGAGCAGTTTAGCCTGAGTTCTCTCTATAAAAAGGGCAGTTTACCAGCCTGAATGGAAGCGGCCCTCTGATTTTCACTCCCTAGCTAAGCTAGCTAGCTTGAGTTGAAAGCACCACTAAAGCTACAAGATAATACTTTTCTTTTCACCCCACAAACCTTCTTTAGTGAACCGCTGTGTGGGACCTTGTCAAAGGCCTTTTGGAATTCTAAATAAATAAGAGAGACAAGTTGGGCGGTGTAATATATTTTTTTGGACCAGCTTTTTTAAAGCTTCTCTCTCACCAACAGAAGTTGGTCCAATAAACGATATTACCTCACCCACCTTGTCTCTCTAATATCCTGGGACTGACATGGCTACAACAACACTGCATACATAAATTATGTCAACCAGCTTTCCTTTATCCACTACTTTATTGACACAGTCAAAGAATTCTAAGTCATTCATGAGACACAATTTTCCTTTGCAGAAAGTGTGCTGGTTAGACCCTATGGGTATGTCTACACTGCAATTATACCCCATAGCTGGCCCATGTCAGCTGATTCAGGATCATGGGGCTCAGGCTGCAGGACTGTAAAATAGCAGTGTAGATGTTCAGTCTCAGACTTGAGCCCAATCTTTGGGACCTTGTATGAGGGGAGGGGCCCAGATTTCTGGCTCCAGCCCAAGACTGAGTATCTACACTTCTATTTTACAGTCTCGCAGCCCGAGCCCTGCAAGTCAGAGTCATCTGACTCAGGCCAGCTGTGGGTGTTCAAGTGCAGTGTAGACATACCCTATGAGAATGTGATCTGTCAGGTGTTGTATTTTATAGACATGCATGTGGAATGGTTATTGTTTTAAATGTTTTGTTTATTTTAGCAATAGGAAAAAAGCATTTACCGAAAAAAAGGGAACACCATGGTCTCACAGACTCTCAAAGGGAAGATCCACAGGCTGTTTGTATTAAAATAGCCACTGATACCCATTTTTTCCCAGTGGGATTGAAGCAGAGCTCTCTTAGGAAGCGGGACCGGAAACTGAGGGGACAAATGAAAATTGGGGAGGTGAATAAAGGAGAATGTGAGGGGCAGCAGAGAGACAGAGTTGGGGAAGAGAGGGAGAATGTGAGAGAGGTAGGAGACCTTGGTGGAAAATGGAGGGGAAAGTAAGCATGCAGAAGTATGTAGGAACAGGAAGCTGTTGGGGAGCACAGAGGGAAAATGTGCATGAGGCCAGGAGGGAAATAGGAGAGAGATGATTTTCTTGGAATCTAACTTTTAATTTTTGGATGCTTGGGCCTGACAACTGGGCTTAGCCATGTGTGACATCAGCACTGCATAAAACTCAGAAAAAGCATTTGTCTTGTACAAGATTGCACGGTTTGGAATGAATACAGATTTTTAATTAACTGGTCCCTTTAATAGCCAAAGAGAAGGATTTGAAATAATAGCATCTCACAGCTACCACAGGCTTTAAAACTATCCTGATAATTTTAAAATGCCTACAATTTCTAACTGACCCCTGCGATATTTATTAACGCTTCTGCTAAAAAGAAGTTGCTCAGTATTCATGGAATCAGTGTGTGCTAAACAAAGAAAATAATCATACAACATTAAACAGGAAACTAGAGCTTTTTCCTAACCGTGAAAAATGTGTAGCAGCCCTTTTTTGAGCAGCTCTTTACATTTACGAGTGCACACATGCATTATTAGTATCCTTCCAATTAAATTCTGAACTGTTAGGTTCTCCCATTAAACATTTTTCCTACTGAAGTAATCTGAACAAGCCATTGTGACAGGTTCGGTCACAGAGACTCCCTGGAGACTGTCACCTGATGTGCTGAAATTACCTCTGAGTCCATTTTCCCTGATGGCTTGGGACTCCAGAACCCTGCCTTGTTGAGCCAGATGCGCTAGTCTGGTGCAACACAAACCCAGGTCTGGTCCATGCCCCCAAAGCTGCAGACTTTAACTGAAAACCACTCAGCAAGTTACCTATCTCCAGCACCCAGACACCCAGTTCCCAATGGGATCCAACCCCCAAATAAATCCGTTTTACTCTGTATAAAGCTTATACAGGGTAAACTCATAAATTGTCTACCCTCTATAACAGATAGAGAGATATGCACAGCTGTTTGCTCCCCCAGGTATTAATCACTTACTCTGAGTTAATAATAAAATCACTTTTGTTTATTAAAGTATAAAAAGTAATAACAGACAGAACAAAGTAAGTCATCAAGCAAAAACACGCAAGTCTAAGCCTAATACATTAAGAAACTGAATACAGGTAAATCTCACCCTCAGAGATGTTCCAGTAAGCTTCTTTCACAGACTAGACTCCTTCCTAGTCTGGGCCCAATCCTTTCCCCTGGTACAGTCCTTGTTAGTTCCAGCTCAGGTGGTAACTAGGGGATTTCTCATGACTGGCAGCCCCCTTTGTTCTGTTCCACCCACTTTTATATCTTTCGCACAAGATGGGAATCCTTTGTCTCTCTCTGGGTTTCCACTTTTCCTTTTAAATGGAAAAGCACCAGGTTTAAGGTGGATTCCAGTATCATGTGTCATGTTCAGATGTCCAGGGGGGAGGGATAGCTCAGTGGTTTGAGCATTGGCCTGCTAAACCCAGGGTTGTGGGTTCAATCCTTGAGGGGGCCATTTGGGTCAAAAATTGGGGATTGGTCCTGCTTTGAGCAGGGGGTTGGACTAGATGACCTCCTGAGGTCCCTTCCAACCCTGATATTCTATGATTCTATGATTCATTATTCACTGGCTGGCACCCAGGTATACAGGAAGGCTTACAAGTAAAGAGAGCCATTTACAATCAGTTGTCCTAGTTAATGGGAGCCATCAAGATTCTAAGCCATCATTAATGGCCCACACTTTGCATAATTACAGTAGGACTTCAGAGTAATACTTCATATTTCTAGCTTCAGATACAAGAATGATACATTCATACAAATAGGATGAACACACTCAGTAGATTATAAGCTTTGTAATGATACCTTACAAGAAACCTTTTGCAGAAAGCATATTCCAGTTACATTATATTCACGCTCATAAGCATATTTCCATAAACTTATGTAGTGCAATGTCACAGCCATATAGTGACTGAAAGTTACATTCGTTCTTCAAATTTATCTATTGTTCACCAACTGTCATGGCTGACAGATCACGGAAAGCATTCATGTTCATGAGTTTCCTTAGTAAAAAAGGAATACTGTAAGAAGCTTTAAAAATTTCCTACCTTGGATAAAATTATTTCAATTTAACCTTTTTTCATAATACATGTTGCATCTGGTACTATATTCCTAATATACATATTGCAGGCTTTATCTAAGGTTCCCCTAGCCCTCTGCTTTGTTTCTTCTATCTCATATTTGATTACATCTATAACCATGATATACTTAACGTTTGTGAAAAGTTCAAAAGCGTTAGGGTACAGCTATTACATCTATATTTCTCTTTTACAAAAGTTCTACACCTTTTAAAAATGAAAGCATTAGCATGAACTAAACATTTAAGAAACCTAGCCTTTTCTTTACTTCCTTATAATCCTTCATCACACTTTGATATGCCACTCAATTTACCTCAGTCTTTATTGTGGTGGACAGTGTAAGTGGGCATGAAATTACTGATCTCTCATGACAGGCTGCAGTTATGTGCCCCATTTTGCAAACCTTTAACTCCTTAGTTAATTTTGCAAACCTTTAACTCCTTAGTTAATGAATATTCCTTAGGCTTGGTCTACACCTAAAATTTAGGGTCGATCTAGCTACATCGCTCAGGACTGTACAAAATTTTGCATTCTGAGCATCAGTATACATGCAGCTACATTCACAGAAGGATTCCTCCATTGACCAGCTACCACCTGTCAGAGATGGATTACCTACTACAGCGGAAAAAACTCTGTCAATGTACAAAGTGTCTACACTACAGCGACGTACCCTGACTCTCTTGTGCAGTTCCTTTGATTTCACAGACTAGCCACTTAAGTATTCTCAAGATTGAACTATGTTGGCGTTAATTGAATGTACACTTTTATACAATGTTTCCTCACCAACAGAAATTTCTCTCGGGACTGATCTCAAGAAATTGTTGCCTGGGACCCATTACTACTAAGGTGTTGTCTACACTAGCACTTTTGTTGGTCAAACTTTTGTCGGTCAGGGATGTGAAAAAAAATACCCCGAGACCCCGACTAACAATAGTTTCACTGACAAAAACACCAGTGTAGACAGCACGGTCAGCAGGACACACTCTCCTGCTGACATAACTAGGCTGCTTGTTAGGGATGGTTTAATTACGCCAGAAGGAGAGCATTCTCCTGCCGGCATAGAGTGGCTACACAGGAGACCCTACAGCGTCATGGCAGCAGTACAGCTGTGCCAAGTTAAGGTCTGTAGTGTAGACAAAGTCTTAATCTTACATGTTCAATCAGCAGTCTGATCAGGACATCTGATAAGAACTAGGTAGTTGGGGAGTTGTGATTACTGCTATTGATTGGCCAAGCTAAGAATTGTCTGCAGAGTCTGCAGTTGCTATGCTTTCAGACAGGGCGAAATCACATCTTAGATTCCATTGAAGGCTATGAATCAGAAAAATGAAATGAAATGAAGAGCACATTCTTTTTCTTCAACCCCCTCCAGAATACCAGAAATTAAAACCTAACATTTCACTGACTTACAACATTCTTTTATTTGTCTTGTCAGACTGATTGTCTCTGTACAACAATTCCCATAGTAGTTTATGAAGCCTGGGAGGCTCTTGCTCCAACTAAACAGCAGCTCTTACTGTAAGCCTCTTATTCTCAGCATTTATCCTCTCTGCTGTCCACATTATTAGACAAACAAGTATATTATATCTTTATATAAGTATATTATATCTTTCAGTACATCTGTCACTTTAGAGCTCATCAATTTCTCTCAACTTATTTCTGACAGTGCCCACTTCTGTGTCCTTCACCTCCAAAGTGCTTTAAGTCTGGCTTGTAAGTATTCTCAAAGTATAGACATAGGAAACGGTGTCTCTATTCTACTTCACTAACATCTGACAAACAAGAACTGCGGTTTGTTCCTTTCTGTAGCCTTTCAATACAAAGGTCTATAATGAGGTGCCATACAATTCCATTACTGAAATTACATGTGACACTAGATGGATATGTTCAGTGAAGCAGAATATGCTACCTAAAGGAAAACTCAGCATCAGTCTTCATTTTGAAGTACAATGTGACCATTAGTTTTATGTCTCTATGTTGCGATGGAAAGTAGACATGATCCCATCCAAAAACATTCAATAGGTTTCCAGCATATCTAGATTAATTGAACAGTATAGCAAACTCTTGCACACAAATAGAAAGGGGGTGAAGTGCCTCAGGAAAATAAAATACTGTAAATGAATACTGAAATGCATTGCTATTTTTCTTTCTTTTGCAGCCAGATACCTAGCAGCTGGATAAGAAGATCAAGTAAGGAATAATACAAAGAGACATGCCTTGACTGTTTTTCATTATTAAGTATATCAATGTGCCAAGAAAATATTTGCTTTTTATTTGGAACAGATCTATTTGCATTTTTCCCATTGCAATTTTAATTGTTTGTATTTATTTCATCGGTGCCGATTACAGGATATAACGACGTCTGACTTTAGGATACATCAGGTTAATACAGGGCTGCTGAGAGCCATTGAACCAAATTGTAAATACTGTATATAATGGAATTCTCTTCAAGCCAGGGGGTGCAGCAGCACCCTTACTTCCAGCATCTATGAGTTTATGTATAAATCTACAGCAGCATAAATATTCAGCAGCTTTCAGGACATTAACCACACCTAACCAAACTGTGCTAACTTTGGGTCCAGTCCTCAAAGACGCTGGGTGTTTTCTGAGACAGGGGTGCTTGGGACATAGGGTACCTTTTGGGGTTTACATAGAACCAATACTTCCAAGTGACTCTGCAAAGGGTATGTTACTGTCAGTTGATGATGTCTCAGTTTTCCCCAAGTGCCTTACAGAGCACCACCAGCAATCAGGTAACCCCTTTGCAGGAAGGAGTACTTGTGGCACCTTAGAGACTAACAAATTTATTTAGCATAAGCTTTCGTGGGCTACAGACCACTTCATCAGATGCATAGAATGGAACATATAGTAAGAAGATATATATATACATACAGAGAACATGAAATGCCATGGGCAAAGTGCTTCAGGTCAGGTACTATTCAATCCTCCTATCAGAGGTGAGAAGTTTGTGCCTGGGATATTCACTATGGATGGTTCTTAAAGACAATGAAAACAGAGCACTACTGAACGTACCATAAAAAAGTGAAGTTAAATTGAAAGAAAAATAAAATTAAGTGAAGGCTATACATTAAAACTGTTTCTCAGTCCAAGAAAACAACAAGCTTCACAAAAGCCTGAGAGTTTTCTGGGATGGGTTTTCCCCCGTAGGCCTGGTCTACACACAGATTTTGTGCTGGTATAACTATTTTGACTAGGTGTTTAATTTAAAAACAAAAAAACTTTTGTACCAGCACGTCCCCTGGTGTGGACCCAGTTATAGTGTTATAAAGGTGCATTATAACTTATTTCCCTTCCTGTACAGAAATAAGCTATCTTAGAGCATGTCTCCACTTAAAAAAGTACAGCAATGCAGCTGCAGTTGCACTGCTGTAGTAATTTAGTGTGGACCTACCAACACAGACGGGAGGGGTTCTCCCATCAGTGTAGGTAATTCACCTCCCCAAGAAGTGGTAAATTGACAAAAGAATTCTTCTGTTGACCTAGCGCTGTCTACATCAAGGTTATGTCGGTATGGCTACAATT
Source organism: Lepidochelys kempii (assembly GCF_965140285.1). Classification (NCBI taxonomy): domain Eukaryota; kingdom Metazoa; phylum Chordata; order Testudines; family Cheloniidae; genus Lepidochelys; species Lepidochelys kempii. The sequence continues at coordinate 31,344,568 of NC_136388.1, forward strand.
TTCAGGTGGTGTGGATTTTTCACACCCCTGAGAAACATATCTATACCGATGCAAGTTCCTAGTGTAGACAGGTATAAGCACTTTAATAGCAGCATAACTACATCCACATTAGGTGGCTATACCACTTTAACTATACTGATATAGTTAAAAGCAACAAACTTTCATTTCTAGACCAGGCCTTCGATTGAAAGCACTTTTTGTTCTGTGTTTGTACAGTGCCTAACACAATGTGATCCTGCTCCATGACTAGGCTCCTACTAGGGCTACTGCAATACAGACAAACAACAAAACCATCAGAAATTCAAGTCCAATCCATGCTAAAAGACTACGGCTATGTCCACACTATGGACTTTACAGCAGCACAATTGTACCGCTGCAGCTGTGCCACTGTAAGGTCTCCTGTGTAGCTGCTCTATGCCGGCAGGGGAGAGTTCTCCCGCCAGCATAATTAAACCACCCCCAGTGAGTGGCGGCAACTATGTCGGGTTTTTCTCCCCGCACATCCCTTACCAACAAAAAAGTTTTGCTGACAAAAGTGCTAATGTAGACATAGCCTATGATATATGGAGATCTAGTAAAAAGATATCACCAGAGCCAAGAGAACAAACACCGAACAACTGAGAGAACAATGGAGTTAAGACTATGTCACAATGGCCTTTTGTTGGTAAAAACTTTTGTCAGTTGGGGTGTGAAGAAAAAGAAAAAAAAAAAGCCCTGACCAAGAAAAGTTTCACCAACAAAAGCGCCCATGTGGACAGCACTACATTGACGGGAATGGTTTAATCATGGCAGCAGGAGAGCTCTCTGCTGCCAGCATAGAGCGGCTACATAGGAGACCTTACAGTGGTGCAGCTGCAGCGGTACCTCTGTGCTGCTGCAAGGTCTGTAGTGTAGACATAGCCCTAGTCAGACTGTTAAAACGGTCTTTTTCTGTTTATCTGTTTGCACTTATTTAACGCCTATGCCTAGTTAGCATTTTAGATAAAGAAAACCTTTGTGAAAGATTCAATGCCCTTGTACTTTCGACTGACATGGCAAAGTCTACAATAAACATCCCAGATATATTCAAGAGGTTCTCCAGCAAACAAGAGCAGAGCAGAAAACCTTAACTTTTCAGGCCATCTTTACACATCAAAGAGGGCTCCCTCCCCCCCACATGCTGCACATGCCTAATTTTAAAATGTAAATATTGCATTAAGGCAAATAATAAAGCTCCTGACATTTTGTTTGTCAATTTCTCAGGCTGTCAAGATCTCTGCATCTCTTCTAGCATCATAGAGGACAAATCTATCAGTAAGACTCTCTGTTCCCATTTAAAAATCGTGAGTCTTCAAAGGCCCTAATTTCATCTTGGGAGGATTCCCTGGTGCAGGCACTACAAAGACAACAGGCGTAAGGTTTCCCCTCAGAGGACTCCATTGCAAGACCTGGCATAGAATACATGCCAGCCAGGGCAGGGCTAAGGGCAGAAGGGCCATGTTGGGGAAGCTGCAGCACACAGTGCTGCAAAGATTTTGGGCAGCGCTGCAACCCAAGGAGGCTCCAGTTTCCCAGGGCAATCTAAATTAAGCTAGGGAAACCTACAGCCTCTGGAGCAGACTCGGATCGGGAGGGCACAAAGAAGGTATAAAGCCACCTGATCCCCCCTTTTCCCTTCGCTGAGAGTTCTGTGCTGTGCCACTTAGAGACACAATGAGGAATCTCAACCACGGAAGCCATCTTTGATACCAACACCTAGATATGGTCATTTGAAGATACTGAAACTGAGGAAATATCATCTATCAGTTTTTCCCCTTTTCTTCACATCCTATTGTAGTCTTTGAGTGTTTTCCCCCCAAACCAACTTCAGGACCCACTCTGCATTGTGAGACATGGACCAGATCAAATCTTACCATCTAGCTGTGCAATTAAGTAGTCTCTAGGTGTTACCTTCGGCCTTGCCACACAATCAAGTCTCCCCCTCTTGAGTATAGTCCATTAACATTTATAGTCACTCTTATCCAGTCTGATGTGTTTCAGACTTATCTAGCATTCCAGCAACCCCATGCAGTTTACTACTGTCTTTCCTTTAGTGTTGGACAAAAAGGTGCGCCTTTAAAAATAAACCAAAAACTTGGAGTCCTATTTTCATCATAATTTCAATTTATCGATATGCTTTGCCTTCAGCAATATTGTGGATAGTTACAGAGGTTATGGCTAGATAGAGACTATATAAAAATGGAACCTTATTAGTCAGCAGATCTGCCTCCCTGTGTGTATTCAGAATTGTGCTCTGGACACAAAAATAAGCTTTTACTACTTTGTTAGTAATGCAGAACAAACAGTAGTAATGCATTTCATCGCTCACTCCCTCAATTGGATTGTTAATTTTCAGTTTCATAACCTCTGTTTAATGATATGAGCACCAAAAAAGCACAGCTTGACTGTCTGATCCCAGACTGAGTTTGCAGTGTGGAAAAGTTAGGAGTTAGGAAAAAATAAATAAATACAAAAGAAGATTTAACATGTAAATCAATGAGACACATAAAAGTAGAATCTGGCTCCTATTCTAATTCAATAGGAGCTTTCCCATTGAGTTTAATGAGAGCAGGATGACCCCATTGAACTCCACAATGTATTTTATAGGCCCCTCTCAGAATAGAATTCGCCTTGGAAGGATTAGATTTTTCTTGATAAGTGTTGGTAAAAGTAGATTTCATAACTGGACTTTGGTTTTAGAGATTGTAGAAGAGTGGAATTATTGCTGGCATGTTGCCTTGTGGCTGTGTGTGGTGTAGCAGGCTTTCCTCATCTGGCAAGCCCTGCTGACAGCTGCTCCAGCCCTGCCAAGGACTGGCTCTTCTCAAGACTCAGCCCGCCAGCAAGTTCCACACTTCTGGGGTAACAGAGGCCAACAACAGAAGTCCAATGTTTTAAAACTGGTCTCTGGGCCCTGTGATCCTTACACTCAAGTCATGTCTCAAGGTTTTCAGAAGCCTTATAGCAGGGAGTTTCATGCCACCTTGCCTCCTGGTAAGGAAATTCAGGTCCTCCCTCTTCTCCCTCTTCGCTAGATTCAGTTCCAGAGACCATAAATCAAGCAGGCACGGTCTTCCCAGGGCTTTTGCTACCTCAATCTGTCAGTAGAGCTTTCCCACAGCTCTTTCATGGGCCCACAGTGTACCTGTGTTCCTCTCAGGCTTCCTGAGGTCTAAGACTTCACCCTTTCTTCAGAGCTGTGACTTGCAGGATTCTTCCCTGGAGTTCAAAAACCCTCAAAAACACCAACTCCCATTCCACCCCTCCTCTGAGCCTGCCACACCCTCTCTCCTCCCTCTCCCCCCCACCTCCCGAGCCTCCCGCATGCCATGAAACAGCTGATCAGGAGGTGCGGGGAGGGAGGAAGAAAGAGGGAGGCGCTGATTGGCGGGGCTGCCGGTGGGCTGGAGGCACTGGGAGCAGGTGGGGGAGCAGATGTGGGGGCTGCTGACATATTACTGTGGCTCTTTGGCAATGTACATTGGTAAATTCTGGCTCCTTCTCAGGATCAAGTTGGCCACCCCTGGTCTAGGAGCTGGGGCTTTAAGCAAAAACCCCAATATCACAAGATTTGCAAGAAAATTGCAAATTACTGCAAATTTTCAGGACCTACATTCTCAACATGTCTGAGAATGACTGCACATTTGGCATTGTGATCTTTGGCTCAGTCCATGATTAATCTTAAATCAGCTACACACTCTTAATTTTTCCATACATCAAATTTCAACTGTTTCAAAAACTGCAAAGTGTCTAAAATTTGTGGTAGAGAAACAAACCTGTCATCATATTTATATTACTTATTGATATTACTATTAGTAATAGTATTTATTATTGTAACTGAAAGGGCAAAGTGTAAAATATTTTAAATGGAGGCCAGTGTGGTTTGTTGTATTTGCATGAATACATTTTAATGGTTTCTTCAAATCCTCAGATTTATAATTAGGAACCAGTTTGGATTTTAAAAAATTACACTTGAATTATATTTGTGCCTACGAATGTTTGTAAGAATAGTACTTGACATCATCGTAGTTGCTGACAGGTAGACTAGCCTTCAAAATTCCTACAGGGGGCTACAAAAATGGAATTTAGAGAAAGTTAGTGACTGAAACTGCACATAGCAACATCGTCGTGCTCCATTCCTGGTTAACAGGCAGGAAAACAGGTCTGACATTGTCACTGTGTGAAGAATCACTGCCCTCTGAACAAGCAAAAATTAGCATTCACAATCCTCAGTGAAAATCATGGAACTTGGACAACAACCTGACTGACTCAATGTCTACTACAATGATACTCAGACAGTGGCCAGGAGCAACATAGTATCTTCTTCCTGTAACCTATGCCCTCCTTAGTTGCCTGTAAAAAAGTGTTTGGCCCAGACTAGTGAATATTTGGAACTGGGGCAAATTGCTGAAACCTCAAAGAAACACCAGATGGCTGTGAAAGCTGCTGTTCAGATGCCAGAAATCCCATATGGCTGCAGCTCTGTGTTCCAGCACATAGCATTATAATTCGTTTCCCCACCCCACTCCCTCTTTCTTCCAGGTACATATGGTAAACTCTACAAAACAGCAAAACAAGCAAACAAAAATCTTCTCCCATAGTCAGAAATAGGTGTGAACTAGTGCCTTTGCAATTTCATCCTGCTGAACCAAAATGTTTGCCCCAAATTCACAATGAACCTTAACTTACCCTTACTTGAGATTCAAAAAAGTTTATAAATATTTTTCCCTTCTCATTTTTGCACACCATTCAACTTTCTTGTTGTGGTTGCCTATGCCAAATTGTCCCCTGTTTTATTTCCAGCATTACCAAAAGTATTAGAAACCTTAGCAAAAAAAAAAAAAAAAGGTCTGTTCTCAGGCCAAGTTTGCAGACCCAAGATGTTGAAATACAGTTCAATCATCATCTAAATGTATGAGCACTTATCTGAACTGAAAATCTGTCTTAAACTTTTGAAATTCATCAATCACTAATGATTATGGGGCAAATTCTACATAATGGGGCTACTGAGGCAAATTAATTCCCATTTAATTCAATGAGATGTTGCTTGAGAAAAGTCTGAGTAAAGGTTACAGGTTTTGGTCCCATGTGAGCTTCTACAACAGTGTATATAGCTTCCAACACTATGTAAATAAGCTGTTGCTATGTTCCAGGAAAGCTAATTTAAGGGAGCAACTCTAAATCTTTATATACACCCCCAATAATGCAAGCACTTACACACATGCATAACTTGAAGCACAATTAAAATACTGTTTGCAAGACTGAGGCCTGTTTGAAAAACTCCCACTGTGCGTGGAGAATTACAACTATCAACAAGTGCAATAGAAACTTCTTAAGGATATGTTAACCAGTTTGGGTCAAATAAGCAACACAAAGGCCTCACTCAAATAGCTTCTCGACTCTTTGTACTTTTCTGAGCTTTGAAAAATGTGGTTAATGTGTTCGACTGGGGTTTTTTGTTTTGGTTTTAACCTCTCCACTTCCTGGTTCTGGTTCACAAGGGCTTGTTTTTGCCCAGTAGATGCAAACAGTTGTGGTAAACTACTCAAAACAGAAAGAAATATCAGTACAAACATGGGATTTTTATTACTTTGCAGTTGTTTCTTGTTCCTGTGGTTGAAATTATTATCTGGGTTTCACTCAGGGCATGAAAGAGAAATCATATGGAGACAAAAAATAATGTGCATCCCACACATCTTTTTATAAACAACAAAAGGAAAAGACAACAATTCCAAGGTACCGCCGCATACATCAGTTGGTATATATGTGTAGGCAGTCACAGCAGAGGGCCTTATAGAGCTAACTTTAGAGATGGTCTCTCTAATATTGGGGTGAGAAACATTTATGGCTCAGTTTCAGGATTATTATATTACTAGGCTCCAGGGTTGTCAATTCAGCACCTTTCCAAAGCACAAATGTCATTTAAAATATATAGAGATAGAGTGTAATAAACTGTTTCAGAGGAGTTTTATCATTTAATTATTAAAGTCTATAGATTGCGCTATTGAGTAGGATAGTAGCTTGCACATAGTTTCCTGCCTGTAGTTAGCTACATGACTGAGGAAATAGGAAAGGAAAAGGACAGTACAAACAAAGTGTTTGGCCCAAACGACTGAATATTTGGAACATATTTGGAGTACAAACATTTTGTGGTATTGACTTAGGGAATAAAGTTTTAAAATATTAATCGAATACATAAAAATCCTAGAGTTTTTTAATTGAACTCAGCTGGCTATGTATGACACTAACTATGTACTTGTGCAGAGATTCAGCTTTAAAGAGCCAACCCAATGCTATCTACTGTAATTATAGCAAAGCTATATACTCAGCACCATGCAAGGCCTGTGTTATGCAACAAGTGAGACTAGATGATCACTAGATCCTTCTGGCCTTGGAATATATGAAAGACACAAACGAAGAGAGACAGACTGGGTGCTGGGGGAGCAATCCTGTAAGGTGCTAACCCAACTTCTGTGAGACCCTTAAGTGGTTTGCAGGGTCAGAGTCAGAGCGCTCAGTACCTTGCACGACTGATTTCCTGGTGCAGAGAGAGGCAGTGTAATGGGGTCACCGCTCACTGCTAGTGTACCTCCTTGGGTCTAGGTCAGGGAATGTACCTCTAGGTTCATAGGGTACCCCCTTTCTGCTCATTGCTTGTTCTACAATCAACCTTTCTTCTGCTAATTTGGCCCTCCAGCCAACTCACTATTTAGTCCACCTCTTCCAGGGTTACAAAGTCCCACAGGACCACAGCCCGACTGCTGAGACGGTATTCAGCCCCTCCTTGGGCTCTGTGCCACTATACCAGTGGCTGGCAGGAGAACCTGGGCCCGCCTACTACACCAGTTTCCAGCCCACAGACCCCATTGTTACCAGATATGCCTGTTACTTTGGGGATGCGCATTTATTAGGGTTACTCTTCGGGGTGGGGGGGGTCTGTAATTCTATTAATGTACTGCTTGTGTCACACTTGTGTTCATATGGAGCTCTACTCCTTCCTTCTGCAAGTCCCCTCCCAATGGAGCTATCCTGCAGGACCTAGGTTCCCCAGGACTGGGTTCCTCCAGACCTAGAATCAGATGAACATGCATGCGCACACACACACTAACAGAGCAAATCTGAGCAGAGGAGGTCAATCAGCACTCTCAAGCTGACCCCCTTATATGTCCCTGTACTCAATGGGCTGGGCCAAGCAGCACTTTCAGCTGCCCCCCCTTATATGCCACAGGTTTAACACATCCCTATCCCCACAGTCATGTCACAATTTTACTGGTAGTAACCCACATGACGAGTGAACCCCACAGTATTTTGGGAGCTGCAGGGATCTTTAGCTTAGGTAAAAGAAGTGTTGCTACAGAGTAAATGGGGGAAGCTAAAAACCACAAAAGAATAAAGTTCAGAGAGAGAGAGAAGCAACCAGCTTAACCATAAAAGTTATTTATTGAATAATAGTGATAACTACACAAGGAGAGCCTAACCAATATAACAGTTACATTATTGAAGGTTAATACCTGAGGTAGAAAAGAAAACAGAGAGAGAGAGGGATCTCACCCACTCCATGGAGCTTGAACTGGTTGGAGTTCCCAGGTGATGGTGGTAGCTCAGGGTCCTGAGTGCTGGAGACAGGCAGAGCACCCAGCACGATCAGTCAAGAGGTGGAGCCCCAGTGGAGCTGATACAGAGTGTGGGTCCATGCATCAGAACACTTACTTGGGCATAGGTAAGGGGTTTTGTAGAGAAAATGCAATGGTTCAAGGGAGGACACTAGATTTGTTTATGGGTAAACTAATGACTCAAGGGTTTTCTTTAGGCTAGACAATAGGAGCTGCTCACTCTTGGCTATGGGTGGTGTTTTCTTCCAGGGAGCTCACAATGCAACTAGGCTGCTTCAGTATTTTGGATATCAAGGATTTATTACTAGAATTGGTCTGATAACTGCTGAGCTGGGTGTGTGCAGGCTTAGTAGGTTCATTAACATCTGGAGCAGAGATCCCCCATGATGCAGTGCTTCCATGCTTTTCTGGTCCCAGAGTTCAGTGCAGTTCTCTGTTCTCCATTCTGCATGCAAATTGAGATGTCTCCCTGTCCCATCTTTCATGCAGATCAGGCTGGGGAGTTGTCTCTGTTTTCCATTCTGTATGCTAATGGAGATGTCTTAATCTTGTCACCCTTGTCAGGAGGGGTTTAGGTGTGTCTCCCATCCACCCTTCATTGCTCTCTACAATTCTTTTCTCTGATGGGTTTTGGTTTAAGCAGAGGCTGTTGGGGGCATGTCTTTCATGAGTCAGACAGGCTGGATATTGCGCCCTGGTTCCCCAAGAACACAGAGCTGACTGGTATCACTATACCTTTCAGTTTAGCTCCTCGGTCCCCATCCCTGTTGTTGTTAACCTGGCACCCTTCCTACCCAGCTTCTCTGTCTTCTCTTACTGGCTTTTGGGTTTATCAGAGGACTCTGCTGTATTCCCCATGGTTACTTTAACCCCTCCTAGCTTCCGGTCAGATTTCTGACTCCAGGGCAGGTTCCCACTGCTTACTTTTCCCTGGGCTTCTTCCTGGCTCCTGATGACCTCCCTCCTTCAAGGGAGTGACTGCAGACCCCTCCTCCTGCAGTTCCCTTCTGTTTTCAGCCTCTTGGGATGGCCCAGACCTTCTCAAGTGTGCCATTTCCCACTTTATTAGATGCTTTCATGCCTTGTGACACAAGACAACCCACTGTTTCCACCTCTGTCTAGTGCCACATTTCTTGCTTGCTCCATTGTAGTCTGCTTCCACGACAGTGCCATCTTTCTCAATGGTTTTCTTATATGTCACCTGTTGTTCTTCTCTTTTCCATCTTCCACCAAGTGGTACCCAGTCAGGGGCTTGTCTGGGAAAAATACCCATATTCCTACTTACCTGATACCCACAATTCCACTGGTTTTCATAGAGAAAACTATGGCCAGCAGAGTTAAGGAGGTTTTTTTAAGTATATTGGGAACAAAAAGAATCCTACCAGTATTAGTCCTTACTAGACTGAAACAGTAAAATTATCAATAATCATGCAGAAAAGTCAGAAGAGTTCCACAAATATTTCTGATCTGTATTGGGGTGAGGGGGTGAGGGAAAAGCCAATGGTGTAATCTCATCATATAGCGATAACACTCACTAATCTCTCTGGAGGATGATAAACAGAAGCTACTCAAGTCAGACCTTTTTCAAAATCAGCAGCTCCAGAAAACTTGCATCTAAGAGTTTTAGAAGATCAGGGTGAGTAGCTTGCTGGACCATTCACGCTGATTTTAAATAAATCCTGGAATACTGGGGACATAGGCACGGGAAGTAGGGGTGCAGGTGCGGGTGCTGCAACACCACTAGATTTTAAGCGGGGCCATTGGCCCTGCACCCCACTCCCCAGCTGCCGACTCCAAGCGAAAACCTAGGGGTGCTTACTGTACCTATGCCCTGGCCCGGCCCTCCGCCCATACTCAACTCCCCAACCCCACCAGAGTCCCGGCCGCCTGTGGGCCCCACACCCAGCACCACTCCCCGGGGCTCTGCTGCTGGGGCCCCGGCCACTGGCCCTGCTCCCAGGCCACTGGCCCTGTGCCCCGCACCCGGCCCACCTGCTCCCAGGGCCCCATGCCTGGCCCCACAGCCAGGGCTCTGCTCTTGGCCCCGCATGTCGGGGTCCCAGATGCTGGCCCCTGCCCGGGGCTCCACTCCTGGCCCCATGCCCACCCCCAACTGTGGCCTTAGCCCCCTTACCCCTGTCCGGGTCCCCCGCTCCCAGAGACACAGCCCTGCTCCCAGCCTCAGCTGGGGGGAGGAGGGGGCAGGCGGCACAGACAGGGGCAAGGGCGCTGGCTTTCAGCACCCCCACTACTAAAAATGTTCCAGCGCCACTAACTGTGAAAGTTCCAGAAGACTGAAAGAAAGCAAATGTTTGCCAATTTTTAAAAAGGGTAAAAGGGATAACTCAGATAATTATTGGCCTGTCAGTCTATATCCATTCCAAGCAAGATAATGGAGCGGCTGATACAGAACTTGATTTATAAAGAATTAAAGGGAGGGTAATAGAATTAATGCCAAGCATAATGGGCTTGTGGGAAACAGATCCTGTCAAACTAGCTTGTTATCTCTTTTTGATGAGATTACAAATTTGGCTGATAAAGGTAATAGTGTTGGTGTGATATAATTAGACTTCTGTAAGGCATTTAATTTGGTACTGCATAACATTTTGATTAAAAACAAGAATATAATATTAACATGGTATACATTAAATGGATTAAAAACTAGCTAACTGATAGATCTCAAAATGTATCTGTAAACAGGGAACCACCATGAAGTGGATGTGTTTGTAGTGGGGTCCCACAGGGATCAGTTCTTGACCCTACAGAATGTAACACTTATCAGTGACCTGGAAGAAAATAAAATCACTCACTAATAAAGTTTGTACATGACACAAAAATTGGGATAGTGTAAATAATGAAAAGCACAGGTTGTTGACACAAAGTGTTCTGGATCACTTGGTGAGCTGGCTGGAAGCAAATAATGTGTGTTTTAATAGGGCTAAATGGAAATCTATACATCTGGGGACAAAGAATATAGGCCATACTTAGAGGAAAGCAGTGGCTCAGAGTTGGCGGTCATAGCAGACATTATGAGCTCCCAGTGTGACACTATGTCCAAAAGGGCTAATGTAATCCTTGGATGCATAAACGGGGGACTCTTGAGTAGGTTAGAGAGACTATTTTACCTCTGTATTTGGCACTGCTGTGACCACTGCTAGAAGACTGCATCCAGTTCTGGTGGACAGAGTTCAGAGAAGAGCCACAAGAATGAGTAAAGGATTGAGAAACACGCTTTAAAGTGACAGACTCAAGGAGCTCCATCTATTTAGCTTAACAAAGAGAAGTTTAAGAGATGACTTGATCACTGTAAGTACCTCTATGGGGAACAATTCTTTGATAAGGTTTCTTCAATCTATCAGGAAAGATATAACACAATCCAATGGCTAGAAGTTGAAGCTAGACTATTTCAGACGAAGTAAAGTGTAAATTTTTAACAGTGAGGGTAATTAACCACTGGAACAATTTATCAAGGATTGTGGTGGATTCTCCATCACTGGCAATTAAAAAAAAGAGAGGGGGGATGTTTTTCTAAAAAAGATATGCTCTATGAAATATTTTGGATAAATTCTCTGGACCCTATTATACAGGAGGTCAGATTGGATTATCAGAATGGTCCGTTCTGGCCTTGGAATCTATGAATCTATCCATATATTTTCTGAAACACCTAGGAAGAGAAATCTGATTTATGATAAATATAAAAAAATTAATAACTCTTCCTTGATTTATACTGCATAGAGGCCATCACAATGATGGCACAGATGAAGAGCTACTTGGACCAAAACTCATGGCAGGTCTCACTGCCAGAACAGAATGAAAACTGGGAAATCCCAACTGCAGGTGTCGTGAAATTTTAAAAATAGTTTACCATGCATCACCTATTTGGGGGGTCTTAAAATCATCAACTGGCATACACTAAACAAACAAGCAAGCATCTTGATGCTATTTGGACTAGTTTTTCCACTTAGAAACAAACATACAATCACCATCTCTCTGAAAACCTGCTATCAGGAAAGGATACAAGCACAGGAACTAGCTTCATTACATTTGGTCATTTATTGGAATGCGCCTCTGCATGAATAAGTCATATTTCATTGAGAGGCGATTTGTTTTAAAAAAACTATGATTTTAATTTAATGGAACCTAGGCAGGTTTTATTCTTGTTTTTTTCATTAGACAGATTCTTTAATATAAATTCTCTTTTGTTGATCTCTGTTTCTTAGAAAGCCTTTGCTTTATCCTTTGTTCTGTAGAAGCGGTGCACATTGAGAATTGCATTTTACATTCTCTCCCAAAGGATTTTTTAGTATCCTGCTGATAGCACAGACAGAAGTAGTCTTTGTCAGGTAGTGAGTTCAGGTAGCAAACCACCCACCCAAATGTTCTTGGTAATTTGCCAAAAGCAGCAAATTCTTCAGCACCAGTGGATACAAGACTGCAGCTGGTATTTGCACACTAATATTTTAGCTCAGGAGCTAAACTATATCAACTATGCATACAAATTAGAACTCAATTAAATGGTTAAACTCATGTGAAAATGTTTGGGGGATGAGCAAAAGCAGCCTGTTTGGTTTCTTGAAATTTGTGGGGTTGTGTTGTTCATTAGTCACAAATATTCACACTTCTACAGGGTGTACAAGATTATGCTAATGAATCCCAAAAGTTTCACTAATATTAGCAAAAATGATTGTTCACCCAAAAACAAAAACAAAAATCCACACCAGACATGTGTGTTAGACCTGGGATCGATTCCCGATTCTCCCACTGGTTTGCTGAGCGACCTGGGGAAAGTCATTTCCCTCACATCCCACTGTGCCTCCATTTCTTATTCTGTAAAATGGGGATAATGAAATTGACCTCCTTTGTAAAGTGCTTTGAGATCCATGGATCTCAAATGCGACGTAGGCCTTGTCTACACTAGATGGAGTTTGCCAGCATAGCTTCTCAGGGAAGAAGCAGTTCTTTTGTTGGTATAGCATATACCAACAAGTTCACCTAATGAAATAATGCCACATGACTTTGATAATAAACCAGTCCAATAAAAACTTAAAAATAGTCAAGGGAAAGAATTTCAAATAAACCAGAGTCTGAAAAAATATTCATCCAGACTATTGATGAATACTTACAACGAATAAATAAATGTAAAGATCAGCAGGACAGGATCACCAGCCGTTCATTTACTAAAATGGAGCTAAATTTGTTATTCATAAGCAACAGTTTAAAATTCAGATTAGAGGTCACTGAAAGATTTGGAGTACTGGGGTAAGGGAGAAATATTCCCCAGCAAAAGTTAACTAACAGTCAGTGGACCAAGATTCTGATCTCAATTATACTGATATAAATTTGGCATCAGCCTACCAAGGTCAGAATCTGGCTTTAGATTTACAAACAGGAAAAGGCAGAGAAACGTTTAAAAATGTAGAAAAGCTGTACAATGGTGAAAAATTACTTCATTTTCAACTTTAAAGCCAGGAGAACCCAAAGATAAGAAGACTTCGAGGCTGTTCAGAAAAATGCCTGCCCTGATCATAATGGTTGTATTTCTTATTCTGAAAAAAGAAAAGAAAATACTGATCAGAAGCTACCAAGGAAATCGAGGTCAAAAACATCAGGGCAGTTCAATTTCGTATAAATTTTTCCTAAAAGTACATTCATTCAACCAAAGTCCTTTATAAATGAAATACAGACAAGAAACACCTTCCCCACCATTGAAATGTAGCCACCTCTGGGGCTGAAGGCAGCAATTTAGCAGACAGCTAGCTAGCTAGCGAATCTCCTGACTTCATACTCAGCAGAATGAAGGGAAGAGAAATTTTGTCAAGGACACCACTGGTTTTCAGGTCTTATGTAAGACTCACACATAAGTAAACTGTATGGAACTGAATTTATCTTCCTTAGAAGGATGTAAAACTAAGTTAAGCCTGGTGGGATTCAAATCTGTGATACCAGCAAATGTAGGCATAACAAACTCAATGTGTTTAAATCACTAATTCATCCCCTTTAGCTATGTGAAAATCAAGCATTGAAATAAATCCACTATACATGTAAAGATTTGAATGTCTAAAAAGAAGTTGATTGTTTTTCGTTATCTAAGCATAAAAAGATCTTCTGAATGATATTCTCAAGGCATAAAAATATTCATCAATGGCAAAATTAAGTTTGATAAAACTTTTTTTTTTGCAAAAGGTCTCTTTTTGGTCATGCACAAGCAATGCAGATTTTCAATGCAAATTTTTTCAGGAAATTACAAACATCTGAAAAGATGGGCTCTGAATGAAAGTGACTTTTCCACCATAATTATAGCAGAATGGCAATTCTACCATCACCATAAGCGTATTCTACCGCAATGCTGTAATTACAAAGCCAGACTCAAAACACTTGAAAAAACAGTCAGAAGATAGAACAGGCATGTAAAATTAATGCCTCAAGAACAGAGCAAGCAGCATCTTAGAGAAAGGCTATAGTCATGGTGATGTATCCTCCTGGATGTTTCATAAGTTATTGTCAGGAGTGAGTGAACCCTCCCCCTCCCACATCTCTAGAGCATGAGTAATTCCATATTTGAGGTCAGGAGGCCCACAAAAAGCAGTGGCTTTTCCCCATGGAGTCTGCTGTCTAACTGTCCAGACCTCCATGATGCTAAATGCCCTCCACCCCCGTTAAGAGTTTGGAAGGGTAGGAAGGTTTGGCATTTTGAAAGGGGAGGGATGGTCCAATGCTTAGAGCACTAGCCTAGGACTTAGGAAACCAGGTTCAATTTTCTTCTCCTCCACAGACTGTGTGTGTGACCTTGGACAAACCATTAGTGTCTCAGTTCTCCCATCTGTAAAATGGGGATAATATCACTGTCCTAACTTACATAGGTGTTGTGAGGACCAATACATTAAAGATTGTGAAACAGATACTACAGTGATAAGGGCCATTAAAGTACCCAGGACAGACAGGACCTGTTCCTGCAAAATCTAAGAGGAAATAATTAAGGCCTGATCAAAAATCCACTGAAGTCAGTGGCAGTATTTTCAATGAATTCTTTGGCCTTTGGAGTGATCCCTTAATGAACACTCTCTTACCAGAAGGGTAATGGAATTTTCTTGTCATAGTTACTAGTGTCCTAGGAACAGGGCCGGCTCTAGGCACCAGCAAAACAAGCAGGTGCTTGGGGTGGCACATTTCTAGGGGCGGCATTCTGGCGCCGGCCAAGCTGCCCCTAGAAATGTGCCCCTGCCACCCCAGTCACCTCCGCCTGCTCCCCTGAGTGCGCCGCTTCAGCTCCTCTTCTCCCCCCTCCCTCCCAAGCTTGCCACGCACGAAACAGCTGTTTCACGTGGCAAGCCTAGGAGGGAGGGAAGGACGGAGGGAGGAGAAGCCGAGCGGCAGCGCGCTGGGGCAGGCTGCGGCGGTGGAGCAGAAGTGAGCTGGGGTGGGGAGCGGTTCCTCTACTCCCCCCCGTTACTTCCTGAGCCCACCCCCTCACTCACCTCCGCTCCGCCTGCTCCCCTGAACGCGCTGCCTCTCCCTTGCCTGAGAGGGAGGGGGAGGAAGCTGAGCAGCAGCATGTTCAGGGAAGCAGGCGGAGCGGAGGTGAGCTAGGGCAGGGAGTTGCAAGGAGGGAGCTGCAAGAAGCAATGCGGGGTGGGGGAAATGCGGCACGCTTGGGGGAGGAGGCGGGGCCAGGGATTTGGGGAAGGGATTGGGAAGAGGCGGAGTTGGGGTGGAGCCGGGGGCTGGGGGGCATGAAAAAAAGCGGGGGTGGCCAAAAATTTTTTTGCTTGGGGCTGCAAAAATCCTAGAGCCGGCCCTGCCTAGGAAAAACCTAGTGCCATCACTACTATGTAATGTAAACTCAGCCTTATTTTTATTTATTCCCTTTCAACTTTTACAACACAATATAAGAAGAGTAAAGAAAAAGGCCAAATGAAGTGTGTCTGTAAATATTTCTCCACTCTCTTCCATTTTTATTTTCCTCTGCATCAATTTCAAAGATGCACCAATAGAGCCAAATTGCATTTTTTATTGACAACTCAAGATTCCTGCACTAATAGGTTTCTAAATCACCTGCTCTTTTAGAAGGCTCTTTCTGGTGTTCACTGTGTACATCGTAGCTTCATTTGAGATGGAGGCTAATTAAAAATAGTTCTACACACACACACACACAAGGAGTCAGACTTTATTAAACTACTGGAGCAGCGCAGTCTTTGTGCAGCACTGTCCTCATTACTAAAGGATAATAAATGTCACAACATATTATAAACAACAGTCGTTGTTAAGGGAAAAAGGTAAGTGATCCAGTCTGAGATTTCTTTACGTGCACTTTACGTGCACTTGTGCTGGCTTTTAAAGAGGAACTTGCATTTTAAAAAACAAAAAAAAATTTTTCACAAAATTCCGAATACTGCCTTTAAATATATTATAGAGAGAGAGCAAAGAATAAGCTGTTGCTTCAAGTTTTCTGGGTGGGAAAGCCACAGTCATCTGGGATATGAAACGAAGAGAAGGAAAGAAAAGTAGGGAACCAGACACATGTGAGACAGAAAGTGGGGATGGGATAAGAGGAAATAGAAGGGAGCAGGAGACATAGGTGACAGGAGTTGCACCATATCATTTTTAAAAATTGTAAGCCCAACTGCCACTGCATTTCAGTATTCTCATTCACAACCATCACTCTATTGATTAACGAGGTTGACAGTGACCTCACTGTCTGGAATTGCAGCTACTCACTGGAATTGCAGCTTCATAACAGTTACAAGTCCATAATTTTTATCCCCTCTGAGCAACTATTGTTTTTATGAGAAACACTGTGACACCCTTTCCCATCATCGTACCTGCTGCTCATATAGTGCTGTGCTCGCAGTCACCATCCATCCTAGCACATAAGGACTCCTGAAGAGTTGGAGTGGCTGCCTTACAGCCATGAGGTCACCTCCATACCACCACCAAGAGGCCTCTGGTGATCCAGGAAGATTTACAATGCACAAATCATTAGAGACCCAGCACAGAAATCAGAGCCTCTGGCTCTCCAGAGCTCTCTCTTTGTTTATTTTTCATGAAGGAGGAGGAGATTTGATTTAGATATTTCCACACAATGTAATTTAGAAAGAAACGGAGGGATTTTCCAGACATAGCTGGGCACCAAAGGCCAGTTTACTATCAGTCCACAATCACTGACTAAATCTTTCCAGTACTTGCGGATGGCTACAAAGACAAACTGCTTGTTTTGACAAAATTCAATGCATTTTGCTAGAATGACTGTCTCCTGGGAGTACTCATTTTAATAATGCATAAATCTCACTAATGAGAAGTATTCACAAAGTGGAGAAGAGACCCCACCCCCTAGGAAACAAGAAAAGATGAAGCACAATTAGACAGGAAGGGAAGCATGACTATCGTGCCAAAGAGATGTGCCATGCAGTGTTTTGATATATGTCAGAAATGCCAGATTTGATATATGCCAGGCTAAAGGTATGCGCAAATTTTAACTAAGCATGAAGCAGCTGGTATTGAAGAGTGCTGCATGTTTAAAGGCTACAAGCTTGAATCTGGCCACACCAATTGTCATAAATATAAAGGGAAGGGTAAACCCCTTTGAAATCCTTCCTGGCCAGGGGAAAGCTCCTCTCACCTGTAGAGGGTTAAGAAGCTAAAGGTAACCTCGCTGGCACCTGACCAAAATGACCAATGAGGAGACAAGATACTTTCAAAAGCTGGGAGGAGGGAGAGAAACAAAGGGTCTGTCTGTCTGTATATATATATATATATATATATATGCTGGTCTTTGTCGGGGATAGACCAGGAATGGTGTCTTCGAACTTTTAGTAAGTAATCTAGCTAGGTATGTGTTAGATTATGATTTCTTTAAATGGCTGAGAAAAGAACTGTGCTGAATAGAATAACTAATTCTGTCTGTGTATCTTTTTTGTAACTTAAGGTTTTGCCTAGAGGGGTTCTCTAAATGTTTGAATCTAATTACCCTGTAAGGTATCTACCATCCTGATTTTACAGGGGGATTTCTTTATTTCTATTTACTTCTATTTTTATTAAAAGTCTTCTTATAAGAAAACTAAAATGCTTTTTCATTGTTCTCAGATCCAAGGGTTTGGGTCTGTGGTCACCTATGCAAATTGGTGAGGCTTTTTATCCAACATTTCCCAGGAAAGGGGGGGTGCAAGTGTTGGGAGGATTGTTCATTGTTCTTAAGATCCAAGGGTCTGGGTCTGTAGTCACGTAGGCAAATTGGTGAGGCTTTTTACCAAACCTTGTCCAGGAAGTGGGGTGCAAGGTTTTGGGAAGTATTTTGGGGGGAAGGATGCGTCCAAACAGCTCTTCCCCAGTAACCAGTATTAGTTTGGTGGTGTTAGCGGCCAGTCCAAGGACAACGGGGGGGAATATTTTGTACCTTGGGGAAGTTTTGACCTAAGCTGGTAAAGATAAGCTTAGGAGGTTTTTCATGCAGGTCCCCACATCTGTACCCTAGAGTTCAGAGTGGGGGAGGAACCTTGACACCAATGAAGCTCAAAATTCAAAATGACTATTAAAAATGTAGTGTTGTAGCCGTGTTGGTCCCAGCATATCACACACACACACATACACTCAGTGGGTGAGTTAATATCTTTACCTCACCCACCTTGTTAAAAATGTACTCAGAAAAGTGATTACTCTCTGAGACAATTTTCCTCTTAAAGAGAAAGAAAATAGGAGTTACTGAATATGGCAAACAGGCAAACAGCTGAGTCACGAGCCAGAATGGGCAAAATGAGGTTCTGCTGGGGATAAGCCTTCTTGTGAAAGCCAAAGCTATACTAAAGAGAAATAAGGGAAAGGGAGAAGAAATAATACAATTCTGCTTTCTTTTCTCTGAGGAGCAGCCAGAACAAAAGTAGGAATTCTACTATGTCAAACAGCAGCAGAGCTACAGGTAGGATATAAGCAGAATGATTTGACCAGCTCTGGTTGTCAGTGACAGCCTCTCTACTCCTCCTTTACTCCATCTGAATGGGTGTTAAAGGCATAAAACTGGTTTTAGCCCTATTGCGGGAAGTGTGACTGGGACCTGGTGGCATACTGTCTGTAGAGGTATAGGCAGGCTTGCCCTAGCCACATTATTAATGTTGAAGTAGTGTTCACCAGGTGGTAGGTGCTGCACGGACACATAGGGGACACACAGCTGACTTGCCTCAAAGAGCAGCTAAACAGAAAATAAGGATAGGTGGTTAATCCTTAATTAGGGTGCTAATTTAAGATCTGGGTTCAATTCCTTACTCTACTACAGACTTCCTGTGTAACTTTGGGCAAGTAACTCATTTTACTGAGGCCCAGAGAGGCTATGTCACACTGTCTGGAGTGGCTCACAACTGAGTGCACCTTCCTCAGGGCAGACAGACAGAAAACAAGGACAGACACCCCAAACTGGTGGTATGTTCTATAATTAGATTTCAACAAGTCAGTAACAAATGTGAACTTCTGGATCACTATCCCAGTCTTACCATGGGGTTAAAGACAGTCCCCTTAGACTCTCCAGCCTATCTTGCCACCCAGACTTTGTGATAAAAGGTCCTAAACCAAAAATCACACCCTATCAGGTTTCTCCCAGTCCCAAGAGACTAGTCACTAACACCAGATCAACTGGTACTCTGGATCTTACACCAAAGACTACTATAGAATTGGCTGCCAGTGTTAACTAAAGATTTATTTATTAACTATGAAAAAAGAATGAGAATTATTCAGCAGTTAAAGGAAGTAAAATATATGTATAGGTGAATCACTGTTTGTAATTCCAAACGATGGCAGGGATGTAATAAACGGACAGTTCCCCAAAGTGACAGGTTTAGTCTCTCAGGGTACCCAGATTGTTTCTGGGGAATCTCCATTTTGGATCTGGCACACTTCCCTGTAACAGTTCAAACAGTCAGAGATAAAGGATCTTTCTTTGAATTCATATTTATATCTTCTCACAGAACACAAGCTGACAGTCCCTCTACCCATGTAGGAATGACAGGTTTCAGAGTAACAGCTGTGTTAGTCTGTATTCGCAAAAAGAAAAGGTTACTAAGTGAGCTGTAGCTCACGAAAGCTTATGCTCAAATAAATCAGTTAGTCTCTAAGGTGCTACATGTAGGAATGCACTTTGAGTCTCTGACCTCATGTCACCACACATAATGGCCATTTGCTTTGGAATTGGCACCTTTTCTGATAAAGTCCTTCATTAGCATTCCCCAAAGGCTTCTTTTATGTCTGATTAGTTATTTGGCAACAGGGGTATTCACAGCCTAAATATTAGCTATTACATTGTAACAGGAACAGAAAAGTGAAAATACCAAGTAACAATCCACTAGTTTTCATGAAGTTTAACATCTGAATACTTTTACATCTGAATACATTTAACACTTTGATCTGTACTAACACCCAAGTGAATTGGCTTGTGGCCCTGATCTGACCTGGTCTGCCAGCATCACAGGGTACATAGCACTTCCCTTCCTCAGAGGGCTGTTGTGCAGATAAATGCATTAAACGGTGGGAAGTGCTCAGATACTATGCTACGGGGGGGCCACGTAAGTACCTTAGATGGGCAGTGACAATTTCAACATCAGCTTAGGGAAAGTGAAGGAACCATTTGCTGGTAATGGCAGCAATGTTTCCCTTATGTCTGTGAGGCCTAAGAATATTGCCTAAATAGTATGGAAAAGTAAAATGTATCCAGAGAATGCAGGTACAGTTTCAGTTAAGCCAACTGGGGAGGGGGATTTCCATTCTGCCTGGCAACACAGCATCTCCACACCCACAACTGTCCAGCAGAGACATCAACTTGCAAATACAACGTCCGAATCAGAACTAACCCTGACTTGCTGATCACACTGGGGCTGCTTCTACACGGAGCATTTTCTCAATTTTTTCTGTGGCCCTAGCATCAGTGCTGCTCCATAGCTGCTAGCAGCAATGGGAGTGGTAGCACGGATTGGTTACCAGCATTATTTATTATCGTTGCATTTAGCCCTGCTTTGTAGTGGTGAAAAGGACTCCTACCAGCCTATGCCAGTCCCGTGACGGTTGCCAGCACCAACAGACCTGCACCAGTGCTACAGCAGTACTGAGAGAAGTTCCAAAACACATCAGTGGAGACCAGGCCACACAATGGGCATGACATGGTCATTAGTTCCTCCATGAGGTGTCACATACAGCACATGTACCTTCCTTATTGAATAAACATAGAAATTGCCACACTGAATCAGATACATGGTTCTTCTAGTCCAGTATCCCACCGCTGACTGTGGCCAGCACCAGTTGCTTCAGAGGAAAGTGCAAGAAAACTTGCATTGGGCAGATATGGAATAATCTGTCTTTTCTCCCTCCATCCTACACACATAGTCCCATCCTAATCCCTAACAAAGATGATCTTTAACCCTGGAACATGAGATTTAATACCTCTTCCAGAATATGTTAGCATTAACTCTCATAACTCTGGATATTCTTATTATTCATATCAATGTCCAATCCCTTTTTGGATCGCACTAAGTTTTTGGTCTCAGCAACATCCTGTGGCAATGTGTTTCACAGTTTAACACCACATTGTGAAAAAAAGTATTTTCATGTATCTGTTTTGAATTTGCTGTATTAATTTCATGGACGTCCCCTTGTTCTCATGCTATGAAACAGGAAGTTTTGAAGTGCCCAATCTACCTTCTCTAGATCATTTATTATTGTATATATTTATATTTTGATAACCCTGGATGACAGAATGTTTACCACACTTAGCAACTGGCTTTAAAAAACAACAACTTTCCTTTAAAGTTCTCAGAGTAGCAGCCGTGTTAGTCTGTATTTTCCACTGCATGCATCCGATGAAGTGGGCTGTAGCCCACGAAAGCTTATGCTCAAATAAATTTGTTAGGCTCTTAAGATGCCACAAGTACTCCTGTTCTTTAAAGTTCTGATATCAACTAGTGCATCATTTATACATCTTATGGCCATGTGAATCAGACATTACTCAATAATCACATACAAACACAGAGCAGGGAATAGAAACATCTTCCTTCAGTCCTAAAAGACACAGGCCATTGACATTTGAATTAAGGAAGATTTCCTTCAACTACCAATAGAAGATCATCCCATAGCCTCTCATTGAGTTAGTCAGCTGAGGGCAACCCTACTCCCTGCTATATACTGAGCTGTTACAGCACTTATCCCAGCATGAGCATAAACAATCCATTGTAATGTAACAGGCATAATGTATCACAACGGATTGGATATTTAAAGTACATATTTTCCTATTAACGAGTTTTAGTTGCTGCTAGAGTTAAACAGCCAGGAGTTTTGCTACCATTAAGTGAATTACTTTATTATTGAACCTTTTGTATGGATTTTGCCATACATTCCTAAGAAGTGCAAGAAGGAAGGATTACTGTATCTTCTATGAATACTGACAGTACAGGAATAGATATAAGAGACTTATCTATCTATTCTCTTGCATTAAAAGAGAATTAGAGAGTACGGCTAATGACCTAGAAAAAGAACAATGCACTAACGAAAACCCTGGTACACAGTTCTTAGCTAGCCTGTCACTCCCCACACAAGTTCTGCTGGAACTAGACACATCTGAGAATAACACTGGGGTTAGGAAAAAGTTTACACCAACCACCAGAGCATTATTAGTAACCACCAATGAACTCTTAATTGCTGAGGGGCTTTGCTATGGGGGTGGTTCATGTGTGGTCAGTTTAGAGGGGACCCACAAGCATTCTATCTGTAGTGTGGTGCACCCAGGAGGAGGGAATAGTGATTTTGTACGATGTAGGTTTGACATGACATTTATCTCCCTTGTCCTTAATTCATTCCTGATTTTATTGGAGCAATTCTTTGTGCGTTGTCATCGCCAGTC
Source organism: Lepidochelys kempii (assembly GCF_965140285.1). Classification (NCBI taxonomy): domain Eukaryota; kingdom Metazoa; phylum Chordata; order Testudines; family Cheloniidae; genus Lepidochelys; species Lepidochelys kempii. Next base: position 31,367,065 of record NC_136388.1, read on the forward strand.
CACTCCACCAGCCTTGCCTGAGAAATGTGCAAAGAAGTGTGGGCATAACTCCTGAGCACTGCTCCCTACCCCTACTTGTTGTATATAAGTGCTGCTCAAAACTCTCATCAGCCACTAAAGAATGCATCACACTGCCAACAGTCGCAGGACTCCAACTCCCCCACAGATCTCTGTGGGCTGCCCAAGGGTGATACACATTTACCCGTCATGCCCTCCAAATGTGTTTGTGCGCATGTGTGTACACAGACCACAATACATTTGCAAAACAAGACTTTGAAAAACACTTCAAGAGGTTTTGCAAAACACAACCAGAGTCTCCTACCCCTCCTAATGAATACATCTCAATTAGTACAAAATATACAAGTACCCCTGAGGCCTGTGCAAAACCTTGTAGGGTCCAGCCACAGGAGATGTCAGCAGATCATGATCTGCAGCTTCATTTGATATCTTGATACACTCTTTTTCCTAGTATCCTCGCTAGTAAAGCGCTTATATGAACCTCATAAATCTGACTGAAAAATACTTTGGGCTGAGATTTTCCATGCTTAATCTCAGATAGTTTCTCTCTTTTTAAGTTTGAGAAAAATTCATTCAGCCACATTTCTATTGTTCAGTCATGGGGAAAGCCACGATTCCTGTCTCTGACAAATCAGAACTGGGCTTTAATAAGCAAAAATGGCTGATGCTGGAAACTCAAAATGTAATTTTTTTTTAATTTTTTTTTTGGAGAAATCAATGAGACAAGTTGTCTGCTGGCATAACTTCTTTGAAGTCAATGGAGCTGCACTAATTTATGCTAGCAAAGAATTTGGTCTGCAGTTCAGCAAAGCTTTTGAACATGAGTAGTCCCACTGAAGTCAACAGATCCCTGGTAATGCTGGAGCCACCCTAACTCATGAAATTTCCTGACTTCCGAGTGCTTGATTTCTCAACCTTAAACATTGCTGTGAATGTCAGGTTTTAGATTATCTTGCAAGATATCATGAGAGAGCAAGCAAAAGTGTTTAAAAGATAAGCCTACACAATCACAATGCAAACATTAGATTCATAGCATTCTGAAATCATCAGCTTATTGATTGAAGTTAACAACCTCATTTCTTCTTTTCCTTCATAAATCCAACTCAAGACCTTTCGAAGTTTTCACTCTAAACAACAAATAAAGAGGGATGAGAATAACACGGTTTAAAATCAGTCTTGTGTTAGAAATGTTATTGCAAAGTATTTGAGCATATCATCAAAAGAATGCTGCATTCCATCATTCACTATTCCTTACCATAAAGTGGGTAATTGGTATCATCAACATTCTCACTTGTCAGTAAAGAATAAGCTTGTGCATTGCAGCTAAAGTATCACCGGTGCTGCTGCTTCCTCAAACTGGTTCATTCCATCCCTAAAAAGAAAGTTAAACCTCCCACCTGTGTTCTGAACCCCCCCCCCCGCTTTCTTTTAAATTATCATTGTACAGAAATATCAAAATCAAATCTCCTCTTTCATGAAAATTAAAGATCTGATTTCCTTGATATTGCATTCTGTAAAAGCAAGTAAGAAACCTACACTCATAGGCTAATAATTATAATTCTGGTCTCTGTGCATCATTCACCTCACTACCCATAAGTATTAACAACATCTTGAGAATATAAGAATGTTAATATAATAATGAGTTTAAAAAAAAAAACAACCCACAGAACATACAGCCTCTTTAGACGTGGAACGTATAGTGGAATCTAATAAGCGACAAAAGCTTTTTTTTCTTCCTTGTCTGAAAGTTTTCTGCATGCTGAGATTTGTGTGTGTGTCTGTCTCTGTGAAAAGCCAGTTCTCTTTATATAATTAGCATTAAACAGCACTTGAGGCAGGAAGAATGTAATCAGCAATAATTACTTAAAAACTACTACCACCTAGGCTAATAGTTGGTGAAGAACAGTTTTGATCTGAAGTAACATACAAAAATCATTTGGGGGAGGAGCAGCTTAAAACTACAGACATTCTGCCTATTTCTTGACTGCATGGATGAATGGTTGGAAAGTTGACAAGTCCTCCCATGCATGACTGAATCTAGTCCTTGATTCAGAAGTAAATGGGGCGTGAAGCTTTGATAACTGATGTCACTAAGTGTGAATGAAAATTGAAACTAGCTTACCTGCACCAGTTATGTTCATGTAAAAAATATATATTTTGACACAGTAATGTGGTGATGACAATGTTAATTGTTCAGCACTGAACTTTTGCAACTTGAAACTACTGTACTATGTGCTTTTTATATTGTATATGGGCTCATACTCTTCCCATTTCCAACCAGAATTATCCCAGATTGTGATCAGCCCCTACACAGCCATACATGGGTGAGCAAGAAGATTCCCCTCCACAGGAGCAATGGCACTTCTCATTCAAGCCCATCTCCTGGAGTGAGCTCAGGAAAGCACATGGACGGCTTACTCTGGTTCACCCATCAGGAACAGGATGAAGGAAGAGCGAGTGGTGAGGGCCACTGAGGAGATGTGGCCATGTTCCCAGCCCCCGCAGCACTGGCCTGTGGAACAGGGCCAGCAGCTGGGAGGGGTAGCATTCTGTGTCATCCTTGTGAAGCACAAATCTCTCCAGTGCTCCATCGGGAGCCCCACATTCAGGGCTTCCAGCTACAGGCTACAAACTAGCCTTCCTTCAGTGTTACCAAGCAGAGATTACAATTTAAAACAGACAAAATAATAAATTAACTTTTCATTTGGAAGATCACATCAGCTGAGTCCTAACTGGTTGATTGTATTCCAGAAATTAGCATGAGTCCCAAAATCCTCTCTGCCCCTTGCCCACCTATGAAAAGCCAAATGCTGTCTTTAAAAAAAAATTAAACAAAAAAGTTGCACTTTTAAAATATTAACTGTCACGAGAAAAAAAATTAAGGGGTTTGAATTTTAAACAGTCTCTGATCCTGCAATGAGTTAAGCACAAGTAACTTTACTCACATGAGTAGTCCCCACTGACTTCAAGATTTGCAATATAGTTCACATCTTGGTCTATATTTTCAAATGCAAACAAACAAAAAGATTTGCAAATACATTATCTTTAAAACAAAACAAAACAGGGCTACCCTGGAAGTACAGATGAAAGACAAAACCACCAGCCCCATCTCATACAGCCAGCCTCTTGTATAGATTGATGTAGATGCAATCTTACTCCTGGAAAACAGCAAGGGGAAGAAATGGTTCGGAAAAGAAAACTGGAGTTCTCAGCCATTAAAAGCAACATGCCAGTGAAACAGCAGAATTATGAGCAGCTTTTTGGCTGAGTTCATGCCCATGATGGAAGACAGGAACAGCTAAGAAAATGTAGGGTTTCAAACCCTGGAAAACACAATAATGAAAAAATAATGAGCAGACTGCATGGCTCAGGGTCATAAAAAACATGACCGTATACATAGGCAGCTTCACCTTTAAATCAGTAGTAACATTTTCTTCTATTTCAGATTAAGATTGCTCATAGCAAGGAATGAGAGACTTTAGTCCTTGTGTATTTGACTTAATTTACTAAGTACACAAGACTTCTGTCACAGGTCAGTGCAACTGCACCTGCGTTTCCCCATCAGTGGGCCAACAAGGACACCCACTCTCAGGCTTCCGGCTCCCTAGCCGGTGCCTTTCTGGGTGGACACACATACACACACAGCCTGCTCCCTTCTGACTAAGGCTGCACACTTCTCTTCCATGTGAGGCAGAACCAAGTATACCTAGAACAAATGTCACCATGACACTCACAGGTCTGTTTTTTGCAGGTGAATACCTGTGAAGTCAAAACTGGTAATTTCACATCATTCTGACGTCAGCATAACTATCTTATGGAAAGAGATTCTGATGCCCTTACTCACATTAAGTAGTACCTTGCTGTGGGAGTAGTTCCATTAATTTCAATGGGACTAACATGTGGAGCAAGATACTATTCAGTGTGTGTGCAAGGGCACTGGAATCTGGCCCCACTGAAGTTACTATGGGCTCAAGCTGAAAACTTTCGATCCAGAACACAATCTGAATTTACCCAATAAGCAGTTCACATCCAAGGTTAATTTATTTATTTACTTTTAAACAAAGGTTCTCAGAGAAAAATTCACCACCACGCCCTCTCCCTCAACCTCTCTCTCTCTTTAAAAATGGATGAAGTCACATGATCCTCTAGTTTACTATGTTGGACTAAAAGAAAAGGAGTACTTGTGGCACCTTAGAGACTAACAAATTTATTTGAGCATAAGCTTTCGTGAGCTACAGCTCACTTCATCGGATGCATCTGCTCAAATTAATTGGTTAGTCTCTAAGGTGCCACAAGTACTCCTTTTCTTTTTGCAAATACAGACTAACACGGCTGCTACTCTGAAACCTATGTTGGACTAGTGCTTTATTTTATCCTCAATATTATCCTTTTGCTTTGGAGTATCCTCTGTGCCAAGGTGGATACTCACAGCATAAAGTCCATTCTGTGTTGCTGTGTAGCAGACTCCGACTTTTCATGGGCAGCAAGTTACCTTTTAAACACAGATCTATCAAAGCCAAGTTTTCCTTCACTAAAATGGCCTTGAAAACACTGTATTTTCCCGTTTCCTGGATGCTGCATAATGTGATGCAAGGTCAGTCACATCACATTATGTCATGTTATGTAGCAGGTCATCAGAACTTCCATGTTCAGAGATACCTGATTTTGTGCCAAATGATCTGGCACATCTCGTATTCTCATCAATTTGAATTACTTGTAGATCATTTCAGAAGACAGAATTATTGGCCACCATTCAGAAAATGCTACGTAGCCAGAAAAGCACTCAGTGGACTCTCTCATTTGTTTATTAATTGCAGAATAGACAGTTTTACGTAAAAATAATATAAATGTCAAATTAATGTATGTGCAATTTTGGCTTACATTTACTATCTTATAGCTACATTCTGCAACCCTTATTCATACCAAATAGTACTGGACTTTGCAAACAGTCTTACTGATTTCTATGGTGTTACTCAGAGTAAGAGACAGCACAGTATGAGTAAGAGACTCATTTATTCAAATCAATACTATATATTTTGGAATCTTTCTACAGCAGACATTTCATCTTTTCAGTATTCCCACACCAAACTATGATAGTTAAATTAATGTAAGTATGGATTATTCTTCACATCTAAACAGATGCTAAAGTATCCTTTTCTGATTACAGCATATCTATTTTATTAAATCCCATTTTAGAATACATTGTATAAGAAAAGAGTAAGTGGTCAGTGCAAAATATACAGCTAGTTAGCAAACTAGCAATTTGTGCAGAACGTAATATTGGGGTTTTCCTGGTTAGGAATTTTTTTTAAGGTATACCCTAATTAAAGAGTAGTAATTTATTTAGTAAACATCTTCTTATCAGTAATTTCTTATCAGTGTGTTATATTTGTATAACAATCTTTGGTCATTGTCTTCTCTGGGCAGGTTAAATAGAGTTTTTTTCAGAACGCTTTATAAAACAGACAAGAATCACCTACGCTACCCTGATTTGGACTTTGAGAATTCAAGTTTTTAGGAGATCCATCAAATGAGCCATCTGACGCACATCACAACCTTTTGCTAATGTCAGATGTGATCAACAAACAGCATTGTTTAAGAAATAACTGGTGCATGTCATTATACTAGGGCAGATTCCTGTACTCCTAATGATGAGGTAAGGTGCTACTTAGTGTCAGTCCTACTGATATCATCCAACATGATCAAGAGTATCACAATCTGGCCCTGTAAACAAGATATTTACTCTCTTTATTTTCTTGACAGAAAAGGGATGTTTTGTTCAACACCATCATGAAGTATAAGCCTTTCACAAGCTTGTTTTTTAACATTATTTACTCTCATGTTTCCCTACCACCATTGAAGATTATGATTAAGGCTAAGATTTTGTCACGCATATTTTTAGCAAACTCAGACAGGTCATGGGCAATAAAGAAAATTTCACAAAAGCCTGTGACCTGTCTGCATATTTTTAGCAAAAGTCAAACTCATCTCATCACTTTATCCACATATGCTTTCTTCCAACAGTGAAATGACACTGGGGTGAATATCTATTCAACTGATTCCTGGCTTCTTCAGGTGAAGTTACTCCAACTTGGGACACTGAGGCCTAATTTTCAATGGTGCTGAGCATTCTCAGCTCCCATTATTTTCAGTTAGTGTGGATGCTCAGCACTTCGGGGGTGGAGGGAGAGGAGAAACAGGCCCAAAATTTTCCCAAGTTAGGCACCCAAGAATTGAAGCAACCAAAAACTGGCACCTACTTTTAAATCTTGGTTTAATTGACTTACCCAAGGTCACAGAGACAGTAAAAGTGACAAAGGTGAGTAGTTCTGTCAATCTGTGCTATTCTAGCCATAAGCATTGGTGACACTGAGGAAAGGGAAAGCTGCACATAGTCATTGATTTTAATGCATATTTAAAATATGTTACTTCTTTTAAAATTGGTCATTGAGGGAGTGCTCTGTAGGTGGTTCCTGAAAGCCAACCAGTATTATGGCTCTTTACCATTTTTATCCTCTGAAGAGGCAATAATTGCAGTAAATACACCACAAAATTGGTCAGTGCTAAAAGAGGTCTAATGAATTGTGGACCATTGAAAGAAACACTGCAATAAATCAAGGTAGAGTAAACATATACAAAAAGCTACTTGGACTGTGGAGAACTTTAGGGGAGCTGTCAACAGATTGCAGTTCATCCACAGGAAAGCCTAAGATATGAGACAGGAGCAGCATTCACTATGAAGAGTAAGGAAATCAGGGCCTTGTTGGCCTAGCTGTAAGAAGGTCCCTACAGGCAGATGAAATATTGACAGGCAGCAGTGGAGGAGAAAAAAAGCAGATTGGAGGCACTGTTGTCTTAGTGAGTCGGCACGGATAAAAACCCTGTAGGCCATGTAGACAGTCTAAGGAACTGAAGTCAGATTGATCAGACAGTGTATTGGGGATAGCACAGAAAACTTACAGATGCCAGCAGAGTAGTTTGAGGGTAGCAAGGGAGATTCTAGAATAGCTGTCAACATACTGAAGCCCAAAAGTGAAAACACAAAACCGTGTATGACTAGAACACAAAATGAGGGACAATTCAAGAAAAAGCACAGGATTTTTCCCCCCGCATAATGGTGTTTTCTGCAAACTCAGTTTAATGAACTAGAAGACTTGATACCAATAAATCACAATAATAAAAGAGGGGGTAACGGCAGATCTCTGTAGAAAATATGAGTCTAATACCAGGGTTCTCAAACTGGGGGTTGTGACCCCTTAGGGAGTTGCAAGGTTATTACGTGAGGGCCGCAAGCTGTCAGCCTCCACCCCCAAATTCTGCTTCACCGCCAGTATTTATAGTAGTGTGAAATATTTTTTTTAAGTGTTTTTAATTTATAAGGCTGGGGGTCACACTCAGAGACTTGCTATGTGAAAGGGGTCACCAATACAAAAGTTTGAGAATCACTGGTCTAATATGATGAATGGTCCTCAAGCTTGGCCTGATGCAAAGACCACTGAAATCAATAAGAGTCATTATAGCCCTGATCCAGTAATATAATATGAAGAGGTGAGGTGTTTATCCTCGATTTCATAGTGATTAAAAGTTAGTCACTTACTGGAGAAAATCAGGAAAGCTAATTGGGTCATACGAAAATCCAGTTTCAGTTTTCAGCAGGTCTGCGCAAACCGTTGGAGTTTTAATGTAGGGAGATACACAGCCCAAGTTTGTCTATGAGCTTTGGACTTCAGCAAGCATCCCTGCCTTGACATCACGCTCTCAAAAAAGCAAGGTTTAGCTGAAATTGCCAATTTTTCCCAGGATTAGGGGCACGTCTACACTACAAAATCAAGTTGACTTAAGTTACATTGACTTACAGCCATCACTGTAACTACATTGATTTTTCATGGCCACACTACGCTCCTTCTATTGGGTGGTGCACGTACACACTAGGAGTGCTTCCACTGGTTTAATGAACAGTTTGGGCCATTGTGGGGCAGACAGCCTGGAGCCCCGGTACTCCAGCTGTAAGGCAAGCAACACAGGGGCTACACTGACACTGCATCAACCTAACTATATCAACTTAAAGTGCTAGACCTCTCATGGAGGTGGAGTTATTAAGTCAATGTAGTGGGTGACATACATCAGTGGGAGCACCATTGGATTTGCTTATATCGACTTAACTCTGTAGACCAGACCTAAATTGCTCAGATATTATGGCTTCCAATCAAAAACAAATTCTACGCCAGCATGCAAAGATTACCTGAAACTCAATCTAATTTCAAATAAAAGGTTAGTAAACCTGATCTGAGTAACAGGTTTGCAACAAAATCCAAAACCTACATGGCTTCTGGGTTTATTCTGAATGTTTTTCACTGCTTTATACAGATTCCACCAGTTAAACATTGACTATCTCAGTTGTGAAAGCCAGAGAATAGAAAAGAAGTCAGGATGTGGTTAAAAGCAGTGAGGCTGTCTAGTCACTGACAGACATGCTGTTTGAGCCAATTCAAGACAAGTCAGCATTTTTGTTTGTGGGACTAGTGAATCATTACTGTTACAGTGTTAGAGGCGAGGCCTCACCTCTGAGGACAAGCCCTTAATTTGGCTGCATGCAGTTGATCAGGTACAAACTCCTGGGAATCTTTGCATGGGGGTCATAGTTTCAAGTTGTGTTGAGATATCAAAGAAGAGTAGTCTGAAGCACAAGTAAATATTAGAGGGGTCATAAGTAGAGAAATAGATCCAGTTACATATAGACCACAAAAGGCACATGACCTCCTCAAAACAGAAGATAGAGAAGAGGAAGGGACAGTCCTGAGGGATGTCACCTGAAAGAAGGCGATAGAAGGATGTGGAAGGAGTAGCGAGTAACATGGAAAGAGAAGAGAGACTAGGTCACGGAAGTGTGGAAAGAGAATGAACAGCTTTGTTAAAGGCAGCAGAGATTAATAACGAATATCTGGCAGTCCATTTCATCAATAGATTTCAAAGCACTCTGCTACAGTTTCCTATATGACCTCCATTGTACAGAGATGGAAAGTGGCTTATCCAAAGTCATTCAGCAGGCCACTTGCAGAGTCAGAATAGAACCCAGATCTCATGAGACCCAGTCCAATATTCTACCCAATAGGCAACACTGAGGATATGAATTAAGTGTCCCTTAGTGGACACTTGGTGGAGTAGAAAGGGTGGAAGTTATGTATTAATTATGTTAGTAATTTATAATATAAAAAAGTCAAAATGATGATAAAGGCAGAACATTGATAGTTTCCCAACAAAAATTGCGTCTATACTGATACGTACCCATGAAATATTTCAATTTCATGGAATCAGTGTTTTCTAACAAAAACTCTTCCATCAGAAAAGCTCTAATATATTAATCTGCATGATTTGGACTGAATGATTATCATGTGTCAGTTGTCCCATACCTCATATTGCTAAATGAAATATAGGTCCCTCATCTGTCCTACCTAGATAGGAGGATGAAATACTGAGGGTGAAGGGGAAGAGCATGGAAAGGACTAAGAAAGAATGAGATAGATACAGTCAACATTATTGCAATGATGGTATCCAGAGAAAGAGCTAATGAAAAAGATATGTTAATATGCAATCTCCTTAATTATAAATAAAAGCTCTAGATTCGTGTCTATTATTTCAGTTCCCTTGGATAAGCAAAACAAAAAATTAGACACACATAATGGGTCCTTTATTTTTACCAGCTCATAGTGGATTCACTTAAATCAAACAAAAGTGAATCTTAGTTTGCTTATCCACTGAAAAATGAAAGCAATTCCTGTCTTCCTACAATATAAACATTTGTGAATGACTCATGTTTTGATTGTGCATCACACAAACAGTCCCAAATTCCACAGAAAAACAGGAGTCTCTGTCAGTGCATAAAAATACACTCAATAAAAAACAAATCCTACATAAGAAAAAAAATCTTAGTTTTCTAATTACATTAAGATGTTAGACTAAGGAATCTGGTTAAGGCACTTAAAAATAGCTCTTTGATAACTCAGTATTTAGCAAATTCATTGTAGAAAGATATTCTAAGCTGAATCTTCTGGGGGTAAAAACCTGAAAACAAGCTTTTCACATGTATTTTTTTCCAGTCTTAAATAAAAAAGAAAACCACCACCAAATATCACAATAGATGAAGCATGATTTTAGTTTAGTCACTGAAGTAATTTTAATATCATATGGCCAAACCTGGAAGTGCTTACTCAACCTAAGTTTTCATTGAAATCAATGGCTATGAAGGACTTCATGATTTGGCACATCAGACAACACCGAGCACTAGACAGAATGACTTATCCTGTCTCCGGTCTTTTAAGGATGCCCATTACGGAATTCTTAATGGGTCTCATGACACAAGTCCAATAATTGGATTTAATCCCATCAAAAGTACATTTTCAAGAAAATCACGTTCAGAACAGTGATGCAAATATGTGATTTTGCATTATAAACAAACACCACTGTGGAATGATGTCCCTTAGAAATAAATACAATTGCCCTTTATTTCTTTGATCATTCTATTTAGAATGCTGTATACTAAATGTCCTCAAAAAACATCTCCTATTACAAGACTACCTTGGGCTTTGCCACAGACTCCCATTCCAACACTTAAAAGTCTCCTTCACAACACAGGTGGCAACTGCTGGTAAAAAGTTGAGGCTGACCCTGCCAAACACACGCTTACGAAGACTATCCACCTCCTGATCCTATAGAAACCATTGCATTTCCCTAGTGCTTTGTTTGTAATGTGCATTTTTCCTTCCATTGATAAAAATCAGTATTATTTTTAATTACTCAGAAACCAATGCAAGAGATTATAAAATATTTGATTACATATTAAAAAGAAAAAAAATGACTTGGGTTTTGTGACCAGAGTATTATAAAGGAGCGAGATAAATTCTAATTTGGTCACAACTCTATTTAATAATCAGTAGAATGAAACAGTGTGGGCAGGACATCCTTGCTGAATCAAAGTACAGGCCATATTCTCATGCCCTGACTCTAACGGAGCAGTGCTTAAGTCCAGAAGAAGTTCCACTGAAGTCAGTGAGATTTCTTTTGGAATAAGGTGCTTGTCAACATGACTAAGTGTAGTAGAATCAGGTCCTTAGCCAGGAGAACCCAGAGATGTGCACTGGAAGTCCTATGTGCTTAGAAACAGAGGCTCCCAACAGGCTGCAGAATCATTGCTGAATCACCAAGGTCTTTTCACAAAAATGATTCTCTTTAAGGTCCTGTAACCCTGCTCTCATATAGGAGCGACAGTTAAGTTAGAGTTTGTAGGGAGAATAAGGTACTTTCCAGCAAGCACTGACTGGTCCCCTTAGGAACGGCCACTGGCACATATTGGATACAGTTCTTGTGTCTCTTTCCTCACCTCAGAGAACACTGCAAACATTCAAGCCTTAACTTGCAAGTGCTGCTCATCTTCACTGGCAAGACAGAAAACTGTATCACTGCCTTTTGTAGTTCTTTTTCAACAATGGCAAGAACTGCTTGGGAATTAGACGAGGGGTCAATGGCAGCAGGATTAACCCCAAAAGGTGACTGAATTCTCTTTTTATACCATCACCAAGCCCACGTGGAGGAGGATATTAGATTGCTCCCTAGCTTCTGTCCAGCATTCAGATCATATAGGGAAGATAGTCCACATTTCCTGTCCTTCCACTTCTATAGAATACCCCAGTTTTCTCCCCTTCCTTGACACCGCAGCACCAAGGGTTAAGGATCTTTGAGGGTTAAGGATCCTGATGATGAAGTTCCACAGGAAATCCAGGAAGCCCCACCAATCTTTTTTCCCCTAGTATGTATAGGGAGCCACTCACTTGAATCTGTTGGCACCGATTCTCCTGCATAAAATGCTGACCATCATAAAGGACTCATGACTGGGCTCATGTCGGTCCTCAAGATTCCACAGACAGCTTGAGATGTGTTAGGTAATTGCATGACACACCATATTCCACGTAACGTCAAGACAGGAACAATCTCCTAAACAGTGATGCTTTTTCAGGACAAAATAAGCTTTTTTAGGTCCATGTGCTATTTGGCAGTCACAATCAGCAGGGAAGAGAGGCAAATTGCTTCCATGTCTCTATGGGGAATATAATGTTATTTATGTCAGTGGTTCTCAACCAGGGATATGTGTACACCTGAGGGTACACAGAGGTCTTCTGGGGGTACATCAACTCATCTAGATATTTGTCTAGTTTTACATCAGGCTACATATAAGGCACTAATGAAGTCAGTACAAACTAAGTTTTCATACAGACAAAATGAGAAAGTCAGCAATTTTTCAGTAATAGTGTGCTGCGACACTTTTGTATTTTTGTGTCTGATTTTGTAAGCAAGTAGTTTTAAATGAGGATGAACTTGGGGGTACACAAGACAAATCCAACTCCTGAAAGGGGTACAATAGTCTGGAAAGATTGAGAACCACTGATTTATGTCCTAAAGATCCACTCGAAGGATTAATCACTTGCTGGAGTTGTATTATATCCTTAACTACTCTACAGCTATTTTCGTCTAAATTTAACCATGAGGTTGTCAAGATACTGCCAGCTATGTCCCTTCAAGCCAGATTCTCAAATCCTAAATTTGGAATCCTGAATAGTAGTTATCTCTGCAGTGGTCTTCCAATCATTCGAGCATATGTAATCTTTCCTTCTCCCTCCCTTCCTCCCACTCTCTTTTCCAAAATGGTGACTTATCTGAAAAAAACAGGAGCTCTTTGTGTATAGAAAAGTTTCCACATTTTTATTTTGATTTTATTTATTTATTGTCATCTTAATCAATGTGATCTGTAAATTCCCAAAATTGTTCCACAGGCCCAGTTCGAAGCACCCTGAAGCCAGTGGAAAGACTATTGATTTCAATGAGCTGTAGAGTGAACCCTATGCCATCCATGAAGGTGGGAGAAAGGAGAAGTCAGGAAGAAATCTTTTGACAGCTGGTCAATTTTGGAAAGATCAACAAAAAATCCACAAAGATTTAGATATGGGGAGGGAGGGGGACAGATTCTTTGCAAGTGGGGAGAAAGGAGAGAAACAGTTTCTAAAAAGTTAATTTAGTGGTGAGATCATGAACCTGTTATCTGGGTAACAGTGATTTTAACAGTCTCTTGAATTATAAAAAGATTTTCATATCTCAACTGACAGGTTCACTCAGTCTAATTAGAGGAGCTATTGACAAAAATTTCCTCCTTTGAAATATTTTTAGTAAAGATTATACTCACAAGATTTCATTTAAGAGTTTATATATAACGTTTTCCTTTTTAATTAATGAGTCATGTTCTGCATTGTTTACTGACTCAGAAAGCCGTATGAAGTCAAAATGCTGCCTTTGCTACATAGTTAAATGTTTCTTCACAGAAAGCATGGCATAAATACAAATGTTCTATCAGCCTTAGTGACAAACTATAAAGTTTCCAGACCTCTAAATCAGAATTTTGCTTTGCTCATGGAGGAAGCCGGAGAAAGTAAGGTTAATTTCATATTAAGTTAGGGTTGCAATTTTTGTTAAAAATGCAGCCATCTATTTTACTCTAGAAGACTGAGCACATCCCTTCAACCTCAACAAGTGTTGGAAAATAAAAATACGATCCAGTGAATCTGGCTATGTTTTTCATGTAGTAATTTTTATTACTTTTTCTACGTGACAGTTACTGTGAACTGTTGACTGCCAATTTTATAAGATACACCAGAAATGTTTATAGGACATCTGGCTGCTTTTTATTACTGTTTAGTTGTATTGTGGAAGCGCCTATGTCCACAAGTTAAGATTTGGGCCCCATTACATAGGCATTACACAGGTTTCTTGTACAAACACAACAAGGCAGTACCTGGCCTGAGGAATGTACAGTTTAGGATGCTAGCCCTGTAAACCATTCTGTACATGGACAGCAGTTTGCAGAATCAGGACCTAAGCTTCAACTGACTTAAATAAAGACATACGTGAAGGTAGACAGTAAGTAGATCGCAGAATCTGAGACAGGCTACAACAGGTAACCATGACAAACAAAAGGAGTGTAATGAAAATAAGACTGCGTAAGTAGGTATTGCACTAATTGATGGTTCCTGAAAGTACCAATTCCTTTTAAATAAATAAAATCAGCTGATTGATACCCTTTGCAGGTCCCCAAAGACCAGTAAGGGGTTGTGTCACCGCCTGCCCTGTAACCCTGTGCAGCTTTGGCTCAGAGCCTTGCCACCAGTAGCATGCTCATAGCACAGTGGTCTCGCTCTGGCTTCCACCAGCCTGGTTACTCCTTGCAGGGTGACACCAATAATGCCTCCAGTCCCTAATCTCTCCAAAACCATCTCCCCTGTAGCATCCAGTCCTTCTCACTAGACCTTCATAGATGTTATCTAGTTTGCTGCCTCCAGAGACCACACAACACACACCATCCTAGTAGATTAGCTGAGGAGTTTACTCCTTTAATGTATTGGTCTCCTCAGATGAAGGATCACCCAGTCTTTTTCCAGTTTCTTATATTCCCCCAAAAGTTCATTGTCCTGCTGTCAAGAGCCAGGAAGGTCTCCTGGGAGATTCAGTCTCCTGTCTCCTCAAGGGGGGCAATGCCCTCTTAACTGGAGCACCCGCTCCTGATGAGTTCCCAGGTAATGTTTCCTGCTGCAATTTTACAATGCAAATGAAGTCTTCCCCCATTCCTGCAAGCTGATTGCTGGTGTTTACTGCTGATGTGTCCCTATTGTCCACAGCTGGCAAGGTAGACAGGGGGAATTCATATTTTTTTGTCTAAGACGGGGAGGGGGGTGGATGGGGCAGGAGTCCCTGGGGGGTGGGGGTGCGCCACGACCCCCTCGTGGGGTGAGGAGGGAACCGGTTAAGATAAACCAACTAGCAATGGTTTAGATGTGTATTTCTTATAGGGCTCTTTGCAGAGATAGGTCTTTAGGAGGAATTTGTTCCATGTTTTCCTTTGCTAAATTTGTTTGTGATGTTAATCAGCTTTGTTCTCTCCTACGGTGAAATTCATTGAGGCTATTCATGATTTTACAGTTAAGCACACACTTAAGCACTCAGCACTTTGCAGGATTTATCCCTTGAAGAACAGACAGAGGAAAAAAAGGGGGGGGGGGCAGAAATGAGGTAGAGTCCTTAATAACAAATTTACTACTCATGTAAGGAGTTCCCACAGTAATCACATTCACATCCTTTGGCCACTATCAAACCCTGGTCCTCATTCTGAAGAGCGAATTATGCACTTAACCCTTGAGCATGTGCAGAAGTCTTTACAAGATCAGGGCCCATCAGAGTAGCTCTATTTAAAACTTGAACACATACTGAACCCTTAGGCTGAAGATAACCGGGTCACGTAGTCCAACATGACAGCTATGAACAGAATGCTGCTCTGTAGAGTTAATCAGAGGCAGGTGAAAGGAACCCTGCTACATATAAAGGCAGATGGCCTCAGCAGGCTTTCATGTTTAGTCAGGAGTTATTAATCTGTGACCAAAAGAGCAGGTGGCTGTCAAATATTGCAAGAGTATTCCACAAATCATACAACGCTCTAGCAAAAGAAACTGAATACCTTTTCAGGATTTCAAAGGTGAAAGATTCTACCCAACTACACAGGAATTGCACTATTTAGACAGTAGTAAAGAGAACTGGAAATGCTACATACCACTGACTTCTGTGTCACTCATTTTCCATTAAAAAGTACTATTACTATATATATGTCAGAGTAACAGCCGTGTTAGTCTGTCTTTGCAAAAAGAAAAGGAGTACTTGTGGCACCTTAGAGACTAACCAATTTATTTGAGCATGAGCTTTCATGAGCTACAGCTCACTTCATCGGATGCATACTGTGGAAACTGCAGTAGACATTATATACACACAGAGACCATGAAACAATACCCCCTCCCACCCCACTGTCCTGCTGGTAATAGCTTATCTAAAGTGATCATCAAGTTGGGCCATTTCCAGCACAAATCCAGGTTTTCTCACCCTCCGCCCCCCCCCCCCCCCACACACACACATAAACTCACTCTCGTGCTGGTAATAGCCCATCCAAAGTGACCACTCTCTTCACAATGTGTATGATAATCAAGGTGGGTCATTTCCAGCACAAATCCAGGAGAGTGAGTTTGTGTGTGTATGGGGGTGGGGGGATGAGAAAACCTGGATTTGTGCTGGAAATGGGCCACCTTGATTATCATGCACATTGTAGGGAGAGTGGTCACTTTTGATAAGCTATTACCAGCAGGAGAGTGAGTTTCTGTGTGTGGTTTTTGGAGGGGGGTGAGGGAGTGAGAGAACCTGGATTTGTGCTGGAAATGACCCACCTTGATTATCATACACATTGTGAAGAGAGTGGTCACTTTGGATGGGCTATTACCAGCACGAGAGTGAGTTTATGTGTGTGGGGGGGGGGGAGGGTGAGAAAACCTGGATTTGTGCTGGAAATGGCCCAACCTGATGATCACTTTAGATAAGCTATTACCAGCAGGACAGTGGGGTGGGAGGGGGTATTGTTTCATGGTCTCTGTGTGTATATAATGTCTACTGCAGTTTCCACGGTATGCATCCGATGAAGTGAGCTGTAGCTCACGAAAGCTCATGCTCAAATAAACTGGTTAGTCTCTAAAGTGCCACAAGTACTCCTTTTCTTTTTACTATATATATATATTCAATGTAGTAACTTGCAGGGCAAAGGAAAGGAAATAGCTTAAAATAAAAACTACTTCTGTAATATTGGATTGAAAGTATTTAATGGCCAAACTCCTACTTCCCCCAGACCATTATATTTACAGTTTGTATTATTGGGGTAACCCCCAAGGAGATTACCTAGATTCCTGGGGCTCTGTCTGGTGGTAGCTCAGGGA
The DNA here is from genome assembly GCF_965140285.1 of Lepidochelys kempii. Classification (NCBI taxonomy): domain Eukaryota; kingdom Metazoa; phylum Chordata; order Testudines; family Cheloniidae; genus Lepidochelys; species Lepidochelys kempii. The sequence continues at coordinate 31,383,927 of NC_136388.1, forward strand.
GAGGCACACTGTCCCTGGTAGGGAGGGGGAGCCAAAGCAAACGCACAGTCTACCCAGCAACCAGTAGGAAGTGAGATGCCCCTCCTAGGGAGTTCAGGAAAGGGGAGAAGCCATTTTTGAGTCAGTCTGGAGCCAGCCAGGGCAAGAGCAGGACTGGTTATGTGGGGAGCTGGTGAGTCCCAGGCCTGCATGCAGGGTTCCCCCTGAAAACTGGCCTCTAGGGACCTGACAGCAAGATCCCTCAGCTGGGCTTTTCCTTCTCCACTGATGATTCCTAGTTTGTAGAGTTTTGCTGGGAAACTTCCCCGGCCAGGCTGAGTTCACCCCCCAGCTCCCTCAGTGAGACCAGTCACCACATGGTCAGCTCTGCTCTGGCTGCTAGTCCAGGGCTGCTGCCTGCTGCGAGTGTGTCTGGATGCTGGGCTAGGAGACGACAGTTTGGATTTTACTACCGTTGTGTAACCTGCACCTTGAGCCCTGCACCCCTTTGTGGTGAGGGGAAATCCTGGGACCGAAGCAGCCTGACTCCTGCCTGAACAGGATCCCTGCCAGCAGAGATCAGCCCCTCTGCAGTGACTGAGGAGTCCAGAGTCATCTCTGAACCTGAGGATCATTCATGGAGTTTGTGAGTGCGCCATCTTTTAGTCAGTCAGTCAGGGAATTTGTTTTGGGGACCGCCTACTCCCTGAACTGTGTCCTCAAGCCAGGGAGTAAGGGTTTGGGGATTTTATAATCTGCTGCGTATTAAACCTGTGGAGGGATTTACCACTTTCTCCCACTTGTGAGTCATTTGGGCTGTACTGAACACAGTCAGACACACTGCTAAAACACTGCAGAGAAGAATTTTGTGGTCTTAGGTCATCAAGGGCCCCAAGAAAGTACGCGTACCAATGGGACACTAATCTTACATTTGCTACATCAAGTCACGTGACTGGGGAAAGTCACAGGTATTATCAGTGTGGGCACCAGTGACCCTAAAAATAGTGTTTTACCCTGTCATGTGTATTTGTCTCCTGTTTAATACAGTATATTCAACACAATAATTATATGTGTTAGTGTTATTTCTTGGAAGTCTCCAACTATCTGGCAAGTAAGTGGGGATTACCCTCTGGTTAGTTTTCTCCTCCCAAGCTGCCCTGGTGATCCTGCCAGGAAGGAGCGAGGGGGGTGGAGGCACAGCCAACTAAATTCATAGGAAAAAATAAAGAAGATACACCTTGCTGAGTGAGTGGCGGGATCCAGAAGAACCCAGACCTGTCCATCAAAACCTGTAAGCAGATTGGCATTAAAGAAGGTAACCGGGTGGAGAGGGGGCACTACATAGGAGTATCTGCAGGCCCCAGCAGAGATCGGGGGCCCATTGAGCTAATCACTGTAAATACCCATAATAGGAGTTCATCCCCTGCTCAGGATTGCTTATAACCTGAACAGACTGAGGTTGGGATAAAAGCAGTAATATTACATCTTCCCCATTTTACAGATGGGGAACAGAGTCAAAAAGTGTGTGATGGTCAGATTCCCTAGCACTCAGGTCCCATTTAGGCACCCAGCAGCCCCCATTCACAAAATTACACAGGAGGTCTGGAGCTGAGCCAGACACTTAATCCAGACTTCCTGCGTCCCATACCAGTTCTTTAACTGCAAAAGCATCCTTCGGTAGTGTTGCCAGTTGTCCGGTTTTCGATCCGAACGCCCAGTTGAAAAGGGACTCTGGGGGCTGCTGACTGGACCATTAAAAGTCCGATTGGCGGCACAGCAGGGCTAAGGCAGGCTCCCTGCCTGCCAGGGCTTTGTGTGGCTCCAGGAAGTGGCTGCCATGTCCGGCTCCTAGGCACAGGAGCAGCCAGGGAGGCTCCGTGAGCTGCTCCCACCCCAAGTGTCAATTTTGCAGCTCCCATTAGCTGGGAACCATAGCCAATGGGAGCTGCGGGGGCGGTGCTGTGGGCACAGGCAGCACACACAGCCGCCTGGTTGCCCCTGCAACTAGGAGCTGGACGTGGCAGCTGCTTCCAGGAGCCACACGAGGCCAGGGCAGGCAGGGAGCCTGCCTTAGCCCTGCTTCGCCACTTACTGGGAACCACCTGAAGTAAGTGCCGCTTGGCTGCAGTATGTGGCCTGAATGCCTCCTGCACCACAAATCCCAGCCCCAGGTCAGAACCCCCTCCTGTACCCTAACTCCCGCCCAGAGCCCACACCCTAACCCCCTACCCAGCGTGGAGTCCACTCCTGCACCCTGAACCCCTCCTTTCTGGCCCCACCATGGAGCCTGGTCCCTCTGCCAGAGTATTCACCTCCTCCCACACCTGAACCCAGTGAAACTGAGTTAGCATGGGGGTGAGTGAGCGACGGAGGGAGGGGAGATGGAGTGAGTGTGGGGTAGGGCCTCAAAGAAGGGTTGGGGCAGGGCAAGGGTGTTCGATTGGCAACCCTATCCTTCAGCTCTGACATAAACAAACAGCAGCAGTAACTGGGCCCAACATACACAAAATCCAGCATTTAACACATTGTTACAGTAATGCCTGTGATTTTACAGAAGTGTAACTCAAATATTGAGTAGGAAGATACAAGTCACATAAGTACTGTGCAGACGTGCTATTGTGCTAAGCTTACAATTAAAATATGGTTGAATGCAATTCAAATATATCCCATAAAAATTGTTCTTGAAGCTGTTGAGTCTTTTTGTGGTCATTAAAAAACAGCTACACTAATTTGCACAAGTGATTTAGCATAATTTTTAAATCCTGGCATGTAACTATTCGTGTTTTATTAATCAAAAGGCATTTTTCAATTTTAATTCAGTTTGGCTTAATTGTTAACAAAAACCATGGTGAAAATTATTCAACGAAACCCCTTGGCAAATAAAAATGGAATCCATGTGTTCAACTTCAAACTGGATAAATTGAGTCTACACCTTTAACACAGAAAAGGTGGTATGTGAAAAGAGGAGGAAGTATCCCAGGGGCTGCCAGGGTAACAGGTTTATCTGATTTATGCATCTGGTGCCTTAATTCATGGAGCTCTAAAAGTCTGGAGTTACAAGTCATAACTCACTGCCATCAATATGCACCTATTATGCAATAAATTCTGTAAAAGCACAGCAAGAAGATAAACTGAAACTACTGGAGCTTACAAGAAATATAAGAAGCTAACATACATACAACCAGGAGTATTATTCTTTAGTATTCTGGGGAAAGAAGCTCTTTTATATCACTAAGAACTCATTAGGAAAAAAAGCCATAGCCTTTCTTAAAATGTTATTCTGTTTGTTTTGAAAATAAGATCCCGGTATGAATTATCCTACTTACAAATAATTACCCACTAGCAATAGTTTTATTTCTAGTGTATGACATGGCAGTAATATAAAAGATAACTCCAGGGAGCATAAAAGAATCCCTCCTATTTTCCTTTGTTGCATAAAAATACTGAAATTGTCAAACTTGTGCATGTCAGGAGCTTCATCATAATACTAATTTATTCCTTTCATGTATAAAAATAACCTAAAGGTGCTTTAATGTATTTTGGGGGGGGGGGAAAATGGAGGGAACAAATATTCACTACTGTTGGTTTCAGTAAAGTAAAAACTGAAAGTATTTTTAAAAATAATGAAAGAATCTGCTGTAGCTCAGGGAATTAGTCCTTTGTCTCTTATTCTTATGATTCCATTTTGCGTCCAGACCAATATATGTCTCCAAAATCTCCTTTGATTCTATAATCCCATGTAATCACATGGCTGGAAAAGCAACTAAATGAAGTTTAGTTCTCTCATTTCAGTTTTAATGCAAAAGTATGTGCTTGTGAAATGACAAATTTTTCTTCTAGGACTTGGCCTAAAGCTGGTCCAGCAGGCTAGGTCTTATATGTACCCTATGGCTATACTCTAGAAGCTTTACTTCAAGAAAAACTTTAAGATGGTTCCTTCACAGGAATAGGGGGTAAAATGTATTCTAAGCTGCAATCACAATCATCACTGAGAGCAATTTACAGAACCACGCGAAGACACAGCAAATGAAGGTAAATAGTATGAATGATCATGAAACCCAATGGGCAAGATAAACCATTTATCATGGTAAATGATTAATCTTACAAGCTACTGAGTGCATCCTCAAAAGCAGCTTTGATTTTAGAGAAGCTCTGTCAGGTTAAAAAAAAAATATTGTTTAATAGTCTGAACTCATATCAGACTATTAAAGCAATTCAAACATCTAGTTTCCTTTTCATTATTAATATACTGGATTACTTTTTACTTCGATCAGTTTAGACAAGGAAAATAGACTCCGTTTTATTTTATAGCTATCAGGAACGAACACAATGCTATGTTTGTGTTTCAAATAGTAAGTTATTGTTTTGCCACATTTCATAGAATCAAAATTTTTCAGAGTTCTGCTTCTCAGCTATATAGAGAGTTGGGAGCAAGACAGTTCCAGAATATGAATGTTGTGCTACAGTAGAAACCAAGGGCTAAATTCTACCCCAATTTACACCCCATGCAAACGATTGGCTTCAATGACACTGCATGGAGTATAAATCAAGACATAATTTCCCCATAAATTAAAATTTTAAGACACACATCTTTAATTTTGTATATAATTATAAAGATCTAATTGATGTGACATTTAATTATTCCATGCCAGATGTGTGAAATTTTAAATACTAACAACTTTTAAACAGTAATTATATTAAATTCAGAAAGCTTGTTAGATGGATTAAGTTAGTCAATTTCCATTTCTTCCATATCATGAAAAATCTCTATGATAACCAACATATCCATTATTTCTTTAACACTAATTCATGTTCTAAGTTTTGCTATCTGTACAAAAAGAAAAAGGAGAAATCAATGAAAATGACAGCGTCACACGCTATAATAGACAGCTGTATGAAGAGGACAGAAAACACTTTCCTCCCAAAGAAGCGTGCCATATGCACTGTTTTGTCATCTCTCCCCCACCCCCAGTGCAAACAATTCCAGAAATCTTTAGAGAATAGCTACTAGTGCAAACACACCCAAGAGGGACTGATGTAGCATCATCCACTGTACTGCATGCATGTTTAAACAAAGGCATCATTTTAGTAAATTGCTTTCCAGGCCCACCAATTTGGCACAGGAACACTATGAAATATGGATGTCCCAAGAGTCATAGGAGTCTTCTGGGCTAAAGCTATCCTCAAGGTGACTGCCTAAGATGGACATTAATAAATAAACTCAAGCTCTCCTAGCTAAATACACTTTAGGAAAGACATCTTTAGGCTCACATTGTCTTCTAATAAATATAAATCAGCAGTGATGGTTCGAGTTAAAGGAGCCGCATGGTCTATTTCATATACAGTCCAGCAGCAATCAAATGATTATTTTTCTTCCTGAGGCCCAAGGCAGTATTTTTTTAGTCTTGAAAAGGTAAATCAGTGTAGCAGTAAGAAAGACAACTTCAGTACCTTTAATTGTGTTGACTACTTCTGTCTGCAAGGTCATTCATTGCAGTGCCACAAGAACTGCGCACATTGTTTATCACATTCTTTACAGCTAGTGATGTTCTTTTACTGAAGTGTTTTATACTGGGAAAAGTTTGAAAAATTTTCAGCAAGCTAAACAAAGTTTATATGGGGATTGGTTCTGCAATCAATCAACCACTGCAAACTTTAACTTGAATTACTACTACTTATCTGTTTGCAATACAGCCTATGGTAGGCATTTTCCAGATATAAAAGAATGGATCAGCTCCACCCCATGGAACTCATAATCTAAGGACAGACATGAGAGGCTAGGGAAGGGAGCAAACACCACAATTTCCTACAGAAATCAATAAGATTCATTGTAGGCAACACTGAAGAAATGTAGTTTGTAAGAGAGATATAAAAAATGGAGAGGGTTCAGGGCATCATGGATGAGCTCAGGGAGGTTGAAACATGTGTAAGGGGATGTGTGGAAGAATGTACAGAAACAATTGCCTGAGACCACAAAATAGGTAGGTGAGAAAGAAACAGCCATGGAGTTCTCTCCCTCCCATGAATCAAAAATCCCCACCAATCTCTGAGGAAGTGTGAAATTTCTATAAAGTGTTAGGATTTCAGCGCTGTAACCAGTGTCATGATTCAAAATAAGTAATATTTTATTAATCAAACTAAAAAATCTGAAATAAAATGTAACATGTAGTCTTAAGGGTCTGTGCGCAAGTCCGGTGGATAATGAACACAAAAATCCATTGCACCAACTGGCAAAGAGTTTACCGTTAATTACAAGTAACTTCTTTCTCAAACGGGACAAAAACACCCTACACCAAACACACCACTCTCATGGGGTTTATCCACAAAGGCTAGAATATGAGGTCTCTACTGAAATCTTGTAACTGATCAATACCCATAAGCATTATGATGTGTGTATGAGTAATATTTAAGGAATAATGTAACTATATTGAAAATATGCCCTTATGGTCTTGGAGGGAAAGAGAGTCACCAGGGAATCACAGGTCTCGGTGATGGGCCATTTAAGTGGGAGGGAGTTCTCAACCCTCCCTGACTAGCAGAATATGTGATATATTGCTCAACCGTCCACTGTTGCAACCCAGAAAAGTCAATGGAAAACAAACTAGAAGACAAAGTAGGTCAATTGAAACCACTTGGAAGTGAAAAGGAATCGGCAGTAAGGGGAGCACCCTGACTATGAATAAAGACAAAAGACGGATTCAGCGTACCACAGGGTGGAGAAAGATACTCTCCGTCCATTCACTGAGCAGCTCAGATAAGGAGTAGAGGTGCTTTATGAAGATTGGATCCTGGCTTCTTAGGGCCAGCAAAAAGCTGCAAAAGACTGAACTTTGGGGTGAAAATCTACTCTATTAGATAGGAAAGGTAATTATTAACAAGTGTAGACCATAGTTCGTGGGATAAGATTTTGTTTTGTATGTAACTAGTTGGTTCCATTACTCATACTTATTTCTATTTGAATCTCTATTTTTCTTCCTTTTGTTTTACTAAAACTGAACTCAGGTGCTGTGTTTGACGCAGGAGCAGTGGGCTGTGGCAAAACTGTTCCCCATAGAAATCCTGGAGCCTCCATTTCCAAAAAACAGTGTTGCCAGCATCTATTGTCAATCACCAGGGCTGGGATAGCCCAGAGAAGAGTGGCTGACTGGCTGTTGTGTTACAGAGCTAATTCCCAGCTGGCACAGGCAAAGCTCGCACACACTGGAGGCAGGTGGCAATAAGGTGACTCACAGCCTGGGGCACCCTGAAATGCATCACAGTAACATGACTACTTTACTGGGAGGGGCTGTTAATGATGAATTCTAACTTCAGTGATTCGCAGCTCTGGAGCCCAATCCTGTAGTTGTTACTCAGAGGCAAAACTCACAGGATAACTCCTTCCCAGCTCAGTATGATACATTGTTCCTCACACCCTCTAGGTGCCACCAAGTGGGCCAACTGAATCCTCAGACTCCCATTAACGCTTTCGCTGCCAGTGTGGGCTGTATATACGGCATCACAGCACCTGATAAATAATCAGCAGTCAGATGACTCTCAACTTCAGTGTCAGCATCCACAACTCTTGACTCATTGAGTCCCCATGGAACTTGTGCTCCTAAATTCCTTGGCACTTTTGAGACTCTTCCCCAAGAGTTAAAACTTTGGGTAGGCAGTAGGCACACTACCCTTCACCGTAAAGGTCACAAAAATCTAGTAATATTTTCACCTCTTGATATACTATCAGCAGTTACAAACCTCTTCCATGGTCTACTTTTTTATGGCCCCAAACCAACAAAGCATTTAAGCATGTGAATAGTCTGCTGACTTCAGTAAAACTCCTCATGTTCTTAACGTTAAGCATGTGCTTCAGTGTTGGATCAGGAACTAGGTCGCCAGCTTCCTTAAAGGCTGATACATCTGTCAGCTGTATGAAAAGGCAGCAAACAAAACACTGTATTAAAATAAGTATGGCTCAAAAAAAGAGAGAAAAAAAGGCATTTATTCAACTTAGTATGTCCATGTACATTTGAAAGGAAAAAAGTAAAATGCTTTGGTGGTGACTACCAACTCCATTATATAAAGCTTATTTCTTCCTAAAAAGAACTAAAACTCAATGTTTTTACAAAAACAACCCACACAGCCTTAAAATTGTAGATAAAACCATGTTTAGATGAAGAACTTTATATTATTGATGGTTCTCTTGACCTGTAAAGAACTTTTGGAAAGAAGTAATTTCCAATTACTATACCATTCAGCACTCTCCTTTCTTCTAAGTAGGACTGTAGAATTTGGGGAACTAGACCTAAATTAGGCCTGAAAAATACATCAGTGTAAGTGATTTTTAGAACCCACTGATGTGAAAGTGCTTCTGTTTGGGTCAGAAATCACAAATCAAAAAGTGGCAGTTTTCCAGATCTTGACATCCATTTCTCCTAAGGGAGAAGCTGTGAAGTGGGCAGGGTGGCTGAGTGACCTTGATGCACTGAGCCAGCATAGCAAGGCACAACTCAGCACTGCAAGATTGTGCTGCAGGGAAGCTGGCAATGTTATTAAAGCCAAATAACAGGAGGAATATTGCTAGAGGTATTAATATTACAATAAGGCTTTGAGAGAGCAGGGAAAATGGAACAAACAGAAACTGGAGCCAGGGAAAGAGTAGGATAAGAAAAAAAATACATACATACTCTCTACAACACTTACAATCTTACAGAGAATGCAATTTCATCTTTGTCAAGCATTATAAAGGTTGTTAAAAGAAAGTATATTCAGAAGATTCTTGAAAGTCACAGTATAATGACAGTCAAGGTATCAAAGATAGAGAAATGCATCGTTAAGGGTTGTGCTTGTACTGAATGCAGGATAAATTACTCTGAGCAGCTACAAATTATGAAAACCAGAGTAAATAAAAATCATGAGTTTAAAAATTTTGAGAACTGTCAAGAACAAACTAAGTACAGTAGAAGGGAGCAGGACTTTACTGCCTTGTCCTTTTCAGAAGTTAAAATCTGCGTTACTTACTGGCTGTACCAAGAGGGCTGTAAAAAGAAAGCGCACTGTCATACATATGAGACAGATTAAAGGATACTCACAGACTGTATTTGCTAACAAGTTTGGTGCAAAACTCAGTTTCCAAACAGAAAGACCCTGATGTAGTTTCTCAGAAAGCAGACGGAAAGAAGAATCTGAACCTAGGACATCTGGTATAATAAAGTGCACACTACTCTTATGCCAAGCACTATTTTTTCAAATGAATCACTGTTTCTCTATTACCAGATAGTGGAAAAGGTGTTCTGGCTATGGATTGTTGCCTTTTTCTGCACATAGGAATGAGCATATTTCCAATTTATTATTCTCTAATCCTATACCAACATGATTCTAGGAAGGTAGCTGAAAATGAGGGCATTCTCAGTTAACACATTCATTTAAATTAGTTGTTTTGCCTTTCATGATATATTGTTGTGACAAAGGACACTTCAGTTTAACTAAATAAATAGAATGGATATAGGTGCTTTCACTTTTGGATGGTAATGGGTCCCAGCCCAAGCCTTTCATTTTGAACTAGAGAACTCTTTACAGCATTTTCCCCTTTTGGGGATTTTATTTTGGGGGACGGTGATTCGTTCAGGCTACAATTACACATGTACTTCACCAGCAACTGTCTCTGTAGAGCGAAGCGTTTTGATTTCCAGGCTGTAGAGGCATTATTTCCTGTATTGTCAGTGATATGAGGAGTCTTTATCAGCTAGGGAGCCCCAGTCCAGAATCAATCTCCATCCTGAAAAAACTCCTCCATCAATTCCCGGCTTCCTGATTGAGAGATGGGTAGCCGCCCGGGCTCCCAGTGGGGAGATAGGCACTCCGAGCCTCTTGTGGAGGTGGAGTTATCATGTCGGTATTATGGGGCACTTACATCAGTGAGAGCAAGGCTGTAATGTGTACACTGATATAATCAGGTTGACATAAACTGCCTTACTTCAACCTAACTCTGTAATGTAGACTAGGCCTAAAACGTCCTTGCTCCAAATTAAGTCAATTAGTTCTTGTCCTACCATCAGTGTACACGGAGTACAGTTGATCACTGTTCCCTTTATAACACCTTTTACATATTCAAAGACTTACATCTTCCTTGGTCTTCTCTAGACTAAACATTCCCAGCTCTTTCAACCTTTCAGCATAGGTTTGCTTTCCAAACCTCTTATAATTTTTCTTGCTCTCCCCTGGATTCTCCAGTTTGTCCACATCTTCCATAAAACATGGTGCCAAAAACTGGATACTGGTCTCCAGCTGAGGCCTAAGTGGTGACAAGTAGAGCAGAACAATCACTTCCTGTGTCTTATATACAACACTCCTGTTAATACACTCCACAGTTAGATTTGCCTTTTTTCACAACAGCGTCACATTGTGCATCCGAATCCATTTTGTGATCCAGTATATCCTTTTCTGCAGGTCCACTGCCTAGCCAGTTATTCCCCATTTTGTATTTGCGCATTTCATTTTCCCTTCACACATGTAGTGCTTGGCATTTGTCTTTATTTAATTTCATAATAAAATATTTCAGACCAATTCTCGAGTTTATCCAGATCATTTCGAATTCTAATCCTGTCCTCCAAAATGTTTGCAAGCCCTCCCAGCTTGTCATCTGCACATTTTATAAAGGGACTCTCTACTCCATCATCCAAGTCATTAGTCAAAGTATGGACTTGTCCTGGACCTAGAACAGACCCCTTCGAGACCCCACTTGATAGGTCTCCCCAGTTTGACAATGAACCATTAATAACTACTCTGAATACAGAAGTAATTTCATCTAGACCATATTTTCCTAGTTTTCTCATGAAAAAGTCATGTGGATTGTGTCAAAGACCTTACTAAACTGAAGATATATCACAGCTATAGCTGTACTGAAGTCAACGGACCTGCATCCATTTTATACCTACTAAAGATTTGGCCAAATATCTTTTGCATACCTTGAGAAAAGTACAGGGAAGTAGACAGGAGTTGATTATTTTCCATTAAACAATAGAGAACAGTCCAATGCTCAGTTCATGACTGCAAGATGATGACATATAAGCCTGCCAGCTTGAGGCCTTATCCATGCCCTTATGCACACTTACATTTCAAAATCTTGTCAAGCATATCATCAAGCCAGCCAGACATTTTTCTATTATGGAAACGTATGGAAATTCAAGTAATATATTCTTTTCAGAATGAGTAGTAAAATTTATTCAAACAGATAGCAAAAAGTCAAACTTATCTCTAGATTATAAATTTCATATTTGAAAGTCTAAATGTTTTGGATACAAACACAGCTCTATGCAGAAAACATGGTGTTTTCAAACATCCTGTGTAAGTTTAAAGTGCATGTGATTGTTTTATATGCTTTGATGTTTTCAAAACTGCATTGAACTACCAAAGCTCTGGCATAAATAGATGCAATATCCATCAGTGCCAGCAAGAATTGCATCTGCTCATGGATTGAACAGGGCCCATTATACAGTAAAACACCAGAAGTCATTTTGTTTTCCATTTTAAAAGACACCACTCCTGAACATGCTAGAGATATGTTCTCAGAGTTTAGGGACTTCTTTTTAAGGCAACATAATTGTGTTAAATCTGACCATCTGAACCACATGTTCAGAAAAATGCCTCAAAATTTACACCTACAAGGCCCAGTTCACCATTGTCCTACATCTTCTGTGGTCACTTAAGCCAATAAAAAGTGAATGCCAAGAGAAAGGTAGCATTTTACACCCACTTTCCATTGGTGGGAATGACGACACAAACTGCAGGGCAGTGGGGAACCAAACCCACAATTTGGAGTACCCATTTCTACAAATTTAAGTACCTTGCATAAGTCAGATGCCCATTGTCTGTGCACGCAAAAGCTATGTGCAAATGTGAAGGGTTGTTTGCATGAACTTCCTGTTACAAATTTTGAAGCGGAGTTCGCATTCTTTGGCAAACTTGTACGTCTCTCATTGTGTTAGTTAACAGCAAATTAACTTTTACAGAAAATTGTACCCTCTTTTGATGAGAGCTGTTTAAAAATTCTCTCTGAAAAAAACCTGAAGAGTATTTATAGTAAAATGCTACATTTTTAATCATCTTGGTGCAGGAAGCCTCTTGCTCTTACCCCCAGCACATCTACAAGATTAAGGTCTAGGATACATTGAAAGCTTTACTGGTAGAACTATTTCACCTACACATTTTTTTTTACGCAAGTATTTCTACCAGTAAAAACCCCTGGTGTGAACAGGGGTTGGGCAAACTGATGTTTCACTTTCCTGGCAGTCGTGGGGGAGGGGGGAGAGCAGTGACTATTCCAGTATTTTATACTAAGAGGAACAGATTCAACAAGAGAGATTGGAACTCTGGAGCAGGGATTTGAACCCAGGTCTCCCCCATCCGTGGGCTGTGCCCTGACTAGTAGACTAAAAATTACAATGGAGAGCACCACCTCCTCCTCTGGCCCCTTTGTGAAGCTAGGCACCCCCCAAAAATTGTCAAATTATTTGGCAAGTCAGTGTCAAATTCACAAATACTTTCAGGCAGACTGTGAGCGTTCTCACAGCACCAAGGACTAAGTCCCCTTGTTATCCCCTGCCTCCAGCGAGAGTTAATCTTTCTTGTCTCTCTCACCAGCAGAAATTTGTTCAATAAAAGATATTACCTCACCCACCTTGTCTCTCTCATATGCTGGGACCAGGACAGCTACTGCAACACTGCAAACAATCATCCACTCAAGACAGCAGTGAGCGTCATGGCTGAACATGCTCCCCGCAGCATTCCCTAAGGCATTCTGCCTGCATACCCTCTACAGGCAAAATGCTCCCCACAGCATTCCCTAAGGCATTCTGCCTGCATACCCTCTACAGGCAAAATGCCTCAGGCACCTCCACTCAGCTATAACAGCTCCGCAACCCTCTCCAAGGAGTGTTCCTGTTTACCAGGGGAATGGTCAGGTTACTATGCTGAACTGATATATCTTTTTAGAAGCAGTTTCTTATTTCTTATCACCAAGGCCTCATTTTAAGCCTATTTTGTGAATGTTAAAGTAGGTGATTTGGGATAGGCGAGGGGTCATGTCACATTTTAGAGATTATCTCAAATCAAGACTGAACTTTAGCTTTCCCAAAGTTCAGGCTGTTTTGATTCTTTGAGTCGGCCACATATGAAGACTGCCCTGAACTGCATTGCTCCGGTAAGTTCGCATCCAATATAATCAGATATGGCCTGACCTAGTTGGATCCAGATGTGGACCCAGGAATTGTTAGTTCACACATAATTTGGGTTTTTATCCAAGCTCTTTGGATTGGAATTCAGGTCTGGCATCTGTCTTGGATCCACAGGATCAGTATTATGCCCTGGCTTTGGAACAGTCCCTTGGAGGAAAACCCTTCGATGTGGCAGACCCCCAGGAGTCTCACCAGGGGTGCCAGAACACAGGGGTCCAGGGCCTCATCACTTTTAAATGTGATGGTTTGAGCATGGGTGACCCCCCCTCCCCCGCACACACACACACACACACTTCTAGGGAGCTTCCAGTGCTCCTGGGTCTCACTCTTCTTTCAGGATAGGCCACACAGCCGCCTGAGACTGAACCTGGAACTTTGGCACTCCTGCATTACACAATGAGCTCTGTTCAGCAAGTCCAACTGAGACAGACTCTTGGCAGAGACTTGTACACTCCCCAAGTATTTGCAGTGACACTCAAACAGCATTTTCAAAACAGGAGGGTTTGTTGGTCAACCAGACCACAACATAGAAAGTCTTTAGGATAGCACAGAGAAATTAAAATTAAAGCATAATCCATTCTGGTTAGCCCATCGTCAGGCTCTCATTCTGACCTCCTTAGTCATTTACCTAGTAAGAGAGTTAAGCCCACCCTTTACCCTCCCAGCTTTAAGTCCTTTGTTCTCAAGCTGGGGTCTTCCCTCAGCTTCCCTGCTAAGAGGTGGGAGAAATCTATCTCCCTCTAGGTCATAGGTTGCTAGGTGTCAGTGTGCTGGTGATTGGGTTTTCCATGGTCTTCTTGGATTTGCTACTGATATGGGGTCACCCTGGGACAATGCTGTTTAATGACCTATTTGGGCCCAGACAGCTAGGCAACACAAATACCTAAGTCATTTAGCCTGCCCGGAAATAATCTTAGACCTTCCCGTCTGCTCCTACTGGGTAGCCATGCAAAATAGAGGGGGAAATGAGGCACACATATGCTTCATAAAAATATTACAGAAAATTCCCACTTCGCCACAGCAGCCAATGTAGGAAATCTCATGAGAAGAGCTAGGAGTGAGATTTCTAACATTTCTGCCTTCTTAATTCCTTTCCACCCGCATTCTTCTTCCCCTTTGTCCCACTGGAACGCCTATTCTCTCTTGCAAGCCCCCATATGCTGCCATCCCTTGGGCACTTAATATAGTGCTGATTGACTGATTCTCCCCCTCCTTGAAGCAGATGGTAATTTACGACTGAACCCCAATCCAGAAGAGGTCTCCTAGGGATGGTGGTTTACATCAAAATCTGCCCCTTTATCATAACAAGGTCCAGCAGTTGGAAGCTGAAGTTAGAAAAATTCAAACTGGAAATAAGATGCAATTTTTTAATAGTGAGGGCAATTAGCCACTGGATCAACTTACCAAGAGATGTAGATTTTCCAAAATTTGATGTCTTAGTAAAAGATCTGCTCTTGTGATTGGATATGATGCAGGAATTACTGTGTAAAATGCTGCAACCAGTGTTATACATGAGGTTAGACTAGAAGATATCTTCCCTTCAGGACTTAAAAATCTATGGACCAGATCCTCAGCTGGTGTAAGTCAGCATAGTTCCATTTACTTCAATGGAGTTGTGCCAGTTTACACAGGCTGAGGGTCTGTCCCTGTGTATGTTCAGGATCCGTTGACATTTTCCAGATGAAAAAAGGTTGCCCTGGTCAACATTCCTTCCCTTTACTAAAACAAGTTCTTTCCAAGGCTGTGGGTGGGCTATTGCTGAGCAGAATAGTAGCATGGGATTCACTAACTCATTACATTGTAAAATATTTTGATTCATTGAGTAAGAAAGGAATAGGATAATGCCAAATTCTTTTCTATTATTAACCATCTTCTTGAACTGTGTTTTACAGTTCATTTTGTTCAATTTTTTTATTTAGGAAAAATTTACATTCTAAAAAAAACCAAAACAAAAAAAACCAAAGAGGGAAGCTGAGATGAAGTTACTCCATTACAATGTCCAAATCCTGTATCTGTTCTGTCCAGTCCCTCTCTTTTTCTGAATACCAGTTACTGAATCCAGACACTAAGCTATGAAAGATCCATTTCTCATGGCAGCATCTGGCTTTCCAGCAGACTGCAAAGACACTTGCATTTGAAGCTTTCAAGTTATTGCCTTAAGGTTTTCAGAGCTTGGGCTGTTAATAAGCTGCCTTAGGTCTCTGAATGCAATTTTCTGTCCACGTCACCTATGAGTCTATAGAATTCGTGCATTTTATCTATATAAGGATAAGATTCTCCCCTTCCCCCACTCACCTTCGAATCAGTGTGCAGGCTTTTAATGTAAGCAATTTTTCCCATGATCTTGTTTTCTGTGAGACAAGCTAGGTGAGGTAATATCTTTTTTGGAAGCAACTTCTTATCACTAAAAGATATTCCCTCACCCAGCTTGACTCTCTAATATCCTGGGACCAACAAGGCTACAACATTTGTTTTCTGTGGCTGTTTGGATATATGAATGTTATCCACCTACACACATATCCTGCTAAGGTACTAAAAATTAAAATCTACAATTGGGCCCAGATCAGAATTCCAGATCTGAGCACCCCTGATATTTAGATCCAGAACAGTGGGTTCAGATCTCTCTCTCTTAGGTTCTGAATACAAGGAGATTCAATTCCAGAAAAACTCAATTTCCATTTCCAGTGTTTGGAGAAGGAAATTATACTCCACTTAACCTATCTGCACAATAGAGGGGAGCATATAGCCCCAGTAAGCAATTTTAATTTTTTTTTTAAACAAAGGAAACACTGAATGTGCCAAGGCAATAGGAATTAAGATGATACTGGAAACACTACTCATGTTTCCTAAAAATTATCTGTCCCTAATACACAGAACAAAATTTACAACCTTTTATAAATTGTTACAAATAGTTCCAATTCATTAAAATTCCTCCTTTTTGACCCGCCGCTTTTTTTTTTTTAAATGTTGTCTGGAAAAATTACTAACAAGACACATGTTGAGATGAGATATGTTTGCAACCCAACACCCACATCCTTGGTAGAATGACCACAGGATAGAGTGAGTCAGTACTGAGTATGATATACTGACATCTCTCCCAGCAGTACCCCACAGGTGGAAGTTAATCAATTCTACTTAATCTTGGGGAAGGAGGTAGGATAAAATCATTTGTGTCTACTCAGTAATACTCTTAACAAAAGGGATTTTTGCATCTCTCAAACAGGTTACCTGGTTCAATACACAGTAATTTGATTAATCAGTCAAATTTGACACACTGTGTTTTTATGTTACAAATTTACAGAGACAAGTTTGAAAACAAAAACAGGCTAGAAGGCCCTTATATGTACCCACCACATCGTAGTCAGAAATACTAGCAATTTTTGGAGAGTACAGTAAAAGCAAGGAAAATTCTTTTCAATTTTAAACTGAAAGGCATTTGCTATTTTTCAGGAAGAAAGTTCCATCCATTTTGTGACATAGCATATACAAAATAAAATCTTGTTAAAACCTTGAGGATATATATTTACTTTACTCTGGATTTCATACATTTGCTGAAATAAAATATTGTTTTTAAGAGTATTTTTTTCTTAAAGCTGACAAAGAAATAACTTCAGCTATATAGCAGTGTATAGATAATGAACAGCATCATGCCAGCTTCAGGCAAGCATCTACATAAACTAACGCACCACTCTAAACGCAGCACTCTGACAGCTGTGCTGCTTAAAAAAAAAAAAAAAAAAAAAACCACACACATAGAAGGAAGGGTAGTCATGTTCTTAAGGCACTGAACAGAGATCCTGGAGACCTGGATTCTCTATTCCTGAATCTGAAACAGACTTCACTTGTGACCTTGGTCAGGTGACACACAGACAGATTTTTCATAATCTACTGAGTTGCAGGTGCCCAATCTGAGGCACTTTGGGCAGGATTTTCAGAGCACCTTCCCCCACCCCATTGACTTCAAACATCCACTTTGTACTTTAAATATCTCACTGGTCGTTTTAAAAAATATCCTACAAAACCTTACAGCACAGTAACCTTAATCTCATCTGCTACTCAATCTTCTTATGTTAAGCTATGGACACATTACTAACAATATATATCAGTGGAGTAATTGTGCCCCCAAAAGTTGGGGAGGGGGGAAAAATAGAGAAATTCCCCTGCATCACTAGGATACTACCCCTTAATTGCGACCCAAAACAGATTTTAACATATGTTCCTTTCCCTCCCCTCCCCTCCTCTTTTTTTTTTGGGGGGGGGACAGCTGGGCGAGAGGCTTCCAGCCCTTACCAAGGTCTCCTTTTCCTACAGAGCAATCTTTGAAGGGCTCCACATCCTTGGCTGGAACAGCATTCAGATGGTCTGCTCAGTATCAACCTAACACATCACACTCCAGCCTCTCTACTTTCCCTTCCAGACTTCTTGCTATATACACTCTTCCCAGAATTCTCTGTTTCCCACAGATCCCTCCAAGGTCTCCCTCCAACACATCCTCTCCAGACTTTCCTCTCCCTTTTCCCAAACTCACCAGCTCATTCGCCCCAGAATTGTAAAGTTTTGCACAGCTGAAAGGGCTGTATTTCATGCCAAATTATTTAATGAGCTGATGTTCCTGTTTGCTGGGGGTTAGTAGCAGAGATCTCTGTAGAGGTCTGCCAAAGGTCTTGATGTGAAGCAGGGGGATAGTCTGTGGTCTGGCTGAGGGAGCCAGGTGCTACTATTGAGGCCCCCTGGTCCTATGTCCTCAACAGCTGGGCCACCCACACTGCTGCTTTCCTATTCAGATCCAGGAGGGGTTGCAGCCTGAGGGGAGGTAGACAGACCACTCAGCTGCCCCAAGCCAATCTTCTCAGTGGGAGCCCTTTAAGTGCTAGCAGGGGGAACTGCAGCACCCGATGGCAGCTCAGTGGGATGGGTGACATTCAGGCTGAACTCTCAAGAAAGTGTGGGAGGGCTGCCAAATGCACAACAAAGCTCTTCCCAAAACCCCTCATTTCCTTCTTTCCTACCTTGCTTTTGACCCTAGCCTCTCCCCCCCAGCCCTTCCAGCGTTTTGTCTCTTTCCCCCAGTTTCCCTCCTGGCTGCCCCCCCATCACCCTCTCCTACACTCATGCCTGTGTCTCCTATAGCTGTGCACCATTTGTGGCTAGCCCTCCAAAGGAGAAGCTGCTGCTCCTGCTCTCCAAACACTCAGGGCCAGTAGGTGAGGAATCTAAGCAAAGAGTTGATTAACAAGCTGCAGGGTCCTGCAAGCACACAATAGAGCAGGCCTTGCTGTCCAGATGGAGCCTAACGGTATATAAGGGACAGGTGAGCTGAGAGAGTCTGCTCATCTTAGCTGCCGCTAACTCCTTTTCTCAGCCAGCCAGAAGTTAGGGAGGAGAGAGTATTATCCCCTCAACTAGAAGTTGGTGAGGTTCCCCTGCCCTATAATCACACACATGGGTGATGCGTGGTCCCTTCATTGCCCCTTTTGGGTCTATTCTTGTGAGTTATCAGAGCTGGAAAGAAACTCGTTCATTTCTACCCCAGGTGAGTTCAAAAATGGCTCTGGCAGGGGCAATCTACTCAGGCCTCTGTGATACCCACAGACTCAACAGCCTGAATGTGGAGGGAAGGGTGACCGAGTTAAGCAGTTGGGAATTTGTCTGGTAGAGCTCTCATGTTGGAAGGCTGATAGTAAAAGAAAACACTACACCCCAGTTAGCAGGAGGACGTGTTAGAATTTCAAACATGCCCTGTCACATTAGCTCAGATTTGGGGCTTTAAGCTCTGTCAGCAATTATTCTTGACCCCTATTTTTTCCATGATTATGTATCTAGCTTTTCACACAAAGCTCTTCACCATAGTATCCAAGTGCCAATAAAATACTTTCATCACAGATACTGGCCTTAATCGCCAGGGAGGGTAGATCATTTGTGAAGTAGAAGTTTGTGTTTTATGTATCCTGGTGAGGGCTAAGCACTTACACAATACCAGCAACAAGGATCATTCTCTGAGAAATAAATCAAAAGGGAAGGGTGTGAGAAGAGTTTTATTACTGCTGGGGAAAATGTGTCTGTGCTGTCTTTTTAAAGTCACTTCATTGTTAAACAGTAACCATGGTGCAATACGAATGTAGATGGAGGGAAAGCAAGTCACATTCCTTAGGGACCCTGGGGTAGAATGAATAAATATAAACAGAAGCTGGATACAAATTTATAAACAGCTGCCCAGCTTGCCTTAAAGGTAACTTCTGCTTTTAACCGGGTGCCCATCAACCGTATGTATCATCTTTCAACAGTTTTACACATATAAGCAAGTCAGCAAACACTTGACGATACATTTATTGTAATAACTTCTTTGTTTTTCTTTCTACTGATGAATCAAATGAGCTTGAATTCTGAAAAATGAAAACTCTCATTGAATGGTTTGTGTCATAAATATAAAGGGAAGGGTAAACCCCTTTGAAATCCCTCCTGGCCAGGGGAAAGCTCCTCTCACCTGTAAAGGGTTAAGAAGCTAAAGGTAACCTCGCTGGCACCTGACCAAAATGACCAATGAGGAGACAAGATACTTTCAAAAGCTGGGAGGAGGGAGAGAAACAAAGGGTCTGTGTGTCTGTCTATATGCTGTTTTCTGCCGGGGATAGACCAGGAATGGAGTCTTAGAACTTTTAGTAAGTAATCTAACTAGGCATGTGTTAGATTATGATTTCTTTAAATGGCTGAGAAAAGAACTGTGCTGAATAGAATAACTAATTCTGTCTGTGTATCTTTTTTGTAACTTAAGGTTTTGCCTAGAGGGGTTCTCTATGTTTGAATCTAATTACCCTGTAAGGTATCTACCATCCTGATTTTACAGGGGGGATTTCTTTATTTCTATTTACTTCTATTTTTATTAAAAGTCTTCTTATAAGAAAACTAAAATGCTTTTTCATTGTTCTCAGATCCAAGGGTTTGGGTCTGTGGTCACCTATGCAAATTGGTGAGGCTTTTTATCCAACATTTCCCAGGAAAGAGGGGGTGCAAGTGTTGGGAGGATTGTTCATTGTTCTTAAAATCCAAGGGTCTGGGTCTGTAGTCACCTAGGCAAATTGGTGAGGCTTTTTACCAAACCTTGTCCAGGAAGTGGGATGCAAGGTTTTGGGAAGTATTTTGGGGGGAAAGACGTGTCCAAACAGCTCTTCCCCAGTAACCAGTATTAGTTTGGTGGTGGTAGCGGCCAATCCAAGGACAACGGGTGGAATATTTTGTACCTTGGGGAAGTTTTGACCTAAGCTGGTAAAGATAAGCTTAGGAGGTTTTTCATGCAGGTCCCCACATCTGTACCCTAGAGTTCAGAGTGGGGGAGGAACCTTGACAGTTTGCAAAAAAAAAAAAAAAAAAGCTACAGAATGAGATTTTAATATTTGTCACTCAAAGTGCTGTAGCAACCAGGAGCCCCAGTCATGGATGAGGACCTCATTGTGCAAGGCGCTGTGCAAACACAGCACAAACAGATAGTCCCTCCCCAAAAAATATAGTGGTGAAGTATAAGATGAGATGACAAGTGGAATCCAACAGGGGCAAAATATTTTGAAAAGAAAACTAAAATCTAAGGAAATTATGATTTTTTTCATGCTGTTCATAAGCAGTAGAGGTAGCAAAATGTATCAGATTGTTTGGTCTGCATTATCTGCCCATTTCTAATAATAAAACTACTGACTTGGTGACCGCTGAAGCTTTAAAAAGCGACACTTCTTCAGTGTAAATGTGCTACCCTAGAAAGTAGCCAAGTCATAGTTCAATTAGCTTCTGAGGTGATAGTGTCATAAAGGGAGTCGATCAAGAGACTTATCAGAATAGATATTTGCTTTTATTTAAGCTTTCCAACCTTTTGAAATCAATTTGATATACCAAAGTAGTATTTTCTGCTTTCCTGTTACAAGATAGTGTACATAAATTTGTAGCCTGGAAATAAAAGAAAATTATCTTGCATTTTCTAATTAACCCCCTCTTGGAATCCCAGAAAATGCATGAAGTATATACCTGGATGGGAGATACATTAATATGAAAATGAAAAGGTCACTTCATTAAGACCACAGTAGTAAAAAGCAAGGCAGGGTCCAGTTGTCTGATACTTTTAATACAAAAATGATAAATCTTCCAGTAAATTGTCTCAGTAGTTTTGGTTTCTCTTTTCTTATTGACAGTAATAATTCTGCAGCCATACCATACTGAAATGTGTCCTGGAAATCTCGCAAACTGCAGGGTCAGGACATGGCAGGGAGAATGTTTGGTGTGATGTAGGGCAGAGTCCTGCTAGATACAGACCATTGCACCCCTTGACCTCAATGGATCACAAAATGGGGGCCTTAGTTGGTAGCATTTCTTTTCTGTATCAGAAATGAACCAAGTCTAAGCACAAGGCTACTGAGCACCATGCTGTTGGGATGAAATCCTGGTCCCCTTGAAATCAATGGGATATGGGCTATAGACTTCAGTGGGGCCAGGATTTCCTCTGCTGTCTTTAAAATGATGAAATCTGCCGTGATGAACATTTGTATTGCTTTCAAATCCCGTGGCAACTTTTCACATTAGTAGGCATGTCGGCCCGATTTCCTAACTAAATTCAAACTCTCATAATTACATCACATCTATCTAAACCTAAGTTCACCTCACAGTATAAGTAGGTCTGATCTTCTGCACCTGCAGCCTCGCACAGGCATCTAGTGATCCTGAATACAGTGAAGCAACCGCATTCAACCCCAGAGGTGCCTGATTTCACTGTATTTATTGTTCTTATAGTGTAATAAGTGTTTTAATCACTTTGCAAATGATAAAATGAGCTGTACATATTTATTAGAGAGCAAAAGTATGCACGCTTTCCTGGCCTAAAGAGCTTATGGTCTAAAAGGACAAATGGCACCAAAAATTGGCATGAGATCACTATAACTGGAAAGATTTGCAGAACAGATGGGTTTTCAGATAGTTTATGAATCAGAGGGAGGAGCCTTGGAGTACATTAACTGGAACACTGTTCCAAGCCAAAGGGGCTGAAAGGTGGGACCGAAGGAAGGAGACAGAAGGAGCATGTTCCCTCTGGATTTAATGGGACTGATTCTGTTTTACTCTACGGTCTCTTTACACTGCTTTGTAATGTACATCCATTCTAAGGCCTTGTTATGTTACCCGAGTGGTGAAAAGTGGATGCCTTAATATAAAAGAGAACAAGGCCCAGAGAGTATGAGACATGGTAAAAAGCTTTTGGATCCGGGGGCAGAGAAGGGAGGGAATGTTATTTATAAATAAATTATATTTACATAGGTAAAAATCTTTACCTTAAAGGCCATGGAAGGAAAGAAGGAGCATGCATTTATGTGATGAAATAACATGGGCACTAAAGTACAAGAATCACAGATAAAAGCAGTTACCTTTGTAAGAGGTAAATCAATTGATTTTTATGCTTCTATTAAGCCTATCCAACGTTTCTGCATCACATTTTGTGCCCAAGCCACTTTTTCAAA
This sequence comes from Lepidochelys kempii, assembly GCF_965140285.1. Classification (NCBI taxonomy): domain Eukaryota; kingdom Metazoa; phylum Chordata; order Testudines; family Cheloniidae; genus Lepidochelys; species Lepidochelys kempii. The sequence continues at coordinate 31,406,605 of NC_136388.1, forward strand.
CCAAACTATAAAGTAGGCTAGATTCACTTTTGTTTTTATTGCAGATCTTTATCTTTCAGACACAGAGTATCATCTTAGCCTTACCAGAACTCACAAAGCACTACAATGGCAAGTTATGCTGCCTACGATGGTGAGTTCTGTACTGTGAACCATTTCTTCACCACATGCCCAACAGGAGCCATTTCTAAAGATATTTTCAAGCATAACGTGATAAGAAATGACTGACTGACTTCCTGCCATCTTACCATTTATTTGCTCCTGATTTAGACTTAGGTAGCCTGCTGTGTATAATAAGGCTAGTTAGACTGAGTACAGGATTGACAAAACATAATTTCTTTCCCATTCACAGAGTAGGCTTTTTAAATACTCCCAATACTATATAACTGAAGCACACTGGCACAAGTTCATACAGCACATCCTGCCTTTGCTTGTATTTATTCACAAGCCTGCTATATTTTAAGCAGCATTGTCTTGCTGTACATAGGAAAAATATTCATGTGAACCTTTCAGAGGAACAGCATAATGCACTATACTAAAATATACTGTACATTTGGAAGACAGATTATCTCAGCTCTTGGTAACAAGATTCACATCAGCCTCAGGGTTAAACCAAAGACCCTCAGAACTGAAAAGACTGCTGGGGAAGTTTGCAATAGCAGAAAACAGCCACAAACTTCCCTCTGTCAGGAGGCCTTAACAGCCCTAGCAAGCCAACTAATCCCTAAGCACACCCATCAGCAGCCTCCACCTGCCCACAGACTGCAACTTAAAGCTGTCATCACACCCTCCATGGCAGAAAAACCAAAGGAGGACAGATGGTGGCAATACAACTTGGGATGAATCCCACCTGGGGCAGAGGGGGGCCAGCTGACACAGTGAGAGGTAATTTATGCCAGTCTGCAACAGCTTGGGGCACTCCACCCTAAAACATTAAATATGCAGGAGCTATGTGCCGGTTATGGCACAAACTAAATCGTCTATCGTCTGTTTAGCAACACGCTTCTTTCAAACAATAACCCCTGGATGCCGTTCTAAGGCAAACTCCTCAATAGTATGTTTGTTTCCTCTAGCTGTATAGCAGGGGCATGTCTGAGCTAGAGCTTATAGAGCCATCATGTCATATGCTGCTGCTGGTCATCCTTTGACTTGCACTCACCCATGCTGGAGTCTGTGGCTAAGCATGCTCATCGTAAGCAGGAAGGCAGGTGCAATGGGGTCAGCCTGATACTTAGGATTATGCTGATCACTGCATAATTGGTCATCAATAAAAATGATGATAGATCTGGTAATTGAGGAGCCACTGCATTCTCCTTGCATCACCCAGATCAGTGTTAACACAGTTAACTCCTGAGCTACTCTGAACTGCACAATGAGGTGTAGGTGACAGCAAATAGTCATCTAAAATCAGCTATGCCCTGCAATAGCAATTAAAGCATAATTATCATTATCCAGCTACAGGTAAGTGGGCAGGCCCAGGACAAGCCAGCAGCATCAAACCGGGCAGCCTCTGCTGGAGGGGCTCCTCATGGAACCAGATGAAATCCAAATCTACTCTCCCCAGGGGAACCTCTAGTAGTGATCAGCAATTGCATGGCTGCCACCATCATGCCAGGTGTGAATCCCTTAGCTTCCAATGCAGACATTAATTGTTCCCCTTCCACAAAGGCATCTACAGGGTTGAATCTAGCACCGGGAGTGGTGAATGTATTTATAATAGTCATTAATCCTCAGTTATCAATTTAAGCACATACAGCAGTCTTTCATCACCTGAATTTGACTCACTGAGAACACATATCCCAAGCTGCCTCCTTAGATTTAAGCAGTCTGCAAAGCTGTTAAACCAGACTTGTATCAAAAGTCATTTTCTCAGCATGACATGTTTTAAGTGAATGCACTAAATGGGATTAAAGAGAGTAAAACATAGCCAAATATAATTTGTAGGGGTACTGTGCCCGCTGAAAGTGACTGATTCCTGTAAGCACTTGGGAACAGCAGTCTGCTGTGCTGTTCACTGTAATCTGTGCTGAGAAGAGAGAGGTCCTTAGCCTCAATTAAGTTCTTTTAGTTCATCACTCCCTGTGATATCAGGCAGCATTAGTAGGTGTACAGTAAAAGAACAGGTCAGCTGAATATTAGGAAAATTTCTTACCAGTAATGTGAAACAGTCTGTAAATGGAAGTGATGGATGTCCCATTGCTTGAGTTACTTAAAACTAGACTGGACAAAACACTGGAAACTGTACAATAGAAAGCAATCTCTATTGGCAGTTGACCTAGATGTATTGGGTCTTTTCCAGCTCTAGTTATTATGATTGTGTTTACTCCTTATGTAGTAAACCCAATTTAAATCACAAAGTGACAGAGATGTCTTGCTGTGATGCATTAAATTGCAGTTCTACTCTGCAAAGTGTCTGTAAAAATGAAATTGTTAGGTCACATGTTGATTACACATGTTCTCATGCACAATCATCACCAGTAGTAAAAATGCTGCAGGCCAAATTGTCCTCAGTTAAATCTGTGCAAACCCTACTGATGGCTAATAGGGTTGGACAGATGTATCTGACAGCATCATTTGAAGGTAATGGGGTTGCACAACTGTAAGTGAGGGCATAACTGAGCTTGCGGAATGGTGATGATGTGTGAAAAATAAAGTAACCAGCTTGACTTTCAGATCTCAGGTAGAGGTTAAAATGCTGAGAGTTGGAGGAATAGGGGTGGGGCAAAATACTTTGCCCTCTCTGCAGAAACATGATACTCATTTCTAAAGATGCCATGATAGCAGCTGCCCACAGTGGATGCATTGTTGTGTGTTTAACACAGTATTGTCAATTTCAAGCATTAAAAATACATGAGTCAGCTCCTCCCAAATCACAAAACTGGGTTAAAAATCATGAATTTTGTTTAAATAGTACATGGTGGGGACTTTTTATTTGCCTGCTGGTTTTGGTCCTTTTAGAGTCCACTCAATTAATGTTTTCAAGCTTTCCCCTGCAACCATGAGTGTAGAAACTTTTTTTTAAAGAAAGCTTAAGAATCCACTGCTATCTCTTGATTCCAGTAGCTGAGGCTTTAAGAAAAACAACAAATATCACAAGACTCATGATAAAATAGTCAGAGTTGGCAACATCAAAGACAGACATATCTGCTAGCACAATCCTGCACAAAGGTAGGTGACTGCCTGGATATCTTCATTCCTTGTGAAAGGATTTGTGGTTGCTTGCACTCTCTCTCCTTCTGGCACCCTTGGCAGGATTTTTAGGGCCCAGTCCAATGCTATCAAGGTTCCTTCCCCACTCTGAACTCTAGGGTATAGATGTGGGGACCTGCACGAAAGACCCCTTAAGCTTATTCTTACCAGCTTAAATTAAAAATTTCCTCAAGGTACAAACTTTGCCTTGTCCTTGAACCCTACGCTTCCACCACCACGCGTGTTAAACAAAGAACAGGGAAAGAGCCCACTTGGAGATGTCTTTCCCCAAAATATCCCCCCAAGCCCTACACCCCCATTCCTGGGGAAGGCTTGATAAAAATCCTCACCAATTTGCATAGGTGAACACAGACCCAAACCCTTGGATCTTAAGAACAATGAAAAAGCAAGCAGGTTCTTAGAAGAAGAATTTTAATTAAAGAAAAAGTAAAAGAATCACCTCTGTAAAATCAGGACGGTAAATACCTTACAGGGTAATCAGATTCAAAACACAGAGAATCCCTCTAGGCAAAACCTTAAGTTAGAAAAAGACACAAAAACAGGAATATACATTCCATTCAGCACAGCTATTTTACCAGCCATTAAACAAAAGGAAATCTAACGCATTTCTAGCTAGATTACTTACTAATTTAAGGAGTTATGAAGACCATTCCTGATCTGTTCCTGGCAAAAGCATCCCACAGACAGACAGACCCTTTGTCCTTGCCCCCCACCCCGCTTTGAAAGTATCTTGTCTCCTCATCGGTCATTTTGGTCAGCGGCCAGTGAGGTTATCTTAGCTTCTTAACCCTTTACAGGTGAAAGGGTTTTTCCCTCTGGACAGGAGGGATTTTATAGTTCTGTATACAGATAATCTCAGCTCTTGGTAACAAGATTCACATCAGCCTCAGGGTTAAACTCTGGCAAAGACCCTCAGAACTGAAAAGACTGCTGGGGAAGTTTGCAATAGCAGAAAACACCCACAAACTTCCCTCTGTCACTTCCCTTTATATTTATGACAAATGCCTACTGAGATTTTGCATTGAGCTAAGTTGTAGTTAGATAGGACCGCTTGTGACTAGGAGACCAGTAATTTTATTGTATATTATAAAGTACCTCCTAGCATACCCAACAATCAAAAATGGTAGCTATATGCATGATACATTCTTTGTAAAGATCATAAAAGCAGACAGCTCATGAGAGGTGTTCAGCCCTATGTAGCATTAGCTTATTTGGTAATACTGTCCTATTATTCCTTTCTGTTGAAGGCTTCAATTTCTACTTTGTGACACATTGGAGTAGAGGTAATTAAATGTGTCTGAGCAAACATGGCCATTTTGATAAGTATGATCATGTCTTACTGAACTACACTTGCCTTTCTAAATGAAAACAAATGGACTGTTATTTCATGAATTATAAACTTCTCTACATAGTCTCAAAATTGTGTAATAAATAGTTTACCTGTAAGGCTGACCACAAGTCATTGTGGGGAGGGGGTGGGGGGAAAATTATAGACTACTCAGCCAAAATTCAATACCCAGAAAGATACTGGAATAAATTATTAAACAATCAATTTGTTCAAACCTAAAGGATAGTAAGGTGAGAAGTAATAGTCAACATGAATTTGTCAAGAAAAAATCATGCCAAACCTGCCTAATTTTCTTCTATGACAGAATAGCCAGCCTAGTGGACATCCTCATATGTCAACTAGGAAAATATGGTTTAGATACAATTATTATAAAGTGAATACACAACTGCTTAAAAGGCCATATTCAAAGTGCAGTTATCAATGGTTTGCTACCAAACTGGAATATGTATCTAATGGTGTCCCACCAGGGTCTCTCCTGGGTCCAATAGTATTCAATATCTTCAACAACTTGGATGCTGGCATAGAGAATATGCTTATAACATTTGCAGGATGACATTTAGAGGACAGAATTAGAATCCAAAATGATCTTGATAAATTGGAGAATAGGTCAGCAATCAATACGATGAAATTAGATAAAGACAAGAGCAAAGTACTACACTTTAAAAAGGAAAAAATCAAGTGCACAAACACAAAATGGGGAAAACTGGCTAGGCAGCAGAAAAGAATCTGGGGGTTACAATGGATCACAAATGGAATATGATTCAAAGTGTGATGTTACAATGAAAAAAGCAAAACTCATTCTGGGACATATTAACAGGAGCATCTTATGTAAGACATGGGAGGTATTTATTCTGCTTTACTTGGCACTGGTGAGGTCTCAGCTGCAATACAGTGTCCAATTTTGGGCACCACACTTTAAGAAAGATGTGAACAAACTGGAGAAAGTTCAGAGGAGAGGAACAAAAATAATAAGAGTTTTTGGAAAGCATGATCTATGAGGAAAGGTTGAAAGAATTTGGCATGTTTAGTCTAAAGAAGAAAGACCTAAGGGGGGACATGATAACCATCTTCAAATATGTAAAAAGTTATTATAAATAGGACGATGATCAATTGTTTTCATGTCAACTGACAAGAAATAACAGGCATAGTTTCCAGCAAGGGAGATTTAGTTTAGATATTAGAAAAAAACTTCATAGCAATAAGGATAGTTAAGCAGTGGAACAGATTGCCTAGGGAGGTTTTGGAATCCCTGTCACTGGAGGTTTTTAAGAACAGCTTTGAGAAACACCTGTCAGGGATGGTCTAGGACTAGGTACACTTAATGCATCCTTAGCATGGGAGGAACAGACTAGATGACCTTCTGAGGTCCCTTCCAGAACTACATTTTTATGATTTTGAGCTAGAAAGCAGTAACGTTTTTTCTCCACCTTTGGTCAACAGTTGTGGCTGCCCCAGTCACTCAGTAAATATGAAGGGTAGATTTTTTTTCTCCTCAGGCCTCTGTTAGAGTGTTTAGAGATAGGGATCTCTTTATGAACTTATGAAAAGTTTCAGTCATCCAGCCAGCGATCAGAAGCAATATCATGTGGGAAACCAACCACTATATAAAGAGTGAAGAGCAAATAGTTGAAGTGAACAGTTTATGAACTGTGTTGTAGGAGGAAAATGTTTATTTCTTTCATATTTGTATGTGGGTACAAGATTAAGGGGTAATATAAGAATAAAATTTGCATCAACTGAAGTGAACAAATTCAGTGCAGATTAACCAAACTTTTGCTTGAATCCTATGGTATAAGAAGAAGGAAATCCCTGGTGTAGGTGGAAATATGTTTTATCTGGATACTTTATTTCCTGCCCTAAACGGCTGTGTAACGTTGCTGTGCATAGTTGAACAGTTAGGGTATTCCACCCCAGAGATAGCAGACCTTCAGTGATTCCTGTGGGTACACGATAGTCTGTAAAGTAAGATCGACTATCTCTGTGAAATATATACCTTAGCTTCTGAAGAACCTAGTAACTTAATATGCAGTTTCCATATAGGATAGTGTATTGAGAAATGGAAATTTAACTCCCTCCTTATTCCACCTACTTGCAGAACTTGATAATGTACATGATTGTTGGTTTTTCAGGGCAATGATAATGCCTTGTACAATGGGGTCCAGCTCTTGACTGGGATCTGTTGAACAAACCCCTTCACTGAAATGATCATGGCAATGCCTGTGACGTACAGTGGATTCAGAAGCCAACAATACATACATGCAATTTGAATTATTCCCTCCACGGCGCACTCATCTATGCCCAGTGTTTTCAACTAGTGCATTGCACAAATACCTGGGTTTCTTAAATCCTTCGGAACTTTCTAGATTAGACTAACTTGAATAATCCTGTATTATCAGTAACTTTCATCACTTTGCTATTTCCCTCCACTGCCTTCCCCACTACCACACTTACTTTCAGATCATTGTTAAATGTACTAAACATCACCAACCACAGCAGTTATCCTTGGGGCTCCGCACTGTTAACCTTGTTCTGCACATAAACTTGGCCATTTATTTTTGCTCTTACTTTATAATCACTGAACCAGTTTTTAATCTATGCATGGACTAAACCTCTCATCCCATAGCTGCTAGCAATCTTTAATAGTCTTCTGTTCAGCTGCTGAGAAAGCTAATATGTAAAAATCATCAAGATTTCAACAGCCTCCTTTAGGATTAATTTAAGATTGTGCATGAGGAAAAGAAGAGATTATGTGAGGTTCTTTAATTATTCCTTTTATGAACTTGCCTATGGTCAGCATTTGCGGCTGACTAGCAAGCAGTGCACATACTGACTATAATAGAACATATTGTATAAATATGCCAACCAAAGCCATCAGAAATGTTTTTATGGCTAATATTCATTGCAAATTTAGTTCTATGTTGTAATGAAGGTGCGAACCCTCTCAAAAGGTTAGATTTAGGGCCAAAAGTTTGAATCCACACCTTTGCTTCAATTAACTATGACCAGCCTCAGGAAACAAAAGCACCTTTAACTTCAGTGGAAACTACCTTTCCAAGCTTGCAAAGTTGCAACCTGGGGGTAGCTGGTTGTAGTGGTGATGTATCAGATATTGCCTTTCTTTTTAAGATTAGAGATTTGAAACAACGGATGGTGGGAAAGATTGTACATTTGTTTGATAGATTAAATTGTTTGCAATAAATGGTTAACTAAACTGCCCTGTCAGGGATGCCGTTACAATGCCATGTGTCTGTGTTCAATTGCACACCTGCTCTAGATGCTTACTATTGCAAATTCATATACTAGACAGGATTAAACAGGCTAAATGGTTGAGTAGGAATAAGAGTGTACACCTGATTATTAAAAGACATGTTGGATCATATTAAAGAAGTTCTGTATTAAAATCACAAATGAGTTTGATTCCCCAGAGTTTAAATTCCAGGGTATTACTAATTAAGAGGTCTCTTGGTTTTTGGTACTCTTTCTCTCCCTCTATGTGTGAAACTTGCAAGCTGCTAACTGTGTTAGTACATTCTAAGACAGAGTCTGTTCTCAAAGCAGTTCACAGAGAGAGACACTCAAAACAATACTCTAACAACAGAAACAGCACCCAGAGACTCCCCGCCCTTTTGTTGTATTAACAATTGTGATTAAAATAGAGATAGAGGATGTATGTGGATGGATGCTTGGTGTGGATAATAACTGAATGATCAGGGAGGTGCCAGCCTAAGAATCCAGTGTCCATCGGCTGAAGAAGGCATCAACTGGAAATAACCAGAGGACCCCCCCCGGAGGGCAGACTGGAATCCACCCAACAGCCTCAAGGATGGGAGAACCAAAGAACAAGATAACATCTTGGAGCCGTCAGGAATGTGCTATCTGCTGATTGATTCAGCAACAGCATAATGAAGCAATTCCCATAGACTGGCATAGGAAGAAATTCCTATAAAAATAGACTCTAAAAAGTGAGAACTTTGGGGTCTGATTCTGCAAACCAACTTCCAGGAGCATCAGATGAGCATCTGACAAGGCCCTGCTCCCTCCTCATGTCCAGGCCACCTGGCCAGTGGCTTGGCATGAGCAACTCTAAGGCTGGTAACTATGATAACAACCTTGCAGAACCTGTGTGCGTGTGTTTGTATGAATGAATGTGTGAATAAATATGAGATTGAATGGAATGTTATAGCTATAACTGCTTACTATGATTCTTTCTGTATCCACAATAAATGTGGTATTTTGCCTTTTTCCCTTTAATAAGATCCTGCTGGTTTTTATTTTATTGGTACAACAGACAGACCTCTGTTATAAGCTAGTTTTCATACAAAAGTCAGTCAGTTGAGGCAACTTATATTTAAGTTGTGCTGACTGTAACAGAATGTTCCTGATCTAATGACCATTTTAATTATATAGATTCTTTAATCTTAAAACAGTCATAAATCTGATTATAGTACCATCCAAACACTGGTTAGAAGCGAAGACGACCTCTGAGTTGAAAAGATAGAGGGAGGGAGATAAAGACAATTAAACTAGGCCTCATGAATTATGGGTGAGGATGCAGTATATAAAAGTCCTAGAACTTGCCTGGATCAGATGGCCAAAAAGACCTAACTAAGCATAATTTTATTTATTGACTTTTTAAAAATTCTCCAGAGGAAGACGTAAATTACTTCTGGTATTGACCCGCTACTTAATTTAAAACATCTGTACCCAACAGCTTTTTGGGGGATCTCTGAGAACATAAAATCTGATCAATACAGCTCTCCAAAAACGGTGGCATTGTGCTTTACACACATCCTCAATGGGTGCCAAATTTTCACCCTTCCAATAAACCACCCCCAAAAATTTCAAATACCATCCCACATTTGCAAGTAGAATTAACTGTTTTGCATGCCCATAAAAAACTGAGGCATATTTTTCAGAGGCATTTTCTGAGGCCAGTTGAAAATATGGCCCACTGTGGTATTGGCTTAGTTTATAAACATGCTTTTATTATTATTAACACCATGGAGCCAATGTAGCTGTGAAAAAGCAAACTATAATTTATTCTGTTTCATGCATCAGCAAGCAAGTTGCTATGTTTTGTTGCTAAAACCTTTATTGTTGTCTTTGTTTGGCAGTCTGTTCCAAACCAATTTTAATACTTTGTATACGTTTTTCTCAAACCATAATTCATCAGTCCTAATATAATTGCATTTAACAAAGCAGAACGAACACAGTTTCCTTTTCAGATAATTGATCCTCAAGAATCAGTGTCTACTGCACACAGCTATAACACCATCCTCCATTCAATAGCTCTTGCTCCAAATTACAGCGATTGATAATCTGAAGCAGAATTGCAAATGAAAGGTTGGATTAACTGGGGTAATATTTAGATAATATTTATTAAGTGATTTAAGAGTTTAAAAGCCTAAATCCCATTTTCAAAACTGATTTACAAAAGGGTTGATTTCCAAAGGTATTTAGACACCTGAAAAAACAGCGTGTTAGGTACATAGACACCAAGTGGGATTTTCAAAAGCACCTATCTGCATCTTTAATCACCTAAGTTACTTTAAAAATCTGGATCTGTGTCATTTTTGAAAATGAGACTTAGGCACTAAGTCAGCTAAGAGGTGTTTTGAAAATTTTTCCCAGGGTCTCCTAAATCACTTAGGCATTTCTGAACCTTTTACCCACCTTCATGAATATGATGTACCTGCACACTCTGTGTGAACTAAAAACAGCACAACAGCCTTGACATAGAATAGCCCTGTTATCGTGGAGAGCTGAACCTGATCCAGAGCCAGTTAAAAACAATGGGAGACAAGGTTGGGGAGGTAATATCTTTTATTGGATCAACTTCTGTTGGTGAGAGAGAGAAGCTTTCGAGCCACACACAGCTCTTCCTCAGGTCTGGGAAAGGGGTAGAAAGAACTCAGTGAGTCTTGAAAGCTTGTCTCTACAACTACACTGCAAAAACAGTGGGAGGCACTCTATTGATTTTGGCGGGATTTGGATCAGGCCCTGACTGTATATTATGTTAATGACACTGGTTGTTTTTATTAGTGCTACTACTCATCCATTTAAGTAATTCTCACCACAAAAAAATACCTTCTAAAATGCATATTTTTCTAACCCATACATATATAGAGAGAATATTATGTTGATAACGCACAATGCGCCACCATTATTCTTTTAGAAAATTGTTATGATTATTTTATCATCTTCTAGATGTTTAAAATCATTTAATCCCCTATTTTCCCTGAATAGAAATGCCTAATATATGTGTTCCTTTCCCATTAAGATCTCAGAAGATCTTTATCTATAACCAAACCTTCCATTTCCCTGATTAAGGTTTAAGGCTGGGTCATGATCCTGGTTACTTTCCCACCCAGAAGAATGAGGGGACGTAATACTCCCCTATATGGGCTACCTGTATTACAGGTAGCAGTATATGGGCTGCTGTTTTGGGTTGCCAACTTTCTAATTGCACAAAACCAAACACCCCTGCCCTGATGCCACACCCCTGCCCCACCCCTTCTCCGAGGCTCTGCTCCCACTTGCTCCATCCCCCTCCCTCAGTCGATTGCTCTCCCCTACTCTCTTCCACCAGGCTGGGGCAAAGGTGTGGGAGAGGATGAGGGCTCCAGCTGGTGGTGGGGGCTCTAGGGTGGGGCCAGGGATTAGAGGTTTGGGAAGGATGGGGCTCCAGGCTGGGGCATGGGGTTGGGGTGCATGGGGGGTTGAGCTCCAGCTGGGGGTGTGGGCTTTGGGGTGGGTCCGGGATGAGGGGTTTGAGGTGCAGGAGGGGGTTGGGGAGTTGGGGGGGTGCAGGCTCCAGGAGTTTTGATGTGGGAGGGGACCTCCAAGCTGGGGCAGGGGGCTGGGGTGCAGGATCCTGGCGGCACTTAACGTGGCTCCCAGGAAGCAGCTGACAGGTCCCTGCAGTGCAGTCCCTAGGCGCATTGGTGGCCAGGGAGACTCCACACACTGCCCTCGCGCCTGCAGGCACCACCCCCGCAGCAAATGGGAGCTGCGGAGCCAGCCCTCAGGGCAGGGGCAGTGCGCGGAGCCTCCCTGGCCGCCCTTGCATTTAGGGGATCCAGGGACCTGGTGGCTGCTTCCGGGAGCTGCGTGGAGCTAGGGCAGGCAGGGAGTCTATCTCAGCCCCAGGCCCCCGCTGTGCCGCCAACCAAACTTTGAATGGCCCGGTCGGCAGTGCCAACCAGAGCCACCAGGGCCCCTTTTCAACTGGGTGTTCCGGTCAGGTCCAGACGCCTGGCAACCCTACTACTGAGAATAACAATATTTACCTTGTAAAACACTTTGTGATGTATGGCTAAAAAACATTAAAAGGCTTTGATGCTGTGAGGCACTGGGCATTTCTGTGAAGTACTGGGTGTCCTGAAATCTAGTAGACAAGGATAAACTTCACCCTCATAGAACCAAGCCCTCGAAGTGTTACTTGTTTTTCCTTTCAAGTGTGCAACAAGTGTCTAGAAAATGTGCTGAGTTATGGTGGACTCCGGTATAGGTTCAGTATATGAAACAGGAGATGAACAGATATAAGATGTCCTTAGGCCTAATTCATTAACAAATTCAGAGCATAAAATTAATTACTAGCCAAGGTTATGTTTCAAAGGGTGGTTAGCTGTACTTTACAGTTATATGAGTGTCCCCCTTCCCCATTCAAAAGGTGAGGAAACTGTGAGGAATAAAGGAGTGTGCAGAATCCCAGAGAGAATGACATACATTCATCTTGCCTGTACTTGTATAATCATCAACCTTCAGTAAGAAAAGACATATGACTAAGATTTTCTAATAAAAACCTGCATAATGTGAGAAGGAAATTCATTAACTTGATAAAGATTTTAAAGCCCCGCACTCAGATTTTCCGTATTCTTCGGTTAACTGCTAGAAGTCAGAGATGAGTGATAGCTAGAACTATAGTGTGTTTGCTTGTTCATTTTTGTGACACTTTTAAAAAGTAATAAATGGAATGAAGGAACTGTACAGTCCATGAGGCACCAGTTCAGCAAAGAAGCTAAACACACGCTTAACTTTTAGCATGTGATTAATCCCACCCCTATTCAACAAAAAGCAATGAAGCATGTGCTTAACTTTAAGTTAATGAAATATATGGAACTTCTGCAGATGCTTATGTGAAGTTATGCTCTCTTAAGTACTTATGTGACCCAATTACAAACTGAGTGCCTCACAATTTTTAATGTAGTCTCACAATACCCCTGGGAGATAGGGAAGTGCTACAATCCCCATTCTACAGATGGGAAACTGAGGCACAGAGAAACTAAGTGACTTGCCCAAGGTCATACAGGAAACCTATAGCAGAACAGAGAATTGAACCCATGTCTAAGCTAGTGCCCTGTCCACTGCTCCATACTTATTGTATGAATGCTATGACATAGTACAATATATACATGTTGTTGTCGTCTCTGGAGAGGCAATATGGTGTAGTAGATAGGACACTGGATGGGGATTCAGGAGACCTGGCTCTGCCGCTCATGTGTGATCTGTGTGTTATACTGGACAAGTCTCTGTACCTATCTTTCCATTACATCCATTGTAAAGCTTGTCTATTGAGATTATAAACTCCTTAGGGAAGGGACTATCTCTGTGTGTTTACACAGCACCAGTACAAAGGGGTTTCCAGAACCTACTAAAATACAAATAAGCAATAATAATTCCAATTTGAACAGTAACTTACAGTTATTATGCATATAAATATTAATCAGGAAAATAATGGAATATTTTCATATTATTAAAGAAAGAAATTGAACTATTAAATTTAGACACTGGTATATGTATGCAGTTCGCTATCCCTACAGGCAAAGGTAACCATGTGTGCCCATTCCAACTGCAGAATTATCCATTACTGTCTATTTGACTTGGATGTCAGTTCCTTCCAATACGAAGCAATGTTTCCCTTGAATATGAGAGGCAGTGGAGAGGGCAAGTCCAGGCCTCCTACCTCCCAGGCACATGCCACAGGCACTGTGATATTTTTAACAACACTGTTGGCTAGGAGCCTGAGAACCACAAATGCCAAACTATCCCAACCACGGGAATCCATGGAGCTACACATTAGTACTTAGAATAAGAGTAAATTTGAAACTCACCACATGGATGATTATTGGCGAGGAGGGACAGGTGGACTCTTATAAAATTCTGAGCCTAAAAAGTGGAAGAATAAGTAACAGATACTTCATATCTTGAGACTATTGTATTTAACATTATATTATCTGTATGTGTGTGCCAACCCTTAAAAGCATGACAACTTCAAAGACTATTATACTGAGATGGGCGAGATGAGATGGGCCCATAGACTATTCCTAGACCTTTGGATCAATACGTGTTATATAGATTATGTGGCTTGCTGGGTGGGGTCCCTGTGAAATCTGGAATCACAAGAGGAGGTTAATGCAAAATATCAAAGCTGGCTATGCACATACCCAGACTTTGAGGCTTGCCCCCACCCTCATTCTCCCTCCAAGAAAAGTGGCAGAGAGTGGTTGTACTGGTTTTCAGGAGACCTGGAGACAAAGCAAGACATGGGGTCTTAAGGACCCATTTGATCTGACAGAGGCTCCTTCATTTTGATCCAACCAACAGACATGGCCTTTGGTCCAAGGGGTGTGTGCAGAACGCTGCAGGAGGGCTCGAAAGAGTTTGGAAGTTATCAGAAACTCCTATGAGACAGATGGAGGCCCTCTGGTAAGCTTAAAGGTGCCTTTGAACCCTTTTATTGTAGATGTTTTCCCCTTTAAGGTTTTTTAATCCTAAAATAAACATACATTGCTTTGAAAGAGTTGTTTGGTTACTCTGACCACAGCATACACTGGTCATAGCCCTTGGAGAGAAAAAGAGGAGGGGCTGAGCTTTGGTCAGACTTGCTGGGATATACCCAGTGAAGTGCAAAGGTGTGGCAAGCCTAAACCCCTGCTCAGGAGGGCTAGGGACATAGTCCCTGCCCAGAGAGAGGTGGCAGCTAGAGGCCTGAGACCTGTGAGGGCATTCTATGAGCAGACCACAAAGGGAGTCAAAAGTGAGTGATGGTAATGTGGATTTCTTTCTCTGTGCTCTGATTTTGTTTGATTGACTGGGCCATATTTTCAAAATGAGAAGACTGATTCTCAAGAAAATGTGAGTATGATTTACATATTTTACCATAAAAATCAGGTCACCAAGGCAATGGTTCAGGACAACACTAAAACGTGCTTCATTTCTCTCCTGATAAGGATATTTTCCTAAATCTGAGCCTGAGCACACAAACAGGCAGTGGTGGTGTGATTAAGCAATTGTTTGCACATGCAACTAAACAATCTGCATCTACGCGTGTGTCCTCTGCTTCTTCAGTGTTTTGCTCATTATGTCCAACAATGGTCTAGTAAAAGGCTGGCAATCTAAAAAGGTAAAACCACACTTTTAAGTACTTCGGTTTTCTCATAGATCTATATTTTACATATTTATTTTATTTAACTTATTTGTTTTACTCCAAACCAAACAGGAACAAACAAAAAGCTATAAAAGTTTATGCATTTACAGCTGAGAAACTCTATTAAAATGTGTAAATACCAATATAGCCACCAACAGCAGTAGCAATTATATGAAATGTTGAATTTTCAGATGGGCCTCAACACAACCCCCTAAAATTATTCCCAGAGGTTTGTGCACGATAATTGGAACATTCAAATAATTCGAAAACAGGGTGTGACTATAAGCTATTCAGTTTGCAATTAGAAATCTTGTGAAAACTCTAGTATTCTCAGGCACAAAAGATTATGCTATCAAAAATTTGGGTGCAGTTTTAGAGGCAATTTGTTTAAAGATGTGGTCTTCAAAACCCACTTGCAACTGCAAAATAAGCAGAGAGAGAGAAAAAAATAAAGAAAATATTCGCCCATGTAGAGGGAACCACACTGTACAAACAGGTTCTGCTTAAGTGGCATGCCCCAGTGGTAACAGAACTGTGCCAGGAAATGTCATCCTAATGATTGAAGGTTCAAAGGGTCAGACTGTGCCTGGCTACTACGTGGGGGGGGGGGGGGGGGGGGGGAGAGGTAAGGTGGAGATGAGGGGTAGGGAAGGAGACAGTGTTGAGAAAGATGCAGGAAGCCTTTCATTCTTTCCTCCACCATGGTTATAATACACATCACACAAGGACAAAGTACAAAAGCAAGCGTAGTCCCTGCAGCAATTTTCTCCCTCATAAAGAGAGTCAGGGCTGCACCATCACAAGGACTGTATATCATGTACGTGTAAAACTACAGCCACAGACACACACAGTGGTCATCAACAGGACTCAAACTCACAATCTTCAAACACCAAAGCACAGGCCACTGTTGTGTGAGCTGAAAGAAAACACCTTTACCTATGAGAGAGTAGTTGACTGTATAGGCATTGGGACCACCACTAAATCACACACTCTCAATCAGTGTAATAAATAGGAGGGTGGGGATGGGGAATAGTATCTTTTGAGACTGGTAGAACTTAGTTCTTTGTATCCTTTAGCATAATAGTGCTACCTATGACCCTAGTTACCAGAGCAGCACATCATGTGAATGGCCATGTTCAAAATGAGGCTTTTCTAAATTGCCTTCCCCCCTTGGGACAGTCCTGGCAAGAATAGCATAGCCATGCCAAGACTGAGCTACAGAGCAACGCATAGAAAAGGAAAATCTGAAAAGACAACAGAGAAAGTGGAATGAGCATAAGTAAAGGAAATTCAGTTTGACAGGCAAGTTTTAGGATGTTTTCCTCTTAATATTACTGTGATGTCACAGGGACTTGTAGTGTTCAGACTTTGGCCCATTTGTTTATCATATATGCACCAATGTCATGAAGAGTTAACTCTGATTAGCATAGTCCTGATAACGCCCTGTCACACTCTTCTCACTCCTCTCTTCAGGTTCCTGGCTATTTCTTTGTCAAAACTGGCAGTTCCCCAGCACTAGTAAACCCTGATCAACATAACGGAGCTTAGCAGGCAGGAAGTTCCCAAGGGCACAGTGGCATGAGCCTCAGAAATTCATCTTCCTTGTGGGAATATCTCCAAGCTGTTAAAACCAGCCCTGAGCTCCACAACTCAGTATCTTCTTACAATATACTTCTGTGAGAATTCTTGTGTGTGTCTGGGAAAACTTCTCCCTCTAAAGATATTCTGGATCTAACTGAACTAGTTAACTGGCCTGTGTGGCTACTAGAGCTCCATTAGATTACATCCCAATCTACATGCATGACGGGCCCCCTGTTTGGCACAGAACAACATTTGAAGCCCCACTATTGCATCTAGGATCCTTTTATAAACTACTGTGATCTCTTCTTTTCCCCACCCATGCAATTTTAATTTGGGTTCATTTACACATCTTCTGGACAAATTCACTAACTTCTTAAATCAGGGAGGAAACATCCAATCTGGTAAAACTGAATGAGTAAGTGGAACACTTCTAAATGACTAAGTTATTGGTAAGTATGGTAGGACTTACTCAGTGTAAATGCAACTCCCCACTCTCTCATGCGTCTACATTTCACATTTGTTTTAAAATAGATCACAGAAACTGTCCAAGTCATTCCGCACCTAATGTTTAAAACCATGGTTCTCAACCAGGGGTATGTGTACCCTGGGTGTATACAGTAGTCTTCCAGGGATACATCGACTAATCTAGATATTTGCATAGTTTTATAACAAGCTACATAAAAAGCACTAGTGAAGTCAGAACAAACTAAAATTTCATACAAACAATTACTTGTTTATACTGCTCTATATACTATACACTGAAATGTGAGCACAATATTTATATTCCAATTGATTTATTTTATTTTATAATTATCTGATATAAATGAGCAAGTAAGCAATTTTTCAGTAATAGTGTGCTGTGACACTTTTGTATTTGATGTCTGAGTTTGTAAGCAAGTAGTTTTTAAGTGAGGTGTAACTTGGGGATACACAAGACAAATCAGACTCCTGAAAGGGGTACAGTAGTCTGGAAAGGTTGAGAGTCACTGGTTTAAAATACATAGTGTGGGGGGGATTCCATTAAACTAAGCATCCTCCTAAACAATGGACAGTGGTACAATTTTCAAGAATACACTGAAAAGATCTTTAAAATATCAAGTACTGAACCATTGGCCACAGTGCCACACGGGGGAATTCCACCTAGATTCTACAAGAGTAGAGTGCTTGCAGGATCAGGCCCAATCAGGCCTGTGATTTACTTTAATACAGTAGAAAATCTTACCTGGCACATTCTGGTGAAAAAGAGACATGCACCTTTGGGACCTGATCAGGTGGAAGACAAGTAAGGTAGAAAGGGCATTAGGGGCCAAGATGGCCACCCACCTCAGAGACCCTCACCTTCCTGTGAGGGTAGAGGTGGAACTGTATGGAACCAGTTCTATTCCTGCTCTTAGCAGCAGCATACATTTTTTTGCAGAAAATGGCTGCTGTGCTCCCCTCATTTCTTTAGCAATGGCATGGACTTAGCACCATTGCACCAGCCATGTTCCCCAACACTCTGCTGTTGGATCGCATGCACCCACTCAGAAAAGAGATGGTTTACTGTGGGCATTTACCAGTTACTGCCTGGACAGGTGTGTGCAGCTCAGATGTGCATCTTCCTTGTATTCCACAGATGGGCTTGCAGGATCAAACCCTAAGGGATCATTCCAGGAATCAGGTGCTCAGAGGAATCTATTATGCTGAGAAAGAGTCACTTGTGTTTTATAAATCACTTATAAAAGGATAATCATACAAAGCACTATAGGTTTACAAAAACTAGACTGCTATGTTAAGACAAATGGACTTTAAGCCAAAACAGATCAAGGAAGAAGCTCAGAGTAATTTAAATGGCATCCACTGTATTGTTTGAAAGCCCATTCACAGTAGTTTGCAGGTGTGGTTTACCATTTGGCAGAATAAATGTCTGGTTGTATGGTTCAGACAAAGTATCAAGCAATGAGAAATGGACTCTGCCAAGTACCAAGACACACCTATAAACTACAGTGAACAGGTTTGCAGGCAATACAAAGGTTATCAATTAAACAGACTAGACATGTCCATTGTTTAAAGTAATTGAAACTGTGCACTGAATCTGTTCTCTAGCAATCATTCCAATTAATTGAGAGTGCTTAAGTGGATGATAATGTACCCGAGTTCACATACACGGGGATGTAAGAGAAGCCAAGCAATGTATTATAACTGTAACATTCCAGTTCTATGACCTGAACGTACACCAAGGCAGTATTGTCAATGGATAGGGCACTGGACTGGGATTCAGGAGATGATGCTATTCACGATTTTTCCACTGACCTGCTCAATGCTCTTGGACAAGTCATTTCACCTCTATTCCCTCAGCCCCCATCCTTTGTCTTGCTTATCTACTTTGACGGTAAACTCTTCTGGTTGGGACCGTTGCTTACTATTTATTTGCCCAGTGCAACAGGACCCCATCTCAGCTGGGCTTTCAAAGCACTACCATGATACAAATAAATAATAGTATGACACTGCAGATAAGTGGGGTTGTATGGAAATAACTAAGAACAGAATTTAACCCAGTGTCTGTTCATGTTTTCAAGACACACCTGTACGAATATAGGTCTTGAATGGCCAGGAGTAGTATAAAAACACAAAATATTCCCAATTTATCAAATGCAGCTGCCTTAAAGACAATCATTATGCATAATATGGTTATGGAACAAATCTGAAGAACAGCTATAAGAAGTGGAATATGGTGAATCTGAATTACAACATAGTAATCCGTTTGAGTCACATTCTGCCCTCAGATGCACACGTGTACGAATCCCATTACATTAGTAAGGGTTGTGTGCATATCCAAGAGTAGAACATAGTCCTTTGTTTCCTTTTGCCCACCCACACATCACCACGTTTCAGATCATACCACTTGGGGTCACTGACACATCTTTCAGCCTTAGATTCACCCATAAGTCTGACTTCATTCAAACTCACTGAAGTTACAATCATTCTTTTGACTTCACTGACATGTTACCTGCTAGCTGAACTTTTTCGTAAAGTCTGTTCCATGTTGAAACTCCACTAGCCTTGATAATATTGCATCAAGATAGGGAGGAGTGTGTGTAGTTCATCGGTTTGACGATAACGTTTTCATGCTCTCTCTTTTTGTGGATTCTGGAGTGACTCTGAAGTCCAAAGCATGATGTGCATGCTCATGAGCAGATCAGGCAGACAAAGTCATTGGTGAGCGTCTTGGTAGCTATAGCAGTAGTATGACGCTTTTGCCTTGCAGCTAACAAATCAATTATTTCTGTCCTCTTCAAAACCTTGAAAAGCTCTGAGTGTTGTGTTGCCATGCTGATCTATTTAACGCAGCCTTCTCAAGACCATCTGGTTTTATTGCACCAAAGTGTTTGGTGTTCTTGATGCTGTCCTTGTAGCACTTTCTGGGGTGGCCTTGATTCCGATGTTCTTGTGCCAATTCTCCATAAAAAAAATTTCTGGGGAGTCAGTATTCAGGCATCCTAATGATGTGTAGTTGGGCTTTGATCAACATGGCCTTGATGCATATAGCATTTGACTTCTGGAGAACCTCCAGTTTGCTAAATTTGTCCTGCCAGCGGATCCCCATAAGGGCATGCAGAAACCGCATGTGGAAGACCTCTAGCTGTTCGATATGCCATTTGTATGGTGTCCAGGTCTCACAGCCGTAGAAGAGAGATGTGAACACAAAAGCATTATAAAGTTTTATTTTTGTTGAGAGGGTTATGTTGTGGGATTTCAGGACTTTGTTATGTAGCTTTCCTAATGACCGAGAAGCTTTCTGTATCTTGTTTGTGATCTCTTTGTCAATAGATCCATCGCTAGAGATGTTGCTACTGAGATAGGTAAAATGGTCGACGTGCTTTAGTTGGATTCCACTAATGGATATACTAGGGTATATGGCATGGAGTGGTGAAGATGACTGGTTCACAGTTTTCTCCAGGCTGACTGTGAGGCCAAACAATTTTGATGCTTCAGCCAGAGGTGAAAGTAAGCCGGTACGCCCCGGTACAGCGTACCGGTAAGAGCCAGTGTGCCGTACCAGGACCGGCTTTCCGAGAGGGCAATTTAAAGCCCTGGGGTAGCAGCGGCGGGGCTGCGGCGGGGATTGGAAGGGCCCTGGAGCTCCAGCCCCGAGGCCCTTTAAATCCCCACCAGAGCCCCGCCGCCGCTACCCCGGGGCTCGGGCAGCAGGGCTCAGGCCAGGATTTAAAGGGCCGGGGGGCAGGGGGTAGTGGCGGCTGGAGCTCCTGGGCCTTTTAAATCTGCTCAGTGCTGCCACCGCTACCCTGGGGCTCTGGGCTCTGGCAGAGCTTTAAAGGTTCTGGGGCTCCACTGTGGTAGCAGCTGCCGGAGCCCCAAGCCCTTTAAATCCCTGCCTGAGCCCTGCTGCCCGAGCCCTGGGGTAGTGGTGGCTGGGCTCCATCAGGGATTTAAAGGGTCCCAGGGCTCCAGCCGCCGCTACCGCCCTGGCTCTTTAAATGCCCGCCGGAGCCCCACCACCGCTGCCCCAGGGCTTTGGCAGCAGGGATCCGGCGGAGATTTAAAGGGCTGGGGCAGCAGTGGTGGCTGGAGCTCCAGGGCTCTTTAAATCCCTGCCAGAGCCCCCCTACCCCTACCCCAGGGGTCGGGCAGCAGGGCTCAGGCGGGGATTTAAAGGGCTTGGGGCTCCAGCCGCCACCACCACCCCGGGCCCTTTAAATCCCCACCAGAGCCCTGCCACTGCTACCCCAGGGCTCGGGCAGCAGGGCTCAGGCGGGGATTTAAAGGGCCTTGGGGCAGTAGCATCGGCTGGAGCTCCGGGGCCCTTTAAATCCCCGCCAGAGCCCCGCCACCGCTACCCTAGGGCTCGGGCAGCAGGGCTCAGGCTGGGATTTAAAGGACCCCGGAGCTCCAGCCGCCGCTACTGCCCTAGGGCCCTTTAAATCCCCACCTGAGCCCTGCTGCCCGAGGCCTGGGGTAGGGGTGGGGGGGCTCTGGCGGGGATTTAAAGAGCCCTGGAGCTCCAGCCACCGCTACTGCCCTGGCCCTTTAAATCCCCTCCGGAGCCCTGCTACCGAAGCTCTGGGGTAGTGGCGGTGGGGCTCCAGCAGGCATTTAAAGCTCTGCCAGAGCCCAGAGCCCCGGGGTAGCAGAGGTAGCTGGGAGCCCCCAGGGCTCCTCAGTGATTTAAAGGTCCCGGGTTCTCCGCCATGGTAGCCTCTGCAGCTGGTAGTTCAGGGATGATTTAAAGGGCCCCGGGCTCCCAGCCCGCACTACCACAGCTGGAGCCCAGGCCCTTTAAATCAAGATTTAAAGGGCCCAGGGATTTAAGGCCACTCCTCTTCCGGTTGAGGCCACGCCCCCTGCTCAGGACTCTGACTTACCGGTAAGTCCTCTAACTTACTTTCACCCCTGGCTTCAGTGATGCGATTTACGATGCACTGGCGATCTCCCTCTGTGCGTGCTAGGAGGGCACAATCATCCACAAAGAGTGCTTCTCTTATTAGTAGTTCTGTTACTTTTGTTTTTGCTTTAAGTAAAAGGGAGGAGTGTTGAAATTCAAATTAAATGAGAACATTGTATCTAAATTCTCTTCTATTTGGAACCCTTGAGAGATGAACCTGAGTGAAGATTTTATCATAGCTCAGCACAATCCTCATGAACCCAAGGTTTGTTTTCTGAATTTCATCCATAACCTTCAATTTGGGGTTCAAAGAAGAGTTCATTGTTGTCTTTATGGAATTACTTGTCATTTATTTTTTGCTTCACACATTATTCCAAGTGCCACTTACAATGAATGATGCATTGGGATTTCTTGCTGTGTCTCAAATGAACAGCCATTGCCAGTGATACTGCACTTTATGGTTAGTTCTCATTAATTTTATACCATATTATTTTTTTTTCTAAAGAGAGCCTTGTCCTTCATCTGCTTCTTGGCATTGATGAGACTTTTTGAGATAAAAATCAGCTTACATTGTCATTAAAAAAATCTAGGTAACTTTTTAATAATTGAGGGTTCTGAAACTCTGCACAAAAATGTATTGTGATCAAAGTAAACTGCTATTTTTAGAACATATTTTTGCAGCCATTGGCTGAGTCCCTTTTGCATGTTTTTCCTCTCTCAATTAAAATATGAAGTTATTTAGCTTTGAAAATCAACTATTGCAGGAGTAAACCGGCTACTGTTTTTTAACCTATGCCACAAAATTCCATTCTAGAAATACTACACAGTCTTATTTATTTCAGCATGACTTGTCATACTAACATTTACACTTTAATTGTTCCATTCACTTATGTAAAATACAAAGAGAGAAACTCTGAGCAATGACTAACAATTTACATATATATAGTGCTCTTCATGCAGAAGAATTCCAAAGTGCTTTAGAGACCATCCAGGGGTCCATTCACCCACCACTGAAATGCAGCACTTGTGGGGCTGAATGCAAGTACTATTTAATAATGCACAAGCGACATTGCACAATAATTTAGTCCAGGAAATGAAGAATACATTATCCAACTGAAGCCACAGACACAATTTAAACAATCAGCACATTTCCCTAGCTCCAAGTTGGGGCATTGGTACTCATCTCAGAGTGAAGAATGCCCCAGACCTGACCTTTACAGATCACTCACCATTGTAGTTAACCTGGGGTCTGGGCACCTGGACCTGGATAGCCAAGCCTGCCTACAGCCATCCAAACTGCAGAGCTGCACTCAACTCATACCCATGTAGCTGTGTCTACACTGGCACTTCAGCAACTTGCACTAGATGCTAGACTTTCTGGGGATATATCCCAGGGTTCTTAGTACCTCTGTAACTTGAGCTGTCCTAGGAATTGTTTCGCAATGTATCAAGGGAAAATGTATCTGTCCTTCCTGAAGCCCTGTGTGGAAGCATTCTTAGCCTGCCAATACAGAAGACTTACAGCTCTGCATGCTCCTCACTTATGTCTGTTCCAGCTGACACCTGGGCCTGAATCCAGCACAGGCTGATTAACTGTCCCTGCTTTGGCTGCATTGTTATTGAAACAGAACTCAGAGGCATGGGACATGGTGGAGAGCATTTCAGCAGTGGCTTGTGACCCTCACAATGTGGTGGCAGGTCCTGGTGAGGAGATCATGCTGGGTGGATGCTTGAATGGCTAAACAAAAACAGATGATGTGTCCTACAGTCACTGCAGATTCCCCCTATGCAAACCAGATTCTCCCTATGCTTCTGGTGCAGGACAACTAGCACAACATCTTGGGATCACATCATCATGCAGATCCGGGATGACCAGCAGTAGCTCCAGAACTTTCACATGAGGAAGGCCACCTTCATGGAGCTGTGTCAGGAGCTTACTCCAACCCTCCAGTGCCAGGACACTAAGATGAGGCAGACCATACAAGTCCAGAAACAGGTTGCCATTGCCATCTAGAAGCTGGCTGCTAGAAGCGGATGTCAGAGCATGTGGCAGAAGGAGGTTTAATTATGCACTGTGCAGTTGCAGGATGGTGGTTAAATGTGCAAAATGGTGGTGCCCTATACGCCCGTTTGGTGTCAGTGTGCCCAATGCCATTCATATTACTGGGGCATGGTGCATCCTGAACAACATCTGCGAGGATAAGGGAGACAGCTTTTGCCAGGAGTAGGCTCAAGGCACTGCTGGTTTGCAGGCCCCGTACAATCAACCAGAAAGTGCAGGTATCCACAGTGTCTTTTGGGGTAGTGGTGGGGTCTCCGCCGAGAATCGCATGCAGCTCCTTGTAAAAGCGACATGTCTGTGGGGCAGAAACAGAACAACTGTTCACCTCCCTTGTCTTCTGGTACACTTGCCAAAGCTCTTTTATTTTCAGGTGGCACTTCTGCATGTCCCTGGTGTAGCCCTTTTCCCCCGTGCCCCACGCGATCTTGGCATAGATGTCAGCACTTCTTCTGCTACATCAGAGCTCTGCCTGCACAGGTTCTCCTCCCCACACAGCAATAAGATCCACCACCTCCTGTGTACTCCATGCTGGAGCACATTTGTGACCTTGAGTCTCCATGATCAGCTGTGCTGGCAAGCTCTCCATGCTGATCAAACAGGAAATGAACATTCAAAAGTTCCCAGGGCTTTAACAGAGGAGCATCTGTTTCTTTGTGTACCTGGCAGATGTGCAGTGGAGTTGAAAGTGCTCTCAAGAGTGTTCACAGCGGAGCACTGAGGGACACCTCCTGGAGGCCAATTCATTTGAATTATACAACACAGTGTCTACACAATCCCCATGTCGACCGGCGGATGTTGAATCAAGCGCTGTGCCTCTCGCTGGGGTGGAGTACAGAAGTCAACTTGACTAGGCCACTTAGGTCAGCAGAAGGGACTCGGTAGTGTAGACGCACACACTATTTGATTGACTTAACACAGCTTCTGCAGACCTATGTTTGTTGTGTAGACCAGGTCCCAAGTTAAAGGATTTTGTTAAGGGTGGTAAGGGGATTCGGGCATAAACAGCCCGAGTTACAGCCCAAATTAACTCTACAGTAATACATATGTTAAGAGTGAAAAATTACTCTAGCTTTTATGTCCAGTCAATGTTTAGTTCCTCAACTAACATTGCCGAGAAGGATGTCTATTGGTGCTAACTGTGTTGATGGCTTTCACTATCTTGATGCCCATCTGCTAAAAAGTAGATTAAAATCATAATCTCATGTCATATCATTTAAAAAAAAGCCATCAGATTGATGAGACCTTTGGCCATTAGAGATCTAGGCTGGCTTCAATTTAACAAATCATATGCAAGTAGATAACCCCACGCAATCACTGTTACTATTGGCCCTACCTTAAACAGCGTATACATTAATATTTCCTTTAACGTTACTTTTTTCAACTTGTTCCATCCATTTTTGAGCATATATATTGTTTGTGTTCAGTAGATGAGAGATACCAGTTTCTTCTAGCTGCATCTCTCCACCCAGCCCTATGCATTACTCTGTGCCATTCCTAGTACAGAGTCCTACCTTGTAACAACTAAGGGCTCAACCACTTTCTCACAAGGTGTATCCTGCAGTTGCATTGCTCCAGGGGCCAAAGAGGAAAAGGATTGCAACTCAGGGATCTAAGTTCCCTCTAAGCTGCGCAGCAGGCTATCAAGGGAGGCTTGAGAGGAGTCTGCTAGTGCTCCTTTGCTACGTTCCTCCCTCTCAGTCTGAAACAGCCAGAAACTGTTGAAACTTAGGACACGGTGCAAGGCTCATTTTCTTAAAAGAGCTGAAGGACGATAATGGGACAGGTGGAGAATTGCATTATTATTAATAATTTGCTCTGCATATTTATTTAGTTAGGGTGTATCTGTGTGGTTGCTGCTTTTTCATATATACATTGATTTTCTTGACTGGCTAACTGCTTTTAACTAATTGACAGAGAGCCTAGAGAATGAGACAGCTTTGATGGTTTTATAAATCCAATATTAACCAACATCCAGGAAAAGTGAGCTACTTAGCTGACTTGCCGCTTTATTTGCTCTCTCTCTGCTGCACTTGGGACCAAATCACATCTATAGTGTTAGGAGCTATGCTGGCGGCAGAGCACAGTGCCAACCACATGTTTGTTACAAGGTCTATCCCGCCTTTGCAAGACAGGATTGCTTGGGGGGACAGCCATTCTGTGCAGTGGAGTGGATTCAAATTGCTGCTCATTTGCAAGAGTCGCGTCATACCTGACACTGCAGATGACATCCTATATACTAGCCAGTAAGGATCTGGTCACACCCTCTAGCCTGCTGTCTATACCCAGACAGCTCCAGGCTGTGGGGCTCCAGATTTGCAGTCAGACTCCTCTCCTTAATGATTTCTTGATTGTTAGGGTGGAATCTTGCTCTCTTGGGACTGTTGGTAATGGTTGGGGGAAGAACAGGAGGCACCCTACACCCGTTTCCCCACATAGCACAGCAACACAGCAGAGGGGATTTATCCCTTAACCTTATTTCCTGTCAGCTGAACCTGGATTTTAAATTTTATCCCAAAGCTAATCTCACTGAATTTCACAGAAAAGGTTTGCATGAACTAAAGTTTCCTTCCTCATGGAGTGTGTATTCTCATTGCCATGAGGCTAATCAATAACTACCAGTATCTCCAACACTGCCCTTGGAAAATGCAGTACTTACAGATTTCTTTTTTAATTAAGAAACATACATTACTTTTCTGATGTGCTCTACTCTTTGTAGTTAGTGAGCACGGGCAGCCGGTGACCCAGCCATTGGGGGGAGCTAGACCCCAACCCTGCCCTTGCCTCTCCCCCCCCGCCCCGAGGTCCTGCTTCTCCCCATCTGCTCCACCCCCCACCCCTCGGTAGGAGCCCAAAGCACCCTCACCACTAGCACAGGCCCCAGTGCTGGTGAGGACCCAGGGCAAGGCCCCAGTCTGGTGCACCGGGAGGCGTGGCCCCAGCACCAGTCACACTGACTCCCTGCAGGAGGCAGGCCAGCCAGCCCAGGCCAGCCAAGGCAGAGCGCTGGAATGGGGGGCTTGGACTGGGGGCGGAGCGTGGGCAGAGTCACACTAGGCTGTTTGGGACGGCACAGTCTGCTCCTGCCTATGATACTCACCACCCATGTTAGTGAGCCAAATTCTGTTCCCCTTTATACCTGCATATGCACTAGCTCCATTGAACACAACTGGGTTACTCTGGACTTATACTGGTATAAAGAAAAATAGAATTTGTCTCCCTCTTTAACCACATTTCCCATAATGTAACTATTAAAACAGAGTAAGCAGCAAGGCATCTATAAAGGAATAGAATACTAACCTGCATAATGTCAGCCCAAGACTGTACACTTTCATCTGATAGTCAATTCAGCAAGAAAAATAGATATAAACTATCAATGAAATAAGTGAAATACCACCCCCACTATCATTCTCATCTCTCAGAAATTCTTTTCAAGGGCATCTTACTCAACCAAACCAAATTCATGCTAATGAAACCCTTCTACCACAGACAGAGACCACACTATCATGCTGTTTCTATATATACTTAATTGAATTTAAGATCAATATGCAGTCCAATAATTAATCACTGGGCACAACAAATAGAAAAACATGACCATCGAGCAAGATCTCTGACAAAATGCATACAAGGCTTGAAGTAAACTATGAAAGATTGTCTGTGGGCTATTTCTGAATAATGTGGCCTAATTTTTTCAAATGAGACTATTGATTTTGGGTGCCCGATGTGGGACATAGAAAGGGGGCCTGGTTTTCAGAGAGGGCCAAGCACCCATCCTCTTAAAAATCAGACCCCTTTAAAGGCACCCAAGAACTGAGACATCCAAAATCAGTAGTCCCTTTTGAAAATTGAGTCCCTTGTTCATGTCTATACCTTCTTTATACTAAAGCTAAGGTGATATACAGGATATTATGAGCTCCTCAGGGCAAGGACTATCTTATTTGTCTGGATTTGTAGAACACCTAGCACAATAGGGTTCTGATCCATGACTGAAGCTTCCAGGTTCTACACAATAGAAAAAGAAAAGGAATATTTGTGGCACCTTAGAGACTAACCAATTTATTTGAGCATAAGCTTTCGTGAGCTACAGCTCACTTCATCGGATGTAGCTCACAAAAGCTTATGCTCAAATAAATGTGTTAGTCTCTAAGGTGCCACAAGTACTCCTGTTCTTTTTGCAGATACAGACTAACACGGCTGCTACTCTGAAACCTGACAATAGAAATAGTAATTGTAATATAGATCATAATATATAATGTATATCTTTCCTTCTACAGTTATAATTCTTCCTTGTTGCTCACACTAGAGTTTAAAAGTGGTCTTAGTTGCTGTACGGTAGACCTTGACTTGGAATTTAGAAAGCTGAATGCGTCCCTTTGTCATCTCCCTCCCCCTCTCTCCCGCCCCCCTCTCCAAAAAAAAAGAGAATTGAACTGTAATCTGCAATGCAGCAATAATTTACAACCTAGCTCTAGGCAAAAAGCTTCCTGCGGAGTCTCAGTTTGAAATGCGATTAACACATCTGACCCTAAGGTCACTCCCAAAGCCTTTCAAGAGCACCTATAGATGGTTCTGTGTCTACTCTCATGTAATTAAGTATAACGGTTCCTTACCTTAACGGGTGCACATCAGATTTGCTTTTACCAAACGAGGCGTCACATTTGTTGTCAATTGATTTCAATAGCCTGGGAAGCAGCAGCCCCAGCTATAAATGCGTCTCTGGGGGAACATTCATGTACAGCCTCATTTAGATGTCCGTAAAGATGAGCCCTCCTGAAGTCATGCAACATCCAAAATATAGAACATGTTATCCTTTTAGGTAGTTAAAATAGCAGCCTTAATGTATTGCACTAGACATTGACAAAATATAAAACGTTGTTGCTTTCAGTTGCTTGTAAGGTTTTGGCGGTTACTAGTAAATGTATTTTCTATATAAATAAATGTTCTCTCATTACCAACAGTCTCCGTTAGGATCTAGCAAACCATGAAACAGACTTTTCAAGATCAAGCAATGTGCTAAGGCCCAGAAAAACATTATTTTGGCTTCCAGCTTCAGAAATTATGGGAGAAATGAAGCACTATATTACAGTTAGGAATACACACACTATGTAATCCTTTCCAGTCAGAGGCATTACTAGAGAGAAGTGCAAATTACTCATAGCTGTGAAAAGTAAATCTAGGCTATGTCTACACTCCCACTTATGTCGGTATAACTTAGGTCACTCAGGGGTCTCAATAAACCACCCCCTGAGTAACATAAGTTACACTGACCTAAGCGCTGGTATGGTCAGTGCTATGTTGGCAGGAGAGCTTCCCCCGCCAACGAATCTCATTGGGGGTGCATTAAGTACGTCAACAGGACAGCTCTTTACCGTAGGCTTAGAGTAGCTATGCTAGAGAGTTTACAGCGGCCGTTGTTAACTTGCTGTTAAGTATAGCCATAGCCTTAGTTTGGTTGGCACCTACTTCTTTGTTTAAGTCTCCACTGTTTTTAACTGCTCACAGAATATGCTTTTTGCAGAAGAAAGTTTATACAAGGAGAAGTTAATTTTAAACATCAATGAGCACAATTGTACTCCAGAACATGATCAACAGGCACTTTCTTTGCCCATGCACACAAATATTCACAAGATCATAGTAAGAATAGTATTGCAAAGATTAACAGCAATGCAGGCCAAAACCAAAGCATTAATTCTCAATTTTAACTAAAATATCAGTGTACCCGCTGTGTTTTCTATTAGATTAGCAAACAATGCCCAGGAAAAAGATTTATACATCTTCATAAGGCTAAAGGAATAAATTTTAAAAATCACTTGTCTATACATGGTGTAAATCATAACACTTTCGATGTAAGTTTATCAAAGTGTTCCATGTATCAAGAAAGTCTGGATCTCTAACAGAATATGAACTATCAACCAAATGTAATATTAAATAGCTATATCTTTGATAGAGATTTAAAATTGGTAGGAAAGGTAGTGTCTCAAGTTTTGCAAAGAGCGAGAACTCTACTGCTTGGCATTAGAACTAGCAAATATGCAAGAAAATTTCAGAGCAAGAACTAGTCAGTTTTGATTGGCAGAATACAAGGAATTAGAGGGAAGGTAAAACAGTCAGTTCAGAGAAGTATACACATTTTTTCATATGGGCAAAGAAGCAGAGTAAATGTATTGAAATCTATGAATTGCTAATATGTTGACAGTCAGAACTACAATACAGAAGAAATATTTTCCCTGCTCATGTGAGCAAGAAAAGAAATAATAGCTTTTAAAAGTAAATATCTGCATTTAATACCACTTTCAAGCACTATGCAGGTTATTTTTTCTATTGGCATATCTAAATCTGAAGTCATTAAAATCAGGGGCAAAATCACCATTGAAATAATAAGACCCCAAGGAGTAACAGTGGAAAGTGAAGTTTTGTAAACATGGAATAATCAAAACATATTAAATAATGTAACAGCATAACATGTGCAGTAATTGCATTAACATATTCAATTTACAGTGTATGTGCTTTAAAAATACCTACACTTTTCATCAACAGTGAATATCATTTTATAAACATTTACATTGTACATTCAATTTTTACTGTGATTTTCAAATATTAAATGTTTTTAACTTTTATTCCAAATGCAATCACTACTTTGTGTGGTTAATATTTATCTTTGTATCTGCTGGATTGCCTGTAAAAACGGATTAAAATGAGAACAAATTGTGTACAAAGCTAGTCACATTTGTGATAATCACCTTTTCATTAGTTAAAAGTCTGAAAGCTGTGAACTCAGCTGGTTTGAGCAATGTTTGCTTTCAACTTCTCCATTTGTTCTCTTCCCAAACTGACCCTATTCCTCATTTTTTAATATACAAATAATTATTTCTTATATAGCATTTTTCATCTATAGATCTCAAAGTACTTCACAATCTTTTAATGTATTTATCCTAACAGCACCCCAGTGAGGTAGGGCAATGTTATTAGCCCCATTTTATAGATGGGGAACTGAGGCACAGAGAGAGACTAAGTGCTTGCCCAAGGTCACACAGGAAGTCCCTGGTGACCAGAGAATTAAACCGAGATCTTCTATATCCTAAAGCAGTTTTCCTCTTTTGGGGAAACAGACAATCTTACAGCACTATATACAAATCTATTGTTCCATATTGTATTATTTCTTCATGGTGACACACTTGAAATCAATGGAAAAGCTTTTAAGACGAGATCGCGAAAGCTTAAGGATAAGACGGTAATTCCTTTGGGTGATCAGAGGCTTTCAACTTTAACTGATATATAACAGTAGGCAGAAAAATGACTTAACCCTTTCACTGAATCTCACTTACACTTTGTTTCCACAGTGCTATGTGGATGCACAGCATGTATCTTGAAGCATAACAACAAATCTGAAAGCAAAATACCCACCAGTGCAGTCTTTACCTTCTATTGCTCACTGGAATTCATCTCAACAACCGTGGGGCTTTGAAACCATTTATTTTTAACTTGATTGCAATACAGCTAGTGGGAAATGTGTGTTATCTCTGGAATGAGAAGTAAATGACAAGATTTTTCACTATTATTTACTGGCTACATTTCAGATAACAGGAGGATATGTTAAAATATAACTTCAATTTTTTTTAAAGTTTACTCCTGTGAAATTTTTGTAGACAGGACAGTACTCACTGCTACCATTTGATGAGAAGGATAATCTTTTATCCATACTTTAATTGTTGCATCATAGAATCAGTTCTATAGTGTCTTTAATCACAAGCCAGACCCCAAAAGCAGTCTGCCAGCCAAAATGTACATTGCTCACATATTTTTTTTTTTTTGCCATAGCACAATTTAATACACCTAATAGAAAAAAGGCGTGGATTAAAGATTCTTATTAGTGAGTGCCCTCTTTCTTCCTTAAGAAAATTTTATCTGTATCAGACAGAAATCCACTGACATCTGAAAAGTGAACAAGTTGATCTTTGTTATGATGACTGGCTATTCAAAGTAAAAACCCAGGATAGTTGTTGTAGTGGGCATATGAAGGATGATTTTCCTGATGGTGTATGATATTGCTTGATTTGGCTGCTGGGAGGAGAGAAATCTGTACCTGTGTCTCCCTGTCCTTTGCCTCATTCAGGAAATGTTCTCCCTTCCGAATGTGGGTGTGTGTGGACAAGAACTGGACTGAGAAGTTGTGCAGAAAAAGGGACTTGCTGGCTATGTCTTCACTGCCAACAAAAAGCGTGTTTTTACTACAGGATAAACTGAGGGCATGTCTACACTTACCAGTAGATCAGCGCTGTCGATTTAGCGGGTCTGGTGAAGACACGCTAAATCAATGGGAAAGCACTCTCCCATCGATTTGTGTATTCCACCTTCCCGAGAAGTGTAAAGGAAGTCGACACAGCACAGTGTAGCCACTGCAGTAAGTGGATCTAACTACATCGACTTCAGTCACGTTATTCATGTAACTGAAGTTGCGTAACTTAGACGGATTTACTACGGTAGTGTAGACCAGCCCTGAGTGTCAGCCCTCATGCTGTAAAATCCTGGTGGAGACTAGGCAGTGTCATTTTTACCACGAGATGTGGTCAATGGCATTATAACCCCATCTGGTCTAGGGAGTTTCCTCCTGAATGCTTATAGATCAGTTCTCCTAATGTGCAAGCCATTAGCCTTGTGCCATAACAATGTTCCTATGTGGGTACTCAATTTACAGAGTGGGTATAAGTGTTATGGTTGGCCCAGTTTCTTACTGCTGCTTCTTGGAAGAAAAAAAGTGGGGGAGCTGTGAAAAGTGAGAAAAAGCAAAAGAAATTATTTGAATAGTCCATTGCTTTTGGGGAGGAGGTTTAGAAGGCAAATAATTCCTCTACACAGCCTACACCCCCATTTATTCACTGCCCATCAATGTCTGTTTTACTCTTTGTTTTAATCAGGAGTGGTTGCAAAAAGAACATATTGAAGTAAAATAATAGTCCTGGAGATTCATAAATATCATAGATTTTTCCTAAAAGTAGAATTCTAGGCCTCCTTACCTCCACAGAATGTTTCACCTCTCAAATAAGTAGCCTGCCTTCAGAAAAGCACCTAATAACAACAGCCTATTGAGGACTGGCAGAAGCTGATTTCCCTGACAACCTATGGGAAAGTGAATGGTGAGAAATGACAGAAGAAATCTGGATTTATTTTGATCTTTGAAACCACATATCAGTGGGAAAGGGGGTCGGTAGCAAGAGAATATGTGGAGCTCAGAACTCACAGCCTATCATGAGCTACTCTTCTCCCCCCTCCCCCCTTCACTTTCACTATGGCTTTGCTAACAATCCAGCATCCCATAAAGGCATGGGAAATTAATATTTTCATATCAAATGGAGTGAATGCCTTAGTGGATCACCTGCCTTTCTAAACCTAAACTTAGCTTCAGGATGATCATGAGCTCTTTTTGGGCTGTCCAAGTAATAGCTGGCTGTGAAGGTTTTAGACATAAAACTCTCCCAGCAGTAATCGCAACACTGAACACTTACAGCTACTTTAGAAAAATACTGGGGTATTAATATTTATCACCCTGCCTTTGACAGAGTCAGTCCAGCAGTGAAAGGAGTACCAGGAAAATGTATCAG
This sequence comes from Lepidochelys kempii, assembly GCF_965140285.1. NCBI lineage: Eukaryota > Metazoa > Chordata > Testudines > Cheloniidae > Lepidochelys > Lepidochelys kempii. Next base: position 31,440,211 of record NC_136388.1, read on the forward strand.
AGAAAAACGTCATCGTTCATTTTTTTCAAATAGCAGCCCTTTATTTTTTTCAAACCAGAAAGTAGGATGCTATCACAGTCTACCTTGTTTGTCTTCAATATTTCTAGGCCCCCCTATCAGCCATCTAAGGCATGAATTGTCTTTAAAAATAAAAGTAACATACCAGGTCCTGTCACCTTTCAGACAAAAACTGCCTAAGCTTATTAAAAAGACAAATTTAGAGCACAGTCCCACACGTTGAGCATTTAGTTCAAGGAAATGGAGAACAATCAGCAATTTGCAGGAGGTACTGAGTGCTCAATGGGAGGCCTTCACTGATTTCAGTTGGCTCTGGACTATATTCTGTTCAGCTTCTTATACTGCACCTATCATTATGGTAACTGAGTGCTTGGATCAACCTCTAGGTGGTGCCCTTTGGTGAATACCCCATCCTTAGACATATGTACAATTCGGCTTGGGTGAGACTGGTCTGTATTGTGCTTTTACGTGTAGCTTGGCTATGTTGACATTCTCACATCCACCTTGCCGTAACTCTGAGAATACCATCTCCCTTTATCAATATCACGTTTCAGTCCGATGGGACATACTCCAATTTCTTTTCAAAATCATTTGTCATCTATTTAAGTTCCACTCTTCACACAAGACAAAAGAACACAAAAATCTATTAAAAATGTTGAAGTAAGCTGTAAGGCCATAAAATAGTTTTGAACAACTATGTTATTGGGAGAGAGAATAAAATGCTAGGTGTTTTCTTTGGGGAGAAGAGAAGAAGGTGGTTGTTGGGCCTTCCTCCTACCCCCAATATTCTAAATTATGAACTGCAGATCCACTTTCATAAAAGGAGGAGAGGGGATGTCTATATGGATTGGAGTGAAAGGTGAAACATCTGTAGCTCAGCTTCATTGTATCCCCTTACAATGAGGCAGCAGCAGCGGGGAAAAGGGTGTTTTCCCTTGCCTTTTAGTCAGGGCTAGAATATTGCCCTTGTGATTTTATTTTTTAGCAGCAGCCTTTTGAGAAACTACATATCCAAAATTCAGTAGCTGAGGAAAATAAAACCTCATGGTAACAGAACACAAAATGTTCTCTCTCCTAAATGTGTGTCTCACTCTTGCTACAATTATTTTGGTTTTATCATGCACCAGCTGGAAATCTCAGTCAACAGAAGTTAGGAGTGGAGTCTCGAAAATCATGCAGTAGTAGTGCAAAAACTGCCTCTGACCAATCTGCCATTAGTACTTTTAAGAGTCTCCTCCTTAAAATGCTTCAGTCATCAAATCGGAGACTAGAACCAATACCATGTAACTGTGATACACCACACAACGCAAATAATGACTAGCAAAAGAGTCAACAGTTAGTAAACTTGTAGTTTAAAGTTATTCATCCCAGCTATTGGGTAGGATATTACCCATAATACATTTGCCAAGGAGTATAGATAAATTCATCATAGGTGGCTTGTAATGAACAGATCAGTCACACTTTTAAAAATATTATCAAGCTTATATTATTGGATCATTTATCTTTATTGTTCTAGACAAGATGGTGAGAATATGCAGGATCATTGGGGATATTAAAACAGAAATATTCAGAGATTTGTTTCACTACAAATTAAAAAAAAAAAAGAGATTGTAATGGTATTCTAAAAAAGATTTTTTTCCCCATCTCCAAGGCTTTACAGAGAGGAGAGAGAGTATTTGCAAATTGCAAAGAGCCACTTCATTCACAGGAAAAATCTACATTCATTAGCCGAAAAGATGAAATCTTACTGGGAAATAGATCCAGAAGGACAGTTTTGCACATCTCTCATCAAGAAGAAATGCTGTGGGTCTGAAATATATTTGGCTTTGTTGCATCTTCTGTGCAGATTGTGATCACATTTATAGAAAGGTTTATATCAGAGCTGGTTAAAAATGGAGGTTTCATGAAATTTTCAGGAAATATTTTTCATTGAAGTTCAAAATGCTGAAGAACTTTGTTGAAAGTTCAATAAGCTCCAGTTTATACATCACAGTAGATCTACTGCTTTTTTTTATCCCCCCTCCTTTTTCTTCTTTTAAAAAATAACTTATTTGGAAGAAATGGATTATATTTAAGTGACAGAGTAGCATAGTGTCACTTTGCATGTTGAACGCTTGACTAAACTTCTTCAAAGTGGCATAGCACTAGGCCTTATTTTATAGTTCACTTTTTTCCTCCTCCAAACTGGATACCATTTCTTGAACTATGGTACTGTATAATTCAGAAAAAACATAAGCCTTTATTTTATGCTTTAGAAGATACTTTGCTTTGCCTGCTTCATTGACCGTTTTCTTAATGCTACCTTTAAAATAAGGTGTTTATTGTTTTTTGGGGGGTTAATTTTATATAATCCCTGCTTTCAGTACTTCAGATGTCATCATTGTCATAAAATGCACATAGTCTACTGAGGACCGCACCTGCCAAAGTGACCATGGCTGATGGCACCATATCAGGCACTATAGAGTGAAATTCCCAGAGCTGACTTAATCCAGTAAATCCATGAATCTTTGGGGTAGCATCATAGGTGACAACCAGTAGGGTCAAGATGTGCACCCCTTCATGCACTGATGAAGAGTTTGAGGGCACAGAGTGCTGGGGTGTTTTTGTTCATTATGGCAACAAGGCTGAAGAGCGTGCAACACCGCTTGTGAATGTAGTGAATGAGTGGAGGAAGGCCAGATCTCTGTGAAATTATGGCATTTTGCACACAGTTGAACCACTTTATTCTCAGAATTTGATGCTGACAGCACATATGGAATGCCACTAGCTGCTCTAAGTCTACCTGTCCAGGTTTCTGGCCCATATAGCAATAAAGGAAGTACACTGGCTGATAGATCCTGAATTTGTCTCAATACAGAGACATTTAGTGTCCATAAGCAAGACTTCGACTTCATACAGATAGCAGCGAGAACAGTTAGTCGGAGGACATCCAGTTTGTTGTGAACATTTGAACTCTGCTGGCAGCCTAGGTAGATGAACTCATCAAAGCTCTTCCTAGTGCTAGAAGGGATTCTGGTGACCCAGCTCTGAGATTATGGACCTTGGTCTTCTGCCATGAGATGTTCAACACCATAGTGTGGCAGCATCTTGGAAACCTTGAAGGGCAGGGCTGAAATTCTCTGGCTTTTCCACAAGCAAGGCAGTATCATCAACATAGTCTTGGTCAATGAACACGTCATGACCAACCTTGATTCTGACATGTGGAGTGGCATGTCTGAATATCCAGAATAGTTCCAGGGTGAGACTATATCCCTACCACACACCTAAGGTTGTATAGAAATGTGACAAAAGCTGTGAACCAATGCATATTCTTACACCTCTACCAATGCACCAGTTTTAGCAGAATATCTGGGACATCAGAGTCTTTCAGCATGAGCCAAAATGATGACTGTCGACGCTGGTAGATCAGGTGCCAGCTCATGCCAAGGCCCCATGCCTCACTGAACACTGACAATGTATAGCTGGAAACCAGTCTGGCTCACCTTTTTGTTAGATTGTTAAAATAGGTATTACGTTTATAAAAATGTGTTTTAGACTTTATGAAATGCTTGAGAGTTACTGCATGCATTAATCTCACTTATGATACATGTATCCCATGTTATAAGGTAGTGTTTAAGTGTTTGGTCTGTCACTGTGAAAGTGTTTGCTCTAAAACTATAAACTCCCACAGCCAGGAGAGAAGCATTACCAAGTGTGAAATGTTAATTTACTATAAGACATGTCATCTCCTCTGCAATAAAAGAAGGCCCATAGACACCAGAAAAGTCATTGTGGAACATCAGTGGACAAAAGACTTTGTTGATTGCTCCCCACACCCACAAAGAAGGGACATGCACAAATACTCATCCCAACAGTTTGAGCTCTGGGAGAAGGGAATAAAAATCCCTGTCAGGAAGAAATTGTTATCCCTATGTGGCTTGGACTTCAAGAAGAGAGCAAGACTTCTAAGCATAAGCAAGAGATCCCCAGCTATTAGCTTGGATTAGCCCTAAAGGACATATAGAGCTTTAACATTACAGCAGCTTCTATTACTTTTTGAAACCTAAGACTTTACATGCTTTAACCTTGTGAATAACTTATTTCTTTTTCCTAGTTAATACATTTTTAGATAGTTTATTATAGGATTGGCCACAAGTGTTGTCTTTGGTGTGATATCTGAGATACAACTGATCTGGATAAGTTCCTCACCGTTTGGAACTGGATTAAGCTGAATATTGTTGTGATTTTTGGTGTAAGAGACCATCTATCACCAAGGCAAGTTTGTCTGGGTGGCAAGATAGATCGAGGACCCAAGGGGACTGTCTGTGACCCGATGTTGAAGGCTGTTATAGTGCTTAAACAGCTCACCCTTGACATCTGGTTGGTGACATTTATGTATAGAACTCATAACCAATTTGGGGTTTGTGCCCTGGTTATAATAGTCTGCCCTGGGGTTGGCATTCATGTTTGTGAGCCACTCCAGTCAACCAAATCAAAGGCCATTTTGATGTTGTTATAAGCCACGTGAAGCAGACAGTTAAATTCTCAGTGCTGCTCAGAGGGTACGGACAGCATCCAATGCTGACCACGCCATGGTGTAATCGGATTGCTGTGGATGATGTTGTCTGTTAAGGCGTGGCTGCATCCTACCAAGCAGAACATGAGCAAAGACCTTTCCAGAGAGAGAGATAACAATGAGATCGGCCTGAGCTTTCTGAAGGGTCCTTTGATATATTAGTGAAACAGGCAGACACATGTAAATAGTTGAAGGGCCTTTTCCAGGCCATGGCAAAACATGAGCAGGAGATCTACATCAATTCCCTGGTCGATGAAGCAGAGGAAGGCCTAAAGCACAACAATCAGCATCCTGTCTACAAGGCGGTCACGTGCCTGGTTAGCAGCCATAAACACCCTTTTAACATTCCCATCACAAAACTAGACAGATCTGGTCATCAACAGATGGAACGGGGTCCTGGACAGATGGAAAACACATTATAAAATCGTGCTGAGCCACACACCTGCTGACAACTGTCCAGATCTACATGACCTAGCAAACTGTTTGGCTGCAGATCCAGGGATGCACACTGATCCTCAGTCACTGGAGGAAGCATGAAAGGCCATCCAAAAGTTACAGAATGGAACGGCTACTGGACTTGATGGTATTCCACCCAAGCTGCTCAAAAGTGCCTTGGAACAGTGACCACTGGCCTCCATCAATTGCCTTTAAAAGTGCAGGCATAAAGTACCAGCAGAATGAAAAGACGGTATTGTAGTATCCCTGTAGAAAGGTAAAGGATCTCTCAGTGCTGGACTTGTAATCATTACTAGCACATATGAGATTTCTAATAGAAACTGTTCAAGTAATCTCTGATCTGTGAGAGACTATTTAATTTTATTTATTTATTTATTTATTTATTTTGGGCATAGGGCTTTTTCTCTTTGTTTACTGTCATGTATTTGCATTTCATATTTTCTTATCCTGATTATTTTAATATCAATAAAATACAAGGAATCTGTGTAAAGTTCTAAAGACTCTCTAAGTAAAAATGGTTTTCCCAAGAATCCCACTGAAGACTTTTTAAAAAAAATAGATTTATAGATTTTTAAGGCCAGAAGTCACCATTAGTCTAGTCTGACCCCTGAATATCACGGACCATTAAATTTCACTCGGTTAACCCTGCATTGAACTCAATAACTTGTGTTTGACTGAAACATATCTTCCAGAAAGGCATCCAGTCTTGATTTAAAGACATCAAGAGATGGAAAATCCACCATTTCCATTGGTAGTTTGTTGCCTTGATTATTCATCCTCACAGTTAAAAATGTGAGGCTTATTTTGAATTTCAATGCTTGGCTTTAATTTCCAGTCATTGGTTCTCACTACACCTTTCTCTGTTAGATTAAAGAGTCCTTTAGTATGTGGTATTTTCTCCCCATGAAGGTACTTATACACCAGGGATCGGCAACCTTTGGCACACGGCCTGTCAGGGAAATCTGCTGGCAGGCCAGGCCGGTTTGTTTACCTGCAGCCTCCGCAGGTTCGGCCGATTGCAGCTCCCACTGGCCTCTGTTCACCGTTCCAGGCCAATGGGGGCTGTGATTGGCCGAACCGACGGAGCTGCAGGTAAACAAACTGTCCCTGCCTGCCAGCAGATTTTTCTGATGGGCTGCGTGCCAAAGGTTGCTGATCCCTGCTATACACCGTCATCAAGTCACATCTTGATCTTTTCGATAAGCTAAAAAAAAATTGAGCTCTAAGCCTCTCACTGTAAGGCATTTTCTCCAGCATTCAAATCATTTTTCTGACACTTGTCTGCAGCCTGTCATATTTTTCAAAATTCTTTTTAAAACAGACACCAGAATTGTACACAGTATTGTAGCACCTGCCTGGGCAATGCCAAATACAGAGGCACTGGGCTCCTATTCTTGACCTCTGTTCATACACCCAAGCATCATATTAACCCTGTTTATCACACCATCATACCAGGAGCAAATGTTGAGCTTCTTGTCCAATGTGAACTCTAAAATCTTTGCAAAATCACTGCTTTCCAGGATACATTCCTCCCAGGGCCGGCTCTACTGTTTTTGCCACCCCAAGCAGTGAAAAAACCTGTTGCCACCAAATTGCCGCTGCGGACGGCAGGAGAGAGAGAGAAGCTGCTGCCGAATTGCCACCACCACAGAAACTCTGCCGCAACTTTCTGACTGCCGCCCCAAGCACCTCCTTGGAACGCTGGTGCCTGGAGCCGGCCCTGATTCCTCCACTCTGTAGGTATGGCCTTCGCTCTTTGTTCCTAGATGTACAAGTATGATGTACGTATAGCCTTTCATTTTTGTTTTTGTGGTTTTTGTTTTGTTTTGTTTAACCAAAACCCTCTGAAAACATTTTTAACTGCTCAAACTTCCCAGATCCGGCTCCCCACCAGGTGGCACAGTGAACGGGTGCAAAGGAAAGCAACTGCTGGCTGGTGACTGCTGTAAGCTGCACAGTAGGGGAGCGAGATGGGCAGGGGGCCTGGTCCCAGAGGCTGAGATTACCTGTCCACTGCTGCGACAGGCCTACAGGGAGCAGAAGGCTACATGCCATGAGTACTGACCCTATCCTGACTGCAGCCGTGCAGCGCGGCCCCAGGGCACAGAACACTGCCAGCTTCCCCCTCCCGGACACCCCTCCCCAAGACATTGCTTGCTGTGCCCCTTGAGTACCAATCACCCCTTCTCCCCACACTCTACTGCCCCCTGTGATACCTGTGAGAATAACTGGGCCCTTCCGTGTGGCCAGGAACAGGTCCCTCTAACCCCCTGTGACCTGGTGGAGCAGAGCCCAAGGGCACAGAGCACTGTCCGCTTCCCCTACCGGACAGAGCCCCCTCCTACCCCAGGACTGCTGGAATTCACACCAAAGCCCCTTATATTAAGCATAATTGAAGAAGTCACCAACAGCAAACTGTTTTTGTTTTAAAAATAAAAGTTTTGGTTTTGTAATAGGCGGGGCGTGGGAATAGAGATAATGGTTTCATAAACAATAAACGCTTAGTTTTTCTCTGTTGGTTCTTTTCTGTTCTCCCCTCTCCCCACCTTAATATTAACCATGATACTTGCCCAGAAAACTGTGAAGTTCATTTTTCATCCATTTTTAAAATATTTTTGAAACAAAACACTGATAAATTCCCATGACATTTTTGGTTTCAGAGTAACAGCCGTGTTAGTCTGTATTCGCAAAAAGAAAAGGAGTACTTGTGGCACCTTAGAGACTAACCAATTTATTTGAGCATAAGCTTTCGTGAGCTACAGCTCACTTCATCGGATGCATACTGTGGAAAGTGTAGAAGATCTTTTTATACACATAAAGCATGAAAAAATACCTCCTCCCACCCCACTCTCCTGCTGGTAATAGCTTATCTAAAGTGATCACTCTCCTTACAATATGCATGATAGTCAAGTTGGGCCATTTCCAGCACAAATCCAGGGTTTAACAAGAACATCTGGGGGGGGGGGAGGGGAGGTAGGAAAAAACAAGGGGAAATAGGTTACCTTGCATAATGACTTAGCCACTCCCAGTCTCTATTCAAGCCTAAGTTAATTGTATCCAATTTGCAAATGAATTCCAATTCAACAGTTTCTCGCTGGAGTCTGGATTTGAAGTTATTTTGTTGTAATATCACAACTTTCATGTCTGTAATCTCATGACCAGAGAGATTGAAGTGTTCTCCGACTGGTTTATGTTAACCTATCCAACTATACTCTCAGCCCAGCAGAAGCAGCTGTCCTATCTCGGGGCCTCTCCTTCTGCCCCTCCACCCCTACGAACATGATACAGTTCTGTGGTGACCTAGAATCCTATTTTCGACATCTCCGACTCAAGGAATATTTCCGACATACCTCTGAACAACATACTAATCCACAGAGACCTCCCTACCAACACTACAGAAAGAAGGATTCTAGGTGGACTCCTCCTGAAGGTCGAAACAGCAGACTGGACTTCTACATAGAGTGCTTCCGCCAACATGCACGGGCTGAAATTGTGGAAAAGCACCATCACTTGCCCCATAAGCTCAGCCGTGCGGAACACAATGCCATCCACAGCCTCAGAAACAACTCTGACATCATAATCAAAAAGGCTGACAAAGGAGTTGCTGTTGTCATCATGAATAGGTCGGAACATGAACAATGGCTGCTCGGCAGCTCTCCAACACCACTTTCTACAAGCTATTACCCTCTGATCCCACTGAGAGTTACCAAAAGAAACTACAGCATTTGCTCAAGAAACTCCCTGAAAAAGCACAAGATCAAATCCGCACAGACACACCCCTGGACCCCCGACCTGGGATATTCTATCTACTACCCAAGATCCATAAACCTGGAAATCCTTGGCGCCCCATCATCTCAGGCATTGGCACCCTGACAGCAGGATTGTCTGGCTATGTAGACTCCCTCCTCAGGCCCTACGCTACCAGCACTCCCAGCTACCTTTGAGACACCACTGACTTCCTGAGGAAACTACAGTCCATCGGTGATCTTCCTGATAACACCATCCTGGCCACTATGGAGGTAGAAGCCCTCTACACCAACATTCCACACAAAGATGGACTACAAGCTGTCAAGAACGCTATCCCCGATAATGTCACGGCTAACCTGGTGGCTGAACTTTGTGACTTTGTCCTTACCCATAACTATTTTACATTTGGGGACAATGTATACCTTCAGATCAGCGGCACTGCTATGGGTACCCGCATGGCCCCACAGTATGCCAACATTTTTATGGCTGACTTAGAACAACGCTTCCTCAGCTCTCGTCCCCTAACACCCCTACTCTACTTGCACTATATTGATGACATCTTCATCATCTGGACCCATGGAAAAGAAGCCCTTGAGGAATTCCACCATGATTTCAACAATTTCCATCCCACCATCAACCTCAGCCTGGTCCAGTCCACACAAGAGATCCACTTCCTGGACACTAAGGTGCTAATAAACAATGGTCACATAAACACCACCCTATAACGGAAACCTACTGACCGCTATTCCTACCTACATGCCTCCAGCTTTCACCCTGACCACACCACACGATCCATCGTCTACAGCCAAGCTCTGCAATACAACCGCATTTGCTCCAACCCCTCAGACAGAGACAAACACCTACAAGAGCTCTATCAAGCATTCTTACAACTACAATACCCACCTGCGGAAGTGAAGAAACAGATTGATAGAGCCAGAAGAGTTCCCAGAAGTCACTTACTACAGGACAGGCCTAACAAAGAAAATAACAGAACGCCACTAGCCGTCACCTTCAGCCCCCAACTAAAACCCCTCCAACGCATTATTAAGGATCTACAACCTATCCTGAAGGATGACCCAACACTCTCACAAATCCTGGGAGACAGGCCAGTCCTTGCCTACAGACAGCCCCCCAATCTGAAGCAAATACTCACCAGCAACCACATACCACACAACAGAACCACTAACCCAGGAACCTATCCTTGCAACAAAGCCTGTGGCCAACTGTGCCCACATATCTATTCAAGGGACACCATCACAGGGACTAATAACATCAGCCACACTATCAGAGGCTCGTTCACCTGCACATCCACCAATGCGATATATGCCATCATGTGCCAGCAATGCCCCTCTGCCATGTACATTGGTCAAACTGGACAGTCTCTATGTAAAAGAATAAATGGACACAAATCAGATGTCAAGAATTATAACATTCATAAACCAGTCGGAGAACACTTCAATCTCTCTGGTCACGCGATTACAGACATGAAAGTTGCTATATTACAACAAAAAAACTTCAAATCCAGACTCCAGCGAGAAACTGTTGAATTGGAATTCATTTGCAAATTGGATACCATTAACTTAGGCTTGAATAGAGACTGGGAGTGGCTAAGTCATTGTGCAAGGTAACCTATTTCCCCTTGTTTTTTCCTAACCCCCCCCCCCAGACGTTCTTGTTAAACCCTGGATTTGTGCTGGAAATGGCCCAACTTGATTATCATACACATTGTAAGGAGAGTGGTCACTTTAGATAAGCTATTACCAGCAGGAGAGTAGGGTGGGAGGAGGTATTTTTTCATGCTTTATGTGTATAAAAAGATCTTCTACACTTTCCACAGTATGTATCCGATGAAGTGAGCTGTAGCTCATAAAAGCTTATGCTCAAATAAATTGGTTAGTCTTTAAGGTGCCACAAGTACTCCTTTTCTTTTTTCATGAAATTTTTAAACAAATTAAAAACAGAAATGAAGGGCCATAGATGTATGACATTTTCCTTTGGCATTAGTGGGTGCTGGATCAGGTAGACGTGCATTTAAATACAAAACCCAGTAAGATCATAAGAGTAATGAAGGTTCCTGTCTTCCTTTTCTATGAAATAAGGTCTGTATATTAAAAAATCCTAGACCAAAAAATATTGTAGTTTTCCAGATTGGAAAGATAGGAACTCTAAACAGTGCTGTGCAATCCCAGGGCGAAATCCAGTGCCCATTGAATCAATTCAAGTCTATGTATCCTCTTCAGTGGATTTTGAATCAAACCTAAACTGATTAGCTCTCAGCTTTGGCAGGTGAAGTAGTGCCAACATTTGGAGCTCTATCCCAGCCAACAGCAAAGGTTAAAAAATTTAACTGCATGAAAGGCATTGGTGATCTATGGTTGTCATGTTTACAAGTGGATGATATGCAACAAAAGCAGAAGCAGGATGTTTTTTTTGAAAAACAAGCAAACAAACCCAACCTCAGATTTAGATTGTAGAGTGAATTCTTATTTATCTATCACCAGCTATTTTTTTCTATCTTCAAGGCCAGACTCATTATTAAATTAACTGCTTGCATATAACTGATTGTTCACAGTTTGTGTAGGGGAGTTAAGTTGTTGGTATGAATCACCCTGTAGGCAGGATCTTACCATGTTAATATAGTCATGAAAGGAATTTTGATAAGCAACAATATCTTTCTGCTGTATTTTTCTCTATAAAAATTGGTCATTTTTATAGCTAGCTGGAATGCAGCAAAGCTCCCTCAACTGTTTAGCTATACTCAAAGATCAAAAACAAAACAGGCAAAGCAGACAGATAGTTTCATTAGTTTATTTTTTGTAACTACTAAACTTAAAAAGGTTTAAAATCTACCTTTGGTACAAACAGAAGTTAATTCCATCATGTCAGTAATTATTAATTATATTAATTATTATTATTGCTGATTGAAATATGACTTTTCCTGCAAGTTTTTCTTTAAAACAATTATCTATAAGATGTTAGGTAGATGAAATTTCTTTGGTTGAAATTCTGGCTCCATTGAAGACCATGAGAATTTTGTCATTGACTTCCATGGGGCCAGAATTTTATACTTTTACTCTAACGTTCTCTCTCCTGCTATCAGTTCCTTTGAAGGCAACCGGAGTTTGGCTTTAGTAAGGTGGATTTTGAAATAACTGCCCAGCAAAGAGAGTTTCACAAGGCAGGAACAGGAGAAATGCTTTTGTGGCCTTTTTGTAACTCAGGAGAAGGGAGCACTGAACCTGTAACCTAGAAGACATTCATTTCAGGTATGTCTACACTGCAATAAAACACCCACCACTGGCGTACACTGCAATTTTTATGGCCCTGCAGCCCAAGCCCAGTGAGCCCAAGGCAGCTGACACAGGCCAGCCACAAGCATTTTATTGCAGTGCCGACATACCCTTAAAGACCATTTCAGCCATGTTCACAAGTACACAGTTGCTAACTTGCAGGTAATTGGACATAGAATCATAGAATCATAGAATATCAGGGTTGGAAGGGACCCCAGAAGGTCATCTAGTCCAACCCCCTGCTCAAAGCAGGACCAATTCCCAGTTAAATCATCCCAGCCAGGGCTTTGTCAAGCCTGACCTTAAAAACCTCTAAGGAAGGAGATTCTACCACCTCCCTAGGTAACGCATTCCAGTGTTTCACCACCCTCTTAGTGAAAAAGTTTTTCCTAATATCCAATCTAAACCTCCCCCACTGCAACTTGAGACCATTACTCCTCGTTCTGTCATCTGCTACCATTGAGAACAGTCTAGAGCCATCCTCTTTGGAACCCCCTTTCAGGTAGCTGAAAGCAGCTATCAAATCCCCCCTCATTCTTCTCTTCTGCAGGCTAAACAATCCCAGCTCCCTCAGCCTCTCCTCATAACTCATGTGTTCCAGTCCCCTAATCATTTTTGTTGCCCTTCGCTGGACTCTCTCCAATTTATCCACATCCTTCTTGAAGTGTGGGGCCCAAAACTGGACACAGTACTCCAGATGAGGCCTCACCAATGTCGAATAGAGGGGAACGATCACGTCCCTCGATCTGCTCGCTATGCCCCTACTTATACATCCCAAAATGCCATTGGCCTTCTTGGCAACAAGGGCACACTGCTGACTCATATCCAGCTTCTCGTCCACTGTCACCCCTAGGTCCTTTTCCGCAGAACTGCTGCCTAGCCATTCGGTCCCTAGTCTGTAGCTGTGCATTGGGTTCTTCCATCCTAAGTGCAGGACCCTGCACTTATCCTTATTGAACCTCATCAGATTTCTTTTGGCCCAATCCTCCAATTTGTCTAGGTCTTTCTGTATCCTATCCCTCCCCTCCAGCTTATCTACCACTCCTCCCAGTTTAGTATCATCCGCAAATTTGCTGAGAGTGCAATCCACACCATCCTCCAGATCATTTATGAAGATATTGAACAAAACCGGCCCCAGGACCGACCCCTGGGGTACTCCACTTGATACCAGCTGCCAACTAGATATGGAGCCATTGATCACTACCCGTTGAGCCCGACAATCTAGCCAGCTTTCTGCCCACCTTGTAGTGCATTCATCCAGCCCATACTTCCTTAACTTGCTGACAAGAATACTGTGGGAGACCGTGTCAAAAGCTTTGCTAAAGTCAAGAAACAATACATCCACTGCTTTCCCTTCATCCACAGAACCAGTAATCTCATCATAAAAGGCAATTAGATTAGTCAGGCATGACCTTCCCTTGGTGAATCCATGCTGGCTGTTCCTGATCACTTTCCTCTCATGCAAGTGCTTCAGGATTGATTCTTTGAGGACCTTCTCCATGATTTTTCCAGGGACTGAAGTGAGGCTGACTGGCCTGTAGTTCCCAGGATCCTCCTTCTTCCCTTTTTTAAAGATTGGCACTACATTAGCCTTTTTCCAGTCATCCGGGACTTCCCCGGTTCGCCACGAGTTTTCAAAGATAATGGCCAATGGCTCTGCAATCACAGCCGCCAATTCCTTCAGCACTCTCGGATGCAACTCGTCCGGCCCCATGGACTTGTGCACGTCCAGCTTTTCTAAATAGTCCCTAACCACCTCTATCTCCACAGAGGGCTGGCCATCTCTTCCTCATTTTGTGATGCCCAGCGCAGCAGTCTGGGAGCTGACCTTGTTAGTGAAAACAGAGGCAAAAAAAGCATTGAGCACATTAGCTTTTTCCACATCCTCTGTCACTAGGTTGCCTCCCTCATTCATTAAGGGGCCCACACATTCCTTGGCTTTCTTCTTGTTGCCAACATACCTGAAGAAACCCTTCTTGTTACTCTTGACATCTCTGGCTAGCTGCAGCTCCAGGTGCGATTTGGCCCTCCTGATAACATTCCTACATGCCCGAGCAATATTTTTATACTCTTCCCTGGTCATATGTCCAACCTTCCACTTCTTGTAAGCTTCTTTTTTATGTTTAAGATCCGCTAGGATTTCACCATTAAGCCAAGCTGGTCGCCTGCCATATTTACTATTCTTTCGACTCATCGGGATGGTTTGTCCCTGTAACCTCAACAGGGATTCCTTGAAATACAGCCAGCTCTCCTCGACTCCTTTCCCCTTCAAGTTAGTCCCCTAGAGGATCCTGGCCATCCGTTCCCTGAGGGAGTCGAAGTCTGCTTTCCTGAAGTCCAGGGTCCGTATCCTGCTGCTTACCTTTCTTCCCTGCGTCAGGATCCTGAACTCAATCAACTCATGGTCACTGCCTCCCAGATTCCCATCCACTTTTGCTTCCCCCACTAATTCTACCCGGTTTGTGAGCAGCAGGTCAAGAAAAGCGCCCCCCCTAGTTGGCTCCTCTAGCACTTGCATCAGGAAATTGTCCCCTACGCTTTCCAAAAACTTCCTGGATTGTCTATGCTAGACATATGCTAAAATAGTGATGTATTTTAAGTCAACCTACCCAGTTGACTGCACCTCTGTCTCCAACCAAATTTTATCTGAACTCTGAGGGAAAAATCTGGGGAGATATATACTCAGGCAAATGTTGGTCTGGTAGCAGAACAGCACTGTTAAATGGAATTATGAGCTGCCGTGAGAGTTATTCCAAAACTGCGTAATGAAGCTGAAACAGAGGCCTACGTGGCCATAACATTTATAAAGATAAGTCAATCATTTTTCTCCCTAACAAAGGCCTTCTAGTTGTATGAATAGTTTGGCATAGTTCATAGGTAATGTAGATTTCTGTATATGCAATTTTATTTAATCTTTCCTATGCTTTTTTTACTTTCTTTTCTTTTTTCCTTTTAACTAGGAAACAGTCATCTTGATTCAGGAAGGCACTTAAGTATCCGTTAAAGTCTCACTGAACAACTCTAGCTAGAATGGATGCACTCTCATGTCTCAGACGACTTTTACACTAAGGGCGAGGGGGGTGATTCCCAACGCGTGTACACACACTCGTGCTAGCTCGATGAGCACAAATGGCAGTGTACCTGTGGTAGCACGAGCCATCGTGGCACGGCAGAGCTGCGTGAGTAGATGCTCCACATCTTGCAGGCCAGTTTGTACTCGGGACAACTAAGCCGGGCCACCGCTGCCACTACCTGCATCGACACGATTATTTCTACTCGCAAGCTAGTGCGAGTAGATGTGTGTGTGTGAGGTGGGAATCACAGCCCAAGCTTGTAGCACAGCTGTTGCCCTGCGAGGCTCTAAAAGGCTGCACACTTACATAGGATGATGCAATTGATTGAGCAAAGCAATTAAGCAGATTTAAATACAGCTAAGATGAAAACGTAGCGGCTTCAGTGGAACTTAATCACATGCTTATATTTAAATGTGCTTCAGTGCGTTGCAGAACCAGAGCTGGACTTAATGAATGCCATAATTCTCTCAACATCATGAGTATAGGTGCACCCTCACAGAGCCTCTCTCAAGGAGATCAGAGAATATCCATTAGCGGTGGAATTGCTCTGACTCAAGTCACTGAGCAGACAGGAGAGCACATGAAAAAGAGATTGCTGAGCAGAGGGAAATCCTTCTCTCATGCCAGAAAAAAACAAGGAAAAGGTACCACTGCTGGGCTAATTTAGACTCCTGATAGGACAGGTGAGCACTGAACAGATATGGCATCCAAAATCAATTATCTTTCAGTACCATATATACTCACTTTTCATGCCGTATATACTCATTTTTTAGCCCAACTCTGCAAGTTTGAGAAAAAGTTTTG
This sequence comes from Lepidochelys kempii, assembly GCF_965140285.1. NCBI lineage: Eukaryota > Metazoa > Chordata > Testudines > Cheloniidae > Lepidochelys > Lepidochelys kempii. Next base: position 31,456,155 of record NC_136388.1, read on the forward strand.
AAACAAGGATTTTTTTTTTATTATTTTTTATTTTTTTGTAATACACCCCTCTAAGCCTCCAGGAGAAAAAGGAGATGAATCATTTAACTTATGCACAGTGGAGGGGGATTTGGGTGGATATTTGAAATGCACATGTGTTATTATGGGTCTACTTTTCACAAAATAAATTTCCCAGAGAACTGGCATAACTGGTGCATGAGTCACCAATGAACTGGGGCTGTTCGCAGGAGATTCAAACTCATTTTTTAAAATACTTTCCAAGGGCTATATTCTTTTTCACACACCAAAGCTAAATGGTGAGGTATGGGCACAGAGTAGCTCAGTGGGGGCTGATTATTAAAAAAGGATAGTAGGAGCTAAACAATCTCACTAAGAGTTTCAGAGGTATTGATTACACTAAATGACACCAACCAGAATTTGTGTCATACAAACAAGTTACTGAACAGCAGGCCATTATTTCCTAAGAGGGCTTAATACTTTTAATACAAATTAAGCAACTAAAAGACAGCTTATTCATAACTCTAGAAAACAGTCTACAAACACACCTTTCTAATAGCTAACAAGAAAGTACAAAGAAATTCTACTTATTAACTTGTTTTTTATTATCTGGACTATCTCAGGCAAGCAAGACCCACATATCTCAACTGCCAGCTTTGAGTCATATAGTGAGAGCAGGGAAGCCAGCTGACAGATGTATCTTATTTACCTTGCATTTTAAAAGTTTGCTGCACTGGACTCATTCATGACCTTAATCTTCTCATTTTTCTTTGAGAAGTGTGACTCCAGGCAACTGCTTGAAAATCTTTGAGGTTGTAAGTGTGCTTTAATAGTAATGTCAATAAACTGCATAGCATCTCTTTTTGACCTCTCCTTGAGGACATCCAGCCATCAACTTAAATGCAACACGGCCAAAACTAAGCCCTGATCACTTTCCTCTTCTCCATCACTATGGACAAGGGGTCACATTTTCAAAGGGATTTAAGTGCCTAAAGATGCAGATATGTGCCTAGTGGGATTCTCAGAAGAGCTTATGTGCTTTTGAAAAACCCACTAGGTGCCTATCTACATTTTAGGTACCTATATACACCCTTGAAAATATGGCCCAATCCCATAATCGTCCCAGTAACTCAAGCCCACAATGTGTGTGCGTGTGTGTGTGTGTGTCAGAGTTCAGGGCTCACAGCAACTTTGACCCTTCTCAGTCTTTCTGACCACAACTCCTCCAGGTGACAGGCTCTGCACCTTCACCTCTCTGGGACAGAATCCCACTCCTTAGACCAGGTCCCCAGCGTGCAGTACCACTGTTTACTAATCACAATTGCTCAACAGGCCTGACTGCATTTGGCTGCCCGTACAAGACTTCCTTGTAGAAGCTGTGATCAGTGTGTGTGCATGCCATGATCCAAAACAGCCTTTTCAAAACACAGTATTGTTCACAAACACAGCAATCAAGTGTCACAGGAAAAGCATTTTAACACAACAAACAGTCTACATGCATCTGTCTTACGAAAAGCTTAAGTAGGCCTGGCTTATCCCAGGTACCCCAACCTCGGGGAACATCAAACAAGCAGCTGCACGTATAATATTCATAAAAACTTACGAGCATCTCCCATGTCCTTCACAATCTTCAACTCAGCCTTCTCTATAGACATACACATCCAAGCTGTATCTAAACCTTGCAGTTGCTTCCCACATAGTTCAGAGATCCAGCCTTTTCTATTTGACTGGATTGATAGAGCTCTTGTCCTGATCCTAATCTTATGCTTTGACTACTGTAATTTCCTCTGTGGCCTTAACTGCTACAAATTCATCCTCTCCTCCCACAGTCCACTGAAAATACTGCTTTTAAGATACCACCTTATCCTTTTTTAAATTCCTCCTTAACACCTAGCCTTGCCCATGATGCCTACCAAATACTATCAATTTATCATGGCTAGGCAGTTGGTGAGCTGAGATTTCTGCCTACTGTGAAAACCAGGTTTGCTTTGTTGTGACCTTGCCTTCCCCATTCACTCCCCTCCCCTCCCTCACCCTCCCCCGCCTCAACACTGTTTGTTCCATTGACATGTTGCATCTTGTCTTTAACTAGATTGTGATCTCCTAGGGAAAGGACTGCCATATTAATCATTTGTACAGCACCTAGCACAATGAAGGTGTGATCATCAGGCCCCAAGACGTAGCTGTAATGTAAAATAATAATAATAAACTGTAGAAGTTTGTGCTACAAGGATGATTTCTGACTGCTTCATAATCAAAATTCCATACTTTGATTCAACAGCTCAGTGATGTGGGAGACCATCGTTGGAGAACAGTAGTAAGATAGGACTTAAATCACTTAAATATTACACTCACTTTGATTACTACTACATTTGTGTAATAAATGTTTCCTCTTCTTAAAACAGCACTCCACAAATATCGGCCTTCAGAAACTGGGAATCAAGTCTCCAGTACGTTTGTGTGTGACACTGACTATTAGCACAATAGTAAGTAAAATTCAGCTCTAAATTTGGAGATTGAGAGCAAATCCTTAAAACACTGTATGCTCTCTCAGTGTTATTTCCCTTTCTTTCCTTTGCCTTGAAGGAAGAGATACGTACATAATGATTAAAGTATCTGTCTTTTCAGCAAGGATTGTGAGGGTGACAGGTGTATCTATCTTTGGCTAAACCCTGCCTAGATTGAACATAAATCTGGTGTATACTGGCAGCAGATAAAGGATGAGTACGGGAAACAAGTAGTGGACTTTGGAAATTAACTACATACTGAGTAGATACTTTATATATTTTATTATTTAAAAGATGTATATTCTACACAGGAGATAGGGGGAGCAAGATGAGAGATTTGCAGTAATATGCTCCATCCTGTTACTTGACATTAAAACAGACACTTGATTTTTTTCAAAATGAAAATGAGATGACGGTTAAAATTACATGGCCTACAGCTACAGTAACAAAGTAGGTCAAACCTGTCTAACTGGTTGTTAACGTATCCACCAACTCTTGCTGATAGGACAAATATTTACTAGCTACCAATGCTATTAGCCTGAAAAATTTTTACTTATAAGCAAAAGTAGAAAAACCACATTGCAAGAGAGATCCAAAATGTGTAGGTGTACGCATAAAAGAAGGGGAAAAAATCAAGGGTGTGCAAGCACGCGCTCACACACACACAATGTATATATTTCAGAGTAACAGCCGTGTTAGGCTGTATTCGCAAAAAGAAAAGGAGTACTTGTGGCACCTTAGAGACTAACCAATTTATTTGAACATAAGCTTTCGTGAGCTACAGCTCACTTCATTGGATGCATACTGTGGAAAGTGTAGAAGATCTTTTATACACACAAAGCATGAAAAAATACCTCACCCCATCCCACTCTCCAGAAGTCACCTACTACAGGACAGGCCTAACAAAGAAAATAACAGAACGCCACTAGCCGTCACCTTCAGCCCCCAACTAAAACCCCTCCAACGCATTATTAAGGATCTACAACCTATCCTGAAGGATGACCCAACACTCTTACAAATCCTGGGAGACAGGCCAGTCCTTGCCTACAGACAGCCCCCCAACCTGAAGCAAATACTCACCAGCAACCACATACCACACAACAGAACCACTAACCCAGGAACCTATCCTTGCAACAAAGCCTGTGGCCAACTGTGCCCACATATCTATTCAGGGGACACCATCACAGGGCCTAATAACATCAGCCACACTATCAGAGGCTCGTTCACCTGCACATCCACCAATGTGATATATGCCATCATGTGCCAGCAATGCCCCTCTGCCATGTACATTGGTCAAACTGGACAGTCTCTACGTAAAAGAATAAATGGACACAAATCAGATGTCAAGAATTATAACATTCATAAACCAGTCGGAGAACACTTCAATCTCTCTGGTCACGCGATTACAGACATGAAAGTTGCTATATTACAACAAAAAAACTTCAAATCCAGACTCCAGCGAGAAACTGTTGAATTGGGATTCATTTGCAAATTGGATACAATTAACTTAGGCTTGAATAGAGACTGGGAGTGGCTAAGTCATTATGCAAGGTAACCTATTTCCCCTTGTTTTTTCCTAACCCCACCCCCCAGACGTTCTTGTTAAACCCTGGATTTGTGCTGGAAATGGCCCACCTTGATTATCATACACATTGTAAGGAGAAAGAAAAGGAGTACTTGTGGCACCTTAGGGACTAACCAATTTATTTGAGCATGAGCTTTCGTGAGCTACAGCTCACTTCATCGGATGCATACCGTGGAAATTGCAGCAGACTTTATATACACACAGAGAATATGAAACAATACCTCCTCCCACCCCACTGTCCTGCTGGTAATAGCTTATCTAAAGTGATCAAGTTGGGCCATTTCCAGCACAAATCCAGGTTTTCTCACCCTCCACCCCCCCACACACAAATTCTCTCTCCTGCTGGTGATAGCCCATCCAAAGTGACCACTCTCCAAGTTTAAATCCAAGTTAAACCAGAACATCTGGAGTGGCGGGGGGGAGGGGAGGGAGAGTGGTCACTTTGGATGAGCTATTACCAGCAGGATAGTGAGTTTGTGTGTGTGGTTTTTGGGAGGGGGGTGAGGGAACCTGGATTTGTGCAGGAAATGGCCCAACTTGATTATCATGCACATTGTGTAGAGAGTTGTCACTTTGGATGGGCTATCACCAGCAGGAGAGTGAATTTGTGTGTGGGGGGGTGGAGGGTGAGAAAACCTGGATTTGTGCTGGAAATGGCCCAACTTGATGATCACTTTAGATAAGCTATTACCAGCAGGACAGTGGGGTGGGAGGAGGTATTGTTTCATATTCTCTGTGTGTATATAAAGTCTGCTGCAGTTTCCACGGTATGCATCCGATGAAGTGAGCTGTAGCTCACGAAAGCTCATGCTCAAATAAATTGGTTAGTCTCTAAGGTGCCACAAGTACTCCTTTTCTTTTTACAATGTATATATAACATCCACATCTGCCTTTTGATGCCCTTTAGTGTTTGCAACCCCTTTCTGAAGAGACCAAATTGCATTCATTTCCAACAGTTTAGGCAGACATTCTGAATTACAAAAGCCAACAGCTATTTCTAAAGATCTGGAATGTTGAGTCATTTCCCTGGTGTGTTTGTCAAGGCTAAACAGCTGTTAAATGCTAACTACTTACCAAAAGGGGCTACAAAAACGAATGACCTTTCATTCATTCAGATAACATCGGTTGGGTAAGACAACTAAGGAGAAAGCAGAGACTTAGAGAACCAGAGGAAGAGTGGGCCTCAATTAAACAAAGCATTAAATATAATAAATCATTCAGATAAGCATACAAACATTTGAATGAGTACTGACTTGAATCCTCTTTTAGAACTTTTTGTTATTCGGGAGAGGGAAACCATTCAAGTATACTATACAGCCATCGTGAGGTAATGTTACAACTGATGCTTAAAATGTGTTTAAGTCTGGAACAATTGATTGTACGGAGTTCCAGATGAGTGATAATTCCCAACTTGTTCCAGTACTGCTTCCAGTATGCTTCCCTCCGCCTCCTTCCCCACACCCATGTATAACCACACTCATGTCTACACATAGCTTTGCAGCTTTGCCACTGTAGCGTTTGTGGTGAAGATGCTTTATGCTGAGAGGAGAGCTCTCTCATCTGCATACTAAAACCACCTCCACGAACGGAAGAAGCTACATAAGCCCCACCGGCATAGCACTGTGCACACAAGGGCTTATGTTGGTGTAACTTTTGTCGCTCTGGAGGTTGGTTTATTCACACCCCTGAATGACATAAGCTATGCTGACATAGGCTGTAGTGTAGACATCACCTAATTTTGATGGGGAAAATGACTTTCCAGTTTCTACCTTGCCTAGCTTAGAATATAAAATGACTAGAACAATCTTTTCCCTTTAACTCAAAAGGGAAGTGGAGATGTGTGTTCCGTTAGGCATTTCATTGTGCATGCCAGAGCATTTTCTAGAGAGTCATATCTTGATTGCAAATAAACCAAAAAGCCTGAATAAGTTCCATGTAAATTTTGTAAGAACATTCTATCTTCTCAGGAAAAAGGAAGGGAAAATGTAATAGATGTTAAATATTCTTAACAGCTGGGAGAGCTAGAAATACAGCAAGCAGAATCAGCAGCAAGATGGAAAATGGCCACTGTAAAACTACAGGTGATTTTCTCTGTCATAAAAAAATCAGGATAGAAAAGACTTCCTATAATGGACCAACCCTACCCTGAGAGTGGTCAATAGGGGTCTGTCTGGCTGTCACAAAGAAAAGTGCCACTGAGGAAGGGGCTGCTTTTATCTAATACCACTATTGTCAGTAAGTGGTGTTTTTCATTAAACTCCATTAAACCAGGAGCTTGGGACACAAAAATGAAAAGATGTTTTACACTGATCATTTGCACTCACAAAGAAATATAGGCACCCCACCTTTAACTACTTCCGTGTTTTATCCATAAAATCTGCATCACTGGAATTTTGGCATAGCGTACTTCATTTTCTAATTTTTTTAATATGGTGGGAGCTTCTCAGTTGTATTTGTTGTGCATAAGACAGACTTTGTCATCCTACTGCAAATTCATACCAGTTTAACTAAAGGAGCAATTCTAAGCCAATTTAATTAAACCGTACTGGACATTCTTAATTCAATTTAAACCTGATTTATATGAATGTCCACATAAGTTTTGCACCACTTGAACTAAACTGGTTTAAGATTAGAAAAGTGCCACCTTGAACATTGACAAAGCCTTAGATTGTAAGTTCTTTTGGGCAAAATGATGTCCCAGTGCTGACTGAGGCTCTGGGCGCTATTACTTTATCCGATGAAGTGAGCTGTAGCTCACGAAAGCTTATGCTCAAATAAATTGGTTAGTCTCTAAGGTGCCACTAGTACTCCTTTTCTTTATAGGTAATAATGTATCCCAGGTTTCATTTTAATCATTGACCACTTCCTACATTTCTTTGATTTATTTTTGAAGGGTTTTATAGAACAAACAGAATGTTCCTGATCACATCATAAAATTCTGTGCTTTGTTTTAAAATATTTGGGTCAGAGGATCTGCTGAAAGATATAAAGGCAAAAGGAAGAGTGCTGGCTTATCTTTCATCCCAAATACTTCTATTTTTAATGCTTGAACTTTGTCCATCAATGATGATTTCAAAGTTTGTCTTTGTAGAGCATTTAAAATTCACAAAAACATAATTTCTAGTTTAAAAAAAATCACATATTCTGTAAATGAGATTGAAAGCAAGTAGCCAAATTTTGAATCCTAGTTCTGAGTTTAAAATGTACATGAAACGCTAGGAACACAAGCATCTGGTAATCTAATTCAGCCTCCCATAATGTCATCTCTAGAGAAAAAGAAATGCAGCACTCTAGATAACCTATTAAAAAAACTGGCTCTGTTTTCAGAAAGTATCATCATAAATGACAGAACATCCGGCCAAGTTTTCATCATCTGAAATCTCTGCCCACAAGTATCATATTTTTAAAAACAGACTTAAGAAAGAGAATAGGTTATGTCACAATGAACCTAAGACAGGCCAGACAAGTCTGCTGCTGGAATAACAGGCTTTAGTCCTTACAAACATGAAGGCTAGTTACGCGTGTCAATGTGGGTGAAGTAACATCTTTTATACGGCAAAATTCTGTTGCTGAAAGACAGGCTTTTGAGCCTTGTCCTATAGCCATTGACTTCACTGGCAGCAGAGTCAGGCCCTATATCAGTAACAGCTACTAGTACCCATGCAATACACACAGCCAGTCCTACAAGAGTATATCTAGAGACTGATGGATCTCAGTTACAGAAACTCTCGTATGATCCACTAATCAAGATTCAAAATACCTAGTTTAAAAACATTAAGACTAGAGAAAAATTTAAACAAAAGAAATTTTGCTTAATATACATCAACATACAGGGTGAAATCCCAGTCCCACTGAAGTCAATGGCAAAACTCCCAATGACTTCAATAGCGTCAGGATTTTATCTCTAGTCTGTAGAAGGTCAGCTAGACAGGTACTTTAGGTTTAGTTGCTAGAAAGTAATGGAGTTTTTCTATCTGTAGGGAGCATATGTTTCCTCTCTCCCTCTCCCGACACCAGGTCACCCTCCTTGTCACAATCACATCTCAGATCTGATGGGATGATGGTGTCCCAGAGACTCCTTCCTGGCCTGGTTAGTTTCTTTGAAATTCCTTTGAACATGCTGTGCCCATTCATAATAAATGTCTCTGTAAACAGTTTGTCCTCCCACCAGCAAAGTGTTTGCCCATTAGTGGAAGAAGTTCTTTAAAGATGTTAACTAGTCTCCTTTCAGATGCTGATCATCCTGGCCAAGCATACATCTCACCTGCTTCTTAAAGATGCATGTTGATATAATTCCATAATTCATTCTTAATTTCAGTTTTACTCATTATGAACTGTGAACTATTGACAGATGAAAACCAACCTGTCACAATTATAATACATGCAGAGTGAATTGCTATAAGGCAACAGTGGCTTCAACACAGAGGCTCATCATTAAAGACTCAGAGAAATTGAGAAATAAAAATAAATGGGAGATGAGTGTCTCACAGGAGCAGGCTCTGATTTAGACTAGAGGGACAGACAATATGAATGTTGGTGATGAAGTTCCCTCTGCTTCTCAATCGAGATAATGCTACACCACCACTGATGGCTATCTTTCATCTGAGAAACAAAGAACAGAGATTCTGATCACTTATGGTATTAAAGATACCATGGCATGCTGTTGGAAGGCCAGATTCCAGGAAGGACATTCCTGCCTGTCTACATTTTCTGCCTGATCTTTCCATTTGATAAGATTTCATTCTTTATTTCTTGGTGCAAACTGTTGTGTGAGGCTGCAGAATATTGCCAAATTGCATCCCTAAGATAGCTTCATTTCAACAGTGGATGAAATACCACTACAATTTGCATAGCAGTTTATTACAATTTCTAAAGCTCTTTGGAATCTTTCAAGATTAAAGAGATTTGTTACACATCAGATATTGCTAGCAATTAATCCTTAAAACCCCCACATAGGTGTGGTAATATTGTAGTCTCGGTAATCTAGAATCTACATGATCACACTTTGTATATGTCAGTACTGCAGCCTGGGTAGTAGTATTTAGCCGATAGAAGACACAACATGATCATGCACACACAAGCAGGTCTCAGATTTCATTAGTACAGGGCAGTAATACAGACACTTTTGGAGGATACAATTTTAGTATTAGACAAGTTACCAATCCAGACATGTATACAAAGTGACCAGGAACAGTTATCGTATGGAAATGTGGCTTGCACACTTCAAAAAACATTAACTGTAGTTACACTGTAAGTCATTACATGGAAGTTACATTTAATTGCTATTTCATGTAACCAGAAGGTTAACTGAATTAATTATCCCTTTATATTCCATTACACTGTAATTACTCCAAGATTATACTTTAATTTATGTACCTACTACAAATTCCAATAATTTGAAGGTTAATTACAGAAGTTACCCCTTACTGTTACATTGTAATTACAGTGTACTTAGTCACTTATTATAAAGTGTAACCACAATGAAGTTACAAGTTACATTAAGTTTCAGACAAGCCCAAGATAAGGTAGAGTACAGAAGACTACCTACCAGGAATATACTCTCCTCCCTATCAGGTTTTGAAAAGAAAACAGACATTCAATGTAAAGGGATTTTTCCTGATGCAGCATTCCTGCTCCAAAACACAATTGCCACAATAATCAGGAATAACCTTCCACCAACAGAAGTTGGTCCAATAAAAGATATTATCACATCTACCTTGTCTCTCTCATATCCTGGGACCAACATGTCTACAACATTCCAAACAATAATCAGGAATGATAGCTGCTTATCAGTGCAGTACTAAAATATAAATGGGACTCAGCACAATGGTATGTATTCTCATTTATCACATCAAAAGGCATGATCTTTCCCCGAATTGTTTAAGATAAGAGCAAAACAGTTCAAAAGAACAACTACCTGTATGTTAACACAAGATTAGTGTTTAGGTACATGGACATCAGACCTGTCTTTCAAGATAATTTGAATAAGCACATCACAGAGGAAAATGCACTTACCAGTCTTTTCACAAGAAAAAACACTCCAAATGTTTCCATTAAATAAAATGTCAATTTTATCTGTAGGGTGGGGTTTGGGATCTAGATTTTTGTGCTACTAACTTATGCTAGAAAATATATTTTGCATACCAAAAGTCTGTTGAGGCGTGTACAATGGTGGATAAGTGATACTTAAGCCTAATGATCTCAAACACATTTCAGAGTCTATGCAGTCTACACATCACACAAATACATTTTTAAAAAGTTGTATAAGACCATTACAATTAGACAGTTACCTGTTCTGTAACTGGTGTTCTTCAAGATGTGTTGCTCATGTCCATTCCACCTTAGGAGTGTGTGCTTGCTACATGTACCGGTGCCGGAAGTTTTTCCTTCAGCAGTATCCAGAGGGGAGTGGCTCTGGTGCCCTCTGGAGTGGTGCCCACATGGCACAGGATAAGGGGTAATGCTGGCTCCCCCCACCCTCAATTCCTTCTTGCCAGAAACTCCGACAGTTGCAAAGGAGGGCAGGTCGTGGAATGGACATGAGCAATACATCTCAAAGAACACCAGTTATGGAACTGGTAATTGTCTTTTCTTCAAGTGCTTGCTCATTCCACATTAGGTGACTCCAAGCAGTTCCCTTGGAGGCGGGTAGTAGTTCATGGCTGCGCAATTGTAATACAGCTCTGCCGAAACCAGCATCATCTCTGGACTGCTGAGTAATGGCATAATGAGATGTGAACATGTGGACCAAGGATCACGTTGCGGCTCACAGATGTCCTGGATTGGGATGTGCACCGGGAAGGCCACCGAAGACGCCTGCGCTCTAGTCGAATAGGCCTTGATGATTGGTGGTGGTGGGACCTTTGCTAGCTTGTAACCGGTCTTTATGCAAGAGGTGATCTAGTTGGAAATCCTCTGCGAAGAAACTGGAAGGCTCTTCATCCTATATGCTATAGCGATGAAGAGCTGGGTCAATTTACAGAAAGGCTTGGTATGCTCCAAGTAAAAAGCCAAGGCCCTCTGGATGTCCAGCACGGGAAGACATCTCCTCAGCAGTCTTGTGCGGCTTGGGACAGAACACTGGCAAGAATATGTCCTGGCTCATGTGAAAGGAAGATACCACCTTCAGCAGGAAGGCTGGGTGGAGCCGCAGCTGGACCTTGTCCTTAAAAAACACAGTGTAAGGTGGTTCCGAGGTCAAGGCTTTAATCTTTGAGACTTGTCTCGCTGACGTCCCTACCACCAGGAAAGCAACCTTCCAAGACAAACAGGAAAGGGAGCAGGAGCCCAGCAACTCAAAAGGTGGGCCAGTGAGTCTGGAGAGGACCAGGTTAAGGTCCCACTGCGGAACTGGGGCCTGTACCTGTGGGTAAAGCCTCCTGAGGCCTCTCAGGAACCTGACAGTCATGTCATGAGAAAAGACCATCTGACATTTGATCGGCTTGTGGAATGCGGAGATGGCTGCAAGGTGCACTCTGACGGAAGAATGTGCCAGACCATGGTTCTTAAGATGCAGTAAGTAGTCCAAGACGGACTGCACTGAAGAACTCGAGGGAGAAATGCCGCACTCTGATGCCCAGCGGGAAAACCTCATCCACTTGGCCAGGTAAGTTAGTCTCATGGATGGCTTCCTAATTCCCAGGAGGACCTGATGGATCTCCTCTTAGCAGGTATGCTCCTCCGGGTTCAACCATAGAGCATTCACACCAAGAGATGTAGAGACTCAAGGTTGGGGTGTAGGAGCCGACCGTGGTCCTGTGACAGCAGGTCCAGATGGTAGGGAAGGGGCCAGGGAGGGGCCACCGCCATGTTCATGAACGTGCTGAACCAGTGCTGGCAAGGCCATGCAGGGATGATCATGATAACCCGTGCCTTGTCCCTCTTGATCTTTACTAGGACCTGGCTGACTAAGGGGATTGGAGGGAACGTGTACATCAGATCCTTGGCCCACAACAAGAGGAAGGCATTGGAGAGGGAGCCTGCTGGGAGCAAGACGATGGCACTTTCTGTTTTGCCTGGTAGCAAACAGATCTACTACTTGGTGAGTACCCCACCCCTGGAAGATCATGCAGACCACCTTCAGGTGGAGGGACCACTCGTGGTGAAAGGGAAGTTCCTGCTGAGGTGATCTGCTAGGGCATTCCTGATGCTGGGGAGGTGACCAGCTTCCAGAAGTCCCAGAGATAGAGAGCTGACGAGCGTGCTCCTCCTTGCCTGTTGATATAGAACATCGACACCGTATTGTCCCTCAGGACTCTCACCACTTTGCCCGACAGATGTGGCAGGAAGACCCCACAGGCCAGCCGGACTGGTCTGAGTTCCTTGACATTTGTGTTTAACATTGCCTCCTCTGGGGTCCACATCCCCTGGGTCTGGAGATGTCAGAGGTGTGCCACCCCCCAACCGAGGTCCGAAGCATCCAACACTAGCTCGACAGATGGAGCAGGACTGTTGAACAGGACTCTTTCCAGGACCTTCTCATGATCGGTCCACCAGTGCCGCGAGGTGAGAACTACCAGAGGAATGGTGCCAATCTTTTCCAGGTGGTCCCTGGATTGGGAATAGGTCGATGCCAGCCATTGCTGCAGGGGCTGCATGCAGAACCTGGCATGGCGGACCATGTATGTACAAGCTGCCATGTGGCCACACTTCTGTGATGAGGTCTGTCAGGGTCTGAAACCTCTCCCAGGTCGAGTCAAACACAGCCCCGATGAATTCTATCCTTTGAACTGGGACTAATGTGGACTTTTTGTGGTTGACCAGTAGTCCCAAGGAGCAGCACATGGCTTGTAGTACAGTGACATCGCATTGGACCTGAGCCTTGGAGCTGCCCTTGATCAGTCAGTCATCAAGGTATGGGTAAATCTGGATACACCAGCGTCTGAGGTAGACCGCGACTACTGCCATGTACTTGGTAAACACCCTTGGTGCTGTAGCCAGACCAAATGGAAGGACTGCAAACTGGTAGTGGGCCAAACCCACTGTAAAAAACAGAGAAAGCGTCTGTGACCTGGGAAGATTGCGACATGAAAGCATGCATCTTTCAGGTTGAGGGTGGCATACCAGTGGGGACCTCAGCTACCAGTGGCGCTCAGCGGATCCGCAATGGAAAACCGGCGATCCATGCCTCACACTTCGAGACTGGTACTGGGACGAGGAGTGGGATTTGGAGGTATCACAGACCAGGCGGATCTCCGCGAATACTGTGACAGCTGACTTGGGAATTGTTGGTGGGGCCCATGGCTCCAGTCTTCCGATCATTCCTGGGATCTGTAATGGTGTTCTAGTGATGCAAGAGGCCGGTCCTGATGTTCCCGCCAGGGAAGACGTGTCTCTGTGGGTCTGAGCCAGGTAACTGGCGAGGTCCACCTCGAACCCTGCTGCCGGTGCCCAGGGTCCAGTGACAGTAGAGGGCTCCAATGCATCTACCTCCCTAATTCTGAGGCATGACGACTTCAAGTGGGTGAATGGTGGCAGGAGGTTCCCCGCAATGGGGAGCGGTGTTGTTGAGGCAAGTACGGACAGAAAGGTCCTAAGGCAGGCTTACCCTGAGGTCTGGGCAACAGCAGGGCTGGTGTGGGCAGCGCCAGGACCGTCAGGATCTCCTGAACAGCCTGGAGCACTTCAGACGTTGATGGCACCTGAAGCTGATGAAGGTCCGCCTCTGTGTCTGGGCTTCAAGGCAAGGAACGGGGTGGGCTGCATCGCTCGACATGAGCTGAGGCCCGACTTTCCGATGGGGGAGATGAGCCACCCGGCACAGGTCTTAATTCACTCCCAGTCCTGTCTTTCCCCTTGCAGAGAGTAGGGACTGTCCCCTATTGCCCTTCTTGGACTTCTTGGCCAGGGCCATGGATCGGTGCCTGCTCATCGACAGCACCAGTGGAGCACTATGCACTGATGCCGCAGTGCTGGGTGCCGAGTCGCCCCTTTGCTCTGGGGCCGGAGTGAGCGCTGACTCCATTAGGAGCACTTTGAGTCCAATCGCATGCTCTTTCTTAGTCCTAGGTTTACAGGACTTGCAGATTCAACACTTATGTGCCCTTCACCAAGGCACCTGAGACAGCTACTATGTGGCTCGCTCATGGGTATGGGCCGTTCACAGCGATCGCAGGGCTTAAAGTCTGAGGACCAGGGCATGCCCCGTCCCCCAGCTAAATCCCCGATGGGACTAACAAAACTCTAACTACTGCTAAGGGCTAACTCACTCAACTACTATGTACACTAACTTTACAACAACTCTTAATTCGTACGAACGAAGCTTAAGCAACGCTAATAAGAGCGGCGAACGTTCTGTGGACCATCACTAGTGGCAAGAAGGAACAGAGGGTGAGGGGGAGCCGGTGGCAACCCTTATACCGCACCATGCGGCTGCCACTCCAGAGGGCACTAGAGCTGCTCTCCTATGGATACTGCTGAGGGAAAGACTTCTGGCTACAGTGCATGTGACGAGCACACACATCTAATGTTGAATGGACATGAGTAAGCACTTGAAGAAGAAAATGTAGCTGTATTGCTTTGTTTGTTCTGTAGTTCCAACCAATGGCAAACACCTTTAAGATTTTATTTAATATAATATTAACCAGAGTATAGTAAGAAGAAGTGTATATGGAAGAAGTGCTGGGCTATGTAATGGAGGACATAGAAAATTACATCAGTTGATTACAATTTAGCAAAAATTAATAGTTGACATAAATTCAACATTAATTGCCTCTTACGGAGTATGAGATAATTCAGTGATGTAGATTATACACTAGGTAAACTGGCCAGCTGTGTCAACTAGCAATGTAACTTCTATAGAAGATTTACGAGAGTCCAGCAAGTTTTCAGATGATTTATTAGGCAATAGGAGCAGATGCATATATTCATGAGTCAGTGACACTGAGGATAGTACTTGTAAAATTGGGTATCAGTCTGTGTTCTTGCAACTTGGCACAAATCCTAATACTGTTAATAAGTAATGAGTAAAAATTGCTTCCACACTCACGATTCCCTAGTATGATCACATCCCAAAGGCAGCAGAAGGTGAGGGAGATTTCTAGTGATTTTCTTCACTAGGAAAAAAACAGTCTAGTTTTGGTAAATAGTGTCCCTTTATGCTTAATGCTGGGGGCGGGGGTGGGGGGGGAACAGCTGCATACAGTAATTGGCATGGTTAGTGAATAAGAATACAAAAGTTGGCACACTTTGTCACTATGAGGAAAGTAACTGTTGTCTAAAGAAGTGCCATAAAATGTAGTCTAACCACCCAAAAATATCAGTCTAGTAAGCAAAGACTTCCTTTCTTTATTGCTATCAAATATCCAGTTAAGTGTAGGACTGGAAAGGACCTCAGCAGGTTATCTAGCCCTATTCCCTACACTCAATCATGCTATATTCTGTTCTATGATGTTCTAGGTCATCATGCTAAAGGAAAGCAACAGGCACATAAGGAAAGGTTGCAAGGAAAGAAGAATATGGTGTAAAGTGTGAAAAATAATTGGAAAGAAAGTTTATGTTTATGATATTCATATATAGACTAGAGGAAGTTAGTGTCATTTAATGAACTCTTGTATAGTTGTATCTTCTGGGACAAAAAAGTGGATTATTTAAAGAAAATACTTAGAGGATTTGGGAATAGCAGCTCCAAAAGTAAAGATGGAACACTGTCTACAGAGAACAGAGAGGAGTGGATGGGTAAGCACTGTGGAATGGGTTGCCAAATGGCCAAACAGACAAATAATATAGCCAAAGAGACGAATAAAAAGTGCAAGATCATCCCTTCTGAGTTCCCCTTAGCAGGTCTACATACTTTGTGATCCATGCAGTCAAAAGATACCACCAGCAGATAAACTCTTTAAAAACTCCTCATAGTGTAACTAAGGCTGGTCTACACTACAGAGTTAGGTTTACAGAAGGCAGCATATGTCGACCTAATTATGTCAGTGTACACACGACAGCCTTGCTCCCACTGATGTAAGTGCCCTACTACACCGACCTAACTCCACCTCCACAAGAGGCATAGGGCTTATGTCGGTGAAGTAAGGGCAATGCAGTGTCCATGTAGACACTGTCAGACTAGTTGCCTTGTGGGAGTGGGTGAGGAAGAAAAATGTCCCACTGTCCTTAGTGAAATCTGATTTTCCCCTACAACAGATGAATCCATCTGTTATTTAATATACAGTTTATTTAAAATATATAATATCAGATTACAAAAGAGAAAAATCAATATGTTGAAAATGCATGTTGCTGAAATACTCATTAGAGCTGGGTGAATGGTGGGAAGATATTATTTGCAAAGACATCAGTGAACTAAAGGCCAAATTTTGATTTGCCGTATTCATTCCACTTGTATATCTACTGTTTACTACCATTCAACTTTTATTGTGTGCTGATTACTAACAGATGCCCTTATTAAAGGAGCAATCCTTTAACAAAAGGACAGACTTGTTGAAATACACTCCTGATCCCTGGCCAGAGCAGTGACACAGATTATGAGTTCTGAACACACCCTACCCAACTAAGACAGAGCATGTGCATGCATTTACTTTGGGGCTTGATTGTCTTTCATTTACACTGGTTTCACAGGCCGTTATTCCACCCGAAACCAACAGAATTGATATACACTATAGCATGCTAAAAAAAAATCAGGCCTGACATTTGCAAATAGCATCATATAGTAGAAAACCAGAAGACATACCCTTTGATATATGAAAAGTTGCATATCTCCCTAAAACCTGAACATCATTCTGAAAAAGGGATCTGCTCTTGCACTTCCCAACTAGAACTGTGTGCACACACTCACATTGCAATTCTGTTTGTGGCAATGAATGGAGATAGATGACAAAAAAATTTTGGATCTGGGAAACTGCTTAACAGTACAGCATCAGAGGGACTCAGCCAGCAAAAGAACAGCAATTGCCTCGTAGGAAAAGAAGTCAATTAAGGTATAAGTGACCAAGAAGAGCTCTGTATGGCTCAAAAGTTTGTCTCTCTCACCAACAGAAGATATTATCTCACCCACCTTGTCTCTAATACTCACCTGAAGACTGACCAACCAGATGAGAAGATCTATCAGACAGAAGGGGACCAAGACAGATACAACTGTTGACCAACCTAGCCGACCAGACAGGGATCCACAACATAGCCAAACACAGGACAAATAAAGGTGAAGCAAATGCCAGCTGATCTGCATAAGCAGTATTTCTAGTTATTCAGGATGAAAACATTCCCTCTATGAACGAGGAATTTTGGTGTTACTATGACATTTTAAAATAGTAACAAGATTAAAAGTCAAATTACCTGTAAAATTCAATGTTTATAAGTGCATGGATCTTTAAGAAAAATGAAGTTGTAAACAATAATACACAGACTGTATTGAAAGCTCAATATACTAAAAAAAAAACAAGTTATGAATAAAAAGGTCATTTATTGTCCTTTCTTGAGCAACAGATTTCTCATAGCAACTTGCAACAGTGGGCTCTCTCTGCCTTTCCTGTGGTGTGTTAAGTGGTGTTTCATTTTGAAATATATTCTCTGCTGTATCTTCTCAGAAAGCCAGAAGTTATTGAATAAAGACACCAAATCTAGAACTAGACTTAGACTTTTAAAGTCGAGCTTTCTGGCTCAAAGTTGAACCACTATGAAGGTCAACAGTCGCAAAGGTTTTGGTTGCCACTTAAATTTATATAGCATTTGAATTGGGCAAGTAAAACATTCACTTGCTTTGTTAGGTGGCCATGCCACACTCCTAAGTTGCAGCCAAATGAGGGATTCCCCCCACTCCTGCACACATTTCACAGAATGGATGCAACATGACTTGACTGAGCACTGTATTGCAATGGTTCAGTAACATATCATCCAGTGTTGGTCAGGCTTCTTGCCCAGAAAAGCAGTGAACCATGTTACTAGCAAAGGTCAATAGCAAGTTTAAAAAGTTTTCAGTACGAAGTACTCTAGGTGGATGGCTCTTTGCAGAGATCTGTAGAAGTCATAACACAACACCTGTTATGTAGAGTATCAGCCATGAACACTGATTAGTTTTACAGATCTCAGCATGAAGCTAAGGAATGCTAAAGGCAGATAAAGGCTCATTTAATTTTGTCTCATTCAGACCTAAGTGAAGTCTAATAGGAAGGAATGCAAAGATTACCTGTTTGAGAAATTGTAAAGGAGGGAGAAAGAGTCTTCAGAAGCTCTAGCACTCAATCTGAGTTTGTTATTTTAAGATGACTGCTTAGCATCTAACTGTCCTACTGAATCATGAATAACCGAGTGCCTGAATACCCAGAAAAGTTACACCTCTACAAGGCTAAGATGTGAATTTAAAACCAAGTTATACAAGTACAATTCTCTGCATGGATACTTATTCTGATATATCTGAGTGCCTTTTTCAGTTTAGGTTATTTGTCACTTTGGAAGGGGTTTAAACTGAACTGGAAAAAGCTATTCTTATACCAGAATAAGAATGTCCACACAGGAATATTGGTTTAAACTATACCACATAAAGCTTTCCTCTGTACACAAGCTCTAAGACTAATTCCTCACAGGAGTGCCATGATTTGTTTACGACATTTAGTTTTCTCTCACTGGCGATGCTTGTCGTTGCCGATCCTTCTCTCTCTCTCCCCTGAAGAAACTCACCCACAGCTTCGGAACACTGGTGAGCCAGGACTCTTCAGATGGAGCTGTGCAGATTTTAATTATTTTGATGAAGGACAAAATGGAGACTGGGAAGCTAGAGGAAAGTGAGTAGTGCTCAAACAGAATTGCCTACTGGTTTTCTGGTATCTCACTGCAAGGTCAATGGGCTGGTAGAGCCAAAAACACAATGAAATTTAATCCTTACCTGTGAAATGAGTCTTGCTAGCTCACTTAAGTAATCCAGCTAGCATCAGCAGCTCCCACAAGCAGAGTTTTATTCATGTAATAGTGGAGTAGCAGTACCAGTTGTCACCTCATAACAGTGATATGAGGTCCATTTCATGGAGAAACAGAGGTCACTAAATCTACTAGAATAGTAATAGCACACCAGCTACTTGAACATTATCTACTTGAACATCACATTGGAGACCATATCTTGGGGGGACCATATATTAACTTTTGATAGCTAATGAGAGTAGAGCTGTGGTTGAGCCACAGAGCAAGTGACCATAATATAATTTAGACATCCTTCTACTATACAGAGACAATACTGAAGGCTCTGTTGTGGAACTACACTTTAAAAAACAAGAAGGTAGAAAAGACAGGAAATTGAAATCCAGATAATCTGTGCGGAAGCTGCTAAAGAATTAATCACAGAGGATGCCCATAAAAAAAACTAGCAAGATATCAAGGATCCATTTATTAAACAAGGCGCAAGTATTTATAGTACCCGCTTTAAAAGAAATGGAAAGGTTTTAAAAGCAGTCCTATAAAGAAAAGGAATAGAAAACTATTATGCCTCAGATTGAGCCAGGTTGTCATGATTCACATGAACTGCAGATCTGCCAAGCCGCAGCAGTAAAATACAATTAAAAGAGCTGTTTGGACAATCCTTTTCATTATGATACAGCCTGTGTGTTGTTTAAAAAGGAAACAAGAAGTTGGATTGGATTTAAGGGCTTTAGATCATTCCAGATAAAATGTCAAGAACTGTTTAAATACTAAGTTTGTATTGACTATCTTTCCAGTCTTGACAAATGTTGGTGGGATGATAGTCTCAGTGAGGGTCATGTGGTTAGCTCGCCATGATAATTAGGGAAGCGGAAAGGAACTTGGGGGGGTGGGGCACGGGGTGTGTGCAGGGGAACCCACAGGAAGCCTCCCTCCCACAAAAAATTTGCAGTTCTTGTGCTCAGATGGAGCAGGGCTACAGCCTCTCCTCAACCACCTTGGAAGCAAGCTGAAACTACATTCCCCCTGTGCAGCAACAAGCATCCTTTCTGTGCATGTAGAGAGAAGCTGCAGAAGGCATTGAAGAGAAAAAAAATAATCTACTGGCATTTAGCTTTAAAGAGTATGAAGAAATACTTATGAATTCTCTCAGGGTATGTAATAAAGATAATGCACTCGCAGAAGGGTATAAGTCGAAAGGTGTTGAAACAGAATTTTAATTATTCACCAGTACCAGAAAGTGTCCCCACAAGGGTTCTAAAATGATAAGAGACAAATCAAGTGAGTTAAATGTCAAAAACAAAGTAATCAGCTAACATAGGAGATGACGGGAGGCAGCCACTGCTTCCCATCTTTGAGCTAAGGCCAAACAAGATTGTTTGCCAGAGGCTGGGAATAGGCAACAGGGGATGGATCACTTTATGATTATCTGCACTGTTCATTCCCTCTGGGGCACCTGACATTGGCCACAGTCAGAAGACAGGATACTGGGCTAGATGGACCTTTGGACTGACCCAGTATGGCCACTCTTATGTTCTAAGTTCCAAATAGTTTAGACTCCTCATTCAGATCTGCCTCACATGGCTAGATTTTATGTATTTGTTATCTGCCTGATCCCTTTTTGAGAATGCTCTCAATAGAAGCATGTAAGGAGAATGTTTAGCAAGGCCTGAACAATAGACTCCAGGGTTTCATATGTAGCAGTCTGATTTGTCACTTTGACATTGAAGAACCTACCTACATTGTAGCTCTTCATCTAAAATGAACATTATTGAGATAATGGTCCATTTGGGCATAAACTAGGTATGATTTTCCACCTTGAAAGAAATTTACCAGAGCAGAACATTTAATATCTAGAGATGGATAGCCCTATTCTGGCACAAAGTACTGAACAACACACAGTGTTTTTGTGTAGTGTTAAACAGCCTGTCCTGGTTAAGAGAGGAAGTGAAGGCAGCTATTAAAAATAAGATATAACAAATGTAAAACATGTAAAGTAGATTACAAACACTATAAATAAGCTACAAGTGTAGAAAATTGATAAGGGAAGCTAACAACATCAGGGAAAAAAATCCACAGCTAGCAGAACTATTAAGTACATCTTATACCAAATAAATTCTAACCATGCTACAGGCCCATTAATAGATGGAAAAGGATAAAACTGTTAATGCAGAAAAAGCAGAGTGTTTAATAAATGTGTTTGATATTTGGTAAAAAGCATGTTGATCTACTCATATCACACAAGGACAATTAACTGTTTTCCAGTAGATTAGAAAGTGAGGATGTTAAGCTACTTGGGATAAACATTTTTATGTCAGGCCCAGATAACTGGCAGCCAAGAGTCCTAAAAAAAGTTGGCTGAGGAGACCTCTGATCTACTTATGTTCATATTTAAATAAACTCTTGAAATACTGCAGAAATTCCGGGAGACTGAAAGAGTGCTAATGTTGTGTCAATATTTAAAAAGTGCAAGATGATCCGGATAATTGTAGGCTGATTAGCCAGACATCAATCCTGGGGAAAAATGGAAAAGCTGACAGAGGATTTAGTTAAGAATTAATGGATGAGAATATGATTAATGTCAGTCTACACTGTTTTATGGAAAATGTGTCTTGTCAAACAAACCTGATTTAATTCTTTGAGATTACAGGTTTGGTTGATAAAGGTAACTATATAGATGTAATGCACTTTGATTTGGTACTACACTAATTATTAAAAACTAGTTTTCTTTAAAAAACCCACCAACAAACCAAGCCAAACAGTAAGGGTGATTAACCATTGGAACAAACTACCCAGGGACATGATAGATTTGCTGTCTCTTGAAATCTTCAAATCAAGACAGGATGTCTTTTTGGTAGATATGCTTTAATTATACACAAGTTATGGGGCAAATACTAGGGTAACTGAATGAAGTACTATGGCCTATGTTATACAGTCAGACTAGAAGATGATCTAACTGGGACAGATTTTCAAAGCTATTTGGGTGCCCTAGGATACAGATGGGCAACTGGTGGGATTTTCAGGGCATTTAGGCAGGGCAGCTGGACTCCACTCCCCAGTGGCAAGAAGCCCCGGTTGGCTTCCCCCACACTCCCGGCCGGGAACAGGGAGGCAAGAAGCCCCAGGTGGCTTCCCCCACTCCCAGCAGGGAATAGGGAACCAAGGTGTAGGCCTGAGATTTGACTCACCCCATACTAAACCAGCCTTGGGTGAAACTCAGGGATTTCACCACTAAAATTAAGGAAAAAATGCTCTACTATTGCTAAGATGCCCCCATTTCAGGAATGCCCCTAACAAGAATTAACACACCAAGGGTTGTAAAGTAGACACCCCCAGGAGCTGGGAAGTTTAGGGAGGAAACAAAGACCCCAAGAATTGGTAAAATAGATAATTTACACTGACCATCTACACAAACAAAGTTACAATTTGGGCATAAGAAATAAAATGTAAAAAGAGTTGAGCGGGGAAGAGAAAGGTGTCAGTGCGTGATTGGTTAAATGTTGTTACCTAGGGGTACTGAATAATGTGATAGGTAAAACCAGCTACCTCCTTTAACTTCACTAAACTTATGTACTGCAACAACAACAAAAATGCTCTTTGGGAACCATCTCCAGACTGGAATTTAACATCAAGCTGAAAGACTGACCACTGCACAACTGTGATGTGCAGAGGCATTGCTGGAACCCCCAGACGAGAGGCCACCTGGCCATCAGGTGAATTTTGTCTGTATATTGGGAGTGGTGAGCATAAGAATACATATGCCAAGCAAATCTCTGTGTGTGTTGCGAATAAATAGATGTTTAGAGCACAGCTACGTAAAGCTCTCACTGGGAAAAGATTCTGGAGACCCGTAAAGCCCTGAGGGAAAGGGCAAGTACTTAAATTGACCAGGTTTCTTCCTGAGCCCGTGGGTAAGGATAGGTGCCTTACACCCTGAGCCCTCGGAAGGGAAAGGGTGGGGGTGACTAAATTGATTGGGTTACTCTTTGAGCCCTGGGTAGGGTACAGGTGGGGTGCCCTAGGTGTTTTTTTTTTTTTGTGGGAACAAGGCGGGGGGAATGATAGCCCACTGAGACAGCAAAAAACAAACGAACCCCACACCTCATTAATTTTGAATTCTAGTGTACTTTTTTCAGTAGCTGAAAAACAGAAGGATGTGCCATAATTTAAGATGCACTCTTTAAGAGAAAAATAATGCTCACTTGGAAGCATTTCTAAATGGGAAACTCATTATTGTAATTGAGCTATTCATGATTATGAAAAAATAACTCCACAGAATAATTCCTTACCCAAGGAAAGTTGAGTGTCCTACCTGTCACTTTGGAATACAATGCTCTCTACAATAGTAAGAAGCAGCCTACCTCCACACATGCTTATTCTTTAAGATCAATTTACAATGGAGTGTTAAAGAACTAACTGATCTGAAAATGAAATTCTGAGATGAGATTCTTAAAGTACTCTTTATTAATATCCTCAAAAGTTGTAGAAACAACTTTGTGTAATATGAAGGCACAGGAAGACAATTTTGATAAAATATTCCAATTAAACAGTAACTTACAGTACAAAAGACAATTTTAATGCACATACAAACCCCAAATGTCTCATTCAAAAATATTTCACCAAGAGTTCATCAATATTAATGGGCAATGACTAAAAATATAAACTGTCATTGTACAATAAATATCTGATAGGTGCAAATTGAACAAAATTTATTGCTTTCCACGTAAGTGTTTTCCCTGTAGTTTTTTTTTTTTTTAAATTCTAGATTCCTTTCCGAATCAGCTTTCTCAATATATTTCAGAGGGAACTATAACCCTTAAACCAAATCTAACCAGGGACATTTGGTAGTTACAAGACTACCTCAAGTACTAATCAGAGCTGGCAGTGTTTTCTGTTACCCTTTAATAATCACACACAACTCAATCAGATAATGTGCTGGGTGTTTAAAAATCAACATCACTGATATGACAAGGCTTGCGTGGCAGCTAGTGTTATTTAATGTCAATTTTTCAATGTATTTTCTGCTAATAAGTGTATTTTGACAAAAAAAGTAGTGTAAAGCCGATTTAAAGACTCGTATCTGAAGGGAAAGAGGTTGCAGCACAGCTGGTAAAACAGCAAAAAACAAAACAAAACAAAACAAAAAAACCAAAACAGCAAATAGGAAAATAAAAGGTGCAAGATATTAGCTTCTGAAAACAAAATTAAGACAAGTGAGTTGCAGTAAAGTATGACTACATATGCAAAATGGATCCAATGTGAAAATCCAGAGCTGTGCAAAACAGTCATTAGTACACTCATCTAACAAATCTGAGAGAACTTTTGCATCTTTATATAGCGGTACTTCCCCCACCACCGCACTCACCTGCTTTGAGAAAAAAAAAGAACCAAATCAGTGTTGAATTACAATTTGCTTTTTTCTTTCACTCTGCTCCTACAGCAAAACTTTGGTCTAGCAGCAATTTCCATCTGTCTTTGCAGTAGTATTTAATAGCCATGCTGACTTTGTCATGAATGGTCATGCATACCCAGCTCATTCCAAATTGTTTAATACCATGATTTTGGTTAATTTACAACTGTTACTTTTTTCCTTTGTATATTTGCTTAGGAGTAGAATTTTATGACACTTCAGGTAAATGGAACACTACAGTAGCTATTGTATAAATGAAATAAAAAAAATCTTCCAAGGAAGTACCATTTGGATAGTGATTGATATTTTATGCAAATTCTTATTTATAGGAGCAATCTCAGGTTTACACTAGCCATTAAAGGGACCATTTTTACTGCAATTCAAATAGTAAAACTTATTTCAAAGCAAGGTCTGTAGCACGAACGTGGCATAGTCAGTTTAACGACTAAACCGATGGATAAACATTCAGTAAATTTCATTACATTGTGAATTCAGCAGATTTGTGAATGATACAGAACAAATGCTAACCTGCTAGGCATTTTCTTCAAATTTAAATTTGAATTTTCCTCAAGCACTAACTAGTAGCTTAAAGTTTCTCAAAAAAAGAGTAACTAAGGATGCACTGAAATTTAAATTTCCATAATGGATTAGCATTACTACAGTACATAATTCAGCTTTAAAACTAGTGTAGGGACTGATACACAACCATTTTCTTTGGTTTATGCTTGACTACACTGGACTAGTGATCTTATTTTTACACCTACCCTCAATTCCTACTGCTTTTTACTATATACTCCCCCACAAGTTAAAAATGACTGTTTGCTCATACAAACAATTCCCTGTTGAATGGCTATGTGTACATACTTGCATGGAAGGCTGAAATTTTGTACAGTAACTACATCATCAAGTGATACCTGCAACAGCAGAACTACAAAAATCACATATGAACGTATTATGGTTCATACAGGACAGCTGAGTCTGCTTTATGTCTATATCCTTTTTAAAAATGTAATACACACAGTAAGATACAGTGGTAAGAACTTAGATTAGACAGTAAACATGGGAATCCCGCACTCATAGTAATAATATACTGCACAGTATTAAATAAAACTTGTTAAATTTGAAACAATGCAACAGACACCTAGATTTACCTGCATGTATGTAAATACCACTTCAGTAAGGTGTTTGAACACAAAAATGAGACAACGACATCAGGAAAAAAGCCTTTAAAACAGGCCATCAGTCTAACTTGACTTTCCAAGTAAAAGCATCAGCTAGCTTCACAAAACTGTGATACTAATGCAGTTTTATGTAAAGTACCCTTTGACAGACAAGCTGTCAATTAAGCTATCACAGTCTTATCTCATCTGACCCACCCAGGCAATCAGGGAGAACAGTCAATAGTAGCTCAAGTTTTAATTAGATAAGTACCATGTCTGTTTACAGAGGAACATCCTCTAAACACCATAATATTTTATGGCATTTATATAATTGATCAGATAGTTTAATTTTTTTTAAAAATGTTTCTTTTGAATATGTGAGTTCAAAACCTCATTTTTCCATGTGTCTTTGTGATAGTGTTTTAGCCAGTGTTACAAAAAGGAGATTAATTCACCGTGGACTACCTCACATTATTACTTAATTGTGCAAGGTATTCACGTAGTTCTTTTGCAGCTTGGAATCTACCATATCGTTTCTTTGGGTTGGCACACTCATCCAGCAAGGCCTCAAGTCGGCCATCTTTGGCAATTTCAGCTGGAGGGTCATGAAGTAGTCCTCCGGAAGTGCCACGCCAGGTGGCATGTCTTGATAAAAGGTTCTGACAAATAGCGTAGTAATTGTGGTCCACAGTGGCACGAGCACAAAGAATCTCTTTCGAGAAGGACAAGCAAGCTTCTTTATCACAGTCATCAAACTTGCTCTCATACCATACATCCCAATTTTCAGGTTTATCTGTAAAACAAAAATGGCAAAATATCGTGGGTGAGATGGAAGGAAAACAATACATTTAATACAAAATACGTCTAAAGGCTTAGTCTGCAGGAAACCGGTAAGTAGAGCCAGGTGCAAAAAAAAAAAAAAAAAATCACGGAAGTTTATTTGCCAAAAAGAACCTAGTTTCAGTAGACCTAAAATCATTCACATATGACCAAACTAAAGAATTGAAATGTCAAAACAAAACACTGTTTTCACCCCCAACTCAAAATTTTTAATTTCTGTTTTGGGTATTTTAACAAAAGCAGAGGACTCGATTCACAAAACAGCATGAAGAGAAGTGAGCTGGTGGTGCCCTCCTTATAACTTTTAGCCCAGTGCTTAGGATACTGATCTGAAATGTGGGAAATCCATGTTCAATTCCCCTTCTGCTGACGTGCAGAAGAGATCTGAACTTGCTCTCTCACATTACAGGAGAGTGCCTTAGCCACTGGGCTATGGAATATTTGGGTATGGGCCTCACTCTTTCTTCTTGAAGCTGTTCTACTTCTCAAAAATAATTAAAGTCAAAGTCATTGCTCCAGTGATGATTTATAGCCTCGTGGTTAAGGCACCCACTAAGGATGTGGGAGATCCAAGTTCAAGTCCCTGCATGAGGTCATACAATTATTCAAGCCATTGTCCCTCACAACTTTCCTAGTTATTTGCTGTTAGGATATAGATATTCAGGCCTGTCTGCAAAGGCCTATACTTTAAGAATTTAGGTGTATTCTTATCACTTGGCTAGTTCTAGAAGTATAAAAGAAAGAATCAAAATCACTGTCTGCTGGTGTAAGGCCTTCTCTTACTGTGACAGTCTGAGGCCCTGTTCTTAGGCTAAGGCCTTTGGCTAAGCAGCAGAGGCAGCCATAAGCTGGGAAGCGAACGGTCACATCCTCACATTCCAAACTAGTCACATTGAAATAAGGTGCTATTGGGCTGTTAGGCACTATCAGGACAGGATTGTATTCCTATCACCTCCAGAGAAAGGGAAGTGCCTAGAAAATGTAAAAGGAAACTTAGTTTGATAGCATCCTGTCTGGCAAGAACTCACTTATCAATAGCTGGGATGTGAAATCCTCACTTCTGTATTGTCTTGTCATTATAGTTCCCACTTTGCTATTATTTGTCTGTATAATCTCTGTCTAGTTCTGTGATTGTTCCTGTCTGCTGTACAATTAATTTTGCTGGGTGTAAACTAAGTAAGGTGGTGGGATATAATTGGTTACATAATCATGTTACAATATGTTAGGATTGGTTAGTTAAATTTCAGGAAAATGATTGGTTAAGGTATAGCTAAGCAGAACTCAAGTTTTACTATATAATCTGTAGTCAATGAGGAAGTGAGTGGGCGTGGGTGGGAGGGGGAGATGGGAACAGGGAATGGGGGTGCGGAAATTGGAATCATGTTTTGCTAACGGGGGAAATGGGACGAGGGAATGGGGGTAAGGAAATTGGAATAATGTTTGGCTAAGGGCAGGAATGGGAACAGGGACACAGGTGTAAGGCTCTGTGGTGTCAGAGCTGGGAAGGAGGATACTAAGGAAGGAAACTGGAATCATGCTTGCTGGAAGTTCACCCCAATAAACATCGAATTGTTTGCACCTTTGGACTTCGGGTATTGTTGCTCTCTGTTCATGCGAGAAGGACCAGGGAAGTAAGTGGATGAAGGAATAAGCCCCCTAACATCTGCTGGCTAAATTTTTGTGAGGAAACCTTTTGTGCACATAAAATTTTAAGCTATAACCCGCATTTCAAGAGTCCTTAGACATCTCAGTGTTTCTACAAGTTGAGCTCTAAGTGGAATTTATAAAGTAACAATATCTTAAGGATCATTAGAAATGCTAAAAGGCATCAAGCAGTGAACAGCAGGATGTTATAATTACTCTACAGAGTCTAGTTTCCCATAAAAAAGACAAAACAAAAACACACTGATGGCTTTCTCCCCCAAGTACTATATTTTAACTATATAGATCCTTTAGAACTTCATTGGAAACCAAAAATATTGTAGCTATAAAAGGGTGCTTAAGTATAAATTTTATGTTGTGGCTAAGCCTTGATTTCATCCCCTATAAATCATTTATATCTGAAGAAAAAAGTGACCTGAATGCCCCTCCCTAGATAGATGTTAAGTTAGCCCTAAGGAGAAAAAAAAAATTCTCCTTTTTTTTTTAAAAAAAAGAGAGTGTGACGGCCAGAAAATCATCTAGAGTTTGTGTGTAGGGTGAATCAAGTGATAAACAGTAAACAAATAGGTGAAATCAAACCTTCCACACTTTGCTCAGGTATACATAACAGAACTCCTGACAAGTGTTGCAACAGTATCCTGGCAACCTTCCTTCTCTAGAGACTTCTGTCTAACAGAAAGTTTGCCTCTGACAAAAATAATTACCTTGATTACAAATGGGAAATAGCTGCCTTGAGCAATTCAGCAGGATACAGCAGCTCCCTCAGAGTTTCCTGGAAGAACTTATATTCCAGCTTCTCCCTAGAAGCTACATACTATTGCCTGGTTTGAGACAATTCCTCTTATTAGTGGGGAAATCAACTGTGTGTGTCCCCTTTTGGAGCCCTTAAGCACCTGTATTGCCTGATGTACACAGAAGACAAACCAGTGTTATTGGAAAGCAGTCTCTGGGCTAATAATTAGTTTACAGTTGTGATGCACTTACAATGTGTTGCTCTCACAGCAAGCTACTAAAGGCCAAGGGATGACTGTGATAAAAACACTGAAATAATTATGCAATGAAAGGTAGACTCAAGAGATAAGAAAAAACAGAATCTGAAAAAAGTTGATTCAAACTTAGCTAATTAAATTACCTCATGTTTGAGAGGTGAACGGAAAAATAAGACTAGACACTCATATACTAAGGTAATTGGATCGTGGGGACCTACAAATAAATACTTAAATAGATTATGGACCCCACGTATGGATTTGCTATGAAAGCAACCGAAAAGACTAATTGGGCCAGTCTTAAAATGTAGATACTTACAGTCACCTCAGGATAATAATACATAAGCTTCTTCACTGACCCAATTTTCCAAAAAGGAAAACTAGACATTTTATTAACAAGGTGAGACACGAAGTTTGCAATAGCATTTTAAAAATATTTCCCAACACCTAGACATTACCTGGGCTTGGGGGCGGGGAGGAAGAAAGGGGAAATCTGGGTGCACGTCTGAGTTTGTGGAGTCAGTACTGAAACTGTGGGCTATCCAACATATTAAAAGGATTTATTGGCATCCCCTGCTGGGATCTGATCTAAATACATTATGAGAAATATGGACTAGTGAGTGTTATTAAAAAAATATTGCTTTGTATTGAAAGACTGCACAGGAGTGAAAAATACAGTCTAGAATTTAATTCAATGATATTAATTGTATTTGCAAAGTTTGAATAATCCACACATCCGAGGCAAACAGGAGTCATTTGGGCTACTGCCATGAACTCCTGTAGAATTTAAGTTTTCATTTTAAAGGTTTCCAGTCCTTAGACTTGTAAAATTAACCTATTCAGTTGAAGAAATTATAAACCAATATAATGCTATCAAAGTCTACAGCCTGACTATTCAAGGCCTCTGTTGCTACCTTGAGTTTCTGCAGCTTGCAAAAAGGACAATTTTTCACTGGTGCTATTCAGAACTCTGCACCAGAGAGTGTTACTGAAGAAATTCTGGTCAATTTTTCTTGGCTGCTGCTTTGTTAAGTTCTGTGCTCAGCAGAGGTAGTGACGGACACTATTTATGGAAAATGAGGGCCCAAAGACAAAGTCTGGAACAAGGGTAGAACAGACATCCTGTCTCTCCTAGCAGCCAGGAGATTGGGGAGGGGAATAGCAGTGGCTTCTATCCTCACCCATCCTGAGCCTCTAGGCTGCTGCAAGCCAGAGGAACCAAGAAATTGAAACAGAACATTCCTGCTTCATTATAGCTATTAGAGAGTTATTGGAGGGAAAGGATATCAAGTTAGATACCTATTAGCTGGAGGCTGTTATAGGTCAAGGGATAGATGGAATCCCAGCACTATCCCTTCACTCGGTAGCTGGGGGATAGAGTCAGTTTGCTTCACCCCGAGCGTCACCAAGAATAGCACAGAAGTAACCCCAATTCAGATATTTTACATTATGTATAAATAAAATGGGAGAAGCTTAGCTGAATCAAGTAAAGAACCCAACATAAAGGGGAAAAAGCACATGACTTGAGACAGAAGGAAAAGAGTTTGAAACAGAAAAAATACCATTATAGGAAAAAGGTGGAGTGAAGCCACTTTGAACCATTTAAAAAAAAAAAAAATAAAGACTGCAACAACTACTTTTAAGCATGATTAGCAGACATCAAGTAATTTTGCCCCCTCTCCCCCAGCTTTGTGTATTTGTAAAACAGGAATACCAGCAATATAGAATTCAGGTGATTCTTACATATACCTGAGCACCTGTCAATTTTGATTTCTACAAGTATGTGAAAGTTCTATAGTTCTGTTATAGATCAATTACTATACTATTTGTAGAATTAAAAGTCCCTGTTTCAGAAATTCACAGCATTCATATTCTTTTAAGACAAATTGTAAAAGATGAAGCAGGACGGACATGAGAGGAAGAACAACTTACTCTGTTTGATTAACCTTTTGTCTGCCACCAGAACATTTTCTGCATCTACAATGATAACCTTTCCATCTCTAGGACCAACTGCAAAGTTGTCAAAGCTGACATCAAGGAGGTAGAGTGCAAATTCAAAGTCATTGTTTGTCAGTTGTTCTGCTATTTCCATTAATTGCCAGGCCAAGTCCACTCGTTTTTCCCATGGTGCATTGAAGTAACTCCACAATTCTTCTCCAACATAGTTGACAGCCACCATTCTTCCACATGCTCCCAGGTACTTTGCAAATGGCCAGCCCTCATCAGATGGAAAACTCTGCATATGAACAGATTTTGTTGTTAATACTGAGTAAATAGAGAACACCAGTATATTTTAACAGATTTAACTCTCAGGGAATTACAGACCACAGCACTCACTGAGGATAAGCACATTCCAATTAAATTTTAATAGTTCTGAAAGAATAGTTGCAAGTGCGACTATACCTCTAGCACTGCTATCATAACGACGTCACCAGAGAGTGATAAAAACCATCAGTTTCCTTGAATGGAACTATTATGCATCAGCAGCTAAGGCTGCATTGCATTACTGATTTCAGTTTAACAGGAACTTTAAACCTTTCTCTTGTAAAAGTCTCTTTGAAATCCAGCACAGCACAGCCACCACCAGCACTCAGTTCAGGGGAGGAGGAGGTGTACCAGTCAATGAGATAGTTCTCTGAGCTGTAAGACATCTGTAGTTCAAATTCCAATGCAATTCACTACCCTTCTTAAACGGTTAAAACCATGAATCCCAACCTAAAAGGCATTCAGGGAGGATCTGCTGCATACTCCTCCCTGCCCACCCTCATTTTAAGTAAGTTATCAGAGAGTTCACACAGTCATTTCAGGCAGAGAACCTGGGCCTCTAACATGACAAACCCCAATTTTATCCACTGCATCAAGATGCCTTTCAGAGTGACACAAAACAGTCTGCTTAGTCTATCTCTAACCACTATAAAACACATTCAGAGTTAGGGATGGTGATCAGGAACCCTGGATTTTAATATAATCTACTACAAAGGTTTCCCCCTAGGAAAGTGCATGCCAAGTCCTTCTTCAGCAGCTGGCCATACAAGGGTCTAGCAATTACTTTAGCAGCTCAAAAAGCAAAGGTCTAAACTACAGCTCTGTAGGTGATCAGGTTGAAACTCTGCTGTTGACCTATATATTCATATATGGAAGACCTCAAAATAATTATATATATTTTTTAACTTAACTATGGGATGAAATCACCAAAATTCACATTTCAGTCATCAGTAACAAATTTTGCCTGTATAACCCATTAGTCAGAGTATGTGTTATGCACCTCCCATGTCGAAACCACAGAGGATGAAAGTCTGATAGGCTCTTGAGGTGAGAGCTGGCTCTTTAATACAAGCTGTAAAGAGTGATGCCTTTAGCTCTGGAGGTCACTGGTTGTCCTTAGCATTGGCCAAGATGGCAGCTGTCACACTCATAGGTATCTACATTGTCATAGTTGAAAGCTGAGAGATATGCTTCATGCTGGCAGGGACAGAGCACCCCGAGGAAGGGGAAACAATAGGTAGACCTGCTAGTGTAATGCACACATAAAACTAGTTGCTACAGCTTGTCCTGGTTGTATCCAGAGTTCCAAGAGAAGCTACACAGTGTTTCATTCAGGAAGCAAGTGATAACAGACTTCTTTAGACGTTCCCTCCAGTTAACAGTTTAGGTCATCAGTACTAAACGTGAAGAGTTGCTTTTAGCTCAGTTACTTCCAGTAACTTTAAAATTGGGATAAAGTTTTAGGCTATGGCTACACTACAGAGCTTACAGTGGCGCAGGTACAGTAACTCCTCGCTTAACATTTTAGTTATGTTCCTGAAAAATGCTACTGTAAGCAAAACCATATTAAGCAAATCAATTTCCCCATAAAAACTAATGTAAATGGGGTTGGGGAGGTTAGGTTCGAGGGAAAAAAAATTTCACCAGCCAAAAGACTATTTTTTTTTTTTATACACACACACACTCAGAGTACAAGTTTTAAACAAGCAATTTAATACTGTACACAGCAATGATTGTGAAGCTTGGTTGAGGTGGTGAAGTCAGAGGTTGGAATATTTCCCAGGGAATGCCTTACAGCTAAATGATGAACTAGCACTCGGCTGAACCCTCAAGGGTTAACACACTGTTGTTAATGTAGCCTCACACTCTACAAAAGAGCACGAATGGCGGGAGGAGACACAGCACGGCAGAGAGAGACCGAGACACACCGTGTGTGTGCGCGCGTGCTAACCCCACTCTAAGTACATTGCCTTTTTAAGTAGATCAGCAAGTTGAGACAGCAGCTGCTGCCAGCAAGTTCCCTCCATCCTGAGCCCTGTCATGCCCCTCCCACTCCACTCTGTGGAGATAAGGTACAGGAGCAGGGGGAGGGAAAAACCCTGACATTGGCACCCCCCCACACACACAGCAAGCAAGAGGCTCCCAGGAGCAGCTCACAGCAGTGGGGGTGCGGGGGGAACGGGACGGGAGGGGGACGGGGACGACACAGCTGAACTGCCAGGCAATTGATAGCCTGCTGGGCAGCTGCTGCACAGGGAACTTAGGGGACCTAATAGGGGGGCTGCTGGCCCACCCTAGTTCCAAGCCCCCACCAGCTGGCTCCAACGGGCTGCTCTTCCTGCAAGCAGTGGACAAAGCAAGCAGCTGCCAAATGACATTATAAGGGAGCATTGCACAACTTTAAAGGAGCACGTTCTCTAATTGATCAACAACAAAACAATGTTAACCTGGCCAACGTTAAGTGAGAAGCTACTGTAAGCCAATGGGAGACAGCTCTCCCATCAACTATGTCTACACCACCACTTATGTCGACAAAATGTATGTCCGTTGGGGGTGTGAATAAGCCACCCCCTGAGAGACGTACATTACACGGACCTAAGCACCAGTGTGGACAGTGCTATGTGGGCAAGAGTGCTTAGGTTGGTGCAATTTATATTGCTCAGGGAGTGGCTTATTCACACCCAATAGTGACATAACTTATACCAACAAGCTGCAGCATGTACATAGCCTTTTTGAAGCACATCAGAACCTTTCTTTCCCTTAAGGATAGTCAACACAGTCAGAAGCAACTTCAGCAACAGTTTCTGCCTGTAATTCCAAAGCAGGAGGAGCACTGTTTATCTACTTAACTCCATGAAAACAATATAAAAAAAAACCTAGGAAATTATCAAATAAAGATGAGGTTTAGTGACACAGTTGCACCAGGACACACGCCATCCACCTAATACCTGAAAAGCATGGAAATATTAAATTAAGAGGAAAGACTTGGGCATTCTTTTCAGCTTCATATGGTTATCACTAGCATTGCAGGCACGCACATACTCACTCCATAAGGCTTTCACTTCCACCTCCAAATGCATGCCAAAAAGTAGGTATGTTCCCTAAATTAACTGAACTTGAATATGGAATACGAGAGAGATGTTGATATCAAAGCATGAGGTCACCGTTCAAGTTTCATGTTTTGAGTGCAAGTTTGATGCAGCAAGGATACATATTCCTTTTTGGTATCTGTTAGAGAGGGAAGCCTTATGGAGTATTATAGTCAATATGTACATGGAAAGGAACACACAACGTCACTATTTCCATGTTTTTAGGGTTCTGGGTGGATGGGGTGCATCCTGATGCAACCAAAACTGTCAATAAATAGTTTTTGTTTACTATGCTTAAGGATTTTTAGATCTTTATGGAGACTCTAATCTTGACTCCATTAAGACTAAGTGCCATATTATTAATATCAATATTTAAAATTACCATAGTGCCAGAAGCCCTAGTCATGGACCACTTAAACGGGGATTCAAACTTTACTTGTGGCACCTTAGAGACTAACCAATTTATTTGAGCATAAGCTTTCGTGAGCTACAGCTCACTTCATCGGATGCATACTGTGGGAAGTGTGGAAGATCTTTTTATACACACGAAGTATGAAAAAATACCTCCCCCCACCCCACTCTCCTGCTGGTAATAGCTTATCTAAAGTGATCACTCTCCTTACAATATGTATGAAAATCAAGGTGGGCCATTTCCAGCACAAATCCAGGGTTTAACAAGAACATCTGGGGGGGGGGGGGGAGAGGAGGGGAGGAAAAAACAAGGGGAAATAGGTTACCTTGCATAATCCCAGTCTCTATTCAAGCCTATGTTAATTATATCCAATTTGCAAATGAATTCCAATTCAGCAGTCTCTCGCTGGAGTCTGGATTTGAAGTTTTTTTGTTGTAATATCACAACTTTCATGTCTGTAATCGCGTGACCAGAGAGATTGAAGTGTTCTCCGACTGGTTTATGAATGTTATAATTCTTGACATCTGATTTGTGTCCATTTATTCTTGTACGTAGAGACTGTCCAGTTTGACCAATGTACATGGCAGATTATCAGACGCATTGTAAGGAGAGTGATCACTTTAGATAAGCTATTACCAGCAGGGGAGTGGGGTTGGGGGAGGTATTTTTTCATGCTTTGTGTATAAAAAGATCTTCTACACTTTCCACAGTATGCATCCGATGAAGTGAGCTGTAGCTCACGAAAGCTTATGCTCAAATAAATTGGTTAGTCTGTAAGGTGCCACAAGTACTCCTTTTCTTTTTGCGAATACAGACCAACATGCCTGTGACTCTGAAACGATTCAACCTTTGTTTTCTTTCTATAAAAATTACAGCATATCCTCTCCCGCCCCCCCCCCCTTCAAAAAACTTACAGGACTAATTTTGAGTAGAGAATGTGGTTTTCTGTGAATTTACAAGTAAATCCATTAGTTTAAAATTAAAATTAATTAAAGCCTGGGTTCTTTAAAAAAAATTAGGATCTTCAATTTTTTCTTTGTCCTGAACAGAGTACAGACTCTTCAAACTTTCCATATAGGTTGAAATCTCTTGTGCACTGACTACATTTGACAAAATCAGATCATAATTAAGTTATCTATTGTAACCTGTGTAATAGCAGTTATATATACAGATAGGCTCAGGTAACTTTTAAGTGGTTCCATTACGAGACTGAAAGTACAGTAACAACTAGCCACCATTCTTCCTCTAAATTAGGATTCAGAGACATATCTCTATCTGAACCCCATTTCACATAGCACATGTCTCACTAATAGTCCTCCAAAACAATAATTAAAAATTAAGGGTCAGTTTCACCAGTGTGCTTCGACTGGTTTGCAATGCAAAGCAGCTGCAAATACAGATTAGCTGGCTGGGTAATCTGGCTGCTTTGGTGTACTGGTGAATTTATCCTTACAATTAAAAAAAAAATATGGTTGACACTGTGCGTGTATCTCAAACCATAGGAAATACTGCATAGTTGCATATTCTCTGGGTTTAT
Organism: Lepidochelys kempii; assembly: GCF_965140285.1. Lineage (NCBI taxonomy): Eukaryota > Metazoa > Chordata > Testudines > Cheloniidae > Lepidochelys > Lepidochelys kempii. The sequence continues at coordinate 31,492,458 of NC_136388.1, forward strand.
TTATTAGGGTTCTACCTGAATTTAATAGTTAAACCTAAGGAAACTCCCAAACAAAAATCTATGTTGAAATGGAGTAAAGATTAAGAGTCTCTCTCTTTTAAAGGGTTAAAGAATAAAATCAGTTTCCTCTAATCTAGGACTACAAACACTGAAGTGTCTTAAACATAATCAGTATCGCTACACAGCATCACTTCAGGGTAAAGTTAAAGTTGTCTGGGTGTCTTAGCTGTGCATTTCCATACTGTATCATGTTTGGATTTCTTTGAAGGGTAACCACAGCTGTTAGATAGACAGGGTGGCCTACTGCAAACAGCACTGGACTAGGACTCTGGAAACTAGACTCTGCCAATGGCCTGCTGTGAGACCTTAGGCAAGTTACTTTATCTCTGTGCTTCTGTATCCTCATTTATAAAATTTGGATAGATACCTACATCCATTATAAAAAGCACTTTTGACTCTACAGATGCCACACTATAAGGGCTAGGTATTACTGTTATTTGATGACATCATTACAGGGCAAAAGTAAGGTTCTACTGGTGTTGGATCATATTAAAGAAGTTCTGTATTAAAATCACAAATGAGTTTGATTCCCCAGAGTTTAAATTCCAGGGTATTACTAATGAAGAGGTCTCTTGGTTTTTGGTACTGTTTCTCTCCCTCTATGTGTGAAACTTGCAAGCTGCTAATTGTGTTAGTACATTCTAAGACAGAGTCTGTTCTCAAAGCAATTCACAAGAGAGAGAGAGACTCAAAGCAATACTCTAACAACAGAAACAGCACCCAGAGACTCCCCGCCCTTTTGTTGTATTAACAATTGTGATTAAAATAGAGATAGAGGATGTATGTGGATGGATGCTTGGTGTGGATAATAACTGAACGATCAGGGAGGTGCCAGCCTAAGAATCCAGTGTCCATCGGCTGAAGAAGGCGTCAAGTGGAAATAACCAGAGGGACACCCGCCCCCCCTCAGAGGGCAGACTGGAATCCACCCAACAGCCTCAAGGATGGGAGAACCAAAGAACAAGATAACATCTTGGAGCCGTCAGGAATGTGCTATCTGCTGATTGATTCAGCAACAGCATGATGAAGCAATTCCCATAGACTGGCATAGGAAGAAATTCCTATAAAAAATAGACTCTAAAAAGTGAGAACTTTGGGGTCTGATTCTGCAAACCAACTTCCAGGAGCATCAGATGAGCATCTGACAAGGCCCTGCTCCCTCCTCATGTCCAGGCCACCTGGCCAGTGGCTTGGCATGAGCAACTCTAAGGCTGGTAACTATGATAACAACCTTGCAGAACGTGTGTGTGTGTATGAATGAATGTGTGAATAAATATGAGATTGAATGGAATGTTATAACTATAACTAACTGCTTACTAGGATTCTTTCTGTATTCACAGTAAATGTGGTATTTTGCCTTTTTCCCTTTAATAAGATCCTGCTGGTTTTTATTTTATTGGTATAACACTGGTGTCAAAGGGCCAGTTATACTGATTCAGGGCTCGAGAAATCCAGTCACCCATTAACTGATGGCAAGCGAATTGCTGGATTATAGGGTTTAAGTCATTAATTCCTGCAAAATTTAAGCCCTTGTAGGTTCTAGACTTATGATTGGGAAGGTAGCCTTCCTAAATGTGAAGAAAGTGTAAACCAATGCAGTGCTGTCTTCTTCATTCTACAGACATTTTAGCGTTTGTTGCTGTTCACGGTTTTGCAAAACACCAGGAAAATGAAGTTAACAAGTCCTTGGCCAATAACATTGCTGCTTTAACTCTGGATCACAGTAAATACCAAGAATCAGTCTGCTGTTGCTGCAGCAACGCGGAGCTAATTATTCACGGGACAGGCCCTGCTCCTCCTCCCACTCCACCCCAACCATGTCAAAAAAAAGTTGGGGGAGGGTTAGCGCAAGGGAGACCTCACAGCACTGCAGCTGCTGGGAGGCTCTCAAAGAGGGGAGTCAGCATCTTCTCCCTTCCAGTAGCTGTGGGGACCGTAGAGCTACAAATGGACATAAAAAGAGCCAATAGCTTAGTCCTGGATCAACATATGTAAGAATCCTGGAACACCCTCACTTTCCCAGTAGCTCAGGCAACAGAAGCAGGGGGCTGGCCCTGTGCTACTTACTAAGTGGTTGCCCCTGAACCTCACTGCTAAGCCAGTCCACTGTAATCTTTTACGGTCAACATTTGGGTTGTATACACGCACATTAAATTTCTCCGGTCTCACACTAATGCATCTGGATCTGCGCTCTACTGCAGGCATTGATCTTAACCTGAATTTACTCATATTTAACAACAAACAACAAAAGACTTTACCAGTTTGTGTTCAATTCTAATTTACACAATTTAACTGATTTTAATAGATTCTCACTAAGTACAAGACATTTTATCATTGTGTAATCATTGAAAAGGTTCAAAGAGTGTTTATACTTTAGCCATGAGTTCAGCTTCATACTCAATGATTTCTAAAGAAAACAGACACAGAATTCTAATAATTTACTAATACCATATACTTACAGACGCAATACCTACTCCTATTCTAGATTCCCCTGCTTATACATCCAAGGATCACATTAGTTCCTTAGCCATAGCACCAAACTGGTCTTCATATGCTACACATACTTACTATGAGATTCAGCATGATCAGTGCCTCCTTTAAGAGATCCTAGGACTGGCTTGCTGTATTTAAAAAGTGAACCTTCCAAACATAATGTTGGTGCAACAACCACACACCATATTGTAAAACAGATATATTTATATCTTTGTGGCAACAAAAAGTTCTTCTGACAACAAAAGTAGAGGGACTCCTGCCAATGTCTGCACATGTACAAACAAGCTCTCTGCTTCTGGCTCCTTTCCAACTGGCATGTAATAGTCAAATCTACATTTCATTACCCAAATCAGTAGCACAAGAAGGGGAGATATATATTATATTGCTGAATATGACACTTTTTAGCAGTTTTAGATTCACTGTGATTTTGAAAAGAATTGTTAACTGGAGTGCCGATTTGTACTCTTTAAGCAGAGGTGTAACTTTTGGTACTTTATTACCTTTTGAAAATATTTGCATAAATAAAATCATTATGTCTGCTACAACAAGAAAAAAAATCTCACTTTGTACTGTTTTAAAAGCCAAAAAATGCATACAAATCATACAACAGAATTCCCACTGCACATGTTTAGCTGCCGTTATAAACAAAAGCTAAATAAAAATGTTGCTAAAATCTAACTACTGAACTATAAATAGCACAGTTCTGAACCAAATGCTTGAATTATTAGTATTGGGTACACCTATATAATTAAATACTTATATTTGTTTGAAGGCAAGCTTACTGTCAGATCTGCATCTAAACAAAATAGGGTTAGCATGACTCTTAAAACCTCTTCCACCCACAGCTCAAAAACAGCTACTTGGTTATAAGTGCGCAACTTTGAGACGCTTGCTAGCACACATTTTACACTCAGTCATGATAGCAGACCAAAGAAAAGCATTCAATCAACTGTTTAAGAGGTGCATTTTTAATACAGATTCACTGACAAAAATTATGATTAAGGCAATATATAGCATAAGAGAACATATTAGTATTTTTCCACCTGTAAAGAAATTCTCCCTCTATGAACGAAGACAAGGATAACAGGCAACTGACAAAAAAAAAAAGTGTGAATCAGTTAACCTGTTGGAACAACTCATTTCCACCACTCCACCTAACAATTTAGATGTTCCTAATCAGATTTCTTAATAGCAGTGGGAAACCCACTTTCAAGCACTATTTTAAAAAAGAAAAGGACTATCAAAAGAGAATATAGCATTTACCTTATTAAAAGAACACTTGTTAGTCCAGAAAAGATGTAATTACTTATTTTATGTAAATTTACCTCACCGAAGTGTAATCTACATTAATACAGTGTGGTTTTGTCCACCCCCTTCAGGAACAGAAATAAAGCACTCCATTGCAAACTTTGCCATAAGCCTATGTAGGAGGCAGCACAGTGCTGCACTGACCTAGGAGTATTTATATAATGTCGCTTGCAATGAGGCAGCTACATTTTGTAACAGTGAAATTACACCAAACACAGTGTAGAGAAGCCATATACTACAGAAACTAAGTCAGGCCACTAGAATCCAAGGGTCTTAAGGTTATCAAGAAAAGCAAATCTGTGGACATTTGCATCCATGTGACCAAAGTCTCTTGCTTTTCAAGAAGATCTAATTTCATTGGCTGAAACTCAGAGCAATGAAAAACAATCCTGATCCTTATGTCTGAAAGTTATTCTTATATAAGTTAAACTCAGTGGTATATGTCTCGGGGTAAATTTATGTGCTTGAAGCTGCTGCAGAAGAAATAAATGCCAGATTTACCAGTCTACAGTGGGGGTGCGGGGGGAAATCAACCTAAGATACGCAACTTCAGCCACGAGAATAGAGTAGCTGAAGTCGATGTATCTTAGGTCGACTTACCTCGCGTCCTCACAGCGCGAGGTCGACTGACGCTGCTCCTCCGTCGACTCCACTTCCACCTCTCGCCACAGTGGAGTAAAGGAGTCGACAGCAGAGCGATCGGGGATCGATTTATCACGTCTACACTAGATGCGATAAATCGATCCCCGATACATCAATCACTACCTGCCATACCCTTCGCTTCAATGCTTGGATTCTGCCTATATAGCAGTTTAAAAATGGATAGTCTCTTGGACCACTTTACAGAGTTACTAGATGAGGGCGAAAAAGAGTGAATATATCAATGATTGGCACAAAATCAATTCCACACAAGTGTGCATGCCTGTTTAACAAAGCTTTAACCCTCAAGATAGTAGCCTTTCAAGATAATACTTTTTATAAAAAAGAAACACACTCATATTGTGACTTTTCCACAAGCCTGCCCAAATAAGATGCAACAAAGCACACTAAATCACTTGATGCAAATATGAATGAACGGCCCAAGCAGAGACTCTCCCTCAGGTTATTTGCTCTCCACTAAAATATATTTACTCCACACACCCATTTGGTAGGGGACCTAGGACAAAGTTTCATGGGTATAGTGATATGCTCCCATCCTGCAAGAAGCTCTGCAGTGTAAGCGTATGTGGATGAGATCCATACTGAGGATTCAACAGACAGCACTGATCAGCTCTAGATTGCAAGCCTGACAAATATTATCCATTATATTTCTGGAATCAATTTTCATTTGAGTTTGAAACAAGTTAGGTACCCTCTGTTCTGACTCCGTCTTATCTGGTTTTAACAGTATCATTTTAATGTATATTAAGGCGAAGACTAAACAAACAAACAAAAAAAAAGAGACCAATAGACTGACGCTAAAAACCATTAAAATAAAAAACAAGCAATCTTGGTATTTGTTCACAACAAACAAAATACAAATGAATGCCTTTAGACACTCACAGCAGCAACAATTTTTTATTTTAGGGCATGTCTACACTGACCCACTGCAGCGCATATGTTAAAGATACTCTATGCCAACAGGAGAGAACTCTCCACTTGGCATAAAAAAAAAAAACACACCCACCACTCCCACAAGCGGCATAAGCTATGTTGGTGGAAGAAGCTCTCCCAGTGACAAAGCGCTGTGCAAACTAGTGCTTATGTCAGTGTAACTTACGTTGCTCAGGGGGATGGAATACTCATACCCCTGAGCGACGTAAGTTTTGCAGACATAGGAAATATTGTAGACATAGCCTTAGTTTACCAGTCAGTTTTAGACCATAGCCGAAAACTGAGAAAGCCACAAATTTTCCAGTTAGACAACTAAAATTGTCTGCTAGCAAACAGACTAAGTCAAAATCCTTTTGCCATCCTGACTAAAGTAATCAAAAAAAGATTTGTGTGGAGGTAGAGCACAGATATTCATACAGGTAAAAAAAAGCATCCCACCAATTTTTGAAAGTGAGTTCAGTGTTTCATGTCACTATGTAGCTGTCTGTAGATAAAAGGTTGCACTAAGAAAACACCTGTCACTAAACTGTGTAGTAATAACTTGAATTGTTTTTGTTGCCACATAGAAATGAAACTCAATTTACAATCCTAGTTAGGCACCAAAGAAATTAACATTTATATAAAAAGTATGTTAAAATAGATATCAATTTCAGCTACAAACTAGGATTTAATTTAATTTAATATATATATATATATATATTATTGCAAACAGGGGCTTTTTTGTTTTAAACAAATTTTTAGTTGGAGATGTAAAAAATATTTATGAAAGTGTTATCAATACCATTTATATTTTGAGGATCTAAAATTTCTTCTTCAACCTGCCACATAAGTGGATGAAACATGCAACTTCTAACCAGGTAAACCCTTTCTTATTGTTTAAACACAGAACATATTATGGAAGAGTCACTGAAGCTTATAACACTTTTGGTACTCAGAGATGTAAAACTGTACCAAATCATATGCAGTCCTGCAATTTGTTGTACTACAAAAATTAGCATGAATTAGTGAATCAAAAATAGAGTCAGTCTATAAAAGCTTGTTTAAGATTTACTAGTAAGGATGAAGTAAAAACATGCTACTGCAAAACAAATAAAAACATTAGTATTTTTACACTAGACCTCAATAATTAAACTATGTAAGTGATGATTCCCTAACTTCTATGACTTGTACAGAAGTGTACCATGCTTAACTGAAGGGTAAAGCAGAACCTTCAAACTGGCTAACGCAAAAACTGTCAGTCAATTGTGACAGTATGCATTACATAAGCACTGCCACTTTAGGAGTAATCCATATGTCAAATAGGCTTCCAGCTAAGCTTCCAATCTCTGATAAAAAGTTTTATAATCCTCAAGTCACTAGATTTAGTAGGTTTCAGAGTAACAGCCGTGTTAGTCTGTATTCGCAAAAAGAAAAGGAGTACTTGTGGCACCTTAGAGACTAACCAATTTATTTGAGCATAAGCTTTCGTGAGCTACAGCTCACTTCATCGGATGCATCCGAAAGCTTATGCTCAAATAAACTGGTTAGTCTCTAAGGTGCCACAAGTACTCCTTTTAGATTTAGCAGATGATTAAAGTCAGCTTTTCCATTATAAATCTAAGTTCAGTGCCTAAACGTTTATATTTAGTTACAGCTATAAGTTAACGAAAAAGCACAGATCAGTAATGCACAGATCCGATACTGAAAGCATTTCCTCAACCTGAAGATAGAATATGCTTTTTGTGTATATTAAAATTAAGCAGACAGTTTTTTAGGAGATAATCCACAGAACATAATTTGGCAAAGTCTTCCTTTATACTGTCTGGCTACAAACAAACAGCTAACATTGATTACTATTGTTAATCTCTTCAAAGTTTTTATTGACAACAAGGGAATCCTCCAAGAAGAGAAAATTCTTAGAACAAATCTCCAATTCCCACTCCCACTCCTTCCTTACCCACTGCAATTGAAACAAGTACTGAATATTTTAGCTTTATAAAATAAAAACCACCAAACCTTTCAAAACATCTGAGAGCAGTATACCTTTAGTTCTTACGAAGTAAGAAGGGTCTCCTATATGCTACCGTCACAGTACAAGTTTCATGATAGAGAACGGAAATTCTTATCTATATTTTTCCCCAGTTAATATTCTTCTGATAATTGCACTTATCAAAATTGAAAAGAGTGAAGTGAAAGCTAGATGTGAAGTCTAGTTAATTCAAAAAGTTAACGTAAACACATTTGTTACGTTCCAAGTTAGTTTTCCCTTAAAATGACGTAGCTTCTTTTTTATGATTTGAAAGAGCATCCAACTTCAATAAGATCTCCAAAAGATCTAATTTTATGAACCCTCAATGCTCCTGAAACTAAAACTAGACAGAATTACTCTAACAGAATGTTTTCTGATGAAAAATGCCAATGTATGCTGAATTAAAGGCAATGTGTGCTTTTCCTGGGCAGCACATAATGTTTAATTCCTTAGACACGTAGGGACACTGTAACTTTAGTATTCCACATGGTTAAATTTGTCTTTGTAATACTGGGTAAAAACATATTAATTCAACCATCTCCATCCATCTTCTGGTCACAATTCAAAAGAGAAAATTCAGTTACAACACATTAGATATTAGTATCTAATTCACAGTAAAGGTCAAGTTGTCCTCAGTGAATAGGAACAACAGGATATAGGGAAAGATTTGTTTTCACACCATTCCATGTTCACTGGTTTCTGTCTTCACGACAGTTTCTCTCTGGAAAGTTTCTTTTAAAAGCAAAGAAAAAAAAGTTACAGAATTGTAAAAGTAATCTAAAGGACACAAGCTTTCAGATTTTAAGTAAAATCCAGGCAATAGGGAGGGGAAAAAAATCTTAGTAATCTATGCCTACCCTATTCAGTCCTGTAAAAATCCACATGACAGAGTATCCCATGATTAACAGGCCACACAACTTTATAAAATCCTCCAAGAAATCTCAAGTTACTATTTTTTAGTGTGGCTACCTATGCATAAATGTTGACATATTTCATTATTTTAAACTTGTTCTGCAAATCTGCAGTCATTTCCCAGAATTACTTCAGTTAAAATGCTGATACATTTAAGTCTAATTGCTTCAGTCTTTTAGAAAGTCACTTCACCTTTTCCAAAATTTCAAAATTTGCAAAACTCAAAATAGCTTATTTGATGGGAATGCATAAGAAAGCATTTAAAGCGGATACTAAGTGGTGTAAGTATCACATTTCTTTGTTTGCAGTGCTAATTTTCAAAACTAAGACTTACACTGAACCTGTATTTACATTTGCAAAAACATTTAGAATTAGCTTTGGTATACCACAATCTACATTCACTGCAAAAGCCATATGTTAACAAGGGACACCAACTAAAAATAATTACTTCTGCCCAATTTTTAAAACCATTGTTACAATTTACACTATAAATTGAAAGGCCAGAGAAAAAGTTATTTAATTTTTCAGTCTATTTGCTAGAGGCTTTTGACAGCCCTTTGTCTAATGCATTTCACTATGTAGTCAGCGAGCTCCCCTCTGTGTAGGTGTTTCCTCACAGGAAAGAGGAAGGGAAAACTCATCTTAAATATAATTGTAAAATCAGAGAAATCACCAGGTGGGCTGAATGGGTGATCCAAAAAAAATAAACCATTAAAAAAGGTAACCAGATTTCAAGTTGAGGATACCTCTAAATACATTAAAATGCATGCACCTTTCTTAAATGAGCATTCTAGAAATTAATCAGGAGATTGGCTTTAACTGCCAGTAAATTTATCTCCACAGCATTGGCTATTTGACAATCAACTGGATGCTTCTTGGCCAAATATCTAGCAAAATACCAGACGTTTATTATAGTAATTCTATGATAATGTGTTTACTGTATTAAAATACAGTTACAAAATTCCTCCTTTAGGTATTAATTAGTTGAAACCAAGCACAGAAAGAGACAAAAATGGTTAAGAAAAAAAAAAGAAAAGACTGGACCAAAATTCAAGTCCAGTAACTTTCTAAGTGCATACTAAGTGCATACTTCAGCTTAATGTAAACAAGGGGCAGCAACAGTTCAGTTTAAGTAGTATTTATGCAAGACAAAACAACTAGTATCACAAACAAGAGATTATCAAATTTCCACGAATTTGCATCTAAAGTCTGATCAAAATCCAAGTTTGTCGAAACAGACTAAGTATACATTCTTGTCAGCCAAGTTGAGAAAGCACATAAAACTCTAAAACACTGGGAGGGACTCTAACAATGAGAGAGTTTATGAAAAAGGAACAGAAGTCCCAAACCATGTATACTAATCCTGATCCCAGGAAACTGATCAGCTAAAGTATTCTGACAAAAGTTTAAGGACTTCTCAAATTATTAATTTGAGATGGGCATGGGATTAAAGCCCTCTACTAACAAGACAAAGGGATAAATATACCACTACCCCCTTTTGGGTTTTTTTTTTTTTTTTTTTTTGAAGGTAGACAGTGCTGCCAAGCCTGCTACCTGCAGAACAGCTGTTTCTCTTCACCCTCTCAGATGATCGCCATAGAATAGAAGAAGAAAGCTTTCCATGGGAGGCGGGGCAGTGAAAAGAGAATGAAATCTCCATGTTTCCCCACCACTAAAGAGCATTTACAAAATAAGGGGGAGGGGTGCGAAAGCGGAGACTCAGTTTTGGGGAATATTCGGGGAAAGAGCTAAATGGAAAACAAACCAAACACAATCCCTGCCCCGTGTCGCTCAACAGGGGCAGAGCAGACTCCTTCCCCGGCGTTCCAAGGTCGTTTTGGGAACGCAGCTCGCTGTTCGGGAAGAGGGTTTGGAGAAGGTGAAGCGTGGTGTTAGCGCCTGGTTCAGCAGAAGCCCCTGCCCTTGACTACGTTTCCCAGGAGGGTTTGCACCATCTGCCCTCCTCAAGCCACGCACGGCTCTGCTCTCCCGCCACAGCAAAGCAGCCACTAAAGGCGCTGCTGGCAACGTGAACACAGAGGAGAGGCGCAGACGATGCTCGGCGGGGCCAGCGCTTGGCTGGATGGGCACTTACCTGGCAGCAGGGCTGGGCAAGGGGCAGGCGGGGAAGGAGACGGCACACGCTCCTGCAGCACCAAGGAGAGCAGGGTGGCTAGGCTGGCACCGACCTTTGTCACCCGGCTGGGCCAGCGGGAGGAGATTAGCACCGCACCCACCCGCTCCCCGGGACGCTGCGCGTGGGCAAGGGAGGCTCTCGGGAGGGCAGCCGGGATGGGGCGCGGTACCTGCGCGGAGGCGGAGGGGCGTTACCTGCAGCACCAGCGGCTCCGGGTTGAAGGCCAGCGTGATGAGCAGCTGCATGCGCTCCGAGTCCTTGAGGTTGCGGAGCAGGAAGCTGCCCGAGTCCTTGGTCTCGGCGTAGCGGCGGACCAGGCGGTCGAGCAGGCGCTGCGAGGGGCAGTGCACCAGGTCCGACCAGCCCTCCACCACGTCGGGGGTGAGCAGCCGCACGTCGCCGTTGATGCTAGCGAACTCGGTGGCGTGCAGGGCCTGCAGCAGGTCGCAGCGGCCCCTGCCGGTGGCGCGGCGGCAGATCTTGGTGTCGATGTCGGCGAGCTCCTGCGCCGAGCCCAGGCGCTTGAGCACGACGCGGCGGCTGCCCTCGCGGGGCTCGCCGTAGCGCGCGAAGTAGACGTTCTTGACATTGAGGAAGTCGAGCAGGCGCAGGCGGCCCCAGCTCTCCAGCCGCAGCTGCCCGTTGAGGAACTTGCGGCACCAACTGGTGCCCCAGCAAGCCGGGCACTTATTGAGCTGCAGGAAGCGCCGCTCCGACAGCTCGTTGCGCTGCAGCGAGGCCAGCAGCGAGTGCGTGTTCAGTACCAGCGCCGCCGCCAGGCTGCCCAGCACCGCCAGCTTCACGTAGCGGTACAGCCGCCCCAACTTCAGCGACACCAGCCGCAGCATCGTCCCGGACCGGGGCCCCCCTCCCCGCCACTCCGCGCTCGCTCGCGCCGCAGCTCCGGCCCCAGCAAACTCTCCGCCGCGCGGCTCGCTCGATAAAAGGCAGCCAAGTTACTGAGGGGGACCGCAGGGGGGAGGGGGCGGTGCCGCGAGCCCGCCGGCCCGGACTTCCCCGCCCCGGGGAGGAGCCACGCCGCCACCGCCGCGCGCGCGCCTCCCGAGCACCCCCTTGCCTCCCACCTGCCCGCGGGGTGGAGCCTCGCGCGCACAGGACTCGGCCGCGGTGGGGGAGCGCGCGCACACCCTCTCCCCGGGAAGAGGCGGGGCCGGCGCGCGCGCGCGCGAGAGAGAGAAAGAGGTGGGCGTGGAGCCGGAGGCGGAGCCGGGCAGGTGGGGCGGGGCAGGAGTGTCGTCCCCGTCGCAAACAGAGTCGGGAGCAGCAGCCCCTGTGCCGGGCCGCTGGCTGAACCGGCTCGGGGCGGACGGGGCGCAATGTGTGAGCCGCCATGTTGTGTTTACCCCCTGCCCGCCTGGCAGCAGGGCCCGGTGGGAAAGTGCCTGTCCCGGGCGTGGCTGCCCCTGGCACCGAGGCCCGAGGGTGCAAACAGCTCGCTGGACGTGCTGCTGCTGCCCGTCAGTCCCCGGCACGGAGCTGCCCGGCTGGGCTCGCATGTGTCAGCCAGTGCCTCGGTCGGTGTGTGTCTTTGTCTCGCGCACGCGGGGTGCCTGGTTGTTGCTGCCCGAATCTAGTCCAGTTCACCCCGCCCAGACACTCTCCTGGCTATTGCACTTAAACGCCACGTACTGCACGGGACTAGTGTGTACGGCTAACGTCGCGAGCATAGCTCACACCTGCCCCTGCGTGGCTGATGTCACACACATACACACAGAGTACTTGACTGTTGCACAGCAAATTCGTGCCCGGCTGGACTCAAGCCTGTCACTCAATGCCTGGTGTGTCTCCTTGCGCACATATATTGTCCCTGGCATTGCATACTGGAGCCATGTCCACTGGAACTCGTACGTGCTAGTAAGCCCAAGTGTGTCTGTAACACTCCCACCACAGCTCCTGCTTCCCAGTAAGGGCCTGGTGTCTCTCTTTCACTGGCATATGGGCATGGAACTCCTGGCTATTGTGCGCTGAAGCTGTGTCCAGCGCAGCACAGCTCATACCCTAGTACAGGCTACAAGTCCCTGCTGCAGTAGACACAACTGCACAGGTAACTTTATTGGGCGCTCTGCAAACTCCAAACTCCAGTCAGTACTGGGAGGGGAAGAGATGAGTTTCTTGGTGACCTGACAATGGCTCTTTTTCTTCATGTTTTACCACACCCGCACACACACACACGGTTTTATGCCCTGGCATTCATTTAACTCACCTTGCATTAAATCACCATACCCAAAATCTGGACCTACAATAAAAGTGGTCCACAAATCCTCAGAATTGCTGCCTGAAATTCAGACATATGGAGACTTACTCACACCATTACCAGGACTGCCTTCAAAATCACTGGACTATCAGTTCATAAGTGTCACAGATGCCATCCCAGGAAAGTATCACTATGAAAGTGGCATGGAATATAGGAGAAAAAGAGTTTAGGAATCCCAAAGAAGACAGTTCTTCCTCTCTACCAATCTCAGGTTTCTTAAGAGCTACATTATTTTCCCACATTAGAAAACACTTATTTAATGTCCATTACACTCCCACCACTCCATCTTATATTTGAGGGGACGAAACAGAGAAGGACCGCAAAGTGAACACTATCAGGCTTTGCCATTTCCAATTTTAAAGGCCTGAGAACTCTAGTAAGCCATAAATATAATTGTATTATTTTTTCATTAGCATAAACTTTAAATTCTATTTTGACATTTACATATGTAACAATGGCTTCCAGAGCACCTGTCATACTGAAAAACTCGAACTTTGTAAAATAAGGAGAGTAAGCTTGCACTTCTTGATGCACTCCAGGAATGGCCACATCTCACTCCAACATGTCCTGTCAAAGCCTACAGTTAAAGGTCAGAATCAGTCAAATCAATAGCCTTTATTCTGTGAACCACTTTGTGGAAAATAATATATTCCATTATTTTAAAGTAACTAGATTATACACTATAATTAGAGTTTATTATAAACAAAATATTTGGAGTCATGTTGAAACTTGAGAAATAATGAACCCCACTATATTAACTTACTCCATTTGCTTGTGGTTAAAGCCTGCCAAACAAATTCCTTCTTCAGGTGTTGGCAGTATCTTTTTGTCTAAGAATATGTATACTTTGTCTTATTTATTAAATCACTAAAATGTCCAGATATATACATGTGTTTATTAAATTGTCAACATTTATTTTCTACATTTGTTGCTCTTATGAGTCTTCTTTTGCAATTTTCTTTGCACAATTGCAGGGAAACAGACTGATCCTTCTGGGCAATAAAATTAATGTTATAATTTTTATGTGAAGAAAATATAATTTAAAAGAAACCTTTAAATAGTTTGACTAATAAGCTTTTCTAGTGAAGACATAATGCTTTTGAGACATTACATTGATAATCCATAAACAAATTGCCTCTAAATAAATCAGCAAATCTGTTATTATTTATGAGTCATTCAAAGATTGCTGATGTTTTGGATTGGTTTGTACATCACAGGCGTTTGTTCGTGTCACTCACAAAAACAAGGAGAGAGAGGGTCTCTTGTTATCCAGTATGACAATAAGTTGGCTTCACAGACTTACAAATTCATTACTTTGTGGGGACAAGAAAGGAGACAGGCACCGAAAGGAGGATATTACTGTTTTCCTTCTGCAGATTAAATAAATGAAGAGAAAACTGAGGCAGAGTTACAAAGAGGACGTAAAGAACGGAGAACACCCGAGTAGGGAATTACTGAGCTAAATGAAATTGAGGAGTGGGAGAGGAAGAAATATAGGTTGCAACTTTTGAAGAATGAGGTTATTTGAAAGCTATTCATTTCAAATTCCGAGCAGCTGGAGAGGTGCAACCCTTGCCTGGAGAGGAGTTTCCTCAAGATGAGACAGCTTCTGTGGTGTATAGTTCAAAAATGAAAAAGTTTAAATTACTATTATTTATACTTCAGTGGCACATGGAGGCCTATCACCCATTGTGGGATTTACTGTACAAAACAACTAAGGATGGTCCCTGCTCAAAACACCTTACAGCCTTTCTTGAATGTTTTCATGATACTCCAAAGTACTGGGATAGGAGGTTGTCCTGAAGATGTTTTTTTGCTAACTTCGTGTCCTTATTAAACTCATGAGTAATTAAATCCCCACTTTAGTAAACTAAAAACTCAAAAGCAGTTCCTGCTGGATGTGATTTGCAAACTTGTCTACACCTCCACTTGATGCAGTTCCTGAAATCCCTTGTTTTTCAGGTTGTACTATAAAGGGTGTGCCAGTGATTGAAGGAGGTCTTTGGCACCTTTTAGACTTTGTTCTCAAAGAAAGTTCATTATGACATTGTGATATTTGTATAATGATCTGATGTCTCCACATGTGGAAGGTGTTTATGGACTAACTTAATATTTTGCAAAGCACAGAACAACTTAATCAGATCCAGAACAATCCCTTAAAAGAAAGACCACATGCAACTCTACAAGTGATCATTCCAATCCTAGGGTAACCAGCAGACAGATAAGGATTTTTCAAATTTTTTTGAAATCCAATACAGTACTTCTCAAATTAGAGCCCTAGCTATTGACTCAATGCATGGACTCTTTAAAAAAAAGTCAATATTATTATTATCAGACTTTGTAAAAAGTGTGCAAATACATTAAAAACTGGGACTGTCTGTCCATTTTTAAGAAATTTAGGAATGACAATTATTTTTCACTAGAGTGTAACCTAAACAAAAATTTACCAGAGCCTTTCCCATAGATACTGTATGTTTCACAGTCCAAGGGCAGTACCCACTGATATTTCCATTTTAATTGAATGGGAAAACAAAAGAAAAACAATTGCAGTTCATCAATTGTGGGATTTCTTTCCTCTTTGTCCATATAAAACACAAATGTTAGTTACCTCAATACTTATATTGAAAACAAGTGTAGTGAAGTTTCATTACTTTAAGTGGATTGTGCTTTTATTTATCATGATGTAAGTGAATATTATTTTAATCTAGTCATGTCAAATTTTAATTTAAGTGCTTCTGATGCAAAGAAAAGATGGCTTTCTGTATCCTCAAATTCACTCACTTACAATGAACATTAGTGTTACTTCCTCAGCTGAAAATCCTGCGCTAGTGCATTAGATAACCCAGGAGCGCTATCATTTTTATGTTGCCTGCTCTATTCTGACTATGTTTAAGACATACTCTCTACAGTAGTTTTTCTAGGAAGATTTCATTGTGTTTGACATTACATTTCATCAAAAATTTTAGTGGCTGAAATGAAAACACAGAGAACAGCAGTAGAGTGCAAGTGCCTGGAGATCACTGTTACAGGCCAGGTACACAGGCCTCTCCATTCTGCACTAGCTGGGTAGTAGGGTCATATCTTCTTTACATTATGAGCAAGTCATGGTAGAAGTTATTTTATTACTTGCATTTTTGCTGGCTGCACAATTCACACTAAATTTCACAGTTCTCTGTACAAACTCTGAGATAGACATAAGGCATGTTGTTTAGGTACTTACCTCCAAGGTAGGTGAAAGTTTTATATTCTAAGTCTTTTCATAAAGGGCCACTTACCAGAACTCACGAAAATCACAAGCTTAAGCATCACTGGACTGTTTTACTACTAGATTTCTCCTTAATCTGATTGAGTTATAAGAGGGCCTTTGGCTCCAAGGTTTGTCTGTCCTTGATAAGAAATCAAATCAGTACCCAGGACTTACAAATTTTAGAGTAGTTTCCCTTGATGGAAAGAAAACAAGCATCTCTGTATCTAAGGGTCCAATTGCAGCCACTTTACAGTGATTCAGCTGCTTTAAAGGGGCCATAGAGCTGCCATAACCACTTCAAGGGACTGTGTAGGTCCAGCACAGGTGGCCCCACACCAATACACACAAAGTCTGTTTGGAGAATGTCAGGGAGTGGGTGAAATCAGCAGGGGCTTGTCAAAGGTGGGAGAGGGAGTGGTGAGTGTGCTTAGAGGTTGTGTTGCTGCTATTTTGGGTGGCTTTGCCGCCCTTTGGTGGCTGTGGGGAGCCACCATAAAGCAAAGCCAATTCCAGGGACCGCATTAGGCCCTAGACCAGTCTGAATCCCAGAGGTGTGAATGAAGCTGAGCATACAGCCAGATCTGACCTCCCTCTCCTGGGCTGTGCCTTCTGACCGGCATAGCACAGAATCTGACCCTAAATTCTTAGCAGACACAGCTCATTCATGGTCTTGTCTTACTAATAAAATCATAGACCATAAGCTATAGAAGATATTATATTTCAGAACCCTTTCTGCTTTCAGGACACTGTTAGTGGACACTGATGCTCACCAGTTACTAAATATAGTTTAAGGAATTGAGGTATATGTGTGACGTTGCACTCCATATGATTTTATGAAAATACGCTAGTAAGTGTGAATATAATGTAACTGGAATATGCTTCATGCAAAAGGTCTCTTGAAAGGTATCATTACAAAGCTTATAATCTACTGAGTGTGGTCATCCAGTTTGTATAAATGTATCAGTCTTGTATCTGAAACTAGAAATACGAAATATAACTCTGAGGTCCTATTATAATTATGCAAGTGTGGGCCATTAATGGTGGTTTGGAATCTTGATGGCTCCCATCAACTAGGACAATTAGTTGTAAATAGCTCTGTTTACTTGCAAGCCTTCCTGTGAGGCAGGCCAGAAAGAATGAAGGCTTGGGGTCTCACAGGACATGTGACCATGTCACCTGGTACTGGAATCCATCTTAAACCTGGGACTTTTCCATTTAGAAGGAGGGGTGGGGACCCAGAGAGACAAAAGATTCCCGCCTTGTTCCAAAGCTATATAAGGGGGTAGAACAGAACAAAGAAGGCTGCAGTCATGAGAAATCCCCTAGCTACCACCTGAGCTGGAACAAGGACTGTACTAGGGAAAGGATTGGGCCCAGACTAGGAAGGAGTCCAGTCTGTGAAAGAAGCTTATTGGAAAATTTCTGAGGGTGAGATTTTATCTGTAACCAGATTCTAAATGTATTAGGGTTAGACTTGCAAGTTTTGTTTTATTTTGCTTGGTAATTTACTTTGTTCTGTCTGTTATTACTTGGAACCACTTAAATTCTACTTTTTATATTTAATAAAATCATGTTTGCTTTTTATTGAACCCAGAGTTAGTGACTAATGCCTGGGGGAGCAAACAGCTGTGCATATCTCTCTATCTGTGTTATACAGGGTGGACAATTTATAAGTTTACCCTGTATAAGCTTTATACAGAGTAAAATGGATTTATTTGGGGTTTGGATCCCATTGGGAAGTGGGTATCTCGGTGCTGGAGACAGGAGTACCTGCTAAGTGGTTTTCAGTTAAAGCCTGCAGCTTTGGGGGACATGGTTCAGACCTGGGTCTGTGTTTATAGCAGGCTAGTTTGTCTGGCTCAACAAGGCAGGGTTCTGAAGTCCCAAGCTGGCAGGGAAAAGGGGCTCAGAGGTAGTCTCAGCACATCAGGTGGCAGTCCCAAGGGGGTTTCTGTGACCCAACCCATCACAATATGAATATATGTTTTAGGTCAAAATAAATAGTTTAGGCCATTCTGATAAATAACGCATCAGCTTCTACTCAAGAAGAACAGGAGGAGTTTAAGTCACAATCAAGGTGCCTGATTCTCCACTGCCTTGCACTTTATGGATTAATTTACAAAGTTAGTGTAAAACGATACCACTGTTATTTGGCAATGTGTTTTATTCCCATTTTGTACTCACTTTAGACAGGGATAAATAGCTACAGTGGAGAATCAGTATTCTTAATATTCTCTGTAAATAAAGCAGGGTATATTTTCTCCATTCAATAAGCCTTTAGAAATCTTTTAATTTTTTAAGCTAAGTCCATAATTGGAGGACTTTAGTAAATGTACAATGTCTTCTAATAACAGAAAATAACGCTTTTTCAGCCAAAGAAATTTCACTTCAGTGTCCTTCATTACTTGTTTGGTTCTCTGGAGGTTCACTTTTTCCAATGAAAATATTGGTGTTACCTATCATTATAGGGATAGTTGTTCTCTAAACTTCCACAGTTTCAGTTACTTTGATTTTCACTGAAGGAAAGACAAGCTCGAGGATCAGCCCTTTTCTTTTTTCTCTGATGTCTTAAAATTATTCATGAAGAATAATTTCAAGGAGCCTATGTAGTATCTTGATCTTTTTATGATCTTAAGATATTTCTATGATCTTACTGCGTCTGCTGGCAGTTTTAGCCTACTAAGGAGTTATAGATCCTAACTGGAGTTCACTCTGGGGTTTTCTGTGTCTGGTTCTGCAGAATTAGTTATAATTCCTCTCAGTCAGTTTTGCCTCTGTGATTACTTCTTTTATTAGGAACAGGTACAAAGGACAGTTTGATTTGTTGCTCATGTTGTTGCTTCTTTCCAGGCATATCAGTTTTCATTAGTATGATACCAAAGCGCACCTCCAATAAACTGTACCCTGTGATAAGCTGTAACTGATATATCAAGAAGGGTAAAATCATCTTCATATCTTATCCCCCCTCAATTGTAGACCAACCTACTAGTTTACTGATGTCCGTTTTGTGTTCATGAGACATTTTCTAATATTGTCTGAAGAAGTTATATTGACAAGTGAGTTGACCTGCCACAATACTGGCATACATAAATAATTAACATTTAATATAAATCATAGAACAAGTTAAATGGCAAAATACAGTCCTGCTGAAATTTAGTTCTTACCTCAAACTGTTCTGAGAGTTCATCTTCAATTCTTCCACAAGACATCTGCTTTAACTCACTGCTTAGTGAAAAACTCACTTTATTCACAACCTGTCATCTAGAGCTGATCTGAAGCTATTCATTGTAATTGTTGAGAGTGACAGCAGTAGTGCAAGATAAAGAGGGCTTCACATGTTTTCTGTTTTGAAAATTTGTCCTATAATTCTTCATCTCAAGGAACACTTTTATATTTTCAGTCAGATGATATGTAGGGTTTACCTTCAAGTAGGCATTTCCTAGCAGACATGTCAAACTGGCGGAAAAACTGCAGAAATTGGCATTCTTTTTGGCTTACTTGGGTTTTGAGTTGCTTGTTGGCTAGTTTTTGGCTTGCTGCTTGTTTGGCTTGTAGCTTGTTCCTTGTTGCTTCTTTTTTTTTATCTGCTTCCTGCAAGCGGGGGCAAGCCGGGGAGAGAGTCAGGGATGCACAGAAGGCCCACCACCACACCAGACTGCACGCAGGGGGGATCTAGTCACATAGAGTTTTGGGGTTTTTAGAGATTGGCTTGTTTTGGCCTTGTTTAGAAATGGGATTAGCTTGATTTTTGTCTTATTGTGAAAGTTGGAGTGCTTATTTACCGCATGAAAGTTGGCAACTGTGTTTCCTAGTATTTATTATAGAAGTGGTTTTCAAATATGGGCCATGGAACTTTTCCTGGTGGTCTTCAGAATTAAATATTTTGAGAACCAAATACAGTACTGGGAATTGGAAGTAGGGTTGGGAGAGGAATTGCTCCAGGAAACTCACTCTTCATACAAAAAAACATATTATGCCAAACTTATTTACTTTAAACAGTATCTTGCTCCACAAGTAGTCCCATAGAAACCACTTGTACTCAGTGTGAGTAATGATATTGGAATCTGGCCTAAAATGTGGTCCGCTGCATGCAAATGTAAAGAAGCACTTTCTATGCTAGTTTTCAAAGACCCAAATTTGATCATATATAGTATGAGATTTTTTTAATGCTCAACTTTATTTATGTCTGTTTTCAAACTCATGTTAGTCTGCATAACAGAAAGAAAAAAGAAAGAAAAGAATGAAAGGGTACATTATATGTTAATTTTAAAATTCTTTCAAAATGTACTTAGACATAAAACATGATTAAAATGACCTAGATCACATCAATCTTCATCATGGAAAATATGATCCTTTTCTCAGTGCATATTTTGTCCAGTTACAGACTGAAAATTTGACAAGAATTATGACAGAATAATAAGCTTATTAATGGACAACTAGAGGCCATATGCTCCAGTTTTTTATGACAGGATGGTCTTTGTGTGGTGCAGAATGGGCAGCTCCCAAAATTGTCAGATATTCCAAGATCCATGCAGATACTGGGAGACATGAGTCCAGAGACCCAATCCCTAAAAACTATTCCCCTAGGAGCCATGACACACACACATGCCCTTCTCAGAGGGGGATTTACTGCTACTTCAGTAGTAACTCCTGTGCAAATTTCTAATTGAGAAACATGCCAAAAAGAGCAATTGTTCCCAGGTTCTTCTCCTTTCTACATCCAGGTCTCTTCACCATAGACCCCGCATTCGCATGGAATGCAAGTGGTGGACCCTTCCTGTTATCTGAGGGCATGCCACAGAGCGTCTGTGCTCCCTTCCACCCACAGCAAGTTTGGGACTTATTCTGCCATGTTTTGTAACTTACCATATTGCATAATGAAGTTAGCATGTGGCCCTGGAAGTGCCACCCAAAACACTTTCAGTGTGCAGACACATTTGGGAGATGGATGAAGCAAGAGATGCATCTCTTTTGCCAGTGAACAGTTATGTTGGCTTGGTGTTTTAATTTTCATGTAATTACATCCCTGGCTGTAGGACAAATGAAAAGACGGAGCAAACAGGAGGCAACATTCCTCTTTTCCTTAAATAATAATTTATTCCCTATTTTAATTGAATTTTATGGAGTCAACATACTGTATATGAAGCAGCATAGCATAGCATTACTGTCACAGTAGCATTTTGATCATAGCAGTTTGGCACGATTCCTCGATACATTTTTTACTCTTAATTGCTGTCTGAGTATCATGCATTTTGAATAGAGCTGATTTGTGTTAGAAGTTGTTTTGCTGAACCAGCATCTCGGCAAATGTGCTTTATTTTTATGTAGGACACATAACTTTGCTGGATATAGCACTGCTGTTGGATAGCAAAATCTACTAAAGCATTTTTAAGTTCTCCTTTCTTTTTCCTTGCACCCTCAAGCTTAGATTAAGGAAGATTCCCCCGCTCTCCCCAAAAGTCAATGTCTCTCTTTATTCAGGTTGCATGTAGATTTTTTTTTCTTTTAATGCCAATAAAGTCTGAATGATTAAGTTGTTGAATGAGATCTATTTAATTAGTTTCTGGTGGGAATTCTGTAATATTTTTCAGTGAAAATAGTTTCTTTGCCTTCATATTCAAAACATTATGCAATAATTTTACCATAAAATCTTCTGGGTCTTTTGTTTCAATGTCAGCAATTCTTACACTTTTGTCTGTGATTTTCTACGTTTAGTTCTACAAACATGTATTTTATGGCACTTGATAATGCCCGTTTATCTAAATATATCATTGTCTACTGTGTGAGTTTGGAGTCTTTTATTTTATCTCCATCCCCCCACTCACTTATCAAGCTGCAGATTTTATTTTCCATTCATTGCCATTTTCTTAGGACATTATTGTTTGCCTAAAGTTATCCAGTTCTGTTCTTTCCAGATGGCATTAAAGAACTAAGGGCCAGATCAAACTCCCATTGAAATCAACAGGAGGCTTTTAATCAACTTAAACGGAAGTTGGATTGAATCCTTTGTGAGTTTTCCTGGGCTCCAGTTCTTGCAAAGTGATTCATGCAGATGGACCATGCCTATTGATAGGGTCTATACTCGACAGTGATTCCTTTTCAGAGGTAGGGCCCTATTTTTGTGTGGTTGGTAGGAAAATATGTAGGCCCTGTTGTAAATTTGTTGGGCATGTTTGCTCAGGTGCATCGTTAGATGGTAATCTTATTTGCCCCCCTCCCCCCCACTTTGGCATGATTTATAATTTATAGTAGTGTTTTTCACACCCTACCTCAATAACAAAATTTGTGGAATTTCCACCACCATGGTAGGACAGTCTTAACTTAAATTAAATCTCACAGTAAAAACATAACACAAACTTTCTGATAAAGAAACACAAATTACAGATGTAAACATGACACACATAGATCAGCTTTAAATGCCAGTCCACAAGCACAGATAATTAGCCTAAATCAATAACAATATGCACTTTTCCTGTTAAATCGCATATACCTGTACAATATTTTTCTCAAGAAACAGAAGTTACAAGTACTTTACCAAAAATGTCTATTGTCATATGGTAAATATATTATCTGATATCTCCTGTGTACCAATATCTCTTAAAAGAACATGTTTAAATACCAAAACCAAGAAAGCATAATAATATATTAAAAGAATAAAATACAGTTATTGAAGGGTCAGAATTAAGGTCCTGGTTCTGCAGCTTTTGGTCATGTTGAAGTCAATGGCATTTTTTTTTGTGAGCTAAGTGCTGCTGATCATGAATGGGGGTTGCAGAACTGGATTCTAAGACTCTTGTGCTTTCTTTATCTTTCAAAAGAATAAAGGCCCAGGTCATCCACAAGAGTGAGGAAAAGGACCAGACATTTCTGCACCAATCCTCTTTTTGTAGCTCACCAAATTAATCGGTTAAGGGCACCAGCTGTGGCTCCAGCACTGCCTCCCCTCTGCTGGCTTCTCATCAGTGTGGAGTTATTGGAGACAATGGAGATTCCCTGCCCGTGGCTGGTCCTGGGACAATGAGGAGGAGAGCATTTGGGTCCATGGTTCAGACTGTATTATCATTTCCAAATAAGTTTCATTGGGCCAGAGGAGGCTCTATACTCTTGCCCACACTTTTCCCAAGCTCACCCAGTCTCCACTCTTTTGGACAATGAAAACCCCAGGCCTAGGAAAAAGCCTTCAAGGGATCCAGAGAAGAGAGAACAGTGCCATCAAGGCAGCTGACCCCCTCTTCTGCATGAGATGTTGGCGATGACCCAGCCCAACGTGTTTGTTTATTACAAGGGCTGTGTGAGATTTATGTCCTTAACTAGTTATTTCCTTGCTTTGAAGTGCTTGGATTTTGTAGACTGTGAGAAGTAAGTACATTGTTGTCACTTAGCAACCTTAACTTTTGTTTGAAAGAAAGAGGTTTTGTTTTTGGAACATTAGCAATAATAGATTGTTATGGGTGTTACTAATATTTCACATTAGGCAACAAATACTTAGAAAACATTTTTCTGCAGATGGAAGCTTTCAGAAATGCTTTAAAGATATCTTCATTATCTAAAAGTTATTACTACTTTCATTGCATTTTATTTTTTTGAATTATAAAACAGCCTGTTAAAATAACTTAATTCCATATGTACTGTATACAGAAATGTATGTGGTCAACAAAAATTACGAGCAAGATTGTGGTGCTCTTGCTTTCCCTGGGTAACATTTGTTATGCAAGTTCCTGTTGACTTCAACGGCCTACTCACATAGTAACAGAGAGACGAGGAGTACTTGTGGCACCTTAGAGACTAACAATTTTATTTGAGAATAAGCTTTCCTACTCCTCATTCTTTCTGCTGATACAGACTAACTCGGCTACCACTCTGAAACCTGTCACATAGTAACCACTCTCGAGAATGAGGAGCTCAGTCTAGCCCTGTGTTTTTTACTAGATTGTGTCCCAGCTGTGGAACTAGACCTTCTCTTAAATAAAAAGCTTTACTCATCTTACTATAAACTGTAAAAGTCTTAATATAATAAACCACACTAGTGCAATGGTGACTTTTGTATTCTGTTAAATAAAGCTGCTATTAATATAAATGAATCTGGAAGTGACTATGGAAATATATTGCTATGGTAACTGTGATCCACAACAGCAGCTGTTTGCTTTTTGTTGCTATTGCACTTGAACAGATTTAAAGATGACAATATCTCTTTTTTTCCCATTTTAATGTGTCCAACCTGCAAAAATAAATAAATCAACACTTCCAATGTTACACACATATAGAAAATGAAGCCAAGCTACAGATTAGGTTTATTTATCCTTTCAAGTTTTACAGTCTGATGAAATATGTCAAAACTATTTTATAAAATTATTTGGACTGCTTCAAATTAGTAACATTTGAATCTGTGTACTTTTAAAAATACTACAGTCTTGAAATTTGGAAAGCAGATATTTAGTATCTTAACCTTATGTCTTTGTTTAAGAACTTATTGCAAGTTGTGTACTCAGTTTAATAAGAACAGCTCCATATCGAAATACAAACATTGTAATACACGTAGATTTTTCTGTTAATTTCTTCTGCCTATATTCAGTTAGTGGAGATTTGTAGAAAATTATATATTAAAATCAGAATAAATGACTGATCCTGCACCACTTATGTGCTTAGTGTTACACACATGATTAGTTCATGGGATTACCCCTTGCATAAAATTAAGCATGTGGATTGGTGTATGCAAGATTGGGGCTCAGTCTGGACTAATTTTTACATTGAAGACTATTGGGTTTGTTGTTAGTTGTGACCCTAACAGATCTCAATGCTAACTGTCAGAGGGCCCACAATATTGTAACTCATATCAGGCCTGATACATTCACTACACCCAACACAAGTAATATTTGTCCAAAAGGTAACTTGTAAGGTCTCAGGTAAACTGGCAACATGCTGGTCAGGGATATCATTGCATGCTGTATATATGGGTGGTGTATAAAGAGTTATGTATGTGTGCTGAAAATATGTTCTCAAAATGTGTTTTGGACATAGTAAATAAATCAAGCCTGCCTTAGACAAAGGAATGTGGATTTAGCTGTCTGACTGACTTGATTACAGGCAGAGGACAATGAAAGTACATTTACATATAGTGTAAACAAAGCCATCAAAATAACAAACAGCAGCTTAGTTAAGACACCAGAAGGCAGAGTTTGCACTCCCAGCAGGTCTTTCTGGCTCTTGAGGTAAAAACAATGGATTCTGGGAAATATAAAGGGAGCAAAAGATATTCTAGTTATCCATCAATTAGGGAACAAAGGGGACAGGAACCTCTGCCTCCATTAAGATTGGATCCTCTACCAGGAGTTGCTGGGGAAGCTATTAGCTTGAGGTAAGCAAAAAAGCTGTGTAGACAAAGACGTAGCTTGCTAGAATTACATTTTAGGCACTTGAAAGTATGTTATTTTTCTTTGTTTATAACCATACCTGTCTTTCTTTTGCTTAGTATCACTTATGTTTCTATTCTTTATTCATAAACGTATTCTTAATTTTACTGTAAACCACCCCAGTGCTGTTATACTGAAGCTTGGGTAACCCAGCAGACTGGTGTGTGCACTGTCTGTCTGATAGCAGACTCTGGGGGTACCTAGTCCTATACTTCATCCACTACACCATGCTCCCTTTGAAGTTATGAAATAAACATAAGGTATTTAATCTTACTTTATTACCTGCTTCTCAATAAAATTGAAATAAATGCAAATATTTGAAAGTTGTTGGCAGATCTACTATTGTGTGTTTACAGAACATTTCATTTTTAAAGGCTTGATCTAGAGCATGAGTAGAAGGATTCACACACTTGATTTCATGTCAATTTATTGACAAGTTTTCCTACAAAGCTAATTGAGAGTTTCCTGCCACTGAGATGAATTTTCTAAAGGATGAAAAACAACTTCTCTTTATTGGGCTTTGCTAACTTTCGACAGTATGAAATAAACTCAAATATTGGTCTCATTAAAATTAAGTCAGACTGGAATAAGTGAAGAAAGAGTTGTTGACTCTGAAAACTACTCTTTTCATCAGAGTAATGAAATGCAGAACTTGACTTAGAAAGTTAAAAATAGAAATTTCTACCACAAAGCGCTCTATCTTTTAATAGTTGGGTTCCCCCACCCTCTCTTTAATCTGGGCTTGTTTCTTATGGAATGTCTTGTACAGACTAAAGAGAAATGTTTTTAATGGGCTTCACTTGCAGAAATGTTCTTAAAGCTAGACCGATTGTTATAGTTGAAAGACAGTATTCAAAGGGAAAGAGAGGAAATAAAATGTGCCATCTTGTTATACAAAACATATGCCAGAACAATGTAGAACAGTTAATAAAAATGATAGTATCTAGAAATATAAATCTAATTAAAAATGAATTACAATAAATATAAGTTTTTAATAGAGAGCTGAAAATGGGACAGTTAATAGGTTACAGACTGACAGAAAGACAAAGATGAAACAGTATGTACTAAACAGCTAAGAGATTTAACTTTAACAGTGCAATGAGAAAGGGTATAGTAAGGAGAATCAATCTTGAGCAAAATGAATAAAATGTGAAGAACAATACAGTCAAAACATATGAGTATTGGCTCATGAATGAATTTGAAAACTAAGATCTCTGTCTGAGGTCCATAGGCAAGGATACTTCAATGGCAGTTTACCTAAGTAAGGTCCCTCTCCAGCCCTGCACCCACCCGCTGACTCCCAGACCCTTGAGCTGACTCCAACCCAGCTTTGACCTTTAGCTTGTTTCCGGATTCTGACTATCTGATTTGGACCCACAGCCCAGGCCCTACTCTATGTCCTCTTCGACTCTTGGCACCTGATCTCAACCACTGCTCCAACCACCAGTCTTGCCTGCCTAGAACCCCTGGCCTGACACACTGGAAAAGTTCTTGATGCCAGGGTTTTCTGATGATTTGGAATTGACTTTAATGGAGAGGCTGGGAAACTGTTCCCATCAAATGACATTGTCATAAATGGAATTACCATCCCCACAATTATCCTGGGTGACCCCACATACCCCCTTTTGCATGGCTTATGAAACCATATCCTGGTCTCAGAGGGCCTGGCAAAAGAAGGTTCAATTATATTCTCAGCAGGTGCAGAATGGTGGTTAAATGTGCATTTCACTGAAATCCCCCTGGCTCTGTTTACAGACACGTTTGGTTGCCTGTGTCATCAGTGCTGTCTGTGTTATTGTGGCTTGCCGTGCTCTTTGTAATTTGTGTGAAGCCAAGGATGAGCCATTTGCCGGTGAATGGAGCTAGGACAGTAATGGATTGCTGAACCAGTACACTCAGCCAGAAAGTGTACCTATCACAGCTAGAGCAGAATGCACCCAGGCAACAGAAATACAAGGTGCTCTGTGCCCTACATTAGGGACTGGCATGGGCCAAAGAGAGGGAGAATAGTAAATTTATGAATATTTTTGTACAGTAATGCTTACAGTACATGAGGTCCTGTCACATCACACAGTGAAAAGTTGGGGGGATGGGGGGGTACTGTCACTTTATGCAGTGAATGAGGGAGTTGATTGTTACGAATTTTTCTGGTGGATGAAATGACTGTTTATGAAAGGGGGACTGCATTTACATTATAGATTGTTGTATATAGCTGTATTGAGAGATTATGTTTAGATAAAACTTCCACTTTTGCCTTACCATGTGTTTATCTATGTTATTCAAAATACATGTGATGTAGTGATTGCAATGCACTTTCTTAAATAAATAGTAGCCTTTGTGAATATGGATGTTACTAAAAAAAAATGCTATCATAACCGGACTGTACTTGACTTGCATCCCCTAAAGGTCACCTCTCTTGTCAAAAAAGGGGTCAGCAAGATCAAGAGTATTGCCTCAGAGTTTAATGATGCTTATAGACATAAGTGAGACAAAAGTGACTGAATAAAGGAGAAAGAAAATTAGAAGTAAAGAAATCAATAAATTAATCTTCATTAATATTAAAACCACTGGTGACAAATATTGGCAGGAAAAAAAGCCCAGTTGTGGAACAATAATCAGAAAATTCATTAAGAAAGAGGTTTAAACAGTCGGGGCCTGGTCCAAAGCCCATTGAATTGTCTGATAATTGACAGCTAATTTACATTTGTTAGAAAGGGAAAGCTGAAAGAAAAGATGCCCTTTAAAAAGGGGGAAAAAAACATTGAATTTGTCTCTTGAAATAACGGCAACACAACCACAACCACTACTAGAACAGGGATAGTCAAGAAAGACGCAGGGGATTAACAGCTTGAAAGAAAATGTAGAATCTTCCTGCAGTTTTAGCCAAGCATAAAAATCAATAGTATTATAAAACAGAAATGATTTCTTCTTTCTATAAGTGCTATTATAGTGGTCTATGGTATAGTTACACCTTTACGCATAGATTAGTCTACAGACTCAGTGTCCAATGTTGTCTTATATACCTGGCAAGTTTAATGAATGTTGAACGTACTACATGAAGTTAGTTTATTTTGGATTACACAGTTATTGTAGTACATTAACAATAGGAAAGAAGGTGTTAAGATAAACTTCTATTGAAACAGGAGCAGTAATCCAAAAGTGGAGAAACCAGCATAGGGACTAAATTATAGATATTACAGCGAGGAAAAACAAAGATGAGATCACTACAGATTGGTAAGTACAGCACAAGGCAATAGGGCAGAGGGGAGGAATTAGCCATTGATGGGATGAGAAAGAAGAGAAAGTGATAAAACTGACTGAATTTGAATTCAGTTATTATAACTGAGAACTGAGGGACAGGGAGAGGGGAAGGAAGGGATAAAGGATAAAAAGAAAAATTAAAAATATGAGTCTGAGGACATGAATTAGACCAGCAGTATAAAATGGCACACTAAAGTTTATGGAAAATTTTAGCAGCATATCCATTAATCACCATAACACCATGACAGAGGAGATCTTTTCATCACGTTTGTTCAAATACAGCACTCAATCTTGCACATGCTCCATGCTCAGAACTCCCATTAAAGTGAGTTGAAATCATATATCGAAAAGCAGTACTAAAAGAAATGTAGATTCAGAAGTATGGATCCAAAGCCAACTGACGTGCAAGTCCATGGATCAGACTGTGTGCAAAATGATGGACAGGAAGAGAGGTTTGATTTATCCTCTTTCTCTCTCTCCCTTTTTACACATGGTTTCAGGAATTTACTGAGCAATCTTGCCTTTTATTAATTTGACAAATATCCAGAGGCTGTTAGGGATTGGATGCCACACAAAGAAAAAGTGTTACTGTTATTTATTTTATTATTGTTTTTAATTAAAAAATTTGAAGGAAAGGAGGAATACTGCTGGACAAGGTACAACAGTTGGTCCACAATGACAATGTCGTTGCTAGTGATTGAAATGTTGCAATCTTTGTCTGGACTTTTGTAAATACTGCTGTCCTCTTGTGTGGTCTATTTATTTGCTCATTGCTGGACTGTAAAATGCTGAACTACTTAATACTGGACAAAAGCTGTTGAGGAGTTTATTAATTTTATTTGTTCCTTATTCAAGATACAGAGATCGCAAGGTTGCTTTTATATATTTAATTATACCGTATCTTTTGTCTAGATTCTAAAACAATTTAATAGACATTTTAATATGTTATCATGATCATTTATAGTAAAATAATTAAAATAAAACAAACTTACTGTTCCTGAATATGTTGACCTAAATGACTGGCCCAAGACATTCTGACAGTCAAAATATCTATACCATAATATATAAAAGTGAACCAAGTAGTAAATTATTGATTAGATACAAAGATTTTATTGCCAGTGGTATTCATCAGTTATTTCTTTTTTTCACTTTATATTGTGATTCTTAAAGATATTTCTTTTTTAAGAGTTATTCTTGCTCTCCTAAGCTCAGTCTTTGGCCTGGTGATACTCTAAATGAATGATAAAAAAGAATGGCCTCCACTAACTTTCAGTGAAGGTTGCATAAAAGGTATATATTGCATGGCAAAGGAATCTGTCTCAATATCTGTATGCTCAAATAGCTGGCTGGTTGTAGTTACCCTTATTATTGAAACTCTGGATCTACTTTTCTTTAATTTGAAAAATATACATATTTTTAAATATAAATCCAGTTCAAGACAATCTTGCATAGATAATTATAATGTAAAGAATATGACTTAAAATGCCAAGATTATGTGATATCACCGGGTGCTCAACACTTGTGAAGAAAATCAGTGCACCTTTGTTAGGTACCAAAATGTAGGTAGCAGGTTTTAAAATATTGTTAACTTCTGTGGGACAGGACTTCAGATGTTCTAAATAATCATAGCTTCATTAACTTCCGTTGACTAAATGGCACTTCCAGGTTAATCATGAGTGATATCAATGGCCCTATGACAATTTACACGAGCCGAGCATTTGCCTTGATACCTCTTCTCACCTCTCATTTCTGTATCATTCATTTGGCACCAGTAGAAGAAGGGGAGAAGAAAAGGGCAGAAGAAGGGGCAAATGGGTGAATGGAGAGGCGATAAACTACAAAGTGGGAGGAGACTGTAGAGTCATTGTAAGGCAAGAAATTAGTTAAGAGTAGTGAAACAAGCTTTTTGGTGATTTCTTAGTGTCAGGAAATATTATTTCTAAGCAGTGTAGACATATAGTCTGGGTAAAACTTACCCTCAACAGGAAATATCTTTAACAGCCCACATAGCTCTTAAAATTTTATTCTGAAGGGTCTGAGAGTTGTATGCCATAGTACACATCTGTCTTTGCTCACTGATCTTCAGACTAGTGGCTAGTTGAATGTTGCACAATTTTCAGGGGCCTGAGACTGTTTTCAGTTATCTTCATTTTATTTTGAAGGCGTTTGTTTTTATTACTCCTATAATCAATGCACCAGGGTACTCTCAAGGAGCTGCAGTCTCTGAAAGTCTAAAGGCAGTGTTTTCAGACTTATTGTAAATGAATGATATTGCTATCAATCTTCTCCACAGCATTCTTCCTGGAAGGAAACAGACACAGATAACTTTTGGAAACTAAACTCATTGAAGGAACGAACAAGGAAATAGGATTGAGGCAATGTCATCATATATTTCATTTGAGCTAGTTTGGGTTGAAAAGTGGTACTACTGTCCAAGTGTCAGATCCATCAGGCACTTTTCAATATCACAGTTTTTTATTTTTTTTGTCTGCAGAAGATTTTAGCAGCCCACTCACAGAAATGTAAATGAAAACACTTTACTGTGTATAATGTACAATCTAAGTGGATTTAAATTCTAATGGGACAGTCACATTGCATCCAGAAGCTCAGCATATATGTCAAAGAGAGGATCGCTTAATTCACCTATAACTGAAATGCTGAATTAACTAGGACACTGGGGCTCATGCCCATCTGCTGTTTATATATGTATTAAAAAAAAAGCCAAAGGATTTTAAATTAAGGCTGCAATTGTACATCTCATCCAAAAAAGGCACCTCCAGCAACTATCCCCCATATTCAGTCCTGATTCAGAGGAAAGTGCTACCAACTGAATCAATAATGCCATTTCCAATAGCCCCTCGGTTTCCCAGAAAAGTTTTCCATTCAAATACTGAACAGTCCCTGCTTGGTTTCTGAAATCTAACTCCAGATCAAAAGCCTGGGGCGGTGTGGCTGTTGACATGTAAATGTGAAAGCAAATACTGGTCTATTTCGTGATTTACTATCCAAAGCAGCTTCCTTCTAGAACTTTGAGGATATAGCAGTGAGAAACAGTGTTGTAGAGCATTTTCCTATTGATTAAAATGACATATTTTCCAGGTTCACCAATCATTCACGCTCCAAAGCTAGTTTAATGGTAGTTCCTCTTATCAATTGTTGATACAACTTGTGCTAGACAGATGATTTAAAAAAACAGACGAGAAAAGAAAAAAAAAAAAGCAATGGCCTGCCCAAGTTAAAACATCAATAGTTTCATCCTGTGATTTTGAATCAATTTCTGCAGACAAGGTCAGTTAAGTTACATACTTTCGGTGCTTTACTCTGGCTCACAATCTGCTGGTTATAATGCAAGAACTCAGGGGCTTAAATAGATTTTTTTCTGGCATGGACTGCCATCTGGCACCAAACACAATCTTACAAATACTGTTCCTCTGCTCTGCTTTTACAGAGCTAGTGATGACATAATTGCAAGTTTTGTCAATTTTCAGTAACAGAGTTAGTTTGATAGTACCTGTCTGTACAAAAGGTATTGAAGTCTATGTTGCCAGAGGCAGATGCTTTGCAATCCAAAACTTCAAATTATAATTGCAGCTTCCATGCAGGAAAATTCTCTAGCAAAGGAAGTGCTGTGTAGTTTCATTCCTTTGCAATACAATTAAAAGCTTAGCAGGATTCATTTTCTTTGCATGAGGAATTGCATTCATGGTGGCTTCTCTCTTAGTATTAAATGAAATATTACTTTAAGTGACAATTGAGTGGTTTTGTATTACTGGGCCACATTCTGATTTAATTTACATTGGTGCAAAAGAGATCTGAATCTGATTTTAAGAACTGAAGCACTAATTGAATGAGTACCACATGGCACGTGCTACATATGCTTTCTCAAACAGCATTACCAAGTCATCTTAGTGTTGACATGCTACATACTTGGGTCTCTTTTGCCTACCATTCCACATTGTGCAGTAATATTGTGGTGTGCACAAATAGGGACACAGATGAGATAATTTAATTCTTTCATTTGTGACCCAAGTCAGAAGTTGACGTTAGGTCTCCAGAAAGGAAAGGCTAGTGAACCATCCTACTGCACCACTTAGTCCCTTTCAATCAACTTTTCAAAGCTTTTGCTGAAAGTTTAAGTTACTATGTTGAAAATCTCCTTTCCTGACAGCATGTAGGCATTGACCTCATTGGGAAAATAAGATTGCAGAGATTCTGTGATAAGGGCAACATTATTAGTGAAGCTGATGTACCGATGCCCCAAGTAATCAAACACTTTTATAATCACAAGTTTGCAGCTCTGACACACATCTATAAAATGAAGGATTCCATCACATTTATCGTCTACCAGATTTAGCTGAATATGCCTCAAAAAACTTATTTTTGACATTACAATGTTTTTGTGTTAGTGGAAACATTTACAATACACTTCAGACTACACTGGTGTGCAACAAATTTGTATGTATCCTACATTTTTCACCATCCCTTAGACTTCTAGAGTATAAAACATTCTGCAAAAATTAGAGAAAGCTATTAGATCAGATTCTGATTTTTAAATGGTTTTAAATCCAAACAAACTCCACTGAAGTCAACAGATTTGATGTAACTGGGAACAGAACCCAGATTATTGATTATAGCAAAGGATTTTCTAATTGAATCTCCCAGAAGATTCTGAACATATGTCGTACTTTTGTGGAAGTGACAAGTATTACATGTGAGCAGAGATTTTTCTGTACAACACTATAATCCTTTACCATTTAGGCAGTGCTATTGGCAAGACCCCAGTTTTCTGTAATTCTGCCATTACAAATTTGCCATTCTGCCACAGAAACCTCCATGGACTGTTGAAGCAAGCTAAAAATTAAGGGCCATATGGTCCTAACCATAGCCCAGCATGTAAGAGAGCAAAGGCTCATTACTTGTCCAAGAACACGATTTCGGGGTGGGGCTGGGGGAGTCAGAGCAGAAGAAAAGGCAGTAAAGGAAATGAACTTTTGGCATAGCCATTTTTCTGCAACAATAGAATCTCAACAAAGCATGAACTTGGCCTGAGAATGTAATAACACAATTAATCACTGTACGTGGCTTGCTCCCCTTGAAAAATATCCTAAGTTGCATGGCAATTCATAATATTAATGCTGAGCACTTATAAGTGAATATCATCTAAGGATCCCAAAGCCCTTTAAAGGCATCAATAAATGAAGTCAACACACCTATGGGGTAAGAAAATGTTGTTCTTTCTATATAAAGAGCATGCAAAGCCAGGGATAGAATCCTGGTCTCCAGACTCCCAGGTCTGGGCTTTAGACATAAGAACATCTTCATGCCTTTTGGTGCATATGTTAAGTCTTCAGCATTTACTTTCTTTCTGTTGTTTGCTCAGACCAGCAGAAAGAGTTCACGTATGCGTTTGGGCTGGGGGAATAAAAGACAACGCTGCATGTGAGCCCATCCTGCTGCCAGTGTTGGGTGGGAACGAAAGCTGAACGTTGAAGTACATGCTATGCACAAGCTTCGTTTTGTCTTCAGGGTTTAGTGCAATGTTCTCTTGAACCCTTACACTCCACACAGCTGTGTAACCATTCCCCCATCCATGTCTGCACTGATGCTAGTCCTGACATTAAGGTGTATGATTTATTTCCTCTTCTCAGAAATCCACTCCCTTTCCATTCTCCTTTATATGTGCTTTTTCACTGCAAAAGATGTCCCTAACGAAATCATTTCTGTCTCTTCACAAAACAGAGATGGGACCAAATGCTGGATTCTTCATCCTGCAAACATTCTGATCATTACCTTTATGCTAGTGTCAGAAATATCAGACACACTTTAGTCAAATGCTATCAGCTTCACAATCAGGTTAAGCAAAAGTAAGACAAAAAATGAAAGGTGGGGAGCACAAAAGCCATGTATTTCAAAAGCCTTTAAAATTATGCTGCTAGATTTCTGAACAACATTTTGATACTTTTGATACTCTGACTAAGAGTTCCACAGGTTGTATGTCAAGGTTCCTTCTATGGAAACCTTTTGTTTGTCAGTAATCTCCAAAAGCGAGAAAGTGCTTAAAAATGCATACAACACTATAATTGCAGCAGGCTACCGGAAGAGAAACCTACTGGCTACTTTTCGTTCTGGCACTTGCCAAAATCTATGGTTTGCTCTGCATATTAAAATAAGGCCTCCATCAAGCATAACAAAATGACAGATTTATGTGCAAACTGGCTAGCAGCAGCTGGTTTACACACTTAACTGTTGTAATATGGAGTCTCCAAACCATATCAGCAGATTATTCCTTTCATGCCCCAGAGTTAAAGAATGTAAATTAATTCCCAAACAAATCTCCTCAAGTTGTTTAAAATGAATTCTGTTCAGCTAGCTAGCTACTGATTTGGGCCGATCCCTGTCATATCTGAATTCCTCCTCAAAAGCCAAATGTGTTTCAATAGACTTTATCTAATATCCAAAATAATATTACATTGTCTTTACAAAAACTCTACTTTAAAAAAAAATCAAAATAAAGGGTTGAGGGATCTAGTCAGTTCTCCATTGCCATATAATCTCTCTTCATCCTGTCTACTGTCACTCTAAACAACTCTCACTGCCCAGAACACCTCTGCCCTGGACCAGTGTATGGGGTATCAGATTCGGGGTTTTCTTCAGCCTGTTTGGGAAAATGGCAAACAAAAAATGGCTTGCTTCAACCAGAAGAAAACAGCATGTAGTTCTTAACTTTCAAAGCATCCAACAAGGACAGTTTCCCACTTCTTCTTTGCTCCCAACCCAGGCCTGTACTCTATCTGAACCTGTTTCCTCCATGAACTGAGCAACAGTAGGAGAGACAGAACTTCTTCTTTCAGAGGCCCTCTCACAGCTTGCCACTGACTCTTCTATATACCTCTGATCTAGCAAGCTCCTACATAATTTCTTCCCTACAGACTTTAGTGTGGGTATGTACCCCACCCTCACCACAAACTCTTTATATAATATATTATTGTAATTTCCCTGCAAAAAACCCTCTCTTCCCCCACCCTACAATACACACACACACACACACACACACTAAAAGGCACTTCTCAGCAAGGCCAACAGAACAAGTTTCCAGTTGATTGGCCAAACTATTTTGGACCAAACTGAACCAAACAAATTAGTCAATGGCTTTAAGCATGACTTTAAAACACCTTTGCTGATTTTCTCCCTCCAAACTTTCCAGAAAAATCCCACCTTGGGATGGGATGTTGCATGTGAAATTTCTGAAGGATCGGTTTCTTTCTAGGGATGTTATTGGGAGGATTGGAAAAATCAGATTTACAGTGAGAAACTACTGCCACTCTATGACCCAAATAATGTATCTCCTCTCACACTTTTCTCCTATTATCCTATAAATTTGAAAATATAAAACATGATAGCATAACGTTACAGTAAAATTACAATATCCCTGTTTTCCATCTTCAGTTTTTCATATTTTTTCCCAAAATTCATAACTGCTTGATAAAAGGGCAAAAGTCTGTGAGGGGATGGGATACTTATGTTGGCAGATTTACTTCTTTTGAACCCTTACCAAAATATCTTTCTTTTTTTTTTTTTCTTTTTTTTTTAAAAAAGGCAATTAGCATTCAGAGGCAGATGTAACCCAAAAAATGACTTTCTTTCAGAGCTAATAACTGTGACTTTTTCTCCACTTCTGGTAGGTCTCGTAACAAAATGCCATATTCAAAACCAGACTTCGAAACACACAAATGAAAAAATCTGTGCCTTGCTGGCAGTTTATTCCACATTCACAAAAAGAACCTTTGAGTCTGCACAGTAACTAAACCTGGCAAATATGTTTAATTATGTAATATCTCCACTTTTAACTCTTAAAAAATCTGTCTTTTTCTCATGTGGAATGTATGTAGAGTAGCATTCACAGACTGTTTCTCTATATTCCATGGAGGTCAAAAGGGTATAGAAATAACAGCAGGAGAAGTACCAAGCCCCTACTACTGTTTTAACTCCAAATCCAATAGAAACGAGCTGACTAGGAAGCTGTGAACTGTCCTCTTCTACAAAGAACTTGTCACTGCGATCTATGCCTTTGTCACCTCCTGGGTAGACTTCTGCAACTCACGCCAACCGGGAGTAAATATGAATGCCACACAAAGACTGCAGTTTGTACAGTTCACTGTGGGACTGAATTCAAAGTCTTGGTCCTAGTCTAAGTGGGTTAGGACCTGGGTATCTCAGAGACTGTTCCAGCATCCACAATGTAGCAAGAGAGCTGTGCTCTGTAAATACAATATAGTAGGAGAAGCGTAAGTTTAGACTTTCACACAGCATGGGTAGCACATTCTCAGTGAAGGTCTCCAGCTGTGACCTCAGGAGAAGATGAGACAGCACTGACAATATTTGGATGTAAATCCAAGGCACATCCTTTTGCTAACCATTTTCTCACAATAAGAACAGGTTCTCATGGCCTGCATCCAACAGGAATGGAAAGTGATTTAAAAGAGAGCATAGAGGCAGAAAAAGAAAAAGACAGAGAGAAAAAGCATTGTTAGAGCAAGGACTGTGTGACACCATGAAGCTGCAGTATTTTGTGAATGACAAGAGCTAGAAATGAACATTTTTATACCATTAGAAATCTGAGGTACTTTGATGCTTTGTACCAGAATGTTTTCAATTTGCTTACTTTCAGGGAAAATGAGAATAAGTGCTCCATTTTGGCTTTTACAAGTAGAGCCCAAGCTAACGCAGATATGGTGGTGCATCAGTCTCCTAGAGACATTTTGGCTTGTTCAGTTGGGTTACCTTCAGGAGCTCAGAGGTTCACCCACCAGAGACGGAACTGTGATTTTGACCAAGTGCATTGTACATGAACCTCTGTATGGTTCAGAGTGAGTGGGGGACTGGCATAGCCGCTGTTTCACCCAGCCTCATTTGGTGTGTCTAGAGTTGCTGTGAGTGTTAAACACACCTGGAGCTTACACACCATGATGACAAGGACTGATAGCATAGCTGTCCCTTGTATAGTTGTGCAGGGAGTAGGGATCTTTTAATGCCTTCTTTCCTTCATGCCCACCATACAGTGCAAGCTACAACCTAACCCTAAGCTTACACTTTGTCTAACTCCAATAGCCCATGGTATTTTGAATTTCTCATTCCATTTTAAGGATGTGGAAAATAATAACACCATTTTCTGAATGGCAGAATATAATTTACCCATTAATTATAAGAGAGCAGCATTGCACATCTCTTTAATAAAGAGTACATGAAAAATCAAAAATACATGGTATGTAAACGCTGGCAAAATAGGAGACAAAATTATCCTATGCCTTTTAGAGATTAAACAATCCAGTTTATGCACAGCTCCATCCAGCTCTGTGCTGTGGGAGCAGGTACAGCCAGGATTTGGCCCTTAGAGATAGTCCTTCAACTCATGGGCCCAAGAACCTGGAGTAGTGTGGTCAAAAATTATGTGGAGCTCATTTATAACTTCTGTACAATTAGCTCAGAAAATTCCCAGCAAAATCTCTGGACTCCAAGATTTTTGTATATTTCAGGGACCTATGCAGTAACTGACAATCAGACTGGATGGATTACATCACATGGACATGCAATGGAGAAGAAACTCCTTGTGAGATTTCAGCAACAATCACCTAGTGCTTTGAATTCTGCAGTTAGGCTGAGGAAAGAAATTTCCAAGAGCTCCCACTGTTTACCAGTGCATGGAAACACACAAACAGCAGTTCAGGAGAGGCCCTGAAGAACACTGTGTACCATTCCCTTTCAGGGTTTTCACTGTGCTTCAGCAATTCAAAGAATCTTGGATTTCTTCAGTGTGATGGTATCTGGGGAATGAATTCAGGTGAAAACCTTACTGTACAGCTGAGTTTGGTGGGAGGCAGTGGAAGACTTACTTAAATCCCATTGCTGCAATGGCAATATTTCACTTTCTTTCCCTCCTTTTCCCTTTGCAAATGCTAAAATCAATAGAGTCCATTTTGGCCCAAGAGTTTGGAAGATGGTTTTAGATTCAACAGTAGCTATTTAAGGTACTTGTTTGCTTTTTTAATATGTACTCAGTTGAGTACAAATATTTGGAACTGGCAATTTTTCATATGAAAACCAAACATGAATAGAGGGTATGTCCCATCTCTCTCTTTTTTTTTTCCACAAAACTCTAGCTCAGTAATATGTGGTGAAGATCTGCAAGGGGACTGCTTCCATAAAGTAAAGCTTCTTTCAATTTGCAGCGTTACTGAGGTAAGGATGCTAAGGAGTTTTATATTGAATGATTGTGCAAATTTCAGATGGAAAAATGTGATTAAAGGGATATATAAAGCCAGCAGGCACCATAGAATCCAGCCAGTACAGATCAGTCCTTAACAACTGGGTGTCATCTGTGCACTGCTGGCATTTCAGTACATGTTGTCTCAGCTTCATATAGAAGTTGGATAACATGAGGGAGAGGAATGAGCAACAGGTGAAGACTCTGGAGGCAGAGGAATGGTTGCCCAAAACAACAACTCCTATATGTTCTTTATGGGCTAGCCCTCAAAAATAAGTGGAAAAAGAGGTGATTTCTCTATAACTTATAATTTTTAAACCAAGTTTGGATGTTTTTTTCTTATGCTCTAGGAATTATTTTTAGGAAGTTCTATGGCCTGGGTTATGCAGGAGGTCAGACTGGATGATCACGATGATCCATTCTGGCCTTGAAATCTATGAATCTATAAATTACAAAAGCAAATAAAATATCTGAGGGTACTTTCTTTTGGTTAAGATGTTCTTGATTACGGTTCCCACCAGAGTACAATTCTCCCCATGTTACTCCAAATAGAACAGTAATAGTTCACCAAGTGGGAAACCTCACTTGGAAATGTTCTTCATCGGTCAGCCTCATAATAATGGAAAGAACTCCAGGCACGCTGCCCATAAGTGGCAGTCTCGATAGGCAGAAGATCAGCATGTTATCAACCCCTTCAACAGGAACAACCCATTAACAATGTATACATCTTTCATTAGGAAAGTTCATTCTCATGTGGCTATTTCTAAATGGAGACAACGATGGCACACCTTTCCCTGAAAAAAGATAAGCACATTTCAGCTTTGTGATTCTGCTGTTTAAAAAGACACTCCCCACCCGCAAGCAATGTGGAGTTTTTGATCATAGAAGTGGCTGAGGCACTCATTTCTGCAGTAGTCCTAAAGTGGTTATTATTTAATTCAGTCTTTATAGAAATCTACTAATTGGTATCCAAGTTTTGTTAACAGGGTCAATGTTGCTGACTATGTTAAACCAGACTCTGGGTTTGCCACTGTGCCAACAGTGTATTCCTTTTGTTAGGTATGCAATGGGAATTCAGGACCAATTTGTGGTCCCATTAAAGTTAATGGCAAAACTCCCATTGACTGTAGTGAGAACAATATTTGCCTCTCAGACTTGCTACTGTGCACAATTAAAGAAACCTTTACTAGATAGATTGCTGAGTAGAAGGATATGAACTGGCTTCCTTCCTAAGAAGGTTTTCATTGAACCCACAGCCAACAGCCATTGCTATAGCAACCAGAGTTTTAACAAAGGTAGCCACTGTCTCTGTAATCATCAGGTGTCACTATAGCAACGGGAACCTCCAGAAAGAGAGAGAAAAAATTCTCAAACTGTCAGATGGAAGAAAAGAGGTTTGTGTAAAAGGAGGTTGGGCCCAAAAAAAGCATAAAGATAAAACATGGCTTAAAGCAAAGAGAAGTGATTGTCCTGAACCTGCACAAACAACAGACTAGACAAGAGAGAGTGAGAGAGCAGAGGGCAGAGACTGGATCAGAGATTAGAGAGAGAGCTATAACGAAAGCAAAGGGAAATGGTGTCATTACATTTTAAAGAAAGTACAGTATTTAGCTCCTTGGAAATCCACCATGGAGTAGACATGATTTGCTTTTGGGATATTTTTCTGAAGAATCTCTAAAGACTAACATCAGTATTGAAGAATTAAGGGGAATGAAACTATTGCAGGGGTCACGTACTAGAGTGATCATGCAGTGTACAATCTCATGTGCAGACAGAGCATTCTAATAGAGATCTCCACTTTATTAACAATTAGGATTGCTTTATATATAAATATACCCCCTTATCCTGGAAATAATGGGCCTGATTCTGCTCTCATTCTGACCAGTATAAATAAGGAGTAATTCCACTGAAGTCAGTGGAATTACACAGGGCAACACAGTATAATTGAAATCAGAATCAGCTCTGTAATTCCTTCACTAAGGACTCCTAGAGAATTTTTCCAAAAGAGAACTGAGATCTCCTTAAGTGGGGTCAGGGATAATGTCACAGGAAAATGACCTGTTGCTTCTGGATAATTGCCAAGAGAAAGTTTTATTGCAACTAAACTTGTGACTTAATCAAACCAATGATTTTCAAAATTTTGTCCTGTGACAACTCTGTATTCAATTTCCTGGTTTTATTTTAACTAGTCAGTATGTGTAGCTGGGGAGAAGAAAGAAAGAAAGAAAGAAAGAAAGAAAGA
Organism: Lepidochelys kempii; assembly: GCF_965140285.1. NCBI lineage: Eukaryota > Metazoa > Chordata > Testudines > Cheloniidae > Lepidochelys > Lepidochelys kempii. The sequence continues at coordinate 31,533,665 of NC_136388.1, forward strand.
AAGAAAGAAAGAAAGAAAGAAAGAAAGAAAGAAAGAAAGAAAGAAAGAAAGAAAGAAAGAAAGAAAGAAAGAAAAGGAATTATGATAAAGTATAAGTGTTTTGCTGCTCTGTAGAGCAGATCCTGGAGCTCTGACATACCCTGCCCCACAGGTGTTCATAAGAGAGGGTCCTGCAGAACCAAACAGTAGTGTAGGGTTTGAGGGGTGAATTCCCAGTCAGGATTCACAGGCAATTCAGTGAGATATTCCCAGCTGGAAGCTAATTATATTCCACTAGGACTATTTAAATTTGACACCTTAAAGAGGGGTTGGTTATTCCAGCAGGAAAGCAGAGCTCAGTTGTGAACTCATCAGTCCTTCAACTCATGGGCCCAAGAACCTGGAGTAGTGTGGTCAAAAATTATGTGGAGCTCATTTATACAGGCTGCCTATCACCACAGAGCTAGCCAGTTTTTGAGGGGAGATGACTTCTACTTAGGCTCACCTTTCCTATGAATAGAGCGCCCTGCTGCTTCTGGGACTCACATGGCTGAAAAGGCCTGGTTTAAAAAAAAAAATCATTGGTTTACACCTCTGATGAGAAATGTTCTCCATCTTTATTCAGCTGTCTGAACAGCAGTAGTTCCTCTTTAGCTGGTATTTTGTTTCACCTGAACACCAGTTTACAAATTCGCAATAAGAAATTCTAAGATGCAGTGCAATAAATACAGTAGCTGCTGCATAACTGTATTCTGGAGACAATCAACTCGGGGAGTTAGAATAGCTCAAGATATAGGGGATATTTTTCAAAAGTGCCTAAATGACAAAGCAGCTTAAGGTCATATGTACACTAGGTGCACCTCACTGGTATAGCAATACCAGTATTCTGCACCAGAAAAGCACTCCTAGTGTGGATGCAGCTTATACCTGCAAAGCTGCACTTTTACCAGTATAGTTATTCCCCGCATCCCCAAGCAAAATGAGCTATACCGGTAAAAGTGCAGTTTCCCAATACAGCTTCATCTACACTAGGAGCTTCTGCCAGCACAGCTGTCAGTCAGGGATCACACTTCTTCATACCCTTGACCCAACATAGTGACGCTGACAGAAGTCTGTAGTATAGACCTGGTCTAAGTCCCAGTTTAAAAAATGACTTAAGACACCCCTACAGTACAGATTTCTACCAGCATATGCTATGTTGTCAGGGGCGTGAAGAGATGTGATCCCTGACGGACATAGCTGTGTTGGCAGAAGGCCCTAGTCTAGACAGAGCGGTACTGGCAACTGCCCTTTTTTTCTCTACAGCTTGTTTCCTTCCCAAGTGGGGGTAGAATAACTATATCAGTAAAAGTGAAGCTTAGCCAGTATAAGCTGTGTCCACTTTAGAAGAGCTTTGCCGGCATCATATGTTGGTATATCTATACCGGTAAAGTGCTCCTAGCATAGACACGTCCTTAGACACTTAAGAGCCTAAGTCTCATTGAAAGTCAATTTAAAGGCTCTCAAATTTTAAAAGAATTCAGGTGCCTAAAGATTCAGATAGGTACCTAGTGGAATTTTCAGCAGTGCCTAGGCACTCTCAAGGAAATCATGATTTTTGAAAATGGCACCTCGGTTCCTAAACCACGTAAACAAGTATTTATTTCACTGCATCTTAAAGTTTCTTATGATATGTTTGTAAACAGGTGCTCATGTGAAAAGAGGAACAGCTGCTTTTTGAATGGCTGGATGAAGATAGAGAGCATTTATCATTGTGGGTGAAAGCCTGTAAAAAAAATAATAATAATAAAAAAAATTCACTAGACCTTTGGAGCCATGTAAGTCCCAAAAGATAGTAGAGGGCTCTACTCATAGGAAAGGCCAGCCTTTTAAAAAGTCATTTCCTGTCAAAAATTGCCTGGCTCTGTGGTGATATCGGCAGCCTCTTCAAATGACCCTGAGGTCCTAATCTAACTCCCTTTGAAGTCAAGGGAGAAACTCCCTTTGAATTCAAAGCAGTGTAAGTTTGGGCAGAATTCTGAACATAATGAAGAGTTATCCTCATGATGCTTCTTCACTGACCAAGAAAATAGGTCAGTAGTTGTATGCTGTATGCCTATACTTCTGAGATTGATGGCATGTAGCTAATTACCCATCCCCGATGAGCACATGTTCAGTATACCTACACGCTGTAATACATTACTGCTTACTTAAACCACATAGTTTTTCTTTAACTTGGTGAAAATATTTAAAGAGGAGACAGAAGCTCTGCTGAAAGTCAGATGTTCATATCATGTGTAAACAGAGCCCCCTGGTGGAACATCATCTGCATTAAAACATTTTCAGACTGGAATTGTGCAAACAGAAAAGTCTACGTTACTTACACAAATTATTCTCCCATTTTTAAAATGCACAGTCATTTGATGATGATATTAATACAATATAAACATACTTTACATGAAACAGAGATCAGTAAAACGACACTTATTGTACTCATTGTGCTATTTTGCGTATACTTACCTTGGGGAATGCTGAAAGCACTGCAGTAAATTTAATTCATGCAGGTGGTATTCTTTTTTTTTTTTTTAAATGTTCTCTGTATTCTAGATATTTTCCACTCCCTAACATTTGGGGAACCTGATATTTATCTGTGATTGCTGTATATCTAGCACAATTGAATCCATCATGGAGCAGTATAATTGTTCATCTGATTTTTGTTTTAAATCTAGTACACATGGAATTTTCCTAATGGATTCAGATTAACCAGCTTTGACCATATATGATTTGAAATAGTTAAAACAGTATCTACTTCTAACTTGCTCTCAAGTGGAAGGGAATTCTGGGTATTGACTAAGGATGGGCAGATGCTTCAGTGCTTGTTTTCTGGTGGGGTTTTTTAATTGAGCTACGCAGCTGGGCTGGCAGAGGTTAGAAAAGCACCAACACCTACATGTTTGCTTTGAGATTTGAGTTAGATGGACTTTAAATGACACAGTGGACATCCTCCCCAACCTCTCCTATAATGCCCATGAACTTCTGTCACCTTAAAAAGAGTTGTAATATTGCTTTCTTTAAGTGATTGTTTTGCGTGCACAGATAGATTCACAAACAAGTATTACTAGTACATACATTTCATCATGCATGCCTATTTCTAGAGTGGTATTCATATCTATGGAGAAGGACACAGGAAAGAATTTAGAGCAGTACTATTATGCCCAGAAAACATATATGTAGGAATTTGCTGCCACCAGACTCCTCATCATTATACTGTTCATAGTTCTAGTAAGGGAAGAGGTAAACATGCAGGGTTTCAGTCAAAGTTAGGTGGTATATACGATAGATCTTGTGCTGGCTCTCTGTACAGAGCAGTTTTTATTCTCAGTGAAGGAATGTGATAAAAATTGTTACTGTCAAGGTTCCTCCCCCACTCTGAACTCTAGGGTACAGATGTGGGGACCTGCATGAAAAACCTCCTAAGCTTATCTTTACCAGCTTAGGTCAAAACTTCCCCAAGGTACAAAATATTACCCCCGTTATCCTTGGAATGGCCGCTACCACCACCAAACTAATACTGGTTACTGGGGAAGAGCTGTTTGGACGCGTCCTTCCCCCCAAAATACTTCCCAAAACCTTGCACCCCACTTCCTGGACAAGGTTTGGTAAAAAGCCTCACCAATTTGCCTAGGTGACTACAGACCCAGACCCTTGGATCTTAAGAACAATGAACAATCCTCCCAACACTTGCACCCCCCCCTTTCCTGGGAAATGTTGGATAAAAAGCCTCACCAATTTGCATAGGTGACCACAAACCCAAACCCTTGGATCTGAGAACAATGAAAAAGCATTCAGTGTTTTACAAGACTTTTAATAAAAAATAGAAGTAAATAGAAATAAAGAAATCCCCCCTGCAAAATCAGGATGGTATATATCTTACAGGGTAATTAGATTCAAAAACATAGAGAACCCCTCTAGGCAAAACCTTAAGTTACAAAAAAGATACACAGACAGAAATAGTTATTCTATTCAGCACAATTCTTTTCTCAGCCATTTAAAGAAATCATAATCTAACACATACCTAGCTAGATTACTTACTAAAAGTTCTAAGACTCCATTCCTGTTCTGTCCCCGGCCAAGACGACTACAGACAGACACACAAAACCCTTTGTTTCTCTCCCTCCTCCCAGCTTTTGAAAGTATCTTGTCTCCTCATTGGTCATTTTGGTCAGGTGCCAGCAAGGTTACCTTTAGCTTCTTAACCCTTTACAGGTGAGAGGAGCTTTCCCCTGGCCAGGAGGGATTTCAAAGGGGTTTACCCTTCCCTTTATATTTATGACACGCCCCCCAAATCTCAGCTAGGGTGAAACACTGGCTGGGATTTCTTCCTGGAGCTCTAGGAAAACAGAGTTAATAAGACACATGCATCTCTAAATATACTACCAAGTACATAAAGACTAACAATATTTTCCACATCTCAAGGACGATTTTAACCAGTTGATTCTGGGAAACTTTCACGGGAGAGTGCATCAGCCACTTTGTTAGAAGCTCCTGAGATGTGTTGGATGTCGAAATCAAAATCTTGGAGAGCTAAACTCCACCGAAGAAGTTTTCTGTTAGTTTCTTTGACGGTGTGAAGCCACTTTAGTGCAGCATGGTCGGTTTGCAGGTGGAAACGCCGTCCCCAAACATATGGGCGTAGCTTTTCCAGAGCGTAGACAATGGCATAACATTCTTTTTCAGTGACTGACCAGTTGCTTTCCCTCTCAGACAGTTTTTTGCTGAGAAACACTACAGGGTGGAATTCTTGATCAGGTCCTTTCTGCATTAAAACTGCTCCCACACCACGCTCGGATGCATCTGTGGTTACTAGGAACGGTTTGTCAAAGTCTGGGGCCCTTAGTACAGGGTCAGACATGAGTGTCGCTTTAAGCTTGTTAAAGGCCTTCTGACACTTTCCGGTCCACTGAACAGCATTTGGCTGTTTCTTTTTGGTTAGGTCTGTCAGTGGGGCAGCGATTTGGCTGTAGTGCGGTACAAATCGTCTGTAATAACCGGCCAAGCCTAAGAAGGATTGAACCTGTTTCTTTGACTTTGGGACAGGCCACTTTTGGATAGCATCCACTTTGGCCTGTAGGGGGCTGATAGTTCCTTGACCCACCTGGTGTCCAAGGTAAGTCACTCTGTTTAGGCCTATTTGACACTTCTTAGCCTTAACAGTTAGTCCTGCCTCCCTTATGCGCTCAAGGACTTTTTGTAGATGTTCCAGGTGGTCTGCCCAGGAATCCGAAAATATGGCCACATCGTCAAGGTAGGCGACTGCATATTCTCCTAATCCCGCTAGGAGACCATCTACAAGTCTTTGGAAAGTGGCGGGTGCATTTCGCAGCCCGAAAGGGAGTACATTAAATTCATACAGCCCGAGATGTGTGATGAAGGCTGACCTTTCCTTGGCAGATTCATCTAGCGGTACCTGCCAGTACCCCTTGGTTAAGTCCAAGGTAGAGATGAACTGGGCCCTTCCCAGTTTCTCTAATAGTTCATCTGTGCGTGGCATGGGATAGTTGTCTGGGCGAGTTACAGCATTTAGCTTACGGTAGTCCACGCAAAAACGTATTTCCCCATCTGGTTTGGGAACTAGAACCACTGGAGATGCCCATGCACTTTCAGAGGGGCAGATTACACCCATCTGTAACATATCCTGGATCTCCCGTTCTATAGCAGTTTTAGCTTGAGGAGACACCCGGTAAGGTTGGACCCTAATTGGGTGAGCATTACCTGTGTCAATGGAGTGGTATGCCCGTTCAGTCAGTCCTGGGGTGGCTGAGAACGTTGGCGCGTAGCTAGTGCACAGCTCCTGGATCTGCTGTCGCTGCATACGCCCAAGGGTCATGGAGAGGTTCACCTCTTCCACACCACCAGCACATTTCCCTTCGTAGTAGACACCTTCAGGCCACTCAGCGTCGTCTCCTCCCTGGGCTGTAAACTGACAAACCTTTAATTCTCTGGAATAAAAGGGCTTTAGAGAATTAATATGATACACCTTAGGCTTTCGGTTGGAGGTGGGGAATGCTATGAGATAATTAACAGCTCCCAGGCGCTCCTGGACCACGAATGGCCCTTCCCACGATGCTTCCATTTTATGGGCCTGGAGCGCCTTTAAGACCATGACCTGGTCTCCTACTTTGAAGGAACGCTCTCTGGCATGTTTATCATACCAGGCTTTTTGCTCTTTTTGAGCATCCTGTAAGTTTTCTCTAGCAAGGGCTAAAGAGGTTCGGAGGGTGGTTCGTAGGTTGGTTACAAAGTCCAGAATGTTAGTTCCTGGAGAAGGTGTAAATCCCTCCCATTGCTGCTTCACCAACTGCAATGGCCCCTTAACCTCACGGCCATATACAAGTTCAAATGGGGAAAACCCTAAACTGGGATGTGGTACAGCTCTGTAGGCAAAGAGCAACTGCTGCAATACTAGGTCCCAATCATTGGAGTGCTCATTTACGAATTTACGTATCATGGCCCCCAAAGTTCCATTAAACTTCTCCACCATGCCATTTGTTTGATGATGGTAAGGAGTGGCAACCAAGTGATTTACCCCATGAGCTTCCCAAAGGTTTTTCATAGTTCCTGCCAGGAAATTAGTCCCTGCATCTGTGAGGATGTCGGAGGGCCAACCTACCCTGGCAAAAATGTCTGCTAGTGCCTGGCACACACTTTTAGCCCTGGTGTTGCTTAGAGCTACTGCTTCCGGCCATCGGGTGGCAAAATCCATGAAAGTCAGTATGTACTGCTTTCCTCTGGGTGTCTTTTTCAGAAAAGGACCCAGAATATCCACAGCTACTCGCTGAAATGGAACTTCAATGATGGGGAGTGGCTGGAGAGGAGCTTTGACCTGGTCTTGGGGTTTTCCCACTCTTTGGCACACCTCACAAGACTGGACATAGGTAGAAACATCCTTGCCCATTCCCTCCCAGTGGAATGACCCCCCCAAACGGTCTTTGGTCCTGTTCACCCCAGCATGGCCACTAGGGTGATCATGGGCTAAGCTCAAGAGCTTGGCCCGGTATTTAGTTGGAACTACCAACTGTCTCTGAGGATGCCAGTCTTCCTGGTGTCCCCCAGAAAGAGTTTCCTTGTATAAAAGTCCTCTTTCTACAACAAACCTGGATCGATTAGAAGAGCTGAGAGGCGGTGGGTTGCTCCGTGCCGCCGTCCAAGCTCTCTGGAGGCTTTCATCTGCTTCCTGTTCGGTCTGGAACTGTTCCCTTGATGCTGGAGACATCAGTTCCTCATGGGATTGTGGACCTAGGCTTGGTCCCTCTGGAAGCGATATAGGGGATGGAGCTGTTTCTGTTGACTGTGAACCGCTCTCCGCTGGTGCACTATGTTGGGATTCAGGCTCCGGCTGAGCCTCTTGTGTAGGGTTATCGGCTGCTGCCAGTTCAGGTTCGGTGGGGCCCTCTGGTGTTGAGGTTGCAAGTACTGGATTCAGTGCTGACACGGGGTCTGGTGTTGGTTGTTCGGCTGGTTCCGGTTCTGGGACTGGTTCCGTCTGGGTCTCTGGGACTGGATCCACTACTGCTGTTGCAGACATTGGCCTGGGGTCCAGGTCCATCACCTCTGACTGGGTCCTGATAGAAGTTTCCGGAACAGAGCTAGGCCTCACGGCTTGTTTAGCCTGGTTGCGGGTGACCATTCCCACCCTCTTGGCCTGCTTCACATGATTGGCCAAGTCTTCCCCCAACAGCATGGGGATGGGATAATCATCATAGACTGCAAAAGTCCACATTCCTGACCAGCCCTTGTACTGGACAGGCAACTTGGCTGTAGGCAAATTGAAAGAGTTGGACTTGAAGGGTTGAATCGTCACTTGGATCTCTGGGTTGATTAAATTGGGGTCCACTAAGGAAGCATGGATAGCTGACACTTGTGCTCCGGTGTCCCTCCATGCGGTGACCTTCTTCCCACCCACACTCACAGTTTCCCTCCGCTCCAAGGGTATCTGGGAGGTATCTGGGCCTGTGGACCTCTGGTGTGATTCCGGTGCAATGAACTGTAATCTGTTGGGGTTCTTGGGGCAGTTGGCCTTTACATGCCCCAGCTCGTTACACTTAAAACATCGTCCAGCTGACGGGTCACTGGGGCGAGGAGGGTTGCTGGAGAACGGGGTGGTGGGACGATAAGGGGTCTGGAGGGTTCTTTGGGAGGTAGGTGGGGCTTTGGGCGGCCCCCGGTAATAGGGTGTGGTCTGGGGTGGTCCCTTCTGGTCTCCGCTCCAACTGCGACCAGTTTTCTTCTTCTCTGCCACCTCCACCCATCTGGCTCCAATCTCTCCTGCCTCAATTACAGTTTTGGGTTTCCCATCTAGGATGTATCTTTCTATTTCCTCAGGAACACCCTCTAAGAATTGTTCCATTTGCATTAGGAAGGGCAAATTTACTGGAGATTCAACACTTGCTCCTGATATCCAGGCATCCCAATGTTTTACAATGTGGTAGGCATGTCGGGTAAATGACATGTCTGGTTTCCACCTTAGGGCTCTGAACCTCCGACAAGACTGCTCGGGTGTTATCCCCATTCTGACTCTCGCCTTGGATTTAAACAGTTCATACTTGTTCATGTGTTCTTTAGGCATTTCAGCTGCCACCTCAGCTAAGGGTCCACTGAGCTGCGGCCTCAGCTCTACCATGTATTGGTCAGTAGAGATGTTGTACCCAAGGCAGGCCCTTTCGAAGTTTTCTAAGAAGGCCTCAGTATCATCACCTGCCTTGTAGGTGGGGAACTTTCTGGGATGGGAAGTGGTACCTGGAGAAGGATTGCTAGGGTTTGTTGGTATATTCTGCTGGGCCTTTATCCTCTCCATCTCCTCCACATGCTTCCTCTCTTTTTCCTTCTCCTCCTCCACATGCTTCCTTGCCTCCATTTCCCTCTTGTGGGCAGCCTCTTGGTGTTGTTCTGCCTCCCTTTCTTGTTCCTTCTTCAGCTGCATGAGTTCTATCTGTCTTTCATGTTCCCTTTGTTTTTCCTCAGCCTGAAATTTGGCTAATTCCAGCTGTAGTCGAGCTGAGGATTTGGCCATTCTAACCTCTCTGTTTTTAACTAACTTTACACCCGAGGTTTAGAAATAAACAAACAAAACTTGGCTGTAAAATTTTGCTGTGCTGGAATAGAATACCTATTCTCTGATAGTGATTGTCAGCCTACAGAAAAAGACAATTCCCTTGTCTCTGCTCTGGGCCCAAATTAAAGCAAAAACCCTCCAACTACTTGGAAACCTGCTTACCCAGCCCAAAGAAGAAAAAAAATTTCTTTTCAAACCTGTGCTCCTTGTAAAACAAAAAAAAAAAATCAAAATCCTAAAAAAAACCCTGCCACTTTTGTCTCCAGGCAAATGGGTAGAGCACACACCCCCTATTTACTTTTAGGAAGAAAAGGAAAAAAAAAAAACCTCTGGGTTGGAAGACTGTGAATTTCCCTGCAGGAGTTAAGTACCCTGCCTCCAGGCAAAGAAAACCTGCAATTCACAAGATAATCCCCTTTTGTCTCTGCTTGGCCACAAAGCAGAGAGAAACCAAGCTGCTTTCAGTTTCAAAGCTGTCTTCTGGACTTCCTAAAAATTCCTTTTTAAAATCTGTATTTCTAGTTCAAAAAATCTCAACTGGATCTCAAAATGATTTCAGGTTAATCCCACCACTGTGCCACCATGTCAAGGTTCCTCCCCCACTCTGAACTCTAGGGTACAGATGTGGGGACCTGCATGAAAAACCTCCTAAGCTTATCTTTACCAGCTTAGGTCAAAACTTCCCCAAGGTACAAAATATTACCCCCGTTATCCTTGGAATGGCCGCTACCACCACCAAACTAATACTGGTTACTGGGGAAGAGCTGTTTGGACGCGTCCTTCCCCCCAAAATACTTCCCAAAACCTTGCACCCCACTTCCTGGACAAGGTTTGGTAAAAAGCCTCACCAATTTGCCTAGGTGACTACAGACCCAGACCCTTGGATCTTAAGAACAATGAACAATCCTCCCAACACTTGCACCCCCCCCTTTCCTGGGAAATGTTGGATAAAAAGCCTCACCAATTTGCATAGGTGACCACTAACCCAAACCCTTGGATCTGAGAACAATGAAAAAGCATTCAGTGTTTTACAAGAAGACTTTTAATAAAAAATAGAAGTAAATAGAAATAAAGAAATCCCCCCTGTAAAATCAGGATGGTATATATCTTACAGGGTAATTAGATTCAAAAACATAGAGAACCCCTCTAGGCAAAACCTTAAGTTACAAAAAAGATACACAGACAGAAATAGTTATTCTATTCAGCACAATTCTTTTCTCAGCCATTTAAAGAAATCATAATCTAACACATACCTAGCTAGATTACTTACTAAAAGTTCTAAGACTCCATTCCTGTTCTGTCCCCGGCCAAGACGACTACAGACAGACACACAAAACCCTTTGTTTCTCTCCCTCCTCCCAGCTTTTGAAAGTATCTTGTCTCCTCATTGGTCATTTTGGTCAGGTGCCAGCGAGGTTACCTTTAGCTTCTTAACCCTTTACAGGTGAGAGGAGCTTTCCCCTGGCCAGGAGGGATTTCAAAGGGGTTTACCCTTCCCTTTATATTTATGACAGTTACACAAACATGTATATGCAGGCAGGAGACTAACATCCTCATGAGAATAATGCAGCATGGCTTTAGCCAGAGACAGTCTGTTTTTCCTGCTGGTTGTGAGTGGCCCATCTGCTGGAGCCTACAGCTCCTCAAACAGATCTCAGGATTTTCTGTGTTGTGATCTGTATCTTATCTTGTGTTTCTTGTATAGTGTTCAGCCAAAGAGCAACTGAAGGGCTTTCTGATGTGAGCCAGTATGGTGACCCATGGCAGTGCTGTCCGACTCAGAACATTGAGAAAATAACACAAAAATGTATCATCTTTTCATTCATAGATTTTAGAGCACTTTCCAAGCTTCATTACAGATGGGAAAAATTGGAGAGAGAGGCTGCTTGACCTATGTCCAACTGCAAGTCAAACGTAAAGCTGGGAATAGAGCCCATTTCTTTTGGCTCCAAGTCCAGTGCTTTATTCACTGAACTAATAGGCCTTTAGATAGAATATGAAATACATATTTCACTGTGGTATGGAATATGGCAATTTCTCCTATAATTTTTGCCATCTCCTGCTGCTCTTTGAATAGAGCCATGGGTTAGCATACACCTGTCAAGGTTCCTCCCCCACTCTGAACTCTAGGGTACAGATGTGGGGACCTGCATGAAAACCTCCTAAGCTTACTTTTACCAGCTTAGGTTAAAACTTCCCCAAGGTACAAATTAATTTTATCTTTTGTCCTTGGAATAACCACTGCCACCACCAAACTCTAACTGGGTTTACTGGGAAACGTAGTTTGGACACGTCTTTCCCTCCAAAATCCTCCCAACCCTTGCACCCCACTTCCTGGGAAAGGTTTGGTAAAAATCCTCACCGATTTGCATAGGTGACCACAGACCCAAACCCTTGGATCTGAGAACAATGAAAAAGCATTCAGTTTTCTTACAAGAAGACTTTTAATAGAAATAGAAGTAAATAGGAGTAAAGGAATCACCCCTGTAAAATCAGGATGGTAGGTACCTTACAGGGTAACTAGATTCAAAACATAGAGAATCCCTCTAGGCAAAACCTTAAGTTACAAAAAAGACACACAGACAGAAATAGTCATTCTATTCAGCACAATTCTTTTCTCAGCCATTTAAAGAAATCATAATCTAACGCATACCTAGCTAGATTATTTACTAAAAGTTCTAAGACTCCATTTCTGTTCTATCCCTGACAAAGCAGCATACCAACAGACCCACAGACCCTTTGTTTCTCTCCCTCCTCCCAGCTTTTGAAAGTATCTTGTCTCCTCATTGGTCATTTTGGTCAGGTGCCAGCGAGGTTACCTTTAGCTTCTTAACCCTTTACAGGTGAGAGGATTTTTCCTCTGGCCAGGAGGGATTTTAAAGGGGTTTACCCTTCCCTTTATATTTATGACAACACCTTTCCAGACAGGTATTCTAATGAGGTAGTGTTGTGCTTGGAGAAGGTTATAGAAGTCTGATTTTGGCAGGTGACGTTGTTGGGAGAGCATTATATATAATTTAGGATCTGTGGTTTGAGAGAATTGGACTAAGAGGGTCAGTTCATTTCTTCTCCCATATAGTTTAGGTGGCAAGAGGGAAACCCAGGGTGAAGTCTGGAATATCCGTGACGCTGGCAGGATGAAGAAGGAGGTTTTGAAACCTAGTTTATCACTGACCAGTATATAGTCAGTTTAAACCACCAATCAACAAAAACCAAATCAACAGAAAATAACTCAGAGAACATCATTGTTTCCCTCAGATAAAACTGCCCAGTCAAAGCACTCTCTGTAAGAAATGGCCTACATGTGTCTTTGGGGGCAGAAAACTTGTAAAACTTTTAAAAAAGAAATGTTCATGCCATTGCTGTTTTGAGATGTAGACAAGTGGATGTGTTATTAAAAAGAAAAAATCAATTTAACCGAGATCCTTGAGACTCACCAAATTAAACCTTAGGATTTCAAAGGGTGGCAACAAAGGATCAGACTAGTGTTCTCTCAGCAAAAGTTATAATTCCTCCAGGAGTGTTGACGTTTTTTCTTTCCCAAGCAGAAAAAAGAGCAAAAATGCTTTGATATAGTTATATTGGGTCTGTGAAGGTTGGCTCCAGTATGATAATTCAGGTGTACAGAGCTGTGCTCTACTATCAGATCACAGACAATAGTATGTGTATTTGTGCTAGATAATAACGTTATCAGGGGTACCAAATACTGCCTGTGACGGTGATATGTGTAAGCCCCAGGGCTAGAAGACCTAGAGTGATAGAGCTCACTGGCCCTTCTATTGGAGAGAAGGGGAAAAGCCAGCTCTGGACAGCTTCATTTACATCCATTATGTTGTTTATCCATAACTCCACCTAGTAAGTTGTGTTGTTTGGCTGGAATTTGTTTATGCTTTGATAAGCAAATGAGATAATATCATTACTGTGCTCATGAGAATGCATAGGAACTGGGCAGGTCAAGGGCTTACCCCGACTTTGAGTAATGACTTGGTTCGGTAATGAAGCTTGGCTGAGAAGCACAGAGGAGGGGAGAGGGCTTTGTCTGCTGGATGGGGAACTCTATTCCAGGGAGCAGGGACTCAGCTCAAGGCTCCTGTCTGGCTGTGGGTTCCTCACCTGGAGATTCTGTGCCATGTGTGAAGGACTCTGCAGACTGGACAAGTGCAGCAGAAGAGGACTAAACTTTCCAGCAAGGACCAGCTGGGCCAACAGTGACAAAGGAAGGGAACTGACTCCACAGTGAGGCCCGGCTGGATCAGTGGCAGTGCTGAGCTGACTTCACAGGACCCTGGCCCATCTAGTTGGTGGAAGCAGGTGAAACTAGAGAACTAGACAGGTAGCTGCACATTGGAGTGGGACCAGATTGAACAGACCAGTGGAGGAGAGCCACCCCTGGGATCCTCTTGACTGCCATTGAGACTAGCTTAACCAGTGAGTGGAGTTTTATGTGGGTGGGGTGTGTGGTGAGATAGAATTCTGAACCTGCTTAAGCTGGATGTTTATGGGTTGGGACTATCGAGTGGACCAAACTTCTGACACACTGATTTGGGTTGTTCGGGTTCTTCTTTGCAAATATATACTGTTTTTTTCATGCTTCTTTTGACTGTTTTTCCCTTTCCCCCCAAAATAAAGACGATATTTGTGTATCCATGCCCCCCAAAGGACTCTTGAGTGCTTGCAAGTGGAGAACAACCACCTTCAAAGGTAACCAGGGAGGTTTTATTTTAATTTCCCAGAGCCAGAAATGAGAGCAAGGCAGTAGGTGGGGGTTCGAGCCATGGGGTTATTTATTTTAGAAATAACAGGCTGAAGCCAACCCTTGTTGCACCTGGGAGAAGGGTTACACGTCTGGGGGTTTTACTGTATTTCTTTGATTTCTCTTTTTCACCATTACTCACTTGTGATTTTTGTAAAAGTTGATGAAAGAATAGCCATATCCATGAGTTTCATTTTTTTTCTAGAGGAAACATATATCTGAAAACAATCTACAGGAAAAATAAAACATGCATAAAAGATAGTACCTCCCTAGTTCTGCAGAATTGTACTACCAGTGTACAGCAAAACAAGATAATAGACAACTGTTGACATCCCCTTTTTCTCTGCCTGCAGGCTGTAGCAATAACTGGAATCCACTGTGCACATCAAGCAATGGAGAAATAAAGTCTGGGGAAAAAAAACAATTGCAGGGAATAAAAATGTTTAAGAATTAACTAGAGGCCTGTCTGCCCCTGAAATGCTACTGCAGCACAGAGGCACCACTGCAGCTGCGTCTCTGTACTACTTCAATGTAAACAATGCCTATGCCAATGGGAGGGCTTCTCCCATCAGTGTAGGTACTCCACCTCCCTGAAAGGGGGTAGCTAGGTTGGCAGAATTCATCTGTTGACCTAGCACTGCCTACACTGGGTTAGGTCAGTTTAACTGTGCTGCCAAGGGCGCTGGAACTGGGGGGGCCAGGGGACCATGGCCTCCCACTTTTTGAAAGTAGATGGGCCTGGCCCATCCACTTTTCACCACAGGCCTCCTCTTCCCCCTGAGGACCCGCCCCCCCCCCCGGCCAGGCTGGCAGCTGGATCCTGGGCAGGGAGCCCAGACCGCGTGGGGCACCACGCCATACCACGGATCCTCCAGCTGCCCGGGGGGGCAAGAGCAGCCCCTGGCCCATGTCTCTGCCCCCCAGCTCCCCACAGCTGCATGGCCATGTGGCTCTTACCATGGCTGGGCTGTGGCTCTGAGGCCCCATCCCCCGGCCAGAGCCGGGTCAGGAAGAGCCATGCAGGCATCTGTGGGGGGTGGGTCATGGAGCAGAGACATGGGCTAGGGCTGGGAGCTGCTCTGCAGCTCCTGGCCTGCTCCGGCTTTCAGCTTGGCCACAGGTGGGGCCTCGGGTGGAAGGGGCAAGGCCTCGGGCAGAAGGGGCAGAGCCGCGGAGGGGGCAAGGGGCTCCTGGCCCCTCACTTTTGGGACGGCTCCACCACCGCTGCTCAGGGGTGTGGGTTTTTCACATCCCTTAGTGACACAGTTAAGTCAACTTAATTTTCTAGTGTAGACCAGGTCTTAGGAAAAAGAGAGAGAAGCAGAGCATAGGAAGCAGTGCAGAAATTAACACACCAATATTACTTTTCTTTCCAGCTCCAGTGGTGAGAATTCTTTGCCTTACAAGGCAAAGCTTAATGTGTGCATCTCAGTATTTTTATAATGAGAGAAGGGTTGCTAAAACATTGGCTCCCCACTTTGAAAATCATGGGACTGTAGTTTCTAATCACATTTTTTAAAATTGTGCTGCTTTTTCTTGCTTTTGATTTCTCAAGATGAAAATCGCTCTGCTGCTCTAACCAGCTTTTTGTCTTGGATTCAACCTCTGTAGATCGATAGATATCTGTGGGGCTGCCGGCAGGACTTCTGCATCTCGAAATCCAAGGAGGGAGAAGAAAATAGCAGTTCTATAAAGGTGGAGTACATAAGTCGGTGCCTGTAAGAGACTGAAGAAAGGCAAGAACAGAGCAAAAGTACAGTAATTGAAAGTGACAGTATAAAAGTGGTGTGATGCCCAGATTGATGAACACAATATTATCTGTGTACAAAGCAGAAGGCTAATGAGAACCTACCAGATATGGTGAAACTTAAAACAGAATGCTCAGGACACTGACTTATGCCACGCCTATCTTTTGTCCTGGTAAATAGTATTTGAAGTCTCTTCCTTATTCATCATTATTATCATAGTGCCTAGGAGCCCCAGTCATGGACTTGGACCCCATTGTTCTAGGCACTGTACAAACCTGTGAAGTTGTTCTCCATTTAGCTGGTTCTCAAGCCAAGTACATAGCTTGAGTCTGAAGTTCTCTTCGGTGTACTTCTTTCTCAGTTTGTCTCCTCCTATTTTCTGTGTTGGGATCACTTCACTTTGGAGAATTAATTAAATGTAGCAATTTTTAAATATGCATTCAAGTTTTTCCTTAATTTGAGATGTACAGGTATAAAAAATTCTAGCTTCCCTAATATTTCCCAGTCATTTATCTCTAAGGAAGAAGTGTATATCGCAACTAAAGACTGGTGAGTTAAGCACAGGGCTGGGAGTCAAGAGACACTGACTCATTGTGTGACCATTGACCGAGACACTTATCCCACAGTTTGGGAAAGATAACTCCGATACCCCACGGTAAAACATTTAAAGTATGTCTCCACTACCACAGGTGCTGGGAGCACCCATGGGAAAAAAATAGTGGATGCCCACCAGCCACAGCTGTTCAGCAATGCTGTCAAACAACTGATTGGCGGCCACAGCCTAACAGGTGTTTGGCGGCTCAGGGAGGGACTTGGGGGAGGGCAGAGAGCAGCGAGTAGTGGGGGCCTCGGGGAGGGGGTGGAGCGGGGGCGGGAAGAGGTGGAGCGAGGGCAGGGCCTCAGGGGAAGAGGAGGAGCAAGAGGGGCCTTGGGGCAGAGCACCTGGGAGGAAAACTAAAAGTTGTTACCTATGTCCACTACAGCTAGGAATGAGCTTCCCAGTCTGGGTAGACAGACTCACAGTAGTGGAGTTCAAGCTAGCCTGCTAAAAATAGCAGTGGATGTTGTAGCTCAGGCTGTAGTGCAGCTCTTAAGCCTAGGGGGTCAGGTGGAGTTAAGAGCCTGAACTGCAATGTCCACACTGTTATTTTTAGCACACTAGCTCAGGCCTTGCTAGTGCAAATCTGTCTATCCAGGCTGGGAGGCTCATCCCCAGCTGCAGTGTAGAGCTATCCTCAGAGTTCTATGACTGAATCACTACATAAAATACAGAGTATTATTATGAAAGTGCAAAGGACTATACTAGCTCTATTAATGCTAAAGCACTAGGACAGGGCAACATGTATGATTTCTTTGATAACACCACCACTCGTGCAACTTGGGTAGAGTTGTGCCAGTCTGGTATGGTTAACAATCTCAAGCCTTGGAAAATGCCTTATTTAACTTAACAGTGTTCCAGGTGCAGCCCACCAGCCATTCCTCCTTTCTGTGAACAGGGGAGAAGACTGAGGAGCTCATGAACTGTGTGAACAGAGTATTTTAAACCTCATATCCAGGCTATGTTTGAATGGGTTTGAGCTTCAGTGGGAATGCTTTGCTCAGCTGTGATTTTGTGGCATGAGGCTCAAGGCTTTCACTCACACGAAACTATTTTATACAACTGTTCCAGGTGTAACAGTGTCCATATTTTGTAATTCATATTGCTGTTTCAGATCCTGTTGTATGCCTGTGTGAATGTGTGGAAACAGGGGAAGGACAGTTTTATGGACACATTCACATTGTACTTCAGAAAAACCTTAGAGCAATTTTGGCATTGTCTTCCAAATCAAACAGTATGTTTTAAACTCTTTAATGGGGTATGCAAACCCCACACTGATCAGGAGAGCTTTAATGAGATGCTGTGGGCTTAATCAGCCCCACTGCACTACACTGTCTTGGGAGGAATGGTTAATAGAGGAGAACACAGCTCAGCTGGGGGCTGAGTGGGAAGAAGAGTAGTTCTCAGTACATGAGAGACACTGGCCTGGAAACAGGAACTTCTTGAGAGACTGCTGCCTGCCTCAGCCTCTTTGTGGGAAGGAAGGTCAGATGTGAGACTATTGTTACTCATTCCTTACTTGTTGTTACTGGGTGAGACTGGGCTGGTAGTACTGTGCCTGAGCAGGGCAACAACCAAATAAACCCTTTTTGTTTTGTTAAACCTGACCAAGGTCTTGGTAGTGGTTTGTCCTGAGCTCAGGAGTGACCTGGGTCACAAGCACCAACTGTCAACATGCTACTGAGGCGTTCCTAGAGATGAGACTCTTTTTAACCTAACTCAAGGGGAATCTAATACTATGTATTCACACTTCTAATTACAATAGTATGGTATTAGGAGAATAGGAACATGCAGTTACACAGCCCACTGCCATAAAAACACAAGCCTAACTCTGTTGCAACTTGACTAGAGGCCTTTAACCCTGTATTATATACCAGATACTCTCAGCCTTAGACCCTGAAAGCTTGAACCTCCCCTTTTGAGTGGCCTAGCTGTTCCAGATCACCAGATTACCAAAACCACTCTTGCTATAATGCCCTATACCAGTTATTACCAACAGCTTTTTTTCCAGGGTTATATTAAGCATGTCAAGCTAGATGCTTGTTCACGCTAGTACAGGTTTCGGTAACAGCCTGCATTTGGAAGACATACAATAGCCACAGATTACCAGTGGGGACACAAGATACCTTTAGCAAGCATTTTGCGGTGGATTTTCAGTTGATGTAAATCAGTGTAGCTCCACATCAGTGCATGATTTTGGAAGCTGTAGAGTTAAATATATATATATATATATATATATATATATATGGGATCATACCTATGCCAATTTACACCAGATGAGGATCTGGCTCATTTAAAAAAATTGTCCATGCTAGTAGTGACTTTTAACTAATTTAAAACTAACTTTTCCCTATGTCCACAGAAGTCAAATTATTTTATTGATTTATGTTGAATTACACAGAAATAACTGAAAATGTGCATCAGTGCCTGTCTGTAAAACTGGCATAAGATAATTAAATTGATGTCAGTCTTGGATATTATTATAGTTATTTCCTTGTTTTTAAATAGGACCTTTCATCCAAGGATCGCAAAGCCCTTTATAACCATTAATTCTCGTATCTTGCTATTCGCAATCTTAAATGTGAGCCAGCCCTATATACTGGGACAGGGTTTAAAATGTCTGCAGACGTAGACTCAAGCTGGCTGGGTTGGTGGTTTTCCACAGATAGAGGTACATTGTGGCAGCTAGTTGTAAGAGGTCACCAAACAGTATCCTGTGTTTTCGAGAAGCAAGCACGTTGCCATTTAAAAATGTTTTTTTAAATCACTTCTTCATAGTGTATTAATGCTACGGCTGAATCAGAAAGAGGATTTTGTGGCCAGGGAGGTGTGGGTAGCAGGAGGACAGAGTTAGGTTTTATGAAAGTATTCAAAACTAATTATTTTGTGAAGTTTTTACATTATCTTCAAATTTCCTGGCTTTCTGGTTTGTTTTTTGCAAAATTTCAACATTCTCAAGGTTTTCTCCCTTAAATTCTAGCCGTGTACTGTATTTCCAGCTTTTACTCCAGTCTTTTTGGGTGTGTTGATAGCAATGGAAAATATTTGTGCCCCTGCAATGGGGATCTGTTTATCCTACCTATCAGTCTTCAAAGCAGCCAAAGTGTCATGCCAACAGTTGAAATATGTGACAAATGACCAGACTCTGGAACACCTGGGTTTTGCGGCATAATTGCTAGAAAAAAATTAACTATAAAATCTATTTTAAAGGATTTTTTTCACTGTGTGAACTGAATCAACTATTTTAAAAAGAAAAATGGGAAAAAATCTATTATATGCAACCCATGTAGATCCCACTGTGAATGCATCTTCAGCAGTGTTTAACCACTGGATCCCAGATCCACAGCGTAGGCCTCTACCATTTGAACTACAGGAGTAATTGCTATTTTTAGTCTATATGACCCAGTGACTAGAGGAAGACGTGACATGCTTTGCCAGTGGATTACACAATTTTTTGCTAGACAGCAAGAGAATATTGGAGATTAAGACTTCTGAGTCGATCTCTGGCTCTAGAAGGGAAGTGATGCCTACTGGTTAGAAAAGAGAGGCTAACCAACACACATTGGGTACATTCAGTCTGAAAGGCCATGTGGCTCAGTGGATAATCTTGACTTTGCCATATTAGACATGTGGGTGGAACTCTGGCCCCACTGAAATGCATAAGAATTTTGCCATTGACTTCAAGGGGGCCAGTATTTCACCTCTGGATTCTATTTCTACTCTGCCTGAAGTGACCTGCTGCAACTTCAGTGTTAACTTATTTGTGAAATGGAAGGTGCCAGTTCACTGCCTTCTAAGGTTTGGTCTTAGTCGCTAATAAAGGCTACAAAGTGCCTGGAAATATAAACAGCAGTCAGTAGAGGTGAGATTTGAATTCACGTTCCCCTACACTTTAGCATAGGGTGTTTGGTGGGGTTATCTACTGCTCTCTCACTACGTTGTCTGCCTTTGTGGGGGGGCGGCTGAACAGGCAGACTGAATCCACCAAGATGCAGAACGTCCCACAAAGTCCACGTGAGAGGTCAGCTTTTTATACTTCACTGAATCTATAAACTAGCAATTCTGTCAAATATAATCTGTCTTAATTAGCACATCTGGGCCACCTGCTTGCTATTACTGCACCAAAGCTTGTTTCAAAGCTCGTTTGAAGGACTTTAAAAGTCCTACAATCTGGCCATTTCACGTTAAGAAGCCTTCATACTTCAGAAAGTCTATGGAATCTAAAAGTAGCATTAACACTACACAGCACCCTGCGGTTTGTCTCCTTCCCAGCATACCCTGTGACTAACTCATTTGTTTGTTGGTTTTAAAATACTGCAGTGAAAAATTGACCAGAATTATGTAAACTTGGAACACAAGCTTTCTGAAGGCAGTGGTCCAATAGCACTCCAAATCTAGATTGAGTTTTAATATCCCGATAAACTGTATCATCAGAATGGAGCATGGATCACCTGTGAGCAAAACACCAAGTCCATGTGTGTCTAGGGTCAGCCTTTGAGTCAGGATAGAGGGGGTCCCAGTACGAATCAGAACTTTTAAAAAAATTAATTCTGACTTCCTCATTTAAAACAGGTTTCAGAGGAACAGCCGTGTTAGTCTGTATTCGCAAAAAGAAAAGGAGTACTTGTGGCACCTTAGAGACTAACCAATTTATTTGAGCATGAGCTTTCGTGAGCTACAGCTCACTTCATCAGATGTTTACCGTGGAAACTGCAGCAGACTTTATATACACACAGAAATCATGAAACAATACCTCCTCCCACCCCACTGTCCTGCTGGTAATAGCTTATCTAAAGCTTATCTACAAGCCATTACCCTATGATCCCACTGAGAGTTACCAAAAGCAACTACAGCATTTGCTCAAGAAACTTCCTGAAAAAGCACAAGATCAAATCCGCACAGACACACCCCTGGAACCCCGACCTGGGATATTCTATCTACTACCCAAGATCCATAAACCTGGAAATCCTGGGCGCCCCATCATCTCAGGCATTGGCACCCTGACAGCAGGATTGTCTGGCTATGTAGACTCCCTCCTCAGGCCCTACGCTACCAGCACTCCCAGCTACCTTCGAGACACCACTGACTTCCTGAGGAAACTTCAATCCATCGGTGATCTTCCTGATAACACCATCCTGGCTACTATGGATGTAGAAGCCCTCTACACCAACATTCCACACAAAGATGGACTACAAGCCGTCAAGAACACTATCCCCGATAATGTCACGGCTAACCTGGTGGCTGAACTTTGTGACTTTGTCCTTACCCATAACTATTTCACATTTGGGGACAATGTATACCTTCAGATCAGCGGCACTGCTATGGGTACCCGCATGGCCCCACAGTATGCCAACATTTTTATGGCTGATTTAGAACAACGCTTCCTCAGCTCTCGTCCCCTAAAGCCCCTACTCTACTTGCGCTATATTGATGACATCTTCATCATCTGGACCCATGGAAAAGAAGCCCTTGAGGAATTCCACCATGATTTCAACAATTTCCATCCCACCACCAACCTCAGCCTGGTCCAGTCCACACAAGAGATCCACTTCCTGGACACTACAGTGCTAATAAACAATGGCCACATAAACACCACCCTATACCGTAAACCTACTGACCGCTATTCCTACCTGCATGCCTCCAGCTTTCACCCTGACCACACCACACGATCCATCGTCTACAGCCAAGCTCTGCGATACAACCGCATTTGCTCCAACCCCTCAGACAGAGACAAACACCTACAAGATCTCTGTCAAGCTTTCTTACAACTACAATACCCACCTGCAGAAGTAAAGAAACAGATTGATAGAGCCAGAAGAGTTCCCAGAAGTTACCTACTACAGGACAGGCCTAACAAAGAAAATAACAGAACGCCACTAGCCGTCACCTTCAGCCCCCAACTAAAACCCCTCCAACGCATTATTAAGGATCTACAACCTATCCTAAAGGATGACCCAACACTCTCACAAGTCTTGGGAGACAGACCAGTCCTTGCCTACAGACAGCCCCGCAACCTGAAGCAAATACTCACCAACAACCACATACCACACAACAGAACCACTAACCCAGGAACTTATCCTTGCAACAAAGCCCGTTGCCAATTGTGCCCACATATCTATTCAGGGGACACCATCACAGGGCCTAATAACATCAGCCACACTATCAGAGGCTCGTTCACCTGCACATCCACCAATGTGATCTATGCCATCATGTGCCAGCAATGCCCCTCTGCCATGTACATTGGTCAAACTGGACAGTCTCTACGTAAAAGAATAAATGGACACAAATCAGATGTCAAGAATTATAACATTCATAAACCAGTCGGAGAACACTTCAATCTCTCTGGTCACGCAATCACAGACATGAAGGTCGCTATCTTAAAACAAAAAAACTTCAAATCCAGACTCCAGCGAGAAACTGCTGAATTGGAATTCATTTGCAAATTGGATACTATTAATTTAGGCTTAAATAGAGACTGGGAGTGGCTAAGTCATTATGCAAGGTAGCCTGTTTCCTCTTGTTTTTTCCTACCCCCCCCTCCAGATGTTCTGGTTTAACTTGGATTTAAACCTGGAGAATGGTCAGTTTAGATGAGCTATTACCAGCAGGAGAGTGAGTTTGTGTGTGTATGGGGGTGGGGGGGATGTGAGAAAACCTTGATCTATGCAGGAAATAGCCCGACTTGATTATGTAAAGAGTTGTCACTTTGGATGGGCTAGCACCAGCAGGAGAGTGAATTTGTGTGGGGGGGTGGAGGGTGAGAAAACCTGGATTTGTGCTGGAAATGGCCCACCTGTTGATCACTTTAGATAAGCTATTACCAGCAGGACAGTGGGGTGGGAGGAGGTATTGTTTCATGATTTCTGTGTGTATATAAAGTCTGCTGCAGTTTCCACGGTAAACATCTGATGAAGTGAGCTGTAGCTCACGAAAGCTCATGCTCAAATAAATTGGTTAGTCTCTAAGGTGCCACAAGTACTCCTTTTCTTTTTTCATTTAAAACAGAACATTTTAAATAGCACGTGAATTGCCTGAACCCAAAAATCTGAAAACTTACGAGTCAAGGAGAATTCACAGAGAATGCTTTATGCAGCAGGCCAGTCTGAGACAGCATGTGGACAGAGACAGATATTGACCAAAAAAATTTCTTGAATAAATAAGGAATGGAGAGGAGGCAGAGAAAACTCATGGGGGGAAAAAAAAGAGAGAAGAGCTTAGCACAAAATACTAGACTGTATCCTTTTGCTGGCTGAAAAATGCTGTGATTCAGGTGATCAACATGAAAACTATGAAAACATTTGAAAAAATGTTAGTTTATTAGGCATCATGGACGTGCCTGCTAAAAATTGGCGGTATGCTAACTGAACTTCTAAAATGTCAGTTGAGGTCAAGGATAAAAACATATACATTGCTTCAGGAAGAAATTATTCATAAAATGTATAATGCAAAGAAGCAAAACACAGCACTTTTGGACTGCACATCTGGATTTCTCATGAAGAGTAACTGTGACAGATGGCTGTGTCTGGACAGCTGATTTATAATTACATCTTCCATTTCTGAAAGGCTATAACCTTTGGGGGCCCAATCTTGCAATGTGCTGAATATTATTTTGAGAGTTACTTATCGTCCTCCCTGATCCTGAGTCCTGAATGAATATCCAGTATTTCTGTCTTGGGCCTGACAGCTCCCACTTCGATGTGGTTTTTGCAAAAGCCCTGATATGCTTTGATAGGTGTACTTCAGTCTAACAGCCCTTTGTGGAGTTGCTGAGAGAGAGAGTGATGAGTAATTCACTAAAGGAGTTTGGTCTGGCCTGAGGGAATGTCCCCAATTTTGAAATTGGACTTAAATGTCACAAATAAGAAAGAAATATGATCTATTCTAATAAAGTACTCCAGTGACTGTGACTGAAAGTCATGTCAGATTGGGTCAGTGAATGAGGCTGTGGTCTGTAAGGGCATGTCTACACAGCAACTAGACACTCGCTGCTGGCCCATGCCAGCTAACTCAGGCTCACAGGGCTCTGGCTGCGCAGCTGTTCCATTGCTGTGTAGACTTCCAGGCTTGGGCTGAAGCCTGAGTTATGGGACCCTTCCACCCTGCAGGGTCCTAGAACTTGGGCTGTAGCCCAAGCTCAGAAGTCTACACAGCAAAGGAACAGCCCTGCAGCCTGAATCCCGTGAGCCTGAGTCAGCTGGCACGGGCCAGCCGTGGGTGTCTAGTTGCTGTGTAGACATACCCTGAAACCCACACAAGATTTGCTATAAACACTGAAAGGAGAGTGAGGCAGAGAACTGCAGAAATAGGAAGAGTGGTCTTGTGGATAAAGCACTAGATGGGGGCCCACAAGAACTCTATTCTATCCCTGGCACTCCTACATGTTGAGCAGTACTTAGGCCTGTTCTAGGCACAGTTTTTGTATTGATTTAACAATTTTGTTTTAGGGATGTGGTTTTTGTTCCAAAATATTTAACTATGCACAACCCTTAGTGTGGATGCAGTTATACCAGCAGAGAGGTCCCTTAGCAGTATTTCTCTTCCCTTACAGCACTAAGCTATACACACCTTTATATTGGCATAACTGTGTTCACACAGGGGAGCTGTGCCACTTTAACTATATCAGTATAGTTAAAGCTGTAAACAAAAAAATTCTGTATAGACAAGCCTGTGGCCCAGATTTTTCACTTCAGTGGGCAAGTGCCTTAGGCCTGAACCATTGTCCGCAGTAGGACTACTCACATCCATAGAGCTAAGCACGTTTCAGTGTTTACTGAAGGTGGACCTTGGATCAAAATTTTTGGAACTGGCCACTAATTGTATGTTCCTCATTTTCTGGATACCAGGGTCTGCTTTTGAGAAGTGCTGAATTGACAGCTCCAAAGCAAGACCATTGGAACTGCAGGTATTCAACATTTTTGTAAAATTAGGCCTTACGTGTCAAGCTGGGCTCCCCAATAACTGAGTCAACCAAAATTAGTGAACACTGCTGCAAATCTTAATCTCTCAGTGCCTCAATTCTCCAACTGTAAAATGCTTTGCGGTCTCACAGGGGAAATTGTGAAGATAAATTGTTTAATGTTTGCGAGGCAGTCAGATACTCCAGTAATGAGCATCATAACAAAGCTCAGGAGGAAATAATTCCATATTCAGTGCAGTATTTGGTGTTGAACATGGTGAACAGCATGTCAGGTATGGGGCCACACACTGGATGATATGGAAATAAGAAATACTGAACATCTGCCTTATTCACTGTGACCCATCAACCTGTGGGCTGAATGTGGCAGCAGTCTTATGGAAAAATATCTGATGATGTAATTATGCATAGGCACCAGGGTGTAGAATTAACATTGCATAAACAATTTCAATTCTTTCGTTTTCTAACTTTTCAGTGCTTGACTATTCAACCTTATAAAGTGTTCTTTTAATGTAGGTTTTGTTGTTTGGTGGGGTGGAGTGTTGGGTATGGTATATGCTGGCCAAATTCTCTGCTAGTATAAATTGGCACAGGTCCATTGGCTCCAATTTACACCAGCAAAGAATTTGACCAATGTTTGTAAGCTTTTTTAATTAAAAAAAGTTGTGAGCAAAAACATCTCTATTACATGATTGTTAGGAAACAGGAAACATTTCCTTTAAAAATGCACATTTATACATTGTTAAAATCATTCCACACAATAGCATTTAGTATTTGGAACCATGGTTCAAAAAGAATCAGTGTATAGTAAGAAAGAATGACTGTTTTTCAAGACAGAATCATTGTGGTTATTGTCAGATTCCTTTCATGTCAGAGAAGTTATTTGTATATGGGGAACCAAAAAGCATCATTGTGCTATCACAGGAAAGGGAGGTTAGACACCAGAATTCTTGCCTCATACTTCAACAGGCCCTGTTTATGTGGGCAAGAGTCTTGTTCTTCAAATATTAAAGACACTAACACTTTAAGTGCTTCCGTTTTCCCCCAAGGACTCCTGATTTATTGCTTCTTGGGTTCGATATAAAGGCATAACCATCGAACGCAGAATTGTCTTATTGTTTGCTCTGTTTGTTTTTTTGACAGTCAGAACATTAGTGATTGAGATACAATCAACGGGCCAGATTCCATAGTCCCACTGATTTGCAAAAAGTTCCTGCCACCTGTAACATGTTTTGGCTGTCTTGGTGAAAAGCTGAAGTATCAGTCATGCACAGCTACTCTTAAGCTAATTTTTTAAAAAGGAGGAAGAACAGCTCATGAGAACTTCCTGCAACTTGCCACATGCAGATTAGGAGAGTGCTGTTGTTTCTTCTAATACATTATACCACTTTGTAGTCATAGTACTATGAACACTTTCATTTCTGAACTGAGAAAATGTGCAGATCAAATGCCCTGTCCTTCTCCCTCCCTTACACTGATCTCATTCTGCCCATCTGGCTCTTATGTTCGGGGAAGAGTTTTGTTTCAGTAGTGTAATCAGAATCCCTCCACCTAATCCTCATGTATTATTTTGCTGTTTCCAATATAATGGATAATAAATATTCAATTATCTAACTCAAAATCTAAGTTTTGTCTTTTTTTTAAATTTTTTTCCTGTATTGTATGGTTAATGAGGGACGTGTGAACTGGCTTTGCCTATTTTTTAATTCACACAGACTTCATGGGTTCAGCGGATAGACTTGAATTAAAATGTCCTTTTCTGAGTTTACACCCTGGCTGTGAGTGATGAGAGGAACAGAGCAGAGGGGAAGAGAGAAATCCAAAGGAGAAAATGAGGTGCAGCGGGGGGCAGAAGGGGAGAGCAGAGCAAAAACACAAATACAGGGTGACTATGAAAAAAGGAGTAGAAAAGTCGAGAGATGTGAATTAAAAAATAACTGTCTGGAGCTATATCATCCCCTTCAGAGAAACTCCCCGGGAAGAGGAGTTAGGAAACGCCATGAAACTGGCTATACATAGTGACCAGGCCATTGCCCCTTAATATAAAAATGGTTTGAGGGGTTGCAGAATGGACAAGGAAGCCATAGTCTTGTGTGGGAAGAAAGGTCTGCTTGGAGCTGTGGACACTTTCTGCAGAGCTGGGGCCACCAAACCCAGCTGACAGCATTGCTGCCTATGTATTCATTTTGAATTGACTCATCTCTGACGTTTGAACCGTCAGTTCAAATCTGGCTGCAAATGTAGGCTTTCTGTAAACAAACTTGTATGGAATCTGAGACAAAGAGAAATGCTTTGCTCTTCTCTTTTATAATACTCCAGTGGCTGGAGGTGGTTTTTAAACACATGAATATTCCCCTCCAGTGTCTGCAGCCAAATATTGCAGCATTGAGCTAGGACATGACAACCTGAAAGTGAAATTGACTAGAAATCAGTGGTGAGCTGGAGCCGGTTCACACGAACCGGTTGTTAAATTTTGAAGCTGGTTTAGAACCAGTTGTTAAAGGGGTGGGCAAACTGTGGCCCGTGGGCCACATGCGGCCCACAGGACCGTCCTTTCCGTCCCGCCTGAGCTCTCAGCTGGGGAAGCTCCCCTGAGAATTTTTATTCCCCCAGGGGCACTCTGGGCCTTCGGTGGCACTTCAGCGGCGGGTCCTTCACTCGCTCCGGGCCTTCGGCGACGGGTCCTTCAGTGGCGCCGAAGACCTGGAGCGACTGAAGGACGTGCTGCCAAAGACCTGGAGCGACTGAAGGAACCGGTTCTTCAGCTTGTGGCAGCTCATCACTGCTAGAAATGGCTATAAAAGTAGCCAGTTTTATTGCCTATGGTGAATGGAAATGGGTCAGCAGCATAAATGATGAAAAAAATTACATTTTAATTTGTATTGTGTTTTTCTAACTAAGGTGCTATGAGCTTCACGTTGGCAGCCCCCCCCCGGCTTTCATTCTGTGCCCCAGCAGTCTGTCCATCCAGAGCTCATTGCAGAATTAGGGCCTGAATCTTCATTTTTTATTTGGTCTTTATGCAGACAAACTCTTATTGTAGTAAACCCTAAGCTTCCTTGCCTAAGACTAGCACTGTAGAGTGGTAAAATGGAAAGTTTTTTTTAATTGTAAAAATATAACCAACTTGTCATTTATGCCACTTGTTCAACATTAGTTAGGGTTTGCCTATGTGAGATGTTCAAGGTTCTAATATGATTTTATGAAAGATTTTTTAAAAAATTTATAGGAACAAAGTGTTGTGGACATAAACTAATTTTTGCAAACAAACAAAAAATAGTTTTTGGTAGGATCACAGAGGTTTGATAGGTTCACAGAGCCTCAAATTGCACAAATCTTATCGATCTACATTTAAAACAAGAACAATGTAGTGATGCAATCATAACATTACAAATGAGACAGGACAGCTTTAAGAGAGAAACAGGAAGTTGTAACTAGAATCCAGCTGAATTCTGAGCTAGGGGAGTTTGCCGTGAGGCTGCAAATAAAGCAGATGTGTTGTGAATTTCAGTAGTGTCTAGACTTTCCTTTACCAAAGTTGATGATATAGCATTTAACCTGTGGTGTTTTCTTTATTTTGCATTTTGTTCCCCTTCATCCTTTTTTTTTTTTTAAAAAGTACTCACATAAGGGGAATGAAATGGAAAAATTAAGGAAATATATGTCAGCGAGAGATGAGGATCAGTTTTATCATCAGGGAGCTGTGGAGTTGCTGGTCTTTAACTTTTTGCTCATCCTCACAATATTAACAATTTGGTTATTTAAAAATCATCGATTCCGCTTTTTGCATGAAACTGGAGGAGCCATGGTTTATGGTGAGTACAAATTTAAGTGCCAGTTTAGTATTAAACTTGTTGCATGTGTATAATTAGACACTTGAGCTCAAGTGCTGACAAGGCACAGAAAATGTACTGAATGAAATGCCACTAGCCTATTGAAATGTGCAGTAAAAAATTTAACACTTCAACTCTCACAAAACAGACATAAGTTGACCTGTCAATGGAGTAAATGTCACGAATAGGTTATCGTAGCACTGTACAGATAACGTACTTCCATGGGCTGATCTGAATCTAAAAACCCTTTGGGAATATAGGAGGCCTGTTTCATAAGAATAAAATACCAGGTTGAAAGCGATTATTTCATATGAATATAATGCATACTTGTTTGCGATATCCCATGATGGTGTGACACTAAGTCACAGCAGGAATCTATTAGGATCTCATGGGTTCAGCCCTGTGGTCTGATGCAATTTCAACTAGCTGAAGATTTTTGTTTTGTTTTTCATTGTGTTGTAGAAAAGCAGATTTTGAAAAGTCACTCTCTGATCCTCCCTGAATGTTTCCATTATATCTGTACTTCAGTTTGCCTCTCTTGTTCTAATCTTCCTTGATGTAATTTTCCAATATTTTATTTAACTTGTGCATAGGACCTTCTGCGTAGCCTGCTGCGATGAAGGTCTCTGTCAGTTTAATTATTATATGGAGGGAATGGTGGGGTTATTTCCCCAGTCCTTCCTTTCTCTCTTGTTTCACTTTCAGAAAAGTTGTGTAATCTCCATTTTGCTTTCCACAAAATGTGCCCTGATGACACTGTCAAGGCTGGAAAAAGGGATACAAATTATCACTTTATATATTGTGCATCCTAGCCACAAACCACCTGTGACTCTGACTTTCCTATGTATGTCATGATGCTGCCCCATTCATTATGAAATTCACATGCTCTAAGGTTGCATATTCTAAAAGTACTTGAGCCTGTTTTTCTGTCAGCTGCATGCAGTGTTTCCATTGAAATCATTGACATTGCATGCATGGAACTTGGGATAATCAGGCCCATGATTTTAAGACCATTGGAGCTTTTAATTTGAAAGTCAGTAGATGTTTCCTCCTAAGTGGTATCTTTTAAAGGAAGAAGGTTAGAGTTTATCGAAGGGTTAGAGCTGAAGTCTATCAGTCTTAACATTGTCCCTTTAAAACTCTTAATTACACAAATGAACTCTGAAAAGTCATAGGAACACAGGATTTACCCTTCTGTACCAGATACTTGACCTGTTAGGTCACTTTCTGCCTCTAGCAGTGACCTGATGCTTCAGAGGAAAGTAAAAAAACAAATAAAATCTTGTATCAAGCATTCATGCTATTCTAAATAGGTGGTGGGGAAGTGTGAGTGTTCCTTTCCTTTATACCTGTCCCTGCCTCTGTTTTGAAAGATTATGTTCTATAATAGTAACTCTGTAGGGCTTACTGGCAAATAACTAGAGTGGTGGAAAAAGAACTTATATGACAGTCCACCCGATTTTATTTTATCTCTAACTTCTCAGGTCTTATGTCACATGTGCATAATATACTGCTAGTAAATCAATTGAGATTAAAAAACAATACTTGGTAGAAGGTTACAGTTCACCACAATTAACAATGGCATTGATGTGCACAGTTTAGATAGTTCTACTAAAATAGTTTTTATACTCTACAAACCACCTCTAATTGCAGATGATTATATACATTTGTCTGTTATTTTTTGCTATTAATCTCTGCATATGGAGAAATCAGTGAAATACTATGCAATATTTTCACTATGGACAACCTGTAAAATATAACATTTTTCTAGGATTTACACACAAGACCCTTCCTCTTAGAATCCCTTGCTTCTTCTGTGTGATGTCCTGTGTACAACTGATCATGTTACATGCAGTGTTAGACGCAATCCAAAACTGCAGATTCAGACACCCCATACCTTTGCCTAGGTTTTGGCCTGGATCTGTACTTAGTGGCTTGGGTTCTCCATCTCTGGTTCATTTTGAATGTACCTTATCAAAACTGATATAAAAGCAAAAAGAGGGTGGGGAATGCAATTCAACTTCAAAAAAAAAAGTCAGTTCCCTATTTTAGGGTTTTATACTGCTGCCCATCACTGTTGTTTCTAACATTTAATTTCAATAACATTTTCAACTCCTACAATGTGGAATATTTGTCATTGCCTTGCACCTTGTGTAGCCATGAATACCGTTAAGCAGAGTGTCCCTTTTAGAGTTCATTAAATTCACTTGCCAGTTGAGATCTGTGCTGAGGCCTGAGTGAAGCTCTGCATTAAGAAATTCCTGAACAAAGGATACTGAGTCCATTTAGTCTTCTATTATTTATGACAGACGTCAGACAAAGAGAAATACCCATTCATGTGCATTACAAGCTTAAGCCGTAGTCCTTCCTGTACCTAGCAATATTGGGTGTGGCTTTAGGTATTCTTAGCAGTGTGAAACAGGAGTGGTTAAAGGAAACTGGCAAAATTCAGTTGTAAACAATTGCAACAGATCAATACCAGCAACTTCAGAGGAAAATCACCTGTAGGAATCTCTATAGAACCATGTGCTTGTACTGGGCCAAATTCTGTTCTCACTTACACGGCAGTCAAGCTTGAGTAGCACCATGAGAACTGTTTCTCCATTGCCTTGCAACTTGTGTAGCCATTTATACCAGATTTTACAATCCGATCAGTAGCATTTTACACCCAGTTTGCACAGGCGTAATGCCTTAATTCCACAGTTCATTGTATGGAGGCACAGATGTCTGCTGTTTGGATCCATTTTCAGGATCTACATGAATACACAGTCTGCCAGGCTATGGAGAATCAGGCCTATTTACTTATGAGTGAGTAGTATTTGACCAGCTGTTTGCCGACTGTTGCACGGAATGGTGTCTGGGTCTGAAACAGTTGGCAATGCAGTGTATGACCATTATTTATGGGTGTGCCATTGCAGAAGATGGTCAAAGAGAAAGATGAGGAAAACTAGTAGAAAGGTGTGACAGATTTAGGGCCTGATCCTGTGAGGAGATGAGCACCCACAACTCAGGCCACTAAGCCCCATGGGCAGAAGAATGCAGATTCATTCATTGGTTTGCCTTCCAATCTCCCACTGAATTTGGGTCTCTGATTCTTGTAGCTAGGTTCAACAGTAGCATTCTTGGTAATGCTCTGGGGTGGGCCAGTGCCAAAGCAGGCAGTTGAATGAGGTGTGAAGAAGCAGCTGAGTGTCAGCATGGACAGTAGGAAATGTTGGCTTTTTCACTTCTTACCATTTTATTCTAACAATAGTACTTACATTACATGGCCCTTCCTTGGAGGAATCTGAAAGGTACTTTTTACTGCCTTGGGCCTGGCTTTTAGAAGTGCTGCGAACCCACAGCTCCAATTGAAATCAGTGGTTTGAAAATCAGACTCGTACTGAGCACCCAAATCAGTGGTCACTTCTGAAAATGATGACCTTGACAGTAGGTTTGCATCTATACTACAGGGGTATGCAAGCATAGGTGTGACACCATAGCTATGTCAGTATAGTCACACAGTGTAAACATACTCTCAGGTAGGGAGGGCCCAAAGCCGTTAGAACTTTATTGTTGAAAATCAACACCAAACTCCAGTTACAAATAAACTGAGGCACAGAGGGCCTTTGCCAGATTTATGCTGGTGTAACTCTGTTGTAATCAACGGAGTTTTATTGGTGTAAAACTAGAATAATGCAGCAGAGAATCAAGTGCAAAGAACTTAAATGACTTACCTAGTGTCACATGGCAAGTCAATAGTAGAGCCAGGAATACAGATCGGAAGACCTCTTACAGCCACTGTCCTAAGACACTAAACTGTAACTGCTTTATTCAGGGAACTATTTACTGGAATTGGGACAAAAATGGTGATGTGAGCTTGATCCTTCAAGGTTCTGAATGTGTGCTGAGTACTGACCAATTCCTTCAAAGGGACTGTGGGAGGTCAGAACCTAATAGGATTAGGTACTAGAAATGGGAATCCATAGTTTGGGATAATATGACAAAGATCACAATTTTCCCTTTTTCAATTCATGTATGAATAATGAAGAGAGATCTTCGAGGTATAATTTAGAGCCTGGAAAAAGGCGTGATCAAGGCAGGTTGCAATAATATAGTACAAGTGTTTGAGAAACATCCATAGCCAGAATGGATTTTGTAGTTGGAATATAAAAGAGACATAATGTTTTTAAATCAAATGTGAAGGAATTCAGGTCTGCTCTAAAATAATTCTTGAATAGTCAGGAGAATTAAGCAATGGACTGAACTGCTTAGTTTCTGAGTCACCTTCATTTAGAGGTGTTCAGAAATAGCTAGATAAAATCCTAGAGGGAGGAATATCCTTTTTGATACGAGAGTGTGGCCTTGATGACCTCAAAGGTCTTTTCCAACACTATTATCTATGATTAAGGGTTTGATCCTGCTTCCACTGAAGTCATTGGCAAAATTCCTATTGAGTTCAATGAAATCAGGTTTGGGATCTAGTTGGGGTGCTTCTGGGAGAAGAGTAACAAATGGTAATGCGATTTAAAAAAAACAAACTGTCACTTTAAAGTGTCTTTTTTCTGATTCAATCCAGCATCAGAAGTCACTTTTAAAAAGGAATTATCTGAACATCAGTACTAGTCACTGCAGGGAAACGTCTCGGGTAAAGGGAACCTGGGAGGGGAAGAGATGTTCTAATTGAATTCTGACTTCTATTGTGTTAGGGATTGATTCCTATTCAGTGTGGCATGCTCTCACCTTGCATGATGAGACCCTGTATTAATGACTAAACTCCATGTTCAACTGATGTTATCATAGCTGAAGCTGTCTTACCTCTGCTCACAGCATAGCAACCTGTAATAGGGCTACCTGTTTTCTTATTATGTGAATTAATCCTTTCCTGATTTGTTCTCATGCAATTTATTTTTAACAGCGTCACTGCTGGCCTTCCATTCTAAAATCTGGGTTTGTGCATTTGGTTCCCATTCTATTGAAATGAATGGAACATATAAGGGGCTGCCACATGTATCTGGTATTAAAGGTGTGTTTTGCATAGGATGCCCCATATATTAAACACAGAGAGCTGTTTGAAAGTATTTCCATATTTAGTTGCAGTGTTGGGGAACAGTAATTGCAAGGGATATTGAAAATATTAGTTTTGCTTTTGTTATATGTGTTCTGAATGCTTCTTTAGAACCTATTGTAAATAATTTTTTTGGAGCTGGTGAGAACACAGGAAGGTAGAGGCCGTAGAAAGGAAGGCATATGCTGTACATCTTTAGCCTATGCTTAAAAAAGGGGGTGATTTTAATTGGAATCTGGACTAGGGCCTCTGAGTACAGCTCTACTAGAGATAATAAATATTTTATACAAAGCAGAAATTTATGTGAGTTGATGATAATGCATAAACTTTAAAATATTTATTTTTCCTGAGGTTTTATATTCAGTGTATTGGTAAATCCGACCTATGGTAAATGCTTTATTTCTTAAGGAATAATATGACTGCAATACTTAAGTGGTCTCCAGAAATATACTGAAGTGATACAGCAATTGTCTCTTATAGATCCTTCTATGGAGCTTTCATTAATTTTCTGAATCTAGGGATTTGAATCCATCTGTACTTCAAATTTAAAACATCATAATGTTCCTCTGAGAACTCAAGAGACTCAAAAGCTCCATTAATGCTCTCAGAATATTGATTGTCAACATCTGCTGTACTTAATGCTAGCCATCCCTGTATGTCTATTGATACTAACAAAATTGTGAATTTTATTTGTACTCTAAAACCACTGACGATACCTTTAAGCATCTGGGCAGTTCAGTATGCTACCCTGACCCATATTGCATCTGATGATAGGCTCCAAACTAGGGGAAAGAAGCAACATGAGCCAGTTGTCTTTGTCAAATGTTGATTTTTATTTCCTTACAGCAATCTTGATGATAATTTTAAGACCTTAAAAAGCACCATTCCTGCAAACACACATTGTTTAGCTTTACATATATGAATATATTCAGGTACCTAAGTGTTTGCAGGACTGGAACATACCATAGTTCTGTGTGACTTCTTTGGAAAAGTGCAGTGAAATGCCAGACTAGCCATTTCTGAATATTATCTGCCCCACCAGAGAAAACTCACAGAAGGCTGTTTGTGACTACTGTTGAAGATATCATATCTTGCCAGGACACAGTTGCCCTTGTAGCTTCCCATCTTAAACTTACCACTTCTGTTTGAAATAATATAACCCAGAAGCCAAATTAATGAACTTTCACTAGTATAACTGAGAACACAATTTGACCATGTCTGTTTCCCCAAATGTGCCGTTTAATAAGTTAAATGTGGCTTTATGTAGGGAACAATGACCCTTCTGAGTGGTCTAGTTTTTTAATCAAAGGTCCAATGAAAATACAAGCAAACCTTCACCACAACATCTTGGCTGGAGACAGTCAGTCTCAGTTTATGTGTTCTCCCCGGTCTCCTACCCTCCAGCAGGGTTCTCTTGGCTCTGGTCCCTTCCTTGGAAAGTCAGGTCTCTTCCCACTGCATGAGCAGGAGGCTTCCCTGAAGCCAGGGCCTGCAGAGATCTGCCAACAGCAGCTCTTCTCTGTGACAGCCTGTAGTTCCTGAGAGGCTGGGCTTCCTGCCACTGTTCGGGAGTTCCCTGTCCTTAGGAGCACACTTCCCAGGCTCCTTCTTCTGGTGAGCTGTCCTGGGAGCTCCTCTCCTCAGGAGCTTCCTGT
Organism: Lepidochelys kempii; assembly: GCF_965140285.1. Lineage (NCBI taxonomy): Eukaryota > Metazoa > Chordata > Testudines > Cheloniidae > Lepidochelys > Lepidochelys kempii. Next base: position 31,569,283 of record NC_136388.1, read on the forward strand.
CTCTAGGATCTCCCCCCACTTAAGGCCTAGTAACACAACTAACTAACTGACTAGGGATTCAATTACTTCTAGGTGGATCTGAGTTCGCTCATTCTCCCTTACAGGTGCCTGTTGCAGGTAGTCTGATCCCGGACTTCCCTGACAGTCCCCATATATTTAAAACAGTAACCAGAACTTGGTTTTATGTAAAGAGCATATACTAGGTTTCTCAAAGTGTTTTATGAAACAGGGATCTATTCAATGGTAGCACAGAGGCTATGTAGGCAAAACATGACGGCCATCTGAGAGCCACAGGCCGATCCCCTCAATTAAAATGGCTGTCATTTCCCCACTACCTTTGCAGGTGATGGTGAGAGAGCTCCTAGTAAAGATGGTCACCGTCTCTCATTGTTTCAGTAGGAGAGAGTCCTGGTTGACTCAAGGAAGATGGCTGCCCTACATGCTGTCAGAAAGCAGGGAAAAATAGTGTGGGGAGACTGGGCAGATACGTGTAAGGGGACTGTTGCCCCCTTACTAACATTCAGTGGGGGTGTTTTAGTTGCTAGGTACCAGTACTAAAAAGGGGGAAGGGTCGAGGGTGAATCAGGACCCTGAGACTGACAGTCCCCAGGAACAATGGGGAGAGGCCAATGCTCTAGGTCAGCCTGAACGACAGGGCGAGCGGGCTAATCAGGGAGTCAGGAGGCCAGGGAGGTCCCATCCTCGGTGTGAGCTGGAATTGCCTGGGTCAGAGTGGGGCTGAGCTAAGGAGAAAGCAGGGGCCGAGCTGAGCTGGGAAGCAGAGCTGTTCCAGATCCAGAGGGACCAGAAAAGCAGCCCAGAGAGAGCAGACCCTGTCCTGGGAGCAGAGCTGCAGCCCCAAAGCCAGAGGCACATCCCAGAGAGAGCAGACTTGCCCTGGGAGCAGAGTTGCAGCAACCAGAGCCAGAGGAGCTAGAAAAGCAGCCCAGGAAGCAGGTCAGTGCTGGGAGCAGAGTCACAGAAGCAGCCTGCAGAGCAGACCTGTCCTGGTAGCAGAGCTGTAGCAACCAGAGCCAGAGGGGCCAAAGAAACAGCCCAGGGAGCTGGAGGCAGAGCAGCAGCAGTGCTGAGACAGGGTGGTGGAGCTGGGGCTGGAGCAGTCCGGAGCTGGGTGCAGTGAGCAGCTGGGGAGACCGAGGGGGACCCTGGGCAGCGGGCCCAGCATGGGGAGACGCCTCAGCCAAGAGGCTCTGCAGGCCAGGCTTGGATCATAACCCCGACAGGGCGGGGGCGACACTGAGAAGAAGGGTCCTACCACTTAGAGCCTGAGAGCGTGTGGCCACCACCAGAGCAAGTGTCCAACCCACAGCATCCCTGCAGCACAGCCAGGGCCTGAGAAGGAGGCCTGGGACTTACAAGGAACAGACTGTGAACTGCCCTGACATTCCAGAGAGAATGTTTGTGATGTTCCCTGCCACAGAGCGGGTTGATGTGTTCCCTTTAACCTTTCCCATTTTTCCTTATTCTTTTTAAAATTAATTGTTGATTAAATAACTTGTGTTTGCTTTAACTTGTATGTAATGGTCAGTGGGTCAGAGAAGTGCCCAGGGCAGAGAGAGTACCCTGGAGTGGGGACACCCTAGCCCCTGTCCTAGGTGACCACAGCAGGGTTGGGGGTTGAGCCTCCCAGGAATCCCAGGCCCAGCCTTGTTGGGGTTACGAGGACTCTGCCAGACAGGAGAGTGGAAGGGGAGTCCTCAAGAGCAGGGAGGCCACTGGGTAAAGGAAGTGGGAGTGAGGACTCAGATCCTTTTGCTAGCCCACTTCACCGGGGTAGTGCAGAAGTCAGGAAAGTTCCCCACAATAGCGGGACTATTCCCACGTTTACATATGGAAGGGTGGGGAGCAGAGCAGGACAGTGGGGTATGGGTTAATAAGGGGGCAAGGGAATTTTGAAGCGAAGCAAGAACATTGTATGGCGTAAATTAATATTGAAGGACAGTGAGGGAGCAGGTGAATATGGGAGGACAGCAGAATTTAGAGTGGTAGGAGAGGAGGATGAGGGAGCAGGCAAGCCCACTATGGGGACAGGAAATGAGGACCATAGAGGTAGACTTCGGTGGGTGGAAAGGAAGGGAGAATGTGTCATGGCAGAGGAGCAGTAGAAGGGCTGAGACTGATGGCAGACAGAGTCTTGAGATTGAGAGAAGGATCTGAGAGTTTCAGACAGGGAAAGAGAGCTGGGGAGGAAAGGAAGATAGTACTCCCATTCAAGGGTCTGAGAGAGGGTGAGTGGCATCCTTCCAAGCATGGAATGGGAAGGTCCACATTTTTGCATGTGCATTTTGAGTGCGTTTAAGGTTGAATTTTCAACCTATAATAATACCTTGTGAGATAGGCAGTTCCCCCTAAAGGTTAAATAATCTGAAGTCAGACTGAAAACCCCAAACTCTTTTAACCAGTTAATTCTCATGGCTTCCTGAGGTCTGACTTTTGAACTCTTGGGGTTGGCCATCATGGTATTAATATTTTGCATTGGAACATTTAGTGCCTGCTTCCCTCCCCCAAGAATTTTCAGGAAGTCTGTATGCTACCTCTTACTACAGCTAGATTTATTATCTGATTTATTATGCACATTTCATATGACCTCAGGAAGCAACCTTTGGACTCTTAGTGGTGATGTGAATCCTGAGGGATTTAAAGAAAACATCCCTCCTTAACAGTATAGTCAGCATTCTTGTTATTACACCATCTTTGCCTTACTCCATGAAGCTAAAATATTACATCTGATATAATATGCTAGAGGCAACCACTGTTCAGAGACCTCTGCAAAACTGGCCAACAACAAGATTGTTCCATCTCTCTGTCTAGCCATTTATACCACTCTCATCAGCATAGTATCTGGTTACTGAATGAAACTTCAGTATTAACTCTAAATTTTCTGACTCCTCTGGGTTACTTTCTATAGTTAAATTTCGTTCATATTTTTCAAAGGGCTCTAAAAAAAATCTAGATACTTAATGGCCTCCATCATCATTGTATCTGAACATTTCCCAAGTATTTATACTATACTATACTATTAGTCAATATTATAGAATGAACCAGAAGGCTTATGCTAAGCTAAGAACCAAAAATTGCCAGCATACTTTTGTACTTTGCTAAAGGTGTATCTTTGAATATTTTATACTCAAGATTAGGTTTTATTGTGTACTTTTAGGTTTTATTAGTAGTTAAATTGTGGGTTTTGTGCGTTGTACTGTTTATTTGCCAAAAGCAAGATGTATGTGCATTGATTGGTCAAAAGCATGATGGATAAGCTTCATCTAGTAGGAACTGTGTGCTGGGAACACTTATGGTAGGTTTTCATGGCCTAATATTATTTGTACTCATTTGGAATAATATTGTTTGTAGTTGGCACAGATGTCTTATAACCTGACAAAAAACAGATAAGGAAAAAGGAGTGAGAGGCATTAGTCTTTTTGCTGTCATAAATAAGGGACATATAAGGCCAGGTCTACACTAGAAAGTTAAGCTGACCAGTTACTGCACTCAGGGGTGCAACGTAGTTAAGCCAAGCTAACCCCCAGTGTAGACAGCCCTGGGTCGACAGAAATATTCTGCCATTGAACTACCTACCACCTCTTGGGAGGGGGGAGATTAACTACAGTGATGGAAGAGCCCCTCCCATTGCTGTAGTGAGTGGCTATACTGAAGCACTACAGTGGCACAGCTGCACTGCTGTAGCAGTTTAAGTGTAGACACTTCCTAAATATGAGCTGAATTAAGCACAAACTTTGACACAGACATGCTGAAAACTGCTGCAACAACTACTTCCCAGGATCATATAAAGTATTAACCCTTTTCTGTCTGTGCTGATTTCTCTATGCTCAATAAACCAATTGAGCGAAGTTATCTGACATCTTATCAATAAATAAAATGAACCCATTGATTATCAACAATCCTCACAGCACCCATGGCAAATTGGGAAGTATTATTTTCTCCATCTGAGGACACTGTTGGTGACTTGCCTAAAATCCCACAGGAAGTCAGCAGCATAGCTATGCTGCAGCTGGGGGTGTGATTTGCAGCTTGTTTAAATCTCAGGTGGCATGTCTAATCTAGCTAGCTCGCTAAGAAATAGTAGTGAGACATGGCAGCACGGGTTGCACAAGTCCGCCTGACTCCCCGAAGCATTTGCTTGCTTGTGCAGCCCATATTGAAGCCTGTGCTGCCGTGTCTTCACTGCTATTTTTAGCAAGGTAGCTAGAGTACAGATAGCACCGGCATATGTATGCAAACTGCAGTATAAAGCTGCAGCTGCAGTATAGACATAGCCTATATAGTCAGGAACTAAATCCAAGTCTCTGTGTCTTAACCACAACAGCATCATTCTTTCCATTTTTATTGTTTATTATTTATATAGCACCGTAACTGCATAGCTCCTTACAATATGCAGAATGTGTCCTGGGACAGAGTGAGTAACGACTTACCCAACGTAACTTTAACACAGGAAATCTTCAGAGATGCTGAGAAAAGAACATTATCTCTTGACTTCCAGTACAGTGTTCTAGCCACAAAAGCATCCTCCCGCTTTAAATACATACTTACCACACATACCTTATTAGGCATGCAGTAGCTGAGTAACATGGTTAGTAAAAACATCAGAATGACCTCAATACCTGGATCACAGAAGTATGATCTGTTCCAGGTGCATGTAAAACCCTCATGTCCACCCCTGTACTCATCCAGAAATTGCCACGTTCTTCAGTGTTCCATATTCATCCACACAATACTGCCTGGAGTGCACCTCGATGGTACTGTTGGTGAAGGGGAACCACCATACTTTTCTTCTCCATGTCTACAACCAATGCTGTATCAGACACTCACAGTATTTTAACCTCTTATGTTTCTAATCTGCAGGTCTCGTAATGGGATTAATTATACAATATGCAACAACACCAACCAACTTTGAAAGTGGAACTGTCTATACTTGTGAGAAGCTGAAGTTTGGCCCACCCACTGTACTTGTTAATATAACAAACCAAATATATGAATATCAATACAAAAGGCAAATCAACCAACACAACGTTAATGCTCACCAAGGCAATGCAATGCTTCAAAAGGTAAAAGGATTGTCTGCCATTATCCTTGTGTGTTATAAAATGAGTTCTTGCTTTATTAACTTATGCCAGCGTGAAAGGAGAATCTGTCCCTATTTATAGTGTGATATGGACACTTACTCTGATTTTAGGATGACAAGGGAGGAACAGGAAGGAGGACAGACAGAAAAAGGAAATAAGGTGAATTAGATGTCCAATTGCTATGAAACAGAAAAGAATTATAGTTCACAGCTCCGCTGTAGTCAGGAGGCTGTGTGTGAACAAAACAATTGCCTGAGTTCTCTGGTATGACCACTCCAGCCCCCACAAATATTGACTTTATCTTGAGAAGATCTGGTCAAATCATATTAGTGAGTGATGGACGTAAAACATTTTCCCCCCATCAGACATTGAAGAAATTACTTACAAATCAGTGTTTTCATTACTTAAGCAGCTCTACTTGGAATCAAAAATTTCAAATGTAATGTTAATATTAAAATCTAAATTTTATGCTCCCTCCCCCGCACACTTCCTTTTTTCTAACTCTCTAAGAAAGAGAATGATGCAAAAACCCAACAAGCACTTTTCATAACAGCACATTTGTCATGTTGTAATGAGAGATAGGACATGTGCATACCAAGGTTCTAACCATATGAGAAACTTCTTAAACTTCACTTTTCTGATTACACTCCATTCCTGTATGACTTCCAAGTTCCTTCATGTGGGTTGCCTTGTAACTCACTTACCTATGTGTTATAATGGAAATTATTTAAACTCAGGAGTTGTCTTTATCTCAATAATATAGGTCCCCATGCATAGAAGTCAGGGGGATTAATCACAAATTTAAAGTTTTCCACATACTTAAATTCGTTCCTGAATTAGAACATGTGTATGTTTGGTTAATGCCTCCCTCAGGAAAAATTAGGCTGATTGAAGGTTGTGATAGCAAACCTGGGTGGGTACAGGAAAATACTGGGACCTCAGACTTATTCAGACTTTACTGAGTCTTTAGGCATTTTCCTGAGAGACTATTGCCTCTCGAGAGAATTGCCTTTGGCAGGTGGCTATGCATAGCCACAACAGTCCCCCTTAGAAGAATTGGCGCTAGACATTAGCAGACTAAACAATTGCTTGGGGCCCCAAGCAACTCAAGGGATCCCCATATTTGTTTTTTAGTATAACAACTTGCCTGCTTTACTGTTGGGGTGGAGATATTCCTCCTTAGGTCCTGCAGTGGGCTAGCACCAGCTCTTCCCCTTTGCTTGCAACCATGTCAGAGTCAACCTAGAAACTAGGAGCAATCTGGCAGCATGGAGAGTTTTCCTTAAGTATCACAGTGGCATGTGTCTCTAGTGCTTGAAGTGCCACCTTTTGCCTGACATCCAGCTGTGCTCAGATGCAATGAGCAGCCTAGGTTTCAGCATGTTCATCACTCGCTCTGGAGCTGAATAACAGCTATTATGAGAATGGAGCAGCATAAATTGCACACTGATAACTGCAGCCTTGTCAGGGGACCAGCCTCCCCTCTTTCCCCAGCCTGACACCCCAATAAGATTCTCTAAAGCCTCAGTTCTGTGGAGTTAGCATAGTGGGTAAGGAATGGTGTCAGAGGATGGAGATGGATGGCAGGAGAGAGATCACTGATCATTATCTGTTAGGTTCACTCCCTCTGGGCACCTGGTATTGGCCACTGTTGGTAGACTGGATACTGGAAGGGATCGGCCTTTGGTCTGACCCAGGATGGCCATTCTCATGTTCTTATGTTCAGGACACAGGGAGGGGGAACATGCTGCAGATGCTACTTCTGCAAACTACGCCTGGGGGATTCACTCTATCTCGACTTGACACTATGCAGCAAATGCAAATACAAATGCAGCAGAATTTAGGAGGTGAAAACAAGCCCCAAAGAGCCTGTCCTGCCTTTTGTTTAAAAATAATAATTTTAAAAATGCTTGCATTTTGGCCTATTTTTTGATTGTTTTGTGCAAACCAAAATTCCCCTTTGACTTCATCATATAAGGTTCCTGAGCCTTTTCACTAGTGATTAGCCTGTGCCATGAGTTATAAATATCATCGTAGCATTGTTTTGAATAATAAAAATATGCAATTAGGATTTCTGTTGCCTATGGAAAAATGTTTAATCTGATTTACTTACTGACTTAATTCCCATGTTAATGTGACATTTGAGACTCTTGGTTTGGAAGAGTTAGTGGTAAAAAGTTCTTTCTCCATCTTATTTCCTATAAAGTTGTCAACGTAGCTAAATTTACCACATCCCATTATTTGCCAGCCGGTTCACATTAGTTTAATAACTCAAAGTAAGCAGAACAGTAAAAAAAAAATTTTTTTTTTTGCTGAGTTCTCACTTCCTGTTTATCGAATCAAGTTATCAGTTGGTAAGAAGACGGAAACAATTTTGCAATCTGCTCTGTTTGCTTTAAAGAGAAAAAATCCATCTAGTATATTGTAGCCATTTATTTAAAAAAAAAGGCATTTTATCTGGACAGAGAAGGAGCAAGCCATTCTGCTAATGACATGCTGTCACTTTTAAAGGTATTAATGTAGGAGAGCCCCCAGACAGAACAACAAATTACACAGGCTTAGTATTATAATGTCTTTTGTGTCTCAGTGCTAGGCTGTAAACAGGATTCTGTTGTACTGGGAGTTACTTGAAATGAAGTTAAAAAAGCAGAACACTATCTCTTCAGGCCTGAACTTGATGGAGAATACAGGCACTATCCTGGCAATAGCAAGGCTGACCATTTTTTATTTTTGTTCAGACTCATGCTCATTCTAACATCACTTTTGGGAAATCATTTTAATGAGTGTCTTATTTTGTAACGAAAATGTACATTTTTTTTTCTTCCCCAGTCTTTTGTTGAAGAAGCAAAACACACAGTAAAAATACATCTGTTTCATACACATGGATTGCACTGCGGAATGCACTTTGTTTGAACTCTAGGCAATATTCCATTTTTATTACATGTCTTTTTGTTTTTTGCAATGGCACTCGTAGAACAAAATGTGTTCCATATGGCGGCCAAAGCAGTGGGCTAGATTCCCTCCTCTGTTCTGGCCTCTTTCCACCGCACTCGGACCTGGCTAAACCAGGAAGTGGGAGCTCTCTCTTGGCGTAAAGCTGGCTTATAACGTGTCTCATGTTAACAATTCATCCCACCCTGCTTTAGGGGATATGTCATGGAGGGAAGGGGTATTGGGGTCTTCTACAGAGTGGAATTAGAATGGAACTGTCTTCTGCCAATTTTCAGCTGATGTACGGTCCTTTAGGGACTGCTGCCAGCTGGCATAAGTCAGAGCAGCACAAGAAAAAATCAAAACAAAATGAAGTGTTCTCTCTTTCTCTCCTGTGCTCAGTGGATTTCGATGCAGGAGATAATGTGGACAAGATCCATAAATTCCCATGGTTATTACACAAAATCTGTTTTTCCTACCAGCTACACATATCTGTCATATTGAGTTCAAATCCATAGTGTTGTAGTTTTTCATACAGATTAGATAGATTTCATGAGAAAAAGGGGATGTAGCTTCATTGAAGTCAGTAACGTACAGCAATTTATACCAGCTGAGGATCTGGCTTAATATATATTTATGCCTTAAAATTTTTGCAAAAGACAATACATTAAAATGGAATAGGGAAAAATGTTGTCTTGCCTACTACCTGCAAAAAATACTGAGGTTTTTATTCATTATGAATAAATGCAGTAAATCTGTTTCTCAGAAAACTCAACTCCACAAATTGCAGGAATGATGAGGGGTCATTATAATAGGTTTTTTTTTCAAAATTATTAAAATTTGCGACTTTCCCAATTAACGCTTTTTGTTGAAGAGGCCAAGTGCAATGCACAGAGTTAACCCACAAGGTGCTGGCATTTTTCAGATTGTGTGCTATGGTGTGAAGACCAGTGATGGATTAGCTGCAGGGCCCGTGCCCAGGGGCCCTGGCCAATTGCCCCCCGCCCCCCAAATAGGCACCCCTGCTTCCCGGCAGGAACACCTGGGGGTGGGAGTGGCCAGGGGAATTGCAGGCAGAAAGTTGGGGGGCCCTTGCTTTCGCCCAGGACACAAACCCTTAATCTGCCTCTGGTAAAGACATAAACACAGAGACCATACTTTAAGCAGCAACTAGAGAACTCCCTAACCAGGAAGTTCTCCCATTTAGTAAGATGGCTGCTTCAATCCCTCCTGTTCCTTGCTGGTGACTGTGGAAAACCAGGAACTCCATAATCACTCCACATCTTTCTTTCTTTATAATGAAAAGTTAAAATTTAAATGATATACATACAACAGTACAAAATATACTTCAAATTTCTTAAAACTATTTTTACTATGTCCCTTATCAATTGCATTTAAATAATCCTAGGCATTATTCTAATGATCAAGTCTTTGAGGGGGTCTGATCAGTCTTCCAGACTGTTATCACTTCTGAGGAGTTTGTGCATGGAGTTCCCTGAGGAGGGGACTTAATTCCTTACAGAGTACTTGCAAGCCCCAGATCCTCTCTTTGGTGTGTTGGGAAATACTGAAGATTAATCTGATTCCTCTGGAGAAGTCCTCTTGGAGTCCCCACTCGGTAGGATCTGGGAGTTTCTACCAAGTTCTGAACAGTTCCAAATGTCTGGGAGCTCTTGATCCAAACTTTGTTCCTCATCTCCTGTCACAGAGGCAGATTAGGATGTTCTGGGGCCCTGAGCCAGAGCAAGTGGAGGCCCCTCCCCACTCCTTCCACCTGCTGTCCCTTCGCCCGCGCCTCCAGTGCTCCTGCCAGGAGGGGTTGAGGACCGGGGGCTTGCTCTGACCTCCTGGTGCTTCTGCCGGGAGGGAACGGGGCAAGCCCCCATGCCCTGATCCTGCTCACCGCCCCTCCCCCTCCCCCGCCGGCAGGAACGTTGGGCAGGCAGCAGGAGCGGGGTCAGGGAGTGGGGTGCCCATTTTTCCAGGGCCCCCAAATTGGCTGGGACCCATGGCACGGACCCCATTGGCCCGGGGCTAATCCACCACTGTCCATTCAGGTAATGCTTTTGTTCTGTGCTTAATATGGAAACTTTTAGTTGCTGAATTTTGAGTTCAGCATCCCATTTTTGAAATTCCATCAGGTCGGACCAGTTTAATCTGTATTGTTGCCACAAAGATGTCCTTATTTGTCTTCCCATCAGAAGTTCTGATGGAGATAGTAGAGATGCAAGTGGTGTTGACCGATATGCCTAGGCATGCTTTATATGGGGCCACTGATTTTTGCAGAAGTCTTTTTAAAGTCTGCACTGCTCTTTCCACCTCCCTGTTACTCTGGGGGCAATGTGGATTCCTCCTACGATGTTCAAAATCAAAGTCCTTTGCAAAATGTAGGAATGTTTTAAAGGTAAATTGAGGCCCATTATCAGATATGTGGACTACAGCAACTCCATGAGGTGTAGATATTGACTTTAGGTTCTGAATGACCTGTGCTGAGGAACACTGTGTAAGTTTAGCTAAGTCAAAATATCTGGAGAATTAATCAGCTATAATAATGGGGAAAAAAAATCTTGTGACTACCCCCTATCAAAGGTCTGTCAGGTCGCTTTGTATAGAGTTACGTATCTCGCAGCCTCTACTAAGGTGTGACTTTGCCTATTCAGACTGGGGCCACCACACAGATTGCTGTGTTCATGCTCCACACTTGGTTTTACTTTGGTGTCCCTCTGGGATATTGGAGAGTATCTTTCTGAAGTTCATAGGGATAAGAATGTGTGTCCTTTCAGAAGCAGGCCAACTGGCATGTGAAAGGTCATTTTGGTCCTGTCAGTATGGTGGTAGGTCAGTTGGAAGTTGACTCCTTTGACCCCACCCTCCTTGGCAGAGTAGAGTCTGTTTCTGGCAAGTCTCATCCTTTAGTTATTTATCTCCAATTTGCTGACGTTAGCTGGTAGGTACTGGAATTGCTGTAAGAACAAAGTGTAGACTTTGACATCTTTCTCTAAAGCTTTTTCATCTTCCATTGGTGGCTGCCCCATTGGCTCTCTAGATAGCATGTTTGCAGCTATGAGTGCTTTCTCTGGAATGTGTTCAGTGTTGAAAGAAAAATCACATTAGCTATAGCAAAAATCTTTGAATCCCAGGTGGAAAGCTTTGATCCCAGTAATACCACTAAGGGCTTGTGATCTGTTTCTTTGTTAAAATTCGAGCCAAATGGATATGTCCTGAGCTGTCCAACTGACTGCTAACACTTCCTTTTCTCTATTTGTGCTACGGGCTCCATTGCTGTGCTGAGACAGGGCTCCGATTCCTTCCTGCTGCAGCTTCAACACTTTCCCGGCTCACTCACTACTCTGGCAGTCAGGGCTCTTTTCTGTCCTCTACTCCTCCTTCAGAGAGAGGGATTCACGCACTTCTGACACCATTTCGGGTGAGGGTATAAATATAGAGAGCCATGCTTTAAGCAGCAACTAATGAGCTCCCTAACCAGGAAGTTCCCCCATTTATTAAGACCCTGCTGCATCACACTCTAGTCCTCTCTGGTAACTGTGAAGAACGAAGAACACTATGAATGCTCCACACCTGCCAAATTAATCCTTTTGGCAGTTGACAGACATTGCATAACAGATCCAAAACCTTTCCCATTTAAAAACAGACAATTTAGGAAAAGCATAGAAGGGAACACATGCTTCTCCAAGCAGCATCTGCTTTCCTTTCAACAAAGAATTTTTATGCGCAATTTAATTTGTTAATTGGAATTAAACACATAAATACCCATTCATCTGCTGGAATGCAGAACCCAGCATAATTACTCCTTTTCCTGAAAGAAGTATGATATAATATTTTAAATATGTAATGAGCCTTTATTAAAGAGCTTTACAATTACTCCTGGAGTGTGACCTACTGCAGTGTCCCTTTGACAATCCAGGCTGCAGCTAATAAATGAGTGATCTGAAATAGACATTTAAATTTAGTTATAGGGTTGCCCAATCCTGTGAGATGCTTTGTGCCTTCTGCACAAAGGTGGTGGTGAGCCCTCTCAACACACAGCAAGGGCTTGTCTACACTTACTGGGGATCAATGTGCAGGTCCAGTGAAGACCGTCTAAATTGACCGCAGATGGCTCTCCTGTCGACTTCTGTACTCCACCTGAACGAGAAGCGCAAGGGGAGTCAACGGGAGAGTGTCTCCCATTGACATAACCTAGTGTGGATCCCGCGGTAAATAGATCTAAGTACATCGATTTCAGCTATGTTATTCACATAGCTGAAGTTGTGTAACTTAGATCGATCTCCCCCCCCCCCCCCCCCCGTAGTATAGACAAGGCCTAAGTCTGTCACTCAGGCCAAGATCCACAAAAGGACTTAGGCATTATAGTGCCTAACTTTTAAGTTTCTTGTCACCCAGTGGAATCCACAAATGCTGAGTTAATTCCCTAGGCTCCCTGTACAATGTGTTCGGGGGTTGGGGGGGGAAGAAGGGTGAGGAAAGACCCCAGAGTATGAGAGCCACAAAAGCTAGCCCATTAAGCAGGGATCTATCTAAACTAGCCAATAGCAGAGATAGAGGAGGGGAGAGGGGGGCGTATCTTAAGTTCCAGCCACCTCATGGAGTTAGGTGCCTAAATCCAGGTGGGAAGGAAGTATCTATTTCTACTTGAGCTCCATAGCTGGGAACATTCTCCTGGTGTCAGGTGCCTAAGCCATGTCTTGTGTGACAGAGGTGGAGAGGAGGCCTTTCTTATAACTTTAGCTCCGTGGTTAGGGAATTCACCAAGGGTGCTGAAGACCCCATATCAATTGCTGCCCTCTGCCTGATGTGAAAAAGGGATTTGAACAGAGGTTTCCCACCTATTAGATGAGTGCCCTGACCGCTGTATTAGTCACCTTCCCACTCACCCAGTACATATTTAATTATTTATATACTGTAGAACAGCTTCAACAGGAGAGAGATACTCACATCAGAAGGTCCCATAGTCCAGTTACGGCACTTACCTCAGAGATGGGAAACCCCTGTTCAAATTCCTTCTTCTCATGATGCGCAGGAGGGAATTGAACCACATCCTGATTGAGTACTCTAACCACTGGGCTAAAGGTTCCTCTTTCCTTCCCTGGCTGTTTTGGGTGGAGGTAGGTGTGGTCTGAGCACACCTTAGATCAGGCCCCACAGGCAAGACTGATGGGGCAACACCTATCTTCACCTGGTTTGAGGCTCGCACTGGGGCTTATGCATGAGATAGGCCAATGGGCACCTGCCTGGGGCAGCAGTGAGCATGTCCAGAGGCAGAAACGTAGGTGCCTAGGGAACTCTTAGAGAAAATTTAGACATCTAGCAAATTCAGGCCCTTAAAAGGTTAGGTGGCAGCTGAGCAGGAGTTTTGTGGATTGCAGTGGTGCCTAAAACTGGGCTTTAGGCACTGAAGTCCATTTGTGTATCTGGGCCTCAGCACTTCGTAGGAGTTACTAGACACTTCTGAGGACTGGATCCTAAAATTTTAAACTGAAAAGGTCTTGTGGTGCAGATTCCTTTATAACAAAGTTCTCAAGAATTTAATAAAATATGACTCTTCCATTGGTCTTTGGAACTGTTTTAATGGAAAAGTATGTCCCTGCTACAGAATTCTGTAGGATGACTCATAAGATCAATAGAAAGGACTTGACTAACCATTATATTTTGTAGGTTTTGAGAGTAATTTCTATAGAACCCAAATGGTTTCATCCTTATCAAATGCTATAGGACTGAGCATCTTCTGCACAGAATGAGTAATCACATCTACTCCTTAAGTCAGTGCAGTGAATGGTGCCAAGCACCTTGCAGGACTAGAGCCACACCCATTTGTTCATAGGTATAACTTTGTGATTAAAGGTAGGTCTATATATACAGCACTGCAGCGGCGTAGCTGTACAAGTGCAGCTGTGCCGTTGCGGCAGGTCTGGTGAAAGATGCTGATGGGAGAGAGCTCTCCCATCAACATAAAAATCCACCTCCACGAGCGGCATAAGCTATGTTGGCGAGAGACGCTCTCCCGCTAACATAGTGCTGTGCACACAGACACTTATGTCGGTGCAATTTGTTGCTCGGGGTGGAATTTTCGCAATGAATAAACCTCTGAAAAAAGCAAAGAACCTTCCAGCAATGATCAGGATTTGACTCTAATCCTAGATATGGTGCGTTTGATCACTGGGCTCACTTGCACACAAATGCAGTTAGGGATTTTTCAAGCTATGCAGTGAGGCATGCCTGCATATCTGAGCAGAGAATCACACCTGAAGATTATGCCTTGACATCTGGCAAAACTAGCTCCAGAAATGGTCACAATGGAGTAAAATTAACAACAAGAACATTTTTAAAGTAGATAAGCTATGTTAAATACAAATGCTGAGCCCTGGCACCTCTTGGCAGTTCATAGCCCCGGCACCTCTGGGCTTGCCATGTCAGTTATGAAAGTACAAAAATCACTGAGCCGAGGCACATCTTTCATTACAGTTTACATACGGGGCTGGATGAACCTCAAAAGAGGTCCAAATTGAATTTGGACCCCAGTGTTCACATCTTTATACTAAATTCATTTGAACTCCTTGAAACTATGCGCTCTGAAAAATTGAACTGGAAGTTCCACGGGAACAGGTTTCTTCACAAGATTATTGGTGCCTCCTGTACTTGTTGGGCCACCTGCTGTTCCACTGGTAGGTTGGTCCTTCTGTTCCTCATCCTAAAGCAGAATTGAGGAGCACAGGACTGTGTGACAACTGAAGAAAAGTAACTAATTATTCATGAACCTGCAAAGAGGTTCCATTCAAAGTTGGAGCAGAGATTCTTATTTTCTCATATGTATTCTAATTTGATTCTTTCACCGAGTGCCATAAGTTATACTCCCTGTACATGCTTATAGGGTGAAATTCACCTCAAAGCAAAGGGCCCACGCAAGAACCTCAGCATTGCCTAATCCCTTGAGTACGGCTGGTGGACATGTATTTGTATTGCAATTTAAGGCCAGAAGAGACCATCAGGAGCTATTCTGACTTCCTGCTTAACACATGGGTAACCCTCCACCCCATCTCTGTGAGGAAGCTCCAGGTGGGACCCAAACAGACTGGTGCTAAGCAGAGACTTGAGTGGGTTTGACAGTCCAGGGTTACACAGATCCAGGGGCCTAACAGCTTGCATAAGGGTGTATGGAGTGACAGCTGCTGCTATCCCATCTTAGAGGGCGGGGAGGGCTGGATTGTACAGCCCTGGTTTGAGGAGTGAATAGTGGACTGCTCATTGCCCCATACAAAGCCCAGTTACTCTGGCTCTGTGCAGAATAGATGAGTCTCATCCATTGCACATGGAGAATATAATGTAACCCCCTGCTGCTTCCAAGACAGACCACTTTTTCCTCACAATGTGGCATACCAGCGACCATGATGGAGTTAGTTTCTCTCAGATTTCCACACACAATGATGTGGTGCATCTACAGCAGTGCAGAGGATAAATAAGCTGTTGTCTCATAGGGGAACAGATGGGAACAGAAATGATAATGAAGAGCTACAGGATGTTAGTGGTAAATTAGTTGAACTGTTAATAATTAAGCACATTAAAAGCCCTCTAATTGAATATATTCTCCTAAAAGAAACATCTGAAGTTTAAAGGAAAGGCTTCCTAGTACACATGCGATTTCAGCATATTTCCACCAAGCAGATCTCTTGCTGAAAGGGCAAATTCACATCTTGGCAAAATTACATTTTACTGGCAAGTAGAAGGTTCCAACTTCACCTTAATTAGTTCTCTTCAAACATGATTACCTTAAGATAAACTAGGAACCTTTTAGTTCCTGCTTTCAGTGCCCACCTGGGGGAGTTACAGCTCAACACTTTGGTGCACAGTGCTGTTCATTCCCCTATAGTTCAAACTGCAGGACAATGCAGAGGCACTAATTTGCCTGCAGGACCTTTACCCCTGTGGATGATGTGAGACTGAGAGAACCCAGCTTGACCCTTTGAACCCAAATTGAGTCTGCAATACGTGCAGTCAGAAAAAAGATTCTCCCGCTCAAATATTTTTCTATGGAATCTAGAAAAATTAATATTAGACAGGTACACAGACTCTGTCCCAAACAGTTATAGGGTTTGGGAAAAATTTTAAAAACGAATGTGCTAAACAGCTGCTCCAGTGACTGAGCTGAAAACTTTTTACTACAGGGGGTAAATTAGAGTATCCTTGGCATCACAAAAACTTGGTGAAATGTTGAAAATAGGACATGATTAACACCAGGGTAAAAAATACATTGGAATGACAGACTAGGTCATGCTGGTGGGGGAGGGCACTATATGTGCAAGAAAGCATAGAGTCAAATATAGAAAAAATCTTAAATCACTCACACTGTACCATAGAATGGATAGAAATTCCATGCTTGAATAATAAGAGAATAGCAATAAGAATACGCTACCAGCCACCTGACAGTGATTGTGAAATGCACAGGGAGATCAGAGTGGCTACAAAAACAGAAAACTCACTAATAATGTGGGATTTCAACTATCCCCCTATTGACCGGAAACATGTCACCTCAGGATGGGATGCAGAGATAAAATTTCTAGATGGCTGACATTTCTAATGGCTGCTTCTTGGAGAAGCTAGTCCTGGAATCCATTAGGGGAGAGGCAATTCTTGATTTAGTCCTAAATGCTGCACCTAAGAGATTAATATAGCTGAGCCGCTTAGTAATAGCTACCATATTGTAATTAATTTTAACATTCTTAACCGGGTGGGTGAGAGACCAAAGAAACCCATCACAGTATCATTTAACTTGGAAAGGGGGAACTACAGAAAATTGAGGAAGGTAGTTAAATGGAAATTAAAAGGAACAGTCACAAGAGTGCAACATTTTAAAAACCCCATAATAGAGACTCAAACAATATTCCCTAAATAAATAAATAAATTAAATAAAAAACACACACCACCAGTAAGAGGGCCAAGAAATTCTACCATGGCTAAACAGAGGAATCGAGACAGGTTCAAGACAAAAATTTTCTTTGCAAATTGAAAGTCAAATCCTATTGAGGAAAATAAAAAGGAACATAAACTCTGGCATGTCTAGTATAAGTAAAAGTATAACTAGCCAGGCCAAAAAAGAATTTGAAGAGCAACTAGCAAAAGGCACAAAAACTAACAGCAAAAAATTTAAGTACATCAGAAGCAAGAAGCTTGCCAAAGGATCAGTAGGGCCATTGGACAATCAAGGTGCTAAAGGAGTGCTTAGAGAAGACCAGCCAGTTGCAGAGAAGCTAAATGAATTCTTTACATCAGTCCTCACTGCAGAGGATGTGAGGGAGATTCTCACACCGGAGCCATTCTTTTTAGGTGATAATCTGAGGAACTGTCCCAGAATGAGGTGTCAATTGAGGAGGTTTTAGAACAAATTAAACAGTAATAACAGTAAGTCACCAGGACCAGATGGTATACACCCAAGAGTTCTGAAGGAACTCAAATATGAAATTGCAGAGCTACAAACTGTGGTATGTAACCTATCGCTTAAATCTGCTGCTTTATGCAGTGCTTAATTTGTGCCAGGGCTTGCCAGGGCTCAGCTCTAGCACCTCTAGGGTTGGCAGTTCATAGCTCCGGCACCCCTGAGCTTGCCGCATCAGTTATTAAAGTAAAAAAAAAAAATTGCTTGAGCCCCAGCACCTCTTTCATTACAAATTAAGCATTGGTTGTACGAGATAACTGGTGGATAGCTAATATGATGATGATTTTAAAAAATGTCTCCAGAGGTGATCCTGGCCAGTGAGCCTAACTTCAATACTTGGCAAACGGGTTGAAACTATAGTAAAGAACAGAATTATCAGACACATAGATAAGCATGATATGTTAGGGAAGTGTCCACATGGCTTTTGCAAAAGGAAATCATGCCTTACCACTCTATTAGAATTCTTTGAGGGCGTCAACAAATATGTGGATAACAGTGATCCAGAGGATGTGGTGTTCTTGGACTCTCAGAAAGCCATTGACAAAATCCCTCACCAAAGGCTCATAAGCAAAATAGGAAGTCATGGGGTAAGAAGGAAAGTTCTGTCATGGATCAGTAACTGGTTAAAAGATAGGAAACAAAGGGTAGGAATAAATGGCCAGTTTTCACAGTGGACAGAGGTAAATAGTGGTGTCCCCCAAAGATCTGTACTGGGACAAGTTCTACATATTTATAAATGATCTGGAAAAAGGGGTAAACAGTGAGGTGGCAAAGTTTGCAGACGATACATAATTACTCAGGATAGTTAAGTCCAAAGCTGCCTGCCAAGATTTACACAAAGGGATCTCTCAAAACTGGATGACTGGGCAACAAAATAGCAGATGAAATTCTGCATTAATAAATGCAAAATAATGTATGTTGGAAAACATCATCCCAACTATACATACAAAATGATGGGGTCTAAATGAGCTGTTGCCACTCAAGAAAGAGATCTTGGAGTCATTGTGGATAGTTCTCTGAAAACAGCTGCTCGGTGTGCAATGAAAATCAAAAAGGGTAACAATATTAGGAACTATTAGGAAATGGATACATTATAAGACAGAAAACATCATAATGCCACTATATAAATCCATGGTACACCTGCACTTTGAATATCCCCTGCAGTTCTGGTCGTCCCATCTCAAAAAGAGATATATTGGAATAAGTACAGAGAAGGTCAATAAAAATGATTTAAGAGTATGGAACAGCTTCCGTCTGAGGAGAGATTAAAAATACTGGGACTGTTCATCTTAGAAAAGTCATGATTAAGGGGGATGTGAGAGAGGTCTATAAAATCATGAATGGTGTGCAGAAGTGAATAGGGAAGTGTTATTTACCCCCTTCATATAACACACAAATCAGGGTCACCCAGTGAAATTATTAGGCAGTAGGTTTAAAACAAACATAAGGAAGTACTTCTTCCCACAATGCAGTCAACCTGTGTAACTCTTTGTCAGAGGATGTTGTGAAGGACAAGACTATAACAGGGTTCAAAAAAGAATTCGATAAGTTCATGGAGGATAGGTCCATCAATGGCTATCAGCCAAGATGGTCAGGGATGCAACCCCATGCTCTGGGTGCCCCTACGCTTCTGACTGCCAGAAGCTGAGATGGGACAACAGGATGGCTCACTTGATAAGTTCCCTGTTCTGTTCTTTGCCTCTGAAGCATCCGGCACTGTCCACTGTTGGGAGACAGTCTACTGGGATAGATGAACCATTGTTCTGACCCAGTATTGCCATTATTATGGGGGTTTTTATTATTAAAGTTGGTAAAGCAAAATAAAAAGTAAATAAGCATAAGCAAAGATGGAGAATATCCTCCCACAAGATGGAAGATTTCCTTTATTTGGAACAAGGAAGCACAAGAAGGATTTATTTTTCCTTTTAATTTTGTTTTGTGTGCAGTTTCTAGCTATGTAGCAACTTGTATGGCCATCATCTCAGTGTCAGAGCGCCTCAGAATCATTATCTGCACAAAATGTCTATGGAGTAGGAAGGTATTATCCCATTTTACAGGTGGGAAACTGAGGCCTGGGGTGACTTGCCAAAAATCATAGAGGAAATCTGTGCCTGAGCCAGGAGTCAAAGACAGGATTCCTGAGTCCCCAGTCCACCACCAAACCTACTAGGCCATCTAGTTCATTACTCTCCTTAACACATGAAATGTAATTTGCCTGTGTTCTGTATTGACCGAGCACTACCTGTTTCTTATGTTTAATATTTTTTTACAAAAATATCTAAATATTGTACTATATACACATGCACAGGGAACTCTAAACTCGTATTTATTCAGCTAATAACTCTGAGTAATTTGTCCAGTTTCCACGCTTTCGAGAGTAACTTATTAAGGCTGACACCATGATTAATCCTGATTTTAAAATGGCCTGTCTCTCACTTGAAACCTTCCATACCAAGCTGAATGGCTGCTTTACTTTTTCCTTACTCAATATCTTTGTCTTTTCTGGCAGATGATTTTTGATCCTTCGATCTTCTTCAATGTTTTACTGCCACCCATTATATTTCATGCTGGATATAGTTTAAAGAAGGTAAGTGATTTCTCTCTTAAATTACAGAACGTGGGCTGGTCTGA
This sequence comes from Lepidochelys kempii, assembly GCF_965140285.1. NCBI lineage: Eukaryota > Metazoa > Chordata > Testudines > Cheloniidae > Lepidochelys > Lepidochelys kempii. The sequence goes on from NC_136388.1 coordinate 31,589,395, forward strand.
TGGCTACTTTGTAGTGCCATTGTTACATTGGTGGGGAGAAGAATCTAAGTAATTGTCCGTCTGAAATTCTTTTGCTTGGTAATTATTTAGGCCAATTGATATCAGAGAAGAGAATGGAAAATAACTATTTAAGACTTCAAACCCATGGGCCTGATTCTGCTCTCTGTTATGCTTGTGTAAGGCTCTGATCTTGCACTTCAATATGTGGGTGGATTGCTGTGCCCATGCAAGGTCCCTTTGAAGTCAGTGAGGCTCCACACGTGTGCAGCAGCCCTCTTCCCGTGCAGAAGTGGGACCTACACCTGTGTAAGGGAGGGGATTCATGGTAATATTTACAAAGGTCATTCAGAACCTGAGCTTTCATTATGACCACTAACTGTTTCATGCATGAATATGCAATTCCGACTTAATAGGCAAAAAAGGAAGATTAGTGACATATAGACACGCTGACAGAACATGAGGGGGTCTTAGATCATATTTTCAAAAGCGTAATTTGAAGCCTTTGTTTTGTTTTGTTTTGTTTTTTCCAATCCTGAAGAACTACTATAGCAACAGCCAGAATGGCTTGAATGGGACTCCCCTAAACTTGGTGTTTGAACTTGAATTTAGGTTTCTAAGATGAACTCTGCTAAATTTGACATTGTATTTTTCCTACTTTGTTTCCCCAGAGACATTTTTTTCGTAATTTAGGATCAATTTTAACATATGCCTTTTTGGGAACTGCCATCTCTTGCATTGTTATAGGGTAAGTGAAATTCACTTCCTATTATTCTTGTTCAAGTTTAATATTAGTCGATTTTCCTCATAAAAGGGCACATGATTTACTTCACTGGTGTTAGGCTAACATGAAGGCATTTTCCTACACTATCTATTCATGACTTTCTTAAACAATGAAGTTCTATCTTTAGGTGAGGTTGAGATGGAAAATTCAAGATGCAGTCATGGTATAGGCCCAACCTTTTCCATGAGACCCTCAGTATCTTGCACACTTGGGCCCCAATTTGTGATCATTATATAGGCACATGCTGCCTTTTATAGTCATGTAGCATTAACATTTTATCTGTCCTGCAAGAAGGGAGCATTCTTCTTGGAGGAACACACTGTTCTTTAATGGCATTCCCTTTACAGGACAAGAAATCTCCAGAAAGACAGGAGGAATTTTGAGGTTCTTGAACTGTTTCTGAACCAAGGTTTCTGCAATGAGCTCTGCACCTGTACAGAGCCCTGCTGAAGCTAATGGAGCTCCTTACAGGGGTCTTCCCATGCAGAGCTCATTTCAGGGTTGGGACCTAAGACTTCATTAGCCATCTGTCTGGGATTGTGTGGAGTTGAAGGAGGGGAGCTTATTTTACAGGTTACAAGTTTGGGAATTTACTGATGGTTCAACTTTCAGGTTAGCAGCTCATTGAATCTTGTAGGTTACCTGAGATCCTGGTCTGTGTAACTCTGAAATGAGCCATTTAAGTTGTTCAGCATGGTGCGCAAGGATTTATGGTAGTGCTTCAATTTTATGCATGTGCTTTAATTTAGAAGTAATCAGACTTCTGAACCTAGGCAGAGTGCTTTCAAATTATGAAAGCAATTAACTCTTCTTGCTTTTTTATAACAGATCTTAAGTAAATTTAGATGGTGGAGTCAAAATATATGTTCCTTTTCAACATCATCATAAGACAGAACTTTCACATTTAATGTCAATTCAGTATTATGAAAACATCAGTGCCTGATGGATTAGTCTGTAATTCAAAGTTTAATACTTGTTAAAACTATTCTTTCAATGGAAGCAAGAAAAAAATGGGTATCTTGACATCAGAGTTAACTTTCTTTTCATCTTAGTAAGATTTGAAGTAGCCAACAGCAGACACAACTTGCATGTATTATAACAAACCCATCATCATGTAGGATTTTTTGGTTTTTATTATACTACATTCTATGGTCACTGACAGTAGAGAGAAATGTAACCATCCTGCTCCAAAAGCACAGGTCCCTGCCACATGAGCTGAAGAAGAGTCTGGGTTAGCCATTAGCTGTGCATCTCCTGTCACAATTGAGAGGTTCTGATTCCCTCTGGTAGAGGGCAGAGGTACACAAGCACACCGGGCAGTTTCTTACCGTGTAAACAGTTAGCCAAATGCTTACTGGTATAAATTGGCTTCAATGGAGCTATGCCAGTTTATACCAGCTAAGAATCTGGCCCAAAGGATCTACATTAATGGGTAGTTCCCCATGTGGGTGCATGTAATATATATACACAAAAGGTTGAATAATTTTTAAGATCAGTGCTACAGTGTATGCAAGTAACAGCAGCTGTATATCTGGAACCTGGAGAACTTAAGTGAGGAAGCTTGTTAAAACAGCATGCTAGGGATAAGAACTTTTGAGTCTTATATGTGAAAATGTCATTTATGTGGCACCAGGACTAACGGATAAATCGCCAAAGGTCTGGACTTCCATTTAGATGCTTATCTGAATTATTTCCACTTTCAGGGTTTCCTCCATCTTGTTACTACTGCAGCTGGTTGAATAATATTCACCAAATAATATTCACAATTTTTTGCCAGATAATGCTGTGTTTTATTTTTTTATATCAATTATTTGATGAATATTTAGAAAATGACTATGTCAAGTTGTGGTTAGCCCCCTCCCTCCCTGCGACAGTCTCCTCATTCCTCCCCCCCAGAGTCTTGTTGAAGGGTCCAGCAGTTCTGCCAACCTCTCTGGGCCTGGATACCTCTCCTTTTGAATGCCTTCTCAACTCCCACTCATCCCCCACATCAACTTGTCACTCTAGCTCTCCTTACCCAACACCGCTTTCTCTAACTAGACTGACATCCTCATACAGGTGCTGCCAGCTCTATCTATCCTCTCCTGCTGTACCAGCTCTGCTCAGCTGCCCCAGCTGGATTCAGTAGAGCTGTGCCTGTGTACACCACTGGATGTGAATTTGGCCCCTGCTCTATATAATTCCACAGTAAGGGTGTGAAATGGGGGTGGAGTATTGGGTGAGCAGGGGTCGAGTCCCAGAGCATGCATTTTTTGGACCAGAGTGATGACCAAGCAATTTCCTGATGTGACAGGAGATTGCCATGCAACCACATTAATAATCCCATTGCAAGGCCAATGGGCCTGACTGCCTGGTCTTGTGACACCTTCTTGCCTCTTCTCTTGAGCACTTGGTTTTAATTGCTTGTCTTTGTCTGCAAAACACAGAGGCAATGGTAATGTATCAAGAGAAAATATTCAGAGCTGACATTGTCTGTGTCTTTGCCAACAAAAGCTATTATTTTTATTATTATTATCCAGATTATCCCTTGTGGGAGGGGGTCTACATGACTAACTCCTTGCTGAGATTCCCCCTGGTTATCCCGTAGTAGGGTCAGGCTTTGCCACCCCCTCATGGAAAAGGTCACAGACCCCCGGGATCCACAGGAGGTAAGGCACAGCTGCACAGAATCCCTGTGCCTCTGCACAATGTTTGACCCGTGGCAAGGCCCCCTAGATCACTGAAACCACAGCTCCATTGGAACCACGGTAGAAGGAACTGCTCCTACCTCCCCCAGGCTGCAGCTGCCCCAGGAGCACCCAAGAGAGGCTACACAGAAAGTTAATTCATTTGCCTAATTCTGCAGAGGGATGATGTGCATGCCCTCTCAGCTCTACATCCATCCCATCCAGTCTGTCCCTCTACCCTGTCAAAATCCTTCCCTGCAGATCAGAGGCTTCCTGTGGGCCTGGAGGGTAGAGAAGATGCCCATTTCTTTCACACAGAAAAGAGAGTTCCAAGTACAGCGTGCCTGTGTGCAGATCTCTATGGCCTGACCTGATTTCCTGATGTTATCACTCCTGTCTCTTTAGAGGCAATGATGTGGGTAAGGAGAGGTTGATAGAAGAGGGGTGGGGGGTGCACGCAACAGCGTGCCAGACCTGCTTGTTCCTGCCATAGAATTCTCCAAAGTTTGACTGGGGGCTGGTGCTGGCAAAGTCAGGGGAAGTTATATGTATATGTAACTTTTCATATTTTATCCTGGTTTCTAATGCAACCACTCACCACCCCTGGACTTCATAAGTCTACCTGGGTCATGCAGTGATAAAAGCACATAACAATGCGTCTTTTTTACTCTACCTTAGAGGTAATGCTTACCAAGTTTGTTCTATTACACTGTGGAAATTATAGGCTGTTACAGCTGGCTCAGTGACTGGACTCTGGCTGATTTTAAGAGAAGCAATAGATAACTGTGGGGGTGGGAATAATTATGTGCATTTTTATGATCTTTTAATGCAGCTTAATAACTTAATACAACTTTGAAAACTCAATGAAATGGATCTTTCTAGTAGAAGATGAACTTGATTAGTTTTTCAAGGTTTTAGAATACCCTTCTAAGCACTGTAAAGGCAAAAAAAAAAAAAATACTCTCAAGGGTGTTCAAGATGCTCCCTGGCCATTCTCAGCCAGTTTTGTTTGTAATTTCATAAGTTGGCCAAGCACAATGGTGTGTCAGAAAGAAATCATGTCATGTTCCCCATATCCTTCTGTTTCTAGACATCAGCGTTCTTAGATCTGTGCTGATCTGCACATGTGGCTTCAATGTATGTTGTCATTACATGTACAGTATCAAGTGAACATGATTATAGTAGAAAGGACAGTACATTTGAGTGATTACAGCAAAGAACTGAATGTCTAGGTGTTCTGGCTTCTCTTCTCAGCTCTGCAATTGATTTCCCATGTGATACTGGGCAAGTCATTTAACCAACTTGTGCTTCATTTTCCCCTTTTGTAAAAAGGGAATAGCAATACTTACTAGATGCTTGTGTCACAGCTTTAAGTTCCTCTAATCAAAGACCATGTTCTATCTTAATGTTTGTTAATATTCTGTGTGGTGTAGTATAGCAGTGTACAAAACCTAGGTAGGGGTATATGATTCCCCCCTTCACATGGTGATCTGATGAGCAAAACTGCTGGCAACCTGAAGCCTGGGGGTTTCTCCAAGAGATACCTGGATAATTCAGTGATGGAGGCCATTTAATTACCCAGATGGATAGAAGCAAAACTCTTTGAAAACCGATGAGCGTCTCAAGGCTTCCATACAAAGAGGAAAGAATCCTGCTTCTCCACCACTACATCTGTATCCCCACAGGGACAGTAGCATGCCACCGGAGCAGTGTGCAGCTGGCTGGGTGGAAGAGCTGAGGGAACAACTGCTCTGGCATGTTGTCCTTTTGGCAGCATGATTTATAAGTTCACACCTGTGTCTTTAACACCAGGGAAGGGGTATGGCAATGAGAAGTGGGGTTTGTTAGGAAGCTAAACAATGGAAGCATAGAAATAGAGATAGCCATGCTATTAGTCACACAGCAGGCCTAAGGAGTGCATATGGGCAAGATTCATGGGAAAGAGCCCTGTTTTTTCTTAGGTTGTTGGTTTTCCATGAGAAATGCACCCCATGCCTTGGCTATTCCACTCTTCTGTTGGTCTTGCTCCAGCAGGAAATGAAGTGCATAGGAAGTTCTAGGATACATAGGGCTCGCTTCCAGAGAACCCCCTTTTAATGAGAAGGACATGGGCCCTTGATACAGAGTTGTAAAGATACAAATTCTTCCCAAGTTTCATGAAACAATATAATCACAGCTAACCTTGGGGGGCGTGTAATTGGAGTTGTCTTCTCAAAGACTCTATCAGATGGGGGTAGTTTCTATTTTTCAATTTTTAAGAAAACAATTAAAGTAAGTGCCACTTTTAATGTTTTTTCCTGTGATTTCCCAGGCAGCATGTCCTAAGGAGAATATTCTGTGTCTTGGTATTTCAGGATGCTTTGCCAGCCAATCCAGTGAGCCTTGCATCCTTTTCCACAGTCAGACTGACGTTGTATAGGTTTATGAGAAAGTAATATAAGTCCTCTAAACTTTGAAATAAATAACTGAATGTGAGTCTCTAGACTGAGGGACTATTTTTTAATACAAAAGAGATTTATTGTTATCATTTTTAATGCTGAAAAAGCCCGTAGGCCAGAGCCCTGCTGAAATACAGTAATCTAAGTGCTTGTAAACCCTTTCCCCCAGCATTGTCAAGTGTGAAGATCCACTTCTTGAGTCTTGCTTCGCATTTGGGATTTGACTCCACTACACTCTGAGAGGTGCCCCAACAATACAGTGATGGCAGGTGGCCCTCTAATTACCTACCTGGATAGAAATGAAACTCTTTGAAATCATGGTTTCTATCTGAAACTGTAACTCTGCCCAGGCTGGCTCAAAAATGGGAGCAGCATCTGAGGTTTATAATCCATATGGACAGTCGGTATATCTGCACTGTGCACCCACTCAGAGAAAGAAATGAAAAAGAAAGAGGAAAGGAAAGAGAATTAAAAACTTGGTAGAAAGAAGAGAGACAGTAAACTCCAAAAGGAAGAGCTTCACTCCAGAGAGAAGAAATGGGGGTAGGGGAGAATTAGTTGTTGTAATAAAGGCCAGGAAGTAGATGGCAAAAAGACTGAAAATAAAGTAGTTCCTTATTGCAGAATATTAGCCATGTATTTAAAGTGTCTGCGTGAGCACACAGGCAAGTATCTATGTCTGTATATCTTTGCTGCAGCCTCCCCCTCTAATTTGGGTGGTTGGGCTTACTATAGGGTGGCTGGGTGGTATTTAGTGCCCTAAGATACACAGGAGGTCAGACTAGATGATATGAAGATATCTTCTGGCCTTAAACTCTACGACTATGAATTTGCGCCATGCTCTGTCCTACTGACTTATAGAGCAGCTCACTGTAAACAACCCAATGCCTGCCCTGATAGGTGTTATGGTTGTTAGCCTGTGCAGCTTGTTACAATCAGTCACCTTAAAAAAGCAAGACAGTTGGTGCAGATCTGAAGTAAAGAAGTGGGAAACCACGTCTATATCACAGAAGCCTTTGGTGAGCTGCCAAGAGTGACCTGACAGGAGTAGCTATGATGGTACTTGCCATCTCTGTTGTAAATCACTGCTTTTGCAAGACAGGGTGAGTCTTCTGGAGCTGGACAACGGATGACTGGAAAAAGGCTAATGTAGTGCCAATCTTTTAAAAAGGGAAGAAGGAGGATCCTGGGAACTACAGGCCAGTCAGCCTCACCTCAGTCCCTGGAAAAATCATGGAGCAGGTCCTCAAAGAATCAATCCTGAAGCACTTGCATGAGAGGAAAGTGATCAGGAACAGCCAGCATGGATTCACCAAGGGAAGGTCATGCCTGACTAATCTAATCGCCTTTTATGATGAGATTACTGGTTCTGTGGATGAAGGGAAAGCAGTGGATGTATTGTTTCTTGACTTTAGCAAAGCTTTTGACACGGTCTCCCACAGTATTCTTGTCAGCAAGTTAAGGAAGTATGGGCTGGATGAATGCACTATAAGGTGGGTAGAAAGCTGGCTAGATTGTCGGGCTCAACGGGTAGTGATCAATGGCTCCATGTCTAGTTGGCAGCCGGTATCAAGTGGAGTGCCCCAAGGGTCGGTCCTGGGGCTGGTTTTGTTCAATATCTTCATAAATGATCTGGAGGATGGTGTGGATTGCACTCTCAGCAAATTTGCGGATGATACTAAACTGGGAGGAGTGGTAGATATGCTGGAGGGGAGGGATAGGATACAGAAGGACCTAGACAAATTGGAGGATTGGGCCAAAAGAAATCTGATGAGGTTCAATAAGGATAAGTGCAGGGTCCTGCACTTAGGACGGAAGAACCCAATGCACAGCTACAGACTAGGGACCGAATGGCTAGGCAGCAGTTCTGTGGAAAAGGACCTAGGGGTGACAGTGGACGAGAAGCTGGATATGAGTCAGCAGTGTGCCCTTGTTGCCAAGAAGGCCATTGGCATTTTGGGATGTATAAGTAGGGGCATAGCGAGCAGATCGAGGGACGTGATCGTTCCCCTCTATTCGACATTGGTGAGGCCTCATCTGGAGTACTGTGTCCAGTTTTGGGCCCCACACTACAAGAAGGATGTGGATAAATTGGAGAGAGTCCAGCGAAGGGCAACAAAAATGGTTAGGGGTCTGGAACACATGACTTATGATGAGAGGCTGAGGGAGCTGGGATTGTTTAGCCTGCAGAAGAGAAGAATGAGGGGGGATTTGATAGCTGCTTTCAACTACCTGAAAGGGGGTTCCAAAGAGGATGGCTCTAGACTGTTCTCAATGGTAGCAGATGACAGAACAAGGAGTAATGGTCTCAAGTTGCAGTGGGGGAGGTTTAGATTGGATATTAGGAAAAACTTTTTCACTAAGAGGGTGGTGAAACACTGGAATGCGTTACCTAGGGAGGTGGTAGAATCTCCTTCCTTAGAGGTTTTTAAGGTCAGGCTTGACAAAGCCCTGGCTGGGATGATTTAACTGGGAATTGGTCCTGCTTCAAGCAGGGGGTTGGACTAGATGACCTTCTGGGGTCCCTTCCAACCCTGATATTCTATGATTCTATGATTCTATGAACAGCGTGGCACTTGGATGGGAAACCGGTGCCCCCAGTTGTGGGAGTGGGAGACGGTGAACCACGAGCTCTTATTGTGAGCGGTGAGTACTGCTCGGGCATCATTGCTTTAAACCAAATACTGTGCTAAAGTATGCCAGGCCATGCTTGTCACTCACAGACACACCATATATGAAACTACAAAACTTCCCCCTCTGGCCAATTCCTCCCCTTTGCACCTGAGTAAGTCTGAGTAGTGAAGCTTACTGCAGAGAGATCAGTAGAAAGGTGAAGAAATCCTCCCCCCAAGCTGTGAAGCCTCAGCAAAACTGCTACTGCATCTCCATGTGAAGAGATGGCAGCTGAGTCTGCACAGTGGCAAATCCACTGGCCCTGACTCTGTTCCTCCTGAGGTCAAGCCCCAGCCCTTCTGCATGAGGATGCAGGAGAAATCCTGAGTGTGCAGGATCCCATCCATCATGAGTTCAATCACACTGCTTCTGCTCCATGGGGGGCCCTACAATCACACAGAGGCCAGGGCAGTATTTTGGTTTCATTGAATTTTTGGTGGGGATAGTTGCTTTTAAATAAAGGTCCCTATCACTAACTGCTGCCTGGCTGGCGTTCTGTTCTCTGGGACTTTATTTTTAAGATAGCTCTGCTAATCTGATGGGAAGCATCTTTCGGAATCAATGCCTGTGGTAGGTATTTTCAATTTTCTTGAAGCTGGATGAGAGACCAACTTAATTGTAGAAGTTCTGATACCTTGCTATGTGCTTATTCGAGCGAAAGGCCAGAGTGAGTGGCAGGGGGAGCAGGAAGACTTGGGTTATTTTTTCTTAAAAACACCATCATTCTCCAGATCGGCATCCTCAGTCCAGGCCGAGGCAAAGTTGTCAACACATGAGAACTCTGATTATTTTCTTAAACTTGGCTTTATCAGAGATTTTTTATTTGGTTTCACTTGGGTTATCTTGGATTGCAACACCAATAACACATTTCATATATTCAGAAAGCAGTACATTTTGCATTCACTTACTCCTATTTTTCCAGCTTGTCTATTAGCCTTGGCAAGGAGATATCGTTTTCCTGGAATCCAGAGCTGTGTGAAATATGCCACTCAAACAGCAAAAGTATTTGTTGGAAGGCCAAATTCAAGTGTGACCTGCCTTCGTGACTGCAGTGAGTTCTGCCTAAGTAAAGAGTAAAATTGAGTAAAAGAGTAAAAAAAAGAGTAAAAGCAGGATTTGTCTCAGAGTACAAATGACTGTGTTGAAGACAAATCATGGAATATAAACAGCTCATGTGGTCAATGTTATAAGGATTTATTCCAAGGTCAACATCATTTCCTGGCCCATAATGGTACTTTAATTCTGTTATGTTTTGAGCTAAGAGCATAGCATTTTGTAATACAAAAATATAGGTTTGCCTTCTTGTTGCTCTCACCTTTAACCTTAATTCCCTCAGCCATTTTTGCAATGTATGAAGATTACTCAGAAGATGTATTGGTTTCAAATTGGTGACAAAAATATCTGAAACCTGAGTTTATTAGTTGGACATTAACTTGTCTTCCCCCTTTTCCCTCGCATTCAGCTCCTTTTTTTACTGTATAAGTACTATTCAGCTGCTTGAATCTGACAGTCTTGTAATAAAATTCCTCTCCTATGGTAATCGGTTAAAAACTGTTTCAGGCCTGTTTTAGAATCCTTAACTTTATCTTCTCTTCAAGTGATTTGTTGTTATCCTGTTTAAAATTCACTTAATCCAAAGATTAAACCCATGGATCATCATTTAGAAACAGTTTGCATCTGGTTTCCAACCCAAATCCTACTTCCCTCTCCTCCCATCCCCCCCAAAATGCTTTGAAACATGGAAGTCATTTTCATCCTGATGCGCATGTGCAACTTCCAATGGGAATTTTCCGTGTGCATAAAGGGAAGGATACTCTATACTCTGTAGCAGGAATTGACAACCTTTGGCACGCGACCTGTCAGGGAAATCCACTAGCAGGCCGGGATGGTTTGTTTACCTGCAGCATCCACAGGTTCAGCCAATCGCAGCTCCCACTGGCCGCAGTTCGCTGTTCCAGGCCAATGGGGGCTGCGGGAAGCGGCAGCCAGCACATCCCTCGGTCCACTTATTGTATTAAGTGTTACAATAGAGAATGCATGAGATGAAGCTGGCATACATATTGTTTTTCTGTATCTATTGGAGGTGGAAGTGGTGAATGCTTTATGGAGTGTTGGGGTGTGCTGTCAACGTCCTTGCAGGCAAAGTGAAAGTAGCAAGAAATGCTGGGGACTTTTCTCTTGACTTCTCATTTTCATGGTTCCAAGGGTTTGTGTGAGTGGGGTGTATCGGGATATGAACATAACTGTCCAATCAAACAAGGGTGGGTTTGTACTACTGAAAATATAGACTTCCAAACTGTTGCTTCTAACTCTCTTTTTTGGGATAACAGGCATATTATTTCCATTGATGTGCAGCTTAACTAGGCTGTGTTCAATGAATTTTTAGTTGGAAATGCTCTATCTAGCAGAAAGAGCAGTGAGATCTCCCTGCAGATTTTTTCCTTTTTATTTGTCAACCTTTTTTTCTCCCTGAAAATGAAGCTGACTTCATTTTCCTTCTGCTCAACAGTAAAAAGAACAGGAGTACTTGTGGCACCTTAGAGACTAACAAATTTATTAGAGCATAAGCTTTCGTGGGCTACAGCCCACTTCATCGGATACATAGAATGGAACATATAGTAAGAAGATATATATATACACATACAGAGAAGGTGGAAGTTGCCATACAAACTGTAAAAGGCTAATTAATTAAGATGAACTATTATCAGCAGGAGAAAAAACTTTTGTAGTGATAATGAAGATGACCCATTTAGACAGTTGACAAGAAGGTGGCCATCTTGGTGATCACTACGAAAGTTTTTTTTCTCCTGCTGATAATAGCTCATCTTAATTAATTAGCCTCTTACAGTTTGTATGGAAACTTCCACCTTCTCTGTATGTATATATATATCTTCTTACTATATGTTCCATTCTATGCATCCGATGAAGTGGGCTGTAGCCCACGAAAGCTTATGCTCCAATAAATGTGTTAGTCTCTAAGGTGCCACAAGTACTCCCGTTCCTTTTGTGGGATACAGACTAACACGGCAGCTAATCTGAAACCTGTTCAACAATAGTTAAGCTGTTCTGGCCCCATCATAACATGAGACGGAACTTGCTGATGATATTACCACATTCTCAGAAGACTCTCTGCTTCCATTTCTCATTAAGCATTCAGCCCACGCTGGAGGAGTTCAACGTGCAATAGCAGTTTACACTTACTATGCACTGCAAGACTCTCGGGATTTGATTTTTTTTTCTACCTAGACTACTTCATAGATATTTAGACAGTTTGGCAAATGTCAGGTGGGTGTTTACTTTTGCACTTAGGTTCTGGGGTTATTTTATATTCCTTTCAGACTCAAGATCCATGGAATTGTACAAATGGTACATACTGAGCTGAAACAATGTTGAGTTTATAATCTAACTTTATTCTTAGGTTACGGATAGGCTGTAATATGACTTGGAAACCAAACATTTGTTGCTATGTTCTTCAGAAAACCAAAACCAAATGTTGTTTGGCTTGAATCTACTCATGCTATACAATCAGGGCTATGTGATTCTTTCCAGTATTGGAAACTGTTTCTCGCAGGGAATGATGGGGCCATATTAAGGGTAACAGGAAAACCTTTAGAGCTCTCTACTTTCTAAGTTAGGCAAGTACATTATTCAAGTAGCATCTAACTGCTGCATCATGTAGCTCCTGATCATTTCTGTATTTTAGTTTAGAGCTACCTCAGAGAAGTTAATCAACATCTCATTCCTCATTAAAAGAATCTATTTTTTCCAGCACTTGCACCAGCAAGAGATCTAAGGAAGACAACAGAGCCTGCTCTTTCTGTGCATGCTGCCCACAAATAAAGCTGTGTGCTGTCTCCACTCTTTCACAGCCCATGCACACAGCTTTGTGGCAGGCACAGAAATTGTGGGGGCTTATTAAGTATCTTGATGCTGCAGAGATTAATTGGAGGAGAAAGAAGGGGGAGGAATTCCCTAGAGCTGGACTAAAAAAAAAAGTTACAAGTAATTATCTCGTAAACTCAATGAAGATGTTAGAGTTTAATGATTACTAATAATCTTCTGAAGCCCCCTATACGACCCATATGAATGTCTGGAAAGAAGGGAACATGAAGGAGATCTTCACTTTATGATGTAAACCATGTATGTGAATACTACATGTGTACGGTACTCTTTGTATTGTTCACTGCCTTCCTGGTTCAGCTTGGACTGACATCTGAATGTACAGACTTTTGTTTGGTTATGGACCACCATAGTACAATGTTGTCTGCTCTGAGCTATGCCAGATAATCAGGAAGAGTTTTAGATTAGAAAAAAACCCAAACAGTCCTATCCTCTGTCCAAGGGAGGCAACCTGTACTGATCACCAGCATGTGAATGGCTGGTGCATTTGTTGGTAAACATATAGTTTACTGCTCCCAGAGTGTGGGCCTGATTCTCCTCTTGGTGCAATATTGAGTAACTCTGTTACAGTCAAGTTAATTATATCAATGCAACGGAGAGGAAAAACTCCATTGATTACAAGGGAACTATTCTTGATTAACTGTAATGTACAAGTATAAATATGGAAAACACAAAACAGATTGATCAAATATGAGATTAGAGAAGCTGGAGCATATACGCTTAGTGATGGTAGGGTCTAGGAATTTGCTTTGGGCCCATCTCTAATTATAGATTTATTGTGGTAAGCTTTTACTATGGAAGGCAGACAAATAGCTAATTTTTATGAATGTTCTGAATTTAGGAATAAGAAGATGTGCTAAATTAAGGTACTGATATAAAAAATGCTTTCCAGACCATTAACACCCACACAAACCTGAAAGCATTTCCAGGATTATTTCAATGCAGTCAAGTCTGTCTGTTGATGCAAGTTCCGTGGTTAGACTAGAATTTGAGACCGTTTCAATTTACAGCTGACACTGTTCCTTGAGGCAGAGTTGAAGCATGCAAAAATACTGTTTCAGTTGTCATAAACAGATGTGGAAAACAGCAGGACGACATTATTTGCATCTCACAGAGAAACCCTTAAGCATGTAAAGGATAGTGAAATAACTGCATTACAGTGGATATTAAAAGGCGAAAAACAACCACCACTTGGGAAATGAGAGCCCAGTGCAGTGTGGACAGAATGAAATCTGACTTGGTTCTGGACATGGTATATCATCTCTGTATTTAACCAGTGACTTCTTTTATTGTGCCCTCTGCTGGCAAAATGTGTGAATGAACGCACTGCCTGGAAAATAGTAGCAAACAGTTTGCCCCTTCCACAGAGAAACCCCACAAGGGGACCTGAATAAGAAAGAGGAAACTTACATGAGGTTCCTCCTTTTTGCAGAGTTTCTTCCCTCTGGGCATTAGGGTTTGTCCTTACACTAGCCCGCAAACACCAGAACCTGCAGCATGGCTCCTTGGAGATCAGCCAGAGAACTTCCTGTACCGCTATGCTAATTCTGCAGCCCCAGCCAAACCTGCCATTCATCAGGTTCCCTGACAGCTGAGCTCCCAAAGAACCATGCAGCCAGGCTTCTCCAGCTGCAGCTCCTTTCGGGATCTCCCCAACGGCAAGATGGGGCTCATGGAGAGACATACCATCTGGGGCTATGTTATTTTTGCAGGAATAACCTCCGCAGGGCTAGTGGAGTGGATGATGTGCAGTCAGTCTGACCCTGCACCCTGTCTGCACAGTCCTCTCAGGAATGACCCCAGACCCAAAGGGAGGCGTTCGGCGAATCCAGGAGGAAGGGGGGATATGCTGCCTATGAGGTAGCTGTTCTCCCTCACAGGATGGGAGATCTGTGAATAGGTCAGGGGTATAGTTAGGCTCACACTATGTACTGGATCATCCATTCCAGATATCATAAGTTTACTTTTGGAGAGCGAGCCACGGCATCCAGCATACATACTTCTTGCTCCTAGATAGAGATAGGCAGTGGGAGGAATGAAGTGACCCCTTTCACGAATGCAGGAGTTTGTCTATCAGTTTGTGAAGTGCTCTGGGCTGCTTCAGGATGAAAGGCTTGATAGAAACTTAAAACAGACTAGACAATTCCTATCCTAGTCTGGCAGCCTGGACAATCGAAAACAACTCACTCACTGCCAGCCTGACAAACGGCTGACCTACATTTACAAATGCACAGGCTCATCAATGCATCTGACCTACAGCTAAACATGAGAGCGGGCCTTCTGCCTGTGTTTCCTTGTAAATGCCCCCCCAAAGCCGAGCAATGGATGGTTTGCTTGCCCATCCCTTCCTGTTTTGGCTTAGCCCACCAACTTGACCCCATGTTGTACTTCCCTTTCTGCTGAAGTGCACTCTGGAGCACAGTTGGACTCATGAGGAGGGTGTTCGCAGGGAAGCTAATGCCAGTTTTCATTTCAGCCTCGGGGTAAATGCCCTAGTCACTCAGTGCAGCCAGACTATCTAAGTGCAGGTCAGTCAGATCAGCAGGTTGTCCACCAAGGAAGGGAAATGACATTTTTAAAACAATAGAAAGGAGACTTCCTTCTGCTCCAATATCAGTTGTTTTCAAGTTTTTAGAAGCACCATGGAGCCCTGCCAGAGTATGTACTTAGTTGACTTTACTCTCCTTTTAGTACATGCTATCTGAGCAGGAACTCATCACATGACACAATTTGCAGCCCTATCTGGTGAGAGATCATGCACCAGAATATGAAATCACTCATTTCACTTTTGCCACACCAGTGCTTCAAGCAGAGAAAGCAGCAGCACTCCCCTGGAGCATGTCCTTCCCCCCCACTTTCCCACTTCTTTCTTCTTGTTTTGTACTCCTCCCATTTTTTCTTTTATTCTATTTTTTGCTTTTAAATGATGATTTCTCCCCAGCCATTGCTCATGCCCCCTTACCCTCCCTTATTTTTTACCCCCTGTCTTTTTCCCAGTCTCCCTGGTTTAAAGGGCTCCCAGAGAGGAAATGACTAGATCAGATTTCGTCTGCATCAAAAACTTTCCGCATGAGACTGGGTGCCTTAGATCCTGGTCCCTCTCACAGCCAGCTGCAAACCTGATGCAGTGGAAATCACTCCCCCAAAACCACTGATTGTGCCTTACCTGACCTTGGGCCTCCCCACACTGCTTAGCTCCTCTGTGGAGCTGAGCAGTAAACAAGCTAGACCAAAGTGGCAGGACTTAGTGCTAAACCACTTCAGCCTCTGCCCCCATTATTGGGCTCTTCCCCTAGTAGGACTGTGTGTATTTCTGTCGCAGTTGCTCCTCTATCACATTGAGTCTGTGCACTGTGAAGAAGTGGAGTGTTACTGGTAGAAACTTTTCTCTATGAAAAGGATAATGACAAGTAGCTAAAAATCAGCTATGAGAATGTAGGTCCATATACAATATTTTTGATTTAGACCGTGCAAAATGAAAAAAATTGTATGCCTACAAAAAGATATGGGGGAAGATGATGTTTTAGCCAGATTTGGCCAAAGAAGGCATATTAAAAATGTTTTCCTCCCTTGCTGAGATGTACTATTGGTGGTGACTTATTTGAAGGCTTTCTTTGCAGGAGAGTAAAGATTATTCATGGTCTATTTCACCTATCCAGAAGTTAAATCCTAGAGTGAGTCCGCATATAAGCACATCAAGTTTAGTAATCTTCTCTGTAGAACAATCTTCCTGATTTCTCTGATTCTTGGTTTTTGATTGCAGAAGTTTCTGATACTGATCATGCACAAAGTGAACATTTGTCCTCTGGAAAGTTCTTCAGGATGCTTCGGAGATAATGATCTTACTTTCAGTAACTGAGACTCAGGGACTCCATTATTTTTCCAGAGTTCACCTTGTTTTCAAGAATAGGCAGAGAGCCTTGGAGAGCAGGAAAATAAACAGATGGCAACATAAATAAATAACATGTGGTATCATTTCACAGAGATCAAAGTATTTATATGACTAAGGATTTTATGATGCAGCATAAGGAGACATTTTGCAGCTCTTCTACAGGGTTAAAAGGCCCCTTACATTGTGAAGGAAACCATTCCCACACTGTGTTTCCAGAAAGAGGAGTGAGATGGGGCCAGAGGTTGGGGGGAGGTCAGTTCCCACCCCCCATGAGAGGGATACAACAAACCTCTAATACTTTGATATTAATAGTTAATAAGGAAATAAAAACCAACACTTATGACACCCTGGGCTCTCCTGGAGTTTCATCTCCAGTCTGTGTTCTGATCAGTCTGCTGTCCCTTCTCCTCCTCCTGGTCCCATCTTTGGCTAAGAAAGGGCTTTCCAGGAACAGCCAAAGCCCTTTACTGTATGAAGAATCTGCATTTGTAGGGCTCCTGCAATCCTCTTGGTTTGTCATGAGTAAGCCTGGGAAAAGTTTTATTCAAAAGAGCTTTTGGGCTGCCCCATCAGACGTTGCTCTGTCCTCTTTCAATTCAAAGTCGAGCCACTTGGTTTGAACAGCTGTTCTCTAATGTGTTCATTAAATTAACAGCAATACCTGAATCAGAAAGGCAATCCTCATAATTTTTCCCTGTTGAATGATCCCTAGTATAAAAGCCCTTCCTTAAGACCCATGTCTTTCCTAATGAGCTGACCTGGATCATCCCTTGCATCTGGAATGTAAACAATGAGCTGTCCATCTTACTGCTGTTTAAAAGAAGAGACATTCCTTCTGTGGATCTGTTTCTTATAGTTAGAATTAGAGACATTCAGAAATTTTGCTCTATAGTGTTGTCATTTGGCAAGTTCATGGGCCTTTTCATTCAAAGATCTCAATGGGTTCTACAAATATTAATTGGCCTTCATATCCCTCCATGAGGAAGGAAAATTTTATTCCTATTTTACAGACTGCGGAAATTGGAGCACCAAAAGTTTAAGGGACTTCCCAGTGTCACACAGTATGACAGTGGCAGAGCCAAGATATAAAATCTGTGGGATAAGGGCTAATCCTCTGCTCTAAGCATGAGGTTAGGATGGAACATCCACAATACAACTCAATACAATGCATCCGACGAAGTGGGTATTTACCCACAAAAGCTTATGCTCCAATACGTCTGTTAGTATATAAGGTGCCACATGACTCTTTACCGCTCATACAACTCTCGCATCTCTCAGATATTAATTTCCTCCATCCAAATGGTAGTTCAAAACCTCACATACACTGGAACAGGGGTAATTGTGGTGGCCCTTTGATTATGCTGGCCACTATGTCATAGCCAGAGGGATTGTAAATATCAGTCAGTTACCACACAGGCTGACCTAAATCACTGAAGCCTAAATCAGATTCAGCATCTTTCCAGGATGATGAGTCTGAAAGCTCTGTTCTAACTAGGAGGAATGCTCTTTCTGGATATTGAATCATTCCCTCAACACAAGAAAGCTCTTTTCATGTATTTTACAGAATCTGTTTGAAGATGCTGCCATATCACTCCTGAAACTTGTTATATTTTTAATAGGTGGGATGTTTGACCGTAGCATTTGAGCATTCTTTCCCTAGCCATTAGACATCTGGATTTCAGGCCAGCTACATTTCTGTTCACATGTATTGAGATTTTTTGAGAAGAAGAAACAGTGAGCTGTAGCTCAGGAAAGCTCATGATCAAATAAATTGGTTAGTCTCTAAGGTGCCACAAGTCCTCCTTTTCTTTTTGCGAATACAGACTAACACAGCTGCTACTCTGAAACCTGTCAAAGGAAATGATTACATTGCTCTGGGAAATCCACTAGATGGTGATCAAGATCCATAGGCTGTATAACACTCCAGATCCCAATCCAGTAAAAGAATGGTTTGACTCTGTTCTGAAGTGTGTGTGTGTGCATACACACACACACACGCACTTATTAAGGAGCAAAGCATAGTAGAATTTGTCAGTGGCGTAGCTGGGCATTTTTCATAATTCTTATATCAGAGAAAGGACAAGAAACCAATTCCAGAGATGGTGTCCGAGTTTGAACAGGAATATATTTGAGATGGTTTGGATAAAATGTTTGAGGTTCAAAAGGTTCACTCCCATTATATCTCCCATTATATATTTGTCTTGTTTTTCATGCTTTTGAACATCCTGTTGCCAGGCTGGATTGCTGTAGAAGCAATGAACCAGACATTTTCTGCCCAATTTTGCACACCCAAGTGAGTCACACAAGGCTTGGCTAAACATCCAGACTTTTGAACTTTAGCCATTAAATTATATATACTGCCTCTACATGTGGTGTATGGAAGAGGATTGGGGGAAGGATGGTCCTGCATTTAGGCCACATGACAGGAAAGTGGAGTTCAGGGTTCTGTCCCAGCTCTGGTGCTACCTTGGGCAAGTGACACAGGCAGTTTTTCAAACTTGTTCTCTAAATTGTATGATTATGTACATTATTTTAGCTTTCCCATGTGTTTGCTTTACACAGATCCTATGGTTTGACAACTATTTTTGTTCATAGAGATAAACCAGAGGTTGGCAAGTTTTAATGGCTGACTTCAGTGACATAAATGCAGCTTGTTTTAAACAACGCCAAGACCTCCCGTATAACTGTGGTTCCTTCGGCCTGGTCTACAGTTAAAAAACAGATCGACGTAGCTGCTTCGCTCAGGGCTTGAAAATTTTTGCTCTGAGTACCGTGGTTAGGTCGATCTAAGAGCCGGTATAGACACGGCTAGATTGATGGAAGAATTCTTTTTTGTTGACTTAGTTACTAACTCTTGGGGAGATGGATTAATTACATCAAAAGAAAAACCCCTTCCATCAATATAAGGTAAGGTAATAAGGAAGCATCTACTCTACAATAGCATAGGTACAACACTCAGCAGTGCCTCTGGAGCCCTTGTATTATAGATGTGGCCTGACATTGTATACATGTAAGATTTATACACGTAAGATTTACTGAATGTAAGAGTCTTACATGTAAGATTTACTGAATGTAGTAAAGAAGATAGGGATTGAGATTTGCATCTAACTATCCCTCAAACTTTGTATTTCATTCTTCAAAAATAGATCCACCCAACTTCCTCTTAAGGATTCTGGGTAATGTAGTGTAACAAGCAATTTCCAATCAAATATTTTAGTATAATTAGGGCCACTGATAGAGGCAACACTTTAGCTCAAATTTTCATATATTATGCCTAAATTTTGGCAGCGCAATAGGTGGCCTGATTTACCACACTATTTATTTCGTTGCCTAAGGATGGATTTAGGTGACTAAGCTTTAAGAACCCAAGTTTGAAAATGTTGGTCTAAATACACATATGATAAAAAGATAATAAATATAGAAACACTTGTAACAACTGAACTGGTGATCATAGTCCAGTTTCTAGCACACAAATGTCCATCATAAATCCCATTACAATCAACATTCCTAATTGGTAATGTGTATCCTTTTAGCAATCATGGCATGGAGCTGGTTTTACCTTACCACTCCTATACTTAGCCCCTCAAGGTTAGGATGGAAGCACTATTTGGGGGAAGTCGGAGGAAGCTAACATTGTAACTGTATTTCCTCTATGGCTAAGCAGATGCTTTCTGTCCCTGGGGCTGTCAAGCTGGCATCATTCATGAATGCGTAATTCATTTAAAAATAAATGGGAAGAGAAAGTAGTAGTCAAATCTGACAAAAATTAAGATCTAATGATAACTGAGTGCACAAATCCTGTCATTTTTTCTCCATGAGGCAAGATGTGCAATGCAAAAGAGCTCCAGAAAACCTTATTAACTTGTCTCTTTAACAGTGCCTGCTGCTTGATATGTAATTTTTTCACAAAGGAATAGATGAATTTATTAACGACACATTGGCATGTTATACGTTAATACTAATATAAGGTAATGTTAACAGTTATCATACAGGCTATAAGTTGTCCTATTTATATACCACACTAATTTATGACAGTTGTATAATTAGATACAGGTCTCACACAAATGGATGCCCCACTGCCCCAGCACATGATCACAAATCAGACATGCAGCAGCCTGGCTGAAAGTACATAGAATATCAGGGTTGGAAGGGACCGCAGGAGGTCATCTAGTCCAACCCCCAGCTCAAAGCAGGGCTAATCTCCAATTTCTCCCCCAGATCCCTAAATGGCCCCCTCAAGGATTGGACTCACAACCCTGGGTTTAGCAGGCCAATGCTCAAACCACTGAGCTGTCCCTCCCCCCTGATACATGTGATACATGTATTGTCTGTAAAGGAATCTTATTATCTTTTACCCTAGTGTCACTGGAAGTTATGCATGCTAATGAGGGAGCAATAGCACTACTCTTTGAAAAGAGCCCAGACATGCCCCACGGAGGAACCAAGGTAATAAGCCCTGAGGCTGCAGCAGTGAGGAAACTACCATTGGCTTGGGGCATGGACTGCTGGCGAGTGGCACCAAGGGTCCCTTTGGTCCCACTGAAACAGGTTCATGTTGGTAAATTATATACTATAGCAACACTGACTGATCTACAGCGGCTGGTTAGGAGATTACGCTGCCATATCAGGACAATTGACAATCTGTATAATGGTCACAGATCCTAGAAAGCAGCCTTTTGTGGCTGCTCACTAGGACAGCTGTGGGGGAACTCAATTCTCTTCTGCTTAGCTACTATCCGCTTGCCTGGGTCTCAGCAGGCTGCAGCCCTGTTTCCTCTCTGGCACATTTCCTGGGCACTGACTCTCAGTCAGCTACTCCTTCATGGAAATGGACATAAGAACGGCCATATTGGGTCAGACCAAAGGTCCATCTAGCCCAGGATCCTGTCTTCTGATAGTGGTCAATACTAGGTGCCCCAGAGGGAATGAACAGAACAGTAATCATCAAGTGATCCATCCCCTGTCGCCCATTCCCAGCTTCTGGCAAACAGAGGCTAAGGACTCCATCCCTGCCCATCCTGACTAATAGCCATGGATGGACCTCTCCTCCATGAACTTATCTAGTTCTTTTTGGAACCCTGTTATAGTCTTGGCCTTCACAACATCCTCTGGCAAAGAATTCCACAGGTTGACTGTGTGTTGTGTGAAGAAACCCCCTCAGCCTTTTAGACCAGTGCTGACCCCCAAGATCCCCACATACTACCTCCTGTCAATTAGAACTTCATCCCAAAGGTGTGAAGCTTATGGTTTACAGTGTAACTTTCTGAGGGCCACTCATTTGTGATGCATACAACACACACACTCAAACTTTGCCCAGCCTAGCACAGTTGCTCCTCTATACTTAATTCATATAAAACACAGGAGGGTGCAGATCGTACAAAACCATCAACATCTGAAACCACAATGTCCCTTCCCTTGTGAGTCTTTGGGGGACTAACTGGGTCCAGGCAGGCAAGCAGATTGGGTGTGCCCTGATTTGGGCACATGATCACACAGCTCACACAGGCTGTTACATACTGGCTGGTTCCTCGACCTCATGGAATCTCTTGCCCAGCTTGGATTATCACCTTACTGTCCTGTCTCACAGCTCCTCTTCCTTTCTCAGTCCTTCTGTTCCTGTGTGGCTTGCTATTTAAACTGCTCTGGCTTCCTTTGTTCCATCCCTCCCTTCAGAGGAGTCAGCTACACTGGATTTCTAAGGACGTAGCTTGCCCATTGTCCCAGGAGTTAGCTCCTGAATAGGACTGTTGAGTCTTAAGCACTGTACCTTGTATCTGTCTGGTGTCCTGTCAGGCCGTCAGCAATAGTGGACCCGTACACATGCAGGCATTCACGAGAAAGCAGTTTTTCATAATACAACTTCACAATATCAAGAATTCATAAGTTGTACACATGTAGCCTGAATTCATCGCAATAAGCCACTCAGGCTTTGCTCCCCACACAACAACCACCCTTTCTCCCCATCTGAATGATAGCTGTATTAATAATCACTTGGCCATATATCATAAATGCAGGGGTGGGATTTCACTGTGGGATCCAGAAAAACAAAAAGCTGGGCTATAAAGGAGAAAACTCTTATTCCAGCACCATGACAGGGCCAAAGTCTGCTCTCTGTTCCACCGGTGTAAATCTGAGTAACGCCCCTGAAGCCAGCAGAGCTACTCTGGATTGATGCTGGTGTAAATGAGACCAGAGCTTAGCCTGTATTTAATAAGAGAACAGGGAAATCTTCAACAATAGTGTGCAAGTACATTTCTGTTCATTTGAAGGCTGGTTTTATTTCCCCCAAGTTGGGTCTAGTATGAAAGACCTCGTTATAGTGCCAGTTATTTGTCTGGACAAATTTCTCTTTTAAGTCTCTGTTGAAGCTTTTGTTTCACAGGCTTTGGCTTCTTAAACCCCCTTGAATGTTTTCATCTGAGTTTAAGCTTCTCCCATTCTGCTTGTCTCTAACTGTTTCTTTTTAAATCAAGTTGTTCTTTCATTAGGTTCACCTGGGGGAAGCCTACTTCGCTGGGCATCCAGGCAGGCTTCCACGTCAATAAGGCACATTGATGGCCGCTTTAACACACTTGCCAATAATTGTCTGCAAAAGCTTTGTAAAGAACAAACAATCCCTAGAATCTTTTCAAAAAAATATTTCTCCTGATTAAAGAGGCTTGGGGAGGACTTTAGATGGTAAATCTCTGCTGAGAAGAGAAAAGGGCTGTAGCATGGGCCTAGCCTGTCAAGGGCTTGGCCATTATTCAGATTCTCAAATCATGCCATAAACATTAGTCAGCAGCCAAAACAAACTCTTCCTCCTCCACATCTATTCGGTAAGTGCTGGCTTCTGAATAGCCTTATCTATAAAGGATCAAATTATTCAACCCTGTCTACCCATCTCTGGCAATAAAACAGCAATCACTGGAGACACTGGATATTGACTCTGTCCATGTGACAAGGATCTTAACCTTTGTGACCCTTACCCATGACAGGTGACTGAGGTCAGTAAATAAAGGTCAGTTGGCCTTTGCCAGCACTCTGATGTGTCAGTCAGTATTGCCAATTCTCCTGATTTTATTGTGCGTCTTGTGATATTTGTGTTTTTCTTAAAGCCCAGCACCTGGAACCCTGTAATTACATGAGAATCAAATCTTTCACTTTGAAAAAAAGTCAGCTTCTAGTCCTTATAATTGAAAACGTGGCCTGTGTGCACCTAAAAACCAAAGGCAAATAAAAAGAATGCAAAACTAATTATTTTTTTAAAAAATCTCATGAGTTTTGAGGCCTTACTGGTGATTTTCAAACACTTAGGAATGGAAATACTGCACCTTGATTTCAGCCAATACCCCATTAGTGCTGTCCTCTGCAGTTATACTGCATGGCTCCTTGTCTCATGGCACTGCATAACATGATTGCAATGTTATGTCGCTACACTTGTGCCCTCACACTTCCTGCTCTTTATTGTTTCTGCCTTTATATAGGATAACTTCAGAGTTGCTTTTTGTTTTCTTTTTCTTCCTCTCTTCTACCATTTCATCATTATGTTCTCCCACCCCATTTTTCATTTCCTCCCACTGACCTATTTTGAAAGCCTCGCCCATGATTTCAAGTAGATGAAATTGCCATAAGGATGCCCTTTCTCTTCCCTGAGCATTGATCATCATCACTTGGGGACAGACGCTGAGGAGGCAGATGATCTTTCAAATGTGACAAGGAAGATGAGGTGATGAGGCTGTCTGGAGGCAGCTTCGACCACTTAGAAGCACAGAGTCTCATGTCTTGGTGTTAGCGAGCAGTGGAGAGAGAGAGCTGAACATCAAAGTGCAATGTAAATTTAAAATTCTTAATGCTGCAATTTTTCTTTCATCTGTGCTTTTTTTGGCAAGGCATTGCTTAGAGAGCTTCTAGCAGATTCACCTGCCACCAAATAAATACAAGACCTGGTGAACATAAATGGAGTTTCTGCGTCCCTTAGAAGCACTAAAAATTAATTGGAGAGCAAAATATTCTACCAACAGAAAGTGGTACAAATAGTACTTTTTTTCAAAGCAAATGCTGCTCTGATTTTCTGTAGACTGGAGAAGTGTAGGGTAGGGATGGGTGGGACTGGGAATAATCCCTTCTCTGACTGCTTAGTCCAGTCCCAGACATGGGGAGAGCCTGTGTGGTGAAATTTAGGAGCATAGGCTCGGTAAGAGAGCTAACGAGTCAGGGAGAACTTCAGGGTCTGTTTGCATCTAGCACCTCTGATAACAAATCCCCGTTTTCTTCATTCCTGATGAGTCCTGTCTCAACCGCAGGCCCTGGGCCAAGTGAGATGTCTAGACCAACTTCTATAACTTGGACATGTTGTGAGCAAGTTAGCCTTCTTTGTTGCCCACTCTCAGGATGGAATCCTTTAGAATGAAGCCTCTGGAATTGCAGGGCTCATTCTCCTTATAATGAAGATAAAGGGGATTATTTAGTGACATACTTTATAGTTCTCTCTGACTCTCCAGCTTCCAAGGAAAGCCCTGATTGCTGTGGAATTGTACACTCCTGAACATGCAACCTCATGCTGTATGTATGCATAGAGTACCATCCATGGAAAGGATCAAAAAGGACATACTACCTCAAAAAGTTGATGTTACCAGTCACCTACTTCCACCCCACACAATCTTCTCCAAATACAAAGAAGTGTTTTCAGGGAAAATTTTTCCCAAATCCCTTTCAGTATGATCCCATTGCCTAGGTGCTCTACCATGACCTGCAAATTTAACCTCAGCCATGCTCAAAGTAACTAAAGATGCAGCATGTCTAGTGAGGTACAAGGTGTTCGCAGTTATCATCCTTACAAACCTCCATCCTTTCCCTCTCAGCTTTGTGCTCCAGAAAGCATAATTGCCACCAAGTAAGCTAGCAGCCTGGTAAAAATTTTAATAGCTGTTGCTGTTATGCGATTTGGACAGCAGGGGGTGCAATACTCATAAACATATTCAGAACCTGGCTATACAGTCTGATCTTCTGTAGTCCATCCTGATCCCTGTCAGAGAGTTCAAATCCATTTCCAATCGTGAAGCCTCTTCATCCATCATGTGGGGTCAAGACTTATCCCCCTGATCCCTTTTCACTGGACAGTTTAGCATAATCCTTCTAATCTGGGAACATCCCTGCTCTGTTCTGTCTTGTCTGTTTTTTTTTAAATCTTATTCTATAAAGAGAAATGTTCCCATCACTTAAGGGCCTGAGTCTGAATGTCTTGAATATCCCAAATGCCCATTGATTTCAGTAGGCGTTTGGGGTGTGCAAGTATATCAGAGTCACGCCTTAAATCTGTTTATGTACCAAAGTCAGGGTTCTGTGCTTTATGGTAATGAGGAAAGCTGTATGAAAAAATGTATTTGTATATATAAAGTGTGTGCATGTGTTGGGTTTAATATATTGGTGAAGATTCTGAACCTGCAGGAGTAAAGATTTTAAAGCTAGTTCTCTAGTTTTGTTTATGAATCACAGAAATATTCACGCAACACTCATTTGTGGCTGTGCTTTGTTGTGGCTCTAAAGAGTTCATGGTTTTCTTTCTGATGAGCTTTGTAAGTAGTCTAGGAATACTTTCACCAGGATGCTGCACTGGAGCCTCTGTTTGTTTGATTTAGAAAACAAGAATGCTCTTTTGTGATGTAAAGAATCCCCTGCTTCAATGCACATGATAGGCATTCATTGGCAAACACCTTGAATGATTGATAAGCTGGGTAGGAAAAGGAGCTCTGCAACTTAAACCTCTCCCAAGAAGTCAAAATGGATCAGGGGAGTCATTTACTATGGGGCAAGGGAAGCAGTTGTCCCACCCTCATTTCCTCCCCTCCCCCTGACTTTTCCTAGGTCCATCTGTGCTCCTTTATTTCTTCATCTTTGTGTCTTCCCAGACTTTGCAGAATATAATATAATCACATATAATGTTCTATATGCTGATGCAAACTGCCCCAGATTTTTTTCTGAAATGACACTCTTGAAATAGATTCCCCCTAATATTTGGCATGTATTACTCAGACTTGTCTACCTTTGTCATATAATAGTAACAAAAACGTAAATAGTGATAGTCCGTGGTAGGCAAAGCCCTGAGATATAGAATGAACATTTATTCTGCAATGTGCTCTCTCCTTCCCCTCAAAAATCAGCTTTTTCTGATCCTTTAAGTCATTGGATGAAAGAGCAGGTCATGGAGACACAGAAATTAGAATAAGAAAAGAACAATTAGACCATATAGATCATTCTCCTCTTCCCTAAAAGTCTGCTTTGCAGTACATTCATGAGTGATTTGTCCAGTCTACATAATAATCTGGGAGCATGGAAAGGATGAGCAAACAATTCTAATGTGTAGAAATGTCAGGTTTTTTCATGGTGTTTTGATCCAGCTTTGGGGATGCAGCTAAGAAGTAATTGCTGTCATTAGAGCAGACGGATCTATTTGCATTTCTACAGTACTTCAGCTCCAGCTGTGAATGTGTAATAAGACCTTTCACAGGAAAAATATTTTCCATTCCCTCTTGTCCAATCAATATCTGATTTCAGAATGCTACTACATAGTCCACTGAACTCCACCTACGTACCGGTCCACATCTATGTTGGTCTTCATGTGGATTTTTGAAGCAAGTGTATAAAGCCTAATACTGTGGAGTGGGTGACTCAGGAAGGAAGACTACTCCTCATTGTGTATGGGTGAGCACTGTGCTTTGAGAAGAGCTGTAAAACTGACTGAGGACCTGAATAATTTATCTATAAGGATCCCATGGTGAACTTTTCACAGTGCTAGGCTAATTGTCTTGGCCAGCTCTAGCTGAAGTGATTACTGGGCATTTTGCCTACCCAAATTCCCCTTGTAGTTTTGATTGGTCAGTGTTGTGATGCTGACCAGGGGCCAAATCATACCAAAGCCCCAGGCCAATTCACTTGTGTATTTCTATAGATCAAAGTGGCTATTAAATGTATAAGAGTGTATTTGGTGTTGAAACTTCATGAAAACTAATGGGACGTTACTTATATTGTTTTGACTTATCTGTATCCAAAATAACGAGGTAGCAAACATTTACATTATATATACACCTTTAATGAAATAACCCATCAAATGAGAAAGAAGCCCTGTATAATGCAAATGAAGAACTTTAACAGAAAAATGCTAATTTCAAAGCAAGTGGTCATTGTGTGTGATGATCAGAGGTCAAAGATTCTAAATGCATTCCTCACCTACTGTCATCAAAGGAAAAGCCCAGGTGGGTAGTGACCCTGTCATCTTGTTTTCTGTGACAAGAAGCTATAAGTGTGGAATCAAGGAAAAATCCTTCATCTCTGGACTCTTTGGGTTCTAACAGGGGGGAATAACTGAAAGAGAATATGGAGCTCCCCAGAGTTATTCTGGGTAGCCCTGAGAGACTTTGGGAAACTGGAAGATTACTACATCTTTGCTACATTTGGAATTATAGACTGTGACTCACTTGTACATATATATTAATCTCTCATTAACTTTCATTTCCTTCTCTAAGGGCTTGGCTATACTTGCAAGTTAGCGTGCATTAAAGCAGTCCCGGGTGCCGTAATTCCCAATGTGTCCACGTAGAGCGCCCGGACTCTGGACTCTGGAGTGCTCCTGGTAATCCACCTCCATGTGAAGCATAAAGCTTGCTGCATCCTGGCTGAAATACCTGGGCATCAGTTTGAACGAGGTGTTGGATTACTGCACTGTGATTGGCCTCCAGAAATGTCCCATAATCCCCTGAAGTCAAGTGGCCACTCTTCTCATTGTTTTGAAGTTGGCTACAGGAATGCAGACATGCCCTTTCAAAGCTCCGTTTCTGACAGCCAGCATGCTTATCTGCTCCAGGACAAAGCAAGCCATTAGTGTGGAATGCTGCTGTTGTGAGTGTGTGTGTGTGTGTGTAGGGGGGGGGGGGTTCTGCTGCTGTCTGAACTTACCAGACAGCATGCTGACACACTCTCTCCCCCCACATACACACAACACACTCCCTATCAAACTCGTTTGAAAAGAACATTACAGCCACTTGCATGCTGGGATAGCTACCACAATGCACTGCTCTTTGTGGCATTGCAAGAGCTGCTAATGTGGCCATGCCAGTGCGCTTGCAGCTGACAGTGTAAACACACAACAACTGCCTGCTGCGCTCTCCAAAGGCTGGTTTAACTCCCAGCGCTCTACATCTGCAAGTGTAGCCATGCCCTCAGCTAATAAACCTTTTGTTAGTTGACTATAGAATTGGCTGCCAGGATTATCTTTGGTATAAGATCTAGGATACCTATTTATCTGTGATAAGTGACTTGTGTCTTGGAACTGGAAGCAACCTAAATGTGGTAAAAAGAAAAGGAGTACTTGTGGCACCTTAGAGACTAACCAATTTATTTGAGCATGAGCTTTCGTGAGCTACAGCTCACTTCATCAGATGCATATCGTGGAAACTGCAGCAGACTTTATATATACACAGAGAATATGAACCAATACCTCCTCCCACCCCACTGTCCTGCTGGTAATAGCTTATCTAAAGTGATCATCAGGTGGGCCATTTCCAGCACAAATCCAGGTTTTCTCACCCTCCACCCCCCCACACAAATTCACTCTCCTGCTGGTGATAACCCATCCAAAGTGACAACTCTTTACACAATGTGCATGACAATCAAGTTGGGCTATTTCCTGCACAAATCCAGGTTTTCTCACATCCCCCCCCACCCCCATACACACACAAACTCACTCTCCTGCTGGTAATAGCATCCAAACTGACCACTCTTCAAGTTTAAATCCAAGTTAAACCAGAACATCTGGGGGGGGGGGTAGGAAAAAACAAGAGGAAACAGGCTACCTTGCATAATGACTTAGCCACTCCAAGTCTCTATTTAAGCCTAAATTAATAGTATCCAATTTGCAAATGAATTCCAATTCAGCAGTTTCTCGCTGGAGTCTGGATTTGAAGTTTTTTTGTTTTAAGATAGCGACCTTCATGTCTGTGATTGCGTGACCAGAGAGATTGAAGTGTTCTCCGACTGGTTTATGAATGTTATAATTCTTGACATCTGATTTGTGTCCATTTATTCTTTTACGTAGAGACTGTCCAGTTTGACCAATGTACATGGCAGAGGGGCATTGCTGGCACATGATGGCATATATCACATTGGTGGATGTGCAGGTGAATGAGCCTCTGATAGTGTGGCTGATGTTATTAGGCCCTGTGATGGTGTCCCCTGAATAGATATGTGGGCACAATTGGCAACGGGCTTTGTTGCAAGGATAAGTTCCTGGGTTAGTGGTTCTGTTGTGTGGTATGTGGTTGTTGGTGAGTATTTGCTTCAGGTTGCGGGGCTGTCTGTAGGCAAGGACTGGCCTGTCTCCCAAGATTTGTGAGAGTGTTGGGTCATCCTTTAGGATAGGTTGTAGATCCTTAATAATGCGTTGGAGGGGTTTTAGTTGGGGGCTGAAGGTGACGGCTAGTGGCGTTCTGTTATTTTCTTTGTTAGGCCTGTCCTGTAGTAGGTAACTTCTGGGAACTCTTCTGGCTCTATCAATCTGTTTCTTTACTTCTGCAGGTGGGTATTGTAGTTGTAAGAAAGCTTGACAGAGATCTTGTAGGTGTTTGTCTCTGTCTGAGGGGTTGGAGCAAATGCGGTTGTATCGCAGAGCTTGGCTGTAGACGATGGATCGTGTGGTGTGGTCAGGGTGAAAGCTGGAGGCATGCAGGTAGGAATAGCGGTCAGTAGGTTTCCGGTATAGGGTGGTGTTTATGTGACCATTGTTTATTAGCACTGTAGTGTCCAGGAAGTGGATCTCTTGTGTGGACTGGAATGTGGTGTGATTTTTGGTATAAGTGACCTTTTTTCACAAAGTTCAATTTGTCTGGGTAGCAAGATAGACTGGAGAGTCTCAGAGGACAATGTATGACTCCATGGTAAGACTGGGATAGTGAACCAAGAATTCACATTTGTTACTGGCTTGGTGAAATCACACAACCAGCTTGGGGCATTTGCCCTATATCTGACAGTCTACCCTGAAGTAGGCACTCACAGTCCTGAGCCACTCCAGACATCATGACAGTTGTATTCTTTGCTTCCTAAATGCTGTGCACAATGTCTGCACAACAGTGAGGAGTGAAAAGAATGTATATATAATGGGCCTGGTTCTCAACTAAATTGCACCTGGTGCAGCCATTTATACCTGTGCAGACTGCTACCAAATCAGAATTTTCCACTTATGTGCCCCAGCCACTTTTGGGGTTGGGAAACAAGCACTGAGTGGTGGGATCCCATCGTGATGCACATCTGGGATGACGAGCAGTGGCTGCAGAACTTTCGGATGAGGAAAGCCACATTCATGGGACTGTGTGATGAGCTCGCCCCCGCCCTGTGGTGAAAGGACACGAGAATGAGAGCTGCCCTGTCGTTGGAGAAGCACGTGGTGATTGCACTGTGAAAGCTGGCTACTCCAGACTCCTACCAATCAGTCACTAACCAGTTCGGAGTGGGAAAGTAGACTGTTGGATTCGTGTTGATGCAAGTGTGCAGGGCCATTAATCACATCCTGCTCCGAAAGACCGTGACTCTGGGCAACATGCGTGACATTGTGGATGGCTTTGCACAAATGGGCTTCCCTAACTGCGGAGGGGCGATAGATGGCACACACATTCCAATTCTGACACCAGACCACCTAGCCACCAAGTACTTTAATTGGAAGGGGTATTTCTCTATGGTTCTTCAGATGCTTGTGGATCACTGAGGGCATTTCACGGACATTAACGCAGGCTGGTCTGGAAAGGTGCATGACGCATGCATCTTTTGGAACACTGGCCTGTTCAGGAAGCTGGAAGCAGGGACTTTCTTCCCAGATCAGAAGATCACCATAGGGGAAGTTGAAATGTCCATTGTGATCCTGGGAGACCCTGCCTACCCCTTAATGCCATGGCTTATGAAGCCATACACAGGGAACCTTGACAGCAGCAAGGAAAGGTTCAACAACAGGCTGAGCAAATGCAGAATGACTGTTGAGTGTGCTTTTGGCCATTTAAAGGCCCTGCCTATATGGGCGACTGGACCTGGCTTATGACAATATTCCTATACTTATAGCCGTGTGCTGTACACTCCATAATATTTGTGAAGGAAGCGTGAAAGCTTCACTCAGGGCTGGACCGCTGAAGCTCAATGTGTGGAGGCTGAATTTGGACAGCCAGAGACCATGGCTATTAGAGGGGCGCAGCACAGGGGCATAAGGATCAGAGATGTCTTGTGGTACCAATTTGAAGCTGAAAGCTACCAATATTTGTTGCTTTGCTCTGGAGCGCAGTGCTTATAATGCTAGGAGGTGATTGTGATTGGTGCAGATGATACACTATGAAGGTTTGAGAAAATTGCCTGTTGCTTTGCAGGACTCTGTTTGCTTTCAATTAATGGAATAAAGATTGCTTCCAAACCAACACAATTCTTTTATTAAAAAACAACAACCGGAGGGGAGAGAGAAACAAAAAAACACATCAGCACTGTGGGAAATGGGAAAAGGGAGGGTCCCAGGACAGTTAAAGATTTGTGTGTGCCCAGGTATCATATGCAACCTTGTCCTTTGGAGTACAGTGCAGTGGGTACAGTACTTCAGCAGGGCTAAACTGCAGAGGGATGGGTGTTGAGTGCAGTGGGTACTGGGAATCCGCAGGGCTGGACTGTGAGGGGGGAGGAGTGGAATGCCATGGGCATAGACTGGAGCCAGGAGGTGGATAAGAGTGTGTTGGCGGTGTCTGGGGGGCACATTGGAAAGAGTTTTGTGACAGCGGCTGCAGGGGAGGGCGGGTGCGGAGCTGCTCGGTTTGCAGTGCTAGTAGTGCCTGGATCATGTCCACTTGATGCTCCATAACATTTAAGAGCTGCGCTGTTGCTTCATTCTGGCGCGCCACGTTCTCCTTTCGGTCCCTCTTCTCACTGTCCCATCACTCCTTCAATTCTTGTTTTTCGGCCGCAGAGTGCATCATGACATCACGCAGAAAATCCTCTTTAGTTCTTCGTGGCCACTTCCTAATGCTGCGCAGCCGTTGAGCCAGTGATAACAAAGAGGGAATCTGGGCTCCCAAGGTCATATCTGTGAAGCCAAAATGCAACATTTTACAGAAGCACGATTGTTTGCCACACAGTGTTCCCGAACCCTACTGTACACTGGGCAGAGCCAGCACTGGGGGGGGCTTATAATCATTACCATCCCCACATTTTCCACAGGATGTGTTCATTATGGAAGATACTTTGCTGCTGAGGGTGAGCAGGGAATCGAGGGAGGGTCTTCTCCAAGACTGTGGCTTCCACCCTGGCCCTTATGCAGCTCGCCTGTATGCAACAATGGTGTGTCCCCCCCCAGTGATGGCAGAGTGGCATGGGAAAGTTACTCTTAATGGGGCAAGAAACAAAGCAGCTCTGCCAAAGAACCTGCAGCAATGGATTTACCAGTATCTCCAGGAGAGTTTCATGGAGATCTCTGAGGCAGATTCCCATGAAGTGAGGGAGTCAATCAACACCCTGTTCCACCACTCAGACTAGGCATGTGGCGGTACGCGCATCATACAGACACAAGCCTGCTTTCTGCAACCCTCCTGCCCCTAACAACTCACTTCAGCGATTCCCCAAATCAGATCCACTTACCGGGGCCTCCTCTCCTGTTTGCGCTTCGCCAAGCTCCAACAGCTGTGACTGGCTAGCCTCCTCCAGGGTAGAGAAAAGCTCCTGGCTGCGTGCATCTCCGACCTCTGAGTCGTCCTCTGCCTCCACATCCTCATCCAAGATTTCCTCCTCCTGGCTTGGTCCACTTTCCACTGGCATGTGAACCACCGAAGTATCCACAATGGCCTTCGCAGTGGAGGTGGGGTTGCCGCTGAGTATCACGCCCAGCTCTTTGTAGAACCAGTAGCTCATGGGCACAGCATTGGAGCGCTGTTTTGCCTCCCGCACCTTGTGGTAGACGTTCTGCAGCTCCTTCACTTTGACCCTGCACTACAGTGTGTCCTGGTCATGGCCCCTTTCTGTCATGCATCATGAAATCTGTCCGTAGGTATCATAATTCCTACAGCTGGAGTGCAGCTGGGACTGGACAGCCTCCTCTCCCCAAGGAATTCAAGGGATGAGGCTCACAGTTGGTCACCTGAGGGCAGGGCAGTAGAGTTCAAACCGATGACCAGAGAGGCGAGAACAGGCATTGTGGGACACCTCCCAGAGGCCAATCGCAGCGCTGTCATCGACCAGGGTGTCTACACTGGCACGGCAGCGCTGTAGCCCCGGCTCAGAAAGCTCAACGCCTCTCATCAGGGTGCTTTTTTTAGAGCGCTGCAACTGCACAGTTTCTGCGCATTAAGTGGCTTGGCAGTGTGTACACCTCGGGAGTTACACCACAGAAAGCTGCTTTACTGCACAGAAACTTGCCAGTGTAAACAAGGCCTATGTCTTGTGGTGCTTGATTCTGACCAGTAAGTTATTCCGTGACATGGGTTCATTAATATAAAAAAGGTTTCTTAATTATATATCTGATATATCCATCTGCCTGCCAAACTCTCTGCTAAGCTCTCTCTGAGATTTTAAAATATCAATAAGAAAAAAGCTGCAAAGGGCTTGGGCCAGATACCCAGCTCAGTTACACTGATGTAATCAGAGTAATTGCATTAATTTCATGAATTCACTCTGGTTTTACACCAGTATTAACTGAGCAGAGTATCTAGCCCATGATATTCTGTCATATCAGCATAAAGACAGAAGCCCCATTAACATTTAATGAACAACATTGGGCCAAAGGTGAGTAGGATTTGTCCCTGAGTGTGGGATTTTTATATACACACTGAAGAATAGCCTACCATGTAATCCATTATCCCATGCTAGATTTGCTCCAAACTGTAGCATCGTTCAGATAAATATCTCATTCCTTTCTCATTAAAAACTTCTTCAGTGGATGTTTGCATAGTGGAGTGTTGGTGTGAAAAACAACCAGAGGCTCACATCCACACCTCCAGATTGAATTATCATTAATTTGCCTCACCCAGGAAACATTTAAGGCAATTTTCCACTTAATCATTTTCACTAAAAAGGTACAGTACTTGCCTAGATTTTAAAGACTGTTAAGCCATCAGAGCTGTAAATTCTAATTATTGTCTAAGCAAGACGTACAAAAGATATTATGGATACTTTATAATGGGGATAGGGGCACATGAAACTGGGCACTGCGTAAGCTTCTGAGTCCAGAATGGTGCCTGGTGGGAGCTGTACTCCTCAATTCATTTGTGTTAGTTCAACTAAAATGCATGTATTTAGAACACCTCAGAGGAGAACTCTCTCATGTATAATTGACTCTGTATGTGATTTTTTAAATCAGGTCTTTCTTTTACCACTAGCAAATGGAAGTTTACGTGAAAGAAATAAACCACAATAAGCACAGGGTGAATACTGGGACCCATAGCTAAGGGCATTCAGCACCTAAGGAATGTGGTTATCTGCAACTATCATGACTGCAAGATAACGACTTATTGTAGGCGGGGCTGATCCGTCTTTAATGCACTGTGACTCCTCACTTCTCTGCTACGGCAGCGATACAGAGGCAGCTGTTCCCAGGGACCACATGGGAGTGCAGCTTTTGAGGAGGCCATGACCATCCTGCTATCAGGGAGAAGGAGCTGGGAAGCTATGGAGAGGCACTTGTATAGATATTGGGACTTCTGCAATTTATGGGGCAAAAACCCTTGCTTGCTGAACAATGGGAGTGGGTAACCTCCACCCTATGTCCCCTCGCAGAAAATGACTAGGGATCCACAAAGGTAGGCACCTAAGTCCCATTTTTAGGAACCACTGTGATCCACTTAGCTGCTGCTGAACCCTGTATGCACCTAACCTCGCTCAACGCCTAAATGTTTGCAGTTAAAATTCCCTATAAACTTATGTTTCTGCCTCTGAGCTGCACACTGCTGCCTTGCTCTTGGCACCCAGGTGCCTATGTTCTGTCTAATCCCCAGAGCAATGTACAAACCAGGGGAAAGATAGGTGTTCGTCTGCCTAAGTTGTGTGCAGGGCTAGGGCCGGAAGGTGTACTTGGAGGTTGCCAAACTCTACAACACAGCTGGGGGAAGGGGAGGAAAGAGAAGAGAAGAGAAAAGGAGGCTCTCCCTTATAACCTTTAGCCTAGACAGTAAGATACTCACCCAGGATGTCAGAGACCTCCAGTTCAAATCCTCCCTGATGAGGAAAAGGGATATGAAGAGGGATTGGCTACCACTCTGGTGAGTACACTAACCACTAGGGCTATAGAATACTCTGAGGTAGGTCTCCCATAAACTCTCCTATTGAAGTTGTTCCACTTTAATTAGATAATTGAATAATTAAATATAATGGGGCCAGTGAAAGAGTTAGAATGACTCCATAGCCTAGTGGTTAGGGAACCACTTGGGGGTGGGAGACCCTAGCTCCTTTCCCCCGCTTCAATTACTCTTTCATTATTTATCACAGTGGAACAGCTTCAACAGGAGAGACAGAGGGAGTCCCACATCAGAATATCCTATAGGCCAGTGATTTAAACTCTTGTCTGAGTAGTATGGGACCACTGTTCAAATCCTTTCTCCCCCTCTGGCAGAAAGGCAGAAAAAGATTTGGGTGTCCCATATCCTAAGCAAATGCCCTAACCACTAGGCTAAAAGTTACAAGGTGCACACCACCACCACCATCACCACCTCCTCCTCCTCCTCTGGCTGGATTTTGGTCAGAACACAGTCTGGCAGGTGGCCTCTGAGTGTGGCACCAGATGCTGCCAGAACAACAGACATGTCTCCATAGCTACAATGATCAGTACCCCCCACAACACACCTTTCAAGATCCTACACATGCCTATCACAACATGAGGTGTACCTCATCCAGTGCACTAAATGCCCCAATAATAACTATGTGGGTAAAACAAGACAGTCATTATGCTCTCAAAGAAACTCACACATAAAAATGATCAAAGACAAAACCACCACATCCCCCTGTAGATGGGCGCTTTTCACAAAGCGTCCTCATCTCT
Organism: Lepidochelys kempii; assembly: GCF_965140285.1. Lineage (NCBI taxonomy): Eukaryota > Metazoa > Chordata > Testudines > Cheloniidae > Lepidochelys > Lepidochelys kempii. The sequence goes on from NC_136388.1 coordinate 31,625,765, forward strand.
GAGTACCTCTCCCAGACCCGAAGAAGAGCTCTGTGTAAGTTTGAAACCTTGTTTCTCTCACCAGCGGAAGCTGGTCCAATAAAAGATACTAGCTACCTCACCCTCCTAGTGAGTTCCAGATTCCCCTTTATTGTGTCTCCCTTATGTGACTGGCACTTCCAAGATTATAGCATGTGTAGCTAGTGTGAGGTGACATGATCATGTATACCTCACACCAGTTCCATGGAGGACTTTAAAGAGTAGGACCAAAACCTAAACTTCACTTGGACTTCAGTGGGGAGCCAACTTAAAGAGCACAGTGCCAGAGCAATGTGCTTTCTTCAGGCTCTGTTGCTAAGCAGCTGGGCTGCTCTGTTGTGAAACAGTTGAAGCAATTTTTACGTTCTGTTTTTACTGTTGGTAGTTTGATTCCTAGGTACTACACTTTGCAGGATGTTGCAGGACTAAAACCTGTTGAGGTTAGATGAGGGCTTGGATCATTATGAACTTGTACAAATCTGACAAAAAGCAGTATCTTACTGGCAAGCTGCATTTCTCACCACTTGCTAGATGCATTTTCACCATTCAAATTAGCTGTGTATTCATTAGCACTGTTAGTGTCTTGAACTTGTCATTTGCTCATAAAAACATCTAAACAAAGAGGACCCAAACTTGAATTTTGATCCAGACTTGAATTTTTTCACTGAGTGCAGTTGCTTACCCTGTAATGTGATTTCTTATTATCATATGGGAGGGCCTTAATGCGTATGTAGATAGACATGTTCCTCCCCACAAAGAATCTACTATCCAAGGATTAGAGACATTTTAGTTAAAACAATTTTTTTCATTGAAAATTGGTGTTTTGGCCAAAAAAATGGTTGACATTTTCTGGGTTTTTGTTTTCTTTTGTTTTTATGAAAAAATGAAAACCAAATGAATTTTATTTTTTAACAGAAAGTTTGAAAAAAAACCTGATTTTTTCCTACATTTCATATGAAATACAATTGTCATTTTCCAACCATCTCTATCAATGGTAGACTGACACAGGGAAATTGGCAAGAAATAGGAGGATGCAAAGATAAAGATGATAAAAATAAGGCCAAATGTTTGTTTGGTTGTTATGCACAGTTCTTCTTCCAAAATCTGTTCCACAGAGAGAGAGAGAGAGAGAGAGAATGTTCATTCCTAAACCACTAAAATCCCCTTCCAGAGCAAAGTGCCATCTTCTCCATCCACTACTCAATGGGCTCCATCACTATCCAATGCATCACCCAACTCTCTCTTAGCATCCAGCCCCTTCCAACTGCTCTCATCATTTGTTCCCTCCAGTGCAGAAGCTCTAGATACTGTTGGTGAAGTTTCTGGCCCTGCCCCGGTGACATGTTCTTCATTTCCCAGCCAACATGTCTGAAGGGTGAGAAGGCTTCTTGGGACTTTATTCTTCTAGTGAGTCTCTCTACCGTAGGTTGGTCCCAACTGGACTACTCTCTACTCTCCCACACTGGTGCAGCAGTTATGACTTCTACTCTTGCAATGTCTGGTCCTTTGGAGAGTTTCTGCACAAAAACTGCAGGACTGAAACCAGAGTGAATCTGGAAGTAGTTTTGTTCTCTTTGTTTCATAATCTAGCCCCAATCTTTCTCTGCTGCTCCCCCTCCCCAAAATGGGGGTAAATATTGTTTGTAACATCTTTGCCATACATATTTTGCAGCATTATATAAAGAAAAATCTGAATCTTCAGTGTGACAATGTCATTATTGTAATTTGTGGTAGTAGTTATGGACCTATTTTAACAAATGCACATTAACAGCATTTTGGTTTAAAAATAGTGAAAGTATAATAAACAGAGAGCTGTTTGCCATGGAGCAGAAGTGACAATTCTGTGTGAAGGAGTGATTAAAATATGTGTGTATCCACTGAACAATGTTATCTTTATGACACAGTTATGTAACTGGGCTTCGGAAGAATCTCCCATAGTGCACTGCAGACCCAGTCTTTCAATATGACATTGATGCTTATTGGGTTTTTATTATTATTACTTCATAAGCTGCAAATCTGCTAATTCTGGCTATTTTTAATCAAACAATATTAATAGGGCAGCACAGAATCTGGGGCTCTGCTGATGCATTAAGTGTATTAAAGAATATTCCTATCCAATTAAGAATGTCAAGTAAGTGGGAGATAACCTATTCACCACAGGTTAAGTAACTGCATTCTTAATGCTAGTTGGCTGCTGACTCATTCTTGATTAATATTTTCATTCTCAGACATGATTAGCTGACATTCTGCCCCGGAAGGTTCCTATTTGAGCATTTTTCTCACTATAACAGAGTCACCCTAGTTAAGGATCTGTCTGTCATTCAATAAAACCCCATTTTAGTTTCTAGGAAATTAGATCTCTGACATCTTCACTTGCGTCTGGCATTAATTTGTTGTTCAAGTTGTCAGGCCAAATGCCCATAAATATACATGAATGAACTGAGAAGAACATCTAAGCTTTTTTTGCAGTAAAACACAAAAAGGGGGAGTTTTCTTTTTTGGACTTGGTACAGTAACAGCCCCGTTAGTTTACTATTATCAATAATAGATTATTTCATCTGAGGATCTCAAAGAGCTTCAAAACTTTATTTAACTAAGCTTCACCATATCCTTGTGAGGTAGGTAAGTATTTAATACACCATTTTAGAGATGGGGAAACTCAGACACGGAGGGCCAGATTCATCCCTGGTTTAACTTCACTGGATTTATACCACTGGATTTGCTGTTCCTGTGCACCATTGAGGTTCATGGCAGAGGTTAACAGTGATTTATCCAAGGACAAGGTGTTGCCAATGCTTGTTACTGAGCATAGTGCCTACTACTTCAATAAGATTACTCACAACAGTAAGCTACTTGGAAGTAGAAAGTTTCTACAGGATCATACCCTTAGTGGGTGGCAGTATCAGGAGTACAATGAAATTCCCAGCCCATATACTGATCACCACAACTCTTCTGCTTTCTAAAGGCCAAGATACTGCTTCTAGACGCACAAGCACAGTGCCGGTTTGTAAATTAAGTGGCTGCGTGTACTCAAGTATCCAAGAGTAAGAATGAGTCCTTAAAAAGTTGCCTTTTTCCACTAGAGCTGCAGTAAAGCCCAGAATATGCCATAAAGGCTTTTGTCACTTTTTTGGAGAACTATTATTATTTAATGTTTGTATTATGCTAGCACCAAAGATCCTAGTAAGGGTTGTGGGCCCATTGTGCCAGGCACTTTTTAAACACACTTGAAGACCTGATCCCTGCCTCAAAGTATTTACAATCTAAGAAAGACCTAGGATAGCTAATACTCTAAAAACAGCCACCACATTTTTATAGCAGCTACTGTTTGGAATATTTTTCGCTAGTTGTTGTCAACGTTTCATTAACAGATGAGACAGGATGATTTTGGACAGCTGTGCCTCAGAAAATGACACTGAGGATCATAGTGGCTGATGGAGCTAAAAGAGCATCATTTGTCATTAAAGTTAATTAGCAGCATAGGTAGGACAATAGCAATGACAAGAGAGGAAGGGAGTGGCACACAGAAGGCAAAGGTACTTATGTGATCCCCATTACCATTGTATCCAACACCTCACAATCTTTAATGTATTTATCTTCACAATGCCCATGTGAGATAGGGAAGTGCTATTATCCTATTTTACAGCTGGGGAACGAGGACACAGAGAAATTAAGTGACCTGCCTGAAGTTGCATAGAAGAACTGTGGCAGTACAGGGAACTGAATCCGGATCTCCTGAGTGCTTAGTTAATGCCCAGACCACCAGACAATCCTCCCCACATTGTGCAGAATGTGTGTGTTTGTTGCGGAAGAGAAAGAGAGAGATTGGGAGGGTGAGAGAGAAAGAAAATTTAGAATCTGAGTTCCGTGGGGCAAAGGCTTTCTCTCAGTCTCCATTCTGTACATCTCTGAATATATTGTCACCACTCTGCTAACACAGTTCTCTCATCCCTTCTGCAGCTTTACTTTATCATTTCACTCTGCTTGGACAACTAAACCAGATGAGTCAGTTTCTCTTTCCTGTGCCAGGGACATTCTAATCTGTTCATTTTCTAATTCCCATACATTGTACAAACACTGCTGGAGAATGTTTAAATCCAAACTGAAGACTAGCTCAGGGCTGAACCAAGTCCCAGGATCGGAACATACCCAATTTTGGGAAGTTCTGATTCTAATGTGAATTTCATGACTGCCCCATATCTCTATTATGGATTGAACTGAAACCTCGCACGTGAACTTTGGAAGTCTCCTTCTGTGCTCATTCGCTCAACCCCATCTGTGCAAACAATAGTTTTCACTGTAATTTTCAAAAGGATGAAAACATTTCTATTGATATTAGGCTTTGTGAAAACCTGTCATTTACGAAACCTACAGTAAACATTCCATGTCAATTACCTGGCAGTGTCCCTTTAAGATCAGTAGGAGCCACTTTCAGTTTTGCTTTTGTTGAGGACTCAAGCATCTCTTGTGTTTTGATCCTTCGAGTTGCAATGTTTTGAGCTAATTCAATAAAAATGTTAAAGTGGTATAAAACCCTGCTTCTTTATAGTTAAATTCATGCCATGTTTTGTAGTGGGTTATTTTCTAATCTAATTTATATTATTCCAAGAGTCACAAACTAATCTTAATTATCTTTTAATGGTAAAAAAAAATCTCTTTTCAAGAAAACAACAAGTGCTCCAGAGAAAGACCACATAGTAGATCCTTGCACAGGGTTAGTGTATTTTCCTTGAAAATATTTTGAAAGAAAGTTCTCCATTTTTAAAATGGGCTATTAAACATTTATGTGACTGTTTTATAAATGAGAGGTAAAAATAGTGGTGTTTAGTCCTCTTTGGTAGAGGTTTTTCGTTTTAAATGTCAGAGCACAGTTACTTTAATTATTCATGAATTAGATCAGGGTGAATAATAATTGTATTCTGTGTTCCCCTGAGTTTCACTCCAAATGGGTTAATATCCAACAAAGAGATTCTCCACTCTTTGAGGACTTTTTTTTTCAGTCTCCAAGGTTGTGTGCTCTCGCTGTCTTTAGACAAGATGTTTTGTTTTCTGCTGACACCAGCCTTTTATTCTTACCCTTTTTGTCTGTCAGGGTCCAATCCTGCAAAGTACTGAGCACATCCTCAGAGATGTAGAATACCCACACCTCCCACTATGGTCAGGAGGTAGAAAGGGAAGAGAAAGGTTGAGGGCTCTCAGCAACGTCAAGATTGGCTCTTTACTGCTAAAACCTCCAGCTATTCTTTGATCTGCTTCAAAAAGTGGCATTTCTCTAGTCAGCATGAGTTCCAGAGCAGTGGAGCACAAAGGGTTTCCCTGGATAGAGAATGTTGCCGGAATACAATTCTATCAACAATAAAAGAAGCAAAAGGGTCAATATAATGAATAAGGGAGTGCTAAATGGATATGACCAAGCTCAGAATCAGATGGGCCTTCCAATTCCTCTTTCTCCAATACAGGAACAAGTGGAGATTCAATTAAATTGAAAAACAGCAAATTTAAAACTGATTCAGGGTAAAGACAACATATAAAACCTTTTTTCACAATACAGAGTTGATCTGTGGAACCCATTGCCACACAATGTCATTGAAGCTGAGAGCTTAGTGGGATCCTTAACAGATTAGACATTTGTATGGATAATGAGAACATCCCGCTAGACAGTATTTGAAATTTTGTGCTTTGAGCCATAAGGCAACCACCAATTGCCAGGGGTTGAAAAGAAGCATATCTTATGGGCAAGTCACAATATCACAACAAAAAAACTTCAAAAACAGACTCCAATGAGAGACTGCTGAATTGGAATTAATTTGCAAACTGGATACAATTAACTTAGGCTTGAATAGAGACTGGGAGTGGATGGGTCATTACACAAAAAAGTAAAACTATTTCCCTGTGTTTATTCCCCCCCCCTTCCTCAGACGTTCTTGTCAACTGCTGGAAATGGCCCACCTTGATTATCACTACAAGAGGTTTTCTTCCCACACCCTCCTCCATCCCACCCCCCTCCCACCCCCCGCTCTCCTGCTGGTATTAGCTCATCTTAAGTGATCACTCTCGTTACAGTGTGTATGGTAACACCCATTGTTTCATGTTCTCTGTGTATGTAAATCACCCCACTGTATTTTCCACTGAATGCATCCGATGAAGTGAGCTGTAGCTCACGAAAGCTTATGCTCAAATAAATTGGTTAGTCTCAAAGGTGCCACAAGTCCTCCTTTTCTTTTTGCGAATACAGACTAACACGGCTGCTACTCTGAAACCATTTGATAAATGTGCACTCTGGGCTTTCTTGAAGCTTCTTCTAAAGACTCTTGTCCTGGCTACTGTCAGAGACAAGACACTGAGATAGACGGTCCACTGGCTGGTTCAGTCTGTCAATATCTGTATTTCTATGAAGCAGATGTAAATACAGTCTAATTCAAACTGTGTTGTTCACAACCAGCAGTATGGCCCTTATTTTTAAAAGAGTACAATTCTTATTAATATATCCAATATTTCATTATTTTAGCTATATTAAGACATGGAAAATGACTGCATATCATGTCTAATAGATATAATATTTTGCTCTTTGGAGCGGTGACTTTGACTTGTATATGTCTCTAAAGTATCTTGCTTGTTGTAGGAGCTCTAATGATGATAATTAATCATGGAATTGGCTGATTGACTAACTGAATGAATTAACCAGTTAATTAGCCAATCCAAAACCATTTGACCAACTGACTGAAGTTCCATCCGGTCAGATTATGTGTCTACTGCTGTGTGTGGTTTGGAGTCAGGATTGCTTGTAGTTAGGGCTATGATTTTGGCATGAACATTTTGAGTAAATTTCATGGCAGAGGTGTGGGAAAAAAACCAATGTCACACAAAGGTCATCAAACAATGTCGCTTTTGCTGTCAACATACACTAGAGCATATTAGGGGAGCTGAAAGATGAGGTCTGGGGGTGGGGGAGGATTGGAGAATGAGCCCACCCCACACCACCCCTGCTGCAGCAGCTTCTCTTCCACAGGACTGGACCCAGCTTGCCTCTGCCATTGTGACCTGGCACATGGGATCACAGTGCCACTCAGGTTTGGTCCTCCGTAGATGGAGACAGAGGATCAGCTTGGCCAAACCTGAGTGGTGCTACAACGCCATGTGTCAAGTCGCAATACCACTCAGTTTGGGGACCTAATCAAATGTGCTTTTACAGCCATTTCCAAGATTTTGCAGGCTTTATTGAAATTCACAATTTCCACTACCTCTGTGACAAAATCATAGCCCTACTTATACTTACTATACAGATACATTATGTTATGAGGAGTCTCAGATATTTGAGGCACTTGACCACAATCTTGGTCCCTGACTAATAATATCTTGTACTTTTATAATACCTTCAGTAGCATCCCACCAACTCTATGAGGTAGGTAAGCGTTAATATATCTTTTGTATAGACTGGTCCGATGAAGCACAGAAATGTTAAGGGGTAGGTCCTCAGCTGGTGTGAATTGTAATAGTCCTATTGATTTCAGTGGGTTTATGACAGTTTACGCCAGCTGAGGCTCTGTCCCACAGTGACTAGTCCAAAGCAACGTAGGGTAGGATTCATAAAGGAACTTAGGTGCTGCAACACTGAAAGTAACAGCACCTAGAAAATCACAGGAATAATACTGCTATCAATAAAGCCTGAGCTAGGTACCTAGGCTCCTTGTACAATGCATGGGGAGAGACAGGCACCTAAGGCCTGGTCGATGCTTGAAAGTTAAGTCAACATTGGTATGGTGCTCAGGGGTGTGAAAAATTCACACCCCTGAGCCACTGCAGCTATGTCACTTTAACCCCCAGTGTACATGTGACTGGATCAACAGAAGACTCCTTCCATCGACCTAGCTACCGCCACTCAGGGAGATGGATTACGTACAGTGATGCAAAAACCCCTTCCGTCTCTGTAGGAAGCATCTACACTACAGTGCTACAGCACCAGAGCTGTGCCACTGTAGTCCCCATAGGATACAGTGCTAAGTTCCCTCTCAGCTGCTCGGCCACGTAGCTGCCTATTAAGCCCCATGCAGGGGCTCAGGGCTGCGGCGGGGAGAGATGCCTCTCCCTGCCAGCCCCAGCACGGACCTGACACAGCGGGGAGAGGTGCCCCTCCCTGCCGGCCCCAGCATGGACCTGCTTCAGACTTGCTGTGGCCAAGAGAGAGGCACCCCTCCCCCGGCCCCAACATGGACCTACCCAGGACTTGTTGTGGCCGAGGGAGAGCAGTCCCTCCCTCAGCCAGGTTCCGGATCTATTGGAGCTGCCGGGTAGAGGAGCCCCTCCCTTGACCCGGCCCAGCCCCCCCGGAGCTGCCACAGCCGGGGAGAGGCGCTTCTCCCCTGGTCCGAGCTTCTGCAGCAAGAGTGGGCTGGGGGAATCCTCTCTCCCACCACAGCCCCTGGGCAGCCAGCACCCCAAACCCCTCATTCCCAGCCCCACCCCAGAGACTTCACCCCCAACCAGAGCCCTCATCCCCCAAAACCCCAACCCTCTGCCCCAGCCCTGAACCCCCTCCCACACGCCGAGCCCCTTGGTCCCACCCCTACCACATGAATTCTGTTATGTGCACCAATATGGAGGTGATGTGTGACACATCACCTCCATATTGGTGCACATAAAATTCATTCCGCACATAGACGTAAAAAAATAGAGGGAACACTGGTACAGTGGCCTTTGACTGGAATCCACATAGCCAGCATGCTAAGCGGGGAGCCAGTTAAGCTGGCCAATGGGAGGCACTGGTGAGAGCGCTGTGTGCTATACCCCATCCCTAGGAGCTAAGCACCTTAGGCTATGTCTACACTAGCACTTTGGTCGGTATAACTTATGTCGCTCAGGGACGTGAAACAAGTCACACTGACAGAGGCGCTGGTGTGGACAGCGCTATGTCAGTGGGAGATACTCTCCTGCCAGTGTAGCTAATGCCGCTTGTTGGGGGCGGTTTAATTATGTCGACGGAAGTGCTCTCTCCCATCAGCATAGAGCAACGACATGGAAGACCGTACAGCAGTGTAACTGCATCAGTATAGTTGTGCCTCTGTAAACTCTCTAGTTTAAACATGGCCTAAGTCTGGGCTGCACAGAGGCACCTAGCTCTGCTAGTGATCCACAAATAGGGAGATGTTAGGCACTCAGGTGCCTACATTATCAGGGGGAGACAGGAACATACCTCCCTTATAATCTTTAGCCTAGTGGGCAGGGTACTCACCCAGGATGCAGGAGACTCCCACTTCAAGTCTTCCTCCTCCTGAGCAGCAGAAGGGAGTTGATCAGGGGTCTGCCACTTCTCAGCTGAGTGCCCTAACCACTGGGCTACTGAGTCATTCCAACTTTTTCTCGGGCCCAACTAATATTTAAGTATTCCATTGTTTAGTGAGTGGAACAAGTTAACTGGAGAGTTTGAGGGAGCCCCCACATCAGATTATCCCGGAGCCTACTGGTTAGCATATGCACCTGAAAAGTAGCCTATCCCTGTTCAGATCCTTTCTCCTCCTGAGGACGAAGGAAGGACGTGAACTGGGTGTCTCCCCATTCTGTGAGAGTACCCTCCACAAGGCTAAAGATTACAAGGGAAGGCCTTCTCTTCCTCCTCTTCTCACCTCCAACTCATTCCACACCTGGCTATTTTGTGTGAACTTGTGTGAGAGGCCCAATCCAGTAGGCATGCTCAGGGGCTGCCTACTCAATCAGACACACACACGACTTGGGGAGCCGAATGCCTGGCATTCCTGATTTGTGAATTGCTCTGAGCCTTAGACAGGAGATAGGCATCTGCACACCTATCATGAGACAGAAGAGTACATGCCTAGAGGAAAAATCTTATGTACCTACAGAGTTAGGCAACAACCAGGCAGGAGTTTTGTGGACCTTAGTTAGTGGCACCTATAAATGGGACTTAGGCATCTAAGTATCATTGTGGATCCCACACATAGTGAGTTACAAGGCCAAGAATAGAAACAGAGAGTCCTGGCTGGTCCAACTGGGCTCTAACCATTCAACAAACCTGCTTGCCTATGAAAGTGTGTTGTACCATTGTATTACAACAGGCTATCATCTGCTATTGTTTCTATTAACTAGTTGGTATTGAATTTAAATATTCACTATATAAAGGTAATTAGGAGGACTTTCTTTACAGAAATAAAACTATTTTTTTAAAGGAGCAAAAATTGCAATACAATTATAGCTATAATCACAGGTACAAGCCTTAAACACTGTGTATATATAATATGTAGTAAATTTATACAGTCACATCTGACCCATAATAAATAGTTGTTTAAAAGAAGATGCATTGCAGGGGAATAACACTTAGTTATGGCACTTGATTATGGCACTACCCTCTCCCAGTACAGACCAGTTCAATATCCTGTCTCTGTCAGTGGCCAGTACATGTTTCAGAGGAAAGTGCAAGAGGGCCAATAGTGTATAAAAATGAGACAGCCCGCCCATATGGGAAGTTTCTTTCTAACCGCAGGGAGATAGCCGTTGCCTTCTGCCTTCAATTTTTGTAAAACTTTCCAGTAGAGCAAGTTAAATTTTTTCAAATTTTGGCTGAAATTTTAATTTCAAATTTTTGAAAATGGTAAAAGGAAAACTGAAAAAAAAGTAGTGAAATTTCCCCTCTCATTGTTTTCTGTTTGGTTTGTTTTTTTAACCCAGCCCTACTTCCTAACAAACCTGTGGATATTGTCATTACACATAAGCATGTGTAATTTTTTTTTTTTGAATCCTGCTCCAATGTCCTTGATATCGTGTGGCAATGAGTTTTGTATAAGTTAATTAGCCATTTGTAGTACAGTGCACTTCTTTTGGTCAGGTTTCAATGTGTTGCCTTTCAGTTTAATTGACCTTCACATTGCTCTTGTACTATGAGAAAGGGTAGACAGCAGCACCCAGCTCTATGTGCTCTCTACCATTGATTATTTTGTATCATTCTTTCATGTTCCTTCCATTGTCTCCTCTCTAAATTAATCAGTTCTGATGTCTTCAGTCTCTCTTCATATGGAAGTCTCTCCATGTCTGCAATAACTTTCTCAATACCTTTTCATTTGCAAAATCAATATTTATTAATTATTATATGCATTTCTAAAGCATCCATCCATCATTCTAGTATCTGGATGCACTCATAGTTGTATCTAGTTGTATCTAGATTTGTAGATTTTATCAATTTTTAATGGAATGCCAGTATCAGAGTTTGCTTGCTTTTGTAAAAATTTATTCCGTTAGGTTATCAATCTGCTAGAGCCTTTGTTGGATGATCTCTCTATAACTAATACTCAAGCAGGTAGACCTTGATTTAAAGTTCAAACCCTTTGCAGCAAGATGAAATATTCAGTGGCACTATATTTTGGACATTCTACATTTGACAATGTTTCATGCCTCATTTGCCCCAGTAATTAGGAGATTTTTGTCAGCACTCAAAGATCAAGTGCATATTTTTCATTGCAAAGAGATTCAGATTTTTATGTACATACCGTATATTGCCTCTGATATAAATTGAGCTCAGGAACACAATGATCTTGAAGCTGTGTTGTATTCATTAGAGGAATATCAAATATGCATTAAACAATACTGTACTTGTAAACTGTGGTGAATTGGTTTCCATCTCGTTAATCCAAAATGTGGTGAAACAATAGTATATTAAGGACTGATAGAAAAACAACCTGAGACAGTGGGAGTACAGTTTATTCAGGGATTTCCAGCTGCGTTTAATGACCTCAGTATAATTCACTGACTTCCCAACACCCCGTACACACACCTCTCTACTCTCGTGAGGCATGATGAAAATTGAGGCAATAGTGAATGGAGGAAATGAGTTGCAGCTCTCAAAAGTGAAACCGGCTACTTTAGACAGAGACTGCCATGTGAGGAAGAAAATACAACATATTTGAGTGGCCTAAAGCTATATCAAGCCCATGTAACAAAGTGCTGCATGATTTCACCGCATCGCAAAATTCTTCTGTATAGAAGCCTATAATGGTTTTCCCATTCTCCTCTCTTTCTGTAAAAGATTGATCAAGGCCAGGATATGCAACACAATAACTAAACTGATTTACAGGGGAAAAACTATAACTGTAAAGCCTGTATAAGCTGCTAAAAATGTGTTTGAAGAAAGCATCAGAATAATAACAGTATTCATTATCTATGGCAAAGTGACAGTGTATTAGAAAGAACAGACTGTGTTAAGCGAAGAGGTGCATGCTATGTCTTAGTTATTTTCACCAAGTCTTTGACAGTGTTTAACAAAACTATAACTGCACATTGCTATATTCGGGGTGAGTGAGGTGTTTTCCCAGTATCTGAAGTTGTCCAAAATGCTCATATGTGGTAACTGATATTTTCCATGGTCATATATGTAACAATGCGATAACCAAGTTAATTCTTTTTGAAGTGTAACAATTATTCATTTTTCTTGAGCAAAATTCTATTATACTTCTTAAATATAAGTGATGATGGATGAGCTTCAAAAGAATCATGAAGTGTTTTTCTGAGAACCCAGAAGTTCATCTGCATATCCAGACTCTGAGTCCAACCTTGTATTAGGTGCTAAGCACCTTTAGCTCTTATTGAAGTTAATGGAGTTTTCTTGACTAAGGAATGAGTAAACTTGAAGATCTGATTTTCCAATACCTTGTGCCTTGCAAAATGGTATTAAACACTAACAGATTACTGTCTTGCAGAACCCCCTCTGGCATGTTAGGTTGGTATTCAGACCTCCTACATTGTTATAGACATCATGGGGCTGTTATCAATAGCCCCAAGACTCACTGTCTCAGCAGCATGACTAGATTTTACATCCAAACTCAGTGTCTCTCCATCTGGTATTTGGATCATCCTGAATGGCTACAGCTTTCCAGAAAGTTGTGGGCCAGCAGTGCCATGTACACATGTTCATGTCAGAATGTAGACCTGCAGAGCTGACGTACCTGAAGGGCCACGGTTGCTGATAAGTAGCCTTTCTATTTCCTCTTTCTCACTCCATTCCTACACCTCTCCTGTTGCTAGGCAGGAGATGTATTTCTCCTTCCTGTGCCCCTTCTCCACACTTACCAACTTCGTGCTCATGGGACAGGAAGGGGGGCTATGTTTGATGCAAATTCAGTAGGGGATTTCCCCCCTTTTCCTTATTTGTATTTCCTCACCTTACCAATGTTGGAGTGTCTTTTTCCTATCAATGATGTCAACTTGTTATCATATATGTCAATTTTTAATTATGGCCTCTTGTGATTAGTTATCACATTTGTTATTTCTGTCCAAACTGGTTATTTTGGTTCTTTCCAAGTTGTGCTGTACCTGTTAAGTTTAAGAGGATATGAACTTAGGAAAGGTCCTATGCCAACCTGTTTTAAAGCATCTTCTGTGTTAAAGGTTGCAGCCATATATGGACATTATGCTTTAGCTCATCACCATCTATCTAGGTGAAAGATCCCAAACATATGTTTGCTAACTTTGCCTTAGTTCAACATACAAGATGTGGCCTGCAGGTCCCTAGTGTTACAGCTAAAATATACTCTAAACCTATAAACCTACTATAATAAAACAAATAATCAAACCTACAAGAAAATAAGAAACTTATAGGAAAAGATATATAGGCAAGCAAGCAGGCTAGCCTTAGATGTATCTCATGTACCTATTATGTACATCAGTTCATTGCCAGGACACTTCTGTGGTTGAATTATTTACCTGTGGTCAGAACTTCACCTTAAACTCTATTTTCAGCTCCCCAAATACTTGGGGTTTTCCATTGGGCCATTTACGTGTGCAAAGTTTATCTGTTCGAAGTTCATAGGCCTCAAGCCTTATCCTAACTTGCTGAACCTAATGTCGTCTTACAGGATACAGGCCTGTGGGTTTCTTGCATTACTGCTAAATATAATGCAAAGCAGTAAATACAATAAAGGCAAGCTAGCCCACTGGGTTATAGGCAGGAGGCGCTGGAAGGAGGGGGCGGAGCGAAGGTGGGAAGAGGTGGGGCAGGAGTGGGAAGAGGTGGAGCCTTGGAGGAAGAGGTGGAGTGGGGTGGGCCCTGGAGCAGAGCGGGGGTCAAGCATCCCCAGGGAAATGACAAAGTCGGTGCTGTGGTGAGAGGGGAATCTTGATAGCAGATATTTTCCTTGCCTTGGTGGATAATGCTGAGCAAATGAGTTTCTTCCATAACACTAGTGCTTAGTGTCTCCCACACCACATTGCTTATGCCACAAGCATTCCTGTGCCCCTTGTGGCTTGTATTTGGGAACTGATCTTCTAGAATCCATGTGTGGAGTCCTGAAGCTCAACTGGTTGAATAGTTCTGGCTTATGCCAGTACTGAAGTGCTTGTAAAGTGTTTTGGGTAACCTTGAATATTAAAGGATGTGTGAAATCACATTCTTTTCTGTTCTACCAGATATTTGTACCGCCAAAGGGTTTTTTTGCATGTGGGATTTGTAACGAATAGTTCAGAGTAAGTGTATTATCAGTTTATTGTTGTCTGAGGCATTTCAGTGGATATTTCTGTATTTGCTTAGTTAATAAACATTTTTTTAAAAGGAAAGCCCATGAAAATACCTTTTCTGGTGCCAACGCTGATTTGAAAGATGACAAAAAGAAGCACATACTAGCTAGATAGAGCGCGTTGAAATAATGAGTCATTTAATTATAACCAAAACAGATCATTTGAAACATTCCTCTCTACATAGAATTTTTTTAAAGAATATACTGATAAGGTTGAAATAGAAGAATCGGGGCAAGGGAATGGATATTTCATTTTCATCTCTGCTATTTATATTTTGTGACATATTCTGAATTCTGACTAGTAACTCGTTTTATTAGTGTTGTGATATAAATCATCAGTCAATCTCTAAGTAACCTGACACACAGAAGGAATAAAATCAACCTTCTTATACTTTTTCCATAGTAGTTTTGTTAATTTGACTATTCACTGTGGAAAGAAATAAATTGAACTGTTCAATATTTTTGTATCCTTTACTTGTATGCTTTCAATCTGTTGCCACCATCAGTTGGCTGCAGGCTACAAGATAATCATGTCTAGGTGCAGAGAGATTCTTTAGGGAATTAAAAAAGAAATGAAAAATTCTCTTTGGATTAGAAAACAGATCTGGCAAGTAAGATTTAAGTTACGAGTCTCAGTCATGCTAAAGAGCACATTCGTACAAATATTTGAAAAGCAGGAACTATGTTTTTAAACCTTTTAATGCAATAAAAACATTATTAACAATGGGTTTCAGAGTAGCAGCCGTGTTAGTCTGTATTCGCAAAAAGAAAAGGAGTACTTGTGGCACCTTAGAGAATGCATCCGATGAAGTGAGCTGTAGCACACGAAAGTTTATGCTCAGATAAATTTGTTAGTCTCTAAGGTGCCACAAGTCCTCCTTTTCTTTTTATTATTAACAATGAGGTTCAGTAGAAGTATGTGTTGCTAAATAACAGAAATGGAGAAACATCAGTAGTTGACTCACCACCATCAGATAGATTTGGATGTCTACACAGATCATACAGTATGTATGCTGTAGATCTTCATTTAGAAGCAGTGGCTTCTATTAAATTTTAATTACATCCTCTGTGACTTTAAATTGAGGACGGCTTCCATTCCATTTAATTACTTTTCCCTGTAGCTTGCCTGGTAGTCAGCTACTAATCAAGGGCATCTTCTGAACAACAATATAAATGTGTGTAATTTTTTTGTATTTATTGTCATATCTTTTTTCCTGTCTGTCTTTAGACACTGAGTGTCAGATGGAGCTATGCCAGTTTAATCCAGCTGAGGCTCTGGCCCAGCTATTTTAGCAGGCAAGACTCAACAGCACATTTTCCCACCTGACTGCATCATTGGAGCAAATTTTTACTAGGGAAGATTTGTAGGATTTAGTGTGCTTAGTTTCACCTCACATGTACCTAAGGCTTGTTATGCAAGCTCTGAAAATCTGTGTGTTCACATTAATAGCCTGTGTCAAATGTCAGCGAGAACTGCAATCCCTCCAGAGGCTGTATTTAAAAATGTGACAGGGCAGAAACGCTGATATTTCTTTTGTAACGTCTGTACTGTGTGAAGCATCTGCTCCACTGAGAGGGCCGTGTTGGGTAATTTCTCATGTCCCCCTTCCTCCCTCACTCTTCCATGAGGTCTCTCAGGGTTCCATTTTTTCACCCTCTAGTTCAGTGTGTATGTGAGGCCACTACTGAGACTTTCTGAGCCACAATGCCATCAGTACGTTTGCTGACATTTCTGTCTTTCTCTTTCATTCGAATCAGACAGCGCAGTTTGGGGGCAGTTTCTTTGCTTTCCAACCACCTGTCTGAGACAGAAACTTGGATGAGAGTGAGCTGTCTAAGGCTTAATCCAGAGAAGCCCGAGGTGACGATGGCAGCAGGAAGAACACCTAGATCATCTGATGTGTTGTGATCTATTCTTTAATGGAGACCACACCTCCACCATTGCTAATTATTTTCCTCTGCCTTTCTGCAGAGGTTTGCAATCTCAGGGGTCCTTCTGGACCCCTAACTGCTCTTGGATTCACATGTAGAAGCAAAATTCTTCAGCTGCAGTAAGCAATGGTAAGATGTTGTGTGTTGAGACATCCACACCTTTCTCATCTTCTGTCCAGACTAATGCATTGCACTTCATTTAGAGCCAGGATACTATGGTGATGGACACCCTATAAATAATTAAATTAAAACAAATAATAAGTGAGATTTTCAAAGGCAAAACCAGAAATTAGGCATTCAACTTCCATTGACTCCCAATGGGAATCAAGTGCCTAACTGCCTTTGACTTTGAAAATCAACCCTCTAAATGTCTGCAGCTGGTTAGGGGTAAAACCCCACTAAAATATTTAGTACAATAGGCTTAGGAATATGTGCACAGATATCCATTTTTCTTTAATATTATAAATTTGCTTTTAGGCAAAGGAACATAGCTAATCACATTAAGATCAAGAGTGAAATAGAGTACAATCACAAAAATTAAGTATGGTTTGAATCACTATGTCACTGGTAAGATTTTTAACGGAAATTTTTGCCCTAAAAAAAGAAAAAAGAATGTAACACAATTTTTTCTTCAGTGAAATGGTTCAAATATTAAACAAAACTCAACAATCCAAAACATCCTGCTATCTAGTGGCCCCACAAAAATTCTGCTGATTTTCAATGTGTATTCCACTATCTGCACACTGCTAAAACAGTTATAAAAGGAAATGGAGGGAAACATTTCAGTACAGGATACACTGCAAACCTGATCGTAGAGCAGAGCGGGTAAGGTACCTAATAAATAGGAGAAATGAGAACCAAAACATTTCTTGATTGAGGCAGTAGTTAAGTCAAGAGATAAGCTTATTAGTTCTCTTCTTCTGAGAATTCAGGGGAGCTAGACTGACAGGTTGTAAGGCTCTTTTCCAGCATGGTTTTAGCAGAATTATTATGCTAGATAATTTGTTTATATTATGGTCACGTCTAAAGGGCCCCAATCATAGAAGTGAAGCTAGTCAAAAATTTTCCAACACAATAGTGTTCTGATGAGCAAGAAATCTGATTGAAAAGCAGGTCTCTCAGAAAGTGACTGATGTCGAAGGAGAAGCAAAGCAAGTGCATCATAATATTGAGCACCTGGACCCCCATGCCCCCGCAACTCTCCCCTGTGTGCAGTGTGACTTGTCACTGCCTATCACTCAGGCCTGTAACATGGGCATCATCTTCACCTAAGAACTCTCTCTAGGTTCTCACATCCAGGCTATGTCTAAAGCTTGCTGATTCTTTCTGTATAACGTCTCTAAGATATGGCCTTTCCTATCCATCCGCACAGCTCTCATCATCTCGATAACTGCAGAATCCTTCTCTCTGGCTTTGACAAATGCAGTCTTGCCCTGTTCATATCCTTCAGAATGCTGCTGCAAGGGTCATTCACCTAGACCGTTGCTTTGACCATGTCACCCCTCTCTTTGGATCCCACCACTGGCTTCCCCTTCTCTATTGTATCAAACATAAGCTGCTTGTCTTCGCTTTCAAGGCCCTTCACTGTCAATCCCCACCCTACCTATCCCCTCTCATTCATTATCGACTGCTTCTGCTCAGCCCATGATGTCAGCTTCCATTGCCCACTTGTTAAAGTTTCAAATAAGAGCCTTCATGCTTTCTCCCAGCTTCCCCTCACACTTGGGAGATTCTCCCCATAAACATCCTCAAAGCTACCTCAGGATCCTCCTTCCAGTTCCTCCTTAAAACTATCCTTTACCAGGTTGCCTTTAAAAAACTTGACAATGATTAGGTAGCTGCTGCATGGTTGTCACTGCCTATCATGCTAACCAGTATTGTATCATTGTTTCCTTGTACTCTCCCATTGGTCTGTCTCTGTCTGCCTGTTGTCTTTTCTCTTATACCTAGGTTTTGTGCTCTTTGGGGCAGGGACCATCTTTTTCTTTGGTGTTTGTACTGTGCCTAGCACAATAAGGCCTTCTCCTCATACCCCAACCCCTTTCACCTTATAAAAGCAATAGCAACCTCAGTGCAGGCCATTTCCTGGGATTAATGGCAAGCTGTCGCAAAGGTGTGCTTTCCTCACTGGATCTCCATTAAAAGCACTCCTGATGTGCAGTACTGTATGATATCACTGTGGTTGGGAGCTCAGCTATCCAGCCAGATCCAGCTTCCAAATACGTTCTTTGTTGTGGAATGGAAGTGTTTGTACTACCTCATTAATAATTTCAAGAAATCTATTATCAACATTGCTCAGAGATAAATTGCATCCTTGCAAAGTGTCCGCTGTTGGCTTGGGACAATCAATGGTTTTCACATAATAACCTCTACATGTAACTGACTGTATAAAATGATATAGGTAGGCTGACATTTTCAGCTAAGAAGAATTGATGAGCAAGAAAACAGAGGGACAGATTCTGGTCTCAGTTACACTAATGTAAACCTGGAGTAACTCCAAAGGTTTTGAGTGGAATTATTCTGGGTTTACTCTGACTTCAGAATCTGTCAAGTGTATTCTTGCTCATCAACTGCATCTGATTTAAGTGGAACTACCATGGGTATAGGTTTGTGTAACTGAGATTAGAATCTGGTTCACTATGCAGTATAATAAATACAATGTCATTTCAAATGTAAATAAAACAAACTAAACAAATAACATATTCAGCCTGTCATATTTCCAGAGAAATAAATTTACATGCATTCACGTGTGTGTACTTCTATTTTCAAATGTTATTTGTATAAATCTATTTTATATTGTGCTGAAAATGTATAAATTATTTCCTGGGGGCAGATCTTCTGCTGGTGTGAATGGTCATAGCTCCACTGATGACAATTTACACCAGATGAGAATTTGCCCATGTAGGTTTTTGGATTATTTTGTATATCTAGAGGGCATTTTAACATTTTAAAGGCAGAGAATCTGACAGGAACACTGCCTGTTGAGCTGGCTAGAAAACCCGAAATGAAATAGAATAGAACTAGTTTTATTTAAATGTTATTTAAAATGTCTATAGCCAACTATTATAGTTTTTTACATTTCTTATGGTATCTCTATTAAGAAATGACCTTCATTAAGATGTGACCTTTATTAAAATATGCTAATTCTAAATGAGAGATGAAAGTCAAAGTGTTTTTAAATTTAATTCACTCTATATTGTCTTACTGAAATGGTTAGTTTGGTCTTGATCCTGCTCCCACTGAAGTAAATGATAAAATTTTAATTGACTCGGAGTAAAATCAGGCCCTTTTTCTGTATCCCAACAGACCCTATAAATTGTAAAAGCGGCAAAGAGTCCTGTGGCACCTTATAGACACCTTATAGTCCTGTGGCACCTTTAACAGATGTATTGGAGCATAAGCTTTTGTGGGTGAATACCCACTTCATGGTTTGCCGCTTTTACAGGTCCAGACTAACATGGCTATCCCTCAGATACCTATAAATTGTGTTCACCAAGCAATAAACAGTGACACAATCACCTAAAACATAACATTGTTTTTCTGAAATGTATTAATGTCCCAAAACACAGATGGTGACGTAAACATAGTGAACATAACAGTGATGTTTTTGGTCTTTCATTTTCCTGTTTATTTAAAATAAAGAGCCAGATCCTCAGCTGGTATGAATTGAGTCACTCCATATTTTTCATGGCATCTTTACAAGTTGAGGATCTGGCCCATAGACTTTACCATATAGATTATTCTATGTACCTACACAAATATATATGCCCTACCTGGCATTTGTCTCTCGTCAGGATGGCTTTATTTTGTCACCAAAACAGGGCATTTTTATCGCCAAAAGTTGCATCGCAGAGTCTATGTATTCACTCTTTTGTTGACAAAACTCTGTAGTGTAAACAAGGCCTTAATTTTTTTTGTGAAACTGGCAGTACTGTAGCACCACATTTTAAAACCTGACTTGTTGACTGATCATTCTTGGGAGTCTTAAATATCCATCTCATTGTGATGACTAACCTGAGATTTTAACTCAGTCTGTACCGGAAGCATTAAACACACGCACACACCCACATACGCACACACCCACAAAACTGAGAAAACAATCCATTTAAGAACATCAGAACAAGTCAACACAGCCACTCATGTCACCACGTTTGTGTGAAGGCAGATTACTTTTGATCATCTCTTCTTTAGATGACTCTATTTTATTTTTGTAAAATAAACGGCTAAATGTATTGTCATCCGTCAGCAGGTGAATAAATTGCTAATATTCAGTAAAAGGTTTTTGTTCTTCAAATGTCTAGACAATTTTGATACAATATTTCAACAGCTGAAACAGAAGTCGACTTATATGACAGCAACAGTTTGTGTTCAGTACTCATACAATAGGTGTATTTAAAAGAAGTTGGAGAAGACAACCTAGTGGTTTAAATAGGAAACTATTTAGTGTTGTGAAATGAAGAGAGTAAAAGTGGAATACTATGTCTGCATCTCTGTCTTTCTTTTCTCTGACAGGTTGATAATGTATGGCTTTGTGAAGGCCATGATACATGTTGGCCAGTTAAAAGGAGGGGATTTTCACTTCACAGACTGTTTATTTTTTGGCTCGTTGATGTCTGCTACAGACCCAGGTAATGGTTTAAATTTTTTTTTTAACTTTTGGCCACAAAACTGTCAAATGTGAAGACCAGAATCTAATGTTTCCATCTGCTTGTGCTGATTTTACTCCACTAGCTGTTAAATAGCTGATATATAGTCTCGTAACCAGAAATGTTAGGTCAAAAGAAACATTTCACTATGTGGAAAGATTCTTCTCTTATTTATGTTAGTAGTTAGTTTAATTGTGCTTGTTTAGTCCACAAACTTTGAAATGTTGAAATGGACCAAACTCTAGAGGATGCCTCCCAGTGTCACTAAGGTTTAAGAAATAATAATACTAGAAGAAAAGGAATACTTGTGGCACCTTAGAGACTAACCAATTTATTTGAGCATAAGCTTTCGTGAGCTACAGCTCATGTATGCTCAAATAAATTGGTTAGTCTCTAAGGTGCCACAAGTACTCCTTTTCTTTTTGCGGATACAGATTAACACGGCTGCTACTCTGAATACTAGAAGATATATCCTTCTGTTCTAGATATGCAGGGTCAAATTTAGCATTGATGTAAGTGAACGTATCCTCCCCACTCTCGTCTTCCTCCCCCTTTTTAGGTCCTGATCCAATTCCCAATAAAGTCAATAAGAGTCCTTCTATTGATGTTAATGGAAGTTAGATCCTGTCCTTAATTATCAATGTGCTTGTAGATTTTCTAATTGTAGATACCTTAATTCCTGATAGGTTGTCTATTGCATATGTAATAATATGTGTAATATAGAAATGGGCCAGAACTAAAGCCCCAGGGCCACACATCCCTGAACTTTGGGAAAGTTCTTATCCAGATCCAAACTTTGCAGCGCAGACCAAACTCAAGTAATTAACAACCAATATTGCATGTAATTTAATGCCTACTTACGTAAAGTACCTAAACCATCTCCAATAGCTCTTCCAATATTCAGTCTTGCCTTGTTCTCTCATCCAGTTTCAACATTTCAGGCAGTGTTATTTGGTCCCTTTAATTCTATCCATGCATTTTCAATTTCTCAAAGAGATGGAAATTTGAATTAAATGCTTAATTGCTTTAATGATAGACGATGCTCAAAAGCATTTCACTGTGGTGTAGGACCTGCTAGTGGACATAAAATAGAATGTTAACCATTAAAAACTGTACTAATAGGAGAACTTATTCTACTTCTTATTGTTCAAATACTGGACCTTGATGTGTGCTGCTAGACTAGGAATGAGAGTGGCAATTTGACACATGATAATTGGTGATCTAACAAAAGAAATTATCTAGTCAAGTGTTATAGAAATAAGATGGAATAATAAATCACTAGCTGAGTGAAAATTGTATTTTCCACCTGATTTTTCATCAGCGCATTGGATTACAAGGTGTTGGTTTTTAAATAAACTGATTGTAATTGCCCTTGGTTGTGAAAAGAGAATAAGCCTAAGAAGGTAGTAAAAACTGATCTGTTGACAAGGCAGAAGTTGCTTCATATGAGCTTCTTATTTATCAGATCAATGACAAAATGGAAGAAATTGTATATTATATGTGAAGAATATAGCTCTTGGAAAGGTAAACACAGATGTGCAAGTGAGAGGTACAGAATATTGTGACATAAGTGTTGAGAATGGGAAGACAGTGATACAGCAGTCGAGGACTTGTTTTTTGTTTGTTGCTTTCTCTTACATAGTTTTGTATAAAATCAGTAAAGAGGAGATTCTCCACTATGCAAGATGCTTTCCTACTGAACTTGCGTTTGGACTTGGACTACCACTGTACTTGTGTTTGGACACACTGGGGAAAGTGTTTGAGGGTCTTGAAAATATACCTAATACAGATTCAATCTGGAAACACTGCAAGCTGCTGTAGAGATTTATGAAAATGTGTTCATCTATGAAGGAAAAACTGTAATACTGAGAATTTCCTGAAATACATTTTAATATTCTTCACTGCCTAGATTTTTTTGTTAAATTCCCCTAAAAATTTCTGCAATTAGTTTTGGGATACCTGGGAAATCCCCTCTAGTTTCTGGAATGTAACCACACCATCTCTGCAAAACAGCCTTTTTATTTTCCATAGCCCTTAGAAAACAAGTTCTGTCTGTCCCTATTGAATTTTTCTTTCTACAAAATATGTCTTCCCCTAACAATGCTTTAGAATTATCAGGAGAAGACAATGATGTTCCAGGCAAACCATCAGATGGACATTTTACTTTGAAAAGCACAGGCTTCTCTATGCAGAATTCTCCCTGCTGTGCTTATATAAATATAGTTTTAAACACCAGAGTTATGTGAATATTTTTTTATAATGCTGATCAAGTGGCATAATTTATCAAAAGTCAAGCAAATCAGATGTAATGGGAGGTATCATCTATTCTCATTACAGAAGAACATAATCAATCAGCTGAGAACTCTTGTGATCAACTGGATAATTAGTGTTATTACAGGTGCAACTTTAAGTACCTCAAGTTTTGTGACTAACTAGATAAAATATTTCACTAATGTTGAAGTATTAACAAGAGGAATTTAGTCCTGCTTGCCTGCTTTTCTTGGCTGAGCTTGCATTATTAAAAATGTTACTTTTCTTAATTTATTAAGCTAAATACATTGCATCCTAACCTGCTGAGGGTTTCCGCTATGATTATATTGTTATTATTTGTATAAAAAGAAGAAAAAGGGGGTTTCCTTTTATTAATTTTGGGTTTACATTATCTTATAAGACTTCCTAAAATAATAGAGCAGATTATTTTTTAATATCTCATTTTATAATTCAGTATGGACAAAGAAGGCATTCAGATTACTGAGCACAGTTACGTCTGAAGCAACCCCACTATGCCACATTTATACTAGTTACATTATTCAAACTTATAGAGTGAGGAAATATTCAGGCCCAGATTCTCAGCTATGATTCTGCCAACAGTCCTACCGGGCTGATGCAGCAGCTAGGAATTATGGGGGTGTATGGATTCCCCAATAGAGTTGGTTGCAAATATTTTCATGGAAAGTTTGTCCCTGTATTTTGTCATTTCAAAATTCAACACATCAGCCATCTCCTCTATACCAGCAGCAGGCAGGTGGTGACTTAGAAGCTGCAATGTGGAAACTTGTCCTGAGCATCAGAGATCCCTAGCAGTTGAGATCCCCATACAGTAGATTATTTGTAACAGTGTCATAGGATGGGTCATCTGCAAGGACTGAATTTGGGACCTCTGGATCTAAAAGCATGACCCTCTACTGTTTGACAGATAGTAGCAGACCCATAAACCTGTTAAGTGTCCAACTATAAAAGGGAAACAAAGACTTGCACACAGGTAATGTAGCTCTACACCGCCTGTGATCCCCATATGCCATGATGATCTTCCCTGGTCTAGATCACCCCTCTTTGGGGTTATTTTCCACAGGCACTCTAGTGCTGTGCAGCTGCACTGGGCCTCAGTTTATACAGCGACACAGTTGGAAATAGTTGATTCAAATAAGTAAGTCTGAGAATATTATTCCTATCAGGTGAAGAAACAAAAATATCAGTCTTCCAAATACATATGTGTCATATAATTTAAGATCTGCTGTGCTTACAAGTGCATCGTAGGCGTAGAGTACCCCATCTACCATAGTAAAGACTACATATCCAGGCCTGCTTCCTCTCTTCATTGTGATGAGATGGGTGAAACTCAAAGTTGCATTCAGATAAATATCCAAAATTCCTGATTATCTGAACTTCATGTTGGGATATGCCCTCAATGTGAGTTAACCCTCAGTTCTTCCACTGGACACAATCCATCAGCAAACCCTAGCTCCTCTTTCCGCTAAGTCTCCCTTCAGCAGTAGCACCCTTGGTGAGATCCATTTTTTCATCATCTGGTGGCCGGTCTTTTTTGAGAGAGGGCTGTGCAATTCACCCCATTGAAGGAGGACCCTCTGCTAGAGTGAGGAGAGGACCCCATGGCCTGTGCTGAAACAGTCCTGCTATTAGGGATAAATTAAATGGTAAAGGAGCCTTTGTATTGGTGAAGGTGCAAAAGACATACCAAATTGAATTGACTCTCAATAAAAATTTGAATTCATTTCTTTCTTGGCCAGATTAATTTGTTTATATTTAGTTTCTATCAACAAAGCAATCTAAATGTTGTACTATAAAACAGACCTTAGGCATTTTATTGGATTCTGGCTAGGGACATTCCTTCTTGTGTCTGAAATTCTCCTTGGCCAATTTATGATACTAAGTTATAGCTGAGTAGCTTTGTAATGGATGCATTTCAATGGTTCAGAAATTTGTTCAGGTCAGATAAGTGGTTATCTGAAGCTGATATCCATCTCCTTTGTTCAAAATAAGGCCAGAATTCTTGAAAGAGTGGGCTCCCAGCATTGCCAGACATTTTGATTTCCTTTCTTATGATATTTTAGCTGTAAACAACGAGAGAACAGTTTCCTTTCAATATTAGTGCACCTCTGCTTCTGCTCCTGGCCAAAGCCAAGAAGTGAAAAGGTGTGTTGGAAAGTAAGTGAAACATTAACCCAACATATTCAAACCTTGGTTCCGTTCTAATTTGGGGTAAATTTTTACTCAGTTGTATCTGATTTTCTAATCCCAAATGAAAGTTTCAATAATTAGAATCTAGAAATAATTAGAACAAAAAGCTGAGTCCCAGTTCTTTGCTCCCTTACATGGATGTGTAGTGGCTCAGTGCAGGGACCCTCCCACTCTGGGTCCTCGGGAGGCCACCCCGCCTTACTACATCACTGATACGTCGGCCGCCATGGGGAATGAAGCGGTCTCTGCTCACAGCTGGGGCTCAGGCCTGGGCTCAGGCTGGGCAGGAAACAAACAGTCAATTGGCCCCAGCCTTGGATCAAGGCAGGACAACAAAAAGTCTGGGGCTCAGGCCTGTGTGCAGGCCAAGCAGCAAATAAACAGTCAGTTAACCCAGGCCCTGGATCAAAGCGGGGAAACCCAGAGTCTGAGGCTCAGGCTTCTGGTGTGGGGAAGGGGAGACTGCCACCCCTGGGTTGGGGTGGCAGGAGGGACGCAGACCCACCCACTCCACTGTGTCCCGGCCCAAGGCCCTAGCAGTGACAAAGAACTTTGTTACTGGGTCAGCAGGGATCCACGCCACAACATGCTGACTCACCCTCTGTCAGCGTTGAGGCCAGAGGGGTCTGCTACCCCTGGGCCACTTCCACACTTCCCTTCTTGGTGTTGCCATGAGGAGGGGTCGAGGTTGATGATGGCTTCCAGGACCACAAGCAAGTCTTTGGTGGTCTGATCTGTCGGTGGTCCGGGCCAGCCGTCTTCTCCCTCCGGGGTCAGGTCTGATGGCAGTCTGGGCGGTCAGGGCCAGTTGTCTGCTTCCTCCAAGTCTGAATCAGCTGGCAGCCCCGGCGGCCCAGGCCAGTCCTCTGCTCCCTCGGCACCCTCCGCCGCTTCCCAGTTCAGGAGGCCACGGGAGGCATCTGGTCTCTCCAGTGGTTGCCTCCCTATTGAGATTTCTGGGCTGCCTTTACATACTTTCTGCCCCTCCCACCCACTTCCTGGAGGAGAGGCAACTAGGCCCTGGTTCCGCCCACTGGGCTCAGTGTGGGGGTCCTCCCACTCCGGGTCCTCGGGAGGCCACCCCGCCTCACTACAGGGTGCAATTCTCATTGACTTCAAAACTTGGCCAGTATTCTGCCTCATTAACAGAAGTAAGAAAAATTAGTCAGAGCAATGCTCCAATTCTGTATACTCACAACTGGATAATATGAATGCCATGGGTGTTCACATTAACAAAATTACTTGATCTTTGCCATAACCATAATAAAATGGGAGATTTGCTGGAAAGTGCTGCTTTAGGGCTTTGTCTTGGGTGCTGTTATTAGCACACTATTGTATAATGACATTCCAGTCTAAAGACATTTTATTTACCCGTAGCACTTTAAAAGAAAAAAACTTTTGACATTTAAAGCATGAGAAGCACATTTACCTCCACAGAGGTTTGCTGAAGCATAACTATTTCAAAGCTACATGAACTCCCTTACCTTTGGTCATGTTGATAATCACAAGGCCCTTTTCTATTTGGAGTTACTATGGTTACAGCTGCACAGAAGATGTGAGTTGTACTGTGGTGTGTGGGGATTTTTTTTATAAAAATAGATATTAACCATCAGCTAGAGCAGTTCTGGCACCTTACAAAATCACCACATTGTGTGTTTAAAAAGATAATTCATAAAAACAATGGTAAGATATTTCATAAACGGTGTGTAAATAATGTAAATTTAAAATATCTTTGTAATTAAAATATTTTGTTGATGCTTTCTCCCTTTTTCTCATTGAGCTAAGCCATGAGTAGGATGGGTGACTAGCAGTGTCAGGACTGTACAATTAAAATGGGACCTGTTATTTTTAGAGAAAAGCCTTTTCTGTATGGGTGGTTTAATTGGGTTGTCTCTCATCTTATTTTCTTCCAATTTGTCATTGAACTGCCTGTTAGGATCTGGGCTTATCAGATATGACAGATGGTTGTTACCTTTGTTATAATCAGAAGATGAAGAAGAGACAATGGCAGTCCCTTTGATCATTGTTTCAACTATAGGTATTTAATATTTCATTTTATATACAGTTTAGTTTCTTTTATTTTGATCCTCTTTTAACTAAATCACATATACTGATCTCATTTATTTTCTGGCTCCACTTTCTGGGTCTCCTAGTTCTTTTCAGCAACAGAACAACAAGAAAGTATTGGATATTGTTAGTCTGAATATTGCTGTGATTTCTTGACATTTCAAGAATGTTTTTACAGGAAATTAATTACAGAAAGTTACAGGAAATTAATAGCAAGCGTAGCTGTTCCCAGGTATGCCAAAAATATCCTTTATAAACCAACTTAATAGACACCTGTGTTGACTTGGGTAGGGCCAAGATTGTGCTAGATTGAGCATTTGCTACCATGTCACCTCAGGCCATGAAATACAGGAAAGAGAGAACCAGATTTGACTTAGATCAAATACTAAGAAATTCCCAGAAGTTCATCAGCTTAGGTTTCCTGTCACCGTATGTTTTAATGAAGATCATCAATGTGTTGGGAATCAGGACATGAATATGTCATCTGCACTTATGGCAGTGTTTTTTACTTCATCAAAAAAGTATTTGTGTGCAGTTCTCAAGGCAATATCTATCTATCTATCTATCTATCTATCTATCTATCTATCTATCTATCTATCTATCTATCCCTCCACTTATACTTACATGGCTATCAGAGAGCAAAATTTCAATCCTGAAATATGCTAAGTTCTTTAAGCAAAAGTAGTTTGACTTTTGCATACTCACTATAAAGTATTTGGGGATGTACCTTGATTATTTATCATCCTACATAAAACTCAGCTCTATCTATTCTTAAATGTCTTCCAAAAGCAACACAGTGTAGTATCTAATACCATGTTTTACTTCTAAGTATAAGATAAAACTATGGCGTCACAGATTTACTGTGATAACTGTTGGCAAATGACTTTTTAAAGGAGATCATTCTACATTCTAAAAAGCATTCTCACTGTAGTATAATTTAAAATATCATCTCCCAGGTATCCAAGTACTGATAAGTTATTTTAGTAGGTCCATGCATCATCCTGATTACTACTTACATGCACATATGGTTTTCTGAGTAACAGCCATGTTAGTCTGTATTCGCAAAAAGAAAAGGAGTACTTGTGGCACCTTAGAGACTAACCAATTTATTTGAGCATAAGCTTTCGTGAGCTACAGTTCACTTCATCGGACGCATACTGTGGATTCTACACTTTCCACAGTATGCATCCGATGAAGTGAGCTGTAGCTCACGAAAGCTTATGCTCAAATAAATTGGTTAGTCTCTAAGGTGCCACAAGTACTCCTTTTCTTTATATGGTCTTCTGTAAGCAGCTCACAATTAATCCCGTGTCCTGCCATCCAGCAGAAGGACTCTGTAGAATGAGGGGAAAAAAAGTAAACGCTATAAAAATAGATATATAAATCTCACATTAACTCCAGTTCAAATTATTGCAAATTCTGATTCAAAATAATCATATAGAATATCTTTGAGTCCTTAACCCAGGTCAATATGAAATCCAAGCCATTGTAGTTTACAACTCCAGAACTCCTAGCTGAGAGACTGCTAGAATCTATCCTAGGCTAGACAACAATCTGGTCATCTACACTTTTAAGTCTTATCTTTTCTTCTTCTCATATTTTGAGAGAGCTTGTTGGTGTGGTGATTTAATGGCTGTAATGTTTGTTTTGATTCTTCTCTATCCTTTTATTCATTTTGTTTGAAGAGGTGCTTAGAGAGATTTCTCTGTGCAGCCTGGATTCTTGATTCCTTACATTGGTTTTATCTGGGTTTACTTGTCCTTTAAAGCTGGTGGCAGAATCCTCCAGGACCAACATTAGTTGTTCTCGGGGGGCCTTTCTGTGCGACAGAGGGCACAGTTATTTCATAAATTCAAAGGCCAAAAGGGACGACTGTGGGCATCTAGTGTGCTTTCTGGTATGACACAGGCCCTAGAACTTCTCCAGAATATTTCTTAGAGCAGATCTTTTAGAAAAATATACAATCTTGATTTAAAAATTCCCAGTGATGGAGAATCCACCACAACCCTTGGTAAGTTGTTCTAGTGGTTAATTACCCTCACTGTTAAAAATGTATGTCTTATTTCCAGGAAGAATTTATCTAGCTTCAACTTCCAGCCATTGGATCATGCTGTACCTTTCTCTGCCAGATTGCAGAGCTCATTATTAAATACTTATTCACCATGTACATACTGATAGATTGTGATTAAATAACTCCTTAACCTTCTCTCTGTTAAAATAAATAGATTATGCTTCTTGTGTCTATGGCTGTATGGCATGTTTTCGAATCCTTTAATCATTCTTGTGGCTATTCTCTGAACCCCCTCCAATTTATCAACATCCTTCCTGAATAGCGGACACCAGGACTAGTCAGAAGTGCCAGCTTGAGATTCCCCTGTTTATACATCCTAATACACCAGAATATTACGTAGCAGAATATTTCAACAGTCACCCATCCCTTAGATCATTGTTTTTTACACAGTAGTCTTGTCTGCTTGGAGCTCTTTGTTAAAATGTCTCACCACTGAGCTAGTGCTGGTGCCCCTCCCCCGGGTGGAAACAACAGCCGTTGGCAGTTTTACTAAGCGGAAGGTTAGATGGCACAGTGGTTAATAATGTTGGCAGGCAATCTGCAATGGTGAAAGATTGTAACGACAATGTCACTGTAAGCCCAGCCTGTGAGACTCTTCCCTAAGGAAATTCCAGACTTTTCTAGTGTATGGTCAAGTCCGGGGGAAACAGGGGAGAGAGGGGGCACTTGAAAAAGGCAAAACCGAGCCTAGCCCTGAATGTTCAATACCAAGTATAGATGGTGGCTTCTTGCTTGCTAAGTGGAAATGGGACAGCAAGAGAGAACACACTCCCCCATCCAAAAACTATCATATACCTTCCAATGCAGCAGCATTTTCATTAGTTCCCAGTAAGATTCCTTTCCTTTCCTTTGTTTCCACTCCTCATTTATAAGTTGCTTTATTAGGGGAGGCCAAAGTGGTGTATGGGAACTTTGCTTTAGAACAACATTCCTATGTGGAACTCAGGATCAACTAGAAATACAGGTGCACATGGGTTAAAATCCACACCTCATCATGCAGCCCTCAGCATCAACTACTACAGCTCTTTGATTTCATGCCCAGAATAAGGGAATCTTTCTAGAAACCCACTGATACCCAATGAAGGAACTGAACAGACATTCAGTGCTCATTTCCTCTCTGGTTTTCTATCTCATGTAGGCTCTCTTTTTGCAGTCTCACAGCCAATCATTACAGGGTCTCTCCTCTGTTGTTGGTTCCAAAGAAGCCCTATCGGTATTGGATCTGGAATTTAATAAACTTTGAGGGAGAAGCGGTGGAGTCAGTGTGGCAATTTGTGATTTAGGAAAGAAATCCATCCAGGTCACTAAGGGCTTGTCACTTAAAATGCTACAGCAGCACAGCTCCAACACTGCATCTGCACCACTTCAGTGTAGACACTTCCTATGACTGTGGCAAGGGTTCTCCTGTTGGCCTAATTATCCACCTCCCCAAAAGACAGTACCTAGGTTGACAGGAGAATTCTTCCATCAACCTAGTGCTGTCTACACAGGGACTTAGGTTAGCTTAACTGCGTTGCTCAGGGATGTGAATTATTCACACCCGTGAGCAACATAGCTGTAAAGTTGACCTAATTTTCTAGTGCTGTCTACATGAGGACTTAAATTGGCTTAACTACGTTGCTCAGGGATGTGAATTATTTGCACCCCTGAGCAGTGTAGCTGGGTTAACGCAGTTTTCTAGCATAGACCAACCCTTGAACACTGTTGGAATTTTCCTCTCCCCTCACTATTCAGGGATTGCTGGGAAATGCTGTTCCATGGCATTCAATCAATAGCCTTGGTTCAGGGACAGGGCATGTTGCAAAAAGGGTCTATCTAAACTCTGCCTTCTCTTCAGATGTGGAAGAAACATTGAAAGAGCTGGATAGGCTAAGAAGTCTCTCCCAGAAGAAGGGGCAAGCGATTCATTATTCTGTTGATTTCTTCATTATTTTCATGCATTTTAGGTTATGTCTACAGTAGCACTTTTGTCTGTATAACTTATGTCGCTCAGGGCTGTGAAAAAACACACCCCTGAGCGACATACGTTACACCGACAGAAGTGCTGGTGTGCACAGCACTATGTCGGCAGGAGATGCTCTCCCACCACACATTAGGGGTGGTTTAATTATGTCTACGGGAGACCTCTCTCCCGTCAGCATAGAGCGGCTACATTGGTACAGCTGTGCCACTGTAAGCTCTCCAGTATAGATATGGTCTTCATTTCATTTGACTAGACTTGGAGTCAGATCCCTCTAGAGAGGGGCTCTGATAACTTCCAGAAGGCTGGGGGAGGAAGATACTTGAAAAGGGAAAAAAAATTGTTTGTTTTCTTGGAAATAACTTCATTGGTGTGGATCTTTGTTTGGTTTGGCCTACCACACCTATATAAACTTTGCTGTTGGATTCTTGGTTACTGTTTACTTTTCCTATTACTATTTCCCAGTTTCTGCATTTAAGACCTTGCCGATAACTTAATATTGGAAGTGGCAAATGCTTGTTTTCACAGATATGGGAGACGGAATCATTTTCTATGGAATAGGGCATCCAGAATAGTACTTCAAAGCTGCTGTGTTAATCTGGATCATGGTACATAAAACCCCATAGGAGAAGTGAACATCATAATTGGGACTCTAAACTAATATTAGATTCCAAACACTCCCGTTGCTAACACCTGTTGAAAAATCCTTTTAGCAGTGGTTTCAGTTCTACCAATATTCTGTACATAAGGTCCAAAATTCTAGAAAGAGAAAAAAATCACCCACACAAAGCAAACGTTAGTTTGTGAATCTTCAGTGGTAGCTTTAGTGTAAAAATTCCCTTTTCTGAAATGTCAGATGTAAACCTGAAACCCTGGGGGCACTTCTAAACTTCAGGATTCCTATGCTATGAAGATTTAGTCAATTGCACAATTATGTACCAGAATGTACCAGTGAAGCAAATGCAGTGAGATACTGCATAATTTTCCAAACATACAAATCATTAGGAAGCTTTATGTTAAACTTTTGGTTGAAAGGGAAACCTCTGTTTGTTTCATGAAAACAGTGAATATGAATAGTAATACAGAGCATATGCACAATACTTTTCACCCATAGAACTCAAAGCACCTTACAAAGATGGGTCAGCATTATTATGCTCTGTTTACAGATAGGGAAACAGAAACACAAAGTGACTTGCCCAACATCAGTTTCCTTCTGACCCAAATTGAATGAGTTATTTCATCAGTAATCTCAAAATATAAATACAAGTTTTTAGGAAAAAAATGTTAAAATTAATGTCACTAAAGTTGTTTATAAACATCAAAGAATTAAGCCTCACAATCTATTTGGGAGATGGGTAAGTATTAACAATGACTTGTTCATGGATAGGTAAATTGGGGTTCAGATCACACAGAAGGTCCATGGGAGAGCCAGGGATCATCCCTGAGTCTCCTTACCTCCAATTCTGTGTTTTAGTCACAAGACTATTTCCCTCATATTAGGGGTAATCAAAGGTATAGTTTTAGTTTGTGTGGCTGAAATGTGGCAGGGAGGGAGTGGTCATTTCTAGTTTATGTAAAGCATGACTCTTAAAGTTATTGCTGGATTTAGGGAACTGGTGTACTTAAATGTATCCCTTTTCTAATGTATTTCATTCAATTAATGGGCAAACTGTCATGTTATATTGTTTAGATGTTAAAACATGCTTATCAAAACTCGTTCCCTTCCATTTAGCTCATTAGCTATTCTAAAATTATGAGAATAACAAGCTTACTTTGCTCTGTATGTTTCCTTCTAGTGACAGTTCTGGCTATTTTCCACGAGCTGCATGTGGATACAGATCTGTATACCCTCCTTTTTGGAGAGAGTGTCCTAAATGATGCTGTGGCTATAGTTCTCACATAGTAAGTACAAACATCTGTATTCCTTAAACAATGAAATAACTCTGAATTGTCTTGGTAAATAGCTCTCTCCAGACAAATATCAATGGAGAGTTTAAAGATTGCATTAAAGGCGTAAACTTCTGGAAATGTAATTGGTGCATTAAGTACTCAATTTCCAACGTTAATGGGATATGTGTGTCTGAACTGCCATTTTTGGTTGTGAATACTTAGCCCAGAAAGCAATAAATGTTTTAAATGTGTATATTAAATCTGATTAATGTTCTACTCTAAACAATGTGTCTGAATGGAGTTGTGCTACTAGATCCTGTAAACATGGGAGGTTTGCCAGATTGGAGGCAGAAGTTCAGGACCAGAAGCTATCTCATACTCTTTTTTTCTGCAATCTATTGTTTTCCGAGGCAAAACCACAAAGCAGTGCAGCATAGTACTGCTTATCTCCCTGTGTCTATTAAAACCAGCAGGCTTTCAGCCAGTAAATGTAAGATAATATTGCATAGCACCTTTCATTCCCAAGGATCTTAAAGCACTTCACAAATGATGGGCTACATTTACCCTGGGTTTATGCTGCCATATAAACACAAATGCTAAGTACGTGATTAGAAGGTTCCCAAGTTGGCTTCAACTGCCATGTCTCTCACAGCCTATCATTCTTTGGACCATTGCTAAAAAATTAAAACAACCACCCCACAGCACACTCAGAATGTGCTCTTCAAAGTTTCATAACTTTGCCAAATCAAACCTGATTTTCATCAGCATGCCAAAAGATACTTCTCCTCAGTGAAGACTATTTTCCTGCTAAATGTCTTCCTTGGACACTACAGCTGTTCAAAGACAGATTACAAGATTTTTTTTTATATATTGTGAAACATTTTTTCCCCTCTCTCTTTATATTCAATGACATATTAACTTATTTTTTTCCTGAAACTATCCAGAAATATTTAACAAGGCAGTTACCAAGTCTGGAAAATTTACAATCATATAGATCAGGGGTGGGCAAACTATGGCCCGGGGGCCATCCAGACGTTTTAATCCGGCCCTTGAGCTTCTGCCAGGAAGTAGGGTCCGGAGCTTGCCCCGTTCTGGTGCTCCAGCTGGGGAGCAGCGTCAGGGTCTTGCCCACTCCATATGGCTCTCGGAAGCAGTGGCATTTCCACCCTGCAGCTCCTACTCGTAGGGGCAACCAGGAGGCTCCGCATGCTGCCCCCACCCCAAGTGCTGCCCCCGCAGCTCCTATTGGCCGGGAACCTCAGCCAATGGGAGCTGCAGGGGTGGCACCTGTGGACAGGGAGTGTGCAGAGCCACCTGACTGCACCTCCCAGTAAGAGCCAGCGGGGGGATATGCCACTGTTCCTGGGAGCTGCTTGAGGTAAGCGCTGCCTGGAACCTGCCCCTCTAACCCCTTTCCGTGCCCCAGCCCTGATCCCCCTCCCACCCTCTGAACCCCTCAGTCCTAGGCCGGAGCACCCTCCTGAACCCCCAACTCCTCATCCCAAACCCCACCCCAGAACCCAATTGTTAGGGGGCTTATTCCTTCACCCACTTACTTCCCTGGTCCTTCTCGCATGAACAGAGAACAACAATACCCGAAGTCCGAAGGTGCAAACAATTCGATGTTTATTGGGGTGAACTTCCAGCAAGCTTAAATACAAGTTCCTTTTTTCCTTATTTTCGAATCCCAACTTACTTCCTGTTTGCCCCTAATTTATATAGTAATATTCTTAGCTATACCTTAACCAATCATTCTACTAAAATTTAACTAACCAATCCTAACATGGATTAGCTAACCAATTATATCCCACCACCTTAATTAGTTTACACCCAGCAAAATTAATTATACAGCAGACAGAAGCAATCACAGAACCAGACAGAGACCATGCCAATAAACAATAGCAAAGTGGGAACTATAATGACAAAACAATACAGAAGTGAGGATTTCACAACTACATCTGTAAAGACATAAGAGTTTCCCAGCTGTGTCTATTGATAAGTGAGTTCTTACCAGACAGAAAACTATCAACCTCAATTTCCTTTTACAGCTTCTAGGCACTTCCCTTTCTCTGGAGGTGATAGGCACTATAAGGACAGGATTAAATTCCTAACAGCCCAATAGCACCTTATTTCAATGTGACTAGTTTGGAATGTGAGGATGTGACCATTCACTTCCCAGCTTATGGCTGCCTCTGTCGCTTAGCCAAAGGCCTTAGCCTAAGAACAGGGCCTCAGACTGTCACAGTAAGAGAAGGCCCTTACACTGGCAGACAGTGATTTTGATTCTTTCTTTTATACCTCTAACTAGCCAAGTGATAGGAATACACCTAAATTCTTAGAGTATAGGCCTTTACAGACAGGCCTGAATATCTATATCCTAA
This sequence comes from Lepidochelys kempii, assembly GCF_965140285.1. NCBI lineage: Eukaryota > Metazoa > Chordata > Testudines > Cheloniidae > Lepidochelys > Lepidochelys kempii. The sequence goes on from NC_136388.1 coordinate 31,661,719, forward strand.
CACCAATCCCCATTTCATGAGCATTCATGACCTGCCATACAGTTTCCATACCAATATGTGGCCCTCGGGCCAAAAAGTTTGCCCACCCCGATATAGATAAAAGATTTGAAACATAAGCAACTGAAAATAGGGGGCTAGTACAGAAATATTCCAGCAACCTTAGATATTACTCTCACTACATGCTCTAGCTATATTAAAATATGAAAATAACTGACAAGTGAGTGAACAAGGCCCTGGTTCAGGAAAGCAATCCTATTCTGGAATGCAATTAAGCACGTATTTAACTTCTGTTGACGTCATTATAAGTTATGTGCATGCTTAAAGTCAAGCCTGGATAAAACTAAGCACATGTTTAAGTCTTTCTTGAGTCTGGGCTATAATGCAGCCACCTCTGGGATGGAACACAGCAACTGTCTGATAACGCACAGCAATACTACTCAGAAGTGCTTAAAGGACAAGGCATGTAGAAGAATTTCATATCCTCTTTAAGTTGTAAAGTGAGTTTTGGTAGATAGTATGTAATGAACCAAACTGGGGATTTTTCTCCTTTGTTATGACAGCTTGTTTTCACAGCCAGTACATAATTCTTGCTAGATATGTAAGATTAGTGTTAATACTCCTATTTAATTGTTCATTATCTAAATACCAGTCCTCTTACATTCACCTACACTTAAGCTCTGCTTTTGTTTTCAGAGCAAGAACAACATTTCCATCTACTGTCAAGGGTGTGAGCACACAATCTGATGCTTAAATGTAGCACAGATGTCACATTCAGTTAAGGTAGTCAGAACGTGTAACTTAACAGAGTATCTATTGTACCAGAAAACAAAATGGACAGAGGGAAATTTAAATCAGAGACTAGAAAAACTGAAAGAATTGTCACAAAATAAAAGCACACAGTTAAAACAGGAATCTACTGTACTAACCAAACTTATAAGAAATACTCAGATGGTAAAGTCTGGGTTTCTTTCTTTGATTCTGTTTTATTTGAGCTGAGCTAGTGCAGGATTTCCTAGTGAATAGCCATGTAACCCTTAAACCTAGAAGCAACTCAAACAAACAAACAAACAAAAAAAGCCAGAATTTGTAAAGTATCATTCGTTTTCAGCAGTTGGACTGCCAAATCACATATACTTCTTCAACGGTCAAACTCTGAGGAACCACTAAATACAACACAAACCTCAAAAGCACAGCAATATTGTATAGTCCACAAGTCAGGAGTTTCTAACACCTCCGCTTTTCCCTGTACACAAATACAGGTCATAGGGTTTAGTTCATATATCTGCAAGTGGAGACTGAAGATAGATAGGAGTATGACAGGTTTCAGAGTAGCAGCTGTGTTAGTCTGTATCCGCAAAAAGAAACAGAGTACTTGTGGCACCTTATTTAAATTTAAATAAATTTGTTAGTCTCTAAGATGCCACAAGTACTCCGTTTCTTTTTGCTGATAGGAGTATGCTTGCCATAAACACTGTTTTTTCTTCAGAGCTTTCTCATCTGTTTTTCTCTGTTTCTGACAGATTGTAACCCTAGTCTCTGCAGTAGGATCTGTTTACACTAGCAAGCTAATATATTTTTCTGTATATTTTCAGTAGTGAAATTTGCATCAGACAGTAAAGGAAATTCCTACACTTCTATAGATGACGTTGAAAAGAATCTGGGAGATGTTTAATTTCTAGCCTAAATAATGAGTTGTTGTACCAGTTGTGTAAACCTCAACCCTACCATGATCTTCTTTCCTGCGGGCTTTTAAGTAAAGATGTACTGCTGATAACATCAACTTCAGTGAGTTAGCACCCCAGTAAATCAAACAGCTTCCTTCTAGTTGCATGCGGAAGTATTGTGTTCTAGTGTTAAGAAAGTGCAGCAACTTTCATCCCATGGCACAGACACCATTTTATTTTTACTTTTTGAAAGTGTTACTCAATGTTTTTGCGATGTGGTGCAGTGACAATGATGTATAATGTATAATTAGACTGGCAGCAGAATATTTAAAAATGTGAAGCTCTATACACAGAAAGGATCCGTAGTAATAGTATAGTGCGATGCTTGTTCGTATATTATTTAATGAGTAAAGAGAAGAGAGAATAAAAGAGGGGCTGCAAAATGGGTTTCATCAGACAGCTGAAGAAACCCTAAATGTCTGCAAGCCTGACTCATTTTAAATGCTAAGGGGGATCTTACATTTATGCATATTGCCTCTTACCCCAGAGGATCCCAAAGTGCTTAAAAATGATTTGCCTGACTCTTGGCAGGTTCAATATGGGTTGGGAGGAGAGAGGGAAGGTTCAGTGTTCCTCCAGCTCCACTTCACCTACTTATGGACAGACAAACATGACATGGCTGCTTGTCCTTCCTGAATGGAAGGGACTGCCTATTGCACACTAATAGGAGTCATGTTGGGACAGGTTTGCTCCCCCTATATTTCTCCTCTTTTATGCATCAGTCAGTGAGAGGAGGACAGTACTCAGATGAGCTCACATGAGACCTTTTGTACCCATTTAGTAAGTGACGCTACTCAGTGTGCTACCACATGAAGGATTCCACCTGTCTTTAAATAACATAGGCCCGATACCTCCAGATACCATCCGCATGAGCACTTCAGCTCCCCCACCAGCAGAAGCAGCTTTCCAGTGTGGGGTTGCCAGGTGTCAACTTTTCGACTGGAAAATCTGATCAAAAAGGGACCTTGGCAGCTCCAATCAGCACCACTGACCAGGCCGTTAAAAGTCCAGTTGGTGGCACAGCAGGACTGGCTCCACACGGCTCCCGGAAAGTGACTGGCATTTCCCTCTGATTCCTAGGTAGAGGGGCAGCCATGGGGTCTTTGTGCAGGAACCACGGCCAATTGGAGTTGTGGGGGTGGCGCCTGTGGGCAGAAGCAGGGCACAGAGCCTCCTGGCTGCCCCTCTGCCTCGGAGCTGGAGATACATGTCACCACTTCCTGGGAGCTGCCTGAGGTCAGAGTTGCCCAGAGCCCACACTCCAAACCCCCGCCCACAGCCAAACTCCCTCCCAGAGCCTGCAACCTCTTTTGCACCCAACCCCCCTGCACCAGCCCGGAGCCCCCTCCTGTACCCCAAACTCTTCATTCCTGACCCCATCCCAAAGATCACCCCCCCACTGGAGTCCTCACCCCCTCTCACACCCCAACTGCCTACCCCAGCCCGGAACCCCCTCCCACACTCTGAACCCTGCATTTCTGGCCCACTCAAGCTGGCGCCTCCAGCCTAGAGCCTGTAGACCCTCCCACATCCCTGCCCCAGCCCTGAGCCCCCTCCCACACTCCAAACCCCTTGGCCTCAGGTCAGAGTCCCCTCCAGCATCCCAAATCCCTCAGCCATGGCCCCTCCCCAGAGCCTGCCCCCCCCCAGCCAGAGCTCTTATCCCTTCCCACACCCCAACTCCCTGCCCCAGCCTGATGAAAATGAGCAAGTGAGCGAAGGTGGGAGAGAGCAAGTGACGGAGGAAGAGGGGATGGAGTGAGCAGGGGTGAGGCCTCAGAAAAGGGGTGGGGAGGGGGCGGGGACTTGAGGAAGGGGCAGGGTAAGGGTGTTCGGTTTTCTGCAATTAGAACACTGGCAACCCTATGGGCCAGTGGCCCTTAGAACCATATTTTAATCTATATAGTTTTATAGTTTCCTTGGTAATGAATGCTATACAGTTACTCCCCACTTAACGTCCTCTCGCTTAACATTGTTTCGATCTTACGTCCCCGCTCCATTACAGAACATGCTCCGTTTAAAGTTGTGCAATGCTCCACTATAACATTGTTTAGCTGCCTGCTTTGTCCACAGCTGGCAGCCCCCCTATCAACTCCCCTACGCACCCCCTCCACCCAGTGCCTCCTGCCCACCGGCAGATCTCGCGGATCAGCACCTTCCCCCTCCTCCCCCCGCCTCCTGCCCGCAGCAATCAGCTGGCTTGTGGCATTCAGGAGGCGGGGGTAGGGGGAGGAGTGAGGATGTGGCGTGCAGAGTAAAGGGGGAGGGAGGAGAAGAGATGGTTTAAGGGTGGGGGCTTGGGGGAAAGGGTGGAGTGGGCGGCCCGAGGGTTGAGCCCCCCACACCGGTGCACCTCCCAACTATAATAATGTACTGTATGCACAGTGTGTTTGTAAACACATAGCACATGCACACTACCCTCCCCCCGCCCTTTTTTTTTTTTTGCCAGAGAAGGTGGGCCTGGGCAAATATATAACATTCCATTGTTGTTTGTTTTATCTGAAAATTCTGCCCTGGTAAGAAAGTAATGGAACCTGTTCATTTTTCTGCAGTGACATAATGAACTTTCATGGGTTTCTTTATGAAGTTGTACATTTCCAAGTAGCTTGTAATGATGAAGAAATCTCATTTTCAAAGCCTCTGAAAACCTCTGAAAAAAAGAGCTCTTGTCTTACATTACATGGATTCCAAGTCCATTTTTCAAGATTTGACTGCAGGATTTGACATTATTTCTAGCCTGTGGGTAATAAATGAGCTGTCCTCATATACTAGACTCCTTTTAATAGTTTAAAAGAGACTGAAATTTATGGGCAATAATTTGCAGATTGTGATTCTTCTCATTTTGCTTGGGTCTTCTCTCATCAGGTCAAAAATGATAGAGTTTATCCATTACCACATGGTAACCCCAAAAAGGAGAAATTTCAACCACTTAGTATAGGCCAGTAGCAGGGGCTCACAGTGTTGAGGGTCTATGCTATGGAGAAAGGGGGCGGCAAATTTGCACAGCTTTATTTGTGATTAAAGGGATGACTTACCCAAAATATAGGCAGACTTCCTTTAAACAGGGGGATTGTTTTTTTGTTGAAGTTTTAGTTTCATGGTTCCCTCTGAGTCCTTCAAAGTGATACAAATTCATCCAGTGAGCATGTTCCCCCTAGTGTAGTAATACTGTGTACAAGTAGATGCCATGCTCAAGCCATTTATTCTTGCCATGAGTTCACTGGAATCTTGTATGGGATTTTCTAAAATCACACGGGGAAAATAATGAAGCACTGTTACTCAAAGTGTGGATCAGCTTCCAGCAGGAAATGACAGTACAGTCAGTGTTCAGTTTGTGTTGTATAGGCATAATCTATGGCAATGGGTCTCAAGAGGTGGACCATGGAACTGCTCTGGGTAGTCCACAGAGCTACATCTAACACAGTGGTGTAACTTACTAGTAGATGCAATGATGATACTTCCTGATAGTTTTAGGCCAGTCCAGGACAATCTTAGGAATAATAAAAACTATTTTGACCAACTAGACTTAACACAGAAAACAAAAGAAATAAGGACCTTAGACTCTGCATGACTACTTCAAGTATTTTGGGGTTGACTATTTCTCTGGCATAAATTCTACCACGATTATATCCATGGACATCTCTTAAGTGAGAGGGGAAGCAAACACAGGAAACCAAAATGAAAAAGTGCAGTTGAAGGCTAAAGAAATTCTGATAGCAAACAGAAAGGCAAACTGGAAAATCACCTGAAGAGACTAGAGAAAGGAAGTCAAGCAACAAGGGGATATTCAGTTCTAAGATATGTAAAGTCCATTTGGCCTGCATTGTGTGTGAGAGAATAAATAGAAATGCTCAATTTACCTCCTCTGTGGGCTTGATCCATTGGCTACTGAAGTCAGTGGAAGTCGTTCCATAGGTGTAGGATCAGGGTCTTAACTAGAACTGAGTGAAAATTCTCCAACACAATAGTTTTCCTGGAAGCCCCAGTGTGGTGCATGTTCTGAGCCTGATGAGTCATTTGAGTTAATTACCTGTGAGTCCTAAGAGTTCAGCCAGTCCACAAGCAAGAGTCTAACCAGGTGACCCAAAGGAAAGCATATAGGTTCCTAAAGTAAGTTGCAACTCCAGTCTGCTCAGCATTGCTACCTTGTTGGGGATGCTCCCTGCTACCGTCTTCTGACAGACTAAAAAGAAAAGGAGTACTTGTGGCACCTTAGAGACTAACCAATTTATTAGAGCATAAGCTTTCGTGAGCTACAGCTCACTTCATCAGATGCATATTGTGGAAACTGCAGCAGACTTTATATATACACAGAGAATGTGAAACAATGCCTCCTCCCACCCCACTGTCCTGCTGGTAATAGCTTATCTAAAGTGATCATCAGGTGGGCCATTTCCAGCACAAATCCAGGTTTTCTCACCCTCCACCCCCCCACACAAATTCACTCTCCTGCTGGTGATAGCCCATCCAAAGTGACAACTCTTTACACAATGTGCATGACAATCAAGTTGGGCTATTTCCTGCACAAATCCAGGTTTTCTCACATCCCCCCACCCCCATACACACACAAACTCACTCTCCTGCTGGTAATAGCTCATCCAAACTGACCACAGTGGAGCTGTCCCTGATTTGGATCCTTTGCCCTTGAGTTTTTGGAGCATTATGCAGGGTGGATTTTGCCACAGAATTTAGTGCTCTGCTTTTTGCTTTGATTCCGGAGTCCACTGAATAGCTGGTTTTACAGTGACAAGACAGCTGCATGTTTTCATATTCTTCCTTAAACTGCAGTTATAGTCAGAAAAATGGCTATTAAAAATGACATTGTGGGGTTCTGAATATACTCCCTTAACCACTTCTATATCCAGTGTGCTCATTTAAGAGTCAAAGGCTTTTCTAACAGCCAATACTGACAGCCTGGGATCTGAAAATCAAGCTGTTTCTTTTTGCTTCTTCTTGTCCATCGAGCACCAGTAATATGGATTCTGCAGTTGGAGCTTAGCTAACAGTTTTGTTGATGAAATGTGTGACTAACTCTTCCATAAGTTCGGTAGTGTTAATAGGGGTAAAACTTGTTCTTCTCTGGAAGTAAGTAAATGATTTGCAAAGACAGAGAGCAAGTGTGCTGAGTTAGAATATGCCACTTTTCATGGTGTGCTGAAGGTTCTGTTTCTTAACTGTACTCTAACTTATATCCAGTACCCATCTTTTACTATATTCCTGTATAGCGTTTGGCCCTACCATTAGTCCAGTCCCAGGGAAATAAACTGATGCTAAAGGGCCCTTATTTTTGTCCAGTCTTTGAAGTGAACAGCAGACTACAGGGAATACTTTTAACATTTTGTTTCCTTTGATGCAAATGCATTCAGTCAGCTTGCATCCAAAAGGAATAATAAAAATGAGTGTCTTTGCTTCTTATTCCTTGTCATTTGTAGTTCAAATAGAAGGCTGTTCGACCCATGCTATGACAATGAAGGATGCATGCCTCTGCTCAATTCCACCAATTGAGATTTGTAGGGAACTTCTTGCATTTCATTGCAAGCTTCACAAAAAATGATTGTTTCAATATTGACTCGTCACACTGGGGTTCCACGATTGGATGGTTAGGTAAAAAAAACTGATTGCTTCTTCAATTTCAACTGTACTTTCACCATTCATTCGCTCTGATTATGGTTGGCTCATATTTAGGAATATCTTCACCTCTTCAGGCATTGCAATAAAAAAAAAAATAAAAAATATGCACCTAATTTGGGCTTCCAATATATATGTGCACAGACAAGAAATTATCTGTACAAAATAACCATATAGTTGCATAAATATACACAAGTGCAAAACACTGTCCATTGTCGTGTAGTTGGTCCCTATTTGTTTACAAATGTGTATTTTGTGAACACATTTACTTGTTTGAATGTCTGTGCACACACTTTGTGTGTACCATTTAGGTGCCTGGTTTTGAATATTTATCGTGTAGTGCCAAAATTTGCCTTTGAGTATAGGGTGACCAGATGTCCCGATTTTATAGGGAAAGTCCCGATATTTGGGGCTTTTTCTTATATAGGCACCTATTACTCACCACCCCGTCCCGATTTTTCACACTTGCTATCTGGTCACCCTACTTGAGTATGGGGTGATGGCTGCCATTGATGTCACATGAAGTCAAACATATAGGATATGTACATAAGCAGAATTTACCCCATAGCATCCAGGTGCATTAGAAAAAGGATCTACTGAAGCTAGTTTCAATAGAGAAAGAGAAAATGATCAGAATAACGTACTGTTATTATTTAATATGTATAGTGTTACAGCAGACAGATGCTCCAGTCAGGCTTGGGGGCCATCATAATAACCATTGTACAAGACGATAAAAAGACATGACGTGTCTCAAGGCCTGTCAAGGAAGAGAGACCAGGGAAATGGGAGCAGAGGTGGTATCAGGCAAGGGAATGGGTGGTGGGAAAAGAGATGAGAAGGGACGAACAGAATTCCAGGATAGTGGTAGATGCCACTGGAAGCAAGACAGTGGGGTAAGGATTTGTTGGGATGAGAGGAGGGTGGGCGAGTGAAAATGAGGACTAAGGAGGTGGAATTGGTGGAAGCATTGACGGGGAAAGGTATGTGGAAAGGAGAAAAAAATGTTTGGGTTTTGCTAATTTCTTTTCATTATATAAATAACTTTATTTTGTTTTCCCATATAAAAGGTACTGGTGATTTCTTATTCCTGAGAGGATGAACGGGGAAGAAACACTTGTAAAAGGTGACAGAGGGGGTTAAAATTTAAGTTCTTAAAATCATGGGAGAAAATAAGGTTTTGGGTGGGGACTTGAGCCAAACATTTTATTTATTGAAACCCTTAGACAGCACTGAGCCCAGCCTATACTGCTAATACCACGTAGCAGAAAGGGCACACACAGGGCAGTAAATCAGTTATTCAGTCAGTCAAATAACAGCATCACAATAAATTAATAAAGCAGGGAATTATTTGTACTGCAGGTTAATGAGCGAATGAATTAGGTGGATGAGGAATCCTTTCCCTCTTTGATTTCTGTAATGACATTATGATTATCCATCTACTCTGTTTACCTTTGAGGGAGTGTTTATCCCCATGACTGTTAGCCTGTAGATAATATTTTGACATTTTACATCAGTGACCATCTGGAATAGGCAATATGAGAATTGGGAGACTGAGCAAACTTGTTATAAATAGAAACTTCTAAAGGACTTTCTCCCTCTGTTAAATAGAGTCAACCCCACTAATCAAGATGGGTGCTCGCTGCATTAGTAAAACTTCTGGAATTGTTTCTAAGCATGCCTTTACATAGGTGAATAACAGTTCTGTTTTAACCACAGAAAACAATTCAGAGGAATGTCAGCAATTCTTGCCCTAGTTAGGATTTCAGCATGAGATTTGAGATTATGAACAGGATGTTTCCAGGAGATAATTCCTATCATTCCAGTACATTTCATGCCGTTTTCAATATTTGCATGCCCACTGCATTTTTATTTTTTTTTAATATTGGTACCACATTAAAAAAATTTCCAATGCTTTCCAAAACTGCAAGGTGAAGGTATTCTTAAATATAAGTTATCTAATAGAGTCTGAGGGTTTTATGCAATTTATTTAAATATATAGCCTACAGTGGCAGTCTGTTTCATGAATTGGAATAGATTTCAGTGAGTGGTGTTGTGGAGAATGCCCTCAGGGAGGTATGAAAATGTAACTTATCTCAAATCAACTGGGAATGTCTGCACTTGTCATTTCCAATCAAATCAGACTAACTGTGGGTATTTCTGTCCACTTATTCACAAACAAACTGATAACACTTACAAATATGGCATGCAGGCTCAGAATTAAGAAAGCCACTTGTGATGCTTGCAAATCATGTCAAAGAGGCAATTATTTAGCTACATTTTCAGTACAAGTGACCGTGTTGGCATCAAAGCTTCCTCTTTTCAAAGATTTCTATTGGGAGCACTTCAGAACTGAAGTATACCCTGCTACAAATTAGCTTGGTTTTTTTGAGCCCTTCCAGATGTTTTTTCTTATCCAAATAACCTTTCTCCAGTGAATAAGACAGATTTTATGAGAGCAAGATAATTACACACACAGTTTAATTCTTCTTTTAGAGACAAATCCCTTTTAGTTAAAAATGGGTGTATGGATACTGATTCCCTTGAAGTGTTCCAAAAGCAAACTGACTGCATCCTCTCTGGAGAATCATTTAAGAAAGACCCTGTCTGGATCTAGAAGTATATAAAGCTATTTTCTTGTCTTGATCTTTAACTATTCATGGTAAATAGGCCCAATGGCCTGTGATGGGATGTTAGATGGGGTGGGATCTGAGTTACTACAGAGAATTCTTTTCTGGGTATCTGACTGGTGAATCTTACCCACATGCTCAGGGTTCAGCTGATCGACGTATTTGGGGTCGGGAAGGAATTTTCCTCCAGGGCAGATTGGAAGAGGCCCTGGGGGTTTTTCACCTTCCTCTGTAGCATGGGGCACAGGTCACTTGCTGGAGAATTCTCTGCACCTTGAAGTCTTTAAACCATGATTTGAGGATTTTAGTAGCTCAGACATAGGTGAGAGGTTTATTGCAGGAGTGGGTCGCTGAGATTCTGTGGCCTGTATTGTGCAGGAGGTCAGACTAGTTGATCATAATGGTCCCTTCTGACCTTAATATCTGTAAGTCTATGAGTCTATGGGTGGGAGGAGAAGAACAGATATTGGCCAGGGGCAGGACCCCTTTCTATTTTCATTCATTGCATTCCCACCAAAGCCTTTTCACATAGCTTAAATCCCTTATAAAAATATAGTACTTGGGGATCTGTCTAAGTGATGTTTCAGCCAGTTGGGAACTGATAGATTGTGCGGTGTCACTGATGGACTGTGTAAACCACATAAAACTTCCTGTTCTTAATGTTCCAAGCCTTCTTTCCAAGGCAGCCATATCATTCATTAAACTAGTGTGCACTAGCTATTATTTCCTGGGAGGCCACATTGTGATTGACTACTGCATGAAGGGGAAGTGCACACAAGAAGCCTTCTTCATAGAAGGAACATGCCATCTTTCTGGATGGTGCAGAATGCATAACTCTCCAGTGCTTACCCAGCAGCCCTAGGAGCATGGTGCCATCTAAACTCTTTTGGTGGTCCCCCAGGGTCACTCCCCTACACAGGGTTTTGTGCTGCTTGTAGAAGCTTGCTGTAATGTTCACATTCCTGACTGGAATAAGTGCTAGTTTATTTGAATGGCAGCATCATGAGCTACACACCAAACACTGATGGCTTTGATCTTTTAAGACTCAGGGATCCTTAGGCCCCTGAGTCTATTGTTAAAGCAAACTCACATCATCCAATATGAGTGTGTGTGTGTGTGTGTGTGTAAAATATCATCTAAAACCTATATTAAAATAGAAAAATTAAGGTTGCCATGTCAAGCACTCAAAAATTAAGAAAAGCCAGAATTATATTTCCCCATTTTACAGATTGGAAACGGAGTCACAGAATCTTTAATGTCAACAGGATCCACTAATTTTGGCTGCCCAATTTGAGATGCCGGATTTTTCAGAGAACTTAGCATTTTATAGAACTTTATTTCTGTAGACCTGATCTCTCATTGACTTCAGTTGCAGTTGTGAATGTTCAGCACTCCTGCAAATCCAACACTATGTGTCTCAAGTTGGGCACCCAACAAATGAAGAACACACAATTGGTGGCCAACTGTGAAAAGTGTGGTTTAAGTGACTGGCTCAGCATCATAGGAACTCTGTGGCACAAGCGGGGAGACAGTCCAATTCTCCAGAAATAGTCCAGAAATAGTCCTGAAATAGTCTCATGGTGAAAGGAGACCATCCTTTCTCTTCCTGCAGTCCCCTACCTCATTCACTACACACCTTCCAATGCACTCTGGTCCAACTCTGGCCTGCCAGAGATATTAGTTGGTGGCGCCATCAGGAAGATGTGAGCATGGGTGTGTACCTGGTGTGGTTTACAAACTCCTCTGACTCCTGCACTTTCTGCAGTGAGAGGTCAACCCTGGCACACATCTACCTCTTGATCCTGGCACACCCTATCCATGGCCCCACAAAGTTGCAAGACTTCCTCATCAACCTCCTCTAGGTGCTAGCCAAGACAGCCATCCATCACTCCAGGAGGAAGAAGTTGGATGGTGAGGGAGAGGGTTGGTGACTGTGGGGCCTGCTCAGTGTCCCCCTCTGAATCCCTGATTATTATCCTCTGACCGGCACTCCCATTCCTGTTTTTTCTCTTTCGTTGTCCTAAGGAATCAGTTGAAACCTAGTCTTCGTGGTTCCTCCCTCTTATCTGAGGGGTAAGGCCTTTAGTTTTGGGTGGGCCACCACCTCAGGCCTGCATTCCAGTGTGATTGTTTCCTATTCCTCTTCCTTGCTGCCTGGGTAGCAACATGGGGGAGCATTAAGAACATAGAAGAGAGAGTATCCCTATTGTCAGTTCCAGTGCCCAGTGCCACAGTAGCCTACAACAACCAGGAGCAGCAATTCCGGGGAAAATTCTGGTCAGATCCCACATCCCTGAGAAGGAGCATGCTTGGTGCACATGGATTTTTCACATATTTTAGCTCCCAAACACTAACAAGTTTCTGTTGAGCATGTGAGACCTGTGAATTTTGAAAGGTTTATAACAAGGCCAAATTCAGGTGCATTTTTACAGAGATGAAAAAAGGCATCTGACAACAGAGTGACCAAAGCCCCCATCTTGCACAATTTCAAGTCACTGTTACAAAACATGGAGATACTAGAATTTTTCAGTGAAACAGTTGCAATAAGTTTTTAACATGGGCAAAAAAATTATTTTCCCTAATATGATTCTGAGAAATGGCTTAATTGTTTTTGCTGAAATTTCCCAAAACACTTCAGCATGAGGCAGCAAGGGAAATTTTAGCCAAAGCAGTTACAGTTTGGCAAAGTTAAAAGCAACTGAATATAGTATCTTATAATGGAAAATGCTGTGCAATATTAACTCTAGGTATTTCTACCTGTGCTGCTATAAAAGACATACACACACACACATGCATACACACACACACGTGCATACACACACACGTGCACACAAACACACACATGGCACATCATGTTACTGCATTTAGTACACTTCTGGAAATCATATATTATTATATGCATATGCACTGAGTCAAGCAAGGGTCCTGTGGAAAAAATAGTATGTCGTCATTTAATTAAAGACAGATAATGCACACAAAGGGTCAAAATAAGATTGCATGGCCAACCTTAATTCTGGCATTTCTTAACTTTTGAATGTTTGAATTTGCAAACTTAACATTCTTTTTAATTTTGCTATGCTGGAAGATTTTAATGGCTTCCATCAAGCAAGTCTTTGATTTCTAGACAATCATACTCCTAGATGAAGCTGATAGGTGTGCTAACCACTCTTGTTTTAGGCTAAATGGAAGGAATAACTAAGGCTCTTTACTAAGCTGAAGACAATAGAAGATACCACCTAGCAATCAACCACATAGCCCTCCTTAGGCTTTGCCAAGCTGTATCATCTGAGGGTTGCCAGTGCTAAGACTAGGCGATTGCTTGTCAAGTTGTACATATAAAGAGGCAGAAAGCAAGAAGACAAGGAGAAAAGACAGGCCCGCAGAGGGAGAGAGCTCCCTGGGGCACAGGAATCATCAGAAAAGGCAGGCTTGGAAATTGTGAGGGAGGAAACTCCTGTTTCTTCCTGCTATGTTCAGAGAAACAAGACTTTGTGCACATTTTTTGTAAATAATCAGGACTCTACCAAAGAAATAGCTCCTTGTATCATCAATTTCTCCTAATAGAAATAACCTGAGATGGCCCCAAATATTGGATAACCAATATTTGGTTACAATGTGATTTTCCAAAGTTTCAGGTGGGAGCTGGTAACTATAGAATCTGAATTTGAAAAAGCAATATTGAACTATGTTAAAAACTTTTTTAAAAAATCCAAATTCCTCACTGAATGGACTATTATAGACAATTTTTTCCTTAATAACCTCTTCCTTACAGCATCTCATAGAAGTGGAAATCATTGTTATACATCCAGCATTTTCATTTTTTATCCCCATTCATCATATGCTTATACTTGCTTAAAAGAAATCAAACAGTGCTTCCTTTCTACATTGTTCTACTGATCTGTAGCAAGCACAGCCAGAAATGGGAGGAGGAGGGAGGAGAGAAAGAGAGCCCAGTGGGCCTCTGTTCTCTGCCTCCAGAAGATTGGAAAGGGGTTATGGATAGTTGAAAGCATTCATAAAGAAAAACTCTCATCCCTGTGGACCATTTTAACAATGTACATCTCCTTTACTGCAGTACTTTTATTCCTCTAGAGTAATGTTAAATATATTTCTGAACTATCCTTCAAGGAGCCATGTTTGCAAATTTACATTACTTTGCTATAGATACCCTTATAGCCTGTGGTCTAAACAATACTATCTACTTTGCACATACTTAGAGTGATGTGAACGCAAAAGGCTGTAAGAGGAAATTTTCTGAGGCCAGTAACTATAAGGGTAATGAAGCTATTCAGAATTATTTTCACAGCATTAATATTTTTATTTAAGACTGATCATTGTGGTACCTGTTTGGGGAAAGGTTATAAATTAAAAATAAATCTGTTGGAAATTCTAATCTGTTCTACTAATTGAGTTTATCCTTGTAAATTAATAAAGTCCTAACAAATCCATAGAAAAATTGATATTATCTGTATGGTGATCATTAATGCAGCATTGTATAAAGGCCATAGGTTAAATTGAGATTTTCATTGCAAATTTAGGGAGATTTACTTTCCAAATGACACATAGCATGGCCTCCACCTCCTAGTAGTCTCGAAGGAATTCATTCCAAATGCTCTTTACATGTTCAGAATGTCTAAGCTATATGTAGAATAGTGTATGTGGTGTTTATTACCTCTTGCAAGCTAGGCAGGCTTATCAAAGCAAGAGATCCTCCTTTTCCAGTACATTCAGTGAAAATCTTTCTTTCACTGGGCTGTTTTCATTAAGTGAATAATACTATTTTGTAGTGAATTGTATTTTTTTAGGATTTGTTTATCCAGAATGTTTTCAAGCCACAGCTGGGAAAATGTTTCTTAATTAGCTTTCAGATATGGCACATTTGCTTGGCTCTATTTAATGTGTGCCTGATCACATGACGTGTGCAGGAGGTGGGGGAATGAAGATCACATCAGGGGTTTTGTGCAATAGATATTTATCTTCTGTGGTTGGAATAAAGGCAGAATGGCTGCCGCAGACCTACAAATCACATCTATCTTGGTAGGTAGGCTCCCAAGTGGTGTAGACATCTGGACCAAGATCCTGGCCCTAATCCTACTTGCTTTGCTCAGTTCCAGCAGCATAGTGTAAGCAACATCCATCTTAACCTGCTGACTGGAGATTTCTCCACTGCGTGTTATTTTACTGTTAGTGAAATCTGATCAGTCACTCAAAAGCAGGGGGTATTTGCAAATGCCAGAATCAGGGCAGAATCTTAAGGTCAGATACTCTGGTCTGGGTGAGCTCTGCTCAGCATCAGACAGATGGGAGAGGAAAGTTGATTTTCCTGGGGTTCAGATGACTCTAAGTCCCTGGGTAAGAGGCGTGGCCATACAACTTTCCCCACCTGCTGGAATGATCCCTAAGGCTGTGGAGAGCCAGGTAAAATTCAGAGTAGCTTCAAACCAAATCAGACTTCAGCCAACCCCTAGATCAGGAAGAGGAGCTGTAAAAACAATGGAATGCCACCTCTCACTCAAGCTTCCCCACCATGTCCAAGTCCTGTGCTGAGGGCAGCTAAACCAGAACAGAAGATCCAGCCTTTAGCTTCTATCTCAGTGGTTCCCAAACTTGTTCCGCCACTTGTTCAGGGAAAGCCTGTGGCGGGCCGGGCCAGTTTGTTTACCTGCTGTGTCCGCAGGTTCGGCCAATCGTGGCTCCCAGTGGCCGCGGTTCGCTGCTCCAGGCCAATGGGAGCTGCTGGAAGTGGCGGCCAGTAAGTCCCTTGGCCCACGCCGCTTCCAGCAGCTCCCATTGGCCTGGAGCAGTGAACTGCAGCCACTGGGAGCCGCGATCAGCTGAACCTGTGGACGCGGCAGGCAGACAAACTGCCCTGGCCAGCCAAGGGCTTTCCCTGAACAAGCGGTGGAACAAGTTTGGGAACCACTGTTCTATCTTGTTCATGCCATTTGGAAATACCTGCTCCTTTTGGATGTTCACTTAGCATCTACTAAGAACAAAACACCATAGAACCTTTTCCCCTTCCCACAGTGGTGGAAATCCAGAATGACTGCACTAAAGCCACCCCATAAAGAATTTGACCCTTTAATTTATTTTTCCTTTAAAGTGACTTAAATGGACCACACTCCCCTTTCAGCACATGGTTCATTTTTCCTATATGTTATTGTTAGTACATGAGTTTGGGGACAGTTAAATTATACTTTCTATGAACTGCACTGCGAGATACACATTTTGGTACTGGCCAATGCCTAGCATTCACCGTGTGGCGTGGTTTTAGAGGGCTGCGGACTACTGGGTGGTATGACAACAAGGAGTAGTTAAGATTGCTACTTGAAAATTTCTACCACATTGTGTGGGGTATTTTTTTTTTCATATGTTCTAAAACCAAAATGTTTGTCTGCTGGTCAAAACAGATATGTGAACATATTTGTCTGCTGGTCAAAACAGATATTCCACCCCCACTGGAATATTATACGATTAGGAGCATGACATTTTCTGCATGAGGGTCACCAGACTTTCTAATAACTAGAAAACTTTCCCTTAAGCTTTTAATTTCTGCTCCATTCATTTACTATATTTGGATCTGGAACAGAGACCCAGAGTCCAGGATATCCCCAAGTGCCTGTCCTTAATTATGGCATATATAGAAACTGAAATGTACATTAGTTCCCTTAATACTAGCAATGCCAAGAGAGTACTATTCACATCTGGATTTATTTTGGACAGTCTCATGATAACAGCTGCAGTTCATGTCTTCACTTGGACACATTTTTAAAAATGAAAATTACTATGACAACAGCTACAACCATTTATTATAGAGCAGTGGACGTGGAACTAATATTTGTGAGGGACGCTATACTAGCAGGATAATGTGTCATTCAGACAATGCAGGAGTCATTTTCCCCCTAACATTCCCATTTAAAAAAGAGAAGGTAAAAGAAAGAAAATATTTTCAATGCTGAAGTGTAGGTTTGATTGGATAACTCAGAAGATTGTGAATGGGATATGGAGTTCTTTATCTCTTGGTCGCTGGCTCATATCCAGTCCAAATTAACAGTGACCGAATGTTGTTTTCATCTGTTTGGCTACAGATATAAGAAGAATTGGACTGGGGTCCCAGGTCCGAAAAAGTCACCCCTACAGCTGGCTGCTTTGTTGTCAGTCTAAGCAGAAAGGCAATAAATTGTACCGATATGACAGGGGCATCTTCACTAAGGAAAAAAGTGTGTCCTCATCTTGTGTCTAACATGAAAGAAAATCCTAGTGAAGATAAGGCAGCTGTAGTTTTAACATGTGGTAGCAGGTCAAGGTGAAGCCTAGAGTTTACCTCGACCTACTAACTCATCTTAAAGCTATTACTGCCTCGTTTTCATGATTTTACCTCATGTCAGTTACCACATGTTAGCTCTCACAAGGTAAGAACACATCCTGTTTTCTAGTGAGGATAAAGTCAAAAAGGGAACTCCTCCTCCAGGTGCCTACAGTTCCAGCTTAAGGTTGAGGCAAGTCGTTGCAATCGTGTGTGGTGAATCACACTGCCCAGCCTTGCTGGATATTCATGGTTCCAGGTTGTCAGTCGGCATCTTTCACAAGCACTAAATCCTCTTTAAAATCTACATGCTGTGTGTGTAAAAGAAGAAATGAAATGTACCTTAGTTGTGGAAGAAGCATGCAAAACCAAAGGCGGTAGAATTGAGTTCCCACTAAACCTTTTCAGATTCTGATAAAGGTGTGCGTGATGGAAGGGCAGAGAATACAGGGAGCACATGCCAACTTACAGATCACATTTCCTCCTACTGTACCATGAAAGCTAGAGTGAGTCTTAGCTGTGGGAAAGGATGTTGGAAAGGAAATGTCCTTTGACAAATTTGCAGTTTTCAGAGTGCTCTAACTCTTTTTGTTTAGTGTGTATGTATCTTCATCAGCTGTGCTAGACTCGGGAATTGTTCTTTTTCAGACCAGAAGCTCATAAATTGTTAAAGGTGTTCAGGTTGTATAAGCGGGTGGAGGAGGGGGAAGGAAGACAATCTTTTGGAAGTAGGAGAGCACAAGGTTATTGATAGTTAAGCCTCAAATTTGGCACAAAGTATCACCACCAACCATCGAATACCCGGCAGCACATAAGAATAAAATCTAAAGGAGAGTTCGCTATGTCTCAGCATATAACATTCCAGTCACAAACAATAGCTTTTTGTTCTCCTTAAGCCTACACATCTCTTAAAACAAAGTTTAGACTCATATACTTCACTCTCTACTTACTGAATTCTGAACTTGCTTTGCACAAAGATTGTCATTCAGATGAGCTTTACTGCATTACTTTGTGCCATGGACAATTTAAAAGATATAGTGGAGACAGTTGAAAAAAACATTCTCCTGCTTTGGGCTATCTGGGAGAATTTGCATGAACAGTGTATTTCATAAATGACACTGCTCAGAGGCTGGGGTCTGAATGAATTCACATAAATGCTTCCCTTTTCAGACACTGGTACCATATAACCAAGTGCTTTTAATTTCAGGTAACTCTGTGTAGCACATTACAGGCCATATACTCTCAGTTCTCTCTTTCCTCCCAGGTATCCCAATATAAGCTTTCCTGTGTCTATCCAACCCAAAATAGGATATACAGTTTCCAAATGCCTGTGTGAGGCAATCTAGGCTGTCTGAGCCTGACTCTAAGGAAAGACTCAGTATAACAATGGTAAGGATGAGAGCTTTTCCTGCCTCATTGCTACTGAATAGGGGTAAGGGGAACAGGCAGGCTACTTGTCTGCCTGAAGATGCTGAGAACAGGGAGGCCAGCTCTCTAGAGTTGTCGAACAGGGAGAATGTTTGCAAACAGACTTTTGCTGAGTTGAGAATGACATCTGCCATGCAGTGCTGAAGACTGATGTAATACACCCCATCCCCTGAAGACAGTGAACATCGCCTTCACGCTGCTCTTAAGATGAGGCCACCTGAGGAGAGAGAGACAGCAGAGGCTGAATATGAACCTACTGTCAGGCTCTTCTGTAGATTCAGAACATGTAGTCCACTGAACAGTCTCAAATTCCCCCAGCATTCTAGGTAAATGTTTTTTTGGAGGGGGCTTTCAGGATTTCCAGAGAGATTGTAATGCACTGCAATATAGTCTCCACCATACAACAATTTGGGAAAAATCGATTTAAACCCCAGAGAAAGCAATGTGAGTGAGAGCTAGATCTTACTGCAAACAGAAGTTGACTAATTATCCCTATCCATTTTGCAGATAGCTACAGAGAATTTTGCTACGTTGTTAAGGATGATTCAACTCTCATGCGGAGGGAGAACTGTCTGGCATAAAGTGTAATGCAGTTTCTGTTAGCTCAGTTCTATGCCTATCCTGAACAAACATGTTGTGGACGGTGTCACTTTGTGAAGGGAAATTATGGTGGAGTGAGGGCTCAGTGCAGACTGGCAAACTGCTTACATTTAATCTCTACTAGTTGTACCATAAGTAAAGGACCGTCACTTTGCACTACTACTAGCCAACTTTCTTGAAACGTTTAAGTGCCTGGAGAAAATTCTACCTTTATTCACACCAGGATAAATATGGAATAATTCTATTGCAGTCATGAAGTTACCCCAGATTTATATTAGCATAACAGTAGAATTTGACCCAATCTCTTATATAGAGCGTTCAAGCAAAATGACAGTAAAACTCTATTATCCTGGGCCTGACCTAGCTACAAATACACTGCATGCAACAGTAAAATGTAGCCATTTAATGGTAATCTGCCTAAGTGCCCTAACTGATATCCTTCAGTGTGGGCAACCATCATGCTTCATCATTTTATCAACAGGGAATTGGCATTCAATTGCCATAGATAATTGCCATAAGTATTTGTGAAAGTGAGGGCAGGCACTGTAAAAGGTAAGGAAGGGTGAACTGCTTCTTGCCAAACTGTAATTGTCTCAAAATTCACTCGTCCTTAAGGCAAAAGCTAAAGCCACCCATCCTCTCACCAATCTCCAACCTCCTTCCCACACACACTCCGACTGGTCTCTCCTTGCTGTGCTCTGGTGTACCACTTTCTTCACTCTGGGTCTTCTAAAAGTTAATTATGTCCCACAGTACCACCTCTTGTTGTTGGTAAAGAGAGGACCACAGAGTACAGGAAGGAAAGAGGCAGGGATAGCTAGATAGAATTGAGTCTGTGAGATCATCTTAAAAGGTTTGAATTTCCAAAATCATTGAGCTTAACCTGTAACAAACACATATGTAGCTAGAGATTAAATTCCTGTCATTATAAGAGCAGTACCTTATTTTGACTAAGAGAGTCCCTGTCCCAATATACTGTTCAGAGAATTGCCCAGAACAAATAGAGGAAGAGTCACATAAAAGAGAGACTGTTCAAGTGTGCCTGACAAACGTTCACCTGACTCCCAGACCTTACTTTAAGTTGCTGGGTGGATGACTCCCTACTACCTTCAGGATAGGTGTGTACGTACACTCCGATGCATGCATGTACAGATTAGGTCTCACTAATTTGAGAAGAAAACAGAGTGTATAGAAATCACAGGGATGCTAATTGTTTTCAGTGAGTTGCTGTTTCCCATCCTCAACACATTTTCTTGATCCCAAGACCTGTCCTTTGCCTGTCTCTATAAGGAAAATGAGGAGCAAAAAGTTAGTGGAGAAAAAATAATGCTTTAAATTCTGTTAAAATTGTGAAAATAGATGTGCTTTTCAAAGAAAAATATAGATTTCCTCTTCCGCACTAAAATGTAACTGAAGTTTCTATTATATACAGTACTCTACTGGTGGATCTGGCTATTATTAATTCATTCATATTCACGAATCATTAAAAGACCACGGTCAGGATCCAAAGAAAGGATGGTTTAATGATCTTGATACTAGGCAGGGACTTGGGAAACCTGGATTCAATTTCCTGCTCCATCATAGACTTCCTGTGTGACCATGGCCAAGTTATTTCGTCTCTCTGTGCCTTGATTTTTCATCTGTAAAATGAGCATCACAGATGATAGTAGGTGAAGATCTAAAAAGTCAAAACAGACAAATAAAGACAAACAATATGCAAGTAAAACATGTCTTGTTTGTTACAATGGTTTGTTATTAAATCACTTCAAATCATCCCTTTTCTTCATTATCCAGGTGCCCCCACCAGTCTGCTATTCTGCTCAAACTACAGAAATAGATGGTATCAATAAATAAATCAAGTCAATTGTGCAGATACGTTATTTCTAAAGGTCAGAGAAGTATATTCTCTCTCAATGCCAGTGAATAGGGTTAAGGGAAGTTGTACAGATGGATTGAGAAGAGAACATTACTGTAGAATGAGTCCTCTGTATCATGGTATAAAACAAATGTCCTTATTTTTGTGAATTACAGGGCAATGAAGCATGCGGCATAAAACATCATGAGCAGTGAGTGCGTCCTCAGCTGTTGTCCTTAATCTCTTGCACTTTTAAAAATAGCAAAATACCAATAAGAAGTGATGCTTCATTTTTCCATGTTGAACTTTGATCCTCCTAGTTGCTAAGCAGTCCAGTCTTGTTATGTTGCTATGAGAAGTCATTTGAAAGCAGACTGATCATCTTTAGTGAAAACAAACAAGTTAGACCCAAGAGCTTCAGACACCTTAACCCCTCAACAACGTATTTATAACATACATAGTACGTATACAGAGTAGTCATTGCAAGCTGTGACAAACGGGGAAAATGTCTGTGTTATTTCTTAGGAATAATATGTGTGACTTGATTTCCCTGGTCAATTTAATATTGCTTCCTGACCAAATGTATAGAGTTAAATCAAAGGATGCTGTAGAGGGCGGAGGGTGGGGAGTGTTAAGGAATCCAGAAAGGGTAACTGCTTCAAAGACCACACTGGCTGGGCCGTCAATTGGGGGAAGAATCCATCCGGCTGGCACCATCCAAACAAGGATGTTTTTCTCTTTTCAAGGCTAAGGCTGAGATCAAAAGACCCTAAGGGGTTAAAAAGGTGCCCTGGCAAAAAAGGGCAGGGAGTTGTCAGCTCAGCTGGAAGCTGGCAGAGGGACACAGAGTCAGCATGCAGTGGCTGACACATAAAGAGGTGGACTTGTGAGCCAGGGGCTGTAGCAAACAAGCTGTAACTTGGTGCCCAGAGAGAAAGGGGAACACTAAGGCTAGGTCATGGTTACCTAATGCTTGAGGGGAATGCCAAGTGTAGGTAAGACAATATGCTTACAGGTGTCTGTTGTTTTTTTAATGTACTTCTCTCAGCTATGTGTACGTTTGGGGCAAATAAACCATACTTTGTTTGGAGAAACTGCTTCTGTATCACTGCATGCTATTACTGACCACAGGCTCCTGAAGGAGAACTCTGGTTGGGGGCCAGTCCAGTTGTTTCCTGCTAGGTAATATGGATGGCTCCCAGGGAGGTTTAATCCTGAGACCCTATCAGCAAGTGGCTGGATTGCAGAATCGCACCCCAAAGAGAAAGGGAGGAATGGACCTACCACATGGAAGGCATGCACTTGGGGGACTAGAAAAGAGTCCAGGGACCATGTCCAGGGACCATGACATAAATAATTAATGTTGCCCAGTAAGACTAATTACTTGCAATTGCAAAATTGAAGATTTTTATAAGAAAACTCTGGGTAAGTTTGGGCGTGTGCACAATGCATGTGTATATACACACAATTTACATATAGTATTTGCATATGTATGTGATTGCATGTGAGTTGGCAACGGTTGAAGTCTAGATTGTACAGTGTGATGAGAACACAAAATTCCAGGTACTGAAATTGCAAGCACTCATCCTCCTGAGCAAAAGATAAGGAGAGTGGTAGAATTTTTTCTTTCTTTCTTAAGACTACCCATCCTTTCTTTAACTCCAGAGGCAAGGTCATTGTGATGATGGGAAGGGAGAAATAGGGCATCACAGATATCTGCCCCTCCAAAGAATCACAACTGGCTTGGTGACTTGGCAGCAGCTCTTTGGTCAGGATCAAAATCCCAGCTCTATACATGGAAAGCACTGAAGAAGGTAGCTGAAGCTGCTACTGCTTGGTATCAGTTTAACTGGTGACAAGGTTTGAGGAATTCACTGGGTACCACACACTTTTAAATATATAGTGTTAACTTTGTCCATTTCTTATTAATCAAGAAAAAAATGCCATTTATTATTTGTATTACAGTCACACCTAGACAGCCTAACCAAGTTCAGGACCCTATTGTATGAAGCCCTAGACATAGACTAGGAGGCAGTCTCTGCCCAGCTGAAACACTGGCTACTGCATATACAAAGTAGCTTTGTTCAAAGGCTCTCCTAACGATGTTTAGTTTGGATTACATCCCATATGTAAGTGCAATGAAACAACTGAAACCAGAGATGGTTATTAACAGCCCAGTAAAACAAACCTTCCTGAGTCTTAGGAACCTGTTGAAACATGATTGCTTTAAAGTTCTGGACACCAGTAGGACTTTGCATAATTTCAAGCATTGAATAAATAGTCATAATAATAATAATACTTTATTCCTGTTTTATTGCAGCCAGTTTTGATTGGCTGCTATGATGTTAAGCTTATCGGATTCAATCTTATACAGCCTCTCTAAGCCTTGGGAATGCTATCTCCTTTTAGCCTTATTTTTTACCATTTGCATTTTGTTACAGTAACAAGGAATTTTAGGCACTGCATTTCTGGGGGATTATTGTACTTCATGGGTGGCTGAATACAGACAGCCTTCAGTGCCATGCCTCACAAAGCACCCAAGGTGCTAGAATCCACCAGATATGCTCTGCCTATCACGTCTTATTTAATTAGCATGAACTAATACAGTATATTTGTTTCAAGTCACAAGCAGAGATTTAGCTTTGGATGTTGCAGTGATGGGGATTTTTGTTTGTTTGTTCTTTTTTTGTTTGGTAAGAAAGATGACATTGTGGCCTTCATCATTGCCTTGCACCTCGTATAGTCATTTACACTTGTGCAGGGAAGGGGCAGGGCATGTGCAGTGCTACCTGTCTGATTTGGCAGGTTTTACTCCTGTTTTACACAGGAATAAATAACTTATGCAAGATGCAATGCACTGGGGGGAATCACGGTTCTACATTACTACTTTGTCTAGTGTGGGAGAAGGGGTGGGACATGGGGCAGAGGGGCATCTCTTTCTATTCTAACTCCTGCTTTCTTCCCACTCCATGCAACTGCTTCTGTTGTGCCTCCCTGAACTGGAGGGTAGATCTCAAGCTGTTTCAATAATACAGACCATTTGTATTCATGCAATTTCTTTTCAAGAATACAAATGAAGGGCTGGATTTGGATTGTAGTTTGTATATCCAAACAAGCAAGAATCATAGACTCCAATGCAGAAAGCTCTGAATGATGTGTGTTTGATAGGATCTGCTCAGACAGTATAGATACAGTCTGACATTGGAAATTGTCCAGCACACAGTCACAGACAATCCACCGTTCAGCCATCTGTTTTTTTGCTGATGTGCTTCATTCCTTTCAAAGCTGGAAGATAGTCCTTCTGGACAGGAATTTTGATCATTTTCAAAGGGATTCCTGAAAAAATCAGATGTAGTAACTTTAGCTATTTTTTTTTTTTTTTTTTTAGTTCTAAACATTCTCTTCCAAGGCTGGGAAGTTCTTTCACTGCAATCATATTTGACTATTAAGATTTCCTTTACAAAGAGAGATGTTGTTACAGGAGATCTGGTTGCTGTTTATCAGAATTTATCACTAATTAAGATGAAAATGGAGTAGTTTGTACCAAGAGGATGGTAATCAAAATATTACATTAATGTACGGCTATGTCACCTCTTGAGGAGGAAGAAGAGAAGATCTGATGGAGGAAGATACGTTGTCTTCCTCAGGAGAATGACTAGTTTTAGGCAAGGCTGAAATCTGGGTTTCAGTCTTTATTAGAATCATCTTAAGTCTGTGTTTTTAGGAGAAAACCTACACAATAGGATAGGTAAAAGCTTCTTTCTATAGGATTTTAGGAATCTGGTGGCCAGGTTACTGCCCCCTGCGGTGATATATGGTTTGTCATATTTCCTAGGCACCTGTAGATTCCATTCTGTGTCAATGTGAGTGTATGGAAATGTATCTGAGTCCTTACTTTATTCACCTCTTCTAGTGGCCACACAAACACTTTCCCATATCTTCTTACATTTCAGTTGTTGAACAGATGTCGAGCCTACTGTATCTGCCAGGCTGTATTTTTTGTCAGAGGAGAGAGTCACACTTTTCATGGAGCAAAGTGGCAGACTTCACATTACATGTCATGAATGTATTTAATGTCCATTATAAAAAAGCTTTGTGAATGTGACAGAGCATATGTGAAGGAGCTGCCAAGAATTCATCTCACTTGTTGGATCTGTGCATTGAAAAATTCCAAGAATCAAAGGATAACTTGTGCATGGCATGTTCAAAAGCACACATTTCAGAATAATCAGCCTAACCTAGCATTTTGGAATTAATACTATAGGAAATGTTTGCTCAGTTGAGTTCACTGTGCTTGTACCACTGCAGATTCTGTGGGTTTCCACTACTACATGCATTATTTGGTAGCACAACATAACATCAAAAGGATCTTTCAGCACTTGCACTGTGGACTGCCACACAATGGCAATATTTGCCAAATCTGGAAAACATTTATCAAAAATGAATGCTGATGTTCTTTTCATTCAGCCCAGCTCAACTGATTTCTCAGATTGTACACATTTAGGGCTAGATCCATCCAAATGCTCTGGCTGCTTTATGCCACTCCAGTGACACAAGGTAGCCATAAACCTGCTTCCCCAGTCATTTAAGCCAGTTCTATGGCTGCTTGGTGTCACTGGAATGACACAAAGTAAATTTGGCCCTTCATTTCTAAATAAGTGATTTTTGGAGCGAGTGAAAATCTAGCAGAAAGTATGAATTTTGCATTTTTTTCATGCAGACATTGCTGTTCATGGCAAACGGTCAATTTAATGTTCTCCACAAAATCAGTGACTGCCTTACCTTTCTGGGATGCATGTTACCTTGATAGCTGCTATCAGGTAGCCAGCTTGCAAGGGGATTGCTTTGCTATATTAGGAAGAGATACCACAAACCATAAGAGCTTTGCATGAGTTACTACAGAGAATTCTTTCCTCGGTATCTGGCTGGTGAATCAGCTGATTGCCATATTTGGGGTCGGGAAGGAATTTTCCTCCAGGGCAGATTGGAAGAGGCCCTGGAGGTTTTACGCCTTCCTCTGTAGCATGGGGCACGGGTCACTTGCTGGAGGATTCTCTGCTCCTTGAAGTCTTTAAACCATGATTTGAGGACTTCAGTAGCTCAGACATAGGTGAGAGGTTTATCGCAGGAGTGGGTGGGTGAGATTCTGTGGCCTGCACTGTGCAGGAGGTCAGACTAGATAATCATAATGGTCCCTTCTAACCTTAATATCTATGAATCTATGCTATAGCAGACTACGCTAACCTAGATTAAAGTGGTCAAAACTACTGCTTAAAAGACACCCTGAAAAAAACAATATACTGAAGAGCCCAAAAGAGCTGTTTGGAAACAATAAAAAAGAACAAAAATACATATGATATAGAAGAAAGGGAACTGCAACTTGAATAGCTTGATGATGGGTTCCAAAATGGCTGGTAGACAGCAGCCGTTGGCTCATTTTTAGAATTCAAAGGGCAAGCTCTAGAAGGAGAATATTGGGATGGCTCCTGTATTAAAGGATAGGTTTCAGAGTAGCAGCCGTGTTAGTCTGTATTTGCAAAAAGAAAAGGAGTCACCTACTACAGGACAGGCCCAACAAAGAAAATAACAGAACGCCACTAGCCATCACCTTCAGCCCCCAACTAAAACCTCTCCAATGCATCATCAAGGATCTACAACCTATCCTGAAGGACGACCCATCACTCTCACAGATCTTGGGAGACAGGCCAGTCCTTGCTTACAGACAGCCCCCCAACCTGAGCAAATACTCACCAGCAACCACACACCACACAACAAACCACTAACCCAGGAACCTATCCTTGCAACAAAGCCCATTGCCAACTGTGTCCACATAGCTAGTCAAGGGACACCATCATAGGGCCTAATCACATCAGCCACACTATCAGAGAGGCTCATTCACCTGCACATCTACCAATGTGATATATACCATCATGTGCCAACAATGCCCCTCTGCCATGTACACTGGTCAAACTGGACAGTCTCTATGTAAAAGAATAAATGGACACAAATCAGATGTCAAGAATTATAACATTCAAAAACCAGTCGGAGAACACTTCGGTCTCTTTGGTCACTCGATTACAGACCTAAAAGTGGCAATTCTTCAACAAAAAAACTTCCAAAACAGACTCCAATGAGAGACTGCTGAATTGGAATTAATTTGCAGACTGGGTACAATTAACTTAGGCTTGAATAAAGACTGGGAGTGGATGGGTCATTACACAAAGTAAAACTATTTCCCCATGTTTATTCCCACACCCCACACTGTTCCTCAGACGTTCTTGTCAACTGCTGGAAATGGCCCACCTTGATTATCACTACAAAAGGTGTTCTTCCCCTGCTCCGCCCCCCCCTCCACCCCTCCCACTCTCCTGCTGGTAATAGCTCACCTTAAGTGATCACTCTCCTTACTGTGTGTATGGTAACACCCATTGTTTCATGTTCTCTATATATATAAATCTCCCCACTGTATTTTCCACTGAATGCTTCCAGTGAAGTGATCTGTAGCTCACAAAAGCTTATGCTCAAATAAATTTGTGAGTCTCTAAGGTGCCACAAGTACTCCTTTTCTTTTTGTATTAAAGGATGACCTTGAAGCTAAGTGGGGCTAGTGTGTTTAGACTGTGAAGGAGAACAGAAAAGGAGTACTTTTGGCACCTTAGAGACTGACAAATTTATTTGAGCATAAGCTTTCGTGAGCTATAGCACACTGAAAGCTTATGCTCAGATAAATTTGTTAGTCTCTCAGGTGCCACAAGTACTACTTTTCTTTTGCGAATACAGACTAACACGGCTGCTACTCTGAAAAGAGAACAGATTTTTGGATACCCAGAAAAACTATGGGAGCATGAACAGGGAGCCAATTGCAGGCCTTCAGTAGCCTTGTTTACAAGTTCTTGTGTGTATATAAACAGTATGCTTAATGGAGACATATATATATATATATATATGTGTGTATATGTGAAATCTGGCTTTTACATCTGGAGTCTTAAATCTAGAAAACCTCACAAATACTGTCAAGAGTCAAGGGCTTAAAAAAAGGTTTTGTTTGGTGTCATACATTGGAGACCTTCCCGGTTTGTTTGTTTGTTTGTTTGTTTGTTTGTTTGTTTTAATGCAAATTCTCCACATTCCTGCTCCTTTTTGACCACTGTTAAAATTTTATAATTAATAAAGGGAGAGTATTTTGTTCCATAAATACCCACCTTAATTTTGGCAGCTTTCCTCTGAAAGACACAATCCCTGTGTATCTGCCTCCATAACCGCTGTAACTGGCTGCTTTTGCTGGCCACAACGCATTCCTACACTGGGATGCCTCTCCAGTCTCCACTTCCCATCTGTTTTTGTGGGCTTGGGACTGGGAAGTACATACCCAATCTCAAATGTGTTGGATTTATAGTTCATCTACACTGACTTTAGTAGATTAGGATGAATTTCATGGGGGCTGGGAAGGTTGGATGGATTTAATGACCTTATGGCATTGTTGTTTGCTAAGAGCGAGTGTGAGTGTTAGGTGCTACTCATACACTTTCAAATCCAGCTTCTGGTGCTAATGGTTACATTGCAGAAGGCTAAGGTGAATGATGAGTCTGCCTTTGGGTTTCAGCATCTTTAGGGGTGTTTTATTATGTGTTTGTGTTTTGTTTTGTTTTTGTAGCCGCATCAAGGAAAATCACATAGTTTAAAAAATTATATGGATGTAGAAACTGTTCAGTCAGATTTGTTTGTCTGTAAACCCCACATTTCAGTAACATATTATATACCTGTACTCTACCTATACTTGTATAATCGTGATTGTACATCATTTTGAGAAAGGCCACCTTCTTGCTGCCATCTTTTATGCAACCTTGAACTCTGAGAAAGTAGTATTTTTTCCATCCCATCTTATTTTTCTTGATGGAATTAACTAGCACCTGATGTACTTCTTTAATTACTTATCAGTTGAGGGAGGTTCCACTTCATTCAGTGCAGATCATTGCAGGCATTGCTGGTTTGGTTTTGTAACTCCAGACATGACTCCTTCATGCTCCCCTAATATTCCTTTATGCTAAATATGTATCATACAATACTGCAGTGAAAAGGAAGGATGGTTAACTAAGGAAACGAGAAGTACTTTGACAAAGCAAGTGGAAACAAGTATTCTGTTTCCCAGATCATAAGACTTTTCTTTCCACAATAGTCACATAACCCTGTAAGAAAAAGAAAAGAAAGAAAGAAAGAAAGAAAGAAAGAAAGAAAGAAAGAAAGAAAGAAAGAAAGAAAGAAAGAAAGAAAGAAAGAAAGAAAGAAAGAAAGAAAGAAAGAAGCACCTGGTTATTTATACTGCTTTTAGTTATGTTGTAGTATGGTATAATCAGAGAATTAACTTCTGTATCTCTGCAAAAATCAATTGCTATTGTTCTCATTTGCTGTTGCTAATCACGCCCCACAGTACTTCATTAGAACCCTTCTTTTCTTTGTAACATATTCTGAATCAGGTATTGCAGCAAGTTTTCTGCAGCATGTTGTCTGTTTCCACAGCTAAACTGCTACAAGCATTGGGTTATATAAAAATCATGGATTCTTTGTGCTGTACTGTTGTTTGCAATTGATTAACATCTCTTTCTTTGATGCTGTCACACTAGCCTTAGGCATGCTGGGCCTCAAGAGTAAAAGGAGGAATACAAGATTTAATCTCATCTCCAGTTTCTCTCCAGAAAACTGTCGTGACATTCTGAGGAAAATCATGCTGTAATCCTCAAATGCCTTGGATTACTTACAGAAAAATTCCACCATTTTGCTAAATGCACAGGCCAGAAAATGTTTATGGCAAGAAACTCTCCTCATCATGAATGAACTGTGATATATACTTATAAAGAACTTGGACTATGATATTTAATCAATTTAGATTTTATTTGGAAAGATTATTATTTTATTTTTGTTACAGTAGTGCTCAAAGGCCCCATTCCGCATTGGAGCCCTGAACAGTAATTGCTGTACAAACACATAGGAAGACCTACAGTCTTGCAGTATATGTATACTTCAGGCTGGGTGTGAAGGAGACATAATGCTAGCACACTAAAATACTGTGTAGCTTCAGCCATGTGAGCAGCGGGAGGGGCTAACCTCTCCTCCCATACATATCTATGGTCTTGGATGGGATCATACTTGGGTGACTAGCCCCTCTGTTGCTCACACTGGAGCCTTTGATCTGGTTAGATCAAAGCTAGCTCGAGTATATCTACACTTGCTGTAATCACACCTCACAGAAGCAGTGTAGACATACCTTAAGTATTATTGTTAATTCCATCTTGTAGATCGGGAAAAGAGAGGTGGGCTTGCTGTAGCCACTGGGGGAGGTGTTTCTAACTTTTAGAGAGGGTGAGACAATAAAGTCTCCCTTATCCTCCAGCTATGATCCAGGGTTCATTAGGTCAATTTGATTGCCAAACTCTGAAGATGGTTCAAAATTTCTCTTCACCCCGCTCCTCCCAATTTTTCCAAAAGAGCAGTTTTTGAGGATAATTTTGCGTGTAAAACAGTGAGGGTAACTAACCATTGGAACAATTTAGCAAAGGTCATGGTGGATTCTTGATCACTGGCTATTTTTAAATCATGACTGGATTTTTTTTAAACAGGAATTATTTTGGAGGAGTTCTGTGGCCTGTGCTATGCAGGAGGTCAGACTAGATGTTTATAATGGTGCCTTCTGGCCTTGGAATCTATGACTCTATGAATCCATGCATTTTTGGTGGATCTGGATTATGTTTAACCTTAATCCACTTGTGTGGAAGAACCAGCAAAGTCTCTATTTTGCTATAATACTAATTTAACAATAAGAACTTTAATATTTAATAATTAAACATTTTGTTTAAATATAAAACAGTAACATTATCTTTACAGTCTCTTGCACACAGCTTTTGTTAGCATAGCTCACTCCTTTGCATCAGGCACAGAAGGTCGGTGAGCGGAAATAGGGTTCATGCAGAATGTTGTTAGAGTTTAGGGAGTGGGGGAACCAAGACTAGAGACATGCATGTTTAACTGTGACTGTCTTCAGTGTGAAGTGTTATCTTGTGACATTTTGCTTTAGTGTCAAATAAGTAGCTTGGGGGCAAGAACTGGAGTTAGGCTCAATGTTATTTAGCATTGTCAGTGATGTACTGGAAAAGGGGTTGTCACGGGGTGACACTGACCCTTTAAGGAGGAGCAGGGCCAGTGCACCTGTCTGCGTCAGCTGATCCAGAATAGGCTTTAAAAGAGGCTCCTGGGGCTAGGGAAGGGAAGATACCAGTGAGTCAGAGTTAGGAAGCAGGACTGCCAGAGTCCCCTATGTCGGGAGGCTATGAGAGCCTGAAAGGTAAAAGGGGGACAATCCCCTGGAGTTTGTGGCCCAGAATGAGCCAAGGAGCTGTTTGTATTTGTTTTGTTTAGATTTGGACAATAAGACTGCTTGAAGGAGGCTGTGAGCATGGCAGTAGATCCTTTGTAAACTGCTGAGAAGCCCTGCCATATTACAGGGGTGAACATCCAAGGTGAAATCCTGGCTCTGTTGATGTCAATGAGAGTATTGCCACTGACTTCAATGGGAACAGGATTTCATCCCTTGTGGATAGTACTAAACTAGAAAGTACTGTGCACACTAGTGAGGATCAAAGAATAGTATAAAGGAAAAAGCTGTGGTCACGAAAACACCAAATGGGATTCAATCTGGAGAAATTCTGGGTAAAAAACAACACAGAGCAATGATGATGAGGAATGGGAGGGGTGGGAGAGGGAAAGAATATTTGTAAAGCAAGAATTTTGGAAATGATCTGCACCAGATGTTATAGATGGCAGTAACTTAAATAGGTGCTCATAAGGTGGTATGTCATTAAAAATATACAGTGTGATTTTTGGCTTACATATTGTATAACAAGCCATCATCCATTGAGGCAAAAATCATTTTCTAGAGGGAGATGATGTGGCCTTGTGGATCAAGCGCTGAACTTGGATGTTAGACACCTTGGTTCTAGGCCTGCCACTGCCCTGAGACACTTCAGGCAAGTCATTGCGCCACTCTGTGCCTCAGTTTCCCCATTTGTAAAATGAAGATACCAATGCTGACCTTCTTTGAGCTCTGCTAACGAAAAGCACTCTATGAGAGCTAGGTGGTATTATATTTGTCATTGGAATAAATGCACCTATAATAGAATGTTCAATTCTGGACACCTTAATATTTGAAATATGCTGATAATTTGGAGGATATTCAAAAATGGAAAGCTCTGGGTGACTAGTTGATTAGACAATGATAAAAGAACTTAATATGCTAAGTTTGCCTAAATAAAGACTTAGTTAACATGATAATACTTAGTAAGAATTATAAGTTACTATACTTAGTAACAGGTTTCAGAGTAGCAGCCTTGTTAATCTGTATCCCCAAAAAGAAAAGGAGGACTTGTAGCACCTTAGAGACTAACAAATTTATTTGAGCATAAGCTTTTGTGAGCTACAGCTCACTTCATTGGATGATCGGATGCATGCAGTGGAAAATACAGTAGGGGGATTTTATATACACAGAGAACATGAAACAACGGGTGTTATCATTCACACTGTAATGAGAGTGATCAGGTAAGGTGAGCTATTACCAGCAGGAGAGAAAAAAAAAACTACCAATGTGATATATGCCATCATGTGCCAGGAATGCCCCTCTGCCATGTACATTGGCCAAACAGGACAGTCTCTACGTAAAAGAATAAATGGACACAAATCAGACGTCAAGAATTATAACATTCAAAAACCAGTCGGAGAACACTTCAATCTCTCTGGTCACTCGATTACAGAGCTAAAAGTGGCAATATTACAACAAAAAAACTTCAAAAACAGACTCCAATGAGAGATTGCTGAATTGGAATTAATTTGCAAACTAGACACCATTGCATTATTCTTGAATAAAGACTGGGAGTGGATGGGTCATTACACAAACTAAAACTATTTCCCCATGTTTATTTCTCCCCCCTACTGTTCCTCACACGTTCTTGTCAACTGCTGGAAATGGCCCACCTGATTATCACTACAAAAGGTTTTTGTTTTGTTTTTCTCTTCTGCTGGTAATAGCTCACCTTACCTGATCACTCTCATTACAGTGTGTATGGTAACACCCATTGTTTCATGTTCTCTGTGTATATAAAATCCCTCTACTGTATTTTCCACTGCATGCATCCGATGAAGTGAGCTGTAGCTCATTAAAGCTTATGCTCATATAAATTTGTTTGTGTGTAAGGTGCCACAAGTACTCCTTTTCTTTATACTTAGTAAGTATAATAACTAAGATAAAAGACTTAGTTAACATGATAATACTCTACTGTTTAAGAAGAATCCCAAACAGAGAGTTGAATTGTTTAGGGAGATACAGGAAGAACAAAGCTTTAGTAATCAGATGACATGAAGCAAAGGAACATTTAGACAGAATATGAGGAAAAATTTCCTGACAATGAGAGCTGAATATTAACATAACAGACTTTACAGAAAAGGGATGGAAATTCTTTGCTTGAGACATTTAAAATTAGACAAGACAGGAAGCTTGGAAATATAATCTTGCATTGTCAGGGGAATGAGCAAGGTAACTTCACATATTTAATAGGTTTCTTTCTTCTCTAGTGTTCATGACACAAGAAATAATTGCACTGCTGCTTGAATAGTACATCTTATGTTTAGTTTGATAACTAAACTAGGAATTTGGGCTCTGTGTTTAATGACCAATATCAGATTTTCTAAAGTCTTATCAGAACCAGTCATATATAAGATGCAGTGATTCCTGTCCCAACAGTCCCACTTCTTAAAGTGTAAGAAGACCTGTAGGCAGAGAAAATGTTTAATAATCCAATAAATTCATATAAACATTCACCTATTTGAATATAAAAGCTTTAGACCCTAGGAGAACTGTTCAGGGCAACAATTCTTTCCAGAAAGAATTGCTAGCAGCATTTTCCTGGGCAGCATAGTTAGGGCCTACAATTGTTTAAATCAAATATTTGCTTTTGTTTCAATTATAAAGATGAGCCAAGATTTAGAATGTGGTTTTCTTCTGATACAATGGTAGGCTTACTGTATTTATTCCCTTCTGAAAACTGAAGACTGCTTCAGTTCTGCAGGATAATTCTGGTTTAATTTAAGATAAGTTGTTTGAGTGTTTTTGTTTGAGAAAATGCCCATGTAATTGATCATAAAACCTAGTATAACACTCTTTAACTGATTTTAAACTCTTTTGCCTTGTGGCTGGCATAATTAATAAGCAGTTCATTAATGGTTTCATTGATGTTTGCCTGGTGTATACTTCTTCCAGGTCAAGGAGCTCTTGATACAGTTCTCATGGCTTTTAACATCTGCTGTCCCTTGCATTGACCAGGCCCTCTGGATAGTTCATCAGCTTTCTTTGATGCATTCAGGAAAAATGCTAGATTGACTTGATTGAAATCACCACTTAAAACTTAGTGACATAGAAGGTCAATTCCCCATTTACAATTAATTAAGAAACAGGGATGAGAAACTGCAGTCTTTCTATACTTCTTTGAGGTAAAGAATCAATGAGAACATGATCTACAGTCAAGAAGAGACAGAATTTTAACTATAACATTTCAACACAGAACAAACAACTAGAGTCCCTTTTAGGTATACAAGAAATATTAGCAAATAACAGTTTGTTGACCCACAGCACTATAGCTGAGAAGACATCAGCTGAAAGAAGCAGATGCTCAGAGAGTCCGAGTTTTATATTTTTACCATAATCTCTGATGTGACTGTGAAGGCTAAAACCTCAGACTGAAGGGGTCAGTGATGAGCATCATCTCAAGACATGAATGAAGGCAAGAGATGTACTCCCTGAGATTGTTCTCCAGCAGTTGAGAGAGAACTGGCAATGCTGGTCCCAGGCATACACATGCACTGGTTGGCACTTATACTGGATGGAATGGTACAGGGCCAGAATATGATATGCTTCCTCAAAAGGTCCTCAGATAGTCCCATTGATGTTAACAAGACAATTTTTGGAAAGAAAGTGCTACTCTGCATGAGTAAGAATATCAGCTTCTGGTGCTTTGAAATTTTCTGTATGTAAGAGAGTTTACAGCATTCATATTCACATTCTCAGTGAATGGGTTTAGAAAGTCATTGCTCATTTGCACTTTTCTGTACAGCACTTCTTAGACCCTGCTTAATGACCACAGTGATGATCACAATGCAGCCAGGTGTAACACAAGAATGTGTCACTTTGAGTCAAATAAAATATTTATCAATACTAAATCATCCCCTTTGCCCTCAAGAGGCAGCTTGGTCTAGATGATTGGGGCCAAAAATCAAGGGCTCTGAAAGTCTGATTCTGACCCTGCTACTGATTGTCTGTGTGACCTTTGAACTAGTCACTTCAGTTTTCCAATATGTAAAATTGGAATTGTAACTGTTACTTTAGCTACATCACTAGAATTATGTGAAGCTTAATTAGTGTACGTACAGTGCTTTCAAAATTCATAGCACTAAGTGCTATGTGTTCTCATGTGTGGCAAGAGAGTGAGGTAATGGGCACACTAAAAGCTTAAAATAAAAAAGTAAGACTTTAGGTTCAGATCCAGACAAGTGGTGAGCACCAGCCACGAGGAGTTCAGTACTTCTAAGGATTGTTCTCTTATTCACACATGTTAACTTCCCTTTCTATATATCCTTGACCAACCAAGAGATAAGGTCTGAGAGTAGCCTAGTTGCTGGTCTCTGAGTAACATTTGGAGGCACTTAAATGAGTGCAACTGTTCAGAAAAATCTTGAATACAGAGCTGCATCTCTGCTGCCTAATGTCCAGACAGAAAACATCCAGTTGCAGAGATGAACATTAAGAACACGTCCATAAGCATGAAATATTCACCCCAATTTAAAATCATCTAGTTTTAATGTTTAAAATACCAATAATTTTACAGCAATGCATACTCCATTCTAAAATCCACTGCCAAGATCACTTATTTTCTTTGACAGTAAGCATAAAAGACCTCAAGTGTCGAAAGCAACAGAACCACAAAAATCTGAAACGTTGCTTAATTAGTATTTGTGAAGCTTGGGGCTACAGCACATCTGTTAATTTTTATGTTACAACAAGCAGAAATACATTCATACTTGGCGGTATCATTAGCATTCTGGGCATCAAGTCACTAGTAGTAAATAGCCCTCAAAAATGTTTAAAGATATGGCCTTGCCATTGGTGGAGTAATTTCCCATAAGAAAATAATCTTGATGGTTATAGCCAGAGACTGGATATAAAAGATGACCTCTGGCAACTACAGCAGTTTCTTTCTCTGGGAAAACAGTCCTCTTGTTCTTCTCTGGGGTTTCATACTCTGCAGCTCTTGACATGTTGACCGTTTTGTTTACGAAGGGTTATGCTAGGGAAGGGAACTAGTTTGTGGTTTATGACAGCATCACTTCAGAAGATTTGGTACATACTGTGATTTGTATCGCCCATTTGTGCCTCAGCCATAAAAATGCACTTTTTACCAGAAATATTTGTGAATATATAACAGCTCCGAAGACATATGGCCAATAAATAATTCAAAGTTATCTATTTTCCCTGCATATTCTTTATACATCTACCATAGTTTAATGCCTAGCTGGCTTGGAAACAATATTGTTTATGACAGTCCTAGTATACAAATGTTTAGTGACTGGCAGCAAACCACTGATTCTCAGGTTATTGCCTTGAAAAATAAACCCTTTCCTCCTACTCTCCTTTTTCTTGCCTTTCTATTTTGCTAACAGCCCTGAGGAGCATTCTCTTGCATTGTGAGTGCCTACAAAGTGGGTATGTTTAACACTCGATTTCACTATAACGATAATGTGATTTAATTCATTATTTTCCTCTCTCCCCCTTGTCTTCTTTTCAGTTCGATATCTGTTTACAGTCCCAAGGAGAATCCTAACACATTTGATGCTGCTGCTTTCTTCCAGTCTGTGTGGAATTTCCTGGGAATCTTTGCTGGATCATTCGCAATGGGGTCCTCATACGCTGTTGTCACAGCTTTAATATCCTTTATTGTTTTTCAATCAGAAAAAACTCTGCAAGTTTGAAAGTCTGGTTGCCTTGAAAAGAACTTCTAAGGCTGTCTGTGTTTTAAGACTGACCATCTTTACTTTGAGCTTGAACTTCTTGACCATGGGTTTGAAGAGGCTCTGTAAACAAAGCCAGGTCCTCAGCTGGAGAAAATCAACACAGGTTCAATGATTTCAATAGAGCTGATTTTAACCAGCTGAGGGTCTGGCCCAAAATCTATAGTCCTTACTCCTGTAAGTAGTCTCATTGACCTCAATAAGACTACCCTTGTGCCTAAGGACTATTCACATGAGTAAAAGATGCAGGACTGGACCCCAAATTCCGTTGTTTGGGAGACTCTCCTGAAATCCCTCTGTCTTTCCCCATTTATTTTATTTCTCCCCAAAACATTATCATGCTGACCAATCCTTTCAATCAACGAGGAATGGATCACCACACTGGACCAGACTGGGGGAGGGGAGGAGAGTATGTGCGGTACAGCCTTACTCCAAGGACTGAGCTCACCTCCTTGACAGAGCTCACAGCCACTGACAAAGTCATGGGATTACAGGTTACGAAGTACCTGTTAGTATTTTAGCATTCCTGAGAAAATTAAAGCACCATGACATCAAAATTCTCCTGTACTGTTCCACCTGACACTAACATAAATTCATGTAATGAAACCCTTGCTTCATACCACACTCAGCCTCCCCAGCAGTTGCTATATT
Organism: Lepidochelys kempii; assembly: GCF_965140285.1. NCBI lineage: Eukaryota > Metazoa > Chordata > Testudines > Cheloniidae > Lepidochelys > Lepidochelys kempii. Next base: position 31,699,639 of record NC_136388.1, read on the forward strand.
TTAACTGACCCATACAACTGTGTGGGAATATAATGTAACTGGATAAAAATCAGAAGAAGTGTTGTCTACTAGGTGGAAAAGGCAAAAGGAGCCAAGAGTCCTGGGTTCTATCTTAAACTCTGATAGTGATTCACTGTGGGACTTTAGGCAAAATACTTACCCTTGGTCTATGCTACAGAGTTAGGTCGACATAAGGCAGCTTTCTTCAGCCTAATTATGCCAGGTTTCAGAGTAGCAGGCGTGTTAGTCTGTATCCGCAAAAAGAAAAGGAGTACTTATGGCACCTTAGAGACTAAGACTAACAAATTTATTAGAGCATAAGCTTTCTTGAGCTACAGCTCACTTCATCGGTTGCAACATCACTTCATCGGATGCATCCGATGAAGTGAGCTGTAGCTCACGAAAGCTTATGATCTAGTAAATTTGTGAGTCTCTAAGGTGCCACAAGTACTCCTTTTCTTTTTGCTAATTATGTCAGTGTACACACTACAGCCTTGCTCCCACTGATGTAAGTGCCCTACGACACCAACATAAGTCCACCTCAACAAGAAGCGTAAGGCTTATGTCAGTGTAGTTAGGTCGATGCAGTGTCTGTGTAGACATTGCATTACTTACATCGGCTGTTAGCCATCATATTTATCAGTTTCACAGCTAACTTAACAGGTGACTTAAGTTTCTAGTGTAGACAAGCCCTTGGGCCCAGAGCCTCAAAGGTAGTTAGCTACCTAACTACCTTTGAGGATTCAGCCCTTAATTTCTCTATACCTCGGTGAACGCTGCCTTAAAATGGGTACAATAACAATTAATGTTTGCAAAGTATTTTGAGATGCTCACATAAAATACAATATTTGTTTAATTTACAATTTATGTAGTAGCAGTAATTAAACAAGGTACAAGCCAAGCTAAATTAAAGTGCAGCTTATCCAAACTGGGAAAGGCGTGATTCTCCATTTCCCTACATCTTGTTTAGTCATTTACATCTGTTGGTGTAAAAATGCTACCAAATCACAACAGTAGCAACTTACACTCACTTTGCACAAGTATAAATGACTAAACAAAGCACTAATATGTTGATCAGCTTCCCCATCTTGATTCCTTTGAGAGTCCAGTTCTGAAGCACCAATTATGCTTGTAAACTGATTCCATTTAAAGGCTACATAGTAAAGTTGACCTTCCCTTTTGACAGAGACAATGAAGGCCATGGACCAACTTGGCTTTTTGATCATGTTGTTGCCATATCACCTTTTCACAGCCACATTTCTTTGAAACCACATGACATGAGCACATTTCAACAGCTAATATAAATAGAAGTAGATATGTGAAGTAGACTAATGCTGGAAAATTAATGCTAAATTCAATCACTTAGGCCTTGATCCAGCAAAGCACTTAATAACATGTATAATCTTAAGGTCCCATTGAAGGCACATGCTTATGTGCTTTGTATGATACAGCTGAATAATTTTACGGTGCATTATTTCATTTATGATGGTGAGGTTGAATTTAGGGTGCAAAGCTGTTCATTTTTTTTCCTTAGTATTTTTTAGCACTTGACAAAATTTACAAAGCTGTGTGAGTTCCCCATGTTGGAAACAGGCCTATTCTTCCTCCTGTCTTGGAGTGCCTTCCTGTCAGCAGAAGCTGCTGGTCTTACAGGTAAGTGTTGCATTTTCCTGAGTAAGCAAAGACTGTGGGGCTTTTTAGTAAATCTGTGATGTGGGAAAACAGCACACCTATTTTGAGCATGACATCTTATATGAATCTTCCAAAATCCAGTTGCTTCTTGTCATTGCTGAAATGTGTGGGTGCTGCAAACATCCATCTGCAGGCATAAATCCATAGATACCTGAATGACTTTTTTTTTTTGCACAAGTTTTTGTTTGGTTGGTGGTTTTTTTATTTCTCCCACTCAAATCCCTGTTGCATCCGGAGAAAGGCACAGGCTGCCCAGTGACAGACCAAAACCACTTATAGCCTACACATCGCTGCATCAACATGGAGATAGCATTTGTGCAACCATAGTCAAATACATGGCCAGAAATTGCTTTCTTCAACACAGAGAAAAAGTAAACACATTCATACACAATGAAAAAGGTACACAGAAGTAATCTGTGCAATGCCCAGACTCTGATTGATTTCATAATGTGATTAGGAAGAATATGAGTCATAATAGTTTAAGCCTATTGATGTTTTTGATACTGTTATTTTTGACCATGAACTGCCATAATTCACATCAAGGAAAGTTAGAAGAAAACCTGAGCGCCTGAGCATTAATAGAGAGCCTGTTTAGTTTTTCTGGAGAAATTGCTGGAGACCTGTTAATTTTTACTTTGAACATGATCGTTGTAAAGCTTTTGGGGAGCAGTGAGGCCTGGGTGAAATCCTGGCTACTCTGAAGTCAATGGCAAAACTCCCACTGGCTTCAATGGAGCCAGGATTTTGCCTTTTGTGTGATAAGCCGTATGTTCAGAGGACTTTGAAACCAGCGTGTGGTTTGTTGTAAATTGCTGCATGCTCACTCCTCTTCCTAATTTTATGCACAATTTTCTGTCCCATTCTATGCCAAAGGTGGCTGAATGCCAATGTGTTTCCAAGTTAAACAAGAGAGCCAGGCTCTATCACTTTCCAAAAAAACCCCAACTTTAACCTGAACAAGGCCTTCTTTAGTCCTGTTGTGGTTACTGGCCATTTTCAAAACATTACCTCTAATAACCTGCTATTTACCTAGACAAAAAAATGGAATAACTTCTAAATCCTTTGTTTTTAAGCTGAGTGACTTCCCACACTTTCTAAGATAGGAATTTTAAAACCTTCTCCCCAGCGGAATCCATGGGTGTCACATTTTAGCCAGGAACAAATATGGTGTTACTAAATTTTTAAATAACTGAAAAGCGGGGTTCATAATGGAAACACTGATACTGCCTCCGATGCTGTCACTGCTTCAGGCACTGCTGTACTGAAGGCAAGTTCCACTGTCAGAATGCTGGAGCAGACTGCATATCCAAATAATTGGCAGATATCATTTCTTCACATCACACTGCAAATATGGTGACACATAATGTACTCTCTCCTACTAGTCACTTGGGATGGTGTTTCATTTTTTTAACATATAAAATGTCAGAAATCAAAGCCCTAATTACTGATGGCACGGAGGGGTTTTATAATGACACAGTAGCCATAGTTAACTATTTTTAATGGCCAGAAAGTGAGTGGAAAGCAAAGTCATGATCCAATTAAAGGGAAAAAAACAGAAAAGTACAAGGAAGTTAAGCCTTTGCTTATAGAATCATAGAATCATAGAATATCAGGGTTGGAAGGGACCCCAGAAGGTCATCTAGTCCAACCCCCTGCTCAAAGCAGGACCAATTCCCAGTTAAATCATCCCAGCCAGGGCTTTGTCAAGCCTGACCTTAAAAACCTCTAAGGAAGGAGATTCTACCACCTCCCTAGGTAACGCATTCCAGTGTTTCACCACCCTCTTAGTGAAAAAGTTTTTCCTAATATCCAATCTAAACCTCCCCCACTGCAACTTGAGACCATTACTCCTCGTTCTGTCATCTGCTACCATTGAGAACAGTCTAGAGCCATCCTCTTTGGAACCCCCTTTCAGGTAGTTGAAAGCAGCTATCAAATCCCCCCTCATTCTTCTCTTCTGCAGGCTAAACAATCCCAGCTCCCTCAGCCTCTCCTCATAACTCATGTGTTCCAGTCCCCTAATCATTTTTGTTGCCCTTCGCTGGACTCTCTACAATTTATCCACATCCTTCTTGAAGTGTGGGGCCCAAAACTGGACACAGTACTCCAGATGAGGCCTCACCAATGTCGAATAGAGGGGAACGATCACGTCACTCGATCTGCTCGCTATGCCCCTACTTATACATCCCAAAATGCCATTGGCCTTCTTGGCAACAAGGGCACACTGCTGACTCATATCCAGCTTCTCGTCCACTGTCACCCCTAGGTCCTTTTCTGCAGAACTGCTGCCTAGCCATTCGGTCCCTAGTCTGTAGCTGTGCATTGGGTTCTTCCGTCCTAAGTGCAGGACCCTGCACTTACCCTTATTGAACCTCATCAGATTCCTTTTGGCCCAATCTTCCAATTGGTCTAGGTCCTTCTGTATCCTATCCCTCCCCTCCAGCGTATCTACCACTCCTCCCAGTTTAGTATCATCCGCAAATTTGCTGAGAGTGCAATCCACACCATCTTCCAGATCATTTATGAAGATATTGAATAAAACCGGCCCCAGGACCGACCCTTGGGGCACTCCACTTGATACCGGCTGCCAACTAGACATGGAGCCATTGATCACTACCCGTTGAGCCCGACAATTTAGCCAGCTTTCTACCCACCTTATAGTGCATTCATCCAGCCCATACTTCCTTAACTTGCTGACAAGAATACTATGGGAGACCGTGTCAAAAGCTTTGCTAAAGTCAAGAAACAATACATCCACTGCTTTCCCTTCATCCACAGAACCAGTAATCTCATCATAAAAGGCGATTAGATTAGTCAGGCATGACCTTCCCTTGGTGAATCCATGCTGGCTGTTCCTGATCACTTTCCTCTCATGCAAGTGCTTCAGGATTGATTCTTTGAGGACCTGCTCCATGATTTTTCCAGGGACTGAGGTGAGGCTGACTGGCCTGTAGTTCCCAGGATCTTCCTTCTTCCCTTTTTTAAAGATTGGCACTACATTAGCCTTTTTCCAGTCATCCGGGACTTCCCCGGTTCGCCACGAGTTTTCAAAGATAATGGCCAGTGGCTCTGCAATCACAGCCGCCAATTCCTTCAGCACTCTCGGATGCAACTCGTCCGGCCCCAGGGACTTGTGCACGTCCAGCTTTTCTAAATAGTCCCTAACCGCCTCTATCTCCACAGAGGGCTGGCCATCTCTTCCGCATTTTGTGATGCCCAGCGCAGCAGTCTGGGAGCTGACCTTGTTAGTGAAAACAGAGGCAAAAAAAGCATTGAGTACATTAGCTTTTTCCACATCCTCTGTCACTAGGTTGCCTCCCTCATTCAGTAAGGGGCCCACACATTCCTTGGCTTTCTTCTTGTTGCCAACATACCTGAAGAAACCCTTCTTGTTACTCTTGACATCTCTGGCTAGCTGCAGCTCCAGGTGCGATTTGGCCCTCCTGATAACATTCCTACATGCCCGAGCAATATTTTTATACTCTTCCCTGGTCATATGTCCAACCTTCCACTTCTTGTAAGCTTCTTTTTTATGTTTAAGATCCGCTAGGATTTCACCATTAAGCCAAGTTGGTCGCCTGCCATATTTACTATTCTTTCGACTCATCGGGATGGTTTGTCCCTGTAACCTCAACAGGGATTCCTTGAAATACAGCCAGCTCTCCTGGACTCCTTTCCCCTTCAAGTTAGTCCCCCAGGGGATCCTGGCCATCCGTTCCCTGAGGGAGTCGAAGTCTGCTTTCCTGAAGTCCAGGGTCCGTATCCTGCTGCTTACCTTTGTTCCCTGCGTCAGGATCCTGAACTCAACCAACTCATGGTCACTGCCTCCCAGATTCCCATCCACTTTTGCTTCCCCCACTAATTCTACCCGGTTTGTGAGCAGCAGGTCAAGAAAAGCACCCCCCCTAGTTGGCTCCTCTAGCACTTGCGCCAGGAAATTGTCCCCTACGCTTTCCAAAAACTTCCTGGATTGTCTATGCACCGCTGTATTGCTCTCCCAGCAGATATCAGGAAAATTAAAGTCACCCATGAGAATCAGGACATGCGATCTAGTAGCTTCCGTGAGCTGCCGGAAGAAAGCCTCATCCACCTCATCCCCCTGGTCCGGTGGTCTATAGCAGACTCCCACCACTACATCACTCTTGTTGCACACACTTCTAAACTTAATCCAGAGACACTCAGGTTTTTCTGCAGTTTCGTACCGGAGCTCTGAGCAGTCATACTGCTCCCTTACATACAGTGCTACTCCCCCACCTTTTCTGCCCTGCCTGTCCTTCCTGAACAGTTTATAACCATCCATGACAGTACTCCAGTCATATGAGTTATCCCACCAAGTCTCTGTTATTCCGATCACGTCATAGTTCCTTGACATCACCAGGACCTCCAGTTCTCCCTGCTTGTTTCCAAGGCTTTGTGCATTTGTATATAAGCACTTGAGATAACCTGTGCTTATAAAAAATAATTTTTATTTATAAATAAAGGGACTGACATAGATGGTAAAAAAGGAAATTGCTCCACCTACATAAATTGCAAGGAAAACAAACCCCGCCCTTTTAGTTCTGGCACTAGCAATTCTTTTCATATGCACCTTCTTTGTCTCAGTTGGCAATTGTTTAATTACATTGTCGTGATGAGCCAAAGATGACTCCTGCCTCATTTATCAGCAGGGTTGAGCCTCTGTCACTTAGTTTCTATGAAAGGCCTTTGTCAGAAGCTGTTAGGAAAAAAGAACACATGCAGTCTTCCTTGTAGCTTCAGAAGTTCAAAGCTGAGTTTTCCATATGCAACAACTCTATTAATACTGTATTGACATTTCATCTTAAAGTAGACATTTTTAGCCCTTTGCTTTTAACCAGTTCCAATGTAACTTTCATCTTCTCTCACCCTTGCCTGAAAATGCTTGTATTCACTCTTTCCACAATAAGAAAAGGAGTACTTGTGGCACCTTAGAGACTAACCAATTTATTTGAGCATAAGCTTTCGTGAGCTACAGCTCACTTCATCGGATGCATACTGTGGAAACTGCAGAAGACATTATATACACAGAGACCATGAAACAATACCTCCTCCCACCCCACTCTCGTGCTGGTAATAGCTTATCTAAAGTGATCACTCTCCTTACAATGTGTATGATAATCAAGGTGGGCCATTTCCAGCACAAATCCAGGTTTTCTCACCCTCCGCCCCCCGCTCCCCCAAACTCACTCTCCTGCTGGTAATAGCCCATCCAAAGTGACCACTCTCTTTACAATGTGTATGATAACCAAAGTGGGCCATTTCCAGCACAAATCCAGGTTTTCTCACCCCCTCCCCCTTTTTTCCAAAAACCACACACACAAACTCACTCTCCTGCTGGTAATAGCTTATCCAAAGTGACCACTCTCCCTACAATGTGCATGATAATCAAGGTGGGCCATTTCCAGCACAAATCCAGGTTTTCTCACCCCCCCACCCCCATACACACACACAAACTCACTCTCCTGCTGGTAATAGTTCATCCAAACTGACCACTCTCCTTAAAATGTGTATGATAATCAAGGTGGGCCATTTCCAGCATAAATCCAAGTTTAACCAGAACGTCTGGGGAGGAGGGGGATAGGAAAAAACAAGGGGAAATAGGCTACCTTGCATAATGACTTAGCCACTCCCAGTCTCTATTTAAGCCTAAATTAATAGTATCCAATTTGCAAATTAATTCCAATTCAGCAGTTTCTCGCTGGAGCTGGATTTGAAGTTTTTTTGTTTTAAGATATCAACCTTCATGTCTGTAATTGTGTGACCAGAGAGGTTGAAGTGTTCTCCGACTGGTTTATGAATGTTATAATTCTTGACATCTGATTTGTGTCCATTTATTCTTTTACGTAGAGACTGTCCAGTTTGACCAATCTACATGGCAGTACATTTGTGCTGGAAATGGTCCACCTTGATTTTCATACACATTGTAAGGAGAGTGGTCACTTTGGATTAGCTATTACCAGCAGGAGAGTGAGCTTGTGTGTACGGTTTTTGGAAAAAGGGGGCGGGGGTGAGAAAACAACAAACAGGGAAAGATTAAGAATGAGCTCTCAAAAATGGATACTCTCATAAAAAACCAACCTTCCACACAAACTTCCTCGTGGCTGGATTTTACTAAAACTAGACAAGCCATTTACAACGCACACTTTGCTTCTCTACAAAGGGCCTAATAACATCAGCCACACTATCAGAGGCTCGTTCACCTGCACATCCACCAATGTGATATATGCCATCATGTGCCAGCAATGCCCCTCTGCCATGTACATTGGTCAAACTGGACAGTCTCTACGTAAAAGAATAAATGGACACAAATCAGATGTCAAGAATTATAACATTCATAAACCAGTCGGAGAACACTTCAATCTCTCTGGTCACGCGATCACAGACATGAAGGTCGCTATCTTAAAACAAAAAAACTTCAAATCCAGACTCCAGCGAGAAACTGCTGAATTGGAATTCATTTGCAAATTGGATACTATTAATTTAGGCTTAAATAGAGACTTGGAGTGGCTAAGTCATTATGCAAGGTAGCCTGTTTCCTCTTGTTTTTTCCTACCCCCCCCCCCCAGATGTTCTGGTTTAACTTGGATTTTAACTTGAAGAGTGGTCAGTTTGGATGAGCTATTACCAGCAGGAGAGTGAGTTTGTGTGTGTATGGGGGTGGGGGGGATGTGAGAACCTGGATTTATGCAGGAAATAGCCCAGCTTGATTGTCATGCACATTGTGTAAAGAGTTGTCACTTTGGATGGGCTATCACCAGCAGGAGAGTGAATTTGTGTGGGGGGGTGGAGGGTGAGAAAACCTGGATTTGTGCTGGAAATCACTTTAGATAAGCTATTACCAGCAGGACAGTGGGGTGGGAATAGGTATTGTTTCATATTCTCTGTGTATATATAAAGCCTGCTGCAGTTTCCACGATATGCATCTGAGGAAGTGAGCTGTAGCTCACGAAAGCTTATGCTCTAATAAATTGGTTAGTCTCTAAGGTGCCACAAGTCCTCCTTTTCTTTTTGCGAATACAGACTAACACGGCTGTTACTCTGAAACCTGTCATTGTAAAGAGAGTGGTCACTTTGGATGGGCTATTACCAGCAGGAGAGTGAGTTTGTGTGTGGAGGGTGAGAAAACCTGGATTTATGCTGGAAATGGCCCAACTTGATTATCATACACATTGTAAGGAGAAAAGGAGTACTTGTGGCACCTTGTAAGGAGAGTGATCACTTTAGATAAGCTATTACCAGCAGGAGAGTGGGGTGGGAGGAGGTAATTGTTTCATGGTCTCTGTGTATATAATGTCTTCTGCAGTTTCCACAGTATGCATCCGATGAAGTGAGCTGTAGCTCACAAAAGCTTATGCTCAAATAAATTGGTTAGTCTCTAAGGTGCCGCAAGTACTCCTTTTCTTTTTGCGAATACAGACTAACACAGCTGTTACTCTGAAATCTTTCCACAATGTTTTTTTTTTTAGTTATATTTCAGAGTGGAGTTCATTCTACTGGTTAACAGATCATCAGGTGATTTAACAGCTTTCCAGCAGCACATTTCACTGCTCAATGAGAGATGCAAATTTAGGAGAAAGCATCTGATTTCTTAATCCCGAACTAGTGGAATCTATTTAAAATGAGGTTAAATCTATGCAGCCACCAGAAAGGAGCAATGCCGTGGACTACGCTTATGTTCACAGGTGCTGACTTCTATTATTCCCAGTGGGTGTTCCACCCCTGCTTTGCTCTGAGGCCACACCCCTACACTGTCCCTTCCCCTGACACCCCACCCTCACTTCACCTCTACCCGCCCTCACTCCACCCCCCTCCCTGAGGCTCTCCACCTGCCACTCATTGCTCTCTGCTCTCCCCTGAACATCTCCCACCAGCCACCAAACAGCTGATTGGTGACCCCGCCAAACAGCTGATCAGCAGCACTGCCAAAAAGCTGTGGCCGGTGGGTGCTCAGAACCCCTATTTTTTTTCTGTGGGTGCTAGAGCCCCGGCGCACCCATGGAGTCAGCAGCTATGCTTATGTTACATAAGAGCCTCTTGGCCTGAACAGTCACTTCCAGGGTTGTATTAAGAGCACACCTCTCATAGTGCTCTCCTCAGCCAAAATGCAGGGCTCTAGTTACAAGTTATACCTTTAGGAGTTGAGTCTGTCTAGCACCTTGCAAAATCAGGCCATTAGAGAGTGAGAATTACAGGGAAGTAATTTCCTTTTGCCTATTTGTGAAATGATCCATCAAGGACATTTAGTCTCTGTCTCCTTCAGTAAAGGAATTACTTATAAATTAATGCACACCATCGGTGATGCATTTTAGGATAGCAATTGCCTCTTCTGTGGCATGAGTCCCATTATCAGCATCACATATTGCCATCTTTTACCCTAAGATGAATTGCCACTATCAGTATAAACAATGGAGTAAAATTCATTGAGACTGATTCCTTATGCCTGGCATCAGCTAACAGGCTGTTACTATTCCTATGTGTTTCACAAATGGAGTAAAAAGCAACTAGACTGGTAGACTTTTTTAAATCTTATTACCCATTATCAAAGAGGTTGGCGTAGTTGGAGTTTAGCTATCTGCTGATTGACTTGGTTCATATAGCTATCATTTTTTTATTATCAGGTTTTTCATTTTTTTATATTACATTACATTTTCCAATAATTTAATTTCTTCAGAAAGATCATTGCTGTTGTATTGCACTGATGAACCAATTTTCCATTTCTTCCTAAATCTTTCACTTTAATCCATAGTTCTGCTTCAGTGATATGGGTGCTGAGGCTCTCAGTTAGTGTTCTTTTTCAGTTTTTTAAAAAAAAGGAGCGGAGGGAATGGAAAAGTAAATTAGTCACTACTATCCCCAAAAAAATAAAGCCACAGGTACAAGCAACTGTTAAGAAAGACTTTCTCACTCTCTCTGCTCTGATAGATCTAATCACATTCTCCTGTCCAGAATTCCAACATTGTTCATTCTCAGTAAAATCAAGAAGTGTGCATTTAATTTAGCAGGAAACTGAGACAGACATTTACATTTTTGGCTCCAGAATCTGATGTTTTAATGAGAAAAGAACTAGTGAATAGTTTTATCTTTGAGGCATGCTATGTAGGTGATAGCAGTCCAGAATCAAACTGAAAGATGTCAGAAGAAAATTGGACAATTCCGCTAAGTCTTTGAACAAAATATACAATTGCCTAATTTATATCCCATACACAGTGGAGAAAGCATTTTGCTGTCAGGCTGATTCCTTTCTTCAAAATCCAATTTTAATACTTGTCAAAGAATTTCCAGCCTCACTTAACTTGCCCTTCCACAATGGAAAGTTCCATGTTTGCCTCTTTAGGTAATTCTTGCCTTGTTTCCTGTGTAGTTGCATTAACATGCATATGGTCACCAGTCTCTTAAAAAGACACATTGCAATAACTTCCCCTCATGCTTTATGATATATCTTATGTTGTAACTGCCATGGCTGTGCACAGCAAGCCTTGTTTTAGCAACATATAAATTTCTTGCTGCAAGCACTCCATCTCCCCTGGAAATAAGGTTCATATGGTCTATGAAATTCCATTTTGAAGAATGATGGTGGTGGCTCTTAAAGGCTCAAACCAGAACCCACACTCTGTATCAGATACTCTGTGGTTGATACTGGTCTCTCTTATTCCAGTTTTTCACTGGAATAGTTGCACTGATTTAGTGAATGTACTCCTGGTGGGAGATCAGTGTCAGGCTCTTTATATACCACGGACCCAGTTTTCACATTGCCTCAGGAAACAGTAAATAGACACTTATCCCACCTCTAATTAACAATTGTATTTGGCAGTCACAAATCAATTTTTACAAGCATGGTTGAATTTAATAGTCAAATTAAAAAAAATTGGCAGAATGATGACTCATGCAGTGGAAACTGAACAGGAAATTCATATTTCCATTTTTATTGTTACCCAGGGACTAGTGATATTTAGAAATAGTCCTGCTTAGCCATATTTTTTTAAACTGGCTTTTCATGGTGTGAGCATGTATTTATCCATAACACTGTACAGGAGGACATTGTGATACTACTAATTAACCTAGAGAATTTATACATTCCCACGTCAGCTTTAGACTACAAAATACAGGGCACCCTGCAAACCCTAGAAGAGGAATTGAAGCCATTTGGGAGAATGAGTCCTTAACATAAACTTGAAGTGCCCAGCACGGCTCTCTAATGACGCTTGCGCTATAGATCTAGCTGAGGGGATGAGCCCAGTGCTGAATTAAAAGAAATATTACAAAAGCAAAGAAAGGGCAGTTAAAGCTCAGTGAAATTTTCCTGGTTTGCAGAAGCTTGTATTACTGCAATAGAAATACAGTCAGGTGAATAGAAGTCAGAAGCCAAGAGAATTTCTGCATTGCTGCATGGGAAAATTGGTTTTTCATTTTCTCTTTGGTGGCAGTTGTTCTTTGTGCCATTGTTCATATTTTTTTTCCTACTTCCTTCTTCTTTCTTCCATCAAGGGCACATTGATGCCATTCCTCAGGTCTTCCCGGAAATGAAAAGAAAAAGAGACTTAAAGTACTGAAAACTGGTTTCAGCTGGACAATACTTTTACATCTAGCAGTCTAAAGAGAGTCAGAAAACTGAGGAAGGGCTAGTAAAAGAATCATGTTACTTTATTTAGTCTTTAGTCTTTTTATTTTTTTCCTTCAAATGATGTTTGTCATTTTTTAAATATTTCTTCTTACTTTGTCCTTCCTTTTTTTGCATCCTCATTTTGGTCCTAGGAAATGTTTCCCACTCTTTCTCAGCCATTGATACCCCCAATTTCAAACATCTGAGAGGCTTTGATTAGCATTCAATATCGCAAATGTTAATCTGAGGCTTCTACAAACTAGCCAGTCCCATCCCCAGGATCATCCCTCATCCTCCCTTTTTAGCCAAGTTTAGCAAGCAGGGCAATCCTATTGCTTGCAGTTTGTTCAGAATGCACCGCTCATTTGCTCACTGGCTTGAGTAACTGTGATCATATTAAGCCTGCCCTGCATTTTTTACTATTTATGAAACAGTGGATTATTTTACATCGGCACTGCTATTTTTTAAAGCCCCTTACAATAAAGGGGCTGGCTACATTTGAAACCTCCTCACTAAGCCTCTCCAGATTAATATTTACACAGATGCACCACCTGCTTTTTGGGGATTCACCGTTCTCTCTTAGGCCAAGTGTGTGAGCTCCTATGCCCATGTGATTTCTCACTGAAGTCAATGGGACTCCCTGAGAGTCCACCCACCAAGATCACTTTACATGAGTGGGGCCTACATCCACTAGGCAGTCGTGTTTTCACCGGGGAGGATCCCAGGATCATTCCCCCTCAGTTAGTTGCAGCACATGTTTAAGAGAGAGTTTTCTTTTTTCCAGAGATGCTTTTGTACAGTCACCATTGGCCACTTATTTATCCCCAGTTTTCCTTTTTTCCCCTGTGTGGTCCCTTTGATTGATGTTTGTCTAACTTTAAGAGGCTACGTTATCAGTGAATTTTTCAATGTCTTCAATTGTTATACTGTGTTTACTTTATGATCAACAGCTCTAAGCACCTTAGTATGGGGCTTGGAAGGAAGAGAAGCTTTAAAAATAATTAGTGTTACCGTATATGAGTACATTTATATTCGTGATAAGACTGTTGCTCCTTCTCTCTCCTCATGACCTCCCACAGGCTGGGGAAACATAATTATTGCCACTCAGTTACAGTCACTGACCCAGTCATTCTGGGCAACAGCTTTTTCCCACCAAAGTGGTATTTTTAAGATGGGTTTTGCTGTTTGCCTTGTAATAAGCAGTGTGCAATGTGCAAGGCAAACAGACATGCAGAGGGCAAAATGGCCTTCATACTGCACTCCTTCAGCACCCACTGCTCAAAAATGCATTTGGGGGAGAAAAATTAACATTTTTCCTGCCTCTTTGGCCTATGTCACAGTTTCATTATTTCTATATTTTTATTATCTTATAATTGAGTAACAAACTTAGATAACTGTCAGTCTGACTGTGATCAGAGGTTGTTATACAGTTATCACTCTATATTAAACGGTCCAAGCAGATGGCAATGAAGTGTCTGGGATGTAGAGAGGGGAGGATTTGCTAAGATTTCTATCAAAGCAAAATTCTAGTTTGTTTGAAGAACATTATTGTAAAACATATCTTAGCATTTCTCTATTACAAAAAGCTTTTAACACAATCTAATTAGTTTTTGAGCAGGCTAATCCTGCCCTTTGACTACTGCAAGGTAGAAAATAGAAGTAGCTGATTCTGGCCTTTCTTTGCATTTCAGGAATTGTTGCAGTCCTTTTTTGTGGCGTCACACAGGCCCATTATACCTACAACAATCTGTCACCAGATTCCAAAATGAGAACTAAACAGGTAGAGTACAAAAATAACTGACTTTGTCTCTTCTGGTGCTGTAATGAATATATAGAGTTACTGCCAGCATACCTGGAAGGGTTTTCATTAATGCAAAGGAAAAGGCTTATGTCTTCATTACAGGAGAAGGATATTTGTAGAGATTTTGCCAGGAAAACATTAACAATCCTCTTGCTAGGCAAAAAAGTAATAATCTAGTCTTTGAGAGACCAGAAATATAAGATATCCATCTAGAAGATGAAAGATGTAGAGCTAGTAATAATTTACAGTAGCTTCCATCTAAAACTGTTGCAAAGCGTAGTAGGAAATCCAAAAGCTCTAGTGAGTAAAGCTATAACAGTTTTACAGACGGGGTTCATGTGGATTTTTTTTTTTTTGCAAAGGAGTTTTTGGGCCAGCCCTCAGTCTCCAGCATTGGCAGACTTCTTTCCCCTCATGAAATCTGTGGCCTAGTAAAGAACATCCCGGTGACTGCAAGGTTCCTTTTCAGTGAACAATTTGGGAGGCAAGAAAAGTCAGTTTTCTGTTTGTTTCTAGTAAAATGTTTGAGTCTTTCAATTGTATGTATTTTTGAGAACTTGGAGCTGCTTTCAGGAGTTGAGCCTTTGGGTCACGATTCACAAACACTCTGCAACACATCTGTCAAGGTTCCTCCCCCACTCTGAACGCTAGAGTACAGATGTGGGGACCTGTATGAAAACCTCCTAAGCTTATCTTTACCAGCTTAGGTCAAAAAGTTCCCCAAGGTACAAAGTATTCCACCCTTTGTCCTTGGATTGGCCGCTACCACCACCAAACAAATACTGGTTACTGGGGAAGAGCTGTTTGGAAACGTCTTTCCCCCCCAAATACTTCCCAAAACCTTGCACCCCACTTCCTAGACAAGGTTTGGTAAAAAGCCTCACCAATTTGCATAGGTGACTACAGACCCAAACCCTTGGATCTGAGAACAATGAAAAAGCGTTCAGTTTTCTTACAAGAAGACTTTTAATAGAAATAGGAGTAAATAGAAGTAAAGAAATCCCCTCTGTAAAATCAGGATAGTAGATACCTTACAGGGTAATTAGATTCAAAACATAGAGAATCCCTCTAGGCAAAAACTTAAGTTACAAAAAAGATACACAGACAGAAATAGTTATTCTATTCAGCACAATTCTTTTCTCAGCCATTTAAAGAAATCATAATCTAACACGTACCTAGCTAGATTACTTACTAAAAGTTCTAAGACTCCATTCCTGGTCTATCCCCGGCAAAGGCAGCATAAAGACAGACCCTTTTTTTCTCTCCCTCCTCCCAGCTTTTGAAAGTATCTTGTCTCCTCATTGGTCATTTTGGTCAGGTGCCAGCGAGGTTACGTTTAGCTTCTTAACCCTTTACAGGTGAGAGGAGTTTTCCTCTGGCCAGGAGGGATTTTAAAGGGGTTTACCTGTCCCTTTATATTTATGACAACATCAAAGAACAAATGTTAAACTGCCAAGTCCAGGACAGCTGTCACACACCTCAGTGAGGCCCAGCAAATCCCAGTACCCTTCAACCTTCTGTTCCTTCTCTCTGACAGTTTGACAGCAAGGAGCTTACACATCTGCTAGGACTCACTTCTGTACCATTTTGTTCTGGGGAAGTGAATAGTATTTTATAATGTGGATCTTTTGTATCCATTTTTGTCCATGAAAACTTATTACATTTTTTTTAAATAAATGGCTTAGAAAGAAGCCCATTCCCCTCAAGGTACTCTTCTTGTTTGCTTGCTTGACTGCTTTTCTGGAACAGTCTCCCTCATTTCAGCTTCCAGAGAACTCGCCAGACAACTACCTCTCTTCTTTCCAATCCCTCCTCAAATCACCCTTCTCTGCAAAGCCTTTAGAAGACAACCACTGCTAGACCCCTTCACCAGCTCCAACTCATACAGACAGATCGCTGACTATTTGTGTCTGTTCTATTTTGTCTTTGAACTATTTTGTAAACTAATTGGGGCAGGTACTCTGTTTTGTTTGTAAATCAGCAAGTACATTGCCATTTGATAAGTATTAATATGAGGTGATTGTTTTTTCTTGAGCTGCATTTTAAATTGTTTGTAAGAAAGTCAGTGGCTGAAGGGAAACCTCTCAACAAGCTCCAAGAGCTGAGCCAAGTATGAGGTTAGAAGATGACCTTCATGAATGGCTACAATGATGAATGTTTTAGGGCTTGTCTTCACTGCCGCATTAGCTTGAGCTATATACACTTGAGCTAACTCCCTCTCAAGCTATCCTAGCTCGACTGAGAGCAGTCACCCTGAAAAGTAATACTCGAGCTGCACGGAGTGTTTGTATTTAGCAGCACAGCATGATTTTACAGCAGCACAGAGTAGCTGCATCTCTACCCCATGACGAGCTCAAGCATCAGCAACACTCGAGCTTTATCCCATATCCTCTCACTGACCAGTTAGCTTGAGTTTAAAGCGCCTCTTAACTCAAGCAAAAGATTTGTGTGTGAGCACAGGAGCGGGGTTAGGGGGAACACTTGAATTATACTTTGAGCTAATATTGTAGTAAAGACAAGCCCTATTTGTGGCTGAAGGCTAGATACATGAGCTGTGACTGCAAGTTGCAATGAATTATGTGACCTCAGATGGACAACTCTCAAGTGGATCAACTCAGCTCCTTCTTAACCACCTCTGAAACTGCCTATAAGTCTAATTCACATCCAACTACAAAAGGCCTTTTGAATACTTCAGTGCAGAGTGAAGTAATTGGCCCATTGGGAGTCAGGATCACTCTTCAAAATTCTGTACCTTGAAACAAATCTCTTCCATGCCAAAGACGGTGTGCTCTGTTGCATCTGCTTGTCAAAACCAAGGGGACGTATCAAAGCCTTAAGGGTGTTTCAGCTGTGGCAGCCTTGGGCCTATGCTGCCTATAGCTCTCATGTCCAAACACCCCAAATAACTGACAGCTCTAAAAATAAATCTACCAACAAACAACCCACTCTCCCGGCATCCTGCAGTACTCCTTCCCCATCTATCAGCAGTTTGGCATCAGCACTGCACAATAACAAGGTATTTCCTCCAGCTCCCAGGTCTGCTGCTGTGCTTGTTGCACTCCTGATGTGCTGGGGAGACTCTGTACCCCCAGTAGCCTTCCTAATAACTTGTCAGCTGGGAAATATCATAGAGATGCAAAAATTGGGGGCAGGAATGGGACTGGATGAGGTTCTGCTCTTCTTACTATACATAAGGCTCTGGGGAACCTAGGGCTAACCCTGCTTGATAGCTTTGATGCAGTTCTCTTCTGGCCCAAGTGTTGATTCTGAAGTTGTAGCAGGATTTGTAGCACCTATCAGGATGAAGGCAAAGCACCTAATTGCCCTGGACTCCACTTCAGATTTCTCAAGACTTCCTGCTACTCCACCTTCATGCAAATCTGTTGTCAAAAATCAAATGCTATTCAGGTCAGTGGTACTGGCATATATGATGAGACGCTTCCAGACTATTCTCCAGCAAACTGTATTAGCAGTTTTGGCAATCCCTGCACAGCTAAGTGGAGACACAGAGGCGTCTCTCAGTGTGGTGTTCTGTCAATCAGAGCTTGACTGGTTGCATTGGAAGAGTTTTCTGCATCTTTCACCTTGATGTACAAACTGTAGCTTCAGTGTCTATGCCTGTGACTTCAGTGCTAAGAGGTCTTTTTTCTTATTGGGAGAAGTTGGAGGCGTCTCCACACACTGTTTGCCTCTGGAGAGTCATTAAGAACTCTCCTCCAAAGGATCTAAGTTTTAGCTCAAATCTCTGCTTTCCATTAAAGTGTTCTAAGAATAATATGATGGATAGTGATGTGGGTTTCTGATACCACTCTATCAGCCAGGTACATGGATAGCTAAATATCCGTTTGACCACTGGAAATATGTCCACAACTTCTCTGCCCCGTTTCCCTCGGGGTGGTAGAATTCAGGCATCTGAAATGTTGACGATACGTACAACAAGTATGATCAGAGATGGGGGGAGGGGAGAATATTTTGTCCCCTTGACCCTGTTATCCTCTCCTATATTTTTTTAATTCCCTCTTCTTTTCTTGTTTCCAACAATAAAAACAAATAATTTCCTAAGTTATTTTGTGCCCTCATATTCCTGCCATCAGCACTTTGAGCAATGTCCTTGAACCTTTAATAATACTGTGGGTTGAGCTTCTTGCATTGCTCAACATCACACCCTGTTCAGATGCTACAGATCTTCTGCCTGCCACTGTGGTGTTAGAGCAGGATGGGATGTGGTCCCAATAGCATCAACAGCAATCTGATGGTGCAAGGTGCCTCTAAACAGGTTAAAATATATTATAATGGAGCCTAGTTTGCAGAGTTTTTTTCCTGCTTTCTACTTGCATCCAGTTCTCAAAATGTAAAATTTTGAGCTAGTATCTGCCGGTGTCTGGTCTCTGAAGAGTTGCCTTAAGGCTTATTCAATCATAGCATGTCACTGTAGCTAGCTTTGGATTTCTTCTACTTCAAAAGGTCTGTGCAGTGCAACCATATGGAATTTTTAATACTGTTACTCAACGTTATTGTCTGTATGTTGCATTAAGCAGTGAATCAAAATATGGATTATTGATGTTACTGTGGCTAATGCTAGCTACAACCGGTCTTCCTTACACAGCCATGGTTCCACATGATATCTCTGTTTAGGTGGGGAAAAGACTGTAATTTGTCACTTTAATAGAAGTTTGAATCACTTCACTCATGGTTTTTAATCCTGAAGTCCTTACTTAGTTTTGACACAGTCATTATTCTGGCTTAATTCTGGGGGTCTGCAGACTATGTGTAAGGGTTCCGTGAAAGATTGTTGTTGCCACAGAACAGTGGTTTTTAACCTGTGGTCTGCGGACTCCTATAGGTCTGTAGTCTAAGTCCAAGATTTCCAAAGGGGTCCACACCTCCATTTGAAAATAGTAGGGGTCCGCAAATGAAAAAAGGTTGAAAACCACTGTTCTCGATGAAGCCAAATGGAGCTTTGCCAGAATAAGGACAGAGTAAAAACTGAGAAAGGACTAAAGGATTTGGCCCAGAATTGATTACTGTGGTTTAGGGGATGAATTTTAGTTTTGTTAGCAGTTGGAGATATTTGCTGTATCCTCAACCTGTACTGTAGATGCCTATTTAGATTGAGGATATTTGCTGTGTTATCCTCAACCTATACTGTCGATGCCTATTTTTTTACAAAAAAAAAAAAATTAAGGGACTGTGAAGAGTCTAAAGGGATCTGAATATCTTATGCAAAATATAGACATCCCTGGGGCTTCTCATTTTCTAGTAGTGAGAATTTAGCCAACACTTGTCATTTAGAAAAAAGGAAATTATCTAGTATAATATATTCCAACATGGGCACCCCATTACCTGAAAATGTGAGGGTAGAACAATAATTAGAGAAAGGTCATTCAAATTCACAGAGGATTTCAAAATTTGGTTTCATTCAGACTTGGTGGTGGGCTGCTCTGGAGCTGCAGACCCCAAAAAGCCCTGTGATTGCCAAGGAGCTGGGTGGGTGAGCTGGCAGAAAACCAGGCAGGTTTCAGTCAGAACCCAGCCTGGTTCCATCAGAACTGAGTCAAAATCAAACAGTCTTCTCAAAAGGTTTTATTAGAATTTTTCTGTAACAATAATTGTTTGAGCATTGGAGAGGATGACTGAGGATGGGTTAAGAGTGAAATATATAGGCCCCAATCTTCACTGGGATCTGTTATTCAATGGGATAAAGTGAAGACACTGAGGCCTGTGCTAGCAGATCGCAGTACAGGATTAAGGCCGTATACTGTAGTTTGGCTAAGAGATGACTAAAAAGGGTTATCGTAATTTTTTATGATTATGTGAAGAATAGAAACTTGAGTTGGCTGAAAACTTTCCATTAAAATATTTATTTTGATGGCAGTTGCTTGTTGATAAAAACAGGTTTCAGGTCTTTCAATTCCAGTGAAAACAAAACAAAAAAACTTTTCATCTAAATTTTTCACAATGGGGGAAAAGACCATTTCCTGACCAGTTCTCATAGAAATGCTACAAACTGACAGGGAATTGTTCAGGGTGACACAACTTAGGTTAGGAGTCATAAGTTGAAATTCAGAAACAGGTAATTTAGTATAAATATCAAGAAAATCTTTTGGACAGTATGATGTATTAAAATAGTCCAAAGAAAGTAATGGAAGGTTCATCCCTTAGGACAGTTTAAATCTAGAATGGACAAATTGCGGGGCAACATATTATAGGGAATATAGTGTGAGAGGAACTGGAATATCTAAGAGGTCTTTTCCATCTCCAATTTATACCATTCTATGATAAATTGTTTTTGAAAAGTTTGAGGGTATAGGCTAAACTAGTCAGAAGATAGAAGGGTTTGTTTTCCCATGGGAAAACTGACAAAAATTAAATTTGTAAGATGAAATGTGGAAGATGTAAAACAGCTGGAAAGTCCAACTCACAGAGGAAAATGGGAATATAAGCATCCAGGACTACAACTCCCATGAGGCATCATTTTGAAAATACTACTTTCTCCCTTTTTGGTGAGGGGAGGGGATGCGGCATAGGAATCCCTTGCCTTAGTGTATCATGGAAGATGTAGTCCAGCCAGAGAGAGTGGGCCATAGAGAAGAATGGAAGTTTAAGGCAACCAAGATTACAACACCCATGGTTACAATGTGGCACCATTTTGAATTGAAATGTATTGGGGGTTTTGGTATTTAAGCTAAATCAAAATGTTCTGCAGAGAACAGACACTTTAGGCAAAATAAATTATTTAGTTAAAACCCCAGTTTTCCATCAAATACTTCTGATGGAAAATTTTCGACCAGACCCCTTACCCCCCCAAAAAAATTTTCTCTCAGACTCTCATGGACAATAAACCACACAATGTTGATTGAACCCCGTCCTAACTATGCAATTTCCACTATTACATGCACAAATAATATAATGTGAATGCAATTGCACCTCACTGGACATTCAGATGCATGTTTCCCTAATATGCAGTCATGGAAATTGCATCTGTAAATCTGCCATGGAATTGCTTGAACAGATTGTGTGCACTATTGCACACATAACTTTAAAACAAAGTACACAGTGTTTAAGTTTTAATTAACTCTGAATTGGTGTGTTATATAAATTACTAACATTTAATTGAAATACATAGTTTTTGTTTGCAGTAGATCTTTTACTCCCTCCCATGTCAAAAATAAAAAATAAAATAAATTAATTAAACTAGACTACACTTACTGGGGGATCAACGAGCAGTGATCGATGCATCGGCAGTCGATTTAGCGGATCTAGTGAAGACCTGCTAAATCGACTGCAGATCGCTCTCCCATCGACTCCTGTACTCCACCTGAATGAGAAGTGCAAGGGCGTCTCCTGCCTAACGTGGACCCCCTGATAAGTAGATCTAAGTATGTTGACTTCAGCTATGTTATTCATGTAGCTGAAGTTGCATAACTGAGATCAATCTCCCCCCATAGTGTAGACCAGGCCTAAACCTTGCTCACCCCTGAACACACATACACACACACAAACTTCTTTGTTACTTTCCCCCATGTCTCTTTTGTTTTTCCTTTCCACCCTAAGCTCTTTATCCTTAGTTTCTCTTATGATGTGGTTCAAAAATTGTTTTCCAATTCCTTCAAATTCTTCTAATTTATTTTCTAATCCTAAAATTACCCTTTCATATGCAGCTGTTACTGCTGTATCTGCCCTCCCTCTCTTTTTCTCACACAGAGCCTTTCACTGCAGTGAAACCTACTAAGCAATGCACATGTATGATTAAGAGAATTCCATGATTTTAAATCATTTACTATGAAATATTATTGCTGAGTCTGGTCCTAAAAAAAAAGTCTATCTGCCCTTCTACACTCCCCCCCCCCCTAGTTTAAGCCAATCTTAATACTCATTACTGATCAAAACCAAGAGCTCTCTAGTTCACTTAATTCATAGAGTTATTCTTAGGCAATCTTGCTCCTTTGTTACAATATGACAGATTATTCACTATTCTTACATTTCTGATATTGGACTGTCAAGCTGCAGTACCCAGTGAAAAAGCAGTAAATTAAGGATGAAGTGGCAGCCTTAAATCTAAATTATTTCATTTTTATTGATTTTAAATCACTGTTAAAATTATGGTAGCAGATTTTTTTTAAAAAAAGTCTGCTCTCCGTTCTGGTTTGCACGATATACATTATTATTGGCTGTGAAAAGTCCCATGACTTTGCAGTAAAGTGTAGTACGCAACATAACAATGGAGGTATCTCTCACCATGATGTCATGCTGTGCTACAGACAGAACAATCATCACTTACCCTGACTAACAGGACACACAAGACAAATGGCCAGGGTAATTTTCCTCAGATATTGATACACAGGCAAAACACATCTCAGTTTCTTGGGTGAGAATTTCTCTATTAAAAGTTTGTACCTTCTAGATGTTAGTTACACTGTGTCCTTTATTCTCAGTTTCCTGCATCTACTCTCCATTCAGCTTTTATTAAAGGACCTATGTCATGTTTCAGTCATCTGTAGAAATGTGTACCAACATAGCTCTTGTCTTCGGAAACCAAGACTGTTACTTTAAATACTGTCTTAAGAAAAATAAGATCCCGAAAGTGTTGGTTAACATGGCTCAGGTTTGTTGTTTAATCCAATTATTTAAATACTCCTTTGAAAAATACATAATTTCACAATTTACTAATGGATTTGATTTATTTTTTTAATGTGAAGAATGTTTTCGGGTGGGATTTTTCAGAAGTGTTCTTCACTGTCTTAACTCTGGTTGCATTGATTTCAGTGGCAAAATTACCACTGACTTCAGCAGGAGCAGAGTTAGGCCAACGCTCAGTGCTTTTGCATATCCTACCTTTAGAGCTCAGTTTCTCTATTGCACCTACAATAGCAGTGTGGGGAGAGCTGGCAGCGACCTGGTCATGGATCTCTGATTGTATTCTGCCTGGTCCTGGAGTACAGTTTCCCCCTGTACCTTTAACTTACACTGCTGGTGGAAGAGGTACTGCCAACAGATAGTCAAGCATGGTGGAACCTCACCCATACCCCAAAATTCTGTTGTCATGTGAACTAGATTCTGCTCTTCGCTTGTGGTTGTTTTCTTTCATTTTTTGGGTCTGTAGCTAAGCATGATGATGTTAAGCAGGGAGGAGATGAGTCAGACTGTTGTGCTGAAAATGGTTTGAAGAGAGAGCAACAGATCACCTCAGGAGGGGGATACATGGGAAGGAAATGACTTGGATTAACATTTATGTTCTCAAAGGAACCCAGGCCAGCTCAGTTTCTTAGTGGGTTGGCATTGGCAGTCAGCTGATGTCATTTTCTATCTAACAGCCCTATATACTCCAGCTGTTAGCTGTCCCCCTATACTTCACAGAAAAGAGATTGTAGGCCAGGAGCTCATGCAATGCACATCTACAGAGTAGAGGACAAAGAAGCAGAGAATTTTGCTTTCTGACAGAATCAGGCACCATCAAGGACTAAGTGTTGGTAAGGAACCCTAAAATACATCTGCAACAGGGGAGAAGGTGTAAGGAAGTTACTGAAAAGGACAGAGAAGAAAACATAATTCAGTTTATAGGCCTGTATTCATTCCATTACTCTAATCTTTGTTTCTGCAGTCAGTTATGAAATAGTTAGATGTAGCAAGATTGTAAAGAGAGCCCTCTGAAGCTAGGTGTAATCCCCTTGCTCAAATGCATTACTAGTTAAACAGTTAACCATATATTTACACTGAACCTGCTAGCAAACCCCATTGGGAATGCCTACCACTTAGACAAAATCTTTTGTCCTGAATGTTAAACTACTGTATGTAAAAGATGTCATGTAAGCTCTGAAGCCGCACTTCATCTCTGAGATCTTACAGAAGCTAGACTTCAGAGTAAAGATAAAGAGCCGATCGCTGCAAAGACCCATGTGTGTAAATAACTTTATTCAGGTGAGTACTCTAAATGTGGTCAATGGGATTGCTTATATGAGTGAAGTGACGCTACAGGTTCATGCCAAAGGGAACCCACATGCCCATGGATCAAGAAAATGATTTTAATCTATGATCTGTAGACATGATTCTGTCTTGAGAATTTCAAATGTGCCATTGTCTTAACAAAGAGATAACCAGAGTATGGTGAATTTTTAAGCAAGATACCCTTAACTCATGTGCAATATAGCTCCAAATTGTAAAGATTTTAAGTTAAGTGAGAATCGGACTCAAGCCAGATAGTTTCTGTGTCATTGGTTTAGATTGCGGATGGTGCTGAGTTTCCTCCCTCCTTCCACAGTGACAGTTTGGTATGAAATATGTGACTCAGGATGCTTATAATCAGATTTATTTTAATTTAAAAAAATTCATTAAAATTCATTTAAAGATATAAAGCACCATGGGAAACTTACATATTTTTGTCTGCAAAAAAATGCTATCCAAACCACTATAATCCCTTGATGGATTTGAGACACGCAGCAAAATAGCATCAGTATGGCCCTCAGGCTTCACAGTGTTCCATCTAGAATTACATATTTGCTTTTGGAGCAAATCTAAGTTTAGCAGCAGCTTATCATTTAACAAGTGAAGTACGGTGCCAGTCATGTCCAGAGATACTGCAAGGAAAATTTGGTGAATCCAAAATATGGTTATAGAATAGTATCAGAAACTAACGTAAAGAAGACCATGCAATATCTTGGCAGAAATTTTTAAAAGCCCAATTTATGCCTAGGGGAGCCAGAAGCATGTTTAGCTCATTGTACTCTCACTGCAGCACTCTAATACCATGCTCCATCATTCCACTAAATTTTTCCTGTGTCTCAAGTTTTGATGAAGATTTCTCAGCGGGTCTTTACATTACAAAGAAGGATAAAACATTTTCTGTGTCTACTGGTCAAGGCTGTTTTCAACCCAAATTCTGGAGCAAAAATAAAATCAGAGGATTAACTGGAGGAGACCAAAAATTATGGGGTTCCCAAGCTAACATGTGAAATGAAAATGTGGTGGGTAAGAAAATGTTTGCTAACCTCTCTCTCTGCAGTAAATGTAATTACAAATGCATGTAACAAAGCAAACGTCCCAAATTTGTCAACACAGGATCATTGTGGAGAGGTATTTCCAGTAGGGATAAGGAGGTTTTAGTACCGTTATACAAGGCACTGATGAGACCTCACCTGGAATACTGTGTGCAGTTCTGGTCTCCCTTGTTTAAGAAGGATGAATTCAGGTACAGAGAAGGGCTACTAGGATGATCTGAGGAATGGAAAACTTGTCTTATGAAAGGAGACTCAAGGAGCTTGGCTTGTTTAGCCTAACTAAAAGAAGGTTGAGGGGAGATATGATTGCTCTCTATAAATATATCAGAGAGATAAATACTGGAGAGGGAAAGGAATTATTTAAGCTCAGTACCAATGTGGACACAAGAACAAATGGATATAAACTGGCCATCGGGAAGTTTAGACTAGAAATTAGATGAAGGTTTCTAACCATCAGAGGAGTGAAGTTTTGGCATAGCCTTTCAAGGGAAGCAGTGGGGGCAAAAGATATATCTGGCTTTAAGATTAAACTCGATAAGTTTATGGAGGAGATGGTATGATGGGATAACATGGTTTTGGTAATTAAATATTCATGGTAAATAGGTCCAATGGCCTGTGATGGGATATTAGTTGTGGTGGGATCCGAGTTACCCAGGAAAGAATTTTCTGTAGTATCTGGCTGATGAATCTTACCCATATGCTCAGGGTTTAGCTGATTGCCATATTTGGGGTAGGGAAGGAATTTTCCTCCAGGGCATATTGGAAGAGGCCCTGGAGGTTTTTCTCCTTCCTCTGTAGCATGGGGCACGGGTCACTTGCTGGAGGATTCTCTGCTCCTTGAAGTCTTTAAACTACGATTTGTGGACTTCAATAGCACAGATATAGGTGTGAGGTTTTTTGCAGGAGTGGGTGGGTGAGATTCTCTGGCCTGCGTTGTGCAGGATGTCAGACTAGATGATCATAATGGTCCCTTCTGACCTAAATATCTATGAATCTATGAATTGCCCACATTGTGGGGCATATGAAGTTGCACCAGCCCAGGGAGATACTCATGAAGGGTTTGGTTACAACAGAACAATGTAACTCTCAGATGCACAAAGGGAGGGAGCCTGATGCTCCTGCACAGAGCAGTTGAGTTTTATAGAGAGAGAATGTGGCCCTCGCTCCACCTCATTTAGGGTGTCTAACACCCATGCAGCACCAGGCGACAACAGCCCCTGTACACAGGAGAGTGCAGGAGCTGCAATTGTGACTGGCCTCTGTGCAAAGATCTTAAGAGCAGGGGAAGAAATGTTCCTTGTATCCCCAGCCTTGGCCCTCTACATTTGTGTAAGGGCCTGGTACAATCTTGCATGGCATTTTTAGGATGGTAGGCAGGCAAAGAATTTAGTGCTAGGCCCAGTGTCTGTACTGTGATGTGAAGATGTAAAGCACTGTATTCTTATTCAGAATAATACATTTCTGGACAATGTTTGCTGCCTTCTGTTGCACTACTGGATATTTTGGATCATTTACAGATAATTAGTTTACACTTCCACACAGAGTGACCACACAGATGCCAGGATTTATTGGTACACATAGTTCAGCTGTCTCTTGGCTTTCAACAAAATAGAGAGTCTAGTTAGGCTCAAGGAAGCTCTCCTTACAAGGAATGTGCTCTCTTGATTAGTAAGGCAGCATTCCACACAAAGCAAAAGGACCACACATGATCCTTGGAAATGACCAGTCTAACTGGCATCTGTTGTTGTGACTTGTCCCAGGAAGTTTTCCCAGGAGAGAGTGAAGTCTTAGGGATTACAAGATCTAAGAAGTTTCAGTAGAAATAATTGAACAGATTGTCAGGGAAGGCTTAAATAAATCAATTTTGTCTTCAAAACAAGAATATGACACGTAGCAGGTTCTGGCTAGCCTCTGTGAGAGTATGGGGCAGGAGGAGCATACCCTCCCAGCACAAGAGCCAGCCATACTCTCAGTTTCTGCGCCATATTGTGTATGATGGGGTTTTTGCTCCTGTCTCTGAAATACCTGGTATTGGCTATTGCTAGAGACAGGACAGTGAGGTAGAAGAAGTGCTGTCTGATCCAGTGCAGCAATTCTTCTGTCCTAAATGCATGTTAGAAATTATTGATAAGTACTCAGCATGACCCACTGCATAAATATGGTAAAACAGAAAGCAGTGTCCATAGGGCTGGCTACAGCATCCATTTCTCAACTATTATTAAAGGGGCTGTGTTGGTGAAGAACTTTCTATTGCTTCCTTCCACATACAGATTCAGCAAGAAGTCAGCTCCAGTAGACATTGGTCATACCTGGCTAAAGATTTGTTTTTCTATGACAAAAGGAGGGGCAGCAGCCAGGCCCCTTGACCTAGCCCATGAGCAAGATTGAGAGCAGCAAAGGCTGGAGTATAAGAGGGACTCAGGGAGTTCCCACGTGAGAGACTAGAGGTCAGGAAGGACAGTGTGCACACTTTAAAAATAAATAAGACTAGAAGTCAGTGAAGGGCTGAGGAAGAAGCCACTTTTGACAACAGAGATGGACGTATGATGGGATAACATGATTTTGGTAATTAATTGATCTTTAAATATTCATGGTAAATAGGCCTAATGGCCTGTGATGGGATGTTAGATGGGGTTGGATCTGAGTTACCCAGGAAAGAATTTTCTGTAGTATCTGGCTGGTGAATCTTGCCCATATGCTCAGGGTTTAGCTGATCGCCATATTTGGGGTCGGGAAGGAATTTTCCTCCAGGGCAGATTGGAAGAGGCCCTGGAGGTTTTTCGCCTTCCTCTGTAGCATGGGGCACGGGTCACTTGCTGGAGGATTCTCTTCTCCTTGAAGTCTTTAAACCACAATTTGAGGACTTCAATAGCTCAGACATAGGTGAGGTTTTTCGCAGGAGTGGGTGGGTGAGATTCTCTGGCCTGCGTTGTGCAGGAGGTCAGACTAGACGATCATAATGGTCCCTTCTGACCTTAGTATCTATGAATCTATATAAGTATCTTTGCAAGGGTTTCTGCAAATGGAACTATGTGCAGTTTTGCTCTTGCTTTAGCCCTCTTTGCTCAAGGTAAACAGGACTTGTGCACACTTTAAAAATAAATAAGTTGTATTAGGAGATAAATACTCTGAATCTGTGACACCAACTTCTCTCCCACAGGAAACTGACCCACTGCAAAGCCCTCAAACCTGCTACACTCAACAAAGGCACAGCAACTGTGTGACCGGGTAGTTTCCCAGCAGTCCAGCAAGCACTAAGGGAGGAAGGGAACACCCACCCACTATCCCCTTTGGAATTCCAGTCTAGATTCAGGCCCTGAAATTGAGCCAGCAGTCTGGGTTTGCTCCCCAAACTCTCCAGCTTTCACCTACTGAGACTACTACCTGCCCCCTGATAAAACAGCTCAATGGCTCTTTTTCTCTCTGGGACTGAAGAAGAATAAAATCTTTAAACAGGTACAAATAAGCCCAGTCTCAAAACAAAATGGGCCCACACTGAAGTTATTAACTGATTTTTAAAGATATTTTGGTGCCTAAAGGTGCAGCTAGATGCCTACTGGGATTTTCAAAAGCACCTAGGCACCTATCTCATATTGAAATGAATGGGAGTTGTGCCTACTGGGATTTTCAAAAGTGCCTCTGTGCCTATCTCTTCATTTCAATATGAAGTAGGCACCTAGGTGCTTTTGAAAATACCAGTAGGAGCCTATCTGCATCTGTAGGCACCTACAGATCTTTAAAAATCTGGCCCTTTGCCCCTGGAGAGAAGCAGTTCTCCAGTCCCAACACCTTCCCGTTGGGCTGTACTTTCTCTTATAGGCTCAGCTTACTTCATGGGAAGGTAATGAGCTCCAGCTGTTTTATTGGCCTACTGGTTAACATTCGCATCCCTGTACCAGAAATCTAGCTTGGAGATGAAGGACTTTTTAACCCAATCTCTATCCTACACCTCTTGGGAGCCTGTCATAGCATGACTGGTACCTTTAAGGAGAGATGGTGGCCAGCCACACCTGTAAGTTAATAATTAACTAACTGCTTCCAGGCTAAGGGGGCAAGACTAAAGAGGGTCAGGTGATAGCTTAATGGACAGTGGGCCTTATAAAAGGGCTGAGTGAGATTCACAGTTTTTTGGAACCGTGGGAATCAGGTGGATTCCAGTGGAAGGACTTGATGAAGGGAGTGTAGGAGGACAGGTACTCTAGGAGAAGTAGCCTGGGAGATGAGTGCTCAAGTCCAAACATAGGAAGTAGGGGGTACATCTACATAGCCTGTGGCAGTGGGCCTCCTGGCCTGGTCAACAGACTTGGGCTCGTGATAATGCTCTAAAAATAGCTACATAGACATTGCTTTGAAGTTGTGGTTTAGGCTAGAGGTCTGGCTTGTTTCCTAGTGAGGCTTTTTTCCACCAGCTGGGTAGCCATATACAAAGGTAACTGAGAAATGAGCTGGAAATGGGGCCCAAAAGGTGGAATGAAGAGAAGCGCCTGAAGGGCAGAAGAATCTTTGTTTGTCTGGGACCTTTTAGTTTGGACTCTTGCTACCCCAGAAGAGTCTACATCTGTTTGTGACTTGGCTGGAGGACTAACCCATAGGTCCTGCACCGTCTGATGTGTGGAGACTGGAAGAGACCCACCTCAAGGAGGTAAACTGAGGTAGGGAGTGCCAGCAACACTATACTTGGCCAGCAGGGGAATGCTATGGGGCAGCCATAACTGAGCCAGAAGGGTAGAGTACTTCTTCACAAACAGACTGTCATCATTTCTTCAACTGATGATTTGTCACAGGAATAGTATTTGTAATAACTATTTTCCTTAAAAATGGATTGAAATTAAGAAAATGAAAAACACTCAGGTTTTCTCCAGTTAATCTGTGTGTTTAACAGGAAAATCAGAAAATTGGAAATGTGACAAAATTCATTGTCTGACCAGATGTACCATAAAAATCTTAAACCTCTGCAGAATAGTATATTGCAATAAAGAAAACTAAAGCTGCTCAGTGTGTAGGTTTAACCAGGAGAATCATAACACCAAAAACTTCTATTTATTTAATTTTTGTACCAAGTCCTTCAATCTGAATTTCCCAGAAAAATCATTCATTATCTGACTGAGATTCCTGTTTATTTAGCCAGACTGAAAAATTGTTAATTTGTATTTTTAAAAAATTAAGAGCTTCAAAATTCTGCTGCAGATATGCCAAATATCTGTCTCCCAGTTTTGAGCTATGTGCTGCAAGACAGATGCTAAACAGCCAAGAAGCATTAATAAAGATAAATTGATATCAACAGGTATTCTGGTCATAGCATCCCACTAATTAGCTACATGAAAAAGAGTATTTTATTTTAGCACCACAGGTGGGGATACAGAATAGTAAGAAAACATTGTCTGAGTACAGCATTGCTTTTTGCATTGGAAATACAGTTCTCCTCTATTAGCAATAATAAAAATATTGAATGTCCCCTTACAGAAATCTATTCTGTTTCTACAGAGTGCACTTTAATCTGTTCTTTTCCTAAACCGCACCTGAGCTGTTTTAGTGATCGTGCATAGACCTAGTCTGACCTGAATCATTCCCATCAAGCCTGTCGCCTGCTTTCATCAATGCTTCTGAGGGATTGATCGTGCTAGTATCTCCTTTTTTGTTGTGAATCATAACATTTTATAATGTAGTATTTGGCACTACAAAAATTGGGTTTTAGGTCTCCGCTTAAAAGAAAGCGGATCTTGTTTTGCTCAGCACAGGAATCGGAAAGTTCATACGTTCAAAAGCTATTCTTACCATGAATAAATTCGCATTTGCTTCTAGCGTTCTCCATCTTGCTGAAAAGTACCAATTTTTGATGCTGGCAATATGAGGGATCATAATGTCATATGCAAACCAGTTTCCAAACTGCTTTATTAAAGGTTTGATGATTTATTTAAATGTTAAGCATTTTCTTTAAATATTAAGAAAACTTTTTGGATTGTTAAGATGATGGTTTACACTTTAGAGAAGGGTTGCAGATGCCAGCCATTGGCAAAAACATACCAATTGGAATGAAAAGCCATATGCCTAATTCTTGCTGGCATACAGAAACAGGCATAAAGAGATTCCAAATGGCATAATATATGCTATGAAAACTCTATTAATATACAAACTAGCCTCAAAATGGCTCCCTCCAATGATCTAGTGCTCTGTCAGGGGACTGCATGGAGACCATTGCTGGTCAGAGAACGGGTTCAGTGGCAGAGCATGCCATTTTACCCCATGCCATACCTCTTAATGTACCTCCCTGGCTTTTGTCACTAAGGGCCTGCAGTGACAGTGGCCAGAAAGGTCAGCCTGTGAGTGGCTAGCATACAACCATGCTCCCGGTTTTCAGGTGTGTGTTTATGCACAATGCCAGCATTGCTCCTTAATTCTGTAAAAAGTGAGAATTGCTTCTCTGTATGTGCGCTGAACAAACTCAGTGCCATTTCCCTTCCTCATTATCACTGCCTCCACTGAGGATCGGGGTGACAACATGAGGGAAAGCAAAAGAAAACAATGTCTGTTGCGCATGGTAATGAACCAGACACACAAAAAAGCACAATCCCTGAGCAGCAAAAAAAATCAGTTTAATCTAATCTGGGTCCACACATTATTATGCACTAATCATAGTCCTATGCTTTTTACATGGTGCCATTACAGGGCAGAGATAAGGCTGTTTTGGTGCCTTACCTCTGCATTTCTGTACTTTGACAATAGTCCTGGTCCTCTTCTGCTCAGATGTGTGGTGAGGATTACAGGTGTTTCAAGTCCCTCCTATAGTGGGGGCAGTGGTAGAGAACCCCAGCCCACTCACTCCACCACGCTGAGACCCAGGGCCCTAGGAGGGCAACAAAGGTGTCCTCCCTAGGTCACTTCCTCCCACTGCTTTCCTCTCTCAGCTTTCAGTCCCAAATAAGGTGAAAATATAACCAAACCATCAGCTCCACCAGGCTCAGTCCTCCTGCAGCTTCTGCAGCATCCTTGTCAGGAGCCTTTGGGGTAGGTCTGTCCTTCTGAGCTGGGTTGCTCCCTTTTCAACCTATTCTCCAGCTGGTGCATGCTCTGCAGAGCTGGAGGGGCAGGACTACGTGGGCCCAGTACAGTCCTTTAACCCCTTCTGATTCAGGGTGGGGTTTGTATGCTCCATCACAGTAGGATTTCTTTTAAGATTAACCTTAACTCTGAATTTCCTGGGTCTGTAATGCTTGTTTGGGGGGGTAATTACAGCTCCCCTATATCCTTTTTACCATTAAATTGATATTTATACAAACTTAACTCCAGACTTACAAACTTAACTTAGTTCTAATCAGGAAATTTAGAACGAAGGTAAGAAAATGATTTTATTTTAAATATGATACTTAGCAGTGTCCCTTTAATCATCAGATAGAGAAATTAAAGTCAAAGCCCAGTGAAGTGAATGGAAATACTCCCCTTGATTCTAATGAGATTCAGATCATACCCTAACTGGGCACATTACAAATAAACTGGTACAATTAAAAAAACAAAATAACACGATGCTTCGTTAAGGTTTAATTAAGTTCTACATTTACCTGTTTTCCACTTGATGCTTTGTTTGAAACACTGTCATCTTTTCATTACTGTGGTGTGTGACTTCAGCAGATGGATTATCAGTGAATGATCTGGTAACTGAATTAATCTCCAGAATTACAGTATCTATTTTGTCTCACGATATATGGTATGGTATTTTGTTTCACCAGAATGCAAGAAGGTTATTAAGTAAACCTTGTTTTAATTATGAGCATATGATTAATAGGGTCCTTTGTCATAGCTCTGCTTCTCCTAAAACTTTCAGGATTATGTCTCAGTTTGTTCGTAATTGCTCCTACTGTGGGCAGCATTGTGTTATGTGTAATAGCTTAGATGGACTTTTCTTGAATTATAAGAGGGATTTGAATTGTATTTTGTTTGTAAAGGATTTTCAAGTTTTTTCTCGCAAATATGCATGTAGCTCACAGAAAACCAGTCTCAGCTTGCTTTTGAGGGCTCTGCTCCCTCTGCAAATTGGAATTCTTTTCCATTAGACCTGAGAATATTGGCATAGCATGATCCTTAAACTATTTTCAGAATTTTAGGATTTTTAAGTTTATGCAACTACTATATATAAAGGTCAAGTTTTGCAAATGATCATTTGCCTGATTTCAAGAGCCAGATGCTAAGACTCCAGAAATTGCTGATCTCTAGCAGCATCAGCTGGGTAAAAATGAGTATCCAAAAATAAGGCAAATACATTTACAACCTAAAGCTTTAGGCATCTTCCTGCGCATCCATCCCAACACTGGTGTCGTACCATGGTTTCTTATATCATTTCTGGACATTCTGCCCTCAGAAGAGTTGGAGGGATATATAAGAATGATAAGGCAGAAATACTGAACAGCTGACTGTAGCTAGTTCATCTCTAGTGATCTCTTCTATGGAATTCAGTATGAGTTAATAAGACCATAAAAACTTTGGCTGACATTTTCAAAAACAAGTGTCTAAAGTCAGGTTCCTGAAACCATACTTAGGCCTCCAATAAGTGGTTTGATTTTCAAAAGCTGAGTACCCTGTGGCTCCAATTGATTTGGAGTAGGTAAATCTGGATTTAGGAACCTAAATTTGGGAATCTGGGATTTGGGTTTTTTTTTTTTAAACTTTAGTCAGGGTGAGCCTGACACAGTGAGGTTCTGAGCACTTTCAATTTCCCCTGAAATTAAAGGGAATTGAGAGCCTTTGGCAACTTGCAAACATACATTTACCACCTCCCTGAGGTCTGACCTTGCCATTTCACAAAAGATATAAAAGCACATTGGCATAGCTATTTATGCCTCTTCTTCCAAAGCCACTTCTTTTCACGAGAGCCCAGACAATATCTTCTGCCATCCCAGAGATTATCTCTGCTCCAGAGTAGCTTCCATAGTGGAAGCAGCAAAATACAACAGGAGAGATGATTCTTTGACAGTTCTCACTGCACTGAAATCAGGAAGTACTAGGATTCTTTAGGTTTCAGAGTAACAGCCGTGTTAGTCTGTGTTCGCAAAAAGAAAAGGAGTACTTGTGGCACCTTAGAGACTAACCAATTTATTTGAGCATAAGCTTTCGTGAGCTACAGCTCACTTCATCGGATGCATACTGTGGAAACTGCAGCAGACATTATATACACAGAGACCATGAAACAATACCTCCTCCCACCCCACTCTCCTGCTGGTAATAGCTTATCTAAAGTGATCACTCTCCTTACAATGTGTGTGATAATCAAGTTGGGCCATTTCCAGCACAAATCCAAGTTTTCTCACCCTCCGCCCCCCTCCCCCCCCACACACACAAACTCACTCTCCTGCTGGTGATAGCCCATCCAAAGTGACCACTTTCTTTACAATGTGTATGATAATCAAAGTGTGGTCACTTTGGATGAACTATTACCAGCAGGAGAGTGAGTTTGTGTGTGTGGTTTTTGGGGGGGAAAAATGGGGGGGTGAGAACCTGGATTTGTGCTGGAAATGGCCCACCTTGATTATCATGCAATTAAACATCATCTAGGAATTTATTTATATAGAACATGCACAATATGTTGGATCCTGCAGTAAAGGGGACTGAAATCTTATCATGGCATAAGGGCAACAAATAATTTTTTGCAGTCCTGCTTCCTGTCAGAAAGTATGTCATTCATTTTAAAAGGAGACATAGCATGAGCTTCCTAAGATTTTTTTATTTCCCTGATAAGCTCAGGGCCCTTGTGTTGGATGCCAGCTCCTAATATTTCAAAGACTGTCTAAATGAATATCTTTCAAACACCCAAAACTTGGCAAGGAATGAAAAATTGTTTTTGAACTTGCTTCAAGAATTAATATTAGAGAATAGAGGTTTTTTCCTCTCAGCAAATTGAAGTTGAATAAATTGTATTCTGTCTCCTTAGAAATGGAATTGATCGCTGGAGGTTAGTACTAGGATGGCAAGTCACAGGAAAACTTTGTGCGGGGGTGAAGAGAGATGAGATTGATTCGTTGTTTTGCTTTTAAAACATCAGACACAATCTGTTCCTCTAATACTAACATAAATGCAAAAGTACAAAAGGTAAATATATTAGTTCATTGTGACTTTAAGGACAATTGGATTGCAGAGATGATATTACTATTTTTCATTGAGCAGAAGGAGAGCAGTTGAGTCACACCATTCAAAGTCTCCTTTGTTAGCTATGTGGCACAACAACAAACTGAAATTGACTTCAGCAAAGCCACACATTTTCTTCCTTTTGGCAGACTGTTAGTTTTTTTAAAAAGACTATTCTTTATAGCTCATCAAAATTCAGGGCAACTGCACCTGTATTTCCTATTAGTGGCCCAGCAAGGGCACCCACTCTCAGGTTCCAGCTGCCAGCTGTTACCTCTCTTGGGTGGAGACCTGCATCCCCTCTCCCTTCTGACCAGGGTATTTCCAGGCTGTATGGCTCCCTGTCTTCACTGTGTATTTCCCAGCACAGACCAGTTGCCCAAAGACACCTGATTGCTTTCTCTTCAGAGACGGATAACAGGTGTAATTGCTGTAGTTATAAGGTTATATAAAGTATAACTACACAGGACTGCCTATGCAAGCCTACTTTATTCTTAAAGTAAAAAGCACTACAGAGAAAATTTATTAAAAGCAATAAAATAACCTATACACATGCTAATAAGCATACCAGTGTTAATCCCAACCCTAATATGGATTCTGGCAGGATCAGTCCTTCAAACCCCCACCTTCAGGGATTCCTTGTGGTTAGCACTTCATCACAGCTTCAGTTCAGAACAAGCATAGTCATGACATAAGGGGCAATTTGAATATATGGTTCAGGGGTGTTTGATCTGGAGTTTCCAGGAGTAGGTAATTAGCAGATATTGAGTCTCTCTCCCCAAGGTGTATCTTCAACAGGTTGGCTTCCAGAGGAGAATTTGCATCCCCCTCAACCAAGATACTTCTGAGGAAATCCACTTTACACACATTGTTCTAAAAAGACCTTTGAACTCCCTAATACCGTCCAGAGATTGCATTAATCTTGTCTTCCTGCTAAAGATGTTCTATGCAATCTCACAATAGAACATAGACATTTGCATTTCTAATACAATGTACCCCAAGGGTATTAGCTCTAATTCAATCAGGTTTAGCTTAATTCAGAAAGCTTCATTCTGGATATTACAGGATATTGTCAGTCTGCCACAGCTCTCAGCTGTCAGTCAATGGCCTGCCTGAACCCCATTTCCCTCTGGCTTGCTGCACCAACTGACTGACCCAGGTGGCTAACTTCCCAAAAGACATACCCTTCTGGATGGCTAAGAACACATTAGTGTAATTAAAAGCCTAGTTTTAATGATGTCATAATTATGTTGTGGTTTTGTTATTGCTGATGTCTGTTAATATATAGTTTGTTTCTAATTTCAAATGTATAATATA
Organism: Lepidochelys kempii; assembly: GCF_965140285.1. Classification (NCBI taxonomy): domain Eukaryota; kingdom Metazoa; phylum Chordata; order Testudines; family Cheloniidae; genus Lepidochelys; species Lepidochelys kempii. Next base: position 31,736,174 of record NC_136388.1, read on the forward strand.
TTAACCCTACTCATCATCCTCTTCTGTTCACAAGGGGCTTCCATTACCATAACTGTCCCACTGTCAGTCAGTGAATCAACATTAAAAAGTCTGTCACTACTGTGGATAGTTCCAAGATAATGCTAAAATATGCTCATTCCACTGCTACAACGAGCCTCTGGCTGGTCAACGGATTTTCCTTTAAATCATAGAATCATAGAATAACAGAGTTGGAAGGGACCTCTGGAGGCCATCTAGTCCAACCCCCTGCCCAGAGCAGGACCAATCCCAAGTAAATCATCCCAACCAGGGCTTTGTCAAGCCTGACCTTAAAAACTTCTAAGGAAGGAGATTCCACCACCTCCCTAGGTAACACATTCCAGTGTTTCACCACCCTCCTAGTGAAAAAGTTTTTCCTAATATCCAACCTAAATCTCCCCCACTGCAATTGAGACCATTACTCCTTGTCCTGTCATCTGCTATCACTGAGAATAGTCCATCCTCTTTGGATCCACCTTTCAGGTAGTTAAAAGCAGCTATCAAATCCCCCCTCATTCTTCTCTTCCGTAGACTAAACAATCCCAGTTCCCTCAGCCTCTCCTCATAAGTCATGTGTTCCAGACCCCTAATCATTTTTGTTGCCCTTTGCTGGACTCTCTACAATTTCTCCACATCCTTCTTGTAGTGTGGGGCCCAAAACTGGACACAGTACTCCAGATGAGGCCTCACCAATGTTGAATAGAAGGGAATGATCACGTCCCTCGATCTGCTGGCAATGCCTCTACTTATACACCCCAAAATGCCATTGGCCTTCTTGGCAACAAGGGCACACTGTTGACTCATATCCAGCTTCTCGTCCACTGTCACCCCTAGGTCCTTCTCTGCAGAACTGCTGCCTAGCCATTCAGTCCCTAGTCTGTAGCGGTGCATTGGATTCTTCCGTCCTAAGTGCAGGACTCTGCACTTGTCCTTGTTGAACCTCATCAGATTTCTTTTGGCCCAATCCTCCAATTTGTCCAGGTCCCTCTGTATCCTATCCCTACCCTCCAGCGTATCTACCACTCCTCCCAGTTTAATGTCATCCGCAAACTTGCTGAGGGTGCAATACACACCATCCTCCAGATCGTTAATGAAGATATTGAACAAAACTGGTCCCAGGACCGACCCTTGGGGCACTGCGCTAGATACCGGCTGCCAACTAGACACGGAGCCATTGATCACTACCTGTTGAGCCTGACAATCTAGCCAACTTTCTACCCACCTTGTAGAAAATCCATCCAGCCCATACTTCTTTAACTTGCTGACAAGAATACTGTGGGAGACCGTGTCAAAAGCTTTGCTAAAGTCGAGGAATAACACGTCCACTGCTTTCCCTTCATCCACAGAACCAGTTATCTCATCATAGAAGGCAATTAGATTAGTCAGGCATGACTTTCCCTTGGTGAATCCATGCTGACTGTTCCTGATCACTTTCCTCTCGTCTAAGTGCTTCAGAATTGATTCCTTGAGGACAAGCTCAAACAGGTTCACCCTCAGATTCTGAAGTGAGTTACTAATTCAATAAAACAGAAGAACAAAATTATTTTTAAAAGTTAGTTTACAATATGATTAGGATTGTCAGACTCATCCAGTTAAAATATAAAACCAGCCCAAACTTCCACCCCATCTATCCCATACAAACCAAAACTGTTAGTAGTTCAGAGCAGGCTTATTTTTTTTAAACTGTTTTATCTCTCAGTTCTTCACTGCTTGGTTGGGTGTGGGACTGGAATTAGAAAAACTGAAAACCCCAGTGAAAGTTTCCCTAGATGACATTCCCATACAGTACCAGAAATCTCAGCATAGAGCTAGAGATTTAGAGCAGTCTCAGAGAGGGTTAAATTAGCCACCCAGTTTTAGATGTATTCCCCTCCCCTCATTATTATGTTGCTCTCTTCTACTACCCCAAAATCCTGGTTCTTTCAGAGTTCACTGATTGGTCAATTTGATACAAAAAGAGACAAGAAATGTGACTTTTTCATTTGTGCCATATGTACAGACCTAAGGAAAGGCACTGGTTGCCTAACATATATTAGTCACTTTGTTTATACTACATTAGGTCATTCAACCTAATGCAGGTAGAAATGTAGGGCTCTCACTTGGGTCTAAACTCATAAGGTGCTGTTATGCTTCCAGTATTTACTTGATTACATTCAGAGTTTGCAACAGTACTGTTCAAGTGGTCCTAGTTCTTTTTCTGCCTCCTCATTATTGTTAAAGGTAGTCTGAAAAAGAGAAAATTATTCTGCCATTCCCTCTCCCCCCTCCTCCTTCCCTCCTGCTCTTTATGAGAGCTAAAGAAAGCCTGACAGTGTTTTTCATTAGCACTTTTTTATTATCTTACCAACATCAGGAATAGAAAAACTGGTTTCACTGGAGAACTCCATGGAGGACTAGAAAGCTGGAGTGGGATCTCTCATCCCTCAGTTTAAGGGCATTTAAAGTTTTCCTCCAAAGTGTTTGTTGGGTTTTTTAGTGGTCATTTTTGGAATGAGAGGGAACTTCATCTTTGCAGTCACTGTACTTTTAGTGTTATTTGTCCTGTACCAAAGTGCCTAGGAACCTGAGGTGCCTAGAGCCTGGGACCGGCACTTCTATAAAATAGTTATAAATTGAAATAGTTCAGTCAATCGGGAAAGAAATAATCAGATTCCCTAGAACTCCGGATTCAAATGCCAGCAGGGTTGACTCAGCCTCTCATCTCAGTACCCTACTGTTTACTTTCTGGTCTTTTGGGTGGCACCTTAAAAAGTTAGGACCATTCTTTTCAAAATGTGGGTGCCTAAATCAAGGGCCAAAGTCCATATTCAGGCACCTAAACCAGAGTGACAAGTGAGTTTTTCAGAGATGGCGAGATACTACTCATATCGACTACCCTGGGAGCTGCAGTTGCTCAGGACCTCTGAAAATCAAGCCACACACTGAGGGATTTAAATAAAAAATTAGGTGCCTAACTTCAGACAGGTTTCAGAGTAACAGCCGTGTTAGTCTGTATTCGCAAAAAAGAAAAGGAGTACTTGTGGCACCTTAGAGACTAACCAATTTATTTGAGCATGAGCTTTCATGAGCTACAGCTCACTTCATCGGATGCATGCTGTGGAAACTGCAGCAGACTTTATTTATACACAGAGAATATGCAAAAATACCTCCTCCCACCCCACTGTCCTGCTGGTAATAGCTTATCTAAAGTGATCATCAGGTGGGCCATTTCCAGCACAAATCCAGGTTTTCTCACCCTCCACCCCCCCACACAAATTCACTCTCCTGCTGGTGATAGCCCATCCAAAGTGACAACTCTTTACACAATGTGCATGATAATTAAGTTGGGCCATTTCCTGCACAAATCCAGGTTCTCTCACCCCCTCACCCCCCTCCCAAAAACCACACACACAAACTCACTATCCTGCTGGTAATAGCTCATCCAAAGTGACCATTCTCCCTACAATGTGCATAATTAAGGTGGGCCATTTCCAGCACAAATCCAGGTTTTCTCACATTCCCCCCACCCCCATACACACACACACTCACTCTCCTGCTGGTAATAGCTCATCCAAACTGACCACTCTCCAAGTTTAAATCCAAGTTAAACCAGAACATCTGGGGGGGGGGGGGGAGGAAAAAACAAGAGCTCATGCTCAAATAAATTGGTTAGTCTCTAAGGTGCCACAAGTACTCCTTTTCTTTTTTAACTTCAGACAATCACAGCTGAAAATTTTGCTTTAACATCCTTTCTTCTCTGCAAGAGCATTCAAGTTCCCATGGCTTTTCTAATAGAAGTAGGGGTTTGCCTTGATGTCCGTGGCCAAAGTATCCTCTCCTGTTACTAGAGAGCAGTGTGCCATGTGCCAGTTGTGTACCTAGCTGCCTTCATCCTGCATTTCGCTGGTGCTGTGTGAATTGATGGGGGATGAACATCACTGTAAAAATGCAAAGTATTATTGGCTGTTCCCCTACCTTCCTGTTGCTCCTGCATCTCTTTTCTTTTCTTTCCTCTATTTGAAGGATTTGAAGCCTCTAATTGAAAGAGAGAATAAATAAAGTGATTAGAATGTAATAAAGGTATTCCAGAATCCTACAAAAATGGTGGTAGTCTGCATTCACTGTATTTTAATTTAAAACAGTCAGGCAAAAGTAGTTTTCATCAACTATTGATTTATCAGTATCCTTAATTTCATGATCGCTGTGTTCTAATTAAATAACATTCAAATGTCATAAATTTTATATCCCTCACTTAACATTGACTACAGGGGTTTTTAATGGCTCTCTCGCACCTTCAAATCTCTCACTGTACCAGTACAATCAATATGATTCTCCAGGTTCCCCTGGTTGATGTTGGATTATTGAAGTGCTTTCTGTCCTACTTTGATGTCATGCAGAAATGTAGCCACTTGAGATTTAACTCATAGAGAGCTGGCATTTTTCCAAGTAGCTAGCTACATCAATGCAGCAAGAGAAAGTTTACTGGTACATACAATATTTTGGGGTTAATATAGAATGTGAAAGTGTTTAATGAAGAACTAATTTTTATTGGCATAAAGAAAATAATATTGGTTGGGAAAAAATTTATGCTCAATCTCTGTTAATATTCACGATTACAAAGGCTCGTCAGGAGGAAAAAAAAGTGCACAGGATGCACTTCCATGGCAGAAACACAGTTTAAACACACAGGAGAGTGCTATCTATTACTAGGCTGCTTATTCATTTTAAACAAGTAACTTTAAACAACCACTTTTAAAGCAGTCTTTCCTGGGAAGTCTCATTGGCCAGGAGGGTGCCCAGACAGCGTGGTTTACCAATTACCGAACTAAAGCGCCAAACTGAAGCATATTCTCACCAACAACTATACACCACACCATAGTAACTCTAACTCAGGAACCAATCCATGCAACAATCCTCGATACCAACTCTGCCTACATAGCTACACCAGCGACACCATCACAGGACCTAACCAGATCAGCCACACCATCACCGGTTCATTCACCTGCACGTTCACCAATGTAATATACACCATCTTGTGCCAGCAATGCCCCTCTGCTATGTACATCGGCCAAACTGGACAGTCCCTACATAAAAGGATAAATGGACACAAATCAGATATTAGGAATGGCAATATACAAAAACCTGTAGGAGAACACCTCCCTGGACACACAATAGCAGATTTAAAGGTAGCCATCCTGCAGCAAAAAAACTTCAGGACCAGACTTCAAAGAGAAACTGCTGAGCTTCAGTTCATTTGCAAATTTAACACCATCAGCTCAGGATTAAACAAAGACTGTGAATGGCTCGCCAACTACAAAAGCAGTTTCTCTTCCCTTGGTGTTCACACCTCAACTGCTAGAAGAGGGCCACATCCTCCCTGATTGAACTAACCTCGTTATCCCTAGCCTGATTCTTGCTTGCCTCTATTTATATCTGCCTCTGGAAATTTCCACTACATGCATCCGACAAAGTGGGTATTCACGCACGAAAGCTTATGCTCCAATATGTCTGTTAGTCTATAAGGTGCCACAGGACTCTTTGCTGCTTTTACAGATCCAAACTAACATGGCTACCCTTCTGAATCTTAGTAGAGTGGATTTATATGTTTGTATGCAGAATTTACAAACTTAGGCCCTGATTCTGCATTGGATTTGCTAGCACTGACTCCCAAGCCCACACAGAGTCCTGCTGGCTTCAGTAGGTTTCTGCACTGAAGACGGGCATGTAAAGTACTCTGTTGTTGCTTTGGGGACACTGTCTATAGTTTCTCCAGGTATGGCAGCAGACTGAAGATTTACGTTTTATGTTTTCCCTTTAAAGTGAATTGTCTCCTGATCCTATCAGGAACATCCTCTCAAGACAAATAGATGTATTGGTCTGTTTCACAGAAGAAACCCTGTTATAACAATTAAATTATTTGCCATTCTTATGTAACATGTTTAAATGATTCCTTAAATAGATTAGTTTGAAATGAGAATTTGACCGCTGTGTCCAAATGGTCCAATTTACAAGACTCTGGAGGTTTTATCATAGATTTTTTTTTTTAGTTCATCTTCTTAAAAATCACACTTCTGTCTGAAATCATATTGCCACAAGTAATGCCTATGATTGCTGTAACTGAACAAGATTAGGAGGAAAGTTCTCTGGGGGTGTGTGCATGCACACATTTGACTGTACTTTATGCATAGTCAGTTTCACTGTATTCCCTTGTATTATCAAGGACCCAATTCACTTCCCATTGAAGCTAGTGTAAAATGAAGTGTCATGCTTCCATTGCCTTCAGTGAAGTTGGACTGAGACTTTAGTTAGCCAGTTTTTCCCTGTTTGCGTGGGACTTTCATACGGCAATGAAGGGGAGGAAAACATGTAAAAATACAAGAAAAGGTCATTGTAAAACCACAACCATTGCCACGGAAACTCAGCAAATAGTGTAGTAACAAACTATTTTTATAGTTTAGTGAAACTCTTCGGAAAGACTGGATTTCAAGTTGTCAATGTCCCTGTAATCTAATGTGCCTGTTTTCCAAGTTAATGTGGACTATGTGACAAACACCAGCCAGTTACAGACATGAGTCATAATAATGGTTTTTGTTTCTCTTTGTTTCAGTTGTTCGAGTTCATGAATTTCTTGGCTGAGAATGTCATCTTCTGTTACATGGGGCTTGCATTATTCACATTCCAAAATCATATATTTAATGCTCTCTTTATATTTGGGGCATTTGTATCCTTTGCTTTAAGTATCTTCAAAAATGACTGTTTGGGGTGAAAAAAATTAAAATCAAGTAAACAAAAGTCTTTTTAAAATGCTAAAAATAAATTCTTTGTAGGGTTCAAATTGAAGAGGAAGGCAGGCATTTGGCTTTGTTTTAATATGTACATTTCAGTAACTCACTTAATGGACCTAAAGAGATGATTTGTTGGCATGAACCGTAACATTTTGCAGACCTGTTGCAATGTGCAAAGCTTAAGGCAAATCTCTCATTTCTTACATTCTTTTTATATACATGGAACTCCCACTGATGTTGATGTCATATAGGCCGAGACATGGAGGTTTTGCCCTTAGTTCTTTCATGTTTCCTCAGTGCCACGTATCAGTCTGGAATGCCATACAATGACTCCTTCCCCCTGCCCTCCCCAAACAAAAGCCCTTTGCTTGTTATTTTTTGATGAATTGCACTAGCTTCACAAACAGGGACTTTACTGCTTGCTTGCTTGCATTTACTTTTAGATGTAACTTCCAAATTGATATTAAAACCCAATTTATGGCTCCCCTAGTACAGGTTATTTTAGAGGGCAGAAAGGACTCAAGGAGCCTGGTACCCCCATAACTACACAGAGGCAAATATAATATGACTGTCCCTAACCTAAGCAATGGAGGACTGCTAGAGCTGACAGCAGCAAAGGGACCATGACCCATGAACCAGCCAACAAGCTGGTTCAAGGCTATGCTAGACAGACATACAGGGGCTATGTGATCTACAAGTGTAGTAACTGCTGTGTGTGCTCTCCCAAACCCCTAACAGCACTGTGCCTGCTCCTGGACTCTGCAGGCATAATGCTTCCAGACACTCAGGTGCATCACCTCCTCTTTCATCCACAACATGTCTCAGGCTTACAGCCATAATTGAGCCCTAGGATTTACAAGGTGAGGGTAGGGAGGAACCTCCTTAGGAGCAAGGTTTCCATATAGAATTAGTTGTGATTTTTTTCTCCTGATTTTTCTAAAATATCTATTCAGGAAACTTTTTGTACTAGATACACAGAGGGATAAAATAAAAATCCCTTTCTAAAGTCTACACAAGGAAAAAAAAAAGGAAAGACATGAAGATAAAGATATGCCCCACACGAATTGTGAGGAAAGAAGACGGTAATCATGTCCAAAAATACATCTAGCCTTCCTAAATTGCCATTGAAGGAGATAATGCCATTTCCATTGGAATAATTTATGGTGTGCATTTTACTGAAGGGTTGAAGATGTAGTCATGTGATGAGTCAATGAACAGTGAGTGAAGTGATGTACAGGATAAGGAGCTCAAAACTAAGATGGTTGAAGAGAGCCAAACTCTGCCCCTAAATGGGTCTATAATGAAACTGGCAAGATTGTGGCTGGATAGCTAAAATCTGAAATTATGAATTATGCTCAACAATCATTTAATAGTGTGTTTATTCTAACTTCATGTTCAAGATATTCACCTGGAGAAAGTTTATTAGCTCAGTTTTCCTGTTTCCCCATGGCCATTTTCCTCAGCATCTCACATTTAACCTTATAGGTGGCAATTTTCATAGCAAGAGCATGCAACATATACCCACTTTCTTTCATTCTGAATTTGGGTCGAAAACAAAAGATTCCCAGGAACTTTCAACACATGATGATGTTTTCAGGTAAGTGCCACTATACTTTTGTATCTACGTTTTCTAACACCTGACCTAGAATAAAGGCAGAGAAAGTTATTTTCTGGCAAGAAGACAAAAGGTCTAAATACGCACGTGCAGGCTGAGCCAAAGCCCATTGAAGTCAATGACAGACTTTGAATAGTTCCATGATCATTTAGGTGCTTGTGTGTAAATGTGTATTAATTATTTTAGTTACCTATGAAGCAAAATAATGTAGGAAACCCATTACTTAGGTTACCCATTTCAAAACTCATTGTCCATCTCCATCTCGCAACATCCTTTCCTATTTTGGGAATATTTTATTCCAGTGTTAGGCACCCAAACTACTCCTGGTAGTATGCTTATGTTACACGCAAGGAAATTAATTTCCTGTACTGTCTCTTTCTGAGAGAGGGTGGTATTCTTCATAGATACCCACTCACCAATCATGTGATCTCCCACCACTCTCCCTAACTTAAAGATCATTTTTACTCTGAAAAGTGACTGTAAAAATAACAGCTTTTTATTCAATAGGCCTGCTCCTTCTATGGATTCAGTCTAATAGCTGACTGCTTTACTTACTAACCTAAAGTTGTAGTGATTTTAACAGCTGTTAGTACTGCAGAACCAAAGCAGATCTGGAGAGGGTGCTGAATTCTATTCTGATTTGTGCATCATGCACAGAATTATTAAATCCCAACTGCAATCTCTTTATTCCTAGACATACATGATGCAGAAATATCTCAGCTTGACTCTCTGATTGCAGGGAAGGTTTGTAGGATTGGCTGGTAGAACCCCCCCCCCAAAAAAACCACAACATTTTTCACTTGTTAAATGAGCTCATTTGACCTTTGAGAGAGATGAATATGGAACACACAGTGCCATTTTTGCAAAGTTGCTTTCCAGCGTGGAACTATACCCCAGGCAAGTTTCTGAAGCGTTCTTCCAAAGCTACAATACATGCTTCCCCATACTTCTCCATCAATTGGTCTCATTTCTGACTTGAAAGAACCGTGCCTTTAGGGGAGAGATGTTAGTTCATTTCCACGCCCACTCATCCTCTTCACTAAAACTACCAATGATATTGCCAATTAATGCCCGGTGGATGCGGGGGAAGGGCCGATTGTGATGTAGACACTTATCCATTAGGAACTGGATTTCAGACCTCCTGTTCATTTCAAATAGACAGCTATGTGGCAATTATATGGTAACAGTTTCTGTTAGCTAGCATCCTGAGCTGGATTCATTTCAGCAATATAGAGATGAAAGTCTCCATATCTGGTTAATTACCAATCTCCTGACCCATGTATTCCCTTGGTTCTTGTAAATTTCTACTTCTGGCTTTTGGATCCCATTTTCCCCTTGATTTTTCTTTGAAAGCAGAGTATGGATTGAAGGATTTTAGAATAACTTTTTCTTCATCTTTCACTTTTCTTATTTTGTCCAATCTAATCTCACATTCCACAGAACCAGAAGTGGAAAGGTCATCTGCAGCCAACAACTGAGAGTGAGAACTCTCACTTGTGCATTCGGTTTCACTTTTCAACTAATATCTGTCAGAGAACTGAAAATGCCAATATTTAAAGCTCCCGATATATGTAGTACTTTATTTCAAAAACAATCAGAATGCGAATTCTTAAATGTCTTTACATTAAAATATTTTTTCATTAAGATAAAAATGTTTTCATAAAAGCAAATGACATATTGCAAGTAGGGCAGTAACACTGATTAACTGCACTTCTCACATGCTTCTCACACTGCCTTAAGCTTCATGCATCACAACATTCTCAAGGCATGCGGGTTTCCAATATAATTGTACCCCGGTGTGTGTTAACAACTATAGCCCAGTCACCTAGTGTCTTCACATACAGAATAAACAGTATATACTGAGTACAGCTATATACAGAGAAAATGATGATTTCAAGAAAGACAAGCACATTTCTAAGTCCACTAAACCAGGGTAGAGTTTGGCCTCAAAGGTACAGATACATTTTCTAGGTAAAAGGTCTTCAGACCTCCTCCAGTGATTGCAATTGACGGTATATAGAACTAAACTTAATTTTTGGCTCTTCTCAATTAAAATCAAGAAGCTCATGAGAGGAACTGTAATGAATTCTGCAAAGCCTCATAAACCAAAGGATGGATAGATACTTGGAGACCTTTTTGATGAGTGGTTTTTTTGGGTATACACACACTTACCACGAAATTCATCCAGAGTTTATCATGGCCTACGATGGAGTATACAAACCCCACACTAGGCTGGAAGAAGTTAAACAGTACTGGGGCCAGCTAGCCCCTTCCTCCAGTCCTGCAGAGCATGTTCCAACTGGGCAGGGTTGAAAAGGGAGCAACCCAGCTCAGAAGGGAGAGGCTGAGGAGGACAGACCTACCCTGAAGGCTCCTGGCAGATGGGTTGAAGAAGCCTCTCTGAGGGAATAGGACTATATGATGAGCCTGGTTGGGGTTGACAGTTTGGTTTATTTTTCTTTTACCTTGTCTGGGGCCAGAAACTGAGTGAGGAAAACAGTGATAGGAAGTGACCCATGGAGGGTAACTCAGAGGGCCACTTGGAGGTCAAATGCTGCTGATCCTCCTAGGACCCTGGGTTGGAGCCTGGTGGAGAAGGTGGGCCTGGACTTCCCTACCACCACCCCCACTACTGGGTGGGCACTAACCACTACTACATCCAGCCCACCAAATACCCTATTACATGGCCCTTTAGGGGCTTAGAGCACCAGGACTTGCAAACTTTACATCAAATCATAAGTCTTGATCTGCCATCCTTACTCACATTGCAGAGTGAGGTATTCCTGAAGTATTCCCATTGATTTCCCCTTAATTCCAGTAGGACTATCCTATTCTATTTAGGTTTCTATACCCTGCTCATCACCATAATATCTGAGCACCTTCTGGTAGTGTATGAAGCCATGTGGTTGCACATCTGTCTCATAGTGTTTGTTTTCTAACCTGCTCCCCAGAGGTGCGTCTTGTTTTGCTAGGGTGTATCTTTTACTTATTTACACACACCCACGCAGACCCCTATTGCTATGTGTTTATATTAGAGAAGGCAAAGTCCAAGAAATTTTGTTCAATATCTTCATAAATGATCTGGAGGATGGTGTGGATTGCACTCTCAGCAAATTTGCGGATGATACTAAACTGGGAGGAGTGGTAGATACGCTGGAGGGCAGGGATAGTGGGGACCTAGACAAATTGGAGGATTGGGCCAAAAGAAATCTGAGGTTCAATAAGGATAAGTGCAGGGTCCTGCACTTAGGACGGAAGAACCCAATGCACAGCTACAGACTAGGGACCGAATGGCTAGGCAGCAGTTCTGCGGAAAAGGACCTAGGAGTGACAGTGGACGAGAAGCTGGATATGAGTCAGCAGTGTGCCCTTGTTGCCAAGAAGGCCAATGGCATTTTGGGGTGTATAAGTAGGGGCATAGCGAGCAGATCGAGGGACGTGATCCTTCCCCTCTATTCGACATTGGTGAGGCCTCATCTGGAGTACTGTGTCCAGTTTTGGGCCCCACACTACAAGAAGGATGTGGATAAATTGGAGAGAGTCCGGCGAAGGGCAACAAAAATTAGCGGTCTGGAACACATGACTTATGAGGAGAGGCTGAGGGAACTGGGATTGTTTAGTCTGCAGAAGAGAAGAATGAGGGGGGATTTGATAGCTGCTTTCAACTACCTGAGAGGTGGTTCCGGAGAGGATGGTTCTAGACTATTCTCAGTGGTAGAAGAGGACAGGACAAGGAGTAATGGTCTCAAGTTGCAGTGGAGGAGGTTTAGGTTGGATATTAGGAAAAACTTTTTCACTAGGAGGGTGGTGAAACACTGGAATGCATTACCTAGGGAGGTGGTGAAATCTCCTTCCTTAGAAGTTTAAGGTCAGGCTTGACAAAGCCCTGGCTGGGATGATTTAATTGGGGATTGGTCTTGCTTTGAGCAGGGGGTTGGATAGATGACCTCCTGAGGTCCCTTCCAACCCTGATATTCTATGATTCTATGAAATGTGCCTTGCACTTGAAGTGCAAAGTTGTAAGGTTTATGATAGTCCTTAGTTCCTGTAGGAGTTCATTCCACAACCTTGGACTGTTCCCCAAAAAGTTCTGTCCCTTGCACAGACTAGCCTTCTTGTTGTCGAGGGTTTCATTGTGCCAGAGGAGTGTAGTTGTCACCCCAGTCTTTGTCCAGGAGCTTTAGATGGTCTTTTAGATATCCTGGGCCTGGGCCATGGAGCGCTGTGAAGGTAAGGACTAAGACCTTGAACTGGATTCAGTATTCATGGGAAGCCAGTATAGAGAGTGGAGGTCAGGTCTGATGTGTTCCTGATGTCCATTTCTGATGCCTTCAACCCAGTGCTCTGAGGGTGGCATTGGCATTGGAATCATCCAGGGGTGATGCTTTCCAGGACTATCCAGGATTGTGAGGCACCTTGCTACCACATGCCCTTAGCATGAGGAAGCCTTATCCATGCCTACTGGGGGTCAGCTCCCCAACTCCACTGGCCACGGACAACACAAACACTTCCCTCTAGGCCTTGCTGGTTTTTGTTTGTTTTTAAACAGTTTAGCAATTGTCACAGTCCAACCCTTGATCCTGCCAAGCATCTCCCTGCAGTGTCCAGCCCCTAGTCCACTGGACACTCTCAGTATTCACAGATTTGCTGCTTCCAGAGAAACAGGACATGCCACCTAACCAATTCCACCACACATCACCACTCTGCTTAACGCCCAGCACTTAGATATGTTTATAGTGAAAACAAATATGTTTAACAAAGCATAGTTTCAATAGCAAGTAGAAGTGTTGGAAACAAATGGTTACATATGAAATAGAATCATAACGTGCATTCTAGAGCCTAGACTTTAATATCTAGATACTCTCATGCCTCATAGAGTAATAGTCACCCAAAATCCTGGCAGTGCTGTGGCCAGGTTTGGCTGTGGCCTCCTTTCGTGAGATAGACATGCTGTCAGCTTGCCTCTTGCGTGAAAGATCCTGTGTGTTTCTTTGCCTCCCTAGATTTACCAGTCCCGTCCTTTGTCTTTATTCCTAAACAGAACACCCCATGCTGTTTGCTTAATCCTGTCAATCTCTACTCTTTTTTTTGTGTCTCAGTCTATGAATAGGCGTACAGTACACAAATGACCAGACAAGGAGATACGTGTCTGTTATCTTGGAAGAATCTCTTTCAGGTGATAACCTGTCTTAATTCCAAGACCTTAAGAACATAATTTTAGCATAGATATCTAACTCCTTAAATATTATCTGTACATACATTTTGCAATGATTACAATGACAAGCGGGCTACTTGCTCTGGGTAGAGACCTTGCATGCTATCCTTTGGTGAACTGCTATGCAGATATGACCCAGTTCCCCGTAAAACCCTATACACATTCTGTGTCTTATGCAAGTTGTCACCAAAAGGTCCCTGGGTCACACAGGCACTACTTGAGTTTTAAACAAAACATGTGCCCAGTTAGTATGTGACTGAGTTGTAGCCACCTGTCTTTTTCCAATATCTCTATTGGTCTTCAGCTGTGCTTTTCTGTTTTGCCCTGTCCTGTTTACCAGTGGGAGGCTTGTAGGACATCTGCTGCAAAGCCAGGGCAGCCCAGCTACTGCACTAATGATGTAATTGGCAGAGGGCAGGAAGTATCAGTAGGGCTGAGCGTGAAAGACAACACACAGAAGAAAAAGAAAAAAGTGTGTACACAAGTTGGCATATATACACATATGCACCCAGTATTAAAGTGAACTTCTGTAGACGCTAGTGGGAGGGAAGTGTTCCCCCAGATTTCTAAAGAAGTGGTTGATAGGTGGGAGAAAATTGGGCAATGAGTGAAAAAACTAATAGTGTGTGAGATTGAGACCCCCAGAAGTACATACAGAATGTCGTCTTGTCAGGTGAATTCCCCTCATTCCATACATGAGAGAGCTAGGCAGCCCTGCAGCCTGTTCCTCTGGGCCCCACACAGGGCTCTCTGTGGGTGTGAAGGTCATATGAGGTGTGTGCAGGGACTGGGTGGGGTGGGGCAAGTTGGACACACGTCATCCTTCAGCCCCATGGAGCTTACGTAGAAAAGCTATTACAGGTTTTCCTTGGAGCCCCTCCCCTGCTGTAGGATCCCTTTTTAAACAAAGTCTCCAGCTATACAGACCCACCCAAGTAGTGGTAGCTGTGTTGCAGCGGAGTCCTGCTGCCAGAGGGGACAGCAGGGGTGCCAGGAAACAACAAATGTGGAGCAGTTGTCAATATGGTGTATCCCAAATCCCTAAGTGTTGATGAGGGGGAATCGCTCAGCAAAGGGTTCCTTCGAGAGTTCCTTCCACTGAGCTTTATCACAGGGAGGGGGTGATACAGCCCCTTGAATGTTTGAGTTGTGAGAAGTAAAACCATCTAGAAGGGAGCTGAGAGATCCTTCTTTCAATAAACTGTGTGTGTGTGTCTTAAATGATTTAATTCTGACTGTTAAGTATTAAGTTTCTTCGTACAAAAAGAAAAGTGTCTTGGCAAAAGTTTTTCCAACATACGTGCTAGCGTAGACATGGCCTAAATCATTTGAATTGCTGGAGTGTTTTCTAAATGGAAGTTGCTTGAAAAGATTTGTTTCTAGAGTGCAGCAATACACACAGCTGTGAAAGCTTTCACCAAGGTACAGAACAAATAACTCAGTGCATCTCTGACTGGCTCTTAACTGATAGACAAAGAAGCTTTCATTCCTCTGGCCTGGTCTACACTGAGGGGGAGTAGGGAAAAATTGACCTAAGATACGCAACTTCAGCTACGAGAATAGCATAGCTGAAGTCCATGTATCTTAGATCGACTTAGAATCACTTACTTTGCATCCTCGCGGCGTGGGATCGACGGCTGCCGCTCCCCCAGCGACGCCACTTCCGCCTCTCGCCCTGGTGGAGTTCCGGAGTTGACAGCAGAGTGATCGGGGATCAATCACTACCTGTGGCCCCAGGCAGAGCAGCCATAAGTGCTAATTAGACTTCTGGAGAAGCAAACCAAAGTAGCTAAAATACTGGAATAACATTTAAAAAGCTGTTGTCCTTAACTAAACAATAGCTGTTCTTTTAGCTGAAGAATTGCAGCTATTACAGGAAATATGACTTTTAGTCCCATTACTGACTTCTCCCTAGGAGTTAGTACACAAGCTGTTTGTGGACAGAAACATGTTATGAGCAAGGTTCCACCAGAGTTTCTGAAGCAGTACTGAACACACTCTGCTCCTGCCTACTCAGGGAGTTAAACCATCATCTACATCCATTGCTGAGATCATCATTGTTATCCAAGGTTGACCCTGGGATTTTCAAAAGTGCTCAGTATTGGCCTAATTGCTCACTGATGTCAGTGAGGGATTTACCTTTGACTGCAATAGGAGCAAAGTGAGGTCCACCGAGAGTACTTTCAAAAGTCTCACCCTAAATTTCCTCGGGGAGACAAAGTTCAGATTTTCTTCCTACTTCTCTGACCTCTCATTCCTTCTTCCATGACCACATAATCTAAGTTGCCTGACATGGCCAGGCGCCACATACTAATCAGTCATAATCATTATAGCTTGATTACAGACTTGATAAAATTTAACAGCAAAAAACATTGCAATATTTAAGGTTGCTATACTCACAGTTCATGAAATCTCTGAACTAAATGTATACAGGTCAGATATGCCACTGTATATAAACATCTTTAACTCTATTCCTATATCCCTATCTGGCCTCAAATCCCTCTTAAACCACTCCCCTAAGATTGTAACCAGTCTGGGCTACAAATTCCCACAAAGCAGCATGCATATGCTGCATACAGCTCATAGAACCAATCATAGATTATTCTCCTGCTCACCCACCCATTCATTATGCTAAGCATCTTACCCTTCATATCCAGACCCGTGACTTGACCCTCCTTTGTCTCATCTGTGCTCCTTGATCAGAGCACCTGTCACAAGGTTCTCTACTCACCGCTGGGGGCAGGCATTTCTTTGCGGCTCACTTGAGGATTAACTCTCGACCAGGCTCCTCTTACTGTTGTTCACCCTTTGCGTGCTTCTCTCTCTGATTCTCTGGACTTGGTTGCTCCTTCTTCATGGGTTGGCCCTCCGTCCAGGTCACTATAGTTTTCCCCTTTCTGGGGTATCAAAGTTTCTCCATACAAACTGTCTCAGGCAGTCTTCTAGTTCATTGCTAAGACTGTGCCACTTTCCCAGTGGCAGGAGGAACACAGGTCTGCCCACTACTCCAGATTCCAGTTCAGGGACTCTTGAATCCATGGCCAACTCTGCACTGTCCTAAGCCTTGCTGTTATTTCCCTGAGCTGTTTCCAACTCCACCATCTCTCTGGGTATGCCCATCCCTCAGGGGCAGGCTCACAGAGATCTACTTTCCCTCTGGGTTTTCTCTTTTTCCCTCTCTAAGCCCAGTGAGAAACTGCAGCCGCCTCCTGCCCTCGCTGCATGGCTTTATGTGAGCTAGACCTGCTTCTGCTCAGCTGGGCTCCATCCTTAATCAGGGATTGCTTTATCAAGCCTAATTCTCCTCTAGGTATGGTCTAACTGATCAATTAATCCCTTCTGAGCCGCATTGACCCTTTTGTGCTAGTGTGGGGTGAACACCCCATCACACAACCATAACATATCACATCTTGTTTTCCATACTCAGACCAGAAACAGCAACTTTCCCCTATCCATTGTTCCACTAGGAGGCAAAATGCCCTAGTCTAGCCCATTTCCCCATAGTATATGTACTGAAAATCCCACTGTACTGCACCTTCTTTGTCAACTTTTCTGCTGTAAGTCAGAGACCCCACTTTCCAAATATAGACCATAGATTCACCTTTCTCGCACACTCTCTCTCTTACTCATGTGCACACATTTACGTATGTGCGTGCGCACACACACACACACACACACACACCCTCCCTCTGTTCTGCAAAGCTTTGGAGCATCTTAGGTTTCCCATAGACTTCCTAACTTACTAATTGGGCCGACCAGGAGCGTGTGCAGAAATTTAACGTTGATCCCTTTTAGGGGGACATGTTCTGTGCCTCCCCACCCCAGGTCTGACAGGAGCTAGCTCTTC
Source organism: Lepidochelys kempii (assembly GCF_965140285.1). NCBI lineage: Eukaryota > Metazoa > Chordata > Testudines > Cheloniidae > Lepidochelys > Lepidochelys kempii. The sequence goes on from NC_136388.1 coordinate 31,753,633, forward strand.
CCTTCTTCCCACCCCCCACTCCAAAAGGAGCTCACTCTTCCCTCCCTTCCTCCATCCCCCTCCTAAACTAAGGGAACCAGATCTGCATAAATATTCCATGTGCTGTGGCACCAGGGCCATGGAGAGCAGCACTATCAGCTCCCTAGTTTTACATGAGGTCTTTTGTGTTGGTGTTCAGTTGGTGACACTCTTCCCAGTGAGTCAATAATAAACCAACACCCAAATATGGTGTATAGGGTAGATTAAAAAGTAAGAACAAGCACTCCCAAGCTCCAGAGATGTTAAATCTGGTGTCACTGACAAATTTCAATTGAGATTATTCCGTTTTGCTTGTACGTGTGATGCTTCTGCTTTTGATTGGATACAGAATCCTTCATTTGTTGTACAAAATGTTGCACACTGTTGCTTGCGCTGTTAAACGGCTGCCACGTTCTACTCCAAAGATGATTACATTTCTGCAGTGGGTGAAATGTTCCCCATATAATCCTTACCCACCTTGCGAGGGTGATTGATATGAGGCTTAATTTGTTAATATTTGCAAAATGCTTTGTGCCCTTCATAAGAATTGTTATATTCATTTAAATGTTCTCTTTGCATTGATTTTTGTGTTTCTCTTGAAAAACTAATAAAGATTTTTTTTTAAGATAAAAGGAAAGCATTAGGGAAGTTCAAAATATTTCTATTATGCCCCACAAATAGTGCTTTAGTTTTTGTTTTTTTGTCTTGTAATATATCATACTATCAGGTCCTTTTTGTTTGCTTATTACAACCCTAGGGGGCTTTTTTAAACTCAAAGTTAGCTGTTTCCCCCCATTTGTATCTTTTGCTATTGATTCAGTCTCTGTAGGTGGATACATTTTACATTTATTGTAACATTTCAAATGCCATGCTATATAATAGTTTTAAAACTGCATTTATTGTGCATCTTCTATAGCAGGCATTTAAACCTCTCTCTAAAAACTACTTATTAGTCTTTATTTCTTGTGCTTGTTCTTAGCACAAAAATGATTTTTTAAATGATTATATTTCACTTGGCCACAAACAAGGAATGTCCTAATGGACCACATTCTGATATCCTCATTCATGTTAACTCCTACTTAATTCCATCAATGAGACTACCCAAAGGATTATGGTGCTACTTAACATGAATAAGGGTGTCAGAGTCTGGCTGTTGGAGATTATTCCTGACATAAAGAACTATATGGATATAAAACAAATGTCTGATTAGTCTGTAAATATCAGGATGGTTTCATTGTGAAATTCTGCAAAGCTGATTGTGTGTGAGTCAAATACCGTCACATCAATTAAATGTGATTTAGTGTCAGTTACTGGAAGGCTCATAGTCTGACTATTTGTAGTGTGTGCGACTTTAATATATAAAATGTCTGCTTTTTTGTTTGAAATATGAGGCCATAGTCAAAAAATGTTTTTTATCACTTGAGAAATTTCAAATGGTGGGAGGGCTCCCCTTTTCTTTTCTCCTTTTTTCCTTTTATTTTTTAATTTGAACAGAGATTTCCCAATATCTAATTTCTCAGTGAGGACTAGTTACTTTGACATGTTTGCAGAAATTTGCTTTACAAATAGTTGCATTATAGACATGAACACAGACTAAATTCTCCAGCCCAGGTAAGTTCAGTAGAGTCCAAGGAAGCCAGGGTGCTGAAACGAGGGGTACTGGGCGTGCAGCAGCACCCCTGGCTTGAAGTGGTTTCCATCAGATACAGGGTTGACAGTTTTGTTCAATGGCTTCCAGCACCCCCACCATTCAAATTATTCCAATGCCATTGCTGGAGGCAGCAACATTTCATTCCCTGTAGCAACATGAATCTTCAGGCCAGATGTCCTTATTTGGACAGAAGACACTGGTATGGTGGAAGCTATTGTAGCAGCCATGGAGGAGATGAGCATTCTGTTTCTCCCCCATTGCTATTTAGGCCCATTTGTTTAGGTTTTTCACAAGGAATAGGACTGGGGCTGGAAAGAGTGAAATAGTTTTATGTCCAAGCATATTAAGTTGCCATGCATGTCTCTTTTCTCTCCCAGGTTTACGTGGTGCAATAGCGTTTGCACTGGCTATTCGGGACACAGAATCTCAACCCAAACAAATGATGTTTACTACAACATTGCTTATTGTGTTTTTCACAGTCTGGGTTTTTGGTGGGGGCACCACGGCGATGCTCACATGGCTTCAAATCAGGTTAGTGTTATCTGACAATTATTTAATACCGTAAAATAATAGAATGGCTCTGGCCAACCCCTGAACTTTTCAATACTCATTGTTCTCAGTAGAGATGGTTACAAGCCATAAAGCTTGGATCTGGCTCTGAAAGTCTCCAAACTTCAACAGGGTATGGATAAGTGTTCTCCTTCAGATCCATCTGATAGGGATAGGTCCAAGGCACAAGGGGCAAAATGCTTGGGGTGGGGGAGTTTGTCCAAATGTCTAATTCAAGCCCATCTCTGATTCTTAAAGGTGTGTTTCTCTACTGTTCTTTAAACTCACTATTATCATTAAATGCTGACAAAGTGTGCTTGGCACTATACAAGATTAAAAGATATAGATACAAAAACAGTTCCTGCCCTAATCAAAAACTTGTTCACAAAAATGCTACACGTAACTTCAATGCTTATCAAAACCCCTTCCTGGAAACTATTGCACAGCTATACTAGTGACACAGACAGGCAGATAGCAAAATGTATGCAAGAAATGCGCTCACCCAGGTTGTCAAGGGACAATGGCAGAATCTCTTGGAACTGTGCACACATATATACACACAGACTCTTATGTCAACATCAGGAAGAAGGAAATTATAATTTTATTTATTTAATTTTGTTTAATTTCTAATTGCAAAAGAAGTGATATTTAGTCAGAAATGTGATATGCGCTTTGATTGAATGCTAATGAGCATTTAGTATAATGGGTACATCATATTTGCTGTCAAGGTTCCCTCCCCACTCTGAACTCTAGAGTACAGATGTGGGGACCCGCATGAAAGACCCCCTATGCTTATTTCTACCAGCTTAGGTTAAAACTTCCCCAAGGCACAAATCCTTCCTTGTCCTTGGATGGGCCACCATCAAGTGAGTTAGACAAAGATTCAGGAAAAGGACCACTTGGAGTTCCTGTTCCCTAAAATATCCCCCCCACCCCTTCACCCCCTTTCCTGGAGAGGCTTGAGAATAATATACCAACCAAATAGGTAAATCAGATTCTTAAAAAACAGAACTTTATAATAAAGAGAAAAAAGTAAAAGAAGCACCTCTGTAAACTCAGGATGGAAGGTAACTTTACAGGGTAATCAGATTCAAAACACACAGGATTCCCCTCTCGGCAAAACTTTAAAGTTACAAAAAACAGGGATAAACCTCCCTGTAAGCATAGGGAAAATTCACAAGTAAAAATAAAAGATAAACTAACGTGCCTTGCCTTATTTACTTTTTTTGCAATATTGAGAGTCATTTTAGGATGATTTTAGGAGAAGGCGTTTTCTGACCTGATGCTTCTCTGCTTCCCCAGAAAACTCACAACACAGAGCACAAACAAAGCCTCCCCCCACACACATTTGAAAGTGCCACATTTGGTCAGGTGCCAACCAGGTTATTTGAGCTTCTTAACCCCTTACAGGTAAGGAGGAATTCTAGGCCACCCTTAGCTGTATGTTTATGACATTTGATATTTCTGTTTGGAGCTCATTTCAAGAGATGGGATGTCTTAAGCGTGATGGATCAAATCCTCTCTTCAGTTTCATTCATGCAATCCTGGAGTACTAAGTGGGGTTGCACAGGTGTAGCTGAGGACAGCCTTTAGCCCAGTACATATTATGACATATCTCTAACTATTCCCTCTGGTCACCTTTGATTCCTTGACATCAAAATTGAGGGAGACTATATATGAGCTGATTGCTAAGCACAGTGCATTCCTTCTCAGAGGTTATGTTGCACTCCTCAAGGCTCTGACAGGGAAAAACAGAGAGACATCTGTGAGCTATGGGAGATGCAAGTACATTCTGCCATGAGGTAGAACAGGCAAAATTTTAAATTATTCTTAAGAAGAGTGATCAGTGGTGACCACTTCTGTGTAAGGAGGTTTAATATCCAAGGTCTTTCAATTCCTGTTGTCTCTTTTTTCTATAAAATGCCAGCAAACACTTCTGTGGTTAATTCTAAGGTGAGCTGGTGTAAGGGCAGGGAGGTCTCCCTGGCGAGTCCCCTGTCATCAAGCACCATGCTGTAGGTGAGCCCTTGCCTCAGCTTCCCCTCACCCAGGGTATAACTAGGTCCAAGCAGGCCTTTCTATTATTTATTTAACAGAAAAGACCAACACAAAAAGCTTCAGCTAGCTACTGCACTGGAAACTCTCCACCCCTGGCTTAACCAGTCTTATGTCTCGTCCCTCCTGCCTGGAATTTGGGTCTGTGCTGGGCATTCTGCTGGATGCCAGTCTTCCCTGACCAGTGCTTCACTCTCTGCTGAGCTAGAGGTTACCCCTTAGTAGCTCCCAAGGCCCCTCGCTTACTTTATTCTCTTGAGCTGCTCTGGTCCCTTGCCTGGGAGCACTTTCTCTTTAGGCCTGTTCCTGCTCTCCATGACCTCTGCTCTCCTGGGAGACACAACTGGGAGTAGCTTCCTACCCAGCCCCCCACCCCAACGGATCCTCTCTCCTCAGGTGGCTTCCTCTTCTCTGGGGCTTCCTGACTGAGCCCTCATCAGCCTGTATTAGGCCCAGATATTCCTTGCCTAATTAACTGTTAGCCAGCTACTTGAGCAATTAACTATCCACTGGTGGATCTGGGTTGTCTCATTTTCCTTAGTAGAGTGTAGCTGTGTGAGTGTAGACTAGCCACTACAAGTACATGCCTAGCATCTTGGATGACTATGTATTCAAGGTACTAGCCCCTCCCGCTGCTCGCACTGCTGTGACTACAGTCTATTTTTAGCATACTAGCTTGATGAAAGCTAGCTTGAGTGTGTCATCTTGAGCTGGGAATCACAGCCCACCTTGAATTGTAGTCATGTCCTAAATGAGAAGGACTCCTGCCCTTGGAAGCAGATTTAAGAAGTTCAGGGATGGGTCCAGATTACTTCCAGCCTCCCTCTTAGAAAATAGTTTGGCAGCAGTAGCAGAACAAGAGGTGAGATATTATGGTCAACATTTTCAAAGGGGAGCCACTGATTCTGGGTGTCCCATTTCATAGGTAACCAAGCTTTAGCCACCTTAAGGCCTGCTGTGCCAACTGCTGTAATTCATGAGTAGAGGTTACCCCGTGAATTGCAAAAGTTACCAGAAATTCTTCATGCGTCTCCTCCACCTTCTTTATTTGTGCAGCATTCAGCCAATGATTTGTTACTTAATGAGTTTGCTCCTTTATTGTGAGAGTTTTTAAATGACATCATGTTGATGGATATCTATGAGAGGGAGGGGTGGGTGGGTAGTGAGAGAAAAGAGGTGAAAAGGAAAGTGGGGAAAAGTATGTTTACATTTTTTGATACAATGTAATATCCATCATGTAGTGATATTTTTGTTTTTTTGCAAAGCAACTTTTAATAATGAGATCCTAATGCCATTTCTGAGTTCTGGTTATTTCATAATACATTCAGGACTCTCTGCCATAGCTTATAATGTCACCAGATAAAACCTTAGTGGTGTTATAGTCTTGTAATTCACAGTTGCTTAGCATTTATTCTATATATAGTGTATGCTTTGCTTGTTTACAGAGTAATGTCTGATTAACAAACCTTCATGTCAGACTGTTGCTGTAAAATACCAGCTGAAGATAACTAAATGGGAGCCTTAATAAAGAGGCATAGATAAAAAGCTTGCAGACAAAATCAGGACTAGCATACAAATATACTGTATAAACATAAAATCCTGGCATGCATATATAGTATGTGAGCTTTGTATTTCCTCAATACTTTGTTTTGTTTAATCTCTCATCTCCTACAATGTCAGCCAAGTTCATTGCAATTTAGATATACACCTCAGGTGTCTGGCATCCTTATCAGACTTGCTACGGTTTCAAAACAGTTGTTACACAACCCTACCTCAAATTAAAGCAAGTGGCAGCAAAAACTGGGGCTGATCAGGAATATCCTGATTCAATCTTGTGAAGTGAAACATTGCTTAAGATCAGGAGAAAAAAATATATAATGGTTACACATCTATTTCCCAGGACAAGTTTAGAACCCTAGATATCTGCCCTCATCTAGTTTCTTGGAAATTCAAGCACAGCTTCTCATGTGCCCTTACCGATATAAGCAGCCTCATTAACTTCAATGGTTCTGATCCCATCAGTCAAGACCACCCATGAGAGTAAGGGTCTTCAGGATCCTAAGTTAGTGGCTGATAGTAGATTTTAAGTAAATGTAAGTATCTTCCTGCTCATCCCACCCTCATTAGCTCTTTCACCTACTGTCCTTTCCTTAATGAAACTTCAGAACCACTGAAGTTGGATAAAGAAAAGGAATACTTGTGGCACCTTAGAGACTAACAAATTTATTTGAGCATAAGCTTTCATGAGCGACAGCTCACGTCATCGGATGCATGCAGTAGAAAATACAGTGGGGAGATTTATATACACAGAGAACATGAAACAATGGGTGTTACCATACACACTGTAACGAGAGTGATCAGGTAAGGTGAGCTATTACCAGCAGGAGGGGCTGGGGGGGAAGGGGGATGGAGTGGGATAGTAACTGTCCAGAAAAGATAGCTTCTGCCCAGGACCCCTGATTTCAATGGGAATTAGGTACCTAAGTACTTTTGAGGATCTGAGTCTGTGTTTCTAAATTGATTGATTAATAAAATAATTTAGTCTAATAACTAAGGCTGGGATTTTCAGAGGAGCTTAAAGGAGTAGGTACACAATTCCCACTGAATTTCTTAACTTCATCAACGTCATAGCCCACGAGAGAGAGTTCTGTAGGAATTTTGTATTTAAAGAAAAATGTGGTTTTGATGCGCCTGATTTCTCTGCCCAATGAATATTTTGAATCAATTTCACATTTATTGAACTTTAACTGGTTTATCTATACAATGATTAAATAGTTACCCCCCTGGGGAATTTAAGCTATGATCACTGAGGTTAGTTGGATGAATTAGATCTTATCCTTATCCATGTAAATATTCCTCTGTGCACATATAGCCAAGTGGGACAGGCTAGTAGCTTAGCAGCATTGCTCCAGTCAGTGGCTCAGGGGATTCAGCTCTTTCCTATCCCAGGCTGATTGAGTCTAGCCAGGTCACAGAGAGGTTGTGCTTGAGTTTAGACAGGTTGCATAGAAACTAATCTACGTGCAGGTAAACAATAATAATCAATAATCCTTTACCCGATGATATTAAAAATAAGCAAAAATATTTTGTTTCACATTTATCAAAAACAGTCTGTTTACTGTACAAATAACGTACTTCCAAAAGCTGTCCTCCCTTCCCATTGTATGCTCTGATCTCTTCCCTCCCTGGCACACCATGGTGTGTTGTAATTATTTATTGGGTTATTGGGTTCTTTATTGGATTATCTGTCTAATTTACATTGTAAAATTGTCAGGGCAACAACCGTGACTTCTTGTATATCTGACAGTGCCATGCAAATTAGTGGTGCTATATAAATAATAATCTCTGTGAAAGGCAATCTGTTTCAATGATATCTAGCAAGTCATCCATCTCTCCCTAGATAGGGAACTTTGATCATATTTGTTTTACTAGAGTTCAGTCTTCTGTAAATATAGCCTGTCACTCCCTTCTTTGGAGGAAAGAAGATGACGCACTTCCAAAGATGAGTCTTACAAAATAATTTTCTTCTTGTCTACAACTACATGTGCCTTCCCTGCCCTCCAATTTTTTCACCAAATTGCCAAAATATATAGTCTGATCTATGTCAAAACAACCTGTGTGTCACTGATGTGGGCTCCCTCAAATGTTCCACTTCAGTCAGCAAAATGTCAGCCAGGTGATAAAAATTTCTGCAAAAGAATTCCATATACTTCCTTCGCCCCCAAAATGTGTCAGTTCCATATTCTCCTCACCACCCCATGTCTATCCCAAGAGCAACCAGTGCTATACGTTGTACCCCCTTAGGACTCACTGGCTGGTCTGACAGTCTGGTGGGAAGAAATTGTCCCTTGGCTAGTGTGGAGAGTTGGTTGGGAGCCTTGGATAGTAGCAAATGGATGAGCAAAATGTGGATGTGGGAAGGGGTGAGGGAATACTCAGGTATCCACTAACCTTACCAGGACCAAAGGCCAACTCTGTTAACAAAAGGCTTGCGTGTGTCCCAGGAGCCCCCTCCATCGTTGTCAATGTCCAGAACTTTCAGTCAAATTCAACCCTTAAGTGAGCAAGTGCAACTACATTGAAAGACTTGTGCCTGCTTACATAAAGGCTGATTTTTGGTCTAACCAAGATGCTCAGTGCTTGGGAAATCACGTCTTTCAATCACAGAAGCTGTTCTGATCATTTAAACATTTCCACGCCCTAAAATACAATGTTAAAAAGAATCCACGCCAGTCAATGTAATCATCATGGAGGCAATTGTACCTAATGGCACAGCTAAAAGAGTTTAGAAATGTAGTTCTTCCTTATGTTACACTGCATGGCAATATTCCATCTTATGAACATCAGTGTTCAGTTTATGGATAAAGTATTGTGATTACCTCATGTTTCACCAACACACACGGAGTGACTTACAAAAATGTGTGTTAAAGAGTTCTCGGGGAGAAAAAACAGGCTGAATTATTTTTAATCTTAGTTTTAAAAGAATGTGGTCTAATTTTTCAAAAGTTATCAGTTATTTTAGATTCCTGGGTGCCCAACGTGAATCATCTTAAGATGGTCTTATTTTCAGAAAGAGATGAGCACCTTCTGAAAAGCAGGCCTTATTAAGGTTTTTCAAGTTGGGCACCCAAAAACTCTAGGCACTTTAGGCCTACATACTCAAATGTGTTATAATTTACTTAGTTACCAACTGGCTTTCTGAGAACAGAATTGGTTGCATCAGATACCTAAACATTACTTTGTCCTTTGTTTTATCTGCATGGTGTAACAAGAAAAAAATGGCCATTTCTTCCCATTGTGATAGGCTTGTAATGTGCTGGTCTTGGCTGATAATGGGTGAACCTGTATCCATGTGTGAGAAAGATACCACAGTATTTCAAAAGCAAAACAAAGAATATGGCCATTTAATGAGTTCACAGACCAATTGAAGCATTCAATAAATGTGTCTTCAGAGTTGTTGGGTATTAACTGCTAATGCTTTTAGATGTATGTTTTCCCCTCATTCTTCCTTACTCAAATTAAAACAGCAAACTACATTTTACAGTAAATCTCCAATCAGTGATTTGGGGATAAAGGATTCTCCTGACAGGCAGAGCAGAAATACAAAGCTATTAATAACACGTGTCGTATAAAAATATTGTTGTGCTAGATCATCACCCCTTGTGCAAATATTTGTCAAGGGACTTCTAGACATTTTGTGTAGCTTTTTGCAGCAATTCTTCAATGACTCAGAAGCATTTATTCAATGTTCTGCAGTCTCTATTCAAAGAAACACTAAGCATTATGAAACACTAACTTTTTAACAATGTCTTTGTGGTCATGCCCCATCTGTGTATATTTGATGAGGTCTCTTTTTGATTATTAATGAGAAATACTTCAAAGTAAACAAAAATAATTGCTCAGTCTGGGACATGAATATCGAGAGAGGTCATTGAGATGTTACTCCAGGGAATCCACTCGTTCAGGAGTCTCAGGTTCAATAATAGATGTATTTCCCAATCTCAGCCAATGGAGGAAAGAACAAGTCTGTGACAGATGACATTGATTTTAGATTAATTAACAGTGTAAAATCACTGAAATCAAGTAATGAATCTGTAAACGGGGGGGGGGGGGTCATGCCCTATGACTGGAGGATTGCTAAAATAGCACTAATTCTTAAAAAAGGGGAAGAAAATGATCCAGGAAACTACAGGCCTGTTAGTTTGACCTCAATTGTATGCAAGGCCTTAAAACAAATTTTGAAAGAGAAAGGACACAGTTAAGGACATAGAGGTAAATGGTAATTGGGATAAAATACAACATGGTTTTACAAAAGGTAGATTGTGCCAGGCTAGCCTGATTTCTTTCATTGAGAAGACAACAGATATTTTTAGACAAAGGAATTGCAGTAGACCTAATCTACCTGTATTTCAGTAAGACATTTGATACAGTTCTGCATGGGAAATTAGTAGTTAAATTGGAGAGGATGGGGATTAATATGAGAATTGAACAGTAGATATGGAATTGGTTAAAGGGGAGACTACAATGGGTCATACTGAAAGGTGAACTGTCAGGTTGGAGGGAGCTTACAAGTAAAGTTCCTGCAGGATCAGTCTTGGGACCAATCTTATTTAGCATTTTTATTAATGACCTGGGCACAAAAAATGGAATTGTGCTAATAAAATTTGCGGGTGACATAAATAGTTAATCTGTTCCTGGGGATCTCATGCTGTATGCTCATATGCTGGCAAAGGACAGGGGTGGTAAGTGGAGAGAAAATCAGTAGCCTGACTAGTAGGATGGGCTGTGTGGCTAACTATTGGTGTGCTGAAAGGTAGGGCAGAGAGAGAAGCACAGGTCTGCAGGAGTGGCAATGGCTGCTCCTGGTGTACTGTTGGAAGGGGCACCCACTGCTCTGGCTAGAAGGATTGGGCCCATCTACAGTCCAAGATGGAACCACGCGGTTGTGGTCATGTATTTAAGGTGGGCGTAGGGAAGAGGGAAGGAATGAGGCTAGTCTGTGTTGCTCCTCAGCTCCCTGGGTCAAGTGGAAGGCTGGTTCAGTTCTCTGAACCGTCAGCATCCACCCCTGCCATCCCCAGTCCCACAGAAGCACAAGGAAGTGTCACATACCAGAACTGTGTTGTTTCCTTTTCTCCTCCCCTGCTCCATGCAAGACAAAACACAGCTTGTCTTTGGCACAAGTCTAAGTAAGATCAGACATCAGCATGTGTTACAACCTCAAATTTATCCAAGATACGGTAGTTGTGATGAACCTGCTTGATTGTTTTGCTTATATAAGCACATTTTCCTTTCACTATTTGTCAAGATGAAGGAAGGTCATTTTGGAAAAGGAGGTTTAATTAAATGTTTTTTCCTAGCCTCTGCTCTCCTATACCTGTAATCACTTATGTCATATTTTCCCTCGGGGGCTAGAAAACAATTCAGTGAAAATGAAGAACCCATTGATTTACTATTGCAAAAGGAAATGTCATCCTTACTGTGTTCAACTGTAATTTCCCAGTGACCATAACACATAGTTTAGGTTAAAGGACACATGTTTTCTTGTACATCTGGATCTTTACGATGGTCTATATTTCTGTGCACTTCATGCTATTATGCTTATTACTTTGCTTTTTGATTAGAATGCTTGTAATCGGCAGAAAAGATATTCCCTCACAGTAACATAAATAACACTGATGATTTAAAGCTCTGATGAGCGAAGTTCTTTATTTGTTTTCCACGGACTTTTTTATTCTTCTTAGCAATAGTGCAGTAGATTCCTTACATCATTTTACAATAGTATCCCACTGGGAATCCAATTTCAGCCAAGCTACTTTTGCTCATTGAGCTCCCTTTAGCCTAGACACACTTTCCACAGAGATCAAACTGTCTTCATCTGGAAAGTGTTCTAATTCCCCAGTGGAATGCCAATGAAATCCACCAAAGCCTATAATTAAACATAATGTGTCTAACAGTTAACATAGCCGTTATTTGTAGAAAGGTGTAAGTACTAGCCTAGCCAGCTGTCTGCACCTGCATACAACTAAACCATGGTGTTGCTGCTAGCCTTGTGTACAATTACACCTGGGATGTCTTGATACTAACAAAACATTAGATGTTGGAGACTGAGGGAAGCCTGGCTTCTGGCACTTTAGACTCTCCTCAGGGAGAGATTAAGGCATAGGCACTATAGGAGCTTGCAGAATTATGTAATTACATCAGAATCTGAGCTGGCATTAAAACAAAAAAAGTTTCTAGCCCTCACAATTGTGAAGAGCCTCTTGAAAACATGACCCAAGTGTAACGGACATGAAAACACCTGCTGAGAGCCTGAAACAATAGCTCAGAGGAGGAACTGTTCCATGAATCTCAAAGGGTGTTAATTCCAAGACCAATGCTTTGGGTGACCCCACCACCACCATAGTACAGAATTCAATGTGTGATAGAAGGAGGAGAAGAGTTCAGCAGGCCCAGCCTATCCACCCACTCCTGACACCTTGGCTGCAGGGGTAAATATTGGGTGGTCTTCCTTCTAACATCTTTGTCTGAGAAGAGCTGGGGTGCGGATATCATGCTAATGTTTCTCTAAGTGGGCAAGGAGAAGGAGACCCAATGCATCCCTGAAGGGGTCCCCGCTTTAGAGCGTGTTGGGGCCATGGAGTGAGCATTGGGCTATTTGCCAGCTGTAATTTCCATCTGTGATGTTATCGTTATGTTTTTGTCTCTCAGATAGGTTTGTCCCTCAGGTCATCCGTAGGTTTGTTATTACCTAATAAAATGCAGTTGAAATTAATTAAGAACAAATTGAAGCCTGGAACTTTAGTGCTAGTAGAAAGAAATATATTTTATCATCATGTATTTATCCTAAGAACCGGAACAAAGTTTAATAATAAATAATTGTCTGCATGTCACGCGGGTGGTGGATAGTTGACATAACAAGCCAAAGAGAAACACTTTGTTAAACTACTAGATAAGATATGGGCACAATCTAGCCCCACAAGAGTAGGTGAAAATAAACCATTGTTGAACCAAACCCTTCTATAGCATGACCCAATCAACACATACAGAGAAGCTTATTTACCAAATAGTGTATCCACATGCCCATACTCACGTAAAAAGGATGCTGTCTGCTGCCACTTTAACAACCTCCCGTGTGATCCTCTAACCTCACTGCACCCTTTTTCTAAATGCTAAACTCATTGACTGGAGGGACAAGTTACAGGAGGGACATGTTTCAATTCCTGCTCAGAATGTGACCATGCACTTAGCAGATAGGTTATCTGCTAACCTGCTTATAGCCTGTGCCATGCCATTTAACTTACAAGCCACAGGATGCACAGAGCCAGATCTTAGCTCTCACACCTTCCCCATTGCACTGTTCTGGTATCACAGACTGGTTGGAAAGCTGGTTTAAATATCATCTAAGGAGTTGCCTTAAGTAGAAATAGTCCTAGATACTGTACAGAGAGTATCAGTTCTGTGCCACTTGCTCCTGGTTTTCTCCCTCAAGTGTAGTGGGTGTGTAGGATATGGGGAGGAATAATGGCAAGAAAGCACTGTGCTCTGGTGGTCCTGAGTCAGTGAGTGGAAAAAGGAATAGATTCTTGATGCCACTCTGACTTACACCAGGTACCCTAGCTGTCCCCAGTAGAGGAGGGAGGACATGGCTAAAAGCCACCTGTGTTACTGACCCTCTCCAGGTGCACTGAGTATAGCTCATTCTACATCTGAGGTTCTGATCAATCATATACATCCAGAGGGTCATATGAAAGTTCTTCCCATGGACACTACTCTGCACACCAGAAAGGTATATATAATATACTTTATGATATATATGTAATAGTAGCTTTTATAACAGTGCCTAGAGAGCCATTAGTCTGGAAAATGCTATAAATCAAGAGGCAAAGTGAAATTGGACACTAAATGTATTAGACATTATTATAAAAAGAGAAATTGGATAATTTCCACTCATTTCTATCTGAAAATGAGAAATAGTGCAGGTAATAAATCTTAGCGACTTAGTGCAATGCCTGTCTCAGCACTTTCCCAGTAAGATAAAGGATTTAAGAAAGCTCTACCAGAGTTATTCACCCTATCAATTTGCTTGAATGATGCTAAACAAACTTCAAAACCATTTGTGCTGTAGGAGTCCCTGATAAGCACCAAGTGGTCATCCCAAAGGGAGAAGAAAGGTGGAAATAAGAATTACATTTTTATTCTAGAATTTTTGGTACAAGAGATAAGAAAAGTTAAATAGCATTTCCAACAGATTCATACATTTCAGCTTATTGTGAATGAATCATATAATGCCTGATTTATCACAGAAATCCAGAAATGTCTATAGTTATTTCAAGAGAATTTCAAGCCAATATATAGCATGGAATAATATAATCAAACATCAGTATCAAGGTTTGCATTAATGAAATGATTCCTTTTTGTTATCAACATTTAAAATACTATTTCAAAATTTCAGTGATAGTATGAATGCATGCTTACTCATACTAAACCCGAGACGACTCCAACCAAAAATATCCCCAGGTTTAACCCAACTATCATCACCCAATGTATTGAAATTTCCCAAACAACAAAGGAATCAAACAGTCTAATATCTCTAGACTATTTCTAAACTATCAGATGAGAATTCTTTAGAACGAACTGATGCATTGTTATTTTACACCAGAATTTGACAAGCCACTCAGAGTAAGCTGAACCTCTAACTTTGTCTAATTTTAACATCCTAAGTAGTCTATTGAAATCAATGTGAGAACTCATGCTTGAAGTTAAGCACATGCCTAAATATCTTGCTGAATCAGGACTTATTTGAGGGTGGAAGGAACATGGAACTCTGAGTCTTAACAAAAAGAAAAGGAGTACTAGTGGCACCTTAGAGACTAACAAATTTATTTGAGCATAAGCTTTCGTGAGCTACAACTCACTTCATCGGATGCATTTGATGAAGTGAGCTATAGCTCACGAAAGCTTATGCTCAGGTAAATTGGTTCGTCTCTAAGGTGCCCCTAGTACTCCTTTTCTTTTTGCGAATACAGACTAACATGGCTGCTACTCTGAAATGAGTCTTAACAAGTTTCAGATAAACAGCTGGGATGAAATACTGGCCCTAATGAAGACAGTGAGAAAATTCCCAATAACTTCAGTAGTGCCAGGATTTCACCCCCTCACTTGTGGATACTGATCCAAACCATCCTTTGTGAGGTTCACTTGTCACATCCATTCATCCAGTACTATTTGCTATTTTACAAATTAATTTTTACAAAGACTCATGTAAATGTCTTGTTTAAAGTGCTGATTTATGATCATGTCAGTCATGGTGATTGGTTCGTTTAGCTTCCTACATCTTTCTTTGCTCATCTAGCCCAGTATCCAGACTTGTACAGTGGCCAGTGCCAGATGCTTCAGATGGAATGAATAGAACAGGGCCAGTTATTTAGTGATCCATCCCCTGTCATCCAGTCTTGCAGTTAGAGGTCTAGGGACACCCAGAGCATGGGTTTGCATCCCTGACCATCTTGGCTAACAGCCATTGATAGACCTATCTTCCATGATCAGATCCTTTTTTTGAACCGAGTTATATTTTTGGCCTTCACAACATCCTCTGGCAATGAGTTCCACAGGCTGACTGTGCACTATGTGAAGAAGTACATACTTCCTTAAACCTGCTCCCTATTAATTTCATCTGGTGACTCCTCATTCTTGTGTTATGTATAGGGGTAAATAACACTTCCTTATTACCTTTCTCCACACCAGTCATTATTTTATAGACCTCTATCATAATCCCCCTCAGGCCTCTCCTTTCCAAGCCTAACATTTCCAGTCTTTTTAATTTCTCTTCGGATGGAAGTTGTCCCACACCCCTAATTATTTTTGTTGCCCTTCTTGATCCTTTTTTAATTATCTTTGGGACAAGCAGAACTGCACACAGTATTCAAGGTGTGGACATACTGGGAATTAATAGAGTGGCATTATGATATTTTCTGTCATATTATCTATCCCTTTCCTAAGGGTCCAAATATTCTGTTAGCTTCTTTGACTACCGCTGCACATTGAGCAGAGGCTTTCAGAAAACTATCCACGATGACTCCAAGATCTCTTTCTTGAGAGGTAACAGTTAATTTAGACCCCTTCATTTTGTATGTATAGTGGGGATTATGTTTTTCAATGTACATTATTTTGCATTTATCAACATTGAATTTCATCTACCATTTTGTGGCCCAGTCACCCAGCTTTGTGAGATCCCTTTGTAACTCTTTGCAGTCAACTTTGGACTTAACTATCTTGTGTCATTTAAGTTGGTTTCCAAATGTATTCATTTTTATCTCCTCCTTCTGACTTTTGGGTAAAACTGAAATTTTTCAAGTTGAAAAGATGTTGTTTGGTTGAAAACACAGTTTTCTGCAGGAATTTTTTTGACAAATTTTCCAACCCAAAAACATGAAATAAAAATTTCATTTCAAGTTGATATTTCAAACCAAATCAGAAATTTCTGTACATTTTGACTTAAAATGTTTTTATTTTATTTTATATTTGGAAACCCAAAATTGTCAGTTTTCCTTTATCAGATTTTTGATTTTTTTCTTTTGATTTTTATTTCCTCCTTCTCCCCCACCCTTTTTTAAAAAATTCTGTGCCTCTTGCCCTACTTTCCCCTCTCCCCCAGGTAAAAGATTTTTTAAAAAAGTATATGAAGTATAGCAAAACTAACTTTCACACTTTCTTACTGTTTTCTAACCTTTTCCACTGAAAAAATAGGGGAAGATAAAAAGCGGGGGGGATGAGAACACCCAGAAACGAAAAGTAGAAAATCTGATTATTTGTTTTTGTTTACAAAAAGCAAAACAAAATGACATTTTAAATTGAAGCAAAATTAAAATGTCCATGTTGACATCTCATTTTGAAATGCATTGAAGTGAAATAAAAATGTTTATTTAGTTTCATTTTGAAAAATCCTGCAGAAAAGCTGAATTTTCAGTCCCAAACTTTCAAACAGGGATTATTCTAGCAATATTTTTTTTCAGGACATTTTGGTTCTCTGATCAGTTGTGTGTTGGGTTCAGAGTAATCTTTGGACAACAAACATTAGAAACCTCCAAGTTTAATTCTATATTGAAACTGTGAAAAACAATACATTTCACACAAGTAACTAAAAGCCACTGGCCTAGGTTCAGTGGTGGCTCTGCATTTGAGTTACCTGGGGCGATGCCCCACTCTGAACAATGGAGAAATCAAACCAGAGTAACGTATGCAGAATGGTTCAGAGTAGCCTGGGGGACAAGTTTAGCAGGTCTTCCAGATGCAGGGCCCATTTCTTCTCACTGTCAATGGGGTAAATCAGGAGTAACTGTTAAAATCGATGGAGTGACATTGCCGTAAAAAGGTGATAAGTCAGAGGAGATTCAGGCCCTAAGGATCTACAGAAGGAAGATGCCCCAGACTATGTAATGGCTCAATAGTTTAGCAGTGCTTCAATGATCAACCTGGCCACCACAGCAAAGCATTGAAGGACAGCTGCCCTTAATTACTGAATACTGCTGCCACTGAGGCAAGTAACGCTGCCCGGCCTAAAGTTCTGGCCCACCGTTGCCCATGTTTCCCTGAGAACGGGCGATTTGCTCTAACCCTAAACAAGTGGTTTAATAAATGAATGTCATGAACACATTGAATGTTGTGTTGTCAGTGCAGCCTGAAACCCGGGAAGAGTTGCACGACTTCACGGTTTGTTGTGAACATTTCACACAGACCTACACATGGTTGCTAGCTGTTCAAGACCAGAATCTCTCACCTTCTCCATGAAGATGCCACTGTCAGTTATTTAAATGGGAGAAAGAGGGTTAGTGGCCCAGGAGAACACCTGGGCTTATGTGTCACCCTCCCTTTAAAATTCAGGACTGTGATAGTGAATCCCCGAAAGGCAGAAAAGCTATGGTACTTGTTGGTACCAGGCCTATACAACTATTTTGTAATTGGTTCTCTATTAAAAGGTTCATTAAGACACATATTTGATAGTGTACTCCTTAGAAGCAAGGGCTCTGTGCTGTAGTATGAGCTTTTAACATTTAGTAAACAGCTAATTTCACTGTAACATGAGCTTTTTATTGTTAATTAGCATAGAAGAAACAGCCCAACAATAATTTGTTAGTCAGTACAGCTGTGAGATTTAAATGGGAAAATTATCTCTTGTCTCAGCAAGGAAGTAATTGATTTCAATGCACTTAAAGATATAATACCAGTTGCTGCATGTTCTTTCTTCCATCAAAGATCTGACACCATTATGTCATTGATATAAATGGAATCTGGAAGGTGCATCTAAAATTCTCTCCCTTTTGCAAATTCTGGCTCTTTGTTAACTAAATGGGAATGTATTCCAGGTGAAAAATAGGCCAAAGTCAGAGTTACAGTCCAGGACAGTGCCCGAGCCTTTCATTTTATTTTTCTTTATAAATGTCTGTACTCAGTCTTTTCTAACTTCATTGCTAATAATTGAGATTTTGCTAAACTGGAAAAAAAATCACTCTTTTAAAAAAGCTGTCAAAATAGAGGTCAGAAGAGTCTTTATTGGAAGGCCATCTGTTATTGCAGTCAACTGAAGTTAACTGGAAGGCAGCTCATGGTACTTGAAACTAAATTTAATTAGAGGAGATGAACTAAAAAAAGAACTGTACATTTAAAGATGCCTTGCAGTGCATTAGATTTTTTTTTCCCCCTAGACTTTAACAACTTCTTATACAGCCACATAATATCAAGTATCCTAAGGGTAGTTGAGGTAGGAACACAAAGAATCAACACTTAAGGCAGGATATGTATGGCTTTTAAATCAGAACTTCACATTACATTACATTTAATTCACAAACACAATACAAAGCTGACCTGCAGCTCTTATTCTTTCCCTTAGTGTTTTACTAGGTAATGATACGAATGCTATGCACTTGCGCACCATGCTCTAGCGATGAGTCTCATAGTCCTTTAAAAGCTTATACTGATAAGAATCTTAACATCCCTGTAAAGTGAATAAAAGAGGGGTTGTTTCACCTACCACTGCTCTATAGCTACCTCTGGGGTGGAATGGAACAGCAGTTTTAGAATAGAACCTAAGGAAGGACACTGTATGCAGTTGAAACTGAAGAGGAAATGGAGGTGGGCAAAATGTAATTCCTCTTGTTTTGTCTGGACCTTGGGGTTAACACTCCATTCTTACAAAAAGTGACATAGGATCTTTGTTGACTGCTGTTGATCAAGGGTCTGTTTTAGGTCTCACCCACTCCTGATTCAGAGAAGAGTGCTACCTATGGAATCATTAATGCCACTTGACTTGCATATAGGGATTCCTTGGAAGATTTCCATTCAGTTACTGAACCATCCCAGCCCACCTTTAGCTAGTGAAATGAGCAAAACTTAGTGTAAATTTGCTTAATAGTAGAGACCCCCATTTCCAAATGGGATTTGACACATGGCGAGTTAAAGATCCCCGTTCTGCATTTGAGGGTTCAGATTGGCATTTGGATAGCTAAACTGGGCTTAACAGAAGTACCAATATGAGCTCCCTAAAGTAGAAATATGAACCCTAATTTAAGACACCCAAAGTTAACTAGTGGTTAAATTTACGGACATACACTTAAGGTAAAATTTTTAAAAAATGCCTAAGGTCCAGATTTTTAAAGGTATTTAGGTGCCTAACTCACACTGAAAGTCAATGGGACTCAGGCTCCTAAGTTTTTAAGTTGCTTTTGAAGATGGCTCTTAGGGCTTGTCTACTCTGCAAGCTAGTGCACTATAGAGTTACATCCTGGCTTGCTGCACACTAACTCACTATGTAGACAGGCCCTTGGGGCCAGATTTTTAAAGGTATACAGATGTTGCAACGCCTAATTGACTTGCAAGCCTAATACTCATTTTCAAAAGTGATGTAGGTATTTAGGGCCAGATTCACAAAGGTACTTGGCATTGCAACACCTCACTCCTAGGTGCTCTGCTGTCTAGTGGAATTCTCAGCTCCAGATTACGGGCCCAAGCTCCGCAGGCATTGTAGGGGGAGTTAGGCACTTACTAAAGGGATTTTCAGAAATCAGCAAATTGAGTGCAGAGCCACCTAGCTAACCAGGAGTGAAATGAAAAGGGCCAGGGAAAGAGAGAGAGTGACTCTATATCACAGTGGTTGGGGCACTTGCCTGGAATGTGAGGAGCCAGTTTCAAGCCCCTCCTCCAAAAGATGTCATTATTATACAAACTGGAATAGCTTTAATTTTCCTACTTCAGAATACCCAATAGTTTGGTAGTTAGGGCAGCCTCCTGGGACTGGAGACCTAGGTGCATGGGCCCACTGGTGGAAATGTATATGTCTTTGGGGATTTGGGGTTAGGCAGCAGCTGCGCAGTGGTTTTGAGGATGTCAGTGGTGCCTAAATGTTGAAAGCGGGTGAATCTGCCCCTTTGTAACTTAGGTCAGTTAGGCATTGCAATGCTGGGTGAAGTAACGCCTAAATACCTTTAAAAAATCTGTTCCTTAAGCATTTTGAAAATTTTACCTTTACTGAAAATGATATGTAGAAACGTTCTCAGGTCATAATAGGGAAAGCTCTCGAGAGCTTCAGTATCTGAAAGTCAATGAACATCCATGTATTGATTTATTAATCAAAAATTAGATTATATGCTTTTTTGTACCTTTCTTTTCAAGCCAGGCTTTTTAACTCTTTCAAAACTGATTCACAATCCAGCTGTGCATATAGACAATTTGATTCCAAAAGAGAAGAAAATGCAGCCTAGAACTAACTCTAATTTACCACTACAGCAATGCTGTACACATAAACATTTATGCGAGAGAGAGAAGATGTTCATTCCCCAAAAGGAGCAGTAATATAAGAAGTGTCATTAATTTATCCTTCCTCCGGGCTTCTCAGCCCATTCTGCCTTCTCATTTCATCTTTTCAACCGTAAACTCTCCGATGCAGCTTGTACAACACCGAGCCTTGTACCACCCTGAGCATACTGCCAACATGTAACCAATAATAGATAATTATCCAAAACCCTTTCCAAAGCCTATTTTATTAAGAGTTTTGCAAGTAAGCACTCTCCCTGGAAGTGATGAGAATAAGAGTTTTACACCGTGTATACATTAGAGCTAGCCCTGGCAGCTCTTCTGAAGCTGTCATCTTGTGTCTGAGGGTGTTACAATCTTACAAATATCTAGATTTAACACAGCGCTCCCTCACAGTCTTATATTTACTTATTTGGGTGGTGGCTATTATGGGCACTGCAGTGTTATGCTCTCCTCCCCACTATCATTAAAGTTTCTTGCTCTCTTTAATAAGCCATAAAGCACAAGACAGTGTAGAAATAGCATATATTTATGAGCAGCATTGGTTGAGTTATCATACACTCCTTGTCATGGTCCGGAGAGTTAAATAGAGCCCAGGGAGTGTTAAACGCATAGAAAATGGATAGCTTGTGATTGATTCTCAGCTGAGGTAGATTGTCATCGTTCCATTGACTTCAGCAGAGGTAACAATCTACAGCAGCTGGATCTGGCCCCTTGGCTTTTAGGTATAGCAGGCTTTGGGAACTCAGGATGGGGCCCGGTGTCTTGGGACCGCTGTGTTTGTCTTTCATTGTCTTAAAAAAATCTGTTACTTGCATTATCTTCATAGCTTGAACTTGGATGTTTACTCATGGATGCTACACAGTTAATCTGCTGTTTTGCCAGAAGGCAAATATACATGGGGAGTGAAATGAAGTAACATGTCCCATCTTAGGTATAGTATAGCTGCCACTTTGCAACACGCTGCAAAGTAGCATCAAGACACAAACAAAACTAGTCTGAAGTGTGTTTATGAAACACCGCCTACCTCTCTACTTGGTGCTTCCTCCCCACCCCTACCCCCCATCCTGGGCTCTAGGATTGCTCTCATTTCAAATGGTGGGGAACAACACAACAGAGCATCAATTGCTCAGTTCGGGCTTCATGCTTATGCTCTAAATGGTTATAAAAGAAAAGCTTTAAGGAGTCTCACCAAATGCTCCAGTAAAATTATAAAGGCTTAATAAATTAAAACAAAAGTGTTTTATCAACCATAACTCTAGTGTCACAGAAAATAAATAGTATTTAACAAATGGGTGACTAAACTTTCCCTGGGGTACTCATAAAAGGCTCACAAACACCAGTACAGGCAGCAAGAAATCTCATAACAGTAAATGGCTGTGAAAGAGCCCCTAGCAAGCCAAATGCAGAGCAAATAAGAATTTTAATTCCGTTCATTACAGAAAGAAAAATGTTTTGCTTTTTTTTCTCTGATAAACTGAATTAGAGAGTCAAGAGCTGTGTATCTTCTGCCCACTTGCTGGTATAAAAGTAAATATTGATGATGTTTAAATTTCCATCTTTTGCATGATCAGCAGAATGTTACTGCATATTGCAAAGAAGCTGCAAGTTCCCAAATTTTTTCGAACAGAACCTAACAAAGTAAGTATGCACTCAGGGTGAAACTAACCCCTTTGCAGAGTCCTACACCAAGGCCTATCCATCACTTATGTCCCAGTTAAATCCATGACCCTCTGCTGATGAATTAATTGAGTACTGAGCCATGCATATTTAAGAATTAGTGAAATAGAAATACAGGAGAAGCTAACAGCACACTACATCTCCATTTTGTGTGTTTTCTGGAACTTTGACAAGGGAGTCCAGGAACAATGGGGGTAAAAGATAATGGTGACAGATAGATCCAGCAATTTCTAATACTAGCAGCTATTTGCTTCCTTTGTAGAAGTAAAGAGCACCTGAAAACCAATACAAACAAAATTAGAATTTGTAATATTCTGTAGAGTTCTGTCACACTGGCTGCTGTGGGATTAATGAAAGACATGTTGTAATGGATGAAAAGATATCTGATCCAAATATGCCAGATGCATCAGAAAACATTTTCTCCCTCTGCAACACCTCCAATAAGAAGATGATTGAGCCCAGTGCTTTTTTGGATTGAATGCACACACAAAGATTAACAGTAGTAACTTCATTAGCATTACCCATCATTGTAAGTGATTCCATCAGGTCTTCCCAATCAGTGACTATCCTAGAGACAATATGATCCTGGCATTTTGTTTTGCCAAGAATACTTCATTCATACAGAATGTTAAAAATACCATACAATTAAAGTGATATGGTAACAAAACTCTGAGTCATTTTACTATTCAGTAGTGTCACTAAAGCTCTTGAGAATCCAAACACCAAGGAGATATAGCAACTCAGCCAGACAAAGTGTTCTATTAATCAGTATTTTAGAACACAGTATTTTACAAGATGACATTATTGTTTATGTAGTTCTCCCCTATGGAGCCTGTATGCCAGTGGTTTTCCCCAGCATTAAAATGCATGGGGAGACAATTGCTGACACTGTACACACTGAGCAACTTCTGTTTAGGCAAAGCTCTCATACTCTAGCCCACAGTGCTTTGCTCAAATGACACGTTTCCCTGGGTTCCTCATTATTAATGTTTTCCCTATAAAATCAGGTTAAAAAGGAAAGTAAAACAATCACAGTTAGTAACGCCCAGTCAGTTTGTGGCTGAGCTTTCATAGAATAATGAGCGATTTGTAATTTCACAATTAAACTTTGTGTTGATATGACAGAGTTGCAGTTGACTAACCATCCACTAGTACGTAGTATCCACTTCTGGATTTAAAAATGTAAGCACAGATCCAGATGTGTACCTAATGAGATTGTCATTGCAATACATGCAATACATGTACTGACCTCTTTTCTCGACAAGGCTATTTAGTATGCATGCCTAAAATCATTACAAAAGATCATAGATATCATGTTAAAGTGCATCTTTGGGAGCACAACATGCTATATAGCTCTGTTAGACTAAGCCCATTGAGGAAGAGAACATCTTTTTGTTCTGTGTTTGTACAGCTCCTAGCACAATGGAGACCTGCTCCAGGACTATGACTCCTAGATATTATGGTAATACAAATAAATAATAATATTATGCAGTCTTTGGTTCAGTCAGTGTGTGTATGTACATACATGCACGCCCGCTGACTATATATATGCTCTAAGTTTCTAGCATAGGCCCCTACCACTGTCTCTTGCAATTCTAACCATCCCAGACAGCACTTACATGAAAGGGCTTAAAATTGTGACTTACATAAGAACTTTAAGTACATGCAGCTGATTCCAATCAACCCTATGCAAAGAGCAGTTTAAATGGCAGGATTGTGGCATTGACTGCTTGTGTCAGTGTTTCAGAACAACTTGCTATCACCAGTTGCCAGCAGTATTTACACAGATATTCTTATAGTGATTATTCACTAGCATTACAACTGCTAAAATAGGTAGGATTGCGGTAACATACACTTGTTGTCAAGGCTAATTCCGCACTCTGGCACTTTAAGTGCAGAAGATGGGGGCCCGCAAGAATTCTAAAAATTAATACTGGCCACTCCAGGCTTGTATTAAACTCCCAAGGTTACAGCTTCTCTATGACCTTGGATGGGTAGACGCTGCCACCAGCCAAATGCAAAAAAACCCTTTGAAATCAGAAAGGCGCAGTTGGGAATTCCTTCCTGTGGGGTACCCTCAAGCCCTTTCACACCCCCTCCAGGGAAGAGCTGAGAAAGAAAAACAAAGGAAATCAGCTGTTGCCACCAGCTAATTTAACAGCATATGCACAAACCTCTTAGGACACCAAAAATCCAATCCTATTCTTAAAAAAGGTAAATTTTATTAAAAACAAAAAGAAAGAAAATACATCTGGAACTTGGGCTCTTGCTAGATTTAAAAAGCCCACTTACAAAATTTAAACATCAAGAACAATCTTCTTGAGGTCAATCTTAAAGATTACAAGCAAAACAAAAAGCATTTGGGGTTAGCACAGAGGAGTCCACAAGCCAATAAGAAATAAACAGAAAAACCTAATTGCATCTTTCTAGACATCCCCTAATGTACTTACATATCTGGGGTTCCAGATAAGCAATCTCTAGGTATGATCTGATGGTTTTTCATATCTGGCTTAAGCTTCTCACAGCATAACTGTTACCCTCTTTCCCGGAGAACCATAACAGACACAAAAGGGAAGTTTTTTTTCCCATTGGCTCTTTTGGTCAGGTGCCCACTCCCTTTCCTTTACCTGGGAACTTTTTTTACCCTTTACAGGTAAAGCAAACAAAGAATAGCCACCAAGAGGGACTTTATAGCTAACTGGCTGGCTGGGTGTCCATAAAAGGGAGCTACCTCTCCCTCCCACCCTTCATTTATCATACTTGTCTTGAATATAATTACCTCCAGTTTGCAGTGGCTGTTCATGACTCTGCACAGAGTACCAAAGGCATGAAAGATCACATGTTTGGGATGTGCCTAGGGAAGATGGAGCTGGTCATCTCATTATTTAGACTAATGGCTCACGAGCATTAAAATGTTTTACTTTGGGTTAATCACATTAGCACTAATGTAATGCATCTACAATGGCCTGGGATTCTTTCCAAAGCTGTACGTTTACGTTCAAGGAAAATAAAGGAACAGACACCTAAAGTGACATAATTCACTGGAGGGAACTGTTATTTCTGAGCCAAGTTTTAACCCTAGCCTCATCCGTAGGAAATTGTCAAAATGCATCTGGGCATGGTTTATTTTTTTCATGCAGATCTTTTGTAAAGTCAGTTCTCATTTTTTCTTGGCTGGTGAAGTCCATTAGTAGTCTAAGTAAGATGTCAGCAAAACAGCCTAATTCCCGTTTTTTGTTTTTAAAGCGGTATTCATCTCTGTAGAGTTAATAAAAGTAGTAATTAAGCTAATTAGGCAAGGGGGGGGTTGTTTTGTGCAAAAATGATTCTGCTTGTGGTGTGGCAGTGTTTCTGTCTCTTTGCATTAGCAGAAAATACATTTTAATAATGTTCCACAGTCATTTTTTATGAATAGAGTTTCAGACTTGTGTGCAGAGCATTTGATCTGCAGAATTGCTCACAGCATGGGAAGAGCTCTGATGATGGTAAACCTCATAAAGTATGTGGATGTCTGATCAATGCTAGTGCTTTGTAGATTGGCTGTGATTGCAAGCACCATAGGGAAAGGCCTTTGTATATTCATGCCTTGTCATTTTCTAACCTCTTAAAATTCCCATCATGGCAGCGAAAAAGTACCTGACATCATTATGGTTCCTTCCCTCACCATGCTGGTCATTTGTCATTAACACTAGCAGTCCACCTGTCAGTCCCATTGGATGGTATTAAAAAACATAAGGTCACTTAACTAAAGGTAATTGAAGTCGACTTATACAGTCTGAAAAGACTTGGATATTGTTTTTAAAATACTATGTTACAGTAGTGTGAGCTTGAAGGCAGGCCACACTGTCACGTCAGGGCAGCCTTACCCCTTTGTGCTGTGATCCTGTCAGAACTCATAAGCCAAGCTTGATTAGCATTTGCTGGATCAGTACTTGGATAGGAGACATCTATGGGCACGTCTACACCACAATGTGAGCCCCTAACCCCTTATGTCTACAATGCAGTTTGCTAACTCAGTGCTCAGACCCAGAGTCTCAGGACTCTGCTGAACTGGAGGGTCCAAACTCCAGTTAAACTGGAACCCAGGTCCAAGCCCTATTGTTTTGCAGCGTAGATACAGCCTCGCTTGGCTTGGGTCCTAGAAGTCAGATGGAAGTATCCCACAATTCTATGGGGCAACTTCCTAACTCTTCTCTAGCCTAACAATCTGCAATCCGCTCTATTGAAAACTAGAGTCCCCTTTGCAGCAGCTCAAGTCAGCATTAACTCATTCTCTTCTGATCACCCATCTGCAAGCACACTATCAGACAGCCCCCTGATTTTGCAAATCGATCAAGCCTTCTGCAAAGTGAGCTGCTTCCCGGTAACATGTAGGGCAGGCAGTAAAGTTTTTCCACTGTGCACCCAGTCCTAGGACTAGGGGGTGGGCGCCAGGGACTCTGGGATATGGTTACTTTGACTTGGGTCTCTGCACTGCAGTGTGGACACCAGAGCCCTAGGTTCAAGCATGGGTCAGAAAAGTCTTAACATAGAGGTTAAAATACAATGTAGATCCTCAAGCTCATGGTTCCCTAACACAGGTCAGCTGAGTTGAGTCCTACTAACCCTGGGCTTACACTGCAGTGTAGACATACCCTATGAATTCTCTAGTTATTACAGGAAGTGGTATTGGTGGTTCAATAAGGGGCAAGTCTTCCCTCTGAGTCAGTTCTGAACCAGTGCTCCAGCATGATGTCAAGGGATAATATGCTGCTAGAGGTACAATCTTTCAGATGAGACATAAACCCAAGGTCTGTAGGAATTAATGATCAACTGGCAATTTTACTAAGAGGTGGGAAGTTACCCCCAGTATCTGAATTATAATCAAGCTTCAGTACATTCTGCCTATCTACATTTCTCTTGCAGCTTCAGTTTACATATTGAGTATTATTTAGTTTCAGTATTATTCATTTCCTTTTAAACTATTGTGTAACTGTGTGCTGTGAAACAGTTGCCACACTTTTCCTCAGAGGTGGCTGCATTTCAATGGTGAGAGTGAAGTGATCCCTCCATATTTAGAATATACACCATTCTGATATGTTTGTAAAGCACTTTAGGATGAAAGGTGCTATAGAAGTGTAAGATCATTATCTTTAAAGGAACTCTATTAACATTACTGGGCCTTTAAAATGTGTTGTTCTATGTTATAGGTGTCATGAAGGGTTTTTGTTTTGTTTTGTTTTTTTGAAAGAAATCTTTGGTCTAGCTTGAAATGTTTAAAAAAAAAAAATAATAGATTTTCCACATTACCCAATGAACAGAGTAATGCACCTATGTTAACGGAAAAAAATATGTAGTTTGAGAAGCCTGTATATCTGCAATTTCCCCCCATACATACCCACAACAATAAGTGCTATACGCAGAGAAAATGTGATTGGTAAGGGGAGCTAGAAAATGTTAATGCCACAAAACTGGAATGACCACATTATTTATCTCATCCAGTGTTAAGACACTATGCAATTGCCTCACTTTCTGTAGCTCACTCTCTCAGTAACAAGAACGGAAAGAATTGCTCCTGGGGCAGTTATACACCTAAGCTAGATGGTAAAATGGCAGGAAGTAGATTGTTTACCTTGTTCCCGTGGTTCTTGTTGTTAGTTAAATGAGTTTGTTCACAAACCATCCTCTTTCCTCACTGAATGGCACATGGCACCAAGAAGTAGAAATGCTGAGTGCCAGTGAATCTAGTAAGAGAGCATATGTCTCATGATTAGTGATGCCAACTACAGTGAGAGAGGTAACATTAAAATGATGCTACTGAACCTGTCTGACTCCAGTAAGCAAATCCCAAGAATGCTGGAGGGATTCTGAAAAGGCTGAGCGTGGCCTTTGCAGAAGCACTCAGTATTGGCCTAATGCTGCTCCCATTGAAGTCCATGACCTTGCCTACAGTGGAAGCCCATGCTGTGTGCTTTTGAAGATCTTGCCCTCAGATTGCAACTCAAACTCTATCTGAAAGCCATAGAGGGTGAGTTCAAAGGGAAGATGGACAGAAATGTGCTTTGCTTTTTTTTTTATCATGGCAGATGCAGAAGCACTCTATATATAACCCATTCCTTACTGATGATAAGGAGAGAAAACAAAGTTTTGCAGAAGTAATGAAAATGTCTGAGTATTTGTGTTCCTTGAAAAAAACTGTTTCTGGATAAGAACACTGAAAAAAGAGGAAACACTAGAGGAATTTCTAACTGATTTAAACCTCAGAGGTCATTAATCTGAATTTGAACTAGGTAATATACACTGTTATTAAAGGCCTATTTTTATTATTCATTTTTCTATTTATATTTGCGCCAATAAAGCAGGTAAGTTATTCCAGAAAGTGCATCTATAAAAGGCAATAAGTAAATAGCAAGTAAAAATAAAAAGCAGTATTGCAAACTGAAATTCAAATAAAGGCCCTAGAGAGAGAAATGGAGCATGTGACTGTAAAGACAGCTAAACAAGTAGGTGAAATATGTGCAGAAAATTAAAACACGGGGTAGCAGGAGGAATCTTGCAAGGCTAGGCAGTTGCCATCAGGGGCTCCTAAGCCCCCTAGAGTAGATGTTGAATACGACAGGGAGGAAGATGGATTCCTGTGGGACTCCACAGGTGAGGGCTTTATCGGTGCCATAAGGAGCCACATTTCCAGTTGAATCAATTTTAAGATACAGGAAATGAGAGTTGGGGTTTGAATCCAAACCTGGATCAGAATTCCTTGCTGGGCTCTATGCCTAAAATGAATCAAAGCAAAACCCCTGATCCAAACAGTCCAAGATTTTGGGAGGGGGCAATTAGACATCGAATTCCAAAATCTGTGACTCAGGTACTCCTCTGGTTAGTTATAATGCCCTTTACCTTGGGAGTAGGCGGTGGCTTTGTAAAATGACTTGGAGGCTACAACAGCATTAGGTGAAAAATAAACTTGAGCCTCGTTCTAATCTTGTGCATGCTGACTTCAGTGGAGTTACACTTGAGTTAAATGGATGTAAGTATGAGGACCCATTGTGTGAATTCTTAGGGTTATAAATACTAATTGGGACAGCTCTCTAGGTGAGTAAAGTTTTAGGTCTAACAATCCTGACAGTGTCCTTTAAAAACTAGATTGACATTAGCAGACAACTCAAACAAAAACACAATAGCAGAAGAATTCCTATGTAGGAAGGTTAAATTTCCCAGTTAATCATTAGGAAACAAGGTCACCCTTCCAATATCTAAAAATATATATGTTTCAGTCCTTGAGATATCTAGGACTTGGACTTAAACTGATCTAGAGATGAGCTGATGTGGTTTAACATAGTACAGATTCAGTTCAAGGGGTCTTTGCAGCTTGTAGACAGGTCAGTGGACATAGGGGGCCAAATTCTAGGTTCCATCTTAGCACAGCAACTGGAAAATCAGTGCATCTGATTCCCTGCCATGGAGGTATCCCCAGATGGTATACAGTAACCACAGTGTCTCTTATGCCACTCCCTCTATTCGGCTAGTCAGGAGGGGAGGGGTACCATAAAGATGGCTTAAAGTTCAGATGTCACCGGGGATCTAAGCTATGGTTGCCATTATCTGGCAGTTTCTGGTCATTCAGTGAAGTGTGTAGAAGACACTTCTGGGAATGGAGTAACAGTGTCCAAAACAATTTGCTGCTGTTCTGGTGCCTTGGTCCCAGAGGTTTCACCTTCAGGGAATAACAGCAAAATATATGGCCAGTAGACTGGAGACTATAAATATGCACCTCTACTTGTTAATGGACTAAGTTTAGAAATGTGGGATCAGAGGGTGATTGTTAAATACATATAGAAGCAGGCATATTCTATTTTTGGCTGTGTTTGCTAGGGTGTAGCTGATATCTTTACTAGCACCATGCAAAAGACTGGTAATGAAAGGTAGTTGAAACTCCCCAGATTTGAACAATGCACCCCAAATTTGCTAACCCTTTGTAAACTGGGACCACATTTATTTGGCATCTCCCTCCACTGAAGTCTTCCAGAGGAAATACCTCTTTCAACTCTCCCAGTCCCACCCAAACACATACATCCCCTTACAGGGATCTTTGGGCCTCACTGACTGTCCAATTTCCCCATCTTTATTCTTCAGGAGATGGCACCTCATGTGGTGACTGCTACTTCCAATCCTGGAAAAAGTGTTTTGAAGGGGGATAGAGGTCAAATTTTCCCTATGAGTGCACAGCAGCAGAGACAGCAGGAAAGAATTTGTCTCCTGGTTCCTTCACCATGGGCTCCAGAACCTAACCTTTCCTATGCACAAAAAATTAAATCTCTGACCTGAATGGTTGCAAAACTAACCTTCAAAATATGATTCAGATGTAAACCAATGCCTGAGTATGCAGACAGCCTGAAACAATAGCTCTGAGAGAGCTATGAACTGCCCTTAGTAATTTCAAAGGGTATTAATTATGGAATGTACAGATGTTCTAAATGCTATTAATTATTTCACTGCTGAATAAAGCATACAAGAAAGTTGAGGGACAGGCACGTTTGGTGAAATCCACTAGTATGCAGGAATCAAAAGAAGGCCTATGAAGCATTTTGGGGTCTTCAGTCTGACTTAAGTTCTGTACAGGCCTTGGGATGTCCCTCAGCACAGGGCTAAATTTCACCAATTATGTAGATCTGTAGATCCGCTCTGACTGTTATATCATTATGGTAGCATGAGTGAATGGATCTTGGGAGAGAACCATCACTTACTTGTTTTCCAGTCTAACCCCTGAGGCAATTACTGTGTCTATGGGGGCCAAATATATAACTTGTGCTTCCTATGCCAGCAAGAGTAGCAGAGAATGAACATCTATCATGTACCAAGCAGCCTGTCTGTGACAAAACAATGAACAATGTAACAAGCAACATCTGCCACTCACTTATCCCAAAATTAAAATGATCTTTCAGCGAATGTATAGGCAGACAAACCTTAGTTGCTACTTTGTCACTGCATCTGACCTAAACTCTCATTATTTCATAGTCTGTCAACTTCATATTCATTGCATTCCAATGTGGCAGTGTTACATTATTCACCTGCACTTCCAGTGGTTTAAATGATGATTTCAGAAATTGCAATGGGCATAATTATTACACGGGTATCTCGATTTAGTTTGCTTTAGTTTGTTTTATGTAGCTTTAGTTTGCTTTGCATACTTTTAAGCAGCATGTTTGATTACGCCCTGTGTTACTCCAGTGTGACACCAGTGTATTTTCACTGATTTCAGTGACGCTATATCAAGGTAAATGTACCACTGTGGTGAATCAGGTGCAAGACATTTATATTCATGTGTAAAGGCCCAATTCACCATTGCACTGCACCTTGTGTTGTCATTCACACCAATGCAAAGTGAAGGTAAAATACTACCTTGCTGATGTGTTAGCTTTCTATACCCTCTTTGCACAGGCATAAAGACTAGCTGCACAAAGGGGACATGAGCATTGTAATGCTCAGTGGCTCAACTCCTAGGCACCCTGCTGCCCAGTGGAATTCACTGCCTCAGGTTAGGTGCCTGGGCTCCCCAGACATTGTAAAGGGATTGTTAGACACTCAGAAGCCAGTGAGCTAAGCAGGTAGTCACCTGGGCTAACCAGGAGTGAAATGCAGGAGAAAGAGGCAGGGCTTTGGGCCCTGATCCACAGAGATATTTAGTCACTTAATTCCCATTGATATGGGCCTTTAGGCACCTGACTGACAGGCCAGAGGAAGGCACCTATCTTAGTTCAGAATTCTCAGCCATGAACCCTCTCCTGGGACATTAGCCAGGTCAGCTCTTTCTAGCAAAAAAAACAGAGAGAGAGAAAGAGCGCAAGTGAGTGAGCATCCCCAACCCACTACAGCCATTAGCCCAGTGGTGCAGGCACCTTCCTGGGCTGTAGGATACCTATTTTCAAATCCCTGCTCTGCCTGATTTGGGGCCAGGCCTTGAACCCTGATCCCCCACTTCCCTGGTCACTGTCCTAATCACCACGATATTGGGTATTCTGGTGACACACACGTATAGCCAGCTCACCCCAAAAGAGTCCCGACCTGCTCTCCTTTGGCTATCTTTTGTGTTAGGCATGCTCTGACAGTGCCTACTGCCTACTGGCCATGCCGATGAGATGCTCAGGGAAGCGCCTGTCTGAGGGTTTGTCTACAAAGGACATTACTGGGAGGCGAGGGAGGGTGTGAATCTGCAGCGCACGAGCTTGCCCCACAGTAACATCCTGTGTGGATACTGCTATAATGCACTAAAAGTTCGGCAGTGTGCTTTGACGCACTACCCCATCAGTACATGTAGAAGTGCACTGAGAATCCTGCCGTGGCATAGGTGTGAGCCTAGGCTCCAAGCAGTTCATTAGCTCTGGCAGCACTCAGACTTAAATGGTTTGGCGCATGCCCACTGGTGGGCACGTAGGCACGCAGGGCTAGGCAGCAGCTCAGCACTGCTTTTGGGGAATGTCGGTGTTAGGCGCCTAACGAGGCAGTTAGACACGGAAGTCCCTTTGGGAATCCAGCCCTATATTCTTATTTAGGCTCTGTCTACACTACAACCTATGTCAGCAAAGCTTATTTCACTCAGGAGTGTGAATATTCCCCCCTCCCCAAACGACATAAGTTACACCAACATAAGCATTCGTGTGCACAGCAGGAGAGCTTCTCCTGCAGACATAGCTTATGTCGCTCGTGAAGGTGTTTATTTTATTCCAACAGGAGAGCTCTTTCCAGGCAGCATAGAGCATCTTCAACACACATGCTGCAACGGCACACAGCTGCGCTGCTGCAGTGCTGTATGTATAGACATGGTCTTTTCTCAAGCTTTTTTCGTGATGTGAACCATATCTTGTGGGAGTGTCCTTGGAAGCACTTCCCACTGCATTTGCAACTGCATGACCCACCTTCCCTCCCAGTCATAATCGCATGACATCTTTGTGGCAACTGCAGCAACTACTTACTTGGAGAGTAATATTAGGAAAGCATTTAATATATTTTTAGCTGTGTTTTAATGCAAGTTAGCATCTGGAAATAAAGAGCCACCACCATGTGACCAGCCCAACTCTCCATTTCCAGCCAAGTGATCCTTCCTTTATCCTTTAGAGCTTTCTGAAATAAAAGTCCAAAAATCAGAGTTTGATAAGTATAACTTTTTAGCCTTAACTCTCTATTGCCAGGCTTCTCTAGGTTTAAATAATAGGTTTAAACATATTTGTGTATGTGAGAGAGAGAGAGAATGTATTATCCACATGTCAAACAACTGTCATAACCATTTAGGAAGCATCGTTTGCTGGTGATTTACCTTACCTTCTCAGCAAGAAATTCAGTTTATTTGCTCTTACTTCTGTGAGCCAAAGGGCAGTGGTTTTCCCTGTTTTACCCCTCAACCTTTCCTATTTATTTCACATTTTAAACCAAGGTATTTTCATTTATTTACAGCATCAACCTGGGTTGAACATTAAAGAGTTGCATATATGACACAATTCTCCATGGTGTTTATGTCAATCAAAGATTACACCACAGCACTGGCATTAATTATTGACACCATCTTGTGGACTGATGTGGAGAGTTAACAATACAGAAGGAAAGACTCTAGCTGTCAGTTTGTTAAGAATACAGATCACAGTTACTGCCAATAATGGACAAGAATAACGGCCTGAGCGATTATTATTTATCCTGAAGGTTTTTTAATTTCAATTTTAATGATTTATTAGAGATGGTGGAATAATCTCCTTTGGATTTTGTTCATGTTTCTAGCCTTTACAGTTAATAATTCTGTACTGACTGCAATGTGTTGGTGATGGATAGCCACAAGCTACAAATTTACTCATGCAAAAATATTCAAGATTCACATTGCAAATGTTGCTTAATGGCCATCTTTGATAATTGGGTTATAAATCTTTTTTTTTTAAATAAGTTTCCCAGAGGATGTACTTTTTCAGATATAGGTTGGGGTTCATGTACAGCTTTTGTTACACTGGGACAGAATTTGGAGGCTGAGGCTATTGCACGCTCAAGGTTGGTTCTTCCTTTAAAACCCCTGACAATGGGGAAAGTAGCCATTATTGTTTGTTACACAGTAGTGCCATGAGGCTCCAGCCAAAACTAAGGCCCAGTTGCGCTAGGTGCTATACAGATGCATAGGAAGAGACAGTTTCTTGTCCATATGAGTTTACAATCTACATAGAAAAGACAAACAGGGCATGGAATAAAGGGAGTATGATTATCCCTATTTTACAGATAGGGAAATGAGATTCCCAGATTAATATAGAAAGTCTGTGGCAGAGCTGAGTATTGAATACAGATCTCCTGAATCCTAGTCTGTTGTTCCCCTTGAATTCTAGATGGCGTATCTACCACTGCAAAACCTCTTCCATTGCCTGAATCCTTGTTCCTTGGTTTCCTGCAAATTGCAAACTTTACACCTCTTGAACCTCCTTTGTCTCTAACCTGACAGCTCCATAAATTCATGTGCCATCTGCTGCATGCTCATTGTCAGTATCCATACTTAAATCATGTAGATAATATCTAATGGGAAGAGTGTGTTTCTCACATTGAGACTGTTTCCCTTGTAAATCTTCCCAAGCCTGATGTTTTGCCCATTATACTATGAGCTTCATCAAAGAATCAGCATATAAAAGCAGAGCTTGAGGCTTCACGCCACTGATTAAAGTTGAGAGATGCAGTTCAGCAGT
Source organism: Lepidochelys kempii (assembly GCF_965140285.1). Lineage (NCBI taxonomy): Eukaryota > Metazoa > Chordata > Testudines > Cheloniidae > Lepidochelys > Lepidochelys kempii. The sequence continues at coordinate 31,788,577 of NC_136388.1, forward strand.
TAGGAAGACACTGAGGTTTCCTACCGCTCCACTGTAACATGTTAATCTATTCTACAGTGTCTTAGATTTGCAATGATTTTAAGTGAGGGAAGGAGGTAGAGCTATGATCAGTGATCATAAAAAAAAAGTGATCAGGAACAGCCAGCATGGATTCACCAAGGGAAGGTCATGCCTGACTAATCTAATCGCCTTTTATGATGAGATTACTGGTTCTGTGGATGAAGGGAAAGCAGTGGATGTATTGTTTCTTGACTTTAGCAAAGCTTTTGACACTGTCTCCCACAGTATTCTTGTCAGCAAGTTAAGGAAGTATGGGCTGGATGAATGCACTACAAGGTGGGTAGAAAGCTGGCTAGATTGTCGGGCTCAACGGGTAGTGATCAATGGCTCCATATCTAGTTGGCAGCCGGTATCAAGTGGAGTACCCCAAGGGTCGGTCCTGGGGCCAGTTTTGTTCAATATCTTCATAAATGATCTGGAGGATGGTGTGGATTGCACTCTCAGCAAATTTGCGGATGATACTAAACTGGGAGGAGTGGTAGATACGCTGGAGGGGAGGGATAGGATACAGAAAGACCTAGACAAATTGGAGGATTGGGCCAAAAGAAATCTGATGAGGTTCAATAAGGATAAGTGCAGGGTCCTGCACTTAGGACGGAAGAACCCAATGCACAGCTACAGACTAGGGACCGAATGGCTAGGCAGCAGTTCTGCGGAAAAGGACCTAGGGGTGACAGTGGACGAGAAGCTGGATATGAGTCAGCAGTGTGCCCTTGTTGCCAAGAAGGCCAATGGCATTTTGGGATGTATAAGTAGGGGCATGGCGAGCAGATCGAGGGACGTGATCGTTCCCCTCTATTCGACATTGGTGAGGCCTCATCTGGAGTACTGTGTCCAGTTTTGGGCCCCACACTTCAAGAAGGATGTGGATAAATTGGAGAGAGTCCAGCGAAGGGCAACAAAAATGATTAGGGGACTGGAACACATGAGTTATGAGGAGAGGCTGAGGGAGCTGGGATTGTTTAGCCTGCAGAAGAGAAGAATGAGGGGGGATTTGATAGCTGCTTTCAATTACCTGAAAGGGGGTTCCAAAGAGGATGGCTCTAGACTATTCTCAATGGTAGCAGATGACAGAACGAGGAGTAATGGTCTCAAGTTGCAGTGGGGGAGGTTTAGATTGGATATTAGGAAAAACTTTTTCACTAAGAGGGTGGTGAAACACTGGAATGCGTTACCTAGGGAGGTGGTAGAATCTCCTTCCTTAGAGGTTTTTAAGGTCAGGCTTGACAAAGCCCTGGCTGGGATGATTTAACTGGGAATTGGTCCTGCTTTGAGCAGGGGGTTGGACTAGATGACCTTCTGGGGTCCCTTCCAACCCTGATATTCTATGATTCTATGATTCTATGTTATAATTGTCCAAACAGTATCTTATTAATCAGCATTTTGGTTGGTTTCATTTTCAGATTTCTTACTTATCCTTCCCCTGACAATTTGGAACTTATCTTTCCATCTGTTTTCATTTCAGACCACTGCTTCGTATTCAGTAACAAATTCCTCTTTTGTCTACCAGACACATTACACCTGCTGCTGAAAAAGAGCTGTCTAATGGTACATAGGGATTTAAACAAGATCATTGATTTTAAGGGGTCATTTTGCAGAGTAGTGCACACTTCCTGGTAACAATAATCCCCAGTTGCTAGAGACTATGAAATTCAGATCCAGATTTTGAATACACCAAAGTTCAATGATGTTGGTATCCAGAATTTTGGTTCAGCACATTATAAAAGATAGGGGCCACTTGCAAATTTTGGTGTTGAGTTTGGATTTTGAATACTTCTAGATTTTGGGGCATTTTGATCTGAAGTCTGAAAAGGTCCTATCTCAAATAATCACCCAAGTACAATAAACCAAATGCATTACTAAGCAAAGGAAGACGTGTAGCACAGTAAGCTGATACACCAGTCTTTCATCTCAGAATGCTTGAGTTTTAATGTAATGTAGAAATGAGTCTAATCTCACTCTGATCACACATGGCCATTTACCCATAACACAAAGCCCCCACATATTTCATCTTGATTATCAGTCAAAATGCAGGAAAGGTCTTAACAAGATAACAGGAGAAAGCAGATAGCATTTTTTGATCTGGGTAGGGAAAACTTACATAGCACCAATGACTGGCTTTAATCAGTGGTATTAGCCTCTCAATTTACTCACCATTAAAATTACAGGGTGTGTGTGGGAGTGTGGAATCCACTAAGTAATAATTCATGTTCTTTGCAGTCCATCAAAACATAAAAATAACTTTTGCAATGATTCCACCTGCAGTGTTGTTATTGTAAGACTATAATATTGATTAAACTACATTTTTCCTTAGCATTTCAGGACTCCTAGATCAAATGTTTGACATTGAGTTCCTTATTCCTTATTTGAATTTGTCATTTCCATGCTTGGCATCCTCTTTTGGGCAGTGTGGGTATCCTCAATTCCCACCAAGTTGAGTGGGCGTTGAAGGTGCTCAGCACCTCACTGGGCTACATATCATTAAATACTAAGAGAAAGAATGATTGATTGATTAATACCTATTTTCTCATGCAACCTCTATTTTCCCACCATTCTCTTAAAAAAAGAAAGCACTAAACATCATTTGAGGCTATTGTGATTCATACAGAGACCAAAGCTCTAGTAATATTTCACTGTCTTCCTAAAGATGCAAAATGATGAGGATCACAACAGTACTGTTGTTTTTAACAGGGAAAGTGAGCCTTTTGTTAACTGCTTATTTTGTTTCACAGAAAAAGCCATGTTCTCTGTATTCCTTCTATATAGGGCTAGTTATGGGGTCATCCTAAAATTTTAATGTCTAGGATGAAATTGTGCAAACAATGGAAAGGCAGAAAGGAAAGCATGCAGAATTTAGATATGGATATTTTGGCTATGAGGCAGGAGAGCAATAGTTACCGTAAACGAGAAGGGGAGATGAAATTACATGAGTGGAAAGAGCACCAAGTGAGCTGCACATGAGATCAGCAGAAAACTCAGCTACTCTTTTGCACAGAGTTGAGGGAAAAGATGGGTTGAAACCAGGGAAGAGAATTGAAATATGAGAGAGGGACAGAGAATGGTGAGCAACCAGAGTAGCGGGAGAGGCAGATGGGTGGGAAGAAAAGAAAGTGGAACAGCAGAGGAAGAGAGGAGGGAAATAATAAGAAAAACAAAATAGACAGGAAGGAAGGAAGATGGCCAGGGCTGGACAGGGATGGAAGGAGGATACAAGAGAAAAGAACTTGAATGTTAAGGCTGGAAAATGGGTTTTATTTCACTTTGCCTACCTGTGTTTTATGATACTTCTGGCAGAGAGGGGGAAGCTGAAGAATCTTAAATGGGGGGGAGGGGGAATAGATTGGTATCAACAAGAGGTTGTTTGTGGGGCTCTTTGGGTTCATCAGGCTTCAAGGTTGAAGGGGTTATACCAGAACTTTCCCCTCCTCAGTACAAAGACTGAATGTACATTTCTATCCTCACTTTATCAGCCTTACTATAGAAATGTATGTGGTAAGTTACCAGATGGTAAAGGCAATCTAGGAGTCACTCTGCATTTGCAAAAAGAAAAGGAGTACTTGTGGCACCTTAGAGACTAACCAATTTATTTGAGCATAAGCTTTCATGAGCTACAGCTCACTTCATCGGATGCATACTGTGGAAAGTGTGGAAGATCTTTTTATATACACACAAAGCATGAAAAAATACCTCCTCCCACCCCACTCTCCTGCTGCTAATAGCTTATCTAAAGTGATCACTCTCCTTACAATATGTATGATAATCAAGGTGGGTCATTTCCAGCACAAATCCAGGGTTTAACAAGAACGTCTGGGGGGGGGGGGTAGGAAGAAACAAGGGGAAATAGGTTACCTTGCATAATGACTTAGCCACTCCCAGTCTCCATTCAAGCCTAAGTTAATTGTATCAAATTTGCAAATGAATTCCAATTCAACAGTTTCTTGCTGGAGTCTGGATTTGAAGTTTTTTTGTTGTAATATCACAACTTTCATGTCTGTAATCGCATGACCAGAGAGATTGAAGTGTTTTCCGACTGATTTATGAATGTTATAATTCTTGACATCTGATTTGTGTCCATTTATTCTTTTACGTAGAGACTGTCCAGTTTAACCAATGTACATGGCAGAGGGGCATTGCTGGCACATGATGGCATATATCACATTGGTGGATGTGCAGGTGAACGAGCCTCTGATAGTGTGGCTGATGTTATTAGGCCCTGTGATGGTGTCCCCTGACTAGATGTGTGGGCACAATTGGCAACGGGCTTTGTTGCAAGGATAGGTTCCTGGGTTAGTGGTTCTGTTGTGTGGTATGTGGTTGCTGGTGAGTATTTGCTTCAGGCTGGGGGGCTGTCTGTAGGCAAGGACTGGCCTGTCTCCCAAGGTTTGTGAGAGTGTTGGGTCATCCTTCAGGATAGGTTGTAGATCCTTAGTAATGCGTTAGAGGGTTTTTAGTTGGGGGCTGAAGGTGATGGCTAGTAGCGTTCTGTTATTTTCTTTGTTAGGCCTGTCCTGTAGTAGGAGTCTTCTGGGAACTCTTCTAGCTCTATCAATCTGATGAAGTGAGCTGTAGCTCATGAAAGCTTATGCTCAAATAAATTGGTTAGTCTCTAAGGTGCCACAAGTACTCCTTTTCTTTTTGTGAATACAGACTAACACGGCTGTTACTCTGAAACCTGTCATTATTCAAGGCACTGCATTTAGCCGTATGGAGTGGAAATCTATCAACTGCATGAAAAAACTTGTACAGAAACAGACAGACATCATCTTCCTTTCCAAATGCAAACAGATGGACATCGTACTAAAAGGACTGAAGGTAAAAAATCCATTACAACCTACATACCACACAGACTATGCTGACAGCTTGTGCCACACGCTCTCAAAGAAACTGCGGAATCACCTGATCAACATCCTCTACAGCAAACAGGGAAAGATTAAGAATGAGGTCTCAAAAATGGATACTCTCATAAAAAAACAACCTTCCACACAAACTTCCTCATGGCTGGACTTTACTAAAACTAGACAAGCCATTTACAACACACACTTTGCTTCTCTACAAAAGAAAAAGGACACTAAACTTTCTAAACTACTACATGCCACAAGGGGCCACAGCAATGGTTCCCTCAACCCACCCAGCAATATTGTTAACCTATCCAACTATACTCTCAGCCCAGCAGAAGCAACTGTCCTATCTCGGGGCCTCTCCTTCTGCCCCTCCACCTCTACGAACATGATACAGTTCTGTGGTGACCTAGAATCCTATTTTCAACATCTCCGACTCAAGGAATATTTCCAACATACCTCTGAACAACATACTAATCTACAGAGACCTCCCTACCAACACTACAAAAAGAAGGATTCTAGGTGGACGCCTCCTGAAGGTCGAAACAGCAGACTGGACTTCTACATAGAGTGCTTCCGCAAACGTGCACGGGCTGAAATTGTGGAAAAGCAGCATCACTTGCCCCATAACCTCAGCCGTGCGGAACACAATGCCATCCACAGCCTCAGAAACAACTCTGACATCATAATCAAAAAGGCTGACAAAGGAGGTGCTGTTGTCATCAGGAATAGGTTGGAATATGAACAAGAGGCTGCTCGGCAGCTCTCCAACACCACTTTCTACAAGCTATTACCCTCTGATCCCACTGAGAGTTACCAAAAGAAACTACAGCATTTGCTCAAGAAACTCCCTGAAAAAGCACAAGATCAAATCCGCACAGACACACCCCTGGAACCCCGACCTGGGATATTTTATCTACTACCCAAGATCCATAAACCTGGAAATCCTGGGCGCCCCATCATCTCAGGCATTGGCACCCTGACAGCAGGATTGTCTGGCTATGTAGACTCCTTCCTCAGGCCCTACGCTACCAGCACTCCCAGCTACCTTCGAGACACCACTGACTTCCTGAGGAAATTACAATCCATCGGTGATCTTCCTGATAACACCATCCTGGCCACTCTGGATGTAGAAGCCCTCTACACCAACATTCCACACAAAGATGGACTACAAGCCGTCAAGAACACTATCCCCGATAATGTCACGGCTAACCTGGTGGCTGAACTTTGTGACTTTGTCCTTACCCATAACTATTTTACATTTGGGGACAATGTATACCTTCAGATCAGCGGCACTGCTATGGGTACCCGCATGGCCCCACAGTATGCCAACATTTTTATGGCTGACTTAGAACAACGCTTCCTCAGCTCTCCTCCCCTAACGCCCCTACTCTATTTGCACTATATTGATGACATCTTCATCATCTGGACCCATGGAAAAGAAGCCCTTGAGGAATTCCACCATGATTTCAACAATTTCCATCCCACCATCAACCTCAGCCTGGTCCAGTCCACACAAGAGATCCACTTCCTGGACACTACAGTGCTAATAAACAATGGTCACATAAACACCACCCTATACCGGAAACCTACTGACCGCTATTCCTACCTACATGCCTCCAGCTTTCACCCTGACCACACCACACGATCCATCGTCTACAGCCAAGCTCTGCAATACAACCGCATTTGCTCCAACCCCTCAGACAGAGACAAACACCTACAAGAGCTCTATCAAGCATTCTTACAACTACAATACCCACCTGCGGAAGTGAAGAAACAGATTGATAGAGCCAGAAGAGTTTCCAGAAGTCTCCTACTACAGGACAGGCCTAACAAAGAAAATAACAGAACGCCACTAGCCGTCACCTTCAGCCCCCAACTAAAACCCCTCCAACTCATTATTAAGGATCTACAACCTATCCTGAAGGATGACTCAACACTCTCACAAACCTTGAGAGACAGGCCAGTCCTTGCCTACAGACAGCCCCCCAACCTGAAGCAAATACTCACCTGCAACCACATACCACACAACAGAACCACTAACCCAGGAACCTATCCTTGCAACAAAGCCCGTTGCCAACTGTGCCCACATATCTAGTCAGGGGACACCATCACAGGGCCTAATAACATAAGCCACACTATCAGAGGCTCGTTCACCTGCACATCCACCAATGTAATATATGCCATCATGTGCCAGCAATGCCCCTCTGCCATGTACATTGGTCAAACTGGACAGTCTCTACGTAGAAGAATAAATGGACACAAATCAGATGTCAAGAATTATAACATTCATAAATCAGTCGGAAAACACTTCAATCTCTCTGGTCACGCGATTACAGACATGAAAGTAGTGATATTACAACAGAAAAACTTCAAATCCAGACTCCAGCGAGAAACTGTTGAATTGGAATTCATTTGCAAATTTGATACAATTAACTCAGGCTTGAATAGAGACTGGGAGTGGCTAAGTCATTATGCAAGGTAACCTATTTCCCCTTGTTTTTTCCTACCCCACCCCTCCTCAGACGTTCTTGTTAAACCCTGGATTTGTGCTGGAAATGACCCACCTTGATTATCATACACATTGTAAGGAGAGTGATCACTTTAGATAAGCTATTAGCAGCAGGAGAGTGGAGTGGGAGGAGGTATTTTTTCATGCTTTGTGTGTATATAAAAAGATCTTCTACACTTTCCACAGTATGCATCCGATGAAGTGAGCTATAGCTCACGAAAGCTTATGCTCAAATAAATTGGTTAGTCTCTAAGGTGCCACAAGTACTCCTTTTCTTTTTGCTAATACAGACTAACACGGCTGTTACTCTGAACTCTGCATTTGTTCACCTACCATAATTAGAACTCCTTGCTTTCGGCCCTACTGTTAGTTGTGAGATCCCAACGCTCTGCAGGTAAAAGCAGAATCAGGCCCCTTCTTTCATAATTAGCGAGCATACAACCCAGCTAGAGGACTGAAGAGTTATTCTAAGATTGCAAATTTTACTGGCAATAGAATGACAAGGCACAAGAATCTGCAGGATTGTGCAAGCATGCTTAATTTCATTCTTTTTGTACATGTCACATAATTTGTGATGCTTTGTATTCTTGCAGTTTAAAATTGCACTCCAGTGTGTCTCAGATACATCCGACTTAATTATACTGCCCAATATTTTCAGTAATAGGAACCTAACTTTAGGCACCTAAGTCTATATTTGGACACCTAAATAATTGGCCTTATTTTCAAAAGCGTGGTGTGGCCAGACACTCCCACTGAGCTGAGTGGTTCTCTTTGGGATATGCTTCATAAAAATATTAACATTTAAGTTATAAAAAAATCAGGGTGTGTTGATGGTGGTTTGATTTTAGTGTCCAAAGTTGTACTAAATGCTTCACAGAACAGTAAGGAACATGTAGCTCATGCCCCAAAGGGCTTCCAATCAATGCACCAGATTCTGCCATCCCTACTCACACTGAGCAATACCTTACTACACATGTAGTCCCAACAATTTCAACATAGTAAAATACTACTCAGTGAGAGTTAGGGCAGAAGAATTTGGCCCTACACGTTTGACATCAGTCAATGAGTGAGGAATTGAGCAAGGAAGGACCTGGGTCACAGCAATGTGATTACATGGCTATTCACACTGGAAAGTACACATTGTGGTGTTCAGTTCAGGAGGTTTTCATTCTTCTTTCATATGTACAAAATCGAAGGAAGATGGAGATACGAGAGTGAATATATTTGATTTGCTTATTGTGGGCTTTGTGGAAGAGGTGATTTTTCAGGCTTTGAAAGTAATAATCCAATAAAGAATAATACGGATGCCTTTGTTTGTGCCATATTGTAACATCTATTGTCTACAGAATAAACAAGGCAATAGTGCTGGCTATCTTCATAACTACAAGGATAGGAAATTATATATACAGAGGAGTTTAAATTCTGCAAAATACAGGAAAATCTACAAAACTCCCTAAATCCACAGATTTTCTATGTCTGTTGACTCCTGTTGTCCCTGACTAGACAGATTATATCACTGTTATTGAAATGATATTGCAGTCGCAAACTCTGGTTCCTATTGGCTACATTTCCCAGCTTTTTCACATTTGGTATTACAGTTCTTCTGGGCCTGTGTGAAATGTTTTCCGTTGTCTTAGCTCATTCCATAATAAACGCATCACAACTCCACCACACATAATCAGTCACAACTGGCATTTTTCTCAGCTCCAGTAAGTTCAGACTGCATGAAGTCTAAATTACTTCTGTCCCAGGAGACTGATTCTTTGAGGTCAGGTCAAGCTCATTAAGGAGAAGAGAGTGCAGAGAAGTTTGTGTTGCAGCCTCTTGAACTGCACCTATCATGCATAAATAGACTTTGCTTCTATCATAACCAGAACTATAAGGGCACTTAACTATTGTGTTGCCAGTGCTTCCCCATGCTGGCAGTAGAATGAATGTTATGGGAAAGTCTACTTACGGGACGCAGATGGCCAAGTGGCTAGGGCACCAGATTGGGAGTTAGAAGACCTGTTCCTGCTCTTGCCATGTGACCTTGGGCAAGTCACATCACCATGTGGTGCTTTTGTTCCCCTCTGTTTAAATGTAAGCATGTCAGGGCAGGGACTGTTCCTTATGTTTATTTAACACAAAGGGTGCATAATGTCTGTTGGGCCTCTGGGCACTACTATAATATTAAGTCTAATGGCAGGCTGAGAGTTAAACTTTCACAGACATAACTGTTCATATTTTTAATTAAATGGAAAGATCTAACAACTTGATTTACTCCAAAATAATCAATAGGTTAGTACCTTCTGCAGTTTTTCCTAGTAACTCAAAGGACAAAAAGTACAGTGAAAAATAAACATCTATTCATTCTTTTATCTCCTTCTTGAGTCAGCATCAGGATCAATGGTCTTAATCAAAGATGGAAATATTTATGCCTGGAGGACTCCAATTTTTTTAAACTAGGGAGTTGGAATAGAAACAAACTGCCTCTTCTTTTTTCCATTGAAAATTTACATATAAAAGTATCCACTTTGCTTCTAGTTCCTGTCATTGTCTCATTATGTGTTAGAATGCCTGTATAGCATTTACAGTAAAGAGCAATGAAACAAGTAATTGCTAAAAATAAATAAATAGGATTTTAAAAATGCATTTTTGATATGTTATAATAGATAGGAAAAAAATATGGTTAAGCGGCCTTACATGAACATCTGGTGAAAGAATAAATTTTCTCTGCATCAGTAGATTCTGCATTAGCTCAGTGGATCTGATGCCTACATGGGCAGCTTGTCAGGGTACAGCTGGTCACCCTCTCTTTGGACATTAGATTTCAGTGAGGAAAATGTCTGTCTGCATTAGTCTTCTCTTACTGCTCTACCTTTCTTCTATGACTGTAGTCACCACCCCAATCATCCCTGTTACTCAGGCCTGTAATCTGATTATCATCTTTGAGTCACCCCTCTCTCTAGCTCTGTCCGTCAAGGCCATACCCAAATCTTGTCACTTCTTCTCCATATAATCTTTAACATCCAGACTTTTCTTTCTGACCACACAACGAGAACTCCCACCCAGGCCTTCACCATTTTCCATCTCCTCTATGGAAGCCTCCTTCCCTCAGTCTTGCCTACCAGCTACTCAGATGATCCCATTCAAGTCCTTTCAAAAGGCTGCTGCTAAGACCGTCTTTCTGGTCTCTTATTTTGTATACTGTAATGCAAATAAAAATAGAATTATAGAATATTAGGGTTGGAAGAGACCTCAGGAGGCCATCCCAGTCCAATCCCCTGCTCAAAGCAGGACCAACACCCACTAAATCATCCCAGCCAGGGCTTTGTCAAGCCAGGCCTTAAAAACCATTAAGGATGGTGTCATAAATATAAAGGGAAGGCTAACCACATTTAAATTCCTCCTGGCCAGAGGAAAAAACCCTTTTACCTGTAAAGGGTTAAGAATCTAAAGATAACCTCACTGGCACCTGACCAAAATGACCAATGAGGAGACAAGATACTTTCAAAGCTGGGAGGGGGGGGACAAAGGGTTCTCTCTGTCTGTGTGTTGTTTTGTTTTGGGTTTTTTTGCCCGGACCAGAGCAGGAATGCAGGTTAGAATGCCTGTAAAGGGCTAATAAGCAATCTAGTTAGATATGCATTAGATTCTGTTTTGTTTAAATGGTTGATAAAATAAGTTGTGCTGAATGGAATGTATATTCCTGGTTTTGTGTCTTTTTGTAACTTAAGGTTTTTCCTAAAAGGATTCTCTATGTTTTGAATCTGATTACCCTGTAAGGTATTTACCATCCTGATTTTACAGAGGTGATTCTTTTACTTTTTCTTCAATTAAAATTCTTCTTTTAAGAATATGATTGCTTTTTCATTGTTCTTAAGATCCAAGGGTTTGGGTCCGTGTTCACCTATACAAATTGGTGAGGATTTTTATCAAGCCTTCCCCAGGAAAGGGGGTGTAGGGTTAGGGAGGATTTGCGGGGGGAAGACGTTTCCAAGTGGGCTCTTTCCCTGTTATATATTTGTTAGACACTTGGTGGTGGCAGCAATAAAGTCCAAGGGCAAAAGGTAAAATAGTTTGTACCTTGGGGAAGTTTTAACCTAAGCTGGTAAAAATAAGCTTAGGGGGTTTTTCATGCAGGTCCCCACATCTGTAACCTAGAGTTCAGAGTTGGGAAGGAACCTTGACAGATGGAGATTCCACCACCACCCATTCCAGTGTTTCACCACCCTCCTACTGAAATAGTGTTTCCTAATATCCAACCTAGACCTCCCCCACTGCAACTTGAGACCATTGTCCCTAGTTCGGTCATCTGCCACCACTGAGAACAGCCAAGCTCCATCCTCTTTGGAACCCCGCTTCAGGTAGTTGAAGGCTGCTATCAAATCTCCCCTCACTCTTCTCTTCTGTAGACTAAATAACCTCAATTCCCTCAGCCTCTCCTCATAAGTCATGTGCCCCAGCCCGGTAATCATTTTCATTGCCCTCCGCTGGACTCTCTCCAATTTTTCCACATCCCTTCTGTAGTGGTTTCAGAGTAGCAGCCATGTTAGTCTGTATTCGCAAAAAGAAAAGGAGGACTTGTGGCACCTTAGAGACTAACAAATTTATTTGAGCATAAGCTTTCACGAGCTACAGCTCACTTCATCGGATGCATTCAGTGGAAAATACAGTGGGGAGATTTATATACATAGAGAACATGAAACCTGGCAAATACTCACCAGCAACCACACACCACACAACAGAACCACTAACCCAGGAACCTATCCTTGCAACAAAACCCGTTGCCAACAATGTCCACATAGCTAGTCAGGGGACACCATCATAGGGCCTAATCACATCAGCCATGCTATCAGAGGCTCGTTCACCTGCACATCTACCAATGTGATATATGCCATCATGTGCCAGCAGTGCCCCTCTGCCATGTACATTGTTCAAAATGTACAGTCTCTACGTAAAAGAATAAATGGACACAAATCAGACGTCAAGAATTATAACATTCAAAAATCAGTCGGAGAACACTTCAGTCTCTTTGGTCACTCGATTACAGACCTAAAAGTGGCAATTCTTCAACAAAAAAACTTCAAAAACAGACTCCAACGAGAGACTGCTGAATTGGAATTCATTTGCAAACTGGATACAATTAACTCAGGCTTGAATAAAGACTGGGAGTCGATGGGTCATTACACAAAGTAAAACTATTTCCCCATGTTTATTCCCCCACCACCACCACCCGCTGTTCCTCAGACATTCTTGTCAACTGCTGGAAATGGCCCACCTTGATTATCACTACAAAAGGTTTTCTTCCCCTCGCTCGCCTGCTGGTAATAGCTCACCTTAAGTGATCACTCTCATTACAGTGTATATGGTAACACCCATTGTTTCATGTTCTCTCAGTATATAAATCTCCCCACTGTATTTTCCACTGAATGCATCTGATGAAGTGAGCTGTAGCTCACAAAAGCTTATGCTCAAATAAATGTGTTAGTCTCTAAGGTGCCACAAGTCCTCCTGTTCTTTTTGTGTAGTGGGGGGACCAAAACTGGATGCAATACTCCAGGTTTGGCCTCACCAGTGCCAAGCAGAGGGGAATAATCACTTCCCTGATTAAATAATAGTGGCAGCTTGCATCACAATGTTATAGATACTTACGTGTGGAACAGGAGAGGCTGTTGAGAAAGAAGTGTTGAAGCAAAAAGCAACTAAAGACCAGTGAGATATCTCAGTTTTTGCCAAGGATGAGATTCTGGGCTGAGCCTCTCAGAGCCGCAGCACAAAACTCACAGCCCAAGAGAAGAGGGGCCTAGCGCAGATTTAAGCCACGTTGAACCTTCCCCCCACTGAGCTGGTCCAGGGGCTGGAGAGGCCCCTGGTGTAACTATGCCCTGGAGGCCTGTTTAAGTCAAATTAGCCTCCCCAAGAATCTCTATGGGCTGCATACTGCCTGGAATCTCTAGAGCACTGTGCACTGCAGCCTCATCCTCAACACAATTCTCCTGCCCCCAGCATGCCACCGATGCCAAGAGTTGCAAGGGGGTCTTCAGAGCGCAGCCATACAGCTGTTTTCTGCAATGCCTGCACCCGGGGAATCCTCCTTGCCTAGATGTGCGTGTATTTAGGGCTCCTTTCTGACACTCTGACCCTTTTAGCTGGCATACAAGAGTTGGAGTGAGGGTGGGGATCTCAGCCCAGGTATTATGAGCACCAGGTATAAAGTATTTCATAGTTCCTGCAAACTTATTGTGGACTTCTTTGATTTGGGAAGAGATCTTAATAATGTTCTGCCATTTCTGCACATTTCTTACCTCCTTGCGGCTGAGTGATGTGGTACAAAGAAACATTTCTACGCACGTGACCATCTAATCTGCATTGAACCATTCACCATGTGTCTTGTTTTCTTTAATAGAGTTGGCATAGATCCAGATGAAGATCTGAAAGCAGAAACTGCAAGCCAGGCAAGTTACAGCTATTGATATATCTATATTGACTAGCATAATGTTCAGTCGTGTTTAGTTCATGTTTCTCAGTGTAGTAACTGGAAATCTTTAGAGCAGGGTTATATCTGCTATAAATGAAGAATGTGCAAGTACAAAATATGTGAAGCTCCTACTATTTTGTAACTCTTTATTGAGAGGACAAGTATGTACTGTACATTTTTCAGTTTCACCGGGGCACCAGAATAACTTTATCTGATACTGGGTTTTAAGGAATGCATTACAAATAAATATTGACATGATGAAATATTAGTAAAACAATAGTGGAATTGCTACTATGGTAAATTCAAAGCTTGAATTAGCTATCAGCTGCATTTATGAAAACAAAAGATTTCAGAACAATGCTCAGTTCCCTGGATTAAACAAAGAAACTTTGCATGATTGAAATTCTCAACTCTGGCATCAGGGAAGGTCAGGTTGCTGACAATATACGTAGTCATTTTTAACATGAACATTTGAACATACATTCTGGTTAAAAACTATAGGCCACTAGAGACCAAGGAGGCTATTTGAGAAACTGCATGTGCTTATCTGTCACCCCATTGTCCCTGCCTTTTTCCGTGTTCATCTGAAAATGTTTAAAGTACAGCATTATGTGCTGTCCCAACCCTAGTCAAGTTCCCCTGCTGGACTTTCACTAGGCTGCCAGGTTTGGACCCATACACTGTGTGCTTCTGAGCTCCCCAGGAACTGAGTGGCTCCAGGCACTTTTGTCCCTTACTTTGGCTGCTCAGCTCACTCCCTGAGCAGAGACCCTCCTTGGAAGTGGGACCTCCTGGTCCCTCGGCTCCAAGACCAGTGCTGAACCCTCCAAGACTCCCCAGTAGTTTAAACGCAACCTTCCCAGAATGTCACCTTTGTGGTCACTCTGGGTTATAGTTTACCCCTTCAGAGATACAAGATAGTAGAAGCAAATAGACATATTTTGCAGAGGAATTTCTAAAACAAAACATGCTTTCCCCAAAGACAGCACATGAGGAAGCATTCCCCCTTCTTTCTTTCCTTGAACTTCTCTGCTTCTGTTTTTTAAAGGCCTGCACTAAGGGTATGTCTACACTATGGAATAAGGTCGAATTTATAGAAGTCGTTTTTTTAGAAATCGGTTTTATATATTCAAGTGTGTGTGTCCCCACAGAAAATGCTCTAAGTGCATTAAGAGAATTAACTCAGCGGAGTGCTTCCACAGTATACGTAGTCATTTTTAACATGAACATTTGAACATACATTCTGGTTAAAAACTATAGGCCACTAGAGACCAAGGAGGCTAGAGTCGACTTCCGGAGCGTTGCACTGTGGGTAGCTATCCCACAGTTCCCGCAGTCTCCGCCACCCATTGGAATTCTGGGTTGAGATCCCAATGCCTGATGGGGCTAAAACATTGTTGCGGGTGGTTCTGGGTACATATCGGCAGGCCCCCGTTCCCTCCCTCCCTCCGTGAAAGCAAGGGCAGACAATCGTTTCACGCCTTTTTTCCTGAGTTACCAGTGCAGACGCCATACCACGGCAAGCATGGAGCCCGCTCAGGTAGCTGTCACCGTATGTCTCCTGGGTGCTGGCAGACACGGTACTGCATTGCTACACAGTAGCAGCAACCCATTGCCTTCTGGCAGCAGACGGTGCAATACGACTGGTAGCCGTCATCGTCGTGTCCGAGGTGCTCCTGGCCACGTCGGCTGGGAGCGCCTGGGCAGACATGGGCGCAGGGACTAAATTTGGAGTGACTTGACCAGGTCATTTTCTTTAGTCCTGCAGTCAGTCCTATTGAACTGTCTTATGGTGAGCAGGCAGGCGATACGGATTGCTAGCAGTCCGATTGCACCATCTTCTGCCGAGCAGCCATGAGATGTGGATGGCATGCAGTCCTTCAGCACCATCTGCTGCCAGCCAAAGATGTAAAAGATAGATGGAGTGGATCAAAACAAGAAATAGACCACATTTGTTTTGTATTCATTTGCCTCCTCCCCCGTCTAGGGGACTCATTCCTCTAGGTCACACTGCAGTCACTCACAGGGAAGGTGCAGTGAGGTAAATCTAGCCATGTATCAATCAGAGGCCAGGCTAACCTCCTTGTTCCAATAAGAACAATAACTTAGGTGCACCATTTCTTATTGGAACCCTCTGTGAAGTCCTGCCTGAAATACTCCTTGATGTAAAGCCACCCCCTTTGTTGATTTTAGCTCCCTGAAGCCAACCCTGTAAGCCGTGTCCTCAGTTGCCCCTCCCTCCGTCAGAGCAACTGCAGACAATCGTTCCGCGCCTTTTTTCTGTGCGGACGCCATACCAAGGCAAGCATGGAGGCCGCTCAGCTCACTTTGGCAATTAGGAGCACATTAAACACCACACGCATTATCCAGCAGTATATGCAGCACCAGAACCTGGCAAAGCGATACCGGGTGAGGAGGCAACGTCAGCGCGGTCACGTGAGTGATCAGGACATGGACACAGATTTCTCTGAAAGCATGGGCCCTGACAATGCATGCATCATGGTGCTAATGGGGCAGGTTCATGCTGTGGAACGCCGATTCTGGGCTCGGGAAACAAGCACAGACTGGTGGGACCACACAGTGTTGCAGGTCTGGGACAATTCCCAGTGGCTGCGAAACTTTCGCATGCGTAAGGGCACTTTCATGGAACTTTGTGACTTGCTTTCCCCTGCCCTGAAGC
Organism: Lepidochelys kempii; assembly: GCF_965140285.1. NCBI lineage: Eukaryota > Metazoa > Chordata > Testudines > Cheloniidae > Lepidochelys > Lepidochelys kempii. Next base: position 31,805,130 of record NC_136388.1, read on the forward strand.
CCATGAATACCAAGATGAGAGCAGCCCTCACAGTTGAGAAGTGAGTGGCGATAGCCCTGTGGAAGCTTGCAACGCCAGACAGCTACCGGTCAGTTGGGAATCAATTTGGAGTGGGCAAATCTACTGTTGGGGCTGCTGTGATGCAAGTAGCCCACGCAATCAAAGATCTGCTGATATCAAGGGTAGTGACCCTGGGAAATGTGCAGGTCATAGTGGATGGTTTTGCTGCAATGGGATTACCTAACTGTGGTGGGGCTATAGATGGAACCCATATCCCTATCTTGGCACCGGAGCACCAAGCCGGCGAGTACATAAACCGCAAGGGGTACTTTTCAATAGTGCTGCAAGCTCTGGTGGATCACAAGGGACGTTTCACCAACATCAACATGGGATGGCCGGGAAAGGTACATGATGCTCGCATCTTCAGGAACTCTGGTCTGTTTCAAAAGCTGCAGGAAGGGACTTTATTCCCAGACCAGAAAAAAACTGTTGGGGATGTTGAAATGCCTATATGTATCCTTGGGGACCCAGCCTACCCCTTAATGCCATGACACAAGCAGCCTGGACAGGAGTCAGGAGCTGTTCAACTACAGGCTGAGCAAGTGCAGAATGGTGGTAGAATGTGCATTTGGACGTTTAAAGGCGCGCTGGCGCAGTTTACTGACTCACTTAGACCTCAACGAAACCAATATTCCCACTGTTATTACTGCTTACTGTGTGCTCCACAATATCTGTGAGAGTAAGGGGGAGACGTTTATGGCGGGGTGGGAGGTTGAGGCAAATCGCCTGGCTGCTGGTTATGCGCAGCCAGACACCAGGGCGGTTAGAAGAGCACAGGAGGGCGCGGTACGCATCAGAGAAGCTTTGAAAACCAGTTTCATAACTGGCCAGGCTACGGTGTGAAAGTTCTGTTTGTTTCTCCTTGATGAAACCCGCCGCCCCTTGGTTCACTCTACTTCCCTGTAAGCTAACCACCCTCCCCTCCTCCCTTCAATCACCGCTTGCAGAGGCAATAAAGTCATTGTTGCTTCACATTCATGCATTCTTTATTCATTCATCACACAAATAGGGGGATGACTACCAAGGTAGCCCAGGAGGGGTGGTGGAGGAGGGAAGGAAAATGCCACACAGCACTTTAAAAGTTTACAACTTTAAAATTTATTGAATGCCAGCCTTCTGTTTTTTGGGCAATCCTCTGTGGCGGAGTGGCTGGTTGGCCGGTGGCCCCCCCACCGCGTTCTTGGGCGTCTGGGTGTGGAGGCTATGGAACTTGGGGAGGAGGGCGGTTGGTTACATAGGGGCTGTAGTGGCGGTCTGTGCTCCATCTGCCTTTGCTGCAGCTCAGCCATACACTGGAGCATACTGGTTTGATCCTCCAGCAGCCTCAGCATTGAATCCTGCCTCCTCTCATCACGCTGCCGCCACATTTGAGCTTCAGCCCTGTCTTCAGCCCGCCACTTATTCTCTTCAGCCCGCCACCTCTCCTCCCGGTCATTTTGTGCTTTCCTGCACTCTGACATTATTTGCCTCCACACATTCGTCTGTGCTCTATCAGTGCGGGAGGACAGCATGAGCTCAGAGAACATTTCATCTCAAGTGCATTTTTTTTTCTTTCTAATCTTCACTAGCCCGTGGGAAGGAGAAGATCCTGTGATCATTGAAACACATGCAGCTGGTGGAGAAAAAAAAAGGGACAGCGGTATTTAAAAAGACACATTTTATAAAACAGTGGCTACACTCTTTCAGGCTAAACCTTGCTGTTAACATTACATACATAGCACATGTGCTTTCGTTACAAGGTCGCATTTTGCCTCCCCACACCGCGTGGCTACCCCCTCAACCCTCCCCCTCCCCATGGCTAACAGCGGGGAACATTTCTGTTTAGCCACAGGCAAACAGCCCAGCAGGAACGGGTTCCTCTGAGTGTCCCCTGAAGAAAAGCACCCTATTTCAACCAGGTGACCATGAATTATATCTCACTCTCCTGAGAATAACACAGAGAGATAAAGAACGGATGTTGTTTGAACGCCAGCAAACATACACTGCAATGCTTTGTTGTACAATGATTCCCGAGTACGTGTTACTGGCCTGGAGTGGTAAAGTGTCCTACCATGGAGGACGCAATAAGGCTGCCCTCCCCAGAAACCTTTTGCAAAGGCTTTGGGAGTACATCCAGGAGAGCCGCGAATGCCAGGGCAAAGTAATCCTTTCACATGCTTGCTTTTAAACCATGTATAGTATTTTAAAAGGTACACTCACCGGAGGTCCCTTCTCCGCCTGCTGGGTCCAGGAAGCAGCCTTGGGTGGGTTCAGGGGGTACTGGCTCCAGGTCCAGGGTGAGAAACAGTCCCTGGCTGTCGGGAAAACCGGTTTCTCCGCTTGCTTGCTGTGAGCTATCTACAACCTCATCATCATCATCATCTTCTTCGTCCCCAAAACCTGCTTCCGTGTTGCCTCCATCTCCATTGAAGGAGTCAAACAACACGGCTGGGGTAGTGGTGGCTGAACCCCCTAAAATGGCATGCAGCTCATCATAGAAGTGGCATGTTTGGGGCTCTGACCCGGAGCGGCCGTTCGCCTCTCTGGTTTTCTGGTAGGCTTGCCTCAGCTCCTTCAGTTTCACGCGGCACTGCTTCGGGTCCCTGTTATGGCCTCTGTCCTTCATGCCCTGGGAGATTTTGACAAAGGTTTTGGCATTTCGAAAACTGGAACGGAGTTCTGATAACACAGATTCCTCTCCCCAAACAGAGATCAGATCCCGTACCTCCCGTTCGGTCCATGCTGGAGCTCTTTTGCGATTCTGGGACTCCATCATGGTCACCTCTGCTGATGAGCTCTGCATGGTCACCTGCAGCTTGCCATGCTGGCCAAACATGAAATGAGATTCAAAAGTTCGCGGTTCTTTTCCTGTCTACCTGGCCAGTGCATCTGAATTGAGAGTGCTGTCCAGAGCGGTCACAATGGAGCACTCTGGGATAGCTCCCGGAGGCCAATACTGTCGAATTGTGTCCACAGTACCCCAAATTCGAGCCGGCAAGGCCGATTTAAGCGCTAATCCACTTGTCAGGGGTGGAGTAAGGAAATCGATTTTAAGAGCCCTTTAAGTCGAAATAAAGGGCTTCATCGTGTGGACGGGTGCAGGTTTACATCGATTTAATGCTGCTAAATTCGACCTAAAGTCCTAGTGTAGACCAGGGCTAAGACTTCTGTCTCTTTGCTCCCCTTCTGGAGATTTTTCACTCTCCTCTCCTCTCCTCTTGAAATCTGGTTTTACCTACATTGCAGCTACAGTAACAATATAGACAGCAGTATCTTTTCCAGTTTATGGCACTCTAAGACATACTGATTAACATCAGAGATTATATTGCATTGTACAATATAAACATTATTTCACCTTAAATGTGTTTTTTTTTCCAGGGGGCTAGGGGTGGTGAAAATATGCTTGCACTAGACATCAGTAGATAGGACTTCTAATTTTCTTCCTTTTTCTGTGAAAAATGAGAAATACATATTTGTGAATAACAATAAGGCACCCACTGACCCAAACTGTGTTCTGTTAATTAACACCTAGTTCTATTGACAAAACTCAGCAGCACAAGAGGGTAGGTCTGAATAAATATAACACATTCCACCCCCAATCATGTCTAAATCAGCATACTTTATTGTAAAATATTTTTACCTAGCAAAGTAGTCTTGTTGCTCTGATTTCCTTTTTAAATGTTTACTATTTTCATTTCTCTAACATGTTAACTGTAGCTCTTATATTAATTTTTATTAATACAGTTCTTTATTTCATTGTGTGTTTCTTCTCTTTTTAATTTAGTACTATGGACTGTTCACCTTTTCTTTCAGATTGTTTCTTTAAAGTTTTCTCTTTTCCTTCATCTTTATCTTTTCTTTTCCTCTATTGTTTTAGATAATTCATTTTCTTTCTCTTTATTTTTCTCTCACACAATAGATATGAGTTTTTTATTTTTATTTTAATCTATCTTCTGTATGAACTTTCAGTTTTCTTCATATATGTGCTATTCTCTCTTTCATACTACAGAATTTTTTTTTAATTTTTATTTTTTGGCCATATCTTATACTTAAATAACTACGTTCACCTGAAAGAACCTTAAAGCATTATTCAGTTGTATAGGACATGTCACAGCATGAAGCTCAGGGATGGGAAGTGGCACTCATGCACACACAATTTTTGGCTAAGGAGATTGGCACAAACAAACCTCATGCTATTGTGAAAAGTGTTTTGTGATCCTTAATGTCCAAGAAGAGCAGATAGGACCTTGGTTTTTAAGTGTTCAGCTGAACAAGACGCAGAGTTCATTGGGCAGAATCCATTTTATCTAATTCAAAAGGATGAAGGGCTGGCACAGTCACCACTGAGATTTAAACCTTTGACTCAGGTTTTCCAAACCAGAGGGGATTTCATACCTGACTGTTTCATTTACTGCTTTAGCGAGGGAGACATGATGGAATAGTCCAAGAAGCACAGTCACAATAAGGGCCAAGTTATGTCTGGAACCTTCCCATTTGTGTCCTTCTCAGCTGTAGTCCCTGTTCTCATCTGAGAAGCAATGGACTGCTCTCTGTCTCTACTAGTAGGATCTAGTTACTCCAACAGAGCTGGGGGAAGAGCAGGGGCATGTCCCCATCCCCCCTCTCCATCAAACACCTGAGATAACAGACTAATGACACAGACAATGTTAGAGAAGGTGTTTGGATAACAGTATCTTGTGTCATCAGCCTGTTATCTAACACACTTTATTGTCAATCTCAGGTGTTATCAAACTTTTTTGAGCTTTGCCTGGTTGGTTCTTGTAGCTATCACACAAGATGAGGTGCAGAGAAACCTCTGATTGCATGAGAGAGGAGAGAGAGAAGCTAACTTGTCTTTTGACTAGAGTTACTTTTTTTTCTTTTTTGGCTTTCCCTATGTTGTTGTATTTGTTTGTTTTTCTACAAACTTAATCCTTACAAATACCACCCCCACCCCACACACACACAGTCTGTTGTATACCAGTTTCTCAGTTGGTGTAAATCAGGGTAATTGCATTACCTTCAATAGAGTTACACCAGTTGTGGATCTGGCCTCTTCAGTATGACTGGAGATGGGGACTGGGCTGTGGAAGGATCAAAGCCATGGGCCCATGACTATGCAGACCCAGTGGTCATTCACCCTTCTTTGCACAATGGGATGCAAGTGCTGATGGTGATATTGCAGTTCTTGGGCTTCAGTAGGTGAGCAGCTCTGCAGTGTGGTGGAAATAATTCCAGCCCATCTTCCTGACACAAGATCCCCTGTACAAAGCCCATCTATCTATTCAGCCATGGTACAGCAGACAAGGATTTGGCCCACTGTGGGTTAAACTAAAGCTCTGAGGCAATCTAAAGAGTAAATAGGTAACACTGCTGTACCTTAGCGTTTCTATGTATTACCCACCCTAAATACCAATATGTCTGCAACCTTAACTTCCCCTCCAATTATTTTATTTGTGGTTACTTTCTGGGTTCAGATAAGCACTATGCTCCTCCAAGCTCAGAAACCATGCTGCTAATGATGAGTCTGTCCTGACTCTGGAGAAACATTTTACTATAATCCTACTTCTAGAACAAGCCCATTTTATTGTATCTTCCAGTAGATAGAAGGCATGTTATATCCTGGACGTGGTAGTGGGAAGAGTAATTATTTGCTGAGGATATTAGTGTAGTTATTGGGAAAGACAGACATTACTATTGAACCCAGGACAGTAGGGCACACAAATTTTAGATTCAAGACCACCAGAATCACGGGCTGAGTAGACTTACTGCATTACTGTTGCATGCTGGAGCCACACTAATTAAATATTCCCCAGAGATCACTAGCTTTTCTTAACAGTGATGCATATTTCCCCCTGGGGCAAGAAGAGTGATCCAATTTCTGAAGCTTAAGAAAATCTCATTGTCCATAAGGAGAAAAATAACCCCAAGTTCATCCTGGTCAGATACTCCCTTTGTGGCTTATCACGTTCGCTGTCAGGAGGAGATACAGGAAGCTGTGTTTCAAAATAGCAGCTCTTGGCAGATTGTGTCTATAATCCCCACCTGGACTTCACAGAGCCCTGATCTGTACACCATCCACAATAAGGGTCTCCCCATCAGTTTCTTTTTTACTTCCCTAGTTCTGTCTTTTCTCAGGTGCATTTATCATCAAACCGTCTTGCATAAACAGAACGTACAATAGGTTAGCTCATTTATTTCCACTCATTTATTGATGGGCTTTCATAACTCAGTTCTGAAAGGCCATCAATAATGTGTAGAAATAAATGAATGCAGTCAGTCCACTGCATATCCTACACAATTTGAATATAAACACAAAAAGCTAATTCTGATGACCAGGCGTGAAGGATAAATAGTCATTAAGCTGAGTTGCAAGACCAGTCTGCTACAAAAAAGACAAAGCTTTTTCTTGCAGGTTTTTTTTAACAAGGATCTAATTAATTTCCTCACAAAACCAAGATGGTTGATAAAAGCTTTTATTCAGCTGATTTGTCTCTCCGCTATCCCATTAGGTGCATCTCCACAGAGGCTACACAAAAGAATGTATTTTCTGGAAATATTTTTGGAAGAATGCTGTAGGCGTGTTATAGGTCTCATGGGAAGTTCAAGCAGCTTACTGTATAGCTAGAATAGCTCACTCACTAAACTAAAGTTCAGTAAAAAGAGATGTGTTTAACTGTCTATTATTTCTTTAGCTCCTGGGAAGGAAAGTGTCCTTACACTTTCATTCTTCCTACTAGCCTCTCATGCAGGCCTGCTGGGAAACTGCAAGTGACTTTTTGAAAATAAATAGGTTATTCCTGTGTAGGGGATGGAAGTAATGCCAATTTCAGTTCACAGAAAGAAAAGGAGTACTTGTGGCACCTTAGAGACTAACCAATTTATTTGAGCATGAGCTTTCGTGAGCTACAGCTCACTTCATCGGCTGTAGCTCACGAAAGCTTATGCTCAAATAAATTGGTTAGTCTCTAAGGTGCCACAAGTACTCCTTTTCTTTTTGCGAATACAGACTAACACGGCTGTTACTCTGAAATCAGTTCACAGAGATCCTCTTATTTTTCCATCAGACTGCTGGCATAGTGTGCCCCCCACTGCCACTAGCCAGCCCTGCAGGATAAGCTGTAGGTTCAGACTTTAAACCTGCAGATCCCTGAGGAGCTGCCAGAGGCCAGGAGCATCCACAGCCCCTGCTGCCTCTCCGCCATCCCTTGATGGTATCGTTCCTGCAGGATCTGGGCTACCATGAATTCCCCAGGCCATCATCATTGTCTATGAGACCTCCCTATACCAAAAGAATTTTATGGCATGAGAGGAAGCCACACAAGTTAAAATTGAATCCTTCCACTCAACTCAATGGAGCTGAATCAGCTCCCAGGAATAATATTTGGTCCATGTGCTACAGGTGTAAGTTTATCGTGCTCAATCCTGCAATTCTAGTGTTGACAAAACTACCACTGACCTCATTGGGAGTTTTGCTGATATGAAACCTCGGGAGTCAAACTCAAGCTTCCACCAAAGCTAGAACATCCACATTGCTATTTTTAGTGTGTTCGCTCAAGCCCTGCTGGCGCAAGTCTGTCTACTTGCGTTGAGAGACTTGCTCCCAGCTGCAGAGTAGCCATACCCTATAGGGTATTATCCAAAGCCCAATTAAATCAATGTAAAGATTCCTTTCTGTAGGGTTTGGATCAGGCCTTAGCAGTGGGCAGCCCTATTATTATTAACCTTACCTGCATCATGGTGTGTATAAGGGACAAGAATGTTTGTATTATAGCTTAAAATGGAGAAATAATGAGACCAATTGAACTGAAAAATGCAAAATAAAATTTTCCCATTAAGCATTCCATGTAGAATGAAGCTTTTAAAAAAAATACATACCTCAAACTTAAAGCCAAAGAGGAATAAAATTGTAATGGAGTGTGCTATTTGGAATGCCCATTCCCGTTTCTATTCCCACCCTGTTGTTAATTCTTATGCTATTTTTCACATAACACCCAGAGCGTAACTAATTACCCATCTAGTATATGAGGAGGTTGCAAACATATAATTCCAGACTGGGACCATGATTCTGCAAGCTGTTCTGTAGGAGGCAGACCCCTGTGCCCATGCAGAACCCAGCTGAAGTCAGAATGGTCACAGAATGGGGACCAATGTTTGGAATCAGTGCAGGAAAATACTGAAAACTACCTGTAGTCCCCAGTGGTGGTATAGTTTTTGTGTACATTTTTGTTTGTTTTTCTTATAAAGCAAAGAGGAAAAATAGAAAGGAAACTAGTGTCATAATTATTAGAATATTACGCTCCCTTTGGAATGACCTTTTTGTAAGCCATAAACAAATACCATCTGAACTTGACAGGAGTAAACTGAAATAATCTCACTACAGCAATTTAACAGAAATATCATTTTTATTGATCTCAGAATATAGTGCTTCTCAGCTGCTTAATAAAATTGGAATCGTTAATAAATGTAAATGCTGAATTATTCCACTCGAGTACCAGCACAGCAAAGAGAAATGTGCTGATGATCTAATTTGTCCATGAACAGATTCACATACTGAGATGAAATCTGGGCCAAAGAGGGTTGGGTTTTTTTAATAAAAAAAATGCAGGTAAATATAATTTGGTTTGACAAGTATTTTTAATATCAAAACTTTGTTTTATTTATGTTTCAAAAACTCTTTTGATTTTATATATGTATTTATTTTGCAGAGAGCGACTACTGCAGATAAGAACACAACCAAGGCTGAGAGTGCGTGGCTGTTCAGAATATGGTATGGGTTTGATCATAAGTATCCTTTTATTTTTGTAAACCATGGACATTAGCTTCATTAAGCATTTCCAATGTGATCTGAATCAGAGTCCAAATATCACTCTTTAAAAAAAAAAAGTGAAATGAAATCACAGCCAGTGTAAGGAGAAGAAATAATGAATGGGATTTCAAATACAATATTGAAATATGCAAGTCCAGTTGTAGCATATTCCTAAATGAGGTGATAGGGAGGGAGAGCGAATCAGGATGGGAACACTTGCCCACATCAAAGTTTCATCAATGTATTAAAATAAATTAATCTTGTCTAAATCTGGGATATAAAACGTGTGCAGGAACAAGCCAGTTACAATGTTGTTCCAGCTTGGGAGTCAATTCACTGGTCAGGAAAGTGAGACATTTAAGACCATATGAAGCCTGATTGTGGATGGCCCACATGCAAATGAGCAAGGGCCCATGAAGTCTCCCTTGAGTCTTCCTGCACAAGATCCAGCTACAATCACCGTCCCCTGGGCACAGAAGCTACTGTCTGCTTGTACATCTTGGTTCAATAGCCACGAAAGAGAAGGTGCAGAAGGGATGATGCATTGGCCCTGGTCATACCTCCCCAACAGGCATCCAGAGGTGTATATTCCACACCCCATGTGGTGGGGGAGAGGGACCAGTGGGCACATCCTCTGGGTACTGGGGGGGCTCCCTGAAGCACTGAGCCTTCTGGAGAAACAATGGTTGCTGGTGCACCTGGTGGGGCAGAGCAGGGCCACCTTGCCTCCACACAGGCTGCTTCTAAAAGCCACACTGGAGCCCACAGAGCCAGATTCTCCACAGCCATGTACCTTGTATCCTCACCAACACCTGTGTAAATTGGCTGTAACAGGCTATCATGCTCGTTTCGTATCCGTTTTACATGCACTTTGCACACGTCTCAGTGAGACCTCATGAAGCAAGACAGTGGAGAATCAATGTTACAGAGCAGGTATCAATGCAGTGAAGATAACAGGAGTCATTCTGTTGGCTTCCATGGATACAGGATCAGGCACTAATTTGGCAACACCACCTCAGTGCTGCCTAGCCAAAATCCTGCAGTTCCATCATGCTGCACCATACTGGAGCACAGAGCAACACTCATGCCATAAATTTCTTGTATGTTTTTCTGAGCACAAGCAAACTTGGATGACTTATGAGGAGCGGCTGAGGGAGCTGGGATTGTTTAGTATGCAGAAGAGAAGAATGAGGGGGGATTTGATAGCTGCTTTCAACTACCTGAAAGGGGGTTCCAAAGAGGATGGCTCTAGACTGTTCTCAATGGTAGCAGATGACAGAACGAGGAGTAATGGTCTCAAGTTGCAGGGCGGGAGGGTTAGATTGGATATTAGGAAAAACTTTTTCACTATGAGGGTGGTGAAACACTGGAATGCGTTACCTAGGGAGGTGGTAGAATCTCCTTCCTTAGAGGTTTTTAAGGTCAGGCTTGACAAAGCCCTGGCTGGGATGATTTAACTGGGAATTGGTCCTGCTTCGAGCAGGGGGTTGGACTAGATGACCTTCTGGGGTCCCTTCCAACCCTGATATTCTATGATTCTATGATTCTATGAGAACATATTACAACTGATAAAATGTTACTCCATAGCAATGCAGCTTCTTATTAGAACTCCAGTGACATTATCCCTCAAAAAGTCTTCCAATAGGCAAGACAATTTGGTAAGAAATCTCTTTTGGTAAGAAATATAAATATATGGCCCCTAGTTTATCTATCCAGGCAGTTCTAAGGACCAAGAAGTTAGAATTAAAATGTTTCACTAGAACAGGCTTAAGTTCACAGTTTTATACTTTCCAAGCAGAGTGGAAAATGGCATGCGCAATGCACTACAAAGGGGAAGAATGTGTGTAAAAAATAATACTGAATGCCATCATTGCTTGCTTTAGATATACACTGATCCCACTCCTTCAGAAAGAAGAGCCTGTATATCAGTAGGAAGGGGAGAACCAGGCAGAAAAGGAGATGGTTAAGAAAAAGGGAGAGAGAATGGGAAAAGAAAGGAAAGTGAAGAGGGATGAGTGAACGAGAGAAGGAAAGGAAAATAAAGAGGGAGCTAGGAAGACAAAATAAAGGGGAAATAGGGTAGGGATAGAAGGGGAAGAAAGCAAGAACCAATGTAAAAAGAGCAGAAGATAGACCAAAGGGAAGTAAAGGGTTGGGGAAAGGTGGACTTTAGGAGAAACAAGGACAAGGTCAGTGAAAAAAGGAAGGGAATAGTGGAGAGAAACAGAAGGAAAAAATAGTGGGAGAGGAGAGGGGTTAGCTGAATCTATGATCCAGGTTGCTGTGAAGTGGCAGAGCAAGCCCCTTCACCATTATCTTTTTGGGGATCCCCTGCATAATATAGAAATCCCAAAGGAAGAAACCATGTAGATCTCCAATTCAGGACAATAGCCCTTTCTTCCTGCTCAGTTTAGAAAGTTTGACTTCCAAGGTGTTTTTATTTCAAGAAAACATTAAATTTCTAAGTGATTTTTGAAGAGATTCTCAAAACGAAAGCAAATTTACATCTTAAGTAGCAATCTGTCTTCTAGTCTGGTAATAATCTTTCTCCAGTGTTCTCATTTTCCAATACTGCAGCCCTGCCATTATCCTACAGGTGTATTTTCATTTTAAAAAATATGACTTTTACGCTTTATTTATGCTGAAGACTTATGTTCAAATCCCTATGGAGAAGGATGGTTCAACCCACTAATGTTTGGACTGACAGTTCTGAGCTTTTCTGCAGTGTGAGTCACTATTCTGCTTCTCAAATATGTTCCTATTCCTTAGAGAGTGACAAATTATCCAAGCAAACTTTTCTTCAATATCTGTGTCCTTCTCTTAGCAATGTTATGAAGTTGTGCTGCTGAATTTAAAAGATGAAATTAATACAATTGTCATGTAGTGCAGTATTTATACTTAGTACAGGATTGCACAATAGATTATGATAAAGCCTTCAAAGAAAAGGTGCTGAAAAGTAATCATCTATCTGGTGACACACTTAGGAAGAGTCCATGCCTGTGACATTTCTGTGGCCTAACATTTGCTCTAAGGCACCAACACTGGTAATAACATCCCTAATGTCTGTTTATTTTGTGCAAAGAGGCACAATTGCAGCAATCAAAGGTTGCCTTATTTCTTGCTGTCATTCTAAAAGATTTCCTACATTGACTTGGAGAATGTTTCATTTGCTTTAATTGGCATTGGATCTAGTCCTAGATATCTAAGAAAAATACATCTCTCTCTAACACTAAGATGAAGGAACATTAACATCAGAACAGTGAAAATTAAGAAGAAATAATGTGAGAATCTGGATACTCCCATTGAGTTTTTCATTTCAATGTTGCGGTAAGTACAGAACACGATAAAACATTTGGTATGTTAATGTGGCTAAATGTCTGTCTCTGTGTTCATGTTTTTATAGCTTGGAGTGTATCACCATTTTAAGCTGTAATATAATACTAAAAGCTGATGGGAAAGAAAAGTGTGTGTGGAGGAAATACTAAATATTTCAAGAATATTTATTGAGGTAATAGAATTAATGTCCCAGCACTGTGATGTACACAGTATAGTATGGTTGTTGCAGTTTCCTTCAAGGGCAGCCAGTGTATTTGTATTGAATATAGTGAAATTTAACTAAAAAATAAAAGTGCAAGTGGAATTTTTGATTCTTTCCATTTTGGGTCATTAGCACATGAGGTCTCGGCCCACAGAAAGGTTGGAGTGAAGGTGTTCACTGCACGAGCATACCAGGAAAGGAACTGTGACTCAAGGAACCATCCTTGTCTCTTCTTGCTCCAGGGTGATAGTAATCTCCTGCTATCTTGTACCCACATCAGCTCCCCCACTACCACAGGCTCCACCCATTCCCCACCCCTTCTCAACCACTTGCTTCAGAGAGGTAGTATGCAGGCATTCTGCATCCACTTACTTCAGGTCAGCTTGTGTAGCAGTGAAAGGGACTTCTTTCCCCACTACGGAGGTATATAGTGCAAGTCACAATCTAGCCCAAAGAATGATAACATTTTAGAGTAGTGACTTACAAAGAACCTTCCCCTGTTTTTCAATTACTATTGGGGATACATACAACTTAACCAACCAATTTGGGTTAAACAATCTTGTAGCAGATTCTTTGTCCACTAAAATTTCCTTCTCTTTTTTTGTGTTTGGGTAACTGCCATTTCCCCAACTTAGGTCATTTTGCTCTTGCTATGCCCACAATGGCCCTCACTACCCATTCTGTGGCATCATTCTGAAAGAAGACTACTGGCTTCTCACTGTCTGTAACCCAATACATAATGAGTAGGACACAGTGATGGTGAAGATGAAGGAATGGTTGAGGGGGAAGAATGGAGTATTTTAAAGGGGAAGAAAAGAGAGAGAACATAATACATGTTAATATATTAATACAATGCTGACTCTGTACTTTTAATGGATGAGCTCTCTCTTCAACATAACACATTAAAAGTTAGACTGAGGAACAACACATACTGCAAGGCAGAGGAAAAGATGCACTGAGACTCCATAGAAGAAATGGAGTGAAACCAATAAAAAGGGAAAGAGGAGGAAGACCAAAGGCAAGGGATGCATAATAAGTTTGTTTTTATTACTTAATAAACACTGTGTGTAATGGGCTTCTTCTCAGGCTCAGCCTACAACCAGGACTGACTGATTGTTTCCTGCCAAAGGTGTAGGGATGAGGCTGAACCTGATGTGGCATTCCCACATTGGACAACAGAGAGCAGAGCAGCCGCTATTCCTGCCTCTAGTGTCGTGGAGGGGAAGCGACAAGTGAGCATTTGCAACAGGAAGATAATTACAAAATATATGCAAGAGCCTGAGATGATGTGTGTTGGTGGAGCAGGGAATGCTGGGATTGTGGTGATACAATGATAGGCCCATCTCTTCCTTGAGATAACTCTAATGATTTCAATGGAAGTTAGTCATAAATTCCTTTCAGGGCCTGGTTTAAGTTCCTTCTGTTCTGAGTTTCTTTTACACATACTGCATTGAAGGAGGAGGAGCCACTCTCTCTTCCTTTACAGATATCTGTTGAATTTGAGGGGCCAAATTCCCTATTAGGCCAAAGGAAGCTGTGTTCAGGAATAGATATAGGAGCACTGTGATTGAATAAATCAACTTTTCATGGAAAAGCTTACCTGAGTATTTCTGAAATTATTCACCATTCTGATGTACTCCTTTCAGAGTCTAAAGGAAAGATATTTATAGTCTTCCCTCTCCCCTTGAATCAACTAAGAGGAATTGCATTGATTTTAAAGGCTTTCAAAGTTTACTCTGTTTAATTTAGTAGACTGTTTTCTTTTTTATCCCTCCCTATGGCTTGTATATGGGCTAAAGGTACATTTTACTTCATAGGAAGTCATTAGAAGTCTGATTGTGAGAACACAGAACAACTTTTCTTTTGCTTACCAAAAGCAATATTATGCATTCCAAAGGAGGAAGAACTGACAGTCAAAGGGAATTTCATCATCTCATAATCTTCAGCTGAACCTTCCCTATATGATGACTTGTCATTGTCATGCCAGAAACAGATGCCTTAGAAAGAGATGGGGAATTACTATCGCAATGTCATGTGTATATAATTTTCTCCTTCTGAATGGAAATTGAGGGCTTTCCTAGTTACTAACATTTTTAGTTAGATAGTGGTGATATCTTTCACTTATGCAGCACCTTTTTAATCTGAAGGACACCAGACTGCTTTATTATTATTTATTGTTTGAATTTCAGTATTACCTAGGAGCCTCAGTCAGGGACCAGGAACCCATTGAGCTAGGTACTGTACAAACACAGAAACAGATGGCCCCGACCCCAGAGAGCTTACCAATGGAGTATAAAACAAGAGACAACTGAATATAGACTGACAAGGGAGTAAAAGGAAACAATGAACCATTTTTGGTCAGCGTGATTGGTACTGGTCTGAGTTCATAAGCAGCCTAACCATTGTCAAGTTTTTTGTAGGCATCATGGCAAAGAGGAGTTTGAAGGAGGGATTTGAAGACGAAGGAGGTAGCTTTTCAGATGCTTCCATGAAGCAAATCTCAGGCATGAAGGGCAGCATGGAAGAAAGCATGAAGATGCTTGTTTGAAAATTTAACAAGTGGGTGATGGTGACCTGGACTAAAAGATAATCCTCTCACTCTCACCACTGACCTAGCTGACAACTTCACAGCCATGCAAGTTGGAATTAAGGGAAAGAAGCAAAGAACCCTTTACCCAGATGCAGCTGACACAAGTTTCAGGTACTCATATATCAGTGGTGGGTGTAGTATAAGAAACATGGATAGACAGAAAATTTCAGGCAGGCTGAAAACCAGGAATTGAGGTCCAACACCTCTGCTTAAGCAAAAAGACTCTGAAGATCTTTAATTACCCCAAGTGGTCAGGATTTTGCCTTCAGCTCTCCTTGCGGATGATACTTAAAGCTGCAAACTGCTACATAACATCATTCTGGTGAATTAGTTTGTTACTGACTTAGGGACCTATTCAGCTGAAAAGAAATCTGGCCATTGGAGCTCTTTAAGCCCCAGAAGTCTGCTTGCGGTAGTCACGCAGTGGACTGATGTATTCAGAGACTGGGTTGGCCTGTTGTACAAGGTGAAAGTGGAACACTCACCCACTGTTTGGCTGGATCTTGGCAAAGAGAACTGACAGCTGGCTGCTCGTGGAGCTCATGTAAATTAGTTCCTTGCCTCTTCGAGCAGCACCACTGAGTATTCTTGTTCCATCCCGCTCCCTCATTCTGGAGCCATAGAAAGACTGAAAGTTACAATAGCCGTAGGACTGTGAAGCCCTGTAGGAACAAGAGAGACATGGTCTGTTCTCTTAGCTTGAATGGTGCAGGGTGTAGGAAAGGAGAGGGACCTCTCCCAGTGCCAGTCACTGTAGCTGAGGTTGAATGGGAGCTCCTGCCACCATTAGAGTGGGGCTTCCTTCTCCTTCTCTCCATAACTGCTGTGATTACTTTTCAGAGTGATAGCTCCTTGGGTTGAGGAACGCCTCTTCTTTCTTTGTTAGCAGTTCCAACTCTGTAAGTGAGCTGCTAGCTATGAGATAGTCTTTGGAATGGTCAGCCATTTTCACTCTTCTCGTTAGCTGGCTGTCAACCAACCGAGAAAGAACTCATCCTCTGTATGGATGTCAGGGAGGCACTGTCCCTAGGAAAAAGGAGAGCAGCTGTGTGAAGCTTTATGTGGTCATCACCAAGGAGTAAGGGCCCCTTGACTATTAAGCAGTTGCAGTGGCCAAGTATATCATAGAGCTTTCTCATATACAGGATCTACAGAGTCAGCTTTTGGGTTCCATAGGACCCCCAGAAACAATAGTAATAATAGCAACAATTGCAATTGCTCTGAACTTGCTTCAGAATTCATTCAAACAACCTCTTTGTGGACATGCAATCTGAACTAAAAAGCTGACAGTGAAAACTCAGTGTTCTCTGTTGTTGTGTAGAGAATCAGTACATCAGATTTGGGGCCATCTCCTGGACCTTTTCAAGGACACAAGACTGTAGAGATCCTGCAAATTAACTTAATAAACAAACATGGCTAATAATTAACATGAATAATAAGTGACCTCTGTTTGTCCACCATTTGGGAAAAGGAAACTTGGGATAAACAATTTTTAAACAATTCTCCATTGAATATGAAGTTGATGAATTCTCATTTACAAAATTGCTCACATGTCAGTTCTCATCTGTTTACATCCTGATATTCTCATAGACAAGAGAGGGGAACAGTATTTCATTGTAAGAGACATACTTTTAACTGTCAAGGTGTTTCTCCTGCATAACAAGTTTTTTCAAATTAGTTTGTCCTCAGTGTGATGTATGAAAACTGAGGACATTATTTATTTTAAACTTTGTTTTCAGTCTGCAGACTGAGTCAGAATTTAAAGCATAAGAAAGATTCATGTAGATAAGATTGTGTGTCCCCTGTAATATTACTATTGCAGTGTACACAGTTATTGCTTGGAAAGCATGCCCAAAAATTCAGTAGCTCTTCATCGGTCATACTGTGTCCGACCATACTAGCATTTCACTCATATCAATATAGTAGATATAAGGAGACAACAGGGCATGTTTAAATGTATTATCCCTGGGTGTTTTCTATCTTTATAGTTTAAAACCAGTATTTCTTAATATAGTTGTTCTGGTTTGTCTGTGTGTTGCATATAGAAAATTCATTTTGATTTCTCATCTGTTAGTTTCTCAATAAAAACTCCAACTCCCGCCCCCCATATCTTAATAACCACCTCACAGATACAAATGCACCCCAAAGAGGAAGCTGCAAGAAGACTTCTCAGTGCTACCAAAACCTGCAACTATCTAGTCACTGTAATAGTAAGAATTAGAAAAAAGGGTGGATGCGGGGGAGGCAGGGATGGAGAAGAATAGCATGACTTCAAAAAAGCCATTAGAGTCAAGGTCATTCTCTCCTTCTCTGGATGTCCAAACTAACCATCATTCTTACTTCCTTGTTGGTCTGTCTCTCTTTACTGTAAAGTCTTAGCAAACAAGGAAGCAGAGGTAAGGAGCATGAACAGTATTAGTGTTCCAACTGAAGATGGTGGTGTTTTTATTATGATTAGTTTGCCATTATTGAGAATCTGAGGGTTGCTGACATTTCCGGATGAATTCCCTGCTGGGTTGCAGGGTACAATGGATAGAAAGTAGATTAAGTCTTTGGTGCCTGCACCATAACATTTGGTGCATTTTCTATAGTGACTGGCCTTTGTCCAGGTACTTGAATAGGGACGGAGAGCCACAAAAATCTGAGCACAAAACCACCACTGATTAGACAAAATATTTAGTAAAGATATCTAGAATTCATTCTCAGTTCCTTGAATCTGTGGAAATAGGTGATATTTTGGGATAGGCATAGACATGTTACACATAATGCCCAGTCAAAATGACTTAGGATTTTTTGAAAACCTAACCTTTGATAGTTAATATTAGAGAGGGCAGTACTATAAATGATCTGATGTTATCTGTGCCAAAGAAGACTTTCCCACCCTCCGCCAGAAAATCCATTGGCAGCCTCTGGCTCTTGTAATAGTCACAGTACCAACAATGGAGGAAGTAACAAAACTTTCAGAGGGTCACATAACTATTATAAATTTTGAATATTTATCTAAACCTTTTGGGTATGCAAACTTAAACTGGAAATCCCAGGAGAGAGAGATTTCTTGAGGGCTTCTGGTACTTCCTACTTTTGCTCAGCCAGGAAATATTGCTAGAAGAGCCGCCCAGGTCCTGCCTCCAATAAAATTCACCAATTCCTAATTACACCATGAAACTTTTTCAGTTTGGTTCAAGCCACTTCCCTACATTTAGGATGCCACATTCATGAATGAAGCCTAGCATAGTCAGATCAGCTACTGACATATGGCCAAAAAAGAAAAATCTTCAACATACAGAAACAGATAAATAGATTTTGTTCAAACTAAAAAAATCACCTTTGGAAAAATATTAAGAGTAAACATCTTTATCACAAAAGAAATTTGGGAGTTTCATTCCCAGAAAGATACTGCCAATGTGAAGAAAGTTCATAGAAACACAAGAAAAAAATATTAGGGTATTGTGGTGACAAATTTAAAAGGACAGATTAAAAATTAGTGATTTCATGAAAACTAATGGAGGACATAATAGTCTATAAAAAAGTGAAGGCTTTCCCAATCAAAGAAGGAGAGGAGTGACTAGACTAGAACAAGAGGATATAACTAGAAGTAATGAGATGAAGTTAAAAAAAGTAAAAATTCTGACTTACTGTCAGTCTCTCACCCCTAACAGAAAGATTTAATAAACTGTGGAATGTTCTCCCATGGCAAACTGGAAGCCCAATTGTTTTGTACGTTTAAAACAGGACTGACTAAAATAGCAAAAAATATGTTAGAGAACAAACCTGCATTGGCAAGAGAAGACTAGATCTGCTCCATCTCTAATTTCTATCCTTTTATGGTTATATGAAATACCACCAAAATTAAGTTATTCTTGAAGCAGGGGTTTTCAGACTGAAGACTTTTACATTGCTACTAGCAAAGCCATTATAGTGAATTTCTTGAACTCTAAAGTCTTCATAGTAGTGTGCAGTGCTGCTGCCTTTGAAAGAATAAATAAAGGGACATACGGGGAAAACTTTATTGGATTTTAAGAAAATCAATGTTCAAAGTAAACAATGAGTGTTGCAGACATGGGACAGGTGGCAAAGGACAATTGAGTCATCATTATTGGATTCTTAAAATCTGGGCATGCTTTTGTATTCAAAAGAGATTCACAGTAGAGTCAGAAAATACATAAGCTTTTAAAGTTATTTATTGAACTTTTTCTATCGTCTTAAAGAGACAGGTATGGCCAAATACTATCCTCAAATCCTTGTGGATGTCCACTGATTTCAGAGGGAGTTGCACATTGGTAACTGAAGGCAGAATTTGACCCACAATCTGCAGTAGACAATATGATGTCAAATAGTTAGAATTTTTATTTAACAACATGATTCCCATGAGCTAGAGCATCTTCTATTGGTGCTATATAAGGTGTTCTCAAACAATGACCACTTCTGAATACAGCAGTTGTCTCATGGGCTCCTTCCCTTCAGATCACAACTGTGTGATCCACCTTCTCCTATAAGCAGCTTCATAACATTCTTGTGGTAACTATAGTAATATCAGGGAAGCATATAATATATTTTAATTAGAACTGACTAGCAACCAGAATTGCCATTTTGCAGGAAATTCCAAAATTTCCAAACAAATTCTACAGAAACAACAAAAAATGACATTTCAAAATTTCATACAGAATGGGAATTCCAAAATTTTGTTTTAAAATAGAAATTTCACTTTGAAGAATTGTCAAGGCTACCCAGGAGGGGAGCTGGGCAGCTTGAGGAGCCAGGGAGCCTTGGTTCCCAGGCTGCAGAGGCCCTGGGAGCCTGCATTTCCAAGGAACCAGGAGACTGGAAGTTCTGGGAGCTGGACTCCTGACAGCCCACCTGGGAGCCAGGACTCCGCAGCAGTCCATCTGGTGAACTGGCAGGATACCAGGCCAGGTTGTCCCAATGAGACCTTGCCTGGTTTCTGCTGGAATTTTCTCTGAACTAACACGTAACCATGGACTGTTTCAATATCAACAAATCCACATTTTCCAACAGCAAAACCTTCCATCTGGAAATTTCTGACCAGCTCTAATTGTAATTTCATTTAGCATGTTTTAGCAGCTGGAATTAAGGCATTCTTTTTAGGCCACCACCAAGTTCTTTGTGAACCACTTATGGTCTGCACAGTTTTAAAACCTCTATGCGATATATCAGAGCTGAGAAATTCCAACCACACCTCACACTGATGGTTTACTCGGGGCCCAATCCTGAAAGTTATTGATCAGAGTGATGACTGCTCTCAGCTCCTAATAAGGGCACACACCACTTGACAGGAGGTACTCCACACCTGGCAGAATCAGGCCCTCACTGATTCTGATTTTCTTTTTCTTTTCACATTGCTGTGTGGTTTTAAGCCACCATTCACAATGGTAGCATGTTGCATTTGGACAGAGTTAAAATTTAAAGCAGAAGAGAGATTCGGCACCTACAGTAACAAGACTGTATAAAGCACACTCCATTCTTCTCACAGACATGTTTTCTACAGAGCTGATACATTAATTATATTGGCCCAGTGCTAAATGTTCTTGTATGGAGAAAAAGGCAACAAGAAAAATTACTACATTTAAAATTATTGGCACTTTAGAAAAAGCAAAATACTTGCCAGTTCTCCCTTTTAGTCCCAGTACAGCTCTCCATCAGTTTCCAGTAGATATAGCAGTCAAAATAAAGAAGTTTAAGGTGCTGATCCAGGAGTCTTTCCATTGATTTCAATGGGCAATCGATGAGGCTGTAATCCAGATGGCATCTGAATTTACTGACAAGCATTTACTCTAGGTATGTGAAACAAAGTTTTCATCCCATGTGCTTTGTATTATTTATTTATTTTTTCTTTTCACTGTACTATTGGGGGCATAGTACAGTTTGTACAGACAAAGAAGCAGCAGCCTAGGCTTGTATTGGTCCACTCAAGCATGAAATTATAGTTTGTTGGCTTACAATACTTAACAGCACCCAGGAGACTTAAGTATGATACAGCAATACTGAAAGCTTATAACATGGACTTAATCAGCCATGCCTCAGAATCTCTTGCAAGTCTCATTATTTCATTTACAGCACTGCATGTGCAAGAAGTTACCTAATGTTATGTCTAAGTGTTTGAGAATTCCTCGGCACGTTTATCTTTCACTCTGTTCTCTTCAGTTAGCACATTTTTAAAATGCTTCTCTTTGCATGCAGCATATTTTGTATATCTAGTACCATTTGCAGATGGCACTTTTTTTTTTATAGCTGCAGTTGTCACCATGTGATATTGCTAATTACACAACTACCTAAGTAAGGCGTTGGGTAATGGTTCCTAATAAGGACTTAATTATTAATGCTAAATTATAGTGGAATTCTTATAGAAGAATGCGAGTGTAAAGAAATTCAGCAAGATTAAGGTTATTATCAAGAATGCCAAAGGACATGTTAATGATTTATCACTTCTTAGAAATTGTTGAATCAAAGCATCCCACAGCACACTCTAACTGCCAGATGCAAAGCCCTTTGAAGTCACTGACAGCGTAAAACATAAAGAGCACAAGCTTATGTCACATATTAGATGGTAAAAGACACAAAGAAAATTGCATTAACTACAGTTGCAATAACACACGTGTACTGTTACTTGATAGCAGCATCAATATCACAAAACCTAGTAGTCTGTGTTCTCTCATTACTGGATGAGAATAGGAATAAATTATTAGTTTGTGGGTTTGGCCATCAGCCCAGAGTGGGCCAGTATGAGTCCCTCAGTTTCCAGACAAGGAGCTCAATCTTCCTCCCTTTAAAAACGGGGGATCCACTCCTATAATTTAGCAGTGGAGGAGAAGCTGGTAAGGTGGAACCTTTACTTATCCTAGGGATGTGGGAAGTAGGACATTTACAAGTTTTCCCTAGATCATAATTGGTTTGCTAGTGAAGGGAGGGCGGGGCAGGAAAATAATAGATTGTAAAATAATGTCCTTGCATAATAGATGTTTCTTTTAAAAAGAAGATAATAACTGAATTTTATGTATTCAGAATCCTGAAATCACTTTGCTAAGAGCAAACAACATTTACATGGAACGTTAGGCTATGCATATCGCATGAAAGAATGAAATAGCTATCCTGGTCTGGTGAGTTTATGGTCATCTTGTTTTAAGATTAGTGTTATGCCTGATGGAAAGGAAGAGCTAAGCTGTTAAATATGTATTTATAAATCATTCTAAAGGGTGTATTATTTATGCAGTAGAGCAGATAACTCCTCTTGAAACTTTGTGTTTTTTCGTGTAAATATGTTTTGGGAACACGTGGTGTGCATGCTAAAATTGCTCTCAAGAAACATTCTTTAAAGCTCCTGGCCAGGTGCTGACTGATTTTTGAACATCATAATCTGTGCTGATTAGAAATTTGTGGGGCTTGTTGTCATCAAAATACTAAAAGCAAATAGAGCTTTTTCTGATCTAATTTCTTGCCATATTGCAGGACTTTAAAATAAATAGTGGGGGGTTTTTTAGTTGTACAAGTACAAAAAGGAGTTAACAAAAATAAAGAGATTTTGTTTTAACACTGATTAATTTTAAATGGATAAGGTTCTTGTTTGTTTGATTATTTTAAAATAGTGGATCAAAACATTTATCCTGAGGCTGAAACTTCATCTCACAAGTTTTAATCAGTATTTTGTTATTGTTATTGTTAAATACAGCTGCAATTTTAATTGTCATAAATAGTGACATTAGGCAGACTTTTCTGCGACTAATTTGGTCAAATTCATCCCTGAAGTAAATGGTATTACACCACAGAATGAACTTGGCCCTATCTGTGTATTTCAGCTCTTTAGGAACTAGTGTTAATTGTTTTTTCATCCCATTGCCAGTGATGAGCTATGCCCAGACAGACACTCACTAAAATACTGGTGGCATGGTTTGTCATATAAATTTACACTTTATGTTTTTATATATACAGATGTGATCTAAATATTTGTATTTTCCTAGCCTCAGTCGTTACTGTTTGCACATCACTTGGTGATAGCATTGATGAGTGAAATACAGCAGATATACATAAGCAATTTCACAAGAGAAACATAATCTACAAATCAGCTGCTATTAGAATATCTACAAAACAGATTTTGGATTTCTACCACTTGAACTACTACTATATTCAGTGTGATAGGGTAACAAATGACGATTGCCATGCTTCAATTGAATTTATTGAAAGGCACAAGTAACATTCATAAAAGTGAATTTTATTTCATACAGTATGTAGAAATACAGTAGCTTAGGTCTTAATCAACAGGTAGTAACAGTGTGTATTTAGCAGCAGGCCAGGAGTTATAAAATACAGACCAGCTCCCTGTAAAATCTGGGGATCTAGGCAAGTGTACAGTAATGTCTGTTAGGGACTCTTGAGTTAAGAGGGCTTGCACTGCACAAAAAACAAAAATCAGCCAACAAAACCCATTGTGTGGAGACTTCTTTTCTTTTCAGAGAGTCCTTAGCCAGATTTTGTTCCTCTATTAAACAGGAAGCAGAGCAACTATATGATTCAAGAGACACCAAAATAACTTGGGATGCTCTCAAAAAATTGTCTACTAGTGTTTAGAATTAAAAAAAATTCTGTAAAGCTCATTATGCGTATGTATATATTCTGCATATCCAAACCAGATTGTCAAGCACTTCATTCTGTCCCCTCATACAGTGGAACCATGAGGTCCCTGTGCCCACAGAGGTGAGATAGGATTTGTCCTATAGGACCAGACATGCACCCTGTCTGTTTGAACAAGGAACTTCCTTACCTCTTGCTTTCTTATGCAGAGGTCTGCCACAAAACAGAGTGACAAGCGGAGCTAGGTCCCCATTCTGCTGCTCCTCTATACCAGAGCCCTGGCCCCATATGGTAGGAATGCCTGCTCTATCCCTCATCTTACCTCTGCTCATTATTCATCAGCGCTTCAGGAGAAAGCTTGGCAGATTCAGCCGGCATTCCTCCATGGGCTCTGGCTGCAGTGCAAGCCCTCATTACCACTGTCCAACACAGCCAGTAGCTGAAAGCCACAATCAAGTCCTTAACTACTAAGAGCCTAATTGTACATCCATTGTAGTCAATGTTGTGCTTTATGTAGGAGTAAAGACAGCCCTGGTTCAGGAAATTGACCAGGTGCTGAATTTGAGCTCTTAAGCGATGAACAGAATTTGCACAACTAGGTAACATTGCATAACGAATGTTGCTTTTCTCAGGTCATCCCTAATTTAGCGTCAGTGCATTAATGGAAATGACTGCTGTATCTTACCTTTCAGTTGTTTCCTGATTCCTGCCTGTTGTGGGTATCAGATGCATGATGAGGTTTATTCAATGGTTGATTCTTTACCAGAGAGGCAGAATAGTGTATGTCACAAACAGTTAAGGCTTTAAAATTCCTTGTGGATTATTCATTGAAATTTGCATTGCTACAGAGTAGAAACTATTTTTGGTCTGTGTATAATATAGAATTAAATTATAATGAAATATGCAATAATGCAAGTACTCATAAAGTGCTTTTTGTGTATTGCAGGCATCCAAAAGTTTCAAATGCATAAAATATGATTACACTTGCTGCATAAATGACTGTGTATCAGGTGTATTCACATTTAATTAAAAGATTTTAAAAATATATGAAGCAGTTAAATTGCTACTGATAGTTGCTATAGTAGCTGGATTTAAATAAGTACAGCGAATAAAGGTGTGATGAGGCTGTAAGGCCTGTATCACCATCTACCTGGGCCAGAGGAAAAATACTTTGTGTTTTGCAGGAAATACTGCATGTTAATGACCCAGATAAAGCAAACTCTGAATCTGATTGTGCCACAGGCAGCTGTTCAACTTTAAAGGGACACTATCCAAGATATAGATGCATTTTGTTTTTTAAATTTTCCTTATGTGTGATACTTGGTCCAATAGTGCCTTAGATTATTAAAAGTGTGGGACAAAATAAAAATATAATTTATACTGCTTGTTTACTTTTTGCTCATTCATCCAACTATCTAGACATTCATACAGAACCCATCACAGTAGTGTCTTAGCATCTTAGAAAAATTATGTATTGCCAATAAGTTATTTCACTTGATTCTCTCTCTTTGCTTACAAGAAGATATACTGTGCTTTAGAGGGATTTTATTATTGGCATTCTGATGAAATGAATAGGCAGGTTTCATGCTAACATTTGCAGTCATCCTTGTGGAAGGAGATCCATAGCCAAGGGCGAGGCACACAGAGTTTTGTCCCCTGTTCTTTTGAGTCTAAACCTTGTTGCTAACAATTTCATTATTCCTAATTAATCACAGGTTGTCACCTCAGAAAGAGAGAAAATCGTTCATATAGTCCTGTTCAATTCAGGACTTTGGATATTATGAGTTGGACTTTGATCTGGTAGTCACTGAAGAGCCAGTCGAGTGCTCATAGCACTAGCCTGTGTTGGGCTGCTGTATTATCAGCAAGCTAGAGCATCTAAGGCTATGTATACGCTACATGGGATTGATGCTGCGATGATCGATGCATCGGGGGTCGATTTAGCGGGTCTAGTGAAAACCTGCTAAATTGATGGCAGAGCGCTCTCTGGTTGACCCCGGTACTCCACAGGGAACGAGAGGAGTAAGGTAAGTTGACCGGAGAGTGTCTCCCGTCAACCCAGCATGGTGTAGACACCACAGTACATTGATCTAAGCTACGTTGATTCCAGCTATGTTATTCACATAGCTGGAGTTGCATAACTTAGGTTGACTTACTGCGGTATTGTAGACATAGCCTTAGAAGCCCTATTTTCAGTCCTAAGAACTGTGTGTTGCATGAAACCATGATTTAATATCTCACTTTAGCTAGGAGATGATATCATAGACAGATGATGGAGTTTCTAATGGTCTTAGTAACTAGTGGCAAAAAGGAGTCCAGGAATATAAAAGGCTGTGTATCTTATTGACAATCTGGGGCTGATAACTTCAATTTCTAATGAGGACATCGTATTGGCTAATTTCTCAAACTGTTTCCACCTCCATTTTACCCAGACTTAGTTTCAGCCACGTGCTTCTCATCCAGGCTCTAATATACTCAGGCTCTAGGCCAACTGAAGGAGGGTGTGGTTTTCATTTAAGGTGAAGCATATGTAGAGCTGGGTGTCATCTGTGCTGCCTCATGAATTCTCTTGGCAGCTTTACAGGTGTGTTGGATGGATAGCATACAGCAACTGGTGGTACTGCACAGGGTAGAGGCTGGAGACTGAAGTTCTATTAGGCTCTTTAGAAATTAGTCAGTGGGAAAAAAAATATCTGAGCCAGCTGCAAGCATTTCTTTCACCCTGAAATCAGTAGTGTCTCATGAGCAAATGTGTTGAATGCAGCTTTGTGATCTGTGAGATCCAGTAGTCTGAGTACTGTTATTTCCATGGCTAGGAGAAGTGTTTCACTGTGCAACTAGTGTAATCTCTGAGCCATGTTCTGCTCTTAAACATGAGTTTACAAGACAGACGGCAGTTCAGAATAATTCTGCTAAGTATGATTTAGTGACTGCTATAGCGATAGAGAAATAGTCCCTCCCCCTCTGAGTCCTTTGCAGGGCCAATCTGCACAACTGTAGGAATTCCCAGACTCAACCTATCTAAACCCCCTACTGTTTTTGCCATCAGCACTCTAGTTACCTACCATCTCTTTTCTTCTGTCACAGGTTATAATTGCTCCAGTGCTTGTATGTTAATCCTCATAGTATGTAGACATAGTGTCTTGCTAGGTTAATATGATGACTACATCAGGAAATTGCAAGATGAAAGATAACTATTCCCTGGCAGATCATTACAGTTGGACCCTCCTGTTGTTGGACTATGACTTCATTCAGGAGACTAACTAGGAGAGGGGAATAGTTTTTTCTTCTCCTGTGCTGGCAACAAGAGTGGAGTTGTGGATGTAGCAAAGCTGGCTACCTCACATCACTGCATTTGCCCTGGAGGACTGAGCCCCACTGGTAGCCTATGGTAGGAATTAAAAACAGGCCTTTATTTTATTATTATTTTCCATGGGCCACAGCTAAGGGAATGGTAGAGATGAATCTGCAGTGAGCAAACCCTTAAGGAGAGGGAGAACTTGAGGATAAGAGGAGGAGCAAGGTGGATCAACAACTAGGTGCTAATCTCATGAGGTCATCAGATCACTTGTGGTGGGGGCCCAGCAGGTGAGCAGCAACAGAGAGTTAGGAGAATGGAGAGGGTCTCTCAGCCTGGATTTTCCATGACCACTGCATTCATAGAATCATAGAATATCAGAGTTGGAAGGGACCTCTGGAGGTCATCTAGTCCAACCCCCTACCCAGAGCAGGACCAATCCCAAGTAAATCATCCCAGCCAGGGCTTTGTCAAGCCTGACCTTAAAAACTTATAAGGAAGGGGATTCCACCACCTCCCTAGGTAACGCATTCCAGTGTTTCACCACCCTCCTAGTGAAAAAGTTTTTCCTAATATCCAACCTAAATCTCCCCCACTGCAACTTGAGAACATTACTCCTTGTCCTGTCATCTGCTATCACTGAGAATAGTTTAGATCCATCCTTTTTGGATCCACCTTTCAGGTAGTTAAAAGCAGCTATCAAATCCCCCCTCATTCTTCTCTTCCGTAGACTAAACAATCCCAGTTCCCTCAGCCTCTCCTCATAAGTCATGTGTTCCAGACCCCTAATCATTTTTGTTGCCCTTCGCTGGACTCTCTCTCCAATTTCTCCACATCCTTCTTGTGGTGTGGGGCGCAAAACTGGACACAGTACTCTAGATGAGGCCTCACCAATCTCTAATAGAGGGGAACGATCACGTCCCTCGATCTGCTGGCAATGCCCCTACTTATACACCCCAAAATGCCATTGGTCTTCTTGGCAACAAGGGCACACTATTGACTCATATCCAACTTCTCGTCCACTGTCACCCCTAGGTCCTTCTCTGCAGATCTGCTGCCTAGCCATTCAATCTCTAGTCTGTAGCAGTGCATTGGATTCTTCCATCCTAAGTGCAGGACTCTGCACTTGTCCTTGTTGAACCTCATCAGATTTCTTTTGGCCCAATCCTCCAATTTGTCTAGGTCCCTCTGTATCCTATCCCTACCCTCCAGCATATCTACCACTCCTCCCAGTTTAGTGTCATCCGCAAACTTGCTGAGGATGCAATCCACACCATCCTCCAGATCATTAATGAAGATATTGAACAAAACCGGCCAGACCAACCCTTGGGGCACTCCGCTAGATACTGGCGGCCAACTAGACATGGAGCCATTGATCACTACCTGTTGAGCCCAACGATCTAGCCAACTTTCTACCCACCTTGTAGTGCATCCATCCAGCCCATACTTCTTTAACTTGCTGACAAGAATACTGTGGGAGACCGTGTCAAAAGCTTTGCTAAAGTCAAGGAATAACACGTCCACTGCTTTCCCTTCATCCACAGAACCAGTTATCTAATCATAGAAGGCAATTAGATTAGTCAGGCATGACTTTCCCTTGGTGAATCCATGCTGACTGTTCCTGATCACTTTCCTCTCCTCTAAGTGCTTCAGAATTGATTCCTTGAGGACCTGCTCCATGATTTTTCTGGGGACTGAGGTAAGGCTGACTGGCCTGTAGTTCCCAGGATCCTCCTTCTTCCCCTTTTTTAAGATTGGCACTACGTTAGCCTTTTTCCAGTCTTCCGGGACTTCCCCCAATTGCCATGAGTTTTCAAAGATAATGGCCAATAGCTCTGCAATCACATCCGCCAATTCCTTTAGCATTCTCTGATACAACACATCCGGCCCCATGGACTTGTGCACATCCAGCTTTTCTAAATAGTCCCGAACCACTTCTTTCTTCACAGAGGGCTGGCCACCTCCTCCCCATGCTGTGCTGCCCAGTGCAGAAGTCTGGGAGCTGATCTTGTTCGTGAAGACAGAGGCAAAAAAAGCATTGAGTACATTAGCTTTTTCCACATCCTCTGTCACTAGGTTGCCTCCCTCATTCAGTAAGGGGCCCACGCTTTCCTTGGCTTTCTTCTTGTTGCCAACATACCTGAAGAAACCCTTCTTGTTTCTCTTAACATCTCTCACTAGCTACAACTCCAGGTGTGATTTAGCCTTCCTGATTTCACTCCTACATGCCCGAGCAATATTTTTATACTCATCCCTGGTCATTTGTCCAATCTTCTACTTCTTGTAAGCCTCTTTTTTGTGTTTAAGATCAGCAAAGATTTCACTGTTAAGCCAAGCTGGTCACCTGCCATATTTACTATTCTTTCTACACATCGGGATGGTTTGTCCCTGTAACCACAATAAGGATTTTTTAAAATACAGCCAGCTCTCCTGGACTCCTTTCCCCCTCATGTTATTCTCCCAGGGGATCCTGCCCATAAGTTCCCGGAGGGAGTCAAAGTCTGCTTTTCTGAAGTCCAGGGTCCGTATTCTGCTGCTTTCCTTTCTTCCTTGTGTCAGGATCCTGAACTCTACCATCTCATGGTCATTGCCTCCCAGGTTCCCATTCACTTTTGCTTCCCCTACTAATTCTTCCCAGTTTGTGAGCAGCAGGTCAAGAAGAGCTCCGCCCCTAGTTGGTTCCTCCAGCACTTGGAACAGGAAATTGTCCCCTACATTTTCCAAAAACTTCCTGGATTGTCTGTGCACCACTGTATTGCTCTCCCAGCAGATATCAAGATGATTGAAGTCGCCCATGAGAACCAGGGTGTGCGATGTAGTAGCTTCTGCGAGTTGCCGGAAGAAAGCCTTGTCCACCTCATCCCCCTGCTCTGGTGGTCTATAGCAGACTCCCACCACGACATCACCCTTGTTGCTCACGCTTCTAAACTTAACCCAGAGACTCTCAGGCTTTTCTACAGTTTCATACTTGAGCTCTGAGCAGTCATACTGCTCCCTTACATACAGTGCTACTCCCCGACCTTTTCTGCCCTGCCTGTCTTCCTGAACAGTTTATACCCATCCATGACAGTACTCCAGTCATGCGAGTTATCCCACCAAGTCTGTTATTCCAATCACATCATAATTCCTTGACTTTGCCAGGACCTCCCTGCTTGTTTCCCAGTTTTTGTGCATTTGTATATAGGCACTTGAGATAACCTGCTGATCGCCCCTCATTCTCAGTATGAGGCAGGAGCCCTCCCCTCTCACACGCTCCTGCTCGTGCTTCCTCCCGGTATCCTGCTTCCCCACCTACCTCAGGGCTTTGGTCTCCTTCCCAAGGTGAACCTAGTTTAAAGCCCTCCTCACTAGGTTAGCCAGCCTGCTCTAGATGATGCTCTTCCCTCTCTTTGTTAGGTGGAGCCCGTCTCTGCCTAGCACTTCTCCTTCTTGGAACACCATCCCATGGTCAAAGAATCCAAAGCCTTCTCTCCGACACCACCTGTGTAGCCATTCATTGACTTCCACGATTAGACGATCCCTACCCCGGCCTTTTCCTTCCACAGGGAGGATGGACGAGAACACCACTTGCGCCTCGTACTGCTTTATCCTCCTTCCCAGAGCCATGTAGTCTGCAGTGATCCACTCATTCATGCCAGTATGAAATGTAAACTCTGCTCAGTCTACTGCATGCTACAGCTACCTCCATATTTCCATGAGCTCAGAGAAGCATTGATAATTACACTTCAAGTTAATATCCTATTACGATAATGGATAAGTTCACACCTGTGTATGTTTTTGTTTTAGGCAGTATGGCTGCAGATTCAACAAGATAACCATGCATCAACGTATATGGTTGTCAAGGTTCCTTCCTCACTCTGAACTCTAGGGTACAGATGTGAGGACCTGCATGAAAACCCCCTAAGCTTATTTTTACCAGCTTAGGTTAAAACTTCCCCAAGGTACAAACTATTTTACCTTTTGCCCTTGGACTTTATTGCTGCCACCACCAAGCATCTAACAAATATATAACAGGGAAAGAGCCCGCTTGGAAACATCTTTCCCCCCAAAATCCTCCCCAAACCATACACCCCCTTTCCTGGGGAAGACTTGATAAAAATCCTCACCAATTTGCGTAGGTGAACACAGACCCAAACCCTTGGATCTTAAGAACAATGAAAAAGCAATCAGGTTCTTAAAAGAAGAATTTTAATTGAAGAAAAAGTAAAAGAATCACCTCTGTAAAATCAGGATGGTAAATACCTTACAGGGTAATCAGATTCAAAACATAGAGAATCCCTCTAGGCAAAATCTTAAGATACAAAAAGACACAAAAACAGGAATATACATTCCATTCAGCACAGCTTATTTTATCAGTCATTTAAACAAAACCGAATCTAACGCGTATCTAGCTAGATTACTTACTAAGTTCTAAGACTCCATTCCTTTTCTGTTCCTGGCAAAAACAACACAAAGACAGAGAGAACCTTTGTTTCTCCCCCACTCCAGCTTTGAAAGTATCTTGTCTCCTCATTGGTCATTTTGGTCAGGTGCCAGCGAGGTTATCCTAGCTTCTTAACCCTGTACAGGTGAAAGGGTTTTTCCTCTGGCCAGGAAGGATTTTAAAGGTGTTTACCCTTCCCTTTATATTTATGACAATTGTCAAGGTCATTTTTTGCGACTAGAAGTGTGAGAGCACTCTTTCTTTCTTCCCTCCATTACCAACAGATGTCTCCAGCCAAGGTTTGGATGGGTGGAACATACAACTACTACAGATACTGTAGAACAATACACCAAATGCAGAGCAAATAGCAGCTGTGAGTCAGTTAATCACAAACAATAACAGAACAGAAATACGTATTTACATACTAATATTTCATCTGCTTTTTTTTTCTTAATAAGCTTGTTTTTAATTATTTTGTGATGGGCTGAATTAAAATTCTTATTTGTTTTGCATTTGATGTGCTCGTGCTCACTGTCTGTTGTAAGATTTTATGCTGCTCCAATCTCTGTGTGCACTTTCTTCTGAATGCCCGAGAGGAAGGCTGGTTACTCATTTCCATTTGTTAAATACTTTTGATCTATTAACAGACTTCTGTTTTTTTGCTGAAGTTTTTGCAGAGTAGTGTGGTTTTACTCTGATTTGGATACTAATACATTTTGAGCTGTGCCACCCCTTCGCTCTGTTCTTTTTTTGAAAGAGCCTGCCTATGTAAGCTCCAGCTGAAATACCAGAGGACTAGGTCTCATATCCTTCACTCTAATTTCCATCAAAATACTTGCAAGAAACATTCCTGAGACATTTCAACTAGAATTAACCAGCAAGGAATGATTTCCTAAGGTATGTGTTCCATCTCCTGACAGAGTCAAGGAGACTGCTGCTCCTGGAGAAAAATGACTTTTTAGCAGCCTGTTCTCCTCGCTGATGTATGAACCATTCTCATTAATAAGGGATTCTGGGTGCTTACTGAGGAGAAAATACATGATTTAACAATGAGCATTTTAAAAGAAAATCTTAAATGTAAAACCGTAACTATCAAACCATACTTAAAACTAATTCTAAACAGCTATCGTCTATCACATTCAGGAGATGATTTGATTCTTATATGCTCCTCTGCCCCTGTTCTTTGTCCTAATGCTTGCAGTTTTGATGGCTGCTGCCAGGCTACATACATTTCTTTGAAATGAAATCAAAACAGAGGCGGTAAAAGCTTCTAGCAACAAATTTCACAGCAAATGATAGAGAGCCTGGAAGGTCATGGAATATAATGATCCTGTACAGAATTTCAGCGAGTCCCTTTAGACTGTGCATTAATTACATTTCTAGGCACTGTGTTATAGGAATGTGGAACTTGCTTCTTTCTGTTCTACACAGGTACTGGCTATGTTATATTCTATTTTTGCTTAAAATTGCATTTATGTGTAACTGTTATGAAAAATGGACATATCACATAGCAAGTATATGGCTATATTACATGCAAGAACAACACACTTATTCATTGTCATTGTGTACTGATATCCATAAGCAAATGACACAATGAATGATATCAGACCAGATCCTGTTCTAATTTATTCCTATATAAATTCAGAATACATCTATGGGAGTCAATGAATTGCTGTGGAATCTAGATCAGAATTTGGACCCATACTCTCTAAAGGTTTCAGAGTAACAGCCGTGTTAGTCTGTATTCACAAAAAGAAAAGGAGTACTTGTGGCACCTTAGAGACTAACCAATTTATTTGAGCATAAGCTTTCGTGAGCTACAGCTCACTTCATCGGATGCATACTGTGGAAAGTATAGAAGATTTTATTATATACACACAAAGCATGAAACAATACCTCCTCCCATCCCACTCTCCTGCTGGTAATAGCTTATCCAAAGTGACCACTCTCCTTACATTGTG
This sequence comes from Lepidochelys kempii, assembly GCF_965140285.1. Taxonomy (NCBI): domain Eukaryota; kingdom Metazoa; phylum Chordata; order Testudines; family Cheloniidae; genus Lepidochelys; species Lepidochelys kempii. The sequence goes on from NC_136388.1 coordinate 31,838,371, forward strand.
TATGATAATCAAGCTGGGCCATTTCCAGCACAAATCCAGGGTTTAACAAGAACGTCTCGGGGGGTGGGGGGTAGGAAAAAACAAGGGGAAATAGGCTACCTTGCATAATGACTAAGCCATTCCCAGTCTCTATTCAAGCCTAAGTTAATTGTATCCAATTTGAAAATGAATTCCAATTCAGCAGTTTCTCGCTGGAGTCTGGATTTGAAGTTTTTTTGTTGTAAAATAGCGACTTTCATGTCTGTAATCGCGTGACCAGAGAGACTGAAGTGTTCTCCGACTGGTTTATGAATGTTATAATTCTTGACATCTGATTTGTGTCCATTTACTCTTTTACGTAGAGACTGTCCAGTTTGACCAATGTACATGGCAGAGGGGCATTGCTGGCACATGATGGCATATATCACATTGGTGGATGTGCAGGTGAACGAGCCTCTGATAGTGTGGCTGATGTGATTAGGCCCTGTGATGGTGTCCCCTGACTAGATATGTGGGCACAGTTGGCAACGGGCTTTGTTGCAAGGATAGGTTCCTGGGTTAGTGGTTCTGTTGTGTGGTATGTGGTTGCTGGTGAGTATTTGCTTCAGGTTGCGGGGCTGTCTGTAGGCAAGGACTGGCCTGTCTCCCAAGATTTGTGAGAGTGTTGGGTCATCCTTCAGGATAGGTTGTAGATCCTTAATAATGCGTTGGAGGGGTTTTAGTTGGGGGCTGAAGGGGACTGCTAGTGGCGTTCTGTTATTTTCTTTGTTTGGCCTGTCCTGTAGTAGGTGACTTCTGGGAACTCTTCTGGCTCTATCAATCTGTTTCTTCACTTCCGCAGGTGGGTATTGTAGTGGTAAGAATGCTTGGTAGAGCTCTTGTAGGTGTTTGTCTCTGTCTGAGGGGTTGGAGCAAATGCAGTTGTATCGCAGAGCTTGGCTGTAGACGATGAATCGTGTGGTGTGGTCAGGGTGAAAGCTGGAGGCATGTAGGTAGGAATAGCAGTCAGTAGGTTTCCAGTATAGGGTGGTGTTTATGTGACCATCATTTATTAGCACTGTAGTGTCCAGGAAGTGGATCTCTTGTGTGGACTGGGCCAGGCTGAGGTTGATGGTGGGATGGAAATTGTTGAAATCATGGTGGAATTCCTCAAGGGCTTCTTTTCCATGGGTCCAGATGATGAAGATGTCATCAATATAGCGCAAGTAGAGTAGGGGCGTTAGGGGACGAGAGCTGAGGAAGCGTTGTTCTAAATCAGCCATAAAAATGTTGGCATACTGTGGGGCCATGCAGGTACCCATAGCAGTGCCGCTGATCTGAAGGTATACATTGTCCTTACCCATAACTATTTTACATTTGGGGACAAAGTCACAAAGTTCAGCCACCAGGTTAGCCGTGACATTATCGGGGATAGTGTTCTTGATGGCTTGTAGTCCATCTTTGTGTGGAATGTTGGTGTAGAGGGCTTCTACATCCACAGTGGCCAGGATGGTGTTATCAGGAAGATCACCGATGGATGGGGGGGGGGGGGGAAACCTGGATTTGTGCTGGAAATGACCCACCTTGATTATCATACACATTGTAAGGAGAGTGATCACTTTAGATAATCTATTACCGGCAGGAGAGTGGGGTGGGAGGAGGTATTTTTTCATGCTTTGTGTGTATATAATAAGATCTTCTAAACTTTCCACAGTATGCATCCGATGACGTGAGGTGTAGCTCACGAAAGCTTATGCTCAAATAAATGTGTTAGTCTCTAAGGTGCCACAAGTATTCCATACTCTCTAAAGGCTCAATTTAGTGCTGGCACTTCTTTGACATGAAACATGGATGGAGTTGTAGAGCCTCCTGCCTGACTCCACCCAGGAACACCTATTTGCATCCTGGGGGTGAGAGCAGAATACGCCTTAGGGTATCTTATACGGTTGCCTAACCCCTCCCTCTTCCTGGGAGTCAGAGTCCATGGGTCACATTCTGTCACCAATTACATTGGTATAAATCCAATGGAATTCCAAAGATATAAGCAGAGTCCTTCCAAATTGACACTATGGTAGCTGAGGGAATAGCTTGCCTTGGCAACTGTCCAAATTTAGTTCCCGTGGAAGTCAGTGGGTGCTTTTCCACTCAGAGCAGAATGTTTCATCAGGGAGCGTATGATACTAAGACATAAGTAATTCATGGTAACGCTACTAAGAGGACTTCACTTATCCCACAAGAAATCAACAGCCTTTAAAAAATATAGCAGTATGTTCAAGACTGATTATCACTAATGTATTGAAAAATCAGTCAGTCTTCATCTGGGGCTCATGTATGTTAGGCACTATATTCACTGAGCATAGTATTTTACAATAAGAAGTAGTCCAACTCTGTCTTCCTTTCTGAAAAGTAAAACCACATTTAACAGCAATGGGTGGGGACTTGACTGAAGGCTACAGAATCAAAATCAGTATCACAAAATACCTCATTGAGATAAAAAGGGGCGGGGGAAACACACCAAAAGCTATAACAAGATCCATCTAAGTATTACAATAGTGTGTCACTCAATGTTTATATATCATTGTCTTCTGTCAAATAGCAAGGAAATGAATTCTATCTTAAATACAAACCTTAAAATATAAAATTTTAATCACTGTAAAATGCATGCCTGTGTCTGAGTCTGTGCTGTTCCATACTTTTGGTTTCATGTATATAATGAGGGATTTGGTTTTAATTTTTTCACTTAGAATTAACTGAATTTTGAATTACATTACACTAGTTAATCATCTAGGACACCTTTGGACCTGTCACACAGATAAATATATGTAAATATAGATAATAAAATGAGTGGATTTTTTTAAAAAAGCAGACTAGCAAGGAAGGTATTTGAGAAGCCAGCATCGTCAGTTCTTATCCAGTGTGGACCTGTTATGACAAAAGCCAGCCCAGAAGCAAGTATCATTTATGGCCCAATTCTTCATTCCTGAGCAAATCTCAAGTTTAAAGGAAGACAGTCTGAGGCACTCATAGACCTGTTCTCTGGCCATTGCACATATGCTCTTCTGTATGAGTTTTAGCTAATGAATCCATAGTTTTCCAGATTCACTGGCTATCAGGCAATGAACTGGGCCAGTGAGCCAGAGTTGGGATATTTGCAGGGGAGGTGGGTGTAGGGGAGGCTGCCATCTAAGATGTAATTTAAAAAATAATTACATTAGGGCCACATCCTCACACGGCATAAACCAGCATATCTGCATTGAAATCAATGGAGCTGAGCTGATTGAAAGCAGCTAAGAAGTCTTTACTCCTTATGATTGTTAAAATAACCTGCAAATGATAAACTGAGCCTCACCAATGCAGTGAGTCTGAAGACAGTGTAAAATAATAGGCTTGTGAAATCTGAACTGCCTGTTTCATCTCAGTGAAGACCTGCACACGCTGCTATGAATGGTTTCTCAAGCAGGTGAAGTTTTGGAGTGTATCACTGCTTTTCTTCCCTCCCCCCAATTCAGCCTTGCTGGCTACATTCCCTGTAGAGCTGTTCCATGGCATGGAGAGCGTGCAAACCCCCTCTCGAGTGAGCACTCCACTGGCTCTCCCGTGTGGGCTTTCCAGGACACCCTACGCCAGTAGCAGACATGGGGAATTCTGTCCATTTTAGGGAGAAGATTACATGTTTTTGAGCTGCTTTTCTAATATCTGGGAGTACCAGTCTGTTATCTGGAGAGTCAGTAGGCTTCTGATGATCACTTACCTCACAATAGCCTAGTTATCTTCCAGTTAGGATTACAGAAACCCAGCATTGCTCCTGAATCATGTAGGATTACCATCTGTCATGTCTATGGCCTAGAATATCTGCTAGTACATAATCAGTTGCTGCCAAAAGTGATTGAGATTGCAACATGACCTAAGATATGGAAAGCATCTCCAGCCTCTCACTGGCACCTTTGACAGTTATCATTGGACAGTTATCTCTTACTGAAAAGTCTGGATGGAGTCCAATAAAACCTGTGTAAAATTTTAAACACTACCAGTCAGTCGTGCTTTTCTAGCAGACTGATCAGGTGCATTTGACATCCTTACCTGCTGCACTTCCTCAATTTCTTCCTGCAGGATTTTTTTCTTCTTTTAATCTAAGATCAGACAAAAATTATATATTAACTCTACATATGTGCTTTGATCCTCTCCAGTTTGTAAATAAATTAATAACTGATGGTGGTTAAAGATCTTTTATCTCCACAGCTTCAGTGGGTGATATTGGAATAATCCATTTTCGGAGTAAAAATGGTTGCATGTATTTTCAAAGGACTTAAATGATGCCTCATGAAACACATGGTTGTAATAGCAGCATCCATCCAGATTTTCCAGTTGACTACACATCCCATAAACTTTATTTTGGGATTTCTCCATTTACCGAAATGTGCTGAATGATATGGATTACGCTAATAGAGTCTATTTAAATGTAATGCCACCAAAATGTTATTTAATAGTGGGATTATGGTCTGCTTTTTATTTTTTAATCCCACCACATCTCTTTGCACCTGCATATATAAACCAGATGCAATATAATGAAGCTCCAGAGTAGGTCATTTAAATCTTCTCCATTTACTTAGACTCTGCAATTTTCTATCTGTAATTCTTGGTACAGTATTATCCCACATAAATGATAATATTGTATCACCTTTCATTGTAAAGACTCTGGATGGGATTATCAATGTTAAAACTGAAAATCTCTAATTATATCTGAGGACTACCATTACTTTTATTATCTGTACCCTTCCCTAGAGGGGCTAATTTCATTTTCCCTGAAAGTGCTTTATTTTGAGATGAACTTTAGGGGGAACATATAGGGACATATTTTTAAAAGCAGGTCTTGATTTTTGAGCTTGCACATTACAAAAAAAGGCAAAAGTGATTCAAAGCAATATGCTTCAGTATTATCCATGTGGAATAGCACCTGGAGAAATCTGCTCAATTAAAAACGTATTACCTTCCTCTGCACTGCTAACTTCAAGGAAACTGATCCTGCAAGCAAAGGTGAAGTGATGCTTGTTACTTTGTTAGAAAATTGCCTCTTGTTAATTTGTGAAAATTTGAAGTATTTGAAATCCTAATCAGCAGTGGTGAGCTGGAGCCGGTTGGCACTGGTTCGCGCGAACCGGTTGTTAAATTTTGAAGCAGTTTTAGAACCGGTTGTTAACCCGCTTCCCTGTAGGGGGCGCTGAGGCTTTGATGGGCTCTGGCCGGGGAAGTGATGTAATTCCTCCTCTGGCCTCTGGGGGCGCTGCGCTGCAGGAGCCATGTGGGCTGCCACCTGGCCCTGGGCACGAGACCTGATGCAGCTGCTCCCCCGACCCCTGGCCCTGGGCTCCCGCTGCTGCCTGGTGAGTCCCTGGCTGCTCTGCTGGGCCTGGGCTGCGTCCTGCTGCTCTCCCCATGAGTACCCACCACCCTGCCGGCAGCCAGCCCCTGCCTCCAGCCACCTCTGCCCTGCCCGCAGCCAGCCCCTGCCTCCAGCCCTCCCCTTGCCTGCAGCCAGCCCCTGCCACACCCCCTGCCTGCAGCCAGCCCCTGTCTCCAGCCACCCCCTGCACCCCCTGCCTGCAGCCAGCCCCCGTCTCCAGCCACCCCCTGCATCCAGCCAGCCCCTGCTGTACCCCCTGCCCTGCCCACAGCCAGCCCCCATCTCCAACCACCCCCGCACCCCCTGCCTGCAGCCAGCCCCTGTCTCCAGTCACCCCTTGCCCTGCCTGCAGCCAGCCCCTGCCGCAACCCCAGCATCCCCTGCCTGCACCAGCCCCTGTCTCCAGCCACCCCTTCACCCCCTGCCTGCAGCCAGCCCCTGCCGCACGCACCCCCTGCCCGCAGCCAGCCCCTGCCACACGCACCTGCTGCCCTGTCTCCAGCCAGCCCTGCACCCCCTGCCTGCAGCCAGCCCCTGCTGCACCCCCTGCCCTGTATCCAGCCAACCCCTGCCGCACGCATCCCCTGCCCTGCCTGCAGCCAGCCCCTGTCTCCAGCCAGCCCTGCACCCCCCTCCCTGCCTGCAGCCAGCCCCTACGTCCAGTCAGCCCCTGCCCTGTCTCCAGCCAGCTCCACACCCCCTGCCCTGCCCGCAGCCAGCCCCGCACCCCTGCTTCCAGCTAGCCCTGCCCTGTCTGCAGCTGGCCCCGCATCCACTGGTGCCCTGCAGTTCCCAGGGCAGTAACCCTGCACACCTGCTTCAATGAGGGGGGCAGGGAGCAGCTGGGACCCGCACACGTGCACACCCTAGGGTGACCAGACAGCAAGTGTGGAAAAGTCAGGACGGGGGTGGGGGGTAATAGGAGCCTATATAAAGAAAAAGATCCCAAAACCAGGACTGTCCCTATAAAATTGGGACATGGTCACCCTAGCACACCCCCAGGGAGTGGCAGGGACCCACACATGTGAAACAGAGCTCATTTCTAGTTCAGGCCCATCTTTTTAAAAAAAGAAAAGGAGTACTTGTGGCACCTTAGAGACTAACCAATTTATTTGAGCATGAGCTTTCGTGAGCTGAGCTCACGAAAGCTCATGCTCAAATAAATTGGTTAGTCTCTAAGGTGCCACAAGTACTCCTTTTCTTTTTGCGAATACAGACTAACACGGCTGTTACTCTGAAACCTTTTTAAAAAAGAACTTTAGGCAGGGTTAACATACATCCGGACAGGTCAGGCTTTTTGGTTCTTAAATCGCCATCCGGGAGGAATTTTTTAAATTTAAAAATTCCTCCAGGGAAAATACGGACGTATGATAACCCTGTTGGTACAAAACATACATACTGGGGCACATCCCTTAAATCAGAACTTTTTATAGGGAACCGGTTGTTAAGATCATCACTGCTTATCAGGCTTTGGAAGAGAGTTTTTCTCCCATCTCCATTTCTGCAGCACAGGCTTTTGACTTTGATGTAGCAAGGCCTTAAATAGTTTATATTTTTATTTAGAAACTTTCAAAAGATGCCATTCCTCCCAGTTCAAGCACAATTGTCTCAGGCCTTGTCAGGGGCTCCACTTAAATTTACTCCTGCCCTTTAGGAGTTTGTAATTTACGCCAACTGAGAGTAGCCCTCATTGGAGAAGACAAATGGATAATCCTATGTGAATCACTGCCTGTTTTGTGATTCGCAGATGCTGTTGATAATGTCCCAGAAAATGTTCCTTCTAATGAAACCTTACCCCGGCTTCACCCCCTAACAGCTGAGACTGTGTTCTATATCTTACTAGATCAGATCAATGGCTGGGACAGCTCTTGCACATTTGCTTCTCTTTCAATCGTCTGGTTGGAGGTCCAGAGTAACAACAATAATACCACACGTGTTCTTACAAGCATGCACTTGGCTTCAATTGCAGTGGTACCTTGTGCTCCATACAACACCTTTCATCTTCAATACACTTTACAAAAATTAAATTAAATAATGCATTAGTTAAAGTTCATAACAGTCCATCATTTTACAAGATAACACCTTTGTCGTTGTCTACAAAACAAGTAATTTATTTTATTTATGTATTTAATACCATTACTAAATGCATCTGTTGTTATCACTAGACACAGACCCACAATAAAAGCATATCAAAACTAACAAAATAAACCAACAAGTTATGTGCTTTATATCTCACTCATTCAACACACATTCCCTCCCTCCCCCCATAACCCAACTACTTCTCAAAAGCCTGGGAAACAGTTTTTGCAGTATGTCCAGAATATCAAAGATTTATACACTTCTTATTTTTGCCTTAAATGATAAACCCCTTCGAATGACTGGCCCATAAACTTCAAAAGTTTAGAAGCATTGAATATCATATTACAGACACTAACGTGCAGTATTGCTGGTTGACCTGTACTTTTGAGGATAGTTTGTCGGTTGCTCTATTGCATATGGCAAAGGACACAATGAGACATTTACATTTCAGATTTGTGAGGTCAAATCTTCAAAGGAAGGGGCAGCAGATGCCCTTACAAAAATCTCACAGTTCTGCTTGCTAACTAAGGACTGCTGCCTACGCAGATGGGCAGGGAGGTGTGCAGTATAACTTGATTCTACTTGCAAATATCTCTTTGCATACACAAATGTGCTGTTATATGAAGAAAACAATTGCAACTTCCTTTGAAGGGGTGGCCCAAAAAATCTCTTTAGTAGAAAAGGATTCTTGACATGTGAATTATCAGAAAGCAGACCATCCACTGAGCAGCAATAGTGGATTCATATAGAATTGTGGGGTGGGGGGAAGTCTGGCACATTTTTTCTACCAGAAATCTCCATATGGGCATATAGGCTTTTTCCTTCATAAATTCCCCATTTTCCTTTATTCAGATTTGCTTCTTCTAAAAACAACTTTTGTTATTGTGACAAGGAAAGCTGGCAATTCTCACTGTTAGAAGGAAGTTACAGTATGGCTTGGATTCATACTCTTCTTGTCCGAAATGTAGTTTTAAAGAAATAGGTTTCCATTGATTCACAATGTTCATATTTCAGGTGGCAACGGAAGTAAATATCACTAGCACTTGAATATAAAAGTTTCACTGAAGAAAATAACCATTATCAGCAATCCCTCTGTGTTACTAATAGGCCTGTGTGGAATTGCCATACTGTGGTTATCATTATAGGGGCATGGCATCAGTTTTCATGCCCCTTATAATGTATGATAGTCAAATTTTATGCAAATGTTGTTTTGGCCGTGGAAAAAAAATCATAGAATGTTACACGTTTTCAGTCACAAATGAGCCCATGAAATTAAGTAAAACGTTGATGAAAAGAAACCCAAATGTCAAATTTAGATAAATAAAAAAATCTTCCAATTTCAAGTTTCACTGTGAACATTTTGAGCCTCCCTAAATCACTCCCTTAAGAAGGAGAGTTGTCTCGTGGTGTGACCAGAAGTCAGTGCTCCTGGGCTCTATTCCCAGCTTTGCCACTGACTTGCTGTGTCAACTTTAGACAAGTCGTTCGGGCCCTGATCCTCCACCACCACAGTCAATAGGAACTTTACCACTGACTTCACTGGATACAGTGTTAGGCCCTTATTGCCTGATTTGGAATAAATAAATGGATTGCCTCAATAACACTGTGTATTTCAAAAGTTTATTTCATCCTTGGATCTCAAAGTAGTGCACCAGCACTCATTATTATCTTAGAAATTACACATGAGATAAATATTACCATTCCCATTTGACAGATGGATAGACTGCAACCCACAGTGGTTACGGTCCTAATTTTCAAACAAAGCCTCCACTTTTACCGGTGCACTTGTAATAAAGTTGGGCCTACAACTTTACTATTACAGCTGATTCATGTGTTTCCTGGGCAATTTTTCAGACAAGATTGTGAATATAATAAATATTTACCAATAGATGTGGAAAATGTTGGAATTATATTAAATAGCCCCCAGACAAAACTGAAAAGGGAGGGGGAATTATAAGATTGATAGAACTTGTTTCAAGAAGCTTACCTTTTGCTATAAGAGCTGGAGGTGTTATAAAACACCAGGATAGAATGGAAAAGGAGTACCTGTGGCACCTTAGAGACTAACAAATTTATTTGAGCATAAGCTTTCGTGAGCTACAGCATTGGAATGCATCCGATGAAATGAGCTGTAGCTCACGAAAGCTTATGCTCAAATAAATTTGTTAGTCTCTAAGGTGCCACAAGTCCTCCTTTTCTTTTTGCGGATACAGACTAACACGGCTGCTACTCTGAAACCAGGATAGAATGGGAGTACTTTGCTCATTCGTTAACAGTTACTGGCCTGTAAACATCTCAAAATGTCACTCTGGGTCACTCAATGCTGTTGTGTATCTGTAAAAGAGAACTTCTAATTTCTGAAATAGTCCTGAATCATCCTGTTAAAAAAGGCAAAACTGTATGAATATGATTCAGGATCATTAATCATCTTCATTCTGCCATTGTACCAGCTCTCGTTATATGCTTTTACATGTATACAGTAGCTCATCACATTTGCTATCATTATAGAGAATCTGCAAAATTGCCTAATGAGCACTCACTACACTATCTACTTGCTATCTGTAGACAAGGTGGGAGGTTGACAGGTACAGCATTGTCAGTTGTGTTCTTGCTACCTATCAACAATGTAGTTGTTTGTTAAAGAGATAAAGTAAAAAAAAATTCCAGAAGAGTACTTATCTATAATTTTACATATTTAAACAGAAACAAAAATTAAATATGGCAGTGAATGCCATTTCTATCAAATGATTTTACAGAAATCTAACAAATGTTACTACATAAATAATAAAGGGGCTAGATTTATACAAATGTATATGCTACGCTATCAAAGAAATGCTTTTGTAATTCAGCACAGAAAAGGAGTGAAGAAGAGAAAAGATGTAATAAAATAGATGGGTGAAATCCCAAATCGACTAAATTCAATGGCAAAACTCCCATTGAGTTCAGTGGAGCCTGATTTCACCCTAGATCTATAACCAAATAAGAAACCCTTTTCTTTGACATCTGACTGGCTAACTTGTACAGTGAAATACATCTTAAGTGACCCTCAAGAAAACAATTGCTGAGCACAGGTGGCTGTTTAAGCAAAGGTCAAACAAAACAGTACTAGAAACCTTAAAATGGAGATCAGGTTTTGGGTAGCCTGCTGGAAGTGATATGTGTAGGTTTTGTATTATATTACACTTAAAATATAAGGATTTGGGGCCAAATCCTGCTTGATCTACTTGTACGAGTAGTCCTATTGACGTCAGTGGGACTCCTTGTGTGAGTAATGCAGACAGCATCTAGCCCTTCTTATACACATAAATACTTGCCAATATTTAAAAAATCCTTTATTATTTTCCATCCTAACCTTTTCTTCATATTTACTTTATAACCTAATTTTATGCACAAAGACTTACATTTTCAAAAGTGACTAGTCATTACGTGTGCCCCAAAACTGAAACACTCATAAGCAAAAATCAGTTTTGACAATTGAGTCCAAAATAGCGAGAAACTGATATAGCTGTTCTCTCAAAGAAAATGATTCACTGTTTCTATTGCTGGATTGCCAACATTTTGTTCATTGAATATTCTCAGCAGAGAGATCCAGATGAGCACATATGGTTATTTGAAAGTTTCTGTGGATTCCTTTCATTCAGTTCTTGTCAGGTGATGCCACTTATCTTTGCAGAAATCTAATTTAGGGGAAATTGGTTTTGGAGTAACATGTCTAGTAAAATGGGAAGAAAATGCATCTTCCATTAGTCAGGTGACTGAAAAGATAAACTGAAGTGTGTCTTTGCCAGTCCTCACTGTTGATGCTTTTTTAAATGGATTGATTCTCAGACAGTATGTTGCTTTTAAAAAATGTGATTTATCACATTTATCACGCTGTCTATGGAGACTTCTTAACTGAATCAAATAGGTCCAGACCTTGGATCTAAACACCACCCACTATGTGGGAAACATTGAGATTTGTGGCATAGCCCATCATTAGTTGCTATTCACTACCAGTTCTGTGAGATTTCCTGCAATGTCCCACTTTTCTGTTTTGTCTCAAAGCACTGAACTATTAGCTCCCTGCTGAGGACTTGTTGAATAATAAAACAAAATTGAATGTTACATTTAATTCCCCACACAACCCCAAGAACTAATGGAAAGGCTGCCTGATAGACAGATCACATACTGTTACAATTAATTGTTTGTTGCCATTAATTATGAGTGAGCCATAAAAGAATCAGAAGTCCAGTTCAGATAAGCCTATAAAAGATTGTGTCTTCATTTGAACTGGATGAACCTTTGGGCAGAGTCTTTCTTGTAACTCACTGTCATACTTTGGCTATGAGGAGGTTTCTAACCTGGCAGCAGAGCAGTAGTATTCTTCAGATGAAGTATCTGCAGCTCTCAGTGCCACAAGCAGAACCTTTCAGGGGGATGAATCTTTCCCCTCCTGACCCTGCAAATGCATGCATCGGAAGTGTCCATGACACTCCCCATTGCAGCAGTATGTGGAAGTACCACTTCCAGTGCTGTGTACTTCATATTTATCAGGAGAGCGGGCTGAATACTGGTTAAAGTTATTTGTGAATACATTATTCACGTTTTGAGGGGGAGAAAATGCAAATAATGTATATGATAAATACTGTCCCACCACCTAAAAAGCTGGTAAATTGCAAAAAAAAAAAAAAAAGAAAAGAAAAGTAATCACATGTAATTTATTCAACATTTGATAGAAGAAAATGTGTTGAATAAATTACTCATGGCTATTGGGCCAAATGCAGCTCTTAGTTATGCCAGTGTAAATCCAACTGGTGTAATTAAAAGCAAAATCCAGTCCATTATGCAACCAGCTCTACTTAGCAGGCACTCTGGGATTCTGTCTGGAGTGATGCCCATGAGTGCATCAGAGGAGTCAAATTCCAAAGAGCCCAAGATATGCAGATTCCCAGGGTCCCTGCACATTTTGCTTCTCAAATGTCAAGCAGTGGAGGCCTGGAGGAAGTAGTATTGTCTAATAAATAGGGCATTGAACTGAGAATCAGGTCAACTAGGTGCTGTTCCCAGCTGTCCTACTAATTTGCTGTGTGACCTCAAATAAGTCAGTTCATCTCTGCATCTGTTTCTCCTTTGTCTTGTCTATTTAGGTTGCAAGTTCTTCGGAACAGGATCGGTCTCTTGCTATGTACTTCTATGTACCGTGCCTAGCACAATGGGGCTTTGACTCCATAGGGAACTCTAGGTGCTTCTATACTACAAATAATAAACAACAAGGACCAAAAACCCAACACCACAACACAGGGAAGAGGCAGGGCTTAACTGAACTGCTCCAAAAGGTCAAAATAGGGTGTGTGCGATTAATTTGAAGTTTGAGCAAAAGTTCTGGATAGTTCCTTTTCTGGCTAAATCAATTCACTATCCTTCAATATACTAATAGGGTAGACAGTGTTTGTGACGTTATAATTAAGGGTTAGTCAGTTTTTCTTTTTAAACCACATTTTCAGCAGGGTGTCATCAGAGCATCATTCAATTCCTAAAAGAGATTTATTTTAGACAAAAAGAACAGGAGTACTTGTGGCACCTTTGTTTGTCTCTAAGTTGCCACAAGTACTTCTGTTCTTTTTGCGGATACAGACTAACACGGCTACTACTCTGAAACCTTCTTTTAGACAGTCTGCCATGGAGTTGTTTGATAACATCATCATATAGGCTGATACGCCTTGTCTTCTGTGAACCTACTGGAATCCTCACTCTGGGCCAGATTTGGTTCCTGATTAAGTTGACATTATTGGCATTATCCTAAATACATCAGAGTAACCTAGATCAGAATCTGACCTTCTGTCACATCTTCACTTCCTCTTTAATTTCTTATACTGCTGAGAGCCCAAAAAAAATTGCCCAGTAATCTGAGACTGTCAATTTTCAATGATGATGAGGTCTTGTTAAGTTTACAGACCAGTTTCTGGAAGATATTCTTGAAGAAAACTCCCCCCATACCCTTCCCCCCCCCCCCAGTTCAACAATTTTCTTGAGGATGATGTACCATACGGTGTATGGCATAGAGCCCTGTCTGTCATTGTAGTAACTAAGGCTGACCAGAAAACAAGAATTCTGTTTCATAAAAAAGAGATTTTTAAAAATTGTTCTTGTTCCATATCAGGGAAAAAAAATATGAGCTCTACTCACCCACCCCAGAGAGAGAGAGAGAGAGAGAGAGAGAGAGAAAAGCCCTCACGTGGGAGACCCAGGTTCAAGGCATCTGCTCCAAATTAGGGAGAAAGAGGACTTAACCTGGATCACCACCAGACTAATGGTGATTGCCTTTCTCTCACCAGAAATTCAATCCTGTACCTGAGAAACCTTTTTGATAAAACAGTATTTCTTAATGGAAAAATCTTTTGTCAAAATCTTTTCAACCAGCTCTAGTAGTAAGGTCTGCCACCCATGAAAGAATTAGTATTGTGTTACTTTGACAAGTATGAAAGACCTCCAATTCATTATCTCCACAAAAGCATGGATACAAAATGAAAGGTGGTCTTTTTTCCCCGCAGCAGAATAGCAGATTATTATTCTTCATCTTTAAGAATACTCTGTCTTTTATAAAAAGAACAGGAGTACTTGTGGCACCTTAGAGACTAACAAATTTATTAGAGCATAAGCTTTCATGAGCTACAGCCTACTTCATCGGATGCATAGAATGGAACATATAGTAAGAAGATATATATATATATATACACATACATACAGAGAAGGTGGAAGTTGCCATACAAACTGTAAGAGGCTAATTAATTATGATGAGCTATTATCAGCAGGAGAAAAAAAACTTTTGTAGTGATACTCAAGATGGCCCATTTAGACAGTTGACAAGAAGGTGTGAGGATACTTAACTTAAGGAAATAGATTGAATATGTGTAACAACCCAGCCACTCCCAGTCTCTACTCAAACCCAGGTTAATGGTATCTAGTTTGCATATTAATTCAAGCTCAGCAGTTTCTCATTGAAGTCTGCTTTTGAAGCTTTTCTGTTGCAAAATAGCCACCCTTAAATCTTTTACTGAGTAGCCAGAGAGGTTGAAGTATTCTCCTACCGGTTTTTGACTGTTATGATTTCTGATGTCAGATTTGTGTCCATTTATTCTTTTGCGTAGAGACTGTCCTGTTTGGCCAATGTACATGGCAGAGGGGCATTGCTGGCACATGATGGCATATATCACATTGGTAGATGTGCAGGTGAACGAGCCCCTGATGGCATGGCTAATGTGATTAGGTCCTATGATGGTGTCACTTGAATAAATATGTGGACAGTGTTGGCATCGGGCTTTGTTGCAAGAATAGGTTCCTGGGTTAGTGTTTTTGTTGTGTGGTGTGTGGTTGCTGGAGCGTATTTGCTTCAGGTTGGGGGGCTGTCTGTAAGCGAGGACTGCTCTGTCTCCCAAGAGCTGTGAGAGTGAGGGATTGTCTTTCAGGATAGGTTGTAAATCTTTGATGATGCGCTGGAGAGGTTTTAGTTGGGGGCTGAAGGTGACGGCTAGTGGCGTTCTGTTATTTTCTTTGTTGGGCCTGTCCTGTAGTAAGTGATTTCTGGGTACTCTTCTGGCTCTGTCAGTCTGTTTTTTCACTTCAGTAGGTGGATATTGTAGTTTTAAGAATGCTTGATAGAGATCTTGTCGGTGTTCATCTCTGTCTGAGGGATTGGAGCAAATGCGGTTGTATTTTAGAGCTTGGCTGTAGACAATGGATCGTGTGGTGTGTCCTGGATGGAAGCTGGAGCCATGTAGGTAATTATAGCGGTCAGTAGGTTTCCGGTATAGGGTGGTGTTTATGTGACCATCGCTTATTAGCACAGTAGTGTCCAAGAAATGGACCGCTTGTGTGGATTGGTCTAGGCTGAGGTTGATGGTGGGATGGTATTTGTTGAAATCATGGAGGAATTCCTCAAGGGCTTCTTTTCCATGGGTCCAGATGATGAAGATGTCATCAGTGTAGTGCAAGTAGAGTAGGGGCGTTAGGGGACGAGAGCTAAGGAAGTATTGTTCTAAGTCAGCCTTACAATACCCACCTGCTGAAGGGAAAAAACAGATTGACAGAGCCAGAAGAGTACCCAGAAATCACCTACTACAGGACAGACCCAACAAAGAAAATAACAGAATGCCACCAGCCGTCACCTTCAGCCCCCAACTAAAACCTCTCTTGTGGTTTAAGGGTGGCTATTTTGCAACAGAAAAGCTTCAAAAGCAGACTCCAATGAGAAACTGCTGAGCTTGAATTAATATGCAAACTAGATACCATTAACTTGAGTTTGAATAGAGACTGGGAGTGGCTGGGTCATTACACATATTGAATCTATTTCCTTACGTTAAGTATCCTCACACCTTCTTGCCAACTGTCTAAATGGGCCATCTTGATTATCACTACAAAAGTTTTTTTTCTCTTGCTGATAATAGTTCATCTTAATTAAGATGAACTTTGTGACTTTGTCCTTACCCATAACTACTTCACATTTGGGGACAATGTATACCTTCAGATCAGCGGCACTGCTATGGGTACCCGCATGGCCCCACAGTATGCCAACATTTTTATGGCTGATTTAGAACAACGCTTCCTCAGCTCTCGTCCCCTAAAGCCCCTACTCTACTTGCGCTATATTGATGACATCTTCATCATCTGGACCCATGGAAAAGAAGCCCTTGAGGAATTCCACCATGATTTCAACAATTTCCATCCCACCACCAACCTCAGCCTGGTCCAGTCCACACAAGAGATCCACTTCCTGGACACTACAGTGCTAATAAACAATGGTCACATAAACACCACCCTATACCGGAAACCTACTGACCGCTATTCCTACCTGCATGCCTCCAGCTTTCACCCTGACCACACCACACGATCCATCGTCTACAGCCAAGCTCTGCGATACAACCGCATTTGCTCCAACCCCTCAGACAGAGACAAACACCTACAAGATCTCTGTCAAGCTTTCTTACAACTACAATACCCACCTGCAGAAGTAAAGAAACAGATTGATAGAGCCAGAAGAGTTCCCAGAAGTTACCTACTACAGGACAGGCCTAACAAAGAAAATAACAGAACGCCACTAGCCGTCACCTTCAGCCCCCAACTAAAACCCCTCCAACGCATTATTAAGGATCTACAACCTATCCTAAAGGATGACCCAACACTCTCACAAATCTTGGGAGACAGGCCAGTCCTTGCCTACAGACAGCCCCGCAACCTGAAGCAAATACTCACCAACAACCACATACCACACAACAGAACCACTAACCCAGGAACTTATCCTTGCAACAAAGCCCGTTGCCAACTGTGCCCACATATCTATTCAGGGGACACCATCACAGGGCCTAATAACATCAGCCACACTATCAGAGGCTCGTTCACCTGCACATCCACCAATGTGATATATGCCATCATGTGCCAGCAATGCCCCTCTGCCATGTACATTGGTCAAACTGGACAGTCTCTACGTAAAAGAATAAATGGACACAAATCAGATGTCAAGAATTATAACATTCATAAACCAGTCGGAGAACACTTCAATCTCTCTGGTCACGCGATCACAGACATGAAGGTCGCTATCTTAAAACAAAAAAACTTCAAATCCAGACTCCAGCGAGAAACTGCTGAATTGGAATTCATTTGCAAATTGGATACTATTAATTTAGGCTTAAATAGAGACTTGGAGTGGCTAAGTCATTATGCAAGGTAGCCTGTTTCCTCTTGTTTTTTCCTACCCCCCCCCCAGATGTTCTGGTTTAACTTGGATTTTAACTTGAAGAGTGGTCAGTTTGGATGAGCTATTACCAGCAGGAGAGTGAGTTTGTCTGTGTATGGGGGTGGGGGGGATGTGAGAACCTGGATTTATGCAGGAAATAGCCCAGCTTAATTGTCATGCACATTGTGTAAAGAGTTATCACTTTGGATGGGCTATCACCAGCAGGAGAGTGAATTTGTGTGGGGGGGTGGAGGGTGAGAAAACCTGGATTTGTGCTGGAAATCACTTTAGATAAGCTATTACCAGCAGGACAGTGGGGTGGGAATAGGTATTGTTTCATATTCTCTGTGTATATATAAAGCCTGCTGCAGTTTCCACGATATGCATCTGAAGAAGTGAGCTGTAGCTCACGAAAGCTTATGCTCTAATAAATTGGTTAGTCTCTAAGGTGCCACAAGTCCTCCTTTTCTTTTTGCGAATACAGACTAACACGGCTGTTACTCTGAAACCTTAATTAATTAGCTTCTTACAGTTTGTATGGCAACTTCCATCTTCTCTGTATGTATATATATATCTTCTTACTATATGTTCCATTCTATGCATCCAATGAAGTGGGATGTATGTAGCTCACGAAAGCTTATGCTCTAATAAATTTGTGAGTCTCTAAGGTGCCACAAGTATTCCTGTTCTCTTCTTTTTGCGGATACAGACTAACACAGCTGCTACTCTGAAGTCTGTCTTTTATGAAGATGTATGTAAGTGAATGTACTATTTTGGTCTTTTTTATGAGTAAAAATATAAGTGATCCCTAAGGACTGCTAGAACAGTCTCAAAGGTTATCAACACTGTGAGACACACACACATTATCATAGAAATCTGTGAGCCTTGGTGCAGTTGGCTAATGCACAGATCTTTCTGTTCTGTATTTGTGAGTTCAAATCCAGGTTAGATTAAAAAGTAAAATAGATCTCAATGGTTTACCCAGACTTTAGTGAACATCTGTCAACATGAGAACACCACTAAGCAATTTAACATAATGAAAGGATTCTGCTAGAAGGAGCCAGAGCATTATCCTGTTAAGTATGTTTTATGTCATAGCTAAAGTATACTTGCAAATCTAGTAGTAGAAACTTGTACATGTCCTGCTGTTATTTTAGGGCTGTCAAGTGATTAAAAAAAATTAATTGTGCGATTAATCACACTGTTAAACAGTAATAGAATACCATTTATTTAAATATTTTTGGATGTTTTCTACATTTTCAAATATATTGATTTAAATTACAACACAAATTACAAAGTGTACAGTACTCACTTCATATTTATTTTTGATTACAAGCGTTTTCACTGTAAAAAGACAAAAGAAATAGTATTTTTCAATTCACCTAATAATTCACCTAGTAATGTATTGCCATCTCTTTATCATGAAAGTTGAACTTACAAATATAGAATTATGTACAAAAATACTGCATTCAAAAATAAAACAATGTAAAATTTTAGAGCTTGCAAGTCCACTCAGACCTACTTCTTGTTCAGCCAATCACTCAAACAAACAAGTTTGTTTACATTTGCAGGAGATAGAGCTGCCTGCTTCTTGTTTACAATGTCACCTGAAAGTGAGCACAGGTATTCTCATGGCGCTGTTGTAGGTGGTGTCACAAGATATTTTCTTGCCAGATGCATATGCTTCAACCACCATTCCAGAGGACATGCGTCCATGTTGATGATGGGTTCTACTCGAAAACCATCCAAAGCAGTGCAGACTGACACGTGTTCATTTTCATTATCTGAGTCAGATGTCATCAGCAGAATGTTGATTATTTTTTTGGTGGTGGTGGTTTGGGTTCTGTAGTTTCTGCATCAGAGTGTTGCTCTTTTAAGACAACAAAAGTACCATGCAAATGCCTGTTCTCACTTTCTGGTGACTTTGTAAACAAGAAGCAGGTAGCACTATCTCCTGTAAATGTAAACAAACTTGTTTGTCTTAATGATTGGCTGAACAAGAAGTAGGCCTGAGTGGGCTTGTAGCCGCTGAAGTTTTACATTGTTCTGTTTTTGAGTGCAGTTATATAACAAAAAAAAAAAAATCTACATTTGTAAGTTTCACTTTCAGGACAAAGAGATGCACTACAGTGCTTGTATTAGGTGAATTGAAAAATACTATTTCTTCTGTTTATCATTTTTACAGTTCAAATGTTTGAAATAAAAATATACACTTTGATTTCAATTACAACACGGAATACAAGATATACATAAAAATGTAGAAAAACGTCCAAAATATTTAATAAATTTCAATTGGTGGTCTCTTGTTCAACAGTGTGATTAAAACTGCGATTAATTTTTTTGAGTTAATCGCATGAGTTAACTGCGATTAATCGACAGCCCTAGTTATGCCTGATATCGAACAGTGCCCTCAATTCTTGCTCTGCTGAGAACTATAGTAAATATAACCTTAATCTACCAAAACAACTTGTATTTTGTGTCGCAGAACAAATTTTAAAAGTAATACACAGCTATAATTCAATCATAGTGCTTGACTGACGTAACAAAGAATATAGCAAAAATCTCAAAATCGAATTGTGGCCTAAGTATTCATACAAGGGACTATTGTTATTAAAAACAATTCTTAAAACGTTTAGCTGTGCAGAGAAATGAAGAAACAGGAGGACCGCTGT
Organism: Lepidochelys kempii; assembly: GCF_965140285.1. Taxonomy (NCBI): domain Eukaryota; kingdom Metazoa; phylum Chordata; order Testudines; family Cheloniidae; genus Lepidochelys; species Lepidochelys kempii. Next base: position 31,858,190 of record NC_136388.1, read on the forward strand.
TACCAAATTGTAACTAATAGCGTTAAGTTTCTGAATATAAAATCCTGACTGTAATTCTGAATGTGAAAAAGAGGAGATGGGTTACAGTCCATGTGTGACAGGGAGTCATCGAAGAAGAGGGGAGACACCTGGACAAGATGATACAAAAGAAAAAAGTGATTCCTATGAGTACACCAGAGAAACTAAACTCTAGATATCCTGAGATGGAAAAAAAATCATTTTTCTGGAATTAAAGGGGCAGAATGTTTTTCATTTGGCATTGATTAGTCTGGTAACCAGATTTCATCCTCATAAACCCACAACAGTTGAGTTCCAAATTTATTTGAATTCTGGGTGATAATATGAACTGACTAACAGAAGGATCCAGGTCCAAACACCACATGATTCTTCCACCACTGTCTATGATCCAGCTAATGTCTCCCGCACCACCTGCTGTGCTCCTCCCCTTCTGATCAATGTTCTGCTTCTACATGTAGCATGGGCATAGAGGGGAAGCAGAGCCCTGATCAGAACACAAGGAGCAGACCTGATGGTGAGGGAGCAATAGGAAGAGAGTTCAGGCGAGACAGCACATAGAGAGCAGATAGGCACATCAGTTTATGGTTACTGCCTATAGAGCACTGCCTATAGAGCACTATTCAACCTCCTTAGCAAGTACCAAAGCAAAGCACAGTACCACTCTATACTCTCAATTGCAACACTCTGCTGCCATCACTTCCTCCTCCTCAACTAACCATAGAATCATAGAAATGTAGAACTGGAAGGGACCTTGATAGGTCATCTAGTCCAGTCCCCTGCACTGAGGCAGGACTAAATATTACCTAGACCATCCCTAACAAGTGTTTGTCTAACCTGTTCTTAAAAGCCTCCAATGACAGAGATACCATAACCTCCTGAGGTAATTTGTTCCAGTGCTTAACTATTCTAACAGTTAGGAAGTTTTTTCTAGTGTCTAACCTACATCTTCCTTACTACAATTTAAGCCCATTACATCTTGTCTTGTCCTCAGTGGTTAAGGAGAACAATTTATCACCCTCCTCTTTATAAAAACCTTTTACATATGTGAGGAAAGTTAACATGTCCCTCCTCTATCTTCTCTTCTCAAGACTAAGTTTTTTCAATCTCTCCTCGAAGGTCATGTTTTCTAGACCTTTACTCATTTTTGATGCTCTCCTCTGGACTTTCTCCAATTTGTCCACATCTTTCCCGAAGTGTGTTGCCCAGAACTGGACACACTACTCCAGCTGGGTCCTTATCAGTGCTGAATAGAATGGAAGAATTACTTCTCATGTGTTGCTTACAACACTCCTGCTAATGCGTTCCAGAATGATGTTTGCTTTTTTTACACCAGCATTAGATTGTTGACCAAGATTTAGTTTGTGATCCACTATAACCCCCAGATCTTTTTCTTTAGTACTCTTTTCTAGGCAGTCATTTCCCATTTTGTATTTTGCAATTGATCATTCCTTCTTCAGTGTAATACTTTGCATTTGTCCTTATTGAATTTTATTCTATTTATTTCAGACCATTTTTCCAAATTGTCACAACCATTTTGATTTCTAATCCTGTCCTCCAAAGCGTCTTCATCCCCTCACAGCTTGGTAATATCTGCAAGCTTTTTCACTGTGCTATCTTTGCCATTATCCAAATCACTTGTAAAGCTATTGAATAGAACCAGACCCAGGATGGAACCCTGCAGGACCCCACTCAGTATGCCCTTCCAGCTTGACTGTGAGCCTTTGATAACTACCCTCTGAGTAAATTTTTCCAGTTGTGCACCTACCTTTTAGTAAGTTCATCGAGGCTATATTTCTCTAGTTTGTTAATGAGAAGGTCGTATGAGACCGTATCAAAAACCTTACTAAAGTTGAGATATATCACATCATCTGCTTCCCCATATCCACAAGGCTTGTTACCGTGTCAAAGAAGAATATTAGGTTGGTTTGACATGATTTGTTCTTGACAAATCCATGTTAACTGTTACTTTTCACCTTATTATCTTCTAGGTGTCTACAAATTGAGTGATTATTTGCTCCATCATCTTGCTAGGTACTGAAGTTAAGTATCCTAGGATGTATTTTGTCAAGTCTGCTGACTTAAAGACATCAAATTTGTCTAAGTGCTTCTTACTTGTTCTTTCCCTATTTTAGCCTCAGATCCTATTCCATTTACACTGATGTTCACTATGTTAGTCATCTGATCACTGCTAACCTTTTTAGTGAAAACTGAAACAAAAGTACAGTTCAGCCATTGTTACATTTTCTGTTATTGTCTTTCCCTCCCCATTGAGTAATGGGCCTACTCTGTCCTTGATCTTCCTCTTGCTTCTAATGTATTTGTAAAATGTTTTCTTGTTACCCTTTATGTTCCTAGCTAGTTTAATCTCGTTTTGTGCCTTGGCCTTTCTAATTTTGGCCCTGCATGCTTATGTTGTTTTTTTTTAATACATCCTTCATAATTTGTCCTAGTTTCCATTTTTGTAAGAAGATATCCTGGTTTTGCCAGCATGGTCTCTTACCATACTTCCTATCTTTCCTGTGCATTGGGATAGTTTGCTCTATTCAGCTATTTGCCCATTCAGATTTTTTCTTAATTTATAGTTAGTTACTAAATAATTAAAGGTCTGATGTACAAAACAAGTTAAGAAAATGAAAGGCAAGGGTATCTGTATTTTTCTAGGGAAAATATGCTTCCTTTACAGTAATGTAAAAAGAAAGAGGTCCCCCATGCTCACTGGTGCCTGCATTCTGTGGGAGAGTTATCACAAAAGATGTGGCTGGCATTACATGAGACGTGAGTAATTTTCAAACTTCAGTGCCTAAATTTAGACACCTAAACAAGTGGTCCAGTTTTCAGAGGTGCTTCATATTCGCAGCTTTCACAGAAGTCAGTGGAGGTCTGTTGTGTGCAGAGCACCTTGGCCTAATTTGGATTTATGGGGTGCATATTAAAAAGTAACTAGCAATTCTGGACCCCTCAGTAGGTGTCCAGTTTGAGCCATCTTAATAAAATACAGGGCAGGAGCTCAGCACGTTCTGATAATCTGGCCCTTTACTACGGTCTTAAATTTGGCAGTGATAAACAGAGGCATGCCAAATCAAGAATCACATTTGAAAACGTAGGCCTATGGTCCTAACTTTAGACACCCAAGTTTAAATACTTTGCCTAATTTTTAAAGTGAACTTAAGTTACAATTAGATCACTGAGAATGAATAAAAAATAGTCCAACCAACTCAAACGTCTCTAGCATTCATTTGTTAGGTTGACTTTTTTTAGAATATTTGTTTAACTTCTATTTTTCTGGTACATGTTTTTTGGAAAATCCTGTATTGCTGACTCCAACAACCTACTATTTTAGCTTTCAGCTTCAGGTGCATCTATTTGGGAATCGGCAGGGGGGAGACGTAGGGGACGGACAGTTACAGACTTAGAAAAGCAGCCACTTTATTCAGAAGGTGTATGTTCCACACACTTGCTGTTTCAACTCAATAACCACTCAGTGTGACTGGAAAATAAAGCTTTCTGCCTAAGGGCCCAAATATATGAAGTGCCTTGCAAAAGACACTAGCACCTCTCAGGATTGGGCTGTACAGCAGAAAATGTTTGGATGCAAGGGAGGCGCAATTCACAGCACCCAAAGTGAGGGAAAATGTAGTCGTTTGCATGATTAAATTAATCCTTAATTTGAAAATGTTAATAAGGAAATTCCATAAGTACATACATTAGGGTATACAATTTTGCAAGTAAATGGTTTCTAATTCTAGGTACTAGAATATTTAATTACTATATATTGTTTTTCTATCATTTTTCCTTGGGTACTATCCATTGTCTCTTTATTCTGTTATCTAGGTATATTTATTACATGTTTTTGAGTATTTGCTGACATGATTTGCATAGATGCTTCGCATGAGTTACTGTTTCTATTACTGTTTTTCTCTGAGGAAATAATGTTCTCTGAAGGGATGTAGAGTTGAGCTAAACTAAAGTGTACATTATGTTTCAAGTGTATTTAGGACTGGAATTTTGTTTCATATAATAGCTGTTTCATATAATAATTCATGATTTATAGGGTAAGGTCAGAATAAAAAAATGCAGCCACTGAAATCAAGGGCACTCTTTCAGCGCACTCAGCTGAATCTGGTAAAAAAAAAAAAAAACCCACCATACCACAATCATAACAGTCCAAAAAGAAAGAGTTCAAAAAACACAAAAAACTTATCGACATTAGGCTCACAGCTGCTATTGTGATAGGGCCATCTCAGTGCTTGGATAGGTCTATCTTTAGCGGCAGATTCTCAAACACTTATGTCAAGTAGCACTTACAAAAGTGAGTCACCCTATTGACTTTAGTGACATAATTCAGGGTGAGTAAGGGTACAGAATCTAACCCTTAATCCATTACACAAAGATCTCAGATACACAAGAAAACCTGAGTACCTTCATTTTAAGGTGACTATGTAAAGACCATTAAAATCAACCTTCAGTTAACCCACTGGCACTGCTTTCCCTGACCAAAGTCCCTTATGTTCATAGTCTCCAAACTCTGGTGGGGTTCAGATCTTGATCCAAGCACTGTAGTTGGTTACAATCTCTTCTGCAGGCCAAACCAAAATCTCACACAAACATCATCCAAATCCAAACACTCTTGAACTCTAGGAAAGACAGGTGTCTCCAGAGGTGGATCTATACTTTATAACTTAGGTTGATGTACACAAACACAGTTTTTGCATGGGCAAATAGGTCCATGTGGAGTTTTTAGAATGCAATATTAAGAGTACTTTTAAAAGTGCATCTTAAAAGTCTCTTTCTGAAACACATGAGGTTTCCTGGCCAAGATGAATGTCTCAACCCCTAGGCGTTATTCCTGCAAACTCTTATTCAGACCAATAGTCCCATTTTTTTCAATAGATCTTATCAATGGGAATAACCCTGGAAATAACTTTGCAACATTAGTCTCACAGTTCTTCTTCTTCTGCCTAAAAGGAAAGTGGCTTCACTAACTTTTAGTTGTTTGGATGGAGTTTAATTATCCATTATTTTAAATACTTCAGACCAGACTGTGTTTGGCTGCATGGATTGTAATTTAATGGGGAAGGAGATTTCGCTCCCCTTGTGGAAGTTGAACCATTGGGGCACTATCTGTCTCAGAAAGATCAGAAAATCATTCTGAGTAACGTAAATGTACTTTCAGTCCAGTTCTATGCACTAGTCACAGTAGTTTGTTTAACAGACCAATTCTTCTAAAGGAAAGATACAGAGTGGCCATTTTTATACCCCAGATTCTATGGTGCACTTTAGTTTCTTTCCAGTAAGGGACTCCAAACAGCAGCAACTGGGCCCTGAACAGCCTGGGAGGTACTATTAAGGAGCACTTTCAAACATTTCCTTAATTAATAAGCACACATTTGTTATGAGTGTTCTATGTCTGTCTATATGTAGTTAATAGATGAGGTGACAATAACTGATGCACAAGAATATGCAGCATAGTTCCTGGGTTTTGTAGGCCGAGTAAAACATGCATTGCAGATGGCCATCTTTCTGCAGAGCCTTCTATCAGTTCTTAACGCACACTTAGAGAGGCCACCGTCCTGCATGTGCCAGGCACAAGTTGGTGCTTGTGCTAATGCCGCTGCTAATGCTACCTTCCCCAAAGTTAGCTGGGGTGAGAAGGGGCAGGGAAGCCATGATAGAGCACTTCAGGCACAGAGGAGCATGATGCTCCACCTTCTTAAGGAGTGGAACAGCAGCTGCACTCCCTCAAGCACCAAGAAGCATTTTCCCTGCTTCAGCTACAATACCTCCCACAGACTGACACATTGGTCCTGCTGGGGAAGTGCAACTTTACAGAGCCTTCAACACAGAGCTATGCCTTAAATGGCCTCCTCCTAGTGAAACACTGGTGTGCAGTGAATTTGAGTGTGGGAGTTGCTTGAGTGTGATTGAGTCAACACAGGGATCTCATTTGTCAGTGTCCAGGCAAGTATTTGTGTAATTCTTTTGTTAATAATATAGTGTGCGCACATTCCATTTCTTCCACATTTCTGAGATACGCATCAGGAAAATAGTTATTCAGCCAAATGCTGACATAATAAGCATCTCAGATCCCTTGTCACAAAGAAATAAGGTTTCAGACAAACAATAAATAAAAGATTCAGAAAATGTGTGGGTTTCTCTTCTGGTTCTTAAAGAAACCTCAGTACGTAATGGATACACACCCTGATGTGGGTGTCTATGAAGCCAGCATGTGGAATTCACATACATAGCCTCTTTGAAGCTTTGGCTTTGGGAGTTGAGTATTTGGAGTGTTATGAAAAAGCATTGTTAAAACAAGGGTAAGTGTAATGGGGTTTAGTACTGGTGGAAGTGAAAACAGTGGTCATGTATTTAAAAAAGGAATTGAAAATGTATGTCTCAGTGTTTACTTAGATTAGAGTAGTTTGGGAAAGGGCTGTTTTTAAAAAAAAAATTGAAAGCACTAGAGGAGCACATGATTTTACAAAATAAAATAAATCCCTTTGTTTGGTCTTTGTGCATGTTTTGCATGTTGACCTTGAAGGACATGTTGTTGTTGTTTTTTAAAAAGCAGCCAGTTTTCTAAGTGAATTTTGACCGTGTACATCTGCTCTTAGAGACAAATTCTGCTCTCATATCAGCACAGCTGATTTCTGCTGATATTGTGCTGTCCCTTCATGTGTTGAATTGGAAGTCATTATGGAATATCATTTGTTATCACTGTGCAGTTCTGACAGCAGAAGTTTGCCTTCCTATTCTAAATCTAAATCTGGGAATTTTACACTCTTTAGGGATATGCCTTGGTGCTCTAAGTGCCAGCTGTAAGGACTACTGTATAGTGAAAATATCCATTAACAGCAAAGGATTGCTTGCTAGCAGATATTTATGAAAACACTGTAAAAGAAACAATCTGTGAGTGTATGACCATAGGAAATGCACCTCAGGAGTTTGATTTTATTTGAATGCTTGCCTTAAAAATATAATTCCTCAGCTGGTATAAATCAACTTAGTTCCATTACGTCAATGGAGCTCCACTGATTTAGACCAACTGAGGAGTCACCTACCCCATATGCAGCACCCAGTTTAGCAAGGTGCTGGGACGCTTCAGTCTTCAATGGAAATTGAGGGGTCAGGAGCTCCTAAGAGGCTGCCAGCACCTTGGAAAACTGGGCCATTTGATGTCAAATTGGCACTTTTGGACACATCTGTATTAAGGAGACAATGTGTCGATCTGACCATCCAAGTGTGGCAGATGAGCATTTTGCTATGGTGCCCAGGTTTGAAAACTGGGTCCAGACTGGTTCCAGTGGTAATTACTGAGTACTTATATTACTAAGAAAGTAGCACAAAGATCAGGGGTTTCAAACACGCGGCCCGCAGGCTTATTTTCTGCAGCCCGCCAGCTCCCCACGTCCCTTCCCCGCCCCCAGCGCTTACCTAGAGCGGCTCCAGCCTGGCGCGCACCGGGGGCAGGGCTGGCTCCCTGCATGCCTGCCCTGCCCCCATGCCGCTCCGGGAGGCAGACAGAAGCTGGGGGGCCCAGGGGTCTGTGTGTTACCCTTGCTTCGAGGTATAGGTAACACAACTCAGTGAAGTGCCACCTTAACTACAGAAGGTATTGATAATGTTTTCTGAATCAAGTGTGGCCATTTTCACCAAACTATTTACTAAAATTTAAAACTATATCATTTAGCAAAGGGGAAGGTTAAATTTTACCCTTAACATCTCAAACAACAAAAAGTATCTCACCTGCTTTCTCATTTGATGATTCTGGTTCATCAGTGATGTGCTTCCAAAATTTAATTAAAGGCTTCCACAAAGATAAACCCCCATGTCTTAGGAGTGCATGTACCCTCGGAGAAGAAGTGTGAAGGATTGAGGAATAGATTAGTTTAGTTTATTTTTTCTTAAATGGGAAAACACTTCCTCATAATAATAAACAAGTAATGAATCACTCAACTTCCTAGTCAGTGCATTTCCCTGGAAGTGTTCATATTTTGCTTCTGAAAAGTACACTGAGTATAGACCTGATCCTGCAATATAATCCATGTGAATACCCCCCACACACACACACAGAGCCCCATTGAAGTCAACTGGACTCCAAATGAGGGTAAAATTGCACCTGTAAAGATCAAGCCTGTATTGATAGTAAAACATAGATTTCAATGTGCGTGATTTAAATGGAATGAATCTGGCCTTTTACACTCAAATAGTCTCTCCACATACAAGTTGGTGGGTAGATGTGTGCTAATAGGCAGAATTCAATTTTATATATATATAATTTTGACAGATAATAGCAATGTTTATTTTTAAAGCATTTTTCTATTTTTATCTATTTAAATTTTCACAATTGTGGGAAAATGGAGTGGGGAGGCAGACAATTATTTAAGGACAGAAAATATTGAGGTTCCAAACATTAAAGATTTATAACTATTAAGACTCAAATTGTCAACATCACATGGCAAAACATACAAAGTAAATATAGTTAAATCAAACTCTAAGTTCTTAAACAGCTTTTTTTTAACCTTTCCTGTCTATAAATTTTGATTATTATAGATGGAAATATTTTTTCATTGGTTTCTGTGAATGCAATGAAATCATCATTTACTGATAAATATCTAATCCTTCCAAGCCTAACTAGTAGCTATCTTATGACCTCTGATATGCACAGGCAGTTCCTACTGACTTCCTACAAGAGTTAATGGGAATCCTTCACACACTTGCCAAACCAGCATACCCATGAGAAGGTACGACTTCCTTGGTTCATCTGTGTTACCACACTTAGCTTGGCACATGGGTTTCTTTTACTACTTCTTGCACACGTCACCCCTTTTTATAATACAGTTTATTCACTCAGAAATGAAAATATAGAACCAATTCTGAAATTCTAATGCAGCTTGGGGAAAAACTATTCTGCTCAGCTAAATTTCTGGAGGCTTTTCTCTTTTGCAAACTTATTAGTACTCTTGTACGCCAGAATTGCTAGCAGGTCACATTTCTGTTTGACAGAAAATCCTTGTTAGGGAATGGAATCTTGAGCTAGTGTTGGTGTTTTATAAATTGATACCAATTACAGAATATGCTCTTTCATTCTTCTTTTCTCACAAAAACAAATGTAAAGCATCCTACCTTTACAGGGGCTGCATAAAACAATTTTCTAAGAGGGTGTTTTGCCTGTGGTTTAAAGTATAACCTGGAGCAACATAAATCAATACTTTAGCTGGCCAGATATTAGACTTTGTGGTATAGTATGTGCCATTACAGAAGCACGCAGATTAAATGGAAAATAAATAGTACATTGATTGTTTTTATCTAACTTTTCTCTTTAGGCTGAGAAAAACATTGTTTTAATGTGCTCTGCTTCAGTCTCACTGCTTCAACTGCATTATTGTTTTAGTCTGTAAATTTCTACAAACTAGCTTCCCATCCTCTTTTTATGAAATCTTTATACTTTCTTCTTCTTCACCATTCCTTCCCAGTACAGTTTGCATTAACTTACTTATGATTAAAGGTTACAATGCCCTTGTAAACACCAGCCCTTACTAAAAGACAACACAATTAATTAATTAATTAATAGGATCCATTAGTCGAATGACAATTATCTGAGCACTTAAGTCAATCCAACATCTCACTGTGGAACCAACCCAGTACCCGTCATACAACCTTGTTACGTGGGCTGAATATGGGGGAGACAAACTAAGGAACAGCAACAGATCCTCTCTACAGCCACCGTGGTACCTTCAGGGCTGCTATAGCCCCATGCTACGTCATTCTTCTTCCTTGAGGAAGAATGGCTGAGAGATTCCTAAAAGAAAAGGAGTACTTGTGGCACCTTAGAGACTAACCAATTTATTTGAGCATGAGCTTTCGTGAGCTACAGCTCACTTCATCGGATGCATGCCATGGCCATCCGATGAAGTGAGCTGTAGCTCACGAAAGCTCATGCTCAAATAAATTGGTTAGTCTCTAAGGTGCCACAAGTACTCCTTTTCTTTTTGCGAATACAGACTAACACGGCTGTTACTCTGAAACCTGAGAGATTCCTGTAGTTATTCTATCTTTATTCCTTTTACTTCCTGTCTCCCTCCTTCCCTGGACACTGATGCACATGGAGACTTTGCCATGACAGGCTTCATGGTGCAGACCCATGATGGGCCCATGGGATGAACAGATCCTTCACCCCTCATCCCGAGCATCAAAATGCAAACAGTTTGTCTACATGTATGGCCAACTACATCCACAGAGGGAGGGCGGAAGGATTTGCCCCTCTGAGAACAACCTATGCCTCAATGTCATATTATTCAGGAATTTTCAATTTCAGCCCAAATAAAATTCAGATAAGCTGCTGTGATTGACAGTGACATACTAAAATTCATTGCAACCAGCTTCAATATCAGATAACATAGAGCAACAGAGAGAAAATCGGTGCATTAATACCCAGAAGCGAAAGGGAAATTCATTTTGAAGCATGCTCTCTCTCTCAGGGAGAAGAAGTCTTGAATAGGAAAATTCAAGTGACAACAAAATGAATGGGAATAAAAGTTAAAATATTTTAGTTCTGTACTAATTCTTGGGAAGTTATTCTTTCTTTGCTGTTTTTAGGTTTGATTAAAATATAAGAATATAAAATAAAAAAATGCACATGTATTTGTGTTTTAAGACCAATTTTACACATGCTTTAAACAGACCCTGATTAAGCAATGTGAAAACTAAAGTCTTTTTAAAATACTTAAGGGTTATAATACATGCAATAATACTTTTATGGGAAAGTCCTAAGCGTTTAACAGAAAAGGAGAAGCTTTTTATAGGTTTTGCTCGACCATTTGCTAGACTTTAACATGAAATGATAGAGCAGGTACTATGTTGCAGTGTGGGAGGTTTAGATTGGATATTAGGAAAAACTTTTTCACTAAGAGGGTGGTGAAACACTGGAATGCGTTACCTAGGGAGGTGGTAGAATCTCCTTCCTTAGAGGTTTTTAAGGTCAGGCTTGACAAAGCCCTGGCTGGGATGATTTAACTGGGAATTGGTCCTGCTTTGAGCAGGGGGTTGGACTAGATAACCTTCTGGGGTCCCTTCCAACCCTGATATTCTATGATTCTATGTTTTGAGGGTAGCTCAAAAACCTTTGTAAAGATCTCATTCCTTATTATAATTGCGCACACTAAAATTATGTTAAAGGAACATTATTAAGGTTGCAAAGTGAAGCACTCAAAAGTTAGGAAATGCTATAATTAAGGTTGCCTGTGAAACCTTAATTCTCACTCACACACACACCCTTATATCTGTGCATTATGATAAATCTTTAATTACATGACCACATACTCTTTTTTTTCCCCTCAGAACCCCTAGTCTGACCCCCCTTCTGCTCATGTCCCTTCCAGCATGTCCCTTTGCCCATCCTTTCTCCACCACCCTGACTCCGTGTCCTAGTGCCAAAATCTGCATTTGGACTCCCAGTCTGAGTACCAGCCTTCTCCTCTCCTTGGCTCCTACTCCCACTCCTACCCATCCCCCCCCCAGGCTCCTTATCCCAATCTCAGTCTACTCCCTCCCCCACATTGCCTGGACTCCCTATCCAAATTTCCTTGCACAGACAGAGCCAGTCTTCCCACAATCCCCAGGCTCCTCATCTGATCTCAGTCTCCCCCCACCCCATACTATCTCTGGGGTTGCCAATTTCGGTTGGATGTATTCCTGGAGGTTTCCTCACATGACAATCTTTAATTAAAGATTAAGCTTTAATTCCTGGAGACTCCTGGACAATCCTGGAGGGTTGGCAACCCAACTATCTCCCAATGGGAAAGTTCCCATTGACTTTAATGGTATAGGATCAGGGCCTAAACCACTTTTGTGCTGCAGTTTACCTATTTGTTAAATAGAGATAGTGATTAGAACTAGTCAGACCAAATGGATGATGGGGTAGGAGAGGGAAGTTGCAAAAGTTTTCATCCTTTTTTCCATAAGTGTTCAAAATTTGAATTTTATTTTTTTACCAGCTCAAACAACCTTCGCTACTTTCCTGCTACACAGGAGCATTATGAGACAAAATTCACTGTAGTCTGTAAAGCACTTTGATGCCTGCTGCTGTTAGCACTTTTTACTAATGTGGCTTGTTCTATTACTGTATATACACTGCCATGGAAATATTTAATTTCCTGGAAACATGTTTTAGTCCAACACACATGACAGGCTGTAATACAGCGCTGAACACAACGGGGCCCTCGTCCGTGGCTAGGGCTCCTAGGCAGTACTGCAATACAGATAATTAATTGTACTGGAGGCTTATAGCTGACTTCCTCACCCATGCTGAGCCTATTGCTCTGCTCCCACAATGCCACATGTAACAAGGCAGGGCTGCTCCCAGAAGAGCCTTTGGCAGTTTTATTTCTCCAACATGAGCAAAACAAACAAAAACAGTCCTTCAGCTCTCACTGCACTATAACTCCCAGAGGATTTTTCCCCTTTGCGCCTCTCAGGATGACACTTCCTCCCCTCCCAGGGACTCTGGCAGTCCTGTTGCTCCTGTGCTCTGTTCCTGAGCACCGCCCCCGCAGGGCTTTTCACGGTGAAGGTCCTTCTCCCAACAGTTTGGTTCAAGTTCTCACTGCCTCCCATCCCCGGCAGTCCTGCTCTAGCTCCTAACTCACAAGATAGTGTTCACTCTTCCTCGGGCCCAGGTGCCCTCTTTTAAAGCCTAGTGTGGATCAGCTGATATGGCACAGGTGCACTTGCCCTGCTCCCTTTTAGAGGGCCAGTGTTACAAAGCTTGCCGGTTTTTGGTCACAGACAACAGTTTTACTTCTGTTGCCAAACCTTTACTTATTTAAAAATGAAAACTCTCCAGTAAAGGCTATGCAATAGAAAGCAAAACAGAGCAATGGGGTAGGGTGGAAAATGTTATATGTGACCGGCATGTCAACCTCAAGGCCAAAGAATAATTTTTCTGAGTCTGTCAGATGCTAGGGATGGAATCTGAACATGATCCAGTTCTGCAGAGCGTGGATGTGGGGGCCAAGTTGTCTTGGTTGACTCAGTGCTCAGAGTGGCTCTGAGCTGTAGGAACAGTTAAAAATAGGGCTCTTCCTGACAAGCAATCCTCATTTATATAGATCCATCCAGGTTATCTGAAAATGACATATGGGGATCTCTGGCAGCGTCAGGTCCAGGTGGTGTAGCATTAGTTCACTCTTCCATATTACCCTTCGACAAACAGAGGGCTGCCTTACAGTTGCAAGAGATGACCTGTAGTCATTCTTTTCTTGCAGGAAAAGTTTTCTGCTTGCCTCACAAGATAAGATAATGTTCCAAAGAGATGCTCCTTTCAAATAAAGTTATGATGTCCAAGCAGATGCCTGCAATTAAATTTTTCCACGTGTTGTGTGACCATATGTCCTGTCTTGGCCGGGACAGTCCTTTTTTTAAGTACTATTCTGGCCGTTCCAACTTCTTCGGAAAAAGTGGGCATTTGTCCCAGTTGCTCTTGCCAACTTGATCAGTCAGCAAGAACAAACGGGACAAATGCCCACTTTTGTCAAAAAAGTTGGGTGCCGGGGGAGTGAGTGGCAATGCCAGCCCCATGCAGAGGGTGAAGGCAGGGCTCGGGTGGGGGGCAGGCAGGGCTTGGGCAAGCAGCAACCCCAGCCTCGCGGGGGCAGGAGGGCTCAGACAAGCAGCTCTGGCCAGCCCTGCACGGGGCAGGGAGAGAGGTGAGAGCTAGCCCCACGTGATGTCCTATTTTCCTTTGGGAAATATGGTCACCCTATCCATGTGTCACGTTCTGCTCACTGTATACTTCATTGACATCATGTAGTCTATTCACATGACTAGGGCAAGCACAATACTGGCCCTTCAGAGGTGCCCCATCAGTAATACAACTTATCTATTCTGTATGTGTATATTCACTTTCACATCCCCTTTCCACTGCCAGAGCAGCATAAATAGGTTCTAGGGTAAAGGGTTCTAGCCTGGGAATTATATCAGATGAGCATAGATAAAAGGCCTTGGAGCTCATTATTCAACACCTTGAATTATCCAACCCCCAAGAATTTTTTAAGATTCCAGTTTGTTTATTTGCAGTTTCTGTCATAATCTTGTTTCCATATTAGTGTAATTAGTGAACAAGAACTCCAGTGTATCACACACACACACTCATTCTTACAGGAAAAGCAATTTCACTTCTTACTAGGCACTATTATTGAGCATTAACCTGACTGTTAAGGAGCCTGTATTTTAAGGGTTACATATTCCAATTTAGGTTTCCTTTAAAACATTTTTCTGCAATTATATGTCATTTAAAACTGCTGATTATTGATTGATTTTTCTTTATTCATCTTGGTCCCAATCTGAGAAATGAAATCATTATTGACATAAATCTGTCTCACTAATGGCCCCACATTGAGCAGATTGTAAAAATGTTTACAGATACAGTGTAATAGTTATACCAGGTAGATAATATTATGGCACTCTTAATCCAATATATGGTGATAATACAGTCATTTGCAATGAAAACAGTTGTTTAAAGGACAGATTCACATGGACCATATAAAGGTTTGTATCTATCTACAATAATACAATTAACCTACTAAAAGCGACATGAATTAATTTAAGAGTCAAAGAATGAAGAGTCTTATGCATTGGGGCAACTCAGGAGTGTGCCCCCTAGGACACAGGGAAACTAGGTGCCTCATATTCCCTGAGAAAATGGCAACTGTGCTCCAGTACTGGAAGACCTTTCCAGCAGGTCTATGGTCAGATGACAACAGAGGGAGCCTGGATAGAAAAACTGTGCTCCAGTCTCCAGGTGCAGATAGGGGTCAGATACCATGGTGATAGAGACTGGACCTAGATAAACAACATGTGGGAATCTGCATGAAAAACAGTGGAGTCCTAAAATCTTCCCGTTTTGTAAAATGTGACACAGGGCAGGAATTCAACAGTTCTGAGGATTAGTAACATTTAAGTCATTACTATCTGATGGCTTGTTTGATGGACTTTTCTCCTTGAGAGGCACGTGAAAGGCATTGCTTTCATCAAGTATAGAGATATGTGATCACAAACAAATACCAGGGAAAAAATGTTATCTGAACATTTTCAAACAGGCAAAGAGTTTCATTTCCTGTTTGCAGTGAACATTTGGGTCCGTTCTTATTTCCCAATGAGGGGGATGATTCCTATAAAAACTGGGTTTAATTTGGAGGCAGACAAGAGAACATTAGAAGCATTCCCTGGTTTCACTCAGGTCCTTTCAATGGGTACACACAACACCACTGTCAATTCTTGGATAGTCAAAGGAATAATCATCATTTAGAAATCAAAGTACCATTTGTGTCAGTTTTAAGACCGGGCTCAAAGCTCATGTCAGCTGAACTCTTACACTAATGATGCAACAGTAAATAATCGTGACAA
This sequence comes from Lepidochelys kempii, assembly GCF_965140285.1. Classification (NCBI taxonomy): domain Eukaryota; kingdom Metazoa; phylum Chordata; order Testudines; family Cheloniidae; genus Lepidochelys; species Lepidochelys kempii. The sequence goes on from NC_136388.1 coordinate 31,873,610, forward strand.
ATTGAAGGTTTAATGTAAGAATGAAATTACAGAATGATTCATTACCTTCCTTTCCTGTCCTTTCCTTTTCAGCAACCAGCAGAGTAGCTGTTGCAGCTAATGTCAAGCGGCTGGCATCATTCCATTGCTTCTACACCCCCACACAAACAAATACTCGCACACTTGATTCAAGGAATTTTATTTTTCAGTGATAAAATCTTATCATGAAACACAGCTTAATTTGCTGTCTAGGGACTTTATTTAATGAAAAGGATAGAACCGGGTCACATTTGTTTGTGCTAATAATATTTTTCAAAGGTTTTAATAGAAAGTGAATCTTGCCATCTTCTCAACAGATTGGTTTAGGATTAAGTTATTTGCATTCACAGACTGTAAAAGTGTGATGCATGAAGTGAATTTAGGAGCATATTCTCCACTCAGTAAGCACATATAACTGGTATTGATGCTACAGGAAGTTCACAATGAGAGGGGCATAGAGCCCTTAATCCATAATTGTTTGTGTTTTCACAAAACTCAGCCTAATTAAGGCTGGTGTCTCTTTCAACCTTGCCACTCAAAAGCAAAGAATTAATCACAACAGTTTTTTAAAAAACAGTGAAGAATGGTCCCTCACACACACACACACACACAAAAAATCTGGTGGATAAGAGCAATGTAAATTAGTCATAGTTAACATTAGTGGCTGGGCTTTTCAGCAGGAGCTGCTGAAGTGTGCAGCACTTTTGAAAATCAGGCTACTTATTTAGGTGAATAGCTATGGATGTAAGAGCCTATTCAGAATCCATGTTGGAAAATCGTAACCATTTCCTACAGGTATTTGAAATCAAAACCAAAGAGAACCAGAGGGAGAACTGTTTACACATTCTCAGAAAAAGAACAGTTTGTAAAATAATCTAGTGACTGAAGGAAGGAAATGGGAAGCAGGAATCCTGGCTCTGCTATTTACTTGCCATGTAGGTGAGTCACAACCTCTGTTCTACAGCTTACGCTTCCATAAAACAAGGATACTAATATGGTATTTAACCTGCTTCACAGGGATGTTGTGAAGTTTATTTATATTTGTAAAGCACTTTGAGGTACTCATATGAAATGCATGATAGAAGTGCAAAGTACAATTATATCTGACAATTTTTCAATATAGATAAAAATCTATTGGTCTGTGTTGGTGTTTATCACAATAATGTCTGACTACTTATATAAAAACCATATAATGTATACAATGGAAGTTATCTGAAGTAAAATTAGTGTTGTGACTAAAGACTGGACAAACCAATTTGGATAAAATAAGAACAGACACAAACAAATAGCAAAACTTTAAACACGGTTGAAATTTAAAAACATTTGTTAACTTATTTCCAGTTTATTTTGATTTTCACATGCTTTTCCACTTCTAGCCTCTGTAATTTAGGAGCATATTCTCCATTCAGTGAGCACAGATAACTGGTATTGATGCTATTCCCCTGTCTGGAAGTACAGTGCACCTGATGTACTGATATAATTTCATTTTTCCCCTATAGAGTTACTTCTTATTTGCCCTGGTATAAGTGAGAGGAGAATCAGGTTTGTGTGTTTATGCCTCTGGATACCATGAGCAAGGTTGCTCTTGTTGTGTGTTCAGCCTGATCAGAAGCAGGAATTACAGGAAACTTCATGAGAATCCTGTTCCTGCAAGATTTCAAATCCTACTTTTTAGTTTTCTCTAAATCTTCTGTAAAATCCATCTCCTTTGTATCTAAGAACTTCCCAACAAACTGGACCTGCATACTGAGGCCCACAGTGGACTTCATGGATTATTCTGCTCTTTATCCTCCCAAATTCTCAGCAGCTCTGTGTCGGGTATACAGGTTTTGTTGTTGATTTTTACATATGAAAATTGACCAGTTATTGTGGGAAAGTTCCGTCAGTACATGGATTTTGCAGTGTGTTCTCAAGGCAGCCAGACTCTGGGTCCTTCTAATCTCCTTTTTCTGGTAGCTCCTTTCACAGCTGAGCCCAGTGAATCAGCATTGCTTTATATCTAGCTCTTAGCCCTTTGTCCTGGGCCGCTGCCTTAACAGATTCTCGATTGCTGATGGAGTTGGAGCCTGACTAGAGCAGATTGAAAGTTTTCCATCAAAACTGTTTTTCAACAGAAAATTGAGTTTTGACTAAATAACGTTTTTGTCCACAAAGAAATGTCTGCTTTCCACAGAAAATAGTGACTTTTCAGTGACAACCCAAAACAGCTCAAAACTGACACATTTCTAGCTGAAAAATGTAACATTTCCATTTGTAAATGCCCTGCTTGGAAGCTGTAGCTGTAGCAGTAGCATGCTCCTCTTCTCCTGAATAGGCATCTCCAGGGCCCAGCAAGAGGGGAGAACGTGGTCTATTATTGGAGACGTAGGCCAGTAAGGACCTCAGCCCATAAAAGAGAATGGGAGCATGAGACACCTACACTGCAAGACCCATGAGGCATGGCGGCAGCATTTTACAAGTAGAATTTTTGGGGTTTCAATCATAAGGTTTTAGTTTTCAGACAAAACATTTTGGTTTCCAATTTTTTGCCCAAAAGTAGAAAATTTCCATGGAAAATTCCAACAAAAATGATTTTTTTCCCTTTTTTAAAATTTGAGTGGAAAATTTTAATGAAAAAAAATTTCTGCCCAGCTCTAGTCTTGACCATTTTTTAAAAAAAAAAAAATGAGGACTTGAAACCGATTTGGACCCAGTGAGGGGACTGGAGTACACTGGCGAGGCACTCACGACAGCCCACACCATTGTGGCGGGTTGCTGCATTCTGCACATGCTGGAGTCTGTGTGTTCCTTCCTGATACAGAGAATTATCATAATCTAGTGTGATGGTGACAAAAATGTGGCTCATAGTGGACGTTTGTGTCTGTGTGTGTGTGTCTGCCCACAGAGTGGGAGGGGCTCCCTTACTGATGCTCCCAGGAAGAGTTCATTTATCTTTTGAAAAAAGTTGTGGTGGTGATGCCACAGCTGTGAGGGTCCTGCTGCTGGGCAGTATAAATGTTATTGTCTGGAGAAGGGAGCTGTTCCCAGGTGCTTCTTCCCTGGGGACTGAGGAAAGGCAGTTTGGGCACACTCCCAGTGGTGGTACTGATAGCAGTTCAATTCATTTGGATAAGGGTTCAGATACATATTTGAAGTTGGAGCACTTATTCAAACTGAAGTGAACTTCTGACTCTTCACCCATCGCTAATTTACCTAGCCCGTGTACAATGCTTCCCTTGTGCACTCCAGAATATCTTGCCCTTACACACTAATTACATGTGTGCATGTGGAGGGAGCAGCATATTGGAGTCGAAATCCTCTATCTGGATCTCAGAGTTGATTTTCCCAATGTCAGAAAGAAGGGGAAATGGTCCATAGCCCTAATTGTACCACTTGCTTATGTTAGATGCAGGAACAAAAACAAAACTAATTTAAAATCTATGTAAATGGTTTACCCAAAGCAAACTCTATGACATCCTAAATGAGTTAAATGCTCTCTCCATTCTGTTGTTGACAAACTTGAAGCTAATGATCATAATTGAGCACAAGAGCAACAGAGCATTGTCAAACTCATTCAGGAAATGCAGATTCACAAACAAAGATAATGAAAGATTTATTAAATGGGTACAGAACAGAGAGGAGCTTAGATGATGTGCTTTCAAAAATGTTACTGAATTGAGTCAAGCAGAACAAAATAACCAGAAGACAGACAGACATTAGCAAGTGTAGTCACCCAGGCATAACACGTGACAACTGGCCACACAAGAAAGGAAGAAATACAAAGACAAATTGTTTTCAGAAGTTAACTAATTAATTCATAGAGTCATTGAGTTTAAGTTTAAGGCCAAAAGGAACCATTATATCATCTAGTCTGACCTCCTCTATAACAGAGCCATTAGATTTCACCCAGTTACCTCTGTATTGAGCCCAATAACTTGTGTTTGGCTAAAGTGTATTGTTGAGAAAGGCATCCAGTCTTGATCTGAAGACATCAAGAGATGAAGAATACACCACTACCCTTGGTAGTTGTTCCAGTGGTTAATCACCCTGACTCTTAAAAGGTTGTTCATCTTTAATTTGAATTTGTCTGGCTTCAGCTTCCCATCATTGATTCTTGTTACCCCTTTCTCCACTAGATTCAAGAGCCCTTTAGTACCATGTATTTTCTCCCTATGAAGGTATAGATACAACTGTAATCAAGTCACCTCCCAATCTTCTTTTCAATAAAATAAACAGATTAAGCTCTTTAACTCTCACTATAAGCCATTTTCTCCAGCCCTTCAGTCATTTTTGTGGCTCTTTTCTGTACCATCTCCAATTTCTTAATATCCTTGTTAAAATGTGGACACCAGAACTGGATACATTATTATAGTACCATTGTCACTAATGCTATGTACAGGGATAAAGTCACCTCTCTACTTCTATTCACTAATCCCACTTATATATTCAAGGACCACATTAGCATTGCATTGGGAGTTTGTCCTCTCTATGACCCCTAAATCCTTTTCAGAGTCATTGCTTCTTCCATTCTTTAGATATTAATTCCTAGATGTATAACTTGCATTGGCTATATTAAAAACACAGTTTGTTTCAACGGGCCCAGCTTACAAGTGATCCAGATCACTCTGAGTGACTGCCCAGTCCACATAATTATTTAATACTCCTCTTGTCTTCGTGTCATCCATAGTATTATTGCAATGATTTTATATTTACTTCCAGATTGGTATTTCCTTTCTCTGCTTTTCTTTCTCACTATTGTAGTATAATTTGACTTTTTAGTCTTTCATTTATCTAGTCCCCTAGTACCTTTAGTTCTGTACTGTCTAAGTCAACATGTTGAAGCAAATTTTCTCTGCATTGCCATATTAAAGACAATTCAACAAACCCCCAAAATCAAGACTACTACCTACAGCAGGTGGATTTAGGAGCAAGTCTTTAAAGTACTAAACAAGCTTTCTGTTGTGTATTCTGAATATTGTTTTAATGGCCAAGTCAAAGGATTGCGAAAGGATTACTATCAGCTAATAAATAACAGGTAGCCACGGGCACCTAACATGCAGAGCATTAATGGACATGCAGGGACCTAGCAATAGTGCTATGGGCTGTAGCACAGGAAACCTACAGCTGGGTCAGTTGCTGGTCTCAATCGCAAAACCCCTTGAGCTAGCAGAGGCCCGGGGCACTGTGGAGGCAGGCATTCACTAGCCTGCAGGAAATACTTTACACTGCTCCCTGTGAGGAACTGCATAATTGTGACGCATCTGGCCAATAGGTGTAGTTTATATGGGCTACCAAATGCATGATCCATTCCTCAGTCAGAAAGATGCTGGCTGCATCACAGTATAGGTATTGCCAAGCCAATTCTGGGAGGCAAATCCAAATAATCTGTTTTGTTACCAGGTTTTCAGTCCCTAGCAAACTCTCAGGATAGTTGAAGTTTAGTCACAAGGACTCATATAATTAGCAGGGATTGTCTCATATACCTACTTATATTCCAGAGAACTGCCTGGTGAACTCCTTCTTCATCCTTGAAGATATGTGCCTTGAGAGACCAAGTTTCAGTTCTCAGTTGCTCATTATCTGTCTTCTGCACTGCTACATTCTGATTCTCCCAGATTTCCTCTACCTTTGCAATTAAGAGGAAGAAGGAAGTGAGGTCAAATTATACATGGTCCTCATCTAGGTATATGCCTGCTCCCCATCTTGCAGGTCCCACCGAAAGGCCAAGGACAATCAAAATCCTTCAGGAGAGCAGAGGGAGGGCTCCTGTGTTGTATTTACAGACAAGATGGTCTGGTGGTCCCTTCTGGCCCTAAACTCTATAACTGTGACTCAGAATCCGCCTACCTTTTGCATCAGCCTATGGAGCTGTTTAAGAATGTTGGGTGAAGGAAGCTGCACCATTCTAAACATGTGTACCCTGCAGACAAAGGAATTTGGGAAGTTAGTGTGCCTTCAGGAGGCAAAATACCCCTGAGTTATCCCCTGGGGGAGTGGAGATCCACATGTTCAGGGCTACGGCTAAATGTCACAATCTAACCCAATGGTTCAACGGGAAGATACTTGGGGACTGTTATGGCAACACCTCAGAGTAACGGATTTAAAATTGGTGAACCCACTTCTGTGCAAAAGAGAATAGGTGACTGAACAGAGCCATTATGAAATATCAAGGGGAAAAAGATTAGATGAGTCTGAATAAAAATGATGGATCTGAACCCTCCCAGACCTGGCACTTTGAAATCTGGATGGGAGTCCAAACCTTCCCAAATTTTAGGATTTCAGATCTGACCCGCTACATGGGAGGTTTGACCTGCAAACTGAGATTTGAAATCAGATCTGGACTGGGCTTTGGTCCAGGCACATCAGTAAGGAAGAACAAACAAAAGCCATGTTCATAGTGATGATATACATTTCCTTAACAGATCACATTTATGAAATGACTATACTGTTCATGTGCCGTTTCTATGGTTTGTATTATGAATCACTCATGATTGGACCTCCGATAGCTGACCTCTCTATCAACAATGAAATACTGAGAATGAAAAATCCTCATGCTTATTCAAGCGGACCTGTACTTTTCCGCTATTTCTATTAATGTCTCCATTGGTACATGCGTGCAGTGTATTGCACCAATAAACAGAAGAGAAAGATGCCAAATTAAAACAAAAATGGCTTTCATAATCTCTTTTTTCAAAATCCATCATTGGAAACTTAATGAACTGTGATACACGAGGTAGGCAGGCATTAAGAAATTGGCTTACACTCTTTGAATCAGATGCCTGACTAATACCTACGTTTCCAATAGCATGTTGAAATAATCCATTAAAAAAATTTACCAAGGCATTTTACACTTTAATCAGACACAGCAATAACCACATTATAGGAGCACTGAATTTACTGTACTGTGGCAGACTCATCTAGTACCCTCCAGCAGTAGCCAGAGGCTTATGTTTTAGACATCAAGGAAAGAAAATAACCCAAGTACATCTTCTTGGGTGGGCAGTTCTGTACATGGGAAGAAGGGGTTCTTTCTTGACCTCTGTAGGTAGCCTGAAGGATGAGATGAGGCAGCCCTGTTGTCTTGCACAACTATAAATGTTGCTGGGTCTATTAGATTATCCTTCCCTTATGAAAAAACTTGCTACAGTATTTGACTCAATGACCTAGTAAGACAGTGAATGCCACAGGCTGACTATATGCTATGTAATGCCGTACATCCTTTTATTTGCTCTAAATTGAGTGCCGCTTATTATCATTGTGTTCACATGTTCTCTTGTTATGGGACAGTTTAAAAGGAAAGATGTTCTCACTATGGCCTTCATAATTTGGAACACTGCACATCTGCACAATTAGGTCCCCTTTAAATCTTCTTCCTTCCAGGCTAAATCATTCTGTTTTTACCGTCTGTTGTCCTGCCATACGTCTAACCCAAGCCATACAACTAACGTGCACACTACAGAAATCTTTGCTTTTCCCCCTACATGGCTTTCAGGCCTTCCTTTTGCTCTCTTCATCCTCCCTTTTGCAACCACCCCACAGCATACTTCTCTCTAGTGTTCCTGTTAGCAAAATTAGAGAGTTGTGCTATGCAGCACCCGGCAGAGAAAAGACAGATGGAGTTCAGAGTTCTGGAGGCCTTTCAAATGGAATGCTTATTTCCTGCCAGGCTGGGGATTAACGGAAAGGCCCTCTGTCCTATAGTGGGAGACATAGGGTAAGGAATCCCATCCGTTTAAGAGGAGGGAGTGGAAGGAAAGGGAAACCCAATGCTATATTTTCTTAAGATAGCAGTAGTTCCTATGCTGAACAAACAGCAGATTGTAGGGCTCCTTCAGCAGAGGACTTGGCTCCTTTTACACAGGAATTCTGCTTTAATCTGCCACTGTGTCCAAACCAGACTTTCCATTGTGCCCATTCTGAGTTTTAAGCTCCTAATGTTAGCATAAAGAGGTTTGTACTTTTAATTCCCAGCATTGCAGCCATTGCTATTATCCCTTTTTAGTGAAAATCTTGTTTTTGCTTGGACAGATGCCATGCTTCATTTTCATCTCTTGTTCTTAGCTGTGAAAATTCAGTACTTCTGAACAAATTCTATCCAAAATATTGATGGCGCCCACCAACACATCATGAGCATTCTCCAGCAGCTCCTATGTATAGTTTAAATATTCCTTCTGAAAGTTATTTGTTTTAATTGCCAGTGGGCTGGTTCGCTCATGGGTAGGATAGAGCCCATCCCCATGCAGCAGGGTATCCACAAAAAGCATAGTTTTCCAATGCCCAATGGATTGGAGCCCTCCTTTCTACATCGCAACCTCAATCCCACAAGAGATTTTTTGGTTGCCCAATTAGAAGATTCTGTGTGTAACGGGGTCGCATTTCTGAAAAGTCTAAAGGAGAGGCTGTAGACATAATCTTTTATTTAGCAGTCTAAGTTCAGAGTCAGATGCTGATCTCCATCGTTAAGATTAAAAATTCAATAAACAAAGATCAGAATCTGGCCCTCAAGGAAATATAAGAGAGGTCCTGGAACGTGTAATTTTTGAAATATGTTCCACAATTATGGCTTCCTTCTCATCACTGTTTTACAGTGCTGATTATCTTCTTCATGGCATCTGATATCTGAAGTCAAGTCACTCTTGGTTCTCCTGGTCCCCCCAAAAAAGAAATGTGTACAATCGTAATAATTAAATCTCCTACCATCATGCCCTGCCCCTCTCAACCACTCAATGTAGACAGGTCCCCAGCCTCTGAAGAGAATTCCTTGCTACAAATACCAGAAGGAAATCTTGTCTAAAAATTTCCCTTTTCCTTTCTGGGACACATCTGCCATGCCTGTATTTATACCCCCAGAGGTCACCTGCTATTGCCTCTCCAGCTTAGTTGGGCACACACAGGCTCTCACAGAACAGTGACCAAACAGTACAAATCAGCTGTTGGCAGCAGCTCAGCCATGCACCAGCTCTCAGCCATATGCTCAGCACAAAGTATGTTGGCTTACAAGTGACACACATACAAATACACACACATTTTCAGAATGGAACAGCTTCTTCTGTAGCCCTGAACATACCATATATCAAAATTGCTTTCTTTGCCAAAGTGAAAATCTAACAAGGAACTGAGATAACTTTTACTTAAGGAAACCACATTTCTGAACATGTAGGAATGATATCTTTCTCTCTGCATGTCTCCTACTAGTGTTTCCTCATCGATATAAAAGAGAGCACCTATGCTTTTATCTCAGTTCTGTGACATAATCGTAACTTACAAAGTCTGCTTTAAATAGGAGTACTAACAAAGGAGACACTGTAGAATAAAAAGCTGCAAACCAGAAACATTAGAGACACTGCAAAAGAGCAAAGCAAAGCTCCAGGGAGTGTTGAACATTCACTTCCAGAGATTTGTGCCTCTGACATAAATTTCATTATATAATGCAGCAATGTCTTGCATATGAAATGCCACACTATTAACCTGTTTATGCCTGGCTTATGTATGTTTAAGCCTGGCTTGCCTTTGCCATGGAAAACTGCATTTTTCCTGAAAAATGGCTGAAAGCGGATTTGAATGGTATGAAAAAGAGTTCCATATTTTATGGGGTGTTTTAATAATAACTGTTGCATAAAATGATACCTTGTTTGTCTTTGGGGGAACTGTGTTTGCCTCGAGACCCAGAGCCATCACTCTTTGATAAGGGAAAAGGTGAAGCTCTCCCTCTGGCCATATACAGGATTTTGTAGGGCTCTGCTGGAAATAATTTTTCTAATAAGATTAAAGTTTGCCATGACACAGTTTCCACACAAGCATTCCTTTGTTAGTCTCAAAGGCCACTTAACGTTGGTTACATCCAAAATATACACATATGGAGAATACTTCAAACAGGTGCAGGCCCAGGAGACACTTCCCCATCATGGTGTGACTCCAGAGGGGTACAGTAAAGCTCTGACAAAGCACCCTTACCAATTCTACCCTAGCCAATACAAGTTAAACTCAAACAATTTTTCTTTTTCATAATTTCATTCGTTTTAATCGCAGGCTCTAGGCCTATCACTCATGCTAAAATCCAAACTCAATTTAAAACCATAGCTCACTCTGGCCTGTATTTTTACAGGTCCACAGGAGCTGTCCAACAGGTATTTCAGAGCTGTGTCCACCTTTTCTATCTCCAAGGATTTTGCTGTTGTAGGCAAAATATAAATTACCTCTCAAAGTCTACAGTCAATCACACAGCAAATAAGGACATTCAAATTGTTACTATGCTTCACAACATGGCTTCTCAAAACTTCCTAGTGAGGCCAGAACTCAGATCATCCTGCTAAAGGAAGAACATAAGAACAGCCATACTGGGTCAGACCAAAGGTCCATCGAGCCCAGTATCTTGCCCTCTGACAGTGGCCAACAGCAGGTGCCCCAAAGGGAACGAACAGACAGGTTATCATCAAGTGATCCATGCCCTGTCACCCAATCCCAGCTTCTGGCAAACAGAGGCTAAGGACACCATTCCTGCCCATCCTGGCTAATAGCCATTGATGGACCTATCTTCCATGAATCTATCTAGCTCCCTTTTGAACCCCATTATAGTATTGGCCTTCACAACACCCTCTGGCAAGGAGTTCCAGAGGTTGACAGTGCATTGCGTGAAAAAAATACTTTCTTGTGTTTGTTTTAAACCTGCTATCTATTAATTTCATTTGGTGGCCTCTTGTTCTTGTATTATGAGAAGAAATAACTTACACTTCCTTATTTTCTTTCTCTCTACCACTCATGATTGTATAGACCTCTATCATATCCCCCCTTAGTCGCCTCTTTTCCAAGCTGAAAAGTCCCAGTCTTACTAATCTCTCCTCATATGGAACGCATTCTATACCCCTAATCATTTTTGTTGCCCTTTTCTGAACCTTTTCCAATTCCAATATATCTTTTTTGAGAGGGGGCAACCACATCTGCACACAGTATTCAAGGTGTGGGCATGCCATGGATTTATATAGAGGCAATGTGATATTTTCTCTCTTATTATCTATCCCTTTCTTGCTGATTCCGAACATTCTGTTTGCTTTTTTGACTGCCGCTGCACATTGAGTGGAAGATTTCAGAGACCTATCCACAATGACTCCAAGATTTCTTTCTTGAGTGGTAACAGCTAATTTAGACCCCATCATTGTATATGTATAGTTAGGATTATGTTTGCCAATGTGCATTACTTAGAATTAATCAACATTAAATTTCATCTGCCATTTTGTTACCCAGTCACCCAGTTTTGTGAGATCCTTTTGCAATCTGCCCGGGACTTAACTATCTTGAGTAATTTTGTATCATCTGCAAATTTTGCCACCTCACTGTTTACCCCTTTTTCCAGATCGTTTATGAATATGTTAAATAGGACTGGGCCCAGTACAGATCCCTGGGGGACACCACTATTTACCTCTCTCCATCCCTCTTATCCCTTGACTGCTTATTTTGCTTAAGAGCCTTTGGTGAGGGACCTTGTCAAAGGCTTTCTGAAAATCTGAATACACTATATCCACTGGATCTCCTTTTTCCGCCTGCTTGTTGATCCCCTCAAAGAATTCTAGTAGATTGGTGAGGCATGATTTTCCTTGACAAAAACCATGTTGACTATTTCTCAAGAAGAATCTCCTTTCACAAAATAAGAAAATAATAGTACTAGTAGCATGAGATATGCTGTTTATAATTAAATACCTACAAAATGTATAACAACTCCCAGAGACCTTTTAGCCTACCTTACTTTCAAAAGGCAACTACCACTGACATCAATGAGGCTGCGACCATTGACTTTAACAAGAGCTAAATCGAACAGAATATAACTAATTGGACAGCTGCTTAACTTATTGATTATCTGGTTTAAACTTCTTGTCCTCCCATTCAAGGCCCTACTGTCCTCCTCAGCCTCCATCTCCAACTTTGTCTTTTAGTGTGTCAGTCTAATCCTCTCCCTCACTGATGTCAGTCTCAATACCCCGTTCATCTGTTTCACACACAAATGGCCCCATGAATTTTTCCATGCTGCGCCATAAGCACAGGATATTCCTATTCTGGGAAGCCAAGCCAATCCCTAATAAAGCCCTTGATCCGTGATGTCCCTAAGAAGCAAGTCAACAATTTTAACATTTAAATAAAAAATCCTAGCCATCCCCTTCCTTTGAGCTTCCCAATGTTCTTCATCAGAGCTTTTCCATCTCTTGATATAATCAAATCAAGACTAGGTGCCTTTCTGACATGATTTAGGTGAACATATTAGATGGGGGTAACTGGGTTAAATTTTACGGCCTGTGATATACAGGAGAGCAGACCAGATGATCAAATGGTTCATTCTGGCCTTAGAAATCAATTAATCTATGACTAAATCTCTACGTCTGCTTTATTTAGCCTGTAAGTTCTTCAGGACATAGAGTGCCTGTGCTTTGTGTGTTGTACAGTGTTAAATACCCTATAAGCATTAAACAAATAACTAATGAAGTTGAGGCACTGAAAGAGTTAACCTAAACACACTTTGTTACTGGTTTGTTCTGTACTTCCATGATACTGCTATAGAGCTCATGGACAGTAGCTTTACATCTGTTCCTTTTATTTTCCTTTCCCTTCCTTTCCTAGAATCTTTAACAAAAGAAAATAGCCAGCAATCCAGAAGAGGAAATTTTCTTCAGCAGAGAAAATAGCCTACAACTGGCTTCCCATAAAACAGTGAAAATTACACTGTGAGCAAAAGTAGCAGAGGAGATAAGTCAACTTGAGGTGCTCTTGGGAAAATCTTTAGTGGCAGATATAAGGACGATATAATTGCTAAAGATGAGCAGGTTTTTCTTTTATCTCAATAAAGCACTTTTGGATGAAAAGATTGGAAAGACAGGAGCAATACAATAGAAAACGCCTGTTACAATCTTACTTACATAATTTCATATAAAGGAGCATTGATGTATGAAGTGTAAAATGAATATGTTGAATACTGAAAATAAAGCATTACAGAAAACAAATTATGCTTACTCCCCAGCTATAAAGAAGCTTAATGTTTGATTAAATACATTTGCCTGGTGAAGAGAGGCATTGATTTTATAAAACACTGAGTGTGCGATTTCAATAAAACAGAAAACTCCCTGTCACTGGATCTTTTATGCAATATGGCTCATACAGCTAAATCTTAAATTGTTTTGTATATCCTTTTGCGTAGGAAACATTTTCCCAATATCACAGACATTAGCTGAAAATGCTAAACATGGAGCTCTTATTATACGTTCCTCTCTTCCCATTCCCTCTTGTCTCTTTTATGTCATGGTGTGTCTAGCTAAGATGGTATGGTGCCATATTTGACAGACTCTGAACATCAAATGGCTTTGTAGACACACTAATCTAAAGTGGATGATGGCTGAATGAATGGACTGATGGGTGTCTAAACACAAGCCATCTCCTAGATTTTCCTTTAATTGCATGATTATCTGCTGCTTTATTATAAAATTATCTGTTGTAATAGAGAAACTTGTTAGCACCAATATACATATTATGGGAGATATTCCTTGACAGACTTCACAGGTATTTGAAGCCCATTTTAACCCATGCTGGTCCACCGCTTACAACAACATTACCTGAATGGTGTAATCCCATTGCCAAACTGCTAACTAGCCCTAAAGCATATGGAGTAAGTATATATATATATAGTGTGTGCATTAAACTTTGTGAATAGCATTTAGAACCTGATGTAAAGCCCATTGTAATTAATGGAAGCGTTTACATTATTAGATTTCAAAGGGCTTTGGATCAAGCCTTTAACAAGACTAGAAACTATATGGCTGTCATTTCATAGTGGCGGATAGGGGTGAAAAAGTACAGCCCCATTTTCAAAAGTGGCTACTAAGTATTAGTACTGTGGCTTTTCGGGTGACCTACTTTAGATACCTAAGGCCTGGTTTCCAATGGTACGCAGAAGGAGGAAACGGTAGGCAGCCCCTTGCTTCAAACTGATAAAAATCAAAGTGAGGTCACTGTAATTAATAGTTGATATTAATCACTAACACTGAAAATATTAAAATGGAATCCCATCCCTTCCATTTCTGGGAAATTGTCACTGATTAGGGTCCCTTTTCCTTTTTAAAACACAGGAGCCGCTGAAGGATGATGACATGGACTGTATCGTGAATCATGATGAACTGACTATAAATTATGAAGCCCCCAATCCTGTTCCAGTGCCGGCACAGGCCAGAATAGACTCACCCCAGACTCCAGGCAAGGAAAACATTCATGAAGGAGACCTTGGATTAGGAGGATGTGAACTCCATCTTGAACACACTCCAGCACAAACCCAGTTGAATTCATTGGCATGAGCAGTACAAATGTAATCACAAGAAATGCATGGAACATGAAGGAATACAAGCCAAACTTATGAGGCAGTGTTGGTAAGAAGCTAGAAAATGTATTAAAAGCATAAATTGAAGAGAATCGAAACCTTGTCAAATGTATCTTCTGGTGCCTGGAGAAATGAGGATTTATCATTATCATCATCCATATCTGCTACACAACTAAATGTAATGTTTTGACAGTGGCAATTTTTATTAATGAAATTGAAGGCACTGTCTGCTACAGGCATATTACAGATGCACTCACAGCATCGATTGTACTTGGTGCGCACATAAAGACACAGATTTCTGAATGTTCTCTTTGTTAATTAATTCAGGTGTGGAGGAGAGATATTTGATTAACACGACCATGCTCAGATGATCATAGAATTTTTTACAAAGTTGCTCCTGGGCAGACATATCACCCATGGGACAGGTGGAAATTTCTTTTGTACAAATGCAAACTTTGGGCAGCTACTTTCTCTGTACAAAGGTTTTAAGACTCCCACTTAATGCTTACAGCATTTGGCATTTTCTAGATAGTCAGTCGAATTGGATGCTTCAGCAAAAATAAGTTTCACACCCTGGGCTGCAAAGGGTTAATTCAGAACACAAAAACTGGGCATTGCTATATTAGCCGTTCAAGCTAAATAAATCAATAACAGAACTTTTTATTATTATTTTGATTGATCACTATGGTATACAGCAATTACACTTATCCCACAATGCATTTGTTGCTATAGCTTAGCAATAGGATTTTATACACAGCTTGTGTGATGGGAACAATTTGTTTTTTGTTGTGTAAAAACATTCCAAGTTTGTATTTTGATTTGAGCTTCTTGGGAGCTGGGTTTTATTTTGTTTGGTTGTGTGTGTATTATATATGTATTATGTATATTATATATATATATATATATATATATATATATACAAAAAATCATGCAAAAGAGTTTACTTTTTAAGATAAGATTTTTCAAAGTGAGATGTGCATAATCACACATTTACATTTGGCACTTAGATATTACAGTGATAAGTAAGATGGTAAAACCTAGATAGACAAATGAGAGAAAGATTTAGGTATGGAAATACCAGCTCTATTTGCATAAATTCAGCATATGAATTCACACATGGTCAGTCATGCACCTAACAGATCATGATGTACCAGTATCAGGCATTTGCACATATAAATTGGGTATTGTGAATGCATGTGCACAGGGGCATGTCTCTAACATTTAAAATCTGACTCTATATCTTCTCAGCACAGGAGTTTTCAGCTCAGATGCAGCATAAGTTGTTTATCGCATTGCTTGAAAGTGTTCCTACCATGAAAGTTAAACCATGAGAGAAAGTTTTGAACAAGGTCATTCTTAACCAAGACATTTCTAAGCCATGGGGGAGGATGTGTGTGGAAACAAGTCATCCCAATGAAACAGTGAATGATCATAAAGCTGAATGGGTTTTGATTCCATCACAGATGGAAACTGAAACACAAACTTAAATATAATCCAGTTTTAATCATTCTTTTCCAGGCTAGGTAATTGCTGGTTGGATTTAAAACTAGACCAGCTGCTCGAAGCATAAATTTAACACAAGTCCTAGGTGCTTTTCTGAAATATCAGAAGCTTAAATTGGCCTCCTCCCGCCCTTAAAATAATAATCAAGGGGATTCAAAGGATGTTAGTCCCCAGAGGGGGGGCTATTCTATATTAGGTTATCTGGAGGAAAAGTGGTGGATTTGCAACTCCCCATCTTGCCAAATATAGCTTGGGGGGCGGGGTGGGGTGAGGGAAGCTGCGTACCCGGGCTGCATGAAGGGATAGAGAAAAAAGAAGAAATGAGGAACATGGTGTTATGCCCTGAAAAAAGAAAAGGAGTACTTGTGGCACCTTAGAGACTAACCAATTTATTTGAGCATAAGCTTTTGTGAGCTACAGCTCACTTCATCGGATGCATACTGTGGAAAGTACACACAAAGAATGTAAAAATGGGTGTTTACCACTACAAAAGGTTTTCTCTCCCCCCACCCCACTCTCCTGCTGGTAATAGCTTATCTAAAGTGATCACTCTCCTTACAATGTGTATGATAATCAAGTTGGGCCATTTCCAGCACAAATCCAGGTTTTCTCCCCCCCCCCCCCCCCGCCCCGCCCCAAACCCACTCTCCTGTTGAATGTGTATGATAATCAAGGTTTAACAAGAACGTCTGGGGGGCGGGGTAGGAAAAAACAAGGGGAAATAGGTTACCTTGCATAATGACTTAGCCACTCCCAGTCTCTATTCAAGCCTATTTCCCCTTGTTTTTTCCTACCCCCCCCCCAGACGTTCTTGTTAAACCCTGGATTTGTGCTGGAAATGGCCCACCTTGATTATCATACACATTCAACAGGAGAGTGGGTTTGGGGCGGGGCGGGGGGGGAGAAACCCTGGATTTGTGCTGGAAATGGCCCAACTTGATTATCATACACATTGTAAGGAGAGTGATCACTTTCGATAAGCTATTACCAGCAGGAGAGTGGGGTTGGGGGAGAGAAAACCTTTTGTAGTGGTAAACACCCATTTTTACATTCTTTGTGTGTATAAAAAGATCTTCTATACTTTCCACAGTATGCATCCAATGAAGTGAGCTGTAGCTCACGAAAGCTTATGCTCAAATAAATTGGTTAGTCTCTAAGGTGCTACAAGTACTCCTTTTCTTTTTGCGAATACAGACTAACACGGCTGTTACTCTGAAACCTGTCATTGTGCCCTGAGTGGCCCAAAGGAGGATGGAATTGTGCACTGGGGGGGCACAAGGTGGGCAGGGTCGACGAGTACCTCACAGCACAAGGAGAGACGAGCACCTAGTGGCACATAGAGGAAAGCTGAACATTTAGTGATAGTGGGTTATTATACATATGAGAGTGGGTATTGTAGCTCAGTCATGAGTTCAGTATCTAGGGCTACTGCCTTCAACCTTCACAAGTACTGTGTAAGCATCCCCATGCTCTTTGTATTCCTTGGAAAAGAACAATTCCAGTTAGGCTTGGAGATGATTAGATGCAATATTATTAGGCAGGTGTTAAGTTGCTTTTCCTCCTTCTCCCCAAGAGCTGGAAGTGACTCAAACTCTCTTTGCAAATGTTCTGTTCTCAGATACACCTCCCCCCACCCCCACTGGAGCATCCTCTGCATTTCTTCCCCATTTTATTTATTGTGGCTGTGTCCATGTTTCATTAAGTGGGATACATTAAGAGCCCTAGGCTAATGTTCTCTGCTTAACCATAGACTAGTACAGTAGGAAAAGATCTTCCACACCAGCATGCCAATATTCCTTAAGACTTACTTTGGAAGGATAACTGCTTTTTAGGATGAAAAGTAGTTCAGTCTTCATGGCCATTCAGTCCTTGCTCTTCATGCTGAGATTGTCAACAAAGAAACATCAGTGTTTTGTGGGGTGGACACCTATCCACTGGGACTGACTGAGAGCACCAAATTAGATTATATTCGCTTTACAGAGTTGGGCTACCAGAAATCTCTAGTAGTGGTACAAGGGTTTATAACATATTGCTGTCCACTGCATTATTAAATTCTTCTTGTTTCCAAATTTTAAAGTATGCTTTGTACCAGTGGAATACTGATACATAGCATGATGAAACGTACTGTATTCAGCCATAAGGGATACAGGGAACTAATGTCTAGTAATTCTACATGAAAATTTAAACAGTGATATGAGAGAGGCCTCTATGTTATAATTCAATTCATACTCTGAACATTTAAACTACTTAATTTAATGCAGTGCTTGACTGAACATGTGATTCACTACCATGATAAATATGGAGCTATTCTTCCTATTTGACTTAATCTAATAAAACATTGCTTGGAAAATGAGACATAAAATACCTAGTCACAATGTAGTGACTGCGTACTCAATATTAAGGTCAATATGCTAGAGAGGATGTGGTATGGAATTCTGCTATGTTACTAAATCCTTATTTGATTTCCAGTAGCAATAACTGGGATTCCACATTAAACTGCAGCACATGTTTAGATTGGTTTTAGAAGTATCAGGAATGGATCCTGGATGTGAAAGAGAGCCCAGTTCAAAAAGAAACTTCACTAAAAGTTATCAGGTTCATGTGACCACATTCACTGAGAAATGCAACATCTAGTAACATAGGAGAAGCTGTTATGAGTAAACATTCACATTGTTCTGCATAACAAAACAATGGCTGGGATGATTTAGTTGGGGATTGGTCCTGCTTTGAGCAGGGGGCTGGACTAGGTGACCTCCTGAGGTCCCTTCCAACCCTGATATTCTATGATTCTATGAAACTTAGACTTTTCCATAATAGCTACTTCAGGCCTTAGTCCAGCAAAGCACTTAACCCAGTGCATAAATTTAAGCCAATTGAAGCCAATAGGCTACTCACACCCTGCCTATATGCTTTGTTAGACTGATGCCTTCGTGCGTTTCTTTTCTTTTTTAAAGTTAATCTGTATGTATCTGCTATGGACAGCAGCTTTCACTGAGTCTCTAGCATACACACAATCCTGATTTGTATACACATCAGAGCACACAAGCATCACAGCTTGCACGTGCACAGGTTGGGTGCACACACATGCCCTTTTGAAATGCTACCCCTATGTTTTCACAAATCCCCAAAATGCCTAAGATAGAAAAATTAATTTGCCACTTGAGAACGGAGCATTAGTAGAAACTAACATTCTGTTTCACTGAAAAGAGCTGCTTCTAAACAGAAAGCCTTTTTTCCTCTATTTCCTATTAGCAAAATGAAAAACAGCATCTTCAGCGTCTTACAATGAACCACTTCAGCGAGTTTTAAATAACCAAAATAACACAAGCTCATCTCTACCAGTATAATCCCAACAGACATGAATCCCAGCTAGTCAGCTGTGAAGGGCTTGTCAACATTTTTATTTTATAAATAATTCTTTCAGAACAAGAGAATTCTCTGTTTGGAAACAGGAATCAACCAGAGAGTTGAGTTAACCCCTTGTATTGGTCCTTAAAGTGAACCTTTCCAACCAATGAAATCCCCTCAGGAAGTCAGCTCACATTGAGTTGATCTAGAGCTTTTGTTTGTTTCCTGGGCACTTTTTGCCCTTCAAGGGGTTTAGCTGAAATACCTGAATACGTTTTGTTTGAAATTTTTTTCTTCTAATTTTCTCCGGTTTTGGTATATTTAAATCAAATTACAACAGAAACATGATCAAATACATGAGTGCCAGTTTATGTACAAAATGAAAGCAAACGAAGTCTGCCAAGATAATACTGGTTTTTTTCTGCTTCATTCCTCCCTTTCAAGGGATTCAGAGATAGGTGAGCCTGATTCGATAATGAATGTCAGAAGAGCAAATATTCCCTCAGCAATCTGGCTAAGCAGATCCAGCCAATAGGCTCAAAATAGTCCATCAGATTAAATGTAGTAGAAAAACAGATTCTTCATGAAAGTAAGGAGAAGCAATGCAAAAGCGATGTGGAATCAGTCAGTGGTCCAGGTTGTTGCTTCCTATATGAAAAGCATCAACACCAGGATGTTTCTATGAGGAAATCTTTGCCTCATGGTAAAGACCACCAATACCTCCTGCTCCCCCCTTCCCCCCCCCAAACACACTTTGGCTCTGGCCCTTAGTGGCCTCCCTGCCAGCAAGGCCTCATTGAAGCTGCATTGCTGGAACCTTCCCCCAGCAGTCATGGCAGCCCCAGACCCTCTTTTGAGATCCACAAATAAACTGATACAGTCTAGGGCTGTATTAATTATTCCAACTAATTTCCCATGGATAGGGAAGAAGGTAATGAGCATCCCAACCCAGTTCTTATCCCCTGGACCATTCTGATTCCATCTTCTCCCTCCAATGTGGATTCTGGATTCTGACAGCCCTGCACACGCTGCATGGAATGGAAATGATGCTGTTTACGAATCAAGTCTTCTTGCCAATTAGTATTATCAGAGTGATGGCAATATTCACTCACCTAGCCAGCAAGTGAAGAAAGCAGGTCTCAGGTACAGATGAGACCACCATCATTTCAGGCCCTAGAAGGCTCCAAATCTGGGCAAAATAGATTAGTTTCACCCTCCTATGAGGCTTGAAATTCTGATTCTAGAAACCATAGGGAATAAATGAATGTATATTGAAGCCACTGTTCTACATCGTTCTTATTGTTTAACTGTCTGTGTCTATGTATGTTACTATGAGGGCTGATGGGCATAAGTAAAATACTACTGCTGCTTTATTCAATAAGGATTTCAAATGAGAGAGCAGCATGTCTAATGAGCTAAACTCTAAAAGAAATAACCTCACACAGCGATATTAGGCATTACACTTGCCTGAGACAAGTAATACACAAGTGAGTTCAAGTAGGATAATAATATCCCATAAGCATAATGAGATTTCTTATACCAGAGGTAGAATATATACTAAATATAACCCAGTGCTTTAGAATACACAGCTGAATGGAACTGAAAATATGAGAAAGCCAAAAGCCAAAGGGGAATAAATGAATGATGAAGGAGAAAAATGAATCTGTATGCCAGAGAGATGAGCAACCTAAAAGAGGTCAAAGGATTCAGCAGCGATTGCAAATTTAAAAACCTAGATGAATTATTTGCCAGTAGTTTGACAACCTAAGAATTTGGTTTGAGAACACTACTAAAAAACCACTAATGCTGCAAAACCAGTATTACCGATCACGTTCTCTGTGCTGTAAAACACTAGGAACCCCACAGGCCTACAGGGAGCTAGAACAGAAGTCTGCAGGCTGACTGATTGAAAGCAAATGAAGAAAAAGACCCGCACTTAAGAGGCTAAGTTTTATGTAGGGCTGTTAGTGGAGCAGTGGAAGCAGTGCCAGGCCAGGTCTATGCTACAAAGTTTTGTGGCATAGTTGTGTCAGTCATGAGTGTGGAAAAAAATGCACCTGCTGTCACACTGTCTGGAATGGCTCATGACCATGAGTGCCAACCGTGGGGCAGACTGTCAGAAAGCAGGCAGGTTTCAGAGGAACAGCCGTGTTAGTCTGTATTCGCAAAAAGAAAAGGAGTACTTGTGGCACCTTAGAGACTAACCAATTTATTTGAGCATAAGCTTTCGTGAGCTATAGCTCACTTCATCGGATGCATTCAGTAGAAAATACAGTGGGGAGAGCCAATGAAGTGAGCTGTAGCTCACGAAAGCCCATGCTCAAATAAACTGGCCAGTCTCCAAGGTGCCACAAGTCCTCCCCCTCCTTTTGCGGATACAGACGAACACGGCTGCTACTCTGAAACGATTTCAAGATACAAAGTGATATGAAAAATTTGCAGTCTCTTCCCTAGATGGTTAGGATTAGAGAGACCCAGTGTGGTAATAAGAGGTAGAACAGGCTGTGTTCTATTCATCTGTGAGCTGGAGAATCAGCGAGAACGACCAGGACTGTCTGTGCCTAGCAACCCGAGCAAAAAATCCGCTTTCTGGTCATTTGTTCTGTCCCCTCTCTGATATCTATCCAGCTGGGATTTTGAAAAGCCCTCAACATTGACCTAACTTTACTTACATTAAACTAAAGCTGGGATGGAAACCGTTTTTCTGTCCCATGAAAAATTTTTGAGGTTCAGACAATTTTTCCTGCCTCCAAGTGAGATAGAAAGTCAAAATCTCAAAAACTTTGGTGAAGAGACAAACTCAAAAACATTCAGCTAGGGTTAAGAAAACAAAAAAAAAACAACTTTTTTCCATAATTTTGAGACATTTTGTTTCCATTTTGACCTTTTTTCTTTGGTTTATGCTTTTTTTAGCATAATTTTTGAAGTGAAAACAAAATGTCTCAAAATTATGGAAAAAAGTTGTTGTTTTTTTTGTTTTCTTAACCCTAGCTGAATGTTTTTGAGTTTGTCTCTTCACCAAAGTTTTTGAGATTTTGACTTTCTATCTCACTTGGAGGCAGGAAAAATTGTCTGAACCTCAAAATTTTTCATGGGACAGAAAAACGGTTTCCATCCCAGCTTTAGTTTAATGTAAGTAAAGTTAGGTCAATGTTGAGGGCTTTTCAAAATCCCAGCTGGATAGATATCAGAGAGGGGACAGAACAAATGACCAGAAAGCGGATTTTTTGCTCGGGTTGCTAGGCACAGACAGTCCTGGTCGTTCTCGCTGATTCTCCAGCTCACAGATGA
This sequence comes from Lepidochelys kempii, assembly GCF_965140285.1. NCBI lineage: Eukaryota > Metazoa > Chordata > Testudines > Cheloniidae > Lepidochelys > Lepidochelys kempii. Next base: position 31,896,099 of record NC_136388.1, read on the forward strand.
ATAGAACACAGCCTGTTCTACCTCTTATTACCACACTGGGTCTCTCTAATCCTAACCATCTAGGGAAGAGACTGCAAATTTTTCATATCACTTTGTATCTTGAAATCGTTTCAGAGTAGCAGCCGTGTTCGTCTGTATCCGCAAAAGGAGGGGGAGGACTTGTGGCACCTTGGAGACTGGCCAGTTTATTTGAGCATGGGCTTTCGTGAGCTACAGCTCACTTCATTGGCTCTCCCCACTGTATTTTCTACTGAATGCATCCGATGAAGTGAGCTATAGCTCACGAAAGCTTATGCTCAAATAAATTGGTTAGTCTCTAAGGTGCCACAAGTACTCCTTTTCTTTTTGAGAAAGCAGGCAGACACCTCAAACTGGTGGTATGTTCTGTAATGAACTTTCACAAACACAGTAACAAATGTGAACTCCTGGATCACTATAACAGTCTTACCATGGAGTCACAGTCCCCTTGGGCTCTCCAGTCTATCTTGCTACCCAGGTAAGCTGGACTTAGTGATAAATGGTCACTTACACCAAAAATCAAAATCAGGTTATTCCCAGTCCCAAGAGACCAGTCACTTATCCCAGATCAGTTTGCTTCTTAGATCTCATACCAAAGACAATGTCTATAGGCAATCATCTAATAAACCATCTTAAGGGTTTATTAACTAGGAAAAAGAGATTGTTATTTCCAGACTAAAGTAAGCAGGCAAATAAATAAAAATGACTTACCAACTAAGGTTTCTAAAGATGACAGAGATGTTATAATCTGTCGATTCAAAATGTCTTACAGGACGGACCCACGGGTAACCCCTGGAGATCTCTGCCTTAGTTTAGTGTCTCTGGCTCTCTGAGAGTTCAAACAGCATAGAGATGAAAAATTCTCTTGTGACCCTGTCTTATCTTTTCCATTTGGTCTTCGTCTATGAGCCTTGCTCCCCTACACATAGCATTTCCAAGGGGTGATAGGGCCATTCACCAATCTTTTGTTTCACAAGGTTGCTTAATGGCCCGTTTAATCTTGAAGGGCCTCCTTAAAGGGAAGAGGCGACGATTCCTATACCTGGGTTCTCCAGTTCAGAGCAAACATTTTCGGCGTTATAAAGCAAAACTTATATATTTTCTTATAGAGTAGAATGCAGACATTACAACTCTGATTAATGCATGCAGCCACTTACAAGCATTTAATAGAGTCTAAACACATTCTTATAACACTAATACCTATTTTGAATAAAACATACGGGTGAGCTAATTTGGTTTCCATATGTGAGCTTGTCACTTCTTAGCTAATGCCTACAGCCTTGGCTGGAGCAGGCAGTTGATTTACCAGCATCATACCTGCAGCCAACACAGCTATGTTGGCAAACCCCCCAGCGTAGCTGCAACTATGCTGACAGAAGGAAGTGTTACTATACTGACAGAAAAACAGCTTCCGTTGTCATAAGCTGTGTATACAAGACCTGAACCTGCTATCTTCAGGGGAAGTGTGAGAACCACATTGGGGGTATCAGTTTCTTCAATCTTCCTCCTTCCTCCCCCACCCTCCCCCCCCACACTAGAATCCTGCTGCTTAACAACATATCCATGAGGCACCCACTAGTCTCATCCCTTTTATTTTGCTTTTAATTTGAAAAGAGAAGCTTGTTTAATTTCTGGCATTACTAGCCTTAGCCCTTTGGCTAGCAGGGAGTCACCACAGGCTGAGAGATGCATGGTGTAACCGTTGAGCTGGAGGGGAAAGGACCTGAAATACACTTGGGTAGCTTATGCTACAGTGAGCATGCTCAGCTGCGTGGGCTCCAGAGTCCATGGAACTTGGAGGTAGGGAGCAACTGTCAGGCTGAGGGTTGCACCTTCAGTGCACTGACTCCAGCTAGTATAGAACCTGGTTGTCACCTGCAGAGTTTGGGCTACCAGGGATACATATGACCCATCCTCAAGTCTGGCCACTAGTTCCCATTCAGCTTCTGATGCCCGTTTAAGACTTTAGTTCTAAAGGGTTTTTATCCTTGGCAAACACTTGAAAACAGATCAACATGTTCCCTAGACATGTGCCCCTACTGACTGCAGCCCTATGTAACCTGGTAAATGGGGACTTAACAGGATAAAGGGAACACGCTTGTGGAACTCCTTGCTTATAATATTAATTGCACTGATTTAAAGTGGGGTTATTTTTTAAAGGAGGAGAGGAGAAAGTACATATACCTAAATATGCAAAGCAAGCCCACTGACCTCCCTTTTCAGTTGGGCTGTGCTGTGACTAATGCCTGAGGCCAGGTGGCAAAGGCCCTGCCACTGCGCAGGGGAGCCAGGACTGGTATGAAACCTAGTGTTTTGCAGCAGGTTTCCACACAGGTTTTCTGGCACATGCCTGTACTAGAATTTGGCCTTTCACTCATGGCAATCTGAGTTGATAGGGATTTTCCTCAGAAGCTGCAAATATAGAAACATCAGAACACGGGGCTAAAGATGTGCTTTGTAGAGAGGGCTAAAGCCGTGACCGCAGCTAGGATTCTTTGAGGTTTTTAACATCCTGGATTTACTTGTTTTGAAAGCTCTGTTTAGGACAGTGTTTATTTAGACTAAGCGTTCGCCATGTGTTCTACCAAATTCTAAACAGGAAGAGAATACACTTCCCCAGCAGTCACAAAATACAGCCTAGCTGTGCTAGTGATGTTAGGACAGACTGGGTGCAGAGTTCAGGGATCACAGTGCATAGTGGCTGAGGTTTTTCTTTTGGGAACAAGTTGGGGATTGAAGCTCTAATGCTTTCATTTTGCGCAATAGTGAAACTGTTCTAGGGCTGAATGGAATTTGCTCTTAGACAGTTTCACTGTTTTAAATGGAGGCCAAAAATGAGTGAAACTAAGTAGGCTTATAAAATCTTCTAATATGAGATAACTGGCCAGCATCTCTTATACATAACATACTTGTGCATAGACCGCACAGCGAGGTTTGACATGATCCTAGGAAGCAATAGCCCTGAAAAATGAGTGACTTAAGCCACAACCTTGGTAATCAAACATAGTTTCCAGTGACAGGACAGTCCCAGTCCCTGGTGTAGTAGAGAATGGTATGGTCTAGTTGTCCAAATACAGGAGCTCCTGCCCCTTAATTCTGATTTTTAATCCCCGCTCTAACAATTCCCTCTTTGGAATTTGGTAAAGCAAACTCTCTGCCTCAGTTTCCCTACGTATCAAATGTGCCTACTGATACTGACTCGCCTACCTTAACTGTGCCAGTTAGGCATGGCCCTGCACTGAGAGTAATGTGGAGCTCTGGCACAAATTTTGTCTGGAGAATTTCTCCATGAACTCTGGTGTGCGGGAGGAGTGCACCTGCTGCTACTACCCGGTGGCGGGTGACGCACAGCCACTGTGCTATGCTGGCTCTGCTCCCCATCCTTCCCCAGTCCCAGGTGGGTGCTGTGTGCCCTGGCAGTGCATGGAATGACCATTCCATGTACTCCAAGTGCAGTGACTGCTCTGTGAGAGGCAAAGCTCCTTGGGTGCTGCACCTTCTCCCCCGTGCAATGACCTGTGCAGTCTGACCCAGAGGCAGAGCTGACATTTGCAAGTGCCACACCTTCAGTGACACAGGTCAGGTTTCAAAGAAGAACGTTACACGTTCTCTGAATTCTAGCTTTCCTTGGGAGCCTCCTGCAGGAAGAGTGCTCCCAGGGCCCAGCTACATACTGATCTCTCAACACAGCACCACACACGCTACTCCCAGGAGCCCACTCCAACACATCCCCATTGTATTTTCAAAGGGGTCGCTCCCGTTTCTAACTGTATAATTTATGGAGCTACTAACAAAACCCAACGACTATTCAGGTAACATTCAAAACTATTACCGAATATCACTAATTACTAATAATAGTAAATCGATTACTGAATATAAATAATATGAACCCATGTATGATGCTCTTCTCAGGTCACACAGAACTATAAGCAACTGTGCTATCCCTCTGCCTCTGTGTGTCAGCTCCCTGCCACCCCTCTGTCCACCTCACCAGCAAACTCCTTGAGACTGGCAGTCTTAGCCTTGTGTCACAGATAACAAACTCCCGAGACGCATCTCCCGAGACACATCTCCCGAGACACATCTCTCTGACTGGACACTCACAGAAATTATTAAGTTATCTGCCTCCAAAGGGACAGTGCTCACACCAGCCTGTTGGTTTAACTGAGGACTAACTCTTTACTTCAATAGAACAGCACTGAGATGGCTTAACAGTAAAACTACGAATAAGTTTATTAATAAAGAACGGGGTTTAAGTGAACTAAGCAGAGATAACAGAAACAGAAAACCTTTACAAACAAAACAAAAACAAATCACCCTTTTTAGTACCTAAAACTTAATTCTAGCAAGCTATGTCTTTGTCTAACATGGTTTCCCACTTACATCAAGTTACCAGCATCTCCAGCCCTCCAGTCAAGAGAATTCAATATCCACAGAATCAGACTGCTGTGCCTTTTGTCCCATGACTGATGGATAACTAGAATGCCCTTTGTTCCCCTTAAATTTCACAAAATCCATTATCTTTCCTTCAAGAGCCAGGAAGCCCTCCGAGGGGCTCATCTAGCTGTTTCCTCCCCAACTTGTTAGCTTGGTTACTTTACCACTTTATATGTACATGTACTTTAGTGGTCTTTGGCTTACAAAGCTTGAGCCAGACAGGTCAAGCCACATTCCTTTGTATAAGGAAGGTTTGTTTATCAGTTTGTCTGCCCCCAAAACTTCTTTTAGGAACATATATCCAGCACACATACATAACTCCTTAAATGCCATCTGTACACACATCATGCAATGTCATTCATGACCAGTGTGTCACCAGTTTTTATGATACCGTACTTGATACTCTTTCATAGTACAATAATATTGCACACAATCAGTTGATTCAATTTCTTATTCTTTGTGATTGAGACCTCCTTTTTTGCCCCTGGAGTTTCTGGACCTTGATTGGCATTTATTGCTAAAACTATCTATTTCAGGGTCCTCACATGCTCACCCAGTTGAAATTAATTTCATTCAACATTCAGCCGCTTAGTGGCTTACCATTCCCACCAAACTACGGACTTGTAAAAGTCAGCTGTTCCAAATATGTCCATATCTCCTTTGGTCATCATATTCTAGCTGATTGTCAGTTGGCTTCAAAGACCTCAAAGACAGTGTCTGTACTCACAGAGCTTTTTCTTCGATGACAGATAGTGAGGAATGCACACAGAGTCCTTGACCTCGATCATCACACACAATGATCACTTGCTTTAAATTAGCATTTTCTGTTAAAGTTCTTAAGTCCTTCATTAGCATTTCACAAGACTTCTTTGAGGGGTAATTTAGTTACAGGAGTATACAAAATGTAAATGTTTGCTACAGTAGTACCTCAGTTACAAACACCATAGTTACGAACTCACCAGCCAACCACACACCTCGTTTGGAACTGGAAGCACACAATTAGGCAGCAGCAGAGACCCAAAAAAAAGCAAATATCGTACAGTTAAACATAAACTACTAAAAAAGGGGAAAGTCTAAAAAGAAGATTTGACACGGTAACTGTTTCTGTGCTTGTTTCATTTAAATTATGATGTCTAAAAGCAGCATTTTTCTTCTACATAGTAAAGTTTCAAAGCTGTATTAAGTCAATGTTCAGTTGTAAACTTTTGAAAGAACAACCATAACATTTTGTTCAGAGTTACAAACAACCGCCATTCCTGAGGTGTTCGTAACTCAGAGAGTCTACTGTATTGCATTGTACAGGAACAGATAAGCAAGCATAATACAAGTAACATCCCATTAGTTTTATGAAGTTTAAACACCCAAAATACTTATACATTTACAATCACTTTGATCTAATACACAAGTGACTTGACCTGAATACACTCTAGCATAACCTGGTCAGCGAGTGTCACACCTACATTTTTAAAAAAAATCCTGAAACTCACACTAACTAAGGAAGGAGAAATACACACTAATATATTCCTGGGCAAAAGATATGTCAGACTGGAGTTCAGTCTGAAGTTAAGGTAACAAAAACTTGAAGAGGACAATTTGTGAATAGACAAAGGGGAAAAATTGTCACAATAATTATTCATTCTGAATTATATGCCCAGCTCCATGTAACAGGCTGACTCCTCTATTAAAAAATAAAATCAAAGTTCATTTTTATAAACTGTATACTTGGCAAAGACATTTATTTTAACGCCTTAGTGGGAGAGAGCAGACATTTTCAGTTATCCTCAGTCTAACATGCCCATCAGTGTCAAAGGGAAATAGAGTAAGATTAAAGCAGTAGTAAGAAGTCAGTAATAACAAAATTTTGAGTAAGTATTAGAGAAACTATTTCACATTTTGAAGAGCTACAGTGTGCGAGTCCCTTATACACTATAATTAGTTTTGTTAGAATTTGGACTGGTCCTTTTTTTGTTAAAAAGTTTTCTCTCAGATCTTCTGACGTTTTGGCAAAATGATTGACTTGAAATGAAATTTTTCATTTTGAATCAATCCAAAAAAAAAGGGGGTTGATTCTAATGTAATCTAAACAATTTTTTGTTATTTGAGGGAGTTTACCCCTTCCCTCTCCTTTTTTTTCACCCCAACAGGAGGAGAAAGGAGCTTAATTTTAAAAATATTTAATTTCAATTCAATTTGGTCAGGTAGGAAAATTTTTATTTCAAATCAATTTATCATTCAAAATAGCCATTTTTCAACCCATTGTAGTTCTAGTGGCAAACCCTCAGGCTTTTTTATATCAACAACCTTCTGCTCTAATGAAGTTTCACAACACCTCTGTGAGGTAGGAAAATATTGTCACCTCATTGTACAGATGGGGAAATGTAAGTTAAGCAACTTGCCCCAGACACACAATGAATTATTAGCAAAGTATTGATTAGAACAGGGGTTCCCAAACTTGTTCCGTCACTAGTGCAGGGAAACCCCTTGGCAGGCCAGGCCGGTTTGTTTACCTGCCGCGTCCACAGGTTCGGCCAATCGCGGCTCCCAGTGGCTGCAGTTCACTGCTCCAGGCCAATGGGAGCTCCTGAAAGCGGCGGCCAGAACGTTCCTCAGCCCGCACCGCTTCCAGCAGCTCCCATTGGCCTGGAGCAGCGAACCGCGGCCACTGGGAGCTGCAATCGGCCGAACCCATGGATGCAGCAGGTAAACAAACACTGGCCTATCTGACTTCCAACACCCTGGTCATGTCACCAGACTACACCCCCTGTGGTGAGTAGGAAACCAGTGAGTAGCAGATAAGGCACCCAGCTGGTTGGCAAAAGTTGGCCACATCTTGTTGCTGCAAGACCCAGATAAGAAGGTTTCAGAGTGGTAGCCGAGTTAGTCTGTATCAGCAAAAAAAAACCAAGGAGTACTTGTGGCACCTTAGAGACTAAAAAATTTATTTGGGCATAAGCTTTCGTGGGCTAAAACCCACTTTATCAGATGCATGCCCACGAAAGCTTATGCCCAAATAAATTTGTTAGTCTCTAAGGTGCCACAAGTACTCCTCGGGTTTTTTTTTCCAGATAAGAAGATACACCTTACATCCAGGATGCTCCATCTCCCAAAGCCCACAGTGTAGACTAAGAGAAGTGGGCTTAGGAGACATGGTGACTCTCACTACCAGATGTCCAGATATTTTCTTGTTGGTGATGCAGAGTGGGCGGAGTAAACCATGGTGGATCTAAACCCAGTATAATCTTAATCCACTCCTGACTTCAGGTAGCAAGATTTCATTATGTCTGAGCGGCTTAAACCTACTTTAACTTCAGTGTCAAAAGTTCTTGTTCTAAGGGATGAACTTGCTGCAGTCAAGAGCAATTATGCTGCAAATGTTTCACCTTTTGTGGAGCTGCTTCTCTTCTGTCCTGCATCAATATCTTAAATGCAACTCTTAGAGCAGGTTTCAGAGCAATCTGAAGGGCTGAACAGAATGGATGTATGGTCAGTGCTGCCAGTCATTCTAACATGCTGATAGAATTTTTGTTATCTGTGGGGAATAAATTCAGCTCTGACTAGATACATGGGTTTGGTGGTGTTTTATTTTAAGGAACCAGTGAAGTTCCTGGCTGGTTGAAAATGCTATTAAGAATGCATTTTCAAAGTATTTAGCTGTGGTTTGATTATAAATTGGAGTCATGTAGCAAAATCCCTCTCTGCCCATCGCTTTAAAGCTTTCCTTCATATTTTGGAGCTGGATCAATAAACTGACATTATCCTTAGTATTGTTTTAAGTGAGAATGTTTCTCATAAATTTGTACAGGGTAGCAAGGCCCCATGCAGTGATTAGCTAATATAGATTAAACCCCTGCAGAGAGTTGCAGCAGTTGTCTGGCCTCACTGGTAGGATTGCTGAGGAACCCAGCCATAGAGGAATGTGCCTATCCTTAGCTGAACCCAATCATTTTGTTGTACAGAGGAATTTGGACTATAAGAGAGGTTGTTGTGCATCCTTTTCTAAAGAGCCAGGTTGGGAGCCCAGGGCATCATGGGAGTGAGGAAATGTAGTTCATTTTGTTCAGGATATTACATTATACATTTGATATAAGTTATGGTAGTACAGTAAAAAATAAAGAAGTTTCTGACATAGGCTCTGTTTAGTTAATGTTTCGTTTGTTGCCCACTGACATGGCCCAGTCATCCCAAAAAACAGGCTATTTACCACATCCCTAATCTTTGTTTTCTGTCTCCTAATTAGACAATAGATCTGAACCTGGATTCGATTTAGATTATGGTTAGGGCTTGGAGCCAAATCAAGGTGAGATTACAGGTTCATGTTCAATGGTTCTGACATCATGTAAAATACTCCCAGTAAATTTTGGCCCTAGATAATGGGAGCATGAGATCAGATTATTTTGTAATATTTTTCCCTTTTGGGCTAATCTCACAAGAATCAATGATCTTGTGAGATTTCAGTCAGATCTGAAGCAGAATGGCAAAAAGGTCCCTCCCCAAACTAATTCAGATGCAAACTGCACCACCCCTCAGGAAAAAAAAAATACTTGCTAGGGTTTTGTCTTCCCATTCTGTCCCATCTCTGATTATAACTCTGTTTTAAATTATTTCCTAAAATCTTTTTTCCCCATTACTGCAATAGGAGAAAGTATCAGCAATTTAAGGTTCTCAGGACCACCCTTCTATCCTTTTAAAAAATTGTAAGTGGCACAAACAGGTGTGCTGATTCTGAAGATCAAGATAAATTCTTTCGTAACTGGCCCATATCTGCTAAAGGCTGGTTTTAAAGCCTGAAAAGCCTTGTAGCTTGGAAGGCATTGCATCTCTCTGATGCTTGGGGTCATTGAAATGATCTTGGTATTTCTACCTTGAATGCCAGCAGAGAGCAGAAGGCATGTCAAAAAAGATGAACTCAGCCTCCAACTAATAGCGCAGATCTCAGCCCTACACAGAAGCATAGGATCTAGCTGTGGAAGAGACCTATTCAGGCATCTAGTTCATCAACCTGCTAGTGCAGGATCGTTAGCCATTGTACAATTTGTTAGGATTTTAGCCACACTGATTTTAAATGTGCCGTGGGGTTTCCACCCTTTACCTTGGGTGAGTATTTCACAGATCGATTTCGCTGACAGGCAGTGTTTCATGATATTGGGCCTACATTTTATCCTTTCTTAATTTCAACCTATTGCTCCTACTTATACCTATATTTCAGCTAAATAAAAACCCCTCACTCTCTCGGCATTTACACCCTTCAAATATCTGAAGGCTTGTTACGTATCCATCCTCTCAGTCAACACTTAGCCACGCTAAATATAGTTAACTCAGTTATGGCCTGTGTGATGGGTTGGACCCCTGGGGAAGCCACCTGATGTGCTGCGATACCACTAAGTCTACCTGTTCTGCCAGCATGGGCCCCCTTTAACCTGTCATGCTGAGCCAGGCTTTTAAAACCTCCTCTAACACACACACACAGGCAGGACCACACCCAGCTGCAAATCAGCTCTGGGAAGACTCTGCTTAAGGGACTTGCTCCAGCACTCAGATATCCATCTCCCTCGGAGTGCAGACCCAAAAATATATTATGAAATTCAGACACACACCGCTGAATGTGGAGAGAGGTGTACACACTTCTTCCCCCCTTCCCCCCTCCAGTTAGAAATTAAACAAAACAAATTTTATTAACTATAAAAGTGGTAAAAGGAGTAACAAACAGAATAAAGTAGATTACTAAGCAAATGAAATCAAACATGCAAACTAAGCTAGTTTCACAAAAGAAATTGGTTACAAATGGTATTTGTCACCCTAGATATTGTTGCACACAGTTTGCAAAGTTTCTGTGGTTCAGAGTTCCAGTTTTATTCCTTTTCATACTAGACCCCTGTCTCAGTCTGGACTCCCCCCTTGCCCTCCCTTTTGCAGTCTTTCTTCTTGGGCAGACAGGCCATGGAGAGGAGGAGTCTTGCTTGCCTTCCTCCCCACCTTTAAATAGGATTTACATAAGGCAGGAATCCTTTGTTTCCCAAACTTGACACCCCCCCCCAACCCCTTCCCTCACAGTGGAAGTCCCAAGTAATGGACTTTACCAAAACTAGACAAGCCATTTACAACACACACTTTGCTTCTCTACAAAAGAAAAAGGACACTAAACTACCTAAACTACTACATGCCACAAGGGGCCACAACAGTGGTTCCCTTAACCCACCCAGCAATATTGTTAATCTATCCAACTATACTCTTAGCCCAGCAGAAGAATCTGTCCTATCTCAGGGCCTCTCTTTCTGCCCCTCCACCCTCATGAACATGATACAGTTCTGTGGTGACCTAGAAGCCTATTTTCGACGTCTCCAACTGAAGGAATATTTCCAACACACCTCTGAACAACATACTAATCCACAGAGACCTTCCTACCAAGACTACAAAAAGAAGGATTTTGGGTGGTCTCCTCCTGAAGGTCGAAACAACAGACTGGACTTCTACATAGAGTGCTTCCGCCAACGTGCACAGGCTGAAATTGTGGAAAAGCAGCATCACTTGCCCCATAACCTCAGCCGTGCAGAACACAATGCCATCCACAGCCTCAGAAAGAACTCTGACATCATAATCAAAAAGGCTGACAAAGGCGGTGCTGTTGTCATCATGAATAGGTTGGAATATGAACAAGAGGCTGCTCGGCAGCTCTCCAACACCACTTTCTACAAGCCATTACCCTCTGATCCCACTGAGGGTTACCAAAAGAAACTAGAGCATTTGCTTAAGAAACTCCCTGAAAAAGCACAAGAACAAATCCACACAGACACACCCCTGGAACTCCAACCAGGGGTATTCTATCTGCTACCCAAGATCCATAATCCTGGAAATCCTGGACGCCCCATCATCTCAGGCATTGGCACCCTAACAGCAGGATTGTCTGGCTATGTAGACTCCCTCCTCAGGCCCTACGCTACCAGCACTCCCAGCTATCTTTGAGACACCACTGACTTCCTGAGGAAACTACAATCCACCAGCGATCTTCCTGAAAACACCATCCTGGCCACTATGGACGTAGAAGCCCTCTACACCAACATTCCACACAAAGATGGACTACAAGACGTCAGGAACACTATCCCCGATAATGTCACAGCAAAGCTGGAGGCTGAACTTTGTGACTTTGTCACAAAGACTTTGTCTCATAACTATTTCACATTTGGGGACAATATATACCTTCAAGTCAGCGGCACTACTGTGGGTACCCGCATGGCCCCACAGTATGCCAACATTTTTATGACTAACTTAGAACAACGCTTCCTTAGCTCTCGTCCCCTAACGCCTCTACTCTACTTGCGCTACACTGATGACATCTTCATCATCTGGACCCATGGAAAAGAAGCCCTTGAGGAATTCCACCATGATTTCAACAATTTCCATCCCAACATCAACCTCAGCCTAGACCAATCCACACAAGAGATCCACTTCCTGGACACTACGGTGCTAATAAGCTATGGTCACATAAACACCACCTTATACCGGAAACCTACTGACCGCTGTGCCTAGCTACATGCCTCCAGCTTTCATCCAGACCACACCACACGATCCATTGTCTACAGCCAAGCTCTACGATACAACCGCATTTGCTCCAACCCCTCAGACAGAGACAAACACCTACAAGATCTCTATCAAGCGTTCTTACAACTACAATACTCACCTGCTGAAACGAAGAAACAGATTGACAGAGCCAGAAGAGTACCCAGAAGTTACCTACTACAGGACAGGCCCGACAATGAAAATAACAGAACGCCACTAGCCATCACCTTCAGCCCTCAACAAAAACCTCTCCAACGCATCACCAAAGATCTACAACCTATCCTGAGGGATGACCCATCACTCTCACAGATCTTGGGAGACAGGCCAGTCCTTCCTTACAGACAGCCCCCCAACCTGAAGCAAATACTCATCAGCAACCACACACCACACAACAGAACCACTAACCCAGGAACCTATTCTTGCAATAAAGCCTGATGCCAACTCTGTCCACATATCTATTCAAATGACACCATCATAGGACCTAATCACATCAGCCACACCATCAGGACCTCATTCACCTGCACATCGACCAATGTGATATATGCCATCATGTGCCAGCAATGCGCCTCTGCCATGTACATTGGTCAAACTGGACAGTCTCTATGTAAAAGAATAAATGGACACAAATCAGATGTCAAGAATTATAACATTCAAAAACCAGTTGGAGAACACTTCAATCTCTTTGGTCACTCGATTACAGACCTAAAAGTGGCAATTCTTCAGCAAAAAAACTTCAAAAACAGACTCCAATGAGAGACTGCTGAATTGGAATTAATTTGCAAACGCTCTCCTGCTGGTAAAGCTCACCTTACCTGATCACTCTCATTACAGTGTGTATGGTAATACCCATTGTTTCATGTTCTCTGTGCATATAAATCTCCCCACTGTATTTTCCACTGAATGCATCCGATGAAGTGAGCTGTAGCTCACGAAAGCTTGTGCTCAAATAAATCTGTTAGTTTCTAAGGTACCACAAGTACTCCTTTTGTTTTTGCGGATACAGACTAACAGGGCTGCTACTCTGGAACAAGTAATGTTTTAGTATCAGGTGACAAGACCACCTGACCCTGTAGTATCACAGCATCTATGAGTCAGTGGCTCTGTGGAGCATCCTACAGGAAGGCCAAGCTTTTCACAGCTCATTGTCCTCGCTGATGGGCCATCCACCCTGTCTGGCTTTTCCATTGTTGCACCTGAAGTGTTAGCAGTGGGCATCACCCAAAGTAGCATAGCTGAAATAAAGATACATAGTCAATGTTTCTAACTTCAGATACAGAAATGATACAGGCATACACACTGGATAATCACATTCAGTAAATCATAACCTTTCCAATGATATCTTACACGAGCCATCTGGCATAAAGTATCTCAGTTATGTCATCGTCATATCATAAGCATATTTTCATAAAGCATATGGAATGACATGTCACAGCCTGAACCAAACCTGGCTGAGTTTCCTAGGAGGCTGGCGTGTTTTTCCAGTTGTTTCATTACAAACTTTTGGGTGGGGTTTCTTGTAACTCAGATACACTTAAGAGCTAGAGCAAAGCTCTGGATACAAATCTCATTTCCAGCAGTCTCTTGTTTTGTTGCTGAACAAGCTGACCCTCTCCACCAAGTTAATCCCTGTTGCAAAAAGAAAGATGGGTACTTTTACTACCACAAGTAGCCAGGGATCTAGGATTACATTTTAGCCAAATGACAGCATGGTGTCCTCTAGCCTCATGCTGGCCTAGTGCTGAGTCAGAGGGGAAAGTGCTACTTACGGCACCATTGGCCCTGCTTCCTGCAGCGTGCAGTTGTTTGTTAGAGGTCATCCATTACAGCATCAACCAGGCTTGAGATTCCATAGCTGTGTCGTAACTGAAAAGACTGCAAACAAAGGTGCTATAGCTACTCCGTTTCCATCCCTTATGTTGGTTGCAGCTGTTTTTCCTGGTCTCTATCATTTACATTTCTGTCCCTAAGGACAGACACAATCTGACAATGTTTTTATTTATGTGTTTGGTAAGGCTATTGTTTGTTTTTTCCAGACAGTGGACTGATTATTTCCCCACATTAATAATGGCTCCTGTAGGTGAATAAATGGCAGCCTGTGGTTCCCATCACTGCCTTTCCCTCTCATTAGGATAAACAGTCTTTCCCCTTGGCACTGCTGGAAACAAAGAATCCTTTACAGAGTTTACAGTACCTGATCAGTGTAAGGGGCAATAGCTTTTACAGCACTAACCCCTCTTTCCCTAGACGCTCTATATTTACAGCTCATTTCCCCAGCCACAATAACGTCCCTTTGTGAAACTCAGAGCCAAATGCATCCCTCTGTAACACTATTGCGCTCAGAGGGGTCAGAGCAGAATTGGATTTGGCCCAGATGCTTTACTTTGCATTACTTTAAAAGCTGCTTTACCCCTGTCTATAGCCATTAGAGGCAGGTGCCTCCTTTCCTCTTGTTCAACCGTTTCTCCACCTGCTATAGTGTCTTAATGCAGCCACCTGAGCTGTAGCAATGCCTCCATGAAGCAGATCAATAGATGCTCTCTCCTGCCCCTGCCAGTGTTAATTCAACAGCAGATACGTCTTCACCGTTTGCCTTTTCCATGTTTTTCTGTAGGGGGGTTGGCTACTATTATGGATTGTTTGGTGTCTGCGCTTGGGTTCGATGGAAAGTTGCCAACTAGACACCATATGATTTGAAAATAAAATTAACTCCGTGGCTCTGATTAGAGAAATTGTGACTGACTTGAAACCCTTTCACTTTACCATTATAAATCCCTCCTGCTCCCCATCACCTGAAGTAACGACGAATGCCAGCTTCTCCTAGTTACAGTGGAAAAGGAGGAAGTGCCTGCAGATTATACAAGAAAGACTGAAAAATAAACTGGAGGCAGACAGCCTTTCATGCCCATCAAAAAATTAAATGAGAGAAGCCATATTACCGCTACTGCCTATCTCCTTTTCATCCTTCACCACCTGACTGCTACACACACTGCTAGTCTACCTTTCAGTAAAGGTTATTCACCATTCCCTAACTCATATGTTGCCTCTTCTTCATTTCCTGGTCCATTTTTCGTGATCACCCACGCAGTACAGCACCTCATGGCAGCAGCTCCTATCTCCAAGGAAAAGACTGATCTCTCTCATTCACCAGATTTTCAAATCCACAGTTATTGACATGTAAGGAGTTTCTCTTGATTTACACCAGCAACAGAGGAGAATCAGGCTCCCAAGGCTTGATCCTGGGAGGTGCCAAGCATGATGTCAATGAGAGTTGAGAGACCTCTGCAACTGGCAGGAGTGCTCAGCGGCTTACAGGAACAAGCTCTAGGGCAGCACCTCCAAATACAGTCAGTAGAGTACTGAGGACATGATAAAGCACAAAACAAGCACTTCCCTCCCCTTCAAAGTGCAGCTACGCTAGAACACTTTGTACAGCACCTAGCACAATGGGGTCCTGGTCCATGACGAGGTCCTAGGCACTACAGTAATACTTTTATTTACAATGGGCTACTTCTGCAGTGCTAGTAACCTCTGCTAATCTCACAGATGGGACCCCCTATTATGCTATCAAAATGAGGTAATAATTGTATATCTTCGTTTCTTTAGTAGATGTGGCTTCTATTCAACTGAATTGCTTTACCTTGAATCTTCAACTGAGGGTGGCTCTAAAATATGGGTGGTCTCTATTAAGTGTAATTTTCCCCTAAAGCTTGCTTGGTAGAGATGCAGTGACTAAGCAAAGGGTGGCTTTACAAAGTGAGGCTGCAAAAATTGAGGGGGTTTTGCAAGGAAGATACACATTATTGATGTTTGTAGCAGGAGTCCCTTAGGATTCTCCCATTTCTGCCACCTACCACTTCATTTTCCCAACACCACCAACAAAAGTCACATGGCAGAGCAACCCTCATTCATGCCAAAGAGGGAAGTAAATGGTTCCCTGTGAAACTTGTCAACAGTTCCAGGCAGCAACCAGAGCATCCTCATTGGGCTCTGAGAATTCAGTGAGTTGGGAATAAAAAAAAATCAAATCAAACTGTAAATAGGACTTCTTAGCAGAAAAGACACTCCAACAAAGAGGGAGGAAGTTGGCTCTTGACTACTAATTTATCCTAAGGTCTCTGTGGATCCAGTGCCAACAATAGACATCACAACCAATATATTGGTATATCATTCCAGGCACAAAAGAGTTAACTAGATTTTACTCCTTTGCATTATAGTACTTTGCTACAAGATGAGGAAAGTTTGTTTTTAAAAAGTTTAAATGATCCTGGACTCCATTTCTTTGTCTTTTGTGACAGATTATTCTAATTACAAACTATTCTCACTAAACAAAAATATTCATTGAGTTCTACAATATAACAGAAAGCCCTGAATATTAATGGTATGTAGCCTTATAGATGAGATGGAACACTTGTCCTTGCTGTTCTGTAGTATTCAAGTCAGCAGGGTCTGACAAAATTCACCCTAGGGTATTTAAGAAATTAGTGAAAGCAATCTTTCTAAATCTATTAGTGATTATCTTCAAGAACTCACTGAGGACAGGTAAGGTCCCGGAAGACTGGAGAAGGGAAAATGTAGCACCTGTCTTTAAAGAGGGGAACTAAGAGGACCCAAGAAATTATAAACCAGTCAGTCTAATTTCAATTTCTGGAAAGATACTGGAATAAATTAATAATTTAAGCACCTAGAGGATAAGTAGTGTGATAAGTAAGAGCAAGCATGGACTTGTCAAAAACAAATCATGCCAAACCAACCTAATTTTTTGCATTGACAGGGTTACTGGCCAAGTGGAGGGGAAGCAGTAGACACCATGTATCCTGATTTTAGTAAGGTTTGACACAGTCCCGCATGACATTTTCTTAAGCAAACTAGGAAAATGTGGTCTCGATGAAATTACTATAAGGTAAGTGGTTGAAAGATCATACTCAGAGAAGTTATCATTGGTTCACTGTCAAATTGGGAAGACATATCTAGTGGGGTTTATCCTGGATCTGATACTATTCAGTATTTTTATTAATGATTTGGATAATGAAGTAGAGAGTATGCTTATAAAATTGAGGAGGACACTTAGCTGAGGGGGGTTGTCAGCACTTCGCAGGATCAGAGGACAGGATAAGAATTCAAAAGGACTTTGACAAACTGGAGAATTGGTCTGAAATCAACAAGATGAAATTCAATAAAGACAATGACAAAATACTACACTTGGGAAGGTAAAAAAAAGAGAGACAAACACAAAATGGGGAATAACTGACTAGGCAGCAGGGACTGCAGAAAAGGATGTGGGGAGCTGTAATAGATCACACATTGTTGCCTCATATTCAATGTGAGCCTGCTGCAAAACAAGGCAAATATTCGGAGATGTATTAACAGGAGAGTCATATGTAAGACATGGAAGATAATTGCTCCATTCAATCTGGCACTCACTGGTGAGGCCTCAACTGGAGTATAACCTCCCATTATAGGTGCCACACTAAGAAAGATGTGGACTAATTGGAGAGAGGGCAGAGAAGAGCAGCAAAAACAATAAGAGGTTAGAAAACCTGACCTCTGAAGGAAGGTTAACAAAAAAAAAATTGGGTATGTTTCGTGTTGAGAAAAAGACTGAGGGGAGACCTGATAATAGTCCTCAAATATGCTGAGGGTTGTGTCATAAATATAAAGGGAAGGGTAAACCCCTTTGAAATCCCTCCTGGCCAGGGGAAAGCTCCTCTCACCTGTAAAGGGTTAAGAAGCTAAAGGTAACCTCGCTGGCACCTGACCAAAATGACCAATGAGGAGACAAGATACTTTCAAAAGCTGGGAGGAGGGAGAGAAACAAAGGGTCTGTGTCTGTCTGTAGTCGTCTTGGCCAGGGACAGAACAGGAATGGAGTCTTAGAACTTTTAGTAAGTAATCTAGCTAGGTATGTGTTAGATTATGATTTCTTTAAATGGCTGAGAAAAGAATTGTGCTGAATAGAATAACTATTTCTGTCTGTGTATCTTTTTTGTAACTTAAGGTTTTGCCTAGAGGGGTTCTCTATGTTTTTGAATCTAATTACCCTGTAAGATATCTACCATCCTGATTTTACAGGGCGGATTTCTTTATTTCTATTTACTTCTATTTTTTATTAAAAGTCTTCTTGTAAAACACTGAATGCTTTTTCATTGTTCTCAGATCCAAGGGGTTTGGGTTTGTGGTCACCTATGCAAATCGGTGAGGCTTTTTACCAAACCTTGTCCAGGAAGTGGGGTGCAAGGTTTTGGGAAGTATTTTGGGGGGAAGGACGCGTCCAAACAGCTCTTCCCCAGTAACCAGTATTAGTTTGGTGGTGGTAGCTGCCAGTCCAAGGATAACGGGTGTAATATTTTGTACCTTGGGGAAGTTTTGACCTAAGCTGGTAAAGATAAGCTTAGGAGGTTTTTCATGCAGGTCCCCACATCTGTACCCTAGAGTTCAGAGTGGGGGAGGAACCTTGACAGGTTGTTATAAAGAGGATGGTGATCAATTGTCTTCCACAGCCATTGAAAGTCAGACAAGATGTAATCAGCTTAATCTGCAGCAAGGGAGATTTAGGTTAGAAATTAGGAAAAACTTTCTAACTATAAGGATAGTTAAGTACAGGAACAGGTTACCAGGGGAGGTTGTGGAATCCCCATCACTGGAGGTTTTTAAGAACAGGTTAGACACATTAGATGGATTAGCTGACCTCTAGAGGTCCCTTCCAGCACTAAATTTCTATGGTTTTATGATTATATACTGGATGATACTCTTAATCTGTCCTAAATATAGTATTTTATACTGGCCAATATCTGTTACAGAGTATTTTATGCTGGCTGGTACCTTGGCTTCACACTTCAAAGTTAAGATACATACAGAACCATTGTTCTACAACATACCTCCTGCTAGCACGACCACTGCAATCTGGCTGTTAGGTAACAAACTTTGTACTGGAAGCCAAGTGTGGCCATCTCCTGCCTTAATCCAATGAGTGTCCAAGGAAGTCAACCTGACTAAACACATGGACAAGAATGCTGCTAGCACCGCAGCCGCTGGAACTACAGCTCCCAGTAGCCTCTGTGCAGTTGCTAGGGAACTAGGGAAATGGTGAAACTGTCAAATGGAGCTGCTCTCAGGAGATTTCTTCTTATTTTCGTTCCAAATTAAGATCCGCGCCACTGTCAATGTTTAGACAATCCCTACATTCTAATGTTGGTGTCCTTCAGATCTGGATCAGGACACCGCTGGTCAGTCCAACTCCATGGAGGAGTAGAAGAGCACTGGGGTTTGGAAGTAAACAAATAAAATTAAAAACTAATCACCATTTGTCACTACAATGCCCCCTTTGTCATAGCATCAGGGTGCATTAGTTTTCTTTTCGAATATAGTTAAAACAATATTTCTTTGGAACAGAGAAACCCTGTTAATTTGCTGCTCAGAAGCTATTATTTCTCACACAAGAGCCTCATCGCCACATAAAAGGATTAAAGAAGGTGTGGGGTGGGGAGAAAACACATCCTTCACTCTGCCACACTCTGAAGCCTGCCACACTCTGGTTTGGGGACACCTCTGGTTGAGTTGCAGACATGGATGCCCTGTGTAGTCTTATCGGAAGAGACAACAGCAGAATCACCCCATTCCATCTAAGCCATCAGTGGCGTACAGGTGATAAAATGCCTCATGAGTAATTCAGCCTCAGACCAGTTAGAGATGTGAGTTGTAGCTAACGCCTGCCTTGACCTGCACTCTATCACGGCTACCATTCTTGATTCAGAGCCCAGGCATTGCATAATCACTTCGTCCTACCCACCACACCTTGGAGGGCAACAATATTTCATATTTTCTGAAGCTTCCAGGCTTCCCCTACCATTTCTGAGAGATTCTTCTGAATGAATTGGGAAGCTCAAAACCCAATATTTCTGCCTGTGGCTAACATGAGCTACTACTTCTACAAGCTTAATTGGCCCATTTCTCTTCTGTTTCCATTTCTTAGTTTCTAGGTTTATTTGTTTTAAACCTAGTCCTTGCTGTTGCTGACTCCCACTCTGTAGTGCTTTATTAACACCACCATCGCTCAGGCCCTAAGTCTGCAAACACTTCAGTTCAAACCTGGAGTTAAGCTCACGGTAAGTTTTCGCAGGACTGGAGCCTTACACAGTATTAAGGCTGTAAACACTTCAAGACTGAGACCATCTCTTACTCTACGTATGTACAGCGCCTAACACAATGGGGCGCCAATCCCATTTAGGTCCCATCTGCACTACTGTAATACAGTGGTTTTCAAGCTATGGCCTAGGGACTCCTGGGGGGCTGCAGCCTATGGCTAAGGTTTCCAAAAAGATCTCCCCTCAAAGTTTTTTTAAGGAGTCTGCAAACGCAAAAAGGTTGAAAACCGCTACTATAATACAAACCATAATAGATTTAATACATTGGGCATATTTTGCTTCACACACACCACATTAAATAAAAGCTGCTACTCCCCACCCTGAAGTTCCTTTTTCCGTCTTAGAATTCCTAAGAAACCCTAGGGAACAAAGCCACACGCCGCTACTCAGGAGATAACAAATCTCAGCCAGCAAGCTGCATGCGGACTAGTGTCCTTGCTTTGTCCCTCCCACCCCCACTGTAAATAGAGGTGCAGTTAGTCTGATGCTGTGGGACGTGTTGGGAAGCTGATGGTAATGCTGCTGGAATGTTTGACAAAGCTGCTGGAGCATTTAAAATGTGCTTAAATTCCCAAAAAACTGGGTAGATTTGAGTTTGAACGATGCCTCAGTGAACACAAGAGGATGTGTGTGTATTTCTAGAGGAAAGAGCCTTACAGCTACACAGTTGGATACCCCTGGCACGTCGTTCATAACACATCAGGAAGCCATGCCGTTGCTACTACAGCAGCTTTTGCAGAAACTACAGAGCTAGATACATGACTTTCTTCTTCATCTTTTCTGCTGTTTTGACAGTAGCTGCTCTGAAGCACTATCCAAGTCTAAAGGGCTGTTTTACACGTCAGCCAATTTGAAGTCAGACCCAGGATTAACAGAGTGGAAGTATTGAAGGCACACTGTTCAGACTGACACATAGAAATGCACCTTCTCTTCTCAGTCACCAATTAAAGCCATCTCAGACTTTGAGTTCTGGCACTGAAGCATGTCCACAGAAACTTCAAAGAGACAGGAAAAGGTGCAAGATTATTTACTGTAAACATTTTGCAAATGTGCTACTCTGCTGAAAACGTGGAGGTTGCTTTTATTGCACTGTAAGGTAAAAGTCCACAAATATTATGCTACAATCCATCGGTGATCTCCCAGAAAACACCATCCTGGCCACTATGGACGTAGAAGCCCTCTACACCAACATTCCACACAAAGATGGACTACAAGCCGTCAAGAACACTATACCCGATAATGTCACGGCTAACCTGATGGCTGAACTTTGTGACTTTGTCCTCACTCATAACTATTTCACATTTGGGGACAATGTATACCTTCAAGTCAGCGGCACTACTATGGGTACCCGCATGGCCCCACAGTATGCCAATATTTTTATGACTAACTTAGAACAACACTTCCTTAGCTCTCGTCCCCTAATGCCTCTACTCTACTTGCACTACACTGATGACATCTTCATCATCTGGACCCATGGAAAAAAAGCCCTTGTGGAATTCCACCATGATTTCAACAATTTCCATCCCACCATCAACCTCAGCCTAGACCAATCCACACAAGCAGTCCATTTCCTGGACACTACTGTGCTAATAAGCAATGGTCACATAAATACCACCCTATACCAAAAATTTACTGACCGCTATACTTACCTACATGCCTCCAGCTTCCATCCAGGACACACCTCACAATCCATTGTCTACAGCCAAGCTCTAAGAGACAACCACATTTGCTCCAATTCCTCAGACAGAGACAAACACCTACAAGATCCCTATCAAGCATTCTTAAAACTACAATATCCACCTGCTGAAGTGAAAACAGATTGACAGAGCCAGAAGAGTACCCAGAAGTCATCTACTACAGGACAGGCCCAAGAAAGAAAATAACAGAATGCCACTAGCTGTCACCTTCAGCCCCCAACTAAACCTCTCCAGGGCATCATCAAAGATCTACAACCTATCCTGAAAGACAATCCCTTACTCTCACAGATCTTGGGAGACAGACCGGTCCTCGCTTACAGACAGCCCCACAACCTGAAGCAAATACTCACCAGCAACCACACACCACACAGCAAAAACACTAACCCAGGAACCTATTCTTGCAATAAAGCCCGATGCCAACTCTGTCCGCATATCTATTCAAATGACACCATCATAGGACCTAATCACATCAGCCACACCATCAGGGCCTCATTCACCTGCACATCTACCAATGTGATATATGCCATCATGTGCCAGCAATGCGCCTCCGCCATGTACATTGGCCATACCGGACAGTCTCTACGCAAAAGAATAAATGGACACAAATCTGACATCAGGAATCATAACATTCAAAAACCAGTCGGAGAACACTTCAACCTCTCTGGTCACTCAGTAACAGACTTAAAGGTGGCAATTTTGCAACAGAAAAACTTCAAAAACAGACTCCAATGAGAAACTGCTGAATTGGAATTGATTTGCAAACTAGATACCATTAACTCAGGCTTGAATAGAGACTGGGAGTGGCTGGGTCATTACACTAATTGAATCTATTTCTCCATGTTAAGCATCCTCACACCTCTTGTCAACTGTCTGAAATGGGCCATCTTGATTATCACTACAAAAGTTTTTTTTCTCCTGCTGATAATAGTTCATCTTAATTAATTAGCCTCTTACAGTTGGTCTGGCAACTTCCACCTTTTCATAGTTTCTGTATGTATCTATATATCCTCTTACTATATGTTCCATTCTATGCATCTGATGAAGTGGGCTGTAGCCCATGAAAGCTTATGCTCAGATAAATTTGTTAGCCTCTAAGGTGCCACAAGTCCTCCTGTTCATTATGCTATTAGTTCTCCTAAATAGAATACAATATTGAATCTACAATTGCAGTTCCCCTTTCCTTCATTTTCTCATCAAACAAGTGACAAACTGAAAAAGGAGAGTTTCCTTTATTGCCAAGAAGTTTTACATGCTCACATACACACACTTTCAACATAGCTCAGTCACGAATGTTAGTTTCCATTGACGTTTCCCAGCTTGGGTGAACCTAACGATACGTCCATACATAAAAAGCTACAGTGGCACAGCTGCACCAGTGCAGCTGCATCGCTGTAGCGCTTCAGTGTAGACAATACGACACTAATGGAGCAGTTCTCCTGTCGGCTGAGGGACTCTAACTCCCTGAGAGGTGATGGAAGAATTCTTCTGTTGACCTAGCACTGTCTACCCAGGGACATAGGTCAGCTTAACAATGCCACTCAGTAATGTGGCTTTTTCACACCCCTGACCATTGTAATTAAACCAGCCTCATTTTCTACTGTAGACCAGGCCTAAGTGTGAAAATGTAGTGTTGTGGCAGGTGTCGATAGATGGCACTGTTTCACATAGCCTGAGCAGACAAGCAAATGGTCAGCTTGGGAAGAAATACTGTGGTGGTCTCAGTTTTTGTTAGGCAAAGTTCTGATCCTTGGAGTCAGCTGTGTGAACAGCAGAAGATTTTGCTTTCTGCCTTGGGCTCTGATTAGAGTCAATTCATAAAGCAGAGTTTCTTTCTGGAACCCAGCCATTGGTGTTGGGAAACCCCTTAAAGTAGGCATTTGTTTGTGACCCCCCCTCTGTTCCCAGGCTAGTGTAAAACCAGTTACCCATAGCATATAGTAGGGCACCACATTACTGATTTCACCTCTCTTAGGAAGCCAACCTGCAAGGTCCTGGTCATCTGTTACCACACATACCACCACAATACTTGTGTCACGCTGAGACAGTGGTGTCAGAAGGTGCAATCCTATGATGGATGGGGTTGAAAACTCTTGGAACAATTCATGAATCATTTCTTACCAAAAAAAAGTTAGCCTTGATCCTGGCAAGGGACTGAGCAGACCTATGAAACACTGAGCACCCTCCATTGCTATTGAAGTCTGAGTCAACAACACTAATTCCCTCAGTAGATGGCTCAGCACCATTCTGGATCGAGCCCTTTTGGAGACAGATTTCCTGACATGGTGCAACACTGAAAATCATAATTGGAAAAAGAAGTTAGGCCACTGGCTTCTATGCTCAGCTCAGAATTGCCCTGTGACTGAACAAGTAATGTGAGGTTTCTGGCTCAGTTTATTCATCTGTAAAATAAAGTTTACTAGTATTTACTACCTCAACTAAGTGATGTGAGGCTGACTGTAAGTTTGTAAAATGCTTTGATATTTTTGGACAGAGGGGGGAAAGAGCTTCCTGAGTCATAATGCATGCTCCCTTCGTGAGATGCCTTGGTTTATAGTATAACTCTTCAGGGACTATGGGGTAGATGAAGTAAGGAAACAGGCTTTGCACAGGGGTTTCTTAATCACAGTAAATTTTACTGTCAAAGCATACAAGAGTTACAGATCTCTCGGAAAAGAACAAAAACCTCTATGCTCTGTCCCCTAAGTCTATGTTTATCCCATTTTGTGAGTCCGAGGCTAGCCAGGATGTCAGGGAGATAGACCCCCTCCTACCCTTAGGGTCCTGCAGTCCTTCTGTAGTCCAGACCTGGTTTGAGCAGATCCTGTCCCTGCATAAAAAGACTTCTGTCTTCTGTCAGGTGGCCAACTAATCAGCTTCAGAACCCATCAGGTGGTTAGCTGGAAAGTCACAGCCTCCTTAGAGTCCAAACTGAGCTCTTCTCTTCAGCCCATCCCTTTGTGGTAGCAAAATCATTGACCTGGGAGTGGACCCCTTTGAGTGGAGGACAGTTATATTTGATGACTTGTGCTAGATCTTCAGGGAGGCATCAGATATTACACTAAAGCTGCCCTTGGCCTTTATTTGACAACTCTAAGCAGTTACAGTTATACTCAAAATGTAAGTCACATTTTTTAAAATAGCAGTTACGCTGTCAAGTGAAGGGCAAAGTTGATACAGACTTGTGCAGACATACCACTCCATCACAGAAAGCTCAGCTTTCTTGTTGCCACCATTCTCCGCTGCTTGAGGATAGGGTCCCAATTCTTGATGTACCACTTGGTCTGAAAAACAGCTCAGGAAACTAGCAAATTGATGGTAGATTAGTCCAATTACATGTTGTGCTTGTACCACTTCAATTCCAAGCCCTGAAGAATCCAGATTCCTGTTGATGAGCATTCACAGTATGATTTGGCAAGTTTAATCCTGTGAACTTTTCCCTTGAGATCAAGTTGCTTTTTTTAAAGTGACCAAACAAAGGTTGGCTTTACCTTACAGCTATGCTAAAGAACAGCATTTATTTCCAAAGATAACCATAAAATTACCTTCAGGAAAGGGCTTTCAAAGACAGTGACCACATCTTCAGTTCTTTTATGTAAACACACGGCTATTTCAACAAGATTCCATTCCATAGTTAGTCACAGGACACCATTACATGGTAAATTTACTATATTGTTATCCCTTTGAGCTAAGCAGTTGGCCAAAATTCAGGGTCCTGTATCTTGTTTCGACTAGGAGGTGTCACCGTGCCTGAGTGGCTCACTGCTGAGGATGCCAAATTCAGAACAAACTGCTGAGAAATATGGCAGACTCACCCCAAACTGCTGGTTATTTTATCATTAGATTATATCAAGCCAGTAACAAAAAGTAAACTTCTGTCTCACCACATGAGTTAATAAGTCAAAAAGCTGCAATCTCCTTCGGCATTCCAGCTGTTGTCTCACCACCCTGACGCTGAAGTCCATGATGAAATTGGTTTTCAGTAACCACTCATTGAACATAGGGTACTTGTAATCCCAACAGATCAGCTACATAGCCAGGTCAATATATACTCAGATCTTAGCGAATAATCACGCCACTGCCAAGGCTTTAGTAATTAAAATAGAAAAGTTTAATAATAAAATGCAAGAAAGGAGTTAATAATGGTTAGTAGATCATATACAAATAATTGAAAGTCCTTATATCAGGTTTGTAGCAGTGATGGAATAAACTGCAGACTTTTAAAATCTCTCTGGTATCTTCCAAAAGACTGGAAGGTCTTCACTCCATAATTCAAAATACTGCTTGTAGTTGTAAATCCATAGTCCAAAGAATCAGGTCAGGAAAGAGGAAAAATGGAGATGTTTCAAGCATCCTTTTATATCCTCTGCCATGTGCCTGGAAATTTATTGTCTCAAACAAGGCTCACAAATGGAAAATTACTGGCCCAAGATGGAGTCTAGGGTCATATGAGTATATCACGTGTCCTTACATGCTTTGACTCAAAGGAGAAACCATTGCCCATGTTCTCGCTGAAACTGCACAGGAAGACTTATTGAGTGGGAAGAGTTTCTTCCACGGCCCATTGTTAGAGTGACGTGTCCTTAATGGGCCATCAACACATAGCTGTCTGGTTCTAATGTAAACTTTACCTAGCGGACGTTACCCAGGAACACAACACATTATAATGCCAGTATATAGCCAAGATTCATAAGTTCATACACAAAAATTATATCATCAGTCTTCCATTGACACTTTACATGATACTTGGTACAAGATTTGTTGCAATTGTATAACGGTGGCAGTAGCAATGATATAAATGGTCATAGTCAATCATACAGCATCCCAGGAGGAGAAACGGATGATGGAGCCACATATTTCTGTGATGCAATCGTGTTGATTTACAAGGAACTTGCAAAATCCTGTTTCCGTGAACACTGCAGGAATCAGACAGCAAGGGAGTTTCTTTGCTCCCAGTTCCAAGCAT
The DNA here is from genome assembly GCF_965140285.1 of Lepidochelys kempii. Lineage (NCBI taxonomy): Eukaryota > Metazoa > Chordata > Testudines > Cheloniidae > Lepidochelys > Lepidochelys kempii. The sequence continues at coordinate 31,922,909 of NC_136388.1, forward strand.
CTTTCAGCCAGCATTCAACCAAAAACTCTCTCTCTCAACTCTTCTCAGGACCACGTGCCCACTATTTGTTCAGGCTGTGACCTTGGTTTTCTGATCACACACTGCTCCTAAAACACACACACTGAAACATCTCCATATACACTCCTTTGGTTTGGGCAGTGACATGTGCCTGGGGTTTGGGTGGAGTGTCCTAGTGTTTCAGCTAGCTGGTTCCATAAAAGGAGCTTAATTTCTTACATGTATCCCAAATGAAGGGCAGATGTTAAATCTTTTGAAACTGGTTAGTGTAACCCAACTCATAACAGTATTAAGCTGAACTTTTTTGACTGCATAGAATTGAAGGATTGGGATTCTGGGTACAGTAAAGTTTGGGATATCCTAAAAATCAGAAAAGATAACATACAGAACCCATCAGATAGGCAAGGGACTATTTCCCTATATGCAGGCCATTAATTTAATATATTACAGAGAATTCTCCCTCCTCAAAATCCTCAGTTCCTTTAGGCACAATCCTTATCTTAAGCTTTCATTGAAGTTGACATCTTTCAATGTGTGAGAACTGCAGAATTTGTCCACGTTGGTTGGTGATCTTAAGCAAGCAACATATTTAATATAGTTATTGAATTCTGTATGCAGTGTACTATGAAAAACAATCACAACACTTTAATAGTCTCTTCTTCGTGCACATAATCATCAATATTCAGGTGCATCCTTATGTCCATTTCACGATACTTCTGTCAGAAACATAAAAAGGAAGGGAACTTTATTTAAAAAAATAGGACCTGATTCTGATCTCACAGGCTGGAAGGGAGTTATCCTGGTATGAGGTGACAGCCAAACCTAGAGTGACCAAAAAAGATGCCCATCATGATAGCATAAGAAGCCAGTATTGGGAAGGAGTAACTCGGGAATAATTTACTGAGATAGGGAGGTACCCATCTCTGGGTGGATTCAGATTTCACACCAGATTTTCATTTGAATGAGAAATTAATTAAATTCTTTGAGTAATGGTCCAGGAGATGAATGGGCTTTGTTCAACACACCTACATTTATGTTGGCTGACCCCATTCCTGCTTAAAGGTAGACTATGCAACTAAGAATTTTGTTATATTGTCTGTTTCAGTTGTGGATTTTTAACAACACATTTTTATGGCATTTTATTTTCTCTCACTTCCCTCCCCCGGGGGTAATTAAATGCTTCTCAAAGACCATGTTGTAAATTAGATTTTGGATTGAGCCATTCTCTGCTATAAAAACAGGAATTAATCTCATTTGTGCAAACAGCTAATATGTCTTATACCACCTTTGGAAGATACACAGCCTGAAGGAAGCCATTGCATTCTTCACAACACTTCTCAAAACTAATCTAAAGGGTTTTGACAACACCAATCTTAGAAAACAAATTAGTTATGAAAAAAAGAACTTTAAATAATAAACCTGCACATGGAAGGCCTGATAATATAAATTTGGTCTTGTGAATCATTGGTCTTAGAGAGGGACCACAATACAGCGTAACAGATTCTGATGCACACTGCAGCAGTCTGCACAGCTGACAGAGGGATGGGAGGACAAGTTCACAACAACAGGGACAGAGGGTTCTAAAACCACCTTTTCAGTACAGTAATAAACATTCTATATGCAAATTATCTCAAGTCAATGTCCAGACCGTTATTCCTTATTGCTGTATCTTTGCTAAGAGAAATTGAAAGTACTTTATAACATGCTTAATAAAATGCTGCTCACATTGAAGAATGTTATCTGCCAATATATTAAAAGTATTTTAGGGGCTCATTATGCATCACTAATTAACCCTTTTTTATATTTTAGTATGAGAGGTTGACTGCGCAAAGAGATTCTTACAAAATTCCTTTAGAAAAGCTGTGTGAATGGCTTCCACCAAACTGGAGACAATGCTTCCATTGTTCTCAAAAGTGAATGGATTCAAGCACTGTCTCAGAAGGCCTGATGAAAAATAAAACCAATATTATTTTTGCAAATTCAACTCTCTCTGGTTCAGGAACAGGTTCTCTTTTGTATTAAAAAGGATGCTGAGCTTTGCTCACTATGCCAGGAACTGCTATTATGTTAAACTGTTTTGCCAACTTAGTGTATGAAAATTTAAATTTAACTAGCTAATTTAATTAAAGAAAGCAACAAAACAGCCTTCATTCTGTTTAAAGAGAAATTAGCATAGGAGCATATGTTAGAAGGGAGATGAGAGTATGACGCTGGGTTGAACGGATGGAGGTATTAAATACTTAGTCATGCCTTTTAGAATCCGCTTTTCCCCTCCCTCCCCCCCTTAATCCTAGTATTTTTAAGGCCATGAGGCCACTGTTTTTGGCAGCACTTGATTTCTCTCCTCCCCTTGTTCTTTTCCACTCCAGACAGCTTTCCAAGCTACAATAGATAGAGACTCCGTGATCTCATGCCTCCGCCTTTCCCTCCATCTTCATTGCTGCCACCTCCCTCTTCTGCTTAACACTTTGCCTTCAAATAGAGGGCCTCCTCTGATGAGCACATGCAACTCCTATTGATTTAGATGGGAGCGGAGCATACTCACCTACCAAGCATGATCAATATCTCACTGTATTGGGCCCAGAGTAGCCACCTCTCTGCTCTACACCACTCTGCAACATTGCAGAGAGGTGACACTGCCTGGACTTTGACTGTTCCAACAAAGTAACATTTTAAAAACCTTGAAAATGCAGAAGCTTCCCTTATATCTTCCTCCATCACTTTCACCTGACTGCTGAGGGCTTGGCAAGCTGGGGTGTAAATCTACAGTGCTCTAGTGTGCCGAACGCTACCTGTCCCTGGAGACCCTACTACTGCACATGGCAGTTCTGTAACATGCTTCAGCAGTAGATCAAAGCACATCACGGAACTTGTCATGCATGGCAGCAGGGTCCACACAGACAGTTCATGTGCAGCAGGCTAGTGTACTTTAGATTTATACCCCAGCTTGTTGCACACTGACTCTCCATATAGACACGCCCTGAAACGTAGTAATGAAACTGTGAGATTGCAACCCTGCTGGAAAGCAGTGAGCCACCTTCCTGATCAAGAAACCTTTATAATAGTCAGGGAGTTTTCCTTTTTATAAAGGACTCATCTGGAGGAAGTCCCCTTTTGTATCATGTGGAGACCGGGCAGCTTTTGTACGTCAAACCCTGACTGACAGAACATGATTCAGAATGCATTTAAGTCTGCAGGAACTGCACATCAATAATTCACTGGCATGTTAAATCATACAGTCATCATCAAAAGGTCTGTAGTATAGTGAAAGAGAAGGCGGGTTTAGAGACTCAAAAATAAGATGGGTTTCAGAGTAACAGCCGTGTTAGTCTGTATTCGCAAAAAGAAAAGGAGTACTTGTGGCACCTTAGAGACTAACAAATTTATTTGAGCATGAGATTTCATGAGCTACAGCTCACTTCATCGGATGCATACTGTGGAAAATACAGAAGATGTTTTTATACACACAAACCATGAAAAAATGGGTGTTTATCACTACAAAAGGTTTTCTCTCCCTCCACCCCACTCTCCTGCTGGTACTAGCTTATCCAAAGTGATCACTCTCCTTATAATGTGGATGATAATCAAGGTGGGCCATTTCCAGCACAAATCCAGGTTTTCTCCCCCCCACACACACAAACCCACTCTCCTGTTGGTAATAGCTTATCCAAAGCAATCACTCTCCTTACAATGTGCACGATAACCAAGGTGGGCACTTCCAGTTACACTTTAAAAATCCATCTGGAGAAACCCAAGTTCATCTGCTGGGAGAGGGATTCAGCAGAGCATTTGGTTTTATATACTGCCTGCATATTCAAAGTGTCCCTAGAAACTCTACAAAGCAATGAATTAAATCTTAGTAGTGTTGCATATAGGTTGGGTATCGTGCTCATGCTGGAAAAAAGTCAGTGTGCTGCTATCGACACACCTTGTTCTGGGGTAGGGGGGAGAAGAGTACTCTAATCACAACTTTCTTCTTGTCTATTTCTTCCTCTTTTATTAAACTTACTCCTCGGTCAGTCACTTTCCCAGCTCTGAGAGCCTTTTCATTCTTTGCCTCATTTCCCCCACCCCCATCTCTATTCCTCTCCACTCCTTCAACTTTCCTCTCCCAGCCACTGCCTTTTCCCTTTATTGTATGCACTTCTACAAAGTAAAAAGTGCACACAACCACACAAGATCAATGCAGAGACTCCCCCTGTGTCACGATTCCACTAGCAGCTCCCCAGGGCCTTGCACACCTGGGTGACTAGCTTTTGTTACTAATGTGCTCTTGAGCAACTGGGCCTGGCTTCTGAAACTACTTGTGCAGAACTGAAATAATAGGAGTCAGATTAACTTTTCCTGGAGAGTCTCCAACTTGGGTCCTCGGATGTAGGCAGTTGCTCTGCAAAAGGCCCAATTCAAATCCCCCCCTTGAAAGGGGTTCAATGGGATTCATTTGATTGGCTTCAGGTGAGAGCTGATCAGGCCCAAGGAACACTGATCCTTTCAAGGAGTTCTCTCTGCTGATTCCTGTGAGTGCAGAGAAAGCACTCATTTAAGGTAGCTCCTGAAATTATGACAAACCAATTTTTTATATTTATTAGAGGAAAAGCCAATTTGATGACTTAAATCATCAGTTACTTCCAGTAATGGGGCACTCACCACAAGCACTTTCTAGTAGCAGCGTGTGGTACTGCAATCCTTCTATTGCCCCAGGCAACTTCTCCGGGGGCGGCAGCTAGCCTTGGTGGACCTTCTGTGGCTTGGCCCTCTAGCCAAGTCAGAGTCCAAACTCTTCCAGGGTAGGAAGAGTTCAATAAATGAACAGTCCTGTTGCCCTCACTAATGGGTGTCCAGTCCCAGCACTGGGTCCTTTAAATTCAGCCCTTTGTTTGGGCTCTCACATAAACCCCAAGAAGGGGACAGGGCTTATGCCATGGTGGCTGGTAGGGGAAACTGGGCCTGCCCCACTACTCCAGGTTCCAACCCAAGACCCTATACGCAGTAGCTATGCACTGCTCAATTTCAGTTAGTTGCTGCTTCTTCCTTGGGCCTCTTCCTACCTATAGGGTGACCATAGTTCCCTATGCTGAATACTGAACACCTAGTAAAATTACTCATATGCAAGTGAGTTAAAAGGCAATCAGAACTATGCAGTACAAACGTTCAAAGTAACATCAAGGTGACTGAGCCCGTTAAAAGGAAATACTATGTAGTTGGATTCTTTTTATTTGCCTTCTTATTTTTATGGTTGTCAGGTTCACATGGGGAGAGGTGACACACACACACACACACACACACCTCTCACACAGGTGGGGGCGGGGGGAAGAAGGTAACCGACCAACCTGTCCCTCCCTGCCTGGCGCTCTCCACCCTCCATGCCTAGCTGGGCCCCTGGGACAGACCCACCTCTCCTGGACCTGACACTGCATCTTCCCGAGGCAACACATGGGGGACGGGGCAGAGTCACAGGCTCCCCATCCTACCTCGCCAGACTTCTGCCAGGGTTCGTACTAGAATGCGGCCACCAACAGCTTTTGGGCATTGTGCAGGAGGAAAGGGACAGGAGCTGCTTCTAGCCAGGAAGGGGGCACAGAGGAGACCTGGTCCATGTCTTTGGAGTGCTCATCTCTTCCCTCCCTTCTCTCCCACACCCCTGGAAGCAGCTTGTCCCTTCCTGCCTGCGCAGTGTCGAAAGGGAGCTAACACCTCCAGGCTGCTGCTGGCCACTGACATAATCCAGGTTTCAGAGTGGTAGCCATGTTAGTCTGTATCAGCAAAAAGAACGAGGAGTACTTGTGGCACCTTAGAGTCTCTAAGGTGCCACAAGTACTCCTCGTTCTTTTTGACATAATCCAGCCGCCTCCTGTCCCCTGGCTACAACGCAGGCAGGAAGGGGTTAAGCCCTAAGGATGCATTGTACACCAGGACCCAGGGAACCTGACTGCAGGGACTTCAGCTAACCCTGCCAGAGAGGTAGCTCAGCAAGGGAGAGTGCCTAGGGAACAGAGACGCCCCCGTGCTTTCTGGGGGCAAGACCGAGGGCAGGGCTGATGGGTGAGGATGGTGCCGGGGGGCTGCTGTGAAGCCTGCAGGGTTGGGGCACGAACAGGCTGGAAATAGCTTCCACTCCAGAGCTTAGCTGAGTAGGTGAGAGGCTTCGTGCCTGTGCTGTGCTTGGCTTTGGCACATTCAGGGCTCAGTTCCTCCTAGCCAATGCCCCAGGCTGGAGGGTATTGGGCTTTCCCAGGGCACAGCCCATCCAGAAGCAATAGGGGAAGGAAGGAGCCTGCTGGCCAGGCTGCTGGTGAGCTGAGTGCTCTGACCACGGGCTGGTTTTCCGCACAACGCTGGGAGCGGGATGTGCCCTGCCAGGGGTGGGTGGGGAATATGGAGAAGCAAAGCAGGGAAGAGGACTGCGAGAAGGGGAGCACATAAAGGGCCGATGGTTGGGCAGTAGAGACATGTAACTGGCCCCTGCCTGGCACCTGCCCACACTCATCTGGTCACCCTATGTCTTTGGGGACAGTTTCCTACCATTTCAATTACGATTTTTTAAGCAAACACAAAAGGCTGATGGATTTTTAAGCATCTCTATCACAAAACAAATAATCCAATTCCTAATAGTGTTGGGACAGATCATCAGCTGGTGTCAGCTGTGCTGTCTTACACCAGCTGAGAATCTGCCCCCCGATCTCTGATATAAGCTCACATAGTTTATTTGTTTTCTCTTGACTCTAACAGTATCTAGCAAAGATAAACTAGAAACAAATTTTCATTCAATTCTAAACAACCCAGGTACAAGATTTAAAATAAGTGGTTGCCCTGATACCAGTGATATAGTAATAATTCAAGAGAACATGTCAGCCGAAGATATATCCTAAATCAAATAGGTTCTGTGCTTTGTCACACTGCCCTCAGATCCAGAATCTAACACACAAACTGCCTGAGTAGAAGTGTGACTGCGTGCCTTTGCGACTCCCTACAGGAGGTCCCATGGTCCTGCTACACCTCACCCCAGGAAGCAGTGAAGTGACAGAAAAGGAGCAGCGAAAGTGGGTCCTCCTGGCCTGACTAGAGAGGCATTATGGAAGCAGCCAGTTGGAGCCCAGCAGGCTCAGAGAAAAAGCTGCAGAGCTTTAGCAAGTCAGTTCTTTGCCCCCTCTGGTCCCAGCCAGGAAGGGTGCTTCACTCTGGCCAAAGGCACTTGAGGCATAGAGTTTGTTTCTGGTTGCATTTGCTTAAGCTGGGTTTGTAGGAGGGAGGACACCATATGGGGTTGCCTACTTTCTGTTTGCACAAAACTGAACACCCTTGCCCTGCCCCGAGGCCCCGCCCTCACTCACTCCATTCCCCCTCCCTCCGTTGCTCACTCTCCCCAACCCTTGCTCATTTTCACCGGGCTGGGGCAGGGATGCAGGAGGGCATGCAGGCTCCAGAAGGGGATTCCGACCTGGGAGGGGGGCTCTGTGTGGTGCTTACCTCAGGCAGCTCACGGAAGTAGCTAGCATGTTCCTTTGTCTCCTAGGCCAATGGGAGCTGCAGAGCAGGTGCTCAGGGCAGGGGTAGCGCACAGAGCCTCCCTGTGCGTAGGAGCCGGAGAGACATGCCGGCTGCTTCCGGGAGCTGCACGGACCCAGGGCAGGCAGGGAGCCTGCCTTAGCCCTGCTGCACTGCCAACCAGACTTTTAATGGCCCAGTCAGCAGTGCTGACTGGAGCCACCAGGGTCCCTTTTTGACTAGGTGTTCCGGACAAAAACTGGCAACCCTAGGACCCAAGTGTGATGCTGGCAGACCAGCCAGGTGCCAGCTCATGCCAAAGTCTCCAGGTCTCAGCTAACAGATACACAGCTGAAACTGTCTGGCTCACTTGTGGGTTAATATTGATAGAGTATTAGAATTATAAGAGTATTAAGATGCTATTGAATGATTGTGAGTTGCTGCATCCATTAATCTTGCTTGTAATATCTCTATTTGATATTGGAATGCAATATTTGAGTGGTTGTATTGTGAGCCTCTGGCTGTATGAAATGCCATACAGGAGAGGGACATTAAGCTGCTGTTCTCCAGAAATTATGCCCAGTCCCCCTCCCCCTCCACACCCCAAAAGAGGAAGCCCATTGATGCTAGAAAGATTCTGGCTGGATTTTACAACTGGAAACTCCCTACATCTGGACTGAGTTGGTCAACAAAAGGACTAAAGACATTGTTCTGTTCTCCTCTCTGTGAATGAGTCATTCAAGTTGAGCTGATAGGTCCGTTTGCAGTTCAGAGTACACGGCAGGAAGGGGATAAAAATCCCAAACAAAAGGAATAAGGTAACTCTTTGTTGTTTGGACTCTGGGTCAAGGCATTTCTAGGCACAAGCAAGAGATTTCCAGCTGTTTAGCCTGGGTTAGCCCTAAAGGTCATATAGCTGATTGTAGAAGCCTATATTAAGTTTTGAACTCTAAGACTAACTTACTCATGTCTTGGTTTGCTTGCTTTAACCTCATAAATAACTAATACCTTGTTCATATTTAATAAATCTTCATATAGCTTACTATAGAATTAGCTACAAGCATTGTCCTCTGTATGAGACCTTGGGTGCAACTGACCTCAGATAAGTGACTGGTCTTTTGGGATCAGGAGTAACCTGAATATTGCTGTGATGTAAAGGCCCATCTATTGGAAATACACTCACCTGGGTGGCAAACAGACAGGACTACCCAAGGGGAGTGTCTGACTCCTTGTTAAGGATGTTAAAGTGCCTGAGGAGTTGGTGAAATCTAAGTTTAGAACTCTCAAACAACTTGGGGGTTGTGCCTGGGTTTTTAACAGTCTGCCCTGTGGCGGGGCTCATGCTCTTGAGTCACCATTGGCAGAGTTACACTAAACCTTAAACTTAAGGAAATGAAGAAGCTAAAAGAGGCCAGCTAGGTAGGGGGACCAGACATCCTGTTTTTAAAGGGACAGTCCTGTATTTAAGCCCTCCTGCAGGTGTCCCAAGTTCCTTTAAAAAAAAAAAAAGGCAAATTGCCCTGTATTTTCTGTCTCCCCCTCCCCATCGGTATTGGTAGGTCCTGCTGCTGGCTGGATCCCTGCTCACAAGCCGTGAGTGGGGGAAGGGACGGTCCAGTGGCAGACCATGGGGGTGGGTGTGCATGGTTGGTGGTGGGGTAAAGCTGCAGCATGCGGGGCCGGCCACTCCCCATGCTGGTCTGTCAGCCTAGCTCCCGCTGCGTGCCAGATCACAGTCAGCAGGACTCTGCGCCCCCATCCCATCCCATCTCCGGCCAGCACCGGCTGTACACTGCAGAGGTATCACCTCTGCTGCCCACCCATCAGCCTCTTATGTGTTCCCCCTCTCACTGTGTCTCTCTGCTTTACCCCTTCACCTTCCCCCTCAACCCAACTGCTCCTCCATATCTCCCTCCCCCCGGCAAGGCATGTCCCACTCCCAGCACTGTGCTGAGAACCAGCCTCTGGTCAGACCACTCAGCTCACCAACAGCCTGACCGGCTGATAAGAAGGTAAATAAAAAAAATTAAACTACACAGTATTTCTTTTTAACAGGGGCTCAGTCAACTTGATGTTAATTTGAATGTTTGTACTGCATAGTTCTGACTGATTGCCATTGAACTCACTTGAATAAGAGTAATTTTACCAGGTATCCCATATGTAGCATAGGGAAGTATGGTCACCCTACAAAGAGAAGTCTGTGATAAAGACTAAGGGTCTAATCCTGCAAGCCTTACCAAATTGAGCAATCACACTGGTTTCCAGCACTCCTCACATGAGTAGGAGTTTATGGGAGTCAGACCCCAAGTATCATACCCTCAAAACAACAGTTTTTACATTTAAACTTTTCTCTTAGAAAAAAGAAAATGGCTCCCTGTAACATACCAGGGTACAGCCCAAATTAGTGGGGGGCTATATCACCTCTTCCCTGCAACCTTGGGTGCCTACAGTGCCTTGCTAAAGTATCTCCCAGGTAGGCCGCTCACAGCCTTCCAGCATGCAAGCCACACCCTGGATTAAACTCTGGCTGTCACCAGCCTTAGTTATACTGCAGGGTGACCCCAACACACATTTCTGGGGGAAATTTAAAACTTGGGGGGGAGGGGTATGTCCTGTACTGGCCAGCCCTCTTCTAGCCAGTACAAATATTTTAAGTATGTTATTCCTTCAAGGGAATAATGCAGCAGCTTATTATCTCAGATAGTTACTCAGACACTTCCATTCAAAAACACGCTGGATTAGATAAAACAGTAAAACATGTTTATTAACCATGAAGAGATTTTAAGTGACTACAAGTGATGAGGCATAAACGTCAGAAATTGTTACAAGAAAAATAAAGATAAAACATTTGCTTGACTCTAATATAGTTTATTAGGCATTACTGAAGTGTCTCACCGCATGCACCAGCAGATTACTGACGAAACCAGGGGTCTCAAACTCAAATGACCATGAGGGCCACATGAGGACTAGTACATTGGCCCGAGGGCCGCACCTCTGACCACCCGACTACTGATCTGGCCCTGCCCCCACTCCACCCCTTCCGTGAGGTCCCGCCTCTGCCCCACCTCTTCCCACCCCTTCCCTGCCCCCATTCCAACCCCTTCCCTGAAATCCCCACCCCAACTCCGCCCCCTTCCTGCCCCCAGGGGGTGCAGGAGGGATGCAGGGTGTGGCAGGGGGCTCAGGGCAGGGGTTGGGGTGCAGGAGGGGTGCATGGTGCATCAGGGGGGTCGGGCTGCAGGGTGGGACAGGGGGTCAGGGTGCAGGGTGTGGCAGGGGGCTCAGGGCAGGGGTTGGGGTGCAGGAGGGGTGCATCCGGGGGGTTGGGCTGCAGGGTGGGACAGGGGGTCAGGGTGCAGGGTGTGGCAGGGGGTCAGGGCAGGGGGTTGGGGTGCAGGAGGTGTGCAGGGTGCAGCAGGGAGCTCAGGACAGGGGATTCAGCTGCAGGAGGGGTTCAGGGGGTGGGTCCAGCCTGGTGTGCACCGGGGCAGGGCAGGCTCCCTGCCTGCCTGCCCTGCCCCCGCACCGCTCTGGGAAGTGGATGGGACCTGGGGGAGGGGGGGGCACAGGGGTCTGTGTGTTGCCCTGGCCGCTCCTCCAGGTACCTCCCCCAAAGCTCCCATTGACTGTGACCTGGAGGAGCAGCCAGGGCAACACACAGACCCCTGTGCCCTCACTCCCCCAGGTCCCAGCCGCTTCCTGGAGCAGTGCACGGACAGGCCAGGCAGGCAAGCAGGGAGCCTGCCCTGCCACCGGTGCGCACTGGTCGGAGCTGCTCTAGGTAAATGCTGGGGGGTGGGGGTGCCGTGGGGAGCTGGCAGGCTGCAGAAAATAACCTCGCGGGCCGTGTGTTTGAGACCCCTGTCCTAAACAAACCAGATATAGTGTAGATCAATAGTTCTCAGCTTTTCCAGACTACTGTACCCTTTTCAGGAGGCTGATTTGTCTTGCATACTCTCACTTAAAAACTACTAGCTTACAAAGGCAGACATAAAAAACACAAGTTGTATAGCACACTATTACTGAACTTTTTTTTACTTTCTCATTTTTACCATATAATTATAAAATAGTTACACACACATACCCCAGGTTGAGAAACAAGTATATAAAGCATTATAAACAAGTCACTGTCTTTATGAAATTTTAGTTTGTGTTGACTTTTTATGGCTTTTCATGTAGCCTGTTGTAAAACTAGGCAAATAGCTAGATGACTTGACGTAACCCCTCTGTGGACCACCAAGTGTACAGGTACCCCTGGTTGAGAACCACTGGTGCAGATTAAATTACTATCAGGTGGGTGTGTAACTGGTCGAAGAAGAAGAGGAAAAACACACACTCTCACTCTCACTCACAGTAGTTATCAGTGGTTTGCTGTCAAACTGGAATTCTGTCCTGGCTCTGGGTAGGGTTGCCAGCCCTCCCATTTTCACTGGGAGTCTCCCAGAATCAGGCTCTATCTCCCAGAGGCTACTGAAGCCAAACTGGGAGATTTTTAGGCCACTAAAAGTCTGGCAGCGGAGTAGGCTCTGTGCCACTCCTCGAAGTGGCTGGCACATCCCTGCAGCCATTGACCGGGAACTGTGGCCAATGGGAGCTGCAGGGGTGGCACCTGTTTGCAGTGGCAGCGTGCAGAGCCTCCTGGGCCCCCCGAGGGGCCACAGGGATGTGCCGGCAGCTTCCAGGAACAGTGTGGAGCCAGGGCAAGCAGGGAGCCTGCCTTAGCCCTGCTGCATGGCTGACCAGGACCCAGCCAAGATAAGCACCACCTGCCCAGAGCCCCCTTCTGTACCCAAACTCCCTCCCAGAGCCCAAACCCTCTCCTGCACTTCAACCCCCTGCCCCAGCCTGGTGAAAGTGAGTGAGGGTGAAGGAGCACGAACAATGGAGGGGGTGGGGGATGGAGTGAGCAGGGCGGGGCAAGGGTGTTTGAGTTCATTTGATTACACAGTTGGCAACCCTAGCTCCAGGACTATTTAATATCTTCATTTGTGACTTAGATAATAGAGTGGAGAGTATGCTTTCAAAATTCAGGTTACAAGGAGTTGCTAGTACTTTGAATTATAATCCTTTTCTCCAAAATGACCTTAATTAGTTGGAGAAATTGTTTGAAATCAACTAAATGAAATTCAATAAAGACATGCAAAATAATACACTTGGGAAAGAAAAAAATCAAATGCACAAATACAAACTGGGGAATAATTGGCTAGGTTGTAGTACTGCTGAAAAGATGTGGAGTTTATAGAAGTCAAACTGAGTATGAGTCATTAATGTGACAGTTGCAAAAAAGGCTAACATTCCAGGATGTATTGATAGAAGTGTTGTAAGTAAGACATGGGAGGTAATTGTTCCCCTCAGCACTGGTGAGGCCTCACCTCCAGTTTTGGGTCCAGTTTTAAGAAAGATGTGGACAAACTGGAGAGTGTCAGAGGAGAGCACCAAAAATAAGGTTTAGAATGTCTGAAGTAAGTGGCTTAATCTGCAACCAGGGAGATTAGGTTAGATATGAGGAAAATCTAACTATAATGATAGTCAGGTACTAGAATCTGTTACCAAGGGAGGTTGTTGAATCCCATAATTGGACATTTAAGAACAGGTTGGACAAATACCTGTCAGGGATGGTCTAATACTTGGTCATGCCTCAGGACGGCTGATGGACTAGATCTCTGGAGGTCCGTTCCAGCCCTACACTTCTATGATTCTATGCCTGTTGTGACATTGAGGGTATGTCTACACTATGAAATTAGGTCGAATTTATAGAAGTCAGTTTTTTAGAAATCGTTTTTATATAGTCTATTGTGTGTGTCCCCACACAAAATGCTCTAAGTGTATTAAGTGCATTAACTCAGCGGAGTGCTTCCACAGTACCGAGGCTGGCGTCGACTTCCGGAGCGTTGCACTGTGGGTAGCTATCCCACAGTTCCCGCAGTCTCCGCCACCCATTGGAATTCTGGGTTGAGAGCCCAATGCCTGATGTAGCAAAAACATTGTTGCGAGTGGTTCTGGATACATGTCGTCAGGCCCTCCCTCCCTCCCTCCATGAAAGCAACGGCAGACAATCATTTCACACCTTTTTTCCTGAGTTACCTGTGCAGACACCATACCACGGCAAGCATGAAGCCCGCTCAGCTCACTGTCACCCTACATCTCCTGGATGCTGGCAGACACGGTACTGCATTGCTACACAGCAGCAGCTCATTGCCTTGTGGCAGCAGACGGTGCAATAGGCCTGATAACCATCGTCATCATGTCCGAGGTGCTCCTAGCCGCCTTGGTAAGGTTGGTCAGGAGCACCTGGGCAGACATGGGCTCAGGGACTGAAATAGGAGTGACTCGACCAGGTCATTCTCTTTAGTCCTGCTGGCAGTCCTATTGCACCATCTTCTGCCGAGCAGGCAGGAGATGAGGATGGGTAGCAGTCCTACTGCACCGTCTGCTGCCAGCCAAAGATGTAAACGATAGATGGAGTGGAACAAAACAAGAAATAGACCAGATTTGTTTTGTATTCATTTGCTCCCCTTCCCTCCGTCCCTCCCTCTGTGAAATCAACGGCCGACAGTCATTTCGGTGAAGTCTGTCGGGCGCACCTTGAAAAGTTTAATAGAGATTCAGTCCTGCCTAAAATATTGGGAGGAGGGATAGCTTAGTGGGTTGAGCATTGGGTTGCACATTGGCCTGCTAAACCCAGGGTTTTGAGTTCAATCCCTGAGGGGGCCATTCTGTGTAATAGTTGGGTTTTTTTTTCTCCTTGATGTAAAGCCACCCCCTTTGTTGATTTTAATTCCCTGTAAGCCAAACCTGTAAGCCATGTCATCAGTCGCCCCTCCCTCTGTCAGAGCAACGGCAGACAATCGTTCAGCGCCTTTTTTCTGTGCAGATGCCATACCACGGCAAGCATGGAGCCTGCTCAGATCACTTTGGCAGTTAGGAGCACATTAAACACCATGCACATTATCCAGCAGTATATGCAGCACCAGAACCTGGCAAAGCGAAACCGGGCGAGTAGGCAATGTCAGCGCGGTGACGAGAGTGATGAGGACATGGACACAGCCTTCTCTCAAAGCACGGGCCCTGGCAATGTGGGCATCATGGTGCTAATAGGGCAGGTTCATGCCGTGGAATGCCAATTCTGGGCCCAGGAAACAAGCACAGACTTGTGGGACCGCATAGCGTTGCAGGTCTGGGACGATTCCCAGTGGCTGCTGATGAGCTCTGCATGGTCACCTCTGCTGATAAGCTCTGCACTCACCTGCAGCTTGCCACGCTGACCAAACAGGAAATTGAAATTCAAAAGTTCACGGCCTTTTCCTGTCTACCTGGCCAGTGCATGTGAGTTGAGAGTGCTGTCCAGAGCAGTCACAATGGAGCACTCTGGGCTAGCTCCCGGAGGCCAATACCGTCTAATTGCTTCCACAGTACCCCAAATTCGACCAGGCAAGACTGATTTCAGCGCTAATCCCCTTGTCGGAGGTGGAGTAAGGAAATCAATTTTAAGAGCCCTTTAAGTCGAAAAAAAGAGCTTTGTCATGTGGATGAATGCAGGGTTAAATCGATTTAATGCTGCTAAATTCGACCTCAACTCCTAGTGTAGTCCAGGGCTGAGTGTTTGTCAAGGGCTTTGAGATCATCTGATGAAAGTGTGTCTACATATATACAATTATTATTTTAAAAGAGAATTAATCTCCTGTGTCCACCCAGTTCTACTTCATTGTTTTACATATGGATCTTAGATTTATATATTTTGTTTCAAAATATAGCAAAGATTAAGGGGCTTCTCTACACAGTAGGGTAATGCACTGTAAAATAACATGCTGCAGATTAACCATAGGTGTAGTTTGACTTCTGTATTTGGGGGGAAGAGGGGGACAGGAGATTACTACTATTAATAGGTATAGGTCTAACTTCCAGATTTATTGATTGTTGGGGTACTTAAATTACAATGTACTTCCTGCACCCCAGAACGGTGCCACCCCTTTCCCCACAGCCTACACACCCTGACAGGCCCACTCCCAGCTCCCCTCCTTGACCCCGTCCCCCATGACCACAATCTGATCAGCTCAGTTACATGGTCTGGGCCTGGTGCTTCCAGGTACCACCACCACCTCCAGACCTGACTCAGGCAGGAGGAATGTGACAGCAAGCAGGGAGTGCGGCACAGGGACTGACAGACCCCTTGTACCCCATAGGGACCCCCCAGAATCCACACACTCCCCTGCCTGGAGAAGAAACAGATCCCCCGCAGACCCCATGCCCCCAGGGACCCCCTGCACACCATAGGGAACCCTCCCAGATCCCACCTCAGGGAGAATTGACAGACCCTGGCACCCTCATAGGGAGTCCCCTGGATCTCACACCATCCCACCCCAGGGAGGTACTGGCAGACCCACACCCATAGGGAACCCTCCCCCCCCGGATCCCACACACCTTGACCAAGGGAGGGTCTGACCACCAGCCTCTATGTACTGCCCCACAAAGATTCCCCCCAGGATACTGCCTCCCCACACTTCAGGGAAGGATCAACAGACCTCCCCAGCCCCACACACCCCTCCCTGAGGACCCGCCTGCACACACACACCCGATGGACAAACCTGGCAAACTCCACTTTGTCCACCAGGAAAGGGGTAGGACCCCCCCAAACTAGGATTCCCCACCTGCCTCCAGCTGCCCATGCCAGACCAGTATACAGTTTGTGGGTCAATGCCCTCCAGTCTCTGCCCATGGTATTACCTGCTCCATGTAAACCGATTTGTGTGCTTTAACATACTGCTGTCTGAAACAATGCTACATTCAAGTGCTCTAGGGAACCTTTAGTGTGCACCAGCAGGGTCTACATAGAGCAATTAATGTGCAACACAGTGTGCTTTAGAAATCACACCCTTTTAGAGCATATTACCCCGCCATGTAAATAAGCCCTCGGACCGCTTTACTCAAATAATCAATCATGTTTTCGTACTGTCTTTAATAAAACATCACAGGAAGCTTTACAAGAGAAAGCCAGCCAGCAATAACAGTGAAACAAGTTATAAAAGAGCTATTCCAAACAAACACTGAAATTTAATTTCAGTTTGGCTTATGGTTCTGAGTCTCTCTCTAACCATGAGGGTCTAATTAGAAGAGGAAGACAGTTCAACAAATAAAGTGGGGGGGCGGGGACAAAGGATATACACTTTAAGATTGCAGCTCTGGCTTGCAGAAGTGCTAGCTAGTAGGAGCTGGAATAAAGATACATGCACTGGAGAAATAGGCAAGAAGATCACAGAGCTACATGATAGCTGAGGTATGAACTTTGGTCTGTGGGCCAAATGCAGCACACGGAGTTCTCTACTGCTCAGGTTAAGATGGTGCATTGCATGCTGGGATCTATACTATCCAAGTACAGAACCTCTTAATTAAACATAAGGTTAGTTGTAATCAGGCTCCTGGCAAGTTCTTTTTGGAGTATGTCTCGTCTACACTTACAGCAACATTTAGAATTCAGGCATCACACACAGTAAAAGGTTCCAGCAGCAGGGAGACACTCCAACTGCTCCCTGCTGCCAGAGCTTTTTACTGCTGGGAGAAAATGCTCTGACATAGGGGAGGCAATAGGGAAGGCTCTGGCAGTGAGGAGCTGCCAGAGCCTTCCCCTGCAGCAGGGAAAGGCTCTAGTACCCTACTGAAGACAGCAGCATAGACATGAGAAGCACTTCTTGGGCACATAGAGAGCCGTATAGGGTATATATCCTGGGGTGCAAGTATGTAGGGAACCATCCACACTATTTATACCCATGCTAGCTGGGTGTGCAGTGTCTGTATGTTACACACCACTGTAAGTGCAGACAAACCTGTTGTGGCCTTATCTGGGAAGAGTTTAGGACTGTCTAGTAAAGCACATCATATTACAGTATATAAGCAAAAGTTACCCTTTACATCAACTTGCTCATTCACCAGGAGCTGGTGGGGTTCTCTCAGCCTTGGACAGGAGACGTAACTCCAGTAAGTACTCTGAAGCATTGCTATCCTGCCCAAACGGCAAACTTTTGAAGGGAAGCAGCAGGCAGGCCTGTTAGTGTGAAGTCATTACCTGATTAAAGTACATATAATGGTATTGAAATCAAGGAGGGCATCCCTGAACAGAATTCTAGAGATGGTATTTTGAAAACTCTGGTTAATATTATTCATTACTGTTGATAATCTAGAGATGGTTAATTTTAATTATTGACAGGATGCCCAGAATACAGGATGGGTGCCTGTTAATTTGAGTCAATTTTTTAAAAAAAAATTGAAGAAAGCAATTAATTAAATAATAAATAAATAAGAGCCTTACAAGAACATTCGAAGTCAAAAATGATAATGAGTTTTGGAAGCAGAGAAAGGAAGTTACTGTCGGAGGAAAAACATCCAGTGAGGATAAGAGACCTCTTCTGGGACAGGACCATCAGTAACAACTCTATCTTATCAGAACATAACTAGTCGGCCAAGCCTGCATATCAGCAAGACAATGATAAGAGAGAGACACACAACACTGCAGAGAAAGGCTAATATAGCCAGGTATCTAAATTCCAGTGACAGTAGAGAATTATAATACAAACACTGTCCTAAAGGAAACCTGGGAAGATTTAGTCAGTTTCATTAGTATGGGGCCAAAGTAAAATTACATTGAAGAAGATAAAATATAAATAGATTGTGTTGCTAGTAAAAACACATTAAATGGAAAAGTGAAAGACACTGGAGAATAAAAAGACCAGCCAGCTAGGTAAATCTGCATTAGAGAAAGACTAACTAATAGCCATAGCTAGATTTCAGCAACAACTGAGATATTCAGATCCTTTTATTGTTAAATTAGGTTCAGGAGAAGTACCAGAGTCAGTGCCCTAAAGTCTCTATTTATCCAACAAACAGATATAGAGTGAGCAGCAATGGTGTGAGCTGTCCAAACAACATGCCTCAATCTAGACCTTCCAGAGATAGAAGGATACTGCATTTTCCTTACCTAATCAATCTGTGGCCTCTCTGCTTACACTGACAAGGGTGTCAATTATTATGGTGGCTTTTCCCTAGCAAGGACACCTGAGATCATCATCTCGTTTCATATAGGCCACTGAATAGCCATCAAATATCCATGACTTTCAGTCAACACCGCCTGTGATGAGCAGCTAACAGTATCATCTGGCATAATAAAAGTATTGCCCATGGACTCTGTTAGCAACTCCATTAGGAAGTCGTGATATACTGCTGTAAGAAAGCCCTAATACATCCATATCCTCTAAGCCAGTGCTTCTCAAGCTATCTGATGTGGGGGACCGGCAATTTTTTTTTCCAATGTGCGCGCAGACCGGCAGCCGATGGCTCGCGGACCGGCACCGGTCCACGGACCACCACTTTGAGTAGCACTGCTCTAACCCATACATATTAAGGACCCTGTCCTGCAATCCCTTTGCATGTGGGACTCATATGGACATCAGAGGGATTTGTGCCTGCAGAACACGTGAAGGACTGGGCACTAGGTTTTGTCTTTCTCAGCACAAAAGCAGTATTGCTCCTCACACAGACTCTTAAAGCAAAATCCATTCACCCTTTTCCTTGTTCCAAGCACTATTGGAAGAACAGATGGGTTCTGTCATAGGGTATATTCATCACTAGGGCACCTCCTCCTGGCTGCTCTGGGGATTAATTCTTTCCAGGTCCAACACCCACTTCTGCTACTCATTCGCACATGCTGCAGCCTCTCTTTCTCTGTGTGACTCTGGGTGTTGCTCTCCTTTTGTGACTTAGCCCCCCAGCCAGGTCACTGTGTGTTTTCTTCCCTTCTGGGGTATCAAAGTCCCACAGGGCAACTGTTCTACAGTCTTCTGTTCCACTGCGTGGTCTTTACCACTTCTTCAGCAGCTGGTAGGAGAGGCCATCCTGCTCACCCACTATTCCAGGTTCTAACCCAGAGACCCTACAACCAGTGGTCAAGGTCTGCACAAACCTTGCTACTGCTTCCCCAGACTGTTCCTACTTTGCCTGTATCACGTTCTTTCTCCACCCGCCTCTGAGTACACCCTTCCCTCAGAACCAGGACTTCTGTTCTCCCTCTAGTTTCCAGCTTTCCCTCTAAGACTAGACAGTGACTGCAGGCTTCTGTACTACAATCCCCCTTCCCCCATTCTCAGCTGCCTCATTTTACCCCAGCTCAGCCTATTCCTGTACAGCTGGGAGCCATCCTCTCTTAGGGCTTGCCTATCCAGCCTAATTCTCTCCCAGGAGCAGCCTATCAGGTGAATTAGCCCCTTCCCAGCTCCCTTAACCCTTTCAGGTGAGGGATGGAGTGAACACTCCATCACAGGTTCACAGATAAAACACTACATATTGTCATAATCCAATGCCCCTCCCCTCAAGGAGTCCCCTGGGAAGGCAGATCAGCATTGTATATTGCTAATGCTGTTGCTCGCATCGCAAAGCATTTTGGGGGAGGGTCAGAGATGTATGAGTGGGGAGTGGAAGTTTCCTTTGCAGGTACGAGAGGCCGAGGGGGCGGAGAGAAAGAAGAGAGCAGATGATGAGAGAGAGATGCCCGACCCATGGGAGAGGCAGCAAAGAGGGACAGGACCCTGCTGCCTCTTTCAAAGGGGGTGAAGACCTCTCCCAGCTGGAGAAGGCTCTCACCAAGGTGGGGTACAATACCTGAGGTTCCATGGCAGAGCTTCAGAGAAGTGTGCATTCTTGGCAGGATTTGTTGGACCTATATACTAAGTATGAAAAGCAGAAGGGTAAAAACCTAGGGGCAGCTGTGGGATTAATTTGGACTGCAGCAGCCATGTGGTATCAAATGTTGTCGGGACAGGAAGAGGAGTTGGGGAGAAGGGACGAGGTGTGTCCCGACAGCCGGTGGAAATTAAGCAACTGAAAGCACAAATTAGTAACCAGGTAGAGACCCAAGCCTATGCCCAGGACAAGTTGCAGGGCTTGAGACAGGACTTCCAAGTGGAAAAAGCATAACGCACCCACCTGGAAGCACTGGCTAAGCAAGTACCAGTCCTTCAGGGATTCGTCAAAGACTTGGCAATCAGTGCTCAGCATACGCCGCAACAGCAGTGTGCTTGCCATGAAAAAGAAATTAAGCAGTTAAAACGCCAGTTGGACGTGCATTTTATCCAGGTGGCGAGCCTCACGGGGGATGACTTGGGTGACCCTTGTGAGTGATATCGTTTAAGGAAAGGGACCAGGAGGGGTGGGGGCTGGTTGAGAAGCCCACCCTCCTTGCTTAATTGGTAATGGAATGAAGTCTGTGCCCATGGAAATGGACAATTCAATGAGAAAAACAGGATCGGGCCTAGACAAGCAGGAAGGCAATAGTTAAAGAAATTCAAATAAAACAGGTAGGAAGCCCTAAGGGCATAGTGCCAGAAGTAAGGAAAGAGAGTGAGAAGTTAACTCTGCAGAGACTGGAGGGAATTAAGCAGGGAAACTTTGTAAAAGTGTTAAAAAGGAAAAGTGTTAAAGAAAAGAAAATTCTTGGTTTCTTTGCAGCTATTCTGAAGGAAAATGGGCCCTTTTCCAAAGGAATGTCTGTAAATAATCCAAAGAGACAATCTGATTTAAATTATGGACAGTTTAGTCAAATTTGCTAAAAGAATATAAGGGGGTTCTATTGGACCTTAAAGACCAAAGTCGTGGCTGCAACAGGGCAGCAAAAGCCAGGAGAATGGGAAAAGATTTTAAATCTGTTTTTTGGTAACAAAATAGCAGATAAAAGCAGTAGTAAAAGAGAGAAAGACCGTGCCCCACACTGAGCCTTAAGGTGGCTCTGTGTAATCAAACTGTCACTTTGCCAAAGGGAGCCACAATAGGTTGTGTTTTCGTCTTCAAATCACTGTGTGTTTTGGAAGCAGGAGTTAAAAGTAATCAAAACTCTGGTGAAAGTTAATTGTGTTCCTTTCAAGACAGAGTCTCTGAGCTGCTGATGGCTTTGAATCCAAAAGCAAGCCAGAAAGCATCTGTGTTAGTGCAAATTACCTAACTAATAAAGGTAAAAGCCATTGAAACTTGGCCTGCCTATAGAACAAACACAGGAAAATATGGGGGTAATTCCTCTGTTTTGTCTGCAATAGGCAAGGGTATCTGTAAAAGAAAGGAATATTTTGAGCAATAATCTGCCACCCACAAAGGGGTAGAAACATTCTTTTGTCTATCAGAAAAACAGGAAAAGCTGATAGTAGCTGAAAAGCAACCCAGAATACCCTGAATCTACTGTCACAGGACAGCCTAATACAGAAACAAATGGAAATAAAAAAAACATACTGCTATAGCTATGGGATGTATTGAAATGCAGCTGCTTGCTTTGTTCACCTTGGAACACAAAATGTTTTGGGGTAATATCAGGAAATACTAAGGCTTTGACACACGTGCTAAAGCAAAAAAAAAGATCACTGTTTGATACTTGTCAGTACGAATGGATGCAGTATCTTTTTAGCATAGTAAGGCCAGACCTTTTAATTGGGGAAAATTGTTGTTAAAATCGCACGCCAACAGGCTCTGGAGGCAAAGATATGGAAAGTTAACCCACTCCCCATATTGCACATGGGATCCTTCTGGCTACCCCAGACCTCAAGCCAGTGAGCTGGGGAGGGGGGGAAGCAACTGGACACCAGAGGTTGTACCGAGTGGACTCCTCAAAAGTGGTTGTGCTTGTCCTTGCTCCAGAGCCCTGTAGTAAAGACATTTCACTAGGATCCTGTATGTGGAATGAATTGGATAATGAGACCAAAGTACAGTACTATATAATGGGCAATGTGTATGTGTTAATTCCTGGGAAGAAGTGTTTTGGGAGGGTGGAAGTGTTAGCAACCCGCTAGTAGACAAATGTAAATGTAATGTAAGTACTGTGCTTACCAATAATTACATTTACTGTTTGCCACAACCAAAAAAGTCTAAGCTTTGCCCAGCTGAGGAAGGAGCTATGTGAAACTTGTGAAGCTGTAGAGGCCGCTTTAGATAAGAAAAAGGCCAAGTGTAAGGGACCGTCGTTAAAGACATCCAGGGATGGCGAATTGGAAACAAGGTAATGTTACAAAAGCTGGGGAAGGCGGCCCACACTCTGGACGCCAAGTGAGTGGGTCCATACTCCATCGTGAACTGCATCTCCCCAGTAGTGTACCAGCTTCAGCTACCAGGCAAATTAAAATGGGCGCGTACCACTCGGCTCAAAACATGTTTCTCCCTAGATTTCTGGTCATGGCGTTGTGGGCCTCAATAGTGAACTAGCCATCTGCGTGGACTATCCAGGTTTACATCTGTTCATGGGATTATCTGGATAATTGTAATTATGAGAAGGAAAAATACTTTCAAAGGCTCTCCTTAGCTCAAGTGGCCAAAGGAGCTGAAGCCACGGAAAGTGGGAGGGGAGGTGACTTGGAGACAGTGCATAGTCCGGATAGACACAGCAGGGCCACAGCAAAATACCTGGTGAGTGGCCCCGAAACTCCCCTGGATCCCATTGGGACAAACCCTGTTCCTGTGGTGGCCTGGAGTGGAAGTGGAATGGGAAGCCCTTTGGCAAGAAATAGCAATTACTGATCTCGGGACGTAATATTGTTGTTGTAACCTCCTAAACCAGGCAAACAACATCCATGATGAAAGCCAGGAAGGGCTGTAATGGGACAAGTAATAATTTAGAGAGGTTTTGTATATGCCCCAGTTTCCCCAATAAGTGCATTTACATTGTTGCTTTTTTCCCCTTTTCCTTTGTTAACAGGACAAGGCAGTAACAGCGAGGGCTCAGGGACACCCTGAACAGGAGTGGTGGGACTGCTCTTGCTGCTTTAAGCCTGCAAAATTCATCAGGGCAAAACAATGTATGTATGGTAGTATTTCTCCCTGGGAAAGCTCGGGTTTCTGATGTTTTGGGCCTCCTTTGTTAATTTTGCCACTGTTCAGAATTGGCCATAGTGGAAGAAAAGGTCAATTATCCATTGGCAGAGGGGGAAATTGTATCTTAGAATCCTGGGAATGTGGCATCACGTATTATCTGGGATTGGGTGGTCCATCGCGACATGTGGGAGGTGGCTCCCACCAGTGACATGGCTAAGCAGTATGGGCTGACTACTATCAGCACATATGGACTGCAGCGGGCAACACTTGGCAGCTGTGGCCTAGGAAGCCGCATCAATGATATGTAGAGAAAAGGCAATGCCAAGCCACTTTTATGAGGTAGGTCAACACATCTTCTGGGAAGGGGAGGCATCGGGATATGCCCCCACTAAGGCCCATTTATTTACCAATACCTCTGCATGTGTTTGGAGGACCACCTACCCCATGGTGTCCCTTGATTTGCTGTTACACTCTCAGGCTCAAAAAAATTTCGGTGCATTGGGCCGCGGTTATGCAAAGTGTGGTTAATATCTCTAACTATGTTGTGTTTAATTTTTCATGGATTGCACCCAATGTTTTCCTGCCCTTGACACAAACCTGGGAACAACTGACCGTATTCCAGACAGATGCCTCATCCTTTACCGTGTGGCAGCATACGTTTAATTTGGAGAAAGCTGCCTTTGCCACAGTCATTCAAATAGGGCATCTATGCCAACAGGGGGATGTGCTATGCTATGTTACTAATGAAGCCAGGAGTCATTATTGGCTAGCATATGCAATTGTTGTTGCCCTAACAATTTTGTGTATGTTATATTGCTGTTTACATAAAAGGCCAACAGTAACCCTAGCCACCATGTCAGAGGGCGGATGGAAGCCTAAATGGTGACCCCTCACAAAAAACTGTTGATTCAGGGACAAGGGGGGGAATGTCACAATCCAATGGCCCCCTCCCCTCAAGGAGTCCCC
Source organism: Lepidochelys kempii (assembly GCF_965140285.1). Taxonomy (NCBI): domain Eukaryota; kingdom Metazoa; phylum Chordata; order Testudines; family Cheloniidae; genus Lepidochelys; species Lepidochelys kempii. The sequence continues at coordinate 31,947,209 of NC_136388.1, forward strand.
TGGGAAGGCAGATCAGCATTGTATATTGCTAACGCTGTTGCTCGCATCGCAAATACTGCACCTAGCAAGCTCAATCTGAAGATAAGAAGCTGACTTCAGCCCAAGGCCAGTGGTTACCTGCAAGACAGAAGGGGGAAAGTCCAACCCCGCACAACCAGCCGTAAGAAGAGAAAAACTAAGTGGAGCAAAGATAACAGCGGGAACAGTGAGAGCTGGAGCAATTACAGTGAAGGCCAAAGGGAAAACAAAGTCTCCAGAGCCAGGATGTTTTGGGAAACCAAGAAGCATCACAAAGGATTTTGGGGGAGGGTCAGAGGTGTATGAGTGGGGAGTGGAAGTTTCCTTTGCAGGTATGAGAGGCCAAGAGGGAGGGACTCCTGTCCCCATTCAAGCCCCCCTGTTTTCTGCCCTCTGACCGTCCCGACCCCATCCACACCCCCACCCCCAACCACTCCCTCAAACTTCTCTGCCCTCTATCCAACCCACCCTGTCCCCTGACCACCCCTCCTCTCCTTCCTGACTGCCCTCCCGGGACCCCTGCCCCCATTCAACCCCCCCTGTTTCCTGCCCTCTCCACGCCCCAACCCCTATCCACACCCTGGCCCCTGACCACCACCCCGAACTCCCCTGCCCTTTATCCAACCCCCCCCTTACTCCCTGCCCCCTTACCAGCTGCCTGGAGTACCTGTGGCTGGCAGCGCAGCTGCACCAGGACAGGCAGCCATGCCGTCCAGCTGAAGCCAGCCACGCACCATTCAGCACAGAGCACCGGGTCAGGCCAGGTTCTGCAGCTGCGCTGTCCTAGGAGCCCACAGCCCCCCCACCCAGAGCATTGCACCGGTGGCACAGTGAACTGAGGCTGCACGGAGGGGGAACAGCAGGAGAGGGGCCGGGGAGCGAGCCTTCCGGGCCAGGAGCTCAGGGGCCGGGCAGGAGGGGCCCACAGGCCGGACATGGCCCACGGGCCATAGTTTGCCTATCTCTGATCTATACATTCATATGAACATACAAGGGTGCAGCCAGTCCAGGAGTTCTCAACCTTTTTCTTTCTGAGCCCCCCCCCCCCCCCCCCCCCGCATGCTATAAAAACTCCCACCAGTGCCCTCAACTCTTTTTCTGCATATAAAAGCCAGGGCCAGAGGTAGAGTAGCAAGCTGGGCAATTGCCCAGGGCTCCATGCCCCCAGGGGCCCCGCAAAGCTAAGTTGCTCAAGCTTCAACTTCAGCCCCAGGTGGCAGGGTTCAGGGCTATGGGCTTCAGCCCTGCACCAGTGGCATAGCTAGGACAGGAAAACTGGGTGGGCCCTGAGTTTTGGGTGGGCGGGCAACAATGGGGAGCAGGGGGCCACTTCCCCTCACCTCCTCCAGCCAATTCTTACCACTCAGCAGGCACCAGAAGTGAGGATACCCAGGGCACACAGGCTGCAGGGCATGCCCATGTGGAGGAGAGGGCCCACCCTAGCTGGGGGTCTGTCCACCTGGCTGTGTCCCTCTCCTGCCAGCACCACACTCTGCTGCCCCAGTCCTCCGGCCCCAGCACTAGCCCCACTGCCACAAAGCACACCTGGGACAACTCACCCCCTCCCAACCTGTGGATTCAGGGGGCTCCAGCCTCAATTTAGGTGGGCCACAGCCCACCCAGGTCCACCCGTGGCTATGTCCCTGCCCTGCACAGTAGTGCTTCAGCTTTCTGCCCTGGGCCCCAGTGAGTCTAATGCTGGCCCTGCTTGGCGGACCCCCTGAAACCTGCTCGCAGCCCCGCAGGAGGCCCTGGACCCCTGGTTGAGAACTGCTGATCTAGTATAGTGTCCTGTCTTCCAACAGTGGCCAATGCCAGATGCTTCAAAGGGAATGACCAGGGCAATGATCAAGTGATCCATCCCCGTTGTTCAGGCCCAGCATCTGGTAGGGACTGAGAGACACCCAGAACATGGGGTTGCATCCCTTACCATCTTGGCTAATAGCCATTGGTGGACCTCTCCTCCATGAGCTTAGCCTAGTTCTTTTTTTTTTGAACCGTTATAGTTTTGGTCTTCACAACATCCCCCGCCCAGGAGTTCCCTAGTTGACTGTGTGTTGTGTGAAGTAGTACTTCTTTTTGTTTGTTTTAAGCAAATGATTCCAGGGTGGAGTACAACATCTCATGCTGTGTGGAGAAGGTTTAGATAACACGATGCTAGGATGGCAAGTAGCTGCAGGCACCCTATCTACAGTAGTGCTCCCACTGGAGCTACAAGTTTTCAAAAGAAAACCAAAGGTAGATAAGACTCAGACTTGGCTCTAACATGGTCTCTTTCTGTCCTTGCAGGCAAAAAAAAAAATCATGTTGTACCATGGTTCTGGCTGAACCACATTACACAGTCATCTTTAAACACGGTTTTAATAATGCAGAAGGCCTAAAACTACAAGTAGGATGACTGGTCACCTTTGCCACCTACCCTTAATGTCAGCACTGGTGGGTGTAGCATTGATTTATTCCTATATGGTAAATTCCTATGAAGACATTCCAGAGCTGGTGTTTCCTACTGTCGGCACCTACAAAAAAGCTGTCAGGCATATGCTTGGCTTGGATAAAGTTGTCACTAGTAGGAAGAGAAACTAGATTGGCTGGTAGTTGAAGCTGGAGAAGGAAAGAATTTAGTGGTCTAGTGGAAAACTGGGAAAGGGAATTTATAAGGAAAGGCCTAGATGAGAAGTCAGATTAATAAATACAGGAAGTAGAGTAGGAGACTTTGGAAAACAAAGTATTCCCTTTACATGTTACCCTGAAATGAAATGAACTTTTACATTTAATTTGAATAGTCTATTTTAAAAATCTGAACAAATCAAAGCAAAAATAACTAATTCCAGAAGGTCAAAGCTCAGAAAGTCTGCACCCCCAGCAATCATAGAACTATAAAAGAATATAACATTTCCATATGCAGCATCTGAATGTTGTTTACTCATTTGTTTTTGATAACCTACACCCTGCTTGTACTGCCTGGAAATTGCAGATTGGTTACTGCCACACACTGCCAATCCAAATAGTTACAGCTCTGTTTTTAAAACATGTTTCTATTGCAACATCTTAAAACTGCTTCACATATGGCATCTTAAAAAACTGAAGGTGCAGTTAAGATTGCATTTAGATGCTGTGTCCACAAATCAGGAAAATGAGTGTCTACTAGCTTTATGTCTGCAATTAAATGTTCCTACAATTGCTCTAGCTAACAATTTGGAGGCCAGGTGGAGAATCCTTTAGAAAGCCTATGGCCAGATTTAACAACAAGAAGTCTGGTGGCACCTTAAAGACTAACAGATTTATTTGGGCATAAGCTTTCTTGGGTAAAAAACCACTTTTTCAGCTGCTTGGAGTGAAAATTACAGATGCAGGCATTATATACTGACACATGAACAGAAGAAAGTTACCTCACAAGTGGAGAACCAGTGTTGACAGGGCCAAATTGATCAGGGTGGATGTAGTCCACTCCCAATAATTGACGAGGAGAATCATAGAATATCAGGGTTAGAAGGGACCTCAGGAGGTCATCTAGTCTAACCCCCTGCTCAAAGCAGGACCAATCTCCAGTTTTTGCCCCAGATCCCTAAATGGCCTCCTCAAGGATTGAACTCACAAGCCTGGGTTTAGCAGGCCAATGCTCAAACCACTGAGCTATCCCTCCCCCCCTTCAAGAAAGAGAAAGCAAGCAAGGAGGTGTCAATTCCAGGAGAGGCAAAGCTGCTTTCGTAGTGAGCCAGCCACTCCCAGTCCCTATTCAACCCCAAATTAATGGTGTTAAATTTGCAAATGAATTTTAGTTTGCAGTTTCTCTTTGAAGTCTGTTTCTGAAGTTTTTTTGTTGAAGGATGGCTACTTTTAAATCTGTAATAGAATGTCCAGGAAGATTGACGTGTTCTCCTACTGGCTTTTGTATGTTACCATTCCTGATGTCCGATTTGTGTCCATTTATTCTTTTACGTAGGGACTGTTTGGTTTGGCCAATGTACATAGCGGAGGGGCATTGCTGGCACATGATGGCATATATAACATTAGTAGACGTGCAGGTGAATGAGCCTCTGATGGCGTGGTTCATGTGATTGGGTCCTCTGATGGTGTCGCTAGAGTAGATATGGAGATAGAGTAGGCAACGAGGTTTGCTACAGGGATTGGTTCCTGGGTTAGTGTTTCTGTGGTGTGGTGTGTAGTTGCTGGTGAGTATTTGTTTCAGGTTGTGGGGCTGTCTGTATGCAAGGACTGGCCTGCCTTCCAAGGTCTGTGAGAGTGAAGGATCATTTTCCAGGATAGGTTGTAGATCTTTGATAATGTGCTGGAGAGACTTAAGCTGGGGGCTGTACGTGATGGCCAGTGGTGTTTTGTTATTTTCCTTGTTGGGCCTGTCCTGTAGTAGGTGACTTCTGGGTACCCATCTCACTTGTCAATCTGATGGCCAGATTTGTTTCTCCAGATAATTAGATCAACAGGCACAAAGTGTTCTGGTTTTGTCAAGAGTATTTTACTCTTCTCAGATATTAACACAAGAAAGTTTCCTGCAAGGCCATTTGTACAATTCTTCCAAGTTAGCTTCTCGTGCTTGTCTTTCTAATCTTTCAGCAGATTTGGACAAGAGAAAAGATGCAGCTTGACATGACAGCATGGTTATGGCTTTGTTTTCCCAAACTTGTTCATATGTAAGCAGTCATAAGTCACTTGTATATTTCAGGAGTCCACAGCTGGTTGTCAGTTGGGATGGGAATGGGAGGGACCCAATTCAGCATGTGTGCAAGTGCTTTGCTGAATTGGGGCCCTGTGTAGTATAGCATGAACGTTTTTTCAGCCTGAGTTTGGAATGTGAGTCAAGTGACCAAGTTCCACACAGTCATAATTTTACTTTGAAATCCACTCTTCTAGGAAGATTTCCTCCTTCTCGTTATCTGGGTAGCCAGGGTAATTTTGGTACAGAGAAGTGCATGGTTAAATTCCTGCATACCCTTTGAAAAATTTACACCTCAGTGCATATTAATCAACAGAAAACACAAGAGGTCCAATTTTGTTCTCAGTTTTAACAGTGGAGTGTCACCAGCATGACAGAAGACTTTATCCCATATGCAATTTCCATACATACACACCCCCTTCCTCTAATGACAGTGTTAGTTATATGGGATGGCAAAGATGACAGCTTCATACATATAGGGTGAAATCTTGCCCCCACTCAGGCCAGTGGAGCCAGGATTTCATGCATATTTTGGTTGTCCTGTTGGTGATGGTGTTACAGGGAAGATGTTCAGATTCCAGAGAAAACACATGTGCCCAATTCTGTTCTCAGACTCATTTACACCTCTGAAAATATCACAGCCAGGCTCTGTGCCATGACACAGCTCATACATGGTCACGGTTTTCTCAAGATATGTTACACGTTTTGCTAATAAACCAGAAAATAGAAACTATGTTTACATAATTCCTGCCCACTTTGAAACAGTCATTTTTCAGAGCTATGGTGAACGTCATGCAGGGGTGAGTTTTCCTGACATAGCTGAAGCTGTACAGCGCTCAGAAGCTTTAATTCGTATTAAATTGTTTTGCGAGTGTGCCTTGACCACTTGCTGACCTGGTGTATTGCCACTGTTACTTTCTCTACCTGTTTAGATGTTAAATATTTATTCATGGAGGCACCTTATCTCCCCTATTTCACATCTTCTCTGATTTTCTCTCATACAACAGATCTCTACCTTGTTTTCTCAGGGATTCACTGCCATGCAGAGCAGTGCTCCAGGCGATGGCAGGGCAGTTCAGCAGACACATGGGCACAGAGGACAGGCATTCTGATACAAGCTAGGTTTTTTTGGTATCATTTTTTCTTTAGCCAGGGTACTTCAAATCTTGGCTCATTTGATACATTGATCCAGACAACTACAAAAAGAACAAACAAAAGTAAAGTTTCTGTGAGAGAGCAGCCAGCATGTGCATCTCCTCTGCAGCATTCTTCCTCACAAAATGGCAACTGCCACTCCAGACAGCATGCAGGTGTAGGACACAACTCAAGTTACCGAGCTACACGTACCTCAGTGTTCAAGCTTCAACAGTCCCAAGCTCCACTCACAAAACTAGAATAGCTGGGGGTTTCTAAACTGAACTTTCCTGCACCCGCGAAGATTCACTCCAAAGAAGGCAGCAGACAACAGTCACCCAACTGTCCTGGGAATTTCTGCTGGGGGAAGACAGCTTTCAAGTTTTACAGGTGCTCTATAGGAGTTTTCCAGGTACTCTATAGAGGTTGCTGGGAAAATACTGAAGCTGCTCATGTCCTAACTGTTCAGGCTGTACCTTCTCCCCAGCAAGTGACATCCACTATTCAGGCAGTTCTAGCCCCTTTTCAGCCCTCCAGAAAAGAGGAAGATTGCAGCCACTTTTCACTGCCACAGCCGACCCTTGGCAGCTGTCCTCCATCAGGAACCTCTGCCAGTATCAGCCAGCATTGATCCTGGGTTGAATTTGGCCCAGAGACTATCACTTCCCCATACCGTGACATGATGCCTCTGTATATCCAAGCCATAACTTCAGTTATTTGCTTTGCTGCTGTACGTCATGCCTCACACCACTCTCAAGCACCCCTTCTTAGGTTGATTCCAGAAGAGGACACATTCTGTATAATCCACCTGCTAGGATACTGGTCGTTGCAGTGCAAGGGCCATTAATAATGGGTGGGAATTGGCAAAAGCAGTGTGACGAGGTGCTGTATTCACTGCTAGGATGGTACGACCTCCTGGCCACTGTGGGGAATAGTTCTGCAAGGCCAACACCCCTTCCTGGGGTTGCACGCCATCTCTCGGTTTCTCTCAGTCTGCAGCCCCTCTCTCACTCCAGGAGCTCCTGCTTCCTCTTTGTGACTTGGCCCTCTGGGTAGGTCACTCAGTGTTTCCCCCTTCTGGAGTATCAAAGTCCTTCCACATGAATGGTCTGAAGTAGTCTTCTCTGGCACTGCCCTGATGGTGCCAGTAGGGGAACCCAGGCCCACACGCTACTCCATGTTCTAGTCCAGGGATCCAATACTTAGCAGCTGTGGTCTGCTTTCACTCAGACCCTGTTGCTCCTTCCCTGGGCTCCTTCCTACCACTTCTGGGTCCCCCCTTTCTCTAGGTGTACCAGCTCAAACTCCCTCCTCTCAGGAAGTAACTACAGACTACTAAACCCTCTACCTTCAAACACGCACACCTGCCTACTTCCCTGCAGTCCCCCTCTGTTGCCCACTTCCTGACTTTGTAAACCCAGCCCACCTCCTCCCCCAGGTGGACTTCATCTGCCAGTTGGGTCTTAGCATGCCTTGGCTTTCCTCCAGGTTCAGCCTATAGGTTAACTGGCCTCATTTACCCCTTCAGGTCTTGTGTGGGGTGGACTCCCAATCACAGGCACAAATAGTTCATTCCCCCAAAATGGACAGACTGCAGCTCCACGTTGGAAGTCTACACTCCATACATGTTTTAGCCAAAATTACCAATCCAGTGTTAATAATTTGGAAAAGCACAGACATCCATTGCTGTGAACCACCCTAAATATGGGTAAAAGGAAATACTCCTGCTTGCCCCATAGAAGATTATTTGCATAACTACGATCCGGAATGAAAGTGCCTTTTTTCAGTGTGAATGCATGAAGATACTCTCTTCTTTTGTGAACAGTGGAGGTTCCTTGGGGAGTCGGGGCAGACGGGACAGGACACTGCCTTCAGCTGTTTAGAGTCAGAGGCACTATGATCTTTACTTATTGCTGTAAATCAGCTCTGAACACATCCTGTGATGTCCTAATCACTTTCATTATCATGAGTCACCAACTTCCACTCTTTGTTTATGTTGGGCCTGAGCCCTTTGACGTCAGTGGAGTTTTGCCACTCATTTCAATGAGAGTAGGATTGGGCCATCATTAGCAGCAATGTAAGAGTGTCTTTGAAGACACACTGGAAATCATAAGATCCAATACAACTGTCCCTTGCATTCAGTAGCCTCTTGCATTCAGTAGCCCCTTATTCTAATGATAGTAGCTGGTTCCACAGCCCTTTCCCAAGTAGCCTCTTGACTGCAATGAGATTATGATATTTGTGAAAGAACTATTCATATCAGGTAAGGGTTGCAGGATTGGGCCATTAATTATTCCAATGGAGATAACGTGTAACGGGGTAATGAGGAATTTGCAATGAGAAACACAGCTTCTTGGCTACAGGCAGTTAGCAAACGGACTAGGAAACACTCCAGGATATCCACTCTGGCTGATGTGAAAGTTATCTCTGTTCTAGCTCTACAGTAGCCCATTCACTCTTCTTTCCTTTTTCAGTAAATGTTTAAGTGTGATATTAATTGACTGTACATATTTACTGTATCTGAAGTTGGAAAGCCCCTATCTGCTAACTCCATCCCTTATTTTTGGATTTGCAGCTGACTAAATTGTCCACTTACATGTAGAGTAAAGTCTATTTAATAAATTATTCAGACATTCAACAGAAACAAAATGCTGGCACATACATTTCTCACCACACTTCTTTTCTTCAGGATGAATAATATGTAAAGAACCTTGCTGAAATGAGCTGTGAAGCTATTACTGATATTTTAATAGTTTAATTCAGGAGTACAAGTCTGCCTTATTTTGTGGCCTATACAAATATTGCTTTTTCCCCTGATAAAATACAGGGATAGCTTAATGATCTTGGCAACTAGGCATTTCAGTTTAGACTCTCTGCTGCTGTAGGTTCAAGTCCCAGCAGAGTCAGCTCAGTCCTTTATCTTTTCCATCTAGAAATAACTGAGTGTTAGGCAGTTTGCTGTAGCCTGAGCTCTCAGGTGAGACTTCAAAAAAAAAAATCCATCTTGACTGCTCTGTGTGAGCACAAACATCTCATCAGTCTATTTGTAGGAGATTGAACTCTGACGTTTTTATTCAGTCAGTAGAATTCAATCCACTGTGAGTCAAATAACATCAACAAGAGTTGTGCTTGAATAAGGTCTTATGCTTTTAGTTTGTTAGTAGGTGTGTATCCATAAGTCCTTGGCTAAAATATCCTTCTAGCCTGTGTACTCATTAGCAATCAGAAGGCTACAATTCAATGCTGTTGTATATAGATAGCTTGATGCTTTCAGATATTTTGGAATGAAAATATTATATAAATTATTAGCATCTATCTATTCAGAAGGCTAAAGATGAACAGTTATAATAAAAATACAATACGATGTCTTTCATCTGATGATTTCAAGAATTTTACAAATGTTAGCAAGTATTATTACTCTAGTGGGGTCAAATGGAGAAAACCAGGCACAGCAAAGGTAAAATGCCTTTGCCCAAGGTCTCATAGCCAGTCAGTGGAAAAGGCAGGAGCAAAACCAGATCTCAAAGCAACGTCAGAAGCAGAAAGAGACCCCAGATCCTTTGACTCCAGGCTCCCTGCTTTAATTTTTCCCATTCTTAATACTCCCTTTAAAAAATCATAATGTTCATAAATATTAATTATAATCACATTATTGATCCCACTGTTAATGTTATCTATAATGCCTTCCACAGGAATGCAAAAGGATTTGTGATGTTCAGTGTTCTTTTGTAATACAATCCCTATCTATGGAAATGCATTATAATTTGACTTCTAGCCTGATTGTGAAGTGTTCTTTGCATTTGATTTACTGCATGTTGGCTAGCATTCTGAGATGGTTTAATTAATGTTATGTACATTGCCTTTGCAGGAGGGCAGCTTCATGGAATGAACACACCTCTTGAGGGCTTGATCCATAAAAGTGCTGAACAGGCTCCACTCCCATTGATGGGAATGGGAGTGCTGGGCATGTCACATGGCTGCTCAGCACCTTGCAGGATCGAATCCTAACATAGTTAGAAGGCATCTCCTTCTCTTGAGCCATGTTCATGTTAAAGAGATCTCAGCAACAAAAACTAAGGCAATTGTTTCTTTACGAAGAAACACTACTAGAGGATACTTTCATTCACCTGATTATCCCTCTTTCAACTTTGTCCCAAACATCAAGTTCTCAACGTCCAAACAACAAAGCATAATTTAAGGTGCAAATTCCTGAAGACTTTTTTCATTCAGAAGAACTGCCCTCTTCCATGTAATTATCCTTAAGTTATAGTCTCAAAAACCTCATTTTAGTATGACCTTTCGTGAGTTTGCACCTGAAGAACTTTCTTATCTTTGGAGCAATGAGCCTAAGAAAAACATCTTCAAAAGATAAAGAGGAGGAGGAAATACCCTCCAGGAAAACTCCTTATCCTGGCAGCTTCCTCTGAGAAGTTTTTAATTTTCTTTCTATATTTTGCCTTCAGACTTCTAATTCTCTTGATCGTCACCTTTTGGCACAGATCAGGTGTCAGGTCTGTTATCAGTTTCATATTTGATATTTAGGAAATAAATCCTGCATTGTCCAGAGAGTTGAGAGAAGACTATATGATCTAATGAAGCTCTGGAGCACCTGAATTAATTATTTAGCAACCGCATTACAGTAACACCTAGAGGACACAACCAGGATCAAGGCTCCGTGTGCTAGGCAGTGTAAACACCCACACAAGAGGTAGCCAGTGCCCTGAAGAGCTTATAGGTGAGTTACTACAGCCTCAGCAGAGCAGAGCCGTTCTGCTGTCACTCTTCAGCCTAATTGCGGGAAGGGGGCCAAGAGGTCCAAGCCCAGCTACTACTTCCTGGTCCAAGGGGTAGAGAAAGAAGATTAATGCCTAGTATTTAATCAAATAAAGGGGCCCCCTGCCACAACCTTTAATTCAGGTTTTCAGTCTATTTCTTCAGTGTAGAAAATCTTTCCCTTGCTCAGTATTGGCCTCTAGCCATCTTGAGAAACATGGGGGGAAAGGGGAATGTTCCCATAACTGCACATTCTTTAAAAAATATCTTTAAGTAAAACATTGAACAAATCTTTGCCATGCTCAGTTGGGTATTACCAGTCTCCAGACTGTCTAGATCTGGATCTGGCTGTATCATGAATTTGATGAGCTTCACACAGAAATATTCATCCTATACTTGATTCTTTTTGTCAATCCCATCAAGTAACCTAAATCTTGATTTTGCTTGATTTTCACTAAATCATTTCTATTTTCCATCAGAGGAACAAGACTCCCTATTGAAAAAGATGCACTCAGTAAAATCAGATGCTTTGTGTAGTGAGTCAGTTCATGACCCATGATAGCGAATGCCCTACCTATCACTTCCTATCCTGGAATCAGAAGCATTTTCAGCTGAATCACATTTGAGAATATAATACACAATCAAATCTGAATCGTGATTCATGGCTATGTTTGTGTCCTTTTCAATCATCTCACTGCTCAATCAATTTGCATATTAAAGGCTGTAGTCAGGCTTTTACCAGGGAGAAAAGCTGTGGGGGTGTAAATCCCCAGTGGATTACTGAGACAGGCAGAGGAGAATGTTCTTAGAAGCCGATTCTGAAGACTCCTTTATGGAGGCTCATGCCTGGCATGTGGACAGCCAAGGGTACATGGAGGGGACAAGGCCCTGGATACTCTGCACATCATCTAGCACTTCTAGCCACAGTAGCCTACGCTCACTTCCCTTTTGTGCTCAAGGAGTTGGAGCCAAGAAATTTTGGCTGCGCTCTCCACAGGTGAGCAAGAGAACTCCTTCTACCTGCTCTTTGGCACCCACCCACACAGTGTCAACCAGAATAATCTAGCCTTCAACAGGCATTACCTAATAAATACACAACAATGTGTCAGATTATCAAACATTTACTGAAACAAACCTAGCAAGTGAACTTGATGGATCAACTACCAGGCCTGAGGCATCCACTTCTGAAGCAGCTACAACAACTACTGACTTCCCTGTATTGACTTTCTGACACCTAATATGTCACTAGAGTAAAATCATGGTGAAGAAGCAGCTAAGTAAACAACAACGTCAAGCAGAGACCATTTGGCTGCCAATTCCAAGACGGCCTCGGAAATAATAGGGCAATTCAGAAATTTAGCCAATTTTTCAATAAGTCCTAAATGACGTTATATTTGGTACAAGTTTCAAAAAACATCACACTTCCCTGGGCCAGCTGAAGAGCTTTATAGGCCACATTTTTATACACTGACCTCTGTTTTTGCCCACAGAATTTGTAGGCAAAAAATATTGTGGGTGTAATTCTGCATCTGTAAGACTAAGGGCATAATCATAGAGGTCCTGGATGAATAATCAAACCTCAGGTGTGTAGTTTAAGTGTAATGAAGGTGTGGACTGGTATACATTGTGAGGTGCATGCAGCTGAAGTCCACTTCTACGTCAGACAGGCAGGTGTAGGGGCTTGATCTTTCAAGATGCAGAACTCTGCTTGTAGAGTGCGGAGAGCCCACAACTCTCATTGAAGCCAATGGAAACCAGAGACATTGCACTTTAGAAGTTTTTAGCATTTCACAGAGTCAGCCCCCAAATAAGTATCCTGGTTGCAGTGTTACACAAGAACTTATAAAAATGAAAGTTAGGAGTCCCCTCCTGAAATTGTTACTGCACTGTACACTTCAAAGGATGTACACGACTAGGGAGGAAGTAATATTAATTACTAATATATATTTTGTTAAGAGACAGGGACAGAAATCTATATAAATCTCAGTAAATGTTCATCTCTTTGTTGTAATCCTTGATTTAAATCCACACTTCAGGAGCAGACTGCTTTTGGCTAACCCAGGTACTACCTCAAATACTGCTCTTATTTTTGAGAAATGCTTGTTTTTTCCTACTGTGTAGTAAGATTTTTCTGTTGAGGACAGGAATGAGAATAATCTTCATAGCTGCACTTCAACCATGCTCCCTTCTATGTGCCCTGTTCAGCCATCACTTATTCCCTAATGCCTGACATCAACTTGGCAGATGGTTTTTTCCCTTCCTAAATTACCTTAATCAGGGCAGTTGGTCTACTTAAAAGATTACTATGGGAGAATCAGACATCTATGCATTATGTCTTAATGCAATAGTGTTTTATTAATTATGTATCTTACCAGTGTATGTTAAACCAATGAGCTAAAATGTCTAAATATTTCAGATTCCCCCGAGCAGTGAGGACTCTTTTATACCAGGTCTACAGTCATTCACAGTGAGGTAGCTTTCTGGGGGGCTAACTCTGTTCCTATTGGAGTCCATAAGGAGTTTTATCATTGACTTCACTGGGAGCAGTGCTTTAGGCCAACACCGAGTGCTTTGGACAGTCTCACCTTAAGTGCATTAGTGCACCTAATGGTGCCTGAAGTCTAGTGATCAGGCCTCATATGGATGTCACTGCTGGGCACTGGAACAAGTGAGAATGCCATGATTTTTATTGGTTTGAGCCAAATGTTCCATTGACTTCTCTAGAAGTTTTGCTTGTGTAAGGACTGCAGGATTTGTTCCTTAGTTTGCTTAATATAAAACAAAATCTCCACTTTCTGAGCACCCTTATTCAGCATACTGAGTAAGTTACATGTTACAGTTTTAGCTTTAAGAGTCAAATTTGCAGCAGCCTTTGTAATATTTGTGAGGGTCTCTCCTCATCAGGTGCAGGTGTGTACTATTTGAAGCATTGGACTGGTGAGTCTAGGCTCACCCAAAACTGAAGGCCCTCCCCCACAACTAAAGGGAGGAATCAATAAACCCAGGCTCCAGTAGATTACAGGCTACAGCAAAGGAGAAAACAGGAAGGGGATCCAGGTCAAAGGTTGAAAATCAAGGAATCAGAAGGAGATGCTAAGCAGAGAACCCTAGGCAGTGTCCATTGCTCCTCAAAGGCATTGAAGGAGTCAGCAAACACCACCCAGAAGAATTCTGGCCAGAGTCCTGACCAAACAAGGGACCAGAAATAGGCCCCACAATTGCACAGCAGCCCCTGCCCCCATACATCTTCTTTCACCTGGAGTGATGCTTAGCCATTTTGGCCAGCACCAGGAGGAGGTTGATGGAGGAGGTCCTGCAACTTTGTGGGGCCATGAATGGAGGTACAGGGAGAAGTGCAGGAGACAGTATAGGGGATGCAACTGGCAATCCTATATAGACATGCACCAGGGTCTCCCTTACCACAAAAGTGTCAGGAGTTGTGGGAGTTTGTGAACTACACCAAGTACATGCCTGTGCTCACTGCTGTGTGGAGGAGCCACCAGGTGCAACCAGGCAGGGCAGCATGCAGGGTTCACACTAAACAATTTACCCCTCTCTCCAGGTTGCCTTCCTTTTCTATTTCTTCATTCCTCCTCCTACTCTCTGGATGTCCAGAGGCCCCCCCTCACACACCTTTTCAACCAACAAAGCCATTTAGGTTTTGCCTTTTCCCTGAACCTTTCTATCTCTGCAGAGAAACTCACAACCGATCTAATTTCTTCCTCACTGGTTAAAGGCAGCTTAAATATATATATATATCCTTTCCCCAGCATGCATTACTGCCAAGCCTACAACTCCCATTAGACCTTCCAGACTACATCCCCCAGAACACCCTTGTTTAAGGCTGAATTGGGATCAGGGTAATGCAAAACCTAAAGTTCTAAAGGGCCCAGCCCTGAAAGGACGCAACCCCCCTTATTACAGTGAGTATATCTGTGTATGTAAGCTGAAAATATCATGCCTTTGGGTCATATTTTGTGATTTTATAATAAAAAAAAATCAGGACTGTTTTCTGTAACAAATTATTAAGAAAATATATTTTCTCCCAAGCTGAAACCAGCATGTCAAGTGTCAACCATGAGCATTATTCAGATGTTATGAAATTCCAGGAATAAAAGGTAACCATCTGACTTGTAATACAAATCCATTATTTTATTCAGATAAAGCTAACTTTTATTTAATAAACAGTTGCTTCCCTTTATAAATATTTGGTCTGCAAACAAGTTTCTCACCAGCTGAAACCAAACTCTATAAAAATAGGGAATTAGTCATCTTTTCTGTCAGTTACAAATTACATGTTTTCAGCATTGTGTCCAAGTAAACATCCCTTTCTACTTCCTTCAAAAGCTTAGGCTCAGCTCAGATTGAAGGAACTAGTGAAAGTTAGATTCTGAAACTGTCCTGATGGTATGATTAAGGGGAGTGCCTGGCACAAAGGATTGATAAGGGAGACGGGTGAAATTTTTCAGATGAATAGTTTTTGCCAAAAAATGCAATTTTAACTGAACCAAAACTTTTTGCAAATTTGACATGAATAGTTTTCACTATTCACAAAACAGCCAGAGGAGGCGATGGTAGCGATGGTGGTTCCCCCATTATAAGAAGATTTGATTTGACCCTGATCAGTTGTTTTTTTTCAAAATTGTCACTAAGCTGAAAAATCAGTTATTCTCATAGCTTTACCTCTCACCTCTAGGTAACTTTTCTCAATGTGATCTTAGTTAACGGTGCCTGAAAGTGACATGAATTGGTGTTCTCAGTCCAGTTCCTAACAGACACATCTGCATCACAGGAAGCTCAACCCAAATTAACAGTCACGGGTATCCTTGTTAGCACCCTCAACAGAGAAACCTAGGAGTGAGTGAGGAAGAAGAATTAACTATGCTCACTCCTAGAAACGTTCCCTTCCGTATGCTAGTGGAAAGTGTCCATGCTCCACTGTGCACCTGTGCTATCATTACAACAGAAGACTTCAGTGCCCATGGCTGTCAATGTGGCACCTTTTACAAATGCTACAACTAATATTTACAAATAAAAATAAACAATCTCTTATTCCCAGGGCACACATACCTCAGGGATGCATTGCCAGGCTGACATGTTTGGTCTACAAAGGGAAGGCAATGGCCAAGAGCAAAGTATCTCATGCTAACTCTTCTTTGAAGGAACATTAGGCTCTGTTCTCAGAGGTTTGCTTGTCACGGCCACTCAGCACAAAGAGAGGCACAAAAATAGTAGCTAATTAAAGGTAAAGGATTCTAGTAGAAAATAGCGATTCCCACAGTGAGGGAACCTTTAAGAGCCTCTCTGAAGCAGTCTTCTAAAAGGACCAAAGGAGGCAAAAGAAAATTCATACAGTATCTACAGGCTTAGGGCTGAAAGGTGCTTGGCAGTGTATCTTTCCAAACAAAATCTAATTTGCCCTTTCCATTTACCCATCAGCCTTTAGAATCCCTCATCATAACCTTTCTAGAGTAACTATCGGGGGTAGCCATGTTAGTCTGTACCACAAAAACAACAAGGAGTCCAGTGGTACCTTAAAGACTAACAGATTTATTTGGGCATAAGCTTTCGTGGGTAAAAAACCCACTTCTTCAGATGCACTGGGGGAGGTAGGGGCTTTCACCAGCTTCCCCACCACCACCACCACCCCTTTTCGTCCAGGTCTCTCCAGCAATTTTCTTGCCAGGACCAAGTCCCTACAGCAATCCCCTTGCCAGGACCTTACCAACCACAGGCTAAGGTGGACTATAATGATGGGGGGTTGGCTCCCTGCTGTACCAAAGTAAGAACTTCCACCATGATGCAGACATGATGCTAGAGCAAGAACTTCCACCATGATGCAGACAATGCTCTGGACCCAATCCCACCCATTTCTGAGGGCCTTCACAACAGTGCTGGACACCCTCATCTCCTATTTTAAGTCAAGAGAATTGAGGGGCTCAGCCTCTTGCAGGATTGGGCTCCCTGATTCTAAGTCATACAGATGGGTAAATGTTACAGTAGATGTTGTCTGGACAGTTTCTGCGATGTTCCATCTCTATGATGTACCTTTCTTTCTCTTTCCAGCATGAAAGAGATCTATAAGGTCTTGTGTCCTTGACCCTATGCTAAGTAATTGTATCAATCAAACGGCTAAGTTCAGCCCCAGGATATACAAAGTTTCCTGTTGATTCACATAGTGGAATGCTTGCCTCACCAGCTCTTTTTCACCATTTCTACATTACTTCCATACCAAAGATCTCTTTCTGGGACAGGTATATTTTAGTACCACCAGGGGAATTTTAAAAAATACAATATAATAAATTCATAATAAAATACCACTCTCAAAACATTTGAAAATAAATGAGGGGGGCCCAATTTTAAAAATAGGAAAGAAAGGGGCTGTAATATGAGGTAATAAAAACAAGCTGACAGTGCTGGATCTAAAACACTAGCCGGGGGGGGGGGGGGCGGAGGGGAGCGAAGAGGAGAGGGGTATGGTGATTTTTAACTGAAGGGAGACACGTAAAAGAGATGGAATCCCGGGGAGGTGAGTTCCGCTAACTTCCACACCATGACACCCCTCACAGCAAACGCTTAATCACCTGCCAGCTTCAGACACACAGATGGGATCTTTCAGAGGTGGGTAGTATGTGAACAATTACCCATCAGTACGAGACCTAAGGAGTAGGTTCCTAATGCTGATTCAGGGACTTGAGACTCCATCAGTTCCCCATTTACACATTAAATTTCAGGCTTCGACATTTCTATTCCCCCAGGGCACGTGCTTATTTTTTGACAGACAAATAAAGTATTGTAGTTCTCCTCTTGCTTACATGCTTGTAAATCAGAAGTAGTCACTGAAGTCATTACACTGATGTAAAAGTAGTGTGAGACGAGAATTAGGTGCCATGTTTTATTTCATTCTAAGCCTCCCGGCAAAGATTGGGTGAGCAGATTTTGGGCCTCTATTGGTTTGTTTTCATTAGTTATGCAAGGCTGCTAAATGTTGTTGAAAAGGAGCTGAATGTAATTTTTTGATCTGAGCAAACAAGAAGCCTTGACCAAATCAATCTGAAGAGGCAAGAATCTGAAGAAGAACTCTCTGTGCAATTTTTAAAAACTATTTGTTGCTTATGTAAAGGCAACCATAGATCATGTCCTATAGTGGCAACTGGTAGTGACAATCTCTATTGGGGTTTTTTTTCCCCCAGTATTGTCATTATAAACCCTGGATTTCAGTTTCTGACTCAAGCTAAGCTCTTCATAGGCAGGAACAGTCAGTATGCTGTGCTCCTGTGGGAAGGACAGACCTCACATCTCTGTACAGCAACCCTTCCAAATGATTCAGGAGTAGCCCTGACAAGCTCCAACAGAGCCATGGTGTCTTGGCTGTGGGGGGACCACAGAAGTCCTAGAGGACCCTTGTATCATGAAAAATCAAATACAAAGTCACCACTCCACAGACTGATTGTAACTCTGTTATAGCACCATCTATAGAGTACATGATATATTTAAAAGCTATCTGAAGATAGAGACCTCACGCCTGAAGCACTTACTCTTGTGAGTAGTCTTATTGAACTTAATGGAACTACTCACAGGAGTAAGGGTTTCAGGATTGGTCCCATAGCTAATTTCCATAGGAACCATCAATGGTGTATAATAAGGTGTGGAAGGCTGGCACTCGTGCTTCCTCCAGCCAAATGACTGCTAAATATTTCCATTTTCTTAGCACCTTTCATATTAAAAAGGTACTATGAGAAATGCACATGGCTTAGAACAAATAACTACTGATATTCCTTGTAAGTGAAAGAAGGAACCATCTGGCAGCTGGAATTAATGGTGGTGCCAAGACTAACAGGCTACTGGGTTTCTTAGAAATTCATGTATGGAGGTATGAGGAGAGAAACCAAGATGAAAAGTCAGCACAGGCATTGCTACCTCTAAACAATGTAAGCTTGGAAAATGAATATTCTTATACCTGCTGCCTTCAATAAATTACGTTTCCATATTAAACTTCATCTTAAAGTTACAAACAAAAAAGTGGGCCTAAAAAATGTAAGCATTTCTAAAGGACTCAAAGAGAGGAATCCTTTCCATAGACCAAGAATAATTTTAAACTGTTATAATGTATCACAATTGTGCATTTTCTCTCATCCCCTTTAGGACTTAATCTTGTTTTTAACATGCAGATGTCTTTATTCTTCCTCCTCTAACCTTGCTGTGTTGTATTGTTTGTTTGTTTCTAATCATGTCCCTCTACAGTACTTCTTTTTTCTAGCAGTAGAGAGCAACTTCTGCAAGACTCTGCTTTGTATTCCTTTCCTTTCCCCTAAATGAATTTCTCTTGCCTTTTACTCCCTTGGGTAAAACAACAGACAAGGCTGGATGCAGCATCCTACTTATGAATCCACTTTTCCAAAAATGATTATTGCTCATTAACCATTTTACTGCTGGCCCTCTGCAAGACTTGAGCTGCTGCCAATGTACTGCTGCAATTAGCAGAATGTTAAGACATGCCTGTGACCTGCAGTGACAGCCAACAGACAGTCATTTCAAAGGGCAAGAAGTTCACCATACAAAATTAGCAGTTTGGGGCCAGATTTTTAAAAATATTGAGGTAATGTAGGAGTGGCCTAGTGGGATTTTCAAAAATGGGAGTTAAGTGCCTTAGCATTTTTGAAAATCCCCACTAGGCTCCTATATGCGTCTCTAAATTCCTTGAAAAATCTGGCCTTTGGGACATGTTTCTGTAATAGCGCTGAGCAACCCAAACTCCCATTGAAGCCAAGAGAAGAGGAGGAGGCTCACCACCTTACAGGATCAGACCCACAGTGCTCTTGAATTTGGTTGTGGTTGGATTTCTCTTGATCTTTTTCCAGGGGCGAGGGTCCCCCCATCTTATGTTCATGTTCTAGTTTTCAGTGGGAAAGATGGAGTGAGGTGAAAGCCTCATTTTCATTCGTGTCCCAGCAGGACAATGCCGTTATTGACAGGGCCAGCCTCAGGCACAAACTTCTCACAGCCTCGTAGTACTGCATTGACTCAACAGCTCACAGGCTGGCCAGACACCTCCTGCAGCAGGACCAGAGGAGGAAGGTGCCCACTGTCCAACCCTGGTTTTTCCCCTCCAGCTATCCACCACTCCACTCTATTTGGGAGCTTTCAAATTATAAGTTTTGCACTGATTTTTGGAGAGAATTTCCAGATCCCAGGGTGAAATCCTGGCTCCACTGACAGCTTTGTCATTTTCTTCAGTGTGGTTAGGATTTCACACCACATTCTTTAGCTAGTCTGTGAACTGATGTCTGGTTTCACACACAGATGATTTTCTCCCATTGATTGATGCTCATGCACTATATTACAGGTGCCACTGTAGAAGCTGGAGGTTATTGTACATTCCCATACACTTTTTCCATGTGTAATGTCTTGTGCTTTTTAACTATTTTATTTTCATACTCTAATGATATTAAAGGAAGTTGCAGTCTCAGTTGGTGGGTGCAATGGCTCCCACTCAGGCTCTTTATTTATCTGAGACCTACAGCACAACTTGCTTTGTAATTACTTATTCTTAGACTGATTTACATCTAGCTTTTTATGGGTTGATTGGTCATGTTGCTAAATACTTAATAATGCAGGATTGCTCTGCCATCAGGTGTTATTGCTCTTTTATTATCTCATGAGTTGGAAAACCCCAAACTCAGGAATAGAACAAAACTAAATACAGGTAAGATTTCTACCTTCCAAAGTTAATATAAATCAATAGTATGCAGAATCTAAGCATCTTCTCAGCAGAATTTGATTACTTGTGTGCAGGATTACAGGTGCAATAAAAATCAAGTGGTAATGTTTAATATTAATGTTTTACAACAACCTCATTTGCTATCAATGAATGGATGTCACTCAGCCTCCCTTGAGAAAATATCTGTAATGTGGTGAATGCTATTGGTATTCTACATTCTATACAATTCTGGTTTTAGTCCACACACCCATTTTTATAAGAACTTTCTCAGGAGCGATGACACAATAGATAAGCAATAGCCTTTGACCACCAAACTGAAACACGACATTGATCGTGCAGGCTGGATGCATGGCATGGATACATACCTGTACGGCAGCCTCAGACTAATCCATAGTCTATGTACTAAATCCTACTTGCCTTATTCATATGTATAGTTCTAATGGACCAAATTCATCCTGGGTGTAACTCAACTGGATTTCAATGGTACTAGATAGAGAGAGAAGAAGAGATGGATTGACAACATAAAAGAGTGGACAGGAATGGACTTCACGGAGACTCAAGCACTGACACACAATCGTCAGGGTGGAGACAACTGATTGATTGCTCATCAATGATGGTGCCCAAATGACCAATGTGGTTATGGAAGTGATGATGAGGAGGAGACAGAGAGAGAAAATTTAACCCACTGACATCAATGGGATTTGAATAGGGCAGAGGGGATTTGGCTGACAGTCTGTTCACATTACAAAGTCACTGTATAATTTGATATGATTGGCATTCTCAGCTCCAAAGACATCCAAGTCTGGAATTAAAATGATGCACTGGATCAAAACTGAAGTGCCCCATATAATGCCTTTCCACTCTGTGGAAGCTGCAGTAAAAAAATGCCCCTCACTATCAAGACCACCTACAACACAGCTATGAACAATGTAAGAGGAAAAAAGAATAATCCCACTCCGTTCCTCTCATGTCTACAGGATGAAGAATACTTTTTCAGAATTGACTATAGCCACTAGCTTTTCAGCTCTAGAGACCAAGGTTCAAATCACAAGTAAAAATAAGCTTTGTGGTGTTAGTCAGTTGCACCCTCTTATCCCATGCAAGGAATTAAACAAATACATGAATTTTGAATCAACTTAAAATGTGCCTCCTTTACTAAAAAAACACCCAAGGACATTTAATTTGACCTTCAGTCTTTGTCAACAGCTAAGTCAGTTTCAGCGTCCCTGGGCACATCAGCATCTTTTACATTTTAAATGGATTCGAAGGGTTTGTGTACAAGCAGCTTTAGTTTGATGTTGATTTTGCATCTTGTAGCCAAATCGATTGTTTTCTAGATTAGCAGCATCCTGGTAGGTGTTACATACATATGAACTGTATGGTCATATAAAATTGTATAATTTTCTGCACTTGTTCACATCACAGAACCATCACACAATTTGTCACAATGTCTCTGTTCAAGAGAGATCTAGGACAGGAATACTGGAGGTATCACATGTCCATACCAGGAGAACTTGATTAGTGCACTAATTCCTGCTATGCCTGGTTCAAATTAATATCACTGATTCCCAACTTTCATGAGTACTAAATTTACTCACAAAATATCAAATGATCCTACCACATTATAAAAATCATCATGTAATGCAATTCCCTGCACTTTTTAAAATGAGACTGCATGTTATTTGATTCAGATTCTTAGACACACACAACCTATGATCTTTTATACTCACTTTCATATCTTCTCACCTCATGTTTTCTCTGCCATTTTCCACCATTACTACTTTTCTAAATTTTGAAGTTCTCTTACGCCTCCCTTCTTAAAACTTAGAATAGGGCAGGCATTTTATTTTTGTCTGACAAAATGTTTGTATATTTCTTTTTGCTTTTAATGGAGTAGTAGTAAAGATTAGGCCTGATCCCTCCATCCTTACACAAGCAAAACTTCCATTGACTTCAATGCAAGTTGTGCCTAAAAAGGATTGCAGGACTAGGCCCACAAATTTATCTACATAAACTCTGCATCACTCATTTCATCCATAGAAATCTGCCCAGCTGCAGCAACAGCATTTGTCAGTTAATTCTTCCTGCAAAGTAGAAAGGTGGAGCTTAGATAATAGGCCTCAAACTCCATTCGCTCTTGATTTATGTCAGTAAAATAATGCAGATCCTAGACCAATACTTTTAATGCATCGTGTCAAAAAAGCAGTCAGTACTCTCTCACCAAAATGGAGAAAGAGATTTTTTAAATATTTAAAGTCAAAGACATTTCCTAAAGATTTGCCAAGCTGGGGAGGGATAAATAGATCGAGCATGTCTCTTTCACATTCTTAGATACAATTCCTGCTCATCTTACTTACACCAAACTCCCAATGAAACCAAATGAGAGTTTTCAATGAATAAGGGGAGCAAGATTTTGTCCTTGGCATCAGAACAGCTGGTAAAATAACATTGTACCACATGAGAGATCCTAGTTCAGAAATTGCATTAGAACTCTCACACTCAAGTCAGCAGGATCTGAAAGCATCACAGATACGGTTTTCAGAGTCTCTAATGGCACAGCTTGCCTCACTTTTCTAGTAGGTGGCTGTAGAATGTTACTGCAGCCCAACTGAGGTTGTTCCCCTCCTAATCAGAGTTTATGGAGCCCATGTGCAGCTACTATAAAGCAGCAGAATAGGATTATATGGGGGAGGGGGGGAGAGGCACTTAATGAAGCAAGGGCAGATTAAAAAATAAAAATAAAAAAATCAAGCAGCATGTTCTAAAACAAGATCGGAGTCCTTAGTCACTGCTCTTGGGGATGCCTGGGCTGGAAGTCAGCTGGACTGAGAAAGAGTCCAAGCCTGAAGGTCTGGGACCCATCTGAGGTAAAAAGAGAATATTTGTGGTGGTAACAGGAGACCTCTAATTGCACTAGCACAATACATTTTAATATGCATTTTATTAATGGAATTAAGAATCCCTTTCATGTCTAGCCATTGATATCTCTGAAACATAGCTCACTTAACAATCTACTTGCAAGTGTTCTCAGATAAAAGAGTTACACTGTTATTTCTACTGCCACTGCTGACAAATTAACGGAATGGGTATGTGTCATAAAATTGATAATTAGCATATATGCAACCTTGCACAATAAGCTTTTTAACTAGTTTATTATATTCCCGTTTCCTTTTCAAACCAAGTTGACATCTATTTGCCAATATTTTATCCAGAAGTCA
Organism: Lepidochelys kempii; assembly: GCF_965140285.1. Classification (NCBI taxonomy): domain Eukaryota; kingdom Metazoa; phylum Chordata; order Testudines; family Cheloniidae; genus Lepidochelys; species Lepidochelys kempii. The sequence goes on from NC_136388.1 coordinate 31,970,745, forward strand.
AATATCTTAAGTCTCAGTCTCATTTAACATCTTGTTTTAGCTTAAAATTCAGTATTCATACAAGAAAGACATTACACGTAACCACAGTTTTCACACACAATTATCAACGTTCTTTTATATAAATATATTTTCACAAACTAATTCTTCTTCTTCCTACTACTTATATTCTTCCTAGAAATTCTTTGTATTTTCTGAAGGCACAATATCTAGATAAGCAATGTAAAATGTGCTTCCCACAGAAAAGTCTGTGGTCTAAAATCAGACATCTGTGTGGCAAGAAATTGTTTGCTTAAACCTCAACATTCAAAGCAGATCTTTTAACAGTGTTGGAGAATAACAACACCAGCCTCAAATAAAGTCCTTGCTGGTACCTGCAGTTATCATATGACAGAAGTGAGAGTAGTAACATCGCCTACTTTTATCACATTTAATAATGGGCCTGATCCTCCAGGCAAAACTCTCAGCAACTGAGAGCATTTACACACAGTGAAGATCCAGCCAACAGTCTCTCAGAGTCAAAGGGTAGTTTTGCCTCACTAAAGACTGCAGGATCAGCCCAACATAGCAACAGACCAAAACCTGTATGTTCCTACATACCAGATACACACACAAACATTTAGATGACAGAAAATGAATAGTTCAATACTATTCACATTGAAGCTCCAGCTTTATTCTGTTTTCATTTATACCATCTGACAACAAGCATGCCAGAAGTATGCTTCAAGTATTTTAATCTATCAATTGCAGTGGTTTGCACTACAATATAGATGTTTATTTAGTTTGCACACATGCAAACCTTTTCACGATTATAAAATGTTCATTTAAATCCTGTTGTGTTTTTTTTTTTTAAAACACCATATGTAGAACCATTTGTTCTACTTAACAGTGACTCCTTGACATGTATTTCAAGACAACAATATTGTTGTGATGGCAAATCTTATGAATATATTATAGTGTCACTTAAATGTAACTTTTTAAATATAACTTTTTTTTAAAAAACCACCAATATTTAAAGAGAAATCTCTCTGGGCTCTATGCATATGGCCACAAAACCTGCACAGCATTTATGGGATTTGTACTTGTTTGTAAGAAAGCAGCTTCTAAACAGGAGATAACATGGAGAAAGTTGCACTCCAGCCCCTGAGCCCGACAAAAAGTATTTGTTGCTATCAAATGTGCATCTGAAGCAAGTACTTTTTGAAGCTGTATAGAAGCAATGTGTGTGATTCCCAGACAATCGAGGTAATTATAAAAATGAATATCATTTATTGTTTTCTTTATTTAGATCACATTTGAATATTTACTTTTAATACAAAAACCCAATTCACAATATTATGTTTCCACTGCAACCCATCTCCACCAAGACAGATGTCTCAGAAATTGCACAAGTCTTTCATTATCACAGTCACAACAAGAAGTCCGTAAACAAGATTTTGGTACTGAATCTCACCTTGGGTATAAGAGAGGAAAGGGGTTTTACAAATACCATCAATCCTAATCTCTCTTCTTTTTAATTGCATATAACCCAGCAATGCAAAAATGTCAATGTATATTACCCACAAATGGCCTTTGGAGGAATGCCTGGATTCCTGATTAATGCATTTGTAAGGAATACCAGATGTTTTTTTCCTCACTCCCTCTTTCTCTCAGGCAAAGAAGACTGTTTCCAAAGCTGCTCAGTGGCTAGCTGTCCCTTTGGAAAGGATGCTTGTTGGCATCCCCTGTGCCCCATTCACAGCCTTGGCTTCCTGAGCAGTGTTTTGCTTAGGTCCTTCACCTCTTCGGGGCTGTTGACTCTCTCATAGCCCAGGACGGCCATGGGCTGCTGGCAATACTCCTCGATCTGCTTGATCTGCTGGAAGCTCAGTGCTGTCCTCCAGGCGCTCACTGCCTGGGTGGCATTCCTGGCAGACACCACAAAGGGCTTGGAGGAGTAGCTGGGCCCGCTGGTCATGTTGAGGGCAAACTTCTCCATCTCCGGGCTCACCAGCAGATTGACAAAGCCATACACCTGCCGCACAGTCTTAATGGGATCCACCACCAGGTCCTCGTAGCGGACCACCAGATAGTTGTTCTTGAGCCAGTCGGGTGGGCGCAGGGCAGTCTGCAGAGTCTTGGCCATGCTGCTGCAGATCACCTCCATGGCCCCCAGCGCATGGTAATCCGAGCCACCTCCCCCCTCCTTCTTGCTATTCAGCTTGTGGCTGGCATCTAGGAGGGGCATGCGGTGGATGCGGGGGTCCCGGCTCCTCACCACCTGTAGGCTCTCCCGGATCAGGCCGTGGCGGGATTTGATCCTGGAGCTGGCCACCGCCCGGGGGTCCCGGACCAGGTGGATGACTTTGAGCTGCAGGGCCGGGTCCTGCATGAGTGGGGCCAGCACGGCAAGGTCGAAGACTCGCACACCCTTGATGACCAGGGTGTGGTACTTGTAGCACTCGTCCTGCAAGAGGCTGAGCCGCTGCGGGGGACACTTCTTGCAGACCTTGTCGTCCACCATGCCCACCACCTCCTTGCGGTAGGCCGGGCAGAGCGGCGACGAGCAGATCACCTTGTTGGTGGCCGCCCCGAAGATGCCCAGCGTGGTGAGGTTCTTGCCGGCCCCGGCCGTGTTGTAGAGCTGGAAGACGGCCAGGTCGCAGCGGTAGAGGGAGCCGAGCATGTCCCGGGCCGCCCCTTGCAGGGAGACGGCGTCCCCCGGGTAGAGCTTCTGCCAGACGTGCCACACCGGCTCGTAGAGGAAGAAGACCTCGGGGTTCTGGTTGAAGAGCTCCCCGAAGAAGGACGAGCCCGAGCGCCAGGTGGTGAAGACATAGACCAGCTGGCGCTGGCGGGGCGGCGGCGCCGGCGGCCGGTAGAGGGAGCGGATGTCCGAGCGGGGCTGGAAGTGGGGCTGCTGCGGGGAGGAAGGGGCGCGCCGGGCCGGGGCAGGCTCGTTGCATTGCTGGGGCTCCTTGTGCCACTTGTAGTCCAGCAGGTTGAGCATGGTGAGCAGCAGCAGCAGCACATAGCCCAGGCACAGCACCAGCGCCTTCCTGCGGAAGACTTTCATGCTGAGAAGGGCCGGGGGCCAGGACAGCAGCACCACTGCGGGGGCAGGAGGCAGCAGGGCAGGGGCGGCTGGCCAGCGCCAGCGGTTGCTCATCACATCACACGGAGCGCAGGTCCGGGGGGGCTGCCCACTTGCCCCCAGCACAGAGCCCTTCCCGCGGCGGATCTGGCATTTCGCACGCCCCGAGGGTGGGGAAGCCCAGGCCCGGCAGCCGGCCGCTCTGCCCCTTGCCTGGCGGGGCTGCGCCCTGCTTCCTAGCCCGTGCTCCAGCCTAGGGCCAGCGGGTCTCATCGGCTGCCGGCTCACAGCAACTTTCGTTTCTTTCGTCCCTTCATAGCCGCCGCGGGCAGGCTGGGGGGCGGGGGAAGGAGCAGCGATCTCCCCCGCGGGGCCGATGCACCCTAGAGCCGGGCTCTAGAGCCGGCGGGAGCAGCGGGAGTCTCCGTTCCGCAGCCCCGCGGCGGGGAAGCGGCCGGGGGAAACTTCAGGGTGCTGCTGAGCTGCCGATCGCTCCGAAAGTGCATCTCGCCTCCCGCGCGGCGGCGGCGGCGGCGGCTCCTCCTGGGTGGCTGCGCCGAGCCGCGCTCCGTCCCCCGCTCGCCGCCCCTCTGGTGGTGGGGGCGGGGGGTCGGTATCAGACCGGATGCGGGGAGCAGCGAGCCCGAGTCAAAGGGTCGTCGCGGGATATTTCCCCGGCTTCCCCCCGCATGGGTCAGAAACGCCTTTGCGATGGCCGGCCCGGCACCAGCTCCGGCGGGTGACCCCGCGCCCCGCAGCAGCCCGTGGCGCTCGGCAGTCACCCCCGCGGCACCATGGCAAGCCCAGCGGTCTGAGCGGGAGACTTGGAGCACGAGCTGCTTCTCCGCACCCCCGGCTGCCGGGGCGGGAGCCACAAGCGCGCACAGCCAAACGGAGCCGCCCGCCCGCCCGCCTATGGAACGGGTTGCGGGGCGCTAGCCTAAAACGCACGCGGCCCCGCCTCCCCTCCGGCCCCGCGCTCCCCTATTGGGAGCTGCAGCCATCACTCCTCTGGCTTTCTCCGCCCCGCTCTGCAATGGTTGCTCTCGCTGCGGCTGGGGAGGGCGGCCGCGCTAAAAGGGCGCTGCGCAGCGCAGCCCCGCAATGGCCGGCTTGGGTCCAACACCTGGTCCTGGGAGAGTTGAGGGGAAAGTTTTCGAAACAGCCGGGCTCCGGCCTGCCCTGAGGAAAGGGCTCAGTCTGGTAGGTGCTGGCGCTAGGTACCCCTTCAGGGGAGGCTCATCACTAGCCCCCTGCCACATTCGTGGCCATGGAAATGCCTCAGGGAGCGTGAAAGCGGGACCTTTGTGTGCGTTTACCCTGTACTGTACAGATTTCACGGGAGAAACCAGCATTTCTCAAACTAGAGGTCCTGACCCAAAAGGGAGTTGTGGGGGGAGGAGTGGCTGCAAGGTTATTTTAGGGGGTCGCAGTCTTGTCACCCTTTCTTCTGTGCTGCCTTCAGAGCTTGATGGCCAGAGAGCCATGGCTGTTGGCCAAGCTCCCAGCTCTGCAGGCAGCAACACAGTGGTACCGTGCCATCCTTACTTCTGCGCGGCTGCTGGCGGCGGCTCTGCCTTCAGAGCTGGGCTCCTGGCCAGCAGCTGCAGCTCTCCAGCTGCCCAGCTCCGAAGGCAGGGCCACCGCCAGCAGCAGCGCAGAAGTAAGGGTAGCAGCACTGCAACTCCCCCCTACAATAACCTTGCCCCACCCCCAGACAACTCCTTTTTGTGTCAGGACCCCTACAATTACACCACCGTGAAATTTCAGATTTAAATATCTAAAATCGTGACATTTATGATTTTTAAAATCCTATGACCGTGATATTGACAAAATGGACCGTGACTTTAGTAGGGCCCTACTCATCACCACTGCTACACTATGCTTGCTGCTCAGCCCTGCGAGCTGGCTGACAGCTAGCAGCATTTCCTCTGCCTTGAGTAATAATGACTTCCCCTTTTATAACACTGCCTCATACAGGAACTCTGGGACTGAGCCCAAACCAATCTCCTGCCACCAAGTCTTGGGCATTAGTCACACGCCTCTTTTTTCCTTCCTCATCTTCCACCACTGCCTGCCCACTAAAGAAATGGGTACAAGAGTATCACAGGCCTAAGTCCCGACTCCGCAGACCCCACACAAAGACTACAAGGGATGGCAGCTCTGTCCTGTAATGTTAAGGAGGGGCTGGGTCTACTGTAAAAATCCCATTTCCCAAATGTTGTGCTAACTGGGGTTGCTACTTTTTGCCATATCCAAAATCATGCGATAAATGACATTAAGAAGCAGCAATTACTTCCCTGGGACCCTGAGTGACTTTTGGTAGAAATTTGGAGTATCCACAAGCATAGGGTGACCATATTTCCACCCAGTTCCACCCCCTCTCCCAAGAATGCTACACCCTCGCACCTCTCCCCCAGCGCCTCCTGATGCCATGAAACATCTGATCTGTGGCAGGCAGGTGGTAGGCGCTGAGAGGGAGGCCCTGATCAGCGGGGCCCACCAGCGTGCAGGAGGCGCTGAGGGGAGGAGGAGGTTCTGGTATGGGGGCTCCACCCCCCCACATACACTTGTTTCCCCGTTTGCCTCCTCACCCCACCCGCCCGGCTCACCTGCTTGCCTGCGGGGGCCCCCAAAGCGCAGGGGCTGGGGCCACCACCTTGCCAAGGGACGGCTCTGGGTCACCCTACACAAGTGAAAACTGAAAACAAAACTCAGATGACAAAAATTACACAAAAATATAAATTGTCCAAGCTCCCATGTCCACCATGAAGTTTGCGAACCACAGCAACCCTGGCCCAGGTTTTGGGCTTTTGCAGTGAAAAAAGATCAAGAGTTTTCTCACAAAAGTTCTAATCTGCACCTCTCTCTCTTCTTGGCCTTCTACGCTTTCCTTGTTTCCGACCTGATCTAAATACACAACATTTAAATTATGTTAGGGAAGACAAGACCATTTAGAAAAGCATCTAACCCAGAGTGTATGTCCAGTCTACAACTTAATTATTTTCAGTTGTGTTTAAGAATCCTTTTTGGATGGTTTATCTTAAACACAGTTTAGTATGAACCCATCTATTTTTACTGTCAATGGGACTGTACAGAGAAGGGCCAATACAGACAATGCTGCCAGATTAGCATGCACATAGCCAGCCCCTATGAGCAGGTTGAAAATACTAATGCAATATTTACTGCTATTGCTTCACAGCCCTATGCTCTGAAGATAGAGCTGCTTTGTGCCATAAAAACTTGAGCAAAATAAGCCAGTGAAAACACTGTCTGGAATCTTGGGAAATATCTTCCCTTGTCCCATGATTCTATTCATTGCAAAGTGCTGTACACATTCCAGTCCTCTATTGCTGTGGTGTAAATGTTTTTGTTTTAGGACATTTGTGCAGCTTAAATCATGTTACGTTAAATTATTTTCAATACTTTTGTGCTAGTGTGCACGGGACATTTACTGATGACTTTACAGTATCATTGCTGCTGCACCTAATAGGAACAGATCATTTTTAAGATAATATTCAATTCATCACTCACTTTGTTTTTGGATGTGTTTGGCAGGGAATAGAGTTTTTTCACCAGGCCTAATTCACCCAATAATTTTAGGTATCCAGTAGGACTTTGCTTCCTGAAGTGTGTTATTTTAATAGGGCCAGTTGATATATTTATTCAGGTTGACTAGCAACTTAAATAAACTGTTATGCCCGTTGATTTCAGTGAGACTGCTGAAGGAGTGAGTTATTACTTAACATGAGTAATGTATCAGAATCTAGCCTATAAAATGGGATGGGATGTACATTCTGCCTCGTAACAATTAATAAATTTCATCCAGTGCAATTATACTAGACACTCAGGTGGAACCTTCAGCAGGCACAGGCTGTTATTTTTGGAGAGTTAGCCTTCCTGAAACTCAAAAATTACTCTCGCATTTAAAAATAAATTTGACCCACCAGCTGCCATAGACATTTGAAAACAAAAACAAAGTGATGATTCTCGCATGAGTTATATTACTGGCTTCAGTGGTGCTACTCACAGGAATAAGGGTTCCACAGTCAGGCTTGGGCAGTTGTTTCAAGTCATGAGATTTATTTTTCCCCATTACTATTTTGATGGTCCACCCTACAAACTCAGACCTGGTCTATATTGGCTGTGTATTGGCACAACTATTGGTAAGGACTGCAGATTTTTCCCAAAATACTTATAGGTACAGTCCTAGTGTATACACAGTTGTACTGGCATAAAGGTGCCATGTGCTGACCTAATTTATTCCTCTTCTTGTATGGGAAAAAGTTACACCAATATTACTGCATCCAAAGTAGGAGCGTTGTACCACTTGAACTGTACCAGTATAGTTAAAGCAGTACAACTTTTTTGTGGAGACAAGACATAACAAAATGATTCCGCATTGAAGGTGGTTCAGGAGCAGCAGTTTGGAATAAGCCCATCCTGATTTTCCATTCAATGTAGCGCACAAATAACATACCCTGCGAATCATCATTGGGTGGCATGAAATTTGGCAGCAAATTATCTTGAGACTTTCCCAAAATAGGTTTCATTTCTGGGGATTTCAAAGAATTCTTCCCAAGGGAATTGTTTCACCGGATCAGCAAAAGTGTCAGCCTGATTCACTGATTTTGGAATGCACAGACCTGTCTGTCCCTCGAGCCATGCCCACATTACTAACAGAATATATGGTCGACTTTAGCATGACAATTCCACTTTGAAACAAACTGCTTGGAAATCTTTGTCAGCCTTCAGCTTCATAATCTTCACTATCATAGTCTGCCACTACTAATAGCATAGCGATGTCAAACAGCTTTGAGAGTAGGGCCTACTTTAGCTTCAGTTCTCCTAACATCTGCTTACATATTCTTTTAACCCTCATCACCAGAGTATTTTACACCTCCTAAGTATTTATGGATTTATCCTCACAATGCCCCAAAGAGGTAGGAAAGTAATGTTATTTCCATTTTACAGATGGAAAACTTGGGTGACCAGACAGCAAGTATGAAATATCAGGACAGGGGTGGGGCGTAATAGGTGCCTATATGAGACAAAGCCCCAAATATCGGGACTGTCCCTATAAAATCAGGACATCTGGTCACCCTATGGAAAACCAAGAGACAAAGAGATTAAGATGTTGTATAGAACTGCAGTTTTTTGTTTGCTTGTTTTTGTAGTTGTGTGTGTATATATATGGTGTTGTTTTGTTTTGGTTTTTTTGCAAAAGTAGTTCACTCTAGTGCAGCTCCTCCAGAAGAATTTTGAAGGTAATATTCACTCTCACTCGCTCCTTGATGCTTTGTTTTGTTGCCCTAAAGTCCTTCCTCTCAATCTGTGCTTCAGGAAGGACTAAGATACAGGTAAATAAAACACTTCCTCACACATCCTGGATAAAAACTGTTACACATGGGCTTGCCACCAATCTCCATTACAGTCTTGAATGTCTGAAAATTAAGTAGATAGTTCATCTGGCCTCTGCATGCATATGTAGTAGGAGTTTTCAACACGTCACAGATCATCATGTCTATTCAGTTCAAGTAATATAGGAAGTATTAACTCCATACAGACAATAAGGTCCAGGTCCTCTTCTTGCCCAGATCCCAAATACGCTTATGTTTCAGAAACACATTTTGTTCTATAACAGCTCTAGGCACCATTCCAAAATTGTATTACCTTTAATTAATTTAATTTAATTCTTTCATTCTGTAAAGAAACACTTTTTTATAGATTGAAGCAAACAGGAGCTATGGCACCTACTTCGCCCCCACTAGTCTGTTTCCAGGCTACCCTCAAAGCATACCACCAAAAACTGCAGTGGCTCAGTCTTCAGGCTGTTTGGCACCTTTTAGAACCTCCACTTTAAATCCCTAATAGGAGAACTATTGTCTCTGAGGAGACTTGAATTCTATTCCCAGCTCAGACACTGGCATGAACCATTCCGGCACAGCATTTTCAGTTCTCAGTCTTTGTGCTCAGTTAATTACTAGTCAAGAAGTTTAGGTGGCACAATGACACGCTGAGGATGTTAAAACTAATGGTGAAAATGCCCTTGTAACAACATTAGAGAGACAAGGTGGGTGGGGTAATACCTTTTATTTAACAAACTTCTGTTAGTGAGAAACACTAGCTTTCAAGCTTACACAGAGCTCTTCTTCAGCTCTGGGTAACAACATGTCTATTATCAGGCACTCCTCTTTTCACTGTCAATTCGCTTTTCGTTGCCCTCCATCTCATTTTTTCAAAGTCCTGTTCTGCTCTTTATCTCTTGGCTCCAGTCCTGTCCAGTCAAGTGCAGAATATTTCTGTGGAATTTTGGCTGGTACTCTGATGTCTCAGTTTTCAAAAGTAGCCTAATTTCCTTCCACAAATTTGTTTTCAGTCAGAGCATTATAAGAGGTTCTCCTTGCTCCAGAACACATGATTCCAATACTGAACATTCTTACACACACCAAATCCATGGTCTTTGGCAACTCAAAATGTTTGGATGATCTGTCAATTTTGTATTTTTAATTATCCATTTTTACACAAAAATGTTTTTAGGCTACTTTAGTGTTGCAGGGAAGTCTTCTCTTCAATGTATGTCCCACTAACAGCCCTGCGTTCTAATGGCACTGCATGACAAGTAAGGCTAAGATTTTGTGACAGATATTTTTAGTAAAAGTCACAGACAGATCATGGGCAAAAAAGGAAAATTCACAGAAGCCGTGACCTCTCCATGACTTTTACTAAAAATATCTGTGACAAAATGGGTATCTTTGGGTCCTCACACTGCCTGAAACAGGGCAGCTGCCCATGGGCTAGAAGCCATCTGCAGCTCCAGGGTTCCCCCGCTGCCCATGGAGGCCGGGAGCTGTGGAGTACCCCTGCCACCGGCAGCAACGGGGGCCCTCACCGCCTGCAGCAACCAGGAGCTCAGGGGTTCCCCCGGTGGCCAGGAGCTCTGGGGGTTTCCCACCACCCACAATAGCTTGGAACTCCAGGGGCCGCCAGAGGTGGCGGGTGTACTCTACAGCTCCCTGGCCCTGTGGTTGTTGGGGGACCCTGCAGCTCCTGACCACCGCAGGCTGAAGTCATGGAGGTCGCTGGAAGTCACAGATTCTGTGACTTCCAGCAACCTATGTGACTAAATCATAGCCTTAATGGTAAGCCAGATGGCATATAGAGGTCTGACCACGCTCCTAGTTTTTTGTTTGTTTTTTCCAGTAGTCATAACAATCTGCATCCCATCTTTTTTTGTTTTGCCATTTGCTTGGAGACACAGTAGCGTGCTGGTGACACACAAGTTGAGACAAATCTTATTGATTCATTAGTGCAATACTATGGACCATTGTCTGTGACTGCAGCTGCTGCTGTTACTCCATGCATAATTAATTTAGATTTTGCGTGCATTATACAATAATTGATGTTGTGTTAGACAGTAGAAGTCCCTGGAAAGTTGGAGTAATAGTTTTTGTAAAGTCCTTTTCATAGTCATTGCAATGAATAAATAAATCTTGAGCCTACATCTTTCGATAGGTATGAAGGTACTTCTCTTGCCACTACTGACTCTTTGGTTGTATAGAGTAAAACAGTATGTCCTTGTTCAGCATCTTCATTCATTCATTCATTAGGAGAGTCTTTCAAACATTTCAGTTCCTAAATATCCTTGATGAACTCATTAGGGCCCCGGAGTTCCCAAAGCTGTGCTCTGTGAACCACTAGCTAGTATTCTGAAAAGAGCTAGCTGGTCACATGACTCTGAATCACCTCTTCTCCAGGTGCTAAACTGTATTAAAAAGAAGTTAAAAATACATTCATGTACACTCCTAATATTATTTTTCCAAGTAATTGAGTGGTGTGATTACCACAGGATGTTATTTGAGTAGGAGGGGAAGTGGCCTGTGCAATCATGAGACAATAGGAAGGCTGGGTAATGACTAGTAGGTGAAGGGGTTTGGTCCATGAGACAGTCTCTCTCAAGATGTGGGACGTGTTATGAGGAAGTCTGAGAACCCTGGCTCTAGATTTTCATTTGTGATATATACAAACAACAGGTCTGTCCACTTTTATACTAGTCCTTCTACAAATGCTTGGCTGTCCACAATGGTTGGCATTTTTAGCATAAGCTCCTAGGACCCTTGTTTAGTAACAGATACATCTTTTATCATAGTATCTTGGACTCTTTCTGCTGTGATTCCAGGTATGTTGTTGAGACAGGAAGTTTACAAAACCTTTGTAATACACCTTTATAGGAACCTCTTTTCTATAGATGTGTCGCCAGCTGGCTAACAGTCAGCTTGTCAATAATCTTATACATATTTTAATTTGTTCACGTTTGACAGCCTAACAGAGTTTTTCCCCTCTAGCACCACAACGATCTTGCAAACTTCTGTGGTCATGCTCAGCCTTCACACTCCTTTAATTTTACTTGCTTGACCAATATATGCTTTAAATGCAGCTCTTTGTTTATAACTCTTGCTCTGTACTAGAGAAGAACAAAAAAAATCAAAATCAATAATTTATTCAGCAAATTTAACCTATTTTTCTGCTTATTGAATATTCACAAAAAGATTTCCTCAAGTATATTAATTATTCAGCAATATTCAATGAATTTTTAAACACTGTGGATTGTTTATGAATGGTTTTCTCTCAGTATGTGATATGTGCTAGGTGTGAAATTCACCCCTGTGCTGAGGGCCTGCACATGTGCTCCTGTGTTCTCACTTAAGCCCTAAAGTTAGGCACCTACATCCATATTAAGGTACTTAGATAAGTGTCCTAATTATCACAAGTGCTGTGCATACGCAGCAGCTGTCACTGAAGTCAAGAGCTGCCTGTTGGATGCTCTTCACTTTTCAAAATCAGGTAACTTATTTAGGTTCCTAAATAAGGACATAGGAGCCTAACTGTAGGCATCTATTTTTTAAAATTCTGGCCTTTTGTGTCAAAGACCTGTGACAAAGGCATCAAATCTTTTACCTTGTTGCTGTGTTCTGTACATTCTACTCATATGTTGCACATTTTCCCCCTGTGAACAGTAAGTAAATTTTTGCAAGATCTCATATATAATAGACACAAATCCTTCAGATTTTCCTTAGGCAAAAGCTCCATCAAAGGGAATTACGCCTGAAACCGGAGTGAAGGATTAGTTCTGTGTCCTTTACTGATTTGTCTGTAGAATAAGCATAATCTATCAATTGCTTGTGACCCCAGCACTGTGAGAAGAAATGCTACTTTTATTGTGTCAGGCATTTCAGCTGTACCAGCTTTTGTGAGTCACAGCGAAAACCTCTACTAAAAACTTCTTCATTTCTACCACTCACCATGGCAGGTTTCCTAAGAAGTTTTTAAGAGGTGCTGAATATGCTGAATAATTAATATTCTTGAGGAAATCGGTCTTCTTGTGAATATTCAATAAGCAGAAAAATAGGTTAAATTTGCTGGATAAAGTGATTTTTTTTTTTTTGCTCCTCTTTAGTACAGAGCAAGAGTTATAAACAAAGAGCTGCATTTAAAGCATATATTGGTCAAGCAAGTAAAATTAAAGGAGTGTGAAGGCTGAGCATGACCAAAAAAAGGGGAGGGAACAGAAAGTTGTGCCTTGTTCTCACTTCTTTATGATGAAGTGAGCTGTAGCTCACGAAAGCTCATGCTCAAATAGATTGGTTAGTCTCTAAGGTGCCACAAGTACTCCTTTTCTTTTTGCGAATACAGACTAACACGGCTGTTACTCTGAAACTAGTCCTGAAAGGTCTGTCACACACCCCACCCATTCCTGCTTGGTTTTTTGTTTTGTTTGTTTGGTTAATTTTTTTACATTAGAAACAATTTTTTTACATTAGACAAACAAGATTTGTCTACTTGGAAATCACTATGGTGGTTGAAGAACGATGGGATTATATTACAAGATACTTGAAGTGAGCAATTGCGAAAGGAAAGAACTTTTATTCAGAATGTTAAAAATGCTCCATTTTTTCTTGTTAATGTGTATTTAACTTGAACAACTGAGCAACACTTGGGTGAAAAAAGAGCTTTTGTTAAAAATTCAACATCTTACTCCATTTCTTCAGTTAAAGTATGAGAAAGTTCGCAATCAGAGCTCCTCCAACACGGCCTCCAGCAAAAGCAGAGAAGACCAAACTTGACATTCCTAACATTTCTTGGGTAAAAAGAAACAGAATCTCCCTTTCCCTTTTTAAAAATGTACTCTACAGGTCACCACTAACTCCTTTTTTTGGTAAATTTGTAGTTGCCTTTTTTATTTCCATTCTAGATTTTAGTTAGAATTCTTGGCACCACTTAAAAACCATTGAGATTCCCAGATAAAGATGCTTATAGAAATGCAAAATGTTAATTATTATTGATTCTTTAAAATGTTAGAAATTCGTTGGAATAGCCAATTACCTATAGCAATAAGGAAAAAATATTATTATTAATCATTATTCAGTAGAAGGGGATCAGATCATGTTATATAATTTCTTTCTTGTAGTTCACTCTACAATACACTAAAACTTAACACTGTTCACCCCTTCTGGTCTGCAAGTTGAGTTTTTAACGGAAGGGAGGGAAACGGTCTACCCACCCAGAGCTCAGTCCTGTATTCTTGACATACCAAAAACCCTATTACCTTCAAAGGGAGTTTGGGATGCCAATGAATGCGGGTTTGTAACAAAACTATTGTTTTAATTTTTTTCCTTCTGCTTTATCTATGTAATGCTTTTCTACATTAAATCGTCTCCAGCCAGCTGCAGAACCAGCATTACTGTATAGAGACTGAAAATAGATTTTGTTATCTCTGCTGTTAATTTAGTGCTGCAGCTGTGTTTCTGGTTCAATGAATGGTTGGGTGAAATACTCCACCCTTCATGCCAGATGGTATATTCAGCAACCTAGGTCTGAACTGTATTAAAATGACCATCCAACGAAGGATACATTTTGCTTATTATGATACTAGAAGAACCCATCTTCTTTTTATTCCTGTTAATGTATTTTAGAGATGTAGCATTTTAGTGGAAAACTACAAGAGAAGCATTCTCATGGTATTTTATGAGAAAGTCTCCAAACAAACCTGTTTCACAGAATATATTGCTGAGATTTAAGCAAGTGTTACTTTATGTGGAATAGAATGTACTATCATAAAGGAAGGGAAGATGGCTAATGGCTAATGGCTAAGGCTATGATTTTGTCACAGAGGTTGCGAAGTCATGGAATCTGTGACTTCCAAAGACCTCTGTGACTTCAGGCCTGGTGGCTGGGAGCTACAGGGTCCGGCCGCCTCCTGCAGCAGCAGGGAGCTGTGAGGTAACCCCCTTGCCTGAGGCAGCAGAGCCTCCAAGCCGCCATGGTTGGCAGGGGAATCCCCGCAGCTCCTCATTGCAGCTGGCAACAAGGGGACCCCTGCAGCTCCCCAGCCACCGCCATGGGGGACCCACAAAGCTCTCCATCTCTGTGGGGGGTCCTTCTCAGCCCCCAGCCACCATATGGGGTAAGGAGATCCCCACAGCTCCTTGCTACCATGGGTGGGAAAGAGGATCCCCCACCTGCCGCCCTGGGGCAGGGGGACCCCCACAGCTTCTGGTCACCACGGGCATAGGCACCAACTTCTCATGGTGCCGATGGGTGTTCGCACCCCCTCCCATCCCTGCCCCCATTCCAACCCCTTCCCCCAAAGTTTTGCAGCGGCAAGCGCTGGGAGGGAGGGAGGAGAAGCGGGGACGCACACGCTCAGGGGAGGAGGCAGAGGCGCAGGTGAACTGGGGCAGGGCAGGGAGCTGCCAGTGGGTGCAAAGCATCCACCAATTTTTCCCCGTGGGTGCTCCAGCCCCGGAGCACCCAAGGAGTTGGTGCCTATGACCAGGGGCAGCAGGGGGACCCTTCAGCACCCAGCCACCCCACAGCTGCCCAGCCCCTTCCCATTTTAGGACATTTTAGAATATTTTTAGCAAAAGTCAGGGACAGGTTACAGGCTTCTGTGAATTTTTCTTTATTGCCTGTGACCTGTCCGTGACTTTTACTAAAAATATCCATGGCAAAATCTTAGCCTTACTAATGTCTTGTATATCAAGAGGGGAGGAAAGTTATTTGATTTGCTCTGACAATGTGTTTGGTACTGTACAAGATAGAAGGATAAAGACAATCTAAGCCCTAAGAATAAATACAATCTATGCCCTGTTCTTTTCCCTTTAGTAAGGAAAATATCTATGCATGACTTTTCCTTTCACCTCTTACTTTCTCAGTTACAGAAAATACAATACAGGTTGTGGAGAAACAAATAGTCAATAATAATAACATGCCTGTTCGAGCCAGGACAATTTTTTTGGTTCTCCCTCTTGTAAATTGAGAATTGATATTACTCAATTTATCAGAAATGGATTGCAGAGATTCCGCTAGAAAACATTGCTCTTTTTCAGTCTCTGAACATTCTTTTGTTAATTAGATTTATTATCCACAAAGTATTAGCCCTAATGAAGCTAACAAAAGCCTTTTCTGGAACAGTTTATCTTTTGGATCTCAAGAGTCAGGAAATTCTAAACACATAGTTCATAGGATCAATTAATAAACTCAAAATTCTGGCACCTGGCTCATCATGCACAACAGTTCATTAAGTAAAAAATAATAATAAAAAAACCACACAACATAGAATTAAGCAACTAAATTAACCAACAAGACATCGGGAATCGAGACTGATCATACTGCCCCAATCATCCCATCCCTTCTGCAGGGAAGCTGAAAATTAACAGAATGCCCAACTGATCATCCCTTTGGGGAGGTTGGATCTGGCTGTCCCTCTCTCCAAAGTGAAACAGTCTGGGGCATGGCTTCTGGAGGCCATTGCAGACATTGAAGTGCAGCACAGTTCCTGGGCCTCCTGTCCATCCTGGGTGTTTCGGTATGGGCATCAGTATCAGATCTTCCTTTAATAATGGGAGGGCTGCAGTCATTGCCAAGGATTAAGACCAGGGTCGTCCTTAACCGTACGCAGCTGCATGCGGCACCAGGAAATTTGTGGCACCAAATTGCCCCACATTTCCTGGTGCCCTACACAGCTGCGTGCTGCTCCAGCGGCCAGCCCGATCCCCCAGCCGGCTGAGCCAGCCAGGAAAGCTGCCCCCGCCCCATGCCACACCACTCCACCCCTTCCCCATAGCCACCACCCCCGCTCCGCCCCTGCCCCGCCTCTTCTTCCCCCTGCTCTGCTTGAGCCCCGCCTCCACTCCACCCCTTCCCCATAGCTGCCACCCCTGCTCCGCCCCTGCCCCGCCTCTTCTTCCCCCTGCTCTGCTTGAGCTCCGCCCCCACTCCACCCCTTCCCCTGAGCTACGTCCTGGGGGGATTGCAGCAGGGGTCGGGCGTGCCCTGCACTCACTGGGCGGCGGGAAGTGGAGTGACCCAGACCCAGCTCTCTCCATGCCACCAGTGTGAACTGGGGAGCAGTCCCCTACTGCCCCCCAAGTCCCAAGGCTGGGAGCTAGGAGAGCAGAGCAGAGTGGGCTAGGGCCAGATCACTCCACTTCCTGCCGCCCCGTGACTGCAGGGTCAGGCCCGCCCTGCAATCACCGGGCGGCAGGAAGTGGAGTGACCAGGCCTCAATGCGGCTTGTGCTGGGGGGGCGGTTTTCCCCCTGCCACCCAACCCTGCTCTTGCTCCCCAAAGACCTTGGGCGCAGCCCCCCACTGCAGAGGCCTGGAGCCAGTCCTCCCTCTTCCCCCCTCCCTCGCCACACACATAGTGGGGCTGCATAGGGCACCACCATGTCTAGGGACGGCCCTGATTAAGACAATAAGACGCTTATTGTTTGTGTGAAACAATACCAGTGCAACCATTACAGTTTCCTTGTAACAAGTTATCAGTGGCAGCAATGACTAAAATGTCACAGCTGCTTTTCAAATTTAAATAGCTTCTTTCTTTAAAAAAGCCAAAAGTTAATGGCAAAGCACTAAATATGCCAGCAAAATCTCCATTTTTATTTAAAAAAAAAAAAGCAAATATTTAGCTAGAACAGGCCAGTGAAGTATTTGAAGCCCATTCTAGAGAATTAATTTGCATCTAGTTGACAATTTACATGCAGGGTTTCAATCTGATGCAAATTAAGACTACTGAGCTATAAACTTTAGAGAATGTAATTTATAATGAAAAGGAGGGATACTTTTGAAACACCCTGCAGTGCATAAATATACCCTGTATATAACTCAATTCCTTTTTCATGGTCCCAATCCTTGCACAACACAAACTCCCACTGATATCAGATGTGTAAAGTTAGGAGCAAAAGAAAAAATAAATTAGATGCATAAAAGCCTCCTTAGATTAGTATGTAGGATGAAATTCCTTTCACCCATGTAAAGCCCAAATAATTAATTATTTTTATTTTTGGAAAAGGTTTGTGGTACCATGAATTAGGCAATATTAAGTCTTCAGTAGTCATATGACTACCTAATAAAGTGTGGATGTATGACATGAAATATTGTCCTCATATTAATATTGTACTGCAGCATTAATGAAATAAAGGACAAGAGTCAGTTGGACACTATAGGAAGCTAAAACAATTCCTAACAGTGTAAAACAGGGCTGTCAAGCTATTAAAAAGTTAATCGTGATTAATCATGCGATTAATTGCACCGTTAGAGAATAGAATATCATTTATTTAAATGTTTTTGGATGTTTTCTACATTTTCAAATATTGGTTTCAATTACCACACCGAATACAAAGTGAACAGTGCTCACTTTATATTTTATTACAAATATTTGCACAGAAAAAAAAACAAAATAGTATTTTTCAATTCACCTAATACAAATAATGCAGTGCAATCTCTAATATGAAAGTTGAACTTACAAATGTAGAATTATGTACAAAAATATAACTTCACTCAAAAATAAAACATTGTAAAACCTACAAGTCCACTCAGCCAATCACTCAGACAAACAAGTTTGTTTACATTTGCAGGAGATAATGCTGCACGCTTCTTGTTCACAATGTCACCTGAAAGTGACAACAGGTGTTTGCATGGCCCTGTCGTAGCCGGCATCACAAGATATTTATGTGCCAGATGCGCTAAAGATTCATATGTCCCTTCATGCTTCAACCAACCTTCCAGAGGATATGCATCCATGCGGATGATGGGTTCTGCTCGATAGCGATCCAATGAATGTGCATCAGTCTGCACTGCTTTATCATCTGAATCAGATGCTACCAGCGGAAGGTTGATTTTCTCTTTTGGGGGTTCAGCTCTATAGTTTCCGCATCAGAGTGTTGCACTTTTAAGACTTCAGAAAACATGCTCCACACCTCATCCCTCTCAGATTTTGGAAGGCACTGCAGATTCTTAAACCTTTGGTTGAGTGCTGTAGCTATCTTTAGAAATCTCACATTGGTACTTTCTTTGAGTTTTGTGAAATCTGCAGTGAAAGTGTTCTTAAAAGGAAGAACATGTGTTAGGTCATCATCCAAGATTGCTGTGAACATGAAATATATGGCAGAATGGGGGTAAAACAGAGCAGGGGGTATGCAGTTCTCCCACAAGAAGTTCAGTCACAAATTTAATTCATGCATTTTTTTTTAAATGAGCGCCAGCAGCATAGAAGCTTGTCCTCTGGAATGGTGGCCGAAGCATGAAGGGGCATACGGATGTTTAGCATATCTGGCACTTAAATACCTTGCAATGACGGCTACAAAAGTGCCATGCATTCTCACTTTCAGGTGACATTGTAAATAAGAAGTGGGCAGCATTAGGTCCCATAAATGTAAACAAACTTATTTGTCTTAGCAATTGGCTGAACAAGAAGTAGGACTGGGTGGACTTGTAGGCTCTACATTGCACTCAAAAAACAAAAGAGTTATGTAACAACACTACATTTGTAAGTTGCACTTTCACAAGAAAGAGATTGCACTACAGTACTTGTATGAGGTGAATTAAAAAATACTGTTTATCATTTTTATAGTGCAAATATTTGTAATAAAAATATAAAGTGAGCATTATACACTTTGTATTCTGTGTTGTAATTGAAAACATATTTGAAAATGTAGAAAAACATCCAAAAAATATAATACATTTCAATTGGTATTCTATTGTTTAAAAGTGCGATTAATTGCGATTAATTTTTTTGAGTTAATCAGTGAATTAACTGCAATTAATCGACAGCCCTAATTAAAATATTAGGGAGTTAAAACAAATCCTTTTTCTTTTTATTTCACTTGTTTTAAGACAGGCATTAATTTTATCAGAAACTGCAGAACCACCTCCAATTCATGTATAATTTAAAAACTAAATAACAAACAAACAAACAAACAAGAACTTTCCAAGAGTGATGGCATTCAAAATGACATTACTAATCAGGAAAATTAAATGTTAAAGTTCTAGTTGGATTCTGTGCTTCCCTGCTTGTATCAAATGGTATCATCCCTCTGTCTGGAATGATAAATGTAAAAATACTTCCAGCGACATTATCTCAAGACTACAGTTAAGGCATAGCTAGGAATGGATGGGCCCAAGTAATAGTTTGATTTGGCCTATGCACACACATTGAAGAATGGAGGACTTTGTTTTTAAAACAGGAGATATATAATCTTCTTTGCATGTACGTGGAATTGTACACCCATGCAAAAACCTAGTGAAGTCAGTGGGGCTCTGTGCAGGTTCTGTGTCTATCCTTGTGGAACAAGTTGTAGGGTTGGGACATAAAGCAACTAGATTCTAGTGAATACTTCAGAATAAACTTAACTCCCTGAAAGAGGGAGTCAACTTTCAACTAATAATATGCAACCTTGGGGTTATTTTGTTTATTGGTTTTTTAATTGTCAGCACATTAAATATAAACCACAGAAAGTCAAGCAGTGCAAAGCCACAGACACAGATCCCTTTTTGCAAGTATGTTGGGATTTATTTATTAATTAAAGTTTGTTGCTGAATTTGGGGCTCAGTCATGTAAAACACATTGTTTAGAGCTATACAAAAATAAGGGCAAAGCCTTTTCTTGGGAGTCATGGATTCCATGATTTATTTTCTTTCTTTCAATACATAATTTGACATTTGGTGATTTTGGATAGTGAGTTGGGGGGAGGGGGTTGATCGGAAACAGATAAACATCACTGAGAACTACAAGACCTTGGATTTCATGGGAGGCTAATAGAGAGCAGCAATTCAGTAACAACATTTCAGCAATTGAAAGAATCAGAGCCATGGACTTGCAGCAAGAACTTTAATTCCACATGAGAAACACAAGGTTCATCTTCCCCGTCCCAAGTTTAAAAAGAAAAGGCATATTTTAGAATGTGGGAAGTCCGATGTATGCTTGAGTGATAGATTGACCGATATGAATGGTTGATTTCCAAATATCACAACCTGTGTTCAAAATCATTGTCAGATCATATGCATTGTTCTTGCTGTTTGCACTTCAAGTAGAAGAAATGTAACTGTGATTTGACATCTGTTTTTAACTATAGTTCTGTGGTCCAGATTCTCAAATGGCATAAATTGTCATAGCTCCATTGGATTCAAAAAAGCTATGACAATTTATACCAGTTGGGGATCTGGCCCCATGATCTCAACCCTTTTTACTCAGGCCTTCCCATGACTTTTTCTGCAAAAAGTGCTAGGATAAAATTACTGCCTTAGATGCTGAGTCAGGAGAACATCCCTGTCACATTGTCTGGAGTGGTTCACGACTGAGTGTGCCAATCTCAGGGCAGACTGTCAAAAAAGCCGGGCAGACACCCCAAACAGGTGGTTTGTCCTGTAATTAGATTTCACCAGCCTAGTAACAAATATGAACTCCTGAAGCACTATAACAGTCTTATCAGGGAGTCATAGACAGTCCTCTTGAATATTCCAGTCTATCTTGCCACCCAACAAGCTGGACTTAGTAATTGTTGATTGCCATACACAAAAGATCTCCGAAGATTCAGGTTGCTTCCAGTCCCAATAGACTTACCCCAAATCAATTTGTACCTCCGATCTCACATCAAAGACATAGCTGGTAGCGAAGCCTGCAGTAATCTAACTAAGGATTTATTAACTAGGGAAAAGAAATGAGAGAGTTATTTACAGGTTAAAGCAAGCAACATATATACACAAATGAGTCACAGTAGGGGTCGGCAATCTTTCAGAAGTGGTGTGCTGAGTCTTCATTTATTCACTCTAATTTAAGGTTTCGCGTGTCAGTAATACATTTTAATGTTTTTAGAAGGTCTCTTTCTATAAGTCTATAATATATAACTAAACTATTCTTGTATGTAAACTAAATAAGGATTTTTAAAATGTTTAAGAAGCTTCATTTAAAATTAAATTAAAATGCAGAGCCCCCTGGACTGGTGGCCAGGACCCAGCCACTGAGAATCAGCTCACATGCTGCCTTTGGCACACATGCCATAGGTTGCCTACCCCTGAGTTACAGCCTATCATTTCAAAAGGTGACAGAGTTGAAGCAATCTGTCAGCACTGAATGTCTTTTAGAGCTAACCCAGGTTGACCCTCACAGTCTCTGCTTCTGTTTTGTAGCTCCAGCTCTGTGAGAGTCCAAACAGCCAAAGAGAGATCTGGTTTCTCCTTGCCAGGGATTTTTATCTCACCCACCCCAGAACCCAAACTGATGAGTTAATGAGTAGGTGTCTCTTTCCTGGAGGGAACTAGGAATGCAGTCAACAGGGGCTCTATCCTTTGAAGCTACACAATACCTCATTTGCCTTCAGTGGGGCATCTTGTATGCAAGATGAGATCTTTTCCTTAATTGATGCTTCTTTTCCTGTTTGGTGAGTTACACAGTTACATAGGTTTACAATACAAACATTCAATATAACTTTATACCATGGGCTAGAGAGGTTACAAGTGAGATCAATACATGCAGCATCCTACAAGCATTTCATAAAGTTTAAACAGAAAACACATTCTTCTCAACTTCACATTTAATATCCATTTTGATAATGCTAACCCACAGGTAAGCAAGACTGGTTTCCAGCTATGCATCTGTCGGTGTTCAGTGAGGTTTGGGGCCTTGGCACCTAAACTGCCAGCATCACAATCCCTATTTGGAAAACACTTAAGCATAGTCTTAACTTTTACATGTGCTTCAATCTCATTGAATTCAGTTGAAATGGGATTAACTTTAAGACCATGTTTAAGTACATTCCTGAGTCAGGGCCTTAATGAATGGATATTTTATACATTTTCAAATAATATTTTAAGCAAGATATATACAGCTCCCTTTTTTACGTCCCAATCATGCTAGTTGTTCTAGCCATGCAGAGCGCCACTGTGTAGCTGAGGCCTGGCCTGTTATAAGTAATTAACACATGGATGGAAGCCTCACTTTTTGGAATATAGAATTAGGGAAATGAATCATCAGGTTGAAAATGGAATGTTTGTGCTAAATAAATAAGTAAATAGGTTAGTAGGCTAAGGAGACAGAATGTCTGAGCCAACTAAGATAAGATAAGATAAGTTCATTTACTATGAACTAGATAACAAGGAACAAAATAAATTAGGAATGGAGAGATGAGATAAAGAGTAAGCTGAACAATGATCATTGCCTGGACAGTGCATGCTGCACAGGGATTGTTTCCTACAAAGTAACCAAGCCAATCCAAAAATGTGACGCTTTGTATAGTATATATGAGATGTGTAATGTACATAAAGGGAGAAGGTTTCTGAGTAACTTTGGAGCTGTAATGTACTCTGCATCCATCCCCCCTGTATTTGAGTCTGATTAACTCAGCGTTGCACTGCTTTATGCCAAGTAAAGATATCTGAGTGACGAAAGCTGGAGTTGAACTGAGGTCTTGGGAAGCCAAGCGAAAAGAGGTCTAGGAGGGAATCCCAACACACTTAAGTCAATGAAATCTACCCATGTGTTACAACTGGCAAAGTAAGGATCTCAGTCAAGAGAGCTGTAGCATCTCTGTGTGAGAAAACTATTGCAGAAGAAATAAGTTAACTGAATTACTGCATCAAAAATAAAAAAGCATAAAGTGGTAAACAGTAAGGGCCAAACCCTGAGAAGTGCTAAGGACATGTAACTCACCTGGCTTTGATTGGAGTTGCTGGGGCTCAGCATCTCTCAGAATTTGACCCTAAATTTTGAAACAAGTAATAGCAGAACACAATACATACATTTTGAAGGAAGTGACTGTGAGACAGAGCATATAAAATCTGAGTACTTAACATCTGATGAGGCAGGCTGTATATGAAAAAGGCTAAACCACAGTATACCAGAAAGGTTTCCCCAGTAGGGGCAGTTTTATCACCCCACTCTTCAGTCCCAGTGAAAATTGCCAATCCAAAAGACATTTTAAATTGTAAATAAACTACATTTCACTCTCATTTTAAAAGAGGCTCAGCAAAGGATGCAAAAGTATCTGGATCTCTTAAAGTAGATGCCTGAGAAGCCTCTCCAAAGGCTCACCTGCTTCCTAGTTATATCTAGTGAGAGGTGGGGGTAGGGGGCAGAATTAAAGATGCAACTGAATGGTCTTCAAAAAATGTAACAAGTCTTTAGGAAAATTCTTCATATGCCTTTACAAATTAGCACTGACGGTTTAAAGCCAATTTCATGAAAACTTTGAAAAGCCTACAGTAGTGGTAATACAGAGCTTCTGAAACTAAAATCTGGTTCAATGTTTCAAAGAGGTAAAAGGATTAGAGCAAATTGTAAAGATGACCTTATTTTCATGAGATAGGAAGGATTTAATTTAGGTGTCCTTGAGATATGAAGATAATCTTATGAAATAGACTCTACTCTGAATGAGGGGAAAAGGTCTGCCATCTTATGCCCCAATCATACAAATACTTACACGTGTTTAACTTCACTAAGGCTATGTCTACACTACCACAGTAAATCAACCTATGCTACGCAACTCCAGCTACGTGAACAACATAGCTGGAGTCGAAGAACCTTAGGTCGAGTTACCGCAAGGTCTACACCGCGGGGGGCGGGGGAGAGTGACGGGAGAAAAATCTCCCTTCAACTTATCTTACTCTTCTCGTCTGGGATAAAGTACAGAGGTCAACTGGAGAGCTATCTGCAGTCGATTTGGCGGGTCTTTACTCGACCCACTAAATTGACCACTGGTGGATCGATCTCAGGGCGTCGATCCTGGCTGTAGTGTAGACCTGCCCATAGATGAGTAGTCCCACTGAAGTACTCAGGTGCATAGAGTTACTCATGAGCAAGTTTATAGGAACAGGGCCTCAGTGTGTCTGGATCTCAGAGGCTAATAAATTGAAGATGGGGCTTCCAACATAGCCATTTGATTGCCCTTGTGCCCACTGCAAGGCCCAAGATTCAGTGTGTTGTTACTTACCCCCAAACTGCTCTGTTCAGCCACATGAACATGAGCCACAGTACCCATGAGCAATAGGGAATGGGTCCAGAAATGGGGTGGTTGTTCATGGAGGGAGGGAATAAATAGGATGGGTGGGTCCTTTTGAACAAAAGGAAGGAACTGGCTGCAGCGAAGGAGGAGATATCCTGATTTTCCAGGTGTTTCATATTTTC
This sequence comes from Lepidochelys kempii, assembly GCF_965140285.1. Classification (NCBI taxonomy): domain Eukaryota; kingdom Metazoa; phylum Chordata; order Testudines; family Cheloniidae; genus Lepidochelys; species Lepidochelys kempii. Next base: position 31,995,277 of record NC_136388.1, read on the forward strand.
ATCCCATAGCTCTGTCAGCATGAAGTAAACCACATTGCACTGGGACATGAGCAGTAAAGATCACAGTAGCATGTCAACTTGTCCTGGGTGGGGCTCAGTGACCGAGGGTTTGGCAACATTGTCTGAATTGTCCCTGCTGGATCTTGCAGAGCTCCCAGCAGCAGTTTATCTAAAGATTGGTCAAGACCTGAGGTTAATCCAGATGAGAGACTATTTTAGCCAATGTTTTGGACAGATCATTTTCACTTTGAACTGTTGACTGAAATACCTACAAAAGATATTTGACACTCAGTTGCAAATTGTGCTTTAACACAAAGATATTATCACTTAAGGTATCTTCTGCATTTGAGAAATTACATGGAACTACATGGATTTTTCTCCCCTTATTTGACTTCTTTGCAAAACTCTACAGTGATCAGTGTTCTCCCTGTCCACTGAAGTTAGGACAAGTAGTAACTGCTTAATCTGCAGCAATGGAGATTTAGGTTAGATGTTAGGGAAAACTTTCTTACTATAAGGATAGTTAAATACTGAAATAGTAGGAGGTTGTGGAATCTCCATCACTGGAGTTTTTTAAAGGACAGCTTAGACAAACATCTATCAGTGATGGTCTTGGTTTATTTATTCCTCCCTCCTTGTAGAGGGCTGGCCTAGATGACATCTCAAGGTCTCTTCCAGCCACAGGCGCCGGCATTCTAATGTGCTAGGGGTTGCTCGACCCCTGGCTCTGCCCCATGCCCCCACCTCCACTCCACCCCTTCCTCCAAGGCTCCACCCCCCTCCACAGCATGCCACCCCCTCGCTTCTCCCCCTCTTTCCTCAAGCCTCCTGCATGCCACAAAACAGCTGATCACAGCAGGCACAGGAAGGAAGGGGGAGGTGCTGATCAGCGGGGCCTGACAGTGGGCGGCAGACACTTGGAAGCAGGCAGGGAGCAGATGGGGGGCGGGCTGCCGGTGGGTGTTCAGCACCCACCATTTTTTACCCATGGGTGCTCCAACCCCTGAGCACCCATGGAGTCGATGTCTATGCTTCCAGCCCTACATTTCTATGATTTAGCATTTTTTCTTTAAAAGAATGAACAAAATATCCTATGTTTGGATTGCTCTAAAAATAGAAGACCCAAACATGGGTTTGTTTGGGGGTTGTGTGTGTTTCTTTTTTTAATAAAGGGGTGAAATCCTGGCTTCATGGAAGTTAATGGGAGTTTTGCCATTGATGTCATTGGCATCAGGATTTCATCCAAGGAGCCTGGTATATTTTGAAATGCAATACATTCTTCAGAGATATTTATGAGGGGAAAACAATTGTCAATTCCTAATTAAATTTATCACCATAAAAAACTGTTTACATTTGTAGTTCTTCACACTAATAATTTTTCAGATATGAACAGTATTTTAAAACAAAATCACACAAACTGTTATCATAGATACTTCACATCCAATACAAATTGTAACCAGCTTGTGGAAAATAAAGAAAATACCCTATTTACACCAATAGCAACTGCAGTGACATACATTGTTCTGTGTGATCAAAGGAACAGAAGAAAGTTCAAAAGATGAGAACAGTGAGTCCTGATGCTGAGACGTATCAATTGATTTTCAGTCAGCATTGTCCTGGAACAGGCAAAGAGCTCGACGCCTTTTTCTAATGAATTTAAAACCAGGATTTCTAAAGTGGCTAAGACATAATGAAGACACACTAGCAACTTGGAATTCTATGCACGTGTAAAATTCCCTAGGAATCTGGACATGTTCCTTGGTATTAAAAACAGGCAATAGAGTCTGAAGCAAAAGTTCTTCTTCCACTGGGGAGACAGTTCTTCAGCCTAACAAATCTCATCCTTAGGATATTCTTTCTGATACTCAGTATACTTTTTTCATCTCTAATTTCATCCCATTCCAGGCTAATTTCTTACCATTACTCTTAGTTACTCTGGATCTCTTGTCCCACCCTAAATAAATTCTCCTTCCCTAGATAAATTGTTCCAATAGTTAATTACCCTCATTTAAACTTTTGCCCCTTATTTCTGGTCTGGCTTCCAGCCTCTCTTTTTATATCTTTTGCTGATAAATTAATGCTATCTACTATCAGAAATCTCTTCCTCATATAAATACTGAGACTGTGATCAAGTCATCTCTTGACCTTCTCTTGGATAAACTAACAAGTTTGAACTTCTTAAATCTTTCTCTATAAGGCATGTCTTGTCTTCTTAACCTCAAAGCATTCTTGTAGTTTTTTACTGAACCCTTTCCAGTTTTTCAATTTCCTTTTTGAAGTGTGGATACCAGAACGAGACACAGTATTCCAATAATGGTCTCATGAATGCTGTATACAGAGATACTACTGTCTCCCCCACTCCTACTTGCTATTCTCCTATTTAGGCATGGAAGGATCAGGTTTGTCTTCATCACTACAGCATCACACTGGGAATTCATGTTCAGTTGATTATCTACCATTACCCCAAGTCCTTTTCAGTGTCAGTACATTGCAGGATACTGTCTTCCAACTTGTAATTGTGTCCTAAATGTATGACCTGGCATTTGGCTGTATTAAAATTGTTGTTCAAAGGAGCTCACCTGCCCAAGTTATCCACATCAGTCTGTATAACTGACCTGTCCCCAACATTATTTACCACTCCACCAATTTGTGTCACCTACAAGCTTTATCAGCAAGGATTTTATATTTTCTTCCAGATCATTGATAAAGCTAGTGACAGAAATCTAAATATATTATATCAACACAGTTGCATTTGTGAATTATATAACAGACAGCTATCTCCCCAGATTCCAGAATAACTCCCTATGTAGACGAGTCCCAAATCTTCACTGAATATATACACCTTTCCCAGATCTTCAATCTTTCTTCATAAATCATCTTCTCCAACTCTTTACTCATTGCTGTTGCTCTACTCTAATTTCATTCCAATTTATCTACTGCATTGCCTTCTGGTATGGAGATGTCTAGAGATCTGGGCACATTCCTACATCATATGTTTTATCCAGTGTGACTAAAGCAGACGCCATAGTTTCCGTATGCATACTTTTCTCTTGTTTTTTTGGTGTGGATGACATTTCTACAAGAATGTACAAGATAAAATGGGTCAGTTCACAACTTCATAGCTAGGACAGAAATTGGACTCTGTGCTTTCAGGTTCAGCTCCTGTAGCTTGCCATACTTCTTGCCCAGTTTTTGGGATGATATTTGAGGAAAGAAGGGATGAGGGAAATTATGTCCTTGTGAAGAACCTACCATTATGCCCTCCATTTTGAGGCCAAGTCCTTCCCTCAAAGCGAATGCAGCATGTATGATTACCTGAATTGCAGACAGGTGACCTATGTGTGCATTCAGTGCAAGCAACTCATATCCCTCAGTGACCAAGTACGGCTCTTGAGACCAGAGTGGCTGAACTGGAGGAGCTAAGGAAGACAGAAGTACATAGACAACACTTTCCGCTGACACAGTAGAGTTGTCCCACCCCCTAGTCTGACAGCCTTTGTGCTGTTGAGGAGGATGAAAGTCTTGGAGAAGGAGAACATCAAGCTGGAGTGGAGGGAAACAATCCCATAGTTGGAACCCTCCTTCCAGACAATGTCAAGGTATCCTCTTGCACTGAGGATACCCCTCTAGTGGAAGGAACCCCAGTTAATAGGAAGAGACATGTAATAGTAATGGGGGATTCAAGAATTAAAAATATAGATAGTTGAGTTTGTGATGACTGGGAGAACCGTATGGTGAATTGCCTCACGGGAGTGAAGGTTGCAAACCTTTTGAGACATCTAGATAGACGTATGTGCAGTGCTGGGGAGGAGCTGGTGGTTGTGGTACATGTGCATACTAATGACATACGGAAAGGTAGGAGAGAGAGCCTGGAAAGCAAATTTAGGCTGTTAGGAAAGAAATTAAAGTCCATAGCCTCCACGGTAGCATTCTCTGAAATGGTTCCAGTTTCACTCATAGGGCCAGTTAGGACAGACAAATCTGCAGGGTCTCAATGTGATGGTGAGATGCTGGTATTTGGAGAAGGCATTTAGGTTTATTAAGAACTAGGAACCTTTTGGGAAAGGAGGAGTCTATACAGGAAGGGTGAGCTCCACCTAAACCAAAACAGAACCAGATTGCTGGTATCTAAAACAAAAAAGGACATAGAGGAGATTTAAACTAAAGGTTGGGAGAAAGCTGACAGGTGCGGAGGAGCACATGGTTTGGACAGACATCTCTTCAGGGAGTATTTATTGAAGTGGATACTCACTCTACATCCTAGTAAACAGGAGAGGATAGAAGTTCATCAAGTACAGGTCGGGACTGAAGAGAAACAGTCAAATGAAAAAGGCTCATTCAGTTACATCACATGAAGCCAGACAGCTAAGTATTGACATGTTATATAAAGTGTTTTGTGATGATAACGAATACCATTCTTCTGAGGGCACAGTCCTGCAGCTGGCTGATTAGCCCTGTACCTGGGAAAAGAGCTGGAACTTAATTGGCTGATCCTCATAAAAAAAGAAGACAGCAGGAAACAGGAGACCACACTATCCTCCAGAAAGCCGAGGGGCCCAGTGTGGTCTGTAACTATCACTTAAATCAGCCTCTGTTGCAGATGACTGGCAGGTAGCTAATGTGATGCCAATTTTTTAAAAAGGCTCCAGAGGTAATCATGGCAATTACAGGCTAGTAAGCCTGACTTCAGTACCAAGCACACTGGTTGAAACTATAGTAAAAGAACAGAATTATCAGACACATATATAAACACAATATGTTGGGGAAGAGTCAAAATAGCTTTTTGTAAAGGGAAATCATGCCTCCCCGATGTATTAGAATTCTTTCGGGGGGGTCAACAAACCTGGACAAGAGTGATCCAGTGCATATAGTGTACTTGGACTTCCAAAAACCTTTGAGAAGGTCCTGCACCAAAGGTTCTTAAGCAAAGTAAGGAATCATGGGATAAGAGGGAGGGTCCTCTCATGGATCAGCAACTAGTTAAAAGACAGGAACAAAGCATAGGAATAAATTATCGGTTTTCAAAATGGAAAGTGGTAATAGGGAGGCCCCCTTCCTGTACTAGGACCAGTGCTGTCAAGCATATTCATAAAGTATCTGAAAACGGGGATATAACGGGTTGTGCTCACCACCATGGCACCTCCTGCTGGTTGCTCTGGGAATTAGCTCAGTCCATCAGCAGGGCGTCCTCCTCTTGTGGTGTCTCACTCTCCGTCACTGCTTCTCCACCGTCTCCACTGTCTGTGGGGACCCATCTCGCTCCCGGACCACTGTCCCCTCTTCAGGGCATGGCCCTCTGGCTGTGCCCTAACTCCGTCGTCTCCCCGCTCCCAGGGGAATCAGCAGTCCCTCGCCCAGCTTCTTGCCACAGTGGCAAACTGCAGCCCCTAGTCCAGCCCCTCGCTCAGGGGCAAACTGCATTCCTTTGGCTGGCCACTTCCCCTGGTGGCCAGTGGGGTAAAGGGGTTAGGGAGTGAGGGGGGTGGGCAGGCCCACCCACTACTCTGGGCCCCAAACCGGGGACCCATAGTTGTCAGCTGCTCACTGCCTCTTATTCCCTTCTGCCACTACCTGGTTTCCCTGGGCCATTTCCCCATAGCCCCAGCACCTGCTAGGCTCCTGTATCAAGGCCACAGTCTGGGAGCCAGCCAGGCGGGAGTTACGCTTGCTCCCCCAACTGTGCCCAGCACTGCTCTGTCAGGTACTTCTCTCTACAGGCAGCCAGTTTCTCCCTCAAGCTCTGGGGACAGACTGACCCTCGCTGCTGTGCAGCCCTTCTTATAGGACCCAGCCTGGCACTGATTGGCTGGGTTGTGCCCAGTCACTCCAAGGGCTATTATTAACCCTTTCCCAACCAGTGAGGGGCAACTGCCCCATCACAGGGGGTAATCAGTAAGGTGGCAAAATTACTCAAGTCCAAAACTGACTGCCAGGAGTTACAAAGGGATCTCACAAAACTGGGTGACTGGGCAAGACAATAGCACATGAAATTAAATGTTGATAAATGCCAAAGGGCACATTGGAAAACATGAGCCCAAGTATAAAAAAAATGATGGGGTCTAAAAAAACTGTTACCACTCAAGAAAGATCTTGGCATCTTTCTGGATAGTTTTCTGAAAACATCTGCTCAGTGTGCAGCAGCAATCAAAAAAGCGAACAGAATGTTAGGAACCATTAGGAAAGGGATAAATAAGATAGAAAATATCATAATGCCACTGTATAAATCCATAGTATGCCCACATCTTGAATAGTGTGTGCAGTTCTGGTCACCCCATCTCAAAAAAAGTTAGATTAGAATTAGAAAAGGTACAAAGAAGGGCAACAAAAATTATTAAAGGTATGGAACAGCTTCTATATGAGGAGAGATTACAAAGATTGGGACTGTTCAATTTAGAAAAGCAATGACTAAGGGGGATATGATAAAAGTCTATAATATCATGAAAGGTGTGGAGAAAGTGAATAAGGAAAAATTATTTACCTCTTCACATAACAAGAGAACCGGGATCACCCACTGAAATTAATAGGCAGCAGCACGTTTACATAAGGTGGTACTTCTTCACTCAACACGCAGTCTATCTGTGGAACTCATTGCCAGGGCTGTTGTGAAGGCCAAAAGTATAACTGGATTCTAAAAAAACTTTAGATACGTTCATGGAGGATAGATCCATCAATAGCTATTAGCCATGATGGTCAGGGATGCACCTCCATACTCTGGTGTCCCTCAACTTCTGAAGCAGGAACTGGACGCTTGATAAATTGTCCTATTCTGTTCATTCCATCTGAAGCAACCAGCACTGGCTGCTGTCAAAGACAGGATACTGGGTAAGATGGACCACTGATCTGACCCAGTATGGCCACTCTTATGACCTCATATGTTAATCTTTAACGACCTAGGGTATGGCTATGCTGCAGACTTTCCTCATTTAAGTCTCTCTCTCAATTAATTTATCTTGATTCAGGCTAGCATGAGACTGCATGTTCAAACTACAGCTATCAATAATGGGCTTTCTGGTACACCAGGCATCCACACTGGTGCAACACTTAATGCTGTTAGATCCAAAACTTCTCAGGAAGTTTATAGAGCCATTGAAAATGGTGTTGTGAATGCTTTCAATGGGTATTATGGGTAAAGGTGTCTGTCCCTTTTGGGGAATATAGGGAGAAAAAAGGAGCTTCTACAATCCAGCTGGTTCTCGATAACCATTCTCTTTATTTCTGTATCAGTCCTGAATCACTGTTGCTAATAAAATGGAGACTGCATTGAGGCACTCCTGGCTTTCAGTTGTTGTTCTTACCCCTTTAATAAGCCACATTACGCTCCTCCAGTTTCTCCCTGCCCTGCTCTCCAATATAAGGGATTCCCATCACTGCTAGCTGCTGAGAAATCTTGTGATACAGGTTGGCATTTCAGTTTCTGCTACCAAAACCATGGTGTGTGCTAGCCTCAGACCAAAGCATAACCAACACCTTCATGGCAGCCTCTGGCGAGATAGCAGCATGCTGAGATAGTGGCTTCTTAGCAGCCATTATCAAGCAGATTTCTGGATCAGAATCTGTGGCCATTGTTGGAACTGGAAGCAGCTTATGATTGGGGATCTGGATCTTGTTCAAGCTATATACAGGGGTGCTGGAACAATTTGTATAGTGGGGGTGCTGAGAGCCATTGAACCAAACTGTAAACCATGTATATAATGGAAACCACTTCAAGCCAGGGAGTGCGGCAGCACCTATGTTCCAGCACCTATGGCTATATAAATTGGCAAGTGACTTTCAGTCAGGGTCACTGCTTAGAAATGGAGAGTAGATAGATGGCAAGAGAGGCCACCATAGGAAGTTTCCTGGGGCATTGTGGGAAGGAATAGGTGGACTCTCTTACACTGACTGTTGTGTCACAGCCCTGCTGCCACACTAGGGCTTTCTTGACTTTCTTGAATATCAGTCAATTCATCTTACCTTGAGATCCCTCCTTGGCTGCTGACTGGGGTAGCTACCTCAACTTCTGCTATAGGCAACACACATATCAGGGTTGAGGGAATCATTCTGGGTCGGGAAGGTGGGCAAGGGAAAGGGAACAATCAATCTTGACTTTGAGATAAATATATAATGTACATAACCCCTTAGATTACTTGAGCCCTGACTAGTTGAGAGATCACTTACCCTGTCAGTTGCAATTCTCTGAGGCACTCATGCTAACAGCCCTTCATTTAATTTGGAGAGGAACTGGTGGAAGAATGGCTAGGCAGCAGTTCTGCAGAAAAGGACCTAGGGGTGACAGTGGACGAGAAGCTGGATATGAGTCAGCAGTGTGCCCTTGTTGCCAAGAAGGCCAATGGCATTTTGGGATGTATAAGTAGGGGCATAGCGAGCAGATCGAGGGACGTGATCGTTCCCCTCTATTTGACATTAGTGAGGCCTCATCTGGAGTACTGTGTCCAGTTTTGGGCCCCACACTTCAAGAAGGATGTGGATAAATTGGAGAGAGTCCAGCGAAGGGCAACAAAAATGATTAGGGGACTGGAACACATGAGTTATGAGGAGAGGCTGAGGGAGCTGGGATTGTTTAGCCTGCAGAAGAGAAGAATGAGGGGGGATTTGATAGCTGCTTTCAACTACCTGAAAGGGGGTTCCAAAGAGGATGGCTCTAGACTGTTCTCAATGGTAGCAGATGACAGAACGAGGAGTAATGGTCTCAAGTTGCAGTGGGGGAGGTTTAGATTGGATATTAGGAAAAACTTTTTCACTAAGAGGGTGGTGAAACACTGGAATGCGTTACCTAGGGAGGTGGTAGAATCTCCTTCCTTAGAGGTTTTTAAGGTCAGGCTTGACAAAGCCCTGGCTGGGATTATTTAACTGGGAATTGGTCCTGCTTTGAGCAGGGGGTTGGACTAGATGACCTTCTGGGGTCCCTTCCAACCCTGATATTCTATGATTCTATGAAGACATTTTCATTGAGGGGCTCCTGGACTGTGGCACTCACTTCCCAGAGGAGCTGCAGGACTCACCCTTCTGTCTGGCTCCCCAGTGGGAGGGACTGAGTGGGAGCAGGAGGAGATGGAGGCCTTTTTAGGATTGAGAAGATTTTCAGGAAGTCCTTTCTTGTAAAAGTTGTTTGATCTATTTTGATGAAAGTTTGAGGTTTAAATGTGGGTATAATGTGCTTAGAAAAAGTAATAGACATAGGTGAGTACTCTAAATAGATAAATACTAACATCTAGAACTTCTTATCCAACACAATCTGCAGATCTGTTAAGGACAAGTGTATGCACTGCTAGTTTCTCAAACCCTGTGGAAGCTGGGTTCTGCAAGCAAGATGTGAGTTATGAGAATATGTTGCAATGTTCAAAATGTGAATGGGATATTTACTCTGCTGAACAGATGCCAAAAAGGCTGAAGGGAATGAAAGATCTTGAAGATCTATGAAGCTGTGGAAATATTTATTTTATTTTAGCTATACTGTTGCTGGGGAAAGGAGAAAAATGGAGCAGCAGTCTTTGAAATTGTAGCATGATTATATTTTAAAGCATTCGGTTTTAGCACTGCTTATAACTTCCAGCATCTTATTCAATGCCTCATGAAATAGTTGCTGATTGATTGATTGATTGATTTTTACATTCCTACTAATGGCTGGAGTCTTAGATATTATACTAAACTGTTGGTGTAGCAATGAAACAGTCATTTTCCTTTGAGCTGTTTCTTCAAAACTGCTCATGCATAAGGCTGTGCTGCAATGAAGCACCAAAACCAAGTGACGTGTTTCAAAATGAAAGTAACAGTTGATAACTACTGCTTAGAATTTAACAAATTGGGCATCCAATTTGTAGTGAACTGTTTTTTCCTCCAGTTTCTACTATACATCTGTCTCCAGTTAGACAAAGTGGCATTTTCAATAAAGTTTTGCTATTTGCAGATTCTTGTTTTTGCAGTTGAAGGAACACTAGAATGTTGTGAATGGCCTGAGGCCATTATTGCGTAGTGAAGTCACTATTTCTGAGTTGTATTGAAATTGCAATTCCTGTTTCAATTGTTAAGCAGTTGCACTATATTCCAAAAGGAAATTCAGACAGTCATTTGGTAACTTTTATACTTTAACTGCACTGCCTTAAAATATTAATCCAGATTGGCAATTGTTCAATTCAATATTGTTTATATAACTAACCTACAATCTGCTAAGAAGGATGCGTATGGAAAATAATTTTGAAATGAAACCACAGTTTTGTTTAACTGATCGCTAACTCCTGTGGGCCTGCAAGTCCTTGAGAGCTGAGGGAGAGGAACAAGCTCTTACTTCCTCTAAACTCTAAAGTATTATCAAGGGACTCCAGCGGCCCACTCCTACTCATCCAACTGAGCACTCAAAAGGTCAACAGAATGGCTAGTAACACACACTGATGCATAAGCCCTGATTGGGCTTTCCTGTGGCCAAACTTCTATCAATCCTGCTGGTCAACTGGCTTCTAACGTAAGGGAGAAAAGAAATCCCCAACCTCTCAAATCACCCCCACACTTGAACTCTACTATGGAACAATTTAGCTAATGTTGTTCCAATAATCTACCCACAGCTAGATGCCTAACAAATTACTTAACAGGCATTTCCCTCTCCTGACTGCATGGGAAATAAGCTAAAAGTGCCAGGAAAAATAAAACCAGCACCAATGTCCAAAAGGTACGCACATACACTGGTCAAAGTAACACAAGCCAGTTGTAATAAATATCTGTACATTGGCTCTCTCCATACCACAGGCATGGATGAAATTCCTCAGTTCCCAGGTGGTTCGCTTCTGGTTTTACCAGATTACACTGAAGGGGATATCGGCACCCCACCATGCCCAGCCGGAGAAGAGTTATAACTGAGCCATTCTGGCCTCCAGAAATATCCGATCAATACAGTTCCTTTTCACCTTTGCCAAAACGTCTCTGCTGGTTCCTGTAACCTGATCTGGGTCTTGAAAATAGATGATGGTGGAATCTAACCATCCTGCTTATGCTGCATATTGTGGATTGGGGGCATGAGTCAATCCCAGCACATACCCATGTCATTCCTTCCCAGATTATCTGAATCCCAGATTTGAGCTTTTTTCAATTGGTTCAAGGGTGCCTGTTATGAAATTCAACGGGAAAATATTTTAGAGCTATAGAATTATACAGATCTACTGAGAAGAGTGTTGTCGCTCCACACAATCTCCAAATGCTTTCTGACCTCTGTTGGCCAGTGGCTCATACTTTGTCAGCAGCCCAGCACTAGTGTCTAACATAGTGGCACCAGGGCATATGGGGTGGGTTCCAGACATGCTTGAGGTCAGGCCCATCAGAGACAAGTCTTGTGGAGCACAACCCAGATTCTGTGTTGGGTAATAGGTGTGAGCAGTTTCCCAATCTCAAGGAAGAGCAAAACAATCCTCCACAACTGTCATAGGTATTTAAAAACTACCTATTGCCTTGATATCTAAGCAGTAAGTAGAGGTGGGAGGTATTATTTGACCAAGACAGGGCATACAGGTAACTACAGGGTGACAACCCCATGCCTCATTGATGGGTTTCTGAGAAACAAAGGACATCAATGGGGATAGCAAGAGTAGGTGGGAGAAGAGCAACAGAAATTATATAATCTTGGACAGTTAAATGACACAGAGGAACTTGCAGAACCACAGTCAACCCATGGAAATGTTAGCAAGGACAGGAAATTGTATTTAGCATAATATAAATATATACAAGTTATTGCCACCAAAGATAAAAGGTTAAAAATAAAAATGTTACTTAACTGAATGTTGACAAACTGACAATTTTATTCTCATAAAGTAATTTAGAAAATTTTCTGCACTAAGTGCAAAAATCATAAAGCAAATGAGGCAAAAAAAGCTAATGTGAAACTATCATTTGCTCTTGAAGTGACTGCAAAATTTTCTAGTTTACTACACAGAGTTAAACAGCAAAACATCCCGACACAAGACTAGCCCTTAGAGAGATGTTATTAATGTAACATGCTTATCATGAAGATGGTGTTGTGATTGAAACAGGTAAAAAAATAACATGCATTTGCTTGAGATAAGACGACTTCTGGGGTCCTACAGCATGAGGATGAAATTCATTAGCATTTTAGTTGTAGCACTAAAATGAAATTGGCTCATTCAAGGTGAAAACAATCTATATAACAGTATGAATTAACTCCAAACTATAGAATATAACTCATCCAATAACAAGAACAAAGGGGAATTACAACTGCTCAAAAACTTATTTGAAATCGTTGGACACTATCGTTGGAAACTCAAACAGCCTTGTTTGGGAAAGGTAGCTCTGGAAATTAGCTCAATTTCATAACCCCATAATAAACCCAATGACTTTTGAAATGAAGTTCACTTAATGTGGAATTCCCATAATATAAGCATTAAACAATAGCTTGAAAAAGAGTCACAGTGAATTCTCATCTTGTCCAATTCAGCCATCATTAGCCTAAATTGTAAGCAGCTTGCATGTCTTGCTGGACTTTCATAGTAACACATGCCAAGACTGACATTCTGGGAAGCAGATATAAGCAAATTGAGAAGAAAGCACATTAATGCTTAGCATAAATGCACATAGATAGAAACATGCTGAGATCAAATAATTTTAGTTTATTAATCTTGAACTAAAAATACAGCTACAGAGAGAATGACCATTTATACTGACATTCAATGTAGAACCACAGCAATGATTAGTAAAATAGAGACTATGGACCTGATCCTGCAAGTGACAGCACATGGGCACAGCGATCCAATTACATTTCACCAGTTGCAAGACTGGGACCTAAATGTGTCTACAGAATAAGATGACCGACTCAGATTGTGTCCAGTTTCCACCTGGTGTAAATATTTAACCCTGTCCCTCCCAAAGTTTCTGTATATGGTGAACAGAGAAATACAAAAAGTTGTAAAGAATTAACTAAAGTTGCCCAGAATGGATTAGACATTTCAGGCTAGATCCTGCATTCCTTGCACACTCAAAACTCCCATTGGTTTTACTTGGGCAGTTTAGAAAGAGCTGAATGAATGCAAAAATACAGGTTTTCCCCACATGAATATTTGGAAATGCAGCAATGTTTTCTTATTGTGCAGAGACTTGCTTAAAACCTTGGGCGACCATCAGTGATACTTCTACTTAAAGGAGATTGGATTTTTCCTGCTATGAACTTTCAATTCGGGTGCACCATAGCTTGACTGTTTCAAACATACATACTAATTATAAATGCAGGGTGTTTTAGATGTGGTTTTAACTTTTTAAAATCTGGCTCAAAAATTTGTTAAATAAATCTAACCCAAGTTTGAAAGTCATCCCATTTTGTAGGTCTTATCAGATTTAACCACTGTGGTATTTGTGTTAACCCATGAATTAAAAACTTGTGTTCTCTTTCCTCTTCCCCCTCTAAAATTAGAAAAGGCAAAAGTAATAAAAATATTGGAGGCATTAAATCCTGACGGTACTTCGGAAAATGTTACCCCAAAAGCAAAGATTTTGCAGCATTTAGATGTTTGAAAGAAAGCTACTCGAGCTAAGCACTAGCTATTAATGTCAAGTTACTGTTTTGGGTGGGAGGGGTTTTTTTTTAAATTAAATGTAATAATCGGGACAAGACCATATCCATGCTACCCTGCAGGGATTGTCTGTACAAAATGAAACTAGGTCAATGCAAGATAGGCTAACAAAAAAATTGAATACAACCCCAAAACACTGAAATAGCACAGAGTTAGATTTATAAATCCAGAAAAACCACCAGAACAGAAAATGCAGGGAACCAGGACCTTAGAGAGCCCTCTTGTGTTGAGCTGCTGGATTAATTCAAAAGGTGATTTGTGAACATATTTGCAAGAGAAGTGGTGAGTTTATGGTATGGGGGCAGGACGGTCATTAATAGATAAGTATTCCACATGGACACTGTGTTTGTGCAAAAGGTTGCAAATCCTCAAAGGTGCACAAATGATTGTGTCCAAAGTGTGGACTGGAAGTGCATTAGTCTTCATATTATTTCTGTTTATAAATGTTTCAGGCTTGCAATCAGAAATACTATGAGTCCTAGCTAAACAGTTGCATAGTGAATAGTTAAAGAGCTAGATTCACAAGAAGGGGTTAGGTGCCTAGTTGCCACCCAAGTCCAAAAATGACATCCTCAAAACCCCTGTTTAGTTGCTGCCTAACCCAGTAGGCACCTACATTTCTGCTGGTGGCCATGCACAGAGCTCAGCACCTAACTCACACCTAAGCCCCAGCAGGATTCAGAACCTAAGGTCTCCCTCACCTGCAGGGCCTGATCCAGTAGAAATGCTGAGGCCACCTTACAGCAGATCTACCAGATTGGGCCCCAGAGCCGGAGGCGATGGTGCACCATCCCCCACTCCCTTTTTATCCAATAGTCAAGTAGTTAGAATATTCTCCCAGGATGTGGAAGACCAGGGTTCAAATCAAACAGACAGTTACTGTAACTACAGTTCTTCGATAGGTGCTGAAGCCGTGTATTCCACTTAGGCCCCTTGGCTGTTTGCACACCCACCGTGCCGAAGAATTTTGCCTAGCAGCACCCATAGAGGGGCGGCACTTGTGCCTTATGATTGTAGCTCCTCCCCTAGCTATCTGAGGTGGTGCAGACCTGACCCCTTTCAGTTTCTTTGCACCGAATGACCAGAGATGAGACACCGATGCAGAGGGGATGGAGGGTGGGTCATGGACTATACAGCTGCATCACATCTCAGCAGAACCACAGTTAAGGTAAGTAACCGTTTCCTCCTCTTTGAGTAAATGCAGCCATGAATTCCACTTAGGTGACTAACAAGCAGTGTCCCTTCTCCCCCCACACAGGAGGTTGGGCTCAGAATCTACCTAAAAAGGATTGCAGGACCGCCCTACCAAAGCTTGTATCCACCCTGGAAGATGCGGTGATGGCATAATGGTTCATAGATATATGGATGGATGACCATGTAGTAGCCCTGCAAACATCCAGGAGTGGGACGAGGAATGCTCTTGATGTTGCTTGTGCTCATGTTGAATGAGTTCACATTATCACATCTGCTGACGAGGCATAGCTGAAGCTATTTCATATGCAGTCTTGATGCAGAATGTTATCCATTTAGAAGAGACTGCCTGATCCTTCATGAGACCTGCATATGACACAAACAGGTGAAGTGAAGCATGAAGTGGTTTAGTCCTGTCCAGATAGAAGGTTAGGCATCGCCTGACATCTAGTGTATGAAGACACTGCTTCTCCAGAGTTGAATGTGGCTTAGAAACAAACACAGGTAAATATACCATCTGATTCAAATAAAATTGAGAAACCCCTTTAGACAAAAATTTTATGTATGGCCATAAAATCACTTTGTCCTTGGAGAACTGTGTATAAGGAGACTCTCTGGATGTTTTCACCACTACGAAGGCAGATTTCTGACACAGAAGAGGAAAGGGACAAGATGCCAGGGACTTGAGTGGAGGTCCCATTAAAGCCACTAGGAACCAAATCTTTGATTCAAGGATGTAGACGAAGCAGCCAAATGTGCTTTCAGTCAACTAAGCACAAGTCCTGATGACTGAAGATGGAGCAGGTACTCTCAGATAGACAGAAGCCAGCATCGGTTGAACTCTACAGGCCAACAACCACACCAAAAACTGCTTCCATTTCACCAGATAGTAGAAGGCTTTCTTCTGTTGAGTAAGATCTGTTGAACAGCTGCCAAACACCGCTCCTTCCTCCTCATTTGGCCATGAAGCAGCCAAGCTGTGAGACGCAGAGAGCTTAGCATGGGATGCAAGGTGCAGCCATGATTCTGAGTGAGTAGATTGGGATTGAGAGGAAGTGGTATAGGAGAACGAATTGATAGTATGAGAAGGCCAGAGAACCAGTACTACCTTGAACACACCAGCACAATAAGAACAAGCATGGCCCAAACCACCATCAGCTTGAGGATGATCAAGATTGGGGCGGGGGGGGAGGGGAAGGGAGTGTACACGAGAGCCGACTGCCAGGGGAGATGGAAAGTGTCAGATGGAGCCTGGACTGAAGCCCTCACAAGAGCAGAGCTGATGGTATTTCTTGTTGTTCTTTGTAGCAAACAGTTTGATCATTGGGATGACCCAAGCTGCGAAGATGACACTTGTTTTCAGAGCCCACTCATGACTCAGGGGAAAATTCCTGCTGAGGTGGTCCATGAAATAATTCCAGACTGCTAGCAAATGGTCTGCTATCAGAGTAGTACTCTCCTCGATGCAGAACTGCCACAACCTGATCACCACTTGGCAGAGCACGCTGGAGTGTGCTCCCCCTTGCTTGTTCACATAATACATCATGGTGGTATTCTCTGTGTGTGAACCATTGAGCCCCTGATACAATCCAGAGAAGCGTGACATGTATTGTATTTGGCCCAAAGCTCCAGCACATTGATAGGCAGTGAGGAATCCTGCTCCGATCACAGACCTTGGACTTTCCGAGCATCAGGAAGGCATTGGTGACAACAGACCTGGTTGGTGAGGGCCAGACAAAGGAAACACCCTGACAAACATTCTCTGGAAGCATGCACCTCTGCAACCAGTCCAGGACCAGTGGAGGGAGATGAACCAAGAGCCTCAGCCACATCCGAACTGTCATGGAAGGCTGAGACTGCAACCTGAGGCAAAGGTGGCGAATTGCCTGAAAACGGTCAGTCGGCAGAAACACTCTTGAACTCATAGTCTATTAGGGTCCCAAGGAACTCAATTTTCTGAGTTGGAGCCAAAGTTGACTTCCACGTATTTAGGATGAGACCCAGACTGCCAAGCAAGTGCAGTGTAGTGTCAATGTGAGCATGAACTTCCTCTCTGGACCTGCCTCTCAGTAACCAGTCATCCAGATATGAGTACATGTAGATTTATCTCTTCCTGAGATAGGCCAGCACAACCACCATGCACTGGTAAAAACCTGAGGGCAGAAAAGACCCCAAATGGAAGTACCATGTACTGAAAATGATGCTCTGCCGCAATTAATTGAAAGAATTTTCTGTGGCATGGCAAAATCGTTACATGGAAGTAAAAAGAAAAGGAGTACTTGTGGCACCTTAGAGACTAACCAATTTATTTGAGCATGAGCTTTCGTGAGCTACAGCTCACTTCATCAGATGTTTAGTAGGCATCCTGAAGGTCCAGAGCAGCAAACTAGTCATTCGGAGACAACACAGGGAGGATAGTCGATAGTGTGACCACTTGGAACCTCATGTATCTGATGTATTTACTGAGGCCACGAAGGTCAAGAATAGGTCTTACCCCTTTCTTAGATTTGGGCACCAGAAAGTACCAGGAGTAGAAGCCATGATCCTGGCATCCCGGTGGAACTTCCTCCCCTTCTCCTACAGCCAGTAAAGAGTGAACCTGCTCGACTAGCAATATGATGTGAGAAGAGTCCGAGGAGGAATATGGAGGGAGGGTGGGTGCAGGGGATGGAGAGGAATTGGATGTATAGCTTGATCTGATTGTGCTTAGTACCCAAGCATTGTGAAAGTGGGCCAGACTGTCCCCAAACAGAGATGGGGAGAAAGGAGCATCGACTAAAACACTGATCTGGACCAAGGAGTAAAAATGTGTTCTTGGGGGCCTCCAGGGGAGGGCGTGTGGACTGTTCAAACCCCAAATACAACTGTTTTCTCCTTTGGGATCTGTGCCTCTTTCTTGGATAGTCAGACTTCTCGGGAGAGGGAGAGACTGTCCGAATATGTCCTGGGGAGGACATTGCTGCTGCTGTTGCTCAGCATACGGATACCTCTGCAGCACCAGCGTGTATACCCCCAAAGACTGTAGAGTCCTTGAAGGAGTGCAGTCTCGCATCTGTCCTGTCCGAAAACAGTGCTTGGCCATCAAAGGGAAAATCCTTTATAACCTGTTGGACACTAGGAGCAATGCCCAAATTCTGCAGCCAGAACACCTTCCTTATGGTCACCGCCAAGGCCATCACTCTGGCCAAAGTATCCACGCTGTGTAGTGTGGACTTCAACATAGTCTTAGCCACCAAGCAGCCTTCAGTGATAAATGCCTGACATTCCTCTCGAGGCCTCAAGCAGCTAGTCTGCAAACTCAGGCTTAGCCAGAATTCACAAAATCCATATTTTAGCAATTCAAAACAGCAAGGAAAGGAGGCGTAAGTCTTCCTGTCCATCAGGTTAATTCATTTAGAGTCCTTATCCTTAGGAGTGGATAAACCTGCCTGGCCAGTCTATATCATTCACCGTGGTTACAACCAGGGAATTTGGGGCTGGATGGGAATAAAAATCACTCAAATCCCTGAACCAGAACAAAGTAGTGCTTCTCCATGCATTTTGCTGCAGGCAGTACTGAAGCCGGCGTGCTCTAGAGGACCTTAACAGGCTCAAGGAGCACTTCATTAATAGGGAGGGTGATTCTCCCAGGGCAGACAGCTACAGGATATCCACCAACTTGTGCATGTTCTCCTGCAGGAACTCCTCTTGGATACCTAGGGAAGCAGCCACGTGCTGCAAAAGGTCTGGTGCATCTTGAAATCCTCCAGTACCTAAGGGGAGGAAGATCCCAGCACTGTGGAATCATCTGGGGACAAAAATTGAGCAGTTATATGTGCCACAGCCGGATCCTGCTCCAGAACTAACAGACCTGGGTGGACGACTCTAGGCTCACCAGTACCAGCGTCTTCAGCAGATCAATGGTCACAGCCACAGACCTGGTCAATCTTGCCTTTGAGCGAGACAAGGAGTGGGACCTCTGCCACTGAGGAAGCATCCCATGGATTTCATAGAAGCCATTGGTAGGAATACCCATAGCGCTCAATGAATGGCCACCCATGCAGGTCAGGCGATGGCAAGTGAGGGGATGAAATCCCAAACAGGATGCCAAAGCATCCAAGTTCAGGGGATAGAGGTGGAGCCAGTGTGGGTGCAAATCACCAGTGCAACTTGTCTGTAGCCCAGAATGAGGAAGGAGCTGGTGCCGATGATGGTAACGGCACCGGTGGCACCAAGTAGGCCTCATAGTTGCTGGTGCTGGAAGTGGTGTAGACCCCAAAGTTGGCAGCAGTACCAAAGTAATGGTGTTGAAGTCTAGGGCAGTGAGTGTCACTGGGATGCCAAAGACATTCCTAGTGCTGGAGAGGGCCCTTGTGCTGAGCCAAGCACTGGCTCCACTCCCATTGACTGTGAAAGGAGATCTTGCCGTACGGTGCTGACAAGACTCACAAGAACAGTGGCCCACCCAGCCAATGGGGCTATAAAAGACACAGCCCTGGCAAAGTCCTGAATCAAAGATGAGGTTGGGACAGAAAGGCAGAGGAGATCCATTGCCGCCTGATACACCACCAGCATGGAAACAGCCAGTGTCACATCGCTCTTGTTGGTACCAGATTTAACAGACACTCTGGGGCTGGAACCAGAGTCAACAGTTGATGGGGCCTGCTCCATTCTGTGCATCAACGTTCACCTCATGCCAATCTGTGCTACTTCTAGAGGAGGAAGATGAACCCCCATGGGACCTGGAGCAGCCTTGGTCTGTGGTATGCAACCTTTTCCACAGCACACTCAACAGGGAACAACTCCTTCATCTCTTTGGAGAGGTGCCAGCTCCAGAACAATACGTGGGAGCACAAGGGCGACCTTCGATCTGATGAGGGCCTCTGTTTCAAAGCAGGTTACATGGCCTGTTTGAGCAGGTGCTGCTTCCGATGAAGATACCTCGCCACTTGAGTCCCTTTGGTGAATGATCTGCAAATTATCTCCTTGACGTGGGCTTTGTCTAGGCACAGCAACAGATGTTTAAACCCTGGCAAGGGCATTACCCCACACAACAGACAGCGTTTAAACCCTGATGAGGGCATTACCAGGGAAACACAAACCATAGCTAATGCATGCTACATCTAACTCTAACTCTATTAAGGATACTAATTATATACCATTAGAAAAAACACTAAAAATAGTGGGATTGTGAGGTTAAAACACAGAGAGCTCCAACTACAACCACAGATGGGAAGAAGGAACTGAGTGGGGTCAGCACGGTGATGACTCATATAGCAAGGGGTGGGGCTACAGCCACAAAGCATGAGCACTGTCTCGCTCCCGGTACTGCTAGGCAAAATTCTCTGGCTCCAGCACACTAGGGGCATACACACCCAAGGGACCTGAAAGGGAATACACAGTTGTATCTACTTAAAGAATCCTACACTGCCTGCTCTGGGGCAGGGACTAGAACCTGGTCTCCTACATCTCAGGTGAGTTCCCTAATTATTGGGTAATAAAGTTATTCTCTCCCTCTCTAAACCAATGAATATTTAAGCATTCTTAAGTACTAAGTGAGACAGCTTCAACAGCAGTGACCAACCCACCACACAATATGCTACAGCCTGTCTGCTAGGGCACTCAACTGGGAGGTGGGAGACCCTGCTCCAAACTAGGCAGAGTAGGGGTTTGAACCCATATCTCCAATATCCTAGATGAGCGCTCTAACCATTGGGCTACTGGATAAGCAGGGCCACTACCAGAGTTTTTCTTGAGAAAAGACTGACCTGGTTTAGGTGCTTAACTCCAGGCTCACAGCTGTGAATCCTGATTAGAGGGAGACGCCTGCCTCCAGCTAGGACTTAGGTGCCCAACTCTTTCTGTGGGATGGGGCTCCCCTTGGCATTTCCTATTGGCTAGCTTAGATGGCTCCCTGCTCAGCTTGGTGGCTTCTGTGAATCTTTCTAAGATAACTCTCCCCCTGCATTGTACAGGGAGCCGGGGTGCCTAACCCAGGGCTGTGAATTCTACTTGGAGGCTGGGTACCTACAAATTAGCCACTGCAACTCACCCCAAAACCCCCTTGTGAATTTGGCCAAACTGAACAGTTGGAGACCAAGACTTAGGCTGAAATTGTATAAACTGGCTGGTTTCGAACTGTAGTCTGACAAGCACATACTGAAGGTCTGCAGAGAACTGGAGTGCCATATGATGATGCTCACTCTCCTCCTTTCCACCTGTTAAAATACTATGCCTAAACTTGCCTAATATGGATTTTCCACAAAAGCATAGTTGTCACAAGAGACTCTCCCCATTAATGTGGCCCACACATGGAAAGTTTCAGAAATCCTGTAAATTTGGCTAACACAAATATATTCAGAGAAGTCAGGACTAGTTCATAAACAACAAGGGATAAATTTGCAGCTACTCAGAATTCCATCAGCTCCAGAGACCTTTCTTTTGCAATGCCTATCAGGAGGGCATATAATGCTGAGTTTAGCATACAACTGGGAAAACACTTCACCAATTTAAATATGTGCATGCCAGATTAAAGGATGATTAAATCACACACTGCTTACATTAAATTCTAATGTTTAAGGAAGCATTAAGGTAAGCATCATCGCCTAGCATTTTAGGCTTCAGGGACACTATGCAGCCAGAATGGGACTCCATTGTGGATGCTACAGCAGGTTAAACTCCATTTCCTTGCTTTTGTATAAACCACATCATTAAGGCTTACATATGCACCTGCCAGAGAATAATCTAGAGAATATGGAGTCACTGATTGTCCTATACTTCTTTTTTGTCAAATGGGGAGGGTTTGAGGCCACATGGAAAAATAGGGGGTCGCTCTGCTAAATTGCCATATAGTCAGATGATCATTAGAAAACCCAACTCTACAAAACACAGAGCAGCTTGAATAAGGACCAACCTCTCTATGCCATTTTCCAAATCTCCACCACCAGCAGTTCCTCCATCCACACGTTCACACCATCCCTGCAGTAAGATGAGCAGTGTCATATAATTCCTTCTCCCGGACTACACCGAGACCCAATAACTCAGAGCCCTCAGTCATGCAGTAACTGTACATAAGGGCTTCTATAAGTCCAAGGCTAGGGAGAGGTGAAGCATATTTCACTGGCCGTGCTTCCCCTTTTTCCTCAGTTATAGTGGGCATCACCTGGCCCTAGTTCAGTCAATACATTTGAAACACAGATTTCTCCTTTACATAATCAGAAAAATGTACTTCTTCCAATTTCAGATGAAAGCTATATCTAGTCATGCTGCCAAGAGTTAGACAATGTGGAGAAATTTTTATTCTGTTTAGTTTAATTTGCATCTTCAATATTAGTTAAGCATTTCCTGTGTAAAGATTCTGTATTTTTTTTTTTACCACCACATTGCCAGACAAGGCAAGCTATAAACAAAATTATGTACAAGGAAGACAAAAGGCGTTCTTTTCAACAATAAAATAGGAATTGGTATCAAGTTTACAGATTCTTAATAGCTCTTGAAAGTGTATTATTAAATAGCTTTTCCAAAGCCAGAAAAATGAGCAAACAGAACAAAATAGAAGGGAATGGCAATAGAAGTATTTATGGATTAAAGGTGCTAATAAAAGCGGTTATAAAATACAGCAGTGAAGTTAGCCATGCTGTTATAGGTCTATAGCTACTTGACTTGGAACTTGCCTAATAACTGATTGTAATGTTACAATAATTTTGAATTCCCAACTCTTGTACGGTAGGCTTTACATGTTTTTTCATTTTTTATAACAATGACATTCCTCCCTCCCCCAAACATAACGTCCACACTTCATACTGTAAATGTCGGTACGATGTTCATGTGATAAACTGCATTTATCTGAATTAACTGCACTCTGCTACTTTTGTTTTTATTTGACCTAAAATAGGAGCGCTCTCTCACTGAAGAACTATCCCCTTCAACTCGTGTCATATTTGCTTCTGGCCCTATATATTTTGAAATCAAAGTATTGAAATAGAAGCTATTTGAGATCATTTAAAAAAAATAATAATATAATTATTTCATTCCAAGGCCTGTATAGTTGAATTCTTAGTATTAAGCCTGTCTGGTTTTATAGGCAAAAGGATAAGAAAAATATTTTAAAAATGAACTCAAACATTTCTACAATTGTTTACTCCATTTTACAAAAACTAATACATGACTGTGTATTCACTTCTTGTGAGTAATGCCTCCACTGAAAACTCATGCCAAGAAAGCCTTTGTAGCACACATGTATTCTCCTGGAAGAGAGGAGGAAAGATTAAGGGGCCAAATATAAAAGTTTTAATAAAGGTATTTTAGAACCTGTATTTGCAACCATCTTCCGCATCTTAAGCTGACATACAAGTAGTCTACAATTTTCCCCCCTTTTCTAAAGTTCAGACTTTAAAAGCCACAAGTACGCCAGCATAATAATAGGTCATCTAGCACTCCATGGATGTGATGAGCACAGCTTTGCCTTTCAGAAACAGTTCACAGGAGGCCAGGTCCCTTTTTTATTTTAAATTTTTATTACAATCCACCCACACCTCCAAGTATTAACACTGAACCCTCCTGATTTTTTTTTCTTCCATAAAAAAAGAAAGTAAGTGTTGCAGACCAAGCTGAAGGGATTTAAAGTTACATTGAGGCCTAAAGAGCAGAGTAAAGGAGGTGAAAATCTAAAATGAAGAAAAAGTTACAGTTGTTTGGTTCAAACATATGATTAAATAAAAAAACAAGTTAATAAAAATTTAATTTCTTCTAATCTATTTTGAACAGTTTTCACAATTGGGAAATCTAGTCAATAAAAAACATGTAATGTAAAAGCTCTGCTTTTGGAATAAAAATCCACTTTAGAAAAACAAATCAGAATGTACTAGATGTTGCAATCATTGTAACTATATTTCTTGAGGAAAATCATCCAGCCTTTGGCCTTTTTTTCCTTTCATTGTTCCCAAGGCATGCCACTAATGTGGCTTATAGATGCATCATTGCACATAGTACCCCTATACTTAAAATTCACTTTGATTTCAGAGATATTCCCCATACTTAAAATAGAGAAATACCACCAGAACTGGTAACATCTCTAGTACATCAGAAATTTTAAGTGTGCCCAACTGTAGGCACCAAACTGGTAAAATGCTTCTACATTAAGCATCACAATGGGAAATTATACCCATCAGCTGGATTCAAAGGTGCTTTTATTTTGATATTCAAACTAACGAAAAAGGACCACAGCCGTTGATGTTGTATACTCCATTGAAGAAAGCTTTTAAACAGCATAGTATGTCTGAAATACACAGTACTTCCAAACAAACTATGAATGCCTTTAAAGATCTGTGTCATAAGTGGGGCAAGAAAACCACGTTTTAAATTTCTGTTCAGATTTTATTTGAAATCTAATTCAAATTGTCAAAGCTACAAAAAGGGGAAAACATTTGTGTTATTTTTGCTATGTCACAACATTCTAAAACAAAAATATCACTACCGCCAGCAGATCAGATACACACATTTCTGATGAAATCTCTAAACACAAAAAATGTTTCATTTGGGGAAATAGTCACAATGAAGATATTTTGTACAATATAAAACAATGACAGGTCTACAGATGCAGTTACTCATGAGTATACACATGCATTCACAAAAAATTCAGGAATGCTTTTTTGTTTGATTTTTTTGTTTTTTAAACAGACTGTTCAGGCACAAAAACAAAACCGCATTTCCAGTAAGTGACACCATCATAAAAAATATGAACATTTTGTCAGTGTTTGCTTTTCTTTGACTTCTTGTGAGATCTGTGTGGAGAACGGGACTGCGACCTGGATTTTTTCCCTGACTTTTTAGGGGACCTGGATCGTGACCTTCTTGATCTTTTGGGTGTCCTTGAGCCAGATGGTGATCTGAAAAATAAAGTTTGATTACATACGGATAGATAATTCCTTTGCTTTTTTTCTGCAGCTATATGGCCCTTTCTTCTGATCTACTTTAGAATAAAATACAGGGGAACTCCATTTAGCCGATCTAATTGGGACCGGGACCAGATCGGATAATCAAAAATTTGGATAATGAGGAAAATGGGCAATCATTTCAAGAAGTAGAGTTGCTTTTAAATTAGCTGACCCCTCCCAGAGAAGCATTAACACATGCCCTCCCCCTTCTTATCTACTTAACAGAATATACAAACCCCTAGTTGTTGCAAACAATGTTTTGTTCATTTATTAACAAGAAAACCAACATGAGTTTTTAACAAGTTGTACAGGTATTGATCATTTTTACACTCTTTACTCTTTAACCCTGAATATTATAGAGACTGTCTACCTTTCTCAACCTTTTAGTTGCAATTGCCCAGGGCCCCACACTACACTGGGCCCAGCTAAGTTAAATGCTTCAGCCCCACCACGCAGAGCACAGGCTGACAGCCCTAGCCCCACTGCCCGAGGCTGAAGCATCAATTTCCCATATTCCTGTGTGTGTGCTGGTGGTTAATACGGAGAGATGGATAATGGAGGCTCGGATAAAGGGGGTTCTACTGTATTTGTCATTTGTAAACAGAAATTTGTTACCTAGGAACATCAGTTAGCATGTACAATTTCTCCCCCCGTGGTATGTGCACTGACTCAGTTTCAGTGCTCAGAAAGTATGAGAAAAACAGCACCAATCAGTGTCACTTAAAGAAGGCAAATAATGTACAAGCTTTCCTACATGGTTCTTTCTGCAAATGCACCTTAGCCTTTGCGTTAACACCAACTTATTCCAACATTGCTCATTTCTATTCCATGCGATTATGTTAACTCGTGTTGTTAATATCTGGAAAATATCTAGCACTCTAACCAAACATGTTCATGGGTTGTGACTGAACCCAGGAATCTACAGACAAATGGAAAATGAATAAACCTACGGCACCATCTGGTCCACTCTTAATGCACATGATTAATCTCATCTAATCTAAATTGATTTCATGCCTCATCAGGCTATATGACCACTGCATGAACTCTATAGAAAGATATAATTATCCCCAAACAACTTTCTGGTTTAATATAATTGCTAACTTTGTCTACGAGGAGGTGCTTACATACTTTTGCTTGAAGAAGAAACATCACAAACATAATGCACAACAACAATTTTTCTCTTCTCTGCTGAGTCACTAATAGTAGAAGCTGAAACTTCAGTAACATGACTGCAACAAAATGCATGAGTATAGCATGCATCTAGACTTCCAGAGCAATCCTGAGTTTTGGAATGCAAACAGAGTAATACAAACCACACAAAATATTAATGAGAAATATATCTCATCTCATGCATAGCATAAATCCAGAGACCAGTATTTTGGTGACAGGAGCAGTAGGATACTATTATGCCATATCTAGAGTCAGGAATTTAGGAAGTAATTCTCCATCATTGGAAGCCCCAGTGTACACAAGACAAGACAACAGTGGTTTTCTTCTCTACACTGCTAAAATGTCTTCCATAAACCACCAAAAACTTGAGTCTACTCCAGGTCTCTCACCAGTGAGAATCTTCGCTTAAGCTGCATTTCCCAAACATGACATGAAAGATAATGAATAATCATTAATACTGTGGTGGGGTGTGCAACTCTGTTGTCAATCCCAGAACTGGGGCATTATTATTGTAGTTTGGCATTAGGCAAAGGAAGGACCTTGAATCATGTGGTTTATTGGTACTGCTGCCTTGTATAATTTAGGGTAGATTTCCAGAAGAGATGCCTAGCTTACCGTTTGGCTTTTTTACTGACATCTCTAGGAGAATCTTTGTGAGATGACCTGGAACGTGAGCTCTCTTTGTGGGATCTTTCAGATCGCTCTGAGCGCTCCGATTTTGGTGATGGGGATTTTGCTCGTCTACTGCCACTGCTGCGAGATGGACTGGGTGATGTACTGTGCCGTCTTTTCCTTTATAAAAGAACCGAAAAAATAATAATTCACACACACCACCCCTACAAAGGGATCACCTCCTTTTATATAGATTCTTTGTCAATTTAATACGCAGTTTCATTCAGTCATTCCTTAAAAATAGCATAGTGCTAACTTTTTTTAAAATCACAGCTTCCAAATAGTTCAGTACTTGGTCAGACTTTTTATCCGGTTCACAAACTACAACCTATGACTGATCCGTTTATGGATTAGTGACAAAGCTGCAATTAAATACAATATTGCTACAAGTTCTTGAAAAAGCAACACAAGTTACAAATAATGTAGCTATGCTTACTGAGGCAGCGCCAAGACTCCAGCTAAACACATACATTAGTAGAGGGCCAGCACACAGACTAAAAGCGACTGTACAATTTAAACTGTTTATACTTTTGTAGTGAGGTGAAGAATATTTAGACGTGAGCAATTTACTTTTTCCGAAGTAATTTAGTTTTAGGTCCAGCTTTCAGACCAAAAAGTTATTTCACAGTTAATTTATTCCCAAAATAACAGCTAAACACAGTTAATTGTTTTCATAGAAGTCCTATTTTTACCCACTTTTCCAGGTGCATTGACTGAAACAAAAGGTTCAGAAAGTTACTTGAGGAGTGGTTTGGGCAGATTAGAATACAAGATCTGTTAAACTCAGAATCCTGTGTTTTACTGTCCTACAATTAGATTAAATTTTAAGTAGCTGAATTCCTTTATTACGGCAAGAACCACAAATACAACTTAATTTAAAGTCTAATATTGTCTTCAAAGCTATTAAACAAATGGTTTCCATGTGCTCTGGGACGGAATAAAAGCTGCACCTCTCTTTTCTTGTTGGTGTACATTCTTCTTTTTCCTTCTTGTCTTTGGATCTGGATTCAGATTTTTCCTTGTCTTTCTTGTCTCTCTCTCGTTCTCTTTCCAGCTCCTTTTCTTTTTCCTGAGTTATTAAAAACAACTGAGAATTTAAGATTAGGTAAGATTTGTTCTATGATACGGAGAAAGGGTATCCAGTGTATCCACTACTGGGTTACAAGTTTGGAGGGACATGATCAACATCTGAATCTGGAGAAAATAATGGTTATACCAACCCACAAATCTTACATTTACTTTTCCTGATAGGTTTCAGAAAATTTAATCATCATCTTAACACCTACATTTTCTAAATTTCCATTTTCAGGAATAAGAGGTACCTCTATCTACTTAAATATATACATTCTGGTCCCTGTCTTGAGAATGAAACTATAGACTACCTTATGACAGTTTATCCAATGTTATAGAAAAATGAAATCAAAGTACTGTACCAGTCCCCACTCCTCCCTGTAACAGTGTATGTTGTCACATGCATCAACAATAAAATTAGAAAGGAGACCATACAGGTTGATGGCTGAACATGTTTAGTTTAATTTTGCCAGCTGGATCTCCCCTCCCCTCCCCGCCTTCCCCCCCGGATTACAGGAGACAGGACTATACAGTTAGTGAGTTTGAGCATAGGTACTGAAACAAGATAAAATATGGGCTTCAACATAATGTCTACATTTTTATTATTTCAAAGCTCCCTCTGTAGTTGGGAAAATTCTGCTATACACTATAGCATGAAAGGAGGATAAAGCACTCCAGATGCTGAGATAACAGATGCATGGCAGCACCATAATTATAGATGCTAATAAAGCAGCCCAGGAATTCAAATGGACTGACTTTTGAGATTATTTGGATTATAATTCAAATGCTTAGATCTCTCAGAAAGATTATGTTCTACATTACAGTAAATCCCAGGACAACTATATTATTTCTAATGTCACATCTTTTAAATTTGAAATAGTTACAGTTAAAGCATTAACTTTGGATTGCTAGTCCACTAAACCTGCTGTAGTACAATGACACACTAC
Organism: Lepidochelys kempii; assembly: GCF_965140285.1. Taxonomy (NCBI): domain Eukaryota; kingdom Metazoa; phylum Chordata; order Testudines; family Cheloniidae; genus Lepidochelys; species Lepidochelys kempii. Next base: position 32,023,807 of record NC_136388.1, read on the forward strand.
CATGCTACTGAAGTCAATGGATTGTTAATGGGCTACTTGGCACATTTGGTAGTACAGCAGACTAGTTTCAACTAGACAGACCTTGAACATTTAGCAACAATGAAGCTATTAAATAGCTAAACATTGCTATTTTCTCAAACTGACTGCCATACTATGAGGCAACTTTACCCTTGAAATGCTCATTTACTGTAAATTAAATAGGCAGAAAAGGGCAACCATCTCAAAGCTTAATGCACTAACTGCAAATCAGCCATTTATGCACCACGCTTTGGCAGAACTGCTAGGTTTATTTCGTAGCAAACCCAAAGAAAAGAATTATTCACCAAATAGAGAAAAACTGCACTCTCTTGATGCCAGTATTGTAAATAATGTCCGTTATAACTGCCATATTTAACATTTATAATTTATATTTTTTTACATTTTATTTACATATTTATAATTTAATGAAAATTAAAAAAAGAACAAAGCCAGCTAATGACATAGAAATCTATGCTTACAAACTGCTAGAATGAACACCAATCAAGATCAAGCCATTGCAGAACACACAGCATCTGACATGGTTATCTTGATTGTGATTTTATTTTTTTAAGTGACTCCAGTTTACTACATACATCACCTTTGCTACTCAAGATAACCACCACTTCTCTCTCCAATTATAGCTAAGACAGAGTAAAAAAGACTCTTTAAATGTCAACTACATTTAAAACAGAAGTTTGTGTTTGAAACCAGTAAGCACTAACAGCTGCTGTCATTCTCCAGATGTGTACATTTCTTCCATAGATCACCATTCTGGACTTTGACAGGTCTCTTTCCTAAAGGTGACCTGCAAATCTATTTTTAAGTGACAGGTTTCAGAGTAACAGCCGTGTTAGTCTGTATTCGCAAAAAGGAGTACTTGTGGCACCTTAGAGACTAACAAATTTATTTGAGCATAAGCTTTCGTGAGCTACAGCTCACTTCATCCGATGAGCTCTACGGCTGAAGGGTTTAGCAGCTCTTCCTTGCACATACTCTGACATACTAAGGGCCGAGAGGACTTGCTCGTTTATTTTGGGCCACTTTCCTCTAGCGCTGAGGGGAAAGCCAAAGTACTTGACCTTAGTGGCTCCCGTTAGTTTTCTGACTTCATTTGTCAGAGATGCATAGTGTCGGACTTTCTCAGCCGCCGCATCAGAGAAAGTTTGGTCTTTGTATTCAAAGCAAACAGTGACATCAACAACCAGGGCTGTTCCATCTTTGACAAAAACAAGGTCTGGTTTTCATAGTTCTTTATTGGCAGTGTGCAGATGTGGTTTTTGATAAATTGTCCACTTAAGTTTACGGGCTTCTTGTGTGAGTATTCCACATAACTTGTTGTGCCTGTGGATACGTGCATCTTGAACTTCCGGACATTGTCACAGAACATGAGAAAGCGATTCATATGAGGCATTAAAATGCCTGCACTGTACATTGCGATTGTTTTTGCCATGCCCTAGGTATTCCCTGGTGGGATACACGTTTGCTCTCAGTTTTAAGGCAGTAAGGAATTGACGCTCGGAGAACCCACGATGATGTTTCAGCCAGTCATTGCTGATCAGGTCATTTCCAAAACGAGTGACTCCACTGCCTTGGCATGGTAGATTTTCCCAGTGGGAGAATTCAGTAGCTCTCCAGTTGCAAGGGATTGGATAGACAACCTTGGGAGCCGGCTTCTCCCATTCGTTCGGTAACTCAAGGACGTGGCAGTCTGTGATCAATGATCACTGGATCTGTTATTGCAGGCATTGCCTCCTGGTGTCCTCCCGCGACCAACCACAATTTTTGGTATTCGTCCTCTATGCCATTAGCCAATGCGATGTACTGAATTGTCCAGTCTTTAGAGTGTGCAACTCTGTGTAACCGCCTCGCCTGTATAGAAGGGATAAGGCTGGAGAGCTTTGTTACTCCCAGCCCTCCATCCCTGGATCTGGCATATATAAAACTGTTACAGATGTCGGACGGTAAGTCACTCAGTCACTCTGACTGAATGCATCCGATGAAGTGAGCTGTAGCTCAAAAAACCTTATGCTCAAATAAATTGGTCTCTAAGGTGCCACAAGTACTCCTTTTCTTTTTAAGTGAGTTACCCTTACATTTGTGTGCTGAATGCCCCAAAGGAAAAGAGTCAGAGAAGTACTCAACACAAATTACTACATTTATATTTAGCTTCCAATAAATTGTATGGGTAGTTCCAAGCTTTGCTGTGACATGCCAAAAGCAATAATTCTGTAAGACTATGAGATGCTGGCAGACTAGGTGCCAGTTCACGCCAAGGCCGCACTGAACATTGACAAATGCATAGCTGAAAACCAGTCTGGTTCACCTGTGTGTTAGTACTTTTAAAAAAAGGTATTAGATTTACAATAATGTGTTTAGTCTTTATGGAATGCTTGTAGCATGCCACATGTGTTAATCTTCCTTATAATATCTGTGCCCTATGTTTTATGCATTGTAAACCTCTGTAATTGTGTAAGTCAACAAACAGGAAAGGGGTATTAATTAATGTAGAAATGCTAGTTTCTTACAGAAGGTGTTAGGTCCTGACCACCAAGAAGGCCCACTGAAACCAAATGAGCCATGGTGCTTCCCCCACCACACACACACACACACACACACCCTGCCCCAAAGAAGAGGAGACATGCAGGTGGACTCATCCCATCAGCTTGAACTCTGAGGGAAGAGAATAAAAACCCCTGGAAAAAGGAACAGTAACTCTATGCTGCTTGAAATCTGGGGTGAGAAGATTTGCAAGCATAAGCAAGAGTTCCCCGGGGCTTGGTCTGGGTTAGCCCTAAAGGACATACAGAGTATGTCTACACAGCAACTATACACCCGAGCTAGCCCATGCCAGCTGGCTCTGGCTTGCAGGGCTTGGGCTGCAGGGCTATTTCATTGCTGTGCAGATTTCTGGGCTAGGGCTAAAGCCCAAGCTCTGGGACCTCCCACCTCACAGGGTCTTAGAGCCCAGGCTCCAGCCTGAGCCCAGAAGTATGCAATCAAACAGCACCGCAGCCCGAACCTACTGGCACACGCCAGCCGTAGGTGTCTACTTGCTGTGTAGACATGCCAACAGAGCTTGCACACTACAGCAGCTTCTATTACTTTTTGGAGCCTAAGACGTGTGTGTGTGTTTACCTGCATTAAATTTGTAAATAACTCTCATTACTTTTCTTAGTTTATAAACTGACTAAAGATTTATGAATAGGATTGGCTACAAGTATTGTCTCTGGTGAAAGATCTAGGGTGCAGCTGACCTGGGGTAAGTGACTGGTCCTTTGGAACTGGGAGTAAACCGAATATTATTGTGATTTTTGGTGTAAGCTTGCCCAAGTGGCAAGACAGGCTGAGTACCCAAGGGGACCATCTGCGACTCCATGTTAAGGCTGTTATAGCACTTCAATCAAGTGTCACGTATGAACTCCTGATGAACTCTAAGTATAGGGCTTGCACCCTATTTGGGGTCTGTGCACTGCTTCCTCACAGTCTGCCCTGAAGTTGGTATTTACGCTTGTGAGCCACCCCAGATAGCCTGACAACCACCATTACTAGAACTCAAACTACGAAGTCAGACCAGAGAAACTCAGGTTAAAAGTGTTTTTCATTTACTTGCCATGGTTTTGAGAAGTTCAATTTTTATATTGTTTTGGATATATTTTAAAAATTCTGTAAGATACCACTTTCTTCTGAGCTGGCTCTGGAGGCCACAGAAGATTAATGGTAGTGGTAATGTTGCAGAATTATTCATTCTGGGGTTTAAGCACCAAGCTGGAGCTAGCTAGAACAAACTGAAGTGTAGGGAAACTAGAAGAGTTCTGAGTAATGTGTGTCCTGAATGCCATTCTCTCTCTCGCTATTTGAAAGCATTTCACAAAATGAAGTTTTTATCAATTTACCAACGGAACAGTCAAAAATCTTTAAGTGTAAACTGAAGATTTGTTTCCACTCAAGCCAGTCTACCTTGTTTTATATACTCAATAAGGTCCATAAGTGACTCTCAAACTTCTTGACTCATTCGCTACAAGCTATTTTCGGCAGCACTTTTTCTATGCATTGTTTTTTCCCCAAAATAAATTTACTGTTAGAGCTTTAACTGTTGCGTGTTTTCTTCTCAACACATTCTGATGGCAAGGAACCAAATCATGATGAACTGAGAAATATGAGATATATATTTTGGAAAGTAAAAAGGTATCCATTCTGGAGAAAGCACTTGGATTGAAACACTTAATTTAACAATACAGTAGAATGTCAACTAAATGCATTTGTGAATACATTGCCTTAGTGCAACACTACATCTGAAATCTAGAATCAGTATTGAATATATAAAGAACATTTCTTACCCTCTGAAGAAGTTTGTCTCTATAGTGTTCAACCTGTTCCTGAAAACTCTGGCCTGGTTTCTTGGGTCTTTTTCCAGACTCCAATTCATCTTGAAATTTCATCACCTTAAGCTGCAAAATTAATAACCACCATTTCAAATACATTTTTATTGGACTTAGTTATCCAACAGACAATTAGACAGACAATTTGGCTTAAAATGAAACTTGGTTGAAACGAATTATTTGGGTATTTTGTTCTCACAATATTAAATGTACAAGTGTCACATATGAAAGGACATCAACATCAAAGTGGTGAAATTGTGTATTTGACCTTAGTCTCATGCAACCGTTTACATACTTAAGAACTAAATGAAGACTGAGATTTGTTTACAGTTATTCTACTCAGTTAGTGTCCATCATTTGATTCTGCTACAACCTAAAATCTCTCTCGGAACACTGCCTACATATTTCTTGCAAATGAAAGTTTACTCTGGGTGTCTTACCATACCATTTCAATCTCTCATTTGCAGGTTTTCTTAGAAATTGTCTTTTTTCATTTAACCCCGAATTCTACCTGACCAAAATGAAGTGTTTGTGATACACAAGCCAAAATTATCCTTTTCTTCTGGGATTTTTTGGTAAACTAACTCACTTTCAAGAGGGATTATTTTAATGATGTAAATATTCTTTCATTCACTGCCCATTACAGTAGTGACATTCAGCTCAGTAGCACTGCTATAAGTAATGTTGTCCTTACTGTGATGGTACCTCCACCACGAGTCACAGTAGTAGCCAGGGAGTCTTTGTGATTTTTCCTGTGAGGAACTTCATTTTTGTCTCTGCACATTAAACTTTCCATCAAACTGATTCAAACCATAAAACTTTACTCCAACTTCTCACCTTTTTCTAAAGCCTTAATTTAACACTATTCAGTTTCTGCATATAAGCAGCACTGAATCATTAAGCCCTCTTCCAACTGACTATGCTCTATGCTTCCTGCTTTTATTCACCTGCTTCATTACTGATTTGTGCACTATTTACATTATGTCTTCCAGTATCTATAAACATTTGTTGCTGTCTCTACAGTCCACTTAGATATTAAAAGTCACCCACTTATTTTTCCTCAAAAAGCCACCTTTTTCAAAAAACATATTTATTAAAGCAAAGAAATGTTAACATGAGTTAAGTATCAGGGGGTAGCCATGTTAGTCTGTATCCACAAAAACAACGAGTCTGGTGGCACCTTAAAGACTAGCAGATTTATTTGGGCATAAGCTTTCGTGGGTTACAAGATGCCTCTGAAGAAGTGGTGTTTTACCCATGAAAGCTTATGCCCAAATTAATCTATCAGTCTTTAAGGTGCCAGCATGAGTTAAGAGTCAGAAAATGGAAAGGTTTCAGAGTAACAGCCGTGTTAGTCTGCAGCAGCCGTGTTATGCATCCAATGAAGTGAGCTGTAGCTCACGAAAGCTTATGCTCAAATAAATTGGTTAGTCTCTAAGGTGCCACAAGTCCTCCTTTTCTTTTTGAGAAAATGGAAAGTTAAGTGTTCTTAGAGCAAAATAACTCAGCCATATTGCATATGGAGAAAATACCTTGTAAACACTTCTCTGCAGATATTCTGGCAGGATTCTTACTCCTGTTTTATGTTCCCTAGCATCAGACAGGCAGAATGCCAAATTTAAGGTTTTGGGTTACCGGCTGTACTGGTCTCGGGACAAAAGCCACTATGTATTCTAAGGGCTACCCATGGAATGCTACTGAGTGGAAATCAAAGGCTCCCCAAAGAAAATAAGCCAATCACAAAAATAAAAAAAGATTGAAAAAACAGTACCTTAAAGAAAGGTAGAGCAATAAATCCTTTTTTTTTTTTCTTTTTAAAGGTACCTCAATACACTCTGAGAAAAGGTAGGTGGAGGAAAGAGTCCTATCAGACAGACATCCTCACAAAAGCAGGCTTATAAGGTATACATTTCCCGCTTCTCGAAGGATTTTTCTCCTTTTCTCCCCCAGAACAAAAATCCAATCATGATTGCAAGTACAGCAGAACCTCAGAGTTACAAACACCTCAGGAGTGGAAGTTGTTCACAACTCTGAAGTGTTTGTAATGCTCAACAGACCCTTATGGTTATTCTTTCAAAAGTTTACAAATGAACATTGATTGAATACAGCTTTGAAACTTTACTATGCAGAAGAAAAATGCTGCTTTGCCTTTTTTTTTTTTTTTTGTAGTTTATGTTTTACACGGTACTATATTTGTTTTTTGTCTCTGCAAACAACTCTAGTGTTCAAAACTCTGAGATTCTACTGTAGCTTGAGGAACATCCCAAAACTGTAACCAGCATCAAGAACTAGGCCAGCACCAGCAACATAAAGTATTTTGTTTAAAATAGGGAAGATATAAGATGCCTCTTAAAGCACCAGACTTAACAATTCAACAGCCTGTGGATTCATTCAGAGAGAAAAACTTAAATATGGCCAACTAAACAAGGGACGTCTTGAAAGAAACAATGGTCCATAGTAGTGGCCAAAAGGCAGAGTCCAGAAAAGTGACTGCACAACTGCTTAGAAACATCATCGTTTTGAGGGGATTTTTACTGAAGACTATTTTCAAGTCAGGCTACAAAGTTCATTTCTGAGAGTGAGAGGGGGGAAAAGTATGGTAATATGCCTTAATATACTTCTGATCAGGAGCAAATTTCAACTGTTTTCTGTCAGTGGTGACCTGAAGCAGAAAGTTCAAAATCTAAGTTTTACTACACAATTCTTGAGATGCTTTGAAAACTAAAAATGAAGATTTTTTGAGGACCTCAGAAGTCTGAAATTCAAATGGCAATATACCTAACACCAAGAACAAACAGTAAGAGATCATTTAAAAAAAAATTTCAAATGCATGCGCTAGCTGAAATTGCACCATTGCTAAAATATGATGTTAACATTAGTAGTACGTGAAATAGTAAACCAACGTGCAGTTTGCTTCAACATTCACAAGGGTGTTTGGTACATTACAAATACCCATACTGAACAGAGTTTAACAACAAACCAGTAATACAACAAATATTACTGCAAATTGGAAGCTAGCTTACAAATGAACTTTCATTATACTAGCATAATGTGTGTGTGGGTGAGGGGTTGTTGTTGGGTTTTTTTGCAAGATTATTGCCACCAAGAGCAGAATCAGAAATAAATTCTATTTAAATTTTTTAATTATTCAGATTTCATCTATCAGAACTGCTTCTTACCAGGTAAATTTTCAAACTCTTGGAGGGCACAATGCTCAATTATGGCCTGTTAATTTTAATAATCTGAGCTGTTAAACAGTGTATATCAAAGCACATTCGGAAAAAACTAAGAATTGGCATGCTCAAAATATTATTTCTTCATGTCTTTTAAAGGTATCGTGGGAGTATATTTATATACTGGTTGTATATAACAATAGTGCTTTGGTAGTGATTGTTGGGTAAGCGGTTGCAATGCCACATACAATACATTAACCAAAACATAAATAATGTTTTGTCTCCACAAGATGCTGAATCTACAATACATGGCTTAACAGCCTTGTAGTGTCATTTTTATTTATTGTCTGGGTGCACTAGAGATCTCAGTTTTTCAAGTATCACAGCCCAATTCACAGAGCTTTAAACTGAATAAAAGCTGGAGAGAATGGTGCAGTTTTAAGTCTTGCATTTTTGTATTGCACCTGCAACAAAAAGCCCCCCATTGCTGATTGAGCCCATGCTGAGTAAGGATCTTTAGTTCCACTCCCACTTAGCTCTTCAGCCAATCAGCCACTTACAGGTGTGTGCGAGGATAGGGGCTGGAGAGAATCTGTGTTCCCCAAGTTCAGCAGATATTCTTGCAACTCCGCTTGGAGGAGGAACAGAGAAGGAGCAAATACTATATGCTGAACTAAGATCATCAGTTCAATTCCCCACCTGCCTAGGTGGTCTCTGCTTCCCTTGCTTTGTGGCCCTGGTACTTGGAGCAGTAACTTCTAGCACTTGTTCTATCTGCAGTAATAGACAGAAAGAAAAACTGGAAAGAGAAGAAACTTTGAAGCAGGAAAATTAGAGACAGCGCCACAAAGGGACCTGACAGTCCCTGAATAGCCCAAGAGTCACGCCTACTTGCCAGAAGAGGGGAAAGGAGGATCAAGGAGCAAACTGAGGCAGATGGTGGAGTGGAAGGAAAGCAAAACAACAGAACTGAAGAATAGGGCTGTACTTCACATGTGACCCTTCATGCCCACATTTTTCATTCTTTAATGCATTTTTGTGGGTGGATATTCCTAAGTACATATAACTCTTCTATAAAATAGAATGAACTTAGGAGAATCCATACTGCAGGACTAGAGTTATTTAATTCAAAATATAAAACAATTATATTTCTGGTATAAATCAATTTATTTTATTTTTATTTTTTTTTAAACACACTGACCTCAATCTCTCTGAGTTTGGCACGCTTTTCTTCACTCATTTCAGAGTACTTGACTGATGACTTGGATTCAGGCATTTCTTCTTTGATGGGATTGGAATACATATGCTGCTCTTCTGATTTAGAACTCTGAGTATCCTCCTCATCTTCGCTTTCTTCTTCTTGACTTTAAAGGGCAAGAGTACAGAATCCATTAGTATACAGATATCTGCTTGATGCAATAATTTGCTTGAACATTACAAATCTTACTTATTGAAAGGTCTGTACTTCTGCAGATTTCTAGGTAAGTTAATCTTACTAACCGATACACCTAAACTTGCAATTTAATGGTGTACTGTGTGACAGACCAGGTGCATGAGGTAGCTACCCTAATACTTTCTCTCTCTCTTTTTTTTTAATATATAAAACATACATTTAAGCTTCAGTTATTTACACTGTACACTAAATGCATCCCAACAAAGCGCTTCAAAAACTATATGAACTCAGTCACTTAGTTCATAATTATTCTCATAATTATGAAGCTAAAAATGGTGACCCAACAATATTTACAGGATTGATCTAAGTGATGCAATTTTTGCTTCTTCAAATGTAGTTAGTTCCAAAACAAAATAAAAGTATTCTGTTTTTACATTTCTTCTCTCAGCCCTGGGAACAGACATCAGAAGTATCTAACTGTATAATGGTATTCCCAAACTTGCCACTAGAGTGCTGCAGCTCAACACATAATGCAGTCTAAGATGCTGTAATTATTATTATTGATGCTCTCAAACTACTTAAAGAACAAAAGACCAGAGACTTCTCAAAAACTATAACACTGCACGAGGTCTCGTAGTATCAAGAAAATCATATATCTGGGAAAGCTACCACCTGCTCTTCTGATTCAAAGTAGAAAGTGAACCTTTAGATGGTCTAGAACCTTTAGACTCTATGCAAGTCTCACATGTCAAACTTCAGGTAGTATTGGACATATACTATTTGACACTAATGGGTTACTGAATACAACTCCTTTTGAAAGAGTTCAACTGACATTATTACAGAGCATAACTGATCAAATCAGAATGTAGCAATGACTAACAAAGGTATGCAGTGCTAAAAATCTTGCTCATATCTACATTTTCATATTCTCCCTCTTTTCAAATTTTAATTTGGATTTTAACTAGGGCTGTCAATTAATTGCAGTTAGTTCACACGATTAACTCAAAAAAATCAATCACAATTAATTGCGGTTTTAATTGCACTGTTAAATAATAGAATACCAATTGAAATTTATTAAATATTTTGGATGTTTTTCTACATTTTCAAATACATTGTATTGTTTGTTGTAATTGAAATCAAAGTGTATATTATTTTTTATTACAAATATTTGCACTGTAAAAATGATAAACAAAATAAATAGCATTTTTCAATTCACCTCATACAAATACTGTAGTGCACTCTCTCCGTCGTGAAAGTGCAATTTACAAATGTAGATTTTTTTTTGTTACATAACTGCACTCAAAAACAAAACAATGTAAAAAGTTCAGGGCCTACAAGTCCACTCGGTCCTACTTCTTGTTCAGCCAATAGCTAAGACAAACAAGTTTGTTTACATTTACAGGAGATAATGCTGCCCTCTTCTTATTTACAATGTCACCAGAAAGTGAGAACAGGTATTTGCATGGCACATTTGTAGCCAGCAGTGACTGAACTCCTTGAATTGTATGTCCCCTGTTTTACCTGCATTCTGCCATATATTTCATGTTATAGCAGTCTTGGATGATGATCCAGCACATGTTCCTCATTTTAAGAACACTTTCACTGCAGATTTCACAAAATGCAAAAGGTACCAATGTAACATTTCTAAAGATAGCAACAGGTTTAAGAATCTGAAGTGCCTTCAAAAATCTGAGAGGGATGAAGTGTGGAGCATGCTTTCAGAAGTCTTAAAAGAGCAACAGTCCAATGCAAAAACTACAGAACCCGAACCACCAAAAAAGAAAATCAACCTTCTGCTGGTGGCATCTGACTCAGATAATGAAAATGAACACGTGTCGGTCTGCACTGCTTCTGAAGGGACATATAAATCTTTATCACATCTGGCACATAAATATTTTGCAACACTGGCTACAACTGTGCAATGAGAACACCTGTTCTCACTTTCAGGTGACACTGTAAACAAGAAGGGTCTAAAGAATACACGCCATAAGGCAGTGGTCCTCAAACTTTTTACCTCACGCCCGCCACTTACCCTGTCCAAGCTCCCCGCCCAAACCAGGGCCAGGAGCAGGGCCACGATTTGGGGGTGGGCGTGTGAATGCGGACAGGGGTAAGGGGACTGGCAGCCAGGATCCTGGGCGTGGGGCCAGGAGCAGAGCTGGGTCGCGCTCCCACCCCACTCCCGCACCCCCATGGAGGCTGACCTGGGCCCAGCCACGTCCCCCTTAAAGTTCTTCCATACACCCCCCAAGGGGGGATATGCCCCACAGAGTGGGGACCTCTGGCATAGGGTAAGCAGAATAGTTAAAATGATGTCTCTCACAGTTAAAAATGCATATGTACACTATAATTGTAATAAGTTATATGATGTTAAATATTGCTTTCAAAGCAATCTAGAAACAAAACTGTACTGTTTACATAAACAAAAATATTTTAAATATAGCCTTTATTCAATAAAGATGACATTTCCTTGCTACCAAAATCCAAGCTTGGAATGGACCTTTACACTAAAATCAATACGCTGTTAGTTTGCCAGTCACACGTTACTGTTATATGGAATGTTGTAACCTAATGAACTACTGTATATACAAATGCACTGGGGAATTCTTAAATCAGAGGGATAATAATTTTTCAAAATTATCTGAATTTCAAAAAATTCCCGAAAAGGGTTTAGAATTTGTAATCTTACACCAAGGTAGTTATTACATCAGCTTGGATGAAAATCCTGGCCCAACTGAAGTCAACAAGAGTTTTGCCATAGACTTCAATAAGGCAGCCCTTAACTTTAAGAAGCCTACATGGGTAAACTAGAAACATTTAGAGCCTTACTTTTGATTTTCTTCCTCTTCTGATTCTTCATGCTGGTCAAACAACTCCCATTTAGAAGTTGTAACAGCTGGAAGAAAAAATAAGAAAGTTTTAAAGATAAACAAAAGTTACTTCATCTGAAATTTGACAGTCATATGTAAAAATTAAAAAATGCAAAATGTACAACTCTGTAGCATCCAGTGTTTACTACAAATATCCCCTCTTCATTGAAACGAATTACATCTTTACTCAAAACTGCACTTCATCAGAATAGTTAAATATATTTCTGATTTATTATTTAATGACAACACACAGCAAACTTAGGGTAAAATTTTCAAAAGCACCTGAGTAACTTTCAGAAGCTTAAGTCCCATTTACAGAAATTATATAGGTAATTATAAGTCTAAGTCTCAAAACCAATCAATGGAACTTAGGAGCCCAACTACTTACATTACTTTTGAAAATGCAACTCTGGGTGTTCTTTAAAAATTTTATCCTTAGAATAAAGATTTGGGAATAGGTAATCTGTAGTATATCACTAAATGATTTCCAATATTTATTTGTTAGGCACTGGAAGATTTTTAAAGTTGACATGTTACTAAAGTATGAAAAACATGCAGAACAAAGCTCAATTTACTTCACAGAAAGTTATAGCTGAAGGAAGAGATTATCATTGAAGGTATTTAAACTGCATTAATAGTTTTAGATAGCTTGCTTACAAGTGTTCATGAAAAGCAGCCAAGTAAAACATTAAATTTCCAATTTACTTACAAAAGTGCCTCAATTTTAAACATTTTTTTAAACTAACCCTGAGCTTCCAATTCTGCTTCATCCACTGCTTCCCATTTTGAAGGGGCAACTTTGAATATGGGCTCATTCTTTTTAGACTCTTCAGAAGTATCCACTATTGAGGAAAAAAATATTAAGAAAATCATTGTCCAAAGTTCTCTCAGTAGATCTTAAACTCTGAATTTTATTAGGGCATTTGCAGTCTAATAAAATATTTAAGTGCCTTGTGCCATCTTACTTATTATTTGTATCACTATTAACACCCAAAAGGATCAGGATTGGGGCCCCACCACAGTAGGCATTGCACAAACATTTAGGGAGTCATGGTCCCTGCACCAAGAGATTACAATCTAAAAACAACAAATTATAAATTAATTTTGTTGAGATCATAAGATTAAAAATAGTCACTCATCAACTCAACATTCTATTTGTTACATACTCTGTCTTATTCCTTGTTGCTGCTCAATGTTTAGGTGTACTTCATTTTGAAATTCAAGTTTACAATGAGGAACAAGGCTATTAACTTCTTCAAGTCAAGCTCCTATATCAGCATTAAGTACATTGTATCAGGAAACCTAGAATTCCAAATTACAAGTTGAACTTACAAGGTACACCATCAAGATCATCATCAAGTGATTTAATGGGGATTCCATCAAGATCATCTATCGGAGCAGCATCAATAGGAATTCCATCTACATCTTCCAGTGGTGCACCATCAAGCTCTTCCTCAATGGGAGCTCCATCGAGATCATCTGGTACTTCCTGTAGGCAAATATATTTATGGTAAATACTTAAATTCCTTCAGCTAGGGGCTGTGCAATGAGTGATCTAAATTGTTTACTTTAATTTCTCTAATTCATTTCAGGTAACATTTACTTACTTTCTGGATTTTTTTTTTTTTTTTAAGTTATAGCTTCAAACACATCTTAAATAGAAAATAACGAAGTGTTCCTGGTAGCACATATATTAGCACATTACTCTAAACTGATATTTGCTCCTTACACTGCTGTGTAATTTCAACAGAAGTGACTAAATTATCTCATACAAAACTAGGAAGCTCGAATTTGTCCACACATTACTTAAGAGTTCTGCAATATCCATATCCAAAGGAAAGGACGATGAAACACATATATAAAGTACAGGTTTGGCTCATGAGGCAAATGCTTTAATTTACTGAAGGACACACAGCTGTGCACCTGACTTCAGATACGTGAAAGATTTCCTGAAAGACTTTAAACTGAGCAACTGGCAAATAGTCTCCCTCCTTGGTAGCAACACAAAGCAATATTCACATAATTAACCATTCCTAAATAATCTTTCTACTACAGTAAGCACAAGCAAGCACTTTCCTTCAGGCTTGTATGTTTTCTTGATTCTATTGTTAGCATTCACAATACAATAAGACCAATCCTACTTTCCATTTATATTTCAGTTACCAACTCCTGTATACTATATTTTGGCAGTGCTGCAATGCAAAGACTTGTTCCTACCCTGTATTTGTTTACTAGCCCCAAGTGATTTGATCTTCCTCATTTAGGACATATATATATTTAATTATAAAAAAACATCAGTAAGGACCCATCCCATGCTCTGGGTGTTCTAACAACTAGGAGTCTACAGTGCATCCCACTGTAATTATACATCCAGGCACCTCACACAGGTTTCACCATTTACATTGGTCAAACTGGACAGTCTCTATGTAAAAGAATAAATGGACACAAATCAGATGTCAAGAATTATATCATTCATAAACCAGTCGGAGAACACTTCAATCTCTCTGGTCACGCAATCACAGACATGAAGGTCGCTATCTTACAACAAAAAAACTTCAAATCCAGACTCCAGCAAGAAACTGCTGAATTGGAATTCATTTGCAAATTGGATACTATTAATTTAGGCTTAAATAGAGACTGGGAGTGGCTAAGACATTATGCAAGGTAGCCTATTTCCCCTTGTTTTTTCCTACCCCCCCCCCCAAGACGTTCTGGTTAAACTTGGATTTAAACTTGGAGAGTGGTCAGTTTGGATGAGCTATTGCCAGCAGGAGAGTGAGTTTGTGTGTATGTGTGTGTGTCCCCGGGAAAAAAAAGAAAAAAGGGGGGGTGGGGTGAGAGAGCCTGGATTTGTGCTGGACATGGCCCACTTTGATTACCATGCACATTGTAGGGAGAGTGGTCACTTTGGATGAGCTATTACCAGCAGGAGAGTGAGTTGTGTGTGTATGGGGGTGGGGGGGTGAGAAAACCTGGATTTGTGCTGGAAATGGCCCACCTTGATTATCATGCACATTGTGTAGAGAGTTGTCACTTTGGATGAGCTATTACCAGCAGGATAGTGAGTTTGTGGGGGAGGGGGGGTGGAGGGTGAGAAAACCTGGATTTGTGCTGGAAATGGCCCAACTTGATGATCACTTTAGATAAGCTATTACCAGCAGGACAGTGGGGTGGGAGGAGGTATTGTTTTATGATCTCTGTGTGTATATAAAGTCTGCTGCAGTTTCCACGGTATGCATCCGATGAAGTGAGCTGTAGCTCACGAAAGCTCATGCTCAAATAAATTGGTTAGTCTCTAAGGTGCCACAAGTACTCCTTTTCTTTTTGCACCTCACACAGACATCCTTCAGACTTCCTCTCCTGGAAAAAAACAAAAGCAATTCCTGGCTCTGATAGACCCAGGTGGGGGTAAGCAAACTGCAGAGGCCATCCTGCATAATGACATACCAACAGTTCCCTCATTTAAACTGAGATACTTCCAGCTCAAGTAGCTCCACTAATTCCAACTGTGATACTATGGCAGACGAAGAGAGACTTTAAAAGGTTAATACCAACACCTTAAATTCCACCTGGAAATTCACAAGTCAGCTCTACCAGGTACTTAGAGTACAAAGTAAATGGCCTGTTACATTCTGCACTAGCATCAGTTTCCAAATAGCTCAGGATGTAACCCCATGATATACTGCATTACTGTAATCTAGTCTGAAAGTGACAAAGGCATGAATTATGGTAGCAACATCCATATCTGAAAGAAACTGTCACATTTATCTTCCAGGGCACAGATGGAAAGAAGTTCTCTTAGCTGCCGCCTGAGCAGCCAACAGACACCTCAAGTTTATCAAAATTCATAAATTTCAAACCTGTCATAAACAGCAGCAGCACTCACTCAATCAGGGGTGCCAAAATAATCCTTGCAATTTTTTCTGGTTGCTTCAACCCAGTTGCACCATTATCAAGGTTTAGCATTAGTTAAGACAAGCACTTACCTCTATTTCTTTTTCTTCTATAATATTTACAAGTCCCAAGAAAATATTCTGCAGTTTGATCAAAAAGGGTTCTGGATAAATCGCCCAGTCTTCCCATGCTCTGAAGCATGTCATTACCCGTTGCTAAAAATAGAAAAATACTAGCACTTTGTAATAAGAGGTATTTTAAAATTATCAGAAGTTTATAGCACAGCACTATAAAACTATAAAGTTTTAAAAACATGCATTTGGCATATAATCAATTTTCAACAGAAAAATAATACTGTATGTTTTCTGCACATAGAAATTAGAAATAAATTTAGTTTAAAAGTAGCAAATGACCATTCTCTGTTAAGATTTTATAAAGTCTAATTATCGACCACTAACAAACAAAAAGGGTGAAAATAAGATTGTGTATTCTGCATCCGGCAATTTCTTCTCACATTAAGATTTCTTACACTGAAACATACATTGTCTAATACAAAACTAAAAAGTGACCCTACCAGAACAAATCCATTCTCAAATGCTACATTTCTTTCCCAATTCCTTAAGTATATACTTAATTAGTTGTTGTATTTTCTTCATTTATATTGATCTTTACTCTCGAGCAAAAACCTTCTAATAGAAAAGCTGTTTTTCTTCTTCTAAGCATTTTTAAAGTAACATTTGTAGAAGGACACAGTTTGAACACAAATTTAAATTCTTCTATGATAGAAGACACAGAAATGGAACTTTGCATGTTCAAAATGGTACTATCCTTAATTTGGAAGTTTGGGGGTTTAATCAACTTTTGTTTATGAACACATTCTCTTGTGCCGAAGTATATTACTAATTCATGTTTTCAATATGTCATTTAACAATAATGCACATACCTTGAAATTTTCAGACTGTAAATGGCCTTGTATTGTACGGTAGGTAGCATTGAGATCAGAAAATATCTGACATAATTTTGTTTCAAAACTGGAATTAAACACATTTCTTAAATTAAACAGTGTAACATGAGGATTGTAATCTAGTTCATACTGCATGTACCTGGTACCTATTCCTTTTAAACACTGGGGTTTCATCATGAGGATTTGTAGCCATGAACTGAACTATAAACCAAACACAGATACCATATGTGAAATTTGTTCCAGCCATAAGCCTCTCTTATAAAGCCTGACACGGGGGCATGCTGAGTGGAGGGCTGCAATGTTTTGGGGAGTCCAAACAGTGCTGCAGCCTAGGAGGCTGCCATAACTTTAACAAGTCTCCAAGGAAACCCAGGAGCAAAAGTGTACAAAGGCTTGCTCCCTCTCCCTGACTGCAAGTTCTCTATACTGTGCCTCTTACAGTGCTTGGAAAATTCTGAGTTTAGATTCTGTGCTATAGCGATCTTCCAGATTTTCAAAGGACAAAGTCAACATTTAAAAGACACTTCTGTCTGCTAGATTTACTTGCTATACTATTATTACAAATAACATCAACAGCCCCAGTTCTATAATGGGGCTCCACATTGGTGTGAGGGACCACCTGCATGACTCTAATTGCAGAAATGGCGGGGGGGGGGGGGGTGGAGGCGGAAGAAGGAGGAGAGAGAGAGAGAAAGGGAGCTAACAATGGAACATCACTGAAAGGAGGAAAAAATATTTCTTTATTCTTTCAGTTGTATTCATTGTGCATTTGACAGGATTTCATACATAGTCAGTTTCATGATTTCCTTGTACAATATGCTTCTCCTTGTTTATGTGGGCCTTTTACACAGTAACACGAGAGAGAAGAAATGTGATTGTAAAACAATAAAATTCAGCAAGGAAACTTAGGGACAGATATATCTGAAACTCCTAACAACTCGTATTTTTTAAATGAATTTGATTTCAAGTTGACATTGTCTCTTTCACTCCAAAAGTTCAGCACATTTGGAAGTAAATTCAGTACAACTGACCACAAAATAAGAAACTGAGGTGATAAACTATGTCACAAAGGAGCAGCTGTTCCTATCATTCTAATTCCTGCTACTATTTGATCCACTGATACGAATTAGGCTACAAAAGGGTAACAAGAGTAAGATGAAAACTAAGAAGCTAGGTGAGGAAAACTGTGCAAGGAATGGAAGGAAAAAACAACAGAAAATTGTTGTTCAAGGCAGCAGCCTAACTGTTGCAAATGGGTACTGGGATCTTAAGGTCACTTCTAAAATTCAAGCCAATGAAAACCATGCGCATAGATGAAAAGATGGTCATGAGAGAAAAAAAAAACAAGCAAAAAGGGCAAACTTACCACATATTTTAAAAGCATGCTATATACTATGAGAGTGCGCGATAATGATACCCACACCAATGAAGTAAGGTTTATCCTGTCCTATTTACAATACAATATTGCACTGCCCCTTTTATCCAGAGGGAAAAACTAGATGAATGTACTTTTAAAGCTATGATTACATTCCTTTATTTCTATAAAGAATGTAAGAAACCGATACTTACAATTTTCTATAATATGAAGCATTGGCAACTTTAGCTGAAGAGTTGTATAACACATCCGACACCAAATATAATCTTGCAATCTACAACAAAGAGCATCCAAATTAAGACCAACTTTTTAAAATTTAAATTATGCTGTGACAATACTGTGATATCTTGGGATAAATACAAGACATGCAAATTCAAGAGACGTTGGTCTATTTTAAATTAAATTAAACTAGCTTGATGCCAGCTTTCCTTTTCTATGTTTATAATCATTTTCAGCAAGAACAGTCATCAGAACTTTAGTACATACATTTGCTGTATAATCGTATCGGGTAAAGATTAGAATTCTGATTTGTTTTTCATATTTATGAAAACTCACAATATTCTATTCAGACGGTGAAAAGGCAACCTCCCATCCATCTATGCCCCCCTGTACACAAGGCTAATTTAGAAGGAATGGAAAATGTGAAAAGTTTTGAATGGAAAAATACTAGGCAAAGAAAGAATAAGAATTTGCTTGAACAAAATGGCCCTTTTCAGAAGAATGGAAAGCCAACTTCAAACTCTGGTTTTAATATAGAAACTCAGTATCATCTTAAACATGGGGAACAATGCTTTTAACTGCATGCACCCATTATAGAGAAAGGTCCCCTAATTATATATAGTACAATTAAAGAAATTCTTCATACCTTTTTAGGAAGAGGAGTCTTCAGAATGGACAATGACTCAGTAATGCAGTCTACAATTTCTTCAGCAGCTTCAGCATTATTAAGACAGAAAACCATTGCATCGCCAATATCGTTCTTACGAGGCGTTAATCCACGCAGGATTTCCTCTAATTTGTCTCTCTGCCTAAAATTTCACAGTTTTTCACATTTTCATATAAATTTAACAGCACTTTGCCTATAAATTTCTAATTAAGCATGTAGAGAGACCAACTTGTTTAGGGCCAAAGTAACCTTAATATTATAATCTGTTATATGTTTTCAGTGATTAAGATATACATATTCATTAAGATGAAAACCTCTTAAACATTAAAGACAAACTAGCCACTAAAACAGACCAAAGGCTACTGTAAACTCTCCTCTAGTCTACGCCAAGTTATACCCTATTTTCAAAACTGTACATATTACAAAAAGAAAAAGGAGTACTTGTGGCACCTTACAGACTAACAAATTTATTTGAGCATAAGCTTTCGTGAGCTACAGCTCATTTCATTGGATGCATGCAGTGGAAAATACAGTGGGGAGATTTTATATACACAGAAAACATGAAACAATGGGTGTTATCATACACACTGTAACGAGAGTGATCAGGTAAGGTGAGCTATTACCAGCAGGAGAGCGGGGGGACCTTTTGTAGTGATAATCAAGGAGGGCCATTTCCAGCAGTTGACAGGAACGTGTGAAGAACAGTAGGGGGAAAAAATAAACGTGGGGAAATAGTTTTACTTTGTGTAATGACACATCCACTCCCAGTCTTTAGTCAAGCCTAATTTAATGGTGTCCAGTTTGCAAATTAATTCCAATTCAGCAGTCTCTCGTTGGAGTCTGGTTTTGAAGTTTTTTTATTGTAATACTGCGACTTTTACATCTGTAATCGAGTGACCAGAGAGACTGAAGTGTTCTCCAACTGGTTTTTGAATGTTATGATTTGTGATGTCAGATTTGTGTCCATTAATTCTTTTGCGTAGAGACTGTCTGGTTTGGCCAAGGTACATGGCAGAGGGGCATTGCTGGCACATGATGGCATATATCACATTGGTAGATTGACTCGGTCTGAACGACCCGCTGATAGTGTGGCTGATGTGATTAGGCCCTATGATGGTGTCCCCTGAATAGATATGTGGACACAGTTGGCAACGGGCTTTGTTGCAAGGATAGTTTCCTGGGTTAGTGTTTTTGTTGTGTGGTGTGTGGTTGCTGGCGAGTATTTGCTTGAGGTTGGGGGGCTGTCTGTAAGCAAGGACTGGCCTGTCTCCCAAGATCTGTGAGAGTGAGGGATCATCCTTAAGGATAGGTTGTAGATCCTTGATGATGCACTGGAGAGGTTTTAGTTGGGGGCTGAAGGTGACGACTAGTGGCCACAAGTACTCCTTTTCTTTTTACAGATACAGACTAACACAGCTGCTACTCTGAAACACATATTACAATAATTATGTTGGTGAAAAGGAAGAACAAATAATGAAATAGAAGTCCACACATTGGCTTTTAGCAACATATGGGGAAAAAAGGTTGGCAAAATGGAAGATGTTTATAAGGAGAGAGACGTTAGACCCTATTTTCCTCTCATAATAGTGTAACAAGTGATTCAATTACATTGATTTCAGTAAAGTTATTCCTAATTTATGTCTATATGAGAGGAGTATCATGCCTGTGATTTTCAATCTTTCATGAGGGTTTTGGATACAAAAAGGTATGTGCAAGAATACACTTATTGTGAACTCTCTTTTGTGTACAATAGTCTTAGAATTTGTCTATCAAATGGAAGACTATAGGGAGAATAATTTAATTTTCTAGCTTCTGTTTTGAATTGAGTTGCAGTTAACATGGCTGTTTTCAATAAGTTCAGCCACAAAGTTCCTTTTGTAACATAACAGTTTGTGCACTACTGTTGTTAACACGTCATCGCAGTTACAGCAAATGGAAGAACAGAACTTTATATTGCCCTGTGAACTAAGTTTCTCTCTGCAATTAGTAGCTATTTCATATTTTAATTTTCAGTCAACAAAATCAGTGGATATAAAATTATTAAAAGTCTATCAGATTAGAATAAGGTCAAGATAGATCAAATTCTGGTGATAGGATGATTGAACAGGGACAATATTTACATTTAACTCTTTTCAGACATCCAAAGCAGGCAATGTTTACCTGCTCATTTATTTTCTCCAGCCCAGACTCTGGAATTAAATTCACCCACCAACAGCTGGAGATAAGACACCAACAAATACTTTGACATCATCCTTCCAAACCCCCATAAATAGGGGGCTACACTGACGTAAACAGTCTGAGCACTTCTCAAGCAGTTAAACAAGCCAGGGCAAGCCAACTCAACATAATCTAAGTCAAAAGCGAAAGGTGACTAGGAATTAATCACACTAAAAATCCATGAACTGTACTAAAAACATAACAATAGTTCTAAGAGAGTTCCAAACTCCTAACATTATAGTAAAACACAATAGGATGCCTGGGATGGCATATCATACTACTATAAAAAAAACAAATTAGCAGGTAAGACATTACAATGACACCACTGAAAATACTAGATCTTTTAAATTCTTACTCCTCCTTAAGTGCACCCTTCTTGTTAGGTTCCTCTACAAACGCTTCAGTTTCTTGCTCTTCTGACATCCCATGCAGGTACGGATTTAATGGTGGTGGCCTCCAAAATGATCCATTTTTGAACATACGAAAATCTTCTGTCCTCCACTTGGTTGGAGCGTCTCCCTAAAAAGAGCAATAATATGTCACAGTGTTCCTGTACTTTATCATGTACAACATTGTGAATTATCACTAACATATTACTTGCCTGTAAAATTGAATAAAGCTTCCATCTGTAATATACATGGGCTGGAGTTTGGTTTTCAAACAAAAACCTAAGCCGGGGCAGGGAGAAATAAAAAGTAAAGCATGTTATTGCAAGTATACATTTGAAACACAATTCAAAGGAAATACTATTTAAAGAAATGAAAGGCATCAATATGCAACTCCTTCCCCTCGTCTCACTCTGGCCACAGAGCGACCCAAGAGCAGCAGAAGTAGAGTGCTGAGCCTGCACAGTGAGAGCATCTTTGGGGAACCAACACATGGAGACACACACAAGCGGCACGATGAAAAGCAAAACTCCATTAGAGCTCCCTGAGCCACAGGACTGAGTAGGATTTTGGTAGCACAGCTACTGGACCTACAAAAATTAAGTGGCTTGCCCCATTGCAAGGGGGAGACATCAGCTTGAAGGGCTACTATAGCCCCCAGGACTACACTGGAAGTTGTAAAGGTAGTCTCTAGAATATAGTTCAGTTACTCAAGTTGTACATGAGGGACTAGAACTGGTCAAAAGTTTTTCAACTGAACAGTTTTCCACTTGTAAATGATGATTTGACAAAATCTAAACATTCTGTGGGAATATTATGGCAGGCCAAAGTGCTTTGTTTAGAATTTTATAATATAATAGCATAAATTAAGATGAAAGTTAAAACAAAGTTGACATGAAACACTTCAAACTTATTGAAATTAAGGTAAGGTTGTTTTGATTTTTCTGAATTGCAGTTTTTCATAAATTTTGTTTTGCAGGAAATTTTGAAGTTCCATTCAGATTCAGGACAAAAGAAAATTTCAAAATGTCAGTTTCTTGTGAGACAGAAATTCTGAAATTCAACCACAGATCTTATCCAATTCCTGCTCAAAGTTGATAGAAAGACTCCTAACTTTTACTGAAGCCTGGCATTCATGTAACACGTTGTGTAAAATATGCATTTTGTACTCTACTATTATCAATGACATTGAACTCTTCAGACTACTAGGAGTCACATGTCATTTGAAAGATAATTTTACTGTAGATCATCAGTAAGGTGTTGACTTCACCAATGGCTTTAATGGCATGAGCATTAGAGCTCACCGAAACAGTTTACCACTGGAAAAACATCCTTTTGACAAACCAGAATTTCACTAAATTGCACTGACATTTCATTTTTAAAAAGTTAGAAAAAAATCATGTTGAAAATGCCAAAACTGAATGTTTTGTTATTTAACAAAAATCTTCAATTTTTCATTTTGAAACTATTTTGTTTAGAAATTTTTTGGGGGGAGGAAATTTCATTTCACAAAAAATTTTGAAGTTCTGGCTTTTCATCCTGATTCAGGATACATGAACAATTAGTAAAACTCACTCATTTCCAAAATTTTACTTATTTACATTCAAGATATCCACCCAGAAGGCATCTCCTACTGCAATATTTTAAAAAAGATAATTATTAGCAATAACTGAAACAGATTCAATGTTACTACAAATTAAACAAAAATAAGCACCTGAACATTGGATTGTTGATTTCTCGGTTCATGATCATGGCTTCAAACATAGGTCCTTCACGTACCACAAACTCTATCATTCGATGTATCAATGCGAGCAAATTCCTACAACAACAACACAGTTAAAGAAAAATGGATTCAGACCTAACGCTATACAAAACTACACTCCACCTAAGATACTATAACTGTGTGCAGGAGATTATTTTGCTGTACTGTTAAAAAAATAGTATAAAAATAAGGTAACGTGGAGCAACCGTGCTAAATGAAATGATGCCTGATAAAGGTGGAGTGTGCATTTTCTAAGTGAAGCTCTTATTCCTAAACGTCAACAACTTAGCGCGCAGTCATCTTCTGCCTTAGTCAAAACTAACCTTTGCCTTAGTCAAAGCTAACATAATGATCTTAGCTATAAAAAAGGGCAACTGAACACCAAAAAGTGAACTACATCAACAAAAAGTGATCCCTGAACTAGTGCTGATACATTAAATCTAAAATGTATCATTTAGTGCAGATACATTTAAAAACTTAGTCAGTATTCTGTAGACTGTGTCTACTGTTTGCTTGCAGTACTCAAAATTAATACAAGTTATCATTTTAACCTATTTAATAGAAACTCCATCCAGCTTTCAAGCTAAAGACATACAAAAGAAAGAAATATCTGGGTGTGCAAAATTGTGCATCAGCATTCCTGACACAAACCAGGTGGAGATTTTATTAAAATTAGGCCATTAAGGAACCAACATCCTTTTGGTCAACGTTAAAGATATATGCCATTAAAACAACCCTGTACATCATTTATCAAGACATACCATTTGATGTTTCATCCATTTTGTAGCAACCCAAACTCAATGAGCCAAATTACAATTCCAAAATCTATACAGATTGCTAGATCCCATGTTGCTCCAAACAACAGCCTTAGACATTCACAGTTAGATGAATCTGTCAGATGAAAATCTGAAAATATTTTTTAATTTGAAAATTTAGGCCCGCTTAAAGACTGGTAAAACAACTCCTGCAATATGGTAGAAACTGATTTTCAATCAGAAAATATTTACTATTTAACAGTGACCTTCTGTTGGCTAAACCACTATTAAAGTAGGATGCAAATTGGTTTATATTTTGAAACAGGGCCCTAAGTTTTCAAATATAGGTCATAGCCTACACATATCAATGAGACGCTTCACGATGGAAGTATTTCAGATATGGTGCAAGCAAAACAAATGCAGCTTTACTTTTAGCTGGTTTGTGTTTTTACCCCATATCAGTTATTTAAAGCAAAACAAAAGGATATTGGCTCTTTGAACATTGTACATATATTTCCCTTTCAGTGACCCCCAAATAGGTTATAACCCATAAAGTGTTAAGTTTAAAATTTGGTAACTGTTCATAAAAGAAAAGGAGTACTAGTGGCACCTTAGAGACTAACCAATTTATTTGAGCATAAGCTTTCGTGAGCTACAGCTCACTTCATCGGATGCACTGAGCTGTAGCTCACGAAAGCTTATGCTCAAATAAATTGGTTAGTCTCTAAGGTGCCACTAGTACTCCTTTTCTTTTTGCGAATACAGACTAACACGGCTGCTACTCTGAAACCTGTTCATAAAAGAAGATACAGAATTACTTCATTTGTGTCTCCATGTACCGAAGTGCTTAATATGATTACTAGGTGATGACTATTTTATTTTTTACCGTCTTAATAGTTCAAAGCTCTCACAGATGTAAAGTTTTTAAGCGGACAATTTTTTTCCACAAAACTAAAGAATGTAATGAAAAATAAAAACTGAAGACTAAAGAAACAAAATCTGTCCCTATAGCTTTAGAAATTGGCAAATGGTCTGAATTATGTATTAATTATTACTAGGACTACTTTCCCTTCATATATCACACAAAAGACCAAAAGCAGTACTTCAATTAAGCCCTACCTAGAACTCAGGGGTTTTTTGCATACTAATACATTTGACAAGCTTGGAAACATCCTGCAGAAAACATACTCAACATAATTCTGCAAGCCATTTTATTCAGTGCAGTGTTCTGAAAGTTCAAGTAGCAAGAATGTTTCACAATGTACAAACTAACTGTATTTGAAAATATCAGTGTAAAATTACAATTAGACTTTCAAGCCTCCTGATGCTGATAAAAATCACAGATTTTTAAGGTCAGAAAGGATCACTATGATCATCTAAACCAACTTCCTGCATAACACAGCCATGGAAGTTTACCCAGCAACTCCATCATCAACTCCATTAACTTGCGATTGAACAAGAGAATATTTTTAGAACGATATCCAGTCCTAACTGCAAGACTGAATATGATAAAAGATTTAGCACATCACACTTCTGAAAAGGTCGTATCACTCCTAATATCTACAGTGAGAATCCAATACTTTAAAACCAGTTTCTCTTGCAAAACTATGAAAATACAAACAGAAAATCTTTAGTGTTTAGAATATATGCAATATTAAATATTGTTCAAATCAACAGGAAGGAAACTGGCTTTACAATCTTAGGCCCCTAATCTTGCAGATATTTACACATTATCTGTAATCATGTGACTAGTCCCACTGAAGTCAATCACATAAATTAAATGTTTGCACAATAGGGACATTGTATAGTATTTTTCCACTACTGGCACCACTAATGTCACTTCAATCAAGTTACCAACAGGAAACTAAAAAATGTTGAATTTAAAGTTATTTTCTAATACAGTTCAGTTAATATCTGAGGAGTACTCCTCACCATGTGAGCTTTCAAAATGCTGCAATACATAAAATGGGAGCATAGTTTTCTCTGAAAGCTAGTTGCACTACACACATTCCTAGTTTAATACTTGTTTTACTAACCAATAAATCTTTCTAAGTCTGATTTTACAGGCAAATTCCTGCTGGCCACTATAATTATCCCACATCACTGTTCAAAAGTTGCACCACCCTGAAATTTAGCAAAATTTACCACTGTATTTGAGTATACTGTAAAATATGTTTATACTACTGCCTTAAACTATTTTTACAAAAGCTTTTATACAAAAAAAATAGGGGCTATTTTATGACAATAAAAACAGTGTAGTACAAAAGGATGATAGTTTAAAGTGCATTATTTAAAAATGTCAATTATTTTAAGTTGGCCAACAAAAAATGTCTTTCAGTTACAATAAAACCACATTTATTGGAGCCGATCGTACCAATGTCTGGTCAAAAACTGTATACTTTCCCAATCCATCCCATGATGTTTTCCTGGTCCCCCGCTGCCGCAGACAGTTCAGCTGGTGTTGCTCACCAAGGCCAATGTCAAAGAGAATTTGGTATTCTTTTGTGCTATTTACTTTTTAAACCAGTGTTGTGTTCCTATGTTTGGGAAAAGGTTTTAGCTTAACTGAGCAAGGGTATACCTACATCAGTGCCTCTACTGCTACACTAGTGTGAGGCCAAAATTAAATACATACTCCTTGCATTACAGAACACCCTTTTCCACCTGATTACATATCTAGTTGACTGCTGTGTGTAAAATTTTAAAAAAGGGTAACTTAAAGCTCAGTTAATAGGGTCATCTGAACCAGCATTCTGAGTTATATGTTCATAATTCAGAAAAGAAAGCAGTACTACATTAGAAACAGAAATGTTATAGACCTAATGTATTCAAGTGTTAATGGCAAGACCTACAAAATTATCACTAATCTCAAATGCTTCTCAGACTAATGTTCTCTGATGAAATTACACAAACTACACCTTTGTATTCAACTCTGGCTGCTGAGAATCATAATTCTGTTCTTCTCCACCAAACAAAAACTGCTGAGGTAAATATTAAATGTGACATATAGACTGTAAAACAAATGAATTTCCATTATAAGTAGTATGAAAGAACCATTGCTCAGTCAAGCCATTACCTTTTCCTCAACATCACAATTTTTCTTTAAAATTCCGAAGGGGATATTTTCTATATTTAGATCAGTAATAATAAAGAAAAACATGTACCTTTCTGTTGGGATAACCACTTTGACTATGGCTTGCGACAGAGTCTGTATATGAAGTCACATCAGATAATAAACATAGAATATGTGAGTATTGTTAACAAGTAACAAGCAAAAATATACATATGCATTGAAAATACTACACATCTATCACAAGATTTGCAGGCAATCACTGCTGGAAAGTTATAACTAAGCAATTACATAAAAAGCAGATGGTTGTGTTCAGTGAATCACAAAAGTTCACTAATTGCAAAGTATTAGAACATTCCTGTCGGAATGCACGTCAATGCACTGAATAAGTACTACACTGAGAATAATTAAGGAGTTTTGATTTATGAAACAATTCTCAACTATTTGACCTGGCTCATACTGATTTTTGCTACTCTGTTCCCAAGCCTTTTAAAAAATAACCCTATCATTTAAGTGTCATTCATTAAGGAATCAACAAATTCTTACAAATGTAAATCAAATTGGTTTGTGTTTAAAAAAAATACTTACCCTTCATTTTTACTGTCATAACTAATGTTCTAAAAACCTCTGAAACTATTCTCAAATACTGACTCAATATCTGAACTTACTAGCAGTCATCTAGTCAAAAGAACTATTTTATGAGCTCATTCTAGTGTAAAAAATAAGCTATCTGAATTCAAATGTAGCATTTGCTTTAAAGGAAATAATTTAGATACTGCAAATTTGGCAGCTTACAAAAGGGGGGGACGTAGGAGAAAAAAACCCAGGGAGCTTGGAGGGGGAAAATGATGGCCAGATTTAAAAGAGTAATGAAAATAAGACAAGGCCCAATACCATGGCCTAATGTACTCAGACAATGCCTCAGGGATAAAGGTCCCTTGGGCTAAGGCAGGGAACAGCTCAGTTTGTGTAGCTAAGGGCTGCCAGAAACAGACTGAACAATGCAATTCTATAAAGCCATTGAAAAAGACTACCATAGATTTAATATTTAAAATTAGATATGGCCCAGGGTACATTTTTAAGTTACCTTCTCAAAATCCTCCTTGTTTTTTGGTGGTGGTAACATGGGAGCATTAGGGTTCTTCAATCTCTCTCTAGGCTGAGCATTAAAAGGCAGTCCTGATGGAGGTGGTGGGAGGGTGTGTTCCATCATGGAAGGTGGAATGTATATTGGGTGTGGTGGAATCGGTACAGCTTTACCCCAACCTAGCTTCATTTCAAAGGACATAATCATCTTGCCTGCAAAAGTGAAAGGTTATAGTTGATAAAACTGAAAGCTATATCAAAGCTGTGCCACTGTTTGCAATGTTTCATTACGGCTTTTGGGCCTGTGCCTGCCTATACTAAGGTTAATCTGTTTTCACTTACAGTGTATGGTAAGATTATACCAAGACTGCAGGTTACATCGTACCAAAATGAAAGCCCACTACATACTTCATTCTGGATGGTTTCAAAGTATGCCTTCAGGAGAGTAGAGTGCACATAACTCAAATATTTAAAGAACCAACAAGATCCAGGTAATCATAGGTTCTTTGCATATATACTGAACCTTAACTCTCCAAGCCCTGGTCTATACTATGACATTTCACCATGTCTGACCACAGCTGCAATCATTTTGGCTGATCCACAGTTGAATGTTGTTCCACAATCCATGTAAAACAGAATGAAACATGGTCAGCATACTATATTTAAACCCTAAATGTTGTTAGAATGGTAAAGCTTCAGCAAATATTAGCTTTCCAAATACTAGGTTTCTCCATATGGAAGTTCTGAAATGAGTATTAAACATTAAACAACAAGCTACTCCTTAAGGGAGGCCAAAGATAGCATGAATGTAGGATACAGAGAAGGTAAGACGCTCTCATTACAAAACAGGAAGTATATAAAAAGCAAGGACAATAAAAATTGTTAAATATTTATCCAAACTGGAGAATAAATAACTACCATATTAAAAAAAATCTGAAGTTTTATTCACAAACATACATTTTAATGAGTGCAAATCAAAACTGTACACTCAAATTTTAAATGCACTTTTGGAGCATGATCTCTCTTCATTATCCAGAAAGTTCTGCCAGAATGCCCTCTGGGAACTTTCAAGTTCAAAGCAATCACTAGCAGTCATAGTGGCAAAATTGAACTAACCACCACTAGCCATTCTACAGCTGGTCATATCTTCCTTAATCCAAGAAAAAATGTTTTCATCATAATATACTCACTGGCAACAACAACAAAAATGGAAATGTGGGCTGGAGAGAAAGCCTTTCCCCTCATCCCCCTACGTAAAAGCAGTACTTTAATAAGTACTTTTTCTTTCAAGGTTTATGTTGTATCTTCACTTGGCAGACTCTTCTCTTTATCCCTTGCCAGTATTACAGCACAAGGTTTGTGCATCAAGTCTAAAACTTTATGATCACTGTGTTAAATTCAATTGATTGTAATACTAAAATCAAACTGATGAGCTATAAAATAATCTGTACAGAGTTATTTAGGCCTAGTCTACACTAAAAAAGATTTGCTAATACAGTGGTACCATACTAGTAACCTAGGCCATGTCTGCACTACGCTTTTTGCAGCAAAACTTATGTTGCCAAGGGTGTGGAAAAAAACACCCCCCCTGAGCTACATAAGTTTTGCCAGCATAAGCGCTCATGTGCACAGCTGACACTCTCCTGCCAACATAGATACTGCCTCTCGTTTAGGTGGTTTTATTATGTCCACAGGAGAGCTCTCTCCCATCGGCATAGAGTGGAGACTTGAGCAATCTTACAGCAGCGCACCTGGATCAGTACAGTTGTGCTGCTCTACATTCACTAGAGTAGACATGCCCCTAGTGTAGACACAGCTAGTATCAGCAAGAGTGTGCTTTCACTGGCATAGTTATACCATTTCCGCAAATGAAATAAGCTACACCGTCAAAACACTTTTTTGCAAGTATGTCTGCATCTACAATAAGATTTTGGCAAATATAAAAATGATGTAAAAATATCACACCCCTAATCAATATTACTATACCAGCACAAGTTTTAAGTATAGACCTGGCTTCAATTCACAGCTTTAACAATTTACCAAAAATAACCAATTCACTGTTAACCGTTTTAACTATTTATAATATAGAAGTATCCCTCCCACTCTCTGCAAAAATAATAATTTATAATATGGTAGTATCCTTCATACCCTCTGGAAAAGACTATTTTCACTCTCAGAGGAAAGGAAGCCATTATGAGACTTAAGTCATTTATTTTTTAAAATGGCATTTCAAACTGCACTAGCAAGTAAAAAAAAATAAAAATATGGTAAGTTTCCACCTTTTCTACGACACACAATATTTTCCATTATTTGATTTTGAAAGAACTTAATTCTAAGATACATATCTCCCAAACTTATACTTCAAGCCTCCCCCAAAAGGTAATTATGACTAGACACAATTTAAAGTCCCATTTACCATTTAAATTCTTTAATGCTCGTTCAGCATCTCTCCTGTTCATAAAGGCAACAAAACCACAGTTCCTTTCTCTTGCTCTTTCCTCATCGGTTCTTGGCCACATAATTTTAACACTAGCTAATGGTCCAAAGCGCCCAAATTCTTGACATAACATCTCTTCATTCATCTATAGGAAAAGAAACCAGAATGAACATCTAGTTACGGTTTTTCTAAGGCACCTATATCACCTTGTTATCTAAGTGTTGTGATATTATTTCTCTCAATTCTCTGAAAAAACAGGAGATTACGTAGATGCTTGGGAGTTTTCAGGGTAGTGCTGCTTATGGGTGCCATTCTAGGGGGAGGGCTCTCTTGAAAAGGAACGTCTCATATTCTGACCCAACCACAATCAGGCTTCAGCTCAGCTTGATCTTTTCCAGCAAGGAGTTCTATAGCAGAAATGCTTCCCCGGAAAACACCCTACCCTAGGTACTCGACTGTCTAAACCTGGATCTCTACAATGCCATAACATTTTTCACTAATATATAATACTTTTTTAAGTGTATAGTCTGTAACCACAATTTCACTGAGATAAAAATCTACAGCAAACTCCTGAAAGAGTTCAACTGGATCCAATGTAACTGCTGCTCTTAGTTACATGGCTAGATCCAACATTACCTGAGGATTAATGTTTCCAAGGTACAAATTCGTTGTGCTTGGATCTCCAACATCATGTGAGCCTGGTGCGTAATCATCCAGTACTAAAATGAAGAGAAGATTATTATAACCCAATGCATTAATTTAAGGAACATAATATGGTACAAATGAAAAAAGAATCTATATTACCACCAGAAGATCTGTTTCTTCTTGAAGGAGCATCCACTATATAAAAAGAGATTATGTACATTTAGTCTATACATTTTATAAAAACAAACAAACATAATAAAATGATGATTACTTACTGGAACGGCGCTGGCCATCTGAATCTGACTGAGGTGGCTCAAAACGACTTAATCTACCTTTTGTTTTATGCCTTTCATCACGCTCCTCTTGAATTCTACAAAAATGTTAAATACAGATAGTAATTATCTACAAATCAAGTTATTTCTAATAAATAATTTTTAAAATAATATCTTCTAAAATGTGATTCTTCAATATTTTGTTAGCAGTCATTTTAAAATGAAGTTAGTGTCAGTAAAAAGTATCAAGTTGCCAGTCAAAGTTTTCCACTTAGCCCACTTCTACTTCCCACAGAAATGGGACAACTGAAATAGTCATAAATGTAATCTTCCCCATTTTACCCCATTAGCTTGCCTTTTCCCCAACCTGGATGGGCCACCTGTAGGTGCCAGAAGTTGTTCAATTTACAAGATCAAGGTCTAGGGCAAAGGTTTGAAAAAAATAAGGAGACCTGGGTTCTGTGCCCTGCTCTGCCACTGACCTACCATGTGTCTCTGGGCAAGTCACTTCACTTCTCAGTACCTGTTTTCCCCTCCTACCTTTTCTCTGTCTTGTCTAAATTTAGATTGTAAGCTCTTTGGTGTATGACCTGTTCTCATGTTTGTACAGTACACAGCACAATGAGGCTCCAATCTCAGTTGGGGCCTCTGGACACTAATGTCACACAAATTAATATTCAATCATTAGAAGTTTTGCTGAATGTAGTCATTTTTCTTAATGTAGATATCTGTGTTTTAGGAACTAGAATAAGACCACCAATTCATTTCATATTCACAAACTAGCCATGAGACGGTAATAAAGTTTGGTCACTCTCAACAAGGGCTATCTGTGGATTTATAACCCAATGACTCTATATCAATTACCATAAGACTCCCATGTGTCCTTTGCACCTATCCAACCTTACCAAAACAAAACATTTAATATCATGGCATACACGTATTTTATCATCTGTGGATATAGAGCAGTGGTGGGCAACCTGTGGCCAGTGAGGGTAATCCACTGGCGGGCTGCGAGACAGTTTGTTTACATTGGCCAAGAACAGCGAACAGCGGCCACTGGGAACCCGTGCCAGCCAATGTAAACAAACTGGTTTTTGAAGAACAATTTCATTCATTAAAAAAAATTATCTGAACTGTAGATTGACCGTTGCTCTTCAATTAAGTTTATAAAAAACCTCTTCGATCCCCTGCCCACCTCCCATCCCCCAGACCATCCTGCCCTCCTTTGCACACCTTCTTATCCAAGAATAAGATATTTTGGCTGTTTTCCCTTCAGCTACAATCTGCTCAGCACACACATAGAAGCTACCACCTCCCACCCCACTCTCCACAATACTATTCTCCACAAGTCATCTAATAAAACCAGAGATCACAGGCAACATTCAGAAGCATATAAATTGCCTCTGGTCCATGGGACATGAAGTCCTTGGCATAGCCAATGAGATACGTGCAAAGCTCAGTCAAAGAATTTTCATGTTTTGGTTTGTTTAGACTAAACTGCTTTTGTATTCAATCTTCATTGAAAAAAATGGAATCTTTCGTCACCAGTATCACTCTACAGTTCCTTTGGCCACAGTGTAAGAGACACAGACACAATCAAATACTTTGTTGTTCATTATTCCGATCAGGAAGTGGAACAAGTGTACTACTGAAATACATGTTGTTTCTTTGGATCCTGAGGGAGTGAAAAGAGAAGCCTCAACTTCCTCTTTTTTATAGTATCTGATCATTTTGCTTCAACTTCCATATATAATATAACCAGTGACGGTAAGATAAAAAGTAGTACTCACTCCTGAAGGTATTCAGTGGCTCACTTTCAAGGAACAGGAAGAGCAAAAAAGCTTAAGTCCCTTCTTTTGAATGGAAGTTGCACTGAGAGCAATCTAGCAAAACAGAGGATGCCCTGATCCCAGTTTTTCTAGCTGGATATTGAAGTATAATGTTGGTGGTTGGTTGATCCGATCCAATCCAATCTCTGATCTCTACTCACCCTTTAAACTGCAAGAGCAGCTAACTGATCCAAAAGCAGTCATCCTGGGTCATCCGCAAAAGCACTCTTAATGAATATTACTCATTGCTAGTCCCTGGAAATACTTCAGACATATTGTGGAATGTAGGTTCTCCACACAGAGTTGTGTGTTTTTAGTATCTTTTGCAAAATTTAGGTCTCATTTTAAACTGAATTACATTCCTAACCGTTCTAGTTACAAGGATATCTTTCCAAGTAGGAAGATCATAGTCCACTGTTTCAAAAGCCACAATCAGACAAACTGAAACAGCTCTGAGAGATTCAACCCTAAAGAGAAAGTTTTAAGTGTCAACACTGTTAATAGTTTTGCTGATCATTTTAGCAGAGAGACTTTCAACTAATGTTGGGTCTTACAACAGGATTTTTTTTTTGCAAACACTTACCATTGCTGCTATGACCAGTTCAATCCCAGAGGTGGTAGTAGCAGCAAGAACACCAGCATAAATTAAATGGCAAAAAAACCAACCAAAAACACGACTCTGTTATCCCAGATTTAAGGCTATCCAGCAAAAGCTTGTGCCCTTCCAGAACATCAAGTTCAGTAAAACTCAAACTTGTGAAAACAGGATGTGCAGAGTTAAGGTACACACCCACACAACCTTAACTCTGCCCCCTGGAGTTGGCAATAGCCATTAGCATGAACCCCAGCTGCATTCACTGTGTAGGTGTAGCCATATTGAATGGTGAAGGAATTAGTTGGCACAGCTTAGAAGAGTTGTGATTGTGATATGAGGTTATCTGGGGGGCCATGGCATTTTGCGGGTATATGTGACCCCTCTCCCCAAATCCTGTGTGTGAGATCAAAGAAAAGAGGTGTAATATGTACCTTCAGAAATCCAGTATGCCTCATTTCAGCACTGAGTTGTGTCACTAATGAGGAACAGTAGTCCCCTTGGAGACTGTCAGCAATTAGGCGATAGATGGGTGTAGTTTGTGGGATGAATGAAGGATAAGTAAAAGCAAGGTGTTTGATGGATTTGTGTGCACAAGGGTGAAGGGGGAGTAAAAGTGGTTGAAGAAGTTGTAAAATCTAGTAGATGTGGTGTTCTTTCTGTGGAGTACGCTAAGTACAAGAGCATAGGAAACTCCTGTTCCTTACAGGGCAAAGGCAGACTATGAGTGTGTGTGTTATGGACTTACTGGGAAATGGCTCAAAGACAACAGAGTTAACACTTCATGGGCTTGTACCTTAACTCTGTGTTTCCTAGTTTTCACTAGTTTGACTTTTGCTGAACTCAACGCTCTGGAAAGACACGAGCTATAGACAGATATCCTGACCTCTGAGTTAACTAAGATTTTTTCCCATTTAATTGCCCAGTGTTTTTAACAGCATGAGAAATATTGTTAGAAGAAGTTAGCAGTCATTTAGGCAGCTGTAATTACCAAACAGGTGTGTAGTTAATGACAGATTAATTACCTGTGGACCCATAATGATAATTATACCTAACTCTTAGATACGCTATCACTAGATCTCAAGAAGGAAAACATTTTTCCCTTTATAGTGATGGGGAAACTGAGGCATAGAAAGGCAAAGTGACTTGGCCAAAGTCACCCAAGCAAGCCAGTGACAAAACAAATAGTGCGCCCAGGTTTTCTGAGTCACAGTCCACTGTTCTCCCCATTGCTATGTGATTCCAAAGTGTTGTCTCTCTCTTACTGCGGCACACTTTCTTGCAATGGAATGGGAATAATGGTCATGCTTTGAAATGTTTGGAGTGTGTGGTTGCTAATAAAGCCAGTGAGAGAAATCTCAGATACGGTCTGATTCCCAAGAACTTTATAATGTTATTAAATGACAGCTACAATAACTTTAAGCATGTGAGGAAAGATCCCCCCAACCCCTACTATTCCCTGAAACACAGAACTAGAGCCCAGCAAATCTGCAGATTCCTGCTTTGTATCTGTGGATATTTGCATACATCCTGGTCTACCAGCAACTTACCCCCATATTCTTTTCCCAGTGTCCCCCACCTGAACTCCCACCCAACCCCATTTATCTCTCCCCTCATGATGCAGCCCCAAGCCCCTCTCAACCCATTCCTCCCACTCCTCCACCCCCAAAAATGCTCCCCTCCCCGTTAGCAAGCATTCACGTCTTTTTAAATGAAAAAAAAAATTACATTCCCCCAAAATTTAAAAAAAAAATCCAACAGACATTTTAACATTTGACACGTTCTGTCTCTTACCACATTTCCCAGAGGTCTGCCCATTTTGGGACTCAAACTGACGCTGGCAAGTTAGTAAAGTTCAAAGGCTTACTGCTTAACCCCTTGAGTAATCTATCTGCTGTGAAAGTTTTAAGGTAACAGACCCTGTTGGCTTCTCTGTCTGCACATACTCAGTGTAATCCATCTGGTACATGGGCCTTAAGACTTCTGGACAGCATGCTTAAAAAGAACCAAACTCTTTGGCTACTAACATTGAAATCTGACTCCCCACAAAGGGCTAGTGGATGCCATATACTTTGTTGGCATAACACTCAAGTGTTTGAGACCTGATGTGATGATCTCAGCCCTGGTTTGATCTCTGTAAGAGGGAAAAATTCAAATATTTGTGCCATTTTTGCTAATTTATGATGGCATTCCATGCACAGTCAAACTTACTGTTTTAGTTCTTCTTTGAAGAGTTCTAAATTGCTCTTTTTCTTTTCTTTCTCCCCCTTCTTCAAAGGCTAAAATAAAGGATACATCAGCCAATATTTCAGAACACCACACAATGAATGGTTTGTCAAAGAAACGTTTGTGACACCTGTATTTTAGATCATTTCCAATCCATAATGTCTTTGGTCTACAGGTTTCCTAATGACTGAATCACAGACAAAAAAATCCTCCTTTAAAAACATTAAGGCTGAGCCCTCTGAACACAGAGTCAGGAAATACAAAAGTTAAAGTTGAATGTAAACCTTAACTCTGTTTTCATGCTTATACATTACGATGCAACCTTTAATTGTGTTCTCATGCTCAAACATTCTCTTTACTACTTAAGATAGAATTACAAGATGTTAAATGTCTTTGTCAGTCTTAACACTTATTTTAATCACAAAAGTTGACTACATCCTTAGTGACAAAGGGCAAGTCTTCACTACAGTGCTACATCGGCAGTAACATTTTTACAGCAACGTGACAGTGAAGGACTCAGGGGGAGGAGTAAGATGCACTCAAGAAGCGCAACTAAGTAGCTCTTTTGTGTAATTGAAAATCTTTGCACACTGTGAAATATCTTCTATGTTGTCCATTAATATCCGACTCTACTATCTAAATCCATAAATTGTTTTATGTTTGGAGTGAGTTTGCATTAATATCACTTGTTACTACTAATATCACTAGCACACAATGTTATAGATGCTTCACACATATCTAAAGATTGTAGAAAGAATTCTATTTAGGAAACATGATTAAGTAGTTAAAGACCATCATAACGAATTGACACAGAAACAGCATTAAGTCTGCAGGTTAAACCTTAACTTTCACATATTCTGACTTGAGTGTTCAGTATTGCACAGTCTTAATGTGCCCCTAACAGTATTTGTATTTTTTTCCAGTTTTTTTTTTTAAAAGCAAAACAAAATCAAACTAACAATGTATATGCAAACTGACAGAAGAGAGAAAAATGAAAGAGAAAGTAAGTGCTTCATCTTAGAAGACTTGCAAGTCAAGCAGGCTATTGGTCATAACTCAAAGAGCTGAAGGATTTTGCTTAAGCTTCAAAAAAAATCACCTTAAGACAGAGACCAAGCATGGAAACCATAGATCAGTCCAAAAGATAAAAGTTTCTTAAAGTTACACGCATCTGAAAACGGATGGTTAAAATGAAAACTGTTTTGAAACCTTCAGAATAGCTGGTGGTACCAACCATATATATCTTCAATAGTGACTGGGAACATTCTTTTAACATTCACCAAATACTAATTCATGATGAAGTTATCTTGATTAAAAAGAATAGTTGAGCATGTACAATATTTCTTCTGAACGAATTCAAGACAGAGCACCATTTTTAGAGAGCCATGGATACCAGTCTGCATACAGGACTAGTAGACCTTCACATTCTAATCTCTACAATGATTTACTATATGGTTTGGCAAATCACTTAATATCCATGTCTTGGTTCCTCTGATATGAAAAATGGGGATAAAACCACTCTAAGTAGTTAATGTGTATAAGTGCTTTGAAGAGGGATTAAACAGGTAGTAATATTTTGAAAAGAATAACTTACAGGCTTTTTGGTTTCTATCATTAGAAGGGATGGAGGCTTCTCATTAGAGGATGGCTGATTTGGCGGATTTTTTTGATCTGCAAATCGTGCTGAAGGTTTGTAGATTTTACCTCGTTTTTCATCTGTTTCATGTTCATCTGGATTTAAAAAAGGAACTCAGTTAACAGTTACTGCATAATAATGACCCAAAGAATCAGGTTTTTTGTATTTATTTCTGAAATTCTGTCTCCAACACAGAATCTAAAAAATTAGTTAGTTATTTATAAATCAAAATGAAATGCTGTAATAGTATCACACTCTGCAATTTAAATGTAATACTCAGGAAAAGCATGTGTAAAGTGTAGTTGGTTTAAAAAAAAAAGAAAAAAAAAAGAACACTTTCCTCTAAATATAAAAAAAGTGATAATTTATACAAACATCTCCGAAAAGCATAATGAAAAATTCTGGCAAGCAACATACTGCATTAAACACAAAATAAAATCCAAACCTAACCTTTTTCTTTGTAATTAATCAGACGTTGTGGGGGATAAAATATTCAAGTCTTACCTTTAGACGCGTTAACAATTCCTCCTCTTACAAATGTTTTCACTTTATTACCATCACTTCCTTCAAAGGCAGCAAGGAATTCTTCATAAATTTCTGCAGCTGCCTTCTCATCCTCCTACACACCAAATGTTAAATTTGTTTACTATTTTTACAAACAGCATCCATGAGACATCTAACCTTAAGTAGCCATACAGCTTTCCTTTTTGTTTTCTAGAGGTCATGATACTTGTCCTAATTCAGCGTAAGGTTCAGTTTCAGACAAGACAATATTTCAGAGCAGGAATGTGGAAAGAATGAACAACACAAGAACTAGAGACAAACAGTTTTGTATAGTCAAATATGATTACTCATTTAATAAATGTAGAGTTGATTTTTTTTTAATGATTTATAATTTCAAAGGTAAAAAGAAGATGGCAAACACAAAAACACGACGAAGACCTTAGATTCTGCGCTAGTCTGTGTGTTGCAAAAAAATATTTAGTGTATACTATGAGAGTCAAATTGTGTGTCTGGATGAAGTTAATAATGGGCTCAGTTTTAAATGGTGTGTTTCACAAATGACAAATTAATAAAAATAAGTGAGATAGCAAATTAAATTAAACACCATTGCATTGCCTTACATTAGGATTTTCAAAGGAGTCTTGGGAGGGTAGGAAGCTAGATCCCACTGAAAATTCAGAGAAAGTTGAGAACTTAACTTGTTTAGGCTCTTTGAAAACCCCCAACTTTAATTAGCTGAGTTGACATCACACAAGCTAAAGCAAGAAGTTATAATATATTGAAACATGTTAAAGGCCTTTACTAAAATTCCAAATTTCAAGATGTTCTTAAGCCATTTTACATCTGATATGTGCATTTCTGCACCAAACCATATTTAACATAAATTTACTGTGTTCCCAAGATAAAAATCTCTAGTTTGAAAATAAAATCTATTTTGTAGAATAGAACATTTTCAGCACTGAAATATCTAAACAGAACAGTGCCACTGATTCTCTTGGTAGAAATTAAAATAAAATAATATACAACATAAAACCACACAACAGAAAAGTCACCTGAGGCGATAGCAGGTCAAAGGGAGGGACTGATTTTACAGTCCAGTGACTGTTGTGACATTCAGTCTGTCATAACCCAAAGCTTTCAGGAAAGCCACAGAATCTGAGCTCTCATTTAGACTTAACCTGGCTTTTTTCCCATTTCAAAGGCAGACCTCTGTGCGCCCCAATACAATTGGCAGCAAATGTTTTAAAAATTACCACATGAAATAAATTAGTACAGTTACAGTATTATTTATTTAAATTTTTAAAAAGTTAAGTTACAACTAATTCTCTGAAACAGAATTTCTATTTTCACTGCCAGTTCTTTGTTTGGATAAGTAAATGGCAAGATAATTTCATATATAAAAGAAGAAAAAAAAACCTTGTCTATTTACCATTACCTTCTTTTTTAACTCCTCTTGTTCCTTCTTACTTAAAGTCCTCTTGGCAGCACTCATTTTGCCAATACTGAATGCTTTAAGTTTGTTTTCCAAAAGAGGCTACAAAAGGAACAGAAAACAAAATGTTTAGAGAAGTAATTTTTAAATGCATTTCATCATTTGAATCTAACATCCAAAGTAACATTTTACCTGAAAGGACTCACCCAATCTGCTGATTTAGTTACTTGGAAAAAAACTGAAGTCCTCCTCGACTTGTCTCTCAGGACAGGTAGTTTTCCAACAGCAACACAATTTTGAAATATTTTGATAATTTAAAGCTATTCCGCAATAGCTTATGGAGGAAGCATTTAACGTCCAAACTTAGATGAGCTAGATTGGTGGTCTTGTGGTATGTTCTGCGCTAACCTGTGGGAAACCTAACAAAGTCTGTGAGCCCAGTACATGTGTCAGCAGAAGCTGACACTGCTGAAGATGCCTAGTTGCTTAAACCTGGAGAACAATATGCTCCATAACTCAGAGGCAACCCCTGCAGTCATTTAAGAAATAAGGACAGGCACTGAAAAGAGCTGCAGCTAATTAAATTCTCCTGGCCAGAAGAATATTTTGTGATCCTAGCCAGTTGTGATGGAGGATTTTAATAGAAATAAAATTAAAGGAGTATTGAAGAATTTCAATATATGTTTTTGCTGTGGGATGATACAGAGGAAAGTTATATTCTTGA
This sequence comes from Lepidochelys kempii, assembly GCF_965140285.1. NCBI lineage: Eukaryota > Metazoa > Chordata > Testudines > Cheloniidae > Lepidochelys > Lepidochelys kempii. Next base: position 32,064,332 of record NC_136388.1, read on the forward strand.
GCCTTTTCAGCCCCAGGGCAATTAAAACCTTCATTCCCCAATATCGCATTCTCCTTGACTCTCCCAATTTCATCTCTCCCCCATAAGACTATCAAAGAAGGAAGATCACATAGCAAAATTACACCTGCATACTGAAATAGTAATAACTCATCATCTGCAGGATTCTCCTGCTTCGCTGACTGAAGATAGATAGTAAGGCATTGAGAAGGAGGACAACTTCTCCAAGAAATGGGCAGTAGGGAGGTTTGGCAAGGGAAGAAGAGACAAGGCAGCAAACTTATTTTGAAATTCCAATAGTCAAAAGACAGTAGAAATTAATCTCAATTTTTAAATAATTTAACTTATTTGTTATTGAAACTATGAATCAATATGGGAATAAGGAAAACATCCCCAGTAGTCACCAGAACATCTCTACATATAGTATGACACTTCACCCCCTCCAAAATATTTTTGAAGCCCTACCACAGCTATCAACTCATTTATACACAATGATGCTAACGACTGCTATCTCAGCAACACATAACCTCTTTAAATAACAGGTCCCACACTTTGTGAGAAGTTAAAGTGAGTAAGCTGAACAACTTAGTCATGATACCAAAGAGATTTCAAAATCAGCTGCAAAAAAAATAAATGTTAGCTTTGGAAAAACTTCGGTCTGGAATGGAATTTCTATCAGAAATGTCAATGCCTTAGTCATTTAACACCACTTCTAATAGAAGTTTCCTACTCAAAGCCATTTTTACACAACATGAAAATAGCACTGTAGGAAGCTATTGCTTGAAATAACTTGAGCTACAATACTTGCTTGGTGTCCATACATGCACCGCCCTAGATGTGTGACAAGAACAGAGTCCAACAATTGGAACGAGAGAATAAGAAGGCCAAAGGCTCACTGCTCTTGAACACTGAGAAGTTTGGCCTGGGGAGTGAAGTAGCTCACTCATCTTAAAGCAGTTTTGTGCCCTTATGATTCCCAGGAAAACTTTCCAAATGTGAACGAATACAGTGTTGTCAGCAGACTTGGAAAAAATAATTCCCCAAGCAGCATGAAATTAACAAGGTTCTAGACTGTTTCACTGCTGGAATACAAAATCCTGTAAGCAGCTACAAAATTGACAAGAATTATATACTGCTTAGAAAAACTATAAAAAGAGCCAGGTACTTGAAAATTTTTGGGGAATACCCCCCATCCAAAAAAATAGAGGTTGCCAGGAAGAGGAGAGTAATTGAGACAGAAGGAGGGAGGAGAAAGCTTCCATTTAAATAGTCAGGTTGGAGCATGGAGGGAAGAGAAATGTCCCCATTTACAAATGCCTTGCTAACTAGAGGCTGATACAAAGGATGGAAAGCCCAAGCAAGATCCAGGATCAATGCTCTGTTAGCACCTTCTTCCTTCCTAGAGGCTTGGGGTGGATAAAGGATTTCTCACCACGGCACTGTCTTCAGAGCTTGCTGATGCACCCCTCATCTTTTTTGTGGGCATATGGCTAGCAAGCTTATTAACAAGTTTTCCCATTTCTGCTGGGGAGCAAGTGTTCAGCAAAGGCAAAACTGAGCTGGTGAAGTCTACAGTGATTTCTCCCCTGTGAGGGAAGGAAGCCACAAGTATTGGCTTGTGACCATACCTGGTACACCATCCTGCATACAAAACTAGACTGAAACTGTGAATGTAAAGTGTTCCATTATCAGCTTCAAAATTGCTTGTAAATCATCAACATTGTAGGTTTTTTTTTTGTTTTTTTTTTACTTTTGTTAAGCTATGCACTGATTCAGCTTTGAAGTGCAGTGGTAGTCTAAAAAGCAACCATAAGTAGGATCGGGGGCTCCACAGGCTTACTGTCTCAACTTTCAGAGCAAACCACAAAAAAAAAATTTTTAAATAAAGGAAAAGGATATTTTTGTAACTACCGGGCCTGTAAATTCAACCTGAAATTGAACTCAAACTAGGTCTTTCTAACTCGTACAAAGGCTCTGCACCAGGATTGAGGGAGGGAGGCCACCTCAAAGACTAACGCCATGCTTGTTGTAATGAAGCTGCTTACATCCTGTCATTAAACAATAATGCTGGTGATTTATATGCAATTTTGCAGCTGATAACAGAACACCTAACATACACAGACTGAAATTTTGAAAAAATCCTGTGCGCAAACTAAGCTTGGTGCTGTGTTTCAGAGCTCTATTTCCCAGGCACCTGAGAAAGAATTCTTTGCAGTAACTCAGAGCCCTCCCCATCCAGTGTACCCAACCCTGGCCATTGAATATATTGGCTGATCATTTGTGTGTTGGCTCAGAAGCTGGTGTACCTATCAATTTACCAGCTATATAACGGTGATAAATAAGAAATCATCAGAAGAAGGCAAAAAAAATTTTTTTAAAGCAAGAACAAGTAACCTAACCAGTCGATTTTGTAGAAATCTGCTCTACTAGGCATTCTAAAAAGCAGAGGTTTAAATTAGAAAACAATAGTTCACACACCAGATCACTTAAAAGATCACTTAATTTAGCAGGCAAGGAGCTACACTTTGTCTAACACTGAAGAAATTGTTCAACTATATATACTCTCTTTACAACTAGTTTATTCAAACATCTATTGCCGTTGCAAAGAATATTATATACAGCTCTTCTAATATTGGTATTTATTATGAAGGAAAGGATCTTGTTCTAGTATTCTACCCCTTTCTGGCAAGAAAGAGGTGAGGGGAAGACAAATTCTCTAGTACCATCATTAAGCAATTATTGTTTTCAAAGTTATTTAAGAATATTCTGAAGTGCTAAAATGAGGAGTGTCATATCTCGGAAACGTGCAAATGGATTACGCTAAAAACCCAAGAGGCAGACACACATGCATGAGACTCGAAAGCAAGGTTAAAATAATTCTGTGAATCATTTACTAATGAATATTGATAGTTTATATTATTACCTAGCAGTGGGGGCTGACTGTGGCAAAATAGGTGAAGTATTCTTTGCAATCTAATAGCTATATTCTTTAGGACTTACGTGACTATCGGCAGATCCAGTTGTTTGTACCGCATCTGGCAGTCTGACCTGCAAATGATGGGGAAAAAAGTCACTTAGGAATATACTAGCAGCATTTACTGATAAGCAAAAGACATTGGCCCTTTCAGATGCAGCTGTTGGGCTTCCATTCTCATTTCCACCAGTATCCTGGCATGCATCTTTACCCTCATATATTTAAGATTTTTTTTTAAATATTTGAGCAACACAACTGGTATACTCAATGTGGGTTGATATAGAAAAAAGGCTCTTGCCCTTATCCATGAACATCTCAATTCAGCTCTCTGGATTTCACAAACTCATCACTTCCACCAGGATTCAGGAAGGGAGGGAGGCCATCTTAAACACTAATTCCAGGCCTGTTGCATTGATCCTGCTTAGACACTGTCAACATGAAGTGCCTTCAAAGATAATGTTATTTGCTTCATTACATTTGTCTTAAGCTATAAAATTAGTTACTAAATTTGATTTGTTGATCTTATACTTCTGGGGGAATTCTGCGTGAAAATGTAAAAATTCTGCACACAATATTTTAAAATTCTACAAAATTCTACATATTTTATCTGTCAAAATAACGCAACATAATCATGCCAGTTTCAATTATTTTGGTAATTTATTTAGAATACAGTACAATGGCTAGAGAATGGGAGTGGGGTGCACTGGAGGAAATCCCCAAACTCCCTTTGTCTAATAGTAATATTGCTAGGTTTGACCCTTTATTTCTATTTATTAGTCAACAAATATATGCAGCCATATGCTAAGTGTTACATCATAGGCAATTGAAGAGCAAGTGAGGGCTGGGAAATCACACTCACTATTTATGCTGGCTATTGACCATCTCCAAAAAGGACAGCACCGAACAGGTAATGGAGCACATTTTGAAAGGAATTTTTTTCAGTCCAAAAATTTAGACCAGTTCTAATCACTAAATCACCATATGCATTTGTCCTTCACACAACTCTGGCAATGTAAAGGAGCCTTAAAACTTTTACACCTGTGTTATACTCCTGGGGGAATTCACAGAGACAATGGGAACAATTCACTAAGCAGGAAGGCTGCTACATTCTGCTCTGCCCCACACCTATCTCCTCAGAAACACCCCAAAGCCACACCTCTCCATGCCGAGTGTGCCACAATAGTGAGCAAGAGAGACAGAGCGTCTCTCTTTCTTGCAAGTCTGCAGAGCTCCCACCCTCCACCAAGTCCCAGCAGTGATTTACATCTCTAACAGCTGCTCCAGGCACCCAAACCAACAGGCCTGCAATGCCAGGGAGGGTGACCACTCTTGCGGGCTTCCCTTTGCTTCCCTGGCAAAAGTCCCCCCCCCCCCCCAGAAATATGCAGGGGATACGAATTCTGTGCATGCAGAATTCCCCCAGGAGTAATATTAGTACAAGTTATTACTACGTTGTGATTAACCAGATCTGGATGGAATTAATCTTAACCTCTCCAACCCAATGAAGTTAACCCCTACTAGTGACACACATAGTAGCTGACATCAAATTTTATTTTAAATTAAACTTTAAATGTATTTCATGTAATTGATATTAGCTTGATGAATAAATTTTGTTAAAAAGTAAAGATCATGTTGCTTTTCTCTGAATAGTAAATTTAGTATTTTTAAAAGATATGCTTGTTTCTACTTCTTTCTTGCTATCTTTTCTAATATTAGCCTTTAACCTCATAGCTGGTAGACGTTAGTAACCTTTATTTTGCAGAGAATGTTTTCACTTGAACACTGAGGGGTCTGTATGTATATAGGACAGCTATATCCGCAAAAGAGAAGGATATCAATTACCAAATAAGACAGAAAGAAAACTGTAATGCATTTGAAAACATCTCTAACACCATAAACATGGTAAAACTAAGTATACAAGAGGTAATCCTCTTATTATAGTAATCCACAAGCCTGCAGCTGCTAGAACTACAATTTTCCAAAAAAGAAACGAGGATTAAAGCAACCATTTTGCACCCAGAAGTACAATACTTGTAGGGAATTTATACAGGAGCCTAAGGACATCTAGACCAAATCTTAAGTTTGTTTCCTACTATATTCCAATAAGTAAATTAAGCTGTTTTATTAAGCATAATATAGGAGATTGAGAAATTACCCTTTGGAGGGCTGTATCTGTTCATTAGTACATAACTTATTCAACAACAGTGGGGATATGTATAATGTGAAATTTCATCTATGTTACCTAAGGGATATAGGACAGCATATTGGATAAAAATCTTTGGTGAATGTGGAACATCCCAGATTGGACACAGCATTTGAAACTCACGTACAGAATGCATAAAAGCACAACGTTCTCTATTTTATCCCACCAGTGCGCCATTCCAGAAATTTTGGGGGAAGGAGGGAGAGAAGAAAAGGGTCAATCTCAACATCAATTCAATCTGTGCTGTCCGAGAACAAACAAGAGTATTAATTTTTCCGATGGTTTTTTATGCTGTAGAACTAGAATGAGACCAACAAGATAGATTACACTGATCTCCAAAAATCCAACAGGTAGCAATAATTTTTAATCATTGCCAACTAGGGACAAATTCAAGCAAGTAATCCAAGAGTTAGAAAAGTCATGGCCTGGATTCATACCCTGCAAACTACTATTTAAAGCTGTTCAGGCAGTGCATAGAAACTCCTTCAGATCTATAGGCTGCTCTAATGTGCAAGGCAAGCATAGATAAGCCCAAAGAGTCCAGGAGCTGTAAAACTGGTTCCCAAATGGCACCCTCCCACAACCTGCTCTGACAAGTAGACCTCAGTGCAGAAGAAAATATGGCTCCATATAGCCTAGTACTGGGAAACCAGAAATTGATAGGAAAGGACAAAAACATGCATCCATTCTACTTGCTCAAGGTTTTGCAACACATTATAATCTATTGGCATTCTTGTGATTATTTTACAATTTTATCATTGACGTTTTGGAAGGAGATTTGGTTTGGGGCATTTTAAGTTGTGGGGAGTATTTTTTTAATTTTTCAAAAAAGTTTATCTTTAGACAAACATTCTAATACTTTCGCATGAAATTAATCACTTAATTCACCTATCCAATCATTTTATGGCTATATTCAATTCAGAAGTATGAAATCACATAGCAAAATGGCTCACTTGAAGAATTTGCAAACTTAGTGAAAAATATCTTGCTGTCTGAGAGTTAAACCTCAGAAAGATTATTTAAGGATTGTAATGTAGAGTTGCAATTTACAGCTCTACTTTTAGACATTAGCTTGATTTACTTCTCCCTTCCCACCACTTCACTCCTTTTTATGAATAAGTATATTGAAGTATAACAGAATGCATATTCAATTAAAGTATAAAGTCTGTGTGATATGATCATTAGGTGACAAAATGTTTTTAACCAAGCTATATTGTTTAAATACAGATTCCTTGGGCCTCTGTTTAAACAGAAGCCATATCCAGACATACTATTATAATATATTCCTGGGAGAATTCTGCACCACTGCACAGGCACAGAATTCATAGATTCATAGATATTTAGGCCAGAAGGGACCATTATGATCATCTAGTCTGACCTCCTGCACAATGCAGGCCACAGAATTTCACCCACCACTCCTAAAAAAGACCTCACACCTATATCTGTGCTATTGAAGTCCTCAAATTGTAGTTTGAAGACCTCAAGGAGCAGAGAATCCTCCAGCAAGTGACCCGTGCCCCATGCTACAGAGGAAGGCGAAAAACCTCCAGGGCCTTCCAATCTGCCCTGGAGGAAAATTCCTTCCCGACCCCAAATATGGCGATCAGCTAAACCCTGAGCATATGGGCAAGATTCATCAGCCAGATACTACAGAAAATTCTTTCCCGGTAACTTGGATCTTACCCCATTTAAAAACCCATCACAGGCCATTGGTCCTATTTACCATGAATATTTAATTACCAAAACCATGTTATCCCATCATACCATCTCCTCCATAAACTTATCGAGTTTAATCTTAAAGCCAGATACATCTTTTGCCCCCACTACTTCCCTCGGAAGGCTATTCCAAAACTTCACTCCTCTGATGGTTTGAAACCTTCGTCTAATTTCTAATCTAAATTTCCTAGTGGCCAGTTTATATCCATTTGTTCTTGTGTCCACATTGGTACTGAGTTTAAATAATTCCTCTCCCTCTCTGGTATTTATCCCTCTGATATATTTATAGAGAGCAATCATATCTCCCCTCAACCTTCTTTTAGTTAGGCTAAACAAGCCAAGCTCCCTGAGTCTCCTTTCATAAGACAAGTTTTCCATTCCTCGGATCATCCTAGTAGCCCTTCTCTGTACCTGTTCCAGTTTGAATTCATCCTTCTTAAACATGGGAGACCAGAACTGCACACAGTATTCCAGGTGAGGTCTCACCAGTGCCTTATATAACGGTACTAAAACCTCCTTATCCCTACTGGAAATACCTCTCCTGATGCATCCCAAGACGACATTAGCTTTTTTCACAGCCATATCACATTGGCAGCTCATAGTCATCCTATGATCAACCAATACTCCAAGGTCCTTTTCCTCCTCCGTTACTTCTAGTTGATGCGTCCCTAGCTTATAACTAAAATTCTTGTTATTAATCCCTAAATGCATGACCTTACACTTCTCACTATTAAATTTCATCTTATTCCTATTACTCCAGTTTACAAGGTCATCCAGATCCTCCTGTAGGGTATCCCTGTCCTTCTCTAAATTAGCAATACCTCCCAGCTTTGTATCATCTGCAAACTTTATTAGCACACTCCCACTTTTTGTGCCGAGGTCAGTAATAAAAAGATTAAATAAGATTGGTCCCAAAACTGATCCTTGAGGAACTCCACTGGTAACCTCCCTCCAACTTGACAGTTCACCTTTCAGTAGGACCCGTTGTAGTCTCCCCTTTAACCAATTCCCTATCCACCTTTCAATTTTCCTATTGATGCCCATCTTATCCAATTTAACTAATAATTCCCCATGTGGCACAGTATCAAACGCCTTACTAAAATCTAAGTAAATTAGATCCACTGCGTTTCCTTTATCTAAAAAATCTGTTACTCTCTCAAAGAAGGAGATCAGGTTGGTTTGGCACGATCTACCTTTTGTAAAACCATGTTGTATTTTGTCCCATTTACCATTGACTTCAATGTCCTTAACTACCTTCTCCTTCAAAATTTTTTCCAAGACCTTGCATACTACAGATGTCAAACTAACAGGCCTATAATTACTTGGATCACTTTTTTTCCCTTTCTTAAAAATAGGAACTATGTTAGCAATTCTCCAATCATACGGTACAACCCCTGAGTTTACAGATTCATTAAAAATTCTTGCTAATGGGCTTGCAATTTCTTGTGCCAATTCTTTTAATACTCTTGGATGAAGATTATCTGGGCCCCCCGATTTAGTCCCATTAAGCTGTTTGAGTTTCGCTTCTACCTCAGATGTCTACCTCCATATCCTCATTCCCATTTATCATGCTACCATTATCCCTAAGATCCTCTTTAGTCTTATTAAAGACTGAGGCAAAGTATTTGTTTAGATATTGGGCCATGCCTAGATTATCCCTGACCTCCACTCCATCCTCAGTTTTTAGCGGTCCCACTTCTTCTTTCTTTGTTTTCTTCCTATTTATATGACTATAGAACCTTTTACTATTGGTTTTAATTCTCTTTGCAAGGTCCAACTCTACTTGACTTTTAGCCTGTCTCACTTTATCCCTACATATTCTGACCTCAATAAGGTAGCTTTCCTTACTGATCCCTCCCTTCTTCCACTCCCTATATGCTTTCTGCTTTTTCTTAATTACCTCTCTAAGATGCTTGCTCATCCAGCTTGGTCTACAACTCCTGCCTATGAATTTTTTCCCCTTTCTTGGGATGCAGGCTTCCGATAGCTTCTGCAGCTTTAATTTAAAATAATCCCAGGCCTCCTCTACCTTTAAACCCATAAATTCTTCAGTCCAATCCACTTCCCTAACTAATTTCCTTAATTTTTGAAAGTCAGCCCTTTTGAAATCAAAAACCCTAGTTGCAGATTTATTTTTGTTAATCCTTCCATTCAGTTTGAACTGAATCATTAGCTCATGATCACTTGAGCCAAGATTATCCCCTACAACCATTTCCTCTATGAGGTCCTCATTACTCACCAAGACCAAATCTAAAATGGCATCCCCTCTAGTCGGTTCAGCAACTACTTGTTCATGTGCCATGCAGAATTTTTTTTTCCCCCTGTAGAAAATACATTCTGCCGGAAAGGTGTTGCAGTTACTCCTTTCACCCACCATGGGCCACTATGGCACCAGAACAGAGAGCAGCTGCTCTCCGGTGGGAGAAGCCCCAGCTAGGAATAGGGAAGAGAAAGAAGCTGCTTTCTGCACAGCGCCTGCCAGTGGGGCCAGGTTAGGAGGCATGGGATATGGGGTGATAGACAGCACGGGGCACATGGGGGGGGTCACAGACAGATTCAGAAAGGCTATGGGGGGGGGAGACTGGGGCAGAGGCTGAGTGGGGGTGCAGGGCCACATGGGGACAGGGAGAGGAGTGTGCAGGCACAAATGAAGGGAAGAGGTGGCTGAGTGGGGGTGGAGGGCCACATAGGAGTTGGGGGTAGCTGAGTGGGGGCACAGGGACACATGGGAACGGGGGAAGGTCTTCAGGGACATATAGGGGAAGGGGTGGCTGAGTGGGGTGCATAGCCACATAGGGATGGGAGAAGGGGATGCAGGGACACATGAGGATGGGGCAGATGTGTCTGATTGAATGAGAGGGTTGGGGTCATCCAGGGTCTACATGGTGGAGGCTCCCTAACAATCCCTCTCTGCCCAAAAAAACCCTGTTCCATACTTCTCCCACCCACACCCAACCACCTCTTAAGTCCATACCCAGGCTCCATCCCAGCAATTACTTCCCTCTCCCTCAGCTCCTCCATTACCCCTGACTCCCCCAAGTCTTTGCACAGCTTCTGAGGGATGCAGGAAACCTGTACTGTTACAGGCATACTTGCTGACAGGTATTTTGAAAAAAAATTACCAAATTAATTGAAATTGGCATGATTATAGTGTGTTATTTTGACAAATAAAATATGCAGAATTTTGCAGAATCTTAAATATTGTGCACAAAAATTTTAATTTTTTGGCACAAAATTCCCCCAGGAGTATAGACTATTAGCTATGTTCTTCCCAGAACATAGAGCCAGGAAGTTATCTGATTCAACCTGTAGTAACATTGAGAAGATGAGCCTGAAAATCCAAGATAAAGTTTACCTTCAAGCTACAGACGAAGTGGCACCTTTTCCATAAACACACTTTATAAACCTCAACCTACCTCTCTCATTCAATAAATACTATCTATAATAAATCAAATATTAATGTTTATAGTGAACTATAACCTGCCTAGTAATTACTTTTGTTATTAAAAACTGGCAAACTCAATTCAAACTGATACAAACTAATTTTACCCCATTAACAAAATGAAGATGACTCAGTCCATGCAGTTTTACACTGGTGCTTATGTAATATCTATATTTACTTGGCTTTTATTGTCACTCAACATATCATACTGAAAATCAGAATGATAATTCAGTGCTTTACAGAAAGGCAAAAGGCAATTTGCAGAGTTATCTTTTTAGACAAGTAACAGAATTAGAATCCCCTACTCACCTTTCACTGAAATTCTAGTTATCTAAAAAAGACTGTGAAGAAAGGTTTGCTAGTATGTGCAACAGATAGGCCTTGCCAAAGACAGATGGTTTTTGGCAACAAGTTCTTAAGCTTTGCTAGCTTTTAGTTCATGGCTGAACAAAACAATGTCTCTTTTTAAGTGATCCTTATGTAAAAGCAATTATACTTAAAGATATCCAATTTATTATTAAATAAATTAAATAAACTAATGCATACATGACAAAACATGAAGACCAGTACATATACATATGGTCTCATCATAAATAGGGTACTTAGTTTAGAAGAGGTTCCTTATTAAACCTTTCTTAACAGTGGCTGAAAAAGTTCAATTTTCCCTTCTCAACGAGTAAGATCCTTAATTTTAGATGATTATTGTTAATCGAAAACATTTTTAGAGAGATGCCACAGAATAGAAAAAAGTGCAAATTACATTAAATACATATGTTCCAGAAATCTCCACTACTACAGGAGGATCCTCTGTAACTTATGGCTGTTTCATACAACATTTATGTTTAAATTGAAATTAAAAGTAAAATGTAGAGATAACTAAAAATTTGGTAATTCTTTAAATTTCCTCAATACACCTCTACCCCGATATAACGCTGTCCTCGGGAGCCAAAAAAATCTTACCACGTTATAGGTGAAACTGCATTTTATCGAACATACTTTGATCCACCGGAGCGTGCAGCCCCACCCCCCACCCCCAGAGCGCTGCTTTACCATGTTATATCCAAATTTGTGTTCTATCAGGTCACGTTATATGGAGGTAGAGGTGTCTTAGCTACTGAGCATTAACAGACTTCTTTGTTGTAAGAAATTTGTCTTTTAAACATGTCATATTAAGAAAATGTTATTCCTCATCAATCCAGATTGGAACAATGCAGGCACCAGTAGTCTAAGAAATACTTTGCTACGATTATGGCCAGTTTCCAATTGACCAAGATATTAGCACTTACATCTGCAAGCACTGTGTAGCTTTAAGGAAACCACCTCCATTTTTAACACCACCAAATCCATTTAAGATAAATGTTGGACAGAGCTTCAAGAACTGAACTAAATAAAGGGCTGGTCTACACTAGAAAATAAGCGCTAGGTCGATGGAAGAATTCTTCTGATGACTTAGCTATCACCTCTTGGGGAGGTGGATTACCATCACCAATGGGAGAACTCCAAGTTTCATGTGGAGACAAGTCCAAAGCCACAAAAGCCAAGGATACAATGCCCACAAGGAGATACAAAGTGCCGCCAGGCTTCAAAAATTGAAAACAATAACTGTGTCACCTCCCATCCTCCATACAATTCTATCTTCACATTCCTCACTTCACCTGCACCAACAGGTCTTACTTTCACTACTGAGGTAACACAAGGCACAGCTCAAGCATAGTGGTGGTAGTAACACCAGTTCACTGGCGCAACTGGGAATATAGGTGTAAATTAAAAAGCCACACTTCTTTTCTGAAAACACTTTTTCCTCCTTTCCAATTACCAACTTCAAACCTTTTTTCCATATCCCATTATGATGTGTTACACTAGTGCCTAAGGGCCCCAATCTACAACCAGAGACACACTGTTCTAGGCCCTACACAAATGTAATAAAAAAAGACAGTCCCTGCCTCGGAGTGACAAGCTAGGTGTATGACAAGACAGGAGTGGATGAAAGACAAATGGCAGGGATGATTTGGTTACCACACATTAAAATGAGCATATTTTGAAAAATAATAAGAGCACAGCAAAGCCTGAAACACCCGCCCTTCTCACTTGTTATGGGAAAACATGGAAGGCTTACACATAATTTGAAATTCTCCACCTTTTAAAGAAAATAATTTTCTAACCTTGATGTTTTGAAAATAACCTTCCAAACATGAACTGATGCAGTGTCGTCTTCCTGGGTCTACTGAAAATTCCAGTGCCTGGGCTGCTGGCCACAGCTGTCTTAAGCAGCGGAATTAAATTAACAAAACCCTTGTAAGTTCCTTACTAGAGGCACTGGAAAACTCTGAGCATCAGCAGAGGCAGGTACAGAGGCATATGATCCAGCATATTAAGCGTAACACTTAGGCTATGTCTACATAAGAAGTACATTACCAGTACAGGAACACCAATATACTATACAAGAAAACCATTCCTAGCATGAACACACCTATACTGGCAAAGCTGCATTTTATATCAGTATAGTAACACTCTCATGCTTCCATGAGAGAAGCAAGCTGTACCAGTAAAAGTGAAGTTTTGCTAGTATAACTGCATCTACACTAGGAGCTTCTGTCAGCACAGCTATGTCAGTCAGCGATCACACCCGACTGACACAGCTGTGCTGACAGAAGCTTGTAGTATAGACATAGCCACTGTTGTAAAGTTATAGTGAATAATACTGTACACTATTTTTTGAGAGGTTTCAGAGTAGCAGCTGTGTTAGTCTGAGAGAGAGTGTGTGACAGGGTAGATTTGATTTAAATCACTAGTCAGGAAGCCTTGATTTAATCATGGATTTCTACAGAAAAGTGCATTCTTGTTGTTTGTTATAACCTTAATACATATTCTTCACAACTCAGAGATAGATGTAGATTATATACACTATATTATATACACTATACATTTTTAAGTGATTTATTCTGAAAACTTTTCAGATTAGTTTTACAGCTGTATCAGAAAATAAATGATTGTTTGGTTATTTTATTTACCAAAGGTAACTGAAGCAGATATTTATGAAGTCTTTGGGAGGTGAACTATCTCCAATTCAACAGGTTAATCATTAATATTTGGAGGATTTTCTTGCCATGCTATATTAGGAGAACATCACCAGACAGATATTTAAATTGTTTTAGTCAACTAAAACAACAATGTTATGTATTCTGGATTCTTTTCTTCAACAGCAAACATATAATATTTTAACAAAACAAGCATTTGAATTTAGTTAAACATTCAAGTTTTTTAAAATCAGGTTTGTTTTTGATAAAGTTGTTTTTAACTAAAATAGTTAAATGAAATATTTTTAAAAAAATCGACTGTCAGCCAGGTCAACATGAGAAACTTAAAATATTTACTTCTGCAACTAACTCAGTAGTCTTCACCTTCATTTTCCTGTTTGTTCATAATCTGGAAAAGAAAAACAAGCTTTTCTCCTTTTTCAGATCCCAAACGATTTCTCAACTTGGAATGAATTAGTCCAAAGGAAGAAAATATTCTTTCTACACCGGCAGAAATTACTGCTGTTGAAAGTGAGATCATCATGTCAACAGTCTCTGAATCCAAGTGCTTAAGTGACTTCCACCAGTTCACTGATGTGACTTTCTTTAAAACATTATCAGCAAACAGATATTTCTTGAATGGTTCCTATTCCCAAACTAGGTCTCTTTTACGGCCTGCTGCCATTGTAAGTTTTCCCTTCTAGTGAGAGAATGGTATGGTAGACCTCAAATCAATGAAAGCTATACTTAGGGTGACCAGACAGCAAGAGTGAAAAAACAGGACAGGGGCAGGGAAATAGGAGCCTATATAAGAAAAAAGCACCACGTATCAGGACTGTCCCTATACAATCGGGACATCTGGTCACCCTAGCTACACTCAGAAAGACCTCAAGACTTCTGGAATATACTGCTCAAACAGTTTCACTTTTGTTTCTACTGCCTGTCCCGCCCTTCTCACGTTTATCTCCAGATTTCTTCCCCTTGTCCAGATCTATTCCGCCCCCAACAATCTTCTGTTCATTGAACTTTCTGAAACTTTGCACTTTTAGAGAGGTAAAGGATTGACTTTGTGTACACAAATTTGCACAGGGACAATAGGGTTGCAGTGTGTTATTTCTCACCTTTATATATTATGTATTTTAAAACATTTTTGCTGTTAACAAAATGTGTTGTGTCTGGAAACATTAATCCACAGTTTGAGAACTGCAAAACTAAGCATCCCTAACGGTATAGCTAGAAAGATTAACCTAATAATCTACACAGAAGCCCCTGGAACCCCATAAAATTGGGTCCCTAATCCATGAACTATTGGAACTCATTTACAAAACTTTTCTTAAACATTATATGAATATAGAATCATAGAATATCAGGGTTGGAAGGGACCTCAGGAGGTCATCTAGTCCAACGCCCTGCTCAAAACAGGACCAATCCACAATTTTTGCCCCAGATCCCTAAATGGCCCCCTCAAGGATTGAACTCACAACCCTGGGTTTAGCAGGCCATTGCTCAAACCACTGAGTTATCCCCTCCCAATATAATGTCTCATACTATAGAATTAGAAATTATAATCCCTATTCCATGATGAGATATCTTTGAGCTATAATGTATCTTAATTAAAACTATCTTTAGATAGGTTCTTTCCTCAAAAAGCATTTTATCAAAAAAATCTGATTTAAATAAAAAAAATCCAATGTTTTTATTTATTTATTTTTTTAAATCATTGATTTTTATCCACCCTGGTATGTGATCACGTAACATTTGTAAATTTCCTAAAGGATTAAACATACAAGACAGAAGATGTAAAAAAAAAAAAAAAAAAAAACCTACCAAACAGAGGGGGTGCCATATTCCACCAACATATCCAACAGCAATGTGCTGGGAAAGAAACCAACCCTAAATACCAGGAAGGGTGATGGAATTTCTGCTAAGGTGCTGCTTGACAGGCTGTTTTGGACTCCAGCTTTTGTATCACATTACACTTATAGAAGTCTAATAAATGTGACACTCTAACCTCCTAAAGTTGTTCCCGGCTGCTGCAAAGGGGAAGAGTTTGCACTACTCTACCATTACAGCAGGATCTATTTTTCAAGTACAGTAACTCCTCACTGAACATTGTAGTTATGTTCTTAAAAAATGCAACTTTAAGAGAAAATGTTAAGCTAATCCAATTTCCCCATAAGAATTAATGTAAATAGGAGGGGTTAGGTTCCAGAGAAATTTTTTTTGCCAGACAAAAGATTTTAAAAATATACATACACGCAGAGTATAAGTTTTAAACAAACAATTTAATACTGTACACAGCAGTGATGATTGTGAAGGTTGGTTGAGGGAGTGAAGTCAGAGGGGTGGGATATTTCCCAGGGAATGCCTTATTGCTAAATGATGAACTAGCAGTTGGCTGAGTCTTCAAGGGGTAAACTCGTTGTTAATGTAGCCTCACACTCTAGAAGGCAGCAGAAATGGAGGGAGGGGAGACAGCATGGCAGACGGAGACAGAGCAGGAGGCTTAGGGAGCAGCTCCAAGGCAGAGGGCAGGAGCAGCACGTGGCAGTAGGGGGGAGGACAGCTGAACTACAGGCAACTGATAGCCTGCTAGGCAGCTGCTGCACAGGGAACTTAGGGGAGCGGGGAGCTGATGGGGGGCTTCCGACCCACCCTGGTTCCAAGCCCCCACCAGCTAGCTGCAAAGGGCTGCTCTTCCTGCAAGCAGTGGACAAAGCAGGTGGTTGCCAAACAACGTTATAAGGGAGCATTGCACAACTTTAAACGAGCGTGTTCCTAACTGATCAGCAATGTAACAATGAAACAACGTTAACCGGGACAACTTTAAGTGAGGAGTTACTGTACTACTCTTCCATGAATAACTCTAGTCCCTGCTTCTGCTGCTGCTCACAGCTTACCAAGTACCCCAAAGGAAACTGTCATTGCTTGTCATTTTTCTCATGGTTTAGTGTCTTTCCCTCTTCCACAGTGTCTGAGGCCATGTCTACATGAAAAAGTTAGGTTGATCCAATTACATCACCCAGAGGCATAAAAAAAATCTAACCTCCTGCAAAGATAGGGTTACCTACCATCTCTCAAGGAGATGAATTAACTACAATAGGAGAACCCCTCCTGTCACTCTAGTGCATGTCTCCACTGAAGTGATGCTGCACCTTTGCCACTGTAGCAATTTAAGTGTAGACACAGCCTGAGGGCATGGCTATACTTGCAGATGTAGAGCACTTTGAGTTAAACCAGCCTTCAGGAAGCACAATAGGGAAAGCGCTGCAGTCTGTCCACACTGACAGCTTCAAGCGCACTGGCATGGTCACATTTGCGGCTTCTCCACCCCCTCCCCAGCAAGCAGGAGGCTTAGGGAGCAGCTCCAAGGCAGAGGGCAGGAGCAGCACGTGGCAGTAGGGGGGAGGACAGCTGAACTACAGGCAACTGATAGCCTGCTAGGCAGCTGCTGCACAGGGAACTTAGGGGAGCGGGGAGCTGATGGGGGGCTTCCGACCCACCCTGGTTCCAAGCCCCCACCAGCTAGCTGCAAAGGGCTGCTCTTCCTGCAAGCAGTGGACAAAGCAGGTGGTTGCCAAACAACGTTATAAGGGAGCATTGCACAACTTTAAACGAGCGTGTTCCTAACTGATCAGCAATGTAACAATGAAACAACGTTAACCGGGACAACTTTAAGTGAGGAGTTACTGTACTACTCTTCCATGAATAACTCTAGTCCCTGCTTCTGCTGCTGCTCACAGCTTACCAAGTACCCCAAAGGAAACTGTCATTGCTTGTCATTTTTCTCATGGTTTAGTGTCTTTCCCTCTTCCACAGTGTCTGAGGCCATGTCTACATGAAAAAGTTAGGTTGATCCAATTACATCACCCAGAGGCATAAAAAAAATCTAACCTCCTGCAAAGATAGGGTTACCTACCATCTCTCAAGGAGATGAATTAACTACAATAGGAGAACCCCTCCTGTCACTCTAGTGCATGTCTCCACTGAAGTGATGCTGCACCTTTGCCACTGTAGCAATTTAAGTGTAGACACAGCCTGAGGGCATGGCTATACTTGCAGATGTAGAGCACTTTGAGTTAAACCAGCCTTCAGGAAGCACAATAGGGAAAGCGCTGCAGTCTGTCCACACTGACAGCTTCAAGCGCACTGGCATGGTCACATTTGCGGCTTGCAGCGGCATTGGGAGCGGTGCATTGTGGGCAGCTATCCCAGCATGCAAGTGGCTGCAACGTGCTTTTCAAATGGGGGGGGGGGTGGAGTGTGACAGGGAATGTGTTGTTTGTATGTGGGGGGCTGGGAGCACGTCAGCATGCCACCTTGTAAGCAGCAGACCCCTCCACCCCTCCCCATCCCCCCCACCCCCCTCTCACACACACAGCATTCCACACTAATGGCTTGCTTTGTCTCGGAGCAGATAAGCAGCCTGCTGTCAGAAACAGAGCTTTCAAAGGGCATATCCGCATTCCTACAGCGATTCAAAAACAATGACAAGAGTGGCCACTTGACTTAAGGGAATTATGGGACATTTCCGGAGGCTGATCAGAGCGCAGTAATGCAACACCTCGTTGCAGGGGTGCAGCAAACGTTATTCCACTTGCTGAGGTGGAGTACCAGCAACGCGGTGGCCGCAGAGTCAGAGCGCTCTACATGCCTTCCCAGTGTGGATGGGTAATGAGCTAGTGCGCCCGGGGCTCCTTTATTGCGCTGTAACTCGCAAGTGTAGCCAAGCCCTTAGTCTGCAAAAGGCTGTGTTTATCAATTGTGTTAGATTAAGTTAAGAGAACTTTTCAAATGTGTTACATTAACACTCATTAAGATATAGAGTAACAAGTCTGAAGGTGCTATCCAGTTGTGCTGTAGCCTAGAATAGGCCTTTTCAATCATAATAAGCTAACTTGATTGAAAAATACCCTTTTTTCGCCGCGAACGGAGGGCCTGCTGTTTTCCCCCCTCTCCGCTTGCATCCAAACAATTTTGTTCAAACTTTCAAAAAATAATTCAATGTAAAGCAGCGTCTAAACACTGAAAATGTTTGCCCTAAGTGTTAAAAAGATATAAACACCTGAAACAGGAGTTTAGAACTGAAATATTTTTACCACCTAAATTACAGAGGTGACTATCAATTCCACTATAAAAAGGTCAAAATTAAAAAAAAAAAAGTTCTATTCAATTACATCACTTAAAGACAGATATCTAAATATTGATACATTTTATAAGTGCTTGTACACAAATACTAGAAGTGTAAATACAAAGATGGATGAACTTGAATGCCTGATATTAAATGCAGATATTGATATAATAGGTATCATAGAAACCTGGTGGAATGATAATAACCAATGGGACATGGTAATACCAGCATATAAAATAAACGGGAATGGCAAAATAGCTCGCACTGTTGGGGGAGGACATTATATGTAAAAGAAAGTATAGAGTCAAATATAGCAAAAATCTGGAATTAATCAAACTACCATAGAATCTCTAAAAAGAGAAGGAGTACTTGTGGCGCCTTAGAGACTAACCAATTTATTTGAGCATAAGCTTTCGTGAGCTACAGCTCACTTCATCGGATGCATAAAGTGCATGATGAAGTGAGCTATAGCTCACGAAAGCTTATGCTCCAATAAATTGGTTAGTCTCTAAGGTGCCACAAGTACTCCTTTTCTTTTTGCGAATACAGACTAACACGGCTGCTACTCTGAAACCACAGAATCTCTATGGATAGAAATTCAGTGCTTGAATAATAAGAGTGCAGCAATAAGAACATACTACCAACCACCTGACTGAGATGGTGACAGTGACTGTGAAATGCTCAGAAAGAGGAGAGAGGCCACACATAGAGACCTGCAAATCTGCAGATATCTGCGGACCATTTTTGCAGATAGTGAATCAGATACAGATACAACCATGCATGGCTCTACTCACTGGTAGTACCTGGCCCGTGGTACCTGGCTTGCACAACCTGGGGGATGCAGTGCTCTTGGGGTCGGTGGCCAGCAGCCAGTCCAGCCGCTTCCTGTCCCGCAGCTCGGGCCTGTTGGGCAGCATCAGCGTCCCCACCATGGCCTGGCCCGGCAGCACTGGCTGCACTCCCAGTCCTGGGCCTGGCAGCTCCTGGGCAGCAGTGGCTGCCCCTAGCCAAAGGGATTGGAGCGAACAGGGACCCGGCACCCCACCCTACTGTGATGCAACCTGCACGGCTGCTGCCGTGTGCCATTGCTCACAAGCTCCCAGGAGCAGCACACAATGCGATGCCCATTCCCCATTCTGCGCCATCCCTTCTTCTCGAGACCCCACCCCCATGCTGCTCCTTACCCCCAGTCCCCACCCTGGCGCTGCCTCTTCCCTGCAAGACCCTGCCACCCACTTCCTTCCCCACATCCCCCTCCCCGGTCTCTAGCCGTTGTGAGACGGCTTGCTGGTGCAGATGCGGAGACCAGTAAAAGACAGCTAACAGATCATGGGTCGAATCGTGGGTTGATCCTGGCGGATGCGGATCAGGTGCGGATCCACATTTTTGTATCCGCGCAGGGTTCTAGCTACAAAAACAGAAAACCCAATAATAATGGGGGATTATAACTATCCCTATATTGACTAGGTACACATCACCTCAGGACAGGATGCAGAGATAAAATTTCTAGTCACCATTAATGACTGCTTCTTGGAGCAGCTAGTCCAGGAACCCACAAGGGGGAGGCCATTCCTGATTTAGTCCTAAATGGGGCAAGTATCTGGTCCAAGAGGTGTGTATAGCTGAACCCTCAGTAATAGCAACCATAGCGTAATTAAATGTAACATCCTTGTAGGGAGGAAAATAACAAAGAAACCCACCACAGTAGCATTTAACTCCAAAAAGGGAAACTACACAAAAATGAGAAAGCTAGTTAAATGGACATTAAAAGGAACAGTCACAAGTGTGAAATGCCCGCTAGCTGTATGAAAACTATTTAAAAACACGATTATAGAGGCTTAAACTATATATACACACCCCAAATGAAAAAAACCCACAGTAAGAGAATCTAAATAATGCCACCTTCACTAACCAACAGAGTAAAAGAGGCGGCTGCAGGTGTAAAGAGGTCAAATCCTACTGAGGAAAATAGAAAAGAAAAACTCTGGCAAGTCAAGTGTAAAATATAATTAGGTAGGTCAAAAAGAATTTGAAGGAAAACTAGCAAAGGCACAAAATCTAACAGCATTTTTTTTTTTTTAAGTACATCAAAAGCAGGAAGCCTGACAATCCAGCAGTGGGGTCACTGTACAATTGACGAGCTAAAGGAGCACTTAGTTGTGAAGAAACTAAATTAATTCTCTGCAACAATCTTCACTGCACCAGATGTGAGGAAATTCCAACATTGAGCCATTTTTTTAGGGCACAAATCTGAGAAACTGTCTCAGATTAAGATGTCAATAGATTAAGTTTTGGAATAAACTGATAAATTAAACACTAATAAATCACCAGGACCGGATGGTATTCATCCAAGAATTCTGAAGGAACTCAAATATGAAATTGTGGAAATATTAACAGTGGTATGTAACGTATCTCTTAAATCATCTTTTGTTGCAGAGAATTGGAGGATAGCTAATGCAATGCCAATTTTTGAGAGAGGCTCCACAGACAATCCTGACAATTACAGTCTGTTAAGCCTAACTTCAGTATCAGGCCAATTGGTTGAAACTATAGTAAAAGAACAGAATTATCAGGCACATATATGAACACAGTATGTTGGGAAAGAGTCAACATGGCTTTTGTAAAGGGAAATCATCCCTCGCTAATCTATTAGAATTCTTTGGGGGAGGGGGGGAGGTCAACAAACATGTTGTCAAGGGGGATCCAGTGGATATTGTGTACTTCAACTTTCAGAAAGCCTTTGACAAGGTCCCTCACAAAAGGCTCTTAAGCAAAGTAAAGAGTCATGGGATAAGAGGGAAGGTCTTCTCATGGATCAGTAACTGCTTAAAGATACGGAACAAAGGGTAGAAATGGTCAGTTTTCAAAATGAAAAGTAATAAATATTGGGGGTCCCTCAAGAATCTGTATTGGGACCAGTGCCACTAAGCATATTCCTAAATTATCTGAAAAAAGGAGTAAACAATGAGATGGCAAAGTTTGCAAATGATACTAAATTACTCAAGTCCAAAATTGACTGCTAAGAGTTATAAAGGGATCTCACAAAACTGGGTGACTGGGCAAGAAAATGGCATATGAAATTTAATGTTGATAAGCATAAGAGGCATGATCCCAACTATAAAAAAAGTGATGGGATCTAGAATAGCTGTTACCACTCAAGAAAGAGATCTTGGAGTCATTGTGGATAGTTCTCCGAAAACATCCACTCAATGTGCAGCAGCAGTCAAAAAAGCAAGCAGAATGTTGGGAATCATTTAAAAAGGGATAGATAAGACGACAGAAAATATATTGCCTCTATATAAATCCATGGTACGCCCACATCTTGAATACTGCATGCAAATGTGGTCACCCCATCTCAAAAAAAGATATATTGGAATTGGAAAAGGTTCAGAAAAGGGCAACAAAAATGATTAGGGGTATGGAATGGCTACCATATGAGGAAAGATTAATAAAACTTGGACTTTTCAGCTTGGAAAAGAGATGATGAAGGGGGGATATGATAGAGGTCTATAAAATCATGACTGGTATGGAGAAAGTAAATAAGGAAGTGTGATTTACTGCTTCTCATAACACAAGAACTAAGGATCACCAAATGAAATTAATAGGCAGCAGATTTAAAGCAAACAAAAGGAAGTATTTTTCACACAACGCACAGTCAACCTGTGGAACTCCTTGCCAGAGGATGTTGTGAAGGCCAAGACTATAACAAGGTTTAAAAAAGAACTAGATAAATTCATGGAGGAGAGGTCCATCAATGGCTATTAGCCAGGATAGGCAGGGATGGTGTCCCTAGCCTCTGTTTGCCAGAAGCTGAGAATGGGCAACAAGGAATGGATCACTTGATGATTACTAGTTCTGTTTATTCCCTTGAGGGCATCCGGCATTGGCCACTGTCGGGAGACAGGATACGGGCTAGATGGACCTTTGGTCTGACCAGTACGGCCATTCTTATGTTCTGATTTAAATTTTTTAATTTAAATTCCCTAATATTGTCAGATCACAAAAGTCATATCACTTCCACAGTACTACATGAAAAACCATTTTAAAATACGCACTGAGATGCATTATTTTCAAAATACTTCACAAACCTTAATTTGGGACCATAGCCAACTAAATTACCAGCAAGCTGCGCAGCCGTGCAGCAGCCTATTTAGTGCCATGCAGGCACTTAAGGAACCCTCCCGTGGACCTGCGCAGCCGTGGGAGGGGCACCCCTCCCCCAGCCCGAACTCTGCTGCGGCATGGCTGAACCCAGCTGCGTATGGGTCACCCGGATCTGCTGGGGTGATGTGGCCAGATCGGCCCCAGCCGTGGCTGGGGTGGGGCAGCCTGGCCCCAGCCGTGGCCAGACAAGCCTGATCCAGACCCAGGCGCAGCCCCTCCCCTGGCCCAGACCTGCTGGGGCCAGGGGAAGGGGCGCCTATCCTACAGCCCCAACCCCAGAGCTGTTGCAGCAGGGAGAAGTGCCTCTCCCCCCCCAGCCCAGGTGCTGCTGCTGCGGGGATAGAGAGCTGGGGGAAGTCCTCTCTCCCCACTGTAGCCCCTGAGCACCCTCCTGCACCCTAACCCCTCATTCCCAGCCCCATCCCGGAACCTACACCCCCAGCCAGAGTACTCACACACCTGCACCCCAACCCTCTGCCCCAGCCCTGAGCCCCCTCCCACACTCCGAACCCCTAGGCCCCACCCCCCCACATGAATTTTGTTATGTGCACTGATATGAAGGTGATGTGTCATACCATCTCCACATTGGTGAACATAAAAATCATTCCGCACATTGGTGGGAAAAATTAGAGGGAACACTGATAGCGAACATATTGTTTTGACCTACGTAGCCCATAATTCCTTTAATAAACCCACATTTTTATAAACTATGGTAACATTACCTACTAACAAAATTAGGTAAAGGTCAAGATTTTCAGAAGTGACTACTTTTTGGTGCCGAACTTGAAAAACCTTGTATGGTCCCAATTTTCAGAAGGGAGGTGCTCGGCACTTTTGAAAAGTCAGGCCCCTTTAAAGTGTCAAACTGGGCTGCCAAAAATTGAACCATACAAAATTCCTAGCCAGAAAACTCAGCCTACTAGACACAAGCAGATACAAAAGACAAGGGGCCCATAGGTGAGGGTCACTGCACTGGAAAGAAACTGAGCCTCCACTCCTCCAGACACTAGAATTTATTATCAAGATGCCATCCAAAGCCACTTCTTGAGACTCCAGCATTCCTATCAGCTTCTAGCTAGTAGTTTCTAATACATTTGAGCTCTATCTCCCCTCTAACTCCTCAAAGGAAGAAGAGTATCTCTTTCTTCTCCTGGAGAACCCCCTGAATGCTTCAAAGATGCAGATTTTTACAGCTTTAAGCCATTTGATCATGAAGTTACTGAGAGGATTTCAAGGCACAACTTGAAGCATCTCTAAGTTGCACCAATGGCCAATAGCCCCCAAGGGTCTATTCTGGCAGCTGGGAATCACTGAGGCATAAGGACACCACATCACACCTTCATAGTAGGAGCATGTCTACACGACAGCACCAGAGACATCTTCCACTGACATAAACCAGGGGTTCTCAAACTGAGGGTTGGGACCCCTCAGGGGGTCATGAGGTTATTATGTGGATGGTCACCAGCTGTCAGCCTCCACCTCCAAACCCTGCTTTGTCTCCAGCATTTATAATACTGTTAAATATTTAAAAAATGTGTTTTTAATTGGGGGGGGGGTGTCGCACTCAGAGTCTTGCTGTGTGAAAGGGGTCCACAATACAAAAGTTTGGGGACCACTGACACAGACACACCTATGCCAGCAGTTCAGTCAACCTAACTTCGGCACTCAGGACACAAAATTTTTCATGAGCAAAGCAGCTAGGTTGATCTAACTTTTAAGGGTAAAGGCTTAGAAAAGTGGTGAGATAATGCCAATACATTGGCTCTACGCCACTTAGCCACTTTGCTTCCACAAGAGCAATGCTCATGGTGCCAGAGAAGCCACATTTACAGCTGCTTTTTATCACCAGAGAAGTGCAAACAGTCCTACAGAAGAGCTGAAAATCTGGCCTCAGCTCTTCAAACAAACTCCCCCCCCCTCGCCCCCATGTCCCCCCATGGCTGTTACAAATAAAGGGTGGGGAAGAAAAGAGGCTTCCCTCCAACCTTTTATTTTGAGCCCTCTTCCCTGTAAATAATTCCAAACGTGAGCTTTAATAATAAAATGTAGCTGCAGGAGCGGCAGTGGCCCCAATAGGTTTTTAAAAACCTAACTCACAGGGTGAAATTGACAGGATTCTTGATATAGTAGTTTTACTACTGCTCACAGGATTCTGAACAGCAGCACTGAAACTGAGTTTTGTTAAATACATATTGTTGCTGCTGGGCAAGACTATGAAAAGTAGCAAAAGCAATTGCTGTCTAAAACATCAGAAAGACAATGTTGTATCTGCCCACATTATACGGGTTATCTTGAAATTTTAAGGGCTTCACATTTATACTCGTATATAAGCTTTAACTCAGTAGAAACTAATAATTTAAGTTCTAATGCTCAAAAGGGAAATCTTCCCATTCACTAAGAGAAACTGCATTTTTCAAGGCCCACTACTTTCTTCACCCCTCCTCTTAAAATACTTGTCTACAAAAAGTTTATATCAAAATAAGCAAAAATTTCTGGAAATTAAATTTTATACCTATGTGTATTTCCTATTTCACTAGTTAAATCTGTATCACTTGTAGACCTGAATAAAGAATTAGAAGTCATTTCTTCTGAAGCACATGACATTTTAATTTATTACTATACTGCTACTGCTAAACTTGTAAAAGCAGGTGCAGCCGGTATTCAACCCATCGCTGCTGGAAAGCAGAGGAAGAAAGAGAAGGACACATACTTCTTTTATATTTTTCCAGGGGTGAAGGAGTGAGTACCCACATCTTTCATTCCTGCTTACAAGTTTAAGTAGAAACACAATGAAAATTAAAATGCCACCTGAAAGTTAACACCACTGCTTCTTCAAATCTTATGGACAGCAACCACACTGAAACTCAGCACATTTTTGTAGATTTTACTTCACTGTTCCTGGCACATAGTGACTCACCAGAGAAAGCTGTTAACTCAGAAAAAGATGAGTGCTATTTCCCAGATTTTATTAATACACTGCCTCACTTAAAGCAATGCAGAGTTTGCATTTCCTTGCACTGTTAAGTGATGAAGATGACAATTTTTGACTTCAAGTTATAGGGAATCTACTGTTTACTCTAATGACCCATACCCAATGTTGAAGAGGAAGGCAAAATATTGATTCGGGTCAACACTTTAATGTACCTCTTCCTAATTACCTTGAATACAAGAACAGTTTTCAACATAAAACACTTCCACTGCTAAGTCCCCATATATAAAGTTTAGCTTGAGTGTATATTTTCCCTTCCCAAACTCTGGGTCCACTTCCTGATTGAAGGCAGTGACTGGGGAAATAAGGCTCTCTGATCATACTTGGAATAGATCAACGGGGGAAAAAACAACACCCCAGTGATGGGGGACATTTATATATTTAATATCTATATATCGTTCATTTCATCTGAGCTGGATAAGTTATCCCCACTTTGGTGAAAGGAAAAATTGAGTAAGAGGTTAAATAATTTACATATTGAGTAGCAACAGAAACAGAATCTTGGTTCTCCAAGTCCCATATCCTATTCCTGGCCCACGACCCTTCCGCTTGGGAAGACTGAATAGCCAGCTACTAGGAAGAACTACATACTGTTACTGGCTGGCCACTCTAAGGCTTTGTCTACAATAGCACTTTTGTCGGCCACAGGTGTGAAATAACACACCCCAAACCAACATAAGTTTCGCCGACAAAAGCACTGGTGTGGACAGCTCTATGTCGGTGGGAGATGCTCTCATGCTGACATAGCTACTGCTGCTCATTGGGAGTGCTTTAATCTCCCGTGAGCATAGAGCAGCTACACAGGAGACCTGACAGCCGTGTAGCTGACAGCAGTGTAGCTGCAGCAGTGTAGCTGTGCTGCTATAAGGTCCATAGTATAGACACAGTTTAATACCTGCAATGGGATTGAGTGGAAGAGAATTTATGGCTTCACTCTCCCTAGGATCATTACCAGGTGCTGGAGAGCACCCAACCATTGGAGTAGACTATAGTCCCTACTAATTCCTCACTTTTGTGGGAGATTCAGGCAACAAATGTTTCTCCCACTTCTAGGTATTACTCCTAAGCATCCACCCTGATCAAATGCAGATTTCCTATGTGGCTTTAAACAAGCCAGCCAGTGGCTACCATATAGTTTTGACTCGAGCCTCTCAATCCTCAGCAGCGTTAAATATGCACAATAAAGTTGGCTCACTGAGGGAAAACACCAATGATTTCAACCAGAAGTGAGAAGCGGGAGATGGAAACAGAAAAGTCAATCTCAAATTAACTACGAATTTCTAATCCACAATCGGGAAACATTCCCTAAACAGGTTTAATATTTCCAAAGTAGGAAATTGGAATACCTATGTGAATCAAGTTAAGCACATGCACGTGTCTGCAGGATTGAGGCCTTTGATTATTATAACAACCTCTTCCTCATTTCCATCCACTACCACAAAAATATAAACTCCAAACATTTCTAGACTTTTGAGTCAAGAGGATATGGTTCATATGCCCCAATCCTACAACTGCATGGGGGCTCCACGGGGACACAGGATCTGTGCAAATGTTGCTGCAGGATTGTAGGAAATATTGGATTATTCCAGTATTATAGGAAATCATGTCAGCAATGGGAATTGGGAACACAGAGAAAATGCATTCCATGAGGCTGCAAAGTTGTCACACCAAAAACATCTGAAAAACTGCCTAGCAGTCTGAGCACAGGACTAGGAATCAGACACTAGAAAATGCTGATTTGCCATGTGATTTTGGACGTCTCTGTCTGTTTCTTCAGAGTCACTGGCCACATCTACACTAGCGAGTTTACAGATGCACAGCCGTGCAGCTGTAAGATTCCTCATTTAGCCACTCTATACCAAAGTGGGAGAGAGTGCTCTGGTTGACATAAAACTACTTCAATGAGCAGCTAGCTAAGTCAACAGGAGACACTCTCCCACCAATATAGTGCTGTGCACACTACCATTTATGCTGGCAAAACTTATGTCCCTCGTGGGGTGTTTCTTTCACGTCCTTGAGTGACATAAGTTTTACTGACATAAATGGTAATGTAAACATGGCCTAAGAACACCTGAGTTGCCCCCCACCCTAACAGAGACATTATAACAAATAATTTAGGCATAAAACAGAGAGTAAAGGGGAAATGGTTTCAATCTGGAACTGAAATTTACAACAAAACTGTTCATCACCAGAGCAAGAAGCTTTAAAAATAAGGCCTTCAAACAAGGCCCTGTAAAGCTACTGAGATTGTGAGCGTTTCAGTGAAACAAAACTGTGGCAAAATCCATCCCAAATGAGCAAGAGAACTAGTTTAACATGAATCCAGGTAAAGGGGGGGGCATCGATCCCACCCCCCCCAGAAGTGCAGCGCTAGGAGAGGGCAAACCCAGAGGAGCAAGGCTGCAGATGCACCCCGCTCTGCCCCAACACAACCCCCGCCCCGGGAGAACGTGGTGCCAGCACTGGGTGCCGGGAGGGGGCCCCGCGGGCTAATGGTGCAGGGAGGGGGGCGCTTCCCACAGGCCTTAGACCTCCCCCACCTTTTGATGCTAGCTAAGCAGTAGGAGAAACCCTGGACCCCGACCTCCCTGCTGCCCTAGCCCTTCCCCGCTGCCCCATCCGTCCCGCCGCCAGCAGCCCGCAGGAACGCCACGGAGGGGAGGGACGGAGCAGGCCGCACGGCCTGCGCACCTGGGTCCGTGCGTCCCGCACGCCCTGGCTCCCCCGCCCCCGGGGCTGGATGCCGCTACCCTCCGTGCCCCGAGCGGGCCCCGAGCAGCGGCGCCGCTTACAGGGCCCGCGAGGCGGCCTCACCTTCGCACTGGTTTTCTGCGACCCGCCTGGCGTTTTGTCCGCCATCTTGATTCTCTCCCTGGCTCAGCCCTGGCGGCAAGGAATCGAGCACCGATTGAAGAGGAAAGGGGACAGGCCGCGCGGAGGACGGGGGGGGGGGGAAGTGCGACGAATCGATGGCCGAGCTAGCGATGCGGACGGCGGGGATGCGGCGGCGGGTCTGGCTCGGCCTGATGAGCGCGCGGCAGCCGTTGTCGACCTAAAGATACTGCAGTGTGCTGCGTTTGTGTCAGGGGGCCTGACTCTCCCGTCACGTACGCACGTTTTACCCCCGTGTAACACCATTGAGTGCACTGGAGTCACACCAGCTTAACACTGGCGTAAGAGAGTGGTGAAGAAGGCCCCAGGAGTGAGTGTACTGGTAAGGGTGTAACAGAGTGGGGGATTAGGCAGAGTGCTGGCCCTGGCCTCTGCCTGAAGACAGGATACTTGCCTAGGTGGACCAGTGGGCTGACCCGTACAATCATTCTTACGTTTTTTATGTTTGCTCTGGTACTTTACTCAAATGATAATTCCCCTGCTGATCCTGCTCTCAGTTTTAGGAGCTGCTCTCTGTATGCAAAAAGAAAAGGAGTGCTTGGGGCACCTTAGAGACTAACCAATTTATTTGAGCAAATTGGTTAGTCTCTAAGGTGCCACAAGTACTCCTTTTCTTTTTGCAAATACAGACTAACACGGCTGTTACTCTGAAACCTGATCTCTGTATGCAGTTCCCATGCCACCAGATGTGCACTGTTTCATGCAGCTGGGACTTTGCTTCTCATTCTGCCTGTAGCATGCATGTCACTGTGAGGCAAAGTCAGGAGAAGATCCCCCATCAGTGAGAGAGTGCTGTTGGAGTGGCTACTTCTCCCAGGCCTTTACAATGGGTAGGATAATGAGGCAAGCTTGGAGCTCAGAACTTTGGAAGCAAAATGCCCCTTAATATTTAAGTAAGAAAGCGGGAGAAAGGATAGAAAAAAAGAGGAAAAATGGATGGTGGCATAAGGGGGTAAAAACGAAGGAGGAACGGGATGAGAAGCCAACTGGAAGGTTGGTAGGGAACTCAAAGTGGGCAGAGAGGTAAGAAGGAAAGAACATGAGCAGAAAGAAAGGGGCAGAGCAAAGGGGAAGGGAGGGAGAGACCAAGAATAGACAGAGAAGGGGAGGGAAATGAATGAGGAGAAAGACAGATTCTGAATCAGCAAGGTACTTAAGCATATGAATAGCCTATTGACTTCAGTAGAACTATATATGCACTTAAAGCTAAGCAGTGTCTTGCTGAATCTGGACTTCAATGCTGGCGGGGGTGGGGGAAATTGTATCTATGTCTTTATTATCTCCAGAGTTGATTCCTGCAACAGGCTCTACCTGGCTGTCTACAAAGGCCACTAGAGATATGTCTACATGGCAATAAAAAGCCTGTGGCACAGCTGCAGTTGGCCTGGGTCAGCTGATTTGGGTTTGCAGGGCTCAGGCTGTGGGGCAATAAAATAGCTCTGCAGATGTTCAGGCTCAGGTTGATAGAGCCTGGCCTCTGAGGCACCATGAGTGGGGAGGGTCTCAGAGCCTACGTCCTCCAGCCTGACTGTCAACAGTGCTATTTTTAGGCCCGTGGCCCAAGCCTTGCTAGCCCAAGTTAGTTGACCTGTGTTCTGTGACTCAGTGCCATGAGTTTCTTATCATAGTGTAGACATACTCTAGGACGCATCAGCTAGTGTTGAACATGGTTGCCCAGCTTCTGAGCAAGGTGAGCTGGTGGGAGCATTTTACATTACTGCTCCATACTGCACTGTGTGGGTGAAGATTTAGGTACTGGTTATGATCAGCAAAACACTGAAGCACCCTTGTACTTAGGTCCTGTTTAAGTCAATGGACATGCTTATAGCTACATACACAATTGCCATCATGGGGATGCTTTGTGGATATACCATGTTATATTACAGAACTTTGATAAGATGAAATGTCAGCCAAAGATAACCTGTCTCTAAAGTTGGGGTGAGAGACCTGTAACTTATTGCTAGGATGATTATGGTGAGGAAGATCAGGTTTTATCATTAATTAAAGGGAGGAGATTGGGGGGCAGTGCATGAGAGTAGTCAAGCATGTTCACAAAATCCAAGGATGACAGAATTTTGAGAAGAAGAGTATGATCCACAGTGTCAAGGTGGGCAGCCTGGTGAAGCTACCTGTCAAGGTTCCTCCCCCACTCTGAACTCTAGGGTACAGATGTGGGGACCTGCATGAAAAACCTCCTAAGCTTATCTTTACCAGCTTAGGTCAAAACTTCCCAAGGTACGAAATATTCCACCCTTTGTCCTTGGATTGGCCGCTACCACCACCAAACAAATACTGGTTACTGGGGAAGAGCTGTTTGGAAATGTCTTTCCCTCCAAAATACTTCCCAAAACCTTGCACCCCACTTCCTGGGCAAGGTTTGGTAAAAAGCCTCACCAATTTGCCTAGATGACTACAGACCCAGACCCTTGGATCTTAAGAACAGCGAACAATCCTCCCAACACTTGCACCCCCACTTTCCTGGGAAATGTTGGATAAAAAGCCTCACCAATTTGCATAGGTGACCACAGACCCAAACCCTTGGATCTGAGAACAATGAAAAAGCATTCAGTTTTCTTACAAGACTTTTAATAGAAATAGGAGTAAATAGAAGTAAAGAAATCCCCTCTAAAATCAGGATAGTAGATACCTTACAGGGTAATTAGATTCAAAACATAGAGAATCCCTCTAGGCAAAAACTCAAGTTACAAAAAAGATACACAGACAGAAATAGTTATTCTATTCAGCACAATTCTTTTCTCAGCCATTTAAAGAAATCATAATCTAACGCATACCTAGCTAGATTACTTACTAAAAGTTCTAAGACTCCATTCCTGTTCTATCCCCAGCAGAAACAGCATATAGACAGACGGAGACCCTTTGTTTCTCTCCCTCCTCCCAGCTTTTGAAAGTATCTTGTCTCCTCATTGGTCATTTTGGTCAGGTGCCAGCGAGGTTACCTTTAGCTTCTTAACCCTTTACAGGTGAGAGGAGTTTTCCCCTGGCCAGGAGGGATTTCAAAGGGGTTTACCCTTCCCTTTATATTTATGATACTACCGATGTAGGTTTCCCGCTCCTAGTTTGTGGAGGATGGTGCTGGAATCTTTTCCATGTAATATAACTGCAAAGCTGTTTTGCTTCCGGCCTTAAACAATGTTTCAGGCTGACTTTATTTGGGAGACCTTGCACTCCCACCCCCCATCTCTTTCTCTCTTGCATATGCACACTAAATAATACAGAGATTAATTGTTCCTCTTTCATTTTTCAAACAATCACCTTGCATGGATTAACTTAATCTTTTTCATAATCTACACGTCAGAACTTCTGATAAAAATAACTTGTTAACAGTGGAAATTGAATTTCCATATTGAATTCTTATTAAAATTATCATTTGTGTTAATGTGGTAATTGATTTGTTTGCTGTTTTCTTATTTTATGAGTACAGAAAATTTACAGTTGGTTAGTAAAAAGCCTCTCAGAGATAATTCATTCAAATGGCATACTGGGGTTCTATGTGTACTGTGTCTCAGTGACTCCATACCAAATTTGCTTAGTTTATAGCTAAAGAGAAGGATATTTTCTAACTGCCAACCCAGCAGACTCAGTCTGTTTTTTGAAAGTCAGGATGGATTTTTTCTGACTCATCATCACAAGTAATGAAGATTCTGCAGGCCAAATTCTCCAGAGTTACACCTATTCAATCCCATTATCTTCCCATTCTGGTCTCAGTTACGACTGTATACATTGTAAGTCTTCAGCGGGGTAACACAAGTGTAACTGAGCACATAATCTGGTCCCGCAATTGGAATTTGTTGATGCACAGCAAGAATAAAATCCAGCTCACTTGCTGATTATTGCATTAGCTTTGCAGTAAGATTAAAAAACTGTACAAACTTTTTTGGAGCCTAATGTGAGTATGAATCTGAATACACACAGGGAGTTGATCTGTTGAGTAAAAAGGTACTTTTCAGAGCAGAACACACTTTGTGTAATTATCCAGTCCCACTAGAGGGCACATATGGCACAGTTGATTTTCAAAAGGAAAACAAAATTACACATAACCATGGATGTAAGCAAGCATATGTGATGTACACCACAGGATGCAGATTTTAATTTCTGGAGGCAGCATTACTCTGGAATACTGGCAGGTTTCTTTGTCAAGCATTTATTTCCATACGGCTACATCTCTATATCTAAGTGCATCTGCTTTGTTAGTGATCATAGTGGGCTAAATTCGTCCCTCATGTAGCTCTGTTGACTTCAGTTGAGTTACTCCAGGGAATGCATTTGTCCTCATTTTGTGTTATTTCTGGTCTACATTGGGAGTTTATGTATGCTTTGCTACTGCAGGCGCAAGCAGTGGATTGAGTATGGGCCCAAATTTCAAATTGCATGTCAGTTATCTCTCATGAGGATGTTTAAAAGAAGGAAAAGAGGAAATTCAAGTTATTCACAATAAAAAATAGCCTGAGACCACTTGTAAGGAAATCTGTTACGTTTATGGAGTAAATTCCGATCATAAAATAGCTTATTTTAAATTTGGAATGGATGTTGATTTTACATTTGACGAGTATGATTTCTGATTCACGGAAAAGAAACTTGAACAAAGGAAATTTAGCAAAACAAATTGGATTACTTTCCAATATGGTAGGGGAGTGGAAGGATCGCACTTGTGTGGCTGAGCAGAGGGTGGCTGGACACAGAGGAGGCATGTGGGGGAATGCCCATTTCTCTCTGCCCCTCCCTACCTTCAACAGCCATACTAACACACAAGCCACATGCACACACACACCTCCATGCAGAACAACTCCCCAGCAGTGTAACTAAGAAGCTGGGGACACCAGTAGGGGCCCCTACAACTGGTATGGAGCCACAGATCCTCCCTACAGAGTGTATGGTTCTTATTAAGGGCACAGAGAGCTTATTTCTAACACCCCATTGATTTTACTTAAATATTACATAACACAGCAACCAAAGACTGCTGTAAACTACAGCCTGCTGCAGTCCATTCTGCTCCCTATCGTTCAGAACCCCACCTTCCATGCTGAAGAATCAGTTTTGATCTCCACAGCCACACTTACCTCCTTATACATCACCTGCTCCACATAGGGAGGGCATGAGCCTCCTACAAATCCACTGGGCTCCATCCCGAGTTTTGGAGTGAAACCACTGTCAGTACTGAGGGGAGAAGTGGGAGGAAGATAATTCCTTCCTCTGACAAGAAGATTTAGGAAAAACTCAGTCAGGGAGATTTTACATCCCCCCAAACCTGGTCATAAAGGAATTGCCACAGGAAGGGGTGATCTGGGCCAGTGAATCTTTAGGGGTGGATAAAGAAGGATCCTTGTATTCTTGTGGTCTGGACAACAACAATGAGGGAATCCCCCCAGCTTCCTAGAATTCTCTTGATGGCCTACCCATTTGATACAGGATTAATATGCATTGTCACCCACTCCTTGCCATCTTTTATTATGTAGCTCTGGGCCCAGATAGAGCCCTGAGTTAGAGGCAGAGCAGCAGGAGAATATGAAATATATAGAAAGTACCCACAGAGATGCAGGAGATGATGCAATAGGAGGGGATGCAAGATGCTATTGGACTAACCTGGTGTTGCACTGACTGAGATACCTGGATTAGAAGGAAGATCAAGGACTCTGGGTAAAGACAAATGTCCAGCTGGAAGGGTGTGTGTTGTGGGAATACCAGCATTTTGGGGGAGACCTACCATTTTGGTGATTGCAGGCCCCATTTTGGCTTTAATCCATTCATTTAATCCACTTCATTAATTCTTTTAATTACTCATCTCATTGTCTCCATCTAGCTGCTTACTGCTCAGCTTCCGGGAACATGTAATTAATAAATTGTACCAAAGTAAGAGCAATATGATCCAGAGTATGCTGAGAAAAGGAGGGGTGACAAAGTCATCTCTAACAATACATTTCAAATTAAAGTGAATTCCTGAATCCATGCTATTTATAAAGCAATGCAGCAGCCCTGTAGTACAATAGCAGCCAGCATACAGTGAGTGAATGATAATATCATGCCATCTCTTGGGCTTAAGTGAGGCATCACAGAGATGCAGAAATCAATGAAGGATTACTACCGGGAGAGATGGACTAATAAAAAGAAAATCATAAAAATAATATTTGGCACTTGTACATATTTTCAGTAAAATGTAGCGGGTCTGGAAGGATGCAGGTATCGGAGCTCCTCAGTTATTGTCATCACAATAATAACCAACATTAGTGTTACCAGATTTGCCTGTTACTTTGGGATATGCTCATTTATCAGGGTTACTCTTCTGGGGGAGGGGAGGTCTGTAATTCTATCAGTGTATTGCTTGTGATACTTGTGTTCTCATACGGAGCTCTACTTTTCCCTGCTGCAAGTTTCCGCCCAGTGGTGCTATCTGTTGTA
Organism: Lepidochelys kempii; assembly: GCF_965140285.1. Lineage (NCBI taxonomy): Eukaryota > Metazoa > Chordata > Testudines > Cheloniidae > Lepidochelys > Lepidochelys kempii. Next base: position 32,099,271 of record NC_136388.1, read on the forward strand.
GGAGCAGCAGTGATCTGTATGCTCTGTATGACTATGCTATGTATAATCTTTATGCTCAAAAGGTCTATTACACTCTCCCCTCCTTTTGTCTCCTCTCCCTCTTTGAATACCTGTGAAGTGGCTTTCCTCCTCCTCCTTCCTCCTGGAATGCTTGTGTAAGCAGTGTCAGGATGAGCTCCACCCTGACATCTGGTGGTGAGGTGTGGCAAGTTGTGGAAAAGAACTTCAGGGGCCGATCTCATTTGCATAGGCACACCCACCCCGCCTAGAATGAGGCCATAGCTGCCCAAATGGTCACTTTGGCTGCAGTGGGATCCCCAGTGTCTCTGTTATTGGGGCAGGAAGAATAAATTGTTATTACCCTGATTATGGGAACTGTGCTTGGAACTGTACTTGGCCTTTTGTTATGATGAAGGGACCCACCATCAACTAAGTAGCACTCGCTAGGCAAGGGTCATGGGTTCCAAAACTTTGTGAATTGAGAGAGGTTGGGGACAAGTATTAATACTTGGTGGCATGGGCCCTTTGGTGAGGGCCTTACATGCTAATTGCACTTTGTCCTCTCTCTACTGTGGAATATCAGAGCTAATTTTGGTTTCATTTGGAGTCTAGTTACAGGCTGCTGAGCTCACTTTGGGCTAATGGTGCACTAGTACTGAGGCTCCCCTACTACAAGCTGAATTCACCAAAGAGCTGACCTGACTAAGAGCTGAAATCACTGAGTGTTGTATTAAGTAGTGGGGGAACCTGAAGATATATTGTGGAGAAGTTTGCGGGACGGTTGGAGTGCCTTGTGGACAGGCTGGTGGAGCAGTTTTCATAGGACGGCGGGAGCTGCTGGTGGGACGCGGAGCAGAGCAGTTCGTGGACTGGCTGGTGGAGCAGTTCATGGGACGGTGGGAGCTGCTTGTGGGCCACGGAGCGGAGTGAAGCAGTTTGTGGGGCGGCTGGTGGAGTGGAGTGGAGTGGAGCGGAGCGGAGCGAAGGCCTATGGAGCTGTGGGGCGGTCAGCTTCAGATCATGTAAAGTGCCTTTTACTCCCGCCCCCATCTCCACTCAGGTTGGGAGGTAAAGCTCTGCAGATAAACTTTTTAACTCTGGGGCTGCCCTGACCAGGGACAGAGACTTTTGGGTCATTGGACTTTTGGGACTTTGGGTGATTTGGGGTTGCTGGACTCAAGAACCAAAGGGAAAGGGCATGCCCCAATTTGCTTGGGATGGGTTTTTTGCTCATGGGTTGTGTTACGAATCCTGTTGGCGGTGTTTCCCCAACATAATGCCACATTGTTTCTTTCTGTTATTAAAAGGCTTTTTGCTACACTCAGACTATGTGCTTGCGAGACGGGAAGTATTACCTCTTGGAGGCGCCCAGCGGGGGTGGTATATATTTGTCCCAGGTCACTGGGTGGGGGCTCGAGCCGGTTTGCATTGTGTTATTGGAATGGATCCCCTAGATATTGAACCCGGCCCTTGTTGCTGCCAACTCTGATGGGCAGAAGGGTTACATTTGTGGGATGAATGGGCTGCTTCAGAAGAGCTCTAAGGTAGACAAGGTGTCTGGGACTCTAATTAGGCAGTGATCACACACCCAATGCCTGGACACTGCCTGAGGTGGAGTGTGACCAACCAGAAGCAGCCAAGTCATCTCTAGTCGCAGGCCACGAGGAGCAGGTCCTTAAAAGGGGAAGGGGCCATGTGCTCATGTGTGCACTCATAAGCTTGTACCACTGTGTTGCAGTCCATCGTGCCTTGGGAAGACTTACCTTCATCACACCATCCATTGCTGCCCAGTGGGACACTTACCTTGAAGGATCCTGACATCTCCAGTGCTGTGCCTGTCCTGGGAGCGTGAATATGTGAGTGTGACACACACACACCCGCCCTTTTCTTTTGAGTTTAGCTATCAGAATAATAAACATGCTGCTTTCTGCCAAACTCTGGCCGCCTGGGGTGTTGTTAGAATGGCCCCAAAAGAAAGGGGCAGACCCCTGGATGCCAGGGGCAGTTCCACCTGGGAATACAATTCCTGAACTAGAGCTCATGTGGATCAATATGCACTTATAAACAGTCCCAATAAGGTGGGACTGGATCTTGCAGCTGCCTGGCTCCTGTGGCAAGCAGGCTGGCAATGGCAGGCAGCAAAGAGTCAGCTCGCCATTGAAATAGATTCACTCAAGGACCAATGTAATGAGTTGGAGAAGGAACGGGATATGTGGAAGGCGCAGACTTTGACTGCTAGCGCCCAGGCTTCTTCCCTCTCTGTGGCAGCAGTACAGGCAGCCACAGCAGAGGAGGAGAGGCAGCGGGTGGAAACAGAGAATGCTACTCTGAGCCAGGCAGTTACCTGCCTGAAGGATCTGTTCCTGGAGGGGTCCGCCTGGGAGAACAGGGTCCGTGGGGCTTATTCAGCCTGGGTTGCTGCCAGTGGGGTGAAAGCCCAGGGGGATGCAGGACCATATGATGATTGGGACAGGGATATCTGGTTTGATCTGGATCCCCTGGATCCGGACCCCAGATGGCCAAACCCCAGACACCATGTTGCAGCTGTCCAGAGGGTGGTCTGAAACTATGGGCCTGCACCCGCAGGAAGAAAGGCAGCTCCAAGTACTGGACACACTGTGGCAGAGACCGAGTTGACTCTCAAGCAAGCAATAGAGTTAGCAAAAACCCCGGAGAGAAAATGGGTACACCACGGACAACTCAAAGATCAGGGTCTGCCGCGGCGGGAGCACTGTTCTAATTTGTTTCTGAGCTTCTATCTTTCAGCCTCCAAACTGGAACATCAGGAGAGCTGGTACCAGCTGACGAGTTATAGAAATACCATGGTGATAGTGTCGCGGCAAAGTCTGTATTGCATGTTCTGTGTCTGTCTCTGGTGGGTGTCTTGTGCTAGCATTGGGCCCAGAGAGAGAGGGGATACTACACTAGACAGGATAAATGCATTTTCCTCTCTCTGCTTCCCCCATCTCCAACCAAATTATCACTCACATCCACCTCTGTCCAAAAGACTTTGGTCCCCAATACATCAGGTTTATTTTTTGTTAGGTTCTCTAATCATTTTGCTGTTAAGTTTTGTTATTGATACATTTGTATTGTTAGTTACATTTTCTTGTATTGTTAATTCCACTTTCCAACTGTGGTACTCCTACAAATCTTATTTGTTGTGTATACTTAAGGGTTAGGGTTGACTTTTATTGTTTGATGGCTATTGCAGCATTAAACTTGGGCCTCATTTTGTTTGTCAATGTACCCAATTACTGTAATGATGATGGTTTTATTGTATTCCCAATTATTATAATTGTGATTGTTTGCATTTGTGTTTATATTATATCTGGTGTTTAGTCAATTGTAATGATTTTAGATATATTGACCTAGTTATGATTGTTTGGTCTGTTTGCAACAGATCACCTGTGCCCTACAAGGACAACAACTACTGTAATGATCATAGATCAAGGGGCAGAGTGTTGTAGGAGCAGCAGTGATCTGTATGCTCTGTATGACTACGCTATGTATAACCTCTATGCTCAAAAGGTCTGTTACACTTCCTCCCTCCCTCCCCCCCTTCCCCGGTTTTGTCTCCTCTCCCTCTTTGAATACCTGTGAAGTGCCTTTCCCCCTCCCACTCCCTCCTGGAATGCTTGTGGGATGAATGGGCTGCTTCAGAAGAGCTCCAAGGTAGACAAAGTGTCTGGGACTCTAATTAGGCAGCGATCACACACCCAATGCATGGACACTGCCTGAGGTGGAGTGTGACCAACCAGATGCGGCCAAGTCATCTCTAGTCGCAGGCCATGAGGAGCAGGTCCTTAAATGGGGAAGGGGCCATGTGCTCAAGTGTGCGCTCATAAGCGTGTACCGCTGCGTTGCATTCCATCGTGCCTTGGGAAGACTTATCTTCATCACACCATCCATTGCTGCGCTGTGGGACACTTACCTTGAAAGATCCTGGCATCTCCAATGCCGTGCCTGTCCTGGGAGCGTGAGTATGTGAGTGTGAGTATGACTCCCCCCCTCCTTTTCTTTTGAGCTTAGCTATCAGAATAATAAACATGCTGCTTTCTGCCAAACTCTGGTGGTCATTAGTCCTCCCTAAGCTTACTAGCTGGCCCAATTTCGGATAACACTATCCTGCAGGACCGAGGTTCCACAGGGCTGGGTTCTTCCACTCCAGAATCAAACAAACACACACACACACATTAACAGAGAGTGTCTGAGAGGACTGGGTCAATCAGCACTCTCAAGCTGACCCCTTAGATGTCCCTGGACTCAGCAGGCTGGGTGGAACAGCACTTCCAAGCTGTCACCCTCATAGGCCCTTGGATTCAGCAGGCTGGGTGGAACAGCACCTCCAAGCTGTCACCCTCCTATGCCAGGAGCACCGCACCGCATAGAGTACTCCTGAGCAAACTGGGGCGAGCAACACTTCCAAGCTGCCACCGTCATATGCCCCAGGTTCAGCACGTCCCTATCCTCACTTTCACGTTACACTTGTTCTAGTAGTAATCCACTTGATGAGCAAACCCCACAGGATTTTTGGCGCTGAAGGAATCTTTAGCTTCGGTATGAGGAGTGTTGCTGCAGAGTGAATGAGGACACCAAAAAACACCCACGAGGAGGGGAGGGAGAGAGAGAGAGAGAGAGAGAGAGAGAGAGAGAAGCAACCAGCTTAACCATGAAAGTTATGTATTGCCAGGTAACAACCATAGGGGAGCCAAACGAACAAAAAACAGTTATAATATTAAATCTAACTTAAACTTGATTATAAAAGTCAGCTTTAGAAAACTATAATTGATCACACAAGTCAGGGTCAGAAGTCTATACCTAGAGAAAGAGCTGAGTTCTCACCACTCCGTGAAGCTTGAATCAATTTTTGGGCACTGCAGGGTTCTTTTAGTTTAGGTACAAGAAGCGTTGCTGCAGAGCGAATAAGGAAGCCAAAAAACACCCACAGGTTGGGGTGGGGGAGAAGAGGAGAGAGAGAGAGAGAGATGGGTTCTCACCACTCCAGGAAGCTTGAATCGATCAGGAGTCTCAGATGGTGGTGGTGGTAGCTGAGAGGCCGGAGTGCTGGAGACAAGCAGAGCCCCCAGTACAATCAGTCAGGAGAAGATGATGTCCCCATGGAACTGATGCAGATTTTGGATCCAGCCATCAGAACACTTACTTGAGCATGGGTAGGGGTTTTTGTAGGGAAACAACAATGGTTCAAGGGAGAACACTAGATTTCTTTATGGGTAAACTGGTGGCTCAAGGGAATATACCAAAGTTGTTTTGTGCAGGCTAGACAATAGGAACTGATCATTCCACGCTATGAGCGGTGTTCCTTGGAGGGAGCTCACCATGCAATTAGGGAGTTTCACTATTTTGGTTACCAATAAAGGATTTATTACTAGAATTGGTCTGATAACTACTGAGCTTGGTATGTACAGGCATGGGTTCAATAATATCTGGAGCAGAGATCCCCCATCATGCAGTGCTTCCCTGCTTTTCTCCTCCCAGAGTTCCATGCAGTTCTTGCCTTGGAATCTCTGTTCTCCATTCTGTATGCTACTGGAGATGCCTCCCTGTTCCATCTTCAATGCAAATGAGGCTAGGGGAGTTTCCTTAATCTTGTCACCTTGTCCCAGGGGTTTAGTTGTGTCTCCCACTGCCTTTTCATTGCTTTTTATAAGTCTTCTGATCAGTTTTGGTTCAAGCAGAGGCTGCGTGGGGGGTGGAGGGAAAGGTCTTTTGTGAGTCAAACACAATGACACAGAGCTGATAGGTAACGAGTCCCCCCATTGATGGGGTGCTTGCACTGAGCGAGTATCCCCATCATATCCTTACTCCGTTGTTCCAGGTCTCATCTTCAATCCATTGCAGCTGCCGCATCAGTCGCTGGATCCAGCAAACCAGTAGAACCAGACCAATTGCTAGTATAATTTGGAAACCAATGATCACCACAATGGAGTGAAGCATGATATTCAAAAGATCTGTTGCACTGTGGCTCCACCCAAACAAAGGCTCCCACCAGGAGTGATGGCCTCTGTTTTTAACTGTAACTGCTAGCCTAGAGATCTCCTGGTTGTGGTGCTGAATCTCAAGTTTGCCATTTTCCCCCAAAGTTTGGAGCTTCTGCAGCTCAGTTTCTAAGGTGGGATGAGTTAATAGTCCCTTAATGGCAGTGAGACCCATCCCCAGAGAAATGGGGGAAACCTCCTTGTAGAGCTCAGGATAGGCTTTCAAATGTTGTACAGTCCATATAGGCACAGTAAACGTAATATCACAGCTAACAATAGTGGTTACATTACAGAAACAGTGATTAACATGAGGCACATGGGTTGAATCCAATGTCCATTAATCAATACAATATTACCTCTCGTTCTTACACACACACATGCTTTACCAACATAGACAATAACAGACCCCTCTTCCTGGATAACATCGAAGGAACAGTGAGACTTATTCCCAGGTTGTGGGAAGAATCATTCATCATGTTCCTCCAATGCTTGGTCTTCACAGATATAGCCCAAACCTTCTTTTCTCCTAAACCCTTTACATTTACTGTGTTCCACACATTATCCTTCTGCCAAGCCCAAGTGTTAGGATCTCTGGAATACATTACTGAGTTATCATTAATCTGTAATTCCAGTGAGACTACTGGGTGGATTACTCTAATTTCTTTGCCTGTCACAGTTCTCAAGAATAACTGCAAGCTTTGCTGGTGGTGATTGTATGAAGTGTTAACTCTTAACTCTTAATCTTTTTCTATGAGTCTTTCCCACCCAGGAAATACTTTACTTATTAACTGCTTGCTGTTCCTCACTTAACTGTTTCAAAGATGCTGTTAATGGGGTTCCCATCTTTCCTATATTTTTGGTGGTATATGATAGTTTATTAGCCAGAACTTCTATGTTTGCAGCATCAACTAAAGTGATTCCTGTTCCTATAGGTTCAATCCAATCACTTAATTCCCTTTTTACTCTACTTACTTGGTCGACCCCTTGCCACATTCTTACCCATTCATCCCAACCCTTATGGCTAGTTCCAATCAAGGGAGCATACAGGTGCTATGTGAGAGATATTCATGCCTTCTTAAGTGGATTTGACCCTCCTTCAGAAAGTCTGAGGTTGAAGAACCAAATGATGTTCCTAAGAGTCTCCTTGGGTCAGCGCTGCCCAGGGTTGTGGGAAATAGGGGGATTATCATTGGGAAGGCGACTGGCAGAGTGAGGAACATTATTCACAAATGTGATCGCGTGTACTGGCTCTGAGGTAGTCTTTTTGCTGATTTATCTTTTTAAGATGCCAGTCTCTCACAGCAAATCCCCTGCCTGTTTGATTTTTTCAACTAGTTCATTCCAGGTTAGGTGTTCTATAGCCACAGCCCCCATGGTCATTTTTGTCTGAGAATTTAGTCCTGCATAAGTGCTCTGTACTAATTCAGGTCCCTGATAATGGGAAGTGATAATCCCATTCTCTTCTGTCTGGGGTAATGAATCAGAGAGAGCTGTCAGCATTTTTTTTTCAAATTAGGTAAGCTTCTGGGGCCTCTCCTGATTTCTGCTCTTCCATTATAGGTAGTTTCTCGAGGGAAGAAGCAGGCAGTAATATTTTGAGAGCACTTATCATCCATTCCTGGGGTCCAGCAGCAGTCCGCTCCCAATAACCTATGCCTATGTCCAAAGCATCTGCATCACAAGGAGAGGCACATAAGAGAGAGCCAATTGGGTTAAGCTCATGCCACCAAAAGTTTTGCCACCCTAAATGTGGACAAGCAGTATTCTCCTCTGGGAGGAATGGATTGGGCTCATTATTAGTTAGGGTGACAGAACTGGGTCCTAGAGCAAGAAAGCACATACAAATCTACTGCCATTTTAAAAAACTCATAGCTCAGTCAAAACAAACCTAATTTCACCATAATATTTGTCCTGGGAGTAGGCTATTTCCCCATCAAATTTCTATCCCAGCCATTCTGGTGAGCTGTTCAAAAAAACCACTACATGATTTTTAATCTTTTTAGAATGTAAAAAGTATATTTTCCAGTCTGCTTGCAGCCATAATTAATGCAACCATTTCAAACTTTTAAAAGAAAAATTAACTTCAGGCACAGACCAAGCCTGGAAAAACTCAACTCAGAAGATGAAATGGTCAGAAACTTAAAAGTTCCTGAATGTAAGGGATTAGAATGAAAACTATCATGCAACCTTAATTATCTCAGTCATTTCACTCCCTTTATAATGTCCGTCTTTTCTAAGCTTGAACTAAAAAATGGCCTTTAGGTGCATGTGGCATCTTGGAACATCCATGGTCCAAGAGACCCATGTTCACATTTTATTTGTGTCATAACAACAATCTGTTTATAAAGTCTGTGTAATTAGTCACACCAGAGAGATAAAACTGAAAATTATGCAAGGATTCCTGTCTATTCAGTCTAAAAAGAACTCTGGGGAGGCAAGTTATCCTGGTTCCTAAATTAAATCATTTTGGGTACTGATTTATTATGAAAGATAATAATCACTTCACTGTAAAATTATCTGTCAGGATAAAAAGAAAAGAAGTACTTGTGGCACCTTAGAGACTAACCAATTTATTTGAGCATAAGCTTTCGTGAGCTACAGCTCACTTCATCTGTAGCTCACGAACGCTTATGCTCAAATAAATTGGTTAGTCTCTAAGGTGCCACAAGTACTCCTTTTCTTTTTGCAAATACAGACTAACACGGCTGTTACTCTGAAATCTGTCAGGATAGCCGTTTAAGGAGTTGATATGGACATGACAAGGGATAAGAGCAGAAATCAGGAGAGGCCCCAGTAACCAAATTATCAGAATGATGCATATTTGTATGATTAAACATCAGCACAGATGTTTACTCAAGAAAAAAAACTATCTTCTAACTACCTAAGAATATTGCCCACTGAGAAAAATGTGTAGGATCCCCCTATGCCACACCAAGGAGGTGTGCACATAAAGGCTGCTGCTATCAGACTCTTGGAAAGGGTACTGGTAGAGTCTGACCCTGCATTCCTTAGCACTCACAACTCCTACAGAAGTAACATCTCTGTGCAGTGCAAGATTGGGTCCTTAATCTCCTTTCAATTTTCAGTATACACAGATCCAATCAGACTGTTATAAGTGATATTTTTGTGATGTATTAGCTAAATAAGTCCCCAAGAGGATGGTAAATTCATTATTTCTTTTGGGAGAAAAAAATAGATGAACTTGAATAAATAGCTGAGTTGTACATCTAACAATAATGGGATAATGGATCAGCATGTGTCACTCTCAAAAACTGTCTTAGAAGATAGGTACCTCTGTTAGCTGTTTCCGTTTTGCTTCTCACTGTTGTATATAAGAACCAGGCACAAATGTTTAGGTAGTACTAATAGGATAAAACATACCCCCTGGGAGAAGGACAGAACAAAGCCTGTGCGTCACTTTAAGTCCCATTTAAACCCTATTTTGAGGGCACAAGAGGTGCACTGGCCTTCTCCACAGGAAAGACTTTCACCTATAACATCACAAAGGAAACTCTAAGAACTTTGTCTCCGTGAATCTAAATTACTTTTTTTTCCCCTCGCTTTTTCTTCTTCTCTCTTTCTTACTCTCCTTGTATCCCTTATTTCCACTGAATGCTGGCTAGGAAAGAATTACTTGCCATTTTAATTTTAAAAATACTGTCCAGAAGAGAGAAGACATTCCTAGTGGAAGGCATTACAAAACAAGTGGGTATGGAATTCTGAGCCAAGTGTGCTTATGTCTGGACTCTGCTTCTGCTTTAGTAAGGAGGTTCAGTGTCAGGGTCCTACCACCAAATATTCTCTTAACTCAATCTGAGTCTGAGGTTAACCAGCTGCAGTAGCCCTGTGTGGCCATTTTGGCTGGTTGTGAATAGTTAATTGATCTTCCAGGTAGTTAGATCTAACATTGATGTCAGTGTGGAAACAGATAGGAAGGAAAGTCTGGGTAGGAATTTAGATCTAACCTTACTGTAGTAAAGTCAAATTCTGCCCAGACTTACACTATTAAGTCAATAGGGATGCACAGAATATATCAGGATAGAATATATACCCTAGAGGTTCTGCTGAAGAAAAACAGAAATGAGGAGTGAACAAAAAGGGAAGAGGACTGATCTGAAACCAACAAGATGAAATTAAATAAAAACAAGCGTAAAGTACTTCACTTAGGAAGGAAAAATCAAATGCAAAACTACAAAACGGAGAATAAAAGGCTAGGTGATAATACTCCTGAAAAGGATCTGGGGTTTATTGTGAATCACAAATTGAATATGAGTCAACAATGTGAGCATCAGTGAAAAAGGCTAATATCATTCTAGGGTGTATTAACAGGAGTGAAAGACACAGGAGATAACTGTCCCAGCTCTACTCTGCACTAGTGAGGTCTCAGCTGGAGCACTGTATTCAATACTGAGTGCTACACTTTAGGAAAGATGTGGACAAACTGGAGAGACTCCAGAGGACAGCAACAAAAATGATAAAGGGTTTAGAAAACCTGTCCTGACCTCTGAGGAATGGTTAAAACAATTGGGCATGTTGAGTTTTGAGAAAAGAAGACCAGGGGAAGACCTGAAGACTATGGGAGGGACCTGAAATATGTTAAGAGATTATATAAAAAGGACCATGACTATACATGATTACAATGTAGAAAATTTGTTCTTTATGTATTACAATGTGATAAAGACATTATTTTAGAATGGTCTACAGTTGCCAAGTGTTTTTGAAAGATTTGTTCAAATTACAAACAAAAAGGGGAAACACACCAGAACAGCAAAGAACATCCTATTCATTTGACCACGACCCTGAGCCTGCAGCCCCTTACCGAACTTTCTGTACTGTCTTATATTTACTACCTTTCAGTGTAGTTACATGTTTACAGTGCATTTTTCTCTATCACTTTTAACATTCTGATTATGTAACTGTACCAATTACATAACTGTATGGTTGATAAATGTAGGATTTATCTAAGGATCAATCCAGAGCCTCGGCTGTCAAGCCAATTGCAGATTCTCACTATCCCACAGCATGCAGAAAGCTCCTGTTCACATTACATACCATAAGTACAGTATATATATATATGTTCTTCCCAGGCATGCAGAATAAAGATTTCACCGCAAGTCTTTTACATAGATTGGTGTCCTTTCCATAGTACAATGTCACCAAAAGAAAACATGGCCAGCATGGTTCTTTGATGTATTCATTGAAATATAGAGTGTAAAGATCAAATGAATTAAAGTTTAACCAGGTAGCTCGCCTAGGGGACGGGAAGGGGGTTGCCAGGTCTTTGTTTTGTTTGGTCAGCGGTTCCCGATTTTGGCATTGCTGTCTCTTCTCTCCCAGTGGGCCCCCTCCTTACTGTTGTCAGGGCTTCTTATGCGTCAGATCTGATGCATTTAGTATGACTGTGCATTTAACACACTAAAATGTGTAAGGTTTTTTAATGTTCCACTTGTGTCGGTTATACTCCAATGTGGCCAATTTAAAAAAAGACAATACAATAGCGTGCCCGTTTCAAAGCACCTATTGTGTATTTCTCCCCAAACCGTCCTCCCCTTAACCTCCCTTCCCCAAAGTGGCTGCCTTGTGAATTGCCTAGAAGGACGCGACAGGGAGCCGAGGGAGAGAGACCGTGATGACAGTGACATGCAAACCACAGCACCGCGGAGAGGAGTGGAAAATTCATCCCCCGGCTGACAGTGTATCGGGTGTTCAGAGACGGGGGCGGGGTAGGCGAACTGTCCCAGGCCTTACAAATCAATGGCTCCCCCCGCCCAAGCCGGGGGAACCCGCCGCCTGCGCTCACAGCGCATCAATCATTAACCGGCACGGCGGGGGAGGCGTGCACCGAGCAGGAGCAGGCATCGCGTTCTCCCGGGGGGACTCGGGGCCCCCAGCCGGGCAGGGTCTCGGTCTCCTCCAGCGGCAGGGGCTGAATTACCGCGAGGCTGGGCTCGTCTGCAGGAGGAGCTGCCTCCGCGCGTCGGCTGGGGCGATGCTGCCGCTGCTGCAATGAGCGATGCTGGGGGGGAGGAGGAGGAGGAGGAGGAGAAGCACAAATCCACTGCAATTCCTCCTCCGGCGGCGGCGGGGAAAGCGGCTTTTCCTTCGCCGGCTTACATCACCAGCCCCGCTCCGGCTCGGCGGCTGCGGCTCCGGGGCCCCAAAGGCGCCCTCTCCTCCCCCCACCGCGCCCCCGCCGCCACCCCCGCAGCGGAGCAGCGCCGCGGCTGGCCGAGGGGGCTGGGGAGGGGGGCACCATGCCTGGAGGCCGGGCAGCCAAGGACCAGGCGCCTCCCCCTCCTCCCTCTGCCCCCCTACTGCGCTGGGACGAGGTGCCCGATGACTTCGTGGAGTGCTTCATCCTGTCGGGCTACCGGCGGCTGCACTGCAGCGCCCAGGAGTGCCTGGCCTCGGTGCTGCAGCCCACCAACGAGACGCTCAACTTCTGGACCCACTTCATCCCCCTGCTCCTCTTCCTGAGCAAGTTCTGCCGGCTCTTCTTCCTGAGCGGGGCCGGCGAGCTGCCCTTCCACCACCCCTTCCTGCTGCCCCTCTGGTGCTACGCCTCGGGCGTCCTGCTCACGTTTGCCATGAGCTGCACGGCCCATGTGTTCAGCTGCCTCTCGCTGCGCCTGCGCGCCGCCTTCTTCTACCTGGACTACGCCTCCATCAGCTACTACGGCTTCGCCAGCACCGTGGCTTATTCCTACTACCTGCTGCCCGGCCTGCGCCTGCTGGACGCGCGGGCCATGAGCCGCTACCTGCAGCAGCGCCTGGGCTGGCAGCTGGACTGCAGCCTCCCCATCGCCCTCTACAGCGCCCTGGTGCTGCCGGTGGCCTTTGTGCTGGCCGTCACCTGCACCGTGGCGTGCTGCAAGAGCCGCTCCGAGTGGTGCGCCTACCCCTTCGCCATCCGGACCTTCGTCTTCGCCATGCCCCTCAGCATGGCCTGCCCCATCATGCTGGAGAGCTTCCTCTTCGATCTGCGGGGGCAGAACCCCACCCTCTTCGTCTACTTCTACAGGCGCTACTTCTGGCTCCTGGTGGCCGCCTTCTTCAACGTCAGCAAGATCCCCGAGAGGATCCAGCCGGGGCTGTTTGACATCATCGGGCACAGCCACCAGCTCTTCCACATCTTCACCTTCCTCAGCATCTATGACCAGATGTACTATCTAGAAGAAGGGCTGTTGCAGTTCCTCAAATCCCCACCTGCCTCCCCTACCTTCCTAGGCACCATTGGATATATGCTGCTCTTAATGCTTTGCCTGGGAATGGTCATAAGGAAATTTTTGAACGTTGCAGATCTCTGCAAACAGGACTAAGTGGCCAGGTATATTTATTCCTATTGTGATTCCTGTTCTTATTCTTTTTAGAGGATGCTGCAAAATTTAAATGAAATCTACAAAGGAGCCTGGTACCTTTCTATTGAAAGTGGTTGTTTCCTCCTGTCAGTCACTGAACTGCTAGAATACTACTATTACTCTTAAAACAACTAGGTTCCCAAGGGAAGAAATCAAGCACTATTGTTTATAACTACTCCTACATTGTTGTTTAGGACACAAGGTGAAACCATTTAGCACTACTGTTTAATTTGCTAGGAAAAAAAATGCATGAACTGTGAAGGCCCCTTTACTAACTCTAGACTGTTTAGGAGATTGTTTAGGACACAAGGTAAAACCATTTAGCACTACTGTTAAATCTACTAGAAAAAAAGAATGCATGAACTGTGAAGGCCCCTTTACTAACTCTAGACTGTTTAGGAGATTATTTAAATCAGCAATATATGCACCGGCATCAGGATTATACACACAGATTTTTAATCAAATCCTATGTGGAATTCCCTAGCAGATTATGCACTGAAGTTCTTCTTCTGTACTACTGTAATAGCCCTTTGAGGTCACATGCACTGGAACTGGATTTTAAATGCAAACAAGTTGACAGCTGTCCATAGTTTTTTTCCCCCTAGTGTTATTGCCTTTGTGGCAACCAAGCTACAGCTAAGATTTTAGAGAGAAAGGTAAACAACAACTGTGAACTATTAGGGAGCTATAACTTGATCAAGGGATTTTGGTCATTTTGTGTGACTGAAGCTTGAATGGTTGGTATAGTCATTCCAAGGCAAAATAGAAATACAGAGCCAGATTCTTAGCTGGTGTAAATTGGCACAGTTCCATTGAAGTCATTGGACCAGAAGAGGATCAAGCCCGGAGAACCAAAACCTAATTTCCTACTCACACAAAGCTCCCATTGACTTCAATAGGAGGTTCGTGGAGCTGAGAACATGATTTCACCCTCAAGACCCTAATCCAACAACATCTGATTTATTTTTTAAAGTTATTAAGTATATTAACCTGATTTCTGCTTCCCCTCTTTTTCTGCTCTTTAGTTAGTTGGGGCCAGATTCTGTCACCTTAGATTACTATAGAATAAGATACTACAGAAGATGCATAGGAACTACTGAATGCGTTATAGGAGGCAGAATCTGGCTCTAGATAAGTACTCAGTTTTATATTTTGACATCCTTCCCCTGCTGCTTCATAATTCAGTTTACCTCTGCGGCAGCTGGACATTTTAAAGCCCTACCTAAGTGGCTGTGCTGTGGATGTTTCAGAGGCCAAAAGTTTTAATTGGGTGACTCTTCCAGTTTACAGGTTAACAACACCCATGAATAGATTTTTAAAAAAATACAAATTTGCAGTGTCTTTGCACAGTAACCCAGGTATTATCAGCAAAGGGATGACTTAATTATTAACAACATACTATTGATACTAATAAAGATTTTGTAGATTATAAATGGATGGGGTTTTAAACAGAAATATTTTAAGGTTATATGACTGGACAAACAACAAGCATGCAATAATATAATACAAGGAAATTACGGTCAAAGTTCAGGTGGCAAACTACTTGTTATGCTCCATTTTAAAAATGTATGATGTCGCTACTTACTGGAACTCTAGTCTTATATTGCACAATAACTTAACTACTCATTATACAGGGCAGATTCGTCTCTACCTGTGGAAATACATTTCTGCCTATACATTTGTTTTAAGATATGATGCATCAAGCCCTAATTAAGTATTTGGGGCCCAATCTTGTAGTCCTGATTTAGGAAAAAACTCCCATTGTCATCAAAGGGTGTTGTGGTTGAGTAGGGATTGCAGGATCAGGCCCTTAATTTGAGGTTGGAGTCTTCACACAAACATGATTTTGAAGGCTGAATGCATCAGTGACTGTCATATATAGAGGGAGCTCCTGTGATGGTTCTCAAGGTACCCAGGACAGAGTCACCTTATTATCCTCCTGCCTCCAGAGAGAGGGAAACTTGCTTGTGCTTAACTGGGTGTTAGCTCCTTGACACCACCAGCCTGTTAGCCACACAAGTACTTTTTTCTGGGCTATACCAGCCCTTACTTTACCTTGCAGGTTAACAATAGGTGCAGCCCAATCCCCAAACCCTTTGAGGTGTTCCCTTGTAATGTCCAACCCCTTATCCACTAAATACCATGTCACAGAAATACCTGGTCTTCTGCCCCCAAGAGAACAGTGTACACACCAACTTTTCTGATTCAACACAGGATCAATACCTTGCTTAATACCACAGCACTGAGATATATTTATAGTGAAAAACAACCATAAATTTATTTTCAGAGATTCAATAGCTGGTGAATAAGGGTAATGGAAACACAAAGGTTACATATAAAACAAAATCATAACACACTTTCTAGAGACTAAACTCAACTATTGTCTTAGCCTCCTTGTCGAATGAAGTTTCTCACCCAAAGCCTTTTTCAACATCTTCAGTGAAGGCTGGTTGTGATCCCATTTTCATTAATGTAAACACACTGCCCATTTACTTCCTAAATGCAGGATGGTGGGGTATCTACTCTGTTCCCCAAATATAGTTCAGCAAACCTTTGAAGTATATCTGAAGATAAGTTTCTCTTCCCCCTGCTGTGTTTCTCTGTTAGTTTCTTGCTGAAATTCTTATAACCATCTGCATTCATCTTAGATAGGTGATGGAAGACCCACTGTGAATGACAAAATACTTTTGTGAATACTTTTGTGAATGACAAAATACTTCATTTACATTTCAACAGAGAATACATAAATAAACATCCCTTGTCTGACAGGAAACCTCTATCCACCCCTGCTGTAATACAGACTCTAAGAACATATTTTCAGTATACATACAGAACTCCTTACATAGTACAGTATTTGTACCTACATTTCACAACAATGACAATGAGCAGTGTGACCCAGCTTTTCGTTTAAGACCTCACATAACATTTTTTGGTGAACCAGAATGTACATACCAGAATCAGAATAATATTGTAACCCCCCTTGCCAGTTGGCATTGAGGAGGGCTTGGGTCACTCCAAAAACCACCGCTCTCATAACACAAGGAGATTTTCAAAGACACAAAAACCCTTTAGATGCTCCACTTCCACTGAAAGTCAATGGAAGTGGTGCATTTAAACTCCCATTTATGCCTTTGCACATATTTCCCAGAATGCTTATCACTAGAGTCCTTTGTGCCTGAGCAGAAGCAGACGTTTTCCAGTGTGGCTTCCATTAAGACCCGTTGGTCCAATGACTTCTTCCACTCTTTTCAGATAGGACTCAGTTGGCAGTCTTTGTGCACCCAAAACTTTCACTGAAGTCAGAGAGAGTTTCAATCTGGCAAGGAGGATTACGCCTATCATGAGTTAGGGCTGCTTGAATCCATAGATAAATTCTCCTCTTCACTGCCTACTTTTGAGGTTGTTTAAGACAGAGAATTCATCCTTCCCCATTCCATGACATTCATCTGGTGATTATTGAGGCATGTTGTGGCCCAATGAGATGCAGTTTTTCTCATGACCCAAGAGGTGGATAATAGAGGGAAAAGGGGGTACACTTCACCTTATTTCCCTACATATTTTTTACATTATCGTAGTTTTGGTTTTATCGAGCTACAGTATTTAATAGGATATGGCCCAACACAAATATATCACATTCATTCTTTGTCAGCCATGGGTCTGCTAACACACAACTTGTGAAAGAGCCACTTGAGGAGTCATGAAGCATGTGACTAAATTGTGTAAATCCGTGGTTCTGCAACTGTGGTCCATGAGTATTTATTGATGGTCTGTAGAGAGCAGGCTGGTCCCATGTGCCTGTCTCCTTGTTTCCAGCTGCTAAACTGCAGTAAAAGATGCTAAAACTACATTAAACATTTTCCTGATATTACTTATCCATGTAAATGATTATAGTTTCCCCAGTGGTGTTACTCAATTGCCAGTAAGATAGGAGGTGGTCTGCACAGTAGTCAGTAGGAGGGGAGATTATCTCAAGGACCAGTCTCTCTATTAAAGATGTGGTTCACACTGAAAAGTTTTGAAAATCTTTTAGATAAATACAGAGTCAGCTCAGGCAGCTGCACCATGTTCCAAACTCCCCGACTTCCAAGGGAGTCCTGAGTGTGGAGCCACTGCAGGATCTGACCCATGACACTGTTAGAACATCTACATATATTATGCACATATACAGTGAGTTTGAGATTAATGTTGATGTTTCAGGTGTGATTCACCCGCATTAAAAGAAGACATTTTTATTAGTTAGATGGCTCATCCAAGCTTCAAAATAAATTATTTCTTTCAAAGATTTTTTTTAAGAGATGGCATTACAGCATCCAACCAGTAATGAAGAAACGTACGAGAAATCAGAAAGGCCAGGAAGAACAACTCTCAATGCTAAGAGACAGCTCAGAAACAGCTGAGAGTATAATCCAAATGTAGAGAAAGACTTTAAACCATATTACATAATGAGTTTTATTTGTGCTTGTCAGTAACAATGTAGAGGGCATCTTGAGAAGCAATGTCAAAAAGGCCATGGCTAACTTGTAAAAATACATTTGATATTTGCAGTTAGGCAATGTGAGATCATCTATATATATCCCCATTACAGACAACAGTACATGGGCTTGGATTATCTATGGTTGCAAGTATAACTGGAATCTTACTTCCATTCATAAATCGTGGCTGTAAATCCCACCTGATTTATAGATTTGTGCTCAATAAGGCACCACTAGGTAATATTCAGGACATGGCTTCATTCTGAACATTTGTATTTCAGCAAAGTTTTGAGGTGTATTTAACATCTAAGCCCATCTGTTCAATGATTTATGAATGCTGATCGCAAATGCAGCTTTCTGATTTACTATATTGTCAATGCACTGGATGTATCAAAGGGTGAGTGAGTACAGGTAGGTCTGCCTAGCTTTCCAGAATTATAACTAATATCTTTTTGTTTTAAATGCAGATTAATATTAAATGGTTACAATGATAATTGCCACATTTCTCTGCAGAATTTCTAGGGAGCTGTTACTTGAATGTTTATATTTATTTGTTGAAGGGCACATATGTGGATAACAACACAATCTGATATATTTGATGGCCAGTTTTTAATGAATATAGACAAAATATAATTGAGTTAGGGAGGCCAGCAGTGGGATAAACCACCCTCAATTATGGGACCCATTTCTGCTCTGATTGAAGTGAATGGCAAAACTCCTATTGGCTTAAATTGGAGTAGGAACCATTCCTAGGCTTGCAATCATACCTAAGAGAATTCAGTGCATCCACAGTCATGTCTAGAGCTTAGACAGCAGGTCTGCTTTCTAATAGCTATGAGCCTGGGGGGCATTGTAGGGGACAAAATCTTGCAGGGCATTGTATAGGCACCTGCCAGAAAACACACACCTAGCATAGAGAGCAGAGAGTGAAAGATTTCTGCTCCAGTCCTGAAGAGTGGGTACTTTTCAGAGCTTTTGTGAACGGAGTCATGGAGGGCTGGTGTCTAGGGCTCAGAAGCATGACCTATGCTTTCTATATGCTTTTCCTTTCTTGGCCCAGCAATGGTCCCCATCCTGACACACTTGTGCAGGTGTGCACAGACCACGTGTGGGGCTGCTGCTACACAGAATGTTGGTACACAACATTATTTTGTAATGAATGTGTGCCCAGCACCGTAGCTTAGGTAGTGACATGTCCATGAGGAATGACAAGCTTCCCAACTACATGTAGCATGTGAACTAGAGTAGAAATTACTCCTGTGAGTTACACAGCTGGTCTGTAGAAACTCTCCTATAGTGCTATGGCAATACTGGAATTCTTCACGTGGGAAGCTTGTGTATCCATTTGTATGTTAGAATCTAGAATGCTGAGCCAGCTCACAGCTGTTTCACAGCAAGGCTAGCATCTGAGCTCTGGAAACAAGGTGAAAGGGTATGGATACACAGAGTTCTAGTCTGCATGCCAGGGGAGAGATTTGGCAGTTAGAACTAGAATCATTATTATGTTTTCTCATGTGAGAGTTGATTATTTGTTTAAAGTTCCCCGCTCATTGTGTCTGTGCTGAATTCAGCCTCATTTATCATGTTTATGTCAACAGTACCCAACGAAAGTGTGAATCTGATAGTTTGCTTTATTTTTATGTATAAATTCCATTGCAGTACAATATTCCAGGCTGTGCAATTGTAAGGAATTATTGCATTTCATGACTGGTTAAAGTCATTGGGTTGACATCCACATGCCTTATAGCACCAAATAATGCATACAGTAATAACCCAGATAGCCACAGCAAGTCTTATTGACTGTAACAGTCAACATGATCAAGTGGTCTGAAGAGAGGCCTGAGAACCAGGAGCTCCTCCCATCTGTAAAATGGGAATAATAAACCTTACCTACCTCACAGGAGTGTTCTGAGGATTAGCTAATGTTTGTAAAGCGCTTAATAAAATGCAAAGTACTCTGTAGGTGCTAAGTAATATTCATTGACACAAGGAATGTCATATTCGAAGGGGCTTTTAATCTCCCTGAGAGAGGACTATGGCTCTTTCTAAAATCAGGAACTCCTGGACAAACAAGTGGGCTGTGTACCCTATCTATCCTCCTCATAGTCCTACCTCTAGAAGAGCCTGATTCTGCTCCCTTTGAGATCAATGGCAAAACTCCCACTGACTTCGATGGGGACCTCAGAAGGCCTCAAATGAACGGTACACCTTTTTACAAGCCAACTAAATGCAAAGGAGTCAGCAGAGAAGCAGGGAGGAAAGCAAAAGAGGCTTGCTTTTCTTTTATAAATGCTGACTAGTGATTCATTTGTACAGAGCAGCCCTTTAGCATTCATGAGTCCTGGTTGTTCATTTGGGGCTTGATCCTATTCCCAGTTATTGTGATGACAATGGGGAAAGATTTCCATTGATGTAAATGGGAGTAGGATCTGGCCTCATGGCCTTTGTACTCTGTTAACTCTTATCTCAGTGATAAAGACCTGCTGCACCAGTCCTGATTAAATAAGTAATATTTAGGGAAGAGTAAACTTTGTTCATTTGTTGGATCGATCTAACATACATACACCCCAATGACTTCAGCCAACTCAGGCCTTGCCCTTTACATGCATCAAAACTGAACGTAACGCATCTGATCCGTCTCTTCATCCATTTTGCCCTTCTCTCTAGAAATCCTCTAGAATCACAGCTACAAGCAGTACAGCTGCATAACTTTTAAGGCACAATTTAAAGCTAAGGGTATGAAGTGTGGGGCACCATCCTTTATATACTCAGGTGAGATGTAAGAAGATAAGAAGGTTTTACATGGATCAAAAGATACAGACCTCCTTTCAATATGTTTATTTCTGCTGGGGCTGAAGTAGAAAGAAGCTAAATGATTTCTTCCCCTCACAGTTTGCTAAAGGAGGGCCTACTCTGCTCCACTGAAATCAATGGCAATTTAGCAATTGACTCAAATGAGAGCAAGTTCCCATAATTATTTAAGAGGAAAGACCACCAGTAGACTTCCAGTTCCCTGGGAGCTTTTTCATTGCTGGCTATATTTAAATCTCAAGGAGCCTCCAGTTGCACCTTCCTGCTGTAGGTGAATGCCTTAAGGCTTGCAGTTGCAAATGGGAGTCAATAGTATGGAGAGGCATAAAAAAATACAGCGACAGTTGCATCTTTTTATCAGCTACTGATTCAAGCACATTTTAGTATAAAGGAGATATCTTGCTTAAGGGTCTCTGCATGCAACTGAATAAAACAGTGTGAATCTTCGTTTCAATTGGATTGTGTTTGTTTTTTGAGGAATTTGCTCTCTGTAAAGTCTTGGATGCTGACTACTGTATACATAATTACTATGCACTTTTAGCAAAAAAAAAGTGTGAGCTATAAAGTTGTTTCTGAACTCCTTGTAGAAAGGCATGTGTGTGGTTTGTTCATTTCTTTCTCTAAGCTAGTGTGAGGCCGCTGGGAACAGAAATACACAAGATACAGCCATTTAGATAAGTTAGATGCATTGAAGTTGGCAGGGCCTGATGAAAAAAATTCACTCTAGCATACTTAAGGAACTAGCCGAAGCAATCTCAGACCTGTAAGCCGTTATCTTTTGAGAACTCATAGAGGACAAGTGAGGTACCAGAGGACTGGAGAACGGCAAACAGTACCTATCTTTTAAAAGGGAAACAAAGAGAACCCAGAAAATTATAGACCAGTCAGTTTAACCTCAATTCCTGGAAAGATACTGGAACAAATTATCAAATCAATTAATTTATAAGCACCTAGGGGTTATAGGGTAATAGCCAGCATGGATTTGTCAAGAACAAATCATGCCAAATCAACCTAATTTCCTTCTTTGACAGGGTTACTGGCTTTGTAGCTAGAGGGGAAGCTGTGTGTGTGATATATCTTGAGTCTAATAGGGCTTTTGACACGGTCCCAGAGATACTCTCATAAACAAACTAGGGAAATGTGGTTTAGTTTAAATTACTTATAAGATGTTCGCATAGCAAGTTGAAAGACAATACTCAATGAGTAGTTATCAATGACAAACTGGGAGGATATATATAGTGGGATCCCACAAGGGTCTGTCCTGGGTCCAATACTACTCAATATTTTTATTAATGATTTGGATAATGGAGTGGAGAGTATGCTTATAAAATTTTCAGATGACACCAAACTGCGAGAGACTGCAAGCACTTGGAGGACAGGACTACAATTCAAAAAGGACCTTGGTAAATTAAAGAATTGGTCTGAAATCAACAAGATGAAATTTAATAAAGGCAAGTGCAAAGCATTACACTTAGGGAGGAAAAAAAATCAAATGCACAAATAGAAAATGGGGAATAACTGACTAGGCAGTACTACTGCAGAGAAGGATCTGGGGGTTTATAACAGATCACAAATTGGACAGGACCCAACATGATGCAGATTTAAAAAAAAGCTAATCACATTCTGGAGTGTATTAACAACAGAGTTGTATATAAGATGAGGTAATTGTCCTGCTCTATACTGGACTGGTTAGGCCTCAGCTGAAGTATTGTGTCCAGCTTTGGGCATCACATTTTAAGAAAGATGTGGACAAATTGGAGATAGTCCAGAGAAGAGCGATAAAGGTGTAGAAAATCTGGCCTATGAGGAAAGATTAAAGAAACTGGGCATGTTTAGTCTTGAGAAAAGAAGATAACAATCTTCAAATATATAAAGAAGATGATAATCAATTCTTTTCCATGTTCTTTTTTACTTTTCTGAGAATTATACTAGTCAATCCATGTTACAGAGAACCCCATCCTAGAAATGCTAGCAACAACTGTATTTAAAGGATTGTAGCTAGCACAGTTCTGACTGTATTATGAACAGTTATTTAATACAACCAGAATGTTGGTGGTTCAACTCAACAAATTGATTTAATCTTTTAAGTTAAAGATGTTAATAAATGTGCTGGGTGAGATAGTTTTACAATTAAGTGAAATGCCATTTGAGAGCGAGGACGCTGTCAGCTTTCTAATAAAGTCTGATTTATGGCACAATCCTATACTCTGTAGGTATGGATTTGGCATTTGGCATATTACCTTTCTTCAAAAGCTGCATTAAAGGTTTATCTGTTTTCCATCAACACACAGTAGCTTTCTCAGTTACACCTACTGTGAAGCATCCTGTTCTGTATTAAATAAAATGCAATTGTTTCCCTTTGCATTCAGTTTAAAAATCAATAGATCTTTTCAAACACAAAAGTGATTACCTGAATTTAGCCCATGTCTTTTAGAAATTCCATGAACATCTAGTTTATGTATTTTCACTTATATGTATGATCATCCATATGCATTTACATAGATTTTTAGTCCTTCTTTGCTGTTTTATCTTGGTTCCTCTGGATTTTTTCATCTCTCTCAGGTTTTCTTCCACTTGTTTACTGAATATTTAATTTTATGGAATTTCTACAAAGCTGAACAAATTGAAGATTCTAAGATGAACACTGTCAGCACCAAAGAAATTGCAGTGAAACGTCTCCCACTCAGCAATATT
This sequence comes from Lepidochelys kempii, assembly GCF_965140285.1. NCBI lineage: Eukaryota > Metazoa > Chordata > Testudines > Cheloniidae > Lepidochelys > Lepidochelys kempii. Next base: position 32,122,605 of record NC_136388.1, read on the forward strand.
TCTCTTAGAATGTTAGGTGAATAGTCCAAGAAATTCTCCTTCTGGATATATTAATGAAAAAATAGACCTGAACACAAAAGCACTGAGACATAATATTCACATAGAAAAGATCATTCTGATTGGTGAACAAATGTAGCATCTGTGCTGATTTCTGATATAACTGCAGTGGTTAGAACTCATTAGGTAACTTATTATATAAAGCAAGGTAACAATCCACATCATAAAGAGTCCGATTCAACAAGATACTTAAGCGTGTGCCTAACTAAGCACGTAAGTCGTTTCACTGAAGACAACAGAACTACTGGTCTTAAAGTTAGATATTAAATACCTTGCTGAATCAGGACCCAAAGCAATAACACTCAAAATGTAGTTGCATTAGATATCTGCTTTCACCCTTGTACCTCAAAATGCACTGGAAATGTGTTGTCATCCAAGATAATTGCATACACTGCCTTGCGTTAAAGATCACAGAGTTCATGGGCCTGATGGAAAGTCCATTTTAGTCAATTGGAAGCTTTCCATTAACTTAAATGGACATTGGAATAGGCCCATAGTCTTCAAATACAAACCTAAGTATAAAGTAAAGAGTTGTCACTTTGGATGGGCTATCACCAGCAGGAGAGTGAATTTGTGTGGGGGGGGTGGAGGGTGAGAAAACCTGGATTTGTGCTGGAAATGGCCCAACCTGATGATCACTTTAGATAAGCTATTACCAGCAGGACAGTGGGGTGGGAGGAGGTATTGTTTCATATTCTCTGTGTATATATAAAGTCTGCTGCAGTTTCCACGGTATGCATCTGATGAAGTGAGCTGTAGCTCACAAAAGCTCATGCTCAAATAAATTGGTTAGTCTCTAAGGTGCCACAAGTACTCCTTTTCTTTTTGCGAATACAGACTAACACGGCTGTTACTCTGAAACCTAAGTATGTATCTACTATGCATTGTGTATGTAAAGGGTACCATCAAATACAAGCTGGGAACTTTTTGTTGAGCTTTGTGGGAGTTCTCAGGATACATGTATGCTGTAGGTGGAAGCAAGCCTCCCTGCCCACACAGACAGTGCAACACAACGGGGCTCAAGCTAGCAGGCTGAAAATAGTGTGGACACAATGGCTGGAGCTGAAGAGCCTGCGCGACAGCCTGAGCCACAATGTCCACAGTGCTATTTTTAGCATGCTAAAAAGAGTCTATCTATCCAGGCTGGGAGGCTCCCTCCCAGATGCAGTGAAAACATACCCTTAGAGAATTCTACAAAACATCTTTAGATCTCCCATTGCAAAGCCTGTCATTTGTGTAATTTCACCCTCTGAAACATGGCAAGGATTTAAAATATTTAACTATTGCAAAAAATTCCACTGCCACCTAGCAAATAGTCAATGAAGGACTAAGAAATCAGAAGGCTGTATTTCACAGCTGTCATTTAGGGCCCTTCCCATTGACTCCAGTGGACTTTGGATCAGGTCTTGGACATAATATTTGACTTTTGAAGTAACAGAAGAAAAAAAAAACTCTTGAGGTGCTTCAGCCTAACTGTCATCAGGATGGGAAAGAAATATAGTCATTTTTTGGTGACTAGTTTACTGGCATTTGATATCTCACCACTACATTGTAACCATTAGCTGATCCATCATTGTCTTGATATCAAACAGGAAATATAAAAGTCATTTTTTCCCCCCCTGTGATACCAATTCTCTTACAGACAGCCTTAGGAGTTACCTACAAGCACGCTATCCGGGAGAATAAAGGACATTTGGTACAGAATTTTAATCTTCAGATTATATATTCTAGGAAGGGTGCTGGAACAATGTGTGGTTAGTCAAATTTGTGTATAGAGAGAAGCCTTGGGGAGGAGGGGTTCTCCTCCCACCCCAAAAGTCATTGTGATGCCCTAAGGACTTAGTCCTGTCCTTGGTGGAAGCAGCTAGCACAGCAGTCAGGAGCAGGTAAACTAGCAGATGCAGCCTCTGCAACAGGAATCCTTCTAGCACAAGGCAGGATTTTTTTTTTTTTTATTTACAGCAAACTCAGGGGTGGGGGCTGATAACAGCGTACATGCTAGTTGATTGGAAGCTGGAGATACCCCTTCCATTGGACCCGACCCTTTGGGAAAGGTGTGTGTATTGCAGGAGAGTGGCAGTTTGGGGTTAGTCCCTTCTATGGAGCAGATTTAATCTGGCCTCCCTGCACCATCTTTGGAGGATCTGGCCCAAAGGCTCAAGAGATATGCCAGACACCTACTAATCAGTCTGCTAACAGAGACAGGTCAGAGCACCATGCACCTCCTGGCTGCTGGAATGGCAGGCGCTCCACTATCTTTCCTCACACTCCTGTCCTCTACTCTCCTCCCTCCTCCCCCCTTTCAGTTGCTGGGAGGGGAAAGTCTACTTTTTGTCCTTTCTTAACTGCTGTTCTGGGGGTTGGGGCAAACCCAGAGCCCAACTTCTCCCACTAGGAGAGCATTTGTTTTCCGCTATCTTTGCCCAAAGCCCTCTGTATTCCATGGTTCTGGTACCACAGTATCCAAACTGCTATAGAACTGTATTACAGAATCTCAGCTTTCACTGTAAAAAAAAAATCATGCATCTAGCCCTCATGCACGTGAAGGAAACTCTGGAAATGTGAACCAAAGCAGCACTATCTGAAGTGCACAGGAAAATCAGGGAGTAGCACACAAGTCAATGTTATAGCTTGCTTTGTCTAATGTACCAGCAGGTATTGCCCTAGTGTTGGGGCAGATTGCCTTCTCACAGGCCCCAATTCAGCAAAGCACTTAGGTATGTGCTTAAAGTTAAACAAGTGCCTAACTGTATCCTTACTCAGCAATATGGATGAACTTAAGTTTCTCTTTTGGTGTAACCCAGTATGCATTTTATCTCAGAGTCAATCAATTCTGAACACAAGAACCCTGTAATGCCAGACATGGTGTTTGCCACTGGATCTGTTCGAAAGCTAATCTGATCTAATGAAATATTCATGCTTTAGCTAGGCATCATATCAATTCCTTTTAAGATTAAATGCACATGTCAAGGACTACATTTTACATTAAGAGAACATCTTTATCCTAGATGTTGGAGTATATATAGTATATTTTATTCAACTGTAAATATTCTTATTTTAATTTCAGTGTGCTGTAGCCTTAACTTTATTTTAAGTTAGTTCTGGTGTGTATTACACAAAGTAAATTCCAATGAATGACATTTTAATGAAAAGGAAATTTATAATTAAATGCAAAAGTACAAAAATCCTATTTAAATGCAATATTCAGATTGCACAATTAAAATCACAAAAAACTAGAAAAAGTTAAGCACTCAACAGCAACATCAATGCAGCTGCATTGCTCATCCTGTGAGTGTTATGGCATACATCTACTGACACGATTAGTTGAAACATAAAGCTACACATTTAACAGTGAGTAGAAAATAGCATTTATTTTCATGTTGCAGTTTTGGATTTCCTAGTTTTATTAATTGAAAAAAAGGCTGAATTACTTGGACGGCAAATTCTTTGGGGAAGGGGGTGTTTTTAATGTGCTTGTACAGAGCCCTATGCAATGAGGCCCTAGATGCCATCATACAAACAGCACACAATATCTTAAATTTAATTTTGTAAAAGGCCCATTCAGCGCACAGGAAACACTTTAGTACTGCAGGCTGGGAAGGTGCTGCATTGTTCAGCTATATACAAAACAGATGCGGGGACAGGGAAGAGACACTAACTAAAAGAAAAAAGTAAGGGTGAGGTGGAGCATAGCTCAAACCCATAATACTCTGAGTAACCCAGTTACCCCCTTTAAGACCACTATACTACATCCCTCCCCTCTTAATTGACAGCCTGGATGTAGTCCAACCATAAGGAATGGTTCAAATAATATGGGAGGTTATTGTTAGAAAAATTAATACACCAATTATATATCCAGCAAAACAGACAGAGGATAAACATACTCACCTGTCAAATTTTTTGAATATTAATATTTGCTAGACACACCTGATCTGTTTAATGTGTAATCAGAGATTTCACTCAGTTTAATGAAGGCACTAGAAATGTTGCTCACTCTGTAATATGGTAATACCTGTTAAATAGAAAGGTCTGATGACTCTACTCCTATATGTCTCTTTAAACAAAAGCTCACTGTTGTAATGATTGTTTTGTTTGATATTTACATGGCAAGGATTTTAAACCTAAATAAATTAATAATTAGGAAAAAATATTCTCCCCCTGTCTGGCCCTGCAAATTCTTTTCTTCCCTTTTAGACAGTACAAACCGCTTCCTGTGTGTCTTCCTCCCCCTTTGCTTTTTCCTTTTTCTCTGGTCTGTTGGGGTCTACCCTCCTGGGCTTGAGACACTGTTTGATAGCCAGCAAATGCAAAGATGACAAATTGTCCAACCATTTATGACACTGGGCCATTTTAAATTTACACACACATGCAAAATGAGCATTTCCACAGTAGAAACAGCTGTCAGGAGTCCCTTTTGTTGCTGAGTCAGTTTCACTGGCCCTGCCTTCTAAGTGCAAACCTTGTCAGTTTTTCACTGCTGATTCCATCGCTGTTGCTAATTCTACTGCTTTGGGCCAGGTTAAGTTCCCCTCTCTCCAACCAGCAGTTGTCTTTGAATTCTCTCATTATTAATATCAAACCAATCTGTCCTGCAGCATTTCCTCTGGGACATTTCTAACCGAGCAATACTCAGTTAATCTTTGTAGCTCTGCCACATACACAGGCACCTTTTCCTCTGGCCTCCTCAATCTCCTCTAAAACTTGAACCATTACACACAGTAACGTCTGGCTTTGGAGTGTGGTGCTCTGTTGAGATCTTTGGCAGGTCTTCTAAACTTTAATTTCCCGCATTCTGAGGTTGTAACAAACTCCCCAAGAGGGAGTAGGTGCTACTGCCACAGAGACTCAGGAAAATTGCTTTCTGAGTGTTCAAGTCCTTATCTATAATCTCATGGACAGGAAATGAGTGGCCCCATCTTTGACTATATTGCCGTCACTCCTCCTTTGCTCCATGAAGTTGTTATTCTTATGATTTTCCTTGTTGTCAGTTTTGTAAAGGGACCACTCAGAGGACAAGAAATACACTTTACTTAAAGTACTGCAGGAGGGGAACATGCTGCTTTATTCAACTATATGTGTGGGGAGGGACACTAACAGTGCTTAATTTGTCATGAAAGAGGTGCCAGGGCTCAAGCAATTTTTTTATATTTATAACTGGCATGGCAAGCCCAGAGGTGCTAGGGCTATGAAACTGCCAAACAGACCCCCCCCCCCCCCGAGCAATGCTAGTTACAGCAACCTAAACACTGTCCACACTGGTGCTATGTTGGCAGGAGACGCTCTCCTGCAGATACATCTTCCACCTCTTGCAAAGATGAAGTAATTATGCCCCTGTTGGCATAGAGCATCTTCATCAGGCACACTGCAGCTGCGCCGATATAGCACTTCTAGTGTAGACCTGTCCTGAATAACCTCAAGTTAACCCCTTGATGACCACTTTACTACCACTATTGCACTAAAATTCCTATGTTTTTCTTTAAGAATAAGTGAGTGTGGAGGGGAAGGAGGGGTTGGAATAAGCTCCTAGAGTTTGCAAGTTATGTTGGCTTTGGTAGCAAAGCTCATAAGCAATTTGACCCAAAGCTAATAGGCTGGCAGAACTTACAGACCTCTGTTTCTAGTTCAGTAGTTCCCGACGTCAGATCCCCAGACATCTGGGAGTCTGCTGTGGGTTATGTGGAGTTCCATCCCTTGAGCCAGGGAGGGAACATGCCAGAATTGCATACTGGCACTTTTGCCACAAGGAGGACATAAGAATGGCCCTCCTGGGTTAGACCAAAGATCCATCTAGCCCAGTATCCTGTCTTCCAGCAGTGGCCAATGCCAGGTGCCCCAGAGGGAATGAACAGAACACGTAATCATCAAGTGATCCATCCACTGTTGCTCATTCCCAGCTTCTGGCAAACAGAGGCTAGGGACACCATTCCTGCCCATCCTGGCTAATAGCCATTGATGGACCTCTCCTCCATGAATTTATCTAGTTCTTTTTTAAACCCTGTTATGGTCTTGGCCTTCACAACATCCTCTGGCAAGGAGTTCCACAGGTTGACTGTGCGTTGTATGAAGAAATACTTCCTTTTGTTTGTTTTAAACCTGCTGCCTATTAATTTCATTTGGTGACCCCTAGTTCTTGTGTTATAAGAAGTAGTAAACCACACTTCCTTATGTACTTTCTCTACACCAGTCATGATTTTAATGACATCAATCATATCTCCCCTTAGCCATTTCTTTTCCAAGCTGAAAAGTCCCAGTCTTATTAATGTCTCCTCATACGGAAGCCGTTCCATACCCCTAATCATTTTTCTTGCCCTTTTCTGAACTTTTTCCAATTTCAATATATCTTTTTTGAGTTGGGGCAACCATATCTGCACGCTGTATTCAAGATGTAGGCATACCATGGATTTATAGAGAGGCAACATGATATTGTCTGTCCTATTATCTATCCCTTTCTTAATTATTCCCAGCATTCTGTTTGCTTTTTTGACTGCTGCTGCACATTGAGTGGATGTTTTCAGAGAACTATCCACAACGTCTCCAAGGTCTCTTTCCTGAATGGTAACAGCTAATTTAGATCCCATCATTTTATATGTATACTTGGGATTATGCTTTCCAGTGTGCATTACTTTGCATTTATCAACATTACATTTCATCTGTCATTTTGTTGCCCAGTCACCCAGTTCTGAGAGATCCTTTTGTAGCTCTTTGCAGTCTGCCTGGGTCTTAACTATCTTGAGTAATTTTGTATCATCTGCACATTTTGCCACCTCCCTGCTTACCCCTTTTTCCAGATCATTTATGAATATGTTGAATAGGACTGGTCCCAGAACAGACCCCTGGGGCGGCACCCTATTTACCTCTCTCCATTCTGAAAACTGACTATGTATACCTACCCTTTGTTTCCTATCTTTTAACCAGTTACCAATCCATGAGAGAACCTTCCCCCTTATCCCATGGCAGCTTACTTTTTGTACGAGCCTTTGGTGAAGGACCTTGTCAAAAGCTTTCTGAAAATCTAAGTACACTAAGTACACTTCTGAAAATCTAAGTCCACTGGATCCCCTTGGTCCACATGCTTGTTGACCCCCTCAAAAAAGTCTAGTAGATTGGTGAGCCACATTTTTCCTTTCCTAAAACCATGTTGACTCTTCCTCAACAAATTATGTTCATCTATATGTCTGACAATATTGTTCTTTATTATAATTTCAACCAGTTTGCCCAGTACTGAAGTCAGGCTTAGAGGTCTGTAATTGCCAGGATCACCTCTGGAGCCCTTTTTAAAAATTGGCATCACATTGGCTAGCCTCCAGTCATCTGGTACAGAAGCTGATTTAAAAGATAGGTTACAGACTAGAGTTAGTAATTCTGAAATTTCACATTTGAGTTCCTTCATCTGGTCCTGGTGACTTATTGCTGTTTAATTTATCCATTTGTTCCAAAACCTCCTCTAATGATACCTCAATCTGGGATAGTTCCTCAGATCTGTCACCTAAAAAGAATGGCTCAGGTTTGGGAATCTCCTTCACATCCTCAGCCGTGAAGACCGAGGCACGGAATTCATTTAGTTTGTCCGCAATGGCGTTATTGTCCTTCAGTGCTCCTTTAGCACCTCTACTGTCCAGTGGCCCCACTGGTTGTTCAGGGGGCTTCCTGCTTCTGATGTACTTAAAAAAAATATTTGCTATTACTTTGAGTGGTTGTCTAACTGTTCCTCAAATTCTTTTTTGGCCTTCCTAATTGTATTTTTACACTTCATTTGCCAGTGTTTATGCTCCTATCTATTTTCCTCACTAGGATTTAACTTCCACTTTTTAAAGGATGCCTTTTTGCCTCTCACTGCTTCTTCTACTTTGTTGTTAGCCACGGTGGCTCTTTTTTGGTTCTCTTACTGTGTTTTTTAATTTGGGGTATACATTTAAGTTGAGTCTCTATTATGGTGTCTTTAAAAAGTTTTCATGCAGCTTGCAGAGCTTGTTTTCAAAATGGCTTCCTTTGCTGCATGACCTTTCATGCATGGTGTGTGAGAGGCCATGCTGTGAAAGGGGCATTCCCATCCTCGTAGAGGCATGCTGGCAGTACCAGAAATGGAAGGGGTCCAGGACATCTAGTCAGATGGAGAAAAAAATTGGGGAGCTACGGCTTTAGCTGTGTTCTGCTCCTCCCAACCCAATGGAGTCTGTAGCTGCATTGTGCCACAGCAGCCTCCTCCCTTTTTCCCCAGCCAGAGCTTACTCAGGCACACAGACTGGCTCCAACTCTAATGTGTTACCCTGACTTCACAGCAATAAGTGATTAGTGGGAACAAGTGGGCACTTCAAGCTGACCAGTATTAAATGTAATTTATGCATTTTTTCATGAATAAAAAAGCAGAGAGTTTAGGCACAGATCAAAGGTATTTGGGTACCGAACTTTCATTGATTTCACCCAGGGTTAGTCATTTATAATTTAAGAAAACAAATCTGATTATTTATGTTTTTATTGTTTGCACTGCACATTGTAGAGTTTGTCTGATGTCAAATTTTAAAAATATTCTATTCAACTGAAAATTCAGCAAATTCAATTACTGAGACAAGGTGGGTGAGGTAATATCTTTTATTGGACCAATTACCTTACCCATCTTGTCTCTTTAATATCTTGGGATCAACACTACAAGAACATGGCAACAGCAAATTCAGTTATCTTTCCATAGCATTCAGAATGCTATAGAACACCCCTGCAGTGGACTCCAGTAATCATTTTACACTACAGGAATGCAATGATTAAGAACGGCTACACTGGGTCAGAACAATGGTTTATCTTGCCCAATATCCTGTCTTCTGACAGCCTGATGGTAGGTGCTTCAGAGGGAATGAACAGAATAGGCAATCAAATGATCTTCTGTCAGCGACTTCCAGCTTCTGGCTAACAGAGTCCAGGGATACTCAGAGCATGTTACTGCCCCTCTGCCCATCCTGGCTAATAGCCACTGATGGACCTATCCTCCATGAACTCATCTACTTTTTTGAATCCTGTTATAGTTCTGGCCTTCAAAATATCCCCTGCAAAGAGTTCCATGCGTTGACTGTGCGCTGTGTGACAAAGTACTTCCTTTTGTTTGTTTTAAACCTGCTGCCTATTAATTTCATTGGGTGACCCCTAGTTCTTGTGTTATTTGAAGGAGTAAACAACATTTCCTGATTCCCTATCTCCACACCAGTCAAGATGTATAGACCTCTATCTTACCCACCTTAGTTGTGTCTTTTCTAGTCTGAAGAGTCCCAATCTTTTTAATCTCTCCAGATCTGCACACAATATTTAAGATTGTTGCAAGCCCAGTTAACATGCTTTAGTAAAAGCATGTACATTCTACAGAGGGCTTGCTCCTGGATGGGAAAGAAGGGAGATGTGTTAGGAGAGCCACTAGGGGGGGCAAGAAGGCCACTCAGTTTGGTGCAGTGATTCACCATCTAGGGAGGACACAGTGGATAAAGCAGAAACTCCTTAACTAACTCTTGTCATTCTTGTTTTCTGACCATGTCTGAGAGCTAAGAACTATTGTACCAGACATGCCCAACCTCTATGCCCCTCCCATAGTTTTTTTTAATGGGTTCTGTAGAATTGCTGGATCACCTTGCACTTCTTATATGGGATGCACAGTGCACTTCTCATATGGGATGTTTCAGAGTAACAGCCGTGTTAGTATGTATTCGCAAAAAGAAAAGGAGTACTTGTGGCACCTTAGAGACTAACCAATTTATTTGAGCATGAGCTTTCGTGAGCTACAGCTCACTTCATCGGCTGTAGCTCACGAATGCTCATGCTCAAATAAATTGGTTAGTCTCTAAGGTGCCACAAGTACTCCTTTTCATATGGGATGGTTTCAGCCTGCACAGCATCTGTCTTCTCCACATGACTTAAGGACTTGCAGGGTCAAACCCAGGGTGTGACAGCAGTACTTTGCTGCTTGAAGAATTTATTTTGTAAATTTGACTTCACTAAGGATTTAGAGGAGGAATTGGCATAAACATCTTGGAAATCTGGCAGAAGGTAACACCTTACAAGGCAGCTGTTTGGTGACATAATTTATAATAAATGGAAAATATTGTTTTGGAGGGTATGAAACTTTAGCTTCCAGGGATGTCAGGGAGGAAAAACAGGGTGTGAATCAATAGCAGGTGGAGTATGTGTCTTGCCATGGTGACATCACAACATGACTTGTCTAAAACTGATTTATCAGATTCTTGTTTCATTATATATTACAATGTCTACAACATGGTAGAAGAAGTTTAACATACTTATTAGAGTTAGTCATCTGTCCATAAACACTAATATGACTGTGCTAATAATCGTAGGGAATAAAATACAGTATATGTAAATACCAAATTAAAGCATTCCAATTTTAAAGTAACAGCAAAGCGTCTGTGCTAACAGTGTGTATATTACACAGACCTTCTATTGTTTGAGGCTTTCTCCCTTATCTAGAAGATCATGATATGATAGCAAAAAAGAAGCTATAAGAGCAAACTCAGAACAGTGGAGTTGAATCTGTCTGAATATATCAGGCAAACAAACTTGATTAATCTTTGGTTAGGCTGCCTCATATCTTTGACTCAAACCCATGATAGGCTAGTGAACCAGTTAGTGACTGGTTAATTTGACATTTTTTAAATTTAACTCTTTAGCTTTCAAACTGAGCCATTAGTATCCCACATCTATCAGAGAAGACTGTACATACAAATCAGTCTATCCTTTCTCATGTTACTTTTTAAAGCAGATCACTATTAAGTCATATTTAATAGATTTGTGGAATTTAAGGCCAGAATGGACCATTAGATTATCAAGTCTGACCTGTGTATCACAGGCCATTCAATTTTACCCCGGTACTGAACCCAATAATTTGTATTTGGCTAAATCATATCTTCCAAAAAGACATTCATCTTCATTGGGAGACATCAAGAGATGGAGAATCCACCTCTTCCCTTAGTAGTTTGTTCCAAAGGTTAATCAGCCTCATTGTTAAAAATTTGTGCCTCATTTCTGATTTGAATTTGTCTGGCTTCTGCTTCCATCCATTGTTTTTAGTTATGCTTTTCTCTGCTTGCTTAAAGAACCATTTAATATTCTCCCCTTTCCTGAAAATATTTACACACTCGGACAAAGCACAAGACAGACACATACCTTTGTAACAACAAGCACCTGCATGTAAGGCTCTGCCTTAGTTCTCATCCTTCGGAGAGCCCGCTGGATCTTAACCCTGGTCTACACAACAAACTTATGCTGGTGTAACTATGTCGCTCAGGGTGTTGAAAATCCACACCCCTGAGCGATACAGTTATACTGACCTAACTCCGGGAGTAGACAGCCCTGTGTCCACAGGATGGCTTCTCCTGTTGACATAGCTACTGCCTCTCAGGGAGGTGGAGTACCTATGCCAATGGGAGAAGCTCACCGTCCAGTGTAGGTAGCGTCTTTGTGAAGCATTACAGCAGCACGATAGTGCAGACAAGCCCTTCGAGGTCAATGTCCTTCGAGGAATCCAGGATCCTCCTGTCCAGTCTTCTCCTAATGCATAAGAAAATGCTTCCTGAAGCATTCTAGGGTTTTTTGTTTGTTTATTTTTCCCTTAAACCTGGAGTGTTCATGAAATGTATGCTACTGAATGGTACGGTGATTTAACAAGATACAGGTTCTGCTTTGGCTTTAGTTGTCCTCTTCTTAGTTAACTGCATTCTTTTCTCTTCTTTTATTGCCCAATATTAATGCATACCTTGATACATACTGCTTCACATGCCGACAGAACTGTTAGGATAGATATCATGTTTATGAAGTATAACTGCAATACATCTCTCTTGTTTAGTGGCTCAACAACAGAAGGATGCATTAGCCATTGGTTTGCTGTGAGTTTTGAGTTCTCTTGGGGCACTCTGATTCATTTTGGACAGTATATTACATAATATTACAAATAAAAATATCCAGTGTAACCTCAATCCTCAGTTGTAGGAACGGAGCACCTAGTGCATCTGAGGAAAGGGAGGTGCAGAGGCCTTCAGCCAACTTTGCACTAGGCCAGCCCAGACATGAGTTACAGTAGCCCTAAGGCTGTTCTAGTTTGGCCCCCAGCGGCTGTCACAACAGCCAGAGATTCTGAGGCATAGGGAAGTCTCGGCCATACCTCCTTTCCCCCCAGCCAGCCCCCTTAATCCAGCCACAGGGTGAGGATGTTAGGACAAGAGCTGTTATGATGGCCATTGATTAATCTCTGTATGATCCATTAGGGGCTCACCATGCTGACTGTAGAACCACTTTGTGGTGTTGGGGTGATACACAGCATCCCTCAGCTAGCCGAGATTGAGGCCTGGCTGTAACTTTGTTCTAAGTGTTGATTTATATTCACATTGCATGCCATTTTCCCCCCCCCCCATCCCCCTGCACAATAAATATTTCTTTACATTTAGTACTGTAATTTCATTTTGCCTGGATTACTGCCTTCTTGAGTCAGTCTTCAATTTGGAACCTACAGGCATACTTTCTTAGTTTTAATCTTTTCAGAACAAGTTACACAGTATCAGAACTGGCCAATATATGGATGGGAGATGTCCGAGGACGGTAGTGTAAGACGTGATCTTTGTAATCCACTAGTGTAAAACACTTTCTCTGAGGGTATGTCTGCACTACAGCTGGGAGTGTGCTTCCCAGGGCAGGTAGACAGAGACGTGCCAGCTCTGCTTGAGGTAGTGCACTAAAAATAGCAATGTAGCTGGGGTAGCAGCAGCAGCTCAGACTAGCCACCTGACTACACACCTACCCAGATGCCCTGGGTACATACTCTAGCAGCTAGCACAAGCTGCTATTTGAGCTATCCCCACTTACTCTACTGTTTTTAGCATTGTAGCTAATTAGAGCTAGCACACGTCTGTCTGCCACGTGGGGAAGCACCCTTCCAGCTGCAGTGTAGACATACCCTGAGTCAGCACTGGACCAGTGGCTGCCCTAGGCTTGGGAGCACTTTGCTGTTAGCGGTGCTGTTGTCTTTCAGGTAAGACATAAAACTGACATCCCGATCACTTGTGAACAGTAAACAGTCCATTGGAACTTTTCTCTAGAGTAAGTGAGTTAATCCTAGTGTCCTGGCCAAATATAGCTGGAACAACTATAGTCTGCCTATCAAAATGTCTACCTTCCTTGAACACTTACAATCTTCACTTCCTGTCCTAAACTGTTGTATAAAATTTGACATTGCCCAGCAATGCTAAACAGTCCCCACATCCACCCCAGCTATGGTCATATTTTAGTGATAGGGGAAGTGATATGTGTAGGTAAAGGATGCATGGACACTTACTGCTGTGAATTCTCATTGAAGTCCGTGGAACTGGAAGGCACTCAGCACCTTGCAGAAAAGGGCCCATGTTTAGGAAAGGCACTTTGGAAAGGTTATTTAAACTAACCCCACGTGTCCTTAACCTACCCACTACAGAATGCTTTCAGAATGGTCTTTAGAGCTTGCTCTTGTAGAAGAGATTTATCGCTCTCCTGGATTCTGTTCTTTAAATCCATCACTGTTACTTTGACTTAACAGGGCATGTGTTTATGGAGTGAGCATGTGCAGGACTGAGTATCCTCTCTGACAACAGGGATAGGTGGTTGGCCCTATCTACAAATGGGAGAAGTGTTTTCATCACCAGCTGGGGAAGGGGGCAGCAGGGCAACAGAACATTCAGTCTGTCCACCTGCACTGAGCCTAGATAGGAAACGTCTTCATAGAGGATAATTAATGAGATCAATAGCTACTTATCACTCTTTCCAATGCCCTAGAAAGAAGAAAGTTTTACATTTGTGGCCATAATTGTCTTATCTGCAATTCTTTCCTAGAGGATGTGTCAGGATGGGTTTCAGTGAATCATTTACATCTTCCTTATGCAAATATTCCCAGCATGCATTGATCTTTATGGATTAAATACCCTTTATAAAAGGATTATCAATTCTGTCATCATTAAGGTCTACTGAATACACTGAGGACAAGTTTCAGATTTCAGCTGTTTTTGCTGGAATGCTGCTCACACAAATGTGGCTAGAATTATTTTATAATGACAAACACTTTTACAAGAAGAAAATGCTCTTTTCCCTTCCACTACCCCTTAACTGAAAATGGCTAGAAGAATTTTGCTCAAAATTCTCATGCACACCCAAATTACTTTCAGGAAGAGACCAAGGCTGAGTATTGGCTCCTCTGGACTGCTTGTTTCAGAAAGACATAAGCATGTCAAACCAGGAGTATTAATGGAAACGGTTATTCAGCATCAGCTATATAATGGCCTATACTTCTCAACCCTCTAATTCCCTTAATTATCTACTAGAGCTTTGGTGCAATAGTCTCACTAATGCTGCTTTTAATACTTGTTTCTAGGCCATACACCATGACATAACAAACTACTTTTATAGAAGGATCACAGTCTAGTGTTTAAAGAACAGGACTAAGAGTCTAGAGAGCTGGGGTTTATTCCAAATGTATTTTATTCCAGATTTGTTATTGGGCAAAAATACTCTTCTTATTTGGTTTCAGAATAGCAGCTGAGTTAGTCTGTATTCGCAAAAAGAAAAGGAGTACTTGTGGCACCTTAGAGACTAACAAATTTATTTGAGCATAAGCTTTCGTGAGCTACAGCTCACTTCATCAGATGCATGCAGTGGAAAATACAGTGGGGAGATTTATAGACATAAAGAACATGAAACAATGGGTATTACCATACACACTGTAATGAGAGTGATCACTTAAGAGCGGGGGTGGGGATGTGGGAGGGAGAAACCTTTTGTAGTGATAATCAAGGTGGGCCATTTCCAGCAGTTGACAAGAACGTCTGAGGAACAGTGGGGGGGGGGGTAGAGGAGGGGAATAAACATGGGGAAATAGTTTTACTTTGTGTAATGACCCATCCACTCCCAATCTCTATTCAAGCCTAAGTTAATTGTATCCAATTTGCCAATTAATTCCAATTCAGCAGTCTCTCATTGGAGTCTGTTTCTGAAGTTTTTTTGTTGAAAAATTGCAACTTTTAGGTCTGTAATCTAGTGACCAAAGAGATTGAAGTGTTCTCCAACTGGTTTTTGAATGTTATAATTCTTGACGCCTGATTTGTGTCCATTTATTCTTTTACGTAGAGACTGTACAGTTTGACCAATGTACATGGCAGAGGGGCACTGCTGGCACATGATGGCATATATCACATTGGTAGATGTGCAGGTGAACGAGCCTTTGATAGTGTGGCTGATGTGAATAGGCCCTATAATGGTGTCCCCTGAATAGATATGTGGACACAGTTGGCAACAGGCTTTGTTGCAAGGATAGGTTAGTGGTTTTGTTGTGTGGTGTGTGGTTGCTGGTGAGTATTTGCTTCAGGTTGTGGGGCTGTCTGTAAGCAAGGGCTGGCCTGTCTCCCAAGATCTGTGAGCATGATGGGTCGTCCTTCAGGATAGGTTGTAGATCCTTGATGATGCGTTGGAGAGGTTTTAGTTAGGGGCTGAAGGTGATGGCTAGTGGCATTCTGTTATTTTCTCTGTTGGGCCTGTCCTGTAGTAGGTGACTTGTGGGTACTCTTCTGGCTCTGTCAATCTGTTTCTTCAGTTCAGCAGGTGGGTATTGTAGTTGTAAGAATGCTTGATAGAGATCTTGTAGGTGTTTGTCTCTGTCTGAGGGGTTGGAGCAAATGTGGTTGTATCGTAGAGCTTGGCTGTAGACAATGGATCATGTGGCGTGGTCTGGATGAAAGCTGGAGGCATGTAGGTAGGAATAGCGGTCAGTAGGTTTCCGGTATAGGGTGGTGTTTATGTGACCATTGCTTATTAGCACCATAGTGTCCAGGAAGTGGATCTCTTGTGTGGACTGGACCAGGCTGAGGTTGATGGTGGGATGGAAATTGTTGAAATCATGGTGGAATTCCTCAAGGGCTTCTTTTCCATGGGTCCAGATGATGAAGATGTCATCAATATAGCACAAGTAGAGTAGGGGCGTTAGGGGATGAGAGCTGAGGAAGCGTTGTTCTAAGTCAGCCATAAAAATGTTGGCATACTGTGGGGGCCATAAGGGTACCCATAGCAGTGCCGCTGATTTGAAGGTATACATTGTCCCCAAATGTGAAATAGTTATGAGTGAGGACAAAGTCACAAAGTTCAGCCACCAGGTTTGCCTTGACATTATCGGGGATAGTGTTCCTGAAGTCTTGTAGTCCATCTTTGTGTGGAATGTTGGTGTAGAGGCCTTCTACATCCATAGTGGCCAGGATGGTGTTTTCAGGAAGATCACCGATGGATTGTAGTTTCCTCAGGAAGTCAGTGGTGTCTCAAAGATAGCTGGGAGTGCTGGTAGCGTAGGGCCTGAGGAGGGAGTCTACATAGCCAGACAATCCTGCTGTCAGGGTGCCAATGCCTGAGATGATGGGGCATCCAGGATTTCCAGGTTTATGGATCTTGAGTAGCAGATACCAGTTGGAGAACACTTCAGTCTCTTTGGTCACTTGATTACAGACCTAAAAGTTGCAACTCTTCAACAAAAATCTTCAAAAACGGACTCCAACGAGAGACTGCTGAATTGGAATTAATTGGCAAATTGGATACAATTAACTTAGGCTTGAATAGAGATTGGGAGTGGATGGGTCATTACACAAAGTAAAACTATTTCCCCATGTTTATTCCCCCCCTCTACCCCCCCACTGTTCCTCAGACGTTCTTGTCAACCGCTGGAAATGGCCCACCTTGATTATCACTACAAAAGGTTTCTCCCTCCCCTCCCCCGGCTCTCCTGCTGGTAATAGCTCACCTTAAGTGATCACTCTCATTACAGTGTGTATGGTAACACCCGTTGTTTCATGTTCTCTATGTATATAAATCTCCCCACTGTATTTTCCACTGAATGCATCCAATGAAATGAATTGTAGCTCACGAAAGTTTATGCGCAAATAAATTTGTTAGTCTCTAAGGTGCCACAAGTACTCCTTTTCTTCTTATTTTGGCCCTTTAACTGCCTCACAGGGATCAGATGGAGAACACTGGGGAGATTTTCAAAAGCACAAATGAGAAGGAGGTTGAGTCAGTGGGAACTGGGTGCTTTACTGCCCTTTGTGCATTTGAAAAATCACCCCCTTATACGCTACTGTTTGTGAAGCACTATGACACCTCTGAAAGTGATAGCTATATGCATTTCTAATTCATCAATTCCTATGGAAACTAGGAGCTATTTCATTAAGGGCAGGATTGGCCTTCAGGCACAACTCTGAGGAAGGATGGTGTATAAGCAGCATGGAATAACCCCAGAAACATTGCGACTTTTATTTTGTTATGGTCATTGCCTCAAGTGGCCTTACTTTCTGGAGACATCCTTATTTACCTTCCAGGCCACTCAGCAGGTCCAAGGAAGGCCAGCAAGTGAGGCTGCACACATTTTAATAAACTCTTTATGCTACCAGAACAGTTTATTACTGTAACCCTGCTTTCTCAGGGACAGAAGATTCAAACCACCCAGCAGGTTTCTGTTTGCATGAATCATCCAAGCTTTGCCCTCATCCTTAGTTCATGATCAGTGCTATTATTTGGATGAAACATTGGTGTAATAGCCACATGTTTTCTTCCTCCCATTGTCGCAGAGTTAACTCACCACTAGAGGCGCCTCCTGCTGACTATTTTGACTATTTACTCTGCCAGGCTTGTACTCTCCTTCCAGCAGGATCTTTCCCCCATGCTGTCTCACCCTGCAGCCCCTCTCACTCTGGGGATTGCAGTCTCCTCTTCATGGCTGGGCCCTCCAGCTCGTTCACTAAAGGTCCCCCCTTCCAGGGAATTCAAAGTCCTTCCAGAACTGCTGATTGGGTGGCATTTCCAATACCATTGCCACCTCCCAGTCAATAGTAGGGAAAGTCAGGCTCACCCTCTACACTGGGTTCCATCCCAGAGACCCTATAACAAGCAGCCAAGGTCTCTGCATGGTCTGACCCCTTGCTGCTGTTTCCCTGGGCTTCTTCCTACTCATTTGGCTCCTTGGGCTTGCTAGCCTTCCAATTCCCTCCACTCAGAGAATAACTGTAGCCTACTTCCCTGCCTTCCTACAGCCTCCTTGCATCTTACTGCTCCTGGGCTTTATACTGTCCCTGCCTGTCCCTGCCCAGCTGAGCCTACTTCTAATTAATGGCGTGCTTCCTGGCTCCTCCTCCAGGTGCACCCAGTGGAGTTCATTGGCCTGCCCGGCCACTTAAATCCCTTTCAATGCTGTGTGGGGCGGATGCCCCATCACACCCATGTTCAAAATACTGTCATAATACATCAATTTCTTGACAAGGATGCTTCATCAATTCTTATTTGATCTTCTACTATCATGTCTAAGCAACTGCAATTCACATCTTGCTAGTCTGGCAGTCTCCAGTGCATCAGTTACAGCCTGTACAATGTGCAATTGCTGAACTGTTTGATAGTTTATCAGGGTGATACTTCCCTGTGAATTTCATTGCCTGTGTATTCCATGTGATGGTGACAGCTGCTTTTTTCCCCCTTTAGAATATTAGTCCATTCTGCCCCTTTGATTAAAGATCAAGAAAACATGACCAAAAAGGATTGAAAAAATTGGGTTTGTTTAGTCTGGAGAAGAGAAGACTAAAGGGGGACATGATAACAGTCTTCAAGTATGTAAAAGGTTGTTATAAAGAGGAAGGTGATAAATTGTTCTCCTTAACCATCAAGGACAGAACAAGAAGCAATGGGCTTAAATTGCAGTAAGGGAGATTTAGGCTAGACATTAAAAAAAACCTCCTAACTGTAAGGATAGCTATGCACTGGGACAAATTACCTAGGAAGGCTGGGGAATCTCTGTCATTGGAGGTTTTTAAGAACAGGTTAGACAAACATCTGTCAGGGATGTCCTGATAATATTTACTCTTGCCTCAGGGCAGGGAACTGGACTAGATGGCCTATCGAAGTCCCTTCCAGTCCTACATTTCTGTGATCTATGATCATTTCCTCCTCTAACACTCCAGATAGGGCTTTTTCTGCTTTTGAAGTCAAACTTCACACAACCCTTCCTTTAGGAATTTCAGATGTGTCTATTTCATCCAAGTTTTTCACATTATTTGAGAACTTATTTTTTAAAGATTCTTTGCAGTATATTTTTTTGTGCTTGATACTACTTTGTAGACTCCAAACAAGACAGAGACTCAACAATGCAATCCCCTAAATCGGTGGTTCTCAGCTCTTTTGTGGACCCCTTAGGCATAGTCTTCCACAAACCACAGGTTGAGAGCTACTGCCCTGGCCTAAATGACAGTCCAGGTGTGGTTTCTGCAGCTATCATAGGGTTTCTTGGGCACAGCTCTCCATGTTTAGTGCTTTTTCTGGAGAGTTTCATACTGAAATACTTACACCAATAATTCCTAACATGCATCTCATTAACGTGATTGCAATAACACTATTATGTATTGGACAAACAGCATTTTGAGACCTTTTTATATAGCTTTCAATGCTAAGCAACTTTTACTGTACTGTGCAATATATCATAGAGCCCCAGTCTAGGATTTTTAACTTTCAAATTAAGACTAACATAAATTAATACAAAGTCCTACTCTTACAACATCGCCATGAATGAGATTTAGAAACTCATCTCATACTTGGAATTGGAGGCAGAGAAACTTAGTCACCACAGCCAGAAATCTGAGTCCCAAGAGTAAACTCTGTAACTCATTCCCGTTAGTCATTCTTGAGTCATATCCTTTTTATTACTCATACGTTTTACAAACATAATCTCACAAAATACATATCTCTAGACATGTTCTCATGATGCCCTCATATAATCCAGTATTAGTCGCTTTTTTCTTATCTCAGTTGCATTTCAATTTGATTATTTGATACTACCATCTGCAAGGATATTGCTACTAAATTTCAGTAGGGAGCTGTTGTTATCCTGTAGCTATGTAATTTCTCATTTGCCCACTAACCAGCCGTGAGTCAAATATTTCTTGTTTTAGTTATTATCATCATAATCATCCAGTATGGACAGATAGATTTTGTGCCGGGCAGGTACAATTTCACATTTTTGCAAGACTGTTGAGGTGATTAACTGGTTAATTTTACAAAAGTGTTTGAGTAATGCAACCCAATAATTTTTAAGAAATTCAATCATTATCCCAGGGCTATAATATAGCACAAGAACATGCAGTCATACTGTGGTTTCAAACTGGACCACACACTTTTCTCTGTTCCAAGTATTGTGCTCTGCCATTCTCTCTGGAACAGAATGATGCCAGCACCACAAACATACAGCTTTCAAAGATGCATGGTCCATTTATCATCCTGATATCTAAAGGAAAGTGGCAAATGCAAAAAACAGAATAGAAAATACAGTCAGAGGAAACATAAATCCAATTACAAAATATTAAATAGTGCTGCCTGAGTGCACATTTTCCTTGGTTCATACTGTTAGCAGTTTTATTGAAAGAGACAATAATGAGAAACTTTCTAAAATAAAAAGTCTGAGGAAGCAAATGATACCTATAAGGGACAATTACTTGCTTGGTAATTCTGATACAGATTATTACTTCTTCTGCCCTGCTACAGTAAAACCTCTTGGAATTGCAACATTCAACTTTTAAGCTAATAAATTCGATAGTGTGACACTGATTTGAAAGAGGTTCAGTATTAAAGGTGACATGCAAACCTTTGTATATATTTCTCTCAACTGTGGCAGTATGTGGAATGCTCGAGTACCAGCCATTTTCAGAGACAGGATACTGGACTAGATGAACTGTGGGCTAATCCAGTATGGCAATTCCTAAGTGCTGAATAGCTGACTGCATAGGCTGTGACTATAGACACAAAAGTTTTGTTCCAAGAGCTCTCACTACTGATAGAATACAGCCTTAGAACCACAACAGCAGCTGGGCTGTTGTTACCAAAGCTGTCTCAAACGCCTGCATCTTCATCTTCCATTGCAGGAGACTCTAGTTCCATCTTCACATGGTGACTACTAGCATGGAACTACCAGGAATACATTTACTTTCAAATGTAAAATATACAGGGTGCCTAACAGCCAGGCTAACAGGGGCAGTCAGTATGTCACACACTGCAGGTGCAACTCACCCACGAAGGTTAGTACAAGTCCTATGTGTCATTTTAAGCCTTATGTATAATTTAAGCTTTGAGGGCTTAAGTGATATCTCTTGTACTGGCCTCTCTGCACAGGGATGAATTTCACCCATACTGCTCAGCATGTCTCTGAAGGGAATACACATGTGTAAGTGGGAGGTGAGAAAAGGTAGACAGAGGAGCATGACTGGAGACGTAGAGTTGCACCACATCTTCCTCTCTCCATGCTCAAATTCTGACTGCCCAGAATATGCAAGTGAAACCTGACAGCCCTCCCAAGTGTAATCCAAGCTGCTTGGAAAATTAGAGGCAGCAAGATTGCCAGTGCCAAATATTTGTGCAGCAGCACCCAGATACACACACACACAGGTGATACCAATCTCAACCCTATATACTGTATCTCCGGTTGCTTTCACCAGCTAGGCAGGGCAGGGACCCAACTTATAGGTTGCCACTGCTTTTCTAGTAAATGGTACTGTCCTATGTCCAATCAGAGAAGATGGTGCCTTTGTCTCTTCCTGATACTGTTCTACCACAATGAAAGCCAGACTGGTATGAAAAGATGGATCTGTGACATTGCACTCCATATGATTTTATGAAAATATGCTAGTAAGTGTCAATATAATGTAACTGGAATATGCTTCATGCAAAGGGTCTCTTGTAAGGTATCATAACAAAGCTTATAATCTACTGAGTGTGTTCATCCTATTTGTATGAATGTATCATTCTTGTATCTGAAACTAGAAATATGAAATCTAACTCTGAGGTCCTATTGTAATTATGCAAAGTGAGGGCCATTAATGATGGTTTAGAATCTTGATGGCTCCCATCAACTAGGACAATTGGTTGTAAATGGCTCTGTTTACTTGCAAGCCTTCCTGAGAGTCAGGCCAGGAAGAATGAAGGCTTGGAGTCTCCCAGGACATGTGACCATGTCACCTGGTACTGGAATCCATCTTAAACCTGGTGCTTTTCCATTTAGAAGGAGGGGTGGGGACCCAAAGAGACAAGATTCCCACCTTGTGTGAGAGGTACATAACGGGGGGGGTGGAACAGAACAAAGGAAGCTGCAGTCATGAGAAATCCCCTAGCTACCACCTGAGCTGGAACAAGGACTGTACCAGGGGAAAGGATTACCAGACTAGAAGGAGGCTATTAAGAAGAAGCTTATTGGAACATCTCTGAGGGTGAGATTTACTTGCATTTAGTTTCCTACTGTATTAGGCTTAGACTTGAGTGTTTTATTTTATTTTGTTTGGTGATTTACTTTGTTCTATCTGTTAGTACTTGGAACCACTTAAAGCCTCCTTTTTGTATTTAATAAAATCACTTTTTACTTATTAATTAATCCAGAGTAAGTGTTAATACCTGGGGGGAGGGGCAAACAGCTGTGCATATCCCTCTACCTGTGTTATAGAGGGCGAACAATTTCTGAGTTTACCATGTATAAGCTTTATACAGGGTAAAACAGATTTATTTGCAGTTTGGATCCCATTGGGGTCTGGGTGCTAGAGACAGGAGGACTTCTTAAGCCATTTTCTGTTAAGCCTGAAGCTTTTGGGGGACATTGTTCAGAGCTGGGTCTGTGTTTGCAGCAGGCTAGTGTGTCTGGCTCAACAAGGCAGGGTGCTGAAGTCTCACACTGGCAGGGAAAACGGGCTCAAAGGTAGTCTCAGCACATCAGGTGGCAGTCCCAAGGGGGTTTCTGTGACCCAACCCATCACAGGATCTTTATCCTTAAAGTAGACAAAAAGCTCCAGCAAGAAAAATCTGACTTTCAGAGTGGAGGAAGCTATGGTTTACCAAGCTGCCAACAACTTGAAACAATTCTGCTGGGCAGGACTTTGTAGTTGCAATGGTGGTAGAGAACAGCATTTTCTTTGTATCAACCACAGCCATGGCATATGACTTTATAACAGGCAGAAAGCCCCCTCTCAGAGCAGGCAAGGCAGTACATATTGCTACAGTTAAGGGAGTTTTGTTAAAACATGCATCTCACCTTTAAAGGTACAGACCATGCACTTCTTGAAGCTTCCCGATTTTTTACATACCTAACATCTTTATAGTCCAAACTGACTTCAAAGAGATGCGTCACAGAGCCAAACTCTGCTCTTTTTATATGCAATTACCTATTTAAGCACATCCTAGTAAGTGCTGCTTGAAATACTTCTTTGGACTGGATTTCAGCATTTTCCTACTCTCTGAGCAGTCTCCTCTTGTTTTCTGTAACAGTCCCATGCCATTTGTGGTTCTGTGTGCCCCCTACCAAAGCTCAAGTTTATGGGGTAGGGATAGGGTCCAGAATGGCCTAGAAAAATTGGAGGATTGGGCCAAAAGAAATCTGATGAGGTTCAACAAGGACAAGTGCAGAATCCTGCACTTAGGAAGGAAGACTCCCATGCACCGCTATAGGCTGGGGACCAACTGGGCTAAGCAGCAGTTACACAGAAAATGACCTGGGGATTAGAGGAGTCAGCAGTGTGCCCTTGTTGCCAAGAAGGCCAATGGCACATTGGGCTGTATTAGTAGGAGCATTTCCAGCAGATCGAGGGATGTGATTATTCCCCTCTATTTGGTACTGGTGAGGCCACACCTGGAGTATTTGGTCCCCCCACTACAGAAGGGATGTGGACAAATTGGAGAGAGTCCAGCGGAGGGCAAGGAAATGATTAGGGGGCTGGAGCACATGACCTAGGAGGAGAGGCTGAGGGAACTGGGGTTATTTAGTCTACAGAAGAGAAGAGACGGGAGATTCGATAGCTGCTTTCAACTACCTGAAGGGGGGTTCCAAACAGGATGTAGCTAGGCTGTTCTCAGTGGTGTCAGATGACAGAACAAGAAGCAATGGTCTCAAGTTGCAGTGCGGGAGGTCTAGGTTGGATATCAGGAAACACTATTTCATTAGGAGGGTGGTGAGGCACTGGAATGGAATAGGGTTACCTAGGGAGGTGGTGGAATCTCAATCCTTAGAGGTTTTTAAGGCCTGGCTTGACAAAGCTCTGGCTGGGATGATTTAGTGGGTGTTGGTCCTGCTTTGAACAGGGGATTGGACTAGATAACCTCCTGAGGTCTCTTCCAACCCTAATATTCTATGATTCTATGTTGTGCTTTCTCCACTTGGAGATTTTGGTTTTGGATCTCACAATTTACGTGAGTGACTCAAAGGCAGCTTCTCATCTGTGTCAATCACAGCCTCTGCATGATTTTGCTCTTAGGAAATGTAAATTGAAAACAAATCCTAAGAGCACACTGGATTTTCCTAAAATTTTTCTAATGCTGACTTGTATTAGGAAGTTTCACCAGAGTATGAGAAATCCATACAGCACTCTCTGTTCAGCTCCCAGGTAGGCCTTGAGGGTTCTTTATTTTAGTCAGACTTGAACTATTTTATAAACGCATACTGTGATAGACACCTCTTGTTGTGGGACATAAACAGGCTGTTTCTGCTCCCACTGAAGTCAGTGGGGAGCAGGGACAGAACCATGATGTTATAAGATGCTATGATCTTAAAATGTCTCTTTTCTCTGGATGGTTTCCAATGAAAGAGCTGTTTTGCTGGTGAGGACAAATGGTCTGTTCACTTAATACTACAACAAAGGCTTGTCTTAAAGATGTGGAAGAACATCCATATGAGGAAATTAGCATCTAATGCTTAAATATTTCAAAAACAATCTAATTTTCTTTAAGAGCTTGTTTAAATTGTTAACTCCAGCTGGCAGATCTTTGGTAAGTGTTTATTTTTTCCTTTGCATTCCCCCTTCCTATAAAAGGTATCATCAATGTTCCTCTCTGATCTGTTCCATACCCATCAGAACCTGGTATATGAGAGAGATTCCAGTCATCACACACAGAATAGAAAGATGAGCTTACTTTAGAAAGCATTTCAAATAATATACTGTTTATCCACAGAGGCTTTATTAATCCTGTATTTATTATCTCAAATCAAACTGAGGGTGAGAAACAGTAGATAACCTGTAATGTATCCCTAAAAAGTTATGAATTTTACATATTCTCATGAAAGGAAGGGCTTCTATGAGAGGGTTTCCTGGGAATTCATGCCCTGGAAAAACTTCCAGTTTTACTGGCAGCTACTTGGGCTACAGCCTTCTGAGGTAGAAAACATTCAGTCCATCTACTGAAGAAATCTGGAAAAATACGGTTATATTGATACCCTCTTGCTGTTTTAGGTAATGATCCAATAATAACTATTCCCATAAATAATTTATTGAGAATTATTTTACCAGTAGCTCTTTTCTTGCAACAAATCAATCGGTGAGAATCTCACAGCAGCAGCAGATGATACATCACTATAGTTATGGTCCTGTCAGTTTTTTCCATTTTAACTCTTTTTTCCAGGGGTTTAAAACTTGGATGTAAAAATCACACCAGAAAAAAACAGCTGCCAAGAGGATTCTAGTCGGAGACCAACTATTTTTTACAGAATTTAAAAACAATTTGATCATTTTGAGGATAATTACATAAAACTACAGAGGTTTTGTGGTTTCCGTTGAGTTTTTGGTACTCCTGTGCCTCAAATGCCTTCCCTGTTTACAGTTATATTTGACAGATTAATTCCTGGTAAAACAGAGCTGCATTGGGGGGAAAACTTAGCCCTTGGTTCAGAACATGAATGAATCTATTTGGGTACGTAAAAATACAAACCCCAGCCAAATTGGGACCCATACATGAGTGAAATGTGTTGTTCTGCAGTCACTGTAAGTTTGGGTCACAGGCCCTAACTTCTGATTATCATGGACCCTCATTTTCTTAAATAAAGAGCCTGAGGAATTTTGAAATGGAGTTAGTTTGTCACAGTAAAACATAATATCCCTAAGAAGGAGTGTTTGCCTAACTACATAGGGCATGACCCAAAGCCATTTCCACAAAAGTCATGTAAAAGGAGAATCAGTCCCTAGTCTTTCAGTCACAAATGGGCCAGTTTATATATCTTTTGTTTCAATTTGTATTATTTTCCAAATGGTAATTTAGATAATGCTTAGAGACAAGATACATGAATATGAATTAAAAACAATTTTATTTTCAGATATTTTTATTGGGGTCCACACAGACCCCACAGCATTGTGGATTATTGTATTCAAATTCATTAGGCTAAATTCTACCTTCAGAAATTCAAGTATAACCTCTCTGAAGTTATTACATGACCTTAGCCAACTCACTGAATCTTTCTGTCTCTCATTCCCTGCACCCCACCTGTAAAATAGATAATAATGTACTTACTCGTCTTTATAAGGTGCTTTGACATCCTCACTCAAAAAGGTACTACTTTTTTCTTATTAATGTAAATTCAGTTCAGAGGCCATATGGGATGTGAACTAGGTGATCTGCAGTTCCTGAGCACAAGTTTCCATATCACAGCTGGCACTAAAGAAAACCTTGTTTGCAATCTCTGCACTGAGACCAAAGACTGAATGGACCTAGAGCCTGAATTGCCCCTTCACCCACAAACATGGGTTGAAGTATGTTGGCATGGGGTGTGGAGGATCTTCCACTGTAATTGACTGGGTCCAAAACTGTAATGTCAGCATAGTTTAGGAGCATTAAAGTTAATGCTGAACTTTATAAAACAATATTAAATTGAGCCAACTTTTGTTTGTTGTTGGTGAATGATTTCCCCATAGATTCATAAAATTAAAATGAACTACAGATCTTTGTAAAATTAAAATAAGTGAAACTCTTGGAATACACATACAATGACAAATTTAATTTGATATTGGATACAACGGGTCCGATACAACTCTTTCCAAAAGTAAAGTTCTGCAATTTGTACAACAGGATTGTTACTGCCAACTGTAAATATGTTGGGGTATAAAGGCATTATAATTAACCAAACTTCTTCAGATGTAACTTTAGAAACACAATCATGTCATGTAATAACAGGTCTAATTTTTAACATACACGGTAGTTTCTCTAATATTTTATAGTCTTTATGCTGATCACAGTTTTTGAAGCAAATGTGCTACTTCATGGGAGTTCATGAATTTGACTTGTTGGACTTCTCCACAGATTTCATGCAGTCTACAGTTCTGCCTATCAAATAGCCTTAGCGATAACAGAACAAGCATTTTCCCTCTGCCAGAAAAGGTTTTTTTTTTTTTTTTTAAGAATCTAATTTTTTTGCATGTATTTATGTATTTATGTGTGACTTACTCTGCAGTACAGCAATGGATTTGGTACTGACAATCATATTCCTTTAAACAATAAGTAACGATGGTTCTGTGAAATTCATTAAACAGCAACATAATAGATTCCAGGTGTTTAAAATACATAATTTTGTGCTAAAGGCTAAAAATTCTGCCTTTGAATGTATGTGTGCATCTCCCATGCCAGTCATTTTGTATTTAAAAAATTTAAATCTACTACTGTAGCACACATAGCAGATAGCTGAGTTTTAGCCACTGGTGAAACCGTTTGGCCCAGATTCTGCATTCCATTCAAACTGCATTTAGAGAGGGGGAAGACCACAGGAAGCCAGATGCAACTCCCTGATTCAGAGCTGTCCAGTCCTGGTGCAAGGTTCCCCTTCCCTCCCCATGCCCTAAATTTTAAAAGTGAACAATGGGGAGCCAATGAAGGGATTCAGGGGATTGATAGCCTGAACAGCACATACAATGTAGGGTCAAATGTTAGATTGTACCCGATAGAGGATGGCTGCATCTATGTCTTCCTTTTCAAAATGCTTGTATAACTTTTTCTCCCCAGACTAATCTATCTTCAACAGCAGCTAATATTACAATGAAGGGACAGACATTTTTCCCAGGTTCGGGACTTAACTTTGTGGGAATGAACCTTTCAGATATGGCTTCCCCCATATCATTCAGATGTATGATTCCTGGGTTATAAATTCAATTGAGTCAGCACCTTCCATTTCAACAGAGAAGCCAAGTTGCAGGAAAGGTCTTGGATCATGGTAGAGTCTTTGTGGTTTTCCATCTCTTCTCAATGTAGAGGAAGTCTTCTTATTACATACCAGTATTTTGCGAAGGGTTTGCTTCTCATTGCCCTCTTCACCCGCAAGTCATTATATTTGTTTTCAGCTGACTGTGGTTTTGTTATAGAGGTGTGCTGTAATCCCAGGAGAAAAAGGATATTTTATAGTTAGATGAACTAAAGTTTCTTAAAGTATTCCCCCACCCTAGGAAATGTTTTTATCAAAGCAGATTCTTTGGAGGGCCAATTAGACCACACGGTTCTCTGTTACATCTATGGGTTTATAAATTAAAATAAAGGAAATGTTTTGGAACAATATTAGGAATACTGAAGTGGAATAATTTCAGAAGGGATTTGATTCCATTCTCACTTACACCAGTGTTAATAGTGACAGTGCGTGTAGTGCAAAGTGTAAAACTGGTATAAGATCAAATTCCAGCCAGTGTTGTACAGGTGTAACTGAGAACAGGATACAATTCTGCATTTTGCCATACCTGTAATCATTTACTGTGTGGGAACTGAAAGTTGTCGTCAATCACTTTAGGATAACAAAGTCATATGATCTGATCTATAAAGATATTTAAAATCCCTAAAAAAACTCCTGTGTCATTGTCAAGGTTCCTCCCCCACTCTGAACTCTAGGGTACAGATGTGGGGACCTGCATGAAAAACCTCCTAAGCTTATCTTTACCAGCTTAGGTCAAAACTTCCCCAAGGTCCAAAATATTACACCTTGGACAGGCCGCTACCACCACCAAACTAATACTGGTTACTGGGGAAGAGCTGTTTGGACGCGTCCTTCCCCCCAAAATACTTCCCAAAACCTTGCACCCCACTTCCTGGACAAGGTTTGGTAAAAAGCCTCACCAATTTGTCTAGGTGACTACAGACCCAGACCCTTGGATCTTAAGAACAATGAACAATCCTCCCAACACTTGCACCCCCCCTTTCCTGGGAAATGTTGGATAAAAAGCCTCACCAATTTGCATAGGTGACCACAAACCCAAACCCTTGGATCTGAGAACAATGAAAAAGCATTCAGTGTTTTACAAGAAGACTTTTAATAAAAAATAGAAGTAAATAGAAATAAAGAAATTCCCCCTGTAAAATCAGGATGGTATATATCTTACAGGGTAATTAGATTCAAAAACATAGAGAACCCCTCTAGGCAAAACCTTAAGTTACAAAAAAGATACACAGACAGAAATAGTTATTCTATTCAGCACAATTCTTTTCTCAGCCATTTAAAGAAATCATAATCTAACACATACCTAGCTAGATTACTTACTAAAAGTTCTAAGACTCCATTCCTGTTCTGTCCCCGGCCAAGACGACTACAGACAGACACAGACCCTTTGTTTCTCTCCCTCCTCCCAGCTTTTGAAAGTATCTTGTCTCCTCATTGGTCATTTTGGTCAGGTGCCAGCGAGGTTACCTTTAGCTTCTTAACCCTTTACAGGTGAGAGGAGCTTTCCCCTGGCCAGGAGGGATTTCAAAGGGGTTTACCCTTCCCTTTATATTTATGACAGTCATATGAATAGCACAGAGATTTTTTTCCTCCTTTAGAAAAGATAAAAAGATCAGAATGAGTTACAGAAATTCTCCAATTGCTACTGCTGCATTTTGAGATTTTGCTATATTGTAGTGGCTTTCTGAGGAGCTAAATGACTGCTTATTCATATTGCCTTTGAAAAGTGTTCTGCAGTAATCAATTACCAACTTTATTGCACAACACCATATTTTATTAGTTAGTTCAGTAGTATTACACATTAAGGTGCTATTGTGCCAGTGTAGTAATAGGAAAATTTCCTATTAAATGTCTTTTTCTCTGAGACCAATGTATGTCCATTTCTCCTAATGATACACTCATAGAAGCTACGCAATTGCCCCTTTTTGCACATTTATTAGATTTGGTTCAGTACAGTTTTTCAAGTCAGAAGCGATGGGGCTTTTAAAACTGGCCTTGGGAAACTATAATGTGGTGTCCAGAACTGAATGCAATAATCCAATTGTAATTGGACCATAGAAAGAGGAAACATTCTTTCTCTACTCCACTATTTAATGCATCTGTGTATACAACCCCAAATTGCATTGTCCTTTACTTTCACATCACAGTGTAAACTAGAGCCCAATACACTGTCCACTCTCACCCCATATCCTCTTTTCTAGGGACTTACATGGTCCCAAGCATCTTCATATTATCTGTGCATATTTTTCAGCATTACTATTACCCAAGTTTCTCATTCCCATTATATATAGAGAGCTCTCTTTCCCAAGAATTATTAGCTTGCTTTTTCCTAATTGACAGGTTTCAGAGTAAAAGCCGTGTTAGTCTGTATTCGCAAAAAGAAAAGGAGTACTTGTGGCACCTTAGAGACTAACCAATTTATTTGAGCATAAGCTGAAGTGAGCTACAGCTCACTTCATCGGATGCACACTGTGGAAACTGCAGAAGACATTATATACACAGAGACCATGAAACAATACCTCCTCCCACCCCACTCTCCTGCTGGTAATAGCTTATCTAAAGTGATCACTCTCCTTACAATGTGTATGATAATCAAGTTGGGCCATTTCCAGCACAAATCCAGGTTTTCTCCCCCCAAACACACACACACACACACACAAACTCACTCTCCTGCTGGTAACAGCCCATCCAAAGTGACCACTCTCCCTACAATGTGCATGATAATCAAGGTGGGCCATTTCCAGCATAAATCCAAGTTTAACCAGAACGTCTGGGGGGGGGGGGGGAAGGAGGGTAGGAAAAAACAAGGGGAAATAGGCTACCTTGCATAATGACTTAGCCACTCCCAGTCTCTGTTTAAGCCTAAATTAATAGTATCCAATTTGCAAATGAATTCCAATTCAGCAGTTTCTCTCTGGAGTCTGGATTTGAAGTTTTTTTGTTGTAAGATAACGTGTCTTACAACAAAAAAACTTCAAATCCAGACTCCAGCGAGAAACTGCTGAATTGGAATTCATTTGCAAATTGGATACTATTAATTTAGGCTTAAACAGAGACTGGGAGTGGCTAAGTCATTATGCAAGGTAGCCTATTTCCCCTTGTTTTTTCCTACCCTCCTCCACCCCCCCCCCCCCGACATTCTGGTTAAACTTGGATTTATGCTGGAAATGGCCCACCTTGATTATCATGCACATTGTAGGGAGAGTGGTCACTTTGGATGGGCTGTTACCAGCAGGAGAGTGAGTTTGTGTGTGTGTGTGTGTGTGTTTGGGGGGAGAAAACCTGGATTTGTGCTGGAAATGGCCCAACTTGATTATCATACACATTGTAAGCAGAGTGATCACTTTAGATAAGCTATTACCAGCAGGAGAGTGGGGTGGGAGGAGGTATTGTTTCATGGTCTCTGTGTATATAATGTCTTCTGCAGTTTCCATAGTATGCATCCGATGAAATGAGCTGTAGCTCACTTCAGCTTATGCTCAGATAAATTGGTTAGTCTCTAAGGTGCCACAAGTACTCATTTTCTTTTTTTCTAATTGTACTTCACTTTATTTTGACTACATGTGGATGAACATTTAGTGACATCTTCCCTCCCTTGTGTTCTTTCAGTCAGTGGAAATGTAGGGAAAGTGTACACTATAATGTACAAATATATGAAGAGTGTCAGGCAGATATCTGCTACCTCCAGCAGGACTATGCCTTTGTTAGCAGAGTACATAAAAGGAATAGTTTAAAATAAACTATTTTTCTGTACCTTGCCCAAAGATGTCAATTGTTTAAGCCACGCTCAACTATAATATTTCTGAAGTTTATTGATATATCCTTCAACAACTTTTCTGACTTTGCTTGATGCGAATGGATCCAAGGATGGTTGGTTCTCTTCCATATCTCTCCTGAAGATGATTTTACTTCTCATGAACAAAAATAAAACAGATTTTTTGAACATTTCTGTGACAGGATATCTTTACTGCTCCCTTCCTATTTCTTTCCCTGAGGCAAAGAATGATTAATAATCTTCTCTGCCAAGGCAAATGGATCCAGCTTTTTGGAATTTCCATCCATAATATTAATCTACTTGAATACTTGCCAATTCATGCTGAATTTGGCCTGGAATACCGATTGATTGCTGAGACAATCTGTCTTTATTTTTCGTGCTCCCTTGTTGTGAATGGCTTTTACTGACAAAAAGAAAAGGAGTACTTGTGGCATCTTAGAGACTAACAAATTTATTTGAGCATAAGCTTTCGTGAGCTACAGCTCACTTCATCGGATGCTCACGCGCAAATAAATTTGTTAGTCTCTAAGGTGCCACAAGTACTCCTTTTCTTTTTGCGTATACAGACTAACACGGCTGCTACTCTGAAACCTTTTATTGACAGTTGAGGATGCCCTGCCCAATGCTGGAACTCTAATGCTATCCTATTGAGACTGAAGCTCCTGGTTCCTCCCTGCTTGTTGATGTATCAGACAGCTGTAAGATTGTCTGACATCAGTGACAACATTAATATGTTTCTGGTTTTCTAATCTTATGGCCTTCAACTCCAGAGCTTTGTGCAGATGTTTCTTTTGTGTCTTGACTATTTTCTTTGGACTGATATCTTTAATTTGCAGTGCTGAAGCCTTTGGATAAATAGTTTGTTATTATGACTCTTAGAAGATCCCACAGAATCCATTACCTTAGCAATTTTGTTACCCTCTGTGGGACTCTGTAATTATACATTCATGCTACCAGGTAACGGACTCTTGAAAGTCCATTAGAAAATGTTGGCACAGTCTTATATGAAACCTGGCCTATAATGAAATATCTGTGCACTACACACCATGA
This sequence comes from Lepidochelys kempii, assembly GCF_965140285.1. Classification (NCBI taxonomy): domain Eukaryota; kingdom Metazoa; phylum Chordata; order Testudines; family Cheloniidae; genus Lepidochelys; species Lepidochelys kempii. Next base: position 32,155,493 of record NC_136388.1, read on the forward strand.
GTCCTGACCATCTTAAAACATCCTGGTAAACATGCGTATCATTTGATACTTCTTGGACCTCTTTTGTCTTAGGAAGGTTTACAAATTATTAGTATTTATATGATAGCACCCAAGTTATCAAGCAATAAAGCAGTATTAGCCCTCAATCTCTTCCTCTGGGTCAAATGCACAAAGTCAACAACTGACTTGGAACAATGTGAAGTAAAAATGTTTGTGAAAGAAGTGCAATTTTAATGTTGGTGTTCCTTGAAAGAAGAGAGGTAAGACGTAATGAAAAAAAACAAAAAACTTGGTGCTTAAGTTAAGGCCAGAAGAAATAAAGAGCTTTGTTCTGAACACATTTTCATCAGTTCAAATCAGGATAACTTGCCTGATGTCAATGGGGTTATGTTTGTGTAAAAACACAGAGAGATCAGAACGAGGCCATATGCCTTTTGAAAAAGCAATAGGAATACCATATTGATGGCTCTTTTCAAAGCAAAGGCAGAACTTCTGATCTGAAGTTTGGAACTTACACTTGAACTTTGCACTATCCCCATTCTCCATTAAGAAATGGCATTACCCTGTGTTTATAGCAGGATTAGTGGACCTGCTGTGACCCATAAATTTATAAAGCTGGGTTCCTGATCAAAGTGCTATTCACTTCAAAGTGCAGCAGCCTATTGCTGCTGAAACAAGGAATAGAGGAACACAAGGTTCATACTGTCTGTAAGAGAACAGCATTCATTAGTTAATATTTCCATATAAAGAAGACTGTTACATGCAACTTTGTTTGGAATTCTCTTAAAACCAAATGTCTCGAACTGCAGTGTGTCCCTGTCTGTTTATAAGAACAAAACCAGGTTTTCTAGTACTACATTATGTCACACACAGCAGCAGCCAGCTCCTGTTTTCAGGTGTATATATGCCATGTGGGTGTTTCTAGGGAATGGTATCTATTTAATGTACAGAATAACAATGTCTATTTTTATTTGTATGGTCCTTTTTAAAATTGTATTTATTAATTACCGATTCTGCTTCAAAATCTAGCTGATTGTAAGCATGATGTTACATCTTAAGTAAAAAATGCTGTTTTCCAGTTCAAAAAATTGTTTAACATTCAGGGAAAAAAGACAGACTAGCCAGACAATGGGTTGGAAGCTTGTCTCCTATTTTGTTTACATAAAATATCTTCTTTGGACGTTTGGTAATGAGAGACACTTTCAACCCTAGGCCACTAGTTTAAACATGGCCCAGGATGATAGACACTGGAAAACATTTACTCTTGTAAAGTTGTTCAGTTGTTTATGAAAAATGCTGGTAGAGAGAAAGGGAGATGATTGAAGGGGAGAGGAAAGGAGGCCTTGGCAATGCCAGTATCAAAGAAGGAAGAATGTATATCAAACCAATGTAACCCCCTCTCAGATAGCAGCCATCTCTTGCTACTGTTCTACTGCAGTGCTGAAGGTTCAGAGTTCCAACCCTGATAATGATGCCTAATGGGGATAGGGTTGTTAAATAAAATGGAATTTGTTTTTTTTTGCATTTTTCCTTTAAAGAGAAGTTACTTTCCTTTTCCTTGAAAGTTAAGGAAGTAAGTTGTGTGTCTGCATTAGGATATGGTATTTAATTATACAAGCACATACAATTTTTGCATAGAATCGCTACCTCATTTAGTGCATAGGTGAGACACAGAAAGGGACAGAACTAAGATTGCATGGGCAAGCATAAATCTGGCATTTCCTAACTCTTGAACATTTGACCTTGCAACCTAAATAACTTAATATATTTTGCATGCAATCTAAAAGTTCACTACTGTTCCTTCCACTGTTTTCTCCTGCTGAGATCTAACCTCTAAGAGACTGATGGGAATGCTAACTCCAGACTATACTAACAAACACTAGCAGAGTAGTTTAAGATTAATACGAGTGGTAACACTTTAAAAAATGTTCAATTGCTTACTGAGCTCTTTTTCCTCTTTCTTCTGCTAATGCTGATGGAGACCAGCCAGTCTTGTCCCTGTTTCTGCTCATAGTTGAGTTGTATGCTGCAAAGTTGAACTGTTTTCTACAATGTTATTTACATTTACTAAGTGCAGTTTTCTTTTAGATTATATGCCTTGTTTCCAGCTTATAATACAGGGTGTGTTCCAACAGAGCCAAGGGCAGCAGAGAATAATGCTGCTCTCCTAAGAAAGACAGAAGTAGAGGTGCAGAAATAGCAGGATTCAAAATAGCATTCTGAAGCCTCTTTTCAAATTCTCTGTGCTGTGAATGGATACACTCTTGTCCGCCCTAACTTTCAGCCTCCCTGTGCACACCCATAGATCTTCTGAAAAATAGTAACCAGCACAATTTGAGAGGGGTGCAGAAAAGGTTGTGCTGCCTGCTGCTGCCACAGCACACATGCAATGAGGTCTTTGAAAATTTGGCCCTAAGCGTGTGCTTCAGAAAAGCCACCATTATAATCAACACCCTCTCATTCAGCAGTGAGGCCAAATATTCGATGGACATGAAGAATGAACCTCCTTCTCATCCCTAAATGGTTGGTCTTCTCCGCATTCAGAAACACATTGATAGGACCAGGGAAGGATATGTGTGTTGGGTGGAGGGAAGAGATGGAGATTACACTGTTGCCTGTGGTATGTATGGTCTGTAAATTGGTCAAAGACCTTGACCTTCACTGGCATCAATCTATGACCTTTTACCAGCAGTCTCTTCCAAATTAAAAATATATGCATAATAGTTATTTAACCTTTTGAGCTACCCAACACAAGCCTATTGGCCAAGGCGTCTTCACTTCCTCCTGTTTGGCCTCCCTGTTTCCCATATCACACACCTCAAGTCAGCCCAGAATATAGCTGCTAACATTTTCTCCCGCACCCACTGAGCTAACCATGTCAATTCCTTGTTTGAATCCCTGCATCAACTACCTCTTAACTGCTGTTTTAAGTTATCCTTGTCTCCAAGGCCCTGCACAGCTCAGATCTTGTTCCGTTGCATCTCCCATCAGGCCCCCCGCACCCCAATTCACTCTACCAGTGTCAGGATCACTATCCTTTCATTGCCTAGTGTTTTTCTCTGCTGCATCTCACTCCTCACACCCTCTCAGTCCCAGTGAAGCAGGCTCCCACCTCTGCCCATTCAAATTCTCCCAAGAATTTGCTCCTTAGAGGAAAGAGAGAGAGAGAGAAGGTTTTTTATATTTTACTTTTTAATTCTAAGTTTATAGGATCCTTCCTGGGGTCTCCTGTGCATCTAGTCTTATCTCTGTCTGTCTTTTTTAGACTGTAAGCTCTTTGAGGTGGGGACTTCCCTTATTTGCATTTTGTATGTATGTAAGCATGTCAAGTGCTTAACAGATAACTAAGTTAATAAATCATAAAATAGGTTTACATTATTGCCCTACTAGCTGGTGAATAGTTTTCTGAACTAGAGCAGTTCTGTCTGATTTCTTTCAGTCCAGTCTGCAGTTGGCTGTACCAAGACACACTATGTCTGTGCTGTATAATGTCACTAATGTGAGCCTAAAACGTTATCTTTATGTGTAGATGAATAAAAGACTGGATACGTTTTAGGCTTAAATTATCACCAGTATTAACATAAGAAATAATATCTGTTCAAGTAAAGTTCTAGGTTCTTGCCCAGGCAATTTCATTTCACTCTTGTCCATGTATTTATTTAGTGTCCAGTCTGTCCTAGAGGTTTTTTTTTAAATCCATTTATTTTAAGGATATTGATCTTAAATGAAGGACATTCAAGATTATAATGTTAGTTGCAATAATTGTTCAAAATAAAATGTATGTTTTTAACTACTATTTGGTTCTTGGTAAACTTAAAATAATAGCTACAATACTACTAAGATTTCATTTTTTCACTACTTTTCTCAGTTAATTAACTTAGGCTCCTACTCTACAAACACTTACACATGTTCTTAACTTTACTAGATGAGTAGTCCCCACAGGGCCTTAAAGAGTACCCTTGTTACAGTCAGATCTTAAATGCTACCTTATTCTAACAAGTCAATATTTACCACTGGTAAACAAAATGACGTTTTTAATTTATTTTAGAATTTTAAAGAATTTTTTTGAAAGCAGTACTAGTATTTTACAAATATTGACAAAGCTGTACTTAATTGTACAGATGATGACACTGAGTTTATTTGTGTTCCGTATAAACAAAATTGGTGTGGTGTGCCACATTTATGAAATGCAAAACCCTGCATTACAAACATGGTGTAATTATTTGTTTCTCTGAGATAATTAGTAGCCTTTTAAAACATTCCTGATAATGTACATTAATTCAGGCTTCTTGTGCATGTCCAGGTACTACTGCAGTCCATCTGTGTGTACAGTAAATACTATGTAGGATTATTCTCAAGACTGTGCAGAGCACAGACTCATTTTCTGTTGAGGACTGTAAGGTTGATCAGTTCCCCAGGCCCCACATAACTAAACATGACAGTTACAAATCACTTGTGAAATTTGAGAGCTGAACTTAAATACACATTCCTCCTTCACTATAGGAAATCATTTCTCCTTTGCCAATCAGTAACTGATTTTTTGAAGGATGGGGAAGATTTTTCTTCTCCATCCGCCAGCTAAGATCTGACATGTACAAGGTTCTTGTGACAAAAGAACCGCTGTCCCTGAAACGAAGTAACTGTCAGGACCGCTCCTGAGGAAAAGGAGGAATCACAAAGTTACAGTTTCGCTGCTACTAATAAAAAAGCCCAAGGAACTGGACTCGCGGTTAAACAAACACTCCCCACCCGAGCTGGATGTTTACAGCCGCTTGAGCAGTGGCTCTGTGCTTTGTGTTGCCCGGACCGGGCTTCACACTTGGCCCTAGCAGGGGGCTGTGGTGATCTTCGCCCTGGACACGCCACAGTAACCTCCCTCCCCGCAACTCACCCAGCGCGCTGCCGACCGCCGCTGGACTCCGCGGCCAGCCCACCACACGAGCCAGGGGCCAGCGCGGAGGCAGGGGGCAGACGCAGCCCGGGCTGCAGGGGCTTTGAGCGGCATGTTCCTGCCCGAGCCTCTGGGCAGCAGACTCCTGCCCCTGGGCCGCGAGGGAAGTTTTCCAAGCGCTGGGCGAAGGGGCGGGGGGTAGCTCTGGGCTGGGGAAGCCTCTTCCCTCCTCCCCTCGCCTGGAAGAACAACCGGGATATTCACGCGGAGCGGCGCGATGCCAGGGAAACTCCTCCAGGGGGACCGCGCGGAGAGGCTGCCGAGCCCGCAACCGGCCTTTAAAAGCCCCCCGCCCAGGAGCCGCCGCTCGGCAGAGGCGAGCCGGGGCGCCCGCGATGAGGCCAGCCGCGTGCTCCTGGGGCCTGGGGCTCCTGCTGGCCGCCGCTCAGCTCTCCCGCCAGCAGCCGCCGCAACTGAGGTAACGGCTCGTCGGGCCAGCAGCGCCGCCGGGCTCGTGGGGGCGCCCCCTCCAGCCACTGCTCTGCCCCCTGCCGCTGCCTCCGGACCCCTTACACTCCTGCCTGCCCTTCAACCGCCTCCTCCTGAAGCCTGCAGTTACCCCCCGCCGTCCCTCGCCCGCGCTGCGGCTCCCGCTCTCGCGCCTCCGGGTCCGAGCCCGGCGGGCGCCAGAGGCACCTAGGCAGGAGCACGAGAGGGCGCTGAGGCACCGCCTCGCGCTTTTGCCCCTTGCTGGCGCCTCCCCAGCCAGCCTCTGTGCTGCTCCCCGTCCGGCTGCGGCGGCCACGCCTCGCCTGGTGCCACGGGCGGGGTGGGTGAGCTGCAGCCCCTTCTTTGCCTGGCAGAAGGAGGGAACATCTTGTTCGCCACAGAACGGCGCCAAGGCAGGGCGGCTGGGCTCGCTGGCTCTGTCCAAGGCGACTCTGTTTCTCTGTCTCCTGTGGGAATAGGCGGGAGGAGAGAGGTGTCAGTCAGAGAAGGAAAGACCCGAAGCCCCCGTCCCCCACTCCTGGCTGGGGGGGAAAGGTGGGACCCGAGGCTCTCTTTGGCATGTGTTACATCGGGAGGGGATGAGCCTGTGCGCGAGGGAAGACTCAGAAGGGCAAGAATCCAGGGCACTAATTTTAAAGGATTCCCCTCTAAATCAACCCATTCTGCTATTAACAAGCGAGAGTAAAACGTCCGGAATTCACACGAATGACTGAAAGTCCCATTGCAATAATTGAACCTTGCAAATTAAGTGACTGGATAAGAACAGGAAAAAGCAGGGATACTGCATCGCAATATATTTTGTTCATTTATGCCCCCACAGCACCCAGGATCTGTGCAGGCAGTTCTGACTGCAGAATCAAAGCCTTAAGTAGGATCTAACACTTGACTTATACCAGTAAATATAACAAAATCTTGATGAGACATCACCTCAGCAAAATGCTTGCTGAGGAGTGGGGCATTCAGATCAGCATTATTTGTGCAAATTACAAAGTGTGAAGAAAAGGAGTACTTGTGGCACCTTAGAGACTAACAAATTTATTTGAGCAGAAGCTTTCCTGAGCTACAGCTCACTTAATCAGGGTCTCCTCTGTTCTACTTTTCTCTTATGAAAGAGAAAAAATGAGCATGGAAACTCTGTCCTTTTCTAGTAACGCATACAAGCATTTGTTGGCATTGTACAAAAAAAGCCCAAGCGTCTCAGTTTCTTGTATTTAATTTGAAAAAAAGATTCTGGTTATACCTTCAAAGGGATTTTTTTTTATTTTGGGGGATATTGGAATTAAAAACAAACACCCTGTTATATAATTTCTTGGATGAATAAACTTGCCAGCACTGGATTCATGGGAAGAAAAACAACGCCCACCACCTTGGCTGTTTGCCACATTCTTGTCTTTTAATACTGATTTTGCATTTCTACATATCATCTTTTCAGTGATTTCAGAGAATTTTACAGCCATGGCAAAGTACTCCAGCATGAAGTATGTGCTTACATTAAGCATGCTTTGCTGAGCCAGGGCCTAATTACCCATCAGCGCCATTAGAGGAAATTAGGATCTATAATTGCCACCAGTGCAGCTCCAAATGGATGCTGTGATGCAAACAGGAGTTGCATTGATGGTGAATTATGGGTCCTGGTATTCCCAGTATAGAAAAAAAAAATCTATGAGATGGCTTGCTTTAGAATTCTGCAATAAATTGTCATTTTAATAGAGTGAGGATAATGGGGTGTGGAGGGGGAGGGGAACGACACCTAACTTTACATTTTCTAATGACTGCTGGAAAAGTGTGCTCTTTATAGAAATATAAATTGTTGTGGTATTTTCCCCTCCTATTTTGTTTACTATGAACAGGGCAAAGCTTGTACTTGAACAAACTGTGTAAGTATAACAGCCTGCAGCACTATATCTAAAATTTTTAAGGGCTGAGCTGTCAATTCTAGCCACACCTCAGTTTGTGCATTAAAAGTTGTACTATACTACAATTTAAATATCTGCTAATGTTATTCAATCCTTTATTTAAAGTTGCTGTACATTTTTGTATCAACATTTAGCTGACATACCCACCACACAGGTTAATAGTCTTTCCATCTTCAGCATTATAGAAAAGTGTTGATGGAATATATATTTCTAAACTAAGCAGTATTTTTTTTATTCTCAGGCCTGCTTTTACATGTGGAGGAATTCTGTCTGGAGAGTCAGGGTTTATTGGGAGTGAAGGATTCCCTGGAGTTTACCCTCCAAACAGCAAATGTACTTGGAAAATCACAGTAAGACTTTCTAATATCACAAAAACACTTCTGAAAAGAATGAAGAGCTACCTGTTTTATAATGCCAACATTTTATATTAGGTGACAGATGCCTCTAATAATGAGTTGTTGGGCTTACATATTTCAGCTGTATGGAACATTTTTTAGGGTTACATTAGGTACAGTGCCAAAAGTGAAATCCCTGCAAGCTGCATGGAAACTTTTTAAAGACACCATAATAGAGGCTCAACTTAAATATATACCCCAAATTAAAAAACATGGTAAGAGAGATGTGTGTTATAGGATACTTGACACTGAAATGAGTTTGCAGAGCAGCCACATTATATCCATGAATGATGCTAATAAGTGAGCAAACACTAATAAACTGAATGGCCAGAACTGAATATCCCTTCAGTGCTGGACATGTTATAAACCAGAGACTTCATAAAGAAGCTTTAACTAAGCTCCTTTTACTTTTCCACAGGTATGATGATGACAAATTATGCTACCAAAGACATACTTAAAGCCACACACTGCCTTCTGGCTACATGCACAACTCCCATTAACATCAGTGGAGAGTTTCTCTGGGGGTCAGTACTAGTATATGGGCTCAGGTCAAGGAGGGAAATGAGTGCTCTGAAAATTCTCTTTTGAAGTTGCCACTAAAGAATATATAAAAAAGAATGAATAGTGGTAGTGAAATAGGACATCACAGGATAATACAGCCTTGCTGCTTTAGAGACACTGATGCAAGTAAGAGACAATGATCTTGTGACAGTTGTTTTTAAATTACTGTCAGAGCAAACAAATGATGTGGATTTAATCTTTTTATTATGCTGCATTTGGGTGGAGAACAGCTTTTTGTGCTGACTTTAATCAGTGCCCAACTTCTAGAAAAGAACAATCTGAAGTATGCCTCATTTTTATTTAGAAACTTGTTTCTCGCTGTCTGGAGAGACTCACTTGCTTTTTTAATGTTTACTAATGATTACTGGTTAGCTATCCTGAAATCTGATTGGCTGGCAAAGATTCCATTTGACATAATATAAGACTGTGAGACAAGAGTAGCAACAACAAAGCTGATTTTCAATAGCAGTTGGTACCATGAAATAATTTTGAAATCAGTTCTTCATAAGTTTGAAACATCATCTTGATATTATTGAAAAATTACAAAAGTAAAGTTCTTATAAAAGACTTAGATTACAAATGATTGCTAGGAAGTACACACTGAAGAGTCCTGTTGGCAGTTCTATTCCTGCTAACTAAGTCAGAAAAAAACCCCACAACTGATTTTATTTAAGGAGTGTCCCTATGGTATGTTTTCATTGCAGAATTAACTTGAATGATCAGCGACTGCTTCTGAGCATCCTTATTAGCTTAGCTTGGATGTGAGCAACCACACTGACGTTAGTGGGTCCTCATTAGTGCTTCACTCCCCCACATGTGCGTTGCTAGAACTTCTGGGGACACATCTGCTGCAGTAAGCTGGAACTTTCACAGTGAATTGCAGGGGGGAATTGTAGGAAGGCACTGGAGGACTATCCACACTCAAATGATTTAGCCTGCATCCTCACTGAAAAGTGGGCTGGTTACCAGCCCAAGTGAAAGTGGCACTGAAGCCCAGTCAGGCAGCTAGCCCAGGTTTAAATACCACCAAACTCTGGTAAGAGGGTTGTATGTGTGGCTGGGAGGGTGGGCAAAGACATCTACTTAGTTACCATGTAAAGACCTCCTCAACTAGTATCTGATACTAGAGCACCTTTTGCCAGTTCATGGTAGCAATGTGAACCTTGTAGGTGATATTCAGCACAGTGCAGGATCTGGCTCAAGTCTGCAAAACTGGAACAGCTATTGTTTTGCTTTCCATGTGGGTTATCAGAGGCATGGAAGTGTTGTTTTCTCAACCAGAGAATGCCATCTTCTTTAGGAGAAATCCAAAGTTAACTGAGGTAAGGCAAGCAATTTGAAAGTAAAATTCCTTTATAAAACACTAAATAGGTAATATAATATAAAGTGAGACAATGTGACCTAGGAGATACAGCACTGGATTGTAACTCAGGAGACCTGAGTTTTATTCCTGGCTGTGGCATTGGTATGCTGGGTGACCTTGGGCAACTTACTTCATCTCTGTGCCTCAGTTTCCACACCTGTAAATTGGGGATAATGGTACTCACCTTCTTTTGTAAAGCTCTTTAAGAGTTACTGATGAAAAGTGCTACATAAGAGATAGGTATTTTATTATTATGGTATCTGATGAAGTCTTCCACAGTTACTTTGCTAAAGCTAGAAGAGACACAAGCCCAATTAAGTTTCTGTTATTTAAAGATGCTGGTTAACAGACACAGCTGCTCTATTCTGAGAGCTGTAAGAAGTGTGTAGCACGTGCTAGCGCGTGTACTGCGGCTTTGGGAGACTACTTAGAAGCCTTTGGTTGGTGCTGCTGCTGCTAAGAAATCATCTTTACTTTTGTTTCCTCTCCTGTAGCAACTTGCATAGTGTCACTCATGTGTATCACATACATATGCTTTTAATATTGTATAATCCTTTCTTGGCCATCACCCACATAGTTATGTGGAATAGTCTTAGAAGTTGTCCTGTTGTCCTGTGTCTTTTTGGCAAACCATGCAGTTCCTATAAAATCCAGCATGCTCAATGTGTAAAAATAATACTCAAGACTGTCACAGTCATACAAGGTGATGTTTTTATAGGTTCAGTAGCTGGATTGCAGAACAGGTTTGCTGAAATAAGCAGGGTTTGAAAAATCCTCTGATCAGTGGAATTGGAAACTTGCCCTCATGAGCAGAGACGCTTAAGTCAGTTTTTTTAGACTTTAGTTCTCGAAAGCATCTCGTTTGTATGGTTGTGAAATTATCCTTCCAAATATGCACTGCTGCATTGCTTCAGATGGGGGGAAAAAATCAGCAGCTGGAAAGGAGGGGACGGGAAGAAAGTGGGCACAGAAATTGGGCTTCCTTTCATTGCATTATCCCCCATTCCAATATATCTTTCATATTAATTCTGGCTAATATGTTTAATCTCCTGGCTAGCAGACATCTGACAATTTTTTCAAGTCTTGACCATAAGTATAGCGGGAAAGGTGTTCTAGTGATCCATAGCACAACTATGGCTAAACACTCAGCATTTTTATTATTAAACCCTGTTTTGGAAAGGTTTATTATTCAGCCAAAATCATTTAAGTCAAGTTTAAAACTTGGCGTTTAAGGCTTTCGTCCACAAACAACTCCCTTTCTCCCTGCCCCCAACACTGTAGTAAATAATATGGAAGACCAAGACATACCAAGAACTTTCCCAAAAAGCAGGAAGAGGTACACTTGCGAATAGGCTCTGTTTTAAGTTAGAGAAAAGTATGCATGTATTAGGAAGAGAACAGTTGCTCTTAGTGGTGGTACAAAAACATCCAGGGACCTTACTGTGCTAGGTGCTGTATATATAAAATAAGAAAGTCCCTTCATCAAAGTGCTGACAGTCTAAATACTGATGTTTTTAGAACAGTGTACACCATAAACAACTTTCCCCAAAAACGTTTAGGGATATATTCTCCTTTCTCTGCTAGAGAGACATGTATGTTTGCTAACAGGAGTATGTAGCTTCTCTGTGTATTTAGTGTAATAAATCCTGACTACATTAATAAACATTAATTTGGTTAAGAACATTCACAACATGGTAGGGTCTGCTGGGCTATGTTCGTGTATACATATTGAGAACTAAAAGGTAAATTAACCATTAGGTTTGGTTCAAAGTAGCTCTGCATCCAAAGCACATCACTAGATCTTCAAAACAGGCTTTAAGTCTGGTAAGGTCCTGAGCAGTATGACTACAGAGTGGCACTTGATAGGAAACCTACTCCTGTTAGGACCTTGATGCTGGTAGGAGGTGGCTGTCAATAGAATAAAAATGACCCTCCAAGTCTGAATACACTGCTTCAGACTGCCATCCAGTGTATTGGTGTGCACGCCCTTACCCTCCCTCATCGACACTCCTGAGTTCTACCCTCACCTCACCCTACCAAGGCCCAAATGTGGGATGCCAAGTGAATGACAAAATACTCATGCAGGAAATATAAAATGGTGTGGAGTTTATTCCTGTAAACATTGTATTTGATGTATGTAATTTACAACAATAAAAGTGAGGGGACACCAAAGCTCTGTGGGAGATAGGTACTTGGTCTAAAGTTAGTTATGTCCCCTGAAATGAGGGATATGTGAGAGATGCTCCTGCCCCATGTATCAGGTGGTAGGAATATTACCCTCCGCCTCCTGTACACTGCACCACACTTTGAACAGATTCTAGCTGGGAGCGGGGGATGTGCTGCCTCGGACATGCTCACCCACTTTCCTCCAGTCTTATAGAATCCCCGCTATCAGTGAGGAGGGACATGAGGTGAGGACTGGCCATTCTTCACTGGGTTTTCCTTCCACCTGTACCCACACTCCATTGGGCAAAGCAGCAGTTTACATTTCTTCCCCATTTGCTGTAGAAACCCCCCTTGAGGGGCATTCCAGAGGCAGCAGCTTTTGAGGAGCAACTGGCAGCACAGCTCACAGCATGGGTCCTGTAGGAGGAGTATAAGGGATGTATATTGGTGGAGGGGAGAGGAGGTGGCAGGAGGCTATACATGCGTCCTTTTGTCTTTGGCAATCTTTCGTTTTGGAGTCAGAAACACTCTCACTCCCCTCATTAGAATTAGGACACTCCACAACTGTAAACTTGCCCCAGTGTCACTCAGGGTCAGGTCAAGAATGTCTAATTAGCAGAAAAATTCTGGATCTATTAGCTGGGCAACTATAGTTATGTTTAGGATGGGAAGAAGAATGGAACAGTTTTTAAAGAGACAGTCATTGAGTTGGTTGCTACACCAGCCAAAAAGTGCCTAATGAAATTGCAAGCTTATTGATATCTACTATCCATACACCAAACCCCAGTATTTGATCAGAAGGATTTTGGTAATTACTGTCAGAGATACAGAAGCATAGTGGAATCTCACATCTCTTGAACTTCTCTCACCAACCAGTTGATTTGAATGAGAGTTGGATCAGGCACCCAATTCCAGTACTAACCCTACCCTCCATTTTCTCACTTTCCCTTCCTCTCTGGCCCCTTCCCTGTGCTAGAACAATATGGAAACAGAGGAGTGGAAGTTGGACTGCTGGTGCTTGTGTGGTAATTTCTGGTGTACAAACAGGACAGGGTGAGATTGCATGGCCCTGCAGGGGAGTAAGCTGCCTGGATTTCAATTCTAGGTGCTTGGGAGTGAAAAGCAACAATTGCACATCCAGTGCGTCCCTCTGCGAGCAAGAAGATGAGGAGTGGGCGGAGCCATGGCTGTGTGTCCTGTCCCACCAAATACACCAGCTAGCAGAGTTTCCCAGGAGCAATAGGCATGAGCTGCCCTATGAATGAGGAAGACATGACATAGTAAGGGAGAAGCAGGGAGAAATAGTGACTGAGCTTCAAGCCCTGCCCAGAGCTTGTTCTGAGGCGTTGCAGTTTTTTTGCTGCCCCAGACTTAGGGCCAATGACCAAGCCCAAAGGCTCAATCTAGTCCAAAGTAAACAAAACTGAGTCCTGCTGGGTTTTGCTCCATTAGAAAGACAGGGAAGAAAGTGATGTTTGGAAAATGGTGGAAGAAACATTGGCAAGTTTGAATACATGTTAATTTTCAAGCTTTTAAAATGGGGTTATTCTAGTGGAGAACAAAGAACGAGATACTGTTTTCAAAAGAGTCAGATGCTGTGAGTTCTACTGCTGGATCAGTTGTAGAACTGAGCTGGTAGGTATTCTTAAAATGAATCTGCTGTTCCACAGTTTGTATTTCAGTTAGGCACCATGCTGTAGATTTGTTTTCCAAATGGCTTAACAGCTGGTTTAACCTGGTAAAATTATTTTATTAAAATAATAAAATGTTGACCAATTCCTTAAGATGATGGAGGGTCAAGTCCTTCAGCGTTTATTTACCCCCATGGCTTGATTACAACTACACATGTGAGTAAGGATTACTCCTGTAACTGTGGGTTGGATCAGGCTCTGAGCTTGAAAACCAAGACTGCATATGCTCATTGAAGTTTCATAACTTAAAAAAAAACAAAAACAAAAAACCCCCATAAATGCCTGCTAAAACAAATAGTGTGGAATCACTTTTCAGATCAGTAGGGGAGAGGTCAGAAAAGCTTTCCTAAAACATAATTCCATCTATGAAACTAAAATAAGGAAGGCAGAATTGTCACAAACCTTTCAGTCTAAGACCCCAATCCAGCCTGCTGTTCTGTACAGAGTCCCACTGACTACATTGAAGCTCTCTGTGGGACCATAGGCATGCCCACATGGGATCAGAGCCTAAAGGGCATACCTACACCTCTTGACAACAACAGGAATTTTGCTTGCAGAGATCAGACAGACTAATGGGGCCTGATCCTGACAATACAGTTTATTGATGCATAACATCAGTGGTATTACTCAGTTAAGTGAAGTTATACATGTGCTTTAATATTTTCAGGATTAGGACCCAAGATTTCTCGTAAGAAATGCCTGGTTTTTACTAGTTTCCCAAACTCTTTTAAAATTATATATATTATATATATAATTTTACATAAAAAAAAACCAAGTTAAAAGAAAGCTATGGTTGAAAAGTTAAGAGAAAATGCCAGTATTAATGTTGCCTGTGCAACTTTTTTCCTGCTCCTTTGCATAAGTGTATAACAAGAGTCTCTCTCATATTGCTTAGACGGTGACAGAGCCAGGAACAGAATCCAGCTCTCCTGATCCTGGTCCAGTGCCTTACAGATCATTCTCTTCTTTTGGATCCTTCTGCCTCATTCATTGTCCATCCTGTGCACTGAATGAGGCAGGGAATCATATAGAACAAATAGTATACAATCACATAATTAAAGACTATCATAATGCATATAGCCCAGGAGGCTAGCATTTCCTAACATTCGAGAGCTTCACTTTGCAAACGTCTATAAATAAAAGAAAGAAAGATTCAGTCATGTGGAAGCATATTGACCCGTTCATGGGTCATTAACAGCTCGTGACTAGGGTTGCCAACTTTCTAATTGCACAAAACCAAACACTCCTGCCCTGCCCCTTTCCTGAGGCCCTGCCCCCGCTTACCCCCTCCTTCACTCGCTCTCCCCTACCCTCACTCACTTTCACTGGGCTGGGGCAGGGGGTTGAGGTGTGTGGGGGAGGGAAGGCTCTGGCTGGTTTATAATTTAGCCAAATCTGAGTGGATTTTCACAGGGATGGCAAAAGGCACCTCTCTGGCTCCAGAACTTTCCACCTGCCAAATTTAAAGTTCCTAGTCTAAACCATGGGAAGAGCAAGATCGCCTCAAAGAAATGATTGGGGGGGGGGAAACCCACAAACATTGACTAATTTCCTTAAACCCATTCTCTGAAACAACTGTTTTTGCTGTCAAGTATGAGAGCGGTAGCCGTGTTAGTCTGGATCTGTAAAAGCAGCAAAGAGTCCTGTGGCACCTTATAGACTAACAGACGTATTGGAGCATAAGCTTTCGTGGGTAAATACCCACTTCATCGGGCCACTACATGCATCTGACGAAGCGGGTATTCACCCACGAAAGCTTATGTTCCAATACGTCTGTCTATAAGGTGCCACAGGACTCTTTGCTGTTTTTGCTGAAATTTTCAAAAATAACTCCAAAAAGAGATCAAGGAAAAGTTTGGTCCATATGGTTAAACTTTGGCAGAGTTGTAAGTGACTGAAAACTTCAGCTTATATTGGAAAGTGTAGGTAAACTTATCTATGGGCACACTTCCAATGCTGCCACTACTAAAATGATTAAGACATGTCGTTGCCCCTAAAGGCCAACTGAGTTGGGACCCTTTTGTTCTAGGCACAATACAAACACACAGATATTGGCAGTTCCTACCCCAAAGAGCTTACATTATTTTACTCACTAATGCTTTGCCTCTCTGATAATCAGGACGGTTCTATTTATCTTCTTAATTTTAAGGCCAAATGTTTCAAATTTGGATGTTAATTGACTTGTCCAAGGTCACAGAGTTTGTACAGTCATAAATAATACCTGGTTCTCCTGACTCCCAGGCCTGTGCCTTAGTCCTTCCTCCATAAAAATAACCTTATTTTGCTGTGTGTCAGACAGGCAAAAAGAAGGAAATTCTGAGTGAATTAATTGCGGTTAGAAAACAGAAGTGCATCAAGAATGTCAAATGTGCCCTGCATCCTCTTCCCCTTCAACCCCCACTTTTAGTGCCTCTGAGTTATTCAGTCGAGGAGTTAATATGAGCTGGAGATATGCATATGCTGGAAACTTTATACTTTCTGGGCTTCTGTAGGTGTGGATAAATTACATTTATGCTCTAAACTACATATATATGTTTAGAATCAAACACTCTGTAGTCCCTTTAGACTACATTTCCATCTGCTGGAAAAAGTCAGCTACATTTCTGTTTTCCCCACAGTGGTTATCCATTCAAGATAAAAATAAATGGGCAGATTTTTAAAGGCACTAATGGCAATTAGATGCCTGTCATTTATGCTTTTGAAAATCTCCCCCAAAGTCACTAAAATTAAAATGATAGAAATTCAACTTATTTAGGAGACTGATTTAAAACAAAAGGAACTTTGGTCTTTCTCTTTTAAAACTTCCACTAGTTGCTAACTACTTTCTTACAGGTTCTAATCTCTGATGCATCACAAGCACACGTCATTTGTTTAAGCCAGGCTGGACTTGTGTGTCACCCCCTTCCCTGTGGCAGTGCCAAGAGGTTACCAAGAGTTCTAGAGCTGTAGGAATTTAGATTTCCCAACCCGAGATTTGTGGATAGGGCAGCCCTTGGGGCCGATCCTCAGATGGTGTAAATTGTCATCATTCCATTAACTTCAATGGAGCTATGACAATTGATGCTTTCTGAGGTTCTGCCCTAAGCACCTCTTGCTGCAGAGAATTTATCTGCATGAGCACTAATCCACCCAAGCAACACCACAGCTTGGTACTACAGAGTTTTGTTAGATATTGTTTTGGGGCTTCTGCAGGAGGCAAACTTTCTCCTGGTTATCTTGGGTTCCTGTGGGCTAGGGAATTGCCAGCTACACAGGGCTTGCTCAGGACAGAAGTCTATTGTATAGTATTAGGTCCGTTGTAGGAAGCTTGTATTATAGGTTCTTTCATTCTTTAAATATATGTATACAAAGAAAAGTCATGAGTTACTCAGCAACAGATAAAAGCCAAGGCTGAACTTTCAGTCTTAAATACTCACAACTTACACAACTTATTTTTCTATAGCTCTTACAAACCCAAAGACTCGACAGATATGTACATGCCTAACCTGCATAACTATGTAACAGTACTGCACATCCAATTCCTACCGTTCATCACCACCACTCATGTCATGTCTCAAATTTAGATGGTAAACTCTTTGGAGCAGGAACTGTCTCCTTGCCTTGTGTAGTGCCCAGCACATTTTGGGTTTCAAAAAAAATAATATGTGTTTTCTTTCTGGACAAGTGGATAAGTGTACTGAGTTTTGAATTGAGATCACTTTGTGTATTTTTAAAAAGCTTCCCTGTGTCTGTTTTAAACATAATTATTTCTATCCAAATTTATTCTCCATTTAACCAAAGTCTTTAGATGCTTTTTGTTAAAGCAGCAAAACAGCATTAGGCCTTAGTGTTCCAGGAACCAGAGAGTTACATTTTAAATTGCTTTTTGGTTAAGGGTAACTTGTGTCTAGACCCTTATAACCAAAGGCTCTCTTACCATCATCACATACTAATGGCTTGCTTGAACTCTGTAGCCAACATGTAGTTTTACATATTCTTTATCAAAATAAGTATTTCCACTACATCCATGGAACTAAATAGGTTCCATCTAGTTGTTAATTTGAGCTATGCAGTATTAGCCATAAAGTTTCCCTTTTTCTTTTTTAAATTGATATTGTGTTTATTAAATTACTACTAGAAAATGTAAAATCTCACAAATTGAAAGGCTTTATTATAAACCCTTGAATGCCACAGATAACCAGGATGAGAGAGGCAAGTGAACTAAACTCAAAATTGATTGACTGGTTCATATTAAAAAGATGGCACTGACATCACCCAGTTATCAGAGTAGCAGCCTTGTTAGTCTGTATTCGCAAAAAGAAAAGGAGTACTTGTGGCACCTTCAAGACTAACAAATTTATTTGAGCATAAGCTTTCGTGAGCTACAGCTCACTTCATTGGATGTATTCAGTGGACTGCATCCGATGAAGTGAGCTGTAGCTCACGAAAGCTTATGCTCAAATAAATTTGTTAGGCTCTAAGGTGCCACAAGTACTCCTTTTCTTATCATCCAGTTAGTTAGCCCTGCATTAATGAGTTCAATGATGGATGTGACATCACTGGCAGAGGATGTGCTTGGGCCTTAGAGTTGCAGTTGAATTGGGATGTGATGGATATTGAATAGCAGTTATCAACATTTGTCAAAGCACCATTCTGGAGAAAGGATGCTATGCAACAGGAAGGGATAGAGCTGGGAACAGAGAGGGAGTATCCCATATTATTTGTTCAACATCTCATCTGTACTTGAATGAAGAATTTGATTGGTAAGTTGGGGGAAAGAAACTTGAAAATATGCACAGTTGAAAACACAAACAACAGTTATGTAGAGCACCAGAGCAGCTAGTCATGTGATGATAATTATTATGTTGTTAAGATACATTACTCTCTCCCTTCTATAGGTGCCTGAAGGAAAGGTGGTAGTTCTGTCTTTTAGATACATAGACTTGGAAAGTGACAACTTGTGCAGATATGACTTTGTGGATGTTTACAATGGTCATGCCAATGGACAACGCCTCGGCAGGTTCTGTGGTACTTTCAAACCAGGTGCCCTTGTGGCCAATGGCAATAAGATGTTAGTACAAATGATTTCAGATGCGAATACAGCTGGAAATGGATTCATTGCTATGTTTTCTGCAGCAGAACCACATGAAAGAGGTATTTTACAACTATGCAAATATTAAAGGCAAACATTCAGAGGCTGTGCTAGCCCATCAAGGGCCCTAAGCAGGAATATTGCTGGAGCCACACCTTACCCTTCACCCACCCCCTAAAAATACTAATTGCATTATTTCTGCAAACGAAAAAAAAATACCAACACATCACATACTAATATGCTTGTTAAAAAGTTCACGTTAAATAAGATGAATGGTATTTTGGGGATAATATTCAATGGGGGCCCTAAGCAACTGCTAAGTCTACTTATGCCTGGCGCCACCACTGCAAACATTAACTTGTCATTTATAGAATGTACTTAGACTTTGAGGCCAAAGGTACTTTAAGTTAAAGTAAGGTTTCCTACTTCTTTGAAAGTTATAACATCCAGAACCTTGCATCCTTGGTACTGGAAGAGTACAATAATGAAGATGCTGCACACTTGTGTTATAGTCAAGGATAATGTAATCACAGTATTTGGTACACGTTATTATTATTTTGGGGCTGGGAGGAGGAGAAATGAAGCCCTAGACTGGCACTTTAAAAAAAGAAGTCTTCAATTTTGTTAAGTTATAAAGTTTTTTTCCTTTTCATTCTCAGTCATGGATATTGACTCCTCTTAGGCACAAAATGCCAATTCCAAGCTTTTCTCTCATCCTCAGTTTTGCGAAGGGGGAAAATAGTTTTAATTTTGTAGTCTGGGAACAAGGGAGAATCTTTTGATCAGCAAAGTTTATCTTAAGACACTGCTAACATGGATCTTATAGAAAAATTATAGCATATGTTAAAGTCTCTGCAAAGTAAAAATACCAGTCACAAACAGTTTTTAGTTTCTTTACTATGAACAAAATCCTCCCCATGGGCATGGAGGGCCCTAAATGCAGTGGAACTAGCAGGGTTGTGTTGCACAAAATGGTGCGGCTGCACAGATGCTATACAGTGGTCTCTAAAACCCTTACACCCTGTGGAGTATTGCTGTGCAGTGGCTCTGGAGAAACATGTCAAGTGAGCTGTATCTTCAGCTACACATATCACTACCAAATTGCCTTCTCCAAGAAAGGGAGCACAGGGACCATGGACACTATTACAAGCCCTTCAGCTCCTGAAATAAACTTCTGGTGCTCAACCCTATGGGGGAATCTGTTGCTGGACCCACAGAGGAAGAACTTCACGCTGAGAGCATTTTCTATGGGTCCCATCTGAGAACCCTTACACAAAAGCTTGTTTCCTTTGGCTACACATAGGAGTTGGGAATTTGGCTGTAGAGGAACAGCTGTATTAAATGCATGACACATGTGCCCTACGTTTTTGGTCAGTATGTTATGTTTTTATTTCTAGGAGATCAGTACTGTGGTGGACGACTAGACAAGCCTTCTGGGTCCTTTAAAACACCTAACTGGCCAGATCGAGATTACCCAGCAGGAGTCACTTGCTCATGGCATATTGTAGCCCCAAAGAATCAGGTGAGCTTTTGTATCTCTTTTAACAGTTACCCACAAAAGTTAACATGTAGGTTGGCAATTTATACTAGTTACTTTGATACTTCATTATGTCAAAGGAACATACGAAAAGGAAAAAACATTAAGAACATTATTAAGGTTACAAATACAGAAATTGAGGGTGTGTGGGGCATACACTATCTATTCATGTGTACTTTCTCTTCATAAGTTGTACAGTTTTCTTGTATGTTTCATGGTTCCTATATTTTTCTGGCATTATTTCCAGTGTTTTCTGTTTTTCAGTTGAGTATTACATCTAATTTAGAATGTAGCTTCCCATATACTCTACTTTCTACATGCTGCTGGGTGGCTAGTCAGGCTTTTAAAACAATGTTTTTTGGGAGGATTTTTGGTTTATTTTGTTAATTAACAGAGGTCCAATAGTAAATTAGATCAGAGTAAAATGAGTGCAAGTGATCCATCTCAGAATAAACAAGATTATGAACATCAGGTTGAAGTTTAACAGAATACGTATGGTTTGTGGTATATTTTCTATTGGATTCATCCATGCATACTTTAACGCATATTAAAAGCAGAAGTACATTATTTCAATAATAACTCTGCCTATCTTCATAGGACATGCATGGGGATGTGTCTTACTAAACAGTTTCCACTATAAAACTCTTATTTGTCTCTATTTTCTTATCTTGAGGTCTCCATCAGCTTGGTCAGTCACTCCACTACCTTCATGGTATGCTTACTGCCATTTTATAAGGCCCTACCACTTCTGCCTCATTTCAGATCCATTTATTTGTCTCTTGTCACTCTAGGTTATTCATTGAATAAATCCTTCCATGCTGTGTTGGGCTGGTCTCAATCTTAGCTTCATCTTTATTTGTTGTTGCCCAGATTTCTGCTCAATAATCTGTATCATGGCAGGGAGTACACAATGACTGAGGCATGTTTGATAGGTTACTTTTCATAACTACATTAGTGTCCTAAAATTCTTTTACATGCCATCCGGATTTTCCTATTAATTTCCAGCACATGACCATAATCTTCCAAATGAAAAAGCTGTCCCTCATAAATGTATTCTTCAGATCTTTAATTCTTTTCCATTTACCAAGATTTTCCCCCCCTTGAACTAGAGCTGTAGGTCAGCTTAGTCTTTCCTGTATGCATATTTAATCCATATTCCTTGCTTGCCATGTACAGGTCATTTAGCAATCTGTAGCTAGGTAAAAAGAAAAGGAGTACTTGTGGCACCTTAGAGACTAACATTTATTTGAGCTTAAGCTTTCGTGAGCTACAGCTCACTTCATCGGATGCAGTGATTTTAACAATACTATCTGTAAATTGCAGATTACTTTGATGCTTCCCACTTATCTCCAGATGAGCTTGAAAACTTTCTACAAGCTTGTAGTGAAAACTTAGGACAGGATTTTCCTTTTGTATTCTTATTCTTAAGATCCTGTCCCCATAAATATTTTAAGTGTCCAAATGGACATACTTTCTATCGATTTCCATAGTGCTTCTCTCTGTGCCATATAGTTTCCAATGTGTCAATGGCTTTTTCCTCGCCCACAAAACCAAGTTTTGTATTATTCACCACTTTTCCTTTTGGCTAGTGAACATGAAGGTTTTCTACACTAAAAACAAGCCATTCAAAGATTCACCATTCTACTGAGCATATTTTCTACATAGATAGGGTTTCTACCTTTTTGGTTTTTATTAGACAAGGACTCAAATCAAGCCATACCCATTTCCCTTCCAAACCAACATAAGACCGTTAAGGCAAGCCTACTCTAATTTAAACCAATAATTGTTTTGTTGATCTCACTAAATAGGTTCTCCTCCGTGGTGGCCTCTTCTCTCCTTCCATTTCATCATTAGACTTTCTGACTGAACAGCAAGATGCCCAGATACAACACGAGGAAGCAGACTAGACATTCTATTGCTTTCCTGCATACACAAATTTTGTTTTTATTCCCTCACCATTAGTTCTCTGTCTCCTATTTTGTGTCCTTTTTTCTCCTCCTCCGTTTGCTCTACCCACTATTCGCTACCTTGTCTACTATCCCCATTTCCTTCCCGCAATTACTCTCTTCCCCTTATTCTTCTCCTCATGTCTCTATTTTGTTTCCTCTAGTACCTCCCTCTCTCTCCACCATCCAAGCCAGTGTCCTGTTCTGTATGCTCTCCCCCACTTTCCTTTTAATTCCATTTGCCCCACTCTCAGCTGCAGCCAATTGAGATTCTGAACCAGAAGACCATGAAAAAGAAGCAACCACTTGAGCAGCACTGGTGAGGGTCCAGTGGAAAAAACAACAAAGGAAAACCTTGAATAGTCAAGACAATCTTCATACCTTTTATCCCCTTGGTCAAAAAGAGCAGATTGTAGTAGTTACAGTAGTAGAGATCCCCCAGCAGATAAACAGCAAGTAATCCCCATGTTTTAGATCTCTGCTTCACTGTTTTTTTTAAAATAGCACATGTATCATTAAAGGATGACTCGCTGGAATCAACTCTACAGTTATATAGTTTTATGTATTGCTGAAAGGTGCTTGATGGGTCCAATATAAGAACCTAAGTAGACAGCACAATTTGATAGTGCATTCCACTCAGTTATTGAGTAACTAAATTGCTATCGAGTTGAATATAGATTCATTTCTTGGTACATCTACATAATTAAATCTCTAAAATATACTATCAAAGTAATTCTTCAGCATAGTAAGATCCACATATGCTACAATGGGTCTTCTGCCTACTTGCAGCTTTGGGGTTGAACTCACATCTGTCAGTTACTGGCTGAAGGATATCTCTCTGCTGTTAATTACTGGTTTAGAACACAGTTTGAGACAAATATGGTATCAAGAGACCCAGCCAGAATACTCTGAAACCAGCCAGAATACAGAGGCACAGATCTGTCTTATCGTTGGAATCAAAGTCTGCTCACAAACTCCCCTAAAAAATAAAATGTATTCCTTCTCTAGCACATGGCTTTTTTTAGTAGCAGTCCTGTCAATTAAATCAGGATTTTGATGAGGAACTCTATTACTAGAGCCCTCTGCTGTTCCCCCCCTTCCATACTGCTAGTGGTTCTTAGGACAAACCTTTGTATTCATATATTGAAGACAGCTAATTGCTTGAATAAGCAGACAGATTAAACAATTTTCATCAATTGATAGCGAAGAGAATAAGGCACACTGATGTTAGTTTTATTAGAGCTCCTTGTTACCTTACTGTAAAAAGCCTTAATTAGGTATTTGTGTTTTTCCCTCAGGTCATAGAGTTAAAGTTTGAGAAATTTGATGTGGAGAGAGATAACTACTGCAGATATGATTTTGTGGCAGTGTTTAATGGTGGGGAAATCAACGATGCTAAAAGAATTGGAAAATACTGTGGAGACAGTCCACCTGCGTGAGTAACTTCCTTGGATTATTAACATAGCTATAACTGTATGTCCTTTTTGATATCAGTTCTTTACTATGTTTTTCTTGAAGTTAGTTTGGCAAAATACGATAGTTTTCTACATCAAGTACATACTGTGGGCTTTTCCTATTATCTCAGCTATATTGCAACTATTGTATTGAATAAGGTTAGACTTTTAAATGCCTGTGTATATGGAGAGATAACCGCTTGTAAAAGTTTCCTCTTTCTTTCACATGGGCTGTCCTGAATGTGGAACATGCCCCATAGTATTTAATTTGTTTGCTCATAACTCTGTGAAATATGGTTGTTCAATGACAATTTATTTTACTTATTACTGATGATTATGCTTTTCACCAAATTATTTTATCCAGTATTTATTTACTGTATGTTAAATCTTGTCTTACCTCATTTGAAATCTGGTCACACATGTCTGTCTCCCCTTTCTGTTCAGTTAGTTGGTGATTTCAGTGCTTTGGGCCTCTGACCAAAGCAGATGTCCTCCCATTCTGGTCCCAAATACAACAGCAAAACATATCCTTGGCTGTCCCTGGGCTAAACTATTGATGCAGAGCTGTGCTAGTTGACCTTTGCCCTTCGGTCAGTTTCTTGTTCATTTTCCCCTGGGTGCCAGGCTGGCAGGTCCTTCACGCCTGGATCAAAGAAGTTTCCACACCACCTGTCAGTAGAGCTGTTGAGGAGCTCTATCCCTTTCCAGTGCTACAGGCCCTCAGGCCCTGGGTCATGAAGGGCTTGTATGCACTCTACCCAAAAATCACCCACTTCACTGCTTAAAAGAGTAATTTCTATTGCCCTTTTAAAAAAAAAATGGCCTTCTTCCTGGCACCTTTCCAGGCTACTTTAGCACAGCCTTCCTGGATTCCTTTCTAAAGTCTTATCAGTCTGGCCTCTTCCTTGAGCTTTTCCAGTTCCTCCCAGGCTCATGCTCAGAGAAGTAAATACCAATTGAATACTATCACAATGCCCCATACCCAAGCTTGCCTCATCCTTGCAGCTTCACTTTATATTTTCTGGAATGCCTTCCCAGTGTGCCTTGCAACAACCTACACAATTCCCAGAGTCCCTCAGCGATCCTCCTTGAATTCTACTTGGAGTAGGGATGTACAGGCCTGTCCTTAAAAGGCCAGTATGCCCTGTAACAATGTTTTATTGGAAAACATTATTTCCAAACATTATTTCTTAGTAATATTTAGTTTTTCTTTCGCTCTGTACTGAAGCACAAGTCAAAGGTTTAAATATGGTATTTTTATGATCTCAATTAATCTCTGTTATGAGATCTGTAGCATTCTATATCAATGCTCTTTGCATGGTAATGCACAAAGCCCATTCTAAAAATTACATGAAGTGGGGCATTTGTGCCTCAGATGACCCAAAATTTTCCCATTACAAACAAATGAAGTCTTTACTTTAGGATCCTATAAGTCTACTGTAGACCTCAGCTACCTGATTCCACCACCCCATTTTCAGCAGCGGCTACCTAATTCTGTATTCACTATTAACCACCTTTATTTTGGTCATTTTCTCTTCATACTTGTCCCATTCTCTGGCTCCTCTGCTGCCCCCTGGACCACTGCTCACCTTCCCTTCAGTTAGTGCCTGTTCTCTGCATTAGGCCTTGTGACAGGTTTCAGAGTAGCAGCTGTGTTAGTCTGTATTCGCAAAAAGAAAAGGAGTACTTGTGGCACCTTAGAGACTAATTGGTTAGTCTCTAAGGTGCCACAAGTACTCCTTTTCTGTTAGGCCTTGTGTCCATGGAAGTGCTACATTCTATAGCACTATCTGCAGTTGTGCTGGCATACTGCTAAAGCAGCTGTGCATGTTAACATCAGAGGGCTCAGACATCAGTGGCACAATTCCATGGCTTAGGATGAACCCGAAAAACATGAGGCAATGAAATAAAAAGACAGAATGCTCCAATTAATTTACGTATTGAATTCAGATACTTTTAGATGAACTCACAAATGAGTTGTCTGAGTTTATTGATCCTTAAACTACCAGAACTTTTCCACTTTGCTAGTCAAATGAATATGATAGAAGAATATTGTCTATAAGCATTTGGGACAACTTGAGGGTTAGAGCATGGTCTATTTTGATGGCATTCATTAGTTGATATACCTCAGCAAGGGGCTGATGTTTATGGCTTCTAAGTTTTGCCATTTACATTGAAAAATATTTTCTAACTCAACATTCATTTATTGTCAAAGTGTGATGCATGCTTGATTTTCTTCTGCTCTGTGATATTAACATGCATACATATTTCATACTTACTATAAGTCTCATATATAGTTATATTACTGCCAGGACTAAAACCCAGAAAGGCTGTGAAAAATTCTTCATTGCATAACTATCATGGCTCCCTGAGAAAAGCCCCTAAAAATACAGCTCTAATGAGGAGCTGTCCAGAGTTAAGTGCACTCAGCCTGAAAAAAAGCCAACCAATGGCACTGTAATTATATAATCAGGTCTGCAAAGCTGGCAGTAGTAAGTCTTAATTATTCTAGAAAATGTGTAAAGTTTCTAAGTGAGGTTAGTAATTTAAGTGTATCACTTCAGCTATAGTATGGCTTCTTGATGCTGAACTACTTCAAGAGATGCCATGTAGCATTTTGTTTCAAGAAATGCAAGCTTTAAAAAAAAAAATCACAAGTCTATATTATTTTAAGGGAGTTTTATGCCTGAGAATGGTCACTAGTTGAGTTGCCAAGAGGAAATATTTCCTTACACAATGACTCTTCCAAATGACAAGTTTGATGGACTGAGACAAATTGTCCTTTATGATTATTTACATTATACCTTCAAGAGAATTGGCTTTCTGTGGTTCTGTACAAAAACACAGTTTTGTTTGTGAATTGTCCTTCAATAAAGCTCAGTTAGTAACCACTATTCATTAAACTTATTTTGAAAATGACTCTTCTAAATTTAAAATTTAATCATTTGTAATAATTCCAGAAAACAGAACAGTTGGATGTTATTTCCCCCACACATAATGTTTTGGAGTTAGAATAATAAAAAAGACAAATTTAACAAAATCAAATTTCCTTAGAAGTACAGGTCTGTCAGTCTCAGGGATCAGTGAAAAGGAAGTCTCTTCTAATCTTTTTCTCCATTTTTCACTTCCCCAGGCAGCAGCCACATATATGAGTGACCCGTATGTCTAAAATTCCAGAGTTAAGATAGGTTTCAGAGTAGCAGCCGTGTTAGTCTGTATCCACAAAAAGAACAGGAGTACTTGTGGCACCTTAGAGACTAACAAATTTATTTGAGCATAAGCTTTTGTGGGCTACAGATGTCTTCTGTAAGTTACTGTAGTTACAATTCCTTAGTTGCCTGGCAGTACCAGGAATCAATGGTGAAATCCTGGTCCTGTTGAAATGATTGGGAGTTTTGTCATTGATTTCAATGGAGCTAGGATTTCATCCTGCATATTTGGTTAACTTCATTTTTCTCCGACCGCTATGATTGGCTTCAGGTCTAGCGTTTGGGGCTTTAATTTACAACTTTCTGAGAATAAAGACATTTTTCAACCATATGGTCAAAGGTCCATCATTGTAGCGTAACTAAAAACAGTAGTACTATAAAAAGTGCCTGATGTTGTTAACAAAGAGCTTTGCACATGCTGGGCCAGGTTGTCCATTAATATCCAAACCCTTCATGTAGCTCAGGTGGTGCAAAGGGATCAGGTTTGGCTATAGTTGGGCAGCAGAAAGTTTCCCTGGTTTTCATAATGATACTGCTCTGTACCTGCAAGTTACATCTTATAACTTTACGTGAAGACAAAAACATATTGTTGCTTTGCAATAGCTCAGTGACAATGTTTTTATGCTATAAATAAATGTGAAGAACTTGGTAGCAATTAGAGCAGGGGACTGAGGGTTAATAATCTTGCTTTGTATTTGTGCCTCAGTCCTTGCTGTGTCCTTGACCTCATTACTTGGGACCTGATCCAACCCCTGTTCACCTCAGTGAAAATTAATATAGTCCTCCTCTTAACCCTTCATTACTCTTTTTATCTATCTATCTATAAAGTGGCACAGTATCTACCTTACAGGGCAGTGTGAGTTTCCATTAATATTTGTAAGTGCTTTGAGGGTCCTTAGTGACTAGTGCTATAAAAGTTCAAAATGTTTCAGGAAAAGTATCCCCATATAAAGGCAAGTTTTCTAATAAATGGAATGTGTTGGTTTTCTGATGGTGAAGCATTTTCTTAAATAAGTGGACCTAACCCCAGACGAGAGGCAGTCTGGTCCATGATGGATTCAACAAATGCTTGTTTAGACATGTTCTTATTAGGGCTGTCAAGAATTAAAAAAATTAACCGCGATTAATCACGCTGTTAAACAATAGAATACCATTTATTTTAAATATTTTTGGATGTTTACTACATTTTCAAATATATTAATTTCAATTACAACACAGAATACAAAGTGCACAGTGCTCACTTTATATTTATTTTTTATTATAAATATTTGCACTGTAAAAGCAAAAAAATTGTATTTTTCAGTTCACCTCAAACAAGTACTGTAGTGCAATCACTTTATCATGAAAGTTGAACTTACAAACATAGAATGATTTCCAAAAAATACTGCATTCAAAAATAAAACAATGTAAAACTTTAGAGCCTACAAGTCCACTCAGTCCTACCTCTTGGTCAGCCAATCACTCAGATGAACAAAGTTGGTTACAATTTGCAGGAGATAATGCTGCCTGCTTCTTGTTTACAATGTCACCTGAAAGTAAGAACAGGCGTGTGACGGGTTGGATCACAGAAACCCCTTTGGGACTGCCACCTGATGTGCCTAGATTACCTCTGAGCCCCTTTTCCCTGCCAGCTTGGGACTTCAATATCTTGCCTTGTTTGAGCCAGACATGCTTGCCTGCTGCAAACACAGATCCAACTCTGAACCACGTCCCCCACAAGCTGCAGGCTTAACTGAAAACAGCTTAAGAAGTGCTCCTGTCTCTCCAGCACTCAGATACCCAGCTCCCAATGAGGTCCAAACCCCAAATAAATCCATTTTATATAAAGCTTATACAGGGTAAACTCATAAATTGTTCGCCCTCTATAACGCTGATAGAGAGATATGCACAGTTGTTTGCCCCCCCAGTTATTAATACATACTCTGGGTTAATTAATAAGTAAAAAGTGATTTTATTAAATACAAAAAGAATGACTTAAGAGGTTCCAAGTAATAACAGGTAGAACAAAGTGCATTACCAAGCAAAATAAAATAAAACATGCAACTCTAAGCCTAATACAGTAAGAAAACTGAATACAGATAAAATCTCACCCTCAGAGATGTTTCAATAAGCTTCTTTCACAGACTGGATGCCTTCCTATCTGGGCCCAATCCTTTCCCCTGGTACAGTCCTTGTTCCAGCTCAGATGGTAGCTAGGGGATTTTTCATGACTGCAGGCCCCTTAGTTCTGCTTCACCCCCTTATATATCTTTTGCACAAGGCGGGAATCCTTTGTCCCTCTCTGGGTATCCACCCCTCCTTCTAAATGGAAAAGCACCAGGTTAAAGGTGGATTCCAGTTCAGGTGACATGATCACACGTCACTGTAAGACTTCATTACCCACTTGCCAGCACACAGGTATACAGGAAGACTTACAAGTAAACAGAGCCATTTACAACTAATTGTCCTGGTTAATGAGAGCCATCAAGATTCCAAGCCACCATTAATGGCTCAAAACTTTGCATAATTACAATAGGACCTCAGAGTTAGATTTCATATTTCTAGTTTCAGATACAAGAATGATACATTTATACAAATAGGATGAACACACTCAATAGATTATGAACTTTGTAATGATACTTTACAGGAGACCTTTTGCATGAAGCATATTCCAGTTACATTATATTGACACTTATTAGCATATTTTCATAACATCATATGGAGTACTCCGTCACAAGGCATTCACATGGCACTGTTGTAGCTGGCGTTGCAAGATATTTACGTGCCAGATGCTCTAAAGATTCATATGTCCCTTCATGCTTCGACCACCATTCCAGAGGACATGCGCCCATGATGATGATGGGTTCTGCTCAATAACAATCCAAAGCAGTGCGGACTGATGCATGTTCATTTTCATCATCTGAGTCAGATGCCACCAGCAGAAGGTTGATTTTTCCTTTTTGGTGGTTTGAGTTCTGTAGTTTCCGAATCAGAGAGTTGCTCTTTTAAGACTTCTAAAAGCATGCTCCATACCTTATCCATCTCAAATTTTGGACGGCACTTCAGATTCTTAAATCTTGGGTCGAGTGCTGTAGCTATTTTTAGAAATCTCACATCGGTACCATCTTTGCATTTTGTCAAATCTGCTGTGAAAGTGTTCTTAAAATTAATATGTGCTGGGTCATCATCCGAGGCTGCTATAAGATTAAATATATGCAGAATGCAGGTAAAACAGAGCAGGAGACATACAATTCTCTCAAGGAGTATAGTTACAAATTTAATTGATGCATTATTTTTTAATGAGCATCATCAGCATGGAAGCATGTCCTCTGGATTGGTGGCCGAAGCATGGAAGGGGCATATGAATATTTAGCATATCTGGCATGTAAATACCTTGCAACACCAGCTACAGAAGTGCCATGCAAACACCTGTTTTCACTTTCAGGTTACAGTGTAAACAAGAAGCAGGCAGCAGTATCTCCTATCAATGTAAACAAACTTGTTTGTCTTAGCGATTGGGAGAATAAGAAATAGGACTGAGTGGACTCGTAGGCTCTAAGGTTTTACACTGTTTAGTTTTTGAGTGCAGTTATGTAACCAAAAAAATCTGCATTTGTAAGTTACACTTTCACGATAAAGAGATTGCACTTCAGTACTTGTATGAGATGAACTGAAAAATACTATTTCTTTTGTTTCATTTTTACAGTGCATATATTTGTAATAAAAATAATAATATAAAATGAGCACTATGCACTTTGTATTCTGTGTCATAATTGAAACCAATATTAAAAATGTAGAAAAACATCCAAAATATTTTTAAAATTTCAATTGGTATTCTATTGTTATAAGTGTGATTAATCACAATACATTTTTTAAATTGAGATAAATTGTTTTGAGTTAATCGTGTGAGTTAACTGTGATTAATTGACAGCGCTAGTTTTTATGTATACTGAGATCAGCTGCCACAGGATAAGAGGGAAGGTTCTCTCATGGATTGGTAACTGGTTAAAAGATAGGAAACAAAGGGTAGGTATACATAGTCAGTTTGAAGAATGGAGAGAGGTAAATAGTGGTGCCCCCCAGGGACCAGTCCTATTCAACATATTCATAAATGATCTGGTAAACAGTGAGGTGGCAAAATGTGCAGATGATACAAAATTACTAAAGATAGTTAAGACCCAGGCAGACTGCAAAGAGCTACAAAAGGATCTCTCAAAACTGTGTGACTGGGCAACAAAATGGAAGATGAAATTTAATGTTGATAAATGCAAAGTAATGCCCATTGGAAAGCATAATCACAACTATACATATAAAATGATGGGGGTCTAAATTAGCTGTTACCACTCAAGAAAGAGATCTTGGAGTCATTGTGGATAGTTGTTCTTCGAGAGATGTCCCTATGGGTGCTCCACTTCAGGTCAAGGTGCGTCCCAGCGCCTTTGATTGGAGATTTCTACAGCAGTACCCCTGCGGGCTGCGCCCGCACTGTGCCTACCTCTCGAGCTGTCAGTGTTTGAACAGTGGATGCACAGCCCAGGCTCCTCAGTTCCTTCTCTACCGTCCCCGGCAAGAGACGGAGTTCAGCAGTGCTCTTTGAGATTAGCTAGTTAGTTTGTTTCTCAGTTTAGTTAGATAGTTTTTAGTCATTAGAGTTACTATTTAGATAAGTTACATTAAATGTTACACTTTTAAAAAAAAAAAAAAAAAAAAAAAACCTCCACGGTTACGGACATGCCCAGGCTTCACGAGATGCGCCTCCCGTAATGATGCCATCCCCATCTTGGACGGGCATTCACAGTGTGTACACTGTTTGGGGGGGTCTCATGTACCCCCAAATGAGTCCACTGTACCAAATTGAAAGCGCGGACCCGCAAGGACAGGGAGCTCAGACTTAAAATGCTGCTCCTGGAAAACTGTCTCAGACCTGCATCTGACCCTGGCCAGCAAACCTCTGTGACACCCTCCAGAGGCAAAGCAAAGGCAAAAAAAATGGCCAGCTTCCTCCCCCTCAGGAGCTGTTCCTCAGGGAAAAAGTTAAAAGCAGCTCTCCTGTCTCTGGTAATTCCCGCTCCGTGGCTCAGTACCTTTCACGTGGCAGGCACCTCAGGCACCGACCATGAGTCGGCTGCCTCACTACATGGTGCCGAGGCTCAGGGCTTTCAGTTGCGTGCCTCTTTCAGCTCTTCTACGGCCACCTCTGTCAGTATGGTGCCGAGAGCTGCTACGGTTCTGAGAATACAAGAGGTGGCTGCGGCACCGTCCTTTGATCTTGTGGTGCCGCTTTTGCAGCTGCCACTCTCAGCACCGAGCCTCCAGCCTCCTTTGCAGTTCCTGCCTCAGGGGCACCTACTCTACGGAGCCAGCTTGCACCCCCGGGACACCCTTCGGTGCATCAGCAGATGCCCCAGCAGACTCTGCCTCCATCAGTTACACCGGCATCAACTCCTGGTCAGTCAGCTCCACCGCAGTTTTTACAGCCAGAGGAATTAAGGGTGTCCCATGCTCCTGACTCTCCTCTTCTTGGCACCAGTCTCTCACAGAGACCTTTAGCACTCTACCTTCAGTACTCCCCTACCACTTCAAGCCCCTCCAATGAAGTGTGGGAGAGGAGGAGGAGGAAGAGGAAGATGATGCCCAGATGGTTTCTTCTCAATACTCTCCCCAGATTCAGTTACCTACAATTGGGAGATGCATTACAGCACAATCTCCATATCCTCATGGCTATCCACACTGGTATGACAATCCCTGGATGGGACCACCTATGCCCGCCCATCCCCAGGGCAATGACCACACTGGGATCCATGGACCTATACCACACCACACTCAGGTGTTCCGCAGGCTGCCCGGAGGAAAGCTGTGAGACCCTCCCCACTGCCGGCTTACACTGAAATCCAAATAAGACCTGAAGTGGCTGCCACCCCTACAGAGGACACTGGCCCGCACACCTCCTCTACAGCGATAACACCACAAGATGCCATGGTACACCCACCACCTCCCACTACTGATGAGCTCGCTCGCTTTCAAGAATTGTTTCAGAGAGTAGCAGAAGAGCTCAAGATTACCCTGGAGGAGGTACCTGAAACACAGCACGAGCTTACCGACATCCTGCAAGCTATGACCTCCTCCAAAATAGCCCTACCAATTAATGGGGCCATTATGGAACCTGCTAAAACTATGTGGCAGACCCCAGCCACAATAACACCCATTAGCAAGAGACTGGACCGCAAATATTTTGTCCGCAAATATTAAGGGTTCTGAGTTGCTATTTATGCACCCCTCACCTAATTTGCTAGTGGTCGATGCGGCCAATCAGAAAAACAAATACCAACACTTCTGGTCCACTCCATCGGACAAAGATAACAAGAGACTGGACTCCTTTAGCCACAAAGTGTGTTCTTCTTCCACTTTGCAATTTAGAGTAGCGAACTATCCGGCACTCTTAGCAAAATATGATCACAAAAATGGTGCTAAGAGAATGCAATTTATTGAGGATGTGTCGGAGGATAAACTACAACAATTTAAATCAGTGGTGTCTGAAGGCCAATTGATCTCCTGCACAGCTCTTCAAGCCATCCTCAATGCTGCAGACACAGTGGCCAGATCCACAGCCACGGCCGTCGTCATGCGGCAGGCCTCATGGTTTGCTTCTTCCTCCTTTCTGAAGGAGATACAGAATATGGTTGAAGATTTCCCCTTCAATGGAGACAAGCTCCTCGCCTCTATGACCAGTGAGGTCCTTCACTCTATGAAGGACTTATGTGCCACACTCCAATCCTTAGGCATCCAAACACCTGCCTCAAAGAAGAGACAATATAGATATCAGCCATACCAACGACCGCGTTACCATACCTTTGTGCAACATACACCTTTAAGACAAGATGATATGCAACAACAACAATGACATAGGCCCAGGAACCAACGACGTTGCCCTCCACAAACAATAGCGACCTACCCTCCTAACCCAAATAAACAAATTTGAAGTCTTGGTCGAAAGTATAGAAAACCTTGCACCCTCTCCAGCGCCAACTCCAACCAACCATTTTTTTGGACACCGTTTGTGTCTGTTCCTGGCCGACTGGAAAACCATCACTATGGACAGATGGGTCCTGGAAATTATCAGATCGGGTTATGCCATCCCCTTCCTCTCCTTACCTCCCCCCCACCCTCTCCCTCTTCAGGGACCCCTCTCACGAACAGTTGCTCTGTCAGGAGGTACAACACCTCATACATCTTGGAACAATAGAGGAGGTACTTCCTCAACACAGAGGGAAAGGGTTTTACTCCCACTACTTCTTGATGGAAAAGAAAAACGGCGGTTGGCGCCCTATCCTCAATCTTCGACGTTGGAACAAGTTTGTCAAGAAACAGAAATTCCGGATGGTTACTCTCCCAATGATAATTCCGACGCTGGAGCAAGAAGATTGGTTTTCAACCCTCGACCTCCAAGACGCATATTTCCATGTCTCTATCCACCCTGCCCATCGACGTTTCCTCAGGTTTGCTTTGGGAGCGCAACACTACCAATATAGAGTCCTCCCATTTGGCCTCTCCACCACACCACGTGTCTTCTCCAAGGTGCTAGCAGTTGTAGTAGCATATTTCAGGAAAAAAGGAATCCTCATATTTCCTTACCTGGACGATTGTCTCCTCAAGTCTCCCACTCAGTTAGAAGCGAACCACGCAACTCTTGCAACCCTTCACTGCTTCTGCACCTTGGGCCTGCAAATAAGCAAAACCTACCCAACAAATCAACTTCATCGGTGCCCACCTCAATTCCACCATCGGTCTTGCATCTCTCCCCCAGGACAGATTCCACACATTGGGCAACCTTATTACCCAGATACGTGCCAGCCCACAGACTACAGTCTGAGACTCCCTACAGCTCTTAGGACATATGGCTGCTCACACATTTGTTGTCGCAAATGCTTGCCTGTACATGCAATGCCTTCAGGATTGGCTAGCCATGGTATACAAACCAAACAAGCACAGGCTAAACAAGTTACTAACTATGCCCCAGTAAGTCAAGGACTCGCTTCTGTGGTGGACCTCTCCCATCAACCTCTGCACCAGGATTCACTTCTGACAAGATCCCCCTTCAGTTACCATCACCATAGATGCATTCCTCAAGGAGCACACACTGGCCACCTCACCACTCAGGGTCTCTGGGCCCCTTCTGAAACCAAGCTTCACATAAATTTGCTAAAGCTCCGGGCCGTACACAATGCCTGCCTCCATTTCCTTCCCATCATCCAAAACCACCGAATTTGAATCATGACCATCAACATCGCATGCATGTTTTATGTCAACAGACAGGGGGGAGCCCAGTCACACAGAGGTGGTAAAACTTTGGAACTGATGCCTTCAATACAATATCCATATCTCCGCCTCATACCTGCCAGGTTCTCAGAATACCACCGCAGACTAGCTCAGCCGATCGTTCCCCATACAGCACGAGTGGGAACTCAACGACACCATTCTTTCCAACATTTCCCAGACCTGGGGTTATCCCCAACTGGATCTATTTGCCACAGCAACAAACAAAAAATGCCCGACATTCTGCTCCAGAACAGACCTGGGGAAACACGGGGGAGACGCCTTTATGCTCCCATTGTCTGAAACTCTCATGTATGCGTTACCACCAATGCCTCTATTGCACAGAGTTCAGAAGATACGAACAGACAGAGCCAACATCATTCTCATAGCCTGAGCGTGGCCCAGATAACCGTGGTACCCCTTCCTCCTGCGCATGTTGGTCAAACCACCCATTCCCTTTCCCCCACTCAGCAACCTCTTATCACAATGCTGGGGACAACTGTTTTATCTCGACGTACGTCTCCACCTGAGGACTTGGCTGATCAATGGTTCTCTAATGCGGAGTTAACATGTTCGGACCAAGTGCGCTCTGTCTTGCTACACAGCAGAACATACAACACGTGCACTACCTACCTGCATAAATGGAAATGGTTCACATCTTTGTGCACTGACAAACAGACCTCTCCAGTTTCTGCTTCACTCCCACTGATACTGGATTACCTGTTACACCTTAAAACATCTGGCCTTTCTACAAGCTCACTCGAGCTCTACCTCATGGAATCACCGCCTTCCACCATAAGATTGACAATGTTACGGTCTTTGCCCATCCAATCACCAAAAGGTTCCTGAAGGGTATCCAGACGTTATACTCAGACATGAAACCACCTGCTGCACCTTAGGATTTACACCTTGTCCTCAAAGCCCTGATGGCTAAACCCTTTGAACTGATGGCTACCTGCTCCCTTCCTCATAGCAATCACATCTTCCACACAAGTAGGAGAAATGGGGGCGCTTATGGCAGACCCTCCGTATACCATGTTCTTCCATGATAAGCAGGGCCGGCTCCAGGCACCAGCACACCAAGCAGGTGCCTGGGGCGGCAAATGTAAAGGGGGTGGCAGGAGGTCGGGCTCTGGGGTGGCAATCCGTCCTCAGTGGTAGCGGGAATTCGGCGGCCGCTCCATCATAGCGTGCTTGGCGGAAATTCGGCGGCAGGGACGCAACTCTTCTTCGGTAACCGTACCATCACTCTGCCTCTGTGTTCAGCAGCAAGGTTTTTTGTTTTGGTTTTTTTTGCTGCTTGGGGCGGCAAAAACGCTGGAGCTGGCACAGACGATAAGGTCACACGCCGCACGCATCCAAAGTTCTTGCCTAAGATACACTCTTCCTTTCACCTCAATGAATCTATACACCTCCCAACATTTTCCCCAAAACCTCACGCTAACGCCTTTGAAACAGCAATGCACACTCTTGATGTTCGCAGAGCATTATCCTTTTACCTGGATAGAACAAAACCGTTTAGAAAACCCCCAGACTTTTTGTCTCTACTACTCAGCGCCCAGGGGGAAATGCTGTCTCTACACAGAGACTTCTCCAATGGATTGCTGACTGCATATGCCTTTGTTACCAACTCAGGCAAATACAACCTCCTACATCAATTAGGACACACTCTACCAGAACTGTCTCCACCTCCACGGCCTTTCTCCGTAATGTCCCACTGTCTGACATATGCAAGGCAGCTACCTGGGCATTGAACCTTACCTTCGCCAATCACTACGCTCTCATCCACACTGCAGCGTCCGACACCAGATTGGGTAGAGCTGTCTTGTCAACAGCCTTCTTGCCTCATCTGAAGTCCCAACCATCCTAAGGGATACTGCTTTTCAGTCACCTGAGGTGGAGCACCCACACTCGAAGAAGAAGAGGAAAGTTACTCACCCTGTGCAGTAACTGATGTTCTTTGAGATGAGTGTCCCTATGGGTGCTCCACTACCCGCCCTCCTCCCCTGTACTTTGGAATTCGTAACGCACTCCGTTGTAGAGAAGGAACTGAGAAGCCCGGGCTCTGCACGCGCTGTTCAAACACTGACCGCTTGAGAGGCAGGCACAGCACGTGTGCAGCCCGTAGGGCTACTGCTGTAGAAATCTCCAATCTAAGGCACTGGGACGCACCTTGACCTGAAGTGGAGCACCCACAGGGACACTCAGCTCGAAGAACGTCAGTTACTGCACAGAGTGAGTAACCTCCTCTTCTCTGAAAACATTCACTCAATGTGCAGTGGCAGTCAAAAAAGCAAACAGAATGCTGGGAATAATTAAGGAAGGGATAGTTAATAGGACAGAAAATATCATGTTGCCTCTATATAAATCCATGGTATGCCCACATCTTGAATACTGTGTACAGATGTGGTCGCCCCATCTCTAAAAAGATATATTGGAATTGGAAATGGTTCAGAAAAGAGCAACAAAAATGATTAGGGGTTTGGAACAGCTTCCGTATGAGGAGAGATTAATAAGACTGGGACTTTTCAGCTTGGAAGAGAGATGGCTAAGGGGAGATATGGTTGAGGTCTATAAAATCATAACTGGTGTAAAGAAAGTAGATAAGGAAATGTTGTTTACTACTTCTTATAACACAAGAACTAGGGGTCACCAAATGAAATTAATAGGCAGCAGGTTTAAAACAAATAAAAGGAAGTATTTCTTCATACAACGCACAGTCAACCTGTGGAACTCCTTGCCAGAGGATGTTGTGAAGGCCAAGACCATAACAGGGTTCAAAAAAGAACTAGATAAATTCATGGAGGATAGATCCATCAATGGCATCCCTAGCCTCTGTTTGCCAGAAGCTGGGAATGAGCGACAGGGGATGGATCACTTGATGATTACCTGTTCTCTTCATTCCCTCTGGGGCACCTGGCACAGGCCACCGTCAGAAGACAGGATACGGGGCTAGATGGACCTTTGGTCTGACCTAGGAGGGCCATTCTTATGTTGTTATGCTTCTGATCAGTAGCATCATGCATTTTGAAGGCAGGCTCCAAAGTTGCTGGTTGCAGTCTAAGTCAGTGTTCAGATTTCATAGAATCATAGAATATCAGGGTTGGAAGGGACCCCAGAAGGTCATCTAGTCCAACCCCCTGCTCAAAGCAGGACCAATTCCCAGTTAAATCATCCCAGCCAGGGCTTTGTCAAGCCTGACCTTAAAAACCTCTAAGGAAGGAGATTCTACCACCTCCCTAGGTAACGCATTCCAGTGTTTCACCACCCTCTTAGTGAAAAAGTTTTTCCTAATATCCAATCTAAACCTCCCCCACTGCAACTTGAGACCATTACTCCTCGTTCTGTCATCTGCTACCATTGAGAACAGTCTAGAGCCATCCTCTTTGGAACCCCCTTTCAGGTAGTTGAAAGCAGCTATCAAATCCCCCCTCATTCTTCTCTTCTGCAGGCTAAACAATCCCAGCTCCCTCAGCCTCTCCTCATAACTCATGTGTTCCAGACCCCTAATCATTTTTGTTGCCCTTCGCTGGACTCTCTCCAATTTATCCACATCCTTCTTGAAGTGTGGGGCCCAAAACTGCACACAGTACTCCAGATGAGGCCTCACCAATGTCGAATAGAGGGGAACGATCACGTCCCTCGATCTGCTCGCTATGCCCCTACTTATACATCCCAAAATGCCATTGGCCTTCTTGGCAACAAGGGCACACTGCTGACTCATATCCAGCTTCTCGTCCACTGTCACCCCTAGGTCCTTTTCTGCAGAACTGCTGCCTAGCCATTCGGTCCCTAGTCTGTAGCTGTGCATTCGGTTCTTCCGTCCTAAGTGCAGGACCCTGCACTTATCCTTATTGAACCTCATCAGATTCCTTTTGGCCCAATCTTCCAATTGGTCTAGGTCCTTCTGTATCCTATCCCTCCCCTCCAGCGTATCTACCACTCCTCCCAGTTTAGTAAGATAGTCCAAATATCTTCTATATCTTCTGGAGTTTACCATAAGCAAGTTTATAGTACATTTTATGGTGCTTATCATAATATCTTAAAGGCCAAAATTAGATGGTTCTTCATAACCATATATCTATTGTGTATTAAAACATAGTTCAAGGTAAGTTATTCCAGTATTCCATCTCTTCATTTTACATGGCAAAATAACTGATATAAGACACAAGCCTCGTGCTAGAGAGAATATATGCATTAAAAACTTAGGACAAGTCAAAAGATGAGATTAGAGTGCATGCATAAATTACATCAGTGCTTCAGTAAACCGAAGAGCCTATGATGGGCTGATCCTGCACCTATTGAAGTCAATGGCAGTTCTCCCATTGACTTCAGGGATGCGGGATTGACTCTGCAGAACTAAATTACAGTAACTTATTCACACTGGACAGTAGGAAAATAGAATTTTGTAAGGTTGCTCTATACTGGTGTTTCTGATGGACACATTTATAACATTAATGTACTATGTCCCCTGCTCCTCTGTTGAAAAGCCAGGTGCTGTGGAGCAGTGAGGGTGCAGGAAGTGAATAGACTCAAAGGACAGTGATGAAAATATTAGCTTTATGAAAGAGGGGTTACATTTTGAAGCTGCCTTCAATAATTACATGAGGCAGAGCTCATTAACCAATTGTTACAAATAACGTAAAACCACTAACGGAACTGATGCACTTCAGGAGTACATTAGTATTGGATCCATGAACTCCTCACGTGTTTGCAGACATTTTACTTTCTATCTTATATTGCACTCTAGGTGAGCAATCCACTATAACCTTGCACCTGATTATGTCTTACAAATCACTATACCGTACTATAA
Organism: Lepidochelys kempii; assembly: GCF_965140285.1. Taxonomy (NCBI): domain Eukaryota; kingdom Metazoa; phylum Chordata; order Testudines; family Cheloniidae; genus Lepidochelys; species Lepidochelys kempii. The sequence continues at coordinate 32,195,308 of NC_136388.1, forward strand.
ATTGTACTTGTGGCACCTTAGAGACTAACCAATTTATTTGAGCATAAGCTTTCGTGAGCTACAGCTCACTTCATTGGATGCATACTGTGGAAAATACAAAAGATGTTCTTATACATACAAACCATGAAAAAATGGGTGTTTACCACTACAAAAGGTTTTCTCTCCCCCCAACCCCACTCTCCTGCTGGTAATAGCTTATCTAAAGGGATCACTCTCCTTACAATGTGTATGATAATCAAGTTGGGCCGTTTCCAGCACAAATCCAGGTGTTCTCTCCACCCCCACCCGCCCCCGCACACACTTTAGATAAGCTATTACCAGCAGGAGAGTGGGGTTGGGGGGAGAGAAAACCTTTTGTAGTGGTAAACACCCATTTTTTCATGGTTTGTATGTATAAGAACATCTTCTGTATTTTCCACAGTATGCATCCGATGAAGTGAGCTGAAGCTCACGGAGCTTATGCTCAAATAAATTGGTTAGTCTCTAAGGTGCCACAAGTACTCCTTTTCTTTTTGCGAATACAGACTAACATGGCTGTTACTCTGAAACCTGATACTATAAATTGAGATTATACTGAAAACCTGCAATTTAGTAGGATGTTTTTCAGTAATCATAATTTTTTTGTAAAGAGTGTGTTCCCAGTAAGTAGTAAAGTCTAGTACAAACAATAGCAACAGTGTCCCTAGGCAGTTAAGCTAATACAGTGGAAAAGATTCTTCTCCTGCTAGCCAGCAGTGTAATCTTATTATAAGTAACTAGTATCACCTGTGCAGTATTAATATAATTCAAATGAGAAGATGATGTGATGTGCAGAGATAGGTCAAATATCCCTCAGATGGTTATTTTTACTCCTAGTGTTTTGCAATCAGAGCATAGCTTTTACATAGTGAATACTCAGGGTTCTTGTAATTCCACTGCTCTGTGCCAACTTTGTGGCAAAAGAACAAATTCTGTGCAACGCCAGAATCAGCTCTTAGATGCAGAATTCCAAATAACCAGAAAGTGAGTGTGTGTGTGTGTGTCTTAAACCCACAATTAACTGAAGTCATATGCTTGTGAAATGGAGATATTCACAGGTTTTATTTTAAGGGTCTAATTAGGAATATTAAGAACGGCCACTTAAGGCTTATAAAAAACGAAACATCTATCAGATTTGTTGTGAGTGGTAGGGAGGCAGACAGAATAATTTTGTAAGATTTACTTTTCAAGTCCATTTCTTATCTTCATCATCCCACAAGAATATTTTTCTTTTTGTTTCTATTTTGTTTCCCATTCCTACTCTTCCCTTCTAACCCTTCTTTTGTATGTAAAATGCACATTAACAATTATTAATGAAAATCAAATGAACGTCTCCAAAAAGTGCAAAAGAAGGTAGGAGGGGGGAAAGGAGAAGGCACTGCTGCCACCCAGTACACTACAGGATATGCCGTGGCAGCAAAAAACAGTCACAGAAGCTCTGATGGAATTACAGTAGTACCCTGAGGTAATCAGCATTGGGGCCCCATTCTGGTAGGTGCTATACAGACACCACTGATGAAATGGAAACTATTTAATGGAGGTATCTGCAATCATATGTATTAAATTTATACATTACATTTAAACACCACAACAAAACGTAGTGGGCTGTGCTGAGATTTGGGGGTATATACCCAATTATTGAAAAAAAGCTAAACCCATAGAAGGCAATAATACCTGAACTTTTCCTTTACTTACTATTCTATTTTTCCAGGAGTTTCAGAATCCAGTATTGAATTCAATTTCTCCATCCTTTCAAAAATGAGTAGATTTTTCATTTGAGTTTGAAAAAAAGACTTTTTCCCGTGTTAGCCAGTTACCAAGGACTTTTGAAATAAGTTTCCCTCATTTTCATTCATCATTATTGCTCTTTTTCCATGGTGCTGCTGTGAAGTCAAAGCTGAATTTAACAACACTCATTTTGAGATTAGTTTTAGAAATATGGGATTTATGATTAATTGTATGATAAAACAGAAAGAGCTGGGTGATGAACTTATCTCCGATCCAAGCATGAGTATCTGAAATGTGAGCAAACATCACCAAAAAATGAGTTGCATTTAGCCTTGATTTATTCTTCTCCCCATCCTAAGCAGCCCCCTTGAAACCAGTGGTGCTGCATGGGTGTAAGGCCCCTATTAAGGTATCCCTTATACACATGCTTAACATTATGCTTAAGAGTAGTCCCTCTGAAGCCTATCTTCAGAATAGGGACTGGGAGTTGCTGGTTCATTACAGAAGCAGCTTTGCCTCTCCTGGAATTGACACCTCCTCATCTATTGTTGGGAGTGGACTACATCCACCCTGATTGAATTGGCCCTGTCAACACTGGTTCTCCACTTGTGAGGTAACTCTCTTCTCCTCATTTGTCAGTATATTTATGTCTGCATCTGTAATTTTCACTCCATGCATCTGAAGAAGTGGGGTTTTTACCCACAAAAGCTTATGCTCAAATAAATCTGTTAGTCTTTAAGGTGCCACCGGACTCTTGTTGTTTTTGTGGATACAGACTAACACGGCTACCCCCGATACTATCTTCAGAATATTTGTTAGCAGAGTGTCAGTGTGAAGGGAATGGCACTAGTCATGTGCATAAAGTAACACGTGCATAAATCTTTGCAGGATCAGGCCTAACTTTCGATCAGTGACTGATATATTAAACTGCTTTTGTATTTATGTTTCCAGTTAAATTTTGCTTGAGTGAGTCTCCTGAAAGACAGGTTTCAGAGTAACAGCCGTGTTAGTCTGTATTCGCAAAAAGAAAAGGAGTACTTGTGGCACCTTAAAGACTAACCAATTTATTTGAGCATGAGCTTTCGTGAGCTACAGCTCACTTCATCGGATGCATAAGAGTTTCCCATAACAATGAAAATTACTGTCACCTACTGAAAATAATACTGTAGCTCTTCAGAGCACTATGGCCTGATGGTTAGAGCGCAGGGCTGTGACTCAGACCTGGGTTCTATTTCTGCCAGTGCCACTGGCCTGCTAGGTGACCTTGGGCAACTTTAATCACCTCTGTGATCACCCAACTCAGTTTCCCTGTTTGTAAAATGGGGATAATGATACTTGCCTGCTTTGAGATCCACCGCTAAATATTTAGTCATTTTGTACTATGCATGTTATAAAAACTTCCTGGTTTAAAGGCATACAACCAAAGTATTTTCTTCTGTTTCAGGCCCATTATATCTGAACGAAACGAGTTGCTCATTCAGTTCTTGTCTGATTTAAGTTTAACTGCTGATGGCTTTATTGGTCACTATAAATTCAGAGCCAAAAAGTTACCCACAACCACAGCTCCAGCTACGACCACTCCCCCTGCAACAGCAAGTAAGTTGTACTGGTTTTGTTTATTTTATATTGAAGAAGAATTCACTCCAGGAGAAGGAAAGATGAAGGGAAACTGTAGTAAAAAACATGTGAAAAAGCAGAACTTGGTTTTGTGGTTTGTTTATATTAAAAATGTTGAGGGAGTGGATGAAAATTAATGCACCCAGGAGAGTCACTAGAATCCATTTAACATAATTAATGAAAACTCCTCCAATCTAGAGTTTCCTGTGCCTGTAACTGTCACAGGTGAAAAAAATGTTAGCTCAGAAAGTCTGAAGTAACATTTCCCACATTTGCTCGTTTTTCTGGCAGTTAGCTAACATGTACCTTTCACCATGGTAATCACATAGTGCAATTCAAGACTGATTTCTTATTTATGCTTAATACAATTCTGGTTACTCTTCTGGAAATTGTTTCGGTTTAGGCTTCTGAGGAAACCATTAAATCGTTTCAGGATGGGTTTGTACGTAAAAATTGACCATACTTGTCTCTGTTTGTCCAGTTGGTGAGATCTAACAAATGGTGCAGATGCCAACTGAATTCTCATTAGACCCTACTGGCAACATCACAGCAATGTTTTATCTTTCAGGTTAGGTTTGCGCAAAAGATTGTGGTGGTGTTTTGTAAAAGAAATATGCAATACTGAAAAATGAGAGCATCCCCTTTATACTTGCCTAAATATAGATAGAGTGTCTAAGATCAGTTGGAAGTTTCCCATATGCTTCACCAAAAACACCTCATTGCTGTGATTCTGAAGGGCTTCATGCTTGCAATCTTCATATGCTGAATGTGAGAGATTAAATGTATAACAACAGCAGCATACGCACAAATTATTTATGATGTTTTTACAGCACTTGGGTTGATTTGTACTTAAAACAGATCAAATTGTCATGATAAAGACTTCAGAAGGGTTGTCAGAGATGTGGTGCTGAAAATATATAATGAAAAGCTGTTAAAATAGTCTTTGGGAGAAAACAAACATTTTAAAAATTGAAATAATGAACTATAAAAAATAATTTTGACATGACAGTGGAGAGAACCCGAGTAACAATTAATGCAGTTCTTCCTCAACTTAAAGTTCTCTATTTTAAGTTGTTACTTCCCATATTTGCCAGTCCCTAAACTTGTCAGCTGTCCGATATTGCACCGTTTACATCAAGGGGCCCATTCATCTCTTTTGGTAGCTTTTTTTTTTTTGTAACCTTTATTAATTTGTTCTAAGCTTTTTAAACCAGTCCTTGTGGCACCATTGATGTTAAAAATAAAACCAGCCCACTAGTGATCTCACAGAGTATGTAGCAGACTCAGAGTTGACCACAAAGGAGAGCTTGTTGGGAAAAGACAAACAGGAAGAACTCTCTATTTGTGACAGGTTTCAGAGTAACAGCCGTGTTAGTCTGTATTCGCAAAAAGAAAAGGAGTACTTGTGGCACCTTAGAGACTAACCAATTTATTTGAGCATAAGTTTTCGTGAGCTACAGCTCACTTCATATCTGCTCTCCATGGCTTAGACCTGTATGACCAAAAACAACTTTCCACAGTTTAAACGTTTGGTGAATTACTGAATGGCATGTGGAGAAACGTTGTGGATATTTTGTTGGTATCAGAAGCCTTAGTAATAACAGGCATTTATTATCTTGCAAATCAAAATAGTTCAAGTCTGCATTAGACTTGTTAAACCATTAGTGACTGTTTAACTTTTAGCAGGTACTTCCATTAACCATCATGTTTAGTTATATACATTTACAGTGCCATTATTATTAGGATTATTATATAATGGCAAAGTACTGAAAAACCATGAAGTTTTCAAAGGATTAAAAGTAGGTCAGTGACTATCAATTAAATGTTTCACATAATGCTGCATAATGAGGTGTTTTTTTTAACTTCACTGTATAGGTCAAATCATGTTGCTTACAGTATAGCTACAGATAAAATTGATACCGATTAAAGGTTTAATTAAATACAGCCAGACCCTCTCCTCTTCATGCTTTGCTAAATTGCAACATTTCTCATTCACACAAGCATCTTCCCACTTCTCATATGCTGTGGTGAGGACTCGTACCAACCAGATTTTATTATTTTTACAAAATGTACAGTACTACTAGATATACTACACTTACTAGTATACCTTGAAGTATTATCATGAATGCACACTAAGTCATAGTTGACAAAATATTTTGTGATGCATTAACCCAGTCTTTAATATGCATTTCACGCATATTCTCTAAATAGACAAAAGGAACAAAGAGGGAGAAAGGAAGTACTGTTTTACAGATGGGTAACTGAGGCACAGAAGGTTTAAGCGACTCATCCAAAGATATTGGCAGGGCGAGGAAATGGAACCCATATCACCTGATTCGCAGTGCAGTACAGTACTTTAACTGCAAGATTATCTTTTGTGTCTGAAGGAGGCTGTCTAGTTATAATTATAACATTGTGTCTCAATGATGGTATTTTAAAAGTATACTGTTAAGATTGCATGGCAGTGGGTAAGAATACAAGGAGATAATTTGAATGCATGTCTCAGATCACATTACATTGTCAAATATAAATGTTAGTGCAAATTGTTACTATAAATAAAAAAAGAGAAACTGTGCATTAAAAGAACATGAACAGTGATATATTGTAAACCCACAAAATTAAGACTATTCAGCAATAAAGCTGCCATCATTTTAATGCCATCTTGGCATCCCTATTTACTCCAACACACACACACACACACACACACGCATCACTTAACATTTATACTTGAATGCATAGACACAATAGGGATTAATTAAGGCTGTACTTTCATATTTCATGACTTTGCAACCAAATATTTCCTAAAAAATGCATGCCTTATAGACAGGTTTTAGTTGTACCCCTGACAGTTTATTGCGTGCAGTTTTGTAACCTCACAAACCAAGTGGACAGCTGAAATCTCTATATGTATAGTATGCATTCTGGATTGTACAAGGCGTTTTCAATTCTGTTCACTTAACATGGCCATTGAAACAGATAAGTGAAGACAATGTGTAAAATAAAAAAGATCCAATAAAGATTGGGTGAGGAAGTTGGAAGAAGACGAATACTGAAATCATCTTCAGGCATTCATCCTTTGGAATCCCAAATCTAGTTTTGCAGATTGAAAACGCCAGAAAGAATCTTGAAAATATTATTTAGAATGTTTTAATACACTCAATATCAATTTTACTCATTTACGTTTTTGTCCTATGAAAAAAAGCTTTGAAACCTACAGTTGCCCTTTGCCAGCAGAAATGTAGAAGGAATGGGACTCTTGAGAGCCATTACTGTTCAAGTAACTTTGGTAAGAACAACAAAGTTTATTTCTTTATAATTATTGACTTGGGACTATGTGTTTAGTCTCTGAGGAATTACAGAGAATGTAGTTGTAAATTGCTATTAGTATGCAAAGAAATGTTTTCATATCATCATACTCTCTCTCTCTCTTACGTATCTGTGACTCAATACGTTCCTGGAGCTGTTTTGAAGTAAAGACAGTGAATGTGTATCAGAAACAAACATACTTTCTCAGTCTAAACACAAATGACTACACAGAAGGTGAACTGTTGCTATATGAAAGTGTCGATTCAGGTACTATACTGGCATGCTGTCTTGCTGGAACAGCCTGTATATATTTTATTCACAATGGTATGTTTGTTGTACGTACTTGCATTACTCACTATTCCATAATTCAGTTTGTAGATGTTCAAAATATTTTTTAAAATAACCTACGGCGAAATATGGAGAAGCTGTGAAAGCCTGTGAGCCATAGTTTTCTTATTCAGATATAAATCACTGGTGATTAAATGATGTTTTACTGTATTTGCACAGTACTATCAGTCAGTGACTTTGTTTAGTTACCTTCTGAGGTGATTCCCCCATATTACTGTTGGACGCCTCTTTTTAAATCTCACTCTCTTCTACTGCCATTGAAACCTCATGTTGTAGCCACCATCCTCTCTGCCAAAGAAAGTTGCCCACAGTAGCCTTTCGAGCTAATCCAGTGATCATATTGCTAATTGGCTTTCCTCTAATACACTGGGTGAAGCTTTGTGCCACTTTGCCATAGCAAAACAGCCCTAAAGACAGCAGATCTGGGGGCCCTGGAAAAATCCCCTATCACAGGTGAATCCTTAGATAGCATAGGGCCATAATGTAATGTCTTATGCCACTTCCCTTCCTGTCTGCCAGCATAGAGAGGTGGCTGCTGGTGCAAATTAGAGAAGTCTTCAGGTTTCTCTAATTTGCCCTCAATGCAGATTGGCTCACAATCAGAGGGACCTGAAAATGGCCTTAAACTACGTTGTTTGCTCCCCTTATTGAGCTGTGCAGCAACTTGATCACAGCCCATGATCTGGGTCAAAGGCTTTTTTGGCCATTGGGTGACACAATGCAAGGCACTTTCCTTCTATCCTGTAGGGGAAGTGAACAGCTTTTAATACTTCACCCAGCTTTTGATGATCTGAAGTTTCAGTTCCTCTTTAAAATAAGATGTTTGGGTATGTAATCTAGGGTTTGAATTAATGCAGAAGTTTTTAATTTTGCTGGCTTTAACACCCTTGGAAAAAAGAGCAATTTCTTTTTTTATATGTATTGTATACCTGTAATATTTGGTAGCTGATCTTTAGAAGTATGTTTTCTTAGTCTCCATTAATGTAATATCTATAGTCCTGTTGTGATGAGACTGCATCACATATAACTGTAAGAAGTTCTAAATTAAAAGAATACATTATATAATTTCACAAATGTTTGATCTGAAATGTTGGTTACACCAATGTTTAAACTATTCAGTCAGCATGTATTAGATCATTCAAGATCTCATTTGAAGGTGAACTGCAAAGGAGAAAAATGGTTGTACCATTTATTGTTCCTTTCATAATTATGACCTAAAGTTTGCTTCTGCTTGTTTCTTTACATTAGGAATATTAGGTCATGTCTTTTTCTTGCTGAGGACTCTTTGGAGGATTAGAAAACAAGAGTTAGGACAGTGACATTATATAGGCTTAAATTTAAGTGGCAGTCTGTGAATTACTAAAGTCAGTGGAGTTCCATAAGTATAAAACCAGTGTGAGATGAGAGTCAGGTCCTAAAATTCACCATTGCCTTTTGACAGTGAAGAAAACTGCAGTTCTGCTTTCAGCCTATTGTCATGTCACTATCCCACTCCATTTCTCCAGGCTTCCAAAGAGCTCTCCAGCAAAAACAGGGATGACAAGATCTGATATTTCTATTGGGGGAGGAAGGGGGAAAATCATCCAAAGAATGTACTAGACTTTAGAGGTTGTCTTTATGTATCTTAAAGAGTAAATAAAAAGGGCACTTTTTTCTTGCTTTGCAGTTCACCTTCTAAAGAAAAGTGTAGGTGTTTTGTGCAGCCTAGCAGTTTCACAATTCAATCAGCAGGTAGGAGGTTCTTCTTACTATAAATATACTAAAATATGTCTGAAAATAAACAGGTTTGATTTTCTGTTTTTCAGAGATCCTAAATACCCACAAGTTCCGTTGACATCAGTGGGATCTGTGGGCATTCAGCATCTCTGAAAAAAGGTCAAATATTTTTTATTGGGCATGTGAGCTTAATGGTGCCCCTTCTTCCTCAAAAAGGAGACATGGGCGATGCAGGAGCCCAGTGTAAGACAATTAAATAATAATGGGTGTAAGAGTTTCCAACTATTTTAAAAATTAAAAAGAAAAAAATAAAAGGTTAATAAAGTCTTATCTCGTGTGATACACAGGAAGTCAGATGAGATGATATGATGGTGGGTCCCGTCTTTAAAAAAATAACTAACATCATAGAGTTTAAGTATCAAAACTTAGAATTGGATTTCCAAGTTGTTGGTGTTTTCTGGAAACAGTTCTATTTTTGACAAACCTCAATATGACCACCAAAATTTACCTATAACGAGTGACCCATTCGAAGTGCTGGGATTTTTGCAATGTTGCAACCCTCATTTTGGTGGCTGATAACGTATTTCTGTTACCTTCTTACCCTTTGGAAATAAGCAAGAGTTAAAGGGGCATCCATCAAGTCTGACAGATCAAAAATTTAACCTACTATAAAAATAAACATGATACTGAAAACTAATATATTCTTTCTTCTAGTAATAACTGGAACTGTTATCACAGCAGTCCCACGGGGCGGTAGCTTACATGCAACAATATCAATCATAAATGTATATAAGGAAGGAAATTTAGCAATCCAGCAAGCAGGCAAGAATATGAGTGCCAAGATCATTGTTGTTTGTAAGCAGTGCCCTCTCATCAGGAGAGGTAAGTAAACAAGAGAAATAACTGCTTTAGGTTTCTGTAAAACTTTGCTCACCATTGCTTCCGTTTTCATAGCTCTTCTAACAATTTTAATTAGTCAGCTAATGTATCAGAATAACTAATTTCAAGAAAAAAAAACTATCTATATAATGCATTTTTACAGTTGTTTTCAGAATCACTTGACCGACATGACAGACTTCATAGATAAACATATACTTGATTGTAAAACTTAGGCATAGACTTTAAATCTGATACATGTTGTAGGTGAAACAATTCTTATAACTTCATTGATGCAGTGGTTCAGTATCATGATTGTAATAAAATCAACAGGAACTTGTTTTGGTGTTCCCAAATAAAGCTTAGCTGGATTTCAGTTTTGGATTTAGGTGTTTGGGAGCCTGTTTTCACATGCAGTGATTTAGAGGGGGTAAATGCAAAGAGGTTAAACCTAAGAGTACTCAATATGACAACCAAGAGCACATTTGAAAGCATGATGACCTCTCCTCCTCCATAGCTGTTTTGTGCTAATTTACTTAATACCTCCCTACCTCAAGTATCTTACAGGCAGTCTAATAGTAATACACCCACTTGATATCTGATGGGAAGTAACATCACTGTAGCTATACCAAACAAAATTCTGTATCAAGCATGTCAACCAAGGCAACATCCAATAAAATGTAATCAAGATGGCAAGTGTATCGTTATTAGAAATGCTTAGACAAGGTTTCATAGTAACAAGAAATTGAGAACAGACCTCAACCCAGCCTCCTGAGTAAACTGTAGTAAAAGCAACAAAGAAACCAAAAATGGAACCAGAACAGGGAAAAATCACAATTTAACTAGAGTATAAAGCAAAACACTCAGTATGCCGCTGGTATTTCCAACATGTATCCAAAATGGCCAGCACCAAAGAAGAAATCCTAGTCAGAAATTAATTTTTGCTTTTATCTTTTGCTGCCTGGAATCTGGATATCTAGGAGATATAACAAAATGTCCTTGATGGAGTAAACTGATTCCCTTTAAACAGGCATAGTGGCAGATTAGCCACAGAGTCCATGCCCAGGGGCCTCCACCAACCAGGGGTGGAAGGCCAGAGTCCCGGCCGCCAGGCAGGCAGGCAGGGAAGGGAAAGCCTCTGCCCCCCAACCCCAGTCTGTGGCAGCAATGCTGGGTGGGCAGGGAAATCCCCCTCCTCCCCAGTGCCCTCCAATCCCTTCCCTGGCAGAAGCTGTGGGATGGGGAAAGCCCAAGTGCCCCACAACCATCCCTGGCAGAAGCTGCGGGGCTGCAGGTAAGCCCCCATGCCCAACCCCATTCTCCGGCCGAAGTGCCAGGCAGGAGAAGACCCAGCGCCCCAACGCTGGTCCCCCACAGTAGCACAGGGGGTGGCGGGGGAAGCCCCAGCACTTGGACCCCCGCTGTGGCCCTGGGACTGGAGGATACTTGTGACAACTGGCTTTTAAAATCATACCTGTCCAAGTATATGAGCTTATTAGACAAATTTACACTGGATGAGACACATTCTTCTCTAGCTAAGAATCAAACTAGCTGAGTTAGGACTGAAATTACGTAAAGTGGTTTTCAGAGGACAGATTACCCAATTTGTAGCCAAAACCTACTTTTTAACAGAAAGTGGGGGATGCACCTTTTATGCAATGTATGCAGCACTACCTGTGTAAATAGAGCCCACAAGAATATAACTATTCTTTCCAAGTTATGTTTAGAAAGAGATTTGTCTTACTTCACCTTCCTTTCTGTAGGTCTAAACTACATCATCATGGGCCAGCTAGAAGAAGATGGCAGAGGTAAAGTCCTGCCCAACAACTTTATCATGAGTTTCAAGACTAAGAACCAAAAGATCCTGAACACCCTGAAAAACAAACGATGTTAAAATGTGAATTCTTTACTTGCATTCTGTCATCTCTTTGTGAGGAACAATTTTCATACAGTAAAAAATCAGGAAGATAAAACTGACCATAACCAAAAAGATCTTGTCAGTTTACTGTCCCTTACATATAACCATGTAACTGGCACTGTCAATGAAAAAATATATAGAGGAGAATAGATCCCAAATTTTAAACTGCAAGATTTGCAGCATAACCATCTGATCTGAAGTATACCAAATTCTGACGCCTTTGAAGCTATTAATTTATACTTGTCTCAGAAGGATTTTTTTAGGAATGAGTTATGAGCAGATGTAAAATAAGAATAAGTGCAATATTTATAGTAATTCATTTTAACTAGCTTTTTCTTCTAAAGTTGTTTTATTATATGGGTTCTTGCATTATTATCTATGCTTAATAAAAATTTTAAAACCTCACGCACGATACACCAAGGTATTAAAAAATTCTCTATGTATTAAGTAGGGCATGCTAAAAATAGAAAATCTCTGATCATTTACATGCTTGTGATTCAAGAATGGCACCACACTTACAGCGTGTACATTAAAGTCAAAGGGAATTGGATTAGAGCTTTAAAAAATCTGAAACTACTATAGTGCAATGCTTTTATCTAGCGATGTTTTATCTACATTGTTTATTTTATTTTTCAGTATTTCACAAATAAAAGCCAAATGATATTGTTAACCTACGTAGGTACGGCTAGGAACCAGTCCAGGGGCAGTGAACTACACCTGCAAACAGTATGCTATCCTCTTTCGCAGAATGGGAGACCAAGATTCAGAGTGACACTCAGCTTAGTACTGGGGATGCAGATGGTGGTATATCTGTCCCCATAGGCTGATGTGGAAGAAAGAAGTGCTACAAAGTGAGAGTGATTCATTTTCTGTTAGACAGTATTCCCACGTTATCAGCCTTTATACATAAAGGAAAGGAGTTGACTGGCAGGGAGATGCTTGTGATATAACGCCAGTTACTGCTGTCAGTTCTGTCCATTGCATCCTGTCTGATCCTTATTCTGAAATAAAAACTCAAGTTAAAGTAGATGGAGGAATGTAAATTTTACTGACACATAATGGAGAAACTGAAGAACAATCTGTGGAAGGCAGACAAACTGTTTTTATTTCTCGTTCTACAACTACACAAAGCCTGAATTTTGTCACTGACTAATTGTATGTGGTACTAGAAGCTCAGGCTTCCTTGGGTGCTTAAGAAATTATCATCCTTTTCAATAAATACTGTTCAGAGGTCAGTTTATCCCTTGGATTCCTCAGATTAAAAAGGTGATTTTAAACATAACCAAATAAAAAGTGAGAATTCTTAAAGGTAACATCAATTTGAAAATCATATTTCTAAAATGTTTCCCTCCCCGCGACTGTTTGCATTATGGTAGTGCCGAAAGGCACCAACAAAGACTGACATCCCATTATACGAGGGATTGTACAGAACAAACAATGAATGTGAGAAAGTTCCTGCTCTGAAGAGTTAACACAGAAAAAGGAGGACATAGAAGGAGGAGAGATGAAATTATTTACCATAGCAGGAGGACATAGAAGCACAGAGAGATGAAATTATTTACCCAGCATCACCTAGCAGTTCAATGGTAGAGCCTGCAATAGAACTCTGGTCTCCTGACTCCCCGTCCATTGCTCTACCCAGTAAACCAAGCTGCCTCTCCTGCTTTGGTGCTCTTACAGTGACATTTGTTTTCAAACCACATTTGTAATGCTCCAGTTTTACACTCAGTTTTCAAATACTGGTTCATGTGTAGACTATGCATTCTGGTACCTGCAAGCCTAGACAACAGCTTGGTGACACCTTTATACTCGTGCAGTGCTCTGGAAGCTATGTGTACTCTCTCCTACTTACAGGATGCGGGGGGGACACACACAACTGTTCTAATCTCTGCGTTAGAGACCATGTAAATATTAGATATTACTTTGTTAATCACTGTTCACCAATGTAGCCCCAGCCTCACAACAGCTAATAACAAGTGGGTGCCTGGCTCACTTCCACAATAGATATTTTGGAAGGCATCATCCCTGTACTGGTGGTTTATCCCCCTCCATCACCAATACAGGCAGTTTTGTTGGTTTGTTTTTGGGGGGGATGCTTTTTGATTGCAGGGAGAGTCCAACAGCTTACTATAAATCTCTTCTCTCACCTCAGAGCAGAGGGGGCTCCTGACCCCGCTGCTATTCACAGCCCCTCCTCATGAACTTCCCAACCTGAACATATTGCCTTATTCCCCAAGGCTTTCCTAGAAACAGGTTCTCTTTTCTTGCTGAGGAAGCCCTATTCCACATATATCCCTCACCCTGTTTAAGGATTTCCTAAATACTAGCTTGAGCTATTTTACCTGTCGCTCCTCCCTCCCCCAACCCTGCTTACATTGGAGCAAGGTAAAAAATTTTAAAAAGTAACACACTGCTCAGGGGACAGTGATTCCAAATATAATTTTAGAAATAGCAAATTTGAGATGCAGTCACTTACATCTAGTCTGTGACAGACCAAATAGGACCAAAGGAAGATAACTAGCAGATACAAACTCTGGGAACCATTTTAGCCAGAAACAGAATGAAAGTCAAAAATATCTGTTCTTGACCCTTTGCTAGACCGTTCTGCTAGAAATTATCTTGGCATGAAGAAAATGCTTTTTAAAAAGGAGAAGGGAATTTTCATGTACAGGATATAAAGGAGATATTAGTTTGATCAAGACAAAAATTTCCTATGAAACAAAATGACAGCTCACTTGAAAGAGATAAAAGAACCTGAAGCAGTCAGCATACCTCAACAGTCTCATTAGCAGAAACATTTGCTGCTGTTATGCCTTATATAATATTGCAGTTTGTATGAAGAAATTCCTAAATCCTATAGCAAAATAAGCTCTGATCAAGCTTCTTGCTGTATTCTTTTTATGTCAGTTGAGAGCATTTATGCTGCAGTTGAGGCATGGAGACAAGTAGATGGAGTTATGTGACAAGAAAAAATACCCAAGATTCTAAGTCAAGAGGCTGAAATGGCCACTAAATTAATTTCAGTAGAGAAAATACTCCTAATGTTGGTAACAGAAACGAAATAATCCACGGTAAAAGGTAATGTCAGATCCACTAGACTAAGAGTCCTGTTAATGCACCAGGTGAAAAAAATGTTTCCATGTGATCCCATCACTTGCATATTGAAGGTTTACATTCTAATTTCAGAAGCCATAGCATCATCCAAATGAATTACTAGACTTGCATAAACTCTTGTTACTGAGCTGTAGAGAGCTATTTTCTCCTCAGAGAGGCATATTTCAGTCAGGTGTTTCCAGGCTTTTTACTTAATGGACCAATAAATGTTTCTTGGATGAAGCCCAGAAAATCTGAAAACCAAGTGTCACATCCATGCCAATACCTTAATTGACGATCCTTTCATCAACAAATCTGTTCAAGGCTACAGCTTGAAAGGAGTCTGTAACATCAGCTCCATTCTTGTGGCAGTATGAGAAACACAGGTGTGATTAACAGTGAGCTGTCAAGTAAGAAACAAACAATCTCTTTCTTAAAACCTTGGGAGACAGAGAAGTCTGAAGGATATGACCAGATTGAATATGCCTCACCCAGAAAGGACATTTACTCGTCTCTACTTTACTTGTGCCCAAGAAGAAAGACATGAGGACCATAGCCACCTCCAAGTCCCACATACAATGAACACACTAAAATGTATGTTGTGACTAAAGCCATAGAGAATAAAACTCTGCTTTACAGGAACCTGAACCACACTTCTAGGTATATTTGATCCCATCTCAAGGCAGGGGGATGGACTAGATGACTTTGTGACATCCCTTTCAGCCAATGTTTCTATGATTATAGACATGAAAATCTGAAGCAAAAGAAAACTTTAGGGTTTTTTTCCCAACTCCAGAGAAATGCCTTTACAAAACATAGTTCTATAGTCTGCTGGGCAGGTGGAAGGAGAAAAGGGAATTACTGGTTTACAGACAGAGAAATAAAGGGAATAATGTGGAAATATTAATAGATCGGTAGCTATAACTTCCAGCCAACTTCCTTAAATTCCTAGGCTAACATATCTTGACATGGTGTGTAATGCATTGGAAATTATAAGCTCTCTCCTAAATATCTGTTTCAAGTATATGTTTTTATTCATATCTAATACAACCATATTTTTCAAATGTTCTTTCTTTCTTTCCTTCCTTCCTTTTTTGGAATATATGAGATAACATATACAGCTTTTATGTTTGGATTATAAATTAACACCATTCACCAGCCAAGTCAAGAATTTGATCATCCTCTCGTCTTAGAACATAGTCCTTATTCAAATTAAAAAGCTGACAGACAATTCAGATTTCAGAGTAACAGCCGTGTTAGTCTGTATTCGCAAAAAGAAAAGGAGTACTTGTGGCACCTTAGAGACTAACCAATTTATTAGAGCACAAGCTTTCGTGAGCTACAGCTCACTTCCTCAGACTTCCACATCTGAGGAAGTGAGCTGTAGCTCACGAAAGCTTGTGCTCTAATAAATTGGTTAGTCTCTAAGGTGCCACAAGTACTCCTTTTCTTTAGACAATTCAGAATCTCTCTACGGAAGGAGATCAAAAGGCCTGATGTTTAAACCCCATTTGGGATATGCATAATTCCATAGTACAGAAAATATATTACTTTTACAAGAAATATTTTATAAGAACTTCCTCAAAAGGGGGAACATTGACAAAAGCCTCAACTTCTCTCTATAAGCCCCAGGATCAGTTATGGTTATAGGCCACTGTGGCTACCTGCGCCTTTTGGCCTTAAGACTCACTAATTATCTGATATCCAACCCAGAATGTTAGGAGAACACTGCCTCCACAGTATTACTGCCAAACAATCCTCTGTCATAAATATGTGTTTTTCATATTAAAAAAATACAGGAGTCTCATATTTTCTCAATTATAGTTTGTCTACTTGAATTATACACAAGCATATGAAGATATACTGTACCCTCTATCACAGAAAACTCACAAAGCCCTTACTTTCCATTGTAAGAAGAATAAAAGTCACAAATAATTATGATGTTTAATAATAATTCTGATACAAACACCTTACAGTTGGAAGCAGTAAATTCAGGAAGAACACAAAATATTAAGATAAATTTAAAATAGGATATGAAAAAATCTCTCACAGGGTATATCTACACTGCAGCTGGGAGGGTGCTTCTCAACACAAGTAGCAAGACACACACTAGCTCTGCTCAAGCTAGCGTGCTAGAAATAGCTGTGTAGGTGGGATAGTGTGGGCAGCAACTTGGGCTAGCTGCCTGAGTACAAACCTGCCTGGGCTCCCTAGATACATACTCGGATGGTTAGAAAAAGTCACAACCTGTGATACCCACAGCTATGCTGCTACTTTTAGCAAGTCTGTCTATTGTTACTCCTGGGGGAATTCTGTGCCACTGCGCATGGCAGAATTTTGCAGAAATTCATGTTGTGTGCAGGCAGAATTTCCTTTCCCCCATAGAAATGGGCTGCAGTGCTGCTGGTTGCCAGGAGGGGTTGCTGGACCCAGCAGAGCCCAGCTCACACATAGAAGACACTGCTGGGGGGAGAGGGAGGGGCTAGAGGGCTCCCAGCAGCTTCAGTTCCCTGCATGCCCTGAGAGTAGGAGATGGCAGTGAGCATCAGGTTGTTTCTCCCTGGGTTCTGAGGGGTAGAGGGGCGCACTGGGGGGAGTGCGGCTGGGCTCGGGATAGGAGGGAGAGAGGGGGCAGGTGTCTCGGGGCTAAGGGGGGCCCTGCGGCTGGGCTCTGGGTTGGAGTAGGTGTGAGTATCTGGGCTGGGGGGCCCCCAGGGCTTGGCTCTGTTGGCAGAAGGGGGCAGAGAAACAGGAACTGGATTGTCACAGGGGTTTCTTTAACTTTCTACTCCTGGGGGAATTTGTGTGTCTGTCTGTATTATTACCGACATACCTGCTGATAGATATTTAGAAATAAATTACCAAAATAATTGAAACTGGCGTTATTACGTAGTGTTATTTTGACAAATACATTTGCAGAATTTTAAAACGTGTGCAACATTTTTAATTTTTTGTTGCAGAATTTTTAATACTTTTTTGGCTCAGAATTCCCCCAGGAGTACTATTGTGCTGGAAAACACACTCACAGCTGCAGTGTATACATACTCTAAAACAGAGCCTTCTGAATTGCATATCTTCCAATGTACAGGCATAGTGTATGTTCTTACACAGAAATAATTGTACAATATTTCCATTTGTTTTAATGGACAAGAAATATTTAGCCTTGCAAACAAGTGACATTCATGCTCTAGACCGATATCTAATTCTTGTTTAAAAATTATGTTTTCCTATGCCAAAGAACAACTGTGTGTAATCCAGGTTCTGAACACTACTCAAAATTAAGAGGCTAATTTTTAAAAAAATTCCCAGATCTCAAGAGTTGCATATTGCAAATGTACACACATGAAAAATCTTCACATGTTTTTGAGAGGACATAACTATTTTAAATGGATCCCTGAAAGTTCGGGAGATGGATAGTTCACTTTGGCTCTATGTTCAAGATTTCAACATCCCCACTACCCTGCAATTTTCAGGGAACAAATCACAAATTTCATTTCCCAGTGTTTTTCAGTTGTTAATATTCAGTCAACAGCATCATGTACAAAAACTGTCATTTTCAGAGTCATGCAGTGTTTAACTTTCTATTGCAACCTACTTTAAATCATATACTGGTTACATTTCTATTATGAAAGCGCCAGGTATATTTTTAAGTATTGTTAAGATCTCCACCTTTTCCCACAACTTGAAAAAGCAGTAACCAAGAGGGACAAAACAGCAAAAATAGGGGAAATAAATGCAACATGCCAGCTATGAAGACCTGAAGCCTGATAGCTGTAATGTGACCTGTCAAAATCCATATTTTCGGGAACATTTATTGTAAAATGCTATATACATATTTTACATACTGTACATTACACACTTAAAGAGCTTTAAAAGAATGATAGTTTTTGCATTCATTTCCACATCTTTTGAACTTAGCTGAAACTCATGCAAATACATTTTCAAATTTAAGGTTGTGCAAAAAATTTGCTTTTCTATTGGTCTGGCAACAACAGACTTAGGCCAACACTTTCAACTACAGTTAGACATGTTCTAAAAGCTGGACCTTAATTTCTTGGATAAAACATAGCATATTTAGATGTCCGAAAGCCAAGCAGATCCCTCATTTCATTTCGGAATTTTGATAAATCTTGCCGCAGTTCATTGAGATTTTCCACAGTTGCTTGATCCATGCTTTGCATCTTTTGTCTCATGGAGGTTAAGTAACGATGGACTAAACAACACATCACCTTTTGGTAATTCTCGTCCCTCTTTTGCTTCAGATTTCTCCATTCCTTTAAACAAAGATATAGGTTTACTAAACAAAAGGGATTTATTTTTATGTGTTAATTTAATTTTTGAGCCCTGAAGCCTATGTACAATTGCACGGACAACACCACATATGTGCACACAAATTGGAAATCTGTATGTACCAATTTTCAACTTGTGTATATGCATATGACAATGCGTGCAGCCTTTTGAGATAAAAATCAGGCCTACAGTGCCCAATTCATAAAGCAGAAATGAAAGTCTTTTAATCTAACTGGCTTGGAAAAAGTTATACAGATGTATGAGATTTCCATCATCTAGTCATTAATAGTATTTCTATACTTAAATGTACGTTCTGTACAGTCTTTCAATCTGGTTTGCTTGAAATATTTTTGGCTGCAAGAAGGAGCAGTAGCAATTAGTATGCATAATTATAGGGTACATTAACTATGTTTATTTAAAGAAAATGTAAAACCAAAAAAAATTAAGAGACTCCAGTGTTCCTTTTTTGGTTATTTATTTTGACATGTCATGTGACATGTTTAAAATTAGTTGTCCCCCCCAACTTTAGCATATTCTAACTGCACCATTTTCAAAATTATTACAAATTTCAACACTGAAGAAAAAAGTGTTAACAGGTTTTACATCAAGCAGCAGGGCCATTAAAGATTTGGTTAACAGGTTTTGGTTTTGTTGAAACATGAAAATTATGCCAGCCTTAATTAAAAACCTCAATTAAAATCTGAAATAAATATTTTTGTTCGTGTTCTGTGCCAACAGTTATATTTTGGATTCATAGCCCTGCTCTACACTACAAGTTTAGGTCGAATTTAGCAGCGTTAGATCGATTTAACACTTCACCCGTCCACACAAAGCCATTTTTGTCAACTTAAAGGGCTCTTAAAATCGATTTCTGTACTCCTCCCCAACGAGGGGATTAGTGCTGAAATCGACATCGCCAGGTCAGATTTGGGGTAGGGTGGATGCAATTCAATGGTATTGGTTCTCCGGGAGCTATCCCAGAGTGCTCCATTGTGACCGCTCTGGACAGCACTTTCAACTCAGATGCACTAGCCAGGTACACAGGAAAAGCACCGGGAACTTTTGAATTTTATTTCCTGTTTGGCCAGCGTGGCGAACTCATCAACACAGGTGACCGTGCAGTCCCAGAATTACAAACATACAGTCCCAGCATGGACCAAACAGGAGGTACTGGATCTGATCGCTGTATGGGGAGATGAATCCGTGCTAACAGAACTCGGTTCCAAAAGACGAAATGCCAATATATTTGAAAAAATCTCCAAGGGCATGATGGACAGAGGCTATAACAGGGACCTGCAGCAGTGCCGCGTGAAAATTAAGGAGCTCAGGCAAGCCTACCGAAAAACCAAAGAGACAAACGGCCACTCTGGGTCAGAGCCCCAGACATGCCGCTTCTGTGATCAGCTGCATGCAATTCTAGGGGTTGTCCCTACCACTACCCCACCCCTGCCGGTGGACACCTGCAAAGGGGGAGTCTTACGCAACAGGGATGAGGATTTTGAGGAGGAGGGGGAGGATAGCGCACAACAGGCAAGCAGAGAAGCCGTTCTCCCTGACAGCCAGGAACTGTTTATCACCCTGGAGCCAATACCCTTCCAACCCTCCCAAGGCAGGCTCCCAGACCATGCAGCCGGAGAAGGCACCTCTGGTGAGTGTACCTTTGTAAATATAATACATGGTTTAAAAGCAAGTGGGTTTAATGATTAATTTGCCCTGAAGACTTGGGATGCATTCACAGCCAGTACAGCTACTGGAAAAGTCTGTTAATGTGTCTGGGGATGGAGCAAAAATCCTCCAGGTACATTATAAAGGGGACATTCAGAGGTGCTTGGCAGTTCCTGCTTGGCTGTTTGCCTGTGGCTGAAAAGAAATCATCCCCGCTTTTAGCCATGCGGTGGGGGAGGGCCCGTTCATGCGGAGCTGTTCACGTTTGGCTGGCAGGGATCTTCCCTGCTACTAGTCACGTGGTGGGAGGAGAGCTGAAGTGATCATCCCAGAGAATTGGGGTGGGGGAGATTTAGTTGGGTTTGTGCTGCATGTTAACCCGAAAACCGCAGCCCCTCCTTTTAAATGGCCAACCCAACGGGTGCTTGGTATGGGAAAGGAGTGCACTGCTGTTTGAAACCATTCCCACATGTTAGGAAGGTTGAAGAAGCCAAAGGACTGTGGCTTACCATGGCTACCTGCAAGCCGAATTCTGTTGCCCAGCCCTGCGTGTGTGATCTCTCACACCAAACTGGCAGGCCCTCAATATAAGAGGCAAAATGCGACCTTGTACCGAAAGCACACGTGCTATGTAATGTTAACAGCTTGGTTCACTGTGAAAGAGTCTACCCATTGTTCTCTAAAATGTGTCTTTTTAAATACTACTCTCCCTTTTTTTCCTCCCGCA
The DNA here is from genome assembly GCF_965140285.1 of Lepidochelys kempii. Lineage (NCBI taxonomy): Eukaryota > Metazoa > Chordata > Testudines > Cheloniidae > Lepidochelys > Lepidochelys kempii. The sequence continues at coordinate 32,216,610 of NC_136388.1, forward strand.
GCTGAAAATGTTTCAACGCTCCCCCTATCATCTCCATCCCAGAGGCTAGCGCAGATAAGAAGGGGAAAAAATGCACTCGTGATTAAATGTTCTCTGAGCTTATGCAGTCCTCCCACACTGAAAGAGCACCGTGGAGGCAAACAGTAGCAGAGTCCAGGAAAGCAGAAAATGAACGTGAGGACAGGAGGGACGAGAAAGATGAGAGGTTGCGGGAGCAAGAGGAGAGGTGGCATCAGCGTGATGAGAGTAGGCAGGATGCAATGCTGAGGCTACTGGGGGAACAAACTGATAAGCTCCAGCGTCTGGTGGAGCTGCAGGAAAGGCAGCAGGATCACAGACTGCCGCTGCAGCCCGTGTAACCGCCCACCCTCCTCCCCAGTTTCCATAGCCTCCTCACCCAGACGCCCAAGAACGTGGGGGTGGGGACTCCGGGCGACCAGCCACTCCACCCCAGAGGACTGCCCAAGCAACAGAAGGCTGGCATTAAAATAGTTTTGAACATCAGTGTGGCCTTGTCCTTTGCTCCTCCCCTCCTCCACCACCCGACCTGGTGCTTCCCTCCTCTCCCACCCCTCCCAGGCTACCTTGGCAGTTATCCCCCTATTTTGTGATGAATTAATAAAGAATGCATGAATTTGAAACAACCATGATTTTATTGCCTCTGCAAGCGGTGATTGAAGTGGAGAGGGCAGCTGGCTTACAGGAAAGTAGAGTGAACCAAGGGGGCGGGTTTTCATCAAGGAGAAACAAACAGAAGTGTCACACCGTAGCCTGGCCAGTCATGAAACTGGTTTTCAAAGCTTCTCTGATGTGCAGCACACCCTGATGTGCTCTTCTAATTGCCCTGGTGTCTAGCTGCGCGTAATCAGCAGCCAGGCGATTTGCCTCAACCTCCCACACCGCCATAAATTTCTCCCCCTTACTCTCACAGATATTGTGGAGCACACAGCAAGCAGTAATAACAATGGGAATACTGGTTTCCCTGAGGTCTAAGCAAGTCAGTCAACTGCTCCAGCGCACTTTTAAATGTCCAAATGCACATTCTACCACCATTCTGCACTTGCTGAGCCTATAGTTGAACAGTTCTTTACTACTGTCCAGGGTGCCTGTGTACGGCTTCATAAACCATGGCATTAAGGGGTAGGCTGAGTCCCCAAGGATAACTGTAGGCATTTCAACATCCCCAACAGTTATTTTCTGGTCTGGAAAGTAAGTCCCTTCCTGCAGCTGTTCAAACAGACCAGAGTTCCTGAAGATGCGAGCGTCATGTATCTTTCCCAGCCATCCCATGTTGATGTCGGTGAAACATCCCTTGTGATCCATTAGTGCTTGCAGCACCATTGAAAAGTACCCCTTGCGGTTTACGTACTGGCTGCCAAGGTGGTCCGGTCCCAAGATAGGGATATGAATTACCGTCTATCGCCCCACCACAGTTAGGGAATCCCTTTGCAGCAAAGCCATCCACTATGACCTGCACATTTCCCAGAGTCACTACCCTTGATGGTAGCAGCTCAGTGATTGCGTTGGCTACTTGGATCACAGCAGCCCCCACAGTAGATTTGCCCACTCCAAACTGATTCCCGACTGACCGGTAGCTGTCTGGCGTTGCAAGCTTCCAGAAGGCTATTGCCACTCGCTTGTGAACTGTGAGGGCTACTCTCATCTTGGTATTCTGACGCTTCAGGGCAGGAGAAAGCAAGTCACAAAATTCATGAAAGTGCCCTTACGCATGCGAAAGTTTCGCAGCCACTGGGAATTGTCCCAGACCTGCAACACTATGTGGTCCCACCAGTCTATGCTTGTTTCCGGGGCCCAGAATCGGTGTTCCACAGCATGAGCCTGCCCATTGCCACCAGTATAGCCAAACTAGCGGGGCCCATTCTTTGAGAGAAGTCTATGTCCATGTCCTCATCACTCTCCTCACCACCCTGCGGTCGCCTCCTCGCCTGCTTTTGCAGGTTCTGGTTCTGCACATACTGCAGGATAATGCGCGAGATGTTTACAATGCTCATAACTGCTGCGGTGATCTGAGTGGGCTCCATGCTTGCCATGGTATGGCATCTGCAGGAGAGTAGAGTTGCAACGGAAGCAGTGGCTGATGATGGATGCCATAAGAATAGTTATTTATAGAGAATGACGAGAGGACCTGCGAGGTGGATTGATGAGAGCAGCTTTGCAGCAGAAGCGGTGGAGAACAATGGTTAGCACCGCACACATTTCCCGAGGAAGAACACACGTACCCGGGAGCCCATGACAGACAACATGGAGAAATTCGCTATTGAGAATTCGCTATGAAGAGTTGCTGCAGAAGTGGTGGATGACAATGGTTAGCAGTCCTACTGCACCGTCTGCTGAAAGCAGTATGGCGTCCACATGGAAAAAAGGTGCAAAACAATTGTCTGCCATTGCTTTGACGGAGGGAGGGGCGACTGGCAACATGTACCCAAAACCACCCGCGACAATGTTTTTGCCCCCTCAGGCTTTGGGAGCTTAACCCAGAATTTCAATGGGCGGCAGAGACTGCGGGAACTGTGCACCGCTCCGTAAGTCGATGCTAGTCATGGTAGTGAGGACACACTCCACCAACTTAATGCGCTTAGTGTGGACATAGCAATCGACTGTATAAAATCTATTTCTAAAAATCAACTTCTATAATATTGACCTAATTTTGTAGTGTAGACATACCCATAGACTAGGAGAGTTTAAGGCCAGAAGGGACCATTATGTGGTGCTTGCTGCACCCTCTTCAATATTTCAACATCCTTTTTAAAATGCAGGCAACAGAACTGTTACACGGTATATTATTATTGATCTCACCAACCCCATATACAGAGATAAAAATCACCTCCTACTCACTACTTCCCTATTTGTACATTCGAAGAATACATTAGCTCTTTTTTGTCACAGTATCACACTGGAGCTCATGTTGAGTTGCTTGTCCAACAAGACCCCTAAATCCTTTACATAATCACTGCATTCCAGAATTTACAGTCCCCCGTTCTACAGGTATGGCCTGCGTTATTTGGTCCTGGATATAACTTTGTATTGGCTGTATTTAAACACATTTTGTCTGAATGGGCCCAGGTTACCAAGTAATCCCAATCGCTCTACATGACTGCCCTGTTGTCATCATTATTTACCACTCAACCAATCTTTGTGTCAGCCACCAATTTTATTAGCAGTGATTTTATATTTACTTCCAGATCACTGACAAAAATGCTGAATAGCATCAGGCTTTTTACTGATCATTGCAGAACCCCACTAGATCCTCCGCCCCCTGTCCTGCATTTGATAAGAATTCCCCACTGACAACTATTTTTAAGCTCTGTCAGTTAGCCAGTTCTTATTTCATTTAATGTGGACTCTGCAGATATTGTATAGTGCTAATTTTGAATCAGTGTGTCATGTGGTACTACATCAAAGATCTTACATAAGTATATTACATTTACTCAATTACCTTCATCAACTAAACTTATAATCTCTTCAAAGAATTACATCAGGTTTGTTTGATAAGAACTATTTTCCATAAAAATCATGTTGATGGGCAATTATATTCTTACTCTTGAATTCTTCATCAACTGAATCCCCTATCAGCTTAACCATTATTTTGGATATAACTAAGACTATACTTAGAATATATTATTGTGATTTATTTATTATACCACCCACAGCATCATAGGAACTTGCAAGTAGATAACAATATAAATTCTCTTAGGTTCATTTAAGCAAGGAATATTTGTATGATTGTTAACATACACTTAACTTTCCAGACAATTTCTTACCTTTAGGCTATTCTGACGTTTGACTTTGCCAGTTGAAGTATGAGAGCTGATCCATTTACTAAGGCTGTTGAAGAGATAGCAGATAGTCTTGGGAGAAGGAATGACATTGAAAGGTGGAGGTAGTGTGCATTTATCATCAAAGTAGCTAAGCCAAAGCTTGGCACGAGCAAATTTCCATTCTTTGTCTTCATGATTCTAAAATAACAGAAATATTAAGATAAGAGTGGTAAAATGAGCAAGAGAGTCTGCAAAAAAAATATGCAATGTTATGAGAATTTATGTTAGTAACTTTACGTGGTTTACATTTTCCAGTACCTTAAACACTCACATTGAATAAATTCATCAGTATATGCTATGGCATAAAAAAAGTCAACTACTAGTGTGTATAACTCACATGTTATATGCACTTTAAAGAAATATCTAAACTAACCAAAGATTCAATGAACTGACAAAAACTGATTCTAGACTCAGCTGCCATTAGACTTAATCTTCCATTTCCACATGTCCGCACTTCTAAAATTTTTAACACTACAATATTTTGATACAATTAAAACAGGGAAAATAAAGAAGCCAAACATTCTTGTCTTATCTCTGCGATTCAGTTCATGACCCTACAAATACTTATGCATGTGAACTCAATGAAACTACTTGCATGCATAAAGTTACTCATGTGTGTGTTTCCACAGTCAGGCATTAGACTAGAATCCTAAGCGTAGACAATAACTTTCTCTGGTACAGCAACAAGAAAATTGCTGAAACTTTGACTTAAAAATAATACATAATAATTAATTTACTTACTGCTATCAGCTGAAAGCTTTTATGAAGCATTGCCACTAAGAGCTTGGTAAGGACAATCACAACCACTACGTTGTAGGTACCAACAATAACAGCGCCCACAAAAGACTGCAATTCTTCACCATATCTAAATCTAGTGACAAAGATTGCTACATGTGCTAGGGAGAATATGTACCAGAACAGAGCAAAGCAGGTGCCAATAAACCTACAAAAACAAAATAATCTATGGTTAGATCACATATTAAAAAACCTCCACACAAACGTAAAAGAAATTAACGTGAATTCTATTATTCAGCATGAACTGCCAGCCTCATTCAATTATTACTAATTAAGGGCCAGACGGATACTGTTATTTATGTTGAATAGTTCTCTATATCATAAGCAGTCCCACTTAAATCAGCAGGGCTACTTACAGAGTAAGGTGCTACAGACTTGTCAGTAAGCGTATCACAATCTGGCCCTAACTGATGATATATCTGAGCCTTTCTTTCCATTTCAAATCATTACATTTAAAATAGTAGTTTTCCCTAAAATACTTTTTGTCTCAACCCCTTCCCTAAAAAAACCCAAACAAAAACAAAACAAAAAACTAGATGCAACATTGGCTTAAGCCAGTGCCCAACACAGTGACTATAAAGACTCTCGTTGACTTTACTGAATTTTGGATCAGGTCCTATGTGAGTGAGCAAGAGCAAGAAGGTTCAGTATTTAATGGTAACTGATCAACATAATAACATGAGACACTACCACTGAAGAAGTTATAGTTCTCCCAGAGAGACAGTTACCAAATTCACCAAGTAATTCAACTTTATAATCTCAGTGGAAGATATGAAACATTTTTATTATCTGCAGATCACTGAGTTTATAAGCCATACTGTAGTATATCTTCATGGCACCTTGATTTCAACTTCATGCCCAGCTGCTGTGGAGATACTTCACAACATATTAAAATACAATGAACCTCAAATTTCTAATCACTACAGTTTAAACAGGTATAGTTTAGAAAAAATAAACATTTTTGAGTCTTTATAGTTCATCTTGAAGTTGTTAATGTAGGAAGGAACATACGGATCAACCCACAGCGTGCAAATGTTCTGCTTATCAGAATTCATTCAAAAAAATTGAATTCAAAAAATCGTTACTGTGCATACACTCCCAATTTAATGTCTCTGTCATTCTACAATTTAAAAAATACCAAAGCACTCCAATCTATATTATTATTTTAACAGTCTTCAAAAAAATTGTAAAGACATCTTTAGGTTACTGAAATAGAAGAAAGTATCTGTAAACTGAAACTTTTCTATGTTTCTTCTTTTACAATTTTGTACTTACAAGTATAAAAAAAAATTGTAGTAAGCAGCATGGCAGGTTAGCGTAGTAGCTTTTCATCAGTTGATATCCAAATACTAATCCAGTAAGTAGAGCAAAGCTTGTATAATGACAGCACTTCTTTGCTCAAGTTGGTGCTATTAACTCCTCACTTCATATGCACTAAATTTGTTTACCCCGCTACATAAATAAAAACTTACCAAAGGTAGGTTTTGTAGGCAAATTTTTATCCCAGTACTAATTTTTAATATCACAGAAACTGGAATTTCATAATGGATTGTTAGGAATCACAATACTCCACACACCACCTGCACTGTAACAACAGCATGCTAGAACCATTATATACTACAAGTGGGAATGCTCACATTATACCCTTTTTTTTTTATTATTACAAGTGTGGACAGGAGGAAACAGTTTCTTAATTGTGTTAGGGAACGGCATTTTAGCCTCATAGGCTGAGTCTACACTGTGGCTTTTGTGAAATTCAAACCACTCACATAGTACTGGTGAATAGACTTGATGCTTGTGTTTCTACCCATGTGTTATCTATCCTTACTTAGAGACCTGCCAATACATCAATGTTCAGTTGATACCATTGGTGGAGCTGCAACAGTGCTGAATCCAGGTCATAATTTTCCAGTATACCTACACCACTCAGGTAAATATCCTGCAGAGTCAACGTAAATGTCCTGCAGCAGATTTTTTTTAAATTAATATTTTATTTAACATTCTAAAACTCACGAATGGAATGTGTCATTGCTTTGCTGTTCACAGAAGATCCCTGCACAGTCTTTCTCTTCATTTACAGTAAATCCTTTGTCATACAGTTGGGTCAATCCAATCGTGAATGAGAACAAGACAAGAAGGAACATCCCTAGGAATTTTCCAAAGTCTTGCAACATCTGCCCCATTGAAATCTGTGGAACAGATTACCAATTTCCATTAACAATGAAATATTAATAACTTATCAATATTCCTTCACTCGGTCCCTACCAAAAAAATATTGTGAACACTAATTTTTTAATTTAATGTCAATACCATTGAATCAGAATTCAGGACTGTAGCCAAGAATAGACAACATCAGGTACATTTAGGATATAGACATAAAATATAAGTATTACTTAACATTGTAACACCTAGCCAACAGGCCTGTAAGGTATTAGGCTTAGACAAACAAGGCCTCAGGCCTAAAAACAGGCAGATTTGAGTAGCTATCTTTGGAGTGACCCTGGATCACAAGATGGAACAGTCACAGGAAGACATCTGTTGCTTAGAGTATTATGGGGATTTTTGCAGACATAGGGTGTCAGCAAGTTGTCCTGGTGACTGAGTAACATACATATTAACAACTATAAGGGGAACTAACAAGTTAACCTCTGAAAAGCAGAGCATCCCAAAAGTAGTAGGGTGTGGAAGTCCAAATAAGGAATAGAGGTTGAAACCTTCAGAAATATGTATGAATCCCAGTGGGCCTCAGCATAGCACATTATAAAAGTTGTATCTTGGCCTGCATGTCTTAGGAGACGCTAGGATGATATCCACTGGCGACGAAAGTGACGATGAAGATGATAAGGAAGATAATGACTAACACTTCAAGATTCCCCAGCAAGAGACAAACATGAGTGATGCCAATCATAGAGCTAAAAACTTTGCACCCTTTCTTTTGTTGTATTTCAGGGTTTGTGGGACTGTAAACTTTATCTACTTTGTGGGTTTGTTAATAGAGGGACTTGTGATAAATTGCAGCTGTTTCTCATGTGCTCCGTCAATCTCTCATTCTAATGACATTGGTAATAATCTTTCTGATGCTGTAGCCGCTTATTAGACTGACCCCTTATTGACTACTGCGGCCTAAGAAATTAATCAATAATCAATATACCAATCTCTCAGTTAGGCTACAGGATAATTAATGTGTTACAAAATATGTAAAACAAATGGTTTTCCTTAAACCAGTTAAACTAATTTCTTAAAAACAATTTAAGTTATTATAGGAAAAACAAAATCTTTAAGAAAAAATGTCAGGAACTAACAAACAAGTTACTGCCTTTCAATAAACTGTAAATCATTAATTTGCACACAATATCCTGCAACCATAATATAATGCAGATGACAACTAAGTGCAAATAAGCAACAAACATCAGAGTGTGCTGCATCTGAACAATAATGCCAACACCAATTTATCAAGTTCATTTTAAAGAGTAGATGGAGCATTTAATACGGACATTAAAGCCATCGAAACTGTAGGTAGCATAATTCAATGCGGACCACAAAGTACCATACCTACACCCATTTGTGGGGTACACTACTACTCCACAAAAAACATACAGCTAATTTAGATGCATGTCCCTAAGTTACCAATGTAAGTGCACCTAAAATAAAAGCCTGCAGTAGTTTAACTAAATCATTTTTCAAAACAAATTATATTGGTACATTTTTCCAGTATAGATAAGGCCTAAGTCCATTATTAGGTCTATGTCAATATATGACATTTAAACAAAAATACAGTATGAGCTGTTTCCCACATTTAAGTACTACAAAGTTATTCCACCATCTAATATTTACAGCACATATGATGGCCCTTACATCACCAGGTATGTGAGCTCTAAAACAGAGCCTGGACATAAATGGGAGTGACTCGGGTCATTCTCTTCTTTAAGTTTTGTCTAATGGAGATTCAGTCCTGCCTGGAATATCAGCAGAGGGTAGCTCAGTGATTTGAGCATTGGCCTGCTAAACCCAGAGTTGTGAGTTCAATCCCTGAGGGGGCCTCAGGCTGCTCTCCCAGCCAGCAGCACTGCAAGCACCCAGGAGACGATGACAACTGTCTGCTGGCGAACACCTAGGAGATGACAACAGCTAGCAGTCGTGCTGCACCGTCTGCTGCCAGCCTACCCCTTGCTCCTCCCTCCGTGACAGCAACGGCCAACAATCATTTTTTACCTTTTTCCATGCAGGTGCCATATTGCTGTCAGCATTGTCATCCACCCCCCCACTCCTGCTGCCACTCTGCTCTCACCATACCATGGCAAGCATGGAGCCCACTCAGATGACCGCGGCAGTTGTGACCACTCTAAACACCATACACATTATCCAGCAGTATATGCGGAACCAGACCCAGAACCTGCAAAAGCAGGCGAGGAGGCAACCGCAGCGCAGTGAGGAGAGTGATGAGGACATGGACGCAGACTTCTCTCAAAGAATGGGCCCCGGTAGTTTGGCCATCCTGGTGGCAATGGGGCAGACTCATGCTGTGGAACACCAATTCTGGGCCCCGGAAACAAGCACAGACTGGTGGGACCGCATAGTGTTGCAGGTCTGGGACAATTCCCAGTGGCTGCGAAACTTTCGCATGCGTAAGGGCACTTTCGTGAACTTTGTGACTTGCTTTCCCCTGCCCTGAAGCGCCAGAATACCAAGATGAGAGTAGCCCTCACAGTTCACAAGTGAGTAGCGATAGCCCTCTGGAAGCTTGCAACGCCAGACAGCTACCGGTCAGTCGGGAATCAGTTTGGAGTGGGCAAATCTACTGTGGGGGCTGCTGTGATCCAAGTAGCCAACGCAATCACTGAGCTGCTACTATCAAGGGTAGTGACTCTGGGAAATGTGCAGGTCATAGTGGATGGCTTTGCTGCAAAGGGATTCCCTAACTGTGGTGGGGCGATAGACGGTAACTCATATCCCTATCTTGGGACCAGACCACCTTGGCAGCCAGTACGTAAACCGCAAGGGGTACTTTTCAGTGGTGCTGCAAGCACTGGTGGATCACAAAGGACGTTTCACCGACATCAACGTGGGATGGCCGGGAAAGGTACATGATGCTCGCATCTTTAGGAACCCTGGTCTGTGGGAACAACTGCAGGAAGGGACTTACTTTCCAGACCAGAAAATAACTGTTGGGGATGTTGAAATGCCTATAGTTATCCTTGGGGACTCAGCCTACCCCTTAATGCCATGGGTCATGAAGCCATACATAGGCACCCTGAACAGTAGTAAGGAGCTGTTCAACTATAGGATGAGCAAGTGCAGAATGGCAATAGAATGTGCATTTGGACGTTTAAAAGTGCGCTGGAGCAGTTTACTGACTCGCTTAGACCTCAGCGAAACCAATATTCCCACCGTTATTGCTGCTTGCTGTGTGCTCCACAATATCTATTAGAATAAGAGGGAGATATGTATGGCGGGGTGGGAGGTTGAGGCAAATCGCCTGGCCACTGATTATGCACAGCCAGACACCAGGGGGGTTAGAAGAGCACAGCAGGGTGCGCAGCGCATCAGAGAAGCTTTGAAAACCAGTTTCATGACTGGCCAGGCTATGGTGTGAAATTTCTGTTTGTTTCTCCTTGATGAAAATCCGCCCCCTTTGTTCACTCTACTTCCCTGTAAGCCAACCACCCTCCCCTCCCCCCTTTGATCACCGCTTGCAGAGGCAATAAAGTCATTGTTGTTTCAAATTCATGCATTCTTTATTAATTCATCACAAAATAGGGGGATAACTGCCAAGGTAGCCTGGGAGGGGTGGGGGAGCAGGGAAGCACCAGGTCGGGTGGTGGAGGAGGGGAGGAGCAAAGGACAAGGCCACACTGCACTTCAAAACTTCTTGAATGCCAGCTTTTTGTTGCTTGGGCAGGTGCACGGAGGCCCCCCCACTGCGTTCTTGGGCGTCTGGGTGAGGAGGCTATGGAATGTAGGAAGGAGGGCAGTTGGTTACACAGGGGCTGCAGCAGCAGTCTGTGCTCCTGCTGCCTTTCCTGCACCTCAACCATATGCCGGAGCATATCAGTTTGAACCTCCAGTAGCCTCAGCATTGCATCCTGCCTCCTCATCACACTGACGCCACCCCTCCTCTCGCTCGTCCCTCCTCTCCTAGCATTCATTTTATGCTTTCCTGGACTCTGACATTGCCTCCTTCCATGCATTATGCTGGGCTCTTTCAGCATGGGAGGACTGCATGAGTTCAGAAAACATTTAATCGCAAGTGCATTTTTTTCAGCTTCTAATCTTTGATAGCCTCTGGGACAGAGATAATACGTGGAGCGATTAAACATTTGCAGCTGCGGGAGGGAAAAAAGGAAGAGTAGTCTTTAAAAAGAGACATTTTAGAGAACAATGGGTAGACTCTTTCATGGTGAACCAATCTGTTAACAGTACATACCATGTGTGCTTTCTTTAGAAGGTCACATTTTTCCTCTTATATTGAGGGCCTGCCAGTATGGTGTGAGAGATCACACATGCAGTGCCGGCGGGCAACAGAATTCAGCTTGCAGACAGACATGGTAAGCCACAGTCTTTCAGATTCTTCAACCTTCCTAACATGTGGGAATGGTTTCAAACAGCAGCACCCTCCTTTCCCATACCAAGCACCCGCTGGGTTGGCCCTTTAAAATGGGTTGGCCATTTTCAGGTTAACGTGCAGCAGAAACCCAACTAAACACCCCTCTCACTCCCCCACACCCAATTCTCTGGGATGATCGCTTCACCCCTCCTACCACCACATGACTAACAGCAGGGATGATTTCTGTTCAGCCACAGGCAAATAGCCCAGCAGGAACAGCCACCTCTGAATGTCCCCTTAATAAAATTCCCCTATTTCAACCAGGTGACCATGAATGATATCACTCTCTTAAGGATAACACGGAGAGATAAAGAATGGCTGTTGCTTGAATGCCAGCAAACACCGGGACCATACACTGCCATGCTTTGTTATGCAAGGATTCCAGACTACGTGCTGCTGGCCTGCCGTGGTAAAGTGTCCTACCATGGAGGACGGAATAAGGCTTCCCTCCCCAGAAACTTTTTGCAAAGGATTTGGGAGTACATCCAGGAGAGCTTCATTGAGATGTCTCTGGAGGATTTCCGCTCCATTCCCATACACATTAACAGACTTTTCCAGTAGCTGTACTGGCAGTGAATGCATCCCAAGTCTTCAGGGCAAATTAATCATTAAACCCGTTTGCTTTTAAACCATGTATTATATTTACAAAGGTACACCCACCAGAGTCCGTTCTCTGCCTTTAAGGTCTGGGAGCCCAGCTTCTGTAGGTTGGGAGGGTACTAGATCCAGGGTAAAAAACAGTTCCTGGCTGTCGGGGAAAACGGTTTCTCCTCTTGCTTGCTGTGCTTCAACCTCCTCTTCCTCCACCTCATCTTCCTTGTCCCCAAAATCCATTTCCCTGTTGCATGAGAGTCCATTGATGGAGTCCATGCACAGGGCTGGGGTAGTTGTAGGGGCACCTCCTAGAATGGCATGCAGCTGACCATAGAAGCGGCATGTCTGGGGCTCTGACCCAGAGTGGCCGTTTGCCTCTTTGGTTTTTCGGTAGGCTTGCCTGAGCTCCTTAATTTTCATGCGGCACTGCTGCAGGTCCCTGTTATAGCCTCTGTCCATCATGCCCTTGGAGATTTTTTCAAATATTTCAGCATTTCATCTTTTCAAACAGAGTTCAGATAGCAGGGATTCGTCTCCCCATACAGCGATCAGATCCAGTACCTCCCGTTTGGTCCATGCTGGAGCTCTTTTGCGATTCTGGGACTGCATGGTCACCTGTGCTGAAAAGCTCACCACTCTGGCCAAACAGGAAATGAAATTCAAAAGTTCGCGGGGCTTTTCCTGTCTACCTGGCCAGTGCATCTGAGTTGAGAGTGCTGTCCAGAGCAGTCACAATGGAGCACTCTGGGATAGCTCCCAAAGGCCAATACCGTCGAATTGCGTCCACACTACCCCAAATTGGACCCAGCAAGGTCGATTTCAGTGCTAATCCACTCGTCGGGGAGGAGTACAGAAACCGGATTTAAGAGCCCTTAAAGTCGGAAAAAATGGCTTCGTAGTGTGGACGGGTGCAGGGCTAAACCGATCTAACGCTGCTAAATCCGACCTAAACTCATAGTGTAGACCAGGGCTCTGAGTATCTTTCCCAGACCTGAAGAAGAGCTCTGTGTAGCATAAAAGCTTTTCTCTATCACCAACAGAAGTTGGTCCAATAAAAAATATCTCACCCACCTTCTCTTAATACCTGGGGACCAAAACAGCTATAATACCACAGAAAGACAGACAGACAGACAGGCCATCATATGTACTGCACTGTGGTCCACTGTGTTCTAAAGAAAGTGATTTTAATTTTACTTCCATGCAGCTTTCTTGTTTTGGGAGCATGATATACATAGAATCATAGAATATCAGAGTTGGAAAGGACTCATGAGGTCATCTAGTCCAACCCCCTGCTCAAAGCAGGACCAAACCCCAATTTTTGCCCCAGATCCCTAAATGGCCCCCTCAAGGATTGAACTCACAACCCTGGGTTTAGCAGGCCAATGCTCAGGCCACTGAGCTATCCTTCCCCCATTGGATCCAGAATTAGTAGTACACTGCTATTTTATAGGATATATACATTTTTGGACTATATGAAAAGGAAGGGATCTCTGAACCAAGCTGTGACCTAGGACAGAGAGTAAGAGCTGTCAGATTTAGTATTTCATAATTTCTATCCTTTCAACACAAGTTACAAAACCCAGCAAAACAAAATTATGCCCCCAAAACATGAAAGCTGCATGGAAGTTTAAAAAAAAAAAAAAGGGGCACTTTCTTCAGACTACAGTGGACCAGGCAACTAGTACACAGACCAAATACCTGTTACTTTAACTATAGTCAATACTATATCTTTTCCAAGTGTTTATAATTTGTAGACAACTTGAAAGCTGAAAATGTTAGTACACAAAAACAAATTTTGTAAAATGCTCTTTTTAATATATCTAGTATTAATAAACTTATAATTGACTTTTTTCTTAAAATAGGTTTTATAGGCCAACATGTAAAACGATTCAGTACTTCAAAATATCTCCAACTGCCAACAGAACACAGTAGCGTCCCTTCATTTTTCACTGTTGGGGTGCCATACCATGTTTAATTACTACTATTTGAACTTGTGACCTACTTTTGGAAAATATTTTAAGAGTTGTTGCTCAAGTTGTACTGGTCAACAGTAATAACATAAGATTCAGTGTGAAACTGAATAGGGTGACTGTTGACTATATTTGTTTACTCAGAATTTTGACTTCACTACATAGCTGCCTAATAAAATTACATAAGAAAGATATAGTACATAAACCAGTATGTTAAACAGCAAACCTCTTTAAAACATAGGAGATACTTTAATGTTCAGTGTATTTGTACTATAAACATAATACTCTTACTTTAACATCATTATGTTAAGTAGCTGCCTGAAAGTATTCAAATGATTTTTCATTGTGTGAGCACGTGTGTGTGGGGAAGAAAAATGAGAAACAAATAAAAAGAAAAATAGCAATATAACTGAGATACAGAATCATAGCTAGAGAGGGAGAAAGACAAGAGAAAAGAACTGTTTGGGAAGATTATAGAAAGAGGTAGTTAACATTAATCGGCTACAAAACACAAATGTTCTTTCTAAAGTAACTTCTATCTTGAATTTTTTTTAAAATTCAGCATGTGAAATTTCTATTACTTTTCCTTTTCAGAGCACAATTAAGGGGCTACATTTTATTACAGAGCCAAAATAAATCTGTTAAAAGAATGGTAGGTTGCAAAGTCAAGCACTAAAGTTAGGAAATGCCAGATTTAATCTTAATCCCCCACCAATACCACTTGTGTCCACCCTGTATCCTGAATGAGGTAGGGGAATATTGAAAAAATAGTATATGATCGTGCAATTAAAGACTATATCATAATATATATGTACAAGATCAAGACTAGCATTTTCTCTGACAGCAATATTATTTACCTGAAGTGGTCCTAGGATAGAACTGGTTGTGTACATGAAGAAGAGTCGAAGGTAACTAAGTACATTAGCAAAAGCAAAGAGACCTTCTGCCACCAATGTAGGATGGAATGCGTCCCAGTCCTTTCTATCAGCAAAATCATGGAACTAGAGTTTCAAAAGAAAACGTTGAAGTTACTTACATTATTTAAAAAAAAAAAAAGAAGAAGAAGAATCTATCACAAGTGTAATTCAAAGGTATTCTACAATAAATGATGAGTTTGCCTTCAATGTATTCTGTGTAGTTAAAACAACACTTTATACAGATACAAGCCAGAGTGATTAGTAGATAGGGCACTGAACTGGGAATCAGGAGACTGAGGTTCAATTCAAGGCTCCGCCACTCACCTATACGGTGTGAGCTTGGGCAAGTCACTTATCCTCCGGGTGTTGTTTTCCTTCCTACTCTGTATTACCTATTTAGGTTGTAAACTCTTTGAGATAGGGACTGTCACTATGTGCATGAACAGCACCTACCACACGGGGCCCTGATATAGGCACTACTGTAAAACAAATAATGATAAGTAAAAAAACACTGTAAAACACAGAACAAACCAACTTATGTAATGATGACAGACTTGCAGGTCTTAACCAATTTTGGAAGGGGAGAGGATTTAGGGATAATTGGGTTCCTTCAGGATGATGGATGTCTTATGAGTATACAAACACTTCTATCCTTCATACATCTGTTATCTGCCATTCTCCAGAGGTCACACTTGAGAAATCATAAGCAGTAAGAAAAAGATCAAAAGAGAGGAAAGGCAGGAGTGAACATAAATAATTTTGGCATTTATTATTTAATGGCAGGCCATAAGACTATGGTATGGCAGAAAGCTGCATCTGCAGACAGGAGCATGTCTGGCCCAAATGACAGCAATCCAACCCAGGATCACTTATACTGAAAGATGAAGGAATGCACCAGTGATCAAACAGCTGCCCTACAGATTTCTTTATGCTGTCTTTCTTTCTGTCCATGATGTGGAGAATGCTCTGATTGAATAAGCTTTTGAGTCTTGAGGAAGAATTTTGCCAGAAGAGAAGTAAGTATGTCTAATGGCCAATTTGATCTATCAGGAAGGTTTCTTTTTGACAGCCAAGCAGAGGTAACAGCACATAGGTTTATTTCCAACCCCAAGATCTTCCTAGATAATACTTAAAAAACTCATCCTAAGAACTTCAAAAGCAACAAAGAGTTTTGTGAGAGGTTCAGGTTTTGGTGAAAGGGATGACAATGCAGAACAGTGCTACAGCTTGAAACCAGAATTTCTGATGCAGGATTTTGAACTATGTAACTGGTGAGAATTGAATAAATCGTTGTTCAATAAGCATTTCCCAAACTCACCAACTCTTCTATCTGAGGAAATAAACAGGAGAAACAAAACTAAGCTCACCTACTCTTTGAAACCAAATTCTCTTGTACATGCCAGATAAGGGGTAGCAACCTCCTTCGGTGGAGAGATCATAATTCCACTTCTAATTACTGTCCATTGACCAGGGGTATAAATTTAGGATTAACTACTCCCCTCAATCCACAGTAAAGCTCCCAACAGAACTTTTTGCAAATGTCCAAGGATAGACTATGACCTTAATGTGTAACTGAATTGCTTTGTTATTATTTGTTCATTATTACACTCAGCACTCCATGGGACAATATATCAACTTTAATACCACTGCTATCTCTGGCCTTCATTTCCCACCCTTTGGCTTCATCCTTTTTTAGTTTCTTTTTTCTTCTCTGTCTTTGTCTCTCTCCTGTTTTTCCTCTGCATTTCTTTCCCTGTAGCAATTCTCATTTCAGAGCCCCATGGACTTCAAACTCCCCTTTCCCATTATATCTAAGATACTATTTTCCCTCCTACTCTGTCTTGTCCATTTAGATTGTAAACTCTTTGAAATAGGGACTCTCACTATGTGCATAAACAACCTACCCCACTGGGCCCTGGTATAGTCCCTGATCTAGGGCCCTAATATCTGCCAACCTCACAAACTAATATTTTTATCCTCATAACACTCCAGTGAGGTACAGAAGTGCTATTATCCCATTTTAAAGTTGAGGAACCAAGACATGTAGAGATTAAATGACTTGGCAAAGTCCACACAAACAGTTTGTGGCAGAGTTGAACCCAGATCTCCCAAGTTCCAGGCTAGCGACCTAAAGACTGGACCACCCTACCTCTCGCTAAAACAATTCTGTCCTCTAAAAAATTATCAGCAATAACACAATTAATGCTGACATTACAGTGTTGTCACTTGGAAGTAGACTAGACTTCTGCGTACAACAGAAGGGTTGAAAATAATGGTGGATCTGTATGGACTAGAAGTTTGTAGAGGGGCATCCCTCTTGAAAAGCCTCCCATAATTCTCTGACTGAAATATCAGAGGACAAGGTTACAAAAATATTTCTGTATTTAGCAAATAAGATCAAATCAAATCAAATATTTCTGTATTTAGCAAATAAGATCAAATCAAAAGCAAATAATGATCCTCGTATTTCTTGTCAGAGGACTATCTCTGAATGACTGCAATTTTACTTCTTTTTCCAACTTCTCAGGAAGGGCAGAAGCTGTTTGTGATTATAGTCTCATGTACCAGTAATGATTGTCGGTCTATTGTTTCATTATCTGAAGAGGATGAAGGCACCATGTATAATCATATGAGGCTTTACAACCCTGAAAGCTTTTTCTTCCCCCCAGTAGGAAATGAGGAAGCTGTTCAATATTTTTTATTTTCATCATTCAATTAGTGGTCCCTGCCTTATTTACTGCACACCACCCATGCCTGCAGTGAATACAGAATTCATTTTCTCATGGTTTTTCCTAGTGTGCTCATCACCAAGTGCATCACAAACATTTTAAGGTGGGTGCACAACTGATTGGAAAACCATACTCAGAGAGTAGTTATCAGTGGTCCACAGTCAAACTGGAAGGGCATAATGAGTGAGGTCCAACAGGCATCTGTCCTGGTCCCAGATCTATTCAATACCTTCATAAATGATTTGGAAAATGGCATACAGTACACTTACAAAGTCTACAGATGATATCATGATGGGAGGGGTTGCAAGCACTATTGCCAGTGTTATTGAGCATTCATAGCTCTGATTGACTTCAGTTTCATTTATGAACATTCAACACATTTACAAGTCAGGCCCCAGCTATCTCAAGATGGCTACACAGCAAATGAGGAACACAGCATAAAAGGCCACTTGTTAGAAATTTGGTGTAAGTGACTTGGTGAGCAACACAAGATTGTGGCGCGGGAAGGACAGAACTGAGTTTTCTTAGGTGGCATTCGCGTTAATGACAAGTCAAGCCTTTCTCTTCATGCAGTCTATTACCTTATTCTCCACACACCTTACAGAGCAAATGAGTTACGGATCCTTCAAACAGCATCAATGATTATATAATCCTGATTCACTCCCTGAACACCATCTATCCTATATGCTAAATGAGGCTGCGATCCCATGGAAAAAATAGTATGTGATCATGTAACAAAAGGCTGCTTCATAATGCACACACATACGGGGTGGATTAAGGAATGAAGGCTGAAGTGGCAACCTGCATTCTGGTATTTCTTAACATCCGAATGCTTGATTTTTCAATCTTAATGAGGTTTGTTAAATGGAAATGTAATTTCCTAGATTTTTTTTTAAAGGAAAGGGTAAAAAATTCTGTCATGTACCACTGAAGAAACTTATGTGTCATCACTTGGGTTTGAACCCTGAATTTTCAACATTATAGCACATCTTGAACTACAAGATAACTAAATTATCTGGAAGCAGGAGAAGGCTGTTTTCCCAGCAGGGGAATGACCACCAAACCTATTTGCTGGATCTGGCCAAGTAGTCAGGGACAGCCTGGCACTCTGCCTCCCCCCCCGCAGGAAATAGAAGTCTCCTTCCCATGTGATTTCCCCCCACGGGGAGGGGAGATGAACCACGTGCTAGGTTCAGGGATGCCGGACCAGGTTCTCTCCCTTCCCAACTGCCAAAGCGGAGATCTGCTATAAGGTTCCCATTGCAGTGTCTGCTGCTGCATTAGCCCAGACTTTGAGATTATTCATGTTCAGTTATTTCTGTATGCTGCCAAAACTTTGCTGATGATGTAACCAACAGAAAGGAAATGGTGATTTTCAAAGGTTATACACCTCAGCCAACAGAATTTTATGGAGAAAAGAAAAGGCATTTTTCTGGCCTCAGGGTTTTCTCCCTGCTGAATTTAAAAGGCCTGCTGCATATAACTGAAATGTTAGAGTTTCTTTAAAAAAAAAAAAAAAAAAGCAAGCACATTTTTTTTATATTGGAAAGTGTCCAGCAATATTAGTTCTCACTAAAATGCTAAAGAATCAGGGTAGCTGATGTGCCAGTTTCAGACAGGGGCACGTGCATAAGTTCACACCCCATTTCTGGAGTTTAAGCAAATGCGACAAAACATCCTGACATCTAGCAAAACTATAATTTCAAAATAGAAACTGCTGCTAGCCCCTCACATGCTTATGTTCTGCATCAGTGTTAAATATGTGCAGACTAAAATGAGACTATGGCCTTAAGTATTTAGGACTGCAGAATTATTTTTCCTAAGCCCTTCTCAAAATAAAAAAAATTCTGTATTTCCCCCCCCAATCAGCCCCAGTTCAGCTTGAGATCTGAATCGTGGATATTCACCTTGTTATGAGCAACTACCTTGAGAGCAAAGGTTGCCAAATAGAGGGAATTCATGACAAAACTAAGCTGATTACGAGATTCTTCTAAAAAGTCTTCCAGGCCTTCATACCAAAGTCTTTTGACATCTGACCACACCATTCCTGGTGGAGAGAATAAAAGCAAACAAAAAGATGTCACTGTATTACACTGTATAGGCTTTCTACTAGTTCTAGTGTGTTCCCGATGCGTGTTTTGTTTTGCTTTTAAACTAAAATAAGGCCACCTACTTCTTTTCAAAGTGTTTTAGTGAGAAGAAGGAAGGGGGGAATTTTGTATATCTATCTGAATAGTACTGAGTTTGCTCATAAGTACAACAGTGCATTTATCATCATTTATAATGATAAAGTAATTATAAATGTTTACCTTCCACAAGTCAACTCTTTAGCTGAAGAAAATTATCCTTAATAAGGGGGAAGAGGAGAGTCTGGTTTAGGACAAGGGTCCAAAGCCTCACTACAGTTGACATTTTAAAAAGTCAACTTTATTTCAGAAAGCTTGGAACCTCATCACACTGTGCTACAAATACATTTTTGTGAATGTATTTGAACTAGAAAATGACCCAAGAAAAAACAGCTTAAAACTAAACTTCTCTCGCTACAATCATCATAATTCCTGTAAGGTTAATGACTCAACAGAAATTTTTCCTACCTATTTGATTCAAGCTAACTTAACAGGAAACAAGGGGTTTTTGGTTTTACCCTGCAAAATGTACAGGTTTAGCCTATTCACAAAGAGATCTAAGGTCTTCAATGGAACTTTTTTCACCCTCGCTACTGAATCATAGACCTCAATTAGGTGTTAAATTCTACCATTATTAACCACTTTACACTGATTCAGAAAAATTCAGCTAATAAAATTCAGTGAGTGAATATTCATATCACAACCTGCCATTTCATAATTTCAAAGGACCTTTTGTAGAAATACAGCTGCACACTTAAGATACACAAATAATCAGTTATTTAATGTTCTTCTGATTATTTGGATAATTCAGATGTTTGCTACTATATTCAAAATTAGGAGAAAAGTAGCATTACTGGCAACTGAAAACTGTTGGACTTGGCACAGGTTTTTGCAAGTCTTCTAAAACTTTGGTCCAACAAAAGCAAAGGCAAGTCAGATAAATAACCTAAAATACTTTTTGCAGGGCATTCCTTGTTGTTCAGTAAGAAATATGTTGCGATGATAAAAGATTAGAGCCAAGCAGCATAGAAAACACATACTGCCACAGCCAGAAGTAGAAGGTAAAAGATCTATTCTTCCTGGTTATGAGTCTTAGTTTTGGGGTGTTTTGTCTGTACATTGCAAAAATTGTTTAATGTGTAACTAAAACTGACCTAGTTAACAAAAGAAGATAACGGTGTAAAACGGTAGTATAGGAAATCCTCAAAATGTTGCATCATTTGTCTAGAAGTATAAGATTTTGTTGCTTTTTTATCTTGGATTGATTATTTTGGGAGGGAGGGCTAATAGCACTCAAAATATCGAAAAGTTAATCTAGTATAAAAAACCTGCTTTTAACTTTAAGTTTTGGAGCCAAAACAGAATTTTTGCTATGATCACACAGTATTGATTCAATAAAAAGTATACCAATGCTCCAAATTCCGACAAGATAAAGTTAGTTAATGATTGGTTGAAATAACATAATTCTCCTCCTCCAAGTTAATTTTAGTACTTTTTAAAAATATATTTTATTGGAGGTATCCCAAGTTGCATTTATTCTGTATGTATCTCCTTATATGATTCAACAACAAATGCAAAATAACCCATTTATATACATTTAAAATACTTTATTTAAAAGTATTAAGATTTACTAATCTCAAAAAAAGATCTTAGTTGGGTACTAGTAATGTGTCTGAGTTACAAATCACTCCCTTTCAATCTTATCTCACAACAAAGAAACAAATTCCCTTCACGGTTTTCAATATGAGTTAAGTGCCTAGGCACTTTTGAAAATCCCACTAAGTACCTACCTGCAACTAAACACTTTCAAAAATCTGTCCCTAAGTGACCTAGCAACCTAAATCCCAATTTCAATCTTGACTTGAAAGCCTCGGTCACTTAAGTGATTTACCCCTTGTCTTTACAAGTCCTTTAACTAGAGGTCTAGCTCAACAGTACCCGTTAACTCACCCCTCCCCTTGTCCAGACACAAATACGTGTTGCTCATAGAATTACTCATGGAGCATGCTACACAACTTTAGTGCACAGTGTCTACTTGTAGGCCTGATCTGTTATACTGGAGGTGATTTAAGTATGCTAGGTCTATTGTTTTTCCTTAAAGAGGCTTCTTTCCACCTATGGATTAAATTATCATCACTCCTAATCTTACTAAAAAATTATATTGATTTTACAATTTATTAGGGCTGTCAAGCGATTAAAAAAGTTAATCGCAATTAATCGCACTGTTAAACAATAATGGAATACCATTTATTTAAATAGTTTTGGATGTTTTCTACATTTTCAAATATATTGATTTCAATTATAACCCAGAATACAAAGTGTACAGTGCTCACTTTATATTTATTTTTGATTACATATATTTGTACGGTAAAAGAACAAAAGAAATAGTATTTTTCAATTCACCTAATACAAGTACTGTAATGCAATCTCTTTATCATGAAAGTTGAACTTACAAATGTAGAATTATGTACCAAAAAAAAAAAATAACTGCATTCAAAAATAAAACATTGTAAAACTTTAGAGCCTGCAAGTCCACTCAGTCCTACTTCTTATTCTCCCAATCGCTCAGATAAACAAGTTTGGTTACAATTTTCAGAAGATAATGGTCCCCACTTCTTCTTTACAATGTCACCTGAAAGCGAGAACAGGCATTCACATGGCACTATTGTAGCCAATGCTGAAAGATATTTACGTGCCAGATGCGCTAAAGATTCCCTTCACGCTTCAACCACCATTCCAGAGGACATGTTGATGACAGGTTCTGCTCGATAACGATCCAAAGCAGAGTGGACCGACATGTTCATTTTCATTATCTGAGTCAGATGCCACCAGCAGAAGGTTGATTTTCTTTTTTGGTGGTTCGGGTTCTGTAGTTTCTGTATCTGAGTGTTGGTCTTTTAAGTCTTCTGAAAGCATGCTCCACACCTCATCCCTCTGAAATTTTGGATGGCACTTCAGATTCTTAAACCTTGGGTCGAGTGCTGTAGATTTTTTTGTTACATAACTGCACTCAAAAACAAAACAATGCAAAACTTTAGCACCTACAAGTCCACTCTGTCCTACTTCTTGTTCAGCCAATCACAAGACAAACAAGTTTGTTTACATTTTCAAGAGACAATACTGCCCACTTCTTATTTACAATGTGACCAGAAAGTGAGAACAGGCATTCGTATGGGACTTTTGTAGCCGACATTGCAAGGTATTTACGTACCAGATATGCTAAACATTTGTATGCTCCTTCATGCTTCGGCCACCATTCCAGAGGAAATGCTTCCATGCTGATGACGCTCGTTAAAAAAACAATGCATTAATTACATTTGTCACTGAACTCCTTGGGGGGAGAACTATATGTCTCCAGCTCTATTTTATTCGCATTCTGCCGTATATTTCATGTTATAGTAGTCTTGGATGATGACTCGGCACATGTTCATTTTAAGAACACTTTTGCTGCAGATCTGACAAAATGCAAAGAAGGTACCAATGTGAGATTTCTAAAGATAGCTACAGCACTCGACCCAAAGTTTAAGAATCTGAAGTGCCTTCCAAAATTTGAGAGGGACAAGGTCTGGAGCATGCTTTCAAAAGTCTTAAAAGAGCAACACTCCGATGAGGAAGCCACAGAACCCGAACCACCAAAAAAGAAAATCAACCTTCTGCTGCTGGCATCTGATGATGAAAATGAACATGTGTCGGTCCACACTGCTTTAGACTGTTATTGAGCAGAACCTGTCATCAGCATGGACGCATGTCCTCTGTAATGACGGTGGAAGCATGAAGAGACATATGAATCTTTAGCATAGTGTTTCCCAAACTTGGGACGCCGCTTGCTCAGGGAAAGCCCCTGGTGGGCCGGGTCAGTTTGCTTACCTGCCACATCCGCAGGTTCGGCCGATCGTGGCTCCCACTGGCCGCAGTTCGCCGCTCCAGGCCAATGGGGGCTGCGGGAAGCAGCAGCTGGTATGTCCCTCGGCCCGTGCTGCTTTCCACAGCCCCCATTGGCCTGGAGTGGCAAACCGCGGCCAGTGGGAGCCGTGATTGGCCGAACCTGCGGATGTGGCAGGTAAACAAACTGGCCCGGCCCACCAGGGTCTTTCCCTGAGCAAGTGGCATCCCAAGTTTGGGAAACACTGCTTTAGCACATCTGGTATGTAAACATGTTGCAACGCTGGCTACAACAGCGCCATGAGAACGCCTGTTCTCACTTCCAGGTGACATTGTGAACAAGAAACGGGCAGTATTATCTCCTGCAAATTGTAACCCACCTTGTTTGTCTGAGTAATTGGCTGAACAAGAAATAAGACTGGGTGGACTTTCATGATAAAGAGATTGCACTACAATACTTGTATTAGGTGAATTGAAAAATACTGTTTCTTGTTTTTTTACAGTGCAAATATATGTAATCAAAAATAAATATAAAGTGAGCACTGTACACTTTGTATTCTGTGTTATAATTGAAATCAATATATTTTAAAATGTAGAAAACATCCAAAACTATTTAAATAAATGGTATTCCATTATTGTTTAACAGTGCGATTAACTGCGATTTTTAATCGTTTGACGGGCCTAATAAATACCTATACTATCACCAATCCACAATGTGATATTACTTGCTGGTACTTTTGAGTAAATACGGTTTAAAAATGCTTATGAATTGAACAGTTTTTAGATTTCTAGACATTCAACAGAATCACCTCACAAAGTATATATTTTTAAGAGTAACAGAATCAGTTTAGACAAAAACTGTAAACTTTTCAACACTAGCATTTTACCAACTTCCAATCAAACAAATGAGGATATAGATTACATGTTTGTCTATAGTCTTTTAAGAATTAACATATGTTAAGGCTGTTAGAATTTGGTTCTCAAAGTCCTAGAGATTCTAACTTTAAAAGAAAACCATTAAAAGGGCTGACAAATTCATAAAACAGAACAGTGAAAGTTTGGGGACCTACTCTACTCAAAAGCAGTATCTGTACTCCCTCTACTGGTTCTGCACCAACCACAATTAACTTGCAAATATGCTTCTCTGGGATGTGCTGATATTATCAATGATATTGGTATATAAAAAGGAAGTACATACAATGGAGACAAATTTAAAATAGCATTAGAAAACAAAAGGAGAAAGAGGAAAAAAATCAATGGTTTTCATATACTGAATAAGAAGATTTTACATAAGAGACTAAAAACAAATATTTTTCTTCTTAAGCCATTTTCCAGTTCTGCAGTGGCTCTACCTTTTATCTGAAATTGAACTAAAACTCAAACATTGCAGAACTGGAAATGCAAGGCCAAGTTACCAATCTTTTTCTATACTGCCACACAGGAAACTGGGTTCAATTGGTGGTCTCCCCCTCCCTGGGTTGTCGGGGACTAGACTGCTGTAAAGGTTTCCTATTTAAACCTTAGAAGGGAGAGATTTTGCACTGCTCAGCAGTAAACACTTGGACCAAATTCCATCCTTTTTTTAAAAAAAAGCTGCATCAATAAAGGGCCTTGAGTAGGGAAAATATAGGTAAATCCTCATGGCTCCAGAGACCCACATCTCATACAGTAACAAAAATCAATTTGAAATAGAAGAGAAATAGAAGAGTTGATTGAGCTGAAATAAATACATATTTATTCCAAGAATCTGTAAGTATTTCAACCCAGATAAATTTTATCAACTTGCATAAAGTGCATGAAAAGTTTTAATTGAATGTGTTTTTCCAAGAAGCTTAATATGATCTTTTTAATTACATTTGCTCTACCTTTTGAAACTTTTAACTACCTATATTGAAATTCTATCAAACATCAGCCTAACTTCAAACCTTGCCCCAAGTCACGAGAGAACCAAGATCACTTTAAAAATTCCAAATGAAAGTTACGTTTTTGTTAAAAAAAGAGAGAGAGAGAGAGAGAGAAAGGAAAAGCAGGACCTAGCAGAAATTAAACAGCTGCTTTGTAGGTGGCTGACCAAAATATACTATTGGCTCACAATGGCTGAACAGCCGACATAATAAACAAAATGACCCAGTCATGAAAAGGGTGTTGAAAAATTAAGATGATCTCTGAACTCTAAATTTTCAATTTGGCATCAATGAAAAAAATCACTAGCTATCTCTTATGGAAGAAGTAACTAATCATAACAGGAACACATGTGCTTACTTTTTTTGTCATTATTGAAAACAGTCCTGCAACTTAGTTAAAATACATAGTTCTCACATTATCATCTTAACATCCCAAACGATCATTCTTGCCTGAAACAGCACTCTACCAACCCTTCCAAAATAGCATTCCTGGTCACTCCATTAGATCATAAGTACGTCACTTCCTTCACCCTTTATCCTCCAGCCAAGCACTGATTGGAATTCTCATTTCCTACAGTGTAGCACACAACATTATTGCTGGATCAATGAAATAGCCAATGTCAGAACCTTTTGTCTAATTTTATATCCATCTGATACTTACCAATAAGCCATATTATCAGAAGATAGTCTATTCTCTCAAGTGCTGGCCCCATTGTATTCTTCTTATTCTCATTGTAGACCAATGAATACAAGTTAAGTAATAGCAGGAACGTGAAATATGAAGCTCCATGAATAATAAACTTCATAAAAGGAGTGTGAATTATTCGACCTACTCGAGATTTAGGGGCTAATAAGTAACAGAGAGACAGAACTGGCCAAAAGATGCCAACTGTCAAAACAGTCAAAATCTTCTTACACGTGTGCTTGCGTCGGTAGCCTGCCATCTGTCCAAACCACACAGTGTTGAGAAACTGCTGGCAGTTAGACTGGGCAACAAACTGGAAAAAAAAAAACAAGCCCTGATTAAGGAAACCATTATTAAAAATCTATATTCAAGCCATAAGTCAGTTATAGATCATACTGATCATACTGTATTACACATTTTCTGCTGAGCAAGTAGATATAATTATCTTGAAAGAATAATTTTTAAATGTTACTTTTTAAAATGTTAATATGGAGACAAAAGGAAAATGTTAGTAAGATAATCACAAATATGAATTACTTTCACCTCCTTTCCCACCCACAAGTTTAGAACATGGATTCCACAGCACTAGTTTTTTTATGGATTTCAAGAACAGATTTCTTGAGAGGTCAGGATAACAGTAAGATTAAGAATGATTTAGCTGTTTCTTTTTTTTATCATTTAGAAAACTGTTATACAGACCTAAGAGCCATGCCATTCTCCAAAACTTGCTGCTTCCTATGGGACTGATTCTGTGAGGTACTATGTGCCCCCAAAGTTCACTAACACCATTGTGCTGTGCATTGTGTTGTCTTTGCCGTTAAAAGGAATTAAGGACCCTCAATGCTTTACAATGACCAAGTAATCCCATACTAGTCAGATCTACTTCTTAATTTTTATGGCTCTAATTCAGCGAAGAATTTAAGCTATCACTTAAAGTTAACCTTGTTTTTAAGTGCTTTGCTAAAACAGGGCCCACACAACCAGGAACTTTCAGTCTGAAATATTATGTAGATCAACTGATTTAAACAAAAATTCTGTTAGAAAAGTACATGTGTCAGAAATTGTTTGTATTTCAGTACTGTTTGAAGTTTAATTTCAAGATGAACAGAAAAAAATAATTCCTCCTTCACAACCATAATAGTTCAGAAAACCTATCACGAAAAATTCTCACTATAACAAACCTGCCAGCAATAAAATATTTATTTATGAGGGAGAGAAGGATGGATGGCTCTTTTCTCATACCACACAGGAAAAAAATAAATGATATATTTCATCTAATCACAATGGTAAAAAAGGTATGATCAAAAACAGAAGTGCATCTGAAATACTTTTTGTATGTTTGCTTAAAAAATATCTGTTGCACATAATAGTCCAGTCTCCTGTGGGTTGTAATACTATGGTCTAATTGTAGGGTTTAGTGTGAGATTGCTGGGAGATGGTGGTGGTGGCGGCCTCTGACATACAGGAGGTCAGATCAGATTATTTGGTGTCCCTTCTGACCTTAAACTCTATGACACTATGGCCCTAAGTATGGAAAATTCACTCACTATAGCTAGTTTTGGTTTTGTTTTGTTTTTAAAAACAGTCCTCATTTTATATGACCTTTCAAATTTTTCTTACTTTGCTATCTGTAAATTTTGATTACCATTGAAGGAAATATTGTTTCATCAGTTTGTTTGTGTACAGTGAAATCTAAATTTATCAATAAAAAACTAATCCTTTCAAGCCTATGTATAACAAATTAAGAGAGAGAGAGAGAGAGACACAGAGAGACAGACATACCTCCTTTTGGTTATACTTGATAGCAAGTTTTAGGCGACTCAAATTCATCCTCTCTTCTAACAATCCTCGTTTGTCCACATGCTCATCACTAGCTGTATGGTTTAGGATAACTTCCAGTTCCCGTGAGTTCCGTGCCTGTGCAAGCAAATCTTTAGCAAAGGTTTTGCATTGCTGGGCTAGTTCCTCATAATCATTTCTAGAAAATACAAAAGTAGCAGATATTAATGTACCTCTGACTCAGACTTCAATATACACATTAATTATCTCTCTTAAGTGGAGGGACAGAAAGATATGCTTCACAAAACTGAGTTATATGAAGCTGTTATATAAAATTAGGGGCCAACAGCATTTTCTAGAGCCATTCACAGTGAAGACAGGTCTATGCAAGTTTCCAGTGTAACAACGTATTTCAGTTCTGTGTGCACCATCCTTTGTATCCTAATCTGACAGATCTATGGAGGTGAAATTACTAAACAGAGTTGTAGTGTAATATTTGCCTTCTTTTTACTTGTAACTTAAAAGTTTAAATCTCCACAGGTTAAAATGTACACTTCCCAGTCTCCCTCATAAAAATTTACTAATAGTCACCTAATCTTCTTACAATAATTCACAGCATGGGAAAAAGTTGACCATTTCTTATGTAGGAATTTTTTTAATCCCATCAATTGAAAGTTAAGACTATTTGTTGGAACTGATTTATTAAATTAGTAGATACAGAGAAAAATCACACCTTCTGCTAGTCTCACCAGGGAATGTAATATACTTCAATACAAGTTATCGTCACGTAAGAGCAAGAGCTGAACCCTCACTGAGAGAGAATAGTGCCCAAATGAAGAAACTAGATTTAGGATATTGATATTTTGCCTTGGACAAGAAAATATCTACATGAGATTAGGAAATGATGGCTGAGATAGATAGTTATCCCCTACATTTCTGCAATCATTTTTAATTACAGGGAATATAAAGAAAGCAAGTTGTAGTTTAATGGATGTGAACATGCAGGGAGAAAGCTAACAAGAACTATAAGTGGATCTTTCAAATCATCATCTGATCCTTTATGGATACAATACTGAAGTATTTGTGTCTGAGGGAGATGGGGAGACAGGACAGAGAAACCTTGAAACAAAATTTTTAAATTAGTTCCATTTGTATCCTCCTTGTTCACAGATTTCACTTTTTTCCTTCAACCATTTTATTTTTAAAAAATTGTGACTAAGATACAACCTCTGCATTTTTGCTGCAATACAGATACAGAACTTGAAGACTGTGTGCTCAGACAAGCATTTCTGAAGAGAATTATGAAGAGCCATGTGACTCACGCAACAATTCAAATGTAAAGCTTAACCTTTTTTTACTACAGTACAACTTTTACCAAATTTCTGATGTGGTTATGACCAGCCATTCCAATGCATGAAAGATTTTTTTTTTAAATCATTTGAACTTTTTTTTTTTTAAATGTACCTAATAATAGTAAATAAGTAGCTTTTTGCAGAGTAGCCTTGTATTTTAAAAATACACTGATGTGTTTAAAATAGTAGTTTAATGTATTATCCTTATAAAAAAGGAGACTTTCTAAAGAGATCTCCATTTACAACAGACAGCAAAAATTAGATACAAGTTAATCTATTATATCAGAAATATACTCCCGCTACTGGTCACAATATAACTGGAGGTTGTAGTATTGAAGCAGATCTCATAACAGAACAGAATATTAAAATACTGGAGCTGTAACTTCAGTATGAAAAGCAATGTCAAGGCAGACCTAAACTTGTTTAATCAGTTTATGCCAAGACTACTACAATATTACAAATAATATTGCGATTTTTTAACTTTCGCCTCCTCCCACAGATAGGCAATTGGCATCGCCAACTCTCCCAAATGTATAGTAAGGTGATTTTGGCCACTGCTGCAGGAATTCTCAGTTCCACATCTTCCTGCCCCCTCCCAACTCCAAATCAATTCTGTCCCCCAAGTTCCCATATCATATCAATTCTGTCCCCCGCATCTCAGATCTGCTCCTCCTGCAGCTCCAGGAGGTCTTCAGGGTCTTTACAGTTTTTCCTTATTACAATAAGCCTGTGCTTTAAGTCTTAATGGTCTTATAAACTAACATCTAGCAGCAGTTCTTTACTTGCATCATTTTATTCCCATCTCTTTACGAAAGGCTAAAACCAACCTCTATATGAATACTTTAAATAGAAGTGGTAATTAACAGTCGCCAAATATTTTGAAATTTTTAACAGGAAAAAAAGCCTGATTAGTTTAACACAAAATCATGTGGCTTGTTAGTTTATAATATAGACATGGCACTTTTGGTATCAAATATTTTATTTATTTATTTTTACATTTTAGTGTTCATATAGAGTAAGCAAAGAGAAAAACAAACAAACCTGAGTCGGGCTCCATGTGGACAAGTGCTGTATAGTGTGTACATGAACCCCAATCCTGACTTGCAGAATTCCTTGTTATCTTAGTCCTGGCAAATTACAGAATATGTTTGAGATATGAGTAAGCTAGAAATTGTGTGGGCTAGGAACTAAGTGTTGTGGTGTCCAACTAGTTTTTAATATCAATTCACTTCATATTTCGACTCAGATCTGGGGAGGTGAAAAGCTGATGACACTAAACACACTCAAGTGCCTACCACTAAAAAGGATCAAACGATTAAGGCTATGTCTACACTAGAGAGCTTACAGTGGCATCGATGTACCGATGCAGCTGCGCCACTGTAAGATCTCTCATGGAATATTTACACCTCTGAGCGACACAAATTTTGCCGACATAAAGGGTAGTGTAAACATAGCCTCATTATGGCAAAATGAAAAAGTTTTGGCAGACACTGCTCAGCAATGTTGTAACTACTTTTTAAAATGTGTTTGATGATTCATCAGTCTTAATTCATTCCTCACCATTAATCTCAATCTGATTTTTTTTAATAGCTGACTACAGTGCCAAACAAACACAAAAACATGAGCTATGTGGAAAACAAAAGAGAGAGATAAAAGTAAGTTTGTATTTCTTTTCATTCCTACCTGAATTCAACTTCGACAAGACTTAGCTCTTTTAAGTCTGCACTAAGTTCAAAAGCTCTCAGGATTGGATCTTCCTCTGTCAACATTATTAAGGCAGGACTGGCCAAACAACGATAGATGTCAAGACGAAATCTGAGACAAAAGGTTCAGAGAGTAAGGCAACTTCTTAAGATGAAGACGCTTCATTTGATTAGCATTTGCAAATCGCATTTGCAAATCACAATACGTTCTCAAATCTCAGAAACGCTAAAACTAATTTAAAGAGAGATTACAGCCATAAAATCGGGGGGTGGGCGGGTTCATAAATCTCACTAGGTAGGGTGCTCACATCTACTTTGAAGTCCATTGCAAAAGGACAAAAGGAAATTATAGTTCCATTTATACTCTCCCAGAGCATTTATGCCTGCTGATTTTGATTTTAGGCCTAAAGACAACATACTGGGTTACTTAGAATTTTCAAGTGAGAAACATTTAATGTGATGTGTCAAAGGAGGAAACGATTTTGAGTCCAATTCTGCAGTCCTTCATATATGAAGAACTCCCATTATTTTAAATGGAGTTTATATCATAGGAAGGCTGCAACACTGGCTTGCTCTATTCTCCTCACTGCTATTCCAACCACAGTCAGTACAGCAGCAGAAGACATCAGTTAAAGTAATGCTTGTTCCAATCAGACAGCAGGACTGGTAAATGACATGAATTTCAAAGGTGCAAGGTCACATAGCATTAATCATGACACACAGAAAAAGTCAAAAGGAATGTATTAAATGAGGCAGAAGCCTCAACTTTAATAAATGAACCTCAAAGCAATGGAGAACGGGAAGCAAAATGCCTCTATCTTCAACTACCGAGCAGCTATTTGGGTCCAGTATGGTAAAACTGTCTATAGTAACCAAGAGGGAAGGGAGACAACATCCTTATACCATACCCTCGTTCATGAGATGAGAGTACTCACTAGTGTGACTTAGCTTGTATGAGATTTAAGACCACCCTCATTCCAAACTAATCCAGGTTGATGCCAGTAGCCTCCTGTGTTCCATGCTCAATTTTTTACCCCAAGAGCATGTTACCCATTCAGTCTAAATGCACTGGACACCAGCTGCAAGTTGCAACGAAGTTTTGTGTTTGTTTTTCCCTCCCTTTTAACTACCTTAACTAACTAGCCAGAACTCTGGGTTGCTATGAGGAAGGTTGAAAAAAAAAAAAAAAGACATGATCCTATCTTGTGTGGTGGGGGAATGATCAGGAAATACTCTTCATCTATGTAATGACCAGTAATTCTCATCCTGCTAATATCAGATTGTTGTAGTAGGCAAAATAAGTCTGAACTTTAAAGGAAAATTAATGGGCTATAAGTGCAATAAAAATAAACTTCATATCCGTTGCATAAACATAATCCAAGAAAGTTTTTAGTTACCAAGATTTCCATCAAAGATCTCTAAAAAGCAATGTAAAAATTATTTTGGAAACTGGAAGGATAAATTCCAATTTAAAAATACCTGTTAGAAATTGATTTTTGATCCATTAACAACTATTTCCATTAGACAAGGAAATAAGTGTTTCACTCAAATGCAAATCAGATCAGTTGGAGAGGATGTAAACCTAGTTAAAAACTTTTTTAAAGACTAGAATATAAAATTAGTAAAAGTCTTTCCAGCTCAGGCTCTGCAACTGAGAATATTAGGTTCCATCAACACTACAACTTTTACTGATTATATTGAACTAAACAGCAACCAGCAAAATGTTTAAAAAATAAATCACACGCTAATTTGTCATAAGATTTCAAAAGGTCAGAGCTCTGAGGATAATTTGATCCACTGTGCTCTAGTCTTAAGTGTCACGAGAACAATTAGGGGAAAAAAAAAAAACAGTAAATGCGGTAATTTCTATTTAATACTAGCTCTCTTAAATTATCATCACAATTAGAGTTTTAGTGCATGTAATCCACATTGTATCTGCAAAGGAAGTGTCAGCAATTTCTATAACGTCAGAATACTGAAGTCCAGAGAAAGCAGCAAATGTAGGTGTGTTAACCTCATTTACAGCACTGCTTTTCCCTTTGCAAAATTTATATGTAATTTCACAGTTCCAAAACATGTACATCATACCTCCCACACCACCTTTACACTTCCACTCTGGAACAAAGTTGTCAAATCTCAATAGTTCATTTCAGTTTCATCTATATGTAACTTTCTTAGGTATTTCTAAGGCTATGTCTACACTTTTGTCCGTCAGGGGCGTGAAAAAAAAAAAAAAAAAAACACCCATTCCAACTGACAAAAGTTTCACCGGCAAAAGGACCAGCGTGGACATCGCTATGTCGGTGGGAGACACTCTCCTGCCAACATAACTACCGTCGCTCATTGGGGTGGTTTAATTATGCGGTAATGAGAGAGCTGCCAGCATAGAGCAGCTACACGGGAGACCTTGCAGCAGTACAGCTGTGTCGCTGTAAGGTCCATAGACATAGCCTAAGTCACTAATATCTTGGTGTAGATTCTGATATCCTTACTTATACTGAAGTCAACGGGAATATTCATGGAGTAAGGTACTACCCAACATGGGTAAGGGTATCAGAATATTGCCCTTTGTATTTGAATGCCAATACCAGTGCTTTCAATTTAGTTTTGAGCCATTTAGACACACAGGAGTTGCTCAAAATGTCAGACTGTAGCTACAGTCCACTTATACAACCTTTATATGTATGGGAATTATTCTGTAAATACCTCAAATATCTAATTATTTCCAGTCTTGAAGTATTTTGTTGAGTTTAATAAATAAAATTTGTGGTTTGAGTCAGCAAACTGCTTTTCCATTTGCACCCTTACATCATACTTACATAAAATGTAAAATATCATATTCCATTTAATTTTACACATTTGGTTCTCCATTTTCCAAATTAAGTTCTGATAAAATGTTGTTTTCTTAGGCTTACAACCCTCCTTCTAGCATAAATTACAATTATTGAAAGAAATTAGATAATTTACTATATTTGAATTTTTTCCTCTTTTTTTCCTTCATGAAATTAGTTAATAAAAATAAAGTATTTTTAAATGAAAATTTTATTTCTATGGCTCCCGCACCCAAAGACCCCCAACACCTCACAAAAAGACATACTTAAAACAAATCTGAATAAACACCTTCAGATCACAGAGGGAAACCGAGGAAACCCCACTGACCTCCACCAAGGCATACAAGCTCAATCTATCCCAAAATAAATATATGAGATAAAATACACCTCTAAATTCCAACTTAAAGAGAGACATGTTGACTCTGAATGATGCTACAGATTTATGTAGTTTGGTATACCTTGAGGATTTTTTGTTATTACCAAGATCTGATATTTCTGACCTGGAGTGCCGTAGGCTATCTTTTTTGTTCTTTGCTGTGCACAAGGTGCATTCACAGCCAACAGCATGAGGTTTGGGTAGAGATATATCCTGTTTTAACAGCATAGTAAGGATTTCATAGTTGTTACGATGAGCAGCTAGAATGACAGGTGCTACATCCATAGTTGTTGAGTACTCTGGGTTCTGAATACGCTCCATAAGTTTCTGAAATAACATTTAGACAAGTTTTAGATTATCACATGCAACTTTATTAAAACGTTTATCTACAAGTTATAATTAACATGATTGATCAACATGGGCCCAAGTCAAGTTCTGATTAACACATTCCCCCCACCAATAATCTTGATTTCACAAATTTGTAAGCTATCTAAATATTGGAAATTGCCTGCCTTCCAAAGATACAATTACACTATTGTCTCATTTCAGTTCTCAGAGGACAAATATACACATTAATTATAGTCAGCAAAAAGGACAAGGGTTAAAAAGCCATGAAGACTGAACCCTCTCAATCACCAGAAAAAACCGTCCCTCAGTTAGGGTTCAAGAACATTAGCAGAGCTGTATGGAAAGACTATTCAGCTGCTCCTCACATTGCACCTGTTCTGAGGATAAAGAAAGAACTTTTAGATTCTAGGGCAATAATTTTTGGTGCCTTTCACCAATACAAAATTCATATGAGCAATGAAGAATAAACATTTAATTTTTGCAACCTGCATTATTTGGACAGACTTCGATGTGGGGAAAAAATGCTGCGGTTTCCCTTGGTAAAGGAGTTCTCTCTATATGTTCCATTACTTCTCTGATAAAATTCTATATGTCCATACTCAGATCTTTTTTTTTTTTTAATTAATTTACTTTAAAATCGGAGCTCACCCCTTCTATAATGTAACTCCCACTTAAAGGAAAGTTTACTTTCTCTATTTCCTCAACATATCGTGAGAAACATGTGATAATGACTTTAGCAAAATAAGAGTCCTTCAGAACTTTGGGGAATCCTGGCTGCGAAGGAGGAAATCATTTATAATTCGTCACAAAAGCAGGTGGTCAGTATCACACTTTTTTTTTTTGTTCATGAGTTGGAGAAGACAATGTTCATGCTCCATTCACTCATGACTTTGCTTCATTCCGCAATCTGAGAGTCAGTCATCCCTAACACAAAATAAAATATGCAATTCATAACCTACCCACAGGCAATCTCCCTTGAATTCTGCTTTGTACTGTACCAACAGGGAATGCTCGGAGCTATATAAATTGTAAGGAATACTACTTTGAAAGGAAACAGTGTTAAGGTTAAATGAGATCCACTTACATATTCATGAGCTATTTGCACAAAAAATTTCAACCATTTTGTAGCTCTGAGAGAGATAGCCTGGTACAATACATAAGAACTCCAACTGTTTTCTTTTAAGGGCCCTATTTCATTGTGTCTCTTCCTTTTTTATTTCCTCTTGGAAGAAAACTTAAAAGATTAAAAACATTTTCCACATGTGTAGTATGTGTCCTCATGGAACTGTCAGAATGAGAATCTTGTTATGAGGAAAGAAAATTGTTTAAAGTTGCCCATAGAAAAATAGAGTTCAGTATTTTTTTTTAAATCTTTAAGTAAAATTTTTTCTTGAGTGATTTTTTTCCCCATTCCAGTATTCAGGTGCAGAGAAACTATACACAACTGATTTGTAATGTGCACATGTACACATGCATACTCACCTCACTGACTCCTGCAGCATTACAGACATGCTTACTCATTACAAGGTTTTTCCACTCAGTAAAACTTTTTAAAGCACCTTGATATTTAGTGATTGTAAGGAAGGATCTCAAATTATTAGTTTTTAAATGAAGGTAGAAATTTCAGGTGAATCTTAAATTCAGTAAAGTTTTACCCCAAATATACTGGGTTTTTTCAGTCAGACCTGCCAATAATTTGTACTACAAAAAGGATTTACAAGCATCGATTTTTTTTACTTTTCATGTGTGTAATATGATAGTTAACACTAACTTTAAATTAATAGTGTAAATATACTATTCAAATCAAGATCCTCATATGAAGATCTGCATCTGTAACAGGACTGAATGTAGACCTTAGTCTTCAGTTAATTTTTTACAGCCTCTTAGCCTTAGAGGATTTTTTTTTTTTAAATTTCTGGTGTACCAACTAAAATTAACAAGAATTAATAGTACTAACTACAATAGTTGGTCTTGAGGATCGTTTTGGTCGATGATTAAGTAATATATCAACAGCTCCCACCACTTCTGAGTCAATCGCCACCAAAAGTGCATCTGTAGACTGAAGAGAGAAAATTGGAGGTTAAATCTGAAGCAACAGTAAAATAGTCAGTATGCAAAAAAAACAAAAAAAGTAGGATTTTGAAGTTAAACAGCAAATGATGTACTCAAATACATTACAAAGAACTACAGAGTTTTTTTTTTAAAAAAGACTGCCATAAAATGATGAAGATGCAAAAGAAAAATCACTACAATTTTTGGCAGATATAAGAAATATGCAGGAGCAGATTAAATTCATTATAGAGTAAAAGTGATCTTAAAAACAGCATAATGGAAGATAGATAGAAAACTAATACAAACAAGCTTCTCCCGCATTACTATTCTCCAGGGTCAAACCTGCAATCCTTGTTAATCTAAGCAAAGACACTGTTTGTAGTTTGAAGTCTGTACTAAATCCCCAGGAGTGTCTCCTACTAAAACAATGCATAATCTGCAGCATTAATCAACATTATCCATCCACTCTACCACATATAGGGTGAAGATTCAAAATCTTTGGGTCATTCTATGAGTTTACATGGTGCTAGTGACAGTTTTGTTCCACTGCAAGAGTGACCAACAATGATCTGAAAAGGAAAGTGATCCCCCTCAACAAACTTCATTCCTAGGTCCTGGACTGAAGGAGCTGAAACAAGATATAATTTAAAGAAATGTGACAGAAGGACCAATGTTGAGGGCTCTTTAAAATGCGTATGTTGTATCCTGTCTGAATGAGGGAAAAAGACACAAACCATTCAAGAAGGATCAAGGAAGAGAGTCTCTGGCTCCTTGCCATTTTAGCAACACAAAATATAATTCCTGCCTGGAATATCTCTATTTGGCTTGGTACAATTGTAGATGATGTCTACATGATGATTTAAGAATAAATAGACACAAATCAGACGTCAAGAATTATAACATTCAAAAACCAGTCAGAGAACACTTCAATCTCTTTGGTCACTCGATTACAGACCTAAAAGTGGCAATTCTTCAGCAAAAAAACTTCAAAAACAGACTCCAGCGAGAAACTGCTGAATTGGAATTCATTTGCAAATTGGATACTATTAATTTAGGCTTAAATAGAGACTGGGAGTGGCTAAGTCATTATGCAAGGTAGCCTATTTCCTCTTGTTTTTTCCTACCCCCCCCCCCAGATGTTCCGGTTTAACTTGGATTAAAACTTGGAGAGTGGTCAGTTTGGATGAGCTATTACCAGCAGGAGAGTGAGTTTGTGTGTGTATGGGGGTGGGGAGGATGTGAGAAAACCTGGATTTGTGCAGGAAATAGCCCAACTTGATTATCATGCACATTGTGTAAAGAGTTGTCACTTTGGATGGGCTATCACCAGCAGGAGAGTGAATTTGTGTGTGGGGGGGTGGAGGGTGAGAAAACCTGGATTTGTGCTGGAAATGGCCCAACCTGATGATCACTTTAGATAAGCTATTACCAGCAGGACAGTGGGGTGGGAGGAGGTATTGTTTCATATTCTCTGTGTATATATAAAGTCTGCTGCAGTTTCCATGGTATGCATCTGATGAAGTGAGCTGTAGCTCACGAAAGCTCATGCTCAAATAAATTGGTTAGTCTCTAAGGTGCCACAAGTACTCCTTTTCTTTTCTCGTTACAGTGTGTATGGTAACACCCATTGTCTCATGTTCTCTGTGTATATAAAATCTCCCCACTTATTTCCACTGTATGCATCCGATGAAGTGAGCTGTAGCTCACAAAAGCTTATGCTCCAATAAATTTGTTAGTCTCTAAGGTGCCACAAGTACTCCTTTTCTTTTTGCGGATACAGACTAACACAGCTGCTACTCTGAAACAATCAACAATGAAGCTGTACAGGGTTGTACACTGATCCTTAACTATTCTGTTGCTTTGTAACTCTTCCCCCAGTCTCCACCATTTTTCATCTTTACTGCTGATCAATCACACATTTTAATAGTGATCATCTTTAGTTAAGCCAATCTTCCAAAATTCCATTATCCTGCATGGAGCAAATAATTTTATTTTGAAAGTGGGAGTAAAATATCAGTTTCTGTCCATTACCATCATGGTAAAGGCGAGAGGGTAGGTTCTGTCTGGACTGGTAACTTTTCATGAGGCTTCTGCAAGGCTAAGTTAAACCACCTTTTATTTTTCACTTTACATTGTTCTTTGTAAACTTAACATTTCTGTTTAAAAACGGGGAAAGTTAGAATAGAAACTTGTCCCCTCTTAGCAACAGAGGAAGCAGCATCTTATCAAGGAAAGCTTGGTGGGCAGCACATGCTTCCACTGCTTGAAAGACACTGGAGAAAGCAGGCTTAGAGGGAGAGCTAGCCGTCATCACAATCACCTGAACAACTTGGGAGCAAAGCAGAATTGAGGAATGGCAAGAGATTCAGACAGAAAGCTTGTAAGTCAAAACTAAAAATTCACAGGTAGATGCACTTTCATCATTCCACTGAATTAAAATCCCTGTCAGTCAGAGATCTATGTTGAACCTTATTCTAACCGCAGTGTGGAAAAGAAGCAACATTGTGCAATTCTGAAATGAAACAGGAAAAAAAATGGTGCTACTTCTTATATCGTAATTAACTTTTAACATCATGTAAAATATAATTATTTAACAATACACTGTACCTGAACTCTGAACTACAGAAGTGTATGCTTGCTTTAGACTAGAGCTAAGATACTTGAAAAGAATATTTAATGTTCTAACTTCAATCTTCACCCATCCTAAAAGTTGTTATTATCTAGTGGCGAAGTGATATTTGCATTCTAAATATTTTAAGAATTTACAATTCCATTGCAGAATATTAAAAAGTAGTCAGTAATTTGTTTGGGGAACAATGTGTGCACTTGCTCTGCAGCGCAAATAACCAAATTATTTCCAGAGCTCTACTGGAATCACTGAAGATGGTGATGCACTAACATGAAAATAAACAAATTTGCCATCTTTATTTAAGCTCCACTAGAAACATGACGTAGGCATGGAGGAGGAAATCAATGTTTACCAACTGAAAAAGGACAAAATTGATAACATTTTTCTTGCAGGTTCTGAAAAGACAACAAAAAACAACAAGGACAATAACGAGTGTGTAGTGGTTCTGTACCTGACAGCCATAATCCAAAAGAAGCTGTAGTATGTCCAAGTTTTCATTTTCAATGGTAATGGTTATAGCATTTCTCCCAAGCACATCCACACAATTTATGTTCATGTCACCTGAGCTGTTCTGCTCCAAGAGTTTCTTAACCATGTAATAGTCACCTAAACAAGCAACATATGAATATGTCTTAGTATTTTGGATTCATTTTTACTGGTATATATTCTGAAAATTAAATAAAACATAATACTTTTATCAATTAGAATAAAATGCAAAGCATATGCTCATGGTAAAATTTAAGATGACTTTAAATATGAAATAATCTACCAGTAATCCATGACATCTGACCAAAAATATTTAACATATAAGCTGCTGAGCAGCCAAACTAGAAACGGGTTATTTACATTAGATGTGAAATTAAACAACACAGTTAAGTCACTCTTCCTCACCCCTTATAAATCCCAACTCAGGAAAGCTCTTAAGCACATGCTTAGATTTATTTTTATTCAGGAAAGTATTTAAGCTTCTGCTTATGTCCCACCAGTACAAACTCACGTGCAAGTGCTTTTCAATGATCAGGGCAATGACTCCTATGTACTGTATGAGACTAAAGAGGAACCAAGTTAGAGTCCCTGTCTTTTTCAATGCTATTATTTATATGACTCTTTTCTAATTTGACTCTTTTTGTCAGTGTTACAAGTTTTTAATTATAAAAAGGGGGACACAAGCATTATGATGCAGCATTATTGAACCCACTCACCCCTGATTCACACAGGAGGAAGAAACCAGAGAGAAGTAATACAGAACTTCCCCTGGGGCTCAGCGATCCATTTTATGGGACAGGAAGCAAATTATTATGTGCAGGGGCCTCCACAGGGTGCAACACACAGGAAAGTATGGTCCCTGCCTGGAACAGATTACAAGACATAATAAGTCCCGCTTTCCCTCCTTTCTACTTTTATTGCCTTTTATGTACTTTATATTCCTCTGTGTGTGAAAGTTCATATGATGGATAGTTGTCTCCTCTGCCTGCTAACTTCCGCTGTGGCGTCCAGGCTTCTTTCATTATGTTCTAACGTAAACATTCAAACATTTAATGGGCAAAAAAAAGGTTTCCGGCTAGAGAGGCGCTTTGTGCAGCCTGCGCTGCGAGGAGACCTTTGACCACAGCCCTAACCTATTTATACCTGAAACCCCACTGGGAGAAAAGGGACTGCGGGGCCTGAGCCTAGCGGGCAGAGGCCGGCTGCCCAGCACCGCGCACCCTGCCGGCGGGCAGAGACCGGCTGCAGGCCAGCTCGGGCCCCCGCCCCCAAAGCGGATGCCCCACGGGAGGGGCGGCGTCCCGCCCCCGTGTCACACGAGCCCGACCCCGACAGCGGCCCCGGGGCGAGGGGCGGGCTGCGCCCACACCTTTGTCGCAGGCCAGCAGGAAGAGCTTCTCGTCCAGGGTGGTCTCCTCCTTCACCTGCCTCACGTCCTTCAGCGCCAGCAGCTTGTTGGGGGAGGCCGAGGCGGACGGGTCCGAGCTCTGGTACAGGGCGGCCATGGTGCCGGCTCCGCCAGGCCCATCCGGGTGCGGGGGGCCCGGACCAGCCCGCCCCGGGGTTCCCCACGCAGCGGGCCGCCCGGCAGCCGCCTCGCACCCGGACAGCTGGGCCGTAAACCCGACACTGTCAACACCGTGCAGGGCGGGGAGCGACCTGTCGCCCCGCTCGCTGCGCAGGCGCGGGGGAGAGCCACGGGCCCCCGAGGAGCTGGGCCTGGCTGGAGGACGTGGGGCGGGGCCCAGGACTCAGGGAAGCCAGACTCCGATGCCTGGGGCTGAGGCAGGTGCTTGGCTCCTTCCGTCTCTGGGTGCTTCTCCCCCTTCCTCCGCTCAGGGGCGCTGTCCGCTCGGGGAGCCTGCCCCCGCCTCCCGGGCAGGTACATTAACTGACACCCGCGGTGGCAGTTCGCCTAAGTTTCCCCTCCTCGGCCCCCCATTCCTCACCTCCCTGTTCCTCCTGGGCCCCTTTTCTCCCCCTTGTTCCCAGGGGTGTCCCTTGCTCTAGGTTCAGAGTAGCAGCCCTGTTAGTCTGTATCTGCAAAAAGTACAGGAGGACTTGTGGCACCTTAGAGACCAACCAATTTATTTGAGCATAAGCTTTCCTGAACTACAGCTCACTTCATCGGATGCGTGCAGTGGAAAATACAGTGGGGAGATTTTATATACACAGAGAACATGAAACAGTGGGTGTTACCCTACACACTGTAACCAGAATGATCAGGTAAGGTGAGTTATTACCAGCAGGAGAGGGGACAAAAACCTTTTGTAGTGATAATCAAGGTGGGCCATTTTCAGCACTTGACAAGAATGTCTGGGGGGGGGCGGGAAGGGGGGAATAAACATGGGGAAATAGTTTTACTTTGTAATGACACAGCCACTCCCAGTCTTTATTCAGGCCTAAGTTAATTGTGTCCAGTTTGCAAATTAATTCCAATTCAGCAGTCTCTCGTTAGAGTCTGTTTCTGAAGTATTTTTTGTTGAAGAATTGCCACTTTTAGGTCTGTAATCGAGTGACTAGAGAGATTGAAGTGTTCTCCGACTGGTTTTTGAATGTTATAATTCTTGACGTCTGATTTGTGTCCATTTATTCTTTTACGTAGAGACTGTCCAGTTTGGCCAATGTACACACTTTCTTGTCAACTGCTGGAAATGGCCCACCTTCATTATCACTACAAAAGGTTGTTTTTTTCCCCTCCTGCTGGTAATAGCTCACCTTACCTGATCACTCTCGTTACAGTGTGTATGATAACACCCATTGTTTCATGTTCTCTGTGTATATAAAATCTCCCCACTGTATTTTCCACTGTATGCATCCGATGACGTGAGCTGTAGCTCACAAAAGCTTATGCTCAAATAAATTTGTTAGTCTCTAAGGTGCCACAAGTACTCCTTTTCTCCTTGCTCTAGGGCAAGTGGGGCAGGTTTTATCCAGCCTGGGAGATGGCCTTGTGCTGGGGTAGCTAAGTACCTCCCACACTAAGAAGGTGATGGTGTTAGTATCACTATCTCACCATTTTATCATGAATCTTATGTGGTGATTTTCTTGACCCTGCCACCTCCCCCCAGGAAGTCATGTGATTTCATGAGACTCTCAGCTTTCATTTAAAAAACCAGTATATTTCTAGTCCTCATGGTTGTGGAGAAGACATGAGTCCTAAAAATACTCCAAAAAAGACCTTAAAAATCTGGGGCTTTTTTAATGCACACCGTGTCTGTGGTGCAAGATCGCCTTCCTCCCTTTGATCATCTATCTGAGAGAATTCCTCTGGGCTGCCTCCACTGGCTCCATAGATCCCTTTGAAGAGCAGCGGGTGCTGTCCGGGGTTCTCTGCTCAGCATAGGCGCTGACTCTGGAGCACCCATGGAAAAAAATTAGTTGGTGCTTACCACCCACTGGCAGCAGGC
This sequence comes from Lepidochelys kempii, assembly GCF_965140285.1. NCBI lineage: Eukaryota > Metazoa > Chordata > Testudines > Cheloniidae > Lepidochelys > Lepidochelys kempii. The sequence continues at coordinate 32,259,621 of NC_136388.1, forward strand.
TCCCTGTCAGCACCTCCCATCTGCCAGTGGCCCTGCCAGTCAGCTCCTGCCTCTCCCCCACCCCCCGATCAGCTGTTCCCAGGTGGGGAGGGGAGAGGGAGGAGCTGGGACTGGCACACTTAGGGGAGGAGGTGGAACTGGGTGGGAAGAGGCTGGGGGAGGGGGATTGGGAGAAAGAGTGGTGCCTGGGGCAGAACAGGGGTGGGAAGAAGCAGGGTGGGGGTTTGGGGAAAAAGGCCTGGGGTGGAGCGAGGCTCAAGCACCCCCAGGACCTCGAGGAAGCCAGTGCCTGTGCTGAACGGTGTCCCCTTCAGGTTCCCTTCTTCTGGCCCTGTGACCTCACCCCGGTTTCTATTTTCTTATTCATTGTCCTCCAGAATCATTTGAGCCCCAGATTCAGTTGCTCCTCCCCTTAGGCTACAGGAGGGACCTTCAGGCGCTCCCGGATATCAATACGTTGTTGTCCTTAGAAAGCATGCTCACAACCATAGGCGCCGACTCCAGAGGCTGGAGCACCCACGGGGAAAAATTGGTGGGTGCAGCCAAGTTCCCTTCCCTGCCCCCCCTCACCTCACCTCCACCTCCTCCCCTGAGCACGCCGCGTCCCCTCTTCTCCGCCTAACTCCCAGTGCTTGCTGCTGCAAAACAGCTGTTTCGCGGCGTAAGAAGCTCTGGGAGGGAGGGGGAGGAGCGGGAATGCGGTGCGCTCAGGGGAAGAAGTGGGGGTGGGCATTTGGGGAAGGGGTTGGAATAGGGGCAGGGAAGGGGTGGAGTTGGGGCAGGGACTTTGGGGAAGGGGTTGGAATGGGGGCTGGGCTGGGGACAAAGGGGGGTCCAGCACCCACTGGCGCCAGCAGAAGTCAGCACCTATGCTCACAACAATCAGTAACTCAGGACACCTGGGAGTGAGCGATGCAGGACTGTCATTTTTTTTTCTAGTGTGACAGTATAGCGAGAGTTTATAACAGACAGTGGGGCATATAGAGCAACCCATTGTCAGAGAAGCCAGGTCAGAATAATATTTTTATCATTTTGGAGCTGTGTACCTCAGGAAGAAGGACAATGGTATTGTAGAGCATTAGTCCCTGTAGTATGGAGGTTGGGCAAAAAAATCTTAGATTCAATCTATCTCAAATAAAGACTTCCAGCCATGAACTAACTTGTCTCCAGAACCAGGCTAAGTGCATCAAATTTTGTGTCAGAAGATTCAGTTCCCTGGCCATGGGTTGGATGTCTTCTAAGGCAACTGAGAATAGAAATAATAGAATAATATTGGCAAATATTAACAGCTTTATTATGGACCAGGTAGGCATTGCCCCTATTAACCACCAAGCAAAGAAAGGCTCTGTATGTCATCACTAATCCTCTGAGCTGTTCAGTATCACCTTATATAATATCATCTAGTTCAAGGTGTCCTCTTTGTGTCAGTATGCTGTGTCAGATATTAGATTATTAATATTTAGTCTAATCCGGTTTGTTCATTGTTCTTGTATCTTGTTGCTTTTATTGTTTTCATGTTTTGGGAGGTAATGTGTCTGCTTTTACTTTTTTATTTTTATCCACAATTACTAGGTATTTAGTTGAGTATTCTGTCTTATCTGGCTGCTTTTAAAATAATTTTATTAAATATTGAAGTACCATAAGTGTTTGGCTAAAATTTATAGGTACAGACACAGGAATACAAATGCTCATTTCCAAAATCATAATCAAATGACTATTAGTCTTTCTCCATGCAGAAGATACTGCAACATGTTGCTTTTTGTATGTTTCCAGGAAGAATTTCTTGCAATCAAGCACCCCTTTCTAAGACATTGATCTTTTATGACAGAAAAATAGATATACATGTGTTCATTTAAAATAAATTCCAAAAGAAAATGCAGTACATATAAGCTGAGTCCCCAAACTGGACTGACCAGCTCTGTTTATTGCTTTCTGATACAACAGTTTATGAAAGTTCAGATATTTACTCCAGCTGCAAGGATTAATATAGACACATATCTTCCAGTAATGTCCATGGTACACATTTGCCTTACTATTTACTGTTAGTCTTCACTTTGATGAAAGTTTTTTTACAAAACAACAAACTATCTCGTATATTTAGGTGTTTACTCCCATATGAAAGATTCAACAACAAAACACTAAATTCTAGACAATATGGTGATCACAGGTCCAAACTAGCTCCAATAAAGTCAGTGGCAAGACTCTCATTGACTTCAGCAGGATTTGGATCAGACCTTCAGAGAATAAGGCAATGATGCTGATCTTTGTTCAGTTTGGGGAAAATATAATAGTGTTTGAATGGACTTTCACACAGCTATGACTACATGTAAACAACACCCACAAAAATCAAAATTTATTTTCACAGCAGATCCTCAAACAACATTTTAAAAGCTGATTCCTTTCAAACTATGAAAACAGTATGAACTAGGCTTGATTTACAAGATTTTTTAAAAAGCAATACAAGAATGTAACCTTAATTTGGTAATGAACATATTACCATAAATAATTCATGTAATATGAAATTGTTTGAATGAAACCTTCAATAGTATAAACAAGTTATTAAAATGTAATTAATGAATATATATCAATACTTGTGCATACGAATTTATCTCTGGTTTTATATCCATTAAACTTCAGAATCTTGTAAACTGTGAGGCATTTATCATGTTTAACATGGCAGAAACTTTTATTAAATGTCTAAATTATTTTATTTTGTTCAGTCCTCTTCCCATCAAGCATGCAAACACTGTCATAACCATTTTTGGCTTCACTTCTACTAGATCATCTGGCAGTGCATAAATACGAGCACCAATCTTTCGAGCAACTGAAATGGCATATCTTGAAAAAACGAGAGAAAATAATATTATTTTACTAGTATCTATTCCCTATGTTTTGAGACATACCATGACTATTAACACATTTTAATAAAAAGGTAAAAAATACACATCCAATCAATATTTCAATGTTGGGGAAATGAATGTAATTTACTGAATGAAAATAAGTATTAACAGTTGCACTGAGACATTTATTTTGCTTGACGTATTAAAAGTTGTGCTGGAACATTTATTTTGCTTGAATCTACTGGAGCATTTATTTTTCTTAACTATTAGGGGCTATGTCAGACAATTAATATAACAACTTCAGTGGAGTTGCCAGTTTACAGCAACAGTGAATTTGGCGTGGTATTTTCAATATGCTAGAAAAAATGTCGAGAAATTTTACCATTTAAAATGTAATTTATCCATATCTAAAAAACAAATGTAGGTAAATATTATTCTCTTTTGATGTATCAATAATTCCAAGGCTTCATTTCTGTGCAAGAAAATATAAAATATGATTTAAACGCTTACTTAGCATTATTCAGTTTGTCTTGTTCAGAAAGATCTTCTCTCTTGACCATTTCTTGACGAATTGCTTTTGGTGCAATGGCATCTATTAAATCTAGTACAGGTAAACTAGTGCTAATAGATTTGTCCTAAAAGAAAGAGTTAAAGAATTAATTAATATTAATCAATGGGTTTTCTTTAATTCTCCTAGTAGTATTTTTACAATGCAAACTAAAAATCTATGGAAACCAAATATTTTTTTAAAGATAGCATCATAGTTTATTCTTTTTACTACTTAAAGGCCCAATCCTGCTTTCCTTGCCTGTAGAAAACTTACGGTGAAGTCAGCAGGAGTTTTCAAAGATCAGCTTAATAATCCATGTAGTTTGTCTCTTTCAGAACTGGTACTGCTAAACAAATATGAACCGTTTGCTTCATTTAGTGACACCAGTATTGTTATTAACAGCAGTGACTGATCTTTTAAGATTATAAGATCTTCAAGACAGCCACGGTTTTAATTTTTATGTATTGGGCATATTGCTGATGCTAAAAAATCTAAATTTCTTTTTCCTAGTTAATAACCCTTACTTAGTTCATTACAGAATTGGCCACAAGCGATGTCTTTGGTGTGAGCTTTAAGGTAGAAATTGACCTGGGGTAAGTGACTGGTCTGTTGGGACTTAAACCAAACTGAATCTTTTGTGATCTTTGCTGTATAGCAACCAGCTAAGTTCAGCTTGCCTGGGTGCCCAAGAGGACTGTCTGTGACTCCATGGTAAGACTGTTATAGTGCTTCAGGAGTTCACATTTGTTACTGGGTTGGTGAAATCTAATTACAGAACATATAACCCGTTTGGGCTCTCTGCACAGCTTTCTTGATAGTCTGTCCTGAGGCTGGCACTCATGATCGTGAACCACTCCAGACAGCATGACAAAGGCAAAGGTGGCCTCAGGGCTGCTCTAATTTGTGCCTGACTGCCAGCATTCTGAAAGACAGTTCTGGCAGCTAGGGGTTGATAAAGCTTAATGGCACTCAAGCCACGCCCTCAAGTTTATGTCATCTGGTCATTCCTTACACAGGGAACAGCCACAGTTGACCAGGTGAGCTAGCTTTATGGCCCTGTGATGGGATGACACCACGCCATGAAGGGATCAAAACTGGCTTAGAAGGGGCTACCTGACAGGATGGGCTACACCTGGGTGAGCTGTGGGGGAGGGGTGTGAGAGATATACAATCCAAACTGAACCTGAAGCCCAACAGGGCTTGTATAAAACCAGTGAGAGAAGAGCAGAAGGGGGTGGGAAGAGCATCAGCTCTCACTCTCAGGGTTGAGAGAAAAGATTAGGAGGAAACCTAGGGAAAACAGCAGCAAAGGTGACACCACATGGATCTTAGCTGCTGATTGTAGGGTCCTGAGGCTGGAACCCAGGGTAGAGGGTGGGCCTGGGTTCCCCTACCAGCCACTGGTGGAGTGGCATGGACAGGGCAGTGGACTGTGAAGATCTGCCAGAAGCAGTTTGTTCAGAGAGACATAGATATCCCACGAGGCAGGGACTAGACAAGCCGTGAAGAGGAAGCGCTGCAGCTCGTGAGGCATAAAAGAGGCTGCAGAGTGAGAAACTGGGACAAAGTGCTGAGAAACTTCAAGTGGTGAGCTAATCCCAGATACACCACAGGACGGTACCACTGCAGTGAGTGGACAGGCCACTGTGACAGGCCCCTGGTGCTGCCCCTGAGGGGAAAAGTTGGTCCCCAATCTTTTCTTCAAAGGTGCAACTTTCAACTTCATGTTATATTTTTCTATTACATGTCATGCAGTTATATAATGGAAAAATCAGGGTCAAACCTCACTGAGCCCCTACACACTTGCCGAGTTCAACCTTTCCTGTGCAGTTTTCAAGTCTTCTGTTTCTCTCCGGAAACAATCATCTTATGCTGTGGTATGACTCCCCACCTACAACTGTGCATTGTCCATTCATTAAATATTAATGCCATATAGAGGAGTTAACGCTAGTCAAACCAACAGTAACATCTGCACCAATTTGCTGTGGACTTTAGTCCCCCACCACCAGGGGATCATGCCACATCAAGGCATTGTTCCTCACCAGCTAGCAGCGCCCCATTAAATGTTGCTGTTGAGATGCGGAAAGCAGCACAGCTGTTGTCTCTGTCTGTCTAGCCCTCCCTGCCCAAACATACACCTCACATGCCGTAGTTTTCTTCCCTCCACTTAAATAAGAAGAGAGAACACCATTCCCCATACTGCTGTTTTACCTCTTGCCCTACTTTTCAGAGTTCTCTCCTATTTCCAAGATAATAAGCTATTTTTCCCTATGTATAAATAAATGACCAAACTTTGAAAGGAGTCCTAAGCAGTCCAAGTACTATTAAAGCTTCTTTTAAAAAATCAGAAAGTTATTGCCTGAATAACATTTCAGTGTACGTAAGTATTTTCATCTTTTCCCCTTTCTCCTAATGGAACTATTTCCTGCTGCCAGTTTATGGCCTAGTCTGTCTAATTCTAGAATTCAGATAGAAACAAAATTCTCAAAGTACTAAGATGTGCTTCCTTTTAACCTTAAAATACCAGGTGCCTCTGCTGCATTTGCTTCCTTCCAACTGTTACAGCATATGAGCAGCCTAGTGCAAGATGAGTCAAGAGATCAATCAGCCGGAGGTGCCAAAGTGGGAAGCAGTTTGCTCCATTCCCTAAGAGGCTCATCATATAATCCAAGTGATATGCCTGCCCTCACCAACCAGATTAACCTAAGGTTTCCAGTTCACTCCAATTCTCATAGTGCCACCAGAATCTGTGCATTTAATCATAGCACTTCATTAGTTTGAGGAGATTAAGCTGATGTGTGTCTCCCCAAATTCAGAGGTCAAAAAATCTCTGTAATTCTAATTACTTGGGCGGTTGCCAGTCCAGCATGGTTCTACTTTAATGGTCTATAATGAATTTCAGTGACCTATGACCCTCTCTATTCTACACATGCATGCTGTTTGGTTTTGTTGGAAACCCAAGACTGAAGAAAAATTCAAATAATAAATGTCTAATTATTCTTACTGATGCATGTGTATATAGAACAGTCAGTATTTTTTTTAAGTGGAGGGGGAAAAATATGTCAAGTAATATCTCCCTAGATCAAAAATCAGACACTGAAAAAATACTTTTCAGTAATTTTTATGACTTAGCATTGTCAGACCAATCAATTTTTAACAAGAGTTTATTAATGAAGATAATGGGCCAGATTCTCTTCTCATTTACACCTGATTTATACCAGTGTTATTACTGATTTACACTGGTTTAAATGAGAGGACACTCAAGCTCACAGAGCAGGAACTGATGTCAAGGACTGGATAAATAATCTTCCCTAATTAAAATTGGACATTTTGTTGAGCAAAATCCTTGCATAACTGTGTTGCACAACATAGTGAGTTCTAAAATATTTAAATAGCTTGGCTCTTCATCTCCTACCGTGGCCAGCATAGATGCCTAATTGTTTTAAAGTGTGCATTGAAGTTACATGCTTACTGTGGGGTTACACTGGTGTGCAAGTGTGGTTATCAATCTATCATTTCAAAAGAGAGAGAGAGATAAAGACACTCTTGAGTGATTGGGCAGATGTGTATTAAATGCAGAAGGATAAACTTTTTCTATCAGTTTTCTCCTTTTCCATTTGGCAAATATATTTCCCCTGTGTTTTTACAAAGTACAAGCTGACACTGATCTGTTTTGTTAGGTCTGCTGTGCATTTGTAGAGGTGTCAACAAATTGGTGACTACTGTTTGTGGTTAACTTGTGCTCCCTCTGCTGGTTCTGCTACAGCACAGGAGAAAATAGTTTCAAAGGGCTGAAATATTTCAAAAGTGCTGAGAAATTATTTCAAAACAAGATGCGTTTTCAAAATTGTACTCTATATTTGTATCCATAAGTTTCAGGGTGCCCAAAACTCCATACCTGCACAGGCAAATCAGGGAAGTGTCTAGTTAGCCACACTGACACATGGAAAATTATTGACAAATTAAAAGCCCCTTTGAAAATAATTTGGCTTTATAATCTTACATAAGTAGTGACTATCATTTGATTTTGCTTTTCATTTCTTATCACGAGAGTTGTGGAACATTTTTGAAGATAGAATCCAAAAGACATTCTTTTATCAGATTATGCCAATTGAAGGTAGAGCCAATGTTGAACCTAAACTATATGGCACGGTCCCTTTAAAAATCCCATATCTGATACATTTACTTATCTTCTGTCCTGATGTAGACTCTTGATTACCTTGAAGCTGGTAATTGAGGTTTTCTTGTTTGCATTTGCAAGAGTTTGATTCACCCATTTAATAATAATTTCATCATTTACTTTTTCCCCCTCTCCAAGGTCTGATAGTACATTCAGAGTATACCTATAACCAAAAGAAAACAGTGTTTGACTCTAAAAATGAAATAAAGAACGATTCTCTGTTCCTAATATTATGCAGTAAAAGATAGTAAAATATTTCTTCAGAAGAGGCCTATGTACAAACCATTCACCTTTCCATCTTATTTTACACTGTAAGCTATTTTTGGAACCTATTTTTCTACTTCAAAAATATTTTGTTAGCTGTCACGAGCATATAATTATATTCCAGATATCATACTATCCACCATCAGATTTTCGACATATATTTTATCTACCATATCATAACAAACTTCATTTGGTGAAATTAAATGGTATATCAACTTGACTTCTAATCACTTTAAAAAGTGAAATAAAAGTCATGTAAATATACTGCCCCTGAATCTCTATGCCAATTTTTGTGGCTTAGAATCACATTTTTCTTTTATAAAAGAAAATTGAAATTATTATACAAGAGTATTGTACAATTTCCTGCTAGATCTACTAGGAGGACTTTGATTTCACAAACATAGATCTCAGTCTTGCTTTGGGATCCACCAGAGTGAATCACTGCTCCATACAATAAGGGGAATTGGGAGTAAAGTGAAATAAATAATCTACTTTATAGCATTAATGCTGTCCAAGGATGGTGTTTGTCATAGGCACCGGATTCCTCTGGGCCTGGGAGGTGCTCACCCCAGCCCTGCCTCTTCCTGCCTCCACCCCATCCCCATCCCACCTCTTCCCTCTCCACCCCAGGCCCTGCCCCCCACCCTGCCTCTTTCTGCCCTGCCCCACCCCACCTCTTCCCGCCCAGTTTCGCCCCCTCCTGCATGCCGCGAAACAGCTGATTGCGGCGGGTAGGAAGCACTGGGAGGGAGGGGAGGCACTGATCGGTGGGGCAGCAGGCGGGCAGCAGGCACTGGGGGGGGGCGGGAGCTGCTGCCAGTGAGTGCTAAGCACCCACTAATTTTTTTCTGTGGGTGCTCCAGCCCTAGAACACCCATGGAGTTGGCACTTATGGTGTTTGTTTTGGTTTGGTGGGGTTTTTTTAAACTATGACTTTTTAAATTCTTGTCATTATTTCTTAGTCCATAAACCAGTTCTTCAACAATGGTGCATTGTAAAAATTCTGAATTTCAAATATGTAATGCCGGGATTTTTCCAGATTTCCATTACCAGCCAATACATACAATTGCACAAGAAAAAACATTCAGAAATAACTGTTTAAGAAGAAATAGGATCATCTTAAGGAGAGATATCCAAGAGAACTTTGATCTAATGGAGAATTTTCATTTTGTTCCAACAATTGGTATGGCACCCTGGCACCCCCTTATTCACCGTTGTCAGATAATTAGGATATGTTTTGCACAAAGTATGCTTTGTGAGGTATAATTCTAAAAGTCTTGATCTGCTAGACATTAATATCTCATTGGACTGTATGTGCTAATATCGTATGTGAAGTTATGAAGTTTGGCTTTGTATGTGTTACTGAAACATATTGTGAGGTTGAAAACACCCACAAGCAGCCTTTCAGATACAACATTAAAAAGGCTAAACCATGTTAATGACTTCTTAACACACAAGCACAAGAAGTACCCCAGAACTGAGTAGAAACCTCTCAGAGATAACACTACACAGTGGGAACTGTTTGACCCATGTCACAGCAGAAGAGCTTTCCAGCAAGTGAAAAGAAGATATAAAAGGGGGAAATGACATCATGATGGTACCTCACTCCCCCTACAACACCACACCTGGAAACACCTGAGGAACAAAGACTGAAATGGGGGAAGTGATGGTCCCAAGCTAGAGGGATTTCTAGACTGTGTATGAAAACCTGAGAAACCCAAGCTGCAAAGCAAAGGCAGCTTGTGCCTTAAGAATCTGACAGCCTGTTTATCACTCAGGGTGAGAATGTGCTAATTCATATCCTACCTATCTAGTATGTTAAGCTCAGTTTGCGTTTTTGTTTATTTACTAGGTAATCTGCTTTGATCTGTTTGCTATCACTTATAATCACTTAAAATATGTCTTTTCATAGTTAATAAATTTATTTTATGTTTTAATCCAAACCAGTGTACATTTGACTAAGGTGTCTGGGGAAAATCTCAGCTTGGTTACCACAAGTGTGCATGGTCCTCTTCACATTGAGGGAGAGGCGGACCGGGTATTAAACCCATATATTAGCCAGATTTGACCTGGGCAGGACAGTGCTGCTCTGGGGTCTTAGGCTGGGAGGCTGGTGGTTAGAAAGCCTGAATTTAACTGCAGCTGGGTGAATCCCTACCTGTGTGAATGTTGGTGAAAGTGAAAACTTGGAGGGCTTTGCAGCTCGTCACAGCAACGTAGTGTGAGAGAGAGCCCAGGCTTCTGGGTCAGAGGGCTCAATGGTACCTCAGTTCCAGGTGGCACCCCTGGGGGAACCTGTCACAGTTGGTTCACTATTTGTTGTACACTCAGTATTTTTGCAGTTTTACACAATTCCATAATATGGGACAGATCTTTGGGTGGTATAAACTGCCATAGCTCCATCAACTTCTATTTAAATAAGTACAATGAAAGGACTGTTGACAGTGTTGCTGCCTTATTTCTATGTGTTGATGATATTTTCAGAAAGCCAATACATAAGTACTTTATGGGACAGGGGAAATTTTGGACCTGACATCATTGATGGTGGTTCTTAATTTACAAAAGGCCGAGATTTTTCTGTTGAATTTAAATAATTAAAAATGTTAAGAATATAAACAAGCTGTATTACTAATTTTGATTTCAAAATCAAGATAATTACTTCAACAAGAATTTGAACTGAAATTATTTAGATTCTGCTTTAATCCGCAAAATTATTATTTTAATTTTGATGTTAGTGAAATAGGTCTTGATTTAATTTTATACAGTACAAAAGGCTAGGTTTCAGTCTTAAACAGGGGGAGGACTACTGTCCCTCTTTAATACTTCCAGTAGCATTAATTCATACAGAGCACAGTAACAATGAGTATTTCACTGCAGCATACTGTATATTTCTGTAATTTCTAGGCCCAGATATTTCAGTCTTCACCGCAGACAGGGGAATTTAGCCCTTAGATTATGAAAAAAATTTGCAGACAGGATGCAAAAAACTGACTAACTTGTCATGGTTTTGTATGGATACCATTAAGCTCTGCATGCATATAACAATTGCAAAAACTCCTCACCTTCTCATCAGCTGCCACACCAATGCCAACGTCAGAGTTGCATTGCCATCATTTAGGTCCTGTCCAGCAATACCAACCAGGGAGAATTTGGCCTTTGTCTTCCCAATTTCCACTGCATAATTACAATTCTCAATCTAAAAATGAAATGTTTAAACTTTATAGATATGAAAAGTATTAATATCACATATAGGCTTAATAATATTTTGAGCAATCTTGTCCCAGTGTTACCCATGCTGAGACTGGGGACCATGTAAGGTCCGTTAACTCTTTCAGAACTACTTTTAAGTCATTATACTGCTGCACCATTTTTGAAGATCAAAATACAAATATATAAGATTCCCGTGACAATCTTATTCCCAGCTGAATGAATGAAAACCATAGGTGCTGGAACTAGGGGTGCAGGGGGTGCTGCAGCACCCCATGGCTTGAAGGGGTTTCCATTGTATACAGGGTTTACACTTTGGTTCAATGGCTCTCAGCACCCCCACTATAAAAATTGTTCCAGCACCCCGATGAACATTACATTTGCATTCTCTGTCTGACAGAGCTGAGCACATGGAGTCAAAGTGACACCTGGTGTAAGCCGTTGCATCTCCACTGAAGTCAATGAAGTTGCACTTGCATACATCAAGGCTGAGTTTGGATCATAGAAAAAATAAGGAAAAGACAGACCCAGGCTTAGGAACTTGGAGAAGGGTTATGGAATTCATTGTAAAATGTAAGATCCTAATGATAGGTGCTGAGATTCTAAAATATAAAAGAAATGCTTCCGTTATAAATTAATCTAAGTGAATGTATCCTGTGTTGTAATCTAAAACTGCCAATGTACATGTAAAAGAGGAGTTCTCATTTCACCATACTCCAATCATAATGGTCTTTTCTGCCTTAAAAATCTATGAATCTGAATCCTAAACAATCAGAGTGAGTCTTTTTTATATTTAACATACAAGATCTTTACAGAATTGTTTAAATAACAGCTAATCAATACACTTGTCTCCATTTTTGGCATTGCCATAATCATACAACTGACCAAAAAACTTAGATTTTGCAAGGTCTGTACAAACTCAAACAGCCTGATGTAAAATTGCACTGTGAGGGAGCATCCCACACATTAACCCACTCTTCAAATATCTAGGTCCTGATTTTTTACTTTTCACAAGGATTCTAATGTGAACAAATATTAGTTTCTGAAGTAACTCAAGTGTACCACACTGAGCAGAACTCATACAGCATAGACTAGCATTAATAAATTAAATGAATTTTCCCAGCTTCTCATACTACCAAAAAGTGGTGTGTGTAAAAACCAACAAGATACATATAGCACAAATACTCCTTTTTCCTTGGGAAAATACCCTGTGGTACTTTTAAGCAGGATTGTCCCAGTAAAACTGAAACATATGGCCAACTTAACTAAGAGCTAACAGTCCAGGGACACAAGCTCACACAATTCAAGATGATACAATACAATGCACTAGTAGGTGTCCATTATAACTGAATGCACCACAGAATATTTACTGACTTTTTTCATGTTACCACCAAGTGCAGGATACGGAGGTTTGTTAACATGGTTCCATTCTACTGGCACACGAATCATTTCATACAGCTGGAAGATCACTAAAGCGTCAGCAAGGTCACTAAATCAAAGCAGCAGAAAAAGAATTGAGAGTGCTTTTTAAGTATATTAACAAGAATATGAGACCCCTGAAAATGAACAGATGAGAGAGTGCAAAAAAGAAATTCCACTCACATAAATAACAAAACAAAACCCTGCACCAGTCTTTGAACAGGTTTCTCCACATTTAAACCTTTCATTGGTTGATCCCTCCCATAAGTTAAATTAATTTCACAGTTTTGTTATTCTCACAACTCTCACTGAATAGGTAGGACCACTGACTGTCCCTAGATATTGAATTTATAGCTGGTATAGGAAAGCAACCACTAATAGTTAAGGTTGCCAAACAGTTGCCATTAAAATCCTCCATTTTGAGTTGTTCAGACCTTTCTGAAACATTCAAGGCTGAAATTCTCCATGCTTGGTTTCTGTCCATAGGTGAACATAATTAGAAAGATGAAGCAAAAACAGTGTCTCAGCCTTTGAGTAAGAAGAGAGTTAAGAAAACTATTATTTTCCCAATTATAAGTAGCATTCCTATTTTTTTAAACAGACCTACATTTGGAAATTAGTCATTAGTTGTAGGTGTTGTCCATTTTAAAACAATCTATACTATAGACAACCTCACTTTATATGAGTTATAAAACAAAATGGGCCAATGAATCCTAGCAGCATGAACACATGGAATCAGGTTTTACCAACAACATTTAAACATATACACATCATTGTTGCTCCCTATATTACTTTTTCAAATTGCTTGGATATGATCTAACTGCCTGCGCAGCACAATTTCAAAAATGATGAGAAATGTTGGAAAAGTAAGTGGATTTAAGTTTTTTAATCCCCTATGTATTTGAAGATTTCCTGAGTACAAAAGTTCCTATTTAAACTCATTTAAGCTAGTAATAGAATAAACATTAAAATGTTCACTATAGTTAGTCTCTGTGAGACATAGCAGAGGGAGGAAATCCTTGTCAGTGTTAAGTATACCTTCCAAGATTTGGTTCTTTTAGGTGAATGTGAAGGTTTAGCAAATCAGCTTAGATGCAACAGAGTATGAAAAAGCATAAGCAGCTCTTAACTATTTGAAGGAAGCCCGCAATACCTTTTCTAGTTAGCTTGCAGATATTACTGTGAAATGAGTGGAGGTTAGCCCCGTGAGCCTACCATGATCACACCAACTGCAACTCCTCCTAGTCTACTATGTCAGTATCTATATTTTCCCAGTTAGTTCAGAAAGGATCTTAATTGCCTACATCACTTACTGAAACAATGAATAATAATATTTTGCACTTTCTAGTTTCTTTCATCCAAGGATCTCAGAAGTCTTTTATAAACCTTAAATCTCACCAAAATCCCTTGAGATAGTTTAAATATTATTATATCCTTTTTACAGATGAATAAATGGAGGCACACAAAGTGTTTGTCTATGGTAGGCTTTTTTGCCCAGGACTTCCTCCTGGAGCTACTACCTATACAGATTCACTGGAGGTAACAGTAATAGAAGATCGGAGGCGCTGGAAACAACAACTCTTTTAATCATCATGTCATATAGTATAGTCATCCACCCCACAACAGCTGCTTATGCTATGGAACCAGAGAAAAGTGACAGAGTTGGATGTAAATTTCCTGACATAGTTGACATTTACTTTTATCATTTAATAGTTAACACTAATTCTCATAACATGTTTTGCTTGTTGCACAAACAGAAATACCATTGTATAGTATGAAACCCTTTTCTCTCAGAACAATTAACACTTACCTACTCTTAATTCCTGACATTCCATATCAGGTTCTGGGTAACACCTAAACCAAATGTTTTAGACTAGCCAATGCCCTACTTGCAAAACTCACTGCAGTAGGCTCAGTACTTGATTTTTGCTTTTTAAAAAAATATTAAGTAATGCTGTTTTCTATTATTTATAGTTCTCTTGGAAATGCAGCTTCACTTTCTGGATATTGTGTTTGTGGGGTTTTCCAGTGAGACATAAATATCTATTTAATTGCATCTAAAAGAGCTAATGACTAAATCAATAACTAAATAAAAATTAGAACTCAAAGTTTTACCTGTACAAGTGGTTAATATATGGGTTTACACCCAGAGAATTCATCCAGTTCCGGAATGTCGTCTCTTCCTTACTTTCTCCTATAGCAATAGATGTAATCCATATTAATGACTTGGAGAAGATGTCTTAAGAGGCCAGGTTTAAATCATTTATACACATACAACACCAAAAGTTATTCTAAATAGTTCCTATGGTACAATTTTTTTCTTGAAAATGAGTGTATCTTTTCTATAGGAATAATCTCTGTTGGCCAAGGGATTGAGAAAGTCCTGACACACTCAAGATCTCTGGATTCTAGACACAAGGCCAGACACATCACAGGGAAGACTATGAAAATATATTTTTCTATAAAAATGTTTTTCCATACAATACAATATCAGACATATTATTGGTTTGTATTTTAGACATTTAAGATTTGTATTGTGGAGCAAGTGCTGAGGAGTAATAGCAATGTTAATGATCAAGTGAAATCCAACAGAAGATAGTTTGGTTGATACTGTGATAAACAGCATGTTTAAATCTGTTTTAAGTTGCATCTGTCTGTCAAAGGTATTTCTAGAGCACCTATTGTCATGGTATCTTAATTCCTTAAAGACAGTACAACTTCTGTCCTCTCTGCAGAGAGCCCCAATATTTGCTGCTTCTATATACAGTACAGTAACTCCTCACTTAACATTGTAGTTATTTTCCTGTGGTGGGGTAGTCACCCCACCGCCTGAGAAAAGGGCTGGAACAGGCCTTTTAAGGCTGTGCAGACCAGCAGCCAATCAATAAAGGCCTGTGGAGGGCCGATCAGGGAAAGGAAGAGGCAGCTAATCAGGGCTGGGCGAGGCTCTATATAAAGGTGGCCTAGCAGAGAAGAAGGCAGTTTCTCCCTGACTAGTGAAGGAGAAGGACAGGCTCCTGAAGCAAGGAGTTAACACCTTGGACAGAGCACTGCTGGGCAGGCTTGGGGGAGCAGGAGAGGGAGGGCTCCAGCCCTGTTACCTGCTAGGCGGCAGACCCTGCTACAAAGGGCTAAGAAGGTGCACAAGGCCATAGGGGAAGTAGCCCAGGGAAGAATAGGTGGACAAGAGGGGAACAAAGGAGGGCAGAAAGAGGCTTCTGCTAGAGGGTCCCTGGGTTGGGACCCAGAGTAGCAGGTGGGCCTGGGTCCCCCGCCTTCCCCTGCACCTGGCTATGGAAGACAGTGGCCAACATGGACTGCAACTTGCCCCTGAGCTAAGGGGCTAGACTTTGGGTTCTGGTTGGCCATTGAGGCAGGAGCTAGTCCCAAATACTGCTGTTAATGCCCCCCCTCTTGGAAGGGGGTGAGTCTGGAGTAGGGGGTGCTGCTGGAGGGCAGTGTCCTGAAGTGGACACTGCCAAGCAGGGAGCAATGTGGGTCCCAGGGCAGCAGAACAGACAACGGGCAAGACACCACGCACTGAGGATGCTCTGCAGCAGACAGAGCTAATTCCTGGAACAACCAGTGGGAGGCGCCAGTGGTGGTGAGTCTTGACCCCATCACAGTTCCTGAAAAATGCAACTTTAAGCAAAATGATGTTAAGCGAATCCAATTTCCCCATAAGAATTAATGTAAATAGGGAGGGTTAGTTTCCAGGGAAACTTTTTTGTTGGACAAAAGAGAGGTGTTTATATATATACACACACAGTATAAGTTTTAAACAATTTAATACTGTACCCAGCGCAGATGATTGTGAAGCTTGATTGTGATGGTGGAGTCAGAGGGTGGGATATTTCCCAGGGAATGCCTTACTGCTAAATGATGAACTAACAATTGGCTGAGCCCTCAAGGGGTTAACTCGTTGTTAATGTAGCCTCACACTCTACAAGGCAGCAGGAATGGAGGGAGGGAAGACAACATGGCAGACAGATGCACACAATGTGTGTGTGAGAGAGAGATGCGCATTTCCCCTTTAAGTACTGGACACCACTCTTAAGTACACTGCCTTGTTAAGTTAATCAGCAAGCTGAGACCGTAGCAGCTGCTGCCAGGAAGCTCCCTCTGTCCGTAGCCCTGTCGTGTGTCCCCCCTGCTCTATGGAGATGGAGTAACCGGGAGCAGGGGGACACCCTGATATTAGTCCCCCTCACCTCCCCCTCCCCAGCAAGCAGGAGGCTTGGGGAGCAGCTCCAAGGCAGAGGGCAGGAGCAGCACGTGGCAGTAGGGGAGGGACAGCTGAACTACAGGCAATTGATAGCCTGCTGGGCAGCTGCTGCACAGGGAACTTAGGGGAGCGGGGAGCTGATGGGGGGGGGGGGAGGGGCTTCTGGCCCACCCTGGTTCCAAGCCCCCACCAGCTAGCTGCAATGGACAAAGCAGGTGGCTGCCAAACAACCTTAAAGTTGTGCAATGCTCCCTTATAAACGAGCATGTTCCCTAATTGATCAACAATGTAACAACATTAACCGGGACAACTTTAAGTGAGGAGTTACTGTATTTCCCCAGCAGGAGCTCAAAGCACTGGGGACATGATCCTTGCCCTTGAGAGACTTTTCCAGTGCAATAGACCTCACTTTTTCAGTTTGCATGGCTACAGACTTAATATGACAGCATTGCATTGGTGAAGATGTCTTCCCAACCAAGAGGGCTAGATCCTTCTTGCAGTTTTAAATGGCAACTTTGCTTCTGGGGAATCCAGAAAATTCTGTGGAAAGACAAATCTGCGCTTTCCACAGATTTGAATTGTCCTCATTTACCTTGATGACTAGTACCTAGTCATCATTAAGGCTGCTTTCCCACTCTGACAGAATGATTTACCAGTCTACTGTTTTTCCCTGCTACTTGTGGAGCTACCCTTCCCATGTGCACTCTTTTATTTCCCTACTTCCTCTCTCATTAATCCTTGTTTATTGACCAGGAAGTACCTGGTATTCAATACTTTTCCTTGTGTACCTTTTCATTAAACATCTGTTACACTACTGCTGATATAATACAGCACATGCCATTTGCTTTTCAATAAATAGCACATTTAAGAAATAACAAACACCTATGTGCCTGGAAAATACTTATTATTCTATTAGGATGATCGACAGTACACAAGTTAGAGCTTTTTCCCCCCACTCAGGGATGTTTTTATTTAAGAGAGATTAACTATTAAACAAACAAAAAGCAAATCAAAGCTTTGTTCAGATGCTGCTGCGTTCAAGTTCTGTGACTCGGGATAGTTCATGTTACTGAGTTTGTTCAAACTGGGTTAAACAACAGCAGAAGAATCTCATTTGGTCTTGTAATTAGAGCTGGACGGAGGACAATTCCATTTTGAAACAACATTAGAGGTTTTGAAATTTTTTTTCATTCTCCATTGGAACAAATTCAACACCTTTCAGATGTTTTTTTGCAAAATGGAATTGTGTCAAAATGACCATCAGATTAGAAAGGTCAGGTTTTTTTATTTAGGTGTTTCTCCAGTCAACAGTGTCAAGAGAGCCCCAGATCTCAGAAACCTGTCCATTAAAACATCAAAAATGATACATCTCTGTGAAATGTGTCAGCTTTGATGATACAACGTATTCCGACAAAGTATGTTTAGTCAAAAATGTTCTAACCGGCTCGAATTGTAATTAGTATTGGGATCAATTTTAGGCACATGGGAAATTTACAAGACTCTCATTCTACAGCATATTTTTTAAATTTCGGGGGCTTTCAGTCATGTGTAATTCAGTATTCCTGGTTTCACTTTCAAACTTATGGTTACTAACAAAAACCTACCCCAAAAAAAGAAGCAATTATTAATAAATGTGTGCTAAAACAAAATGGAAACTATTTTAACACTCAACCCATTCCCTGCATTTCTGTCATCATTTCTTGTCAATTTCATAGTTGAAGGAATAGGTGGGAGGCTGAATGATGCCAAAAAGATGCCAGCTTAGGTCTAAACAATTTGATCATACAACAGGACATTTATTTACAACTTTCCAATATTTTTCTGTTAAAAAAGCTCAAAACTAGAAAGACTACATATTAAGAACATAAGAATGGCCATCCTGAGTCAGACCAATCGTCTATCTAGCCCAGTATCCTGTCTTCCGACAGGGGCCAATGCCAGGTGCTTCAGAGGGAATGAACACAACAGGCAATCATCAAGTGATCCACCCCCTGTCATCCACTCCCAGCTTCTGGCAAGCTGACAAGTACTAATTTAAGGAGAATAGAAATGATATATTCTGGACTTAAATCCCTTTTTGGATTAGTGGAGATTTTAAGACTTACCGATCTCTTGGTTAGTTTGGGGTAACTAATCAATTCCTGACTGAAATGTAGGACATTGGTCCATTCCCAAGACACAAGTCAAATGCTTCCAGGAAAACATACTAAGGAAACATAGATACTAAAGGAAATATTGAGCAATTCCACTCACACTGAGAATCTTAAAGAGCATGCTGAACACTGTCAAAAGAATCCAAACCAGACAAATAGGAGCAATAGCGTGCAAGTTGGAAAGTGCAGTTCTGACTAGTAGGAATTCAGGAACTAAAAATAGCTTACTATATTTAATATGCCACTCTAAAAAAGATCCTTTATGATGCATCACCTAAGAATTCTTAAGTTTTCCAGATGGCTGAAAATTGACCAGCTGTTTTTCCATTTCCTTGTTAAAAAAAATACCTTGTGAACAACTGTAGGGGCATATGTTCTGCTACATGGTGCAAAAGAAAGTCAAATCATGGAAAATCCACAGAAATGGGGCATGGAGCCATCCAGAGGAGAAAGATGGCCATGAGGTAGCTTCCGTCATATCACATTGCCACTTCTCTCCTCTCTGACAGCATTGTACTACTCAGCTGAGTGAGGAGTAGCCAGGAGGATGGTCATAGGTGTCCAAGGAATAGCTATTTAGCATGGTACAGTTCTCTCTCTCAGTGCAGCAGAACTTTTGGTGCAATTTGCATCATAAGTTACTATTGCCCTGAGCAGAAATAATTTCCCCTCTGTGGCTTTAACAGCCCATGGAAGGAGTATGAGCTGCCAGTTGGCCAGGCAGTGACAGCACAGCAGAGACAAAAGGCATACTGGGGGGAACATGGATAGGCCATGTTTCATTGGACAGAGATTTTTAGGACTCAGCCTTCTATGAGAAATGAAAGCCCTGCCCCCAGTTGTTTTACTTTCCTGACAGATCCCACTCCCAGAGGGCACGATGCAAAAGAGCAGTAGCCTAATAAAGTCCATGCAACTATGGGGGTCAGTACTTTTCTTCTGTGCAGTTTTATATGGGAAGGGGAGCATCTTGAAAGGGCCTGTCCTTTGTCCCTATACATGCAGATCACCACAGAGATTAAGCATTATCCAGTACATTGAAAGGAAGACCGAATTAATGCTCAGCCAGCTTTCATTAACT
This sequence comes from Lepidochelys kempii, assembly GCF_965140285.1. Classification (NCBI taxonomy): domain Eukaryota; kingdom Metazoa; phylum Chordata; order Testudines; family Cheloniidae; genus Lepidochelys; species Lepidochelys kempii. Next base: position 32,279,540 of record NC_136388.1, read on the forward strand.
TAAACTCAAACAACACAGGAAAGGACAGGGATGACTACACTCTGCTCTTTTAGGGCAGAAATAATGGAAAATATTGGGAAAATATGGGAAAATAATGGGAAAAAAACTAGGGGGAAATAATCACTAGTAGGAAGGGGAGGAATTTAAAGCAGGAAAATGAAGCCTTTCCTGAAGTATAGTTGAAGTTTCAACCACCCTCCAGCCAACTTTTCCTAGGCTTTAGATCCTGGATCTTGGAAGGGTCCCACTGTGTGGGTAATACCCACACAATTCTGTTGAAATTCCACAGAAAGAAGCTAGATGGCATTTGTATTGAATTGAGGAAGTCTTGCCCCCATGTTATAAATGCATTATGTTGTATCTGGGTTTTTCATGATTGTGACGGCATATTAAAACAAAGACAGCAGTGTAAGAACAATACAAAACCAACCAGGAGAAAAGTGGTTATAGTAATAGAAAAATCAAAAAGGTTTCAGGACAAATACATTTATGGAGTATAGAAAAGTACTTAATACAGTACCTACATTAGGAGGGGTCAAATCTGCATTTCATGAAGCAAAATAGGAAAGTGTTATAAATTATGAGTCAGATTATGACAGCCATCAATGACAAAACTATAAAGAAATGAGTGTTTTATCTTTTATATAACAATGCCGGGAGAAAAACAATACTGGTGTGAATGATGCTCATACTACAGTATTCAAGGGAAAATGAAGATCAGAACAAAACACTACCAATAACACCTTGTATTTGAAATATAGTTATTTTGATTATGCAAATTTATGTGACTGCATAGTTTTATTATAGAAAGGGGAGAAGAGAGAGTTGATCATTGCCATGATATAAATAACAGCATTAGGATTCTCTACAACTCTATAATCATTTTAGAGATGAAAAGTGTCAGGCAACTTTAACTCACATTACAAGACCTTGTATTCAGTTACTTATAATTTTTCCAAATTTTAACTGGTAAGGCTGAAATTTTCCATGCCAGATCTTTGGCTTGATCTAAATATTTTTGTAAAGTTTCAACAAAATGATTCAACTATTTCTGAGCATGAGGTTAGAGAAAATGTTTGTCCATGTTAAAGTTGATACAAACCATTTCAGTGAGAGAAGCTCTAGCATCTTCATGCTTTGGTACAGAGACTTGAAATTTGGCAGAGGTGTTACATTAGCATGAGGGATGTGCCTTGTGCCATCCATGCAAAAATCCACCTGAATGTGGCCAAGTTTTGAGTCTCTGAAAACTACAACTCATTCAAGGTTTGTTAAAGTTTGGCAGCATTACTCTCTGAAGATTCTGACTGCATTGAGCATATTCCATCTCCACAAAGCTCCTACATGCCAACTGCACTGAGCATGTGCCCTCCCTATGGAATGACTAAGCATGCTGCATCTCAAGTCTTGAGGGAAAGAGTAGGACTTCTCCTGCAAATGTTCCTTCTGGGTGTCAAGGATAGCTGTGGTGCCAGACACTAAAACTGAGAAGAGGGAGACTGTATCTTTTATGCTCTCAGTGCCCCCATGGTTGCCCGCCGGACAGCCTGGAGGAGAAGAAAGCAGCAACCTGACATGCTGGAATGCAGTGCGTGAGAAGTGGGGAGAAACACAAAGAGGCAACCGGAGACAGAGGGGCAGAATGACAAATCCAGATTGTGGGAGATAGGAGAAATGAGGGTCAGGGACAGGCTAGGCATGATGGGAGCAGAAAGGAACAAGAACTTGTAGTGGGAAAACAGGAGCAGAGAGAGGGATAGAGGGACAGTCTGGAGGAGATAGGGCAGAAGGGTCTCTAATCACTAGAGTGCACTCCCCTTCAGAACCAGGAATAGAACTCAGTATTCTGGAGCCTCAGTGTTCTTCTGCTGTGAGCAAATACTTTTGCTACTTTTGTATATAATTATATACAATATTAGAGATGGACCTGAATTCACACATCCCCAAACTTTGGGGGAGTATGGATACAAAATCCAGCCTCAAATGTCCCAGTTGATACCTATCACTATAATGGACTAAATCAAAACCTCAGATCTTGACATCCTCACTCTATGGGTCTGGATCTGAATTCTGTAGCTTTGGGCCATTTAATATACACGTTAATCTCAGAAATTAGGAAGTAGCCTGCTGCCTATAACAATATAAAATTGATGTATAGCAGAATGCGGTTTTATATTGGTGGGCTTCATATCCCGTTATAGACAGTGGCAGGGATGGGGAGAAGCCTTATATGACCAACCTATAGGCAAAATTCATTACTCAGTTCTATTCACTACTGATTTAAACTATACCTGAGATCCATATTCTTGTTCACATTTACATGTAATTCATGTTAAATAAATTTCTTAATCAAGTGGCACTTTGGGCCTGGGCGGCAGGAGGAGCCCCTCTCTGGGGAGGCGAGCCCCTCTCTGGGGAGGCTAGCCCCCAGTTCTGCCCCTTCTGCCCACGCCCTCTCCACGGCCAGAACCTCACGACCCCCTGCCCGACCCCCTGCCCCACCCCATGCAGCCAGAGCCACTAGCCCCTCCCCCCAGCTGCAGGAGCTCCCTCCCACCGCAGGAGCCCCAAGCCCTCCCGCACCTGCCTGGAGGAGCCCTGGGCCAGCCACAGCCTGGAGTGACCCCCTCTTGTCTAGACGAGCCATAGGCCAGCTGCAGTTCAGAGCACTTGTCCTGCCCGCCGCCCAGAGGAGCCCCAGCCGGGCTGGCTGAAGCCCCGAGCGGAGGAGCCCCACAGGACTGGCCAAAGCCCCGAGCCCCCCGCCGCCCCCTCACACACCTGCCTGGAGGAGCCCTGGGCCAGCCGCAGCCCAGAGCCTCCCCTGCCCCCGCCCCCGCTTCCCCACGGCGCCTAGCGGAGGAACCCTGGCAGGACTGGCCAAAGCCCCAGGCGGAGCCTCCCCTGCCTAGAGGAGCCCCGACTGGGCTGGCCAAAGTGCCGAGCCAAGCCTCCCCCGCCCAGAGGAGCCCAGCGCTGGTTGCAGCCACGCCGTGCTCCCCTCCGCAGACCCTACCCACCCACCGTCCAGGAGAAAAGTGTCTGTAGAAGATGCTTCTGATATGCTCCATGCAGCAGCAGGTCCGGGGTGGCTGAGGAGGGGATATGTGCTTCAGCCTCCCCAGAACCTGCATGGGGCATAATAAAGCAAAAACTTCACTGCCAAACCACACAACCAGGGGTCCAGCGACCACAGCAATGCCGGGGGAGGCAGTGCCTCCCCATGCCTATTAAATCTGCCACCCATGACTTTAGTCCTTATTTTGCTCTTGGATAGAAGCAACCATCTCCAATGGACTTTAACAGCAATTCTTGGCCCCTTTGTGTTTAAAAGTGCTGGAAAATTAAATGGAATTCTGTTTGTGATGTGAAGGGCCACTAGGACAAAAATTTTAGAATATGCTTGTCTTTACTCTACCCTGTTAAGAGAATAGTGCAGTTCTGCTACATCTATTACCCTGTTCCTAAAAGAAAGTCCTGATAATGTGCAATGAAATGTTCGTATAAAAAAACCCTGAGAGTGCAGTACAACACCAAGATACCAAGCACTTCTTGGCATGCAACCCAGGTAGTGGTATTGGCATAAACCATGGAGGAAGCCACATGCCCTCCTTCCCAACCAGAGTATAAACATCATGCTCATGGTAATCTCATAGGAAGGGGTGGGGGGGATCCTCAGGAACTCATGGGGGGGAAATTTTGTTCTCAGCAAATGAAGTGGCTGAAGGTTATTCAGGAATCAGGATTTATCTACAATACAGAGACTTTGCTGCTATAGCTATGCTGGTATAGAAATATCAGTAACAGCACCTAATGGAAAGGTGGCATATGCTGACAAAAGGAGTTTGCTGGCATAGCTATGCTACCTCCCCGAATGACATTAACTATGCTGACACAAGCATTCTTCTGTCAGAATTGTTGCATCTGCACCAGAGGAGATGCTGGCATAGCTAAATTGGCTGGGCAGGGCGTGGGATTGTTTCACGCTCCCAACCAACATAGCTATCCTAGAAACACTTAATAGTGTAGACCAAGCTTCAATCGGCCTTTTGTCAGGGCCAGCACCAGTGAGGGAAACTCCACATTCTGATATCTGGAATGAGGGAGGTTCCTACAACAAGCTAATACTTGAAAAACTAATTGTAGTTTTATATATTAGTGTTTACATAGGCACAATCATATGGGGACAATCCAGTCAGAAGACCTAACTTCTATGTGTTATGCACACTCTTTAATGTTCTTATTTCTCACTAGGACAGGTTGAAAGAGCTCACCTTCTAGTAAATTGAGATCATACATGGAACTGTCAGGCTTGTGCAGCGATGGGTATGTGTTAAATAGATTTGCAACAAAAGCCAAGTTAAGTTTAGGGTTGCCTGCAACTACATCAGCTGGAGTAACAAACTGTCTGCAGCCTAGTTTGTCTGCCTGCTGAAGCATATATTCAGCCCTCTTCAAGTCATTTTTCTCCTAGAAAAGAAAGTTAAAAAAAGAAAAAGAAAAAACATTTTTAATGAAGTTTGGCTTTTCAGGTTCTTTTTTGTTTCTCTGGACTCTCATCTTAATTGCATCATAATTAAAGATTAGGCGCAGCATACAATATGTGGATGTAGACCTTGTTCAGAATGAAGGTATTTTTGGGACCTTTTTCATAAGGTGACAATCTGTCATCCTTTTTTCTTCTAAAACATAATCAAACACTTGTTGAATCCTCTTAATTGCCATAAAGTTAGCGAACATAATCTAAAAAGAAAAGGAGTACTAGTGGCACCTTAGAGACTAACCAATTTATTGGAGCATAAGCTTTCGTGAGCTACAGCTCACTTCATCAGATGCATATCGTGGAAACTGAGCTGTAGCTCACGAAAGCTTATGCTCCAATAAATTGGTTAGTCTCTAAGGTGCCACTAGTACTCCTTTTCTTTTTGCGAATACAGACTAACACGGCTGCTACTCTGAAACCTGAACATAATCTGACAATCAAAAATCATGTCATCAATTAGCGAGCAGTTTGTGTAACTTGTAGAAGGGGTTTTTGTTTGTTTGCATTATTCATTTACCTAGAAGAATTCAGTCTACCCAACCCACATCATATGCAGCATGTAGATGTACATATAGTCCCAATAGTTACTGCTCATCTTTTGCTCAGATCACAGCCAATAAATATCCATGGCCATGTAGGCTGGGAAGCCATGGCTGCCACCCAAAATCCAAAAGAAAAAACAGGGGTCTCCATCGCAGAGCTTTGGCACAGGAATAGCTTGAGGGAGAAGAGAACTCCTATAAAGTGCTGTGTATTTTTGTGTCACTCGGTAGCTGATTTTTTTAATTCTTATTTTATTAATGGATTCATTCTTTTAATAGAAATCTTATAAAACTTGTTTTACAACTTAAAAAGAGATAAACTTAGACCAATTTATAATTGTTTATATACTATGGAAGTCCCTATAGCTGTACTGATGAGAACTGCTATCAGTCACTCTCTTCAACTTTGTGGTATTGATTACATATTGTGGCTGATGCTTTTCTACTATTCATCTTCCTTTTCTGGCTTGTCAGTTGGTGGTGTTTGCTAAAGTCTTTCATAATCTCATGTTTATGTCCAAAATTCTGGTTTTCTTACATTTAAACATGTAACCTGTTCGTTAGTTGTAATTACCAAAACTCTGTGATATTAAACTTTTCTCCTTTTTCCTCATATCTGTTATCATTAGTTTAATTATCTTAATTTTTAGTTCAACATTCACTGTTGTTGAAAGGATTTCTCCCTTCCTTAGTATTCAAAAAAGTTCTCAAATTGTCAGGTTTGGTGGTGGGTGATGACCCTTTTCCAGCAAACTTCAAAAAAGTTTCACCAGATTTCTAAATAGTTATCTTTTTCCTTCTCCCTTGAGGAACTCTGGCATGATTGATTTATTTTTCCGGTACTAGAATTTCCCCCACTTTTTTTGATACAAATCAGTAGTTCTAGGGGAGTCACTCTTCCTCAAAACCACCTTGCTATTGTAATTCTAGCAGCAGCAAGGAGATGAGTGATCAATAAGTTTATGGCTTTCATAAGACGCAGCGTTTACCAGGACAATTTACTAAAAATACTAAGGAGTTATTTGACAGCTGACACCCTGTTATCCCCTTATAGAGACTCCATCAGCTTTCCAAAATGTCTGATTTTTCATAACAAATAATGAAATCCCACTTTCTATATTCAGCAACTCAGAACTCTAGGTCAGCTTGTCATTTTCTGAGAGGAGTCACTATAACGCTGATATAGGAGTAAGCCCATTGTACTCAGCAATAGAGTTGGTCAAAATATGCGGGGAGGCATAGAAAAAAATTCAAATTTTTGGTAGAAATGAATATTGAAATTTTTCAGCAGAAAACAAATATTTTGGTTTTCAGACAAAATATTGCAGGGTTATGGTATTTATTTTTTAACAAAAAAATTTTTTGCACAGAAAACAAAGTTTTCATGAAAAATTTCATTTAGCCAAAAACCCAATTTTCTGTCAAACAGTTGCAATGGAAATTTTTCAACTAACCTTATTCAGCACCCTCAAGAGGAGAAATGTTTTGACCCTCAGCTGGGTTAAGGCTCAACGGAAGGGTTCTGCACACTCCTGCCCCTTTGCTGTTGTGGCCTGAAGTTTCCCACACCCTCCATCATTGCTGATGAATGGAAGGGAACCTTCCTACCTCTGAATGCCATCCGATTTGAAGAAGCAACATGAGAATACAAGTCTTCATTCTTTTTCCCAGGCTGAGTTCCAGAACACAACTGGGCAACCCAGTTAGAATTCTTCAGCTGGGGAAGAGAATAGAACCCAAGAATAGGATGCTAAGATGACATCTATATTTGGGAGACCTGACTGCAAAATAGTTTTCCCTGACACAGTTCCACCTTGTAAGGTAGAAGGCACTGTGACAGATATTGCAACCTCAGGCAATCTCTTGGACTATGTTGTATTAAGTTTATGAATAGTTTATGTATCACTGTAGGCCAGGGATTGCATGCAATTCGGGGGGGAGGGCAATCGGGAGGGAGGAGGAGAAGAGGGTTACCACCGCTCCTCCAGGAACTAGAAATAGTGGGGGTCCTGATGCACAGACATGCCCAGGCAGATATATTACCCCGGTGTCTGACCATCTTCTCAGTATTTCACTGCAGGGTGTTGTGTGTGATGGTTATTAGATGTTTGTACAGGACAGTCTATTAGTTATGTAACATCTAGGATATTGCATTCCAAAACTGCAGGAAGTGAAATTTGTGGGGGAGGGTCAGAGCTGACTCAATCAGCATTGAGAACAATTGACATCCATGGAGCCAGCCCCGTGTTTACTGTCTGGATCAGATGCAGTCTTGAGCATTTACAAAGATAAAAGAACTCCAGTAAAAGTCTCTGAACCCCTGGGTCTAGGAGACCATAGTCTGGAACTGTTTAAGAGAAGAAGAAAAGGCACATGATGCTATCCATTCCGAAGGAGACACTCTGCCAGTGGGAGTGTCTCATGAAAGGTGAATCCCAGCTTTTTCTGGATTGGACAAGTGCCGTACAGATTCATCGTTGGGTGAGAAATACTTTATTAGACAGGAAAGTAACTTATTAAGAAGGACAGGCTACAGATTGCATTTTATGGTTTTCTTTTAAATGTAAACCTCTGATTCCAAGCCCTTATACTTTCTTTTATTAGAAACTGTATCTCAAGCTCTGTTAAATAAACAAGTTTGTTTTTACTATGGACTCATCTAAGTGCCTTGTGCTAAAGAGGCTGTTGAACTGAGGTGAAACCAGTGAACTGGGGTGCACTGCTTCCATGGAGGCGGCGGATCGGTGTACATTGCTGGTGCCCAGCACATAAGGGACTGGGCGCTTGAGTGTAACACAGTGTGTAAATTGTTAGTCTGCACTGGGAAAGAGTAGGAGTGGAGCGCTTGTGTTGCCAGCAGCCAGTAATTGGGGAGGTTTTCCCATGGCTGGCACAGCCAATCTCCTTCTTCATCCTGTGTGCAGGTGGTAGAAATTCCCACAGACAGCCTCAGTTAACCCTAAAAAGTGTCATAGGAGTGATTAAGGTGAATAACTTAGGTTGTAAATATCTCCGGAAAATTACCACTTCTGGTGAGACTTGCATATACTGGGTCACAGTAAGGTTTCCAGAGGCCAACAGGCAAAGGACTTTTGAAATAAAAAGGCTGGGTTTAAACTGACCCAGGACAAGGCCTTCTTTCTGATTCAGGAAATGGACAGGACCTTCTGTCCACAGGGGACCCCAACCTTGCAGAAGGGTTAGAAAAACTTTTGCTAACTAGACCCCCATAAGACTGGTGACTCCTGGTAAGCTTAGTGTGTGTTTAAATCTATTTATGGTTTTTATTATTTTTTCTCTGATCTTTTCCCTTCAGAATAAAGATGCTTGCTTAGAAGTTGCTGTGTGATAACTGGTAACTGCTGGCGATACACTATTCATAGACTTCAGAGAAAGCAAAGCACAGGCACTGGCCTTTAGGCAGACTAGCTTACTGGGGATATCACAGTGTAAGGCAGGGAGCTGTGCAGCCTTCAAATCCCCTGGTCAGAAAGAATGGGACAAGGGTCCCTGCTCAGACACAGGTGATGGCTGGAGACCTGAGATATAACTGAGCACTAAATGGACCATGTGGGCAGGAGGAAATACGGACACAGTTCCCCTGGAAACTGTGACAGGCACCTAATCATGTTTCAACATTATCCTGAAACTGTACCAATCCTGCAGAGTTCAAAGCTTTTTCATGGTTTCATTATGCTCCTGTCTGCACTACAAAATGGAACCATATTCTGGATGTAACCAAGTCCCTGGATATGTAGATGGGGTCTCTGTTAAATAGACATAGGTATCTTTTTGACCCTCAGGATACTTACATTAAATCCTGAAAGGTCAATGTTAATGGGAATTTCATCATCTTTGTCTCCTTTGAGTGCAATCTGATTCAGCAGGTGGTAGTAGGCTCTTGAATCCTAAAACAAACAATATAATAGTAGGGAATAAGCAAATATTTGCTCCTTTTAATATAGTATACTGCACTTAGGCTCTGATGCAAAGATCATTGAAGTCAATATGACTTGCACTGATTTCAGTGGATTTTGGATCAGGCCCTTAGTCAAGATCCACTTAATCAAGAAGGCCACTTCACTGAGACATTTCACATAGAATCAGTTTAGCCAAATGACATAGTGAATAGGAATGACTTCTGTTTAATCATGACAGAATAAAATTCTTCTTATTGGGAATGTACTAGCCAGTTCTAAGAGTTAAAATATATTTAAGGCAGATGTTAAATAGGAGTGAAATTCTAGCTCCAGTCTTTTGATACAAAAGTTACTAAATAAAGTTTTCATAAAAAGAAAATAAAAATGAAATGATGTGGATCTCATTTTTATGAGTCAGAACAATATTTTAGTTAAGTCTTTTCAAACAGCTTTTTTTTAAAATGGCCTTTTCTCTTAATAGGCCAATTAACTTGGACAATAGTTTGTGGACCAAGATGCCCCAGTTAAAAGGAGTCTATTTGTTTTATCATTCATTATATGTATTAGATACAATGTTCAATACATGTTTTTGCTTTCCCTGTTCCCTTACAAACAAAAAAGAAAGAGGGATAAACCTGTCTTTCTGATAAAAGCAGCAAATGTTAAAAATATTTAATACTTGTCCTGCATATTAAAGGTCATTTTGATTAGATTTGCACTCTTTCATTAAAAGAAAGCCAGTTAATTATTTTCTTTGTAAATAGTCTCTTCCCTAGTATTTCATAAAGAATACAGAGATAGCTACATAATTATCTTTAATGGTTATTCTGAAATTAGTGGAGGGAAGATGTCCATGGAATCCCCTCACTTATTACCCACAGGGAACACTTCCCTTCACTTTTAATTTTAAAAGTGCTGTTGTCTCTTATTGGACTTAATGCAGCACCAAGCACACTTTATACTGCCTGGCTGATACTAGAGAAAGGAGAAGGATACATCTACCAGCTGCCACAGTGGAGCCAGAGTGTGTTTCAACCCCATGAAGTCAGTGAATTGAATCCGCAGCAAGGCACTGGTATGCCTCCTTTGTTGCAGGATTGGTTGGGACCGTAACTGGGAGGGATTTTCCTTGGATTGTGGGGCCAATAAGCACACCAGATGTGTCTTCTTTGGGAGTGGTCTCTTGACACCCCAAGCTGTGGTGGAGGGACAATCACCTATTGTTACAGATGAGCCAGATGATGGCTGAAAGCCACATTCTCCTCCTCACAAGATAACAAAGGTAAGTGAGGCCTCATGGGAAGGGTTAAAGGGCAAGGTGTAAAGTTGTGGATGGGAGTGTGCGATTCATCCCAAACGGTTCTAATTACAATTAGGAATTTCTGGACTCCTGAATATGGGCTGCTATTTGGGCTATGTGGAAAGTGCTTCGTTTGGGTTGTGTATCCTTAGTTGATACACAGCATCAGCAACTAAACAATATAATCATGGGTGGTCAAAAGAATGCGCAGTGCTAGACACACTTGGTGAATATGTACCTATAAAAAGCAGATCACTAATTCTGGTCTCAATCTTTTGTTTTTAAAAATATTACATTTTGGCATGACTGTATTCACTTACTAGAGTGACAAATATATACCTTAATGTCTTCACTGAAGTTGTTGATTTTCTGCCATCCTGCATTGGCCAGATGATAGTTCACCCAACGTAGCAAGAGCTCTTCTGGGGAAAGTTTCAGTAGCTGCTCTAGTTCTTCCCCTTCATTTAGCAGAGCAATAAGAGCTAAAAGTGAATGTGAAAGAAAGCCGAATTATTGCTATCATGGTCACAAAACATTTAATCCCAAATTGCATACTTTATCACAACTGACACCAGAATAAGTATACTTTTATATGTACCTAGGAAGCCAGTGCCAATGGTTCCATCAAGGATGAGTAAAAGAAGATGTGCCTTAACTACAAGGGCCACACAGAAATTGATTAAATTATGTATTGATGAAAACATTAGTCATAAAGTGAAAGTATCAGCCCAATGTACTAACAGTAATTCTATGGTTTGAAAACAGCTGCATTAAATTAAATAGATAGCAGAAAGCTAGAAGCAGTAGAGGTAAGAGTTCTTTGAAAGATGGCCAGTGTAAAGTAGAATGATTTTAAGACAAAAGAAGTTAGAAGGACAGTATAATGTGAATTCAGGATATGGGACTGGCTGCAGTCTAAAAGTTTATGATAGTGGGGCACTGCAGAAGACAAACAGATGACAGGATGCCAAAGAAAATAATGCAAACACAACAAAGGTCAGTCAGATCTGGGACCAACGACCAACCAGATGGCAGGACTTCATATGTAGGGACATGACAGGGCTGGGCTTAAGGGAAGAACAAGTCCTGGACAGGAATGAAAGGTGAATTGAAAGGTGAATGAAAGCCGTATTGCTCCCGACGTCTGAAAAGTTGGAGGGAGGGAGAGAGAGAGCACCTGACATTACTTCCTTTCTTACCTTCATTTCTGGAGATCTCAATATCAGCAAAAAGACCAACTTTAATGATCTGCCACAAGAGACCTAATACCAAGTGTGGTTTTCCTTCTTTTAGATCTTGTGATCCAATGTTGACCACTGTACAGCCAATAGCTGATGCAGAATTCAGGGCAAGATTTAGATTTTCCTAATTGAAACATCAACATTAACTAAATTAGCCAGTCAGTTTGTTAGTTTTAAAATAGTAGTCACCACCTTTGTTTCTTCTGTGAGTTTCTAAAGTTACAAAAACCAGTGCATTAGATGAATACTCAGATTAGGTTTGGTAATTCACTAGAATGCAATACAAAATAGTAGCATTGCTCAAAACCTTGTCCCTCTCAGATTTTGGACGGCACTTCAGATTCTTAAATCTTGGGTTGAGTGCTGTAGCTCTTTTTAGAAATCTCACATTGGTACCTTCTTTGCATTTTGTCAAATCTGCTGTGAAAGAGTTTTTAAAACAAACATGTGCTGGGTCATCATCCGAGACTGCTATAACACGAAATATATGGCAGAATGCAGGTAAAACCCTGCAATACTAGTTACAAAAGTGCCATGCAAATGCCTAATCTCACATTGTAAATAAGAAGCAGGCAGCAGTATCTCCTGTAAATGTAAACAAATTTGTTTGTCTTAGCAATTGACTGAACAAGAAGTAGGACTTGTAGGCTCTAAAGTTTTACATTGTTTTGCTTTTGAGTGCAGTTATGTTAAAAAAAAAGTCTACGTTTGTAAGTTACACTTTCACAATAAAGAGAATACACTACAGTACTTGTATGAGGAACTGAAAAATACTATTTCTCTATCAGTTTTACACTGAAAATATTTGTAATTAATAATATAAAGTGAGCACTGTACACTTTGTATTCTGTGTTGTAATGGAAATCAATATATTTGAAAATGTAGAAATGTCCATAATATTTAATACATTTCAATTGGCTATTGTTTAACAGTGTGATTAATCACGATTAATTTTGAGTTACCTGTGATTAATTGACAGCCCTAGTTAAAAATTGATCCAGGCTCTCACCATCTCATGTCTAGATTATCGCAACTTTGTTTTTTCTGGCCTTGACAAAAGCAGTCATGCCTCACTTGTATCCATTCAGAATACTGCTCCAAAGATAATTCTCCTAGCCCATCCTTTGACCATCTCAACCCTCTCTTGAATGCCTCCTCTGGTTCCCCTTCCCTACTGCATCAAACATAAGCTTATTTTCTTCACTTTCAAGGCCCTTTTTGGCCAATCGCCACCCTACTTATCTCTCATTCACTATGGAACACTTGATGCTAGCCTCCGCATAAGCTCCCATAAAGCTACCTCATTATCCTCCAAACTCCTCCTAAAAACTCTCCTCTGCCATGATGCCTACAATTAAAATTGACAATGGTTAAGCTGCTAATACCAGTGCCTTTCATGCTGACCAATATTGTCTCCTTGTAGGTTTCCTTGTACTCCATCTGTCTGCATCCATTTGTCTCTTGTCTTATATTTAGGCTGTAAGCTGTCTGGGAGCAGGGGCCGTCTTTTGTCTGTTTGTACAGTGCCTAGCACAATGGAGTCCTGATCCATAGCTGTGGCTACTAGGTGCATGTTAATACTAAATAAACTAATTAATAATGAATCATGTCAGGGTGCTTCTTGTTTATCCAAAACACTATGTAAGCAATGTTTTGTCTGCATACTTACCTATGGTAGGTACTTATGTGGCCCTATCAGTCTAGTAACTGAACACTCGGTATGTAGTTCAGAAGTACAAAAAGGTGGTTTCAGACATTTTAAAAACATATTTAGTGCTAACTCTACCCCTACTTCAGAAACTACTGAAGATGGGCTTCCATAATGACTCCATCTTGGGGGGAAAAAAGATAACCACACAAAGAACAATTTACTTTGCTGATTATTTTCTATGGCTCATTTGCTCCAGTACTTTGCAATGCAGAGGAAAAACAAAAGCACAGAATTCACAAGAGAACTGAACAGTGGAGTACTCCTGGAGGGGAAATGTAACTGTGTGATACCTCTCCCTTACCACATAGGCACCTGCATCATGTAAGCTTCAGCAAGACCTTCAGAGACCTAGAAGAACCAGGAGAAGACACTGACTAATTAAGAGCCAGCAGGCCACTTAAGAAGGCTTGCTTGCAGCTGCTCAGGGGTAGTGCTGGGTGAGATTGAGATGGAGGAGGAGCTAGCCCAGAGAGCCCAGGCCTTATTTTCAAGCGCTGCAACTGAGTACTTGCCTTTGTGGTTTTATCTGTTTCTTTAAAGATGCAGACAGCCAAATTCTAAGCTTGTTGTTTCTATTTAATTTTTGAGAGACAGACAACCAGCTTATGGCATGGGCCGCCCTACTTCTAGCAGGTGGCCCAATTTAGGATTTAAGACAGGGAACATCAGCAATAGTATGTTTGGCACTGCAGAGAGTGCTAAGAAGCAGCCTCACTTGTGACCCCTGGAAAGGGGAAAGACCAGGAAAGTAGAGAAGGTAGGTAGCAGCCAATGAAAATATTAAAGATCTAGAAGCTGAAAGGAGAAAGGTCAGCTCTGCATTTCATCAAGGATCAGTGTCCTATGGATCTCCAGGAAAACACAAGCCCATGCAAGCAAACAATGCCACCAGGCTGTCTGACACCTTGAAATCCACACATAGGGCCTGATCTGCTCCCATTTCAATCTACAGCAAAATTGCCATTTAAACAAACCTATAGGAATAGCCTCCTGTAATATAATTAGGTTGTGCCAGAAAAGATGCCATACTTACAGAAATAGTGAAAGGAGTGAGCTTCTTTTTATTAATAGCTCTTTCATCAATTGTATCTGGTTTGGATAAATTAATCATTTTGCTGGGGAAGAAAAAGTCAGAATTTATTCCATCTCTCCAAACAATGGTACTTCAAACAAAACATTAGCATCACTTTTTTGTGGTAAATCTAAAAGTGTTGCTTCATATATTGAAAGCACCAAGGTAAATTCCTATTTTTCCCCTTCAAAAACAACTTCCAATAAAACTAGAAACCATAAAACCTACATGGAAATAAGAAAGTGGAGTAGTCAGATTTATGCTTAGGAGTCCAGCTCTGATTGTACTGCTAACAAAGTTCTCGGGAAGATTCAGACAACTGCAGAATTGAATATATTTATGTTGAGAGCCACTGTAACATGAGAGTGTAAATCTTACAGCTAACATATTATACTTCTGTAGTGCCTTCCATAGAAGGATCTCAAAGCCCTTTTCTATTAATTAATAATGAATTAGGCCCTCAGTACTCCTGTGACATGGGCAAATACCAGTTTTACTAATTCAGAAAACTGCAGCAGAGAGAAATTGGAAGACATCCTGCAAATCTGTAACAGAGTCAAGAGTAAAACTCAGATCTTCTGACTGCCAGTCCTGTGATTTAACCACTAGACAATGCTTTCTAATATTAGAAACTGCAGAGATCTAATTATTTGTTAATGAGCATGATGGGAGGTACAATGATCTAAGTTGTGAAGAGTCTGATTATTCCTGCTACGTGCATTGATCAAGATATAATTCCATTGGTTTAAAGTGGAAAACTCTCCAGCCAATCAGATTTATAACACACACACAGTTATGCAAAGCACATCATTTTTAAATAGGACTCTTTAAATAGGTTACACTTAAAATATATATTCACTAAAGAAGGATTTATAGGAAAAGGATTTTCCCCAATCCTATGACTTGTTAGAAGTATTGATTAAAGGTCAAACCCTGGTGTTATTGAAATCAACAGCAAAACTTTAATTGATTTCAATGTGATCAGGATTTGACCTTCAGAGAACAACTTTCTTATTCTTTCTTTAGTTCTTGACTTACCAAAGGAGGATGCCATCTGCAAGTGACTTAAAAAGACTGGCATCTGATGGATTCATGGGAAGGAGATGCTTACAGTCAGGGTCATCTTTAAGAGCTTTATTTACCCAGTTAACAAAAGCAACTTTTTCTTCCTCTGAAAAACAAAAAAAATTAAAGACTGAGTGATCTAAGAGCCAGGACACCATTAAAATCTACTATTATTATGGTGGACAAAATTATTGAACTGTCCATAGAATATCACAATGCTACTTGCCAAGCAGAGTAATAAGGATAAAAGTATTATTAAAACTTATTACAGGAGTTCAGTGTCTCTGTGATTATGTTAAAGAGGAGTGGAATTAGTATATATGAAATATGCCAGAGCTGAGCAGAGAGGACCTTGCTTAAATATGACAATAGACCAGTCTGCCCTCTACTCTGCCTTTTGGAAGCTGGCAGCACTTCTAAGAATTTGGTCTGAATTATTGTGTTATATTTAACCTTAGGAGATTTATGGCCTGTTCTTGTTTAAAACACTTTAAAAGAGAGACCCTTTCCCTTTTCATATCTAGGGGATGTGTACAGAACTCATTACTTGCATCTAAGAATGCTTATTAAGCCCATAAACAATCAAGCTACAATATCTGTATCTTCACTGGGTTTTCAGTTTCCATATAGTGGGTGCCTGCTCCTGAGAGCTGAGCAGATTTTGTCTGAGGCCTTGTCTATTCTACCATGAAAAGAAAAGGAGTACTTGTGGCACCTTAGAGACGAACCAATTTATTTGAGCATGAGCTTTTGTGAGCTACAGCTCACTTCATCGGATGCATACTGTGGAAATGGCAGAAGACATTATATACACAGAGACCATGAAACAATACCTCCTCCCACCCCACTCTCCTGCTGGTAATAGCTTATCTAAAGTGACCATCAAGTTGAGCCATTTCCAGCACAAATCCAGGTTTTCTCACCCTCCGCGCCCCCCCCCCACACACAAACTCACTCTCCTGCTAGTAATAGCCCATCCAAAGTGACCACTCTCCTTACAATGTGCATGATAATCAAGGTGGGCCATTTCCAGCATAAATCCAAGTTTAACCAGAACGTCGGGGGGGGGGGGGGAATAGAAAAAAACAAGGGGAAATAGGCTACCTTGCATAATGACTTAGCCACTCCCAGTCTCTATTTAAGCCTAAATTAATAGTATCCAATTTGCAAATGAATTCCAATTCAGCAGTTTCTCGCTGGAATCTGGATTTGAAGTTTTTTTGTTGTAAGATAGCGACCTTCATGTCTGTGATTGCGTGACCAGAGAGATTGAAGTAAGGTCGCTATCTTACAACAAAAAAACTTCAAATCCAGACTCCAGCGAGAAACTGCTGAATTGGAATTCATTTGCAAATTGGATACTATTAATTTAGGCTTAAATAGAGACTGGGAGTGGCTAAGTCATTATGCAAGGTAGCCTATTTCCCCTTGTTTTTTCCTACCCCCCCCCCAGACGTTCTGGTTAAACTTGGATTTATGCTGGAAATGGCCCACCTTGATTATCATGCACATTGTAAGGAGAGTGATCAGTTTGGATGAGCTATTGCCAGCAGGAGAGTGAGTTTGTGTGTGGGGGGGGTGAGAAAACCTGGATTTGTGCTGGAAATGCCCCCCCTTGATTATCATGCACATTGTAGGGAGAGTGGTCACTTTGGATGAGCTATTGCCAGCAGGAGAGTGAGTTTGTGTGTGTGGTTTTTGGAGGGGGGTGGCGGGGTGAGAAAACCTGGATTTGTGCTGGAAATGGCCCACCTTGATTATCATACACATTTTAAAGAGAGTGGTCACTTTGGATGGGCTATTACCAGCAGGCGAGTGAGTTTGTGCGGGGGGGGGGGGGGGCGGAGGGTGAGAAAACCTGGATTTGTGCTGGAAATGGCCCAACTTGATGGTCACTTTAGATAAGCTATTACCAGCAGGAGAGTGGGGTGGGAGGAGGTATTGTTTCATGGTCTCTTTGTATATAATGTCTTCTGCCGTTTCCACAGTATGCATCCGATGAAGTGAGCTGTAGCTCACGAAAGCTCATGCTCAAATAAATTGGTTAGTCTCTAAGGTGCCACAAGTACTCCTTTTCTTTTTGCGAATACAGACTAACACAGCTGTTACTCTGAAACCTGTTATTCTACCATGGTAAGTCAAACTAAGGTACACTACTCCAGCTACGTGAATAACATAGCCGAAGTCGACATAGCTTAGGGCAACTTACTGCGGTGTCTACACCATGCTGCGTCAATGGGAGATGCTCTCTCATCGACTTACTTTACTTCTCTCATTCCGGTGGAGTACCGGAGTCAACCAGAGAGCGCTCTGCAATCAATTTAACAGGTCTTCACTAGCCCTTTCTAAATTGACCCCTGCTGCATCTATCACAGCAGCGTTGATCCCCGGTAATTGTAGACATGGCCTGAGACAGTTTAAATATTTCTCCACAGCATTGGATATAAACAAAGGAGTTGATGCTATAAGAACAGTGCATACAGAGTACAGAGTTATCACATACAGAACTCTCAGCCAACACAAATTATCCATGTCCAATATGTAGAATCTTAATTGTGGTTCTAAATATCACAGGGAACTTTAAATTCAAAACTGCCACTTACTACCTACATTATGTAACTCCAAAAAATAATCTACTGTTTAAAGGCTCAATCCTGGAAGATGCGGCACATTCTAGCTCTGATCCAGCAGAGCAGTTAGGCAGATGCTTAGCTTCTGTCGTACCACTCTCGGGAATAAAGTTAAGCATGCACTTCAGTACTTGGGTGGATCAGGGCCAGTGCACTCAGGATCTTGCAAGATTGAGCCCTAAATGGAAACCATCAATCTAGAAACTAGTCAATTTTAAAAAAGAAAGCTAAAAATCCTTTCAGGTACCCTACCTGCCCCTGAGTTCCTCTCCCATTTTTTTTGTGATTTTTTTTTTTTACGATCACATTTTCCTACTTTTAAAAATGGTCTCTTTTGCATTTGCTGTGTGAGACACCCACACAAACAACAAGAAAACAAAACAACAGTAAACCAGAACCTATAGTTATATACAGAAAATGATAATTGTACACATCAGGTAAATAGGTGCACAATTAAAGATCTACACATGCAAACGCCTATTTACATGCACAAATGTTGGGTCTGCATGCACTAATAAATGCATATACACAAAACAGAGGCCCTTTGAACACTACGTCCTAGATGTCTGAAAAGTTCTGTTTTACAAAACCAGGAATGCAATGTCCTTAAGAACTGACATTTATCAGGACAAGAGTAATGCATTCAACTGTATTTTTTTCTGAATTACATTTTCATTCCATCATATAAAATGACACCAAAAACCAAATCATTGCTGATGGGGCCCTCCTCTTCCCAAGTAGAAAAGTACAGGTGCCTTGCTATCTGAACAGCTCCAGGTTCTTTTATATACTCATACAGTCCTACTTTGACATATATTGTCAGCGAGTTATTTGGCAACTCATGATAAATGAAGGCAAAGTGTTGATAAACAGAAGGATATTGACAAATTGCAGGGAGTCCAGAGAAGCACAACAGAAATGATCAGGATGATAACAGGGAAAGACTAAAAGAATTGAATAAAGTGCGTATATACAAAAAACTACTAAGCAGAGGACATAACAGTTTATAAATATCTAGCGAGTATAATAATCAAATAGAGAGGAATTTTTTACCATAGGTGAAGAAAGTATAACTAAAAATATTAGGACGAAATTAAGAAAGAAAATGTAGGTTGAATATTGAGGAAAGCTTCCTAAGTATTAAATTTATAGGCTGTGCAAAAATCTCCCCAAGGGAAGTGGTTGAAGTGCCATTGTTTGGTACATTTAGAACTAAACTGAACAAAGCTTTAGAAAAAACATACTGTAGTGAACAACCCTGCATTGGCAAGGAGACAGATTAGATCATCTAACAGGCTTTTCCCACCTCCAACATGTACTGTGCACTTTTTTTTTATTTTTGGTTCTGCACCATTGAAATGAAAATGTGCGTTCCCTTGTATACATCTCAACAGGAGTGTAAAAGAAAAAAAAAAACAGTTCACAGAATAGATTAACAAACCAAACACAAAACCTTAGTATAAAACATGCTACAAAAGGCTTTCTATTTTTAATTCTTTCTTCCTTGTAACCAGATTTCTCTTTCCACTTTCTGCTCTGGCAAAGAAATCTGACTTACCTTTGGGAGCAGCACAGAACTGTGACAAGCAAACTGAACAGTATAATCTCTACAAAACAGAGCCCTGGCATCTGCACTGCAGAGGTTCACCTTCTACTGGTTTGTTTCTGAGAATTTTTTTTTCCAATTATGTTTTTTCTTCTTTTTTTCTAGTGCTAAGGACAAGTGTTTTACCTGAATAAGAGTGCTGTGTCCCCTCACTGGAAAGTGGTGAAGTTCCTCCAATCGCTGTAATACCCTGTTTTTTGTTTATTGTTTTTCGGAATGATTTGCTAATATCTTTACTTTTCAATTCATGAATAACCTGGAATAGGACATAAAAGAAAGAGCATTTAATCAATTATCATTATCTTAGGGTGACTATTAAACTATCAACTCACCTAACTATTGAAATATTGGTAATTTTTTGACTCTCTTCTTTGATATAGTACAATATAAGGAGGTTATATTATATTATATTTATTATAAGAAGTCTGCTGGTTTTGTGAATAGCTAAGACTCTAGCATTACTAAACCATGTTTTAATCTCCAAATATTAGATTCACAACCCACAAATCTTTTCACAAATATTTTCATGTTTTGTTTATTTTAAACACTGTTTAAATCAAACAAAGACATTTTTGGGAAAAGAGATTTTTAATATTTCCCCACTCAGTTTGTCTTGCTTCTTATACTAGGATGTTATATGTCACTTACAGAGATGCATGTTATTAGGGAGATAGTTGGTACATCTCTCCATGCACAACAGTCACAAAATACTAACACAAACATTAAAATTATGACTAAACTTTCCACCAAAATAAGGAAATTGTCATATAAAACTGATACTCTGTACTGTATTTACCTGCTATGCCTAAGTGTTGTGAAGTTATGTGCTATGTGGGCTGCAATATTGATACACAAGTGTTTAACGGTTCAGTTATGAACCTAAGCAAATTAGAATTTCCAGTAGAAATGCCAACATACCCTAGCAAATTGTAACAAATTGCTTGTTTATTCATATAAACAGCTGCAATACTGTAGATTCAAAGCAAAAATTGCTTGCTTGCAAAAAATAATCAGTCTGAAGCTGTTTGATTCTCACAAATGAAGCACTCCAGCCACTGACCCATGTAAAAAATTATGGCTCCCCTGCGGATTAAAAATATGGCACAGTGATTCAGCGCAATAGTATAGGCATCTTGTATCACAAACAGGATTTAAAGGCTGGAATTTATAACAATCCAACTTTGTTTAAAGGAAGGGCTGAACTGACAGTTCTTGAAGGTGAGGGGCACAGACTGCTTCCTCTGAGGAGGCAGAAAAGGGCACTTATCACAACCAGCTCTGAGTTCTCACACCTTGCCCAAATTAAAGCCAGTAAAGGGGAGAAAGAAAGTTTGAAATATTATCTCATCTTATGAAAGATCCCAGCAGACACACATAGGGATACTTTATCCAGCACTGAAACAGGAGGAAAAACTACATTGTTATGTGAGTACAGTGACCTATATGACCAGAAGCAAATAATATTTTATCTAATTGAAACTGCAGAGAGATTTTAGAGTCTGAATGTGATTACAAAAGTTGGAATTTGGCAAGGACACCAAGTTAATGCGCTACTCTTATGAATAGTACCATAGGATCTTAAATGACTTAGAGATCAGGACCACAGTTTTACATCTCCTTTGAAATAATATGGTGCTTCTTTGTACTGGGCTGGAGCGTTCTTTGGGGTATGGTTCTATACTCTATTCCCAAAACTGGAACCCAAAGACCACAATGAGAGCTAGAGAGAACAGGTCATGCAGTGTAAAAATTGTATGCCATTTAAAATATTTATTTATATTCAGTAGTGCTTAGGCATTCCAGCCATTTTTAGGACCCCACTGGGCTGCGCACCGCAGAAACATCATACAGAAAGATGGTCCTTGCCCCAAAGAGTTTACAATCTAAATATAAGAAAAGAAATAACAGGTGGCTACAGACAGACAGGGAGCACAAGAAAACAGACAACACTAATCAGCATTATGTGGGCTGTGGCACCAGCATGCCAGCTGCTTCTCTGTTGTTATTTGTTAAAGCTTGCTCCTTTATGAAAAGGGTAGATGGAGACAGCAATTTCCCAGGATTATGCTAAAAACAGTTATTGAACTGGGGAAAAAAATAGAGATAAATGATTTTAGTATTCTTACAAAGCTTATTTTGGAGTGGCCAGTTGCTGCATAATAGTCAATCAACTGTCATGCTGTCATAACTATCCTCCCATTCACACATCAGTGAAGGTTTATAATTACTATATATGCTGCTCTTCAAATATTCTCCGGCAATTTAATTTAATTTTGCTACCCTACTCCATCATCTTAGAGATGCTGGGCACTTTGGAGAGTTCAATCTCCTATTAGGCAAGGTAACTGATCCTTCAAAGTTTATACAATACCTTGAATATGTAATATGTTAGAGAAGAACTAACACTGGGATTTTCAAAGGAACCCAAGGGAGTGAAGCACCCAATGCCTATTGAATTTCATGCTACACATTGTAAATCTCAAAGTGTTGGTTTTCTAGTGCCCTATGGGTAGTTGTGGTCCTTCAGAACACTGAACCCCAATGAGCAGTACTGGAGGAATGACTTTCCTATACCCTTGAATAAATATTGTGAAACGGTCCTTTCCTACCTCCATCCCTGTAGCATAATTAAATTGCATGCCTAGTGCATACTGTACACAGGACCTGGTGGTGTTTTCTGTATGGCAAACCTACACTATGTCACAAAATATGCTCTTTAAAATCCAGTTTCATAATTATCTCATACTGCATGTATAGCCTTCTGGTACTAAATTCAAATAATTCTGTCTTAAAGGGTAGCCTGAGAGGACTGTCTTACTTACCGATACAAATTCTTCAAAGTCGATTTTCCCATCTTTGTTGCTATCTGTTACTGCTATAATTTTTTCTACAATCTCTCGCACTTTGTAGCCAGGCAAGGGAAGGCTTGCTTCTTTAAAAAGATCTTGAAGCTCATAATCACTGACATACCCACTATTGTCAATATCTGTAAAATGAAAACATTGTTTTTATTATTTTTTGCTTTAACACAAGTACCAAGCAACAATCAAGGGGAAGGAACATTTTAGCAGAGTGATGGTCTAAAATGATCAGAAAGTAAGAAATCAGATTACCAACTAGAAGCACAACATTCGTTTCAGAGAACGTACCATATATTACATATATTAATCACAAAGGAATACACATAGGTTAGATCCTCAGCTCGTGTAAATCACCATATGGTGAAATCAACAGACTACGCTGATTTACACCAGCTGAAGATCTGGTCCGTACAGTTTAAGTTGTTATTTGTATTGTGGTAGCACCTAGAGGCCAGGGCCAAATGTGCTATACACTTCTTAGGCACCTTCTTAAATTTTCAAGGTAAAGACACAGCAAGGTCCAGGGCCGTCCTTAGGCATAGGTAGCATATGCGGCTGCGTAGGACACCCAAAAATTTGGGGCACCCTTGGGTCTCAGTGTTCAGCCTCCAGCCTCTTCCTACCCCTGTTCTGACCCGTCCTGCAGGCTTCCACCACAGCTGGCTGCTGCAGCCTGGTGAGTCTTCCTCCAGAGGGGATCTAGTACAGTGGTTCTCAAAATGTGGTCTTCAGACCACCAGTGGTCCACGAGCTCCATTCAGGCGGTCCACAGATAGTTCCTTCTGAAGTGTGTGCCTCGGTGGCAGCACACAAGAGAATGAAGGGCCACGCACCTAATTAGTGGAGCCGCGCAGGCGTGACTCCACTAATTAGGTGCCGGGACCCTGGAGAAGACATGTAAGGTGAGGTGGTGGCCTTGGGGGGGATAAGGGATAGGTGGGAGGGGGCAGTGGAGTGAGAAGAGGGGGTGGGGGGAATTTGGGATGTGCAGGGCTGCGGCGGCCAGAGAAAGGCAACTTTCCCCAGCTCCAGGGCTGCGGATGCCGGGGGGAGACGGCCCTTCTTCCCAACCTCAGCTCTGTGGCTGCTGTGGCAGGGGAGAGACCCCCCTCCTTCCTAGCCCTAGCTTAGAGGATGCCACGGCAGGGGAGAAAGGGCACATCCTTTGCATTAGATAGGTAAGACTACTGATATTAAAATATGAGTTGTGTGCTTTTATTTATAGAGCAAAAAAAGTTAATTATTAAGTTTTTTTTTATACAGCGCTTTTATCGAAAGCACTTTACAATAGTTAGCTAATTGTACAAACAACATTTGGAAAGATCAGTAAATGGTCCGCCGAGACTCTAAGCAATTTTCAAGTGGTCCACGAAAAAAAAGCTTGAGAACCACTGATCTAGTACTTAAAAGTGACAGGTTTCAGAGTAGCAGCCGTGTTAGTCTGTATCCACAAAAAGAAAAGGAGTACTTGTGGCACCTTAGAGACTAACAAATTTATTTGAGCATAAGCTTTCGTGAGCTACAGCTCACTTCATCGGATGTATACTGTATGCATCCGATGAAGTGAGCTGTAGCTCACAAAAGCTTATGCTCAAATAAATTTGTTAGTCTCTAAGGTGCCACAAGTACTCCTTTTCTTTTTACTTACTGCCAGACCTATTAGCACAACATTGAAACTGTTAAAGAGCCATTTAACAGGCATTTACCAAACCCCAGGTATATAGTGTCAGTTTCTGAATTTACTGACAAAAACAGTTGTGCATTACTGTAATATTTACTCAGAACATGTTAGTCTACAGGACCTTAGTTTAAAATTTGCTTTAAAAATATTTCATTAGTGTGTTGCTGAAGATTATAAAATCACATCTCTAAAAAATCCTTCCATAGATGCACAATCTGAGTATTCATCTTTAGCCTTAAATACTTGGATCTTCAGACATATAGTTTTTTAAATAAATCCTTCAAAAGACCACCCTTATCTAAAATACACATGTGAGCCCAGGCTGCTGTTGGGCATAGGGACACCAGTTTAATAATACTGCATAGTGCTCCATAAATCCTAAGGACGGCCCTGGCAAGGTCACAAACTCTTATTAATAGCAAAAACCTTGCATTTTGACTAGTATAATTTATATCCTGAGACTATGCCAAAATCCTCTATCAGCTTCCAAATAGAGTGGATGGTCTGTTATTAATTCTCTTCTTACTTACAAGATGTCACTTGCATACAGTAATACCTGTAGTTTATGGCCTAAATTCAGACTTGATGCAAGCAGTTTCAAAGAGGTAGCAACTACTTGCACTAGGTCTGAATTTGGACCTCTGTATTTTGTCTCTTGCCCTATATCTGTTGTTTATTTCTAATGATGGTGGTGAGACTGGCCCCTGAAGAATAAATCCAATCTGGCCCATGTCTATTATATTAAAAATGACCTTGTTTAACCTGTTAGCTAGCTTTGTTGTGAGAGATCTGTACTGCTGCATTCTCTTGTCCTCCTGCTTCCAGTGGACACTATTACATGTTGGGAGTCCTTTTGAATATGCTATAACAAAGTACTGGAAGATTTTCTATGCAATGAAGGGTCTGACCTGGTTTCACCAGGCATTAGAGTATATTTTATAATTTAAACCAAGCACATTGTTACATAAGCAACATTTATACACTGCTAGTGGCAACACTTTCCCGACATGCAGCGAATTGTTTTGCTGTTGGGCATTGTTTCCTCAATGCATTATTTATTCAAAATATCAATTAATAAATATTACATTGGGTTAAGTCTCAAAGGTCCAGAGTTCATGCACTAAACTCCATGGAAATAATCTCAATCTTTTTAGTTTACTAAGTGCTAGTTTAGCAGTTTCATTAGTTATCCTGTCAAAATGTTCTTGTACACTAAACTGAATGCAGAGGGGGAACTCCTTTCTCCTGCATGAAGTTATACACTTCTTACTAGAAACTTTCTCCACGGCAGCATGCAGGGGGAGCTTGGATAAATCAAGGGGCATGGTTACTGCGCCTGTCATTAAATGTATCCACTGGCCAAAATCAATACAAACTAAAAAAAACAAAAAATAAAAACTATAAATTTAAAATTGCCATCTGTGACATACAACACAGCATAACATACACATGCAAAAATCTTTTTAAAACAACTTTAATATTAAACTGTAAAATCATCTGAATCAATAATTCACATCTAATGGGGGAGACAACACTGCCAAGGCAGGGAGGGAAAGCATGAAAGCCGTGACGGAAAAAAGCGGGGAAGAGTCAAGGGGGAGGACGAAGGGGAAAAGGGTGGGAAGGAGGTCTGGACTGGCCACTTGGCCCTTGTGTGTTTCTCAGTTAACTGTTTCTAAAATTGATGCTCAGATTCCTTCAAACTTATGTGGTTGATTCCTGGCCACTAGATTCTGACATATTTGTTGTATTCTGTGGATTGATTTACTTTTCCACCTTTATAAAATCATGTGCTTTGTAATTATGGCTGCTCTCAGAAATCATGGAAGGTGTGCTGATGAGAGGCCCAAATTCATGGGTAAATACCCCAATATGTAGTTCTCCAGTGATGTTTGATTGCTAAACCCCCAAATCATGTTCATTTTAGTGTCAACTTTTTTCCACCTTAGTTTCGATTGTGGGCCTGGTTGGCTTACAGTTAGTAGGGAAGGATCTATCTATTATTGGCTCTAGAACCTTAGGTGCCTGCAATTACTGTGGGGATGTGAGTATCTCTGTACAGCTCAGCAAGCAATCCATGAAAAATGTCTCAGGCTCATCCATGTATATTAGCAAGGGTCATTTCAGATCCATTTAGTGTGACTCTGAATATGAGATACCTACTCTGAGTATCCAAACTGTGGAATAATATTTAATAGAAAGAACAGAAAACAAAGTAAACAAACTTAAATGTTCACAAAGACATTATGTAACCCACATACCTTCTAGGTGTGGTGTTCGGTCCCATCTAGTGGCACCGAGACCACTTAGAGAGAGTTAAATGAGTCTGTTCTACAGCCTTAGCTAAGGGCTTTTAGCTCATGCAGTAGAGGCTCATGCACTAAGCTCCAGAGATCCCTGGTTCAATCCCACCCATCAATGAGTGGGGTCTGTCAGCATTCCAATTGCAGTATGGAGATGAGGGTCAATCAATATAGGACAAAATAGTACACATGTTTACTCTTAGGCTATGGCTACACCAGAGAGCTTACAGCAGTGCAGTGCTAGTGCAGACAGATGCTCTATGCTGACAGGAGAGAGCTCTCCTGTCGACTTAATTACTTCAGTGCCTGCAAGCGGTGATAGCTATGTTAGTGGGAGAAGCGATCCGACTGACATAGCGCTGTCCACACCGGTGCTTAGGTTGGCGTAACTTATGTTGTTCAGAGGGGTGGCTTATTCACACCCTTGAGCAACATAAATTATATTGACCTAAGCTGTTCTGGGACCATAGCCTTAGACTTTAGCTGCAGAGACCCTGTTACGCATATGAAGTTATACTTAGTTATTTATTAACATGACTTACTCTCTACAAAGACAAGATCAAGGATCACAAAGTTCAGGTTACTTAGAAATGTAAATCAGATTTAACTTGGTGCAAGAGAACTAGTTATTAATCCACTAAAACCTGTAACCAAATGAAAAAGGAAATTGTTAATTGGTTTTAGCCCAAAACCTAATACTAAAATAAAAGTTTTCAAGAGTCTTCTTTAGATCAACTAAAATAGGATTTTTTTTGCTTTTAAACATTCACCCATTGTGTTTAAAACCTTAACATTGCAACAAAGTGCTAGTGCTAAAAAATAAATAAATAAAAATAGTGTGAAAATTCTTTCATTTTCATATATTCTTAGGGGTTATTAGCAACACAAGTGAGGAAACATGGTGTTTTTAAACATACGATGTTTAACATTACATGATCCCCTTAAGATATTGTTTTTAAAGAAACTGTATAGCTTACAACTTTCTTACAACAAGAAAACATACCTATTTTACTGAATGCTTCTCTGAGTTCTTCCAGCTCTTCACGAGAAATTGTGGTTATGTTGTTTTCCATCTTCTGACAGAGACAGCAATTGTCTTTAATTCCTTATGCCTAGCAATAATAAATTATCAGTGTTATAATAAAGCATCAATTACAAACAGGCACTTACTTAAGTCACTGAACCTTGTAAATAGGCATAAGAGGTACTATGTCCTCAAATTTCAGAGTAACAGCCGTGTTAGTCTGTATTCGCAAAAAGAAAAGGAGGGCTTGTGGCACCTTAGAGACTAACCAATTTATCTGAGCATAAGCTTTCGTGAGCTACAGC
Organism: Lepidochelys kempii; assembly: GCF_965140285.1. Lineage (NCBI taxonomy): Eukaryota > Metazoa > Chordata > Testudines > Cheloniidae > Lepidochelys > Lepidochelys kempii. The sequence goes on from NC_136388.1 coordinate 32,307,344, forward strand.
TCACTTCATCGGATGTCCTCAAAGTAATCTCTCAGGATTGCCCCACCTATAGTGCTATGAATAGAACTTTTGAGAATATCAAACATCTAGCACTTTTCTCTATTGTAACAATGACTACGAATTTACAATAGCAACACCTATTTTCACACACCCTGCATTTTCACTCTGCATGGTATAAACATGTACCTATAATCTGCCTGGTTTTCATTGAGCAATTTTTCATTATGAAATAGGCATCTCAAATTTCAGAAATCTCAGGCTACAGTATAATTCATTTCCAACTGCAACTGAATATCAACGTATAACAATGATCGGCACTATGGGCTCAGTCGTGCAAGGTGCTGAGCACTCTGACCCTGATCCAACAAAGCACTTAACTTCAACGAGATGTTTCATATCCTGAAAGTTAAGCACATGCTTAAGTGCTTTGTTGCAATTAGAGCCAGCGTGCTCAGCATTCACAGGATCGAGCCCTGTAAAATGGCTTTAGGATTAGCTGTGTGAAAACAAATCTTAATTCAGATAACATCCCCCCATATCCATGCACAGGGGACCCTCTGCATCTAGCTCTATCCTTCCTGCATGGAGGAAGATGGGTGTTGGCCTCTTCCATAGCACCATTCCACTCCTGCTCCAGACCCCATTAAAGATGCTTGGTGTGGTCAGGGGTTCACACTGAAGAATGGGGGAAGATGAGGCAGTTGAGGGGAAGGCCCCCTGGAGATTCCCTGGAAAAACAATACAGTCTGAGACTTCATTATTTTCCCTTTCCCAACACACAACACATTCAAGGGGTAGCTGCAGACATGGGAAGTTCCTGGTAGCCTGGCTCCAATGAAGCTTCCTACCAGGTACCACCGGGTTTGCCATAGATCAGGGCAGCTAAAGAGGCCCTGAACTCCTGAGGCTCCCTAGGGATTGGATGTGATGCTCTGTACCTCGGGGGAACACCCTACACTCCCATGTTCATCTTTATAAAATGATTATGTGGTCTCCAATGCAAAGTTTGTCACGTTGGGTGTCTTTGGAAGGCTCATGATGCACTGAGCATGGTTGTTATCGTGATGTTATAGTAATTGTTACAATAATGTTATAGTAAGGTTATAGGTTATAATTTAATGTATGTAGTTATGAGGCTGAAAATGTATCCTCATGGCTTAAAGCAAGCCCAGACAAAAACTCTCCAAGAGCAGAGAGGCAGTTCACACCTCATCAGGGCAAGTATGGGACAAATCCAGCCCAGCCTCACAGCAACAAAAGAATCTGTTAGACTCTTAAGGGAGTCACCCCCCTTCCTTTGGTCAGTCTGTAACTTTGATGAGGTAATGCTCACCTGACTCTGAAGGTGGGGGGGGGGCGCAAAGCCAAGAAGAAAGAAAGGACATGATAAAAGGGAAAGACATTTGCCATGCTCTCTCTCTCTCTCTCTCTTCCACCTACATCTATAGACACCATCACCACCAAGCGACTGAAGCACTGATTAAAGGGGAGAGCCTGGCTGAAGAGCAACCAGCCAGCCTGTGGTGAGAAGCATCTAAGTTTGTAAGGACACTGAAAGTGTTAAGATCAGCTTAGAATGCGTTTTGCTTTTATTTCATTTGACTAAATCTGACTTATTATGCTTTGACTTATAATCACTTAAAATCTATCTTTATAGTTCATAAATTTGTTTATTTATTCTACTTGAAGCAGTGCATTTGGTTTGAAGTGTGTCAGAGGTTCCCCTTGGGATAATAAGCCTGATACATACCAATTTCTTTGTTAAACTGACGAACTCATATAAGCTTGCAGCATCCAGTGGGCATAACTGGGCACTGCAAGACGAAGGTTCCTAGGGTTGTGTCTGGTACCGGAGATATTGGCGAGTGTCATTTGGTTACAAGTAGCTGGGAACAGCTTACATGCCAGAGGCTGTGCGTGAACAGCCCAGGAGCGGAGGTTCTCACAGCAGTGCAGGGTAAGGCTGGCTCCCAGAGTCAAGGATTGGAGTGACCTAGCAGATCACCGGTCCAGATAACACCAGAGGGGAACGTCACATTGGGGTGGGCCTCATAGCCAATTCCATGGGAGACCAAACACCATCCTCACAGGGAAGGACTGATAAACTCTGTGAGCATTTCTCCCTGAAAATTCCTCCCATTGAGCCCCCTCCCATAGATTTTAACATGAAAAGGGATAATTTAGACCCTTGTTCTTAAGGCCACGTTTTCAAAGGGACCTCATCCCATTCTCTCAATATGCAAGGCTATATTTGTACCTGCAATTGTGCAGCATACAAGCCCCATTTGTGCACACAAATTCAGGCCTTTGGACCACCCATCCTCTTGTTGTTATGCTCTTTACATGCACCTGTTAGCAGTCCCTAGAGCTCCAGCACAAAGCTCACAACAGTCCCTGCAGCTAAATATTGAATCTTCACTTTTATTAAAAGAAAAAAGCCAGAAAATGACAGATTTGTATCTTGGTCGAGCTTGTCCAGTACATCAAGGCTGCAATGCACTAAGGGTCAAATCCAGGTTTTATTTAGGTCACTAGCAATCTTCCCATTAATTTCAGTGGGACCAGGATTTGCATCATAATCGTCAAATTCAGAGCTGCTATAAGCAATTGTACTTCCATTGCAGGTGCACAAAAACAATGATTAATGTCCTAAACTGTACTTTTTACTCAAAACTGCAATGTGGCTCAATGGATAGGACACTGGACTGAGAGTCAGGAGAGATGGATTCTATGTCCAGATCTACCACTGAACTGCTGTGTGCTATTGGACAAATCACTTCACAACTGTGTGTTTCCATTTCCCCCTCCTGTTTATCTGTCTTATCTATTTAGGCTGTAAGCTCTTCAGGGCAGCAATAGTCTGTTTACAGTGAGTTTTTACAGTACCTAGCACACTGGGGCCCCTCTAAGTATTACTGTAATATAAATAATAATAAATACAAATCACCTGGTGTAAAGGAATCAGAATTTGGTTTATATAAAACATTATTGTCAATCTAAAATCCTCCTCACAAAAATAAGTTCTTCTCCTATTCTAACCACTTAAATTTCTTCCCCATCCTGCTTTCTGTTTTCTCATTAAAGAAGCAATCATGAATGAGTTTGCATGTCCAGACTGTGGCTGGTTAACCACAATCACATAAGGGTGCGGGTAGCCAGTAGCAGCAGTTCCATGGGGCATTCTGCCTATTGAGAACAGTTAGATAGATTCTTCCTGCTAAGCTAGAGGAATGCATGAAGGAGAGGCCACTGAGGCTTTGTCTTCTCTGCCAACTAGGGTGTCTTTTTACTATAGAATAACTGATGTGTTAGCTATCTGGGAGTGGAGATAAGGCACTTCAGATTTATCACAGATAAACTAGACAAGTTCAACCACGGTCAGCATGGGTATAGTGGTGACCTCACCTAACTACCTCACCATAAACACTACAAGTGCCTTGTCTCCACTCAGGATTTTACAGTGAGGTAACTATTGTGAGTTAGTTGTCTCACTGCAAGAACACCACCTTTGTGACATCAAAGTCTGATACGCCCTACAACAGAATGCAGTATATTCTCCCCACCCACCAGCCAATGAGAAAAGGAGGGTCCAGAGGGTCCAGAGGGTCACCAGGCTCTGCCTTTCCACCCAATGGCTTACTGGTATTTAGAACCAGGATTCCTTGAAGCCCAGCTCAGATAGAAAGCTCCACCTTTGGGCCCCAATTGGTGGAACATCAGAGCTCCTGATATTCACATTTTACGGGAGTTCGGGGTGGGGGCAGGGGAATGTTAAATATATTTTGGAATCTGTTTGAACCTCTTCAGGCCAAGTTGTGTTCTGTCTCTTGTTTATTTATTATACTTGTGTTCGGCTTGGCCATGTTTTCCTACTGCTGGCCTGATTTGTCAATATGTTCCTCACACTGATAGCATCTATCAGGAGAAACAGGAGCCAGAACACATATTGGAAAAAAAATAAAAACGGATTAGGTAGATTCCAATACATATTTTAAAAAAATATGAAAAATATCATATTCAGGGGGCATTTAGGTAGGACAATAGAACTTAGCCATCCAACACCGCAATTGTACAAAAATTGTTATAGAATCTCTTGTGATCATATCATGGCTCCATCTGAGACTATGGGCTATTTTAACCTATCTATATGTTATATATTTTTATATGTATTCTTACTATCCCTTTATTTAACAAAAAATAATTAAGGATAAAAGCTCATCAGTTTTAAGTACTTTTTCCTGACGGTAGCTGCAGTGTCTATTTAAACTGCTACGGTTTTTTTGTTTGATTGCTTCAGTAGTTCTAGTGCAGGAGGCTCAAGGCCATATTCTATTCCTGTCTATATACAATTCCCCCACTGATGTCAATGGAATAATGCAATGACTGAGGGTACCTACCATAGGCTCTAAGAAAGAATCTGCTGAGTTAGTGAAGAAGGAACACTCAGCTGGAAGTGTTGGGATGTTGGGAGGGCCAAAAGAAAGAAAGACTGACAGCTCTATACTGCAGATAGCTGGCCATATCTCACACGCCTTAGTCATGTGAGCAATCGTATTGACTTAATCAGTATTGCCAACTCCAAGTATTCAAAAAACATGAGTCAGAGCCCCCCAAATAATTTCTGTCTTAAAAATAACCATTTATTATCTTTTTAAATTTTAATGATTTTTAATTTCCTTTCTGTTTTTTAATCTTCATAGTTCATGTTTTCAAGCTTTTCTCTGCAGCCATGAAAGCTAGAAATTTCCTTAAAAAAACATGAAAGATGAAATTTTCATGTTATAATCTGACTGTTGAAAGAGCACCAAACACTGTGAGACATGGGATTAAAACAGTGAGAGCTGGCAACTCTGTGTGACTCCGATCACTTGTGTTGATCTTATTTATCTGTTTCATTCAAGGACACAGATTTCTATTTTTAGTTACTCATGTAACCTACATATCAGGAATCAGAGGGTACAATTAATCTGAAATAGAACACAAATTATGAACACAAGAGAGTGAAGCCAATAATGATCATATATATAAACTTGTGAGCAATTATTTCTGTTGAGATTTGACCACTGGTTAACGTAGTGTTGTAGTGGTGTTGCAGTTCTCTGCATCTGGCTTGCTAAATATTTAATCTTGGCTTTGATGGTCTAATCCTGCTCCTGAAACGACTGTCCTGACCATAATTGCTGGGGTGGAGAGCTGCCGGTGGGTGCAGAGCACCCACCAATTTTTCCCCATGGGTGCTTCAGCCCTGGAGCAGCCACAAAATCGGCGCCTATGCCAGGAAGCATGTCCCCTTCTGAGAAATCCTGGCCACTCTACTCAATGGACACACACTGGGCCTGGCCAAAAGCTCTTCTGCCTGTACCCTGCACCCAGAGTGTGGCTTGAGTGCACAGGGGGAGACCCCGCAGTGGTGGTTCCTGGAGCTGTCCCTATATGGTTGAGAGTGCTGTTGGTGCCTCCCTGATGTTCCTGGAGTGTCCTTGGCTGAGTGACAGCTGAGGATATAGTAAGGAGGCCAAACAGCACCTCCTGTTCTCTTTTTCACCCACTATTGGATCGGCCAGAAAAAAACAGAGCTGTGAGTTGACAAGAGGATCCAATAGTTTCCCCTCTTCCTGCAGGCAATTGGCAATTTGCTTTTTCCAGCTCTGCCCTAGCCTGTGTTTCAAATTCATCTGCCTGCTTTTCAAGCAGAAGCTGCCTTTGTAACTATAATGGACATGACATATGCTGCCTGCAGAGCCCATTTTCTTTTGTGACTATTCTTTTTGTCTGCTGCTAAAGACACACCTCTCCTACGCCAGGTGCAAATATCCAATCTTCCTCATTATAGCTTTGCATGCTCCCTATTCCAAATCGGAGGCAGGCTAACATAATTCTCAAGATGAATGTTGTGCAGAAAAATTACAGCATCTAAATTAAGTATTGAACATTTTATGTTATTGGTATTTACAAAAGGCACAGAGGGGCTTCTGTCTCTGTATTTTGAGGCTTTGAGACAGAGACTGTTTTATGGTTTAGTACAATATTATTTTACTTTAACCTTTGGCATCCGTATTTCTGTTGACTTAGGATTATTTAAACGAATGTGCAGACACAGATCAATCTTTCTGAAATCACTTCTCTTGAGTCAAAAGAAACAGGAATCTCTATTAATTAAGCTCAGGTCTGATTCAACAAGAGATTTTATGCTTTCCTTTAAAAGGCAGTTTCTCCTAGCCAGCAGTGAGATCATTACAAAACCAGTTTTCAGACGGATTTTACATTAAACTTGAGTAAGCTTGTGCTGTGGGGAGCCATGCAAATTAAATATTAGTATTGAATATGTGTATTACATTAAATATATGTATTAAAGCTCTAGGGTGAAATTCTGGCCACATTTAAGTCAGAGAGTTTTGCCATTATCTTCAGTGGAGCCAGGGTTTCACCCCTGATGAGGATCAGTATTAGGCACTGTCCTACAGGAAGACAAGGTCTATGCAATAAAACCTTACAATCTAATTGAAAAGTAAAAAAAAGAGGGGTTGTGCCCTGTTTTGCTTTTATGTAGTGTACAAATAAGAATTTTTGTTTCAAAGAGTGTTGTATAGTTTTTTACATGAGAAACTTAGTTCCTATGTAGTCTGGAAGACTCTATGGGTATGTTTACACTGCAAAAAAACCCTGTGGCAGCAAGTCTCAGAGTCCAGTTAACTGAAACAGGCTCATGCTACGGGGCTAAAAGTAGCAGTGTAGATGTTCGGGCTTGGTCTGGAGCCTAGCCTCTGAGACCATCCTCACTCAATGCATTTCAGAGCCTGGCCCCAAACATCTGCAGTGGTACTTTTAGCCCCGCAGCATGAGCCCGAGTCAGTTGACCCAGATTCTGAGACTTTCTGTGGTGGATCTTTTTTTGCAGCGTAGACAACCTTTGATAATCGGTGAGCTAGTGAAACAGTGACACAAGTGCCAAGAAAGTACAAATGGAGCAATCAACAGAAGAAAAGATTTTGTTTAATGTTTAAAACTCTGTTTTGGTTTTGTTAATGTCTACTTAACTTTAAGTAAGTCTTTGTGAAAGATTCAGCACCCCTGTCAGAGCTACCAGTACAGGAGCAGTGGAACCGAGGGAGCAGTGGAGGTTAGTGCTCCCATAGTGAAAATACTGTGGGAGCCAATCTCTGTTTCCACCCTTGTGTCATTCTTCAGTGAGCTGCTTCATGCTCTCAGGCCCAGTGGGGCTCTGCATCTGCTGGGGAGAGAGGCAAGAGGAGGACCCAGAGTGGCTGGTGTGGCCCTTACACCCTAATTGTCCCATGATCCCCAAACAGAGCTATGCTCCCCGACTCTCTGCTCGCCAGGATTAGCATGCTGCTTAGGATGTTCAGGTTTCTCTATGCATCTCTGTTCCCACATTCAAAGCAAACTTCTGCTGCCTCTGTAACAGTACACATCCCAGAGATCCTACAGGAGGCCCTACAGCACAACCAGAGAAGCCTGGACTTATTCCTGTTCTTTCCATAATAAAAAATAATCAGAAAAAACTTGGCTAGAAAGAAAAACAAATAAAAATCTTTCAGGCCTTCTGTGTACATCATAAAGAAGCAAAAATTCCCAAACCTCCAGCCACTTTGCAGATGAATCCTGAGGTTACATTTGAAGGAGAAGAGGGCAGTGGCTTTACCCATTAGTCTGGGGTGGGCTTCCACCATAATGCATGAGATGAGAGTAAACATAACACTATTAAACAGCCAAAAGGAATTTTGCAAAGAGAACCGACGCCAGTTATTCTCTTTAGACAATGAGAATAGAACAGGAAATAATACTACATTGCAGCAGCACCCAGGGAAATGCTAATTAAACATAGTAAAAATGCATGGGAACGATGAGAAGAGTTAGGCAGTGGAACAAGTTACCAAGGAACTTACAGAATTCTCACTATTTTATTACTCAAATAGAGATAATAGTGTGCTACCAGCAGCTGCATCACAGAAAGATAAGACGACAAGGCTCCTGCTCCAAAGAGATTACAGACAAAGGTAGCTTGACTGGAACTATTCAAGACTTGACACGATACTCAATGGGAAAGGATGTTTTAGGTCAGCTAAGTCAATCCTTTCACAATGCAGAAGGATGAATTACTTCGGAAGAGTCACTGGAGATCCATACCAACCAATAGGATTCTATAAATGGCAAAGTTCAGTTTTTAGGGCTGAAATTTTCAGCTTCTTTGACATAAATGGAGGACAAAAATAGCCAGCGAGTTTATGAACATTGTTGATAACAACTTAATAGTCTCAATTAGTATAAACTGTTGAAGATTGGAGAAATTTCAGATGGATTTAAACACACTGGGGGAACTGGGCATCAGAGTGGCAGATGTCATTTAGACTGGAAATAATACACATAATAAAGGATTCCTTGAGCTCTCATAACCCGTAGACGAATGGGATCTTAGCACTGAGTGCTATGAAGAAAAATCATAGGTGTCCTTGGAGAATATATCTGCCCAGAATACAATTGCACTTAAAAGAACAAGTAGGATGCTTGGGTACATTTAAAAAGAGAGAAAACCACACAAAAAATAAATATATAACAATATATTATTCAATGGCATCCCTACCCTAGAAGGAGTACATCAAAATTTGATCAATTAATTTTAAGACAGCTGAAAAGGTCAGTGAAAGCTATTAGATATATGTTGGGATTTATACATGAAAGACTGCAAACATCAGGAGTGTTGATAGAAAAGGAGATGCAGAGGCACAATTAAGGTACATTATTCTCAATTATTTAACATTTGAGTACAAACTGACAAACTCCTCTTTTTTCTCTTTTTACAAACTCCTCTTTTTTCAGAGTGGTAGCCGTGTTAGTCTGTATCAGCAAAAACAATGAGGAGTCCTTGTGGCACCTCAGAGACTAACACATTTATTTGGGCATAAGCTTATTTTTTACTTTTTTACTCTGTCTCATAGTACAAGACCAAGAAGATATTCAATGCAATTGAAAAACAGTGCAATAATAGTTGATCAAATCTGATGCTTCAAGATATAAATTCATCAAACATGGAATTTTCCCATCCGTTGCATGTACAGCATTATGAAAGTAGACAGATACATTATTGAGGGTGTGGGAGTTGGTATGTTTCTCCTTCTTCCAAAGCATTATGTATTGGTTTCTGCTGGAAGCAGAATTAGCCAGATTAATTAAGATGATTCATGACAAATGTATTTTCTGTAAATAAAATTTATTTCTTGTGCTGTATGAGATTGACTATAGAATTCACACACAAGAGTTCTTCATTGTTTATTCAGCATTGTTTGATCAACATTTTCCATTGTACTGTACATGACCTTTAAAAGTAAATATGGGTGGGTCAAGAATTAGTATAGTCAAACAATGACCTTTCTAAATTAGAGCTCACAGTTTATGGACCTGATTCTGATTTCACTTACATTGGTATAAACTGGAAGCAACTCCACTTTAGTTACTGGAATCAGTCCTAGGAAAAATTAATGATCGTTAGATCAGAAGCAGGCCAATTTGTACAAAAGGGCAAACAATCATTTTTAAAAGCTAGTTTTCACTTAAACAAAACGCCTCAAGTCTCCTTTGCCTGCTGAATACGTAGAACAGCTATGCAAATTCACCAGTGGTATCAGCTTCACACATTTTCCTTAGCATACATCATTCAAGAGGATCTCAGCATACTGTTGTATTCAGCATCAGTAAGAAAACACTGAAATAGAAAGGCTGGGTATTGCAGCAAGGCCAACTTTAAGATAACATTCTTTCAGAATTATTATTACAGGCAGAGCTGGTAGCAATGACTACAGTTAAGATTGTCTAAACACTCTGCATTATAAGATCCTGTTTGCAACTGCTTATAACTTTGTCAAATTTTAACCACTTGAGCTGAAATTTTTCATGCTGGGTGTCTGGCTTAGGCTGAATTTGTTAAAGGTTTCAGCAAAAGTGGTTTAGCTGTCCCTAAGAATGGGGTTAGAGGAAAAGACACTGTTTTTCCAAAGTAAGAAAATTACTACAACTGTTTCACTGAGAAGCTCTATCACCTCTATGCTTTGGAGTGTGGCTGGAAAGTCACTCTGGAATCAGATGTACCTACTGCTATCCCCAGGAAAGTCCATCCAAATTTAGCTGAGTTATAATAAGCCTCTGAAAATCATTGTTTGCACATACTCAGCAGATGTTGTTAGAAGGTGGCAGCAAAATTCTCAAAAGATTCTATCTGCACTGAGCATGTTCTATGCCAGGACAGCAGGTGCTTGGGAAGGCTCTCCATGAAATTGCTCCTCCTGGCTGCCAGGAGCCACTGGAGCAGAACTTTAGAATTGAGAGCAGAGAGTCAGTGGCAGAGGAGGAAAGCAAACTAGAGTCCTAGCCACTGGACCATTCTTCCTTCCTCCCACAACAATCCCTGATATGCTAGTATGCACATTGTCCATAGAAATGGGGGCACTGTATGTGAAAATGTGGGTAGAGTAGTAGGAAATAATGATAGGTAGTCCATGTGGGTCTCAAAAAAGATATCTACAAAAAACACTATGCAACTTACTGCTATGAAAGGAAGCAGTAACTTCTACAGTTTACACACCTAGTTGGTGCATAATTCAGACATTTTAGCTGCCTTAAGATCACACAGGTAATATGAATAATGTATATTGCCTTCAGGACAGCAAGGGAATCTTCGCACAAGGTAAAACTATTATTTCTCCAAACAGTGCGTCACATCCTGCCATTGTTCTATAGGAATTTGGGGTGTGACTCGATGCTAGTATAAAGCTCCTGGATTTATACAGGTCTTTAAAAGCAGTTTCAAAATACCAAAATCAGGAACCATTTACATGCCTCTTTAAAACTTTGAAGTTGTGACATTATGAGGTTACTGATACTGTAAATAATCTGAAAATATCGGTTAGAATGATAGTAAGATAGAGGGACTGAAGCTGGTGAGGTCTCTTGTGCTGGGGGGAGGGAGGGAGAATTAGTTCCTGTCCAGAAGTGCCACAGCAAATCACCACTATGGTAATTAACCAACTCCCTGGCTGCACCCCTTCCTGGTTGGTGCTGACCACTTTTTGAGCTACAATTGCTCTTTGCAGCACCTTCAACTCCCAGCTCAAGCCAGGTTCTAACAAATTTGTGCCCCTGCAATCTCCTTCCCTGATGAACAGATGCCAATATAGATAATAGCGCGATTATGGCCCAAACCATTACCTCAACAGTTTGTGCTATAAAAAGATAAATTAATTAGCATACCTGTATTAGTTGACAACTAAACACCACCAGGAAATTACTGTCCAGATATATGTTAAATCAATCAAATCAACTGTGAATCTTGTACTGGAAGACTCCAAATAACTCTTCCCCAAAGTGAATGTTTGAAAAAAAAGAGTCTGCTAAAGGTTCTGCGTACTCTCGATTTTATCATAGAAGACCTTTGCCTTGGTAAAAGTCCAACCTAGTCTGTGGGTGTGGTATTTAACCTATGTCAGTAAAAATGCAGAGAAAGAAAATGAAAGTGAAGATGTAGGAAGAATCTGAACTTCTGATGTGGCCCCATTGGTGGTATTAATGTGGCAGCTCTAGTCTATACATACTATACAGCATCACCAGTGCTTTTTACCCCCACTTTCTTTATCCCAGCTCAACTGCAAGTTTAGGTAACAGGATGGCAAAAAAGGCTGTGGCTGCCAGCACCTCATCAGCATTACGGCTCCCCCTTCTTGCTACCACAATTAGAGTTACCTGGGGGAAATTTTAAGAAAAAGCTCAAAATCACTAGCTGCAAATCCATATTGATTAACTTTCATGGTTTCTCTAAAATAAGACTAACAGTAGTTGGTGATCCACAGATGGAATCTCAGTTATTTTCAGTTGGTATGTATCAGGACAGATGTGGCACATAATAGGTAATATGTCTCCTTTATAGACCAAATGTCCGTTTTTTAAAAAATTTGATTATACTTTATTGACTATAAATAAAACACGCATTATAATTTACCTATAAAATCTAAATTTGACAGCTTACATAAATGAACAATTATAGCACAATTTGATTTAACCTACAAATAGTCCTACAAATAAAAATTAAAAATAACCTACAAATAAAAATTGATATTATTTATCAATAATTATTGTAACTGATTATTACTATTATTTCTATTGTGATGGAACTTAGGCATCCCAGGCATAGACCAGGAATCTAGTTTGCTAAGTGCTGTACAAACACAGAACAAAACAATGATCCCTAATTCAAAGAGTTTACAACAAAAGTACTACAATAAAAATGAATGCTTCTTCATAATCATCAGCATCAACCAGTGTACACCTTATTTCAGCCTGAATTTCTCCAGTTTCAAACTTCTAGCCATTGGATATTGTTATAACTTGGTCTGATAGATTGAAGATCACATTAGCAATTTTTTGTTCCCCATGTAACTGTAATCAAGTTACTTCTTAACCTTCTCTTTGTTAAACTAGATAGATATAACTGCTTGAGTGTATGGTATGTTTTCCAACCGTTTAACCATTCTTGTGGCTCTCCTCTGAACCCTCTCCAATTTATCAATATCTTTCTTGAACTGAGGTCACCAGAACTGGACATGGTATTTCAGAAGCAGTTGCACCAGTGCCAAATAGAGAGGTAATATAACCTCCCTACTCCTACTTGATGATCCCGTTTATACATCCAAGGATCACATTAGCCCTTTTGGGGCACAGCATCACACTGGGAGCTCATGTCCAGTGGATTATCTACCATGACCGCCAAGTCTTTTTCAGAATCACTGTTTCCCCAGGATAGACTCCTCCATACTTTAAGTATGGTTACTCAGGTGTTTCCTTGTCTCTTCAAACAAGCAGAACTCTCCTGCACCTACCCACTAAGAAATCCTCTAGCCCCACTGACTGTCAGCTCTCAGTATTGGTCTTTGCTCTTGTGAATGGCTGTGCTAGTATAACACACCCCAATATACACAGCATTCATCCACTTACAGAGGGTGTGGAGGGAAGGGCTGCCAAACATCATGCATCTTGCCTGACACTCATACATTTGGCAGCCTGGTCACATTCGCCCTTATCCCAGCTTTGATGTCACACAGGTATGTAGCTAAAGTTCCTTCTCCTGGCTGCTGGGGAGCCACTGTGGTGCCAGGTTTTAGGCAATCTCCTTGCTTCCCCTCACTCATCCCCTGGTGAGTGTCTGGCCAATGTGGAGCCCAAGATATGAGGGAATTAAGAGGTGACAGGTGCTGTGTGCTGCTCGCAGGCAGGTAAAGGGACTGGAAAGAAATGGGGCTGAAAGGGGACACAATGGGGGAAAGGGACTGACAGAATAGGGACATAGGAACAGAATGCAGGAAGCTAATGGAGAGAGAGCAGAAGAGGGAAAGCTGCCCAACATTCCTCCACAGCCCACCCCCCCATACATCGAGGCCTTCCCTTCTTCCCCCGACTACCCATACAGGCTGTGCTGATCTCTCTTGCCCTTCCACCAATCCCTCTTCCAGAATCTTTCCCCCTCCACAGTCTACACCTGCAGCAATCCCCAATTTCTTCCAATACCCTATTCCCAATAGTTCCCCCATTATCCCCATCTGCCATGGATCCCCCTGCTTTGAAGGCGTGTGGAGAATAGGATCATGCCTTCTCCATATCTGCTCCCGCTTGTTGGGGGCACCCTGAATGGGAAATCCATCAAGAAATGCACAAAACATGGCAGTGACAGAGAGATCACATCAGTAACTCTCATACACAGCACTAGACTGGGTAGAGAGGAGAGGGCTGTGCCAGTGTAACCTTCCCCCACCCCGAGCCCCAGCCCCTACTCCCAAAGACATAGAGCTACGAGCAAGGTATAGAGTGGAAGTGAGTTGTGCCAGTGTAACACACATAGCACTGAGCTTTGGGATAGAGGGAAGGCAGGTGCTGTACTAGTGCTTTCATACATATACACAGTACTGAAACAATAGGAAATGGGTCCATAGTGCAGCCACCATAGCATAGGATGCCAAAATCTGAACCCCTAAGTCGCCCAGGAAACTGAAACAAGCTATCTCTCTAACTAAACCTAAAGCACCATGTCATGCTGCCTGAAGTGGTTCATGACCATGAGTGCCAACTGCAGGGCAGACTGTCAGAAAGCAGGCAGACACATCAAACTGGTGTATGTTCTGTAACAAGATTTCACAAACAGAGTAACAAATGTGAACTCCTGAACCACTACAACAGTTTCACTATGGAGCCACAGACAGTCCCCTTGGGCACTCCAGTCTATCTTGCCACCTAGGCAAGCTGGACTTAGTGATAAATTGTCACTTATGCCAAAAATCACAAAATATTCAGGTTTCTCCCAGTCCCAAGAGACCAGTCATTTACCTCAGGTCAATTTGTACCTCAAATCAAAGACAATACCTGTAGCCAATCCTTTAGTAAACTAACTAAGGATTTATTAACTAGGGAAAAGAAATGAATTATTTGCAGGTTAAAGCCGGTAACATATATAGACAAAATAAGTTATAGCTTATGGTTTCACAAGGTATAGTAATCTTTCAGCAGCGAATGTCTTTTAGGGCTAACCCAGGTTGACCCTGGGGATCTCTGCTTTTGTTTCCTAGCTCTAGCCTTGTGTGAGTCCAAAGAGTCCAAAAACCAGACTAGGAAATGCTCATTGAGGTAACCCATTTGGTTATTAGTTTCTTTACTGAAACGGAAGATCTTTGTTCAAAATCTAACTTCAATTTTCCCATGACATTGAGATTAAATTAAAATAAAGCATGCCAAAAATGTTAAGGATTTAGCTTGTACTAACAAACGCAAGGCTGTTTAGAGTTAACATTGCCACTGTGTCTTCAAGTCACCCTTTTATGCCTAGGGTGATCTTACATATAAAGTTTACTGCAATACTAGAAATGAGTAAAAGATGGAATGGCAGCCTCAACCCTAAATGTCCTTGCTTTTTTCAGCTTAAATTAGATTTATGCAGATACATTCTCTCATCATCATGAAGGTAGAATTATGCACTAACTCCCACTACTGTTAATAGGAATTTACAGCATACATATCATAGAGATATATATTGGGTAATGAGACAAACCCTAAGTTCTGTACGTAGGCATTAATTTCACTGAGAGTTTTGCCTAAGGACTCAGTAAAACTTGAATCAGGAACTCCAGATTTGACCCAATAATATCACTCTGCTCTCATATAATACCTTTTAAGGATCTTGCAGCATTTTGCAAACATCAAGATTCAAATACCTTTGTGAGACAGGTGTAAATTATTATACCCATTTACAGATGGGTATAGTAAACCATACAATGCAGCCCAGCACTGCACAGCTAGTGCCAGAACAGAAAATGAAGCAGTAATGGCAGCCCCAAGTGCTCAAAAACCATGATTCAGCCTCTATGCCCCCCTGCAAATCATGAGATTTGTTTAAAGAATCATGAGATTTTTAAAAATAATAAATGCTGGGTTCTACTTGCTTTCTGTTTTCTGCGACTTGACATTACACTCAAATCACACTATCAATCTTTTGTCCACTACCACACAGGCTGAAAACTTAGTTTGGTGAGGGTTTTTTACAACAACAAACAAACTGAGATTCTTACATAACACCACAACTCTTGGAACTGAGGCTTTTAGAGAGACACCAAATATTGTGAGACTTGATAAAATCATGAGAGTTGGCAACACAGCAAAAATCTTGACTTACCATCTGCTGTTCTACCCAGTAGACCATACTTCATCTTTAAATATCCCATGTCTAAAAGTGATGATACACCCCTTCATCTTATTCAATTCAAACATTAGCCTACCTCAGTCAAATATCACCTTGACCCCAACACATTTATAATAAGAGGAGGAAAGTAATCAGAAAGGGAATAAAAGAAATTAAAACTAAACAGTAATACCTTCCCAAAGGTATCTAATAGTTGCTTGCCCAGGAAGTGCTTATCATAATACATTTCACAATCAATGTTTGTCGCTGCAAGAAGCAAATTACAATTATACACCTTTAGTGCTGTATAGATCATCTTTCCAGAGCTTCTTAATGGAATGTGAAATCCAGCAAACTACTGCAATTTACTTAATAGTACCTGTCTACAAAAGATTTTCTGTAATTAAAACATCACATATTTCTTTAATGCCTTTTGCCAGCCAACAATCCCTTTCCCCCACATTCCCATGCCTCTATTTGCTCTAGATTCCGTGCTGTTTAAGCTTGTACTCAGTTAATGTTTTCCACTGAAGAATCTAGCCTTCCATACCAGTCATACCTTCAGAAATTATTTGTCCTTTAAGACAAGATAATTATGACCCATTTTCCCTCTCTTTGGGATATGACAATACTAATGTGGTTAGCACTAGACATCTTAAAATCCTATGTACAAAACTACCAGTGAACAAGTAGCATGATAGGCAGTGGGTGGTCTAAGCTTGGTGTAGCTGTCATCAATCTCCAGGAAACCATATGTCTCTCTCTCAACATGCCTGATCTCTGCTAGTCTCTGAAGTAAGAGTCCTTAGGCCACTACAATCACTAGAAATCCTGCTGACAGCCGTGGGGCTAGACAATACTAAGGAGCTTGTTTTAAGGTCACCCCAGAAGTTAATTATGTAATGATCGTTAAGTATAGTATTACAAAAGTACAAAGGTCTCCCTCCAGCAGTACATCTGACATATACAAGTATGGAAATTTAATTCATTGCAAATATTTTTAACACGCAGTTCCAAGTGAATTCACATTGTAAGGAAGCTTTTTCTTATTAATTATCAGATGGAAAATGGCCGTTTGTTATTCTGCTACTTACTGTCCAACTCTACTTGGTTCAAAAGGTTATTAGAAGATCAGACTGATCAGATACTACACTATCAGCAAGCCAGGATTTTTCGTCATGGAAAATTCATTGGGATGTTTTTCATTGTGGAAGTCTCTCCTTGCCCCTCATTTGACCAATCTGCAAGTAAAAATTAGTGGAAATGGCAGTACTTTAAATCCATATGTCCTCTGCAGATTTGACAGATCGAGAAATGTTATCTATTATTCCGTTTACGGCCTTCAGAAGATACATATTTGTTAAATTTGGGTTGATAAATAGTGTTTGGTAATGAAGAAGAAGAAGAAGTTTTATTGCTCAAAGACCCAGAAGCCAGTTTGTTTGGAACGAAAATGAAGTTCACTTACTGGTACTGTACCACATAATCAAACAAATAAATTTAGTCCTGGTAAAAGTTTACAAACTCAGTGTTGCCAAATCTGATGATGTTATTGTGAGTCTCATCTTATTTAATGTTTTTCCTCAAAGCCCCAGCTCCACATGATTAGGTGAGAATCTCAACTTTAATTTTTTTCAACAGTAAGTTTCCAGCCCCCATGGATGTGGAGAAAAACTTGAAAATGTGGCCCAAGTTAACCATTAAGCTCAGACAACAGAAGACAAATACAGTGATTCCCAAATTGTTCATTTTTAAAAACTTCCAAAATCTAATAATTCTAAGCAAAATGTATGTTTTTATGTGGTCTGATTTGTGTTTTTTTAATAGATAGGGTTTAGAAATACTGCAGATTGGCATTCCTCAATATTTATCAACAGAGCAAGTATAACAAAGGCAGCAGTAGGGGAAACATGCTCCTGGCTGCTGCAAGGAGGAAGTCTATATTACTCAAATGGTAGCAGGAGGAATTGGTGGCATTGCAGATGTCTCTTGCCCCTGGTAGATCCCTAGGGTTATTAGGTACTGAATACTGAACTCTTTGCCACTTCTGGAGTGAGGTGAACTGTAAATATTAATAAAAAACTCCATGAGTGTAAACTCAGTGAATATCCTGTTCTTTATGTGTGTGGAGCATAGGGGGTCACCTATGATGGGGCAACATATGGTTAATTAGCTAATGTGGGGGAAAGAGCTCAGCTGGTGGCAGACCAACAAGAAGAGCAAATCTCCAGTCCTTAGCTCCTGAAGCAAGGCCTGGGTAAAGGCAAAGACTCCTCAGCCGACCACTGCCAGGTGACCTCTCCTGAAGGAAGGGAGGGAGGAAGGAAGGGAGGAGCTGTTGTAAATCCACTTATGTTGGAGACTATGTGGTAGCGTCAATACTGAAGCACTACAGTATTATAGCTGCAGCTCTGCAGCTTTGTCCCTGTAGCGTTTTAAGTACAGACAGAACCTAACCCAGACATATATTAATCTCACACAATTTTTAAAACTGATCATTTTTACTGTTAAGCTTACATTGGGAATCTGTTCCCTTTGTGATATTTTTTTCTTCCTCATCAGGAGATAAATTTAAAAAAAACCTGAGTTCCTATTTAAGTGCCAATATAAGTGAATCTTTGAAAATCCAGCCATATGTGCCACAGTGGAAGCTACTAGGCACTGAGCAGTTTGAAAATCTGGTCCCAGTGGTGACAACCTGAAAACCTGGCCCTGAGTCCTTTTGAAAACCTGTTTCCATTGATTTGCTATTTATGGGGGTGCCTATATAGGCTGAGTTGGGTTTTTTTGGTTTTTTTTTTGCATTGAAGCATTCTAGAGAGGATGAATACAGGTAAAGAATTTCAAAATTTTATAAACAGGACAAAGTAATATTTTGGCCCACCCAATCTTGACAGTGCCCTATTATTTCTCCTTAGGGTTGCCAACTTTGGTTGGATGAATTACTGGAGGTTTCATCACATGACATTATCTTTAATTAAAGATTAATCTTTAATTCCTGGAAACTCCAGGACAAGCCTGGAGCAGGGTTGGCAACCCTATTTCTCCTTGATATATGAGTGTGTACATATGTATATTATACTTGTGCTAACTTCATATGGGAAGTACAGGCTCTTTTATCAATGGCTAAAAGGTTGACTGGTTTCACTGAAAAGTCTGTATATTTTACTGAAATCTTATTTTAATCTTCCTCATTGGATCACAGCAAAAAGCAATCAGCTCAAGGATACATTATAATAGCAAGGCAAAATCAGGATGAAAACTTAGCAGTCTCAGACTCACAAAATTATCCATCCTTACTGTCGCAATGAAGACATCTAATATTTTATAAACCTGTGGCAAATTAATGAGTATAATTTTGCATGGCTGCATTAGAGAGATTATTTTCTCTTTTCCAGCAGTGGAAGAAAACTAACCTCACAGAGATGTGTTGATCAGGGCATATAAACTTAAAATGCAGTCTTAAAATTTTTAAAGACATTATTTGATATTTAAAGGTTTCAGGATCAGTCTTCCTGCACCATCAGATGCATAAGGTCTACTAAAGGTTTATTCTAAATTAATGACTTAGAATTCCACAATGTGAAGAAAGATATGCCTTTAACTTCACCTTACCAATTATAGAACACTATACTTATTATAGCTCAAATCCTGTAAGCCTGTTACTCAGATCATCCTTAGTTTACATTTTGACTTTTCGCTCAGCTAAACTTGGATTCTGAGTATTCTGGATATCAACATAAATTTATAATATCCTTGTTTAAAAATAGGCTTTTAAAATGCCTAACAATGAAATGTGTAACAGTTTGTGCAGATTCATACTCTGAATATAATGCTACAATATTCCTCAAGTTTGCAAGACATAATAGTAATAATGATAGCCTTTCCAACTTGCTGTAATGCCTTTTTGCTTTTTAGTTAATTGTATTAGCATTTCTAACATTGCAATATAAATCAATCAATCAATCAGGAGTGTCCCAAATTAAAGTGGAATGTTTCAAACAAGCACAACAAATTTTCTATGACAGCTCTAACACATTTTTTAGCACTTGAGGAAGCAAAGTTCCATACATGCAGCAAAGCTAAATTGTATACAAAGAATTCCTCTTGCTGATAAAGTAATGAAGTATGCTTCTCATTATCATCCTATTGACAACTCAACTCCCCTACAAGGGCAACACATAGTTCTCAGAGAGAGGACTTTGAGATAAGAAATGTATTCCTCTTTCAGTTTTATTTCATTGTATTTACATAAGTGTAAATTTTAGACATTTAGTTTACAACGTTCTGATCCCACTCCGACTGAAGTCAGTGAGAGCATTGCCATTGACTTGAATGGGTGCTGGATCAGACTCTTATGGAGTACTTTTCAACTGAAGATATCAAAACACTCTACATAAATGAGCATTACTATCATCAAAAATCTACAGATGGGGAAACTGAGCCACAGAAGTTCAATAATTTATCCAAAATTGCATAATGTGGTGTTTAGATGATGCTTGTAATTATTAGAACTGGGATCATTGGCTGTTGGAAGTCTGAAAGGACAGGAAACAGGAAGGGGGGCAGAAGTTGAGGAGGTGGAGTGAGAGCTACTGAGGGTGCAGCAGCAGCTTGGTAAAGAGGTTTACACTTTAAAAATAAAGTCCTGTTGAAGTTTGTTAGTACCTTGCCTGGTTGCTACACATTTTGGTAACGAGGATGGATCTTCTGCCTCTGAACCCACCTGCACCCTTTCTGCAAAGCCCAGGTGAGCCTCCAATTGCTTTTACTGCCTGGATCCATATGTTTGAGACTTATCTGCTTGAAATCACTGGTACAGAGATTTCTGAAGTAAGAAAGTGTGCTCTGCTAATCCACTGCCTTGAAGCAGAAGGACAACATATATTTTACAATTTTCCCTTGCAGATGATAAATATGAGACTGCACTCACTGCATTAAAGAATTTTTTTGTGACAAAAGTCAACGTAGTAGCTAATCGCTACAGATTTCGCCAGTGTGAGCAGAAAACAGGGGAGACTATAATGCAGTATATTGCTTCCCTGAGGAGTCTGATTGTAACTTGTGACTTTGGGAATATGGCAGATGAGATGATTTGAGACCAGCTCATTGAGAAAACAACCATGCTTCGTGTAAGAGAACACTTACTTCTAGAACCACACTTACACTAGAAAAAGCAATAACCATTGCTACTCAGATTGAGTCAGCTACAGCTGAAACCAAAATAATGAGTATGGATACAGGAGGCACAGTCCAGGCTGTGACTCCTTTGCAGAAAAGTTCACTATCACTGCAGACAAACAATTACAAGAGTAAAACTAATGGAAAACCACCAAATCAGCAAATTCAAAATACAGTAAAAGCATGCTTTCACTGTGGATCCCCATGACACCTTGCAAGCTACACAGGATGTCTGGCAAAAGTAGCTCAGTGCAATCATTGCAAAAAGATTGGCATTTTGCTAAAGTATGTTGCAGCAGCCAGTTCAGTTAACAGGTGCATGCAGTTACAATACCAGATGTTACTGTGCTGAGCGTGGACAAAATCACTACTGCACATATTCCAGAACAAATAAAGTGCACTGTAAACGTTTCTGCCACACCCTCTGGCAAATCACACTCTATTCAGCTGATGTTGGACACTGGCTCAGCAGTATCTATACTACCTGATTCCATCTATTTGCATTGCTTTAAAGATGTGCCTCTTACTGAACCCAAACTTAGTGTGGACAATGGATGCACAAGCTAGTTTCGAAACAGTGAAAGACTTGAATGTACATAGTCCAGTACTTGCACTATTCACTCCTGATGCTTCTGATTATGGACTTAGGGCTGTCCTCACACAACTTCATGAAGACAACACAGAGAGGACTGTTGCATTTGCTTCAAGGACACTAAGTAATGCTGAGAGAAAATATTCTACAGTCGAAAAAGAAGCACTTGCTTGTGTCTGGGCTACTGAAAAATGGAGAACTTACCTGTGGGACCGCACGTTCAAGTTGCACACAGACCACAACCCTTTGACGACGTTGCTCACCACAAAAGGACTGGGAAGAGTAGGATATCGTATTGCTAGATCATCTGCAAGACTACTCTCTTTCAATTATGAACTGGAATATAAGCCTGGAAACCAAAATGTGGTGGCTGATTGCCTTTCTTGCCTGCCTTTGCCTTCACCAGATGGTCCACCAGAGGATGAAGATGTAGTAGTTGCGCTTATTACAAGCACTCTTACTGCAGTTACAAGAGAACAATTTCAAGCTGCTTGTTCAGCGTGTCCAATTCAACAAAAACTACGGGAATTTCTGACAAAGAGATGGCCCAGTCACCCTAAAAACCTTGACCCAGTTTTGCTGCCTTATTTTAGAGTTCTGGATGAACTTTCTTTGCTTGATATCTGTGTCCTATGAGGTACACACTGGCTCCTTGTGCCAGAAGAATTACAGTCAAAACTCATACACCTGGCACATGATACTCATCAAGGAATTGTCAGAACCAAACAACGACTACGGGATCTGTATTGGTGGCCAGGGATGGACTGTCAAACTGAAGCACTCATAAAATCCTGTGTCACTTGCCAAATGCATGCTAAGACAGCAGTGACATGCACCCCTCCATTACAGCCTGTTCCTCTTCCTGAATCTGCATGGGAAAAAGTGGCAGTTGACATTGTAGGACCCTTTGATACTGCTCCAAGTGACTGCCATTATGCCATCACTTTAATAGACTATTTCAGTAAATGGTCTGAGGTAGCGTTTACATCGCAAAGCTCTTCTGCTACAGTAATTAAGTTCCTCTCTTCAGTTTTTAGCAGGGAAGTTAACCCCAAAGAACTGGTTTCAGATAATGGTAGTCAATTTACTTCCCTGGAGTTTGAAACTTTTCTAGCAGAAAGGAATATTTTACACAGAAGGCCATCCCTATATTACCATCAAGCCTATGAAGAAATTGAACAGGTTAACAGAAGTTTGAAAGAGAGTTTGCAAACGGCTAAACTGGAAAGGCAATTGTGGTTACCCTTCACTACTGATTATTGCAAGCATACCGGGCTACACGACATGCCACAATGCAAAGATCACTCGCAGAGTACTGCATGGGAAACAGATGAATTCTAAACTGAACATTGCTGGATTGTTAAAGGCACGACCTGATGCCCCAAACAAGGATGATGTGAGAAAAACAGTTGAACAGAACCAAGCAAAGTCTAAGGCTTTCACAGACAAGAGGCGGGGTGCTAAGGAACCAAAGTTTGAGTGTGGTTCCTTTGTTAGAATACGAAAACCTGGAATTTTACGCAAAGGGGACCTTAAATTCACAGCTCCTCTTAAAATCTTAGAGAATAAGGGACCTTACATCTATCGACTTTCTGATGGGCGGGTATGGAATGCTTCTTATCTTGCACCTGCCTTTGCACCAAGAGGAGATTATGCCAACATCCAATCTGCATTGGATGACTTCACCGTAGTATCAACACAACAAGGAACTGGAATTGGGGCTTGAGAGACAGCCTGTCAGACCCAGACGACCACCTGTCTGGACTAGAGACTATGTTATATAGTATCTACAGTGTTTTCAGTGTAATATTTCTGCCAACAGTATAGTGCCTTGTTTCATATTTGTTCCTGTGGTTAGAACAACAATGTTTATTTTAATTGGGAGAGTTTCTTAAGAGAGGAGGGAATGTGGTGTTTAGATGCTGCTTGTAATTATTAGAACTGGGAGCACTGGCTGTTGGGAGTCTGAAAGGACAGGAAACAGGAAGGAGGGGAGGGAAGTTGAGGAAGTGGAGTGAGAGCTTCCGAGGGTGCAGCAGCAGCTTGGTAAAGAGGTTTCCACTTTAAAAATAAAGTCCTGTTGAAGTTTGTTAGTACCTTGCCTGGTTGCTACAATACATAGCTAGTTAATGACAGAGCCATGAAAAAAATTAGATCCTCTGATTCCCAAATCTCTGCTCTGGACATTAGAAAATTATTATATTTTTAAATTAGTTGATAAAACATCTTAAAGTTATATGTTTATTTTTAAAATAGAGAGGAGTTCACAGTTTTAAACTTCTGTGCAATGTTTATGAACTATTTACGATATTACTGCTATTATCAAACTAAAACTTATGCTTACCTTTTATATTTTCACTTCCAATCACTGTAGGCCAGATTTTGCCACCCTTACTATATACCTTACTCTGATGAGTAGTCCCACTGAAAACAGAATTTGGCTGTAAAATTCTGGAGCAAACAGAGTAGACAAACAATGATGTAGATCAGTGGTTCCCAGACTTGTTCCACTGCTTGTGCAGAGAACGCCCCTAGCGGGCCGGGCCGGTTTGTTTACCTGCCGCGTCTGCAGGTTCGGCCGACCGTGGCTCCCAGCGGCCGCAGTTCGCTGCTCCAGGCCAATGGGAGCTGCTGGAAGTGGCACAGGCCGAGGGACGTACTGGCCACCACTTCCAGCACCTCCCATTGGCCTGGAGTAGCGAACCGCGGCCACTGGGAGCCGCGATCGGCCGAACCTGAGGACGCAGCAGGTAAACAAAGCAGCCCAGCTCGCCAGGGGCTTTCCCTGCACAAGCAGCAGAACAAGTTTGGGAACCTCTGATGTAGATCAATCCTATTAAGTGTAATACCTTGATTTTAATTCATTTGCTTACTAAAAAACACAGCGGCCACTTATACAGGGAATAACCAAAAAGACACAGTAGTGTGTTTCATAGGTAAATCACCATCATAAATATTTATTGGAGGGGATTCTATGATGCAACACAAATCTGTGTATTTATTTCTAAGCCATTTTCACTAATATCATCTCAAAGCACAGAAATGGTGAGGCTGTCAAGTACAATCTTATTAAAAAGGAAATTGACAGGTGACAGTCATCAAGTGGTAGCATGTTTGATTGCCACTTGGGGGACTGGCTGTCCTGAATTTTGATCTCAGAAACTCTCTTAGGCTGGCCTAGCAGATAGTGGTAGCTCTGCACTGACACCATGTTGAGTCACAGAGGTAGTAACCTCTTGTGTTGCTCTCAAGTTGTCCCCACTGGCCTTTATTCAGAGCAGCTTTGAGGGATTTAGGAGAGAGCTGTGTTCAGCCCTCCCTGGCCAAATTGAGGGCTGCTGTGATCTGGGAGCTTTGAGAGTGAGAGGGAAGAACTGAGGTGTTCTTAGGGGAAATATAAATAATGACCTCAGGAATCCTAAACATAATTTGGGATCACTTTTTAAAAGCCTTGATACAAAGAAGCTGTTGCATTTCCCTTTGTATATATGTTTTACAAGAGAGAATATCTTAATCTATTTACAACACATGCAGGCAAAAGCTCAAGTTGGTTTTGTTTTTGAATTTTTGTTTGCTGTTTTTTGTTTGTTTGGCTTTTTGTTGTGTTTTGGGTTTTTTACTATAATAGTATTGACATTATGGGAGGACTGCACTTACAGGAAAAGAATAATATGCAAAACAATTAACTGTTGGCTGACTGCACCAATTCACAACAGACTTTTAGTCTTCAGTCTGAGTTGCCTATATCATGCTTTAAGGGCAAGTTTCAGCCTATAGAAAAATAATACAGCTAAATTTTAAACCTCTGACAAAATGGGATATGTGATGGAAATCTGATACATTTACTAATAAACACCACTAAATAAGACCCAGAAAAGAGTTTAGTTTTAAATTAGGGCTTATAACTGAATTTAAAAATTGTACTTAAATACAGCTGAAACTTGGCTGTAACCAAATGCGGTTCTCACACAGCATATTTTCAAATACATACATTAGAAATAAGGTGCATTTTTTTACAATGAGGATCGTTAACCATTGGAACAACTTACCTAGGGATGTGTTGGATTTCTCTACTACCTGAAGTCTTTAAATCAAGACTGGATATCTTTCTGAAAGATCTGCTCTAGCTCAACCAGATATTAGTTATTTGGGAAATCTTTCTAACTATAAGGATAGTTTACCACTGGAATTGGCTTCTGAGGGAGGTTGTGGAATCCGCATTATTATAG
The DNA here is from genome assembly GCF_965140285.1 of Lepidochelys kempii. Lineage (NCBI taxonomy): Eukaryota > Metazoa > Chordata > Testudines > Cheloniidae > Lepidochelys > Lepidochelys kempii. The sequence goes on from NC_136388.1 coordinate 32,333,073, forward strand.
GTTTTAAAGAACAGGTTAGACAAACAACTGTCAGGGATGATCTAGGTATACTTGGTCCTGCTTTAACACAAAGGGCTGGACTAGATGTCCTCTTGAGGTCCTTTTCAGCCCTACATTTCTATGATTCTGTGATTATGCATTTGATGCAGGAACCATAATGGTCCTTTCTGACCTTAAAATCTATTAATTTTCTAAGTATCCTATGCTGAAGGGTAAACACATTTAACTCATGGGCCTTGTCTACAATAGACTTCCTGAAAATGTCCTGCTATTCCTCCTACCAGGGGAGAGACACTGCTGGTGGCAACATTGGAAAGTTTTAGGGGACAAAGTCCAGTGTGGCCACTGCCATGGAGTCTTTCCTCAATGCAAAGCAGACCAAACATACCTCAGATTAGTTCTGTTGCTCTCCTTTGCACTTTAATCAATATCTGGATATACATTTTAGTTAGATGACCAACACATGTAATATAAGTTTTGCTAACAGTCTGTGCTAGATGTGAAAGAGGACACTAGGAACATTTTTCTACTAACATTTAATAATATATGAACTTCAAGATCAAGAAGTTTTAAGTCACTCTGCACCCTTTTCATGATGGTTGTGTTGATCAAACATGTTACAGTGTACCACAGAGGGCTAAATCTGCTCTCACCTTCACAATCGTAGATTCATTAACTTCAGTGAAGTTGTGTGATTGTAATTTAGGGTAGAATTTAATGCTATGTAATCTCTTCTTAATTTGCTGTCAATAATCTCCGGTCTTGTTTTATAACTGTGTTTGTTAACCAGAAAGTATGTCATTTTGAAAGTATGAATAAATGTAACAATAAGTGAATGAAATATTTTCCAGACTTTTCATTTAAGTAGAATCCTTTCATGATGAGTTTTGATGTGCTCCACATGCAGAGAAGCAAAGTTTCCATTGTGCAAGGGCATAGCAGGATCTACATAGCACTTTAGGCTAATGTCAGTCAAGTTGTATTTGGTTTTATCCAAGGCGTTTATAGAACCATAGTATCTGGGTGGTAGGTACTCTCACAAACTGTTCAGTAGTATTTACCCGCATCCAAGTGGCACTAAGAAAGGCATGACATTATTTTGAAAATTGTGAGAAAAAGAAATCTCTTCTGGTTTGATCCTTAAAACTGAACACACATTTCTCAAAATAAGAGAGGATCAAATACATCAGCTTCAAGAACTTGGTTGTAGGCCCCAGTTTAGTAAGTCTCTTAATCATGTGTAACTTTAACCGCATAAGTGGTCCCATTGACTTTAATGGAACTGCATACAGGCTTAAAGCTATCTATGTGCTTTGCTGGACTGGGGCCAGAGCCATAGAGAATAATTTTTGATCAGTACAGCCAAATTACTATTACAGATGGTGATGACTAAAACTGAATTATCCTTTATTTCTCTTATCTCCATATTTATTCAGTTAGAAAATAGTAATGCTAAATAAAGAACTGCAGACAAAATATAACATCAAAGACCAAATCCTGTGCTGGTTGTTGGAATCTTAACTCCGGCTTCTGAAATCAGTCCCGTGCTGGCAAGGACTATGAGCACTGCAGAAACTGCACAGTGAGCCCCTTGAGGGAAGGAGGACCTCATATTACTCTCTCCTGTCTATTTTGCATGATATCAGGAGCAGCACTGTATGATGGTGTGTGTACCCCACGCAGGTCCTGAATGGGTTAATATGGGCCTGCTTATCCAATTTGCTATCTGGCTGCACCTGCAGCATGGGCCAGACTTAAATGAACATGAGTCCCAGTTGGGAAAGGAACTGGTAGGTTACTATAAACAGAGGAAGTTCAGAGCAGAAGGGGCTAAGTTTAATGTGCTGGCAGGTGGCTGAAAAGGCTGGGGTACAGCTGAGAGAGATGGAAGACTTTCTGACCCCAAATTAAGTCACTCTGGAAACTGAAAGAGAGTCTATTAGAGAGGGAGAATGGATACAAAGTAGTGGGGAGGGGAAGAATAGAGTAGAAGCCAAATCAGATGATGATGATATCAGCAAAAAAAGCAAAGTTTAGGAAGGAAACAAATGAAAATGTTATAATTGCACAATCCCTAGCCAAAGAAATAAGATTAGGTGGTGTTAACCCTGTGAAAATAGCTGAGTGGATTAAAAAAACCATAGGGGATATAGTAATAACCAAGAGATTGCAAGATGCGGATCTTTTAGTTGAATTTAAAAATAAAGAGAATAAATGCTAGGGAAGTTAAAATAATTTGCCAGATACCAAGGTATTTGACTGAAACAAAGGGAGTAATATAGGGAGTGCCATTAGAACTGATTAGTTATGAGATAACTTAGGGATCGGCAACCTTTGGCACGTGGCCCATCAGGAAAATCCGCTGGCCGGCCTGGATGGTTTGTTTACCTGCAGCGTCCGCAGGTTCGGCTGATGGCAGCTCCCACTGGCCCCGGTTCACCGTTCCAGGCCAATGGGGGCTGCGGGAAGTGGCAGCCAGCACATCCCTCAGCCCACGCCACTTCCGGCAGCCCCCATTGGCCTGGAACGGTGAACCGTGGCAAGTGGGAGCAGCCATCAGCCAAACCTGCGGATGCTGCAGGTAAACAAACCATCCAGGCCCGCCAGTGGATTTCCCTGATGGGCCAAAGGTTGCCGATCTGTGAGATAACTGAAAGCACAGGAAAAGATAAAGGGTTAGGAAGTTAGCAACTAACTAACTAGTAAACAAGGAGGAGAAAGCAAGCCATCAACAGCAGTGCTGATTACATTTAAGGCAGGGATTCTACCTGAGGAAGTAATACTTAGGTCATATCTACATTACAGAGTTTTGTCTACAGAAGTTAGCTTTCATCAACAAAATAGTGGAGGTGTACACTCTGCAATGCTCCTCCCATCAATTTAACTCTCCTGCCATGCCAACATAATTAAACCACCTGGATGGGAGGCATAGAGCTTTTTGTGACAAAGTCAGAGCGACGCAGTGTCAGTGTAGACATTGCCTTGTTTACGTCACCCTAAGTGGCCTCCAGGAGGTGTCCCACAATGCCCTCATGACCGCTGTAGTCACCAGTTTGAACTCTGCTGCCCTGCAGCCAGGTACACAGGCATGCACCCCTCCCCCTTTAAAGCCCCAGAACAAAAGGGACATGCTAAGATCAAAGTGCTGATGAGGCAGGCGTATCAGAAAGCAAGGGATACCTATCATTAGTCTGGTGTGTCACCAAAGATATGCTGCTTCTACAAGCAGCCACCTCCAGTGGCAACGGCCCCATGGATACTTCGTTGGGACTGAAGGCAGCAGCCAGTGGAGTCAGCCCTGAGGATGAAGTGGTGGAGGAGGAAGTGGAGTTGGAGGAGGATGGGGACAGGTGATAGGGTCTTCCAGTGGTGTGGTGAGCCAGGACCTCTTTATAACTCAGAAGGGGGCTAGCCACTCCCAGCACCCTGGCTCTGGCATGCCTGCTGCAGAAGATGGGAGCTCTGGTAAGTACTCATTGTGGCTTGATACTGTAGGGAGACATGAGGTAGAGCTCGGCTTTTTTTCTCACAGGGTAGAAGAGGGATAGAAATAACCAACACGATGACTGTTTGCATCTGCTTCTTATTCCCCTGTGCAGCTAGGCAGAGGGGGCCCTGCAGAAAAGTTTGTTGATATCCTGGGAATCCTCCATAGATATCTCTAGGAAACTTTCTTGGAGGTGTTCTGCAATCCTCTACCAAAGAGTCCTTGGGAGGGCTGCCTTGTTTCTTCCTCCATGTTAGCAAACTTTGCCATGCCAATCAGCAATTACTTCTGCAGCCACCAAAGCAGCACACAGGCAAGCAGCATCTGGACCCCATCTGGAGCTGCACCCATGCAGGAGCTGCACCCTTGCATCCTCAGTTACCCTCAGGAGTGAGATATCAGCTTCTATCACCCCTGCCTCTGGAAAACAGTGCCAGTGTTCAGAATAGTATCCCAAGGCACTTATAATGATCCCCCCTCTGAAACCCCTCTCCCTTTGGCCTATCTTGCCCCTTCTCCCCTGGGTGAAACTCACCGTGGTTAGGGCTCTTGCCATGCTGTGTGCCTGCCAGTGGAAAGTGAGAAAGTGGTGCATCTAACTTGTATGAATCAAGGTTGTGAGTGCACTCACAATAGTGCCTCTGTCTATTGTTTCTTTAGCTTCTGCGGATGGCCCTTGAGGGTCTCCTCCTGCACACCAGCTGAGCGGCTCCATCTGATAAGGAGATGAACCAGGAGGAGTAAGAAAGACATGTTCAGGGAGGTGCTGCAATCACTTGCTGCTGCTGATAGCAAGCAGAGAGTATGGAGAGAAGCTATCAGTGAAAAACTGAGAATGGATAGCCAGGAGAGGAAACAGGGGCAGGAGCAGATGATACAGCTGCTCAAGGACCAAATGGACATGCTGAGGTCCCTGCCTGTGCTGCAGACTGAACATATCCATGCTCACCTCTCCCTGCAGCCCATACAGAACGGCCTTCCATGCCCTTCCCAAATCCCCGCCCCCGTCATATTCCTCGCATGTTTCTGTGCCATTGCAGTAACCCATGCACTCCACCCCTAGGAACATGTTTCACAATGACAGCTGGATATATACCCAGCTGTGACAGCTTCATTGCAAAACGTGCTCTTCATTGTCATGGCCCTAGAAAACAGAAATGTGTGTATAGATGTTTAATAAAAATTTACTTATAGAAAAAATGAACCTTTATTTGTCTCTTACATAGGCTGGTTGCTGCTGAAGTTCATACACAGTGGCAAATCAGTGCTATTGTAAAGTAAAATTGATGCACACACAGCAATCATTACAAAGGTCATACTACTGTAAAAGAAAGCAATACCTGGCTTAATACATTACAGAAAGACACATTACCGGGGTCACTGTCAAAATGCTCCTTCAATCTATCAGTATATAGATGAAAAGTGGAGTCAGTTTTGTCTAATATATACAGGTGGGTCCGAAAAAGAAAAAGCAGAAAAAGTATGGCATATTGCATACCAAAATTTTGAATTAGTACATCTAAAAGAATATCCAATTTTGTAGCTGTCATGACAGCCAAACTAGTAGCAATTATGCTAGCACTAAACTGGAGCTGGATGTGTATGCCCAGCAGTGTCAGTCTTTTTTAAAAAAAATTCAATTTCAGGCCTTATGGTGATTAAAAGGGTGTCTCACTATGGAGTAGTGATTTAATCAATGAAATTATATTTCTAATAACAGAGTTAGTGCAGCTGGGGATATGTGTAGAATTAGCTGGGATCTCAGTGCATATTAGGATAACAGGGAATGAAATAGCAGACAAAGCAGGTACAAATACTGTAAGAAATTGAAATATTGACACAGAAATGCCCTTAAGTAAATAGAAATTCAGAAGGCTAATACAGAAAAATTTAAAAGAGGAACGCAAAACATGTGGATTAACAAAAAAAATTGATTTTTTAAAAATAGTACCCTAGAGTTGAAGATAATATCATTCAGGGCCTGGGTAGGAACAATGAACTGTTTTTGTTTAGAGTACTAATTGGCCTTTGTGGCATAAACAAAAATCTCTTTTGAATAAATATGTACCAGAGGAAAGCTCAGGTTCAAAGAGGAGCTAGAAGGGCTCAGAAAGATACCAAGTCTACTAAGAAAATTAAAATATGCAGGATAATGTCTGTAAGCCATCTCAGTGGGAGGGAGGGATGGAACATTTCTCAGTGTAATGAGGCTTTCACCAACTGTACACTGGGGGGGCATGGGGAGGGGGCAAAATCAGTCAGTCAAATGATAATTATGGGAAAAGAATCTGCCAAGAAAATCCAGAAACCATTTTTCCTCACAAAGAAAAATCATACATTTTAAGTACAATTTAGAGTAGTAGTTTAATTGCACTGTGCCAGATTTGAATTGCAAAGAAGAAACGAAGAAAGAATTTGGCTAGCAATTTGTACCACTGTACTGAATAAGCACGGTTTTATTTAGAGCATTTATTAACATTGAATGTACTGAGAATTTTTTTTGTTAAACCTGTTTAGAAAAGGAAGACTTGTGCTTTTTGCAAAAATAATTTGTACTATGCAGCTGCCTAGCTGGGGAGAGTTGTGACACATAATACAGATCAAAGTCCCTACTAACTATCTGAAATCTACTTATCAAAAACAACTCAATCCTGCAGCTCATACTGTGACAAATCCTTTAAATTAGCATTCAAGCAAATAAAATCTTCCTGTTCATATAAGGCCTGGTAAGTCAGCTTTTATCTCATGTCAGAGGTGTTACCAGAGGATGGTTCATAAATGCAGACTGAAATTTACCAATGACTATAGTAGGAGAAAAAGGTTAGCTAATTTTAAGTGAGCTGTAGCTCACGAAAGCTTATGCTCAAATAAATTGGTTAGTCTCTAAGGTGCCACAAGTACTCCTTTTCTTTTTGCGAATACAGACTAACACGGCTGTTACTCTGAAACCTACACTAACTTTGATACCTGAGCAGATTGCTTTGGCTAATACCTGTTACTGATAAGGGAACATGCACAAGAGAACACCAGAAGAAAGATGATAATCACCTCCCCACCAGCACATACACATTTCTTTTCCTTTATAAATAATTTATCCCTGAGGCTTAGTGATGCTGTAAATGAATCTACTGTAATCTCTCTGATGAGCTGTTATAATGCATCATCTTTATTCCTTTTAGAAACATCTAACTACAATAATTCAGAGTCTAAAAAAAACCCAGGAACACATCCATTATTTTATATTTAGTAGTATGAAAAACAAACATAGTATAATAAGATGATTGCTGGTACATGGGTGTCTACACCCATTCTGATTAAATGGAAAACATTCAAAAGGTCAGTATAATCTAATGGGTCAATGAACCAAAGATTAAATCATGTAACTAGTAATTATATCACACATACATGGGAGAGCAGAAGAGGAGTCCCCTTTATTAAATGTTTAATTCTGCTGCCCTCCATCCCCCTTTTTTTAACATGAATAGCTCCAATAAAGTCGAAATGGTTTCCCAATAAAATCGGACATGGAAGACTACTAAGACTTGTAGTCATCATATAGATTTCAAAGGTGGTGGTGTCTTTTATATTAATAACCAGAACTCCTTATTTATATAATTCCATCTAACTAACATTAGGGTTTTTTAAATATCCTTTTCCATACCATAATAAGTGATGAGCATTACTCAAGTGCTTGAACTTTGAGGCTGAAATGGATTGGTGTTATGACATTCTATAGGACATGGTTGACAAACCTCCGCAAATCCTCTATACCCAAAAGTCATGGTGTTGGCTTGACCAGACTTCTTTTTTTAGTACTGCATGTAGAATGTATTGCTTCCTAGTAGATGTCAGGATACATGGGCTCCTTAGCTACTGTGATTATTCTATAATCAGATCCTATCACAGGTATCATCCAGTGCCATTGTGTTGATCAGTTTTAGATCCAATGACTGCTTGGTTTCTCACAGCAACAATTACCCCCAAGAATGTGAAGAATTTCTGCCATAAGTATACCACATGTCTTTCTGAGTGCTATGAAAATATTCTCTTTAATTAGTCACTGGTATAAAAAGGCAGGCCCTGGATGCTATTGGCATGTGAAATGGGTGCTAAACATATGGATATAGGTGCAAACTTTTGTATGAAATGAAATCTGTTCCATACACACAAAGCCCATGTATTTTTCATTTTATGCTGGTAGAATGCAGAAGCTCTGGGAACATAAAATCCACCCTTCCAATTCAATTAATTGTAAAAACAGGTATAATTTGTTGATTTAAGCACATTTATTTTGCATATTTTGACATATGACATTGACAGTTTATGAATCTCTAACTTTTTAAATCTCAATATCTACTGTTATTTAATAATTTTCCAGACCTACCTCCATAATTTCCAGCATCTGTGAAGCATTGATATTATCCAGCAAAATTACATATATGAAAAATAAAAATATAAATAGGCTTGGCAGAATTCAATTTTTATAGCACCCAAAAAGGTGTTAGATGCTTTACAAATATGCAAGACCAATCCCAACCCCAAATAATTTACTAATCATGCAGACAGTTACACATATGCTTAAATTTACACTGTGAGTAAACCCATTTAAATCAGTGGGACTTCTCATGTAAGTTAAATTAAGCTAAAGCATAAGTGTTTGCAGGGCTTATATAGATAACATATAGATCTAAAACAAAAGAGACAAGAAACATTTTTGTTTGTGATGTGTTACATTTTGTTTCCTTGCTCTATCTATTGTAACAGCTTTTGTCATATAGTTGAATTTCTACCCATTTGCTTTTTAGTGGCCAGTTAGTTTTCAATCCTTACCTTATGTTTTATTTTAAAATATTTTCTTCTAATCAATTTTTATTTCTTATTCTATTTTCGGTAATCAAACTAATATTACAATTCTTGGATTCATTTTAAGGACTGGATTTTACTTTCATTTTAAACTTGTGCCATTCCATTCTAGTTTTATGATGTACAGGAAACAGTATAAAGTACATGGCAATCATCCATTCTGTCAGATAGGTTAGTGCAAACCTTCATGACCATACCTGGAAATAAACCTTCAGGTAAACACATGGCTATCAGGTGTACTTGTAGCCCTATACAACTGATAAATTATAATCAGAACCTTGCTCTCACATAAAATTGGTATCTATAAGGCCCAGGTATTCATTCCACCAACCTGACTGCCCTTGCTCTGAGCAAGTCTGACCATCATGCCATCCTCCACTGGGTCAACATTCCCTAATGCAGCAAATGCCAGCACAGCAGCTGCATTGTGCATTGGTTTATGATGGAGTATACCAGGCATTCTGTGCCTCCTGCCAAAGACCTGACTGCCTTAGTGTCCCTGCCCTCGGAAGTGGCCCTTTAAGAAGAGATGGGCAGTGAATTTGGCCCTTCAGGCTTTGCCTTGGGTCAGCTGCTGGAGGAACAAGAACTACTTAGTCGTCCTGCATCTAGAAGGACTAAAAGCAGGCAGAGGCCAACCAGGGCCCATCAGGCCAGATAAAAAAGGCTGGCTGCTTCTATTAAAGGTCAATTCTGTGTGAAGTCAGGCCTGGTCAGAGACTAATTCTGAGTGTACTTTTTGTTTAGGTCAATGAGAGACTTAGGATTTATTTTGTGGAGAATAAGGCTTAGGTGGCTTATCCTGAGTTAGACATTAACTGGGCTCCTGAAAATTAGGCAAGCTCATTTCTCAAGATGCCCCCTGGCTCAGGTGAGTCAGTGACATGGTTGTGACCCAGGGACCTCTTTGTACCAACTGGGAGAGGGTTCAGAGGTACATAAGTGTTACAAGGCCTTGTGTCTACATACTAGTCTGCCAAGGAATGTCATGTAAGGCCTCTAATGAAAGTCTGTGTCACACTGGTCATGATAATAATTGTGAGATGTATGTGCAGATAGTGTGTAGGAAGATATGTGTATACATATTGTAAATTATGTTCTTAAGGCCTTGTAGTTAAAGGGAGATAAGTCATGTCTTGAGACAAACTTCTCCAGACAGTAGGTGGAAGACACATATTTCCTTATCTAAGGATTGTGTTTCTTACAATAGAAGTCTATTAATATACAAAATCAAATGCTAATTAGGAGTTTGCTGGGACTTCAGAAGAAAATGAGAAAGGCAGCAGAGGGAGATAGAAGAAGTGATCCTTGCAAAAAAAAAAAAGTTACTGAGCCATTTATTGTCTGTCTGGTCTTTGTTAATGGATACTGAAACAGGGATGTTTCTGGGTTTTGTGGGGCCTGTAAAATGTAAGCCATATAGAGCCTCTAGAACAGTGCTTCTCAAGCTATCTGATGTGGGGGACCGGCAATTTTTTTTTCCAATGTGTGCGCAGACCGGCAGCCGATGGCTCGCTGATTGGCACGGGTCCGCGGACCACCACTTTGAGTAACACTGCTCTCGAAGATTTCCATAGCCCACATAGCACATTGGGATTTGAGTATGGAGCAGGTCAAGGTTTCTTGCCATAAGGGGAATATTGGAGAGTTTTAGCAATAGGGCAGGGCAGGCACAGGGAGATTTGGCAATAAGGTTACATCACTTGGAAGGAAGTAGCAGGGATAGCTTTGACAAGTGGGAGAAACTTAGGATCCCACAATTAATTTTTCATATTTTGTCAGGGGACTTGGTTGTGGTGGACTGTTGGGTGAGGCCACTTCATAGAAGAGGCACTCACACAAACAGCAGGAGTATCACATACTAACATAATTGGCATATGCTCGTAGCTGGCTCTATATTAAAATGAAATTATATATAATCCTGAATTTATGACACAGTGAAATGTTATAGAAATATATGTCATAAATGCATTATTGTGATTTCACTGCTGGACTAGGAGGCTTGTAAGGAAAAATACTTATTTAAGCACTTCTGTGTCCTAGTGGTGCTCTTATGTGCCCTATGGCCTAATAAATGTGTGCTATACACCCTCTCTGGGCTTGCGATTGGAATTAAAAAAATGCTAATACTCTACCCACATTGGTCCTACAGTCCCAAAATAACTAGATGTTTCCCCTAAAATTACCAGCAATTAAACAGTTAATAATGTTGACATTTGAACTGCCACTGTGTACAAAGTTAACACAAATAGTGCAGTTCACATTTTTTTCTATTGTTTCTGCTTAGGTGAAGACTCAGGAAAACAGTGCTGCATCAGTTCATATTTGGAAGGTTATCTTCACAACCCGAAGGGTTGGACAATTGGTTTTTAAATTAAAGCTTAAATTCTGCAGATATGTATATACCTACTAGAAAATTGCAAATTGGATCCCTAGTTTAATCTGATCTCTGGTCTTTTCATCCCAAAATTTGATGCCACATGGCAGGCACCAGGCAAAGCTTAGGGCTTCTGACTGCACATTGGGAATGACACTCAAAGGGGTTAGTATATATGTTCAACTAGCAGCCAATACTGCAATAAATAATTTTAAAAAATAAAGATTAAATACAATTGTGTGTTTGAAAGTCTCCTGAAATATCCCAGTTCCTTCCTACCATATCAAATAGGGCTTTGATCTTGAAAGGGTAGATCAAGCAGACAGATATTTAAATTTAGCTGTATATATGTCATGTAAGGGGGGGGAGGAGTGTGATCAGTTATGAATGAAAAGCGAACTCCCAACAACTTCCTGAAGAGAATTCATTTAAAATGATTCAGAAATTGGGACACAGACACATCCATTTCATTTCCTTGTCTGTTTTATATGCAACATTCAACATTCAGAGCTGGGAAAGTGGCACCAGAAACAGAACCCACAAAAAGGGTTTTATTTCAGCCTGTGATTACATACAACACCGTAAACAATGCAAGCAAGACGTTCATATGATTGAAAACAAATACAATAAAGACAGTATGTCCCAATTAGAAAAGCAAAATCAAAACTACAATCTCCTCTTGCCTAGTCTCCTGGCTATTAATATCTACATTTAGACTCACACACTGAGAAAACTCGTTCTTTGTTTCCATATCCTGCAGACTCACTATGTAGGGCAATATATGATTCATCAGAGCTCCTTATGCTCCATCATAACCTATTCACTCTATTAAAATATACCTTTAATTTGGTGTCTGGTGTGAGGAAGCAGGTTGTCAAGGTGAGATCTGATCGGTCTAGCTCCTCATGATCAACTTGCTGAGAGCGCCTTTTGGGGGCTTTTATTCTGTTTTTCTTACTTTATGTGTTAAAGTCTGTTTGTTTAAAATGATTAAAATGAAAATTTAAAAATAACCTGAGTGTTTTAAAATATATTGAATATAACTCTCCCAATGAGAGCAGCAGCTGGCTGGCTAGAATGAATTGTAAAAAGCGTAAAGTTGATCAGTGCCGGAGATAAGCTATTACCAGCAGGACAGTGGGGTGGGAATAGGTATTGTTTCATATTCTCTGTGTATATATAAAGCCTGCTGCAGTTTCCACGATATGCATCTGAAGAAGTGAGCTGTAGCTCACGAAAGCTTATGCTCTAATAAATTGGTTAGTCTCTAAGGTGCCACAAGTCCTCCTTTTCTTTTTTTGAGATATTCCGGCGAACCGCAGTAAATGCATCTTGTCAGCAAAGCCAAGGAAACCCACCCCCTCTCCCTCCAAAAGGTGGCTGGAAGGCACATTTAACACAAGGGTTTGTCCAGACCCCTTTACCTGCTGCTGGTCTTTTATCAGCTCCTGCTCCAGCCGCTGCTACAATACTCGATGCGAACGAGACACCTGCTGCCAGGAGCCACCGAACATCCGCTGGACAGGCAGCTGCAGAGGCCAATCCTACTGCGTCCCTGGAGTGGGGCTCGGCTCCGAGTGGCGAGCTCCCTCCAGAGGGCTGGGCTTGACTGAGTGGCACTACCAAGGTGTCCGTGTCCAGTGTCTTCATTAGACAGTCCTGTGGCTGAAGGAATTAAATAGTCGTTGGGAGATGGTGGGGTGGGTACTAGGAATCCCTGCCCTTGAGGAGAGAGATAGAGGGGGAAACCAGGGGCCCTGCTCTTGCTGGGAATTCGTGAGGTAACCCGGAGGGTGGCATTTTCTTAGCGCAGGGGCATCATAGGGCAACAGAATTCACTGCTTTAAAACTCTCTTGACAAAAAAATGTATTAACATGGGATGATGCAGGGCAGAGTCCACGACCCCCATTCCGGGCAGGGAGCAGGAGGAGCGGGCTGGCTGCCTCCCGAATAAGAGCCTCGGTTTTGCGTATCCTCGCTCCGGTGTAGTGAAGAATAGCGAGATGATCAAACAAAAATAATCCTGGGCCAGGGCGTCCCATACTGGTCAGCTTGCACTGAGGAACCCACGGTTCAGCGACCCCTTAAATCTGACGTCTAGGCTACTACCCTGCTGCTCACACGCCTAAAACCAACCGTGAGTCTGAGAACTTTTCCTCCCGCTTAAATCTCCAGGGGAGCGCCTCGGGCTTGCGCTGTGCTGTGAGTCTGCTGGTGACTTGAAGGAACTTTCTCTGCATAATTATCCACGAGATCTAATTGTAGAGCCAAATTTACCTCAGACCCCTTTCATTACTAGATACCAACGGGGAAAAAATAGCTCACGAAGCAGAAAAACGTTATTGATGATTACAAAATATGATTTCCATCTCATGATGAACTTCCTGCATTCCTATTTCTCTCGTGACCGTTTTCCCTCCCTCTTTTTGTTTTACACACGTGATCCCTGAAAAGTTGGTAGGTTGCTGTTGGCAGTGATAAATCTCTGTAGGGTAATTAAAATTTGGGATTGAAAAAACTGCTTGAGTTTTAAATCAGGTGAATAAATACACAGTACTTGTAAATCTATTATCTGGATTGAATGGCTTCAAATATTTGCTGTACAATATTGGAGTGAATGAAAAAGAAGATTGCCACTACATTCAGTGTATTTGAGACAGAGAAACTGGGGCGCTGTCATCCCCGTAGCAATAAAAGATACTAAGATCCCTGCATACTTGCCGGTATGCTGATTTGCTCAACTGGGGTGAACAAACTGTCTAGAGACTATGCTATTTCTGCATTTTCACTTTTAATCCCTGAATGTACAACACCTGCAGCCTGCACATTGCTGATCTATAGTGAATTATCAGCAGTAGATTAATTATGTATTTGTTAAAAAGTGTTTCCTGTTCAGCCCTCAAAGTCTGTGGTGAATACATTCTTCACTGATTTCTCTCATGTATTGCTCTTAGCTGAGGCAAAGCTGCGCGTGCGGCGCGTCAGAGCAATAGACCAGCCTCTACCAGGGAGGAAGGAGGAAGGAGAACGCGTTTACTCTACGGCCTGCTAGGAACTGACTGAGTCGTTTTGAGCCTAGCCGGGCACCGTCTAGCGCTCGCTCTCTCCCTCCTCAGAGAGCAGCGCTAGTGGCGGCGTTTTCCAACCAGCGGGGCTGCTGCCGCTGGGGCCGGGGCTGGCTCGCCGCAATGGCCGAGCAGGGGTTGGAGCTGGCCTCTATGATCCCAGCCCTCAGGGAGCTGGGCAGGTAGGTCTGCAGCGACCCCGCACAGACACCGCCTTTCCCCGCTCCTCTCAGAGGCAGGAGCCCGCGGCTGCGCCTGCTGGAGCTCCGCCATGTCCCGTGAAAACCCACTTAGCAAACGCTTGGTTGTCAGCGCTGGTCCCGAGACCAGCATTATAGCAGAGCCGTAGCATAGCTTCCTTATATTGCAGTGGCAGCTGGGTCCCCAGGCTGTGATGATGATTTACATGCCGTGCTATTAAAACCAACTAGAAATAACACTTTACATGTTATTTGAAACAGCTAGTGCAAAAAATCCCTCATCATGATGGTTGACTCCTGGCACAGTCCTCTCTGGCCTCATCTACTCTCCTATTCTAAAATCTACGAAGCCCTTTTTAGTGTCAACCTCTGACTGTCTCTCTGCTACTGTTTTATTATTAACTTTGTCTTTGTGCTGTTTAACTCTGCAAAGCTTTGTGGACCACTTGTTTGTTTATAGGTTTATCTAGAGATGCTCACTCACTGCAATATCTTAGCACCTCAGAAATGCTAATGATTTATCCTCACAACAATGCTATGAAGTAGGAAAGTACTATTAGTACCATTATACAGCGAGGACAATTAAGATGCAGTGATGTTAAATTGTTCTAAGTTACATGACAAGACTGTGGGAAAGCCAGGAATAGAAACCAGATTTGCTGCATCCCAGTGCAGTAGCTGACAATCCTGCTTCTCTCATACATAGTACAACCTTTTCTGATTTTAGACTTTTAGAAGGAAACAATGCCAAATTTGAAATTCGATGTATAATATTGTATTGCTCAGACAATTTAAATAACTGGTCTTTTTAACTTTAAGATGAAAAAGTATTCAGGTGGTAATATACATTTTATAACTAGCTTTATTTTTAATTTAGTGCCAGTCCGGAGGAATATAATACTGTTGTGCAGAAGCCAAGACAAATTCTCTGCCAGTTCATTGGCAGAATACTTACAGATGTAGATGTTGGTAAGTAAAGCAGGTTTTTAGTGGCATATCCCTTTCCTTCAAATACTGTAGAACCCTGCTAATCTGCATTTTGTACATTCTTATCAAAAACTTGGTACTCTCTTCCCCTCACTTCAACAAACATTTAGTAACAGAACAAGGTCTCATGTTGTCTTGATTTAATTATTTTTGTAAAATATATAACAAAGTACTTACTAGTATAATATAAAATAGTATATTTAAACCTAAACTGTAATTGTCAGAATAAATAAACAGCTATTATGATGCATTAAATATGAAGGCTTCTGTATAGTAAAATGTACTTTTGAGGTTCAGAACCTGAAAATCCTTACTTGCAGGTGAGTAGTACCATACCAAATTCATGGTCCATTCTGGTCAATTTCATGGCCAGAGGGTTTTAAAATTGGTCAGTTTCATGATTTCAGATGTTTACATCTGAAATTTCATGCTGTTGTGACTGTGGGGGTCCTGACCCAAAATGGGATCATGGGGCGGGGGGGTGGGGGTGGTTGCAAAGTTGTTGTGGTGGGTCCTAAGATTGCCACCCTCACTTCTGTGCTGCCTAGGCTGCAATCTCTGAGCTTCCTGCAGTTACAGGAGGTTCTTGGAGGTGGAAGTGGGTAGGATCTCCCCCATGCTGCTAGGAGCACCCCAGCTGGGGCCTCCTAACTGCTAGTCCAAGCCAGTGACAGATTAAGGTAGGGGCCCCTGGCCAATTTGGGAGCTCCGCCCCCCCCCCCAGAAAAATGGGTGCCCCAGAAGAAGCCCTAGGGTGGAAGCTCCAACTGGGTCACCCCGAGTCCCATCAGGAGCACTGGGGGAAGGAGCCCTGAGCTGCAGCTTCAGGGCTGAAGCCTTGAGCCCAGACTGCCCTGAGCCGTGGCTGGGGGGCAGAAGCCCCAAGCCCAGGCTGCCCCAAGCTCTGGCTGAAGTGGCAGAAGTCCAGAGTTTGGCTGCTTCAGCTGCAGGGGGGTGGTAGCCCCGAGCCCCAGCTGGTGCGGGGGAGAGGGGTGGAAGCCCTGAGCCCGAGCTGCCAGAAGAGGAAGCTCAGTGCCTGGAGCTGCGGCAGGAGTTGCAAGGTGGGGGTGCAGAACCACAGAGCCTGGGCTGCCCCAGGAGCAGGAACCTGCAGCCTGGCAGGAGTTGCTTGGGGAGGAAGCCCAGAGCTTGGCGCTCGGAGCTGCAGCAGGAGCCACGTGGGGGTGGGGAGCACGGAAGCCTGGAGCCCAACTCTCGGGCTGCTGCAATGCAGGAGTGAGGGTGTACCATCCTCATTTCTGTGTTGCCTTTGGAGGTGGGTGTGATCTCCCCACCAAGAGCAGCCATGCCAGGGAAGGGCAACTCCTGTCCCTCCCCAGTGTGTCTGGACTATTGGCTAGGAGCCCTGGGCTCCCATCGGCAAGGGGAAGGGATGATTTCATGGTCCATGACATGTTTTTCACTGCTGTGAAATTGGTAGGACCCTACTCACATAAAAAGGATTTGCAGGATTGAGTTCTTATGTCAATATTTGTAGTTAATTTTTTAATTTTAGATGACTGGTATAATAAATGTTAATACTTGTTAATTCATAGTGGAGCTTCTAGTTGTCTGTGAATTAACAAAGCTCTGCTGTTTCTGGAATACATGCATCCCCTTTGTCTTGTACTTATATAACAACTTTTCTGCAAATATACAAATAGATATGTAATAATAGTATTCTTTCAGGGATATGATCTCATCCAGTAGATTAGATATGGCTCTTTACTTAATGAACTAGTCATGTAAGTAAACATGCACATATGTAACATACACTATTATGTGTTTGTTATTTCTTGAGACGCATGAGGTGATTAAGATCTTCTATTTTATCTCACTATTTTTCTACTAGTAAAAAAAAATCTGCTTTGAATGTTGCTTCTGAATACGTGGACATTATCACATAAATCCTCTGGTAACTTAATTACTATCTGATCATGAGAATTTTGTATAAATAACTTCTCCCGTGTCTTTTTCTATAAACCATGAGGATTTAGAAAAATCTGAGATGGTGTAGTGACGGGTTAGATGTTTTTGGTTTGTTGTGCAAGCTAACTATGGGATAATCCAGGATTTCTTGATTATTTCATTGAATGTATTGGATTCAACAGGCTGTGGGGATGGTGAGAGGGGTTTTACATTTCTTCCAGCTTTAGAATAATTTTTACTGTGTTTTCTGTTTGGATTTCTCTAACTTTCGTCAAGTTTGGGTCGGGAAAAACAGCAAGTCTTACTGTTTGCCATTTTCTACTGGTTGTATATATAGGTGGTATTAAAAGAATTGCATGTTAATACACGTTGATAGTACCCATACAAGTAATTAAGACAAATATCTTTTATATAATTTAATTCTTCTATATATTGATGTGACATACAGTATCCACAGTTGAGAATATATATATTGTGAGCATGTAATAATGAAATATTCTCCTGATTTGTAGCCATACAAAATCCATATTGTGTTGCGCAACAGTAGTTCCTATAGTGGAAATGTTTCTTGAAGTTTGAAGTTACTATGGTGCAGTAGTAATGCGAATATTTATTTTCTTTTCAGTTGCTTTGGAACTTGTCAAGAAAATTGATTCTCAGCCAAGTTCTGTGATGCTCCTTGATTTTATTCAACACATCATGAAATCTTCCCCCCTTATGTTTGTAAATGTGAGTGAAAATCACCAGGAAACTGAGTGCAGTTGCATTGGTGAGTTTTCTGAAACATTTTTGCTTAAGCACTGAAAATAACCTATTACATTTCAATATTATACCCAGCAGATTTCACAAATATCTGCTGCCCTATTTTTGCTCTCTTTCACATGCTTGTTTTGCATGTTGTGAATTAAATGAATATTTGATAGCCTGTTTTAAATGTATGATGCGTTAGATTTCTGTGCATGTGGATTGCATAATACATATCCAAGGACAGAATCTGACCCTCTTGTTCATCACTGTTGCTTGTCCATAAAGACACTGGCCAGCTCCCATCTGGGAGGCATCCTGAAGATGTGGTAATTTCTTGGGTTTTGGCAAGCACACTAAGAGGTGGCGTGCCAAAGAGACAGAAGAAGGATCTGCAGCAATTGGGAGCATATATTGAGACAGGCATCCTGACCCAAAATCAGTTCCTCCAGTTGGGATTCACTTTCTCTTCCTGAATCCTTCTCAGCGAATACCCCATTCCTGGAAGAAGCAATATGGAGGCAGTATGCGGTTGCAACAGAGGCTAAGGGATGGAAATTTCCTTACATGAAATCAAGAACAGCTCTGTGCTGAAGAGTGGGCTAGTTGCTGAAAACTGGCGGGCAGTGAGGGTAATGAGGAGAGCTACTTGCCTAAGAGGAAGCAGGGAAAACTTAGGCCTAAGGCCATGGCTACACTACAAAAGTACTCCGATTTTACAGAAGTCAGTTTTTGGGAACAAATTGTATAAAGTCGAGTGCATGCGTCCACATGAAGCACACACATCGGCGGTGTGCGTCCACAGTACCGTGGCAAGCGTCGACATTCCGAGCTGTGCACTGTGGGTAGCTATCCCACAGTTCCCGCAGTCCCCACTGCCCATTGGAATTCTGGGCTGAACTCCCAATGCCTGATGGGGCCAAAAATTTGTCGCGGGTGGTTATGGGTATATGTTGTCAGTCAACCCTCACTCCCTCCGTGAAAGCAACAGCAGACAATCATTTCGTGCCCTTTTCCCTGGATTGCCCGAGCAGACGCCATAGCATGGCAAGCATGGAGCCCGTTCAGCTCACCGCAGCAGTTATGACCATTGTCGTGCAGTTTATGCAGAACCAGCACCTGAAAAACCAGGCGAGGAGGCGACGGCAGTGCAGTGATGAGGACGTGGACACAGATTTCTCTAAAACCGTGGTCCCCAGCAATTTGGAGATCTTGGTGTTACTGGGGCAGGCTCATGCAGTGGAACGCTGATTCTGGGCCTGGGAAACAGCACAGACTGGTGGGACCGCATAGTGTTGCAGGTCTGGGATGATTCCCAGTGGCTCCAAAACTTTTGCATGCATAAGGGCACTTTCATGGAACTTTGTGACTTGCTTTCCTCTGCCCTGAAGCACAAGAATACCAAGATGAAAGCAGCCTTCACAGTTCACAAGCGAGTGGCAACAGCCCTGTGGAAGCTTGCAATGCCAGACAGCTACCGGTCAGTCGGTAATCAATTTGGAGTGGGCAAATCTACTGTGGGGTGGGCAAATCTACTGCAAGTAGCCAACGCAATCATTGAGCTGCTGCTATCAAAGGTAGTGACTCTGGGAAATGTGCAGATCATACTAGATGGCTTTGCTGCAATGGGATTCCCTAATTGTGGTGGGGCTATAGACAGAATGCATATCCCTATCTTGGCACCGGACCACCAGGGCAGCCAGTACATAAACCGCAAGTGGTACTTTTCAATGTAGCTGCAAGCACTGGTGGATCACAAGGGACGTTTCACCAACATCAATGTGGGATGGCCAGGAAAGGTTCATGACGCTTGCGTCTTCTGGAACTCTGGTCTGTTTAAACGGCTGCAGGAAGGGATTTACTTCCCAGACCAGAAAATAACTGTTGGGGATGTTGAAATGCCCATAGTTATCCTGGGGGACCCAGCCTACCCCTTAATGCCCTGGCTCATGAAGCCGTACACAGGCATCCTGGACAGTAGTAAGGAGCTGTTCAACTGTAGGCTGAGCAAGTGCAGAATGGTGGTAGAGTGTGCATTTGGACGTTTAAAGGGTCTCTGGCGCAGTTTACTGACTCTCTCAGACCTCAGCGAAACCAGTATTCCCATTGTTATTGTTACTTGCTGTGTGCTCCACAATCTCTGTGAGAGTAAGGGGGAGATGTTTATGGCGGGGTGGGAGGTTGAGGCAAATTGCCTGGCTGCTGAATACGCGCAGCCAGACACCAGGGCGGTTAGAAGAGCACAGCAGGAAGCGCTGCACATCAGAGAAGCTTTGAAAACCAGTTTCATGACTGGCCAGGGTACTGTGGGACACTTCTGTTTGTTTCTCCTTGATGAAAACCCGCCCCCTTGGTTTCCTCTAAATTCCCTGTGAGCCACTCGCCCTCCCCCCTTCGATCACAGCTTGCTTGCAAAGGAAATAAAGTCACTATCCTTTAAAAAACATGTATTCTTTATTAATTGATTATAAAAATAGGGAGATAACTCACAAGGTAGCGTGGGTAGGGTGTGGGAGGAGGGTGGGAGTGAGAGAAAAGGCCACTTCGAAAGTTGTTGAATGACAGCCTTCTGTTGCTTGGGCTGTCCACTGGAGTGGAGTGGTTGGGTGCCCGGAGCCTCCTCCCCCCCCACCCCGCATTCTTGGGCGTCTGGGTGAGGAGGCTATGGAACTTGGGGAGGAGGGAGGGCGGTTAAACAGGGGTTGCAGCGGCAGTCTGTGATCCTGCTGCCGTTCATGAACCTCCACCAGGTGCCGGAACATGTCCATTTGATCCCTCAGTAGCCCCAGTGTTGCATCATGCCTCCTCTGATCTTCCTGCCGCCACCTCTCCTCACGTTCATCGCCCGCTTTCCTGTACTCTGCTATTGTGTCCCTCCACACATTCTGCTGAGCTCTGTCAGTGCCGGACGACTGCATGAGGTCAGAGAACATTTCATCGCGCATGCGTTTTTTTCACTGCCTTGTCTGAGAGAGCCTTTGGGACGGAGGAGGGAGGCTTGAAACATTTGCAGCTGCTGGAGGAAAAAAAGGGAGTGAAGTATTTAAAAAGATACATTTTACAGAACAATGGCTGTACTCTTTCACGGTGAACAACACTATTCACATTACATAGCATATATAATTTTGGTACAAGGTCACATTTTGCATCTTATATTGAGTGCCTGTGGCTTTGGTGTTAGAGATCACACACGCAGTGCCGGGCAGCAGAATTAGGCTTGCAGGCGGCCACGGTAAGCCGTAGTCCTTCGGCTTCTGCAACCTTCATAACAGCAGCACCCTCCTGTCCCATACCAAGCAAAGCACTTTGAGTTGGCCATTTAGTGCTGCGGTTTTCCTGTTAATGTGCAGCAGCAGAAACTAAACTAATCCCCCCTCCCGCCCATCCAATTCTCTGGGATGATCGCTTTACCCCTTACAGCACCATGTGGCTGGTATCAGGGAAGATCCCTGCTAGCCAAACACGAACACCTCAGCGCTAATGCCCCCCCCCCAACCGTGTGGCTAACTGCGGGGAGGATTTCTTGTCAGCCACAGGCAAACAGCCCAGTAGGAACGGCCACCTCTGAATGTCCCCTTAATTAAATTCCCCTATTTCAACTAGGTTACCATGAATGATATCACTCTCCTGAGGATAACACAGAGAGATAAAGAACAGATGTTGCTTGATTGCCAGCAAACACCGGGACCATACGCTGCCAGGCATTGTCATGCAATGATACCAGATTACTTGCTACTAGCATGGCGTGGTAAAGTGTCCTACAATGGAGGATGGAATAAGGCTGCTCTCCCCAAAAACCTTCTGCAAAGGCTTTTAGAGTACCTCCAGGAGAGCTTCATGGAAATGTCCCTGGAGGATTTCTGCTCCACCCCCAGACATGTTAACAGACTTTTCCAGTAGCTGTACTGGACACGAATGCATCCCAAGTCCTCAGGGCAACTTAATCATTAAAAAACACTTGCTTTTATAACATGCATTATATTTTAAAAGGTACACTCACCAGAGGTCCCTTCTCTGGCTTGGTTGGGTTGGGAGGGTATTTCAGTCAGGGTGATAAAAAGATCCTGGCTGTCGGGGAGAACGGTGTGCTGTTTGCTCTCCTCAAGCTCGTCGTCGTCGTCCTCCTCCTCATCTTCCCCGTCCGCAAAATCCTCAGGCATGGCTGAGAGTACCCCATCATCGGAGTCCACGGACGGGGTGGGGTAGTGGTGGCGGCCCCCCCTAGAATTGCATGTAGCTCAGCATAGAAGTGGCGTGTCTGGGGTTTGATTCTTTGATTCTTCTTCTTGATCAGATCCAGTACCTCCCGTTCAGTCCATGCTGGAGCTCTTTTTTGATTCTGGGGCTGCATGGTCACCTGTGCTGATGAGCTCTGCATGGTTGCCTGTGCTGATGAGCTCGCCTGGCCAAACAGGAAATGAGATTCAAAAGTTCCCAGGCCTTTTCCTGTACACCTGGCCAGTTCATCCGAGTTCAGAGTGCTGTCCAGAGTGGTCACAATGGTGCACTGTGGGATAGCACCTGGAGGCCAATATCTTTGAATTGCGTCCACACTAACCCTAATTCGGAACGGCGATGTCGATTTCAGCGCTAATTTCCTTGTTGGGGAGGAGTACAGAAATCGGTTTTAAGAGCCCTTTATGTCAAAAAAAATGGCTTCAGTGTGTGGACGGGTGCAGGGTTAATTCCATTTAACGCTGCTAAATCCGACATAAACTCATAGTGTAGACCAGGCCTTAGAGTAGCTATAGTGAAGGAAGGAAACTGTGCTGAAATAAGGCTCTCAGACATGGACTGTGGCATGAGATGGATATTTTGGACAAGTGTCCTTGTTACCCTAGTGCAATTTACTGTGGCCAACTATACTCATCTCATCTTTGGTGGGTTGTGAGGATTAAGTATAGTTATTAGTGAAACATTATTTACATAGTTGTCTCTAAAGAGTAAATCTTGTAGCATATGAATCACAATATTTCCTCTGTGTGTGTTTTTCTTTTTCTATTTAGAATTTAGTAATTGGATTATAACAAGGCTTCTGCGAATTGCTGCAGCTCCAAACTGTCATGTGTTACACAAGAACATCTGTGACGTCATCTGCTCTCTCCTGTTTCTTTTTAAAGCGAAAAGCTGTGCTGTTTTTGAGGTGCTGACAAAAGATTTACTGCAACTTTTCCAAGATCTAATTTTCTTGCATGAAAGAAATATACAGAGGCAGCTTCAGAGGAACTTCTTAGTCTGGCCAGTGGTGGTAAACAGATTTTTAAGCAACACAAATGAAAATCTAGGTTATTTAAGCTCAGCCACGTTACAATTGATGGGCATGCATGATGTGGAATGCTTGGAAATTACATTAATGACAATTCTGATTGACATTGTTTCTGATGTGTTTTTTGCAAGAGAGGATCTTATTCTGTGGGGGATAGGCTGCTCACTGTTGGAGTATGGTAGACCAAAAATTAAAGCTTTAGCCTTGAACCTTTTAATAAAATTGATCCAATTAGGAGGGCCACCAGAACAGCCTGCCGGCATTTTCTTCACAGTCTTTTTTGGAATCTTACAGTCAGTACTCCAAATGGATGTTGAAAAATTAGAACTCTTTGGAGAACCACTTTTACGCTTGGTGAGGACATTATTTCCTTTTGAAGCAGATTCTTATGTAAATATTGAACCTGTCTACCTAAATATGCTGTTAGAGAAGCTTCGAGCACTGTTTGAAGCCGATGTGCTTAGACATCTTAAGTCTGAAAAGTTGAAAGCTGCTTTGTGTCACATACTTCAGTACTTTCTGAAGTTTGTTCCAGCTGGATATGAATCTGCTTTACAAGTAAGAAAGGCCCATATCTGCACCATTTGCAGAATTTTTGTTGATGTCATTGGAAGTCAAGAAGAACAAGAGGTAGGTTAATCTGAACAAATATTTGTTGTTTTTGTCATCCATCTATGTAAGGAAGAATACCTAGAAACTAAGTGTTTCAGAAATGCCTTAAGGTAGATTATTGGGTTACAGTTAAATCATGTCCTTCTTTCTGTTTCTGTAATTATATTCTACATATAATATTTAAATTCAGGCCCTGATTCTGCAGTGTGATGTGTGTGGGTGGACCTTTATGCCTGCATGGAGCCACGTGAAGCCAGTAGAGCTACAGGCAGGTACAGGGTCTTGTCCACACACATCATAATGTAGAAATGAGGCTGAAGATTGTCCGTGTCCTGAAGAATGTACAGTGTATCTCTATTTATACTTTAAAGTGCCTAGCACATTTTTTGAGTTCTATTAATAAATAGGTTGTTTTTAATGAATGCAGATTGGTCATCTTTAGTTTAGTTTCTTCCAGCCAATATGCTATTGATGTGTTTATATGGTGGTTGGAGGAATCTTATTGAACTTATTAAAATATTCTGTTAAATTTGGGAGAGGCTACAGATATGCATGCAGTTTATGACAGGACAGGATAACAGTATACAGGAGCAGATAACAATTTCATACCACACTGGTAAAATTACCTGACTAGATGGAAATCTGTGCTGGATTTTCAAGGTATCTGTGCAAAGTTGGTTTCTAAACCTAAGTAAAGTACAAAAATAAGTGGCATAGAAGTAACGTTTCCCTGATATTTATTGTATAGATAAAATAAAGGAATAAAACAGACTGAATGGATAATCCTGACTAACGGCTAAATAATGTGAATGAAAGAGAACTAGCAATAGCAGTCCACTCTCAGAAAAGAGCACAGAAAGCTGCACTGGTATACGAAAGCTTTTGACACATAACTGAGAGGTCTGAAAACACTTATTCACATAAGTACTTCTATGTAGTTTTATAGATTTCAGTGGGATTACTCCTGTACATTAATTTTCCATGTGTATAAGTGTTTGTGGAATCAGATTCTTGTACAGGAGTTTTTTTCCACTTTTTGGAGCTGACATAAACTTGTGAAACGTTTGTACAAAATATTGCCACCTCCCCATCTCTCTGGACAAACCAAGAAACAGCATACTTAATACTATTTTTGTGTGTGTGCACGTTTGTCTGTTGTAGTATCTGGTGAGTCCACTTTATGCAGCATTAAAAACAGAAGGTCTGGAAATCATTCAGGAGCTTCAGTGTCGGAACCAGCTGGATACCTCTGATACAGATGGATGGAGCAGCAGTAGTGATGAAATTCCAGAAAAAAAGCAACGACTAAGTCTATCAATAAAGTATCCAAAGAAATCTCCTGTGCCAGCAGCGTAAGATATTTATTCAATAACTATTTTGTATAGTAGTTTGGTTAGATCTTGGCAGTTAACTGGATGGTGAAATGGTTGCATTTAAGGTAATTCTTCTTGGCATCTTACAATGCAACACATGCATTGGATCTACTTTTTCCATTTTATTTTTCAGAGTATAAATATCCAGAGATTATTTTATGGATTAAATCATTATTTGCCAAATTTAATTTAAAATAAAAAAGGATACCTTTTGTTGCTTAATACATCAGCATCAAAAAACCTTTAATTTTTTGTATAACTATAAATTAAAATAGCAAAATAGAGAGTATGTAATATTTTAAAAATGTCTGTTTCATAGTTTTTATGTGAATTTGTATAAGCCACACACAACACAACATATTATCCAGTCATATTTGTTCTGGAATCTGAAATACTCCATGATAATATATAATCCACATGTATTTAATTTTCGCTTTAAAAATATTTGTGTAGCTATTTTAATACAGTTTTAATCCTATCTAAAATTACGCATTATTTGTATAATTGAATGACCATGTTTTAGATCCTGATGTTGCAATTAATGGACAAAAGAGACAACCAAAAACCCATCTTACCCAAGGAGCAACATTAAAGCACTCCATTGTTTTGTTTTCTCAGTTACTTACATCTTTGACCCA
This sequence comes from Lepidochelys kempii, assembly GCF_965140285.1. Taxonomy (NCBI): domain Eukaryota; kingdom Metazoa; phylum Chordata; order Testudines; family Cheloniidae; genus Lepidochelys; species Lepidochelys kempii. Next base: position 32,358,615 of record NC_136388.1, read on the forward strand.
TGATAACACTTTTTTAAAAGACAATTGTACCTTCTACAGCTCTTCATGTGAAGCTGACTTCTTCAAGAATAATTGACCAAAGCTTTATTCCTCATGAATGAATAATAATTTATGCTTCTGAAGTTGATTTTTTTTTTGTTCTCTCAAAATATAAGAATTACGTAAAGTCATTTTTCTACAGCTACATTCCTACCTCCAAGACTGGTTAGTTCTAGCATCATTTACAAGGAATTGTATGTTGCTGAACGAATGCTTTTAAAAACTAAAATAATGTGGTTAATCACAGGCTTAGTCCCGTGAACATGAAAATGAAGAGCATGCTGTGGAATGCAATAAACAAGAAAGCTGCCTCCGTAGTATTTCTCCTGGAGCAAGATGCTCTGACATCAGACATTCTTCCAATTGTAGAAGGAATTGCAGTAGTACTACGACTAGCTGCCCTGTGTACAGTTCATTGTTCTCAAAATTCTAACAGGTAAAAGTACAAAGTTGACCATTTATCTACTGGTGTCTTGTAAATGTGTAATTACTCCTTTGTAAACTTGTGTAACATCTATAAGATTACCTGTGTACATGTCTGCATGCAACTGCGGGAAAGCTGCCTGCATTTTGAATGGCTGCATTTTCATAGATAGACTTTTGATTATAATTTAGGAAAAACTCCTAATATTACAATGTTCACATGATTTCTAAATCTTTTTTCTTAACAGCATGGATCATAAAGTTGCTCAGGGCTTAAGCAGTCATAAACATAATGCTGCTTGGTCTTCAGATTCTGAGGTGAATGTACAACTGATCTGGATTTCTTCTGACTTTGTCATGAGAGTAGTGACAGTCTGCAGGAACCTTTTGGAATCTACTGCTCAGAATGCTAACCTGGAGCCAGTGATTGACAGAATAGTGAAAATCTTTGATGCTTTATTTTATATGCAAGGTGAGAAGTTGTTGAAATTAAAAGCTCTTCGCTGAATTCTGATATTTTGTAAACTTAAAAATGCTGCTAGAAGTTGGTTGGTTTATTGTGATGGATGCATTTATTAAAGTCTAGAGTTTGTGCCTGAACTTAATACTCCACTTCTCAATGTACACAATAGGAATCCTGGTTGCATTAAAGGCAGTTTCATCAACTGTGGAATGCATCCATCTTGAAAACTAGTAAACTGTGTTTCTTTTTTCATTTTTGTGTGCTTCTGTTGTCTCTCTTCTTTGGACAAAACCGATGTGTGGACAATGACTGTGCCTAAAGAAATGAACTTTGTAGAGGTTAGGGTTTGTAGATGGTACTTTTTCACATAAATTTAGAATGTTTTCCTCTAATACATCATTGCTTTACTGTTTCACTTCTAAAATGCAGAATTCTGATACATGGGTGGATTGATATTGTACTTTTAGGAAAATATAATGTATTCTACTCTGTAACTAAATAAAGTATAATATACACATCCATTTTGTAAGCTACGTAGACTAACAAATATGGTTTTATGTGGGTTTTCCCTAGGGAAGAGCCATCTGAATGATCAGATTCTTGAAAATGTATGTGGAATGTTATCTCTGCCATGGATATATGGCCATTCTGATGACTCTTCTTTCAAGCTGTCTCCTTTCAGCTCAGATCTTCTAGGTCTGAGCCAACAGATTGCAAATAGTTTCTGTAAGTATGGATAGCATATTAGAGCTCTTCTATGATTGCACATTTGTGTATTTAATATGCTGCATATACATCGCTGTTCCTTTCATACGGGCTTCATAAATCCATTTGCTAGTGACAAACAGGAAGCATAATTTGGTATGTGCCAGATCTTACCTATCAACTTATGTTCAACATAAAATTTCACTGAAAATTCTAGCCCATATGGTTGTATGGGTAATCTTCTGAATGTGAACTGATGGCAATGTTGTATCCATGAATATCCAGTCAGCCTGACACAATAGGGAACAGTGAACTGGCCAACCAAATCCGCAAATCTATATCTCTTTCCAGCCATATGTTGCACTTGAGAGGAGGTGTTTAAAGTGCCAGAAAGCTATCATAGAAGAGTAGGGTTGGAAGAGACCTCAGGAGGTCATTTAGTGCAACCCCCTGCTCAAAGCAGGATCAACCCCAACTAAATCATCCCAGCCAGGGCTTTGTAGAGCTGGACCTTAAAAACTTCTAAGGATGGAGATTCCACCACTTCCGTAGGTAACCCAGTGCTTCACCACCTTCCTAATGAAATAGCTTTTCCTAATATCCAACATAGATCTCCCCTACTGCAACTTGAGACCATTGCTTCTTGTTCTGTCATCTGTCACCACTGAGAACAACCTAGCTCCATCCTCTTTGGAACCCACCTCACTCTAGGTAGTTGAAAGCTGCTATGAAATCCCCCCTCACTCTTCTGGAGACTAAATGAGCCCAGTTCCCTCAGCCTCTCCTTGTGAGTCATGTGCCTCAGCCCCCTAATAATTTTTGTTGCCCTCCGCTGGCCTCTCTCCAATTTCTTCATATCCTTTCTGTAGTGGGGGGCCCAAAACTGAAGGCAGTACTCCAAATGTGGCCTCACCAGTGCTGAATAATCACTTCCCTCGATCTCCTGGCAGTGCTGCTACTAATGCAGCCCATTATGCCATTAGTCTTCTTGGCAACAAGGGAACACTATTGACTCATATCCAGCTTCTTGTCCACTGTAATCCCAAGGTCCTTTTCTGCAGAACTGCCGCTTAGCCAGTTGTCCCCAGCCAGTAGCAGTGTATGGGATTCTTCCATCCTAAATGCAGGACTCTGCACTTTTCCCTGTTGAACCTCATCGGATTTCTTTTGGCCCCGTCTTCCAAGCTAGCTGGTTTCTTTATGATTTATAAGGACTCCCAAGTCTATCTCTCTCTTTTTAGCAGTAAGTGCATTAGTTATCTCTTTAGATATCAATCCATCACCAAACAGCTTCTGCAAGGACTGTGTCGCCTACAAATATGGAATTATTAGAGGAACATCTCTCAACATGTATAAGCATGTTAAATGGTAAAAGTAGAGTTGATGCAGTGGTGCTCCCAGACCTCCCCCCGAGCACCACCACCCAAGTTTTAGTCGTGGTATTTTGGTCACAGGCCCGTGAATTTTTGTTTACGGCCCATGACCTGTCCATGACTTTTACTAAAAATACCCATGACTAAAACGTAGCCTTATATGAGAACAATATGGCTAGGTTAACACTGCATGAGAAAAAAAATAGCTTATTTAAATGAGAGAGCAAAGATTATAACAAAAGAAATGGTGTATATAAATCATAGCATATTAAGCCTGTATGCAAAACTTAAGAGAAATAGGTATGCCTTGTATTAATTGCCTTTAAGAAATTGTCTCACATTTCAACAGTATATTTTCTTTCCACCGGTTTGTCTTGTTCTTTCTATCTTATTGGCAACAACAAAGAGCTAATAGTATTCAAAGCCTTATGTAATGTTCAGTTTTTATTATGTTTTTTCTTCCTCCTCCCGCCCTCAGCACCTCAAACTCAGTCACACTGTGTATTCCTTCTGTCACTGTTCCCAAAAAACATATGTCTGGATTGGAGAAAATGTGTTTACCGTTGGGCACTACAGAGTCCCCAGGAAGTCATCCGAGCAAGTTGTGTTAAAGGATTCCCTGTCCTCCTGCACCAATTAAGTGTGAAATCCTACAGCATAATTCCCCAAACTCTCTTGTATGTATTACTGCTGCTTTCACCTTTCTGATTATATGGTTGAAAAAGTTTCAGAGTAACAGCTGTGTTAGTCTGTATTCGCAAAAAGAAAAGGAGTACTTGTGGCACCTTAGAGACTAACCAGTTTATTTGAGCATGAGCTTTCGTGAGCTACAGCTCACTTCATCGGATGCATACTGTGGAAAGTGTAGAAGATCTTTTTATACACACAAAGCATGAAAAAATACCCCCCCCCCCACTCTCCTGCTGGTAATAGCTTATCTAAAGTAACCACTCTCCTTACAATGTGTAAGGCAGTCCTTGCCTACAGACAGCCCCCAACCTGAAGCAAATACTCACCAGCAACCACATACCACACAACAGAACCACTAACCCAGGAACCTATCCTTGCAACAAAGCCCGTTGCCAACTGTGCCCACATATCTATTCAGGGGACACCATCACAGGGCCTAATAACATCAGCCACACAATCAGAGGCTCGTTCACCTGCACATCCACCAATGTGATATATGCCATCATATTCCAGCAACGCCCCTCTGCCATGTACATTGGTCAAACTGGACAGTCTCTACGTAAAAGAATAAATGGACACAAATCAGATGTCAAGAACTATAACATTCATAAACCAGTCAGAGAACACTTCAATCTCTCTGGTCACGCGATTACAGACATGAAAGTTGCGATATTACAACAAAAAAACTTCAAATCCAGACTCCAGCGAGAAACTGTTGAATTGGAATTCATTTGCAAATTTGGATACAATTAACTTAGGCTTGAATAGAGACTGGGAGTGGCTAAGTCATTATGCAAGGTAGCCTATTTCCCCTTGTTTTTTCCTACCCTCCCGCCCCCTCCTCAGACGTTCTTATTAAACCCTGGATTTGTGCTGGAAATGGCCCACCTTGATTATCGTACACATTGTAAGGAGAGTGGTCGCTTTAGATAAGCTATTACCAGCAGGAGAGTGGGTTTGTGTGGGGGGAGGGGAGGGGGGTGAGAAAACCTGGATTGGTGCTGGAAATGGCCCAACTTGATTATCATACACATTGTAAGGAGAGTGATCACTTTAGATAAGCTATTACCAGCAGGAGAGTGGGGTGGGGGGAGGTATTTTTTCATGCTTTGTGTGTATAAAAAGATCTTCTACACTTTCCACAGTATGCATCCGATGAAGTGAGCTGTAGCTCACGAAAGCTTATGCTCAAATAAATTGGTTAGTCTCTAAGGTGCCATGGTTGAAAAAGAAAACTAGTACAGAATGTTAGTGTTGGTGGCTTGTTGTTATTTAATTATTTATTTATATAGCGTCCAAAATGTACTAGGAGTCTCTCTGAACATACAAAAGACAAATTCTCTGCCCATCGATTTTAGTCTAGATAAACAAAAACAAACATGGGGAAGAAGATTCATTGTGCAACAAAATGTGGAAGAAGTTATGCTTGTGCCTGATAGCTTTTTATACAGTCCCATTCTGTTTTCTTTCACCCTGTCCCCCTCCCGTGTACCTGCCTTACCCTCCTTTTTGCCCAATTTTGCATGCGCAGCCTGCCTATTCCTGTGCTAGTATTCCAGATTAAAGATTCCTTAATTCTCCACATTCTACCCTATCCACCCCCCTTGTAGATTTAGCACAGAGTTTGAGGCAGACAAAAAAGAAAAACAAATAGCCATTATAGAGAGCAACTATTTATGTAAACACTCCTTTACTTTAACTTGTTAAATATATGGAAATTATTATTGAATGTATTGCATATAAAATGCAAATGACTCATTAAGTGATATACTAAAGGTTTTTTTTCTTCTTTCATTACAGAGACCAAATCAATGATGAATCTGAGTTAGTCAAGAAGGCTTGTGCCAGTATCGCTGGAAAGTTAGCTTGCTGTCTTGCTGGGACATTTAATTTAACTCCTCATTTAACAGAACCTGATACTGAGCATGTAACTTTTGATATTTTATGTAGCAGTCTTACTGTGATCTCTGCGCATGAAAATACATGTTCAGTGAAAGCCTCAATTTTCAAGCCATTTTTTAATCTTCTTGAAAGCGAAGTACCTAGTTCAGTAAAGCTAGGTAAAGTGATTTTATTTTTTTTCTTAGCCTTCACACTCTTGTGTAGTATACTGAAATTACTCGCACTGTCCTTTTTCGCCACCCGACTTCTGTGTTGTATTCCTTTTATCAACCTGCAACTTGTACAGTAGGTGGGAATAAGAGTGTTTGCGTATGGTCTGACAACAAATACATCTCATATGTTGGTAAGTCTGACCTGTGATACCTCACCGCTGAGTGCCCTCAACTCCTGTTGAAATCAATGAGGATTGTGGTTGCTTAGCATTTAGCACTAAAGGGCCTCTCATTAATTGTTAACTTGTATCTTCTATTTAATACCTTTCACTAATTCCACTCTTTTTTCTGTTTTTCATCTCCCATCCCATTTCTCAATCTTTATTTGCTTTCTTTTAAATATATTATAAATTAATACCAGACCTCCTTCCCAAATAGGTCAAGCACTTTTGAAATGGTTGATGAATACATATGCTTTCTGGAACCAAGAACATCTTAGAGCAAAGAGAAATTGTGCTCATGATATTTTCCATTGGCTCTAGCTGGCAGAATAAAAAAAAATGAGTGCTTGACATATCATATCAGCTTCTGTTCCTCAACACACACAATTGACATCTTAATATTTTTTTGGCTAATGTACAGTCAGCATTCACAAAATAGTTGTGGTGATGCACAGTATAAGCAAACTACAGTAGCCACTTGTGTACTTCTGTACACCATATTGGCTCAACAAATGTCACTATAGATATATAAACATGAACTTTCAAGCATGGTTAACTTAGTATCAGATGTTTGTTTTAGATGTTAAGTCCAATTAAATCTAATATCTATTGTAGTTTCTCATTCTGTACCTTTCAATAGAAGTCTAACATTTTGGTATAAATCTGAATTATAATTAACCATTTTGTCTGACACTTTTAAAAATAGCTTTATGAAGTATAGAACTGTCTTTTTGATGTTTTTATATATTATTTCATCATTAATTATTCTGGTACATTTTTAAAAGCATTAAACACTTATCTTCCTTTTTCTTCTTCAACCCATTTCTCTCTCCCTTAGCATTTATAGAGAATATACCTCATCTCTGCAAACATCTGGACTTTAGAGATGATGAATCAGATGTAAAGATTCTTGTTGGAGCTTTACTAAATCTAATGGAAGATCCAGACAAAGATGTAAGAGTGGCATTCAGTGACAATATTAGGAACATATTGACATCCTTGGACTCCGAGGAAGGATTTATAAAAGAGGTGAACCCATGTTTTCTTTTCTAATGCCAAAAATGTAAAACTGTTACAACAAAAACGATCTTGTTTAACTAATGTGTTGAATAGTTCATCCATTTCAAATTTGTTTTTTCAGCTTTTTGTTTCAAGAATGAAAGAAGCCTATACAAATGCTAAAATATCTAGAAATAATGAGTTGAAGGATACATTAATTCTAACAACAGGGGATATTGGAAGGTAACTTTTGGTTGTATGTTATATTTTGAACATTCTTAAGTATTTTCAGTTTATAGTTCTGAGAGTCTTGTTGCACAAGTGTGAATACAAGAATAACACTCTTTAGAGCCCCTATCTTTGCAGATAGATCCACACAGGCAGACCCTTGCATCTGTACTGAGCCTTGGTGTATTCACTAGGGTTCCATGTGGAAGTGTCTTCTGTTATAGGTCCAATTGTGTAGGGTCAGAGCCCAAGTGACAGTATTTTTCTTCTTTAGAAAAGGATAGCATTATAATTGGTTTTGGAAGGATTAGATTTTTATTGAGAAACATTGATTTCACTGTACACACACAAACTGACAAATATTTCCATTTATGGTTATTGAAATTTACAGATGGGCAAAGTTTAAAAAAAAAATAAAAAGCTGCTTGAGAACTGGAGCTTGATTTAAGGATATGTACTTCGTATGTTTTGACATGTGATGTTGACAGTTTGTTTTAACGGTTCAGTATTGAACTTTTTGAATCTCATCATCTACTATCACTAAATAATTATTGTCTGACACTCCCATAATTTTCTAAAAGTGTGAAAATTTAAATTGATAAAATATATTATCCTTCAAAATTAATTTTAAAAGTTGAATTCTGCCAAGCCTAATTATAATTAATAAAGACAAATCCATTCAAAGAGTAAGTCTTTATACTAAATGATGATTAAATACTATATATTCATATTTGTTGAAATCATCTGCTCTTTACCATGGCGTCCATTTTGTGAACAATAGGAGGTTATATAAAAACACAGTGACAAATTGTGTTTATCATGGTAACCTGCATATGTTAGAGGTAGTCTCACTAGTGTTGTAACTAGCATTTCATGCTAACAGTGTAATTTTTTTCTGCTCGCTTTTGAAAGGGCAGCGAAAGGGGACTTGGTGCCATTTGCGCTCTTGCATTTGTTACATTGTTTGTTGTCAAAGTCATCATCCGTGGCAGGAGCAGCATATACAGAAATCAGAGCACTGGCTGCAGCCAAGTCTATAAAACTGCAAGCCCTTTTCAGTCAGTACAAGAAGCCTATCTGTCAGGTGAGGAAAATGAGTATTACTTCCGTTAGCACACATTATATTGCTAGGTTGCAAAGGAAAACATTGCCTCACAGATATTAATTTGTGTGGCAATGTTTTCCCCATTCATTTTTAAAAGTGGTGCTGAAAGTAAAATTTACAGAAAGCTTTTGTTTTATGTAGAGTATAAACAGGAGGAGTCCTATTTGACATAATTTTCTAAAATAAATTAAACTTTTCAAGGAAGACTGGGACTCTTTTACTTTTGATTGGGTTTGTGACACCAGCAGTGTCATTCTGTTTCCCTCTCATGTCCCAGCTCCCTAAATATTGAAATTGTAGAACCACATAATCTTTTGCATTATATGGCACACTTCCTCATGGGATCTACTTTTAAAATTTATATTACATTTGACCTTATGTTACAGACACAATGCAACAGTGATTTTTCCCACAGGTTATTTAAATGGTTACGTTCTCTTCAGTTTTTAAATATTCCCAGAAGGCAATAATATAAAATCAATTTCTAGCTGGCTGGGATGCCACCATTAAGGTTTCCAAAGTAAAATTTTTAAACTACAACTTGAGTATCGTCAAATGTAATGATCCGTGGTTTTCAGTTTGGGTCATTTAGTGTAAGCAGAAGAAAAATGTAGACAGGAAGAAAGAGAAGCTATAACTTTTCCCCTTAGATTAGGTGCTTAGCTGTATATCTTTGTTCAGTGTGGATTTTATGTCCTGGAGGTGGAAAACTTATATTGAAAGTTATCTTTTAATGTTTAGTTTCTAGTGGAATCCCTGCACTCGAGCCAGATGGCAGTACTTTCTAACACCCCATGCCAGAGTAATGAGCTACAAAAACAAGAGGCTGCTCATCAGAGAAGGATGGCCCTGGACACGTTATCTGAAATTGCCAATGTATTTGATTTCCCAGACCTCAACCGCTTTCTGTCTGTGAGTGGGTAGTCTTTTTTATTTCTGAATTTTGTGAGCTTGGATTTTTTTAAATTTTAGTCCACTATCTTCCAGTGAATCTTGTAACTCTGGATTTATTTCTTAACCCCCTCCTCCTCTAATTGTTGGTAGCTATAAATTGGGATAATTTAGAATTGCTGCTGACAGCTCAAGCAGGGGAGGAGATGTTCAATCCAGAAACTGCGGCATATAGATCTGTAGTAGTGGTTCAGAGTGTGAGGGGAAGTGAACTACCCAAGTATGAAACAAAAGTACTCATTTGCTCAAAGTATTTATTGGCTTCTGCAGCTTTTAGGATAAGATGTTAAGTCAAAAGTCTTTATTTTGAGGCAATTTTTTGAGCCCTCATTCAGGATGCTTTTTTTCCCTCCTCTCTAAGTAACCTTCTGTTTTTTGTTTCAAACATAAAATACGAAGATGCTCTGGATAGATGACATCTTCATTTGTTGCCCTCCCTAATATAAACACTGCTTATTTTCTTTAAGGTCAAAGGGCTTGTCTGTACTACTCTGCAGTTTGGACTACAAGAGTAGGAATAGCAGTGCACACCAAAGTGCTGCGCTATAACTTTCCGTGTGGATGCTGCAGGTGTGAACTATAAGTTCCTAGTTTGCATTAATGTTGTCCTGTTTGAAGAGGACTACTTTAATGCGAACTAGGAACTAGCCAAAGTTTTCACGCAAACTCAAACTTTTTTGATCAGCATCTGGTTTGTTGGTAATGGGGAAATGTGCAACAGTTTAACAGGCCAAAGTGTTCTGGCTGTGGTTTTTTTTGTTAACTAGACAAAACTATACATTCACTTGCCATTTGTATGGGTTCAAATCTCCTATTATTGCAGCCCTATAAAATTACTTTTTTTCCATTAGTCTTTCCATGACTAAGAGATATTTTCCTCTCTAGTATCCTTGTTGATTCGCTCTTAATAAGTCAATCTTAAATCAAGATAATAGGTGTACGGGTATATTTTCACATTGGCATACAGAAAAAAATCTGCATTTAATCTTGGTAAGTGTGCTTTTAATTTGTCAGCGAACTCTGCAAGTTCTACTGCCTGACCTCGCTGCCAAGGCCAGTCCCGCAGCGTCTGCACTTATTCGAACCATAGCAAAACAGCTGAATGTAAACCGAAGAGAAATCCTAATCAACAACTTCAAATACATCTTCTCCCACTTGGTCTGTTCCTGTTCTAAGGATGAGCTAGAGCGAGCACTTCACTACCTCAAGGTAACTTGAGCATTTTCCAGCTTTACATGTGCAGATTGGGAGCAATAATAGATGACAAGCTGGGGATATTTTTTCCTCTTTAAACACAATATTTTAAAGACATGAGAACTTATTACACTAATTTTTCATCTTAAATTTATTTTTTGTATATGGAGAATAGTTTTGTCATCTTATAGTCAGTCCCTTTTGGTTGTGAACAAATGTCTTCAGAGCTGGCAGCTAAATTTAGAGCTCTGTCTTTGAAGGTTTGAATTGTCTGCTCATATGACTGATTGTAAGTTTTTTTTCTTAGAACTATTGGATTCAAAGGTTCTTTCCATAAGCTCAATCTACCTTGTATTGTATATTATGAGTATAAAAAAAATTGTTTTTTCTCTGCCATTGGTATTGATTTATAGAATGAAACAGAAATAGAACTGGGCAGCTTGTTGAGACAAGACTACCAGGGATTGCATAATGAATTATTGCTACGTATAGGAGAGCACTATCAGCAGGTCTTCAATGGTTTGTCAATATTGGCTTCATTTGCATCAAATGATGATCTGTATCAGGGACCCAGAGACATAACATCACCTGAGCTAATGGTAAGGAGAAATAAGTTACATCTGTTTTTAATTCAGCAATCTCTCCACTGTGAGGAAGGGGAAGGGAAATGTAGTACATTTTGAGCACCTCTCAAAAATTTATAGTATATAAAAACCTGAAGAAATTTTAATATTTCAGTACCCTACATTAAATAGAACTTCTGTAATGTGGAGACAAGACACACAAATAAGTATAAAAAAGCACAACTTGTTGAAGAAACTTCCATATAATTGAAGTAATAGAACGGCGTCTGTGCAGCCAGTGATATTTCTGTACACGTCTTTCTCAAAGGAAATAATATATATACTGGATAATCTTTGTATGCCCTTTGGGATGTGTGTTAAGTCATCTCAATAGATTCCCTTTTTACTTTACCATAAAGATGTGCTTACAGTGAAATGTCTTTCCATTCACTTTATTCAGTCAGGCAAAATGTGAAACCTGACATGCCATTCAAAAATTATTAATATGCTGTGAAACTTACTTAAACAAGGAACTATAATGGATAAATTGTCTCAATTTAATATTTAATCTCTAAATATTACAGAATGTTTTATTGGTAAAAGTTTATTTTTAAATATTTTAGGCTGATTATCTGCAACCTAAATTGCTGGGTATCTTGGCCTTCTTTAACATGCAGTTACTGAGCTCCAGTGTTGGCATTGAAGATAAGAAAATGGTGAGTGAACATCAGTTTGAACAGTTAAACAAGGACAAGTATGCGGTGTTTTCAGGCAACGTGATGGCCAACACAGTAGGCTGCCTTGCAGGGATTAAGTTGGTGCTTTGAAATTGGTATTAAGCTCATGGCAAAAACTGAAAATTCTGCAATTCTGAGGCAATACCTTTTAGCCATGAGAAATGTGCCAGGTTCTCTTTTAAGCAGCCCTTTCTGGCCGATGAGTGATGCTGACTATTTCTGTGGAGCTGCTTCCAGTTGACATGAAATAACCTCTGCCTTGCCAAATCTAAAGGTCACCTTTGCATCTCTTTCCTGCTTTTGATACTGTAGAGCAGGGGTCGGCAACCTGTGGCACACGTGCCAAAGGCAGCATGTGAGCTGATTTTTAGTGGCACTCTGCTGCCAGGCGGAGTCCCAGCCACTGGCCCCGCTCAGCCCACTGCCGGCTTGGATGGATGGAACCCTGGGCCGGCAGCGGGTTGACCGGGGACGGCGGCCGGGACCCCTGACCGGCGGGGGACGGCGGCCGGGACCCCTGACCGGCGGGGGACGGCGGCCGGGACCCCTGACCGGCGGGGGACGGCGGCCGGGACCCCTGACCGGCGGGGGACGGCGGCCGGGACCCCTGACCGGCGGGGGACGGCGGCCGGGACCCCTGACCGGCGGGGGACGGCGGCCGGGACCCCTGACCGGCGGGGGACGGCGGCCGGGACCCCTGACCGGCGGGGGACGGCGGCCGGGACCCCTGACCGGCGGGGGACGGCGGCCGGGACCCCTGACCGGCGGGGGACGGCGACTCAGCCCGCTGCCATTCTTGGGTTCCCTCTGCTGCCGGTCTGGGGTTCCGGCCGCCAGCCCCTGCCAGGTGGGGTCCTGGCTGCTGGCCCCGCTAAGCCTGCTATCAGTCTGGGGTTCCATCCACTGGCCCCTGTAAATGTAAAATGTATTCCTGGCATGCGAAACCTTAAATTACAGTAAATAAATGAAGACTTGGCATACCACTTCTCAAAGTTGCCGACCCCTGCTGTAGAGTTCTTGTTAAGATACTCTCATCTTTCATTATATGGCTGTGTCCTTGCTTGATTTGCCTCTTAACTTAGTTGAACACTCCTTCCACCTTATCTATATTGACTCCTTTTCTTCCCCTTCTCTCTTGTTCCTAGAAGTTTGTTCTCCCATGATCTCTCGTCTTGCTTCCAGGCTGATGATTCTCAAATCTTCCTCTGGACCCAGATGTTTCCTCCTTAGTCTGGGCTCACATTTCTTCCTGTCTTTCTGATATCTCCTGGATGTTCTGCCACTCTCTCAAATGTAACAGGGCTAAAACATCTGAGCTTTTGCAGCTATATGCTCTTCCTCTGTCTCCTTCACCATAACCATTGACAGCTCCACTATTTTCCAAGTCCAGGGGTCCCCTGACTGCCCCCCCCCAGACCTCTGCCCTATCCAACCGCCCCCTGACTGCCCACCGGGATCTCCTGCCCCATATCCAACCCTCCGGCCCCCTTATTGTGCTGCTCAGAGCAGCATGTCTGGAGCAGCGCTGCCTGGCCAGAGCCAGACTTGCTGCTCTGCGCGAGTGCACAGCCCCGCCACCCAGAGCGCTGCCTGCATGGCAGCGTGGCTGCGGGGGAGGGGCTGGGGGATAGCATCCTGGGCCAGGAGCTCAGGGGTTGGGTAGGATGGTCCTGCGGGTCATAGTTTGCCCACCTCTGCACTAAAGTAACCTTGTTTTTTATTGTGACCCCTTGAATCCCTTTGTTGGCTTCCTGTTTATTTGACATCAAGTTTAAACTTGTTCTCACTTTCTAGGTGCTGCATAAATCTACCCCTGCTTACATCGCAGCCTTTGCTTTTCCCTGTTCTCCTGCCCTACGTTCTGTCTCTGCTCCACTGAATCTTTCCACTCACATCTTTTATGGCCCTTTTTGTCTGGAATGACCTCTCTTTGTGGCAAGCATCTTCACTCTCTGCCTTTTAAAATCTCCTTTCATCTAATTTTCATGATTTACCTCTGAAGTTATTTGCATATCCTTCCTTGCCCTAGCTTATTCCGAAATTTCTTCTTTCATGCTGCATACACGTTTAATATTTTTTATTTATTGTAATCCTCATCCTTCTCTTCCCTTTCTTTGTCATTTCTTTTCTCTCTCTCCTGCCTTGAAGAGCTTACATTCTAAAGCAATCAAATGTTTTTATTTGTTTGAAGTGCCATGCATACTAAGAGCACTATATAAGTATTAAACAATTCTCCAGCCTGAGGACTTCTAGAGAGGTGGGAGTGAAATTTGGGGAGCTTGGAAGATTCTTTCCCTGCTTCTTAAAATGTGAAGGGAAAATTCATTATTTTCCGAATAGAACATTTTTTATAGAAAGGGAATTTATTACACATGCTTACAGAAGGTAATGTTTAATGGAAAGATTACATGGATATTGTGAAATGTAAAAATAAAAATGTTGTGTTCTGTTTATACCATTTAGGAGAATGACCATATCCAAAGTTTGAAGTTTTAAAGGGAAAAAGTAAAATGAATGTTTACTTAAGGATTTATATTCCCATTCTTTTATAATAGAAATTTGCTAGTCGTCTGGTTATTGTTCCCGAAAGACTACATGAAGAATGACTGTAAACTCTCTAATGGTGAAAGCTTATGGCTCATATTCTTATTGTTGGAAACTATTTTCTTCTTTGAGAGAAGAATTCATTGTGATGCTTATACAATGGCATGATTACAGAATTATTGTGGACTTCCAGAAAATTTGATATGTCAATATTTCCCTTTAGTACTTTGTACAATTCTCAGCAATTTAATAAACTGGAGGATGGGAGGTTTTGAAACATTAGCTGCAGTTCTTTTTTGGTGTCCTGTGGTGGGGACCCCCCCCACCTCTGCCAAATCCCCACCAGACCACGATTTGGTTTGCTTACAGAGTCCTTCCCTGTTTGTGGCACACAGGGGATTCTCCAAAGAAAACAAACAAAAAGGTTCTTTTCTCTCTCCCTCCCCTGAGACAGGGGTAATCAGAGTAAAAAAGAGACAAAGGTGGTCAGTCTCTTAGGCAGTCTTTTTTGTCATCCCTTTGGAGTTTGGCTTATCTGCAGGTATAGCGTCTTTAATCAGGGTTAGGATCTGCCTCCAGCCCCTTCTTTTGGGTCACTCCTGCTTTAAACCTGGTCCATGCAATCTCAAGAGTCGCAAAGTCTGTGACTGTCTTCTTCTATATTGATCTATCCCTATATCTTGCAGTCTCTGAGGTACAGCAGTCTTCTTCCTAGTCATCATCCCTTCTTGTGGCAGGCTTTGCCTTTTTAAGCTTTCTCTCTCCAGGCAGAGCAAACCTTTCTGGGTGTGCCTGGTTAGTGCTGGCTGAGCCCAGAAGAGCTTGTTAGCCTTCTCTTACTAGAGGGAGGGTGTGCCCCCTCACAAGTCCTAGAAAACTATTGGGCAAGGAGGGATGACAGCAGTAAATCTTCTCTCAACAATTACAGTGTTTAGCATTGAGAAAACCATGATCAAGGTGGTGACAACTACTATATTTGAGCAGCAAAAAGTTCTTGAAGGAAGTTCTGAAGTCTTAAAGATAAAACTGTTATAGGAGTATGAGACAAGCAGTATAGTGGTGAATGAAAGTCCTTAATAATTAGCCGAGTAACTAAAATGAGACTGGATTTCACATTCAGATACAAATTCTCTGCATGATGGCTGCCCTTCGTTTACAGTCAACTCACTGAAATACTATTCTAGTTGATTGTGATTAAAATCTCTTCAGGTCAAAGAGCCCTTTACTCAATAGCCTTGCTATTGCAGCTGATCAAGACACTATTGTATACAAGTACAATAGGAATTTGGAAGTTGCTTTAATGGTTTCAAAGAAAATGGTGTGTGGTTTTAATTTTGATCATAAAGTTTCAAATTAATGTTAATTAAATTAACAATTTAACAACTAAACTCTTGTATAAAACTTTCAGCTGCAACTTGTAGACAAAAGTTAACATCTAACAGTTAATTTCTTATTTCACTGTACAATTAATTTATCAAATATCTATTTTGTTCAAGAGAGCTTTGCTTATTTTCAGGCCTTAAACAGTTTGATGTCTTTAATGAAGCTTATGGGTTCCAAACATATCAGTTCAGTGAGAGTGAAGATGATGACTACACTGAGAACAGGCTTAAGATACAAGGATGACTTTCCAGAGTTATGCTGCAGGTGAATTGACAATGTATTCAGAAAGCAACTTATTTCAAATTCTGTGTATGAGTGTTCTGGTGTATACCTATAGCTCATGAAACGAAAATTATTTTAAATATTTAGTGTTTGCATCTCATGATTCATTTAAAATGCCCATATACAGAAAAGAATATTTATTTTTTGTTGTTGTTTTTCCTTTTCATTTAGATCGTGGGACTGTTTTGTTCGATGCCTGGATCATGCTTACCTTGGCTCCCTACTCAGTCATGTGATAGTAGCTTTGTTGCCCCTCATACATGTCCAGCCAAAAGAAACTGGGGCAATATTTTATTTTCTCATAGTTGAGAACAGGTATTGTGACTGGAGATATTTTCCATGTGCCTTAGTGGCTCAAGTATGATAGTGGGAGTGGTAGCAACACTTATATTAAAGTTGTCTAATAATGGTAGGATTTTTTTGTAGTGGAAAGGTGTTTTTCAAGAGTTCCAACACCTCCATAACTTGCAGCAGACTTTGAAATTTGGCAGGGGGTGATCCTGTGAGATGTCTTTATGTTGGCCAAGCCTTAACAAATTTTCATGAAGTCACGTTTCAAACTGCTGAAAGATTTCCATTTTCCTGCCTGTGTATTTATTAATACAGCTTGTTCCTGGCTTGCTGCCAAAAGCCAATGATCATTCCATTACTACTGCACATACACTGCCCCATTGTCTTGCCTCTGTCATTTTGTCTATGGCATGCTATGACAATGGTGGTCACCCCTGTTAGTGCTGGTTTCCCCCATCAAACTGTCCTTGGACTAAGGGGAAGATGTACTGGGCTGGGAACCAAAGGACCATGAGTTCTAGACTTGTTTGTTCCAGTCAAACACATTAATAATTCTGTGCCCTTCACAACCATGTTATTGAGAATGGCCTCCTATCCCACTGAGAGGTCATACAAACTGGGAATAGAGTCCAGGTCTCTAACTTGATAGACCCAAGTCTTAGTAATTAGCCATAATGTATTTCAGAAAAAAATTGAAATGTTGCCTATAAAACAGTGGTGGGCAACGTGTGGCCCACAGGCCGTACGCAGCCCATCAGGGTAATCTGCTGGTAGGCCACCAGACCCTTTGTTTACATTTGCATGGCCGCTCGCAGCTCCCAGTGGCTGTGGTTCGCCGTTCCCAGCCAGTGGGAGCTGCGGGAAGCACTATAGGTTAAGCAATCGTTGGAGAACATTGGTTTGCTATATTGGGTAGATATGTTTTATGTGTGTTTTCCCAGAAGGGGAAGCAAAACAAAGCTAGATTATTCTCACCCTTCTCCCCGTTCCCAGGAGGAGGAGGAGAGCTGCACCTCTCCGAGGGTATATCTACACTGCAGCTGGGAGTGTGCTTCCCCACTTGGGTGGACAGGCAAGCGTTAGCTCTGCTTGAGCTATTTTTCTAAAAGTAGCAGCGTGGTCTGGGGTAGCACAGATGGCATCTCAGACTAGCTGCCTGAATACATACCCGCCTAGCTGTTTAGTGTACATACTCAACAGCTAGCCTGAGCCACCACCCGTGCTACCGCTGGCTACACAGCTATATTTAGCACACTAGTTTAAGCAGAGCTTGTGTGTCTGTCTACCCGAGCTGAGAAGCATGGTCCCAGCTGCAGTGCAGATGTACCTCGAGAGGGATTGAGTGATGGATGGAGAGCTAAAATGCTCCCGCAGTTGGAAAGAATTGTTTTTTAAGAGACCAAGTTGATTATGGGAGGGAGAAAGAGCACTGTACTAATTTGTACTAATTTCTTTATCTTTGTAATATTTATTTAAAAAAAAACATTATTAGAGATGCAGTACAAGACTTTCTTCATGAAATATATTTTCTGCCTGACCATCCTGAACTGAAAGAAATTCAAATAGTACTTCAGGAATATAGAAAGGTACAGCTTTAATATTTTTATGTACCAAAAGAATTCATGATATAAACCTAGGTGTGGCAATATAGTATTGTATGTTATACTGATAATATATTATAGGTGAGATTTTCAAAGCAATCTAGGGGATTTAGCCCACACATTTTCCCTTAATTTTAATTTAATGGAAAATATGTCTCTAAATCCCTTACTGTTTTGAAAATCTCAACCATTGTGCTTCTCTTTGAAGAGAATGTGTGTTCACAAAATGGCAGGTTAATAGGGTAAAAATCTAGATATATGCATGTGTAAATTTCTTAATTGAAATGAAGCATTATCCTTTGGACAGTGCAGGACACTGGAAACAGAAATAGACTACTGGATTCAGTTCCTAGCTCTGCCACAATTCTCTGTATGATGTTGGGGAAACTGAAGTTAAGTTACTTGCCCAGCTATACAATGGAGATAATACTTCCCTACCTCCGCAGATAAAGGAAAACTTGGTAATATGTACCACACAATAGAGCCAGATTCTCATTGATACACTACTCTGGGAGTGTAATGTAAGAGTTAATATTTCTAAATATTAACTTTTGACTTCCCTGTATCTTATGTGCTTTGTTTAATAGTCTTCCTAAGCATTACTCCTTACCAGCTTAGCTTTTAACAATAAATATCCTGTTAGAAAAACTACCACTTCAGAATATGAAATCCTAAACTGGTCCCTATAATATATCATCTTATAAGGATGAATACTATAAAGAAAACCATTGCTTTTTTGCCCTTGATCCAAAATAGCCGAAATTTGTTATTTGCAGGGCACACTGCAGTGTCTGTTTTTTTTGCCTCGCCTTGGAAAGGCATTACAAGATGTGTGTGTGTGTGTGTTGGTGGGCGGGGATGGGAGGGTGGAGGAAGAGGGGAAGACCTACTTGTATGAAGAGTGACTGGTAGGAGGAGTGAGCTGGTTAAAATAAATAGTATTTCATTTGGTAATGTTATATTCTTGGCAGGATGCTCAGAGCCTGTGTATGGGAACTCTTTAGTGTTCTAAATTGAAAGAAAATAAAACTAAAAACCTTCTGTCAATATGACACCTTTTATGAGAACAAAATTAATTTAAATGTGTTTTCCTCCCACAGTGAGCAAACAAAAAATTATGGGCTATGGATATGTGTTTAGGAGACTTCTACTTTAAAAGGTGGCTGATGTGTATTTTCTCATGTTTTTGAGGTGCATTTTAACCATGTTCCTGATGTGGTTAATCATTGTGCTATATGCTGTGTATTTTTGTTCAGGAGTCCTCCAAAAGCACTGACCTGCAGACAACACTACAGCTATCCATGAAAGCTATTCAGCATGAGAATGTAGATGTTCGTATCCACGCACTGACCAGTCTGAAGGAAACCTTGTATAGAAATCAGGTATAAAAAGCTGTTACGATGAATGCAGTTAAAGATGAACTGTGATACTGTCTGGACCAACAGTATCATTTTCCTTTATCTTGGGATGCTGTTTTCTCTTACAATAAGCA
The DNA here is from genome assembly GCF_965140285.1 of Lepidochelys kempii. Taxonomy (NCBI): domain Eukaryota; kingdom Metazoa; phylum Chordata; order Testudines; family Cheloniidae; genus Lepidochelys; species Lepidochelys kempii. The sequence continues at coordinate 32,377,953 of NC_136388.1, forward strand.
GCAAAGTAGATGAGGTAGCTTTGTGTTCTCAGTTTACCCATATAGATGTCCCTTGACTTCAGAATGGGTAAGGTGGTAGGTTCCCATCTAACTTTCTCTTTTAACAGGGTTTTCAAACCCTACTTTTTGTGTGGCATCCTTGCTGAATCAGAACTGAATGAGCAGTTCAGAAGTAAACACATTCTCTTCTTCTGGTGCTAGCCCATCATTGCAAGAAATAAGTCAATCCAGAACTGAAGAGGGATTTTGTAATGGGACTGTCACTGGGAAAAGTAATCTGCTATTTTTTGTTCTCTGTTAAAGCACTTCCTGGTTTAGCAGGCTGCATTAACAGATCCATCATCAACCAGCATCAATTGCAGACTCTCAAATAGATTTTATTTTTTCTGTAAGAAAAAGTTTTCTTAAAATCTAATATGAAGGTGTCTGCTCCTCAGCTTATTGTAGAACCATAGAAATGTAGGTCTGAAAGGGGCCTTGATAGGTCATCAAGCCCATCCCTTGTGCTAAGACAGGATTAAGTATTATCTAGACCATCCCTGACAGGTGTTTGTCTACCATGGTTTTAAAAGCCTCCAGTGACAGAGATTCCACAACTTCCTGTTGGATCATATTAAAGAAGTTCTGTATTAAAATCACAAATGAGTTTGATTCCGCATAGTTTAAATTCCAGGGTATTACTAATTAAGAGGTCTCTTGGTTTTCAGTACTGTTTCTCTCCCTCTGTGTGAAACTTGCAAGCTGCTAATTGTGTTAGTACATTCTAAGACAGAGTCTGTTCTCAAAGCAATTCACAGAGAGAGAGACTCAAAGCAATACTCTAACAGAAACAGCACCCAGAGACTCCCCGCCCTTTTGTTGTATTAACAATTGTGATTAAAATAGAGATAGAGGATGTATGTGGATGGATGCTTGGTGTGGATAATAACTGAATGATCAGGGAGGTGCCAGCCTAAGAATCCAGTGTCCATCGGCTGAAGAAGGCGTCAAGTGGAAATAACCAGAGGACCCCCGGAGGGCAGACTAGAATCCACCCAACAGCCTCAAGAATGGGAGAACCAAAGAACAAGATAACATCTAGCAGCACGGAGCCGTCAGGAACGTGCTATCTGCTGATTGATTCAGCAGCAGCATGATGAAGCAATTCCCATAGACTGGGATAGGAAGAAATTCCTATAAAAGGTGAGGGTGAGAAAACCTGGATTTGTGCTGGAAATCACTTTAGATAAGCTATTACCAGCAGGACAGTGGGGTGGGAATAGGTATTGTTTCATATTCTCTGTGTATATATAAAGCCTGCTGCAGTTTCCACGATATGCATCTGAAGAAGTGAGCTGTAACTCACGAAAGCTTATGCTCTAATAAATTGGTTAGTCTCTAAGGTGCCACAAGTCCTCCTTTTCTTCCTATAAAAATAGACTCTAAAAAGTGAGAACTTTGGGGTCTGATTCTGCAAACCAACTTCCAGGAGCATCAGATGAGCATCTGACAAGGCCCTGCTCCCTCCTCATGTCCAGGCCACCTGGCCAGTGGCTTGACATGAGCAACTCTAAGGCTGGTAACTATGATAACAACCTTGCAGAACCTGTGTGTGTGTGTGTGTGTTTGTATGAATGAATGTGTGAATAAATATGAGATTGAATGGAATGTTATAGCTATAACTAACTGCTTACTATGATTCTTTCTGTATTCACAATAAATGTGGTATTTTGCCTTTTTCCCTTTAATAAGATCCTGCTGGTTTTTATTTTATTGGTATAACATTCCCTAGGTAATTTGTTCTAGTGCTTAACTACCCTTACAGCTGGGAAACTTTTCCTAATGTGTAACCTAAATCCCCCTTCCTGCAATTTTAGCACATTACTTCTTGTCCTGTCCTCAATGGTTAAGGACAACAATTTTATCATCCTCCTCTTTTTATAACAGCTTTTTAGATACTTGAAAACTGTTATCATGTCCCCGCACTCCTCAGTCTTCTCCTTCATCTAAACAAACCCAATTTTCTTCAAGAGATTTTACATGTGCATCCCCATTCTAGGTGTGTGCATGCCCTGAGCACAGCCGTCAGAAATTTTTCCCTCAGTGGTACCCATAGAAACGGCTCGACCATCCTTTGCTGCCATGTGTTGGATAAAGCGCCTACGACCTCTCAGTTCCTTTTTACTGCCTGTTACGGTCGCTGGAACTGCTAGCTTGTAAAAGTAAGGATCTTTCAGTGGTAGTTGTCATCCTCTTTCTGAATACAAAAAGAAAAGGAGTACTTGTGGCACCTTAGAGACTAACCAATTTATTTGAGCATGAGCTTTCGTGAGCTACAGCTCACTTAATCGTCGTCCGATGAAGTGAGCTGTAGCTCACGAAAGCTCATGCTCAAATAAATTGGTTAGTCTCTAAGGTGCCACAAGTACTCCTTTTCTTTTTGCGAATACAGACTAACACGGCTGTTACTCTGAAACCTTTCTGAATACAGTTAGTTATAGTCAGTTTTAGCTCATTTTAGTGAAGTTCTGTAATGTCAGGGTTTTGCAGAGTTCTTGTCCATTCCCTGGTGCCAAGGCATGCCTTGGTCACTGGGCTTTAAGCATTGTGCCTTCTGCCACAAGACTGTGCCCCTGAGCAACCTGCACTCAAGCTGCTTAAAGTGCCTGGGAGAAGCTCATATTGAGGACCATTGCCAAATCTGCAAGGACTTTAAGCCTTGCACAAAGAAGGCTTGAGAGGCCATACCTCCTCATTGCAGCAGCACTGAGACCTCCATCGGAGTCAGGCCGGTCAGAGTTGACACCAAGCCTTGGTAAGGAGTGCTCCTCCTACTGTACCAGAGTCCCAGCACCAATCACTGTCCACAGTGCCTAGAAAAAGGCATAAGAAACAGCTGGCCGAAAGGGCTGATCCCTGGCACCAAAGACTGCCAGGCATGAGGATCAGAGTAGAGCTTGATCTCAGCCAAAACACTTTTCTACTACATAAGTTGTCACCGTTGATGCTGGCACCTATGCAGACAATGTCAAATCTGGTACAGGAAGAGCTGTCTACATCTGCAGCACAGCGAGGTACTAATGCTGTCTCAATACCGACCACACTGGAGGCGTTTGCTGCTGCCAGAGACTTTCTCTAGCTGTCAGTATTGGTATTGCGGACAATACAGGAGTCGATGTTATTGGTGCTGGTGGACAGGAGGGAACCCGCTGTATCCTTCCATAGTTCGGTACTGTGCCCTTCTATACCATCAAAAAGGAAACTGGTTATGCTTGCCACAGTGTGGACATCTCCACCATGGCACTGGACTCTAGCACCGGTCAGAGTAGCACCACCGTGGTCACCGGACAGAGACTCATCATGTTCTGAATTGGAGATTGGGTTTTACTCCTTCCATCCAAAGAGCTGCTCTCCCACTCTTCCAGGCATTTCCACTTGTTTATGGTCCCGGGCACAGGAGTACCATCGAGTGGTTGGCCAGGAGCTCACTGGGGACCTAGACTGGTCCACTGGCCCTTTTGGAATCTGTGGGGTTTTCCTCCAGTTTCCAAGGTTTATTCTAGATGCTTTTATTTGGTAGCCTCGGAAAGAAGGTGGCATTGTCCCATTGAGCAGCATGTGATCTGGATTCTGGTACCGAGTCCAGTACTGAACAACAAGAGACGGCTCAACGAAATCTAGCTGATGCAAAAAGAAAGGAAGAGCTTCCATGGCCAATGCTGGCCGCCTCCTCTTCTCTGGACAAGGAATTCTCAGGAGTGGTTATGTTGCCTCCCTCGGATGACTATAAAGCTCCCCAAGAGTTGTTGAAGAGGGTGGCCTTAAATCTGGGCATGTAGGTGGAGGTAGTGGAAGAATCCTCCCATAGCTTAGTTGACATTATAGCTGCAGCAGGCCCTTCAAAAGTAGCCCTGCCTTTCAGTGAGGCCATTATGGACCCTGTTAAGACCTTGCAGCAGATCCCTGCATCCCTCCCCCTCGCTTCAAAAAGGGCTGAATGAAAATACTTTGTTTCCACCCAGGGTTATGAGTTTCTTTACACTTATCTCTTCCCCTTCCCCCCTTCCCTCCCACAATCCCTGGTGGTATCCGCTGCCAATGAAAGAGAGAGAGACAGAGTCGTTAGGGTGCAACCCCAAAATCAAAAGACTCATAGAAATTATACTTGTTTGGTAGGAAAGCTTATTCTACCAGGCGGGTTACAACTCAGAATTGCAAACTAGCAGGCGCTGCTGGGCAGGTATGATTTTGATATGTGGGACTCTATGCAGAAATTCAAGGACTTCCACAAGAGACTAGGCAAGAGTTCTCCTCACTAGTCAATGAGAAAAAAAATCTGATGAAGGCTTCTTTACAAGCTGCTTTGGAGGCGGCTGACTCAGCAGCCAGGTCCATGGTTTCAGCAGTTGCCATGTGCAGGAGTTTATGGGTACAGTCCTCAGGACTCCTGCAGGATGTCCAGCAGATACTTCAGGACCTGCCTTTCGAAGGAGCTTCACTTTTTTCAGAACAGACTGATGTAAAGCTTCATGATCTAAAAGACTTGAGAGTGACTCTTAAGTCCCTTGGTTTGTACACCCTAGCTCCTTCAAGGAAGCACTACAGGCCTCAACAGTCCCTCCACTACTCTGTCCCAGCTGCCCATCAGGATCTGCAGAGAAAGAGAAGCAGGGGTTTAAGGCATAGGCCACCGCCCCCTTCTACTTCAACGTCAATGCCTGCCCCACCCAGACATCCAGGGGGTTCTAAGTAGGCGTTTTAGTGGGACACTCAGGGACGCCATTCCAGTTTCTGTGATGCCAGATCCCGTTTCTCCTTTACTTACAAACTGCCTTTTCCTTTTCCTCAGTGCGTGGTCATATCACCACGGACCATTGGGCATGATGGAAGTGGATACACCCTCCATTTTATTTCTACCCTTCCTTCTTAGCCTCCCTCCCCATGCCTCCTCAGGAACCCCTCTCACAAAAGCTTCTGGTCCAGGAGGTTTAATCTCTCCTTCATGTGAGAGCCATGGAAGAGGTTCTGCAGAATGTAAGAGGGAAGGGGATCTCATCCCATTATTTCCTAATCCCAAAAGCCAAGGGAGGTCTCAGACTGATTTTAGACCTGCATCAACTAAACAACTATCTCAAGAAAATAAAGTTCCGCATGGTCACGTTGGCATCCATTATCCCCTCACTGGATCCCAGAGACTGGTATGCCGCCCTCGATTTAAGAGATGCTTATTTTCATGTATTGCTTTATCAAGGACACAGAAAGTTCTTCAGATTTGCAGGGAACCATGACACCACCAACTGATGGTCCTCCCATTCGGCCTGTCTGCAGCTCTGCGGGTGTTCAGAAAATGTATGGCGGAAGTGACGGCTTTTCTGAGGAGGTTAGGGGTGTAAGTCTACCCTTATCTAGATGACTGGCTAGTCAACGGTCAGTCCAGGGCTCAAGTAGTGTCCAACATTCGACTTATCCAGATCATTTTGAATTCTAATTTTGTCCTGCAAAGCACTCGCGTACTCTTAACAGCTTGGTATTGTCCACAAACTAAATGTACTCTCTATGCCATTATCCAAATCATTTATGAAGATACTGAATAGAACTTGACCCAGGACGGATCACTGCGGGACCCTATTCTATATGCCCTTCCAGCTTGACTGTAAGCAATTGGTAACTACTCTGAGTATATTTTTCCAACCAGTTGTGCACCCACCTTATAATAGGTTTCTCTAGGCTATATTTCCCTAGTTTGCTTGTGAAAAGGTCATGTGAGACAGTATCAAAAACCTTACTAATGTCAAGATATATCACATCTGCTGCTTTCCTCCGTCCACAAGGCTTGTTACCCTATCAAAAAACGGTATTAGCTTGGTTTGACATGATTTGTTCTTGACAAATTCATGTTAGCTGTTACTTATCACCTTACCTTCTAGGTGCTTACAAATCGAATGTTTGATTATTCTCTCCGTTTTTGGGTATGAGAGTTAAGCTGACTGGTCTGTAATTCCATAGGTTGTCCTTTCCTCCCTTTTTATAGATATTTGCCCTTTTCCAGTCTTCTGGGATCTCTCCTGTCCTCCATGAATTCTCAAAGATAATCACTAATGGCTCAACCTGTTCCTTGAGTATTCTAGGATGTATTTCATCAGCCCCTGCCAACTTAAAGACCTCTAACTTGACTAATTGCTGATCTACATTAGAAACTTTAATGGATTCAGCTATGTCCACTGAGCAATGTAGCTAAGCCAACATATGTCCTAATGTAAGCAGTGTTAGACTGATGGAAGACTTCTTCCGTTAACCTAGCTACCCCCTCTGGGGAGGTGAATTTACTACAGTGATAGGAGAACCCCTCCCATCAGCATAAGGAATGTCTATACTTCAGCGCTACAACAGCGCGGCTGCAGCTGTGCCACAAGAGTGCTTCAGTGTAGACACTCCCTAGGCTGACAGGAGGGGTTCTCCTGTTGGCATAGGCAATCCACCTCCCTGAGAGGTGGTAGCTAAGTTGATCAACCTAGCACTGTCTACACAGGGACTTCAGCCAGCTTAACTACGCTGCTCTGGGATGTGCATTTTCAAGCCCCAAGTGATCTAGTTAAGACAACCTAATTTTCTAGTGCAAACCACTGCCATAACTTAAGTCAGCCCTTGCCCTGCTTGCTACCCCTGAATGCCAGCCTTGGTTTTATATGCAGAAAGACAGTTGTGGCGCAGTTGGGCTGTGGAGTTTTTATAGCATGTTAGGGGGGGCCTCAGAAAGAAAAATGTTGAGAACCCCTGCCTTAAGTAATTCTTAACTTGTTATTTCCCTATTTTAGCTTCAGATCCTACCTGTTTTATGTTTGTCATTCGTTTACTACAAACCTTTTTGGTGGCAACTTAAGCAAAAAGGGCATTTAACACTTCAGCCCTTTGCTGCATTTTCTAACTCAACCATATTGTGCACAAGTACAGTTACAAAGTGGTTGATGGATGAGAGAATGTATTTTCATATATACTCACTAATGCCAGAACTATTTACAGATGGGCATGAGTAATATCAAGGCATTTCCTCTAATTTATGAAGCCAGATAAGAGATTGTAAGTTGTCCTTATGTGTTATGACTTTTGTTGTGTTGATACATTAATAAATGGCTGTCAGATTAGCTCTCTTTTGTGGTGGAATATTGGGCTGTGTTATTTCTCATTAGGACAAATCATTCCTGTAATTATGTGCAGTTGTGTGGTTAACAAGTTATTTAACAAAATTAAATAGATAAGAATAAGGTTTAAAGTAATGTGTGGGACAGTATCTGTTTTGTTTAATGAATTGGAGCCAGGCTTTACAAAAAGGCATTGGGCCTCGTGCCATGTCCTAGCCCCCACAAATCAAATTTTTGTTTCTACAGTACCATAGAAGTGTGTAATTCTTTATAGATAATGAGTAGGAGACAAACTGGGGGACAGATCCTGTGTCTCTTAGTCACATGAGTACTACCATTTACTTCTGATGTGAGTAAGCATTGCACGTAGACGATGCAAGAATTGAGCCATAGATTAAACAAGACAGGCAGGAGATGACAAAGGGTTATGGAATGGTGAAATATGAAGGAAAGATTATCTTTTACTGTTGTTTCCCCATAAGGTAAACTTTGCTATATCCACACTTATAATTGATTATCTGTTTTCTTTTTTTTTCCTCTTTCAATTTCTTAGGAAAAATTGATAAAATATGCAACAGACAGTGAAACTGTGGAGCCAGTCATCTCCCAGTTGGTAACTGTACTTTTAATTGGCTGTCAGGATGCAAACTCTCATGCCCGACTGCTATGTGGAGAATGTTTAGGTGAGCTGGGAGCCATAGATCCAGGTAGACTGGACTTTTCAACAAGTGAAACCCAAGGAAACAATTTTACATTTGTGGTAAGGAGCATTACATTGGAGTTTCTATAATATGATACTGTGAACTTTTGAAACTGCAGTCAGAAGAGAAATGTTGTGTTGAATTAAATAGTTGGTTGGGTAGTGAAATGTTGCAGAATGGCACAAATTGAAAGCATCAAGTTTTATTAAAAGCTGTTAATTGACTTAAGGTAGGTGAATCTCAATACTCGTCCCTGGTGGTTCCACAAAATGCTCTGTTAAGACATTTAAAATAGAGTTCTTGAGAGACTAAATCAGTTTATAATTCAATTAAAAACAAAACTCGGATACTTTTTCAAATCAGTGACATAACGCTGGTGTTTCATTGTACATATAAACATTTCTGAGTGTCAGAAAACTGTTATGCTTCAGAGCAATGTCAACTCTGAAGGATGCATTTATAAAGTATTATGCAGGGACACAGCTGTGCAGCTCTGGGTAACCTTAATTGGAGTCATGAGGCTCAGTCCCTAGGCACCATTTTGTAAAATTTATGTCTAAATATGAGACCAGTGGAAAATGTGATGAACATTAAAATCAATAATGTGGTTTAATGGAAGTAGAATGACAGGGAGTGTATGGGTTTTTTTTTTTTAAATATGAATGTCTTCATTATAAAATTTGTGGGTGGAGAAATTTCCTGAAAATTAAGCTCCTGGCACTATCTAGAGCTAAACAATGCAGACAGCTATTTTGCAAGTTACTTGTACAGAAATATTATCTCAAATATGGACAGCAGACACTTTCTTTGTCAGTCACTCACTTCCATGAGTAAAGATTTCGATTTGTGCTATATTTTATAGTGATTTTGTAATAACTAATTCCATTAGTGAGGAATTGTTCAAGCACTTCATTTAGGGCTAAACCCTAAGAGGTGCTGAAATCATTGGGTGTGGCAAAAGCTCAGTAGATGCTCTGCACCTTTCAGGATTTGACCATGAATTGAAAGTGAATGTACTCCTCATGGAAGTGAAGGACTAATAGTACTGGCTTGATTTAATCATGGTGTGGGCAATAGTCACCAAAACTCTCAAAGTACCTCAGTCCTGAATATGTTTGCTATTCCAAACCTGAGGCTATTTTATAGAGACTTGCAAGTCTGTCAGTATTGTGGTAGTCTTGTGATGTGTACAGTTTGAGATGAAGACAATTCAGCAACTAATTTTCAATCCATTTCCCCAGAAACTGAAAAATTTATTCTCTCACTGTGTATTGCGTAGAGCTTTTTTCCCTTCAGATCCGGATTTTCTAAAGGGTCTAAGTGAGTTAGGCCTCCCAGTTCCCTTTGAAAGTGAATGTGAATTGTGGGCCAGATGTCATCAAACATCAGCCTCCTTTCTCATCTAAACCCAACTTGAAACCAAAGTAATAGACTAAAGTTCTTTCTTGAGACAGTAGCCAGCCTGTTAAATAAATTTGATCTTTTGTTTGTCACTGAGGCTGGAGTGGAGGATCCAAATTTTGGCCATGGATTATTAATGGAACTAACCAGAGCATTCATGGCTTATGCTGATAATGTCCGTGCTCAAGATTCTGCAGCGTATGCTATTCAGGTAAGGCAGCATGTTTGTTAGATCATCTGTTTTTATTATTGAGTTTTTTCTTTGTTACACTGAAATGCGGAATCTGTTCAACAAACATTTTAAAGGAACATATTTATATATTTGATCTTTCTGATATTTCACTTAAAATATTGGTGGGCTTAGTATGTGATTCAGGAAACTGTAGGAGTTTTTAACTCCTCAATCCCATATGGCTACTAGAATTCTGAGTAATTTGCCATTCTAAAAGATGGTATTTCTGTTAATACATTTTTAGGAATTACTATCCATCTATGACTGTAGAGAGACAAACACTGACTGTCCAGGCTCCAGGCTTTGGAGGAGGTTTCCTGAGCATGTTCAGGAAATACTGGAGCCTCACTTAAATACACGGTATGTGTCATTTAAATAAATCTTTGGAGTACAGCTTTTAAAATAAATCTTTCTCCAAGTTAGCAATAATTAGGTTTTGTTTATGTGCATGCCACTCTTGCTAACCTCCCTGGAAGCAATGTGCATAGGTATAAAACTCAAATCTCGCCCTATTCTTTCTGCATAATGCTGACTTGTCTCTCACTTGAATATTTAAATCCTTCAGTGACTTGCAAATCACAAAGGAAAATATTCTGTGCACAGATAACACATTCAGGCCTGGCAGTTTGTCCTCCAAAGTGAGATTTTAAAAATTGCTATGAAATCATCCCTATCTCTGTTTTTCATTAAAGTACAAGTATGGACTCCAATAGGATTCAAGCCTTTTTAGATACTGTATGCTAGAGATTTTTTGATCCTTATGAAAACATAGAAGCTAACTTCAACTCTCTTTCCTGGTTACTTGTGGATTGTATCCTTTCTTCCACATAGGAAAACAATACCTGTTTACTAAATTTGGATTTTAAAATTACAGATACAAGAGTTACCAGAAGGCTGTAAACTGGTCTAAGATGAAGAAGCCAATTTACTTAAGCAAATTAGGCAACAATTTTGCAGAATGGTCAGCAACCTGGGCAGGTTATCTTATAACAAAGGTAATTGCTATGAGTGTGCTTTATGTATTTGAATGAAAAGATAACTGGTGAGCTAGTATACTAATATGTGTGTGGAGTATATTTAGTCTTAATCAAATTCTGTCTGTTAAAGAAATGAGGAAAAGCTATGGGCAAAAACCTCACTTAGGCCCAATTAGATGAGATAATTAGTGCGCTTAACTTCCATTGCAATCAGTAGAGGATAAGAGTGGTAGCCGTTTTAGTCTGTATCAACAGAAACAATGAGGAGTCCTTGTGGCACCTTAGAGACTAACAAATTTATTTGGGCATAAGCTTTCATAAGCTAAAACCCACTTAATCAGATGCATAGAGTGAAAAATACAGTACGCAGTGTATATATATTACAGCACATGAAAAGATGGGAGTTGCCTTACCAAGTGGGGGTCAGTGCTAACGAGGCCAATGCAATCAAGGTGGACGTCGACAATTCCCAACAGTTGACGAGAAGGTATGAGTATCAGCAGAGGGTCACTACAAAAAGTAATTTTCCTTCTGCTGATACTCACACCTTCTTGTCAACTGTTGGGAATGGGCGACGTCCACCTTGATTGCATTGGCCTCGTTAGCACTACAAAAGTAATTTTTACTCTGATATTCACCCCTTCTTGTCAACTGTTGAGAATAGGCTGCTTCCACCTTAATTGAATTGGCCTTGTTAGCACTGACCCCCCACTTGGTAAGGCAACTTCCATCTTTCAATGTGCTGTAATATATATACTGCTTACTGTATTTTTCACTCCATGCATCTGATGAAGTGGGTTTTAGCCCACGAATGCTTATGCCCAAATAAATTTGTTAGCCTCTAAGGTGCCACAAGGACTCCTTGTTGTTTTAGTAGAGGCTAAGGATACTTAGCCCTTTGAGGGATTAGCCTTTTTGATTACAGGCATGATTTTAGCACTAATTACAGCACTTTCTGTATCACCAAGGCACACCCAAGTCCCCATCCACAGTCCTTATGTATAATATGAATTTTTTTGTTGCTAGATCTGTCACTTGTTGTGGAGGCATATTGGCATCACCATAGTTAAGATTCTTTCAAGCTTTTGGCTTTAACAAGATCTTAACACCTCTCTGTAGATTTTAGAAAACTAGAAATGTTAAATACGTTATTAGTTGCCAGGAGCACTAATATCTCAAGTGTTTCTGAGGTAAGATATAAACCTCAAATCTCCTTCTCAGAAATGTAGGGAAGGAAGCCTGTCACCTTTTTCGTATCCCTGTAGTTGCACAATCCCAGCACATAGAAACCATCTATGTTGTCCTTCTTTTACCACCCACACCCATGTCATCATATGTAGGTGATACTTACAAAACTTTGTTTTTAAAAGGGAGCCACCCTAACTACAGCTACAGTGGCTTTTTCTGCTTTCTGACAGAAGAATAGATCTATATCTCCCTTCCCTTGGCATCTTTGTAGGATGGAGGAGGGGGTTCTACTAGTGGCTGCGTGAAGAGTCCTGCTCTCCAGAAACTCTTTGTAGACACAACTCCACAATGGCACGCTAATACTAGTGTGCCAATCCTGAAAACATTCAGCACCGTAGCAATGCTGATGTATTTCCCTCCCTATATCCATAGCTCCCACATACGATAGTCCCTCACTTGTGCTTGTATAAGTCTGATGATCTGTCTATGGTTCGTTGGACTGAGAGTATCAATAAATTGGATGGGATAATTTATCTTCAGCAGTAACAAGAACTGTATTTTTATACTTTGTCTAAGACTTCCAACAATTCTGCTAGCCACATACGTTTTACCTACAAAAACCACTCTTCCTGAAAAATACAGTTTTTGTTACAGGTGCGACATGATCTTGCCAGCAAAGTTTTCAGCTGCTGTAGTATTATGATGAAGAATGACTTCAAAGTGACGATCTACCTTCTTCCACACATTCTTGTCTATGTTTTATTGGGATGCAATCAGGAGGACCAACAGGAGGTGAGATGATGTTTTTCTGTACATTCTTCATAAGAATGAAAATTGAAGCAGCATAACAGTATATTTGAAGGGCTCAATATAAGGAAACAATATAGGTATTTAACACTCTACTGCATGAATAATATAAATATTCAGCCAGGCTTTGAGTAAGTCTTAAAAGTTACTGTTGATAGGTGATGCACCAGCTCCACAGAGAAACTATTTCCTCTGAGTAGTCTATTGTGCTTTGACCTCAGAAGCGGGGAGGCTATGTATCCATTAGGGCTGCAGCAGCATCAGGAGCTAGAGTGGTAGAAGGAGGAAATAGGCATTCCACACCCTGCCCACGGAGTAAATTGGATTGGTGCATCTTCGGGGTGCTCTGTCCTGTAGGGGAAAAAGCTGGTTGGCCACAAGTCCCCCTGTAGAGCAGCATTCATGTGTCTTGTGCCACAACCCTTCTGTGTGGACTTCTTGTTATTAGGAGCCTGTAGCCTGGGTTCCATTTCTGTGCGTGTGGTTTTGGGTTTTTTTTTATTTTTCCTGAGAGAAACTGGAGAATGAATCTGGCCCTTAGTATTGCTATAGAATATGCTGAAGGGAGAAGAAATGCAAGCCAAAATAGGGGAAGAACAGGTTAAAGAATATTTAGAAAAGTTAGATGCATTAAAGTTAGCGGGGCTTGATGAAATTCATGCCAGGATACTTAAGGAACTAGCTGAAGCAATCTTGGAACCATTAGCATTTATGTTTGAGAACTCATGGAGGACAGGTGAGGTCCCAGAGGACTGAAGAACAGGAAACATAGTATCTATCTTTAAAAAGAGGAACAGAGAGGATCCAGGGAATTGTAGACCAGTCAGCCTAACTTTGATACCTGGAAAGATATTGGAACATCTGTTTGTAAGTGCGTGGGGGATAATGGGACTATAAGGAATGGCCATCATGGATTTCTCAAAAACAAATCATGCCAAACCAAACTAATTTTCTTCTTTGACAGGGTTACTGACCTAATGGATGGGGGGAAGCAGTAGACATGATGTATCTTGATTTTAGTAAGGCTTTTGACACAGTCCCACATGACAGTCTCATAAGCAAACTAGGGAAATACGGTCTAGATTAAATTATTATTAGGTGGGTGCATAACTGGTTGAGAGGCCATACTCAAAGAGTAGTTATCAATGGATTGTTGTCAGACTGGGAGGACATATGTAGTGGTGTCCCACCGGGGTCAGTCCTGGGTCTGGTACTATTTAGTATTTTCATTAATGACTTAGATAACAGAGACGAAAGTATGCTTCTAAAGTTTGCAGATGACACCAAGCAGGAAGGGATTGCAAGCACAGGGGACAGGATTAGAATTCAAAATGACCGTGACAAATTGGTCTGAATTCAACAAGATGAAATTCAGTAAAGACAAGTACATAATACTACACTTAGGAAGGAAAAATCAAATGCAAAAGTAGAAAATGGCAAATACATCTCTAAGTAGTAGTAGTGCTAAAAACGTTCTGTGTGTTAGAGTGGATCACAAATTGAATATGAGTCAACAGTGTGATGTAGTTGTGAAAAAGACTAATATTCTGGGGTGTAGTAATAAAACTGTTGTATGTCAGATGTAATTATCCCACTCTACTCTGCAGTGGTGAGGTCTCAGCTGGAGCACTGTGTCCAATTCTGGGTGCCACACTTTAAGAAAGATGTAGACAAATTGGAGCGAGTCCAGAGAGCACCAAAAATTATAAATGGTTTACAAAACCTATCCTATGAGGAAAGGTTAAGAAAACTGGGCATGTTTAGTCTTGAGAAAAGAAAACTGATGGGGCATCTGATAAGTCTTCAGATATGTTAAGGGGTATTATAAAGTGCTGTGATCAGTTGTTCTCCACATCCACTGAAGTCAGAACAAGAAGTAATCCACTTAATCTGCAGCAAGGGAGATTTAGGGTATGTCTACACTACAAAATTAGGTCGATTTTATAGAAGTCGATTTTTAGAAACCGATTTTATACAGTTGATTGCGTATGTCCACACTAAGCATATTAAGTCGGCAAAGTGCTTCCTCACTACCATGGCTAGCATTGACTTACAGAGTGGTGCACTGTGGGTAGCTATCCCACAGTTCCTGCAGTATCTGCTGCCCATTGGAATTCTGGGTTAAGCTCCCAATGCCTGATGGGGCATAAACATTATCGCGGGTGGTTTTGGGTACATGTCGTCAGGCCTCCCTCCCTCACTCCCTCCGTGAAAGCAAAAGCAGACAATTGTTTTGCACCTTTTTTCCTGGGTTACCTGTGCAGACGCCATACCACGGCAAGCATGGAGCTCAGCTCACGGCAAGCATGGAGCTCAGCTCACGGCAAGCATGGAGCTCAGCTCACTGTCACTGTACGTCTCCTGGGTGCTGCTGGCAGATGCTGTACTGCATTGCTACACAGCAGCAGCTCCTTGCCTTTGCGGCTGAGGTGCAATTGAACTGATAGCTGTTGTACATCTCCTGGGTGCTCCTGGCAGACCTCAGTGAGGTCGATCGGGGCTCCTGGACAGACATGGCTATTCTCCTCTTAGAGCACCGAATGGGAGCCAGAAACTCCAGGTCATTCTCTTCTTTAAGTTTCGTCTCCTGGAGATTCAGTCCTGCCTGGAATATCATGCAAGCTGGAGGCTTCTGCCACAGGCTGCTCTCCCAGCCGGCAGGACCGCGCGGTCGCACCTAGCCCAGCCTACCCCTTGCTCCCATGGCTCATGAAGCCTAAACAGTAGTAAGGAGCAGTTCAGCTATAGGCTGAGCAAGTGCAGAATTGTGGTAGAATGTGCCTTTGGACATTTAAAAGCTCGCTAGCGCTGTTTGCTGACTAGGTCAGACCTCAGCGCAACCAACATTCCCATTGTTATTGCTGCTTGCTTTGTGCTCCATAATATCTGTGAGAATAAAGGGGAGACGTTTATGGCGGGATGGGAGGTTGAGGAAAATCGCCTGGCATCTGATTTTTAGCAGCCAGACACCAGGACAATTAGAAGAGCACAGCAAGGCGTGCTGCTCATCAGAGAAGCTTTGAAAACCAGTTTCATGACTGGCCAGGCTTCGGTGTGACAGTTGTGTGTGGTTCTCCTTGATGCAAACCCACCCCCTTTGTTGATTTTAATTCCCTGTAAGCCAACCACCCTCCCTCCTTCGAAATAAAGTAACTATTGTTTTGAAACCATGCATTCTTTCTTTATTAATTAAAAAAAAAAAAAGAGATAATGGACAAGGTAGCCCGGGTGGGGTCGGGGAGGAGGGAAGGACAAGGCCACATTGCTTATTGTAGCCACACTAAAAATCAGACTGTTTGAATGACAGCCTTCTGTTGCTTGGGCCATCCTCTGGAATAGAGTGGCTGGATGCCCGGAGCCTTTCCCACCCTGCAATTCTTGGGCATCTGGGTGAGGAGGCTATGGAACATGGGGAGGAGGGTAGGCGGTTATACAGTGGATGCAGCGGGGGTCTGTGCTCTTGTTGGCTTTCCTGCAGCTCCAACAGATGCTTCATCATGTCCGTTTGCTCCCCCAGCAGACGCTTCATCATGTCCATTTGCTCCCCCATTAGCCTCAGCATTGTGTCCTGCCTCCGCTCTTCGCGCTCACTTAATTCTTTCCTGGCCTCTGTCACTGAATGCCTCCATGCATTAAGCTGTGCCCTATCAGTGCGGGAGGACTGCATAAGCTCGGAAAACATGTCATCGCGAGTGTGGTTTTTTTGCCTTCTAATCTGCGATAACCTTAGGGACTGAGATGATAGGAGGAACATAGAAACATTCTACGCTCTACGATTCTGGGGGGACTGCATGGTCACCTGTGCTGCTGAGTGCTTCTGAGTTCGCCATGCTGACCAAACAGGAAATGAAATTCAAAAGTTCCCGGGGCTTTTCCTGTGTAGCAGGTTAGTGCATCGTAGTTCAAAGTGCTGTCCAGAGCGGTCACAATGGAGCACTCTGGGATAGCTCCTGGAAGCCAATACCATTGATTTGCGTCCGCACTACCCCAAATTTGACCCAACAAGATCAATTTTAGCGCTACTCCCCTTGTCGGGGAGGAGTACAGAAGTCGATTTTAAGAGCCCTTTAGGTCGACGGAATGGGGTTGGTTGTGTGGACGCCGTCATTTTTAAATCGACCGAATGTGGCTAAATTCGACCTAACCCCATAGTGTAGACCAGGCGTTAGGTTAGATATTAGACAAAGCTTTCTAACTATAACAGTAGTTAAGCTGTGGAATAGGCTTCCAAGGGAAGTTGTGCAATCTTCATCATTCAAGATTTTTCAGAATATGTTGGACAAACACCTGTCAGGCATGGTCTAGTTTACTTGGTCCTGCCTCAATACGGAGGCTGGACTTGATGGCTTCTCTAGGTCCCTTCCAGCCCTACAAAACTGTGAGAAGGGAATTGCAAATTAATCAGACTTAACTATGTTTTATAATCTTATAGTTAGTTAAGATGTCTCTACTTGCATGTTCCATTTCTGAAAACTTCCATTGTTTTCTCCGTCATAAACGGCCAAATTCTTCACATGTATGGGGGGGGAGGGAGGGGGGAATATTTTCTCAACAACCATACTTACATCTTGGTCAACAGATCTAGCAGCATCTCATTAACCCCAATAAAAGCACAAATAAAATTAAAACTAGCCACCCCGTGATCCCCTAACCAATAGTTATCTTGTTAGTCATTTTACTTAAGTTAGTGTGTATCTGACTTGTATGGAAGCACCATTTACTTACCTGTATTCTGAAGACACTTAGCTGAACAGTAATCTGTTCTTCATAAAGCTGTTCAAAATGCTTCACCATGTTTCCCGTGTCTTTTTCCATGTACAATACTTACTGGTACACTTTCCTTTTTATCTTTTCTTTTCTATCTGTCTTTAGGCCCTTGGGGCAAGAACTCTATACTGTCCAAAAACACTGCCAACACTTAACAAATGCTGTTACAGTGTCTAATATTTCTAGGTTGACCTCTGTTTCATCTGTTGTCTCTTAATATTTTGCAGACTTTATGATGAAACTAAAAGCTTTTCGATTTTTTTCATATTAACCTCTGTGTAGGTATATGCAGAGATCATGGCTGTTCTCAAACACGATGACCTGTGTACTGGAAGACTGCAGGATAGTGCATCAGATCTGAGTCAATTAAGTACACAGACAGTGTTTTCCATGCTTGATCATCTAACACAGTGGGCGAGACATAAATTCCAGATGCTTATTGCTGAGAAAACTGTTAGTAAGTCAAGCAAAGACAGAGGGGATCTGAAAGGTTAGTAATGTTCTTTGTATTGTATATAAAAGGAATTTTGTATTCTTAAAATAAGCATTTAGACATGTCCCTTCAAATTAGGACCACATATGAATGGAACATCACTGCGAAGATAGTTTGCCAGTATAGCAAACTAACGCTATCCCCTTGCCATCCTCATAGTGTTTTCTAGCTGCTATTTTGAGAAACCTATGGATTCATAAAGTAAGAAACAGATGTTCTAAGACTTCTTCTTTTATCTTGAATTTATTTTTAGAAATCTTTTATAAAACTAAGTTGATATAAATATGCTGCTTTGAAAATCTTAAGAACATGCAGCTAAATTGCTTTTAAGAAATTGATATTGATAGAAGAGAGAAACTTTATTCTTAATTAAATGATTAATTTGGGTGTAATGGATGAACTGAACTTTAATCTTTAATAATAACTTTATAAATGAAACTTGGATGATAAACTTCTTTAACTGTTTTATTCCATAGCATCAAGTGAGGATTATGCAGAATATCAAAGTGTGACACGTTTTCTAGACCTCATACCTCAGGATACGTTGGCTGCTGCTTCCTTTCGCTCTAAAGCATACACAAGGGCTGTAATGCACTTTGAATCATTCATCACAGAAAAGAAACAAAATATTCAGGAGCATCTTGGATTTTTGCAGGTTTTAATTAATTTTTTATTTAATTTAAAATGAAGATGAAAACAGACAGGCCATGTTTAGAGTTGTCAACGCTTAAGGTTTCCCCTCCCTTTGTCTTTTCTCAAAGATTGCAGATGTGGTTAGGCTGTTGCTGTCTGAAGCAGCAATAGACAGTTATCTATCTATCTTCAAGCAGCAAGGGCTGTTTCCCTCTTCTCATCATGTCTGCTTATGTGATAAGATGGAGGAGGATTCTCTTTATTAGAAGAAAACAAGAAAATGAAATAAAAATCTACAATTATCGCTAAAATGGCTCCTTTTTTCAAAAAGACAGGTTTCAGAGTAGCAGCCGTGTTAGTCTGTATTCGCAAAAAGAAAAGGAGTACATCCGATGAAGTGATCTGTAGCTCTTGAAAGCTTATGCTCAAATAAATTGGTTAGTCTCTAAGGTGCCACAAGTAATCCTTTTCTTTTTTCAAAAAAGAGCAGTTTTGTCTTTCAATGAACGTGACCCTCTTTTTAAAATAAATAAAAGCTAGTCATGATTTACATAAATAAAATATTACAATTATGAAACTTTTTAATAAAGTGAAGTAATTTATGTTAAAATAGAGGAAGAGTGCACACTGTGTATATTACAAAGATGAAAAATTAGTTTCAAGCGGCATAGTTAACTTATATGTTAGCTGAATTCCTGTTAGAGTTCACTTCTTCTCATGGTTGAAATTGCCCAATGATTTCCTAGTTTGAAAAATAATCTAGAACACTCCTTCTGTGATGTGTAAGAGTCATATACATTTGCAACTCTGTATTATACAACTTACTGCATAATACAGTACTTTATTTTGTCCTTTGTGCAAGTTGCTTCAAATAAATTTGATATGGTACCTATTCAGTAACATGAGATTGTTGTTATTGAGCCATATGAAAATTAATAACTGAAGTTCATGTGGAAGTTTGGCCAGAAAAAATCTTCTAAGATGTCTAAAGATGTTATTGTTCAGTTATGTGATGTCTTAGAGTCACAACTTGTGACTAAGAACTCTGCTTTGGAGCAGTTTTACATGACAGTTAAGTAACATGCTTGATTCTTAACATATTATATAAATGTCTTGTCGTTGGCCTTTACAGCTGAACCACTGTGTTTGATTTATGTTTTCAATTGTAATATTTTCCATGTTCGAAAAAAGAAATTATATGCTGCTATGCATGAGCCAGATGGAGTAGCTGGGGTCAGTGCAATTCGGAAAGCAGAGCCATCTCTCAAAGAACAAATCCTTGAACATGAAAGCATTGGTTTGCTGAGAGATGCCACAGCTTGTTATGACAGGGCTATTCAGCTGGAATCTGACCAGGTAAAATGAAAGACACATTCTTATTTCATGATCCAACAAAAAGGCAAAAAAATATGATAGAGGCTTAGAATATATATGTAAAATATGAACATGTTCACTGCTGCAATGACTGCAGATGAGTTACTATAAACAATACTTGGAAAACTGGAGCAAGTCATTCTCTAGCTTCCAAACACATTTAATTTAAAAGTGAAATTGAGATGTGTATGGGGGTGTGGGTGTTGATGCAACAGCGCCCCCTTTGGCCAAGTGGAGCATTGCACCGTTTGCTCACTCTGGCAGGGTAGTCAGTCGGTTCCCCTTGCTTGAGTCTGTCCCAATGAGGCACAGGAATTTTCCCTTTATTCTTGGTGGGGTCATGTGGTTACTGGTCCCCAGAGGGTCTGGAAACCTCAGTTCTCAAGTCTCTGAGAAATAGATAGGGGAACTCAGGCCCACCCACTCCACTGGGTTCCAATTGAGGGCCATTAAGCCAGACAGGGAAAATCAGGACTCAACAACTCCTGACGTGCCCTAAGTTCCTTCCTACCTTTCTTGGTCTCTATTTCTGTAGGTTTTTCAGCCTGTTGATCCGATCAGTCCTCTCAGGATTCTGTCTCTGCACAACTTCTCAGCAGCTTGCTGTCAGAGTTTTCCTCTACAGCCTGCTTGCTCCTCTGGCAGCTGCCCTGCCCCTCTGCTTCCTAGCTCTTTTATTCTCCAGCTGCTGTGAGGCTGCCAGTCAGCTTTGGCTGGCAGTACCTGCATTAGCCCCTGGATTGCTGGGCCACAGGGGTATATTACCCCATGACAGTGAGTTTGTCACATTATTGTTCACAACTTTCCCTAGCAGTTCTCAAACATATATACTAAAAAAAACCCCATTTTACTTTCTTCTGAAACACATCTTAGAAATTACTGATATCAGCTGAGATTCTTTTCCAGGGAGTTCTGTTCAAATTTGATTTTTTTGGTGTGAATTTGGTTAATTCTTTTTAGCTGTGATAATTTAATTATTTAAACCTTTTTCTTTTCATGTCATATTCATAACAAGAAAAATCTAAAAGAATAATGAAAAAACAAAATTGATGTACATTCACCCGGAAGCTACCAACATGATATCTCTTGATTATACGCGATGTGTATTTTGATCTATTCTATCTGCATTTCTAGATCATTCATTATCATGGTGTAGTGAAGTCCATGTTAGGTCTTGGTCAGTTATCTACTGTAATCACTCAGGTGAATGGAGTGCTTGCCAACAGGTAATA
Organism: Lepidochelys kempii; assembly: GCF_965140285.1. Classification (NCBI taxonomy): domain Eukaryota; kingdom Metazoa; phylum Chordata; order Testudines; family Cheloniidae; genus Lepidochelys; species Lepidochelys kempii. The sequence goes on from NC_136388.1 coordinate 32,398,876, forward strand.
ATTTAATACAACCCCTATTTGAATAATAAAAAGTTCTAATACTGCAGGGGTATCTAGCAGTGTGGAAATAGGATTTTATGGACAAAATGAAAACATTTAAAATTTCTCTAACTTCAGGATTTCAACACTGTCTGAAATACTGCTACTTCCTTTGTGTATAATACTCAGTACAGATAGATCAGGGGTGGGCAAACTACGGCCTGCAGGCCAGATCCAGCCCATCAGGGCTTTGAATCTGGCCTTTGGGATTGCAATCCCCGTGGCGCCATGGGCCCCGCGCCACTGCTGGAAACAGCCGGCACCACATCCCTGCATCCCCTGGGGGAGGAGGGAGCAAAGGGCTCCATGCACTGCCCTCGCCTCCAGGCACCGCCCCCTGCAGCTCCCATTGACCGGGAATGGGGAACCGTGGCCAGTGAGAGCTTCGTGGGAGGTACCCGCAGGCGAGGAAAGCGCGTGGCAGAGGCCTCTGCTCCCCCTCCCCCAGGGGACGCAGGGATGTGGTGCCGGCCGCTTCCGGGAGTGGCAGGGCCAGGGCAGGCAGGGAGCCTGCCGTAGCCCCGCTGCATGCTGTTGCCACCCTGGAGCCGCTCCAGGTAAGCGGCGGTGGGCTGGAACCTGCACCCCGAACCCCTCCTGCACCCCAATCCCAACCCCCTGCTGCACCTCACCCCCTGCCCTGAGCCCCCTTGTGCATCCCGCACCCTTCCCGCGCCCCAACCTCTGCCCAGAGCCCCGTGCCGCACCCCTCCCACACCCCACCCCCTGCTCTGAGCCCCTTTGTACACACCACACTCCTCCTGTGCCCCAACCCCCGGCCTGTAGCCCCTTCCTGCATACCACAGCCCTTCCCACACTCCGCAGTCCCTCCCACATGCCAATCCCCTGCCCCAGCACAACATTCATGGCCCTGCATGCAATTTTCCCACACAGATGTGGCCCTCAGGCCGAAACGTTTGCCCACCCCTGAGATAGATATGTGCTTTAATTTATTCAAGGAGAAAAGAATCCTTCATTGTTAGCATATTGTTGATTGCCACATACTTGTTCTTTCTTTTATGTTTTTTTCCAATATACAGTTTTCCGTGCACAATAGTGAATTTTGACCAAAAAGTTTATCTTCTTTTATCATAAAATATGTTCCTAGTAAAGTGTATATATACGACTTGCAAACTCAGTTTATGGGATGTCAATTTCAAATTACTATAAATTGATCACATTTTTTGTTTTACGTAATGTTATTCATAGCAAGTTAACAACCTTTGATTTTCAAGTAATATAGGGGTTTTGCTGTTTAAAAGTTAATTAGTTTATATAATGTAGAACTAATGCGAAGAAAATATAATGACTATAGCACTGGCTGGTTTTGTACTGTGTTCTGATTGTGTGTACTTTTATAGGCCAGAGTGGACATCTGAATTGAACACGTATAGAGTGGAGGCAGCCTGGAAACTAACACACTGGGATTTATTGGAAAATTATTTGGCTGCAGGTAGGAAACTAGATGTCAAAATGAGAACATTTTTGTGCAATTATATATGTTCAGATTTGGCCAGCTTTAACCAGAGGGCATTTGTTTCAAATTTCTTGATCTGTGATTTATCAGCTAGTATTAACCCTACAGTTTTTGTAAATTTATCTGATCCTTTCTGACTGGGATCGTCAGGGGATCATCAGGCCAAACACCCTTAGGCTTCTCGTAAAATTCCACCTATAGGATTTCTGAAAGCATATATTGGCACAATTTGCTTGAAATTTCTTGGGAATAATAAAATATTAAAGTTGTACTCCTTTTTAAGTTGTCATACATTTTTTTGAAATCTATTTGGACCAATTCTGATGAAAGTTTGTTTGATCAAGAATTTCCACTAAACATTTCTCAAACGTTACATTATAGACAGGCTATGGCAGGGATGCTGTAACAATTTTTGTAGTGGGGGGTGCTCAGAGCCATTGAATGAAACTGTAAACCCTATATATAATGGAAACCAATTCAAGCAAGGGGGTGAGGTAGCACCCCTAGTTTCAGCACCTATGGGCTATGGTGTATTGCCTGAGCATCTAATGAAATGCAATTTCTGATTCTTTGTCCCCTAGATGTGAAGTCCAGTACTTGGAGTGTCAGACTGGGACAATTGTTGTTATCAGCCAAAAAGAAAAACACAGCAGCTTTTTATAAGACACTGAAAGTTGTTCGAGCAGAGCAGATTGTACCCCTCTCAGCAGCAAGCTTTGAAAGAGGGTCCTATCAGCGAGGATATGAACACATTATCAGGTATTTTGTGGCTTCTGTATACCACTTCATTGTGTTCAAGGGCTAAAGAACTCACTTTAAAATGCATGTATCATTCATGTAATCAACAGTAAGAACTCTTCATTTTCAAATGATAAATGGTGCTGACCTATTGGTATCTTGTTTTTTCTGACTCTTTCTGCATAACAATCACATATTCAATACCAATTGCAAACCTTTCCTGATTGACTGAGATTTTGTGTTGTTCTTTCCCTGGAAGTATTCATAGTTTTTCTTTGTAACTGTTGCACTCTCATCAAAAAATCAGCAAGTGAATTCATATATGCATGTCAGAAAATGAACTCCTGGGACCAATTCCTTCCGTAAAAACACTACAGCTAAAACCTGAAATTTACTCCAGTGTATTAACTTCACTAATTTCAGTGAGGTTTTATATTTATACATCTGTAACTGAGAGCAGAATTTGGTCCTTCATTTCTAGACTCAACACAAGTAGAGATTATTTCCCTTTAAAGGCAGTTTAGTGTAGTTGAACTGAAGTTTGACTTAAAATGATGTAGAAGTGGTAATGCACAAGAAAAAGGTTCAGTATTATCTTTTTATATCTTATACCTCCACATGGCAATGAAAACATGTGGCTTCATGCAAAATATACGTTTTAACTTGCTTACCAACTCAGTTTTTTAAAAAATTCTGTTTTATGTACTAGATAGGTTTTATGCTTATATTGGAAGATGCCGTTCAAAATAATTCTACATTTCCAAATGCTCTTGACTATTCACAAGCCTTCATCTCGTCACTATTCTCATGTCAGCTCTCCAAACTTAGCCTACTAGTTAATGAGAAATAAGAACTATTTAAGTTCTTAACTTTGGAATTTCAACAGTCACAAAAATCTTTTACCATTTCTGTAAAAGTTATTCTAATTGTGGTATTATATATTCATAAGAATTATTGCTAAAAGAAAATGGCTATAATTGTTTTTAAAATATTGCACTCATTACCCAGGTGAATTTGCCATTGAAGTCAGTGAGAGTTTTGTTTGAAGAAGGAATGCAGGATTGAGTCTGTACTTAGCAAACTGCATTGCTTCTGAGGTCAGTTTATCTCAGAGAGGAGGTGGTGAGAAAACAATGACCAGTTCACTAACTTAGATATTCTTGATGTATTTTCTTTTAAGGAAGCGTGGTATTTTGGATTATTCATGTGGTCAGCTTTGGGAATGAAATGATAAATGCTAAACATAAGATACATGTAACTGAAAATGGCAAACAATTTCTAAAATACATTCCTGTATCCTTTCACCGTAGGTTACATATGCTGTGTGAACTGGAACACAGTATTATTCCACTGTTTCAGCAAATGGATGGTGACCATGGTAAAGATTCTCTGAACTGGATTGCTCGTATAGAAATGACACAGAACTCCTATAGAGCAAAAGAACCCATCTTAGCACTCAGAAGGGCTTTGCTTAGCCTCAATAAAAGGTAAAGCTATGATTATTTCTTGTCCTTCCATGTTGCATATCAATCGAATACTAGCTTTTCTCTTATACAGTAGTAGCATTTTTGCACATATTAGTGAGTTATGGTAAGAATCTACTGAAATTTACATTATAAACAAAAACAGCCCTGTTAAATTTCAAATACAAAACAAAAGCGGTGTTTTCCAAGTGAGAAAGGATGAGATTAGCTGGGAAAAATAATTATTTCCAGACTTAGGGGGATAAACAATAGAGAACAAAAGTATTATGAATGTTTGTTTATTTAAAGTGAATTTCTTGTTAATAAACAGTTTGTTAAGCTATTTGTGTTTGTATTTCAATACATTATGGTATATATTTGAGATTGTAATGGCAGCACTCATAAATGGATCTTTATTTTGGAAAAAATCACCACAGACAGGATTACAGTGAACTAGTTGGAGAATGTTGGCTCCAGAGTGCCAGAGTTGCAAGAAAAGCTGGTCATCACCAAACTGCATACAATGCTCTTCTGAATGCTGGGGAATCCACGCTATCTGAACTATATATAGAAAGAGCAAAGTGGCTGTGGTCCAAGGTAAGCAAAAAAGAAATAAAATGATTCAAATTAAAATGCATTCTTACCTATAAAAGAATAAAAGTAAGTATCTCGTTTAAACAAAAGTACAATAAATGTGTAATGTTAATGCATTTGTAAGAGTTATGAATTGACTCTGAGTGCTAGTGGTTTGAAATATTCAATTAAAATAAATGTAGTAAATTGAACAGCAGGTGCAACTGAGGAGGCGGTCAAGCATGCAGTAAATGAAAGTTTCTAAACTTAGTTCCTGGACAAAATGAAGAAAATTGGTAGATGCTCTAACTTTTATTATTGAAACGAGTATTTATCAGTGACTTAATGGATGACAGTGGACGTTTCAGTAGAGAAAGCTAAAGGGATTGTTGGAGCCTCATTTGCGCAATCATAAACTGAGGCTTTTACTTACCTGTCCCCAGGGTGTTAGAGCTATGAACATAACATTGTTTTTTCTTGGTTAGTAAAAGTAAGCTGTTCTGTTTCTTTAAAATAAACAAACAAAAAGCATATGTTGATTAATGTTTTCCCTCTTTCTCTAAGGGTGAGGTGCACCAGGCTCTCATTGTTCTTCAGAAGGGAGTTGAATTATGTTTTCCTGAGAATAAAGCAGCATCTGACACCAAAAGTCAGCTAATCCATGGTCGGGCTATGTTGCTGGTTGGCAGATTTATGGAAGAAACTGCCAACTTTGAAAGTAATGCAGTTATGAAAAAATACAAGGTGAATACAACACAGTTTTTAGTAATCATATATTCATACATAATTTATTATATATATTAAAGTAGAGCCTAGAGACCCCAACAGAGATATAGTCCTCACTATGTTAGGTGCTCTATGAACATGTAGTAAAAAAGACAGTCCTTGTCCTATGGAGTTTACAGTCCAAGTTAATTTAGTTAAACCTCTTGATACATACAGTTTGTAACTCTCAACAAGAACTAAACCTATCCTTGGTGTAACTCCACTGAAGTCAGTGGAGTTATATGAGGAATAATTTTTTTGTTTTTTTGCTAACAGATTTCAGGGTTGGAATTTTTCACCGGTATGTCATTGGGTTACTATGAAGGGACAGCTTGGCAGATAGTGCTCTCTCACTGTCCAGTGTAGAGAATAATGTATATGGATCCTCCTTAGTTTTACTGTGGGAGTCATATGGAGGTGATGCTACCACTCTCTGGAGAGCTAGAAAAGAGCACAGGGCCCAATAACATCATATTGGCTTGGAAAGAAGAGTGTCGCCTACTGAATCACCAGTTTATCAATCATTTTTTCTGCTGCTTGTCTAAATACAAGCCTGCTCAATGTTTTACACTTGAGATTTTCCACATTCATATTTCTGTCTTACTACAGAACTAATAATAATCCTGTAGCTAAGTTATATAGAAAAGTAAGCATAGAGAAAGTCTCAAAATCAAATTCACACTGCTCTCCACATGGAAAGCAGTGGAATCCCACTATTGGGCTATGTTTTTGGAGTTGCTGAGTTATTTGGTACACCTCACCTTTGTTCCACTCCAAGTGGCAGGACGAGCACAGCTGAATCTTACCTTTAATGCCACCCTATTCCTGCAATATTGCTTTTAAAAAAATTTTAAAAGTGTATCACAAACTTCACTGTCCATAGCTTTGTCATTCAGATCACAAGTTGTATGTAGTACTAAATCAGGGGTAGGCAAGCTTTTTGGCCCGAGGGCCACATCTGCATATGGAAATTGTATGGCGGGCCATGTGCTCACGAGATTGGGGTGCGGGAGGGGATGAGGGCTCTGGCTGGGGGTACGGGCTCTAGGGTGGGGCCAGAAATGAGGAGTTCAGGGTGCGGGAGGGGGCTCTGGGCTGGGGCAGGGTGTTGGGGTGCAGGGGGGTGAGGGCTCCGGCTGCGGGTATGGGCTCTGGGGTAGGGCTGGAGATGAGGGGTTGGGGGGTGCAGGAGGTTGCTCTGGGCTGGGACCAAGGGGTTTGGAGGGCGAGAGGGGGATCAGGGCTGGGGCAGGGGGTTGGGGCGCAGGAGGGGTCAGGGGTGCAAGCTCCAGGCAGCACTTACTTCAAGCAGCTCCCAGAAGCAGCGACATGTCCCCCCTCTAGCTCCTACATGGAGGCGCAGCCAGGCTGCTGGGCGTGCTGCCCCGTCCGCAGGCGCCGCCCCTGCAGCTCCCATTGACCATGGTTCCATTGGGAGCTGTGGGGGGCGGCACTTGGGGTGGGGGCAGCGCGGCAAGCCGCCTGGCTGCCACTATGCGTAGGAACCAGAAGAGGGACATGCCACTGCTTCCAGGAGCCATGTGGAGCCACGGCACGCATGGAGCAGGGCAAGCCCCCAGCTGGAGCACCAGAGCGGGGCAAGCCCCAGACCCCAGTTCCTGGCGGGAGCTCGAGGGCCAGATTAAAACATCTGAAGGGCAGATGTGGCTCCTGGGCCATAGTTTGCCCATCCCTGTACTAAATAGACTATGAAGTTAGTGGACTGGAGAATCCAATCCTATATGTTAAATGTATGGAATTAAGAAAGGAAATTGTAGGCTGACTCTCAAAGTCTTTGACAGTGAAATCTTTTACCCAGCATGTCCCAATGTCATGAGACACTGAAAAAAGAGGGGGAAAAACAAAATTCAAGAAAGCCAGAATATGTCCAAGTTGAAGTGGCTCCTGTCCTGCAAGGCTGGCTGGGCTTGGCTCCCCATTCAAGGCATTGCAGCCTGGTGCATGGGGTCACAATGCTGCTCACTCAAATTTAGCCTGGCTGCCCCCATCAGGGGGATGGGCCAAAACTGAGCAGTGCTGACATGAACCTGTGTGCCAGAGGCAAGGTCACAATGCCCAGAGCAGGGAGCTGAGTCTAGCCAGCCCCACAGGGAGGAGCCACCGCTGAGGGGTGAGTGCGGGTGGGTTCATTCTTTAACCCCCCAACCTCTGGAGGCAAGTCCCATTTTTTGTTCTTTTAATTTTCGGATCCCTCCCCTTTCAAAACCTTGGGATGGCTGCATTAATGGCTTTGAGCCCAAAGGAAGTCATGCCATGAAAAATTTGGTAACTATTGTCTTAGGCTATGTGGTAGTCTCCAAAGAGAAGTGAGAGAAGCTCTTTTGCCAGTAATATATAGAATGCTAGAAAAGGTACTGTTGAGAACAATTCAGCATTGTCAGACAGAAACTGGATGACTTAATACACCCTTTCCCCTCTAACTTCTATGACACAATTCCCTCCATTTATTTGAAAGATCTTACTTTTAGAAAAGAAATAGAGAAGCAATGAATGATTCTTGTGTTTCACTAGCCAAAAATGAGAAGAAAAAGAGAAGTTACATCCTGTCTGTAGATGAAACACTTGGTTATGTTAGTTTTAAATAAACTATAATTTCCCCTATTGGGAATATCCTGAAGGATCTTTTAGACAGACAAGGTGTGTGAGGTAATATAGTTTACTGGAACAATTCTGTTGGTGAGAGAGACGAGCTTTCGAGTTCCACTGAGATTTCTGAAGAAGAAGCTTGTCTCTTTTACCAACAGGTGTTGGTCCAATAAAATATAGTACCTCACCCACCTTGTCTCTCTAATATCCTGGGACTAATCAAGCTACAACAACACTGCACACAAGGATCCTTTTGTGCTGTCTTGTTGTTACCAAATCAGGGAGGTCACTTACACCTGTGCAGAGTGGATGTAAAGCACTACTGACTGGGTGTGGTACTCTTTTATACCCACTTTGCACGGAGGTAAATAATAAAAGTTTTCTGTCATAAAAACAAAACCTGTCTTATTTTAAATCCTCTTCCAAGAAAGATAACTTTTTTTTTTTTTCATTTTTATTGCAGGATGTTACTTTTTTCTTGCCAGAATGGGAGGATGGACACTTTTACCTTGCTAAATACTACGATAAACTGATGCCTATGGTAACTGACAACAAGATGGAAAAGCAGGGAGATCTGATTAGATATATAGTTCATCATTTTGGAAGGTTAGATGATATAGTATCTTTGCTTTGGTCTCTTAGAAAAATATTTATATTGATAACATAATCCAACCAATTTATTTCCCACAAATTGTTCTTGTTTTTGAATGTTAAAATTTATATATTTCTATCTAACTAAATTTTTCTGCAATAATTCTTAAGAAGAAGCATGGAATTGTAGAAAAATTATTTTATTCCAACTTTGTGTTAATTATATATTGTATTAATTTTGTTATTAAAGGGAAATTAATTGTTAAATTCTTATGTTTTCATTTGTTTAAAATGAGCTGGTGTTTGCTGTCTCAAAATGAAATGAGACAAGGCTAGATGTTACTAAGTTGATGATTATCTTTGTGCTTTTGATTGGAGCAAGTTTCTAAGTGATAGATGCAGATAATTCCTGTGGATGTCAGTTAGTGAGCATTATATGTTACAGTAATAGACATTACAAAAGCCTAAAATAGACACATAAACATCAGAATGGATATGAACATCACTTTAAATCTCTAAGTTTGTTTGCACATTCTTAAATATATGGTATAAAAGGCTGAATCTTAATTATAGGTGTGGATATGTAATTGCAGGTCTTTACAGTATGGAAACCAATTCATCTATCAGTCAATGCCAAGAATGTTATCTCTGTGGCTTGACTTTGGAGCAAAAGCATATGAATGTGAAAAAGGTAGAACTTTTTCGTACTGTTTTTCTGCTATCTTACATTTTCATAAAAGGATGTATAAAGAACTGTGAACGCTGTATAAAATTCTGTTGTTTTGGCTTGTATGCCATGTATTTTGAAATGCAGCCAAAATGACCCAATCCATTATATGGACTAAAACAAAATAGTGCCTGCGGTTATATGCACAAAGTATATAACTGGTGAACTTTAAACTCCTTCCCAAAATTTTGCATAATTTAAAGCAAAAAAGTTAGCTTACCAGATGTTACCTACAAGCATTTTTACATGTGATTATAACCCCCCTCAGAATTGAATTAATAATTGCAAACATTTGTTAAGTATGCAACACTAATTTCACATTAAAGTTGCCAAAAGAACGGAAACAGAGAAAAAGAAATATGTTGCCTGTACCCTTTCTCCAACATCAAGCCAGCTCACTGTGAAAACATTTGCAGTGAAGTGTTCAATTTTTTTACCTTTGCAGGACTCAGTAGTTGAAGGAGTTTTGTTCAAACTTAAAACCATACCAGAACAAAATCTTTTCCTTTGGGCAGTGTCCAAGCATGCAGCATTTCTGTCCAAAAGTCTTTCTCTAGAAATTTCACAGCAGGCATGGGCTGAGACACAAAAGGGGCTGTTCTGGCATATGCCAGCTGACTATGATCCCCTAGTGGCTGCATGTCAGCATGAGATTTTTCAGAGTGTAGTAGCATTCCAACCACAGGTCCTCCTATTCCTGGATGTCTGCTGGGTGCTGTAGTGGGTGAGGTGATATAGGAACTGGTATGCCTGCTCCACACTTTCCAAGGACTCTTTCCTCCTCCTCCTCCTCCTCCTCCTCCTCTCTTCTCCTTGCCCCAGAATCTCTACCTGAAGAGATCTGATGGCTTTCAGCCCCCTGTGCACTATTCTGGGGAAGTAATCTGGCTTTCTGCGTTAGCCTTAATAGTGGTTTTATGGCCTTACCTGTAACATTTTTTACTCCCAAGTAAGGAAACACTATAATAAATCCATGTTGGCAACCCAAACTATGTAGCAAATATGCTATAAGTCACTTATTCTTGCACATACCCCAGTTTAATGTATGCCATATAGAAAATATAGTTGCACACAAGCCAGTTAATTTAGTTTGTTTTCAGGGACAATAAATGGGCCTGAGAGAAGCAAATAATTTTTCAATTTAAAGGCTTGCTTATCCATGACAATGGGAGTTCCCCAAGCAAATCAAATATAGAATAGTGCCCTGAGTTTGTGTATAATACTCAGAGAAACTTTAGGGGGAAAGATTTTTGTTTAAAAATACAAACCAAAAAAACATTAACAAATGAGTGTAGTTCTTTAGGTTTGCAGCTTGTTTTTTATAAACTTGCATTTCAGAGAAACATGACTATAAACTTACTGTATTGTGTTTTTCCAGTTGGTCGTCCTGATCGTGTACAGATGAGAAATGATTTAGCTAAAATAAATAAGGTGATTACAGATCACACAGATCAGTTGGCACCTTATCAATTTTTGACAGCATTCTCTCAATTAATCTCCCGAATCTGCCACTCTCATGAGGAAGTCTTTGTTGTTCTGATGGAGATTGTTGCCAAAGTGTTTCTAACCTATCCTCAACAAGCAATGTGGATGGTGACAGCTGTATCCAAGGTAATTTGATAAGGATAGCTGTATTTTTATAAAAGTTCATATAAATCTATCTACAAGAGAAAAATTTGAATAACCTGTTTACTGTATGTTTAAACAAGGTATTTAAATGGGCAGCTACTTAGATATAAGAATGTGATATTCTTCCCCATTTTGCACGCCACAAAGATTATGATTTCTAAGTTCAGAGACTATAGCTTGAAAAAGGTAGAGTTCAAGAATCTCAAGGCTTTTTTCTGTCACTTTAAGCAGTTTTGTTTCTTTGATACTTTTACTACCTGGTGTGAAATTATGAAGCCATGAAAAGCTGTGGAATTTTTAATGAAATTTAATACTGAATATCTTTGATTTGTGCTCCATTTTGTTAAACTATCTAACTTCAAATATCTTGCAAAAATACAATTTGTCAATCACTTCAGAATTGTGTAATGGAGATTAGGTATATAGGTTTAGTAAATTTTAACTTTATCTTCTTTTGCAGTCCTCTTACCCAATGCGTGTGAATAGATGCAAGGAAATCCTAAACAAAGCTATTCATATGAAGGCATCTTTAGGAAAATTTATTGGAGATGCAACACGCCTGACAGATAAACTACTAGAGCTATGCAACAAACCGGTACTTGTCCAAAACACAAAAGAAACAACAAAACCAACCAAACATATAAAAACAAGACCTGCAGATCAGACATAGTAATTAATGTTATATAAAATATTTTTAAATGTGTTATGGAAAATATTTTTCTGTAGCTTACATCAACTAATTAAATTAAATAGTCTCTGAGTGATTCTGTGAAATTGGGGTATCTTGTAAAATGTTCTGTTGACATCTGAAATCTATTAGACAGGAAGAAATAAACGTTTTGGAGCTAAAACTTAAATAGAGAAATAACATGATTATTTTAAATATTTAAGTTTTCTAGGAAGGTTGCCTGTCAATTTTTTATAGCGAATTCTTTTCTAAATAAACATCTTATTTATATTAACAATATTTTTGAATAATGAGCCATTTTTATGTTGCTTGTATGTTCCATTACTTATGGTCAGTGATTTTTTTCCTCCAATAACTTCTAAAAGATTTTAGCTCAAAAAAGTAGGCTGTCTGTAGTGTTAGTGGTGAACCCCTGAAATAGTTAACTGGGATAAAATTCAGCAACTGCATTTAATGAAACTAAGTGGGAGAAGAACTAAAATATAGAGACATAGAAGTTAATATACTCTATTCTAATGGACCACTTTTTAGCACAAATAGAACTCTTGAAACATGATATATTTTTTTCATTGTTTGGTGAAGAGTATTCCATAACTGGAAGAGAGAGACAGTGATATTATTATGAGGACTTATTCTGTATTTTAAGCAAAATGTTTCTTGATTGATTGATTTTTATTTATTTTAGGTTGATGGGAACAACTCAACATTAAGCATGAGTGTTCATTTCAAAACACTTAAAAAGCTAGTAGAAGAGCAGACATTTAGTGAGATCCTCATTCCTTTACAGTCTGTAATGATACCCACTCTTCCATCGATTCCTGGCACACATTCTAACCATGACCCTTTTCCTGGACGCTGGGCCTACATTGCGGGCTTTGATGATACGGTAAACTTCTTCTCTGCTCATAGTTTAGATGTCATTTTAATAAATTGCAGCTAAGTTTACTTTTCTGCTTCATTAGCTAAAAGTGAGGTGGGGGAAATGATGAGAGGTTTCTTAATAATTATATTTACTGTTCAAATAAGAGTGCATACTAATTAAAAGAAGCACTGAGGAGCAGCTTGATGGCTAGCTTTTTGGTACTACAACCTGAAAGAGGGGCACTGGTACTAAGATCAAGTTTTGGCTAGGGTCAAATGAGTTGTAAACTAACTAAAATAGGAAGTGCTAGCACAAATGTGGCTGTTAAGATTCCCGAGGTTTTTTTTGAAGAATAACCACAAGATTTAATGACTACTTCCATTTTTCCTTTAGGTGGAAATCCTTGCATCTCTTCAAAAACCAAAAAAGATTACTTTAAAAGGTTCAGATGGAAAAGCCTATATTATGATGTGTAAACCAAAAGATGACCTAAGAAAAGACTGCCGACTCATGGAGTTTAATTCCTTGATTAATAAGGTTTGAAGATGATTTTGAAAATCTTCCCTATGGCTGTTGACTAGAAAAATGATGAAGTAATCAACTTATGAAAGTATTTGACTCCCTATATCCTTGAAAAAGAAATCTTTATGGGAAAATGGTAGTGGCTCTGGAACACTAACCTACTAACTAACCCAGACATTCTATTTAAAGGGTTTATTCAGCCAGTGATCTTTATTGTAAAATCTCTTTTTTTTCCCTAGGGCAAGTAGGGAGGAGATGTAAGAATTCTGTTTACTTTTGATTTACTGCAAGTGTGGAATTTCAGAATTTAAAACCCTAGATTATGGTGGGGGAAATTTAGATGTGGACATAAGAGTGGCCATATTGGGTCAGACCAATCGTCCATCTAGCCCACTGCCCTATCTACTGACAGTGAACAGTGCCAGATACTTCAGAGGGAATGAACAGAAGAGAGCAATTTTGAGTGACCACCCCCTGTTGTCTAAGCCCAGATTCTGACAGTCAGAGGTTTAGGGACATCCGGAGCATGGGGTTGCATCCTTGACCATCTTGGCTAATAGCCATTGATGGACCATCCTCCATGCACTTATCTAATTCTCTTTTGAATCCAATTATACTTCGGCCTTCTCAACATCCCCTGCCAATGAGTTATACATGTTCACCATGTGTCCTGTGAGAAAGTACTACCTTTTGTTTGTTTTAATTTTTGTTTGCCTATCAATTTAATCGGGTGACCCCTAATTCTTGTGTTATGTGAAAGGATAAATTTCCTGTTTGCTTTCTCCAGGCCATTCACAATTTTATAGACCTCTTATCATATCCCCCCTTAGTCGTCTAAGACGAACAGCCCCAGGCTTTTTAGTATTTCTTCATATGGAAGCTGTTCTATATGCCTAATAATTTTTGTTGCCTTTCTCTGGACTTTTTCCAATTCTAATGTATCTTTTTTGAAATGGAGTGACCAGAACTGCATGCAGTATTCAAGGTGTGGACATACCATGGATCTATATAGCGATGTTATGATATTGTCTCTTTTATTATCTATCCCTTTCCTAATAGTTCCTAACATTTTGTTAGCTTTTTGACTACTGCTGCACATTGAATAGATATTTTCAAAGATCTATCCACAATGACTCCAAGATATCTTCCTTGAGTGGTAACAACTAATGTAGACCCCATCATTTTGTATGTATAGTTAGGATTATGTTTACCGATGTCCATTAATTTTCACTTATCAGCACTGAGTTTCATCTGCCATTTTGTTGCCCAGTTAACCAGTTTTGTGAGATCCTTTTGAAACTCTTTGCATTCTGTTTTGGATTTAACTATCTTGAGTAATTTAGTACTGTATAGTCTGCATATTTTGCCATCTCAGTGTTCACCCTGTTTTCCAGATAGTTTCTGAATATGTTGAACAGCAATTGTCCCAGTACAGATTGCTGAGAGACCCCACTCTTTATCACTCTCCATTCTGAAAACTATTTATTCCTACCCTTTGTTTCCTATCTTTCAACCAGTTGCTGATCGATGAGAGGACTTTCCCTCTTGTCCTATGACTGCTTAGGGCTAGTCTACGTTGGCAATGCTAAAGCGTTGCCCCAGCAGCGCTTTAATGTGGCTTCTGTAGTCGTGGCAGAGCACTGGAAGAAAGCTCTCCCAGCGCTCTAAAAAAAACACCTCTACAAGGGGCATAGCTACCAGCACTGGGAGTGCGGCTCCCAGCGCTGGTGCACTGTCTACTCTGATGCTTTACAGTGCTGAAACTTGCTGAGCTCAGCGGGGTGTTTTTTCACATCCCTGAGCGAGAAAGTTGCAGCTCTGTAAAGTGCCAAGGTAGACAAGCCCTTAGTTTGCTTAAGAGCCATTGGTAAGGGATATTGTCAAAGGCTTTCTTAAAACCCATGTACACTATATCAGCTGGATCACCCTGTTACACATGTTTGTTGTCGCCCTCAAAGAATTCTAATAGATTGGTGAGGCATGATTTTCTTTTACAAAGGGAGACTCTTCCCCAGCAGATCGTGTTTGTTTCTGATAATTCTGTTTTTTACTATAGTTTCAACCAGTTTGCCTGGTACTGAAGTTAGGCTTTACTGACCTGTAATTGCCAGTTTTGCCTCTGGAGTCTTTTTAAATAAATCATATTACCTTAGCTATCCTCCAGTCATCTGGTACAGAGGCTGATTTTAAGGGATAGGTTACATACCATAGTTACTAGTTCTGTAATAGTTTCTTCTGAACTCTTGGGTGAATGTGGTCCTGGTGACTTATTACTGTTTAGTTTATCAGTTTGTTCTAAAACCTTCTCTATTGACACGTCGCTCTGGGACAGTTCCTCAGATTTGTCAACTATAAAGAATGGCTCAGGAGTGGGAATCTTCCCCACATCATCTGCAATGAAGACCAATGCAAAGAATTAATTTAGCTTCACTGCAATGGCCTTGTCGTCCTTCAGTGCTCCTTTAGCACCTCAACTGTCCTAGTAGCCCCACTGACTGATTTGCCGGCTTCCTGCTTCTGATGCACTTAAAATTTTTCTTTTCAAATTCTTTCTTGGCCTGCCTCTTAATACTTTTACACTTGACTTTCCAGGATCATGTTCCTTTCTATTTTCCTCAGTAGGATTTGATTCTTGATTTTTAAAGAATACCTTTTTGCCTCTAACCACCTTTTTTACTCTGCTGATTAGCTATGGTGGCATTTTTTGTCTTACTGCTTTTTGGGTTTTTATTTATTTGGGGTATGCATTTAGTTTGAGCCTCTGTTACAGTGTTTTTAAGTAATCTGCATGCCATTTGCAGGCATTTCACCCTTGTTACTATTCCTTTTTATTTCCATTTAACTGGCTTCCTCATTTTTGTATAGTTCCCCTTTCTGAAGCTAAATGCTACTGTGGTAATTTCTTTGGCAAATCTCTTTCCACACCCCCCCCCCAGATGTTTAAATTTAATTATATTACGGACACTATCTCTCTTTCCACACCCCCCCCCAGATGTTTAAATTTAATTATATTACGGACACTATCGCTAAAAAGTTCAATTGCCTACTCCTAGACCAGATCCTGTGCTCCACTTAGGACTAAATCAAGAATTGCCTTTCCTCTTGTGAGTTCCAGGACAAGCTGCTCCAAGAACCAGGCATTTACATTGTCCAGAAATTTTATCTCTGTATCCCTGAGATGACCTTCAATATGAGGATAGTTGAAATCATCCATTATTATTGTGTTTTCTGTTTTTGTAACCTCTCTACTCTTCCAGAGCATTTCACAGTCACTGTCACCATCTCGGTCAAGTGTTTGGTAATATATTCCTACTGCTATACTCTTATTGTTCAAGCATGGAATTTCTATCCATTGAGATTCTGTGGTACAATTTGATTCATTTACGATTTTTACTTTATTTGATTCTACGCTTTCTTTCCCATATAGTGCCATTCCCCCACCAGCGTAGCCTACTCTGTCATTCCTATATATTTTGTATCCTGATATTACCGAGTTCCATTGATGATAATCCTCGTTGTACCAAGTTTCTGTGATGCCTACTATATCAATATCCTCATTTAATTCCAGGCACCCTACTTCACCATCTTAGTATTTAGACTTTTTGTATATAGGCACTTGTACGTTTTTGTCAATATTCAGTTGCTTGCCTTCATGTGTTATATTTAAATGGGACTCTTTTATGTTTGACTGTTCCTCACTAGCTCCTACCTGTACTTTACCAATTTCTTTCCTATCCTTTTTACTAGGATATAGAGTTCCCCTTTTAATAAATTCATCCCTAAGGGATGTCTCCTCCCAAACCATATGCTTCTCCACACGTGTCAGCTTTCCCCCAGCCCTTATTTTAAAAAATCCTCTATAACCTTTTTAATTTTATATGCCAGCAGTCTGGTTCCATTTTGATTGAGGTGGAGCCCATCCTTCCTGTATAAGCTGCTCCTTTCCCAAAAGGTTCCCCAGTTCCTAGTAAATCTAAAACCCTCCTCCCTACCCCATCGTCTCATCCACACATTGAGACCATGTAGTTCTGCTTGTCTTTCTGGCCTTGTGGATGGAACAGGAAGCATTGCAGAGAATGCTACCTTGGAGGTCTTGCGCTTTAATCTCTTACTAGCAGCCTAAATTTGGCCTCTGGGACCTCTCTCCTACCTTTTCCTATGTAGTTGATAACTAAATGTACCAGGACCACTGGCTCGTGCCCAGCATTGCACATAAGTCTGTCTAGTTGTCTCATGAGATCTACAACCTTTGTATCCAGCATGCAATTTACCATGTGATTCTCCTGGTCATCAGAAACACAACTATCTATATTTCTAATACTCAAATCCCCCATTATTATTACCTTGCTCTTCCTAATAACTGGGGTTCCCACCCCAGCAGGATAAAGAGGTTAAAGTTATCAGTTTATTTTGATCTTGTGTTTGTGGTGATATTTGGTAACGTTATTTATTTTGTTTTATAAATAGTGCTTAAGAAAGGATGCTGAGTCACGTAGGCGAGAACTCCATATTCGAACCTATGCAGTTATTCCACTAAATGATGAATGTGGGATAATTGAATGGGTGAACAACACGGCTGGCCTAAGAAATATCCTGATCAAACTGTACAAGGAGAAGGGTAAAAAATCTTGTATATAAAAATTCATGTGAGGGGGGCAGACAAAGAGCAAGGAGATGAAATAAAGTAGAGATACATATGTTGTTGTCGCAGGGCTGATACACCCTGTCACTCCAGGGGGGCAGGGGCGGGTGAGAGGTGCGTCACAGCCCCACTGTCTAGTTGGAAGGGCTGTCCCTCGTCTCAGGGCAGCGCAGCTTCGTGGCCTTAGTCCTTAATACGACCCTTACTCTCAGGGCAGTGTGGCCTAGTGTCCAGAGTCCGTAATACAGCCCTTTCTTCCAGGTCAGCGTGGCCCAATAGCCAGAGTTAATACTTCAGCTCCTTGCTGTCAGGGCAGTGCGGCCTAGCAGTCAGAGTCCATACTACCACCCTTATTATTTGGGCAGTGCAGCCCAATGGCCAGAGTCGGTGAATCGGCCCTCTGTCTCTCTCAGGGCAGTGTGGCCTAGGGCCAGAGTCCGTAATACTGGTGAGTGGGACCACCACCCCAGGTGGGTGGGGGCCAGGATAGGGGGACCTGGGCTTACCCTCTCCACGGGGTCCCAACGCAGGGCCCTATCGGTGGCAGGGTTGCCCACCACCAGCTTGGCGGGGCTCCAACCGAAACATGCCAAGCCTTAGTCCGGTTCTGTAACTGTTTCCCTGCCAAACTTTCCTGGGTTACTTCCTACCCAAGTCTCTGGGGTTCTCTGTCTCAGGGATTCTCCGGTGTCTCCCCTCTGTGCAACGTCCCATGCTGGTGTGTCGGGGTCCACATCTGACTGGCTGGCCTCCATGTCTTGGAGTGCAGGTGGTCCTCCCTCAGGAGCTAGCAACACACCTCCTTCCCCATGGAGGTCAGCCCAGACTGAGCTGCTCTGCTGGCTTTTATATCCTGCTTCCAGCTGGAGCATGCCCAGCAGAGCCGGGGGTGTATGGCCTCCAGATTAAAATAGAAGGGTTAACCCCTGCTGTACTAGTTCAGGGCTGATACACCCCATGACAAGCTTATAGAAAATCTTTTAGATTTATAAATTTTAGGCAAAAATGAGCTCAGTGATGCATTATCTTACTAGGCTGTACAGTACCTCTCAATCTGAGAGTTATGTGGCTGATTTATGCTGCCTTTGTTTAGATGCGATTGTAGCTCTCAGTAAATGAGACAGAAAGCAAGTGATCAGACCCCAAACTTCTAGACAAAACTGAGCTGTAGAAGGTGTGATAATTTCATTCTGCTGCCCATCTTCTCTTCTAATTCATAACAAATGGGTAATTGCTCCCATCTGTGGACTTTGGAGATGTTCCAATGTTGTTGCTAGAGGCTCCAGGACTAAACCCTGTCCTTCAACTGAAGCCCCCAGAAGGAATTTCCCATTTGTTATGAATGAGGAGAGAAGCTTCTAGCAGGAAGAAAATTATCTTGTAAGAAATTTCTTTATCCTGTCCTGAATGCTGGGAAGATGCAGCAGATTGTATTTAGCCATTACCAGCACACCATTGGCAGATTTTTTGTTGTACTCATAAATGCAAGAATATCTAAACTTGCTATTAATGTTTTTCAGGGCATCACAAAGATAAACCTTATGTGGCTTTCTTTTAGTGCTGAGAATTTAATCTTCTTAATCCATTCTTATGTCACTAGTACTGCTGCTGAAGCTGGTTGTCATTAAAAGGAATATGTGTACAGTACTAAGCAACAAAATAAGCAACTTGGCTTTTATTTTGTCTTAGGTTTTATGTCCATTCTTATTTTTTGCCTGTCATTTTTATGATGCTTGTTTTTAATCTTAATCATTTTTATCATTTATCAAATTAACTGCCACAATGACTTTCCAGTGAAAAGTCAGAATCCTTTGCTTTTCAACAAACTTAACTTTACATTGAGCAGCATAATAAAATCAAAGTTGACCGTTGGAAAAACTTTTTTTAGGGCTGTCAGTTAATCACAGTTAACTCACACGATTAACTCAAAACAATTAATCACGATTAAAAAAGTTAATCACAATTAATCACACTTATAACAATAGAATTCCAATTGAAATTTATTAAATATTTTTGGATTTTTGTTTTACATTTTCAATATCGGTTTCAATTACAACACAGAATACAAAGTGCACAGTGCTCACTTTATATTATTTTTGATTACAAATATATACACTGTAAAAATAATGAACAAAAGAAATAGTATTTTTCAGTTCACCTCATACAAGTACTGAAGTGCAATCTCTTCATTGTGAAAGTGTAACTTACAAATGCAGATTTTTTTTTTTGGTTACATAACTGCACTCAAAAACAAAACAGTGTGAAACTTTAGAGCCTACAGGTCAACTCAGTCCTACTTCTTATTCTGCCAATCGCTAAGACAAACAAGTTTGTTTACACTGACGGGAGATACCACTGTCTACTTCTTATTTACAATGTCACCTGAGAACAGGCGTTCACATGGCACTTTTGTAGCCAGCATTGCAAGGTATTTGCATGCCAGATATGCTAAACATCCGTATGCCCTTTCCATGCTTCGGCCACCATTCCACAGGACATGCTTTCATGTTTAACATAATTCTACATTTGTAAATTCAACTTTCATGATAAAGAGATTGCACTACAGCAGGGGTGGGCAAACTATGGCCTGGGAGCCATATCCGGCCCTTCAGATGTTTTAATCTGGCCCTCAAACTCCCACCAGGGAGCGGAGGGTGGGGCTTCCCTGGCTCTGGCACTCCAGCTGGGGGCTTGCCCCACTCTACGCATAGGGGCAGCCAGGGGGCTCCACACGCCATCCCCACCCTAAGCGCTGCCCCCACAGCTCCCATTGGAACCATGGCCAATGGGAGCTGTAGGGGCAGCGCCTGCAGATGGGACAGCATGCCAAGGCCCCTGGCTGTGCCTCTGCGTAGGAGCTGGAGCGGGGATATGTTGCTGCTTCTGGGAGCTGCTTGAGGTAAGTGCCGCCTGGAGCCTGCACCGCTGACTGCTCCTGTGCCCCAACCCCCTGCCCCAGCCCTGATCCCCCTCCCGCCCTCCGAACCTCTTGGTCCCAGCCCAGAGCACCCTCCTGCACCCCCAACCCCTCATCTCCAGCCCTACCCCAGAGCCCGTACCCCCAGCTGGAGTCCTCATCCCCCTGAATCCCAACACCCTGCCCCAGCCCAGAGCCCCCTCCCGCACCCTGAACTCCTCATTTCTGGCCCCACCCCAGAGCCCGCACCCCCAGCTGGAGCCCTCATCCCCTCCCGCACCCCAACCCCCAATTTCGTGAGCATTCATGGCCCGCCATACAATTTCCATACCGAGATGTGGCCCTTGGGCCAAAAAGTTTGCCCACCCCTGCACTACAGTACTTCTATGAGGTGAATTGAAAAATACAATTATTTTGTTTTTTACAGTGTAAATATTTGTAATAAAAAATAAATATAAAAATACAGTGAGTGCTGTACCTTTGTATTCTGTGTTGTAATTGAAGTAATATATTTGAAAATGTAGCAAACATCCAAAAATATTTAAAATAAATAGTATTCTATTGTTGTTTAACAGCGCAATTAATTGCGCTGTTAATTTTTTTTAATCGCAAGATTAATCGCGATAAATTTTTTTAATCACTTGACAGCCCTACTTTTTTTGTACTTCATCTGGATCAACCACACAGCACTCAAAATTTTTTGAGCTGCAGATGACAATAGAGGCTTTGTCTTTCACATGTGTCAACTGGCATGATTAATGGATCATAGGGATTTTATAGTGGAAGGCAATTTGTTTACTTCATGTAACCTGGCTCAGCCAAGATCTGAATTTGTAATGTGCTTGCATGACTGCCTTTTTTCCTGAGTTGCCAATACTTTTTTAATATTAATTTAATTAAAATAGTAAAACCTGTTCTAATTTTGGTATTTTAGGCTACACTTGATGAACTCTAAATAGTAGTGGGGGGGACACCATATATAAGACTTGGTTTGTTACATCTGATTGAAATCTTTTACAGGAGTCTATATGACTGGAAAGGAGCTACGTCAACACATGCTTCCAAAGTCAGCACCTTTAACTGAAAAGCTGAAAATGTTCAAAGAAACTCTTCTGCCCCGACATCCTCCTATTTTTTATGAATGGTTTCTGAGAACATTCCCTGATCCTACTTTATGGTCAGTTGCTGTGATCATGGTAGTTTAATGACACTAGTTTATTTTCACAAAATGTAAATGAAGATAAAGCAGATAGAAAATGAAGTATGTACTAAACAAAATAAGACTGGAGCTTTTCACATAGAGCACAAAAGCTATTCAAAAGCTCTACATTGTCTAAAAGGTTGTGCAAGGGCAAGTGATCCTAGGATTTTACATTGGATCCTTATTTTCTGTAGGTACAGTAGCAGATCAGCCTATTGTCGTTCCACAGCAGTGATGTCAATGGTTGGTTACATACTGGGTTTGGGAGACCGCCATGGTGAAAATATTCTTTTTGATTCTTTGACTGGTGAATGTGTGCATGTGGACTTCAACTGTTTGTTCAACAAGGTAGGAAATGTCTTGCTGATCTTGCTTATTTTTTAAACACTTGAAAGTTCAAAATCCACAAATCTCTCCTGCTTTTTCAGTATTTCTTTCACTTTGAGACTCTGAATATCTACCAAGATATTCATATACCATTGTGTTCTTATTCAGAAGTTTTAGAATATATAAACCTATATATCAGTGGGGAAAAAATCTTACACAAAGGCATTATTGTCCTGTACGCCTTGATAATTAAAGCAGTCTTTTGTTCAGGCAACATCACGTGAGCTTTCTTTGGATGCACTAAAATGTGAGAGTACTTACTCGATGTTTACAAAACATTCTAATTAGTCTTTCTTTTTTTCACTTTTGTTGTGGATAATGTAGTTTTGTACATCAGTCACTCAAAAGAGAATTTGCTGTGGAAGAAAGTGGCATTTTCTTTTTAACTGTGGCCAGAGTGGGTTTTTGGTATTTCTATTGGAAGATTTAGTTGGTGTTTGGTTTAATTCAGAAATATGTAATATGGGTCCTGTTCAACTAGTTCCCCTGTTACATCTTCAGTGCCAAACATTTGTCCTTGTTGGTCCTATTCGACCTTGTTTTTAAAACAAACAAAATGTTTTGACTAAGTATCTTTAAATTATGAGAATAATGAGAATTTTAAAACTATCATCAGAACTTGCCTGAAGTAGTGGAACAAAGATAAAATTTAAATCTTGAAAGCCAATGTATGATTTAAAACAGAAAACATTAAAGAATTTTAGGTAGTTCTCATCAGCCTTTCACCAAACTCCTAGTCTTTGTCACCTTTATTATTCTATATCCCATATCTATCGTCAATCCTTTGCTCATGCCAAATTTTCCTAAATGGTAAGATGGACTTGTGATATGGCCAAATGTCTGCTAGCTAAGATGAGACCTCCAGAAGCAATGCTGACATAAACCAATTCAAATCTATGCCAGCATTACCTGAATTTGGTATACTCTAATGGTAATAGTTAGGCAAGATAAGTTAGTTGTTTGGCCTGCAGTGGACTGACATACAATTTGGAAAAGAAACTTTATAGAAATAATAAATCAGAAAAAGTGTTCTGAAGTGAACTTCACATTTAATTAACTTTTTATTAATTTGCAGGGGGAAACTTTTGAAGTTCCAGAAATTGTACCTTTTCGCCTCACTCATAATATGGTCAATGGAATGGGTCCAATGGGGACAGAAGGTCTCTTCCGAAGAGCTTGTGAAGTCACAATGAGGCTAATGCGTGATCAAAGAGAACCTCTAATGAGGTACATAACAATCAGTATTTGACGTTTTAATAATAAAATTATCTAGTTTATGATATAAACTTAAAATGTTAACTGCTGGTCCCTGAGCCAGTTCTTTTGGGGAGAGAAAAAAATCCTCTTCCAGTAGCACAGATTGAGTCTGACATGCACTTTGTGTATAAAACAGTATAGCTAGTCAACACATTTTGTTAACTGTAGAGTTACTTTCTAACTAGTAATAAGAAAAAGTACCAAGGTTTACTGTGGATAGTAGTTTTACCGTCTTATACTAAATTTCTGGTTGTTCTCAAAATATAACTTTGCTTATCTTTTATTTACCTCAAATTGTCTCTGCTTTAACCCTCTTCTGTTTAGTTCTTTTGAGCTAGATCCTCCGCTGCATTGCTCTTCTCAGGTACTGGGGGAATCCTTGGCTGCCTGTTTGAGAAAGCTGTGACTAGGGTCCCAATGGGGGCCAGCTATGATCACTCAATTAGGGTGAATTGCAAAGAATGGGGCAGACAATCCCCGTAAAGCTGATGGATATTCCACAACTTAGGTTTACCAAGCCAGCATAAAACAGCTTCTTTATTACCTTACTGGTTACTTAGAAGTCCAAACAACACAATTCCCTTAAAGTGATCCAGCCTCAGGCCTCCATCCACTTACCCACGTCAAATATGATGAAAATTTCTGTAAATCTTATTTCATCATATAAAAGAAAAGGTTCTGCCAATCCCAAAGGATCGGACACATTACCTCCCAGGTTAATGAATGTTTCAGATCTTACCCAAATACATGCTACAGCCAATTCTTATTAACTAAACTAAAATGTATTAAAATCTACAGAGAGAGAGAGTATGGTTAAAAGATAAATATGTGTATAGCGAGAGAGAGAGCTCAATTCATTGAGGTTCAGATTCATAGCATAGATGGTGAGCTTTGTAGTAGCAAAGAGTTCTTTCAGAAATAGTTCATAGGTTATAGTACAATGTCCAAATATTGTATTCGGGGTGTACCAGTATAACTGGGACCTCAGTTTTGTGACTCAAACTTCCCTTGATGAAGCCTAAGCAGATCTGAGATGACAGAATCAGGACCAAAGGATCTTTTGTACAATTTCATGTCTTGTGACAAGTTGGGAGTTCAAAAGGTAATTAGCATGACTTTGAAGGAGGTCCATCACCGGTACTTAGCTATAGAATTAACATAAGCCAATTTGCTTGTTCCTCCACCATTCACAGATTATTTGGTATACATTTCAAAGAGAGATGAATACAGAGATACCCCATTTTTACAGTTCATTTAAATCAGAGGTTCTCAAACTGTGGTCTGCGGACCACTGGTGATCCACGGATAGTTCCCTCTAAGGTGCGCACCTGGGCAGCCGTACACGAGAGAATGAAGGGCCACCCACCTAATTAGTGGAGCCACACAGGCATGGCTCCACTAATTAGGTGCCTGAACCCTGGAGAAGACACACATGTAAGGTGAGGTGGTGGCCTTGGGGGGAATAGGGGGTAGGTGGGAGGGGGCAGTGGGAATTTGGGATGTACAGGACTGCGGCAGCCAGAGAAAGAGGCGACTTTGCCCAGCTGCGGCTGCCGGAGAGAGATGATCCTCCTTCCCAGCCTCAGCTCTGTATGCACAGTGTGCACCTCTATCACAAGTGGCATAAAAATTTGGCTGAATGCTGACTCCCACATTTTTTCAAACTGAAGTCCAGGCATAGGGGATAAATGGAGACCATTGATTTGTTGACAGGTTTTCTTCAGTTCTGTTTAACAAATGTTAATTTTGTTTGTGGTGGTATTGTTGCATGTTAAAAGAATCATTTAATTTTTCTCTAGAAAACATTGTCAAAGAGTTTCATGTGTTTTTTAAAGCTAGCAACAGATAAAAGTAACCTTATTGAAAGAATTTTTGGGGAGCTATGAAGAGTAGCATTTCTCATTGAATTGGCAATAATCACTTGTTGTCAAACTGTGGAGTCCTTCATTATACAAAATGTCCATTAAATAAATGTAAGTTTTGTTTGGTTAAGGGTACCAGAATTTGATCCATTGTGAGCTGAATCAGTGATGCTCAGTAGTGATGACAGGCATAGAGTGTCTTTATTCCTTTGTGCTTGTATCCCATTTCTGAGCATTTGGCCTGCCAATACTTAGATCATGATGGATTAATTGTAGTACAGACTAGGAATCTGTCGAGGATTCATGCTTAAATTGGATGTTCTATAATCTGCTTTTACTTCCTGGAGTTGCCACACACTTGCTACATATTTCACTAGACTGTTGGTAGCAAAATTGCTTACACTGACTAGTTTTGCATTAACTTGAGAACAAACTTAAGAGCTTTACTCAGAGAAACATGGAAGATAGCTCATGTTCTGAGGGCTGTCAGTTACATTACTGTTCCACAAATCTATCCGGATGAGTAATAAAACCATTATTTTTACTGCCTTCTGAAAGGTATGCTCTGTTATTTTAATTGCAAAAGCTGCTGTTAGAGGATACAAGATCTGATTCAAAAGAATAGTTGTGTTGTTTATAACTGCAGTCATGGACAAAGCTAACATTTATGAAATTACCAGTAGTGATACTGTAGAGAGAACTGTAAAGGAAATAGACTCTTTAAAATAAAAGGAGGGTCTTCGCTAATATTTTTCCTTCCTTTAGGAAATAAAAAATTATAGGTTATTAATTAAAAAGGAGTACTTGTGGCACCTTAGAGACTAACCAATTTATTTGAGCGTAAGCTTTCGTGAGCTACACGAAAGCTTATGTTCAAATAAATTGGTTAGTCTCTAAGGTGCCACAAGTACTCCTTTTCTTTTTGCGAATACAGACTACCGCGGCTGTTACTCTGAAACAGGTTATTAATTATTAATATTAAGCAGTAATGTTTTATTTTAGCAAACAGAGTGTCTGTCTTGCGTTTTAAAAATTAAAGTTAGTAGTCAAAAGATTCTATTTAATGTGTCATGGTCAAAAGAAGTTTATAACTAATCATTTCCCACACAATGAACACTTTTTTTGTTTGTATGTTTTTAGTGTCTTGAAGACTTTTATCCATGATCCCCTTGTAGAGTGGAGTAAACCAGTGAAAGGTCATACAAAAGCACAGGTGAATGAAACTGGTGAAGTTGTCAATGAAAAGGTCAGTTGCAAGAAGTTTGATCTACTCTAGAACTAACATTTCATTATTTTATATTTCACAGTATCATCAATTGTTTTGGTCTAATTTATGCAAAGCTTTACTTTCCTGGGTTTTTTCTTCTAAACCTGTTGTAGCTGTTTTTTATTCATGATCTCTTTGCTATTGTTTAATCCTTAAAATATGAGACTGATATTTCAATAAAAACCTTCATGAGACCTACTGTACCTTTTTAGCATCATTCTCTAACGCAGTGTCTATACTGGTAAAATTAGGACCTATAATTGCAGTTCCACCTGCCATGGAAGCTGTAGTGTAAAGAGGGCTCATGCATTTTTACCAACATGTTATCCAAAGCTACTAGATGACATGGTGATGATACCACTTGAGCCCTGTCTGTGTTATGGATTCCACTGTTTCTACCATCAGTGTATCTTAACCCACTAGAGCACAGTCCCCTTCAGAATGTGGAATGGAACCCACTCTCTTGCTCTGAGTCTGGAATGGAGTCTCTTGCTCTTTTAACAACCTAGTAAGTTACACATATAAAACTACATTAAAAGAACATTATTAGGGAGCGCCAGCTCTGCAATAGTTATGGTTGAGCAGCATTGTCTGTTTAAAGGTCCACTCTTCTAAGTACTATAAAATTCACACGCTTACATGGATTGTCTTGAAAATTTCTGTGCCTCATGGGGATGCTGGCTAGAGTTCATGATCTAAATTTGGATAATATAAGCAAGAGATTCCAAGATATGGTCCTCCCCACCCCCAACAAAACCCCAGCATTTTACAAAATCAGGGGCGTGTGTATGTATGTGCATGCACGCACACTGCACGTGTAGGGCTCAAACTACGGCTCTAATTGTTCCTCAACTGATCTCAGTCACTTGACATTTATCTCACCTAAAGCACTGCCCTTTGAGGGAGCAATATTAAAAATCTTATTAAAGGAAGATATTACCTTTCTAGAGAGCTATGGGCCAAAAGAGATTGAAATGTCCATAAGTAGCAAGACTATGGCAAGAAGGTTACCAGACATCTTATTGTCACAGTAGCTGGGTGGCTCAAAGAGATAATTTGTGGTAACTGAGCCTGAGCTACACGTAGGCAGTGTGAGTTTAAACTGCTGCCCTTTTCCGAAATCTGTGAATTATCTGTAGGCATGTTGCTACTATCAGGGTCTGTTAAACTGACTTCATATTTTTGGGAAATATGCCCTGCTAATTTGTACAGCTAATTTAGAAGGGTCTCTAGCTAATTTCTGAAATTACATATTTTCTGCACAAAGTTATTGATAAGAGATTATGAAGAGAAGTAAAATCTGTGACAGTCAGTTTGGAGTTGTGGCAGGCAAGTCAACAGTGGATACTATGTTGCATTAAGATTGTTTGTGGAAAAATATAGAGAGAAAAAAGAAAAACCCTGCACATAGTATTCATTGATGTTGAGAAGGCTTATGCCACATTTCGAGATAAGTCATCTGTATAAGAATGAAACGGATAAGTCTTCATGTATCAGACTCATCCAGGACATATACATGGATGCTGTTACTACAGTTTGAAGGCCATATGGAGAAACTGACCCGTTTCCAGTAAGAGTCAGAGTCCATCAAGACATGGCACTAACCCCCTTTGTATTCATGTTAGTGCTTGAATCACTTACAGAAAACATCCAGAGACTGGCACCTTGGTGCATGCTTTTTGTAAATAATGTAGTGCTTGTGCAGGAGAACAAAGAGGAAGTGGAAGAAGATGGAGGTGTGTACTTGAAAGAAATAGTATGAAAATCAGCAGAAATAAAACTGTATGGTGTATAGATTCAATATCTTGCAGTGTGTAGATTCAGTGATATCTTGCAGGAAGACAACAGGACTGTGAGTTTGTGGGGGTCAGCCACCATCAAAGGTACAGAAGTTCAAATACCTAGGTTCAATAGTTCAGCGACAACATTTATAAGCAGTACAGGAAAGGCATGGGCTAAAAGGAGAGAAGAGAGTAGAGAAAAGTAGTATCTAGAAGACAAAAAGAAAAGGAGTATTTGTGGCTCCTTAGAGACTAACAAATTTATTTGAGCATAGGCTTTCATGAGCTATAGCTCACGTCAGTCACCCTGAAAATGAGAAACACACAGTTCATGATCACCTGTGAAAAATCTGGTTTAAGTGACTTGGCTAGCATCACACAGAAAGTCTGTGGCACAGACAGGGATAGTAGAATTCTGTCCTCCAGAGCAGTGTTCAAATGCCTTAAGCTGAAACCAGCCTACCCTCTAACTTCTGCAACAAATGAGGCAGGGGCCCTACAGACAACAATCTCTTTCACTTCAGAACCCTGATTCATCATCCTCAGAACAGGTCTGTCATGTGCACTGAATGAGATCGTGTTGGGGGGGGGGGGGAAAGGGTATGTGAGCAGCATCAAGCATGTAATTAAAGTCTGTATCATAAATGGGCTGCGTTAGTATAAGGGGACTGAAGTAAGTTTGTACAGCTAACTTTAATTCTGGCATTTCCTAACACTTAAGAGCTTGACCTTGCAGTCAGTCTTTTGATGTTCTTTTAATGTAGTTTTTTTGTGTGTAATACAATATATGAGATAAATGAATGAGTGATCTTATTAAGGAATATATAGCTTCTTTTAGTGTAAGTTGAGAGTATATTCTCATTGGTTGGTGATACAACTGATGATACCCAAGAAAGGGACCTCTTTGGCATAATAGTTGTGTTTTGCCTGTTTTCATGGTTGAGAATTAGTCAAAATACTTTATTTGGCTCAAGTCTGGTTCAAACTTGCAGACTCATTTTTTGACATCAGAGGAAAACACAGTCTGGCCCACATCAGAAAAATCAGTAAAAAAAAACAATAACCCCACCATTGTCTGGTAAAAAATTGCTTTTCTGAACGTAATATGTCTGAACGTTTTTAAGTACAGTTGACTCTTGGCCTCTTTGTTACTGAGCCATATACATGTTGTGATAACGAAAGGATTTATATCAAATAAAACACATTTCATTGCTACCTGTTTCAAGAGGTTGTGCAATAGCTTATTCAATCTTTGATAAGTTCTAGCTGTAAGATTAATGCTAAGGCTATAGCTTGCCCAACAAGCAATCAGTCCTTGAGAATGATTTACTTTGTTCATTTTCGTCAAACTATTTTGAGAAAAAGTTCACAGATATTTGGATATTAAATCTGTTTATGTGGGATCTGGAATACATGCTGTAATTGGCCAAAACTTTATTTGGAAGAACAGGAACTGTTACAGATGTGACAAATGTATGGACATGTGAATTTTAAGTTTTCTTTTTTCCGTGTTTGTAGGCCAAGACTCATGTCCTTGACATAGAACAGCGGCTACAGGGTGTGATTAAGACTAGGAACCGGGTAAAAGGATTGCCCTTGTCTATTGAAGGGCATGTTCATTACCTTATTCAAGAAGCAAACAATGAGAACCTGCTCTGCCAGATGTATATGGGCTGGGCCCCATATATGTGAAATACTGCCTTCAAAACTTATGCTGCTGTAATATTTTTTTTAAAGAAAACGTTGTTGAATTCTTTTAGTCACTGTAATATTTTCTAGAATTACTACTTTTCTTGATTTCTGATTTTGTGCATATCTACATTACAACTTAATATGCAGCCTATGTATTATATACTATATAGTTGTAGTACATATGCTGTGTATGTTGTATACATATATAAATGCACTCATTGCATTGTATGAGTTTGAAGATACATACATTTATACATAGATATTTGTATTTATGGAGACTGTTTTATACATACAGAATACAATACATGAACTATTAAACAGAATATACAGTCATCTCAACGATGCAGGTGTGTGTTTCCTATATACTTTATATTCAATATACAATATTTATGAATGTGTATGTATACTCCCATATCCGAGCAGCGTCTAAATTAGCTTTATAAACATTTTTTATATATATAATATATATATTATTTATTTATTTATTTTTAGAGAGAGAGACAAACTTATTCTATTTCTAATTAATTTATTTTGTAGAAGACAAGTATTGATATTAAAAAAAGAATGTATATAAAATTAATTTTATATCAATATGGTTGAAATGGGATTTTTAGCTGTAGTTGTATTCATATACCTATTTCAGAGTGGTTTTCCAAAACTAGAAACTTTTTTGCAAGATATTCATTCTCACTGAGGTTTTTCTGAAGTTTTGGATGGATGCAACCCTAGGCCAGCAGCAGGCTGAGGGGGGCCGGTGGCCAAGACCCTGGCTGGCAGCAGAGTGCCACTAAAAATCAGCTTGCATGCCGCCTTTGACATGCATGCCGCAGGTTGCCGACCCCTGGCTTAGGCCTTTGTGTTTCCCTAGCATGGGCAAGCGCCACTCAACCAGGGTGAGTGAGGTTTGGTTTTGTACAAGCATTAAAGAGAAAGGAGGATGAACGGCACGTGGATTTGTACATTTTCATACCAGTTTTGGGAGACTCACATAGATCATTGTCCCCAAGGCAGCACTGGGCTCAAGTCCTCCTATGGGCCCCTAAAGAGACTTGCCGTGCTATGGACCCAAACTTGTACCCACTGTGGGGTGCCTGCTGGTGGAAATGCTTGCGCCCAGGTGCTCAGGGACAGAAGTCCGTACCTCACACGCTACCTTTGCTACTCACGAACCCCAGCGCCGGTGTAGTGCCATAGGAAATTCTGCCAGGGAGCAGTTTGAGTTTGTGCTGCTACACGGGCGGTCCAGGCAGACAGGGGCAGGGCAGGGTCTCTCACTGAAGAGGTGGCCCTTTGCCCTCGCCTGGGGGACAGACAGGGCTGCACCCCTCCGCCTCCCCGCCCCGAACGGGCTAAGCCCGGCAGGTCTGCGCTACCCCGGCGCGGAGGACGCACGGCCACATTCTGAGCGCCGTCACGCGCCAGGCTGTGCGGCGCCCGGCCGGCAGGCTGCGCTGGCCCCTGCCCCCAGAGCTGCCCCGACGTCAGCGGGAGGAAGTTTGTGAGGAAAGACGCTCTCTCTCTGCCCCAGTCTCTATGGGTGGAGTAGGGCCGCTCTGCGCCGCTCTCTGTGGTGGCTGGGCGGCCTGGCTGTCAGTAGGACGCGCCGGAAGGAAGCCAGCTGTGGGGGAAGGGCTGTTTGGGTCCGGTCGGGCTGGGGTAGGCGGCAGCCATGGGGGTCCCTAAATTCTACCGGTGGGTCTCGGAGCGGTATCCCTGCCTCAGCCAGGTGCTGAAGGAGCATCAGGTGAGCGGTGCTGGGCCGGGGCTAGCGGACTGGGGGGTGCGCACTCGCCTTGCCCCGGCCGCTCTCCGGGCAGGGGAGGGTGTCCCTGTGCTTCGCCGCAGCCCGCTCACAGCGGAGGGCAGCCAGGAGCCAGCGCGGGCCCGGCCCCGCTAACGGCTCCGGGTTCGTGCCCGGCTCCCCGGCGCTGCGCTGACCTGCCTCGCCCCTGTGAGGAACCAGGCCGCTCCCGAGCGTTCCCCGCAGGATACGGTGCCAGGGAGCGAGCTCTGAAGCGGACCCCGCCGACACGCCTCCGCAAACACAGCTTCTGGGAGGCTGGGGCTGTGCCAGCCCTGCCGTTATGGGCAGAGCAGTGCCTGCCTGCTAGTCACCTTCCCGCTTCTGTTTGTTGATTTTTCTTTCCCGGAACACATTTAGGTCTAGCTCAGCAGCTTCTTATAGGTGTGAGTTTTTATAACACAGCATAATAAACTTGCTAGCAAACACCACTAGCTGCACCAGCAACCCCTATAGGTACGTTTGGAAGGCGCCTTTCAGAAAATAGAATGCAGCTGTTTTGCTTGACAGCGTTGCTTGGATGTAGGAGACAACATCATGGTGAGGTTTTCTGAAGTGCTTAGCCTTGGTCCAACTCTGCTTCTATTTAAGTAATTGAGGATGGTCTAAAAATAAATAAAGTAGATGTCTAAATATATGATTAGGAAATGTGGAAATATATTGCTGTAGTCAGCATGTTGATGTTTATTGGAATAACTACATATTATTTTAAAGTAATTTAAAGACAGAGAAGTTGAAAATCCTATCAGTTGGTGGAGGTCTTGTCTATGCATTTAAATTAATACAGAATAAGGTAGGGTATGAATTTAAAGATTAACTATTCTTGATTAGCTCCATGTGTGGATGCACTTATTCCAGTATAAGAGTGCTTTATTCCAAATCATGTTAAACTACTTCAGAATAAGGCACTCTTATTCTGGAATAAGAGTATCCATACATGTTGCTAATCAGGAATAGCTATTCTGGAATAATTCCCCAAGTAGACAAACCCTAAGTAGCTAGGAAGAGGAAAGAATAGAAACAGAAAGGAAGACTTTCAAAGACGAAAGAACAATTAAACTATTAACGTCTTGTCCTAGATCAGTGGTTCTCAACCTTTTTATCATTTAGGGCTGCATATGCAGCTCTTTGTGTTATATGGGCCACATCCACACAATCTATGTACTACCTGTATAGCCCTGAGAATGTCACATGGGCCAAAGATGTGTGCTGGTTGGGCCACAGATTGAGAATCACTGCCCTAGATGAAGGGACAGTAATATCCTAGTCTTGGAAATTACCAGAGTCCCTGCTGGGTGTTCAGAGGGGGTTGAAAGTATAAAACAATGTTTGATAACAATGCCTCCTCATACTCCCAGTCAACTGTTTGTTCATTTTGGCTTTATTTGCCCAGAGTTGCACCAACTTAACATAAGGTGTGATTTTAAACTGTTTAGTTAAACCAGTGCAGAAGGCTTTGTAGACACTCTTATTTTGTTTCTGACCAGGTTGTCTACAATTAAAAATAACTTTTCTGGTATAGCTATACTGTCAAAACCCTCCTAGTGTAGAGACAACTATGCCACCAAAAAGTACCTCTGCTGGTATAGTTTATTCCAGTTCAGTGAACAAAATAGGCTATATTGGCTAAAGCACGCTATTTTTATCAGTTTCAGAGTAGCAGCCATGTTAGTCTATATCCACAAAAAGATAAGGAGTACTTGTGGCACCTTAGAGACTAACAAATTTATTAGAACATAAGCTTTCGTGGGCTACAGCCCACTTCATCGGATGCATAGAATGGAACATATAGTAAGAAGATGTGTGTGTGTATGTATGTGTGTATATATATACACACACACACACATACTTACAGAGAAGTTGGAAGTTGCCATACAAACTGTAAGAGGCTAATTAGTTAAGATGAGCTATTATCGGCAGGAGAAAAAAACTTTTGTAGTGATAATCAAGATGGCCCATTTAGACAGTTGACAAGAAGGTGTGAGGATACTTAACTTAGGGAAATAAGTTCAATATGTGTAATGTCTACACATACTATAATTCTCTACGCTAGGCCTTTTGATAGCATGCTCACAAAACTTTTAATGTAGACCTGGCTTTATTTTAGTTTAGCTTAAGTCATTGATTAATAACAGGTTTAAATTAAACTGAACCTGGCTTCCACATGGAGCAAATATATGTACACTCAGGGCCCTTGATTTGTATTGTATCATAATTGTTGACACTTAAGCCTCTCCTCATTTAAATGTGGTTCTGACTAAACCAATTTCTAACATAGTTTAGCCAGATAGTGTAGACAGAACCAAACAAAATTTAAAATTCAACATGGCTCTTAAAGTAGTTCATTAACATAGCCTAGTGTAAGTGAATCCTTTACTTAAAAATGGTTTAAAATGCCTTTTAAAATAAAGTTGCATCCCCAATGGTGGGACAAACCTCTTAGAAAACTGATTTTTAAAACTACATGGACTTTAGAACACGCTAAAATATTGCACTTAAGAAATTTTGGTCTCGGGACAAAACTTCCAAAAGAAGCTCCCTGCTGAATGCAGGCTGAGAGGAAGGAACGTGTACAACACACATTTTGAGAAAGCTGCCATGGATAGAGCTCACATTCAGTTGTGCATGGGTTTAATGGTCACAGCATGTCCACTTGAGTCATCCAGTTACTGTGGCAAGAGATTGCCGAAAAATTCTCTGGCTGTTGACTGGCAGAGTCTTGCTATATATGTGCATTTCAGTTTGTTTGGTTCAGCAACTGAGCACAAGCCGACCTGTAGATACAGACTCTAAGATCAATAACTTTTTCAGTATTGCTTCCCCAAGGGAACATTGGATGCTATGCATTAGCTAAGAAGTACCCCAAATGACTGAGATCAGTTGAGTGATTAGTAGAGACTTTGGCTACGTCTACACTGCCATGCAGTTCAGACTGTGGAGATGGAAATAGGAATGTGCACCAAAGTGCTGAGCTGTAAATCCTCTACTTAGATGTTACGGGCATGAACTAAGAGGTTCCTAGTTTACATTAATGTAGTCCTGTTTGAAGAAGACCACATTAAGGTGAACTAGGAAACTTTTAGGAACCATGAGGTACAGCAGGTTTCAAGACAATCCATGTAAGCATGTGGTGGATTTTAGAACACTTAAAGTAGTCTGCTTTTAAGCAGAAAACCATGTAGTTATGCCTTCTTTGTGGCTGGGCTGGGTGTTAAGTTGTTTCTGTGAAACAGTAGGATAAAAACAGGTTTCAGAGTAACAGCCGTGTTAGTCTGTATTCGCAAAAAGAAAAGGAGTACTTGTGGCACCTTAGAGACTAACCAATTTATTTGAGCATAAGCTTTCGTGAGCTACAGCTCACTTCATCAGCTGCATACTGTGGAAAATATAGAAGATGTTTTTATACACACAGCCCATGAAAAAATGGGTGTTTATTACTACAAAAGGTTTTCTCTCCCCCCCACCCCACTCTCCTGCTGGTAATAGCTTATCTAAAGTGATCACTCTCCTTACAATGTGTATGATAATCAAGATGGGCCATTTCCAGCACAAATCCAGGGTTTAATAAGAACGTCTGAGGAACGGGGGAAGGGGGGGGGGTTGGAAAAAACAAGGGGAAATAGGTTACCTTGCATAATGACTTAGTCACTCCCAGTCTGTATTCAAGCCTAAGCCCTGGTCTACACTAGGACTTTAGGTCGAATTTAGCAGCGTTAAATCGATGTAAACCTGCACCCGTCCACACAATGAAGCCCTTTATTTCGACTTAAAGGGCTCTTAAAATCGATTTCCTTACTCCACCCCTGACAAGTGGATTAGCGCTTAAATCGACGTTGCCGGCTCGAATTTGGGGTACTGTGGACACAATTCGATGGTATTGGCCTCCGGGAGCTATCCCAGAGTGCTCCATTATGACCGCTCTGGACAGCACTCTCAACTCAGATGCACTGGCCAGGTAGACAGGAAAAGAACCGCGAACTTTTGAATCTCATTTCCTGTTTGGCCAGCGTGGCAAGCTGCAGGTGACCATGCAGAGCTCATCAGCACAGGTGACCATGATGGAGTCCCAGAATTGCAAAAGAGCTCCAGCATGGACCGAACGGGAGGTACGGGATCTGATCGCTGTTTGGGGAGAGGAATCCGTGCTATCAGAACTCCGTTCCAGTTTTCGAAATGCCAAAACCTTTGTGAAAATCTCCCAGGGCATGAAGGACAGAGGCCATAACAGGGACCCGAAGCAGTGCCGCGTGAAACTGAAGGAGCTGAGGCAAGCCTACCAGAAAACCAGAGAGGCGAACAGCCGCTCTGGGTCAGAGCCCCAAACATGCCGCTTCTATGATGAGCTGCATGCCATTTTAGGGGGTTCAGCCACCACTACCCCAGCCATGTTGTTTGACTCCTTCAATGGAGATGGAGGCAACACGGAAGCAGGTTTTGGGGACGAAGAAGATGATGATGATGATGAGGTTGTAGATAGCTCACAGCAAGCAAGCGGAGAAACCGGTTTTCCCGACAGCCAGGAACTGTTTCTCACCCTAGACCTGGAGCCAGTACCCCCCGAACCCACCCAAGGCTGCCTCCTGGACCCAGCAGGCGGAGAAGGGACCTCTGGTGAGTGTACCTTTTAAAATACTATACATGGTTTAAAAGCAAGCATGTGAAAGGATTACTTTGCCCTGGCATTTGCGGTTCTCCTAGATGTAGTCCTAAAGCCTTTGCAAAAGGTTTCTGGGGAGGGCAGCCTTATTGCGTCCTTCATGGTAGGGCACTTTACCACTTCAGGCCAGTAACACGTACTCGGGAATCATTGTAGAACAAAGCATTGCAGTGTATGTTTGCTGGCATTCAAACAACATCCGTTCTTTATCTCTCTGTGTTATCCTCAGGAGAGTGAGATATAATTCATGGTCACCTGGTTGAAATAGAGTGCTTTTCTTCAGGGGACACTCAGAGGAGCCCATTCCTGCTGGGCTGTTTGCCTGTGGCTAAACAGAAATGTTCCCCGCTGTTAGCCACAGGGAGGGGGGAAGGTTGAGGGGGTAGTCACGCGGTGGGAGGAGGCAAAATGCGACCTTGTAACGAAAGCACATGTGCTATGTATGTAATGTTAACAGCAAGGTTTACCCTGAAAGAGTGTAGCCACTGTTTTATAAAATGTGTCTTTTTAAATACCCCTGTCCCTTTTTTTTTCTCCACCAGCTGCATGTGTTTCAATGATCACAGGATCTTCTCCTTCCCAGAGGCTAGTGAAGCTTAGAAAGAAAAAAAAACGCACTCGCGATGAAATGTTCTCCGAGCTCATGCTGTCCTCCCACACTGACAGAGCACAGACGAATGCGTGGAGGCAAATAATGTCAGAGTGCAGGAAAGCACAAAATGACCGGGAAGAGAGGTGGCGGGCTGAAGAGAGTAAGTGGCGGGCTGAAGAGAGTAAGTGGCGGGCTGAAGACAGGGCTGAAGCTCAAATGTGGCGGCAGCGTGATGAGAGGAGGCAGGATTCAATGCTGAGGCTGCTGCAGGACCAAACCAGTATGCTCCAGTGTATGGTTGAGCTGCAGCAAAGGCAGCTGGAGCACAGACTGCCACTGCAGCCCCTCTGTAACCAACTGCCCTCCTCCCCAAGTTCCATAGCCTCCACACCCAGACGCCCAAGAACGCGGTGGGGGGGCCTCTGGGCAACCAGCCACTCCACCACAGAGGATTGCCCCAAAAAAAGAAGGCTGTCATTCAATAAATTTTAAAGTTGTAAACTTTTAAAGTGCTGTGCTTAAAGTGCTGTGTGGCATTTTCCTTCCCTCCTCCACCACCCCTCCTGGGCTACCTTGGTAGTCATCCCCCTATTTGTGTGATGAATGAATAAAGAATGCATGAATGTGAAGCAACAATGACTTTATTGCCTCTGCAAGCGGTGATTGAAGGGAGGACGGGCGGGTGGTTAGCTTACAGGGAAGTAGAGTGAACCAAGGGGCGGGGGGGTTTCATCAAGGAGAAACAAACAGAACTTTCACACCGTAGCCTGGCCAGTCATGAAACTGGTTTTCAAAGCTTCTCTGATGCGTACCGCGCCCTCCTGTGCTCTTCTAACCGCCCTGGTGTCTGGCTGCGCGTAACCAGCAGCCAGGCGATTTGCCTCAACCTCCCACCCTGCCATAAACGTCTCCCCCTTACTCTCACAGATATTGTGGAGCACACAGCAAGCAGTAATAACAGTGGGAATATTGGTTTTGCTGAGGTCTAAGCGAGTCAGTAAACTGCGCCAGCGCGCCTTTAAACATCCAAATGCACATTCTACCACCATTCTGCACTTGCTCAGCCTGTAGTTGAACAGCTCCTGACTACTGTCCAGGCTGCCTGTGTACGGCTTCATGAGCCATGGCATTAAGGGGTAGGCTGGGTCCCCAAGGATACATATAGGCATTTCAACATCCCCAACAGTTATTTTCTGGTCTGGGAATAAAGTCCCTTCCTGCAGCTTTTGAAACAGACCAGAGTTCCTGAAGATGCGAGCATCATGCACCTTTCCCGGCCATCTCACGTTGATGTTGGTGAAACATCCCTTGTGATCCACCAGAGCTTGCAGCACTATCGAAAAGTACCCCTTGCGGTTTATGTACTCGGCGGTTTGGTGCTCCGGTGCCAAGATAGGGATATGGATTCCGTCTATGGACCCACCACAGTTAGGGAATCCCATTGCAGCAAAGCCATCCACTATGACCTGCACATTTCCCAGGGTCACTACCCTTGATATCAGCAGATCTTTGATTGCGTGGGCTACTTGCATCACAGCAGCCCCAACAGTAGATTTGCCCACTCCAAATTGATTCCCAACTGACAGGTAGCTGTCTGGCGTTGCAAGCTTCCACAGGGCTATCGCCACTCGCTTCTCAACTGTGAGGGCTGCTCTCATCTTGGTATTCATGCGCCTCAGGGCAGGGGAAAGCAAGTCACAAAGTTCCATGAAAGTGCCCTTACGCATGCGAAAGTTTCGCAGCCACTGGGAATCATCCCAGACCTGCAACACTATGTGGTCCCACCAACCTGTGCTTGTTTCCCGAGCCCAGAATCATCGTTCCACAGCATGAACCTGCCCCATTAGCACCATGATGCATGCATTGGCAGGGTCCATGCTTTCAGAGAAATCTGTGTCCATGTCCTGATCACTCACGTGACCGCGCTGACGTCGCCTCCTCGCCCGGTATCGCTTTGCCAGGTTCTGGTGCTGCATATGCTGCTGGATAATGCGTGTGGTGTTTAATGTGCTCCTAATTGCCAAAGTGAGTTGAGTGGCCTCCATGCTTGCCTTGGTATGGTGTCCTCACAGAAAAAAGGCGCGGAACGATTGTCTGCCGTTGCTCTGACGGAGGGAGGGGCGACTGACGACACGGCTTACGGGGTTGGCTTCAGGGAGCTAAAATCAACAAAGGAGGTGTCTGTACATCAAGGAGTATTTCAGGCAGGACTTCACGGAGGATTCCAATAAGAAATTGTGCACCTAAGTTATCGTTCTTATTGGAACAAGGAGGTTAGCCTGGCCTCTGATTGATACATGGCTAGATTTACCTCGCTGCACCTTCTCTGTGAGTGACTGCAGTGTGACCTAGAGGAATGAGTCCCCTAGACAGGGGAGGAGGCAAATGAGTACAAAACAAATCTGGTCTATTTCTTGTTTTGACCCACTCCATCTATCTTTTACATCTTTGGCTGGCAGCAGACGGTGCAGAAGGACTGCATGCCATCCACATCTCATGGCTGCTCGGCAGAAGGTGGTACAGTACGACTGCTAGTAGTCCGTATCGCCTGCCCGCTCACCATAAGACGGTTCAATAGGACTGACTGCAGAACTAAAGAGAATAACGTGGTCAAGTCACTCCAAATTTAGTCCCTGCGCCCATGTCTGCCCAGGCGCTCCCAGCCAACGTGGCCAGGAGCACCTCGGACATGACGATGACGGCTACCAGTCGTACTGTACCGTCTGCTGCCACAAGGCAAGGGGTTGCTGCTACTGTGTAGCAATGCCGTACCGCGTCTGCCAGCACCCAGGAGACATAGGGTGACGGTTACCTGAGCGGGCTCCATGCTTGCCGTGGTATGGCGTCTGCACAGGTAACTCTGGAAAAAAGGCGCGAAACGATTGTCTTCCCTTGCTTTCACGGAGGGAGGGAGGGAACGGGGGCCTGACGATATGTACCCAGAACCACCCGCGACAATGTTTTAGCCCCATCAGGCATTGGGATCTCAACCCAGAATTCCAATGGGCAGCGGAGACTGCAGGAACTGTGGGATAGCTACCCACAGTGCAACGCTCCGGAAGTCGACTCTAGCCTTGGTACTGTGGAAGCGCTCCACCGAGTTAATGCACTTAATGCACTTAGAGCATTTTCTGTGGGGACACACACACTCGAATATATAAAACCGATTTCTAAAAAAACGACTTCTATAAATTCGACCTTATTCCGTAGTGTAGACATACCCGAAGTTAATTGTATCCACTTTGCAAATGAATTCCAATTCAGCAGTCTCTCGCTGGAGTCTGGTTTTGAAGTTTTTCTGTTGTAATATCGCAACTTCCATGTCTGTAATCGCGTGACCAGAGAGATTGAAGTGTTCTCCGACTGGTTTATGAATGTTATAATTCTTGACATCTGATTTGTGTCCATTTATTCTTTTACGTAGAGACTGTCCAGTTTGACCAATGTACATGGCAGCGGGACATTGCTGGCACATGATGGCATATATCACATTGGTGGATATGCGGGTGAACGAGCCTCTGATAGTGTGGCTGATGTTATTAGGCCCTGTGATGGTGTCCCCTGAATAGATATGTGGGCACAGTTGGCAACAGACTAATGCATGAAAACTTGGAAATGTTAGCACAGTGCCCCGTGTAATCTAGTCATTCTGGTTATTTATAACTGATGTTTGTACCATGTTTTTTTCAGTGTCAGGGATGTTGCTTTTAACTATAGTCTCGCTGAACAAAAAGAAGCAGTCTCCACTTAGTGCTCTTAATTACTAGGGTTATTCATATTCATAGCAGTGTGTAGAATTTATCATCTGATATCCTTTATGAAAGCCTGAGTGTCCTCCTAGAATAGAAACTCAGCAACAGCCACTGCTAGCAGAACCAGATGGAATAGGGAAAGGGACTAGCTGAACCTACCTGCTCACCCACCCCTTCCTTTGTGGAGCCAGCCTGCAAAGCACCATCACAAGATAAAGGTGGTTGTGGAAATACAGTCCTTTACAGCCTGGGGATCCTTGTTGATGTCAGCAGTTTGAGACTCTGTGGGCTTTTTTGTAAGGTTAGGAGATTGATTCTTTGTGGGAGTCAACTTTCATAGGCTGATTCACTCTATATAACTTTACCACCAATCTTAAGGCTCTTTACATGGAAAAGAGTAGGAATAAAGGAAAACTTTGAGTATTTTATCCATCATTCAACCAAGAGATAATTCCATGCTGTTCAAGGAAAGAAAATTAACTTTTAGTACCCCCAGAATTCCTTATATCCAGAGAGACTGTGTTTTGGTCTTTTTGAATCTGGCAGAGAGACTGATTTATGAAATGTCCACCCTTCATCTATTTTCTGGAACCTGAAGGGGAGATGTCTTCTGCAGATTGACAGTTTCTGGTGATCAGTTGGCTGAGTGCAAAGCCAAGAACTGGAGCAAGATGGAGCATTAATTTTTGGTGATCAGAACATTTACGGCTTTAGTAATCAATAATTTGGCGTTCTCTGTATTGAATTTGCTCAGGCTTCATGCATTACCAAGTGTGGACAGGTTGACTGAGTTAGTCTTGTTGTGGAAGACCTCCAAAGTCTAACTGAATCATAAAATTTATTTTATCCTCTTTTACTATCACAGCAATAAAATTTTTAGTGTTAATGTTGTTTGATTTTGTTTTTACTGCTGCTACTTCCTTTTGAACTCTCAAACTAAAAACATTCTGTGGGAGGCAGAATGATGTCATGTTAACTATGCCATAGTTGGAAGAAGAGAATATTCTGCGTATCTTTTAAATAATTGGCAAGTACCGTGTGATTTTTTTTTCCATTCAGTTAATCACTATAAGGAGAAACTGTTCTGTTTATTTCTTGGAACGATTCACATTTTTGTCCTTTACACGTTGTACAAATACATGTTTGCCTAAATTAATATTGTAAAGTGTTCTTCCCACTATTGCAAAAAGATGTAGGATAATTTGTATACTAACATTTAATTACAAATAGTATTATGAAATTGAATTCAGACTGGACATGTTTCACTATTTTATATTTGCTACAGTCCAGCAGCTTGCTAGTCTACTTGCTATCCTGTGTTTACAGTATATTAGTAGAGAAGAAGGAGGTATTGTGTGCAGATAGAAATCATTAAACATGAAGGCCTGATTCTCTTCTCTTGTTGGTGTCAGTCAGGAGCAACTCTGTTGAAGTTGAAGGAGTAATATTGGTGTAAAATTTGGGTAAGAGAGGAGAGAATCAGGCCAGAACAGTGGTAGCATGGAAGGAATTACTGTGGAAAACTAAAGCGGTTTGGTGATGTTTATCAGAGATGAATGTTCAATTTTAGATCTGAAAGCAAAGAAATTTAACAAATTCAAAATACTAGGAGTTATACACAAAGTTTAAATATATGTGAAGGTGAGACATACTTTTCCTCGGTGGTTCTTTTATATTCAGAAGAGTACATAGGTGAGAATACTAGAAGGATGTAAAATACTGGGCCAGCTATTCAAATACTGAAGAAAGAAGCAAGGGTTAGTTTTGTTTGAAGAAGCAGGGAGGGGGCACTACCGGACAAGGCTACGTTGTTTCTTCTTCTGTTTGCTCTTGCCAAAAACATGATAGAAGAGAGAGGGCATAAAGGGCAGTTTCTATGTAAAACACAGAAGATTATTTATAAAGTTCATCACAGCATGCATCTTCATATGTAGAAAATGTCATCTGCTACTCTTCCATATGTCTGCTTCATGTGAAAAGCGCATGTGGATCACCAAGGTTCTGTTTCGAGTGCTGTCCCTGTGGGTGCTCCACTCTAGATGTCGGTGCGTCCGGCGCCGTTGATCGGAAATGTTCAATAGCAGTGCCTGGTTGGGACGCATGCTCTCAGTTGGTATCTCCTGTCTTGTTGGAATCTTCCTGAGTGCGTGCGTCCCTCACCCTCCTAGTTCCTTCTCAACCGTCCTCGGCTGAAGATGGGACTCGGGGCAGTGCTACTTTTCTTCCCTGGTATCTTAGGAAACAGTAACAAAGAACATAGAAATAGTTATTAGTTACATCCCCGTTGTTTCCCTTCCTTTAGTGTAGTTACATAGTTAGTTACTTAGTTAAAAAAAAAAAGAACCAAAAACCCCAAATTTTTTCGCTTCAGCCTTGTCTTCTGCTGAGACACTCTCCCCTGCCATTTCTAATTCATAATGCCAGGGGCTTCAGGATTCAAAAAGTGTGTTTCCTGTCAGGACTCCATGCCACGGTCGGATGGGCACTCACGTTGTGTGAAGTGCCTCGGGGAAACTCACGTCCCCGCAAAGCGCCTCCACTGTACAAGCCTCAAGTCAAGAGCTTGGCGTGACAGGGACCTGTGGCTTAAATGCTTCTAATGGAAAAGTCCCTCCAGCTGCTTTTGGAGACAGGGAAAGTTAAACTTGCTCCCACACGCTTCCCAGCCAGATCCGAACCAGTTGGGAGCATTGCTTCACCCTCTCTGGAGCAGAGGCAAGAAGCACAACAGTCTCAAATGAGAGACGTTAACAAGGGTAAAGGGGCTCCTGCAAGATCCTTACCCTCTGTGCTGACAGCGCCAAAGGCAGGTGCCTCAGCCTTTTCTAACGCCACAGCCATGGCTCCCGCAGAGTGCAGAGGCAGGAACCCGACCTCCCGCACAGGGAAGGTTTCTGTGGCACTGGTCCGTTTGGCACCAAAACTAGTCACGGTGCCGACAGCATGCTCTTCCCCGGAGCCGAGAAGAACGTCAGCACCAAGCCTGCCTCCCACCCCGGCACCAGCAGCGGACCCCCTGCAGGGCACCTCCAAGCGCTCTGCGGCACCGCTGATGCTTTCACTTTCACTTGATAACAAGCTAGAGCACAAAGCAGGCTCAGCACAGCCCAGGGAGCAGGAGCAACAGTTTCTCACTCAGTGTGACCTCTCAGTACCACCTGAGCCTAACTCCCCGTTCCTGAATACACAGGACTCACTTTCTGAACAGCCGCTCTCCCCACCTGAACTGGCTACCTTTACTGACAGCGAACTCGATATACAGTAGCAGGCGGAGTTCTCTCCACCTGCCTCTCATCCTCCACCAGAACCTCTTCCACATCAGGTCATGGCTCACAGCCACCAGCCTCAGTTTCCCTACTCTCCCCCCCAGCCCCCCGTGGGCAGCACCTGGGTTCTCCTACCCTATGCCTTGGCCTCAGTGGTGCCCTTGCCCACATCCTCCTACCACTCATCCTCAGACCTCTTCCACCAAACCACTAGTTCCTTCTGTGCCTCGATCTCCAGCTCCGTCCACTTCTAGAGTACCTGAACCCCTTCCTGAGAATGTGAGCTACGCACCATATCCTGACTCATCGACCCCTAACTCTCCATCAGTCCCAGACGGAGCCCTCTTCCCTCTGCCTCCACAGAACGTGGACGACTGTAAACAATTTCAAGAACTT
This sequence comes from Lepidochelys kempii, assembly GCF_965140285.1. NCBI lineage: Eukaryota > Metazoa > Chordata > Testudines > Cheloniidae > Lepidochelys > Lepidochelys kempii. The sequence goes on from NC_136388.1 coordinate 32,443,027, forward strand.
TTCAGGAGCAGGGGCAGCAGGTTTGTATAATTTTTGGTGGTGCCCAGAATGAGTCCAAGTCATGCCCCACCACCGCACCTCCTTAAGGGTCTGGGAGGAAGTTTGGGTGTGGGAGTGGGGAGGTGTTTGGGTGCGGGCTCTAGGCTGGGGCAAGGGGTGGGCTGTGGGAAGGCGTTTGGGTGTAGGGTGTAGGCTCTGGGAGGGAGTTGTGGTGTGAGGTCTGGGCTGGGACAGGAGGAGTGGGTGTGGGGGATGTGCTCTGGGAGGGAGTTTGGGTGGGGGCTCAGGGCTGGGGCAGGGGTGCAGGAGGGGGCTCAGGGCTGGGGCACAGGGAGTGAGGGCCCTGGCTGGGGGCACAGGGCTTGGGGTGAGGAGCTTGGGGTGCAGACAGGCTGCCCCAGGGTGAGGGCCAGAGAGGAGGACTCCCCCCAACCCTTTCCCCCACTGCTGCTGCCCCTCACCATAGCCTCACTGGGGGTGGGGGGTAGGGCTGCCCCATGCCCAGCGTGGGGCAGAAGCAGTGACTGGCCAGGGGGGCATGCAGGGTGTCACAACACTCACCCAAGCCTCAGCTGCTCAGGTCCAGGAAGCCCCCTCACCTCCCCTGTGGTGGGTGGGTGCTGGAGGTGAGGGGGCTGCCATCACATGTGGCTTCCTCCCCTGCTGCAGCCTGCTGTCCCACACTGTAGCCTCTTGGCCGGGGCGGGGGTGGGAGGGAGGCCTGCCCCTTGCACCGGGGCTGCAGGCTGAGGTTAGGGGCAGGATCACAGGGTCAGACACTAAAGGAAGCTCCAGCAGCTGCTCAGGTGAGTGAGGTCCAGAGGTCTGTTCCTGCGTCTCCTCTTGGTGGGTGCTGGAGACAGAGAAGGCTGCCAATCATATGTGTACCTCTTCCCCTACTCTGGTGCAGCAGCAGCCAGCTGCCTCAGCTTGCTCTTGTGCTGTAGCCTAGCCTTAGGCCGCAGCGCAGCCAACGGAGAGCAGCATGGAGTGGCAGGGCACCTACCCACTTTTAATCAGGCAGGGACACTCCTTGGCAGGTGGGACGCTCTAGGGCCTGGGGGAGGCGCGTGGGGGGGCGGCAGGCAGGAGCACACTCTAGGCAGGGCCGGGGGAGAGACCCGGCTCCAAACATTGGTGGAGCTGGGCCCCCCAGCCCTGAATATTGCTGGAGCTCGGGCACCACGGGCCCATGTAACTCGCCGCCCCTGTTCAGGAGGGTGGCACTCAGTCAAAACATCCCCTTAGAAGAGGTTCAGGAGACACAACACAGACTCCTCAGAATCCTTCAACCATCTGCGCCCTCAAAGATCGCACTCCCCATAAACGAAGCACTCCTGGAACCAACTGACACACTCTGGCAAACTCCAGCTTCTTTATTACCAACTTGCAAAAAGGCCGAATGTAAATATTATGTTCCTGCTAAGGACTCTGACTTCCTATTTTCTCATCCACAACTGAACTCTCTTGTCCTGGATGCAGTCGCACAAAGGACGAAACAGCCACAATATCGGCCCACCCCACAAGACAAGGAGCTTAAACACCTTGATGTCTTGGGTTGCAAGGTTTATTCATCCTCCACTCTACAATTCAGAATTGCGAACTATTCTGCCCTCCTCGCCAGCTACAACTTCGATAATTACAATAAACGTTTTGAATTTGTCTCCTACATTCCAGAGGATAGCAGAGCAGACTTCAAATCAATCCTGATTGCAGGCCAACTGATTCCCAGAACTGCCCTACAAGCATCTCTAGACACGGGGGACACAGCAGCCTGTACTACTGCAACTGCTGTGGTTATGCGCAGATCTTCATGGCTCTCTGCATCCGGCATCCCTAAAGATCTGCAGACCAAAGTGGAGGACCTCCCCTTTGATAAAGATTAAACTTTTTTCCACAAAAAACAATGAACTCCTTCACACCATGAAAGATTCTAGAGTGACACTGCGCACCCTAGGCATTCACCCATCTCTTCCCAGGAGACAACAATACCAATCCTACCAAAGACCACGCACACAACAGTATTATCAGCTTCAACCCAAACCATACGACATAACTAGGAATCGCGCTAGACCCCCTAAGCGCAGACAAAATCAAGCTCAAGCAACCACCTCCCACCCATTGGGGAATAAACAATTTTGAAACGTTGGTCAAGGGTCTGCACGACCACCCCTTGATTCCACTGCCTACTTGCCCATTTGGCTACCGCCTCCAGAGTTTCCAACATGCCTGGCAGCGGATTACACAGGACCACTGGGTCCCCGAAATAGTTCAGTTACTCTATCCCATTTATATCCTACACTCCTACCCTTCCCCGTCCCTCTTCAGGGACCCCTCTCATGAACACTTACTTCGCGCAGAAGTGGTCCCCCTTCTACAACTAGGTGCAGTGGAACCTGTGCTGACACAACATCGAGGGAAAGGGTTCTACTCCCATTACTTCCTGACCCAGAAAAAGACCGGGGGATGGAGGCCTATACTAGACCTATGCCATCTGAACAAATTCTTGAGGATACAAAAATTCAAGATGGTCACACTGGGCACAATAATTCCTGCACTGGATCAAGGGGACTGGTTCACAGCCCTCGACCTACAGGACACATTCTATTCGACATTGGTGAGGCCTCATCTGGAGTACTGTGTCCAGTTTTGGGCCCCACACTTCAAGAAGGATGTGGATAAATTGGAGAGAGTCCAGCGAAGGGCAACAAAAATGATTAGGGGACTGGAACACATGAGTTATGAGGAGAGGCTGAGGGAGCTGGGATTGTTTAGCCTGCAGAAGAGAAGAATGAGGGGGGATTTGATAGCTGCTTTCAACTACCTGAAAGGGGGTTCCAAAGAGGATGGCTCTAGACTGTTCTCAATGGTAGCAGATGACAGAACGAGGAGTAATGGTCTCAAGTTGCAGTGGGGGAGGTTTAGATTGGATATTAGGAAAAACTTTTTCACTAAGAGGGTGGTGAAACACTGGAATGCGTTACCTAGGGAGGTGGTAGAATCTCCTTCCTTAGAGGTTTTTAAGGTCAGGCTTGACAAAGCCCTGGCTGGGATGATTTAACTGGGAATTGGTCCTGCTTTGAGCAGGGGGTTGGACTAGATGACCTTCTGGGGTCCCTTCCAACCCTGAGATTCTATGATTCTATGATTCTATGACACTTATTTTCATATATCAATTCATCCAGCTCACGGACACTGCCTACGATTCACAATCAGTCATGACCATTTTCAATACAGAGTTCTTCCTTTTGAACTCTCCACAGCACCGAGAGTCTTTTCTAAAACTCTGACCGTGGTCATGGCTCACCTCCACAGACATGGGATCACATTTTTCCCCTACCTGGACAATTGCCTCATCAAGGGCAACTCCTATGGCAAGACACTTCAAGCTATCTATTTCGCCATCTCCCTCTTTCACAGCCTTCACCTCCAAATAAACCTCCAAAAATCCACCCTGACTCCTACATAACAGATCGAGTTCATTGGAGCTCATCTGGACTCAATCCGAAGCAGAGCCTCGCTCCCAATCACAGATTCCTCGCTATCACGCAGCTTATATGCACGCTCTCTATTTGTCCCAGGACACAGGCAAGAATCTGTCTACAGCTCCTTGGTCACATGGCAGCCACCACCTTCATGGTCCAGTACACCAGGCTACACATGAGATGTCTTCAGGGCTGACTCAACTTCAAACCCAACAGACACACCTTAGGGATGCTGCTAACTCCTCCTCCCCCCAATGTTCTAGCTTCCCTACATTGGTGGACAAGACCAGAAAACCTCTGCACGGGGGTTTCCTTCCAGCAACGATCCCCAATGCTCATGCTCACCACGGACACTTCCCTAATCAGTTGGGGAGCGCATCTATGGGGGACACAGGGCACAAGACCGATGGTCCACATCAGAGACGAGCCTACACGTAAATCTCTTGGAGCTCAGAGCAGTGAGGCAAGCATGCCTTCAGTTTCTTCCCCTCATAAAGAACAAATCTATTCAGGTCTTAACAGACAACATAGCATGTATGTTCTACATCAACAGACAAGGGGGAGCCTGATAACATTCCCTATGCATGGAAGCCATCCGACTATGGAATTGGTGCATACAACATCAAATAGAAATCATTGCTTCCTACCTGCCTGGCTGCCACAACGCTACTGCCGACACACTCAGCAGGCACTTCTTGACAGAACACGAATGGGAACTTCACCCCGCAATACTTCAACAGCTCTTCTCCCTCAAGGGCACTGCGTCAATAGACCTCTTTGCCACAACCCAGAATCGAAAATGTCGCCTGTTTTGCTCCTGAGTGGGACATACTTATTGCCCCGGCTTGGCCGAGACAGATGTGGTATCCTTACCTGCTCTGCCTGTCCTCCTGTCATCCATGGACTCTCCCCAGCAGGCCAGATCTCCTTTCCCAGGACAACGGAGGGGTCCTTCATCCCCAGCTCCAAAAGCTCCACCTGACAGCCTGGTTCCTTCATGGTTCCAAACCCATGAACTAGCCTGTTCCGAGCAAGTCCAATACATCCTCCTGCATAGTAGAAAAGACTTTACTCGTAAAACTTACCTGCAGAAGTGGAAGCGTTTTGCCCTCTGGTGCTCTCTTAATCTCTTAACACCCAACACGGTGACCCTCCCTAAAGTCCTGGACTACTTTCTGCAATTAAAACAGGATGGACTCTTGCTCAACTCCATCAAAGTACACCTGGCGGTGTTTACTACGGTCCATGATTTGGTAGAAGGTTACTTACTCTTTACCCACCCCACCATAAAACGATTTCTCACGGGCCTGCAAAATCTCTGCCCTGAAATTTACCCAACGGCAGCTACATGGAATCTTAACCTCGTTCTTCATGGTCTCATGAATCCTCCATTTGAGCCCTTGGCTACCTCATCTCTTTTTCATTTGTCCATGAAGGTAGCTTTCTTAGTTGCAATAACATCAGCAAGGAGAGTAGGAGAAATAAGCGCCCTGATGGCCCATCCTCCCTACACGATCTTCTCCAAAGACAAAGTCACTCTGAGACCACATGCTAAATTTCTCCCTAAGGTGGTATCCATCTTCCACCTTAACCAACCAATATACTTACCTGCTTTCTATCCCAAACCTCACAAGACTCTGCACAAGGCAACCCTGCATACTCTCGACATCAGGTGAGCAATTGCCTTTTATTTAGACAGGACTAAGCCATTTCGTAAGTCCCCACAACTCTTTGTCTCCATTACTGAAAGATCGAAAGGTACCGCTATCTCTAAACCACTTCTGTCCAAGTGGATCTCTGACTGTATCAGATCCTGTTACTGCACTCAAAATATTCAACCACCCAAGGTATTAGAACTCATTCCACTCGAGCTATGTCGACATCGGTTGCCTTCTTACATAATGTACCCATTCCTGACATCTGTAAAGTGGCTACATGGTCATCTGAACACATGTTTGCCAAACACTATGCTATCACGCAAGATACCACAGCATACACCATAGCAGGCCATACAGTACTCACTGCCACATCTTCAAAGTCCCACTGATCATAGTGTGTACTGCTACACATTCACCTAGAGTGGAGCACCCACAGGGCAGCACTTGAAGAATAAGAGAAAGTCACTCACCTTACAGTAACTGAAGTTCTTTGAGATGTGTGTCCCTGTGGATGTTCCACTCCCCGCCCTCCTCCCTTCTATTTTGGAGTATTAGTATGATTTCTCCACGGTAGAGAAGGAACTGAGGAGGGTGTGGGACGCACACACTCAGGAAGATTCCAACAAGATGGGAGATACCAACTGAGCACGTGCGTCCCGACCAGGGACTGCTACTGAAAATCTCTGCTCAAAGGTGCCGGGACGTACCAACACCTAGAGTGGAGCACGCACGGGGACACACATCTCGTAGAACTTTAGTTACTGCAAGGTGAGTAACTTTCTGTTTTGTAGCTTTTTAGAGTGCTTTCAATGCAACACACCATCCTTGGAACTAGAAAGCTGGTGTCTGTGTGGATGTGACGGACTTTGGGCATGCAGTTTTATTCAGACCACAAAATTAGTTCCTTTATTAGAGAGACTAAATGCCATTCCAGGAAGTGCAGAAAAATAATTACTGAGCACCGTGCATCAGCTGTATTCTAATACATTGCAGATTGAGCTCCATACCCAACAAGACGCTAGGTATTGCTAGAGATTAGAGATGTATTAGCTCTGTCTTAATCCTGCCTCTACCTCTTCCTTTCCTCCATAATCCCCAATACTCTGCTTCTCCTAAATCTAGAACTCTGGATTATAAACATAAACCCAGAAATGTTCCCCTAGAAGTTATTTGGCCCAGGTGAGAGGATGGTTCAGCAGTAACACAACAGGTCATCACAGGAAGTAAGGAAACTGTCCTACTGAAACTGCCAGGGGACTCTTATGATCAGGAGTACTTACAAATCAAGCAGTACATGTGTACAGAATGGGTATATGTTTTCTTACAAACTGGCCTTGTCTGTGTTGTGTTTTTTGGAAAAAAATATGATGGTACTGTTACCCCTTGGCCCAAACAGTTAGCCAATATTTGGAGCCGTGTTGCACTATTTATACGAACAAGATATTTCTTTGGTGCAGTTCTGTTTATTTACAAAGAATGTACAGAAAGTGCCATTTTCCTGGAAACAGTAGGAACAAATGGCAGACAGCTTCCTTGCTCACATTTTGCAAGCCTGCCTTTTCCAGAGAGTCCCGTGCCCAAGGAATTCTGTCTCTGCTCCTACTCAAGGCCATGGTCTCTACATATTTTTCATTGTCTGCTGGTTTTCTGGGAGCTTTTTCCTTCTGATATACTCCACTGGACTCAATCAATGTTCCAACCCCTGTGTTTACAACAAGAAAAGGAGTACTTGTGGCACCTTAGAGACTAACCAATTTATTTGAGCATGAGCTTTCGTGAGCTACAGCACACTTCATCGGATGCATCCGATGAAGTGAGCTGTAGCTCACGAAAGCTCATGCTCAAATAAATTGGTTAGTCTCTAAGGTGCCACAAGTACTCCTTTTCTTTTTGCGAATACAGACTAACACGGCTGTTACTCTGAAACCTGTGTTTACAACCAGTCCCCAGGAAAACCCCATGGTTCACACAGCTCAGGTCCTGCTGTGCTTTTCCTCCCTTGGAGGGAACTTCTGTTGTTTCCGCTATCACTGAAGAAAGGGAACTTTTTCTAGGTCTGTGATTGATAGGTGCTGTTAACTTGATATCCCAGTATTATATGTAACTTTTTTCTAGATTCCAGAATTTGACAACTTGTACCTGGATATGAATGGTATCATCCATCAGTGTTCACACCCTAATGATGATGATGTTCACTTCAGAATCTCAGATGATAAGATCTTCGCTGATATTTTTCACTATTTGGAAGTATTATTTCGCATTATTAAACCAAGAAAAGTTTTCTTCATGGCAGTTGATGGAGTGGCTCCAAGAGCAAAAATGAACCAGCAGCGTGGGAGACGTTTTAGGTGAAAACATTTTAATGTTGCCCTGTTTATAAATAGAACAGCACATTTTATGAGATTTTTTAAGTTTAAAAATTGAAATAAGTATGAAATACATAGTTTTAAATTATGATGCTTTTGACTATAGCATTGTTTGGGTTTTGTTAAATAATAACTGGTCAGTCATAAATCAGAATTGAGGATCTTTTGCCAGTGCATTTGAAAAAGACCGGTACACCGGGGAGTACTTTTCGTCTTTTGTCTTTGAAGTGAACTTGCAGTTTGTACAGCACTGCAGAGGCTAGTATAAATCATCTCCAATTGGAACCAGTGGCTTAGAACAGGGGTTCTCCAACTTCATTGCATTGCAACCCCCTTCTGACAACAAAAATTACTGCATGAAGGAGGGAGGAGCAAAGTCCAAGCCCCACTGCCCTGTAACCTCTGTGGGCCTGTAACCTGATCTCTGTTGCCCAGGGCTGAAGCCAAAGCCTGAGCCCCACCACCCAGGGTTGAAGCTCTCAAACTTCGGCTTTGGCCCCACGTGGTGGGACTCAGGCTTTTGCTTCAGCCCCAAGCCACAGCAAGTCTAATGCCATTAAAACAGGACCGCGACCCCATTAAAACAGAATCACGACCCACTTTGGAGTCACGACCCACAGTTTGAGAACCCCTGGCTTAGAACTTTGAGTTTGTAAAATTTGTGCTTTGGTCATTCAAAGGAGCATGGACCCAAGAATGATGATCTAGCACAGCATGTATCTTTTGGGAACAGCAGTTATAGGTGCTGCTTCTTTTTCCATCTTTAAGACTATTTTTCTATAAATCTACATATTCCAGTTTATCACTGTGCAAAGAAGCAGTAATAGGGCTGCTTTTGGAATCTGTGAATGCCATCTCTAAAGAGGCCTTTGTGGTCACTCTATAGTGAAGTTTCCCTTGACAGCGCAGTATGGAGGAGGGAAAGAGACTGAGGTTTGAGAATAAAACTCTAGTCTCTAGTAACATTGGCCATCAGGCTAGCTAAATAATGTAGTTTACATCTAGATCATATACAGTGGAGATCATTAAAATCTTGATGTTTACTGCTTGCCCTCGCAGCTTTTGTGAACTTTGGGGACAGCAGCCACATTGACAGCGTATACTGGAAGTTGGAGATAGGGCTGGCCATTTCCTCTTTTTGTTCTGAACAACTAATGCTACAGTACTTCCTTTTCTTCACCAGTGAGTGCTATGGGGAGTTCCATTCACTGTAAATTGTTTCTCTTCAGGTTTCACCTGCCTCTCATTGTTGTCACTAGTCAGGGAAAAGAAGGAATCCCGGGGCTTGGAGATGTGGGGAGACCATTTGGGGGCCACTGGGAGGACAAGAAAAACAACTGGTGGGGCAATAGGCAAGATTGGCATGGGGTTGAGGAGGAGATGAGAGAGAATATTTGTGGATAAAAAAATAAATATGGAAAGAACAAATAAGAAAGCCAGAGGGTTTTAAAGAAAAATTAAAACATTAAAAAAAGGATGAAATAATATCAGGAAAAAATAGGAGTACTTGTGGCACCTTAGAGACTAACAAATTTATTAGAGCATAAGCTTTCGTGAACTACAGCTCACTTCATCGGATGCATAGAATGGAACATATAGTAAGATATATATATACACACATACAGATAAGTTGGAAGTTACCATACAAACTGTGAGAGGCTAATTAGTTAAGATGAGCTATTATCAGCAGGAGAAAAAAACTTTTGTAGTAATAATCAAGATGGCCCATTTAGACAGTTGACAAGAAGGTGTGAGGATATTTAAGGAAATAGATTCAATATGTGTAATGACCCAGCCACTCCCAGTCTCTATTCAAACCCAAGTTAATGGTATCTAGTTTGCATATTAATTCAACCTCAGCAGTTTCTAGTTGGAGTGCGTTTTTGAAGCTTTTCTGTTACAAAATTGCCACCCTTAAATTTTTTACTGAGTGGCCACAGAGGTTAAAGTGTTCTATATCAGGAAAAAATGTAAAGGAAAACGGATGGGGGTGGGGAGGAAAGCATCAAGATAAAAATGAAGAGAGAGAGAAGAGAAAATAATTTGAGGACAGTGTCCTTTAATTCTGAGGGGGAAAGATTAGCTTAGTCAGTAATTTGACGCTTGCCATTTATCTGCTGCCAGCTGGTTCTCTTTTCCTCCCGTTGGCCCCCAAATGGTCTTTTGAGCCCTGTATATACTACAGGTATATGTGCAGCATACATCTTATCCTTACTGTAGAAAATTCAAAACAGCTTCTCCATTTTCTATGCACACTAAAAGCAAAATTAAAATACGGACTAAGAGTTACATTTCCTTTTTTATTTACTTTAAGATGTAACTCTAAATTTAACTTTTTGAGGAAAAAATAGTGTACATACAATGCTGTAAAATGCAATGTTTTTTTTAGGTCCGCAAAAGAAGCAGAGGACAAAATAAAAAAGGCTTTAGAAAAAGGAGAAGTTCTCCCTACAGAAGCCAGGTTTGACTCCAATTGTATTACACCAGGTAGGAAAATGTGCTGGTTACTTACAGGAGAATTACTGTGATTACTCATTTTGCCTTTCTTTCATCTGATTTTTCAATAGGATTCGTTCTGCTAAATCACTCGGGCACTTTTGAAAATCCCACCTAAATTTAGTATTTAAAACCTGAAAACTCTTCAAAAGTACACCTGCCACACTTTGCAAAAATAAATTGTTTTTTCTATCACTAATCACTAATATCCCTCATAAATGTATAAATGGAATTTTAAATAACTGTTAAAATGACAGTGTATCAGAAGATGTAACTTATAGATTTCTGTTACTAGGGACTGATTTCATGGCCAGGTTGCACGAACATCTGAAGTATTTTGTAAATATGAAGATTTCCACAGACAAATCCTGGCATGGCGTAACTGTCTACTTATCAGGCCACGAGGTTATTGTGTTTATATTACTGAATTTTTTTAAAAAAATAGTATTTTGCAGAATAGTGTTTACTGAATTGTTTTATTTTTGCATTTAGACACCAGGTGAAGGAGAGCATAAAATTATGGAATTTATTCGATCAGAGAAAACAAAGCCTGATTATGATCCAAACACAAGACACTGTCTATATGGTTTAGATGCTGACTTGGTATGTGCAAATATATTTTATACTCATAATGACAAAAGGCTATTATGTCTGTGACTTGAGCATCTATTCAATATTTTGTCAGAATATATGACTATAAAACAAACAAGATTATTAAACAAAAAACTTTACATTTATGGCAAACTAAAAATTTACAATGCGGAACCACTGAGCATGGAAATATACTGACACTGGTCACTTCTTGAATAATATTAAACCCCTTCTTAATTTCTTATTTCCACAGATTATGCTTGGATTAACAAGTCATGAGTCACATTTCTCACTCTTAAGAGAAGAAGTCCGGTTTGGTGGCAAAAAATCCCAGAGGTAAACTGCTTCTAAAAATCTTATTTATAGGAAGAAAGGAGATCCAAAAGATGCAGGTTGTTTAGAATGTTTTCTTTAAATGACTGCATATTTAATCAGTCAGGTAATTGTTTTATTTTAATTTGATTATGAATGAATATTATAAACCCTGATACATTTATTTTATAAATATTAATATTTATGTTTATATAAATCTTTTCTATTTGCCTGACTCAGCAATTAGAAAAAAAGTCTGAAATTTGGTGCTTGTGGAACCTAATAACAACTGAACGGCCAGAAAATCCTGAGAGCTATAGTGCACCACATTGTGCCTCTGGCTTTGTTCCCTAGGGCAGGCATCTCACACTGTACTGATTCTATTTCCCACAATAGATTGTTCTTGTTCTTATAGATTCATTCATTAAAAAAACCAAAAACAAACCACAAAGGACTTGTCTACATGGGGAAATTGACCAGAATGGCAATTGAGGAATAAACTATTCCAGAATAGCTCCCCTCTGGACATTCTTATTCCAGAGTGTAGGAGTACCTTTTCCCAATTTCCTTTAATCTACAGATAAAGGTTAATCCCAGAAGATGGGGCCTTCTTCTGATTTAAGTGTCCACACGGGAAGCTATTCTGATCACTGTCCCCATGTAAACAGGTCCTGAAGTTCTTGGTGGTAGGAAAGGGGCAGGGTGGGCAGGAGACAGAGAGAGAGAGAACAGTCTATCTTGTATGTACAGGAAAGCTCTCAGATACTATGGTGATGAGAGCCATGTAAGTGCCTAAAGAGATACATAGCTCTTATTGATGTGCTCTAGCCAAGAACCCAAAATAAACTCAAGTGCAAAAGGACTAGACCAGGCCTTATAAAGTTTAAGGCCAGAAGGGACCCCAGATCATGTAGTCTGACCTCCAGTATATCACAGGCTCCAGCACTCACACACTAAACCCAGCAACCAAAATGAAACCAAGGTATTACAGCCCACAGGAGACTAAACAGTTGTGTATCACAGGCAGAGAATAGGAGGGACTGAGGTGCACCAAGGCCCCCACAATGACACAGAATTGATTAAGTGGGATTTATCCAGATGATCCCAGCAAGTGACCTGCACCCTTGCTGCAGAGGAAGGAGAAAAATCCCAAAGATCGCTGCCAAACTGGTCTGGGGGAAAATTCCTTCCTGACCCCACATATGATGATCAGCTAGACCCTGAGCACGTGAGCAAGAATCACCCAGATTAGCACCTGAGAGAGAATGCTTGGTGCAACCTTAAAGTACTAGCCTACCCTGTCCAGCATCCCATTTCCTGCTGTGGTCATTTCTGATATTACAGAGGAAGGAGACCAAACAAGCCCAAAGCCCAACCAAAATACATTGAGGAGAAGGAAAAGAAAAAACACCTTCCTGACTGTCTGAAATCCTTATGCATTTATTCCCTTAACATGGAATTTCGGTGTTGCATAGGGCCCAGTTCACCAACCTTGCACAGGATTGGCTTTCACCCAGATAAACTTCAGAGGGAGGGTATTTTATATTCATAGCCTACTCCCAGGCCAAAATCAGCAGTGTGTGTATGGGTGCATCCACAGGCTTGTCCATGACAGGGGATCCCCAGCAATATTAATACTTATAAGTTATGAACCCTTCTAATATTCAGAGCACTTCACAGGTATTATCTAGTTAATCTTATCGAATCTTCAAAGTAGGTAAATAAAGATTTTTCACATTTTACTAGTGGGAAAGTTGAGACACAAATCATATACTGAGTCAATGTCATAGCCAGGATTAGAGCGCAGGAATTCCCAATTACCATACCTGTGCTGAATCCACTGGACCACACTTACTTTTCCAAACTGAGCATCTCCATTTTCTGAAAAGCAGACTTCTTCAAACACTTATGTGCTTAATGTTGAAGTCCCTGACAGTATTCACATGCTTAAAATTTAGCAAGAGTGTAATTTGCTGGATTAGAGTCTGAATCTCTGCTGCTTTTTAGAACACTTCCTGAGTAGCCAGTAAGGCAAAATTATATTATTGAAGCAGAGTCTTTGTAAAATGCCATTAGTATTTATTTGCTCCTGACAACAAGTACTCAGACGTCATAATCTTTAGCAATGCAGCAAAATAGATAATAGCTGAGTACTTATTTTTGGATAACTATAGTGGACTATTATATACACACTTCAGAAATATTTATAAATAGTTGATTTCATGGTTTGAATAATTTTCAGAGCATGTGCCCCAGAAGAAACCACATTTCACTTACTGCACTTGTCATTAATGAGAGAATATATTGACTATGAATTTTCACCAGTAAAAGTAAGTATTAATGAAACCATGGGCAAAAGATGTTACAACTTTGTATACAAACTTGATCATAAAGATTTTCTTATTTTTTTAGGTCAAGATTTCCTTTCAATATGACATTGAAAGGATAATAGATGATTGGATCTTAATGGGGTTTCTTGTAGGCAATGACTTTATTCCTCACCTACCTCATTTACATATTAATCATGATGCGCTGCCGCTACTTTATAAAACATACATGGCTATCCTGCCAGAACTTGGAGGTAAGTAGTTTTAAAAAAATATTTAAAGAGAAACATACTTATAGTTCTGGAACAGAAATCAAAGGAAAGGTTAAACTGAAGTGTTGCCTATATAGACCTTACTGGTATTACAGTATTGTTTCATAGCACTTGCTGAAGTGTGATCTAGTCAATGTCTTTTTGAATCTGGTTCCATGGGTATTAACACTTTTTCACAGCATTACTGTTTGTTGCTATTGACCTGGCAAGAATAAAAAAAAGATACAGGAAAATGATGGTAAGGGGCAAAGACCACAATGATATGGGTGACGTCTCATATTGCTTTCTCACCGATAAATCTGTGAGCTACCAAAACTTTTTGTCACTCGCCCCAGAATGCTTACATGATATATCAGTTTTATTACTGATATCTTATTATTTTCAAGATTAGTTTTTATGGGAGAGCTATATTTACTTTTTCCAATGTGGCTGTCACAAGTTATAAAGTCGATCTATAAACTGTAGTTTTTGAGATTATATGTTTAGTGGGTAGCATGGAGAAACCACACGTAAATACGTAGACTTTAGATGAGAGTATTGTATCCAATCTGAATTGGGAGAACAAAGAAAGTATAGCATAGCATCTTTAAAATATTAAGAAATTGCAGAGGGTTAATGGTGTTTCAGGCCTCCAGTGGGATCGTGGATGGAGAAAACTGGATGGGGTAATGGGTGAAGAGAAGGAGTTTTCTATGGCCTGCTTGTGGAAACTAAAATATGAAAAATTGTAGTGTCTAGGCTTCAGTGGGACAATATTCAGGTGGGAATGTTCAGTTTCAATCCTATATGCACTAATTGGTCAACAGTTAACAAATTATTATGAAGAGTTTTAGAATGTACATTAACTTCAGTTATTTGAAAGTAAGGATATTTAATTTTGTTGCTGTTAGATTTGATTGGCATCGTCAGCAGAGTGTATATGATGTGTTAGAAACCTTTGCAGTTTTATTGGAGAAGATTTTATTGGGTGCCTAAAAAAGGGGGTATTATTGCACACAGAACTTTAAGTGAGTTTTAGAAACATTTCAATGTAAGACTTTACATACATACACGATATTTTCCCCAATAGGCTACATTAATGAAAGTGGGCATCTGAACTTACAACGCTTTGAGAAATATCTTACAAAATTGTCAGATGTAAGTAACCTTTATTTGTACTGTGTATATGTTATAGGGCTGCCCATCACTATAATGTCTGAGTACCTCATAGTTTTAAAAATATGCAATCAAAATACAGTCTTCCTAGTGAGTTCAAGCCTCCTATTTTGGACAAAAGCTAAAGTGCATTCACTCAAGGAGCTATCTCACTGCTCCATAGAGGATTAAATCTATAGAACTCTTGACAATTAGCATCAGCTAAGAATCTGCCCCTGAATCTTTTACAGAATGATGCTATGGAAATTTATATTAGTTGAGGATCTGTCCCTCAGTTTTATATAAAAGCCTTATTTAAATATGCCTTGAACTTTAGTAAGGAAAGCACCATACTCTAGCTCTGATAAACCACTAGATGGAGCAAATTCTGTAGATGAGGTCCCTGCTGCCAGTTATAGTTTTGTTGCACCGTCCAACCAATTGCCATCTGATCTGATTGTCATAATAGATTTTGGGGAGAGAGGCAGAAAATTAAGTAATTGGCTTTAGATTATAACCATTACTTTATATTGCACCTGAAATCAAATGTGGAATCAGTTTAGAGTATGGAAGTGTTAGATGCTCACAAAAATGGGCAGCAGCAATCTGCACCAGCTGAAGCAATCCAGGTGGCTTTCAAGGGCCAGCCCCATTATGGTACATTGCAGTAATCTGTCCTATGACAAAAGGCATGGACCATAAAAATGTGGATAAGGTGTTATCTGCAAATGAACAATTAACCCACAAACTATTGACATTTTATAATGTACCTAATCATAAGGTGGTACATTATCTCACATGGGTGAGATTCCAGAGGACCGGAAAAGGGCAAATATAGTGCCCATCTATAAAAAGGGGAATAAGGACAACCCGGGGAATTACAGACCAATCATCTTAACTTCAGTACCCGGAAAGATTATGGAGCAAATAATTAAGCAATCAGTTAGCAGACACCTAGAAGATAATAAGGTGATAAATAATAACATGGATTTGTGAAGAACAAATCGTGTCAAAAGCTTTCTTTGACAGGGTAACATGCCTTGTGGTAAGGAGGGAAGTGGTACATGTAGTATATCTTGACTTTAGTAAGGCTTTTGATACTATCTTGCATGACCTTCTCATAAACAAACTAGGGAAATTCAACCTAGATGGAGCTACTATAAGTTGGGTGCATAACTGGTTGAAAAACCATTCATGGAGTTATCAGTGGTTCACACTGATAGGGCATATTGAGTGGGGTCCTGCACAGATTGGTCCTTTGGTTCCATTCAGTATCTTCATCAGTGATTTAGATAATGGCATAGAGAGTATACTTATAAAGTTTGCAGACAGTACCAAGCTGGGAGGGGTTGAAAGTGCTTTGGAGGATAGGATTAAAATTCAAAATGATCTGGACAAACTAGAGAAATGATCTGAAGTAAATAGGATGAAATCCAATAAGGACAAATGCAAAGTACTCCACTGAGGAAGGAACAATCAGTAGCACACATACAAAATGGAAAATGACTGCCTAGGAAGGAGTACTGCAGCAAGGGATCTGAGGGTCATAGTGGATCACAAGTTAAATATGAGTCGATAGTGGAAAACTGTTGTAAAAAAAGCAAACATCATTCTGGGCTATCTTCACAGGAGGGTTGTAAGCAGGACACAAGAAGTAATTCTTCTGTTCTAGAGATGTAAGTATCCGTTTAAAAAGTTAACCGTTTAAACTATTACAATTATATCATTTAAACGGATAACTGATTAAAGGGAGAGGGGCTGAGGCCTCTGCAGCCCCGGCATGGCTGGGGCTGGCCCTCGCCGGCCCATGCAGCTGGCCCGGGGCTGGGAGCTAATGGTTAAGGTCGGTTAACCAGTAAGACTAATGTTTTAACTGTTTGACCATTTAGTATTTTACATCCCTATGCTCTACTCAACACTAATTAGGCCTCAACTGGAGTAGTGTGTCCAGTTTTGGGCTCCACATTTCAGGAAAGATGGGGACAAATTAGAAAAAGTCCAGAGATGAGGGGGAAAAAAAATGATTAAAGGTCTAGAAAACATGACCTGTGAGGTAATATTGAAATAATAGTGTTGTTTAGTCCAGAGAAGAGAAGACTGAGGGTGACCATAACAGTTTTCAAGTACATAAAAGGTTGTTACAAAGAGGAGGGAGAAAAATTGTTCTCTTTAACCTCCGAGGATAGGACAAGAAGCAATGGGATTAAATTTCAGCAGGGGCAGTTTCGGTTAGAAATTAGGAAAAACTTCCTAATTGTCAGGGTGGTGAAGCACTGGAATAAATTGCCTAGGGAGGTTGTGGAATCTCTGTCATTGGAGATTTTTAAAAGCAGATTAGACAGGGATGGTCTAGATCAGTGGTCACCAACCGGTCAATCACGATTGACTGGTCGATCCTAGAGGATCTCCCAGTCGATTGAGATTTCCGGTGGCACAGCGGAGCTGCCGCTAAGGCAGGCTCCCTGCCTGCCTTGGCCCCACGCTCCACCCGGAAGCGGCCAGCCCAGCCCCAGGATCGGGGGGGCAGGGTCTCCCTCTGAGCGCTGCTCCTGCATGCAAGCACCTCCCCCACAGTTCCCATTGGCTGGGAACGGAGAGCTTTGGCCAAGAGGAGGTACAGGGATGGTGCTTTCATAGAGGGGCAGCGTGCGGAGCCACGTGCCACTCCACCCCACCTCCCTAGGGGCCACAGGGGCGCTTTGGCCTCTTCCGGGATCGGCGTGGGGCCGGGGTAGGCAGGGAGCCTGCCTTAGCGGCAGGCACACTGCACCACTGACTGGGAGCTGCTGGAGGTAAGTGCTGCCTAGCAGGAGGCTGCACCTGAGCCCCATCCCAGAGCCTGCACCCCAGACCAGCCCTGAGCCCCCTCCTGGAGCCAGCATCCCATACACCCTCCTGCACCCCGAATCCCCTTCTGCACCCAAGCCCCAGCCCTGACCCTCTTCCCAGAGCCAGCACCCACACCCACTCCTGCACCCCAATACTCTGCCCCACCCCGACCCCCTCCCAGAGCCAGCACCCTGCACCCCCTCCTGCACCCCAACACTCTTCCCCAGTCCAGAGCCCCCTCCTGCACCCCAACTCCCTCCCAGAGCCTGCACCCCAACTACCTCCCAGAGCTTGCACCTCTCACCCCCTCCTGTACCCCAACCTCCTGCCCCAGGCTCAGCCCAGAGTCCCCTCCCACACTGCGAACCCCTCAGCTCCAGTCCAGAGCCTGCACCCCCTACCCCAGCCCGGTAGAAGTGAGTGGGGGTGGGGGAGAGCAAGTGACGGAGGGGCTGGATGGAGTGAGTGGGGCGGGGTTTTGGGGAAGGAGCGGGGTAGATCCTGGGTTGCTCTTAAATTCAAAAAGTGATCCTGGGCTTAAAAAGGTTGGAGACCACTGGTCTAGATAATACTTAGGGTTGCCTTGATCTCTTGAGGTCCCTTCCAGTTCTGTGATTCTGTGATATTGTAGGATGGATAATATAATTCAAAAATAGTCTAATTTCTCTAAACTGTTTCAGGTTACAAGAAAAAGAAAAAGTAGGTTTTCAATACACATTTTCTGCCTGTATGATAAGAGGTGGTTCATGTTAGACTGCCTCAGCTCGTGGGTTAAACATTCATGTGCAGATAACATTTTATGTAATCTAATGCAACTCTTACAGATGACAAAAGTGGCTTGCATGTTTTGTTCCATATGCTACAGTGTTCATTCAGCAATAGTGTACATTGCCTTTAAAATAATTGTTCTAAATTTACTTTAATCTCTGTACCCAGTTTGATCGTGAACATTTCAGTGAAGTCTTTGTAGACCTAAAATGGTTTGAAAGCAAAGTAGGCAATAAATACCTCAATGAGGCAGCTGGTATTGCAGCAGAAGAAGCAAGAAGCCATAAGCAAAAGAAACAGAAGGTTGGTATTTTAAATGTATAGCTCTGAAAATGTAGAAATACTCAGCTGTTTGTCAAAATGTATGAGTAAATATCTGTTAAATTATTTTTTAAATCTCAGACTATTAAATGTTGTGGTCTTCTATATTTTTTATTTCTGGCTTTTTAGAAATCAGAAATGATGGGGAAAATGTAATATTTGTGGAGCGATATATCTGTCTTACACATACTTATACATTCATGTGCACTTTCCATTGCTACTTTTCTCAAATTAAGCACTTTTTTTTTTTAAATAAAAGACAGAAATCAGTGTGTCTTTCCAGCAGCTGCTATTGAACATAATTCAGAGGGAGAAGTCATACTGTGAAATTTAGTCTTGGCAGCTCAGAAGATGGGTGTATCAGTCAGATGTTTGATGCTGATTAAGTAAATAGCTTGCTCCATCAGAGCTGATATCTTAGACTTTACATCAAGATGGCAACACTGTGAATTCATAATTTTAATAGGTTCAAGAAAACTCCATGTGTTTGGCTGCTCTAGAGAAAACCGAGGATGGAATCATGACTTCTTCTAAAAGTAAGTACAAATTATTATGCAGCATACGTACAACAGAACCCTGATGATCTGTACAAATATTTGGGAAACCAGTTGTGAATTGGTAAGGAAGTGCAAACAAGTACAACTTTAAAAAATAACAGCAATATATTTTTTCCTAGTAACCTGTGTGGGTGAGGACAAAATAATGGATTTGCTTGTGTGTTTGTGTTTTAAAACTAGTCCAAAGCACCTAGATAGGATATGTAATTTTTTTCATTTATAAATTGAAATATACCAGTCAATTTATAAAAACAATGTATTTTTAGTGATATTAAAAGTCAATGTTTTGCCATTTTTTGGTTCAAATTATAAGTGTGCAGATTATTATTTTCTGACAGCATTTAGCCTGCTCCCATAAGTTTTTTTTTGGTCACAGAGCACATCATGGCAAATTGTATAATCTTTACATCCTTTGACCATTTGCAGACTCTTAATCCAGTAAGGTTTTGGACTGAATGGTACATGTTTTATTGTTCATTCTCCTCCTGTACAGAAAGGAATATTTCTCCTCTACTGTGAATTCAGAAATAAAACTACAGTAACAATGTCAACACTGAACAGTCTGAAATCTTTTGGCTAAGAAATGAATGTTAATCCAGTCTATTGGCTTCATTTCAGATGCATTGGAAGATGAACAAGAAGATGAAGACCTGTTTGAGACTGAGTTCAGGCAATACAAGAGAACGTATTATATGACTAAGATGGGTGTGGAAGTAGTTTCAGAGTAAGTCTATACTGAGCTTGCTTTCACTTTTTAAAATACAGAAGAGAAGTCTCTTAAGGTATGTCTACACTGCAATTAAAAATCTGTGGCTGGCTGGACCAGCTGACTGGGGCTTGCGGAGCTCAGGGTAAGGGGCTGTTTAATTGCCTGAGCTCTGGAACCCTCCCACCTGCAGAGTCCTAGAGCCCGGGTTCCAGCCCAAGCCCGGACTTTTACACCTTAATTAAACAGCCCCTTAGCCCAAGCCCCACAAGCCCAAGTCATTTGCATGGGCCAGCTGCAGGTGTCTAATTGTAGTGTTGACATACCGTCAGAATCTGGAATCTAAGGCAGCATATCCAGTCCTCAGGAGTGGAGTTCTTGGTGTTAAACTATAGCCATGACACTTCTTTTCATATCAGCCAGAGGTATTAGTCAACTAAGAAGTTTGCCATGATAAGCCCTCCTGTGCCAGAAGGAAGATCCATTGATATGACTCCAAAAGGGGCCCAGAAGACCATGTAGTTGCTAATTGCTCAAGAAGCTTTCCCTTGAATCATATATTAGTAAAAAGTAAATAAAGAAAGAAAGAACTCAATACTTAACATTTCTTTCTTTTTTAAGTGACTTCCTGGCTGATCAGGCTGAATGTTATGTCCAGGCAATACAGTGGATTTTGCACTATTACTACCATGGGGTTCAGTCATGGAGCTGGTAAGAGAATGAATGTCAGATGAGAGATCCTGAGTTGTGTTGGGATCAAGTGAACTTTGAGTAATATATTGGCACCATTTAATTATGTTTGTTTGCCTCTCTGCTGTGGATGTTGCAGTACTGAAATGAACTCAAATAACTTTTTTTTCTTCGGTAGGTATTACCCTTATCATTATGCACCTTACCTATCAGACATTCGCAACATCAGCAAACTCAAAATCCAGTTTGAGTTAGGAAAACCTTTCATGCCATTTGAACAGCTTCTTGCAGTACTTCCAGCAGCTAGCAAAGATCTGCTACCTAAATGTTACCAGGTAGGCTTTATAATTTTATCTTTACCAGTTTTATCATATACCTATTATTTTTTAAATAAGAAACTTTCTTCTGCTATCTTTTCTGTTCCTGTTGTCAAACTGAGCTTGACGTTTAGATTGTAATTATATGATTTTATAGCATAAAATTTACTAAATTATTCTAATACAATCTTTGGATGTGTAATTTCTGAATGAAGGCAGTTAAACTATCAGTTCATTCCAGTTTAGCCTTTACTTTGATTTAACATCATGCCCCACTTGTTTTGTCACCCTAGGCTGAATCTTAAATTGTCTATGAAAATGTAGCTAGACTGAATTCCCCTGTTTTATTGCTTTCTGATTTTCTAGCATTTGATGACTAGCGAAGATTCTCCAATCATAGAATACTATCCTCCAGACTTTAAAACAGATTTAAATGGAAAACAGCAAGAATGGGAAGCAGTAGTATTAATCCCATTTATTGATGAGGTGAGTGCTTTCAACTCATGGAAAAAAAGGTGTAACCAAACCCAGACAAACTCTTGCATAAGTTACAGTTAAGATTGTAAATAGATAAGTTTAAATTGGCATATGATTAGGACATTGAAAAATGTAAACATGTTGCCTGGAAATTCAGAATTAAGCTTAAAGTTTAAAATATAACGTTCTTAATTCAGAAGACTGGTAGTTACATTTCTACAGGCAACCTTAGCTTTGGAAGGAGTAGTAATTTAAACTTGAAAAATTAGCTTTCTCTGATTGTTGGCATTGTAAGTACGTGGCTTGTTTTAGTTTGAAATATTTTTTCCCATAAAGACTCCTTATTTTTTCATAAATATACCAATGTACAAAAAAAGCAGCTTGGACAAAATCTATATAGTAGAAAAATCACTTGATATGAACAAACAGTAATGGGCAGAAGACTTTAAAGGGAAACATTTAAAATTTCAATTTAGTTTAAAGTATTTGTCATTATTTTTAAAGCAAAGGTATAAGAAATAGAATGATCAGGGTTTTGGGGGTTTTTTTTCTTTCTCTTTTTTTTTTTTTTTTTTTTTGCATACAAGGTAACAATTGACAGCATATCAGTTTGAGCCACTCAAAGAATGAAAGAAATTATCATCATAATAACAGGGATACCCAGAAAGGAAAATAATAAGTAGAGAAAGAAGCAGAGTGGAGTCATGAAGGCTCAGGTCCTGCACTGAGAACTGGAGGGCTTTGCGTGGTTCTCAGAGCACGACTGGGGGCCTTGATGAATTTCTGAGATATGGGGAGCAAATGACTGTTCACATGGGGACTATTATATGGAAGACCTAGGGGAATATAATGATTATACATATGAGTATCTGCATCTACAGTAGTCATTACACGATTTCTGTGAGGTCTACAGCCTGTTACCTGGCATTGTCCAGCAGAATCTGTTCAGGTTTTGTTATGTATGTTAAATTTAAACTGGAAGAGGATGAAGTACATTTTACATTATGGCAAATTTGTGTCCAGTTTTCATGCCCCAGAGAGATTCCAAGTTAATCATTTTATTTTGTGCTAAACGGGAGCAGGATAAAAAGCGGGAAGCACTTATCCACTAGTTATGTTGGCCAGCAAAGTGCAGATATCCACCTGCCTTGGTGATAAATTTTTGAAGTGAGAAGGCTGTGGTGGTTGACTTGAATAGCAGATGCAGTTTTTAAGTAGAGTGGGAAGCTTGAGTCAGGAAGTTTGTACTTTTTTCCTTTGAAATATTTCAGATTGGTCATCTCACTTTGACCACGAGTGTTAAAATATTTAATTTAATAAAAAATTTAACTACCAGTGGAATTTTTAATTTAGAAACGATTGCTACAAGCCATGGAATCTTGCAACAAGTGCCTATTGGAAGATGAGAAGCGAAGAAATACTCACAGTGAGTGCCTGATGTATTGGTATGACAAAGACACAGAGTTCAAATACCTATCACCATGGCCAGAGAAGTTCCCTGCTATACAAAGATGCCACACCAGGTAATTCTGTAGTAATTATTCTATAGTAGATCAACCAAAAAATATTTGGATAACCTGTTTTTAGAATTTTGATATTTTTCCCTAGCATTTTAGCCACAGCATCTAACGATGGGTACAGAAACAGTAAAAACAGACACTTAATTGTGCTGCCCACGATGAATGATAATAGTCATTGCTAAAAGCCAGATTTTGCAAAACAAATTAGCCAGATGCTAAACCACATACCTTACGTAATGGTCTGCAGGTTTGGTGACTCTCAGGGCACTAGGGGAAGCAGATTCCCAAGGTGGGATGCTCCGAGAGCCTTGCTACCAGTCTTACGAAGGTAAGACCCAGGATATGATCTCAAGAGCATACCAGAGAATCTCACTGTGACAGTGAGGTATAGGGTGAGGACTGTGAGAAGAATGATGTAAATACATGGGTAGAGGTGGTTCCTCAGCAGACCAGTTCTAAAGTACTAGAATGCTAAAGATTATTACTAGCATTTTGAATTGTGCTCAAACAGTGCAGAGGGTTGAGCTCAGGTGTTAAGTGATTTATTTGCCTCACTCAGGAAACAGACAGCTGTACTTATGAACTGGAGCTTCTATGTGATCCTTAGGGATAGCCCTAAAAAAAATATTTTGCAATAGTCTAGCTTGGAGGTAGTGAAGGCAAGGAAGTATTATTGCAAGGTTCCAATTAGAGAGGAATGAAGATGAACCTTAGATGATGAAAGGTACCATGTGCCACCTTTATTAGCTTAAATTTTGCAATAACGATGAATCTGATAAGATTCTAATAAAATATTTGGTTAAAAGGCTAGTATTACACTCTCTATAAAGTATGTATATACTGTTTACACCTATTGCTCTTATTTCTTCCTCTGGCCAGCAGACACTACTTCAGTTTTATCTGAACTGAGTCATGGCAAGCTGCCTTTCATCCATATCCCTATTTTGCTCATGCACAGAGAAAGAAATGAGCCAGTAACCTCTCTGGTTGATGAGCAGTCAACACAGCTGAGTATATCAATGACCCAGAACTGAGTCTCACTCTCCTAGCACCTTTACATACTTATTGAAACAGTGGGATAACAAGATTGGGCTCCACAAGTGAGGGCCTATAGGGAGGCTTTTAGTTGCCCAACAATACTTGATGGGACCTCAGTGTGTGCACGCACCTATTGAAGGAGTACTTCATTCACTGCTACAAGATCCTGCAGGCTTGTTGTCCTTGCATCAAGGTTAATTAAATTAAAAGCTATTAATAGATCTATTAAAATCAACATGAATTCCATACCCTTATCTATTGTTAGAAGGAGATAATCCATGGATAACAGTCTATGTTCCAGTCATAGTCAAATACAATCCCAACTTGATAAGATTCAAAGAAATTGCTCGAATTAACTCATCATTACTTCTTGATAACCTTTTAGAAAAATCAGAGAGATGGCAATTACTGAGATTGTTAATGTCCAAAAATGGTTTCTTGAGCATGGGCCTAACTAATGATCGTTTAAGCATGACTGACAGTTTGCTCAACAAAGAAGCCCATTTTTTATTATGATTATTAACATATCTTTTTACTGGCTTTAATTATCCATGAAGGACATGAGATCATGTTTAAAGAGAGATTTTTTAGGAAGATTTTGAAAGCAGTTTTCTCCAGTCCACATGTTGAGAACTAACTTTTCCTTGATATCATGATATTCTTTGGTGAAGCTGTTTTAGTAAATACATTGTTTTTATTAGTATTTTTATTTTCTAGGTATAAAACAATATCTTTGGATGCCTGGCATGTAGAAATAACCCACAATAAAATAACTAAAGTTAACAAGAGCGCATTGTATTTTTGTGGGTTTCCTACTCTAAAACACATTGCACATGAGGTAAATGATTACTGTACTTTGGCATTTCCTCCCAACTATTTCACAAATTATTAGGGAAAGATTTGACATAGGTTTCGTGTGCTGTCTTTCTCTCATCTAGTTCTGTCTTAAAAAAAGTGGGGTACAAGTATTCCAGCAGAGCAGCCATGGTGAGAATATGCTGTTAGAAATCATAAGTGACAAGGATTCAAAAGAGCAGGTAAGTATCTCTCTTCCTAATGACAGTCTTAATTATGCACTGTATTAATTAAATATGCCCAATGAGAAGTTAAGGTTAGGTTATTTTTATCACCTTCGTGTTGTTTTATCATAGGAGAAACTCAAAGGAAAAAGTACATACAGTGAAACTTGCCCTAGGGACCACCTCTCATAGGCAACCCCGTGTCTTAAGTAACCAATTTAAATTGTTATCAAAATATTTGGTATAATTTTTTTCAGTCCCTCTTAGGCAACCAGTTTGGCTTACACATGGAGCTTTGCATAAATGTGTTGCACTCTAATTTTTGCAAAATAAGTTTCCCTTGCATTTGTACAGAGGGAGAAAGTGTGAGGTACACAGAGGCTGTTTCATGCCCAAGGCCAGAGAACAAATCACTAGAGAAGCTGGAATTAGAACTCCTGGAGTTCTTGTCTCTCAGTCCCAGGCTCAGACCTTTAGGTCATATTGCCTTCTCATTTCTACTAGCTCTTCAAGTAGTCTCATGACAGGTTTCACTGTACATTTGGAAATTGTTACCTTTATAAGCTCACAGAAAAAAACTTTTAATAAAAGGCACTGTAGTCAACAGTAAAAGAGATTAAATGATAAAGGCTGAGGTGGGGGAGGAAAAATTAGGGCGATTAAATGTACTGGGGTAGTGGGAATCTGTTGAAGGATTTGGATTTTGTCCCAATTTTAAAATATTGGAGGTTACTAATGCTAACTGCAAGGGTATCTACACAGCTCATGAAAGTGAACCTCCTAGCCTGGATCACAGACTTGGGCTTGTGGGGCTCGCACTACTGCACTGAAAATAGCTGTGTAGATGTAGCAGCTCAGGCTTTGAAGCCTGGGGAGAATGGTGGGCTTCTGAAAGTATACAATAAGTATCAGAATTCAAAGTGAATGTGTTAAAAGCTCTTAAGGCTTTTCATTGTGTATCACAAGATAAACTGCTACCACTTTCAAATTAGAATTTTTTATTATAGCAAATAATGCTTTCATGTTTATTTCATGTTTTATAGACAAATATTGCAATAATTGTATTTGATAGAATAACTGAAGTAGAGTAACTTTTATTTTTCAGTCTGTAGAAAATGTAGCCAGTTTGGTGCTTGGAAAGTCTGTTTTTGTTAACTGGCCACACCTTGAAGAAGCCAGAGTTATTTCTGTGTCAGATGGAGAAACTAAGTAAGAACAATTGCATGGAAAGTTGTCTGCCTATGTTGTTCATTTACTTTCCCAAATGTTCCAAAGGCTACACAGTAATCAGACTGTTTTTTAAAAGCAGTGATTCAGAGTGCATTTAGATTAAATTACTTATTTAAAAGGGGCAGGGCATCTCAGGGCAGCTGCTAGAAGAGGAAGCTCTGTTTTAACATGGTTCTTGGGGCTTGGATAGTTTTATGGAGGCATGGATCTCCATTGTTTCCCTCAAGATCTGTGGGACAAACTCCATGTTTATTCTAATGGGAGAGGCTCTCTCACAAATAAACCTGGACAGAATAATTTGAGGGAAACTGCCAGGGGAATCTCTTTGCAGAGTTTTCCTCTGCACACCCCATGCAGGTTTTTCACAAGTGTGGGGTAATGTGGCCTGTTAAGTGGGTTGATGTGGAATGGAAACCATCCTATAAATCTTGAAAAAGAGCAAATATATTTTCTAACTAAAATAAGTTCATTCATAATTAGTTAAGTGCAGATCTATCTGTTGCAGTTAATTATACACTTACAATATCTTTAAGGTTTTATTTGGAAGAGCCACATGGAACACAGAAGCTTTACCTGGGAAACGCTGTGCCACCGACTAAAGTGGCATATGTTGGAGAGAAAGAACAGAACATCTGGTTGAAAGAAGTTCAGGGGATTTCAGAACAGTAAGTAGTTAGAAAATTAAATTTTGTAATTTTGCTGTTTAAAGCTCAGCTTCTTTTTGTTGCTTCATTATGGATTTAGTTAGAAGACTAGGGCTGTTGCATACATGATAATAAAAGATGCCAAGCTAGTGAATGAGGGTGTTGAAAGATTAAACACAGTCACTTAACAGTTACTTCTCCCATAATGGCATCTAACTTTGTAAACTGAACTGTTTTTTATTAGCAGTGTTGATTAATAATTCTCCTGACCAGTCACCTCCATGATGCGTTTGAAGGAACAGTTGAAACTCCCACTTCTCTTCCTGTAGTTGCAGCAACACTCAGCTATCCTTCCAGAGGTTCCACCACTCTTACATCATTCACTGCACTCTGGGGCTTCCCAAGGCTTTCAGAAATGCATGCATTCTCTGCATATGAGAGAAGTCTGCGTGCAGTGCAATTTGAATGGATCCACAGCAGCTGAACCCCCTGTAGAAGTTACTGAATCCTACTGCATATTTGCTGTAAACAGTGGAGAGGGAAATGAGTTTGTGATCCCTATCCCACTCTGAAGATCGTTGGAGCACAGTAGGTGTTCCTAGGAGGACTGTTGGTCAGGTCTTTCAACGATATGGGGTTCAGGTGCCCATGCAGCAGCAAGATGATTTATTGTATACTGACATGCAGAGTGGATCAATACATTGACACCTTTGGTATCGTAACTTAAAATTTTCCTTTTTTTCTGGAGTCCAGTCTCTCCCACAATTCTTGATGTCTGGACTGCTCCACTCTCTCTGAAGCTCATGGAGGTGGAGCAGAATTTTGGAACCGCATGATCTGGCCACACCCCCTCAAGTCCTGCTTGCTTCCATTTTTTTTACCTCTGTGTGGATGGCAGTATTTTTCAACCTTTACATATGCCCCAGGGGTTTCTGGTCAAAATTTGGTATAGTGGTGAGCAGCCCTCCCACCCTCTCCTCTGCCCTAGGCCAGTTTTTTAGCTGGATGTTGGAATCCCCCAGAGCCTCAGCTGCAGTGCCTCCCTTCTGGCTCATGTGCGCATCCAGGTATGGAAGATCAGCCTAAAAAGCACTGATTGAAATCCAAACAGTGCTCCATCTGAGACTGCCCTCCCAGGCTTGGCAGATAGTGTGTTGTGCCCAATCTGCACCCAGCCTTCCGTTACTAGCTCTGTTAGATTCCAAAGTTATGAGTGGGACAGTCATGTAGGATCCCCTGCCCACCAGAGCAGATGAGACTCTAATGTGGGAAAAATGGACCTGGAGTCTATGGGAAGAGTTGGGAGAGTGTTCAAGGATGAGGAGGATCCAAGTCAGATTACTCAAGGCTTAAGTTCCAAGGAGCCCTTGAAGACCAGAGAAGGCAGACTTGTGGGTTCACAGATCCTCACCCCAAGTCCCAAAGTGGGTGCTGAGCACTGTGGGAAAAGAAGTAGGGTTATAAGCACCCCCCCTTCCCAGTTTTCCTACAAGGAGGGCCCTGGAAGCGTTTCCCCTCTCCCTTCTGGGAGGGGATGGGATCCAGGAGGACTCCGAAAGAAATGTCACAAGAGGACTTCAGGCCCTCAGCAATCTAGCTGCAAAAGGCCTCATCAAACCTGCGATGGGGCTCATATGCTCTCTAAATGAGCTAAAAACACTTTAAAAAAAATAATAAAAAAAAAGACAAAGTGAAAAAGGTGAAGAAAAACCTTAAAGGATCTTGGAGTTGTGAGTCCTCTGATTACTCTTCCTCCTTCCTCTCCTCCACAGAAGATAGTAAATTGTCAGGCTCTGATTCCAGTCAGGACCAGGGAAAGACTCAGCAAAGGATTGTTCCCCTCTGAGAAATTTGAGACCCTGTGCAACAAGGTTGTTGTATCCACTATTCAGATTCAACCTGAACAAAATACTAAGAGTAAGCCTCTAAGGAAATTTTTCCCCTTGAAATCCTCACCTGATACCATGATTCCCCTACATTCCTCCTTCAAGGAAGTAATCAGGAATGAATGGGATAGGCCAGACACAGGCAAGCACATTAACAGAAATGATCTTTGCTTCTATTGGATCCAGGAATCAGAAGTCTGAATTACTGAGATACCAAAGGTTGACGCTGCTGTAGCATCCCTGGCTAACAAAATGGTTATCCCGTCAGAAGAGGAGTTCTATCCTAAGGACCCCACAGATAGAAAAATGGAGGCCCCTCTCAAAAATAGATTGAGGCCTCCTCAGCCTCTTGCAAGTTGTCCCTAGCAGCTATTTGTGTTGCAAAGCCTCTCTCTCCCGGCTGGAAAATCTCAGAGCCCTCAAGAATAGATCACCTTGACTTCAGCTCTATTTTAAATAAAGGTTCCTGGGCAACAGCATTCATTGCTGATGCCTCAAAGGACATGATGAGTTCTCAGCCAAAGCCATGGCCTCCAGCCCCATGACCAGGCACCATCTGTGACTTTGTCCCTGGAAGGTGGATAGCTAATTGAATCAGGTTCTGTGCTCTGCTGAATTCATGGGCGGCCTGCTTTTTGGAGACAAGCTAGATAAGGTAGTGGTGGACAGTGCCTCAAAATCTAAACAGTCTCTTCTGAGGCCACAACATGCCTAGTGAGAGACTATAGACTGTGTGTGAGAGACTACAGTGCCTATAGTGAGAGACTATAGACTGGCCTTCTGACAAAGGCATTTGTTTCAGCCTTCGTCCTGGCAGAAATATCAGTGATGCGAGAGCAGGTTCTCCAGAGGAACTATGGCTTGGGAGAAAAGCCCTGAGCCCTGCCACTCCCAAAGCCTCTTTATGACAAAGACCACATAGTTCTCTGCCCAGAGCTGAAACTAGGGGGCAGGATTTCACATTTCCTTCAACCCATGGGACCAGTGGGTCAGGGAGACTGAGAGTCAGGATACTTCCTCAAGTTATGGGGTCCACCCAATCTATTTTTCATCCAGTCCGCCATCTCGAAAAGCATGGTCTAATCCAGAATGAGATATTTCACTTCCCTGATGTGGGAGTAATAGAGAGTGTTTCCTCAGAAGAAAGATTATCAATGTTCTACTCAAACTTCTTTATTGTTCAGAAGCATACAAGGGAAATCTGAGCCATTCTACATC
Source organism: Lepidochelys kempii (assembly GCF_965140285.1). NCBI lineage: Eukaryota > Metazoa > Chordata > Testudines > Cheloniidae > Lepidochelys > Lepidochelys kempii. The sequence goes on from NC_136388.1 coordinate 32,472,888, forward strand.
CCAAAAGGCTCAGCAAGTGGATGAAGAGAATGAAGTTCTGGATGGAAACCCTAATCTCTATGGTGTTATCCCTGTCCCAGGGGGATTTTATGACTTCTGGTGCCAGATTCTGGTGGATGCATACCTCCAAATTCCAATCAGACTGTGCCATCGTGGGTTCCTAAGGTTTGCTTACAGCAGGAAGCACCATCAATATTGAATGCTGCCATTTGGCTTGTCCTCAGACTCCCTCTCCTTCTCCCCAGTCTTCACAAAGAAGTTGGTGGTAATCATACTCAGACACAGGTCACAGGGGATCCACCGTATCCCTTCCTGGATGACATCTTAATCAGAGCTCCACATTAAGCAACAGCACACAGAGCTATGTCCCTGACCTTGAATCTCTTGCAAGCACATGGCTTTATTATCAACATTGAGAAAAGCTCTTTGATTCCACCCACCCAAATAACTCACTTGGGAGTGGACATAGATGCCTTGTTCGCAAGAATTTGTCCATCTCTAGAGGTTCCAGAAGATCTCCTCTCATTGTTTTGGAACTGCACTTGAGTCTTCCATGGTAGGCCTCCTAGTATTGTGCATAGGGATCATTCCATGGGCACAGTCACACATCAGGCGCCTTTAAGGTTGCATCCTAAAAGTATGGGACTACTTCCAAGAATGCATGCAAGAATAAGTGATATTTCCAGTGCTGGTAATCAACTCTTTAAAATGGTGGTCAGCCCAGGGCAATGTCTGCAAGGACATGCCCATATGCCTTCCAAATCCCCTGATCCTCACAACCAACGTCAGCCTGGTAGAGGACTGGCTGGGGGGGCATGCCTGAGATCCCAAATAGCTGAAGGTGTGTGGAACCTGGAGAAAGAACCCACATCATAAACTTCCTAACTAAGAGCAGTCATGCTGGTGGTATGAAGCTTCCAGTCCGGCCTAAAGGGAAACCACATTCTGATTCAGTCACATAACACAACCATGGTTACGTATGTGAACAACCAAGAGAGAATAAGAAGCCCAGCGCTATATGCAGAAGCAATGCAAATCATGCAGTGGGCGTGGCAGTTCACATAAAGGGAGACCTGAACCAGATGATGGACTTGCTCAGCAGGCACAATGTGAACAACTCTGAGTGGTGCCTGAATCCAACATGGCCAAAATTCTTGGATTTCTTGGATTTGCTTTGTGTTCCTGGCATCAACTGAAAAAATTGGTCCAGATGGAGGCGTTTACTTTCAATACTCTTCTAGAAGAAAGAAGTGTTCTGATAACTTTGGAGGACAAACCCAGTGATACCAGTGCTTCCCTTTCAGTAGTCAGCCTGTTAGATGAAACCAGTTCAGGTCCAGTTGAAGCCCAGGACCTTGTGAGGAGAGGTCCTGTCTCTTCGGAACCTGTAACGGTGAGCCCAATTTCAGCTTTATTAGATCCGAAAACTGGGTCTCCTCGCCAATGTGGGGGTCTTGGAGTTAATCATCAAATAATTCGGCCTGTCCTCAACTGACATATTTGCAAATCACATACGCACAGAGACCAAAGTACTTCACCAGGAAAGTGGACACCAGATCCATGGGGAAAGATGCCTTATCATCAAAACAGTCACAAGGCCTCCTCTATGCATTTCCATCCTTCCTGCTACTTGGGAAGGCAGTCCAGAAAATAAATCAAGAACAGGCAACAGTAATATTTTTAACCCCACATTGGCAGAGGAGACTCAGTTTTTGGACCTGATAAAGCTGAAATTGGGCTCACCATTACAGGTTCCGAAGAGATGGGGCACTTCCTCACAATGTCCTGTGCTTTATCCCGACCTGAATGGGCTGCATGTAACAGTCTGGCAATTGAAAGGGAAGTGCTGGTCTCACTGGTCTGTTCTCCAAAGTTATCAGAATGCTTCCTTCTTCTAGAAGAGTATTGAAAGTGTATTCCTCTATCTGGACCAAGTTTTGCAGCTGGTGCCAGGAACATGAAGAAAATCTAAGAAATCCATGAATTCTGGCTATCTTGGATTTTCTCCAAGAAGGCTTTGACAAAGGTTTTCAATCCAGCACCATTGTGTGTCAGGTGCCTACCCTTAGTAGCATGATGTTTGCAGAATCTGTAGGTTCTCTGGCAGAGAACCTCTAGGTAGCCAGATTCCTTAGGGCAGTCCAGTTAGCCAAGCTGGCTATTAGACCTCATTTTCCCAAGTGGGCCACTTATATTGAGAGCCCGGACAAACCATTCCTTTGAACCACTGACATCAGTGTCAGCATTTACTTTATCCATCAGAACTTGCGTTCTGTTACCATCATGTCTACCAAGCGAACGTTGGAGCTGTTGGCACTCTCTATGCAGGAACTTTACTCATTGTTTCTTGAATACAAGATGGTGCTCAGAACTCTGGAATCATTTATCCCAAAAGTGAACTCTTCTTTCCACGCTTCTCGAGAGTGGTTCTACCTTCATTCTTTCCAAGATCACAACATCCCACCGAGGAGAGGTGGCACACCTTAGATGTCAGAAGGGCTCTGAAAATTTACCTCAAATGTTCAGAGTTCACAAGGAGATCAGGGTCCCTGTTTATATCCTTCTATCTGAAATACCAAGGTCTCAGAGCTGCTATGTATTCTGTTGCTAGATGGATTAGATTATGCATTGTGGAAGCGTACTAGGCATCAGAGACTCTGGTTCCAGAAGGGGTCACTCCATGGGCACACTCTATGCAATCGCTGGCAGCCTTGTGGGCAGAAAGCTAATGCATCCACAGCGGAAATTTGTAAGGCAGCCACCTGGTCAAACTCTGCCTCCTTTCTCAAGCACTAAAAGGGGGACATCCTGTCTTCTGCAGCGGCATCCTTTGGCAGGAAGGTGCTGTAGGCAGTGGCCTGGAAATGATTTTGCCCTTTGAGTAAATATTAAAGATGGGAAGAGATACTGTTTTTCCTTTTCCATAGAATCATAGAATATCAGGGAAGGGACCTCAGGAGGTCATCTAGTCCAACCCCCTGCTCAAAGAAGGACCAATCCCCAATTTTTGCCCCAGATCCCTAAATGGCCTCCTCAAGGATTGAACTCACAACCCTGGGTTTAGCAGGCCAATGCTCAAACCACTGAGCTATCCCTCCCCCCTTTTCTATTGCCTCCATACATCTGCTCGCTGCTTCTCAGATGTCAAGAATTTTGGGAGATGCTGGGTTGCAAAGCAGAAATTTTCTTACCAGCAATTTCCTTTCCACTAGCAGTGTCTCCCACAATTCTACCCATCCTGGATGGCTCATGAGTCAAGGGTCAGTTACTAAGTGAAATTACCATATGACAGTCTTCCTTGGTCTAATGCACTGGTTCTCAAACTGTAGGTCGGCACACCAAAAGCCAGGGCTGGCTTAGACTTGCTGAAGCCCAGGGCCGAAGCCTGAGGGCTTCAGCCCTGGGCAGTGGGGCACAGTTTACAGGCCTTCTGCCTGGGGTTGAAGCCCTTGGGCTTCGGCTTTGGGCTCTTCGCCTGGGGCGGTGGAGCTTGGGCTTTGGCTTCCAACCCGAGGTGGTGGGACTCAAGCAGGCTCAGGCTTCGGCAGTGGTGCAAGTAAAATTCATGTCTTACCGGTACGGGGGTGTCACCAGCTAAGGGGGGTATGTGACCCTCCATGTGACTCCCCAGCCCCGGGGCTCTCATGCTCTGTCCATCCCCTCCTCACATCCATCCCATGTTACCTGGGGCATTGGGGGGGGTTGGGCTCTGTCCTCCTTCTCCGGCTGCACCGGAGACAGGGCTTGGGGAGGGCAGTAAGCCGCCAGAGGAGCTGCCAGCGTTCTGCTCCTTCCCCCGCAGCGGGGAAAGGAGCAGAACTCCCAGTCCTGCCCCCCAGCCGTCTCCAGCGAGGCTGCTGCCATGGTACACAGACTGAGACACAGCTCCATGGAAGGGCAGGGGGCGGGGCTGGGAGTTCTGCTCCATCCTTCCTCCTACTGCAGCAGCAGCCCCGCTGGAGGACAGGGCTGTGGGGCGCAGGGCTGGGGGAGGTACAGCTGTCAGAGGAGCTGCCGGCATTCTGCTCCTTTCCCCACTGCCCCTCCCAGCGGGGAAAGGAGTAGAACCCGCAGACCCTCCCTCCCCCCAGCAGGGCTGCTGCTGTGTCTTTCCAATACCGGCTATAAATAGCTTGCTGGGAAGGCTACAGGAGTGTAGCGGCCTACTTGCACTGGTGGGCTTCAGTCTCCTCTCCTGGGGTCGTGTAGTAATTTTTGTTGTGAGAAGGGCATCACAGTGCAGTGAAGTTTTTGAGAACCCCTGGTCTAATGTATGTAGTTATTTTGTCATCTCTGAAATATTTGTTAATGATGCTAGCAAGCTTTGCAATTTGGGAATAACTCATCTGGAAGCAAGCAGGAGCTGAGGGTGTATGGCAAGACCATGTGGCTCCAAAACTCTGATTCACCTCCCTGAGCTGCAAAGAGAGGAGAGTAGCTCAAATGTCAAGAATTGTGGGGGGACACTGCTAGCAGAAAGAAAAATTCTTACCAATTATTTCCTGATTTTAGCCCCATGTCTTGAGGTTAATAATTCTAGGTGTTTAGATAGTACAGTGAATGACTCACATAGGATCTAGAATAACACTTTAGCCTCAGAGTTGTTAAACCTGTATATAGTTCTTACTTATAAAACAGGAAACAATTATTTAAATATTCATAATCTTAAGAATAATTTTTGTTTAAATACATTGATTAAGGCCAACATAAAAGTAACTTCCTTTTTGTGTTAGGAAGTTCCATGTATTTAAATCAAAATAAATGTTTTCCTTTTTTTTCATCAGCTACCAGAGGAGAAAAGGAATAATTATAAATGAAACCTCAGTAGTTGTGTATGCCCAGTTACTCACTGGTCGTAGATATCAGCTAAATCAAAATGGTGACGTTTATTTGGAGAAGCAGTGGTCAAAACAAGTTCTTCCTTTTGTTTACCAAACTATTGTCAAGGTAAATATTCCAAATACTCCTAATCTTTTCTTTTATAAAATTTTCCTTTCCATTAGTTCTCAAACTGTGGGTCGGGACCACAAAGTGGGTTGCAACCCCATTTTAATGGGGTTGCCAAGGGCTGGCGTTCCCCTTGCTGGGGCCCAGGACTGAAGCCTGAGCCCCTTTGCCTGGGGCCGAAGCCCAAGGGCTTGAGCCTTGCGTGTGTATGGGGCCCCTCAGGTAACATGCCCCCCACCTGGGGCTGAAGCCTTTGCGGTTGGGCTTTGACCTCCTCCCACCCCCTGCCAAGAGCAGTGGGGCTCAGGCTTTGGGTCGTGTAGCAATTTTTGTTGTCAGAAGGGGGTTTAGGTACAATGAAGTTTGAGAACCCCAGGATTAGAATGCATACTTTAAAACAGACAAATAATAAAAGAGTTAATCAGCATCTTAATTTTATGGTGATAGTGCATCCTTTCTAGTACAAAAAGTATATACTTTGTCAAAAGCGACATTAAATGGTATATATTTTTCCATTAAAACTATCATTTCAAAAGTGTTGGCAGCTAGACTGAAGGCTCTTGTCACAAAAGTTGTGACCCTACTGCATATTTTAGTTTGATTGCCATGAACTTTTGTGATGACATTTTGAATAAGATACAGTAGTCATCTTGGACCAGATGTAGCCCAGTAGCTTTATGTAATTTCACTGGCAGTATTACTTTCAAAAACTGAGTTGATGTATATTTTAGATAGTGAGGTTAGCATGAAGGAAATAGTTCGTAGTTTACTTTATCGTGATTGTTAGATGTTTGGTAATAAATATCTATTTAGCAGACCTGTTAAAGAACATATTGGGATTGACAGATATTTTAACACCATAGATTTTATCTTCTTATTTCATATAGGATATCAGTGCTTTTGACTCTCGTTTCTCCAACATCAAAACCTTGGATGATCTGTTTCCTCCTGGAAGTACAGTCTTTATGCTGGGGAGTCCTTACTATGGCTGCACGGGAGAAGTTAGTTCAAACATTTATTCTTGCAAGATATCTTTTCTTACATGCTTATAAATATCAAGGGCCAGATTCTCTGGTGCTGTGTGGCAGAATCTAGCTCTGGAGTCAGTCTAACCAACCCAGGTTGGATTACTTTGGTGTCTTAGTAGACATAGGTGAGCTCCTGCCTCTCCCCTGTCATGTTGCTAACGTAACAGGGAAAAGGGAGCATAACCAGAATGTCTCATCAACATCATGATCATCAGCTATGGTTTTGTTCCTGTGGCTCTTTGCAGTCAGACTGATAGCGGTTCTAACTAAGTGCAATGGGACTGGCCCTGAAAAGAAGCTGCACCAAGATCCGAGGAGGGCAAAGTTGAGCTTTAAGGTGTTTTTGCCCACCCCCACACTTGACCTATTTATCTGCCCAGAGTATAGACCCCAAAGTCTGGTCCCAAGTCCGTTTTTAAACGACCTCTTTTTCTAAATGAGAGAGGTAGTATTTGTCTGCCATTATATATATAAAATCTATGCAGTGAATTTACATATGTAGCTTAGGCTTCTCACAGAAAGTATAGGTCTAGATTTTTTACCTCAATTATTCCAGCAGAGAGTTGAATGAAAAGAAGTGAATGAAGTTTATTAACTTACTTTGTTTTCTACCAGGTGCAGGATTCTTGTGATGTCATCACAGAAGGTAGAATTCGTGTAGTTTTCAGTATCTCATGTGAACCGCAGCTTGATTCCTTAATACAGAACCAGCATGTACGTATTTTTGTTTTCCAGTAAATACTTAAATATTGTGTCAGATATTTTTGTCAGTGGCAAATTTCCTTCACAGATCCCAGTTGTCTTTTGTGCCACAATCCATATCCTTCTGTAAAAGACTGAAGTACTAAAACAATCTTATTCAGGGAGACTGTCTTAATACTAATATATTGTAGTGTAAGGCTGAATACAAGGTTCTGTTCAGAGCATTGAACTGCACTCTTACTGTGCAGTTCCATACCCATGTCCCATGTTTTGCATCCTCTGTGGGATGATCTAGTTCTACTAGAGTCTGGCTTCCAGTTGTGCTGCTCCTTTATGTGTTCCAGCATTTGGTGACCAGAAACAATATTTCCGGACAGTGAGAAATGGGGATCACCATGTGCTTATAAGTTTTTTTTTACTCAAACCATTGCATTGGCTTCACTTTCATTTCTGGTTGTCATTAACACCTTAAACTGCAATATTTAAAACATTGATCTGGAAATCAACTGTTCAGGAGATCTAGTCATCATGACAGTTAAGGTGAGCTGGGTGACTGGCAGTTAGTCCCTGAATTTAGGCAGTTCATGACAAGACAGCAGGGTTTTTTCAGTTGATGGTCCTTTCCTTTGTAACTAGTTCCTATTAATGATCTGTAAGAGCCTAAGCTGACAAGTTTCAGAGCAAGATGCGAGATGTTCTTGCTCGGTTTAGCTCAGTGTTTTTCAAACTCATTATGCTCAGGGACTGTATTGTATTTTATTAGGCCCAGTCTAGATCACTGCCTCATTCTGAAGCTAGACACTCTAGCAACACAGTCCCTGCTCCAAAGAACTTTGTAAATTCCTCTGGGCGTGGTATGGAATGTGGAAAGGGGAAATATTCATCACTTATCTTCTCCCTGGCTCCTTAGACCAATGGAAGGGTCTCCTGCAGGGTTGTGGGAGCTGGTTTCCTGTCCTCTCCTCCCAACCCTCAGTGCAGGAATAGCAGAGAAATATGTACGGTTGGAAGGTAATTTTTAAAAGGAAATAATTGGGCTTTTAAAAATAATTATAGTACTTTATTGCCTATATCCTGTCCTAGTATATAGTAATATATTTTTATTTTTAAAGAAATATTCTGTGAAGTACAATCCTGGATACGTTTTAGCCAGTCGTCTTGGAGTGAGTGGATATCTTGTCTCCAGGTTTACAGGAAGCATATTTATTGGAAGAGGATCCAGGAGAAAGTATGTTTGACTGTAATAAATTTCTTTGTAATCAAAATTCTTAATTATGAATGTAAAATTATAGATTACGTGCTATGGTAGATTCCACCTAATAGCAATCCTGATATTAGCAACTTCCAGTTAATAGGAACATTTTGCCAGGAACCAATCCCATCCCATTAACATCAGTGTTGATAGGATTAGGATATTGACACTGGCATGCTGCTTACCAGCAACTTTTTTTTAAAGAAAGACCCCACCTGCAGGCAGGTTTGCAAGTCTACAGGCAGAGAAGGAAGTACTGAGATGTGCTGAGCACTCCTGCAGATAGGTTTATGAGGCTGCATCCAGGAATGGAAGGGCTGGGGCATGCCTTCCTCGCTGCAGCACTGCAAACCTACCTGTGGCTGGTGCTCATCCTGTCCCAATGCTTCCTTCTGGGGCTGCAGCCCAGCACATGGGACTGTATAGGAGGTAAGAGGCTGTGGGCTGGGCTGGGAGGTTGTGGGCTGGGCAGTAGTAGGGAGCGGAGCTGCAGCCCAGCAAACCTTACTGCACGCGGGATCACACAAGGAGATAAGGGACTGCAGGCTGGGAGGGGAGGCGTAGGCAATAGTGGGGAGGAGGGCTGCATCCCGGGTGTTGGAACTGCATGATATCTCTCCCTGCGCTCTCCAGGCTGTGCCCGGCTGGGAGACTGCACACAGGGAAGGGAGCGCTGGGACATGCTAAGCCTTCCACTTATTAGCAACTACTGGATAATAGCAACTTTGGCTGGCAGCCAAGGGGTTGCTAATAAGTGGAAGCTACTGTAGACAGAATTTACTTACGTTTTTATGTTTTCATCCTATTTGACATCTCAGTATTAATAAATTCTAATGGGATCTGTGATATAAAATTGTTTTGATAGTGTATTTGATATAAACAATGTTTTCAAAAAGATGTAGTCTGTAGTTAATAGGAGCTTAGTTTGTTAATTTTCTGAATTGGAGCTTTGTTCTGGTTGTTTAAATGTTTTTTAAAAAAACCCTAAGAATCACTTAGATTTACTGTTTGTATAGTTGAAGTGATATTCTAATTGACCATTAATAGAATATTGCATCAGATTAAAAATTGAAAAATTAAATTAAAAATCCCAGCTGAATCATACAGTACTCCCACACTTCATATATTTTTTGGATTCTTCTCTTGGAGACACCTTCAGTATGTTAAACCCAGGAGGCTAGTAGATTGAGACTCTGTAATTCTAGAGGATGTTGTTCTGAGTTTATGCCCCCCAATGCTGATGCCCTTCCTGCCTCAATCAGAAAATGAGGTATAGGCTGGGAACTAGTACATTTGAAAGTGCATTTTAAAAATTTTAAGAAAAATCAATTAAAAAATAACCCTCAACTGGGGCATTAGTATAGAAGACTTTTCTGTCAAGTGAGTTTTGGGTGAGAATTTTTCTTTAAATCCCTCATCTGTAAATATATTTCACCCTTACAACCAACCCTCCAAAGCAAGGAGACCCCGAGAAGCCTATATTCAAAGCCCGTTAACAGTTCTTAATTGGCTAGAAAGATTACTGTTGACCAACCCAAGATACCTGAGCTACTTCAGGCCAGGCAAAATGCCTCTAAAGTGTGTCCAGCCCTTGATTGTGCTGAGGACACTAGGGTGGAACTAGGACTGTATTGGAGTCCCCTCTTGTAGTACAGAGCACTAACTCTTCGCCAAAGATGAGAATCTTTGTTTGTTTGTAATTTGTGTATTTATTGAATAACAGTTAAAAGTATGCAGTTGTGTACAACTTGTGAAAAAGATAGTAATCCAGAAGTCACATGATATGCTTTCCTAAAACTCAAAACACCTGTTTCCTGTTACATCCCACAGAGTGATTATACCCAACTCTTATACAGCACTTTTCATCAGTAATTCTCAAAGTGCTTTACAAAGTAGGTCAGTATCATTAGCAGATAAAGATGTTATCAGAAACAACTTTTCTGAGGCTCAAGTCAGATGTCAGTAATTTTTCCTTTACAAAACTTATTTTTTTGTTTCGCAGTCCACATGGAGACCACAAGGCAAATGTGGGCTTGAATCTGAAGTTTAATAAGAAGAATGAAGAGGTCCCTGGCTATACTAAGAAGGTTAGAAATGAATGGATGTATTCTTCTGCCGTAGAGCAACTTCTTGCTGAGTATTTAGAAAGGTAAGAGTTGAATAATAACTTCATATTTCTGAAATTATTGTACTGAAATTGTAAATGGGTTTTATTCACTGTGCAAAAGTTTATTATTGATGACTCTGGGGCTGGAGGTAGGGTAACCCAAATCCTGGTTTAATGAGAAATAAGTGTATCAAATGAAGTATTTTGAGGTGTTTCTGATTTTTAGACTTAAAACGGACTATAATTTAGCATGAAATAGCAAAGGAACAAACTCAGCAACATTAAGAATGTCATGGAAGATTCTTAAAGCTAAGATTAAAGAAATTGAAATAAATGATATTTTCTTCATATTTTCAATGAACAATCTGTACCCAGTCATGGCTTTTTCTTTGCTGTGTAGACACACACTAATTTTCTTATATTTAGAAGTTACTTTGGAACACTTTCTATTTGAAGAGAAGCGATGGCTATAATTTGGGATCTGTGTTTCAAAATCAGATGGTGACAACTGTAATAAGACATTCTGAGTGTGGGAGGTGTCTAAATTATTTCATTTTGTTGTGTAGAATATTGACATAAACACATACTGCTCCAGTGTGCTGGAATTTGAAAACACCTCATATTATAATAGTTACGCTGCATAGGAAATCCAATTTTATTGTATGATCTATGTTACCTTCTGAAACCACTTTGAACTCAGTTTATATCCCACTGTAGTCTCTCCTGATTGATGAGGAATTAAAAACTGAAATGAAGGAGGCTAGTGTGTGGAAGTGATCCTGTGGAGGAGACAAATGAATTAAACTTTCATTTCTAGTCCAATGCTGTTGTCATTCAGCATGTAGTACACATGAAATCTCATGGGTTTATATTTACAGTGAAAGATGACTTAGTCATTATCTAGCCCCTTAGTAATTGCCAGAGGCTGACTACAGTTACCTAAAAATGACTGCATAAATGGAAAAAAATAAGCAGCCTAAAAAGCAAAAATGTTAAGCTATCATGTGGAGCTTTGGTGACACCCCAATTCATCCAAGTTCCTCTCCAGTAACTTGTCATTAGAATCCCTCAGCAACAGTCTGCCTCTGTAACTTAAGTTTACTTTATGGAGAGGGGGATGGAGCATGTGGGATCTTCCAATTTCTTCTTTATTTCTCTTTCTAAATGCTCCCATGTCATAGAGATCCAACCTTTTAACCAAAGAGGGCAGGACACAGGCCCTTCTGGAGCCCATCAGTACTGCTTCTGAGGTTGCATGATGGAGTTGGGTGGACTTAGAGAAAGGGAATGTGTGTTCTGAGTCCTAGCAAGAGATGATCTTGGACAGAACTCTGATTTTCCGTCTTTTGTCAGCATATTAAACTGCCTATTTGGCCAATAAAACTCTGTACATTTATGAAAAGCTACTGCACCCTGGATTCCAGATTATTTTGTTTCTATTAAGCACTTGTTTTTGACCTTGCAGTATGTGAAACTATATCCCTTTTATTATTAGGGTCCCTGAACTGTTTAGTTATATTGCCAAAAATAGTCAAGAAGATATATTCTATGAAGATGATATTTGGCCTGGCGAGGACGAGAATGGGTGAGCAATGTTTTTGCAGTTTGATTAAATAGTATTCTATCTGACAAGTTCCAGATATTGACCTTTGTACGTTCAAAAACTACTGAAGTCGCAAAGCAAAGAAGGGTACAATTATTTCAGTATTTTTGGAATCATCCAGTCCAAATACTAGACTATAAATTTTGCTGTAATAAAAATGTGCAGAAATTCTTCAAGTACTGAAATACAGTATCTTCAGGCAAGGAAAAAGGCCCAACTTGAAGATTAGTAGACAGGAAACTGGTGGCAAGAGGGATTTGACAGTACTGAAAATGGCTGCACCACATAATGATGGCCTTATTTAAATAACTTTGAAACCTGTTTTTTTTTCTTCAGGCCAGACTCATTATAGGATGATTTTGACAATTATCAGGATATTATATATCTTTTCTAGAGACATCTATTTATCACACCTATGCCTCATATTTGTACACTTTAGTTCTCCATGGTTTTTAATTTTTGCTTTTAAAATAATCTTCATTGGGTGTTTTTACTGATTTTTGTTTGAAAATCCAGATTTTCAGTCTGGAAGGTAGAATTTCTAGAGTTTGCATTTTAGTTTATACTTTTGAAGCATCGTTCTATCATGGTTAATTTTTTTGTCCCTATACTAAGCTCTCGGAGCACATAGCAGTGTTTGTTATGACTACATCCAGTTATAAGATGTGCCTACTACTGTAGTATCTGGTGACATCATAAATCCAGAAACTGGGTGTAGCCCACAATAATATGTAAACCCTCAACAATTATGATCAATATGGAATTTTTTTTATACAGTGCTGAGAGAGTTCAAGAAATTGTTGCCTGGCTAAAGGCGCATCCTGTCAGCGCTTTATCTCGTTCATCTTGTGACTTACAAATTCTGGATGCAGCTATTGTAGAGAAAATTGAAGAGGAATTAGAGAAGTGCAAGGTACTGAATTTTTATAGATTTGACTAGTGATGGACCAAAAAGCAGTTGTTCATATTGTCCAGGTACTTTATTCAGATTATAGAAAATGGTTTTTCAGTGGCATGGCAAATACTACTATTGGAAGAACTGTAAGCTACTAAATTGCATCATAAATTGTCATAGCAACTCAGAAAAGGGCATCAGCAATCTCTCTACTCTTTGGCTCTTTTCTGTCCAGCTAGTTAAACCAGATCTGCTCTGAGCTCCCCTGACTTTGAGTGATTTTGGGAAAAGAATCTGTGTCCAAAGAGGTCCTGGACTCCTCACAATCTCTTCCAAACACAAACCCAATCTTCCCTTCTGTTTCCCAAATAGTTTCCCTTTGATCTGCAAATAACTAGAAGGCAGTCTCCTCCAGCCTCACAGGTCTCTCTCATCAGATCCATTCAAGTAAAAGAGAAAATAAAACAAAAACAGACAAGGCAGTATTAAGTGTTAAATGGGTTATGAAGTCCTATGATGTGTAGCAAATCCCCATGAGACAAGTGGTTGATACTCTTCCAGATTGTGTAGAAGGCTCCAGAAGCAAAAGTGATATTAACTTTGGGTTTGTTTTGGGATTGGTTAAATAATTTAAGCCATGGTTTAGAAAGACTAACCTGACTTCTTAGATCCAGTTACTTTGAATCATGCCAAAATACTGTATTTATAAATACTTTAAAGTCTTGAGAACTGTATCTCCTTTAAGAACACCAGAAGAATGCCTGCAGTACATTTTCATGGAGCATATATATATTTTCTTCAGAAGTCCTACCGTATTCTGATCCTTGTTCTGCTTACTTGCTCAACACATTATATATATATAGATAGATCCTGTCTGTTTTCCCTTCACACTGATAGTGGGCATTTTTTATCAAAGACATTGCAAAACAATGGCATAATATTTCAGACTTCTTACTTAATAGTTTTTAAAATTCTTTTGTCTCTTTCCTTTAGCAAAGGAAGAGTAACAAGAAGGTGCGAGTGACGGTGAAACCCCATTTGCTGTATAGAGTAAGTCATTTTAGGGCTGTTTAATTTTATTATAAAAACTAACTTATGTAAAATAAATATAACCTGGACAAACTTCATGAACCTTCAAAAATTACTATAGGGCACTTGCCTGAGTTGGGACAGGATTAATTGAAGTGTCTCCTAGGAAATTAGTTTCAGTGTGGTGTTACTTAATAACAATGACTGCTGTATAAATGGGACTGAAATTCAGTTCTCGATTCTCATGTGGTTTAGTAGCATATGTCTTTTGCCTTCTTCTGATCCTACAACTTTCATTCCCTCCATAATTGTAATATATGCAGAAAGAATATTAAGTGCTTCAGAAATGCTGCCCTTTGCCTGTTTTGTTCTTTTCATGGCACCTGTATGCTCTAGGCCAGAGGTGGGCAAACTACGGCCTGCGGGCCACATGTGGCCCACGGGACCGTTCTGCCCAGCCCCTGAGCTCTTGGTCTGGGACCGTTCTGCCCAGTCCCTCCCCTGCTGTTCCCCCTCCCCCGCAGCCTCAGCTCACTGTGCTGCTGGTGCCATGCTCTGGGCGGCGGGGCTGCGAGCTCCTGGGGCAGTGCAGCTGCAGAGCCCGGCCTGACCTGGTGCTCTGTGCTGAACGGTGCGTGGCTGGCTTCAGCTGGACGGCACGGCTGCCTGTCCTTGTGCAGCTGCGCCGCCAGCCACAGGTGCTCCAGGCAGCTTGGTAAGAGGGCAGGGAGCAGGGGAGTGGGGTTGGATAGAGGGCAAGGGAGTTCGGGTGGTGGTCAGGGGCCGGGGGTGTGGATAGAGATCAGGGCAGTCAGAGGGCAGGGAACAAGGGGGTTGAATGGGGGCAGGGTTTCTGGGGGCGGTCAGGGAGAAGGGGTGGTTGGATGGGGCAGGGGTCCTGTGGGGGGGTAGTCAGGAAGGAGCAGGGAGGTTGGATGGGGCAGGGGCCGGGCCATGCCTGGCTGTTTGCAGAGGCACAGCCTCCCCTAACAGGCCCTCCATATAATTTCTGAAACCCGATGTGGCCCGCAGGCCAAAAAGTTTGCCCGCCCCTGCTCTCGGCTGCTTTGCTGGGTGTCTCACAAATGCTCCTGCTGGTGGCACAAGGAAAGCTGAACAATACTTCTGATTGTGCCTTCCCTCAACTCCATGGGCCCATTCAGTAGCACTTCATGAGTAGCACTGCAGCTTCCTAGTTAGCAATATTATTAATAAAAGGATGTTTTCTGAGCATTGTAACACCTCTACCTGGTTATTGTGAGAACAGTTCAAATTGTTTTCTCAGTGTACTGAAAACAATGAAATCATTTCAACTTCTTTAAGTTTTAAATCCGTGATTCATTTGTTGTTAAGTCAGAATAACTTATATCTTTATATTTTACTAGAATTAACATAGTCTTTTGGTTAATGTCAGCCTTTAGAACAACAGAATGGGGTTGTTCCAGACAGAGATGCAGAGTATCGACTGTTTGACCGTGTTGTCAATGTGAGGGAGAACTTTTCTGTTCCTGTTGGTCTTCGAGGTACCATTATAGGAGTTAAAGGAGGTAATATTTTCCTCATAATAATGATCATATGTTAGCTATAAGGTTGACATGAAAACAAACTGTTGTAAACTTTTATTCTTTTTCATTTAATTGTGAACAGTATTAATAAAGAGTCAGACTGGAGATGAGGCACAATTAAAAAATAGAAATTTGGTTTGTAATGTACCATGCGGTTGTCCCACTTACGGTGCCATCTGTG
The DNA here is from genome assembly GCF_965140285.1 of Lepidochelys kempii. Classification (NCBI taxonomy): domain Eukaryota; kingdom Metazoa; phylum Chordata; order Testudines; family Cheloniidae; genus Lepidochelys; species Lepidochelys kempii. The sequence goes on from NC_136388.1 coordinate 32,488,197, forward strand.
GGTTCTCAGGCTCAGTGTAACAGCAAGTGCAGAAGTCTATTCCACTCTATTGCTGCAAAATTTGGAGAGATGAGGGTGAGGATTGGAAGGTGGCCATTGGATTCAGGGTTTAAAGTCTCTGACCCCACCCCTGAGAAGAGACTTCATGGTTGTGGGGACCCTAAAGCTTGTTGCAGTGGGAGGTAAGGAAGAAGCTACTCTAGGATTATATTCAGATATGATAGTATTTGGATTCAGGATCTGAATATTGTCATCTTCCCCCATTAGAGCAGGATTAGTTGTTTGGTAACTTTCACGTGACCAAATGGTCAGTAATAGGGCTGTCAAGCGATTTAAAAAAGTAATTGCAATTAATCATGCAATTAATCACACTGTATAATAGAATACCATTTATTTAAATATTTTTGGGTATTTTCAAATATATTTATTTCAGTTACAATACAGAATACAAAGTGTGCAGTGCTCACTTTATATTTATTTTCGATTACAAGTATTTGCACTGTATAAAAACAAAAGAAATAGTATTTTTCAATTCACATAATACAAGTACTGTAGTGCAATCTCTTTATCATGAAAGTTGAACTTACAAATGTAGAATTACGTACAAAAAAAACTTCATTCAAAAATAAAACAATGTAAAATTTTAGAGCCTAGAAGTCCACTCAGTCCTACTTATTGTTCAGCCAATCGCTCAGAGAAACAAGTTTATTTACATTTGTAGAAGATAATGCTGCCCATTTCTTGTTTACAGTGTCACCTGAAAGTGAGAACAGGCATTCTCGTTGCACAGTTGTAGCCAGTGTTGCAAGATATTTATGTGCCAGATGTGCTAAAGATTCATCTGTCTCTTCATACTTCAACCACCATTCCAGGGGACATGCATCCATGCTGATGACGGGTTCTGTTCAATAACAGTCCGAAGCAGTGTGGACCGACACGTGTTTATTTTCATTATCTGAGTCAGATGCCACCAGCAGAAGGATGATTTTCTTTTTTGGTGGTTTGAGTTCTGTAGTTTCCTCATCAGAGTGTTTCTCTTTTAAGGCTTCTGAACGCATGCTCCACACCTCGTCCCTCTCACATTTTGGAAGGCACTTCAGGTTCTTAAATCTTGGGTCGAGTGCTGGAGCTATCTTTAGAAATTTCACAATGGTACCTTCTTTGCGTTTTGTGAAATCTGCAGTGAAAGTGTTCTTAAAATGAACAACAGGTGCTGGGTCATCATCCAAGACTGCTATAACATGAAATATATGGCAGAATGTGGGTAAAACAGAACAGGGGACATACAGTTCTCCCCCAAGGAGTTCAGTCACAAATTTAATTAACGCATTATTTTTTTAATGAGTGTCATCAGCATGGAAGCATGTCCTCTGGAATGGTGGCCGAAGCGTGAATGGGCCTACGAATGTTTAGCATATCTGGCACGTAAATACCTTGCAATGCTGGCTACAAAAGTGCCATGCAAATGCCTGTTTTCACTTTCTCGTGACATTGTAAAGAGGAATTGGGCAGCATTATCTCCCGTAAATGTAAACAAACTTGTTTGTCATAGCGACTGGCTGAACAAGAAGTAGGACTGAGTGAACTTGTAGGCTCTGAAGTTTGACATTGTTTTGTTTTTGAATACAGGTTTTTGTATGAAGTGAACTGAAAAATACAATTTTTTAAATAATTTTTACACTGCAAATATTTGTAATAAAAAATAATATACACTTTGATTTCAATTACAACATAGAATACTATATGAAAATGTAGAAAAACATCCAAAATATTTAATAAATTTAAATTGGTATTCTATTGTTTAACAGTGTGATTAAAACTGCGATTAATCACGATTCATTTTTTTAATCGTGATTATTTTTTTTTGAGTTAACTCACGATTCATTGCAATTAATCAACAGCCCTAGTCAGTAACATTGTTTGGTTTAGATGTCATATACTGTCATTTGAGCATGATGTTGGAATGCTCTCAAGAAAATGAGAGAGGTATGCATTTGGTTTTTGGTTTTTCTTGGGGGATGGGAGGAAGCGGCTTAGGAGGGTGGTTTCTCCGCTTTTCAGGAGCATGAGAAAGTTGTCTCCAGTTACATTTGATCCTCTACCCAATGAAGCTGAGGGGATTATTTAGGAACTGAGATTATTTTCTTGACTCTTCTCACATCTAATAAAGTCTTGTGGAGGAATAAAGATAAAATGATGGAACATATAAAATCTATTTGGAAACAAAAAAATTTGCCTCAGATAGAGTGGAGAATTTAGAGAGTGCTGTTTGTGAATAATATAGCTCCATTTGAATGCATAGTGCTATAAACTCCTAATGGCATGGACTGTTCTTCATGTGTGTTTTGTAATCTAAAATAAGTACACAAGTCTTCTGGTTTCTCAAGTATCCAGTCTAACTAGCTGAATGAGTGGAAGGGATTAGAGAAAGTGAAACAGGTTTGTCCAGCCTTTCCTAGATGTGTTTTGGCCCTGGTGTAACAAGTGAGGAAGAAAACTGACAGGATTTGTTTATACTCCAACGTTTCTGACAAAGTTATAGAAAACTTCAATTAAAAAAAGAATTTGAATTTCTAGAGAGGAAACTTTCTAGCAGTGTGAGAGAGTTCACTTAAAAATTCTCCAGTTAAGCAGCACATCCAGCTTAAAGCTCCTAGTAACATATCTAGGAGCTTGTCTACACAAGTTATTCCAGAATAAGGTAAAATGTGAATTTGAAGCAGAATAGCTATTCCAAAATAGCTCCATATCTGAACACTTTTAATTCTGGAATAACTCCATGTGTAGACAAGCCCTAAGCTCATTTATCAGTCACTTCATGTGTTAAGTAGCTCTACCCTTGAATGTGGAACTACTTAATCTTTGGCCTTCCTTAATAAAGGACAGGCAGTAAAGCCAATGAGAAGGAACACATACCAGAAAGTAGGGGAAGGCATATAGGAGGAGAGACATAATTGGAGAGAGAGACAGTAAAACAGAGGGACACAATAGTGGTGGTCCGAATGTTTTTACCATACTTAAGGTTCCACTAAATATTTACTCCTGAGGGCATTCTGCACCAAAAAATAAAAAAATCTGCAAATTATATTTGTCAAATAAATGTGGAAGCTCCAGCATGGCATTGAGGAGCACAGGCCACTGACTGCACAGAGGTGGGAGATCACTGTGCAGCTCCCTCACCGGGACACGGACTCGACTGTGAGGCTGCACCCAACCCTGACACAGCACAAGGACTGGGCCTGCCCCAGAATAACACCTCAGGGCCCTACTCCTCTGTGCCAGGTGCACCAGGTGTTGGCAGGTAGGCTCAGCAAGGCAGGATCCAAGTGTGGAGGGGCTCAGTATGGGGGGGTCCTGCTGTGGGTTGAGAGGATTCTGTGTGGGGCAATCTGGGCGTGGGCAGCTCAGATGGGGATCCGGGTGTGGGCGGGATCTGGATGCACAGGGGCTTGTTGTGTGGGTTCTGAGTGCAACAAGAATGGAACTCTGCAGGGGGGTCCAGGTGAAGGTGGTTGGAGCTCAATGGAGGGAGGGGAGTCTGGGTGTGGAGGGGATAGGACTCGGCAGGGGGGTCTGAGTGTGGGGAGCTCAGTGGGGGGGTCCAGATGCTGAGGGAATTGGGCTTAGTGGGGTGGGGCTCCAGGTGCAGCTGGTTGGGGCTCGGTAGGGTGGGGATCCGGGTGCGGGTGGCTTGTTGGGATGGTCCAGGGACAGGGGAAGTGGGGCTCATGGGGGGGGAGGGGGTTTGAGGCTCAGCGGGAAGGTCTGGGTATGAGGGGGTCTGTATGCACGGGGTTGGGCGGCTGTGGGAGCAGCTCCCCTGTACAGTGATCCCTCCCTGTGCAGCTAAGGAGTAGTGGGTACAGGAAGCAATGGGGTGGAGTTTGCAGAGCTTCATACAGCCAGAGGATAAATCTGGGGGTGGGTCTGACATGGCCCCGGGTGCCATGCAGGGGAAGAGCAAGTCCCGTCCTCCCCAGCCCAGCTGGGACTAGCAGCTGAGCCCAGCGCAGGGTAGGAGCCACCATCTGGGTCTTCCCCAGTCCCACGCCTTGCCCCACAGTGATTTACCTCTCTGCTGGCTGCCCTGGGCACCTGAAACATACTGCTGGGGAGGGTCGCATGACTGGTCTTGTGGCTTCCCTTTGCTTGTCCATCAGAAAGTCATCTTTCTGCGGGGAATAAAAGAAATCTGTGGGGGACATAAATTCTACACATGCAGAATTCCCCCAGGAGTAAATATTACTCACCATAAAGTAGAGCATGCATTCTCAATCTGTGGTTTCGATCTAGGCTTCTCTTCAGTGACATACTGTGTCACTTGCAACCATTCTTCCTCAGATACCAGAATCCCTATAAATCAGTGGTTTTCAACCTTTTTTTCATTTGCAGACCCTTAAAAAATTTCGCATGGAGGTGCAGACCGTTAGGACATTGATTCTCAAACTAGGGGCACCGCTTGTTCAGGGAAAGCCCCTGGCGGGCTGGGCCAGTTTGTTTACCTGCCACGTCCGCAGGTTTGGCCAATCGCAGCTCCCACTGGGCGCGGTTCGCCGCTCCAGGCCAATGGGGTCTGCGGGAAGGGCAGCCAGCACATCCCTCAGCCCATGCTGCTTCCCGCAGCCCCCATTGGCCTGGAGCGGCGAACCATGGCCGGTGGGAGCTGCGATCGGCTGAACCTGGGACGCGGCAAGTAAACAAACTGGCCCGGCCCACCAGGGGCTTTCCCTGGACAAGCAGCGCCCCTAGTTTGAGAACCACTGCCTTAGGAAATATAAGACAGTCTATGGACCACCAGGTTGAAAACAACTGCAATAAATCATTGGCACCTCTTTTGAGGGATCTGGATGAAAGGACTCACCTACTCAGGCAGTCACGACATGAAAAAGTTTGAGAAACAGTGGAGTAGATATCCCTCTAGTCTGGCATTTTAATAGTCACTTTCATTAAAGTTGTGTCTAACGGGATTTCAGATAAGCCAAACCTTAAAATATGCCCTTTTTCATCTGCAATGACTTCAGATTAATATAAATTATAAAACAGTATATTTATCCATTACTATACAAGTGATATCCTCTGCTGAGAGCCAGTTTCAAAACTGTTGGTCTCTGGTTGCCTGGATGTATGGATCCACCCACTGTCTCTCTTTCCAGATGGTTTTATATCCATAAAGCTTCTGTGCCATTGACCATGCCATCATTGTACAGAGAACAAACTACATATTCTGTGTTTTAAAAAAATGAGCAACAAAAATAAAATCAAGTAGGCCCAATATATAGGGTTAGCTATTAAAAGGAAAGAATGTGCTCTCTTTTTATCATTAAAAGGAATGATACAAGGAAAGTACAGTTGTGTGTTGGGAAAATAACCGACTATTAGGGACTGCTATCAAACTTATGACTCTAGATTACTGCTACTTATAGTTGCGTATAGTAGATTTACAGTTTATGTATATCCTAGAGGACAATCACACATAACCTTTTTTGAGGAGTTTCCAAATAACTGAATTAAGTTTTGTATCTGGGGCATAGGGTATTTAAGTGTCTCTCTAATAATAATTTAGTTTTATGTCGTCTTCATTAACACAATGTGCTATTAATGGTAGACAGGCATGTAGGCTACTTTCTTACAGTGCATGTCATTATTTTCTACAGCAAGCAGAGAAATGGATGTACTCTTTGAAGTGTTGTTCGATGAAGAATTCCCTGGAGGCCTAACAATAAGGTCTGTGTTTGTTCATACTGATTTTGTACCCTTGTGAGACTGAATTGAATTTAAATTACTAGCTTTTTGCTGATGTGTGAGAGTGTTTTTAAATACCTCATGAGAAATTTGACTAACTCCATTTAGAGGCAGTTTTGCTTCTGTAATGTATGTTTTTGGTGTTTTTGTCCCTCATTCTTTATGACTAGAGACTGTTTCATGAAAACAGAATCTGTGTCTCTGAAGAAGTGCTTATTACTCCTGATACTGACATCCCCAAGTGAAGTTCTTATCTTCTCCAAAGCAACCACCCTCATGCCACACGTAAAGGACTAGAGAACTATGCTATGCAGATGTGCTTGCAAATAGAGTGTTTTATAAAATGTGCTATTTGTTTCATAGATTCATAGATACTAAGGTCAGAAGGGACCATGTCCGACCTCCTGCACAACGCAGGCACAGAATCTCACCTACCCACTCCTGCAATAAACCTCTCACCTTTGTCTGAGCTATTGAAGTCCTCAAACCATGGTTTAACGACTTCAGGGAGCAGAGAATCCTCCAGCAAGTGACCCATGCTACAGAGGAAGGCGAAAAACTTCCAGGGCCTCTTCCAATCTGCCCTGGAGGAAAATTCCTTCCCGACCCCAAATATGTAGATCAGCTGAACCCTGAGCATATGGGCAAGATTCACCAGCCAGATATCCAGGAAAGAATTCTCTGTAGTAACTCAGATCCCACCCCATCTAACATCCCATCGGTCCTATTTACCATGAATATTTAAAGATCAATTAATTACCAAAATCATGTTATCCCATCATACCATCTCCTCCATAAACTTATCGAGTTTAATCTTGAAGCCAGATAGGTCTTGTTATCTGCATGTCTCTAATCACACTGGAAATAGATTAGATTTTGGTTTTATAATAGTGCCTTTCATGCTCAGGTTATAGTATCTGAAAACTACTTTACAAAACAGGAAGTGACTTTGATGCTGGTAGTGGGGCAAGTGTAGATGAAAACAGCAGTCATTATAACCAGTACCCTTTATATTCTGCAGCAACAGAATTCATCTATTTCACCCTGCCACAAAATTTTGCTGTAATCAAAGCTTTCAGATTTAAACAGAATGGACCAAGACAGAGGCTCCTCCTCACATGCTCAGGCAAGAGAGCGCTCCCCCAAGAAGGTGACTGAAAAGCAGGTTTCATCTTCCCCCCCCCCCTCAGGAATCCACCAAGAAACTGCATTCTCCAACTCGGCAGACCCCATCGGTACCCAACCATACCAAGCCTTCCACCTCCGAGGTAGTGGGACCATGCGGTACTGAGGTTACGCACCAGCAAAAGACCCTAAGTGGGCTAATTCAGACAAGGGCAGCAAAGGGAATGCAAAACCCTCTGCTTTGGTACCATTGGAGCCGACGAGGCATTCGGCGCTAAGCAGTTGACAGCACTGCAAGCTATGGTGCCTCCGCGGCACACACTGCACGTTCCTCAGCACTGCACCTCACACATCAGTACCACCACCAAAGCCTTCACAGGTACCGATACTCTTGGTACCACAGCAGTTCCTTTGACACAAGGATCTCCTGGTCTCTGCACCAGAAACTTCTCTTCCCAGTACCGACATCACTCTAGCATGCTCAGTACCAAGCCATCTTAGCGCATTGCCCAGATCTGCTCCTCTCTTTTCAAGTGATAAGGCCAATTAGGATGAAGGGGAAATCTATGCCGCCTATTACTCTTCGCCTCCTCATACATCTGCCAGACCATGTCCATCACAACAAAGAGATTATCATCTGGGATCTCAAACTCCGAGCTAGTATGGACATCCATGGGTGTCACGACCTATGACTTTCCCAGCACGGTGGCTTTACTGGGAATGGGCAGCATACCGAACACAACACCACAAGCCTCCCAGTCAACCCAGGGAGAGGTCAAGACATTCCCCTTCACCCTCTGTACCAGAACCCTCTGAACCTCCAGAAGAGGTGGCTGAGGAACTGGAGGAGGCTTCAGACCAGGAAGCTGCACCAGCAGCCAACTTTCCTCATTCTCTTCCCCGGATGAAACCATCATGCCTCTACCTCCCACCATGGGGGATGATTTTAAACAATTTCAGGAGCTCTTTAAGAGTGGCAGTGTAGCGGGGTGGTCACCCCACTCTGTGGCTCAGCTTTTCTGCCAAGTCACATTCAGTTACTCCAAAAGGGGGTTGAACTTTCAGATCCAAATGAAAATCCAAATAATTTTTCTGCTCCCTTAGGCTACTGAAGGCTACTGCTTCCACTTACAAAGCCTAATCTCAGGGCTTCCTCCCACAGGAAACTACTGTGCTCCCTGTGGGTCTCTTCCAGCTGTTGTAGACCCTAACTCAGCTCCCCCCTCACCCCCAGAAGCCTACTCTACCCCCTATGGGTTTCTCTCCACAGAAGAGTCCTACCTCCTCTGCAGTCTCTCCCTCGATCTTGTCCCCTTTCCATGCCCTTCCTGAGCTCCTAATTCCCTCTAAAATATTTTTCTCCTTCTGCAAGTAGCTCCAGACAGGCCTTTCCTTATGGCTAGTAGGGACAACTTCTTCCCCAGTCCTTCCTAACCCTGGATCCCCTCTGGTTCCCTGCAGCTCTCTTCTCTTTACCCTGGTATCAAGCATTCGGTCCCAGCTCTGCCAGCCCACTCCAGACTCTGACCCGCTATGGAGAGATCTCCTCTAGGTGGTTTCCTACTTTGAGGGAACAGGCAACCTTTTACAGAAGTCCTTGCTCCTGGGCTACCCTGTGATACCAGGTCACCCAACCCAATCACCAGCCCAAACCATCCTCTGGGAGGTGGGCTGATCCCAATTTCCCTTTAAGGGCTAGCTCATTCTGTTATGGATCCCAAATTCATATTTAGGTACTTAAATCAGAAGTCAGATTTTCAAATGCACTGAGTACCCAACAACTTCCATTTTAGGACACTTTTTTTAGGAAATTGTGTGATATAGAAGTTACTAGAAACCAGGACATTGATGTTTTGGTTTTGGCTCTGCTGCTGGCTTGAAGTGTGACCTTAGGCAAATCACTTAATATCTTTGTGTGTCAATTTATTGTTCTATAAAATGGTTATAACAATGGTGACCTCAAAAGCATGCTGTGATGATTAATATTTATAAAGTGCTTTGAACTCATTGCTTGAAAGCGGCTATGTAAGCTCAAAGAGTAATATTATGTATTATATTTAACTTGGCTAGTCACCAAAGGCAGGCAGGAGGGAACATTATATGGTTAACGTCATAGCCAAAGGACATTACTGCAGTTTTAATACTAGGTATGGTCCCAGGTCTTGTTATCAGTCTTGAATCTGTGGCCTTCTGGCCCAGAGGCAAAAGTACTATTAACTGAGACATATAAGCAGTGGACAATCAACAACATAATTACTTAAAACAATTGTTTAACTTGTTTTTCTCTTTTCTGTTTAGGTGCTCACCTGCTAGAGGTTATCGTCTGCCAACAAGTGCCTTAATTAACCTATCTCATGGTAGTCGGTCCGAAACAGGAAATCAGAAACTGACAGCCATAGTGAAACCACAACCAGCTGTGAATCATTACAACTCATGCTCATCTGATTCATCGTCTGTATGCTCACAAAAAGTACATCTAGGAGGTCTCAACCATTCTCCTCGTTCCCTTTTTGTTCCTACTCGAGTAAGATCTTTCTCTTTAGTTTATATACAGTCCTTTTCCCAAAGAAATGGAGTTAGTACTGTGGTTGGATCTTCATTGATACTGACAGAATTTTGTATTTTTCCTGGTTATGGTTAGACAGAGTTTAGTGACTCAGTAATATATGGAGGCTTTTACACTAATTCACTAAGGCACTAATTCAGATCTGTCCAAAATTCAAATGGCCCAAAACCTTGGTCCCTCTGACAGCAGTTTGATGGCCTTTGTGAAAGAAGTTGGTAGCTTCAGTCCAGTTACTAGTGGGCAAGTGTCTAAAGTAGCCTTTCTATTAGCAACCTTGGCAGAAAGACAACTATCTTCTTTTTTTCCCAACCCCCATCAATAGTGATTGTTCTTATGGATCAGGATTGTATCCCTGCTGAGAATAAACAGAAGACTTAATTTTCCTGTGTTATCTATTTTGTACCTTGGTGATAATTCAGTTCATTTTGGAAATATAATACACAAGAAAAATGGCATGAATAAGACTGAGTTGTCATAGGCTTAATTTAACTATTTTATCTTAATGAGCAGTTTCTTTAAAGAACAGTGAGACTTTGAGGGATGATTTCTTGTTTAAGAATTCTCTCATAATGTAAATCTGTGGAAGAAAAATCATTCTACAAAATAACTTAGAAACAATGAAACACCTCTGATCTACTTTTTTAAATCAATGATTTAGCAACTAAATGGAAGACAGCATTACAATCTCAGGGCTGAAAATCAGGGAAATTCCATTTTACTACAGAAAGGATCTTTTTTGGGAGGCAATCAGAAACAAAAAGTAAGTGTTATGATTTGTTTTCTTATTGGGTATTAAAAGTCCATATTCAGTTTATGTGCAGTGGGATTTAAACCTTTTGAAAACATTAGAGCAAATATCACTCTCAGTCAAACAGAAAGTTAAACTGGCTGTTGTTTAGCAAAGTATACTTGCCAAAAGGAAGTTATACACTATCCAGATCATCACAGAACAAAAAAATAATGGATTCAAATGAATATACAGTAAGAGTTAAGCTGTTGCTGTGAGTATGGCTGCATTTCCAGCTTGCTTGTTAGAGGCTAGTATTTGTAATGGCTCACTATTTATAATAGTGTCCTTTTGCCTTAGCTTTACAGATTTTTAGCACTGCCAGACTACCCTTGTCAAACACACGTGTTTTGTAATCCAGATTCAGACTGAGGCAGCCTTTAATGAATCTGTAAGGAAGTGAGTGTATTTAACCCATTTCAGTATGGATTGATTTAAAACAAGGCAATTTAAATCATTAATTAAATAACCAAGTGGAAAGCCTTGAATTAAATCTATTTTAATCAACTCTTCCATTTGTACTTCAGTTATTTTCTAAAGAAGGGTGCATTGTCATTGGTTGATATAACCATTAAAATGTTTTGATTTAAAACTAAATAGAGCATTTTTGCTAGATTTGGTACATCTTTGTGCTACACTACCTGTATTCATTTATTTAAGCAATAGCTTAATATTTTCAGATTCTTATTGTACATTTTAAGTAAGAAAATGGTGAAAGATATTTTGCTTATTTACTAGATAATTAACTTTTTGCTAATATTTGTGTCAAGATGGATTAGAATGGTAACTGGAATTTAATTAAACATGCAAAACAGCATATAAAATGTATTTTTATTAAACAAACCCTTGACTTTTTTGATCCATAAACTTCTCTTTTCGAAACATCCAACTAAGTGATTTATTAAACAGAGGGAGTAACTGTAGTCAGTGAATTAAACTGACTGTTTCAGGTCACCTGCGAAAATTTTCAAGTAAATTGAAGTGAAAGTGCCTGGAGCTTAGTTCCTACTCACCTAAGTCTCTTGAAAATGAGACAATCTCCTAAGTAACTTAGGCTGATCTATTGTGCCATATGTTTGAAGCTTGACCTCAAAAGTTAGAATTTTTCCCCTGATTCTTTCTTTATATAGAAAAGGAGCCTTTAACTCAGAGTTTTTGATAGAGGCTCATTGATTCAGCATATTTATTTTTATTTAAATGACTTAAGAGATTATAATAAGTTTAAGCCTTAACATATTTTATATTTAAATCAGATTTCATTTAAACAGGTTTATTTTTAAAAAGATAAACGTAGTATAATTTAAATGACAAAATTAAAAAAACCTGATTTAAATTTAAAAAAACCCCTTTTTTAAAAAATGTTTTCCAAAAAAATCATTTTTTTTTTTTTTTACACACCTTCCCATTCAGGCCATAAGATCCTCTTAATAATTGTTGTTTACATATTTGAGCCCCATTCCTACACAAATGCATGCATAACTTTACTCAAGTGAGTAGAGCTGTTGGATGAGGGTTTGCAAGATCAAGGCCTTAGCAATGAAACAGATACTGGCTTGGGAACATGCATGCCTTTGGAAGGAAACTTGAAATGCATTTTGTTACATTCTTTCATTTTAGAAAAATTTAGAGGTTACTGGTGAAGGGAAAACATCAAAACAAACTAATTCCATTAACATTTTAGGGAAACACTTAGGGAAAGTCATAGTATAAATATGGCCTAGTTTTCAAAAGTTACAAACACCTACAAATTCTTTTGAAGTCATTGGGACAATTGCTCAGCACTTTTGAAAGTCAAGCCTTAAGAATTTATTTGTATCTCTGTTGGAGCAAAAGTTGTATTTATAGGTTTTTAAAAAAAATATTTTGCCAGGCTCAGAATAAACAAGATGATGAATTTTGCAGCATTTGGCAATCACTGCAAGGGTCTGGGAAATCTCAGCATGTTCAACAAAATATGAATGAGAAGGTTAGTATATAACTGACATTATGAATAACATTTTCACTGAAGTTCCTTCTGTTTAGAGAGAAAATATTGGTTTGTGGGTATATGTTATGTATGGACAACGTAAAATATAGAGGCATTTCTTCATTTTCACTCAATTCATCACAAGAGTAAACATTTTTTGGCTAATATCAAAGATCAGACTAGCTAATTTTGTGTAGTATAAAACTTTATTGAAAATTGTTGAAAGAGGTGATGACTTGTTGTAAAGATTGTAAATGACTGTGTGTGTCTGTCTTCTGGTTAATATTAAATGTGTGAATATTTCAATTCCTAGGGTGCAATCCTACCTCAAGAAACAAAGCCAGAAACTGGCAACCAGTTGTACAAACCAGGCTTCAATGAGAGTACCCTTAAAGGCCAGCAAAGAAAACAGGAGCCATTTAAAAAGTGTAAGTACTATAATTAGAAATCTAGTTTTGAAAAAGGTGGCCTGTGTTTCTGATTGTTTATAGAAATATCTGCAGAGTTTCTTTGCTATCAACATTTTATAAACAAATGGTTTTATGAACACAATACTGTATATATTCTGGTCAAATCCTGGTCCCAGTGAGCCCAAATGGGCCAGGATTGGCTGTTTTTAAGCATATCTGACCTCTCTACAAATTGACCCTGCAGTCTTTAATCAAGCAATTGGCCCACATTATCAAACTTACAGAGGATGTTTTTGCATGTACAACCTTTGGAAGGAAAAGTAAACATGTTTACTAGACACGAGTAAAGCTACATAAGCATTATCACATAATTAAGGTTTGCTTCTTTTATCCTGTGAAGAAAAGTGCATAGGAACAATAAAGTCGGAATTAACAAATGTTTGAGACATAAACTCAAATTTAATTCTGATTTAATCTAATTGGGGACATATAATGGTTTCTGGAGTCAATTTGATTATTTTCATATATTTTACAAGCAGTAAAAAAGAATAAATGTTCCTTTGCGCAGCTGATACTGTGAACTAATTTATTTGTAGTTAAAGAAGATTCTAAAGTTCCAAGATATGAAAGTCAGACACACAAAATATCAAATAAACAGGTATATTTCCTCTTATATTGAGAACATGTATACCAATAATTATTTATTTGTTTTTATTACTATTTTCTAGTTTGTCATTTTACAAATTGTCTCCACTGAGCAGCTCAGTGAATTCTGCTGCCAGCTATCGAAAGGTTCTTGTATTTGTGGCTGTTTTTATCCTTTAGAAATTTTATATAACATTGTACCATTGTTCTTGGAGCCTTTACAGGCAGAAAATGAGAGATGATGCTTCTGTCAGACACGATACATATTATGACATGTCATTCCAAGACTGATGCTAGCAAGCATGTCAGAAGTTTTTTTAATCTCTTCCATTGTTTTAATTATTCTGCAGTTTTTCTGGCTTCAGATGTTTAAAGCTGATACTATAATTGCAAAACATAGATGTTATCATGGACACTGAATGCATCCGATGAAGTGAGCTGTAGCACACGAAAGCTTATGCTCAAATAAATTTGTTAGGCTCTAAGGTGCCACAAGTGCTCCTTTTTTATTCCATTAGGGTGTAGTCCATTCAGATACAAGAATGACAGCTTGTGAAATACTATTTGCAGATTATTTTCAGCTGATCTACATTTTAACTGTGAGGTGTTAGTGTGTAATAATCAACATTGCAATTTCTTTCAGAATTTTGCAGGAGCAAATAAATATAATGTTAAGCTTTTGAAGAGGAATGAAAGTCCAAGTGTGCCTGTAATTCAGAAGGCTTCTGTTGATGGGTCCTGTATAGCTGGGAAGGCAAGAGTTGGCTTGTTAAATGTGAGTATGCTTCTGACTAGTTTGGCCCTTTAATGCTTAGATACTTTCAACCTGGAAGTCACTCTGTGCCCACAGTCCCCATTGACTTGAATGGAGTTCCACATATAGAGAGCTGTATTAGGATCAGACGATGACAAAACTAAATAGCCTGAAGTAGACTTAATGTTTCTTTAAACCAGTTATTTCTGGTCATGGTATTTATTATTTTAAGTACAAAGTTTTACATTAATTTTTTAGTATCTTCTTACCTCTATTCCTTAGAAGGACTCTGAACTTGAAAACCTTCTAGCATCCTTGAAAATCTCCAAAGAAAATGAAGTGCAATCATCTTATCCCAAGGAAGAAAGAGTCACCAATGAAGAACATCTGTCTCCACAGTCTTTTGCTATGGTTTGTGTATTGTGAGAGCCATTGGGTGACAATTTAGCATTTGCTTTCTTAGCTTCTTATACTTCTGTTTACAAACAAATCTACATATTACTTTATTAAACATAATTATATTTAATTAACTTTTCTTAAAGCAAATAACGTATACAGTTAATAGTAAAATATTACTTTTCAGGGAAATAAAAAGTTGCAATTTTTGTTACCATTGTGCAGGATTTTTAATTCTCTTTGAATAGTGCAATCTAAATTTAATTGGATTGTTGAATATTTTCTTCTTTTCTAAAGAAGGGAACACAGATGCTCAAAGAAATTTTGAAGATTGATGGCTCTGACATAGAAAGCAAGAATGAAATGAAGCCACTGATTAATGAAGTTCCTGCTACCTCCGATAGGCAGGAATCCCATGGGGCTGCCATGCAGCATAGACAAACAAAAAAAATGGGTATGTACAGATACCAGCTAATCCTCAGCAAAATAGTTAAAGAGCCTTATGTTAACTTATCTCTACAATTAGTAAAAAGATTGCTATTGATACTTGTTTTCAGGATCAAACAGTAGAATTTTCCATATTTTCTATCCCCTTTTTACTATTCAGCCCTGGAAATCCCTATACTACCTAAGTAAACTCTTGAATGTGTAGCATTAAAGTCAGACATTCTGAAAATACCAGGAACGTATTCAAATATACTTGCTTCTGTGTTGGTGTTTTAGAATTGTCTTTTTATTCTATATATTTGCCTGATACTATTTTTTTCTTGTTTTCTTTTTTATAGCTGCTTACATGAACAAGCCTCATAGTGTAGGAGGCCCTCATAATGCTCAGGTTTTGGAAACTGGAGGTCACCCTCTCCTTGGCCCACAGTCTGCGTTGTCTACCCCAGTATCTGAACTCTCTCGTATTTGTTCCCTGGTTGGAATGCCACAACCAGATTTCTCCTTCCTCAGAACACCACAGGTATGGTTTGTTTTATAGGTATAACTACAGGCTGGTAGAGTAAGCTGCATGCATGTAAATCATGCCCTTTGCTATGAATTTGCACTAATAATTAAAATCCCAGTGTAGATGAGACTTTGATGCCTCTTGTTTGGTTTGATTCGTTTCCAAAAGAAAATTCTGAACTTAAAACTATTGTATTAATTCATGTTAATCTGTCTCAAATTTTAACTCTTCTGTTTGCTTGCATACAGTGATGACAAAAAAACTTTCATGAAAAAAATCTATTTTATGTTATTTTCATAGACCATGACAGTTTGTCAAGTAAAATTATCCAATGGCTTATTAGTACATGGACCTCAGTGTCACTCTGAAAATGAAGCCAAGGAGAGAGCTGCATTTTTTGCATTACAACGATTGGTGAGAACAATATATTGTATAACACCTTGTATCTTTTTCTTGTTTTATTGAGCCTGTTATAATAAATTATTCTCTCTTAACTAGAGCTCTTTAGGAGTGAACTTTTCTTTGCCGCCACCTCCATCAATGTTTCCAAATCATCAGTCCGTGGGAGCTCCTGTACCACCTGGATCCATTCCTCCAGTCTTCACCCAACCCACTGGTAAGTAATAACACACTTTTTTCAAATAATGAAAACTTGACTGTAATTCTAATAGGATTTTGTGAAGATGGGTGACTTCCAGAGAACACCATTTTAGGCCCTGCTGTATGTAGATGTACCTCTGAGCCTCCTTGAAAATGGAAATTTGTGAACCTCCTCTCATGGACACATGAATTAAGAACAAAGAATTCCACACCTTCCATTTGTTCAGTCGCTCTTCTCAGGACATGTGTCAATGTGCTATCTATTGGTTTTTCTCCTGAATACAATAGGAAGCAGACTAGAACTGTTGGTCCTGGTCAGTAGGAAGGAAGACACATCTACTTCTAGGACCTGCCAGAAAGCTCTGCTTTTGTGACTTCCTCTCCATATCATCTCAACTAGTATTTTTCTAGTATTTTCTCCTATAGCTAACAATCATCTTTGAATTGGCAAATCAAGGCACCCTTTGTCATAATTTTTGGAACCAGCTCTAGAGTCTTTTCAGTACTTCCCTGAGACACTATGTAGGAAGGCTGCCACGCTCTGCCAAGCAGTGTCGTGATGTAACAACCCAAGAAAGCCTGCTGAAAATTCCCATGATACCATTAATACTCTGCTATTTTTGTAGAATGCAAGAAGGGTTGTGACAGTGGTGACCAGCAATTAGGCACTTAGCAATAGGGTAGGATTCGAGGTCCCC
The DNA here is from genome assembly GCF_965140285.1 of Lepidochelys kempii. NCBI lineage: Eukaryota > Metazoa > Chordata > Testudines > Cheloniidae > Lepidochelys > Lepidochelys kempii. The sequence continues at coordinate 32,504,838 of NC_136388.1, forward strand.
AAGCAGGCACTGCTCCCCCACTTCTCCTCAGTCTTTGCATTGTTGACTGGTTTCAGAGAGAGTGCATTCTGCCCTTCTCAGTTGTAAAACAGGGCCTTTGTGGTGAAAGAAGCAAAGTGAAAAAATATCCTGGAGATACTCCGCGTTTGGAGAACTCCCCACCCTCCTAAAAGGAAGTAATAGAAACTAAACGTTATTTCTTGTTTTTTACAGCCAATATGATGCCTCCATCATCTCACATGTTTGGTCCAGTGCCATGGAGAGCTCCAGTACCTATTCATGGCAAACCTTACTATCCCGGTTCATATCATGGTAATATGCCTCTTGCAGGAACTATACCAGTTGGTACTCACAACCAGTTTATTCCTCTACAGGTAAGTATGACAGGAATTGTCTTGAGATCATATTTTTGTAAAAGATGTTAAAAGTATTTATATACAAGCTGAAAGCCCATGCTGCCACACGGATGTAACTTGTAAAGTCAAGTGTATACATAAGTCGAAAATGGCCAAGAACTTAAAAACTGGTCTGTATCAGACCCTGAATGCCAGTAATGTTTCAATGTGGTGATATTCTGAACAAAGAGAGCTCTCAACCATGCTTGTAGCTGTTTCCATCTCTTTCCACTGATTCCACAGATATTCTAGGCTTCAGGGTGACAATCCTGTAATCTTATTTTTAGAGATATAATGGCTGCAAAGACAGTCCTGTGGATACATTGTTTAGTTTTAGAAAATTATTAAACTGCTCTATGTGCATTTTTATAGTGGTAAATTTTTTTCAGTTTTGTGAGAGGACATTCTTTTAAATAATATTTATTTGATTTAAAGGTAACTAAAAAAAGGGCTGCTAGCAAGAAAAATTCCGAGTTCAAAGAATTCCAGAGCTCCCTTCAAGCTGTACCACTAAAGAATGAACAGCTAATGTATTCTGACACCAACAAGCCCATTCAACAAGATACTTCAACTACTTTAAAATCTCCTCAAGCTGTTCAGTCTACTGCTTGTTTTCAAGACAACATAGCTACTCCAGACGTTCCTCATAACAAATCAACACCAAACATTTCTAGCAAACGAAAGCCAAGAAAACTGGCTGTCAATTTTGGTGCACCAAAATCTTCAGAATAAATACTGTAGCTAGACTGATTTTATCTTTCCTCTTCCCCCAGTGTTCTTCATATATATAATTTATGATTTTTAAGGACAGATATATATATCCTTAAAAAAATCATAATGCTATTTAGAAAAATCAACCATTTTAAGTATGATTTTATTTTTCCCCTTACCCCCGTGTTTATATATTATATCTATCTCTCCTTTAAAAAATCATAAAGCATTATTTTAAAAAAATAAGTATAATAAAGAGTGAAAGACTTTCAGTTGGTAGGCTTTTTCAGGCTGTTGATAAATACATATAAAAATTATGTTAAAATTTGATTAAAGATCTTGACTTAAACTGATAAAAGCCAGAAAATCCTGAATTAAGGTCACCACACAATCCATTGGTGCCTAGGTCTCTGAACAGTGGCTTACATACTATAGCGGGTGAGCAGCAATAATATTAGAGTGGGAATCCTAATTCAGAATTGCCTTGCTTTTGGGGTGGGATATGGGACAGTAATAAGTCAGGCACTGAACATTGCTTAACACGATCTTTTGTATTTTAACTCCTTTTTCATGGTAATGTAATAAAATAGAGAAGGCTTTTATTTACCTGTAAATTTCATATGACAGAGAACAAAAATAAATTAATGGAAGACAACTGGCTTATATAAGCAAATGCAAACTGACTTGCAAATGAAGTTCTCAGTTCAAATTATATTAATAAAGTTGCTAGTTGGGATTCATTTTAAAATCTGACTCCACTTTACCAACGTAGACCTCCACTACACATCCACATGCACGTCTTCATGGACTCCAAAAACCACAAAAATCCTGAATTTTTCTAAATTATAAAATGAGTAGAACGCAAAGGTATTTGTATATATAGCATGATAATCAAACTCATGCTTACCCTTTGAGCCAATTTCTCCCACCTGCAGTTTTCACCATACAGTGAACTTTGTAATCTGACAGGTTCTCTTTTCTAAATTATTATTTTTTTGGTAGTTAGCTGGCTTTTAATAGATATTTTAATTTCATGGTAATATATGGTGGCAGAGGACACACTAAATTGTCATCCTTGAGTTAGAGTTCTAAGCTTATTCCCTAATAACATCCAGACAAAAAATTCTCAATTTACCTTTTTGGAGGGAATTATCACTTTAACTAGTAATATCTTAATTCTTTATGTATCTTGTCTATCTAAAAGAAAGAAAAAACTGAAAGGGCCCTGTACTACCTTATGATCCACGCATCCATGCAATTCTTATTCTTCATAAATGAAAAGTCTATGGATCCAAAGCAAAACTTGGTCTGATGTCTCGTCTCATTTGGTGCACTCTGCAGATGTTGGCTGAGTCTGCACCACCATTTTTACCTTATTCTTGTCTGTCCTGGTGAAAATACTTTACCTCCAAACCGTAGAAGGATTAGTGATATGTCAGACTTTAATCAGTGATTCAATACATTGTCTCTAAGCAGACTTCATGCAGGACATGCAAGTTTGCAGAATTTTCTTCGGTTTCTTGTCTTGCTATTTTGCCAAGGTAACATAGCTTCACTTTCCTATAGTAGTGTCCAATTTCATCTCACAGAGTTTCTCTTCCTAAGGTTTTTGATTCATTTTCCCAAAACTGTTTTTGTCTCCTCTCTGCTGTCATGCCTTCCAGGGGGTCTTTGATAGCTATTGCTACTTCTATCCTTCCCATAGACAGTGTATTCTCTCAGAAATTTTATTTGGTATTTTTTGGCCGGATACTTGTCTTCTAGGCCTCTGATATGCCAGTCCTTTTAAGTAGTCTGTACATAATCATAAAACTCTTCTGGTTAATCTGGATTGACTGTCCCACAGAGATGACAGATTCTGTATGTGGATCCAGTGTATTTAAACTCTGATTCCAGAAATCATGTAATTTCAGGATTATTTTTATGTTGTGCCTTGTTACTCATTCAAAATCCCTACACATCTCCAAGCTAGAATAGCAAGCTGCAGGTCTTTACACTGATTAACTTTTGTACAACTTTTTTAAAGAAGATAGTGAGTCTCTCAATAGCATCTTGCTCCTACTTAGTCTCAAAGGTTCATCTATATTCTGTTGTGTTGTGTGCTTTTCCTTAAATCTGATGCTTTCCAATGTGAGTTCCTTCTTCACAATGTGAATTTTAAGATCTTTAATTATTAAATTAATTGAAACAATTTCTTGTTTAAATTAACTTAGATTTATAGGGTTCAAAATCCTGTTTCTCAGAGGCAACATCTATCAAAATATATTAACTCCTGTATTTTTTGAGCTTTGCCTTTCAGAGGGTCTTAAGGTACATTCCACTAAGAAAAAGTTGACCTTCACAATGTATCTGTATCTCATCAACAACATTAGGGATGATATTGGCATGATACTGACATAAATATTTTTAAAATGTTGCTTCTCCTAACTAAATTTCCATACCCTGAGTTCCCAGTCTCTTGTACTATTATTTGATCTCCAGTGTGGGATCGTTTGAGAAGCGCCCATTATGGAGAAAACTGGATTACGTTCTGCTAGCACACCTTCAAACCTTCCAAAGAGATTTTCATCTCCATAAAACCTTGTTTTTCAGTGTTATCCCCAAGATTACATGGCTAGTAGATGCTGGGTGCAGGTACTAGAGTCTCTGCTGAAATACTGAATTACATAGTTTATAGTGTCCTCTTGTATCTAGATAGCCAGATATGCAAATATGTAAAGAATGATTTGTGAAGGAGACTATGCCAATACAAGTATAAATAAACCATTTTTTCCCTCATGAAATGGTTACTTTCAAAGCAGGAGCTGAATTTTTCCCCAGTGCCACTGAAACTGCCATACTAAATTTCTATACATAAGTTAAATATTTGATTCTATATCTGCTGTGTACTGTATTAGTCCCTATTTCCTAGTTACCCGTACTGTCCATTTTATCTGTATTTATGGGTTCTGTAATGTCCACTACCTGGTGCCCAATCAACTTATTTTAGCTTTCACATGTTCTCTTACATGTGATGTGTACATTGACCTATGCCATATCATCTATTATTTCAGCTCTTTTGTTTTTATATTCTATGTCAACTCTGTAATTATGTTTAATTCATACAGGTATAACTTTAAACATTCATTTTTCTCATAGATATAAAGTATTTTGTAAGTACTGGAATTTTTCATTAGATCTTATACAGAGCAGTATTTTATTAAAAATCCAGAAGGGAAGACTTTTATGTGTGCATTTTTGTAGTTTGATTTTTTTAAAATAACTTTTCATTGTTTATCTGCCAAGTGAAATGTTTTCAATTTGCATATGAATGGATATGGAATGTATTTTTTTGTCCTGTTTAGTGTTGTGCATCTGCAGATTTCTAGTATGTAGTTGCATAAAGGACTGTGCAAACATATTTTAAAATATGAACATAAGATACACTGAAGGATAAAAATTATTCATAAGAGTTAAATGCTATACAGAATTTTAATTCAACAGAATAATTTTATAAACCTGTTTGTTGTCTGCGTCTGCTTGGATTAAATATTGAAACTAGAAACATGATTTATCTTAAGTGTTTTATATTCAAGTGCCTGTTATCTGGGAACAACCTTACCTTGCCCTTAATCCAAAGTTTCAGAATTGGGTTAAACTTGTTAAAAACCCAGTTGTTCTGATTCCAAAGAGCAGCAAGCTTCCATTTTACTGGAGTGGTTGCTTGATGTCTCATCACCAGTCATTCAGGAGACCAAAAGCATGAATTTTCAATGATTGCCAGTCAGTTACAAATGAAACACCTTCAACTGGCTATTGAGGATCTGCTAACGTTGCTTGAGCTTCTGCTGCTAGTTAAGAGCAACGGTCAGAAGATAACACTTGATTCTGTAATGGGAGAGCATAGTGCTAGGATCCCCACATGAGCAGCTGTAACCTGTAAAGCCTAGAGGTGACTGAAGGGCCATGAGGATCCCAACAGTCAAGAATGATAAGTTAAAAATTTTTTTCCAAGGAGTACAGTATATGATCTCTTGACATGAAGACATCTGGAAAAGTAGTATCAGTGACATGACATTCTGGTAAGAAGCCATTTCCCATACTCAGACCAGAGAGTTCTGGAGATGTTTTCCAGTCAGAGCAATCTAATAATATTCCCCCTGTCAGGCAAATAATATTCTGTCAGGCAAACCCTTGAACAAAGTAGAATGACAGAACGTGTACTGAAGATACAAATTGAGATGCATGTAAACTCCTTAAAGAAAGAAAATATAGTTTTGTTATTTGAATAAGTAACAAGTTGCTACATAAAATGATCAGTGTCACAAACCTCAACATTTTAAAACTTATTTTAAACTTTAAAAGCCTTAAAAGGCAATTGCATTATTTTCTTCCATTGTTATTTGGAGAGGGAAGGGGGAGAATCCTCTCCTTTGAGTGCTTGCCAATATGTATTTCATTCATAGTACATGTGCCCCAGGCGTCAAGTTTGAATTCTTTTAGCCAGCAGTGTCCATTGGAGCTGCGCCTCTGTCGTGGTGTCCCAACCCAAGGGCATAAAGGTGTGGAGTGGGCCCAACTATTCCAAAGTTCTTTTTTGCTGCTTATGAATGCAAGTAGATCAGGAGGTGGCAGCACGCTGCTTCTCATGAATCTGCAACCCTAGGCAGCTGCTGAAAAATCTGCCCTCACTTAGGCGCCTGCCTAGTTCATCTATAGCTAAAGCAGCCCCCATCCAGAAGGGACTTCTTGGGAGTCACCAAGAATGAACAGTTGTAAAGTAACTATATTAATGTTGGAAGGGAAATAGTGTGAAGTGTGCTTTAATTGGGGTTATCATATCTCTGTGAGAGATGTGTTCTGTATCTTAAAAAATAGACACACTAAAGGACACTAAGGAAGGAGTGATTAAGGGGAAAGGGGGATGGAAGAGAATGGAGATGGGAAGTAGAGGAGCATTTAGGGGTTCTGTGTAAATCCTCTCTTTGTAACTCAAATGATCCGATGATAATCCAGAGGTGGGCAAACTAGAGCTCATGGGACCATCCTGCCCAACCCCTGAGCTCCTGCCCTGGGAGGCTAGCCCCTGGTCTTCCCTGTTGTCGTCTCCCTGTGGCTACGCCGCTGCACAGGCGGTGCTCTGGGCAGTGGGGCTGTGCGCTCATGCAGGGCAGCGCCGCAGAGTGTCTGGCTCCGGCACGGCTCCCAGACATGCTGCTCTGAGCAGCATGGTAAGGGGTCTGGGACCAGGGGGTTGGATAAGGGGCAGGGGCTCCTGGGGGGCAGTCAGGGAGCAGAGGGCAGTTGGATAGGGGATGAGGTCCCCGGGGGGCAGTTAGGGGCAGGGGGTTCCGGGAAGGGGTGGGCAGGGGACGGGAAACAGGGAGCAGTTGGATAGGGCAGAGGTTCTGGGGGTGGGGGTTAAATAGAGGGTGGAGTCCTGGGGGGTGGTTAAGGGACAAGGAGCAGGGGGAGGGTTCTGACAGGCGTGGGAAGTGGGAGAGGGCGGAGGCCAGGCTGTTTGGGGAGGCACAGCCTTCCCTACCTGGCCCTCCATACAGTTTCGCACCCCAATGTGGCCTTCGGGCCAAAAATTTTGCGCCCCCCCCCCCCCCCGGTAATCTATCCCTAAGGGTGAAGATTACCATAAATGGAAAACATAGCTTTTTTGGATTACAAGTGAAATAGTCCGAGTGTTCATGGGGAAAGTACGGGACCTGGGGGTTCAGCAAAGCGCAGTTGTTTGAGGTCTGATTTATATGCTATTCTAGTATTTTATTTTTGGATTTAAAGAAAAGGGAATGCAGGAGGGGTAGAGGGAAATTATTACAAGAAATACAAAAGTTTACAGACAAAAACTAAGCCATATTTAGGTACGCAAATGCAGCATAACTAGAAACAAGAGAGACATGGCCACACAAGGCTTCATGCCATCAAACAGCTAAAGAATGAGAGTTTCAAGATTTTAAGTAAAGTGAAATAGTTATCAATGGTTCTTCCTTTTAAAGTAACATATTTGAATGTCAAAGGGCTAAATAATGACACTAAAAAGAAAAAAAAGACCTGGCAGAACTTAAAAACAAAAACACAAAACACTCTCAGATTATTTTATTTCAAGAAACTCATTTTCTCAGGAGGGGCCAATTATTACGATGAAAGGTAATTAATTGGTTTTCAGCAGCCTTTCTTTTTGCTTCAGCCAAAGAAAAGGAAAGAGGAGTGGGCATAATATTTTTTAAACTTGAACTTTTTCAGATTAAAGATCAATTTAAGGATAAGGAGGGATGTTTTGTCTTATTAATAACCCAGCAATTGTGCTTCAACAACAGTAGGCTCAGTGTATGTTCCCAATCAAAAGCAAAAAAAATGTTAATGACTCTCAAAAAAAACTGCAACACTTTGGAGAAGGGGAAGTTATAGCTGGAGGAGACTTCACTTGCACACCAATTCCTCACAAGGGCAGATCTGACTTTAAAAAAAAAAAAAAAGACGAGGCTATAAGAAGCAGGTGCAGCATTAACTTCTCTGTGCCAACAATTCAGTCTCTCAGCTGGAGAGAATTGCACCTAGGGAAAAGAGCTCACACATTTTATTCACACCTTCCTCAGTTATATACTAGAATAGATTTTATTTTAGTCTCTGAATCCTTAATGAACCAGACAAGAGCTGCAGATCATTCATGCACCAAGCGGAATAGTCTTTGATAGCTGGGATGGATCCCAAAAATCACTTTTTTGGAAAATGAACTGCCTGCTTCTCCAAGACAAAGATCAGGTTGCAGCAATGAGAGAGGACGTTGTTCGGTACTTAAAAATAAATTCATGGATTCCTAGACCAATCAGGACCATTGTGATCATTTCATCTGACATCCTGTATAACACAGGCCATAGAACTTCCCCAAAATAATTCCGAGAGCACATATTTTAAAAAGCATCCAATCTGGATTAAGAAATTATCAATGATGGCAAATTCACCATGACTCTTGGTAAATTATTCCAATGATTAATTACTCTTAAAAATTTACATTTTATTTCCAGTCTGAATATGTCTAGCTTCAACTTCCAGCTATTGGATCATGTTATACCTTTCTCTGCTGGACTGAAGAGCCCATTATTAAATATTTATTCCCCATGTAAATACTTACAGACTGTAAACAAGTCACCCCTTAACCTTCTTGTTAAGCTAAATACATTGAGCTCCTTGAGTCTATCACTGTAAGTCAGTGGTCCCCAAACTGTGGGGCATATCCCCCTTGGGGATGTGGAGGAACATTCAGGGGGGCGCAGCCGCAGCAGGGCCCGGGCCAGCCCCCAAGGTAGGCGGGGAGGGAGTACCACGTAGGCTCTGGCCACAACCCTGCCCCCAGCTGAGCCCTGGCTTCGGCTCCAAGCAGCAGAACTGGCCCCAGCTCCTGGAGGCGCACAAACAGATTACATTACAGGTAAGTGGGAGCATGACATAAAAAGTTTGGGGACCACAGCTATAAGGCATGTTCTTTAATCATTCTCACAGCTCTTCTCTGAACCATCTCCAATTTATCAACATCCTTCTTGAATTGTGGGCACTACAACTGGACATAGTATTCCAGCAGCAGTTGCACCAGGGCCAAATACAGAGGTAAAAGAACCTGTCTACTCCTACTTGAGATTTCCATTTATTCATCACAGGATCGCATTAGCTCTTTTGGCCACATCATCACACCGGAAGTTTATGTTAAGCTGATTACCTGCCACCACTTCACATCTTTTTTCAAGTAACTGCTTCCCACGAGTGTCCCCCATCGTGTGAGTATGGCCTACACTCTTTGTTCTTAGATGCATGCATTCACATTTAGCTGCATTAAAATGCATATTGTTTGCTTGTGCCCAGCTTCTCAAGCAATCCAGATCACTCTAAATCAGTGACCCGTCCTCTTCATTATTTACCACTCCCCCAAGTTTTGTATCAACTCCAAAATTTTTCTGTGATGATTTTGTTGTCTTCTAGGTGATTGATAAAAATGTTAAATAGTGTAGGACCAAGAACCCATTCCTGTAGGACTCCACTGGAAACACATCCACTCAATGATGATTCCCCATTACTATTACATTTTGAGAACTATCAGTCAGTTTTTAATCCTTTTAATGTGTGCCATGTTCATTTTATATTCTAATTGTTTAATCAAAATGTGAGCTACCAAGTCGAATGCTGTACGGAAGTCTAAGTATATTACATCAACACCATTACCTTTATCAACCAAATTTGTAATCTCTATTAAAAAAAAAATCAGGTCATTTTGACAGGATCTATTTTCCATAAACCCATGTTGATTTGCATTAATTACATTGCCCTCTTTATTAGTTTAGTTCCTTTAGTTCTTTATTAGTTGAGTCCTTTATCATTCACCCCATTGTCTGGCCTGGGATCAAAATCAAGCCGACAGGCCTATAATTACCGATGTTATCTCTTTTACCCTTTTTAAAATTGGCACAACACTAGCTTTCTTCCTGTCTTCTGAAACTTCCCTAATGCTCCAAGACTTGTGGAAAATCAGCATTAATTGTACAGCATTAATGTAGCAGCTCTTTTAAAACTCTTGGATACAAGTTATCTGGAGTTGCTGATTTAAAAATGTCTAACTTTAGTAGCCCTCCAGAGATACCAGTGGAATTAAAGAGTGTAATCACCATGTGATGAGACTATATCATTGGGGTTTGGGTTTTTTGCCAATTACAGAACAGAAATGTTTATTTAACACTTCTGCCTTTTCTGCATTATTATTGATAATTCTACCATTTCCATGGTAGACTGGAAGCTGTGAACAGAGGAGACGCAAAGAGAGGGAGTTTGCCTGGGAACTGTCTGAGAGAAGCTACGATGAGTGCTGCTGCACTGGGGTGGGGCTATGTTGTGAGCTGGTGGGGTGAATATCCGAGTGTCTGTCTGCTGTGACCATTTGTTTGACTGGTGCTAGTTGCAGAGACGGTGTGACAGTTTGTTTGTTTGAAAAGTGTGACTGTTTGACGGTGTGGTTGTTTGTTTGGAAAGTGTGAATTGGGAGTGCTTTGTTCCAGGTGGACCTTGAATGGTTGAGCCAGGGCAACTGCTTCGAGCCAGCAGCCTTATAAAAAAGCAGCCAGTTGCGAACCGAGTGAGCTGCGAATAGAGGAGAAGCAAACAGGGAGTTTGCCTGGGTGGCACTTCCCACAGAGTTTTTGTCTTTCAGGCTTCTGTGAGCACTAAATACATCATCTGAAGAGGCTCTTAGAATGAAGAAAGTATGGATAGTGAGTGATCGATCAGCTGTTGTGACCTGCACAGGATGTGCCATGTTTGTCTTTCTCCCAGAGGATAGAAGCAACTTTGTACGAAATGCAAGCTGGTCTCCATATTGGAAGAGAAGGTTAAAGGACTAGAAACCCAAGTATCAACCCTGCGTTGTGTCAGAGAAAATGAAGACTTTCTGAATAGAAGTCCGCGTTTGGTACTGCAGGCACAGATGCTGAAGAATCAGAGAGGGTGCAGAACATGGAAGAAAATTGGCAACATGTGACCTCCAGTAGAAGAAAAAGGAGAACCCATGTACCCCCAGTGTGGATAGTGGTAAGAAACCATTTTCAGGTTCTCTGCACAGGTACTATGGCGGAGAATGGTTTGGAAGAATCATCTGAGGGAAGGGATCAGGAGACGCCATTGACTGGAAGACATGGGATGCACTGACCTAGGGATGGGGGTTCCACGACCACCACTCCCAAGAAGAGGAGACGGGTGGTGGTGGTTGGGGACTCCCTCCTAAGGGGAAGGGAGTCATCCATCTGCCGCCCAGACCGGGAAACTCGGTAAGTGTGCTGCTTGCCTAGAGCTAGAATTCAGGGTGTGACAAAGTGTCTGCCAAGACTGATCAAGCCCTTGGACTGCTACACCTTCCTACTTCTCCATGTGGGCACCAATGATACTGCCAAGAATGACCTTGAGTGGGTCACTGCAGACTATCTGGCTCTGGGAAGAAAGATGAAGGAGTTTGAGATGCAAGTCATGTTCTTGTTCATCCTCCCTGTTGAAGGAAAAGGCCCAGGTAGGGACCATCAAATTGTGGCAGTAAATGTGTGGTTGCGCAGATGGGGTGTTGGAGAGAGGGCTTTGGATTCTTCGACCATGGGATGTTGTTCCAAGAAGAAAGATTGCTAGGAACAGATGGGATCCACCTAACTAAGAGGGAAGAGCATCTTCGCAGGCAGGCTTACTAACCTAGTGAGGAGGGCTTTAAACTAGGTTTGCCGGGGGATGGAGACCTAGGCCCTGAGGTAAGTGGGATACCGGGAGGAAACACAAGGAGAAGAGTGCAACAGGGGAGGCCTCCTGATTCATACTGAGAAAGTAGGGCAATCGGCTAGTTATCTTAGGTGCCTGTACATGAACACAAGAAGCCTGGGAAACAAGCAGGAAGAATTGGAAGTCCTGGCACAGTCAAGGAACTATGATGGGATTGGAATAACAGAGACTTGGTGGGGTAACTCACATGACTGGAGCACTGTCATGGATGGATATAAGCTGTTCAGGAATGACAGGCAGGGGAGAAAAATGTGGAGGAGTTGCACTGTATGTAAGAGGGCAGTATGATTGCTCAGAGCTCCGGTATGAAACTGGAGAAAAGCCTGTTGATAGTCTTTAGGTTTAGCAGCGAGAGCAAGAAGGGTGATGATGTGGTGGGCATCTGCCATAGACCACCAGACCAGAACGATGAGGCAGATGGGGCTTTCTTCGGACAAGAAAAGTTTCCAGATGCCAGGTCCTGGTTCTTATGGGGAACTTCAATCACCCTGACAACTGCTGGGAGAACAATACAGCAGTGCACAGACAATCCAGCAAGTTTTTGGAGAATGTTTGAGACAACTTCCTGGTGCAAGTGCTGGAGGAACCAACTAGGGGCCATGCTCCTCAGGACCTGCTGCTCATAAATGGGGAAGAATTGGTAGGGGAAGTAGAAGTGGGTGGCAACCTGGACAGCAGTGACCATAAGATGATCGACCAGCAACTCCCCCTCTTCCCCCAGCCTGCCCGGATCAGGTGTCCAGAGGTGTTCAGGAGGCGCTGGGCGGGAAGAGGTGGGGCATGGGCGGAGTGAGGGCAAGAAGAGGCGGGGCGCACGTGGGGACCTTGAGGGAAGGGTGGCGAGTGGCCCGCCTGGGGCAGAACGGGGGTTCCGCACACCTGGGTCATTAGTACTCGGCCTCTCTGATCGGGGGTTTTAGTTTGTTTATGTATTAAAGTACCAGCAGTGGCTCGGCTGGGTCTGGCCCAAAACGGGCAGGAGCCAGCGTTTACCTTTGCCTCTAACAGGTAGTTTTAGCTCCCCGGAACTCCGCTTAATCCCTGCCCTGTTCGTTCCTGCCCCCGGCCTTTCCGAGCCCTCCTCAACCGGCCCCTCCCCCCTCAGCCGGCCTGGCCACCCATAGGCCCGCCCCTGGCGTAGGGGCGCCGCCGGGCTGTGGTTCGTTCGCGGCAGGGTGAAGCGAGCCGGTTCAGTCAGCTCGAGCCCGCGCCCCGCCCAACCGCCGCATGCTGGGGGATGTCGCGCTGCAAGGAAGGGCGGGTGAGCGCCGCCGCCGCCGCCGCCACGTATGTGGTGGGGGTCGATGTGGGCAGCATAATGCTGCGCTGCCACGTCTACGACAAGACAGCCCAAGTCAGAGGCGTTAGCAGCAAGACGGTGAATGAGGGAAAGCGGCCGGGAAGGGGGAGGAGATTACTGTGGGTTGGGAGGAAGCTTAGCCCCACCCATTACCACATCCTATGGGGACCTTGTTCCTCTTCCCCTTCCGGGCGCCCTGTAACCCGCGCTCCCCTTCCCCCGGCAGCTTCTCGGAGACGGGGCTTTGCCGTCACTCCGTCCTTAGCCCCGCCGTGTGTGGGCCAGTCCCCGCCCCTCCACGGGCAGACTCTGCCTCCCCCGCGGAGCGGGGCTCGACTTCCTGCGGCGCGGCGGCGGCTCAGACCCTGCCTCAGCCAGCTTCGTTCCTAGGGTGCGGCGCTCTGCCCCAGCAAACCCCGGCGCCCCCTGGCGCAGCCTGCCGCGCACGCACCTCCTCTGCCCGCCCCCACGGCTCGGCGCTGCACGGGGGGAGGGGAAGGTTTACAGGGGATTCGCGGGTACAGAATGAAGGAAGCCGTTTGTAGCGTGTTCTAATGAGCCATTTCAATGCGCCTTGTTCCAGGTGTTCTCGTGTCTTGTGGCAGCCCTTGCGTTTGCATGTATTTCATTCAGGTTTTTCCCAACCAGATTAAAATCGCGTTGCTTGCACAGAACGTGTTTTATTGTGGAGGATCCCCAGACGCGTCACAGATGTGTGATAGCACGAGCGAAACACAGCATGTTGTACAGGGGGAAGGGATGTTTTAGCCAAGGAAACCCGGGTAAAGCCGCCTCGCGCTAAGCGTGCTATATGGGGTGGCCAAATCGCAACTCCAGAGCTGCATGCGGCTCGCAGAGCCCCACGTGCCCCCCCACCCCCTCTCCAACTACCAGACTGGGGAGGAGCTCGGGGCTTCTGCCCTGTGTCAGGTGGTGGGGCTTCAGCACCACGGGAGGTGCCTGCCAGGGCTTGGACACTTCAGCAGGAGTGGGGCTTCAGCCCCTATCTCCAGTAGGGTCCTCCCCTGGGACTGAAGCTCCGAGATCCCCCCTCCCCCCCCAGGGCAAAAGCCCCAACCACTGGCAGGTGGACCTCATAGTGCAGAATCCCCAAAACTCCCCTCCCCGCAGCTCCACCATCACGCCACAGGGCAGAAGCCCTGGTATGCACACCCAGCTCTTGAGCTTCTGAAGAGTATCATATGTGGCTTTGAGGGTAAGTGAGTTTGGCCACTCTTGTGCTATATCTGTGCAGAGCAGACAGGTCTTTGGTTTATAAAGTAAAGGAGTACTTGTGGCACCTTAGGGTATGTCTACACTACGGAATAAGGTCGAATTTATAGAAGTCGTTTTTTTAGAAATCGGTTTTATATATTCGAGTGTGTGTGTCCCCACAGAAAATGCTCTAAGTGCATTAACTCGGCAGAGCGCTTCCACAGTACCGAGGCTAGAGTCGACTTCCAGAGCGTTGCACTGTGGGTAGCTATCCCACAGTTCCCGCAGTCTCCGCTGCCCATTGGAATTCTGGGTTGAGATTCCAATGCCTGATGGGGCTAAAACATTGTCGCAGGTGGTTCTGGGTACATATCGTCAGGCCCCCGTTCCCTCCCTCCGTCCGTGAAAGCAAGGGCAGACAATCGTTTCGCGCCTTTTTTCCTGAGTTACCTGTGCAGACGCCATACCACGGCAAGCATGGAGCCCGCTCAGGTAACCGTCACCCTATGTCTCCTGGGTGCTGGCAGACGCGGTACGGCATTGCTACACAGTAGCAGCAACCCCTTGCCTTGTGGCAGCAGACGGTACAGTACGACTGGTAGCCGTCATCGTCATGTCCGAGGTGCTCCTGGCCACGTCGGCTGGGAGCGCCTGGGCAGACATGGGCGCAGGGACTAAATTTGGAGTGACTTGACCAGGTCATTCTCTTTAGTCCTGCAGTCAGTCCCATTGAACCGTCTTATGGTGAGCGGGCAGGCGATACGGACTGCTAGCAGTCGTACTGTACCATCTTCTGCCGAGCAGCCATGAGATGTGGATGGCATGCAGTCCTTCTGCACCCTCTGCTGCCAGCCAAAGATGTAAAAGATAGATGGAGTGGATCAAAACAAGAAATAGACCAGATTTGTTTTGTACTCATTTGCTTCCCCCCCTCCCCTGTCTAGGGGACTCCTTCTTCTAGGTCACACTGCAGTCACTCACAGAGAAGGTGCAGCGAGGTAAATCTAGCCATGTATCAATCAGAGGCCAGGCTAACCTTCTTGTTCCAATAAGAACGATAACTTAGGTGCACCATTTCTTATTGGAACCCTCCGTGAAGTCCTGCCTGAAATACTCCTAGATGTAAAGCCACCCCCTTTGTTGATTTTAGCTCCCTGAAGCCAACCCTGTAAGCTGTGTCCTCAGTCGCCCCTCCCGGCGTCAGAGCAACGGCAAACAATCGGGCATCTGAGAGTGCTGTCCAGAGCAGTCACAATGGAGCACTCTGATGGGGCTAAAACATTGTCGCGGGTGGTTCTGGGTACGTATCGTCAGGCCCCCGTTCCCTCCCTCCCTCCGTGAAAGCAAAGGCAGACAATCATTTCGCGCCTTTTTTCCTGAGTTACCTGTGCAGACGCCATACCACGGCAAGCATGGAGCCCGCTCAGGTAACCGTCACCCTATGTCTCCTGGGTGCTGGCAGACACGGTACGGCTTTGCTGCACAGTAGCAGCAACCCATTGCCTTCTGGCAGCAGACGGTGCAATACGATTGGTAGTCGTCCTCGTCGTGTCCGAGGTTCTCCTGGCCACGTCGGCTGGGAGCGCCTGGGCAGACATGGGCGCAGGGACTAAATTTGGAGTGACTTGACCAGGTCATTCTCTTTAGTCCTGCAGTCAGTCCTATTGAACCGTCTTATGGTGAGCGGGCAGGCGATACGGACTGCTAGCAGTCGTACTGTACCATCTTCTGCCAGGCAGGCAAGAGATGAGGATTGCTAGTAGTCGTATTATACCATCTTCTGCCAGGCAGGCAAGAGATGAGGATGGCTAGCAGTCGTACTGTACCATCTTCTGCCAGGCAGGCAAGAGATGAGGATGGCTAGCAGTCGTACTGTACCATCTTCTGCCGAGCAGCCATGAGATGTGGATGGCATGCAGTCCTTCTGCACCCTCTGCTGCCAGCCAAAGATGTAACAGATAGATGGAGTGGATCAAAACAAGAAATAGACCAGATTTGTTTTGTACTCATTTGCCTCCTCCCCTGTCTAGGGGACTCATTCCTCTAGGTCACACTGCAGTCACTCACAGAGAAGGTGCAGCGAGGTAAATCTAGCCATGTATCAATCAGAGGCCAGGCTAACCTCCTTGTTCCAATAAGAACGATAACTTAGGTGCACCATTTCTTATTGGAACCCTCCATGAAGTCCTGCCTGAAATACTCCTTGATGTAAAGACACCCACTTTGTTGATTTTAGCTCCCTGAAGCCAACCCTGTAAGCCGTGTCGTCAGTCGCCCCTCCCTCTGTCAGAGCAACGGCAGACAATCGTTCCGCGCCTTTTTTCTGTGAGGACGCCATACCAAGGCAAGCATGGAGGCCGCTCAACTCACTTTGGCAATTAGGAGCACATTAAACACCACACGCATTATCCAGCAGTATATGCAGCACCAGAACCTGGCAAAGCAATACCGGGCGAGGAGGCGACGTCAGCGCGGTCACGTGAGTGATCAGGACATGGACACAGATTTCTCTGAAAGCATGGGCCCTGCCAATGCATGCATCATGGTGCTAATGGGGCAGGTTCATGCTGTGGAACGCCGATTCTGGGCTCGGGAAACAAGCACAGACTGGTGGGACCGCATAGTGTTGCAGGTCTGGGACGATTCCCAGTGGCTGCGAAACTTTCGCATGCGTAAGGGCACTTTCATGGAACTTTGTGACTTGCTTTCCCCTGCCCTGAGGCGCATGAATACCAAGATGAGAGCACCCCTCACAGTTGAGAAGCGAGTGGCGATAGCCCTGTGGAAGCTTGCAACGTCAGACAGCTACCTGTCAGTTGGGAATCAATTTGGAGTGGGCAAATCTACTGTTGGGGCTGCTGTGATGCAAGTAGCCCACGCAATCAAAGATCTGCTGATATCAAGGGTAGTGACCCTGGGAAATGTGCAGGTCATAGTGGATGGCTTTGCTGCAATGGGATTCCCTAACTGTGGTGGGCCTATAGACGGAACCCATATCTCTATTTTGGCACCGGAGCACCAAGCCGCCGAGTACATAAACCGCAAGGGGTACTTTTCGATAGTGCTGCAAGCTCTGGTGGATCACAAGGGACGTTTCACCAACATCAACGTGGGATGGCCGGGAAAGGTGCATGATGCTCGCATCTTCAGGAACTCTGGTCTGTTTCAAAAGCTGCAGGAAGGGACTTTATTCCCAGACCAGAAAATAACTGTTGGGGATGTTGAAATGCCTATATGTATCCTTGGGGACCCAGCCTACCCCTTAATGCCATGGCTCATGAAGCCGTACACAGGCAGCCTGGACAGTAGTCAGGAGCTGTTCAACTACAGGCTGAGCAAGTGCAGAATGGTGGTAGAATGTGCATTTGGATGTGTAAAGGCGCGCTGGCGCAGTTTACTGACTCGCTTAGACCTCAGCGAAACCAATATTCCCACTGTTATTACTGCTTGCTGTGTGCTCCACAATATCTGTGAGAGTAAGGGGGAGACATTTATGGCGGGGTGGGAGGTTGAGGCAAATCGCCTGGCTGCTGGTTACGCGCAGCCAGACACCAGGGCGGTTAGAAGAGCACAGGAGGGCGCGGTACACATCAGAGAAGCTTTGAAAACCAGTTTCATGACTGGCCAGGCTACGGTGTGAAAGTTCTGTTTGTTTCTCCTTGATGAAACCCCCCGCCCCTTGGTTCACTCTACTTCCCTGTAAGCTAACCACCCGCCCCTCCTCCTTCAATCACCGCTTGCAGAGGCAATAAAGTCATTGTTGCTTCACATTCATGCATTCTTTATTCATTCATCACACAAATAGGGGGATGACTACCAAGGTAGCCCAGGAGGGGTGGTGGAGGAGGGAAGGAAAATGCCACACAGCACTTTAAGCACAGCACTTTAAAAGTTTACAACTTTAAAATTTATTGAATGACAGCCTTCTTTTTTGGGGGCAATCCTCTGTGGTGGAGTGGCTGGTTGGCCGGAGGCCCCCCCACCGCGTTCTTGGGCGTCTGGGTGTGGAGGCTATGGAACTTGGGGAGGAGGGCGGTTGGTTACAGAGGGGCTGCAGTGGCAGTCTGTGCTCCAGCTGCCTTTGCTGCAGCTCAACCATACACTGGAGCATACTGGTTTGGTCCTCCAGCAGCCTCAGCATTGAATCCTGCCTCCTCTCATCACGCTGCCGCCACATTTGAGCTTCAGCCCTGTCTTCAGCCCGCCACTTACTCTCTTCAGCCCACCACCTCTCCTCCCAGTCATTTTGTGCTTTCCTGCACTCTGACATTATTTGCCTCCACGCATTCGTCTGTGCTCTGTCAGTGTGGGAGGACTGCATGAGCTCGGAGAACATTTCATCGCGAGTGCTTTTTTTTTTCTTTCTAAGCTTCACTAGCCTCTGGGAAGGAGAAGATCCTGTGATCATTGAAACACATGCAGCTGGTGGAGAAAAAAAAAGGGACAGCGGTATTTAAAAAGACACATTTTATAAAACAGTCGCTACACTCTTTCAGGGTAAACCTTGCTGTTAACATTACATACATAGCACATGTGCTTTCGTTACAAGGTCGCATTTTACCTCCTCCCACCGCGTGACTACCCCCTCAACCTTCCCCCCTCCCTGTGGCTAACAGCGGGGAACATTTCTGTTCAGCCACAGGCAAACAGCCCAGCAGGAATGGGCTCCTCTGAGTGTCCCCTGAAGAAAAGCACTCTATTTCAACCAGGTGACCATGAATTATATCTCACTCTCCTGAGGATAACACAGAGAGATAAAGAACGGATGTTGTTTGAATGCCAGCAAACATACACTGCAATGCTTTGTTCTACAATGATTCCCGAGTACGTGTTACTGGCCTGAAGTGGTAAAGTGTCCTACCATGAAGGACGCAATAAGGCTGCCCTCCCCAGAAACCTTTTGCAAAGGCTTTAGGACTACATCTAGGAGAACCGCAAATGCCAGGGCAAAGTAATCCTTTCACATGCTTGCTTTTAAACCATGTATAGTATTTTAAAAGGTACACTCACCAGAGGTCCCTTCTCCGCCTGCTGGGTCCAGGAGGCAGCCTTGGGTGGGTTCGGGGGGTACTGGCTCCAGGTCTAGGGTGAGAAACAGTTCCTGGCTGTCGGGAAAACCGGTTTCTCCGCTTGCTTGCTGTGAGCTATCTACAACCTCCTCCTCCTCATCATCTTCTTCGTCCCCAAAACCTGCTTCCGTATTGCCTCCATCTCCATTGAAGGAGTCAAACAACACGGCTGGGGTAGTGGTGGCTGAACCCCCTAAAATGGCATGCAGCTCATCATAGAAGCGGCATGTTTGGGGCTCTGACCCAGAGCGGCTGTTCGCCCCTCTGGTTTTCTGGTAGGCTTGCCTCAGCTCCTTCAGTTTCACGCGGCACTGCTTCGGGTCCCTGTTATGGCCTCTGTCCTTCATGCCCTGGGAGATTTTCACAAAGGTTTTGGCATTTCGAAAACTGGAACGGAGTTCTGATAGCACGGATTCCTCTCCCCAAACAGCGATCAGATCCTGTACCTCCCGTTCAGTCCATGCTGGAGCTCTTTTGCGATTCTGGGACTCCATCATGGTCACCTGTGCTGATGAGCTCTGCATGGTCACCTGCAGCTTGCCACGCTGGCCAAACAGGAAATGAGATTCAAAAGTTCGCGGTTCTTTTCCTGTCTATCTGGCCAGTGCATCTGAGTTGAGAGTGCTGTCCAGAGCGGTCATAATGGAGCACTCTGGGATAGCTCCCGGAGGCCAATACCATCGAATTGTGTCCACAGTACCCCAAATTCGAGCCGGCAACATCGATTTAAGCGCTAATCCACTTGTCAGGGGTGGAGTAAGGAAATCGATTTTAAGAGCCCTTTAAGTCGAAATAAAGGGCTTCATTGTGTGGACGGGTGCAGGTTTACATCGATTTAACGCTGCTAAATTCGACCTAAAGTCCTAGTGTAGACCAGGGCTTAGAGACTAACCAATTTATTTGAGCACGAGCTTTCGTGAGCTACAGCTCACTTCATTGGACGCATATCATGGAAACTGCAGTAGACATTATATACACACAAAGTCTCATCCAGTTATCTTTTGCACTTCACATAAAAACCACATGCATATGAAACACCTATTAAACTACATATTAAAATAAAACTTTTAAGCCAACCAGAAATCTACTAGGTCATCCTTAACCAAGTGTGATTATGTTCCCTCTGCTTGCTAGCAAAACCTACTTGTGTTCACTCACCTGTGCTATTTGCTTTTTTTGCTCAAACCAATCTAATCATTTAACTGCCCCTGAATTTTGTGCCACAAACAAACACACATCTGTGAATTGGCGTAAAGCAGTGTTTCCCAAACTTGGGATGCTGCTTGTTCAGGGAAAGCCCCTGGCGGGCTGGGCCAGTTTGTTTACCTGCCGCGTCTGCAGGTTCGGCCGATCACGGCTCCCACTGGCACTCAAACCCCAAGCCTGATGAGCCCCTGCACCCAGACCCCCACTCCACTGGGCCCCAACCAGCTGCACCCAGACTTCCACTCTAACAATGCCCCCCCACTGTGCCCCACCCACCTTCACCTGGATCACCCCTGCAGAGTCCCATTCCCTTTGCACCGGTACCCCCCAATGGGCCCCTGTGCATCCAGTGAGCCACCCGCACCCAGATTGCCACACACCTAGATCCCCCCACACTAAGCCCCTCCACAGTTGGATCCTGCCGGGCTTAGCCTGCTTGCCTCACACCTTGTTTGGGGGCCAGAGCTGTGCATGTGTGTGAGACTCTATCTGTCTCACTTGCTATTGTGGTGCGCACAGTATGGAGGGGCAGGACCTGGGGTGTTTCTGGGGCAGGCCTGACCCTTGCAGTGCGTCAGGGTCAGTTGCAGCGTCACCACCTAGTCCGTGTCCCGGGGACAGGGGAAGGCAACAGGGTGATCTCCCACCTCCATGCAGTCAGTGGCCTGTACTCCCCACTACCATGCTGGAGCCTCCACATTTAAAATATGCAGAATTTTGCAGAATTTTTAATTTTTTGGAATAAAATTCCTTCAGGAGTAATTGGTTGAAGAAAATCCTGGCCTGCAGACTACTGTAATTTTCATCTTTTATATGCTTTCTGGGTAATTGTCACATCAAAATGTGGACAGCCAGCCATGTTAGTTCTGGGGCAAGAGAGGACAAGGGTATCCTACTATGTTTGTCAGTGGATATACTGAAATACATTAATTTTGATGATGGAAAGATCCTTTCTTGGGAAGATGGAAGAGAGGAGTATGCACTTGTTGTAGAGAGATTATTAGGGGTTAGGAGCACTGGGTTGTTGTCTCAACTCTGAAGATTATTTTTTTTAACTCATCTTGGGCAAGTTTTCTAGTGTTTTTCTCCCTCAGTTTAACTCTCTACATTACGGGTATAATAATGCCTACATCAGAGTTGTGTTGCAAAGCTTAATGTTGGCAAAGTGGTTTGACCTCCTTTAATGAAAGGTGCTACATAGCTGCAAAGTAGCATAATTAAATTATACTCTGAATTAGTGGTACTCTTTAATATTTTCTTCACAGTAGAGTTTGAGTGCAGATATGTCATGATGAACAAGACTGCGGTGCAGTATAAGTAGTTAAGTGAAATATTATATTGGTCACAGAAGCGGCTCAAAGATCAGCATTAGACATACAAACTGCATATTGTTTCCTTTGAACATTCCTACACTTTGGATTCAAGAATCTCTTAGCCTTTTATATTTTTAATTTATTCTACCAATAATATACTGATAGAATTCTCTCTTCTGTTTCTTTAGAACTTAACAGATTTGAAGTTCACCTTACTACTAATTCTATCTGTCCTCGATGAGAAAAATGTATATTATGTTAGCTTTTTTGTTAGGCTGGTTAGTATTAAAATTTTGTATAGACATTGGATTTGCTATTTAATGTTCAGTTTAACTCTTGATAGATTTTTTTGTGGTTTTCTTTAATACAAAATTGGCTAATACCCACTAAAAATAACTTTTGTTAGTCCTTTGAGAGAACTCTGCAGTCCAGCTCAAGGTGCTGAGCTGGTAGCTATATTCTAATGCAGTTAAAACATCTGTGATCCATCATACATGAAGAAACAGTTGGGTGGTAATTCAGTTAAACAGTTAGCATAAAAGCACTTTCATGTGTTTTGCAGTTGAAAATGGTGTGCTAAAGTTTGTTTTTAATTTTCCATGGTTATAATTCAGCAGCACTCTAGTGGGTTGTCAGTTCCTGTTTTAAGCCCACATCTATGCTACAAAAAGCCTATTTTTTTTTGTTGTTTTTTTTAAAGCTGGTTTAAGCAAACAGTGTAGTTGGGTGCACCAGTCATTATAGGTTGGTTACAATTACCTTCAAATGCTTTTTTAAAAAAATGTTTGAGACTACTCCTGATGGTCCTGAATTAAGCAATTTTTGAAAGTGTCTGTTTTTTGTGCAGACTGGGGCTGACTCCCAAATAAGTTTGGTGATTTTTTTGTCTTCGTACTCAAATGTGTACAAGACAGAATTGCCATAGAGGTTGGCAAAATGGGTTGTTTTTGCTTTCTAAACCCAGTACAAGATCAATACACATTGATTTATTGCAAGTTAGGCTTGAGATACATCAGCGAAGGTGTTTGGGCTAGTTTGGAACAGCACTCAACTCAACATGCAACGCTGAGCTCAAAACAGTGTTGTAAGTTCTCATTTTGGAGAACATTACAGGAAAAAATACAGCTGGGACATTTCTCATGGCTTGTCTACACTGGCACTTACAGCACTGCAACTTTCTTGTTCAGGGGTTTGAAAAAACACACCCCTGAGCGCTGCAAGTTTCAGCGCTGTAATGTGCCAGTATAGACAGTGCACCAGCGCTGGGAGCTACACCCCTCATGGAGGTGGGTTTTTTAGAGTGCTGGGAGAGCTCTCTCCCAGTGCTATGCCGCAACTACACAAGCCACGTTAAAGCGCTACTGCGCTTTAACATTGCCAGTGAAGACGTGCCCTCAGTATTTAAACCACTTGTTCATACTTGGGGTGTGGAGACTGTAGGAACCACTAGTATTTGGCAGGTACCATGCTTCTGAATTCGGTGACTGGAATCTGTATGTAGAAAGGAATCTGCATGTAGAAAGCAATGGGCAGTCTTTCTTTTAAGCTATACAGACCTTTAGAAAAGGTTCACAATTTCAAAACTGACATAAGACTCAAGGTTTGTTACTTTCATCGTCTGGTAAGTAAAGGTTTTGGTTTGTCATTTTTATTTATTTAATTTGGTATGGTTTTTTTTCTCTTGTCAGTATACTAAAAACAAACAAACAAACCCCACAACCTTTCTTGTTCTTAGGCCATGAGCAAGGTAGATTTAAAGACTTTTTTTTTAATTGGATTTTTAAATTTAAATAAAATTTTTTGATAAAAATACGTGTTCCTTTTAAAAAATAAACCTGTTTATATTTGAATTTTAAATTGACAATTTGTTAAGGCCTACGTTTAGTATAATCTCTAGAATCATTTAAATTGAATAAAAATATTTAAGCAGTACATGTTTGCTACTGAAGTTTGAAAGAAAGGCAAACCACTGAATTGGTGGAAGTCACTGGCTAAGTACCAGGAACCAGAGTTTGCTGAAGTTCTAAACAAGTTTTTGACAGCAGTAGCTTCTTCTGCAGATACAGAAACAGTTTTAAAATGTTGTTTTTGTGCATTTTAAGTGAATTCCAATTTCTATCCAAATGAAGCTTGACACAAATCACATCAAAAAAATTAATCATCACCAGGTAAACTAAGGGTTGCACACTTTGTAGCATCATGCCAAACTTATTGCATACACCAAGGGCTTCTTGCATTCCTCTGTTTCACCCCACAAGTTCTGTGTGCCAATTTTTTTATCTCCCTTACATTCAGGGACTCGTGCATCTCCTCTCACCCCGTACCATTACAGAGGTTGTGTTTGCCTCCACTTCTCCCATGCCAGTGGCTGTGTGCCAATATGTCCCCCATTCCCCTTTGCCCTCAAACTCCGTATTTTCCCCTTCAGCCCCATTTCAGGATCTTACATTCTCTCCCTACCAAGGGATCTGTGTGTGCTCTTCCCCCTTGCCAGGGTCTTACTTCCCCCTCACCCCCCATGCAGGGGCTCTGTGTGGCCCCCATCCCAAGCTTCCCCATGCTTCCTTCCTCCTTGCTCAGTATGCCCCCTTTCCCCCATCATTATTATTTCTCTTCTTTCTGTCTGGGAGATAAGTCATTCAGGCAGGAGTGGCCCTAGCCAAGTTGCTAGCCAGGGCAGAAATTCTCTTCAGTAACCCTACAATTGTCAGAGGGGTGGGAAATAAAATGGTCCAGCACCCCCCGGAAGTTGGTGCACTGGGCGACTGCCCTTCTCACCCGCCCCCCCTTGGAACCAGCCTGCATTCAGGCTATCAACTTGTTAAACTCTCTTGGGAGGACGATCTGAGAAGATACGGGTATTGTTATGCTGGAAGACGTTAATTGGTGTCAACCAGTTCTTTGATATATAGAGGATTACAGAGGTTCTTGAAGCTGTTAGATGGGAGGATTCACACTTCCACTATTCCAGTTTTCTGATTTTTCCCTAAAATCAATAGGGTTCTGCCCATGGAGACCTGGCTCATTCCCAGAAATGTTGTATTTCATTGGATGTGGTGTTCAAAAGTCATCATGTTACAGACAAACAAATGCCATCAAGTTGAGATTAAGGCCTTGCAAATTTAGTCATTTACCAATTTCTAACCAAAAAAAAAAAAAACCTTAAAAAATTTAGAATCCAATTAAATGTACATTAAACTATATAGTTGTTTAAATAAATGTGTGCCGATACAGTGTATCCTGGTTAGCAAAAAGAAGTACCAATGTATACCAACAAATGAGAATAAACCTTTCTTTAGGAAAATAACTAAAAAGTAAAACTACCAAACAAAATTAAAATAATTGATTTTAATTATGGTTTCCTGCCTGTTGGCTTAAATCAGTCTAAAATATGGAATATTGTTATTTGCAGGGGAAAAATAGAAGATCCAAGGTAACAAAATCTAAAAAAAAATACGAAGCATGTGTTCTCTACTTTTCCTAATTTTACATAGACGTTGTAAAGTAACAACATAATTATGATAAAATCAATGAGCAGATGTTTAGAAATAAAAAATCTCTTTTAATATGTGTGGCTTTAAAAAAAAATTGTTAAACTTGCAACAAATGTAAATTTTTGACTTAAGACTCTACTTAAAGACTATAGTTAAAGTCCTTTCTATACCTTCCTCCTTCTCAGTTATCTGAGCAGAATTTCCTTCCTGCTGGAGTGCAACAAAAACGAACTCTTTCTGCTTTGAGAATATTAACTCAGTTCGGACAGGATTTTCTCCTGCCTAGCAAGACAATTTCTCAGTTCCTTTAGAATGTTTTACTTGTATGTGTTTTCCATTCGTTTTTGGATTACATATGTGTTTCTTCTGTAACTGATATAAAAGACAAGAAATAATGTATTAATTCTAAAGTATCAAAGCAATTGGAAAAATATTTGAAACACTTTTAGAAAAAAATAATATTAATATTATGTTCTTAAAATTGTAATAAAGTTGATAATGTTTAAAAAAAAAAAGCCTAAATGAGCCTACTTGTTCCACTTCAGTGAGCAGGAAGGCCAGTTAAAGCTTTGGGGATGGAACCCTTCTGTATTATGGGCTTATTAAAGGGAACATTTTAAATGTAAAGGGGTGAGATCCATCTCTAATATTCCTCCAGTGTGTCAATGGAGTTACAGTAGGGATGTATACTGGTCCCTATTGTGTGTACTGCAGGAGCCTGGACACTCATAGTATTGTTACTGTTCATAGTAATATTATACTTCTTGTAAACAGGTAGAAACACTTCATCCTCATCTTGGCTGGGTTGAACTAGATCCTGAAGTTCTGTGGACTCAGGTCACAGATGTAATAAAAGAGGCAGTACAAGGTAATCATTCATGAAACCAAATAATAGTAGCTGATGTTAACTAAAATCATTTAATCTATTAGTTATTTTTGTACTTATGCAACGTCATCTGCTGAAAACATATTGATGTTGCTGAATAGGAAACCACAAAATACCTTAAGAACTGTCTGTCTACCTAATCCTGTAAACCCTTAGGCATTTAAATAACTTAATGCACAAAAATTTTCACATGAGCATGTGTTTACAGGGTTGGGCCCTTATTTAGTTATTTTAATGAAGCTTTCAGTAATAACTTACCAGAGAGCAACAAAATTCTCAAATTAGTACTACTTTTGGTTCACTGTGTATAGTCCTTCAGTTTAAATGGGATTTCTTAACATATCCTTCGGGTGAAATTCAGCCTTTGGACATCTTGCATGTAAGTCCCTTTGAAATCAACCGGAGGTCTCTTCAGGGTATGTGAAGACAAAATTTTCTCTTCAAACATTTGTATAATTTCTGGAACACTAATTTTAAACTTAAAATAAAATAACTTTGTTATTATGCAAAAGGTGTCATAACAAAATTAGTAAGTCACTCAGCAAATATGAAATTCTACAATTAAATTAATTTTTTTTAAATGTAAAGGGACATTGTCAACTTAAAAATCATGTAGTAAACAAAGACATTTCTTACATTACTAATACCTATATTGGAATCCAGTTTGCATGTTGCTAGTCATGCTTTTTGTTCACTTTCTGTATTTTTGATTTTTTTTCTCGGCATAAAAAATTAAAATCAGTGATGTCAGTTGCATGTTCAGGTTATTAAAGTTGCAGTGTTTGGGTTTAAATTCTCTGAGGAAAAGTTTGTTTAAAACAGCTGTTTTCACTGGAATTTAGAAAAGAAAATTGTGGAGATATTTCTATTTTTAGAAGATTTTATAAAAGTATTCATTTACAAAATAGAAATTTTAGATCACATTTAGTATGTTTGCTTTTAATTCTAGAAATATTCATTTTAAAGAGTTCTGCCTTATTGAGCTTGAATGATTATATGAAGTCACAAATTTATTTTTTTCTTAGACTTGTGAGCTCCACAGGGTAGGGATACTTTGTCTAGCTGAGTGCTTCTACAAACTAATAATATCAATAAACCCTAAATTATCAGGGTGAAGCCTCTCCATTGTCCGTGCAACACAAAAGTGATTTTGTTTATTCATGGGACTTCCTTGCCTTTCATCTAGCCTGTGTTATGCTCCCAAAGATATCTAGAACATCCCTATTGAAAGTCTCATTACTTCTGCCATGCGGGCACAGTATCTGTCTTCCCCTCGTGATGCTTCCTGAATAAGCCTACAGGGATTGCCTAATAAAAATATAGGCAATGAAAGGGCCAGTGTGCAGATGTTGCTTTTGTAAAATCCAGGATTATATGTCCAACTATTTTGGAACAAATTGGTCTAGCTCTGCACATTCGTGCTGTGTACTTGGTTATTTCAGCAGTTACGTCACTTGTTTAGCTGTCCAATGAATAAAAATCAGTATTTATTACATTTGTTGAGTAATTTCCTAACTTTCCATAAGGTGTGTATTTATGTCATGTTATAATATTAGCATAAAAATGATTTCTCAACTTTGAAAATATATTTTTACTTTTAGCTGCAGGACTACAAATGAATCAAATTGCTGGTCTTGGCATCTCAACACAGAGAGGAACTTTCATTACATGGAACAAGTATGTACAGTGTGTGCAGGTTAAAATGAATGCACGTTGCAAAAGTGTATTAGTTTGCCCTATAAATTTAAGCACTTTACAGAACAAGTAAAAAAACCCTAAAGAGCTTACAATCTAACTTTACATGAGCACGGAGAGTGAAGATAACCTATAGCAGAAAGGGAGGTGAGGCGAGGGAAGGACAAAAGTTACAGCAATAAAATCACACAATTACTCAGTTTAGGAATATATACAGCTTGGTGTTTCAAAAGTTTGTGTAGTGCATATACTGTGATTCACTTTCTGTAGGCAGTGTTCCTGACTGATACCCAATTCTTCCAAAGAGTTAGAGAACAGAGTATGTGAAAGAACAATGGATGCATCTAGTATGTCATGAAGAGCCAAGTGGAAAACTTTCTTTAATTGTGGAAAACAGAACAGGAAAAATCACACTTCAGAAATAGCATTTGTTGAGAGGGTAACTCCTTAACAAGAAAACAAAACAAAAAAAAACCTATTGCTGCACAATCCAGGCATAGATATCGTTATTGGAGATGTTTGGGGTAAAAGTTGAGACACTGAGTCACAAGTGCATCCAATTTAGGCTTAATCATTTCAGACAGAAATCATTTCAGACTTTATAGTGTCTGGCATACATTTATGCCAGACAAATAACAGATAAGATAGAATTGGTAAATGGGCCCAAATGACCACATTTTGGGGCCCTGGGAAGTTCTTCCACCTTCCATGATAGTCCTCGCCTTCTCTGATCTCTTAGTCTGGTCCTTCAGTCCCATTCTTCAGTTTCTACTCCAGTGTTTCTCCAGATGGGGAACATGTTCTTTTATACAGTTCTACATTACAGAAGACTTAATCTTTATCCAATCAGCTTTTAGGATATCAACCTTTTGGATTTTAGGTAACCCATACATTACTGTTACCAGCTTTGCCCGTTACTTTGGGGTATGCTCATTTATTAGGGTTACTCTTCTGGGGTAGGGGGTGTTCTGTACTTCTATCAATGTGTTGCTTGTATCACTTGTGTTCTCATACAGAGCTCTACTTCTCCCTGCTGCAGTTCAAGGGAGAACACTAGATTTGTTTATGTGTAAACAAGGAACTATACCAAAGTTGTTTTGTTCAGGCTAGACCATGGGAGCTGATCATTCCTGGATTTGGGTGGAGTAGCTTGGAGTGAGCTCACAATGCAATTAGGGAGCTTCACTATTTTGGATACCAATAAAGGATTTATTACTAGAATTGGTCTGATAACTACTGGGCTGGGTGTATGCCGGCATGGGTTCATTAACAACTGGAGCAGAGATTCCTCATCATGCAGCGCTACCCTGCTTTTCTGGTCCCAGAGTTCCATGTGGTTCTTGCCTTGGAATCTCTGTTCTCCATTCTGTATGCTAATAGAGATGCCTCCTTGTCCCATCTTCAGTGCAAATGAGGCTAGGGGAATTTCCTTAATCCTGTCATCTTTATCCCAGGGGTTTAGGTGTGTCTCTCCCTGTCTTTTCATTGCTTTTTGTAAATCTTCTGATTGGTTTTGGTTCAAGCAGAGGTCGGGGGGTGGGGGAAAGGTCTTTTGTGAGTCAGACAGGCTGGGTACTGCACCCTGGTTCCCCAAGAACACAGAGCTGCTAGGTACTAAGTCCTCCCATTGATGTGGTGCTTGTGTTGAGCAAGTATCCCCATCACATCCTTACTCGGTGATACCAGGTCTGATCTTCAATCCATTGCAGCCGCCACATCAGTCGCTGGATCCAGCAAACCAGTAGAACCAGGGTGAAGCATGATATTTAAAAGACCTGTTGCACTGGGGCCCCACGCAAGCAAAGTCTCCCACCAGGACTGGTGACCTGTGTTTTTTGACTGTAACTGCTAACCTAGAGATCTCCTGGTTGTGGTGTTGAATCTCAAGTTTTCCATTCTCCCCCAAAGTTCGGAGCTTCTGCAGCTCAGTTTCTAAGGTGGGATGAGTTAATAGTCGCTTAATGGCAGTGAGACCCATTCCCAGTGAAATGAGGGAAAACCTCCTTGTAGAGCTCAGGATAGGCTTTCAAATGTTGTACAGTCCAGATAGGCACAGAAAACTTAATATCACAACTAACAATAGTGGTTACATTACAGAAACAGCGATTAAAGTAAGGCACCATGGGTTAAATCCAGTGTCCATTAATCAATACAATATTACCTCTCGTTCTTACACACACACACACACACACACAATTAATCAATACAATATTACCTCTCGTTCTTACACACACACACACACGCTTTATCAAATAGATAAAAACAGACCCCTTTTCCTGGATAACATCGAAGGAACAGTGAGACTTACTCCCAGGTTGTGGGAAGAAGCATTCTTCATGTTCCTCCAATGCTTGGTCTTCACGGATATAGCCCAAACCTTCTTTTCTCCTACACCCCTTTACATTTACTGTGTTCCACACATTATCTTTCTGCCAGGCCCAAGTGTTAGGATCTCTGGAATACATTACTGAGTTATCATTAATCTGTAATTCCAGTGGGACTACTGGGTGGATTACTCTAATTTCTTTGCCTACCACTGTTATCAGGAATAACTGCAAGCTTTGCTGGTGGTGATTGTATGAAGCATTAACTAGTCTCCACCGGGGCCGGAGGACTAATTCTTCCTTCGTAACATGGAGCCAAATCAAGTTGATTGCCTTGATGGGACTTTGTCCTGCTATGGCTTGCCTAATCATTCCCATGATTATGTTCTGGGTGAGAGCCTGAGCTCACACGCTTAGATCAATGAAAAAAGAAAAGGAGTACTTGTGGCACCTTGGAGACTAACAAATTTATTTGAGCATAAGCTTTCGTGAGCTACAGCTCACTTCAGCATTATTCTGGAGGGACTGTACACCAGACATCCTTAACTCTTAATCTTTTTTTATGAGTCTTTCTCACCCAGGAAATACCTTACTTATTAACTGCTGTTCCTCACTTAACTGTTTCAAAGATACTGTTGATGGGGTTCCCATCTTTCCTATATTTTCAGTGGCATATGATAGTTTATTAACCAGAACTTCTATGTTTGCGGCATCAGCTAAAGTGATTCCTGTTCCTACAGGTGCAATCCAATCACTTAATTCCATTTTTACTCTATTTACATGGTCAGCCCCTTACCACATTCTTACCCATTCATCCCAACTCTTATGGCTAGTTCCAATCAAGGGAGTGCATACAGGTGCTATGTGAGAGATATTCATGCCATCTAAGTGGATTTGAACCTCCTTCAGGGAAGTCTGAGGTTGAAGAACCAAATGTTCTTGTTGATCCAATTTCAACACATGGGTTCCTGAAACTGGTGCTCTTAATCGTTGGAGGGGATCAAGGTTTGTGATCAGAGGGTCAAAATTTAAAACTGGTTGTTGTTGGCCCAATTCCATTCTTACAATCCGAGCTCATGGAATCGCTCTAAAAGGGAAATGTGCCCATAGAATTTAAACCAAATTGTTGGCGTGAGCTTGTCACAAGGTGTGCCCTTTAATGGAACTACCCAGTCTGGGGGACCTTGCTGAATCAAGTCATGTCCAGCTAATGTCCAGTTCAGTTCAGCGGTTCCCAGTTTACAAGGACCCGTGTGATATTCTTGCCTGCTGATGTGATCAGAGACAGCTGCAGTTCATCTCCGGGTAACGGAGGTGTCTAGGTTTCGATGACAGTGATGACACATGGGGGGGGCATGGTCGCTCCCCAAAGAGCGGAGAAAACCAGGACTATCCTGCACCTTCTGCCACCTGGGAGGCTGTCACTGGTTGCGTTTGATGGTGTACGAACCTCTCGAGACCACAGTGGCTTACAGAAGAATGGGACGGAGTCTGGTGTGGTCTTAGTTTCATAAAAAAACTTGGGTGACTCCCCAGTGGCACTCTGCATGGAATTGGCAACGCTTTCCCAAGGGCAACCCGAGGAGTTGCCGACAGCGTAGAACTGATAGTGACACTGCAGTTAGGTAAAGGGGGTTGCTTCTATTGCCATAGAATCCATTCATGTGGCACAGCAATTTTACTTCCTGGGCTCCAGCTGGCAAGCACCTCCAGAGGTTCAGAGGAATCACAGGTTCAGCATAGACCCTGGACAGCATCAGACTCCAGACATCTATGAACAGCAGAGTGCTGGTGCAACAGTGGGATGTCATGGCTCATGTTTGGGACCTGTGAGGGGGCAGAGAAGAGAGAACAAACTTCTACACTCTCCCCATGTGTACTGGGAGAGTCTGGGACCAGTATTGCAGGGTGAGCATGAAGCAGTGACCTACGTGAGGGTGGCCATAATAAGTTGAGGACTTCTCTGGCCTCTTCCTTCCTCAACGTCGGGGTAGGCACTGACAAGCCCTCCCGACTTGTATTTTCCAAGGGGGAGGGATAGCTCAGTGGTTTAAGCATGGGCCTGGGTTGTGAGTTCAATCCTTGAGGGGGCCATTTAGGAATCTGGGGCAAAAATTGGGGATTTGGTCCTGCTTTGAGCAGGGAGTTGGACTAGATGACCTCCTGAGGTGCCTTCCAACCCTGATATTCTATGACAGGAAGAGACACAGCTAAATCCCTGGGATAAGGATGACAGGATTAAGGAAACTCCCCTAGCCTCATTTGCATCAAAGATGGGACAAGGAGGCATCTCCATTAGCATACAGAATAGAGAACAGAGATTCCAAGGCAAGAACTGCACAGAACTCTGGGACCAGAAAAGCAGGGAAGCACTGAATGATGGGGATCTCTGCTCCAGATGTGGCAATTCTCCCGATCCACAGACAACTTCTCATCATGGCGAACCATCATTTTCAGTATATGGTCCTTCCTTTCAGTCTGTCTTCTTCCCCCCTGGGTTTTTATCAAATGTATGGTCATGGTGACGGTCTACCTCAGGAAGAAGGGAATTCATATGTTCCCATATGTGGATAACAGCTACTAAGTGGCAGGTCCAGAGAAGAAGTCATGTCTCTCATACACATTTTACTGTACTTACTTGACTATCTAGGTCAAGTAAGGACCATTTGTGGTATTATGTAACGTTACAAAAATTAATCAGGTATCATGTTCTGAGCATTAGTTGATAACACAGTACTATCAATCAAGAGTCACAATTTAACTTTGTAAGGGCTGCATGTTTGACATGCCTGTGTTCAAAGTATAATTTTAAAAATGGTGATTTTTAAACATTTTCTTAAATATACATCTACATAATTGCTTTAGGTTTATCATATTTAGTATCATTGCGTTTGTGGGAGAAAGGGCTTTTGAATGATACACAGCTCAATCCATTTCCAGCAATATTATTTATTATCAAAATTTCCATCACCCGGAGGATCTGGAGTTGGGAACTGGGGAGGGGAGGCAGTGAATCCCCCTGCCATGGCCCAAAGGGTGACAACATTGAAATGATGATTCTGTAGATTTTTATGAATCAAATAACACTTTTTATCACTAAGTTGCCCCTGGAATAAGATTTTTATTACATTATGCTCCCAAATTTTTATGTGTTTAAAGACTCTTATTTTCCTTTGTTACATTGCTCACATCAGGGAAATGGAAAAAATAATTACGCTTATTTCCTGGTTTTGTTTTCCTGATGATAAAACTCACCTCAGTTTCTCCAGGCTGAAGGCCAGATATTGGAGGTTTGCTATAACGTGAGTGCAATTAAGGTGGATAAAAACCAATTTTTAAATTAAAAAAATCACAACATTTTTATTTAGATATTGCTAGTTTTTTACTCTCTTCCCATAGTCTTAAGTTACTGAACTGGATGTTTAGTACTTGTTTCTTTAATTAGTTTCCTAATTGTTAGTAGAATTTCAGATTTTACATACTAAGATGTTTAACTTAAAATGCTCATCTGTGTTGAAACGGACAAATCCAGAGCCTCATTAACATCCTTACTGTGAGAACAACACAAACTGAAACACAAAGTTGATAAGCAAATAGCTTGTACTGTATTTACAACCAAAATCTGATTGTTATGTTATATTATATTTATTGTTATATTATAAATCTTCTGATATATTGAACTTCCACAAGTCCAAAAGTGGAAATACTTTGACCAGGCTGTTCTCCACCATAATATGCAGTTTGAAGCAAATAAGACATATGTTCCTAAGTTACTTAGGTGCTTTTGAAAATATCACCTGTAGATGTATAAATGTAGGCTTATGAGCCTAACTTCGGGCCCCTATTTTTGAACATTGTTAGCTTTGTATTAAAAAGTTCACAATAACAGTGTGTGACAGGGTCCCTGCGGTGAGCCTGGACTGGGGGATTTCTGAGCTCTCCAAACCCACCAACTTGGGATGCCTCTCACTGTGATACTGATGTGAAGCTACAAACCTCTGGCAGGTACTGCACGTATACAGCCATTCAAAGGCAGATGCACCCAATTGAGTTACATGAACGATCTCTTAGCCTCTCATGAACCATCAGTAGAGAGGCTCCAGCAAATTCCCTCCAGTTCCACAGTCTTGCAGCCCAGATCTGTACCATTTTGTATTGGTCAGCAGCCTGACTTCTTCATAGGAAAGTGGAAATGCACTAGCCTTTGTAACCTGAGTAGATTTCCCAAGCACTTTAGACAAACTCATTGGAAGAATAATACATTAAAATAAGTTTAACAACTACAGAAAGATAGATTTTAAGTGATAAATGGTAGGCATAAAGGTCAGAGATAGTTACTTTAAGAAAATAAAAAGTAAATACGCATTCTAAATCCTAAACTTTTAATCTAGGAAAGAGTTGAACTGAACAGCTTTGCTCACCCTGACAGATGTTACAAGCAGGTTTACAGTTCCTCAATACACAGGCTGGACCCCATTTCAGCCTGGGATCTAACTCCTTCTAGTTGAAAGTCTTTCGTCCTTCAGATATTCTTCCAGGTGTAGAGTTGGGCAGGGAGAGAAGCCAAGGGATGATGTCATTGTTTCTTTTTTTATACCTTCTCCTAGCTGCTTAAAAGTTCCCTGCTGTGATGTCGTGTGCAGGCATCCCCTATTGGTCAGGCAATCTCCATTGTCTACATGCTCTCTCTGAGAAGTCTCTGGGATGGCCACTGGGAAAGTGGATTCCCTTTTAATGGGCCATCAGCACATGTCTGAAAGGCTGGGTGTGGGCATCTCCCAACCACACACAATATTTCAGTAACACATATTACAATATTTCATAACTTCACATACAGTGATAATGTATACAATCCAACAGGATATTAATGTTCAACAGATCAAGACTCTTCAAATGATACCTTACAAGGCACACATTGTACAAAACATATAATCCTATTACAGTGGTGAATATGGGGGTTCCAGGGTGCTACTTTGAGGTAATGAGTGTCACACAGTGTTAAAGTATTGAAAGCAGTAATAACTTTTTATTAGTACTGAAGCAAATTTGTTTTGAAGTGACAAACATTTTATACCACTTAAGAGAAAATATTTAATAAAAGCTACAATTTTTTAGCCCCTGATGCTACAAACACTTGTGCACATGCTTAACTTGAAACATGAGTAGTCCCTTTGAAGTTAATACAGTAAAAGTTTTTTTTATCCAGCATGTTGGAGGAATGGGGGATGCTGGTAAGTGAAAAATTCCAGTTAACTGAGAGTGAGGGAGTTTGGGTGCAGGGCTGGGCGTTGGGGTGTGGGAGGGGATGCAGGGGTACAGGCTCTGGGAGGGAGTTTGGGTGCAGGAGGGGGGTTGGGGTGTGGGAGGGGTTTTGCGGTGCTGGATCCAGAGGCACTCACCTCAGGCGGCTCCCTGCAAACAGTGATCTGTCCTTGCTGTTCCTAGGTGGAGGCATGGCAGGAGGCTCTGTGCACTGCCCCTTCCCCGAGCCCTGGGTCTGTGGCCAATGGGAGTTGTGGGGACGGCATCTGTGGGCAGAGGCAGTGCGCAGAGCTGCCTAGACATGCCTCCTCCTAGGAACAGCAGGGACAGGTCGCCACTTGTGGAATAGCAGGGACAATTCATCCGAGGTGAATGCCTCCGGATCCAGTATCCCGAAACCCCTCCTGCACCCCAACCCTCTACCCCGAGTCCCCTCCTGCTCCCAAACTCCCTCCCAAACTCGCACCCCCTCCTGCACCTCAACCTCCAGACCTGCACTTCTTCCCACACGCTGAACCCCTTGTGGATGTTCCTCCGCCTAGGAGCAGCAAGGACATGTCGCCACTTCCAGGGAGCCACATGGAGCCAGGTAGAGAACCTGCTGGCCCCATGCCAACTCGACTATAAACCGGAACTTTCCATGAAGATTAGACATGCTGGTTTATAGAGCTTTCTGGTTGGTACAGGGCCAGATAGCACAGCTTTTACTGTAGAACTATTCAGGTTAGTAAAATTACATACTGTTTAAGTGTTTGCAAGAATCAGAACATTAGTTCTCAGTATTCTGGTTTTTTGCTTGTAGCAGTCTTGTAAACTGCAAATAAAAGACCCTACCAGTAGATGCTTTTAAAAAAATCAGCGTTCATAATTTAGTTAGTTAAAAAATAACCTAAAGTTGCAATAACAAAATATTTAAAATTAGTTTGGTAAAGCCATAATCTGATTTTAATCAATTAATTTAAAAAAATCAGATGATTTAAATGTATTTGATTTAAAGTGCTCTGTGCTGGGTGCAACTTGATTGATGATTTGAATTTTGACCAAAGAATTTGAGTCACATACATGCTTTTATTTTGCTTTCTGGAATCCTGTATTTCATTGTTTCCTTGTATTCCCCCATCTGTCCATCTATATCTGTTGTCTCGTCTCGTCTCGTCTCATAGTTAGGTCTAGTCTACACTAGGAAATTAGGTTAGTATAACTATGTCACTTGGGTCTGGAAAATCCACACTCCTGTTTAACTACATCACTCGGCTCTAACCCCATTGACCTAGCTACTGCCTCTTGGGGAGGTGGATTATCTATGCCTACAGGAGAACCCTTCCCTTTGGTATGGATAACATCATCACTGAAGCTCTGCAGTGGCACAGCTGCAGCATTTTAAGTGTAGACAAGATCTTGGATTGTAAACTCTTTGGGGCAAGGACTATCTCTTTTTTTTAATTATTATTCTATGTTTGCACAGCACTTAACAATGGGATCCTGGTCCTGGGGCTTCTAGGCACTATGATAATACAGATAATATGTTGAACCTGATTTTTATAATTGGACGCCTTTGGAAGAAGGTGTAAATCCAATACAGTCTTGTATTTTCTTAAATCTGTGAGGGAAAAGTTTTAAATGTTACTCAATCAGCTTACTTTGTTCATTATTATGGGACAGCATCATGATCAGATGCTGTGGATTTTTATTTTAAGCTAGAGCAGTTTGTTACTCATCTGTTTTTATTGCGTCTGGTCTGTCCTTCTCTTCACTCTTTGTTCCCATTTTCTCACTTTTTGCACCCATGGTACTCAGAGTTGACTGGCATTTGACAGATTTGTACATGTCAAATCTCCAACATGGCTTTCAAGTACAGTTAGCGTATATGGTAGGCAGGGGGAGAAACTACAGAAATCATAGAATCATCAAAATGTAGGGCCGGAAAGGGCCTCAAAGTCATCAAGCTCAGCCTCCTGTGCTGAGGCAGGACCAAGTAAACATAGACCATCCCTGCCAAGTGTTTGCCCAACTTGTTCTGAAAAAACCTCCAATGATGGAGATTCCACAACCTCACTTGGAAGCCTATTCCAGAGTTTAGCTGTCCTTATAGTTAGAAAGTTTTTCCTAATATCTAATCTAAATCACCCTTCTTTCAGGTTAAGCCCATTACTACTTGTCCTACTTCAGGGACGTGGAGAACAATTGATCACAGTCCTCTTTATAATAGTCCTTCACTTATTTGAAGACTGTTGTCAGGCCCCCCTCAGTCTTCTTGTCTTAAGACTAAACATGTCCAGGTTTTTAATCTTTCCTCATAGGTCAAGTTTTCTAAAACTTTTATGATTTTTGTTGCTCTCCTCTGGAATCTCTCCATTTTGTCCACATCTTTCCTAAAGTATGGCTCCCAGAACTGGACACAGTATTCCTACTGATGGGTCATCAGTAATGAGTAGAACGGGACAGTTATCTCCCATGTCTTACATATGACACTCCTGTTAATACACCCCAGAGTGATATTAGCTTTCTTCACAACTACATTACAGTGTTGACTCTCATTTAGTTCAATATTCAAATCGCCAGACTCTCCAGCTCCTGCCTCAGAGCAGTCAGCATCAGCCACATCCTGCTGTTTGTACAGATACATTTTATAGCAATTCAGAACAGTTTTATGGCTGCCTAACTTTTGATTTGTTCTTGATTATGCTTTACAAAAGTGTTTTTTTCTTTTTCTTTTTTTATTTTCCAGAGTTACAGTTCTGGCTAAGAACTTCACTCTGCACGATGGTGTATAAGTGCCTGTTAATTTCTCAAACCCACCAGAATTTTATGCAGTTGTTTTAGGAATTATTGCTAACAGACATTCTCTTTCTTCAAACACTTCAATATAATCTTTTTCAGCAATATACTTGCCGTAGCTTCAAACTGAAATGTTCAAATCCTATTTTCTTACTGGTTTTCAGGAAGACAGGAAAACCATTTCATAATTTTATAAGCTGGAAAGACCAAAGAGCTGCTGAACTTGTAAATTCCTGGAACAGGGGTGTCATATTGAAGGTAAGGCTGCTCATTGAGTATGCTGCTTAGATACTGCTTTTGTTTTCATTTACCCAAATTAGGTGTGATAAATATTGCAAGTGCCCTAATGCATAATTTCAATAAATGACATGATATGTAGTTTACAACTTTAAACAAAAAATAATACTGTTAGCATACAAAATGACAGAACACGAAAGCGAAGAAATTAAACACTGACATTCTATATCCACCTATAAAGCTAGTGTCCTAAACATACAGTGAAGGGTAGCCTAGAATTCCTCCTTACCTGTAAGGGGTTAAGAAGCTCAGATAACCGGGTTAGCATCTGATCAACAGGACCAATGGGGAAAGAATATACTTTCAAATCTTGGGGGGAGGGGTTTTTTGTGGTGTGTGTTTGTGTGTTTGTTTGTTTTTTGTTTTTGTTTGTTTTTTTCTCTCTTGGGACTGAAAGGGGCCAGACAGAAATCCATCTTCTCCAACCCATCCTAATCCAAGTCTCGAATATTGTAACCAGTATAGGTAAGCCAGGCAAGGTGGATTAGTTTCTTTTGTTTTGCTTGTGAATTTTCCCTGTGCTAAGTGGGAGTTTTTAACCTAAACTGGTAGAAATAAGCTTCGGAGGTCTTTCATGCAGGTCCCTACGTCTGTACCCTGGCGTTCAGAGTGGGGAGGGAACCCTGACAGCTAATAAATGTGTATAACTTTGAATCTCCTTGTTATATTAATATGTCACATGTTAACATTGCTAGCAAATGATTTTTTTGGTTCTGAATTTAATTTTGTCAGTATGGTTTTTGAGATTTTTGTACTTAGAATATTCATTTTTTATTCCAATTTGTTGTTGTAAATATGTTCCAGAATGTGTTGTAAATTTGGAGCATGTGTGTTCTTAAAAACAAAGAAGATTGGTCCCCACTTTATGTGGAAAAATTGAAGTCAACCTTACCTGTAAAGCTACTACTGGAACCTTCATAATAAGATGTAAAATTCCTTGATTTGTCAGAGATTTCCCTTCTGACACTGAGCAATTCATTTAACCTCTGTGTTTCAATACATATGTGTAAAATACAAGTAAGGCAACTAAGAACTTCTGTTCTTTTGGAATAGGCAATCCACGTTATCTCTACAATTCTTTACTTTTTGACTCGGAGTGATCGATATTTGACTGCTAGTTCATTGACTTTCACAACACAACATGTCTCTTTGAGGCTGTCCTGGATTTTACAAAACATAACTGAGGTAAGAAAGTTGTTGGGGGGAAAAGTAATACTCTTGGTACATAATAGCAATGAATAGTGACTTTTCTTGATGGTTACCTGCTCGGTTTTTGCTTTCTTTTTTTCCTTCCCTCAAAGGGAATGGAAAGAGAGGCTAATGATCTATTTTATCTTTTTACAAACTTCCCCTGATCCTGTAAATGTGTTCCTGTGTGACATTACTCACATGAGGAGTCTGACCTACAAAGCATAATCATATTGTTAGTTTTGCATTTCTTTTATTTATTAATCTTAACATTATACAACATAATTTTTATTGTAATTTATTTTAAAGTGAATTGAACTTTATTGTGTAACAATGTGGCATATTTTTATTTTATCTTTGACAGTGTTACATTTCCAGTCCGCCTTATCCCAACACTTACTGATTTCTGGAAATCTGTAACATAATGGTCAAAAAACAGGGATCTCCACTTACTCAGCATTTATGTAATTTTAAAGGCTTGACTAATGGTGTATAGCAGGGGTCGGCAACCTTTCAGAAGTGGTATGCCGAGTCTTCATTTATTCACTCTGATTTAAGGTTTTGCATGCCAGTAACACATTTTAACATTTTTAGAAGGTCTCTTTCTATAAGTCTTTAATATATAACTAAACTATTGTTGTATGTAAAGTAAATAAGGTTTTTAAAATGTTTAAGAAGCTTCATTTAAAATTAAATTAAAATGCAGAGCCCCCCCGGACCAGTGGCCAGGACCCGGGCAGTGTGAGTGCCACTGAAAATCAGCTCTCATGCCGCCTTTGGCATGCATGCATGCCATAGGTTGCCTACCCCTGGTGTATAGTGTCAGTGCCAGATATGTAACATTAAACATTTCTGTGTATTATATTATGCTAGCACCAAAACTTCTAAAGAACAATGAATTCACTCCTGTTTTTGTTCATTGACTTGGCTTTTTCCTTTCCTTTCTCTTTACTTAATTTATCTGTGTGTTTACTTTCAGATTTTTTTTTAAAAAGAGAAATGGGGAGGGTTGTCCTCTGTTTGCTTGTTTGTTTGTTTTACAACAAATAAGGAAGATTTCAAAAGTTGTTATTTTTAATCTATTACCCTGTTTGTTCTAACATAGAAATATTAGGAATGTCAAATATGGTCTTCCCTGGATTTGTTGGTGGACTTGTTGGCTCTTTCAGATATGGACTCATCAGCTTTTTTTAACCTAAAATTAAAGGAGATGGGGGTGCTGAGTCTTCAGTTAAAGTCCTGTTTTCTCTCAAGAATTCCCTAGTTACTGGAATTTTAAAAAGCAAAAAACAAAAACCAAAGTTCTGCCCAGAAAAATCATTTCCTTTTTCAATAAGTCGGTCTGTCTCATCATTCTGCAAGTTCTCTGGTTGTCCTTTGAGTCTTTCAAGAAAAATAGGATAAGTAAAATCTGAATTTCTAAGTTTTAAAGAAGGAAGTAGGGAAATAATAATTTTCAGGCTTTCTTTATATAACATAAAGAAGCAAAAATTGACAGCCCTATTTGCTTTCCTTTGGCAAGGTCATATTTTTAGGTATTCTTATTTTTCTTTTAGCATTGTCGTTTTCTTATCTACAAAACACTTTTTTTTTTTACCACTTCTTCATATCTCCTCTTCCACTGCCTTCATTTCTGAACTCCACTAATAGTGATCTCAAAGTCTCCAGCTTTACACTATTAGGGTTCTTATGTGCCACTGCTAAAGAAGGCTGAGCAACTAATCTCCCATTGGCAGCAACAAGGCTTGCAAAACTGTATGTGCACAGGAGCAAAAACTGCAGTTTAGGGACAGGCCATATCTACGCTACAAAGTTTGGTCGATGCAAATTACATCAACATAAAGCCGCCACAGTTAGCATATTGCTTGTGCACATGCATAGTTGGCTTCTTGTGTTGGTGCTGTGCGTACTCATCAGGAGAGTTTGTATTGATGCACAGTGGGTGCACCATGGGTAGGTATCTCCTTGTGCAAGCTTCCACTGTCCAGCACTGTGTTTTGGGAAGGTTTGGCAATGCATGGTGAGGAAGAATCAAGTTGCTCAGGAGTGGTTGGGAACAAGGGGTCAACTTCTCAGTGTGCAACTATCTCCATCCCATAATGTCATCTATATCCCATAATATTCACGCCTTTTTAAAAACTCCCACAAAACTGCATGCCCCTCCTTGCTGTCTGTCATTTCTGACCTGAAGCATTGAGCTTGCACAGCTCTGAGCTATTGTCATAAGTGTTGCAAACACAGGATGCACGATCCTCTATTTGCAGAGCCTTAAGAAAAATCGAATCAGTGTGGACAGATTGCTGTGTGACATAGTGAGAATCAATTCAAGGTTACTGGTGGGGTTTGTAGATCAGCTGCAGATGGTGGAGCACCATTTCTGGGCCTGAGAAATGAGCACTCATTAGTGGGATCACATTTTAATGCAGACTTGGGGTGGTGAGCAGTGACTGCAGAACTTTCGGATGCTCAAGGCCACATTCCTGGATCTGTGCTCCAAGCTTGCCTCAGCTCTCCAGCACAGGTATACCAAAATGAGAGCTGCACTGACAGTGGCAATCGTGTTGTGGAAAGTTGCAATGCTGGATTGCTACCAATGAGTGGGCAATCATTTTGGAGTTGGGAAATCACTGTGTGGGGGTGTCGTCATGCAGGGTTATAACTCGTCTCCTGCTACACAGGACTGTGACCCTACGCAATGTGCAGGACATAGTGGATGGATTGCAGCAGTGGGGTTCCTGAACTGCAATGAAGCAATGGATGGCAGTTGTATCCCAATTTTGTCACCAGACCACCTTGCCACAGAGTACATCAACAGAAAGGGTTACTTTCCTATAGTTATGCAAATACTGGTGAATCGCCAGAGATGCTTCACTAACATTAGTGTTGGCTGGTCAGGGAAGGTGCATGATGTTTGTATTTTTAAGAACACAGGACTGTTCAGAAAGCTACAAGCAGGGACTTTCTTTCCCAGCTAGTGGATTACCATTAGGAATGTTGAAATGCCAGTTGGGATCCTGTGGGACTGAGCTACTCCTTGCTTCCTTGGCTCATGACGTCATACACTGGCCACCTCGGCAGCACCAAGGAAAGATTCAACTATAGATCAGCAGATGCAGAATGACAGTTGAATGCACTTTTGGTACACTGAAGGGATGCTAAAAGAAAAGGAGTACTTGTGGCACCTTAGAGACTAACCAATTTATTTGAGCATAAGCTTTCGTGAGCTACAGCTCATTTCATCGGATGCATAAAGTGGAAAGTACAGTGAGGTCTGTGTGTATATATAAAATCTCCTCACTGTACTTTCCACTTTATGCATCTGATGAAGTGAGCTGTAGCTCACGAAAGCTTATGCTCAAATAAATTGGTTAGTCTCTAAGGTGCCACAAGTACTCCTTTTCTTTTTGCGAATACAGACTAACACGGCTGCTACTCTGAAACCTGAAGGGATGCTGGCATTGTTTACTCACAAGGTTGGATCTCGGTGAAGAAAAATCTCAGTGGTTATACCTGCCTATTGTGTCCTGCATCATATTTGTGAAACAGAAGGGAAAAGTTGCTGCCAGGATGGGGGACGAGCCAGTCACAAGGGCAATTAGATGAGCTCAGCATAGAGCTATACAATTCAGGGAGGCTTTGGAAGAGCATTTTAACAGTGACCCACAGTAATGCATTGTGGTGTACTGTGCTCTATCTGGTTATGCTGCTTTGGGGCCTGTTTGGAATTGTGTGGTGCTTGGTGTACATCTGTGAATATAACACTATCAATGTACATATTAATTTTGTGGTGCTTGCTGTACATTTGATTATTGCATTGTGTTTGTCACTGATCCTATGAGTTGTGTCACAGTCTGCAGTACCAAGTGAGTGAGTGCTTTCAGAACTAGGCACTCTGCAGCATATGTTGTGAATTAATAGATTAATTATTTTTTAAATAATATTATAATCAGTAACAAAAGCAGTGCAAAGAAAAATCTGTGTAATTTAAAAGCTATTAAGATATTTTTAATGTATTTGATCAGAACTTAATAAGGGCGAAAAGCATTCATTTCCATTTTACCTACATATACAACATCTGTGGTTTTCACAGGTCAGTGTATGTGAAGCTGTCGTTGTCCTTAATGTTCCCCCTGAGTGGAGTGGTAGGGGTAGGGATGTGGCCTCTCATGCCATGTGGAATGCTGAGGGTGGTTGTAGTGAAGTGCTGTAATGGAGTTCTCCATGGACTGCAAAGAGAGGTGAGCCTGGGACTGTTGAACTTATATGTTCCCAGGAGTCTGCAGCATCTCTGTTTGCTGCTAGAGAAGCCCCATTACGTCCTGGTGCATCTCCCTCTCCTCTTTCTGCTGGGAATCCTGGACCTTTTTCCTGTCTGCTCTTCCCTTCTCCAGGCTATCTGCAGTGTTCACCCTCCAGGTGATGCTCATGGTCTGATACAGCATTAGCTTGCAGGAGCTCATTGAACATGTCATCCCTAGTGCTCTTATTCCTCCTCCTTATCTGGTTCAGGCATTCTGTGAGTGTGGAGGGGGAACCACTCAAAGCTGAAACGGCAGGAGCTGCAGATAAAACACCGAGGTATAGTCAGTATAGTGTGACAAATTTCCTCCTCTGCCTTGGTGGGTCCTGTGCTTATTGGCAGATTTGCTTGCCTCAGAGGTTCACGGCAGCCCTCAGTTTGGCCACTTTCATGGCTCAAATCTGCCGTTCACTCAGTTATCCTCATCACTGGCCAGCATGGGGAAAGGAGGAAGAACAATCCCTGCAGTCTCTGCTGATCCACCTAGTGGATTGGGGAACAGGCCAGAGACCTTCCCCTCTGGTGAAACCCACAGTCCAGTTCAACTCCTCCAGTATCAAGTAGGGAGTTGAGGGAATGGGGGGA
This sequence comes from Lepidochelys kempii, assembly GCF_965140285.1. Taxonomy (NCBI): domain Eukaryota; kingdom Metazoa; phylum Chordata; order Testudines; family Cheloniidae; genus Lepidochelys; species Lepidochelys kempii. The sequence continues at coordinate 32,549,146 of NC_136388.1, forward strand.
ACCCAGGCCCGCCGTCTACTCCGGGTTCCAGCCCAGGGCCCTGTGGGTAACAGCTGTCTACAGTGGCTCCTGTAACAGCTGCAACTCCCTGGGCTACTTCTCCATGGCCTCCTCCCAACACCATCTTTATTCTCATCACAGGACCTTCCTCCTGATGTCTGATAATGCTTGTACTTCTCAGTCTTCCAGTAGTACACTACCTCACTCTCAGCCTCTTGTGCTTCTTGCTCCCAGCTCCTCGCATGCACGCCACAAACTGAAGTGAGCTCCTTTGTTTAAACCCAGGTGCCCTGATTAGCCTTCCTGTCTTAATTGATTCTGGAAGCTTCTTGATTGGCTGCAGGTGTTCTAATCAGCCTGTCTGCCTTAATTGTTTCCAGAAAGTTCCTGATTGTTCTGGAACCTTCCCTGTTACCTTACCCAGGGAAAAGGGACCTACTTAACCTGGGGCTAATATATCTGCCTTCTATCACTTTCCTGTAGCCATCTGGCCTGACACTGTCACAATGGTCACAATAGTCACAACAGAAACCAGAAGTTAAGATTCAGAATTCCCTTCCCTTGGTCCCCTACAGTTTTAAACAAGGCATGCTTATTGTCTTCTACTTCCAAGTGCTTGTGCACGGCCCCACTCTCAACTCCAGCCATGGTGAGTATGGCTCACATGGGGTGAGGAAAATGAGGAGGGAGTTGCTCAGTTGCATGAAACTACGAGTATAGTGCAATGGCACTGAATACTGACACCATTTTCCACAAGCGGTGGTGATTTTAGTTGATATTTCAGTCCGGTCCTGAGAGTGACAAAGGCAGAGAGCACAGCTGATGTCCTGAAGCCATGAGGGGCCCATATGCTGCCACCCAGTGTACTGCAATGGTGCTTGCTGAAGTTATCACTGACTGGCATGGGAACACATCCTATTGCAAGGAAGAAATAAGGCTGCCATCCCTAGAAACCTTTGGCAGAGGATTGCAGAGGATTACCTCCGTGAAAATTTCATCGAGATCTCTTAGGAGGATTCAAGGGATATCCCTGATGTACATAAAAAGACTGCTCCACATGGCTTAACTCTATAGCAGAATGAAAAGCAAATAACAATACTACCTCTCTTTTTGTACTGCTACCTCTTCTTGTATGAGTAAATTAATGAAAAGCTAATAGCTAGCTATGTCCTGTTATGTTGGGGGCGTCATCACTATAAGGGGGAATATATTTACACAGTTACCCGAGGATCCTTCCCATGCATCGGGCTTGACTGCTGGGCCTGACTAGACTGTGGTGAAGTGTCAAACAGCTTGCAGCATAACTGAAGTCCCCCAGCACCCTGCCTTCCAGTCGCATGTCCCCCATCCTCCTCTTTTTTCCTCCTCTACCACCTCTTCATCCTTGCTGTTCATGGTAGGGGCTTGTGACCTGGGCTCCTTAGAGATATCCATGGTGGTCTGCTAGGTGGTAGAGGTGTCTCCGCCAAGTATGGCATGCAGCTCTTTGTAAAAGCGGCAGGTCTGTAGCTCTGAACTGTATTGATTGTTGGCCTCCTTGGGCTTCTGGTATGCCTGATGCAGTTCCTGTGCTTTCACTCGGCATTGCTGCTGGTCCCTGTCATACTCCTCCAGCATCCCCCATGCAGTCTATTTGTAGATGTTCACTTTTATACAGCTGGTGCATAGCTGTTCTTGTACAGCTTATTCTCCGCACAGACCTAAGGGATGCAATATCTCCTGTCTACTCCAAGCTGGAGTGTATCTAGAGCATGTAACTGGCATGGTCAGTTGGCAAGTTGCACACAACAATGGGGAGCTGCTAGGTATCTATGTCAAGCTGGACAATCGGGAAAAGACATTTCAAAAATACTCAGGGCTTCAGAAGGCTTCCTTGCTTTTTAGTCTCTCTGACCCCCGGGCCAGTTGTGACCAGAGCAGTCAGTGTCAGGCATTGTGGAACAGCTGCTGGAAGACTGTTAGGGTCAATGTAAATAACACAGTATCTACACTAGCATTGCATCGACCTTCGTACATCAACCATGGCTCAATGCCACTCGGGGAGGTAGTGATACTACATTACTTATACTTATGTTGTTGGGAGACAAATTTAAGTGTAGACGCATGCACAAGTAGGCTGATGCAAGGCAGCTTATGTTAACCTAACTTTGTAGTATAGACCAGGCAGCTGGGGGATAGGGGTTGGTCTGCTGTGCTTCACAGTACCATTTCTCTTCTGAAGCGCCTGGCTCTAGAGCTTCCTGTGATTTAACACCCCTTTCCCAGAGGAAATATTGTCAGTTGTTTTCTGGGGACATGCATATTATTGTCCCCCCATTAAATATTTGGAAACAGGGAAGGGTGAGAGGGAGAGAAAATGTATTCCTTTCTTCACATCCACATTGAACACACTCCTTTTTTTTTTTTTTTTTGGTTTTTTTGGTTTTTTTGTTTTCAGGTACAACAAGCAGCCAATGAAAACAATTGCTGCTTTGGAACAATTGACACATGGCTGTTATATAAACTCACCAAAGGTGAGTTTGGAAGCACTGGTTAAACAAAACATATTTCAAATTAGAGCAGATATTGAATGCATTCCCCTACCGTTATTCCCAAGAGCCCAACTGCCACATTAGGTGTGATGGATTTGGGGTTACTTATGAATACTGAATGTTGGTCTGGTTATTTGGATGTTTGCTGTATGAATATATTGGTTTAACTCAGGATGGGACTGTCCCAAAAAATAGGCAGAAAAGAAAAGAGGGGCTCAAGAGAGCCACCTCTCAGCAAACACTTGAATTGTTAATGTACATTGCCAAAACTATTAGCTTTGATGGCAGGAAAAGCACCATGAAAAGAAAGGAACAAAATGGTAACCAGAATTTAAAATGGGATACCCTCTCAGGAAAAGGAGACAGTAGTTGTTTGGGGGAATACAGAGACACAGAGTTGAACAGGTAGTGTCTGAAGATATTAGGCTTGCCAAGGTTACCATCAGAGGATAATAAGACTTTAGGTAAAATAGATATGCTTGTAGACTATTTTATTTAAAAATACATTTAATCTGAAAGCTTTGTTCCTACTGGACATGTAAACAATACTTTGGTTTTAAGAAGGCTGTCTGATTGCTGTATTCCAGTGGTCTCAGACTCCCTAAGGGAAGAACCGCAGGTGCCTGAGCTCAGTCAGACCTGCAGGGTAAGAATGGTGGATACACAGGGTACTGTAGTCCAGGGTTAAGTCTAAGAATAGGAGAATTGCATAATTCCATGCCCGGTTAGGAGGCTTGATACGTCAGGGCACACAGAGAGACCACAAAGGGGAGGGAGGCGCAGCTAGCCTCTCACAACTCATGAGCCTTGAACCCAGGTCCACAGAAGCAGCCACAATTCAGCTCTCCACTTGGCAGTCTGCTGACAACTGCTGACCAGTTCCCATGAAGCCCAGCCCCAGTTTGAAGCTCCGCCTCTGAGGTATTATTGGTGAAGCCCCAAAGCAGCCGATTGGCCTGCTGGCCCTACTTAAGACAGGAACAGGAAGCTGTCCGAAGAATTGGGATCCATCCTGCTCTGTACTGTGTGCCTTGTGCTTCCTGCTCCCCTGGCTTGACTTCCTAGTGTCCTGACTTGGCTTGGCTCTTGACCTCTGACTTGTGGTTCTGCTCTCTTACAAAAGAAGAGAAAAACAAAATTAAATAAACACATAGCCATTAAACATAATTTTTTAATGAATTTATGTTAAATTGGCAGCAGGTAAACTCTCCAATCAGCTTAATGGTTGTGCATCTAGTTTCTTTGTTTTGGAGGAGGAGGCTTAATGGCTGTGTACGCTCTTCTCTCACTGCCTGCTGAGTTAATTTCTGTAGGTTTGTGTGGTGTTTAGATGTTGCTTGTAATTATTAGAATTGGGAGCAATGGCTGTTGGGAGTCTGAAAGGACAGGAAACAGGAAGGAGGGGGAGGAGTTGAGAGGCTGGGAGAAAGCTACAGACGGTGCAGCAGCAGCTTGGTAAAGAGATTTCCACTTTAAAAATAAGTCCTGTTGAAGCTTGTTAGTACCTTGCCTGGTTGATACAACATTTTGGTGACGAGGATGGATCTTCTGCCTCTGAACCCACCTGCACCCTTTCTGCAAAGCTCAGGTGAGCCTCCAGTTGCTTTTACTACCTGGATCCGTACGTTTGAGACTTATTTGTTTGCAATCGGTGCTACAGAGATTTCTGAAGTAAGAAAGCATGCTCTGCTAATCCACTGCCTTGGAGCAGAAGGGCAGTGTATATTTTACACTTTTTTCCCCTTGCAGATGATAAATATGAGACTGCACTCACTGCATTAAAGAATTTTTTTGTGCCAAAAGTCAATGTAGTAGCTAATCGCTACAGATTTCACCAGTGTGAGCAGAAACTAGAGGAAACTATAATGCAGTATTTTACTTCCCTGAGGAGTCTGATTGTAATCTGTGACTTTGGGAATATGGCAGATGAGATGATTTGAGACCAGCTCATTGAGAAAACAAGCATGCTTTGTGTAAGAGAACGCTTACTTTTAGAACCACAACTTACACTAGAAAAAGCAATAACCATTGCTACTCAGATTGAGTCAGCTACAGCTGAAGCCAAAATAATGAGCATGGATACAGGAGGCACAGTCCAGGCTGTGACTCCTTTGCAGAAAAGTTCACTACCACTGTAGACACACAACTGCAAGAGGAAAACTAATGAAAAACCACCAAATCAGCAAATTCAAAATACAGTAAAAGCATGCTTTCGCTGTGGATCCCCACAATACCTTGCAAGCTACACAGAATATCCGGCAAAAGTAGCTCAGTACAATCATTGCAAAAAGATTGGGCATTTGCTAAATTATGTCGCAGCAGCCAGTTCAGTTAACAGGTGCATGCAGTTACAATACCAGATGTTACTGTGCTGAGCATGGATAAAATCACTACTGCACATATTCCAGAACAGATAAAGTGCACTGTAAACGTTTCCGCCATACCCTCAGGCAAATCACACTCTATTCAGCTAATGTTGGACACTGGCTCAGCAGTATCTATACTACCTGATTCCATCTATTTGCATTACTTTAAAGATGTGCCTCTTACTGAACCCAAACTTCAGTTGGTATGCTATTTGAAAAACCATATTCCAGTACATGGCTGCCTGCCAGCAATAGTTACTTTTGGTGATGGCTGTGTAACTGCAGAGTTCTATATTGTCCACAAAAGCACTCCTATCCTTGGCAGAGATTTATTGGCTGCTTTAAATCTCAGGGTAGTTAATGGACGAATTGGTCTTCCTCAGCAAAGCACTCTTGTGGTACACACACCAGTTTCAGCTGGGACCCAACACCAGGTTGAGGAGAAACTCAGCTGTGCTTATGGGTTTCTGCATAAAGTTAAAATGCAGAATAATGTGATGCCTGTACGATAGAAGTTACGGCGCTTACCATTTTCAGTCAGGGAAGCTGATTCAGAGGAACTTAGAAAATGTGTTCAAAAGGACATTGACTCCTCGGAATGGGTTTCACCTATAATAGTGATGCAGAAGAAGGGTGGAGGCATTCGCCTTTGTGTGAACTTAAGGGAGCCAAATAAACCTATTGTGATTGACAGCCATCCTCTTCCTCACATAGAAGAAGTAGTTGCAGAACTCCGTGGAGCAAAGATGTTTTCTACTCTTGATTTGCAGAGCACATACCACAATGTTATGTTGCATGAAGATAGCAGAGACCTCACAGCATTTATTACACATGAGGGACTATTTCTTTTTAAACATGTTCCATATGGTCTCGCATCTGCCCCAAGTGCCTTTCAAAAAATGTCACTGATTCTGAAGAATCAACATGGAGTTCAGTGCTATCTGGATGATATTATCATGTATGGAAATACTTCTGAGGAGCATGACAATAACCTGCAGTCTGTACTAAACTGTATCAGCACAGCAAGCCTCCAGCTCAATAGGTCCAAATGCAAATTTAGACAAACTGAACTCTGCTTTCTGGGGCATACCATTTCACAGGCTGGACTAAAACCTGATCCAGATCATATCCTGGCAATTTTAAATGCTCCTCCTCCAACAGATTTGCAAACCTTACGTTCTTTCTTGGGTCTTACCTCCTGGTATATAAAATTCACTCCCAATTATGCTTCTGTCATTGAACCTTTACAAGAATTACTGCGGAGAAGTTCAACCTTAGTGTGGACAACGAATGCACAAGCTAGTTTCGAAACAGTGAAAGACTTGATTGTACTTAGTCCAGTACTTGCACTATTCAGTCCTGCATTGCCCACAATTGTAACTACTGATGCTTCTGGTTATGGACTTGGGGCTGTTCTCACACAACTGCATGAGGACAACACAGAGAGGACTGTTGCATATGCTTCAAGGACACTAAGTAATGCTGAGAGAAAATATTCTACAGTCAAAAAAGAAGCACTTGCTTGTGTCTGGGCTACTGAAAAATGTGGGGGGCCGCATGTTCAAATTGCGCACAGACCACAGCCCTTTGACGACGTTGCTCACCACGAAAGGACTGGAAAGAGTAGGATGCCGTATTGCTCGATGGTCTGCAAGAGTACTCTCTTTCAATTATGAACTGGAATATAAGCCTGGAAACCAAAATATGGTGGCTGATTGCCTTTCTCGCTTGCCTTTGCCTTCACCAGATGGTCCACCGGAGGATGAGGATGTAGTGGTTGCACTTATTACAAGCACTCTCACTGCAGTTACAAGAGAACAATTTCAAGCTGCTTGTTCAGCGTGTCCAATTCAACAAAAACTACGGGAATTTCTGACAAAGAGATGGCCCAGTCACCCTAAAAACCTTGACCCAGTTTTGCTGCCTTATTTAAGAGTTGGGGATGAACTTTCTTTGCTTGATGGCTATGTTCTACAAGATGCACACTGGCTCCTTGTGCCAGAAGAATTACAGTCAAAACTCATACACTTGGCACACGATACTCATCAAGGAATTGTCCGAACCAAACAACAACTACGGGATCTGTATTGGTGGCCAGGGATGGACTCTCAAACTGAAGCACTCATAAAATCCTGTGTCGCTTGCCAAATGCATGATAAGACAGCAGTGACATGCACCCCTCCATTACAGCCTGTTCGTCTTCCTGAAACTGCATGGGAAAAAGTGGCGATTGACATTGTAGGACCCTTTGATACTTCTCCAAGTGACTGCCATTACGCCATCACTTTAATAGACTATTTCAGTAAGTGGCCTGAGGTAGCATTTATAATTGCAAATCTCTTCTGCTACAGTAATTAAGTTCCTTTCTTCAGTTTTTAGCAGGGAAGGTAACCCCACAGAACTGGTTTCAGATAATGGTAGTCAATTTACTTTCTTGGAGTTTGAAACTTTTCTAGCACAGAGGAACATTTTACACAGAAGGTCATCCCTATATTACCGTCAAGCCAATGGGGAAATCGAACGGTTTAACAGAAGTTTGAAAGAGTTTGCGAACAGCTAAACTGGAAGGGCGATTGTGGATACCCTTCACTACTGATTTCTTGCAAGCATATCGGGCTACACGACATGCCACAATGCAAAGATCACCCGCAGAGTTACTGCATGGGAAACAGATGAATATTAAACAGAACGTTGCTGGATTGTTAAAGGCACGACCTGATGCCCCAAACAAGGAAGATGTGAGAAAAACAGTTGAACAGAACCAAACAAAGTCTAAGGTTTTCACAGACAAGCCAGCGGGGTGCTAAGGAACCAAAGTTTGAGTGTGGTTCCTCTGTTAGAATACGAAAACCTGGAATTTTACGCAAAGGGGACCATAAATTCACAGCTCCTCTTAAAATCATAGAGAATAAGGGACCTTACACCGATCGACTTTCTGATGGGAGGGTATGGAATGCTTCTTATCTTGCACCTGCCTATGCACCAAGAGGAGATTATGCCAACACCCAGTCTGCATTGGATGACTTCACCGTAGTACCAACACAACAAGACATTTCACTGGAACTGGGGCTTGAGAGACGGCCTGTCAGACCCAGATGACCACCTGTTTGTCTTAGAGACTATGTTATGTAGTATCTACAGTGTTTTCAGTGTAATATTTCTGCCAACAGCATAGTGTCTTGTTTCATATTTTGTTCCTGTGGTTAAAACAATAATGTTTATTTTAATTGGGAGAGTTTCTTAAGCTTGTTAGTAACTTGCCTGGTTGATACAACAGTTTGTCTAGTCAGTTTAGGTTGGAAGCTCTCTTTTAAGTTGATTTGTAAACAGCCATGTACATTGATGGATTGATAGACAGACAGATATGTTTGAGCTTCTTGATTGTCTGGAATCTTCTAGATCAACTTGCAGTTCATTCATCTTTTTCCCCACTGGTGACATGAACATGTAGTAAAGTGAGTGATCAAGACATTTAGATAGGCTTGCTAACAGATGAAACATCATGAGGCAGTCAAAAAAGTAGGCTACTACCTGAGTCAGCGGATTGTTGCTGGAATATTTGATGATATATGACTTTCATTAGATAATAGGCAGTCAATTGACATAATTTGATCGGTCAGTTGACTGGCTTGCCAAGCCTAGGAATTTGTCATTCCATTTCTGGACAACTGCATATATCAAAAATAAGGCTATTAGCTGGACACTTCAGAAGATAGAGATAGAATCCCACCCTTTACAGTGTGATGGAATTAAAATGTATTTGGGTGTGCAGACTGGTGAATTTGGGCTGAATAGAGGCCATCAAGCTCTTTATAGTACATATATTTGCTTCAAATAACTCTCTCTGAATATCTAGGCATTTAAAACTTTATTTGTTCCTTTGTTGCTAGGTTCTGTGTATGCTACAGATTATTCAAATGCCAGTTCAACAGGGATTTTTGAACCCTTTCAGGTATGAATCTATTAACATAATGTTGTAGATTGTTCTTTGAGCGTGTTTAACTTTTTTTAATTATCTCTGTTATTTCAGATGTGTTGGAGTTCTGTTTTGAGCAAATTATTTTCAATACCGATGTCTATATATCCTCCAGTAGAGGACACAAGGTACGTATGCACACAGAATCTTAAACAAAAATATAACATCTGATAACTAAATCGTTACAAAAAGATCACAAAAATCTCTGCAGATTTTTAAAAAGTAGTATGGTAAGTGAAGCCAAAAATAATTTTAATTGTAAATATTGGTAGTTGCACATTTTTGTCTGATTCATAGATCCAAATTGGTATTTTGTACCAGAAAAAGGTAAAATAGCTTCATGATTTCTGTAAATTAAAAAAAAAATTTAGTAACATTGAATTATGTGTATGTTGAGGACTTATTTTAAAATTTATTTTTTAATTTCTCAAAATTGTCAATTCAGTGCAGTGACTTTTTTAACATTTATTTAAGTCATAGCTTTGGTTCAGTTGATGCTGAAATATTTGGGGTGCCTATTCCAATAGTGGCCTTGGTAAGTGAAAATCTTTAATGATTATATTTTTGTACTTGAGTGAATAGTGTTATTTTTTTGTAAATATACTCTTGTGTGTCTGTCTTTATGATTGCTAGTTTATCATTGTTTGTGTCCTGTGTTTTCTGAGATTCCCTGACTATAGAATTGGTTGTGAAATTTTACTCCAAAATCTTTGCTTTCATTTAGAACAAAGGAAAAGTTTGTAACCCTCATGGTTGTGAAGCAAGCCATCCAGAGAGGGAAAATAACCTTATTGTTAGGCATCGAACTAGGACTTATGAGATCAGGGTGGTTTTCTAGGCCAGTTATTTAGGGCCTGATCCTGCAATGGGTTCTACCTAGCATAACTCCATTGGGATTCCACATGGGTGCAAAAGTGTCTGTGCTAATAGATTCCCTTGCTGCATTGGGGCTTTAATTTCTCTGTGCCTTAGCTTCCCATATGTAAAGTGTGGATAATACTTCACTACCGCCATAGGGCTGGTGAAATCCATTACTGTTTGTGAGGTAACAAACATTGTAGAAAACCTATAAGTAAATAAAATATGAGCTGAATGGAAAAATGACGTCCAATAACTGCTCCTTTTATCTCAATGGAATGTAAATGCTGAAGCCAGTTTAAATGTCAGCTTTTATAACTGTTTCACTGATTAGCTGGAGGTTTCCTTCTAAAAGTAATTTATTGTTGGAGACAGTTGTGAATATAATAGGAACAATTAAGGGTGGGTGGAGTCAGAGGTTGGGGTCAGAGAAACAGGAATTAAAGACCCCAAAACTTCAACTGCATCCCTACCCACAAAGAGGAACACAAACCATCACCTCTACCTTCTGGGATTCTGAAAGTCCCTACTGTCCCGTTTGCCAGGTGCCAAAACATTGAACCTTCCCTTGAATGCTTCTACAATGCGTTTGTTGTTAATGTTGTGTATTTAAAAAAAGAGAAAAAAATGGAGTGGCATATTGAAAATTGGGGACTGTATAAAATAAATTGAAGAGCATTGAGATTTTGATTGAATTTAATATTAAAATGACTCAGGATATAATGTACTGATTGTGTTATTCATCTTAACTATTTAAAAAATGCAATTTTTGAACTTTGACTTGAAGTTGTTGCAGAATTTTCAATTTGCTCAATGATTTAGGTTCAGTAGGCTGCTTAGTAAGTGGAGCATTGGTTCTGGTGAAATCATCTTGTATATAATTTAGATTTAAATGAGAAAACTGAAGTATAAGGTAGAAAAAAATTGAGGCTCGAAGCAATATTTCAAAAACTAGACTGGTTGCTGTGGCATAAAATAATTGCTAGTTGCCTAGGGTAGCCTGGAATTCAGAGATTTCTCCACTGTATTAAAAACGTATAATCAAAAAAGCTTTGTAACCAAGTCTAGCAACCCTCATGGTGTGGGTCTAATTTTCCCAGCAGGGGAAGATTGCTTGGAAGAGGATAAGTTTTTGTTTATAACTTATGTAGGATAAAGGATAATTATTTAGATATGCTGCGTAGAACAGGGAGCCTTGCCCGTTAGTAGGGCCCTACCAAATTCACAGCCATGAAAAACGCATCACAATTCGTGAAATCTGGTCTCTCCCTGTGAAACCTGGTCTTTTGTTTGCTTTTACCCTATACTGGACAGATTTCACAAGGGAGACCAGCGTTTCCCAAATTGGAGATTCGTGGCCCGACAGGGAGTTGCAGGGGGGTCATGGTTTTGCCACCCTTACTTCTATGCTGCCTTCAGAGCTGGGTGGCTGGAGAGCATCAGCTGTTGGCTGGGCGCACAGCGCTGAAGGCAGTGTCCCGCCAGCAGCAATACCATACCATGCCACCCTTACTTCTGTACTGCTGCCTTCAGAGCTGGGCGGCCGGAGAATGGCAGCTGCTGACTGAGGGCCCAGCTCTGCAGGCAGCAGTACAGAAGTACGGGTGGCAATACAATACCATGCCATCCTTACTTCTGCACTGCTACTGGCACAGCTCTGCTTTCAGAGATGGGCTCCTGGCCAGCAGCCACCACTCTCCAGATGCCCAGCTCTGAAGGCAGTGCCGCCGCCAGCAGCAGCACAAAAGTAAGGGTAGCAGCACTGCAGCTCCCCCCTACAATAACCTTGTGATCCTGCCCCTTCCCTCCAACTCCTTTTTGGGTTAAGAGGATCCCTGCAATTATAACACTGTGAAATTTCAGATTTAAATAGCTGAAATCATGAAATTTACTCTTTAAAATCCTATGCCCATGAAATTGACCAAAATGGACTATGAATTTGGTAGGGCCCTACCCATTAGCTTCTCAGAACAGTTTAGAACTAGCTTATTATTTATACCAGTTCCTAACAGATATGGATGATAAGCAATATTCTATTTAAGAACACATTTACCATGGAATGTGTACCAGCCATTGTCTGAGTAGTACCTTATTCTGCTAGTAGTACTACTGAAATCAACAGTGTGAGCAAAGATAGCAGAATCTGGTCCATTATGATTAATGTAACCAGTAGAAGAGACTTGAAAATCAAAAACAAAAAGTCCATGGATAAAAAGTTTTGTATACTATTATTGTTACTTTCTTTCAGAAAGGGAAATGCGCATTCTAAAGTATGAATATGGTTGTTCTAAAGTTTGACATATATGTATTGGGTGATGGGGAGAAATTTTGTGCTTCAAAATTTAGCAGCTGTTAGTAATTTGTATGTTTGTTTGCACTGTAGGTAGCGGACCAGCAGGCAGCCATGTTTGGACAATGCTGTTTTCATGCAGGAGATGTTAAACTAACCATGGGAACGGGTATCTTTTGGGATGTTAACACTGGGAACCGTCTTCATACGCCTGGGGCAGGTAAACTTTGTCATTTAAAAATGTTTTATGGTTTTTGACCTGTTTTTTAAACGTGACTGCAAAGGGGATACAAATAGGTTTTGTGTCCATTTTTTGCTGCTTTTGGATGTATAAAGAAGGAGTGAAAGGCATTTTCTTCTTCAAGGAGTGTCCCTACAGGTGCTCCACTATAGGTGTGCTTGCACCCCCTGCACCTTCAGTCTGAGATTTCTCATAGCAGTGTCTGTTCAGCCCTCACATGCATGTTACTTAGTCTTGTACCCCATGCTGTTGCACTTCATGGATGGCTATCCTCAGTTCCTTCTCAGCCACCCCAGCTAATTGTCCGAGTTCAGTTTTGCCTCAACTGTGTTCTCTTAGCTTTTGTAGTTAGTGTATTATAATAGTTAGTACTTAGTAATGGTTGTATTAGTTGGCTTTTTTTAAACAAAAAGAAACAAATACATAGTTAGATATAGCTTTTTAGATATTTCCTTTCCTCCGCAAGGTTTTGCCTTTTCCAAGGGTATACCCAATTCTTCCAGATTCAAACATTGCCTGTCATGCCAGGAGGCAATCGGGTGAGCAATGGACATTCCCACTGCATCCCTTGTTTTGGGGAAACCTGTATTTCCCAAAAGTGCAACTTCTGTCTCGTTAAAATCTAGACAGAAAGAACAGGGAGATAAAATTTCAACTCCTTACGATAGAGAGCTTGCGTCCAGCCTCTGATCCATGCCAGGAGCGCCCCCCTATATGACAATCTCTGAGTAAGTCAGCTGCCTCTTCTGTCTCTGAACCACACTCCTCAAGGGCATCTAAGGAGAAGACCAAGTTTCCTCTCATAAGTCTTCCAAAGACCATGCTCTGAGTTCTCCAGGTAGGGAATATACCTCAAAAAAGTTTTAAGTCATCAGCTCCCCGGCTCCCATTGGTCTCCAAGGCTGCTGTTTTCTCAGGTACTGAGAGCTCTACTAAGCGTACAGACTCTAAAATATGAGGCTCCGAAAGACCATCGGTACCGACAGGAGACCATGGCATCAAGAAGAGCTCAACCATGGTACTGAAAAAGACAGCTTGAGCTCTGTCTGGATTCTTCCTCCCACCCCCCGGAGTGTTTGAAACTTGTGGCTCCTTTGGCTACTGTTATTTTAGCTCATTCCCAGGACATTGTACCAACAGATCTCTGGACACACCTATCTGGTACCTATGTACTTCACACTTCCCTGTTACCAAGAGCCTCCAGTTCTTCTTTGAGAAGTGTCCCTTTAAGAGTCTTGGCGCGGCCAACCAGGGCACTACTACTACAAATTTCCGATTAGAAGTGCAAGGTGCCAAGACACCTAAAGTGGAGCATCCACAGGGACAACCATCTTGAAGAACCTCATTTATTGCACAAGGTGAATAACCTTCTCTATCTCCGCACACCCATCCAGTACTGATGGTGGTACCTCAAGCTCCTCCTGCTGCCCCACCATTACCGAATGACTTTAGAGGAGGAGGATTCTGACGAAGATTTTGCCTCAGCCTTCCAAATATCTATGCAAGGGTCTCCACTCCACGCCTATGAAGGTTCTGTTCCTGAGGAACCTGAACTCATTTGTGACAGATGTCCACAGCTACCATCCTGCTGGGGCAAGCACTAGTGGGTTGCGCCACCCCCCTTGGCCATACTAGCACCCCTGGGTGGCTTATCGCAATCCATTCTCTGGGACCTCAAAGTCTACTGTTTGTAGAGATAGACAACCCTTCTCACACTCCCTTTCCAGGAGACCAGAGTCTCAGGAAGAGACCTTTGAGGAACAAGAGGCCAGGGTTGACAAGGTTTCTCCAATTGCAAACATCTCTTCATCCTCAGATGAAACTGTCATGCCACCTACACCATCCTGGCTGATGATTTTAAGCAGTTTCAGGATCTCATCAAGAATATTACGGATTCTTTACAAATCCCCCTGGTGGAGATTAAAGAACTGCATGATAAGCTGCTCAATATCCTCCATACAGGCTCCTCTGCCCATATTGCCCTGTCAGTCAACAAGGCACTCCTGGATCCTGAAAAGGTCATCTGGCATATTCTGGCCTGAAGTCCTCCCATGTGCAGGAGGACAGACAAAAAATATGATGATCTTCCTAAGGAGTCAGAATTTTTATTTTCTCACCCTTCTCCTAACTCTTTGGAGGTTGAGGGGGTTAACAAACCTGGAAGGCAGCGTGTCCCGTGTGTGTGTGTGAAAACAGCACCTCCCCTCTCTGGCCAGGGGAAGGGGGGATGTAAACAGCACCCACAGCTTACAGGAAAGGAGCACAGACCCCAGTGCTGCTCCTGCTCTAGCTGCCTTGGGTTGGCAGTGGGGCTCACAGTTTTGCCTGAAAATCTCATTGTCTTCAACTCTAAGTTGTAAGTGGGTGCCCTGCGTGTGGGGGTGGGGGTCGGGGTAGCGGTATGGTTGGGGTGGGGACAGGCAGCCCACATGTGCCTACCTTTTAGATGCAGTACAGGCACGCTACAGTATTTCTCTCCTCCCCCCCCCCCTTTTTTTTGTCTCTGCTGCTGCCTGCTTGGTTACTTCTGGTTTCATATGTTGTCCAGTTGACTGGTTGGTCCGTAACTCTGGTGTTAATATATTTGAGGTTCCATGGTACTCTGTATTTGCCCAACAACAGTGAGGTTTCTCAAATGCCTAGGCAACTTTTTCTGCCAGTTAAACACCTACTCCAGTTTGGGACCTCAATTTGGTTCTTAAATGATTTACAAGACCACCTTTGAACCTACAGCTGCCTGCTTACTCCTCCATTTATTAATGAAAATGGCATTTCTGGTTGCCATCACATCGGCTCGATGAATGGGGGAAATAGAAGCTCTTATGGCAATACCCCCCATTCACAAAATTTTTCAGAGGCAAGGTCACATTATGATTACACCTCAAGTTTTTGCCAAAAGTACCTTCTTATTTCCATATTAATCAGCCCATTCCTCTCCCCATCTTGCACCCTAAACCTCACTGGGATAAGGAGAAGGCATTCCACATGATTGATGTCAGGGGAAGCCTGGCCTTCTACCTTGACAGGACTAAATCTTTCAGGAAGACTTCCAGGTTTTGTCTCAATCACAGACAGAACAAAAGGAGCTGCAATCTCTAATCTCAAAGCATCTGCTGACATATAAGCTCATTCTACGAGATTTATTTCTACCTCCACAGCCTTTCTTAAGAACATTCCTATCAAAGGAGTATGTAAAGTCTCAACTTGTGCTTCTTTGTATGCATTTGTTGAATGCTATGCAATAATTTGAGATTCTGCTTTCGAGAATGTGTTCGGTTCAGCTGTACTTTCTACCATACTGAACTAGACTCCAAAGCCCCCTCCTCCTTAAAGGAGAGCTGCTTGATTGTCACCTAGAATGGACCACCCACAAGGACTTGAAGAAGAAGAAGAAATTGTTACCCTGTGCAGTAAGTGTATTCCACTACCAACCCTCCATCCCCTCTGCTTCGGAGTTCCTTGTCATGGGGCTTCACAGTAGAGAAGGAACTGAGGACAGTTATCCATCACGCACAATACTATATAGCAATGGCATGGAGCACAAGGCTGAGTAACACGCATGCGTGGTCTGAATGGACACTGCTATGAGACCTCTCCGATCAAAAGCGCAAGGGGGCACAAGCGCACCTAGAATTGAGCACCCGAAGGACCACAGTTAGTTCACAGGGTGAGTAACCATTTCTTCAGTATAGAAATGTGAGGGGCTTTAATTAAAAAATCAGATCTTCTCTACACTGGAAGACACTCTGGACATCCGATGAGCTAGTAAATTTGACATCACTGATACTAAGGAAATGACATTTGAAGTAGGATTTTTCAAAGGCATCTAAGGGAGTTAGGGCCTAACTGCCATTGAATTTTAGTTGAATTTCAATAGGAGTGTCATGGGCTGTTTACCTCACACATCCTGTGAAAGGGTTAATATGGGCCAGTTAACCTTCTAGCTTGCACCTGAAGGGTGGGCTAAGACTAATTAGAAATAAAGTCCAGCTTGGGAAGAGGAAGGCTTGTTTCCATAAAAAAAAATGGGTGAGACCAGTTGGTGGAAGGAAACCCAGAGGAGAGGAGTTGGGGAATTCCCCATCTCTGAGAAGCAGCCTGAAGGATAAGTGAGAAGGAAAAAGAGAAGACGACCAGACAAGCTTCTCCAGGGACAAGTTGGTGGCCAAGCTGGAGCTTCCCTGAACAAGGGGCCAGCCCCTGGATTGGGGAGTGGATTGAGGCACAGAAGTATAGTAGCCTAAAGCAGTGGAAGCATGCATGCTTTAAAGTGGCTGCCAACTGAGCCGAGCTGGGCTGCAGGTTTGCTTTTTGTATGCAAAAAGCAAACTTTTTAGGACTTTGGTAAAGGACTCTGTGGCCCCAGAAAGGACAGGACTCTGTCTGATCAGTGGGCTAGGACACCGCTATGGCCAGAGTAGGCCAAAGGACAGTGTGTGTGTGTGTGGGGGGGTGTTGAGTCTGCAGTTTGCCATAGGCAGTTGTCACCTAACTTCCTCAGCTTCTTTGAAAATTCCAGATTAATTGTGATGGAATGTAATTTATAATCAAACTTTTAAAGGAGAAAGCATAGGTATTGACTGGCATAGAGGGAGAGTGTGGGAGGTAAAGCTGGTCTGTTCATGAATTCACTCCCATTTCCTAGGAAACATTTCAAGTGGATGGAATGGACTATGGAGTGCAGATGTAGTAATAACTTTACAGAAATATTTTCAGGAATAATCTACATGACTAATGGTTTATATATACTGTAAAACAAATATGTGGAGATATAGGGTACTTGAATCTGTGAGATCTTAAAATATTTTTTTGGAATCCATCAGCTAAATAAATCAGATTCTTCACCCTTTCATATAAGAATAAATGTTGTACCCTACTTGTTTCATGTATTAATCCTTTTGCATCCAAGGAAATATGCAGTGATTTGTTATACTACCTCAGAATAAGGGTCTCCACATTTTTTAAGCTTTTCCTTCCAGTTTAACAAATTTTTTGCAGTCCACTTGTCCAATACTGCTAACAGTAACCACAGAGAGGTGAAATTAACCATCGCACCAGTTACTAAAAGCAAAATGATAAAGTCCAAAATTTTAACTACCTTCTCATTTCAGTTATAGATGTGTCTTGTCTTGCTTCTGAAAGAAGCTGAATTGGGGGAAATATAGGCTTAAGACATTGTTGGTCAAAGATGATTGAATGCGCTTAATTTTTATTGTCACGACCAAAGAGAAGCCTGACTAGCAGAGATAAAAAGATGAAAATGAGACTGATGAAGTTTCTAAACTAATAACTTTAGAAACTAAAAGTTTCTAAACTAAACATTCCTCCTTCAGTGAAAGTCGGTTACAGAGGCTTGTCATACAAGAGGTCTCTCAGTTTAACTTGCAGTGCTGAGTCAACAGCATAGTGGATGAAGGGGTTGGTGATCCCTGTTGTGAGTCATCAGGAAAGTATTTCCTAAACTGGGTTTGAAATTAATATCTCAGATGCTGATTTATGAGTTTCTGGTGGTTCTCAGCCTGCTAGTTCCTTCTCTTGATGAAGTCTGAAGCAAGAAATATTGACTCCCCAGTTTCTCCTTTGTATTCAGGAAGACCAGTTTCCAAATATTTTGGTGAATGCTTCTACCTTGTTATACTGTGCATAGACAGAACATTCATATTCTGTCCCCGGAGAAGAATTTTTCAGCTCAATTAAGCATCCAGAAATGTTGGCAAAATACATTGTTTGCCATCTGCCATGAATTACTGAATCCATCAGCAAGGGGAGATTGTTGATAATTCTGAACCCCTGCTCTTAATTTGAAAAGCTGAGTGGTGCTTTACTTCCTGAGAATTGCCTGAGTTCAGTGTGAAATAGTTGCTGGTGGAAGAATCATGATCCAAGGAGGAGTGCAAAAAGTAGAAAATTCACCAGATAATCTTTGATGTTCAGTACTTAACAGCTTCATGAAAGATATGATGAAGATTTTCAGACACCTTCTTAACAGCAGGAGCTTGGCTATATGTGAAATAGTGGAATCATTAGGTGCAGTGTTTTGGATTTGTGCAATCAGGATGCAGTTGTCACCTGTTGTTGGATTGGCTTCATTTGTGGAGATTATAATGTTGTAAAAGTGATTGTAATAATTCCCACTCCATGTGCAAATCTTTGACTGTCCCCTGAGAAAAGAACAGGAGTACTTGTGGCACCTTAGAGACTAACTAATTTATTAGAGCATAAGCTTTCGTCAGCTATAGCTCACTTCATCACTATGCGTCGGGGGAGGGATAGCTCAGTGGTTTGAGCATTGGCCTGCTAAACCCAGGGTTGTGAGTTCAATCCTTGAGGGGGCCATTTGGGATCTGGGGCAAAAATTTGGGATGGGTCCTGCTTTGAGCAGGGGGTTGGACTAGATGACCTCCTGAGGTCCCTTCCAACCCTGATATTCTATGATTTCTGTGACTAACACGGCTGCTACTCTGAAACCTGTCCCCTGAGTTGTCTCAAATACTTCACTTGATGTGTGTTCTGGCACAGCTTTACAAAAGTGTGAGTCTTTTTCAACTGAACAGTCACTCAGCCATCTCACAGAGTAAATGCTATGCAATACCAGAGACACCAGGTGAGTTGCTAAGTAGACCCATTCCCTTAATTTTGAAAGCAGCTGCTCTCTGACATCCTCAGTTGTATCATTAATAGGGTGACCAGATGTCCTGATTTTATAGGGACAGTCCCTATGTTTGGGGTTTTGTCTTATATAGGTGCCTATTACCCTCCCACTCACCCCCAGTCCCGATTTTTCCCACTTGCTATCTGGTCACCCTAATCACTAATAAAGTGTGAAACAGTGTAGTTCGACAAAGGCACTGTTTGCAGTTCGGTGATTTGCTTGAAGACTTTTAACATTTGAAACCATGTCTCTTGAAAAGAAAAACATGAGGTTCCGTGTAATTGGTTGTGCCTTATACTCTGCACAGCTTGTATAGATATCAAATGAGAGACATTTGTGTTGAACATTACTAGTTTAATTAATCAAGACTTGTTAATGTTTTTTCAAGGCTTTAAGCTTTCTCTGAAAAAAAAAATGCTCAGTTTATCTTCATGTATGATTAGTTTCCAGATGTCACAACAGCTTTGAAGGCTTCATACTTTCAGCAGGCAGCACTTGGAAACACATTACCCAGTATAGTTGCAAATTAACTGATGTAAAACCAGGCCATATTTGCCCTTGTATTTCTGCATTTTCTTTATTCTTTTTGAGCTGTTATTAGCACAAGTGTGTCCTTTTCACAAAATGATCTGTTTTTTCTGAATCACTCCTTAGCTAGACATGAACTCCAACACAGACTGAATTATCATGTCATGTGTACATAAATACATGCTGTTCGTTTTATACACTTACACATACTTTAAAATGGGATTTGTGTTGTTTTGTATAAGGCAAATCACACAGTACAGTACCACAGGTGGCTTGCAAGAGCCATTGTGGGCACAGGGAGGCCAAATTATGAAACTTTCTCTTACATAGAATCATATACTGAAAAATGAATTTTCAGAAATACTTTTTATCGCTATTTGAGTACCTTCCGCGAATGAGACTGTTTGTTTTTTTTCTCAGTTGGGACTGCTGTTTTATGTTTCAGTATATCTGTATATTTCCCACTTGGAGGCTCAAGCCTCCTGATTTATATTAGGATTAGGAATATTCAGATCCCTTTAGAAACCATTGTGTAAAGTAACTTCTGTAATTTAAGAAAAGCATGCGTACATGTTAAATAGCTTTAACTGTGTGTGTGTATGTTTTGAATTGTAGAATTTAACAGCTTTAAGACTTCTTATTGTTTCTAATAAGGATCTGAATTTTTTAAAATCCTAAACTGCTTCATGAAGCTCTCAAAATAACTATTTTTAGTAGGGTTTTTTTATTCTTTCAGTGACTTTTTTTTTGTAATTAGATATAGTGACTCTAAATTGATTTTAGGTTGCATTGCATTTCTCCTTTATTAAAAATAAACTATTATTCATTTCTGGTTTACTTTTGCTAGTAATTTTTTGTGGAATATTTTCTTCTAAGACCCCACAAAATGTTCAAGCTGTAGCACTGACATTTAAGTTGAATTTTGTAAAGGAAGTGGACAAAAGTTGCAGCTACAATTTAAGGATTTTTTGTTAGTTGTGTTTTATTTAATCTCTCTGGAAGCAGTTTGTGGACTTGACTACTTTTCTTTTATTGTGTGTGTGTGTGCATACGTGCAAAATTTTAAGGTCTGTATCCAGTGGTTGGTTGGAAGATTGGGAAAGAGGTGGTCTTCTTAGCTGAAGGCAATGAATCAGATGCTGGCTCTACCATAAAATGGGCTAAGGAGTTAGGTAAGTGGCTTTTCAATTGTATAATGCTATAAAACAATTAACCCTGTAAGATGCTTCTTTATAGGGTCCTCTAGCTGGCTCCTGTTCATAGTATTAGGCTTCCATTTGTTCTCTTTAATAGATAAGTTATCTAGTTTCTCCATTATGGAGCCTTGAAATTGACAAGAAAGCCAGGCTATCATTGGGGTAGGTGTGGGGCGCCAGCTAGAGCCCGACTGCCCCTGGGCTCCCTGCTCCCAGCCAGGCTGCAGCAATCCAATCCCCACGGAGAACCTGGCTGCTGCTTGGAGGCCCCCAGCTCCCTGTGGGGAGTCCGGCTGCTGCCCTAACATTGGGACTCTCAGCCCCCCACACTGCCCCTCTTAACTCAGTGGAAGCACTCCTGGTGAAGACAGAAGTGTGGACATCAACCACCATAGTAATTACTGCAGTGGTTGTAAGTTGACATAGCATAGGTCGACTTAAGTTTCTAGTGTAGACATGCCCATAGACTTCCAAATAGCCTAGTGGTTAGTAATCTGTACTACCATAGAAGAGACTTCTGTTCAGTTCCTGATTGTAGGGCCTGATCCTCAAGTCTTAGCCAAGCTGTGCTTGGTTTGGGACGTGAGGTTCGGGGAGCAAGGAGAAGAGGTTCTAAGCCACATTTCCACTCCATCTGCTTAGTCTGTTTTGTAACTTAGTGTAGCCCTAAGGACTATTATCCCAACTGGGAATTATCAATTCACAGGGCACCCCAGCCATACCCCTTCTTCCCATGATGTCATCTGTGCTGGGTGATTGGGAATGGGTGACATGAAGCTTCAAGGCACTTAGTAATTCCCTCCCACCAGTGGAATCCCCAGCTGTCCAGTTAAGGCTTCTTTCTGGTTGCTTGGCACTGTCTGAGCACCACAGTGTAGCTAGAACAGGGTGCCAAGGATCTGGCCTGTAGTCTTGTTGGATCTTGGCTGGCAGTTACAGCTTATGGGGGAAGACATCCTTTTATATTTCTCAGCATCACCTCCAGTTTACTTAGAGTAGCATTATTAGCTTCCACAAGTCCTGTATATAATACCCTGACGAGAGGGAATTATCCTTGATACAAGATTTTGACAGTTTAATGGGCTATAGCGTGGTACGGATATTTGAAGATGGTTGTGGATTTGGTTTCTTGATCCTGGATAGTTCTCTTTCATGGGGCTGATGGAATTGAAATTCAGAAAGATTTTTTTTTTCTTAATATGTGCCAGGTGAAATATTTAATTTAGGAATTTTGTCTATAATAATTTATTAAGAAAAGTAAAAGTAAATAATTTAGTCAGTTGACTTTTTTGTGTGGACCCCTACAGATCTTTTCACCAGTGTAGACGAGACATCAAGAATGGCACGAAATGTGATTGATTCTGAAGGAGTTTGTTTTGTTCCATCTTTTAGTGGTTTGCAGGTAAAAATATCATCCTTAATAATATGACACAAATGATTTTTTGTGTCTTGCTTAAACATTAATATCTGTCAATTTGCCCATTATCATGGTATCTATTTTTTTCTATTCAGGTTCTTGTTCCATGCCCATCACGGTGGTATCTGAGGGCCTCTGTGGTATCTGAACATCTAAAAACGTTAATGAATATATCCTCAAAAAAAACACGTGAGGTAGGGAAATATTATTCCCATTTTACAGATGGGGAACTACAGTACAGACAGATTAAGTGATTTGCCTAGTGTCACAAGAACAGAACCCAGATCTCTTGCATTTCAGTCCAGTGCCTTGACCACCAGCTTATTCTTTCAAAGAACTGAGCTGGACTCAAAGTATTGGTTTTATGTCATTTTTTTCACAGCCACGATTCAAGAAAGCATTAACTAAGTGCTTAAGAACTTCCCTGAATAAGGTTGCTTTCCCGAATCGGGGCCTTAAAGCATAGCACTAATGACTGTTAACCAACTATATGGTGGTATGTGGATTTAATTTTTAACTGTACATTTGTGTTTTCTTGTAGTTCTCAGTATGCACAACTCAATCTTGTTCAAATATACTAGAGGGTTGCTTCGTAGGCTGAGATCATTGCACACACCAGGGGCTTTTAACATTCTGCAGTTTCTCCCACAAGCTCCCTGTGCACCACCCTCTTCTCTCCCTGTATTTCAGGTACTCCCTGCAACTCCCCCTTTCCTCATGCCAGGGACTCTCTGTATTCCCCCCCTTTGCCAGGGTCCTCCTTTCTCCTTCCATGCTCCTGTCCCCTCATACCATTATCCCCATTCTTCCCCTCCTGCAAGGTGCTCTGCATATCTCCCTCCTTTAGGGGTTCTGTGTAAACCCCCCTCACCCTAGTTCTCCTTTCCCTTACATGCCAGGGTCTCTATATCTTCATTCATACCAAGAGCTGTGTGTGTCACTCCCTCCATGCCAGAGACTCTGTATGCCCTCCCATGTCCTCTTTCCCACTCTCAATTCTTATTTCTTTTTGTTCGTTTGTTTGTTTGGAGGATAAGCTATACAGGGTGTCAGCATTTTAAATTGCATTGGGAGGTTGGGCAGAGCTGTAGTGAGGGGTTATTTGCAGTAATGCTGTAGCTGTGTTTGTCCCAGGATGTGCGAGAGACAAGATGGGTGAGATAATATCTTTTATTGAACCAACTTCTGTCAGTGGAAGGGACAAGCTTTTAAGCTTCACCGAGCTTTTTATCAAGTCTGGGGAAGGTAACCACAGTGTTCAAGCTAAATGCAAGGTGGGGCAGATTGTTAAGCAAAAGGGGTCCCACATGTTATAGGAGACCACTTAATTTTAAGTAGGCAATTAACACCTCTGCAGTCCTGGGACCAAGGAGGGGGTAGAAGGCAGCAGGGTGTAAAAACCAGTGTCTCAGTTAAATCCATGGTTTTTAGTGTCCAGCAGAATTATGGATTTAAGTTCAGGCTCATCTTCTGAAGATGTTGTCATTTTGACAATGAGGACTGATAGGTCAGATACAGAGTGATCACTTTGTGTAAAATGTTCATCCACTGGTGATAGGGTGAGTGTCTGTGTATGAGTTCATTTGAGAGTATAGTGATCATGTGGATGAAAACAGATAGTTGTTGTTGGGGCATTTGGTGTAGTAGATGGGGTACACCACATGTTGTGATAGACATGTATAGGACCATGGATCTTGGAAGGTATGTTGCGGAGGGTATTGTTCATTGTAGCAGTGGAGATAAGTCTGTATGTTTTGCATCTGTTGTTCTGGCAGGACCTGGTGCCACTTTGCGTTGGTGTGTCCTGGTCAATGGGGAGCTTGCTTCTGATGAGCTTGGCGAGATTGGGCGGTTGTTTGAAGGCCAGAAGAGGGAATTTAGGAAGGCTTTCTTTTGAGATGTGGTCCCCTTCGAGTATGGGTTGTAATTGTTTTATGATATCCTGTATGAGTTCCAATGTGTAGTGGTAGGTGACGAGTAGGGCTGTGCGATAGCTGGGATTTTTTTCTTTATTGAAGCAGTATCTCTCTGGGTGTTTGGGTGGCCCATTCCATGATGCAATCTGCTTCGTTGGTGGAATGTTCTTTTTTGGTAAGGTGTGTATCTTGGGCTTTATCCTTGGAGCATATTTTGTGGTATCTGAGTGTGTGGCTATAGATAACAGATTTTTTTGTTATGTCTGGCGTGGTTACTGGATCTGTGAAGGTAAGTGTGGTGGTCTGTGGGCTTCTTCTATATAGTTGTCGGTAACATTCTATTGTTGCGGCTGATCATGGTGTGCAGGAAGTTGATGTTGGTGTTGGGAGTGTTCTAGAGAGAATTTGATGGATACGTGATGGTTGTTGAAGTTAGGGTATTGTTAGGCTGGAAGGTGCGTCTCCCATTTTCCCCTTGCAGTTTTCCAGTTTCCATCACAACCAGTAGGGTTCTGACCATTGAGGCTTAGAACATTCTCTGACATTTTGGGATAGATTGGGTGTAGCATTCAAAAGTTGTCATGTTGCATCCAAAGAGAAATGCCATCAAGTTGAGCATAGAACCTTGCTTCGCTCTGCCAAAAATCACCTCTTTTTCCTTGGGTGGATTTGATTTAAATCAAATTAATTTAAATCATGATTTAAATCACCAGTCAGGAAGACTATTTAATCATGGATTTCTACATAATAGTGCATTCTTGTTGCTTGCTATAACCTTAATACGTATTCTTCACAACTCAGAGATAGATGTAGGTTTCATTTTTAGAAGGTACACGCTATACATTTTTTAAGTGACTTATTTTGAAAACTTTTCAGATTAGTTTTATAGCTATATCAGAAAATGAATTATTGTTTGGTTATTTCATTTACCAAAGGTAATTGAAGTAGATAGTTCACCTCTCAATGACTTCATAAATATCTCCAGTTCAACAGGTTAATCACTAATATTTGGAGGATATTCTTGCCATGCTGTATTAGGAGGAGAACGTCACCAGACAGACATTTACATTGTTTTATTTAACTAAAACAACAACATTATGTATTCTGGATTCTTTTCTTCAACAGCAAACATATAATATTTTAACAAAACAAGCGTATGAATTTTTGAATGTAGTTAACTCTCTTGTGGGAGAGTTAGCTTGGTTCCTCCCACTTTTTTCAGACTAGCTGCTGCAAAGTGATTGTTACGGAAGTATTTTGCAATTTCAACTACATTAGCCTTTATTTCTGGAACTCTGAAGTTTTTGGCTAGGAGGTGCATCAAATGAGCACTGCAACCATATGTTGTTAGCTTGGGACACTCTTCACTCTCTTCTAAATAATTTCTTCTCATCTTGGATACATTTGCAGCATTGTCTGTGACCAACCTGCGTACTAGACATTTGAATTTTTTTTCACAGTTTGTTATAGCTTTTACTGCTACTTCTTGTAAGTATTCTGCTGTGTATGCATTTCCTGATGTATCAATTGTTTCTGTAAGGAAAACATTCCCTTCTTCGTTGTCACACAAGCACATACAACAGGATCATTGTGGACATTGCTCCACCCATCAGGTTAACAATTTCACCCTCTCGACCTTTTGCACAGTGCTCAATTTCTCTTTCATACACTTTATCCTGCAATTTGCCTGCGACATCTGCTCTGTTGGGTGGACTGTATCCTGGTCTTAATGACTGAACCATGTTAATGAAGTGTGGGTTCTCAATCATATGGAAAGGAGAGTTTGTTGCATAAACAAACAGGGCAATTTTTTCATCAGTTACCTCTTTTTGTAATCTGGTTTTTGTAATCTGCTGGTTCTTATCACAAACTTATCTATGGTTGTTTCTGGATGATGGAGTTTTTTTTTCTTTTTGCTACAGGTGATATACTGTGGCTATGTGACATGCATGATGTGACTGAAACACTATCATTGGCAGATAACTCTGAAACTATAGAAAATGATGGTGATCTTGAAGGTAGATAGTCTTCAGAATCCTGTATGTTGAGGATGGATTCTCCTAAACAAAATAAGTCAGTGCAGTTATTTAATTATTATTACCATACTGCTCATTTAATATTACTCATTGCGTTCACTGACACGCAGTACTACTTTAATGGTGAAATTGTAAAAGGAAGATCTGCCTATTTCATCTATTTATTTTTTATCACAACTGCATCTAAAATGATAGTACCATAGAGTAACAACTGTTTTTTGCTCAAACGTGAGAATTCAAGAATAATCCAGAAGGAAGACAGGCAGTCCTGAAGAAAGAAGTATGAAATAAAAAAGTTTACCAACCTGCAGATCCTG
The DNA here is from genome assembly GCF_965140285.1 of Lepidochelys kempii. Classification (NCBI taxonomy): domain Eukaryota; kingdom Metazoa; phylum Chordata; order Testudines; family Cheloniidae; genus Lepidochelys; species Lepidochelys kempii. The sequence continues at coordinate 32,575,470 of NC_136388.1, forward strand.
CATATTCAGACATGTTCCTTTCATCATCTTCAATGCAGCTTCCTCCTGAGAAGGAACACTCTCATGATGTTGTTTCATTTGGACAACCGGGCCTTGCATTTCTTTGTTGCACTGCTTTCATTTTGCATGCATGCCTGTTTTACCCACAGGTAGAGGAACTTTATTAAAATATTTCCAAACTGAATCTCTTTTACAGCCTGCTGCCATTATAGGTTTTCCCTTCTAGTGTGAGAATGATATGGTAGATCTCAAGTCAATGAAGTCTACACTCAGAAAGACCTCAAGACTTCTGGAATATGCTGCTCAAACCATTTCACTTTTGTTTCTACTGTCTGTCCCTCCCTTCTCACATTTATCTCCAGATGTCATCTCCTCGTCCAGATCTATTCCACCCCCAACAATCTTCTATTCATTGAACTTTTTGAAACTTTTCACTTTTAGAGAGACATAAGGGATTAACTCTGAACACAAATTTGCAGAGGGACAATAGGGTTGAGGTCTGTTATTTCTCTCCTCTATATATTTATTTATTTAAAAACATTTTTGCTGTTAACAAGTATGTTATCACTGGAGATACATCCACAGTTTGAGAACTGCAAAACTAAGCATCTCTGATAGTGCTCAGTCTAGAAGATAGAGTCCCATCGGGTAGATAGAAAGATTAATCTAAAAATCTATATAGAAGCCCCTGGAATCCCATAAGATTGGGGTCCCTAATCCATGAACTATTGGAACTCATTTACAAAACTTTTCTTAAGATTACATAAATATATTGTCTCATACTATAGAATTAGAATTTATAATCCCTATTCTATGATGAGATATCTTTGAGCTATAATGTATTTTATTTAAAACTATCTTTAGATAGGTTTTTTCCTCAAAAAGCATTTTACCAAATAATCCAATTTAAATAAAAAAAATTGATTTTTTTTTAAATCATTGATTTTTACCCACCCTGGTTTTTCCCCATTCCCCCAAACTGTCTAGTGTAACTTTTGGTTGTTAGTTTAAGATACATGGTATCTGTGAAGGTTTTGCCACTTTTCTACCTTAGGTCCAAAAGTACAGTACTTAGTTTTGACAGGTGTATGCCAGTCTGCCCACTCTATTATTCCCACAGTCTGTTTTTTAAAAAGCAGAATCTCAACCTCTTTATCATACCCCATCTCTAAAGCACTAATGGGAAAATGAAAGAAAGGGGCTCTTTGTTTCCACAAGAGAGTCCACAAAATCTTGATCAGTAGATTTATTTTGAGAAGTAGGCTGCTTAGTTAATCTAAGCTGCCTTCATTTGGTGGCTTTTTTGATTTCCTTCCATTTTGGGTAAAATAATATGGATTCTGACTAAGTTTTTGTAATTGCAGACACAAATTTTGAGGGGGACATAAACTGAATCTTTTCTGAAATTTTAGGCCTGTAATGCTCAAGTACTAGAGATGTTGGGAGTGCTTGATTACACAACATGCAACTTTTGTTCCTTGCTGGAGAAGACCAGCAGGGAGATACTAGGTCCGTTGCTGGTGAAGATTGTCAATGCCTACATTAGAGACCTCATGGTACCAGCTTTTCTTAAGGAAGCTGTTATAATGTAGGTTTTGATCAGAAAATCCACAGTTGACACTGACAATTGGCTACTATCACATCTTCAATTCTTTGTCAAAGTTGTAGAGAAGGCTGGGATGAGATGGTTCTCAGAGGATCTAAATACCTTAAGTCTCCCTTGATGATCTAGATACAGGCTTGGGTATGGGATAGAAATGGCACTGGCAGCATGTGGATTTCTTTTTATCAACGGGTGAAGATCTGGTGTGTGTTGATATTGTTGGATATAGTGGGTGTTTTCAATACTGTTCATTGTGGAGTGTTGATAGCTTGACTGCAGCAGAAGTGGATACTGCTGCTCTTGGGTGTCTCCATTCTTTCCTGGCTGAATAGTCGCAGAGGGTGTTGTGGGGCAGCTGATTCTCCTCCTTAAGGATCCTGTCATGTCGATTTCCACAAGATTTGTCTTCCCAAACTGTTCAATATGGGTAGGGGCTTGTTAGTGAGGAATTATGGGGCAGTCATGTTTTCAGTACTCTGCTGCCCCACTTTATATCTTTGTCCTTTCTGACCCAGTCAGTGCAATTGTTCCACTTAGCCCAATGTTGTTGGGGCATAAATTAGATCTAGTTGGCTGAAATTCAGCCCAATTAAGACTGGAGTGATACTAATAAGTATGGGGAGGAGCTACAAGATTAGACACGAAGATATCACTTCCTCCTTTAGTAGTGCAGGTGGGCATGCCATTTGTGACTTGGGTTCACAGTCTCATGGTATTGATTGGATCCTCAGTTGCTACTGGATTATCATATCATTGGTGCCCCAGAATACTTTTTCCATCTACATTTGGTTTGTGAGGTTGCAGCTGTTTCTTTTGGATGCAAACCTTATTACCATGATTCATGCCTTTGTCACACAAAGATGGGTTTAGTTAAGTGTGTTCTATGTGGAGCTTCAGCTCAAATCAGCCTGGAAACTCAGGTGTTGAAGGCTATAGCTTCTGAAGGTGGTATTTATGGGAGCACATGACACTAGAATTCTATAATCTGCACTGGTTTCCTGTTGGAGTGGAGTTTAACTTGCTGTTTCTGACCTATAAAGCCCTCAGTGGCTTAGGACTTTCTACCTGGGACACTAACTCCCTCCCCATGCCTATTGCTTCATTTTTGTCAGTAGAGACATTTGAATTGGATCCCTCTCAATTTAACACAGGTTGTTGGTACTGAAGTGTTCTCTATGAGGGTCCCTAAGCTATTTTCTCATTTTGTCTGGAATTGTGTGGTTCTGCTGAGATTCAGAGCATGTTACGTAGGACACCTATTTTACTCAGGCTTTTGAAGAGAGAGAGACTTGATGGAGGTTGAGATTTGTATGGAAATTTTTGTGGGAGTTGTGTTGCAGGCTGTTGGTGGGGTCAGCTTAGTTTAGATGTCTTTTGACACTTGTGTAAATCAAAAGAAATTACTAGTTGTTACTTAAGATGCCAAAAAGGGTAGTACAGAATGGCCTGCATGCAGATACAGTTAATGTGATCAGAGCTGATGTCCTGCTTTGGGCAAGTCTACATTAAAATGCTCCATCCAGCTGCACCGCTGTTGCTCTTTAATGAAGACGCTGTACGCAAATGGGAGAGAGCTCTCCTGTTGGCATAGTTAATCCACCTCCTGAGAAGCAGTAGCTATGTCAGCAAGAGAAGCTCTCCTGTCAGCATAGCACTGTCTATATGGGCGGTGAGGTCAGTATGACTATGTTGCTCAGGGGTGTGGATTTCCCCCCACCTCCTCCCTGAGTGACATAGTTATACCGAATATACATCTGTAGAGTAGACCAGACCTTTATATTTACCCATTTGCAAAGCTTAAAGAGATGCTGTCAGATAGTTTAAGGCCTAAATGTTACATGCCTTAAAAATTCACTAATAATGTTTTTTTGAGGAACCTTGTCTTCCTATTCTTTGCAATTAATACCATATAAATATCTAAAATAATTTAGGTAGGAGCTTTCATCCCAACATTTTACAAATTTCTTAATCAACTTGTGTGAAAACACAAAATTTTTTGCAATTTCCCATTCCCCCCGCAAAATTACCCCTGCCCAAGGCCCTCTCATCTTGAGAGGACTAGAAATGGGAACTCCATACCATTGAATAAAAGATCTCTTAGGATCCAGAACTCCCAGCACCAGAAGGGCTTGAGATATCAAACTTCAAAGTTGTGACATTTTTCACTGTAGAAATGCTAGTTTAGGCAATTTTTTAGAGACTTTTTTATGGCTCCTTACAAGCCTTGTACAGTTGGACTTGTGACTTTACAGAAAGAAATGAATTATTTTAACAACTCTTAAATGTTTCTAAAACAGCTATTCTGTAATATGTGACACATACAGAATACATGATGATACAGGTTGATCATCCCTTAATCAGGATGACTGAGAAACTTACTCAGGCATTGCTATTTTTGAGTAACACAGCCATCACAACATTCTCCTAAACAACTTTTTATACTACATCATACAATCATGAATTCTTTATATCTATACAGTGTGTATGTTTGGGGGGTGGAGTTGGGGGGGAAGAGGGTGAAATACTGAATAGATTTATGGTATGAAGTAGGCACCTGAAGTGGAGTAAGCATTTCTGGAGTTCAACCATGACACATCTACCCTGCTGTACAGGTTAGCTCCAACTATCTTCCAGGAATCTAAATTTGATTGCTTGGTTAGGTTTCATAGACATCAGGATAGCAGGGGTTGGACATGTTATGGAGGCAATATGTTCATTTCCTAGATAGAGTCAAATGTTTCTCTGACACCTCCTGTTATGAGAATGAGGACAAGGCTTCTCCCCTCTTAACTTGGATGATGTTGCTGTGATGTGGCGCATTTCTCATAATGGGACAGAAGCATTCCTGCTGTACAAATTTAAAATGCATATTTCCTTGATTTATTATCACTCACTCATCTTACCTTTGTTCTAAAGTTTGTGTAAGTCATACATATATATTATGTGTGATATGTTATAAAAATGCAAATAAAGCTTTTAAACAAAGTGAATAAAACTCTGGTCCTCTAGACATTCACCTTTAATATATATCATGAGTCCTTTCCTTCCTATTTATTTGCTTATATTTGATAATCCACACACTTGTCAACAAGGAACCTTTTATTAGTAGTATGGTTGGCTTAAACGCTTGACAAGTTGGAAAAGGTGGTTGTACACTGGAGAACTGAATATATTCTTTACTGACTTTAAACATAACTAATTTCTGAATTAAGTCTCAGTGTGCAACATACTAGCCTTCATCTGGGCAAGTGGGTTGTCACTTCATTTACATCCTAAGTACTGAGCATCAACAACTCTTACCAAAGTCTATGGGAATATTTGGGAGTTCAGCACCTGTCAGGGTTGGGCTTTAATGCATTCCCAGTTTCCCCCACAGATGCCTACTCTTATATTTGTACTTTAAAGTAATTTATACTTCCTTGATTTTTTTGGTGGTGTTTTGCGTTTTTTTTTATGTCACAATATGATTAAAATTAGGGCTACTTCAGAATTCTGTATAGCAGATATTTAGGGAACTAAATAAAAATCCTGGAAAGTTTTTTAAAATGTCATGTGTTATTTTTAAAATTGAAAAAACATTTAACATTGCCTTAATGCATTTAAGGGCAAGTAGAGTGACAGTCTGTCACTCAAATCCACCAAAACAGTGGAGCGCAGAGATGGATGCAAAAACCAATCTGCCAGTCATCCTATGAAAGGAGATGACTTTTTTATGAGACAGCCAGAATTAGTGTGTTGCATCATTATGTCATTCAAAACATTAGTCCAATTATGTTACGTAATTTAAATTGACTAGCCTCTTCAAGGCTACTGTATTATATTATTGAATTTTTCTGTACAAAAAGTATGGGGAAAATCAGTAAACCCCCCCAAAAAAAACCTCCCCCAACTTTAATAATACTGTACTCTATCTTAGACACTTGTACTTTAGTTGATGTGTACTCTATGTATATTTTTATAGGTATTACCAATGAGTGATAGTTAGTGTACAGAAGTCTGGGAGGAAAAACAAATGCAGTAATAGGAAATCTTTTTGCTATTGAAAGAAACTGATTTGAAAGCTGATTTTTCTGAAATATAGACAGCTAAAATAACACTATCCAATGCTTACATATGTCTTAATTGTCTTCTTCTCATTATGCTTCCTGTAATTGTCATGTGTAAGTTATTTTTTTTTCTACTTGTATCCTTTTTCAAAATGCTACAAATATAACTCAGTAATTAATTTTATTGTCAAACCTTTATTTCAGGTTCCTGTGAATGATCCTTATGCATGTGCTTCCTTTATGGGGCTAAAACCTTCTACTACCAGAAACCATCTTATACGAGCTATGTTGGAATCTATCGCTTTTAGGTATTGAGTGCAGTCTTTCTTAATTCATTATCTTTAGGATTTCTGTTTTCCTCTCATCTAATTATTCTGTATTTTGGTCACTCAGTGTGTGAAGTCAGATAATCACTTGTTACATGAATGCATGGACTTCAGCAATTTATAAAATGCTAACGGTGGTAATTTATTATATTAATTGACACTGACAGGAAGTTTTGTATATTTATCAGGGGTTACTGTTTTTGTTAACAACTGACCCAGCATAACAGTTCTCAAATTAAAATGGACTTGGCCCTTCTGCATGTCCAAAATCTGTCTTCTACCTGACGTTTGCCCTTGTTTCCTCACTACCTTTATGTGGAAAGTAAGCCTCTTTTCACTCTCAACCTATTTTAAGTAGGCATGAAGTTGGAGGCTGCTGGGTTAATTTTTAGGTCCTCCTATATAACATAGTGATAGGCATTTTAAAAATACATAAGAGAGACAGAAGATACATTAGCTGCTGAATTGGGAAAGCTGAAAATCTCATCCAAAGAGCTGGCAAAAAAAGCTTCAAATATATCTTTTCCTTTCAGATGTATGTTTTCCCTATAACTATTAGGGTAAGTTAAACTACTTCTTTGAGTGATGGTCCTTATGTATGTGTATTCCACATATTAGTGCTCATGTGCGCTGTGAGCCCAAGTCTGGAATTTCTTCAAAGCAGTGTCCGTTGACCTGCACAGGCACAGTAACTCTACTTGTGCTCCAGACCACGGGTATCAGAGGTAATGTGGGTTGACGCCTCCCAGTTCCTACTTATCACCGCATGGCCTGAGTTGGAGTCATGTCCTCCTTCACTATTGCAGAATCTATTGCAGAATCTGTAAAATGTAATGGTAAATAGTTTATATCATAGCTTAGGAATTCTAGTTAGTATATAGTTTAGTATAGAATAGAATATCCCCGCCCTCACTCCCCAGTTGGAGGGACATCCTCCCTGATCCCAGGACTATGCCCAGGATCCCAGGATTCAAGAACTCAGTCTCCTGCCCTCACTCTTCCTCCATCAGCAATGAGCATCATTGGTGCCTCTACTGTCTGGGTGAGGTACATATCTCTGTGAAGTTCATTATCTGTAAATCCTTCCCACCCAGAACTAGAGAGGCCAAAGAGCTCCGATTGAAAAAGTTCCTGATGGAAGAGGCTCGGTCTGACTCAAGCCTGGGAGACCCCCCTGTACTAGCTGACTAGCAGTGCCCCTCCAAGCACAAGCCTGTGCAGCAGGACTGATCCCTGCAGTGGACTGTCCAGAAGAAACTTGTTTCCTCTCCAAGCCAGTACAGGTTGGGTGAGATGTCGCATATGGGACCCGCGGAACCAGCTCCACTGAAGACTCCCAGGCTGGAGGATAAGGCACAGAAAAACAGGGACCTGCTGGTAACTGCGGTACCGGGGGCAAAGATAAACGCTCTCCAGTCCCATCTCTGAGAGCAAGTCCAGATTCATCATTGGTACCCCCTTGTCAATACAAAGACCATCAGGCCATGTCCGACAAACCAGAACCTTTGGGTGAATGTTGGAACTCCTCAGACTTTGGGCTCTAGGGAGACCCTTGTAACACCAGATAACTTCCTTCCCTATATGCAGTCTCCACTTTTGGCCCTGCCCTCCTAAGAGATGTCTTTACCTCAGAAGAGGAACTGTTACCATTATCTCAGGAGAGATCCCATCTCCATCCATTCAGCAGGAGCATCTTGGTACCAACCAATGGAACCGTCCTCAAAATCAGAGAAGATAGCTGCACCAGTATCTCTGTGAAGACACGGGAGCCCTGACAGACAAGGCATTATTTCCTGTTGTGACGGGGCAAGGCCAGATGGCTATAGAAAAGTAGTGGGAGATAGATATATTAGCTCCAGGCTAAACAAATCCCTGGTACCAGGTTAAGTGAAATGGAAACTGCTCCAGGTCAATTAAGACACCTGGGGCCAATTAAGAGCTTTCCAGAAAGCAGGGAGAATGCTAGGTTGATTGGGTCACCTGAAGCCAATCAGGCGCTGGCTGAAACTAGTTAAAAACCTCCCAGTCGGTCAGGTGGGTGTGCATGTCAGGAGCTGTAGAAGGAAGTTGCGCTGTTGGAGAGGCTGAGTAGTACACACCATATCGGGCACAAGGAAGGAGGCCCTGAGGTACGGGTGAAGTGGAGCTTGAGGAAGTGAGGGCTGCTGTGGGGGAGTGCTATCACCCTCATATCGGGTAAGTTGGTAAAAAATAGTCAGCTGCTACAAGCAGCTGTGACGCGTAGCAGTGACGTGCGTGCATGGGGCCGTGAGCCATTGCCCCACCATCCCAGTGGAGATAGAGGTTCAGGGAAACCCCATTGAGGTGACCGTGGGCATAGTTCCTAAACTTCCATATCCTGTAGTCATTGGGAGGGACTGTCCAGGGTTTGATAATTTACTTCCCCCAGAGAGGCTGGAGGGAGGTGGGGACCCTGAGGACAGCAACTCGTCACCGGGGGAATGTCAACCCCCAGTGTTCGCTGAGATTTCTCAGGATCTGTTCTCAGCCCCCTGAAAGACCCGGAAGACAAAAAAAGAGAGGAAGGCTGCGAAGGCCTTGGGAACCCGGATCCTGACCCAGGGCCAGAAGACCTCCCTAGTAGGCAGATGGACGCGAGCAGCCAACAGAGAAACTTCCACCTCAGAAGATGAGCCAGAAGCTGCCCCCAGCCATGACGGCGGTGATCCGTTGGAAGAAGCAGAAGCCGTCCCCTGGGAGCTTGGGCAGGTTAGTCCCGGGAGAGAGACTTTTGGGCGGGACCAGCCAGAGGACCCCAGCTATGATCACGCCAGGAAGGAGGTGGCCAAGATCGATGGGATACCCGTGGATGGGAAGGTCCGGGGTCCCAGACCTTACTTTACAGTGAAGAAAGATCTCCTGTACCGCGTGGTGCACATGCAGGAGCAAGAGATACAACTACTTCTGGTGCCACGAAAACATCAAAAAACCATATTGAGTCTCGCCCACAGTGACCTGTTTGGAGGACACCTAGGGGTAGAGAAAACCCAGGCACAGATCCTGTGGAGGTTCTTCTGGCCAGGAGTACATGAAGATGTCCGGCGATACTGCACCTCTTGTCCGGACTGTCAGTTACATAGCCGTCGTCCGCACTTGCGGGCTCCTTTGATACCTCTTCCAATAATAGAGGTTCCTTTCGAACGGATAGCCATGGATCTGGTAGGGCCCCTGGAGAAGACAGCTCGGGGCCACCAACATGTGCTTGTTGTGCTGGACTATGCAACCTGGTACCCAGAAGCCGTTCCCCTGCGCAACACAGCTTCCAAGACAATAGCTAAGGAGCTAGTACAGATCTTTACCCGGGTTGGGCTACCGAAGGAAATATTGACTGATCAAGGGACACCTTTCATGTCCAAGTTGATGAAAGATCTCTGTTCGCTGCTCCATGTACAAGCCCTACGGACCTCTGTATACCACCCCCAAACAGATGGCCTTGTGGAAAGGTTCAATAGGACCCTCAAGGCCATGATCAGGAAAGTGGTGAGCCAGGATGGGAAAGATTGGGATACCTTATTGCCTTACCTCATGTTCGCCATCCGGGAGGTTCTGCAAGTCTCCACGGGTTTCTCTCCATCCGAACTACTATATGGGTGCCACCCTCGGGGCATATTGGATATAGCCAGAGAAGCCTGGGAAGAGGAGCCAAATCCCAGAAGGAACATAGTTGAGCATGTACTGCAGATGAGAGATCAGATAGCCCGAGTTATGTCCATTGTATGGGAATACTTGGAGAGAGCACAGAAGACCCAATGAACCCATTATAACCACCAAGCGAAGCTTCGATGGTTCCAACCAGGGGATCGGGTGATGGTACTGGTGCCCACAGCAGAAAGTAAACTGTTGGCCCAGTGGCAGGGATCCTATGAAATAATCAAAGCCGTGGGAGAGGTGAACTATAAGGTGCGGCTGCCAGGCCGCTGGAAATTGGAGCAAATTTACCACATCAATCTTCTAAAACCTTGGCACGATCGAGAGGCATGCTTAGTCATACAGGAGACCCTTCCCCGGGAGGATAACTTACACGAGCAAGTGAGGATATCATCCGCCTTGACGCCGATCCAAAAGATCGAGGCAGCTGACATGATTAATTGCAACAGAGATGTGTTCTCTACAAAACCAGGGCAGACGACTGAGACCTATCACCATATCTGCACGGTCCCCAGAGCCAAGATAACATTGAGACCCTACCGAATCCCAGCAGCCAAAAGAGAAGAAATCAAGGCCGAAGTAAAGAAAATGTTAGAATTAGGGGTTATTGAAGAATCTTAGTCAGTGGTCCAGTCCAATTGTTCTAGTGCCTAAACCTGACGGTACCATGAGATTCTGTCATGACTTTCGCCGACTGAATCAAATATCCCAGTTTGATGCATACCTCATACCACGCATCGACGAACTGGTTGACCGACTGGGTAGTGCCCGATTCTTGACTACGCTGGATCTGACAAAAGGGTACTGACAGATTCCTCTGACCAAAGAAGCTAAAGAAAAAATAGCATTCTCCAACCCGGATGGGCTATTCCAGTGCACCATCCTCCCTTTTGGGCTACATGGGGCCCCAGCCACGTTCCAGCGCCTCATGGATAAGCTGCTGCGCCCCCATACTAGTTATGCAGCTGCATACCTAGATGATGTCATCATCTATATGCCAGACTGAGGAACCCACTTGGAGAAAGGTGAGGCAGTACTGCGCACCTTAAGGCGGGCTGGCCTCACTGCTAATCCCGCTAAATGTGCCATAGGGCTAGCAGAGGCTAGGTACCTGGGATATATTATGGGAAGGGACATAGTGAAGCCCCAAACGAATAAGCTAGAGGCAATTCAAAACTGGCCCTGGCCGACCCGAAAGAAGCAGGTCCATGCGTTCCTAGGCATGGTAGGCTACTACCGACAGTTTATTCCCCACTTCGCCACTAGGGCAAGTCCCCTAACAGACCTGGTGAAGGCCCGAGGTCCAGACATGGTAAAGTGGACTGACGCAACAGAGGGGGCATTTACAGACCTTCGGACGGCCCTCTGTAATGACCACGTACTCATAGCCCCGGACTTTAACAAGGAATTATTTTACAAACAGACGCTTCTGAGGTGGAGTTGGGAGCAGTTCTGTCGCAAATGGTGGGAGAAGAGGAACACCCGATCCTCTACCTAAGCAGAAAGCTTCTACCAAGAGAACAGAAATACACAGTAGTCAAGAGAGAATGCCTTGCTGTCAAATGGGCTATGGAGGCACTGCGTTATTACCTCTTAGGCCGGCAATTTACTCTTGTGATGGACCATGCACCCCTCCAGTGGATGCAGCGGAATAAGGAAAAGAATGCAAGAGTCACCAGGTGGTTCTTATTCCTCCAACTATTCCAGTTCCGCATACAGCACAGGGCTGGGTGCCACCATGGCAACGCTGATGGTCTGTCACGAGCATACTGCCTGGCGTCCCAAGTTGCCCAACTCTATGGTGTTGAGCAGAGGGGGAGGATATGTGACGGGGCAAGGCCAGATGGCTATAGAAAAGTAGTGGGAGATAGATATATATTAGCTCCAGGCTAAACAAATCCCTGGTACCAGGTTAAGTTAATTGACCTGGAGCAGCTTCCATTTCAGACACCTGGGGCCAATTAAGAACTTTCCAAAAGGCAGGAAGAATGCTAGGTTGATTGGGACACCTGAAGCCAATCAGGGGCTGACTGAAACTAGTTAAAAGCCTCCCAGTCAGTCAGGTGGGTGTGAATGTCAGGACTGTAGAAGGAAGTTGTGCTGTTGGAGAGGCTGCGTAGTACACACCATATCAGGCTCAAGGAAGGAGGCCCTGAGGTAAGGGTGAAGTAGAGCTTGAGGAAGTGAGGGCTGCTGTGGGGGAAGTAGCCCAGGGAATTGTACATGTCATGTTTCTAAAAGGTCAGCTACCTAGCTGATACTATTAGGGTCCCTGGGCTACAGCCCGGAGTAGAGGGTGGGCCCGGGCTCCCCCCGCTCCCCCCGCTCCCCCCACCTTTGCCCCCTGATTAATCACTGAGACTGGGAGACAACAGAGACTGTGCAAGGAAGGATAAGTTCTCCTCACCTCCCTTGCTGGCTTATGATGAAAATGGCTCAGTAGACTGTGACCCTTGTTTCCAGAGAAAGAAGGGTTACATGGAGGGTCACAGTGAGCCTCTGAGGCTAGTGAAATCCACCAGGAAACGCGGGACCCACAGAGGCAAGGACAAAGCTTTGTCACACTATCCAGTTATGACCTCCCCAGGGAAATCTGGAATTGATTTCCATGGGAGCCACCATTAAAGTTTTCCCAGCAGTAGCAGTCCAGATGAGATGTCAGGGATATACAGTATTTCCATACCTGGACGACTGGCTCCTGGTAAGCTGATCTCACCAAGAAGTCGTATCAGCAATATTTTTTTCAGAGCCTCTGCCACCTTAGGTGTTTGTCACCCGTGAGGACAATACATTTTATAGGAGCATGTCTGGACTCAGTCTCTGCGAGAGCTTTCCTCCTTCCAGACATATTTTATGCGATGAGCAACCTGTTCTCTCTCATCACCTGCAAATCTCGAACTATGGTGCATCAGTGTCTCTCCCTGTTAGGCCACATAGCCACATGCACTTACATGACACTTTTCACCAGACTCCACTTGCGGTGTCTATAAGCTTCGCTCCACTTGATTTACCAACCAAACAGGGATCACATCAACTCCAAAATCACCGTTTCCTCTGGAGTTCTCACCTTCCTTGCTTGGTGATCCAACCCGAACAAATTCATGGTAGAGACTCCCTTCAGCTCTTCCACACCAAGGGCCACCATCATGACAGATGCCTCCCTCACAGGTAGTGGCACACACTTGAACTGCCACAAAGATCAGGGTATCTGGTTGCCATGAGAGTCTAGGCTACATATTAGCTTACTGGAGCTCAGAGCGGTCTGACTGGTATGCAAGGCCTTCTACCCACTCACTCCACATACTAATAATGACAGACATCACCACAGTGGTCTATATAAACAGAAAGGAATGAAATCTCGTCCCCTCTGCCTGGAAGTGATCAGACTTTGGAACTGGTTTATTAGAAGTCATCGCTGTACACACCACCTACCTCCTGGCTGTTCAGAGCTCCCTGGCAGACAGATTAAGCAGAAGCTTCTCTGCAGGCCACGAGTGGGAGATCCATGACACAGTCTAACTACCATATTCACATGATAGGGACTCCGCTAGGGGACCTTTTTGCATCCCATACAAACAGAAAGCTTCCCATGTATTGCTCCAAAGGAGCCAGAGGCCAAGATGCTCAAGGTGATGCTCTCCAAGACAGACAACCTCAGATAAACGTTTCTTCCCATCCCTCTACAACTGCAAGTTATATGAAAGATTCGGCACAACCGAGCCATCATCATCCTCCTAGCACCATACCAGCCCAAACAATTCTGGTTCACAGAGCTCCTAACAATGTCCACATGTCCCCTTATCAGAATCCATGCATTTCAAGGTCTCCTAATTCAGTATGGGGGAAAAGTCAAGCACCTCATCCTGAGCTCACTCCACCTCACAGCCTGGTGTTTGGATGGATGTTGGGGGTAGAACACTCAGACTCTTCCCCTATTCAGGAAATCCTGACCCAAAGCAGGAGGGATTCTAGTAGACTCTGCTACCTAGCTAAATGGCAGAGATTTTTGGCCTGGGTGCATCACCAGAAGCATTCACTTGATATTGTGGGCATTTCAGTTATCCTAGACTATCTCTTCTTCGTAAAGGTCGCTAGCTTAGACCTCAGTTCACTATGAGTACACCTAGCAGAAATTTGTGCCTTCTCCAGCTGGTGGAAGGATGTTCTATCTTCATCCCCCTGATCACAGTTTGATTTATGAAGGATGTGATCAGGACCTTCCCCCCGGTCATTAAACCTACACCTCAATGGGACCTTAACTTTGTCCTTTAATGCTCTCGGGCCCACCCTTCAAACCGTTGGTGACATGAGCCATGACCCACTTGCCCATTAAGGTGACATTCTTTATTAGCCATCACTTTGATAAAAAGGGTCAGTGAGCTGGGAACCATGATGTCAGACCCTGCTTATACAGAATTTCACAAGATTTCCCTTAAATTACACCCCAGATTCCTCACCAAGATTTTGTCTGAGTTCCGCATCAATTAATATACTTACCTGTATTCTTCCCAGAACCCCATGCTTCTTCCAAGGAGAAGAGACTTCTCTCTTTTGATTCAGGCACACTCTGGCATTCTACCTGCAGAGAACCAAACCCATTAGAAAATCTCCAAGACTCTTTGTTGCCTTGTCAGGTCATCATCATTGGCGATCCCTCGATCCAAGGATGATCTCTACCCCAGATTTACATGTGGGTTCTGAGATGACTCAGGAGTCCAATCCTGGAACCACAGATCTGAACGCAGTAAGTACAAACATTTCCTGGTGGGTCAGCTGCCTGCTGGTAGAAAAAAAAATTTTCCCCTTCCATCTCTCTCTTTTCAGCTTCAAGGGCAAGATGCTTCTCCTCAAAGTGGGCCACTGCCTGATGGAAGATGTGGCACCACTGAGGTCAGGTGGTGGCTTGCTCCTCTCAGCTTCTGATATGCACATCAGTTTTCTTGAAATACGATTTTGGTGAGTCTTTATAGCATTTCCTCTGACCACCACATGATCTCTGACCATGTGTGGCCTGAGAGTAGAGGATTTGTTGCGGGAAGCGAGAGTCTGGTATCCGCACACAATGTCCAGCCCAGCAGAGTTGGTGCATGAGGATCATTGCTTCAGTGCTGGTGACATTGGCTTCAGTGAGGATGCTAGCGTTTGTGCAGCGATCTTCCCATTTGATGCGAAGGATCTTCTGGAGGTATCATTGGTGGTCCTCTCCAGACTCTTGAGGTGCTGTCAGTAGGTCACCTAAGTTTCGAATCCATAAAGGAGTAGCCACCTCGTTGTAACAATTATCTTATAAACCTGGATCTTGGTGGGTCATGGTCCATGAAAATGCGTCAGAACCATTTCCCAAAGGAAGAACTTGCACACTGGATCCTGTGCTGGATCTCACTGTCAGTTTTTGCATTTTGAGAAAGTTGGCTACAGAGGTAGCAGAAGTGCTCAACTGCCTCCAAAGTCTGTTCCTCGAAGGTGATTTGTGGTGGGTCATTTGTAAGGCCTGAAGCAGGTTGATGGAGCACTTTAGTCATCTCAATATTGAGTGAGAGTCTTAGGCTTTGGTAAGCTTGTGCAAAAAAATTCAGTGTGGACTGAAGGTCATTTCGCATTGTGCATGAGTATGGCACAGTCATCAGCATACTGAGGATCAGTAATGGACGCCCTATGAACTTTAGACTTCAAATGGAGACGTTGAAGATGAAAAAGTCGCCCATCCATTCTGTATTGAATGTCAACTCCACTGGGGAAGCAGTCTTTAACAAGGACCAAAATGACTGCTAAATAGATAGAGAACAGAGTTGGGGCAATAATACATCCTTGCCTAACCCCAGTTTTGATGGCAAAAGGATCTGTCTCCATGCCATTACAGAGAACGGGAGCAAGCGTTAGGACCTTAATAAATTTTGGAGGGCAGCCAAATCTGGCCAGCACCTTTCACGGGGCTTCATGATTCACTGAATTGAAAGCCTTTGTCAAATCAATGAAGGCCATGTACAGATCCTGACTTTGCTGGTAGGGATGCTCCACAAACTTTTTCTTCATATCTGGTATGATGAGAAGATTCCGGGAGACTTGAGAAATGCCAACATGGTTAAAATCTTTAAGAAAGGAGATAAATTGAAGTGTGGAAATTATCAAGGCATTGGCTTGCTGTCTACAGCAGGGAAGATTCTTGCCTGTATCCTCTTATCTGATTACTTCCCCTTTCTGAGGGAATATTGCCAGAATCTCAGTGCAGTTTTAGACCATCCCGCAGGACAACTGACACTATCTTCATTGCCCACCAAATCCAGGAAAAGTCTCGGGAGCCTTGGCAGAAAGGTTGCAGGGATAAGCCATATCCTCTGAGGATTTCTAAATGGGTTTCAGGATGGATCTTAGAGTACTGCAAAAATAGCAGTTTCCCCCTCCTGAGCATATCACAGCCTACTCCACAAAGGCACTGCAGGATATCTGCAGAGCAGCGACTTGGAATTCCATCCATACTTTCACGTCACACTATGCTCTAACCCAAGCAGCAAAGGTGGATGCAGCCATAGAACTGCGGCACCAAAAACATCTCTGCTACCAGTTTCCTTGCACCCTCCTCAGGTCAGAACGCTGCTTGACAGTCACCCATGTATGGAATATACAATAGGGACCATCCCTCAAAGAACAAATGGAGATTACTTACTGTAACTGGAGGGTCATCGAAAAATTTGGTCTCTGTCAGTATTTCACTACCCACCCTCCATCCCCTCTGCTTAGGATCCATTTGGATTGTTGTAAGAAAAGAAAATGGAGAGGTGTTAACCAGCACTGCCTCTTATACCCTCAGTCGGGAGCATGAGGAGAGTTACTGTATACAGGCGGACACTGCTTTGAAGAAATTCCAGACTCAAGTGCAAGGTGAGCATGCATACCCAGGTGTGGAATACATGCATCTCAAAGAACCTCCAGTTACAGTAAGTAACCTCCATTTTGTAGCATTTTGTCTCCCTTTTAAAAAGCAGTTGGGGCTGGGGTTAATGTTTTTCTGTACTTCCAGTTCTTAAGGTTGTATGTTGCATCCACCTGCTGTAGCTTGTCTTGTCTAAATAAACTGTAAGCACTTTGGTGCAGGAACCATATCTCCTTATACAGTGCCTAGCACAGTTGGTCCTGATCCTGACAGGGCCATATGAATACTATCATAATGGTGTGTAACAGAAACCAGTCTCCATTCATTTTTTAATCATTCAGTCCATGCTGGGAACTTGTCAACTGTCGCAGGCAATTTTGACAAAACTGCTGTCACATTTTGTCTCATAATCTCCTTGTATACTGGATAGATATTGAACACAGTTTTTAGAATATACATTATGTATAAATACAACATTAATATCTATAAATATTTTTTTAAAGAAACAAACAGCTGTATGATACCATTGTGAAACAGATGCGGGTTCCACTTAGAAATATTCGGTATGTTTGTATTATTTTTAATATCACAAGTCATAAATTTTGTTCGGTGTTTGTGAGTTCAAGTAAAACAGATATGCTCTAGAACTTTGTTATTCAGTTTGTCTTTTTGTGAACATTCCATTACTGAAAAGTGGATAACAGCCCTAAGTGTAGCTTTCCTATTGATGTAACTTCAAAAGTGATATGGATTCTAAATCTGCATTGGTGAATATGAGTTGGTGTTGAACTTTCACTCTCAGGTTTTCTTTAATAGAAGTCAGAACAAATTCGGTTTTATTAATTTTCTCTGCAATATTCAGGGGGTGCAGGTAGTGATGCCTGTAATGGGGTTGCCAGACGCTTTCCATCATAAGACCCTTTTTTTAGATTCTTATAATTTTGCCTATCTATAACCATTTTAGCTGAAATTTTCCATGCTGGTTATCTGCCTCAGACTAATTTTTTTTTTTTCAAAAATTCAGCAAAATTTTTTGTCACTTCTGAGCATGAGGTTAGGGAAAAATACTTTTGCTTTGGTCATGTTAAAAAATTCTTCCAATTGTTTCATTGAGAAACTGTAGCATAGCGGTTCCCAAACTGGGGGTCAGGTCACAATGCTTAGGGGACACTGTTTCGGTCTATAGTGGTATCCTACAGGCAGCGTGACCTCGCACATACCATACATATGACCCCATTTTAACTAATTAATTTCCTTCCAGGACCCCAGACAGCATGGAGGAAGCCATTTGGAAGAGCGAAATAGCATCCTTTATACAGCATGACCTCATAAGCACCACATGTGTCAGGTCAAACCACATGGAGGACACCATTTTGCTTGTCAGAATGGCTTCCTTCATGCTGTCTGGGGTTCTGGAAGGAAATAGTTAATTAAAATGGGGTTGTGCTGGCAAAAAGTTAAGGAACCCCTGCCTTGACCAATGTACATGTGATATATGCTATCATGTGCCAGAAATGCTCCTCTGCCATGTACATTGGCCAAACTGGACAGTCTCTACGTAAAAGAATAAATGGACACAAATCAGACGCCAAGAATTATAACATTCAAAAACTGGTCGAAGAACACTTCAATCTCTTTGGTCACTCGATTACAGACCTAAAAGGGGCAATTCTTCAACAAAAAAAACTTCAAAAACAGACTCCAACGAGAGACTGCTGACTTGGAATTAATTTGCAAACTGGATACAGTTAACTTAGGCTTGAATAGAGACTGGGAATGGATGTGTCATTACACAAAGTAAAACTATTTCCCCATGTTTATTTCCCCCACCCCCTACTGCTCCTCAGACGTTCCTGTTAACTGCTGGAAATGGCCCACCTTGATTATCACTACAAAAGATTTTCTTTCCCCCACCCGCTCTCCTGCTGGTAATAGCTCATCTTAAGTGATCACTCTCCTTACAGTGTGTATGAGAACACCCATTTTTTCATGTTCTATGTGTATATAAATCTCCTCACTGTATTTTCCACTGAATGCATCCAATGAAGTGAGCTGTAGCTCACGAAAGCTTATGCTCAAATAAATTGGTTAGTCTCTAAGGTGCCACTAGTACTCCTTTTCTTTTTGTGAATACAGACTAACACGGCTGCTACTCTGAAACCTTTGAAAACCTCGTTTCACACGTGCTCAGTAGAAACTTGTTAAGGTTTGGTAACAAATTTTCCAAAGATTCCATCTGTATTGGGCCTGCTCTATCCTAAGACTCTAAAGGATGAGTAGAACTTTCTGTGAAATTGCTCCTCTCAGCAGCCAGGGACCATTGTTGTGCTGCATCCGGGAACTGAGATCAGGGAGAGATTCTCTTCTGTGTTGTCAGTGGTCTCCCTGCAGACACCCAAGCAGCAAGGAGGAGGAAACAGCATGACCAAAATGCTGAGGGGTGAGCAGCTGGGTCTGTGGCGTGGTGAAAAGGAAGACTGGGACAAGGCAATGGGGGAACAATGTTGAGGTATGATAGCGGATAGGGATTGGGACGAGGAGCTTAGGGGCATGTGTGGGGAGAGACATGGACAAGGACAGGCCAGATGAGCCAGGAGAAAAAGAGTTCAGGTTTGGTGGGAGATGGGTCAGAAGGATATGTAACCACAACAGTATACTTCCCTCAGAACCTGACACAGAGCCCAGAATTCCTAAATCTCCACATTTTACTGCTGTCAGCCAACAGCTGTGAAACCCATTGAGAAAATGTTTGCCTCATCTCCCTCTAAAGACTGCTCAAATAGAGCATGACAACCTACTGCTGCTGTCAGTTACTCTGTTAGTTCAAGTGGCAGAGATCTGTGCTGTGGATATGAAGGATGTAATTCTGCTGATGAATCATATTGTTCCACATGTTGGAATTTGTTTTATTTTCACCTTTTACTTTTTTAAAAACCTAGGAAATTACATAAAAATCCTACAATTAGAAGAACATTATGATTGTAAAATCAGGCACTCACAATTTAGGAAATGCCATGTAACAGGGAGCTTAGAGGGCCAGTTGGACTAGTGGTTGGAGTGCTTTTCTTGCTCCCCACTTCTGTGGCATAGGTGCCTCAGTCAGTAAGGCAGGAGGATTGGGGGACTCAGGCCTTCCCACTCCACCGTCTCCCAGCCTAGGGCCCTGTGTAAGTCAGTCCCTTAGTAGGGGACCTCCAAGCGGGGAGTCTGTGTCCACTGCCCTGGGCTATTCTGCTTTACCACCTGCCATAATTAAAGTTGCCTATAATCTTAATTGACCCCCTCTTGTATGTATATATTATGATAGTCTTTAATTACATGAACACAAAATTACTATTTTCTCCATAGGACCTCTGATTCATTGAGTGAGATAATTCAATATTTTTACCTGCTCATTCTGTGTGGCCTCAGGTCTTATTTACCGCACACCATTCAAACCTACACTGAATACAAAATTATTAAATCCCTCCTGGTTGTTTCTGTGATGCTCGCACCATAGTACCTGATGTACTTCACAAACAACAATGAATTTCAGAGTAGCAGCCCTGTTAGTCTGTATCCGCAAAAAGATCAGGAGTACTTGTGGCACCTTAGAGACTAACCAATTTATTTGAGCATAAGCTTTCGTGGGCTACAGCCCACTTCATCAGATGCATAGAATGGAACATATCGTAAGAAGTTATATATACATACAGAGAACATGAAAAGGTGGAAGTTACCATACCAACTCTAAGAGGCTAATTAATTAAGATGAGCTATTGTCAGCAGGAGGAAAAAAAAACTTTTGTAGTGATAATCAGGATGGCCCATTTCAGACAGTTGACAAGAAGGTGAGAGGATACTTAACATGGGGAAATAGATTCAATTTGTGTAATGACCCAGCCACTCCCAGTCTCTATTCAAGCCCAAGTTAATGGTATCTAGTTTGCAAATTAATTCCAGTTCAGCAGTTTCTCATCAGAGTCTGTTTTTGAAGCTTTTCTGTTGCAAAATTGCCACCTTTAAGTCTGTAGCCCATGAAAGCTTATGCTCAAATAAATTTGTTAGTCTCTAAGGTGCCACAAGTACTCCTGTTCTTTTTAAGAATGAATTTGTCTGACAGCACCCCTGTGAGAATAGATGGTGGTATTATCACCTATTTATGAATGGGAAAATGAGGGTTTGTCTACACCAGGAAATTAATTTTTACATTGCTATACCAACATGATAATACTGTTGTAGCTACTCTTATAAACACTTATTAGGAATAACTGGCCTCTTTTTGGTTTTGGTTTCTGAAGCAACATAAACTAAACTGAAAAAAGGCCACAGTTATTCCAAATAAGAGTGTCCACAAGAGTAATTGTAGAGCAGTTTAATTATACTGGTATAACTAACGCCGGTTCGTTTCCCTGTGTAAATATACCCTGATGCACAGAGAGAGAGGCTAAAATTGTCAAGTGTGTGTTAATTTTGGATGCCTAACTTCTGACACCTTGGCTCTGATTATCCAGAATTGGTAGCATTTTTATAGCATATCGTATGTTTAAAGCACACTTCATCAACTTAAGTTGCAGATCTGAGCGCTCATCTGGCCCCCATGTGTGTCATGTTGGACACCCAAAAAATGAGGAACGCAGTTAGTAGGCAACCAACATTTAGGTGACTTGTCCATCATCACATAGTAACTCCAGCCCTGCACAGCTTCTGTGTGTGACCATATGGATAGCGCAGGGTAGAATCAAGTTCTCCAGTGCAGCATTCAGCTGCCTTAACCAGGAGACCATCCTTTTTTTTCCTGCAGCCACCTGCCTCATTCATTCCACGTCCTCCAACTTCTGCAGCAAATGAGGCAGGAGTCCTGTAGACAATAGCAACCTAAAAGAGGTCTTTTAATGGGAACTATTGGGCAACCTTAACTATAAGTGTCAATAATAGAAAAGTGGGTAAGCAACTGGCAGTATGGCAGTCTAGTGGTATAGTAATTCATTGTGTGACAAAAGTGTTGGTAATTGTTTATAGTTTAGTTATTTGTTCCCTGGTGCTCCTGGAGGAAGGAATGCCTTGTAACTCTAGTAACTCTCTTCAGCTAATACAGGGTCAATGTTCATAAATGCCCGTTTTCCTTGGCTGGAAAGCCAGGTCTCAGGGCTTGTCTTCAGTAGGGGCTAAATCGGCACCACTGCGATCAATGCAATGGTGTCAATTTAGCAGGTGAAGACGCAATAAGTCGATGGGAGAGCACTCTCCCATCAATATCAGTACTCCACCTCAACGAATGGCGGAAGCTGTGTCGCTGGGAGATCATCTCCCATTGACATAGTGTGGTGTAGATGCTGCTGTAAGTCGAGCTAAGCTATATTGACTTGAGTTACGTAACTTATGTAACTTAACTAGCATAACTTAGATCGACTTAGCTTATTATTGTAGACAAAGCCTATGACACAAAGGCATTTCGGAGAAAGTGAAGAGAGAATGGAGAGATTGCAGCCTACTTCTCATACTTCCTACAGAAGGAAGCAACTGTGAATGAATAGGCTAGAATACCAACAAAAATTAACTAATTACAAGAAAATGTATTTCTCTAGCTCTTTGAACACAAACTGAACTTACTGAACTTTCTAAAGGATATTTTTGAGTGTTCTGTGAGTCAGGCTACAGCATGTAAAAGCCATGTTCTACCATAAGTCTTAACGTTTCAATCAGGATTATAATTGTATTATTTTAGGGGGCTGAAATCAAAGTTGTGCTAAAATCTTAAAAAGACAAGTTGCTTTTTCAAAATACTTTTTTCAGACTGCAAAGTCAGTATTTTTTCCCCAAGAGGACTTATCCTCTAAATATGTACCTGTAACTCTGCTCACAATAAAATGGAATATGTATGCACAAATGTAGTAGACAGATTTCTGTATCTGTATGCAAACCCAGAAGTTGTTTCTGAACATTTGATGCTAAATATTTTTATTAAACTCAACCTTTTACCTTTGTTTGCTCCCACACAGTGCTGATGGAGGTGTCAGTAACAATAGTTTTGTCATGCAGATGACTTCTGACTTAATTAATAAGAAGATAGACAAGCCTGTAAACACAGATATGTCTTGTCTTGGAGCTGCTTTTCTAGCAGGTCTTGCTTTAGGTATGTATATTCTTTGAAAAACTTTCCATCTAAATATTTGCTGACTAGTTTTTTTCTCAATATAATACATACAGTTGAAGACTACAAATAGATCAGCTGAACTTGTACATGGCTTCGTCATTCTTTAATTTTCCGATAATAAATTGTCCCTAAATATTCAGTTAACCATTGTCACAGTTTCACTGTCATTATGGAAATCCAAGATAAAATAGCGCTTTTCATTCATACATCCATGTGTGATGAACAGAGGGGAGAGAGCATGGAGCAAAATATACAAAACTAGTTTAATGGGACAGTGCATCTAACACAAATTAATGCCCTGGTCTTGCAAACACTTATGCACTTGGTTAACTTATGCACATAAGTAGTCCCAATCATGTCAATTTAAAAAGTTAAGCTTATATATGTATGTTTTCAGGATTACAATCTAAATGTGTAAAATAAGTTTAGAAAATCGTATTTTGTTTTTAAGATTTTGACAGTAATAAGCAAAAGGGATAGTATAAAGTGAATTGACTGTTAACAGAAAAAGATTCAGCTCCAGTAAAGTAGAATCAATCTATTTAATTAACCAGGCTCCAATGAAAACCCAAATGTGTCTATTAAGCAATGGTCTTTATTAACAGGAATATATTTTGTTGATGGCTATTTGTATTATTAAATGGCTTTTAAAATGTGTATAGTACAAAACATTAAAATATTTAAAAATCCTATATTAAGGTGAGACTTATTCAGCAGCTAAAACAGAGTAAGAAACAGCCTGAAGTAGACAAAGGGACCTTCAGTATATAATTTATAAGTGTGAACTATTTGTTCGCATATTTTACATAGACTTGTAGGCAACACGAGGTATGATTTGCCATTTTTCTATCCTTTTAAGTAAGGAAGTAGGAAAATGACCAGTTTTGCCCTTGGTTCCCCTGGTCCCACCTAGTTGAGAGGCCACCTGTGGCTGAGGCCTGTTGTCCCCTTGGTCATTTTCCTAATTTTGACAGAACCTAAGTGAACATCGATGTACTAAATCCTTTTTCTTGGAAACCATAACAGTTAAGCAGATATACTGTTTGTCAGGATTTCAGTTAAGTGGATTCTGTTGGAATTGTTTCAGAATTTAAAAATATTCACCCACTTTATAAAGAAAGTTACTGGAATGAATAAGGAAAATCCTAATTATCTTCACCATGCTTCTATATGTAATTATTCTTCAATTGTATGGATTTGTTCCCAACACAATATTTGCAGTTAAGCTTTAGGATTAACTTTGTACTTACAGGGTTTTGGACTGACAAAGAACAACTGAAGAAACTGAGGCGAACTGAAATTGTTTTTGAGCCCCAGAGGGACGCTGGAGAATACAAACTTGCCATGGATAATTGGATAAAAGCAGTGCAACGTTCCTTGAATTGGTACAGCCAGACATCATACTAATGGAAGAGTTCACTTTTTTGAAATGGCCATCGATTAATGAAACCTTAGAATTTATAGAACAATAAAAACTAACCCAACACTTTTTTATGGAGTTTACACTTGGTTCTGTTGAATTTCAGCAGCCTCCCTACTTCTGTTAGATCAGTTACTACTGCATTTTGACCCATCATATCCTCCTTGCTATACCTGTTGATCAGCTGCAGCAGCCATGTCCCTTTGGTGACATGAGGGTGCACAAGAACCTTGAACGCCACTGCCATGTGTGGAGCATAAGGTGATTCATGATCTCTGGGGTCTAAGGACACTTATCCCAGTTATGGTGAACAAAGGTGGGGAAATGTGGCAAAAGATACTTCTTGTTTGCCTTTGTCAGATGGAGATTTGATTACTATAATATGCTCTGCAGTGGGATACACTTTGAGATCATTTACAATCTTAACCTAATGCGGAATATAGCTGTCTTCTTATTGGCAAGGCATTCTCCATGAGGGGTTGTTCTCTACTTTGGAACTCCGTTCTCCTCCCTTGGTTTGAAAGCCTGAATTTCTTAACCTTCAGGGCATGCTAAAAAACCATTGTATTTTGATGGGCATTTCTGGGAAGAACAGGGTGATTGCGTGTGGCATTTTATTACTTATGGTGGACTTCATTTAATATGGGTACTTTATGTATGAGTGTGTGTTGCTGACTATGAGCTATTATGTTACATCTTAATTGACTAGACAGAATCTATATTTGTAATGAGTTTTTTATCCATAGTGTGTGTTATTTTGTACAGTGCCTAGAGCTTAGGTACTATATTAAGTCTAAATATAAATACTGTGGATCAGTACTACATGAAATTGTTTCTATGCTTTTTATAGCTAACCGTTCTTATCTGATATGCAGCTAAGCAGATCTTTAATTTTGTAATAAAAGACAACCTTATTGCACTGTTAATTAATGCAAATAGCAGTCAAAAGTAATTACATATTGTATCCTATTTTTTTTTCAAAAAGTATATGTATTGTGACAGTGTTGGGCCAGATGGCTACAGGAGAGTGATAGAAGGCAGATATATTAGCCCCAGGTTAAGTAGGTCCCTTTTCCCTGGGTAAGGTAACAGGGAAGGTTCCAGAACAATCAGGAACTTTCTGGAAACAAGGCAGACAAGCTGATTAGAACACCTGCAGCCAATCATGAAGCTGCTAGAATCAATTAAGGCAGGCTAATCAGGGCACCTGGGTTTAAAAAGGAGCTCATTTCAGTTTGTGGTGTGTGCGAAGAGCTGGGAGCAAGAGGCGCAAGAAGCTGAGAGTGAGAAGTATAAGCATTATCAAACAACAGGAGGAAGGTCCTGTGGTAAGAATAAAGAAGGTGTTGGGAGGAGACAATGGGGAAGTAGCCCAGGGAGTTGTAGCTCTCACACAGCTGTTAAAGGAGCCACTGTAGACAGCTGCCATGCACAGGGCCCTGGGCTGGAACCCAGAGTAGAGGGCAGCCCGGGTTCCCCCCCATCCCTCCATTCCCCCAACTCCCTGCTTGATACCGGAGGAGTTGAACTGGACTGTGGGTTCCACCAGAGGGGAAGGTCTCTGGCCTGTTCCCCGATCCACTAGGTGGATGAGCAGAGACTGCGGGGATTGTTCTTCCTTTCCCCATGCTGGCCAATGATGAGGCTAACTGAGGGAATGGCAGATTTGAGCCATGAAAGTGGCCAAACTGAGGGCTACCGTGAACCTCTGAGGTGAGAAAATCCGCCAATAAGCGCAGGACCCACCAAGGCAGAGGAGGAACTTTGTCACAGTATTAATGTTTTCTAAGCCATCATTATTAAATTATATTGTGCTAAAGCAGAGCCAAACATGCTTTGTTTTTGAAGGCATCCTTTACTATTACTATTTTTAAAACTAGAATAAAAATTATAATGAATATAACAGAGTAAATTATAATTTATAGCAGCATCTAGCTATAATTAAGAGTCTTTAATAATTTTCATTATCACCCCTTTTTGTCAGGAGTAGCTCAGCTGCAGAATGTATTCCAATCTTAACACTCTTTAAAAAATTAAAACTTACTAGCTCTTGATCTCTGTGGACTACTTGCTTTTAGCTTCTTTTAAGGATAGATTTTTAACATACTGAGGATTCAAATGAATAAAATTTGCATTGAGATACTTTAAACAAAGATTATTAGTATGACTCTGGTCTCAAATTGATTTTATTTTTGTCAGATATATGTATCCATAACAAATTGCTGTGCCTGTATATTAATAATATAAGAAGATTGCGAGTTTGGAGTTAACTTCAAACAGTCCAAGTCCAGCTACTTTTCCAGACTGTTTTCTCTGGAGTTCATTTCATTCATTTATGTTAGTTTTAATTCAGATCTAGCAATGAAGACATTGTACAAGCTCATCTACATCAACCTCTATTTGAAAATTCTAGGCCTTTCACACACACCTTACTGTTAACTTAATTTTAGATTCCCCCTTAGGCATAGGTTTTTCTTTAGTTTGAAAAGCTTATGTAATTTCTACCTTTTTTGTCAATTGGGCATCTTCAGTCATAAAGCACAAATGGCAAATATTTCCAATCAGTACTTATATTTTAACTTGGAATTCCATATTCGAGTTTATGAATATTTTACTTAGGGTGGGGCACTACCCCACATGATTCAGATGTGAGGATTGAAAAACGAAGTGACAGTCTTTCTGCTATGATAATGGCCACCTAAGAGTCCTGACTTGATGAGAGCCATCAAGGTGGAGAAGTGTTGAAAAAGACTGGTTTCAGGTACTTGCAGATATATAAAAAAATGACTGGTTCTTCTTTGAGTGATTACTCATGTCCATTCCATTATAGGTGTGTGTGCTCGCCACATGCACCAGTGCCGGAAGTTTTTCCCTCAGTGGTATCAGTAGGGGACTAGCTCTGGCATCTTCTGGAGTGGCGCGCGCGTATACTGCGGTGTAAGGAGCACTGTCGGCTCCCCTCACCCTCAGTTCCTTCTTACTGCCAGTAATGGTGCTGGAACGTTCCCTGGCCTCAGCAAGCTTCTCTCTCAACTGCTCATTTTTTGCTGTATAAAGTTGTTAGTGTAGTTTGTGTTAGTCCATAGTCCTGGATGGGATTTAGCCTAGGGATGAGGCATGCCCTGGTCCCCAGTCTTCAAACCCTGTGACTGCTGCAAAAAACCTATGCCAGTCAGCGACCCCCAAAGTAGCTGTCTTTGGTGCTTGGGGGAAACTTATGTGAGCAACAAGTATCGCATTTGTAAGAGTTTTAAACCTTGGACCGAGAAGGAGCAGGACATTCGTCTCCGATTGCTCCTTATGGAGTCAGCACTTGCACCGGCACCAGAGACATCCAGATCGGATTCTTCTCCTAGCGGTGTGGCCTCGGTGCGGCGTGCGCTGCCAGCACCGTCTGCAGACTGGGGTTGATTCACCTCCCTGGTACCAGCTAGAAAGCAAAGAAAGACCGGAAGGGGACCTTCTCCTGCATCTCGTAAAGGGAAGGAGAGGGCCGGAGGAGAGCAAAGACCCACGAGGGGTGGCTCTTTGCGTCCGGAGGTCAGGCCCCAACTCCCACTGAGCAGGCTAGTCCACTCCAGGATACGCCCGCCACCCTGTAGAGCAGCACAGGCATTCAGCACCTGGTGGTGCCGTCTACACCGGAGGCCCTGCAGGCCACTAAGGACATCCTGTCCCTACCAGTGCCGCCCACGCCAGTTACGGCGGTACCCCACTCCAGGGGCAAACCCACCTTGGAACCCTTCCAACAGACCCCATCAGTGTGGCATCGCTTCTCACCACAAGGAGTGTCCCGCCACCATGCCTCGGGCACAGGTCAGCCTGTCCATCGGAGTTCCCAGTGTCAGTCCCCGGACTTCAGGCAGCACTCTTTGGGCTCAAAGAGACGATCACCAGTGTAATGGCACAGACCAGCAGAGGTGCACCCATCCCTGCAGCCCCAGCGCCATGAGCGCCCCAGCCACTCTCCCAGTGTCTGGTACCACTCCAGCAATTAAAGCTGCAGGTGTCGGTTACTGGTCACCGGAGAACTGGTATGGATCACCACGGGTGTGCCGACGTTCCCCAGCACAGAGACCTACTTACTCCTGCCCAACGGACTGGCACCACTCACTGAGTGTTAGGCAGAGATCACGGGGATCAAGGCATGGAGAGTCATCGCCCTCATGAAGATCCCCAGTGGAGCCTCAGGGCTGCCACCAATGTGACTGGGATAGACAGTAAGCCTTGGCACCGTCCTGGTCCCCTTGACGCAGCCCTTCCTCCTCAGGCTCCGTTAGCAAGGAGGAATCCCTGCCGGTAGGCCAGGGTCACTCATTGGGCACACCGGCATTCCCCGTGGCTCCTCCTGCAGTAGCGTGGCCTCAAGGCCAGTGGAGCTTCCCCCGGCACCTATGGAATCCCTGGGGGTTCCCACAGCCTTCGCAAGGGCGTAGGTTGACCTCAGGGGCATCAGACAAATGGTTGGCGACAGTCTCCCACTGGCCCCCCGACATGGAGGTGACACTGGAAAGGAACCCATCAGGGTCACCCGGGCCCAACAGAGGTGCTCATGGAGGAGGAAGCGGGGGTGGCAGACCCGCCAGTACCCTCCTCCTCTTCATCCTTGCCTGACGAGGCCATAATGGGGCCCTTTCACCCAGTCCCCCAGGATGATGCCAAGGCTCATCAAGAATTCTAAAGAGGGTCGCCTCAAACTGAAGCTAAGGAGCTGGTGGAGCCCTCAGACGCCCTCTTTGATGTGCTGAGTTCAGCAGCCCCTGCCAGGGTGGCATTGCCTGCACACGAGGCAGTGGCAAAAATTACTGTCCCTGTGGCAGACGCCCTCGTTGCTGCCCCCCATTTCCAAGTGGGCAGAATGTAAATATTAAGTGCTGGTTAAAGGTTATGAATACTTTTACACCAGGGGGTCTCAAAGTCCCACGGGCCATCTGCAGCCTGAGAGCCTCCCCAGTGTCTCCAGCAATTTTGAAGCCGGATCTCTCCCTTGGCCCAGCCTGCCGCCCCTGGGCACTCCCTCCCCACACCTCCCCTGAGTGATTTAAAATGGCCCAGGGCCCTACCCACCACCGGCAGCACAGCAGAGCTGAGTGGCTTCCTGCCTGCTTGCTCCACGTGGCTGCTGGCCCCTCCAAGTGACCCCGGGGCGGGGTGGGGCTGTGCCTCCACGTGCTGCCCCCGCCCCAAGTGCCCCTGCAGCCAATGGGAAGCCTGCATCCTCACCCCTTTCCCACACACCCCCTCCCACTCCCAAACTCCTCCCAGAGCCTGCACCTCCTCCCCCTTCCCACACACTCCCTCCCGCCCCCAAACTCCCTCCCAGAGCCTGCATCCCTCCCCTCTCCTCCCTCCCAGAGCCTGCAACCCCACCCCCTCCTCCTGCACCCCTGCCCCAGCCCAGAGCCTGCATCCCAGACCCCCCCCACCCCAAACTCCCTCCCAGAGCCTTAAGCAGGTGGAGGGCAGAGTTTTGGATGGCGGGTTCTGAGTGGCATGAGTGACATTATTGGCTTGCTGAGAGGATTTGAGGACTGGCACTGGCCCTAAGGTAAATTTGAGTTTGAGACCCCTGCTTTATACACACTCTGTCCCAAGCTCACTGGTGGGGTCAGCTGTTAATGAGCATGAAAGGCAGGGTCACCCAGGTGCGACGCCCAAAAATAAAGAGGCTTGATCTCTTTTTGGAAAAAAAGTTTATTCATCTTCCAGTCTCCAGCTATGAGTAGCCATACATCAGGCCTTGCTTGGCTGCTATGATTTTAACATCTGGCAGTCCATGGCTAAGTTTGTTCAGAGACCCTCTGCCTGAGGACCCCATGAAGGAACTCCTGGTGATCCTCAATGAGGGCAAGGTGGTGGCAAAGGCGGCCCTCCAAGCAGCCTCAGATGCGGGGGACTCTGAGGCCCGAACCATGGCCTCAGCCATCTCCATGAGATGAGAATCCTGGTTACAATCTTTGGGCCTCTCCATTGAGGTTTAGCAGTCAATCCAGGACCTCCCCTTAGATGGCCTGGCGCTGTTCTGTGAACAAATAGATACCAAGTTGCATGGTCTAAAAGACTTGAGGGAAACCCTGCAGACCATGGCCCTGTACGCTCCAGGGCTGGCAAGGAAGCAATTTAAGCCGCAAAAGTCCCAGAGGTTGGGAAGTCAGCCGCAGTCAGAGCCCTGCCGCAAGAAGGGCAAGTCCTATAAGTGCTGGCAGGGCCACCAGCCGACGTTCTCCACTCACTCAGGCTCCACCCGCAACCCAACAGGGTGGTAAACGGGCGTTTTGAGGGTACACTTGAGGGCGACCTTCCAGCCTGTGTCCTGGATCCTGCTTCCCAGCTTTTTTCCAACTGCCTGTCCCCTTTCCTCCCTGCCTGGGTCTCTATAACATTAGACCAGTAGGTTCTCAGTATTGTGGATTCAGTTTATTTCTGTTCCCCACTCCCCATCCCTCTTCAGGGATCCCTCTTTCGAGAGCCTGCTCGCTCAGGAGGTGCAGGACTTTCTGCAGGTGGCACCTGTGGAGGAAGTCCCCCTAAATTTCAGAGGCAAGGGGTTTTACTCCCGTTATTTTCTAATCCCAAAGGCCAAGGGCAGTCTAAGACCCATCCTGGACCTGCAAGAAGTCCACAGATATCTCAAGAAGTTGAAGTTTCACATGGCCTCCATCATCCCTTCAGTGGAGGCAGGAGACTGGTAGGCCTTCCTCGATTTAAAGGATGCATACTTCCACATATCGATATTCCATGGACACAGACATTTCCTGCGCTTTACGGTGGGGACCGCCCACTACCAGTTTGCGGTGCTCCCTTTTGGCCTAGCAGCAGCCCTGAGGGTGTTTACCAAGTGCATGTCAGTAGTGGCAGCTAATCTGAGATGTCAGGGTATCCAGATTTACCTGTACCTTGACGACTAGCTCCAGGACCCAAGTCCAGCACAGCATCACCATGCTGCAAACCTCCATGATCCACAGTCTCCCTGATATCGGATGCCTCCGACCTTGGTTGAAGAGCACATCTTGGTACACTACAAACTCAAGGGACATGGTCTCCAGAAGAGCTGGTGTTACATGTAAATGTCAGGGAGCTCAGAGCCATCCACATAGTCTGCCGTGTCTTCCTGCCACACTTGTCCAGTCGAGTAGTGCAGGTGTTAATGGACAACATGGCCTCAATGTTCTGTGTCAACAGGTAAGGGTGAGCTCATAGGCCCTCTGTCAGGAAGCACTTCGCCTGTGGGACTTTTGCGTTTAGCATGCGATCCAACTGGAAGCTTCGCATAGCGTCTGGAACACGCTGGTGGATCACCTCAGCAGGTCCTTTTTCTCTCACTACGAGTGATCCCTCCACTCAGAGGTCACCCGGGCACTCTTCCAGAAGTTGGGGGGCTCCCTGAGTGGATCTGTTCACCACCAGACAGAACAGGAAGTGCCATCAATTCTGCTCTCTCCAAGGCCTCGGCAGGGTGCCCTCTCCAATGCCTTTCTTCTGTTATGGGCGGGGGATTTGATGTGCACGTTCCTGCCGATTCTGCTGATCAGTCAGGTCCTATCGAAAATCAAAAGGGACACAGCGCAAGTCATTATGATCGCCCCGGCATGGCCTTGCCAGCACTGGTTCGGCACACTCATGGATCTGGCTGTGGCTGCACAATGGCCACTGCCCAGCCGCCCAGACCTGCTCTCGCAGGACCTGAACCTTCCGTCTCTTCACCTCATGGCCCAGCTGCTGCGTGGCTGAACCCAGAGAAACAAGCCTGCTTTAGCCAGGTACAGCAGGTTCTCTTGGAAAGTAGAAAGCCCTCCACCAGAACGACTTACCTGGCAAAGTAGAAGTGGTTCTCCTGCTGGGCATCGGAGCATAGCATCTCCCCAACATGGTTGTCTCTGCAGTCCATCCTAGATTACCTGCTCCACTTAAAGCACCAAGGCTTTGCGCTTTTGTCCATTGCACTTGGCAGCCATATCAGCCTTCCACCCACCCAGGGCCAATTGGTGTTCTCACATGAGATATCAATGAGGTTCATAAAGGGCTTGAAGGCTCTTTCTGCCGGTCTGGGACTCAGTTCCCCAATGGGACGTCAACCTGGTTCTCTCTAGGCTCATCGAACTGCCCTTTGAGCCTATGGCTTCTTGTTCCATCTGTTGTGGAAAGTTGTTTTCCTTGTAGTCATTACCCCAGCAAGGCACATATCCAAGATTAAGGCCCTCACATTGGAGCCTCTGTATACAGTATTCTACAAGGACAAGGTCCAGCTGCGACTCCATCCAGCTTTCCTGCCTAAGGTGGTGTCTCCTTTTCATGTCAATCAGGATATCTTCCTCCTGGTGTTCTGCCCAAAGCCACACTCCACCAATGAGGAGAGGCAGCTGTACACTTTGGATGTCCAGTGTACCCTAGCGTTCTACCTGAAGCATACCAAAGCCATCCGCAGGTCAACCCAGCTCTTTATCGCGACTGTAAAATTACTGTGAAATATGAGGTAGAGCCAGTGTAGGCATCTTACAACAGGATTGATGTATACAATCATCTGTGTACCTAACAAAAAAAAGGCGGGGGGGCGCAGGGGAGAGGTTGTTGCACTTACACATACTGCATTCTCTACAGAGATCACCCAGAAACAAAGAATAGTCAAATCTTGGGAGGGAGATTTCAGCCTGGTGCTATTTCAGAGATTAACAGTTAATGTTAATATAACATACAAATATTTGACTTCTCTTTCAGAGTGTGATGGGGTATACAAACTCCACACTAGGCAACAAGAGACACTTGTAGCAAATGCACCAGCTGGAGGAGGAGCTAAAAGGCAGGGGAGCAGTTCATTTGGTGGCAGCCCAGGAAAGAACAGAGACCTGCAGCAGGCAGCTCCAGGGGAGAAGAGCTGAGGAAAGGCAGAATCTCTCCCTAAACAGCTGCCCAAAGGTCCCTCCCTGATGGAAGGGAGGACCTGCTGTAGAGACAGCCTGAGAGGGAAGCATTCCCCTTTCCTTCTCATATGAACTTTGGACTTGGTTAATCCCCCTTTATTTTTGTTTGAACTACCCCAGCAGGGGAAAGCCCTTGAACTAAGCTGGCCCAAGAGGATGGCCATTCCACCAGAGGATGCAGTTGCTGCCCAAGAGAGAAAGGAGAGCGACCTTGGTACACACAGATGCCAGAAGGGTCTTTTTTGGTGAGTAGACATCCCTCACACCACCTAAACCCAGATAGTGACTTAGTCACGGGGGGCAGAGGTGATAGGAAGGGGCTCAAGGAGGGATTAAGCAGCCCTGGCTTTCAGAGCACTGATAACGCTCAGTGTCAGCACGCGGTGGAGTGGGAGGGCCTGAGCTCCCCTACCAACAACCCCCCTGCACGTCATGACCCTAAACCCTGACTACTAGGCGATACTCCCCTACCACCCTCCTCAGGAGAGGACCATCGCATATCAATAATTCATTATTGGAAGAAAGAGCACTTCCTTTTCTCCCCTAGGAGACCTGCAGTTGGGCAGCAGGAGACAGACATGAGGCTAGGGAAAAACTAAGCAAGGGTTAAATGTAACTGACCTCTGGCAACTTAGAAAGCCAGTAATTGTGCTCCAGAACCTAAGCTTTCATTTAAGGAATATAGGGTCAGATTTTCCTACCTGGTAAGGCCACAATTGTGCTGTTGCCTTAAAGTGGACAGAGAAGGGAAACTCTCATTGGTGCAAAACTGACAGAGGAAGCTTTTTTGTTGTTGCCGCCACCTATGCCAGCTGCTTCTTACCCTCTTCCCCTTCAGTAAACGGGAAGCGTATGTTGTTTGAGTTAGACCCTGGACACAGGCCGCGTAAACGACTGAATTTAGTTATTGTCTGCACAGCTCTATTTAATCGTTAATAACAGGTTAATTCTCAGTATTCCTTTGAAGGTTTTGTTTTTGCTAGTCACTGCAAACAGAAGAAGTGCCAGTCAGTCTTTTGAGTGGGAAAATAAGACCAGAAGAGACTGGGAGGCAAGGAGTTCCATTGCAGGTCTTACTATTCCCTGGATAGGTGTCACATCTAGAAATTACAGTGAATGGTATTGCTGTAAATGCGAAGGTATGCTATATGAAATCTGCAGTGTGTATTAAGCTGAAGATTTTACTTTTTCCAGTTCCCCCAACAGGCTCTCCTTTCCCCCGAATAACTTGGCCTGCTATGCAACAAGCAACTATTCTTCTTCGAGTGCTTGCTCATGTTGATTCCATTTTAGGTCTGTGCACGCCCACATGCACAGTTGTCAGAGATTTCTGCCTTAGCGGTATCCGTAGGGCTGGCTGTTGCAGCCTCTGGAGTGGTGTGCTCATGCAGCGGTATATCAGGCATCGTTGGTCCTATGCCCTCTCAGTTCCTTCTTACTACCCATGACGGTTGGTTGGAGCACTTTGCCTTGCATCGCAAGAGCACTAATAATCTCTTCATAGCCTTTCTCATAGACTTCATTCTACTGGTTGTTGTATATAGTTCATAGTTGATAGTGTTAAGTTCATTACTTAGAGTCCCTGTTGGGACTTTGCCCTGAGCAGGGCATGCCCCACTCTCCCGGCTTCAAGTTGTATTCAGCATTCAGCAGGCCAGTGCCGATCAGTGATCCCCATGACAGTTGTCTCAAGTGTCTGGGAGAAAGCCACAGGAAAGATAGGTGTTGCATCTTCAAAAACTTTTGCCCTCAGACCCAGAGGGAGCAAGATATTTGGTTGAGGGCCATCCTGATGGAGGCTGCTCTTCGCCCTGTGTTGGAGCCTTCCACCGCAGAACCCATACGGAGTGCATCAGCCTTGGTGCGCAGCGCAGTGCACTGCTGGCACCGGACTCTGCCTGGCTCCACTCCCTTTTTGGGGGTGCCAAGGAAGTGGCAGAAGAAGCAAAGTCCCTCAGCACTGAAGGATAGAGGGGCCATGGGCAAATGACCTGTGTCAGGCCATGCGCCCACTTTGGGGCTTTGCGGGGTGACGCTGAGCTTGGACCTCCCAGTCCGGCTTGGGACCTGCCTCACACTTCGGGCAGCAGCAGGGGCTCCCAGCCTATTGTGAGGTCTTCAGTGCTCGAAGCGGTCCCAGCAGCTAGAGAGCAGAGCCAGTGGGCTCCGGAGGTGCCACGTCAGGTGACAGAAGTGGCTTTGCCCCCTGCACCGAAGGACAAGCCCACCGGAGTGCAGCAGCATAGACTGGCATAACTTCCTCCAGTCTCTGGACTGCAGGCACAGGTCCCCATCGCCGAGACCTTGGATCCTGGCACTGTGTCCCAGCTCTCCAGCCCGGAGGCCTCGGTCTCCAGCGAGATCCCCACCTACTAGGTGTGGGACTCCGGATTCGAGGCGCCATTCACCATACCTCTGGTACCGGCAATCATCTGGCTACAGGTCGCTGAGGCGCCGGTCACCCACTCCCAGGCTGTCTTCCAGACGTTGGTCGCCATCCTGGAGGGATCGTTTGGGATCTCTGAACCGGTCTCATTCGCCCCTGTGCTGTTCCTCAGAAAGGCAGCGCTACTCACCATCGCCCTGCCACTCGCCCACCAGAGTCAGCAAACACCCAGGCCTTGACGGCTCCACCGTGGTCACCAGAGGGACAATGGTCAGGGTCAGACCACCAGCCTGTTGCTGAGGAGGGGCTCCTCCCCACCAATGCTGGAGCCTGAGGTGGCACCAGCCATGGCACTGGTGCAGCAGGGACTGTGGCTCCCCCAGTAGCCATACTGGAACCCATGGGGAGGGCTGGGCATGCTGGTCCAATAATCCCAGCCCTCCCTGGCTGCATCGAACAAGCCAGCCACGGCACCGCGGTCACAATGTGGTGCCAATGTGGCGCATCGCATCCCGGCACCGAGGAAACCCTCCCCACAAAGGAAGGGAACGACACCCTCCCACAGGAGGTACCATTTTCATCGTCCCTGGACGAGGCGGTCACAGGGCCATCCTGCCCTAGCAGTCCCGCAAATGAATTTAAAGAGCACCCAGGCCCTCCTTAAACTGGTGGCGGAAAACCTTGGTATGCAAATTGAGGAGGTCGCTGAGGAGGCTGACAACCTCTTTAACGTCATCTCAGCCACCACCCCAGCATGGGTCATATTGCCCATCCACGCTGGGGTCCTCAAGATTGCCACAACGATTTGGCTATCTCCCTCTTCTATTCTGCTGACTTCCAAGAAGATGGAAAAGAAATATTATGTCCCTGCAAAGGGCTTTGAGTATTTGTGCGACTCCTCCCCCTGGTTGTGTCCACAGTTAATGAAAAGGACAGGCAGGGACAGGTTAGCGGAACACCGAACAATAAAAACGCTAAGAGATTGGACTTGTTTGGCCAAAAGGTTTATTCGACGGCCAGCTTGCAGTTCCAAGTGTCTAATCACCAGCCCCTCCTGGAATGTTATAACTTCAACCTGTGGGACTCCTTTAACAAGTTCATGGAGCCCTCCTGCAGGATCATGCCAAAGAGTTCACAGTGTTAGTGAGCGAAGGCACAGCGGTAGCCAGGGGAGTCCTCCAGATGGCCTGGGACACTACGGACTTGGCAGCCCGGGTGGTCGCGTCAGCAGTGGCCATGAGACACAGCTTGTGGTTGCAGGCTTCTGAGCTGTCTCCTGAAATGCAGGCCACAATCCGGGACCTCTCCTTCGAGGGTAGAGGGCTCTTTTCCAAGATAACTGACTCAAGGCTCCATGGGTAAGGACTCCCAAGCCACCTTCCGCTCCTTGGGCCAGCATCCTGCTCAGCAGTCTAGGAAGCCTTCCATCCTCCACCCCCGCCCCTTCTGCTGCAGTCGAGGTCCTTCCAGGTCAGGCTCCTACAGGAGGAAGGACAAGGACAGGGGGCCTAAGAGACGTTATCCATCGTCTTCCCACCCAGCGGTGCAGCCTGACCCTCCCAAAAATCAGGGAGACCAGAAACAGCCATTTTGAGGGTGCGTGTGAGGATGACCGCCCCAGCCACTGTACCGGATCCATCCCCCTCCTTTCTCAATCACCTCCACCCTTTCTAGTCAGCCTGGTCCCGTATCACATCAGACTGCTGGGTGCTCGATAGTTTCTTCAGGTTATACCCTGCAATTTATAGCTGACTACGCCTCCCATCCCCATCCTTCTTCAGGGACCCTTCTCACAAGCAACTCCTCATTCAGGAGGTTGAAAACCTCCTGGGCCTTGGGGCAGTGGAAGAGGTTCCTCTGAACATGGAAGGCAGAGGATTCTGCTCCTGCTGTGTTCTAATTCTGAAGGAAAAAGGGTGCCTCAGACCTATCCTGGAGCTGCTTCGCCTCAAAAAGTCTCTGAAGAAGTTGAAGTTTCACATGGTCTCCCTGGCCTCCATCATTCCCTCCCTGGATCTGGGAGACTGGTATGCCGCCCTCAATTTAAAGGATGCATACTTCCATATTTCCATTTTCCCGGGGCATTGGCGCTTCCTCTGTTTCACATTGGGCCAGTGCCATTTCCAGTTCATGGTGATGCCCTTTGGCCTCTTGTCGGCCCTGAGAGTGTTCACAAAGTGCCAGTGGCCACTTCCCTGTGACGTTGAGGAGTCCAAATTTACCTGTACCTCAACAACTGGGGGTTAAGGAGCCAGTCCCCAGATCTGGTGTGGAAACGTATCGATCTGGTCTGTTCCACCTCCCGCAACCTAGGGCTGATAATAAATTAGAATACATCAACCCTAACTCCAGTACGGCGCATAAAATTTATTGGGGCAGTTCTCGACTCCACTCGAGCCAGAGCCTTCCTCCCCAAGACTCGGTTCCAAGCCATAGGAGACCTCATCTCAGGCCTGTGAGCCCACCCGCTCACCACCGCCCATACGTGCCTGCGATTGTTGGGTCATATGGTAGCATGCACTTCCATGGTCTGGTGCACAAGACTCTGCCCCAGATCCCTACAGACGTGGCTGGTGTCAGTCTATGTCCCCATCCAGCACCACATGGACCAGGTGATCAGGATTCCGGACAGCATACTGTCATCTCTCACTTGGTGGCAGGATCCCACGTTGGTGCTGGAAGGAGTTCCCTTCATGGCCCCAGCCTCGTCGGTGACTCCAGGGCTTGTCCCTCTCATCGATCAAGGTCCATCTAGTGGCCATCTCAGCCTTCCACCTGCCATTCGAGGTCAGGTCAGTTTTTGCTCAGGATATCACAGCCAAATTCCTTAAGGGTCTAGAGCGCCTCTACCTGCACATTAGGGATCCCATGCCTCCATGGGACTTGAATTTGGTGCTGTTGCGGCTCACGGGTCCTCCCTTTTAGCCTCTGGCTTCCTGCTCTCTCCTTCTTCATTCCTAATAGCAGTGACATCGGCCTGCCAGGTATCTGAGGTTTGGTCGCTCGCCTCGAAACCACCTTACATGGTCTTCTACAAGGACAGTGGCCAGCTGACACCACACCTGGCCTTCCTTCCAAAGGTAGTCTCTCAGTTTCATTTGAGCCAAGACATTTACTTACTGGTCTTCCTTCTGAGGACACATAAGTTGGAGGAGGCATGCAAGCTGCATGCCAGGTGCATGCCCTGGACGTCAGGAGGGCTTTAGCCTTGTACATTGACAGGACCAAGCTATTCCATAAGTCAATGCAGTTGTTTGTCTCTGTGGCTGACAGGATGAAAGGTTGCTCTGTATCCGCTCAAAGGATTTCCTCTTGGATCACTGCCTCCATTCATTTTTGGTATGATCAAGTGAAGATGCCACCCTTGGCGATCATCACCACCCACTCTACCAGGGTGCAGGTCTCTTCAGCAGTCTTTCTGGCCCAAGTACCTATCCAGGACATCTGCAGGGCAGCTTTACGTCCCACTATGCACTTACCCAGCAGGCCCGGGATGATGCTGGCTTCAGTAGGGCAGTACTGCAAGCTGCTAAGCTGTGAACTCCAAGCCCATCTCTGGGGGTACTGCTTGTGAGTCACCTAGCATGGAATGGACATGAGCAAGCACCTGAAGAAGAAAAAACAGACACTAGCCTTTTGTAAATGTTATTCAAGATGTGTTGCTCATGTCCATTCCATTACTCACCCTTCTACCCTCTCTCGGTGTTACCAGCAAGAAGGAACTGAGAGGGTGTAGGTCCAGCGGCGCCTGATATACTGCTGCATGAGTGTGCCACTCCAGGGGGCACCACAGCCAGCCCTATGGTTACCACTAACGCAGAAATCTCCGACAATTGTGCACGTGAGCACACACACCTAAAATGGAATGGACATAAGCAACACATCTCGAAGAACAACAGTTACGAAAAGGTAGGTAACCGTTTTTTCTACCAGCTGAGCAAAAAAAGCCCAGTAGCTGTGTATTAGTTCTTGTTGTATACACCCAATTTGTACCACTTTAACTGTACCAGTTAAAAAACAGTACAACGCCCTCAGTGTGGATGCAGTTACACTGGTGGTGTAGCTTAATCACATACAGGAAAGGGAATAACTTATTGCTGCAAGTCACCTTTTATACTGTTCTAACTGCATTCACTCTAGGGGATGTATTGATATAGCTACTTTGGAAAAAAAATAAACAAACCTACACACTCCCAACGAAAATAGTTATGCAGGTACTAAAAGTGGGTGTAGAGCAGACCTTTGTGATAAGCGGCTGCCCCCCAGAAATTATAGGAGCCTATGTTCCTGACTGAGATAGATATTACAA
Source organism: Lepidochelys kempii (assembly GCF_965140285.1). Lineage (NCBI taxonomy): Eukaryota > Metazoa > Chordata > Testudines > Cheloniidae > Lepidochelys > Lepidochelys kempii. The sequence goes on from NC_136388.1 coordinate 32,615,154, forward strand.
TCCCATACAGCATCTTTAGGAGCCATTGTATTAAATTTATGAATGGCTTATGTATGTGTAACCCTTCTGCCTGTCACAGTTGGCAGCAACAAGGGCCGGGTTCAGTATCTAGGGGTTCCGTTCCAATAACACAATGCAAAACCGGCTCGAGCCCCCACCCAGTGACAAATATATACCACCCCCGCTGGGCGCCTCTAAGAGGCAATACTTCCCCTCTCGCAAGCACATAGTCTGAGTGTAGCAAAAAGCCTTTTAATAACAGAGAGAAACAATGTGGCATTATGTTGGGGAAACACCACCAACAGGATTCATAACACAACCCATGAGCAAAAAACCCACCCCAAGCAAATTGGGGCATGTCTTTTCCCTTTGGTTCTTGAGTCCATCCACCCCAAAGTCTCTGTCTCTGGTCAGGGCAGCCCCAGAGTTCAAAAGTTTATCTGCAGAGTTTTACCTTCCAACCTGGGTGGAGATGGGGGGGGAGGGTTAAGGGGCACCTTACGTGGTCCAAATCTGATGTCCCCACCTCTCCATGGGGCTCCACTCTGCCAGCCGCCCCATGAGCTGCTCTAGGCATCCAACAAACTGCTCTGCTCCACCAGCCACTCTGCTCACCGTCCCGCAAACTGCTTTGCTCTACCAGCCACTCCGCTCACCATCCTGCAAACTGCTCCACTATATATCTTCAGGCTCCCCCAACACTTAACACAACACTCAATGATTTCAGCTCTTAGTAAGTTTAGCTCTTTTGTGATTTCAGCTTATAGTAGGGGAGCCTCAGTGCTGGTGCACCATTAGCCCAAAGTGAATTCAACTCAGCAGCCTGTAACTAGACTCCTAATAGAATCAAAATTAGCTCTGATATTCCACAGTGGAGAGAGGAGGAAGTACAATTAGCATGTAAGGCCTTCACCAGGGGGCCCATGCCACCAAGTATTAATACCTGTTTCCAGCAGCTCCCCCTTCACAGTGTTTTGGAACCCATGTCCCTTGCCTAGCGAGTGCTCCTAAGTTGATGGCGAGTCCCTCCATCATAACAAAAGGCCAAGTACAGTTCCACTGTCCTTGATTCCCATAATCAGGGTAATAACAATTTATTCTTCCTGCCCCAATAACAGAGACACTGGGGATCCCACAGCAGCCAAACTGACCATTTGGGCAGCTATGGCCTCATTCTAGGCGGGGTGGGTGTGCCTATGCAAATGAGATCAGCCCCTGAAGTTCTTTTCCACAACTTGCCACACCTCACCACCAGATGTCAGGGTGGAGCTCATCCTGACTCTGCTTGCATATGAATATGTTCTACTCCATGGGAGAAGGTAATTACAGCTATTAGAGGAACGTTAAACAGTGGGGGAGGTGGGTGATAACCCTGGAGGTTGTAAACAACTCCAGAAAACCACCCCCCACTTGGGTATTTGCATATACTGATTTAAACTGGGTTTTCAAGAGACTCAAACAAAGAAGGGGCTTTGGTATAAAAAGCTGAGCTTTAACTGACACAGAGCCTTTGTTTTGATTAAGGAAATGGACAGAGCCCTCTGTCCAACGGGGCAGGTCCAGCCCTTGTAGGAGGATTGGAAAGACTTTGGCTTACTTGGGCCCATAAGACTGATGGGTGACCTCTAGTCAGGTTTTAGCATGCATAGGGAAACTCTTGTTATGGTTCTTATTGTTGTTCTGTGTTTTCTCAATCTGCTATTTTTTGTCCTTAAAATAAATGTACTCTGCTGAGACAGAGCTGTAGGATCACTGGTAAAAACACTGTCAGTTTCCTCAGAAAGAAAGCACAGCCTAACTGGTAGCCTTTAGGCAGACTGGCTTTCTGGGGCCATCACAGTTTAAGGCAAGAGGCTGGATAGACTTAAAACTTCTGTACAGAGGTGAGTGGGAAAAGGGTCGCTGCCCAGGTCCAGCTAATGGCTGGAGAAAGGGCCGTAAGTAGGGCATGGCAGCGGCCCAATGCACAGAGCCAATAGGGGTGCAAAAATGGGGTGGCATGCAGGACCTGGCCCAGCAACATCAGCTCCCAATCTCCACAGGATCAGTTCCAGCAGTATTGGCCAGAGTTTAGGGTGCTCAGCACCACCCCCTTCCCTGCAGGATCACGGACCCGGCTGGAGCAGGCTCACCCTGGTGCTAGGACCATGGCTGGCAGGACTCTGTGTGTGCTTCTTGGCTCATACTGAGCATGCTTAGTAACAGCTGCTGTAGCTGCTCCTTTCACTGGGGATTAAAATCTGCTGCTGTTCACGGAGGTTAAAGGAGTTTTGGGGGGGATGACAGAGTTTGTGCAGGGGGCAGAAACTGACTGCCCAGTTGGGTCAAACTGGGGTCAAGTTGGAGGCAGGGGAAGCTAAGGGACAAAATCAGGAAGAAACAGCAGGAGCCGGGGTTAAGCCCAAGGGTACAGGCTCTGGCAGAGAGCAAAACCCTGGCACAGGGAGGGGCAGGGGGATAAAAGTGGGGTTAACAACCTGCTGTCTTTGCAAAGATAGAGTGGGGGCAGAGGAATTTTTTTATTTCCCCTCTCACAGGACAGTACATCTCAGCACATGATTCCCAGGGCTGTGTCCTGAAAGGCACAAGGTGTCCCAATGCCTTGACATGACAGCTCTTCTCTGTCTGATATAATGTGCTGAGGTGCTAAAGGAAACTTGATTCAGTGAAATATCTTACATATATCCCTAAAAACTATGTCACACGTTTTGTTTAAAAGAATCCCTTGTTAGTTAATGTCTGTATAAAGTCTTTCCTAGCAGTTTGCAAATTTATCTTATCTGCTGCAGTGATTCACTCAATTGCACTCCCTTTCTTGTAATCCCTTTTAAATATAAGTTTGATCATCTAATTGTTTACTTTTTAAAATCTTATTTTTATTACTCTTAGCACTTCATCATTTACCTTTAACATTGTGTAGATGGATGTCATTGTGCTATTTAATTTATATTTTATAGCAAATAATCATTGAAAATATTTGTAAATAAGTAATTGCTAGTAGTTTTATCGATGACATCTGTATATTTAGTATAGCACATCCGATGTTTTTACTGTGATTTTTAATATGGAATTTTTAATTCTAAATTTTTCTTTTTCTTTTTATAGCACAAGTTTATTCTGCTGGATCATGTGACTTCGAGTCTGACTGATTTTCTGGCGTGGTATCAAAACGTCTTAATTTTCATTTGATCCTCCAATGGGGATTGCCTTTCTGAACTGTTATTTTGCCTTTCAATCCAGCCCTTTAGTGCTTTTTTGCATGTTACTATTTGTGTGTAGAACTTGGTTCCCAAATATTCACTTAGGGCAGTATGCTATCTCATATTAAATCCTTCTCAAAGGCAAAAAATCTACTGTAATTTTTACTGAACGTAAGAACGGCCACATTGAGTCAGACCAATGGTCCACCTAGCCCAGTATCCTGTCTTCCAACAGTGGCCAGTGCCAGGTGCTTCAGAGGGAATGAACGGAACAGGCAGTCATTGAGTGATTCATCCCCTGTCATCCACTCCCATCTTTTGGCAGTCAGAGGCTAGGGACAACAGAACTTGGGGTTGCATCCCTAACTATGTTGGCTGATGGCCTAGCCTCCAGGAACTTAAATATAGTTCTTTTTTGAACCCAGTTATAGTTTTGGCCTTCACAACATAATGAACACACATCTACAACCCCAAGGTTGCTTGACAACCACAAGAATTGAAAAATCATGAATTATACACCCCTAAGTCATGAAATTAAAAAGCAAAAAAAAATCATATTAGTTCTTTTTATGTGCCTTTTTCCTCCTGAGTCTTTAGGGTGCCAGAGGTCCAGATGCACAAAAGTAGGAGTCTAAACCTCTGGCTGAATCTTGGCTTAGCCTCATACTTTGGTGGTTACTTCTCCCAAGCAATTCATATACCTAAGGCCTATCACTACACTACAAACTTATGTTAACTCAAGTTATGTCAGCATACAGTCACTGCGATTAGTATGCCATTTGTGCGTGTGCCTACTTGGCTCTTTGTGTCAGTGGTGAGTGTACTCACCAGGAGCTTTTGTATGGGTTCAGAGTGTGGTGCACCATCCATGGCTATGTATCAACCATCTGTCATAATTTGCTATCTCTCACCTTTGTCATCCTCTGGTCTAGGGGTAGCAAATTGTGATGGATGGTTGATGCCCTTTGCTACCCCTGGACCAGAAGATGACAAAGGTGAGAGATAGCAAATTATGACATGTACCTATCCATCAAAATGTGCTATCCTTTCACCAGTGAGAAAGGAAGTAACAAATTGTGACAGGACAGAAAAAGAACATCCATAGGTGTCAGTAACTGGTAGCAAAATCTGTCAGTAGTGGTTTTTGATATTATGCCCTGGCTTCTTTCAAGCTGTGGGAGTCATCCCCTTAGTGAGGCACCCCCTACAGTTTGAAAAACTCTGTGCTCAATGGAAGACAGAAATCTTGGGTGGCATGTGACCCTACATGCCTCCCCACTCATCACTTTGAGGGGGCACAAATATGCTTGCTAGCCCCATGTGCTAAAATGCTTAGTTACGACTCTGGCTGGGACTATTAACCTGAAATGGTGATTCTGATCCCAACGGATCTACAGTATCATGGATTGAAGAGATGAGACAATACTCCTGGTATATGTCTAGGCGTTGGGCTGTAGGCCAACTTTCTAGTCAGAGACTTTCAGGACTTTAATAATAGAAAAATTGCTTAGAAGAACACAGTTCTTTAAGTTTCAGAGTAACAGCCGTGTTAGTCTGTATTCGCAAAAAGAAACGGAGTACTTGTGGCACCTTAGAGACTAACCAATTTATTTGAGCATAAGCTTTCGTGAGCTACAGCTCACTTCATCGGATACAGTCTCTTTAAGTCTCTCCCGCTGCAAGCTCAAAGGCAGCATCTTAGGGAGCTGGCAGAGTTGTTTGACTACCAACTCCCACTGATGCCAAAACCAGTCAGGAACACTATTAATTTTTGTCATGTGTTGTAGTCTTGTCACGATAAAGCCCTAGTAATCGTTATGCTTACTGTCTTGTTTATGACCTATGCAGAGTATAATTAAGACAATGCATATTCACCAAATATGCAACTTCGTAGTGTCAGTGGTATAAAATATTTAGATTTCTGTACCTTCAGCCTTAGCACATGTATGTCAAAATATGAATGTAATATTAGTTTGTGACTATGACCAATGTCATTATAAACTATGTAATGAACTAGCCAACCTCCAGGCATCCTGCCCTGCACGGTTTCACTAAAGGGCTGTATTGGATTAATATGGTAGTTTGATGTCTCCATGCCAAAATACTTCCCTAAGTACTTCAGCCAGTGTGATGGGGTGAGTCTCTGGGGACAGGGCCTCCTTCTCATCTGCCCGCAGCGGGGCCATGAACTGGAGATGTCCACCTCCTCCACCAGCTCTGTTCCTTCCGGCCATCCACGCACTGGGCATCATGGGAGATAATGTCTCCGCTCCTCCCCCTTGGGGCGGGTGTGACGGGGGAGAGACGGTTAAAAGTCTGGTATCCGCCCCGCGGGGGAGCAGCCAGTCCTGGGTGAGTCTGTCTCCCACCAGTGTAGGCGTGGTGAGTCCTGGCTGAGCGTCAGCCACCCCTCGGGCTGGCGGTGGATGTCAGTCCTGCTAAGAGGGAGCGCCCCCTCCCCTTGTGTGAGCGCGGGGAGAGGGAGCCGGGCCACCCCGGCACCGCAGCTCCCCCCTCGCGCCGGGACCAGGGCTGGCTCACGGTTAACGCGGCCGCGATAGGAAAGCCCGGCTCGTACCCAGCACGACCCTCTAGAACTAGCTCGGTCTGTGCCCCGCCCCTTCCCCGGCTGTCTCTCGGATTGGCGGGCGGGTTGTGTACACACGGGGCCGCGCCAATGGGCGGATGGCGGCGCCTAACCTCACGCGGAGGGGTGGCCAATGGGAGAACGCAGTTGTCAGACGCCGCCAAGCTTGTGCGGGGGAGAGGGACACGGGCTCGGTGCGGCTGTGGAGCGAGCCGGAGAGTGGGCCGGGCTGGAGGCACGGTGAGCTGGGGTGGTTGGGACTCGGTGCGTCGAGGGTCGTTGGTTCTCGGTGCACCCTCTCAGGTGGCGCCGGCGCCAGCGGCAACGCAGAGACGGCCAGGGGGCGCCTCTCTCTCCTTGGGGCCGGGCGGAGCAGCTGCCAGGTGGCCGGCTAACTGCTACAGCAGCTGGCGAGGGAGGAGCCGTCGTCGGCTCCTTGTCTTGGCTCTGGTGCTGGCCAGGCCGAGCCCGCTCCGCCCCCGGGGCCTGTGGAGGCACGGGGCGGAAGAGCGCGCTGAGCTGCTGCGTAGGGGGCAGCCCCGCTCAGTCCCCGGCTGTGATGTCTCCCTCCCCGCCCCAACCGTGCACGGGGGCTAACCGCCGTATTGCCCTTCTCCCTGGGGGCCTGCCCGGCTCCCTGACGTGGGGCCACTGTCACGGGGACTCACCTCCCCGCCGAGAGCCCTGGAGACAGGCTCTGGTGTCTGACACCTGTGAGCCACGGTCCCCTTTCACTGCCTTAGCAAGGTGGCCCGCTGTGCTTGGCGTGCCCGGCACGCAGGCCTGTGTCTGGAGCTGGGTAGTGCCGTGTGACAGCCGCCCTGTCTGTCTCACTGGGGCTTCTCCGCCACTGCTTGAAACCTAGCTGGAGGTCATAGAAGTGGCCGCGCGTGTGTTGTAATTGGTATCTTCCCCAGTCTCCTCAGACCCGTCTCTTTCCCAGGGAGATAGGAACGAGTTTCTGGGGGAGGAGGGGAGGGTGAGGGGTGGCTCAGTAGCGTTCTATATTTGGTCCTTCTAGCAGTGTGGCAGTTCGGTGTTTAATTCACTTTATAGCAAGGCTGTGTTCTCCCTGGCAGTTTAGTTCCTATCAGTTCCATTAAAAAACAACAACAACAAACCCTTAACAGCTAACTTCTGATGTGCAGCACAAAGTTAAGATGTTTGGCACTATAAATTTATGCAACACTCTGAAAAACGTTCTGGGCCACTCGTGGACCTGCGGCTGGTTTCTTATTTTTTTTTTTTTTTTTTTTGTGGGGGATAGGTAGTCAAAAGGTAGGAAATGAGAGCAGAAAGAGTCCCATATTTCACATTTGAGGTCACTAGGAAGGCCCATAATTCTTCTTTTAAAGGCGTAAGGGAGGTGGAGGTGAATATAGACTTTACGTTTCACAATGTAAACTTTAGTCAATAATCTAGAAATAATGCTGAAAATATAATGTAGAATCAGCAAACCACATATCTCCCCTCCCTCCCCCACCTTTTCTTTGTGTATCTGTTTTTAACTTTATTGAAATCTTCAGTTGTACTGTTCATATTGATATCTGTTGTACTCGTGAGAAGGGATTGGGAGATAATATTAAAGAGTGAGCTTCCATAGTCTCTTGCTATGCTTATTTGTTATATAGAATGGCAAAACCAGAGCCTGAATCCTATCTGGCAACTCTTATAAATGTTAAGCCAATTTAATAGAAACTTTTATAGAAATATAAAAGGGAGAGAGAAGCATTGATTACTGGGCTAGTCTTAACAATGCTGGAATTAAATGTTTTTTAAAGCATCTCAATTTTTTAATAGCAACTGGAGAATAATACTGTCCGTAAATGACCAGGTCATATATTATCTGTCCTGTCTATTAAAGAAATTTCAAACTATGAATTGGTTTGATGTATGGCTTGATAAAAATTTGTTTGTATGCCAGTATATACTTATGTGGTTAAAGTGAATTAAATCAGGTTAATCCTTTTACATCAGTTTATGGCTGCTAATCCACTTGATCACATAGTAATATACTAATATTTTATATTGAAATCATGTCAGTTTTATGGGAATGGAAGTCACTGATGATTTATTGATACTGTTATGATACAAATGAGAAAATGTATTTTACAGTTCAGATATTTGTGTATATAAACACAGGTACTTGCAACTTCAGAAATATGTTGTTTAGAATATTGTATGTTCAGTGAAATACAGGAGCAGTGAAAGCGCCCTAAAAGTGTGGGCGGGCACAGATGCCCGAACTGTGGCCTCACCCACTCGTGCTACCCCTTCCCCCCCAAGGCCTCATCTCCTCATGCTGTCTCTTTCCCCCAAGGCACTGGCCCCCGCTTGCTTCTCTCCACCCCTCCCCGTGGTGCTCACCCTTATGGCCAGTAAAAAGTCAGGGGGGCCATGGCCCTCCTCCCTCTCACCCCTGTTCCGGTGCCCCTGATGCAATATCTTGCGGAAGTTTTGATAGAGTTGGGAAAGGAAGAGAGAAATTAGATAACAGGAAAGAAAAGATGACAGGAGAGGTAGCTGCAAGAAAAATGTACTGAAATATCTCCTCCTCCCAAGACAGTTTCTCTTGTTAAACGTGAAACATTATCTCTAAAAGAGACCTAGAATAATAGGTCAGGTGATTTAGGCCTACCCTAAAGAAAGAGGGGAAAACTGGGAATTAATTCTTAAAAGTGACTCCTATTTTGTTATTAGTGGGCACTGTCTTGTACAGACAAACTTCTGAGAGAAATCTTGTATTTTTCTGTAAAAACCCTTATGGTTCTCTTATAACTGTTTCCTGTGTGTGTGTGCAAAAATCATTGTTGTACTATAAAGAATGAAAAGGAGCAGTTTGACTCAAGTTAACCTTCAGTGGACACAGTTAACTTCATATAGCTACAGAAAGTAATTTAACATGAATAAATGTACTACTTGTCTGAGCCTTCTGTTCAACTGTTATCACTACTTGTTAGTTAAGGTGGGCAGTAATTCTCACTACATTATCTGGCATACTGTACACACTGGATCCCTTTGATGCAAACGGCTACCAGGAAGAACCGGACCAAATTATTTTTGAATTATGTATTTTTTACATAAAGTTGTAAAACTGATTGTTTTTGAGTAACATTCTTTAGATATTAAAGTGTAAATCTCTTCAATATGAGGAATAAAGTGTCACATTGACTTATTGCACCAGTTTTTCACTCTTAGAACCTTTAGTTCAAATCTAGTTTAGTCTGCATGTGAAATTAGTTCTGTCATCTCATTGTAGTCTTCAGTGAACCCTTTTTGTGGCAGGTTTGCAAAGAGGAAATTTGTAATTGTTTGCTCAGCAAAAGCCCGTTGCTGAAAGTACTGCAAGTTCTGATCCAGGTGAGTTTAGTGTTGTGTGTAGAAGCTTGTTTGAGTTCAGGCTATGAAGTGTTGTCTACCTCTAAGAGGTTAACCCAGACAGATCAGTTGGGGAAAAGTGCATAATATAGTAAGACAAATGGTGTTAATTTTCTAGAAGTACCTCATATTTTCCCACTTTGCGTGTTGGAAATAGGTGTATGTGAGAATCATATCCAGAACAGCATTTTTGTCCAGGTGCACAGTTAAGAGCTGACACAGAGTAGAACAGACAATATCTTTTCCAGTTTATTTCTGCTGCTTAAGCTATGAGAGCCTATTTACAGGAGCAGCAAAAGAACATGCATGACACCCTATGATGGTGAGCTGCATAAGTGAACCTTACAGTACAAAGCAAGTTTCTGGAGATGTGCACCAAATTCAAGAAGAGAAAATAGTGGTGTGATATAGCTGGGAAAAGAGAGCTGTTTATCCATGCTGCGTTTTATAGAAATCTTAATTGTGTGTCATCTTGAAGCAGAATGTGGCCTTTTAGCTTTAGCCTGTGTAGTTCAATTGGCAGGAGTTAACCATAGTTGTCTTATTCATACAATACTGCCTTAAAACAGTGTTCTTTGTTTTTCTTTAATGCTCTGCAATTCCATTAATTTGATTTGCTTTTTATATGTGCTTCTAGCTTTTTTTGTTGTACACTGTTTAGAGGAAAAATCTTATCCTACCAGCTAGTAGTAAAGTCCTACAAATGTAGTCAATAGAGAATAAGTGAGCAGATCTGTAGGTGGGTTAACAGTCTTACAGAGATTATCAACTTTGCTCCCTCTGGTCTGGTGCCAGGAAATGATAATGTGTTCTTGGACTTAGGTCTCAGACAAGGCTGGTACAAAGCCAACAAGCTACCTAAATCCATCTTGCTTTCAAATACACCTATCCTAAAGTTTACGTAAGTAATTAAATGAAAATAAACTAAAGTACTTTGGGGGTTACTGTAAGAAAATTAAATCCACGTTGATACTTTGTTTAAATTGTTCTTAAGGGGGTCTCAAAAGCAAGCAATTTGTGTTCTGCAATCCCATGAAAAGGTGGTGTGTATTATGGCATGGCAATTTTATAGTGCTGAACTTCTTTAGACTAGCAGTATTGGTAGCTGTTCTACATTTTTATGGCTGTATCCATTAGTAAGAGTGGAATAAGAACTGAACTTCATCTTTAAAAACGCACAGGACAGCTATGTTGGAAGAAGATAAAACCATGAAAGCTCACTTAGCACTGCCTCATTCCATAATTTTTGCTGAAATATCAGTTTCTGGCTACTTGTAGTAGGTTGATGATCAGTCAAATCATTTTCAGCTACTTCAAATTCAGGATTATATACCCCTTCCACTATTACAGATACAGAACTTTTGCAAGAAGTACAATCTAAGAAAATGAAACTAAACACTTATCTCAATTCATGTTACAAGATCAGTACATAAATATCTAATGACCCTTGGTTTTGGGCCAGCTTCTACTGTGGTGCAAAGCTTTCTAATAGGGCATCTTTTAATTCTTGTGAGATAAGTGTAGCTCTTCAATGAAAAAGGGATGGAACTAACTTTCATTTGGTCAAATAGAGAGTTAGCTATTGGTAATAAGAAACTCTCGGACTGTAAGAACACACTTCATAGAAGAAATGTTCACCATGACAGTTCTGAGTTTAGAGCTTGCTGAAATTAGTTCTGAAATCTTTCCTAATTAATTACCATTTAATAAAGAAAATGAATTCAAAAGGTACTGTGTGTGCCTGTAATAAGAGTGACTGAAAGCAAGTATGCCAGCTGTCAAGGGCCACCTGTTAGTATAGTGACTGAACCATCCCCAATTTAAACATGTCATTATTAGGGCCAGCCTGTTCTGTGCAGAAACTTGCTAATTACTATAGACTGTCAGTTAACTACTGAAACTGACTTTCAAAGTAGATTTCTGCTTCTGCTAGTTGGTGACCTAGTTCTGTAGAACAACTTAGTGTTTGCTACCAAGTAAATGCTATAACAACTACTCAGCATTTAGTATTGAGTATCATAGTAGGGATTCAAACCAAGTTAGCAAAAGACTATTTTTAATCGCTATACAAGATATACAAAAGTTGATGGGTTGTTCTTAAATACCAAGAATTAGAATTCTTTTTGTTGGAGAGTACACACTACACACGGAAATCACTTAGGCCTTGCCCATGAAACCTTTTATACATTTGAGTAGTCTGACTAGCTCCAGTTCAATCATTTTTTGTATATACATGATAGGTAGGAGTGGGGCCTTAAATAAGAGTGAGGGTATCCTCCAGTAATTAAAGTAATACCTGTAAATTCCCATGTGTTATCTTAATCAGATGAATTTATAAACTAGTGAATGAAATTTCTATCATGATGCTTTAAAGCTGTGACCATATGAAATAATTTCTTTATATCCTTATTTTTCCATGTGAGCAGTTACTGTAGGTACCAGGAGAATCCTAACTGAACACTCATAGGTGGGGTTGGGGTCCTAATGATTGAGAGGAGGGAAGTCTGGCCCATACTATGAGGGGAAAAATGAAGAATGCTCTGCTAGTAGTTGTGTTTTAGTATACTCTCTTCTGCTTATGTGACAGTTTACAAAAGGAACCTCACATGGTCTCTCAAAGTTTTTTTTTAACATCAGGTAATAGGAATTGGTGGACTTGAATGTAAGTTTTGTAGAACTGCCTTTGCATGTCACTTTTCTTTCAGTGTTATGTCTTATCTCAGATTGCAGGTGGCTCCTTAATTTGAACAGTAGGCTCCAACTTTGGCACTGAACCCCCTCCCCCCCCCAAATCCCAGATATCCTATGCAATTCACTTGCTACGTAACAGAGAGAGATACAGTACATTTCTCATGGTACTGCTCCAGTTACTCCTTTATTTTATAGAGAAAAAATATATATTTCTCCTTGAGTCTCCACAGATCTCGACTTTTGGGCTCCTTTAGTTTACCATGTGATTCAATTAGGTCAGTTTTCAGAGTAACAGCCGTGTTAGTCTGTATTCGCAAAAAGAAAAGGAGTACTTGTGGCACCTTAGAGACTAACCAATTTATTTGAGCATGAGCTTTCGTGAGCTACAGCTCACTTCATCAGATGCATCTAATGAAGTGAGCTGTAGCTCACGAAAGCTCATGCTCAAATAAATTGGTTAGTCTCTAAGGTGCCACAAGTACTCCTTCAGTCTGTTTCTAGGTATTTTGGGTGTGCTCCCTTTTTCTGACCAGCACAGCTCTTTTAATTAATATTTTTATCATTGCAGAATTCAGGTTTATCAAATTTTCTGTTAAAAATGCTGACTGTACATCTTCCAAGATGAAAGGGAGTTGTCTCACTTGGTGTCTCATGCTCTCCACAGTCCAGTCTGCCCCTCCTTCATCTAGGGTCGTTACCTGGGACCTGCCAGCTGCACACTTCCTAACAGGTACAGGGCAGATGCATCCACCTCCATGGAATGTGGGGCTAGCTGCAGTGGAGGTGTATGTGTGAGCCTTCTTTCTCCAAGCTCTGTCCGACCCTAGTTTGCCCCTTTTACTCTGGAGTGTTTGAGCATGTTGCTTCAGGGGATGAATTCTTTCTCCTATTGCCTCAGCATAGTCCTTCCTCTCTTATATGGCTCAGCAGTTCTAAAACACTAGTGCTCACATTTTCCTCTTCCTTGAAGTGTCTGGTTGAGCAGTTTTTCCTTCTGTTTTCCCAGAGGCTGTTCCAGCAGACCCCTCCATTTTGTCCTCATTTATTTGGTCAAAGCAGGTTTGGGGTGTGTGATAGGGTGCTGGCTACGGAAATCTGAGCTAGGACTCTGTCATGCCAGCTCCAATCAAGAAAGGGGAATTGGAGCTGGCTAAGTAAGCCCAGGCCTGATTGGCAAACGGAACCACTGCTGACCTCATTAGTGAGGGGCTACATAAAGGCTGGCAGGAAAGAAACCAGGGAGGAGAAGGTAAGGGAGGAGCCAGAGAATTAGAGGGAATGGTAGCTCTTCTCTGCTGGCTGTGGGAGCTAGTAGTCCCTGTGGCTCTACTACTGTTTGTAGCTAGAAGGTGGTGGGAAAATATACTGTAAATAAAGAGCACAGGTGATTGCACCAACACAGAGGTCTCTTGCTGGTTTGTGGGCATAGAAGGGACAGAAGCGAGGAGGACATGGCAGCGCCTTGCTACAGGGTGACTAGTTCACCTATAGTAAAGAAAAAGGGATAGTACTACTAGTTTAAAAAAACCAGAACAGGAAACTTATGTACCCCAATAAACAAATAATTCCCTAAAGTACATTAATAAATGCAGGGAAGAAGGAAAATGGCTTACTTGTAAATCAGCTTCTCTGAAAATATTCAGTGTTTTAGTGATCCTGTGTTTGTGTGTGTATGTGCAAGCATCCAAACAAAACTATTTTTGGTTTTAAAATCTTAAATTTTTGGTTTTGTCCTTTTTGAATGGGTTTATTTCCTGAGGTGCTTTGCCCCCCATTCAGTCAAAGGAACTGACTAGAATATTTGGAGGGCCTATGTATATCTGTCCCCTGCAGAGAGGTGAGGGGGTGCTAGGCTTGTACTCTACACTGTTTCCCTAGAGGTCCAGTTGAAAATATCTGAACTGGAAGTTCTGCTAGTCTCACCCTAGGAAGCCAAGATCCCAGAATGAGGATTGTCTGATAGATTCAGAGAAGCAGAGGAGTAGTCCAATGTGCTTAGTCTGACCCTATAGTTCTGCCCCCACTCAGTATGCTAAGCATACTGTTTTACCCCTTGTTGACTGATTTCTCACATCCACACCCCATTGCTGGTTCTAGCTTGCCAAAGGCTAAACCTTTAAGACTGTTCCTGTATTTTTCTGTTTATGGTGACAATGCTGTTTAATGTATTCACTGCTGCATTTGTATAGTGTAAGATTGGCAACAGGACAAGGGTTAGTGGAGTTATATTCGTTAGTGGAATTACTGGGTGGGGAAAGCAGAGAAAGGTCCTAGTACCTGCAGTCCCTCATATCCAGCCATCTGTTGAAATGATTTCACACGGAAGTTTATTTTGAGACTTAAACACTCATTTGTTCCATTTTTATTTTAAAATAGATATTGGCCTCTGTGATAGCCATCTATGTTGGTTTTGTTTCATATTCTATCTTATTTATTAAACACATTCTTAAACTTTTTATGATCATTTATTTAAGGAGCTTTATTAAAGAAAGGTAACAAACAAAAATATCATAGAAATATTTTATACACTTGGAATGTTCTAAAAAAATAGAACAGAAACAAAGTAACATATCTGTAATATATGTACAAACAATAAATTCAAAGTCTGTTCAAATTATCTTTAATAGAACCTATTATCAAATACATGGGTAATTTGTTGCATCACATAAGAGGATCACAGAATAATTAATAGAAATTCCAAAGTAAGAAGTCCCCACTTATATTTTTGTTTGCTAACAAATTTGAATTTCTGTTTCTGTAATACCAAATCTTCATTTTTTAAACTGTATAATTTGATTAATGATCAGTAATATTTTCAACAGAGGCTTTGTTTTTACAAAATCTGAGAATAACGTCTAATAGGAATTGGATACTAAAATGTATTTGTAAGATTTGTAGAAACAAGATGGCAATACACTTATTCCTGTGGAAGAAAAAATTCTGGTGAACACTTGGAGCAATTAAGAACCTGGTCTGAAAACCGAGACACAGTTTAGTAGCATATGTGCAACAGGTGGTCTAATCCATTTTGCCACTATGCATAAATTAGTAGCTTTAAAACTGAGCTTGTACTGATTAATCAAGGAACCTTTCTGTTACCCGGCAGCCTTATGAAACCTAATCTTGTTCTACACTGCGCTGAACCCTAACATTAATTCTAGGGATAGATGTACATATAATTTATTCTGTCTTTCAAAATGAATATGTGCACTGTATAGGTCAATTTTCCATATAACTAGGAGCAGCTCAACAATATCTTCAGAAAGGAAGAGTGGCACATGGAGTGTAAAATAATTTTTACATTGCAGTAGACATAAGATCTACTAGCTGCCTCACTTAAATAGATTGTTAGGAATGGATTTTTTTTCTGTGATTTAAAAAAAAATAAAATACAGTTTTTTTTTAGTTTACCCACATGATCATGTCCAAATACCATCTAATGAAATACAGTAAAAGTGATGGCTTAAATTCTAAAAAAGCTATCCAACAACTAGAGGGCCCAGTTGCATTATTTTGTTGTCTTGTGTGACAGTATAATACTGGCATAATAACAGCACTGACGCTTGGAAGACTTGCAGTATGTGGGAGGTGATGGGTGGTATTTAGGAGCACAGCGGAATTCATCTGTTGGTGCTCATTTGTTTTGGAGGTAAAGTGTCTTGAGGTGCCAATGAAAAAAATTGGGAGAGAAAGAAATTAAAACTGAAGTTTGCTCAAACATGGATATAGGAATGAAATAGTCTGTTTTCCAGTGTAAGAGGCTCTCTTTAGTTTCCGGAGGTTTTTGTTTAATAGACTTGTTTACCAGAAGCTTATTATGCTATTGTGTAAAAATGAGTCTTTAGAACAATCAACTTTAAGGGCAAATCAATTTCTGGAGAACTAAATATTGTTCTGCAGAAAAACACATTCTGTAACTTGTGTTGTCTGTTTCCAATAAATGAATTATATGTCAAAGCTCTAATATGAATGAAATTTTAGAATAGATTAGTCTTTTTAAGCTGCAGAGAAGATTGGGTTAGGTTGTGGGGTTTTTTTAATCTATCTCACTGGATAAATCAGAATTGGACGTAGCTATCTTTTAACTAAATTAATAATTTTTTGGATTTTGAATGTGTTCCGTGTTTGTGATCATAACTGGACTTTGTTGCCCTGGTATTTCTATTGCTTAGTGTATTGTTCAGCTGTCGACTTGCTTTAACGAGAGCAGTGAGGTAAATTGTGTGTAACCACAAGGTGAACAAATTGTGGTGGTTGTTTTTTTTAGAAAGAAAAGCTTTACATTCTGGAGAAAGATACTTAATCTACGAGGCACATTTTCCATGCCATAGGACCGGGCCTCCAAATCCATCTTTGTATAATTTCATCAGAAACCCAGTGAGAGAACAAAGTCAAGTTTTGCATTTTGCTATCTGTTTGATGCAAGCTGTCAAGTAGTAACTGGGAATAAGAAAGAATCTACATTTTGAGACCATCTGCATGGGTTCTTTTGTCTGAAACTGACAAGAGGTCATGGCAGATGGTGAGATCACAAAGTTTGGCTTCTTGAGCTTGACAGAATGTGTTCATAAAGCTGGAAGAATACCAACTGTTTTTACTGGCATAGAGGTTGGTAACAAGACTGTAGTAGAGTTTTTTTGGATAAAATCTCCTGGATCACTAAATTTGATACAACTTAATCTTTGAGAAATTATCAGTAGTTCATTTCACTAATAAAATTATCTCTAAGCAGACTAAATATGCTTGGCAATTGTATCCCTTTGTAGCCTTATGTATATCAGATCAGAAAGACTTTTGAATTTCACAGAAAGCAGGTTGCCCATCAAATACAGAAATATTTCACTTGAGGTGAAAGCACATCCATCCATCTCCCTTGCATAGGATCCAAGACTTTGTACTTGGAATAGCAGGGGTAAGGGGTCAATGGTGGGGCTGAAACAGGGATTAGGAAGAGAACGGGCACTTCCATCCCAAATTTTAACACATGATGTAGGAATACAGTACAATCTCTCCATTACTGTGGTTGTAGCCTGATGGCTACAGCCTCTCCATACTTTATGCAGGAGTCATTTGGAATCATTGTACCTTCACAGTCACAGATCCAGTAGTTCCACCTCCACATTGTCACCAATGATATTCTCTGTATTGTCCTATGAGGCCTTTGCAGAGCCCCCACTTCGCACACTGCAAAGTGTATAGAGGTGCTCTGACATGGCAGTTTTGTTTTTATGTATGCAGCCATCCCCTTCCCCCCCCGCCCCTCCCCCAAAACAACATATATCTAATACAAGTTCATGGTTCAGAGGACTTTGGATAGATCCTTTGCCCTTGGGTTGAAATTTATCCCTGATGAAGTTATTGAATTTTAAATTTGAATTTCGTACAGACTCCAAACATATATGAATAAAATGTATGAAAGATATCTGCATTAGTTCCTAGTTTAGTAGACCCACTTATTTACCCATCATCTTTAGTTATGAAGTGAACTTAGTAACGTTTTTGCAATGTTTGTTTCTAAATCTTCTCATAATTTGAGCTGTGATTTTAAAATTTAATATACCAGCATTCTGAATTGTTGATTGTAAGGGACTATCACTGATCAGCAAACATTTTTGGTTTCAAAAATTTTGTGCTAAACTGATCATATTAAATGCTGTTTGTGTTCTGTTACATCACCACAAAGGTTGTTTTTCTTTTATTTACAAAGTTAATGGTCTCTATTAGAGGACTAGTGGTTGTGTTGCTATTTTGGCAGGAAATCTGAATTGGAGTCATTACTGATATTCGATGATTCCCGATATCAAATCAAATCTGAGATTTCCCTTACTTTAAAATGAAGCACTTAGAGAATCGATCTATGTATATACCTATTCCTTTTCCTGAGTTCCTTATATTGTTTAAGCCAAGTAACTTTTTAAAATCTAGCTTTAGTTTTCATCATTTATACTGATTACTCATTGCTTTTCTCTCAACTTGGGCAGTGAAAATAGACTAGTTTATTTTTGTTGCTTTCAGTTCCTGGATTTGATGCACTAGCACATGGCTGCAGCATTTGTGTTGCAGATACTACAAGGGAGTGTTTATTTGTTAAACAGGGCTTTGGAGCTCTGCTCCAGCTCCAGGCAAAAACCTGCAGCTCCACAGCTCTGGAGCTGCTCCACACTCCAGCTCCGGGCTCTGCTCCAAAGCCCGGGTATTAAATGGCAAAAAAACTTCATTAATGCAGAGTTAAAGTTGCCTGGTGATAGCTTGTGCCCTTTAAGAACATTGAATTCAGCAAAATTCTAAAAATGAGGAAGTACAGAGTTAAGGTAAATGCCCATACAACCTTAACTGTGCCCTCCTGGAGCTGGCAATAGCCTTTGGGAATTATTTGCATGCTCTCAGCTGCATTCACAGAGTTAGGTGTAGCTGTATTGAATGGTGGAGGAATAAACTGGGGCAGCTTGGAAGACCTTTGATTGTGATAGGAGGTGATCCAGGATTTGCCTGAAGAACGTCATAGAACTATGATGATTGTGATATGAGGAAATCTGGATCTGAGTGTGTCCCCGTCTCCTGTGATGTGTGCTATCAAAGCAAAGATGTGCACATGTATCTTGAGGTTCCAGGGTGCATCATTTCAATGCAAAATTGGATAGATAGTGCTAGTACCAAGGCACTGGGATCTTCTTGCCATGAATATTGTCAGTAGTGAGGTGGAATATGAGAGCAGTCTGTGGATTTAGTGTTGGGTAGGGGAAAGTATAGGTTCAGGTGATATCCTGTGTGCAAGTGTCATGGGGTTGTAAAACAAGATAAAGTAGTTAAATTGTATGAGTGTGGTATTCTGTTGGGGGAGTAGACTCTGTCTGAGCATAGAGCAAGTGCAAGTAATGTTTGGCCACTACAGTGAAAAGGCAGTGTGTGAACTATGTGTGGTATAGATGTTCTGCGGAATTGCTCAAAGAGGGCAGAGTTAAGGTTGTATGGACATTTACCCTAACTCTGTATTTCCTGGTTTACAGAATCCTGAGTTTTGCCAAACTGGACGTTCTGGAAGAGTCTGAGCTATCATTGGGCAACCTTAACTCTATCTTAACAAACGTTTTTTGCCATTTAATTTCCTAGTTTTTTAAAGAGAAACGTGTGTTGGTGGGAGTCAAAGGTCATTTTTGCAGTTGTACTTCTTTCCTAGGTTTGCAGTTGATATGTTACAGTGGCTAGGTAATAATCAAAAGACCTAGTTTTTATATAGTGCTTTTCATCAGTAAATCTCAAAGAATTGTACATCATCCCCATTTTACAGAAGTGAAACTGAGGCAAATAGAGGTGATGTGACTTGCCCAACCAGTGGCATAGCTAAGAATAGTCCCAGTCCAGGGGTCATTCCACTAAGCCATACAGTTGCTGTGTGATTCCTGAATGCTCCTTTCCTCCCCCTTTACTTTTTGTGATAGTAGAATGGGGATATGATCGTGCTTTTGAAATGTTTGCAATATACAGTTGCTAAGAGCGCCAGTGAGAGAAATCTCATCCATGGTCTGTGTGTGTCCCAAAACTTGACAGTTTTTTATTACATGGTGATTACAGTCTTTTTAAGCATGAGCGAGAAGACTGGTATATGTCTCCCTTTACCCCTTGCCCCACAATTCCCCGAAACATGTACCCCCCCCGACCAAAATTTCCAGCTCCCCTTCTCATTCTATTAAGCCGTTAGTTTGCTCTGTAGAAGCCATTGACATGGAAGTTGTTGTTCTTTGCTGTCTACTTTGCTATATGTGTGTGCTGCTACATACACATCACAGGCAGCAGCTTACTGGAGGGCTGCATGCTATCTTGGTTATGTAGCCTGAGCTGGGCCCATCATTCCCAGTACCCACCCCCAGCTTGGACTGCTGCCTCTGCTTCAGCCAGGCTTCCCAAGCCATGCCCACTGTCCACCCAGTCTGCTCCTCCTCCACACCAAGCCCCTTCTCCACACACAGTGGCCAGGACCCACACAACATGCAAGGTTGGTGTGCATATTAGCTATTCATTTTCTGGATTACAGATGTTTAATTTTTTGTTATCATCAGGTCCTTTCTCCCCCCAAGATCCCAGCTCATATGGAGGAGCAGGGAGAGGGGCTTCACATCCCCCAGGAGAGCAAGGTGCCCCAGATACCAAGAAACACAAGGCGCAGAGCTCAGAACCCTGTAGAGGGAGGGGTAGGGCTCCCCCAGATCCCAGCACACACAGAAGGGGATAATTCAGGGCTGACCAGCCTTCTATAAACCCCTAACTTCATCTGCCCCTCACATTCTCCCACCACTTCCCTAATCCCTATCCCCCTCCACCTACCAACCATTCCCATTTATCTCCCTCTCCCTAATACCCCAAACCCCACCTACTCATAGATACATAAATTCCATGGCCAGAAGGGACCATTGTGATCATATAGTCTGATCTCCTGAGTAACCCAGGCCATAGCACTTTCTCAAAATAATTCCTAGACCAGCAGTTCTCAACCAGGGGTCTGGGGGCCCCTGGCGGGGCCATGAGCAGGTCTCAGGGGGTCCAATAAGCAGTGCTGATGTTAGACTCTCTGGGGCCCAGGGCAGAAAGCCAAAGCCGTGCAGTGCTGAAACCTGGGGCCCAGAGCGCCATCACCCAAGGCTGAAGCCAAAACCTGAGCAACTTAGCTGCACGGGGCCCCCTGTGGCATGGGACCCCAGGTAATTGCCCTGCTTGTTACCCCTTAACACCGGGCTCTGGCTTTTATATGCGGAAAAACAGTTGTGGCTGTTCAAATTCTAGTTCAAATTCAAACAGTTCAAATTCCAGCATTGACTCATGTTGTACCTTTTTTCTGCTAGATTGAAGAGCTCATTATTAAATAATGATAGACTGTAATCAAGTCACCACTTAACCTTCTGTGTTAAGGCAAATAGATTGAACTCTTGGAGTCTGTCGTCATAAGGCGTGTTTTCTAATCCTTTAATCATTCTTGTGGCTCTTCTGAGTCCTCTCCAATTTATCAACATCCTCCTTGACAGTATTTCAGCAGTAGTCACACCAGTGCCAAATACAGAGGTAAAATAACATATCTGCTCCTCCTTAAGATTCCCCTGTTTATATGTCCCAGGATTGTATTAGCTCTTTTGGCCGCAGTATCACGCTGGGAGCTCGTGGTCAGCTGATTATCCACCACAACCCCCAAATCTCTTTCAGAATCACTGCTTCCAACAGTAGATTGCCCCATCGTGTGAGTATGGCCTACATTCTTTGTTCCAAGATGCATATGTTTACATTTAGCCATATTAAAATGCATATTGTTGCCTGCACCCTTGTTTACCAAGAGATCCAGATGGCTTTGAATCAGTGACCTGTCCTCTTCATTATTTATCACTCCTCCAAATGTTGTCATTCGCAGACTTTATCAGTGATGATTTTGTGTTTTCTTCCAGGTCATTGATAACAATGTTAAATAGTGAGGGCCAAGAACTGATCCCTGCAGGACCCAACTGAAAACACACCCACTCTATGATGATTTCCCATTGACAGTTATATTTTGAGACCTATCCATTAGCCAACTTTTAATCCATTTAATGTATGTTATGTTAATTCTATATCATTCTAGGGTGTTTGTGTTTTTGTTTTGTTTTTTAATCCATTATCTTGCCTGGGATCCATGTCAGCCTGACAGGCCTGTAATTACCTGGATCATCCTGTTTACCCTTTTCAAACGTTGGCATGTTAGCTTTCTGCCAGTCTTCTGGAGCTTTCTTAGCACTCCAAGATTTTTAAAAATCAGCATGAATGGTCCAGTGAGCTCCTCAACCAGCTCTTTATAAACTCTTGGATGCAAGTTATTTGGGTGTGCTGATTTAAAAATGTCTAACTTCAGTAGCCTCTTTTTGTATCCTCTAGAGATACTAGTGGAATGGAAATAGTGTTATCACCATATGGTGAGACTATATCATCTGTTTGGTTTTTTTTGCCAAATACAGAGCATAACATGTTTGCCTTTTCTGGATTATTATTGATAATGCTACCATTGCTATCTTGTATTGGACATGTCAGAATTCTTTTTGTTCTGAATATATTTGAAAAACTTCTCATTCTCCTTAACTCTGCTCTCCTCATATCCTTTGACTTCCCATATCAATTTTCTACAATTCCTAACTTCTGGCTTCTATATTACTATCAACTTCCCCTTTCTTCCATTTGTTATACATTATTTTAAAAAAATTTTAAAGCTGTCTTCACTTCCCACTCTAAACCAGGTATGTTTTTTAACCATTATGGCTGCCTTCCTTAGTTGTGGGATTATAGCTTTTTTTTTGGCCTCTAGAAAGATGTTTTTAAATGATGCTCAATTTATCATTCACATTTCTTTATTAAATTCTTCCTTCCAATTGATTTCGCTGATAATTATTTTGAATTGGCTCTATTAAAGCACCAACTATATATAATTACCAGTCTGGACTTCATTCTGCTTGCGCATAATAAATGTGAGGAGTACTCTTGTGCTCCTAATCACCCATCCCCTCCCAGTGAGTATTTGAATGTGTAATTTATTTTCTTTTCAAAAATAGTTTCAATTCATTCTGAATATTCTGCTGTACTCACATTATGGTCCTTTAAAAACATAACCCACCGTACCTGCCTCCAAAAAAATCTTGACAGAGGCAGATTTTTACAGTTCATTCTCAGATTTCTGCCCAGGATGGTTTCAAACTTCAAAGTTGCTCATATTTGTGAAACTTAAACAAAAATAAAGTATTTCATTGTTTTCTCCTGGTGGCTGTATCTTGGGAACCACTTGCTCAAATGACCCCACGTTTGGATCACTAACCCTACCATACACTCCAATAAGGCACAGAAGATTTCAAAACAATCTGTATAAGCGCACAGGTTTTAAAGCCTGAAGAAGTGTCATCCTTTAAACAGGAAGGGGTTCCCAACCTTAGCTAAAGCGGAGCTGGAATGCCATTATGTGTATGAAATTAGAGGGAGAATGGAGGAGAGGGGCTCTGCACATCCATCAGTAGCATAGCATACTCAGAAGTGTAAAGTGGCACATTCATCTCAATGAGATGTTCTCATCTGAAAGAGAATACCCCATGGAACTAAAGGCAGCCTGAAATTAGAGCTCTAAAATGTGTGAACTGCTCCACATCAGTGGATCTCACTCACATGGGGGAGGAGGGGAGAGAGAGACACCCCCAGAAAGCCAATCCTCCCAACCTGGCTCACATGGGGCCCCGGGGTTTGGGGTCAGTCCCACATAGATGGGCAGGGTCCCCAAGATCCTGGTGAACACACAGTGGGGCAGAGAGTGGGCTTCAGACACCCGAGAAGTGCAAGCCTCTTCCAGAACCTGGCTCACATGACTGGGCTGGGGGCTGTGGGGAAAAGCTGATTAGATACCCTGCTCATCTGTGGCAATCTCAGAGCATGGTAGACACATGTTGTAGGGAGATGGGCACAAGAACACCCCTTCCTCCCCCCCCCCCGAAATCTGTCTCACATCGGGGGCTGGGAAGGGAATTACACCCCGGTAGATGAGCTGGAGGCTCCCGGATTGTGGCACACAGGAGGGGAATGTGGGTTGACAGGTGCCCCTGCCCCATTCTCCTCCCCATTTCCCACCAATTCCTTCCCACTGCCCCATGTCACCATCCCCTCCCCATCACCTCATTCCCCAACTCCCTTCCCCCCCCTTCTCACCCATCCTTCCACCCAGCCACCCTCTCCACCCAGCAAGTATTTGCTTGTATAGTTTTTCTTTTCAAAAAGTAGTTCCAGTGCCTTCTGAACACTCATCTGCTATTCAGATTAAATTTCCCTAAAATAAATTAATTTAAAAAAACAGCCATTTGGCAGAGTCAGATTGGAGCATTATGCCTGCTTTTTCTAACTTCAGATTTCTGCCCTAGGTTGGTTTTGAATTCGGAGTGCCTGGGGTGGTGCTTTGATCCAATGACTATAACATCCTCAGTTAGCTTGTCTCTCCACACATGCTCAGTGTAATTGATTAGGAATGTAAGCCCAAGGTCTTGTCTACACTGCTACTTTACAGCGCTGCAACTTTCTCGCTCAGGGGTCTGAAAAAACACCCCCCTGAGCACTGCAAGTTTCAGCCCTGTAAAGTGGCAATGTAGACAGTGCACCAGCGCTGGGAGCCGTGCACTTGTGCTGGTAGCTCCTCCCCTCATGGGGGTGGGTTTTTTTACAGAGATGGGAGAGCTCTCCCCCAGCTCTAGTGCCGCGACTGCACAGCCACGTTAAAGCGCTGCCACGGCTGCGCTTTAACATTGCTGGTGAAGACATACCCTTAGAGTACATAACTGGAGAAGCAAACGCTCTTTCAATTAACATTTTAATTTGATATCCCCCGCCAAAGCGCTGGTGGGTGCCATGTTCTCGGTTGTGGTGATCTGGTGCGGCGGTCTGAGCGCTGGTTTGATCTCTATCTGTGAGCAAAAAAACATATCCAGAATGTGTCAACTTTAAGAAAATCTGCTTCCCCCTCCTTCCTCTTCCCCCCACCCCCAGGTGACCAGATACCAAGTGTGAAAAATCAGGACAGGGGTGGAATGTAATAGGTGCCTATATAAGCAAAAGCCCCAAATATCGGGACTGTCCCTATAAAATCGGGACATCTGGTCACCCTGCCCCACCTCCCCAATTGGGGACTGTATCTTGTGAACCATTGGTCAAAAGGCCTCAAATTTGGATCACTGGCCATACCACTCGACCCCATGTGGTGAACCAAATTTCAAGGGCATCTGATTAACTGTATGGGTTTTAGAGCGCTTAGAACAACTGAGCTTTATACAGGATTTTGGTCCTAACCTTAACTATAGCAGAGCTATAGTGCTACTATAA
The DNA here is from genome assembly GCF_965140285.1 of Lepidochelys kempii. Taxonomy (NCBI): domain Eukaryota; kingdom Metazoa; phylum Chordata; order Testudines; family Cheloniidae; genus Lepidochelys; species Lepidochelys kempii. Next base: position 32,639,865 of record NC_136388.1, read on the forward strand.
TCTAGGAAATGCTTCTGATGGTCTTAGATTTTTGTTACAAAAATTAGATTTTGGGGGTTGGGGGGCAGTTTTGACTGGATAGTATTTAAGATGTAGCAGGAATAGTGTTCATTAATTCACTTGTATGGGTTCTTAAAATCATCCCAGCAATAAATTTAGAGTGGACAGAATTATAGCCAACCTGAGGTTTGATCCATCATCTCTAGGGCTGCAGATTTGTCATGGCATTTTTTATCAAAAATTCCAGAACAGTCATGATAAATTTACTCAAAATGAATGGGTTTAGGAGAAATGATGTGTAAAGTCACAGTTATGAAAATTAAAATATCTGTACTTCCTTAAATAAAATATACATAAATCCCTTCCCTCTACAAGCACAGTGAGATGCAAAGGAATCTTTTTATTATTTATTATCTTAATTTGGTTTTAACAATAATGATGTGAAATGAAGTGACACCCTTTTAAAAATAGAACTAGAGGAAATGACAGGCATGTGGTGCATGGTACAGCTGTATATTTAAGTTTATTCTGGTATAAGATGTTTGTTTTATACCTTGGTGGAACATTGGTCATCCTGAAGTACACTTTTGTATGCTGAAAATGATTTTTCTGCATCAGCACTATTTATTGGCATAGTCAAACATGAGAGAGCAATCACGGCAAGTGTTTTCAATCTCGTTTCAGATTTCTCCAAAACTGAAAAGTTGTTACTTCGCATTTCGTGGACAGTTTTGAAGTAAGCATGGTATTCATGCAGTGCTACACTATTATCTTCAAAAAGTGTATTAGCCTCAGACACTTCTCTCTCAGGTGTGATGAGATATTTTGTTTGATTTGGGTCACATACTAGACAAGCATTGAAAAATGTTGCTGCAGGCTAACTAAATGCGGCAGTAGAGTTTCACTGCATGTATCTTTCCATTTTTTCAGCGCTATTACGGAGTGCTTCTTTGCCCGCTACATGCTTACTTTCTTTGGCACTGCTTTTCACTCACATGCATGTGCATATCACAGGTTCTTTATATTTTGTCAAGGTATGAATGGTAGGTGGTTCATACCTTTGCAAGATATTCATCTGTTTAAGGACTTCTAGTAACTGGAATAAATAGATGACATCTGCAACGCCCAAACTGCTTGAGTGATTGATTGCTCTCTTCTTTGAAAAAGGAAATGTAGTTCTCTGTGAGAGCTAAGTGGAAACACAATGTTAAACCTACTGTTTCAGCACGTAAGAATTGGACTATTTCCTTCATCTTCTTGATGCATACAGAAGCAAGCTTTACATGCAGGGTAGGCTGTAAATGTTTGTTTCACGACAACCACGTCATTTCCTTTTTCAAGGTTTTTATGCCACATGTCACCAACCAGGTTTAGGTGAACAACACATGTCGCATGCGCTTTCATGCTCTGTTCTGCGCCCTGGCCTTTTTCATATATGTTGTGTTGTCTGATACAACTGCAATGATCTGGTCAAAGGAAACTTTGTATTTATCCAGTGTTTCCCAGGTTGCTTGGCTAATAGTCTTAAAGTTCAGAGTCCAATGTCCCACAATCCAACAGAAGTACACTTAATTTCAATTCGTGTTTCCATTGTGGTTTGCTGAAAACAGTGAATATGTTGATTTTCTGCATCAGTGGTCTCAGGTGACGATGGTGATTCGATCCCAAATCTTTAGCTTCTCTTTATTTTCTCTTATGTAATTTTCAAATATTCTTGGAAAATAGAATTTCTGTAGATGGCTCTAACTTGGTATGATTCTAACATTTTTCAGGTTACACTGTAAATACTCCTTTAGGGTACATTGTCAGGTGCTTTTGATGGCAGATTTGCTGAACAGAGCTTCAGTAAGCTTTACAATGTTCGGTCTGTCTATGAAGTTGCTCCTCTGTTTCCTCAAACATCTGACAAAGTTTCTTGCACTTCTTGTTCTCTGCTCTCTCCAGATTTCAAGACCTCTATTTTACATTTGTGGGATGCTGTCTCCAAATGTCTATCTCAGCTTGCCTGACTGTAAATTACTGGTACTCTGTATGTTGGGGGGGGGGGGGGAATAAATCGCCACTTTTATTAAGCTATTTTTGAGATATTGTGCAGATTGGTGCCTTGCACTTGTGTGATATTTTACCTGTAATCAACACCATAATTTTAGACTAAATCCTTTGTTTGCAAAGTAGCATTGTGCTTATAGTATTGCTAAGGAAAACAGCTGACTTGTCAACCATAAATTATGTAATAGATAATTTGCACAACTATCAAAAATGCAACATAAATTAACTGTTACATAATTTGTTCAGTTAAGAAAAACATGATTTTTAGTAGGCAAGTTCAATACACTTGATTAGTGTTCCCAGCCTTTTCACTAAGGTGACCCACCAACTATTTGTTGTGTGTTGGTGTTTTGTGTTTTTTTTTCCCAACCCACCTATGATCAAAATTCAGGGGTGGGGTGGGGACTGTTAGTCCAGTGTCTTTCTCCTCCTTGTCCTGCAGAAACAATGGGTTATATAAAATAACATGCATCCTATTACTTTACTCAACTAACAAAATTCCCTCATGTCTAATAAGGTACTATTTACATGAAGTTCTTTTCAAAGAGGTTTTTCAACCAGCATGGCTGAGACCTTCCTTTCATAAGACCAAGCCCGCTGGCAACTTGTCTCCCCAGATGAAGGATGCATGGGCATCTCTCTGCACCCCTAGCTATATTAGACCAGTCCTTTGTTCTTCCTCTCTTTGTTCATTGTTCCTGTTAATTTCTCGTGCTGAAGTCCCCCAGTCTTTGTTAGCATTTGACTCAGAATGCACATAGACTTCCCTCGTAAGACATGCACGGTGGTCAGCCAGGGAGATAAGTGTGTCTCCCGTGTCCTATCTGGTGGAACCTGTTTTAAGACATGTTAGTCTGGGTGACCTGCCTTTCACTTCAAGGCTTTAAGAACATGATTTCCAGTGTATACATATCATTATATATTATCCACAAATACATTTTTACAAGATTATGACCACCAGTGTGACACAGGCTTTCAGTAGAGACCTTACATGACACTTTTTGGTGAACTAGTATGTAAATACCAGACCCAGGGGGTCCCTGTAACCTTTATGCACACTTGTGCCCTCTGCCAGTTGGCATCAAGAGGTCCTTGGGTCACAGCAAGCTCACACACACTTGTATAAACATTCTTCTCCACTGGCACTGAGTCACATGCACAGACTACACGGTCAAGGTCTCAAAAGTGAAGCAGCAGAGGTTTCCTGTGGGTTTTGGACTGGATTTGTCACCACAAGCCACAGGCTGGGGTGACTAGGTACCTTTTAGTTCATACCAGCAGAGTCTACATGGGGCAGTTAGACCACAGTGCCTTAGGGTGTTCTACAACTTACCCTCCTAGTTACCAGCGTAGACTCCAGAACCCAGGTAGGTCCAGGGGTGTAATGAAGTGAGGCCAGGGGGACTAGCCCCCTCCTTTCTCCATCATGGAAGGAGAGAGGGTGAGGGGTGGAAATTTGCTGTGACTGGAGGGGGTGCAGAGAGAGAGGAGCGTAAGTGAGGGGAGCTACTGAGAATGGGCAGCTGGTGCTCTGTACTGCTCTCCCACTCCTTGGTGGCTTTGTTTCAGGTTCTATTTGGATGGAAATTCAAATTCAATTACATGCATAAAAGCAGCATTTGAATTTATTAAATAAAATTACCTTAACTTTACTAGATAATATGAAAATGTTTATCAAACAGTTTATCAAAAGAGGTTTTACATTTAAAACTGATTGATTAAACAAAAGAAGTATGTGTAGGTGATGAATTGAACTGATTTTTTTCTGGTCACCATGTTCTTCAATTTAGAACTAGTAGCTCTTGCTGTCTCACATCTAGACTGGAAGAAGAAGAAAAGCTTTCCTGCTTTTGTCAACTCCCAATCAGTGTCTCAACTTTGAACGAACTAGTCATTGAGTTGAATAAGCTCTATTGCAAAAAATATTCTATCTGCAGAAGAGGCTACTGCTGTCCAAAGCTAGTTTAGCATTTTAGCAACCTCTGGTTCCAGGTGCTTAGGCGGTGATTTTCACCAGTTCAGTGGTTTTGACTTTCTTTAAAATTTGGCAGCAAATACATACTCCTAAATATTTTTTGTATATAATTTAGATTAGATTATAGTAAAATTAGGCCTTAACATGTTATCAATTTCAAATTTAATTTTAAACAGGTTTATTTAAAAAAACAAACTATTTTTAAATAAATATCTAATTTAATTTAAATCTAATTTTGTAAATATTTTAAATTAATTTTATATTTTTATTAGTCTTGCTGTGTGTCAATAGTAATCCGTAATCAGTCTGAATTTTTTCTTTGTAGTGGCCTCTAATTTTAGAACTATTTCTTTATAAAAATTCTTGAAAATTTTCATAGGTGACTCAGGGTAGTAGTCGCCTATATGTGGGAGCTCAATACTTATTTCAGGTAATGTTCAGTACTCCATAGTTTATTCCATGAGAGGAAGAATACATTATATATAGGCTCTTCATATTCCTGCTTGTGAGAGTGTGCCACTAATGCAATCTACATGATGGAAGCTTCTCCAAGCGATGCCTGGCAGAGGAGCATTTGTGTGCCCTCTCCTACCCCTTAGCATTCAGATGTTCTGAGGGTGAGGCTATAAAAGGAAACATGGTACCTGCAACACCAGATGTAAATTAACCTCACTGGGTCTGATGGACCTGGAGCTTTGATAGGTTGTTGTTTTTTTAAATATAGTTGTTCTTCTATTATAGTTTTACTGATAAGTGATAGTGTTAGAGTGAGGAGTTACAGTTATTTTAGGGTTAAGGCTTGGTTCCATGCAGGATGACTGATCTAAAAAAGAAGAAAGTGGATTTTAAGATGTGCTTTCCTGTCTGGCAGTTTTCCAACTTTGGACAATGATGTGAAGTAACTAGCATGTCTTGGCAAAGGCTCTCTGCTCTAGGTTTATATCTAGAGCATGTAAGGAGAGAGAGAACAGACTTTGCACACTCTTATTTCAGGAAGACCTATTAGATAAGGACTGACTTGTTCTCAGGTTCTGTTGCTGTCAAAAAAACAAAAAAATCTGTTACGGATCTGAGATCGGATCTGCAATCCGAAGAGGATCCGAACAACCCAAAGAGCCTAGGTTTCAACCACTTAGGTCAGGATTTATTCCACCTTGTGGATCTTTTGGATCTCCTCATCCTATGGGCATGTTTCCAGACTGGGGTTCTGACAGGCTCCGTAGCCATATTGGCCCCCATGTAAGGAATTTATGGGATCTCCCCAGTATGGCTGATATAGAAGTGTGCCTGCTTCCAAAAATCATAGAATCATAGAATATCAGGGTTGGAAGGGACCCCAGAAGGTCATCTAGTCCAACCCCCTGCTCAAAGCAGGACTAATTCCCAGTTAAATCATCCCAGCCAGGGCTTTGTCAAGCCTGACCTTAAAAACCTCTAAGGAAGGAGATTCTACCACCTCCCTAGGTAACGCATTCCAGTGTTTCACCACCCTCTTAGTGAAAAAGTTTTTCCTAATATCCAATCTAAACCTCCCCCACTGCAACTTGAGACCATTACTCCTCGTTCTGTCATCTGCTACCATTGAGAACAGTCTAGAGCCATCCTCTTTGGAACCCCCTTTCAGGTAGTTGAAAGCAGCTATCAAATCCCCCCTCATTCTTCTCTTCTGCAGGCTAAACAATCCCAGCTCCCTCAGCCTCTCCTCATAACTCATGTGTTCCAGTCCCCTAATCATTTTTGTTGCCCTTCGCTGGACTCTCTCCAATTTATCCACATCCTTCTTGAAGTGTGGGGCCCAAAACTGGACACAGTACTCCAGATGAGGCCTCACCAATGTCGAATAGAGGGGGACGATCACGTCCCTCGATCTGCTCGCTATGCCCCTACTTATACATCCCAAAATGCCATTGGCCTTCTTGGCAACAAGGGCACACTGCTGACTCATATCCAGCTTCTCGTCCACTGTCACCCCTAGGTCCTTTTCTGCAGAACTGCTGCCTAGCCATTCGGTCCCTAGTCTGTAGCTGTGCATTGGGTTCTTCCGTCCTAAGTGCAGGACCCTGCACTTATCCTTATTGAACCTCATCAGATTCCTTTTGGCCCAATCTTCCAATTGGTCTAGGTCCTTCTGTATCCTATCCCTCCCCTCCAGCGTATCTACCACTCCTCCCAGTTTAGTATCAGATCAAGACCTATGGGATCCAGTAGCTGCAGATGAATCTGCTACTCCTACTGTAGTATCTGATATCCTATCAAAGGAAGATGAGAAAGTAGTTGAGCACATGGAACAGCAGCAGTCAGAGAATGTGATTCAGACAGATTCTTCCCAGAATGAAAATGTGGGCATAATTTCATCTTCAGAATATACTCTCCAGTTCCACAACCTTGATCATATTCCTTTATTGTTAATTATTTTCTGTGACAGTGGAGGAAGCATCACATCCTGTTTCTCATATTTTGGGAGCTCCCTCAGAAAACAGAGTATTTTTGCCTAGTTTGAATAGTCTTTTACAACCCTCAAAAAGCTATTTGAGCCACTCCAGCTTCCTGTCAACCTGTATCTGAAAAAGCTGATGAACTGTACCAGTTACCACATAAGGTGTTTTTATTTTCTTACTCATCCCATTCCAGATTCTTTAGTGGTAGCAGCTATGAGCAACAGGTATGGTGGAAGCCAAGCACATTCTACACCCTACGACAGGGAGGGAAAGAAATTGGGTGCCTTAGGGAGGAAGATGTTTTCTTTGGCTGGTGTTAGGATAGCTAATATCAGGCTGCTGTGTCCTATTCTGAGTTTCATTTATGCGATAAGAGGACCACTTATAGAATGCTCTTAGAGCTTCTTTTGATGCTTTGGATTCTGGTGCTAGAGCTTTATCATCTACTGTCACGTTGAGAAGATATGCTTGGTTAAGATCTTCTACTTTGGCTACACAGCTAAAATTAAAAGTTGAGGACCTTCTGCTTTTATGGTGACTGACGTCCGTAATAAAACTGATCTTTTGGAGACTTTTTTAAAAAGACAAGATTGACTGCTCATTCTCTTGGATTATATTCTACTTCCGGAAGAAGACAATCTACTTTTTCATTTAGGTATCAGAGGCAATTCTGTAATCCTCCATTGTCTCGGTATTTTATTTGTCACACAGGCATCAACAGCCTGCTTCCTCTCAGACCCAGCAGAAGAAAGTCATTTCAACCTCAAAGTCAAAGTAGTCTTCAGCTACTATATCATTGTTGAATTGGAGAACTCAAATTTGACATGAGACTCAAGTGTGGCCAGCTAATCGGCATTAGTCTTTCCTACCCTTTTGTTTGGGGACAGTCTGACTCATTTTGCAAGCCATTGGAGTCTGATAACAACCAACAAATTGGTATTCTCCAAATGATTCAATGAGTGGGAATATGCAGAGGCCGCTCAAAGAAAAAATGGAGGTTGGTTACTTACAGCCTTTGAGATGTATTTTTTTTTTCCTTCACATTCTCTGCCCTCCTTTTCTTTTTGAGTCTTTACAGATAGTTTCTCTGAGACAACAGTGGAAGGAACAGAGGTGGTAGAGGGCACTGTGTGCCCCCTTTTTATAGCCTCACTCTCAGAACGTTTGCAAATAGGGACAGGAGGAGTGGAAGGGGGCATGCGAGCGCTTCAACAGGCACTGCTTAGAGAAGGTTCCACAGACTAGGCTACATTGGCAGGCCTTGTTCCCGTGAGTGTGACTATTCCAGTTATAAGTAAGTATCCTTCATTTCTTAAAGACCTGAAAGATGAGAGAGAACTGAGTTTGTACTTTTTCTTGCTGAAAGGAGGCCTGAAAAAAAAATGCCACAAGCATGTTCTTTTGGTTTTGTTTGTGAAATCTGGAATCTCAATTCTTTTCTCTGCTGTTTTTGCTGGAAGTCCTTGGGTGGCCGACAGAACATCTGTCAGTTATGGAGAGAATTCATTCAGTTTCAGTTTAGGGTTAGCGTGTAGCCACTATAACCAATTCAGGAATTTTGGTTTCAACACTTACTAATAGTGTACCCTGCTTCTTTTTTTAGTAGTAGCAGTGCTTAGTATAGTTGGTACCTCTTTACCGTTAATAGCTATCCTAAACCGCGTTACATTCCCAGCGGCCTTGCAAAATGTGACTCAAGGTGATGCTTAGTCTGTCACTGAAAATTATCACCACCCAAGACACCCATTTACAGTCTATGGGGTAATACATTAAATTAGTGATGTACTTCAGGAATCCATTTTAATTATATAAGGTGTTAAAATCTGTCTTTTTAACAGGATGTACATTTTGAAGATGAAAAAGGATAACTTATGGTTTTACAGAATATAAAGAAATATTGTCTGACATGACGGCAAAAAATGTAAGTATAAGCAGAAAGGTCTGCCAGTAACTCTGGCCTTTTGAAATTGGCCAGGAATTAATTGTGATATTAGTGTGAATTATAATACATGGGTGTTGTGTGTATGAGAACCCCCTATCATGACAGTATAAACACTTCCCCAGTATTTTAAAAATATCTATCTTTCACAGCCCATAGAATTAGCTTGATTAATTAACCGGTGTTTTTCCTCAACATTTTTGTTAACAGGTAGCACAAAAGCTAAGTCTAAGAAATAAGTCTTGCATTTATTTCTGAAAAATGATGAGCTTCATGGTCATTTTTTCAGGAGTGAGTTCTATAGACTTTGTCCAACTCCTGTGAAAGTTCTGTCTTCTGTGCACAAGTCCCCTCCAACTAATTGACAGTTTAAATGTTTTAGTTGAACATAACTGTCATGGGAGTTTGGGGTTATGGAGCTCAAATCTTGCTATTTTTCTTCCTTCATCCAATCTTTCCTTTTAGTTCCTACAGCTGAAAAACTTCCTCCAGGCTTTGTCTCACATCTTAATTACTGCAGCCTCTTTCCTGTGATATTCCTACACTCACATCTTCCTCTTTTGGTTCATACAAAATGCAGTTGCCAAGCTTTTTTGCCCAGAGCTTTCACCATGTTTTGCATATCTCCACTGGCACTTCAATTTTCCATTGCATCAAATTCAAGTTTCTTGTCCTCACTTTTAAGGTCCTTCATGTAACTCTCCCCCTCCCTGTTTAATCTCATTTTGTGTGGGTCTCATGCCCCTTTCCTCCCCTCTGCCAATGATGCCAGCCTTGTCTGCTTCCTTACTCATGAAACACGCTTTCTGAACTCATGTGTAAGGCTAGTACTTCCTCCTCCTTCAAATCCCTCTTGAGGTATTTGCCATGTGTGATGGGTTGGGTCACAAAGACCTCCTTGGGACTGCCATCTGATGTGCTGGGACTACCTCTAAGCCCGTTTTCCCTGGCAGCTTGGGACTTCAGTACACTGCCTTGTTGAGCCAGACACACTAGCCTGCTGCAAACCGAGGCCCAGGTCTGAACCACATCCCCCAAAAACCGCAGGCTTAACTGAAAACAGCTTAAGAAGTGCTCCTGTCTCCAACACCCAGATACCCAGTTCCCTTTGGGGTCCAAACCTCAAATAATTCCATTTTACTCTGTATAAACCTTATACGGGGTAAACTCTTAAATTGTTCGCCCTCTATAACACTGATAGAGCTGTTTGCTCCCCCAGGAATTAATTACTTGCTCTCGATTAATTAATAAGTAAAAAGTGATTTTATTAAATATTAAAAAGTAGGATTTAAGTGGTTCCAAGTAATAACAGACAGAACAAAGTAAGTTACCAAGCAAAAATGTTTTTAAGTCCCGGCTTGACAAAGCCTTGGCTGGGATGATTTAGTCAATGTTGACCCTGCTTTAAACAGGGGATTGGACTAGATGACCTCCTGAGGTCTCTTCCAACCCTAATATTCTATGATTCTAGGAAAATAAAATAAAACACGCAAGCCTAATACAGTACAAAACTAAATGCAGGTAAATCTCCCCCTCAGAGATGTTCCAATAAGCTTCTTTTACAGACTAGACTTTCTCCTAGTCTGGGTCCAGCAATCACTCTCACCCATGGGCAGCAAGTTCTATGGACCCGTGGTGCCTGGGCACCAGGAATATTCCTGTCCCACGGGCCCGTCTCCAGCAAAGTTTCCCACCCCACCCACTCCCCCCGCGCTTCTCCCTGCCCCACCTGCCGCTCCCGGGCAATTTAATACAGCCTGGGGGCTCCCGCCGCCACCCAGCAGTGCAGTGGGGCTTCCTGCACACTCGTTCCACTATGGCTGCCAGCAAGACCTTGCAGCCCATGTGACGGGGTTGTGCTGCTGTGCGCTGCCCCCACCCCAAACACCCCTGCGGCCAATAGGAAGCTGCAGGGGCAGTGCCTGGAGACAACAGCATGAGGAGACCCCCCCCCGCCTAGGAGCTGCTGCCGGAGGGGGTGCCCCAGGTAAGCATCGAACCCCCCCCATCCACTTCCAGAGCCTGCACCCACACCCCCTCCACAAACACACCCTTTGGCCTCCAAATTTCCTCCTGCACCCCCACCCCTGCACTCCCTCTCACCCCCAAACTCCCTCCCAGAGCCTGCACCCATCACCCCTATCCTGCACCCCCATCCTGCACCCCGCACCCCTTCCCCCCTAACTCCCTCTTCCACTCCCACTCCTCCCCTGGACCTACTTTTATCCCCAAACTCCCTCCCAGAGCCTGCACACCCACCCCCTCCTGCACCCCTGCCCAGAGCCTGCACTCAGCACCCAAACTTGTTCCCAGAGCCTGTACTCCAGACCCCTCCCCCACCCAAATTCCCTTCCAGAGCCTGCACCCCCCCTGCACCCCAATCCCCTGCCCCAGCCCAGAGCCTGCACCCAAACTCCCTCCCAGAGCCCGACCCCTCACACCCCCTGCACCCAAACTCCCTCCCAGAGCCTGACCTCTCACCCCTTCTGCACCCAAACTCCCTCTCACAGTCTGCATCCCCACCCCCTCGTGTACCCCAATCGCCTGAACCCCAGACCCCCTCCCAGAGCCTTAGGCAGGTGTGGGGGGGGGACTTTGCCGGACGGAGGGGTTCTGGGCACCACCAAAATTTCTACAAACCTGCTGCCCTTGCTCACACCCCTTTGTTCCAGTTTCTTTCAGGCATCTCTTTGGGGTGGAGGGGCTATCTATCCAGCTGAAGACAAAATGGAGGGGTTTCCAGGGCCTTATATAGTCTTTCTCTTGTGCAACTTCACAGCCACAAGATGGTGTCTCTAGCCAACTGGGCAAGTCACATGTCTATGAATGATTCAGCTTTTTGCAGGCCGACGCCATTGTTTACATGTTAGTTTGAATGTTCCCAGAAAAACTCAGATGTGGATTGGCGTCTCCCAAAGTCCATTGTTAGTTAAGTACTCCCAATTACTGGAATAACTCCTTCACACTATGTTGACCAAATCTGTCTTGGGGGCTTCCTACAGCAGACACTTTAAATACAAGCATAGAGCCAGTGCATCATAATTTCAGATATAAAAATGATACATGCATACAAACAGGATGAATATATTCAGTAGATCATAACCTTTGTAAAGATATGTTACATGGCATATCTAGCATAAAACATATTCCAGTTGTGTCATATTTACCCTCATAAGCATATTTCTATAAAGCATTATGGGGTGCAATGTCACTCCATGATATCTCCCCATCCACAAGACAAAATCAGATAAATAACTGATTCCTGTTTAATTTTAAGGGGGAGGAATATTTTCTAGTGAGTTAGAACCATTAAATTCTGACCTGACCATGTACTGTTGTATAAATTTGATTGTTACAGTTGCATAAAGAGACCATGTTAGAGGAGGAAAAATCCTAGGAAATGCTTTCAGGAAGGTGCTAGTACCTAGTTACATTTTTTAATCCTGAGCATATAGCTGCTCTGAGTCTTGAAGATGAACTTAGAAATAAGACTATATTTTACAAAAAATTTTATACTGCTATCGCTCAAATTAATTTTTTTTGCCATTTGAAATGGAGCAGATACTTCTGCCATAGACTTTGTACATCAGACTTCAGCTTACAGCAAATCATTGAGTGAGCTATAATGGTAATAGTGACTGAGGAATCCCAATCCTTTGCACAGTATTGTAGGAAACTACCTGTAATAGCTGTTCTGTTAATTTTAATGCTTTGTACTAATACAAAATTAACATCCAAGTCATTGTGTTTATTTGAATGTAGAATCTTTACCAGAGCCACTTATTATAACTTGTTGCTTCTGGAATTACTCTAGATTCTTTGTCTCAACAAAGAGGTATAGTAGGCATTTCTAAACAAAGTGTACTTAAGCAAATAAATACAAAACAAATAAAATGTTTACATACAAGCCAAGCTCTGATCACTACAACTAAGAATAATTGTCATTATATAAATACCTAAGGCCTGGTCTACTCTTAAAAGTTTTCTGTCAGTGTAACTGTCGGTTAGGAGTGTTGCTTTAAAAAAAAAAAAAAAAAAAAAAGTTTTTAAATCACATCCCTAACAGACATACTGTGCTGGCAAAAGCCCTAATGCAAGATGCAGTTATATTGACACGAATGTGCTTTTGCATCATAGTTTATTTAGTTGGGGAAGCTGGTAGTAAGTTATACCAGCGAAAGAACCCCTTTACTGGTATAAACTGCATCTCTGTTGGAGGGTTTGCTGGTATAGCTATATATACCAAGATCAGTTTTCAAGCAAACCCTTTCTGTTGTAGACAAGGCCTAAGGGCTTGGCTACACTTGCAAGTTACAGCGGAATAAAGGAGCCCCGGGCGCATTCGCTCACTACCCATCCACGCTGGCAAGGTATATAGAGCGCTCTGACTTCACGGCTACAGTGCTGGTGGTACTCCACCTCGGCTAGTGGAATAACGTTTGCTGGGCCGCAGCGCCAGTGTGAATGAGGTATTGCATTACTGTGCTCTGACCTCTAGAAATGTCCCATAATCCCCTTAAGTCAAGTGGCCACTCTTGTCATTGTTTTGAACTCACTGTAGGAATGCAGATTTGCCCTTTCAAAGCTCTGTTTCTGACAGCTGGCTGCTTATCTGCTCTGGGACAAAGGAACCATCACTGAGGAATGCTGCTTGCTTTGAGTGAGTGAGTGAGGGGCTGGGGGGGGGGTGGAGTTATAGGGAGGGGAAGGAGGTCTCCTGCTGTCTGAGCTTACAAGACAGCATGCTGACACGCTCTCAGCCCCCCAAAAACCCACTCTCTCTGCCTCCACATACACACAACACATTCCCTGTCACACTCCACCCCCACCCCCTGCATTTGAAAAGTACATTGCAGTCACTTGCATGCTGGGATAGCTATCACAATGCACTGCTCTTTGTGGCGCTGCAAGAGCTGCTCGTGTGGCCACGCCAGCGCGCTTCCAGCTGAGAGTGTAAACACTCGGCAGCGTTTTCCCTGCTGCAGTCTCCGAAGGCTGGTTTAACTCCCAGCGCTCTACAACTGCAAGTGTAGCCATGCCCCCAGATACACTTTTTGAAGTGTATCATTAATTCTGGTAATAGAATCAGTTTCCAATTATGACAGGTTTCAGAGTAGCAGCCGTGTTAGTCTGTATTCGCAAAAAGAAAAGGAGTACTTGTGGCACCTTAGAGACTAACCAATTTATTTGAGCATAAGCATCCGATAAAGTGAGCTGTAGCTCACAAAAGCTTATGCTCAAATATATTTGTTAGTCTCTAAGGTGCCACAAGTACTCCTTTTCAGTTTCCAATTAGTCACTCTGGCAAAATTCCCTTGTCAAGTACTGAGAAGGTGCAAGAAATTGCCTTTCAGACTACAGAAGTGTCAACTGGATACAGTTAATTCTTCATGAGGTGTTGAAACCCCTGTCTGAAAGGTATAAATTAAATGTCTACACAGCCAACAGCATTTCTTTAGCTCCTCAGGTGCATTCTAAACCTCTTTTTACCTGGGATTTGTAGAATTACTGAAAACTAGTTAAATTGTAATAAAACAAATACTGTAACCTAGAAAGGGGGAAATGAGGTTTGTTTCGCTGCTTGATGATGTATAAAACAGTTTTTCAGTAAATGTATTTGCCCTTTAAACATTTCTAGTTCTTTTTCCCAATTGCTAGGTACAAAACTCATAGGTGATCATTCACTTTCACAATATGCATTGTTTCATTTTATTCATAAGGTGCAACATAAATGTTCAACATTTGTTGTGGAAATTATGAACAAGAAACTTGTCAGGTCACAGATTAAATTAATCCTATATCTTCACAAGTAGAAATTGAGTGATTTAAAACGCTTCAGACATATAAATTCTTGCAAAAGGTGAACAGAATATCTTTTTCAAAATGTTTTTTTAAAATATTGGCTATGAAAGAAAAGTGTTTTTTCTCTAATTTTCAATGTGAAAGTTCCTTTTTGAAAGTAGGCTTATCTTCAATTTATGTAGATTTTCTTGTCAATTTTCTCTGCTTGTTGGAGTTACATTCTTGTTCAGTGTAGTTGTATATCTTCCTGAGCTAGGGTGTGGCACAGCTAAAACTGCAATCTTTAACCACAAGGCTGTGAAACACTTGACTGAAGGGAAACGGTATCTACTTTGTTCAGCTTTTAAATATATATCCAAAACCTGAAATCACTTAATTTTTGTGTGTGTAGCATTCCTACCCTGGATTGGGTTGCCAATCTTTCCTTTTTTGGGGTTGTTCCAGTTTTTGGTTACAGTTTGGGTGTGCTGAAGGGAGACATTCCCACATACCCCTCTTCTGTAGACATGTACCAAAATGACTTGGATCTTGTAAAAACATCATAATGAAACATAATGTGCTTGTATTTTGATGCAATATTGTGATGTTGCACCAAACTGCTATCCTTTTTCACTTAATATGACGGGTTGAACAAACTCAGGTTCCTTTAGGCCTTCCACTTCTCTTAACTTTGAATCTTGTCTAAGATTCAGTTGGGTCTTCACTAGGCTGTTTTTAAACCTTTGGTATATAGGCTACATCGAAATAGAGTTATGTCTGCAGGGATTGTAACTCTTGAGCTGAGATGAGCATATCTGTTTCACTGAATGCTTTGTTTAGTGGTGAAAGTTAGTGTCACTGTTGTATTGAATACACTGTATACACTTTTGTATTGCTAAACTTCTCCTATAAATTTAAATCTTTTCAGTCCTTACAATAGAGAACAAAAACCTGAGACACTTCCTTTTATATTTTTACATATAGTTGTCTCTTTTTCTTACCTTAACTTTGTTGCCATCCTCCCCATTGCATGGACAGAGAATGAGAAATTAAATGTTTTTGAGCTTTAGTAGAGGAAAAATCTTAAATTCAAATCTTAATAAAAAATTATATGTAGCTTTCATATATTCCATCTAAGCACAATGATGAACCAACAGGAAAAAAAAGTACAATTGCAAAGCTGGAGTTGAAAACTTAAAAGCATTAACAAATCAAGATGTGCTCACTAAAAGCACAAGTGCCCAGACTAACCATAACTCTTGCCTCTCTCCTCCTCACAATCCTACTAGCTCTTATGTCTTGTACTTTTATAGTGCTGCTCGTCCCACTCTCTTCCCCTTTCCAGTCAGCTCCAGTCTCCTTGCCCAGCAATTCCTAGTTCCTCCCCACCACTGTGCTTCCAGTTCCCAGCGGTCCTGTGGAAAAAATAGTTTTTATTTACATAATCACATACTATCATAATGCATAGATACAAAAGGGTCAAATTAACGTTGCACAGACAACTTTAATTCTGGCATTTCCTAACTTTTGAGTGCTAGAATTTGCATCCTGAAAGCTCTTTTAATGTAGTCTTTTGGATGTAACATTTTTGTTGAAAAAAATCATTTCAGCCTGTGGACCCATATTGACTCCCCCACATGGGTCTTCATCAGGGTTGGGATCTTTAGCTCCACAATATGGTCCCCTACCACTTGAGTTAATAGAGCAATTGGTAGTTGTAGAATCTTCTATGCAAACCTGTCATTAGAGAGGGATGGAGAGATACATTTTGCCAGTGACTTTCACAGCTATTTGCTAGACAGCAAAGGAATGGTGAGGAATAATGGGTTACGTTCCTGGGAGCGTGGGAGTGAGTTATGTAGGGAGTGTGCTCTAGTGGTTAGACTTCCTTCCTCTGTCCCCAAAGCCATTCCTTGGCCCTCTCCCTCCCCCACTCCTCAGATCATGTCCAGGTTCCTTCTTTGCTCCTATCCTCCCACGGCTCCTATTCTCAACTTCTCTTAATCAGTCTACATTCAAGGCAAGTAGATTCCTCCTTGTCCTCCATACTGCCTGGGCACCAGTGGTGAGGCAGGCACTGAGAGCACAGAAGCGTGTCTTCCTGCACTCAGTTCTGGTGTGTGAGGCCACAATAGCCTCTGATAGACAAGAGGAGCAATTGCATAAAAAGTCCTGCTCCATTTCTGAATCCTTGGAATGAAGCATGCTTAGTCACTTTGTTGGAATAATGCCTGAGCAGTCTGGCTAGCATGTAAGAGCTGTGACAGGATGGCATGTGCCCAGTACAGACAGAATCTTCAGTGAGTTTAGCTGGCAATCTCTTGACAAGTCTCTACTGAATTGCAGTTTTTCAAAAGCTCATAAATAGGCCAAATTTGTGCAAATTGTTATGGTGATGGCAAAATGCATATTCCTGACACCATGGAGAAGCTGTGCTTCTCCCATGCCAAGTTTCAAGTCCCTGGTCCAAAGCATGGAGGTGCCAGAGCTTCTCAACTAAACAGTTTTAGAAATTTGTTTAACATTGGCAAAACAACAGATTTTTCATTCATAGAAATGGCCAAACCATTTTAGCTAAAACTTACCAGAAAAAGTCAGCCTAGACAGTTTTTAAATTTGGCAGTTTCCAGCTGCTTATAACAAGATACTTAATGGGTGTTGGGTAACCTTAACTATAGGCGATGCTACCTGAACCACTTGTATATATCCATGTATAATCTGCAGAATCACCAAGAAGTCATACAGTAAACTTAAGTAATTGCATGATGCTTAACTCTTATCTGCCCTTTCCCATTATTTGTTGTATCTTGTCTAAAATTTAGATCAAGTTCTAAGGGGCAAGGAATATGGTGTATCTGCCTACAAAGCCCATAATATACTACTAGGAACTGTAGAATAATAGGTACTCAAGTTCCTCCTAGTTCATTGAACTAGGACAGGGGTTCTCAAACTGGGGGTCGGGACTCCTTAGGGGGTCACGAGGTTATTACACGGGGGGGGTCACGAGCTGTCAGCCTCCAACCCAAACCCTGCTTTGCCTCCAGCATTTATAATAGTGTTAAATATATTTAAAAGTGTTTTTGATTTATGGGGGGGGTCACACTCAGAGGCTTGCTATATGAAAGGGGCACCAGTACAAAAGTTTGAGAACCACTGAACTGGGATATCTTATACAGGAATTCATAGTAGGTTCTGGGACAATGTAGAGGGTGGGCAGAAATCTTTTCCTTTTTCCAACTTTGATCCTGTGCCTTCACAATGAGAAAATCATAATTACAAATACACCTCTTCCAGAGCTGTCAAACCACTTCCTATATATCTGTTTCTCTGCTTACTCCTCATGTGGTTAAAAACTTTTACTGCGCTTTCCAGTACGGCTAGGCAGCAGTTCTGCAGAAAAGGACCTAGGGGTGACAGTGGACGAGAAGCTGGATATGAGTCAGCAGTGTGCCCTTGTTGCCAAGAAGGCCAATGGCATTTTGGGATGTATAAGTAGGGGCATAGCGAGCAGATCGAGGGACGTGATCGTTCCCCTCTATTCGACATTGGTGAGGCCTCATCTGGAGTACTGTGTCCAGTTTTGGGCCCCACACTTCAAGAAGGATGTGGATAAATTGGAGAGAGTCCAGCGAAGGGCAACAAAAATGATTAGGGGACTGGAACACATGAGTTATGAGGAGAGGCTGAGGGAGCTGGGATTGTTTAGCCTGCAGAAGAGAAGAATGAGGGGGGATTTGATAGCTGCTTTCAACTACCTGAAAGGGGGTTCCAAAGAGGATGGCTCTAGACTGTTCTCAATGGTAGCAGATGACAGAACGAGGAGTAATGGTCTCAAGTTGCAGTGGGGGAGGTTTAGATGGGATATTAGGAAAAACTTTTTCACTAAGAGGGTGGTGAAACACTGGAATGCGTTACCTAGGGAGGTGGTAGAATCTCCTTCCTTAGAGGTTTTTAAGGTCAGGCTTGACAAAGCCCTGGCTGGGATGATTTAACTGGGAATTGGTCCTGCTTCGAGCAGGGGGTTGGACTAGATGACCTTCTGGGGTCCCTTCCAACCCTGATATTCTATGATTCTATGATTCCAGCTGTACAAAGCCACCACCTCTAAGAGTCAAAAGCCCTTGATCTTACGAGACAGCTAGCAGAGCTGTAAAAGCCAGTATAAGGAGAGGGTACGGCCCTTTCTAGGCTAAAGAATCTGGAGAGGTTGTGGGGAGGAGCTTTGACGACTCCCAGGTGGAATAGATATAAACAGAAATTGTCTCTGGGGAGGAAGGATTTTGTCACTCTGGTGAGATAAGGTTTGACCACTGGGTATGTTCATTATTCCATCTAGCACTTTGTTACATTTCTTGAATTATGCATTACATCATCATTTGTGTCTGTAAATGTGCAGGATATGTATAGATGCTAACTAAAAATACTAACTTTGCCACTCAAAGGCACTCCAGTCAGTTGGCCACGATTTTTTTTTTAAACCAAATTATTCAACTACCACAATCTTGGGGTGGGGGAGGGGAGAAAAGGAAAAAAATAACCCCAAAAGATACTGTTCAACAAACTGAGTTTGCAAGTAATTTTTATAATTTCATCTACTATATAGATTCAAGAAAACATATTTACAAATGTTTTTACTCTGTTGGCTTGATGCTAACAGCTGCAGATGCATGGGGTATGGTCACCTAATTGACTTACTGCTTTTTGAAAGTCATATCAGAAGCATATAGATACACATAGTCTCTTTAGCAGTTGCTCCTTTTCTCACACTCTACTTCTGCCTTCCTTCTCCATGCTCTGACATCTCTGCCTTTATGGATCATATACTGGTATGAACACTTGACACACATTTGTGTGATGGCTAAAGGTTACAACTTTATTTTAATCCACAATGGTTAAATACCTGTGGTTTTTAACATAATTTTAGGTAATGCTTACAGCTTAATGCTTTAAGGGGGCCCAGGTTTTACCACACAGCTACAACTGTAGTCTACTGGCTGGAAGCTAGTTGAACTGACATCCACCAGATTACCCACCTGTGTCACCTGCCAGGTTATTTGGGATCTCTTGGTTGGGGACACTCCTTTCTCCTCTCTCCTGTTAATGTTCTCTTGTAATTTGCAGGACGTGAAGATGATTCCTATTGCTCCCAGTTTTCCTTATACTGATGTTACCCCTAAATTATCCAAATAGCTAATCCCCGGGTTTTCCCCTTAAGGGGATTGCAACTAGACTAAACTGCAAGATTTTGCCAGCACTTCACTTGGCTGCTCTCCCCAAACTCAAGAATTCTTAGAGCTAGGCTCAGGTTAAACAAGTCTGAACTGATTTCTGATAAATGCAGAATGAAAGAACCTGGAGCAGCTGAATATAATGTTCTCTAGTGGCCCAGGACCTTTCCACATGTTCAAATAATCATCACCTGGTTAACATTCTTTCTGACTTTGTTCTTGACACCCTGTCAAACACTGCAGGGAAGAAGTTTACACCAGGATGCATGGCCCTTGGGGACAGATGTATTTAATTTTCCATTCAGATGGTGGAGTTAACTGTTAGTTTCCCAGTGACATCTCACAGTGGTGATCTGGAACCTCAGTTGAGTGCCTTGTTACTGTTGTTCAGTTCCTCTCTCCTTCCATGCTCAGAAAATACTTGAGATAATATAGTTCTTGGATGATACTTTCTGGAAAAGGAGCACAAAGGTATTTTAATATGAACTTGTGTTATGTTTGAGTTAGTATGCAGTCTGGATAAATAGTTTAAAGTGGTTTGAAACCCACTTCTTGGTGGCCTAGACCTGTGTCACTAGTCCCTGCCAATGGCACTGAGGTAGCTGTCACTCTTATACATGATTGGGTGCCAAATTCTTCTGGGGGATGAGGACCCTGGAAAAGTTAATGCTTTGCAGAATACCATTCTTTTAAATTGATGTCTCAAAGGATTGCCATTGGCGTACATAAATAAAATCCCTCCAGTTTTTTTCAGGTGAAGGTGTGGAATTGGAAGTAACCTTTTTGGTCTGTCTATGAGCCGGAGTCTGTGTTCAGACCCAATACTCCATCTTTTTCATTTGCTCTAAACAGGGCCGTCCCTAGGGTACCGCAAATCGGGGCCACTGCCCTGGCCCCGCACTTTGGGGGGCCCCGCGTGCGGGGAGGTGAAGTGGGAGGCGAGCAGACTGAGGAGGAGCCCGCCTACCAGAACCTCCCCCTCCCCCAGTTCTCCTGCCTGCTGGCGGGAGCCACTGATCAGCGCATTTCCCTCCCTCCCTGTGCCTACCGCCTGCTGCATATCAGATCAGTTTTGCAGCGTCAGGAGGCGCCTGGGCGGGAGGGAGGAAGGAGCAAGGGTGTGTCACGCTCGGGGGAGGGGTGGAAAGAAGCACAGCGGGGGTAGGGTCTGGGGGGAAGCGCGCGTGCACACACATTTCCCCTACCCCCCCGCCCCCCCCCCCCCCCCGCAGATAGGCGCTGAGTTTCTAATGTGCTGGGCCTGGCCAGCCCTGGCTCTAAAACCCTTGCAAGTTTCAATATATGTGCAACTTTGTTGCCTTTCCCAGAGCAAGGTGGGCAATTAAAACTGTAGTTGCTCCTTTGGCAGTGATCAATTACAGTGTAATTCTGTTAGTTTTCAGACATGTCACCTGTTCCAATCTTGATGCGCTTGCCATGGTCCTGGTGTCTTCATATTCCTCTCCATGAAACCTTGCAAATTTAGTGTATTTCAGTCTTCAGGCTCTTTGCTTTTGAATTTAGCCAATGTATTATATTAAATTGTATGCTCTTTTGGGTTGAACCTTGTCCATTACGTGCTTGTAAAGTGCTGTGTTCATGTTAGGAACATTTATTTATAGATATTCTATAACCCCATCTATCTATTGGGTCATCCTAAGAACTGTTATAGAATATAATAACTACTTTCCCTTGCAGCCAAAATAACAGAAAGGAAGCTGCTCATATCCTTGCATCAAATGCCTTGCAAAAGAGGCTGTTTACATGCACTTGTATTCTACAGCAGTGTTTCTCAACTTTTTTGATACCAGGGCCCAGCTTACTGCCTTCCTAAACTGTCAGGGAAATCTCAGGGACTGGTGCCAGTCCATGGACTTGTCATTGAGAAACACCGTTCAACAGAATACATCCGTTGTCTCAAGCAGGATATTATAAAAAGCAACAGAAGGGAAACAGCACTAGCAGCTAAATATTAAAATTGTGCTTTAGGAATATTAAAGGTGACCTCTTCAGCAGGAAAAAGTTGGTCATGTGCCTTTTTTTTTTCATTTTTGATGCTTTATGAAGTATAAAGACGACCAGAAATCTTTTTTATTTTTTTTTTAATTTTTAACTTTAGAGTACATTCAAGTAGTGGGTAGTCTGAAAGACTGACTAGGGAGCTAGTGAAATGGAGACTTCACAAGAGCCAAGTGTGACAGTTGAACTATTAACAGGAAAATAGAATGTCAGACCACGTAAAACTTTTTTTATTAATGCATATTTAACTTCAGTGACTAACAAAAGCTTCCTTAATTCAAAATGTTGCATAAAGATTCAGCAAACTCATCCCCTAAAAAAGAGGAAATCCCAATAAAAAAACAAAACCAAACAAAAACACCTTTGCAGGTTAAACTCTTTTGGTTATTGACATTCCCAAAAGAAAAGAACATTCCTTGCCAAGTTCACATATAGCTCTTCTACCAAGTATCAATGGCATTAACTGGGGCTAGGTTCAGTAATATGTCTGGGGGATTCTTTCAAAATAAACAAATCTTATGGTTTGAATCCTTATCTAAACCTTTATCCACTCCCAGATTTTGGAAATTTAAAAGTCTCTAAATATGCTGGTTATTTTTTCCAATTATTTCTTCCCCACTTGCAACCATGTGGGAGTCCTCTGTAGTATGGAAGAGATTAGTTTTTAATTGGGGAATATAATATCAAAATGATCATAATTATGAAGTAAGAGGAAGGCTCATCATACTGTTTTCACCATTGCTGGGCTGCTTTGGTTTGTTCTGTCCACTCTTGTCACATGGGGGTTTATGAAAGGCATAACTGTAAACTGAGGATGGGGGCATCTCAGTATTGAGTTTGACACAAGGAGAAATAGAAAGTCCCTTCCTATGGTAGGGAGAGTGAAATAGAGGCATTCTCTCAGGAAGCACTTGCAGTAGGAAGAGAAGTGAGGTGCTCAGCTGCATAAGGCTTCATACCTATCTTTGGAAAAAAGCCAGATGAGCAATATATGGGTGAGTCCATATGACTGCCCTTTCCTCTAGAACATGGGTGGGCAAACTTTTTGGCCTGAGGGCCATATCGGGGTGCGAAACTGTTTGGAGGGCCAGGTAGGGAAGGCTGTGCCTCCCCAAACAGCCTGGCCCCCTCCCACTTCCCACCCCCTGACTGCCCCCCTCAGAACCTCCGACCCATCCAAACCCCCCTGCTCCTTGTCCCCTGACCGCCCTCCCCCCCCGGGACACCACCCTCATCTAACCCCCATGCTCCCTGTCCCCTGACTGCCCCCCACAACCCTTAGCCTCACCCCCACCCCCTGACAGGCCCCCAGGACTCCCACACCCTATCAACCCCCCGTCCTCTGACTGCCCTCCCCGAACCTCCACCCCACCCAACCGCCCCCTGCTCCCTGTCCCCTAACTACCTCCCCAGACTCCCTACCCCTTATCCAACCTCACCCCCGCCCGTTACCATGCTGCTCAGAGCAGCAGGAGCTTGCAGCCCCGCTGCCCAGACAGAGCCAGCCATGCTGCCCGCACGGTGGCGTGGCTGTGGGCAAGGGGGGATGGGCTGGGGGCTAGCATCCCCGGCCAGGAGCTCAGGGGCAGGCAGGATGGTCCCACGGGCCATAGTTTTCCCACCTCTGCTCTAGAAACAGCATTCAGTTATGTCTACAGTGTCTTCCAGGAGAAGTGCAGACACAGATGAAATATAGTGCAAGTGGGTTTGATACCTGGCTGGGTTTTGTGCTGCCTTGCTGGTTGCTAGTGAAAAGACTTAATATGCTAGGGCTGTGGTTTGTTTTTTTGTTTTGTTTTTTTGCCCTCTCCCTACTCCCAAACCTGGAGGGTGAAGGGGGAGGAAATGTCCCTGTCCCTCTTAATAATCAGGCGTCACTTGGACCACTCGGTTGCTTTCTCTTCCTTCTTGGCATGCTGCAGGGTTGGCTGGACTGTTCAGTGGTTCTCAAACTTTTGTATTGGTGACCCTTTCACACAGCAAGCCTCTGAGTGCATCCCCCCTTCTAAATTAAAAAGACTTTTAAAATATATATTTAACACTATTATAAATGCTGGAGATGAAGCGGGCTTTGGGGGTGGAGGCTGACAGCTCACGACCCCCCCTCATAATAACCTCCCGACCCCCTGAGTTTGAGAACCCCTGGTTCTAGCTGCTGTTTGAGAACCCCTGGTTCTAGCTGCTGTCTCAGCAGGAGGAAGAGGGCAGGTGGGTTTTGTTGTGAGGTTGCCTTCCCTTCCAGCTGCTTGTGCATTTGACAGGGGCCCAGAGCAATCTCCTTCCCTGGCTGGACAAGAACTTAGAGCACAGCAAGCGGTGGGGAAGGTAAGAAGCCTTTAACCGCCCCCTGTCTCCTGCCTGTGGGGGGGGGGGGGTGCAGGTTGGTGGTGGTGGTGCCTGAGGGGTATAGAGGAGAACTAGGGTTTCTATGTGCAACAGTAATACAAATACTTTTCCGCAAGTCAACAGAAACCTGACTGATAGCATGGCTGGTTCCTTGTTTTCAGCTGCGGAAAGAAGCAGTAATAAATGGTTTAGAGGGAACCTTAACTTTGGATCTTGTGCTATATAAACTATGCTTTCTCTCAGATGTGCTAACTTTGGCAAAGAAAGTTTCACAATTTTAGAAACACATATTTTGTTCTGTATTTTGCTTTGCTGAGATGTACTGTGGGAATCTTTATTTAACCTTGAAATTGAGGGAGATTTCCACATCTGAGCCATTCTTTTTAGGTGACAGATCTGAGGAACCGTCCCAGACTGAGGTGTTAATAGAGGAGGTTTTGGAGCAAATGTTACACATTAAACAGATATAAGTCATCAGGACCAGATGGTATTCAACCAAGAGTTCTGTCAGAACTACTAATTGTGCAGTGTAATTTATCATGTAAATCAGTTTCTGTACTGGAGGATAGAAAATGTGATACTTTTTTAAAAAAAAAAAAAAAAAAAAAAAAAAGGATCCAGAGGCGATCGTGGCAATTACAAGCTGGTGAGTCTAACTTCAGTACCAGTCAAATTAGTTGAAACTATAGTAAAGAACAGAATTATCAGACACATAGATGAACATGCTTTGTTGGGGAAGAGTCAAGACATTGGTCTGACCCAATATGGCCGTTCTTACGCAATTTTTTGATTACTTTTTAACATTGTGAATCTGAAGACTTTAAATTTAGCAGGTGAGTAATATAAGGTGCTTATAAAAGTGATCCCTAAGCACTTGAGTCCGCAAAATTGACCTGTTGGTTGCATAGTAGAAAATAATTACAAAGCTGATCATATTTTAAGACTTCTAAAATGTTTTGTTCAGATTGGTGTAACTTCCACAAATGGAGACCTGAAAGGATTTATAGATCAGAACCGGAGTCCATCAAAAGGTAAGAGAAGTTGAATTTGTCTGTTCAAAAAATAAACTCGTTGTAAGGCTGCCTTCTCTCCAGACTTTAGCCATTTAAAATCTTCCCCTAAATTGTTGGTATGCCCACTATATGTGGTTGATTTAACTTTTTGGGCCCAACTTAAAATATTAAAGCTTAAAGTATTAGATACCTCTGTATCTGTGAATGCTATATTGTAGATCCACAACAGTGACTCTAGTGTTAAGGCTTTAAGATGACAAGCCAAATCAGACTTATAATAAAAGCTATCAGAATATTAAATTACTCACTTTTTTTATGGGGGTGTGGAATGTGTGAATACGCCATCTTCTTACCTCTACCCTCAGTCTCCATGTTGCAGGGATTCTTCTGACTAAGGGAAAGATGGACTGAGCTTCTCCCAGAGTTAATCTATGCCACTGAGGGAGGATGAGTTTGTGATAAGGTACTAGACTGGGATTCAGAGGATCTGGATTTAGTTCCCAGCTCTGCCACAGACTTTGTGTCTCCATGGGCAAATTACTTAATATCTGTGCCTCATAGCAGTTGTAATATTGGATCAGACCCATGTTTACAGCAGTGACCAGTAGTAGATGTTTCAGAATAATTATATCATATTCTATGTAAGTTTTTACTGGTCTCATCACCATAGTATGTGAGCATCATCCTCTAATGTATTAAGGAGAGGCAGATGTGTGAAAACTTGCCCCCATGAAGGTGTAGTCCTATTCCCTCATTTATAGATTGGCTTAAACTGAGAAGTATGGGGTTTTAGATTGCCATCAAAATGTAACAGGAATATCCAGAGATAATAGTATCCATATAAATGTCCAAACCCTCTCTGATTCTTTAGGTTTTGGTCTCAGTAACATCCTGTGGCATGAGCTCCACAATCTAATTATGTATTGTGTGCTCCTCAGTTCTCCATATATAAATTGGGGACTGTAATATATCTTTTGTCTTGATTATTTAGATAATCCTTCACTGTATTTGTAGAGCATGTAGCACAATGGGAACCCAGGCTTTATTCGGGCTTCTAGATGCTACTGTAATACAAATAGTAAATAGTAATTGTGACAAACGTGGAACTGCTCTGTAATTTATAAATATTATAATGTTTTACTGTATAAATATATTGGTTTAGTTCAATAGTGGGTTATAAGCAAGAAGAAAATAATAGCTCAAGATAAGACTCTCCTTGGCAAACATTTGAGGCTTGTTATGGGCCATTGGCTCTGAGGAGTCTGGCTCAATCTCCTGCTATGCCCTACTGAACTGATTCTGACAAACAGGGCAAAAGTGTGAGAACTAACAAGAACCAAAGGAACTCTGGCTGGATCATAAGGGTTTTTCTCTCTAGAGGAGGCAGTTTCTGGGTAGCTGTTCCAGAAAAACAAATTTAAACTCAGACCCCCTGCTGGGGCATCTGCAGAAGGTAGGCCTACCTAGGTTGTCATGGGATGGTAAGCTTAGGTCAGTGATCCCCAAACTTTTTACCTCCCGCCCCCCTTTACTGCTGAGGTTGGGGCTGCGGCCGGGCTGGGTGCTGATGCACATATCATTGGCGTTAATGTTGGTGGGGAGATTTGTTTGCTAAATGTTTTTGCATTGTCAGCTGTCAAAAACTTTCCTCTTTATTAGGATTCTCTTTGAGGCCTTGAGGTTGATTTGGATTGTTGTTTTGGAGTTTCACTTTGTTTTAAAACTCAAAAGAAGGATGTTTTGCTCAAAGGTTAACAAAGTGGGTTTTTAATCATAATCTTTTGTATTAATCAAAATTCAGGAAAACTTTTCTGATCATGGTTATTGGTGAAATAATAAGTAAGTGATGAAAGAGACCTATTTATATTGTTCCTTTCATCCCAAATGTTTCTCTCTCTCTCTCAAAATCTGCATTCCACTTAAGCAGCTAGTACACGTTCTCTCTTTAGAGGTTCATGAAAACACAGAGGAAGAATGTCTAGATCCAGTGCCTAGGAGAATGAGTATATCATAGTAAAAATATTTTCTGTATTTTTAGATGAGTAACTTTTTTCTTTTTATTTCCCCCCGTGTCTTCGTGTTTTTGAATATCTCTTTCACTAAAAGAACACCTAACACATAGGTTAAATTTTTTCTAAACCATTATAAAATTCAAACAAGGTAGTTTTCTCTTGGTAGACTGATCTCAAAAACAGAACTCAGACATAAACCTAATTCCAGTAAGTTTACAAAACTAATTTATTGATTAGATATAGAAATGGGAAGTTTTTTGTAGGCCAAAAAGTTGATATTTTTAAGTTTAAGAACAAGAGGATAGCAGAGGGAGTTTATAGGAGGATGAAAGGATAAAATCAGCATGGTTAGGAAAGGCTGCATCACTAGTGCCATCATTTGTCCTGGCTTCTCTACCTGCACTTGTGTCCAGAAAAAGAACCAACCATGGATTCATCTACCCAGGTCCTGGTGTGGATTTGCAGAGATTGTGGCCTGCATTTCCCAATCTTAGAAAGCCAGGCGAGGCAGACCATCCTGTGTGAGAGGTGGAAGCAGATGGGAGAGCTACAGGAAGAGGTGGCTAGGCTGAGGAGCATCCACACATGCAGGGAACTCATTGAAAACCTGCATATGGAGACCTCCAAGGTGGAAGAAGTAATCCAGCTGGCGAGGACTGCAGTACCACCACCAGGGGAGGACGAAAACTACTCTTTCATAGGAAGGAAACTGGCTTCTGGTAACTTCTGGTAGTGGGCAGTGCTCCATCCTTGCTCCCTATGCACCATCCATAGAGAGAAACTGGTATGCTGCCCTGACAATGAAGGATGAGAAATCTCCCTTAAAGGAGAAGGAGGAGAAGAAGCCAATACCCCCAACGCTGGGAGGATTGCAGCCACCACTCTCAAGAGTAAACAAAGGGTGATGGTGGTCAGGGATCCCCTTTGAAGGGGGACAGATGCGTCAATCTGCTGGGCTGACCTGGCATCCTGGGATGTGTGCTGCCTGCCAGGGGCCCATATCCGAGGTGTTATGGAAGGATTGCCGAGGATCATCAGGCCTTTTGACTATTTCCCCATGCTGCTTATCCATATGGGTACTAATGATACTGCAAGGTGAGCAGATCAGAAGTGGGTACAGGGCTCTGGGAGTGAGGGTGAAAGAGTTGGGGACGCAGAAGGTGTTCTCATCAATCCTTCCCATCAAGGGTTGGGGCCCAGGCAGAGACAAACACATTCTGAAGGTAAATGCATGACTGCATGGATGGTTTTTCCAGGAGGGTTTTGGCTTTCTTGACCTTGACTGGGGGATGGTATTCTGAGAAGGACTGCTGAGCAGAGGCTCTGCCTATCAAGGATGGGGAAGAGTATCTTTAGATACAGACTGGCTAACTTAATGAGAGAGGCTTTAAACTAGGTTTGATGGGGGCAGGAGACAAAAGCCCACAGGTAAATGCAAAACATGGAGACCTGGGTGAAGGGTCAGAATTTGGGGGCGAGGGAACAGGAGCAATCACAGCAAAGACAAAAGGGAATATAGAGGGGAAATTTAATTAACGTCTTAGATGTCTATATAGTAATGCAAGAAGTATGGGAAATAAACTGGAACTAGAAATACTAGTGAATAATCACAATTACAACAATTGACTTCACAGAAACTTGGCAGGATAATTCACGTGACTGGAATGTTGATACAGAAGGGTGTAGCTTTGTCAGGAAGAGACAGGCAGGGAAAAAAGGGAGGAGGTGTTGCCTTGTATATCAAAGATGTATATGTTTATACCAAGGTTTAGATAGAACAGGCAGGGCTGAAAGTCTCTGGGTAAGAATAAAAGGGATAAAAAATGGTTGCTGTCAAGGTAAGGGTCTACTATAGACCATCTAACCAGGATGAAGAGGTGGATGTAGTGTTTTTTTTTTTTTTTTTTTTAAACAACTAACAGTCATCCAAAACACAGGACTTGATAGTGATGAGGGACTTCACTCCCCAGACATCTGTTGAGGGGGAATAGTACAGCAGAGCACAGATTATCCAATAATTTTGCAGGACTGATGGTCAGGATCCCCTGGGAGGCTAACATGAGGGGGCAAGGAGGTTAGGAGATCTGGCTGTATTTTAAAGAAACCTTATTGAGGGCACAGGAACAAACCATCCCGAAGTACAGAAAGAATAACAAATATGGCAGGTGACCAGCTTGGCTTAACAGGAAAATCTTCTGTGAGTTTAAACTCAAAAAGGAAGTTTATAAGAAGTGGAAATTTGGACAGATGACTAGGGAGGAGTATAAAAATATTGCTAGAGCATGCAGGGATGTAATCTGGAAGCTCAAGGCAAAACTGGAGTTGCAGCTAGCAAGGGAAGTGAAGGGTAACAAGAATGGTTTCTACAGGTATGTTAGCAACAAGAAGATGATCAGGGAAAGTGTGGGACCCTTACTGAATGGGGGAGGCAACGTAGTGACAGATGATGCGGAAAAAGCTGAAGGACTTAGTGCTTTTTTTTCCACAGACAAAGGCATCTCCCAGACTGCTGCACTGAGCAACACAGCATGGGGAGTAGGTGAGAAGCCCTTAGTGGTGAAAGAACAGGTTAAGGACTATTTAGAAAAGCTGGGCATGCACAAGTCCCTGGGTCCAGATCTAATGCATCCAAGGGTGCTGAGGGAGTTGGCTGATGTGATTGCAGAGCCATTGGCCATTATCTTTGAAAATTTGTGGCGATCAGAGGAGGTCCTGGATGATTAGAAAAAGGCAAATATAGTGCCCATATTTAAAAAAGGGAAGAAAGAACCCGGGGAACTACAGACTGGTCATCCTCACTTCAGTCCCCGGCAAAATCATGGAGCAGGTTCTCAAAGAATCCATTTTGAAGCACTTGGAGGAGAGGAAGGTGATCAGGAACAGTCCACGTGGATTCACCAAGGGCAAGTCATGCCTGACCAACCTGATTGTCTTCTGTGATGAGATAACTGGCTCTGTGGATAGGGGAAAACAGTGGATGTGATATATCTTGACTGTAGCAAAGCTTTTGATACGGTCTCCCACAGTATTCTTGCCAGCAAGTTTAAAAAGTATGGATTGGATGAATGAACTATAAGGTGTATAGAAAGCTTGCTAGATTGTCGGGCTCAATGGATAGTGATCAACGGCTCGATATCTAGTTGGCAGCTGGTATCAAGTGGAGTGTCCCAGGGGTTGGTCCTGGGGCCGGTTTTATTCAACATCTTTATTAATGATCTGGGGGATGGGATTAATTGCACCCTCAGCAAGTTCGCAGATGACAGTAAGCTGGGGGAGTGGTAGATACGATGGAGGGTAGAGATAAGGTCCAGCGTGACCTAGACAAATTGGAGGATTGGGCCAAAAGAAATCTGATAAGGCTCAACAAGGACAAGTGCAGAGTTCTGCACTTAGGAAGGAAGAATCCCATGCATCAGTACATGCTGGGGACCGACTGGCTTCGCAGCAGTTCTGCAGAAAAGGACCTGGGGATTACAATGGACAAGAAGCTGGATGAGAGTCAGCAGTGTGCCCTTGTTGCCAAGAAGACCAATGGCATATTGGCTGTATTAGTAGGAGCATTGCCAGCAGATCAAGGGAAGTGATTATCCCCCTCTCGTCGGCACTGGTGAGGTCACACCTGGAGTATTGTGTCCAGTTTTGGTCCCCACACTTACAGAAGGGATGTGGACAAATTGGAGAGAGTCCAGCTGAGGGCAACGAAAATGATTAGGGGGCAGGGGCACATGACTTATGAGGAGAGGCTGAGGGAACTGGGCTTATTTAGTCTGCAAAAGAGAAGAGTGAGGGTGGATTTGATCGCAGCCTTCAATTACCTTGTTGCCAGCACAGAGTGCCCGAGGCAAGCAACAGCTGGGTTCGTTGCCCCATGTCCATCGCGCCAATGACGACAACGGGGTGGAGAAGCAGAGAGATTTATTTGAAGCTTCAAATAGGGCGCAGGGAGACTGAGCTGTCTTAAATCCTGCAGCAGCGCATGCAGATTTTAGTATATATTTTTGCTTATTTTATTATATAAGCTTATGCAATTAATTATTTGTTGCTCCGTACAATACCATAGCCAATCAGCTAAAGCAGCCAGTTGTGTTTTTCCTCAGTAGCGTTGCCCGAGCCTTGCCTTATTTGAGTCTATTTGTTACTGGTTTTTGCTAAACATTTTTGCCTTATTTATTTGTTTCCCAGGTCGAATCTGGCCTTGGCTGGCGAGCCATGTGCAAACCTGTCTGTTTGTGTGCTAGCTTCTTCATAGTTATGCAGGGTCACAGAAAGTTGAAGGAGCAAAGGGGCCTTAGTTTATCTGGGCCTAGAGCAAGAGGGCTTCGACCCTTGTGGTCTTCCACCCTCCCGAGTTAGCTAGTGTAGTGCCCAGTGTCACCAACAACTCCCTCCTTTGAGAATACTTAATAAGCTTGCAACTGAGTTTTTTTTATATTTTTTGGTTAATAAGTGATTAAGTGCTGAGGAGTTAGAATTTTTAACAAGAGGATATAATGGGGTTTTTGTGGAGCGGGAGGCACATATTTTGTATATAAGTGCTTTACAACAGGCAAGCAAGAGGAGAATGATAATATGCAACACAGCACCTGTGACCAGGAGACGAACAATGCCTTCCCCCAGGTCGGGCAGCTATCCCCAGAGTGAGTCAAAGATAGTGGGCACTCTTCCTTGGGCTTTTTATTGGTTAAAATAAAACCTGTTTGGCTGACAGGTTGTGCTTGTTAATATTTTGTGAATTTTTTGGGACATACGTACAGCATTTATTTTTAATTAGGGCACACACTTTGCCCTGTGCAGCCAAAAGGTAATCTAGGGCTTGGCAGTTTTGCAGGGACAACGACTGGAGTTAATAAAGTTTTGTGTTGAGGCTTCTTTTTATGGCCAAGGTATTATTGGCGAACTTGGTGAGGAATACAGAGAGCTGGCGATAGAGCTTGGCCAGTTTACCCACTTTATATGCTGGGAGAAGGATTATACCAAATCTATTTTTTTTTATTAATGGGTTTGTGGGTGGCATACAGGGACCGCTGGTGCCGGCCCGATGGGAGGTGGGCCATGACCCGAAGGGGAGGCGTAAGATACCCCAAATAACAGCTTCCGTGCCAGTAGTGGGGTAGCCATTTATAGGCTGAGTTACCACAGACATAAAAGGACTGTTCATTGGCTACCTTGCCATTGTGGCCCAATTTGTTGCCTGTGGCTTCTAAGGGGGTGTAATATTGAAGCCCTTTGCCTGTGTCTTGGCCAGCACTATTACGCAGAGGAATAGTGGTATTTGCGGACGGGAACAAATAATACTGAAAGATGCTATTACCAGCAAACCAGGTATGGTTAGCAGCGGCTTTTTGGCGATAACAAAGGAGGCCCATGGGGACGGAGCGTAGCTGGATGGGTTTGGGGGCATGGGTTGCATTCCAGTAGGGTTTCTAGGGATTAGTGTTGCTGCTAAACTGGCCTTTTTAGCACAGTTTTTTGTTAAGGTGGGCTGTGTTTGCAACCGAGTGGCATTTGCTTTTATTTACCTGTTACAGAGGTCTGACCGGTTGCGGGGGGGGTTGCCCTCCAACGGAAGCTGGCTGTGTGGTAGGGGATCTGGGAACATATCCAGCAGTTGGAAAGATTAAATTCCCCGGCAAAGGCGATTTTTAAGGGCCTTATAGGTATTTACATTTAAATTAACAGGTTTTTAACCATTTTTTTTTTTGAGAGAGATAAATGGGGAATACCAGGCAAATGACACCCACTATGAGGGACCTCATGGTGTATATGCCCTTGTAGCCCCGCTTCTTCCCCCCCCCCCGGTGCTTATGTTTTTTTAAACAATAATTTGAGTTCAAGATTGTTGGAGGGTGATGTGCTGGATGTTCTGCTGGTGGAGGACTAGGCACCACCTTCAGACGAGAGTAATGGATCCAGTTTTTGTGTTCCTTGACCTTTGCCGCTGTGTGGGAAATCAGCAGAACGGTGTGGGGTCCCTTCCACTTTTTTTTGGAGAGGCTTGTTTTTTCAGGTATGCACAAGCACGGAGTCACCTGGCTGCAAGAAGTGGACAGGGTTATTTAAGGGAAGAGGCTGGAAGTCTTTAGTGTACCTGTGGAGAGAAGAGAGAACAGCGGACAGAGAGCACATGTACTGAGATGAAAAAACCACACCCCATGTTTTACTTTTTTGCTAGAACCGGTGTCCCATTTATAGGCCATGCCTTTCAAACATAATTTTAGAGGGACTAAGTTCTAATTTACCCTTCGGGAGAGCGCGGACGCAGAGCAGGACAAGGGGCAGAGCATCGGGCCATTGCAGGGAGGCTTCTTGGCACACTTTTGAGAGGTGTCGCTTAAGGATTTGATTGGTGCGTTGCATTATACCACTGGCCTGCGGTTTCCAGGGTGTATGGAGTTTCCAAGGGATCTGTAAGGCATCTGAGATGTTTTGAACTATTTTTGTTGTGAAGTGCGTCCCATTATTAGATTTCATTTATTGGAGGAGTTTGAAGCGGGGAATAATTTCCCTAACAAACTTGAGGGCTACTGTTTTGGTAGTGCAATTACGACATGGGAAGGCTTCAGGCCATCTGCTGAATCGGTGCATTAAGATAAGTAGATATTTGAACCGTTGAGTTCGGGGAAACTCAGTAAAATCTATTTGCCACACTAGTGCGAGGCCTGGAGTGGGTTCCAGGGTAGCTGGTGTTACTGGATGTCCTGGCCGAGGTTTATTCTTTTGGCAGACTAAACAGTCAGCTTGTATTTGGGTAGCCAGGGGTCGGAGTCCAGAAGTCAAGAAGTATTTTTCCATTAGCTGGCTAAGGGCCTCTTTGCCGGCGTGAGTGGTTTGGTGTAGCTGCTGCAGTACTGGCCGGATCAGGCCCTTTGGTAGGAGGATTTTTTTTTTTTCTGGAAAATGAAGCCATTTTTTTTTTTTTTTTTGAAGACCGAGTTTAACTAGTGGGTTTTTTGTGTGTGTGTGTTTTTTAAGAGTACTGAGGGGTTGAACGCTCCCCCACTGATGGGATAAGGGTATGCATGTGGGCATCCTCAGCTTCTGGTGGAGTCAAGGTGGTGGCATGCTTGGCTTCTCTGTCCGCCCTGGCATTGCCCCTGGCCACGTCTTGATTTTTTCTTTGATGGGCTTTATAGTGCACCACAGCTACTTCTGAGGGGAGTTGTACGGCTTCCAGGAGCTGGAGAATTTGGGGCCCATATTTGACTGGGGAGCCTTGGGCTGTTAGCATTCCCCTTTGCTTTTACAGGCCAGCGTGAGCATGCAGCACCCCAAAAGCATACTTTGAATTGGTGAAAATGTTGACGCGCTTTCCCTTTGAGAGTTCGAGCGCACTGGTCAGGGCTACAAGCTCAGCCAGCTGGGCAGAGGTCCCGGTGGGTAACCTCTCGGCCTCTGTGGTATCATGGAGGGTCACGACAGCATAACCCACCCTCCTTTGCCCCTCTATGACAATGCTGCCATGACATCAGTGCACCACTCATAATTTGCATTTGGGAGCAGCTGATCCTTTAAGTCCTGGCAGCTGGAGTATTGGGCATCTATGATTTCTAAACAGTTGTGTTTTTGTTCCTCTGTTTCTGGCAAGAGGGTGGCTGGGATAAGGGTGGGGCAAGATAGGGTGACTTTGGGGTTCTCTAGCAGCTTAGCCTGATACTGAGCAATCTGAGCCTGGGTGAGCCAGAGCCCACCCTTGATGTATAGCAGGGCTCGGACCATATGGGGGAGTATAGATTTGCATAACCCTTTCCAATGTTAGCTTCTTGGCTTTTTTAAGTACTAGGGCAATAGCTGCGATCGCCTGT
The DNA here is from genome assembly GCF_965140285.1 of Lepidochelys kempii. Classification (NCBI taxonomy): domain Eukaryota; kingdom Metazoa; phylum Chordata; order Testudines; family Cheloniidae; genus Lepidochelys; species Lepidochelys kempii. The sequence goes on from NC_136388.1 coordinate 32,674,467, forward strand.
AAACATGCTGGCCAACCCTTTGCAACCTGATCCAGTTGCTTAGAAAAATAAGCCACGGGACGTTTCCAGGTCCCTGACAACTGGGTTAGCACTCCCAGGGCCACCCCTTTTTGTTTATGCATATCCAGTTGAAATGGCTTAGAGAGATCTGGCAGACCCAGGGCTGGAGCTTCCATCAGCTTTTTTTTTTTAGGATTTTAAATGCCCTGTCGGCTTCTGGGGACCAGTGAAAGGGGTCATGATCCGTTCCCTTGACACAGTCCTATAACAGTTTAGCCCATAGTCCAAACTCTGGGATTCAGATCCTGCAAAAGCCTGCCATACCCAGAAAAGCCCTGAGACGTTTACGAGTGCTTGGGGTAGGGACTTGACAGATAGCTTTCTTTTTTTTGCTTGAAAGCTGACGCTCCCCTTGCCTTAGCTGTAACCTGATTCCGCTCTACCTCAGACAGCAGGGTTCTCTGGAGGATATTACAGTCATCCCAATTCGGCTTGTGACTACTGAGGCACCCCTTAAAGACTGAAATAAACCGGCTTGGGTTCGGGGAGAATTCCCCAGCCTGTGTTTTAAAAGCTGCTAAGTCTATTGGATTGAATGGCACATGGGTGTAAACTTGCATGGTGGTGACCTGGCGTCCGTCTGCCCCTGGGCGAGCCACAACAGTCTCGATAATCAAAGGATAGAGTCCCGCTGAGGGGGCAATCTCTGGAACGTGAGGCATCCTACCCTTATAAGGTGGCGGTGTGGGGGCCAAAGGGGACACCGAATCTGCCATTACAACATTGTGGGGGTTCTGGGGGCTAACATTAGCTACTACCGGTCCTGTTGGAGTCAAATTACAGCTTTGTAGAATGTCTGTTCTATTTTTTAAAGCTATAAACGCTTGTGCATACAGATGTTTATTCCATTTACCTGTTTGCTGACAAAACAGAACTAATTGGAGGATTGTATTATAATTGACTGACTTTCCCGGTGGCCACCGTTCCTGGTCTTCTAGCCGATATTGAGGCCAGTCTACTGTACAAAACTTTTTTAATTTGCTTTTTGTTATTGGATTCGATTCAAACACTTTCCAGTTTGCTAGAATGCATTCTAGGGGTGTGCACTGTGCCCTGCCTGTAGTACTCTGTCCCTGTCCCATATTCCCAGATGACACTGGGCGTCCCCAGGTCTTAAAAGAGAAAGTCCAGACCACTGGACTGTTCCTACCTTTTCCAAAGGACCGGTTCCTCACCGTCGCCTACAGTTGCTTCTCCACTATAGGGGCGCGTTGCACCATTGTGCCCTCCAGGGTCGAGCAAATCGTGTCTCCGAGGCCTCCCGATGAACTCACAGGTGCGCGCTGGCCATCAGTTGTCGCCGCAATCCGTCGACCACCTGGAGGAGTCCGGACAAGGCTAAATAGCGGCCTCGAAGCCCACCCAGGGACGCCAAGTACTGTTGCCGGCACAGAGTGCCCGAGGCAAGCAACAGCTGGGTTCGTTGCCCGGCGTGCGTCGCGCCAATGACCACAATGGGGTGGAGAAGCAGAGAGATTTATTTGAAGCTTCAAATAGGGCGCAGGGAGACTGAGCTGTCTCAAATTCTGCAGCAGCGCATACAGATTTTAGTATATATTTTATACTTTTGCTTATTTTATTATATAAGCTTATGCAATTAATTATTTGTTGCCCCATACAATACCATAGCCAATCAGCTAAAGCAGCCAGTTATGTTTTTCCTGAGTAGCATTGCCCGAGCCTTGCCTTATTTGAGTCTATTTGTTACTGATTTTTGCTAAACATTTTTGCTTTATTTATTTGTTTCCCAGGCCGAAACTGGCCTTGGCTGGCGAGCCATGTGCAAACCTATCTGTTTATGTGCTAGCTTCTTCATAGTTATGCAGGGTCACAAAAAGTTCAAGGAGCAAAGGGGCCTTGTTTATCTGGGCATAAAGCAAGAGGGCTTCATCGACACTTGTGGTCTTCCACCCTCCCGAGTTACCTAGTGTAGTGCCCAGTGTCACCAACAACCTAAAGCGGGGTTCCAAAGAGGATGGAGCTAGGCTGTTCTCAGTGGTGTTAGATGACAGAACAAGAAGCAATGGTCTCAAGTTGCAGTGGGGGAGATCTAGGTTGGATATTAGGAAACACTATTTCACTAGGAGGGTAGTGAAGCACTGGAATGGGTTACCTAGGGAGGCTGTAGAATCTCCAATCTTAGAGGTTTTTAAGGCCCGGCTTGACAAAGCCTTGACTGGGATGATTTAGCTGGTGTTGGTCCTGCTTTGAGCAGGGGATTGGACTAGATGACCTCCTGATGTCTCTTCCAATCCTAATATTCTATGACTGAACTTTTAAACTTCTTAACCTTGATAGAATTTTTAACTGAAGCACTTGCAAAATGACTATAAATCAACATGTTCATAAAAATATGAATGTATCACCTCCCACCGTCTGCAATGAGGGGTTTTGTGTTGAGTGAGTGACTCAGATTGCCACATTTTTATCTGCTCTGTCTTGGCTTTGGTTTTTCAGGTGTTGAGTGTTAGGTCAGCTGTAGTGCAGGTGATTATTCAACTTGCCTATCCAATCTCAATTTCTTGCTCCAACAGCAGGCCTGATCCATATTTCCCCCCTCTTCTTTTCTTCCACCACTTCTACCACTTTTTTTTATCTCAGTGGCTAGTCAAAAAATCAGTGTCTAGTAAGTTGGTCCAGTTAAGAAGATAAATTTGTGATAATGAGGCGTTTGTGATGCAGTTTTGGTTATTTAAAAACAATTTTTTGCCAAGTTCTTTGTCTCTGAACACAGAAGGAATCAAATAGCAGATAACAGCTTCTTTTGCTCATGACACCAACAAGCTTCTTTTCAGCCTGCACCCTGACCCAAAAAATCTCTTCCCCAGAATACCTGCTGCTGCTGCTTCAGGCTGTTTGCCTCACTCTTTGGTTCTCTGTGTTCTGCAGTCCTTCACACTTGGGCACACACACCCTTGCCCAAACAATACTCAGTAAAGCCCCTCCACCCGCTCAGTTCAAAATTCCTGGGCAGGGTCTCACACCTCTTTTGTTTTATCCTCAGTCATGAGAATTGAAGGGTGTATTCAGCCCCATCAATATCAGTGAAGCTTGTGATCCATGCAGTCACCAGTACCTCTCAGCATGACAGTAATACTCTGCCCTCTGCTATAGGGAGGATAGTGAAACGTGACACATTGTGAAGGAAATCTGCAAGGAGGAGAGTACTGGCTTTTAGGGGGTCATGTTGCCATTGGGCCTGGGGAACCAAGTGAGTTGTCCAAGGCTCCTCTACAGGATGGCCAAAGAGCTGTAGTCTTATGGAACATAATCTTCTATCCTGTGAAGAGCAAAGCCTGCCATTCCCAAGAGAATGATTTGGAGGAAACTGTCACTGGAAATTTGGGTAGTTTCCTAGATTCTCTGTGGTTTTTCCCATATTAGGACAGCATGTGGCCCTGCATGTGTGTGTATAAAACATATAATCACAGCAGTTTAGGAAATCCAAGCAGACTAAGATCCCAGGGGGATGCTTTTGGAAATAACTGTTTTCCAACTTCAAATGTTTTTATTACTAAATCTGACTAATATTGATAATAGGGGTGGGCAAACTACGGGAGCAGGGTCTTGGGCTTGCCCCACTTCACACATGCAATGGCTCCACACAGCTCCCGGAAGCAGCAGCATGTCCCCCCTCCAGCTCCTAAGTGTAGAGGCAGCCAGGGGCCTCGGCACGCTGCCCCTGCAGCTCCTGTCGGCCGTGAATCAAGGCCGATCGGAGCTGTGGGGGCGGTGCATGTAGACGGGGCAGCGCCCAGAGCCACCTGGCCGTGCCTCCGTGTAAGAGCCAAAGGAGGGACATGCTGCTGCTTCTGGGAGCTGCTTGAGGTAAGCACCGTCCGGAGCCTGTGCCCCTGACCCCCTCCACTGTCCCAATTCCCTACCCCACCCCTGAACCCCCTCCTGCCCTCCGAACCCCTCAGTCCTGCCCTCCGAACCCCTCAGTCCTACCCTCCTGTACCCAAGAACCAGCCCTGCCAGCTGCAGCCCTCACACCCACACCCCAACCCCCTGCCCCAGCCCAGAGCCCACTCCTGCACCCTGAACTCCTCATTTTTGACCCCACCCCAGAGCCCACACCCCCAGCCAGCCCTCACCCCCTCCCCACCCCCAATTTCTTGAGCATTCATGGCCTGCCATACAATTTCCATACCCAGATGTGGCCCTCGGGCCAAAAAGTTTGCCCACCCCTGATCTATAGTGTCTGCTACTATGGCAGCTTGATGTTTTTAATTACCAAAAAAAAAAAAATCACAAAATCAAATCATGTTAATCAGATGTTAATCAAAATAAATGTATCTTTCATCATGCCATGAAGATTCACAGACTTGGGCTCTAGCATAGAGTCAAAGGGAACAGATCATAAGTCCTTAAAAAAATAATCATAGTCCTTGACCCAGCCTTGGAGAGTTCAAACTAATGTTCAAATCAAATTGTAAGCAATTTCCAGCTAGTCTTAACTGTTAGAACTGGTTATAGGATATCTCTGATAACTGTGTTCAAGAATTCAGGGCTACAAAGATAATATAAGCTTAGTGGATTGCACTGGAAACCAGTGAAAAAACATGACCACAAGTGGTGGTTTTGGGGAGTTGGGTTCCAAATTACAAAATACAAGGCAACTAAGTCTTATCCACATTAAGGATCAAAACCGATTTGATGCAGTTTTAGCCCCACTGTAAAAGGAGCCTAATGTGTTGTGTTTTATGCAACCACGCTTATTCTGTAATCCTTAGCTGTCTACACTACAAATGCTTGCCGATATAGCTATACCAGAAGAGTGCAGTAAGGGAGACCCAGCATAAGCCAACAGGATTTCTTTTGTGGGCATTGCTTAGCCACCTTACCCCGTACTACATTAGCTAAGCTGACAGAAGCACTCTTCATCAACATAGCTATACTAGCAGTGTAGATGCAGCTATGTCAGCTAGGCAGTGTGACTTTTTTTTTTAACATGTTCCTAGGCAGCGTAGTTATGCCAGCATAACTTTGTAGTGTACACACTGAGGACCTGTAAGATTTCACAAACTAATCTGGCTTAGGTCTGGTCAGCATTTTGATAAGTGACCTCGAAGGAAGTTATAAGTATTGTTTCAGTCAGGACACCAAAATGGTAAGTTTTTTAGAAATACTTAAGCCTAGACTACACTAGAAAAGGCTTGCTGGTATAGCTCTACTGACAAAAGCCCTCGTGTAAACAGTTATACTGACAAAAACATGCTTTTGCCAGTATACTTATTTTGTTTGAGTGGTATATTGAAAACTGCATTGGAATTGTAGGCTGTCACTGTAATTTGTAAAGAATTTCCTGGTCCAGCTTGAAGGCTGTGGGGATCTGCAGGAAAGCATGTGATCAGAGTCTTTTCTGCAGCCAGTTAGCTTAGAGTAAGGTGGGGTGAGCTTTAGGGAGCAGCCTGCTTTGTTTCTGTTTTTGGGATTCTTGTAGTGGTGTTCTGAATTCTAGAGATAGTGTTTCTCTTGCTGGAAGGTTTCAATGCATTTGTTTATCTGACTTCTCTGTATGTATGCTGTGAACATAACAGGATGAGGACCCTGTATAAGCTATACTATCAAAAGCATTATTTTGCCAGTATGTCTATACTAGTGTTTTCGCCATTATAGAAATGTTATTTTTTAAAATAAAAGTCACACCCCTAATCGACATTACTAACAAAAGTTTTAAGTATAGACCTGGCCTGATTCAGTAATTGACACTCTTCCCTCTGGTTACAGATGTGGCATTAAGGGGTACTATGCTAATGAAGGTGCTTTCATTCAGAGGAGACTTGAGAGGTTCTGATGACTACTTGTGTTGATTAAATATCCCATTGCATTTTATTAAGTGTCCTTGCCAGCTTCCAATTCCATGCATTTCCAGTTGGTTACAGTATTCTTTACGTTTGACCCTAAACTGCTGCTGTTGTGTATTGTTTGGAACAGCTAGGATGTTCCACTCAAAAGGTGACTGCAATACAACAGTTGAAGTGATCTCTGAGAGTGGGGTTGGGGCTCAGTGATTTTGTAAAACACTTTGATCCTCATAAATGGTGCTGTTAAACTGCAGAGTATTAACATAGTTGATTGAACAACATGAATGTACTAACTGGGGGGGAAAGTGACTTTGTATAATTTTTATCTTGACCCTATGAGTTCAAGAGAATTGCCAAACAGTGACTGATGAGGTACAAATTATGCCCTACATCACAGACAGTTGCCCCATTCATGCTTACAGGGATGGCATAAGGGGGATCCACCTCGGTATCCCAGAAGTATTAGAATGTCTTTTGAATATCAAGATTCAATAATAATCTCAGCCTGTTGCTTTTCAAATGGCATACAAAAGAAGACGACCATAGCCTTAACATAAATTTACGGATAGAACTAAACAGATACAATGCCAACTGTTTCTTTTTATTTCTATTTTATTTACTTTTCTAATGGATAGCTGAATAAAAGACAATTTTATGCCTTAATATTACTAAGGTTTAAGTCATGTTAATGGTGAATGCATTTTGCATTAGGATTCTGCTTCCAGAATGATGGAACTATCTCTTCTACCCCTTCACCTTTTTCACTACATTATGCATTAATAAACAAGTGTAAGTCACATCAGTATAATTACTTGTTTGTTTTACCTGTGACATAATTTAAAAATCACTGGTTTTTCCCTCTTCTAATTAGGTATCACAGTTCACTCACAATGTCTAAATCCTTTTTCCACCTTTGGAATAGTCAGTATTATTATGCATCACAATTAAAAGATGTGATCAGATGGGTTTAACAGTAAGACATCCAAACATTCGAACAAGCCTGGAGCTCAGATATAACTATTCATAGTAATTCTTAGGCTAAAAAGAAGTTTAGGTCACCAAAAATAGTCACCCATTCATCCAGACCGCCTTAGTAGCTTTGGACAAATTTTCTAAATTCCTCTCCCTTAGCTACATTTTTTAATAATCAGGAATTTATCTCTAGGAGATATCAGAGTGACTACTTGTTGTGGGTAGTAGCTGAGATTACTCAGTTTGGAGAGCTGTTCTTAACTCCTGATTTGAAATCATACCAAGAGGTATGTAATAATGAAAATATAAAAATCTTATATTTTCAATATTAAGTCAAAATTTTATTTTGAAATCTGGGCATATGAGGGAGCGCTAGCTAAATCTTTAACCACATTTGAGGATTTGACCCAGGAGCAAGCAGGAACACCAGGTTTAATTTCTAAGGCATATATAATTTTGAATGAAAAAGATGTTAAGAAAACAACAACCTAGCTGAAAAGACTGGAGACGAATTTGAACAAATAAATTGATCCAAATGAATGGATCTTTATCTGGGGAAAGGAGATATACATCATCAATTTGTGCAGCTCATAATGAACATTTGTATAAATTACTGAAAAGATGGCATTTGGCTCCAGTTAAGATCCATCATATTTTTGCTACTAGGAAGGTATTGTTGGAGGGACCATATAGGGAAAGGGGAACATATTTGCAGCCACAGTCGTTGTACCCAGAAATTAAATGGTTTTGGGAGAACATAATTAGAGATTAATCTTATGACAAAATGCCAGCTTCCTAGAGATCCCCTGACCTGCTTACCTAATGCCCAGTATAGGATTTACATTTTAAACAGAATGACAAATTTTTTTTTATTTAGCAGCTAGATTTGTATTGCACATTATTGGAAATGTGACCGCCTCCTCCTGTGAAATTGTGATATAGTAAAATATGGACTATCTTTGTAGTGGAGAAGCTTTCACACCAAGTACGTACACAAAATGGTGCGAGAAAGAGGATAGATATTTAGAAATTTAGTCACCCTTTCTATCAGAGGAGGAGGGCTTCCCAGCCAGCAAGCCAGAATCTTTTAGCCAGATCTGTACTTATTCAGGGACAGGTTAGTATTCAATGATGATGTAGTATGTTAACATTTTATTGTAACTTTGTTTGGTTGGTTTGTTTGTTTGTTTAATCTACTGATTTTTGGGTACCCTGTTTGTGCTATCATGGGATAGTTAAGTAATAGCTATTCCAGGGTATATCCCCTGTAGACAAGCAAAGTTATAAGAAACTGAAAATCGGGTCTTAATGGGAAGTGTCAGGTAGCATTAATAATAGGCAGTGCTACCATCCCTTTCTTTAATGGTCAATGTGTGTATAGATACAGTGAATACATAAACTCTTTACACCACACCATTATCAGGATGACTTTGGAATGGCTGCATTACTTACACATAGCAAACCCATGAATGAATTATTCAGGTCATCCCAAAAAAGTATTGATAAAAATCTTTATACCCCATGCCACAATCATGTATTTTGTGTAAATCATGCTATAGCCTCGTTACTTCACAAATGTTATGGTTTTGTTGAAACTCCTTAAGTTCCTCCACTTTTAAAGACAGGTCTCTTAATTACTGAAAGCCCAACTTATACAGAGGCACCATAAAAGCAGAAAAAATAACTTAAAATAGCTTTCTGTATCTGAAAATTTCATTTTGAAAGACTTATCTGGGCACTTTCCAAAACTGTGGATCCCACTGGAAAGGGGGAACATCCTCTTTCCATTAGTAGGTTTGAAACCCCTATTGCTAGGTGTCAGAGTTGTTACACTAGTTTGGGGATTTTACTTTGCCATGTGAAAAGATCCCACTTTTATAAAGTTGGTTGGGGAGACAGCGCCCCTTCCCCAACTGGCTCTTTCTACTCTCCATTTTCCTGTGGCTGTTCATGATTCTTACCGGTCACTTTATCAGCTTGCTCTGGTCTATTTTTAATGGAGAAACAGACTATAGGGGAAAGCTAGCTGACTTCTCAGAGGTGTAACGTTACAACTGTACATTACAAAAATTGATTTGTATAAACTAGCAGAGCACGTAACACTAAAAATAAGGTGCATCAGTCTATTGACATTTCTTCATATTACACAGTCATTTCACTCAGGTCATTTGAGCCAGATTTGCTTATCTCCATTCAGATTTTTTTATTACATGAATAACTGATGTGACAATACTTTCAGAGGCAGCAGACCTGAATATTAATATATTAAATGTATTTAACTGCTTTGTTTGCTAGTGGTCTCTTCTGCAGGACTATGAGAAGATTTCTGCTCAGGAAGGGGTATAACACAAATTAGGTAGTTTTCTATTTTACTATTTTCTGGTGAATCAGGAAAGGAATTCATAATTATATCCTTTAGATATGATCTAGAATCTCCCCTAAGCTCTAAACAGTTCTTTTAAAATTGATTCCTTTCTTCGATTATATACTCCCCGTCTGAAAAGTAAAATTCGACTAGCCCCTACTGCTCCAACTGTACTGTCTGACTCTATACTACCCCACTATATGTGTGTATTGTGTGTGTGTACACACAGTAAACAAACAGTACAGCATGTGTCTATCTGTGCCAACAGACCTAGACCACTGTGATGTCAGAGGTAACCCAGCCACTCAGTATACTTACTATACAGCTAATTTGCAGGCAACAATTGGTTGTAATGAGTCAGTGATAGGAAGGAGACTGCACAGATCATGGATTACTTGGTCCAAGGGCTACAGTTCTTCAAAGGTTGATTTGCCACTTATACAACTCACTTCAAACTCCAGTGCAACCCACACACCCAAACAAATCAACACAACCACCCACATAACAATCACACATCATAACCCCAAACACACACACACATTCTTCGTAACACCTACCCCTTATTCACCACCTACACAAATTGATCAAAATTCTCCAGCACAACCCTTCAGACACAAAACACAACCACCCCCACAATGCAACCAGCACACGCAATAACCCCAAACACACACAGGCCCGCACTGCAGCACCCTCCCTCCCCCCAAACAAATCAACACAAATTTACCCCCAGAACCTATTTGCTCACCCAAGTCATTAGTTTACAGTTGCTTTGAGCTGGCATCCTGAGGAGCTGCCTACTGGTGGAGTCAGGCAGCCTGGAGAGTTCCTGGGCATGAAATCTGCAACCTTCCACCCTCACCATAAACTTGAGCAGCAAAGCCACAGATCATCGCATGTTTATTTATAAATCCACAATTTTGCCATAAGCCTGTTTTAAAAACAAAAACAACTTTGCTGTGTGCCCAGAAGGGTAATACGTCCTGGTTCTAGAAGACCAAGGTGATTGTGGGTGAAACGGAGAAACTCCAGCCCTCTTCTATTTAACTTGAGGTGCTCCAACTCAAGTGCCTGTCCAAACAGCTGGGGCTCTTGAGCAAACTAAGCAGTCCTGGGATAAGAGAGAAGTTCCTTTCATGGATCAGTAACTGGTTAAAAGGGTATGAATAAGTGGTCATTTTCAGAATGGAAAGAGGTAAATAGCAGCGTCCCTGAAGACTCTGTACTGGGACCTGTGCTGTTCAACGTATTCATAAATAATCTTTAATGGGGGATAAACTGTTAAGTGGCAAAGTTTGCAGACAATACTAAATTACTCAAGATAGTTAAGTTTGAAGCGAACTCTAAAGAGTTACAAAGGGATGTCACAAAACAGTGACTGGGCAACAAAATGGCAGATGAAAGTCAATGTTGATGAATTCAAAATACTGTACATTTGAAAAAAATAACCCCTACTATACATACAAAATGATGGGGTCTAAATTAGCTGTTACCACTTAAGAAAAAGATCTTGGAGTCATAATCTAGAGTTCTCTGAAAACATCTGGTAACAGAAATAGCTAATAGAATGTTAGGAACCATTAGGATAGGGATAAATAAGACAGAAATTATCATAATGCTATTCTCTAAATCCATGGTATGCCCAGCCCTTGAATACTGTGTGCAGTTCTGGTCGCTCCATCTCAAGATACATTAGAATTAGTAAAGGTATAGAGAAGGACAGCAAAAATTATTAGGGGCATGGAACAGTTTTCACATGAGAGATTACAAAGACAGACTGTTTAGTTTAGAAAAGAAATGACTAAAACGATAGAGGTCTGTAAAATCATGAGTGGTATGGAGAAAGTGAATAGGGAAGTATTATTTACTCCTTCACATAGCACAAACCAGGGGTCACCCAATGAAGTTAATAGGCAACAGGTTTAAAACAAACATAAGGAAGTACGTCTTCATACTATGCACAGTCAACCTGTGGAACTCATTGCCAGAGGATGTTGTGTAAGGCCAAAAGTATACCTGAGTTCAAAAAAGAATTATATAAATTCATGGAGGACAGGTGCATCAGTGGCTATTAGCCATGTAACCCCATGCTTTGGGTATCCCTAAATCTCTGACTGCCACATGCTGGAACTGGATCACTTAATTAATGCTTCATTCTCTCTGAAGCATCTGACACTGCTGGAAAACAGGATACTGGGCTAGATGGACCATTGGTCTGACCCAGTATGGTCATTCGTATGTTCTCCTCCAAGATCTCCCACACTGCTGTAAGACAGCACTTTTTATGGTCTTGTAGTTTGTGGCAGTGTGCTCACCCAGAATCTGGAAGGCAGATTCCCTCTTGCACTGAGTTGTGATAACAACCTGCTTCAGAATGGCTAAGTTTACCTCTGATTAGTTTCCACTCTTGCTTTTTGCTAAAGGATTGGTATTTTATAAGCAGCCCAGTTAGCAAGTGGGTGAAATGGTTGCTCATGCCTGCTGGGCTGCAAACCTCTGTTGCTTCTTTATGTATTGCAACAAAGCGTGTTAGGTTGCAGCCACAACTTTTTGTTGGCCCACAGTCTGTGTTTGTTACGGTAAGGCTGTGGTCTGTGTGCTCTTGTTGCTGCAGTTGTTTTTCAGTTAGCCATTTCAGGACGTTTTTCATTTTCACTCTGTGCAGATCATGTCTGCAAAACCCATTTCTTGTACCAAATATATATAGGCTGAGACCCAAATTCTCAGAGGTATTTAGGTTCCTAGTTTCCATTGAAATCAGTGAAAGTTAGGAGCCTAAATACCTTTGAGGATCCAGGCCTCAGTGTCTCCCCATTCTCACCAGAGCACAGAGAACCTCATTGATTGTCCAAATTTACCCTCTTCCCTGGGCTTGGCTTCATTTATTTGTAAGTAAAACATAAACCTCTTTCTAAGCTTTTTCCCTTTGCATGGGCAGTTCTAGAAGTTATTCTCTCCCAAAGGTCACTGCCTATCAACCTTATATTAAGGTTTGTGGCAGGTATGGCTCATTAATTCAGAGACAGTTTCTCTGCAGGGTTCAAACACTTGTTGTCATGGTGGATCAGCAGATTTCTGCTATCCTGTTAGTGAGGTTTTTTATTTAATAATAAAATACATGTTTATATTCTGAATTATTGATAATTTTTGGTTGGGGGAAGGTTGCGAGGTGAGGGAGCTGATGAAGGGGTGGGAAGAGGAAAGGAAAGGGGAGAAGAGAGAGAGGGTAGTTGGAGGAAAGGAAAGATATCATTATGAGAAGATGGAACAAAGGAGATGAAAAGATGAGATATGTGGTGGGCATGCAAAACATGGGTTAAGGCAAGAAGTTAACCCAAGCACCAGTCAATGAAGAAAATTCAGTAAAGCACGTCAAGATATTACAAGCTGATGAGTTTTCAGTTGACTAAAATGGCAGATAAGACTAGGAGATGGCGGGAAAACCTGGCCCTTTTCTCTGCTTCTGGGTTGAGCTGGGTTTCCATGTAATTATTTGATGTTTAGGTACCATGATATGTGTTGAAAATACATAAATTAATTACCTAATATAATCCTTTTTATTTCTAACTTGTATAGAATCCAGCCACACTGTATAAATACATTGCTAAAATGGTCAGAAGAGTAAGACTTAAAGTTACTATTTACACTGAGATAATTAGGCTTCAAAGTTAGCTCCCACTGAAATTAATTGTGGCAGTCCAACCCCCATTTTACAGGAATTGTTTCAGATGCAGTGTAGTATTCACATTGAACAGGTTATCTTTGTGCCCAATAGGGTTGGAAACATAATCTGAGTTTAAAATGAAAGCTTAAATTCTGCGGAAGCTGACTGGGACACTAGAGAAGAGGAAGAATGGCATTCTTGCTTATTCTGAATCTAGAATTGGATGTAAAACAAAAAATGTTAAAAAGCCCTCTCTAGTTCTTAATATATTTTTCCCATATTTGTATGAGACGGAAATACAAGAAATTATTAGTTCCTAACAGAGACAAGTAAACAATTATTAGTTTCATAATTCAATATAAATGTTCTCTTAAAAGTGTCAGTTTAATCATTCTCTTGTTATAAATGTTGCAATAACATTTTGTGGTGAATATCTTCATTAAATATTAGCAGTTAAAAGAAGAGAAAAATTCAACCACAAGTTCTTGAGCTTGATGTAGGGATTTCACTGCATGAAATCCATCATCTGTTGTTCAGGAGCTCAGATTAGATGACATAATAGTCTCTTTTGGTCTTAAAATCCATTAATCTATAAAATAGACTATAGTAAATTCTAAAAAAAGGCATCTTAAGGATAGGATATTTTTCTGTAAATATTTTTTCTCTGCAATTGGTGGTCTCTCCCATGATCCTTTTCTGTTTCTAATAAAAAAAAAATTCATTTCATCTTCTGTAGGTAACAGACTTCATTTTCAGAGTAAGCCTAGCTTCCATTAACTGCAAATGGAGTTGTGGGTCCTCGGAGCCTCTGAAGTTCAGTCCCTACCTGGTTTATGTATTTATCTAGCTTCTAATTACTTTCCACTCATCCCTGCATTTTAGCACTGTTGTGGTATTCTGCCTTTCCACAATTAGTGCCCCAGCTCACTCCTTGAACCCACCACCACCTTCTGAATGATTCAGGAGCTATGATACCAAGGGTAGGATTCACAAATGTATTTAGGCACCTAACTCCCATTAAAATCATCTGGAAATCAGTGGGTGTTAAGTGCCTAAATACCTTTGTGAATCCCATCCCAGGTTACCTAGAGGGGGCACCACAGAGGCACTTATAGTTCTGGCAGCTTTTCTACAGTCTTACTATAAATTCAGAGATACAGTCATATAATTGAAGTGCGGGGAAAGGTCAGGCTGAACAAACTTTTGAACTTGACTATTCAACTGTTGAACTCTGAGGGTGGCTTCTTAAAATAATTTGTCCTATACAGTTGCTTTCCAGCTGGGAAAGAAGAGATGCTTTGCTGAGAGAATAATTTTCCTTCATTCAGTCCTATTTGTTTTGTTTCTAGTAGTTGCTATGCTTCTGTCAGGCAACTAGTCAGGCCCATCAACTTTAATCATGCCAGCTGAAAGATGGTGAAGTTTTTCCATAATTTTCTCGTCCTTGCACATAATGGACAGACATCTTCAAGATGTGTAGATATGTAAGGAACTGACCGAGCAATCATCCAGGAGAGACATTTAAAGGAACAGCAGCTTGTAAACATTGTTTTAAAGGAAATATATGTAGGACTTTAAGCTTAAAACAACCACAGGTTTTTTTTGGTTTTCTTTGTAGCTTTTTATTTGGGCGCGTGGAGGATGGCCTGCCAAACTGGGTTTCCTGCTTGTGGCAACATAAAGCATGTATTCTAGAGCTGGAATTAATGGTATTGAAGATAGAATTCTAACAGCAAATGGAGAAATGAAGATAACTCAGTAAAACTGTCTTGAATATAATGGTAATTAGAAGCATTGGACCCTTATCCTAGAAATGAGATGCTTCTAGGTGGACCCTTGTGTATCATGGATTCCCACTGAAGTCAGTGAGACTCTGCATGGGTGCAGTGGTCTGCCTGTGCACCTCTTATTGCAGGATTGAGACCATAAATTGTTAAGTCTTCAAGGCAAGGACCACAGTTGCCTCTATGCACCCACATAGAGCCCCATTCAGCGTCTGGGGTCAGCATACATGGTGTTCATTACAGGATTGGGGACTGTGTTTGTACAGGGCTTTGTACAATATAGTTCTGATCCTGTCTGTGGGCAATGGGTCCTAGCAAGTTGTAAATAAAAATAGTATTTCTAGGATATCCTTCACTGACATTAGGAATGGACCTGCTGGTCAAAGCATCAAACAAGCTATTAAGACCAGAGGATGATAGGCTCAGCTCTATAAATAAGAAAGCTGAGCAGATAATTCAAAGTTTAGAATTTGCTCAGAGCTGAGCAATTAAGTCCAAATTTTGCAAACATGTACATACAAGTAATTTTATTGAGCATAAATTTATAGGACTATTTATGTGGGTAAAATTACTGACATTGCAATGGTCTGCAGAAGTTAGAGAGCAGGATGTGAACTCAGGATATGGGACTGACTACAGTCAAAAAGATTATGATGATGGGGACGCTTCAGAAGACAAACGCATGAGAGGATGCCAAAGAAAATAATACAAATACAACCAAAGTCAGTCTGACCCTGAGCTGACCATCAACTAGACTGTGGGACTTGTAGGCAGAGACATGACCAGACTGGTTTTAGTGAAGGAACAAGCCATGGACAAGAATGAATGGTGATACTGTACTGTTCCCCATGTCTGCAAAGATGCTCTGGGATGAAAAAGGGGAAAAAAGAAGCAAGTGTTTGCAGAATCTGGCCCTGAAACAAAAAAAAATTGATTTCTTTCAGTTTCCTGTGTTACTTTTGCTTGGCTTTCAAGAAATGTTAAGGCTTCCTGCTCTGAGGCTGTAGCAAGTTTTTGATGCAGCCTGGAACCAAAAGAACATTCCAACTTTTATAATTTGCATATACAGGCTTCACTATTTAGATTTTTATACTGTAGATTGTAATGCTATGACTGTTTAAATTGAATCAAAATGAATGGTAAATTATAAAACATTCGCATGAGTAAAAACTATTTTTAAATCTTTAAAAGTAAGAAGTGTGAGCTTTAAAAAGCTGGAGAGTATGATAGTGTGCTGCTCATTCTGCAGATTATGGTATGCCAGTTCTTTGTAAAATGTTTTATTGCAGTTAAGTGTTTCATCTTTATCAATTAGAGTTACCATAGGACATCTATCTTGAGCATCTTTTTGGAATTCTAGCGAAGTATTTGAAGTGGGCTTGTTCTGAGTTTGATTGCTCATGTCTGGCACAGTCTCAAGTTTCCTCTGAATGGTAACAAAGACTGTAGAGTGTTGTTGGTACTGCTGTGAGAGGCATGCTTCCTTAGTCCAGGTAAGAGAGAGCATTTTGTTTCTGTCTGCTGTATAAGTATTTTTCAGAAAGTATTTGGTGTTTTGGAACAGCTACTGTTTTTTAAAGTAATAAAGAATTCCTAGCATATTAAATTTTAAGACATTCCTGAAAGTTGCAAGCAAGAAAACTACAGTGTGGAGGGGGGGAGGGGTAAAGAATTAGCCTAGTTTGTCATTTACATGTCTAAACAAATAGATTAAAATTTGGGAATTATTTTACCTCCTCTTTCCTTAACTCAGTTGTCAGAAGTGGTGCTGGTTAATTAAAGCATTGAATGTGGAATACTGAATCTGGCCTCATGCCATTAAAACTAGCCAAAATGCTTATACCTATTTTAAATTGATATAACGAACTTTGCCCTTTATGATTTACACTTTTGTTATTTCTTTAAAAAAATGTGCAAAAGGAGAAAATATTCTTTTTAGATCTTTAGAAATATATCTTAAAAGTAGGTTAAGATGTATGTATTTTATTACATGGTATTTCACTATCATAATTTTTATCTAGTATAATTCTCTTGAAGTATTTGTGCTTTGAAAATGTCAGCTGTATTCTAATGAAGCCAGGGTATTGTTTGCTCATAAAGGGGCCAGTGCATTCCACTGCTTTATGGTTTATTATGAGGCACAGTGTGAGAGTGTGGGTGGCACCATTTGGTGTCTGCTTGTTGGGGTAGTAACTGCCATTATGCTAGGTTTTTTTTATTTGGGTTGGCAAGAAAATAAAATAAATGACATCTTGCCTAGATCTGAACAGTGTGTGTAAAGACTTTACTATTGTATGTTCACAAGAAATGGAGTGAGTACACTTGAGATACCTGGAATAAGTGTATATACTTAAGTAGCCTGAAGTATGAGCAGTAGTACGCTGTGGTTTTGTTTCCAATACACATGTTACCAAGAACAATACTACATAACTGTTTTAATTTAGACAGGAATCTGTCTAATGCTTTAGCTTTGTCAAATAAAGTTGTAATGGGATCATAATCATGAAAATAATAATAATTAAATCCATGGAAGTAATCAACAAGATTTGATTTAAAAAAATGCACAACAGACTTTTGAGCTGGGAAACTCCTGATGAGGATTTGATTCGGAAAAAAAGAAACAGATGTCTCTCCTGTTACAATTGAGGTTGTTTCATTCAAAGTTCACAGTAGTTGATGAGGGTGAGGAGGTTATAAATCTGGCTTAACCAGATCGTGTCTAAAGAAAATTTATGGGAATTAAATTATTTTATTTGATGTTTTGCATTTTTAATTGCAGTGTAGTATCTTGGAAACTTTGATTTTCTTATTGTTGGCTTTTAAAAAATATCTGAGGTGTGTATTATCTGGGAATGAGTTAATATCTGCAAAAGTGGGTTTTTACTTCGGTTAAATCAAGTATAGGGAACTGACTTGGTAGAAATATTTTTTATTCAAATTCATTTTGTGCCCCAAATGACTAAATACTTGAGAAACTATCTAGATGTGTTAAAGCCAGCTAAAAACTTAGAGGTTATCTGAGGTTCAGTAGAAAAGCTTAAAATGAAATTCACATGTAAAAAGGCTGAGTTATTTTAGGGGTTAATTGTTCTGTTTGCTTCCTAAATAAAGTATAGTGATTGACCTAAGGGGCCTACGTGTGAGCAAGATCTACATCAATTAAAGTATTTTGTCTATGAAGAGGGAGTCAGTTAGCTCATAACTAAGAGAATGGTGGCTTTTAACTGATTTATTTAAATATTTATGGAAGTGGTGTGCTTGATACTCATTTTAAAATATATAATATAGCATCAAAATTTGTAATAGTTTGAATGGATCAAAGACTTGAGTTTGTCCTTGATGATTAAACAATGTAGTTTTTTCTCCTTGACAATTAAACAACGTAGTTTTTTCTCTTGCTGTGTTGTTCCTTTATTCCATTACCTTACATAATTTTAAGATTTATTGCTAGTAAGATGAAGAGAAAACTTAAACCCTCATCCTCCAACTGGATTCATGTGGGAGGGGTCATGAATGCAGCTCCATTGAAATATTGGGCCTTTGCATCAGACATGATCTGTAATGCTTCACATTTTTGTAATAACCTTTTGTTGCTGAAATAATGCTTATCCTTATGCTGCACACTAAACTTGTTAGTGAGATCCGGTTGCAGGATCAGGACCATATGGGTGTAAGGGTCTGTTCCCAAAGATCCAGAGAATTGGCACCAAAGACTTCAGTTCTTCAAACTTTTCTACATGGGTGGGATACTACATTGAGCCTGAAGTTATTGGGACTCTGTTCAGACTAGGGTGACCAGATAGCAAGTGTGAAAAATCAGGATCGGGGTGGGGGGGGGGGGTAATAGGTGCCTATATAAGAAAAAGCCCCAAAAATCAAGACTGTTCCTATAAATCAGGACATCTGGTCACTCTAGTTCAGGCATAGGGATCTGCCCACATAAATCAACTTGCAGGATTGGGGTTGCAGCTGTAAGCCCTTCATGGAAAGGGATTATGTATTCTTTTCATATATGACTGTACTACATCTAGCAATTTTTAGATGCTACTGTAATATAAGGGGTGGCTGTATGAACGGATGATGATGTTTGATCTTACAGGATAATTCTCCCTGGCTGGGACAGACAAACCCTCTTTTTAAAAGCAAAATATTTACCATTTTCTATTCCATCCTCCAGCATATTGTCTAGACGAATGTATATGTCAATGAAGTTAAGAGATTTTTCTGTTTTGTTTTTGTTTTTTCTTCTCCCCACATCGGTGTTTCTAATTTTCAAATACTGGGTGGTATGTTTTTGTTCCTTGAGGCTATAACTTTTTGTTTGTGTTATTTTTTTCTAATAATACAGGTACCAAATGAAGCAATATACATCATGATATCCAATTATGTAATACTTTCTATACCACCTTTAAAATGTTTTAACTTCATAGAAACCAAAGCATAAAGAAACATCACATACTCTTATTGCAAAATACCTTAAATATTTCACAACTTTTAGGCCAGTTTTAGCTCTGCCAATTAAAAGCTCTCTGTAAGGTACAGTTTTTACTCTTTACGATGATTTAATTATTAATTCAGGATAAAACATGATGACCAGACATTTCCCAAGTTGAATATTCATTCCTAGGTTTTAAATGCTGTTAAATCTAATATGTTTCTTTCCTGTTAAATGCAAGGGCTTGCTTTCTTGTTGAAATATATTCTCTGTTGTTACCCCAGTTAGGTGATGTATGCTTCCTTTCAGACATGGTTTGCTTCAAACAAGCAACAACAGATTCTATGTATTCCCAAATTGACATTGTTTCTGACTGTTATTTCAACTAAGTTTCAGAGCTGACAGAATTTAAACAGAAAAATAATTGAAAAATCTGTAGCTTTGTGTCTTTTATAAAAGAGTGTAACATTATAGCAGTCAATGCTGTATGTCAGGGTGCAATGTACAGACTAAAATATCTAAAATAAGTTTTGTGGAATGATTGACTCATAAAAATTGGCTAAATAACAATGTTCTATAACACAGCAACTTTGTAATTATTTATGAAGTTATAGGAGTAAAACTTAAATCTAAATATCATGTAAATGAAATTTCTGGTAATGTATGTAGATAAAAAGAAGCACATCTTTTCCCTCCAATGTCATGTAAAGGCATAGGTCTCAATTCATTTAATACTGCTTGTATTTTCTAAATAAGAAATTATAGCATTGGTGGTCCTCCATGATGCACAATAATAATGGTGACAGATATTGACTGAAAAAATACAATACCTCTCTGTCAGGAGAACAATAGCATTTTAATGCACTTATTCATGACAGCTCCTTATTTTGAATTTGTACCAGTGATTAACAGTACTTATCTTGTGCATTGTTTTTATATACAGTATGATTATAGACGCAGGCTTGATTACTGGACAGGTTTTTTTAATGGAAAATAGTACCTGCAAACAAAATATTTGATATAGTTTACTTTTTGAAACTATTAACAAGTCCCTTGGATTATCTCTGAAGCGCTTGCCTTAAGTTCCTAAAGCAAGAATAACCTTTTAAAAAAATTACTTGGGTGCTGGAAGTGCATAGTGCTGTACACACAAAATACAAACAATGGAAATATGTGGTGTGGGTTAGGCATACAGGAGTAATTGCTTTATTATTTGTATTGCCATACTGCCTAGGAGCCCTTGTCAGGACCCAGACCCCAGTGTGCTGGGAGCTGTAAAAGCAAAACAAAAATATGGCTCCTGCCCCAAAGAGTTTACTAGTGAATTATAAGACCTAACATATAGTTACAGAAGAGGGGAGTACAAGGAAACAATGAGACAATAATGATCAGTATGATAGGTAGTGGTATCTGCTTACCCAGCAGCCTAACCTTTGTCAAGTTTACTGAAAGCATCATGGCAAAGAAGAGTTTTAAGAAGGATAATGAAGTAGCTTTGCAGATGTTTATGGAGTGCTCCTCCCAAGAGTGCAGGGGAGAAAACAAAGCTATACTGGCTATTTTGTATTAGCACCTAGATATTATTTATGATAAGTGCTTAGAATATCTCCTTTGTTTATTTTACTGTGACCAAGGACTTTCCCACCTAGTGCAGGCAGACAAAATAGATACCAGGGGTCATAATATGCCAACGATTATTATTATTAATAGTCATGTTTATCATAACAATCTCTAGTGACCAACTGAAAGTAGGCCCCCATTGTGCTGAGTGCTGTATAAACGCAGAATAGTAGATACTCCCTGCCCTGAAGAACTTAGTGAGTGATCCATGTGTGAAAAACAGTATGTGTTGTGTCTGCGCAAAACTTGAAAGGAGGATCTGGTAGATTTAGAATATTTGAGTCTTGTCTTCACTACAAAAAAAAAAGTATGATCTCAATTCAGGTTAGCTGACTTGAGGTAAAATCCTAGTGAAGACAAGGCAGGTTGTAGTTTTCACACAAGCTAGCAAGTTTGACCTATATAAGCAGTGTTGCCTAGTGGATAGAGCAGTGGACTGGGACTCAGATCTGGGTTCTAGTCCCAGCTCTGCAATTGGTTTGGTGTGGGACAATGAGCAAGCCACTTGTGCTCTGTGCCTCAGTTTCCCCATCTATACAATGAGGATAATGATATCAAACTCCTTTCTAAAGCTTTTTTAGAGCTATGGATGAAATGCACTATAGAAGAGCTAGTTGTTATCTGAGTCTTTGATCTATCTATGCTGATCTGTTTCATCCATATGAGAGGATTACTATATGTAGGGGATAAATCTGCCACTTTGTGCTCAACTATCTTTGTCTATGCTTGCATTATTGCTGGTGCTTGTTCTGTGAAATGTGATAATTTGCATAATCTTGTTATTGTCTATGGCCCTCACACAAAGGACACTATTAATACTTAACATTTATGTAGTGTTTTTCCATGTTTAAAGGCTTTCCAGACACTGTGTAAGTTGGTTACAGAATTGTGTTGAATACTCATTACTGAAGTCTGCTGTTTTCTATTCAAAGGTGACCTGTAAAGAGACATGTCTGTCCTTTTTAGATTCTTTATTATGTACAAATAAGTCCTGAAGGGATTTTAACCCTGCCCCTTTTTTTTTAAACATTAGACATATCAAGTGTTGGCATTCCTATTTTTGCTGGAATACTGGTAACCTCCAGGCTTGGTAATTGCAACTCATAACTAGGAATAAAGCCATGTCTACTGAGAAAATTTCAACTGATATAAAATACCTCATCAAGTCTTTTTCATAACCATGATCACTGTGAACCTGTCACCCCAGTGCTCTGCTCTGCATGCTGCTCTCCAGAGAACAGACTAGTTCAAGAGCTGTGTCCTGATTTTCAAAGCCCTCCATGGGATTGGTCCTAGCTACCTAAGATATGATCTCTCTCATGCCCCTGACCTCTCACTGCAGCTCTGTTCCACTTTTGCAGAGCTAGACCTAGAGTATGGAACTCACTCATACAAGAGATAAGAATGACAGTGGGCCTTACTGCTTTCAAAACAAATTCATTTCCTTGATTTGGGGTGCACGTGCACCCATCCACACAAACAGACTCTAGAAACTATTTTCCATTTTTAAATATTTATGAAGTGATTAGTTAGTATAGTTGTCGTGGTCATTTAAGTACCTGGACTATGACATTGTAAGGGAGTGAAAGTTGAGACAGAGGATATTTTAATCACTGTTGAAAACTGTTTTTTCTTAATATTTGGTTAACAAACACCCTGAAAAACATGTAGAATTAATGGTCTTTTAGTGGAAGACTCAATTTTTACTCCTTCAGTGGAAGGTGAAAGAATAATTCAGCATGTGTGTGATATTTCTAAGGTAAAAATTCAGTAAGACCCCTTCCTCCCTGCTTTAAACAACCATTTCAGTCCATATTTATGAATCATAATGAAGCAAAAAAGTTATGCAAGAAGGGCAGGAAAAAATGCATCTTAAAGGAGGTCACTTTATTATTTGTTTTCTGGTGTAGTTCATTTACCATCAAAAGGGGATTTATGGAGAGAGTGTAGATAAAATAAAATAAGAGTCTGCATCACTGTGACAGTGAACTCTTATATATAAACCATGGCTGAATGATGTCTGTGTCAAATTTAGACCATGTAGGCTTTTTTAGCAGGGTTTGTATCTTCTGCATTTGTAAAACAAACAGGCTAAAGGTGATCTTGTGGGGTCATCCAGATTGCTTTGCAAAACAAGTGACACTAAAAATATTGACTCAGACGCATTATGATCATTGCCATATTTTGAAAAAATGCTTTTGTGCCAAGGTAGTTGGGTTAGCTATGTAGATGGACATAAGTGTAATGGACTTGGCCTTAAAACAGTAATGTTTGTTATATTATAAACCATGAAATTTTACGTTAACTATGTAATCTTATTACATTAATACTCAAAAGTCAGGAAATGAAAGCATTAACTCAGTCACCTTGTGCCTCCTCAATACTTTGTGGTAGATATTTAACCAAAAACTTTAATATATTAATATAAAAAGTACATGGGCATAGAAAATATAACACACAGTACTTGGCTGAGTTCACATTAATTGGCTGTTGGTGTGGTAAAACACAGGTCCAGTGCAAGTGGAACTGAGAAAAGCAGCACAGTTTCACAGATCTGAAAAAAACCAATAGGATGATGGAGTGCTGGGAGAAATTCAAGTACTGTAGTTGTCTGAATTGACTTCTTGGTAAAAATAAATGGTCTAAAATCTAGCAAAAATATAAATTTAAGTCAGTTTTAAAACTATGTAAATATATCGGTATAAAAAGTGGTGGATTTCTTTTGTTAAGGCCTTTGAGATCGGATGAAAACTGTAGCAACACATTATTAGAGCTGGTTGGAAATTATCTGACAAAACTTAATTTAAGCAGAAAATGCTGATTCACTGTACAAAATATTTGGTCAGATTTATTGCAAATTAAACTAAATTTTTGTTGCTAGCTAGGCAACTTTCCATTGGAAACATGCTGATGTCCCAGGGTGGACATCGCCCCAGTGGAGAGCCTTTCAGCCCTAGGATCCCCATTTGCAGTCACTAGTTTCAACCCACTCTACGGCAGGCAGCCACTGGATCTGGTGCTCCTGGGCTGGTTAGGCTTCTGACTCCATGGCAGGGGCCAACCCAGCCCTAGGATCTAGGCTGGGGCTCTTGGAACTGGATAGGCTCCCCACTCTGCATCAGAGACCAAGCCAGCCCCAAGTTCCGTCCTGGGTTCCTGCTGGAGCTGGGGCTTTCTTGGGGCTGTCTAGGCTCCTTGGATCAAGCTAGCCCTGGGGCTGGGGATTCTGAGGCTTCTAGTCTCCCAGCTCTGCTGGGCTCCCTGCTTCAAAGCAGGAAGCTTTAGTTTAAAAGCCCTGAGAGTTTCAGCTAGACTCTAGGGCAGTCTTGCCATGCCAGGGCTTCCAGGCTCCCTGCTTGGAGCCTGAAAGCCCTGGGAGCCCCAGCTCTAGCCAAGGCTTGGCTTCCAGCTCAATAGCAGTAAATGTGAAATTGCTGTTGCTACTATCAGAAGCACCATGGTTTGTTTCTAAAGTAAAAATCTTCAATTCACTGAGAATTTTCAGTAAATTCTGATCTTGTTCTGATGTGGTACAAACCCCCATTCAGAAAACTGAAACTTCTGAAAAGTTTTGGCAAGGTCTAATTACTAACACTTTTTTTGTTGTTGGTTGATACAAGTTTAAGAAATGTGATATTAAAACATTTCAGATCTGCACGAAGCAACATTTTTTAGTAAGCTGAAGAGAAGTTTGTGAAGGCTTTACACACCTCTCAATTTCATTTCTCTGTCTGTATGTAATGTGATGATTTTTGAACATCATATCGGTCAATTCTAAGTTCTCAGAGAATGTTCTAAGCATCAATGGCCAGAACCCTACAGGTCTGTGGGGAGGAAATCAGGGACACCTGGAGCCTCTGCCATATGTTGGAGCATAACCACCACTTCCTGCACCTCTGCAATTTTCTATACATCAAACAACTGTTTTATGGCACCTATTAATGTATTTCAGTGTAATAATATCCCAACTCAGCTGTGCTCACCCACCCAGTAGAGTTTAACATGTTGACACCCTGACTGACTTGTCTCCCCGACAAAAAGAATAATAGTGGAGGGGGGAAGTGGGAGTGCATGCAGCTTCTGGCATGGGGTGGAATAGTGACCCTAATATTGTGGGAGGAGGAAATGAGACATACAAAATACCTGGTATTGTGGAAATGGGAATGTACATAGAGTCCCTCCCATGGGAGGAAGAGTGAGGGACCCTGGAATGGGGGGAGAATAGGAAACACTGGCATGAAGAAATGGGGGGTATATAGCTGCAGGCAAGAGAGGAAAAGCCTTCACAGAAATGGAGCCCCTCAACCCACCTGTTAGGCTCCCAGGACCAGTGCTGATCCCCAAGATATTCCAGGAGCTTAAAAGTATGTTCTCCCAGGATTCCACCAAAGATGTGATCCTTCTGGGTTATGGTTTAACTCTCTCCGAAGATGTGTAGCATACAACATGTGCGCACACACTTTTCCCGGAGTCTAGCACATTATTGTCCTTTAATAGCACAAGAAATACACATCCATACAAAATAATAAAGTCTACATCATTTGCCTGCCTGAGTTTCCTCACCACTCCAGAACATTATTTGGGTGAGGGTCAGGATCCTCTGGAGGCACCTAAGTCCTTCTGCTGATCATGGATTGTGTGCTAAAACATGGAGTCTCCTCCTCTCAAATCACCACTCACTTGGGCTGTCTGTGCCCTTCCTTCCTTCCTTCCTGTCCCCTTCGACTTGTTTGTTTTGTCTTTTGGCAACTTTTAACTCCTCCAAAAATATCTCAGACCAGAGGAGAAAGTTTCTTCTCCCAGCAAATTCCATTAAGAGATAAGTGCTCCCCATTGTCCCTGATCGGGGGAAGATATTGACACAGCACTGCTAACCTATGATGGATACATATACAGCGGGGTATTGGTGATACAGCAGTTTTCATAGGACATTCAGCATCTTTATTCAAAAACAAATTCTGGATGATTATGTTGGCATCAGTAATCCCCTGCCATCAGGAAGGAATATGGTTCATGGCTGTCTACAATAAAGTTTTCATATTTCCATGTGTACATTCATCCATCACACAGAAAGTTCCTGCATTTTATGGTAGGCCAGGAACTCTTCCAGTTTTGAGTCCTCCCCTTTGGGTTAGCTATGGTTCCCAAAGTATTTATGAAAGATTTCTCTGTGGTAGCAGCCCAGATGATACGCCAGGGCTGTATGATATTTTATACTGGGACAATTGGCTCCTGCTAGGCCAATCTTGTCAGGAGGTCAGGTTGGCAACAGGGTTTCTCCTACAACTTTTATTATCCTGATGTATTTGCATAAATGAAGAAAAGTCCATTTTGTTACTCACAAGGACAATAAACTTTATAGGGGCGATATTGGACTTACAATGAACAACCTGATTTCATCTGTTCTCTGCAGATCACGAACCATAGTGTACAGGTACCTTTCACTGTCAGGCCACATGGCTGTGTGCAGGTACTTGACACTGTTTGCCAGACTCCATTTGCAGTGCCTGCAAGCTTGGTTCCACTTGATCTACTGACCGAACAAGGACCATATCAACTCCAAAATGGCTGTTCCTACCAGAGTTATCACCCCCCTCAATGGTGGTTGAATCTGGAAAAGGTCATGGTGGGCATTCCTTTCAGCCCTCCCAATCCTCTGGCCACCATCATGGTGGACGCTTCCCTCTTGAGGTGGGGTGCTTAACTGGACAACCGCACTGCTCAGGATAGGCAGTGCTCACTGCCTAGGCCCCACGAGACACCAGACTACACATAAACATATTGGAACTGAGAGTAGTCCACCTTGTGTGCAAGGCCTTCCTTCTGCTCATACACTCATTCCATATACAGTGAATGTCAGACAATATTACCACTGTGGTCTGTATAAACAAACAGGGAGGAGTGAGATCTCATCTGCTCTTCCTGGAAGTCACCAGACTTTGGAATTGTTGTGTCAGGAACTATATCACAATACAGGCCATGTACCTTCCAAGT
Organism: Lepidochelys kempii; assembly: GCF_965140285.1. NCBI lineage: Eukaryota > Metazoa > Chordata > Testudines > Cheloniidae > Lepidochelys > Lepidochelys kempii. Next base: position 32,701,168 of record NC_136388.1, read on the forward strand.
ATTCACAACTTGTTTGCAGGCAAGGCCTTCTTGACAGGCCAGGAGTGGGCAGTTCACACAGTCCTAAGAGAAATACTTATACAATAGGGTACTCCATTATGGGACCTATTCACATCCCAAACAAACAAAAAGCTCCCCCTATATTGTTCCAGAGGAGCCATGGGTTATGACTCTTCTCCCAAGGTGATGTTGTTCCACTGTCCTAGACAAACAACTTCAGATACGTCTTTCCTCCCATTTCCCTAATTCCATAGGTCACAGGGAAGAAACATAAAGCCAACATTCTCTTGGCACCATATTGGCCCAGACAGTTCTGGATCATGGAATGTCTAACAATGTCTGCCCACCACCCAGTCAGGATCTACCCATTCTTGGGTCTCCTAACCCAGGAGGGGGGGATGGGCGGGGGAGGAATCAAGCATCCCAACCTGGGCTCACTCCATCTCATGGCCAGGTGATTGGATGGCTGTTGGAAATAGAACGCACATGCTCAGCCCCCGTTCAGGCGATCCTTAACCAAAGGATTCTACTATAACCTGCTATTTGGCCTAATGGAGACACTTTTTGGCCTGGGCACAACTCCACCAACATTCATCAGACACCTTGAGCATCCCAGTTTTTCTAGACTGTCTCTATTATTTCATTGCAAGTACACCTAGCATCAGTTCATGCCTTCCTCCCTCCAGTGGAGGGATATTCTGTCTTTACTTGCCTATATTTTTCCTGAAACCCCATGCTTCCGCTGAAGACAAGAGACTTCACTGTCTTGATCTCTGGCGTGCCCAACATTCTATCTGCAAAGAATCAAACCCATTAGGAAATCACCATGATTCTTTATTGCCATAGCAGGGAGATCGCTTGGGCAAGCCATATCCTCCCAGAGGATTTTTAAGTGGGTTTTGGGATTCATCTCAGAGTTCTACAAAATAGCAAAAATTCTTCTCTCCGAGAGTGTTACAGCTCACTCCCTGCAAGTACAAGCTGCCTCCACGGCATCCTTATCTGACATCCCACTACAGGACAACTACAGGGCAGCCACCTAGAGTTCTGTCCACACATTCATGACATGCTATTTTGTAGCTCATGCCTTGGCTGCTGATGCAGCAGTAAGATCAGCAGTACTGCAAGCATCTTTTCTACTGGCTTGCACTTGCCTTTAGTCTGAACACTGCTTATCAATCACCCACATGTGGAATATACTTAGGAACCATCACTCAACAAAGTGGAGGTTGCTTACTGTAACTAGAGGTTCTTCGAGATGTGTGGTCCCTATCAGTATTCCATTACCTGCCCTCCATCCCTTCTGCTTTGGATCCGGGTTGGACTTGTGGTAAAAAGGAGTGGAGAGGCGTCGTCCCGTACCCCCTTTTACTATCAGTCAGGAGCACGAGGAGAGCTACTGCACATTTGTGGGTCAACAGACACTGCTTTGAAGAATTTCCAGACTCCGTTTTGTGGCGTACATGCATACCCATTTGTAGAAGATAGATAGGGATCACACATCTCGAAGAACCTCCAGTTACAGTAAGTAATCTCCACTTGTACAGACAGATCCCTAGAATCATCACAAGGATATACAGCCCCAGGCATGAGGCAGGAGGTTCTGGAAGTTGCAGGGAGTCCCTGAAACAAAAGGGAATGGGAGGGTGGTACACAGGGAACTTGTGGGGGTGGAATGAAGGGATGCAAAGAACCCTGGTGTGTGCAATAAGCTAGACCTATGCAAGCTACAAAGTGTGTGAACAGCCCCCCCATCCCAATTCAGTAGGCATGTTATAGGCCATCAGCTCACGGAAGGCCTCAAACAGGTTTTCTCCTACCAGCATGCTATGCTAAAAGCCTGCCTGTGCAACAACTATTTTTATTTGTAGCTGGCTACATAGGAGCTACCCACACTTGTAATTTAAGTCCATGGTTTATTAGCAGTGGCACATCTCTTGAACACTACATATCCAACTCAATTTTGATGAAACTTGCCATTATCATCTTGTCCAAATACTTGGTTTTTAGGTGATAGTGTCAGTCACTGATTGAGGCTGTGATTGGGTCATAAGGATCAGGTGCTGTCGGTTGAAGACCAGCATATAGCATAATACTTTTGCAACAACTCTTAGATAAATTATTTTTTAAAATATCAACTAACAAGATGAGAATAGGTAAACAAACTTACGTCTATGCTTTGTTCTCTGAGTGGTTGCACAGGTCTATTCCACTCAGGGGTGTGTGCAAGGAAAGGACACGTTTCTAGAGACCTGCACCTGAAGCAGCATTTGAGGGAGCAGGCACTGAGACTCAGCTTAGTCCCGGTCCTTCAACAGATCACCCAGCCTCTTGGGCTGCTAGGGAGGCTGTAATGGTCCCTGACTGATGCATGGACTTAGATTCTTCTCCTCTGAAAAGGAGGACTTGGTCTTTCTCTTCATGGCTTCCCCAAAAGAGGGCCCATAAAACAGACCCGAGCCACTCCAGCATGAAGGACTCTTCCTCCTTGCCACGGTGTATGCACACCCCATTCCCCTTTGGGGCAGGGCAGGGCGGCGATAGCACCACAGTTAGTCTCCCTGGCAGCCCTTGGGGCGGCCACAGTATAGTCCAGAGGCTGAGGTTACAGCCTAATGGCCAGAGTGAATATGGTGGCCCTCAGACATAGGGCAGCACAGCCAAATGGCTAGAGTCAATATGGTGGGGAAAAGGGGGTGACAGCCTGGGTAGGGGGCCCCGGGTCCGCCTGACTCCACCGGGCCCCAATCTCACTCAGGTGAGAGATACCACTCACTCACCCTCCCTGGGTCACTTCCTACCGTAGTTCCAGAAGCTGCTGTCCGTGGGGCATCAGGGTCTCCGAGCTCTTCAGCATGGAGATCCTCCAGGGATCCTTGGGTTCCAGGCCTCCAATCCGGCTCACACGATGTCTGATTCTTGTAGGCAAGGGCTGTGGCAGCTCTTCAGCTGGAACTTCAGGCAAAGGTCCTTCCCCTCCAGCAGTTAGCCTAGAATGAGCTGGGTTGCTCCCTTTTATACTTAGGCAGCAGTTGGCACATGCCCAGCATGGCGTGAGGGGTGGGACATCCATTGCCCATAGTGTGGGGTTAACCCTTTCTTCTCCAGTGTGGGGCATGCACATCCCCTCGCACTCCTCTTTGAAGAATGACACGGAATATCACCAGAACTCCTCAGGTACTCAAGGGAGAGCTGAGCCATCAACCCTTCTCCTTGGGGAACATATTAGTACCATCCTGTTGACTCTTGTACTGTCTGTGGGATGTCTATTGAGTCTGGTACCCATGGACACTGTTCCAGCATCAGCTTTATCAGTACCAAGCATAGACACCAGACCAACTTCCCCTCTGCCCAGTGCGTGCTCGAAACCCTCCCCCTGCACTCCCCTCGCCCAATCCCCATTCCACTGCTTCCCCAAAGTCCCTATCCCATCAAGTTCTTCACCATGTCCAGGGCCTAAATTCAGCTGGACTCCATTGGAGAAGAGCTCTGGTAAATATTTTCAAACCCGTGGGAGTTCTGGTGCCTCCTGTGGGATTGGAGTCCCACCGCAGGGCTAAAGCTTCAAGGTCCTGCAGCTGAAGCCCGCAGCCCCAAATGGGTGGGGGACGGGCTCCAGAAAGTAATCTCTCAGAATTTAAGCCCTGACCATGTCCATTTCGTCTGTCTCGTTGATTGTGTGGGACTCATGCAGAACAAAGGAAAGTTGTAATTAGTTCCAAGACAGAAAAGTAAGTTCATTGAAGGCCTAATCAATTCAACTAAATTGATGGTTTTTCTTCCTCAAGATAGGTTTCAGGTGATTGTCCTGTTGAGCCCATCTCTCAAGTCTCGCCCCATCACCACGGTCCAGATACGTTTAAGTCTACTAGGCCACATGACTTCATGTGCTTAAGTGACCCTGCTTGTCATGGTAAGCCTGCACATCATTCAGGAATGGCTGAATGTAGTCTATCTACTGAAGAAACTGTCCTTGGACAAATTGATCAACGTTCTTTCTGTGCTCCCTAGAGTGGTGAATGTGGAGGCATACCATTTGCTTGCCCCCTTCCAACCAAGAGAATGTTACTGACCTCTCTCTGATAGGGTGGGGTATGCAACCATGGGATTTGCAAACCCAAGCTTTGTGGGTGGAGCAAGAAGGCAGCTCTTCATATCAGTGTTCTGGAACTTTGAACAGTTCACAACATCTGCTGTGCTTTTGATCGTCACATCAGTGGCCCAGATACTCATTGACTATACATCTGCAATGTACTGTTAGAACAAACAGAGGGAGCACAGTGCCCTAAGCTCTGTTGGAAAGTGATTAAACTCTGGCACATTTGCATTAAGGAAGACATAGCTCCATTACTGCTCATTTACCTGGCTCCTGAATCAATTGGCCAACCAGCTCAGCAGGAGTTTTTCCTTGAATTATGAATGGTCCCTAAAGAACAGTGTGTTGAGGACCATATTCAAAGCCTAGAGGATTCCGTCAGTCAACATTTGTTTGCAACAAAAGATAACAGGAATTGTTGTCAGTTTTGTTCTCAAGCAGTTCACAGTTCAGGACCAATGATTGATGCCTTTCTGCTGAGATGCGGAGTGGCACTCATGTATTTCCCCCCCATTCCGCTCATCCCTCAGGTCAGGTCAGATTGAAACAAGATTGTGCCAAGATAATGCTCAGTGAACCAGTATGGTCAAGATTGTGCTGCTTCTCAGATCTTCACAGACTCTTCAACCCCCATGACCTCTGTCTTTTCTTCCAGACCTGCTGTCCCAGCAGCAAAGAGAGATGTGGCTCCGAGATCCAAGCAGCCTGCACTTCATGGCATGGCTTTTGAGTGGGTAGATCAAGTGGGAAAAGACTGTTTCATGGCAGTTCAGGAAATACTTATTAGTAGAAAGCAATCCACTAGGAAGTGTTTCTCGATCTGGTTCACTAATCTGAGAATTTAGTGAGCAGGTGCTATGATCCAGGATATTTTAGAGTATCTGCTTCACCTTAAATCCTTGGGTCTTTTTCTGAGTTCGCTGAGAGTCCGCTTAGCTCCATTCTTGGCAATCCTTCCTCCCATTCAAGGGAAGTCATTTTTTTTCAAACCTCATGGTTGTTACATTTTTAAAAGGCATTTGTTCGCATTTTTCCTCCTGTAAAAGACACACTTTTGGACCTTAACACTGTACTAGTGGCCCTGATGGGTCCTCCCTTTGAGCATTTGGCAACCTGTTCTTTGCCTTATCTCTGTCAAAAGATATCCTTTCTCATTGCAGTTATATCACTCAAAAGAATGGGTGAGCTTCTGGCTGATGGCAGGTCCTCCATGTACCTAATTATTCAAAGATAAAGTAGGCTTGAGGTCACATCATCAGTTTTTAATTAAGTAGTGTGGGCATTTCATTTGACCCAGATAATATGCCTGTCTGTTTTTTCCCCAAAGTTGTACTCAAATGAAGATGAAGAGTACATCATACTTTGGATGCAAGGCAAGCACTGGCCTTTTGTCTGAACAGCACTAAGCCCTCTAGTTTATCTCCTCAGCTCTTTGTCTCTTTTGCTGACAGAATGAAAGGTCAGGTAATTTCAACACAAACCATTTCCAAATGGATTATTTCCTGCATTAGCCATCCACTGCAGGGACTGTTGGCTCATTCAACAGGGGCTTAAGCTACATTTTTGTGGGATATTCCCATATTACTGGACATCTGTAGGACACTGGTTCTCTGGGCATCTCTCCACTCACCATTGCACCATCACAACTTCTTCAGGATCTGATGCAAACTTTGGGAAAGCAATCCTACACTCACTATTTAAGTAGATTCTGAGTTCCACTTCCAAACAGCACTGCTTGTGAGTCACCTGAGTGGAATACATGTGCAGCCGTTCAAATTAAAAATTATTACATCTTCAAGGGATGGTTCACATGTGTATTCCATGACCTGTCCCCTCTGCCTTGGTGTCTTGAGACATGTTTCATTTCAAAGGAACTGAGAGGGGTCAGAGCAACACCACCCTTTATATAGCCTTGGGAGGAGCCAGAAGAGTTCCAGCGTGCATGCACTGCCCTATCGGGTACTGCTGCCAGAAAGATCTCTGATTCCAGCGTGCTGGGAGTGCATACACCTGACTGAAATACACATGTGAATCACATCTTGAAGAACAACAGTTACAGTGCTTGTAAGTAACTCCCCCCCCCCCCCCATTTGTGTATGTTCTGGTTAAATTTTGTTGTTGAAAGTTTTCATGGAAGAAATGTGGTTTAAATGAGGTACAGAAAGGGAGGAGGTTCTGAGCATCAGGGAGTCATGGAAGAATGAGCAAGGGCAAGTGAGTAAAGGAAACAAAATAACCATTTGGAAGGGAGATTTGGGAAATGCTTAGATAGCAGGAGCTGGGAGTAGTGGGAAATGATTATGGAGGTCTAGACAGAGGAGTGTACAGCCTTGCAGTTGAAGATAGAATGTTTGAACATGATGGCGAAGGAGACGGGGAAGCCAGTGAAGGAATATGAGGAAAAGTGACTTAACATGCAAGCAGGATGGTTTTTACAAATAGCATTTTGTATAGCCTAGAAGAAGATGAAATGAGATGGTAAGAGGTCAGAATTGAAGACATTGATCTTGACATGGGTAGGAATTTTAATTTGAAGATGAAGAGGGAAGGGAACTTTTAGTGAAGCCTTAAGGATGAAGGCTTTGGTATTAGCCTGGCTACAACTTGGCAAAGGAGGAGACAAATCATATGACACTGAGGTTGTAAGCCTGGGAAAAGGATGGTGTTGTCTGTCAGTTTATGGAAAAACCCAGAAGAGAGGGAAGATGAGAGATTCAAAAATCTGTTTTTGTTATGGTTAGTTTGAGATGATGGCTATATATCAAGGAGGTGATGTGAAGGAGCCATTCAGAGATTCAAGACGCAAACAGAAACAAAAAATTTAGAGGTAGCAAGAGAAATTTGAGATTTGTCATCTTAACGATAACTAAAACTGTGGAAATGGATGAAGTCACCTAATGCGAAAGTATAGAGGGAGAAGAAGATAGGGCATATGGACGAAGACAGAACCCTGAGGGACTCTGATGGAACAGGAAAAGGTGGAAGCAAAATGCATGATTCATGAGATAGGAAGAGAACTAGGAGAGTGCAGAATTGTAAAAATCCAGGGAGGAGAGCAAGAGGAAGATGATGGGAGTAGTCAGCTGAGGTTAAAGTGGTTGATACCTTCAAGAGGACAACTCCGGCGATGATGCCCTTAAGGCTGAGAAGGAGGAAGTTGTTAGTGACATGAGTTAGAGCAGTTTCATTGGCATGGAGAGGTGGAAGCTGGATTACAGGGTATACAGAAGAGAGTTATAGCAGAGAAAGTCAAGACAGTTGGTGGACATAGTCAAGAACCTTAGATCCAAAGGGAGATGGGCAGTAGAAAGATAAGTGGATCAAAGGGATTTTAGAATAAAGTATGTTACAGCATACTCAAAGGCTGAAGGAAAAGAATCAAGGTGGTGGAGAGAAAGGTTTAGGACTGGTTTCATTAGCCATAGGGAAAGTGGATATATAATATCAGTAGGTCACCTAGACCACTATAGAGATTCAGATGTTGTTTGGTGGGAACAGAGATTTGGCCTCTGCATGCTCTTGGGGGGCGGGGGTGGGGGTGGGGAACAGTTTTTCAAAATTCTGGTATATGCACTTTGCCTGGACACCTGTGGACACATACAGGAACTTGCCCCAATGATCTACTAAAGTCTGTATCACAATTCCGCATTAATCCTTCCTGTCAGTATACTCATGGGCTTATTAAGACAGAGGGATGGAGCAAATTGGGCACATTGGGTTTCAGTTGTTTAAATGTTTCTGTGATCTGATAGCTTGTCAATCACAGAGTATGCATTGACATGCAAACCTCCATGACAGGAGTACCAGTTTTGGACTTTCCATCACCACATTGGTGCTCAACACACAACTATTTGGTGATGGTTTGCAATGGGAACTACCCCTCTTGCATTGTGAACATAGTCCTCATCCTGGTAAGGTGACACTACAATGACAGCACTAGCCCATTGTAAGTATACAGAAAAATCATCCAGGTGTGGGTCTATTTTTGTAGGCACACCCATGAGTTTAACTTTTTGTATTAAAGTATGTGGCAGCCGGTGGGTTCCTCTTTTTTGTGGAGACAAGAGGATATTATTTCAGGAAGTATGTAAGTTAATACGTAACTTGTAAGGTAGGTAAAAATCTGGGGCCTGGTGAGTTGACAGTGTCTCGTTAAAAGGCCTTGACCTTTTGTGAGGGTATGTTTACAAAGTACAAGTAAAAGAAGAAACTCACATATTTCAAAATTTGACATAAGAAAGAGGTCACTAAAGCATTACTCATAGCTTACTGTTTAAGGGAATAATTTAGAATTCTGTTTTTTTATCACTTTTCTTTAGGTAACATTTCAGTAATTGCATTACCAGTTTCCAGCACCAATTCCCCAGCTAAGATTTTGCCAAAAACCTTGGGACCAATAAATGTGAATGTTGGACCCCAAATGGTAAGTACTCTAACTCTGGGCAACTATATGGCTGACTTTCTGTTTACTTAACATAAAAAGGTTAATAGTGAAAGTACAAACTACAACTGCAGCTTCTCCTCCAGCTATAAATGTTGTTGAATAGACATAAGTGCTTCCCCTTGTATCCACAGGTAATGAAGTAGGAACAATGTTCTTGGCACTCTACCATAACGCCACTCCCAGGAGAGATTCTGTATGGGCATACCTACATGTTCTGGAGTGAGTGGAGGCTCCTTGTGCAAAAATATACAGCTACACCTATTACATGACATTTATCCTTTTATCAAAATTATATTGAAAAAAACATTTTTCCCCTCCAGAATGTTGCTGCTGCTGTTGAATATTTTTGTGTGTTACATTCCCTCCACACAAGAGATGAGAGAGTACCTGGATTCTGTTATGTGCCTAGAGTTTCAACTTATTGTTATATCTATATAACAATATATCGCTGCTAACAATGGTCTGTTATTGTCTATACTAGCTAAGCAGTGTACGGCACTGGTTCAGAAGGATCCATTTTGAGAACTATTTTCAGCAATAGATCAATTTCTTAATGGATAGGACAGTAGTAGTCTTGCATGCATTAACTAAATATTGTAGTAAACTATTGCTTGGAATACATGATGACTTTGGCCCATATACAACATCCATCCAAGGTGTTTTACAGTAATTTGTTGTAATGGTTTCTAGTTTGCAAAACCCATAGTCTCAAGTGGTTTCTGTCCAAGTTGGACAGGAAACCACAAGCACTATAGCTAGTCCTCCCAACTTTATTTCCCAGTGTACAGCGTCTTGCATTTGGTATTAGCTAAAAGCCTTGCTTCTAGAGTAGTACTGTGCATTGTGGAATTTGCGTTTCAGAAGTTCCTGGAAATACCGGTAAAATGAACTTTGTAAGACATGCACTATAATGATGCTCTAGAATGTTTTTACCAAAAACAGTGTTGCTATGTGGATGCCATAAGTGATTGCAAAGAAAAAGAATGAGAGAGAACCACCAAGTTCATACAATCACTGCCCTGCAAACACACTCTGAGTGTGTACATATGATTGTTTTTGTTTTTTGCAAAAATGTAACCTGTGATTCACAACTATTGGCCACTGGTTCAGTTCCATCAGTGATAGCAATAGTGAAAGCTGTAACATAGAAATGGAAATTAGACATTTTTACTACCCTGTCATCTCCCTCATCTGAGCACACACATTCTCTCCAGGGTTAGACAACACAGTGGTGAAAACTCCTGACCTGCCTGAGTCCTGTCATGCTACAGCATTCTCTGTTGCTACCACAAGTGCTGAATTATTATTTCTGTTGTTGACAGTTCATACAGCCCCTGCCTCTTAAAAAACGTGTATGTGTGTGTGGGAGGGTGGAGTGGGGGGCTGGAAATTACATCAGCCTCTAAGTGTAAATTCTAATAAATGTTTGGTGTGTGTTTACTTATCAGGAGCAACCCATTTCTGCAGAGTAGAGTAAACTGAAAAATTGAGTAGTCTTAAGGGATACTGTCAAGTTAAAAACCATACTTCTGTCTGAATTATTTTATCTACTGTTAGAAAGAACACCTGAGATTACTATAGCTTGAAAGATATTGGACAGAAAATGACTGTTCATTATTTTGACAGTTTTAGACTTCACTGGGGCTATTCATGTGAATAGAGTTAAACACACACGGCCCAATCCTGCAAACTTACCTACTTCATCAATATGAGAGTTCTTTGTGTAGAGATAATTTAAATACAAATCTTTTCTATAGGCAGCTCTTTTTTGTTGTGAGTTTTTTCTCACATTAACAGGAGAGAGAAACTTTTTTTAAAAAAATAGATAGGAAAACATGGTTGCATAATGACAACATATGATAGGGGAATCCAGCGGCAGGTTTAGGAATAATTTCAAACTCTAAACTCAACTTAAATCTGGTCCTTTTTAAGAGGCATGTAGGAGGGTTTCTTTGAAATACTCCCCATCTATTTTGGCAGATGCAAACTGCCCAGTGATCCAGTTTTGGGTAGCTAAGGTCTTCTGTGAATCTAAATGTCCAGTTAACAGTCAAATGTAAGGCAACCTATGGACACACTCCTACTAAATTTTATATGACCTATTTCTTCACTGACCTCTTATTTTAGAAAAAGAGAAACTATTAGTTTATCATCAATTACACTTGATCTGTGGGGGTTTTAATTTGACACTAGGTTGGATCTTAGTTTATCTCCTCCTCTTACTGCTTTTAGGAAGAAGAGCATGCACCCAGTCATACAGAGCACACATTCATGACATCAGCAGTAAATTTAGTGGGCAGAGCCAGGACAAGCTGTTGGAGATAGAAAACTGGCTGCTGCTACTGCTTCCGCCATAATCAGGGCTTGTCTACATTTGAAACCCAAAAGGGTTTTTCCCCAAAAGTCTTTCTTTGAAGACCCACAAAGTGAATAGTGGGCATGACCGTATTATTTTGTCAACTAATTAGGCCTACTTTCTGCCACAGCAATTTTGATTCACTGGTTTCTGGTTCCACACTTTTCTTATTTACCAAGCATGATCCTTGAGTTAAATCAATAGGCCTTTTTGTTTGGACTAATTCAGTCTTTCTATTCCTCTTTCATACCTTTTCCCATAAACATTTGTTATTTTAGGTTATTGTGACATCTTATGAACCTTCATGTACTTTTTACAGTTGAGCCTTACATTTAGAGTAAATTTGTAGGCCCAGTTATCACAACACCCATGACTATGCTGTCTGAGCACATTCCAACACCTCAGCAACGTGACTAACATCTTAACGTGTAATATGTAGTTCTTTTCTCTCTTCCTCCCCTCTCGGGAAAACTGCATTTTTTAAAACTTACATTTAAAAAATTAATATATGCTATGTATTTTTTCTAGCAAAGGCCAGATTGAAGAAAATGCACCAGCTTTGAATGGAAGTTGGTGTTATTTGTGGTGGTTCTTAGCTCTTGTGGGAGTTCATAGAATTATAGGGTTAGAAGGGACTGCAAGGGTCATCTAATCTAAACCCCAACATCCCATCTTGGACAGGCCCCTAAGAAGGGTGTGCCTCTTGCATAAATGAGCTTTACTTTTGCAGTAGACAACTCTATTGTGTCCAAGGAGTGGAGTTGTTGACTACAGTTCTTGTCCCAGAGCGTTAGGCGATCTCTGAAGGTATCCAGGCCCCAGAACATTAAGCATCTTTAACGTAAGGCCCAAGACCTTGAATTTGATGTAATATTCTGTGCGGAGTGAGCATAGTAAATGGAAGCTTGTAAAATGTGCTTGTGAAAGCCTATGTTACTGTGGAGACATGCTACTGATATTGTATTAATTGCAGTTTCCTGAGGGCTGGTGGTTTCATGCCTCACTATATTGAATTGCTGTACTCCAGATGGGACATGACAAAGATGTGTATTACTGAGGCCAGGTCATTGTCCGCCAGGATGGGATGCAGTGCCCTAACCAGACATAGGTGGTAGAAAGCATTGCTTGCAGTGGCTGTTATATGAGAGCTTATGTGAGGAATCCAAGAGTGCTCTTAAACTGTGTTCTGACTTAACTAGTTGTGGACAGACGTTTGATGATACTCCGTATGAGTTTCATTTTTATCACATCATTTACAAGTGACTAAAATTATGCATAATATTCAGAATTTAACTTCTATAGAAGGAGAATTCTTTTTGCACAGTATCTCTCCATATGTATTGTTGTCCTCACCTGAGTGATCAGCAATTTCAGGGCCTTTCAGCTGGTAGTTACCGTTGGTGGAGAGAAACTTATGTTACAGAGTCAGGAATGGTGATACTTATTTATTTACACTATGTAGGTGTTCTTGTCTACACTATGCACATGAGTCTTGTTATTCTTAAAGTAAAATGCACCCAATCACTCACAGGTAACTCCATAAACCCTAACTCAGTCACCACGAGCAGCCACCAACAACAGGTGCCTTCACTGGTGTTCTCCAAGATCTTCATGTATCCTCTCAATTACCATGAAACCTCCCCTCCTGGCTGCCCTGTCACTTTTCAAACAGTAGCCAGAAGAGCAGCATCTGATTCACCATCAGCAGATTAATCCCCCTGCTCTCTGTGAATCTAGTATTACTTCAGTATTATAGAATTTTGTTTGCCTTTTTCCTAACTGTTTTGCTGTACTAAGTTGTTTCACCTGCTTGGTTTCCTGTACTGTAGAGCAAATAGGAACGTGCCCATTTTCTTCTGCCCGGATTACGTGGATTACCTTAGACTGAAATTCATAAAGTACTTGTGTTTTTAAAGTCACTCTGATTCTTACTCTCCTCCTCCACAACATAAAACTGGGTATTTGCTTGCCCCCATACCTATCAGCAAATGTTGCTCCCTTTCTGCAGGTACCTTCTTCCACATTATTGGTGTATAAAGTGGGTCTTACATGTAATATTGAAACATATAGCATCGCTAGTTGACTTCACGCAAAAATAACCTTTGCCTTTTGCTAGCCAGCTTCTTACCTTATCTATCTGCTAGGGTGACCAGACAGCAAGGCTGAAAAATCAGGACGGGGGTAGGGGGTAATAGGAGCCTATATAAGATAAAGCCCTATAAAATATTGGGACTGTCTCTATAAAATCAGGACATCTGGTCACCCTACTATCTGCTGACTCATGGTAACTCAATTTTTTGAGATAGTTCATAAAACCTGAGTTCACAGTTAAATCCCTCTAGCTTTTCGTCACAATGAAAAATTCAAGCAAGCTTGAAGAGAAGGTTATTGTCTACCTTGTTAACTCTTCTATGTTTTCATGAGACTTTTTAAAAGCAAAATTTATTGTTAAACTTTGTGATTCTGCCTCCACCCTTTTAATAAAATTACAAACCCCACCCCTATAGCTTTTGGAAAGAGATGGGTGATCATGGAGATATTTCTTCTGCAAACTGAAACATCTATTCCCTTGAGGGTGATTATCTTCCACCGTCTTCAGTAACATGCTCTGTCAAGCACAGCACCGAGCTAACTAAAATTAGCCAAAAATGCAACAGTTTACATGTAAAGATATTGATGATGATAAAGAAAAATCTATATGATGAAGCTATTTCTTTAAGCAATATTTTCTTATAAATAGAATAGACTCAGAACTTAATTTTAACTGAACATATGCTAAGAAAAGAGTAAACACATCAGTTCACATCATGGAGAAAAGCCATTAAAACATCCCTTTAGTAGCAAATGAATACTGTTGAGATAAAATCATAAATTTAGAAAATGTTTCCCTAGCTGCTGTAGTAGTAACATCTTACACAGTTAAGGATAAAAACAGAATACTAACATTTTGATGTAATTCACACCATTATGGAACTTTTAGCATTTTAGTCAGCATAGACAGTGATGAGGGCCCTATAAATATCGGCATAGCAAAGCAACATAGATCTGTTTTTGTGTCTGTCTGAAGGCAAAAGAGACTTAGGCACCTAAGTTCCACTGACTTTCAGTAAGACTTCGTCTCCTGAATGTCTAAGTCACTTCTGAAAGTAGGATTTAGGCACTTTTGCAAATTTTACCCTCAATCTATAAGAGTCAAGAAATAAAATGTTACAGAGTCTGGGTTACAAATACTTCAGGGACATCATTCATTTTATTTGTTGGTTAATGGGGTTTGTTTGTTAGTTTTGGGTGGGAGAATTCTGCAGGGATTGGTTCTTGGCCCTACACTATTTAACATTTTTTATCAATGACCTGGAAAAAAAAAAGCATCACTGATAAAATTTGCAGATTACACAAAAATTGGGGGAAATGGTAAATAATGAAGAGCACACATCAGTGATAGAGAGCCATCTGGTAAGCCAGGTGCAAACAAACAAAATGAGTTTAATACAGCCAACCAGAGTTATAGAGTCATTGAGTTAGGGCCAGAAGGTACCCCCAGATCATCTAGTCTGGTCTCCTGTATATCACAGGCCAACACTCACGCACCAAACCCAACAACTGAATTAGACCAAAGTATTACAGCCCTTAGGAGACTAACCTATTATGTGCCACAGGCAAAGCATAGGAGGGACCAAGATGCCCCGCTGCCCAAGTGCAATGTCAGGGATTTGATTAAGCGAGAGATACCCAGATGATCTGGCAAGTGACCTGCACTCACATGATTCAGAGGAGGCAAAAAACCCCCACTGTCACAGCCAATCTGACCTGGGGGGAAATTCCTTCCCAACCCCACCTATGTCAGTCAGTTAGACCTTTAGCATGTGAGAAGGAATCATCCAGCCAAGTACCTGAGAGAATGTTGAGTATCACCTGAGTTCACTGGCTTACCCGGCCCAGTGTCCTATCTCCAACTGTGGTCATTTCTGATGCTTCATAGGAAGGTGAAAGGAAAGAAAACCACCACCACCACCCACAATGCAGTAGGGTCAGAGGGAAAATTCCATCCTGGATGCTGCAGGTGATCAGCTGAAGCCCTAAAGCCTGAGATTTTAGGAACATGTAAGGAGATACATCTGGGAACAACAAATGTAAGCTATATTTACTGGATCAGGGGCTCTATCTTGGGAAGCAGTGACTCTGAAAAAGACATGAAAAGTCATGGTGGATTATCAACTAATGTGAGTTCCAAGTGCAGTGCTTTGACAAAAGGGCTAATGCAATCCTGGAATGTAGAAACAGGGGAATGTGGAATAGGAGTAGGGAAGTCACATTACCTCTTTGTCTGGCACTTGCAATTGCTACTGGAATACTGAGGCTCATTCTGGTATCCACAATTCAAGAAGGACATTGATAAATTGGGAGGAAAAGTCATGAGTGTGTTTTAAAGGATTGAAAAACATATCTTATAGATAGACTGATAGACTATAAAAGCTGAATCCGATTATCTCAATAAAAGATTAAAGGATGACTTGATTACAATCTACAAGTACCTACATGAAGAACAAATTTTGATACTGGCTCTTCAGTCTGGCAGACAAAGATATAGCAAGATCCAGTGGCTGAAAGTTGAAGCTGTATGAATTTAGACGGGAAATAAGGTAAACAGTGGGGGTGATTAACCATTGGAACAAATTACCAAGGAGTGTGGTGAATTCTCCATCACTGGCAATTTTTAAATCAAGATTACATGTTTTTCTAAAAGATATGCTGCAGTTCAAACAGGAATTAAGTCAGGAAAGTCCTATGGCCTGTATTATACATAGATGATCACAATGTTCCCTTCCCAATGCACAGTCAATCTGTGGAACTCCTTGCCAGAGGATGTGGTGAAGGCCAAGACCATAACAGGATACAAAAAAGAACTAGATAAATTCATGGAGGATAGGTCCATCAATGGCTATTAGCCAGGGTGGGAAGGAATGGTGTCTCTAGCCTCTGTTTGCCAAAAGCTGGGAATGGGCGACGGGCTGGATCACTTGATGATTACATGTTCTGTTCATTCCCTCTGGGGCACTTGGCACTAGCCACTGTTGGAAGACAGGATACTGGGCTAGATGGACCTTTAGTCTGACCCAGTATGGCCATTCTTATGTTCTTGCTTTATCTATTTAAAAAATTTCTCCTGGCCTTTGAAACTTTTTTTAAACAAAACATAAACCTTGAGTCAAATCTAACTGAGTGTCCCTTTTCAAATTAATAATAAAATATTTGTTCTGGTACATTTGTTTCAGAGATAGAAGGCAGTGTGAGCTGGTAGATGGAGAACTAGATTGAGAGTCAGGAGACCTGGGTTCTGGTTTCCCAGCATAGTCACTAGCCTGCTGTGTGACTTGAGGCCAGTTAGTTTCCCTTTCTGTGCCTCAGTTTCTCCTTTCGTAAAATGAGGATAGTGATGTTCTCCTTTCTTTCGTAAAGCATTGAGATCTATGAACTAAAAGTGTTGTATAAGAGCTAAGTATTATTACTGTTTGTTTTCTCCTTTTTATTGGCCAAAAACTGTGATTCCAATTGAAAGAACTGGTTTTGAAGACTGACTTAGGGTTACAAGCCAGAGAGAGAGAGAGAGAAGCAGGAGCTATAGCATTCCTCATGGGCTTTAAAGGCCAAATCCTTACTCAGTTAACTCACCTCACCTGAAATAAGCAGGACAATTCACAGGAAGAAGGTGAATAGGATTTGGCTCCAGATCTGTACTACTGGTGGTCTCTATCAGTTCCCTGTTTAACCTTATCAATTAATTTATTTATAACAATTTGCAAACAGTTATCTCTCAATAGGACATTACTGGGAATTGTTACTGGGTTCTAAGAGATTCCCACCTAAACTTTTTGGCTTCTGGAAACTGATTCAGCAGTGAAGCGCTTGCTTAACTTTAGGCATTGAATAGTCTCACTGTCTGTGTAGGTACCTTCTAAATGACTGAATGACATTACTATTATACTTAAAGCTACACATATCCTTAAGTGTTTTGCTGAACTGGGGCCAACGTATACTTGAAATTCAGTTTCTTCTGTAGGTGTCCAGTGTCCCCTGTTTAAGAATTCTACAGTCCTAAGGAGTTGAGGAGAGACTCAATTAGTTGATGATGGGTGTTTCTTTTTTCTGGATTAAAGTCTACATGTAAAATCCACAGAACTAATCTAAATTCACTCTTGGATCTCAAAATTGGGGGTGGGGGTGGAATAACCACACAAACATGTACCCTAAATACAGTTTTGATTGTACTGTGGTCCACAACTTTTGTTGTTTCTTGTTTGTATTGCAATGAAAACAAAAAGTGTTACTTCAGTAAGAAGAGCAAATTATCATTCTAGCCATTGGAACTATGCATCTTTTAGTAAGATATCTTCAAATCTGGATTCTGGATTCCACTTCCCAGGTCTGTAAGAGCTGTACACTGTACAGGTATTTCTTATTTTTTTTTATAGCCAGGTATCATAGTGACACAACAGGTGATGTGTCCAGCAGCACGTATCAGCACAGAAACAAAGGACCAACATGCCTATCCTTCAGGTCAGAGGTTAGGTACCACAGTGCAGTTGCTGTAGGTGAACAGAAGATGGGACATAAAATGCCAAAGAGGAAGTGGTAGGCAAATATATCCCATTCTTCTCCAGCCTAGACAAGAAAGTCTTTTTTTAAAGAACCAGGGGAGCAAAGAGTTGATTCAGAAAAAAAACCTGCTGTCAAAGGGGCTAAAGTATTAAATCTGCGGCTTAAAATATTTTTAAAGTACTATTGCAGCTAGATGTTTAGTAATTGGTGGCCACTTAGTCACAGATTTGTTCACAATATTTAAATTCAGGATAAATGATGGTTCATTGAAGCTCCAAAGCTCCATCCACAACCCGTGACACTAAAATAAAATGTCATTCATATTAGTGTGAAGATCTTTACAATATCCTCACCCCTCTTCTTTTGTGTGGTTTTTGATCAGGAGTAAAATATTAAAGATGGTATTTAAATCACTACCATTGGTCTTCAGAGTTAACACATCATTGCGATTAATGGGACCAGTCTACACTTCTCACAGAGCTATTGTTTCATCTTGTCTTCATACTCAGGCAAGACTCACAATATTAATTTATATCGGCTTTATATTTTGAACTTTGCGGCCATAATGGCTAGCAACAAATTTTTTTAGAAATGTTAGATTCTGGAGCAAAAGGTGGAAACCAGCACAGAAGGTGCAAACTAGATCAGCCACCACAAAGTGGCCCTGTTAAATCTTCTGGGCTCCGGTAAACCTGCTGAGGCAATATAGTCTGATGTGGCAGTTGTCAGATCCACTTTGGAGCCTCGCCAGGAGGACTTAGGTAAACCTAAGAAGGACAGGAAAGTAGAAGTTGGCTCTGACCTCGTGTAGGAGCTACCCATCTCTACTGTGACTTCTTGCTCTCCCTCTCTGCCCTTCCTACTCAGTTCTGGGGGTAGTGCTCCTTCATTGTGTGGAACATGCACAGGTACCCACTGCTCACAACACTCAGCTGGCTACAAACTTTTATTGAGGAGTGCTTCTCCTGGAACTGAAGAGTGATATGGTGAGGATCCTTTGGAGAACCAAGCAGTCATAAAAGTAGGGAGTTGGATGACTCTTCACATACAGCATCTATCCAAAGCACCCCTGATCTAGCACCCACAGCAGTAGCATCCTGTGTACCTCCAATATCATTCTACCCACAGTGACATCTACTTGGCTGCTGCTTACTGTACCCCAATCCCTCAGTCCTCTGCAGCCAGAGAAGATCATGGAACATGATTGCAAAGGATTGGAATTTTTGAGAGAAGAAAGAGCAGCTGCTTTTGGGTTGTGGGAGGAGAAAGATTTAATAAGTTTGGTAGCCAGGAACTTCTTTAGTTATAATATCTGCTGTGCTACTGGCTTGTTTTATGGCTTTGAAGAAGTGACTTCACTCTCAGTTCCCATTTGTAAAATGAAGATAATACATACACCATCCCTTGGAAGTAACTGGATGAGGATTAGTTAGTTTGTCTTGAAGAGATTGTTAGCCAATATACATATGTAAGGCATAGTAAAACCAAATTTAATAGGCATGAGATGCATGCTTTTAATATAATATACATTATATATATGGCTGTTGGGAAGTTATGTTATCTGAATGTATTACACTCTTCCCACGATTCTGTTCACCCATGGCAAGGATCCCACAACATTGCAAAGCTGAAGTCCGCTTTGGCATTAAAAAATAGGAAACTCGTCAAAACAAAGCTACATGAATATTATGTACCAATTTCATAACTCCTCAACACTTGGCATTTAGTATTCAAAACAAGTTATGGGAAAGTAAAGGGATGTACCAAGGTCAAAGCTGGCACAAACCATCAGGGATGAGTGATATAAGTTACACTGACAGAAGCACTGGTGTGGTCAGCGGGAGAGATTCGCTCGCCGACATAGCTACTGCTGCACGTGGAGATGGTTTTATTATGTCAATGGGAGAGCTCTCTCCTACCAGCATAGAGCAGCTACACAAATGATCTTACAGCTGCATCGATTCAGCTGTGCCACTGCAAGCTCACTAAACTTTGTCAGGGGTGGCCAACCTGAGCCTGAGAAGGAGCCAGAATTTACCAATGTACATTGCCAAAGAGCCACAGTAATATGTCAGCTTCCCCCCCACCCCCCCGTACTCCCAGCGCCTCCCAGCAACCAAGGAATCATCATGGTAGTCTTTGCAAGCAACTGAAGGATTTTGGGGGGCAGTGAGCCAGACAACCACATCTGTCTGCACTTCACTCCTTGTCCCCAACCAGCCCCAAACTGGTTCGTATCCTGCCATTGCCACCAGTTGTCACGGAGTCCTCGGGCGATGCTCGGGACCTGCTCCCTACAAAGTCAATCAGGACTCTGGGGGAGTCTCGTCTCTCTCTCAGCAGACTGTCTCCAGGCAAAAAGCTCACACAGCTTCCACCTTCCTGGGTCTGACCTCGGAACATTCAGCCTCCTCTGCCCTTCCGTGCGCTTCCCACAGCGAGTCTGCACAGGCGGAGTTCTGGGGAAGCCAGAGGGTCCTGCACCCCAATTTCACAGTCAGATGTGACTCTCAAGCAGCCAGTAAAAAAGAGTTTTATTAGATGACATGAACATAGTCTAAAACAGAGCTTGTAGGTACAGAGAACAGGACCCCTCGACCAGCATCCGCACAGATCAGCACCTCCTCCTCCCTCCCCGCACCTCCCTATCAGCTGTTTCATGGCGTGCAGGAGGCTCAGGGGAGGAGCGAGGGCACAGCAGGATCAGGGGAGGGGGCAGGAAGGGGTGGAGTAGGGGCAGGGCCTGTGGCAGAGCCAGGGGTTAAGCAGCGAGCTTAACACTGGAAAGTTGATGCCTGTAGCTCCAGCCCCGGAGTCGGTGCCTATACAAGGAGCCGCATATTAACTTCTGAAGAGCCGCATGTGGCTCTGGAGCCACAGGTTGGCCACCCCTGCTTTAAGTGATGTGTAAAGAGTTGTGTAGCTTATAAAATCATACTATAAATACAATTAGTTGAAATGTGTATCTTTGAAGCATACCTCCTGTGTAAGGTGAACATTCTGTGAGATAAGAATTGCTTCCCAGAAGGAGGGTATGTTTGTCTCTTTTTCGTATTGTTCTCTTTTGTTTTTAGACAATAAATTTGGCTAAATTCAGTCTCTTGAACATTTTTAATACTGAACCGTGAATGTAGTCAAACAAATGGCTACCCTTTTAGTCAGTAATATATAATATATGTGTTCATTATTTTACCGAGTATCAGAGGGGTAGCCGTGTTAGTCTGTATCCACAAAAACAGGGAGGAGACTAACAGATTTATTCAGTCATAAGCTTTTGTGGGTAAAAAATCCACTTTTTCAGATGCATGGAGTCTTTAAGGTGCCCCTGTACTCCTAATTATTTTACCGATTTCTATTGTAATTCACCTGAACGTATGGGACTTATTGACACTGAACAGTCATAATCTAGGTCTTCACTAGGAAAAAGGAGTCTTTTTAACCCATGTTAAAATCCTAGTGAAGGTAAGGGTATGGCTACACTGGAAACTTCAAAGCGTTGTTGTGGGAGCGCTCCCGCGGCAGCGCTTTGAAGTGCGAGTGTGATCACGTGCGAGTGCTGGGAGAGAGCTCTCCCAGAGCTCCTGGTAATCCACCTCCACGAGGGGATTAGCTCCGAGTGCTGGGAGCGTGGCTCCCAGCTCTCGGAGCCTGTTTACACTAGCTCTTTAAAGTGCTCTGACTTGCTGCGCGCTCAGGGCGGTGATTTTTCACACCCCTGAGCCAGCAAGTTAGAGCACTAGAAAATGTAAGTGTAGCCAAGCCCTAAGAGAGTTGTAGTTTTAACAAATTTTAGCTGGTTGAGGTAAACACTAGTGGTTTAGCTTGACCTGCTAAAATATGTGAATACTACAGACTACCTAGTCTATACTAAGACTTTACCTTGTGGCCATTACAATGGGTTAGCTAAAACATGGTAAGAACACACCTTTTTTTCCCAGTGTGTACAAGCCTTTCCTGATGCACTGTACAAGTGCCCTCTGATTTCTTAATTACAATAGTTTGTAAATGTTCCTTGCTATTAGCAGGCTTTAAAATCAACACCCCTTTAAGGCATATTGTACTGGAATAGGAGAGACTGGGAATGAAATATAAGGCATATTAAGTGATAGGGTATCTACCAGGGAAATTAACCAGCATAACTATAGCAATATAATTATACTGCTATAGTTATATGGATATAACTGTCTATTTAGCTACTCTTATTCCAGAATAAGAGTACCTTTTTGCAGTTTAGTTTATGCTGGCAATTATATAACTATACCAGTATAGCTATAGACAAGCCCATATAGAGTTAATAGCTTTGCTGTTATATTTTGGCAGTCTGGGTTAATAGGACAGCCAGATTATTACTTTGCAACAGAAAATGATACAATTCAGAATGATTTTTTTTAAAGGAAAACTTTGATTCTACATGCTGTAAAAAAGTGTAGATATTAAAATAACAATCAGGGATTTTTTTGTGCTGTGTTGGTCCCAGGATATTGGAGAGAAAAGGCGGGTGAAGTAATATCTTTTATTGGGCCAACTTCTGATGGTGAGAGAAACAAGCTTACACAGAGCTGTTCAGATCTTGGAAACTAACTCAAGATATTACCTCACCCACCTTGTCTCTCTAGTGTCCCTGATTATGACAGTTTGCAGCTTTGACACTGAAGGGAGTAGAAAAATTCATTGTCAGTCTTAAAAACCTGACTAGATCCCATCTGTAATGGCTAGGCCAAACAGTGTTAATCAGTTTGGGGCCCTGCTATGTTTATAGGTTGGACCTTTTAAAAAAATGCATTCTGTGACCTGCTTTATTGTCTGTTTACTCTAGAGGGCACTAGAGTACAACAAGTAAAGGCCATAATGACCCATCTTTTGTAACATTCAAGTGGTTTGCACATTCTAAATATAATTTACTATTTGTCATAGTAATGCTATGATGAGATTATAGTTATACTAGTCTCTTTATGGTGTGTTAGTATTATGACTTAAAGGAAAACTCAATCTCTTCAGCTCAGGCTAGTAATGTGAAAGCTTAGAGGGGATGAAGTGCAACTCAACATGAGCAAACTGCAAAGCAAACTGAAAATAATATTTTAAATTATAATTGGCATGTGAGAGTCATGCTGGGTGGGGCCAACTTGCTGAAAAGTTATATCATTTGTAGTACTGCAGCAGATCAGTATAAGAAGAGGTGGTTAAAATCTTCAATGGTGGTTTAACAACTGGACAAAACTTTTAATATTTTAATATTTAATCAAAATGTTTAGCTTATAAACTCTGAATATGTTACATTGTTTTCATCCAGTTTCAATATTGGTTTAACTGTTTAAAAAAACTCAACTAAATCAACTAACTAAGCACTGCTTAATTTCTACCATTAAGGTTTTCTGATTCTTAAGTCAGTATTAAAGTAAACTGATAATGGATATTCCATCTTTTAGTGTCCACCTACATTCTACAGATACAACCATCTTGGGGCATCTCTTATTCCCAACACAGTTACAACACAATTAAGTCAGTCAGGCTCCGATAATATCAAACTGTCCAAATACCTTGGCTTGTGCTGTTTCTCCCATTTCCAAAAGCATCTCTTTTCAAACTGGCCACTACCTGTATTTTTAAGAGAAACCAAACATGGCTGTAGGAAGTATTGGCAGTGTTTCTTAAGAAATTTTAAAATGACATTCAGGTGAGGGGGGAAAAATGGAAGGAGTATACTCTAAATATTATGTTGTAACCCATTAGAATAAATACCCTAGGCCACATGAACAGCATAGGTAGCTGATGAATATATATTCAGGTTTTAATACATTGAACGGTAGAAGAGGGAATACAATACATCCTAAAGCTTAATACATGTGGTGTTCAAAACATAACTAAAATGTCATTCCTTAGATGTCACAAAGCCCAACAACCAAACAAAATAAGCATCTTGAAAGAGCTTTTTCATGGAAAGTTTATCACGGGAGTCTTGCTGGAATAAAATGAAATGTTGGAGTAAAATCAATCTTACACTGTTATCTTCCTTTGTTATAAAATGATGTTGAAATCCAGTTGTGTGCTAGCCAGTGAACTATGGCAGTATTTTGTGCCAACAAACACCTTGACATTTCAGTGGCTTGCAAGCCTGAGCAGAGTATGGTAATTTTATGCTAACTAATGTTTATTACAACTAAAAGCAGAAGCAAGTAGTGAAGGACTCAAACCCAGAGAATGTTTGAGTGCACTTCTGAAAATAATTACTATAACAATCTGGCTGCATTGCAAGCAAACAACTTGTAGAACTGATTTGGCATCAGTTCTACAATAAGTTAACAGTTAAATTTATTCACAGTCTCCTCAACTGCACTATTCTAAAATATCTTCACTGCCCATCTTGTTTTACATCTTGAAGTTTTATCTGCTTACTATTATAAGTCACAGATGCTCTGAAATTCATGACTGAATTTGAATATTTTTAAGCAGTGTTAACAAGTAAAAAATCTGGGTTTGTTTTATAAATAAACTAAAGAATGGTTCTTCTTCAAGTGTTTCTGCATATTCCCACTTATGGGTGCTGTGCCACCTTGTACTGCCTTACGGTAAAAACCTCTTTTAGCAGTGTCAGCTAGAGCGCTACCATGCCCTCCCACCCTTCAGTATCATGACACACTGAAGGCGAAGCTATAAAGGGGGTGGAGCTCCCTCACTACCCCAGTTTCTTCCATCTGCATGCCTGGGCAGATGTGAACTGCTCTGGTTTCTTTGGAGTCTCTTTTCTACTTAGAAATAGTGTTAGCTCATTTTCAGTATAGTTAGTTCATGAATTCAGATTTCTCCAGGCTTCGGGTTATGGAGGAACTGAGGAAACAGAAGAAGCTGAATTCAAGAAGTGCGCTTCCTGCCTGGCTGTCTTCTCTGCATCTGACAACCACATGTGGTGCCTCAAGTGCCTGGGAGAAAGATGCTCACCTTCTGGGTGTTCTATTTGCCAAACTTTCACACCCAGGATAGGGAGATTCACTTGCAGCTCCTCCTCCTAAAAGAAGACCTCGTAGCTAGACCATCTAGACCTGGTCAGGACTCAGATCCTAGGTGTAAGAGATCAGTCTCTCTGCCCCTGTGGCTGCCAATGGCTCCAAACAACTGAAGGGTTCCAAGAAGCCACTACCCCTGTTGGTGTTGGACTTGGTTCCTGCGCCTCACTCAGTCAATCCCCTGAGGCTCCAGATGTTTAAATGGAGGCCCATGTGGTCAGATCTGACTGCTTCATTTCTGGAAGAGAGGTTGAGAGATAGTTCAGCACTGATACCATACCTTGTTCCTCCCACCTATTCAACCCAAATGGAAACCCTGCAGGTGCAGGACCATTACCAGTTCTGATTTCCACTTCCAGTGCTAGAAAGATGGAATTGCTCAGTGGGTCAGAATCAATGCCTTCAGTTCCTTCTGTCATAGCATCGAAGAAAAGGAGGCTTAGAGCCAAAATGGCCAATATTAGTAGTGCTGGTTCCTGTGCATCAGACCTGTCCGATCCAACTGATTCTGACAAAACTGCTACAGTTCCAAAGCAGAGGTCTATTCCATCTTCAGTTACAAGGGATACAGACCTGTGTCTAATGTTGCATTGTGATTCTTGGATCTTCTTTCAGTTCCTGGGTCAGTTCTGAAGAGCTCTGTCACCGTGACAGACAAGGATCACCTTCCAGCTCTGGTTGCTTCATCATTTCTGGATGGGAAGATTAGGGTTTCCAAAAGGAGACATATTTACCCAGTTCCAAGTTCATCTTCCTTGTCCTCAATTAAGAAGAATAGGCCACAAGACATTGGGCGTTTTCCCTTGGACCACCCTTTGCTTCCTCTGCCTTGGATACCTACAGGATCTCCATAAAACGCTGGATTTCCATTCTTCCCTTTGGATCCACTGTTACATTCTGTTTTGGATGTACAGTGGTAACTCTAGCAGGAAGAAGATGGAGGAAGAATACAGAAGTCTGTGGCTTGCTTTGTACCACCCAATGGCCTGCCTCCTGCAGGCACCAAATCCTACTTGCTGGGGTGACTGGCAGTCATGGGACCTAGGGCCTTATTGGGGTGGGGTTTGGCCAATACTGGATTTAAGGGATTTAAATAAATACATTTGAAAGTTTTGGTTCTGAATGTTTTCTCTCGCCACCATAACCCCTTTGCTGTCAGTTATGTATTGGTTTGCAACCGCTGATCTAAAGAATGCATATTTGCACATCTCATTCATCAAAATCATCACAAGTATCTGTGATTCATAGTGGCTTGTTGCCACTATCCATACACGGTGATCCCATTTGGCTTTTCCACGGCACCCAGAATTTTTACAAACTGTGTCTCTGTGGTAGCAGTCATCTGAGGAATCAGGCTATTTATGTTTACTCTTATTTAGACAACTGGCTACTCGAGGCTCTCTTGCACAAAGAGCTGTTAAACCATATCGGCTTCAAGAATAAATTCTTTTCAGACTTTGGGCTCTTTCTTAATTGCCCAGAGAAAATCCTCTGCCCCTCATAAAGGATTCCCTTTGTAGGTGCCATACTGGACTCTGTGGAAGTCAGAGCTTGTCTACCAGAGAATAGATTTATCAAGATTAGTCAGTACCATTATAGATTGACAGTGTCCCACCCAGAAGATTTAAAATTCTTCCTGGGTCTCATGGTAGCTACTACTTACATAATCCATTTTGCCCATCTAAGGATGAGACATTTACAACACTGGATGTCTCAGGTTTACAGACGAAATCAGAACAATCTTCAGTCATTGATCACCATGCCTCAGAATGTCATAGTCTCCCTCCACTGATGGTCAGTCGAGACGAATGTGCTCAGAGGTGCACAGTTCAATCCTACAAGTCCATCCTGTACAGTGACTTCAGACACATCAACAAAGGGTTAGGGAGGACATCTGATTCATTTGACAGTTCAAGGGCACTGGCCCCCTCAGGAGGGATCCATGCATATCAATGTACTGGAATTAAGACCTGTTCATCTGGTTCTCAAATCATGCCTCCCTTACCTGCAAGGGAGTGTTGTACAGGTTGTGACAGACAATACATCAGTGATGTATTACATCAAGCTGTGGTAGAGATCATCCTCGAATTGAGGGATTGCCGATGATGATGATGACAACAACAAACAGGGGCGGCCCACTCTGCTCTTCTGTCCACAGAGGCAAATGGTGTGTTTGTCATGACATTTTATCCTGTGGCCCTGCACCTAGTAGGGGAAAACAGTATCGTCATGAACTGTCTTAGCAGAGACAGCTCCCAGATGCACAAATGGTCTGTAAAGGATCAGTTGGTTCAGACTATATTCTCCAGCTGGGGTCAGTCAAAGGTTGACCTGTTCACAACAAGGGTCAACAGAATATGTTGCCTCTCTGTTCCAGAGCAAGCAGAGACCGACAGTCCCTGTCAGATGCCTTCCTTTTGCATTGGAGGAAGGGCTTGATGAATGTGTTTCCTTTCTTCCCATTGATTTAAAAGAAAGATATTATCAGGACAGGGCAAGGATGATACTCATTGCCCCGACTTGGCCATATCTGCAGTGGTCATTACCAGTCTCCTTCAGCTGTCCAGCAGAGTCTTCACATATCTTCCCCTGCCGTCAACTCTCCTGTCCAAGCAGGAGGGCAGGATCTTTCTTATGGACCCACACTCTCTTCACCTGATGACATGAGTGATTGGACTTGAGCAGTCTGCTCTTGAGCAGTCGCATTCTTCATCTGTGCAGGATGTACTAATTAACTCACAAAAGCAATCTACTAGAATTTGTTACTATCTAAAGTGGCCTGGATTTCAAACTTGGATGAAGGGACAATCTGGCTCTCCTGTATCTGCTTCCATTTCTTGTGTTTTTGAATACTTAATGTACTTAAAGCATGAGAAGGAGGGGGCTCAGACACAGACCAACAGATACTACTAGCAAGAATCTTTGGCTTTCTGGCACATGGAGCACATGGACCCCCACAATGCACTACAGATAGGGGGCACGCATTTTGAAGAACTGCAGTTACTAGAAGAGAAGTAACCTTTCTTTTTTAAATACTTTACCAGAGTTCTTAGTATAAGGATAAATGACTGACTTGGCACTTTAACGGTAATCATTTAGTTTCCTTTTCTTTGTTACCTAGAGAACTAGGACTTGGAGCTTGACCCGAGGAGAGATGCCTGGTGAGATGGTGGGCTAATGCAGGAAGAATACCCCACAGAAGGAGTAAGAGGACTGACCAGATAATCCCTGGGTTGGAACCCAGAGTAGAGGGAGGGACTGGGTTCCCCTGTACTCTCAATGGGAAGACTAGCAGGAAGACTCCAGACACAATTGCCAGAGAGACTATTAGGCCTGGCTCAAGGCTATCAACATCCTGTGAGGTCCTGGGACTATTGGTAAAAACCCTGGTTTACCCCAAAAGTGGTGAGACCAAAGGTGACTGAGTCAGAGGGCCAAGTCACAAGGAAAAAGGGGATCACTAGCAGATCTGTGCAGCAAGACTGCGGAGAAGAAAACCCTGCAACACCTTACCTAGCCACAAGGTGGCATGCCAGCTGATGAGTCACTTTGACACAGTGACCTTAGATGAATTGCTTAATCTCTCTATGCCTCGGTTTCCTTATCTGTAAATCAGGAATAATGGTTCTTACAAACCTTTGTAAAGTATTTGTAAAGGGGGTCGTCCATTATGGAGCTGGTTTTGACCAACAGGGCTGAAATAGTTGTGAAGGTGGTCTGAAACTTGGGAGGAAGTGATCATGATCTGATAGAATTCAATATTCTATGAAAGGAGGACATGAGAACAGCAAAACAAGGACATTGGACTTCAGAAAGATGGATTTCAACAGACTCATAGAAATAATAGGCATGGTCCCATGGAAAGATCAGGGTCAAAGGGGGCTGGCAGTTCTTAAAAGTATAATACTAGAGGCTCAATATCAAGCTATTCCGATGCAAAGGAAAGATAAGAGAGACAGGAGGCCAATGTGGCTGCACAAGGAGCTTTTTAGCTATCTAAAAACCAAAAGGGATATGTACAGGAAATGGCTGGAGGGGCATGTCACCAAGGAAGTATACATGGGAATAGGGCGAGCGTATAGGGACAAAATCAGGAAAGCTCTTCAGTTTCTCCTCCATGTAAGACTCCTTCTGATTCTCTGAGCAAAGAACTCTCACCTTTCTCAATATTACAGCCAGAAGCTCTATCACTCCTAGCATCAGGTTCAGAACTGATATTGAATCTGCAATATGACTCTGATCAGGAACAGATACTGCAGCACAAAGAAAGACTGCTTGTAAGAAGGCAGTGTGATGAAGATCCTTATCAACAAAATTTTTATCGCCTGGATCCAAATATAGAATTCTGTCCAGAATGCAGGTTCCACCATAGATTAGATAGCTGTATTGGCCCTCACCAGGACAAATTTATCCAAGGAAACTTTCTCCACTTGCCATGGGAGAGAACTTCAAGCCTCTGGAGCTGAAGACACTGGATCAGTGATCATTCCTGGTATGCTGTTAGAGGAGGAAGAAGAACTATGTTAATCAAATGAATTTATGAGATGGATCCAGAATTGGAGGGTCAAATATCCCAGGTGATAATGTAAGGATTTCATTTTCATTCCCTTCAGAGGATGTAGTTCTTATTCTGAACTAAAGGATATAATGCCTAAGATTCTGGGCATGCTATAAAGAGCTGTGGAGGAGACTTTCCACCCAGTGTTTGATATTTTGGGTTAATTCTCTAGAAGCAGAATTATTTCACCTTTATTGGATGGACTTTCTCAACCTGTTCCATCAAAGAAAGTCCTCTCTATAGACATGCCTCAGATCTGTATGCTTTTCAACAATGTAGGGCTCAGAATAAACTGGGAAAAATCATTTTTAATACCCACTCAATGGATTCCTTTTACAGGAGCCATCTTGGACTTAACAGTGGAGACAGATGCTTAAAGAAAAAAATCAGCCTTAAACCTTCTACATCAATTTCCAGAACAAATTTATCCGTTTTTTGTGTGGTTAATAGGTCTCATGGCTTCAGCGATGAATGTAACGCCCTACGCTCATCTACGAATGAGGCATTTGCAATATCGGATACTGAAAAAATTCAGGCCCAGCGTCAACAGTACACATAGGATTCTGATTGTTCCAAGAAGGATATACCTATCCCTACTGTGGTGGACCCATTACAACTTGAAAGCCTCATGAATACATAACCCAACTAACCTAACAGTTGTTTGTGTAGGCCTTTTTTTATTGCCTGAATAAGAGCCATCCAGATTAGTCGAATGACTAAAATTTAGTCCCATCAAAATCTAAGGTATGCAGTTTTGACTCACATGGATCACTACAGGCCTCAGGAAAAGTACAGGTAAACTGATTGATTGATTAATAAGAAATTAAGTTACTATTTTAGGCAACTTGGTTTGTCCTTGTCTACACTTGGAGTTAAACCAGGGGTCTCAAACACGAGGCCCGCATGCTGCCCACTGAGTTATTTCCTGCTGCCCACCATAGCTCCCTGCACCCCCCCACCTCCACCGCCCCCGAGCATGCCGCGTTCCTCGCTCCTCTGTTTGGCAGCGCTTAGAACTTTCCAGGGGGTGGGGAGAGGAGCGGGGACGTGGCGCGCTCAGGGGAAGAGGCGGGGTGGGGATTTGGGGAAGGGGTTGGACTAGGGGCAGGGAGGGGACGGGGCCTCATGGAAGGGGTGGAGTGGAGGCAGGGCTGGGGGCAGAGGAGGGAGGGCTTTTGTATCTTTGTATGAAAAGGTATCAGTGATGTGGCCCTCTGGCCAATGTACGAGTCCTCATGTGGTCCTCGTGGTGATTTGAGTTTGAGATCCCTGAGTTAAACTGTGTTCAGAACTGATTAGCTGCACCCGCTGATTCAGCTGCAACAGGTCTCTTTTAATGTAGACAACATTTTAAACAGAATTTTAAGGTATAGATTTCATAATTCTATGTATATGATTATATAATTCATCTACAGTCCTGCAGAATTTTCTTGATTTTGGAGATTCATGATCAAACTGTTTGCCACCAAGGACAACATCAGGTGTTCCAGAAGGGGCAAGAGCCTAGGCTCCTTGGCTGATGCCTGCTTCTACAGTGGTATCCAGCCCCCATTTCCACCAGTTCCACTGATCCCCAAAATCAAGAGACAGCTGTGTGTGTGTGTGAGAGAGAGAGAGCCTTTCACCTCTGATACATGCATTGTAAGCAAAAGTTCAATTTCATACTCTTTACTTAAGAAAATCTCTCTCATTAGATTGAAAGAAATTGCCAAATGACAGTGGAATTGGATCTGACATTAAGGCCTGGAATATAATATGTTGCAGGATAGTTTGAGGCCATATTTTTAAGAGATGCCTCTTCAGTGTTAAGTGCATGTGACTGCAGTTTATATAATGCTAAAATTGTTTTACTGTTGCTTAAGACCATGATTAGTTTTGATTTATGTCCATTTACTTTTAAATTGTTTTATAGAACATAATTTTGTTTCTAATTTTCATAGATCATAAGCACACCACAAAGACTGACCAATTCAGGGAGTGTTCTGATTGGGAGTCCATACACCCCAGCACCAGCAATGGTCACTCAGACGCACATAACAGAAGCCACTGCCTGGATTCCAGAGTAAGGATTTGTTTTGTTTAAAGAGAAGTGCTGGGCAGTGAGGCAAACCTGTTTTGATTTTTCTTCTGTATACTCTTGCATGTGTATCTTGGCTCAAATAACCTAGTTCCTACACAGTTCAAAGGGTGTGTGCTGTAAGCATATTTTGTACTTTTAATGTCTGTAATATGTAAGCGTGTAACTACATGTACCAGTGATTTCAGTCCGGGTTCATTTCACTACCTAATTTGTATATGGGTTTGTGGTGAAACTTATTTTCCTGTAGTAATGCAAAGGACTGAATGAATTTGCGGAATTAAAACAAGTCCTTGCTCTTCATAGATCTGTACAAATTTATGGTATCCTTACTGTAGAGGACTATTGGTGTTTGCCAACAGTAGACGGGTGTGTCAAACATGCCTTAACAGCTATTTTTTTAAAACAGGCCATAAAACTAGTGATAAACTCTAAATGTTGCTGATGACTGTATTTTCATATTAGTGATTTACCGTGTTGCAATCTACTGTTCTCACAGAGATCTTTGACTGAAGAGCAAGGTGCTTTGGGTTTTGACCTTTAAAATCTTTCAGGACCCCTTTATTTTTTGATTTCGGCATTCCTGCACCTTAAGATATCATGGACAGATTTAGTACAATGTTTTTGAAGATCACTTTTAATTTTCAAGTAAGACTTTTAGGACAAGTATACCCAGTAGTCCAACATCAGCATATCCTTCCCTGCAAATACTACTGCTCGTTTAAAATAGGCTTATATATCTTTTGAATGCTGTAAGTGCTGAGATACCATGGTGATGGCTGACCTTATAAAAAATTAGACAGACAGAAAAGGCACAGTGTGTGTAAGTGGCTGGATGATGCTACATCAACTATTAATATTATTACTCTCTCAGTAATATTTTGCACTTCCATCCAGGATTCTCAGATCAATTTTCAGACACTAATTAAGTAATCCTCAGTTTTCTAACCAGTGATGTGTATGTCAGTAATATATTCCCAGTTTTAAAGATGGGGAAATGGAGGCATGGAGAGTTTAAGTGACTTGTCAAAGGGTACCCAGTAAGTCTGTGGCAGAAATGGGAATAGAATTTTCTATCCTGACTATTGGTCCTATGTTTTAGCCACAAGGCCTGTTAAGCACTTTTTGCTCTGTGGCAGAAATGACAACCTGAACAGTTGACAAGTAAACTGCATGACCAGTTAGCCAGGTTTTTTTAATCTTCTGAAAGAGCAACTGGTTCTGAATTTTTGGGGAGTAAATCCAATTTATGGCCATTGTTGAACTAAGGGTAAGTCAGTAGGTTGGCCCTCTTATGTTTTTTGTCTTTTTCTATTAGTGTGTATGTTATTGTGATATATGGTATGGTATATGGTATGATATGGTAGCAGGGTATTTAGAGTGCTTGTTAAATATCACTAGACATTCAGATTTCTGTCCCACTGGTTGATATAGGAGACTCTTTTCTTTTCTACATCTAGCACTGAAGGACAGCCAGATTTCTGTGACTTGCAAAAGTCTCTTGGTCTAAGTGATTACTCCTAATCTGTTGATGTTCTGATCAAGATTCTAAAGTTCTATGTCTGAATCTTACACTAGGTGTACACGTGCCTCATGCATGCGAGATCAGATTCTTTTGAATAACAGAGTCTTTCAGGACTACACGTGCACCCTGTGCCTCCTCATGCTCCTACACCAGGGATTAAAGGTAGAGTGGCTCTGACCCTCTCTCAATTCCCTCTTACCACCCATGGCAGTGAGAAGGAACCTTCCACCTGGCCAACACACTACTCTTCTTAGAGACTTTAAAACCATTTATGTCATCAAATTTGTAAAGAAATATTTATTTTGACAGAGAGAGAGAGAGAAAAGAAAAGTTACTGGGGATCCTCCTGTACTCCAGGATGAGGCACTTCATGCTAACCACCACACCTTGTGGCAAACTCCAAATTTTAAGTGTTTAAACCCTGCCCTCCTGTGAGTGACTGATCACCAAGGATGGACACAATGCCTCTTTTGCCTAGGGGAATGCCGTAACCCAGACAGGTGCTCTGTGTGTAAGTCCTTTTCCTCCAGGGACACCCAGCTCAAGCTATATCTGCTAGAGCAATCGATGATGGTAACTTTGGACCCAGAAATGAAGATCACTATTAGAGCAAGGCCAAATGAGCCAGCATTGGCCAGAGCTCCCTTGAGCCCAAATCATAACCCAGGATCAAGCACTGGAGAGAAGATAAAGAGAGCACCACGATAACTGGCACCAGTGACTTCAACACTGATTACTTCAACATCAGTGAAGTCTTCAACTGAAGGCCTCAGTAATGACAGTCTCGTCATTAACTGCTCTGGCACCTGCACTGGTCTCTCTGACACAGGCATCAAAACTGGCAACCATGCCTTTACGTAAAGACAGCACTCACTTATAGAGACAGATGGAATCCAAAGACAGCATCAAATGTGAAGGGAGGTCTCAGAGGGATGACACAAAACATCACTCTTTGAAGGATACAGCATCTGAGTCCTCAACCAGACCAGGAACAGCACAGGGAATGAGAGACCCACAGCTATCCATCTGGTGTACATGAAGTACATATGATTCACAGTGAGAACCAATCATTACCAGTGTAAGGTACTGCCTTTCAGGCTCTCTGTGGCACCAAGAGTTTTTACAAAGTGCCTAGAAGTAGCAGTGACCCATCTCAGAAGAAAGTGCATTCCCATTTACCCTTACCTCAATGATTGGCTGACTAAGGGCAGTTTCTAAAAGGAGATGGTGGCAAGCTTAGAATACGTGCTATTCCTGTTCTCTGAACTAAGGTGCCTACTACACAAAATTCTCTCTTAACTCATCACATATGATAAAGTTCATAGGAGCCTTGACTCCTAGATCAGTGAAAGTATACCTTTTTGAAGACAAATTCCTGTTGCAATAGCTATCACTCAGAACATGGGGTTCCACATCAGTGTCCTGGAGCTCGGCACCTCAGGCTAGCCTGCCTGGCCTTCCTATCTGTTTTTCAGAATTCTACAATGAAGATCCAGACAGACAACACATCTGTAATGCACTTTATCAACAAGCAAGGAGGCGCATGCTTGTCTCCTCTCTGTCTGGAGTCCATCAAGCCCTGGACAGGGTGCCACCAACACAGGATAACCCTGATGGCTCTTCACTTATGGAAATTAACTATGACCTGGCAGCCTTCCTGAGCAGACAATCTCTGTCCAATCAAAAGAGGTCCCTGTGGAGATTAATCATAAATGGGGGGGTTCTCATGATAAAACTGTTTGCCACCAAGGATAACATCAAGCATTCCAGAGGGGGCAGGAACCGAGGCTCCTTGGCTGATGTGTGTCTTCTGTAGTGGTATTCAGCCCCCACTTTCCACCAGTTCCACTGATCCCCAAAGTGATTTCCAAAATCAAGAGACAGCTGTGATCATTCGCATAGCTTCATACTGACCAAGGCAGTTTTGGCTGGCAAACCTTCTGCAGCGGTCCATTCAGCTTCTGATTCAGCTCCCAGAATTCCAGGGCCTGCTTTCACAAAAGCACAGTCAGATACTCCATTCTGATCTTAAGTCACTGCACCTGACAGGCTTGGATATTGGCTGGATAAAGACAGGGACTGCTCTAGAAAAGTCCAAAAGATCCTGATACAGATCAGGAAGATGTCCACCAGAAGGACTTTTTGTCAAAATGGAAAAATTTCTTAATTTGAGCAGTCCGACTGGGCCTGGACCATACTAGGCTTCAGTACTACAGAGCCTCAACTAGTTGGTGCATTTACAACACTCCAGCCTTTAATTCAGCTCTATTAAATCCACTTTGCAGCAATTTCTATTTGCTATCCACCTGTACAGTCTTATTCAGTTATCTCTCACTTGATAATGTCAAAGTGTCTCAGGGCCTGGTCAGAGAACCTGTCTGCAACCTTAGTACTATCCTCTCAAGACTCATGGGGTCTCCTTTTAAGTCCTTTTCAGAATGCTGGTTGTCATCTCATTCTGAAGACTGTCTTCCTAGTTTTAATCACTTCAGCCAAGAGAGTGTGCAAGCTCCAAGGTGCTTGTGACTGACCCTCCCTCCCCGATGTTTTATAGGGTAAAGTTTTTAGCATCACTTTATCCATAAATACATCACCCAGCTAGTCTTAAAATTACATCTGAATCAAGCAATCTTCCAGTCTTTGGAATATATTCCCAAAGATATATTCCCAAAACCCCATTGTTACCTGGAGAGGAAGTTACACACATAGAACGTTTCCAGAGCCTGCCTTACTATGTTGACAAAACCAAATAGTTCAGGTTGTTTCCCTGTTTATTTCTGGTTGTTGTGGCCACTCCAAAGTCCAGGCCATATCATCACAAAGGATATCTGGGTGGATAACATGCTGTATCTCATTGTGTTACCAGTTGGCTGGTGTACCTTTCCCACTGAACATCAAAACTCATTCCACCAAGGCTCAAGCAGCATCCTCTGCCTGCTTCAGGAATGTTCCAGTTTTCAAGATCTGCAAGGTAGCAACATGGAGTAATCCACTCAATCTTGACAAGCATTATGCATTGGACTTAGCTGCCAGAGCAGATGCCAAATTTGGGGGAAGCGGTGCTTCAATCTCTGACTGATGCAGCTGCTATACATACCACCATCCAGCTTGCCAGTCATTTAGAGTGTGGGATCCACACTAGACACGTACTCAAAGAAGGGAGAAGGGTTACTTAGCCCGCAGTAACTATGATTCTTCAAGTTAATGTGGTCCATATGGGTCCCACAAACCACCCTTATCCCTACTTTCAGAGTCCTCTACTACCACAGCGTTCAAATTGTGAAGGAACTAAGTAAGGGTCACAACAACCCCACCCTTTATCCTCAATCACAAGAAGGAACCTGGTGCATGCACAACCCCACTAGATTCTAGTGTTAAATAAATCCATTTGTGCATGCATGCGCACCTATAGTAGAATACACACTGACTGAGTATATGTACAGTTAGTATAGGGTAAGTATCTGTTCTTTCTTAAATTGTAGGACCTTGTTATATAACAAAGATATAAGTTGGATGATATGTGAATACATTATCCATCATGGAAATCTTAATACTTAATATTTTTTTCATCTTTTCATCTGTAGATCTTAGAGTACTTTATAAAGGTAGCCTTTATCATCTCCTTAAGATGGGAAAAACCAAGGCACAGAATTTAAGACTGGGATTTTCAAAGGAGTCTAAGAGACTTAGCAACTCAAATCCATTGAATTTCGATGGGATTGGTTGTCCAGCTCCCTTAGGAACATTGAATAATGCCAGCCCAAGTGACTTGCCTGAGCAGCAAATCAGTGGCAAACCTGGGAATAGAACCTATGTTTCCTCACTCCCACTATGATATTCTGTTCTCTGTACCATGCTGGGTCCAAAATTTTAACCATTTCTCACTTAAATTCCGTCAGGTGATATTTGCATTATTTTTTCTCTCATAGTTTGCATAGTACATTTAACTGTACTTAAAAATGAATGTTTTTTTAAATGCTCAAGTACAAGGCTGTTGATATTCCTATATACAAAATGTATATATTTTCTTGGCCCTGCATAAAAGAAAGATGTTAAATTTAAAAAAAAAAAATGTTTCCTTCTCCCTAGGGACAGAAAACGGGCTCGGGAATTTATAGAATCAGATTTTTCAGAAAGGTGAGTATTGCTGAATGTGTGTTCTGTCTCTATATTTGTAACCAGATTTGCTTTCAGTTCCAATTTGAGAGGGAGAGATAACAAGTTCCCACTTACAGTGGTTTTCCATTACTCTTATTCCCTAGCTAAACTACTTTAGTTATAATAGTATGTCTGCAGTAATCATAGAGACAAAAAAGAAAACCGTTAAAAATAAATGAAACTCTTTCCCAGAAGTGGAATGGTTCTGGTTTTCTATGTAACAAACACATGAAGTGAGCTGTAGCTCACGAAAGCTTATGCTCAAATAAATTTGTTAGTCTCTAAGGTGCCACAAGTACTCCTTTGCTTTTTGCGAATACAGACTAACACGGCTGCTACTCTGAAACAGGTGTTAAATTATTTTTCTTCTTCAAGTATTGTCCATATGGGTGCCCCACTCTAGTTGTATTCATGTCCTTGCACCTCAAACCAGAGATTTTAGGTAGCAGTGTCCGTTCGGCCCACACATGCACTCTTCCCATCTTGTGCTCTGCCTCAGTGCAGGCGAGCCACCCTGAGTTCCTTCTCAAACGCCTTTCGCCTCAGACAGAGCCTTATCAGAGTCCGATTTCAGAGTTCATTATCTATATCTTACTTTTGTTTTGCAGTTAATAGTGTAGTTCCTAGAGTTTTCATTAGTGTTAATACTCTGCTTCTTTTCTTTTTTTTCTTCTCCTATTTATTTTGTTATTAGAATATCTAACTCCCTGTCCTTAGTTAGTTCTTCTTTGTCTCTTCTCTCTCGGGAAGTGAACCCTGGAAAAGATAGCCCATCTTCCCCATGTTTAAATATTCTCTCTCCCGTCGAGAAGCCATTCCAGTCAGTGATGAACATTCCTGCTGCATTCGCTGCCTCGGAGAGTCACACGTGCCTCAAAAGTGCATGTTTTGTGTGAAACTAAAATGAAGGGCTAGGAAGACCCGTGAACTATAATTGAGATGCCTCATGATGGAAAGTTCACTCAGACCAACCTCTGACCCCAGCCCTGGGACCTCTCCTGTACAGTGGTCTTTGACTAAGTCAGTTCTATCAGTGTCCTCGGCTCAGCGCTCTCTGGTGACTTCAAAGAGGAAATCTTTGGATTCCTCTCAAAGAAGTGGGCTAAAGTCCCCTGAGAAAAGAGAGAGAGATCCCAGACCAGAAAAACCACTTCAGTACCGATCGACCTATGATTGGATACCCACGAGGCTGCAGGATCCTCAGGTACCATACCACCAATAAATCTAAAGACTCTAAGGGCACAGACTCGGGAAGATCGGTACCATTGGGGAAAGGAGTGGTATAGAGCAATATAGCTCCTCCAAAGTGGCACCACGGAGTCCTCTCAGGCCTCTGTACCAAGTACTTCGGCTCCACAGGGGACCAGAAGAACACCTACCGGCTATTCACTGGAGTGCAGAAGACTCTTGGTACCATCGGCTCCGTCTACATCAGCTTCTGCTGCTCAGCTTACCTCATCGCTCAAAAGATTTCTCTGAAGATTTACTAATCTCAGAGATGCCTGACTCACCTCTACTCAGCACTGACATGATCTCAATACTAGCCATATCTCAGTCCCCTGACTTATGTGCAATACTGAGGCAGTCTCCCCCAGCATCCATGACCGCTTCACCTCTGTCAACCGATGATGAAGAGGATGATGATGATTTTTATTCAGTGTCTGTGGAAGGCTTCCCATTACAATACCAAGAAGCCAGCCACCCAGAAATCGCTACAACCCCAGTTTACTGCCGTGGGAGGCACAGCTCACCCAGTTGGTATGGACCCCCTTGGGTGTCCCCACCCATGCACTTAGCACCACCTCACTGGCCCTACTGAGACCCACAGGCAGCCTATAAACACCAATTCTCAAGGGTATCTAGTGTCACCCAAAAGGATAGAGGAAGACAATCTCCTTCAGCTTCTCTATCCAGACCTCCTGATCCTCAAGAGGAGATCTTTGAGGAATAGGAAGTGAGAGTAGACGAGGTTACTCCTGTGACCAACATCTCTTCGTCCTCTCCTGATGAAGATGTCATGCCTTCCCCACCAACCCTTCCAGATGACTTCAAATAGTTACAAGATCTCATTAAGACAGTAGCGAACTCAGTACAAATTTAGCCCGAAGAAGTCACAACATAAGCTGCTGGACATCCTACATACTTCTTCATCAGATCTCATTGCGCTCCCTGTCAATGAAGCCTTGCTCAACCCAGTGAAAACTATATGGCAGACACCAGCCAAAATATGTCCCACATACAAAAGAGCAGACAAAAAATATTACGTTCCCTCTAAGGACATGGACTTTTTATTTTTTTGCCCATCCCTGAATTCCCTTGTCGATGCTGTACATGAACATGGCAGACAGCAGCATGCTAAATCGGCACCTGACAACAAGAACTGGAAATGACTGGATTTATTTGGAAGGAAATCATATTAATCAGTGACCCCACAATTTAGGATTGCTAATTACCAAGCCCTTATGGCAAAATACAATCATGTCAACTACTCTAAGTTAAACGGCTTCATTGAATATCTCCCAACTGATCAAAGAGAACAGTTTTAGGCAATCATTGCTGAGGGTCAGCTCCTTGCAAGGACATAGTTGCAGGCCTCTCTGGACATTCCTGGTACAGCTGCTCACTCCAGCTCAACTGCAGTTGTCATGCAGAAAGCTTAATGGTTTCACCTTTCCTGCTTTCCAAAGGAGGTACAATCCACTGTGGAAGACTTTCCCTTTGAAGGATCCAAGTTATTTGGAGACAGAACAGAAGAATCCCACCAAACATTAAAAGATTCCAGAGCCACGTTCCGTTCCTGGGGAATTTACACATCTACAAAAAAAAAAAAAAAGGAGATGACTACGTCACAGTTGGCAGGCACAGAGATCCCAGCTGGCTCAGTTTCCTCCTCCCCAGAAACATTATGAACCCCAACGGAAAAGAGGA
Source organism: Lepidochelys kempii (assembly GCF_965140285.1). NCBI lineage: Eukaryota > Metazoa > Chordata > Testudines > Cheloniidae > Lepidochelys > Lepidochelys kempii. The sequence goes on from NC_136388.1 coordinate 32,740,911, forward strand.
TGACGATAAAAGCGAAGATCACTACCCACAATCTTCAGCATCTAAAAACTAATTTTGATATATTGATCGAGACCCCGAGTTTACCCCACACACGCTTTTATTTGCTGCAACAACCCAAACATCTCCACCTCTTTGGCGACCACCTTACTCTTTTTTCGTCAAAACTGGGAATGTATAATCACAGAGACGCAGATATTGGAGATCATCTCCACGAGATATTCAGTCTACTTTACCCACCCTCCCTCCTCATCCCTCTTCAGGGATCCTTTTCATGAGCACCTTTTATTTCAAGAAACAAACTATCTTCTGAACCTAGGTGTTATAGAACCAGTTCCCAGTCAACACTGAGGGAACGGTTTTTATTCCAAATACTTCCTGATACCTAAAAAGAACAGCAGTTGGAGACCCATTCTGGATCTAAGGTCACTCAAGAGATTCGTAAAGATACAACACATCAAGATGGTTACTTTGGCAGCAGTAGTCCCATCTCTGGACTAAGGGGAGTAGTTCCCTGCCCTTGACCTACAAGAGGCTTACTTTCATATCACAATCCAGTCATCACACAGGAAGTTTCTAGGAGTCTCTCTGGATCAAGACTATTTTCAATACAAAGTGCTCCCATGCAGTCTGTCATCGAGAACACTCTGGGTGCAGAAGGTCCTTTCTGTCGTAGCAGCATACCTTCACAAACTAGGAATTATGATATTCCCATATCTAGATGATTGGCTGCTCAAAGTACATTCCTTTGACAACACTGAGAAAGTCACACAAAAGACTATGAATCTATTCCTACAGCTGGGACTACAACTAAATGTCCAAAAATCCACTTTAACCCCAATACAACATCTGGAATTCATAGGGGCCTACCTAGATGCAGTAGAAGCAAAAGGTCCTGCCCAAAATAAGAAAAGAAAGGGACAGGGTTATTCTTATAGTTCCAACGTGGCCAAAACAGACATGTTTCCATACCTTACTCAAATGGCAATTTGCCTGCCAAACACTCTCCAGCCCATTTCTCACTTCCTCTCTCAAGATGCGGGACTGATCTTCCACCCCAATCTTCAGGTTCTCCACCTCAATGGCTCCTCAGTGTTCCAAAGTTTAGAAATGAACTGCTCTGAGGATGTAAAGGAGGTGATGTTACATAGCAGAAAACTAACTACTCATCACACATTCATTCAAAAGTGGAAGAGATTCCAACTCTGGTGTGACTCAGGACACGTTACCTCTACATCCTCTCCACTACCACTTGTGCTAGCCTACATCCTAGATTCTAGGACCTAGAACTAAAAAAGTCAGTATTATCTCTAAACTACATAAAGGTACATCTCACAGCCCTCACCGCCTTCCATCATAAGATAGATGGTTATTCTCTATTCGTTTATTCTACAACAAAAAGGTATCTCAAGGGTATGGGTAACCTCTTCCCACAAATCAGATGTCCTACACCAGCATGGGATCTCAACATTGTCCTCAAGTGCCTTACAAGGTCTCCCTTTGAACCTATGGCCGCTTGCTCTCTTCTACATCTCGCTAGGAAACCCGTTCCTAGTGGCCATCATGTCTGCTCAGACAGTGGGAGAGATAGGGGCACTAATGGCATGCCCCCACCCCTCATTTTCAAAGACAAGGTTGCATTAAGACCACACCCTAAATTCCTACCAAAAAGACTTCCACATAATTCAGCATATTCACTTCCCAGCCTTCTTTCCCAAACCACACCAGGACAAAAGGGAGGCAACATTACACACATTTGAGGTCAGCAGATCATTAGCCTTCTATTTGGATAGGACGAAACCTCTCAAAAAATCTCCCAGACTATTCTTTTCCATTGCAGACAGATCTAAGGGAGCCCCAATCTCTAAACAAAGACTCTCTAGATGGATACTGGACTGCATTACCTATTGCCATTGCTCTCATGACCTTCAATCTCCTTCTGGAGTTCGAACTCATTCCACAAGATATCTGTCCACTTCGATAGCCTTCCTTAAGAACATTCTGATCACAGAAATATGCAGAGCAGTGACTTGGACATCTGCTCATATATTTGCTTAACATTATACAGTCACGAGTCAGCATCTGATGCCATATTTGGCTCTACTGTAGTATCTTCAATATTAGATTTGACTCCGAAGCCCCACCCCTCCATTAGGCATACTGCTGTAGACTCACCATAGGTACACTACTCAAAGAAGAAGAAGAAAGGGTTACTCACCTTGTGCAGTATCTGTGGTTCTTCAAGATGTATGTCCCTGTGCATGCTCCACTATTTGCCCTCCTGCTTCTGCTTTGGAGTTCTTATCAACGAGCTCTGTGATAGAGGAGGAACTGATGGTAGATCACCCAAACAATATTATATAACACTGAGGCAGAGCATGAGGGCTCTGGAGGTGCGGGCTCTGGGGTGGGCCTGGGGATGAGGGGTTTGAGGTGCAGGAGGATGCTCTGGGCTGTGACCGAGGGGTTCAGAGAGTGGGATCAAGGCTGGGGCAGGGGGTTGGGGCACGGGAGGGGAGGGGGGTGGTGAAGGCTCTGGCTGGGGGTGCGGGTTCTGGGGTGGGGCTGGGGATGAGGGGCTTGGGGTACAAGAGGGGGCTCTGGGCTGGGATCAAGGGGTTCGGAGGGCAGGAGGGGGATCAGGGGTGCAGGCTCCGGGCAGTGCTTACCACAAGCAGCTCCTGGAAGCATGTCCCCCCTCTCCGACTCCGAGGTGCAGCCAGGCGGGAACCATGGCCAATGAGAGCTGTGGGGGGTGGTACCTGTGGACTGGGCAGCGCGCAGAGCTGCCTGGCCATGCTTTCGTGTACTACATAGGAGCCGGAGGGGGGTCATGCCGGCTGCTTCCTGGGAGCCGCATGTAGCAGGGTAAATCCCCGACCCCACTCCCTGGCTGGAGCGCCGGAGCAGGGCAAACCCCCTACCCCATTCCCTGGCAGGAGCTGAGGGCCAGACTAAAAGGTCTGACAGGCCGGATGTGGCCTGCGGGCTGTAGTTTGCCCACCCCTGTTCTATTTTACTATTTTAGATAACTGTTGATTGGTACCCTCCTATAATTCCACATGGTTCTCCTTAGGGTTTATTCTGACATTATACTTCTTAGTAGCTGCATATTTTGTGGAGCCATTGCTAGTTTCTCATATATTGTGGCGATTTGTGAGATTCTAGTGTGGTATTCTTCCCAAACTGCTTGGGCAAGCCCTTGATTCCCCCTACTTTCAATTTTATATAAAACACACTTCTATAAAGCCAATAGAAAATGTTTCCACAATTTAAAAAAATCCAGTGAAAACACTTCTTTAAAACAAAACAAACAAACACTCCCCTGCAGTGTTTGAATCCCAGACATTATACCACTAAAACCTGGAAGTGACACAGGCCTCATAGAGATTATCATTGTCCAATCTATAAGAAATGCAAAAAGTAAACTAAGAAGATAACGAGCGACAAATAAATTGGATTTTTTTTAATTTTTGCTTCTAATAATCTAAAAAGTTAATACAGATCAAGAAGTGTTTGTTTGCAAAATGTTTAAATTGAAAGCATCCTTTTAACAGTGGAAAAAATTGTCCATTGAACATATATCTTGAAATACATAGTTTATGGCTGGTAAATGCATCTGATCTTGTTTACATTGGGTTCATTACCATAACATAAAATTTTGATCTTCTGTTGGGAGAGGGAAGGGAATAGAAACAGCTTAATTTGTATGTTATTATTCAAATAGAATTCTCTGGGGCATTAGAATCTCACATGCAGCAGATATATGAACCCTGGATGGACATCAATAGCCAATAGTTCCCCAGTATTGACTCCACTGCTGGCAGTAATCAGAGTTAAACTCACTGGCATCAAAGCACTGACAGATCTCTGATTAAACTGAATATGTGCTTTATTGTGAAATACTGATTGCTGAGCCTTTTTGTTTTAAAGGTATAATGATTAATTATGTCAGTTTTTAAGCACAATAAAACATAAGTTTATCTCCTTACTGGCTTCTAGGCACATTAGGACTTGATGAGTGAGCACCAAGTAATGCTCTCTTTTGTTCATGCTATTTCTTAGACAAAATGTTGTGAAACTCGTTTGGAGACCAAGAAGAATTACAAATAAATCTTTTTGCAACTAAGTGTCCTGATATGTCAAAATATTAACATTATATAGTAGTCACTGGGATCTAGATGGAAGTCTTTTAACAAGTTGCTTCTCTAGAAAGTTAACATTTTAGTTCCAGAATGAAGTGCTTTATTTCTATGACCTACTTTTTACTTTTATCAAGAACCTGCTGCTGCTGCTTTTTGTTTTGCTGCTGCAAATACAGTGATACGTTGGTTTTTGCAGCTCCTGGCCAGCAGGTTATCAGGTTTCTTGGGGAGCATGCACAAGAGTTGCAACTATTCCACCCTTTAAAAAAGTGAGCATATGCTTGCCCCTGTACTGGCCCTGTATTTCCTGATAAAGTATAAATTGCCCTCTATGCTCAGCCATTCTTCTTTGGTATAATCCCGACCCCCTTCACACCTTGCTCTCAGGGGATGTAATCACCATGAATCTGTCTGCACCCTGCAAGGATATGCATGGGAGGAAAAATTGCTATTGGTGCAATCCATCACAAACAAGAGAGCAGCTAGAAACTGGCCCATAATATAAAACAAAAATGCTATTTACCCTGTTAAACAACAACCATTTTTTTCCCATTTAAGAAATTCATAATATGGGAATTGTGCAGGATCAGACCCAACAATTGCGTTATATCACAGGTCTCAAGAGCTCTAAAAATTTAATTGTTTTTAAGATTGGTTTCCATTTAGTTCTGTATAGGAAGTTTGCCCTTCCTCAGATACCCTGCACGTTTGAATAAAAGAAAAAAACTATTGTACCACTTGGAAACTTTAATTAATTCTTTACCGAGATAATGCTTTCAATAAATACAAGGCATGGAGTTTCCATTATAGTTAGACCCAGTAAAAGCTAGGTCTGCCAGTAAAATCTTCTTGCTAATGACTAATCTTTTACTGATGTTAATTTAGAAGGAATCTGTAGACAAATTATTTTGCAATAGAGCAAGTTTCCTTCTCCGGTTGCCACTCCTACTATTCTAGTAATTTTGATGTTCTTGGGGTTGTGGGGGGGGGAGATTGTGTTGACCTTTTGCAAAAATTCATATTAAAACTGTTTCTTAATAGATCTACGTCTTTTGAAATCACATTCTGTGGGCCAATCAGATTGATCTTGTATACTGCACATAAGGCCTAAACCAACATTCATTGAAGTAAATGATAAATCTTCTATTAACTTATTTGGATGCTAGATTGGGCCCATAACTTGCTTATTCTTGGTGACATTTTACTGCCTGCATCCATTTACTTGTTTAGCTACTCTGGTAAGAAATTTGTAACTAATTTTTGTTGATAGCTGAATGCTTTAGTCAGGCACCTAGCAACTGCTGAAGATGGGTTATCTCTGATTTAGTCAGCTCAGTCAAATGTGAAACTTATTGTGAAGATTTAAAATGGAAAATCTATGTACTGTGTCAGAAATCTGTACTCTTTTTAACTAATACTTTCTCACTGTCAAGTGTTTATTAGTAGTGTTAGACATTGCCTTTGGAGAACGAAACACTATCCCATGTTAATATAAAAAAGGCTGTAGCAGAAAGGGCTTCTCAATGGTAAAAGTGGGGCTGGGCCTAGACAGTGGCTCTGTGCTCTCAACACACACACACAAAATGACCATTTTCACAACTTTTGGTGGGCTTATTTGATGCTCATTGTCCACATGAGAACTGTGGGATTAGGTCTGAAGAGGTTTAATATATATTATTTGGTTCATATTTGGGCCTAATTCTGTGTTTCCTGTATACCCAGAATTCCTGTTAATTTCAGTGCTACTTTGAGTGTAAGGGACCTGAAATCCTTGAAGGTTGTTATCACATCCCTCTTTATGTCATCGTTTATCTTTTCACAGTTCAAAATTATAAAAATGCCTTTCCTGGCTATTGTAACCTTCATAAAAACGTGATGCCTAATGTCGGACACCAGCCATCTCACTATGCAAAGCCTGTTAACAAGCTTGACATTTTGCTTCCTAACCAGAAGAACTTACAAAAAGTCATTATCTCAAAACGACTTATTTTCCTTCCATAGTAAAAGAAGCAAAAAAGGAGATAAAAATGGGAAGGGTCTGAGGCATTTTTCAATGAAAGTATGTGAAAAAGTCCAGCGTAAAGGAACAACGTCCTACAATGAAGTAGCTGATGAACTGGTATCAGAATTCACAAATTCTAATAGCCACTTGGCTACAGATTCGGTAAGTAGATGTGATGTCAATTTTTTTATTTTACAGCTATACTGTCATATCCTGTCACAGTTCTCTTACAATTCTATGCTTGTTTCTGCCTTGACTTGTCATGTTCCACTGTCGCTTTCAAACAAATGTGTCTCAGAGCTATAGATCTAGGCCTAGAACATTCCCAAAAATATCAACATGCAGTATATAAAATAGGTTCCATTTTAAATATAGAATTAATACCACTGAATACCCTTTAAAATACAACAAAATACACAGACAACAGGCTGCCTTAATACTGGCTTTTAAAATATTCTACTCACACTCCACCCCAAGTAACTGAGAGTCTGAGATGGAGTACACCTGTCTCAAATGCAGCTGAAATGGAGGACACCTGTCTCAAATACACAATTTGTAATAACTAGGCTGACCAAGTCTTAATTATGTGTACACAAAACTGCACAAGTTATTACATCAGATTAATCATTTTTATCATGATGGAAACACAATTAGAAAAATCAATTTCTGTAGAAATAATGGTGTATAGGATATAATCATATTTTGACTGAGGTTGTTATTAATATATAGGAGTTTAAGCAATTCAGGCAGTAAATTAATTGCCAGGATAAAAACATAATTTGGGATTATTTTATTTTCTGGTTAACAGAGAATAATAATTAGTTTGGCAAGGCTAGAGGAGGTCCTTTATGAGGGTTTGAAATATTAATTTTAGCCTACACATGTGAAGAGAAAAAAGCAACCTAAGCTAAACAAAAATATTGTCCATTCTCTTAACTCAGCAGTTAGAAAGTCCAAATGGTAAAAAACACTCTTCTCCATAAACACGTTGTGATACATATTTAAAAATTGGTTTCATTACAACAGATTTCTTAAAGGCAGTTATTTGTTTTTAAAATATGTATAGCTGTAATTGTAAGGATACTCATCCAGCTCCTACTCTGGAATCTTTTACAATGCTGATACATTCTCCTTTTGTATCAGAAATACTCTATGTACTTACGATGCTTTGAGAACAATCTGCTTCTGTTTTAAGTGATTTTTGTTTTAAATGTTTTTTTTTAATGATGTATTCTATAATATTGGCTTAAGCATGTAAGGGGGACAAGATTAAGCCTAACAATATTTTTTTAATATGCAACATCAAGAAGCAGACGGTGTATATTCTATTGTATTAAGTTTTACCTCACTGTTTCTGAGTGATCTCCCAGCTTTCATGCAAACACCTTAGTGTTTTATTCAAAGCAATACCATAAATTAAAGCACATGTTTTAGTGCCATATTGACTTCAATTGCCATTTACTTTTATTCATATATTGTCATCCTTATTACTTGCAAACCTATAAAGGGAAATTTCAAGCGTCATCTTAACTTTTAGCTTTTGCAGTAGTCTTGACCTAATTAATACTGCAGTGCTATTTTTTTTTTAGCAGGCTTATGATCAGAAGAATATTAGGCGGAGAGTTTATGATGCCCTCAATGTGCTGATGGCAATGAACATCATTTCAAAAGAGAAAAAGGAAATCAAATGGATTGGCCTTCCTACAAACTCAGCTCAAGAATGTCAAAACCTAGAGGTAAGTGGAGGGGAGGGGAAATCCCTTCAGTTGCAGATGATGTCCTGTGGTAATGGTGTCTCTTTGGAAAGAGTGTGTGTATTTATATTTGCATAATAAATGTTTTAAAATATGAACTTTAAAAAAAATCTGATTGCTGCTTATTAGGTAAATAAAAGCAACATTTGATATTTAAATCAGGGCCGGCTCTAGTTTTTTTGCTGTCCTAAGCAAAAAGTTTGCCGCTCCAAGAGCACAACTGCCCAAGCAAAAAAAAAAGGGAGTGGGGGGTAGCCGGAATGCCGCCCCTGGAATTATGTCGCCCCAAGCACGTGCTTGCTTTGCTGGTGCCTAGAGCCAGTCCTGATTTAAATCCTCAGTGAAATGTTTCTGTGTATTTTCTAAATATACCTACAATATACTTTATATCAATCCAAAAATCCTGTTTTCCTGACAAAAATAAATATCAATCAAGTCATGCAGGGTGTAAAAGGGTATTCACCCCTTGAGTGTCTCCAAGCAGCAGGTGCAGTATTGCAATCCTTTTCCAGTTCCTGGCACCCCCTACAGGACATCTGTCTGCCTCTGCCAGTCTTCTGTCACGCAGTCAACAATTAACCCTTTCCGGGATAGCAAAGAGTCCAACAAATAAGCAGTGTATCTGTCCTCACCAGGGTCTTCAGCTCTGGCTCTTGGACCTTTAAATTCAGCCCTTCACTTGGGCTTCCAAACAAGCCTTCTCCCCTTCTTTGGTCTTAGGTTACGCTTGTCCTCCCTTTCTCAGAGTTTACACGACTTTGCCAGTGAGGGAACCAGGGCACACCCATTACTCTGGGTTCCAGGCAGGCACCCCCATGAACAGCAACCACTGTAGTACTCAAATTTTTGCTGCTACTTCCTTGGGCTTCCTCCCACCTGGCCCATCTTATCTTAACCCTTAGCTCAAGGACAATGTTCTCAAGTCCCTCTCTCCCTGCAAACCCAGATATGCAAATGTGGCAGAGATAAACCCTGGATAATCCACAGGCTCCTTTGGGCAGAGAGGAATACCCATCCCTGCTCCTCTGGGCCCAGCCAGAGGCTGCCCTGCTAGGGCACTACAGCTCCTTTTATCTGAGCCTGCTGAGCTCAGATAACTGTTGCTAGTCCTTCTAGCTCTTGGAGGGCCAGGTCTCTCTAGTCTCCAAGATGGCTGCTCCAGACAGGACTTTCTAGGCAGGCCTAGAGGACTCAGCGTCACTGCTCCATTCCTCCTACATCATTGCTTCCTGACATGGAGTGTAGTAGGACTGTGAGGCCTCCTGTAGGGAGCTGCAAAGGCCAGATACACCCATCACACAGGGCATTAGGCTCTAGGTTAATAGCAGTCTGAATCAGTCATAAGTGTAATATGGGCAATTTGTGTCAATGCTTTGGTTACTGACCCCAGAAAAATGGCATTGTTTGAAAGCAGTGCTCTGATGTCTTCCATGGATCAGTGAGGAGACGCTCGCTGCAACTGGAAAATGTGGTGCTAAGAAAAACTGCTAAGAAAAAAATTGAGGCTACAATTTGAGACTCCAAAGACACGTTCGTCGAGAGTAAAAGGAAAGGCTGGATGGGTTTCACATCGGAACTTCATCAAGTCATTGTGTAAGAAAGATACAGAATCCTGGAAGTAGATTCAGGCAGGTAATTTAGAACACACTGCCACCAGGCACAATTTCCACATCTTCTATTCAACTTTGCAATGTTTGCAGGGGAAGGTGGCATCAGCTTGCCTAGTAAAGAATTGGGATGACAGCATCAGCCAGAGTCTGAAGGATCAGTTGGGAAGATCTGATCAATGGGAAGATCATTTCACAATGCTCCTCAATTGTCTGCTGCCTGCTGTCCCTCTTCCATTTGAAGATGAGCAGGAAGTTCCAGTAGAACTACCATCCTTCATCCAAGAAGAGATTCAAATCACAGTCCATAAATTGAAGTCTGAGAACGCACCAGGGGTTTGTAACATCACTGTACAGGCTCTTCCAGGTCATCTGGAACTCTACTATCATACCTGATGAATGGAAGAATGGTGTTATTCTGCTTTGTTCAAAAAGGGCAATGAAGCTGAATGTAGCAACTAAAGAAGTATTAAGCTGTTGGTCTCAGGGAAAGTCTTTGCTTCTGTGTTAATATCTCAAATCAATGATGCACTTCATGGCATAGGCTGGGATACTGAGTGTGGGTTTAGATCTGGTCATTCCATTGTTGACCAGATATTTAACTTTAGACAGCCTTTTAAGAAAATGGCTGAATATGATAAACTGTGCACAGCATTTTTGCATTGACTTCCATCAGGCCATTCACTCAGTGCTTTGAGCAAGTTCGTGGGACCTGATGAGGCAACTAAACATCTCTGGGAAGACTGGTCATTGGTAAAAGAACTCTATAATGGAACAGGAGCTGTGTTCAAGTCAATGGCAGGTACGCAGCATGGTTTCCTATCTCCACGGGAGTTTGGTAAAGCTGAGTTCTGTCATCATCCATTGTTCAATGTTGGCATCGATTGGTTGATGAATAAAGCTTGAGGAGGCAGCTATCGGTGGTGTTGAGCTGAACATTATTCTGTTTTGAGATCTCAAATACGCTGGTGACATTCTCTTGTTGGCTCAGTTTAGTGAATCACTGCACCTCATGGCCAGTCTGGTCGAGTAAGAAGCTAGTGTGCACTGGTCTGGTTATTAATCCAGATAAAACTAGTGCCTGACCAAGCAGCCTCCAGTACCAGATTACAGCCAACACAGTATAAACCTGTCCAGATAAGCTATCAGCTGTCAAATATTTGGGCAGCATCATAGACCATGATGAAGGATGATCAAAAGATGTGGATGCTTAAATAAACAGCAGCATCTGCTACCATGTTTTCGGCCCTTCTATGGCCTCTGGGGACATCATGACTTGAAGCATGCTACGAAGCTGCAGATCTATAGATCTAATGCTTATCCCTGTTGTACAGAAGTGAAACATAGGGGCTGAAGAACTCTGAGTTGACATTTTTTATGCTTGTCATCTCCGGCAGCTGTTCTATATCAAGTGGATGAACAAGATCAAAAATTAAAATATTCAAAGCCAAACCCAGCAACCATCTCCACCACTGATTCAGTTTCAGCAGCTTTCTTGGTATGGACATATTATTACAAGGCAAGACCAAGAAATTCCAAAGTCTATGTATCACGGAATGCCGCTACACAGCGAGTGCTCATGTGGGTGCCATAAACTTTGGTGGCCCAATAAGATTGCCAGTAGCCATAAACCGAACATACAGCTAAAACAATTCAAGCAATTTGCCAGAACTCAAGCCAGGTGGCGCTTGATTTGCAAACGAGGCCAAGTCCCTTTGGTATTTGCCACAATGATGATGATTTGTTTAGAACAGGGGTCTCAAACTCAATTTACCTTAGGGCCCTTGCACCCCCCTTGAACCCCCCACCTGTCTAAGGCTCTGGAAGGGAGTTTGAGGGTGGGGAGGGGGTGGGGGTGCAAGCTCTGGGAGGGAGTTTGGGGGGTGTGGGGAGGGGGTGCAGGCCCTGGGAGGGAGTTTGGGGGTGGGAGGGAGTATGTGGAGAGGGGGTGGGGGTAGGGGGTGCAGCACTTACCTGGGGCTCCAAGGCAGGGCTGGGGGGCCTCCGTGCACTGCTGCCCCCAGGCACTGCCCCCGCAGCTTCCCATTGGCCACAGGGGCGCTCGGGGTGGGGGCAGCATGCGGAGGCAGAGGCACAGCCCTGCCCCGGGGCCGCAGGGATGGGCCGGTCGCCACTGAAGTGAGCAGGCAGATGCTGTTCAGCTCCGCTCCGCTCCGCTGCCGGAGCCCCTGGTGGGGGAGTGCCCGGGGGCGGCAGGTGGGGCCAAGGGAGAGAACCGGCCCCAAAACTGCTGGAGTCCTGGGGGCCACATTGGGGAGGTTCATGGGATGGGTGTTTGAGACCCCTGGTTTAGAAAAAGAATTTACTGGGGAGTAAGTTGATCTAGATATTCATATGGATGATAGAAAACCTCTTTAAAAGGAATATCATTCAGGGACGCTGAATAATATTTGCTGATCAGGAAAAGTAAGAAATATTTTTAAAACTTCCTGTTGAATCTTTTGTCGGGCATTTTCAACAGGGAGAAAACTGTCATTTTGTTGCAAAGATGCCAAACTTTCTCTGTGAAAATGTCACTGGCCCTGTGGACAATAGTCATGTATCTTGTACAAGACAAATGTCACAATGTTCACACCAAAATGTACTGACTAGCAGAAAATACAACATCTCAGTCTCTATCACATTTGTGAATTTTTGCAATTACTTGAATAAAATATCTGGTTTTGTACACCTAGTGAAAAACAAGTTATTTTGTCCAATTCTAGTCACATAATACCTCTGAGGACATTGAAATGGGCAATGGGAGAAAAGAAAAAGAAAAACTTTTACTGTTTTAATCACTGTGTCAAACAGTAGGCTGACAGGTATGATAAACCCAGGGAATAAGGCTACGCCTGCTCATTTTAAAGTACATTTTACCATAATAGTCTGTTGTGAATATTTTTTAAGTCTTTGGTCTTAATTCAAATCTCTTAAACTCAGTTTGTGTGAATGATTAAGTGAATTCTTTGCTGTGAATCATACTGCTATGAAATGATAAACTTTGATGTTATTGTTCTGACATTTTGTTGTCTACAGTGTGAGAACTCAAATTAACCTTATGTCCTTTTACTATTTATTACTTTAGTTACACAAGCCTCTGAGCACAGTGAAAACCAGGCATTTCCTTCAAATGTTGCTTTCAGTGTCATTTAACAGAAAAGAAATAAAGCTGTGTTTTCACATGTGCTTAAATCAATAGCTTACCAACTTGTAAATGCCCTCCATTCAAGAAAAAAAAAAAGTGTATTTTGAAGTTATTTTAAATATATAAACAAAAATGTAGTTCTGTGTAAAGGTTACCTTAAAGAGAAAACACAGAAAAAATCAGTATGTAGAGAGAGGATAAATTATTAGACCTCTTAACATTTATTGACTTTGATAGTCTTATAGGTCAAGCAAAGCTAAGCCCTGTCTCTGCGGCCCCGGGAGGAGGGGGAGCAGAGAACTCAGTGAGCTGTTCTTGCCTGTGGGTACCTCCCCCGAAGCTGCCATTGGCTGTGCTTCCCCGTTCCCGGCCGACGGGAGCTTCCGGGGAGGTAACCGCAGGCAAAAACAGCTCATGGAGTTCTCTGTTCCCCCTCTCCCCGTGGTCGCAGGGAAGCGGGGTCCTCAGGACCATGGGGTTGGCAAATCCACGGGCCGGATCCAAAGTCCTAAGGGGCTGGATCCGGCCCAGGGCCGTAGTTTACCCACCCCTGGTCTGGAGGTAGGCTGGGAACACAGCGTGCTGGGGAGGGGAGGGGGACGACGACGCGGGGAGCTTGGTGGGCTGCAGGGAAGAACCCCACGGGCCGCGTGTTTGAGACCCCCTGACCTAGAGCATTAAAAATACACATAGAGACCAGCACTGTAGCTTCATTAGACTGTCCACCTCTTTGGATTTCCTCAGGACTCTCCTCAATTTAAAGTATAGTTTCTGGTGTTCTGGCAGCATGGGTAGGTCCTGAAGTACCATTGTCCTGGATACTGTTGAAAATGGTTTTGTTTATTTCCATTTGTGTCACCATGGCTACTGGAAGAAACTGGTAGCATGGTAGCTGCTTTCCCTTAACCTCTTCTTGTGACTGGTTACTGAATTCTTGCTAGTCTTTCCAGGTTTCAGGTTAGTAGTCAAAAAGGGTGGTCATTCTTGGCCTAGTGATGATACACTAAAATGCCAACCTAGATGGTCCTGAGCCCAGTCCTGATATTTGTCTTTCAGTCCTGAGTAAACAGGGACTGAGAGAACTGTTGATGGGATGCTTTTAATCACAAATGAGTGGGAATAAAAAAGCAAATGTTTTACTGTGGTACTGTGATGGCTCCATTCTTGTGGGATGAAGTATTTCCTATCCAGTGCTGGAGAAAGTTCCTCTGACATATATCCAACAGGGAAAAATAAGGGAGGGGAAATGCTACAACTTAGGTGGGGTAGTATTGGTCTTTTAATGAAGGGAAAGTGATATAAAAGCAGAGATTGAGGTTGCAGTCCACAATTAAGTTGTGTAAATCCTGGTTCTTGGAGATGCCCCACTATGTGATTAGTCCACATGAGAAAGGAGAAAGCTACAGGGCAGCAGGATGGAGCTGGGAAGGATTTTCAGCTTATGTACCATGCCCTGTAACCACCTCCCTCAAACAAATATAGTGTGAATTTCTGTAAGTGTATCAGAATTTCACTTCCTTTATTGCAAAAATCTATTTTGTTTTAGTCAGAGAACAAGACCAGGCACTTTATATATTTTCAAAATTGTTTCATAGTGTGTCTAAATTTATGTTCTAAAGATAGAGAAACAGAGACGGTTAGAACGAATAAAGCAGAAGAGAGCCCAGCTGCAAGAACTACTATTGCAGGTAAATTTAATTTTTGTTTATACAGTAACTAACAAAAAACTGTTAAGGTTCAGAGTATTTTTTTTCTCCACTTTATAAATGTTTTTAGGTTAATTTAGTGCTCATGAAAGTGATATTGCAATGTACCTGAATCCTGACCTAAAATACCCCTGCCATCCTAGCATGGGGCCTCTTGGATGATGCAGCCTCCTGATGCAAAATTGTCATTATCTGTCAATATCTCCTACCCCATGTCATTATTACATTTTGCAAACGGGACCACAGGCCCCCACTTGATCCCTCTGACAAGTTACCATTGAAAAATGCAATTTTAAACACACACTTGCATGGGTTCAGTTGTACATTCCATAGCTGAGAATCAGTTGTTGCTGGGGAACTGAAACGTCAGCATCCTTTATTATAAAAGACTCATGAATCCAGGCCTGGCACTTATTTCACATTTTGATGCAGTAACCTAGGAAAGCTTTTTGAAACCTGCTGATTTGGCCTGGAATGAAGAAATATTGCAACTTCAGATGCATTTCTGTTTGCAGAAAGGGCATTTCATTTTTTTAAAAGCCTATACTGTATTTATAGTGTTTGGATATATGCCTGGGTTTTGAATACTTTATACATAATGGAGCATTTGTAAAGATCATGAGTTAAAGTCATAGGGTAATAGAAATTAACATTTTTTTTCTTGGTGCAAAATATGATGGTGTTTTACACAATCAGATCTGCAGTGAAATTCTAAGCATTTGGACACTTCTGCTTTTCTCAGTGGCAAAAATATTTTTTCTAAATAGTGGGACTTAATTCTGACCTCGCTAACACTGATATACATCCTAAGCAATTCCAAGAAAGCACACTGATGAAAGTAATAGGAAAACTCCCTGCTCACTGTGTTTATGTATCTGTTTTATTATAGTTCTTCAGTACTTGATTCTAATTTAACTACTTTCACCATTCAAATAATTTTAGCAATTCTTTCCATTTTATATGCTTGTGCTCCTATTGACTGGAATCAGTAGTGCCAAACATGGACTACAGAAGATTCACAGATATACCAGATTATTGCTAGTCATTGCAGTCTTGACTATATACAAAATCCCACAGCAAAAGATGAACTGTGGAGAGAAGGATACTTGTAAACAATTATGAAAGTGGGTGATTTCAAAGCTACAGATTTGCTAGGACTGGATGATATAGAGTGAACAGAGGAGAGAAAAGGGGAGGATGGATAAGAGAGTAAAGACAAGAAGCAGGAGCAGGCCGTGGACGGTGCCATTTGATCCACTTTAAGTATAACTTTGTTATCTTTACATTTCTGACCTTCTAAACTGATATGTAATTATGCACCCTGGCTAGTAGATAAGGCCTCTGTTGTGCCTTTTAAGCCCTAGTTCCTAATGTGCGGAGATGCTCTGTCTCCTGGGCGTTGTACTCAGTACCGTGCTTCCCTCCCAAAGCTTCAGAGATTGCCAGTGGAGTGTGTCTGCTGTGCCTCCCTTTAAAGGGTGCAGCATGCACCCCTTTCTGTTCCTGGCCAGCACAAAGGAGTGTTTGTTAGCCAGCACAGAGAGTTCAGACTGTGGCCTCCCCATCTTTGGCGAGATACCAGATAGGTGCTGGAGATACTGGTACTTGGTTACTAAAACAGCTGTAAAATCCCAGATCATGGAAGAGTCCTCATTTACATTTGAATGACAGTGATCATTTTCCTTTTTCTTTTTTCTTCTTTCTACAGCAAATAGCATTCAAAAATTTGGTACAAAGAAATCAGCAAAATGAACAACTGAATCAAGGTCCTCCAGCTTTGAACTCTACAATACAACTCCCTTTCCTAATAGTTAACACTAGCAAAAGAACTGTTATAGACTGCAGCATATCAAGTGATAAGTGAGTGTGATGTGGAACCACATATTGGAATATTCAGTCTTCTGTGTAATCAGTATGGGATTTTTCTTTGAACAGAAAGTCTATGCACTTCATTTGGAAACTAATTATACATTTGCATTTCTCTTTCATCTTCCTAGTGTTTGACATAGGCATTGACTCCGTGGGTGCTCCAGGGATCAAGCACCCATGGGAAAAAAAATAGGGGATGCTCAGCACCCACCAGCCACAGCTGTTCGGCCTGGCCGCCAATCAGCTGTTCAGCAGCTGGCAGGAGGCACTCGGGGGAGGGCAGAGAGGAATCAGTGGCGGGCAGGGGGGAAGCCTTGCGGTGGGGGGCTGAGAGGAGCAAGTGAAGGAGAGGAGGTGGAGGGGGGTGAGAAGAAACAGAGCAAGGGGGGGGCCTTGGGGGAAGGGGCAGGGCTTCAGGGCAGAGCTGGGGTGGAACATCCACTGGGAAAAATAAAATCAGCGCTTATGGTGTTTGATACCTCTTTCAGTATACTTAACCACCATTGTGCTTTTGTAAAATGTATGGTACATGCTCTACAATTTTTATTCAGAGTTATATGGCTACCAACTTGCTCAAAATTATGAGATGGAAATAAGTGCCAGAGACAATTGGGAAAACTCTGAAACAGATGTTTGGTTCATTTTAGTGGCACCAGGCTCACTGTCCTTAATGCTTCGTAAGATAGAGAAGAATGAAAGTATGCAACAGTTCGAAATATTTCGCTTGCATTATTTCTTGGGTTATGGTTTATTGCATTATGGATTTAGTTGTAAGCTTTTCTTTGCTGTTAACCTGTGACTCTTGTACTTATACATGAGGGAGTCTGTATAACATGCTCCTGGATTTTGCTATTTGTTCTCAACTCTCTTGTGAATTCTATCAGCTGATGAAAGAATACAGTCTTGATGTATCATTGTTTACTAGATCATAACAGTCTATTAGTGGTAAATAGATCTCTTTCCTTGAATGTTATTGGTTATGGATTTCATTCTACTGTACATTGATTTTGCATTACAGTGAAACCTCCTTATGGTGAACTTGAACATAGTGAAACTTTATAATGAAGTAAAATAATAGTCCCTAATTGCTTCAGTTTCAACATCCAAATTACAATTCTGGCTACAGTGAATTTGTTAGTGAATATGTATAATCAGGACCTTGTGCATTCTGCAGCACAGTTGGCTGAAATTCTTATAAGAGGCCTAATTTCTGCAACACTCCAGTGCAGTTGCCTGGAAATGCTATGACAGCTAATGGTAGATTAAAAATTGATATTTTTATTGAATGAAATATTCCAATGAATAGTACAGCATAATATCCCGTCAATTATTTTTACATTTGACCCTAATTTTTAAGCCTAATATCAAATTAAATAATTGTTAATAAGATGAATATTTTTTATTGAAACTTCATAACTGAATTGTTCAAGTTGTTGGTAGGTAAGCAGAAGCTTTTGGTACCTGGGAAGGCATGGGAGGGAGTTTGAGATTGTGGAATACTAAAATTATCAGTGGTGATATATTTTAAATTGTTGATATCATCAGTCTGCACTATTAACACCCCATTGAGATGAGTGGGACATTTCACATCCCTAAAGCCACTGTTTGCATCTCAGGAGGCCTTTTACACTATATTTTTCCCTTACGATTTCCTTCTGTTGCAACTCCCTGTGCAGTCAACTGGTGTTCACACCAGTGGGCTGCATGTGTGGACAAGGTCCCAGCAGCTGCTGGTGGCTTAATCACCATGAAATTAGGACTGTCAATTAATTGCAGTTAACTCAAGTGATTAACTCAAAACTAATTAATTCAGTTTTAAAAATGAATTGCGATTAATCGCACTTTGAATTGCACTGTTAAACTAATAGCATACCAATTTTAATTTATTATAAATATTTTTGGATGTTTTTCTACATTTTTAAATATATACAACACGGAATACAGCAGGGGTTCTCAAACTGGGGGTCGGGACCCCTCGGGGTTGCGAGGTTATTACATGGGGGGTTGTGAGGTGTCAGCCTCCACCCCAAACCCCGCTTTGCCTCCAGCATTTATAATGGTGTTAAATATATAAACAAGTGTTTTTAATTTATAAGGGGGGTCATACTCAGAGGCTTGCTATATGAAAGGGGTCACCAGCACAATAGTTTGAGAACCACTGGCATACAAAGTGTACAGTGCTCACTTTATATTATTATTTTTATTACAAATATTTGCACTGTAAAGAAAATAGTATATTTCAGTTCACCTCATACAAGTACTGTAGTGCAAATCTCTTTGTCACGAAAGTGCAACTTACAAATGTGGACTTGTAGGCTCTAAAGTTTTACACTGTTTTATTTTTGAGTGCAGTTATGTAACAAAAATAATTCTACATTTGTAAATTGCACTTTCACGATTAAGAGATTGCACTACAGTACTTGTATGAGGAGAATTCAAAAATACTATTTCTTTTATCTTTTTTACAATGCAAATATTTATAATAAAAATAATATAAAGTGCGCACTGTACACTTTGTATTCCGTGTATTTGTAATTGAAATCAATATATTTGAAAATGTAGAAAACGTCCAAAATATTTAAATAAATGGTATTCTATTATTGCTTAACAGTATGATTAAAACTGCGATTAATCGCAATTCATTAATTTTTTTAACCATTTGAGAGCCCTACATGAAATCAATGTGTCAGGTAAGACATCACAGTTGTTAAAATATTGGTGATTGGTCTATACTAGTGCTGCAACAACAGGAAATTTTAAGAAAAAAAACCAGTGTAGACAGCGTCTGGTGTGCCCCAAAGCACTGGTTTGCACTTGGTTCACATTTAGAAAGTTTTCTTCTCACCCATAAAGGCTAGAAAAGCCATTTTAAAAAAATAAAAGCTGGGATTCTAGAGCAGTGTTCCAAGGTAAGATGTGGATGAATTCTGTGGCAGAAATGCAGAGCATGTAATACATATAACTTTACTATTCATATCAACACAGCTGAGCTCAAGAGTTATTTCTAGATACTGTACAGCAAACACTGTTTTTTTAAACATTTCTAAGTTAAACTTTGAAATTACTATACAACTTAGTATTTTTGGTGTGATTTTTTTTCTCAGGGCTTGTCTACACAAAAAAGTTGTACCTTTTCAACCATATTGATACAGTTAAAGCAGTACAACCCACCTACTGGGTACGCACTTACATCATTACAAAGGTACCTAATACAGATATAGGTTATTGCCGTTCCCATATAGTTAAACTATAGCAGTATAACTATGTTCACACTAGAGGTTGTACCAGTATAAATATACTACTATATTTATATAAACTAAACTACTAAATTTATATAAACTATATAAATTTAAAAAAATATATCTCTGACAGTTTATACTGGTATAGAAACTGTGTGTAGACCAGGATTTAGACCCAGTCCTTCAAACATTAAAGCATGTGTAACTGTACTCAAAGAGTAGTTTCATTCAGGGGTCTGACTGAAAAAAAGATCTGACGGCACTCCTCCAAACTCCTCCACCCACAAAATAAACTGCTTCTATGCCAGTTGCTAGAATGAGATGCTACTTACTACAGATCAGAGGTTCTCAACCTTTTTCTTTCTGAGGCCCCCACAACATGCTATAAAAACTCCATACCCCAACTGTTTTTCTGCCTATAAAAGCCAGGGTCGACGTTAGGGCAACCAGGGCAATTGGCCAGAGCCTCATGCCATAGGGGGCCCTGCAAACTTAAGTTGCTCAGGCTTCAGCTGCCAGTGGTAGAGCCTGGGGCCACAGGCTTCAGTCCCACGTGGTGGGACTTCAGCTTTCTGCCCTGGGCCCCAATGAGTCTAATGCCCCATGCTTGGCAGACCCTCTGAAACCTGATCACAGCCCCCCAAGGGCCCTGGACACCTCACTGAGAACTCCGGCTATAGGTCACATAGTTGTTCAAAGTGTGATCATATGGGCTCTCTGAGCTCTAATGGGCTCCTTGAACTTGGCTCCCGCCCTCTCCCCAAGTGGAGTTTTAGTATGTCGATGGGCTCTGTTAGACCCCTTGACTAAGGGGGAAAAAATAGTCCTGTCTTCAACTCGCCACCCACCTATGGCATCAAAGTGAGATGCCACTGACAGTAAACTGTGCGGATCACTGATCCCTCCTCTCCTTTCTTACATGAGGAATGAAAGTTAACAATGCTGACATATAAATCATCATCACTGGGCACCTGAGTTTGCACCTTAATGAAATAAATGAGGCAATTCATACCTTTCAGAACTATTGTTTCAGGCCCTTTGCAGACTTGCATCTTGCCTTCAGTTCGTGTTTTTGCGGTTTTCTCTTTTTTTAAATGAAATTCTGGAGAACATAGTCGCTTCAGATATTTGCCATATTGGCTCAGTCTCCATTTACATCAGTGCTAGTAGAGTTATGCACATGTTTCATTTTTGCTGGTTTGGAATCTCAGGTTGCAAAAGCACTGAAGAAATAGATAGTTGTTCATGTTTGACAAGTGTTTTGTGATCATGTCAAGCATTAATTGAACAAAAACTGTCTTCTAGGGATCTGGGCTTAAACGGATTTCATAGAAAGACGGTGGGCTTTTTTCTAATCAGAAATAAATCAGTCTAGTTAAACTTCTCTTTCTTTTCAGGGCAGAAGAAGAGACAAGTTGCTTAAAATAAATTTTAAACAGTTGATTATTGTCCTTTATTTATTGGAAAGAATAGATGACCTCTGGCTTATTCTCAGTATTTCAAGCAGGCCAGAGTACAAGCTGAGCTAATAATGCAGCAGTTCTGGGACAGAGGGCTGGCCTAAGCTGCAAAGGCTTTACAGTGTAGCTACACCAGCAATGCTTAATGGTGGAGAGACCCCCCCCCGAACAAGATAAATTATCCTGACAAAAGGACTCTTCTGACAGTACAAATTGCATCTACATGGGGGATTTTGCCAACATACCTATGCTGGTTAAGGGTATGATTTTTATTTTCCTCACTCCTAACTGAAATAACTATGCTGGCAAAACTTGATATGACAGTTTTTTAACATATAGGACCTGTAAGCAAACAGATTTAGAAGGTTGTTATTTAATTGATAAACTATCCAAAAGGTGATTTACATTTAAGTAAATAGGGCAGTTCACATTGGGGATGTTGTGGATTAGAACAGAAAGTTTAAGGAAAAAGCAGCAAAAATAAATATGGTTATTTTTGGTGACAAAGCTGTAGAAGACTTTCAAAAAGTATTGGATTTAGTACAAGTAAGGGTTCTTGCTGGAGCAGGAATGTTTTCCTCATCTTTTAATCTGTTTAATGAAGGAGAAAGGTTTATGGACTCTTATTGCCTGCCATGAAAAAAGTTGTTTTAATTGGGAAATATGATCATTTGAACCCTGCAGAGATGCCAGTCTCCTAAGTACAGGAGAAAAACTCTTGTTGTACCTACCCATGGTATTTAGAAAAAAAGCATCTTTGACCTCTGAAGAAATCCTAAAATATTGTAATTGTATCTGTACATTTACTTCCTCAATGTATAGAACAGGAAAATATAATCAGGCCCATGGTTCCTTCCAGAACCATCTCACTTTGACATTTCTCCTGTACAGATTTGAATACCTCTTTAATTTTGATAACACATTTGAGATTCATGATGACATTGAGGTGCTGAAGCGAATGGGAATGTCCTTTGGCCTAGAGGCAGGCAAATGCTCAGCGGAGGATCTAAGAACTGCAAAATTATTGGTGCCAAAAGCTTTAGAAAGCTATGTTACAGGTAAGTTAAATGAAGTTTTTAAATATTATCCTTGATTAAATTCAAAGCCATAATTTACTGAAGCATTTCTAATTATGTCAAACTACATAAGCATGAGGCATAAGACAGTTTGAAGCAGACTTATGAAAGCCAGCAGGATCCCACAAATGAATGGTGGTTTTAAAATTAATCTTCGATGAGCACACGTAGACTTAATTTAAAATTGTTTAGAATATCGATTCATGAATGGGCTGCAGTGCAAAGGAATAATTCCATGAATAGTTTCTGGTGACAACGTAACCCTTGAGACTCAATAATATAGCCAAAGCCCCTCAAAATGACAGTATTTTCATTGTGTCATTGCTACTCCTCTTTAGGCTCAAAAGAATCCTGGATAACAGGAACAGGAAAGACCTATAAAAGGAAGTCCATTTCTCTTTTCTTCTCCTCTCCCTCACTCCCCCAAAAATGTATGGAATAGAGAGCACCTTAGCAGAGGACAGAGCTGATATTAGACTATCATCACTTATGATCTTAAATTTTACAATGTGTTAATGTTTACATTGCTCTTTCAGCTTATTGAGGAGATTCTCCTTATAAATCTCTCATTTTGCATGGACCACATATTCCTTTGTATTTGTACAGCACATAGCAAAACAAGGCCCTGATTTTAATTGGCCCTCTGAGTACTATTGCATTATAAATATTAAATAATAATGAGAGGTAGTGTGATTTAGATGTGAGTCAGAACTCCAAGGTGGGTCGCAACTCCATTTTAATGGGGTCGCCAGGACTGGCTTAGACTTACTTAGCCCATGGCCAAATCCAAAGCTCGAGCCCAGCCAGCCCAGGCTGAAGCTTGAGGGCTTCAGCCCTGGGTGGCAGGGCTCAGGTTGCCAGTCCCCTGTTCCGGTTGAAGTCTTTGGGCTTTGGATTTGGTCCCCCTACCTGGGGTGGCAGGGTTCAAGTGGTCTGAGGCTTCAGTCCTCCTTCCTGGGATCATGTAGTAATAGGGGGGTCATGAAGTTTGAGAACCCCTGATTTAGAGGAAATAGGGCACGTGTATCTGGAGATATGGATTCTGTTACTGATCTTGAGCAAGTCATTTTCAGCTCTTTGTTCCTTATGTATAATGTTTTGAGAACTATTAATGAAAAGCACAAAGTGTCATTAACTTTAAACTTCCTAGAAAATGTTGCAACCCTCCTTTATTAAAAGGTAGAATTTGCTCTTAAAATGAGGAGTGTTGATCTCTTTTATTAGAATTCAGAGTAACAGCCGTGTTAGTCTGTATTCGCGAAAAGAAAAGGAGTACTTGTGGCACCTTAGAGACTAACCAATTTATTTGAGCATGAGCTTTCGTGAGCTACAGCTCACTTCATCGGATGCATACCGTGGAAACTGCAGAAGACATTATATACACACAGAGACCATGAAACAATACCTCCTCCCACCCCACTGTCCTGCCGGTAATAGCTTATCTTGGCCCAATTTGATGATCACTTTAGATAAGCTATTACCAGCAGGACAGTGGGGTGGGAGGAGGTATTGTTTCATGGTCTCTGTGTATATAATGTCTTCTGCAGTTTCCACGGTATGCATCCGATGAAGTGAGCTGTAGCTCACGAAAGCTCATGCTCAAATAAATTGGTTAGTCTCTAAGGTGCCACAAGTACTCCTTTTCTTTTTATTAGAATTGCAGTGTGCCAGTGTAATAGCTGGACTCTCCTTGAATAAGATTCTGAATGTTTTTTTAAAATGCATAGTATAGGTTCTATAGGTTCTATAAAATGCATAGTATAAGTTCAGTGTTTGTTACATTACTTCTCAGTATTATGAAAGTCTTTTTGGATATTAACTCCAAGGTTGGTCACATTCTGTACACACTGAGGATTTTCTCTTCCCACCCTCTTCTCCTAAACATTCTGCTTGGATGAATTGCTTAGTGGTCATAGCTAGGTGGGCTTCCAGTTATAGACTTAGACAGCATGATGCATTATTGTAGGTTACTTAATTGCTTCTGGTCCTTGGTTGTTGTCAGTCTAAACTTAAATTGTTCTAAAGTTCTCTT
Organism: Lepidochelys kempii; assembly: GCF_965140285.1. Taxonomy (NCBI): domain Eukaryota; kingdom Metazoa; phylum Chordata; order Testudines; family Cheloniidae; genus Lepidochelys; species Lepidochelys kempii. The sequence continues at coordinate 32,764,946 of NC_136388.1, forward strand.
AAACTTTCTGATTCCCTTCAGGAGATCTTCCACCAATGAAAGGAATGTTACACAGTAAATTGCTAAAAAGAAATTTCAACACTTAATTTTCAGAAAAATTGGAACACTGCCATTAGCCTGGCACCTGTGTTGTTAATCTGAATCTCACTTCACTTTATGTCTGTTGTATTGATTTGCTTTATTATTTTAAAAAATCTTGGGTCCCTTTCCTGTAGCTAAGAGTAGATGATTAATTTTTAATACTTTGTTCCCTAGGTGTGGAAGCTCTATAGAAGGTAATGGTGTTTCTGCTACAAATGAGAGAGAATAATTTTTTTCTTGTAAACAAAAGTAATTTTATAGTTCTCCTTGGGAGGATAATGCAGTTGGAAGCTGTCCAGTCACTTAGATGATAATTTATAATATATATATATATATATATATAGGTATAAGTTTTTATACTTTTAAAGAAGCAAAATTTTTGCTGTTGGCATAATTTCTTTGGTAACACACTAGGCTTCTGGCTGCTAATCACAAGTTCTGTATTTGTTTGCCTTTATTCAAAGTACTCTGGACAAGTACTGTACTCTTTAGATGTGGGTTGCTCTGAGTACATTTTTCAAAGCTGTCTTATTTTGGTTATGAGAAAATATGGCCAAAAGTTTTGGTTCTTTTAATTTAGTATTGTGTACTAAAGTATGTGCATTTAGTTCGAAGGTTTGTTTTATTGGTTGCTCCTAATATAATTATGCAGTGTGAGGATCAGTATAAATTATGTAGTTACTGCAATCAGATGCCTGTAGTAACAAATAGGAGTAGCTGTTTTAAATATAAAGAAAAGGAGTACTTGTGGCACCTTAGAGACTAACAAATTTATTTGAGCATAAGCTTTCGTGAGCTACATGCATCCGATGAAGTGAGCTGTAGCTCACAAAAGCTTATGCTCAAATAAATTGGTTAGTCTCTAAGGTGCCACAAGTCCTCCTTTTCTTTTTGTGAATACAGACTAACACGGCTGCTACTCTGAAACCTGTTTTAAATATGTTTTGCAAAGGTATCAAAGAGGGCATTTGCCTGATTTCATGGTTCTCTCAGCAAAGTATAACTTCCCTTTTTAACTTTGGCATGCTTTATTTCTTATACTACCAGAGCAGTGAATTTAAGGTTAAGTATTCACATTTTATGGCTTATTTCCATCAAATTTGCCATGGTGCTTTAAAATATATAGGCTTTAGTTAACTACTGTTCAAGAATAGCAAATCAATGTCTTGTATTTATTTACTGGTTACGTTTGTTGCAGACAGCAAAGGTTACAGCTTTCTCACACTGGCCTATCCCATGAGCTAGACTATGATGGAAGAGAAACCTCTGTAGTGGGTGTCAGAAGTAAAGAATTATCTGAATCAGCTCATTGCTAGGCATCTCCTTAGCAAAGCATACTTACTGTACAGAATGATGAGAGCCTCAGGCTATGTGTACAGGACAAATTTCTGCTTGCATAGCTATGTTAGTCAGGGTTGTGATCTCTGACTGACATAGCTCTACCAGCAGAAGTCCTTACTGTAGATGCAACTATACCAGCAAAGCTTGTTTCTTTTATGGGGATGTTTTTACTGTATTGCTTTTCCTATACCACTAAAGCACTCCTAGTGCATACCTGGCCTCAGAGACTGGGCCAAGATTGTGCTATTATTTTAGCTAAACAGATACTGAAGGCTGAAGATTAATTATGGTAGTGTGTGTTTGCTAAATGAACATGCATAACCATTAGAGAAGGAAAGCTGGAAGGATCTCCTAGTCTGGAGTTACGTGGATAGATTTGGTGAAAAATCTACAACCAAATATGACCATCTCTGCTAAAATAAATGACTTTTCTTAAAGAATGTTACTTCTCAGCCCAAAATAACATTTTAGAATTGCTTATACAGATTAATGCAAAACATATGAAATAATCTTTTCATTTATTAACTTTTTAAAGTTTTCTTTGTACAAAAGGTTTACATTTTATCCATTCCCTCAGAAAGCCCCCTCTCTCACAAATGTACACACTCTTACTTTTTAATTTTCTCTAGATCTCATTGTGCTGAAATTAATCATGTTATTTTAAATAAAAGCTTGAGTGTACTTTTACCTAAGTTAGTAGGAGTCTGGTCCAAAATTTAACCTAAAGTACCATATTGGTATTGCACACAGCTATCTCTCTATGTATCTTGAACCATAAATGCTGAGTTTGTTAACAAAACCCAAGGGTGGTTTGCTTTGAGGGGGCAGGGAAAAAAGGGGTTTACTACTGCCGGCACTGAGAAGACAATAGTTTCTAAACAGGAACATGTATTGTATATTGAGTGGAGTGGTAGCAGCGTCGTACTTTAGATTGTGATTAGTTTATTGTTTAACTACTCTAAAATCCACATGCTTACTTAGAATGTCTTGGAAATTGCTGGTTTCAGAGTAACAGCCGTGTTAGTCTGTATTCGCAAAAAGAAAAGGAGTACTTGTGGCACCTGGAAATTGCTGTGTCTGAATAGATCCAAGGCAGGCTTAGTGGTCTAGTATAAGGTTTTCTAAGATAGAGTCCATCGCTCCCACCACCACCACGAAAAAGAATCATGTGACATGAAAATTTTACTGTTTAACTTTTTTTGTGATACTAGCTACACAGGATGGATCCCCAGCACCTACTTCCCCTTTAGTGAAGCAATATTTTAAAAAGTTATTCAGGGTAAACATTGGATCTACAGAGTGGCTTGATCCAGAGAAAGTCATTTGTGCAGGTGCAGCAGGACTGGGGGCTCTACTGCAATCAGTGTCTGCAGACATACTGACATTAGAGTAGGTAGCTTAAGGTGATGTGCTCTGGCCACTGAACCCAAGTATACTCCTGGGTGAATTCTGTGCCAAAAAAAAAAATAAAAATGCTACACACAATATTTTAAAATTCTGCATATTTTATTGTCAAAATATAATCACTCCAGTTTCAGTTATTTTGGTAATTTATTTCAAAATACCTGTCAATAAATATGTCAACAATACACACAACAACAAAAAACATTCCCCCAGAAGTAGAAAGTTAAAGAAACCCCTATTGCAACCCAGTTCCAGTTGGGGGGGTTGCTGGAGGGGGCTGTGTGGCACCCCCCTCCCCCCAGAGCCCAGCTGTGGGGAACCCTCTGCCCCCCAGATACCTGCACCCCCAGAGCCTTTACTCCCTACCAGCTTCTTTAGTGTCCTCTATGCCTGCTGTGCTGGGCAGAATACTCTGCTCAATGCAAGGTGGGCTCTGCAGAGTCCTGCAGCCCCAATTCTGTGGGCAAAACACGGAATTCTGTGCAAATTCTTCATTGTGCAGTGGTACAAAATTCCCCCAGGAGTACCAAGTAGCACCCATGTACTGTAAGTTTGAGTCCTGCCCTTGTCAGCTTCCTGAGACTGAGGCCTGGTCTAAATTTAAAATTATATTGACCTAGCTATGGCACTCAGGGCTGTGAAAAATTTTGCAGCCCAGTTACATTGACGATGCAGGCGCAGCTAGGTCGACAGTTAAACCACCTCTTTGAGAGGTGAAGTCTAACATTGACAAAAAAAACTTTCTGTCAAAGGAAGCATCTACACCATGGTACAGTAGTGTAGACATATTTTGTGTGTTGTGATAGTTGCTCTCTGCAAGGGCTCCTTGTGAAAGGGTAGGCCTGAAAGAAAAGCTTCTGGTTTAAAAAGCAGAGATTTCAGAGTACTCTAAAACCCACTTGCATACTTCCATTTTACTTTTAAGTATTGCCAAGGAAAATAATTTCAAATAGCAGGAAGGTGAAAGACTCTAGTAAGCAAGAGTATTAGGGTAATATAAATCATGCCATATGCTTCTCACCCATTTCCTGAACAACAGAACTGAATATAAACAAAGAAAAGCAAGTAACTGTGACTTTGATGGATGTCAGAATGTTCAAATGGGTTGCTGAGCTTCTGGAAATGCCCCCCTAATAAGAGCTCTATACTAAAGACTGGCATAAGTTCAATATTGACTGATGCAGTGCCAGGATGCCATTGTCAGTCAACATAGTAACTGATGTTTATCATGAAAAATAAAACAATTTTCAACTTCCTACAATAATTCATCCAGTCTACACAAACCAAGTGTTCAGACTACCAATTTCTCCTCTCAAAATACTGACGTTTCCATGGGGAGGCAGTTTGTAAGACACTAGAAACATTTAGTGCTGGCCTGCACTACAGAGTTAGGTTGATTTAAGGCAGCTTACATCGACCTAACTCTGTAGGTATCTACACTAAAATGGAGCCCCCACCACTGTTACTCACCCACTACACTGACTTAATAACTATACCTCCAGAAGACGCATAGCACTTAAGTCAACGTAGTTAGGTTGACGCAGTGTTAGTGTTGACACTGCATTGCTTACATCGACTGTTGCCACCTTTCAGAAGCTGTCCCACAATGCTCCATACTGACAGTTAAATCAGTGCAAGCATTCCTGGTGAGGGTGTACACCGCCAACACAGGAGCATAGTGTGGACATGCAAAAGCAGTTTAATTACTGCTGTGGCTGTAAGTTGACGTAACTTAGATCAACTTTAATTTTGTAGTGTAGTCTTGCCCTGAGTAATATGGCCTTTTTAAAAACAGCAATATTAAACCACAAAAGATATTTTCCTCCACAAATTGCTATAGAAAATCTAAGCAATGCAAAATCCTCATTGAGCTGAATGCACCACTTTATACTCCTGGAATCTCTTAGGCTGCAGAGGGTTGTGCAGAGCCCCATTCGCCTACACTGGGGCCTGGTCTACACTAGATAGTTAGATCCCTACAACTACATTGCTCAGCAGTGTGAAAAATCCACCCCTGTGAGCGGCACAGTTAAACCAACCTAACCCCTGATGTAGACAATGCTAGGTTGACAGGAGAATTCTCCAGTCGACCTAGCTACTGCCTTTCTGGGCGGTGGATTGCCTACACCAACAGGAGAACCCCTCCCATCAGCAAAGGTAGTAACTTGACTGAAGTGCTACAGCGGTGCCGTTGTGGCACTGCAATGTTTTAAATGTAGACAAGCCCCAAAGAATTGTCTATGCTGGGAGTTGTTTCAAAATAGTTATTCCTCATTAGGTCCCTGTGTAGATGCTTTTATTCTAGGATAGGAGTGTTTTATTATGAATTAGCTGAATCAATTTTGGAATGGCACTGTATTGTTCCAGATGCTGTGGAGTACATGGGTACAGTAAGAGAAATGGTAAGACCATGTGCTCACTCAGGCAAAAGCTGTATTTAGGGCAGGCTTAGTGACCACCAGCTGGCTATTCCTGGTCTACATAGGTGCCAACTCTGTGGGTGCTCCAGGGTTTGAGCACCCACAGGGAAAAATTAGCGGGTGCTCCGCGCCCCCCCCCCCCGGGTCCCCTCTGAGCGCACAGTGTCCCCACCACTTCCCCCCCCCCCAACAGCTGTTTGGCAGCACATAGAACTTTCCAGAAGAGAGGGGCAGGAGTGGGGATGCAGCGCGCTCTGGGGAGGAGGCAGAGAAAAGGCAGGATGAGGCAGGGACTTGGGGGAAGGGGGTGGAATGGGGTAGAGGGGGTCAAGAACCCACCAGGCAGAGGGGAAGTTGGCGCCTATGCTGGTCTATACTCAATCACTTCACCTCACCTGTATAAACCGTTGCCAGATGTTTCCACCCTTTAACCCTATAAGACTTCCCTCTGGAACATCACCTTTTTCTGTCTGTTTTAAATCATGCTGTCATGTTTACTCCCAGACTGTTACACATTTCTGCATCAAGGATAAACTACTGTGCTCTTCTATTTGCATGTGCACAAAACTCAGCACAGAAATGAGGGGTCTCAAGCTCTGTGGGTACAGATACAACACTGTGGCAACCTGCCAAAAATAATCTCTGTACCAGTCAACACAGCCATCCCTAGCACAGTGGAGTGTAGTTGGAATGCATGTAGACAAGAGAATACAATTCTGTACAACATGCCATATTTACTTCATTCCTCATATCTGCTTATTTTAGGGCAGCCCTGTCTGAAATTACAGTATATGAACACTGGCTCTTGCCAGCTCTAGGTACCAGAGTTAAGATTGAATGGTACGACTGGTGTACATGCTGTAACTCCTGGTTTTCAGATGTTTAAGTATAGTTGCAACCAGCGTTATGAAAGGATATGAGGCACTGCCCAACAACCTTAACTCTGCGTTAACAAAGTTTTGGGGCTATGAATGTTGTTTCATGTTCTGGGTCTTGTATAATCATCAGCACAATAAACTAAATGCTGATATCTGTAGTTAGTGAGGTATGGAGCAAAGAGAAAACAGCTATTTCCCACAATTTAGATATTAAGTTGATCTTGAAGTTACAGTACTTGGAACCTATTTGACACTTTCAGCAGAGCAGATTTAATCTGAAAGTCATTTGTGGAAAATAAATACTGAATGTTTCCTGAGTACCACATTTGATGATGATTGTATAGTACTAGCAATGTTATGGTTAATGATGCAAAAACAGTACATAGCGTTTAAATTAAAAGCTAGCCATCCAAAAGCAAATTAAATGGAGATTCTAACATTGTAAAGAAAGAAAAATGTTGCTGTAACTTTAACATGTAACTGTGTTTTCTTTTAGATATGTCTACAGGACTTTCATGGTCGAACCAGGGGTTACTTTTAAATTCAGCTCATTCAGTTTCAACTTTAGAAATGGCTGGCGGTACGTCTATTTCTAAATCAAGGTAACTAGAGAGTGATTTTTCCATTTCAAAGAATGAAGGATAGTTTCCTGTGATAATTGTATTGATAAAGTGCAAAATTCACCCTGATGCACCACTTGCACTCTCAAAATAGGGTGTTCTAGCATAGGAATGAATTTCACCCCAACTAAATATAAAGAACACTAGGGCCTGGACTACACTAAAAAGTTAGGTCAATCCAGCTACATCGCTCAGGCATGTGAAAAATCTATATCCCTGAGTGACATAGTTAATCCAAACTAACCGCCAGTGCAGACAGCGCTAAGTTGACCAAAGAATTCTGTCAACCTAGCTACCAGCTCTAGGGAAGGTGCATTTCCTCTGACAAGAGCAGAACCCGTCCTGTTTGTGTGGGTAATGTCTACACAAGTGGTCTCCAACCTTTTTACGCACAAGATCCCTTTTTGAATTTAAGTGCAACCCAGGATCTACCCTGCTCCACTCACTCCATCCCGCATCCTTCTGTCACTTGCTCTCCCCCACCCTCACTAACTTTCACTGGGCTGGGGCCAAGGGGTTCGGAGTGTGGGAGGGGGCTCTGGGTTGAGCCTGGGGTAGGAGGTTGAGATGCAGGAGAGGGTGAGGGGTGCAAGCTCTGGGAGGGAGTTTGGGGGCTCCATGCTGGGGTAGATTGTTGGGGTGCAGGAGGGGGTATGGGGTGCTGGTTCGGGGAGGAGCTCAGGGCTGGGATGCAAGCTCCCGCTGGGCAGCACTTACCTCAAGCGGCTCCCAGTCAGTGGCGTAGCGGGGCTAAGGCAAGCTCCCTGCCTGCCCTGGCCCCACACAGTTCCTGGAAGCAGCCATCACACCCTTGCAGCCCTTAGGGAGGGGGGGCATATGGCTCTGTGTGCTGCAGCTCCCATTGGCCGCAGGTCCCCGTTCCTGACCAATGGGAGCCGTGGGAGAGGTGCTTGCAGGCAGGAGCAGTGCACAGAGACCCCTGCCCCCACCCCTCCTCAGGCGTGTGCTGGCTACTTCTGGGAGCAGCGCAACACCAGGGCAGGCAAGGAGCCTGCCTTAGCCCCGTGCACCGCCGGACTTTTAGTGGCCGGAGATCACGGTTGACTGCCAGAGACTCCAGGATTGGCCAGTTGATCACGAGCTACTGCTTGGAAACCACTGGTCTACACTGAAGCACTACAGAGGCACCACTGTAGCATTTCAAATGTATAAAAGGAGTTTCTGTGATGACTGATTTTTGGAACATTCTAACTTTCTGATAAAAGGCTTCTTTGCACAGACAATTTCTGATTTGTAGTCTCTGCCCAGAGGAGAATGGGGTGTGTGTACATTTGAAGTTAATTGGACAAACTGTGTTTGTATAGGAGATTTGAAAAAGTGGTGTCTCTTCACCTTTTAGAAAGATCTATAATAGTTTGTTCATAATTCAGAACTCTTTGTGAACAGTTCAAACTTTTTTTTATACATTATTCATCATGAGGAGTAGGATGAGACTTTTTTTATTTCATTTTCACCCAAGTTGGAGCCTTGAGGATTTTAGTTGAAATTTTTGGTGTCTGTACATGTTCTAACTTTTGCCAGCACCATCAGGGAAATAAGTTCCACACTGCCTAATCCTTGCTTTAATTTTTAAATTTCTTGGTTGTGAATTGGCTTTAAAATACAAATTGATCACAATACCTAAAGTTTGTCGTCATGTATTTGGATAGAAAGCCTTTTTTTTCTGGCCCCTAGAGTTCCTAACAAGTTCTTGCTCATGGCAGTTCACCTCTCAATGTACACACTACAGTAGGGGTGGGCAAACTTTTTAGCCCAAGGGCCACATTGGGGTGCGAAACTGTATGGAGGGCCGGGTAGGGAAGACTGTGCCTCCCCAAACAGCTTGGCCCCTAACCCCTATCCGCCCCTGTCTGCCCCCCTCAAAATCCCCAACCCATCCAAACCCTCCCTGCTCCTTGTCCCCTCCTGGGACCCCACCCCCTATCTAACTCCCGCCCCCACCCCAGAAACTCTGCCCTATCCAACCGCCCCCTGTTCCCTGACTGCCCCCGGGATCCCATTCCCTCTTGTCCAACCCCTTGGCTGCCGCACCACCTGGCTTGAGCCAGACACGCTGCAGTGCTGCCCTGCATGAGCAGGCAGCTCCGTTGCCCAGAGTGCTGCCCGCACTGCGGTGTAGCTGCAGAGGAAGGGCTGGGGGCTAGCCTCCCAGGCCAGGAGCTTGGGAGCCGGGCAGGACGGTCCCACAGGCCATAGTTTGCCCACCTCTGCACTACAGCATAGACAAGGCAATGGGAGAGTTATTCCCTTTCGATTCCTTCTCTTGGCTTCAGGAGCTTCCCTAGCTGGGACAAGAGAAATTGGCATATCCCCTATTGATCCTTGAGTTTCTTTTGCTTTTCTGCCTCCTGTCCCCTTTCACAAATACTAGAATCATTTTAAATTATAATGTTTCAGGTAGTTTCTTGTTGGTAGCTTCTTTTTAAATAAAAACAAGAAGCCACAAAAAGTTCTCAAACATGAGAAATTCTCTCAAGTTACAGGATGACTTTTCTGTTGTTTTGATAGTGGAAATCCAGGATTGTGTCTGGATGCTGAAGTGGCCTTAGCAACTGGACAGTTCCTTGCCCCTGGTAGTCAACAATCCAGCAGTGCAACATCACGTTATTCAGAGTCACGAGGAGAAACCCCATGCTCATTCAATGATGAAGATGATGATGATGACGATTCCTCTTCCCCAGAATGAAGACAGTAGAAAACAGAATATACAAGATGCTGCTTTTATGTGGTTTTTAGTGTGAGCTCCTGGTTTTCATGATGTAACTTCAGTTTCTTGCCTTTGTTTGCACTGTGTTCAGTGAAACTAAATGGAAACTTTCATGCATATACACACAAAAAGCACCCAAAGTTAAGTGACAGATTGAAAACTTTTTATAACTGAACACAGTGTGGCATACTGCCATAGAGCAAACAAAGTGTTTCAACTGCAACCAAGGAAAAAAGCAAAATCCCTGAAGATTTAGCAGACTAATTGCTAAGTGCACAAGTTTATTTTTCATAACTTGGGACACTGCTTCTCCAGTTTCTCTCTTCCCCCTCATTTATCCCACTCAGAATGGAGATGATTATAGTGTCGACCAACAGATGCTGATTCTTACGTAGTCTTTAGGCTCTGCTATCTTTTTTTTTAAAAAAAAGCTAAAATAGATAGTTTTAAATATCTTACTTATTAAAACCATTATGGGGAGGGGCTATTAGTATGTTTGCTTTGTTCTGTTCATCTTGCTGTATAGAAGAGTCAAAGTAATATAAAATGCAAGTGGCGAAATTAATCTTGAACTAGATGAAATCCATTTTAGATATTGTAAAGAATGAAATTAGTATATTTCTGTTGAAGGGTTCATATTTTTCCATTATTTTATTCCATTGATATTTTGGGCCTAATTTATTATAAATAACTGAATATTAGCCATTATACATAGTGAGGATAAAAATGGTGGTGTTCCCTACACCAGCACTAATTTTTTTAAGAAAAAATGTTAGTGAAGAAAATAATATTAAGAAGTTGTCTGATAGTTTAAAAATAAATTCTCCCTTGAATATCTACACAGACCTTAACCTACTTTAGAAAATCAAATGGAATATAATAGCAAAAGAGTTTCTTTCTATAGTAAGGACTTCATACATCATTTTCAGGCAGTTTTCAAGGGACACAGTCATATAAAATATTATTTTAGAAACTAATAACTTTTTAATTTAAGATTCTTGTGAAAATCTAACTTTTCACTATTTATGCAGTTAGACTTTTTGCATTTCACTCAGCTAGGATAATGAAAACAGACTAATCAAATTAACTTTTTGTTTCTAGTTAATTCCATTTTCCAACTGTTCTGCACTCACTGACACCATGCTGGCACAGCCGTGGAACATTTAACTCCAAACAACTGTTTTCACAAAAGGAAAAACTGGAATCTGATTTTTATACTCTGTCAAGTTAGCAAAAATAATTCTTACACTTCAGAAGTAGGCATTGGAGTAGTAGTAATTTTGCTTTAATATCACCCAAAGGATTTTCACAATCATGTCAACCCAAAATGTTAGTAAACTTCTTCTTTAGTGAATAAATTGCACCTCTATTTACTGAAGGTCTCATTAATTGAAAATATTTATTTGCAGCTTTGGAAAAGGTAAATGTCTAAAATACTGGATTATATATTTGACTCCATTGTGACCAAAGATGCTGTTAAATAGGTTGAGTCACAGTGGAATATATCAACAACAAATCATACCAGTACAATGGTTAAATATCGTTTTTTTTCCTCTGTTTAAAAATGTCTTTAAAGGGTTGAATTAGGCTCACAAAAATCTCAGAGTTGAGTCCAGTTCTACTTTTAGCATCCCAACTTGGTGCCTAGAATGTCTCTGAACAGAGAATTTTTAAACATTCCACACTTTCTTTAATATCAAAGCAGAACAGGTTGACCTGAAATGTTTTGATATGCAAGTTTAAACTAGTCTGCTTTTAATCTTTTCAATATGCTAAACCTAATTAAGACTGAATAATGAAATGATAAATTGAAATGATTCCTTTTTCATCTTTATAGTTCATGTAAATATTTTAGGTATTTCTAAATACCAGTATTAGCTGTTAGACCACAGTGACTATGGCGGAGTTATTTAGTTAGGAGTTTTGCCTGAATCCCTACTGAATATTTGTTGCAGTCTGTCATGTTTACACACATTTGGAGGAGAGGTTGCTAGCAAAGTTACAAGGAAAAATTTCCTCTATGCTTATCAAGCTACCTACCAATTTGGACAAGACTACTGGGTTATCCCATGAGCATAGGTCACAGAGACAGTTGGACATGTGAAATAGGTAACGTCCTCTGTCTTGACTCATGTTACTAATCTATTCTCAGACAGCTGCCAGTGTAACTACCACTTGAACTGGAAATGTTACTGTAACTGTTAGGTCAGTAATAGCTGATGGGGGCAGGTTATTCCAGTGGTCTCTTAGCTTGGAGACAATCCTTTTGGAAAGTGGTTTCTCTGTTTATGAAATCACTCTAAAAAAAAAAAAAAAAAAAAAAGGTCAGTGTGTCCAGGATCCATCCCATCTTACCAAGCACTGCAACAGGCCTTGGAAAACAAGGAAACCCATAAGCACCACTTTGAACACTAGCCCAAAGAGGAGCAGTAATAATTTTGCTTTCATGACAAAAAGTTGACAAAAAATGTTCTTTCCCAGGAGCTTGGCATGCTTGCTCCCATTGTAGTCCACAGCAAAACTCCCATTAAGAGCACACTGCACTACTACTCGCTTTTTGGCAAGTACCATGGCATAGCATTACCAGCCTCTGGCATTAAAATACAGCAGAGAAAGTAGGTAGCTTTATCAACTAATCAGCTTCACAAATTGATCTCCCACCCCCCTGAAAATAGTTAAATCATACAGAGGCCAAAACATAAAACCAATTTTGGGACTTCAAAAGGAAGTTGCTTGAGATCTTATGTTCCAAGTTCCAGTCCAGAGGGAATTTTAATACAGGCAGTTGTGATCTTATTAAAGTCTGGGAACTGGTCCTCATCCAGGTGGAGTCACTGTGTGAACTCAGGCATGTAACTTAACCTCCTTTTTGTCTGATGAGGTCTGCTGCAAAATTGCAGGACTGCAACAAAAACTGATGGTGTCTCTCAATTGAACCTTAAATGGATCTGAATTATAAGGAGATTTCAAGTTGCTGAGCACCCACATCTTCCATTGAGTCAATAGGAGCAATGGGTGTTCAGTCCCTCAAAAAGGCCCTTTAACTCTGAATGGCACCAGGAGGCATTACCATAGTAATGTGATCATTAACAGCTTGACTGGTTCTCTCATCTTCTGTTTAGTTGCCATATTGTGTGATACAGCTAATATGTCCATTGTTATCTGGAGACAGGTAGCAATTAAACTTTAAGCATAAAGAAAATTGTGATATGAACATTTGAAAAGTGACCTAGTGGTTGAGAGTGCTTTTTTGTTGTTTTGTGTTTCGTACTGCTATTCTGGATGATTTATATGTTTATTTATTGGGTATGATTTACTAAAATTATTTGAGGAAGTACATGAAGTAATTCGCCGTAACCAATATAATTGTGTGTATACATTTTAAATCTATTGCAGTAAACATCTTTACATATTAAACATCTTATTTTAGGGATTGGGGACTTTTTAAACTTAGGGAAAGAGTCAATAAAACCTGCTAGACTGTACCACAAACATCCCAAAAATGTGTGTTTCCAGGAAGAGGATGGAGGGTATTTCTACTGTGTGGAATTTAGCTCTAACGTTTACTCAATCTGGCCATTAATGATTACACTACAATTGTGCCAGATTTTTCATTTCTACAAGCCAAATGTTGGTTCTACTGAAGTCACTGGCAAAATTAATCAATTCTAAAGTCTCATCTGTATGAGAAAGTTATTCCAGTTTTGCTGGAGGTATGCTTTTAAACTCACGTACTGAAATCAAAATAAAAATATCCACAGAGGAGTTTGCACTGGTTTAAGAGTGGCTTATTCTGATATAGGTTGCAAAGATTCCTAATAGACTTAAACTGATGCAAACTTCTGTGTGGTTTAAAGCAGCCTTGTTGCAGTTTAGTTTAACTAAATCAATTCAAAATCAGACCTTTAGGACATGTCTACACGTACAATGCTGCAGTGACGCCGCTGCAGCGCATCTGGTGAAGAGGTTCTGTGCTGATGGGTGAGAGCTCTCCCATCAGCATAATAAAACCACATCTATGAGTGGCAGCAGCTACGGCAGCGGGAGAGCTTCTGTCCACACCGACGCTTAGGTCTGTGTAACTTATGTCACTCAGGCGGGTGGTTTATTCACACATCTGAGCGACATAAGTTCTGCCAACATAGGCTGTAATGTAGTTAAACTGGCACAACTTTCTTGTATGGAGAAGTTGTTTGCAGGGTTGGTGTCATAATATTAGAAAGACAAAGTGGGTGTGGTAATATCTTTTATTGGACCAACTTCTGTAGGTGAAGAAGAGCTCTGTGTAGGTTGAAAGCTCGTCTCTTTCACCAACAGAAGTTGCTCCAATAAAAGATATTACTTCACCCACCTTGCAACAAGGTGTGATAGAGCCAAAGTTTGATCCTAAATAATCACTGTTCTCAAACATATCAGCCATAAAAAGCTGTTTTAGGGTAGAATCTATCATTTAAGAACATAGCTGTCAAATTATCTTTATTTTCACACACACACACACACACACTACCTTCTTAAACAAAACCACCTCTAAAATTTATTTGTTACAGTCTAAAAATTAGATAATGGTCATTTGGAAAATTAACAGGCACTTTAAAACTGAAAATATCCACAGGCATTTTAAAAATACTTTTTAAAAATACTTTACCTTTAATTAGTCTAAAAGCCAAAGTACCCTGATTTAGAAAAAGCAAAGCAAGTAACTGCAGTGTGCATTTAATATAGAATAAACAAACCAAAACAAAAATGGTCTTTCAGTCTTGACCCTTGCAGTTGTACCTTGTTATTGCAGATGTCTCTTAATTGCATGATCCTAATATACTCTAAATGCTGGATTATCCAGATACAGTGAGACAGGGCTAGGACTATGTTTGAGCTTATTTAACTTTGTCCCTCTTTGGGATTACACATCACAATCTAAAAATGTCACTATCTTTCAGGTTAATGTAAGCTTCCTTTAGTTAGAATAAGACTTCGGGGGCAGTTAATGCTCTTGCAATTGTCCCATGCCTGGGATGTGATGAAGCCAAAGGCCTGTTGCTATTATTTATTTAAAGAGGAGAGACCCCCCCTCACTAGATGAAGCAACACTCATTATAATATTATTAAAAATAACTTAAAAACAGTTGTTTAGAAGAAATTCCCTTATCTGCATAGTTAATAGCAGAATTTTAAAATTTAAATTACTCTTTAGTAATGATATTTAGTAGGGCTGTCAATTAATTGCAGTTAACTCAAAAAAATTAATCGTGATTAAAACAATTAATTGCAATTAATCACACTTGTAACAACAGAATACCAATTGAAATTTATTAAATATGTTTGGATTTTTTTTTTACATTTTGAATATCGATTTTGATTACAAATATATACACAGTAAAAATGATAAAAAAAATAGTATTTTTCAATTCACCTCATACAAGTACTAAAGTGGAGTCTCTTTATCATGAAAGTGTAACTAACAAATGCAGATTTTTTTTTTTGGTTACATAACTGCACTCAAAAACAAAACAGTGTAAAACATTAGAGCCCACAAGTCCACTTAGTCCTACTTCTTATTCTGCCAATCGCTAAGACAAACAAGTTTGCTTATATTGATGGGAGATACTGCTGCCTGCTTCTTATTTACAGGCATTCACATTTGTAGCTGGCGTTGCAAGATATTTACATGCCAGATATGCTAAACATTCGTATGTCCCCTTCATGCTTCAGCGATCATTCCAGAGGACATGCTTTCATGCTGATGATGCTTGTTAAAAAAATAATGCATCAATTAAATTTGTTACTGTACTCCTTGGGGGGAGAACTGTATGTCTCCTGCTCTGTTTTACCCACATTCTGCATATATTTCATGTTATAGCAGTCTCAGATGATGACCTAGGACATGTTCATTTTAAGAACACTTTCACAGCAGATTTGACAAAACACAAAGAAGGCACCGATGTGAGATTTCTAAAAATAGCTACAGCACTCTACCCAAGGTGTAAGAATCTGAAGTGCCGTCCAAAATCTGAGAGGGATGAGGTGTGAAGCATGCTTTTAGAAGTCTTAAAAGAGCAGCACTCTGATGTGGAAACTAAAGAACCCAATCACCAAAAAAGAAAAGCAATCTTCTGCTGGTGGCATCTGACTCAGATGATGAAAATGAACATGCATCGGTCCGCCCTGCTTTCAATCGTTATCAAGCAGAACCTGTCAGCAGCACGGATGCATGTCCTCTGGAATACTGGTTGAAGCATGAAGGGACATATGAATTTTTAGCGCATCCGGTATGTAAATATCTTGCAACGCCAGCTACAACAGTGCCATGCAAATGCCTATTCTCACTTTCAGGTGACACTGTAAATAAGAAGCAGGCAGCATTATCTCCTGCAATTTGTAACCAACCTTGTTTGCCTGAGTGATTGTCTGACCAAGAAGTAGGACTGAGTGGACTTGTAGGCTCTAAAGTTTTACATTGCTTTATTCCTGAATGCAGTTATTTTTGTACATAATTCTACATTTGTAAGTAAAACTTTCACAACAAAGAGATTACACTACAGTACTTGTATGAGGTGAAATGAAAAATATTTTGTTTTTTACATTGCAAATATTTGTAATCAAAAATAAATATAACGTGAGCACTGTACACTTTGTATTCTGTGTTGTAACTGAAATTAATATATTTGAAAATGTAGTAAACATCCAAAATATTTAAAATAAATGGTATTCTATTGTTGTTTAACAGTGCGATTAATTTTTTTAATCGCTTGACAGTCCTAATATTTAGTCTATTATCATTGCGCAGGCTGAGTGAAATTCAGAAATTAACCCTTGTCATGTTCTGACTCTCATGCACTAGAATAGCTGTAATGGCTAGGCTGCAAATGCTGCCAAGGAATGTTCAAGTCAAAATAAAAAATCTGTGTTCGCTAGAATTTAAAAACAAATTCATGGGAACATTTCAGTTGATCTTGGTTTTTGTAAAATCTAAATTTGGTGCCTGTCAACCTTTAATAGAATGTATATTTGATTGATTAAAGCTGGTTTTTATCCCATGTGATTAACATTTTGAAGGACCATGAAATGTACAAAAGCAAGAAAATTCAGCATTAAATATTAATTGAACTCTGGGTTGACAGTCTGTCCATGCACCAAATATTATATAGAAGATACTCTGTGTTATGCCCTTGAAATCACTGTATTAGCCTGAAATCTGAATTTTTTGTTTGGGTTTATTAACCTTTAACGTAATAGTAAGGGTTAATAGCAGCTTTGGGTTTGTTTTTCAGGTAATATGATAAGAGACTTTTCCTCACAAAAGCACCTTCTGGGCAAAATCAAATTCTGTGCACTTCCCCTGTCTCTGATGCATTGGCACATCCATTTTACACAGAACACTTCAAATAGGCTCGTAATTTAGTCAATTTGTATGTATATTTTATAACCCTTATAGCACCCAAAATTCTTACTGTGAAAGATTATTCCTGCTTCCAGTGGTGCTGCTCATTACATACCTGTAAAAATGGAGGGTTCAAAGCTCAACCTGGGACCTGAGTGCAATAATTATCCCAGGAGCAAGACACCAAGCTGGGTATTTTTTTGGGGGGTCTTCTGCATGTCATTGTGAGATATGACAACAGAACAAGTCAGGACACAGTTTAAAGTCAGTAGATGTATGTAGGCACTTCTGAACAGTGGGATCTAGCAATAGATCATTGCTCTCTTAAAGCAGAATAATACTGGGCAACAGTCTTATGTATATCAACCTATATTATGGAGCCATTACAGCATGAATGAGTGTAACAACAATTGTAATTTTCTAAAGATAACTGAAGTATTTATCCACAATATGGATGCATGGAGTTAACTTTTTAAAACCTTTCCTTTTTGTGTTTGAAGTGCTGAAACCACTTAAAAGCCCATTAATTGTTTTAACCACTTTTCTACCTATTTAAGTTAACAGAAGAGTAGTCTCAGTCATGGGCTTGGATGTTTTATGCCAAGTTTCAACTCAGACCAAACTTAAAGAAAGGTTTGTGAACTCCTGAAAAATTGAAGCCCTGAGACAACTTTAGCTATAGTGGCTCTAATTGGTGCTGCTGTAAATTGTATAGGATTTAATTATTTCTAGTACTTCCACTATAGAATGAGTGGAAATTGCTGATCTTTGCTTTATGGTGATCAATTGAGGGTTTGATTCATTCTGTTCTCTTACTGAATCCAATAACCTTATGGTCTTTTCCCTAAAGTATTTACTGGCATAAAATAACTTACTGTTTTTCTGTCAAAATGTTTGTGCATTAAATAAAAGCATTTTTACATCTCCCCTTTCCTGCACTGCTAAAGCCTTATTACTAAGAGCTTGTCTACATCTAAAACTTAGGTCAACCTAGCTACCTTGCACAAGGCTGTGAAAAATTTCTTGCCCTGAGCAACAGGTTAGGTTGACCTAACCCCCCTGTAGATGCAGGTAGGTAGACGGCAGAATTGTTCCATCAATCTAGCTACCACCTCTCAAAAGGTGGATTTACTATAGTGATGGAAAAACCCCATCTGTCTCTAGCAAATGTCTGTGCTACAGTGACATAGCTGTGCTGTGCTGCGCTGCTGTAGTGTAGACAGCCTAAAGATTTTCCCAAAGTAAACTGCCATCTAACACATTACAGGCTTTCTGGGCAACTTACTTCAGACAATTTGATGCAGATTTTTAATATTCCATGAGTTTCTTTCTTGCTGGGTATCTTTTAATTATAACCCTATTATTTTGTTTTGGCAAAGGCTGCTATTAAGCTATCTTGATTTGTTTGTTCTGATCAAGTAATGTTAATTTTTACTACCACATTGTATATGACAATTAGTAGCGTAAAAATAATGTGATATTATATATCCTTTAAACACTGGCAGACAGAAATACAAAGTACATAAAGTTTTACTTTCCTAATGAGAACATTGGTATTAGTATACAGTGTATTGGATCTAATAAGGAATTATTACTTTGCAGTCTTTCACACTTTGTAAATAAATACCTGCTATTTTTTTATGGAAATTTTATAGAAGAAGTTATTTCTGTATACTCAACTAATCCCACATTTACTGAAAATGCTGCAAGGGGGAACTGTACTCCACAAAATTGCAGGGGAGGAGGGGAATAAACACATCTGATTGAAGTGAAAAGCATGCACATGTTGGAGAAAAACAGTATCCAGCTGTTTATAACTTGAGAAGTAAAGCTGAACTGTAGAAGAACAGAATAAAAGAATTTAAAGACAACTGGGGTTGATCTTGTTTTTAAGCAAAACATTGTTGAAGAGGAAAGCTGCTCAAATTTAATGTTCATAGCATGTGTTCTCCATTTCAAAAAAGCCACCTTACAGTGTACACTCCAGGGAAAAAAGAATCAAGTTAATCTGATGTTTTAAAAATAAATATTTTAACTTCACTAATTGTAGCCTGGTGGATAGTCTTCAGCTCAGAGGAACCTAATGTGACATCCAGTGAAAGAAAATGGTTTTGTAGAATCTCTTTACATTGTGTCAATTCAATTTATAAAGGTGTCAGGGTTCCCTCCCCACTCTGAACTTTAGGGTACAGACATGGGGACCCACATGAAAGACCACCTAAGCTTATTTCTACCAGCTTAGGTTAAAAACTCCCCAGGCACAAATTCTCCCTTGTACCTTGGGTTTAAGTAACACTGCCACCACTAAGGGATTTAACAAAGAAGCAGGGGAAAGGACCACTTCGAGTTCCTCTTCCCCCAGCAATCCCCCCAAGCCCTTACACCCCCTTTCCTGGGGAGGCTTGAGAATAATATCCTAACCAATTGGTTACAAAATGATCAAAGACCCAAACCCCTGGGTCTTGGAACAATGGAAAAATCAGTCAGGTTTTTAAAAGAGGATTTTATTTAAAGAAAAGGTAAAAGAATCACCTCTATAAAATCAGGATGGTAAATACTTTACAGGGTAATCAGATTCAAATCACAGAGGATTCCCCTCTAGGCAAAACTTTAAAGTTACAAAAAAAAACAGGATAAACCTCCCTCTAGCAAAGGGAAAATTCACAAGTTGAAAACAAAAGGTAATCTAACGCGCCTTGCCTTATTTACTTACTCTTTTTGTAATATCAGAGACTTGTACAGGATGGTTTATAGGAGAAGGAGTTTTTTTTGACTTGATGCTTCTCTGCTTTCCCCAGAGAACACACCACATATCCTCCCCCACCCACACAAGATTTGAAAGTATCTTCTTTCCCCATTGGTCCCCTTGGCTGGGTGCCAACCAGGTTATTTGAGCTTCTTAACCTTTACAGGTAAGGAGAAATTCTAGGCTACCCTTAGCTGTATGGTTATGACAAAAGGTATATTAGGAGACTGTTTTCTTATGTAGTTTATCAAAAAAATCACCTCACCTAGAGCTGGAAACATCCCCCAGGATAAGCTAATTAATTTCCCTGCTAATATATGATTATACCGTTGTAAATTTACTATGGTTTTGTTCAATCTAGATTTAAATGTCAGGTGATGTGGCTTCCTATTCAACAGTCTTATACATCTTCCTGTCATGAAGATTTTCCTGATATTCATCCTAATCTCCCTCTATTAGTTACAGCTCACCACTCCAGATTCTGCCTATGTTCCATGTTAAATAATTCCTCTATCATCTATATCTTTCAAATATCTGCAGACGGTTACCATATCCACACAACCCACCTCCACACACACAGTTAGCAGATTAATACCTTAGTAATAAATATTGTTTTTAATTTGGTCTAATAAGTTAATTTCTTTTTCCCCTTGATCATTTCTGTTGTTGTTCTCTGAAGTCCTTCCCCTTTTTCTGGTATTGATGTGTCCTGGACTAACTAACTTCTCAGATGCACTTTCACCAGACTTGTTTTCCTAAGTTACCTGAACTACCCATGGTTCAGTAGTTTTCTCTCTGAAGTCTACCACCTGTTAAACATGAAAAACTTGCAGGATTGGGAGTTCACCCCTGTGAAACAAATCCAAACTCTAGTGTAGACCACAACCAGGAAAGATTCTCTCATAATTTGCCATGTTCTTAAGGCCATGTTCTTAAGCTTGCAGTTGGAGGGATGCCTTCATGGATGGACTTAGTAGCATCCTTAGCCCCAAAAGACTATGTAATGTGGGGCTCCTGTGGGCAGAGCTGTGTTTAAATGAAGAAAGGCTATGCCCACAAGCTCATGGTCTTTAGACTCACAACTACAATGATTGCCTCCTCTGTGGTTTTGAGTCAAACATAATTCTAAAGATGACATCACAAAATTATTCACATCTGTTCATTTAAACATCCCCAGCAATCCTTCCCTTCTGCCACCTTCACTATTCCAAGAACAGATAAATTGCTACGTGAGGGCTTCAGGAGGGTTTTGTTGTATTATCTTTAAGCAAGCTCATAGCTAAAACTTGTTTCTCTGTAACCTCTCTCCTACCAATATTTTCCTCTCCTCGTTGTTCTGAGTAAAAAGGGAGAAGTTCTCAATTTAAAACAATTTGTATTTCCTTGTGCTAATTTTCACCTTCTCTCTCTGAAACCAACAGAAACATTAAGGAAACGATTAAACATAACTCTTTTCTTCACTTCCCCACCTTCTCTTTCAAAAGACTGGAACAAACCAGTTGTGAAGTAAGCCCAGTAAAAGATTCCAAATGCTTTTGGTAAAGGATTCCTCAGCCTAATTTTCCCATTAAGGCAGCATGGTGCAAACTCATGCTGTTTTCAATTTTTCCTTGCACAGATCTTTTATGTCTTTTGTAAGAATGTTATAAAGCAATGTCAGCTGTACTCCAGTACCAAGCTTCTTTATGTTCATATTACTGGTAAAGAGAAGCATTCAAATAATTATCTAGGCTTTTTCTTGGTGGGGGGGGGGGAGATGCACTTAATTTCATGCATTTCATCTAGAAAGAGGAACAAACACCAAACATCTGTGGCAGCAGAAGAAAGAATACAACTGTAGGTTTAGTATTCATTAAACTTTGTTTCAACCCCACATGTAAGATAAGGGGACAGAGGTTTGAACAATCACTCCGTTGTGCAAGTCCAGTATTACAAGCAACAATCTTCATTAAAAGCTGGGGTGTCTGTTCAGCCGCCTACAGTGCAAGTGTGATTTGTGTAGGTTGAGCCCCTTGTCCTTAATGTTGTTCAGCTCTACGGGTCAGATGCCTGTGTTTCTGCTACCCAAGAGGCTACATACCCATGCTCATTGGGCCCTATTTAATACCCATTTGTTCCTCCTTCACATTATTTAAAGGGCTCCAACCACTTACTACTACAATAAGATGGACACCTGAAGGCAAGCAAAAACGAGGCCGCCTGAAAACAACATGGCAAAGAGCTGTGGAAGCTAGGCTGAAAAACCTGGGGTACAGCGGGGGACATTGAAAGACTTGCCAGAAAGAGACAGGAATGGAGGAGCTTCGTCACTGCCCTAAACGCCAGAGGCATAATGGGAACAATGATGATGAACTACTTACTACCACTGAGACTAGCTGTCCTATGTTGCAACTGTCATCCAAAGGTGACCTAGGACATGCTGTATCCATGCAACTCCAGCTGTCATTTTCCACTACTCACTCTAACATAATTATTTTCTGCTGAAGTCTATTAATGCCTTTTACCCATATCATTAGTTAAGAAAAACTGTTGAATTTAACCCACTATTTGGATATGGTATGTTGATCATTGAAAGAAAAAAAAACATTAAAAGTTATGTTATTTGCAAACAAGCAAAAAAACAGGTTTACTTCATATTGAAAACAAGGTGATTTGATATAACATATGCATTGCTTCTCTTTTAGCTTGTCTCTACCTTAGTACATCTGCATTTGTAAACTGCTTTAAGGAGCAGTAAAGTATTATGCTAACTTCACCCTTACATTTGTTCACTGGTTTTTGTTTGGTTGGTTTTTTGTTTTCGTTTGGGGGGGGGGGTTGATTTTTTTGAAATCCAGGGTGAGTCAAATGATTATTCCGTTGAAGTGTTTTATTCAGCTTTTGCTTTATCCTGGATCTTAATCTAAACATTTGTGCCACTAATAGCAAGGGCTGATGGTACTATCATCATGGCACTGTGTGCAGGTGTACAAAACACTCATCTGGAAGTAAATGAACCAAGTTATCCATGGTGATGTATAGGCAATGCTATTTATTGCATGGCCAGTGTATAAGAAAATCAGAATGCCTCATTAAAGAATTGGATCTTTCCTTAAACAAAAAAAAGTCTTACAGTTATGTTGTTGTAACATTTGATTCCTAGGAGTTGTGTTTAAATAATAACAATCAAGGTGCTGGGTGTTGTGAATGTAATGACCAGCCCAGGTTTGTGATGACCCAAGGTGAGATCACAGAATAGCCCCCAGGGATGTGGTGCAAGCCCCATTACTTTGGTGCATTTAGAAATGGAATGTACAGCATACTAGAAACTAGAGAACAATCATGCACCTTTTCAGGTATAATAAATTATTAGTTTTTCTGACAATTACAGTTAATATGATTTATAATGATGGGCAATCTAATATTATAAAATTATGTTATTTAAATTATAGACTCCTCTGATAATATGAGGCGTAAAATTAACTAAATTCCTTAAGATCTGGCCTCCACTTTGGGCACAAGAGCTGGGAAATTTTTTTACATGTACAATTTATGCTATTTAGATGTCTAGGTACCTGATTCAGATATGTACTATTGATATTACCTGCCACATATCAAGCAGTGATTTGTCTAAATAAACTGTCAATGTTGAAGTGGAGTAGAGGTTGAAAATCATGCCCTTAATGCTTTAACTATAACATCTGAATGACCTTCGTTTAACAATTTTAATTGCAAACTTTTCATGAAATAGAAGTAATTTAATTACCAGTTCAGCAAGTGCTGAAGAGAAGTATGAACAGTAAAAGACAGAGCGGGAACTGTGCGCTGACAAGGGAAAAAAACAGTTACTAACATTTCATAATTATTGTTCTTTGAGATGTGTTGCTTATGTCCATTCTATCCTAGCTGTGTATGTGCTGCGTGTACTGTTGCGGGAGATTTTTCCCTTGGCGTATCCATTGGGCCAGCTCTAGCGCCCTCTGGAACCATATAAGGGACACTGCTGGCATACATACATGCCGGTATAAGGGACACTGCTAGCCTCACACCCTCTCAGTTCCTTCTTGCTGGTAACTCCGACAGAGGGGTAGGAGAGTGGGTCATGGAATGGACATGAGTAACACATCTCAAAGAACAATAGTTACAAAAGGTTAGTAATAGTTTTTTCTTCGAGTGCTTGCTCATATCCATTCCATGACTCACAAGCAATATCCCAAGAGATGGGCTTGGAGTTTATGGATGTGCTGACTGCAACACTGCTCTCCCACAACTGGCATCATCCTGGGCCTATGGGTGATGGCGTAGTGGGATGTGAAGGTATGAACCAATGACCAAGTAGCAGCTCTGCATGGATTGGTACCTGCGCAAGGAAAATTGCTGACAAAGCCTGGGCTCTTGTGGAATGAGCAGCTGATGGCTGGAGGTGGGACATTCACCTGTTTGTAGCAAGCCTGAATGCAGGCAGTTATCCAGGACGAGATTCTTTGGATTGACATAGATAGCCTTCTCATTCTTTCTGCTATTGCCGCAAAGAGTTGCATGAATTTGCGGAAGGGCTTAGTTCTCTCAATATACAAAACGAGGGCTTGCCTAACGTCCAATGTATGAAGCCATTGTTCCTCTGAGCTTTTGTGAGGTTTTGGGAAGACAAGTAGAAAAATCACCTGGTTGTTGTGGAATTGTGATACCACCTTCGGCATAAAGGCTAGATGAGGGCACAGCTGGACCTTGTCCTTGAAGAACACTTTGTAAGGTGGTTCTGACATAAGGGCCTTGATCTCTGAGACACTTCTGGCCAAGGAGATTGCCACCAGGAAGGTGACCTCCCAAGAGAGAAGTAGTAGGGAGCAGGATGCTAACAGCTCGAAAGGGGGTGGGAGGGCTGTAAGCCTCAGCAGGACCCGGTTTAAGTTCCATGGGGGGACTGGTTTGCGAACCTGAGGATAGAGTCTTTCCAATCCTTTGAGAAACCGGACCGTCATTTTGTAAAAGAACACTTATCTGCCATTCACGGGGGGAGGTGGAAAGCTGAGATAGCAGCCAAACGAACTTTAATAGATAAGAGTGCCAGACCCTGCCGCTTCAGGTGGAGCAAATAGTCTAAGAGAGATTGAAGAGAAGATCGAGATGGAGAGAGATCCCATTTGGAGGCCCAACAAGTAAAAGACTTCCACTTCGCCAAGTACGTGTTCCTGGTGGAAGGCTTTCTTCTATCTAGTAAGACTTGTCTAACCTGTTCTGAGCACGCCTGTTCTTCAGGGTTCAGCCATGCAGTTAGTTGCAGGGAGGCAAGGTTTGTGTTAAGTGAGAGTGGAGGTGCCACTAAGAGGTCCAGAAGTGTGCTAAACCAAAGCTGGTGTGGCCACACTGGTGCTATCAGGATAACTCTTGATTTGTCCCGTTTGATTTTTAGAAGAACCTTGTGAACCAAGAGGAATCGGTGAAAAGGCGTACAGTAGGTGGTCTGCCCACAATAGCAGGAAGGCGTCGGAGAGGGAGCCCATACTGTGCCCATGCAGGAAACAGAGCTGATGGTATTTTCTGTACTGCCTGGTGGCAAACAGGTCCACCTGGGGAGGCCCCCACTTTTGGAGGATGACACTGACGACCTCTAGGTGAAGAGACCACTCGTGGTGAGAGGAGAGGGACTGGCTGAGGTAATCCACCAACATGTTCCAGGCTCCCAGGAGGTGAGACGCCTTGAGATGGAGTGTCTCACACAGAAGTCCCATAGACCAACGGCCTCCTGACACAGGCCAGAGGATCAGGCCCCTCCTTGTTTGCTGATACAGAACATGGCCACTGTATTGTCTGTCAGGACTTGAACCACCTGGCCTGAGACCTGGGGAAGGAAAACTTGTCAAACCAGGCATAACGCCCTGAGCTCCCTGATGTTTATGTGGGGGGAAGAGTTCTTCCCAGGATCAGAGGCCCTGAGGCCTGAGATTGTTGAGGTGCACTTCCCACACAAGGTCTGATGAACCATGTAAGTGCAAGCTGCCATGTGACCTAGCAGCCTGAGGCACCCTCAAGCTGTTGTGATTGGGTGGGCCTCGTATATCAGGTTTGCCATGGTCTGGAAGCGGGCCCTGGCTTGGGTTGAGTCGAGCACTGCCCCAATAAATTTTATTCTCTGAACCAGGATGAGAGTTGACTTCTGCTCATATTCAGCAGGCTCAGCACCGTACAGATGGTTCGGGCCAGGCTGATCCTGTCTTGCACTTGAGCCTGTGACCGATCTTTGATCAGCTGGTCATCAAGGTATGGATAGACCTGAACACATTGCTGACTGAGGAAGGCTGCTACAATCACCATATACTTCGTAAAAACCCTTGGGGCTGCTGATAGGCCGAAGGGAAGGGCAGGGAATTGATACTGGCAATGACCCACTACAGATCTGAGAAATCTTCTGTGACCATGGAAGATACATACTTTCACATTTCTATTTTGTATCATGTATCAATAGTAAAGAATAAAATTGTCAGAAACATAGAAGAACAAAAATTGTTGCGCAAAAGTCAGCATGGTTTCTGTAAAGGGAAATAGTGTCTTACTAATCTATTAGAGTTCTTTGAGGGGATCAACAAACACGTGGGCAAGGGGGATCCAGTGGACATAGTGTACTTTAGATTTCCAGAAAGCCTTTGACAAGGTCCCTCACCAAAGGCTCTTACCTAAATTAAGTTGTCGTGGGATAAGAGGGAAGATCCTTTGACGGATTGAGAACTGGTTAAAAGACAGGGAACAAAGGGTAGGAATAAATGGTAAATTTTCACAATGGAGAGGGGTAACTAGTGGTGTTCCCCAAGGGTCAGTCCTAGGACCAATCCTATTCAACTTATTTATAAATGATCTGGAGAAAGGAGTAAACAGTGAGGTGGCAAAGTTTGCAGATGATATTAAACTGCTTAAGATAGTTAGGACCAAAGCAGACTGTGAAGAACTTCAAAAAGATCTCATAAAACTAAGTGATTGGGCAACAAATGGCAAATGAAATTTAATGTGGATAAATGTAAAGTAATGCCCACTGGAAAAAATAACCACAACCATACATAAATATGATGGGGCCTAATTTAGCTACAACTAATCAGGAGAAGGATCTTGGAATCATCGTGGATAGTTCCCTGAAGATGTCCATGCAGTGTGCAGCGGCAGCCAAAAAAGCAAACGGGATGTTAGGAATCATTTAAAAAGGGATAGAGAATAAGACGGAGAATATCTTATTGCCCTTATAATAAGTCCATGGTACACCCACATTTTGAATACTGTATACAGATGTGGTCCCCTCATCTCAAAAAAGATATACTGGCATTAGAAAAGGGCAACTAAAATGATTAGGGGTTTGGAACGGGTCCCATTTGAGGAGAAATTAAAAAAGCTAGGACTTTTCAGCTTGGAAAAGAGGAGACTAAGGAGGTATATGATAGAGGTATATAAAATCATGAGTGGTGTGAAGAAAGTGAATAAGGAAAAGTTATTTACTTGTTCCCATAATATAAGAACTAGGGGCCACCAAATGAAATTAATGGGCAGCAGGTTTAAAATAAATAAAAGGAAGTGCTTCTTCACTCAGCACACAGTCAACCTGTGGAACTCCTTGCCTGAGGAGGTTGTGAAGGTGAGGACTATAACAAGGTTTAAAAGAGAACTGGATAAATTCATGGAGGTTAAGTCCATTAATGGCTATTAGCCAGGATGGGTAAGGAATGGTGTGTCCCTAGCCTCTGTTTGTTAGAGGGTGAATATGGATGGCAGGAGAGAGATCACTAGATCAGTACCTGTTAGGTTCGCTCCCTCTGGGGCACTTGGCATTGGCCACTGTCGATAGACAGGATACTGGGCTGGATGGACCTTTGGTCTGACCCAGTATGGCCGTTCTTATGTTCTGTAGGTCGGGGGCAGCGTACCAACCTCCTGGGTCCAAGAATGGAATGATGGAAGCCAGGGAGATGATGCGTAATCTCAGTTTCTTAAGATATCTGTTGAGGCGACACAGATCAAGGATGGTCTGGAGCCCCCCTTTTGCCTTTGAGATTAAGAAATGTTGGGAGTATAACCCCTTCCACCTCAATCCTAAGAAACTTCCTCCACAATCCCATACATAGGAGGGATTGCACCTCCTGGACAAGGAGCTGCTCGTGTGAAGGGTCTCTGAAGAGGGACAGAGATGGAGGTTGGGGGGGAAGAGGGTGGATAAATACTGAAGGGTATATCTGATTATCACTCTACTCAAGACCCATTGGTCCGATGTTATGGATGCCCAAGCCAAGCTGAAGAAGAACAGATGGTCCAAAAATGAAAGGGGGGGCAGATCTGAAACTGCAACTGGTACAGCACCCTTGGTTGCATCTTCAAAAGGCCTTCTTGGGCCCACAGGAGTATCTCTGAGGCCCCAACTGGGAGGCTGAGGTGGATGGGAGTGGTTGGCACCATTTATAACCTCTCTCTTTTCTTTTGTAGGGCTCAAGTCTTGGAGGTCCCGAGAACTGAGGAGGCTGCTGGGCCCTAAAGTGTTTTCTGGAGACAGACAGAGCATACAGGCTGAAGGATCGTAGGGTGGCCCTTGAGTCCTTCAGTTCGTGAAGTCGTGTGTCCATCTGCTCCAAGAAAAGGGAGGAGCCTTCAAATGAGAGGTTCTGGATTGACTGTTGGACCTCTTGGGGAAGGGCTGGAGGACTGGAGCCAGGAACAGAGACTCATGATGATCACAGAGGCCATTGTCCAGGCCGCCAAGTCAGCAGCAACCAGAACTACCTAGAGAGAGGTCTGGCCATGTTCTTACTTTCTTCGAGGAGGGCTGCAAATTCCTGTCTCAACTCTTGAGGCAGGGAGTCTTTCCATTTATTCAGGAAGTCCTATAGATTAAAAACATCCCTCCCCAGCAAAGCTTGCCGATCGGCAATATGTCTTTGAAGGCTACCCAGAAAATAAACCTTTCTTCCGTAAAGATCCAATTTCTTAGCGTCTTTTTGTTTCGGGGTAGCACTTGACTGGCCCTGTCTGTCCCTTTCGTTAGCTGCAGACACCACCAGGGACCCCAGGAGGGACGGTGCGAGTACAGGTAATCAAACCCACTTGCTGGTCTATAATACTTTTTCTCTGCCCTCTTTGAAGTGGGGGCCAGAGAAGGAGGAGTTTGCCATAGGCCCTTGACTGGTCTCATCACCGCCTCATTGATGGGCAAGGCCACCTTGGATGGAGCTGCTACAGTCAGGACATCAATAAGG
Organism: Lepidochelys kempii; assembly: GCF_965140285.1. Taxonomy (NCBI): domain Eukaryota; kingdom Metazoa; phylum Chordata; order Testudines; family Cheloniidae; genus Lepidochelys; species Lepidochelys kempii. The sequence goes on from NC_136388.1 coordinate 32,793,748, forward strand.
CTGTGCAATGTCTCTGAGCTCCTCAATCTCCAAGCCCAGGTTTGAAGCAACCCACTGCGGGAGGTCCTGATGGGCCCTGAAATCATCCTGGGGAAGTAAACTTCTGGGATCTGCAATAGCCTCATTTGGGGAGGAGGAGGGGCTCCTTCCTCTGTCTCGACTATGTCCCCTTGAGGCATCTCCTGGACTTTAGTATTGGAGTCTGGATCCGGTGCTGAGCAGGAAGAAGTGGTAGCCCGTCTCTTGGAGGCCACTGAGTAGGAGCGGTGGAAGGCAGGCCCCAGTACCTGGGGAAAATCTGGGGCATTCCAGTAGGGCCACTGCATCAGCCAGTGACCCGCTGGCCAGGGGCATGTCGGAGGACCAGCAGTGAAGCTCAGTGGGAAGTAGGCTGGATACCGATGGTGGGCTTTCGGCAGTATATAGGGTTCCCCTTCGTACCCTGAAGAGGATTCCTCTCCCAGCTACCATGGTGAAGCGGTACCCATTCCTGCTTCCATACGGTGCCGGGATTCCAGGGACCAGTGGTGTGCCAGGGAGTGGGATGCCAGGATCAGGTGGGGCTTGCCCCGGATGGTGGGAACCAGTACTGGAAAGGCGCCTAATGCACTCTGTTCTCTCCTGCTTCTGGACGCCAGAGCTAGTCGGTGCCCCAGTGGGGTTGGAGGGACTGGAAGAGAGTGAAGGTCCCTAGCCACCTGAAAATCCTCTGGGGTCGATGGCATTGTAAGTCCACTGGTATCACAGTGGTTCCCTGGTGTCAGCAGAGGGTTCCGCACTGGACTTTGTGGAGTCGACGGTGCCGACGTGGGTCCCGAGGTAGAAGAGTGGCCAGGCAATGGTCTCACTCCGTCTCCCCACTTGTCTCTCTTCTGCACTAGTGAATGGCCTCTCTTGGTGCGCTGCTTTTTGTGATTCTTCCTCGGCACTGGGAATGGAGAACAGTGCTGGGAAGAATTCCATACTGGGGAGACACTTCGCACCAATGCCAAAGTACTCAGTGCCAAATCAAAGTGGCTCTGCTCTGCGACAGGTCTGAGGGCAGCTTTCAGGAGGATAGCCTTTAGCCCTGGTCTTTCTTAGTGCAGGGGGTAAAGTCCCAACAGATTTTTCACTTGTCCTTTACATGAGTTTCCCCCAAGCACTTTAAGCAACTCAAGTCACTCACAATCACAGGTTTGCCACAAGAGGCACTAGGCTCAAAGCCCTGGGCATGCCCGGTCCCTGGGGCAAAAAATCCTTCAACAATAGGAACTATACACCAACTATATTCACTATCATAACTTACAAAAACTATATACACTAAAATATTAACACTATGACTGAAGAAAGAGTTCAAAACCCCTGGAAAGAATCCTTGCCAGAGCAAGAAAAGGTTGTTCCAGCAAATGTGACGCACAGTAAAGAGCAACTGAGATGATACGGGGCCAGTGGTGCACCTTATACCAGTGCATACGCATGCGGCTCCAGAGGGCGCTAGAGCCAGCATAACAGATACCACTAAGGCAGCAGTGGCCAACCTGTGGCTCTGGAGCCACATGCGGCTCTTCAGAAGTTAACATGCGGCTCCTTGTATAGGCACCGACACCGGGGCTGGAGCTACAGGCGCCAACCTTCCAAATTGCTGGGGGGTGCTCACTGCTCAACCCCTAGTTCTGCCACAGACCCTGCCCCCACTCCATCCCTTCCCACCCCCTCCCCTGAGCCTGCACCCCTCGCTTGTCCCCCCCACAGCCTCCTGCATGCCACAAAACAGCTGATCAGGAGGTACACTAGTAAATCCTGGCTCCTTCTCAGGCTCAGGTTGGCCACACCTACACTAAGGGAAAAATTTCCAGCAACAGTGCACGCGGCGTGCACACACCTAGCATGGAATGGACATGAGCAAGCACTCAAAGAAGTTTTTTTTTTTCCCCCTTCTCCCCACCTTTACTTAATACTTAATTGCTTCTAAACAGCTTCCATGCAGCCTGCAGAACAAAATATAGACACCACCACAATTAAAAGCCATATTGTAGGCAATGAACAGAGCCTGTTGATGCCCATGACCCCTCCCAAACCTGTGAGATGGCCCATCTTCCACCAAATGTCAATAACACTTTCTGAAATGGTGCCGAGTGGCATTGTCCAGTATATAGAGCTGCTTAAATTATTTCCAATAGGAAGAGGGATTTTTTTGCTGAAAACCATTCTGAGCAGCAATTCTATTTCTTGAAGTCAACCCAAACTGGTGTTCTTAGAACACTAAATATTGAGGGGACTGCACTAAGAGACAAGGATGACAGTTTGAATATCATATAACAACATTTGTGAAAGGACAAAAGCTATGTCTACATTGAAGGTTGTTTCCAGATCTCCCACCATTGCTCTAGTACTGATGGAGTTGCAGCAACAGTAAAAGCACTAGTGTAAACCAAGCATAGGTGTTTTAATCAGTGTGCCTTCTAGACCAGAGGTGGGCGAACTACAGCCCATGGGCCACATCCAGCCCATGGGACTCTCCTGCCAGGCCCCTGAGCTCCTGGCTTCGGAGGTTAGTCCCCAGCTGTCTCTCCTTCCCCGCAGCCTCAGCTCACTGAGCCGCCGGAGCAATGCTCTGGGTGGCGAGTTCTTGCCGGACAGCGCAGCTGCAGAGCCACAGCCTGACCCGGTGCTCTGTGCTGTGCGGTAGCATGGCTGGCTCCAGCTGGACGGCACAGCTGCCTGTTCTGGTCCTCTGGGAGGTGCGGCTGTAGCACCGCCAGCCATCGGTGCTCCAGGCAGCGTGGTAAGGGGGCAGGGAATGGAGGGGGGTTGGATAGAGGGCAGGGGAGTTCGGGGTGGTGGTCAGGGGTTGGGGGTGTGGATAGGGGTCAGGGCGGTCAGAGGGCGGGGAACAGGGGGGTTGAATGGGGGGCACGGGTCCCAGGGGGGCAGTCAGAAAAGAGAGGGGGGATTAGATGGGGCAGCAGAGGGCAGCCAGGGGGCGTGGATCCGGGAGTGGTGGATGGGGCAGGGGTTCTGGGAGGGCCGTCAGGGGACATGGGGGTTGGATGGGGCAGGTGTCCCGGGGGGGGCCGTCAGGGGGCAAGAAGCTGGGGGAGGGGGGGTCAGATAGGAGGCGGGGGCCAGACCACGCCTGGCTGTTTGGGGGGGGGGCACAGCCTCCCCTAACCGGCCTTCCATACAATTTCAGAAACTCGATGTGGCCCTCAGGCCAAAAAGTTTGCCCACCCCTGTTCTTGACCTACTCAGAGTAGGGTATAAGTGGCAAAAACATTAGTTAGCATAGAGTTATAGTTGCTCAGAATGTCAAGTTCAGAAAAAAACCACCACCAAACATCAGAAAAACAGGAAATACAGAGTTAAGGTATACTTCCATATAACCTTAATGCTGCCCTCTTTGAACGATGCCCCAAAACAATCAGCGTATGCACACAGACGATCAAACGGTTGTGAAATTTCACAAGTTGTAGGATTCGGTCAGTAACGTAGTAGGGAGAGAGAGTATAGGGCAGATGAAGATAGCTTCTTTCCTTTTCAGTGAAAAGTCAGAGGGCAAATATATGTGGTATGGGCAGTTAACACTCACAAATGGTAGAGTTAAGGTTATGTGTACCTTAATTTTGGATTTCCCAGTTTTCTGGGCTCAGCATTCTGGAAGGGCACAACCTATCACCAGGCAAGCTTAACTGTGTTATTAACAAAGGTTTTTGCCATTTAATTTCCTAGTTTTTAAAACAGAAGGAGAAATGTTTGTTGGTAGAAGTTAATGGCCATTTACACAGTTGTGGCTCTCACCTAGGTTTGCAATTTATATGTTACTGTGGCTAAGTAACAATCAAAAGACTTAGCTTATACATAGTGCTTTTTGTCAGCAGATCTCAAAAAAAAATTACATCATCATCCCATTTTGCAGATGGGAAACTGAGGTATGGAAAGGTGAAGTGACTTGCCCAAGGTAACCCAAATGGCCAGTGGCACAGCTAGGAATAGTCCCAGTCCAGTTGTCTTTCCACAAGGCCACACGGTTGCTACATGATTCCTACCACCCCCTTTTTGTACATTTTGTTATTGGAATGGGGCTAACGTTCATGCTTTGAAATGTCTGTGATGTGTAGCTGCTAATCGGGCCAATGAAAGAAATTGCAGCCATTTTCTATGCTCAAAAACCTTGATAGTTTTATTGTACGGTGGTTACAGTAACTTCATGCATGTGAGAGAAAAGACTGGTGTCCCTCTCTCCTGCTCTGCCCCGAGCCGCCATTCCCCATAACATTCAGCACTCTCCTGCTAATATTTCAAGCTTTCCCTCTCCTTTCCATCCTATTAAGCCTGTAGCTGGCAGAAGCCCATTAACCTGTAAGAAGTTGCTCCTTGCTGTCTCCTGCTCTATGCTGCTATGTACACATATCACAGGCAGCAGCTTGCTGAAGGGCCACGCATTACCTTGGTTATGTAGCCCAAGCAGCATAAAGAGCTAGGCCCCTCACTCTCACTACCCACCCTCAGCTGGGACTTCTACCCCTGCATCAGCCAAGCCCACCCAGTCTGCCCCTCCTCCAAAATGTGCCCCTTCCCCTACACTCTGGCCAACCCTCATCTCACCCTACAGGAAACAGTACCTTAACAATTCATTTTCTGGTTGTTAGATGTTTAATTTTGCGTTACCCTCAGTCCTCCCCACTCTCACCCTAGATAGCAACTCACATGGAGGCGGGCTTAGACACCCCAAAACCGCAGGCTCCACCAATCCCAGAACACACAGCAGGCAGGAGAGGGGCTCAGACCCATGCAGAGGGGTAGGGTTCCTCCATATCCCAGGACACACAGAAAGGGAGAGGCTGCCGTCAGGGCTAACGGCTGCCCCACTCCAAAACCTCCAGCTTCCTCTGGTACGCCTCACATTCTCCAACCCCTCCTGTCCTCTCCCCTAATCCGTATGCCCTCCCCCTTATCTGAACATCTCCAGCCCCTCTTCCCACCCCTACCACTCATTCCCATTCAGGCTTTGTCTACACTTGCACTTTTGTCCGCAAAACTTCTGTCGGTCGGGGTGTGAAAAAACACACCCCTGACCAACGTAAGTTTCATCAACAAAAGTGCCAGTGTGGACAGTGGTATGTCAGTGGGAGACGCTCTCCCACCGACATAGCTACTGCAGCTTGTTGGGGATGGTTTAATTATGCCAGGGAGAGAGTTCTCTCCCACTGGCATCGAGCAGCTATATGGGAGACTATGCTGCTGTAGGGTCCATTGTGTAGACACTGCCTTAGTCTTCTCCCCTAATACCCTATCCCTCACTGCAGACGCAACCCCGCTCATCTCCCTATAACTCACCTACTATTGCACACCTCCCCTCCCAGTGAGTATTTGCATGTATAATTTATTTTCTTTTAAAAAATAGTTTCAGCACCTCCTGAATAGTCTGCTGTACTCAAATTACAATTCTCCAAAAGAAAGAAACAACTAAAACCTTGTCAGAGGCAGATTTTTCCCAAATGTTTACAGGTCATTCTTAGGGTATGTCTATACCGCCCACATTACAGCGTGGCCACACAGTGACTTGGGCAGTGTAGTCATGCTTTATCGCTGGGGGAGAGCTCTCCCAGCAATAAAAAATAACCACCCTGAGCAAGGGGTGGTAGCTTTATCGCCGGGCACGCCAATACTGGCACTTTTCAGCGCTAAAAATTGTGTCTCTCGGGGATGTTTTTTCACAACCCCAAATGACTAAAGTTTTAGCACTGAAAATGGCAGTAAAGACACAGCCTTAGATTCTGCCCACAGTGGGTTTCAAACTAATCAAAGTTGCTAGAATCTGTGAACAGAAGGAAATGCTGTTTTGTTTTGTTTTCCCTGGTGGCTGTTATCTTGGGAAACCCTTGCTTAAACGGCTCTACATTTGGATCACTAACTCTACCCTACAATCCCACAAGGCATAGCAAATTTCAGAACAAGCTGTGTAAAGCACACAGATTTTAGAGCACTTGTAAGAGTCATCCTTTAAACATGAAGCGTTTCCCAACTTTAGCTACAGCTGAACTGGCACACCCATATAATACTGCATGAAATTAAAGGGCGAATGAAAGGGAAGGGCTCTACATATCCATCAGCAACATAGAAGACTTGGAGAAGTTGAAGTGTCCCATTCATCTCAATGATATGGTCTCAACTTAAAGAGAATACCCAGTGGAGATGAATGCAGCGCAGCCTGAAACAATAGCTGTGAGATATGTGAATTGCTCCATTTATTTCAGTGGGTGTTCCTATCCCTCCTCTCCAGAGCTGCAGAATTTCTATGACAAGCAAACCTGGTTTTAGCTTCTCATCCCAATCCAAAGTCAGCAGTATGATCTTGGTGCATGCTCTGAGCTGGGCTTAGACCTTCTTAGAGGGATGAGGCACCCCAGGTCATATATTACATGAGAGGGGAATAGGGTGGGGGGCTCAGATCCCCCCAGAAAGGCAAACTTTCTCCAGAACCTGGCTCTCATTAGTGAAAAAAAGAAGTGTTGGGGGAAGGGGGCTGTCCATACCTCATAGATAGGCAGGGAACCCCAGATCCTGCAATACATGGGAGAGCAGGAAGTGAGGCTCTGACACCCCCTGAAAGGGAAGCCGCCCTCCAGAATCTGGCTCAAAGAGAAGGGGCAAGGAGAGGGTGTCAGACCCCCACAGATGAGCAGGAACCTTCCAGATTCTCTCACACATGCAGAGGTAGGGTGAAGAGCTCATATCCATCCCCCAGATGCCATCACATGGAAGGGGAAAATATGGGGCTGACAGGTGCCCACACCCTTATTCTCCCCCAGTCTTCCTGCCACTTCCCCCACCCACCCACCCACTTCTAATTACTAGTTAGAAGTACTAGTTAGTTGCCTTTATAAAGACAACTCAACCTGCTGGCATTCCCCTATAATGTTAAACCCTGCAGAATTCAACACTGAAGTGACATCAACAGGAAAGATAGTGACAATTGCTGGTTTTTACAGAATGGAATGGAAAACCGTGTAATGAAGTGGAGAGAATGTATTTGTACTGCTGCTCTCTAGTACATTGACTCAGAACTGCTCAGTTGGCAGCTCACCTTTAAGTTTTGAATGGCCAGGACAACGTGGGGAGCAATAGCTCAGTGGTTTGAGCATTCGCCTGCTAAACCCAGGGTTGTGAGTTCAATCCTTGAGGGGGCCATTTAGGGATCTGGGGCAAAAATTGGGGATTGGTCCTGCTTCAAGCAGGGGGTTGGACTAGATGACCTCCTGAGGTCCCTTCCTACCCTGATATTCTATGATTCTATGACATGCAGCAAAATTTGATACATATATATTAGGTAGCAATCTATCATAATAGATTTAAAACATTATTGCTAAAATAACACATACCACTACCCAGTTTAGTCAATACTACATGCTAATCAAAATTATATACAATACCACAGGAACAGGCAAGTTACAACATTTATACAACATAACTGCCTATGGCATAAGCAAGATAACTATGATTACTGAGAATTAGCTACAGTAAGGGTGTATACATCCTGGCACATTTAGGAGTAAAAAATGTTTCAAGTTTGTACTTCAACCATAAAGACAGGGGGGAAATGCCCCAACTTGCAGGCACAGTTTTGGCTTCAGGCTTTCCGGAGTGAATCAAGTTAGCCCCATTACTGAGAATTCAGGATACTGTTTCCAGAAAGCAACATTTATGATCACAGAAGTCTTAGCAGGAGGCAGAATGCACGTTAACCCTATTGCTACACCAGGACAAACTAGGACTACCATGACCAGAGCCACTTTTCTAGGGGATATGTCCCTCTGTGAGAATCCTGGTGTCCATCATGTATTTATTTATTTATTTTGTCCACGTTTCTGTAAAGCCTCTGCCAATGCTGGCCACCTTAAGAAGCCACTGGACAACTGAGCTACTGAAAGTGACGTAAGTCTGACTGAGTACATAGGCACAGAGAATCCGAGCCTCCCTGCCACGCTGCTGTCCCCCAACAAGCCACAAGGCTTCATAGCGAGCCCAACCCACCTCAGTTTCACACCATCAGTTCTCCATCTACACATAGCGAAAGCACCATGTAGACTTAGGAAGACAACATATGTACAGAAAACCCTAGAACACTGACAGAAGGAAAGCCATAAGAAATGAGGCAAAGACGCACGATGCATATACAGCATAGAACACACAGTAAAGGGATACGCATAAGGGTAAACACTATTTTCTGACACTCTACACTTTACAGTAATATATGTCAGGTTTTATTCTGAAAGGTGGTGAGAGGATGGTGGTTTTCCCCTCCCTCCAATAGTTAATGAAGTCCTACAGTATTTAACCATTACCTGTCATATTTCCCCAAGCAGTTTCCTTTTTTTTTTCCACTTTGACAATCAGTCAAGTTTTAAATATTCTTTGCATGTTTTCTGCAAGTTTGCAGTGTATAAGCCTGAGCTTTCCAGAAGTCTTCCAAAAAAGTAGAGACTACTATGATACTACAACACAAGTTTTGAGCTGCATACAATGGCACGTGAACAGCACTTTGGCAAGAGTACACTTGCTTAGTGAAATCAGGTGTGGGATTTAGTAGTGAAAATTGCATTTAACCCCTTTGATTGTGGGAATTATTATTTGCAGCTGAAGTAGTGTGCTATCAGCAACAACGGCAACCTGGAGGGGAAATGGGAGGCCTAGGGCTTGGGTTTTTATTGTTTTATTCCAAATGCCAATAACCTCAAAACCACAACCGAAAGACACAGTACAAACATGAATTAAGCTTCAAAATACCCCACTGAGCTAGGTCAAACCAACAGTGAAATGCAGCCATTTCAGCAGTGGAACACAGCAGCTGTTTAAGAGAACATGAAGTGAAGCATCCAATTGAAACTGCAGGTGGAAATTTTAGTTAGGCAGACTGTACTGGTGGAATTTGGCCAGGACACTAGGCTAACACCCTCCCCCACACCTCGCTTTGTACCTCATTTTGTACCTCTTCCGACTGCCAGAACATTAGGCAGCACCACGGCTCGGGCTCTGTAGTGGCAGACAGGGAAGCGCCACCTGCACCATTTCCCGCGGCCACGCGGTGTTCCTTGAGATGGTTTCCCCAACCTTTTTGTAACTGCAACCCTCCTTCAAGGCATTAACTGTTACGGGATGCTACCACACACCCGTCCAGCAGTGTTTCCTTTTCCCCATATTCCCCCTCCCCCCCAACACACAGTCTCCCCATAACCCCCTCAATCTCTCCTCCTCCTTTCCCTGAGAGCCCCAGTCATCCCCGCTCAAAAGTCATCCGACCCGACTCCTTCCTTGCCCCCGCATGGCCCCTCCTTGCGCCTTCACAATCCCAGCCTCTGCCCCAAGACCCCCAGAAACTCGCACTCAACTGGCTCCCCTCAACCGCACCGGCCCTGTCCCCGCTCCTCGCCCAGGCCCCACCCGCTTCCCTCTGCCTGCCTCACCCCCGGCTCTGCCACCAGACGCCTCCGCTCCCCTGCCTGGGGGCCCCTCTCCCACACAGGGGCACCCCACGGCTGCCACCAGGCCCCTCAGCCCCTCTCCCACACGCCGCCCTCGTACCTGCCCGGCCCCAGCGCAGCAGAGAGCGACGGTGCCGCCCGGCGGGCTCCCTCTGTGGGGAAGGGGCGCCGCAGCGGGGCAGAGGGCAAGAGCCCAGCGGGCTGCAAAGCAGCACCACTGCAGCGCCCCCCACTGGCAGGAGGCCGCTGCTGAGAATGTGGCTCTGAGCGGGGCCGCTCAACAGAGAGCGGCCGCCGCCCCCGCCCGGCAGGACACCGCTACTACCCCACTACCATCCTGGAGAAAAGGGTGGGAAGGGGAACATAGGCCCGGGGTAAATCTGAGGTAGGAGCTGACAGTTATCCCCACGGGCCTGGCTGTGTCTCTCATTCAGAAGCGCCTTGGCTGGTTTTATCGGGAGAGGGCGTCTCTTGGGGCATGTCTTCACTGCACTGCTAAAAATAGCCATGGAGCCAGCAGCGCAAGAGCGGAGGGAGTTACCAGCCTCCCCAAGTACGATCCTGTCCGAGATCATAGAGACCTGGAGGAGAGGTGGGATTTTTTAGCACGTGAGCTCCATGGGCGCTAACACCGGTATGTCTCCTCCAGCGCCAGTGCAGCCAGACCCATAAGCTCCAGCTAGCGGCCGGTCAGGGGGTCTGGGTCAAAGCTGCAGTGCTGCTGGGGACACAGCTACTCTGTCCTGCTAGTCAAATGAGTCTATGCTGCTCATGCAAACACACTGGAGCCCCAGTGTTATTTCTGCACCGTGACTGCTCTCAGTGGAGGCTAACGCTGGAGTTGACTCTAACTTATACTAACACTATGACTCCAGTGAAGACAGACCCTTAGAAGAATCTCTGAAGCAACCCCCCCTTGTCCCAGGAAAAGGAAGGGTAGATGTGGTTTCCAGTTACCTAGGCCAGTAGGGGACATCCACTAGTACAGTGATTTTCAACCTGGGATTCGTGGGCACGACTAGAATGAGTTGGATGTTCAGATTTTACTCTTTTGTGCCACTAATTTCATATCTGCCTGCAAAAATGAACTCGAGTTACAAAAAGAAAAGGAGGACTTGTGGCACCTTATAGACTAACTCATTTATTTGAGCATAAGCTTTCCTGACCTACAGCTCACTTCATCGGATGCATTCATTCGTATGCAGCCGATGAAGTGAGCTGTAACTCAGGAAAGCTTATGCTCAAATAAATGTGTTAGTCTCCAAGGTGCCACAAGTCCTCCTTTTCTTTGCAGATACAGACTAACACGGCTGCTACTCTGAATCGAGTTACAAAAGTAACTTGTAAAGCTGGAAAGTTATTTAAGACACATTTGTCTTTCAGTAAGTTGTTTATCTTAATTCTAATCAACCTTTTATTATCAGGGCAGTTCACATCTATTTTATTTCCTAAGAGTGCCAATCCTGTTATTGTAATGGCTGACTAATTAACTGCATTGAACTATTAATGCATTTAGACAATGAAGTTTGGCTGAAATGTTCCACATCAAACCAGTGAACCAAAATAGTAGCTAAAACAACCCCCTTCCCCACTAGAATTACTTTGTGCATTAGCCTTTATGTGAAATCATCCAGGGATAATAGCATTTTTGGAAAAGAATATAGGGTACACATTACAAGAGATCTAGGCACTGAAGCAGAGCAAATATCCTATGATTTATGTTGTTCTCCCTTCCTGTGTTTACCCATGTTCATTACTGGGTACCCCATAAAAGCACTGTGCCAGTAAACTATTGGTGCTTCAGAAAACAATTTTTACAGTGTCAGACTGGGGCACTGGAAGCAAAATCTCTTGCACAACATGTTCAATAACAAGGATAATTATTAAAAGGGTGGGCTAAATAGGAGCATAGAGCTCACAGCTATATCAAGAAAAATACAACTTCTTGATGCTTAGTACTTAAACTTCCTGTCCTTCGATGGATATGCAGGGCAAGGGGACACCCATGAGCATATTAACAGAAAGGGTATGACTAGAGATTGAATCAGCATCTATTTTAAAACTTGCCTATACAGACTGTTAGTGCATGGTAAACTGTAGTATAAATCTACAATGCACTAGCCTTTCATGCACTAACTGGCTGTGTGGCTTCTGCCACTGCAAACTAAAAATTCTGTAATGCACTTATATATACTTTGCTTCGAAACAGGAGTAGATCAAAGCACACTACCAAATTTTTAGTGCACAGTAGTAGGGTCCACATGTCTAGTTAGTGCATGGCAGGTCAGTACACTTCCAGACAAGCCCTTGAGGATGCGTTTTTTGCTTCACTGATTAATACTGTAGATTTTAATAGTGAATCATTCTAGCATTAATTTCTTTTGTAAATCAAAGAAAGGATGGAAGAAATTTAAAGCTGATTCAAAAATAGATGAGACATTGCTCATAAACTCAGGTAGGATGAAATTAGAAACTCTAAAGCACAGCGCTCCAATCGGGGGTGTGGGGAAATTAATGTGTCCTACGCAGCACATTAGACCTACATCAAACAGCAGGAGGCTGCTCACTTGCGGATCTGAGGCTCATACTGATCTCTCTCTCTCCACTCTCATGACTGCCTTCTCATCCCCATTCTAGTCAGTATAATATTGGTTACTTATTTTATTTAATTTTACATGGCCTCCACATTTTAACTTGCTATACATTTTTAAACCGACAATGAGTAATGCATTAGATTAAAAAATAAAGAACACCTCTTCCATAGGCGCTGACTTCTCCTCTTTCCCATGGGTGCTCGACCCCTCCCCACTTCCACTCCACCCCTTCCATGAAGCCCCGCCCACTGCCCTGCCTCTTCCCAGCTCTTCCCCACCCCCATTCCAACCCCTTCCCCAAAATCCCCACCCCCTCCCTGCCAATATTCCAACCCCTTCCCCAAATCTCCGCCCCAGCCCCACCTCTTCGCAGCCTCCTCCCCTGAGCTCACTACGTTCCCGCTCCTCACCCCCCTCCCTGAGCGTGCTAATGCTACCAAACAGCTGTTCTGCAGTTGCTGGGCAGGAGGTAGGCAGAGGAGCGGGCATACAGAGCGCTCAAGGGGGAAGGAGGAGGTGGGGCAGGGGGAAGGGAACTTGGCTGCTGGTTGGTGCAGAGCACCCACTACTCTGCACCCACTAATTTTTCCCTGTGAGTGCTCCTGCCCCAGAGCACCCACGGAGGTGGCACCTATGACCTCTTTTGCAATCCAGAATCAGTTAAAGAGGTTTGTTTCTAAGTTCCATTCATAAAAGAACAACACTGAACCTCTGACAGCCAGAAAAGAGGATTCTGGCTTCGTAGTTAAAGGAAGCAAAGAAAACAGCAACTGATCATATATTTTATGATTCCAAAAAGGGGTCATATCCCAGAGAGATTTCAAAGAGAACTCTTGTTATGTTTTAGCTATGGTTGTAGTTCTGTTTGTCAAACTCCATCTGCCAAGGGCCCTGTTGAGTTTTTAATATATAAAGTTAGCCTAGAGAGAATTCAAGCAATGACATGTTATGTAATTTTTGACCTGGTTTACAATACTGGGTCTCTACATTCCCCCCCCCCCCGTATATACAGTATATTATGAAAGCACCATAGCAGCTCTCTAGTTAAGGTAATGTTGAGTTTTCTACTTTAAGCGAGAAGTAAATTCTTTAAATATGGCAGTTCCCTGAAATACTAAAACATGGCCCACTTCAAGCACCAGCTTTAATGTTTAAGGTACTTTTCACTCTTTTCAGATAGGTTTTCAGCTTGAGGGCCCACATATTACTTTTAAAAAACCAAGGGGTCAAAATCAATAGGTTGGAATACATGCTATGCTCTGTTCCCTTTGCAATACTCAGGCAGTGCAGAGTGAGCAGAAAACACGCACACTTCTCATGGTAGGGATTCCCCAGGCCCAGTAGGGACAGCTAATTTCCATGCCTTCCTCTAGCAGTCCTTGCCCTAGGGGCTTCTTAGGGATAGAGTCTGTAGCACATCCTGGCTAGTCTCAGCTGGTGTATGGTCCATTGGAGACCATTGGCAAGTGGCAAAAGTTAGAGCAGTCCCCAGGTTACTGTAATTTGCATCTGCATTAAGACAGAAAATCAGAGTTGAAAGAGGTTGTTGGTTCTCATCCAATCTCTTTCCCTTCTCCGAAATCTGCATTTCCCAAAGTGGGGCATCTTCGCTAGACCCTCCCCTAGGCTCAAGAAGAGCCAGATGAGTTCCTGGGTTATGAGGAGAGTCTGAGGGAACTGGGATTATTTAGTCTGCAGAAGACAAGAATGAGGGGAGATTTGATAGCTACCTGAAAGGGGGTTCCAAAGAGGTTGGATCTAGACTGTTCTCAATGGTACCAGATGACAGAACAAGGAGTAATGGTCTCAAGTTGCAGTGGGGTAGGTTTAGGTTGGATATTAGGAAAAACTTTTTCACGAGGAGGGTGGTGAAGCACTGAAATGGGTTACCTAGGAAGGTAGTAGAATTTCTTTTCTTAGAGTTTTTTAAGGTCAGGTTTGACATATGATGATTTAGTTGGGGATTGGTCCTGCTTTGAGCAGGGGGTTGGAGTAGATGACCTCCTGAGGTCCCTTCCAACCCTGATATTCTACAATTCCTATCCTGCATTCCTTTTGGCTGCTGTAATTGTTTTCCCCTGGCACATGGCCAGCAGGGGAACTGATGAGCAATTTCAGCAAGGAAGGGATAGAAACTACTAGAGTGCTCCCTGCTCACCCCAGAGCTAATCCTGGAACTAGTAGTGGAAATAGTAAGAGGCAGCCAGGGAGCAAGCACCCTTTACCTCTTCCCCATAGTGATAGAGAGGATTCAAACACATCTGTTAAAAATTGCAGGGCATACAGCTGGGAATGCATTTTAAATTCATAATTAAATATATAATTTATTTTAAAGACAGTTTTTGGAGAGCCACAATTTATAGCCTTGAAAGCAGCAAGTGGGCCTTTCAACTCAGCTTGGCCACCCCGCTGGAGGATCTTCGTTTCAAAGTTCAAGATTTATAAATCACTTTTTCCTGGAGTGTTCCCCATTATTTTAACACATTTTTCAGGGCATATCTAAACAGCAATCTCAAAAGTGATAACTTCAAATTTCTCACTGGACTTCAAGCTACACCATATTTAAAACATATTACTGGGCTTCTCCCCTATCACATTTGTTTTTCACAACAGAGGATGAAGCAGCCCTCTGCACTGATCTACTGTTCCTGTTCCCTAACACTGCCTCCTGCTGTGTCTCGGTCCTTGGTTCCAGGTATCCAGCTCTTAGCCACCCCTCATGCTGGCTCCCTCTAAGTGCACACTCTTGCCTCCACATCTATGCTGTCTTAGGCCTGGTCTACAGTATGTGGTTATTTCGGAATTAGCTGAGTTACTTTGAAATAAAACTGATTCCGTTCACATGACCAAACCAGTTTTTTCGATTTAAAGGGCTCTTTAATCCGATTTCTGTACTCCACCTCGGCAACTGAGGTAGCGCTAAAATTGAGATCGCAATTCCAGGTTACAGGTATTGTGGACACAATTAGACGTTATTGGCCTCCAGGAGCTATCTCAGAATGCTCCCTTGTGACCACTCTGGACAACACTCTCAACTCCGATGCACTAGCCAGGTAGGCAGTAAAAGCCCCGGGAACTTTTGAATTTCCTGTTTGGTCACCATCAGCACAGTCCACCATCACAAGAGACCACGCAGTCCCAGATTCGCAGACGAGCTCCAGCATGGTCCGAATGGGAGGTATTGGATTTCATTGTATGTTGGGGAGACGAATCTGTTATGGCAGAACTACGTTCCAAAAAAAGAAACGCAAATACGTACGCTAAAGTCTCCAGGGCCATGACGGAAAGAGACTACTCCAGGGCCACAGAGCAGTGTCATATAAAAATCAAGGCGCTCAGGCAAGCGTACCAAAAAGCCAGGGAGGCGAACAGGCGCTCTGGGTCACAGCCCCATACATGCCACTTCTACCATGAGCTGCATGCAATTATGGGGGGTGACGCCACCACTACTCCACCACTGTCCATGGACACCTGCAAGGGGGGAGTAGCACGGAGCGACGAGGATGAGTTTTTGGAGGAGGAGAGTGCACAGGTGGCAAGTGGGGAAATCTGTTTTCCCCCCTAGCCAGGAACTATTCTTAATGCTGGAGCCAATAGCCTCCCCCACTCCCAAGGCATGCTCCTGGACCATGACCCTGGAAAAGGCACTTCTGGTGAGTCAGAGCTTGATCGGACACATGCAGTGGGGGATGGGGGAAAACCCAGCTACACTGGGCTCTTCGTGTTTAGTTTAAAGGGCTCATCCCTGCTCAGAGCCTCATCGAAGCCATGTGGTGTGTGGGGGAGGGGGGGAGGGAGGGAGGGTGTTGTGTGAAGCAATCATTCCAGAGAGCCCACAAGCCCTCCTTTTATATGGCAAACCCACCAGACATTGCTTGCTATGGGAAAGGGGGCCCATAACGGTGGTTACTGAAGTACTGGTTTGATTATGGCAGATTTCTCTTCTCCTAAAGAATTGCTGACAATCTCAGACAGTACATAGCAGTGATGCTCTTCACTCTTTCACCAGCCAGAAAGGACATGAATCAGAGTTGCAAATGTTGGCTGAATTTTCCTTCAATGGTTTGAGGCCCTCCATGTGTGTTAAGGGACCATATGCAGAGAGGGAAACTATCACGGTACCAGGCTTATTATGACCACTTTTCAGTTCTTGGTATCCCAAGAGGTCATCATGGATGTGGGCTATTTCCTCAAAGCAATAAACTTATTCTTTTCTTCATTCTGATGTCGAGTGGTGACATTCTATGTTAACAAGGCAATTCAAAATTCACAATACTACCATGGAGTTCAATTTAGCAGCTGCTAAGGTGGTGATGAAGTCAGATTTTTTCCAGAAACAGAACAGAAAAAACACCTTAATAATTCCTTGTAGTGGGCTGTCTACATCTGCTTAAATTTTCCTCGCAACAATGCTCATTTTTCTTTCTTCCTACTTTAGTTCCACATCACCATTAGGGAACCATGAAGGTCTTGTGGAGATGGTGGAGAGAGAATGCATACGTTGGTGTCAATGTGTCCAAGATTGTGGTTAATTAATGATCATGACTAGTATTCCATTGAATTTGACTAAATCCATGAGCTTCTAGAAGCAAACCAATATGGTTGCTCTCTCTTGTATGGAGACAGGAGAGAATTCTGATCTAAGCCTAGAAACAGTGCTCAGGTTTAGAACTTCTATAAACTTATATAAAGCCTCAAGTGGAGCTGTGATTTTTTTCAGGGAGAGTATAGGAGCATTTTAGAGAGTAGTAGTGTGAATATTTTTACTGGATTTTGAGGCATCAGTGTAGCTTCACCGGTAAAGGAATAGCATAGACAATATACAGAAGTGCAGCATAATTCGTATGGTGTGGCTTACTCCATTTTGAAGACAGGGTACAACTACCTGTAAATAGCTCCATTTGCACAGATACAGCTACCCCAGTAGCTAAAAATCCCATTGCAGACAAGGGCTTCAGAAGTTTTAAGTTGTTTAAATTGTTTCCTTCCCACAAGAACATTTGATGGAACAGTTGTAGGGATTTGATATTACTTTTTCATATTAAAAGTGTTGGCTAATAAATATATTTTCTTCTATCATATTTTCAATTAAGAGTTTGAAGTGGAATAGCAACAGCTGAGTCAGGATCAACAGCCATAGCAGGTTTGTGAAAGACCTTGTTGTGTACAGTAAATACTAGAGGAGTTATCACTGCAGGGGGTCCCTACAACCAGCAAAACAGAAGTGGCATTTACACGTTCATGAATCACAGAACAAGGTTGGGCAGTTGGAGAGCACAAAGTACTTTTATTTCAGACAGCTTACCACATCACATTCCATTATTTATCATATTTGCATCACTCCATATTATTTATACCTTCTTACACGGTCTAAAATATGGAATTTGACTTTCTGGTAACATGCTTCAACAGGTAAGACCCAATCCTAAAGCTCTGCTTTCAAAAAGAGAGTTTTACTTGAGTACATAGAGTCCCTCATATTTTCTTGAAATGAGTATGAAACAGAAATAAGGGACTGCTTCAGAGCTACACCTAATCATAGAATCATAGAATATCAGGGTTGGAAGAGACCTCAGGAGGTCATCTAGTCCAACCCCCTGCTCAAAGCAGGACCAATCCCCAATTAAATCATGCCAGCCAGGGCTTTGTCAAGCCTGACCTTAAAAACTTCTAAGGAAGGAGATTCTACCACCTCCCTAGGTAACGCATTCCAGTGTTTCACCACCCTCCTAGTGAAAAAGTTTTTCCTAATATCCAACCTAAACCTCCCCCACTGCAACTTGAGACCATTACTCCTTGTCCTGTCCTCTTCTACCACTGAGAATGGTCTAGAACCATCCTCTCTGGAACCACCTCTCAGGTAGTTGAAAGCAGCTATCAAATCCACCCTCATTCTTCTCTTCTGCAGACTAAACAATCCCAGTTCCCTCAGCCTCTCCTCATAAGTCATGTGTTCCAGACCCCTAATAATTTTTGTTGCCCTTCGCTGGACTCTCTCCAATTTATCCACATCCTTCTTGTAGTGTGGGGCCCAAAACTGGACACAGTACTCCAGATGAGGCCTCACCAATGTCGAACAGAGGGGAACGATCACGTCCCTCGATCGGCTCGCTATGCCCCTACTTATACATCCCAAAATGCCACTGGCCTTCTTGGCAACAAGGGCACACTGCTGAGTCATATCCAGCTTCTCGTCCACTGTCACCCCTAAGTCCTTTTCCGCAGAACTGCTGCCTAGCCATTCGGTCCCTAGTCTGTAGCTGTGCATTGGGTTCTTCCGTCCTAAGTGCAGCACCCTGCACTTATCCTTATTGAACCTCATCAGATTTCTTTTGGCCCAATCCTCCAATTTGTCTAGGTCCCTCTGTATCCTATCCCTGCCCTCCAGCGTATCTACCACTCCTCCTAGTTTACTATCATCTGCAAATTTGCTGAGAGTGCAATCCACACCATCCTCCAGATCATTTATGAAGATATTGAACAAAACCGGCCCCAGGACTGACCCCTGTTTACTATTCAGTTATATATAGTACATACACATACATTATACACAACTCTGAGCTTTATAATTCTTACAAACAAAAGCTCAAATAGAGTAGTAAGGAGGTAAGAACAAGGTTGTCTATTTCTTGCCATCTAACAATTATCAACCTGAGCCTACAAAATGCTGAACAGCACTTGTGAGGTGCTCAACATCCTCAACTTCCAGTGCTTCAGTGAGAGCTGAAGGTCACGCCAGGTCAGGCCTCTAGTACTGGAAACTGGGTAAACTGTGTTCTTCCAGATGAGTTTTCCCACACAGATTGCACTCGGTGTACATGAGCCCCCACATGCATGAGACCAGATTATTTCTGAAAAGCAGTATCTGTTGAGGCCAGGCCTTCTGGCCACCACAGCCCAGGGCATAAGGAGTGAGGCAGCCGCAACTGTCCCTCAGCTCCTTTGCCATCAAGAACCCCAGATGGTAGGGCTCCCTAGTTATGAAATGGACTCTGCATGGACAACACATCTTGAATAACCACATTAACTGTACCATCAGTAACCATTCTGTCTTCTTCGATTACTGCCCACAGAGAGTTCATTTTTGGTGAGTATCAAGTAGTTCTGTGGCCAAGAGGACAGAAAGAAGTCCTACCTGACTAGTGACTGCAGGACAGCTCTACCAAAGTTGGCATCTGATCTGAAAGACTGGACCAGGGAGTAGGCGAGGATGAACAAATAGATCAAACTCCTGAAAGCTGTTCTACATATCTCAGACTGGAATGTTGGTGAGGGAAGCTGTGGAGACTGCATGCACCTAGTGGAACGTGCCCTGATGTGAACCAGGGGAGTCTTGTTCACCACCTGATAGCAAGTCCTGATGCAGTCTCAGACCCACTTGGATAATCTGAGTGAAGAGGACTGTACTGTCCTCTCTTTCTGCAAAAGTCACACAGCCAAGGGGATATTCTCAATAGCTTGGTTCCCAAAAATTTGGGATTAGGCCTAAGGTGACCTTGTCCTTATGGAAGACAGTATATGGAGGGCCTGTCTTAAGTTATTTATTTCACTGACTCTTCCAGCTAAGTTGATGGCTACCAAGAATATGGATAGATGTGGAGAGCAGATTGTCATGGGTTCATATGGCGGTCCCATCATGCCAGTTAAAACCAGATTGAAGTCCTAGAAAGGGGGATGCCCCTTTATTGCGGAGCAGGGGGGAGATCTCTCAAGTTTAGATACTGCAAGGTGAGCAAATAGTGTAACTTTGCACTGTTGAGTGATTTCTGGAAATGGTCACCACTCTAATAGAATTGACAGAGAGGCTGGACCATTTCAGGGAGAGTAGAGTAGATAGTCCAAAATATTTGGGATCAAAGTAGACAATGGCAAAAGCTATCACTGGGTTACCCACACAGAGAATCTTTTCCACTCTGCAGTGCAAATGAGCCAGGCTGAAGGCTTCCTGTTTTGCAGGAGGATCTCTTGAATCTCAGATAAGCAGTCTCGCTCCAGAGAGGTTACCCACCCAGCATCCAGAACATGAGATGGAGCAAGGTCAGGTTTGCATGCAGCATTTGTCCCTTATTCTGGGAACCCAGACTGGGAAGAAGACTTGAGATTATCAACTGGTCAACAGAGATACTCACTAGTTCAGAAAACCAGAGCTGTCTGACCCATGTTAGGGCTAGCAGGATAACACAGCCTGAGTCTTGTTTGAGTTTCCTGAGAAATCTGGGGATCCTGGGGATTGGTGGGAAGGCATAAAAAGAGCCGTAGGGATCATGGGAGAAGAAACATCCATCAGCGAGCATGGATTAATCTCCGGAGCAGGTGCACACTTGTTCTCATACATAGCGAACAGGTCCAGGGATAGCAGTCCCCATCTCAGAAAGACCACCACAGAGAATCATATCAGTGAGGCACCATTGATGGTTCTGTAGCGTGTCCTGCTGAGATGGTGATCTGCCAGGATGTCCTGAAAGCTGGACAGGTGGAGAGCCATTGAAGTAGTGTTATGAAGTATGTACCATTCTCAAATATACATAAGTCTTTTCACAGAGCAGGGATGATCTCACTCCTTCCTTCTTGTTTCTGTAGTGGATTGTGGTGGTGTTGTCAAACAACACTTGAACAGTGAGGCCCTGAAGGAGAACTAAGACAGCCTTGCACACTAACCATATGGCCCCATGCTGCAGGGCCTTCTTTGGTGATCATCATCCTTGAATCTTGAGACGATTGAGATGAATTCCCCATTCTAGGGAAGGGGCATCAATGACCAGTGTGTTAGTGGGACAAGAAACAGAGAACAGAACTCACACTTCGACTGATCTTCCCACCATCTTAAAGAAGAGAGAACTTTGATAGGGACAGTGACCAGATGGTCCATGCTGTGTCTCTTGGGTAGATAAAATGAGTTCAATCAGCCTTTCAGCGACCAGAATTGAAGTCTGGCAAGCTCTGTGATGCAGGAGCACACTGCCAAGGGCCCATAAGCTTGAGACACGTCTTCACTAGCATTCTAGTGTACTTGTAGAGCAGATTGAGAAGGTCCACCATGGTTTGTAAGCATTGTTGAGGCAGGTAAGCTCTTTTTAACAGAAAGCCGACAAAATTATGGACTGAGTCAGGGTCAGAATAGATTGTCCCTGTTGACCTTGAGGCCCAAGGAAGCCAAAAGATGGTGTGAATTGACTTGGTAACTTGCTGTGGCTGATCATCCCCAAACCAGCCAATCATCCTATAAGAGGTATGCTTGCATTCCCATCCTTCACAGATGGGCAGCTACTATAGCTAGAACCTTGGTGAAAATCCAGGGGACCACTGAGAGACTGAAAGGCAATATCCTGTACTGGTAGTAAGAGTTGCCTACCAGAAATCTGATATATTGCTCTCCAAAATGAGTAGGATGGAGCCAGTAGTATGCCAGATCACCTTGCTATTCTGCCTAGTGTTGCTGTGTAGAGAACATCCAATAATATGTGTCGTTTCTCCTATATAACCTCAGGAGGAATGCCAAGGGTCTCAAGAGTCCTTTTCAAGAAGTCCTAAATGGTTTTGAACTCATCTTAAGAGAGTGGATGAACCACTTCATCAGATCAACAAGAAGAAACCCTTGAAGGGCCAGAGGCACCTGATCTGAAGGGTGTTGATTTTCCTCCCTAACGTACTCATCTTTCACGAATAGGGGTTGATCAAGTTGGGTGATTGGAGAAGGCTGTAATTACTTCCCCACTGAAGTAGATCTTGGATGAGCAACAGTGGCTGTGGGTCTTCTGGAGTAGGGATTCATACCCTAGGCAGAGCAGTATAGCCAACATTGGTAGGCAAACTGGGATATTGGCACATAGGAAGGTACCACAATGGACACTCCTTGAAATCTTCAGGTCTTTTATCTTCTCCACTGTCTTCTCTGCACTCCTTGTTGAACTCTCATTGGGCCACGCATTGTGGAGACTGGTATCAGGAGGGAGGGGAGCCCTCAGCGCATTCTGGTGAGGATGACGAGTGACTTTTCTCCTGACAAGGGGAGCAGACATGTCCAGGGTATGGGCCTGTACAGTACCAGATGGAGTGGCGCTGAGGTAGATGGTTGCTTTTACATAATATATCTCAAATGCTCCAGGGGAGGAGACTCCAATAACCGACTGACAAATAGGTAAGCTGGTATCAGGAAAGGCTTCAGTGCCAGGATCTCTGATGCGAAAACATCCAGGACCAGAGCAAGGGTTAGCACTGAGGAGGCACTACTTTGTACTAGAGGCAAGATGGTAGTCACCAAGGGTTTCTGTGCAAGGCTGGTGCCAGAGGGCAGTGCAGCCTTTATAGGACTTAGAAGTCATCAGTGGCAGACTACTCTTTGGTGCCTTGGCACCAGGCAGAGGCGCCAAACTTCAGGTATTAGTGTAAGAAACCTAAGGAGAAGTTCTAGGTCATTTACTCAGGGTCAGAGAACAAACTCCTGACTGCAGTGGTGCTCCTTCGTCCCTCCCCAAAGAAGCTGACAGTTGCTGAATACAGTCTGTGGGAGGAGGCTGCTCATGAGGGGAGGCGGAACTGCAACTAACCAGTGCTGAGTTAGGATATGGTTAATCTTTTCCGGGCTCCTTGGGGATGGGAGTTGCATAGATCTCCCAAGAAAGCATATCTTCAACCTCACCTCTATTCTTGAGGGTATTCTTGGGAAATGAGTGGCATTTAAATGCTCTGTTAATGTGTCCCTGTTCCAAGTAGACAATATATCTGGAGTCCCCATCATTAATGGATTTATCTGGGTTGCATGATGGGCAGGTCTTGAAGCTGGGTGACAGGATATGCAATAATGGAATAGCCCTAATGTATCAGGAGGGGGATCTGTATACAGATACCCCTTCTAAAATTTCTCAGAAAAATAGCCAGCAGACAAAAAGAAAAACTATACTAAAGTTAAGAAAACTACAACAAAGTTCACTAAGTGAAACTAGAAGAATATCTATGTCACATGAGGACACAGACTGATGCTGAAATGGATATAAAAATGAAGTTAATAGATTTAGAATTTTCATAATGGGCAGTTTTACAGAAATAATCCTCCTGGAAATGCTGCAGTCAAAAAGATACTAATTTATAGGGTAGATTAAATATGAATATATGTTGATATAGAGGTCAATTCACTGAAGGGCTTCAGTAATTTGGCACCTGATTTAGTACTACTGACATATTTTAACAAGTGTCTGGGCATTAGTGAACTGAAATAATTTTTTTGTTTAAAAGAATATTGCTGAAAATAGCTCACATGATCTGCTGGGGACAGGATAGAATTTTTCCATTAACGTATTCTTCCTATTGACTGAAAGGTTACTAAAATAATTTACTAAATAATGTGATTTAACTCCAAACAATAAAGGGCTTGTGAGAGTCATACAACCTTACAGAAACAAAAAAAAAATGCTGGATAAAAATATTGTGTGCACTGGTTTACTGAAGTCAGAATCAGTTTGATTTTTCAGACAGGTGGATTAACAATGTCAACTAATTAAAAAAATGGCTAAAACGCTCAAACTTCTGTAGACCCAGATTTGTAGACTAACTGAACATCTCATTTTAGAATCAGTAGCAAAATTCAAACATTTAATTTTTCCAATTTAAATTACTTTGAGTCACATCAAGAAACAAAAGTATCTGAAACAAACTACTAATTTGGCCACAATTTCCTCCATGCTGCCTGTGCACTAACAGGGGGAGCACAGAGAACAAATGAAAGAGATTTCGCTCATTTCTAATATCTAGCAGCACAGTTCCTACCACCAACTATGAGGAGCAACTTCAGGGAAAGTCATATTCAGTCCCTGCATGGTCAGGGCTGGAATAATCTCAGTATGGATGGAATCTTCAGATAATTTTGCTGCTAAATTCTAAAAAGTCTCCAATGAGCATGTGCAAACTACAATTTTCAGAGACTTGTAACTCAGTCAAAATTGGGTTGATTTTCATGGAGACAGCAAAATGCCTCCCTCTGGTTTCAGTAGGAAACCAGAGAACCCTGCTCCGAAGCATCAAGAAGCTAAAACTTCTCAGTAAAATGGTTATAAGAATTATTTCTCTCAACTTGGTCTCAGAAGCTGCTGATCCATTTTTACTAAAATGTATTTAAAAAAATGAAGTCTGAAGCAGACATCAAGGCATGGGAAATTTCAGCTGAAACAATTGAAGTCTGGCTAAGCCAAACAGATAATGGAAATCTCACCTAGTTCAAAGCAAATTTTTGTCATCATGAAAAACTGAATGAGACTAAGGAGCACACACCAAAAAAAACAAACAAAAAAAACCCAACCAACCACACACAATAGGAAAGAGTGGCACTGCTCCTTTATCAGCAACATTGGAGGAACTGCAATAGTGAGAGATCTAAATGGCTGCAATTCAATTTGATGTAAAGTGCAACCTCAGAGAAACCTGGACTAGCTGCAAACTGAGAAGTGGTTTTTAAGGTAACAGATGGGCAAAGCAAATTTCTCTCAAGTGGTGGATGAAGCAGCTCATAAAAAATTCAATACAAAAGTTGAGTAAAAGTAAAAAAAAAATCAGATATGGCAGAAGTGATGTGAGGGAACTAAGTATAAACATTAAAGGAATGTTAAATCAAGACCATTCTCATTTTGCTTTTAATTTTAAAACAGAAGTTTTTCATTTTAGGAATTTTGATTTTATTGGAAAACAAAAGGCTACTCACAGACTAGTGAGGCCTTTCTTTCAAGCTACTCTGTAGTGCAATTGTTACCAGGACTTGAAACCACTAACATTTCAAAGAAACTGCTTTAGATGATATTTCTGAACTAAAGTTTTTAAATGACATTGTATGTGTTTTATTTGTGTTCTACATACTGCAAGCAATTAACAATACAATGAGATTCAATTTCTCAACTAAAATACCAAATAGTACACGTTTACACATACCTGCACAGTCACAAGCATAAAAACAGACTACTTCAGCACTTAAATAATTTCAAAAATCCATACCAACACTTTTAAAATCCACTTTATTTAGTTCCCCCCAAACCAGTACAGGACTTAAGGCGTCTCCACACACGCAATTCTTGCAGAGTTATTGTTTTTTGTTTGTTTGTTTTGAAAATAACTATGTTGGTCAGGTACCATTTATTCTTATCATCTGATCCCTAAAACTGTATCAGTGTTGAGATATGACAGTCAAACCAGTGTTAAATCAATACACTATTTACATAGCACAGCAGATTATGTTTGAGACAGTCACTTGGGGATAAAACCACATTTTAGAACAGACAAAGACCACCATTATTACATATTTGGAATCAACTATTTACAGGTCCCTAATATCACATAACTATGGTCTGTACACTGGTCCAGTGGGGCAGGCAGAAGCTTGACAGGCAGTTATTTTGAGGGATTTTAAATATGATTTGGAAGCACACTATTATGCTACCCTGAACTCCATGTGCCACATTATCCCAGGTGGTCTTATATCCGGGAATGGCACATCCAGCTGATATAAAATAAAAAAACAGACAACACATTTACTTTGTGGAGATTGACGCATGCTACTCAGACATCTGAACTTTGAAAGAAATTCGTCCAAGAAACTTGTCACGGTCATCTTCATTTCTTAAATTGGGAGATCCCATAATCTTACACACAATTGTTACTTCTTCTTTGGTATGGTTGGAGATAATTGCTAGTTGAACAGCCACTAGTGGCTGAAGATAGTCAGCCTAGTAAATAGAGAGAGGGGGAAATGATTTCAGATACCACAGTGAACTTATTTGAATAAAAACAATTAAGATTGCAAATTCATTTCATCTATTGGTTTACTGGAACAAAACCTCCAACTTTACAGCGTCCCATCGAAGGGTACATCTACACTGCAAATGAAGGTGTGATTGTAGTGGAGGTAGGCACACACATGCTAGCTTTAATCCAGCTAGTGCAGCTAACAGCAGCGAAGACGTGGCAGCATGGGCACCGGCACAGGCTAGCCTTCCCAGTACAAACCTGCCAGACTCTTGTTCCTAGCTAATGCTGGGTCCATGCTGCTGCGTCTTCACAGCTATTTTCAGCCATGCTAGTTCAATTTAAGCTAGTGCAGGTCTGCCTATCCATGCTACAATTATACCTTAATTTGAGATGTAGATGTACCCTAACTCAGTTAAAATTATTTGTGTAGGAGTTAATCAGGCTAAAATTCTGCATAGCATTTGTCTCAACTGAAAAATTCAGCACAAATTAACAGTTATAGACAAGATTTTCAAGGTGCTCAAGGAAATTTGAGTGCAATTTCCATTGAAAGTCAATGGGATTTGGGTGTCTAACTCTCCAGTTTTTTTCGAAAATCCAAGCCTATATTAACCTTTTGCTTTTTACAAGCATATGGAAAAAACTGCCGTAATTTATGCTCTTTTCTGCTCACTTAACTTGCATGGAACATGCGAGAGAGACTGTGTCAGACCAAAAATATTGAAAAGGTTTCCAGCTGAAAGAACATATCTTAAAAGAAAGACCTTGGTACTGATATGGAGGTGCTTCCCACGTACACTCCATCCTGCATATAAAAGTTGTAACACAGAGAAGGTTTTAACTATAATTTATAATTATTCAAGGCATGGGCTCCTTCCAAGCAGTTCTGTTCAGTTTGTGTTCACATAGAAACTTTTCTGAAACCAAAAGTATGTTTGTCTATATGCATTTAGCATGCTAACAGTATTTATATTAGCAAATTCTGGGAAAGCCTAGAAAACTACCCCACAGTACTTCAAAGGATAGAAAGCATGGAGGACATGAAGAGTGACACCAACAACACTGGGGTGGGGGGAAAGTGTGCTGAACCAATTATTGGAAA
This sequence comes from Lepidochelys kempii, assembly GCF_965140285.1. Taxonomy (NCBI): domain Eukaryota; kingdom Metazoa; phylum Chordata; order Testudines; family Cheloniidae; genus Lepidochelys; species Lepidochelys kempii. The sequence continues at coordinate 32,820,636 of NC_136388.1, forward strand.
AACAATAGTGTAACAGTCTAGACTTCTGATAAGGCCAAAAAACTGTTAGTTGCATGATTATTAACCAGGTTTAATTATATGATGTGTGTACTAATCATGTCAATGACTGGTTTTTAACTATTAATAACTGTACTGTGGACAGGCCTATCTGATCTAGCCACCTCTATTTTCATTTGAGGAGACCTAATAAAATATAAGGAAAACTGACTTTTTACAGCAAAATTACTGAAATCATGTTAGTGGGAACTCAGTCTTATTTTTCTCAGTAAGAAGACAGTAAAGCCCAATCTATTTTCCTGCATATGGGCAGGTGCAGCACAGATCTTATCAAGTACTCTGAAATACCTGCATAAGTAATATTCCATACGTGTATTTGGTTGTAAATTTCGAGTCTGAACAATGCAGTAACCAACACAGACCCATCCTAAAAATGCCCCCAAAATTTTACAAAAAAACACATGACTATCATTGAGACATACTTACATGTAAATTTTTTCCATAGTATGGAAAATACATTAAATCAATCACTCCCCCATCAGGAAAATAAGTTATCTGAACCTTGCCTTCTTCCTATGGTTAAAGACAAAATTAAAAGTTAATTCCCGTTTTAACAAACATTAAGAGGTAAAAGAAAATTACAATGTTCTAATGATGAAATGCAAGAACCCTACAAAAATATTTGAGTACTGCTGTACCAGAATAGTTTCCACAACAGAATGAACGATCTTTGCCAAATTACAAGACTCATAGATATAGACTTGTACTTGTTAAAAATTTAATATATTAATAACCTTCTACTACCTATGGTTGAAAGAACCAATTTTATTTCACAAAACAGATTTCAGCTTATACATGCTGCAACCTTCCATTTCTAATCTAGATAAAATTAATACTAATATTTATTTAGTAAAGTAGAAATTAAGCCAGAATAGTCCTAAGTTTTATTTTCAGCCCACCATTATTCAAAAAACGAAACACACATCTCTACAATGAAAACTTCAATTTATACTCCCTTTAACATAACAAAAGTATTTAAGGAAAAAGTTAGACAGTGCAACTGAATTTCCAAATATCCACAGGCAAGTTAGAAAATGTTTATTGTGAAGAAGCAATAGCAAATCCATATTTAAGGGATCACCTAGATTTCTGTTTAAATCCCAATTTTCAAACCTCCCCAAAATCCACATTTAGGACCTGTTGGAAAAATCGGCACACCAGTTCATGGCTAAGGGTTGAGTTTCTGGTGAACAGTGAGGTAATTTGACAAAGAGGTTCCTGGGATAAAGGCTACCCGAAAAAACAAAAAGAAAACCTATTGTTTAGGTGTCAACTTTTTCACAAACACGTTTTTGTGAGCAGACAGTGACAAGCATGAAATGCGTATGGATACTGCTCCTTATTGCTGAACTGCCTTCTATTGAGATCTCACTCCAAGACCAAACTCCATTACCTAAAATGCTCCTGCATTTTGTTTGACTCTTAGAGCAAGTGAATGGGACAGCTACAAACTATGCTGTGAGCTGTCCCTGGGACAGGTTAGCATGGTGATGGAGAGATACACACAAAATACGTTATGAGGTGTACTGGCCAGGAAGCCAGAATACCATGCATTTAAGCCTCCTCTTCCGCTGACTGCTGTTATTATTTCAGAGTATTCACAAGCTTTTATTAACCAAGGCCTCATATCTCCCATTTTGCAATATGATAACAGAGGCTGCACAAGGTCACTTCTGTCAGAGCTAGGAACAGAACCCACATCTCTAAAATGGCAGACCCAAGCCTCATCCACTCAGCTTTGGCTTTTGGATCAAATCTGCCAAAGCTAAATTTCCCTACATACAATGGAATTCTAGTGTAGTGATTATGTAGAGTTAAACACACATGGGTTGCAAAAAGCCAGGAAATGTCCCATGGCTAAGGCTACGACTTAGTCAAAGGTATTTTTAGTAAAAGTCACCGACAGGTCACGGGCAATAACCAAAAAGTCACAGCCAGTGACCTATCCATGACTTTTACTAAAAATACCCATGACTAAATCTTACCTGCTGAGGGGGCAGCCTGGGGCTCTGCTGCCACCACTCTGGGCCGGGAGGGTGGCCCAGTGCCCCACCACCGCTGCTGCTCAATTCCTTTGGGAAAGGGCGGACTGGAGTTCCACTGCTGCTCCCAGACTGCTGCTCCTGGGCAGCGTCCGGGACCAGCTGCCTGGGACTGTCAGAGCAGTGGCCAATGTGGCAGGTTCCAGAGCTGCCCCAGCTGCTCAGGGGGTCCTGGGGTCAGTCGCACCAGCCACTGCAGCTGCGCAAGTCATGGAGGCCCTGGAAAGTCATGGAATCCATGACTTCCGTGACCTCTGTGAAAGGCTCGCAGCCTTACCCGTGGCTAATGCAGTAGGGACTAGTGTGCAGAGACACCAACCTTGCTCTGAGACACTGAGAGGAGATTATGAAAAAAGGTAGGGAGGAATTAGGGACATTGCATGGACCTCCACCCCTTGCCTCCACTGCACCCCCAACCTCTTCCAAACACAGAGAAGGGGAAGATCAGCCCTAGGAAAGCAGCCCTTCTATGTCACCGAGGGTCCTTAATTATCATTACCAATCCTGGGCCTGGACTTCCTTCTGGACTTCCTTCCCAGGATGATCCTCCTCCTCCTCAGTCATGTTCCCTCTCTCCTCCACTGCCACCATCACTGCCTGCTCCTGCTTTTCCCCAGGTGACTGTAGAGTGAGAGTCTGATAGAATCAAGCCACAGCCATAGTCAGTGAAGTCTGGGGTGCTGGATTCACTGCCCAAACCATAGGTTGCCAATTGCAGGCAAACTGTCCTGCATGGCCCTTGCTGGCATGCTCCAGGTACTTAGAGCACATGATGGGGGCAGTCAGAGTGCAATATGCAGCCTTTGGCTTGGGCGGTGAACCCAGCAGTGCCCCAATCCATTCAAAATCACCACAGTTTGCTTCCTAACAGACTCTCACTGCGCAGTCTGAATGTGCCATCGAAGCAGTAGAGAAGAATGCCCACGGCCATACCTGCTGTATATTGGACCTAAAAATCAGGAGGATTACTGAAAATTAGGGATAGTTGACATCTCTGGCTAGGGGTATATATACACTAAACACTAAGCCTTGGCTCTGACTCAAGTTTGAACCCAAAGCCCCTCTCCCCATCCATACACAAAATCAGTCGACTCAGGTCAGAAAGTCCTTGCACCCTGTACAGGAGGAGGGGAAGGAAGGGGAGGGGAGCACAGCCCAAGTCCTACTGAGTCAGGTGAAAGTCCAGGCATTTCACAGTGTGGATGCAGATTGGGTCCAGGTTGCCAGACTTGTGTCTAGAGAATCTGCCAACCTATCCCACAAACCACTTCCCAGTCCTTCAATTCCAAAGCTTGCCACTTACTTTCCAGGAATAGGAAGCAAAAAACCATTACCTTTTCCATAACTGGTGTTCTTCGAGATGTGTTGCTCATGTCCATTCCATATTAGGTGTGTGCGCTCACCACATGCACCAGTGCTGGAAGTTTTTCCCTTAGCAGTATCTGTAGGGGACTGGCTCTGGTGCCTCCTGGAGTGGAGCCCGCATGGTGTGGAATAGAGAGGGGCGGCAGGTGGCTCCCCCAACCCTCAGTTCCTTCTTGCCGGAAACTCCGACAGTGGGGAAGGAGGGCAGGTTGTGGAATGGACATGAGCAACACCTCTCAGAACACCAGTTACGGAAAAGATAACTGTATTTTCTTCAAATGCTTGCTCATGTCCATTCAATATTAGGTGACTCCAAAGCAGTACCCCTGGAGGTGGGTAGGAGTTCATGGATGTGTAGATTGCAACACAGCTCTGCCGAACCCAGTGCTGTCTCTGGCCTGCTGAGTGATAGCATAATGAGATGTAAACGTGTGAACAGAGGACCATGTTGCGGCTCTACAGATGTCCTGGACTGGGTGTGCGCCAGGGAGGCCGCCAAAGACAGCTGCACTCTCGAGTGGGCTCTGACAATCGGTGGCAGCGGAACCCCCACCAGGTCGTAACAGGACCTTATGCACGAGGTGATCCAATTAGAAATCCTTTGCGAGGACACAGGGTGACCCTTCATCCTATCCGCTGTAGCGATGAAGAGCTGAGTCGATTTTTGGAAAGGCTTGGTACGTTTAAAGAGAAAGCCAAGGCATTCTAGACATCCAGGGCGTGAAGACATCTCTCCTCACTGGTCTTGTGCGGTTTGGGACAGAATACCGGGAGGAAGATGTCCTGGTTCATAAGGAAGGTGGAGACCACCTTTGGCAGGAACACCAGGTGGGGCCACAACTGAACCTTATCTTTGTAGAAGACCATATATGGAGGTCCTGAAGTCAAGGCTTTAATTTCAGAGTCCATCTTGCCGATGTCACCGCCACCAGGAATATGACCTTCCATGACAGGTGGGAAAGGGAGCAGGAACCCAGCGGCTCAAAGGAGGGACCGGTGAGCCTAGAGAGGACCAAGTTAAGATCGAACTGCAGGACAGGAGTCTATGCAGGAAGAGTCTCCCAAGGCCTCTCAAGAATCTGACCCTCATGTCATGAGAAAACATCATCTGGCCCTGGATCGGTGAGTGAAAAGCAGAGATGGCCACGAGATTCGCTCTAATGCAAGAGCATGCCAGGCCCTGGTTCCTCAGATGAAGCAGGTAATCTAAGATAGACTGTATGGAAGAGCACGAGGGAGAGATGCTGCGCTCAAACGCCCAGTGGGAAAACCTTGTCCAGTTGGTCCGGTAAGTCAGTCTGGTTGAGGGCTTCCTGCTTCCCAGGAGGACCTGTTGGACCTCATACAAGCAGGTACGCTCTTCCGGGTTCATCCACGCCAAAAGGTGGAGGGACATGAGGTTCCGGTGCAGGAGCTGACCATTGCCCTGTGACATCAGGTCCAGTCAGTTGGGCAGGGACCAGGGAGGGGCCGCTGCCAGGATCATGAGTGTGCTGAACCAGTGCTGGCAAGGCCACACCAGGGCAATCAAAATAACCTGTGCCCTGTTTCTCTCTTGATCTTTGCCAGGACCCTGCTGATGAGAGGAATCAGAGGAAACGTGTACATCAGGTTCCCTGACCATGACAGGAGAAAGGCATTGGAGAGGGAGGCCTTGCTGTGAACAAAACCGGTGGTATTTCCTGTTTAGCCTAGTGGCGAACAGGTCCACTTGGGGAGTTCCCCACCTCTGGAAGATCATGCAGGCTACCTCCAAGTGGAGCGACCACTCGTGGTGCGAGAAGTCCCTGCTGAGGTGATCCACCAGCATGTTCTTGACACCAGGGAGGTGACAAGCTTCCAGATGGATTTCATGGCTGATGCAGAAGTCCTAAAGACAGAGTGCCTCTCGACAGAGAGTCAATGAACGTGCTCCCTCTTGCCTGTTGATGTAGAACATTAAGGCCGCATTGTCCGTCAGGACTCTCACTACCTTGCCCGACAGGTGAAGTAGGAAGACTGCATGCCAAGCGGACTGTCCTGAGTTCTTTCATGTTTGTGTGTAACGTCATCTCCTCCTCCTCTTGGGTCTGGAGGTCACTGAGGTGTGTGCCCAGCCAAAGTCCAAGGCGTCCGATACCAATTCGATGGAATGATGGGGGAGGGAGTCTCGAACAAAACCCCTTCTAGGATGGTTATGCGATCAGTCCACCATCGCAGTGAGGAGAGTACTGTCAGAGGAATGGTAAGGACCGTGTCCAGGTGATCTCTGGACTGGTAATAGACTGTCACCAACCATTGCTGCAGGGACCACTTCTGGAGCCTGGCATAGCAGACGACACAGGTGCAGGCAAACCTTAGCCATAGTCAGGGGGAATGCGGAGACCTCCGCGATGAGGCCCGTCAATGTCTGGAACCTTTCTAGTGACAGGAACGCTCTGGCGCAGGTCGAGTCGAGCATTGCTCCGCTAAACTCAATCCTTTGCACCGGAACAAACATAGACTTTTTGTCATTCACTAGGAGGCCCAGGGAGCGGCACATGGCTTGCAGCACCGTGACATCCTCTTGAACCTTAGAGCTGGAGTTGTCCTTCGCCAGCCAGTCGTTGAGGTATGGGTAGATCTGGATACCCCAACACCTGAGGTATGCAGCTACCACCAACATGCACTTGGTAAATACTCTGGATGCTGTTACCAGACGGAATGGGAGGACCACAAACTGGTAGTGGTGGGGGCGCACCATAAACTGGAGAAAGTGTCTGTGACCTTGAAAGATCGCTATGTGGAAGTCTGCGTCCTTCAAATCGAGGGCAGCATATCAGTCTCCCAGATCCAGGGAGGGGATGATAGAAGCCAAGGAGACCATGCAGAACTTTAGCTTCTTAAGATCCTTGATGAGGTCCCTCTGGTCCAGGATGGGCCGAGACTGCCCTTGGCCTTTGGGATTAAGAAATACCGGGAATAGAACCCCTTGTTCCTGTACCTGAGAGGCACTTCTTCCACCACACCCAAATGCAGCAACCCCTTTACCTCCTGTGCAAGGAGACTCTCGTGAGAAGGGTTCCTGAAGACGGATGGGAAATGGGGTGGAGGGGAGGTAGAAGTCAACTGCAGGGTATAACCCTCTGCCATAGTATTGAGGACACAGCTGTCTGAAGTTATAGCTGTCCATGCGGGGAGGAAAAAAGAAAGGCAGTTGGAGAACAGCAGGACAGACGGATCCGGGCTAAAGTCTGGTAGGTTGCCCTTGAGCGCATCCTCAAAACGCTGGACAGAGGGAGGAGGTGGGTAGCTTGGGAGGCACTTGTAGCCCCTATTCTTCTTATGGGGGGGGGGAGCTCCTGGCAGGGTTGACTCCCTTGGCCCGGAGATTGCTGTGGTTTGAACCACTTACGGGCTGAACCGGGAACGTACAGCCCCAGAGGTTTCAGGGTAGCGCAGCATTCCTTAAGGCCATGCAGTTTACTGGCCATCTGCTCTGCAAACAGGGCCTGGTTGTGGAAGGGGAGGTCGTGCATCGATTGCTGAGCCTCTGTTGACAGACCCGAGAGGAGCAGCCAGGATGCCCTTAGCATGGAGATGGCAGAGGCCATGGTGCAAGCTGGGGAGTCTGCTGCGTCTGAGGCTGCTTGGAGGGCTGCTCTCACTGCAGCCATGCCCTCTTCGAGGATCGCCCGAAATTCCTTCTTGGACCCTTCGGGCAGCGAGACCTCGAATATGATCATAGGCTGCCGCAGGCTTGGCGGTTGGCCACTCTCAACTGAAGGCTGGAAGACTAATAAATTTTTTGCCCACACAGATCCAGTCTCAAGTCTTTATTCTTGGGCGCAGCCCCAGATTGATCCCACCTCTCCCTCTGGTTAATGACTTCAATTACGAGGGAGTTGGTTTAAAGCTTGGGAATCAGGGCATGCCCCATCCCTCGGCTGAGTCGTTTCCAGGACCAACTAAGTAGAACTAATACCAAGGGTAAATACTAAACTATATACACTATTTTACAAAGAAACATTCGTGAGACACACTGAACTATGCGAAAGCTAGATAAAGCAGCAGAAGTTCCAGCACCATCAATGGTGGCAAGAAGGAACTGAGGGTGGGGGGAGCTAGTGGTGCCCCTTATACTGCACCAGGAGGGCGCCACTCCAGAGGGTGCCAGAATAGGTCTCCTACAGATACTGCTAAGGGAAAAGCTTCAGGCACCAGTGCATGTGGCAAGCACACACACCTAATACGCAACAGACATGAGAAAGCACTTGAAGAAGAATCTTCTGTTTCAAATGCAGCTGCTTGGCAACTACCCCTGTGCCAGTCTAGATAGGGGAAAATCTGCGGCTAAGGGAACAGGCATGACCAGCAGCATCTGGGTCACAGCTGGCATGTCAATATCCCCCTCTGAGAGGTGCCTTCAGCAGTTCAAAAACTGCAACTGAAATGTCCTCTACTGTCATGCAGATGTTCTGCCTATTTTGGGATACAGGCAGAGCATGAAGTAGAGAAGGTCATGCAGTTGCTCTGCCAGTGTCCCAAAATAGGACAGAACATGAGGTGGAGAAGTCCTTCCACTCTGTCGGGGTCTGTATGGTCTCCAGCTGCTGGGAACACACGGACCCAAAATAGCTCATCTGGATGTATTTGTGAACTAAAACCACTCAATACACTTCCAGTCAACCACCATAGGTCACACAGACAATTCTCCCACAATCCGCTATGAAACAACTGTCAGTTGGCAAGGGCACTAGGAACTCTAGGATACAATAGTAGACGTCCGCAGAAGCCGACTTGGGTCTGCATATTACAGTATGGATGCAACAGCAGGATTGTGAAGCCCAGGTTTCCACTGCACTGTGGATAACTCAAGCATGGGCTTGGAAACATGAAGTCTACAAGCCCGGGTCCCACAGATCAGGGCTTAGTGTGCAATGCAGATCCACATTAGGAGACCAGGGTCCTCTCTTATGCTCTACCACAGACTTCCCAGGATGAATGTGGGCATCGCTTACACCATCATTTTTGGATGCAACAATCCTGAGGTCTCTGCAGAGAATGCTCCACCCCGTGAGATTTAATATATAATACTTAATCTCATCAACACATTAATTTGTTTGATACCGATCAGATTTACTGGATACGATATAAATCGGTAGAGACAACAGAGGACTGTTTTCATAAGCTATGGTCCAGAGGCCACACTTGGTTACGGAGTAACCTGCAGATAAAGTTAACCGAAGCACTTGATTAAATTTTACTAAAAATGTTAGTAAAATGTAATTGACTGCTATAGATAATGGTCCATTACTTAAGTAGTTATATACTTTCTCATGGACATGATGTTTCCAGAAGCACCCAGGACTCATTGCTAAAAGTTACATACAATCTAACATTTGAGGCTCCTTACTCTGGAAGAGATCATGCCTGTTCAGATCCATACAAGGAGGGGGCACTCCACATTCAAGTCTTCCCTATACAATGTGATGGCGAAACTCTCCACAGCTTCACAGCATTGTGCCCGCCCCTTCTGGACCCTGTGGAGGGCTGTCAGTGTAGTCCAAAAGGGAAGTTAAAAATGGACAGGAGTAGTACTGGGGTAAAGGATGCACATCAGCCTCCCACTGGCCCCACAGAAAAAATAAACCTCAAAAGTTAGTACAGCTCCAGCCCTTTAGTAATTTTTTAACATTATCCCCATGCTCCTGTGTATGCAAGGCTATTGAGAGCCAGAGCAGCAGCAGGCACAGATGGTCCCTCCACAGATGGCCCTGGATTTCTAGGAATCCTCCAGGTTTGAGAGTGGTAATGAAGAGGAATCTCCAAAAGGTTATCTTCACAGATCCTCAAGTACAAAGTCCCTTGATGGATTTTGCTGCAGGAGGGGAAAATTCAGGCCTTTGCTTGTTCAATTCGACCCACAGAGTAGGGAATGCAAAAGTGGCTTTTCTGACATAGATGCCGCTTTTCTATATGAATTCATGACAAAAGCAGTGTAGCAAACATATGTAGTAAGGATCAACTGTAGGGGTAGCAGTTAAATGGAAACAAGAGAAAAGGGAAGAATGCAGGTAGAGAGAGCAAGGAGAAAGCAGGAGAAAAACACATGCAGAAAACATCCAATTTCAGTATGGTAGGCTTTAAAAAAATAAACCCAATCATTTGTGATGTTTTGGATCCTGTTCCCAATTCTTCTCTGACCTGTAACTGTATTTATTTCTTCCTTCTTACTCAACCTCCTTTGGAGGCACATCTGTCAGATTGTTTGGCCTTTGAGCTAGCAAGCCCTGCTATATACTGCAAAGATTCAATATTTCCCATTACACTGTCCTTGTAAACTACAGTAAGTACTCACATACAGGAAAACACACTTTGTTCAATTGTATTTCTGTAATGATTCTTTCAAAAAACAAAGTATGGAATACATGAAAAGGGAAAAATGGATTAAACAGAAGTAGAGTAGTTGCACAACTGCATATACAATCATCGTATTTATATGCACAGATCTGGTAGCTATATGCACATAGGTATATTTGCATGTACAACTGCCTGATGAGCAACTGCATGACTAACTTTTGGAAAATCTGACCCTAAGTAATATATATGTGTGTGTGCACGCATGCAACTCAAGGAGATTACTGCAGAATAATCTACAAGAATTTCTAGACCAACGGTGGGCAAACTTTTTGGCCCGAGGGCCACATTTGGGTATGGAAATTGTATGGCAGGCCATGAATGCTCACGAAATTGGGGGTTGGGGTGCAGGAAGGGGTGAGGGCTCCAGCTCTGGGGTTGGGCCAAAAATGAGTTCAGGGTGCGGGAGGAGGCTCCAGGCTAGGGGTTGGGGTGCGGGTGGGGGAGTGAGGGCTGCAGCTGGCAGGGCAGGTTCTTGGGTGCAAGAGGGTGGGACTGAGGGGTTCAGAGGGCAGGAGGGGGATCAGGGCTGGGGCAGGGGGTTGGGACGCTGGAGGGGATCGGGGCACAGGCTCCGGACAGCGCCTACCTCAAGTAGCTCCCAGAAGCAGCAGCATATCCCCCCTCTGGCTCCTACAAGGAGGCACAGCCAGGTGGCTCTGCGCGCTGCCCCGTTTACAGGCGCCATCCCTGCAGCTTCCATTGGCCTTGATTCCCGGCCAATGGAAGTTGCGGGGGCAGCGTGCAGAGCCCCCTGGCTACTTCTACACTTAGGAGCCAGAGGGGGGACATGGTGCTGCTTCCAGGAGCTGTGCGGAGCCACAAAATACACAAAGCAGGGCAAGGCCAAGATCCCACTCCCTGACAGGAACTCGAGGGCTGGATTAAAATGTCTGAAGGGCCGGATGCGGCCCCCGCCATAGTTTGCCCACCCCTGTTCTAGACCCTGAGTTCATCAGTGGCCTGGTTTTCAAAGATGATTAACACCAACAGCTTCAGCGGAGATTTGTGGTTGGTCAGCACTCCTAATAATCAGCCCATAGTTTGCAAAATACAAAATAGATACCCCCGATATTAGACTAGGATTGCCTCCAAATACAGTGAATATTATTGCAGAAGTGAAAACAAGGATGTACTGTGTCCTGAAGAAATGCAGAACTTGGGATAAATGCTGTTAAGAATGACTTGTAATCCTACAATTAGATTAAGTGGGAATCCAGATATCATCTACAATCACAGCTCATCTTGTTACCCAAATTGACATGTGGTGATAAGAGGAAGATCAACGATGATTAGTAAAATTTTGCCCTGTAAAAAAAGCTTAACTCGCCTCATACACCTTAAAATCCTAGTTATGTTGACATCAGCAAGGGAAGGCAACCCTACTCATTCAACTCTTATGTAATTCATTCATCACCTTTTTTATTCTTTTCTGCAATTTAGAAAAGTAATAGTCATATCACTCTGCAAGCAGTGTAATAACTGAATACCTTTGGATTAAAATGATACATTTTGAAGGGAGTGTATATGCTGTGTATGCCTGGGTGCTATATGTGCCTGTGTATCCCTCTTACCTGTGTGTTTTGTTTTTTCCCCCCCCCCCATCTAATATTTCCTTAAAAGCCAACAATATAATATATGTAAACAATATAGCTTAAGGTAAAGGAAAGAAAATGCTGCAAAAGCTATTCTGACTAACAAAGCTAAATATCTCTGGCAAAAGGCTAAAGAACTAAATAAAGAGACGAAAGCAACCAGAACATGGTGTATTAAGGAACAACAATTTGAAAGTCACAATTCTACCTGAAAAACTGTCACACTATTTTTTATAAATGACACTAAAAATTAATACAACTGAAAGACAAGAAAAAGTGTCTTTCAGTTTACTATATTCATTTTACAGCACTTCATAAATAAGTCACCCCCCTATAGAGTGGTTTCCAGTGTTTGCGTGACTCTTTCACAAAGCAATGGAGGGGAGAGAAATACTTAATAGTAAAATTCTTAAAAGGGTATCTATTTAAAATCTGTAGTCAATTTGAAAAAAAGTTAGGTTGTTTCAAGTACTACATCTGTCCCTCCTGACAATTTTTGCCACACGTGTAGTACCTGAAACTTATTTTTTTAAATTTAATTTCACTACAGATTTCACATAGATGACGTCCTTTAACAATCTGAATAGATTGTACTTACAAGGACTCACACTGTATTGCAAGGAGGCAAAGACAGTAGTCTAAATCCTGTTCATATTTACACCCACAGAACTCCATCTAAGACTAGTTACACATTTCTCACGTACTTAAAGGGTAAGTGAGGAAAAAGCAGGCAGAAGACTGATAAAGAGCAGATCCAAAGCTAGATAGAAAATTTTATCTGGACCAGCATGATAATGGGATTTGTGCTTAATCACACAACATTCAAGAGACAGCTTACTTTTATCACTCTCAAATATTTTGAAGTTTACAGCAGTTACCAATATACCCATAATGCTGCATGAAGTTAAACATCCAACACATAGTACACCACACTGTTTTTAGACATCTGTCTTTGGCAAAGGAAAGCTCAACCCAGATGCAACCTCTGCTTTCTAGTGCAATCCTGGCTTTACAGGCAAGTTTCAAATTGGCTGCTGGGCTGACAGAAGCACAAAGAGGTAAAGCGAGTTGCCCCAAGTCTCATAAGGTGAAAAGCATATTCTTTATGAAAAATTCAAGTAAAAATACTTTGAACAGGGGAAACTACATGGGGTTGGAGAGGAAAACAACCTCCTACACACCTTTAAACTTGAGGAAGAATGCAGGGCACCTTCAGTCATTTTGCATCTGCTACTGCAGATGGAGTGTAAGTCTGCACAATTTATACTTCTATTAGTAATACCTTCACTTCCTGCCAACACGCAAACACCCTGATGACTGAAGAAGAGTGGGTCACCACAAATGTACATCATGATGGAGTCTGCAAAGTTCTCATGCATGTCAATACCACTTCGTCCGTACGGGGGGGGAGGGGGGAGAAATGGATTTGGAGCTTTTCACAGTCAAATAGTGTGGGAGAGAGGGTAGATAGAAGAGGAGGAAGAAAGAAGGGATAAAAGCACTCAAAGTAACTAACTCAACCTAGACTCAAAGCCAGAATATTCCTGGGTTCAATCCCTTGCATTGGCCACTGAATCACATGACCATCTTTAGAAGCTTCTTTTTTAAACCAAATACTTTGTTTTTTTTTAAATGTGGAGTTGGGAAAACATATGCAGAAGTCAGATCAATAAAATAATATGGACTGCAAGAAACTCTTCACACATGCTAAGCCATACAATAAACATGAATAGATCTGTTGATATTATAAGCTGTCTTCAAATCAAGTATGAACAAATTTTACTTTATGAACATTAACCATTTTAGAACTCCCACTTGTCTCTTACCCATCATTATATAAATTGTCTAAGATGCATTTGCAGCATGGAGAGAAAAACAAAAATATTGGTTATGAAATGGGAAAACAAAATACAACTTGTACTGAAGTAAAAAACAAAAACAAAACATATTTCAATATGAACAAGAAATTACATGTATCCTTTTTGTCTTCAGCTTTGTCAAACCTACCTGATTTTCACATAAGTCTTAATGATATGACACATGAAAGAACAAAAGAACAATTTTTAAACTGACATAGAATAAAAAAGGTACCTTTATGAAAAAGTTAAAACATACTGAAGCACTAACCTGCATGAACACAAAACAGATATAGCTATCAAAAGAAATCAAAATGTGGATTTAAAAATAATGGAAGTTTCAAAGAAAAAATGAAGTTAAAAATCTTTGCTTCTAGCACTTATGCTTGCTTTTCTCTCTGTTTAAACATAAAGGAAAATGGCCATAAATACTTATCTTTATTCAATACTCACCTTAGGTGAACATTGTATATGTGGTTCTCCCTCAGGCTTTAATCCAATTATCTAAAGAAAGGGAAAAATCTCCATAAACAGCTATTTTTCTGTGGGACTTGTACAAAGCTGATTTTTTAAAAACATATTAATGTACGGGAGACATTTAACGTGCAATTACACTTTGACTATGACAATAAAAATGGTATTACAGGTTTCCCTGGTTATCATGGTAGGATTTCTCTATTAAACGTGTTCAGTTGATAGGCAACTAAGTCTCCAGTTTCCAGGTCTACAGCCCTAGTAAAAGAGCATAAAAACTGGGTTCTTTCCAACTCAGGCATTGTTACCAACAAAAGGTTCTCTGAAGTTAGCTCAGACCTTCAGTTACAGCTGGACAGTTTCATTTCCTTCAGGAGGCTTGCACATGTGTAATTAATTAGACCTTAGTAAAAAAATTTGTTGATGCACAAGACTAGAATAGAATCCATTGTTCACTCTTTAGTTACATTCCTTCTGAAGAGCATAAAGAAGAATGAAAATAGCAAAAACTCCACAAGCTTATTTTCTTACTGTAGTAAGCAAATATGACTAAATACACACCGGGACCAAACCTGGTGAGTAAGAAGGTACCATTTTGACATAGTGCCATGGACTCGAACCATACTAAGATCTAAAGTGCTCCTCAAAATGGTTCCACTAGCCACAGCCAGTAGCAGTTGACTATTCCAAATTAAGCATGTAAGAGTAATGGCTGAATCTAGGTGTTATGTCCAGGCAACATATCATATAACATGCAGTCAGCTACCAAAGAGTGAAATATTTTATCACCACCACCCCGCAATAACATTTTCAACACAACCGTTTTCAAAAGTTAAAGCAAGCACCATTACATTCTGGTTCATACTTGCATTCTGGAAACGTAAACAAATTTAATTTTACACTGAGCTTTTTCTTTTACAAGGTAAGAGTAGCACCCTTGTATTTAAAACTGGGCTTCCAGTTTTGATCCATGGAAACAAAGCCAATATTCTTAAGTTTTAGAGATTTAAACAACTTGTCCCCGCCCCATCCCTAAAGCAAAATTGTTAGTTATTTCAGTAAGTTACATTGTTTTATAGAGAGAGAAGGAAACTGAAGGAAAAGCCAGGACAAATAATCAAGCCATTCTCTGGAAGAAATTTTCATAAAGTTTTAGTTAGAAAACTAAGTTTTAAACTTAAGAAAACCAGAAAAAAAAGTCTGTGCACTTACTCTATTCATTTTCACAAGCACACATGGAGTTCCTTTAGCATAGCCAAAAGTGTCATCTTCTACTCCAGAACATGATCCAAGCTTAGTGCGATTAAACTGACATGCCTGTTTAACAGCACGATCTTCATTCTGCTCAAACAGTTTTCCTGCGGTACATGCTATATTTCTGGATTGTTCTGAATCATCATATGCTATAAATAAATAAATAAATAAATCTAAATCTATTGGTGTAACATACTCATGCAACCAATAAGCACACAACCCTATAGTAAACTACTTCTCAAGGTCCCTTATCTCTACATAAATTTGTAAGGTTTTCAGCTTGAAAATAAAATTGTTATTTTCCCACTATACCTTTCCTATTATGCAAGGCAGCAAAAACTATTTGCAGGTATTTTTGTCACCAACAGGTGGTGCTAGAAGTTTTCTATTCATTAAATTACTGAGATGCCAAATTAGTCCCCCTAGTTCTCTTTTCACATAGATATGGCTCCAGAAACTGCCACGCCTTTCCATTTCTCTAGAAATGAGGCGAC
Source organism: Lepidochelys kempii (assembly GCF_965140285.1). NCBI lineage: Eukaryota > Metazoa > Chordata > Testudines > Cheloniidae > Lepidochelys > Lepidochelys kempii. Next base: position 32,836,151 of record NC_136388.1, read on the forward strand.
AGGTGTAAACTGAGCAGAAGTAACATAAAATGGAAGGATGATCCATTCTGGGGAAACGGACCTACAAAATCTACATTACTCTTCTCCTGTAGTAAAATTAATCAGAAGATATAAAATTCTTCCTAGTGGTTGACATTACTGCTATCAAAAACTTCAGTTCTACTACCCTTAACAAGGGCAGCAGGCATAGCTCCTGGCAAAGACCAGATATATCAAGGAAGGCAGAAATTCACTTATAACCACAACCAAGGTAATCTGATCTGCTGAACAGTTGGAAACAAGACATCTTCCCCCAAAGCCCTCCTCTACTAGGTCCTTTCTCAATTATTGTGGACATCACCCTGCCTTCACACTCAGGTTTCATCTTTAACTCACATCTTCCTCTAGGTCCTCACATCTTGCTAACTCTTTCTGCATAACATCTCAGACAGGGCGGGCAAACTTTTTGGCCTGAGGGCCACATTGGGTTTCAGAAATTGTATGGAGGGCCGGTTAGGGGAGGCTGTGCCTCCCCAAACAGCCAGGCATGGCCCGGCCCTCGCCCCCTATCTGCCCCCCCCGCTTCTCGCCCCCTGATGGCCCCCCCGGACTCCTGCCCCATCCAACCCCCCAGTTCCCTGACAGCCCCCCTGCGGCCCCCGCCCCATCCGCCCCCCTGCTCCCTGACTGCCCCCAGAACCCCATCCAACCCCCCCTTCTCCCTGTCCTGACTGCCCCCCCCGGAACCCCTGCCCCTGACTGCCCCCCACCACATCATCCAACCCCCCTTCCTTCCTGACTTCCCCCTGGGACCTCTGCCCACATTCAACCCCCCACTTCCCCGCCCTCTGACCACCCTGACCCCATCCCCACCCCCGAACTCCCCTGCCCAACTCCCCCTGCTCCCTTACCGCGTTGCCTGGAGCACCGGTGGCTGGCGGCACTATAGCCACACTGCCTGGCTGGAGCCAGTCATGCCACCACACAGCACCGGGTCAGGCCAGGCTCTGCTCCAGGAGCTCGCAGCCCTGCCGCCCAGAGCACTACGCTGGCAGCCCAGTGAGCTGAAGCTGCAGGGGAGGGGGAACAGCAGGGGAGGGGCCGGGAGCTAGCCTCCCGGGCCAGGAGCTCAGCAGCCAGGCAGGAGGGGCCCGCAGGCCGTAGTTTGCCTACCTCTGATCTAAGATATCATATGACCTTTCTTATCCATCCAAAGATGGAAACTCTGGTCCAAGTCTCCAACATCTCATATCAATTACTGCAATACCCTTTCCCAGGGCCTTGACAAATGCAGTCTTGCCTGGCTCGTATCCATTTAGAATACTGCTGCAAAGACCATTTTTCTAGCCCATGCTTTGACCATGTAACCCCTCTCTTTGAATCCCTCCTCTGGCTCCCCCTTCTACATTGCATTAACTATAACTGCTTGCATTTACCTTGAAGCCCCTTCTTGGCCAATCCCCACCCTATCTATCATCTCATTCATTATCGAGCAGTTGATGATCACCTCCAATCGGCCCATGATGCCAGCCTCCACTGCACACTTGTTAAATTTTCAAACAAGTACTTTCATGCTCTCTTCCATGTTGCTCCACACACTTGGGGAGGCACTCCCGGTAAACATAAGCAAATCTACCTCATTATATACCTCCTAATTCCTCCTCAAAACTCTCCTTTGCTATGACACCTACAAAAAACTTGACAATGTTTAGGTATGCAGAGACCCCTGCCTATCATGCTGATCAATATTGTCTGTATCCTTGTACTCCCCCTCTGTATCCATTTGTTGTTGTCTTATACTTCAACTGTAAGTTCCTTTGGGCAGGGAATGTCTTTTTGTTCTGTGTTTGTACAGGACTTAGCACAATGGGGTCCTGGTCATATGACATATGAATAATAATCAAGGCCAATATACAAAATAGCTTGTCATGGACCAAATTCTGGGTGATGTAAGCACTCCTGCCACAGAATCTCAGAACCTTCTGGATAACAGCATTCACCCAATATTTGTGACCATACATGACAATCTGGAGAGGTGCAGTTTCAACCAGCACTTATCTCTTTCCATTCAAGGTTCTGGCTGGTAGAGTTACCCAGTGCAAGAGGCCATGAGGCCCAGCAGTCTAAGGCAGAATATCTTGCAGTCATTTGGAGGTCTTGACCCAAGCTTAAGAATAATTTAAAACTTATTATGAAATTTGTTCTTGTGGAAGATGTACGATCATTAAATCTAGAGTTCAGAGTTATACATATGAACTCCAACACCTGTATCATTGTGGAAGTGGACTTTGGAGGCTTGAAGTGAATACTTAAGCCCAAAGTCTAGGACAGCTGTCAGACTATCTTGAGTGCTGTGTGTACCCTTTAAGATGACTGGTCCTTTGCTTAGCCACTAGTCGAGATACAGGTACACATGAATAGCTAGCCTTCTCAGAAGGGACAAGAAATCATATTTTGTAACAAAGATCTCTGCTTCCTTAGAGAAACTCCTACTCTTCTGGGACCCTGATTGCTGACGTCAGATTGCTCCAAAAGGTAAGGGGGATCATAAGGATAAGGTGGTGTGATCCGTTAGAGAGTTCATGTATTAAAGAGATTCCAAAGAGGGGCTATTAAGGATCCACAGTCCCTAAGCAATCGTCAAGATGTGGACTGCATTTTAAGATGTTGAGAAGCACAGCTATAGGTCACTAACTTGGATTCTGTTCTCTTCCTGTTAGCTATTGGTCCAATTTTGGTGGTGCTCGCAAATTTGATCACAGCTGCATTTATTGCTGAAACCACAGAAAGCAAATGTGCAAAGTAAATTGAAAGGTGGGTTTTTTGGGTTTGGTTGTTTTTTTTTTTAAATTTAGATGCTATGAGTTTTGGAAACCCTAGCACAACTAGCAGCAAGTATCAGTCTTTGAAGATATACATTCTTCACCATTATCACAGAAACAGCTCTTTAAACCAAACAGTTCTATGGCAGTGGGCATATTCAAGCTGAGACGCACTAGACTCGGGAATGTTTTAATTTAATGTGAACTAAATGCTAGAACTACTGTACAATTGTTTTTTATTTAAATTGAGAGTATTCCAGTACACAACTCAGATGACAAATTCAAAAGCCACCATCTTAAATGGCATTCTTGTTGGTAGTCTCAGCAGAGCAAAGGATTCAATGAGAAGAATGAACAACTTTTTTACCCTGTAAATACTACCTCCAGGACAGGATTCAGGCAGATTGCCCCTCGGCTATCCCCCCCCAGTTTAACAACTGTAGTGCAGGTGGCAGCTGCGTAAATGGGTAAGTAGAGAACTTAAGACGGTAGGGTTGCTGATCCATCCACCTGTCTCAAGTTCACCTAAAAACCCACCAAAGTAGGCAACAGATAAGCAGTGCATTGGTAGTAAAATACCCTGGCTTGCTGGGGGCAGGTGTTACACCAAAATGCAGGAGTATGTCAACTTTTTTCCAATACACTTCTAAAAATATCTTTAAAAGGTTCAAGATTTTTTAAGCAAAATGGTGAAAAAGTTTAAGTTTCCATAACTTTACAAGATAGGCTGCTTATTCATGCTAATAAGAATAGTCACTAAACAAAATAAAAGATATGTACCTCTACTAGCCAGAGGGGTCTCATTATATAGAGTTAAACAGAACATGAAACTGAAATTAAAACTGTTTGAATCATAAATTATCTACATGTTAACCACAAGATTAAAAGTGTTTTCCAATACTTCTACTACGTTATTTCAACTCAGCAAACCTTGATGCTCCCATATGACCTCCTCTTACAAAGATCTTTTAACTCTCTCCTACACAGCCCCCAAGCAAGCATAATCTCCTTGTGTACCATACAACTTCAATTTCTTCCACCAATTCTCCCTTGAAAATTCACTTTGTTTAGTGCTCAATGATTGCACCATCCAAGGATACTGGAATACTATGAACATCCAGTGTACGTCGGGGTCACATTAGATCAAATGCTGACATTCAAAGAACAGATCAAAAAGCTGGGGAAAAAAGTGAACTCCAGGAATTGTGTACTCCAGAAACTGGCCAGCTGACCCCAAAACACTCTGACCAGCCAGTCTGGCCTTGTGTTACTCAACTGCAGAGTACAGTGCCCCAGTATGGAGATGTTCAAGCCAGGCACACAACGTAGATATTGAACTCCATTAATCCTGTAGGATAATCCCTGGGACTTTCAAATCGATTCCCATACTGTCACTATACTATCTCTGGGGGATTGCACCACTATCAGTGAAGTGGGATGTCTTCAGTAAAAAGACTACAAAAAACAGACGCTTTGTACAAGACATCCACTGCACAGACAGATTCCACCATCCAAGAGGTAGAAGCCCAGAAAGACATTTGCCTCTGAAAATCTCTTACCACAAAATACTTTGTAGTCTTTGATGGGGGTAACAAAATAGCTGGATATGTAAATGATCTTGGAAAAACTGGTTCCTTCAGAACAAACTCACACAGGCACTGACCTTGAATGAGAACACGAGCATAATCTAAATCGAATTAGAGGTGGAGTGGCAAAGCCTGGTGAGAATCTGAGGCGGAGACTGGGACTGAGAACCAATAGGGTAGGGAGGAGCATGTGAAGACAGATTGCACAAGGGTCCAGGATGCAGGGAGGAAAATTGGCATTGACTGAGCAAAGAGAATGGGACAAGGAACTGGAGGGAGGGGGAGGGAGAGACAGAGGACACAGAGATTGGATGAGGCATCCATGAAGGGAGAACAGCACTAGGAGCCAGTGAGAACAGGGAAATGTGGGTCGGGGCAACTGGAGGTCTGAGTTGGGGAGAGTGACAGATCAAATGAGGAGACAGGAATTAGGAGAGTGGTGTTCTGGAATTGGCTGGGAAAGAAGAATGGGACTGGGACAAGGAGCCAGGGGTTGGGAAGAAAGACTTGGGACAAAGACAGGTTAGCAGGGACCCCTGCCTGATTCAATGCACAGGATGGATCTGCTTTGGGGATGAATTAAGGCTGTATAGTAAAGGAGACTTATGTGTAGGACGCCTGCTTCATTTATTGCAGAAGTTGGAAGGTAGTTAATGAATCTGGCAAGGGACTGGGGAAAGGGAAAGCATTGTGTCCTGGTAAATGCTGCCCTGGAGAACTGGATCCTATCCTTGTCTCTGTCACAGGAATTCCTATGGGATGCTATACAAGTGGCTTAAACCAAACTTTTTAAAAGGTGGTCACTCATTGTATTCCTCATTTTCTGGGTAATGAGATGTTGGGGTCTGATTTGTGGAAGTCCTGAGCACTCTCATCTCCAACTGACATCAGCGGAAGCTGTGCTTGAATACATGGAGTGACATATAAAGCTAAGTACTCTGAAAAATCAGGTTCTAGGTTTCTCAGATTGGACACTCAAAACTAATAGATACTTTTAATTTCAATCTCTCTGCACCTGCATTCCCCATCTGTACAATGGGAATAATAATATCCTCTCATCCCACAGGAGTCATGTGAAAACAAATTCATTAATGTTTGAGAAACAATCATACTATAGCAGTGAGCTCCTGGAGAAGCCCTGAATAATAATTCAGTCTTCAGAACAAGGTTTGACTAGTGTGCAGTAAATAAGGCATGGGCTACACATTGAAAAACAGGGAGAACACACAATATTGAATAGCCTTATTAATTGAGCACCTTCCATTCTGTGCACTGAATGAGGAGTCCTGTGGAAAAATTAGCACATGATCATGTAATTAAAGATTGTATCATGGTACCTATGCACAAAGGGGCCAAATTAAGATTGTACAAACAACTTTAATTCTGACACTTCCTAACTTTTGAGTGCTTGACTTAGAAACCTTAATAACATTATTTTATCTTAGTTTTTCTAAGTAACATAAAAACAGAAAACATATTACACAAATAACTTTGCTATTCATTTATCTACCCTTTGTCTAATATAATCTTTTCCCACATACTAACTTCAATTGTAATCTCTTTTGTCATGTTTTATAAACCTGTAAAATACCATGCACTAATATGACATTATATATAAAAAGTAAATAATACTATCATATTGTTTGCATGCAAGTTTATTTCTTTAACCAATTTAATGTCACTCTTAACTAGGCTTGTGGCAGGAGGACCCAATTCCTTCCTCAGCTATCCAAGCACACTACCTACTGACATCAGTGAAGGCTGCACAGCTGTAAATCATGGTAAACTTTGACCAAACATTTAACTCTGGATCTTGTTGTATTTATTTAAGGAATGAAAAGCAGAATATATAACTTTTACTGATCTGTAGAAGTCTTTCTGTTCAGAATGGCCATAGTACATTAGCAAATCTATCGAACACCGTAACAAATCAGTATACAATTTAGAGCAGTGGTCCCCAAGTTTTTTCTGTCACTCCCCTCTTACCCATAATGGAACCTGTCCACACTGCCCGGGAGCCGCAGCTGGAACTGTGGTTGGTGCCTGGGAGCAAAGCTGGGGACCCAGCACAGCTGGGGGGCCCTGCCTTCCTACCTCCCCACCCCCAAACATTTCTCCACACACCCCTACAGGGGTGCATCCCAGAGTTTGGAGACCACTGATATAGTTAATAAATGTTAAATTCTACAGATCATGTCCTCTAAAGGAAATCAACTGAATGTATTTATAGCTACAGCCTGTCCAAACACTGTAATGTAAAAAAACATTCTACTTACACTTTAGAAATTGTTTAAGTGTAGAAACGTATTCTGCATATGACTGGGAGTCAGACTTGTTAAAATAAAATTCCAGTGCAGTGACTGGCTTTGGTGAAATCATAAGTCCTTTTAAAGAAAAACAAAATATAAGTCAGATATTAAACAACTTTTTTCACCCCCACCCTCATTTCTCAGAAAGACATTTTTCAAATTGTCAATAGACCATCTAGTATGGAATTTTAGCATTCTCCTTATACTGTACAACCATATTTTGAGGGTAGATTTTTAAAATCAATTTTTAACACCAAAATCTAAATTACAGTCTAAAGTTACGATTTAAGTGCAAGCTATAATAATTAGAATTCATAATCATCAAAACCCAAATGATTGAGAATAGAAAAATTAGCTAATCACCTGCAGTTTTAAAGTATTTTACTGATTACAGTTTTACTTTGTACTTTCCATATTCAACAAAATTATACCAAGGCTTTTCTTTAAAAAGAACATTTTAATTTTTAGACTAGTGCTAAGTAAGACAGTCTAGTGGATAGCTTCCATACCTTAAGTTTACTTACTCGGTATGTGGGTATTTTTACATACTCTTAGTTCCATTATAAATTTGTTACTTCTGTATCTCCTGTGCATACTTTTGAAACCTACTAATTTTAAAGAAGTGGTTTATAAAGCCAAAAATGCCTTACATAGTAAAACTGGAGGCTATTATAATTTTAATTTCAGGGTGACCCACAGAGAACAAAAGAGGACTTGCACCTTTCAAAAAAAAAAAAATTCTTTATAACGTATACAGATGGCCTTAAAGGTCTCCTAGCCAAAAACAAAATCACATTGATTGTTCTTTTTCACCTTTCTTCCCCGCACACCAGAAGTTCAGATTATGTCTACATTTGAAGACTACAGGCAGCAGCAAAACTAGTAGGATGAGATAGCAAGCACTGAAGAAACAAAACTTGATCTCCTGAGGATACAATTTTTTATTTGGAGAGTTTAAAAACGATTGGTTAACCTATGTAACTAGAAAAACCTCATAGGAAAAAAAATGTGTTTTTGTTAAGGGTGTCTACCCACTCCACATCTTCAATTAAGACTTGAAAAAGGCCACCACACATCTTTTGGTAAACCCAGGAAGACTAGACACATAAGGTTCTTGATATTTCTAAGCTGAAATATAAACAAGATTTCTGCCCCCCACACAAAAAATGGGGGGGAGGCACTTCTTTATACATCATAAAAAGGAAAAGGATGTAACAAAATCAGTTTTCCCCTCTCTGTAGGTCACTTCTAATACACTTATTTAAATATATAATATAAAATGATAAACTTATCAGAAAGCATATGGAAAGTACAACTACATAGACCAAACCTATCAGTGATCCACTGCAAGCCCCACGTGAAGACACAGAAAATGGTGGTGTTTTTTTTTTAAAATAAGGAAATGATTTTGACAAATTAGAAGTTTTCAGAGAAGGAATGAGTTCCAGAGACTAACATTGTATATATGCCTTTTAAAAATGCACTTCTTGACTCATTCACCTTTTCTGTGAGGTTCACAAAAGCACAGGTTCTCCCTCTCACCCCAGCAGCAGTTAGTTAAACTATTTCCCAGGGCAAGTGTTACCTAAATGCCAGTATGACAGTCTGATACATGAAACTACAAACCCCATTTTGCTTGATGAATGCCATTTTGACGGTAAACTGAACTGTACCTTCACTGTTGCCTTTTAACCTCCATATTGAACTGGGATTCCATGAGGTGTCAGCAGAGGGCTAACAATGGAGAGCAATCAAGAGTCATTAACCTGGAGGGCATTCCATTCAAATGGACACTCCCTAGGACAGTGCACCCCAGAACCACCAGTTATCCCAGGTGGAGCTGTAACTAAGCAATGTGTCATCTGACAGGACTTGAAACTGGGGAGGGGGAGAGGGGGAAGACTTTGACACTTGGAACTTTATACAAAGGAGGCGCTCTCAATTTTCAAACTAGCCATTTTAAGAAAAAAAAAAGACCAGTACAAGGCAGCAAGACGGAGAAAAAGCAGAGAAGAGTGTAGGGACCCTGGAAGGCTTGAGCAAACTCAAAGGGCTCTGTGTATAGGTTTTGGTTTTCTTCTCATAGATGTGCCTGTCTCCTATGCTTTGTGAGTAAAGTGTGTGATTGGCTTAGAAATTCCTTTATAAAGTCTGCATTACTTGCTTTAACTGTCACACAGTCTCCAAAAGGTGAGACAGTAATCCAAAAGGTCCACTGTATCTGTGGAACCCTGGGAGCATGTAACAAACTGGGGAGGCATACAGAGAACTAGCACTGGTTTCAGAATTTAGGCATTTGGACTCCAGAGTCCCATATCTTAGAAAGGGTTGCTAAATCTGCAACCCAAGGGCATGCTAGGAAACCCAGAGCTTGAGAACGTGACTGGATTCAGTCAAGACTAGGGATGTAAATATCATTTTAAAAAGTTAACTGTTTAAATTATTAAAATTATATCAGTTAACTGATTAAAGGGAGAGGGCCCAGGGTTAGGGTGGGTTAACGGTAAGACTAATGCTTATCGGGTTAACCGTTTAATATTTTACATCCCTAGTCAAGACCCAGCCAACTTAAGAGCATGTGGGATCCAAGATTTGGGACTATTACAACAGGCTGGTTAACATCCACAAGGGGAACTAATCAGTTTTTAACAGCCAGATTTAGTTATCTGATAGCACTTACAAATGGAAAAAGCCCAAATTCTTAAGCTCATTTGTATTTGGTGAATACTATTACACCCCCACTGAACAATATAAATGAAATGTCAATTAGAGAAATCAGACAGACAATTTGATTTTTGTAACTACATTTAAAATAAGAATAAAAACCTTTGACCTATGCCATCCAGATTGTGTACATGGTGTGTTGTTGTTTTTTTAAATAAATTTAAGATTTATAGCCAGGTCTATGACATGTTACACTGCAAGTAAAAACATGACAGAGTTAAGGTGAAAACAACAAATTTCCAATCATAAAGAGATGAATATGCAATATTACTGTAATCTTCAAAATGCATACACTGTTCAGTGATTAATTTATAGAAAACACAAATTAAAAATATTGTAATTAGTAATCAAAGAACCAGAGTCTTTCTACCTTAAAGTTCTTTGGTTAACACACATTAGAGCTGAGTTACAACCTTAAAAGAGATGTTTCCTACATTGCAAATGCCTGGAGTACAACCACTTTTAAAATTTACCTTCCTTCACACCTCCCCCAAGCAAATTCACAGCCTATATGATACTGGAATTGTCAGAGCCACTGTGGAACTTCATCAGAGCATAGAACTGATTATATAGTAAAGGACATAGGGAAAGAGGTCAGAAGTTGCTTTTTTGGTGAAGTTTCAGGATTTTTTATTTACATATTTAACGATTTTATACAATGGAACATTCTATGGTTTTAAAGCTTAGAGAACCCTGTTGAGAACAACTGAATACCAAGGCCCTGAAACTGAATAAAACACCTTAAAATGCACAAGCAAAATTACTGACGGGACAATAGTGATGTTTTTGTTCATGGACTGAATTGTGTTGGCAGACTTAGATAAGAGGAAGCTAATCAGTATAATAAAATACACAAAACGTAACTCCAAAAAGGAAAAACAGGAGTAAGGTGACAAAGACATGATTATATGAAAATAGCGTGGATAGCAAATGCTATGTAAATTGAACCTTGGGCACGCATATTGCACAGGTTATAGGTTTACTGGAAGAAAGCTAATTAATATGTAATGTGGGAAGGTACAAGAAACCAAGTGAACAGGGCCCAAGTCAGAGGACACTGGACCAGAGACTGAGATGACCATCATGCAGTGTGGAGAGCTTCCCAGTACTCCAGAACTGAGTAACTGGAACCCCTACCTGTTCTGTGTTATCTGTTTATTATCTGTCAAATATATGATCAGAAACTGTAAGTGATAATGACTGTCTGAAAATTTATAAATTAAGGCAAAAATTGATTAAACCTGAACTGAATGAACTTGTTTCCAACCTTTGAACACCTCACTCAATTTCAAAAGAGGGTGGTACTGACTACAGGTAGTCCAACCTCCTTCCCTAAACTCTGGGATGTGTTCAAATACATATCTGTATTTTGTGGTATCATATGGGCCCATGTCTAGAATCCAAAAGTCACACACTAGCTGCTCCATGTTCCAGGTAAAACTGTGATTATAAAACTATTCCCACTTACATCAATGGGGAAGTTAGGACAATGTTGAGCACTTTTGAAAATCCAACCTCAGTCCTTCAGAGAGTTATCAGGATTCCTTATGCAAGAGCTCACCTTCTCTCAAGGGGGCATTTAAAAAAAAAACCAAACAAACAATCATAAGTAGGGCTGTCAAGTGATTAAAAAAAATTAATCACTATTAATTGCGCTGTTAAACAGAATACTATTTATTTAAATATTTTTGGATGTTTCCTACATTTTCAAATATATTGATTTCAATTACAACACAGAATACATGGTGTACAGTGCTCACTTTGTTTATTTTTATTACAAATATTTACACTGTAAAACACAAAAGAAATAGTATTTTTCAATTAATCTAATACAAGTACTGTAGTGCAATCTCTATCATGAAAGTTGAACTTACAAATGTAGAATTATGTACAAAAAAAACCTGCATTCAAAAATAAAACAATGTAAAACTTTAGAGCCTGCAAGTCGAATCAGTACTACTGTTCAGCCAATCGCTCAGACAAACGTTTGTTTACATTTGCAGAAGATAATGCTGTCTGCTTCTTGTTTACAATGTCACCTGAAAGTGAGAACAGGCGTTTGCATGGCACTGTTGCAGCTGGCGTCACAAGATATTTAAATGCCAGATGCACTAAAGATTTATATGTCCCTTAACGCTTCAACAACCATTCCAGAGGACATGCGTCCACGCTGATGATGGGTTCTGCTTGACAACGATCCAAAGCAGTGCAGACCGACGCATGTTCATTTTCATTATCGGTGTCAGATGCCACCAGAAGAAGGCTAATTTTCTCTTTTGGTGATTTGGGTTCTGTAGTTTCCGCATCAGAGTGTTGCTCTTTTAAGATTTCTGAAAGCATGCTCCACACTTCATCCCTCTCATATTTTTGAAGGCACTTCTGACTCTTAAATCTTGGGTGAAATGCTGTAGCCATCTTTAGAAATTTCACATTGGTATCTTCTTTACATTTTGTCAAATTTGCAGTGACAGTGTTCTTAAAACAAACAATATGTGCTGGGTCATCATCCGAGACTGCTATAATATGAAATATATGGCAGAATGTGGGTAAAACAGAGCAGGAAACATACAGTTCTCCCCCAAAGAGTTCAGTCACAAATTTAAATTAATGCATTATTGTTTTAATGAGCATCATCAGCATGGAAGAATGTACTCTGGAATGATGGCTGAAGCATGAAGAGGTATATGAATCTTTAGAGCATCTGGTACTTAAATATCTTGCAAAATCAGCTACAAAAGTGCCATGCGAACATCTGTTCTAACTTTCAGGTGACATTGTAATTGAGAAGTGGACAGCATTATCTTCCGTAAATGTAAACAAACCTTAGCGATTGGCTGAACAAGAAGTAGGACTCAATGGACTTGCAGGCTCTAAAGTTTTACATTGTTTTGTTTTTGAGTGCAGCTATGTAACAAACAAAATCTACATTTGTAAGTTGCGCTTTCATGATAAAGAGATTGCACTACAGTACTGGTATGAGATGAATTGAAAAACACTATTTCTTTTGTTTATTGTTTTTACAGTGCAAATATATGCAATCAAAAATAATATAAAGTGAGCACTGTACAGTTTGCATTCTGTGTTGTAACTGAAATAGATATATTTGAAAAGGTAGAAAAACATCCCAAAGTAAATTTCTATTGCTATTCTATTGTTTAACAGTGCGATTAATCACAATTAATTTTTTTGAGTTAATCGCGTGAGTTAACTGCGATTAATAGACAGCCCTAATGATCAGTTATTTGATCTCTAAGCATATGTGATTACCTGCAACATCTGTGGTAATATCAAATCTTCAGACGGTCAAAATATATATATATATATATATACTCTTTGAAAATAATGTCTAGAAGCTATAATGGCTCTCTCCAGAGCAGTTACAGTATATAATACCTGGCCATCTTCCTGGGGAAACTGAGTTATTACTTTGAACTTAACAAAATATTTGTATTCTATTTAAGAATCTACCTTCCTTAAATCTATGAGAGGTTGGGCAAAATGTACAGTTTTGTACCACTCCATACAATTACAAGGAAAACCCTTTCAAAATAATTTCATAGGCTCAACATTAAGATCGGTAACAAAGCCATCAAGGGTAAATTTTCAGTACAGAGAATGAGATGCACAACTCCCTATATGCCTAAAATGTAACCATTTATTATCCACTTCAGTTTTTGCAGAGAAGTACTAGCCACTCCCTAATTAAAATTGAAACTCAGTGGACAACTTTAAGTCAGAACTTTGCCCTTTCCTTTTTCAAAGCTACACAAATATATTTGCCTCAAAATAAGGTTTAGAGATGAAGAAGAATTTTATTGCAAAATTTGAAGGCAACTAGGAGTTCCTAAACTATGATCAAATTAGAGCTGCCAAATATAGTTCCAAATTAAATTTTAACTATTTTCTTTAAAAAAAAAAAAAAAACAACCCTCCACCACACAAAAAGGGAGAGATACAAAGTAATATCCCCAACTGAGATCTAGCACCCAAGACCAAAAGACTTAACATTTGATTTAATTTTGTCATCAGGCAACAATTCTCCGATGATCTTGCCAGAGGGTGTCAAAAGATGCTGGAGATATAAACTTCCATTAAAATGAATAAACAAAAGGATTTAATGCCCTTTCCATGGCAGAAATTGAGCTCAACGTGCAACCTGACTGGTGGAAATGGCTTGTTATGGTAAGATTGGTTCCATTCTAAAGGTTTGGGAGATCTCGAAAGAAGGGAGGAAAATACCACCATGTCCTCCCTAAACACCTATTCTTGCACATTGCCAAGGCTGACAGGGGCTTGGGGTGGGGAAAAGCACAACTGTACCAGGACCAGTAGTTCAGCCTCCCCAAAATGTCTGCGTAAATAAAGTGAAATGGGAGAGGGTGTGGCCCTAGAGAATTTAACTTATCAGGGCCACAAATTTCTGGATGGGCCAGGCCCTTGCTTCCTGCAGACCTCCTAAGGCTTTTTGGAAGGAAGCCCTATTCATACAGATCTTAGGAGATCTGTGCAGGAGAGGGAACATTCCCTCCACTTTTCTGTATACTGCTCGAGATCTGCAGAAGGAAAGAACCCAGGGTGAGCCTTAAGTTCTTGTCTGCCCTCTCATAGGCATAAGCTTATTGATTGCCCACCCTCAGTCTAGATGTTGGGGTGAACTATGGACCCAAATTCCTTTTTGGACCATTGCTCATAGGGGAGAGGTCCAAGACTAGCATGTTTTGTATTGCTGGGTTATGGAAGTTAGGCTCATTCACCCCATTTTTGTCAGCTAGCAGTTCACAGCAGACAAACCTATTTTGGACCATCACGGGTTCAGAAGTCAACTGGGTGCTGAAGAGGGAACTATCAAAAACTAATGAGGGTTGGAGGCTCTGATGAACTTCCGACAGTTCACAGGAGGCCAGGGGGCAGTTTCATAACAGAGGAGACTACAGGAGAAAAAAAATCAGCTCCAGCAGGTGGCCCAGGAAGCAGCTGGAGGCAGTAATATAGCGAGGAAGACATTCTTCACTCCTCACAACTCCTGCCAAAGGGCATGGAGCATAAACAGAGGTAGGGAGTTTCTCCTCCCCAGTTCCCCCCATTTTGCTAACTCAAAGCCTTTGAGAGCCGCATACGAGGTCTGCAGCAACAGAACTCACCTCCACAAGACGGTGGATTGACACTGTAGTTAGCAGGAGTCTTTGTGGCCAGCAGACCAAAGCGGCATTTCCCCCCAAACCTTCTAAGGTCTGCTGGATTGACCACACCCTAGGGTGTGCAGGAACTGAAGTCTTCAGCAGACTTTAGGACCATTTTAAAAGAAAGTAAGGATAAAAATGTTAAGGCCAAGTTCTAGTTGCAGGCAAATATCAGTAGTTTGAGTGCATATTACCCTTTAAAAACATCAGAAACCAAAGAAAAACAAAAGTTAAGGTTGAACTTTCAAAGTCCCCAAACTACCGTAACTCTATCTCTCAGAGCAGTGTTCTCAGAAAAGCCTAGAATACATGCTAATTTATCCAACAATAATAGTGGCCACCAAAATTACAGTACTTTATAATCGTTGTCAGAGTGCCATTTTATGGTCTTCTTTAGTCACACGGTACACACACAGCTTTACCAATTCACGATTAGACAAACAGCATATGGAAACAATAAATCATTCCTGCTTTTCATTAAAAGCTTGATCTTTCAAAGTGCTGAGGGGACTCAGTTCTTCATAGGATGTATTCAGCTCTACAACTCTGTGGCAGCCAATTCTCCAAGTGACATTAGTCATTATGCCCATATGTAAACGTCGTATGTGCAGATTATGCTGTTAGAGTACTTGTAAAAGAGCAGCAGTCAGTAAAGGGACAAGGTTTGCTACTGGAGATTTGTACACATGAAAAATTCTACAACTAATGTTCTGCGGTTAATGTTTCTAATACTCTGTATTTAAACAGAGAAAATGGTAGGCTTGCATCTGTACAGGGACAGAGAAAATAGTTCAGGCACCTTGTTTAAGAAGTGCAACCTTGATCTTTCAATACTTGAGGTTTTTCAAGTTTGGGAGGGTTTTTAAAAAAAAGTTTTTAAAAGGTAATATGCATGCAACCCACTGGTGTGTGCCTACAACCTTAACTTCACTTTAATGAAGATTTGTCTGGCTATATGTACAATATGATCTAAATCAAAAGCAAAAGGGAACTTTGTGCTTAATCCAAATTATTTAAGGAACCATTAAACGTAACAGATAAATGCAAAGTAATTCACATGGGATATAATTTGAACTATTCATATTTTACTGAGTTTTAAATTCAGCCTGAGCTCATAAAAAAGCCCCGATCATCAATGCGGACAACACTGAAGATCTCTGCTCAATGTGCAACAGGGTTAAAAAAAATTGATGCATAATGGCGGGAGAATATAAAAATATTATGCCATTATATAAAATGGAATGGTGTGCCCTCACCTGGAAAACTATTTCTGGTCACCTACTCTCAAACAGGACATAGTAGAAAGAGGGGATTCAGAGATGGGAGCCAAGAATAATTATAGGCATGAAAAAAAAAAAACTCTCTCATGAAGAGATATTTCAGTTTTAAAATTCATTTATCTTAGAACGGAGACAATTAAAAGACATGACTATACAAATAATCAATGGTATAAAGGTAAATCAGGAACTTCCAATCACTCTGTTTCATAATACAAGATCAAATGGACATTCAATTAAATTGAAAAAAGGGAAATGCAAAACTGATAAAAGGAAATACTCTTCCTACAATTAGCCTGTGGAACTCCAAGCCTCAATGTATCTCTTGTGGTAGCAATATTCAAAAAGATTAGCCACTTATATAGGTAATAAATTAAGAATTGTAATACTACATATTAAAAGTTTTCAAAGAACCCTCATCTTTTAGGGCTTAAGACAACCTCTATTTGGGGTTACGATGAAATTTCCCCAGGAAGCAAGTTATCCTATAACTGCTTACACAGCTGTCTTTTTTGCACTTCCTTTGAAGTATCCAGTACTAGCCATTGTTAGCATCAAGATACTAGTTGGAACACTGGTGTGATCCGTAAGCAACATAGGAATAGGCAATGACAGCTTTCCTTTTCGACTGAGTTTGGTATTTTAAAACATGCAAAATCTTTACCCAACTATCCTCTATATCATATCCAATTTATATCTTGAACAATCAATATCTGAAGGGGGCTTTCTACTGCAAACAGGAAATATTCCAAAATACTTCCAGAATAAGATGTTTTCCTGGTCATTATCTCTTTCCTCTGCTATTTCAGCTGTATGAATTAACAGCAAAATAGGGTAGACAAAAATCAATGATTTAAAATAAATAATTTTTTTAAACAAAGTTTTTGATAAAATGCTTTTTGAGGGGAAAAAACCTATCTAAACATAGTTTTAATTAAGATACATTATAGCTCAAAGATATCTCAACATGGAATAGGGATTATAAATTCTCTAGTATGAGACAATATATTCATGTAATGTTTAAGAAAAGTTTGGTAAATGAGTTTCAACAGTTCATGGGATTAGGGACCCAATCTTATGGGGTTCCAGGGGCTTCTGTATAGATGATTTAGGTTAATCTTTCTATCTACCCAATGGGATTCAGTGCTCAGTCTAGAACATACCATCAGAGATGCTTAGTTTTGCAGTTCTCAAACTGTGGATTTGTGTCTCCAGAGATAACATGCTTGTTAACAGCAAATGTTTTCAAAATAAATAAATAAATAAATAAATATATAGAGATGAGAAATAACAGACCTCAACCCTATTGCCCCTCTGCAGATTTGAGTACACAGAGTCAATCCCTTACCTCTCTCTAAAAAAGAGTGCAGTTTCAAAAAGTTCAATGAATAGAAGATTGTTGGGGGTGGAATAGAACTGGACAAGGTGGAGAAGTCCGGAGATAAATGTGAGAAGGGTGGGGACAGGCAGTAGAAACAAAAGTGAAACTGTTTGAGCAGTATATTCCAGAAGTCTTGAGGTCTTTCTGAGTGCAGCCTTCATTGATTTGAGATCTACCATACCATTCTCTCACTAGAAGGGAAAACCTATAATGGCAGCAGGCCGTAAGAGAGACCCAGTTTGGGAATATTTTAATGAAGTTCCTCTACCTGTGGGTAAGACAGGCATGCGTGCAAAATGCAAACAGTGCAAAGAAATGCAAGGCCCAGTTGTCCAAATGAAACAACATCATGAGAAGTGTTTCTTCTCAGGAGGAAGCTGCACTGAAGATGATGAAAGGAACATGTCTGAACATGCAGGATCTTCAGGTTGGTAAACTTTTTTATTTCATACTTCTTTCTTCAGGACTGCCTGTCTTCCTTCTGGACTATTCTTGAATTCTCATGTTTGAGCAAAAAACATAGTTGTTACTCTATGGTACTATCATTTTAGATACAGCTGTGATAAAAAATAAATAGCTGAAATAGGCAGATCTTTCTTTTACAATTTCACCATTAAAGTAGTACTGAATGTCACTGAATACAATGAGTAATATTAAATGAGCAGTATGCTAATAATAATTAAATAACTGCATTTACTTATTTTATTTAGGAGAATCCATCCTCAACATACAGGATTCTGAAGACTATCTACCTTCAAGATCACCATCATTTTCTATCGTTTCAGAGTTATCTGCCAATGATAGTGTTTCAGTCATATCATGTGTGTCACTGTAGTGGGGCAGTCACCCCGCTCTGGCTCAGAAGGGGTTAAAAGCCAGCCCCTGGAGAGGGCGGGGACTGAGAGAAAAAGCTAGGCTGATTGGGGAAGCAGCCACAGCTGTGGCCACACCCCAATCAGGCCACAGCTGGCCCTATAAAAGGGCTGTGAGCCAGGAGCTCAGGCAGTCTCTCTCTAGCTGTAGAGAGAGAAGGACCTGGCTGCCTAGCAAAGTACCTAGAGTAGAGTAGGGCTGGGGGAAGGCCAGAGGAGCTGGGGAGCTCCAGCCTGGAAAACATCCAGGCTCCAGGCCTTGCTAAAGGCCAGGAAAGGTACTGGGGCTACCAAGGTGTAGCCTGGGAATAGGTAGAGGCAGCTGGTCCAACCCCCTTGCCAATGATGAGTGGTTTACAGACTGCAGTCTGCTCCAGTGAGCAGGGGCTAGATGATGACTGGCAGTAGCCACTGAGGCAAGGTGGCGATAGAGAGTTGGGGGTTCCCCTCAGAGGGGAGGCCAGAGAACGGGGGCACTGCCAGGGGGCAGCATCCCAAGGTAAAGAGGCACCGGGCAAGACACCGGCCTGCAGAGGACACTCCAGGCTGGAAGAGCTAATTCCCAAGACAACCAGCAGGAGGCACCGTGCCAGTGAGTCATCGCATCACTGTAGTCACAGTATATCACCTGTAGCAAAAAAATCTCCATCATCCAGAACCAACCATAAATAAGGTGTAGAGGGTGAAATTGTTAACCTGAGTCTTGATGGGTGGAACAATGTCCACAATGATCCTGTTGTATGTGCTTGTGTGACAACAGAAGAAGGGAATGTCTTCCTTACAGAAACAATTGATACATCTGGAAATACTTATAAGAAGTATCAGTAAAAGCTATAGCAAACTGTGAAAAAAATTAAAATGTCTAGTATGCAGCTTGGTCATAGACAAATGTTGCAAATATATCCAAAAATAAGAAATTTATTTAGGAGAGAGTGAAGAGAGTCCCAAGCCACTAACAAATGGTTGCAGTGCTCATTTGATGCACCACCTAGCCTGACTTCAGTGTTCCAGAAATAAAGGCTAATGTTGAAATTGAAAATACTTCCGTAACAACCACTTTGCAGGAGCTGCTCTGAAACAAGTGGGAGGAACCAAGCTAACTCTCCCACAAGACATACGATGGAACTCAGTAGTGGACTGTTTTGAGCACTATATCAAGAACTGGCCTAATCTGATGACAGTCTGTGAACAAACTAGTGAAAAAAAGGATGACACTGTCACAGCCAAAGTTCTCAACATTGGGCTTAAGAAAAATGTTGAACACATACTGAGTACCCTGAAGCCTTAGCCTTGTAGGAAATGCAGGGAAACAGCTGTTTTATTGCTGACGCTGTTTAAATTTGGAAGGAACTGAGTGAGATATTAAAAAGAGAAATATTCAATGAGAGTTAAATTACAAGCATTAAAAAAAAACGAATGGAACAAGCACTATCTCCAACTCATTTTCTTGCAAATATTCTCAATACTCAGTACCAGGGCCATACCTTAACCACTGAAGAGGAGTTGGCTATGACATGCACATCCAGCAATCATCCTTCCATAATGCCAACTATAATACACTTCAGAGCTAAGGGTGAACCATTCAAGAAATATATGTTTGCTGATGATGTTTTAAAGAAAGTCACACCAGTGAACTGGTGGAAGTCACTTAGGCACTTGGATTCAGAGACTGTTGATGTGATAATCTCACTTTTAACAGCAGTAGCTTCTTCTGACGGTGTAAGAATATTTTCTTCCTCAGGGCTAATTCATTCCAAATAGAGAAATTGTTTGGGACCTGAAAAAGCAGGAAAGCTTGGTTTTCTTTTCCAGATTATGAACAAACGAGAAAATGAAGGTGAAGATGACTGAGTTAGCTACAGAAGCCAATATTTTAAGTTCCTCATGTTGACCTAGCTGACAGTCTAATTTTTTTTTTAAATATTTCATTTAACTATTTTAGTTAAACAATTTTAACAAAAACAAACCTGATTTTAAAAAACTTGCTGTTTAACTAAATTCAAAAATTCATATGCTTGTTTTGTTAAATTATTATATATTTGCTGTTAAGAAAAGAATCCAGAATACATAATGTTGTTGTTTTAGTTAAATAAAACAATTTAAATGTCTGTCTGGTGATGTTCTCCTCCTAATACAGCATGGCAAGAAAATCCTCCAAATATTAATGATTAACCTGTTGAATTGGAGATAGTTCACCTCCCAGTGACTTCATAAATATCTGCTTCAACTACCTTTGGTAAATGAAATAACCAAACTATTATTCATTGACTGATATAGCTGTAAAACTAATCTGAAAAGTTTTTCAGAATGGCAAAATCCAGGAAGAACTAGAAAGGAGTGAATTTAGAGCATCAGTTAGTAAATATGGCCAAAAAAAGTCTATAAATGGCTTTGTGCTGCAAACCTACAAAGCCCAAATGATTCACCCATTATAAAAGAGTCCTCCTTTAAAGCTCTTTATTAGTCTAATTAAAACTACACCACATTGGAATATGTACTTTATCCTAAAAGAAAGTTATCAGAATAAATTGTATATTATAATTTAAAATCTAGACATAAAACTAAGAGTACAGTTACCTGGACTAGAAATCCGGTCACGATATTTGGGAATATCTCCGCTCAGGGTCTGAAGCATAACCCACATTGTAAATGTAAAGAGTGCTGCTAGGAAACCATAGAATACCAGATAAAACAGCAAGATTAGACCTGTAAAATTAAAGAACTCAAATTAACAAAATGTTTATTTTAAACTGAACATGATTCTAATTTTTACTCTGACACTCAGGACTGTAGTTCAATAGGAGTTGGATCAGGTGCTCAGTCCCCACTCCTCAAACACAGAGATACCAAACAGACCTTCCTTTGTGTTTCAGACCTTCCTTTGTGTAAAATATACACGCGCACGTTCCCCCACCAACATATATATAAAGTTCAGCTTTTAAAAGAAAGGTCATTCCTTTTTTTTTTTTTAAAAAAAGAGCTTAAACAGGAGATCTTCTGAGGACAATTTTTGCTCTGTTGAAGCTGCTCTTTCTGGGAGCCAAGCAACTGATTGTATCCCAGCGTAAAGAGACCTCTACGTGCAATACTACATGTGAATAATCAACCAGATTACAAGCCACGTGACTATACATTAGATTTTCACCAAGTTTAGAGAGCCCTGGATCAAAAAACAAGATGCTATAATGGGAACACAAATTAAAACTGTAGAATTTCTCACTCGCTGATTGTGGACTATATGCTGCTTCTTCTGATGCAGAACTTGAGGCACATGAGACAGTAAGTTAGGTGGTTTTGTGATGTGGATAAAAAGGTTGTAGAATACATCCAACACACAACTGGTACATCTTGCAATCATTTCTCAAGCTATCCAGGACATTGGGTTTAGACTGATCACATTACACAACTTCTTTAGCAATTTTATTAACAGATTAGGTTTTTTTTCCTTTTTAAAGCATTAATATAGTTTTTCATTTAACTAACTAGAGTGAATAGACCAATGGTTCTCAACCTATTTACCATTGTGGGCCATGCGGGGACCCTGACCCTGCAGCGGTGAACCCGGGAGCCCGCCACACATGGCCAAACAGCCAGGAGTCCGCAATGCATGGCCTTTAGCACACAGCTGAGCTGGGCCACAGCTGTGTGCTAAGTGGGCTGCATGCGGCCCATGGGTTGAGAACCGCTGATCTAGAGCTAAGCTTAGTTTACCCACTTCAGGTGTTTTCTACAAGCTTTATGTACCATTAAATATTGTGAATGTAGATCTGTACCAATAAACTACAGGAGATTTGTCACCAAGGGAAACTGTCTAGAGAATGAAACTGATAATTTAAATCAGGGGTCTCAAACTCAATTTACCTTAGGGCCAGTGCCAGTCCTCAGATCCTCCCAGCGGGCCAATAATGTCACTGAAGATGGTGTTCAGAAAAGAAAACGTTTATATTGTATTTTTTATTTCAAATTTCTTAGAAATAATAAAACCATCATACAACTTTATACAATTCTTCGACTGCTAGAGAGTTTTTAGTGTTTGTCAGACACCTGGCAACGCTTCAGTTCTGTCAGTTTGTTGATGTTTGGCCTCAGTGACTGAGCGGTTGAAGCCTTCAGGATTGCAGCAAGGTGTGCATTAGATAGTTGTGTTCAGTATTTTGACTTGTATTCATTGTGGGAAAAAAGTGATGCTGCCTCTATGGCTGACTCTGCCCGGCAACTAATGATGCTGCCTCCATGGCTGACTCTGCCCGGCAACTAGTGATGGTATCTCTGTCCCTCTCCCCAGCCAATGGGAGCTGCGGGGGGGGGCAGCTACCTGTAGTTGAGATTGCCGGCAGCACGTCGGCCTGCGTCTCTCCTCTGTGGGCTGCAGGTTCTTGGGCTGCAAATGGCCCACAGGCCGGGACTTTGAGACCCCGACTTAGATAAACAGGCAGCTTCATGGACAAGCGTCCCCCATCCTCTCTGGTATCTCCCAAAATCAATTGAAAAATTAAGGTTAGTAAGAAGCTACATTATACTGTAGTATATCTAGGCAAAGCTAATGTTTGCTGATGATTCAAGGCATTTATTAAATAAATATCTATAATTACTATAAACAGCATGCAAACAAATTAATATTAAAACGTTACTTTTATTGCCTCAAGCTTTGAAAAATCATGATGCTTTCAAGTTACCACGTGAATATCATCTGTGAAGAGTATTTGAAGGAACAGTGTGTGTGGAAAAGGCGGGAGGAAACTGGACACAGTCATTAAGGATTTAAAGATCTTAAGTAACACTGCTGGGATGCAACTGGCTGGAATCCTCATCTTGGCCTAGTCTGCTATGGAGTTAATAGAACATTTTTTAAAATGGCACTAGCCTTTAGTTAAGAAATAGACTGAAAAGGCTTTGAGATGACCTAGATATACAAGGTTATCTAGTTTAATTTTGCCAACTGGTATTCTTTAACATACTATTTCAAAACAGGCCTGAACACTTCATCACCTCAGAGTTTTTCACCACACTGGCAATAGTGATTAATTTTTTACAAAAATGGAAGTGAAGTAGGGAGCTTTTGCATGGAAAGCTTGGAATAAAGTATGTGCCCGCAAGATAAAAAATGATGAATTGTGCAATTAATTATGGACTGCACCTCGAAAACGTGCTAAGGAGAATAATCTACATTTCAAGTAACTGTCTGGTTACACAATCTCATAGGTCCTAAAAATAACCAGATATGACACTCTGCCATAGCACTATTAATGTGCACCTTTGCTGTGTAGTGAGGCAGAAGGCTTTCATCTTTGAAGTGCTGCATCACAAGTCAATTTGAGGGTAAAGGATGCAATTACCCATGTAAGTGATCCCTATCAAAAATGGCTTAGATTGAGCTGTAAATTTACAGGAATGCGGTCCATTCTGGAACTATGTAACTAAAGCTATTCCAGTAATCCATTTACAAGAGCATATTCTGTGCATAAAAATTAAAATAGTCAAGTTTGGTAGGTTTTCTTTTAGAACATTAAGCTTAGGTGTCAAGTAAACCCATAGAAAGAGTAATTTAGAATTAAGGGTAAATAATTGTCCTAAACACACCTAGATTTGAGTAGGTATTGCAAAAACATTTGATGAGTGTATGTATATATATATATACACACACACACATACCGACACCCCCCCCCAATGTAACAGATGGGGGATCTGAGTTTGAGATAAAGCACTATGATGCACACACTGATCCCAGCTACCATGGAGGCTATGGGGCAAGGGAGAACATATGCTGACTACACACCAGGAGTCTTTCCCAGGAAGTCCCCATATTTTACATTCTTACATGGTAGCTAAACTACCAAATTTGTAATTTCCTCTCTCCTAGGAAGGAAGAGAACAGCACCACTCTTATTTCTCCTCAAATGTCTTTTGTGGTTTGTTTGGCTTCTCAGTTTTGAATGCACCTCTCTCTCTTTCCTTACTATGTCTTGCCTGTACAATTGCCCAGAGAAGCAAATTCTTGTAAATTTGTATTTCCCTCTTCCTGATATGAATGTAGTAAAACTTACAAAAATGCCATATTTCATTCTGATTTCACAATTTTTTTGTACTTTAGCAAAAGTAAAAATAATCTCCGAACATGATGGAAATACAGCTTTAGTAGATGCCTAAGCAGTCCTATACAAATATTTTCCCACATCACAGCTGGCTTCATTTTGCTAACTTGTAGCTTACTGCCTACCTTAGAAGCCATACTTCAAACTCAATGTTCAGGCAGCAAAAGTCAGAAGTCTCAAGGTTAAAGTGTCTGTTGGAAATATTCATACAAATAAATGGCATTCAACAATATAGGGTAAAAAACATTTCTCTTACTTAGAAGATCTGGACTACAGATTCTTTGCTGTACCAAGTTTATGCTTTCTCCTAGGAGCTGCTCTAACATCCACCAGCTGGCAAAAGTTGCCAAGAGACTGTCCGCCTGCTGATCACCACCATAGCACCTGCCACACCTCACACCACTGCCAACATACATCTTGTACTGGGGCTATGAAGAGAGCAACATTCAAAGAGAGCTATGCCAACTCTATGCCCACAGGGGGGACTCCTCTCCTTTTTTTGGCTGGGGGTGGAGGGATTAGAAGCAGATTCCACCCCTCTGTACGAAAAGAAAATCTGGCCACTAAATCAGGAATGGCAAGTTTGGGGTTTTATTTTTAAACTAAGAGTAAATACTTTTGAAATTTTGTAATTTCTGCCTTTTTCACTCTAATTGCCTGCCACACACACTCAACCCACTTCCTCCCTAAAGGCTTGGGGAAAAGCACAGATGGGTTCTGCATCTTCTCCTCTTCTTCCCAGCCAAAACTCTGAATAATGACCAAGGGCAGTTCTAATTTGTGTATGTCTGGTAATTTAAAATTAAGGTTTACTGGTAACTCTACAGAGATTCCCAAACTATACAAAGAGCTGACTGGTCATAAGGTCTCCTAATTTCCAGTTACCAAGTTTCATTTAAGGAAACTGAACCTATTAAATGTTTCTCTATTATCACTTTTCCATATGAACAACTACTACAGTCGCTACAGGATTTTGTGATCAAAAGGAAGGGAGTGATGTTCTGCATGATCTTAAATGGAGATGAACTAAAAAGCAGCAGGCAAATTATTGTAAAAAAAAGTTATGAAGTATAAGAACCCTGACCTGCTCTACATCATTCATTAGGTTGTCTTATCACTTCATCTTACACTCTGACCAATAAGTGAGAAATGAACAGGAGAAAAATTCAGTTCACACTGATGTAGCTGTGTTAGCTCTTACGGGATAGCATAAGTAAAAAGGTAATAAATGTTGATCAGTAAACAGAAGGAACTCTAAAAATCTAAAAGTGTCATGACCTTGTTTAACAGACCTGATTCCTGAGTGTGTTTGGTGTAGAAACATACCTTAAGCTCTTTGTATAACAAGCTACTATTAAGAAGCTCTATTTCTCATAAATTTTCTGCACTCTCAGCAATTAATCTGAAAAGTTTCCTTTAGTACAACACTGACACATTCCATTTACCAAACATGAATTTGTGTTAACAGCACAAACCAAACTGGTTGAAATGGTTTATTTCCTTGTGCTACTTCAGTGTAGTCAATGTAAACAACAAGTACAGCTCAGAAAAGGACTAACTTCTGTTGCAGAAAAAACAGATGAAGTTAACACTGTATGGATGCTATAGGGAATTTTTTAAAGTTATCCAATAGATTAAAAGCTATGAAGAGATTTTAGAATCGTGAGAAATTGTCAGTTTTGTCCTACATTACTACAGGATTTTTAAATTCACAACAGGATCTAGTTTACAGTTTAGCCACTAAGTTGTATCTCCAATAACTTCTCAAAATTGATAAACTGTCACTTTTCGGTATAATAGCCAGCTGCAGTTATTTTATCATCCCATCAGGTGTATAGTACCCAATAGCACGTGAGCCTAACACTTGAAATAATAAATTCATCTCCTTATATATACTACTAGGGATATGTCACCAAGAACGTAGTATACAAGACATTAAAGGGAAGGATGTTTCCCTGAGAAGCTACGGAATCCCAGCAAGAGATTTAAAAGTGCAAATTTCAAATTCAATTCAAACAGCCAGAAGCATTTTCTGAACTTTCAGAACACTGGGTTGAGCAACAACAGATAGTTTCCTGATAAAAAGCTTTATCTTCTCAAATACATACAGATAGATGGGAGTCTGATTTTTGGCAAACTTCTCTATCCCACAAACCTTCAAGGCTCCACACTGTGGGTGAACTGTGCCTACAGGGAAAGCCTGAACTCTGCTCTATCTTGACCATTTAATTTTGAGGACAACTGCTGAAAGGAAAGAAACTTCATATTATAATTTATACCACTTCTTCAGACAATCTCAAAGTCCTGATCACAGAAAGGGTTAACAGTAAATTGTGAAACAGATTTCCTGTTTGAAGATCAGCAGGACTCCTACAGAAGTCAGAAAAAACCCCAAATTGTTTTATATTCTTTTGACTACAGCAACATCCAATTCTGAACTCAAGCAAGTGAAGCAGGTCTACAATATTTCCCTCCTTGATGTCATGTCCCTAAAATCCTTCCTACTAAGATAGCTTCTTTTGTAGCAAATGTTTTGTTGTTCATTAGATTAAGTTATACTTATTTTAAATATTGTTTAAAACTTCAGTTGAAGATTTTAAGCACCATCAAGTATGATTTTTTAAATCTGCTGAAAAACTAAGCCAGTTCATATTAAATACATAGCATCAATTCAACATAACTGTCATCACGGTAGGAGTCATACATACTCTACAGTACCACCACCATATATTTTAATCAGTTTAAATAAACCTTAGAGAGAAACCTTAGTTCCTGAACTACAGAATGGAAACTTGTATTACCCAAATCACAATGATTTCAGCATAATGAGCAAGAGAATTTAATGTTTTCATCTGGAGACACAAGGCTAAGGAGTCATAGAAAGGGAGACAATAGTAAGATAAAAGGAAACTAATGCATAGAAGGGGATTTAAGCAGCAGTAAAATGAGCTCAAATGAGTGGAGTATACATGCCATGAGTTGGAGATGTGATGGACAGATTTTTAGACATAAAATGGGAGAGTGTTTGGGGGTTGAAACATAAATGTTAGAGAGTGAAATAAAATAAAATCTAAGACATGAAAGGAGATAAACGAGTTTCTCTCACATCTAGTTTCTAAATTTTAAATCAAAATGCTCTATTTCTTCAGAGGAGTCTAACTGCAGACAACAACAAGATCAACATTTCAACAAAATTAATGTCAACATGGCTGGTCACAACTTCCATCTGGTCAGCAAGATTGTCTTTATTTTAGCAACAAACATTTAGTTTTAAAACTGTTTAATTCAAACTCTTTTGGCAGCACTGAACTCTAATAGAAATTGCGATAAGAGGACAGATATTAAAGATAATTATATTTTATCTAAAAAAGAGAAAGGAGTACTTGTGGCACCTTAGAGACTAACCAAATAAATGTGTTAGTTGCTAAGGTGCCACAAGTACTCCTTTTCATTTTGCGAATACAGATTAACACGGCTGCTACTCTGAAACCTATGTCTTACCTGCCCAGTTGCAGAAATTATTGTGCCACTTCTGCTAAAAATAATAATAATAAGAAGAAGAAACATGGAGTGTTGCCAATGCAGAATAGCTATGGCATTTCAAGTTTCAGAGTAGCAGCCATGTTAGTCTGTAACCGCAAAAAGAAAAGGAGGACTTGTGGCACCTTAGAGACTAACAAATTTATTTGAGCATAAGCTTTCGTGAGCTACAGCTCACTTCATCGGATGCATTCAGTGGAAAATACAGTGGGGAGATTTATACACACAGAGAACATGAAACAATGGGTGTTACCATACACACTGTAACTTCCAGCAGTTGACAAGAACCTCTGAGGAACGACGGGGGGGGGGGGGGGGGGAAATAAACATGGGGAAATAGTTTTACTTTGTGTAATGACCCATCCACTCCCAGTCTTTATTCAAGCCTAAGTTAATTGTATCCAGTTTGCATATTAATTCCAATTCAGCAGTCTCTCGTTGGAGTCTGTTTCTGAAGAATATGTGTGTCCACATATCTATTCAGGGGACATCATCATAGGACCTAATCACACCAGCCACACTATCAGAGGCTCGTTCACCTGCACATCTACCAATGTGATATATGCCATCATGTGCCAGCAATGCCCCTCTGCCATGTACATTTACATGTCCAGTTTGGCCAATGTATTGTTTATTTCCCCCCCCCCCCCCCCCAGTGTTCATCAGATGTTATTGTCAACTGCTGGAAATGGCCCACCTTGATTATCACTACAAAAGATTTTTTCCGCCCACCCCCTCTCCCCCCGCTCTCCTGCTGGTAACAGCTCACCTTACCTGCTCACTCTCATTATAGTGTGTATGATAACACCCATTGTTTCATGTTCTCTGTGTGTATAAATCTCCCCACTGTATTTTCCACTGAATGCATCCGATGAAGTGAGCTGTAGCTCACGAAAGCTTATGCTCAAATAAATTTGTTAGTCTC
Source organism: Lepidochelys kempii (assembly GCF_965140285.1). Lineage (NCBI taxonomy): Eukaryota > Metazoa > Chordata > Testudines > Cheloniidae > Lepidochelys > Lepidochelys kempii. The sequence goes on from NC_136388.1 coordinate 32,864,838, forward strand.
TAAGGTGCCACAAGTCCTCCTTTTCTTTTTGTGGATACAGACTAACACAGCTGCTACTCTGAAACCTGTCATTATGCAAGGCACTGAATTTAGCTGTATGGAGTGGAAATCTATCAACTTCATGAAAAAACTCATACAGATACAGACAGACAACACCTTCCTTTCCAAATGTAAATAGATGGAAATCAAAAGGACTGAAGGTAAAAAATCCATTACAATCTTCATACCGCACAGGCTATGCTGACAGCTTGTGCCACACACTCTCAAAGAAACTGCGGAAGCACCTGATCAACACCCTCTACAGCAAACAGAGAAAGATTAAGAATGAGCTCTCAAAACTGGATACTCTCATAAAAAAACAACCTTCCATACAAACTTCCTTGCAGCTGGACTTCACAAAAACACACACTTTGCTTCTCTACAAAAGAAAAAGGACACTAAACTATCTAAACTACTACATGCCACAAGGGGCCACAACAATGGTTCCCTTAACCCACCCAGCAATATTGTTAATCTATCCAACTATACTCTTAGCCCAGCAGAAGAATCTATCCTATCTCGGGGCCTCTCCTTCTGCCCCTCCACCCCCATGAACATGATACAGTTCTGTGGTGACCTAGAATCCTATTTTCGACATCTCCGACTCAAGGAATATTTCCAACACACCTCTGAACAACATACTAACCCACAGAGACCTTCCTACCAAGACTACAAAAAGAAGGATTCTGGGTGGACTCCTCCTAAAGGTTGAAACAACAGACTGGACTTCTACATAGAGTGCTTCCGCCGACGTGCACAGGCTGAAATTGTGGAAAAGCAGCATCACTTGCCCCATAACCTCAGCCATGCAGAACACAATGCCATCCACAGCCTCAGAAACAACTCTGACATCATAATCAAAAAGGCTGACAAAGGAGGTGCTGTCGTCTTCATGAATAGATCGGAATATGCACAAGAGGCTGCTCGGCAGCTGTCCAACACCACTTTCTACAAGCCATTACACTCTGATCCCACTGAGGGTTACCAAAAGAAACTACAGCATTTGCTCAAGCAACTCCCTGAAAAAGTACAAGAACAAATCCACACAGACACACCCCTGGAACCCCGACCAGGGGTATTCTATCTGCTACCCAAGATCCATAAACCTGGAAATCCTGGACACCCCATCATCTCAGGAATTGGTACCCTGACAGCAGGATTGTCTGGCTATGTAGACTCCCTCCTCAAGCCCTAAGCTACAAGCACTCCCAGCTATCTTTGAGACACCACTGACTTCCTGAGGAAACTACAATCCATCGGTGATCTTTCTGAAAACACCATCATGGCCACTATGGATGTAGAAGCCCTCTACACCAACATTCCACACAAAGATGGACTACAAGCCGTCAGGAACAGTACCCCCGATAATGTCATGGCAACCCTGGTGGCTGAACTTTGTGACTTTGTCCTCACTCATAACTATTTCACATTTGGGAACAATGTATACTTTCAAATCAGCGGCACTGCTATGGGTACCCGCATGGCCCCACAGTATACCAACATTTTTATGGCTGACTTAGAACAACGCTTCCTCAGCTCTCGTCCCCTAATGCCCCTACTCTACTTGTGCTATACTGATGACATCATCATCTGGACCCATGGAAAAGAAGCCCTTGAGGAATTCCACCATGATTTCAACAATTTCCAACCCACCATCAACCTCAGCCTGGACCAGTCCACACAAGAGATCCAATTCCTAGACACAATGGTGCTAATAAGCGATGGTCACATAACCACCACCCTATACCGGAAACCTACTGACCACTATTCCTACCTACATGCCTCCAGCTTTCATCCAGACGACACCACATGATCCACTGTCTACAGCCAAGCTCTATGATACAACCTCATTTGCTCCAACGCCTCAGACAGAGACAAACACCTACAAGATCTCTATCAAGCATTCTTACAACTACAATACCCATCTGCTGAAGTGAAGAAACAGATTGACAGAGCCAGAAGAGTACCCACAAGTCCTACTACAGGACAGGCCCAACAAAGAAAATAACAGAACGCCACTAGCCATCACCTTCAGCCCACAACTAAAACCTCTCCAATGCATCATCAAGGATCTACAACCTATCCTGAAGGACGACCCATCACTCTCACAGATCTTGGGAGACAGGCCAGTCCTTGCTTACAGACAGCCCCCCAACCTGAGCAAATACTCACCAGCAACCACACAACAAACCACTAACCCAGGAACCTATCCTTGCAGCAAAGCCCGTTGCCCACTGTGTCCACATATCTAGTCAGGGGACACCATCATAGGGCCTAATCACATCAGCCACACTATCAGAGAGGCTCATTCACCTGCACATCTACCAATGTGATATATACCATCATGTGCCAGCAATGCCTCTCTGCCATGTACATTGGCCAAACTGGACAGTCTCTACGTAAAAGAATAAATGGACACAAGTCAGACGTCAAGAATTATAACATTCAAAAACCAGTTGGAGAACACTTCAATCTCTTTGGTCACTCGATTACAGTCCTAAAAGTTGCAATTCTTCAAAAAAAAAAAAAAAAAAAAAAAACCTTCAAAAACAGACTCCAACGAGAGACTGCTGAATTGGAATTAATTTGCAAACTGGATACAATTAACTTAGGCTTGAACAGAGACTGGGAGTGGATGGGTCATTACACAAAGTAAAACTACTTCCCCATGTTTATTCTCCCCCACACTCACCACTGTTCCTCAGACGTTCTTGTCAACTGTTGGAAATGGCCCACCTTGATTATCACTACAAAAGGTTTTTTCCCCCCTGCTCTCCTGCTGGTAATAGCTCACCTTAAGTGATCATTCTCCTTACAGTGTGTATGGTAACACCCATTGTTTCATGTTCTCTATGTATATAAATTTCCCCACTGTATTTTCCACTGTATGCATCCGATGAAGTGAGCTGTAGCTCACGAAAGCTTATGCTCAAATAAATTTGTTAGTCTCTAAGGTGCCACAAGTACTCCTTTTCTTTTTGTATATATCCAGTACTTATTAAGTTACTATGATCTATATCAAATAATTAGCTTTCCTAATTTTTAACTTTTAGGAATTTATAGGTAAATTTATTCTGTGCATGTTTCACAACTGGTCAGTTTATGACAGAGGACTGATCCAGCCCTAAGAATCACAGTTTTGACAGAGAACTCACACTTAATGAAGTGACTAAAGTATTATATATGAATTAAAAAAATTCCAACATTTTATATTTGATTAATTTAGAAAGTCACACAAATTTTTAGACCTATTGGTAGTGTAATTCATTTTCTTGTAGGTCTATGAAAGAGTATACAAAAGAAAGCATCTATCACAATTTTATAATCTTTACATTAAAATATACTGCAATGAATACAGTACTTTAACTGTCATTCAGGGCAGACTGCATTCCTGTGATATGGTATCTTCCACAAGCAGATCATAAGAGGAACATGAATCAACCACATTTCCAAAGTCATGATAGTGTGAAATAAGAGCATTCATGGGGAGGAGCACGGGGGTGGGCGGTAAATCCTGATAATGCATAATGACTGCATTAACTGCACTACCAGACAGTAGTACTCACTACCATGCTATATTCATGGATAATCCATTATTACTGCAGATGCTAGATCAGGGAAGTACAGAGATACTCTTATGAAAAAACTCAGCATATGCTCGATACAACAAAGAGTATGCTACACAATGAATAAAGATTTAATGGTGCTCCTTGAGCCAGCACACGTAGTATGCTTATATCCAATAATCATCTTAGACAGCTGAATACCTAGGGTAAATAATTATATCCCCATGGCATTCAGAAGGTAAAAAGGGCAAATAAAATTAATGGTAAACATGCTAGACAATCAGAGCCATCAACTTAAGATTCACCTGTAGTTTGGATGCAGGGGACAAGAGAGCTTTTTTTAACTTCTGTAAACACAGGAAAATTAAAAAAAGTTAGTGAAAGTGTTTCAATTAACCATATTAGGATTATAGATCTATACCTGTTTTAGGCACTGAAAATAACTATTCCAATATAATCAGCATATCTTTTGCCTTTTAGCTTATATTAAGTTTTCTGAGCATACTATTTTCCCCGTTTTTCACAGGAAATGCTAATGAACCTTGATTTGTATTTATATTTTTATATATATAATTTGCTACTGTAGAGTTAGTTTTTATTAAATGAGTGCATCAATTTTAAAACAGTTCAAAATGGGCCAAAACACATGTAGCAGCTGATCTCTTGAACAACACCTTCTGCTTAAGTCACATCACCATTGTGCATTGTTCACTACAGAACTCCCCACCTTCAAAAAGAAACATAGCACATCCTTTCAACAATGATACAAGGAAAAAGGAGGACACATACATAAAGTTAAGAAAAAGTCTCCAGTTGTCTCCTAAGGAGGCGGGAGAAATATTGACTATTTATTGGAACTTCTCCCAATACACACACCCAGTTAAATCACATATTACTCAGTAGCATCCTACCTTTTCAGCCAAAAATTTTGGTGGTCAAGCATCTACAATCAATACTTTGGAGACAGATTCTTCACCCTGTTCTACAGTTCAGACTGGCAGGAATGACCAGCATTTCCTTTTCTGGATGTTCCCCTGCCATGGAGGAGTCCCCTAAATGCATAGATTCTAGCATAACCAGCTCCTATGCGTCTCCCTCTTTGCAGCTACTGGTGCAGTGGACATGTCAGAAGCTATAGCTACACTAGAAAGCATGCAGCTACACTGCTATACGTTGTCTAGTATAGCTTCTCTAAGCCCATAGGAAGAGCTCTCCCATCGACTTAATTAATCCACCTCCAACGAGCAGCAGTAGCTGTCCACATCAGCATTTAGGTCAGCGTAACTTATGTCACTGAGGGGAATGGCTTATTCACACCCAAGAGATGTAAGTTATACCGACATAAATGGTAGTACAGACATGGCTAGAGGGATTGAGGAGGAGCAGTCTGAACATGTTTCACTCTGGCTCCCTGCAACTGGAATGTGTTCTCTAGGTAAGCTGCCAACTTGATAGAAGTTAGAGCAACCTCAAGGCTCTATTTTGGGCTCGGGCAGAGAATCAGGGAACCGTAACTAATTCTCTTTTTAGCGCTTTCCTGAACTATCCTGAGCGACTGGCTGAAGGATGAGGAGCCATCTTTTACTAGGTATTCCCCTAACCTCAGACAGGGCCATCTGAACTATCCTACTCTTCTTGAAGAACCCACAGACCACCAGCAAGGCCAACAAGGGACAGTAGCTGCTCAAATTGCTCCCAAGGGAGTTGGTAAACAACAGCCTCTCTCACCTCTTTCCCATAGTGTTGACAGAGCTGTTTAAAAGTTGTAAGGCAAACAATTTCGATTTGTAATCAAATACAATTTTTTCTTCTTAGCAGTTACCGTCAAAAGTCATACATAAATGGATGAAGATAAACTGAAGACTCAAAATTTCAGGAATATTTAAGTAGCCAGACATAATAGGTTCAATATATTAAGCATGAAATGTCTGAACTAACACCCCCATAGCATACAAAATGATGTGTGTGAATGCAGAGTTAAGCATTGACATTAAGGAATAATTACTTAGGAACATTTAATCTCTTTACCACACACCCATCACCTGAATTCCTGTTAAAGAACAAAGTAAACAAACAACATTACATAAAGTATATAAAGGTTCATTAGTGAACGTATTTACTGAATTTATTCTTGAAAAGGGAAAGTAACTTTACTGAGTGAGCTGGCTGTAAAATAGAACAATCACTCAACTCCAGATTAAGGTAGGTTTGCTATTAAAAACAATTTTATAGACAGTATGCCATGGCACAGGAAGGGACAAGGATGGCAATATTACAAAGGTGCTCTCTAGTAAAGTAAGTTACAAGCTTGAAAGGATTAGATTTTTATCAGCAATTGTCAGTAAACACTGATTTCACCATACATATACAAGCTGCCAGAAAAAATATTTCCACTGATGATAGAAATTTACAGATAAGCAGCATTTTTCTTATGTTGCTTAAGAACTTTAAGATTGATTTAAAGATATTTATTTTGTATATTTTGACCTGTGAGGTTGATAATTTGTGTCTTAATGGTTATAAAGCTAACTTTTTGAATTTCTACTGTCATGAAATAATCATCGGACCCCCACCCACTGTCTAACACCCATGATTTCCTGCAACTGTGAAAATTTAAATAGATAAAAAATACTTAAAAATAAACATCCATATCATCCGTCAAAAAAATTTTTTTAAATCTAATTCTGCCAAGCCTGATCATGGATAAACATCTTTGTTTTTCCTTAAAATACGCTGACCATTTCTAAAGCACTTATAGTTGTTAATGCTATCTGTTTCAGTACACAAATATGCTTCTGTGATCACTTAACCACACACCCATTCATTCAACCCACGCACTTTAAGAGAACCTGCTGATAGGGTGCCTGAACAGAGAAGTCACAAGACAACAACAGAGTGGAAATTTCCTCTCTTCCTCCTCTTCCTCTATTTGAGTGGCAGAGTAGCTAGCAGGATCTTATTTCCATCTGAATGGAGGAGAGCTCATGTCAGAACCAGGGCCCTCTCCTGACAGGCAACCTGAGAGCACACCCTCTGCATGTTCTGTGTGTTACTACTCATGGAGTTTGTACCAGGCTGTGCATATGTCCAGCACTGCTCAACACCGTGCTGAAATTCTTGTTGATTTTATAAGCACAGCTATTTAAATATCTCAACTGTATCAAAATTTTAGGAGCAGATAGGGTGCTATCTGAAGCCAAGAAATATACATTTCCCTTGAGGAGTGGAGTAATTTATTAATACTTAACATTTTTTCACTATTGTAGTTTAAGAATTTGGGAGATAACATTTCATCTCCCTCCTGTTCCAGCTCCCAGGGGAGGCAATGGGAAAATTAGGGAGGGAATGAAAACAGTCTTCCATACGGTCATGTGGAAAAGCTACTGTTATCAGCCACATCTGTAAAGGAAGATCCCAGAAAATTCAATCTAGGGCCAACCTTAAGCAAGGTAATGCAAGTTACAGATCCATTCCTCCTACTTTTGAAAGCTGTGGGCAGACTGACAACTCAAAGACCAGTCCTCTTCCCCACCTCCAGCAGCAGCACCCCAGAGGACACCTCATTCACCACTGACAGATTAGAGCTCCCCAAATTGTCATGCCAATAAGGAATATACGGGAGCATGCATGACACCCGTGTGGCTGCAGTAATACCATAGAAGAGATCAGTGAGGAGGGAGATGGCCCCACTCCTAGCATCGGGAGTTTGCAGCTGTAACCTGCTACCGTTACGCCACCAGACTCCTCCTCCCTCCCCATCCCTACGCAGCTGACACGGAGAAGGAGCCTGCTGAGCCTCACTGCAGCATTTACGTGGAGAGTGAATCAGCGGAGGACGTACTGAGAGATGCTTCCCTCAGGCCGCTGCTGTAGCGGCCCGATTACCAACCCGCTCTGCCCCACCAGCCCACCCTGAGCCAAGACGAACAGGAAAGGCGGGGCGGGTGCCGCGGAACCAGCACGCGGGCTCCAAGTGCCCCCCCCAACACACCCTGCACCGGCGCATTATCACAGTCAGGCTATTTTTAGATCCGAACGTGGCGAAAGTAACGGCTTCCAGAGAGGCGCCTCGTGGCTCCTCGCGCCCCCACCCAACGGCTCCTTCTTCACCCGCCCGCCCTCGGCTCCTGGCCGGGCCCCTCGCCATTCCCTTACCCCAGCTCTTGGCCGTGCGCCCCAGAAACTCGCCGCTGCGCGGGTTGTACACGAACTGCCGCCACTCGGCCATGGTCTGGCTGAAAGGCTTCTTCACCTCCTTGGACATGGCGGCGGGGCGACGGCTGTGTGTGTCCGGTTAGCAGAGACTCCGAGCTCCACTGCGGCAGCGCCTGCTCCGAGCCGCCAAGTAACTGTCCTCTTCCCCTCCCGCCAGGCGCCCGAGAGGCCGGGCTGGTCGCACGCAGCCAAGCTCCTCACTCCCCCTCCTGCTGCTGGGGCGGGACCCGCTCACGTCAGCGCGGCCCTTCTCAGTCCACGCCGTCTCCAAGCTGCGCCTGCTGCCCCCTGGCGGCCAGAAGGAGAATGGCAGCTGGGATGAGCTGGTCCTAGAGCCTTGGCGTTCCAAGTGCACCCCGAAGAGCGACACAGTGCTTGGCTTGTGAGTCGGCTACATCTCCCGTGGTTCAGGGGTGCTGCACTGACGGCACATAGCGGGGAAGGAGTCCTCAGGAGCTGCCTTGCTTTACCCCGCCGAAGCGTGTGCACACATCCCACTGATCCGGACATAGGGAAGGGCTGTGAGACGCAGGCACCTGCTTGGCAGGGGAAGGGAAGCAAACTCATTCGACATCAAATTTTCAAACTATGGCATTGAATCCGTGTTCAGGCACGTAAGTGACCTGGTTTTCTGAGGAGCTGAGGCCAGGCAGGTCCCCTAAGTCACCAATGGAGCTGTCCATTGTCAGCATCCTTGAAAATAAGATGATTCTACAGGCCCAATTGTTTCCTTAACTACAACTGTGCTACCTCCTTGAGTTCATTTATGTACTCAGGGACACTTGTGCACACCCACTGAAGGCTAATGGAGTTGCACAGCTGTCATATAGGTCTGCAAAACCTCTTCCCGGTATAGATGGGGCAAATGGAAAAAACCCAGCTTGACTCTGAGCCCAGGGTGAGTGAGGTTCAGCAGCTTGCGGGGGAGAGTTTTTACTTACAAACTCTCAGAGTCTAGGCATAAGCAGAAGACTAAGTAATTGCTTAGGGGCCTGAGCAGCTCAAGAGGGCCACCTGTTTGCTTTTGTAGTATATGTTGGGGGGCAAAAATATTCCTGTTTAGGGCCCCTAATGGGCTAGCACCGCCTTGGAAACTGTACTGTGACATGGAACTATGTGACAGCATGCCATTTTAACAAAATCACTTTTCTGGATAGAAAAGACACTTTAAGTGTCTGCACAGCATTGTGTTCACTAATGTTGATTTATAATTAGTGATAAAGGAATAGAGCATGGTTTGATATTGATACCTATCTCTGATATAGTTCTTTTCATCAGTAGATCTCAAAGTACCCATAATCTTTAATGTATTATGTTAGAGCAGGGGACCAGCACACTCACCTCTCTGTTGGACCTGACAGTCATGTTGACTAAGATTTTCAAACATGGGTGCATGAAGTTGGGCCCTGTAAATCCATATTTAGGGACCTAGGTGGCTTGACTACTGCCAGTGATGTTCAATACTAACACTTTCTCACCATATGTTTCAGTTATTGAAAATATTAAAGACTTACTCCTTCTTTTCCTTCCTAGTTTCGCAATCAGTGAATATGACATCACTGACTTCAGCTCAATGGATCAACTAGCCAAATCTTCCATGGTACTAGAGTTGAGGGGGCACAGTGGTGGCTGAGGCAATTACAACTCAAGAGAGCCTCTCTCCCCTTCCCCTACCTGCTTCCCTTCACACATGCACATAGTGGACCACACCTATACACAGACTGTGTACATGGATTGTGTAGTTTCCCAGATTTGGTGCAGGAGTGGTTAAATATTTGGAAAACAAAAGATACATTATACAATAAACCATCTTCCTAAAAAAGACGAACTTAAACATAGTTTAAAAGAAGAGATTTCCATAAACTGTTTCTGCTTAGCATGTCCCATTAGAAGTTTGTTATATGCATTGGTTAATTTTTTTCATCCTATTTACTTCCTACCTATGTAATTTCTATATCTATGCAAACTCAGTCTATACAATGATGATACCATTTGCACAGGAGTGAAAAATAAAATCGTGTTTCCTTCCAGTTTACTGAGGATAGTGTAGCATTGCAAGCAACGGAGAAAGAAGTATTCAGGTTTCTCATCCTAGCTGAGACTCTGATTCACTATGTGATCTTGGACAAGTCATTGATTTCATTGTGCCCATGTTAGGCCAGCTGGAAAACTGAGAAAGAGTAACCAAATGCTGCATCTGCTTTTCAAAACCCAGGAGATATCATCAGGCTAGGTCTTAGAATATGTTTTCTTTATTATAGTAATTGTCCTACTGTATTTGAATACAATAAATTAGATCTTATATTTAACAGCAAATATTTAAATGTCTTAACACAATTTTCACATTTTTTTCAAGCATATGTTAATATACATGTTTCCTTCAAACATCCTACTTCTCAAATTTTACATTTTTGACAGCATCCTTAAGGAATGCCTGAGAATCATAAGGGCCTATTAATAGCTCTTGCGAGCTTGCAAAAGTTTTTTTTTTTAATGGTGTTGGTAGAAGATAGCTTTTTATGTACTGTTCAGCAGGAAATTCACTGTACTGTATAAACCATGGGAATAAATTGTTCCTTATCAAGATATATTAATTTAACTGTTAAAGTATGGATTTTAATCTGCCTGATGTAAGGGTGTGTTTTACTTCTTAATCTAAACAATATATTCCTTAATTAAAACAATATAAAATGCACCCAGATATCTTGTTGATAGGTGCCTCATAATAGAATTATTAATAAAAGTTTAGTCAGCTAGTATGAGATGCACTTAATAGCTCGAGTACTGTTACCATTTAAAAGCATTTTAATAATAATTTGTATTTGTGGATTACATTGCCATTCAGCAAGAGACAGATCCTTTTAAATGTTGAACACCTTGAATTCCCATTGACTTCAAATGGAATTGAGAGTACTCAGCATCTTTCAGGAATAGGCCTTAAATGTATGTTAGTAGGTTTATTCTTACTCAAATGGGATACCTCTACATTCAGAAAGGTACTGAAATATTCATGAAGAAGCTCACTTCTCTAATAATTTGAGGTAACATGAAACTGACTTTGAGAATGAATCTTTGTGTTTAGAAATCAGCCTCCCTTCACCCAAATGATTGTGCCAGGGGAAGAATATGAGAACATCTGAAAATAGAAAATGTCAGGCTTTTCCCAAAGCCTGAAAGCTCCACCATACTTTCATTATCTGTTTCCACCCTGGAAGCCTTCACCTTTAATTTGATATAAAATATTGCACTACTTTTTATGGAAAACTCCTATAGAATTTAATAGAAAATTATAAACATTATAAAATTATATAGCCAGGTTAATTATCCTACAGCATTTAATAGAGAATTATACTCTTCCTGGATAACTATAGAATGGTTTAAAAACAACAAACAGAGAAAGGATTTGATCCTCTATTCAGTTTTATAAGATTTTTCTATAAGGACACAAAACTAAATAAACAATCTACATGATTTTAAAATTACATTTACTAACTTTGTCTGCTTCAGGGTCAATACTTATGAAAGACTGAAAAGGGGGAATCTTTCATTCCATCTTGGAAGGAGGCTTGCTACCAGTGCCTCTTAAACACCTTTGTATCATTACAAAAAGAATGATCTCAACATGTGGACATTGAGATACTTTATATTTTTCCAAATCAGTTCACTCCAGCTCCATGGACAAGATCCTATCTCCTGGGGGGGGTGGGGGAAGTGTGTAAGCTGAAAATTTTAGCTGACCTCTACGTGCATTAAGGTCAGTGGCAGATGCCTTTTCACAATCACTAATGTAATCCTACTGTAGTGGCCACAGGAAGATTCTGCTGCTGCCCTTAATCTAGAGGGAGAAGTCCTTCCCTTTACAGTCCCCAGAGAAGCCCCCCATGCCAATGTAGACTGTTCAAGCTTGGGACAGAGGAAGGTTCACAGTAATAATATCAGAGGAGAATAGCTCTTACTGGCTGTGCAGCCATGGCAGAAGACTAGAGGCAGGCAGACCTAAAACAGGGTGGTATGATCCAAAAATAGGGCATGGACAAGCACAGGAGACAGAGAGCTCATGTCCTTACTGCTCTATATGCTATGAAGAAGTGTTCCTAAGTCCATTATAAGCTCCAAAAACCTGTACAAGGAAATATCTGTCTTAAACTCGACAACAAAATGCAACTATCCCCATTTGTCCCTCAAGCAATTATTAATTTTGGTTGAGAAGGATCTTGAGGAGAGTGGAATTCTTTTTAATTGTTAATAATTAAGCAGCACTCATTCTCATTAGAGTTAAATCAGTTCCCTGGGTGAATTCCAGGTAAGGCAACTATGGCATACTCAAATTAAGTAGAGTATACTATATTTTAAAAAACCCTTTGCTATGCTTTTCAGTTTCAAACCCTCATATCACAAGAAGATACCCCATTCATTACCCTTAAGAATTCAAATGATAGAATAACACTGCATAGATATGAGTCTAACCTTCTCACTGTACACTTTCTAGATATATAAATAAGTCCTTGAAATGGATTTAAGAAGATTCATTGTACTTCTGTAAATTAAAAATTGCTGCTGATATACAACGAACAATCAGTAATTCAGATCATGGATCTGAAAACCTCTGTACTTTAAGAAAGTTCAGACCTGAATAGGAAGTACTTTAAGGAAGTTCAGACTTCCAAATAGATCATATCTATCTCTCAGGTTTCCTGGGATAATCTCTTAATAAAACTTTAGTGGGCAGATTTATTACATTACAAGTAAAATATGTAGAAAAAATATGCAGTTCCATTTCTATTGCAGTTTTTAAAAAAAGAAATGGAATATATATTTATACTGCATTCCTGACAAGGCAAGTTTTAATTCTTGAAATCAGTTCACCATTTTTCTTCAGCTACATGAATACCTGTCTTTTTCTATATTCCACACACTCTTAATACTACTTGTATTATAGAAATAAGAGGATTTTTAGGTACTACAGTGTTAAGTGCCAAAGAGAAAACTAATTTAATTAGATTTTAAATTATTCTAAACCCTGGAAATAAACAACAAATGTCTTTTGATTATTCAAATATTGTCCACCTTGTATAATAAAGAAATTTTCTTTAAGATTAAAAGACAATCTAGAATGTGTAAACACTGAAGAAAGTCAGAGTCCCTTACATTGTAGCTTTGTTTCAATAACTGGAAAAAAACAAAATCTCATTGTGATATAAATGGTTTGCATCTTCTGGACTATTTGCTTTCCATTTCCTGAAACATACATAATAGTCAGTTCTTAAGACTTACCAGGTTAGTTTACAATACTTATCTTAATAAAAAATATTCTTCTCACGTTACTCATCTCACGATCCGATGTTCCTATGCAATTTTTTCTTTATTTTGTTAATTTATGTTTTTATGCAAATTATGTTTTAATCAATATACCTCTCCCTAATTTTTGTTTTATATATTCTAGAAAGTCCTGCTGAAATCCAGGAAATACAAAGAATTTCCTCATCTGAAGTCATGCTGACATTTGTGCTAGAACATATGTGACCCTTTTTTAGTGTGTATACAATTCTAAATAAATGAGTTTTCAAAAGACAATGATATACCTAACACATGGTTTTCTATTTCATCAGCGTTTCTAATTTCCAAGAGGGGTTTCTACTGAGCACAGAAATAAATAATTACAAGACTCTGTGACTCTGAGGCAGCAGAAATGCCTTTTAAAAAAGTCCTCAAAAGATCACTCAGAACCATACATGTAAAGGGATGAACCCATGATCATACAGGCTTTTGTGATAAAGAAGATACTTTATCTTGAATTTGGTATTTGCAATACATGTACTTATAGCATCTCAAAGCTACTCTCGGGAGTAAAGTAGAAATAAGGTGGCCTAGAACACCTCCAGAAAAATCTGGTGATTGTTACAGTCATGGAAAATAGTGATGAGAGTTTAAATAATTCAGGAGCATCACCATGCCACTTTCTAAACTAGAATGGGCTAAATCCTGCAGTCTTTACTCATGTAAAATTCCCATTAATTTCAGTGGAAGTTGAGGACCTAACACTGTTTCTTCCTGAGCATGTGGAAGGTTTTAAATGCACTAAAATCTTATTCATCCTCGTAAGTGATAGGGAGAAGCAGATCACAAAAGTAGCAAAAGGGACTGTATAAATGAGAAATATTACAGAGTGAGGGACTTCTCTTCCTTTCTGAGGCTTTGTCTACACTATGCAGCTTTTAGCAACACAGCTGTGCCACTACAGCTGTGCCGCTAAAAGGCGCACAGTGTAGCAGCCATTGGTTGGCAGGAGAGCTCTCCCGCCAACAAAAGACTTCCATCTCCAACGAGCGGTGGTATCTTTGTCTGCAGGAAAGCACTTCTGCGGACGAAGCACTGTTCACACCTGCCCTTTTCCTCAAAAAAAACTTTTGTCTTTCAGGGTGTGTGTTCTTTTATCACCTCTGAACGACAACAGTTTTGTCGTTCATTTGTCAGTGTGGACAAAGCCTAAGAAACCTTTTATTTGCTCTCTGTTTGGTCCCAACCAACCACATCATGTTTAGTTTAAACTTGCAGTCCCTGGGACCACTTATGCATTTAAAATTAAGCAGGTGTTTACTGCTTTGCTGGATCAGGGCTGTGACGGGTTCGGTCACAGACACCCCCTTGAGTCTGTCACCTGATGTGTTGAAACTATTTTCTCTGCCAGTTTGGGCCTTCAGAACCTTGTCTTGTTGAGCCAGATACGCTAATCTACTGCAACACAGACCCAGGGTCTAACCCACACCCCCAAAGCTGAAGACTTAACTGAAAATGGCTTAGCAAAATGGCAAGCGCTCCTGTCTCTAGTACCCAGACACCCAGCTCCCAATGGGATCCAAACCCCAAATGAATCCTTTTTACTCTGTATAAAGCTTATACAGGGTAAACTAATAAATTGTCCGCTCTCTATTTATTACACTGATAGAGAGATATGCACAGCTGTTTGCACCCCCAGCTATTAATTACTTACTCTGGGTTAATTAATAAGCAAAAGTGATTTTATTAAGTATAAAAAGTAGGATTTAAGTGGTTCCAAGTAATAACAGACAGAACAAAGTAAGTTACCAAGCAAAATAAAACAACACACAAGTCTAAGCCTAATACATTAAGAAACTGATTAGAGATAAAATCAGAGATGTTCCAATAAGCTTCTTTCACAGACTGGACTCCTTCCTAGTCCGGGCCAAATCCTTTCCCCGGTACAGTCCTTGTTAGCTCCAGCTCAGGTGGTAACTAGAGGATTTCTCATAACTGGAACCTCCTTTGTTCTATTTCTCCCCCTTATATAGCTTTGGCACAAGGCGGGAATCTTTTGTCTCTCTGGGTCCCCACCCCTCCTTCTAAATGGAAAAGCACCAGGTTTAAGATGGATTCCAGTACCAGGTGACATGGTCACATGTCCTGTGAGACCCCAAGCCTTCATTCTTCCTGGTCTGACTCACAGGAAGGCTTGCAAGTAAACAGAGCCATTTACAACCAATTGTCCTAGTAGATGGGAGCCATCAAGATTCCAAACCACTATTAATAGCCCACACTTTGCATAATTACAATAGAACCTCAGAGTTATATTTCATATTTCTAGTTTCAGATACAAGAATAATACATTTATACAAATAGGATGACCAGACTCAGTAGATTTGTAATCTTTGTAATGATACCTTACAAGAGACCTTTTGCATGAAGCATATTCCAGTTACATTACATTCCCACTCATTAGCATATTTTCATAAAATCATGTGGAGTGCAACATCACAAGGGCCTTTCTCTCTTTGCTGCTTTAGTTTGAAATAAACATATTCTTGACTGAAAAATACATGATTTTGCCTTTGGAAAGCACAAGATTTACACAGAAGTGCTATAGAGTGGGTCTTTAATGTACACACTAAGGAAACAAGTCCACGGTATTTAAAGTCTCATCAGAAAGACAAATACATAAAGTTCATTGTACTAAATTTATTTTCCTTACCAGGATGAAGGGCTGTATTAGCCCCTCTAAGTTTTGATGTGATGGTTTCAGGGAATTTAGATGTTTTTCAAAGGCCATGTCTACACTACCACTTATGCTGGCAAACTTATGTTACTCAAGGGTGTGAAAAAAACCACTTATGTTAGTTCTGCATTGCCTTTTTTAACTGAGGACTAGTAGCAACATTCATTATAATCTGATATACAGAAAAACATAAGAGAAAAGCCTCTAAATGGTTTTCCTAGTTTGCTTTAGATTAGGGATTATTTGCAAGCTTCTTTTATTTTTTTCCTTAATCAAGCTCAATAACATTTCCTCTCTACTATTGTTAGCTTTTTCATTGTTCATTTAAAATAACAGCCTTTATAAGAGGATTGCTATTTTTTCCCTTACAGGAAGATCAATGGAGAAGAAGACAATTAATGTCCATTCATACAACACAATTAATGCATTTGTTGCCTTTCCCAACTGTAATAGACATTTAAAGCCTCATAAATCCTGTTTTAAAATTATTTAAGAGAGTCATAGAATTAGGACTATGACTTGTCAGATTGTCCCAGGATAGGAGTTGTCAAGGTTCCTTCCCCACTCTGAACTCCAGGGTACAGATGTAGGGACCTGCATGAAAGACCCCCTACTCTTATTCTTATGATCTTAGGTTAAAAACTTCCCCAAGGTACAAACTTTGCCTTGTCCTTGAACAGTATGCTGCCATCACCAAGCGTTTTAAACAAAGAACAGGGAAAGAGACCACTTGGAGACGTCTTCAGAAAAAGTACTAATTTCAAAGCAAATGGCCATTGTGTATGACGACCCCAAGTCGGAGAGAGTCAAAATGCATTCCTCACTCACCTCATCAAAGGAAAAGCCCATGTAGGTAACACATGTAGGCAACACTGTAGGCTTGTGTTCTATCAGAAGCACTAAATATGGATTCAAGGAAAAATCCGTCATCTCTGGACTGTTTGGACTCTTACAGGGAAGTGTACTAGATGCAAAGCAGAGATCCCCGGAGACAATCTGGGGACCCTGAGAGACTTTTGGGAAACTGATGGTTTATTACATCACTGTCACCATTTGGGATTACAAACTGTGACTCACCTGTTAATAATTCTTATTTCCTTTTCTTAGCTAATAAACCTGTAGTTAATTTATTATAGAATTGGCTGCCAGGCTTGTCTTTGGAGTAAGATCTGGAGTACTAATTGTTCTGGGATAAGTGACCAGTCCCTTGCAACTGGGTCCAACCTAATATGGTGTGACTTTTTGTTTCAGTGACAATTACCACAAAATTCAGTTTGTCTGGGTAGCAAGATAGGCTAGAGAGTCTAAGTCTTAAATGTCTTTGACTTCATGGTAAGACTGGTATAGTGATCCAGGAGTTCACATTTGTTGTTGGCTTGGTGAAATCTAATTATAGAACACACCACCAGTTTGGGGTATCTGCCCTTTTTTTTTGACAGTCTGCCCTGAGATAGAGACTCATAGTTGTGAGCCACTCCAGACAGTGTGACACTCACCAGTATTGGTGTGATGTTTACCACATGAGAAGGAGCTATTTTTTGTAACAAGAAAGCTCTTTGATGACAGTAAGATGAACCCTGTAGGGAGTCAAGATGTTTAGCCTTCATTGTGACCATTGGGATATTAAAGTTTCCTTCTTTCCATTGTTTTAAAATTTGATCCACAGTTCTCTCATACACAAAGTTCTGGGCAGATTACCTATTTCTCTGTTTCACACCCTGTCCCACAGCTGGCGTAGCATAAGAGTCTTGAGTAAGGTAAAGGATAAAGTTACACCCTGAATGTTGGGTCCTTCAGTCAGAGGGCCCCCTAAATAAGTTTGAATCTTCCCAGACAGTGTTCTTTTATCCAGCATCTTTCAATAATCATGTTCTTAATCACATCAAACAATAGAGTAACCATTCTGATGTAGTTCTGTTAAGGAACGATGAGAGAACAAAAGATGTTGAGGTTTACATAGGACCCAGCAAAAGCAAGCGTTATTGATTGGAGAAGTTCAAGGACACTTTCCCATCACTTGATTTGACAGAGAAAGATTCTAGATTAGGCTTGTCTCTGCCTCAGACAACAGCATGTTTTGTGGCTTGAAGTACAACTGATAATCAATAGCACTTTACATATAATTCTGAGCAGCATGTATCTTCTTGCCCTGCCAGTTGCTCCACCACACGGTCAATGCGTGAAAAGCAAAGATTGGGATGGCAGTCCACTGCTTGTGCTGCCTGAATATTTGGATGGATAATTCATAGATCTGTTTCTTCCCATAGAAAAATATCTTCAAAAGATGAGCTTGAGGGCTTAAATTCATAACTTTGCTAGACCCTAAAAATCTTGGTCTTGATAAGGACACTGGGTTTATGGCTTATTACAAAAATCAGTAACTTACTAACCCCCCTTTTTAGTCCTGTGACTGCAAAGGTATCAACAGGCCACTTCACTTTGAATGATCTTCTACAAGATGTGTTAAATATTTATGGTAAAACAATCTGTTCCACCTTGTGACACTCGGAGTCCCTTTCCCAGACCTGAAGAAGAGCCCTGTGTAGCTTGAAAGCTTGTCTCTCTTGTCAGCAGAAGCTGGTCCAATAAAAGGTATTCCTTCATCCCTCTTGTCTTTCTAATATCCTGGGACAAAGAGAGAAACATCTCTTCCCACAGTGATTCATTGCATGTTTTCACTCTTGTCTCATACACCTTTCTTGAATTATTAGGATGGAAGTATAGACCCTATGCTGGTGTTCTGGTCATACACAAACACTATCTTTGAGCTCACTGTCTTGCCAAGTGACCCATTTCTGTGTAACCTCAATGGAGAATTTTCCCCTCTTGTTTATTGATGTTACTCTGTGAGAAAGGCAGCAAAATTCTCTTTGGCTTAGAGATTTAAGTTTGTATAGCAGGCATCTCTCTCCAGCGTATCACAAAGAAACAGATTATTTTTGCTGACTGGACATTATGCCTCTTCATGGTGATCCTAGTGTTATTGCTGCTGCTATTATTGATAATAATGAGTCTGCTTATGCTTGTCAACCTCAATTGCTTTCCTCAGCTGATGATGACAAGAACACTAAATGTGATTTTAAGTTTTTAAGACCATTATTTTTGCTTCACACAGCATGAAATAAAGTACTGTTTCTTACCCTGCCTCCCCAACTCCCTCTCCTATAGCACAGCTCTCCATGCAACTAAGGTCATGTCTACACTTAAAGCGCTGCAGTGACACAGCTGTACAGCTACAGCTGCACCACTGCAGCGTGTATGGTGAAGATCTTTATGCCGATGGGAGAGAGCTCTCCCGTCAGCATAAAAAACAAAGCAAAACACCACTCCCCCAAGTAACATAAGCTATGTTGGCGGGAGAAGCTGTCCCGCCAACATAGTGCAGTGCATACTAGCAGGGCCAGAAGGTCTTCTTGACAACAAAGGCACACTGTTGACTCATATCCAGCTTCTCATCCACTGTAACCTCCAGGTCCTTTTCTGCAGAACTGCTGCTTAGCCAGTCGGTTCCCAGCCTGTAGCAGTACACAGGATTCTTACATCCTAAATGCAGGACTCTGCACTTGTCCTAGTTGAGCCTCATCAGATTTCTTTTGGCCCAATATGTCAGGTCACTCTGGATCCTATCCCTAACCTCCAGCATATCTACCTCTTCCCCCGGCTTAGTGTCCGCAAACTTGCTGAGGGTACAATCCATCCCATCATCCAGATCATTAATGAAGATGTTGAACAAAACTGACCACAGGACTTAAGTTCCCTGTAAGCTGCGTGGCCATGCAGCAGCCTATTTAGCTCCGTGCAGGTGCTCAGGGAATCCGCCCAAGGACCTGCTGTGGCCAGAGACCAGCTGGGGGAGGGGCACCCATCCCTCAGCCCCAACCTAGCCAGGCCTGGGCGCCTGGCCCTGCCAGGGTGGCCCGGCCCAGTCCCAGCTGTGGCCTGGACCTGGACTCAGGCGTGGCTCAGGGTTGGACAGACCCAGCAGTGGCCCAGCCCGGCCCAGACCCAAGCACGGACAGAGTGGCCGGGCCCTGCCCAGCCCCAGGGGCGGCCGGGGTGGCACCAACCCAGGTGCGGCCAGAGTGACCTGGCCCGGCATGGACCCATACTGAAGCAGTATGGCTCAGCCCAGCTCTAGCTGCGGCCCAACCCTGGAGCTGCTGCAGAGGGGAGAGGCACCTCTCCCTCACAGCCCAGGTGTTGCTGTGGGAAGAGAGAGCTGGGGGGAGCCCTCTCTCCTTGCCGTAGCCCCGGAGCCCCCTCCTACACCCCAAACACCCTCATCCCCAGCCCTACCCCAGAGCCTGCCCTCCCAGCCGGAGCCCTCACACTCCTGCATCCCAACCCTCACGTATCACCTCCATATTAGTGCACATAACAAAATTAATTCCACACATAGGTGGGAAAAATTAGCGGGAACACTGCCCAGGACTGACCCCTAGGGCACGCCACTTGATACCAGCTGCCAACCAGACATCGAGCTGTTTATCACTACCTGCGTACTGTGATACACTGTTGAGCCCGATGATCTAGCCAGCTTTCTATCGACCTTATAGTCCATTCATCCAATCCATACTTCTTTAACTTGCAGGCAAGAAGCCGGCGGGTGGGGCAATGGGTGGAGAGGAGCCCTCGGCCGGCTGGTGTGCAGGCCAAGAAGAGCAAGTGGTGGTGGGGCGGGGGGAGGGGCGGGGGCTGGAGGGGTCTCAGGGCACAGTACAAGCAGAGCAGGCCCAGGCCCCTTCTG
The DNA here is from genome assembly GCF_965140285.1 of Lepidochelys kempii. Classification (NCBI taxonomy): domain Eukaryota; kingdom Metazoa; phylum Chordata; order Testudines; family Cheloniidae; genus Lepidochelys; species Lepidochelys kempii. The sequence goes on from NC_136388.1 coordinate 32,885,416, forward strand.
AGCATGGGCCCAGCTCCATGGAACCACTGGTGCCATTGTAAACCCGGCACTGCACACTAGCGCTTATGTTGGTGTAACTTATGTCACTCAGGGGGGTGGAATACTCACACCCTTGGGTGACACAAGTTTTGCCAACGACGTAGGCAGTAGTGTAGACAGCCTAATTCAGCATTTCCTGCAGTGAGCATTAGACAGCCCTGAGTAATCTCTAGTCTTCTGCCAGCTTCCAGTTAGGAAAGGGGAACAGGAGGAGAGAGATAGCATCGGCTGTTCGCTATCTTCAACCCTCATTGACCAGCACAGTCCCTCCCCATTTCTAGGAGCCAGCACAGTACTTCTTATTGTGGGCTATAGACAGCCCCCGAGAAGTTCCAGTCCTCAGTCAGCTCCACACCAGGAAAGTGCACGATCAGGAGTTCCTTAGTGATTGCACCATCTGATATTGTTTGTGCTACTTTCTCATTTGTTCTGCTTTGCTCGCTCTCTCTCTCTCCCCCCTTGGAATCAAGAAATGTCTCCATTACCATTAATGACTAACACTCATGCCAATTTCTTTTAATGGTCTGAGCTCACCATGACAGCTACATTTGTTCGCCTGCTTTTTGTCTCCATCATTTCCATCCTCTTCTCTCCTCTCCCCTTCCACTCCTTCTATCGTCCTATTCTTTAAAAATACCCACCCTTCACTTCTTTTGCCCCAACTGCATCAGTTTTGCACTGGTGTAGTCCAGTGATTTCACTGAGTTACTCCTAATTAGCATAATTGTGAAATCAGAATCAGGCCCAACGTCTTCAAAAGTAATCTTTGCAGTGATGGCCTCTGCACTGCCCCCGACTGAGGAATCCAGCATACTGGAACAATTTACCCCATATAGTTAAGTAAATGTTATGTCTTCATAGTATAACATAAAATAAAGAATTAAGACTATTACTGTAGTTAAAGCAGTTTAATTCTGGTTTAAAGGGCTTTTCAGTTGTCTTTAAAATATCTAGGCTTACCAGGAGCATAGTTTATGCTCTCATGTGAGCATGTCTGCTGGTGGGAAAGCAGGCAGGAAGGAAGGCATAAAGTAAATCTACCGTTACATATGGTGAATCTTTCACCTTAGTGACTCAGTCAGGTGACATGTCTAGCATATCTTATGTCAAGTTTGCATGCAGTCTTGCAAAGCAAATACAGTATAACTGAACAGCTCCTTTCAACAGCTGTTTTTTAAAACTGTTACACTACTATTGTTAGCTGGGCTACAAGTTATGACAAGTGAAAAAGCCAGAATCATCTCTTTGGCATTCATTGTAACAACATTCCATCATAAGGAATTCTCATGCTACAGGATGTGAATGTAATAAAATATGTGACTCAGCATTGTGACATCTTTTCACTCTCTAAAGTGAAACTGCTGTAGTAGTGACTTGATCAGGCCATATAGGCCAAAATATAGGTTTGATAAGGAAAAATGTCTGTTAAAATTAACAGGAATAGAATTGTTTTTAAAATAATAATGAAAACCTTCATTTATCTAAACTGTTTCGACCAAAGACTGTAGGACCATGCTGTTGTATGTGAAACACAGTAACAGAGACTGGTAGCTGCAAAGTTTTGAGAGAACACAGGGCAACAGCTTCCTAAATGTGGCAAAATAAATGATGGACTAGATTATCCTCACTGTCATGCAATAGGGAAGAGATGAAATAATCACTGCCTAGTTTAAGGAAGGTAGAGGGAACAAACCCCCACCCGCAATTTCCATAGTGCACAGGAACCCAAAATTTTTGGGCTGATGACTTATTCACCAAATGGAAGACCTGATTTTGCACAGCCATACATTTTGTACAGGTGTACAAATTACACAAAATGTAAAATGCTACTGAGAAAATGCTAATATTTTCACACTCATTTTGCACAGCTTTAAATAATTAAACACAGCGCAAGGCAGTTGAAAAACAAGCCAAATTTTCCTGAGCACCTTTCAACTTCTCATTTTATTTTTTTTAAATGAGAGATGATTAGATCTAGATTTTTAAAGTTCTTTTCAATAATGTAAAACAATTAATAACCAAAGTCATGTTTAAAAGAAGTTACATTCACCTAATGTCTTTTTAATTTTTAACATGCCTATGAAGTGAGCACCTTAAAACCATCAGAGTGCAGCATTTCAAATGATGCCTATCAATTGAAGTGATCCTAGGTGGTCTTTAGCCATAATATTTCAGTTATGGGCCAGTTAACTTTTCTAGTACAAAAATGGGGCAGAAATTTCCCCATATCTAAAATTTCCAAATTTGGTGAAGCAGCACTAGTTTTGTCTTAAAAATGTGGGATACAAGTTGCCCATCTACCAATGATGCTTTTTTCAACATGGGGGGGAGGGGAGTGATTTTTGTACCTTTTTTAGAAAAAAAAAGTCTTTAGATATCTTAAACCTTAAATTTACTATGTATACATTAACAAACGACTACTGTGCACAATCACAAATTAGTTTTTACAACCGTTTATTGTATCAGTGGACTCCAGCCATTGAAACATTTTGCTATTAAATTGTTATGATAGCAGATAAAGATACAATAGACTTTCCTAGCTTCCGAGGATCAGTGGTAATCTTTAAAATGAATGACAAGAGTTCAGTTATTCACCTCACTTTTACCTCTGGATATGAAAAATCAGATCTATTTGGATATTTAAACAGTAAAAGTACATTATTTTGAAGATCACTATTAAAAATTTTGTATTCTTAAAATAGTAGTGTTCAGATGAGAAATAATTTATTATAGCTGTACTGCACAACACCCTCCTTCAGCCATAATTAGACATCCAAGGGAAATCTCATCCCACTCCCATTTTACTTACTGTTTCTTGCTCCTGCGCTGAAATTTGTTTGTGAAGGTGAGGGAAGATGATCCTGAGAAGAGTTAGATTCACTAGGAAACTTTTGATTTTGTACAAAACTGACTATTCTGACAAAAATATGTTCTTGATATGGAGTAAGGAAATTCCATAGGTATATAGAATAGCAAGTTGAACTGCTTCCCTGAAGCCAGATTCTGATTGGTCAGTTGGGCCTTTGTACTAATGCAACATTCCTTATGGTGCACAGCTGAGACTTCATCACCACAATTAAATAATCTCTATAAATATTGACTTCATTATAGGCATCAAGTATAAAAGCAGCCTCTCCCTTTCCTTGCCCCACAATTGTAGCTGCCTTTCTTAAATGTAAATTTAGATGATAATCTTACTTAAAAGGTTGGTTTGGGAGCTCTCACCAGCTCCCAACTCAGCTTGGTGCAGTTAAAGCTGCCCTGCCACTGTCTAGCACCTCTGAGAGTAGCAGTCAGGCTGCGAAAGGGAGCATTATTTCTCTTCTCAGGAAACACATGGAAGAATCCTGGAAGAGAAATCACTGTGGCATGCCCAAGACAGTTAGTAGCCCTTCACAGGTAGTGTTTATTGCATTTGGGCTCTTAATTCAGTCTTTTAAATGAGATTAACACTTTAATATACAAAAAGAAAAGGAGGACTTGTGGCACCTTAGAGACTAACAAATTTATTTGAGCATAAGCTTTCGTGAGCTACAGCTCACTTCATTGGATGCATCCGATGAAGTGAGCTGTAGCTCACAAAAGCTTATGCTCAAATAAATTAGTTAGACTCTAAGGTGCCACAAGTACTAATTTAATATAGTTTATAGTTGCCTGCAAAAGAGGCAGGGAAGAGAGGTCACTGAGCTGTCAGGGACAAAAGGGGAAGGAGAGGTAGTTTCAAATTATACACTTTTCCTTTGCCCCACTAGCTTATATATCACTTGGACAGCCCGTCATTCTTCTCTGAGTACTTCAAATCCTACTTTCTATTACAAAAACTGAATTGGGGAACTGGTCAATGTGATTTCTAAATTATGCCCTGATTGGGCAGATTAGGCTGGTGATTAACTTTATCTATGTGAGTAGTGTCATTGGCTTCAACATGTACTGGTTATCACATGCATAAGTCTTTGCAATATTGGGGCCTTGCTTTTTATAATACAAAGCAAGATGTTAAAAATGGCCTTTAAGCCACCACCAAACTGTTGTTGAAAGTACATCAAGGTTAATGGCAAGGGCAGGAGAAGGGACCCAAATATTTCACTAAATCATTTAAATAATACATTTTACAAAGTGGATATTAAAAATAATAAAGAAAATGCATTTTCAAGCTTTTTTTCTGTTTCTTTTCTTTCTCTTCTCTTCATCATGGAAACACCTGCTGTCCAAATCCCTGCACTAACAGATTTTAGAAATTGAATTGTAAAACTACTCTTCTGTGCTCTCAGCAAAATGCCATGCCAGGATGTGCATCAGTAGATTATTGATGCATTCCTTTGAGTGGCTTACAAAGCCCATTTAAGGCATTCACTGATGGCCTACTAATGCACAGCCTTTAGGGATTTACTGGCATAATAGATCTTTTTAGAACCACAATCATATAATATTGTGGGCCTGTGATGAGAGAAACTTTGTCCTAAACTCTACCATTTAGGTATTGAAGGGCTGTGTTTTGCAAAGTAATCTTAGGTGAAATGTGCTTTTACCTTAGGGGTTAAATTATGGTTCTATGCATACATCAGTTCCCTCCTAATGGGAACATGTTTATACTACAAAAGTAGCATTATGTGAGCCCATATTCTGGCTGCTTTCCACCCCGATTCTCAGTCCTTGCTGTGTTTTACCCTGCCAGGAGCAGGATTAATCTACACCAGGAGTAATCTGCCTGGAATGGGGTTATGAAGCTGAGTCAGACTGTGCATGTGCCAGAGCACTTACAACCTACTCTGCAATGCCTCTCAGTGGCTCTAGCTACAGAGGACCTCTGAAATGCAATTTCTGTGGATCTGTCCACAAGTTTCTGCCATTCATTTCCCCTCCTAACTACATAGGGTTTTGGTGTGCACATACAATAATGCTTTGCAATTCTTTAGCAACTTCCATTTGAGGATCTCAAAGTGCTTTACAAAGATTATGATTTTAGCCTCACAACCCTCCTGTAAAGTAGGGTATTTTACAGAGGTGGAAACTGAGGCAGAGAGAAATGAAAACACTGGAAGTCAGGGACAGAGCCAGGAATCCCTTCTCTCCTCATCCTGTTTTAGAACCACAAGTTCATCCTTCATCTCCAAGTCTATCCATTTTTCAATACCTTTTTAAGACCATCCTTGCTGCCATATGAACAGCCCAAGCCCAAATTTGGCCGATAGCAAAGTTACAATAATTTGATAGGATGGCCAGCGTACTCCTTTACCCCTACAGTGAGGTGGTGGTTGTTTATTGTTTTGTTTTGATTCTCTTTAAGAGATTCCCTAATAGCATTCATGAACAGAATTATCCAACAGATATTGTATAACATCTTTCATATTAACTTGCAGAATAAGAAAGAAGAGAATTGGAGAAGTATTTTTAAAAGAAGAAAAAGAAACCACTCCTTTTATATTTAATCATCTCTGTACAAAAGTTAGGAACCATATTAGCAAATTTATTTGTTTACCTGTGATGTTAGATAATATTTTTTTAATATCTGAAACTTACGGTTTGATAGCTACATTATTTGGCATGAGCAAAGCTATTCTGTTAATAGTTTATTAATGTTATTGAAACCCAAATAGTGTACATTATAGGTGGTTATAGATACAGAGTATCTTTACCAATTCCTTTGTGTATCAGATGTAGAGGTCTAATCCTGTAGTTTCTACAGAGGCAAACCTTTGAGTTCAGTAGAAGATTTGCCTGTGTAAGGAATGCAGGAGTGGGTGTTAATGGCCCAATGCTGTAAGGAGCTGAATACCATCAGTTTCCATTGAAATCGGCAGAAGTTGGGCGGACTAAAGGGCCTAATTCTGCTAGTAGTTAGTACATAGTATAGTACTTACTAACGTATGAATAGTCATTAAATCTGTTATAGAGTTTTTGCAGAATTGAGTCTCGAATTAATTTAGGGTGTTCAAAACTAGAAATAAACAGAAATATATAAAGTTTTGTTCAAGAACTGGTTAAACTGTACATTTAGACTATATCAACTTACATACATCATTTTTCCATATCACTTATAAAAATAGTGCAATGTATTTTATTTTTGTGGCTGATTGAATTAACATTGGTATTATATTTAGAAACTTCTCTTTTTAAAGGCCAGTTACAAACTGGTGTGATTTATTTGTAGTTTAATTTAAACTACAGTTTAAACCAAATATAGACATGTATATCAGGAAACCTGCTAGAAAGTTGAACTTGGTAACAAAAAAATTGAATGTACAGTACATTCACAATCAAACATCAATTTCTTCATATAAGCTGTAATATAACTACTCAAAAGCATAAGCTTACACAATATTAAGTCAATTTCTTTTCTCAAATTCACTAGTTCACTCTCAGACTGATTAAGTTAAGATAGAGGAGAATTTGACCTATTCTTTCCGTCCTTATTCCTGCTGAACTTTTTACATTAATGAGAACTTGGACATATTACTACTGAATCATTCAGTGACTAAGGTGAACTGAGAAATCTAGATAGCCAAAAGACTCTTAAATTTGCTGTGATGCATGAAGTCCAAATTCATTATCTAATTACTGAGAGTATTACTTCATCATTTAAAAGCCTTTATTGAAAACTTTAGAACAACCAGAAACATTTGAATTAAGAAAAGGGGGGGGGAGAGAGATCAAGAAAGAAAATGAGTGTATTATAATGGCAGGCTCATTCATTTTCAGAACAAGTGCCTCCTCACCCTGTTATTGCTTTCATAGTTCACATACACAGAGTGATGGAGTGCTATCCTTCTATGTTTCCTGATGTAAGCAGAGTCAGGATGAACTCTACCCTGACATCTGGTGGCGAGTAGAGGTGGGTTGTGTAAAAGAATTTCAGGGGCTGATCTCATTTGCATAGGCACACCCACCCTGCCTAGATGGTCACTTTGGCTGCTGTAGGAGCCCTAGTTTCTCTGTTATTGGGGCAGGAATAAACTGTTATTATCCTGATTATGTGAATCGAGGACAGTGGAACTGTACTTGGCCTTTTGTTATGATGGAGGGACTCACCATCAAGTAAGCAGCACTCGCTAGGCAAGGGTCATGGGTTTCAAAACCTAGTGAGGGGAGAAAAGCTGGGGGTAGGTATTAATGTCTGGTAGTATAGGTCCCCCCCCCCGGTGAGGGTCCAACATGTCAATTGCACTATCTTCTCTCTCTACTGTGGAATATCAGAGCTAGTTTTGATTCTAACAGGAGTTTAGTTACAGGCTGCTAAGCTGAAATCATTTTGGGCCAATGGTGTACCAGCACTGAGGCTCCCTTACTACAAGCTGAAATCACTAAAGAGCTAAAATTACTAAGAGCTGAAATCACTGAGCGTTGTGTTAAGTGGGGGGGGAGGGAGGGCTGAAGCTATATTGCGGAGCAGTCTGCAAGATGGCTGGAGCAGCTCATGGGATGGTTGGTGGAGCGGAGTGGCTGCCAGAACAGAGCGACTCGTGGGATGGCTGGTGGAGCAGAGCAGGGCTGAGCCCCATGGAGAGGTTGGGCAATTGGCTTTGGACCACATAAGGTGCCCCTTAACCCCCCCATTTCCACCCAGGTTGAGAGGTAAAACTCTGCAGATAAACTTTTGAACGCTGGGGCTGCACTGACCAGGGACAGAGACTTTGGGGTTGTTGGACTTTTGGGACTTTGGGGGACTTTTGGGTTGCTGGACTCAAGAACCAAAGGCCCAATTTGCTTGGGGTGGGTTTTTGCTCATGGGTTGTGTTATGAATCCTGGTGGTGGTGTTTCCTCAACATAATGCCACATTGTTTCTCTCTGTTATTAAAAGGCTTTTGCTACACTCAGACTCTGTGCTTGCGAGAGGAGAAGTATCGCCTCTTAGAGGCGCCCAGTGGGGGTGGTATATAATTGTCCCAGGTCGCTGGGTGGGGGCTTGAGCCGGTTTTGCATTGTGTTATTGGAATGGAACCCCTAGATACTGAACCCGGCCCTTGTTGCTGCCAACTCTGATGGGCAGAGGGGTTACACTAAAATAAACTTGATTCTTCATCTTGATAACTTCCAACACAATAAACAGATTATCTCTGTTGCTAGAACAAAGTAGTAGAATATCCACTCAGCTTATGCTCCTACTTGTCCTGTTGATGTCATATTTTAGGTTGATCGGTTCTTGTTAAACAGCTTAGCTGAGTTTTTGAAACACTGTTAGAATCTGGAAAGTTCTGTGGTGCATTTTCACCCTTTTTGTTAATGATGTGATATTTATAACAACAAACAAACTCCTGACTTGGCTTCACCTCTGTTTGCACATCCCCCAGTAGCTACTCTGTTAGGATCATTCAGTTCTTCGAACAGTCCGGTTTCGATAATTTCTTCCTGCCACGGTATAGGGACAGCACCTGTCGCAAATTTCTTGAAGAATTGCTTATCTTTGTCATCAAACTCAATCCCCCTGATTTCAGAGAAGTCAGCAATGTCTGCAACATCTTTGGCATAGACAACTGATGGATCTGGCACAAAAGGGGGGTCTATGAGGCCTGCCTCCAGCCTATGGAAGTTAATTGTTTTGAAGAAAGCATGTTTTCTTGGATCATCGTCACTGCTCCTGCAATAAAGCAAGAGATTGTCAGTCAAAATTGTGATGTGCTAGCTAGCTCATGAAGGTGAACTATATATATACACAACTGAGAGAGCCCCAAAGCTGAATTATAGCTCCACATGTGGACACTCCTAGATTTTGGGAAAGTTTAATTGCACAACTTGGGTCTATTTTAATTTTAAATGGGTTTCATTAAACCATCCCTTTGTATAGTCTTTCAAAAGCCAAGGGTTGTTAGGTGCATAATGGGATCAAGATATTTTGTACTTTTCAGCTAGGAAAGTCAGGTTTTCAGTGGAACTGAAGCTAAGGAGGGGGAAATATTAGGACTATTGTTAACAACAAAAGCCCAGATAATTTGCTTTAGTTTAGGTAGAATAAGAATTCCAGGAAACTGTAGTAGGTGGTTCAATGGGTAATGCACTCAGCTGTCAACTCTGGAAACAGTGGTTTCAGAGTGAAACTGGTGACAAGTAAAACTGATGTTTGTGGTCTCATCTGAAATGTGTATTGGTCCACAGTGCGCGCAAACAGAAAAATCACACAAAGCCCAATACAAAAGCCATTATTCTCATGAGTATTTCTAATTCACATAAGTAGCCCCACTTAGCTCAATGGGTCTACTCAAATTGCAGGATCAGATCCAGAGATTGGTATGCTAGCAAAGGAATGCAAGCACATTTCCTAGCACCTTCGCACCCAATGACCCTCTATAGCTAAAACTATCCTAGGCCCTTACTACTATGAATATAAACATTAATAAAACTCACCCAAGAATTAAAAATAAAATGAATCAAACGTTTTTTAGACTTTTTCAAAATAAGTGTATCTTGGAAAGAATAACTGCAGTCCATGCAATGGGCTGAATTAAGGTTCTCTTTTCTTGAAGGAGAATCAGGAACACATGAACTATTGCAATGTGGGCCCACATTCAGATCCCAAGATGACCCCCCAGGACAGGAATAATCTGAGTCTTAGGGGTACAATCAAAATATACTATGATCCTTGATGTAGGCCCTGTCCTAGAATGTGCCACTTTTGAAACTTTAGCTGTCAAGAATGTGCAAAGATAACCTTTGAGGCCAGGTCTGTATTACGAAATTAGGTTGGTATAACTATGTCGCTCAGGGGTGTGAAAAATCCACACCCATTAGTGACAGTTAAATTGACCTAACCTCTGCTGTTGACAGTGATACGTTTTCCCATTGACATAGCTATAGCTTCTAGGGGAGGTGGATTAACTATAGTCACCTCAGAAGCCCTCCAGTTGGCATAGGTAGCATCTTCATTGAAGTGCTACAGCAGTGCAGGGTTTAATGTGTAGACCTGCCCTGAATTTTGAAGAAGCTATGAACAGGGAGAAAAACTGAGTAGTTCTTTTCCTGTATATATGGATGAAACAGCTTGGACTGGGCCCTACATGAGTTAAAGGAGTATGAAGAACCAAGCTATTGTGACAATACCAGGAAAACAGATTTGTCTCTATTCCTTGGCCTCAGTAAATAGCAGTGTTGTTAATGGGTTGAAGTTTTCTGATCACACTTTTTTACAAAGTCATATACTAAATAAAGACCACGCTTTCACACATTCACAGTGCACTATGGGATAATACTGAAGAACAGGATGTTCTATGGATATGATTCCCTACAACAAGGTTAAAAGAAAGAGATAATGCAAATTTCTGTTAAAGCCAATCATCTTCATTAATGTGTAAAAGCACCATTACTTAGTGACCAGATGCAGATGTGACCACAGAAAGTTCTGCTCTGCCATGCACAATAACAGACCCTTCAGCTTGAACAGCATCCTTAATTCCCTTTGCACTGCTTCCCATTCCCTAACTGCCCACTCCTGCTCAGAAAACTGCACTTTAGCTTCACTTCCTGGCAGCCTAATTCATGTAAGCATGTCTCCAGAGGCCACAGTCTTGTAAAAAAATGTGATCAAGGGAGCATAGCCATAGCCTGAGAAGCATCAGAGGCAGCCAGATGGGCCTCAAAGGTACACAGAGATGGTGTTACCCATCAAGAAGTGGCAAGGGAGATGTATACTACAGTGATGAGCACAGTAGGAAAACACAGATTAGATCCACAGAGCTTATGTTATTTTTACATATGGTCTTGCAAAACCTAGCTAGCTCAGTTAGTGACACATAAACACCGGTACAGCTGTGGAGCCTGAAGTCAATTGCTGACTGTCTTTATTAGCCTGAAGTGCATTAGAGCTGCAGATCAGATAATGAGAACTCACAGATTTGTGACTCTAGCAGCTCTGTCAGTCACCCTATAGAGTTACTGGGTGATTTCATACTCAGCATATTCATGCAGACTTTATTTTATTTTGCTTTTCTATAATATGCTATTAAAAGCAACAGAACTTGGTGTAGGCTCCACAATGGATTACTGCAGTGTTTCCCCCTCTTGATGTAATATATTTTCTTTTGATACCATCAGGAATAAATTTTTATTTTTTTAAAAATATGAAGCTACAGGAATGCCATCTAAAAGCACCTACTAATACGGTGCTTCTTCTACCTAGCCAGGACCCCTTCCCATGTGAATCTGATGTTTACAAAACGGTGACAGAAAAAGTGAATGAGCCTGTCTAACTTCTCTCAAGTTAACATTCCTCAATGAACTATTTCACTGTTCCATGGGACAGCATGGGAGAGGGGTGAGCAAGTTCCAAACAAGAGGGAGTGGAATCAGAGAGTGGAGAGAAAGGTGCTAATCTCTCCAAAATAAGCCAAAAACTCTGAGTCTTGGGTACAAAATTTAGAACATTTTCAAAAGGTCAGGTATGCAAATTAAAGCTGCCCTTGAACAGCTTTAACTTATGCAACAGGCACTTATGTAGATAACCCAAGGTCTGATTGACCTTAGCAGAATTACAAAGCTAATCTTTACATAAGGATGAGCTGTTCTTGAACAATATCTCCAGTGTAATAGGCAGAGACAGGGATTTTTTTTTAACATCATGTACAGAAAGGCTGGACTTCCCCTTGCCCATTTCTCATTAAACTGTGTGTTGAAGGGAGGGTAAGAAAAAATGGGACATTATCTTGTCATAAAACACAGGGTAAATTGCTCCATCTGTAGTTCTACTTGTTGGGCTGGTAGAAATTTTGGTGGGGAGAAGTGGGATCCTTTTCCCAGTCCCCCAAAAATGTGAAGTGGCACCAAACAGCAAAGAAAGTAGAGGCAGCATATTTTGAAAAATCAAAGCGGCAGAATGAAAAACCTCAGCACAAATAATTGTCTTGAGGTGCTTCTCCCACGCACCACTAAGGGCTAATGTAACATTAAGTAGGCAGAGAGATGGTTTTGTGGGGAAAGCACATGACTAGGATTGTGGTTCCATTAGAAGAGCAGTCTATTCCTAGCTCTTCCACAGACTTGCTGTATGACCTTGAACAACTCACTCAGACTCTCAAAGCCTCAGTTTCCCCAACTTTTAAGTGAGGGTGATAAAGCTTACTTCACACGGGTATTGTGAGTCTAAATGTATGTAAAGCACACTGAATTTCAGATGGAATGCTCTAAGTGAAGAGTATTACTATTATTGTGATAAACTAGGCAATTTCTGTCAGCTGTGTTGTAAGATAATTTGTTGCTAAATAGTATCTACAGTTTTCATTCAGTGTTAGAATTGTCAGCTTCCTTATAACGACAAAAAACGGGGAATCACAGCCTCTGTTCACATTTGAAATCCACACAGAAATACAGTATGTGGCTGATCAACCCATGACCATATCATATTGGTATGCAAGGATGTGTATTTTGGACATTCTTCTGTCAAAAAGCTGTGTAGCTATTATACTTGCCCTGCTGGAGAGAAGATTCATGTGATAAAATGATACACACTTCCCTGCTAAATCCTTGAAAAAATCAAATACAAGTCTTCACTTGTACATTAGATATAAAACACTGTTATATGATCTTCTATGCCATTCTTCAATGTGTTTTCAAATATCTTTAGGTTCTTTGTAAATGCAGTATGACGTTAATATTATTATTAATAATATTAATTTAATAATTTGTTTATTTATAATTTAAATTAATTAATAAATAAGATTGATTATACATCTTCACATTAAGCCCCTCCATTGCAAACAGGAGTTTTATATTCACTGCAAGCATTATCAGTGTCACAATGTGGCATTCAGATTAACACTGAATACTGCATAGAGAGGAATCTGGGCTGTTGGCAAATAACAAGTTTTACAAAATAGAAACCACTAATTTATTCTAATTACCATATGTTTCACAAATTTTACTGTACTGGTTACTGAATACTATATTTTATTGCTGAACAAGTGATAGAGACCATATTTTCTAGCTTCATAAACTGTTACTTACCATACCCTTCACAACACACCGTGCTATAATAAAAGTTTTAAGGAAAAATGTGCAATCTTTATACAGAAAAGACTCCCAGTAATTTCAACGGCAGATTTCTCTGTATTATTGCGTAGTATATACATAAAATGTGAAATGACTGAATTAAATGGGTCTGTTCACCTACTTTTTGGTAGGTTCTCAATCACGTTATATTGGAAAACTTGACTTGAATTGGTAGATAAATTTACAATCATGTTTGATGAAAGTTACTATGTGTTCTAAATTTAGCTACCACCAATTTCCTTTATATCTTATTACAGTGTACTTACTTGTCCTATAGATTGTCTTGTATTTATTCTGTCTTGACAGTACTGCTGTTGAATCTTTCACCATGTATCACTACAAAGGTATTTGAAAAGTTAAATACTATAATGTTTAGCTTTCCAATTACCTTATTATTCAAAGAATCTTTAGAATTGCTGACTCAGGGCCAAATCCAGCAGTCCTTTCAAAGGCAAAACTCCCATTAAGGCCGCAAATGGAATTTTTGCCTAATAAGGACATAAGTCCAAGTGTACTCTCCCTTCCAAATAGCCTTGGGATGATGGCAAGAGGACCAGGAAATTCTGTGGGTTTCCATTACATTGGCCTGTCAGTGAGAAGGTTTAGGATACCTGTTGTAGGAAACAAATGGTTCAGTCTTCCAACCCTGATACCTGCAGGCTTATTAGGGGTTGTCCCTTCATGCTGCTGCTTTGTAACCCTGATAGCACAGTTTCTACAAGAGTTGTGCTGACATAGACCAAGCATTCTGCAATCAAGTAGCATTATCTTAGATGCAGATATATACTAGAATATTCACTGTCTAGGGGGAAGAGAATATTATGGAGGTGGTTCCTCCCCTTCCTCAAAACCCTACAAAGCTCCAAAAGAGGAGCTACTATGGATTTCTGGGGAGGTAATGGGGATTGACGCCACAGAGGCAACATTCCTCCATTTCCATGCTCTCCCAAGAGAGATCTGCTAGAGCAAGATCACTTCCATTCATGGAAATGGAAAGGAAGATTGAGGTCTTTGCAGAAACTTTAGGATTTGGCCTCTATTTGTATGAAATAATGATTGCATAATTGATCTAGGCTTAAACATGGGAAATAAGCCATACCTGCTTCCTAAACGGTGCTCTGATTTCTTAGCCAAGAACAGCCTGCAAATATCTTTTGTTTCCTCCGTGAAGTTGGCATGCTCAAATTTCACCTCATCTTCCAAGGTTCTTTTTTTCACGTCATCCTTATTGACCTTTTCTTTGAAATCCTTGAATGGAGTTCGACCCGCAACCATCTCATAAATACTACATCCCATAGCAAACCAGTCCACAGGGTAGGAGTAATTCTCTTCCTTCAGGATTTCAGGAGCCATATAACCATTAGTCCCAGCCTATGGCAACCAAACATATATGTTTACTAGACAATGGCAATAATGAAATGCATAGGAGTAAGTACATTTTAATCTCCTACAGTTAATTACATCAAGCCACAAAATGTATCTGAAGGTATCAGTAGCAAACATGATAGAATTATGCTTATAGAAACTATAGATGACATTCGATATATATGCATCTATGTAATATCCATATAACAGGTTTGGCACATAATTGAATTATTTCTGTTGCTTAAATATCTTTCTGTATGTAAACTTTTAAAATATGATCTGAAAAGGAAAAATATGGATTTGTGCCATTTCTGCTTTTTATATAATGTATAAAGAAAGCCTGAGAGGTTTTGTTTTTTAAAAAATATTTCTTTCTGCTTTATTTTTTCTTTCACATTAGAAATTCAGGTCTTATCTACCTTGTTTTCCTGAAAGATTATGAAGAACTGAGGAACAGAAGGTATAGCACATCAGGAGAAACCAGGAAAGTGAAAAGTGATTAACTATTAACATTTATTTGACTTAACCATTTGGGAGAAATCCTTTCCTTAATAGGGATGCACCGCCCCCCCAGAGGCAATGCGTGTAGGAGGGCATGAGGGGGTCACGTGCCCCCCTTCGATTTCTGCCAGGGATTTTATATATATATAGTTTTTGCAGGGAGTGGATTCAAATACATACCCCCCCACTATCAACAGTAAGATGTCACCTCTGCCATTCTCATCCCTTCAATTAACAGCAGAGAACACTCTTAAACCCACATCTCTGAGTCATCTAAGTAGTTTCCTTGCAAAAACAGGAAAGAAAACATTCAATTTTCCTGATATTTTAAGGTTCAAAAAGCAACAACAAAATGATACCTTTCAGGTTTTCTTTAAAATTCATTACAAAACACAAAAGAAAACAGATCCAGTTCCCCCTTCCAGGTCCCTTGTAAGCAACGCACCAGCGAGTGAGCCTTGCTTGAATATTCTGTTGTATTCTGCATTCATGTTGGGGAGAATTAAGGAGTCAGCATTAGTTAGTTGCAGCACATAACTCTGAATTAAGAACACTTCTAGATATAGGACAAACTGACCATGCCCTATGGATATAACTGCAATCCTCCTATTGCCAGATCTGTATCACTCATATTGTAGGGCAGGCAAAGTAGGATTCCAAATGAGTTCTACTGGCTTTCTGGTAAGTTGATTTCCTTGAGAGGAGGAAATCACTCTTCGTCTACACTGCCAAGGTGTTACCATCATTAGTGCGGGTGGAAGCCTTAGTATAGATAAGGCTCCCACAACCAGACCCATTTTTACCCCAGTATTAGTTATACCTGTTATCTAGCAGGTTTAACTAGCAGAGTGGTAAAAGTGCCAAAAGTCACTTGAGCTTTTTCTATGCCTTTTTGAACTGATGGGAATCTTTCTTCTTTTTCTTTTTAGGATAGACATGGTCTTGGTGCAAAATCCAATTGACAGTTGTTCAAGATTGTGGTTGCTATTAGTACCAGAGTTCTACTGTTGGCTGAGGGAGTCACTCTAAGCCAAAACAGAGGTCCCTCAGGAAAGGATAACTGAAATCATAGCTCATTTGGGACACACGAAGGAATTTGTGAGTGGTACAATTAAACACATGCACAGGCAGTTTCAGTATGAGCAGTGGGAAGGCTATTACTCCTTCAGCTTTAGATACAACGTTCCTCTCTTCGTCAGTTTTTCAACCCCCTATAAACCTCAGCTCCTGCCAATGTGAGATATATCATCTATCTATATCCATCTCCTAATATAGCTAGGCCAGGTCATTGTTTATAAAAGGTAGGCAGTAGATGAAATACCCTTCCTTTTCCTTGCTACTAACTATTCTCATTTAGAGACATGGGGCCAAATCATCCCCTTTGCTGAGAGGCAGGAGGGAGATGAGAGCACAACTATCAGCCAGATTTGGCCAGTAAGCAAAGAAGGAAGAATGGAGCCAAAGTGGCACTGTCTCTCTTGTTGACTCACCAAGTCCACAGAAGTTACCCTGCTTTGTAGAGTTATATGAGGTGGATGGCGCTCTCAGTCTGACCCGAGGCAATCTGCACTATTTGTATTGGATTTTCCCACTGGAATTTGATTCTGCCCCAGGGAGAGTTGAAATCTTATTCATGGCTACTCCTCCATTCAGAAAGGGGGCATTGTGTAACTGTGGACCAGAAAACCAGAGTCATGCCATCTGGAGGAGAGATGAGGGACCAGGGAGAAGTACAGAGAGGCCGATTTCTACACAAGTGCCCTAATGTGCGGGTAGAACTGGAGTCCCTGTGAACAGTGGGCAGCTACATGATCAGAAAGCCACACCATTTATGCTATCTGCATGTCTACAGACCCACGAGGGGTTGTATGGTGGGAACTATGCACAGCCTCCGAGGTACTTTTTGCTTGTCTTGTTTTTTAGTGGGAGGCAATAAGCATTCTCAGTTTGATTAGGCCAGAGGTGAAGTTGATTTAGTGAGTGATACCCTGAAAAGCTGGTGAGCCATTTCATCATCAAATGGAGTCACAGAGAGCAACACAATAATCACAGTGTTACATCCTGGCATTGTGTTTCTGTTAAGACATTGCTGTACTGGAATTCAGCCTCATCACCTGCTGAACAATATCAAGACACATGACACAGCAGTGTCAGAATGTCATTCCTTGATCGTCAGTGTGGGTTACTGTAGCTCCATTCAGCAATACTTCTCTCTTTCACCCCTCTCTTTTCCCTTCCCCAGCACGGCTGCTTGAAGGGGTGGTTGCTAGGTGCCTTTAGCCTATTTGATATGCATAAACGGCATAACTGTGTTAATTATGCAATATAGGAGGTGGCTTTGACTGATGTGACGCTCATGCTCCTGGTGCTCAGGCAAAGCAAGGGGAGCTCCAGTCCTACCCATAGATTCAAAGGAACTGTAGGACAGGGTCCAAACACCACCCTATACTGGAAACCTACTGACCGCTATACTTACCTACATGCCTCCAGCTTCCATCCAGGACACATCACAGAATCCATTGTCTACAGCCAAGCCCTAAGATACAACCGAATTTGCTCCAATCCCTCAGACGGAGACAAATACCTATAAGATCTTTATCAAGCATTCTTAAAACTACAATACCCACCTGGGGAAGTGAGGAAACAGACTGACAGAGAGAGACGGGTACCCAGAAATCACCTACTACAGGACAGGCCCCACAAGGAAAATAACAGAACACCACTGGCCATCACGTACAACCCCCAGCTAAAACCTCTCCAGCACATTATCAACGATCTACAACCTATCCTGGAAAATAATCCCTCACTCTCCCAGACCTTGGGAGACAGGCCAGTCCTCGCTTACAGACAGCCCCCCAACCTGAAGCAAATACTTACCAGCAACTACACACCACACCACAGAAACCCTAACCCGGGAATCAATCCCTGTAGCAAACCTCGTGGCCTACTCTATCCCCATATCTACTCTAGCGACACCATCAGAGGACCCAACAACATCAGCCACACCATCAGAGGCTCATTCACCTGCATGTCTACTAACGTTATATATGCCAGCAATGCCCCTTTGCCATGTTCATTGGCCAAACTGGACAGTCCCTACGTAAAAGAATAAATGGACACAAATCGGACATCAGGAATGGTAACATACAAAAGTCAGTAGGAGAACATTTTAATCTTCCTGGACATTCTATAACAGATTTGAAAGTAGCTATACTTGAACAAAAAAACTTCAGAAACAGACTTCAAAGAGAAACAGCAGAACTAAAATTCATTTGCAAATTTAACACCATTAATTTGGGCTTGAATAGGGACTGGGAGTGGCTGGCTCATTACAGAAGCAGTTTTGCCTCTCCTGGAATTGACACCTCCTCATCTATTATTGGGAGTGGACTACATCCACCCTGATCGAATTGGCCCTGTCAACACTGGTTCTCCACTTGTAAGGTAACTCTCTTCATGTGTCAGTATATTTATGTCTGCATCTGTAATTTTCACTCCATGCATCTGAAGAAGTGGCAGTTTTACCCACAAAAGTTTATGCTCAAATGAATCTGTTAGTCTTTAAGGTGCCACCGGACTCCTTGTTGTTTTTGTGGATGCAGACTAACACAGCTACCCCCTGATAGGTGCACCATTGTTTCAGTGGAAATTAGCAATGGTTCAGCAAGGTGATGGTTGGGGTCAGATTAGGTTTAGGTGAGGGATCAGGATTGGGATTAAAGGCTGAATCAGGGGTAGAGTCTGAGGTTCTAATGTAATGGAACTGTAATTCTGTGAGCTATTATGAAAATTCAGCTCAAAGTGAGGGAAGTCTTGCAAGATCTGCTATTCTCATGAGGTTTCCACCATTGTGTCCAAAACCTTGTGAGAGCCGCTTCTCACAAAATTTCAGCAGAATTTGAATGCAAATTGAACAGAACTCTGGTTCTAGTTCTAGACCTGGCCCAGAATCCAAAATAAAGGAATGAGTTAAAATGTCAGAGTTCAAATCCAGCTTCCCACTCCTTTAAATTCAAAGGGATTCAGATTTGACCATTCTCTAGTGGAAAATATATATATATGTTACAAATGGCAATCCTATTGTTTGATATGTAGATATTGACCCATATGCCAAAGAAACCAGGGGAGGAAGAAACAGAGTAAATCTCTCTACAATTTCAATTAGCACAGGAACTGGCAAGCAGAAGGGCAAATGGAATTTAGATTTCTCTGCCTTCTCCTATATAGCTAAAGGTCTGGGCAAAAAGTTTTTATTGAAGAGAAAGGACTATAAAACCACAAGCACTCAGCTACGTAAACAACTGAGCAGTAAATAAGGAAAACAGGAAGGGAGGTGCTGAAATAAGAAGATGCAGGGTGTTGTCAGGAAACATACTGACCAGAACAATTCAGTGGCCTGAACTGGCAGAGCAAACATCTTTCAAGTGAAGATTTAGCTATATTTGTTGGGATAGGATTGGATTGGAGGAAAGCTGGAATTTGCACAGTCTTTACTCTTATATGCACAAATCATATGCATTAGCTAGGCATGTCTCATTAGGCACTTTCAGAAAAAAATAATGGAGGACCCACAGCATGTGGTGTCTCCACACTTTTTTGGAAGAGGCAAAATCCAGGCAGTCCATGTGCCTCTTTCTCTGCCAGTAGTTCTTCTGGCATGCAGCTAGAGTCCAATGCCAACATTCTGGGCTTCCACTCATCTCTGTCATGGAAACCTTTTATTTGAATTGTAGAGGGTGAGTAAGATGCTTTATTTTTTCTACTTTGTTCAAACGCTTGCATTAAACTGAATTTTAATGTTCTTGTTTTAAGTGGGACTTTTAAAGCAATTTCTGTCTTCTTTTTTTAATTTAAAGAGGAACAGCCAGAAATATAAAATCGAAGTCGATGACCAAATTCTGCTGTCAGATATATGAATCAGATTGATGGGCACCCCATACATAAATACAAGGGTAAAATGTGGCTTTAGAATTTATACCAAAAGGGCCAATCCAGCCACCAGCCGCACAAGGAATTTCTGTTAACGGCAATAGCTATTTTGAGAATGGATTGACAAGACATAGTTGAATTGATGTAAGGAGCACGCTGAAGAGACAAAACTCCTTTTTGAAATTTTATTTTGTGTATTTTTAAGAAGTCACCTTATTTTTAATGTGTTCTCATAACACAAGACTTAACTCTGGGAATCACCACATACACTCAAGTCACACTGGAACCAAAGGAGCTTAGCACATTGTGAGGGCTTTCAGAAGGACTGGGCTTAAAATTTGAATGCTTATACACTGACCATACTGTCCTGAAAAAAGTAAAGTACTAGTAATGCCCTGGGTAAAACACTGTGGCATCTGGGCTCCTAGCAAATAGGGTATGGGAAGAAACACAATATAACTCTGCAGTTTCCATCAGCACAGGAACTGGCAAACAGAGGTGAAAAAATGGGATTTTTCTCTCTCTACCTTTCCCCATAGATCTTTACAAAACAAATTCAGTCGACATCATAAACCAAACAGCAAAGCAAATCAGAACATCTATCTTTTGTTTGCCATGGCACAAGAACTGTTGAACGGGGGAAAAAACCAAGCTGAGTTTAGCTCTATCAGCTCTTTCCTGGGGCTCAGTTCTTCTTTCCTCCAAGGGGTGCCACTGACTGCTTTGTTCTCTTTCCCAGCTGTTCCTCTGCTCCTTCAGCAGTGACCTTACCAGACACTGGAGGAATGTAACATTAGACCACAGGAAGCTGTTGATAGCTCTAAATTTCAAGATATTTTTTCTGTCTATGAGTTCCTGGGCCCCAGACCGAGGAAGAGAATAACTGATCTTTCTTTGCCATTCATTGAATAATGGTAATTTGAATCTTTTATTTTTTCCCAGAGCAACTGTGAGGAGGAATGGAGAAAAACTGAAAGTGGTGATACAGAACTACAGTTTCCCATTATCCTGTTATCTTGGCAAATAATCACATTACAGCAATAATCTACTTGATCGCTTAAAATAAATGGGGTGATTATTTTTAAAGCCAAGATAAAATTAGGTTTCTGTAACAAATGAAAACATTCCTTGTTTGTATCCTATAAAAAGACTTACAGAACCCAGAAGAATTTAGCACAGCTGCAATTACTGCTTAGCAAATACAAGGACTTCCTACGGTTTGTCTACACTGCAGTAGAGAGATGTGATTCCCAGAGTGGGGAGACAGACTTGTGCTAGCTCAGCTCAAGCTAGTTTACTAAAATAGCAGTAGCTGCTTCCAATAGAAGTTTTTATCCAAGCTCTGGCATTGCCTTCCTTTGGAACTTTGGGCAAGTCCTTTACCTTCTCTGCCTCAGTTTCTCCATCCATAACATAGGGATAATATTACTTCCTCACTAAAGAGGGGTGTTTTGAGAATTAATTACTTAATGGTTGTAGAATACCATATAAGTATTATTAGTGTAAGAGAATAATTTCAGACTACTCTGCATATACTTTAGGAGATCCTCTGGAAATGAATGCAAAAATAGTATCAGATCTTTTAATAGCACTATGTGTGGACGACTTACTCAGCAGAAGTCATCAAACAAATATTACATTCTGTGCAGGTGTTTTCCTTCTCTGTTTATGAAGTCTCTCTGTTTACTTCTCTCAGTAGCTTAGCAGGAAATATTAGCAGGTGATGATGAGCCAAATCTTCTATGGTGCTCAGCACCCTTAACTGCCACAAAAATCTGTGGGATTTGAGGGTGCTTGCATCTTATTGGCATCTCTTAGCATCATGACTCACGTTAGAGATACAATTAGGTTAAAGTCACTCTAAATAAAGAGACAAATTCAGCGAACACATACATGGGTACAAGCCCAGACTTCACCTGCTCCTGTGGCTGTAGAGTCTGTGCCTAGTTTTCCATTTTGACAACATATTATTAATGTGTTTGGGAGTGGGGAGGAAAAGGACTTTTTTTTTCAGTCATTTTGGGCCAGATTTTGATACCCTTAATCGCACTGAGTGGAACCTTACTCTGAAAAGAAAGGGACTGTTCACAATGTGATCAAGGGTGCTTGGATTTTGTGAGTAGCCTAAATCTACAGTACCACATCTTATGGATTGCTCACAAAAGTATCATGTAAACCTCATTCAGCCAAAGGCAGCCAAATCAACATTTCAAAGAAAAATATGACTGGCCAAGTATTTTAGGCCATATAACCCTTTCCCTGCCACATGCATGTTTCTGACAAGATTCAGTAAATACACACAAAATGTGTGCCTTGCATTCATACCATACTGATCACAAAAAAACTGTCAGATAGGTTCCTATATTTCAAAAATAATTATACGAAGATTTCAAACCATTATATAAACTGCTATATGGTACTTGAAGACATCACTCCAATATACTTATGCCTCATGGTTTCCATAATAACTAATGTGCTTCAAAGACAAAGAGACTAAAATTAATAATAGTATTTATATGGTGTTTTTCATCTTCCAAGAGCTTCAAAAATGTTCATTAATTAATCCTCATAACAGCCCTATGCTCTAGGTAAGGAATATTATCTCTCTTTTTACTGTTTAGTAATTATGAGTGACTGTTAGGTTGGGCTGTGCAGGATCGAGCCTTTAATGCCAAACAAAGTCCCTTTGTGCTACTCCAGTGACGCAAGGGGGACTTAAAGCTGGCCTAAAGGGGCCCAGGGGTTCCCATGACATTAAAAAATCCTCCTGGTGATCACCTGCTCTCCTCCACTGTGTAGGATGTGGGTCAGAAATTAGAAAGTAGGTGGCTAAAGCACTCTGGATGCTGGTGATCTTGGGCCAGTGAAAGAGCCTTTCAGCCAGGCCCAGAATTGAGGGAGGCAGAAAGGCGGGACAGAGTCACCTTTGCTTCCCCCATTCTGCTCAGCATGATGTTGACACCTCTAAGGATCAAGACCTGGTAAAGTGCTGTGAGATTCATGGATAAAGAGAGGTTTCAGAGGAACAGCCGTGTTAGTCTGTATTCGCAAAAAGAAAAGGAGTACTTGTGGCACCTTAGAGACTAACCAATTTATTTGAGCATGAGCTTTCGTGAGCTACAGCTCACTTCATCTGATGAAGTGAGCTGTAGCTCACGAAAGCTCATGCTCAAATAAATTGGTTAGTCTCTAAGGTGCCACAAGTACTCCTTTTCTTTTTATGGATAAAGAGACAAAGTACTACACTATTATATGATCACTAACAGATGCTTTATAACAGTGGTTCTCAACCTTTTTTCATTTGTGGAACCCAAACAAATTTCAAATGGATGTGCGGACCCCTTTGGAAATCTCAGATTTAGTCAGCAGACCCCCAGGGGTCCATGGATCACAGGTTGAAAACTACTGTTCCATGGTAACAACAACCTTTCGCAGATCCCTTAGACATAGGTAGTAGACCCCCAGGAATCCGTGAACAACAGGTTGAGAACTACTGCTTTATACCATCTAGCAGGATCCATTAAAAAAAAAACAACAAAATCCCACTAGTGAAAAAGAGTAAACTCAATGTATCAGAGAGTTATGATGAAATCAGTGCTGGTTTTGAAAGTATTAAATAGTAGTAATATATAAAATAATCACTTTGTTGCTAATTCTGAACAAATGCTGAGCTGTCACTTTAAAAGCACAAAGGAAGAGTATCTTCTACAGAATCTTAACCAACAGGATTGGTATGTATTAATGAATAAAGATCAGCAGTATCAGAACTGGCTAAGTTATTTTTCATTTCAGAATTGTGACCCACTACCCACAAGTTCTTAGTTATCTTGAAATGAAACTGCAAGTTTCAGGAACATCTAAATAGCTTTTCTTTTGTTTTCCTAAGAAACCTAATCTTACAAAAAACAAACATACAGGAGGGCAAAGGGACATTTTGAATATGATTTTAACCAAAACATGTTTTTCCTATTCAAATATTATGATGTCCTTCAAATATATAAAACACAGCACAGGAAAACTGTTAAGAAGCCTATATACACATCTTAAGGGGCTTTGCTTTTATGATTATTATAATGTCAATAGAATCCCTTCAAGTGTTTGCATAACTTTATCGCTCACAGTTATCAGTGTAGCATTTAACCTCCCTCTCTCTCTGGCTTGCATATGTTGTTGCTTGCAGACTGTATTGTCCCTGCTTGTCTGGGCCTGATCCTGCTTTCTTCGAAGAACCATCCCTCCCCATGAACGTGGGCCTTGTCCCATTACCCATTTAGCCAGGAGGGTGGGTGCCGCAATTAGCCCCAACCATCCTGGTCCCCTTTCTTCATTTCCTTTCTCTCTTGTTGCTCTAAGGTGATCATTCTGCCAAGTAGGTAGGGATCCTTTCTGAGAGAAAGCACAGGTACAGTGTGTTATCTTGAAAAATTTTCTTTACACATCTTATGATTTGTCTGTTTGTTCAGTCACTGTTGGTGCTATTAGGGAAGAAATGCTTCTTAACAATGTAATATTATATTGTCTCGGTGCAATCTAGATGGAACGTGACTCCCTGCTTCTTAGCTCATGGCTGCTGCTGTCCTACTATGGCTACTGCTTCCTACCCGCAGAAGGCTATTCCCTGAGCCTAGGGCAGGTAAGAGTGGGTACTTAAATTGACCAGGTTTCGTCCTGAGCCCAGGACGGGTAAGGGTGGGTGCCTTATGCCCCAAGCCCAGGATGGGAAAGGGTGGGGTGCCTAAATTAACCAGGTTACGCCTTGAGCCCATTGTAGGGTAAAGGTGGGATGTCCTAGATTGTGCACACACTCTTACCTGCACTAAAAGCTACATTAATGTTAACTATTTACTTGTAAAATACTTGACTTACCACAACAACGACACTCAGTATGGCCCAAGCCTGCTCCTACTGAAATCAATGGCAAAATTCCACTGACTTCAGTGGAACATGATTTGGCCCCCTAACATTGGGCATACTACATATCTTAAGGCACTGAAGTTAACACACAAGCAAAATCCTGCTCACCTTTCTTACACCAATGAATTCAGCATTACTACACATATAAATAAGATCAGCAAGACTGGGCTCCATATGCAACAATATAAGAAGTAGATACGTGCAACATGACCGAGTTACAACTGCTGTGGAAACTCTAGCCCAGCTCATCCACTCCAGTAGTAAAACCCACAGGAGGAAGACGAGGGAAGGAAAGATATGTAAGAATTGCTTTGTGAAGATGCCCCCATAGTGTTCTGTCAAGAAGATGGAGTTTGCCTCATATGCAAAAGCCTATGCTAGAGATAATTATAAACAGTTATGGGTTTTTAAAAATTATTTATTTAATAAGTTTTAATAAGCTTATAAATCTTTGCCATATGTAAATATCAGAAACAAAACAATCATTACAACAGTTAGATTTTGTTTAAAGAGACATTATACAGGAATATAGTCACAGATCTTTCAATTTAACAAGGTGTTATGGTATTATTGAGTGAGCATCGTTATAAAACTATGTTGTTTCCAATGAAGCATGTTTTTAATCATGACTGTCCTTGTCCACATGTAGAACAAAATTATGTTTAATACGGGTCTTTGTTAAAAGACTAACCTATTATCTAACACAATGCATTTTTCCCAGTAGAGATAAAGCCTACAACAGTGGTTCTCAAACTTGTTCTGCCACTTGTACAGGGAAAGCCCCGGGTGGCCGGGCCGATTTGTTTACCTGCCACGTCCTCAGGTTCGGCTGACTGCGGCTCCCAGTGGCCGCGGTTCGCTGCTCCAGGCCAATGGGAGCTGCTGGATGCGGCGTGGGCCAAGGGACGTACTGGCCGCCACTTCCAGCAGCTCCCATTGGCCTGGAGCAGCGAACCGCGGCCACTGGGAGCCGCAGTCAGCCGAACCTGAGGACGCGGCAGGTAAACAAACCGGCCCGGCCACCCAGGGGCTTTCCCTGCACAAGCGGCAGAACAAGTTTGGGAACCACTGGCCTAGAGATTTGCGGCAGTGCAGCTACACTGGTAGCTAGCAAGTGATAGCTGTAATTGGGGCAAATTCACTGTGTAGAAAAGGACTAATATTTTGCCTGCAAATATGTTGATTTAGAGGGATCTTCATTAAGATCTTGACTGCTTAATAATTATGAAAGGCTATGGGTGCCAGGGGCTCCCTTGGCTCCCCCTCTCCCCCCCCGGGATTACTGTCCATCATTCACACTCTTTCCCCCCATATTTCATAACACATGAGGGGTTCTATGAGTCAAACACACGAGAAAGGGAGCATAAGAACAGTCATACTAGGTCAGACCAATGGTCCATCTAGTCCAGTATCCTGTCTTCCAACAGTGGCCAATGCCAAGTGCTTCAGAAGGAATGAACACAACAGGCAATCATCGAGTGATCCATCCACTGTCATCCCAGCTTCTGGCAATCAGAGGCTAGAGACACCAGAGCATGGGATTGCATCCCTGACCATCTTGACTAATAGCCATTGGTGGACTAGCCTCCATGAACTTATCTAGTTCTTTTTTTGAATCCCAGACAAAAATCTGGTTGAAAACAAATAAAGGCAAAAGTGGTCTCTCTCTGAGGCAGTCTTTCAGGATTCAGCTCTATGAGCTTGGTCTATCAGTTTATTGCCTCTTAGTGGGGCCTACCTTCTGCCCCTCCACTTGGGGCATACTGCTTTGCTGCCAGTCAGTGCAGCTTCAGGAAAGATTCGGCCTGTGACTGTCTCCTTCTCAGCTGACCTGTCTCTGTTGTCAGCAATCTGAGGTGGAACAGCCTTCTTCCTGTTCACCAACCCTTCCTGTGACAGGTTTCCCTTTTTAAGTTCTTCCCACTCCAGGCTGATCTAGCCTTGCAGGTGTGCCTCATTAGGACTGAACAGGCCCAGAAGGGTTTGTTAGTCTCCCTTTCCTGCAAGCCAGAGTGAGGGCATGTCCCTTCACAAGAGCATAAAGAAAACCTGTCAGTTCCTCCTGGTTGCCCATTCCTATTATATGAGATAAAGAGCACACTAGAAAGGGCAGTAATGAAAGGGCAGTAATTTTAAAATAAATATAACACAACCCTGCTTTACACACCATATATTCAATCTGAGTAAGCTCATGTGTATACATTTCTAGATGAAAGAATGCCTACGCAATAGGCATATGTATATCCTGAAGACCAGCTTCAGTGCATGCTTGTTTCAATAAGGAAAATTAATATAGTGCTTATGTACTATATCCAATTTTAAATCTTTCTTTACTTCTTTATTTCTAAAATGGGCATTCTTCAAACCTGGTCATTTTTATGGAATCTGCCATCCTACTCATAAGGATCTGAATCCAGGAACCACCAAGAATCTCAGAAAAAACAGAGTATTTCCTTCATAGGACTAAAGTTATCTAAATGATCTAACCGTTAAAACTAATATTAGCTATTTTAATTATTTACAACGGTCTTTAAGTAGGGGCAAGAAAATATGAATGACAAGCTAGCAAGGAGAGCCAGAGGAAATGGAGGAAACTAAGGATATGTGGGTAATGTAACTCCTTATATATCCTGGCATGAAGGATTACTTAATTCACTGATCATACAAAAGTGACCAAATCAGATTCAACAAACCTTTCCATACCTATAAACAAAATCACCTTTGGGCTGGAAAAAGTACATGAACAATTACAGGGTAATTTCACTGAAGAGTTGCAAGTGCCTAAAACAGGAACATACAATGGAAGTGCTTCCTTAAGTAGAATGCCACTACTTTCATGCAAAACACCTAATGTTTTATAAAAGGGGTATATGGGCTACTCCTGTTGATGTGTGAGTGGGAGTCTATTTATATATGAGATGCTATGAAGTTTTTATTGCCTTGAGTTTGGGATGAATATAGTATTCATGACTCATGAAACTGTGAGGGAGTTATGCAGAACTTCCAAAACAAAAATAAAATAAAAAGTTAATAGGTCCCATGTCTTCTGAAATGGGTTGCGAAGTTACGTTTAGGGGAGTCTTTTAGCACTACATATATAGTGTACATTATAAGGCTCCAAAGTTACGAGTTATTACTATTTAAGAATTCCCCAGATGTTAAGGATATTTTACAAAAGAGAGAAGAGTTCTGAGAAAAGAAAACTCAAGGTCTAATGGCTAGATTTCCTCAATATACTGAGGAAACTCAGAAATGCTGCAGCCTTTCATAAAAGTGTATCATTGGTGCAGCTAGAAAGACTTTCCCTTTTTCCCAGTGACTGAGTGAATGAATTAAAAAAAAATTATATCAAACATTAGCGATTATATAATGTGCCAGATACAGTAGTGAAAGGTATATAATATACCTTTATTTAATCATAACATTAAATGCCATCAAGTTCCCTATTTTTCACTACTGTATCTGGCACATTATATAATCGCTAATGTTTGATATAATTTTTTTTTAATTCATTCACTCAGTCACTGGGAAAAAGGGAAAGTCTTTCTAGCTGCACCAATGATACACTTTTATGAAAGGCTGCAGCATTTCTGAGTTTCCTCAGTATATTGAGGAAATATAAATATATATATATATATATAAAAGGGAAGTTGATTATGAATGATACAGCTTTAGGCAAAATATTGTAAGCTTTAATGACAGGGCTTACTTAATGAGCAATCCTGTTAGGGAAAAAATGGGGTTGTGTTAAAATTGACTTATTTTCATTTACTGACAAAGTGAAGAATTAAGGCTAATATTTGCAATCAAACCTGCTTATGCTGTAAATTTAGTGAAATACACCTGTGCTGAAAAAGGCAGTAAATAAAAGGAACTGAAACCAAATAGTGTGTTCATAAGGACACTTGATCACAGGAATAATCAGAAAAGTAACTGTTTGATTAATAATGCACAGAGTCAGCTCAATCACGCATACCAAGGTCCCACCATTGTTGTTAAAACAAAGAGAATAAAAATGGAAGATTTATACAGCTATTCCAGCTTGCTGGAGAATAATAGTTTTTGAAGTGACTTTGCATTGCCTGTTGTTTTCTGCACTGTTTTTGCCACTCAATACATTTCTATTTTTTGAAAATGATCTTTATTAGTTCACAACACATACTGCAGAATGGATAGTAGTACTCAAATTACACAGTACTTGTAAATGTGAAGCAAACATCACATAACTCATCAGTTCAGAAAAACAAAAAGTCATTTATAAATGAACAGCAAGCACTACATAACTGATAAGCTTAGGAAAACACAGTCATATTTATAAATGTACAGTAAGCACTACCCAGTTCCTAGCAGCACCCAAAACTCCAGGCCAAAGAGCACTGCAGCAGAGAACGCTACTGTGGCAAACTGTTAAAGTACAGCTCCGCATTGAGTTCTTGTAATGACCCTTCTGTCTGGCTGTTCAAAGTCTGCAGTCAGCTGCTCTACCTCTACCTTTCACCCCGGAGGCAGCTTTTCCCCCTTTGCCTCATAGATATTATGCAGGACACAACAGACAACTATAACCATTGGGACATTTTTCTCCCTGAGATCCAATCTAACGAGTAAACACTATGAGCATTGCTTCAACCTACCAACTATCATTCTGCACCTACTCAATTGGTATTTGAACCTTTCCTTGGTGCTGTCAAGATGGCTAATGTATGGCTTCATGAGCCAGGGGAACAAGGGGTAAGCTGGGTCCCCCAGAATCACTATTGGGATTTCAATATTGCCAAAGGTAATCAACTGTTTGGGAAAGAAAATCCATGCTTGCAGGTTTATGAACAGTGCCAGGGTTCTTGATGTGAGCATCATGCAATTTCTCTGACCAGCCCACCCTAATATTGGTGATGAAATGTCCCTGACAATCCACCTATGCTTGTATAACTATAGAAAAGTACCCTTTCTGATGATGTACTCTGTGACAAAGCGAGTTGGAGCCAAAATAGGGATAAGCATGCCATGTATTGCTCTGCTGCGGTTCAGGAATCCCATTGCTGCAAATCCAAGCTCTATGTCCTTCACATTTCCAAGAGTCACAGGGGATGATTAATGGCCCTGCACATTTGCATGATAATGGCCCCCCACTGTGGATTTTCCAACTCAAAACTGATTTCCCACTGAGCAGTAGCAATCCAGGATTGCAAGCATCCAGAATATGTTGTTATTAATAATAATAATAAATAATAAGGCATCCTTGTTAAAATCTTTAAATGGATTTCAAATAAAACCTGAGTTTTCTCCTTAGAGATATAGAATTTCTTATACTTATTAGAAATTTTCAGGCACTGAGGTAAAATTATTTTGTTACCTAGGTAGCTGACGAGTTTTTAAGATAACGTGGACAGAAAAAAAAAGAACTGGGTTTGTGTCTTCCTTTATTTATTTGATTCTTTATGATATAAAGAATCCTTGAAAGTTTGTTTTGTTTTACTTATTTATATTAGAAATTCTAGTTTCTTCTTTGCTGTTTTTTCCTTAGAAGACTCTCTGAATAACTAGAGAAATAGCAAGATTATGACATGACAAATATCAAAAAAGAGAAATCTGAGCAAGAGGAAGGTATTTTAGGCAGATGTTTAAAATTTGGGGGGGGTTCTTTCTTTTTTTAAAATTATTTTTGCTTTTGTAGCACATATTAAACTTCAACACCTGACAAACAGTTGGAAGGAAAGTTCTTTGTGAAAAAAATCACCGCCCTGTCTCAGGGTGTAACAGGGTGGTTTGCCCATGAGCTGGAGAGTCTAGGGCTAAGCCAGCTCTGATTACAGGATGAGACACCCATGCATTTAATTAGGTGATCCCAAAGTAAAACATAGCAGGAAGCTGCAGGGATGGCACTTTTGCAATGAGGGAACTGCAGAGTGAAGCTACAGGGAGAGAGGTCTCCTGCAGTGGTCCCTGAGGAAGGGACAGTTCCTCAGGTGGAAGGAGGGGCTGTGCCCAGCTTAAGCCTGGGTGGAAGACTGTTTTTGTGTCTGAGAACTTTATTAATTTAATTAAAAAGACCTCACACTCTAAGAAGGGCTGTGACTGAAAGAGAAGCGGTGGAGTTTGTCGAAAACAGGGCCAGGAGGCACAGCCAAGGCACACCTGGCCGTGAGGGGGTGTTTGGGTAGCAGCCGGCTCTGTTACAGGCCCTAAAAAGGCTACCACTCTAAGGCCTGGTCTACAGTGGGCGGGGGGATCGATCTAAGTTACGCAACTTCAGCTATGTGAATCATAGCTATGCTACAATCATAATACAAATAATTTTAAATTTAAAGTGCTTTATGTTATGTTATATCACGCCACTTAAGGAAAAGAAAGGGTTTGAGCTGCCAGTGGTAAGATTCAAGTCTGCAGCTCTTATGCAACACTTTTCATCAGTAGATCTCAAAGCTCTTTACAAATGATTTTAACATCATAAATGGTAATTGTTTAAAAAAACTAATCCTATTTTAGTCATGGGTATCACTTCAGTTTTTTCCAAAGGGAGGAGACTTTTATCACCTTTAGAGTTCCTGGATATTGACAACTCCATTAACTTCCTGCATGACAAACTAGTAGTGTCTGTGATGAAACTGAGGGTTATAAGCACTCAGCCACTGGTTTCACTTCTCACAACAAACCAATTATTCACCAGCACGCCAGGAATTCCATTCCATTGTGGTTTACTCAAATGAAAACACTTGAGCAATGGTCAATATCCTACTGGTGAAATCCTTTTTGTAAAAAAATAATTCTAATAAACTGATAATTTCACTTATAAAAAACCCACACATTATTAATGACCATAGGGAAAAGTAATTCTGCCTAGCCCAATGGGACCCTGGTCTCTAGATGTATCACAGTACAAGTATGAAACATAATAATAATAATGAGATAGATACATCTAAATTCTCTCTCTCTTCCTGCCCACTAACAATAATAAGTTTAAAACAACGAAAACATTAAATGCCTGATATAAAACCACAATGAAAAGAATTTCAAAGTTAGGACTTGCAAAAGTTAGGCACACTGGGAGCCATTCAAAAGTAATTTAGAAGAGGATAGCTAAATGTGCTTACAAGTGGTGGAGGGTCTCATTGCCTGGTTTAATACCAGATCCTTAATATTATAACTAGGGCTGTCAAGCGATTAAAAAAATTAATCATGATTAATCACACTGTTAAACAATAACAGAATACCATTTATTTAAATATTTTTGGATGTTTTTTACATTTTTAAATACATTGATTTCAATTACAACACAGAATACAAAGTGTACAGTGCTCACTTTATATTTATTTTTGATTACAAGTATTTGCACTGTAAAAAAACAAAAGAAATAGTATTTTTCAATTCACTTAATACAAGTACAGTAGTGCAATCTCTTTATCATGGAAGTTGAACTTACAAATGTAGAATTATGTACAAAAAAACCTGTCTTCAAAAATAAAGCAATGTAAAATTTTAGAGCCTGCAAGTCCACTCAGTCCTACTTCTTGTTCAGCCAATCGGTCAGACAAACAAATTTGTTTATATTTGCAGAAGATAATGTTGCCCGCTTCTTGTTCACAATGTCACCTGAAAGAGAAAACAGGCATTCTTATGGGACTGTTGTAGCCAGCATCACATTATATTTACATGCCAGATGTGCTAAAGATTCATGTCCCCTTCAACCACCATTCCAGGGGCATGTGTCCATGCTGATGACAGGTTCTACTCTATGACAATCCAAAGCAGTGCGGATTGATGCATGGTCATTTTCATTATCTGAGTCAGATGCTACCAGCAGAAGGTTGATTTTCTTTTTTGGTGGTTCGGGTTTTATAGTTTCCGCATCGGAGTGTTGCTCGTTTAAGACTTCTGAAAGCATGTTCCACACCTCGTCCCTCTCAGATTTTAGAAGGCACTTCAAATTCTTAAATCTTGGGTTGAGTGCTGTAGCTATCTTTAGAAATCTCACATTGGTACCTTCTTTGCATTTTGTCAAATCTGCAGTGAAAGTGTTCTTAAAATGAACCCACATGTGCTGGGTCATCATCCAAGACTGCTATAACATGATATATATGGCAGAATGCGGGTAAAACAGAGCAGGAGACATAGAATTTTTCCCCAAGGAGTTCAGTCACAAATTTAATGAATGCATTATTTTTTTAATGAGCATCATCAGCATGGAAGCATGTCCTCTGGAATGGTGGCTGAAGCATGAAGGGGCATATGAATGTTTAGCATATCTGGCCCGTAAATACCTTGCAATGCCGGCTACAACAGTACCATGCAAATGCCTGCTCTCACTTTCAGGTGACATTGTAAATAAGAAGAGGGCATCATCTCTTGTAAATGTAAACAAACTTGTTTGTCTGAGCGATTGGCTGAACAAAAGAAGTAGGACCGAGTGGACTTGTATGCTCTGAAGTTTTACATTGTTTTGTTTTTGAATGCAGCTATATAACAAAAAAATCTACATTTGTAAGTTGCACTTTCAAAAAGAAGAGATTGCACTACAGTATTTGTATGAGGTAAATTGAAAAATACTATTTCTTTGATCATTTTTACAGTGCAAATATTTGTAATAAAAAATAATATACACTTTGATTTCAATTACAACACAGAATACAATATATATGAAAATGTAGAAGAACATCCAAAATATTTAATAAATTTCAATTGGTATTCTATTGTTTAACTGTGTGATTGAAATTGCGATTAATTTTTTAAATTGCGATTAATTTTTTTTAGTTAATCGCATGAGTTAACTGCGATTAATCGACAGCCCTAGTTATAACCTATCATTTAAAATGACTTTCCTCAACTTTTTCTTAAATAATCCAGTATGTTTTAATCCAGGGACAAACAGATTTTTCTGGCCACTATCAAATGCAATGTGATGACTAAAATAAAGCTCACATGCATGTTTTGTTTTCATAGTAAAATAAAGTTTATGGATCAAATTAGACCATCACAAATATACACTCACATATAACATGCAAAAATGGAAAGTTTTAGACAACCTCAACTAGTGGAGTTGCTGTCAGTCACCTATAATAAAAACTACATAGATAAATATAAGCTACATTTCCACACAACAATCTCTTTAAACATAGATTTTAGAGAGACTGAAAGCAAAACAAGCATATATTATATAATATAAATAGTCCCTCTCTACTTTACAGTTGCTGTAACAAGAACTCCTTACCATTGGGAGCCACGGTTTTGCATGTTTTTGCTGCTGTGATAGCCAGAACATGACTAGACCTATCATTGCTCTATAGCACAATTTAATAACATTATCTTATGGGGAAAAAAACCCCAAAAACTAAAAAACCACATACATACCAGTCAGGAAAACAATGCTAACAACAAAAACTAATGTTAAGTGCCTACTCTTCAGAAGAACTGATAGTCAGCAACATTCCCATTTAAAATCAAATCTGTCTTAACTGTCACTGAAATAATACCTTCACGATACATATTTAACATTCTAACACAACTAACACAATGTTAGATTCTAACACAATGTTTGATTTCCTCTATCTACAAAACAGGTTTTTTGTTTTTTTTTCTTGGGCTGAAAACTCAACAATGGACAATTAGAATATTAATTACAGGAAAAAGAAAGTTGGTCTTCAAAATAAAAATTTCATCTTATCTGTATACAGCAAAACATTAAAAATGTGTTTATTTCAAGGTTGGGGGGAGGAAGAATGATAAAGGGCCCTTTCCTCTTGACTGAGACTATGTCTATCAACCTTCAACCTACTGAGAGTTTGATGTGGAAATTTTAAATCCCCCAAGTACCATGTAAGTACAATGCAAAACAATTATAGGCTCCAGATGTATCATCTCTAGAAGTAACTTCATAACTGCCCTTTTGTCAAATATATAATATACATGGAACATTCATTCACTCATTATACACGTCTATGTGTTCTGGCCAGCAGGAGACAAATGTGCTACATTACACAGTACACCTTTCTTGTGAACCACCATGACATTATCACTTTAAACCTGGATCAATTTGTAATCACCACAGGTAGTGCTTAATGTGCTGCACATTCTAATTGAAGCAGCAAAAAATAGCCAACCATTACCCTTCTCTTACAGATATACACACTTTTATTTAAACTCTCACCTAGCTTTCACAGATCTTTAGACTGCAAACTCTATGGGGCAGGAACTTGTGTGTTTGACACAGTTCACTTATTGTGCAGCACCATGCACACTTAGAACAACGAACCATCAATAATACTATTAAATAAACAAACAAAAATCCCCAAACAAACTGACAAGAAATGGGATAAATGCCATTCCTCTGAAATAATGGTTGGTGATTGGGGGAGGAATCACACCTTTGATTGTCTCTGATTATACTTATGATTCACTCCTGGTTAGACCCTTGATGAGGCAAGGTAGCCCAGGAAAAGTATAGTGCCTCTCAAATAGCTAGTTTGAGTTAAGTGCATATCCCAATTAAAAAAAACAACAACAACAAAAAACAAAACAGACCAGTTTGGTTCTTTTATTTCTGTTTGGAGACAAGTTGTGTTAACTGCACATAGCAACAAAGAGTTAATTAACCAAATCCTCTTACCACCTGTCACTTAGAATGAAATGACCACATAAGATCTTTAGTGAAGAACAAATCCTGCGGAATTAAGGCTTGGTCTCATAATGCATTAGAAATAGAATGGCTTCCCTTCCTCCCTTCCCAGCACCATGAACACGCACTCACCCTCTGGGTGATGGTTTTCCCCTCTTTGACTTGCACTGCCAAGCCCAAATCAGACAATCTGCAGTTGCCATTATCATCCAGGAGAACATTTTCTGGCTTCATGTCCCTGTACAGGATTCTGATGGAGTGGAGATGCAGAATCCCGCAGGTGATCTGAGCCGAATAAAAGACGATCCTGTTCATTTCCAAGCCCCTCTCTCCCACGTTGTAGATGTGGTATTTAAGATCCCCTCCATTCATGAGGCTCATAACAAGACACAGGTGACTCTTGCTCTCATAGGCATATGCCAGGGTGACTATGAAAGGGCTGTTAACTTTCTCCAGGATCTCCTTCTCCAGAAGAGCCATCTTCTCCCCACCTTTCTTCTTCAGCCTCTTCTTATCCAGTTTCTTGCAGGCATACATCTTGCCGGTATTTTTCACCTGGATGGCACAAACCTAGAGGATCAAGATGGAAAGAGAAAGGAAGGGGCTTTACAAATACAGACTGGAGATGAATTAAGAGCAGAAGTGGATGGGGTCTAAGGAAGCAAGGTGTACCTTGCCATCCTTTCAGAGGGCATTGCTAGTGATCAGCCTGACAGAGCACTGGATGGGGATATAATGGGAGTAGGGAGTTGGTCTATTCTGCACGGATGGGAGCCTGTCTTATCCTTATCCAAAACTCCTGAGGACCTGATGGAGTTTTCAGAAGTTCCCTTTACTGACCAGCATGTGGATGCTTTGGGGCAATAAAGTGGAGAAGGGGTTACATCACACTGGTTTGCCCAAGGAGGAAGATAGTTTATCAAGGTCTTTGACATCTTCCTAGTCTATTATAGGCTCCTCTTTGCATTGCCCATACCCACCCACTAGACCAGGGAAGGGATGGATGGCAGTCACCCTACCTCTCCGAAGCCTCCTTTGCCCAGCACTCGAAACTCGTAGAAGTACTTCTCATTCACTGGCTGCCTCTCAAAGACTTTCCACTGCAGGAACTTGTCATAGAAGGGGGTTCTCTGGAAGTCCTGGAAGGGTTTGTCCCGGAGGAAGGCCCTGGTCTCCTCTTTGGCCAGCTGCATGATACTCTCATAGTCCTTCTCGGTGGCTGCCTGGCACTTGCTGGCCAGGTCTGGGCTCATGAAGGCTAGGAAGCCCTTGGAGCCAGACTTCAGGAAATTGGTGACCAAGCTCTGCATGATGCCACTCTTGGCATTGTCCTCCGCCAGCTCCCAGTTGGACACCTCATCCAGGAAGTCCTTGGCCACCAGGTATTCAGGCATGGTCTCTAAGAAATCCCTGAAGAACCTTTTGCCAATGGGCTGCTGCTCGCAGATGCTCTCATACTCAGCCGGGAGGGCCTGCCTGACCTCTGTGCAATGCTCAGGCTTGGGCAGTGAGAGGCTCTTGCGCCTCCTCTGCATCTCCTTGGTGTCCCCATCTGTGCTCTTCCTGGCCTGCAGGTATGCTGTGTTGGCAATCAGGTTGTCCAGGCCCCCCATGTCACACATCTTGGCGAGCTCTTGGGGTGGCAAAGCCTGGCTGGGGCAAAGTCACTCACTGGTCCTGGGGCTGTCCTGCACCTCACCCTGCCTGTGTGTGTTCGTGTGGCCTTCAGAGAGACACTGAGGAGACTAGCTACTTTAGCATTAAATACCTCTCAAGGATTTTCGCTAAGTACCTTTAGGTGTATGTACCATTTGTGGAAAGTGACTGGTAAGAGGTTTCTCTTTAAGGAGCTTTGGAGTTGCTATCTATAGCGAGCAGGATGACATCCCAGGAAAACCTTCCCACTGCCGTCACTGAATAGACACAGCTTGGCTGGTGACCCTCAGCACAGACCCTTTCCCGCCCCTTAAATGTGCCAGGATTCCCACCCACACCCACTGTCCAGGGCCCCTGGAGTGTGCCAGAATTCTACACCCACCCACTGTTTACTGACTCCTTATGCTCTGCAAGTGTGCCTGCTACACACACACACACACACTCCATGGCACTTTGCCCTTTGGGGTAGGGTCAAAATCCCACACACATCCACTGCTCATGGCACCCTGACCCGGGGGGTGGGGTACACAAAATCTCTTTGACTTCTTCCCATTGCATCCTGAGCTTTGGGGTACTGGAAATTACATTAAAACATATATAAAATAAAACAAAAGCTGTTACAAATTGTAAAAGCCATTCAAAAGTCAAAGCCATCCCTGAAACATAAGTCAGAAGAGAGGAACAGCAGAAAAAGTGCAGGGGATGTTTGGGGTTGTTTAATAATCACTCAGTTCTGATCGCTGAGCACTATCACATCCTTCAACTCACAGCAAAAGAAATGCCAACGCTTGTGAGCTGCACATATACGGTGCACAAACTTCACTGCTGTCATATGCTGCTCCCTCTAAAGGAACAGAAATTGGATTAGATGAAGAACAGGCTAAAAACTGCTGCTGTTCTAAAAATAATGATCAGTGTGTACTACCAGAACACCACAGAATCCTGGTCTCCTTCACATATAGCGAAGTGGAAACAATCTGAACTTGTTTAAGAGACAAGTGATTCTCCATTACACTTCTAAAAATATCCTCCTCGCCCCAGCCCCCCAAACAAACAAACCAAACCCTACCGTACATTGCAAACTACCGTCCAAACTTTCTGAATCCTGAAAATGTCACTTGGAATCTGTTTTCAGGACTCTCTTGTCTTAAGAGTGTCTACTTACTTTAGCTCTTGGTAATTCAAGGAGACTGGAAATATATTATGAACTTAGCTGATTGGGAATATCATTTGTGAAAAAATATTCTGTTTTCCAATGACTATTTAAAAACAATGGAATATAAAAAAATGTTATTGCCTGTACATGCTTTGATCATTTTGATCACTATTTTATTAGCTATTATGCATTGTTATTTAAGGTAAAGATTAAAGTACTAAAAACTAAGTTTCTAGCAACAGCAAAACAATTCCTCTTCAACGAAAGAGAGATTTCGGTAGTCCTTATTGCCTCCATTATTCTATACATACTACTTACTTATCTGAAAACAGCAATTTTAATGAAAATGGACAGAAATTGCCAATAGAAGAAATTTTTGTAACTATCATCTCTAAAGGCATTGTATTGTCTTATTGTGAGTTGGTTTGCCATTCTCAGATGTTTTATGTATTATGTTCTTTAATGGTACAACATGATTTTAAAAAAATGTAAATGCAAATTAATCTTACCAGCACTTCGCTGATAGGCAATAGAGAGCAAATTGCTTCCTGTATCTTACATCTCTTAAAGCAGTGGTTCCCAAAGTAGGGGCGTCGCTTGTTCAGGGAAAGCCCCTGGCGGGCCGGGCCAGTTTGTTTACCTGCCGCGTCCGCAGGTTCAGCTGATTGCAGCTCCCAGTGGCCATGGTTCACCGCTCGGCCAATGGGAGCTGCAGGAAGTGGCACAGGCTGAGGGACATTCTGGTTGCCACTTCCCACAGCCCCCATTTGCCTGGAGTGGCGAACCGCGGCCACTGGGAGCTGCGATCGGCCGAACCTGCGGATGCGGCAGGTAAACAAACCGGCCTGGCCCACTAGGGGCTTTCCCTGAACAAGTGGCGCCCCTAGTTTGGGAACCACTGTCTTAAAGGAAACTGCTTAAATGCTCACTTGTTATTTATAAATCAACTGTAAAGATAAAGTTCATTCTCATTTGCTACCAATGTAATTTATAAAGTAGTTGAACAATGAAAAATAGTCCAGGAGGAGTTCAAGAGAATAACAAAAATCCTATTAAGCCAAAAGAAGCTTTCTCCTAAAAATCTTGTTTTTATTCATATTGTTAAAAACAGGTTTAAACCTTGAAATTACAGGTGTTTGTCTGATATTGTCTTCTGAAATAAGGACGGTTTGGAAGAATGTATCAGAATGGTTAATGGGATGTGATGCCACTTAAGGATTCTTCTCAGAATCTTGCCAAAAGCAAGTTTGATTTTTCTCAGATTTGCAGGAAAATCAGAAGTTTCTTAGAAGTTTTATATCCTGTGTTTCCTCTCTTCCTTTAATTGCTCAGAAAAGCAACAAAAAAAACAAAACAAAAAAAACCCCACAAGCAGTACATTATAATTCCTCCATCATAGTCCAGTGGCCCATAGTTATCATCATGTGCCCACCCCATAAAAGTGTATAATGTGGAAACTACTCCAGCCTTCTAATAAAAGTACAAACTTACTGAATACATAAATCTAGAACTCTAGAACATATAGTGACTGGAAAATACTCCATCTAGAATATT
Source organism: Lepidochelys kempii (assembly GCF_965140285.1). Taxonomy (NCBI): domain Eukaryota; kingdom Metazoa; phylum Chordata; order Testudines; family Cheloniidae; genus Lepidochelys; species Lepidochelys kempii. Next base: position 32,925,109 of record NC_136388.1, read on the forward strand.
AAGCATAAAAATCATCCATCTCCCATATGACAGGAGCTAGACATATAATAATATGTACTAATAATAATTACATATAAAGGCATATATTTGGGTTTGTATACAGTATCTTTCCTGTCTCTTAATTTCAAAACAGAACCAATAAATCCCCTATTTTGCCTAACAAGTTTGACTGTGTGTAAAGCAAACACACTATTTTAAGTCAAGATACGGAAGTTCTGCATCCAGTGACAACTTAAAAGCTGCTTTAATGATTACGGAAATGGTTTCAGTCATAGAAGTACATAAAAAGCAGAAATGCAAGATCAATTAGCCATCTTAAGGATTTCCTCTATTAAATGAACATCCAAAAGTGTTATATTTGCTGCATCAAGGACTTCTGACTACAAATAAGAAGGCACTGATACCTGTCTGGAAGAGGATCCACTTGACCCTAATGGCAATAATGTATGTAAACATAAGCAAATGATGTTTCACAAAAGACAGGAATAAATGTGAACATGGCAGTTAATGTAGGAAAGCAGGCTGACTTCCTTAATCTTGTAAACAATGAACAACAAAAAGACATGGTTCAAAATGAAAGATGGATAAAAACGAAGAAGGAAATTAGAGTGTGTCTATTAAGACCAAAAAGTATATCTCCTAATAAAAATGTCTAAACTTTTTTGATCAGAAAATCTCATAGAGATGTTATGAAGAAATATAGCTAGTTTTAAGGAAGATGGAGCCATTATCTCCTTAACTTTGGAAAAGACCTTATTCATATCTATTACCTTACACCTAGGTTGGGGAGAGAAGGGAATGGACTATGAAGACCCTTTAGTGATTCCTGTTACTAAAGGTTGATGTTCTGCTAATTTGCCTTCAGTGTGTATGTGACGGGTTTAATTGGCAGTAATATAAATATTAAGGGCATGTTTTTCAGAACTGCACACATGAAGTTGCATGCCTAATGTGGTATGCAATTACCACAACATCATATGGAAACTGGGTATTTTGCCATGCAATTTATATATGGAATCATGGTGTTTTGAAAGTACAAATTAGGCACACATTTGCACATGTGCAGTTTTGAAAATCAGGCACAAATGGACCTAAATCATTGATCTGGTTCACATAATAAAAAGGAAACTCCATCATGGGTGGTCACCTGCCTGGCGGGGATACAAATGTTTTTGCAGCCCAAAGCTGACCACACAGAGTATGTCTTCTAACATCAGGGCCCCGTGGCTTGCAAATAAATCTAAAAAAACATTCTGAAAGAATGGAGAGTGCCCAAGATACACTGAAATTGGCCACACTATCAACTCCTTCTGAGCCACGCTATCCCTTAAAGACGAATGCTGTGAAATTACTCTTAGCACAACTTGTTTAAATGACAGAAGCAGAATCCCAGGATATGTTGACCCTATAACAGGTTTCAGTAATCCATTTCTAAATTACCAATGCAAATATTGCCATTTCTGCACCAGATACCTGAGCCAGAGCCTAATGGCAGGATGTTTCTGTCCCAAGGCAGAAGCAGATCAAGGAAACACCCATATTTTTACGGTGGTCCACTTACCACTGGGGAGAAGGAATCTTTCTTAAGCAAGTGAAATCAACTTCTGCAGAATTTAAACTTTCTGAAAAAATGTTTCTAACCCTCGTTGTGAAGATAACCTTCTAAATGTGTACCAAGTATAACCAGTGCAGTCTTCCTAAAACTGCAGAGACACGGCCGCACTACTTCGGTCACTGCTGGGGAGGTTGGTCTGGATTCTACTACTGGTAAGGCATCTGGGGTATCTATGCCCAGTATTAATAAGAATTTTTTTTGGTAGGAGGAGAAGAAAAGTGGTCTAGCATTAATTTATTAATTGCAAAACGCAACACTGATTTATTTATTTTGTGTGTATGTTGAGGGGTAGCATTAATTGATTTTATTTGTGTTCGAGGTAGGGAATGGCATTGATTCATTTGGCAGGTGTGGGGGAGTAACTCCGCCATCCCTGGAACCGACAGCCAATTGCAACCGGACATCGTCATCACCAGTGAGGACCGGAAGAGGATTGTCATGGTGGATGTCACAGTGCCCTCCGAGAACAGGATGCCAGCCTTCCATGATGCCCAAGTTTGAAAGGTGGAGAAATACGCCCCTCTGGCTGAAACTGTGAGAGCTAAGGATTACCAAGTTCAGACACATGTTCTGATCGTCAGAGCCTTGGGCACATGGGACCGCAATAACGAGCAAGTGTTGGGAGAATGCGGAATCAGTCAACGCTACATTTGGCTGATGCAGCAACTCATGGTGTCGGACGCCGTCAGATGGTCAAGGGACAGCTACATAGAACACAACACCGGACATCGGCAATACCAGGAGGGATGAGCTGGAGTGCTGATGAGAAGCGCAGTGGGGAAAGTAACTGAAATACTTTCCTCATGGATTGTATTATCTCAGTGAACAACCTACCCTAAATTCTCAACTACTGAGGGACAATCTTCACTTATTGATATATGTGCTTTCTACAACTAACTCTCTGTATAACTTTTCATGAGTGATGTACCCGAATACTTGAATACTAATATCTAAACTGTATTCTTAAATTTACTCACCTAAATTTGGGTTACTGCTGATTATTCACTATATGTATCTTATGACTTTAAAAACAAACTGTGTATCTGTGGATAATCTAAGCACTATACCCAGATGTATATACGCTCTTTTCTCAACCTGTGTATTATATAATTTTAACATTAGCTTTAATAAAATTTTTATTTGGAGACTGAGCAGGAGCAGGCACAGCTCGGCGGCATCAGCATATTTCATTCTGGCAAGTAGGCTTTAATTTTGGACATGGGAAATCAGTGTAGCTCCACATAGGCACAGGTGTTTTGTGTAGAACTGACGACAGCCTCCAAGTCAATTTAAATTTTGATGTTAATTTGAATGATACATAGACTTAATTTTATTATTGGACTCAAACTAGTAAGTTCAAAGTAAAAAAAAAAAAAGATGAGATTGAATGTGTGTATTTATGAACACTGTCTTCCCCGCCCCCGACTCAAATATTGAAGTTTATATGCCATAAAAGCAGTTCAAAGGATTTGGAAAAATAAGCACACAAGTAATAGTATGCATGAGCAACTTTGAAATTCTAATAGAAAGGTGTTTCCTCATAACTAATTTTGCCACAAAGAATGTTTCAGAATTAAAATGGGTTTGAAATACTATACATATACATATGCACAGAGAGAGAGAGAGAGAGACTACCCACATGTAACACAACTGTTTGTTTGTGGAGGAAACTCTAGCTCTACAGAAACTAAGGACAATTCTCTCTCTTCTTCCTGAATTATCAGCAGTATAACTCAATGTGTTTAAATATTCATAAATATCTTCTATAAATTATATAGAAAAATCTTGAGCATTTTGAGTAAGTTCACTTATGCAGCTGAAAGCTAAAATTGTAATGCCTTTTTCATATCTACTATATTCTCCACAGAATCTTTAAACACTTAAATATATGTCATATTAATTGAATGACAACTTTTTCTGTATAAGAATTATGAACCTTCTGTCTAGTGTCAGAATGCCTGGATTTATCATTGACCTACATTTATAGTCTATCCAGAACAGACAAAAAGTGAATTTGCAATAGATTCCACAAAATGGAAAGACAATACACCTCAAAATTATGAAATGCCCTTTAGACATTTAATTTATTCAGGTAACATTTTACAGTTGCATATATGTGAAAGGTGGCATTCTAAAAGGACAACTGAATGGCTGCTCAGTACATTACCATATGCAGGGCTGACAGCATTGACTGTTCTTAAGGTTGCCTGCCACATCCTACCTTGTTTTCAGTTGCCAAACTTCAACCAATTGGGCTGAAGTTTTCAATGCCAGGTGTCAGCCACAGGCTGAATTTAGTTTTGGAAAATTTCAGCCCAAAGGATTCAGGGGATAACGGGCAGGAAAATCAGATGAGCCCAGGGAGATTGGGAGTAGGAATCAGTGAGGATGGGGAATGCAGGTGGGTGGAGGGGTAGATGGGAGGCTAGAGCTTGGGCAACAGAAACATCAGATGAGGAGCCAGGAGAAGGAGAACAGACTGCATGGCAAGAAAACTGGGGAAAAGGAGCTGCAGGGGGAGTGGAATTGTGCAAGGAGACAAACTAGGCATGAGGAAGGGAGACTAGGATTTACTGAGCAAAGAGACTGGGATAGTGAACCAGAGAAGTAAAGACTGGGATTAGCCAGATGAGAATGGGACTGGGATGAGGAGCCAGGGGTGGAGAAAACAAGGGAATGGGACAAGAATAGGTTGGAGGGGATGAAATAGATGGGATCATGCCGGGCACGGGAGGGAGGAGAATTTGCAGAAGAATTTGTGCCCACTACATCGCACTCTTCCAGGGAGTGGTATGGAACCCAAGATTGCGGAGTCTCACCATTCCTCTACAGTCAGTAAATACATATGAAAGCCACTGATAAAGTGCCCATCCCTCTCTAGTGCTGGTGCAGAGGATGACATTCTACTACTGATACTGTTTATACTGGTAGTTTACTTGGCAGAATCTGTGTGGTGGATCTAAAGGTTCCAACCCTGTTGATGAAATGTGTATGTCAATATAATGTCACATGATGGCATTTCTGTTTTTTCAGGTTGCTTTTTTAAAAACCTAGGAAATTCCAGACACTAAAATTACATTGAAAACTTTATTAAGGTTGCAAAGTCAAGCAGTGAAAATGTATGAAATACCAGCGTTAAAGTTGTCTTAATTCCGCAGTCTGCATATGCATTATGAGTCTTCAATTACATGATCACATACTAATTTTCCACAAGACCCCTGCCTGATTCAGAAGAGAGGATGGACTGCTCTGAAGGTGAACCAAGGATTTGTTGAGAAGGAGGCTGTTTATGTGTAGGAACCGCATTTAATTTGTTGCGGAAGTTGGATGGTGTATAATGAATGAGGCAGGAGATTTCAGGGAGAGAAAGGATGGTTTCATGCTTTAGGTATTTGAATGTTGCCTTCTTGAATTGGATCCCTATTTCTGCCTCTGCCACAGAATTGCTATGTGAGGCTAGTCAAGTTGCTTAAACTAAAAACTTTTCACAGGTGATTGTTAATATTGTGTTCTTCATTTTCTGAGTATCCAACGTAAGCACATGAGGATTGATTTGTAGAAGTGCTGAACAGTCACAGCCGCAACTGATGGTTATTGGAGCACAATACTCTGAAAAATCAGGTCACTGGTGTCTTCATTTGGGTACCCAAAATTAAAGATACTTTTGACCTGAATCTTCCTGCATGTAAAATATTAATAGGGAATTGGGAAAATAAATAAACACTCAGATACTATAGTGATGAGCACCAAAGAATTATTCATTTCCTCATGGGCTTTTCTATCTTCAAGAGCAGGGTTTGAATAGTGTATAATAAATACGGCCTAGGGGCATACAATGAACAATGAGCAGAAAACCAAATTTTGAACAGTTGCTCATTAAGTCCTAACATCCATCTTGTGAACTGAATGAGGCAAGGGTCCTATGGGAAAAAATAGTATGTGATCATGTAATTAAAGAATATATCATAATACATATGCACAAGGTGGCCAAATTAATGTTACATAAGCACCATTAATTCTGGTAATTTCTAACTTTTGACCTCTTGACTTTGCAATCTTAATAATGTTCTTGGTGAGTAATTATATAAACTGATCAAATCTTAAAGTTTATTTGTGCTTAAATCTGTAATTTTGCATCCTCAATACAAGCAGCCTTTTCTATGAGATAAGAGACAGTAAAAGACTGATGAAGTTATTTCATCAAGACAAACATTTAAACTGTCAATCTTCAAAAACACTATTAACTAAACTGGAAATATTAAATCCATTAAAAATCTGAAAAGAAAAAATTGTTGGGTCTCCCCTAATAAAGAGTGTTTACTTTACTGAGTTATTATCCTCTAATACAAATGCTTTTTTCCCTTACTATATAAAATTTTCTACTCAAGTAAAGAAATACATTAACAAGACTTTACAGCCATAACATTAATGAGAACCCACTGGAAATTCCCTTACCTACACAGAGATGCCATTGTGTGGTATTATCTGATCTGTTCATTTTCCTCTCCTCCCTCTTGTTGGCCACAGTCATTCTTTTTCTGTATGTTGCACAACTGCTGCTAGCTGAGGACCAGTTTTAATTAATGGGTAATCCTATTTCCTTTTACTCTTTTCTACAGATGCTCACTAGAGTGGAAAAAGACCAGTTTTCCAGTGAAGAAATGTAGAGAAAACTGTGTTCTAAAAGCTTTCCCAAACACAGGTATACAGCTAAGACAGCAGCAAAGACCCACTCCTCTGTCAAAAAGGAATAATTACAAAGTTACACCCTGACTTCAGGACAACAGGATTTGCCTTTCCACCAAGCCCCACAGTCACAAAAGCAAGACTGTTGCCACTTGTTCTAGTTAAGTTCACAGGTGCCTGAGGTGCTTAGCTATAAAGAAGAGAGACAAGGCCAGGAGAAATGTTGTATTGACCCACTTCAGCTTGTGGCTCTAAAAGTGAAACCATCTAGTTCTGGGTGGTACTTGGTGGTTTTTGTGTCTAATGATTCAGTTGTTTTCCACTTTTTGAGAGAAAGCAAGTCTGGAAAAGAGTTTGATTGGAGTGTGCTCTGCACAGCAAATCATTGCACAGCTCCATAAATCTCTGACATGAAACCTATCTTTGCAGTTTCTTTTGAAAAGATTAAAGCAATAATGTAGTGCCTTACAGGGTGGGCCATAACTAATGCAGGAGATTAAGGTCACGTCTATGTTACAGGGACTCTAGAAGCAGATACCCAGTGCCACAGTTATGCTAGCATCACCCAATAGCGTAGATGCAGCCTGCAGTGAGGGAAGGAGTTTTTCCCATTGCCGTAGGAACACCTTGTCCCCATCTTATGGCAGCTAAGTCGACGGAAGCATGCTTCTATCCACCTAGTTATCTCTGCCTTTGGGAGTTAGGTCAGCATAGGTAGGATGCCCAGGGGTGTGGATTTTTCATACCCGACCATTGTAGTTACATCGATCTAAATTTTAAGAGTAGGCCACGTCTAAACTTCACTTCCTCTAAAGAAAGAGAACTCCTTAACTAGGACCTAATCACATGAGATACTGAGCACTCTCATTTCCTCCGGCCCTGCACTTTGCTGAATCTTGTCCTTAGCGGTTTGTAAATGGCTTTGAAAATGAAAAAACACTACAGGTGCTAAGAATTTATCATCAAGGATTGACTGGAAATTTGTGTGCGTATATGGGGGGCGGTAATGAAGGGGATTTTTGTTGAGAGGGAGAGAGTGGGCGTCTACATAGGCATTTAATGTGGGTTGTTTGTTGAGGGTGGGAGAGGTATTAGAATGGGGCTTAATAGCTGTGATACTTTTATTCAGTAAAGAGAGGTTGTGCACCTTCTCTCTCTGTGTTGTGGGAGGAGATTTAATGATCATGAACCCTGCTCTCCCACCTGAGTTAATTTCTGTATGTTTGGCTCGTCGGGATAGATTGTAAAGTCTTCCAGGAAAGGAATGCATCTTAACTTTTGTAACATGCTTTATAAATTGCCATGTACATTTATGGCCTGGTATACAAAGATATACAATGTTTGTTCTAGTAGATTTCAGCCAATCAAGATGTTTAACTTTCAGTGAGCTCATCTTTTCCCCAGCAGGTAGCATTAGCACACAGTGAAGTGAGTGATCAAGACATATAGGCTTGCTAACAGATGGCAGCATGATGCAATCAAAAAGGCAGGCCACCATCTATATGAGGGCATTCAAATAGGCCAGAGTCAACTGATGTTATTTGACCAGTCAACTGATCAGCTTATCAAACCGAGTTTAGAATGATCTTAACAGAACATAGACTCTTCATACTTGTCATATATTTAAAACTCACTCAAATCTTGTTCGTAGGCCATATGTTTCCTGTAGGCATTAAAGGCAACTAAAAGAATTAAGGACAAGCAATTAAATATAAGTAAAAAACCCAAAAATTAAAACAGGGTTGTCCGTACATAAAAATAACCTAATGAAATCCTCAAGCCTTCCCGTTACGAAAGGCAAAACAACAATTGTTATTACATGAAAATATGTCTACCAATCTGATGAAATAGACAAACGGATACAAAACATATTCTCAAATGGACATGCCTATACTGACAAGATGAAACAATGTACTGCATTAGATTCTTAATACATTTAATTAGCATATGCTTTCTTTGTAACATCTATTTTATCAATTATATATTTGAAACAATTTATAGACATGGTTCTCAATTTATTTAAGATACATCCATGAGTCAGCTAGTTCCTAACCAAATTTTCACTTCACCAGCTAATTAATTTCAAATATGGTTATTAAAGTGGCCCAGTGCTGGATTAAAGACATCCCCCATTGCTTTTACTAGAAATTACAATAAAAATCCTAATATGGTAAAAGTTTAATACTGTATGTTGGAGAAACCACATACATATAATTATAAAATAAAAGGCTATTAATGTTCAATGAACTGTAGAGTCAGATTTCTTAAGCCATCACAAAACCAAGCCTGTATTAAAACTTAAATAAGAGGTTTCTACCATACGGGGTACCGGGGGATGGGGTGGGGAGAAGGGGGAAAAAAACAACAGTAAAAATGAATGTTTCACACACTATTTATTTTAGTCAAAAAATCACGATCAGGCAAAATTATTTATGGTGGTTTGGTGGTAGATTGTAATTGTGTATTTTCGGCACCACAGCATTTCTAAGCAGTTGATACAATTCACACCAGAACATTGACAGACAGACAGACTTTAAGGTAGCGTGCCTATGTCCTTAGCTGTGGAAGGATGCTGAAATAAGATCAGACAAAATGGCACACCAACACATTAGAGCATATTCAAGCACAACAAAACCATAGTATTCTTTTAACATAGATATAAATTGAATGAATCACACCACAGTTAGAGTGTTCCTCCCTTTCATATGGCTATATGGCATCAGACATATATTGCTTCAAACAAGTTCAACAGAAAAACTGCCAATGTTTTCATTTGCCTATTCTCTGGACCACCCAGTCCTGTTGACAGAGGGGACAGCGATTGTTCTGTTTCACCCATAGGGACATGCAGCAATTGTGGAAGGAATGATTACATTCTCCCCAGACAACTGAAAGAAAAGAAAAATACTTGATACGTTCCAGTTACACTGTTTAATATAGATGTACAAACTACATTCACAATTAAGAGGTCTAACAATCTAACTCAGATTTTTACAGCAAATAGAGGGTTATATGATATTTGAGGCAATAATACATTATAATGATTTACTGATTGAGACTAGATTAGTGTTACTGGTTTGAAAGTATTTTCCATAAATAGAATATTGTGTTCTACAGGGTTATGTCTCACACATTCATAGATATTTAGGTCAGAAGGGACCATTATGATCATCCAGTCTGACCTCCTGCACAACGCAGGCCACAGAATTTCACCCACCACTCCTGCAAAAAACCTCACACCTGTATCTGTGATATTGAAGTCCTCAAATCGTAGTTTAAAGACTTCAAGGAGCAGAGACTCCTCCAGCAAGTGTCCCGTGCCCCATGCTACAGAGGAAAGCGAAAAACCTCCAGGGCCTCTTCTAATCTGCCCTGGAGGAAAATTCCTTCCCGACCCCAAATATGGCGATCAGCTAAACCCTAAGCATATGGGCAAGATTCATCAGCCAGATACTACAGAAAATTCTTTCCTGGGTAACTTGGATCCCACCCCATCTAATATCCCATCACAGGCCATTGGGCCTATTTACCATGAATATTTAATTACCAAAACCATGTTATCCCATCATACCATCTCCTCCATAAACTTATCGAGTTTAATCTTAAAGCCAGATAGATTTTTTGCCCCCACTGCTTCCCTTGGAAGGCTATTCCAAAACTTCACTCCTCTGATGGTTAGAAACCTTCATCTAATTTCTAGTCTAAATTTCCTGGTGGCCAGTTTATATCCATTTGTTCTTGTGTCCACATTGGTACTGAGCTTAAATAATTCCTCTCCCTCTCCAGTATTTATCCCTCTGATATATTTATAGAGAGCAATCATATCTCCTCTCAACCTTCTTTTAGTTAGGCTAAACAAGCCAAGCTCCTTGAGTCTCCTTTCATAAGACAAGTTTTCCATTCCTCGGATCATCCTAGTAGCCCTTCTCTGTACCTGTTCCAGTTTGAATTCATCCTTCTTAAACATGGGAGACCAGAACTGCACACAGTATTCCAGGTGAGGTCTCACCAGTGCCTTGTATAATGGTACTAAAACCTCCTTATCCCTACTGGAAATACCTCTCCTGATGCATCCCAAGACTGCATTAGCTTTTTTCACGGCCATATCATATTGGCAGCTCATAGTCATCCTATGATCAACCAATACTCCAAGGTCCTTTTCCTCCTCCGTTACTTCTAATTGATGTGTCCCCAGCTTATAACTAAAATTCTTGTTATTAATCCCTAAATGCATGACCTTACACTTCTCACTATTAAATTTCATCCTATTACTATTACTCCAGTTTACAAGGTCATCCAGATCCTCCTGTAGGATATCCCTGTCCTTCTCTAAATTGGCAATACCTCCCAGCTTTGTATCATCCGCAAACTTTATTAGCACACTCCCACTTTTTGTGCCAAGGTCAGTAATAAAAAGATTAAATAAGATTGGTCCCAAAACCGATCCTTGAGGAACTCCACTGGTAACCTCCCTCCAGCCTGACAGTTCACCTTTCAGTAGGACCCGTTGTAGTCTCCCCTTTAACCAATTCCTTATCCACCTTTCAATTTTCCAATTGATCCCCATCTTATCCAATTTAACTAATAATTCCCCATGTGGCACGGTATCAAACGCCTTACTAAAATCTAGGTAAATTAGATCCACTGCGTTTCCTTTGTCTAAAAAATCTGTTACTTTCTCAAAGAAGGAGATCAGGTTGGTTTGGCACCATCTACCTTTTGTAAAACCATCTTGTATTCTGTCCCATTTACCATCGACTTCAATGTCCTTAACTACCTTCTCTTTCAAAATTTTTTCCAAGACCTTGCATACTACAGATGTCAAACTAACAGGCCTATAATTACCCGGATCACTTTTTTTCCCTTTCTTAAAAATAGGAACTATGATAGCAATTCTCCAATCATATGGTACAACCCCTGAGTTTACAGATTCATTAAAAATTCTTGCTAATGGGCTTGCAATTTCATGTGCCAATTCCTTTAATATTCTTGGATGAAGATTATCTGGGCCCCCCGATTTAGTCCCATTAAGCTGTCTGAGTTTCACTTCTATCTCAAATATGGTAATGTCTACCTCCATATCCTCATTCCCATTTGTCATGCTACCATTATCTCTAAGATCCTCTTTAGTCTTATTAAAGACTGAGGCAAAGTATTTGTTTAGATATAGGGCCATGCCTAGCTTATCCTTGACCTCCACTCCATCCTCAGTGTTTAGCGGTCCCACTTCTTCTTTCTTTGTTTTCTTCTTATTTATATGACTATAGAACCTTTTACTATTGGTTTTATATTCCCTTTGCAAGGTCCAACTCTACTTGACTTTTAGCCTGTCTCACTTTATCCCTACATGTTCTGACCTCAATAAGGTAGCTTTCCTAGCTGATCCCTCCCTTCTTCCACTCCCTGTATGCTTTCTGCTTTTTCTTAACCACCTCTCTGAGATGCTTGCTCATCCAGCTTGGTCTACAACTCCTGCCTATGAATTTTTTCCCCTTTCTTGGGATGCAGGCTTCCGATAGCTTCTGCAGCTTTGATTTAAAATAATCCCAGGCCTCCTCTACCTTTAGATCTATAAATTCTTCAGTCCAATCCACTTCCCTAACTAATTTCCTTAATTTTTGAGAGTCAGCCCTTTTGAAATCAAACCCCCTAAATTAGCCACTAAAAGCATGTCTACCAATTTATTTCTAATTCAAGAGACATATACACATACTTTCATATTCTTACTCATCTGTAGAATGCTTAGCACGGTGCTGTGCACTATATAAATACATAATACTATGAACACTACTGAGGGACGAGTGAAGGCTGTGAGTGGTTTTTACTGGTTCATTAATTAGGTATAGTTAGTGTACCATTTCAGTGTTGATTTTTCATCACATACCAAAGGTTTAAGGGCATATGAGCAAATTCTAATTAACATTTTATTTGAATTTTTAAAGTTCAAAGTTGTGATACATGATAAATAAAATACCATAGGATATTACTACATAAGCATATAAAATGGGCTCTCAGCTACATCAGAGATTGTTCAAAGGCTATAATAATTTTATTCCACCCTTGCTTGTTTCAGTGAAGTTCTTCTGTTATATCTTCTAGCATATATCTTAAAAGAAGATACAGTAGCTATTTCCTATCTAACTCAAAAGTCTACAGTAGTCTGTCCTGAATTATAGAACTAGTTCTTCCCAGTCACACACATAAATGACTACAGATTTACTCAGTCAAGTACTTTTCTGACAGTGTGTCTTTTTACATTAGTATTGCTGTACAGTTTATTTTTGCTCATTAATAAAATTAGTATTATCTTCAAACTTAAAAAAGCACCCCACTGAGAAAAAGCCTTTGCTGAAAAACATGAGAATGAAATCACTACATACCAACACAATCTTCTTGTTTGTTTTCAGCTTGACATCTAAGACAGGCATCTAAAAGCAAACAAGAACAAAACTCAATTTGATGCTCAGAAGACAATTCTTAAAACTGGCTTTTCTAATGGAAATATAAACCCTTTATAAAGGTAAAAGCTCGAATTCTGCCATCTAGTTAAATTGTATTTATTAGATGAAAAGGAATTTAAAATACATGCACTATGCATACCAAAAGAAAAATATACGTTTACAGATGGTAAAAAGAACTGGAAACTGTAAGACCCTACATTTTGTTGTGACATTTTCACAAGCTCTGCTGCAAAAGACATCTCCTTTTTGTATATGTGACCATTGGGAGACTTGTGCCAAATCCTCTCAAGCATATTAAAAATTAAACAAGAGAACTGCAAGTATACATGCAACCCCCAAGTTCAGCAATCTGTTTTTCAGACATCAGCATCTCCTTTTAAGGAAATCACTCACAATTCTATTGACAGGTTTCAGAGTAACAGCTGTGTTAGTCTGTATTCGCAAAAAGAAAAGGAGTACTTGTGGCACCTTAGAGACTAACCAATTTATTTGAGCATAAGCTTTCATGAGCTACAGCTCACTTCATCTGTAGCTCACAAAAGCTTATGCTCAAATAAATTGGTTAGTCTCTAAAGGTGCCACAAGTACTCCTTTTCTTTTCACAATTCTATTGTTTTTCAGCCTCCCATCAAACCCTGCCCCACACCATCTTTTTTACACAGAAATTTTACTTGATGAGTACCTTAAACTTCACCAGAATATAAAAACACACACCCACACTCTATACTTTTAGATCATTTATTAGTCGTGTAATGTAAGTGAAGAGACCACACCATACTTTTAGATCGTTTATTAGTTTTACTTACATTGCACAGAGACCAATGGGGACATATAATACATATTTTTTAAATGGGTGTCTAATCTTGCAAGGGACAGAAAGGAATAAGGATATGGGACTTCCAGTTGGAGTAGTACATCAGCTGCTGCTCCACACTATGTAAGCAAAAAGAAAAGGAGTACTTGTGGCACCTTAGAGACTAACAAATTTATTTGAGCATAAGCTTTCGTGAGCTACAGCTCACTTCATTGGATGCTGTAGCTCACGAAAGATTATGCTCAAATAAATTTGTTAGTCTCTAAGGTGCCACAAGTACTCCTGTTCTTTTGGCGAACACAGGCTAACACGGCTGCTACTTTGAAAACTATGTAAGCACTTACTGCTGCTCCCACTTCAGATTTCTCACCAAGCCCTGGTCTACACTAGGAGTTGAGGTCGAATTTAGCAGCGTTAAGTCGATTTAACCCTGCAGCCGTCCACACGACGAAGACCTTTTTTCAACTTAAAGGGCTCTTAAAATCAATTTCCTTACTCCACCCGCGACAAGGGGATTAGCGCTGAAATCGGCCTTGCTGGGTCAAATTTGGGGTACTGTGGATGCAATCAGACGGTATTGGCCTCCAGGAGCTATCCCAGAGTGCTCCATTGTGACCGCTCTGGACAGCACTCTCAACTCAGATGCACTGCCCAGCTAGACAGGAAAAGGCCCGCGAACTTTTGAATTTCAATTTCCTGTTTGGCCAGCATGGCAAGCTGCAGGTGACCATGCAGAGCTCATCAGAGGAGGTGACCACGCAGCAGTCCCAGAATAGCAAAAGAGCTCCAGCATGGACCGAACGGGAGGTATGGGATCTGATCGCTGTATGGGGAGAGGAATCCGTGCTATCAGAACTCCGTTCCAGTTTTCGAAATGCCAAAACATTTGCAAAATCTCCCAGGGCATGAAGGACAGAGGCCATAACAGGGACCCAAAGTGCCGCATGAAACTTAAGGAGCTGAGGCAAGCCTACCAGAAAACCAGAGAGGCGAACGGCCGCTCTGGGTCAGAGCCCCAAACATGATGAGCTGCATGCCATTTTAGGGGGTTCAGCCACCACTACCCCAGCCATGTTGTTTGACTGCTTCAATGGAGATGGAGGCAACATGGAAGCAGGTTTTGGGGACGAGGAAGATGATGATGATGAGGTTGTAGATAGCTCACAGCAAGCAAGTGGAGAAACCGTTTTTCATGACAGCCAGGAACTGTTTCTCACCCTGGACCTGGAGCCAGTACCCCCCAAACCCACCCAAGGCTGCCTCCCAGACCCGACAAGTGGAGAAGGGACCTCTAGTGAGCGTACCTTTTAAAATACTATACATGGTTTAAAAGCAAGCATGTTTAATGATTAATTTGCCCTGGCATTCGTAGCTCTCCTGGATATACTCTCAAAGCCTTTGCAAAAGGTTTCTGGGGAGGGCAGCCTTATTCCATCCACCATGGTGGGACACTTTACCATCCAGGCCAGTAGCACGTAGTCGGGAATCATTGTAGAACAAAGCATTACCGTGTATGTTTGCTGGCATTCAAACAACATCCATTCTTTATCTCTCTGTGTTATCCTCAGGAGAGTGATATCATTCATGGTCACCTGGTTGAAATAGGGTGCTTTTCTTAAGGGGACACTCAGAGGTGCCCTTTCCTGCTGGGCTGTTTGCCTGTGGCTGAACAGAAATGTTCCCCGCTGTTAGCAATGGGGAGGGGCTAGCCACGTGCTGGGGGGAGGCAAAATGTGACCTTGTAACGAAAGCACATGTGCTATGTATGTAATCTTAACAGCAAGGTTTACCGTGAAAGAGTGTACCCATTGTTCTATAAAATGTGTCTTTTTAAATACCACTGTCCCTTTTTTTCTCTCCACCAGCTGCATGTGTTTCAAGGATCACAGGATCTTTTCCTTCCCAGAAGCTAGTGAAGATTAGAAGGCGAAAAAAACGCACTCGTGATGAAACATTCTCTGAGCTCATGCTGTCCTCCCACACTGACAGAGCAAAGACGAATGCGTGAGGCAGACAATGTCAGAGTGCAGAAAAGCACAAAATGACCGGGAGGAGAGGTGGCGGGCTGAAGAGAGTAAGTGACGGGCTGAAGAGAGGACTGAAGCTGAAAGGTGGCGGCAGCGTGATGAGAGGAGGCAGGATTCAATGCTGAGGCTGCTGGAGGATCAAACCAATATGCTCCAGCGTATGGTTGAGCTGCGGGAAAGGCAGCAGGAGCACAGACCGCCGCGACAGCCCCTGTGTAACCAACCGCCCTCCTCCCCAAGTTCCATAGCCTCCTCACCCAGACGCCCAAGAACGTGGTGGGGGGGCCTCCGGCCACCCAGCCACTCCACCCCAGAGGATTGCCCCAGCAACAGAAGGCTGGCATTCAACAAGTTTTAAACTTTTAAAGTGCTGTGTGGCCTTGTCCTTCCCTCCTCCGCCACCCCTCCTGGTGCTTCTCTCCTCCACCACTCATCTTGGGCTACCTTGGCAGTTATCCCCTTATTTGCATGATGAATGAATAAAGAATGCATGAATGTGAAGCAACAATGACTTTATTGCCTCTGCAATTGGTGATCGAAGGGAGGTGGGGAGGGTGGTTAGCTTACAGGGAAGTAGAGTGAACCAAGGGGCGGGGGTTTCATCAAGGAGAAACAAACAGAACTTTCACACCGTAGCCTGTCCAGTCATGAAACTGGTTTTCAAAGCTTATCTGATGCGCACCGCACCCTCCTATGCTCTTCTTACCGCCCTGGTGTCTGGCTGCGCGTAACCAGCAGCCAGGCGATTTGCCTCAACCTCTCACCCCGCCATAAACGTCTCCCCCTTACTCTCACAGATACTGTGGAGCGCACAGCAAGCAGTAATAACAGTGGGAATATTGGTTTCGCTGAGGTCTAACCGAATCAGTAAACTGTGCCAGCGCGCCTTTAAACGTCCAAATGCACATTCTACCACCATTCTGCACTTGCTCAGCCTGTAGTTGAACAGCTCCTGACTACTGTCCAGGCTGCCTGTGTATGGCTTCATGAGCCATGGCATTAAGGGGTAGGCTGGGTCCCCAAGGATAACTATAGGCATTTCAATATCCCCAAAGGTTATTTTCTGGTCTGGGAATAAAGTCCCTTCCTGCAGCTTTTGAAACAGACCAGAGTTCCTGAAGATGCGAGTGTCATGTACCTTTCCCAGCCATTCCACGTTGATGTTGGTGAAACGTCCCTTGTGATCCACCAGTGCTTGCAGCACTATTGAAAAGTACCGCTTACAGTTTATGTACTCCCTGGCTTGGTGCTCCAGTGCCAAGATAGGGATATGGGTTCCATCTGTGGCCCCACCACAGTTAGGGAATCCCATTGCAGCAAAGCCATCCACTGTGACCTGCACATTTCCCAGGGTCACTACCCTTGATTTCAGCAGATCTTTGATTGCGTTGGCTACTTGCATCACAGCAGCCCGCACAGTAGATTTGTCCACTCCAAACTGATTCCCGACTGACTGGTAGCTGTCTGGCGTTGCAAGCTTGCATAGGGCTATTGTCACTCGCTTCTCAACTGTGAGGGCTGCTCTCATCTTAGTATTCTTGCACCTCAGGGCAGGGGAAAGCAAGTCACAAAGTTGCATGAAAGTGCCCTTACGCATGCGAAAGTTTCACAGCCACTGGAAATCGTCCCAGACTTGCAATACTATGCGGTCCCACCAGTCTGTGCTTGTTTCCCGAGCCCAGAATCAGTGTTCCACCGCATGAACCTGCCCCATTAGCACCTTGAAGACCATATTGCCAGGGCCCATGCTTTGAGAGAAGTCTGCGTCCATGTCCTCATCACTCATGTCACCGCGCTGACGTCGCCTACTCGTCCGGTATCGCTTTGCCAGGTTCTGGTTGTGCATATACTGCTGGATAATGCGTGTGCCATTTAATGTGCTCCTAATTGCCAAAGTAATCTGAGCGGGCTCCATGCTTGCCGTGGTATGGCATCTACACAGAAAAAATGGGCGGAAAATTGTCTGCCATTGCCCTGACGGAGGGAGGGGCAACTGACGACATGGCTTACAGGGTTGGCTTACAGAGAATTAAAATCAACGAAGGGGGTGGCTTTGCGAGAAACTGAATGGCCCCCTCAAGGATAGAACTCAAAACTGGGTTTAGCACGCCGTTGATTTCAGAGAGGGAGGGAGGGAGGAGAAAATGAATACAAAATAAATCTGGTCTACTTCTTGTTTTGAACCACTTCATCTATCTTTATACATCTTGCTGGCAGCAGACTGTGCAGTACGACTGCTAGCCATCGTCAACACCTGGGTGCTCAGCAGAAGGCGGTGCAGTATGACTACTGGCCATCATCTTCTGTTAGCTGCAGATTAAAAGACAGTGTGGGACTGAATCGCCACGAGACGAAACAAGGGAAATGACCTGGCTGAGTCACTCCCATGTTTGCCCAGGCGCCCGGTTAAAAAAGCACCCAGGACTACGTCGATGATGGCTACCAGTCATACTGCACTGTCTGCTGCCAAAAGGCAATAAACTACTGCTGTGTAGCAATGCAGTACCACGTCTGCCAGCACCCAGGAGACATACGGTGATGGTTACCTGAGCGGGCTTCATGCTTGTCGTGGTATGGTGTCTGCACAGGTAACTCAAGAAAAAGGGCGCAAAACGATTGTCTGCCCTTGCTTTCACGGAGGGAGGGAGGGAACGGAGGCCTGAC
Organism: Lepidochelys kempii; assembly: GCF_965140285.1. Lineage (NCBI taxonomy): Eukaryota > Metazoa > Chordata > Testudines > Cheloniidae > Lepidochelys > Lepidochelys kempii. The sequence continues at coordinate 32,943,376 of NC_136388.1, forward strand.
GATATGTACCCAGAACCACCCGCGACAATGTTTAAGCCCCATCAGGCACTGGGATTTCTATCCAGAATTCAAATGGGCGGCAGAGACTGCGGGAACTGTGGGATAGCCACCCACAGTGCAATGCTCCGGAAGTCGACGGTTGCCTCGGTACTGTGGACACACTCTGCTGACTACATGCACTTAGAGCATTTGTTTGGACACACACACAATCAACTGTATAACAACGCTTTCTACAAAACTGACTTCTATAAATTTGACCTAATTTCGTACTGTAGACATACCCCTAGTCAGTCATCAAACAGCAAAGAGAAATGGGAGTGCTGAGGCAGCATTGTTTCCCCAAATAAGACAGAGGAGAGCAGCTTTTCCTTTAGTAGACAATCAGGAGTTTCACTCATTATTTATTATTTGTATTGCAGTAGCACCTAGAGACCCAAACATAGTTGTTCTAGGGGTTATACAAACAATAATAAGTGGTTCCCTGTCCAGAAGAGCTTCCTGTCTAAGACAGGAAATACAATACACAGGCAGGGGAAGCACACAGTAACAGGTGAGATGACTGTAATCATCATAATAATCAGCGGCCACTATCAAATTTTTTGAAGGCGTCATAGTAGAGGAGTGTTTTAAAGAGGGATTTGGAGGAGGACAATGTTGTGGCTTTACAGATTTTTACAAGGAGCTCTTTTCATTCATAAGGAACAGCATGGGAGAAGGTTCTTCTTGGAAAATTTGACAAATGGGCAATGAAGTCTTGGCATATTTGGCAGGACAGAACCAGGAGTCAAAATCTCAATGGTGTATAAGAAATAACAGGTAGGGCACCATTCCAACACTTTAATCCCTGTGCGAACATCTGGGTCTTCAGTCAATCACTTTCAGAAATATCAAATTCACTCTAAATCCTATAACTTTTTAAAAACTAAAATACAAAGGCAGAGTTCCATATTTAGCTCCACAGAAAACATTTTGATTTCTTTTAAACTAAGTCTTTTTTCCCTTTAATTCTGTGATTTGACACAATTGGCATGAGTAGAGATATCAACTCAGATCTATTTTCCACAGTGCTTTTGTGCTATTTCGACTTCCTCATAAGTCAGGTTCAGTAAAATCCATTACTGGATATTACTAAAAACTGTATTTTTAAGAAAATGTTATTCTATTGCACCTGGGGCTAATTTCTTAGTCCTGATGTGAGCTTTGTCTACCAGCCCAACTAAGACCACATGTGAACTGTCTTCTAACCATGCTAAAGCTTTTTGTATAAAGTCAAGCTAAATAAGATATTTTTCACTACTTCATTCTGGGCCAAAGTAGTTCTTCCTCTAGCATGTTCATAAATTCTCCCAGCTCAAAAGACTGTTCTAGACACAGACAAAAATACATGAGAAATGTCTGGGCTAGTTATGTTCGATATTGCCATGATGGGCACTCAGATTGGATTCTCAATCTTTCGCTCTCCAGAACAACAGTGGAAGAATGATTTTGGGCAAGTCACTTAACCTCAGTTTTCCCATGAAAGAGGTTTCTTATCAATTTTTGTAAAACACTTTGAAATTCATGGATGAAAAGCACTATATAAAAGTGTTAAATATCTTATTTTCTGGAGATTCCGTCTCTACAACACAAAAGATAGTTCAATTTCCCTATTCATTCAGGCCTTAGCCATTTTACTGAAATTGCCAATGTCTGCCAACTGCAGTGGTTTTTGTAATGTGACTAGCAACCTAATGGAAATTGGACAGAAACCGTATTTGCATCATGCAGAACACTGACTAGACATAAGATGGTAACTTGGACTACTCCTTATCCAAGCTGCATTTGTACAGTGACCTAGAGATGAAAAGGCTCTGTGTCTCCAATTATTAACTCCCTGAGCTATCCAGTCTCAAACAGCAATAAAAATTCACACTTTTTGATGTATTTAGATCATCATAATTATATGTAACTGCTATGCTGTCAATGTCTTAATTTGTAAAATTTAAGCTACTTTTAAATATTGTTTTCAGCCAAAGAACAGCTGCAGCAATATTACTGGGAAGTAGATACTCAAGTAACACCTGACAAGTGGGTATAAGAGCCTTTTTTGGGATAAGTGTTAATATTTGTAATCAGTTGGGTAGATTTGTACAAATATAATGATAATAATTTTTAGCTAATGCAATAATGTGACCTTACATTTACATCTTTTATCCAAGAGTGGTTTGCAAGATATAATTAACAGATAATACAAAGAATACAGGTTTCAGAGTAGCAGCCATGTTAGTCTGTATTCGCAAAAAGAAAAGGAGGACTTGTGGCACCTTAGAGACTAACCAATTTATTTGAACATAAGCTTTCGTGAGCTTCGTAATAAGCTTTTCGTGAGCTATTAGTGAGGGGAGTGTTAACCCATTGTTAACCCAAGCTTCGTAATAAGCTTTCGAATTACACAGCTCACTTCATCGGATGCACTAACAAATTTATTTGAGCATAAGCCGGATGCATTCAGTGAATGCATCCGATGAAGTGAGCTGTAGCTCACGAAAGCTTATGCTCAAATAAATTGGTTAGTCTCTAAGGTGCCACAAGTACTCCTTTTCTTTTTACAAAGAAAACACTAGATATCACCCTCAAGGAGCAACCATTTCCTGGTGAAATGTAGCAAGAGAAGAGCAGACTACAAACAAGGCTTCAGCATGGTGAAATAGTGGCACAGAGATGAAGGACTCCAGTAAGTGATCCAATTTAAGCCATGAAACTTCTGTTTGGCTAGTTAAGGAGGATCACCTATTAGGAACAACCACTACATTTATGGCACCAGAAGCCATGGTCAGTCACCACATGGTAGGCTACAGAGGCTGGTTTATTCCGTGTCCCCTCGCTACATGAGAACTGCTGGGCTAGGTCAACCAACTAGAGTTTATTTCAAGGAAATAAAGAACTGTATGAATATTACACGGTAAAGCTGATTGCTTAGGTGATGCCTCTGGTTATTTATTTCTGGTACAAACACACACAGAGCTACCCCTGGTACCATCACCCACTGGTACCAGCACAGGATCTTTTGTGCAATTACTTTTAGGATGTGGGACAAACACAGGCAGGGCATTAGGAACTACATAAATGGCTTTGGTATCATCCCACCAAACAGGTCCGTGTGGGAAAGAAGGAACCCAGTATGTTCAAGCTCCAACAGAAACCCCGGGCTTTCCTGGGGAAGGAGGCAGTGAGGTGATTCAGGCCCCCACGATGTGGGGCTCTGGCCGTGGGGAGGGGGCAGTGAGGAGATACAGGGCCCCCCAGGCTGCAGGGCTCTCCCCGCGGGGGCGGGGGGAGTGAGGAGATAGCGGCCCCTCCCCCCCAGGATGTGGGACTCTCCCCGCGGGGGGGCAGTAAGGAGATACAGGTCCCTCCCCCAGGATGTGGGGATCTGGCCGCGGTGGGGGAGGGGCAGTGAGGAGGTACAGGGGCTCCGCCCAGGGCGGAGAGAAGGCCGTGGCCCACCGGCGCTTACCCATGACCTGTACCCGGCAGATGGCGCAGGTGTCGCACTCCACGTCCCAGCTCCACATGGCCACCGCGTTCCACTTCTTCAGCGAGAACATCTTGTCGGCAGCGCCCGCCTTGGCGCCCGAGGAGCCCGGGTGAGAGTGGGGGGCGCCCGGCTCGTCTCCGTCCTCCACGTCGGCCATGGCGGAGGGCGGAGACGCTGCGGCGGAGGAATGGCTCTGGCTTCTCGGAGCCGGGAGTGCGGGGCTGCAGCGCCACCCAGCGTCGAGAGCGGCGCCACCCGGCCGGGCTAGCTGGGCGGGGGCAAATGGGAGGCCCGGGGAACGGACCCGAAGCCCCACCGCTTCGGGAGCAGAGGTGGGGAGCCAGCAGCAGGCTCTAGTCTGCGGAGAGCTCAGGGCCCCTCTCGGCCGGCCCCTCCGCACCCCGGCCCCGCCATGGAAGCAGGGCTCCTGCTGGCGGCTGCCTGTAGCGCGCGCTGATGCTGTGGGAAGGGCGAAGGGGCCCCGTCGCTTCCAGGCTCCTCTCGGACCGACTGCAGGGGAGCTCGGACTCCCCGGAACATCGCCGCCGCGGGGAGCCCGGTCGCGGGGAGGGTTGTTTTTAACCGTCTTGGGCAGGCGGCTGGGATTTGTCTGGGGATTTGCACTGCGCCCATCGCCGTGCTGTCCAGGCACTAGCGCTTGTCATTTCAGGCAGAGGTTAAAGTAGCTTGACACAGGAGGGGAATCTCTCCCCATATTAGCCAAGGGCGCGCTGTGGGAGAGGAAAGTGAGTTGGGCTCCTTGCCACCCTTGAAAGGCGCTTAGAAACGGGGGAAGGTCTTATTCCCAGGTAAAGAGGGTAAGGTCATCCTCAAGCACAGGTGTTTGCACTGGTTCTAGCAATGGAGTTTCTGCCCGACACAGTGAATGGGTTAACACTCCCCTCACTAATAACAACCCCAATCCCTTGACCATTTTTTCTCTCCCTCCAATAAATATGATGTTAGATTCCCCTTGTCACCAGATGTTCATCCGGGCCCTGACTGACCTTGGGCCAGCCCCGATATCCATATGAGGATATGTCTGAGCCAGCCCCAGAAACTTGTAAACTCCACTGTTTTTGCAGTTGTTAGAATATTCACAGTTCTCAACACTCCTACAGTGAAAAAAGGGATTTAGTGGGAGGATTGATTTTTTTTTTTTTAAGGTTTATTACAAACCAGTATCCCCATTCCATTCTTCAAAGGGGGCCTGTTACAGGAATTTTTCTATCTCTAGAAGAAATCTTTATTAAGGACTCCCTCCCTTACAGGTTTGTCCCTTAAATTAGCGTCTATCAACTATAGCAGTCCCCCAAGCACAACCATTATTCACGGTTAAAGGTTTAAAACAAGTAGGATTTATTAAAAAGCACTCTGAGGTTTAACACCCAATAGGTGTTAAGCCTGGACCCAAAACCAGAACAACGTGGGTTACAAATAACACAAAGTGAAGTAATCTACTTTATTCAGTCTTGTGCAGGTCCTCAACGATGTCTGACTGGGACTGGACCACATGGAAACAGGAATACCTGACCAGGAGCCACAAATCAGGAACCAGGAACTTGGGAACCGCGGGACAGGAACAACGGAGCAGGAACAGAGGCTTCAGGAACAGGTCGGTGTCTTCTATCTTCTGTCTTCTCTGATGTTAGGTGGAACAGGCACAGTCTGCCACTAGGACAGGCAGCATGAAGCATACTGTGATGAGTCCTTATATAGTCTTTGGTTACTGGGCAGATTTTGCCACTGGGGTCAGGTGACCCTTGCCCGCCTTTTTGGGTTGCCGGGCAGATTCTAAACAGACTGCTAGGTTTGCCTGCCTTTTCCTTGTTGCTGTGCAGTTTCAGACATTAGGTGCTGTGGCTTACCCAATCAGGATAAGAAATGAGAGAGCGCCAAACAGAATAGAAAGGACAACAAGAAACCAAACAAAGATGGAGGGTAACAAAACAAAATGTCAGCTGCCCCGTAACAGTTCCCCTCCTTGATGGCCAAGTACAGTCTTCTACTTGCTTGTGCTATCACCAATGGTTACACTGTTGTTGTCCAGGACTCAAATTTTGGTCGTCCTATGTACAAAACTGTGTTCAAACAAAGCCAATCTGTAGTGGCATTTGATATCTGAAAAGAATGACTTTACAATACTTTACTTGAAATTAATTTGTAATTAATCCTTTTACATTGTTAACTTTTCTTTTTACCCAACATACTAAGAGTATCATACAGATAATGATCAGAATTTGAAGTATTAACACCACCAACACTGGGTGCAGCAAAACACTCCAAGCCTCACTATAGTAAGCAGACCCGTTAAACAGATTTTCCCACCAATGGCTAAATGCTGATTCCTTTGCTACTCATTTGAGAATCTTTTTGAGTTTTTGGGTAGAATGGTGCACTGTTATCGTTACTACTTTGCTTTCTTTTTCTAATTATTTTATATATTTCTTAAGGTCAGGATGATACATCATTTGCTTTAAGACAGAGCGTCCCTGATGTAGCCTCTGTCCCTCATGGCCTCTGAGATTTTTTGAAATGTTTTGGCATTTCGTCTTGTGGAACGTAGTTCTGATAGCACGGATTCCTCTCCCTATACAGCGATCAGATCCAGTACCTCCCGTTCGGTCCATGATGGAGCTCTTTTTCAATTCTGGGACTGCATGGTCACCTGTGCTGATGAGCTCACCTGGCCAAACAGGAAATGAGATTCAAAAGTTCCCGGGGCTTTTCCTGTACACCTGGCCAGTGCATCCGAGTTCAGAGTGCTGTCCAGAGCAGTCACAATGGTACACTGTGGGATAGCTCCCGAAGGCCAATACCTTTGAATTGCGTCCACACTAACCCTAATTCGAAATGGCAATGTCGATTTCAATGCTAATCTCGTTGGATAGGAGTACAGAAATCGGTTTTAAGAGCCATTTATGTCGAAAAAATGGCTTTGTTGTGTGGACAGGTGCAAGGTTAATTCGGATTTAATGCTGCTAAATCCGACAAACTTGTAGTGTAGACCAGGCCTTTGTTTCAAAACTTATTTACAGTTCAATAGCTGACAAAACAATTTTCAGTGCAATTAGAATACAACAGGATAAAATTATGTTGACCAGTGGGAGTATACAAATTAACCCTAATGGAATCAATTAGGTATTGTAATCCCATTACAACATTGACATACAAAACTTCCTTTACCCATTGTGTTAGATTAGATCTCATGTATGAATATTTGGAGGACCCTGTTACTTTCATTACATCTGAACAACTAGTCAGGAAGTCATCACTAAAAAGCCATGCACATGTGACAAAGCTTTTGCTTTTGAGAGAGAGTTGCTCTTCCTCTGAATCATAAAATGTTATTTCCTGTGTATTACTGTTCACAGTTAAGGCGGTTATGGTCTTACCACTAACTTCTTCCTTCCAAACTATGTAACAGTCCTCCTCTTTTTCATTCACATAAATTATAATTGTTCCTTTTAATGAAGTGGGCAGGATAGTATCATACTTTGTTCAGCCCTATCCCACTCATAATTATAACTTTTGTTTACTTGACAATGTGTTCCCCATTTTTAATAGTCATTAAACTTGACACGTATATCAATGTACAAAAACAAATTATTGAAAACGTGGTGTGAAGGTTTTCCTGACGGAAAGAAAAGAAAAGAGAGAAAAGGATTTATTGACATCACTTAACAAATCCCTTCCAGTCCTTTAACTGTGATGAGTGAAACCATTTAAGGGTACCAAGTATCAGGGGGGTAGCTGTGTTAGTCTGGATCTGTAAAAGCGGCAAAGAGTCCTGTGGCACCTTATAGACTAACAGACATATTGGAGCATAAGCTTTCTTTTTCCCTTTTACCTCCACCTGGTAAACTGTTGGGCAAGCCTTGTTCACGGTCACTACTCGACCTAGACATTTGGGACTTAAGGCATGGTTCTTCTCTAAATAGAATCTATATAAAACCCTGTCACCTACATCCCATTCCTTAGGATTTAATATACTGCCCAATCTTTTGTCCATTTGCTTTATATTGCTTCTTAACCTAATAGCAACCTCCTTCTGAATGGTGCTAGTAGTGCTTAACAGCTTGCTCATAAACTGATTCATGAGAATACATAGTTGGTAGTCATCAAGCAGCATTTCGCCTGGCCACCATTGCTCAGGTGTCCTCATTATTCTGGCATGTATTATTTCATGGGGGGTATACCTATGTGAAGCAATTGTAAATCTCATAGCCATAAGTATTATTGGGAGTTTTCTATCCCCAGTCCTTTCCTGACTCTGTCACTATTTTTCTCAAAGCAGTCTTTAAAGTCCAATTAGTATGTTCCACTAACCCAGAGCTTTGTGGGTGACCAGTAACATGGAATTTGTTTTTTTCCAAATGCTTAGAGCACATGCATTTCATTATGTCACCTACAAAATGAGGTCCTTGGTCTGAATCTATCGTGTCTGGTAAACCTAGCCATCATCCTGGCCACATTGTTTTGGGTCCGGTACGCCTCTATCCACTTAGAAAAGGAGTCTACCATGACCAGGCAATATTTATGCCAGATCCAGTTTGGGGCAGTGGACCTATGAAATCGATCTGTATCCTTGACTATGGGCCCATATGGCTGGTGTATAAGAGGACCTTTAATTATCTTTTTGTTTGGATTGTTTTCTGCACATGAAAGACAATTATATACATGCATTTCTATATCTTTAACGAGGCTACCATCAGACAGTTAAAATTCTGTTGACCTTTATCTCTATTCCAAAATGCCCTTAGTTATGTGCTAAAGTTATTAGCTCCTTTCTCAAAGAGGACAGAATTACAAGTACATGGATTTGCTTGTTTGTGTCTTTCTTATGAGCCATAACCAAGTTATTCTTGTCCTTGAATACTTTGTAGTTCTTGTATTCTCCTTTCTTTATTTTGAATCTGTAGAGATGTTAAATCTAATCAAGATGTTGGGTCACCTGGTTGCACTTTTCTGACAATATTGGTGGACATGGTCCACAGTTTTTCTGGACCCAGTAGACCTGCTTGTTTGGCTAGGGAATCCACCTCATTATTGAATTAAGATATTTCACCCTGGTTTTCCTGTGCACTTTCACTTTCAACATACAGATTTTTCCTTCTCAAGATTCGGCTATTTTCCAAGCATGGAGTAAGTACTGGGCATGAGCTATTACTTTCCCATCTGCGGACGTCATATTTCATTTGACTCATACTGACATCTGATTTCTCAGAACATGAGAATCAATCTGAATCTGAGCAGATTAATAAATCCATTTCTGGATTTGCTGCTTCGATGGTAGCTGCAATGGCCACAACGTCTGCCACCTGAGCCACATGTGGAATTACCATTCCATGAAGTATTTTGTTGGTACTTATTTGTAGGGAATCATATCCTGTACATGGTTTGCCTTGATGGTAATAGCATCTTCCATCCACAAACTATATGCCCATTCCCAACTGTTGTGCTTGTTTGAAAGAAATTCCTAGTTGAAAGGGGGATTCCAACTGCTTTGAGTCTTCATAGGGAATAGGGCATTTTTGGTCCTCTCCTTGTACCAGTAATGCATATGGTACTACTGACAAATTCTGTACTTTCTCCACTTCTGCATTTCAGTTGAGGAGGTGTAGGGTCCATCCAGCCAGACGTGAAACTCTGCCTTCATTAATCTTGCCCAATAGCAAATACTTAATTGGCGTATGCGTAGTTCTTAGTACGACTGGAGACATTCCTATGATATACTCCCAATGCTGGAGTGCCCAGGTCAATGTACGTACCTCTTTTTCACATGGAGAAAATCTTTTTTTCTATCTCACTCAGCACTTGAGATCCAAAAGCTACTGGCTTTGCTCCTACTCCCGCATCTTGCAATAACACTAAACTTTCTCAGTGGTAGCCAATTGTAAGTAGAAAGGTTGATTTGGCTGAGGATAGGCCAGAGCATGAGCTTTTACAAGAGCCTTTTACAAGTTATAATTGGCAAAATGCTGCTTCTTGTTCTCTGCCCCAGAGCCACTCTTGGATCTTTTTCAACAAGGTATAAAGAGGCTGGGCAACTTCTAAATAGTACTTGATGAAGTCTCTGGGAAAAACCTGATTGACCTAGGAAGGATCGCAGTGCTGATACATCTTGGGGAGCTGGTAGCTTACCAATCAGCTCTATTCTCTGGGCATTTGGTCTTCACCCAGATTTACCCAGTTCTATTCCAAGATATGTGACCTTCTGTTATAATATCTGTGCTTTTACCAGATTGATGATGAATCCAGTTTCTTGAATTCTACTTAATACAGAGTCCAAGATCTTAAGGTTTTCTTCTTTGGTTGTGGTTGTGATTAGCACATCATTTACATAATTGATCACATTACTCTTGCCATTTATTTCATCCCACATTCTAGTGACAAATTTACATTATGGCAGATTGATGAGGCGTTATGGTATCCCTGAAGGACTCTACTGAATGTCAACTGTCGATTATCAAAAGTGAGGGCAAATTTATACCAAGAGCTAGGTATAGGGGCGGTGTTGAAAAAAATGCATTTGATAGATCTAAAACAGTGAACCATTTAGCTCCTGCCGCAACAGCCGCCATCACTTCTTGAAACTTTGCCACCACCGGCATCATTCCGGGTGTTACTTTGTTTGAGTCTCCACGTCTTTTTATCTGCCTTTAGTACTGGCCAGATGGAAGAGTTACAAGTGCTTGAGGTTTCTACTAATACTTCTTGACCAATGAGGGCATTGATTGTCTCTCTGATCCCCTTTTCTACATCTCCTGAATACCTGTACTGTCATTGAGGTTTTGGAGCAGACCCGCCACTGTTACCCCAGCACTTATCTTCCCACACTGCAATTATATGTAGCAAAAGCATTAAGATATTTCATTGCTACTTCTGCAACTTCTTGTTCCCAGTTAGGAATCTGCAATTCCTCAGGAGCTTTCACAGCAGCTACTCTGTGGGATGCAGGCACAATGAATCCTCTCTATGCAATCTTGTCTTGAATTAAAATTCTGTTAGGCAAGTCTATAATAAGATTCAGTCCTTTTAAAATATCAACTCAAATTATCCCTTGTCCATCCAAAGACTGGATACCAAAGGTAGTTTTGGCAGTTAACCTTCCAGTGTTCTGTATTATGGGCTCTAAGAAATGCACAACACTTTCTTTCCCATTGTAGCCTTCTAAAATTTTTATTTCTTGCTTAGGAAACTTCTTTAATTCTGATGTTGTCTTTCTACAGATAAGAGATAGCGTGGCACCTATATCCACAAGAATTGTTTGTTTGAATTTACCAAACCCCCCTTAAATGGGGCATCTACCGCTGGTCTTCCCCATGAGTCGTCAATTGGTGCCATCACTGAGGAAGAAGGAAGAGTTTGGCCCTATATGTCTGTATGATTTTGCAGCTGCATTTGCTTGACTGATGTGGCTGTTGATGTTTCATCAGAAGACTTGCTAAGTATGAAGGTGAACAGTTCATCAGTGGGCAATCTATCTATTGGGTCCTTTGTTTCATATTTCAGTAGAGGTCTTGTTTGTCTTGATAATTTTTTGATTCTGTGTGATTTGAGGCACCCATCGTATCTGACTTTGGTACACAGTCCTTGCTTTTGGAACTTGGCTTCTTCCCTTTCTGTTCATGGGATTCAGTGTCTGCAAATTTCACTGCAGATATTTTCTTCTACTGCCAATGACTGGGAAAAGCTTCTTGCTGCAGTTCAAAGGCTTCTCTTAGCTTTTTTTCAATCTCCTTTAATGTCATTAGGACCCAAAGACCCAAGGTTAATCTTTAAAGTAGGAAGGAGCCCTTGAATGAACGCTTCCTTAAAGCGTGCAGTGTCTCAGGTAGTGTTCCATTCACTATTGGTGACAGTCCTGATAACCAATATAGAAGTTGTTTTCTACTCAGAAGCCTCTCAGGTCTTTCATCAGGTCTTTGCTTGTCTGAGTAATACTTCCCTATGAGATTTTCATGTGGAAAATAGAGTTGGTAGACTGCTTCAGAGACCTCTCTGATGTCTCTGGTGCTTGCAAGATGAACTTCTCCTGGCAAAGTGCTATACTCTTCACTACACATACACTCTCTCAATAAAGCTGTGGTGTCTTCCTTGCTGATGACTAGCATGCTGCTTAACATGCTTGGACAACCATACCAGTGCTCTTTCCTTGTTGAGTGGACCTAATGTCTTCCCAACAGCTCTTGCTTGATCAGGACCGTAAGGTTTTGTTTCGTATCTTGTCTCCACTGGTCTGTTAGGTCCATAATTAACCACAGTGGTGGTGACAGAAGCCATGGGGGGATATCTTTTCCCCTTCTTCATGTCCTTCAGGCTCTCTACTACTTCCAGTGCTTGAGGAGCAAAAGGACAGGAATCTATAGCCTTTGCCTCCCATTGACCCTGTACATAATCAATTTCTTCATCCTCTTCTAAATCTGAGTCCCCAGACCGATGGTTCTCTTAAAGGATCCCCATTTATTGCTGCAGTAGTGCCTTTTGCTTTTCTCAGCTCTTCCCTTAAGTTACAAATTTTCTTGTTACAGTGAGAAAGATTTCGGCTACCTTCCTGGTTTCTTTTAATATCTTTAATTCTTTAGTAGAAGCCTGAGATTCCTCTAATTTCTTAATTAACACAAGTTTTCTTACTCTTTTTATTAATCTCATAACTTAACTCTTGTATCTGCTGCTCCAGCTGATTAATTTGCATTGACTGACTCAATGCCTGAGCTGACAAGGCATTATTCTGAGCAGTCAGCTTCTCTTTTTCAGTTTTCTGATGCCTTACCTGCTCTTCTAACCTGACTGTGATTTTTTTCTTTTATGTGCCCATCTAGTTCTATTGACACCATCATCAAACCATAAATCAAAGCCCTTTTCTTTAGCTTGTTTGGGTCAGGCTTAGTGGTAACAAAACTTTCCTACCTCGGACAGAGTTTCTCATAAGCCTTAGTCCTCTTAAACACAGCCTATGCCCAAGGCTTTTTACATTTTCTGAAATAATTCACACAATACTCGAGAGAATTTTTATTTATCTCCTTGCTCCAGCCATCGGAGCCAAAGGTTCTGGTGCTCATCCTGCAAACCTTACTGTCTGATCCACACACAGACACAACCTCTGTGGCTGTGAGCAGTGCTCACCGGACTCTCTTTAGTCGGAGCCTGCCTTTCCCAGAGCTACCAAAGCTCAAGCAGTACCTACCAGCTAACCGTGCTGGCCTCTTCTTCTCCAGCAGCACTCACTGGACTTTTCCAAGTCCGAGCCTCTGCTTACCCAGAACTCACATGAGCTCAGCAGTGTCCAGCAATCTGTGCTGATGCCTGCTACACAGAGCTGATCAAAGCTCAAGCATCGCACACCCCAGTGTGCCTGCTGTACAGATCTTAGCAGCGCTCAACAGCAGTGTGATGCCTGCTGTATAAAATTACCAAAGGGTCAAGCAGCGCTCACTGGCCAGTGCTAGTGCCTGCTATTATGAAATTTTTGGATCCCACTAAGAAAGCAATCGACCAAACTGTCAGTGCTCCCACCCACAGAGTCTCTGGACCCTACTTAAACATTTCCTGAGTAGACTATAACAAACATAAAATAGGGAAGGAGGGAATAACAATTCACAGTTCTCTAAGGGACAGCCGTTAATGGTCCTGTTGTGGTCGCCAAATGTTACAGGAATTTTTCTAATTCTAGGAGAAATCTTTATTAAGGATCCCCTTCCTTTACAGGTTAGTCCCTTAAATTAGCATGTATCAACTATGGCAGTCCCCCAAGGACAACCACTACTCACAGTTAAAGGTTTAAAACAAACAAGTCGGATTTATTAAAAAAGCATTCAGAGGTTTAACACCCAATTGGCCTTAAGCCTGGCCCCAAAACCAAAACAATGTGGGTTACAAATAACAAAGTAAAGTAATCTACTTTACTCAGTCTTGCTCAGGAACTCAACGATGTCAGACCGGGACCGGACCATACGGGAACAGGAACCCCCGATCAGGAGCCACAAATCAGGAACTTGGGAACCACGGGACAGGAACACCGGAGCAGGAACAGAGGTTTCAGGAACAGGTAGGTGTCTTCTATCTTCTGTCTTCTCTGGTGTTAGGTTGAGCAGGCACAGTCTGTCATTGGGATGGGTAACACGAAGCATACTCGGTTGAGTCCTTATATAGTCTTTAGTTACTGGGCAGATTTTGCCACTGGGGTCAGATGACCCTCTCCCACCTTTTTGGGTTGCTGGGTAGATTCTAAACAGACTGCTAGGTTTTCCTGCCTTTTCCTTATTGCTGTGCAGCGTTTCAGACATCAGGTGCTATGGATTACCCAATCAGGGATAAGAAACGAAAAAGAGCACCAAACAGAATAGAAAGGACAACAAGAAACCAACCAAACAAAAGAAAATGGTAACAGCCCTGTAACTTTATAAGGCCAGCTAGATCCATGTAGAAGAAGCAGTTTAAACTTATATTCAGGGTTGAGGGTGGGAACTCCAGTATATATAAGAAATACATTTGTGTGTATTTAAAAGGACATTTTTTAAAAAATTCAGTTTTGAGACCCAGAGCCTTTTTAATTAAAAATCTGTAAAACATTTTTTATAAGGGTCCTTCTGGTTCCCTTTTGATATTGGAGTCTTTCCAGCAAAAGCGAAACTGATTATACTGGGAAACATTGTGACATTGACTATACACAAGTGCTGTCAAATGCACAGAAACTTAAAGAATAAAAATATTTTTTGCTAGCATCTTTCAATTACTGGATTTTATTTTAGGATTTTATTACATTATTTTCAGACTAATATCATTTCCAAGTTGATAATGTCTGTTTCAGTCCCAATCCTGATAGAGTGCATGGATGGACTGTCTGCCCATGCATGATCAGCTGCAAGATCACGGCCATAAAGTCATTGGGCTTTCATTCTTAAATATCCCATAAACTAGCAACACTGGGCTAGTAAATATTTGAATGAGACCTCCAAGGAAAACCCAAGGTGCTGCAGGAGATGGTGTTTTTGACTGAGTAGGTGGCATTCTTCTCTGAGTTAGTATTGAACCACTGATGCTAGGAAGTACTGGTGCTGCTTTTCTTCTGAAATGTGAAACAAAGGCCCTGACCTTAGACATTAAAGATCCACATGATCTGTTTTTTATAAATAGTATGTATTGATAGGAATATATCTCATTTATTAGTCTGAATGGGAGATGATTTCTAAATTCTTGGCACATTGAAAGGAGTATAGTTTTTGATATTTTTAATATTCCTTGCATGGGTACACTGAAGCTCCTGGGAATATGTTCTGACTGATTTCTTTACTAGGCAATGTACAGACTAATCATTTATAAAGCATGTGTGACTGATGAATGTACGCAACTCCCATTTTTGCCAGCAGTAATTATAGAAACAAAACATAAGATACAACTTACACTTGGGTCTGCTCTATTTTAGCGATCATCATTCTGCTTTAAAACAGCTGCATCTTTGTCCTCAAAGAAGTATAACTAATGAAAAAATATTTAGTGTCTGTATAAGTAACAATTTTTTCTTTAAATTATTTTCATATGGTGGAGCATATTGAAAAATAGTCTAGATGTATGAGAACAGTATTTAAAAAGGGAACCACGCAGGGTGGATTTGATTTAAATTATGATTTAAATAATGATTTACTCACTAGTCAAGACGGCTCAATTTAGTCATTGATTTCTACATAAAAGTGCATTCTTGTTGGTTGTTATAACTTTAATACATATTCTTTACAACTCAGAGATAGATGTAGGTTTCATTTTTAGAAGGTACACACTATACATTTTTAAAATGATTTATTTTGAAAATTTTTCAGATTAGTTTTACAGCTATATCAGAAAATGAATGATTGGTTATTTCATTTACCAAAGGTAAATGAAGCAGATATTTATGAAGTCACTGGGAGGTGAACTATCTCCAATTCAACAGGTTAATCATTAATATTAGGAGTATTTTCTTGCCATGCTGTATTAGGAGGAGAACATCACCAGACAGACATTTAAATTGTTTTATTTAACTAAAATATTCTTTCTACACCGGCAGAAGACACTACTGCTGTTAAAAGTGAGATCATCACTTCAACAGTCTCTAAATCCAAGTACTTAAGTGACTTCCACCAGTTCACTGGTGTGACTTTCTTTAAAACATCGTCAGCTAACATACATTTCTTGAATGGTTCTTATTCCCAAACTGGGTCTCTTTTACGGCCTGCTGCTATTACAGGTTTTCCCTTCTAGTGAGAGAACGGTATGGTAGATCTCAAGTCAATGAAGGCTACACTCAGAAAGACCTCAAGACTTCTGGAATATGCTGCTCAAACAGTTTCACTTTTGTTTCTACTGCCTGTCCCTCTCTTCTCACATTTATCTCCGGACTTCTCCTTCTTGTCCAGATCTATTCTGCCCCCAACAATCTTCTATTCGTTGAACTTTTTGAAACTTTGCACTTTTAGAGAGAGGTAAGGGATTGACTCTGTGTACACAAATTTGCAGAAGGACAATAGGGTTGAGGTCTGTTATTTCTCACCTCTATATGTTATTTATTTATTTTAAAACATTTTTGCTGTTAACAAGCATGTTATCTCTGGAGACACAAATCCACAGTTTGAGAACTGCAAAACTGCTCAAGATGAGCAGTCCAAATTTATTAATTGGTTCACCATTTCATCAATGGAAAGTGGATATACACCAGCCTTTGCAAACCTGATCAGTTTTGCCACATACTTCATACAAACTCACTGGTAAAGATAAACAGTTAATCAAATTTATTGACTACAAAAATAGATTTTAAGTGATATTAAGTGATAGGCAAAAAGTCAGAGTTATATTTTATTTTATTTTGGAAACTAAGCATGCAGTCTAAACTCTCAACCCTATTAGACTGTGCAACATCTAGATTAAGCAGTTTTTCTCACCCCACTGGACATTGCAGTTCATAGTACCCAGATTTCACTCTTGAAAGCTGAGCCAGTCCCCTCAGCTGGAGTCTTTAGAGTGTCCTTGTTGCTTGCAGCGTAGGTGGGTGAAGGAGAAAGGCTCAGCATGGGCCCCCTGTGTTCGGTTTTATATCTTCAGTCCATGTGCTTGGAAAACACAAGTCCACGCATGTCTGGGTGCATTGCTGAGTCTCCAGGCAAGGTTGAGCAATTCCCCTGGTGTGGCCTCATGCAGGTGAGTCATTGCATTGTAGCTCCCTTACTGGACAATGGTTGTTGATGGGTTGATTGACACCCCACCCTGGTGTTGGCTACTTTCCTTGCTGTTGCCTCTGGGGAGCTAATATCTGGCTGATTCCCTAACTTTAATGCAAGTTTTAGTGACCATCATACAACACAATTCTCATAACTTCATATGCATTAATGATATACATATATGGATAGAGGAATTACTTTCAGCAGATCATAACCTTTCCCCTGATACCTTACAAGGCATGCTTTATACGTAAAATCATGGGATTATATAAAAATGAGGAATATGGAGGTTCCAGGATGCCCCCCCAAGGTATAGGGTGTTACAATCTTACTCTAAATGAATACATTATTGGTGTATCTGAAATAAGTTATACTCAGGTCTCAATCTTGAAAATGGTTTTGCATACGCACACAAGTAGTAGCACACAAGTAGTCTTGTTGACTTCAGTGGCACTACTTATGTGCCTGAAGTGTTTGAAGTAGGCCCTAAAAATGTTAATGAGAAATGGACAACAGTTAGTTTCTGTATTTTTATTTTCAAAGTCTGATGTCTTTTTTCCTCATATTGTTTTAAAACAAACTTTAATAAGACACTGTCCGGTTCAAAATGATTTTTTAAAAATTAAGTTTCTTTAATAGCACTTTAAATTATTAAATTTAAAATAATTTTAAAAGTCAGTTTTACTTGCTACCATTTAGACACTGGTCTTGCATTTTGATCCATGTGAACAAATTCCTGAGTCATGAAGATCTCCATTGATTTCAGTGGGTCCCTGCATCGGTGGAATGCAGGACCAGGGCCAAGAGCTTTTCAAGAATTGGAAATGTACTGGAACAGCTATCCCAGAATAATTAAATTATTCTAAACCAAACTATTTCTAGAGTTAAATTAGAAAAAGGCATTCTTATTCTGGAATAAGAGTGTCCACCTGGGCCATTATATTGAAATAATTATTCTTGAAGAATTATTCAGGATAGCTGTTTCAGAAAATGTCCAAGTGTAGAAAAGCCCTCATACAGTTGATTATTTGACTTTCACTCTGCTTAAACAGTGCAAATAAAAATTATCTAGGGTCTTTTTGGTTCTCATGCACTGGCACAGTGGTGCAGTATTTGGATTAGAAACAGTGGATTATATTTAAATCCCAACAAAAATTGATTTTATTTAAAAAAATAACCATTTCTATTACTGTTACGATATGTGAAATTTTATTAAAAATAAAATCTGAATTTAGAGCATGACAAGTCTTTGTAATCTGGGCATTAAATTTTGGCTTTACATTTTTCATGTCAGAAACAGAACTGGTACAACTATATAGCTGAGTGGATTTACTCCTCTGTTCTTCCAGCATTGCTCCTTTTCCATAGTGCTCCCACTATGTAGTCCAGTTTCTCAAGGCAAGTACCATTACAAAGAGGAATTCAAACAAGAGAACAGCATACCAAGCGTCTTCTAGGTGATTTGAAGGCAGCTGGACTACCGTAACATTTTCCCTCTCAGTTTAGGGCTGAATATCTAGCCCACAATTTACACAGCTCTCTGGGTCAATTAAGACTCAGGATAGGAAGATTTGTGCAGTGCATGTGGTGGTGGGTAGGAGGGAACCATCTCCACTGGGTGGGAGGGAACAGCAGACAGGCATTCCGACAAAGGATTACTTACTAACAATACTCCAACTGTGCCTGCACAGTGCCCCTGTAGGAGTCCTGTTGCTAGGCAAACAACTATTACAATGGGATTCTGAGACAAAATCATGAAGGAGAGCAATTGCTCTGAGGATGTGAACTGCACTTGTTTCTGAATGAGGTGTTGATTCTGAATCCTAATAATAACAATTTAAATATCAGCACCTAATTATTTCTCTGCTGATCATTTTAGCAGAAACATCCAGATCTTGCAGAATTGTGAATAGAACATGGGGCTGTGGGCAGAAGTTAGGGCTTTTCTTCACTTAAAAGGATGCAACGGCTCAACTGTACTGATACAGCTGCACCACTGTAGCGCTTCAGTGAAGATGCTACCCACGCTGACAGGAGGCCACTGCAGCCTTTTAAGTGTAGACAAGCCTTAAGTGAAGTAAAACCTCCAGATCTGAATCTATTTATGTGATTTTTTTTTTCATTAAGAACAAGAATCATGGTGAAGCTTTTCTGTTAATGTAAAGGCTGGAAAAGCAGCAAGTACATACCTTTTTCATTCTCTTTTTAGTTGATTTAAGCTTCTTGCTGTTCTTGAAAATTGACTTGAAAGTATTTGAGGAAATCTGTGGTGTAACCTTAATATTTAAGCCTGGCATCTTGTCTGTTGAGACAATGAAGAATATAGTTTCCTATTTTCGACTATCAAAAACTAAATATCCTTTTTTTCAACCCTCTCTAATTCACAGAAATATTCACTGATGTAATAATGAAGTGTTCCCCACAATCAAATTCCACTGTGATTTCTATTTTTCTTCACTGTTTTCTATTGATCTGCCAAGAGAACAGCATTTCTCCCTCCAGATATTTTCCTCTCACACAGAACATCACATCTGTCGGATTTAAAAAGGTCTTGAAGTTTGCAGTTCTCTTCTGATTGACAAATGACTGCCACACAGCAGTAATTCTTAAGAGCAAAAATATTTGAACTATAGACAGAATAGCATTTTTTTTTTTTTTTTTTTTTTTACTTTGTCAAATACTAAATCACAGTTCCATGGGATGTGGGAGAACCAGCAAATGGGAAGGAGCAGATGGGGTAAACAGCCACCAGGGTTGGGGGGAGAGCTGGAATGTGTGTGAAAGTTCACGATTGGTTAAAGAATGACTGCTGGCATTTCTATAAAAGATAAGTAATACATCAGTACATATGATATGGTTATTACAGGATTACTAAAGTCTAAATTAGAACAAGTCATATATATGACTTTATTTCAGAGTAACAGCTGTGTTAGTCTGTATTCGCAAAAAGAAAAGGAGTACTTGTGGCACCTTAGAGACTAACCAATTTATTGAGCATGAGCTTTCGTGAGCTACAGCTCACTTCATCAGATGCATGCCGTGGAAACTGCAGCAGACTTTATATATACACAGAGAATATGAAAAAATACCTCCTCCCACCCCATTGTCCAGCTGGTAATAGCTTATCTAAAGTGATCATCAGGTGGGCCATTTCCAGCACAAATCCAGGTTTTCTCACCCTCCACCCCCCGACACAAATTCACTCTCCTGCTGGTGATAGCCCATCCAAAGTGACAACTCTTTACACAATGTGCATGATAATAAAGTTGGGCCATTTCCTGCACAAATCCAGGTTCTCTCACCTCCTCACCCCCCTCCCAAAAACCACACACACAAACTCACTATCCTGCTGGTAATAGCTCATCCAAAGTGACCATTCTCCCTACAATGTGCATAATTAAGATGGGCCATTTCCAGCACAAATCCAGGTTTTCTCACATCCCCCCCACCCCCATACACACACAAACTCACTCTCCTGCTGGTAATAGCTCATCCAAACTGACCACTCTCCAAGTTTAAATCCAAGTTAAACCAGAACATCTGGGGGTGGGGGGTAGGAAAAAACAAGAGGAAATGGGCTACCTTGCATAATGACTTAGCCACTCCCAGTCTCTATTTAAGCCTAAATTAATAGTATCCAATTTGCAAATGAATTCCAATTCAGCAGTTTCTCGCTGGAGTCTGGATTTGAAGTTTTTTTGTTTTAAGATAGCGACCTTCATGTCTGTGATTGCGTGACCAGAGAGATTGAAGTGTTCTCCGACTGGTTTATGAATGTTATAATTCTTGACATCTGATTTGTGTCCATTTATTCTTTTACGTAGAGACTGTCCAGTTTGACCAATGTACATGGCAGAGGGGCATTGCTGGCACATGATGGCATATATCACATTGGTGGATGTGCAGGTATACGAGCCTCTGATAGTGTGGCTGATGTTATTAGGCCCTGTGATGGTGTCCCCGAAATAGATATGTGGGCACAATTGGCAACGGGCTTTGTTGCAAGGATAAGTTCCTGGGTTAGTGGTTCTGTTGTGTGGTATGTGGTTGTTGGTGAGTATTTGCTTCAGGTTGCGGGGCTGTCTGTAGGCAAGGACTGGCCTGTCTCCCAAGATTTGTGAGAGTGTTGGGTCATCCTTTAGGATAGGTTGTAGATCCTTAATAATGCGTTGGAGGGGTTTTAGTTGGGGGCTGAAGGTGACGGCTAGTGGCGTTCTGTTATTTTCTTTGTTAGGCCTGTCCTGTAGTAGGTAACTTCTGGGAACTCTTCTGGCTCTATCAATCTGTTTCTTTACTTCTGCAGGTGGGTATTGTAGTTGTAAGAAAGCTTGACAGAGATCTTGTAGGTGTTTGTCTCTGTCTGAGGGGTTGGAGCAAATGCGGTTGTATCGCAGAGCTTGGCTGTAGACGATGGATCGTGTGGTGTGGTCAGGGTGAAAGCTGGAGGCATGCAGGTAGGAATAGCGGTCAGTAGGTTTCCGGTATAGGGTGGTGTTTATGTGACCATTGTTTATTAGCACTGTAGTGTCCAGGAAGTGGATCTCTTGTGTGGACTGGACCAGGCTGAGGTTGGTGGTGGGATGGAAATTGTTGAAATCATGGTGGAATTCCTCAAGGGCGGCTTTTCCATGGGTCCAGATGATGAAGATGTCATCAATATAGCTCAAGTAGAGTAGGGGCTTTAGGGGACGAGAGCTGAGGAAGCGTTGTTCTAAATCAGCCATAAAAACGTTGGCATACTGTGGGGCCATGCGGGTACCCATAGCAGTGCCGCTGATCTGAAGGTATACATTGTCCCCAAATGTGAAATAGTTATGGGTAAGGACAAAGTCAAAGTTCAGCCACCAGGTTAGCCATGACATTATCGGGGATAGTGTTCCTGACGGCTTGTAGTCCATCTTTGTGTGGAATGTTGGTGTAGAGGGCTTCTACATCCATAGTGGCCAGGATGGTGTTATCAGGAAGATCACTGATGGATTGAAGTTTCCTTAGGAAGTCAGTGGTGTCTCGAAGGTAGCTGGGAGTGCTGGTAGTGTAGGGCCTGAGGAGGGAGTCTACATAGCCAGACAATCCTGCTGTCAGGGTGCCAATGCCTGAGATGATGGGGCGCCCAGGATTTCCAGGTTTATGGATCTTGGGTAGTAGATAGAATATCCCAGCTCGGAGTTCCAGGGGTGTGTCTGTGCAGATTTGATCTTGTGCTTTTTATATCTATTCAGGGGACACCATCACAGGGCCTAATAACATCAGCCACACTATCAGAGGCTCGTATACCTGCACATCCACCAATGTGATATATGCCATCATGTGCCAGCAATGCCCCTCTGCCATGTACATTGGTCAAACTGGACAGTCTCTACGTAAAAGAATAAATGGACACAAATCAGATGTCAAGAATTATAACATTCATAAACCAGTCGGAGAACACTTCAATCTCTCTGGTCACGCAATCACAGACATGAAGGTCGCTATCTTAAAACAAAAAAACTTCAAATCCAGACTCCAGCGAGAAACTGCTGAATTGGAATTCATTTGCAAATTGGATACTATTAATTTAGGCTTAAATAGAGACTGGGAGTGGCTAAGTCATTATGCAAGGTAGCCTATTTCCTCTTGTTTCCCCCCCCCCCCCCCACAGATGTTCTGGTTTAACTTGGATTTAAACTTGGAGAGTGGTCAGTTTGGATGAGCTATTACCAGCAGGAGAGTGAGTTTGTGTGTGTATGGGGGTGGGGGGGATGTGAGAAAACCTGGATTTGTGCTGGAAATGGCCCACCTTAATTATGCACATTGTAGGGAGAATGGTCACTTTGGATGAGCTATTACCAGCAGGATAGTGAGTTTGTGTGTGTGGTTTTTGGGAGGGGGGTGAGGGGGTGAGAGAACCTGGATTTGTGCAGGAAATGGCCCAACTTTATTATCATGCACATTGTGTAAAGAGTTGTCACTTCGGATGGGCTATCACCAGCAGGAGAGTGAATTTGTGTTGGGGGGGTGGAGGGTGAGAATACCTGGATTTGTGCTGGAAATGGCCCACCTGATGATCACTTTAGATAAGCTATTACCAGCTGGACAATGGGGTGGGAGGAGGTATTTTTTCATATTCTCTGTGTATATATAAAGTCTGCTGCAGTTTCCACGGCATGCATCCGATGAAGTGAGCTGTAGCTCACGAAAGCTCATGCTCAAATAAATTGGTTAGTCTCTAAGGTGCCACAAGTACTCCTTTTCTTTTTATATGACTTTAGTAATCCTGTAATAACCATATCATATGTACTGATGTATTACTTATCTTTTATAGAAATGCCAGCAGCCATTTTCAGCTGCTGTATCTGCCTCCTTTCTAACCATCCCCAGTGCTGCATAACTCCTAACAGTTCCTTGCTGTTGCACCTCCTTATTCCCATTCCCTCACCAATCGTGAGCCTTCAGACACATTCCAGCTCTCTTCCCAACCCTGGTGGCTGTTTTTCCCCCATCTGCTTTTCCCTATGTATAGCAGATACAGCATACATAGGCATTTTCAGGATTTGGATCCTTTTTCTGACTTGTACCTTGCATTCACGCAAATATAAGTACACAAAGCTCAATTTTCCATCACAGGGTCTTTTCCCCTGACATCTGTTACACTGAGAATTCTCTAAGATACTCAAGGTTGTATTGTATTTTAAATAGTACTGAATTTGCATAGAAATTTAACTAACATATAACATTCCTCATATCCTTTGTATAAACACCCTGATGAACACCTAAATAATAAGTAAAGTAATTTTTAAAGCTTATGGACTGAAGTTGGAGACACTCCACCTTTTTTCCTCTCCGTAAAAGCTTCCAGGATGTCAGTTGCACAAAGTTCTCCTATAGCGTTGCCATCTAGATCAAGTTCTATCAAGTGTTCAGAGTGTTTGATTAGGCTGCATTTAAGAACAACAAAAAACTGAAATCTGCTGTAAGTAAAAAACAATGTTATACATTAGTAAATAAAATACAAGTATTTTAATGTAGAATGTAATTAATGCCAAAGACATATTGTTAAACAACTGAAACAAAAGCCATCATTCTTTGATAATTCTTCTGTCTAGTGACCTGATCCAAAGCCATTACTCTCATTGATTTAGAGGGCTTTGGATAGCCCCCAAATGAGTACATGGCTCCTCTTATAGGTTTCCTTTTAGAAAATGTGTGCATTTCTTCACTATGATTCTTTTTTAGCTAATAATTTGAATAGAAATCCTAAGTAATAAACACAAATAACACTGCCTGATTCCATCTATTGGATTCCCATTGAGTTCAAAGCATGTGAGAGGTCAGTTCCATAATATTATTTCAGGGGAGAAAATTAATGCATTATAATGGCCAGTGCTGTTTGGGTAGCTGTAAATAAAGACCTACCAGCATTTTCACAATACATTTCTATTTCAGAAAGTTATGACTGGGCTTTACAAAAACTGATTATAACAAAAAATTATAGTTAAGACCAGAAGAGACCATTATGACCATCTTGACCTGCATAACACAGCCTATAGAATTTCACCCAGTAAAATTTATCTCAAATGGCCAAAAATCTTCGCGAGCTCGGCAGCGGAGACTGAAGAGTTAGAATCCAGTCACTATGGTATTTGACAGAATAAACATCTCTGTCATTTGTCTTTTTTCACCTCTTAATCAAAAATGAAACATCACCCTGTAGAGGTGAAATCACTGGATACTCTAGGAACTTTGACAGCAAAACTGAATCTGGGGAGAGCTTAGATCGGGGACGGAGGGGGGACTTTTTTGGCCCAAGGGCCACATCAGGATTGCGAAACTCTATGGAGGGCTGGGTACGGCAGGCTGTGCCTCCCCAAACAGCATGGTCTCTGCCCCCTCCCACTTCCCGTCCCCTGATTACCCCACTCAGAACTCCAGACCCATCCAACGCCTCCTGCTCCTTGTCCCCTGACCACGCCCTCCCGGGACTCATTACCCCCATCCGACCGCCCCCCCGCTCCCTGTCCCGTGACTGCCCGGACCCCTATCCACACCCTTGCCCCCTGAAAGGCCCCCTGAGACTCCGACACCTATGCAACTGCTCCCTCTCCTCTGACTGCGTCCCCATAACCTCCACCCCATCCAACCCCCCCACTGCTCCTTGTCCTCTGACTGCCCCCTCCCGGGATCTCCCACCCCTAACTGCCCCCCCCCCCGGGACATCACCCCCTATCCAACCCTCCCTGTCCCCTGACTGCTCCGACCCCTATCCACACCCCCGACCGCTGACAGGCCCCCTTGGACTCCCATCCTATCCAACCCACCCTGTTCACCGTTCCCTAACCAGCCCCCCCCGAACCTCCGCCCCCTGCCCCCTGACTGCCCCCTGGGACCACATGCCCCTTATCCAACCCCCCACTCCTCACTCCCTTACCATGTTGTTCAGAGCAGAAGGACTGGCAGCTGCGTCACCACCATGGCCGGAGCCAGCCACGTTGCCCATGTGGCTGCAGGGGACAGCAGGGACCGGGGGCTAGCCACCCCGGCAGAGAGCTCAAGAACCGGGCAGGATGGTCCCCTGGGTCGGCTGTGTCCTGCAGGCCATAGTTTGCCCACCTCTGGCTTAGATGTATGTATTTCTAAGATCCTTCCAGATGGAGTCAGAGCACTCACACTATACGCCATACCTACATACTTCAGATGTGTGGCATGCAGAATATTTGAGGGGCAAAGCCAATGGTTACTAGTACTCATTTTGGAGCAAAAAAGCAGACATTCTCCAAACACACGTTTCTAAATCTAGTAAAAGAAAAAAGGGCACCCCCACCTTTGTAATTTATAACTTACTAAGTTAAAAATTGAGTGAACTCCAAGACCATCTTTTCTCCTCCCTTTCCTCTTCCATCTATGCCATTGTCAGCCAAATGCAATTTAACTAACCACGGGCCAACTTCAGTTTTCTTCTCTTTTTTTTAGTTCCTGCAAGAAAAAAACCCCGCGATTATTCTGGGAACACCCTGTATTAGGGATGTGACTCTAATAGCAACAGGAGCTGTGTGCTAAATTCTGCATGTGCTATGCTAATAGTAGGGGACACATTTTTAAACTAAATAGCTCCAGCAAACATACATGCTTATCAATTGCACAGGCAAAACCCATGGGCGAAGGGGGGTCCTGGAGCTTTCAGCCACTGGTCCCGGAGCTCCAGAAGCCATGGGTTGCGGGGGCACATAGAGTCATCAGCTGCCACAGGTGGTGGGGACCCCGGAGTTCTGAGCTGCTGGGGCTGCAGCGAGGGCCCCAGAGCTGTCAACTGTGGCGGCAGCAGGTGCTCAACTCCTCTGCTCCTGCAGCAGGGCTTGGGCTCTCTTACCTCCCACGGGGCTCGGGCTTCAGTCCTCCCACTCATTGTTTTTAGTAAAAGTCACCGACAGGTCACAGGCAATAAAACAAAAATTCACAGAAGCCGATGACCTGCTGGTTATTTATAGTAAAAATAACTGACAAAATCTTAATCTTACTTATTATTGATCACACATTATGGTGGTTCATGTTAAGCTGCAAAACAATTGGAGAAGCATGGTTTGGAGACTTACTTATACCAGCGAAGCAATTCACTGGATAATTTCCATATAGCTGATAAAGATGTTAGACCAAATGTAGCCTACCGTATGTAGTTGCATGTTTTTGATTAAGAACAATGGTGACAAACAGCAGTGTGAGTTATAAATCCAGTGTAAATTAGTTCTAAGCCATGTGCAATGGTCAGACCAGTGGTCCACCCTGTCCATCCTTCCCCAGAGGGAATGAACAGAACAGGTAATTATCAAATAATACATCCGCTGTCATCCACTTACAGTTTCTGGCAAAGAGAGGTGATGGACACTCAGAGCTTGGTGTTGTATCCTTGCCCATCTGGTTAATAGCCATTAATGGACTTATCCTCCATGAATTTATCTACTTCTTTTTTGAACCCTGTTATCATTTTGGCCTTCACAACATCTCCTGGCAAAGATTTCCACACGTGGACAGTGCACAATGTGAAGAAGTACTTCCTTATGTTTTTTTTAAAACCTCCTGCCCAGGGGTGGCCAAACTGTGGCTCATGAGCCACATGCAGTTCTTTTATTGTTAAGGTGTGGCTCGCACGACCCTCCCCACATTCTCCGCCTGTCTGACTGGAGGCGAGGGAAACCCCACCACCACCTTTGTGTCATCTGCAAACTTGATGAATATGCTACATGAATATGCTTGATAAATACCTACATCCAGGTCATTAATAAAGATGTTAAACAACACCAGACCCAGAACTGATTTCTGTGGAACCCACTTGAGACCTCCCTCTAATCCAACACCATTCCATTAGTAGTCACTCTTTATCTGTGGCTGTTTAATCAATTATGTATCCACTTAATGGTAGTTCTGTCGAGCCCACGTTTCTTCAGCTTACTTATTCAAGTGTCATGTGGAATTGTCAAAAGCCTTGCTGAAGTCCAGGTATATTCCCATTACCAACCAAATCAGTTACCCTGTTAAAGAAGGAAATCAAGCTGGTTTGGCATGATTTGTTCTTGCTAAATCCATGCTGGCTGCTAGTGATTATCACTTCATCCCCCAGGTATTCACAAATTGAATGTTTTATACATTGCTTTAGAAGCTTCCCAGGTATTGAAGTTAAGCTGACTGGTCTAGTGTTTCCTGGCTCCTCCTTTTTAAAGATGGGCACTATATTAGCCCTTCTCCAGTCTTCCAGGATCTCTCCTGTCATCCATGAGTTTATTGCCAGTGGCTCCGAGATTTCTTCAGCATCCTCCGGTGAATAGTATCTGTTCGGCCCTGCTGATTTGAATTCATTCAAATTGATCAGAAGATCTGATGTGTTCTTTACTTATCCTGATCTGTATCCCTTCCCCTTTATTGTCTATGGTAACTTCACTAGTCATCCGGTCACATGTTATTTTTTGTGAGAAGACTGAAGCAAAGTAGCATTGAACAGCTCTGCCTCCCTATTATCTTCCATTACCAGCTCACCTTCTCCATTGAGCAGTGGCCCCACACTGTCCTTGATCTTTCTTTTTTGTCTGATTGAAGAACTCCTTCCTATTGGTCTTTAACATTTTTTGCCAGCTGTAACTCATTCTTTGCCTTGGCTTTCCTGATTTTGTCTCTATACGCTCATGCTATTCCCGTGTATACTTCCTTGGGTGACATGCCACTCCTTCCTGTATGTGTCCCTTTTGGTTTTTAGATAGATAAAAGGTCCTTGTGCACCCATATTGGCATCTTGTGGCTCTTCTTATCTTTCCTCTATGTCGGAAGAGCTTGGTGTTGAGCCTCTAGTATTACATCTTTTAAGAACTATCAGCCCTATGTAACTCCTTTTCTTCCTAATTGGTTTTCTATGGGACCGTACCTACTATTTCTGAGAGTCAGTTGAAATCTGCCTTTCTGAAGTTCAGTGTCCTTGTTTTGTTGTTCTCATGTCCTGCTTTCTAAAGGCTCTTGAAATCTATTAGATAATAATCACTTCTTACCAAGTTCCCGACCACCTTCATGATCACAACTAATTCATCCCTGTTGGTCAGTATACACTTATACAATCAGCTGGGTCTGGATTCCTGTTGCTGATGTACAGGAATGAAAAAATTCAGCTTGACTTTCAAATCCCAAAATGCTTTTACAGCACTGAGAGGAAAAACATCTTTTTACTTGTAAACTGAACATGAGAGATCTGGAGTCAGAGAGAGACGATCAAAATGGAATTCCACAATGTCATTTTTACAGTTACTTTACAGAGTAAAAGAGCACATGAATGGTTCTTCTACAATATCTATGGTTAACTGTTCAAGACTGAAAACCCAATTTTGAAATGATCTGTACAAAAGAGGAATAATGAGAAATAGAGTTCTCCTTTGTCAGAACATCTCTGCCTGGAAGCACGAGACCAGACCAGACCACTTGCATGTTGTTTAATTGTGGCTTTAATAATCACAGTGCCACACTATGGGTCAGATCTTGCCTACCTCTTATGAAAGTGCACAGCCAGGTCAAGGGCAGAGGGCTGTTGGGAGCCTTTCCCACCCCTTTTGTTGCCTTCACAAGGACCAGTCTGGATTGCTGTCCTGGAGCTCAGGACAGCATAGGGACTACTCCCTTGCGGCATACAGTGCTCTATAGCAGTTGAGGATGAAGTAGGGCTACAACCTTGCTGCCCTTCACACCAGCCTGCACAGAACTGGTGGACAGAGGTAGTGAATTATACCCCAGTAGTGTAGTAGCAAGCACACTCCCATGGTGCACCAGGGAGCTCTGGGAAGCATTTTGTCTCCTAGTGCTATTTCTGACCTAGTGCAGCTGTACCCCACTGTTTATCAGGGGTAGGCCTCAGTGGATGATCTAGCTTATATGACAGTCAAAAAGGCCTTTTTCAAACTGGAAAGCAGTACTCTGTGGGAAGGTTTTTCCATTACTAGTTTCTTACGATGACAAAAACACTGGAGACAAGAGCAGAAGTGAGAGAGGGAGGATGATGGGGGCTTTAAATCAAGATTGGTTGTCTTTCTAAAAGACACCACACCTTGTTGTGCTAGATGTAAAAAGCACTAGGTGAAATTCTATGGCCCATGTCATGCAGGAGGGAGGTGAGACTAGATTATCATAGGACCCATCCCCACCCCCTGGCCTTAAAATCTAATGATGGGGAGGGGGAAGCAGGAGAACCGAACCACGCATGACAGATAGTAATCACATTGCTTAATGTGCTATTGGAAGGTTTTCAGATACTACAGTGATGAGGACTTATGTATAATAGAACAAAACCACACAAAACTGAACTGTACCTTTTCTTTTCTTTTCCTTCCTCATACTACTTTCCACTGTGTTAGAGCTTCCTGTTCTGGAAGCAATGTTCAAGCCAGAAGCTGTTGAGTGGATACCCAAACCTTTGTCTGCTGTTTATAAATAAGAACAGCCATTCAAACAGTTGCCAATTGATGGAGTTATATACAATTTTTTGGAACGTGCAGTATTAATTATTTGATATATACACTCTCCCAAGTTTACATTGTCCTGGATGCTGAGGGACATTTACCATAGAAGGATCTACATAGCTATTAATTTTTTCCATCAGAGATAATTTTGTAGGGGGGAAAAGGTTTGCATATTTCAGCACAAAGTTTCTATGCTATTTTTGCTTATTTCTGATTTCTTATATCCCTTGTTATAGTTTAGCTAGTATTGTCGTTTTGGAAAGTTTGAGCATCTTTTACACCGCAGTACATTCACCATTATTTTGATGCTCCATTTATCTTCCTCTAACATATAGCCAGATTCACCCTTGGAATGCAGCTTGCATCCCCCGGTGTCTGCTGGGACAGCCACACCAGTAGTTGAGCAGGGAGGCAGCATCTTAAATTCTAGCCATCTGAGTCATTTTAGTGGAAGTTGCCTGAGAGAGATGCTGAATTTGGACATCTCACATGCAGGCTTCCCCTGCTACAGTTGATCGAAAAATGTAAAAACACTTTCATTGATATAAAAGTGACTTTTTAAATGAAAATTAAAAAAAAATATTTGCAGAAAATGTTCATTGCAATATAGAAAATGTCTTGACCACTCTACTTCCCCACCACCTTTAGGCTGCCATGCTTGTTTTGGGGGCTGCATTTGGCCATCCCCAGGTAGAGCAGGGATCCCTGGCAGAGAGAGTGGTGTGGACAGTTTATGCAGCTACTGTGGCTGCTCCAGGTACACTAATCATCATCAGGGGCTTGAAGTTCAAGGAGTGAATTGACCCCAAGGACAGTAGTTTGAATTACTTTCCAAACTTAAATAGTCTCTGAAACAAATTGATGTTAATGGATGTTTTATAAGTTATTAACTTATTTATGTGCTTCCCAAATGCAAATTTCACTACTTTTATTCATAGTGGTTTTGCTTTTAGGTATAAAGACATAGCTGCTTAAATGTTTCTGGCCAAATCGCAAAGATCCTTTCTCAGTCAAGGGGATAAATATGTAAACGTTAAACAATGGGAGCAAAATTAAACAGTAAAGGGTATTTATAAAACAAAATTGGTCTTTAGCGCAAATGGAACTTATTTATTTTTTCATGTTTAAATTTGGATTCTAGACACATTTTATTATTAGCACTTGCATATTTAATCCTTCAGATTAAACACATTTTCTGATATCTTTTTAAACATATCCTTTTAAACACCACTCTCTCTGAAACAAGACATTACAAAGTGCAGCGTGCAATGACTGTACAGCATGTTTTGTCTGTCCGTCCCAGGTGCCAAGAAGGGAACACTTGTACATGAATGTAATGCAAGTACAATAAATGCTTGCATAGGCTATTACTAATGTGTGTAAGTATAATTTTAAACAAAAAATGGAAAAATGATAATTTTCTCTAATCCAAGCTCCATCCCCAGATAGTCTCACCTTCTGGTATTTGATGATCAGAATAATTGTTGAATAGTAAGGCATTTGTTTCCTTATCTCTTCCAAGATTGTCTGCATACATAGCTATTGGTGTGATGAGTTCAAGGGCACCCAAACATTGCAAGTTGTTACCAT
This sequence comes from Lepidochelys kempii, assembly GCF_965140285.1. NCBI lineage: Eukaryota > Metazoa > Chordata > Testudines > Cheloniidae > Lepidochelys > Lepidochelys kempii. The sequence goes on from NC_136388.1 coordinate 32,974,635, forward strand.
TTAGATAAAGATTGCTGTGACAAAAATGTAATTTTAAATATTTGATTGATGTTCCCTCACATTTAAACTTGCATTTCAACTTTCTTTTCTACATTTGGGTTTTATAACAATGTTGTTGAAACTAAAATTATAGTAATTGTAACAGAAAAAAATTGGGGTAAGTAGTCTCTTTTTAATACCAAGTAGTCTTAATTAACCTTAAATTGGACTTAAAACTCTGAATGCTGATTTCAGAAGTTCTAATTGCTGATATAATAAAATCAAATAAGGATAATGTCAAAGATAAAATATGGCATCGATGACTAACTCAGTCTCACAAGAATAACTGTTTAAGTCCTCCAAAGTACGTGCTTAACTTTTAGACATGTAAGCAGTGCCATTACATTAGATATGTCAGTAGTTCCATCAACATCAGTGTGGTTAATCATATGCCCAAAGTTAAGCAGGTGCATAAATACTTTGTTGGATTGGGCTGTTTTTCTAAATTAATTAATATTTCCTGCCTCCTTCATTTGAGTTGGGGTAGGAATGTCCAGAATCCTGCATCATGCCTAGGAATAAGAAAATACCATTAAAGGAACACTTTCTCCAGCCAAGTCCAAGAGAGAGTAAAGATGGGACTCCTTTCCCCTTGAAAGAGCCATGAATGTCACTTGTAGGAAGTATGGCTTGTTGGACTATAAACATTCACTTTCTTTGCTGGATTATAAGGCTTTAAGGAGTCTGTTAAATCAACTTTAGGAAGATATGCAGGGAAATTAGAAAGAGCTGACCAGAGTAACTGTAATCAACAGCTTTGGGTCATACAAACATTACAGAGGGCTTATCAAGGCTAAGAAAAGACTTATCAATAAAATGTATGAGGCTAGGAAAAAGACACTTCAGGATTACTGAAGTCCCTGAAAGGTCGAGTGAAATGACGTCTTTGGTCAATGGACAGTACACATATTGCCCTTGAATAGTCAGGTACGTTTTCTTTTCTTATAATATCTGCAAGTAGACTTCCAAGGGGAAAATCATCTCTAGTCATTTTAACATGCTCCCTTGTGCACATGCATTGTAAAGGCTATTTAGGATCACATTCTATTTCTCATATTCATTATATCAGCATGTAGTTTTCTCTAGAGCCTTAGATACATGTCACATCTTGTATCCTGTGTATGTCAGAATCCATTCAAGACATTGTTTGTTTTAGGGTATGCTTTTGTGGCATTCTCATAGCATATAGTACAGATTAAGTATAAAAGAACAGTAGTGAAAATTTACAGACACGTATCATCATCATGGCAGATCCCAAAGGAATGTACCCTCCTTGCAGGGCCACTGAGCACCACCCAGATTGATCTCTAGCTAGGTCTTTAAGGTGGTATGACTGGATATTCAGTTTATGTCCACCACTGGCAATCTTATTGCACCACCAAAGCTTTTGGTGACCATTTCTTGGTAAACATAATTTATCATTCGCTCGTCCTAATAACACGTCTACTAAAAAAGCCACCAAAATTGAACCAGTACTCATGCAAGTAGTTGGTAGGATCTGCTATGAATGTCCTCATTTCTGAGCTTGTGCTGCCACTTAATGTGGAGAAGCTGACAAAGATCACAAGAATCAATGACATCCATCTACCACTCTTCAGCTTTTCTGTGCCCATGTTTCACTGCCATACAACAGAGTTGGTATATTCATGGTTCTATAGATCCACAGCTCTGTAGCAAGTGTGATGTCACAGTGCTCCCACAGAGGCTGCTGAAGGTCCCAAAGTATGGCAGCAGCTGTTGCTATATGAGTGTCCACATCTTTGGACCACCCTCCAGCACAACCTATGATGCTTTACAAGTATTTGACAGTTGCCACTTATTTGATGTCTTGATTGGACAGGTTAATATTGAGCTTTTAATCTGGAGGTGGAGGCTGCTTGATGGTAATAGCCAGGGATTTAGTGGTGTGCAGATTAATAACTGGACCAAAGCATATTGCTTCATACCTGACCAGCTTGGGCATCAGCTTGTAGTGATTCATTGAATTGAGCCAATAAGACAATGTCATCAGCGTATTCAAAATCTCGAAGCAGAATGACGTTCAGCTCAATACCACTGACATTTGCCTCCTCAAGTCCATCAACCAGTTAATGTGAATATTGAACACTGATGGTGACAGAATGCCACTTCGCTAAAGTCTGGTGAAATAAGAAACCATGCCATATATCTGCCATTGACTCAAACACCACTTTCTGTTCCATTATAGAGCTCTTCTATCAGTGACACTATCTTCCCAGGGATGGCAAGTTGCCTTATCATCCTACAAACTTGTTTGATGCACTGAATCAAAGGCCTGACTGAAGTCTCTAAAAAGTACTTCAAAAGCATATTAAATCCATCCAACTTCTCCAGAAGTTGTGTCAAGGTAAAGATCTAGTTGACAGTGGAATGACCAAATCTGACACCGTGCTGAGTATCCCTGCCTTTGCCATGAAGTGCATCATTGATTTGAGAGATTAACACAGAAGTGAAGACTTTTCCTAGGACTGACAACAGCATAATACCTCTATAGTTGCTACATTCAGCCTTATTACTGTTTTTAACAGGGGCAGAACAACACCTTTCTTTCAGTCACCAGGAATGCTATTAAATGTGCTAAATGATCTGGAAGAGCCTGTGCAGGCATGGTACAATACTCTTACTTGTCTTCAGCAATTCAGGGGTGAAGTTACAACTCCCAGGTGCCTTCCCAAACTTCAATTTATGCACTGCGATCTGAATTTCTTCTAGGCTGACAGAAGGTGGGTTTGCCTGAACTTCTTGCCCCACTTCAAACTGAAGAGGGACTGCTGGCAGTGGAAAATTGAGGAACATCTTGAAACAATCTTACCATTGATGCAGTTGATCTTTCCGACTTCAGCTGATGCTACCATTGATTCTTTACTGGACAAGAGGTACCACTTTTTCCTGAAAAAACGGCAAAGTTGATTAGAGGCTGTGAAGATCACATCTGGGGGCAGCTTGTTCTAAACTAGCTGCCTACGGTGACCACCAGGGTTCCTTATCTATCTTACACAATGACTTTATGTTCCAAAGTTGAATCCACTTGGCCTTTGCTTTTGCTTTCAACAAATGTATATTTTAAGACTCAAATTGTAGCCTGGCTTTCTTCTTAGTTCCAACTCAGTAAGCATCTCTGTTCTGTGGGTGGCATTTGAAGGGCTGAGGTCCCAGCAGCAGTCAGCACTGGTTATTTGAAACAACACCATTCCTTATCAGATGACAGAGAAAGCAAGACTTCAGTCTAAAGTTTCGATGGCCTTAAGCAGCTGAGAACAGAAAGCTATCAGATAGTGGAGTTCTAATAAGAACTTTTGGTTGAATTGGACTAATTTTGGCCTATTAACTGGCTACCATTGAAGCTGGACTTTTTAATGAAATGTATACTTATATAAAGTATAAGCCAGCTCAAATTAATTAAACCTGAAGTACAAAACAATAAAATGTGAGCTAGCAATAAAATCTCTCCTGGTGAAAATATTATAGATTTAATTAGAGAAAGTACAGGCAACTCTCTAACGTTTTTAGAAAGGAAGAGTGACGTAATCATCAAGCAAAAAGTTAAATAATTCCAAAAAGAGTTTTAATCTTACCAAATGGCAGTTTGGGGTACAATGGGGCCTAACTTGGACCCACTTTCAGGTTCCAAACTGCAGTAGCATAAGCTGAGAGTTAGAAGTTTTCTGTTTCCCTCTAACCCAGAAACAAGGCCGTTGATTCCTTTATCTCCAAACCTGTAAAAGACAATAGATTATTTAGATCTATCTGCTGACCAAGACTATAAATGTCACCTTCAAAGAGAATACCTTTTCGCATCCTGAAACATGCAATAGTCCAGCCTGTGTTCAACAAACGGTCACTTAGAACAAAAGACGGCAGCAACTACCACCTTGTCATAAACCTCCCTCTTTTTGGATAAGAGTTTTTACTGAGCTGACTCCAGCTTTTCCTGAGCTCTGCCAATAAATGCCTTTTTCCTCTTCATCTGGCCTGCCTTTTACTTTCAAATGCAGACATAGCCACACTGGCCTATGCTTTCATTACCTTGAGGCTAGGTTACTGCAGTGCACTGTACCTGTGACTGACTGTGAAAGCGTCATGGAAGCTTCATTTCAATGTACACTAGCCGAACTATTAGGGCTCAAGCAGACCAACAAATATACCTTAAACTTGTGCTCTAGGCGCTGCACTAGCTCTTATCCAATTCTGTATCTGCTTCAGATCATGGTTCTAATCTTTAAAATCCAAAGTGGGTTAGGGCCTACCTATGTCAGAGACTGCCTCTGTCTTCACCACTCACCATGACAGCTGCATTCAACAGAGATGCTGCAGCAAACAGCCCCAGGGTGACTCCTGGAGGCTGGAAACAGGGCACACATAGTGTAAAGACTCAACTGTAGGATTTCCTACTCCAGGGATCAGGCTGAGCCTCAATTTTGACACACTGAGGGCTCAAAATAACTCTCTTTGTGCAAGCCTTCCTTCAGCAGCAGTGACTGCAGACTGACCCAGCAGTGTTGCTTCTGGAGACATAGGCAACAGGTGTAATCCCATTTAACAGTGGTGTAAACAAGGGTCTGGGACAAGAGTGTGCTTTTCTATATAGCACCTCAGTAGTCAGATCATGGGCACATTAAAAAATGCTTAGCTGGAAAGGAAGACCATTTCAGGGGCAAGTTTCCTGGTATTGGACATGATAACTATAGTTCATTCTTTGTAAAATCCAGTTCTTAGATGGAAATTATAATGAATTAGTACAGGGAAACTACATTTATCTGAATTATGGATTCAGGTGGGAAAAAAGAGACATTTTGGGTAACTGAAATTCAGCCTGGGGATTTATCTGCAATCAGGAATAGATTTTCATTAGTATGGGGATGGGGAACTTGGGAACCATTGTTTATAAACTTCAGAGGAGAAACTTCATATCAGAACTGTTCTGACTTTGAGGGTACACTGAACATAACAAGCACTGTTCAGACTCACACTCACTCACTGCTGTGGATACATAGCTCTTCTTTCTCTTACTTGGTATAATCTAGAACAATGGAGTTCAAGTTGCTGTAAGGGAAAGCTGCTCCAAGTCGCTCCATGGACCATGCATCTATCGGCACATAAGTTATTTCTAGAGTACAAAAGGGAAAGCTGGTACATCCATTCCGCTCTAAAAGCATTGCCTAGAACTGCCGCCAGCAGCAGCACAGAAGTAAGGATGGCATGGTATGGTATTGCCACCCTTACTTCTGTGCTGCTGCCTGCAGAGCTGGGCCCTCAGTAAGCAGCCACCATTCTCTGGCCACCCAGTTCTGAAAGGCAGCAGCGCAGAAGTAAGGATGGCTGTAGTGGGGCGGCTGCTCCATTCCATGAGAAAAAGGGCTGGAACAGGCCAGAGAGGCTGCGCAGACTAGCAGCCAGTCAGCAAAGGCCTGTGGAGAGCCAGTCAGGGCTAAGGAAGAGGCAGCCAATCAGGGCTGGACTGGGCCCTATATGAAGGCTGCCTAGCAAAGGAGAAGGAGTCTCTCCCTGATTAGCAAGGGAGGAGGACTGGCTCCTGAGGTAAGGAGGTAGCACCTTGGACAGAGCAGTGCTGGGCAGGCTCAGGGGAGCAGAGGAGAGGTCTGGCCCAGATACCTGCCAGGCTGCGGCCCCTGCTAAAAAGGGTCGGGAAGGTGCATTGGGCCAAAGAGGAAGTGGCCCAGGGAAGATAGGTGGACAAGAGAGGAGCGAAGGAGGGCAGAGAGAGGCTGCTGCTAGAGGGTCCCTTGGTCAGGACCCAGAGTAGCAGGTGGGCCAAGGTTCCCCCCCTTAACCCCGTTACACTGCATCTGGCCACAGAGGAGTGTGGCCGAGACAGACTGACTGCAACTTGCCCTGAGCTGAGCGCTAGACTTTGGGGTTGTGGTTGGCCTCTGAGGCAGGTGCAAGCCGAAGAACTGTCATTCCCTCCCCCCCACCCCCCGGAAGTGGGTGAGAATAGAGTAGTGGGTGCTGCTGGAGGGCAGTGTCCTGAAGCGGACACCGCCAGCAGGGAGCAAGGCGGTTCCCAAATCAGCAGAGAAGACAACGGTTGAGACAGCAAGTGCAGAAGGCGCCCTGCAGCTGACAAGAGCTAATTCCTGGAGCAACCAACAGGAGGCACCAGTGGTGGTGAGTCGTGACCCCATTACAGTGCCATAGTAAGGTATTACCACCATTCTGCGCTGCTACTGGTGGGGCCCTGCTTTCAGAGCTGGGCACCTGGCCAGGAGCTGCCACTATCTGGCCACCCAGCTCTGAAGGCAACTCAGAAGTAAGGGTGGCAATGCTGCGACCCCCCCGCCCAAATAACCTTGTGACCCCCCCCCCCCGCAACTCCCTTTTGAATCAGGACCCCCAATTTGCGAAACGCTGGTCTCCCCTGTGAAATCTGTATAGTATAGGGTAAAAGCACACAAAAGACCAGATTTCATGGGGGGAGACCAGATTTCATAGTCCATGACCAGTTTTTCATGGCCATGAATTTGGTAGGGCCCTATGCATGAGAATCTGAAAGTGAAACAGACTAGAAATTGATTATAAACCAAAGTGAAACTGGCTAGTTTGTTTCATTGTACACTCAGAGATATGCTGTAAATAAAATACAGTATAAATGGGGAGAAGTAAGTTAGATTTTCAAAATTGCTTCAGTTTTTGTCAGAGCTGATATATACGTCTCACCAAGTCTGAGTGTGCTAGAAACACCTGCTAGGTGTTATCAAGACCAAACATTAGAAAAGATATCCGACTGGATTTGAGTACATTCTTCAGGCATGAAATCGTACTACCCCCACAATCAAAATCTTTGTCTCTCAGAATGTGTTTGTTCATTGTCTCAATAGGCCTTCTGGTCTAGGTTTGTGGAAATGTAAAATCCAGGATAGTTTTTTTTTAAAAAACTTGTTTTTGTATATCTGGTGCACTGGCCATTTCTCTACACAATTATCCATTGTCTTCCTACACTTTTTCATTTACATATACAATCATTCTAGCTAGGTACTGGTATTTCCAATTTACCCACCACTACATATATTACTGCAAAAATAAAAACAAAAACCAAAATCCTTTTACTTTCAGTCAGCTTCTCTTCAAATGTCTACTTTTTATATTATGTATTTTATTTTACTTACAAGGTTTGCAATGTCTTGATTGTTTAGCTGAATTCCCCAGAAACAGAATTCCTTTCCCAACATGTATCGTTCATCTCTAATTGTCCTTAATAGAGGTGTGAGTAAGACTGGCTGGGAATTCTGAGAGTTTGTGAGCACAAACTAAAAAAAACAAAACTTAATTACAATTTGGTGTAATCAAAACAGAAAGAAATGTACATTATATTTTATGAACCCAAACGTACCGTTACCTAAATGTACTATACATTAATGGTGATCTATAAACGTTAACAAAAGTCAAAGATGCTCTGCATATCAATATATAAAAAATTGTGCAGAATTCCTTAAATAATCAGGGCGAAAGGGACATTTAGCACATTATTTCTATATTGGTGCAGCTCCAGCCTTTGCACCCATAATGAATAGAATAAACAAGATGTAGGCATTTTTACCACTGTGTCATCTGACCCAGTAGATCAGCCTGGAAAGAATTATTTTATATCCTAGATTTATATCTTATGGAACTGTAAAAAAAACAAAACAACAACAAAAAAGCCAATCTCCCCCCGCATCCCCCCAGGCATTTCTGAGATAAAAGGACAAGAACATTTTAAGTTAATGTGCTCTGTGCTCTATGCTCCTCTTAACCTGATTATCTGGACCATGCAAGTGTATAATAGCTAATTATGGCACATTTGGAAGTCAGGGGATGCATTTGCAGGTTTCTTTTCAGGATTATAATCAAAATTTTCAAATTAAGTGCCTACAGTTAGACATTATACCTAAATACATGTTTAATCTTCTAAAGTTAGGATTCATTGGAAGCTACAGATGCTCAGCCAGCACCTCTGAAAATTAGGCCACTTTTATACGAGTGGCTAAGTTTAGGTACCCAGTTTGGGAATGTATCTACGGTCATTGGAGAGGAAATCTATGTAAATGTCTAGAACATATTAACAGTAAGAATATAGTGTAATTGTAGTCCTCCTCACCCTGGGACTAGTACCTGCCATAGCTGCGATGCAGGAGCACAGAATGCTGTCTCAGGCAGAGACAGCCAGCAAGAGGGCAGCTCGAGCTGGGGAGGGGACTTGGAATGCACCTGAAGGGGCAGTTAGAATAAAAGCTGTTGAAGAAGAAGAAGAAGAATCAAAATGCTGAGCTAACGGATGACCTGGAGCCTTGGTAGGAGGTGACATGATAAAATAAAAGAACAGGAGAATAAAAGTAAGGGACTGGCAAGTGAGAGGGAGGAGAGAAGGAAAATAGGAAAGGTTTCACGTTAGGAGGAGCAGAAAAAATAAACCTGGGTATGTGAGCAGGTACTATTAGAGTATCCAGGAAAAAAAAGCCTGAAAGGATATGTAATTGGTGAAAAAGGGAATTGATCATAAAGCTGTGTTAGATGAAAACAGATCCTGATATCAGTAAATGAGAAACCCACCCGCAAAGGACCGAAGAAGTGTATGAACAAAGAGAATGACTGTTTGAACTGTATTCCTTCAACAGATGTTCAAAGCGTCTAAGCCCTGGTCTACACTAGGAGTTGAGGTCGAATTTAGCAGCGTTAAATTGATTTAACCCTGCACCCGTCCACACGACGAAGCCCTTTTTTTCGACTTAAAGGGCTCTTAAAAATCGATTTCCTTACTCCACCCCCATCAAGGGGATTAGCGCTGAAATTGGCCTTGCCGGGTCAAATTTGGGGTACTGTGGACGCAATCAGATGGTATTGGCGTCTGGGAGCTATCCCAGAGTGCTCCATTGTGACCGCTCTGGACAGCACTCTCAATTCAGATGCACTGCCCAGGTAGACAGGAAAAGGCCCGCGAACTTTTGAATTTCAATTTCCTGTTTGGCCAGCGTGGCAAGCTGCAGGTGACCATGCAGAGCTCATCAGCAGAGGTGACCATGATGGAGTCTCAGAATCGCAAAAGAGCTCCAGCATGGACTGAACGGGAGGTACGGGATCTGATCGCTGTATGGGGAGAGGAATCCGTGCTATCAGAACTCCGTTCCAGTTTTCGAAATGCCAAAACCTTTGTCAAAATCTCCCAGGGCATGAAGGACAGAGACCATAACAGGGATCCAAAGCAGTGCTGCGTGAAACTGAAGGAGCTGAGGCAAGCCTACCAGAAAACCAGAGAGGCGAACGGCCGCTCTGGGTCAGAGCCCCAAACATGCCGCTTCTATGATGAGCTGCATGCCATTTTAGGGGGTTCAGCCACCACTACCCCAGCCGTGTTGTTTGACTCCTTCAGTGGAGATGGAGGCAACACGGAAGCAGGTTTTGGGGACGAAGAAGAAGAAGAAGATGATGATGAGGTTGTAGATAGCTCACAGCAAGCAAGCGGAGAAACTGGTTTTCCTGACAGCCAGGAACTGTTTCTCACCCTGGACCTGGAGCCAGTACCCCCCAAACCCACCCAAGGCTGCCTCCTGGACCCGGCAGGTGTAGAAGGGACCTCTGGTGAGTGTACCTTTTAAAATAGTATCCATGGTTTAAAAACAAGCGTGTTTAATGATTAATTTGCCCTGGCATTCGTGGCTCTCCTGGATATACTCTCAAAGCCTTTGCAAAAGGTTTCTGGGGAGGGCAGCCTTATTCCATCCACCATGGTAGGACACTTTACCACTCCAGGCCAGTAGCACGTAGTCGGGAATCATTGTAGAACAAAGCATTGCAGTGTATGTTTGCTGGCATTCAAACAACATCCGTTCTTTATCTCTCTGTGTTATCCTCAGGAGAGTGATATCATTCATGGTCACCTGGTTGAAATAGGGTGCTTTTCTTCAGGGGACATTCAGAGGTGCCCCTTCCTGCTGGGCTGTTTGCCTGTGGCTGAACAGAAATGTTTCCCGCTGTTAGCAACGGGGAGGGGGGAGAGGCTAGCCATGTGCTGGGGGGAGGCAAAATGCGACCTTGTAATGAAAGCACATGTGCTATGTATGTAATCTTAACAGCAAGGTTTACCGTGAAAGAGTGTACCCATTGTTCTATAAAATGTGTCTTTTTAAATACCACTGTCCCTTTTTCTCTCTCCGTCAGCTGCATGTGTTTCAAGGATCTTTTCCTTCCCAGAAGCTAGTGAAGATTAGAAGGCAAAAAAACGCACTCGTGATTAAATGTTCTCTGAGCTCATGCTGTCCTCCCACACTGACAGAGCAAAGACGAATGCGCGAGGCAGACAATGTCAGAGTGCAGGAAAGCACAAAATGACCGGGAGGAGAGGTGGCGGGCTGAAGAGGACTGAAGCTGAAAGGTGGCAGCAGCATGATGAGAGGAGGCAGGATTCAAAGCTGAGGCTGCTGGAGGATCAAACCGATATGCTCCAGTGTATGGTTGAGCTGCGGGAAAGGCAGCAGGAGCACAGACTGCCGCTACAGCCCCTGTGTAACAACCGCCCTCCTCCCCAGGTTCCATAGCCTCCTCACCCAGACGCCCAAGAACGTGGTGGGGGGGCCTCCGGCCACCCAGCCACTCCACCCCAGAGGATTGCCCCAGCAACAGAAGGCTGGCATTCAACAAATTTTAAAATTTTAAAGTGCTGTGTGGCCTTGTCCTTCCCTCCTCCGCCACCCCTCCTGGTGCTTCTCTCTTCCACCAACCCTCTTGGGCTACCTTGGTAGTTATCCCCCTATTTGTGTGATGAATGAATAAAGAATGCATGAATGTGAAGCAACAATGACTTTATTGCCTCTGCAAGTGGTGATTGAAGGGAGGAGGGGAGGGTGGTTAGCTTACAGGGAAGTAGAATGAACCAAGAGGGTGGGGGTTTCATTAAGGAGAAACAAACAGAACTTTCACACCGTAGTCTGGCCAGTCATGAAACTGGTTTTCAAAGCTTCTCTGATGCACACCGCGCCCTCCTTTGCTCTTTTAACTGCCCTGGTGTCTGGCTGCGCGTAACCAGCGACCAGGCGATTTGCACGTAGTTGGGAACCTCCCTCCTCGCCATAAACGTCTCCCCATTACTCTCACAGATATTGTGGAGCACACAGCAAGAAGTAACAACAATGGGAATATTGGTTTCACTGAGGTCTACCGAGTCAGTAAACTGCACCAGCACGCTTTTAAATGTCCAAATGCACATTCTACCACTATTCTGCACTTGCACAGCTCCTGACTACTGTCCAGGCTGCAGGTGTATGGCTTCATGAGCCATGACATTAAGGGGTAGGCTGGGTCCCCAAGGATAACTATAGGCATTTCAATATCCCCAAAGGTTATTTTCTGGTCTGGGAATAAAGTCCTTTCCTGCAGCTTTTGAAACAGACCAGAGTTCCTGAAGATGCGAGCGTCATGTACCTTTCCTGGCCATCCCACGTTGATGTTGGTGAAACGTCCCTTGTGATCCACCAGTGCTTGCAGCACTATTGAAAAGTACCCCTTGCAGTTTATGTACTCGCCGGCTTGGTGCTCCGGTGCCAAGATAGGGATATGGGTTCCATCTATGGCCCCACTCCAGTTAGGGAATCCCATTGCAGCAAAGCCATCCACTATGACCTGCACATTTCCCAGGGTCACTACCCTTGATATCAGCAGATCTTTGATTGCTTTGGCTACTTGCATCACAGCAGCCCCCACAGCAGATCTGCCCACTCCAAACTGATTCCCGACTGACCGTTAGCTGTCTGGCGTTGCAAGCTTCCACAGGGCTATTGCCACTCGCTTCTCAACTGTGAGGGCTGCTCTCACCTTGGTATTCTTGCGCCTCAGGGCAAGGGAAAGCAAGTCACAAAGTTCCATGTACGTGCCCTTATGCATGCGAAAGTTTCACAGCCACTAGGAATTGTCCCAGACCTGCAACACTATGCGGTCCCACCAGTCTGTGCTTGTTTCCCAGGCCCAGAATTGGCATTCCACCGCATGAACCTGCCCCATTAGCATCATGATGACCACATTGCCAGGGCCCATGCTTTGAGAGAAGTCTGTGTCCATGTCCTCATCACTCTCGTCACCATGCTGACATCGCCTACTTTCCCGGTTTCGCTTTGCCAGGTTCTGGTTCTGCATATACTGCTGGATAACGCGCATGGTGTTTAATGTGCTCCTAATTGCCAAAGTGATCTAAGCGGGCTCCATGCTTGCTGTGGTATGGTGTCTGCACAGAAAAAAGGCGCGGAACGATTGTCTGCCGTTACTCTGACGGAGGAAGGGGTGACTGATGATATGGCTTACAGGGTTGGCTTTACAGGGAATGGCTTTACATCAAGGAGAAAGAAAAACAACTGTCACACAGAATGGCCTCCTCAAGGGTTGAAGTCAAAACCCTGGGTTTAGCAGGCCAATGCTCAACCCACTGAGCTATCCCTCCCCCCGGTATTTCAGGCAGGACTGAATCTCCATTAAACTTTTCAAGATGCCCCGACAGACCTCACCGAAACGATTGTTGGTCGTTGATTTCACAGAGGGAAGTAGGGAGAGAGGGGGAGCAAATTAATACAAAACAAATCTGGTGTATTTCTTGTTTTGATCCACTCCATCTATCTTTTACATCTTTGGCTGGCAGCAGACGGTGCAATAGGACTACTAGCCATCCTCATCTCCTGCCTGCTCGCTATAAGATGGTACAATAGGGCTGCCAGCAGGACTAAAGAGAATGATCTGGTCGAGTCACTCCTAATTTAGTTCCTGTGCCCATGTCTGCCCAGGCGCTCCTGGCCAACCTTACCAAGGTGGCCAGGAGCACCTTGGACACAATGACGATGGTGATCAGGCCTATTGCACCATCTGCTGCCACAAGGCAATGGGTTGCTGCTGCTGTGTAGCAATGCAGTACCGCGTCTGCCAGCACCCAGGAGACATAGGGTGACAGTGAGCTGAGCAGGCTCCATGCTTGCCGTGGTATGGTGTCTGCATAGGTAATTCAGGAAAAAAGTCGCAAAATGATTGTCTGCCATTGCTTTCATGGAGGGAGGGAGGGAGGGCGGGCCTGACGACATGTACCCAGAACCACCTGCAACAATGTTTTTTGCCCCATCAGGCATTGGGATCTCAACCCAGAATTCCAATGGGCGGCAGAGACTGCGGGAACTGTGGGATAGCTACCCACAGTGCAACACTCTGGAAGTCGATGATAGCCTCAGTACTGTGGAAGCACTCCGCCGAGTTAATGCACTTGGAGCATTTTGTGTGGGGACACACACAGTAGACTATATAAAAACAATTTCTAAAAAACGGCCTTCTATAAATTCGACCTAATTTTGAAGTGTAGACATCACCTAGTGGGCCCTCACTTGTCTATTAGGAGTAAGAAACCCCACTTGTGGATAATCTCAGTGGAAAAAGGTACAGTTACAGGAGCATTTCAAGCCAAAGAAGCAAAAAACAGGACCGCAAGAATGGAGTTGGACTTACAGCCAAGGAGAGGAAAAAAGTTTATTTTTCTCTGAAATGACACAGTATATCATTTGCTCTTATTAATAACAATGCATTTGGTTCTAACTGTACAATGTGTACAAGCTCACAAAAGGTAATGAGTTGGTAACCTATAGTTTATTTTAATAAGTAATATATCTTTGGTCATGGTCTATATTATTTACGATCCTGGTACAATTTTGAGGTTTTCCCTTCTAAAGTTCTAAAAATGTAAAATTATCCCTTTCGTCTTGGTTTGCCTCTGCTTCTCCTCACAGTTAGTATAGTCCAGCCTTGCTGGGTCACTACATAATTCAATTGGTATTTGTTATTTATTTCAGTCTTAAAACTCCAGTCCAAAGAACGCACACTAGAGCTCCGAGTGCTCTTGACATAAAACTTTACAAGCATAATAGAGAAAAGTTACAGAATCAAAGCAGTCCTTTTCCACCCCTTCAATGTCACCTTAAATTATTATGTAGAACATATATTTACCTTCGTAAGAATAGTTTCATTTTCTATGCATTGTCTTAAGCTCCGTTTGATCATGCTACTGACAGAGCTTTGGGAAAAGGCACAATGCCTTTCATAGGTTTTCATAAACTTCAAGAATGGAAATATCAGGAAGTGAAACTGGCTTTTTTCATTTTCTCTTTCTTCTTTCCTTGCATGATTATTTTTTTTGAAAATTTTGTCGTCTTGTCCTTAGCTTGCTTACCCTGAAACACAAAATTCAAGCTTATTTGTATTAGTAACAAAGCTCTTATTGAAATGTTAGTTTTATGGTAATCAAAGAACGATTATGTAAGGGTGTGTATCTTGGCCAATGAATGCACATCCTGGGGAGTGTTGTAGTATTTATACATTGGTGTATCAACAGAGCAAACAATATTAGAACATTTAAGCATAGTGTAATATTAAATCAATCTGCCAAAGAAAATAGTTTAAAAAAAACATCAAAAACCAATCCTACATAAAAATCCAGGCAATGTTTATCAGCACAGTTCTGTGTCAGTACCACTCCTAAAGTTCTAGCTCATCTGTGATGTTTTAGCAGTAGGAGTATGCTTGACAGTGCTGTTAATGGACAATTAATAGCACAGTTGTGGTTATAGTGGGGACATCTACTGTGGGAGGGACAACCACACTGGGGGACAAGCAAGGAAATGGGGCCTGAATTGGCACACCTGTGTCAACTCTAACGCTAGCAGCTGTCTGGACAGTGCTGAAGCTACCTGATGCAATTGCCAAAAGTACTTTGTTTATAATTGTTTCCTATACTAGTGTGTACAACTTCCTCTTTCTTCTTTCCAATGGCTGGTGAACTTCAGGTGAAGTTACAATTTCACCTGAAGTTGGTCAAGCCAAATGGCTACATCAGGAGTAGCAGAATTTATTGAAGTAATGCCTTCTTCATATTTATAAATTGGGCAGTAGGTAGGGATATGTTCGATGGTCTGTTGTGGGGAACCACACTTGCACACCAGGGAGTCCTTGATTTTCCATTTGTGCATTAGATATCCGCATCTACCATGGTTGGTTTGAATTCGGTTCAGAGTCGACCAAGATGACCGTGAAAAGTCAAACCCAGGAACCTTCTGCATGGGATCCAGCACAGAATGCTTATTTTTTGAGTCTTGTTTAGTCCAATCTGGTTTCCAAGCCTCCTTCTGGTCGTAGCCTAATTGCATGAGGCTAAACAAATGTTTCCTGAAAGGCTTGTGGGACTTAAGACATGGGGGGGGGGGGCAAGGGAGGGAGGGGTTTGGACCTTGTCAAGGGCTTGGCGGATAGGAAGATGTCTATTTTCATGGATTCGCTGAGCTTCATGGAATGTTGCAGCAGTTTGGTGTATTGGCAGGGGAGTGATGTTAGAATAGGTAGCCATGGTGTTGGAGTCAACTTAAGGATTCCCAGGATGCACTGCATTACTGTATTTAGCTGGGTGTCCACAAGTCACTGCTCTATACCGCTGTACAGTATTCAGCTACCGAATATACAAGTGCTATTGCAGATGTTTGCAAGACTGATGCCAATGCACTCCATCTTGTACCTGCTAGTTTCTGGATTATGTTGGCTCTTGGTTTTTATCTTTGCAGCTACCTTCTCAAAGTGATCATGGAAGGTGAGGGTGCAGTCCAGTTTCACGCCGAGATATATTGGAGTATAATCATGTTGCACATTTTTACCACAGAAAGCTGCTTTGTGTGTTTTTGGCACTCCAATTATCAAGATGAAATGTGCTTATTGTTTTTCCAAGGTTTGGTTTGAGCCTCCATTTCCAGAAGTATTGTTCTATAGTTCAGAGGTTCTCAGTTAATGCTTTCTCAATGTCATGGAGATTTGGTGCATGGATTGTCTTACTCTTCAAGATCCTGTGCAGCTGTCAGGAAGCTGTGGAAGGTGGTACTTCAGAGGGACACAGAGCAGTGCAGAGGCATTAGGTTTCCATCCTGGTATCTTTGGCCTCACACCACAGGTGCTGACTCCGTGGGTGCTCCGGGGCTGGAGCACCCACTGAGAAAAATTGGTGGGTGCTCTGCACCCACTATCAGCTCCCCGCCCCAGCTCACCTCTGCCTCCTCCCCTGAGTGTGCCACGTCCCCGCTTCTCCTTGTGGCACGCTCTGGGGAGGAGGCGGGGACTTTGGGGAAGGGGTTGGCATGGGGGCAGGGGTGGAGTCGGGGCGGGTCAGGGGGGTGTTTGAGCACCCACCGGTGCCAGGAGAAGTTGCCACTCATGCCTCACACAGGCCTTTGGGATCTGCCTGATTTCAGGGTAGACTCTGCAGCCTATTTTACTGGGAAGCAAATCCTGCCCTTTGGTGGGACGATTTTCATGATGGGAGAATTTCCTCTCCCAGATCCTTCCCTTTGCACACATGATTTGAACCACAGGAAGGGGTTATCTGGGCCAAAATTATTTTCTCCTTAGTGCGTTGCGCATGGCGCCACTTACCTAGTACAACTGCTGCATTCAAGTCGCAAATGAGGTATGGTGCTGGATACATACACGCAAGTTCAGTCACATCACAAAATACATCATGGGGTTGTGTAGTTTTATTTACATGAGTTCGGGATGTGTCCTGCTATTCATAAATGGCCAAGGCACAATTGAGTTATGCAGGCCATATCAGAGACCATCGTGTATTCTGTATATGCTGTGTATTTTTCAGAAAAAAATGTGACAAGTGTTTTAGAGTTTGTAAAATGCTATTGGGACAATTTCTTATATTTACTTTAATTATTAAGAGCTCATCTGTAGAGGCCTTGTGTTAGAATCTCTCTCTATTTTAAAACCCGTCTAACAACCAGTCAGACTAATACATACATACAGACAAAGATTTGAATGTGCTCTCATTCACACCAGTGTAAACTAGTACATCTCTGGAAAGATGAATTAGTAGGGCAGATGAGGCTGGAAAAGATCCATGGCAATTTGTCACATGGTTTCACAATTTATCACATCTTCATCCCATTTGCAATATACACCCCCCACATCTTTTTGTTGGCCTCTATGCGGTTATGTCTAATATTTTAAGCTGTCCGTTGCTTTGTCATTTTGTCTTTAAAAGGGTCATGCACATCTATAGCACTGTACAAAAATCAGTGTATTAAATATAAATAAAATATTTCATAAAGTTATTTCAGTGCAAGTAACAAACTAGATAGAGGAGAGGATCAAAAATTACATTGCCTTGGGATGGGAAGCTATTGAACATTTTGAGGCAGAGAACAAATAGTTCAGAGGGCAATTTCACTGTTCCCCCTCTAAATCTGGTAGAACATAGATTTTTCTCTTTTTTTTTTTTCACCTCCCCTCCAGTATGTTGCATAGGAGTAATGGTGCTGATAGTGACTTTGGCTGTCTAGAACTGCAGAAGGAAGGAGCTGATTTGTTCTAATACTTACTGTCCTTTGTAAAGTGTGTTGAGATCTATAGATGAAAACTGCGTTACAAATGCCAGGTCTGAGTATTGCTGTAGGTGATTGATTTTCACAAGTGCAGACAGACTCCACCTTGCAAAAAGAAAAGGAGTACTTATGGCACCTTAGAGACTAACCAATTTATTTGAGCATGAGCTTTCGTGAGCTACACGAAAGCTCATGCTCAAATAAATTGGTTAGTCTCTAAGGTGCCACAAGTACTCCTTTTCTTTTTGCAAAAACAGACTAACACAGCTGTTACTCTGAAAGACTCCACCTTGTTGATTTTCCCTCTAGGCTCCTTCTCAGCTTCAGACAGACTGAGTGTTCATCTGTCACTAAGCAACCAAGTCACAGGATTCAGAATGGGAACACTTGAGCAATGGTGTTTAAAGAGCCAGAGCTCCCACCCCTTAACCTACTAGCCTGCAATTCAAATGGTAACTCCCTCAGAGTGCTGTAGCTCTGTATTGTGATTACAATGTCTGGGGGGGAAAATACTGATTCAGAGAAAAATCTTTCTTGATTTTGAGCCCCTCACTGACCCCTTGTCACCGCAATGCCAAATTCAGGACACACTGTTGAGAAATAGGGCAGATTCCCCCCAAACTGGTGGTTATTAGGTTATACCAAGCCAGTAACAAAAGTAAACTTCTGTATCACCACACCTGTTAATCAAAAATGCAGTCTCCTTAGGCATTCTAGCCTTGTTTTTTATGCCCCAGACACAAGTACTTCTTTTCTTTTTATATGATAAGTAGTTACTGAAAACCAATGTAATCAATTATAGGATCCTTCTAATCCCAAGAGATCAGCCACTTAGGTCAATATATAACTCAGCTCTTACTCAATAATTATGCTGATGCCAGTCCTTTAGTAACTAAAAAATAAAAGTTTAATAAAAAAGAAGAGCGTTATTAATGGTTAATAGATCATATACATGCAAGTGATTTTTCAGTGTTCATAGATCAGGATCATAGCAATGATGGAATAAACTGCTGGCTTGCAAAAAGTCTCTGTGGAATTTACCCAGGCATATTGGGGGCCATCAGTCTTTTTTCAAAGCTTCCGTGTTAGAAATCCAGTCCAGAGAAATGAAACAGGAAATGAAGACAAAATGGAGATCTCAGGCATCTTGTTATATCCTCTGCCATGTGCATGGAATTTTACTGTCCTAAACTAAGCTCCCAGCCTCTATTTGTGGAAAGTTACTGGCCCAAGATGGAGTCCAGGGTCACATGAGCATATCACATGTTCCTACATGCTTCGATGACATACAGGGGCCGCCACTGCCCATATTCTTTCTGAGGCCTCCCAGGAAGGCTTACTGGGTAGGAGTTTCTTCTGTTGCCCATTTTTTGAGTGAAGTGTCCTTAATGTGCCATCAACATATCGCTGTCTGGCCTCCATGAAAATTTTATCTACTGGGTGTTATCTTACACATGTGTTGTGTTCATGGATAAGTCCATGACCAATATTCATAACTTTAGATACAAAGATGATACATGCATATAAACAGAATACTCATACTTAGAAAATCATAACTTTTCCATTGACACCTTACACAACATAGTTTAGACAAGATTTGTTGCAACTGTATAATAGTGGTAATATCAATTATATAAATGTTCATATTCAATCATACAGCATCACACCCCTCACAAACATCACTTGATGTGTGTCTGCTCCTCTCCACTGCTGAACTTGTTCTTGAAATTCCACCTGGGAGTGAAATGGGGAGATATTGAAGTTTCTGAGGAACCTGCAGCCATGGACAGGAAACCAGAATCATCAGTCTTGCGGTTTTCAAGTGTCTCAGGTAAGATATTTTATTGTTACAAATCTTGATTTTAAGCCTCTGTAGAGTTGCTGGAAGTGTTTACTCACGGTTGCCTTCTCACCTCTGTGCAGGACAAGTGACCACAACTAGGGACTCCATTGGAGACCGAAAAGCAGAAGCTTGAAAATACTGAGTTGGCTTTAGGTAAAAAGCTTTTCTGCTATCAGATGGCAAAACTGTTAAAATCAACGTCTGCCGACTGTGCACAGCTAGAGTAGCCTGTGATAAGACAACATAAACTAACAACTGCATTTCAGTTAACATCCGTTCTTCTCCATTTTACATGTTTCAGGGTTGCACTTGGAGATATTAATCAAAATATTTTACCAAAGTGAACAAATTACAAATTTATAGGAAGATAAACAAGTTCTGAAGTTCAAAACAATTACTTCCTTTTGCAAAGTTGATGACTTTTGGGGGAAAAAAATCCAAAATAAAGGTATGTAAAAGGGAACTGCAAGATTTTTATCAAAAAATGTTCTGTCCTTTTTATTGTGAAAACACTGAACAAGACTTTACATTAAAAAACCCATAGTATTTTAAATCCTTATTTGATCACACTAAAATTTTGCTAATATTTTAAAGCAGTTAGCACAGAGGTAGGCAAACTATGGCCCGGGAGCCACATCCGGCCCTCCAGACATTTTAATCTGGCCCTCAAGCTTCTGCTGGGAAGTGGGGTCTGAGGTTTACCCTGCTCGTGCTCCAGCTGGGGTGCGGGATCGGGCTCTTGCCCCACTCCACACGGCTCCCGGAAGTAGTGGCATGTCCCCACTCTGACTCCTATGCATAGGGGCAGCCAGGGGGCTCTGCATGCTGTCCCCACAGCTCCCATTGGCCGGGAACAGAAGCCAATAGGAGCTGCAGGGGCGGTGCCTGCAGACAGGGCGAGCAGATCTGCCTGGCTGCGCCTACCCCTAGGAGCTGGAGAGGGGACATTCCACTGTTTGCTTCTGGGAGCTGTTTGTGGTAAGCACTGCCTGGAGCCTGCCCCCGTCCTTGCCCCAGCCCTGATCCCCCTCCTGCCCTCAGTCCCAGCCTGGAGCACCCTCCTGCACCCCCAACCCCTCATCTCCAGCCCCAGCACCCCCAACCAGAGCCCTCCCACACCCAAACCCCAATTTTGTGAGCATTCATGGCCTGCCATACAATTTCCATACCCAGATGTGGCCCTCGGTTAGCATGTTCTACTTTTAAAATTTTCTGCAGGATCAAATTTAGAAAAATATTTCAAATGGTAATTTTGAAATATGGGTGAATTTTATTCATTAAGGAAATATGCTGATTTAAGACACTTTTGCAATCAGCTCAAAATAGCTTCGATTTTATAAAATTACATTTGGGAAGCAGTTAACACAATTTGGTGTAATCATTACATTTAAAAAACTGTTTATTAAATTATATATTTCCTCAGTAGACTAAAGCCATGATAAAACAATATTTTTTATATATTATATATATAAAATCACAGAATAAATATACTAAACTATATTACTAGTAAATATAAAACCTTTCATAGTAAAAATAAGAAATACATATTGAAACACATTAGATGAATAATATGCATTTCTCCATTAAACTGGCTGGTGGACTGTGCTATCCTTACCTCAGTACTAGAGCTGAACAAATTTTGTTTTTTTTTGGATTGGTGACTAACCTGAAAAATCTTTAAAATATTGACTTGTTTCAAACCAAAATTGAATTTTTTTGGTTTCTATCAAATGAAAAACTAATTTTTTTTTGTTTGATTCAAAATGACATTTTGTTTAGAAAACATCAATTCAAAATTAAAAGTTGAAATGAACAATTTCAATATTTCCAAAAAGGAAAAAAAAAGTTCCATTTTTCCCCATCCAAAACTATTTATTAACTTTGACCCATATTCAAGAATTGTTTCAGTGCCCAGAAAAATGTACTTTTTGGCAAATGTACTATTTGATAAAGTGTTGCTCAGTTCTACTCAGTATGCTGTCAGTAGTGCTCTTTATTGGCCTGATTCTTCATCCCTTACTCACGCAAGTAGTCCAACTGACTTGAATAGGGTTGTCGGTGTGATCCAATCTTATTGACATCAGTGGAAATATTCCCATTTGTTTAGGGACCAGTTGCATGAGTAAGCGTTAGACTATGTTTTTAAATACAAAGCAGCAATCAGAAATTTGGGCTTTGATTCTGCAAACAAATATGCATGTGCTTAAACTTTGCACTCCTGAGTTCTGCAATTGACTTCACTGGGGCTACTTACATGTGCAATGTTAAGTGCATGCATAAATGCTTGCAGGATTGGGGCCGGGTATTGAATTGCCTAATAATATTAAATACATAAAACTATCTTCAGATAAATGTAAGAGGTTTGCTTACAACTACAAGAACAGGAAAATTCAGTGTTAAGACTGACACCCAGTGCAGTCTTCACACCGTACCAGGTCTAATGTCATGATCAGAGAAATCTGAGGATTTCAAGAATTCTAAAGACAGAAAATCTTGTTTCTGTAAACACAACTATTCTTGCAGTTTAGCTAAATTTTCAAAATACAACATCCTCCAAGTAATCTGAGTTAAGAACAGAAGATTTTTTTGGTTTATATAAGGACATTTAAAATTAATAGGCCAAAATTTTGTTTTGAAGGACAGGTCCCTGTAATTAGGATTTCCATGTGGTGGTCCTCTGCTCCATTTATATGTGCAGGCAAAAGAAAATATTACATACATTTTTGTTCTTGGAAACACTTAGAACAAGATTCTTGTCATTTTCACTTCATTGCTGATACACAAGAACAGAGTAGATAGCACAGCAGGAAAATGATATGTAGACACAGAATCATAGAACTGGAAGGGACCTGGAGAGGTCATCTAGTCCATTTCTTTGCATTCGTGGTAGGACTAATTACCTAGACTATTCTGTTTGTCTAAACTGCTCTTAAAAATCTCCAATGATGGAGATTCCATGACCTCCCTAGGCAATTTATTCCAGTGGTTAATGACCCTGACAGTTAGGAAGTTTTTCCAAATGTCTAACCTAAACCTCCTTTACTGCAGTTTAAGCCCATTGCTTCTTATCCTGTCCTCAGAGGTTAAGAAAAACAATTTTTCTTCCTCCTCCTTGTAACAACCTTTTACATACTTAAACTGTTATCATATCCCCTCTCAGTCTTCTCTTCTCCAGACTAAACAAACCCAATTTTTTCAATCTTCCCTCATAGGTTATGTTTTCTAGACCTTTAATCGTTTTTGTTGCTCTTCTCTGGACTCTCTCCAGTTTGTCCACATGGTGCCTGAAATGTGGCACCCAGAACTGGACACAGTACTCCAGTTGAGGCCTAATCAGAGCAGAGTAGAGCGGAAGAATTACTTCTCGTGTCTTGCTCACAACAGTCCTGCTAATACATCCCAGAATGATGTTCGCTTTTTTTCCCCCCCAACAGCGTTACACTGTTGACTCTCATTAGCTTATGACCCCCCAGATCCCTTTCCGCAGTACTCCTTCCAAGGTAGTCATTTTCCATTTTGTATGTGTGCAACTGATTGTTCCTTCCTAAATGGAGTACTTTGCATTTGTCCTTATTGAATTTCATCATATTTCAGATCATTTCTCCAGTTTGTCCAGATCATTTTGAATTTTAATCCTATCCTCCAAAGCACTTCCAACCCCTCCCAGCTTGGTATTGTCCGCAAACTTTATAAGTGTACTCTGTAGGCCATTATCTAAATCTTTGATGAAGATATTGAACAGAACTGGACCCAGAACTGATCCCTGTGGGACCCCACTCATTATGCCCTTCCAGCGTGACTGCGAACCACTAACTACTCTCTGGGAACGGTTTTGCACCCACCTTAGAGTAGTTCCATCTAGGCTGCATTTCCCTGGTTTGTTTATGAGAAGGTCATGCGAGACAGCATCAAAAGCTTTACTAAAGTCAGGATATACCACGTCTACCACTTTCCCCCCCATCCACAAGGCTTGTTACCCTGTCAAAAGAAAGCTATCAGGTTGGTTTGACACGATTTGTTTTTGAGAAATCCATGCTGATTGTTACTTATCACCTTACTATCCTCTAGATGTTTGCAAATTGATTGTTTCATTATTTGCTCCATTATCTTTCTGGGTACAGAAGTTAAGCTGACTGGTCTATTATTCCCTGGGTTGTCCTTCAGCTTCTGCTGAAAGTGATCAGCTTTGATCTGATCCTGCTTCCCTTTGAGTCAAAAAGAATTTTGCCATTGACATCTATGGGATCAGAATTGGATTTACAGTCTTGGCAAACTTTGAATTAATTTACATTTGTTTTAAAATAAAACTGTGTTTACAGCAAGTGATACAACATTCACCATGGCTTGTTATGTACTTTACTATACAGAGCACATGGTATTTGCTCTTAATGGAATTTTCTTTCGAAATTGAAAATGCAATATAAAAGGGGCCAGTCTTTTATTCTTTAGTATGGTAAAACCTCTCATTGAAGTAAATGACAGTTTTGCCAGAATTAGGACTACAGGATTGGACCCCTAATTTGACCAGTTTTCCTCCCCACAGGCAGTTAATTCGCTGTTTTAGTTCTAGGTGAAATCTCCTGGACTATTTTATTGTGTAATTTATTGTTTGTCAATGTGAGATCATGAGACTCAGAGAAACCTTTGGAAATTCCAGGGCACCAAAAGGAGCTTTTTGCTTGTTTGCTACTTCATCTTATTTACATATATGGTCCCAGTGACCACAGTATCTGTACCCTCACAATCTGTATTTATGTATCCTCACAACTCCACTGTGAGGTAAGACAGTGCTATTATTTCTATTTCAGATGAGGAACTGGCCTGTTTATGTGAACAGTTTCATGGCTGGGGTGTGAATGTGTCTCACACTAGCCTGCCACAGGCTGACTGTCCGTGGGGGCCCTGCTGATGCACATTAATAATTCATTAATGCACTCTGATTAGTCCTATTTCAAAAATAACTAGATAAGTGTATTAAACAACTGTTAATGCATGTCAGCAGTGTCCACATGGACAGTTGGTGTATAGCAAGCTAGTTGTGGGGTAGATCCACACCCCACCTTGCCATGAACTAAAAGTTTGTGTAGAAGAACCCTTTGTGACTTGCTCAAGGTTACTCAAGCAGTGTGTGGTGGAGCAGAAAAATAACACCAGCACCCTAACCACCGAAGCATCCTTCTCTCAAAGGCTCCATACCTGCAAGATGCTCCATGCAAGTGTAGGGGTTCACCTACCCAGAGCAGTTTACAAGATTGCACCTACATTTTTAAATACAACAATATTTAGATTAGATAAAGACATATTGATATTCTGTATGTGTTTTTCTTTTCCAAATACCTTGTTTTTATACAGGCTGCCATAAACACAGGCTCATCTTTATGTGACCTGGGAAATAGGGAAGGGTCTCACTGGAAACTCGGGAAGGTAGGCTTTGTAGTATTCACTTTTCACTAACCTTTCTTAATAGACCCTTTTCCGCAACCTAATTAAATCAGATATGGGTACACTAAATATTACAAAATACAGAGCCATTGAAGCAGTTATAGAGGTACAGGTCACTAGCAATCACAGCATGACACACACACCCTTCTTACAATTAGCTTTTTGTAAAACGTTGGGTGAAGGTAACAGGTGTTAGTCCAGCAGCCAGGCTAGCCAGTTTGCAACTACAAAACATTATTTGGGGTATGTCTACACGGCAACTGGGAGCGCACTTCCCAGCACGGGTGGACAGACACGTGCTAGCACTGTTCGAGCTAGTGCACTAAAAATAGCAGTGTGGTTACAGGCATTTAGGCTGTGGTTTGGGCTAGCTGACCGAATACAAGAACATGCCCAACCCCTTGGGTAAGAACTCTGGTGGCTAGCTTGAGCTGCAGCCCAGGCCGCTGCAGACACACTGCTGTTTTTTAGTATGCTAACTCAAACAGAGCTAGTGCCTGTCTGTCTACCCACACAGGGAGGTATGCTCCCAGCTTCTGTGTAGACATAGCCTTACAGTGAAAGCCTAAGCTGAAAGTAAAATATTCTCCTCCTACTTTATTGGGCAGAAGCTGAGGACTGAACACTCAGCATTTTAGTGAGAGGCAGACTTACCCTGTATCAGAGAAGGGCATGTTAATGCCTTAAAGAGAATTATTTAGGACAATGCAGGAACCTCAGTATGTGTTTCATGATGACAAGGTGGTGCTAAGAATCCTGGAACTGTTCTTGTTGAGAGAAATTCATCTTTCCCTGCCTCACAGGAGATCATTCTCCCTCCATTCTGTCCAAAGGCACAGAACCCGCCCCAGAAATACTGTGGTACACTTAAACATTGAGGTAGCACTAAGGGTATGTCTATGCTACAATTACACACCTGCAGCTGGCCTGGGTTAAGGGGATGTTTAATTGCCATGTAGACATTCAGGCTCAGGCTGCAGCCTGGGCTCTGGGACCCTGCAAGGTGGGAGGGTCTCCGAGCTTGGTCTGCAGCCCAAGCCCAAAACATCTACACTGTAGTTAAACCAGTGGTGGGTAACCTGTGGCCCGTCAGGGTAAAGCACTAGTGGGCCACGAGACAGCTGCCTGCAGCCCCCATATAGCTGCTTCTCCCAGGTCCATTGGCCAGTAACGGCGAACTGTGGCCACTGGGAGCTGCAGGTGGCAGTGCCTGCAGACGGTCAATGTAAACGCGGTCTCATGGCCCACCAGCAGATTATCCTGACGGGCCACAGGTTTCCCACCATTGAATTAAACAGTCCCTTAGCCCTGAGCTCCTCAGCCTAAGTCAGCTGGCACAGGCCTGCTGTGGGTATCTAACTACAGTGAAGACATACCCAAAGAGCTATATCAAGTGCATCACATTGACAAGAAGATCAGATTCCTTGTCTCCTTTCATCTGAAGCACCAAGGGCTCAGGGTATCCAAGCTGTTGCTAGCTACATGGATCAAGCTATGCATCACAGAGGCATACAAGATGTCAGGTATTCCTGTTCCAGCCAAAACAAAGACACACTCAACAAGCTTTATGGTGACTTTGCCAGCAGAAACAGCTTGTGCTTCGACTGCAGAGATCCACAGTGCAGCTCTGTGGTCATTGGTCAATACCTTTCTTATATACTATAAAGTGGATGCCCTGTCTTCTGCAGACGCCGCCTTTGGGAGGAAGATGCTGCAGTTGGTGGTCCTGTAAAAGCACTGCTATTTTGGGCAACTAACTCAGCAGGGTTTCCCTATCTCATTCTGTTTTTCTTAGCCTTCTCAAGGTCTGTTCACTTCTTGCTACTTCCCATACATATCAGAGTTGTGGGAGATGTTGGTTGCAGAATGGTGAATTTCTTACCTGAACATTCCTTTCAGCCAGCAGTGTTTCCAACCTTTCTACCCTCCCTGGATGCCTTCCTATTCACCAGGCAGTATTTAATTTTGATAGTTAGGCATGCCAGCTATAGCCTACAGTACATAGATTATTGGTTGGCATTAAAGTTATGGTTACTAGTCCTATTCCACAACTTTTCACACAGCTTTGGAATGAATCATCTGACAGCAGGGACATATGCTGTGCTACAACTTTGTGGTCAATCAAAACCATTCTTTTGAGAAATGGGAAATTCTACCTTCTAGATTCAGGTGTGGGTAGAAGCACAGTAGTTTGTCGTCATAGTGGGCTCATAGAGGTGGTGGATTCCTGGTTCCAGAATTTTCCTGATTGTCCTCTTTCCTCTGGTACCTTTGTGAAGAGAATGAACAAAAGGAGTGTTTTTATAGTCTCTCAGAGTACTGTGTAGGGAGAGTAGGGGAGGTTTCGGTTTGGCAATGCTTTCTGCCACTATGTTAAGTCTCCCTCCACAAGAGGGGTGAGCTTGTGAATTTAGATGACCACAACATTTGTTTGGCATGTCAATCTTCCAGGGCCAAAGCCAGATGTGATGTGTGGCTGCTGAGCTGGATGCCATGAACTGGCTGAAAATCTCACTGCAGCCATTGAGGCATCTTCCACAAAGGCTGTTGGTAAGGAAATTTTCTGTAGACCTGAAGTCAGGATGGTCTCTGTCCTTCATAGCTTTAAGGGTCATACAGCCAGGACGCTATGGTTCTTGCAAAGTGTGTAGCCACCAGAGATGCTCTAATGGTGGCCAACAAAGCCCCTTCTGAGGGGTGGCTTCCAGCTTTCTACCAGTTGGATCTTTGGTAAGGAAATCCCCTTCAGGTGGGAATACTGTATCTTGTGCTAGAGATGCTGCTGTGACTGGTATATCTGTAATGGCATGTTTTTGGCTCTTGCAACTTACAAGTGCATGCCTGCTCAGGCATTCACCTTTATCAGGGGCTTCCCATTCCTCTCTGATCACATTCTCACAGGATTGCTCTCAGGGACAAACTTAGAAGTCAGGTAATAGTGAGGATTTAGAAGGCAGAAATTTACCTTAAGGCTGTCTTCTAGTGGCTGCTCAGGCTGGATATGAATTGTAGATACAACCTTTTAGCACATGATTTCAAAGATTTCAGGGGAGGGGGAACTGTTTTTTCATTTTTTCCATGTCCTTCTCAGAGCCTGAATTTGAGAGCTCTCCTTCCTCAGTAGGGGTAGTGTCTGAGTCAGAGGACAAATATCTTTTAGATTATTTATAGCAGAGTTTCTCAATGAGTGGTCTGTCGAGCAGCACCAGTCTGAGATCTCCCTGGCAGTTTAGGAAGACAGCAAAATCTGTCTGGTATCAAAAATGTTGAAACACATAGATTTATAGTTTTTCCTTTCCTTTTTGCTCTCTTGGGATTTTTTTGGCATCGCAGCTCAGCTGTGGCTGGGTCATGGTCTTGTGCAAAATGCCTTGAACCCTCTGTATGTCTCCTACCCCTGGGGGGGGGGGGGTCACTGTCCTGCCTGACTGGGGAATGGGATTTCATTGCTGGAGTTTCCTGATGCAAGCTAGGAAGAGGAGGAGCTGAGTATAAGCCCTGCTTCTCTTTCTAGGGAACTTAGGACCCATTTTAGGACTTGGGGTAGGGTCCTGAAGCCCCTAAAGGGTTTTTCCTCTCTCATCCTGTTCTGCCTTGAGGACTTATCCCTGGGCTGGCTGCTGAAAGTTTTCCTCTTCCCATTACGGTCTGCATCTCCATGGCCTTTTCCATGTTTGAGTCATGGCTTTTTGGGGTAGGGTGGAACAAAATATGCCTACCTGACTCAGAGCCCCAGGTCCTAGCAAGGCAAGGATCAGCTGGCTGAGAACAGGCAGGGCACAATTTGTTCTCAAAAGAGCCCAGGAACAGGGTTGGCAGGTTTGTATAATTTTTGGTGGTGCCCAGAACGGGTCCAAGTCCGTTCCCCAACCTAAGGCTCTGAGAGGGAGTTTGGGTGCAGGCTCTGGAAGGAAGTTTGGGTGTGGGAGGGGTGCAGGCTCTGGGCTAGGACAGGGGTTGGGGTGCAGGAGGGTGTGTGGGAGCAGCCTTGGGGTGGTCGGTGTGGGTTCTGGGAAGGGGTTTGGGGTGCAGCAGGCAGGCTGCCCCAGGCCTTGGATGGGGTGCCAGAGAGGACTCTCCCCGTCTGCAGCAGTGACCAATAACTCCTACAAGCTTTTCCTCTCGTGTTAACTTCATGAACACAGAAGACAGGCACAACACTGCCTCTAGTGAAATACTCATTTTATGCTGAATGGGGACTGGAGTTTTCATTCAAACAAATAGTGATCTATCCTTTCACGTGGCTCCAGTGGTTTTGGATTTACTTTAGGGGCTGCAAAAAATAAGAATTCATGTTCCACTGCACCTTTGAAGCACAAATGGGAACCAGCAATTAGATTGTGTACCCCTAATATACAAGTTTCAGAGTAGCAGCCGTGTTAGTCTGTGTTCGCAAAAAGAAAAGGAGGACTTGTGGCACCTTAAAGACTAACCAATTTATTTGAGCATAAGCTTTCGTGAGCTGCAGCTCACTGAATGCAGCTGATGAAGCGAGCTGTCGCTCACGAAAGCTTACGCTTAAATAAATTTGTTAGTCTCTAAGGTGCCACAAGTACTCCTTTTCTTTTTCCCTAATATACAAGTGCTCTCAATTCAAGTCATTTAAAAGGCACTTATTTTACAGTGATTGGTGCTATATAAATGGCTGTAATAATAAATGATTACTTAATGACCAAATGAGGAACTGTGGGATCACTACAAGAAATGGCTAGGAAGGGGAGGTGTTTACATAAATGCAGTGTTCACACAGCCCCTGCATTTGAGAACTTGGATCTAAGGCACTAAGTGATTAAATGACATTTAGCTACAAAGACGTTGCCCATGTGCTTGTAAATTCTGTAGCAAAACTGGAAGTATAATTGGCCTAGAAATCATACCATCATTGGTAAGGCCCTATCTGAGTCATGGCAACAAAAATGATTAGGGGACTGGAACACATGAGTTATGAGGAGAGGCTGAGGGAGCTGGGATTGTTTAGCCTGCAGAAGAGAAGAATGAGGGGGGATTTGATAGCTGCTTTCAACTACCTGAAAGGGGGTTCCAAAGAGGATGGCTCTAGACTGTTCTCAATGGTAGCAGATGACAGAACGAGGAGTAATGGTCTCAAGTTGCAGTGGGGGAGGTTTAGATTGGATATTAGGAAAAACTTTTTCACTAAGAGGGTGGTGAAACACTGGAATGCGTTACCTAGGGAGGTGGTAGAATCTCCTTCCTTAGAGGTTTTTAAGGTCAGGCTTGACAAAGCCCTGGCTGGGATGATTTAACTGGGAATTGGTCCTGCTTTGAGCAGGGGGTTGGACTAGATGACCTTCTGGGGTCCCTTCCAACCCTGATATTCTATGATTCTATGGTTTAGAAACTCAAAACGATGCATTGGTCACAGAAAGAAGCAATCTCAGTGGGTGGTGGTGAGAGGGGCAAGCACTCTGACAGAATGGTGATAGGCCTGGTCTATAAGGGAAATTGATTGGCCTAGCTGTTCCAGAAGAGCACTGTGTGGAGACACTATTCCAGAATAGCTATGTTGGTCAATTTCCCCCATGCAGACAAGGCCTTAGCTAGAGAGAAGTCATGCTAACATCTTGAAGACTGAACTTTTGATCAAGAGGATTGACATATTGACATTGTTAAGGTCCATTAACATATTTTACTGCATGCTTCACTGGCCCTCTGCCAAATTTTATATGAAACTCAACCGCCAATCTGCCAAGCCTGGGAAAATAAAGGCATCAAAGAGAAGCATTTTAAACAAAACACAGGTGATCGTGAAATGTTATTCCAATTGGGTTTAATCAAATTAGAGCATTTGTAACTCAGCACAGCCAAAGCAGTTAAACTTGAAATACACTGAAGATTTAAAATACCTGTCATTTTTAGGGCTTTGCTGTGCAGTACTTACCAGATACAAAATCATAATTGCAGAAAACATTCTATAATATGGCAATGGTTCGTTGGCCAAAGCTGTCCGTGCCTACTGTATTTTTTCTTTCTGGTAAATTATTCTCGCCCCCCATCCCAAAGTCAGCTGGAACATCCTAAAATGTTGTTCTGCATCTACAAGACCATTTACATTAAGTAGGCAAATTCCTACCAATATCCAGCTTTAAAATTTGTTTG
Source organism: Lepidochelys kempii (assembly GCF_965140285.1). Classification (NCBI taxonomy): domain Eukaryota; kingdom Metazoa; phylum Chordata; order Testudines; family Cheloniidae; genus Lepidochelys; species Lepidochelys kempii. Next base: position 33,005,475 of record NC_136388.1, read on the forward strand.
GTATTAAGTCTGGTTTATTGCTGATATTTTTCACTATTTGTCACCAGTCCTGGGAAAGGAGGTAGTCCTTTATTTCCTTCTTCTTGACGCCCCAGTTTAATTGTTCCTTTACTTTCCAAACCAAGGCTTTAATACAACTTGCTCCTGAGCCAATCAACACAGATTCCAAAATGATCAGAAAGGTTGCTACATGGCTCCCACTGAAGAGCTCTCAGGCCAGCAGCAAAGGAACAACTTCAGTGACTGGCACAACCAAAAGAAGCATCTCAAGTGGTGCGGGTCCTATTCCTATAAAACTATTCTATGGTATACTGACCACACGTTTAGACTACAGATTTTGCTGATACACATAAAAGAAAAATACATATCCTTAAATCATGGTGGAGAGGAGACAGAATAAAAACAAGGTAAGGTAAAAGACAAGTGTGAGATAAAGGCGGCTTGTTTATAAAGTAATTTATCAAACCTATTTGAGTTACAACAGAGAAGATGGTGGTGCTTATTTAGCACTCCTCTTTAGGACAGGAAGTGACAGACAAGTTAAAATGCCAATCAAAATGAGCATGTCATACAATGACAAAGACACCCAAATATCCTTAAATGCATCAGACCACTCACCAATTTAATAGGGTACGCCTTTCAAGATTGACCACACTGCTACCCTCCTGTGCAAATTGTTATGCTAAGGGACCCTCTATTAATAGTGCTTTTCTCTCCACTTAGTAGTCCTAAATCAGAAAGTAATTGAATCTATGAGGTAGCCATACAGGATTACTGAATTTCACTTCATGTTGTTTCTGTAAGATGGAAGATAGATTGTAGCAAATAATTCTACTTCACTATGCAATTAAGCTACCAACAATTTTTAAGAGAACCAAGCCTCACAGAAAATACATAGCCCGAATCAATATGTCATCATTTATTTGTGAGTTGTTCTCAAGCAATGTTACAAAAGTTTTTAATATTTTATAAGAAAATAAATTTAAATAAAAATACATTTTCAACAATACATCATCCTTACACAAATTAAAAAACATTAAAAAAGAATTTACAGTCCAAATAAAACTAATTACTGAGCAATGTTTTAATGTCTAGGCTAATCAAAGTGAAAGCAACTTGAATATTAATCTCTTATTTGTACCTAATTTAATTCTAGAGTACCTACTGCATTTTTAAACATACTATAAAATGACGAATTATATTTTAAAGGCCTAAGGTCTTAAAGGCCTAGCTGTCCTTTTCTATATAGTCTAGTACCATCAAAGCAAATGAAAAGTGCATTTTCAAAAGGTTTTTTTTTTCCTTACAATAATATAAGATTTAAGCTTGTTATATATTTAACTTTGCTGTTAAGTGACAGAAACAGGCTTCAAGAAACAGACACAAGCACATTTTGTAATAAGGCTGGTCACAATAAATAGCAAAACTTAATTCTAACAGGTTTCAGAGTAGCAGCCGTGTTAGTCTGTATTCGCAAAAAGAAAAGGAGTACTTGTGGCACCTTAGAGATGAACAAATTTATTTGAGCATAAGCTTTCGTGAGCTACAGCTCACTTCATTGGATTCCGATGAAGTGAGCTGTAGCTCACGAAAAATCCGATGAAGTGAGCTGTAGCTCATGAAAGCTTATGCTCAAATAAATTTGTTCGTCTCTAAAGGTGCCACAAGTACTCCTTTTAATTCTAACACTTATTAGTGCTGTTCAAATCTGGCAAACCTTGTTTCTTTGGCAAATAGCTAGGTCAAATTGACCTTGACAGAATACATTTCTGGGTGTCAACAACAAATTGAATTTTTTCTAACTGAAATTGAGGGCAAGTAAAATTCTTTTAAGAATACATCCAATAGTAAAGTAATGCAAAAACAGGACTATACTTGTTGGTAAAATGGCAAGTAGTAATAAATGATTTGATGTTGAAGACACTGGTATCAAATCCCAACTGATTTCAATCAGTTGCTTTAATACTAAAAAGTGATTGTTCTAATAGAAAAGTTACCTTAATTTCAACAGTGATTTCAATCCTGTGATACCAACTGACTGGATTTTAGAAGAAGGCACCCTACAACAGTATTTTAAACAGCTTATTGTTTTGTAAACATTGTGGATCTACATTTGTACTGATGAATTACATTCTCAACTCTGACTGGGGCAAATCATGATTATAAAAAAACAGCAAGTGCTCCAAAAATGAAGTACTACCTGTACACAGTGTGTTTTATTTTATTATACTTTACCATGTATACCATAATATTTAATACTGGTGAAGGAAAGTTTAGCCTTCTCTTCTCCAAAGTGTTACCTTGCTTCTACGGATTATGTACAGATATGGTTTTCAGCATAAACATTAATTCTCAGAGGAAGAGAGCAAGAATCAAAACTTTCTAAACTCAAGAATGCCAGTTCATATTTGTTGGATCTGACAAATAAAAACCCCCACATAACTAGAAATTAAAAAATAGTCATAAAGCATTTTTTAACACATAACAGCACTGATCATTCAACTGATCATAAAGATTAGATACTACAAAGTATCTAAAAATATAATCTGGGGCAGTCCAGATATCTAAAGTGCTTGGAGTGATTATTCTAGAGAGATTATTTAATATAGCTGTAATGAGAGGTGAGCTGGACCGAAATGTGCCAATTTTTTATTTTCAAAAAAATCCTAGATGGGAAGATGTAAAGTGAACAGTATCCAACCAACCACAGCATTGTCACATTTGCATTCTTCTCATTTGCAGGAAAGCTAGCTTCCAAAAAGTGTTGCTAATCTGCATTTTAAAAATAAATAATAATAATAATTTAAAAAAAACATCAAGAAAAATTAGTACCTGATTTTTTACAAAAGAAAAACAGACTGTGGTCTTATGTCACGCCATCCACTGCTCACCCCAAATGTAAACAAGAAGTACAATCTAATAACAGATTCCCTGATTTCTCCTTCTTCAGTAATTTTTTTTAAAATAAAAATATAACTAACATTGGTGTCTGCAGTACACAGAACACATTGCATGATTTTATAAAACTTCAGTTGCAGTTACCTTGGAGACCTGACAAAATTAATAGTTTGACAAAGGAAGAGAAAAAAGTCATGCACTGAATGTGAAGGTTCAGATCCTTTTGAGTCACCATATGTTGGGATTTCCACTGCAAGACTTTCAGCACAGCAGGCACTGATGGTGGATTAAATGCGAGTCCAGTATATTGAGAGATGTAATCCAATCAACAATTGGTGTTGATTTTCCTCCTTCAGAAAGCTAATTCCTTTAGGATGTTCCAAGAAAAAAAAAAAAGCAATTGCAGAAATATTTAGATTTACTCACAACTGATACTTCAAGAACATGGAGCTTCAAGTTCTTCATCAAAACAGGAATAACCCTCATGATCAGTTTCCCAAACAAATACTTCTCTATTAAATATTAAATAGATTGTGAACACAGGTAGCATTTCTGTTCATTCTTAAATACTTCGGACAAGTGTACACCATGAATAAAAAACCCACCAAAAAAAACACACTTCCAGTTTCTTCCGAATCCACATAAGCCACAGTTTAGTTTTGTTAGGAAACTTTTCCAACAATTGGGTTTTCTCTGGAAAATAAAACTGCATATAAGTATTTTTGCTGGAAAAATAGCTGGTTTCTAATAATCATATAATTTAACTTAGTTTGTTTTAAAATGTCAAGCTATACTTTCTGCATAATTTTTAGTGCATGTTGGGAAGTCTCATTATTTGCTCAAATCCTGATGTGCTATCACACGAAAGCAACATTAGCCCTGAAACAGACCTGTTCAAATCACTGAGCAAACAGGAAATCAATGTTAAGAGGTCTCCTTCTCTTACAATTTGGGTCTTCCTTACACAAAGGAAAAAAAAAAACCCATGACAAACAAACAAAGTATGAATATTCACGATTGACAGTTAAGTCTGAAGTTCTAGACTAGCCTGACTGCTGATGTAACCCACCTTTTACCATGGCCAATGGTATGTCAAACTGACAGGTGTTCACACCAGTCATTGTTGCAGTACTTTTAGTAGTGTTAGTGTTTGCTGACTTGGTTTCCTGGGAATCCTGTTTCAGAAGCAGTACCTCTGGGGAATAGTATTATGCCCCATGAAGTGTCATGATAATCTGGTGGTGAATCAGCTCGTCTAAATACCTGATTTATGTATTAACAGTAGTAGTAATACACTTTTACATTAAGATAGTCCCCAAATGTCCAGTTGGGTTTGGGGCCCCCATTTGTGTTGCACGCTGAAGAAAAGAATCCCTGCCCTGACAGGTTTAAACTCAACAGCTATCATCCGAAGGTGTTAAGACACTTGTACCGCTTGAAAGCCCCCACCGCCCATCTTTTTTCCCCATATGTACATACAGGGTGGCCGGAATTACAGAGGATACTTACTCACTGCCATATTTAGCACTTGATGACCTTTTCTTCCGATATTTTTCATGAGGCTCGTTCAGCTTTTCTACTATGGCTATTATTTGTTGAAGAGTTTGGAAAGTTGCTACAGAGTCCTCAATTGTGAAATTAGAATAGTCATCTAGTTCTTTCTGTGGACCTTGATAGACTGCAATACTTCCACAAGCCTCTACAAAGACCACCACAAATAAAAGGTTACAGTTATCTATTTTCAGTAAACAGAGCTAACTCATCTCATTGATCAGATAGGGATTTCAAAGTTTTCAAATATGGAGTTACTTTTAACAAACGTAAAATGGACTAAGCCAGGGAGGAAAAATGGTATAATGAGATATGGTGAGCAACTTGGTTTAGCTTTGTAAGTTCATCCTCAATGGGTCTAACATTTATTCTACATATTGGGTCCCTACAATAGAAGGACTACCGGTAATGCTGCCATAAAACTGATTCTTTCTTGACTCTTAGTCATGTCACCAAGGATTCTTTTTCTCAGCACTAATAAAAAACAGTAGTACAAGACCAAGTGGCTCTAGGTGTAAGGGAGCATAAGTGACATTCCCTTTGCTCACTGCATGGAAATTGTATATATTCTCGTTAATTTGCAAACAAATCCAATTAGCACATTAATGGGAGTTACATGTGCACATACAGAGACGACAACCTCAAACTGCTGAATGAGAATGATTTGATCATACAGCAATATCAGAAATATAGTAGAAAGTACATTCATTTTAATTTTATATAAAATTGTAAGTATAAAACATTAACATGACATTATCAGTCTTATTCTCCATGCCATTACAATTATTTTATGCTACTGTAACTCCATTGAATTAGTATTCAGATACCTTCCATCTTTTGTAGTTTAGGCATGTTGATAGCAAAAAGTGAATAAATTCTTTCGGTTTCTCTATCCCCATCAATCTCAATTTGAATATCAGCAGGAACACCTCTACAAAATAAAGTTAGGTGAAGATACAGATAGTAAATATTGCAAGCCATTCTCCTAGAGAGCTTGAACGCAAATAAGAGCTGAATGAATTTCAATATATTTATCCATTTATAATTATAATGCCTGTCACTCACATAGAACTTCACATATTCAAACTAGTGTTCAAGATTTAACAAGTTAATAAATCTTATATGGATGCAAAAACATGAGTTTACACAAATTAAAGTAGAAGACAGTATAGCGTTACTAAAAATGGACTTTTACAGCAGAATTTGCCGTATATTTGAAAATAATTCGAATGCCACAATAAGGTTAGTTACCATGGGGAATAAATGCCCAGTTTTAATAGTCCCTACTATATTTGAAAGTGAAGACACTAGGAGGGAGAGGCATTATTTAAAGTAGTATAATGGAATATTTTTAGGAATAAAGAGATGAAAACATTCTTAAAAAGTGATGTTCATTTGAATTGGTAGAAGTCCTACTGTGTTAATGAATTGAGATATTTTAAAATAATAATACTCTTTCAGTTAATACTATACGGTATTATCTTCCATGGGTCTGGGAGACTGGACTAGATGATTTAATAGTGTTGATTGAATTAAACATTGAGGGTAGCATACAATCCATCAAGTTAAAGATAAATTTATTAGAAATGCAAAATTATGCTTTTTATTTTTTTAAGCAGCAGCCTAACAAAATTAAGTAGCAAACTAATACTTCTATCAAAATGTCCGACAAACACAAATTGTAAGATTACATTGCTTGTTTTCTTCTTTAGGTACAGTATATTTTAAAGAAAATTATTGTAGTAATGGTTGGTAGAATACTAGGTAAAAAGGTAAAGTGGACTATTTGAACAGCACAGTGACAGACTTGGGGCTGAATCATCAGTTACAAGTCAGCGAACTGTGTACAACTTAGCTAGCAGGGTGTGATATAGCGGCTCTCTGCCATCTGTGGATCCTAACTTGGATCCTGAATCTGATCAGACTAGAGAAGCCTCAAATTTGCTCTAATTTTCAACAGCTGCTAACAATTCAAAAGGAGCAGTTGCACCATCCAGAGGTAGCCAGTGATAAGCAACACTGGTTACACCCCTTCCTCAACATGCCTTCCATTCATTCCGTGCACCAGAGCCCAGAGAGTGAACAGGGATATCTCTGTATAGCTGGCTAAGCCAGCTTCAAGGCTTCATCCTGCTGGCAGTGTGCAAAGCAGATGCATCAGATGACAGGATCTGGCTGATGGTTGTCAATTACTGCAGGGTGGGGAGGGAAGAGACAGCAGCCATGAAAAATCCAAAGGGTCTGTGGCACAGCTGCTGAGAGAAGCCATTTCTGTAGCAGCAGCAGGAGAGGGACAGCACTGCATTCCCATATTTACAGTATATGTGAAGAACCCACTTGGTTCTAAAAACTACTGCTTCTGTAATACAGGTGGGTGAGGTAATCCAATAATCAATGCCCAGACTAGAGGAATCTTGAGCTACAATATATAGTCTGTAGAGTGATAGCAATAACTTACAGCATTTCTAATTTACATGCTACCCTGCCCTTTTCTTGTATTTTAAAATATTAGATGAAATAACATGCCTATCAAAATAAAATATTTTATACTGATAAAGCATGGTTACTATTTTATTTTTATTTTTTAACTAGAAGAGAAGCATACAGCTAACTTGTGAAAGAAAACACAAAACTAATGCTTAAACCATCTGCAAGTTGCAAAAGGAATCAATGACTCATTTTATTGTAGAATGCTTTTTACTTCAGAAGCAACTTACGCAGTGCATGGAGTGCAGCCCTTTGTGTTCTCAGTGGTGGCCTTGCAGCAAAGCCAGTTCCCATTCAGAAAAGCGGAGGGATGATAAACACTCAGTCTCCTCTGGTTACACCTGCTTACCCTGCAGAGAGCTTCTATCCACTCACTAGCTTCCACACAGTTATTTGCCTGGATATAGAGTGGCTTCTCTCCATAAATCACTTGAAACATCTGTGGATGAAAGTGTTTTATTCTGCAAAAATTCTGTTCAGTGACAGAGTCAACATACTGAGTAACTCTGAAGATATTCAAATCAACTGAATAGAGGTCACTGTAAAAAAAAAAAAAAAATCACCAAAACTCAACAGCCACAAGGAACCACAGGAAGTGAATTAAGCGGAGGGAAGGAGAGGTCTTTCTTCCTCCTCTCTCTATTGCTGCTGCTGCTGCCCCATTTCTAATCTGACCAAGCACCCTGGGACATTGATACTACTTCTCACTCATCATCTCTGCTCCCTGGCTACACCACTTCCAGATACCAGGAAGCACTGCTCAAGAAGGTAAAGAACCAGCTGCCTTGACCCCATGGCCCCTGGTGCTCAGACAGCTGCTCTCCATCTTTGAGCAGCACTCCTTTGGAGCAAAGCAACATGTGGATGAGGAGGGAAGGGAAGAGAAGATGTAAATCCCCCTATTTCCTTCAGCATCATCTCACAGGCAGCAGCAACATAATTTCTCCACAAATTAAAAGGCATCAGAACCCTCTAGAGCTGCCTCCTCTATCACCTCTGCTCAAAGAACAGCTATGGTTTCATGACCCCAGAGAATTGTGGGATTGAAGTAATGACATAAAATGTTTGTTTGGAAGCCCAGGGCAGAAAAAAATTGAGAATTTAATTCTAAAGTGATAAGGGATTATTTTATGAAGTTATCACCACTAGTCATTTCTTCAAGAACTCATCAGGAATTATGAATCTATTATTTCAAAAGCTACATCTGACTCACATTTTTCCTATTGAAGGCGCTCTCCTCAAGCTTCTCCACAGTGAGGATGTTTTTGATTGGAATGATGTAAATTGGTTCTTTGTCTGCATAAATTTGTGAATGGATAACAAGAATGAATCAGACTACAAATCATTTCCTGGGATCAGAGCACGGATACTAGAAGTTGAGATTTCACAAGATATGCATCCACATTGTTGACAAAGGACAAACTAATCAAAAGGTTTAACACTAGTGATATGAGAATAAAGGGCTCAGAAATGAGGCACAAAAATAGACATTACGGACAGGCAAAACACATTTGTTTCTCACTCATTTGTTTGTAGTGTTGCATAAATTAATAAACAATACATAGGAAGCAGGTTGAACAAGTATGTTCACTGTTCTTTTATTAAAGTGAGAAGTTGAATTGTGATCAACATAGACCAAATCTCATCAGATGCCATTCTGCAACAGACCAGTGGAAGAGAGAAAGCCTTCCTGTGTAGGAAATCAAGACTTTACTGTATCATGTCCTTTTGAAATTCAACACTTCTAATGGGTCAAAATGTGTTAGTTAAATTAGCATGCCTACACATACTGTGTGAAGACTATGAGTGAAGGCAGATTCAGGATGAGCAAGCTAGAAACACTGCAAGACTAGGAAAGCAGTTCCTCCACTTGTTAGGCAAAGTGCCAATAATCAGGAAAATACTGATGAGATCCTTACCCTTGCGTATTGTGAATGAGTAGCACAGAACACAGGAAGAGACAAAAACATGAAAGCTAGTTCTTAGCTGTGGTACCATATATGAACTCCTAATTCATGTTGCGTATATAGCTTTAGTCAGGCAGCACTAAGGATGGATACAGTCAACTATTCAGAACATATAAATGCCTATTCATGGGCCATTGGCTAGCATCAATTTATTTTGTTTGTTACTCATAACTGACAATTATAGTCATGCTGTCAGTGTGTTTCTAAGTGCTCCTCAAAATGTATATATGTCACAGTTCTGTCACCAATAGACCACTTCCTTCACAGTATCACACAAGTAACAGTATCCTCTTTGATAGGTCTGCAGATAGGGTAAAGGCAGAAATCAAGGTTTCATGGTTGATAACAAAAACAGGCAGTTTTGATTCCTGAATCAAAACTAGGCTCTGCAGCTCATGAACTGAAGATTCCTGAATTTTGGATTTCTGCTGATTGATTAAATAGTAAAGACTCTTGATTAAATGGTGAAAACCCTTAAGGACAGTTCTGTGAGATGAAGAAATTGATTGCTCTGTAGACCTTTTTCCACTTGTGATTCTATAAACAAGTAATAGTCTATGAAGTAGTCAAACTAATTTGTGATTAACACAGTACATTTCCAGAAAACTTTTAGTCACCAGCACACATTTTACTCTAGCTAGAAATCCTTTTAAAATCGTAAAAACTCCCCAATGTTCCCTGATAGTTCTGCTGGTTATGGGGAACCCAACAGTGTGGAATTATAGTAGGGTTTGTCGAAGTCCGTCTGCAGGATGGCTAGGAACTAGATCTCTACAGCTCAGATGGGAAGTGTTTGGAATGCAGGGTAGAACAATCCTATATGCAACATGCACCTCTGGGGGGAAAAAGCAAACAGATTTGGGGATAAACAAACAGGATTCAAAATTGGATGCAACCAAGACACTGAGAATCACTTCAGAAAAGGAAATAGCCAAAGATTGAAAATTGTTAGTGTTTTGTTATTACAGTAAATAAGAACATGGTCATGATATTTAAAGTCACTTAATGGCTGTGACACACACATTTACCATTTCTTAGCACAATTACATAAGCAGTGTTCAATAAAAACCAAATTGCTGAAAAACAGATTAAGATTTACCTCGTTGTTTGTGATAAGTGAGCTCTCTGCTTGTTAGGCAGAACCATCGTTTCTTGAAATTCTTTTTTCCAATCCGAGTTCTTCCTTGAGCTCTTTTATACATTTCACTGTACAGAGAAATCACATTATTAATGCACAAACCTCACCTACGAAAGAGCTTTGCTTTAAAAACTTAGTTTAAAAACTAACTGGAGAGAATGAGCTATTTGTCATGCAATGAAAACACGAAAAATCTAGGTTTAAAGACTACTTTGGTTCACAAAATAGATCTTGAAACTCCCTCTCTTATAGTGACTCCGTCAAGAGATTCTTTAGCAGGTAAGAGCTTTGAGCGCTAGACAATCAAAATCCCATCACTTGTTTGAAGCAGCAATCCAGGACAGGGGCCTCTTGCATACCTCTGGAGACCTGCATTTTACCAAAATGGTGATGTGCATCCAAATGAGATTCTCTCTCCTCTCCATCTTCCTCAGAGTATATAGCTTCATCTAGCTTAGGAAACAGGTGCAGCTGAACTGATGTTCAACACAGTTCAAAGGCAAATGCAGACCAGAACAAATTACATTCAAACACTGCTTTAACTGCACCCTTTGCTGACACCTATTTTCAGCAATGGGTAAATCCCCTAGCGCCGATAAGGCTTGTGAATCAGGATGTTTAGTGACTTATCTGTTGTAGCTGTCCTCTTCCCCATTTCTATTCAGTATGTTTTGGGAACAAGCATTGTTCTCCCCCATGTTTTGGCAGGGTAAAAGGTACACAATTTTCCATATTAAATAAGTTTGGCCATTTAACTCTCATGTGCCAGAAGTTATTATTCTGCAGAGGATGATTCCGTTGCTAAAAATCTGCTTCCCAGATATAAACTGAATATATTTAACCCAGGAATAGCTTGTAAATAGATTAACTCAAGGGAGTTTATGGGCAAAAGAAACTTTTTACTTTACCATTAACCATCTCTGCCCCACGTTTTTCAAATATTCCATGATTCATTAAGAATGAAACTTTCATACGCTCTCTAATTATGGGAAGTATTTTTCTGCTTTGGTATATTTGGGGTCTCAGAGCTCAAGAAGCAGAGCATGTGAAGTCATTCTAATAGCAGGTTATGGGATTCTGAAATACATTTTAACGTTTATTAAATCTGCCACTGAGAGGGCATGATTACATTCCATCAGAAATACAGAGACACACTTTTAAAAAATTAAGAAATACGATAAGGTGAGTTATAAAACTTCCACAAGAGCGGTTAACGAATTCTACAAACTACACATCATTGATGTATCTCGAATGGAGTATTTTCACAAATTTCATAAACAGCATAATCAACGCAACATGTCTTCTAATTATTGCTCATTTTATAAAGTAATTTGCTGTAATTAAATAAGGGTAAAATTCATACAGATTTACATGTATAAATGCTAAAAGATGGACATGCAAAACATTCTTGCTTTGATATAATTTCTTTACTAAACATTTGTGTAATGGACAGTACTTTACACTTCAATTACCCTTCTTTTAGATGTAGTGGTTCACTCATGCCACTGGGCTCTTTACTTTCAGTAGATGATACTTCATCTAAAAACTAAAGAGAACAAGGAGAATAGGTTATGTTTGGAAAGAAAAAAAGTTGCCCAAATCCATAGTGTTTCTCATAAAAACACCATTTATTACAGTATACAAATACTTCGGTAAATAGAGTGTAACTAGAGGTAAATTGTATGGAATTCAGTTTTAAAAAGGTCAGTAACATGAAAACAGTTTAAAAGAGTACATTAGAAATTTCTAAAACTACACAAAAGATTTCCAAAAGCCTATAGGAGCTGTTGGTTGCTCAGTACTTTTTAAAGTTCGGACACTTATTAGATTAGGAGCCTAATTTTAGGCTCATTTTTAACATCTTGGCCTATGCGTATATGTAATATACAAATATAAAAAAAAATAAATGGCAAAAAACTTCATTAACGCAAAGTTAAAGTTGACAGGTGCTAGTTTGTACTTTTCAGAATGTCGAGCTCTGCAAAACTCAAATTCCTGAAAAGCAGAAAACGCAGAGTAAGGTAAACGCTTATGCAATCTTAACTCTGACCCTGGAGCTGGCAATAGCCTCTGGAAAATATTTGCATGCACTCCAGTGGCACTCACTGTTTTAGGTGCAGCTGTACTGAATGGTGGAGGAATAAAATTAGAACAGCTGCTTTACAGATGTTCTGGATAGGACCTGCATGAGGAATGCCGTTGAGGTTGCTTGTAATCTTGTGGAATGAGCAGTCAGATTGTCTGGTGGAGAATTGCCTGCCAGATCATAACAAACATAGATAAAGGAAGTTATCCAAAATGAAATTCTTTGAGAAGAGACCAGAAGACCTTTTCATTCTGTCCACTATAGCCATGACCTATGTGGTGATCCCAAGGGATGAGGTCCACAATTAAATCAACAAGGCTGAAAACAGAGGACTCCTGAACCTCTGTCCAGACTGAACTCCCTTTGTGGAGGGGAAGATGGTTCCACTGGAAAGTGTGACTCTAGAAGATGAGAACTCTGGGTCTGGTTCTATAAGTGGCCTCACTGGTACAGGTATTGGGAAGCCACAGCTAGAAGATGGAATGGGAGAGGATCTCCCTGGTGTGGGTAGGGCTGAACAACGGGGCGGGGGGGATTGCGGGTATGGGAGGATGACAAGGTTTTCTGGGGTGGTAGGATTCTGGAGGCCGAGTCTCATTGCCCCGGGCCATCAGTGTCCGTGTCTTAGTAGTTGGTGGTTCCTTTTGGGGCTGTGGTGGTACTGCTAGTGATGTACTCTTCGATTGTGTTATCGTTGGTAATGATGGTTTAGGGTCCTTTGACACTCAAGTGATTTGTTTTGATTGGTATCGAGGTCCATGTTGAAGAGCATTGCTCCAACGAGCCTTTTGATCATGGTCACGAGCATGAAGATTTGCCCAACTTGCAGAGAGGGATCCCTTCTCTAAGATGGTCTAGGAGGGGCTCTGCTCTTAAGTTTACAATAGTGCATCTTATTCTCATGAGATGGGCCATGTGAAAGTGTCCTTTATTCAAGCCACTCCCATGTCTGAGTAAGGCATTGAGCTAGAAGGTGCATTCCTTGATGTCTCAGGTCCACATACAGGAGGGTTACCACAGGCTGGATTCAAATGAAGCCTCAAGCCTCATGGCACGTTCTGTTAGGTGTTTCCAGTTAAGAGTTCTCATGCCTGCCATGTTCAACTGGCAAGGAGAGGCAGATGCTGTACTTAGAGGAGATATGAGTTTCTCCAAGGCAGTAGAGGCAGCACTGGTGATCATCGCTGAATGAAGAGGAGTCGGGAAAGGGGATGCAACACAGAAGGCTGGGCGTGATTTAAGTCCTGCATCGCGGGATCGGAGGATTCCCTGGGGCAGGGAATTTTAACTATTTATCTAACTATAAAAAAAATAATTAACAGGATAAAACTTTTAAATATTTCACAGGCAAGAACGTAGAAGATGATCATTTCCAGACACTAGAAGATTCCAACTCAAGCCACACAGTAAAAAGGAACTGGAGAGGCATCGGTGCATGCTGCCCCTTACACCCTCAGTGCGGACCAGCAGACACCACTTGCTAGAACTCTGCTGTTTCAGGTGCATGTGCAGCCTTGGTGGAACACAAATAGGGACCAGAATTCAAAGAACAACTTGAGGCTGCAGTCTACATAATTTCAATACAGTATTGTGGATGTTGTGTCACTAGCAGGGCACTGGGGTCTTCTTGCCATGGGTGAGGAGGGATATGACAGCAGTCTGTGGATTTAACGATAGGTAATGGGAAAATATACGTTAGGTGTTGTCTGTTGTAGATGTATGGAAAGATTGTAAAAGGCTGTAAAGTGGTTAAATTTTATAAGTAATATTCTGTCAAGGGAGTAGGCTCAGTGTTTGATCATCGGGCAAGCACAGGCAGTGGAGAGAGAGGGAGGGAGAAAGCGAGAGCACATGTGCAATGGGTGTATTGGGGTGTTTCTCAAAGAAGGCAGAGTTAAGGCTGCGTAGGCATCTACCATAACTTTGTACTTTCTGGTTTTCCAAAGTATGAGTCTTGCTGAACTCGATGTTCTGGAAGGGCACAAGCTCTCCCCACAGCATCCTTAACTTTATTCTAAAGTTTTTTGCCTTTTAATTTCCTAGTTTTTTAAAAAGAAAGAAATGTTTGTTGGTAGAGGTTATTTAGACAGTTGTAGTTCTGATTTAGGTTTGTAATTGAATGCTGCTGTGGCTATTTAATAATCAGAAGACCTAGCTATTATATAGTGCTTTTCATCAGTAGATCTCAAAGACCTACATGTCATTATCTCCATTTTACAGATAGGAAACCAAGGCTCAGAGAGAGAGAGAGAGATGAAGTGACTTGCCCAAGGTCACTCAGCAGGTCAGTGGCAGAGCTGGGAACACTCCCAATCCAGTGGTCTTTCCACTAGGCCACACAGGTCTATGTGATTCCTAAATGTTCCTTTCCTCCCACCTCTGTATATTTTGCTATAGTGAAATGGGGATAATGGTCATGCTTTGAAAAACAAAACAAAACAAAAAACAAACACACCAACCCTTAATAGAACCACATTTTCCCTAAATCTTTATAGTTCATTCTCAGATTTTTGCCCCACATGAGTTTCAAACTTCAAAGTTGCTAGAATCTGAATTTAAGGAAATGCTGTTTTTTCCCCAGCAGGCTGTATCTCAAGAACCCCTTGCTCAAGTGACCCCACATTTGGATCACTAACCCTCCCTACACTCCCACAAGGCATAGCAAACGTCAAGACAATCTGTCTAAGCAGGCAGATTTTAGAGCACTTAGAAGAGCTGTCATTTAATCAGGAAGGGCTTCCCAACTTTAGCTAGCTCAGAACTGGAGCTCCATTACAATACTGCATGACATCACAGAGAGAATGGAAGAGAGGAGTTCTACACATCCATCAACAACATAGCAGGCTCAGCCATTAAAACAGCCAGTTCACCTCAATGAGATTCTCTGGAGAGAGAATACTTACTGTAGATGAAACAACAGCTCTGAGGTGTGTGAACTTCCTGTCCCCCACGCTGGAGAGTTTCTGGTGCGTGTCAAGCACACCTGCACTCAGCTCCTCACCCCATCATCAGCAGCGTGTTCCTGGCGCATGCTTTAAGCATGGCTGTTCTAAACTCCCCACCTAGAAGGACAAGGCTTCCCCAGATTGTGATTCACATATGGGGGTGGGGCTCAGACACCCTCAAAAGGCAAGCTCCCCCCAAACCTGGCTCACATGAGGGGGAAGGCTGGGGGATCATATGTCCACAGATGGGCAGGAGCTTTCAAATCTTGGCACACATACTGGGAGCAGGAAGGGTGAGAGACTCAGACATCACTTGTCCCTGACTCACATGGGGGAGGCGGCAGGGAAGAGGGGAGGGTAACAACCCTTTAGATGGGCAGGGGGAACACACACTTGGGAGGGGAATGTGGGCTGACAGGTACCCCTGATCCCTATTCTCCCGTTCTCTTCCCAGGGTCTCATCCCTCTCCTTAGTTCCCATCACTTGATTCCCCCAACCCCTCGCCCCTTATTCGTACCTACTCTTCCACACCTTGTCAACTCCCCTCTCAGAGAGCATTTGCTTGTGTAGTTTATTCTCCTTTCAAAAAAATTTAAGTCCCTGCTGACTATTCCGCTGTATTCAGAATACATTTCTCCAAACTAAAAATAAACTAACATTGATAGAGGCAGATTGGAGCAATATGCCTGCTTTTTTTAAACTTCAGATTTTTACCCCAACTTGGATTCAAACTCTCAGTACCTGGGGTGGTGCTTGGACTCGATGACCATAACATATTCTTAGAGCCACTCATGTCCTGTACTGTAGATATAGTTTCACAGATAGATTACACTGTGCATGTCCAGAGAGTCTATTAGGTGCATGAATAGGCGAGTGTGCCTTACCATGCCTAACTGGAGAAGCAACCCCTTTTTGAAATAATGTTTTCATGTGATTTCCCCCAAAGGACTGCTGGGTGCCAGGCACTTTGATCAGGGTACACTCGAGTATCTGAGGTGATGATCTGAGCCTTAGTTTGATCTCCGTCCATGAGCAAAAAAAATACGGTTGCCAGAAATTACCATCGTTTTAAGAAAAGTGTTGTTTCCCCGAACCCTACCAGGGCTTGTATCTCAGTAACCCCTTGGTCAAATGGCCCCATATTTGGATCACTAACCATACCCTGTGCCCACATGGAGGCATACCGAATTTCAAAGCAATCTGATGAAAGCTCAACTGTTCTAAGTGCTCTAAAATCCATACAGTTAAAGTTCAGATCTGCTCTCCATTTAACTATAGCAAAGAGGCACAAATCTATGCATTGAGTAGAGATGTATTTTGATATCTAGTGTTTTCAGTAATAAGACCATTCATAACAAAACTCTGGATGAAGTAATATCAATATAATAGTTTAAGATATATTCTAATAGGATATATATCAATTCAGAGATCATCCAGAGATATTTAAGAAGCCAAGATCTTTAACCTCAAATTCAATACAATTTTCATACATAAACATTCAATAATCTACTTATTTAAAATATCTAAATATTTTATATTGTTCAAGCCTCAGCTTTGTCATTTCCAGCCAAGATGGCGAGCTGGATTATAGCTCCAAAAATTTGCTTCGGCACTTTTCTTTTTTACATCTATGGTTTATTAAAAACAGACTGCACATAATACTTGGATTTCTAAAACAGAATTGCAAGGAAACATCTTATATCATAGGCATTTTATTATTAAGCCTGGCCTGCTCTCAAAGGCATTAAAAACAGCCAAATATTGTTTACATAGTAGGTACCTTTTGAACAGCTTCTGTAAACTTTTCTTCTTGAAACGTTTTGAAAAACTCACACATAAATGTCTCCTTGAAACTTGACTAAAAGAGAAGAGATAAGCGTATAAATTGATGTCTAACAAGAAGTACGTGAAACATATACATCAAGAATGTTAATATACTTACAAGCTTGCTTTTGGACAAACTTCCCCAGCTCCCCAAAGTTTGGATGGTTTTTGATATAAGAGTTAATGTTCTAGAAGTTTGTGCATCCTAAAATAAATAATTTTAGGAAACAAATTGAAGACTCCCTTTATATTTTTAGGCAACTCAATACAAAACTTGGATTTCAAAATAGGGATTTGGCAAAACGGCCATCTTATTTGATTTGTCACACATTATTTCCAGCTAGAAAGTAAAGTAAATTCTCGAGAGAAAATTTAAACATCTTCTTATACACAGGTTCATGTATTTCTCCCCTCACTGTAGTATCTTAGAGCCTTCCAGTGCATTAAACAAACAACTTGCCAGGTGTTATCATTCATTCTCATCCTCTTCTAAAGGAGAGCTGTGTGTGCGCAAAGTAGAATTTTGTTTTGGTAGGATTTTTTTCTGTATGTTTCAATGTTTGTTGGTTTTTAGGATTTTGCAATTTTTTTCTCCCCCTGCAACATACTGGTGCTAATAAATAGAGACTGGTAGGAAAATGGGTATTTCCCCTGGAAATTTTCAACTTTTTGTTGAAAAATTCAAAACCTAAAGTTTTTTTTAAAATCAAAAATTTTCTTTTGGTTTGTGGTAAAAATGGAATTTTCCACAGAAAGCCCAAAAAAGTTTAGTTCAAACCCCAATTTTCTGTTGAAAAATGGTTTAGATAAAAAGTTTTCAACCAGCTCTGGTAATAAGCTAACACAGCTTTACAACACTGTTTGGTATTTCTGAGAAAACCTGAAAAACTCAGTCAAATACAACTACCCATCTGTGAGAGACACTATTGATAATTTATCGTTGCTGATGAATGTCAGAAATGGAGAGTTTTATGGCTCAATCCCAATTCTTTTTTAAACTTAAAGGCATATTTATATTATAGAAATACATATATACTGTGTCAGGCTGGCTGTCTCTTTAAGAGGAGCAAGGCTCAGTGGGCCCGTGACTGAGGAGCAACATTCCCTATGACTGAAGGGAGAGAGTGGCAGGGGAGGAGGCTTCCGTGTGAAAGAGTCCTGCAGCATGACCCAAACCAGATGGGATCTGACTATAAGCATCAGGTACGGGTCAGGTGGGAAAATAACCAGACCTCCTTGTGCTCAGGTTGTCTCTCTTCCTCCCGCCCATGGGCTTGGTGCAGCAGCAGCAGCATGACCTGCTCTTGCCAGCCAACACCACCTCTGTGTTGAGTGTGCTGCAGAATAAGTCTGCCTAGGAGTCAAAGCCCTTCACTCCACACAGCGTAGCAGGGGTGGCAGATGGCAGGAGCAGGGCAAGAGCACACAATTGCCTGCACATGCAACTGCTGCCGTGCCAACCCCAGGTTCAGGAGGATAGTGGTAGTGCGAACTCAGGTTCGGTGTTGGGTCAGTTTGGAAAACAATTCAACCCTCTGAGGCTTGGGTCCAGCTAGATCTAAGCAGACCTCTACTGTGGTAGGCCTGGGAAAAGGCCAACCCCAGGCAGATGGAGTGGAGACAGACTATGACCAAGGATCCACCCAGAGAAGAACCAGACTGGGGAAAGGACTCCACGGAGAAAGCCCTACAGGTCAGCAGCTCATGTAGGACCTGGGCCTCCAAGGAGAAAATCCAGAGGATCAACACTCTACAAGGCAGCAGGCAGAAGGGTAGCCAAGGAGGGGCAAAAAGGCCATTTTGTTTCATGTTTTCTTTGGACTACAGACTTCTACTTTACATAGCCTCCCCAAACAGGCCTATTGCTGGGACTAAGAGGGAAACAGAGGTGGCGTCAATGCTGCACCGTGCCACAGTAGGCAACAAGAAGTTGAGTAGGTTGTCACAACACACACACACTTGAATATTAACATGCGATTTTTCTTAATGGCTCGTCACGTGCACACTGCTATTATTCTGTCTTCCAAATAAATATTTAACCAAATTTCACTATTTACTGATTTCCAGCTTGCACATTTTAACTTAAGAGTTCAACTGTGGCCTTGGGAAATGTACTTTCTTTGCCCCTTTATGACTCCAAGTATTAGTTCTATTGATGGGTCTTTATACCATATGGGATTAATTTGCTGTCACTTTGCCTATCTCTGCATAATGTCTTTGGACTAATGGCTAAATTTATTTAAGTAGATTTTTCTTTTGAAAACACCAAGTGCATGGATAATATATGTATGAAATTATTAAATATCAATTAGTCTTGGGGAGATTTCAAAGAGTTATGTTCTCCTTTATATGTAAGCAGTAATTCAATTGCTTAGTCCTATGCTTTGACATTTTCTAATATAAAATGTAGATTAAATATTTATGTACACAAATTCAGAAGGGTATGTTCCATATTACAATTATGATATAGTTACCAGATTATATGGATGGAATATGTATAATTTTTGCTATTATGTTGAACATTTAGAAATACAGGAGAGTAAGTAAAGTCCACATGAGTGCATAAATCAGATCTACCCAATACTATCATAGAAAGCATTTCTTCCTGCAACTTCTGTTTGAGAGACTGGGAAGGGGAGGGAGATTTTCAAAGGCACAAACGACATTTAGAAGCCTAACTCCATACAGGGATGGGGGTAGGAAATCAAGGGAACTGAGGTTCATAACTGCCATTTCTACTTTTGAAAAAATCTCCCGCTAAGATTTCATCTCCACAAAGAGCAGCACCTTCCTTTAATACTCCCCAAAACATATCCTCCAGTAAAAGCAGCTCCATCTCATTTAAGAGCTCCCACTATAAATTATTAGCCAATGCCTCCCACAAAGCCACACAGCCATGGTTTCCTTTAGCCAGGTGTGAAAGGAAAAAGCCAACCTACAGAAAATTAGTATCCTGATTTTCTTTTTGAATTGCGAGTACAGCCAGTGAAAGAAGCTTCTCTCTATACATCTTTCTATCTAAAGAGATCTGCAGATTATGAGTAAAAGTGGTACAAAAAACTTTACAAAAAACTTACTGGATAGTGAGGTCGTAAATGAAAAGTATGAGGTGAGACTACAGCGACAGCAAAGAAACGAAGGAACACAAAGCTGCTCACTGCAGAATACTGTACATGAGGGTCATCTGCAGAGAAAAACCATGAAATGTAACAAACTAATCTTAACAAGGAAACAGTGAAGACAGTCAAAATAAAAACTGTAGGGAGACCGCATCAATAGGGAAGAGAACTATTTTTCTACAGAACAGAACTAATGAGGCGCATGAAATGAAAAGGTGGCAATGATGAGTAGAAAATATTCCATTATTGCTAACACTGGCTTAGTTCCCTCAGGGTTAGCAACACGGCTGCCACAGATGCTTTCACATGCCATATTGATTAGACCCTGCTCTGAGCATGTCTAATTTGCAGAGTTAAAAATGCTTGTGGCATCTGATAACCCATCTACACTAGGACTAGCATAGTGTACTAGTATATTCAGAGTTAAGGTTAAATTTACCAGGTTTCGATTTCTTTTAAGGTATGCAAATGTAGTTAAGACATCCAAACAACCTTAACTCCACCCTGTAATATCATTATGAAACCATATAAACCATGAAGCCATATAATGATTAGTACGTAAGATTTTTAGTCTCAGATTAGATAAAACTGATGAGACTGATTTCTCCCTAACCACCATTTTTTCCTCATGTCACGAGTGGGTGATATCAAGGCTGCTTGGTGCCATAACTATTTATTTCCATACCTTAACATGTTTAGATTTAACCTTAACGCTACATTTACAAGTTTTGGGGATATTTACAATCTCTCTGATTTTTTTTTTTACTGGTTTTGGTCTAACAGTATAGTGGGACCACAGTCTTCACTGAGGGCAGCTTGGTTTCACTGCTACTGGGAACAAGGTGAGACAGTGGTCATTTTGAAAGTACTATCTTAAACTGAGAGCATCTGTGTCCTCAGAGCCTTTGACAATAGCAGGAGAGAGCAGCCATTTTGAAAGAGAGCAGTTCTCCATGGAATTTTCTGTAGAACATTTGTCAGCTTCTGCTGAAGAAACAATTTTCAGTTATGAATAATGACACAAACCTTTTTTAGGATAAGCGGTCTTCACCTGTAGCAATGCATGAGATGTCACTGATTTTTAACGATACAGGAAGTTCCAATAGTCTGTTTTATTCCAGTATTAAGGTCATTTGGACAGAAACTGGTCTGACACAGGGTGTTAAATTTCTTAACGGATCCTTTTTTTAAAATGAAAGCTAATTCAAAACCAATTAACCTATTTAAGTTCTCAGAAAATTCATTCTGTACTCAAAGAATAAGTACTTTAATTTTGGATAGGATACATTGAATTCTTTATATGTAACAAACTATTTGAATTCCTACATTAACTGCAAAATACCCAACACTACCTTAACTATGGAACTGCATCTGGCACAATATACGTTGGAGTAGCTGTATTTTACATAGAAGCAACAGGAAATTTAGCTTCAGCTTTACAGCATGATATGCTTTTTTATAGCGGTTATTTGACTATTAAAATACTTTCAGTATTGCTTCTGCTTCAGGTATTTCTTTTGGTGGTCCCTTGAAGTTTTTATCCACATGTTGCTACTGTCTTGCAGCATTCAGCTCTGCTGCTTTGGTGCATCAAGAAATCAGAGAATCAGAAAAAGGTAGGGCTGGAAGGGACCTCCAACAGTCAAGTCTATCCCCCCATGCTGAGGCAGAACCAAGTGTACGTAGAACATCCCTGACAGATGTTTGTCTAACCTGTTCTTTAAAACCTCCAAGAAATGATATTCCACAAACTCCCTTAGTAACCTATTCCAGTTCCTAACTATCCTTATAGTTAGAAAGTGCTTTCCTAATATCTAACCTAAATCTCCCTTGCTGCAGATTAAGCCCATTACTGCTTCTCCCACCTTCAGTGGGCATGGAGAACAATTGATCACCATCCCTTTATAATAGCCCTTAAGATATTTGAAGACTTATCAGGTCCCTCCCTATCTTAGTTTTCTTTTTTCAAGATTAACATGTCCAGTTTTTTCACCCTAAACCTTTTATCATTTTTGCTGCTCTTCTTTGAGCCCTCTCCAAATTTGTCCACATCCTTCTAAAGCCTGGACACAATACTCCAGCTCAGGTCTCACCGATGCCATGCACAGTGGCATAGTTAACTCCCACGTCTTACATACAGCACTCCTGTGAATACATCCCAGAATGGCATTAGCTTTTTTCGCAACTACATCACATTGTTGACGCATATTCAGTGTTTCATCCACTATAATCCCCAGATCCTTTTCAGCAGTACTGCTGCCTACCCAGTTAAAGCTCTTGCCACTGTCCAATATTGTTTTATTACAGTATGCCAGGCAGAGAATGTTCGGTTACCAGGTTAACAAAATACACTACACAGTCTAGGAAAAACAAGAGCTGTTTACAAAACCACTAGAGAGAATAAGTGTCAATTTAAAATATTTCACTCTTGGTAAACAGCATGTGGAGATCACAAAAGATGCTTAAATGAAAAAAGCTTTTGTCAATTTCTAATGAAGAATTTTTTTTAAACACACTTACTTGGAAATCTTTTGGCAGCCAGGTGTCTCAGAGAGTAAAACACATCACACATTAAGGTAGGGCAACTTATACTTGACTGTACAATTGTATTGAATACTTTATCTACATAGTAACGCAGATTTTCCTGAAAGGATAAAAACAGGTATATTCTTTCAGAATGTTAATGTTTCTGTTAAATACAACAGAGCACTTTTTTATTCCTACAGACAAACAGCAGCATGGTATATAGGACACATTGCCCATTCATAAATACAGGTGACCTCTTCAACTATGTAATTCTAGTACACAACAGGCTGTTACTGTTAAGAGGTAATTTGGTAATCCTCACTGAATTTCAGAATTAGAAGGCCACTGGAAAGTGCACTACTGGTTTATTGCAATATAGGACAAGGATATATAATGCAAGAACACATTAAACTGCCTTTCAACAATACAGAGACCTGGTGCCAAGATGGATAAACTTCCCAACAGTCCTCACCAAAGAGTTATTTAATTATTTGCTGATGAAACTGCCTTCAGCAGATGTCACTAACTGGTATGGCTTAATCATAACACTGGCAAGTGAAGAGTTCACTGAATGATGCTTTAAGCATAGTTAACAGCAGAAGCAGTCAATATATCATCTGCTGTACTAAAAAGAATTCAGATGGGGGAAGGTCGGTGATCAGTACGCATGTGAAACTTGAAAGACAGGTAATGGTTGAAATGGAGGGCAACCAGCAGGGGGTCCTCTGCTGATGCCACAAACAGAAAAACACAAGACAATACACTTTAATACTAGTAACAGTGTAGAAACAAGGGAATGATACCAATACCAGAAACAGAGCATGTTAGAGTTTTGCCAGTGCTAAAATAAAACTGATCTTTATATAGCTGTACCAAACTTAGATACGAATTAGGAAATTCATTAGGGCGGAAACAAAAAATAAATTAGGACACTTACCTTGTGAACTTCTACATTATCTCCTTCTTTTAATTTGATGGGATCAATTTCACAGGGTTTAGGGGACTCGCATATCTGAGCCAATACAAATTAAAACCTTTTGGTTAATTTTTTTAAGTGACAAAAAGCACAAAGATTAACCTGTTTACTATACCAATTTTTCAACATATTCAGATATTAAATAAATCAGCTAAAAACACAAGTCCTAGACCCGAAGGGCAAAATAGTAAATAGTGTCTTCATGTTCCACAAGGAAGGAGCAGCATGCAAGGAGCCTACCCCATTCTCATGTATCTATACAAGGGCAGTCACTGTGCTTTTAGGGCAAAGGACTACTCTGCCATGATGGACCTCCCTATCCCACAGTGCCCACCAGTAGAATCACTTAACCTGGTTAGAAGGTGGTGCAACAACCATTGCTCTTATTCTGTTCTTGCTGAAATTCTGACTGCCTGGCAGAATGTCTCCAGGAGCTTCTGCAGGGTGTGAAACAATAGCCTTGGACAAGCAACTTAGCTCATAATACTTGGTATATAGATAAAAATATGCTATATATGCTACAGAACCATAACCCTGCGCACATGCTACTGTAATATCCAAGTACTTAGTATAGTTTCTATACAAAAGAGCTGTAGGAAAGTACATATTGATGGGAGATGGAAACACAAGAGTCTCATCATACTACCGCAAATATCTGCAAGACGACCCCATACCTCATCTAGGACTGGCTTTAAAGTAACTTTTAAGTAGTGCTTTCCCACTATTTTCATCATCTCATCAAGACATCGAGTAGCTAAGGTGTTTCCTCTGAAGATTGTGTTTACTTCTCTGTAACAAAAAAAAAAAGAGATAAAATCATTGAAACTAAAAAGGCAATACATCTAAGGAACATAAGCCTAAGAGACGACTGCTATTTAATGCTACTACTACATAAATACATGTTTATACAGGTGTTAGAAAACATTTAATATATTTAAACCAGAAATTGCCCACTGAGATTAAACATTTGGTTTCCGAGAACACTGAGGGACAGAAAGAGAAGCAATAACCCCCCGCCCCCCTAAACACAAAACAACAGTCATGCACTCATTTAAATCATCAACATAATAAAATTTAAAATGTACAGTTTAGGACACTCTAAAATAAAGAAAGAACTCTATGCAGCTCGTGAGAAGAATGCACTCAGAAAAAATTCCAAAACAATGAAAAACGTAGCTAAACAGTATGCTACTAAAACATAGACTTAGTACTCTTCAGCCAATAAATATTTCACTTAAGGCTGTGCTTTGGATGTAACTGTTGACTATAAATGCAAACTATCTATATGTTGAGTTGTAAAAGAGATGTTTCTAATTTGATAAATCCAATTTAATCAGTTTTAAATTACAATGATCAATCATGATAGAAAAATATGTGCACATTAAACACATTATGTAAGTTATCATATGAGAATTACACTTTTAAAAGTGTTAATATTTTAAAATACAACCAGATTCTTAAAATATAGGTAGGCTTGCTAGGATCTGATTTCAAATGATATTTGTTGGTAAACATCAATTTCAGCTGACACACAAACTGACAACATAAAATATCAACAGTTGCCCTACAGCTTCCAAACCCTCACAGCATCTTGTGCCCGTAGGGATTGGTCAGAGAACCTTCTGCAGCCCTGCTGTCATGGGACTGGGACTTTGACAGCTGAGCTGCAGAGGGCTCCCTGCACAGCCACAGGGCTGGTAACACCTGAACCCTGTAGGCACAAGGTAGTGGGAAGGTTGCAGTCCTACAGGGCAGAGCAGAGAATCCCAGCTAGGGCTGCAAGGAGGATGGGCAAGATCCATTCAGCAGCAAGGAGGCCTCCCCCGCAGCTGGGGGCTCATCCTGCGCCTTGCTCACAGCAGGAGTGTGGGAGTCGTCCCTGGACAGGAACTGTTCAGCAGCACTCTGCGGCCAGGGGCTCATTCTCATCCTTACAGTCCTGGCCAGAGATCTCTGCTCTGCAAGACCAGGACTGCAGCATCCCCTGCACCTTGTGCCCCAGTGTTGCAGGGAACCCCTTGTAGCCCTGCTGTCAGTGTGGAGAACCCCCTACAGGCCTGCTGTCAGTGCTGCCCCAACCATAACCCCTTTAATTTCCAGCAACTGTAAAAAGCAGTTAAAGATGACCACTATAAATAGTTGAAATTAGGAAAAAAAACCCCACAATTTGAATTCTGTCAAGCCTAAATATAGGCCAGATTGTCTCACCCCATGCAAAACTGGAATAAGTACTCTTTTCAGAGGTGACCTCTGAAACTCTGTGGTAATGGAATCTATTCCTTTTCCATTTCCACAGCACATAACACCTCAGTGGCCACTACTGTATTCTCTGGGGCGGGCTATAGCAGTGTCTGTTACTTTATGTCCCCGTCCCAAAATATGGGTGCAGTGGATTGACCAATGGATATATGTAACCGCATACCAATAGGCCCTGCTGTTGGTTCTCCTGTATCAGACCCAATGCCACCAAAAGTGGGTGGTTTAAAACTTCCATGGTGCAGTTTTCAAGATGCACAGAAGGGTGTGAACTCCACATGCATGGGATCTTCACACTTGTGCAACAAAACAGTACCCGTGTTGCTTTTCAGCTCATATAGGAATAAGATCTTTTAAAACAGAATCTAAGCTGCAGACTTATGACCTATAAAATTTACAGAAAATGGCCAAACTGATTTTTAGAAACAAAAAACAAAACCCATTTGCTGTTGGACACTGTTCTAGTATGTCATAATTAGTTATGTAATAGCTCAAAAAAAAAAACAAAACCACACTACAGCCAAACCAGCCCATCTAAAACAAGGCTCTATGGGAATTCTGATCCTCAGCTAGAACAGTATTATCAAGTGATGTTACAATAAGATAGTCAATGGCAAGTGATTACACGTAGTTACAGTTAACTTAAACTGACGAAGAAATGAATAGTGACCATTTATCAAAAATTGATCATAAAATGATTTAAAACTCTAAAAATAAAACACCCTGTGTTATCATGAAGTTATGGAAAGATGAAACATACTGAGTGTCTTTCAAGTCTAGTTCAGCCACTGCAGTGACAAATTGCACTATCTTATGGTGGTGCAGCAATAGTCTTACAAGAGGCAAAACAGCATCATATTTATCTCGACACACTTCACCCAGAATGTAGGCAGCAGAAGCAGAGACTGGCTGTAACAAAAATAAAGGTGAAACCAAAATGAAAATAGTTTAACATACTCTTTGCACATTCTGAACACAACCTAGAAAAAGATTAGATCTCTCAACAAGACTGCAGATACCACGAGTTTTGTAAGAAAACTTAGCACTAGGCCAATTACAAGTCTACAAAAAAATCTTATTGAAAATCGATACTATCTGCTCAGATTGGCTTAAATACCTTCAAAAACATTGACACCAACTAACTATTAAAAATTCTACATTTATTCAATGTAATAATATTTCTAAAGGGTTAGATTGCGGCTTTACCACAAGCCCTGAATAAATGGCAGCGTGTGGTTGCATTGCTCAAGGGTCATATCCAGGTACTTTTTTTTTTTCTTCAATAGCCCTCATCACTGTAGCATCTGAGTGTTTCACAATCATTAATGGATTTTATCCTCACAACACCTCTATAAGGCAGAGAAGTGCTATCCCCGTTTTACCAACAGGGAACTGAGGCACAAGTTAGATTAAGTCATTTGCCCAAAACCACAAAGGAAATCTGTGACTGAGCAACTAATTGAACCCAGGTCCTCGAATCCCAATTCAGTGCCTTATAAACTAGACCATCTGTCCTAGCCAGTACTCAGAGTCCAAATCTGGTCTCTGTTTTCCCCCAGCTTGCTCCAGGGAGAAAGTAACTGGTGAAAGCCTTGTAGCTGTTACAGATTACTTTGCCCTCTTCCAGCTTTGTTGTACTGGCCAGGGCTAAGGTTGGGGACAGGTGTGGAGTCAACGTACTGCCCACCCAGGAGGAGCACGAACAGTGGCTTCACAGGCTGCTTACACAGCCATAGTACAGGTAGACTACAGAGGAGAAGGAGTCACGTCTCCTTACTCCCATAAAGAAGCACATGCGGAAGGTCATAACCTGGCCCTAGATCTGTTGACTGTTTCTTCTAAAACAAAAAGTACCTGAACATCTGGTGATTTTAGCAGCAAATTTCTTAAAGAAACATAGTACTCAGATGGAAGTACATAGTCTTCAGTATAACAAACATTTAGTCTAAGTGATCCCAGATCATCAGTTTTAGAGGATTTGTTTCCATTTTCTCTTGGTTGTAGTAAGTACCTGAAAACAACAAGGCAACTGTAAAATACTATGTTAAAAGTTACTGTTTAAGTAACTAGATTAATATCACAGTATGGTAAAATGACAATGAAATTTTCCAGTGTACATTAATGCATCAGTCTGAATCTGGCCCTGCTGTCAATGGTTTTAACAAAGTTAAGATAAAAAGACTTCAGAATTAGATATGGGTAATTAAAGGAATTTTAAAAAAATCTTTAACTGAAGGTAGGAGCATTCAGTACACCATCAGGACATAATGCAAAGCATACGTTTTCTCAGGTGAGAGTTGTATGGAATAATAATCTTTCTGGGGGTAGGTGGATAGAAGAGGGATTGTTAAAAATGCTGATACAGGTTTATTCACCATTTTTAAAAAATGTTTTCTCATTTTAAATCTAGGTTACATTTATTCTAACTACCCATTAATACTGCTACAAGATGAGTAGCATTTATCTGCAGAAATTACGGATGGCCTAGAATTAAACAAAAATAGAGCAAAAAAGTGAAAACTGAAGAAAAATATTCAGTAGAGAACACATTACCCAAGCAAAAACTAGAATAAATTTTATTTTGAAAGTACACAAAAGCAATTATGGAAAAATCATGTTATAATTATATTGTATATAAATTCAAAAATTGCAAGCTGGAAAAGCACAAACAGAAGGAGAATCTGAAAACCTGAAAACCACAGGATTTTATTCCCAGTCTCAAAGTCCCAGAATTGCATTTGATTAGAAAGTAATCCCAGGGTTCTAGTTTTTCATTATGATTCTAATGTTGCTTTTCCCTATTCAGTATTATCACTGCATAATTATTACATGATTCTTTCTTGGCTTTTTTCTGTAATTTAATTCTACGCCAACAGGTGGTGCAGTTGCATAAGTGACATTTTGATAATCAAAGTAATATCTTTATCATGTCAAATAGTACAACTTTAATATCAACTACCCCACACCAAGATTATACTGATTTTCAAACATCTTGTACAAGTACACAATTGTATTTTTACAAATCATTGTTTTAATGTTAGATGCACCATACTTAAAGGTGTCATGCCAATGTATAGAGTGACTGATTCAGCCTCCATTGCAAATCAGGATTCTGAAAAATACTCATTTTCCCAGTACTCAGTTTTGGAGGCACTCCCTTATCTGTTCTGTCTGCTCTAGTCTGGCAGACTTCTGGAAAGCCCCCAAAAAGCTTTCTGCTGTTCTCCAAAAGCACAGGCAACATTTCTATAAATTAATAAGGGTCTGGTTAGCTATTTTTATAGGGTTTAAACTCTGTTAGTCAAAAATCTTTACTAATGGCCTAATCCAGCCCCCTTCAACTCTAGTTTTGGGGATTTAAGTTACACAAGTTGCAACTTTGGCAGGTTCCAGTGTGATTGGTGGGTAAAGTTTCTCATGTAACTCAGCAGACTGCCTGCACATAGATCCCAGGCACAGCCATATGTGTTGAGGGGTGGCTCTAATGCAGCTGGTGGCTCCCACTATCTTATCTCTTCTACCTCCAATATGAACGAGGGGAGTAGTTGGAACTCCAGCTTCCACTCAACGTCCCTTGTCAGGCCTGAAGGCATATAGGGGGTATAAACTTCATACCCACCTTCAGTTTCTAGGCCACCCAGGCCATTGGAGCCAGATGAGTTCCACAATGGAACAACACTTTCAGGTAGTCTGGGATGGTTACCCCCAATTGGGTAATAGTTTACAATAATAATAAAAAAGTGTCTGCATTTAACCATAATACAATGTATGTGTTCCTTTATTTTCATGTCCACATTAGCTGAATTTGTGCTTTTGTTTCTCTGATGCATAAAGGAGATCTGAATATTTCGGGGGGGGGGGGGGGGGATTTTTTCCCCCCCTTCTTGTCTTTTAAGATTAAAATTCAAGAATCATCTACCCTGTTAATAGAACAGTGGAGCTACCAAGCAAGGGTATGTCTTCACTGGGAAAAGTGGTTGTTAGTGAACACATAGCTAAGACTGGAGAGACTAGACAATCACTCATCTCAGATCTGTATAGTATTGAACTATGTAGATGGGTAATGACTATACATTCCAATTTGCTTTAGCCTAATAATATAATGTTCAAAATAAAAATGTATAATACAGAATCTGTATAATCAGATTTATTTATTTCATGGCTATTAATGGTCTTTCCCCAATTCTTTTCTCTCCCCCAACCCCATCCATTTTGTGTGCGCGTATGCACACAGACAGAAATTTCATAGATTATAAACTGCAATTAGAAAGCAATGACTTCTAAATTTCCGAGCCTTCATTTCCCCCTGCAGATGTGTAGTTTTATAAGAAAAAAAAATAAAGATTTACACACACAAAAATTACACCCTCATTAGTAAGCTATTAATCAGTGGAGCACCTGGAAGAAAATATTTTACATTTAGTACCTAGCATATGCTACATTACTGTATCTCAGAGGAAACAGTAAGATGGTTTTTCTTGCTCTTTGAACCATGACTAAGAATTCTAACATGTACTATAAAAAACGGCTACTAACCTTTCTGTAACTGTTGTTCTTTGACAGGTGTTGCACGTGTCCATTCCAATATAGGTGTTTTTAAGTCCTGATCAGTTCCTGGAATTTTTTCCCCCTAGTGGCATCTGTCGGGTGAGCTCCAGTGCCCTCTAGTGCCATGTGCAGCACTGGGATAGAGGACCCTGCGCCTCCTCAGTTTCTTCTTATGGAGACTCCGATAAGAGGAGAAGGAGGGCAGGTTTTGGAATGGACATGTGCAACATGTCTTGAAGAACAAAACACAGTTACAGAAAGATTAGTACCTGCTTTTCTCTTCTTTGCACGCTTGCACAAGTCCATTCCAATGTAGGTGACTCAAGCAGTAGCATAGGAGGTGGGCTTGGAATTCAAGAACAAGCTGACTGCAAGACTGTGCAATTTAAGTTAGCATTATCTCTGGTGTGCTAGGTAATGGCACAGTACGTTGAGAACGTGTGCACCGAAGACCAGGTTGCTGTCCTCAATAGGGATTTATGCTAGGAAGTGGCTGAGGAGGCCAGTGATCTTGTGGAATGAATGGTCAGGTAACCTGGAGGTGGAATGCCAGACAGCTGTTAACATGCACGAATGCATGATGTAATCCAGGACAAGATTCTCTGGGCAGAGATGGGAAGGCCTTTCATCCTTTCTGCTATTGCTATGAAGGGCTGGGTTGATCTGCAAAACGTCTTGGTGCTTTGCATATAGAATGCCAGGGCATGTCTAACATCTAAGGAGTTTAAACGTTGCTCCTCCCTGCTTGCACACTGCTTTGGGAGGAACACTGGTAGGAAGACTGTTTGACTGCAGTAGAAGATGATTGTACATGGGGGCTCCGATGTGAGGGCATGGATTTCTGAAACCTTTCTGGCCAAGGTGATGGACACTAAGAAGGCCACTTTCCAGGAGAGGTGAACCAACAAGTACGTTGCCAGCAGCTCAAACGGGGGACCTGTAAGAGCTTTGGTAAGACAAAGTTTAGGTTCCAGGGAGGAATAGGCTCTCTTACCTGGTGGTATAACCTTTCTAGACCTTTAAGAAAACGGATAGCCACCTTGCGTGAAAAGACAGACCAACTGTCGACTGGGGATGGAAAGCCAAGATCACTGCCAGGAGAATTTTGACTGAAGAAATAACCAGACCTTGTTGCTTCAGGTGCAAAAGGTACTCCAATATGAATTACAATGAGGACTGTGTGGGCAGAACTCTGCTTGGGAGGATCAGATGGGAGAATCACTTCCTTTTTGCAGGGTTTTCCACTGCCTAACAGAACTCAACAGTTGCTCTGAGCAAGCTTACCCCTCAGGATTCAGCCATGGAGCTTCCAAGCTGTCACATGGAGAACTGAGGTTGGGTAGAGCAGCCAACCGGGGTCTCAGGTCCGTGAGTAGCAGAAGCAGGTGTGGGGTCTCCATTAAGAGGCCTAACAGGGTGGTGAACCAGGCTGCCTGGACCATGCCGGGGCTATGAGAATGGCCTATGCCTGGTCCCGCTTGATCTTCATCGGACTCTTGTGTGTCATCGGGATGGGGAAAAGGCATAATACCGGTGATCTATCCATGATGGCAGGAAGGTGTCCATAAGAGACGCTGGACTGTGGCCTGGCAGGGAACAGTACTGGTGGCATTTCCTGTTGTCATGGGTATCAAACAGGTCTATAACGGGAGTCCCCCACTGTTGGAAAATGCCCTTTGCCATTGTTGGATCATATTAAAGAAGTTCTGTATTAAAATCACAAATGAGTTTGATTCCCCATAGTTTAAATTCCAGGGTATTACTAATTAAGAGGTCTCTTGGTTTTTGGTACTGTTTCTCTCCCTCTATGTGTGAATCTTGCAAGCTGCTAATTGCGTTAGTACATTCTAAGACACAGTCTGTTCTCAAAGCAATTCACAGAGAGAGAGACTCAAAGCAATACTCTTTAACAATAGAAACAGCACCCAGAGACTCCCTGCCCTTTTGTTGTATTCATCTCGCTCTGTTAACGATTGTGATTAAAATAGAGATAGACGTATGTATGTGGATAACAACTGAATAATCAGGGAGGTGCCAGCCTAAGAATCCAGTGTCCATCGGCTGAAGGCGGCGTCAAGTGGAAATAACCAGAGGACCCCCGGAGGGCAGACTGGAATCCACCCAACAGCCTCAAGAATGGGAGAACCAAAGAACAAGATAACATCTGGCAGCACAGAGCTGTCAGGAATGTGACATCTGCTGATTGATTCAGCAACAGCATGATGAAGCAATTCCCATAGACTAACATAGGAAGAAATTCCTATAAAAATGGACTCTGGAAAGTGAGAACTTTGGGGTCTGATTCTGCAAACCAACTTCCAGGAGCATCAGATGTGCATCTGACAAGGCCCTGCTCCCGCCTCATGTCCAGGCCACCTGGCCAGTGGCTTGACATGAGCAACTCTAAGGCTGGTAACTATGACAACAATCTTGCAGAACGTGTGTGTGTGTGTGTGTGTGTGTGTGTGTGTGTGTGTGTGTGTGTGTGTGTGTGTGTGTGTGTGTGTGTGAGAGAGAGAGAGAGAGAGAGAGAGAATGAATGTGTGAATAAATATGACATTGAATGGAATGTTATAGCTATAACTAACTGCTTACTATGACTCTTTCTGTATTCACAATAAATGTGGTATTTTGCCTTTTCCCCTTTAACAAGATCCGGCTGGTTTTTATTTTATTGGTATAACACCATGTCCAGCCAAAGGGACCATTCACGGTGAGAGAAGAAAGATCTGCTGAGGTGATCCACCAGCTGGTTCAATGCTCCCCGGAGATACGATGCCTTGAGATGGATTGAATGCGTTATGCAGAACTCCCAGAGTTGGACTGCTTTCCAGCACTGGGGGGGACCGTGGGGAAGGAAACGAGCTCCTCCCTGCCTGTTTATGTAGAACATGGCAGTCGTGTTGTCTGTAAGAACCAAAATGATTGTTTGTAATGTGGAGCAGGAACTCTGGCAAACTGGGGACGACAGGCCTTGAGTCCCAACAGTCTGAAGTAATGTTCAAAAACAGACGGGTAACTGGATCCTATACTGTGGGGACTGAGATGTCAACCTCGAGCATCTCGTCAAAAAGAGTGTTTCGAGCTCCCTGAGTGTCTGGAGACGGCCTGCACTGGCCCTACTGTGGAAGCCAGTGGAGGAGCTCTATGCCTGAACCCCGTTCTTCATCCTCTGCTAGTCATAAGACCATGAGAACATAAGAACGGCCATACTGGGTCAGACCAAAGGTCCATCTAGCCCAGTATCCTGTCTTCTGACAGTGGCCAATGGCAGGTGCCCCAGAGGGAATGAACAGAACAGGGAATCATCAAGTGATCCATCCCACCGCCCATTCCCAGCTTCTGGCAGATAGAGGCTAGGGACACAATACATGCCCATCCTGGCTAACAGCCATTGATTGATCTATCCATGAATTTATCTAGTTTATTTTTAAACCCTGTTATAGTCTTGGCCTTCACAACATCTTCTGGCAAAGAGTTTCACAGATTGACTGTGCGTTGTGTGAAAAAAATACTTCCTTTTGTTTTAAACCTGCTGCCTACTAATTTCATTCTTTTGTTATGAGAAGGAGTAAACAACACTTCCTTATTTAGTTTCTCCACTCCAGTCATGATTTTATAGACCTCTATCATACCACCCTTAGTCTCTTTTCCAAGCTGAAAAGTCCCAGTCTTATTAAAAGACCTTTCTAGAAGGCTGGACAAAGTAATGGCTGTCTGTTGGGGCCTGTAATGCTTCCTAGATGCAGCTTGGGTATACAGCCCCAGGGATTTCAAGGTCGCCTAAGAATCCTTAAGCCCGTGGAGCCTAGCATCAGTTTGATCCAAAAAGAGAGAGGACCCTTCCAAGGGGAGATCTTGAAAGGTCTGTTGTACCTCCTAGGGAAAGCCAGATGATGGCAACCATGAACTTCTGCCACATGATCACTGCTGTGGCCATAGATTTGGCTGCAGAATTGGCCGCATCCAGGACAGCCTATAAGGAGGCCCTCGTCACCATTTTCCCTTCCTCGATCAGCAAGGAGAACTCCTGTCCGACATCCTGAGGGAGCAAGTCCTTAAATTTTTGCATAGCCTCCCACATATTGAAGTTACAGTGACACAGCAGAGCCTGCTGGTTTGCTGTGTGAAGCTGTAGTCCTTGCAGCCAAACAGCTCTAACTTTTTTGGGTCCTTTGCCTTAGGTATTGTGCCCGATTGTCCCTGTCACTTTCTCTTATTGTCAGCTGCTACCACCAGGGATCCTGGGAGAGGATGCAAGTTCAGAAACTCGTAACCTCTGGCTGGTATGAAGTACTTCTGCTCCATATGCTTTAGGGAGGGAAGCAGGGGTCTGCCACACCACCTTAACTGGGTTCATGATAGTCTCGTTAAGTGGTAGAGGCACCATCAAGGGACCCGCTGCCGATAGAATGTCCGATAGGCTGCGAGTTGCCTCCTTGATAACCTCCATCTGTATGCCTAGATTGTAGGTACTAGTACTTGCTTTAATAAATGTTTGTAAACCTTGTGATCATCTTGCAGAGTGGACACACCCGCTGCCAATACAGCCTCATTTGGGGAAGAGGAAGATAGGAACAGCTGAGGGCCTCCACCTCTCCCTCCAGATTGACCAAGACCTGCAGGGCCTCCTCTTAAGGCTTGGTACCAGAGTCTGGATTTGGGGGTGGGGAGGGGGGTGTCATATGGCAAAGCACTACAGGTGCTCTGCTCTCTGAGGCCACCAAGTAGGAGCACCTGAAGAGTGCACGATGAACTCTGGGGAACCCCCAAAGATTCCGAAAAGGCCACTTCAAAAGTGCCAGCCCCCACGGACCCAGTGGCCAACTGCTTGGTGGTACCCCTGTGCTTGGGGCCCATGGCAGAGTAGGAATGTCCCAGGGAGTAACGTGGGCGGCTACAATGGCAGGAAGAGTAGGATCCCACTTCTGCCTCCAAAGAGTCCCGGCGTGGCAACCAGGGTGGTGTGGACCCCCTTTGTGCCAGTGCCATGGTGAAGCCTGTGATGAGGCTACTGTGTGGGGTTTTCCTGCTAGAGGGCAGTCCCGGTACTGGCCTGGCACTCAACGGGACTGGCAGCACAGAGTCCTATATGGCTGGGGATGCAGGAACCAGCAATGAAAGTGCATCCCTGGCTGCCACAAATGCCTCTGGAGTTGACAGTACTGTGAACTGATTGGCAGTGCTGCCAGCGCAGGAGTCAGTGGAGCCTGTGTAGGTACTAGTGCTGCTGGTATTGGCTGTTGTGGTGCCAGGGTGGAAGAGTGACCCGACACAGATCTTGCTCTACTCCAGTCCCCATCCCTGCTTGACTGTGGCACCAGGGATTGCCACTTCTTCGGCTGCTTCTTATGTTTCTTCTTGAGCATCGGGGGTGGGGACTGGTGCAGAGACTCACAACCAGTGGGGGGAGCGCTTCACACCAAACTGAAGTACTTGGTGCAGAGTTTGAGTGTGGCTCTGAAGTGGGTTTCAGGGCTGCCTCCAAAAGAAAGACTTTCAATCTCACCTCCCAGCCCTTTTTGGTGCGAGGTTTGAAGTCCTTGCAAATCTGGCAGCGGTCCTTTCTATGAGACTTCCCCAAGAACTTGAGACAGTTGAGTGCAGGTTGCTCAATGGCATCCACTTGCTGCAGGAAGCATAGGGCTTGAAGCTGGGTGACCGAGGCATGCCTCGGCACTGGGGAGTGAATGAATCTCACTGAGTGTAAAGGAGTCCAACTTAAAAAAAGAAAAAAAAAACCCCACCTATCGCTACTATAACAACTATACACACTAGAAAAGAAGAAAAATAGCAGAAAAACGACTGGAAAGTTAGCTTGAGGCAACAAGAGTAGTTCCAGAAGTTGTAATGGGTGGTCAGAAGGAACTGAGGGGGTGCAGGGTTCACAAGGTCCTTTATACTGGTGGTATGAGCACGTGGCACCAGAGGGCACTGGAGCTGACTTGACGGAGACCACTAGTGGAAAAAATTCTAGCAACTGTGGTTGGGGTTTGCACACACCTACATTGGAATGGACATGAGCAAGCACTCGAAGAACAACTTATACTTTCTGCATTAAGGAAATCAGTGTAGTACAGGGGTGGGCAAACTATGGCCCATGGGCCAAATCCAGCCCACCAGCCATTTTAATCCGGTCCTCAAGCTGCTGCTGGGGAGCAGAATCTGGGGCTTGCCCCGCTCCGGCGCTCCAGATGGGGAGCAGGGTTGGGGGCTGCTCCATATGGGTTCCGAAAGCAATGACATGGCCCTCCTCCGGCTCCTACATGTAGGGGAAGCCAGGAGGCTTCGCTCTCCACGCTGTCCCCACCCCAAGCGCCACTCCCACAGCTCCCAGTGGCAGGGAACCGCAGCCAATGGGAGCTGCAAGGGTGGTGCCTGTGGACGGTGCAGCAGGCAGAGCTGCCTGGCCGTGCCTCCGCGCAGGATCCGGAGAAGGTACTTGCCGCTGCTTGAGGTAAGCGCAGCCCAGAGCCTGCACCCCAGAGGCTCTCCTCGCACCCCCGCCCTGATCGTCCTCCCACCCTCTGAACCCCTCAATCCCAGCCTGGAGCACCCTCCTACACCCCCCACTTTCCCACCCCAGCCCAGAACCCTCTCCCACACCCTAAACTCCTCATTTCTAGCCCCACCCAGAGCCTGCACCCCCAACCAGAGCTCTCATCCTCTCCCTCACCCCAACTCCAATTTTGTGAGCATTCATGGCCCACCATACAATTTCTATTCCAAGATGTGGCTCTCGGGCCAAAACGTTTGCCCACCCCAATGTAGAATCAAGTTTTCTTTTGGTCCCTTATTTCTCACCATGCTTGGAAGGAATCATTTCCTAACACTTTCACTGGAACCTTAATTTCTCCTAGGAAGACATCTTGCACCAGGTTTCCATTGTTCCATAGGTCAATCCTGAAAGTTAAAACATTCTTTTTAATGTTCTTGCAAATTATAAGGATAAAAACCACCAGCAGATTCCAGATCATCAACAACAACCACCCTGCATCACTAATTCAGCATGCATACACACAGGAAATATTAGGATTGTTATACCAATCTAGTAAAGTCAAGAGGAACTTGAATGGCTTATTAAACCCACGAAAGGCAGCCATGGAAACAAATTTAGACAGTGAAAGTTAGAAATCACAGACTTTACATCAGTAAAACATAGTGATACTGGTTGATGCGTTTTCTATTTTGAACAAAATAAAATGAAATGAAATTACTGCATTTCCTTTTCAGGTGTTTGCAGTGAACTTTTACCAGTGTACTTATATCCCTATTTTACTGCTGCAAGTAAAACTTGGACAGACTGCAATACCACACTGATGCATGCGCTTGTTTTTTCAGACAATGGCTTGAATATTTAAAACCTAAAGAGCTATCGCTCCAAAGACATGCACCTGGATTGGATTCGATTACTTCTTACCTCTGACATTTCTGTTAGACAGCAGATAGGTTAAGAAGAACAAAAAAATTAATGCTAGAGTTGTTGGGGCATAATTGCTTTTCTATATATATTTTCATCTATAATCCTACACACTGTACAAATTGATGGGTCACAAGTAAGAACAGACTTCGAAAGGAGTGAGAAGTTGGTTCTTTAACGATAATTAAAATTTACACTAAATTTTTTTTTTGGTGCCAGCTATGAAATGATCACTAATGCTCAAGTTGTGCCCTCAATTCCTCTCTGATGTCGGGCAAGTGTGTGTGCATGTGCAAAGCTGATGAGGCTAAATGGAGGTGCTCTGAAACACTGCTTGTGCAGAACAAATGTAGGCAAACTATCTTAAAGTATGCAGGAGTAGAAAGCGGAAATACACTGTAAGGTATTATGCATGTTCCACCAAACATGCTGCCAGATGCTAGCAGACATGTAAGAGAGACTAGTTCCTGTCCAGGCCCCCGACACAGTTTACTTGGAGCCCCGCAATGTCGCTGGGTGGACTTTTCTTGACTTCTTGGTGCTAGTGTCAGCGTTCTGACTGATTTCTGCAAGAGCATGTTGAGAGTGAGGGGCTCTTTGTACCACTTACAGCCCAGTGCAGGTATCCTGAGTTTAGCTCCAAATGTATGTATGACAGAAAAACCACTATTCTATGAACTAATCTGGGACTAAGGAAAGAGCAAAACATTAATAAAATTGATCTCATAATTACAGTATGTACAGTGTACCAGTTGCAGTATGGCGCATTGCATTGTTTTCTTTTTGTCCTTCAAACCCCTGCAAAGCAATTTCCAATGCACTGAAGGCATCAGAATGTGAGAGGATATCCACTTGTTCTCCATTGACCTCACTTTCATTATGTAATTCCCCTACCCCCATCAGAAAAAATG
Organism: Lepidochelys kempii; assembly: GCF_965140285.1. Lineage (NCBI taxonomy): Eukaryota > Metazoa > Chordata > Testudines > Cheloniidae > Lepidochelys > Lepidochelys kempii. Next base: position 33,044,128 of record NC_136388.1, read on the forward strand.
GTTTGTGTAACTGGTTGTACATAAGATTGGCATTCCTAAAATGGAGATTCTGCTGTACTGCCTAAGTAATCTAGGTTCTGAAAAAAGATTTTGTTTTCATTGACATTAAGCAAATATTATACACTTGCCAGGGAATAAATATTAAGGAAACATACAACTTTCCATAAATTAAGCTATCTGAAGTTTGAACAAACATTTTAATTACATAAATAATTTTCTCAGATACTCAGAAGAGTTTACAGTTTCACTTTTAGAACTGAAGCAAGTTTACTATGAGGATTTTATTTCTGAAATTGGACGAATCTTCGTTGTAAACTTGAACATTAGTTTTGTGCAGTCACATTATTATATCCAAATAAAGAAATGTTATGGCATAAAGATTTTAATGTACTTTACAGAAATTGATATTAAATATAGAATCTCAAGAACGTACCTGACTTCCAGCTTCTCTATGTCCTCCTCTTCTACCTGAAACTGGGATTTTTTGGTATAGCTACTGGACCTGGTTACCTGTAAATAAAATTCCTCAATGATTTTTGTCTTTCAGCCTGGTTTTTAAATTACAAATCTTCCATATCTACTGTAAAATCTTTGCTTTTTATTATAATATTGGTCCTGAAAGCAAATTTCTGAAAGTTCTAGAGTATTAATTATGCATCATAAACTGAAAAGGAGTACTTGTGGCACCTTAGAGACTAACCAATTTATTTGAGCATAAGCTTTCGTGAGCTACACCTCACTTCATCGGATTCATACCGTGGAAAGTGTAGAAGATCTTCTTATATACACACAAAGCATGAAAAAATACCTCCTCCCACCCCACTCTCCTGCTGGTAATGTATGTGTGTGTGTGGGGGGGGGGGTGAGAAAACCTGGATTTGTGCTGGAAATGGCCCAACTTGATTATCATACACATTGTAAGGAGAGTGATCGCTTTAGATAAGCTATTACCAGCAGGAGAGTGGGGTGGGAGGAGGTATTTTTCAAGATTTTCTACACTTTCCACGGTATGCATCCGATGAAGTGAGCTGTAGCCCACGAAAGCTTATGCTCATATAAATTGGTTAGTCTCTAAGGTGCCACAAGTACTCCTTTTCTTTTTGCGAATACAGACTAACACGGCTGTTACTCTGAAACGCATCATAAACTGAGATACACTTAGGAGACAAACCGTAAAAATCCCACTGTCCCCTCCCGCACCTCACACAATTTTAACTGCATACTTTAGAATCTGTTTTCACTTCCAGATTAATTTTGTGCTCAATTTATTGCATTCCCAGAAAGCCATAAAATTATGTAATTGCTTTGTAACCACTTTGGTCCAACATTTTAATTCACAGAAAAATTTAATCTGGGATTTCATGAGGTAGAACATGAGAGCTAAAACATACTGTAGGCCTGCTTCTGCAAGCACTCCAATCATCCATTTCTTACTGAAATTAATGGGAGTTTCAAAAGCAGAGTTCTCACAGGATCAGAATCTATACGCAAAGCATTAAATTACATACTACTGTCACAGTACTGATTTTAAAAAGGTCAATACTTTCATATAGCTTGATAACTTGAAAATAAGGGCTATATATTTTACTGGCTATTTTATTTTTCACAATATAAAATGAAAAGCAGAACACAAAGATGGAAAACAAACAGTGGAATCATCTTAAAGGGCCAAATTTTGGGCCTCCTGCACCAAAGCTCAAGTAAGCCAAGCTTGGCGTGAGAGTTCTGCAGTGGTCAGAGGAGGAGTATCCACCAGTTTCCATGCTTTAGCTCACCCCAAAACTATGAGGGAGTAGAGGAAGCCACCACAAATTCCTGCTCCGAAGCGTGGTATTTACCAGCTCTGTTGCCTTCAGGGGCTTCCAGACTTGTGGGTAGCTGGTGTCAGGATTTGTCCCATAGTAACTCATTTTGTTTACAGAAAAGCACCATTCTACCTGAAGACTCGCTAGAGCCAGAATTCTATTTTGCACATTGCAATGCATTAAAGTAATATGCAGTTTCAATCTATTTCACCGAAGACTGAATAAAATAACCCACACTCCAAAGGTGATGAACCTCAATACGGATATTCCAAGCCTAGGAGGCTCTAACAGAATGTCAAGCAGTATATTGATCTTCTTATGAAGACAAAGGAGATGAGGGTAGGTCCAAAAACTTAATGTCATTTGTTTTTGGAGACAAGGTTTGATCCCAAGGCTTAAGCAGCAAAAAGTTAAAGCACTTACTTATTCTACCTAGAGAATGATTTCAAAATCACTGATCGCCCTGTAAAATTACTGTACTGACTATAAACAGCCAAAACCTCATTTTTTACTAAGTGCTCTGAGATATGTTCAAATTAAGGGCCATGTATATACAGTATATTCATTCATACTTCACATCATATCAGAACTGCGACTGATGGCCGCCAATCAAGGGCAATAAATAGCCCTTACATTTGTGACTATGAAACTAGCACTTCTCACTAGGTAGTAGTTGAATGGGACTGCTGTGATCTTTCAGCCTGTTACAAATAAAGGTGACTTAATTTATTTTGAAGTAAATGCAAGTTTCTCCATGAGACCCTCTTGTCGCTGGCATAAACAAACCAAAACTAAAACAAAACAAAACCAAAAACGGTGCATGAGACAAATAGGCAGGCAGGCAACACACATGATTTGAGAGTTTAAATTTTGAGAGAAATTAGTTACCTCAAAATAAAATGTTTCATTAAACTGTGGATTGCTTGTTTTCTTCTTTACTTTTGTCTTCTTTTGGTCATTCCTGTTTCAATGTGGTACAGTTTTACCATATAGAATTTAAAACACACAATTATTAAAACATTCTATTGTCAAGAAAGGGCCATCCATTTAACTGTTAGGTCCAGATCCTCAAACATATTTAGGTGCCTAACTCCTATTAATTTCAATGGAAGATAGGTCCTAAATACCTTTGAGACTTGTAGCTATACTGCGTAATTATGTAAATATTGAGGTCATTTAAGATGTCACTTGATATAATGGAAAAATATTGAAGAGAAAAAGTTAATACACATTCACAGCATGGTTTGAAAAGTTAAATGGTGATGTTCAAAAGCTGTACCTATTTACATATATATGTGCACCTGGGAGGTGGTCATATTTAGTTTACCATTTCTATTTTAGTTCACAAACAAATGCAACATGAAATGGACAGAAGTTGATGCAGATTAAAATATGGAATGGATTGGAATGATTTTCACTCCTCAAAACAGCATTTTTGTGTATCTGCCTCCACATATGAAATATTCAGTGTTCCTTCTCCATCCCCTCCTCTTGCTCCACTCCTGTTTTCTACTTTAAGTGGTGGTGTACATTGTTACTATAACCACATAATATTGCAGCCTCTCTTTCCCGAGACTGAACCTGTCACTTCCAAGAACTGCTCAGGTACTAAGTATTTCCTTCTAAAAAAAAAAAAAAAAAAAAAAAACATAAAAAGCCGTTGCTAATTCTAAACCAAAGCAGAAAGTATATTTAGTGATTTTTTTCTATGTAAATAAGCATTCTATTTATTTCTCATTCCAGCTAGCAATTCCTGCTCAACACATTACTCAGTGAGAAGCGCAGCAAATATGAAAATTATTATTTTTTGCTTTTAAATAGGATTTATATGGTCTTAACAGACACAAGGGTACATGACTTATACCATACATAACATATGTTCTTATACCATGGACAACCTTAGCCTGTAAGAGATTCAGTGTAAGTAAAATTAACAGAGAAAAAGTTGTGTTACATGAGACTATGTACCTATACATAGTTCAGTGCTGTTTCTAACAGAAGTTTGTGTAGAACACGTACAGTACATCGTAAGAAACTGGTGGGGGGGGGAATAAAGATTGTTTTCTCCAACACTAAAATCCATCCATCCAATTAATCATTTAACAACTATATAATTGAACACTTTGGTCTAAATACATACCTGTCTCTTTCCTAATTTAGAACAACATTTAGAAATACTTAATTTGCAATATAATTCAACAAATGTTACCTAGAAGGACCCACAAGAGACACCGTTGCATAAGGGTCACAATTCTGTCCATTTACAAGAGGTAACCCATGGCATTCCTTTATGCTAAAATGAAAAAAAGAGAAACAGAGTTAGTGAATCATGAACTGCGCCATCCCCGGTACTGACAGCCAGTTGCCACCGGACATGGTAGTCACCGACGAGGCCCAGAAAAAGATAGTCAACGTGACGGTCTCCTTTGAGAACAGGACCCCAGCCTTCCGCGAAGGCCGAGCTCGTAAGCTGGAAAAATACGCCCCCCTGGCCGACACCCTGAGAGCGAAGGGCTACGAGATGCAGATGGATGCCCTGATAGTCGGAGCCCTGGGCGCTTGGGACCCCTGCAACAAGCGTGTGCTGCGGACCTGTGGGATCGGTTGACGCTACGCACGGCTCATGTGGCGCCTCATGGTCTCGGACACCATCCGATGGTCCAGGGACATCTACATCGAACACATCACCGGCCACCGACAGTACCAGGAGATACGAGCCGGTACGATATCGTGCAACTATGAGAAAGGGACTCAGAGACTTTTTCCATCGGACCATATGAACTGGAAACAAACTCACTGAACATTAAATCTCAGCAAATGAGGGTAAATCCACCCTCATCATCGTATCCACTCATTATACTCCACACCTGAACATAGCCATTATATGAACATACCCCCATATCTCAATGTCTGTACTTTGATCCGTTAACCTTTTACCCCCAATCAGGGAGATTGCAGATTATGTATTCCTTACGCCACCCGTTCCTAAACCGAATTTCGCACTCCTTGATAATCTGTACCTTATTCCCTGATAACCAGAAACTTCTATGCTTAAACTCTGTACCATTTTCTTTTTATATCATCTTAATAAAATTAAGAATTTTTGACAAGCTGTCTTTTCTTTTAAAGCAAAGAAGACACTTTAAATCAAACCAATAAAGAGTTAACATCAGCCAGTACATAGTTTCTGCACAGCAATGATTAATATATCTGAAGCATATCCGATTCCACATGATGTTATATGTAGTGTGGATATATAGTACAAGTGGGCTCCACCACCAGACTATCCAATGCACAGTTTTCTAGGCATAACTTAATGCTAGATGTCAATCAGGTGTACAATTAATCTGAAGCAGGTTAGTGGGTCTTCAGGACTCTGGGGGGGGGGGGATTAGATACCATGAAGTACTCAAATACCAGTCACGTGTTCAGCATAAATAAAACCCAAGAACTCAGAAATGATACACAGAAAATTACTGTGAATGAGAAGACTGTAGATCTACAAGTTACCTGTTAATTTGACTTAAGAAAGACAAGACGACTTGCCAATAGACCTCATCTACACTGACCCAAAGATAGGGTAAGTGGTAAATATTGGGCCAGCAACAGTGTTCGGAAGCCATCTGAATGGGGATCAAACCTTGTTCCACCTAAGCCAGTTACTAACTTGGGTTGGTTGATCAATGCAGTAGGGTCAAATTGTGCTGGATTCATATTTTAAAGTGCACATCCAAACCTTTTAAATACATTTGTAACAAGGTTTGTATGCATCTACTCTAGTGGCCAGATGAGAGAAATCTGCTTACCTGGAAGAAGTCAAACTACTTCTAGGCCCTGGTCTACACTACAGGGTTACGTCAAATTTAGCCACGTTAGGTCGATTTAAAAAATGGACCGCGTCCACACAACCAACCCCATTCCGTCCATCTAAAGGGCTCTTAAAATTGACTTCTATACTCCTCCCCTATGAGGGGAGTAGTACTAAAATCGACCTTGCTGGGTTGAATTTTGAGTAGTGTGGATGCAAATTGACAGTATTGGTCTCCGGGAGCTATATCAGAGTGCTCCATTGTGACTGCTCTGAACAGCACTTTGAACTCCAATGCACTAGCCAGGTACACAGGAAAAGCCCCAGGAACTTTTAAATTTCATTTCCTGTTTGGTCAGCGTGGTGAACTCAGCAGCACTGGTGACCATGCAGTCACCCCAGAATCGCAAACGACCTCCAGCATGGACCGAAAGGGAGACACTGGATCTGATTGCTGTATGGGGAGAAGCATCTGTGCAGACCAAACTCCCATCAAAAAGAAGAAATGCAAATATATTTGCCAAAATCTCACAGGGCATGTTGGAGAGAGGCTACAACAGGGACACACAGCAGTGTTGCATGGAAGTTAAGAAGCACAGGCAAACCTACCAAAAGACAAAGGAGGCGAACAGTCGCTCCGGGTCAGAGCCCCATACATGCCGCTTCTATGATCAGCTGCATGCCAGTCTAGGAGGGGATCCTACCACTATCCCACCACTTTCCGTGGACACCTGCAAAGGAGGAGTCTCACGCAACAGGGAAGAGGATTTTGTAGATGAGGAAGGAGAATGCGCAGCAGGCAAGCGGTGAATTCGTTCTCCCCAGCAGCCAGGACCTTTTCATCACTCTGGAGCCAATACCCTTCAAAAGCGGGATCCCCGACCCTGAAGCCGGAGAAGGCACCTCTGGTGAGTGCACATTTGTAACTACAGTACAGGGTTTAAAAGCAATAATGTTGAATGACTAATTTGCCCTGAAGAATTGGGATGCATTCATGGCTTGTACAGCTACTGGAAAACTCTGTTCACATGTCTGGGGATGGAGCGGGAATCCTCTAGGGACATCTCCATGAAGCTCTCCTGGAGGTACTTTGAAAGCCTTTGCAGAGGGTTTCTGGGGAGGGCTGCCTTATTTCGTTCTTCACAGTAGGACTCTTTACCACGCCAAGCCAGTACCAAGTATTCTGAAATCACTGCAGCACAAAGCATGACAGTGAATGGTCCTGGGTTTTGGCTGAATTCAAGCAACATTCGGTCTATATCTTTCTGTGTTAGCCTCAGTAGAGCGATATCATTCATCGTCACCTGGTTGAAATAGGGGAATTTTTGTAAGAGAATAGTAAAAGGACCCCGTCCATGCTAGGCTGTTTGTGCTTGGCTAAAAGGGATCATCCCAGAGAATAGCCACATGGTGGGGGGTGGGAGGGGTGAAGGGATCATCCCGGAGAATAGCCACGCAGAGGGGTGGGGGGAGATGTGTGCTGCACATCCACCTGAAAACTGCAGCTCCTCCTTTCAAATGTGAAACCCAACCCCTTGCTTGCTCTGGGAAAGGAGGGCTCTGCAGTTTGAAAACATTCCCACATGTTATGAAGGTGTAAGAAGCCAACCACGCGTACCAAAAGGCTTACCATGGCTGCCTGGAAACCAAATTCTGTTGCCCAGCTGTGCGCACGTGTGTGCGTGCGAGATGTGTCACCATAGTGGCAGGCGCTCAATATAAAAGGAAAAATGCGACCTTGTACCTAAAGCACGTGCTGTCTGCTGTGAATTTGATTGATTCACTGTGAAAGAGTCTCCCTTTCGTTCTCAGAAATGTATCATCTTAAATTTTACTCTCCCTTTTTATCTCCCCCCAGGGGCAAATGTTTCTATGCTCCCCATCATCTCCATCCCGAAGATTATTGCAGATTAGAAGGCGAAAAAAAAACGCACTCGCGATGACTTGCTCGCCGAGCTCATGCAGTCCTCCCGCACTGATAGGGCACAGGTGAATGCATGGAGGCATTCGGTGGCAGAGGCCAGGAAAGTATTAAGTGAGCGCGAAGAGCTGAGGCAGGACGCCACGCTGAGGCTAATGGGGGAGCAAACTGACATGATGAAGCATCTGTTGGAGCTGCAGGAAAGCCAACAAGAGCACAGCCCACCGCTGCATCCACAGTATAACCACATGCCCTCCTCCCCAAGTTCCATTTCTGCCTCACCCAGATGCCCAAGAATCCAGACACCCAGCCACTCCACTCCAGAGGATGGCCCAAGCAACAGAAGGCTGTCAAACAGTTTGATTGTTAGTGTGACTACAACGTGGCCTTGTCCTTCCCTCTTCCGCAACCCGTGGTACCTTGTCGGTTATCTCCCTTTTTTTTTTAAATTAATAAAGAAAGAATGCATGGTTTCAAAACAATAGTTATTTTATTTCAAAGGGGGAGGGTGGTTGGCTTACAGGGAATTAAAATCAACAAATGGGGAGGATTTGCATCAAGGAGAAAAACACACAACTGTCACACTGTAGCCTGGCCAGTCATGAAACTGGTTTTCAAAGCCTCTCTGATGTGCAGCGCACCTAGCTGTGCTCTAATTGCCCTGGTGTCTGGCTGCTCAAAATCGGAAGCCAGGTGATTAACCTCAACTTCCCACCCCGCCATAGACGTCTCCCCACCTTACTCTCACAGATATTATGGAGCACACAGCAAGCAGCAACAACAGGAATGTGGGTGTGCTGAGGTCTGACCTAGTCAGCAAACAGCGCCAGTGAGCTTTTTAACATCCACAGGCACATTCTACCACCATTCTGCACTTACTCAGCCTATAGTTGAACTGCTCCTTACTACTGTCCAGGCTGCCTGTGTACGGCTTCATGAGCCATGGGAGCAAGGGGTAGGCTGACCCCCAACGATAACTATTGGCATTTCAACATCCCCAATGGTAATTTTCTGGTCTGGAAAGTAAGTCCCTTCTTGCAGCTGCTTGAACAGCCCGGAGTTCCTAAAGATGCGAGCGTCATGCACCTTTCCCAGCCATTCCACACTGATGTTAGTGAAACGCCCCTTGTGACCCACCAGTGCTTGCAGCACCACTGAGAAGTACCCCTTGCGGTTTATGTACTGGTTAACAAGGTGGTCCGGTGCCAAGATGGGGATATGCGTTCCGTCTATCACCCCACCGCAGTTAGGGAACCCCATTGCAGCAAAGCCATCTAGTATGACCTGTACATTTCCCAGAGTCACTACCCTTGATAACAGAACGTCAATGATTGCATTGGATCACAGCAGCCCCCACAGTAGACTTGCCCACTCCAAATTGATTCTCGACTGACTGGTAGCAGTCAAGCATTGCAAGCTTCCACAAGGCTATCGCCACTCGCTTCTCAACTGTCAGGGCAGCTCTCATCTTGGTATTCCTGCACTTCAAGGTGGGGGAAAGCAACTCACAGCGTTCCAGGAAAGTGGCCTTATGCATGCGAAAGTTTCTCAGCCACTCGGAATCGTCCCATACCTGCAACACTATGTGGTCCCACCAGTCTGTGCTTGTTTGCCTGGCCCAGAATTGGTGTTCCACTGTATCAATCAGCCCCACTGCCGCCATAATGTCCCAACTGCCACAGCCCATGCTTTCAGGAATGTCTGTGTCCATGTCCTCATCAAAATCCTCCTCATGCTGGTGTCTCTTAGCCTGGTTCTGCATATAGTCCAAGATAATGAGCAAGGTGTTTACAATGGTCACAACAGCAGCGGTGATGGTGAGCTGAGAGGGCTCCATGCTTGCCACGGTATGGCGTCTGCACAGGTGACCCAGGAAAAAAGGCGCAAAACGATTGTCTGCCATTGCTTTAATGGAGGGAGGGGCGACTGACAACATGTACCCGAAACCACCCGCAACAATGTTTTTGCCCCATCAGGCATTGGGCACTTAACTTAGAATTCCAATGGACAGTGAACACTGCGGGAACTGTGGGATAGCTACCCACAGTGCACCACTCTAAGTCGATGCTGGCCACGGTAGTGAGGACGCACTCCGCAGACTTAATGCGCTTAGTGGGGACATACACAATCAACTGTATAAAATCTACTTCTGTAAAATTAACCTAATTTCGTAGTGTAGACATAAATAAACAAATATTTATTGAACTGTTCTACCATTTCCATTTAATAATGAACCAATACCACTGTTAGGATTCTTTTTGTTCCTAATATACTTAAACTCCTTGTTGTCCTTAACTGCTGGCCATAGATTTCTCTTCCTAACTGGATTTAGCTCATAATGGTTTTTAGCTTTGTTGTGAAAGTGGCCCTTTTCAAACACGTGTGTGTATGTGAGTGAGAGAGAGAGAGAGAGTGTGTTTTAATACATTACATATTATTGCTTTGGTCTTTATCCTGTTTGCACATTACAAATGTGATCAAGTCACGATCACTTGTACTGAAGCTACCACTAATTTTTAGTTCTGTGATCATTCCTTTTTATCTGTCAAGACAAAATCTAGTATAGACTTCCTCTATGTTGCATGCAATCCTTTTTGAATTAGGAAATGGTCATTATCATATTTAGAAATTCTGAGGATGTTTTAGTACCGGCACACGAGACCTGCAGTTTAGGGTCACTCAGACTGAAATCCCCCATGATCACACAGGTCCCTCCTACACATTACATATAGGTGCTTAAGGAGGTTATCCCGTTTCCTAGTGTGATTTGGTGTCTGTAGCAGACATTAACTAGTCCCCATCTTGTGCTTATGTTAGAACATGGATCCATAAGCATTCAAGACCATTTTCGTCTAAGTTGTTAGTGACTCAAACAGATAATATTTTGACAGTGTTATTTACCCTCTCCTTTTGACCACTCGATCCTTCCTAAGTAGAATATACTCACTGACTTTAACAGTCCACTCATGCGACTCATTCCACCAGGTTTCAGTAATACCAACAGACTGAATTTATGCTTATAAATGAGCAATTCCAATTCCCCCGTTTCCTAGCACTTTGGTGTAAAAGGCAAAGAATTCATTCTCCTTGCATACTCTGGTTTCTTGATTAACTTAGTTCCCAACATCATGATTTTCGGCTAAACGAGTGCTCATTTGTTCCTTGTTTTCACCATCCCCTTTTTGTCATTAGCTTAATGCACTCCTCACTTCTCTGGCCAGCCTGTTTCTGGGAAGTTTAGCTCCCCTTCTACAGAGATGGAAGCCATCCAAACTGTACAGCCTCCACTCCCCTAGCAGGTAGACCCAATTTTCCACACCAAAACCCTCTACTTTACACCAGATACCTAGCCAGGAATTCACTTCCAGATCTTCTGCCTTCATTCTTCCACAGGGTAGGAAGGATCTCCAAGGAGATCACTCAGATACTATTCTTCAGCACCCTACCAAGTTCCATGAAGTCATCTCCAATCTGCGAGACATCACACGATGTAATGTCATTAGAGCAGGTATGTACCATTACCAGTGGATCCTTGCCTATAAGCTTCAGAAGCCCATCCAATCCTAAAGTGACACCTCACACCTTGGTTCCAGGATGACAGCACATTGTCCTGTTGTCTGCTTGTCCCTTGAATGTTTTTTCCTTTCTTCTTAGTATAGATTCCATGAAAAGGATCTATCTATCTTCTTTGGATAGTTTCAGACCTCTTTGTGGGTATGCTTGATTTTCTTATAGATTGGGCTGAGCAGCTATCTACAGGTGTGTCCCATATATCTCTCCACTCCACTCCACCAGATGGATCTTCAGAGAGATCTTCTGCAGTTTCCACGCTAAGGACCCTGTATCAACCTGGAACTTCAGGTTGTGTGGAATTCCTCATGATTCTCTCCTCTCTGATGGTCGCAGACTGTGCATCCTGGCCTGCCTCCAGTAGTATAGAAAACCAGCTTGTCTTCTCGCCTCTTGTGGTTATGAACTGCCACACCTCTAATTTTCCTCTCCACTCCAGTTCCTTGGTAGCCAATTCCTTTGTTTCTTGTATCTGGGGTAGTGAAGCTTCCCAAATCTGGTTGTCCAAGAACCCGTCTCTGATGCTGCATAGTGTCTATAGTTGTCCTTCCAATCCAATAATCTTTTCTTCTAGCACAACCGCCAACTTGCACTTCATACACAGGGAGCTCCTTCTAACATCAGACAGTAAAGAAAACATGGCCCATCCACTGCAGGTTGCAACCACTGATCACTAGCTATCACAATATCGAATGCAGAACTGTACTAAAAAGGAAAACCTCTTTTAGTCCCTCTCCAAACTCCCTTCAAAATTCTCCTGTTTGCTACTCACAAGTTCACCAAGCAAATGACTTATTCTAAGCTTCCCTGCTCAGCTCTACCCCCTCACTACCAGGGAGAAATGACCCACTCTGACTTCAAACAGTGGGGCTGATCAAAGGTGGTCAGACCACAGCTACGTGGGCCTTCCACAACATGAACAAACAGATCTGTCTCATTTGCCTACCCAGGGGCTCACCGACCGACCGACCAACCAAATGTCAAAGATAGATGCAGCTCCACTGACTTCAACATTACTCCAGAAACTCTGGGAACAGCCTGGCTGAGAGCAACTCTGTTGCACATTTTAAAAGGACATGTGCACCAACCCACGCATGGGCCAGTTTTGCTAGCTCATAAGTAGAAGCAAGGGATATGGTTATATCCCATCTCCTTTGGAAAGACTAGCACCACCATGAGTACTTGCCTCAGACAGTCTGCATGCTCTGTGAGCACAAGTATTGAAGTTAAGTGGTCCCTCAGTGGGGGCTTGAGGAACTGCTCCTTAAAATGTAAGAGCTCTGATCATCAAAGAATGCAACATATTGCAAATTATTTCCACTGGTTTATGACAAACATTATACTGTAAATACATGCATATTACCACCATTACTATAACGGAAAGACAAACAGGCATATCAGCAGCAGAACAGTTAGATATTAGATCAGCTAAAGAAAATGAGTGTGAACTTTCTACAGCTCGGTCCCCACATAGTTTATGGATTGTGCAAGTGGACAGATTTCCCCACTACCCACCTCCAGTCCACACAAACAAAACTTGAGCCAACAATTTTAGCCTGTTCCAAGTTTGTTGTTTTCTGCCCTGATCTAGGAAGGAATCAGTTTCTGTTCAAGAGTACCCCTTTTTCCTCAGTTGTATCTATTTAGACTGTGCACTCAACATCACACAGCAAAGTAGTGGAAAAAAACCCGGAACAAAAAACAAATAACTCAGGTCGCTTTGCTCCCAGTCCAATATCTTCTTCACTAAACTACACTCAACAGCCTTAATTCAATAACTATAATCAACAAATGGAAACTAGTCTATCATTTACCAGGTCCTGGATGCAGGAAAGGAGATTAAGTCAGCTACCAAGTCTCCGGGTGGCTGCAGAATTTCACTGTACAGCCCTTTCTGACTACTTCTGTAACCCTACCTAGTGATCTGGAAAGGGGGCATAGCATTGGGCTGAGAATTAATAGAGCCTTATCCCTCAGGGATTCAATCTGTTCAGATGCATACGTGCACAAGGACTGAATTCATGCGCACAAAATCTGCACAAAGAGGAACTTTTGAAAAAGGATGGTTTGTTTGTAATTGAAGGTCTGTAATATCTCCTCTGTACCGGGCTCCTCGTCCGTTTACCCTCACTGTGTACTTTAAGAATGCTAGTAAATGTTTGGACGTCTACTGTCAGACACACTTGCCCATAAGTTGCTTCTTACTGTGTTACTTCCAGCGGACCTACTCAAAGCAAACTGAATCCAACAGTATAAAAACCCAAAGAGAGATCCTGTTTAGCATCAACTTTACATCCATAGAGAATATATGTATATCCAGATCAGAAGAGCACAAGCATGTAGAATCAGAGGTATAATGCTAATGATGTTGCTTTGTAACTGTGGGGCAAGGACTCCAGCCTACTCACAGTGGGCTGCATGAATATAAAGTCATCTTCTGAAAGGAAAGCAGATTAAATTTACAAGGTTAGCTATGAATGCATTAATTACTGGGGGGATGACAGTCTGATTTTGACTTTAGGATTATACAGAACTTCTGAGACAGCTTGGTGAGCCTCAGTCATTGGTAGCTTCCATGTTCTGTAGGACTAAACCAAAGATACACAACTTTCTTAAGGAGACAAACAAACCAAACACCACACACCACTCCCTTCTCTCCGTCCTGTTCCTCATTCTCTTCTATACAGCAGACACCCATAATTGAAGTTAGGTTATTTCCATTCTGGATCCTTTCGCAACATCCCACTGAACCCAACCTGGAAGGAACAGAGCCCTTCCTAGGAGTCCCTGTTGGGATTCAAATTAGACAACTCAGCACAAAGATGAAAATTTGTATTCTGACGGTGCACATTTTTCCTTTTACTTCTCAGAAGAAACAGTCCCCACACAACCTCGAGATCTGGCTTACTTGTCTTTAGTCTTAACCACCAGGGCTCTACATTTAAACCCATTGTGTTAAGAGGGATCTTTGGAAGGCTCACACATCTTGATAAACACGCTGGTGGGGACCAAGTTCATACCTGATTGAACTCAACAGGGCACTGGCACTTTCTCCATTAATGTGAGTAGGGTCAGACAACACTGTTGAAATGTTTGTTCCCTTTCTACATTATTTATCATTTTAGTTGCTGCCACTGATTGAGCTATATCTGTGGTGAATTATGCAACTTCCCACCACCCCTGCAGGCAAAGTCCTAGAGGTGCTAGTCTGGAGGAGTGTTGATGCCAGACACTCCACTGGTCTTGACCTCACCCCTTTCTACAGATGGGAGTGCATGAAACCCTTCTATAGTAAGCTGTGGGAACTGCCTGAGTTTAATTACTTCAAATGTCCACACAGTGGTATTCTGCCTACCTGTATATCCATCCTTCAGCCCCTCCTATTCCCTTCTTTGATTGTAGCAGTTAAAGACATTTATTAAGTTGGTGTCCAAAAGGCCTCAATCAGAATCAACGTTCATTGTGCTACACATTGGATAACCAGATAGCTTCAGTGTCTAAAACTGCCTTTTCACTTCTAGCTCCGTAGGAAACTTCATCCCTTCCTCCCACATGGGTCAATCATAATAATCCAGCATGCAAGTGACAAGTGATAAGTCACTGTCTTAAATTGAACATGACGATAATGCACAGATTGTAGCTGGTACCGAACATGGATGTCTGCTTCCACCATGGTCTTGGCTGCCATGAGCCTATCAGGCCTCTGCTCAAGTTCTTCCACTGGCTCTCAGTCAATTTCTGTTGACCATTACAGGCCTTTGGCCCAATTTCCAAAGCAATTAGATTAGATCAAACATAGCTGGGCCTTGATCTATGCATCACTGTGGCAGTTGTGCCCCTTTTGGACATTGCGGATCACGATATCCAGGATGAAGCACATGCAAGCTAAGGAAAATGTAAATGCAGCTGAATCATAAGTAGAGTGTGTCCTCAAACCAAATGGACTGAAATTTGGCAAACATGTTGAAGAGACTGGATAAGAAGTTGGAATGTTCAGGAGAAACAGAAATTACACAGAAACAGAGACTAAAGTCTCCCTTTTACAAATGCTTCATATTTAACCAACACTTAGGTGACCAATTGCACCTCTGCATTCACATCCTACTATCACTATTGTAATAATCTTTGTACAAAATAGGTCTTGTGAAGTGTCATTTGAAAACTTCTCACTCACACGTCAGTAATATCTCGGTGAAATTTATGCAGCAATATTAAATGTAAAGTTATGAATTCCCTCTGGATGACGCTGCTAGCACATGTTCAAACCCACACAGGCCTAACTAGGTAGAAGTTGTTAAACAGGTCTATCCTAAACAAAGAGATGTGTTTACACCTCTATTTACATATAAGTAGTAAACAGGGTCCTTGGGTCAGCAAGAGGGGGCAAATTGGTTTCTCAGAGACAAAGGATAAGCTGACACCTCTAGCCAGGTGTTAAAACTGACTGGTAATCACCCATCAAGTGGCCATTCTTTGGCAACAAAGGGGGAAAGGAATTGATCGATCTGCATTTTAGCAAGCAACAACCTAGAACATCTTTCAATACTAGACTCCATGTCTATGTCCTCGCAACAGGAAGGAACTTAATCTGGGGATAATCTTCAGGAAAATGCATTTTAAAAAATGATTGAACTATAAAAGTGAAGGGCAAAAACACCCCAGGTTATATTTCCTCTTCTCCCCTCTTTCACCTAAAATGACAAAGAAACCAGTCCTTTGACTTTGGGAGGGATCCTAATATGAAAATTTGGTCAGCAATGCTGGGAACATGTGGTAAGGATTTTACCTTGAACCAAGTCTAGTTTTTGCTACTAGAAAGGGTATCTTTATTTTCCTTTCAGAGTAACAGCCGTGTTAGTCTGTATTCGCAAAAAGAAAAGGAGTACTTGTGGCACCTTAGAGACTAACCAATTTATTTGAGCATGAGCGAGCTGTAACTCACGAAAGCTCATGCTCAAATAAATTGGTTAGTCTCTAAGGTGCCACAAGTACTCCTTTTCTTTTATTTTCCTTATAACGATTTCTGACTAATACTTTACACTTGTACTCACTTAAAATACTCTGCAGTTAAATACACTTGTTTTATTTTTTAATTCAAAACTAAATTCAGCATTGTGTTTAAGCTGAGCTGTTTGATAGCTCCATCTAAAGTAGCAGGCTGTTTGGCTATTGACCCCCCACAGAGGCAACGGACCTACAATATCTGAACTATCCAGGAGAGGGCTGGACAGTGCAAAACACATGTTTTGGGAAAAATTTGTGACTGGGAGTGTGTTCGGTTCACCCAGAAAATAGTAACCAAGGCTGGCGAAAGCCGGAGTGTTGCTGACAGGTTGCTGGGGTCAGAGCTGGTAGACCAGGGCTGCAGCTATACACAGGCACTCAGGTTGTGACCTACATATTGCTCTCTGGCTATCTGAGAGTGGCCCAAGTTGAAAGTGACAACAGCAAAGCATTGTGAGGCACCTAAGGTTGCGGGGGAGGTGGTGACAACTCCTCACTGGTCTGGATTGAACCCTGGAACGTAACAACTTATTTCTGCCTTGATATTTAAATTTCCATGTTCTGAAAGCCTGCAAATCTAGAACTGCTCTTGTACTCACTCACCCATACCCTCGATCAATTTGGTGCCAGAAAGGGTAAACAAGGATTAGCTGTTTGTGAGAAAGTTGTGAACAGCAAAGATGTTTTTGAAATAACTTTTTACAACAGAATTCCCAAAAGAGGCAAATTTTTCAAGTGTTTGATCTTTAAGGCTGAATTTTGTAAGCACTCAAAACATTAAGCCTGACAGAGTAATTGGGACTCGATATCCAGGACCAGTCTTTTGGACTTAAAGCCCACTTCTCTCCCAAACTTTAAATTTCTGAGGACCCTTTACAAAGGATAAGCCACCTTTCACTTGAGAATATTTTGAGCCCATTTAACTGTGAAGGGAACATTCATTCAAAACATAAAAATGAAAACTACAATTGAAAGTTTGTCAGAAGGTTTTTGATGAAAGTCATTTTTAGGCATCGTCTATCATCCCTGCATTCACCCAAGGCCATTAAGCCCATGACCCAAATTTTGCCCCTTCCCGGCTAATTTTAGATACCCCTAACTAGTTAGTGGTTAGGAGGGGAATTACCTGTACCACTGCTAATTATGCCAGAGCATCTTCAAACTACATCTTGACCACCAATTGGCCAAGCTACCTCCTCCTTCCCCAAGTTATTACATGCATCTTCCTAACAAAACAAAAAAAGACAGACAGGCATCTAATGATAAATTGACATAGTTCATATTCATAGGCATGAAAAGCTGGGAAAAGCACATCATTCCTCTTCACGTACAAGAATTTTGTAGTTACTTCAAAAAATTAAGGGCCAAAGTCTCCTGTTACATTTTAGCTAGAACTATGTCTATGGATAGGAGTGACGTTTCCCACTGCTGTCTTTTTATAAGCTGCTTACTATGGTCTCAAACTTCATATGTTCTGCAAGTTAAGGAAACTGTCAATTTTTAAAAAATAAAGGATTTTTTTGTTTTTTGTTTTGTTTTTTGGCCAGAACCAGTCCCAGTGGAGGCCATAAACCAAGAACAAAAACAGTACTAATGACTACATACAGAATGTTGTGAAAATGCACAAAGTAAACAAACTTCAAAAATCGCCCTTTAATTTTTCAGTTACAGTAATAAGATAGTTGAACATGTGAATTTCTGCCTTTGTTACATGAGATTTTCAAGTTGATTGTATCCCTTTAAAGTAAGACAAACCTAAAGGGCCTCCACACAAATAAATAAAAAGGTCATCTTCTAGGCTCTTCCAGAAATTCTCCAATCTTGGAGAATCAATTATTGTTTTATGTGTAGATATATAGGTGTATGTTTAGTATATAAAAATATATATTATGCATAGAACATACAAATGCATTTGCCATCAGTTTTGGCAGAGCATTAACAAATGTGTCAAGTTTTAAAAGGTAAAAAAACTTCCCCACCCCTCATTTCATAATCTCAGATGAAGGCAAAAAAAATGCTGACGTAACACTGAACTGCTTAATGCACAAGTTTCTACCACATCAGTCACTGGATGACTACAGCAACCACGAGAGAACCCTAATTTCCTTTAGATCATTTCCCTCTCTCTCTCAAAGACATCCAAAAAGAAGGTACAGTGCAATAACCCACTTCCTATTGACAATTGCACTCTGCAACAGTAACTTTCTAAAGCAACTTTTCCCCCCCAGCATAAAGTCAAAATAAAAACACAATTTTAAGTGTAAAAACATCTTAAAATAGTTAAGTACTGTTAATTTGTATATCCATGCACTCTAAGTGCAAAAACTGACTGTGCAAAGTTAGGGTTGGAGAGAAACTACAAAATGTTTGGAATTTCCTAACGTTCAGCTTTTGCTTTTTGCTGAATCCATGTGGGGGAAGCTGTTCTAGTTCTCCCTCATATGCAGATGTCTTGCTCCCCTCTTTTTCAGTGTCCCCCTATTGGAATATGTACAACACTGATCAGACAGTCAGCCAGTGTGTTTAACTTATGAGCATATGCAGTTAAAGCAAGCTGCAGTGCCTACTTTTGGGACAAAAATAATTGGTTACTAATTTTGCTCCTATCAACAGTGTAATGGAAGAGTCAGCTAGATTCCTTTTCCAGCTTCTGTACCAACTGAACTGGTCAGCCAAATTCAGATTGCATAGTACCACTTCTTTTGTTCTTTATTATATTAGAAACCAAGAATTAAAAAAAGCAAATAATTGTGTCTTAGTTCTTGTCTCCACAGTCCTTCCTGCAGAGGCTTTCCCTCCATCCAGATCTTGCTCTCTGCAGGCTTCTCCATATCAGGCCTTCCACCTGATCTGTATGGAGACTGCCCCTCCTTCCACAATTCTCGGTCTCTTCACCTGCTCTCCTGCACGAAAGGCAGGCAGTCTTATATGCAATTTCAGAGAGAGCATATAACTAGAACAAGAATGTGACTTACAACTACAGCTCCCAGTTTTAAAAGGCTTACTCAGACGCACAGAACTTCTCCAGCACCGGGGCCACGGAGGCAGGGAAGATAAAGCTCCTCTCCAGGGCTGGGTGGAGCAAGGGAAGATTGAGCTCCTCCTGGGGCTGGGGGGAGGCAGTGAGCTTCTGTGCCCTCTCCCCCAAAAAAGGGTTAAATTTAAATTCCTGAACACACCTCTGACCACTTACATGTCCCAAGCCCAGTGCCTACTTCTAAATGGTATGCATAACAGGATAGCAAGATATACAAAAAGTCAGTGCAAACACACAGTAGCCTACTTCCACAATTTTACGTAGTTGGTTAGCATTATGAATTTATTATTTGTGTATTCACAGGATATCACAGCTCCTTTATGCAAATTAAACAAAACAAGAGCATCTACAATGAATTGAGTCAAGTGACAATATCCAAAAGAGCTCAAATCCCAGAAAGCATCCTGCACTTTCCACATCCAATAGTTAAATAAAGTGGAAATCTAAAAAGTGTTAAGATTTGAAATCTGAAAGAACAAGGATATTCAAAATGTCAAGATTCCATCTTTTAGAAGTTCCATATCTGGACACACACACAAACATACTACATATTCAGCACTTGATAAGTCTGAATTCAGAGACAAGGGAAGTGTTCATACCAAAACCAAAGTGCCACCAACTTTCAGCCACTAAAAGGATTAAGTGGAAAGATCTAGCAATGGACAGAGGGAAAGAATTCCGTTCCTCCTCCTGCAGTACTGAAGGATTGAAATGCAGAAGTAGGCTTCCTACTCCCTTGAAACCTACTAAGGATAGAGGGAGAAGAGAAGAGTCACAGGAGTACTTTGACACAAATCTACTTCCCAAAAAAGTGTTTAAAGGTGACTGATCTTGTACCTCCCCCATCCTTCCCAAAGTCAAACTGGCTCCCAGAAGCCAACAGAAGGATTGATAGCCTGCTACACCTCCAAAAGACAAAAGGAAAGCAAGGTAAAAGACAAAAGAGTTGCTATTTTCATGAAGATATTTCTTCACTAGGATCTTTTGGTTTTGAGGTAGACCCTCAACTCCAAGCAATCTTGATTTTAACAAAAGAGCCAAAATACTATTTTTTGCACAGCTTTATCTGCAGAAACCTGGGTTATAGCTGACTATACTGAATGTGTATTCAAAAAGCAGTAGAGCAGAGCTGGGGAGGAAATAATGAACTGGGAAACAACCACCAGATGCATATTGAATTTTGGTCCTTTGTAAGAGAAACACCTTTAAACTGTGCACTGTGGTGTTCTTTGCAAATATGTTTTCTAAATTACTTAGCATTATTATAAGCAGACCCAATAGTGACAGCTCGAGATAAGACTGCTTAATACTTCCCATTAAGCATTTTTCAAATGCTTATAAACTTTGCTAAACTGTTTGGTGGAAGTTTTTCATGTTTCCTCTCTGCCCCATGCTTAGCTCTCTGCAAAGCTTTCTTTTCTAAAGATTTCAGTGAAAACCGTTCATCTATTTTGAAGAATTCGGTCTTACAAAGCTATTTTTATCTATATTAAAATTTCCATCAATTTCTCTGAAGAACTACAGTACCTCTGTGCTTTGGAGCAGAAATGTAAGTTTAGCATATAGACAAAGGTATTTTTTGCTACATGACAATCCATCCAAATTTGGTAGTTATGTCTCTGGAAATGGCAATCTGCATATGCTCATTGTTCGTTAGAGACCTATTGCTAAAATTTCAGAACATGCCAATTCCCCTGAGCATGCTCCAGCCCCACTACAACTCTACATGACGGAGTTAGAGCTCTAGGTGGGGAGATGAAACGTCAGTCACTGCTATTCTTCCCTTCAAGTCAAAGGTTCACTGAGTTGGGAGCCAGGAAACCATCATGAATCCTAGCCTCTGTTCTTATACCAACTAGCGTTAATTCTGTGCACTTCACAGCTGTTACAATTAAGCAAGGTCTTAAACCCTTATGTTAGGGTATATCTACACTGAAACACTTGATTTTTCACACCCCTGAGAGATGTAGCTATGCTGATGTAAATTCCCAGTGTAGACCAGCCCTTAAGAGAGAGATAGCTATTCTTTATTCTACAAGTAAGGTAATGGATGTTGTACAAAGTTACTTCTAACAGAGCTTGAGCATAGCCCATCCCAGCCACACTGCCATTCAGAATGTGTGTACCAAATTTATGTCCTTGCTGTGCTACCTAACTAAACACTGGACCACACTGCTCTGCAGAGCAAGACAAAGCCAGCACTCCCCATCTTCAACACTCTCTTGGTACTTAGCAAGTAGCTATTTAAGCTACTTGCAAAAAAGTAGTGCCTGGTGGGACTAGTGGCTGGTCCCAACAGAGACTAATAGTTCTCTGCTGCCAGTTACTCCTTTAGCTCATATGGTAGACGTATGCATGGTGTATTTAAAGGTGCTGGGTTCCAAACTTGCTAGTGACACATCAAGGGTTAATGTGGTTCCACATGATGAAATTTGTTTTTTCAGTTCGCTCCTTTAAAAATCTAGGCGATTACATAGAAAAATATTAGGTCCCAAGAACACTAAAGTTGCAAAGTCAAAGTTGCAATCAAAAGCTAGGAAAATCCAGTATTATGAGTATATGTGCAACCTTAATTCAGCCCCACCGCATGTATCTAAACACCACCACATTCTTTAGTTACAGGATCGCATAACATTTCTGATTTTGCATAACATGCACAGTGAATGAGGCGGAGGGTTGCCAGTAGGGAAAAGAGGTTCTCTTGTGTTTAAGACACTAAACTGGGACCTGAGATAGCTGGGTTCTATCCCTGGCTCTAATGAAACCTACTATGATGCTGAGCAAGAACAGCATAATGCATACATACTGAAGGGAGCCAGATTAAGGCAACCCTAAATCTGGCATTTCCAACTTGAGTACCTGACATTGCAATATTAGCATTCTTTAATTTATAGTATTTTGTATAGAATATTGAAAGACATCTGGAGACAGCAGGATCTAGCAGTTAGGTCACTGGACCACACGTCAGGAGACCTGGATTCTATTTAACTTCACCACTGAGTTTCTGCGTGTCCTTGGCCAACTCACTTCTTTTTATGCCAGTTTCCCCTTCTGGAGATTATACTTACCTGCAGTCTCCTTTGTAAAGTACTGAGATCTACAAGGGAAAAGCACTTATACAAGAGATATCAAGCTGTATTCGGTTTCATGTCACTATGACAACCTGAAGTTAAACTGAAGTCTCTGTACCCTTATCCAACTGGTTGATGGTCAGGTCACAGCCATTTCAAAAGTATCTAATAGATGTACAAGACACCTCCCCCCTGCCCACTACCTTATTTAAGTCTAAAATTTGCTGCCAATCTTGCTCCCATTTTCATCTACTGCCCCAATCCGTCTGGCATGGCTATATACTACAGCACTGTCAATTAAAGCTTCAATTAATGTTTTTATTTTAACTTTTAAAATATGTATTTGTGTACTCAATATTCCAAGTTTTACTTTTCATTCTGTTGGGAGAGGCAAGAGACGGAGGAAGCAGCACTACTGTAAATTGTAACAGTAGTTACAGCTAAGCAGAAAAATCTATGAAAATCAAATATCTATTCCCACCTAAGTAGTCTCCTGCTTAAGGACATGCTGGGCCAGGATAAAATAATTCTGAAATTAAACCAAAGCTGAGCCTCCCAGATAACTGAAGGTAAATCCACACAGTCTCAAAGCGTCCAAGGCAACTGACTGGGGCTTGAGCTGCGAGGTTAAAAATAGCAAGTTAGATGTTTGGGCACCGAGACCCTCGTTTCAGAGCCGAGATCCAGCCTAAGTCCGAACACCTACACTGCTATTCTTTGCCCCACAAGCCCTAGTCAATTGACCCAGGCTGAGACTTGCTTTTGCAAGCTTTTTTTGTTGGTTTGCTGTGTACCCAAAATAGACTACATGTACAGTAGGGAAATTTGGGGAAGTTCCCACCAATGCCATCATCAGTTCAGCTCTGCCAATGGTAGCAATGTTTGAAGTCCTAGCTCTGGCTGCCAGTGGCACTTTTAGCCTTGTCAACCAGACCTGCTTTGAGCAGGATTAGAAGACACTGTGCTTAGACACCAACGCGCAGCTTACATTAGGGCTCCTGACACAGATGGCACTCATGTAGCTTTAAAAATCTGCTTGCAGTGCTGAAAAACTTGTGAAGTCTCTCTAGTGTACATATGTCCCCTACAATTAGGCAAATTCGAACACAAAGGCATTTAAAAAAAGTTTTGGTGCTGCATTGTGTATAACATTACAACACAGCCTTACTGGTTCTTTTAACAGTAAAATCAAGCTCCTTTTAATGATTCATAAATATTCTTACTTTACTACTAGTTGCTGGCACACAGATCCATTATCTGTTATCAGTTCATTCAGTTTTAATTCAAGGTGAACTTTTCCCTGCAAAAAATAAAAATACCATATGTAAATATTTTTGAAATCCTTTATTTCAAAAGTAGTAACAGCACATAGGAAAGTAACTCACACATACTTTTAAAATATAATTTATCCCCCATATAAGATATAGAACTTACTCATTTAAAAAAAACCAGACATGCTGGCAGAAAACGGAGGTAATCAACAGCATACTAATGCTAAGTGGAATATTTCTAGGTAAAGAGCTCACCCCTGCTCCCACTGACTTTAATGAAACCCATTATTAATCTTGCTAGAGGTAACTAGTAATTTAGGGCCCCATCCTGCTCTCACTGAGCTAGCAAAAAAGAGACAAGCAAGCCTTGATATGAATATATGACCAAACACTACTATACCCAGCAATATGGGACTCTAGAACCTTCCTTGTTGCCTGTTCTAACCAGGCTTTGGAGGATGAGAGGCTGCCAGAAATATTTATGAGTTACTTAACTGAGAAACAAGTTGTTACTGTTTATTACATGCACAACACTAGCAATGTGCTAAGTGCTTTCCAGATTGAGGAAGTGACCTCTTCTCGTTATCTGTTTGATCTGAATGATGGAGTATAGAAAGTAGTGAAGAGCAGTGAGAGTGAACTTTACTTATTTCTATGATACATCTCTGCACAAAACTGTTATGTTAGACTGAATCATTCATTAGCGACAGCAAAGGTTTATAAAACAATACTCAAAATATTTATATGCTGTTTGATACAATGAAAGACATCATTTCAAACAGATTTTGAAAATTATTGTGGGGAGTTACTTGTTAATAGACTTTGTGCAGTAGTCGCCCAAATAAGTGTACTTAATGTAGAATCTCATTCATACATAAATAAAACAGCAATTGTTTCAATTACATCTTTATGAGGACAAAGAGTTAACCATTTTTCCCATACCCTCTGTAAGTGATAATGTATCTAACCAACTTTGGGACAATACTGCAAAATTAACATACATACATCTTTGGGCTCTTCCTGCCTACATCTGTGATAACACTCATTTGACCTGGATACAAAAACAGACTGGCTACTTATTCTACAGTAACTGCAGTTCTTCTAAAATGTTGTAGTTAGTGTGGATTCCACTGTAGGGGCGTATACACCTCATACACAAGTTCGGACTTTTTTCCTTTTTACTAGCAGTGTCTATCAGGGCTACACACATGCCCTATGCCTCTTTGTGCTCTCACATGAGATCTTAAAGGGCAGGGCAGCCATGACCTACTGTCAGTTCCCTCACAAGTCAAACCCCATGTTGCTAAAGCCTCCAAATAATGGTGATAGAGGACAGATCATGGAATTCACACTGACTGTAACAGCTTCATGACCCAGTTTTTGTAACTATTTTCTCTTTTTCATGTATGTGTCAGTGTGGATCCCATGGTAGGAAACGCACAAGCAGTATCCTCATTGGACAGTGGTAACAAGGAGTTTCAGCTGTGTCATTTAAGCAGACTGAAATATTGCTCTTCTGAACCTGGCTACCATGTGAAGTGCATAAAATATTTTAACAAAAAAAAGTTAGAGGGCTGCTTCACATAGCTGCCTTGCAGATCTTGGAGATTTGAATGGTTTGGATGCAGGCAGACAATGCCATCTGTATCCTGGTAGAGTGTGCCTGGCCATTTGAAGGGAGAGGCTTGCCCACTTGACAGGAGATGGAAATTCACCGCGTGATCAACTTTAAAATGCTCTGCAATGAGCTATCTGGTATATCAAAAGGCCAGGCTGTCACAAAAGACTAGACCTGGTGGAATAGGGCACGGCACCTTTTGAAGCTGGTGTTCTCTAGACGGGGTTCAACATGGGTCTCAATCTTGTCAAATTCACAGATGTGTGAAAAGACCAGTGTGCATTGCCAAAGAAAAGCAAGTCCTCAATTATAACCTGCATCTCTTTAGGCATGGCCCAATGGAGCTTAGAGCCATGATACTCTGTGCATGGTAGCTACGGTAGCCAAAAGACCTGATCTGATGTCCTAGGCATCCATCACTGCTTACAAAGCCATCTTAACAGCATAATTAAGGAAGATCAGCTGGTGGTCAAGCTCTTCTCTACTGTCACGAGGGATCTTTGTGAGGAAGGCTATCATCCTGCCTCACATTAGAAAGTTATACTTGGTCAGAAAGGCCTGGCAGTCAGCCATGCACAGATATAGTGACTCTGAAGAGTACAACTTCCTCCCGAACAGGAAGAGGCATTTGGGGTCTTCATCCTCAGGGTATTTTTGTTCTCTCTACTTTTCTTATTCAACACAACTAACAAGTCTAGGTTTATGTGACTGCACAAGTACTCAAATCCTGAATGGGGTACCAGGCACCTCTACATGTTCTGCCATTGGTGGCTGGTGTCTGCCCCAGGGCTTCAGGGGGGCTAGTAGTCCTCTGTTAATGGGGAGGGTAATCCTGGCTGGACCACAAACTGACAGGGTGTCAGCTTGTGAGACTTCTGAAATCTCCATCGGCAGAGTCTAGGGAATCCGTAAAAGGCACTTCTGCAAAACTGTGAAGTTACCGGATACCAAGGATCCTGCTTCATCCAGTGTCAAGAAGGAGGGATCCTTTGATGTTGACATGGGATACTCATGTTGCTCAGCCCTGGATCTGCCTCCTCTTGAAATTCCCCCATTGGTTGTCTGGCCAGAAATGCCCCTTGGGAGGGAGATCTCTTGCTCTTCCTCTGTGGTGGAAACTGGCTCCTTAGTAAAAAGGTGGGCCCCAATGTTCTCAAGAGGGCCATGATGGCATACTGTATGGGTACAGATAACTCAAAGGCTGTTAGCTGGACCAGTGCCAGTCTTGGTGGGACAGTGGTTGCTAGGGCTTGTAGGAGAAACCTGCAGATGTCTCAGTAACACTGATCACAGACCTTGGTTGGCAGGGGGGCGTTCTTTGCTAGATGACGGTTAGAACATACATCACAGTGTTGGTGAGTAGACCTCTAGGAGTAACAAGAGATGCACTGATACAGAGACAACAGACCTGGACTGCTGGAGTCCGGGGTCAATGGCGTGAGGATAGCCAGTGTTGAAGTATGCTGCCTCACAGTCTGCTTCTTCTCTCCACCCAACATTGCGTAAAAGGCTGTTCTCCAGAAGCTGTGTCTGCACCTATGGGAGGACACTGAGCTCCTTCTTGAATTTCTGCCTCTTTCAGAGAGTCCCTTTCGTTGCCTGACTTCAAAACCAGAGACACAGATGATAGCTTCAACATCAAAACTGGGATTGATTTTGGTGTCAGTGCCGGGTCTTTCACTGGCTCTATCTTCTTTACAGTAATCTTAGGCATTGCCAGTCTGCTTAATAGATGGTGGCTTGTCTATTAACAGGATTGTGGTGCTTGTTTCCTCCAGGTCTGATGAGACCTTAATGGACTGTTCCAGAAGGTGGAGTTTCAGCTTTGCACCTCCACATGGAAATCCTCACATAGAAGGATAAGCGTACAGGGCATCTACTCGGAATGTGCAATTCCCCCAGGCAGAATAGACACTTATTTTGCCCGTCCTTCAAGAGGAATTAGGCCCTGGCAGAAGGGACAGGGCTTGAAGCCCACAGGTTTCAAATCCACTACTTGAGAACCCCTGTATGGTGGGGGAGAGGGAGGACGGGGGACAAGGGAGGTCTGACCAAAGAAGTTCAGTCCAGACCATTAAAAATTAGCTCATGGCATTCAAAACAAGAGATCAGAAATGGTTCTGAAGATCTGCAGAATATTTTGAAGTTCAACCTGAACTGAAAACTAGGTGGTTGAACACTCACCAAGATCCATCTCGCTGCCACAGACAATAAGGAAACTGAGGATTGGTCATGGCCAGCCCACCATTCACTCCCTCAAATGGGATCCTGAGGCAGCAAAGGGCACATGTGCAGCCCTGATGGACACTGCTAGTAAAAAAATAATAATCCAGTTTTGCATGCATGAGGCACATGTGCACCTAGAGTGGGATCCACAATGACACAGCCAAAGACTATCAGTTTTGTCAGCGTAACAGCTTAAACAAAAGCCACAACACCAAGTGGAAAATGAGTTTGTGCTGTATCAGCTATTCTGTGTAGCTATATCAATCTGTGGATTCTGGGGGCTTGTCTACACTTACCGGGGGATCGATGTGCGGCGATGAGCCACATAATGAATCGTCAGGATAAACACTAAACAGCTACCCATTCTATAAAAAACATCCATCCATCATGGGTCTAGTGAAGACTTGCTAATTCGACCACAGATCGCTCTCCCATTGACTCCTGTACTGCACCGTACTGAAAAGAGTAAGGGGAATCAACAGGATATCGCGTAGTCTGGACCCCACGGTAAATTAATCTAAGCTACGTCAATTTGACTTACACTATTCATGTAACTCAAATTGCATAGCTTAGATCGACTTTTCCCTGTTGCGTAGACAAGGCCTGGGAAAATCTGGGCTGCTATTCTAAGGTGCCTCAGCAAGGGACAGAGTGCCCACGGATCATACATATCGGGTGGGGGGAGCACAGCAGAAAACATACAGGGCACTGCACTTTAGGATGTAGTTCTGCAGAGCCAGGAAGAAGGAAAAAAAAAAAATCAGCCAAACAACCAAAACCCGCACAACCCTCTACCCTGTTTGGTTTCAGCGGGGTTTTGTGTGTGTGTGGTTTTTTTTTCGGGGCGGGGGGGAGGGAGGGTATGGAAAAAGCCTTTTGTAGGGCTTGCTGGATCCCTAGGCATAGCTAACAGTGTGAACCAAAGTACGCCTTGTCAGAATAGGCACCTTGTGGCACCTTAGAGACTAACCAAACTTGTCAGAATAGGAACACTTAGGTAGCAGCTAACCAAGTAAGCACCTTCCTGACTAGAGAGGATGATACAAGAACACACCGACCTCTCAAGAGATGGTACAAGGACACACAGAACCTGTGTAAGATAAGGATGGAAGGAGTATAAGGAATGAGGCAGGGAACTGCAAGAAGAGAAAGGACTGTTTCCTGGTTAAGGTAGCTGAATTTAGCCCTGGAGAGCTGGATTGTGTCCTTGCCTGTGCTACACAATTCCTTTGTGATGCTAGGCAAGTCATGTAAACAAAAATTTTCCACAGGTGATGACTAACTGCATGTCCTTCATTTTTTGGGTAACCCACTTTAGACGCTAGAGTCTGATTTGCAGAAGTGGTTGTTAGGATATAGATATTCAGGCCTGTCTGTAAAGGCCTATACTCTAAGAACGTAGATATATGACCAGCAGGAGAGTGAGTTTGTGTGTGTGGTTTTTGGAGGGGGGTGGGGGGGTCAGAAAACCTGGATTTGTGCTGGAAATGGCCCACCTTGATTATCATACACATTTTAAAGAGAGTGGTCACTTTGGATGGGCTATTACCAGCAGGAGAGTGAGTTTGTGTGGGGGGGGGGGGGCGGAGGATGAGAAAACCTGGATTTGTACTGGAAATGGCCCAACTTGATGATCACTTTAGATAAGCTATTACCAGCAGGAGAGTGGGGTGGGAGGAGGTATTGTTTCATGGTCTCTGTGTATATAATGTCTTCTGCAGTTTCCACAGTACGCATCCGATGAAGTGAGCTGTAGCTCATGAAAGCTCATGCTCAAATAAATTGGTTAGTCTCTAAGGTGCCACAAGTACTCCTTTTCTTTTTGCGAATACAGACTAACACGGCTGTTACTCTGAAACCAGTTTATCATTTAGCTAGTAATAGAGGTATACAAGAAAATCTGTGTAAGGGCCTTCTCTCACTGTGACAGTCTGAGGCCCTGTTCTTAGGCCAATGCCTTTGGCTAAGCAGCAGAGGCAACCATAAGCTGGGAAGCGAACGGTCACATCCACACATTCCAAACTAGTCAATATGGGGCTGTTAGGAAGGTGATCTGATCTATCACCTCCAGAGAAAGGGAAGAACCTAGAAGATGTAAAAGGAAATTTAGGTTGATAGTTTTCTGTCTGGTAAGAACTCACTTACCAATAGACACAGCTGGGAAACCCTTATGTCTTTACAGATGTAGTTGTGAAATCCTCACTTCTGTCATTATAGTTCCCACTTTGCTATTGTTTATTGGCATGGCCTCTGTCTGGTTCTGTGATTGTTTCTGTCTGCTGTATAATTAATTTTGCTGGGTGTAAACTAATTAAGGTGGTGGGATATAATTGGTTAGCTAATCATGTTACTATGTTAGGATTAGTTAGTTAAATTTCAGTAGAATGATTGGTTAAGGTACAGCTAAGATTATTACTATATAAATTAGGGGCAAACAGGAAGTAAGTTGGGATTCGAAAATAAGGAAAAAGGAATTTGGATTTAAGCTTGCTGGAAGTTCACCCCAATAAACATCGAATTGTTTGCACCTTTGGACTTCGGGTATTGTTGCTCTCTGTTCATGCGAGAAGGACCAGGGAAGTGGGAGAGTGAAGGAATAAGCTCTCTAACATCTTGGTGCCAAGACTTGGGTACATCGCATTGGATAGGTGAGTGGCAGCCTGTAAGTCCCCCTCCCCAACAGTCTGCGCAGCTGCTTGGAGGGGGTATGGCGAACTCTCGTGATGGTAGTCGCGGGTTCTGGCAAGCTGGGGTAATGGATTTTTTGAACAAATGGATAAGGAAGAATCAAGGCCCACACCAGATGCAGGGGTTCACCTGGGATGAGACTGACAAGGAGATGGGAGAGGCTTTGGGAGACCCCAAGGGAAAGGAGTGTGAGAAAAAGGGAACGGTATTACAAGGTTTGTGTGCTGGGATGGCATACTGGGTAAAAACGGAAGCTGATCTCCTCCAGCACATTAAGGATTTGGAGGGGATTGTGAATCAGCAACAGATTTTAACAGAAAAATCTGTGTTAGCAGTACAGGTAGCGGATTTGAAGGCGTGGGATGCTGCACGGACAGAGGAGTCTTGTGAGGCAATCCGGAGAAAGAGGGACGAACTGCTGGGGAGAGTAGGAGACTTAGGAGGAACTGTATTATTGTAAACATGGGGGCAATGGACTTGGGGACTACAAACCATCCGCCGCACTAATGGAACTGAAGGAGACACCTCCACCACCCTACCCTGAAAAAACACTGTACCCACCGCCAGTGAACGTTGTAAGCCAGCGATCCACAGTTACAGCCCCTGCGAGAGAGGCTACCCGGGAGGAGGCAGGAATAGTGGCCCCGGTTGCGGGGTGGGGGGGACCATGCCCCACAAGTAGTAGAACAGGCAGAAATCCGCCCCTTGTCCCTGAAGGACCGGGAGGTAGTACTTGTAGGCAGTATTTGGTACCCCGGAATGATTGGGATCAGTTTGTGCTGAGGCTAGTGGAGGTGGGCAGGGAGATGGAGGGTCTAACTCGTGAGGACCAGGTGATCTTATGGCGTAGTCTTTTGGGACGAGGTATCTTGGGAATCGATGTGGCAGGAGTGGCACACACATTTCTAATCCCCAGACAGGTGGCAACACAGTTGTTTGGGGTGTACTCTTGTACTGCGGGGATGAATAAGATGAAGCGAATCCCTGGGGAAACAGGGCAGGATACACTTAATCGCATACAGGCATGGGCACGGTGCTGGGTGGATCCCTTGGACGGTCCATGGGTGATGCCTCAGGCAGGGGCACCGGGACCTGGTGGGGGTGTGGAGCAGGGTAGGGGTGTGGAATTGCTGGAGAAATGGTTGGAGCTCAGCAATCCGCAGTTCGTGGGGCATTTAAGGTTGCAGCATCCTGAACTTGCTCCCAATCAGCTACCCTAGTTTCTGGAACAGGCAGATGTGTGGAGGCAGATGTGTCAGGGGGAAGAGCCAGTCCATTCTATTACTGCAGGGGATCAATACAAGGTGGAAAGGGGTGGGTCAGCCTGGAGAGGAGGAGGCAGAGGGAGAGTTTGTGGCTTGGGTGGCGGGGTGAGGGGGGTAGTCAGGGACGAGCATGCAGCTATAGAGCACCAGATCCAGAGACTGCAGGCTAAACTGACTACCCAGGATCTTACCAGATCAGGGGGAAAGTGGCCCCAGAGGCCAAGGGACTGGGACTGCCTGAAATGCCAGACACACAATTTTGCGTGGAGACAGGAATGTGTTCGGTGCCAGGATCCCTGGTCCCACTGTGAGCCAGTGGGAGGGACAGAGGTGGGTGCTGCAACTCAGGGGTGCCCTGGGAGGCGTCCTGTCCATGTTCTCAGTTTAGGACGTGATGTATCTGGTCGTCCCACACTCCAGGGGGCAATCTAAACGAGTCCCATAAGGGATTTTTTGATAGACACTGGAGCAGCCATCAATTTAACCACATGGGGGCAGGGGAGACCCTCAGAAGGGACTGAGGCAATTGTAGGAGCAACGGGAGGGGAGACACAATTAACGCTGAGGCGGGGACAAACCAAGGAATCTGGGGGGAAGGGGAGATTATGTGGGGTTGTAATGATATGCTTCATCTGTTGGGGGCAGGAGATTTACACAAACTGGGACTTGTACTGGATTTGGCCAATTGGGTGTGTTTACTGGGGCAAACGCAGGACGGTCAGGGCTATACCATTCCTATAGGGATAGCCACTATGACCATTAAAGCAGCACATGCCCTCCCACCACCCCCGGCTGGGTGGGAACACATCCATGTGTGGGCGAAGGATAACCTGGATTGTGGTAGGGGCAGCATGGAGGTACTGACGGAGGGAGGGGACTCTCCCCCACAGAAACAGTATCCTATTCCTCAGGAGGCGTTGGCAGACGTGGGGGCAACTATTGGGGAACTGGAACAGAGGGGACTGATTAGGGCAGTTGCATCCCCTTGTAATGCTGCTGTGTGGCCAGTGAGAAAGCCAAACAGTACCCGGCCCCTGACTGGGGATTACAGGGCACTAAATGCTCTGGTCAATTCACCAGCCTCAGTGGTGGCAGCGTACCCTGAAATGTTGGCCCGTATTGGATCCCAATTCCAAATTTTCACTGTTTTGGACATAGCTAATGGGTTTTGGTCTCTGTCACTAGCTACCTCGTGTCAGTATAAAACTGCATTCACATAGGAGGGCAGACACTTCTGCTGGACAGTCCTACCCCAGGCATATAGGGACTCCCCTGCAATTTTTCACAGATACACGAGACAGGCTCTGGAGGGGGTGGATTCAGCAAGGTGCATACAATATGTAGACAACCTGTTGCTAATGTCAAGGACAGAGGAAGAAGACAGGGAACTAACAGAGCAGGTCCTGCAAGCTTTGGCAAGAGCAGGACTGAAGGTCAATGGGAAAAAGGCTCAGATGGGACAGACAAGAGTGACCTACTTAGGAGTGCAAGTGTCTCAGATGGGAAGGGAAATCGATAAGGGACGGGTGCAACTGATCCAGTCCCTGCCACTGCCTACGGATGTTAAAAGCTTGGAAAGTTTTCTGGGTCTAACTGGATTTTGTGGCCAATTATGCAGAAATAGCCCAGCCTCTATTTGACCTAACCCAAGCCTCAACTTGGGAATGGTCAGAAGAGTGTACTGAGGCAGTGAGAGTGCTAAAGGAAAACCTGGCCAGTGCTCCAGTGCTGGCCTCCCCGGATGGGGAGAAATTCTTTTACCTGTATCCTTTGGTATCGGACACTACCATCGGTTGTGCATTAACACAGGAGTATGGAGCAAAGGACCGACCTGTGGCTTTGCCTCTCGACTTTTGAGTGCTGTGGAACTGAAGCATGGATGGTGTGAAAAGGTGCTGTTGTGTTCCTACTGGGGGGTAGGGAAATTCAAATACTTCACGGGAATGCAGAAAGGAATAGTTCAATCTCATCATGACCCCCTGCGGCTGTTAAACATGCATAGTATCTTACAGGGACAAGTGAGTGGGCAGCGTATTGCCAAACGGTTGCTGGTTCTATAGGCAGAAAACATTAAAGCAGAAGTGTTAAAGGAACCCATAGTCTGGGTAGCTGGATTACATCTGGCTGGCACCCCACACCAATGTGAAGCCAGCCCAGGTAAAACCCAACATCAGGTGTTTCGGGCAGCTAACCCCAATCAGGTAAAGGAGGGGACACTGGTATGGTTTTTGGATGGAAGTTGTAGGTATCAAGGGGGACAGAAAACTGCAGGCTTAGCTGTTGTGGGAATCAGAGGCAATGAGACAGTCAGCACCATTGGTTTCTCACTAGAAGCAAGGTCAGCTCAGGAGGCAGAACTGGCAGCCTTGCTAACAGCTTTAAATGAAGTGGATCCCAAATTTGAGCCAGAAGGTTGGATGGTGGTAGATTCAGATTATGTATTTCGTGGTGCCATATTAATGCTGAGATGGTGGGCAGATAATCATTTCAGGGCAAGAGACGGCTCCACAATCAAGCATGCTACCTGATGGAAGCGAGTGGAGGAGCTCAGTCACTGTTTTACATGGATTAATGTGGTAAAAGTAAAGACACACAAGAAAACAGGACCCCCAAGCAAAGGAAATAATCTGGCCGATGTAGAGGCTAAGTGGGCTGCAACAGAGACACCCCCATGGCCCTGGGAGCCAGAAGAGAGTGTGCCTGTAGCAGTGTTAACAAGAAGCGGGGTGGATACAGATCGGGGAGGGAGAATTCGAGAGCTGCAGGAATCTGACCCGAGACTGGAAGGCATCATGAAACTTGGGGACAAGCATGTGCCCAAGGTGGAACTAATGGAAGGGACTTGGTGAGTCTTAATAACTGAGGGACCAGTAATGTTGTGCCCTCAGGGAAGTCGGATGGCTTTCTTAAGCTGGGTGCACGGAAGTTTGGCAGGGGGACACCCCAGGTTTGAGGCGGAACTGGGAATTTTAAAAAGGTTGTGCTGGTGGCCAGGAATGGCAGCTGTTTTAAAATCACATCTGGAACGTTGTTTGGACTGTGCCACGCACAGCCCACCTCAAGGTGCTAAGGGGAGAATTAATGAGATAAGCTCCAAGGGGACCATGGGAAAGAATACAAATTGACTACACAGGACCCCTTCCACCAGATCACAGGAAAAACTGATTCATGTTGGTGGTAGTGGATGCTTTCAGCAAGTGGGGGGAAGCTTTCCCCACAAAGTATCAAACTGCCCAGGTAACTGCTGAAATACTGGTAAATGAGGTTTCAGAGTAACAGCCGTGTTAGTCTGTATTCGCAAAAAGAAAAGGAGGACTTGTGGCACCTTAGAGACTAACCAATTTATTAGAGCATAAGCTTTCGTGAGCTACAGCTCACTTCCTCAGATGCATATCGTGGAAACTGCAGCAGGCTTTATATATACACAGAGAATATGAAACAATACCTATTCCCACCCCACTGTCCTGCTGGTAATAGCTTATCTAAAGTGATTTCCAGCACAAATCCAGGACAGTGGGGTGGGAATATTGTTTCATATTCTCTGTGTATATATAAAGCCTGCTGCAGTTTCCACGATATGCATCTGAGGAAGTGAGCTGTAGCTCACGAAAGCTTATGCTCTAATAAATTGGTTAGTCTCTAAGGTGCCACAAGTCCTCCTTTTCTTTTTGGTAAATGAGGTATTCACTCGCTAGGGGATCCCAAAGGTGATTGACTCAGACCCAGGAGCTGCTTTTCGGTCAGATCTGTTAGGGGAGCTATCGGCCCTCACTGGAATCACACAGTGGTTCCATATTGCTTATCACCCACAGGCTGCGGCGCAGGGGGAATGCATGAACCGCACCATTAAAAGTGAGCTAAGAAAGGGAGTGGAAATGGGAGGAAAAAACCGGTCACAGTTACTGCCCTTTGTCTTAATGAGACTAAGGGCCCGAGAATCAAAGGGCACAGGATTTTCTCCCTATGAAGCTCTCATGGGAAGGCCCATGGAACGGTGGGGAAATCTACTTACTCCAGTACCTGGGGAAGTCACTACACACGGCTTAACACAAGAATGGATTTTAACTCTAATCGAACATGTAAAACACATACAGCAGGCAGTGGCCTGGCGAGATGAGCAAGGAGCAGTAAGAGTCAAAGCATGGTATGACCTGCCTGGGGAGTGTAATCTAGCCATGGTGGGAGATCTAGTGATGTACAAGATTCCAGGTCAACACCATCCATTCCCAGTTCCTAAATGGAAGGGACCCTATCTTGTCCTTGACCAATTAGGGCCCAGTCTGCTATTACTGGATACAGAGAATGGGAGTGGGTTCACTGCACGCAAATAAAAAGGTACAAACAGGGGATTGGGAAAGGGGATGCGTAAATTTTGGTGTGTGTGTATTACAGGTTAATTCAAAAAGGAGAAAAGGATGAAAATTCCCTGGCCCTGGATGGAACAATTACTAGTGTTAATCACAATTGTCACATTTACAAATTCTATTCAGATCCCACGATGTGAAGTGTCAAAAGGAGGAAACACATGGACGGCTACACATGCAACCTGTGGTAATAAAGCTAATGAAGACTATGAGAATCTCCCCATAGAAAGATGTACCACTAATACTCCAACAGGAATTTGGCAGTGTCGGTATATGATTTATGGATTAGATGGGGGAATCCCAACCAGGTGGAGAATATCAAATTTATCAGGAAATATTGCATGGTACTCCCTGGGTGCTGCCATGATTAACGATAATGGAAAACACAGTTACCCAGCTATGTGGTTTGTTACAGAGGGTCCAAAGAATATAATCCTCTGGTCTCCTGCAGCAAATGAACCCTCTTGGGAAAACAGGGCCCCACATTTAGGGTGTGATGTTACCATATGTAATCACAATGGTACTTCCATGGAAGATAATCCCCAAAGGTGTGATTGTTATGTACATATTACATTAGGTGTAAAATCCCCTTTGGAACGCTGGGTGTATGGTGAGTTAACCATTTTACAGAATGTAACCCTACAGGTGATATGGATGCCAAGTTGGAAGAATCCAAATTTAAAGTGGCCACAGCCTGGAGCAGAGAATATTCCCCGACGAGCAAATGTATGGGAGCCATTTTGGGAGCAGGTGCAGCCAGCACTTTTTAATGTGTCCTTTCACTTTATTACATGGGTGGTACACCCCAAGGAATGGTGGGTGGACCAAATTCATCCTAATTGTAGTATGTACATAAAAGGATTGAAACAACAATTCAATGGATGGGTGAGGGGACACACCTGGAATCGTCATCGGAAAAGGGAATTGTGGGAAGCGGTGAACACCATGCTGGGTACATGGAATCTGGGGGACGAGTGGGTAACCAAACAATTAATAAGCCAAAATGTGAAATTTCAACAAATGAATGGCACAGCAACTATTAGCAGTTGCCACAGGGTGGAGGACAGCAGTAGAGGTAAACTTGCAGTTAACTAATTGGGCAGGGCACCTGGTGACATGGGTAGGGGATGGCTTCAGAAGACTAACATGGGGAGAAGTGTGCGTAGGTATTCAAAATGCTCAGTTAATAATGTTAATGGATATTATGAGAGATGCTTGATCAGAACAATGGCCTTCAGTATTAAATCGGGAGGCTAGCCCATATTTATCCACAATTGCAAAAACATACCCATCTACCTGGAAAACAACATCCCCGACCTGTGGGGACCATTCTTGTGTTATTGTTACTATGATACCATGGGAAGGAAATGCAAATAAGGTGGTTCCCTTGAACCCTATGGGAGTAAGTAGGAAGGGGGAGCGTGTTGGGAGCCACTAGGAAATAAGTCGGGGGGTGGAATGGGTAAATTGGACTTGTCATCACATTAAGCAGTTGTATATCCAGAGGAGGAATATGGATGTGCCCCTCTATGACTATGGAGGAGCAGGATCAATGGCCTATTGGAAGGGGGGGGCATTTAGGGGTAATGTATATGGGGTACGGTGTATTCTGTTGGGAATGTATGCAATCCTGCAATATAACACTAGGCGGCAAAATCCTTCCAGTGTATGACCAAATTATGAACTTCTATACACTGCCACCTGGACTATGGTGCCCCAATGGATCAGTGGACTTAATCGTTGTAAACAATCGAACCAGCACCTACTACCCCATACCGTACCAAGTAGCTGAATTGGTTTGGACAAACAGGGAAGTCCTGTTTCACTCCTTGCAACCCATGGAAGGGGCACGTCAAGAGATCTTTGAAGAATTTAGCTCTAACAAGTTTCTACTTGGCAAGTGTGAACTGTTATTTCCAGAGGCTCAAAACTTGGCCAAATGAGGGCCGATCTTTTACAGGGGTGGCAAAAGGCACTTCCCTGTTGCTAGGGCCGCACTCCTGCCATTTCAAATCCCCAGTACAAAGCATGGAGGTGCTAGAGCTTTGAGGAAACTCTTGCAAGCGTGGTTTTTTTTTTTTGTTTGTTTTTTTAAAAATGGACAAAATAAGCATTTCCCCCCAATCTCATGATTGGAAACAGCTGAAACATTTTAGTTGAAACTTTGAAAAAATAATTCAGTCTATAAGTTTCAATCCTAACAACTAAAGGAAACTGAAAACAGTCTTATAATGGAAAGTGTTGGGCAACCTTAATTATAACCAGCACTACCTGTTCTACCTATAACAGATAAGCGGATGCAATACATGCACACATGGAGAGGAAATGGAGAAAATATTGGTCAGCATGATAAACAGTGGCGGCAAATGATAGTTACCTTTATGAAAATTGTGACACCATGTTGAGCATCTGACGAATCGTCAAATCAGCTACACATCACATCACTCCTCCTCCCTTTCCAACTACAGAGAAAGGAAGCATCCTATCCCTCTTTAAGGCAGGGGCACCACTTTTCTTTCCCCGTGCTGAGAAGTAAGCATCTGGTCTCTGTTACTTCCCTCCTCCCCTCCCACCCAAACTAGTTTGTCCCCAGCAGGGCCTTTTATGGGATCTTTCCCAGCAGTTCAGTTTCCCAGTTTGGGGTGGGAGTGGTTGTTACTATCCTGCCATCCAGAGGAAGACCCAGCTGCTCCCCATCAATGAGTCCATTCTACTGAAAGTCCTGAAACATTTGATACTTCACTTGAGGAAGTTTCATCATCTCCTAGACTTTTCCAGGTCTAGTTGTGCACTGTGCACCTTCAACATTCACAGTGCAAGTCATATATTCCCTTCCCTTTATATTATATTCCAGTTTACATAAAAATGAATCCACCACCCACTACATGCTAGTCATTTATCCAACTGTTAATTCTCCTCCAATTCACGCTTTTGAGTAAGGCACAATTGCTCTCCTTTCTACTCTTGTACATAGAAAACCTGTCCGCTGCACTGGTTCAAGTCACAGTTTATACCAGCACACCATATATACACTAGGGTTTGCACTAGTGCAGCTAAACAATGCTGACAGGCCTAGTGATCGCTCCACTTTTGAAAGCACACAAACTTCTCAACGAGTTATTTAAAAGAATAAAAAAAGTTAGAGCTCAAACTTGGCAAAGCAGAATATAAACAGTTCTCAAATTTTTATGTTGAAATTAATGAGTCAATAACTGGTTCTTTTAACATAGTCCATTAACACAGGTTTATCTAAAGACTTATGGTGATTAAATATGTACAAGTTTAGATTACCTAAAAGTTAGCTAAAAGATTCTATGGTGAGACACCATAAGATTAGATTCATAAAGAACACACTGCTCTGAAGAATTTGGGGAGTGGGTGGGAAGATACAAGACTGATTTTTACTAGTTGGAACAAGCTACAACTTGACCTATAAAACACTGCTACTGTTGCTGCCCCATAAAGACAATAAAACCCTTAGCTGAGCTCTTGCACGCTTACATCAAAACATGTATATGTCAGAAAAATGAAACGTTTATGTTCTAATTCCTTTGGGGCAAAGGCCGTTTTCCTCTGTGTACATCACTGGATGCATGGGAGGAGCAGAAGAGAGGTGGAGACTTAGAAGTTTCTTTCATAAGGAAGTTTCAACAGTAACTATTTTGGGATCCCTGCCAAGTATTTCGTAAACTGTTACTACATGCACTGAATGACAAGTACATTAAGAAAATATTTGTCAAGCCTTGTGTAAGCACAGAAATGATGTCATACAAAATAGATTTACAGGGTAAAACAATGAGATACTAAAGATGATGCCAGTAATATTAGAAAGAGCTCTTGAATACCAAGTGAAGAGCTATCAGTAGCAAGGTGGATAAAAATGTTTTTAAAAAAAATTTTTTTTTTATTTAAATCAGCTTTTTTCCCTCAAAAAGCATTTTATTAAAAAAAATCTAAAGATAGTTTTAATTAAGATACATTGTAGCTCAAAGATATCTCATCATGGAATACGGATTATACATTCTAATTCTATAGTATGAGACAATGTATTCATGCAATGTTTAAAAAAAGTTTTGTAAATGAGTTGCAATAGTTCATGGTTTAGGGATCCAATCTCATGGGGCTTCAGTATAGATTATTTAGGTTAATCTTTCTATCTACCCAATGGGACCCAGTGCTCAGTCTAGACGATACTATCAGAGATGCTTAGTTTTGCAGTTCTCAAACTGGATTTGTGTATCCAGAGGTAACATGCTTGTTAACAGCAAAAACGTTTTAAAATAAATAAATATATAGAGATGAGAAACAACAGACCTCAACTCTATTGTCCCTCTGCAAATTTGTATACACGGTCAATCCCTTACTCTCTCTCTCAAAGTAGAAAGTTTCAAAAAGTTCAATGAATAGAAGTTTGTTGGGGGCGGAATAGATCTGGACAAGGAGAAGTCTGGAGATAAATGTGAGAAGTGAGGGACATAGGTTTGTTTGGTTAAAATATTATAGGTTTTCTGTTGAAGAAAAAAAATCCAGAATACTTAACGTTGTTTTGGTAAAATAAAACCTTTTAAATGTCTGGTGATGTTCTCTTCCTAATACAGCATGGCAAGAAAATCCCCCAATTATTAATGATTAACCTGTTGAATTGGAGACAGTTCACCTCCCAATGACTTCATAAATATCTGCTTAAATTACCTTTGATAAATGAAATAACCAAACAATCATTCGTCTTCTGATATAGCTGTAAAACTAATCTGAAAAGTTTTCAAAATAAATCACTGTTTAAAAATGTATAGTGTGTACCTTCTAAAAATGAAACCTACATCTCTGAGTTGTGAAGAATATGTATTAAAAGGTTATAACAACCAATAAGAATGCACTTTTATGTAGAAAACCACAATTAAATTGAGTCTTCTTAAGTAGGGATTTAAATCATGATTTAAATCAAATCGATTTAAATCAAATCGACCCTGATTAACAGTGTTACCATAACATTGTTAGCTTAAAGCTAGCTACAAAAAACTTCATTATATAGCCCCTGATTACTGATACAAGGGACTACACAACTTATGTGACTTTTTTGTTTTTAAAACCATAGTGAATGGCTTATAGAACAAGATAGTTAAGGAAACCATAACCAGCTTAGTGAAAAACTTAGATTCAGAACCAGAGAACCAGCCTACCTCAGAGAAAGACCCTGAGTCCCTGTCCACAGAGGTGCTGTATCAGGGGATATCAAGGTAGGTTTACCCTAGACTGCAACAGTAGAGAAAACACCAGATGGTCTGATGCTTTATCACCCTACAGTACCAAACCACTAGACTCAAGGAAGCCTATAGCCAGTGTCTGTGCACTCATTGGTACCAGGCGAGCTCTCTCCTGTGCCATTGGGAACTCCCGCATCAAAGGCTGAATAGGTCTAATGTTGTTGCATATGCCTCTGACATCGTACCAACAGACTCTTGTTGCTGATCTTGTTGCACAGAAGTAGTTGGCACCATGGCAGGGGTCAATCCAGATGGTACGGGTTCTAGAGCTGGAGCCAAGGACCCCTGATATGAAGACACTGGAAGCAGGGAGCTTCTCATGCCAGAAGACCCTTTCCCCAGTCCTTCTGAATGCTTATTGGTGGATGACACCAGGGACCTAGATTGTCTAGTGGACCCAAGGCCTGGTCTACACCATGACTAACGTAGCTTAAGTCAACATACTTAGATCTACTTACTGCGGTGAAGACACCGCGGTAAATTGACTGCTGACACTCGCCCATTGACTCTGCCAGCGCCTCTCGCTCTGGTGGAGTACCGGAGTCAACAGGAGAGTGCTCAGTGGTCGATTTATTGCGTCTTCACTAGATGCAATAATCGACCCCGCTGGATCGATTGTTCTGGAGGTAAGTGTAGACACTCCTTGGATAAATCCAACCTCTTGTGCTTCTAGAAATTGTCAAAATTTGTTGAAATACTGTGGGGTTTTGCATGGTTATTTTCACTTATCTAAAAACCATGTGGCAAACAATGCACTCCCCTCAGAAATGGTAAAATGCACTGCTGGTAGTATAATGCAAAAGAAATCTAGATAAGCTTGTTAGTAAGAAAAAAAAAGTACTTCATGATTCCATCTAGTTTTGCTGCATCTGCAAATTGTATATCAGAACACAGAACAGCTCTATAGTTAATCAGAATTAGCATCTCTATTGCTGACATTTCCTAATTAAGTGTTCATGTTATATCAGCAATGGCCAACATTTTGCCTCTGTATGAAAATTTAGGTCATTCATCAGGCATATGGTAAGCACAGCTTCACTAAATTAATAAAAAGGTAGAAGAGAAAAAAAAAGCCCAAAGAGCAAAAAAGTGTATCCTGAATACACCAGAGGAACATATATGCTCCTTCAGTGCCACATCATCCAGTTGCACCCATAATTAGGGATGGGAGGAGTCAGGTGGAAAGCAGCAGAGAACAGATGGCTAAGTGCGTAGTCTGAAGAGTGGACTGTATAGAAAAAGTGGCATTTACAAGCCGGTTTTGGAAGAAATGAACATTTTGAGCTGTAGCTCACAAAAGCTTATGCTCAAATAAATTGGTTAGTCTCTAACGTGCCACAAGTACTCTCTTTTTTATTTCCTGCATTGTTATTTGAGAGAGCCAAGTTTGATATTTTTCTGTATCTAGAACACTATACACTAAAGTTGTTTATGAACAGCTTCATATTTGCCTAATATATGTAGAGTATACAGCTAAAAGCAAGCTATTGTTCCACATTTCTTTGCAAATAAGAATCAAGTGTGATACCCACTTAGACCAAAGAAGGGATGACATTTCTGCATGGCTTTCTGGGAGAAGGGTATGGTTGATTAGCACTCACATCGTATTGGAGGGAAGAATGAGATACTAAATTAAGCCCGTTTTGATTTATTCTACTAGTATATGATATTAATTCAGATGTTGCTTTGCACAAAGACAGATTTTCCAACAAGTTCGGGCACACAATTCTGTGCCTGCCCAGGTAATGTAATTACCTGCCCAGGTAATGTAATTCTACATGTGTATGATTACAATGCACAAGTGGGTAATTCTGGGCATTAACATGTCTACCCTATTTGAAAATCTCAGCCATAGATCCCCCTTTTACAGAAAGTTTCAATCTGAAGGGTTGTGGGTCCTGCCCTTATGTAAGTTTGAGAAAACTGTACTAAGTTTAAGATATATGGTTACCACAACAGCAACTTTCTAAAGGAGGTTCTCAAGAGCCTCCTGTTGAATTTTCTCCATCAAATTGAAAGGAGGACTAATGCACTTTCCCTGCTTACAGCAGAATACAACTCAACTTTAGGTGCTGCTAAGACAACACTGCCAGCAAAACTAAACTCAGAGGCTCAAGAAGAGAAAAATTATTATTTTTGGAATGTACCCTGTGTCAGGTATTTTAAAACTCCCTAGGAAGGGCACCCCAGAATACTCCAACCCTGAGGTCCTTCAAACACCATTTCAAATTATATATATTGAACACTGTGCTATACTACCAAGATACTTAAATAGAAAAGACACAACAAGTTTGTATGTTTCCCAGTTCTTCACCCCTCCTCTCTGCAGGCACATGCCTCTTGCACAAGGTTTTCAAGTCAATATATATTTGTAAAGTAAACACACACACACACACAGTTACTATAATTTCCTTCCAAGATTGCTCTCTCAATAACGTTACTTCTTGAAAAGCTGTCACGAGAAACAATACAACATAGCCATTTTAGAAATGCATGGCTATTACTATTAGAAATGAAGCAGGCATTTAAAAAGTTACAGAAATTACCCAGATGCTCCCCATCCATCTGGCAAAGTTTTCTGTAGCTCCTAAAAATAGTTATCTTACTGCAACTAGAACTTTTACCATATATGTAACATTTTTTCTTTATTTTAAGCATTAATAGTTACCTGGACCTCTGAATTAGAATCAACAGGCTGAATCAGAAACCATGTCTCTTTGCTGGTATATTTGCATAAGTCCTCTTTTTTGATTGCTACCTTTCCTACAGAAAAAGAGTGTGATAATGTAAGAAACTGACTTTCCCATGGAAGCATAAGATATTGCTTTTAATAAGAGACAACTTCAATATAAAATTAAGTCTTTTTTTAAAAATTCAAGTTGTTTAAAACATAAAAAGTGGAAAATATACTATAATTTTTAAAATTATTTTTCTCCTTTGATGCTGTATGAAAGACCCAAACAAATAAGGGAAACTACTCACCAAGAGAAAACAGTGAAAAAGGACTATACAAACAGTAAACCAACTGGAGAAAAATCTCTTTAATTATACTCAGTACCTTGGATGTGACAAGTAACATTACTAGGTAAAATTAAACTTCTGCCTGAAAACAAGTTAATATGTCCCTTTAAATGCTAAACAAAATTAATGTTTAAGAGAATAAGGTGTCGAAGAATGTTTAAAAAATAGAAAATTGAAAGGTAGATAGCTTTTGCACTGATTGCTATTTGAAAAGTGATTATACCAAATTATCTGGCATGCTTGCACAGAGTATTTCCTTCCTCAGTTCAAGTAATGTGAAGTAACTATTTCCACTGAACAGTTAACAAGAGTTTTTAAAGGAACTATTTATCCAAAGAGTCTTCATAAAAGTAGCGGCAAAAGGGCAAGGATACAGTGAAAATGTACATTTCCTTCCATTTTATCAGGTAAGCCCGCTCACGTAAAACATTTTGCAGTATATGTACCTTTTAGCCATTTCATGACAAAACTAAATGTCTTAGGAGGTCTTCAGAAAATTGGGTGGGGGGTGGGGGGGTGTAAAGTACTTCCACTATATAGCTCCAAAATACAAGCAATGATCCACATATTTTGTTGGCATAGAGCTGTAGAAACCAAAGGGTAAATTACATATTTTTCTGAAATGCACTGAATATGGCGAGTAATTATATCAAGTTGTTCTATCACCCTCCAAAAGGGCCAAGTTAGAATAGGACAAAATTAAGCAGACTCCTGTACCCAATATAGAACGGTACTGCATTTTAATTATTTTAAACTGTGTGCTGAGCTAAAACTGTCTGTACAAAAAAAAAAAAAAAAACACACACCTTTAGACCGGGGTGGGCAAACTATTTGGCCCAAGGGCCACATCTGGGAATAGAAATTGTATAGCAGGCCATGAAAGCTCA
The DNA here is from genome assembly GCF_965140285.1 of Lepidochelys kempii. Lineage (NCBI taxonomy): Eukaryota > Metazoa > Chordata > Testudines > Cheloniidae > Lepidochelys > Lepidochelys kempii. The sequence continues at coordinate 33,088,948 of NC_136388.1, forward strand.
CAAAATTGGGGTTGGGGTGCAGGAGGGGATGAGGGCTCTGGCTGAGGCCAGAAATGAGGAGTTATGGGGGAGGGAGGGAGGGAGCTCAGGGCTGGAATAGAGGAGTTCGGAGGGCGGGAGGGGGATCAGGGCTGGGGCGGGACTGGTGATGAGGAGTTTGGGGTCTAGGAGGGTGCTCCGGGCTAGGACCAAGGAGTTGGGGTGAGAGAAGGGGTGCAAGAGGGTACTCCAGGCTTAGATCAAGGGGTTCAGAGGGTAGGAGTGGGATCAGGGGTGCAGACTCAGGGCAGTGCTGACCTCAAACGGCTCCAGGAAGCAATGGCATATCCCTGCTTCGGCTCCTACACAGAAGCATGACCAGGCAGCTCTACACGCTGCCCTGTCTGCAGACACTATCACTGCAGCTCCCATTGGCTGCAGTTCCCGGCCAATGGGAGCTGCAGGGCGGTGCTTGGGGTGGGGGCAGTGTGCAGAGCAGAGCCCCCTGGCTGCCCCCACGTGTAGGAGCCAGACAGAGGCCATACCACTGCTTTCGGGAGCAGCCCTTGACCCTGCTCCCCAGCTGGAGCACCGGCGTGGGGGAAGCCCCAGACTCTGTTCCCCAGCGGAAGCTCGAAGGCCAGATTAAAATGGATGGCAGACTGGATCTGGCCTGTGGGCTGTAGCTTCCCCACCCCTGCTTTAAACTATAAACATATTTTATATAATTTCAACAGTAAAGGTTATTTTCAGAATATACTAGTTCTTACCTATACGTAGGACTCTTTGTAAAACGCTCTTATCATAAATATAGAAGGACAAACACTGGAATGTTCTTGGAATCTCGAAGTAAAACTCTTCACCAAAGAAAGGACTGGGAAAAAAAAAGGGGGGGAAGTAACTGTAAATAGCAAAATATTTTGTTGTAGAATTTATAGAAGATGACATCTGCTAGAATTTAGCAAGTTAAATTTTAACCCAGATGTAATGTTTCACAAAAAAAATTAAATTACATGCAGGAGAGATTTTTCTCTTCTCCAGAGTTCAAGAATCCCATTTTCCAAAATGTTCAAGTTATGAAGGGAAATCTCGCTCCTTCCCAGTTCACCAAATAACTGAGGCACTCCAGAGTTTTAAAGTTTTGTTTACTCATTTGTTTCTGTGGCCACAATATTCTAGTGATATATTATACTAGTAACTACTGAGACAGATGTTCAGGTCTACGATGACAAAGATTCCAGTGTTAAAACAAAGACATTTGTAAATTTAAGTGATCAAAAGAAATTAAGTCAAGCACTAAAATTTCAGAGGAATTATTTAGGTTCTTTCAACATATTTATTCGCATCTTTCCAGAAAAGAAAGCCTGTACCCTAAAGGACTTATTTCTAAAAAAAAATGGAACCAAGATTTCTTCAAACTTGTATAGTTGATCCCTGTGGCAGAAAGTGACCCTTTCTTTGTCTGCTAGATCAGAATATCATTGTTCTGTGCACTGATTTACTTTTCCAACTCAGTACGTGGGGTTCGTAGTTTGAGAGAAGTCCAAATTCACAGGTAAATATCCTAATATGTAGTTCTTGACTGATATTTGAAGGTTCCAAAAATCCCCTTAATTCTAGTGTCAACTTCTTTCCAGAGATGTTTAACCAGAGGACATTTCCACAACGTAATTTATATTAGTAGTTGTTACTACAGTAGGACCTCAATTCGGACAAGTGCCTGTGAGACGTACTATTTAATGATGTACCAAGCAAATAAAGTAGTATCATGTAATTAATATACTTTATTTGAAAACGGTCATTTAGGTTTAATTATAAATTTGTAAGAAGTATTGTTTGTAAAATTAACAATATGACTTTATACACCATTTATCATCATCTATACTCAGAATTGGGAAGAGTTAGCTCAATTAATAAATACTAGTACAACACAGAATGGCAAGTTTCCCCTTTTCTGATTTAATTTGGTATTCTAAATTAGCATAGCAATGAGCCACAATAGGGGTGTGCATTAGTAGACTTTTTACCTCAAGCATAACAGCATGCACCAACAGTCTACTAACGCACATCCCACTTTGGCTCATTTGCTGCTAGAACATAGCTTGTTTTATGGCATTTCATAGATTTGTACAGACAAAAACCAATGTTAGACTCCACTGAAACAGTAACCATCTTAACTCTTTAGTGAAGTTTTTCCACTTTATTAATATAAGTTGTATGTTGGAGAAATTCAGCGGGCATCCAAGATCCTGAGTTTTCTCAAGAAAAAAACAAAACGAAAATTCTATTACAATGTTATACATCAATAAGATTTAAGTGCCAATTTCTATTATAGTTAAGAGTCATTTGGTTTCAGTATATATAATACACACACAAATTAATTTTATAAATATTGTTGTGATGGGGTGTTCAGATGGGCCAATTTACCTATTGGGCTGCAAGCTGGGAAAATTAAGACTGAGAAGAAAGCCCTAATTCGAGGAAGCTTACCTGTGTAGGAACAGGCAGGGCTTGTATGAAGCCACTGAGCGGATACAGAGGGGCTGCAGTGACTCCCTGGGAGAGGGGAGGAGTGTTTGGGGCTGCTAAGACAAGTAGCCTGCAGTTGCTCCCTGGGAGAGAGTAGCATAGTTGGCAACCCCAGAGATGGGAAGGAAAGGGCTCAGGGAAAGGCAGCAAGGTCTAGAAGGGAACAAACTTTGGTTGCTGATTAGAAGGTCCCTCAGCTGGAAGAGAGAGTGGGGCCGGTTTCCCCACCAGCCACCGAGGAAGTGGTACTATGAGGCAGTGAAAGGAAAGACTGCCTGGGATGAGAAGGCAGACTTTGGTACCCCAGAAGTGGATAACATGTATAGTGACCTGGCTGTAGGGCTGAGTCACGAAGAGGCAGTAGTAACTCATGGACCAAGAGAGGGGCTGCAGACAGAAAGAGACTGAATATAAATGCAGGAAAGGGAGTTGACCTTGTGACACTAATCCCCAGAATGGCCAGGAGGAGGTGATGTCATCTACTAGCGAGTAGAGTGCCCCATCACAATTGTACTGTGCAACTAATGGCTCTCAATGTAGTTATGTTAAGAAGCTAAAAGGAGAATCCTCTTTTTAATAAAGAGATACTTACAAGATTTGGGTACCACCATATAAATGTTCTTATAAAAGTTAATACCGAGAAACTCTGTTTTTAAGTGCACTGAATCGGTAAAGGTTTTGACATGGCCAATAAACCTGAACTTTTACAGTTCCAGTGCACTTAAAAAGAATGGCTATAAACCTTTATTGTATATGTGTATTTATAAACAAATAGAAATGTGCACATTCACTATGTTTCAACACTGGTGACAAGATTTCAGAAGCTTATTTCCAGTGCATATAGCAACTAGGAGAAAGTTACCCAGGCCAGGTCTACTCTATAAAATTAGATCCAAGTGAGCTGCCTTAGGTCGACTAATTGTACATGTGTCTACACTTAAAATTTGTTTCCCCATCAATGTAAACTCTCCATTATACTGACAAAGTAACCCAACCTCTGAGCGGCGTTGAGCCATGGTCGATATATTAAGGTTGATGAAGCGCAAACGTAGGGGTGACAGAGGTAATACACTGTCTAACAGTCCCCCAGAAGTTGTCCCACAATGCCTCAGACTGACTGCCCTGGGTCACAATTGTGACCGTGACTGCCCAGGGGTCACAGAGACCAGAAGGTGCCTCCCTCCTTTAAAGCTCTGCAAATTTTTGAAGTGCCTTTTCTTGATTATCCAGCTTGGCGAGCACACCTAGCAATTCTTCATTGTTGGGCACAACTGCCCAGCTGACCAGATACGCTGCAGCTTGGGGTAGACAGGAGATATTGGATCTCCTGGGCCTGTGAGAAGAGGCTATGCAACATCTACAGAACAAACATATCCATAGAAATGTGGCCATCAATGAGCCAAGAGATGCAGGAGAAGGGATATGACAGGAATCATCATGGCAGTACCATATGAAAGCAAACGAACTGTGGCAGGCATTCCAGAAGGCCAGTAAAGCCAACAGTTGATCAAGTGCCAAGCTGCAGACCTTCTATTTTTACAAAGAACTACACCTCTACCCCGATATAATGCGGTCCGATATAACGCGAATTCCGATATAACACGGTAAAGCAGCACTCCGGGGAACGGGGCTGCTTTACCCCGTTATATCTGAATTCATGTTACCACAAGCGGTTCCTCTGCGCTCCCCCTTTTACTTGCTGTGGCCCCCGCGCCCCAGCTCACCTCCACTCCGCCTCCTCCCATGAGCACGCCACAGCTCCAATTGGCACGGCAAGCCTGGGAGGGGGGAGAAGAGGAGCTGTGGAGCACTCGTGGGAGGAGGCGGAGGGGTGAGCTAGGGTGGGGAGCAGTTCCTCTCCCTACCTAGATATAATGTGGTCTCACCTATAAGATGGTAAGATTTTTTGGTTCCCAAGGACCACGTTATATCAGGGTAGAGGTGTACATGCCATACTGGCAGAAAGCCTGCATGTGGTTGTGGATACCTCTAAGACGCCTGAGTCACAGGGCCCGGATGTGAACAGCAAGGATGAAGAGGAGGTGGGACATGCGAGTGGGGGAGGGGAAAACCCAGCTACGACATGAACCAGGACCTGTTTCAGACTCCACCGCAGTTCAGTCAGTCCCAGCAGTCAAGCACAGACAAGCCTGATGCAGGGGAAGAAACATGGAGTAAGTGTGTAAATTTATTTCCCATTACAACTTAGCAAGACACAGCTATGGCTTTTCATTAACTTTCTTGTACTATAATAGGTATTGGTACAACAGAGAAAGGTAAAGTTAGTTGCGTGGGGGTAGAGGCAGCTACGTGGAGCAGTTTATGTACACAGGGATGTCCCTTGAATCCTCCTGAGAGATCTCGATGAAACTTCCATGGTGATACCCTGCAATCCTCTTCTGAAGGTTTCAAGGGCAGCAGCTTTATTTCTTCCTCTGTGGCAGGACACTTTCCCATACCAATTACCGATAACTTCAGCAGACACCATTGCAGCACACAGGCTAATAGCATATAGGCCTCGGCAGCTTCAGCACTCCTGCAGCAGCTGTGTTCTCTGTGTCTTTGTTCCCGTCAGGAGTGAGATGTCAGATTAAAAGAAAAAAACAAAACACTACAGCTTGTGGAAAGTGGTGCCAGTATTCAGTGCCATTGCCCTATTCTCAGTTTCATTCAACCAAGCAATTCCCTCATCCCTTGCAGGACATACTTACATGGCTGGAACAGTGACTGGTGTCAGGCACAAGCACCCCGAAGCAGAAGTGTCAATAAGCATGTCTTGTTTAAAACTGCAGGGGAGCAAGGGAAGGCAGTTCTAAACCTTAACGTTTGCTTTTTGTTGTGATCAAAATGGCAGTAGTACTTCTGTGTTTTATTTCTAGCTGCTGCCATTACAGGCTTACAGGGTTCTCCCTCCACACCCACAGAACACCTGAGCGAGATAAGGAGAAGAGAGGATGCAGGATTACATGTTCAGTGAGATCCTGCAAGCCAAGGCTGCATCAGACCATGAATTGAGGGTCTGGAGGCTGACTACTGCAGACTGTATGGAAAAGGAAAGGAGTGAACAGGAGAAAGGCCCAGGAGTTGGAGATGCAACATGACATAATGGGGGTTCTCCATCAGAAAATACAAATACTGCACACTCTTGTAGACCTATGGCTTCAGGAGTCCCAGGCTTGCCTCCCTTTGCAGTCCATGGAAAATTCCAGTATAGCACCTTCCGACCATCTCCACACCCCTCAACTTTGCATGTGGCATCAGGGGCCACATCCTTAACGCTCACTCCACACCAGGGGATATTAAGGCCAACCACAGCTTCATATATACTAACCTATGAGAGTCACAGTTTATGTATATGTAGCTAAAATGGACATGAATGTTTCTTTTCCTTCTTTAATCTTTGTTCAATGTGTGTTATGGTGTTAATATAATTGCTTTTAACGCAGAGTATTTTTGATGTGGTTGTTACTCAATAAAAACCTCTATTGTTTGGGAAATAAATTCACTATTATTAGTTCCCAACATATGCTACAGAATAGCTGGTGGTATTGAAATCACCCACTTATTTGAGATTGTATACTTGTGATACAATTCATGGGACCAGTGAGAAACAGTGTAAGTCATAAATGTACATAAAGCACCACAAAATTAACAGGCGCATTGTCAGTGTTACAGTCACAGATGCGTACTAAGCACCATACACTTCCTAACAGGCCCCCCAAACTGCAGAGCCAGGTAAAGTGCAGTACATCATAACATATTACCATGGCTTGCTGTTAAAGTGCTCTTTCAAAGCATCCCTGAGTTCTTCTGATAGCCATTGTATCTGGCTGTTCAAACTCAGGCAGCTGCTCCACCTCCATCCCAGCAGCAACTTTTCCTATTTTGCTTTACAGATACTATGCAGATACAAAAGGCAGGCATAACCATTGGGGATATATTTCTCACTGAGATTTGATCTTGAAAGCAAACAATGCCAGTGCCCCTTCAACCTTCTAAAAGCACATTCAATTGTCATTCCACACATGCGGAGATAGTCATTGAATCTGTCCTTGGTGCTGAGGTGACTTGTGTACAGCTTCATGAGCCACGAGAGCCAGGCTAGGCTGGGTTCCCCAGAAGCACTACTGGCATTTCAACATCACCAATGGTAATTTGTCAGGAGAGCAAGTCTCCACCTGTAGCTTTCTGAACAGTCCTGTGTTCTTAAAAAGACCAGTGCCATGAACCTTCCCTTACCAGCCAACACTGATGTCAGTGAAACATCCCCAGTGATCCATGAGCACTTACATTATCTTAAAAAAATAGCCCTTTCTGTTTATGTACTCTGTGGAAAGGCAGTTTGGTGCCAAAAATATGGCTGTGTGTGTCATCTATTACTTCACCGCAGTTTGGGAACCCCATGGCTACAAATCCATCCATTATGACCTGCACACTGCAGAGAGAGTGAGAGAAACAGTCCTGTGTAGCAGGAGATAATTAATGGCCCTACACACCTGTATGACAACGAACCCCACAGTGGATTTTCCAACTCCAAAATTATTACATCCTGACTGGTAGCAATCCAGTGTTGCTAGTTTCCAAAGTACAATTGCCACTTGCTTCTTAGCAGTCAGTGCAGCTCACTTTCGTGTCCCTGCAGTAGAGGGCTGGGGTGAGCTCAGCACACAAATCCAAGAATGTGGCCTTGAAGCCACATGTGGCCTGTGAAGCTAAAAGTTCTGCAGCCACTACTTGTCATCCCAAGCCTGTATTATGATTTAAACCCACCAGTCAGTGCTCGTATCTCGGGCCCAGAAGGAGTGCTCCACTGTTCGCAGGTGCTCCATGAATTCCACCAACAATCATGAATTGGTTCTTGCTTTGTCCCACAGCAATCTGACCTCTAGGAAATTGTCATGTTCCCCGTGACTCTTCTTGCAGCTCTCCAAAAACTGGATGATTGTGTGTCCTATGCTTGCAATAATCAGGACAATAGTGCAGGCTCCATGCTTCTATGAGAAATGGCAGACGGTGACAAGTCCTTTGCAGCTTTGTGGGATTTTCAAAATACATGTGAAAATTATTGGATAGAGATGGTATTATGGGATGGAGAAAGCTGCATGATGGGGACTTGACCCCATAGTCCTTGTCATCCCTGCATGACTGGTTTCTGCCCCACCATGCATTGCCAAAAGAGGGCACTACATGATGGTGAGTTGTACGGATATCAACCCATAATGCACTACATTGTGCATCAAAACAAACACTACTGGTGAATATGCAGAATGCTGATGAAAGAAGCCAAGTATGTATGCACACAAGTGATATACTAACCGCAGCAGCTTTATGCCAATGTAACTTGTGTCGGAAAAGTGGCTGGTTTAGCCACTAAAGAACTATACTATGTTTGCGTAAGTTACATGTCCAAGAAACAAGAATTTCAAGAGTTATATCAATATCAAATAAGGAGATATCACAAAAACTAAAGACTGAGTGGGAAAATTTGACTCCTGTACTCTAGAAACAGGTTCTGCAGGATTCAGACACCAAAGTAGTATTCTAATAAAAGGCTGAATAATGAATACAGAAGGCAGAAATAGTAAATTGTATAAGAGACCAAAGAACAAGTGCAACCCTCTTTCCCTTGAAAATATCCAGAATGAGAAGAATGTTCAGTTTACCAAAAGAAGTTGGTTGTGCAATGATTTTCAGTATATATTAAGCATTTCTTTATTTTAAATACTATATGTAGTGCTTTTGAACTAGTTGTTTTCATTTTAGTTACTCTCAAGATTTACAAGTCAGACAGTTTTGTCCAGATCGCAGCCCTCAACTCCCATTAAAAAAAAAAACACAATACACCACACAGACAGACACAGTAGATAGGATACTACTCAGCAAACAAGAAGAATGAAGAACAGAAGTAGGTAAATATTTTGTATTATGAAGAGAAGAGGGGGTACTTAAGAACTACAATTTAAAAAAAACAAACAAAAAAAACACAAACACACTACACAACCACCACAACAACCCACAAGACAAGCTATCCATTTCGCACAATGCTAAAGTTACTTCACAGAAACATAAGTCTAAAAACGTAGATGTACCTTAAAGACTTCTCAACCACCTGTGTACGAAAAACTTCTTCTTGGTCCAAGTTTATGGTACAGAAACAGTCTCTCATTTTGTTGGGTCCAGAGTATGGCACTAAATTTTTGGCTTCACCTGTTAATAAGCAATGAAGTAATTTTAAACTGAGGAAAAAAAAAAAAGGTTACCAGCCACTAAAATCTTAGACTTACCTTTTGTAACACTCTACCCCTGAGCAGCACCCTGGAACCTTTATATTCACCACTGTCATAATTATATATTTTGTACAAAATATGTCTTTGTACTAAGTCTTTTTTTAAAAAAAGTCTTGATCTGAAAAAAGAAGTCTTCATCTAATATCCTGGTGGATTGTATGTACTATCATTATATTTGAAGTTATGAAGTTTTGCTATGTGTGTGATTACTGAAATATGTTGTGAGGTTGGGAACAACCACAACCAGCCTTTCAGAGACAACAATGGAGTAGCCAGACAGTGGTTAATGGCTCAGCTCATCAATACCCATCAAGGAAAGAATCCACTATCCCAGGAACTGTGCAGAATGGAGACTTCTCAGAGAGAACACATAGACAATGGAGACTTGACCAAAGGGGAATTGACTGACCCCCATGTCACAGCAAAAGGTATTTCCAGTAACCTGGAAGAAACTATAAAAGAAAGAGGGGAAGTGACATCATCACTGGGCCTCACTCCCTCCACAACACAACACCTGAAAACACATCTGGAGGAAAAAGACTTTGAACTGCAGGAGGGTGGTCCCACGCTGGAAGACAATCCCAGCCTGTGTATTGAGGATCTGTGACCTTTTTGTACTATCTGTCAGGGTGAGAATTTGTTCTTGTTTCTTAAGTAACCAACTCTGATTTCTATGCCTGCTCCTTATAATCACTTTAAAAAAATAAATCTATCCTTCCGTAGTTAATAAATCTGTTTTATATTTAACCTAAAACAGTGTGTTTTGGTTGAAATGCTTAGAAATCTCAGCTTAGTTTACAAAAGCTAGTGATGTGTCCTCTTCACATGAAGGGAGGGACAGACTGGGTAATGAACTTACACTGACCAGCCTTCTGATCAGTGCAAGACAGTATAGTTCTGGGATGCAAGGCTGGGGAGAATTGGCTGCAGCTGCTCTGTTGTCGGTTTGTGAGTGGCTGAGAAAGCATTCAAGTAATTCAGCTGGGTGTGTCCCTACCTACGGATGTCTGTGTAAGTGCAGTACCTGCAAGAGGTTTGTGGCTTGACGCAACATCAGAGTGAGAGGGATACCCCAGGTTGGTGGGACAGAGGGTGCTGTGGTCCCACAGTCCTGGTTTCACTCCAGAAACCCTGTCACACCATTAGACAAGTAATTTATGCAATTGATATCCAGCCATTTACAAATGTATATTGCACCTTTCATCCAAAATGAGCACAAGATATTATACACACATGAATTACTTCACCCACTACTGTAATGGAGTTACTCGTAGATAGCACAAGGCAACTGTTTAGCAGTACACAGTAAAGCAGTTTTATTAAAAAAAACTTAATATACCATACACAATCAAAGCTTATGGGGAAATTATATATAAAGAAACCAATTAACCATTCCCTACTGTTTCAAAAATTGCCAAAGAATTAATCACAAGTAGCCAAGACTTCTGTGCTGTATTTTATCCAGAAGGAGGAAACTACCAGAAAAGCACACTATACTAAAGACATGGTTCACTACTGACTCAGAAAAACACCACCACCACAGATTCATTAACACACTGATTCAAACACACCACTTCCTGCAACATCTGCACTTTCCCTAGAGAAGTCTCATCTTAGTTATGATTTGGATGCAAGTCATAAGACAAATATATGATTTGGCTGAAATGTTGACAGGGTTTTTTGTTTTTGTTTTTTTAAACAAACTCTCCGGTTTAAGTTGGTTCGTTATAGAAGATCTTAATCACTGAAGCGCCATTTGGTATGCAACTGTGAATAATTTTTATTTAACAGTATCAATGTATTCTCTGTAAGAAACAATACAGTGTATTTTCCTAGCTATTGGGGGAAGAGAAAAACCAATACCTTCTGAAAGAGGGCAACAGAAAGATAAGCAAGAGAGCAAGTACCCTGGAAAGACAATAAAGGACAGGATTTTTAGAAGCAGTAAGTAGTCAATGGGGTCAAAAGGTTGAAGAACTCAGTAGAGGCTCTGGGATTTGGTCAGGAAAAAGGTTACTCAAGATTTCAATAAGAGCAATTTCAGTGAAGTGGAGAGGTCATAAAAGACTTTGATTTCTGTCAATTCTACTTATGGCTACCTTGCTTGGTTCCATCCTGGTCTATTTGTTGCTGGTTGTCTTGTCTCCCTCTTGGCACTGAAACTGAGACTCCCCCCCCACGCCACAATAAAGTTCTTCACACCCACACGTGCCCCCAAACCCTATAAACTAATCAGATTATTTTTCCTACAGACTTGAAGGAAGATAGATATTGTAATTTCTACCTATTTTAAAAATCTTTGAGATACAGTCACTACTGTGATGAGGTCCACACAAGTAAAAGTGCCTACCTATACAGAGAGGGTTGGAAGATTTTGTACAGGTTATTGCTTGTCGTAGTCCAGTTGCAAGTGGACAAAATGTCTGCATCCTGAAAGACTGCAGCTGGCTGTCTCACAGTGATCACTAACTAGGAACAGAAAGTCATCTCTCCAGGTCAGGATTTAGATACAGCAATGATGGTATGTGCTTCGCCAGCAATGTAAGAATTCTGTAGCCGTCCCCAAGAATGTCAGTGACTGCTACATTGACTTTAAAAAAAGCAGACGTGTCCCTGAACCTAAACCACCAAAAAGAGAAGTGTTAAGGAGTTATAAGTTTTAATAAAACTCTAAAAAGTAATACTGAACACAAGGTTACAGTCAACTGATGTGGAAAGCCCTAGAAAGCAGCATTAGGGATAGAACGTCACTTGATATACGGTATCAAAACTAACTTTTTAGAACTGTTTGAGGAGAAGAAAGATTCTCCTATGAAATTGAAACTAGTAATTCCGACAGTGCCTTTACTGAGATGTGATATAAATTTTATGTAGTTTCCAATAAACATACATGCATGCTTCGATCAGTTAGAGCAAGTTATGCAGGTCATCCTAAGTACCAATAAAAGTTTTATGTAAAAAACAGTCTCAATATGCCATATTTTCTGAAAAATATATATATATTTAAAAAAATACAGATCTGCATTATAGTATTATAGGCACCTTTTTTTAAAGTATGTGGACATTTTGAAATTGCATAGAGTTTTAGAGTGTTAGATGTAGCTATGCCAGAGGTGGCTAAATGGGCAGAGGGCAAACAAAGGCAAAATACATATGATTCATCACATAGCTAGTGCAACCACTCCATGCCTGTGAGGTATGTGTACATATATTTACACACACACACAGAAGAATAAAAATAAAGATACGTAGGAAAATCTATTTTAAATAATTTTTAATGGTTTTTAAGATGTGTGATTTTCTTCTCTTTGAAAGTTTTGTACAGCTACTCATAGTAATGAAAGCAGACTTGTTTTACAATGGAGCAGGGTGCAGCAGGGGTGAGGTGGGAGACTAGGGAGTGGGTTTTTTTTTTTTTTTAAGTTAACATTTCTAAACTGGGTACACAATGCTGTACACAGGTTTTATACTCATTGGGGTGACTTGCACAACTCCACTCGTGAGTAACAAAATGACACCAAACCAAAGAATAAAAAAAATTACACCACTACATCCACATCCCACCTCACCCCCAATGAAGCACTGTATAGTACTCCCATGGATATCCGAACAGCTCTTCAGAACCACTTTGTGAAAATGCTGCTTTAAGCAGTGAAATAAATGTGGGCTGCATCCTCCTGGGAGCATGAGAAAGACTAGCTGGGGTATGGTGCAAGCAGATCTCAATTATTTGCCTTAGGAACATAGGGACTGCCACACTGGATCAGACCCATGGTCCATCTAGCTCAGTATCCTCTCTCAAAACAGTGGCCAGCACCAGATATTTCACAGTGAAGTGCAAGAAATCCCACAATAGGCAAATACGGGATAATCTGCCCTGATAAAGGTCTCATACTAATCTCTCTTAATTATGGATGATTTTAAACATAGAAGCATGAGGTTTAACATCCCTTCCAAGCTTTTTCTTAGCATTAGCTGTTATAACTCCAGATATTTTCATTATCTATGTGAGGTGTTCAACCTTTCCATGAATCTCACTAAATTTTTTGCCTTAACCATCTCACAGCTTTCATTTTTAAAGAAAGCTGAGACTTAAAAAAAAAAAATCTCTAGTTGTTATACTTGCAAAAGACACCCTAAAAATAAGACACACACACACACACACCAAACTTCAGAATGTGAAGCAAGCACAAGCAATACAGAGATCTTCATTCATTCAATACATACAACTTAGGATGGCTGTGAAAGTTAACATAGTTACCTATTTTATTGCTCAAAATATGTAAGGAGAGAAAGCATATTCTGAAGATCTACACCAGCATTTTCCAAGGATCAAATAATTAGCTTTTGGGGGATGGAGGGGATCAGAAGATGTGAGATGTGCAAAATAAGATGGGTAGTAGGCCTTTAAGGCTATATAATGAGGTTTCTACAGGGTGGGAATGCAATTGTTTTTCTGAAGGAAGGCTTTCAGAAATTTGGGTTATACTGAGCTGAAGTGTGGTTCCATGCGGAAATGTAATTATAAATAGGTCACTCAAATTTACATCCAAAATGCTAAATTTATCATTCACATTTGTGAAAGATACTACAATGATCCAAATAGTGAAAAATAAAATGCAGAGTATAGTAACATTTTATTTATTTTGGTTGTTTTGATTTGTCTAATATCAATTCAGTAGTCAGGTTGGCCTGGTGTCTGAAATAAACTATTGAGGACAAAGAATGTGTGTAACATACTGCTTTTCTGATAAATTTAGATTAATGTTTTTAGTGATATATTTCACACGAATATCAAAATATTGTGTCCAAACCTGCCTTTCAAAATAAGGTGCAATTTTATAATTCTCAGGAATTGAAACTTGCTTCATTGCCACCAAGGTGGATTGGTTTAAAATCAAGGTGACTGAAATCACCAATTTTAATAGAAATTTAAGTCAGCAAGTAGCAAACCTCGATTTAAATCCTCAATTTTAATCTTGTTTTGGATTGTACTTTTTAGTTATTTTCTTAAAGAAAAGTTAATTCTTACTGGTTGGAAATCATTAAAATGTGATGATTTGCAGCTAACCACACATACACACACTTATATAATTACAAACTTAAGACTAAATAAACCTATGGGGTTTTTTACATTTTTTTATTATGCTGGAAAACGGCAAATCACATTTATCGAGTGGATTTTTTTATTCAAGATGTGTGTCAAATTACATTTGGATGGAAACTGGACTTCAATTAAAATGTACAAAAACAGCATTTCAAAATGATTAAATAAAATGACCTTAAAATATGCTAGATACATAAAAAAAGTTTATCAAGACATGTTTTATATTTAAAATTAATGACTTTATTAAACCAAAATATTCTCTGCAGTTTAGTGAATTGAACTAATAATTTTTAGTCACCATGTCCTTCAAGATTTTAGAACTAGCAGATCTCATCCTCTCACACCTAATTTTTATTCATAGATTGGAAGAGGAAAACAAGCTTTCCTACTTTTTCAATCCCCAATAAGTTTTTCAACTTTGAATGAACTACTCACTGAACTGAACTAGCTGAAAAAACTGACATGAAGAAAATTCTGCACCTGCAGACAAGGTTACCGCTGCCAAAATCTCGTTTAGCATTTTAACAAAACCTGACTCCAGCTGTTTTCAGCAATTGAGTGGCTAGCTTTCTTTAAAACTTCAGAAGCAAACATGCAGAGGTTGAATTTTTTTTTAAATTTAAAATATTTTAATAGATTTAGTACATTTAGACCTTAAAATACATTTGAAATTATGACAGCCTAACTTTAATTGGTTTATTTTTAAAAAGAAAAATTTACTTGATTGAAATAAACATTTTCCTTAAAAAAAAAAAAAAATAAAAAAAATTATTTTTCATCCACCCTAATAGCCACTCAAGTTTTCAATTCAGGGAAAACACTGAATATAAAAAAAATCCAGACTAATAATGTATGCTATTATCGGCTTGCATTTTGGATAAAAGCAATATTAGGTTTTGCTCCTACACAGTACCTAAAGCTGTCCCACTTCATAATGTACTTTTTATATAAAACAGATTAAATCAAATTAAGGGAAAGCTTGGAACACTGATTAAGCAACAACTTAATTTTTACATTTAAATGTAATTCAAATTCCCCATACTAGTGACACGTTGCAAGAGTTTCAGAGGAACAGCCGTGTTAGTCTGTATTCGCAAAAAGAAAAGGAGTACTTGTGGCACCTTAGAGACTAACCAATTTATTTGAGCATGAGCTTTCGTGAGCTACAGCTCACTTCATCAGATGTTTACCGTGGAAACTGCAGCAGACTTTATATACACACAGAAATCATGAAACAATACCTCCTCCCACCCCACTGTCCTGCTGGTAATAGCTTATCTAAAGTTGGTAGTACTAGCATTGTGACAAAGTATCAGAAATAACACCCCATTATCTACACATTTCCAGGATTATCACACTGTCACTCTGAAGCCTAAAATGTCTGTACAGTTAGTGAGACAAGATAGGTAAGGTAATATCTTTTATGGACCAACTTCTGTTGGTAAGAAACTTTTGAGTTTATACAGAGCTCTTCTTCTGAAGTTGCTCCAATAAAATATATTACTTTGCCTACCTTGTCTCTCTAATAGCCTGAGACCAACATGGCTACAAACACCACTGTACATGCAGACAGCTGAAGCAATGGAAACAGCTACAAAGCTGTTAATTGAGAGCTTTTTTTGTTCAGACGATCACTGGGCTGAATCATCACTAGGTTTCATGGTCTGATACCATCCAATTTTTAATTTTTCAGCCATTTTGACTTTATAATGACAAAGTATACAGCTACAGTAAGGTATGCATTTATGCCATGCCAAGAGTCCTGAACCATAGAAGTAACACAACCAAATCACCACCCTTACTCTCCAGCTAATTTGCAAGCACCAATTTCGTTAGTTGCCAGAGGGAGACTCCATAGATGGTGGATTACATGGCCCAAATGCCATAGTTCTTCAAAACCACCCACCAATACCACAACCAGGACACAAAATAACCCCAAACACACCTCACAACAGCACACCCTTCATTTGCCACCCACACACAACACAAATATAATGGGATTCTCTCTGTTACTCTGAAGCCTGCAATGTCTATTGAGTCAGCATGAGGAGATGGAAACAGCTACAAGCATCATTAAGAGCTCTTTTTGTTGAGAATAAGACCAGGTTCAGCCATCACTGGGCCCGACAGGAATCAGGTGGAACGTTAGAGTCCAAGGTTCTGTGGCAATTGAAGGTTCTCTGCCAAGTTCTGTGGCAATTGAAATGTGACAGCTGATCAGAGAAGATGGGAACAACAAATGTGGGATAACAAAGTGGTTGTGCCTCCAGTCAGATGGCAACTCTGCACAAACAACGACATTGCTCCCTACAACATAGCACATAGAAACAAGAGCCCCAAAATACTAACCCTCTATATTATTTCCTGTTCACTAATACGTACTGCTTTGCACAGTGTTAGCATACTTACCATTACTGTGGTTCGTGAATGCGTTTCCTGCTATGGTGTTCGGTGCAATAGTATACAGGCACAGTGGTGTGAAGGCCTGCCGTAAGTACTGGACTTATCTGATTCCAAGCCACACAGAACTGGGCAAAAGTGAAAAGAAGTTCCCATACATACTGGTATGCAGTGGCACCGTTGCCAGTACCACTCTAAGCTTTGAGCACAGAAAACACCAAGAAAGCAAGCTACCCTCACCAGCCACACAGGGTATGTCTACACTGCAATTAAACACCTGCAGCTAGCCCATGTCAGCTGACTTGGGGTGGGGGGGCTATAAACCTGCAGATCACAAAGATCTACACCACAGTTTTACAGTCCTATAGCTCAAGCCCGAGTCATGGGCCAGCTGCAGGTGTTTAATTGCAGTGCAGACATACCCAGAGGCTGCTAAAGACAAAGGGAGAACACAAAGGAAAAATACATCAGATACAGGACACAGATGGTGGATTACTTGGCCAAACTGCAACATCCATGAGACAGTACATGCTTTCATCTACTAGTTCCTTAACCTGTTAAATGTAGGTATTGCAGCAAAACAACCAACAAGTCCATACTCAGCACCTAATGAGCCATCTTAGCCAAGCAGAATGATGGAATCCTTTTATCAAGTGACATGCATTTGCAATGGATCAAGCAGAGGAAGATATAGAATGACTACTAATGAGTAAGACAGACTAGAATTATAAAATTACAATCAGTTTCACTCAGCAGAAAGTATTGTGGGTATCATACATACATGCAATGCACAATGCTTCCTCTAAACATGGCAGATTAAGGAGATTTAAATGAATTAATATTTAAACATAACACCTTTAATTCCAAAGAATCCAAAAGCACTGAACTACATCCACTACTGAAATGTAGTCTCGTCTGAGGTAATGCAGTGAGCCAGGCCTCAGCCAGGCTATGGCTACTGGGAAGAGAGGCAGACATGAGTCAACACAAAGATAACCGTAAAATTTATATTATTGTTCCTGCCAAATTTCTGGTTTTTTTCCCCTTTATAATATAAACAGAATATTAGTAATAATACTCGCTTAGGAAAACTATAAATCATCACAATAAAAGAAGTTCTTCAGCAACAAACTGTCACCCCAAGAGGGAATCAACTTCTCTTCTCCAGGACTGCAAAATCCAGCTTCACCCCAGTTGTTCCACCTTCACCTATCTCTGGCTTACGATGCTCCTTTGCTTGGTCACTGCAATGATTGCACTTTTTTCTAGCAGGTCAACCTGTGACTGACAGCTCCTCACCTGGAGCGCCCAAACCATATTCCCTCTGTCAGCATCCCAGTGGTCAACTTCACCAGTCATATGCTCTGTGCCCCTCACAGCTGGGTTCCTTACACACAACACTCCACAGTGCAGCTTCCTCAGCAAATCTCCTTTTCATCCAACACCACCTATCTTTGCCCCCTTCTCCAACCACCTTACACCTGCTCCCTTTGGGAGATTCTGAGCCCCTTCTCCAGCTCTAGCTGCCCTCTCCTTCGCTCTCCCCATCCCCCTGACAGCCTTCTATGATGCTGCACCACAGCTGAAGCAGGTGCTAGTGCCCGGGCCAGGGTTACTACACTCACACTCCATTAACGGTATATGTCCTCATGCATACCCCTACACTCATAACCATTTTATATATTTAAACTATTTACATTTTACTATAATGTACATTTAGCAGATTCTACCACTCCTAGGGATCCAGTATTTCTATTCCAATCACTTCTTGAATCAATCATTTTAGAGGGATCCCAAGATTTGATCTCACAGATTGCCTGGGGATTTGCAGCATCTTCCCCGTCTCCGATACCACGCTGTTTTTGCTTACAGGAGTCTCCCATGGTATCAAAACACATTGGTCTATTAGAACCCCACATAACTCTCTTCATCAAGAGTGTGACCCTGCCTCTCATGCACAGTCTCAGGGTTGTGAGTTGCTACTTTCACTGGGATATTTACTTCAAACCTTCAAGGTTTCAGCAGGTTCTTGTTTGTGTCTTTAGTCACTTGCTCATTAGAATCCATTCACATTTTGTATTCAGGTAAATTTGCTTAGGGGATATCAGTCTCAATATATGGCTCGGGCATCCATCTGTTATCTAACTTTCCACCCGTTGTGTGTTTCAACCAGACGCTTTCTCCATTTATCAAGGGCTCTGCACTGGGTGGTATATCATAGTATTCTTTTTGTTGGGCCTTAGCTTTTCCCATATTCTATTCCACTTGGGTTCTTGCCATATTCATTTGTTAATATGTCTGAGTATGTGATCATCATAAAGGATATTCCACTGTCTCAACCCCTAATTCTATGTCCATCAGCAACCTTCCATGTCTACTGAAGATCAGATAGTAGAGGACTGTAACCTGTACTGCAATATGCTGAATTATTATAGATATAAATTAACTCAGGTAATAACTTCAGCCTCTGCTCCCACTGCAGACTGCGAATCATTCCAATTATAATCGGATTAATTTTTTTCACACATTTGTCTGCGGATAATATGCGGTTTTCATTTTATGACTGCCATAAAGTATCCAACCACTCACCACACAAAGGGCCAGCTTCCTCTAGGACACAACTGACTTCCTCCACTAACTCCGCAATACTAACAGCCTCCCTCAGAACACTGTCCTTACCACCATGGATGTTACTTCCCTATGCACCAACATCCCTCACAATGATGGCATAGCTTCCTGCCTCAAATATTTACAAGACACTGGACAACCCTCAGATATCCACCCCAAACACACTGCCAAACTCATCCATTTCATCCTCACCCACAGCAAACTTACATTCAACACCACACACTTTTTCCAAACCATGGGAACAGCCACGGGAACGAGGACAGCTACCCAATACACCAACCTCTTCATAGGCTACCTTGAAAAATTACTGGACAAAATGCACCACGAAACCAATTATATACCTGAGACACATGGATAGTATTTTCATCCTCTGGACAGACTGCTTAAACTCAATCATAGATTTCCACTACAACTGCCACAAGCACCACCCATCCATTAAACTCTCTCTGGAATGCTCCCATCTTAGCATCAACTTTCTGGACACCAAAATCAGCTTCAACAATGGAACCCTACACACAACCATATACAAGAAACTCATGGCTCACTACACCTACCTTTACAGGTCCAATAACCACCCCAATCTACATCCAGATACTCAAGGTATGTCTTCACCAGCAACGTTAAAATGCTGTAGTCACAGCACCAGCGCAAGGAGAGAGCTCCCCCAGCACTGTGTTAAAAAAAAACAAAAAACACACACTACCCCCAAGAGGGGAGTGGCTCCCAGCGGTGGTGCACGGTCTACACTGCCACTTTACAGCGCTGAAACTTGCAGCACTCAGGGAGGGTGTTTTTTCACAGCTCAGAGAGAAATTTGCAGCGCTGTAAAGCGTCAATGTAGACAAGGCCTCAGATACCACAGAATATGCTCTCAGGAGCAAGTCCAAAATATACATCTTAACGCACTTATAATTGCATTGACCAAACAAGGACACTCCACCAGAACAGTAGATCACGTCACTGAATAAGCCACCCAAATACCCCAAAAGAACTTGCTTCAGAACAGAAATAAAACCCCCTCTGAACACACATGCCTAGATGTTGCCTACCACCCCACCTTGGAACCTATACTGGGCATCAAACAACTACAACCCATACTCAATGGAGACCCAATCCTGAACCCCCTCTTCGAGCCTTAAAAAAAAACCAAAAAAAAAAAAACCCAACCTTTCTAAGTTCATCATCGGAAGCAAGCTTCCCACAGACTACGACACATCAACTCAAAGAGGCACCAGACCCTGCCTGAACAAATATAAAACCTGCAAACATATTTCCACTGCTACAATGATCAACACCCCCCACATCTTTCAAAATCCATGGGTCCTACACATGTCTATCACAACATACGGAAAACCTCATCCAGTGCACTAAATCCAGAAATAATTATGTGGGGAAACCATATAATCACTACACTCTTATATATGAGCTCACAGAGGAAAATGATAAAAAACAAAAACACCTTATCACCTGTGGGTGAACACTTTTCACAAAGCAATCACTCTATATCTGACCTACTAGTTATCCTCAAAGGAACTCTGCACAGCACTTTCAAAAGTTGAGCCTGAGAGCTTAAATTTATTACTCTGCTAAATACCAAAAACCATGGACTGAACAGGGACACTGTATTTATAGCTTATTACTAATACCAATTAGTATTACTAATACAAATTAATCACAAATTTAGTAAAAGTCATTGACAGGTCACGGGCAAGGAACAAAAAATCACAGCCCATGACCTGTCCATGACTTATGCCATAAATACCCAATTGAATCTTAGGGGGGAGGCACTGTGGGTAGGGGGGGAGAAAAGGGGGAGAACCACGGCACCAGCTGCAGGGCAAGCCTGGGGGCTGCTCCGGCCGCTGCCAGGGAGGGGAGGAGGCCAGGGTGGGGTGGGGTGTCAGCTGCTGCTCCAGCCGGAGCCCAGAAATCTACACAGCAACGAAACAGCCCCGCAGCCCAACCCCCATGAAGCTGAGTCAGCTGGCCTAGGCCAACCGCAGGTGTCTTGCTGCTGTGTAGTCACATCCTCTCTCCCGAACAGAAGATATCACCTCACCCATCTTGCCTCTCTAATAAAGCGTACAAAGTTCTTTAACAACTGGGACTCAAACCCAGCTCCCTGACTCTCAACACTTCTGTTGTGTATCCATAAAGCCTTGCAAAATATATTCAGAAGGCCTGGGGTATACTTTGAGAAGACAAATCCTTCATGGGAACCTCCACCACAAACTTCAGTCATGATAAGCACATATGTAACTCCATCCCTGCCATATTCCAATTTTAAATGATCTAATCCTACCAATTCCAACAGACCATTGCTATCAATAGGATGCAAGGAAGCTCTATCAGAACTAACAACTTTATTTTTTAGGTTGCAAGTTTCACAGTTTGACACCACTGTATGATTTTTTCCTTCATCCTAATCCAAAAGAAACTTTCTTAATGGTCTATTGGAATTGGTAGCAGAGGGTATCTGATGCACATAGGTTGGGAAGATATCTTGGAGCCCAAAGAACAGGTTGGGGAAGTAGGACACCTGCAGACAAGAGATCCAGGATGGTGGGATACATCTCTACACCTGGACGAAGGACACAGACTTGGGAATGCCTTCAGCACCTGCAGAGCAGATAGAAAGATCAGTACAATTGATTAAGAAACACGAAGCAGCTCTCTCACAACATCATCTGGATTTTTGGTGTGTCACCCAGATACAGCACACCATACCCTCTGGGATACATCCTCCAATTAGGGAACGATTTTGACCAACTGCTCCACGATGTCTTCCCAACCTATATGCATCAGATGCCCAACCACCTGATTTCTGTATAGTGTCATAGGTCTGACCCCATAATTCAGAATCTTAACTGGTACTAATTCTTTTTTCACTGTGAAAAGACTTTTTGCCACTATGGCATCTCCTTCTTTACCCAAAGAAGGCTTCTGTAAAGCAATACAATCTGACCCTGTAGATCAACTTTTGTTTTACAAATTTGAATGGTTTCAGTATTTGGGTGCTGCTTGATGGGATACAGATATTCTATTCTCACTTTCCCATACTGACTGGCAAAATTTTGATAACTTGGCATATGTTTACTTACATTTTTTGTTTTGGTGAGGGAAGCTGCTAACCCCGATCCTTTAATACTTGCAACACTCCTTGTAACTATATTACAGTAGATTGATACCAATGATTACTGGGAGTAAACAATCACTGTTGACATTAGTACCGAAAAAACACACAAAAACTTGATCTGGTATTTACTAGTTCCAATTTGAATTTCAGCTTCTATATAGCCGACACGTGGGCTAGCCAAACCATTTCTGGCTACCAATTTCACCCTGTTCCTGCTAGTCAACAACCAATTGAGAGTCCAATGTTTCCTAAAACATTAGCTGTATAAGGTGGTAACTTGAGACTCAACATCCAGCAAGGCCTATGTTTCTATCCCATTATTCTTAACCAACACAGTCGGACAGCTCCCCATAGCAGTAGCCTGTCCTTTTGGTCATTCAGGTCTATTCTCTGTCTTCCTGAGACCTGACACCCTCCTTTGCTGAGACGTTGTGTTTCAAGACATGGCATTAGAATTTTGAGACATGCACCTCCTTTCTATAGGTCTCACCTCACTGCATCTTCTGCAAATAGGGCTGCCATCATCATCAAACTTATCTGTTATCCTATGCCCATTCTGACTCCCTGGGGCCTGCATTTCTATTGTCTAGGTGCCAGGAGCTCCTGTTTCAACATATGAGACTCTATTTGAATTTCTCTCCTTATGTGAAGGAGTGCTTTCTTCAAATCCTCTATATCCCTTTTAAAATTTTCCTCTGAAAAAGTATCTTCCATTCCAGAATTACCATCCTCCGATTTCTGGCTAGCCTGCATCACACAGTGCCCACCATCTCCAGGCCACAAGGCAATGACACATTTGTATCCATGCTGTGGACATACTTCAACTGTCCTGTGTGGTTCTCTATGTCCCAGAAGTTTTATAGCATCCTTAAAGTCTAGAAGGAAATGTCTGGATCCTTAGTTATAGTTCCCTCCATCAAGTATCTTTATACAGTCCCTCAACAAATTTGCCCTTCAGCATTTTATTAGTATCTTGGACTTCAAGTAGTTCTAACTTTTCTATTGCTTGCAAAGTCTCTTGTAATTCCAACATGTATTCCCTTACACTTTCTGCTGGACTCTAGACTGCGCAGAACAACCTCTGCTTCAGCTTTGACAAGGTATGAATGTCAAACATACAGCCTAGCCTTCCAAATACCCTGTTCTACAGTCCCTTTTATATTTTCTGGCCATGTCCGCACTTACCTTTTAGCTGCATCCTCTAATTGCCCCAGCAGAATCTCTATTTTCTGTCTTTCTGGCAGCTCACGCAATCTGAGCATCAGCTGAAGCACTGTCTTAAATTCCCTAATAGTCTCCTCTAGAAAAAAAATCTAGGCAACAAGGATGCGCCAATGAAATATAGCATGGTTGGGGTGTCTGTAAGAGTTGCCCTCCTGTCGACCTTTCCTCTGCGTTACCCTGTGACTGACTCCTGTTGTTCTAAGATGATTATCTCCTGTTTTGAATTCTTCCTATCCTGTTCATGATGCCAACTGCAGTGACCCGGGCCTCAACTAGGCTATGCCAACTGTGAAGACAGGCAGACACAAACTAATACAATGGAGATTTCCTTTATAAAGTTTGAAATTTAAGGTTAACACAGAAATTTGGAAGGAACAATAACAATGTAAACAAAAGAGTAACGATACAATATAAACATTCAGTACTCACTTCGGAAAACAAACTCTAAGTTACCATCACAATAAGAAGTTTTTCCAACACACTATCATCCCAACTCGTCCTCTCCCTGGTTGTAAAGTCCAGCTTCACCCCAGTTATCCCGCCTTCACCTCTTTCCAGCTTACAATGCTCCTTCCACATGGCAATGACCACACCTCTTTCCATCAGGTTCACCTGCAAACAGCTCTTCTCTCAAAGGGCTACACCTATTGACCCAGATTCCCAAACTGTATTCCCTGTATCCTGTGAATCCTGCAGACAAGTTATAATACTGAGTTTATTTGCCATGTAAATGACTGCCATCAAATTCAGTTCCTGTGGGGTGAATTAAGAACATATGGTCTGAGAGGAAACAAACTCATTTCAACACCAATCTTAAGGAATTTCACATATTACTTTCTAATCATCAAATACATGTGAGAGGTAATTGGATTTGGAGGAGAAATATCCTCAGGTCTTCCATGGCGTAAAGCCCTTCTAACTATGGTGTTATTATCTGCAGGTAAAATCTGGAGGGTAATCATCAGGAATAAGATGGTTTCAGAGCAGCAGCCGTGTTAGTCTGTATCAGCAAAAAGAAAAGGAGGACTTGTGGCACCTCAGAGACTAACAAATTTGTTACTCTCTAAGGTGCCACAAGTCCTCCTTTTCTTTTTATCAGGAATAAATATATTGGTTTCAATAAAATAAAAGTCACTCTCTGCTTTACATCCCACAAAGACTCAAAAGTGATCCTATGAGGCTCAAGATAATTGAACACTTAACTGGACACCATTAAATTAGGCTTGAATAAAGACGGAGAGTGAATGGGTCATTACACATAGTAAAACTATTTCCCCATGTTTATTTTTCCCCCATACTGTTCCTCACACGTTCTTGTCAACTGCTGGAAATGGCCCATCTTGATTATCACTACAAAAAGTTTCTCTCTCTCTCCTGCTGGTAATAGCTCACCTTAACTGATCACTCTCGTTACAGTGTGTATGGTAACACCCATCGTTTCATATTCTCTGTGCATATAAAATCGTCCTACTGTATTTTCCACTGCACGCATCAGATGAAGCTCACGAAAGCTTATGCTCAAATAAATGTGTTAGTCTCTAAGGTGCCACAAGCATGCCTGTTCTTTTTTTGGTGGTACCAAAATATCACAAGAAAAAGCTGTTTTTGCTTTACTTCTGAACCAATTTACGTACACCTGAAATCGAGAGAAATTCTAAAACCTAACCAAACCTTGAGATTTTGCCTCTTGAGCATGCAAAACTAGGCAACAGCCTTTCAGTAATACTATCTCCTCCCTTTTTTCTCACCCTCCCCAATCACACAGAACACTATCCTATCCTCATGACCTGGTCTTCCATTGACAAAGGTCAAATTCAGACTTTAATATCAAGTTTGAGAATGCACTTGGGTTCTTTTAAAGTATGTTCTTTACTCAAAATATAATTTAATGGGAAATTCAACCTAATTATATCTTTTTTTTTAAATTACATCTTTCCTGACTTTAATATTTGACAATAAATGATCTCTCAAATATTTACTGAAAAAAAAATCAGTTAAACTGCCAAGATATCACAAATTATGTTTCTGTATTACAACTAATTAACAGAATGAAATATAGAAATCAAAAGCTAAGAGAAGTGTCTACCCCATATGGTGCTTACAAACCATGGAGATGCATATATCATATCACAGAATCATAGGACTGAAAGGGACCTCGAGAGGTCATCTAGTCCAGTTCCCTGCATTCATGGCAGGACTAAATATTATCTAGACCTGTGGTCCTCAAACTAGGGGCACCGCTTGTTCAGGGAAAGCCCCTGGCGGTCCAGGCCGGTTTGTTTACCTGCCGCATCCGCAGGTTCAGCTGATCACGGCTCCCACTGGCCACGGTTCACCGCTCCAGGCCAATGGGGGCTGCGGGAAGCGGCATGGGCCGAGGGATGTGCTGGCCACCCTTCCCGCAGCCCCCATTGGCCTGGAGCAGTGAACCGCGGCCAGTGGGAGCCGCGATTGGCCGAACCGGCGGACGCGGCAGGTAAACAAACCGGCCCAGCCAAACAGTGGCTTTCCCCGAACAAGCGGCGCCCCTAGTTTGAAAACCACTGATCTAGACCATCCCTGACAGGTTTTTGTGGAATCTCTATCACTGGTGATTTTAAAAGCAGGTTAGACAACCTCCCTAGGCAATTTATTCCACTGCTTAACCATCCTGACAGTTCGGAAGTTTTTCCTAATGTCCAACCTAAACCTCCTTTGCTGCAATTTAAGTCCATTCCTTCTTGTCCTATCCTCACAGGTTAAGAACAATAAATTTTTCTCCCGCCTCCTTGTAACAACCTTTTATGTGCTTGAAAACTGTTATCAGGTCCCCTCTCAGTCTTCTCTTTTCCAGACTACACAAACCCAGTTTTTTCAATCTTCCCTCATAGGTCATGTTTTCTAGACCTTTAATCATTTTTGTTGCTCTTCTCTGGACTTTCTCCAATTTGTCCACATTTTTTCTAAAAGGTGTGTGCATTTCTGGGCGCCAATACTCCAGTTGAAGCCTAATCAGCACAGAGTAGAGCGGAAGAATTATTTCTTGTGAATATATAAAACCCCTAAACAGATCAAATAAATCAAGAATCCTCTGTGTAATTACAGTTCTAGCCCTCTACATGCATCTTTTAAGTACATAAAAATAAGTTTCGTAAAGAGAAGTGAATTTTAATACAGTATAACATTTTCCCTGAGGAAAAAAAATCAAATAATTTTGCAGAATTGGATGTTATATTGAAGAATTCTTTTCTAAATTTGTTTGTATTTTACCATTTGAGTTAACACTGATAAATCCAAACATACTTATAACAGATCCTTAATTCTACTCCATTGCCAAATTTAATTATATTGCATTTCACTCTCATGAATTACTTTATGAAAAAGATTGATTAAATGCGTGAGAAAGGAAATAAATGGGTTACATTTGAGTTGTATGAATGCATTTTGATAACCCTTCAGGAAGCCACCACACATCCTGTTTCTCTTCGCTGCTTTGAAGTCCTTGTCAGTCGCATCACACATTATCGTCTCCCTCTTCTTCCCCTCCCCCCCTTACCCCCCACCCATAGGCAATGTCTTAGGGCATTCATCATTTACCAGGTTACTGAACTTATGCATTTTTAGCTATGACAGCCCTTCCTCACCCACCAACAAAAATCAGACTCACTCTTTTTTTCTCTCTCTCTCCCCTCCCACCCCACAATAACACAAGTTACTATTTCCAGAGTAGCCTTGTACCAACTTCCTGCTACATCAATAATTTCGCAAGATTTGCTTGACAAATAGACTCTTATGCCTAGGGTTTTGTGGAGCTGAGTTTTTGTTTGTTGGCATAAAAAAAATGCTTCACTGAAACATGCACTCATTGCAGCATCTCAACTGCTCAACAGCACCCTCAACTACATGTCCATTTCCTCTGCATGTGTCATTTCTGCTCCCAATAACTAATTCTCGGCTCTCAAACAGAAACCCATTCCTCCCAGGAACAACTTACACAGTGCCAATTGACTATGCATGCGTCAGTCATGTACCTCGTCACCAAGTCCCTCTGAACTGCATACAGGGCCTTACCCCAATAACTCACTCCCTCCCTCCCTCTTACTATCAGATTCTTCTGCACATATCCACCCAGCTCGCAGCCTCAATAACTCCTTTGCCAGAGATACATCCAGACAGCAACCCATCCCAACACTTTCTCCACCACCTCCAGAAGGAAACGCTGATCTCCTACTCATGCTTGCCATACCTTCCAACACACTCAGAGGCCTCCACCCATACCCAGAGTGAACCCCAGTACCACCCCCATCCATACCCACCCTGCCCCCACATTCCCAAGTCCTCCACTCATACCCCTGTACAACCTCCATACATGCCCACACAATCCCATGTCCTCTACCTATACCCCAGTGCCACCCCACCCATACCCCCCCAAACCCAAGAGCCCATAACCCATAGCTCCCACATACACCCAGACCACCCCAACCCCACAGAGCTGCCCGTGCTCATGCTCACCCTTCACACCCCAGAGGCCTCCGCACCTCACACACCATGCCACAACCCCACAGAGGTGCCTGTGCCCATGCCTACCCTGAGGCCTCCACACACACACACACCCGTGCCCACACCCACAGAGCTGCCCGTATCCATGTCCACCCCGCACAGCTGCCTATCCCCTACCGTACCTAGTTAGCACCTCCATTAAGATACCAGTTGCCTGTAGCCCTCACACCCCTTGTCCTCCGGAGCAGAGCAAAAGCCGCCCACCCCGAGACGCCTCCTCTCCCCCTTCGCAGCCACCGCCGCCCCACACGCCGGGGCAGGAGCCGGCCCCAAGAGGCAGGAAGAGGGCGCGGACTGAAGGGAACCCGGGGAGAAAGGACAGCTCCCGCATGGGGAGGAACGAGGGAGGGAGGGAGCTCCAGGGCAGCAGAGGTGACTCAGTGCGGCAGCCCAGAGCAGAAAAGCCCCCTTGGTGGCCGTGCCCGGCCGGCCCCTCCCCAGGCCCTGCTCCCCTCCCGACTCTCTCACTCACAGATCTTCCCCCGCAGGTTCTGGAGCACTCGGACCCCTTCGCCGTCACCATCCTCG
This sequence comes from Lepidochelys kempii, assembly GCF_965140285.1. Classification (NCBI taxonomy): domain Eukaryota; kingdom Metazoa; phylum Chordata; order Testudines; family Cheloniidae; genus Lepidochelys; species Lepidochelys kempii. The sequence continues at coordinate 33,117,305 of NC_136388.1, forward strand.
GCCGCCATAGTGCCGCCGCCGCCGCCACCTGCGCTGCGCACTAGCAAGGACGAGAGAAGAGGAAGAGGAGGAGGAGAAGGAGGCTGCTCCCCGTCCCCTCTACGGCCCTCTCCCTAGTGCGGCAGGAGCGGAGGCCCCAGCAGGCGGCACCTCGCCTCGCCGCCCCGCCCCGCTTCTGCCATTGGACAGCAGAGCGGCAGACACATACGCATTTCCTTCTCTCGCGCGGGCGATTCAGCCCTGCTGAAGCCGCTGCCCTTTTGATGCCGGGGTGGGGCAGTTCCTGTCTCTTCGCCACGCTGAGCCTCCCCGTGCAGTGACGCCCGCGGCCCGTGACAGCCCCGCCCTCAGGAGAGCTGGGCGGGGCTTCCATCCATGCCCAAACTCAGCGCGCGTGGGCTAGTGGGGCCGTGGCGAGGGTGGGCGGGCGCTGGACGGGCTTGAACGAGGGAGACGAGTGGGAGTCCTGGGGGCAGGACGGGGTACAGGGACTTCTAGTGGAAACTGTGGGGAAGTTTATGGTTTCCACTCCGAAGTAAACATCTGTAGTGGGTTGGGCTGGGTTTTGCCTTGAGTTGACCCCAAGGCTGCACGTTGAATAGGTGCCTTGTAAACAAACTAATCCCATTACTTCCTTGGCGCGTCGCACCCTCCCCCACCACCTGTTGTGTCCAGCAATTGGTGCTCATAGATTTAGATTGTAATCGCTTCAGGGCAGGGACCATCTGGCTATGTGGGTACAGTGCCAGCTAAGCACAATGCGGTTGGGGCCTCTGGGCACTACTGCAATACAAAGAATAATAGGTGCAAAGAGCTTCTTCAGCCCTAGCGCTCCAACCACTTTGCAAAGACAGAATTTGTGGTTTTATTTAACCACCAATCTCACAGTGAAAACAGTCCCCAAAAATCTGGCATTAAGCCCTGCAAATGCTCAAGGCCATGTTTTGCATGACATTAGGACTTTCTTGGGGCTGGCCGGCTGCTTTTTGAAGGACAGTGCTTCTTTTTTACTATCTGCTGCAGCAGCCTAGGGCTATATCTACACTGGAATAAAATACCTGTGGCTGGCCAGGGTCATCTGACTTGGGCTCATGGCACTTGGACCGTGGAGCTAAAAATTGCTATGTAGACATTCAGACTTGTGCTGGAGCCCAGATGCTAGGACTCTCCCCTTTCATGGGGTCCCAGAACTGAGGAACCAGCTTCTGTCCAAATGTCTACACCGCAGTTTTATAGCCTGAATCAGGCCAGCTGAGGTTGTTTAATTGCGGTACACTATAAAGATGTACTAGATGGTGCTGCAGAATGCCACAACTAAAAAAGAACGAGTTCAGTTAACTGTGATGAGATGATAATCCCACAACTGACATTTTTGCTGCAAGTGAGAGGCCAGAAGAAAGCTGATACTGGGGCTGTGCCAGGAAAGCTGAAAAAACTGCCACCTGTGAACCAGGTTATATATCAAATAATATTATTTTCTTCTCTACTACTGTCTAAAGATAAAGCAGAATTGTATTGGATGATACGCCATTAGGAAAAGAGGTGGGATGATGTAAGCAGAAGGTTTCAGAAGACTCCATGGCAGTTGGGCAGGATAGCAGTTGGATGCAAAGCTCTCTTTAAGGTTGGAATATTGAAAGAAAATTCAGTGGCAGTTGGAAATTACAGTTGTTAGGACTCTCTAAATGTAGAACAGCAGTTCTCAAACTGGGGGTTGGGACGCCAAAGTGGGTCACAAACCCTTTTTAATGGGGTCACCGGGGCTGGCATTAGACTTCTTGGGGCCTGAGGTGGAAGCCGAAGCCTGAGCCCCACCGCCTAGAGCCAAAGCCTAAGGACTTCAGCCCTGAGCAGCAGGGCTTAGGTTACAGGCATCCTGTCTGGGGCTGAAGCCCTTGGGCTTCAGCTTTGGTCTCCCCACCCAGAGTGGTAGGGTACAGGTTTTGGCTTTGCTCCCTCTATCCCCCGCCCAGGGCGGCAGGGCTCAGGCAGGCTCAGGCTAAGGTCCCCCCATCCTGGGGTCATGTAGTAATTTTTATTGTCAGAAGAGGGTCGGGGTACAATGAAGTTTGAGAACCCCGATGTAGAATGTTTGACAGGGCAAGTTTCTATCAGTTTCTGTGGCAGTTATGAATGAACAAGAGTTGGAATTAGTTCTTTCTGGTAGATTTTTTAAAACAAAAGCCCCGTCTGCATTCAGAAATTGCTGCATTGCATAGCCAAAGTTGTGAACATCAGTTCTACCTGAACTGGTGCTGAAAATGGTTTACATGGTAGAGTCAATGGGACTTGGGGTGACCAGATGTCCTGATTTTATTGGGACAGTCCCGGTATTTGGGGCTTTTTTTAATACGGGCTCCTATTACCTCGCACCTCCGTCCCGATTTTTCACATTTGGTATCTGGTCACCCTAATAGGACATAGCAGTTTGCAGCACCTATAAGAAAACATAAAATTGCTTCCTCCAAATCTCAGACTTTCTGTAATGCTGTCTGAAAACATTTTTTCAACCTACATTACAGTTTTATTTTTGGCAGCAGTTCAGGGCAGCAGTTGCTATCAAACAACTTCAGCAACCTGTAAGAACAGATCTTTCATAGGCACCATTTCTACATTGTATTTTGGCAGAACAGAAGAGATATTGGTATTAAGATTACAAAGTAGTAAGAATAAGTAACCAGTGTTTTGTAAAACCGTGTTTTGTAACTGGTGATGGGAGTTTTATTTTGTTTCTTTCAGTTTCCAAGAGAACATTAACAGTGATAGAATCATAGAAATGTAAAGCGGGAAGAGACCTTAAGAGGTCATGGTGAGAGACTATGATTACTAGTTTCTGTTTTTGTTGCCTTGATGGACTTCGATGCACAGAGACAGATGATCTGAAGGTGGTAGAGATATGGATTCATGCAACATCACACCCTGATGCAAGGGAGCACTCTAATGGTGAATGTGTACCACAACAGGGAAATTTGACAACCTCCATTGGAAGCCTATTTCAATACTTAACTATCCTTATAGTTAAAAAATCTTTTCCTAACTAACCTAACTTTTCCTTAGCTAATCTAAATTGCCCTTGCAACAGATTAAGCCCATTTTTTCTTGTTCTACCATCAGTGGGCATGGAGAACAATTGATCACTCTTTATAACAACCACTAAAATATTTAAAGAGTGTTACCAGGTTCACCGCTCAGTCTTCTTTGCTGAAGACTAAATATGCCAAGCTTTTTAAACATTTCGTCATTGATCAGGTTGTCTAACCTCTTTATCATTTTTGTTGCTCTCCCCTGGACTCTTTCCAATTTGTTCACATCTTTCCTAAAATGTAGCACACAGAACTGGACACAATACTTCAGCTGAGGTCTCACCAGTGCTGAGGAGAGTACCTCCTTTGCTTTATATACAAAACTCGTGCGCATACACCCCAAAATTACATTAACCCTTTTCTTAACACCTTAAGTTAAGCATCTCATTTACCATTAACCATTTTAGTGAAGACTGATGCAAAATAGCCATTGAAGCACATACACCTTGTTGTCATCTGTCATTATCTCTCCTCCCTGCTAAGTAGTGGGCCTACATTTTCTTTTGTCTTTCCTTTGCTTCTCATGTATTAAGAGACAATAAGAAGAGGTTCTATCATGTCCCTTGCTAGATGTAATTCATTTTGTACCATGGCCTTTCTAATTTTGTCCCTACATGCTTGTGCTATTCTTCTGTCTCATCTGTTTCTACTTTTTCTAGGATTCCTTTTTGATTTTTCAGGTAATTAAAGCACTCCTGATGAAGCAATAGTGGACTTTCACTATTCTTCCGATTTTGGCTTTGCATATGGATGGTTTGCTGTTCTACCTTTAATATTGTCTCTGAGAAACTGCCACCTCTCCTGAACTCCTTTTTCCCTGAGATTTTCTTCCCAGAGGACCTTACCTACCAGTTCTTTGAGTTTGTTGAAGTCTCCTTTTTTGAAGTCCATTGTCCTTACGCTTCTCTCATTCCTTCCTTTTCTTACAATCACGAAATCTGTCATTTCTTGATCATGTTCACTCAAATTGCCTTCCACCTTCGGACTCACAAGCAACTCCTCCCTGTTAGAATCAAGTGTAAAATGGTTGTCCCCCAGGTTAAAAAGCCATATCTGAAGCCTGTACTTCCATACAGTGAACAGAAGAATTGACTTTGGAGAGATTCTAGCCCACAACATTTGAATGACTGACCCTTACTAAACCAAGCAGGGTATTTTTGCTTGTTAGACATCTAATATGTTCTCCATTGGGCCACACAGCCCACAAGGGAGAACCAAGAAAAAATAATTATTCAAATGTAGTTTCTTTTTCAAAAGAAAAATAGAATATTTATTTTTATATGAATGAGAATGTTCTAGGAAGTGCCACGTGATTCTAGAGACCTGGAAGTAGGTTCCCATTTCCAGGTTTCAGACTTATTCACAATATGCAGGTGTCAACATGCAGTGGCCCGGTCTCTGGCCAACCTTAAATCAAGAGGATAGGTAACCTAATTGTCCTTGAAGAATGAGTCTAAATGGAGTTTCAGAAGTTATCTTTAGACAAGAGTGAAGGCTTTGCCAGCTAACTAGTAAAGCAGTTTGCATTTCTGTTCACTTTCAACTTGTCATTAATAACAAGTGATACATTTTTTTGGGTTTGAATCTTCATTGCTCTTATTTCTGTTTTATCTACCTTTGTAGGGAAGGTTGGACTGGAATACACTTGGATTGTCCCAGAACACTTACAGTTACACCAGTGGTGCTTTATACTAGGAGGTTTCAGTTACACCTGCTAAATCATATGTTGCTTCATTTAGGGCTGAATTGTAAGCCACCTTGCACAGGCTATCCACATCATGGGTAGCAGTGTAAGGGGGAGAACATCCTCCATTGCATGACTACCACCTCTCCCCAGGAAAACATAAATAATACCTGCAATTGGGAGCTGATCCTGCAAGGTGTGGAGTGCCCTCAACTTGATTTTTCTCTGAAATTGAAAGCACTTAGCACCTTGCAGGGCTGAGTTCTGAGTGACTGGGATCACTCAGATTCTTTGAATCAGTCTTCACAAGTGGAGTGGGCTATAGAGAGAAACAAACTCTTTCATTAAATCTATGTAGAAATGATGAAGCAGAGTTTTTATGATTAATTCATGTTCTCTACATATGTGGAATATATATAACACTGGCTTACCTGACTTCCTCCTTAACATCAGGCTTTCAAGCAAACGGCAGTAATCCCACACAAATATTTTTCTTGCAGAACAAACATTTTCCATAATATTTCAGCCATTGGCAAACTGGCAACCTGTTTATTAACTTCTTAAAGCTAACAATAAATTGAATCTGTCACCTCAATGACATGCAGAGTCTATGTAGGTTTACTTTGTAGCACTGGTGGGCCCATGCTAGACTGAAAATTTATTAAGATACCCCAATAGTTAGAATGAAAACTATCTGATGACAGTGAAAAAGGAACTTTGGAGTACTTCTCATTAATATTAGCTTCAGTTCCTTGCAGTAGAGATACATTGCAGTTTGTGTGTGTTGACACTACACATCTCAGTTGCATCAGATCTGTTATGGAACAAATACACTTCAAGAAGATGGAAAGGAATAGTTAGAAATGTACTATTCATATCTATTTCCTTAGAGCCATATAGTCCCTTTTTTGAAGAATGAGGCATGGAAATGTCCAAAAATATACAAGAAGTAGTCACAGTAATATGAATACCATTGGATCTGCAGGAAAGCTGTCTAGCAAACCACAAGTGGTTTGACTTGAAGTCCCCTTGTAGAAAGCTAAAAGCCAACAATCCTGTTTTGAGGATGATTTGTAGCAATCTGACCTTTCATGTGTGATTGCAAATGGGGTACAGTGCTAAGTATACCAGAGAGGTATGCAGTGATCGCTTCCAAGCTCATTGTTGGAGATAAGGATTACATCTAATTGCAGATGCTTGGACTCCACTAGCAATTTGTTATGAAGTAAAGAGCTGTGGGATATTTGTTGATAGTAAGTTACTGTTGCTCAAGTGCTAATTCTCCTTCTCCCCCCAGTTATTTTGCTGGCATTGTACTTCTCACTGAGGCTTGGTCTACACTTAGAACTTTTACCAGCATAGCTACAGTATTTCAGTCAGGGATATGAAAAATCCACACCCCAGCAATGCCAACTTGCATTGTAGACACATCTATGCTGACAGAAGAGTGCTTCTGTTGGCATAAATAATGCTGTTTGAGGTGGTGGTTTTCCTACACTGGCAGAAAAACTCCTTCTGTTGGTGTATGCTGCATCTACTCTAGGGATGCCGGCTTAACTATGCTGATACTCTTGGGGGAATTCTGCACCAAAAAATTAAAAATTCTGTACACAATATTTTAAAATTCTGCCTATTTCGTCAAAATAACACAATATAATCATGCCAGTTTCAATTATTTGGTAATTTATTTAAAATACCTGTTAGTAAATATGTCTGTAACAAAGAAAAAAGATTCAGGAAATGTTTTTTGACAAATAGATTTCTAGGCATATTAATACCGAACTTTGAGTAATAATTCGTTTAAGCTACAATAGAGAAATGTATTTCCTGTACCTCTCAGCAGCAGTGCAAAGGTGTGGGGGAATCAGGGGTAACAGAGAAGCTGAGGGAGAGGGAAGTAACTGCTGGGAAGGAGCCTGCAAGTGAACCTGCAGGGTTGCTCGGTGTGGGTGGGGGAACTTTTTTGGGGGGGGGGAGGAGCATTGTTAGGAAGTTGGGGAGTCTCCCCCATGCAGACCCTGGCTGACCCCTTGCCTCTCCCATTTAGTCAGTCACATCTGCCCCGTCCGTGTGTCCTTGCATCCCCACTCTCCATTCAGACAGGCATATCTGCACATGTGGGCCTGCCTCCCATTCCCTTCTGTCCCCATGTGACCCTGCCCCCACACTCAGCCAGGCAAAGCTGCCCATCTCCATGTATCCCTGCACCCCCATTCAGCCACCACCACTCCCCCTGTCCCTATGTGGCCCTGCATCCCCACTGCCATTGAGCCCCTGGCTCAATGTTATCACCCTAGATGCTTTTGTGCCTCCACCCCAGTCTGTCCCCCCTCATTTGCCCTTCTGAACTCCAGTCAGTGTGACCACCCCCAGCAGCCTTGTGTGCCCCACTCTGTCCAGTTCTCTATATCTTGTGCCTCCTCACCTGGCTCCGCAGACAGGGCGCTGTGAGGAAGGCTGCCTCTGCCACCTCCCTCTCCATGGCTGGCTGCTCCAGCCCATGAGCCAGCTGCCTTCTCTTCTGGCACCACATCAGGCCCTACTGGGAAAAAGGTGTAATTGCAGCTTCCCTTCATCTCCCATCAGAATCAATTATTCTCGGGGAAAAAATAAATGTGTGGGGACATTAATTCTGCATTTGTGCAGTGGTGCAGAATTCCCCCAGGAGTAATGCTGACATAGGCTCTGTAGCATAGACACAGCCTCAGGCTTTTCACCAGTTCCAAACACTACACCCTGTAGATCTTCTGTGTGTTATACCAGAGTAGGAGGTTTTAGCTACTTCAGTTTTTGAGGCAAGTTGTGGAGTAAATTGCTCCAATTTCTTGCACACAGTGGTACAGAACCCCCTGGACTATGACAGAGATGCAACAAGTATATGGAGTTTTCTAGGATTTTTGCCATTATTTTTTATGAGATTGAAAACAATATATAACAGGCAGAAAATGGCTGAACATTAGCTACTCTCAGAGTAATGATTCATCCAATTGCATATGAAGTGAATCTGAGGTGAATTACTGTAAACCAGGGGTTCTCAAACTTCTTTGCACAACAACCCCCTTCTGACAACAAAAATTGCTACACAACCCCAGAGCAGGGACTGAAGCCTGAGCCTGGCCACCCAAGGCAGGGGGGCCAGGGCCAAAGCCAGAGCTTCAGCCCCAAGTCAGGGGGCGGGCTGTAACCTGAGCTTCCCCCCCACACACACTCAGGGCTGATGCCCTTGGGCTTTGGTCCCGGGCAGTGGGGCTCGGGCTTTGGCCCTGGGCCCCAGCAAGGCTAATACTAGCCCTTGGCGACGCCATTAAAATGGGATCATGACCCACTTTGGGGTCCCAACCCACAGTTTGAGAACCACTACTGTAAACAGTTCTTCGTTAACTCAAGGCCTAACTCAGCAGTCAACAAAGTGGTGCAGCTTAACCCCACCACATTCTCTTGCCATTGCACCAAGATGTGGACTCCAGTATGAAGTCATTTTAGGCCTTGCTTATAATTGGGATTAATCCTGATTCAGAATTCATCCAGTAACTGGCATATCTGCACCAATGCAAACTCCAAGGGTAAACAAGGAAATCTTCAATTTGCACCAACTGAGCTTCTTCCTGCTTTAAACCAGAGTAAGATCAACCGTATATGTCTACACTGGAGTTTTACACTAGTGCAACTACACTGGTTGCTGGCCTCCAGTGGGTGAATTGGGGCTAATCCCAAGCACAGTCAAGTCCTTTGACTAAGGGCTTGTCTATGCAGTGAGGTAATATGCACTACGGGGGTGTGACTTCTAAAGCACACTAACGTGTTGTGTATTAATTGGTCCCTGTAGACCCTGCTGGTGCACACTAGATGTTCCCAAATGTGCTTTAACATAGTGCTGTTTCAAACACTTCTGAGCTGATATGCAGCAACCTGACCTTGTGTGATTTCAAATGGAACAAATGATTGAGCAGAGTTACAGGAGAATATGTAATGGCGGCAATATTGAAATAGCTGGAAGAAGACTGTGACACTTTTGTGACTAAGTTTGTTCACTCCCTTTCTATATGTTTCAGTGAAATGGATGTTTGCTAGATCCTTATCGTATTTTTCACAGGTGACAGCAATTCGTTCCAGGGGTGATAATTTGTTTTAATTTTTGCACATCTGCTAACCGAGGTTGACTAGCATATTTTATGCCTGAATAAATCAGCTAGTAGAATGACCATAAACTTTTTGGTATTGGCAATATGAAATGGGGAAGGAAGAATATTTAATTGTATGCTCCGTATACTTCTAAACTTCCTTGTTTTGGTTAGACATCTGTTTTCAGTGCTGTCCCACAAATGACCTGAATCACTGCTTTTCTATTACTGTAAGTTAATTTATTTTTTATGCATGTTGCAGACTAGTGGCACACAGTTGGAGGGAAAAATATTTTAATTTGCATTTTTCCTTATGCTGTATATATTTGCACATTTCTGTGTACAAATTAGATATTTTGCATTCTGGACTGTGTGTCCTTGTCCCAGTCCCAAAATTACATTTTTAATTTGATATTTTAGCACAACTTATTAAAACAGAGAAATGTATCTTTTTAAAGCATATGAAAAATTAAAAGCATATGAAAACCAGTCCTATCAGGTACTGAGTAGTCAACTTTTATTCACTTGAGCATTTATATAAACACATTTCATATTCAAATGTCTGATCCCATGAAATGTTGAGCACTTCCTCTGAGTTGCTGCGTGCTCTCACCTCGTTGTCTCAGCCCCTCAATAGAAGCATTTGCTGTCTCATAGGGATGGGCCTTAAGGATGAAGTGTTTATAGACTTTCTTCTCTTGGACAAAAAATGGAATCGTGAGCTTTGCTACTGCAGGGAGAAATTGTATGAACGGTCTAATTGTATGAACAGCAGCTACTAATGTTAGAGATTTAAAAGCAGCAGTTCTGGATAACTTGCATCCATAAATTTTAAAAGATCTGGTTGAGGAACTCAGTGGACCATTAATGTTCATTTTCAATAAGTCTTGGAACACTGGCCAAGTTCCAGAAGATTGAAAGAAAGCTAATGTGCCAATATTTAGAAAGGGTAAACAGGATGACCTGGGTAATTATAGGTGTGTCAGTCTGACATTGATTGTGGGCAAGATAAAGAAGCAGGTGATACAGGACTCTATTAATAAAGAATTAAAGGAGGGTAATGTAACTAATGCCAATCAACATGGGTTAATGGAAAATAGATTCTGTCAAACAAATTGGATATTTTTATGAGATTACAGTGATAGTGTTGATGAAAGTAATAGTGTTGATGCAATATACTTATCCTTCGGTAAGGTGTTTGACTTGATACTGATTAAAAACTAGAATATAAAATTAATATGGCACACATTAAATGGATTAAAAACTGGCTATTTTATAGGTCTCACTGTAAATGGAGAACCATCTTTGAACAGGGTCTATTTCTAGTGGTGTCCTGCTTGAAGCGGGTCTTGGCCCTACACTATTTAACATTTTTATTAATGACCTGGAAGAAAACATAAAATCATCACTGATAAGTTTGCAGATGTCACAAAAATTGGAGGATTTTTTCTGGATCACATGGTAAGCTAAGTACAAGCAAACAATATGTGTGTTTTAATATAGAAAAATGTAAATACATACATCTAGGAACAAAGAATGTAGGATGCGGGACTTTATCCTGGGAAGCAGTGTGTCTGAAAAATATTTGCAGGTTATGTGAGCATGGACCTCCTGATGCCAACTGGCAGCGGGGCATACGGGGATGCATAAGGGTACAGGAATCTCCTGGGTCTGATATTTACATTTTCATTCACCAAATGGGGACCTGTGATGTCTCAGACAAAAGCCTGTATCATACGGGTGGTCATCAATATAATTCAAAACACATGTATGTATGTTGTGTAAAGAGTCATGTATATAAAATGAAAATTATGTTCTTAAGGGCCATGTCTAGGGACTGGTCACCAACAAATGTGAAAAACAGGTTTACTTTCAGGCAAGAAACGTTTGTCTGTTTATATGTAAATTAAGTATTATATGGTTCATAATGGGCCTCCACTCACCAGTCTAATCCGAATGCTAATAAAGGGTTGTGAAATCTTCAAATAGAAGAAAGTAACAGGAAGAAGTAAACTAGGGAAGGGGTGGAGGGAAATCCTATTCTGAGGTGCATATCAAAAGGTCTGTGCTAGTATATTTAGGGTTGCAGAAAGACATCCTAGCATCCTTCACCTACAAAGTAAACAGACAGCGAGTTTGCTTCATGAAAAAGGGATATCAACCAGGGTGTGCTGAAAAGGCTGAAGAGAACTCTGGGTGAGATATGCTTCTTTAGACAGGAGGATAACTTGTTAGTTAAGTTTTGTCTCTAGAAAGTGTGTTATGATTTTGTTTTAAATTAACAATTTATTTTCTAATATTCTTAATATCACTTGAATCTCTGGTCTTTGATAATAAACTTATTTCTGTTTTCACCATAAATATATCTAAGTGCTGCGTGTTCTTTTAGGAACAGCAGGCCTAGTAATTCTGCGAATGTTCAGAGTTGCACACTACAGGGAACACTCAAAGGATTTGTGCGGTGCAGTGTGGCTATTGCTAACCTGTACTGAGAGTGAGTCTGCAGAGGCTTAGAAGCTAGTGCTTGTGTTGCCAGAATCTGGTAGTTTCAGGGAGCTGATCCACAGCAAGCACAGACAAGACTTCCTCACATTAAGGGCAGGTGGTAGGGAAGTACCTCACAATCCTGGGTACTCCTGGGAAGCATCACAGGGGGTGTGGTACATAATCAGCTGAACATGAGCTCCCAGTGTAATTCTGTGGCCAAAAAGGCCAATGCAATCCTTCAATGTATAAACAGGGTAATCTTGAGTAGGAGTAGAGAGGTTATTTTACCTTTGCATTTGGCAATGGTGATGACCACTGCTGCAATACTGTGTCCAGTTCTGGTGTTCACAAATCAAGAAGGATGTTGATAAAGTGGAGAGGGTTCACAGAAGAGCCACAAGAATGATTAAAATATTCGAAAACATGCCTTTTAGTAATAGACTCAAGGAGCTCAATCTAATTAACTTGACAAAGAGAAGGTTAAAACGTGACTTAATTACAATCTATACATATCTGCATGAGGAACAAATATTTAATAATGGACCCTACAATGTAATAGAGAAAGGTACAACATGAACCAATGGTTGTAAATTGAAGCTAGACAAATTCAGATTGGAAATAAGGCATATATTTTAAACAGTGAGAGTAATTAACCATTAGAACAATTTACCATGTGTTGTGGTGGATTCTCCATCAACAATTTTTAAATTAAGACTGGAAGTGTTTCTAAAATAAATGGTGTAGGATTTATTTTGGGGAAGTCCTATAGCCTGTGTTATGCACGAGGTCAGACTAGATGATCAGAACGATCCCTTCTGAAATTGGAATCTATGAGCAAAAGACTGCAAGCCAGACACTCCTTTGGTCTTCAGAATAACCCTGAGTGAAATCCTGGCTCCACTGAAGACAATGCGAGTTTTGCTACTGACTTAAGTGGGACCAGGACTTCACCCCCGGTCTTTTCCATGTCCTATAAAATGTCCTTATCTTAAAAGAACTTTTCAAATGTTTATTAATAAATAACTATTAAACCTACATTTAGAGAACACTAAGGTTGCATGCACATGCACACAAAAGCTAGGAAATAACCATTAAAGGTTTGCACAAACTTAAAACTGTACATCTGTGCATATGTATTATAGTGTACATCTATGCATATGCATTATATATAATCTTTAATTACACGAGCGATCATATGCTGTTTCTCCTATAATATAATATTAGTTCATGTTGGTAGAAAAGTTACAAGCTAATTCAGCAATTAATAGGTTCTTTTATTCCAATTCCTAGTGGGCCAATATTCATATCACAAAAGCTATCATGCCAATTGGCCTGGAACTGAATGAGGATGGAGACTGAATTACCTTTTTAATTTTTGGCGGTGGACCCTATAGAACAGTTTTGATGATGTTGTAGGGAAGCTTGCAGTACTGCTGCCCAGCTTGTTTTCTTTGCATAAACTAAGCACTTCTGTATTCAAGGCTGTCTACCTTTTACGAAACATCAAATTAAATTAACTTTAGAAAATGTTTTTCAAAATGGTATTATTTTGAGTTTATAAATATGGTAGCTACTGTGTTGTCATCCCTTCATACTTAATACAAATTTTATATTGAAATAAAAAATACTAAATATAGCAGATGAGTAAAATAGGAGATACAAATCTGTTGACAATGTAAATTATAAAAATAAGTCAATATTGAAATCATTTTAAAAAATGGAGAGACTTATAAAAATAGGAACAGGTTATTTTAATCAAACACAACCAGAATTATAATCACTCTTTCTAAAAATAAAATAGACTTTTCCCCCAACCCTTAATATCTGCATTTAATAGTATTTTCTAAACAAAAATTCAAATGCAATTATGTAACAAATTACATTATTTTACAGTGTACAATATTTCCATCTTTTACACTTATTTTAATTCCAGTTTGGTCATTAGTACTTGACTCATTACTTCAACATGTTACTTGCGATAAAAGTCCTACAATTAACTATAAACATGACATGGCCATTTTAAAAATTCCTTTGCTATAAACTGTAGAGATATACAGAATTATAAAGTCATTGTGTTTTTATCAAAATATGCAACCACCAAGCCTAACACAAGCTATCAATATTTTTCTTATGAACCAGACAGTTATATAAACTATTTGTAAAATTATCTTTTGTGTATAAATATTCTACCTGATTTGCTTTGGTCTAGAACGATCAGCATATAAATCGACTTAGAAAATATCCCCATGTATTTCATTACATTTATATTGTATTTATTTCATAATCCCAGTTGTCTGGACCTAAAGCTGCTATGGAACCAAACCTCTCATTGATTCATATAATTCATCCCTGGCAGAATAAATAAGTGGACGATACTATTATTTCATTGATTACTGCACTATCAGTTCAAGTGTAGTTTTATCATACCCAAGATATCACTTCTTTTATAATGTATAATAAAAAACCAAATAAGTAAACAAATTGTGTATCATATTTTTATGTAGAATGAAGCTGAGGTTCACCAATCTTTGTCCTGCCCTTTATTTTATAATACTGTATACAGATGAAAATACATGAATAGATAATACAGATGCAGTATTATGGATGCTTATCAGATCAGCCCTATGGTATAAAATGTAGATTACAGTCATCTACCTTCCTTGACCATTTTTAAAAAGTATTTTCTCCATCTTCTTCAAAATTAGATCCTTTGTTCCAAAACAATATTCACTGTAAAACTCTGGTCTTACTGGATGTCTCTTTTGAGCTGACCTCTGCCAGCCTTGGTAACACAGGACCTTATAGAGCTCTAAGGGTCACCAAATGAATATTCCTGTCTTCTGGCTGTTGGAGGATGACTATGGCTGAGGAGCCATCATCTAGCAATCTAGGGTCATCAACTGACAGTCTCTCCATTACCAGCCATCCCCACAGGACATTGGACACTACACAGCAGCCTGACTGGGGGAATAGGATGGAATTTCCCAGTTGGAGAACAAGGGCAAAAAGGGACAATTGTATTTAAGCGGGGTGGGAGGCCTTCCATTGCCACAAGCCAGAAGATGAGACTGGAGCAAGAGAGAAGGCAGGAGTGTCTGCCTTCTCCTGAAACAATGCTCAGATCTCAGGCTCACAGAAGGGGTTAGATAATGCTAAAAGGAGGGCATCTCAAGGCTGTTTGTTATTTTGCAGACTGCTGTAACTCTTTAGTGCTTTCTTAAGTGACTGTGATTAAGAAATGTCTTTGCTCAGCCTGTATTTTTGCTTGCCTGCCGTTTTGTAGGAGCTCAAAGCTCCCACACTGAGAGGACACATATAAGCCACTGGGGGGTTGGGAGTGCTGAGGCACTGGCTTCAGGGTTCAAGGCAGGTCAGGCTGCAGTGTCCCACATCCCAAGGAAGAATGGCAGACATGGGGGTCTGTAGTTAGGAGTGCACCTTAGGGCTTGTCTACACAAACAATTAGTTCACAGCAAGCTGGGGTGTGAATCTACTCTGCACTAGCCTGCCATAGATTAACTGTCTATGTGGACTCTGCTGACACATTTTAACAATTTATTGATGCAGTCTGATGTGCATCAGCAGTGTCCACATGGACAGTTAATCTGAGGCAGGCTAGTTCGAGGTATTTTTGCTGAGGCATTGGTGGAAGAGATCATGCTTTATTGGATCTTTAGTGTCTCTGAGCTGATTTTTCTGTTTGCATCATTTTGGAGATAAATCCAACTGGAAATTATAGAGGAATCTTTCTGTTAGCAACTGCAGGAAAGGTCCTTGCAAGACTTTTCCTGAACTGTCTTCTTGCTCTTGCCAAAGATATTCTTCCTGAATCTCAGTGTGGGTTTAGACCATCTAGAGGCACTAATGACATGATCATAACTGCTCGCCAGCTGCAGGAAAAATTTAGAGAACACCACAGACCACTATACATAGCATTCACTGACCTGACAGAAGCCTTTGACTTCATTAACAGGGAAGCATTGTGGAAAATCTGTCTGATGTATGGTTGTCCACTGAAATTTGTCACTGTTCTTCATCTCTTTCATGATGACATACAAGCAGTTATCCTCCATAATGGGTCTACTATGGCTCCTTATAAGGTTAAGACAGGTGTCAATCAGGGCTGTGTCATTACCCCCACGCGCTTCTCCATCTTCCTTGCTGCAATGCTTTATTTGATCACGGATAAGATCCTGGTAGGAGTGCAGCTAATTTACCAAATGGATTGCAAGCTGTTCAACCTTAGCTCCTTCCAATCCAGAATGAAAACATCGCCGACTTCAGTCACCAAGCTTCAGTATGCTAACGACACTGTAGTATGTGTTCACTCAGAAATAGATCCTCAGGTGATCATCTTCATCTTTGATGAAGCATATCAGAAAATGGGACTAACATCCAGAAGACAACATTCCTCCATTAGCAAGCTCCTGGAGCACAATTCCCAGCACCGACAATACAGATCCACGATAACCCACTAGAGAATGTTGCGCACTTCCCATATCTTGGAAGCCACCTTTCACAGACAGCTGATATTGATGAAGAAATCCAATACAGTCTCAAATGTGCAAACTGAACTTTTGGTCATCTGAGAGAGAGGGTGTATCAAGATTGCAACATCAGAACCAAAACCAAACTCATGGTCTATAAAGCTGTTGTGATCTCCACCCTACTATATGGCGCTGAAACGTAGACAACGTACAGGAGACATTGTAAGGCACGGGAGAGGTATCAACGCTGTATGCATAAGATTCTCCAAATCAAATGGGATAACAGACACACTAATATGAGCGTCCTGTCACAAGCCAATATTACGAGCATCAAGGCGATGGTTATTTATCATCAACTTCGCTGGGCAAGCTATGTTGTCTGGATGCCTGATTCCAGACTGCCAAAAACAAGTTTTCTACTCTCAGTTCAACCAACGCAAATGCGCCAGGAGGGCAGAATAAATGCTACAGGGACATCCTCAAGGCTAATATGAGGAAATGCAATATTGACATCAACTCATGAGAGCACATAATCCAGGACTGACAACGGAGAAACTGCTTGAGGCAGAGAACTCAGCACTTCAAGAATCAGATGCAACTACATGTAACAGAAAAATGGAAGCGACAGAACGACTGTGCTATGGCCCAAACCAATATCCCAGGTTCACCCGCCCTGCTTGAAAACACGTCTGCAATGTGGCAGAGTCTGCAGCTCCAGAATAGGCCTTACAGGCCATCAGCAGCCCCACAGATAATTTGAAATCGACAATCCATGAAAGACAATCATCCTCGACTTCAAGAGATTCACGCTGATGAGTGCAGGGTAGATTCACAGCCCAACTTGCCACAAACTAAACATTCCTGGAGACAAAAACTCAGAGACCCAGAGGTAGGGACACTGACCCAACTCTAACCAGACCTAGGGGATTAGAAGCATGTGGGATCCAGCAGTTGTGTTCACCACAAAAGACTGGTGTCTGTCCAGAAAAGAACACCGAGCCAGGTTGTGAGCATGCAGCCTCAGAGACTAATCCTTAATCAGAGAGGAGTTGTACTACCTTCTAACAGTCTCAGAATACCGGCTTCTTTCTTACTCAAACAGAATCTGCATCTTTACCAAGACTGATCAGCATATATATAAAAATCAGGCTCATAGCATAAAGTTTGGTGGGGGTTACCTTTCCCTGGATGAACATTGTTCATCTAGGGAAGAACCGTAAAGATGCTGCAACCCAAAGCATATGATTAGCTCTCTATTTATTGTCAGACAGCAAATTGGGCCAGCATGTGGCCCAATGGTTAATACACCACACTCTAAGAAACAGCAACTTGATTATGGGCATGGGCATGGGCCAGGGCAAGCCCCTATCCCCACTAAATTAAAAAGACTGCCAGGGCAGGAGGCCACTCCTCCTCCACAGTAGACTGGCCTATGCCCCAGTTCCACAGGGGACTGTCTCAAATGTGTGTATGGATGAAAGTGTGTAGAGGCAATGACACAGCCCTGATGGACGTATGAATGAAAGAAACTAAATATTCCCCACCCTACCACTCAAAAAAGCAAAGCAAAAGGGTAATTTTTTATTTGTTGGTTTTAGCCCACTCATTTGAAGCCCAAGAGCTAGTCCAACTCCTGCTCATGGCATGTGTGGAATTATTCCAGCTGGAGGAACTCTCATGGACTAAGCATCCTGCAACAAGAAGCAAGATGGTTCAAAAAATTCAAGAGTTGCAGAGCCACTGGAAGGTGGGGAATGTATTTACACAAGGTCTTTACACTGGACAGTTCCACAACTCCTTGATCATGAAGCTGGAGTGTGTTTCATTTGGCTTCTACAACAATAAATCTGGACTTGCCCCTGGATTAGTTGGCCTGCCATACAGTTGATAGCTGGACCTTCCAGGACTAATGCAGCTTGGAAGACTTAATATTTAAGATGAACATTTATTGAATACCACAGCGGTATCATGAATCAGGGTTTCCAATCCTCACTGACACTCAGATACCCACTGCTTATCAATGTAATTGTAAAATTGACTATAGATAAGGTAAAATGTAATATTCATACAACAGTATAAACCAAGGTTTGAGATAGAGAAAAGTTTTCCAGAATTGAACTATACTTCATACTCACATTCAATAAACATTTTCCATCTTTACTGGATTATTTTAAAATACATTAGGCCATGGTGTTTTAAATTTTGTTTTTCATTTATAAACATAATACCATGAAAGTCTGAGTATAACTGCATCACATCATCTTCTGTAGCACAAACTCTTCATAGTGAATGTATTCTGAACCTATATATCTGGCCGTTATGTCATCCAGAGTGATTCAGAATTAAATACAGTATTGTACATTTAAGACAGTTCAGTGGCTAGTTACTTGTAACTCCTATTAAAACGGTTTTGATTGGACCTACTGTTTTCTTCAGTGTATGTATTACAACCGTTTACTGTTGCAGAACTATTTTGGATCAGGCTTTTATTCTCCCTCATGCTATGTTTACACTATTGCAAATAGCTTTTCTGTTGCAGTGTATTTTTTGCATATACTGTACTAATATATGAAAGTTATTTGGATGAAGAAATGTCATCTTCATTTTTTGAACCTGCCCAAATCTGGAGTTTCCTTTGCATTCCACACTTCTATATATTTTTCTCCAATATATTTGTCAGTGCTCTTTTCTTGTTTTTGACAACTGTCACTCAAAGTATAATTTTTGGAGTCATACTCTGTATACTATTCACTTCATTCCCATCTGAGTCAATGAAATCTTGACTTTCCAAAGGTTTAGAGCTTTCATTACACAAATACTCTTTTCTATCCTGTTGACTTGGGCTTTTGAATAGATGTTTCTTCTGGTGCATTCCAAGAGCAGCTGCTGTCTTGCAAATTTTGGGGCACTGAAGACAAGCATATCCTTTTCCATTGTGTTCATGTACATGTCTTTGCTCATGATTTCTTTTGGTAGAAAGATATAAAAAACTCTGTAAGCAGAATTGACAATGGTAGCGTTTTTCTCCAGTATGTATTCTTTCATGTATTTTGAGAGTTTCATTTAAAGTGAATGCCTTACTACAATATTGACAGACAAAATCCTTGACACCCAAGTGAATGCGTTCATGTTTCTGTAGGTTTCCTGGAACTGAAAAACACTTACCACAGGTTTTACAAGTATACGGCTTTTCCCCAGTATGACATCTCATATGCATTTTTAGTGTGGATGGGCTCTGGAACTGCTTTTGGCATAATTCACAAATATAAGGCTTTGAAGTAGGTACATGCCAATGTATAGGTTCTTGGATTTCTTCAGTGGAAGATTTCTCTATCTCACAGAGCTCACAATGAAGATTAGGCATTTCCGTGTTTCCTTCTTTATTAATGCCCTTTTCTTCAGGAATGTTTCTAAGTGCATACTCTCTATTGCACGTATTTTGACTTTCACTACTGGAGTTCTTGTTCCCATGATTCTTCCTCCATTTGACTTTTCTCATTTTTCTTAGCTGTTTAGATTTCTTTTTTGGTTTGTAATTATAATAAGGTCTCCAGGGTTTGTCATTGGAATCCTGATCACTTACATCATCGCACATTTCAGTCAGTTCCATACATTCTGATCTGCAAAGCCTAGCTGGGCTTCTTTCTTTTCTCTCTGTTTCAGTCTCCTGAGGCTGATTGTCCTGTTCAGAGTCACATTTAGACCTTCTTTCTCTTTTATAAAACAGTTTGGATCCTAAAATATGTCTTTTTACGATAGCCTCATTCCCAATTTTTACTGTTATTTGACAAAGAGGAGCAACGTTACTATCAGTAGATGTTCCAGGTAAGGCAGGCTTTGCAATGTAGGTTTCAGTTTTACTTGATTCTTGAAAAGTATCTGTAGCCTTGTTAGATGAACCTCCAGATCCTGTAATATTCTGTAACTCCTCGAGTGTTTCTCCTCTATTGTACAGAAGTGTTTTCTTTTTTTCTTTAATAGTTTTTGCTTTAGTAATACCTTTGCCATAATTATCTGACCCATGTTTACAGTCATCTTTTATGGACTGACTGGCTGTATTATTGGAGGATATTGTCTTACTGCTTCCCACAGAAGTGACTGCATTACTGTGCATTATTACTGATGAAACTCTACTACTGTGCATTATAACCGAAGGTGCTGAGCTGCTATAGTTAATAACAGAGGCTGAATTTTCACTCACATTACTGAAAGGCAGAATGGAGGAATCACATTCCTGAGAACCAGAACTAAGTTCATTTGCAGCTGTGGGCACTGATTTTTCTGCAGTAAAAAAGTCACTTTGTAGGTTAGAATTTAACATTCCTACTGCCCAAGGTGAAACATTCTGAATATTCATAGACAATGTTGCATCATTGCATGAAGATGTATTCAAGGAAATAGTGGTATTGTTTGTTAATATATTATTTTGAAAATTCAGCGACGGTAGTTCAGAGTTGAGAGAATTCTGAATAATGCAGGTACTAGAAGTTGCTTCATTAACTTGGTTGTTTGCTTGTACATTTTCATACGAAGAATTCTGGTAGGACTTATAAGGTAGCCTTCTGCATTTCATAGGTAAAAGCCTATAAAGTTTGTAAGGATACATGCTAGGCTTTAAGCCTCCATTAGCTGTTTTTTTATTTACTGCAAGTCGATGGTCAATTGCATGGAAAGATTTCTGATGATTTTTTAGTATATAGTAGGTCATGAAAGTCTCAAGGCAGAAAATGCACTGATAACGCCTTTCTCCTGTGTGCCAGATTTCATGTCTGGTACGATATTCAGCTAATGCAAATACTTTGTTGCAGTAATGGCAAGGATAAGTTCTTCTCCATGAATGCACATTTGCATGTCTTCGAAGGCTGGACAATGTTACATAGCTACGTTTGCAAACAATGCATGTATATAATATCTGCCCATCAACAACTTTAACCAAATGATCTGTTTCTGGCAAGGTGCAGTTTGCACTGGAGTAATCAGTAATATTGTTTTCAGACATCAGAGGCTCTGTGCTTCCATGTGAGCTTCCATTTCTTTCATCAGTAGTAGTATAGTTATCTAAAAATTTTTGTTCATTTCCACTCTGAACAGATATGCTGCCTGAACTCCTGCAGACTTGTTCATGATTCTCCAGTCTGTTAAGATTTGCAAATTGTTTGCTGCAGTATTTGCATATTAAAGGTTCCCGATGATTTGTGTGAAGCTGAAGATGAGTACTGAGTAAAGCTCTGTCATCAAATAATCTGGTACAACAGTTACATCTGTAAACAGGTGGAATAACTGTTCCTATGGATCCAGGGATGTTAGCAGATTTATTTTCCTCTTCTGTGGAAAAAAGTAAGTCTCCTGCCTTATCACGAGGAAGAGGAATAATCGCTTGATCTGTAACTGCTCCTTGTTGAACCTCTTTATTGGTTACTTTGGGGGCTGATATTTTTGCTATAGCCAGACCAGTACACTGGGGTTTAAAGGCCATCTTTGGTGTACCACATGCTTGTTTTATTGGTTGAAGTAGTGATGTTGTCTGGAGAGTTTCATAATTGTCTTCACTCATTTTATTCCGGGGGCTGCTGTCATGTTCTAAAAAAGGAGTTCCTTGAAAAGCATCACCTCCAGAAGAAACTGCATAGGAGTGTTCAGCTAACGTACTGGCTGGCTCAGCATCTTTTCCAACATCATCCCTATCAAGGCCAACATTGGTTACTTTACTGGTCTCAGATACCTTTTTAAAACTCGCTCTCAAGTCAAGTGGAGAAAACAAATTGTTATTATTTTCATTTTCAAAAATTGAAAATGCATTTGTGATTCTTGGCCCGTTTGTGATAGCTGAATCTTCATGTCTTTTTTCATTTTTTTCTTCTTTGACCACCCCTTTTTCAGTAATACAAAATGCAAATGGACAAGGGGAATTTGAAAAATTAATGTCTGTAAGATCTTCCAGAAATGATATTCCCAGTTTTTTCCCTGCAGCTGCAAGGTCTGTTACAGTCTCCTGTCTCTTAACAACTACTGTGGAACTGTAGATATAATTAAGTATTTCAGTAAACACTTCAGCCTTAAGATCATCTAACTCCAGGACATGTCCGGAAATACAGATCGTATGACTCCAAAAAATATTTTTGAAATAAAGGCTTGAAGCTGCTAGTACATTACTGTGGGCTTTAAATTTGGTATCTTCCACAATTATAGTGACATCACATAAAATACCCCGGATGCGCTGTTCATTTAAAATGGAGAGTACCGTGTCACTATGAAAGTCATCCTTGAGATCCTTTGAATGGGACATGACTGTCATCTACAAAAAAAAAAAAAAAAAGTTAATAGTTAAATTTGCTTTTAAAAGCTATTACAAAAAAAATCAGCTCTGTAACTGGGGATATTTTTCAGGTTTGTTTTGTTTTTAATTCAGGTTAAAAGGGACGGTGAAGTCATGCAATAGCATTTTCAGGTAAAAAACTTGAGTTTGATCCTGCAAACAATACTGATGATAATAGGGTGAGTTGTCAGGGAAGTAACTACAATTCCTACTAGTAAATGTTTGTAGGGTGAGGCCCTGCATTTCAGAATTAATTTTAAAGGGTCCCCTCTACCCCCCACTCAATTTTCATAGAAAAGTTGATTCATTCTGTAGAAATGGGTAAATTATCCAAGGAGCTAAAGAAAATAACATTCATTTGTAACTCAAATGCATTTACATACATCATAAGTTATATATTCAAAGTATGTTCTGTCATAATATTTCATTCAAGGTCTACACAAATCTTTAAATAACTTTTACAGATTTGGGATGGAGGAGCTCTGGCAGCTCCGCAGTAGCAGTGACAGGAGAACAAGCATCTCTCTTGTTCATTAATTACCAGATCAGTGCTTTATATTTGCAATCTGGCTGATATCCAGCATTTAAAATCAAAGCCTCCAGCCTTCCAAATGGCCAGTAGTGCAAGTGATGAAGTTTAGCCTGAATGAACAAAGAAACTGAACTCAACCCTAGAGATGGTCCCTCCAAGGTCAGGGTTGAGACGTATTGATATGGCAGTATGAGGAAACTTGAACTGCTGCTGCCCCTATTGTATCTGTTCCATGGATAACAGAGGACTTAGAGCTCCAGGACTGTGTTTGGCAGATAATCACATTTAATAATTGATCTCATTAATAAAAAAATTATAGAAAAATTAGAGGTTCCAAAAATTAAAATGCTCCAATGACAAAATACTGTTTTAAAAACCAAAAGATAAAACACATAAATCATGACTTTAACATCAATATATGTTCTTTTATATAAGAATTATTTTATATAATTCATTTAAATTAGTTGTTGGGCTTTATTAGATAGAACTTTATTAATAATGACTGGAAGTTTCATTGTGAATTACTGAATTTTGTGAATTAAAAATACAGTAATAATAAAAACCAGGATAATGATAAAAAAATGTATTTTGTTTCTTTTGTCATTTTGGTTTTATTTGTAATAGCAGTTCACAGTATCCTAATAACTATGCTTGACTTTTTTTTTAATTATACCAAATAATGAGAGCTCATTGCAATACTCTACTGTTTAATGTTTGCTGAGTGATATTAAGATGCCTCCATTTTATTTTATTGAGGATTATAAAGTGTTCCGACTAGCAAGGCATAGTATAAAGTATATTGTATAAAGTTTCTTCATCAGTTTAAACCACAATGGATCCGAAGGAGAATGACTGAATATGGACACTTTTATGGTTTGTAATCAGGGTAAAATTATACCACTATGTGGTGGGTGAGCCAGTACAGTTTTCTGTGCTAAATGTAAGCTTTCTGTTTAAAAAATTTAAGCCACTAGCCCTATGGTCACAAAGATTATCTCCAAAATGTGAATCAAATATATATCAATAGAGTGAGTCTTCTGGAATCTATGGCCAGCCTAAAACAAAAGTTCTGAAAGAGGTGGGAATTACTCCATTCCTCTCACTGCAGCATTAGCTCTGAACTATAATGATAATTTAAAAAAGGCAACTTTAATTACTTCACTGCTAATCAAAGCAGATAAGAAAGACAATCCATATTATGATGATATGCACAATATATTGAGAGAGACATTTTATTTGGGTATCATAAGTGGAGCTTGAGAATAAAATCACTTATTTTTACAATCTGGCTCAGGGCTCCTGTTTGTAATAGGGAAGTTTTAGCTATTGATGCACAAAAGTTGTGCACAGAACACAAGAAATTCAAAGTTATGGTTCACATAGCAAATCATATATGTAATGTATCAGAGTTACAGAAATGAATTCAGTAGTATATACTGTGAGATAAAATACTACATATGCATATAAGCAGGGTATTGAGCAACAGTGCCCTAAGAAAGTCAAATTGATTGTTGCTGGTCCAAATCCTCAGCTGGTGAAAAATGGAAGTCAACGGAGAGATGCCCACTTGCACAAGCTGAGAATCTAGATCGCATTGTCATGCATATACATTTTAAATGATGTTGCATTATGTAGTTTTTTCATTATATTTGCATAGGTTATAATAAGAGATATTAAACATTAATTCACTTTAATTAGAATACTGACCTGAAATTTGTATTAGTTTAAGACCACTATCTCTTTTGGCCCACTATCCGAAAATCCAGATGTAATTAGTTTCTAGTACATGAGACTATCTTCTACATAAAGAATACTGATAAAAATATGTTCCTTTAGGCAAGCAGCCATTATCCCAGAGTTACTATACTAACAATTATTTTTTCATAGACAATGTCTGACATTACATCAGACTTGCTCATGTGATATGGTATTAGAAACACAAGCATCAGATGTCAAAAACAGATCTCACAAAAGAAGCAATTGAGTTATTTCCTGTGTAAGAAAAAAAATACTGTCAACTCTACCTCTCAGCAACCAAGGTAAGAGAAGCTTGCCAGTATTTTTTTTTTAAACATTCTTTGTAATAACATAGTTAGTGTTAGTTTGAAAGGACAGATCATCTGACACACTGTTGCTAAACTAAGTACAGCAGATAGCTATTTCTACACTAAAATTAATTTATATACAAAGTCCATAATAAGTTAACTGAAATGTTCGTAATAGAAAGATTGGCTGATTCTTCAGCCAGTTACTTCAGCATACCATCTTTAGGGGAAAATACTCATGATTTAGACTTGTACCTGCATGCACGCAGATAATTTGTAGTCTCTGAATCATGGCTGTTGCACTCTGCTTGGTACAATACCTCTTTGCATAGCTTCTTTGGAGAAAGCAGAAGTTATGATTTGTTATTTGGGCATTAATCTTTATGTTCACCATCAGGTATATTTCTCACTGAAAAACTACATGAAAAAACTCCAATATGGAGCAAACTGTTTTTCACATATAATACTTTTTGCTTCCCTTTGTCTTGGCTAGTACAATCCCAAAATAGTTTGCTTGCATAGTCGCTGACTCCGTGGGTGCTCTGGGGCTGGAGCACTCACGGGAAAAAAAACAGTGTGTGCTCAGCACCCACTGGCAGCCCTGCGGGTAAGTTCCTTCCCTTCTCCTCAGCCCCCCCCCCACACCTACAGGCCCTGCCAATCAGCTCCTCCACCTCCCTCCCAGCACCTCTCGCGGATCAGCAGTGTTCAGGAGGCACTGGGGGGGGGGGGAGAGGAGCAGGGGCAGGAAGAAGCGAGGGGGAGGAGATGGAACAGGGCAGGGGTGGGATCTTGGAGGAAGAAGTGGGGGCAGGGCCTGGGGCAGACCAAAGGGTTGATCACAACTCCGCGTGTCCCCCCACCCGCCCCAGGAACTATGGAAGTCAGTGCATCTATTTGCCTGTACACAAGTATTGATCTCCACTGCCTTGCACCCTGCACAGTCATCTACAGCTGTGCAAAGTGAGTGTTAAATGCTACCCTAACAGAATTCTTCACTCACTTTACACTGGTGGTAGCATTCTACACCCACTTTGTAAAAGGTGTAAATGAGAATACAAGGTGCAAGGGAGTAATCAATCAGGCCTATAGTTTCCAAGGGATCCACACTAAGGTTGTGAAAGCAAATAATCAAGAACTCTTGATGGGTTACAAAGTTACACACTCTCTATAGGAACTCCTCATGTTGGAAGCCAATTTGAAGTATTACTGTTTGAGCGTCTGCTCTCCTTCATTATAGGGCTATAGACAGAACTTGTAATTTTGATTATAGAGTGTGGCCCAAATCATATATAAACTCCATAGTCATGGCAGGTTTCTTGGCTACATTGGTCAAAAGTCTGACCCAAAGGGATTAGTTCAAATTTTTTATGGGCCCATGTCCTTGAGAATGTAACAGGAACATAGAACTGGAAGGAACCTCCTAAGTCATTAAGTCCAGTTCCCTGCTATCACAGGCAACCTCCTCAGACAATCCCTATCATAACTGATCATAATTCTGAGGTTCTACTGTATTTTAAAAATAGAACTTGAACACATCAGGAATGGAGGCTATTCATAACTCTGAAATGATCATAGCTCTGAACAGAATGTTACGGTTGTTCTTTCAAAAGTTTACAATGAACATTGACTTAATACAGCTTTGAAACTTTCCTATGCAGAAGAAAAATGCTGTTTTCAACCATCTGAATTTAAATGAAACAAACAAAGAAAACAGTTTATTTACTTTGTCAAATTTTTTAAACTTTCCCTTTACTTTTTTAGTAGTTTATATTTCAAATAGCACTGTACTGTATTTGCCTCCCACCCCTCACCCCTCTCTGCTGTTGCCTGGTGTACTTCCGGTTCCAAATTAGGTGTGTGGTAGACCAGTCAGTTCGTAACTCTGGTGTTTGTAACTCTGAGGTTCTATTGGAGTTAGGTTGTTCACCCCCACTATTCCTATTGGGAGCCTATTCCAGAATCTCATTCTTCTGCTCATTAAAAACTTTCTTCTAGTTTCCAGCCTAAATTTATACATGGCCAGTTTATACCCATTTGTTGGGCCAAGACTGTCCTTTAGATTAAATAGCTCTTCTCCATCCCTGGTGTTTATCCACTTGATGTATTTATAGAGCAATATCCGTTCTCAGTCAAGCTCTCTAGTGTCCTCTCAAAAAATAGGCTCTTCATTCTCTGATCATCCTGGTAGCCCTTTTCAGCACCTGTTCCAGTTTGAGTTAATTTTTCTTGAACATGAGCGACTGGAACTGTGCACAGTATTCCAAATGAGGTCTGATCAATGCCTTCTAAAATGGCATTAGTACTTCCCTATCTCTACTAGAAATATCCTGCCTGATACAACTAAGATTGCATTTGACTTTCTTACAGCTGCATTACATTGTTGGCTCATAGTCATCCTGTGATTGACGAATACACCCAGCTCTCCCTCCTCTCTCATTTCCAACATATAAACTCCAGTTTATAACAGAAATTTTTATTAGTTCCTCAGTGCAAGACATTGCACTTTGTACTCTTAAATACAATCCCGTTTCTATTATTCCAGCCAAACCTGAATGTACTGTGGCCACAATGTACGAGGTCACAATGCCATTCACTCAGTTTTGGCCCTACAGCCCTCCCAACATGCCAGAGGTCAAGTGATCCAAATCTGAGTGGGCAGTGCGGCAGCCAGTGCTGCTCCTTCTCAACTGCCAGTGGTACACACTGAGTGTAATGTGTGTATGGTGGCAGGTGCCACTGCATGTGGGAAGTTACTACCCTATCCTCTACAGAGGAGTAAAGCTGTTGACACGGTTTCATAAAAATTTCTCACACATCAAGGACCTTAAGCACAAAGTTCAATAAGACAAAAATTACTGGGTTGCCAATTCTGTCAGCAAATGAAGATTAGTCCAGGCTGATCCTTCAACCATGGAAACGGTGACCATCGCTATAAATAACCTCAATATTAAAGATAAATAAAAAGACTGAAAATTGTGAAATGTAAGTACAAATCTGACTAATCATACTTCAAGGAGGCATAGATAATTATATAATAACATACAACACCACAGGCACCTTATGAGTGTGTGTGTTTGAAGATGTGGACTGGTTGTAAAGTGAAAAAACTACTGGTGACCCGTCATCATTTTGAACATTGATGTATGGGCTGAGGGAAAGCAGACAGGTGCAGGGGAGCACATGGTTTGGATAGAGACATCCCTCAGGGAAAGCTCTATTAACAGGTATTCTCTATATCCTAATAAAGAAGAGAGGATACAAGTTGATAAAGTACAAGTAGGAACTGAAGAGAAATGGTCAAAAGAAAAAGAGTCCCATTCAATTACATCACATGAAGGCATACAACTAAAAAGTGACACATTTTATAAGTACTTGTATACAAATGCTAGAAGTCTAAATACTAAAATGGGTGAACTTGAGTGCCAGATATTAAAATGTGGATATTGATATAATAGGTATCACAGAAACTTGGTGGAATGATGATAATCCATGGAACATGGTAATACCAGGATACAAAATATATAGGAATGACAGAGTAGGTTGTTCTGGTGAGGGAGTGGCACTATATGCGAAAGAAAGCATAGAGTCAAATATAGTAAAGATCATAAATAAATCAAACTATACCATAGAATCTCTATGGAGAGAAATTCTATGATGGAATAATAATAGTATTTCACATGAGCATTTCACAGTCACCATCCTGGTTAGGAATATACTACCAACTACTGACCAGGACGGTGACTGTGAAATGCTCAGGGAGATTAGAGAGGCGATAATAGAAAACTCAACAATAATAGGGATTTCAACTATCCCCATTTTGACTGTGTACATATCATCTCAGGATGGGATGCTCAGATAAAGTTTCTAGACACCATTAATGATTGCTTCTTGGAGCAGCTAGTCCTGGAACCTACAAGATGAGAGGCAATTCTTGATTTAGTCTTAAGTGGAGCACAGGATCTGGTCCAAGAGGAGAATATATCTAAACTGCTCAGTAATAGTGACCATAATGATATTAAATTTAATATTCTTGTAGGAGGGAAAATATCAAAGAAGCCCACCATAGTAGCATTTAATTTCAGAAAGCAGAATAACACAAATATGAGGAAGCTAGTTAAAAAACAAAAATTAAAAGTTAGTCACAAGAGCAAAATGCCTGCAAGCTGCATAGAAACTTAAAAACACTGTAATAGAGGCTCAAATTAAATGTATACACCAAATTAAAAAAATGTAGTAAGAGAGCAACAAAAAAAAAGCCACCATAGTGAAGCAACAGAGTGAAAAAAGTGGTTAGAGGCAAAAAGGCATTTTTTAAAAACTGGAAGTCAAATTCTACTGAGGAAAATAAAAAGGCCCATAAACTCTGGCAAGTCAAGTATAGAAGTATAATTAAGCAGACCAGAAAAAGAATTTGAAGCGCAATTAGTAAAAGACAAACAAAAACCACAGCAAAAATTTTTAAGCACATCAGAAGCAGGAAGCTTGCCCAAAAAACCAGCGAGGTTACTGGGCAATTGAGATGTTAAAGGAACACTTGAAGAAGACCAGACTACTGTAGAGAAGCTAAATGTATTCTTTTCATTGGTCTGCACTACAGAGGATGTAAGGGAGAGTCCCACATTTGAACCATTCCTTTTTGGTGACAAACCTGAGGAAGTATCCCAGATTGAGATGCCAGTAGAGGAGATTTTGGAATAAATTGATAAACAGTAATAAATCACCAGGACCAGATGGTATTCACCCATGAGTTCTGAAGGAACTCAAATATGAAAATGCAAAAGTACTAACTGTGGAATGTAATCTACCACTTAAATCAGCTTCCATACCGGATGACTGGAGAATAGCTAATGTGACACCAATTTTTAAAAAAGGCTTCAGAGGCGATCCTGGGATTACAGGCCAGTAAATTTAATTTCAACATCAGGCAAGTTGGTTGAAACTACAGTAAAGAACAGAATTACCAGATACATAAATACATATTTGTTGGGGAAGGGCCAACACGACTTTTCAGCTTGGAAAACATGTCTAAGGGGGGATATAATAAAGGTCCATAAAATCATGAATGGTATAGAGGAAGCGAATAAGGAAGAGTTATTTAGCCCTTCGCATAACACAAGAACCAGGGATCACCCAATGAAATTAATAGGCAGCAAGATTAAAACAAACAAAAGGAAGTATTACTTTACACAACACACTGTCAACCTGTGGAACTCATTGCCTGGAGATGTTGTGAAGGCCAAAAGTATAACTGGGTTCAAAAAAGAATTAGATAAGTTCATGGAGGACAAGTCCATCAATGGCTATTAGCCAAGATGATCAGGAATGCAACCCCATGCTCTGGATGTTCTAAGCCTTTAATTGCCAGAAGCTGGGAGTGGATGACAAGATCACTAGATAATTGCCCTGTTCTGTTCATTCCCTCTGAAGCATCTGGTATTAGCTACTGTTAGAAGACAGGACACTGGGATAGATGGATCATTGGTCTCACCTAGTGTGGCCATTATGTTCTCATGCAAGCAGATCAAAGGGTGTCTGCCAGGCCGGCCAATGGCAGATAAAAATGCATACCAAAACATGATTTAATGAATTAGTTCATCTCTCCTTCTGTTAAACTTTCGGAAACCACTGCCAGGTAAGTGCCAGATGTTCAAATACTCTTTGTTGTGTTTCACTGAAGATCTTGTAACCCATGTCTGAAGCCTGGAGTAGAAGCAGGGTGGGAATCAGTGAATAAAACAGAGAACTTACAGTTGTCTACCACTATGCAAAATAAGAAATGACAACATTCTTGACAAAATGGTCAGAACTATTCTTTTTTCATTTTCTTACTACATTTCTACCTTTCCTTATTAAAAGCAAAACTTTGAAAGAGGTGCTGGTATCTCCTGTTACTTATCAGCTCCAGACTGTAAAAGCGTATTTATGGTATTTATCTTTACACTTTATGTTCACCCCCTTTTTTAGGAGGGTATGCACAATTTTGTAAATGCTTATTCAATTTTTTTTTAAGAATGCCTCATATGAACTACAGCATTTTATATCTCAACTCTTGCTCACCTTGGCTCATTAAAAGAAACAAAGATGGCGATTCAGCCATCTCCCTTTGTTGTTTATTGCCTAATGGACTATAGTCAACACAGTTATATATTATTTCTACAATTCCACTTACATTTCCTTTTTTAGATTCTTGCTTGTTGTGCGTGCCACTGTAAACATAGGATACTACTTCCCTTTTATAGCCTCATTTATAGGCTCTTAATCATATTTCTCAGTCATGTCTTTTCTGGAATGTTTTTTCCTACATTTTAATTCAGACAGGAGTGCCATAATAGGAGAACTTAAATATAAAAGTATTATGTTAACACAGTCAGATCTCTCAGGTCTAGGAGTGTAAACAGCTTCTCACTCCCTGTTAAATTGTGGGGATTCCACTTTCTTCGTTTGGTGGTTCATCACTTCCAATTCACCCTTCACTTCTT
This sequence comes from Lepidochelys kempii, assembly GCF_965140285.1. Classification (NCBI taxonomy): domain Eukaryota; kingdom Metazoa; phylum Chordata; order Testudines; family Cheloniidae; genus Lepidochelys; species Lepidochelys kempii. The sequence goes on from NC_136388.1 coordinate 33,148,542, forward strand.
GTTGTGAAGTTTCAATGTAAAATTTTCCCATTCAGGTGGGAAGAATCACTAAATCCCATCATCAGTGTCCCCGAGGCAACCTTAGTAAAAGAGGGGTACAACTGACACTTTCTCATACAGAGTAAGGATATGTCTACCACAATAAAACACCTGCAGCTGGCTTGGGGCAGCTGACTTAGGCCCAGGCTGCAGGGCTATAAAATTGGAGTGCAGATGTTAAGCTTTGGGCTGGAGCCTGAGCTCTGGGACTCTCCCGCCTTGCAAGCCTGAATGTCTACACTGCAAGTTTATAGCCCCACAGCCCCAGCCTGAGTCAGCTGACACACGCCAGCTGCGGGTGTTTTATTTCAGTGTAGACATACCCTTACCGTCTCACCAAAAGGCAAAGTCTTGTCAGTGTGTCCTAGATAGCAGCAGAAAGTACGAGTGCCACCTCAGTGGGCCTGCTCAAAAGTCTAAAGTGTAAAAACGTTTTAAAAATATATTTTCCAATGCAAGCAATATTTCTGGTACCAAGAGATTAAAATATGTCTTTGCTGAAACTCTAGAATTACTTTAATTGTAAAGTTTTCAAAATTCTTCCCATAAAGGTTCACATGCTAAACTGATTCTGATGACTCTAGTAGTTTCCCTCTCTGTGTGTTGCCCACAAGGTGGAGCTGGATTCACACAAAGGAAGCACACTATTCTTTTGTGTTACAACTAGTGAAATAATGGAGTATACAATTTCAAGAATGATCTGAATAAACTATGCCTGCCAGATTGAATGAAGTTATGTATCCTTGTTTATGTAAGAGTGCAATAAAACTAACCTCTCATCTTTGGTGTAGTTACTTCCAATGAATCTGTTTGTTACACTTGAAATGGAGCCTCTCAATCCAACAGAATGTTTGACAGCATTCCAATTATCTAGATCAGTGGTTTTCAACCTGTGATCCGCAGACCTCTGGAGGTCCACGAAAAATTGTTGTTACCACAGAACAGTGATTTTCAACCTGTGGACTGCTGGGGATCAGCAGACTATGTCTAAGATTTCCAAAGCAATCCACAACGCCGTTCAACATTTTTTAGGAGTCCGCAAATGAAAAATGGTTGAAAACCACTGATCTAGATGATAACTTGAGGATGCTTCCTATTTAGGGGATTATAACTATATCCTGGGCTAAATCAAGGCTGTGGCTGAAGGCTGTGCTGTTTATTAGCCTAGAATATGATTATTACTGGTGTTAACAGAAATCACCCTCAAGTTATTATACTGAACTGTCAAATAGTCCACTATATTTTAGAGATAGTGAGATTAATTATTCTTTAAATGGAAGAAAAGCAGAAACATTTTGGTCACTGGATGAAATGCTAAACTTTGGTGGCCATATTTGTTGTTGGCATAAGGGTGATAGATTTGCTAGTGCCCTAGAACCCTGAGTGCAGGGATTTCCATACTGTATGGGCAGTGACAACTACCATGCAGCAGCGAGTCAGTAGCAGCATGACAGCCATTGTGCTCTGACTGGCTGAGATTTCGGAATAATCCCTGATAATCAGATTGCTCTGTGGATAGTCAGATGCAGGCTGATCTCATATTAGCTTCTTGTACTCTTCTTTTCTCCTACTTATTAGTGTACTCCTTGAATATATTTATGTTAGCCCAAATCCTTTGAACTAAGTATACACACCATCCTATTGTGTTCAGAACATTAAACAGGGTGTTGCAAGTGCGTTCCACAAGGTTGGGGACCAAAGGAATCCCCACCCCTCTGGTATGGTCATTAATGCACCCTCAGGTTGCATTAGGCCCCCTCCATGTTGTGCCCCTTCCATGCATAAAGGGTTGGCCAGTTTAGCTACCTCTTCTCTCCGTCCAAGCCTCCCTTTGTGCTGGCAGCAGGGAGCAGCACAACATGCAAATACTGCTGCATCCAGAATCCTTTCCACAAAGGAGGCGCCAGATTGGTCCCTAAAATGCTCATGTCCTAGCTAAATGTAGCTCTCATCTTCACACAGGCCCCAAGCCCATCTTCCTTTCCTAGTTGGAACACACTGGTTATCTTAGTTTTAAGCATATCCAGAATAACATCCATAAAAATGTAATTAGGCTATTTTTCTTAGCTGTAATTCTATTCCCTATTCTTGGTCTCATCAGATTACTTACTGCCTCAGAAAAGAGTGCATTGCTACTACTAGCGCTATGAAAGGCAGACAAGTGTCTGCCTCAATGAAGAAAGGATAGAAAGTCATATAATTTTAAAAGAACAGGAGGACTTGTGGCACCTTAGAGACTAGCAAATTTATTAGAGCATAAGCTTTCGTGGGCTACAGCTCACTTCATCGGATGCATAGAATGGAACATATAGTAAGAAGATATATATATTTACATACAGAGAAGGTGGAAGTTGCCATACAAACTGTAAGAGGCTAATTAATTAAGATGCGCTATTATCAGCAGGAGAAAAGAACTTTTGTAGCGATAATCAAGATGGCCCATTTAGACAGTTGACAAGAAGGTGTGAGGATACTTAACTTAGGGAAATAGATTCAATATGTGTAACAACCCAGGCACTCCTAGTCTCTATTCAAACCCAAGTTAATGGTATCTAGTTTGCATATTAATTCAAGCTCAGCAGTTTCTCGTTGGAGTCTGTTTTTGAAGCTTTTCTGTTGCAAAATTGCAACCCTTAAATCTTTTACTGAGTGGCCAGAGAGGTTGAAGTGTTCTCCTACCAGTTTTTGAATGTTATGATTCCTGATGTCAGATTTGTGTCCATTAATTCTTTTGCGTAGAGACTGTCTGGTTTGGCCAATGTAGATGGCAGAGGGGCATTGCTGGCACATGATGGCATATATCACATTGGTACTCCTGTTCTTTTTGCAGATACAGACTAACACAGCGGCTACTCTGAAACCTCATATAATTTAGTTTGGCTATGTTCTTTCAGCTCCAGGATAAAGTAATGGTTATCTTCTTCCTGTACAAGGTATAATGCTCTTTAGTCTGAAATAATCCACATTTACTGACCTGCAATGCAGAGATCTTTCTGAGAAACCTGTTTTCCCAGGCACTCTGGATTGTAAGGCCTGGGGAGAATGGAGCTTTGCGTCAGAATGGAGGGTTGTTTATTCTGTTCTTCTGAATGAATGTTTTGCTTTAGCTACTGCATTGGGCTGACTGGACAGTATGTAGTTATTTTGTATAATGTGATGAACAAGATCCTATTGGACAGATGCTTTTTGTTTCAAAATCTCAACAAATGTAATTTGTTAGTGAAGGCTGCTAGCAGGAAATGATTTATTTTATATACACATTTTTCAAAAACATAAATAAGGTCATCATCTTCATCCTCCAGAGGCTAGTAGCTTCAGTTTTTGGACTGCTTGGGCTATGACTGTTATTTGACCAACATTCAGATCTGTGGTCTGTTGTATCAATTCCCTTCCAGCATGTGGAATATTATCAGAGCCATCTGCATGGCAACCACTGCTTAATGTCCATCTGACTAGCTCAATTTCTTTGTATCTCATGGTCCTGTGCTCTTTTTACAGAATACTGTCTTGTGGCTATGTATTTAAAATACATACATATATATATATATATATATATATATATATATATAATAATAATAAACATGTTTTTTATGGGATGTCCTTCCTGACATCCCTCAATTTTCACTTGCTTCACAAGACCAATCTTAAAAGTTCAATGTTGCAGCCAAGAAACAATGAACAAACTCCCTGTGGAGCACATCAGTTTCATCCTTTGATCACCCAGAGAGATTCCAGTGTAGAAGTTCTCTGTTCACTGAAGCAAGGCACTTCCTCCAAACAAGGAAGGACTCACTCAAACCAAAGGGCTGCTTCCTTCCCCTTAGTAATTAGCTATTTTACCACAAACTGAGCGTCTGCTGTCAGAAACATATGGTAACAAATGCTGGAGCAAAGGTTGAATTAGGTGAAAAAAAAATGTTGTGTCCCTTAAAACCAAGAGCATGCTCCCAACCTTTCTCTGCCTTCTCTTATTTTTTCAACCTGCAACAATGAGAAATGGGGTTTCTTAACTTCTTATATCCTTCCACCAATTCAAGCCTCATGCAGGACAACCATCATCTAAAAATATATATATATCAGCTCATCTTTTGATCAGGTATAAATGAGCCAAGTTTTCAAAAGCCACCAGCACATTTACACCCAGTATTTTGCTGACACAGTTATTTGCACAGGCAAAGGCTTTTCTTTCCATCACATTTGAGAAGGGAAATTGTGCAGCTTTCATTTAACTGTGCAATTTGTGTATGTAGGCTGGGATTTTCAGAGAAACCTAAGGGAGTTAGGTACCAAATTCTCATTGAATTTTAATGGAATTGAGGTGCCTAACATCCTCAATTTGCTTTGATAATCCCAGTCAATTTCAAGTTATATGCATAAATATTCACATGCCCCAATTTGATGGCAGAAGTGTTTATAACTTCTTGACAATTTGATTCCCCTGAGAGTCTAATATTCCTATATGCCTACAGCTAACATAATTGAGAGTTGGACAAAAGCATGTTTTTTTAAAAAAACTGATAGTTTATTTTTTAGAGCAATTTTAGCTCAACCAACTTCAAAGTCTTCTTTCAACAGATGCCAGTGCTCTGCCTTAAGTACCTGAAGTTGCTGATTTCAATACGTAAACTCAAGATCTCATGATCTTTCGTCCTTTTTTGTTTTTAAAATACATTTCAAATGAACAAGAAGCCAACACAGGACTATCTTTTCAATGGGGCTTCAACTAAGCTTTTGAATTCTCATGAGCAATTTGCATGCATAATCATTTACAGGCAGAGATAAAAGAGGCTCCAGTCCTGCAATCATATCTGCATGGATGGACCCTTGAGTCTGCACTGAACCCTATTAACTTCAGTGGGGAGCTGCACAACCAGAAAGGTCTGACCCTGTGCAAATGATGTCAGGATGTGAGCCACAATCTGCATACATAGATTGTATTTGTACATATGAACTGAGGAGTTAGAGGTTCAACCAGTATAGTGTGCACCAATTCTATTATTTGGTCATAGAAAGTATTTTGCGTACAACACTGTGCGAACAAATTTAGTATCTTTTTGACATATAGGCCCATGGTATTTTAGAAGTAGATTACTTTTAAATGGTATAACTACACTGTAAAAAATAGTTTTCAAATTTACATTATATATGTTATAAGGAGGACACCCCAGTCCCATGCCTGCTAATATTGAGAAATAGTGGTACATTTTGGATGCTTTCTTATGCATCTGAGATCTGAGAATCTCGCATCTGAGGTCTGAGAATCTCACATCTGGAAATTATGCCATGTGTTACTTTAAGACTATTTTAAACTGCATAGGCTTAAAGGTTCCAAAACTTTCCAATACAGTCAAGTAGTTTCAATCTTAAAGCAGAGTGGGAAACAATATATAAGCTCAATATACACAGAATGCAGTTCAACTATATGTGGTTATTCACACCTGTACATTCAAAGCGTTTACTAGACAATCACTGCCTTTCATAATGCATAGATTCATGCCCCATAAGTCATGACTCGGGGGGAAGGGAGAAACCACACCAGACAACTTTTGTGCCATTGCCCCCAATCCTATGATGGAGTTCAGACTCCACAGATTCTCTACTGCCAGATCCAGAAAAGAGGCATTCCAAAGATGGACCTGAGTGATAGTATACACAGTACAGAACATAACTCCAATGCACTCTATACCTTCCTCTCCAAAATAAGCCACACTCTAAGTAATCTCTGGTTAACTCTCTGGGAACTGTGTATCCACTCCTGAGCTCTCTACAGCAGAGGCCTACATTGTTTTTACCACATTAATGTCCGCACCAGTTCATCCTAAAAAGGCTTAAAGGCCTAACAGGAGACAGTGAAAATATTGCTTTAGGCATTGAACACAGAAGAATTTACCAACTTTTGCTAACATTATTAGAACTAATGTACTGTTCATATAGATAATGTAATACAATTAATTGAGATAGGGCCAAGCCACAATATTTGAAACCAGATCTCAACTCTCTCAATATTTGAGAAAGTTCAGATCAAACGTTTTGATTTCGGCCCTTCAGGAACAAGTAAACAAGAGGCCAGGAATAATTTCTAAATTTAAGTGCAGAATGTGGCTCAAAGATTGGAAGGGTTTGAGTCAATCTTCTATTTATTAGGCAAATGGTGCTCCTATCTCAACTTCTGGTATTACAAAATAACCAAAGACAGCATTCCAGTATTCCAGAACAATTAGACTTTGTCTCTTTATCTGCCTGAAAAAAAAAGTCAAGCAACTTCATTAAATGGATAAATCCACATTCTTCTGCTAAGCAGAAAATTAAAAGATATGCAACCTGCTCTACAGATACTAGAAACACAGCAGACCTTGCATCTTACAGTCTCTGCTGAACAGTTTCAATATTATTTCCATCTTTGCTTTGTTATAATTTTCTTTTTTTTTTTCTGTTCTGGTTTGGCAATGGATCCACCTGCAGGGCTTTAAACAAAAACAGTCATACTGAATTCTGTTACACATTCAACTAGCAGAAGGCAAAATAAAAGTAGTCTAATCTAACCTGTCCTTTTCCAGTTTCAGATTAAACAAACATTCTCTGAATATCTGAGCCAATTTATGTCCGTAATGATCTTTAAAATTACAAATAAGCTGATAATTTTACTCAGACCAAATTTATTTAACATTTTAAAAGATTGCACAAAGTGATACTTATTAATCTGCTATGTTAACATACATAATAAGGATAATTGTCTATTTTGCCTATTGTGATTCTATGTAGTAGTTACATTTCTATTAGTATTTACATTACACACTTTTAAACTATAGCCAGTGAACACAGCCGAAACAAAAAAAAAAGAAAACATTTTCCAACTGATTGTAAAGGTCACTAGCAGTTTCCTTTTCTAAACCAATCGCTATAATATTAGTTTCTCTTTAGAATGGCAGGTACGTGCTATTACTCTCAAGGTAAAATTCAATTCTGCAGAGTAACAGCTCGGGGTCTGCATAGTCAGAACAGACTTGATTAGCCTATTTTAGGCCTGGGCTCTGGGTCAAATTCTGCCCTCAGATACAGAAGTCAATCAGAGTCAGCACCATGGATAGGGTGACCAGACATCCCAATATTAGGGGCTTTGTCTTATATAGGCAACTATTACCCACCCTCTGCCCCACCTGAGTGGGGGAAATTGATGGGCCTGGAGGTGAAACGGGGGACAGTCCCAGCATCAAGGGAGGGAGACACTTGCCAAGGCGCAATGGGTGGCTCCTTCCCTGGGAGTCTCTGGCACCCACTGGGCAACTGGGGAAAGAGGGTGCTGATTGGTCAGCATTCCCCAGCTTCCAGGATTTAGCCCAGCACAGGGGCCACATGGAGCCTCTTTCTGCTCCATTCCAGCAGCCCTCCCAACCCACCTGAACTAGGAATGGGAACCCAACCTGACAAATGCTGTGGGTGTAGCTGTTCACCTGTTTACTGGGTCAGGAAATAATTTTTTCTCCCATGAGCCAAACTGGCAGAGGACCATGGAGTTTTTTGCCTTCCTCGCAGCACCTGCAAGCCACAGTGGGTTAAGCAGGAACGCAGTTACCACTTAACTGAGGTACTGGGGTGGAGTTATTTATTCATCACAACTTCTGGCCAGTTTCCAGTGCAATTAGGAGAATAAAATAAACGGTTCCCAGAAGTAAAAGACCTGAGATTTTGATGATGGGCCCTGCGCTCATGGGATAGGGTGAAACCTTGTGGCCTTTGCAGGCCAAGGACAGACCTTGTTGACCTCACGGGCTGAAGTCCCCACCCTGCTGCACCGTCTTTCCTACTTGTGGGGGGCAGGTGCTAGGAATCAGAGAGAAGCGGGTCCTGGGGAGTAGGCTGAGGAGAGTCTACCCCATGTTATGGGTTATATGGTAAAGTGCCCTGTAACCCCATCACCAGTAACAGGTTATATGATAAGGACCCCTGGAACCTCTGCACTGGAATCAATTAAATGCCCAGTAGAGAACAGCAGGGATGACAGATGAGGAGTGCCTCGTCCTTGTTTTAAAATTTATTAAAAGTTGCAGCCTGCCACTTAATTCCATGCATGAGTAGGTCCTCATTTTACCACTGTGTCCACATCAATTCAACATGACTACAAGTGTGATCCTGCAAAAGCACACATATGTATGTGCAAACACACATGCACAAAGTAACACCATTAAAATCAGTGGGACAACTCCCTTGTTTCAAGATTATCTGCATAAAGGTGTGAAGGATCAGGTCCTAAATTAACAAATTCTCAGGATTTTCAAAGATTATTTTGTTTTAAATAAACATGGCTCTGCCCAAAGCATACAGCAGTTATTCTAATTTCACATTGTTCCAACTTCACAAAAAGGTGGCAGGTGGCAAAAGTATATCTGCCATGCAAAATTTAAACTTACATAAAAAATCCAATAACTTATCATAATATATCTCAGTTTTGTATGACATCTACCTTTCATCTCAAATTATAGCCAGTGCATTTTAAAATTTTTTATATAGTGTACAAAGCACTCGCTTTAGCCATTACCAAGATACAGTCATATATAAAAGGCACAATGCATCAACTATTCAATATCACACACAATGCTACAAGTACTTTAGGCTGGTAGGAGATGAACAATACAGAATCCAACTGAAACTGCAAGAGCAGTTTTAGATAAATACAATGTATAAGTTACCCATATTAGAATCTGGCCAGGACATTGGGTTAATTCCTCTACCTTTGCCAAAAGTGCCGTGGGATTTTTTAATCATCACTAGTGATCAGCACCTCTGTTTTATAGATAAGGTCACCCTCTATGAGGAAAAAATCCCTCCCAGAGGACGGGAGATCCAACTGGTAGAGACTTCTGCATGCTCTTGACAAAGTGGTAAAGAGGCTTGCCCCATATCCATGGATCTGAATGTGGTTCATATGGATCTTGGGAGTTTTATAAAGGCTACAGTCATCTGCATGGAGGACCTATGCCTCCGCACTGCTTAAGTGGCAAACCCAAGAAGAGGAACTGAACTACAGACAAGACATCAGTACTATTTTGTCGCCATACTTGCAATTCCCCTAAATATCATCTGGAATTCTGTGCACAGAACAAGAGAAACAGACAATTCTAAATCTATGTCTGTAAGGCCCCGTGTACATTTTCATTGCCAAAGTGTTAACCAAACCATTTTAAAACACTACTCATGCTAGCAGGGTTTCAATGTGGTTTGCCTGTTTAGCATAAAGTAGGCATATGTGTTTTACTACCTGTGTTCTAGATTGAAATGTAGGATCTCATCTAGGGTAGAGGACGGATTTTAAAATAGATATGCTTTTTCTTCAATGATGAGACAAGCTACTTTTAAACAGGATTTAGATAACACAGTATGCCAGTGTAGATATGACCCAAGAGCCTGGGGACTGCAAAATATTTTCGTTACAACATAGATTTACATTATCAGACAACTCCATGGACTCCCATGGAAGCCAATTTAAAATTGTCCTTGATTTTAAAACCTTTCATGTACCTGCTCCAACATCTCACAGAGCCCTTTTCTTTCTCTTCTCCTCATCCTGTCTCCTCTGTTCTGGCCTCCTTTTCCACACATTCTCACATCACTGTTGGTAAAAGTCCCTTCTCCTAGGCAGCTTCTCCCCTCTGGAACATGCTCCCTTTCTCCCTCTGGTCAGCTGACTCTTCATCTTTTTCCAAATATCATCTAGTTTCTCTCTCCCTCTGCTATTATTTAACACTTAAAACATTTTGGGATAAGGTTTTGTATAAAAGATGCCAACCAAAATCAAGTTGTTTTGTATAATAACTGATAAGTCTTAGGGGCAAGGTTCAGGCCTTGTGAGTCACATGATCTGTACAGCAGTAGTGTTACAACAGTTAAGAATGAAACAGTTAGGTGCCCATCTTCCATTTGCAAATGTACCATTAATCACCTTTGTGAAAACATTAACAAGAACTGCAGACTCTGACCTCTAAGCTTCAAATAATAAAGCTGAGCCCATTATATCTCTATTTTCAGTTTTAGCAGAATCCTTTTTCAATATTTCTGTTTTATATGGAGAATGGTTTTCAGCCTGTGGTCCGTGGACCCTGGGGGTGCGCAGATTTTGTTTAAGATTTCAAAGGGGGTCCACACATCTATTTGAACATTTTTAGGGGTCTGCAAATGAAAAAGGGTTGAAAATCACTGATATAGACATTCCGTGGCACCCGCATTTTAACTTAAACAGGGTAAGAATAAAAGAAGACTGGGTCTAACTCAGCAGGATAATCTGAAATAGCAATACAGCAATAAGCCTTCTTATATTCATAAGCTCATGCCAAAGATTCTGATGAGCATGAAGCTTAAAAACACAACTTTAAGGAATCCTACAGCTATATGGTATAAGGTCATATGAAAGCTAAAAACAAAACACGGCAGTGCTGGGAGTCAGAAGATGCATATCAGGTAATGCACCAAAGCCAGAGAGAGTAAAATGTATGTGGTGTACGTAAGATTTACACATGAAGCCCAATGTGAAAGCATCTGGGCACCTCCCATTTATTAGAAGCGTATCATTAAAACCGCACACAGCAATTCATGTAGGATGTGTAAATTCAGAACAGCTTGATAAATTAATAGAATTCCCCTTAATAAGCAAATCATCATGTTCACCACAACAATTGCTGCTCTCAGGCTGACTATGAATTTTCACAGAAGCCAGGGAAGCAGCATTTATTAGTTCAGTAATATCAATTTAAAAAGGATCCACATTCTGACAAAAGAGAATATTTGCAAACGGAGTCAAAACAACCAGACTGAAACATACTGATGTAACCAAGAATTAGATTTTCATTCTTTAAACATTATGGGTATGTTAATTTGAACCACAGAGACAAAATAAAATAATAATAAAAAAAAATTATTTGTACAGTGTCTCCACTGTCCCGCTGGGACATGGTACAATATACTCAAAATATTTTAAAACATAATACACAGATTGCCATTGCTCAGCTTTAGCTCCGTAGCAACTAGAATTTCCTTGAAAATAATACTATGCAAGGAAAAAACCAACAGTGTTAATAACACCACTGAGGAACCAGCTGCACAGTACATTCCAAGGATAAAATGTAAATCAAATTCTTGCAACCAGAGAAAATGAAATTATGGCTATAATAAAAATTCTACTTTAAAATGTCATTTGAAACATACACTGGTAAATCTATCATGTTTTCACCCGAGTTTCTTTAAATGGAATGGGGAAATAATGACTGTACTGCATCAAACTAATCTAGTCAATAAATCAAATGGGTTTGGAATGATTATTCAGCACTGGCCTATCAAAACAGATGATAGAAGTCATCTTCCTGAACAGTAATATTTATTGGGAATGCACTGAACTCATGATCTCTTTAGAAATAAATTAAAATTAGTTATATCGCAGTGAAAACTGTTAATGCTATTTTTATTAACATGAACTGTGAGTAGAACCAAGCTTGCAATATTTTTTCTGTGATTATGGTTCTGTGCTTGAGCCTCTTCCACATAAAATGTACTTAAAGTCAAGGACATGAAAGGAAAATGGCTACCGTGATGCAAAAATATCTTTGCAGTAAGTATTTCTCAAATCATATACCAAGGAGATTCATAAGGAGATACACCAGGCTATAAGCTAAATGACTATAAGCTCAGGCATTGAGCACAATTTAAGACTGCCTAAGCAATTTCCTCTAGCACAGATGGGGTTTGATTTTACAGATACTGTTGAAAATGTTAGACAAGCTGTTTTACCTAAGCAATTATTTACTCAAACTGTGCAGAATCTCTGGGATCCGTACATTACAACAAATCACAAATGAGCTTTGCTGATATCCCAACACCTACGAGTACTTTTCGAGAATGGTTAAACATTGTGTTTTGGTTGGACTTCAGAATGGGTTCCGTTTAGTGAAAAGTCCGCAGCTCTATTGTTACTAAATTCAGTGATTGTGAAAGAAGGTTTAAGGACGTTTTCTATTCTCTACATTTCTCAGCTGTCTTATCGTTTTAGTGATACTTGTACAGTAGTAATAACGAAACTTCTGTTTTATACAAATACTGCACAAACCTTGAACTGCACTTCATACTTTGCTTAAAATAAAAAGGTACTTAGGTACATTTCTGGAAGCAATCAATGAAAAACAGGAAAAAGCAGTTTTCTGATATGCACAGTTTTACAAACATGGCGTCTTTTAAGAAATGATAATCACATGGAAACATAAAATGAGATCAGTTTCTCATTTAGAACCAAAAAGTAACTTAACAGCTAAATTTACATTTGCATCATGGCATTAAACAAGAATAACCTTCTTTGCATCTCTACTATTGCACTTTTTAACAGGATTTGGTTGCCAAGGAAACAGGTTCTGGCCCAGTATTAATCTGAAATAAATTTATTTCAGAAGATGGTCTCTGAAGTACAGTACTGGTAATTTATTTTTAAAAATTGCTCAAATTCAGGCTTTTGTATCTAGAGCTATTTGGTTTTAATTTCTGAACCACTTTTTTTTTAAATAAACCATACTGCATTGAACTGATGTTCAGTTTAAGCTGACAGGGCCATCTATATCTATCTCTAAAAACCTTATACATTAAAATAAAAAGAAATACTGTAGGTTTTTTTTTCTGGTACCTGATATAGAAAAATATCTGTAACAAAGCAAATTAATCTTTATTTAAGCTTTCACAGAGCACGTTGAAAGACCGCTTTCTATGGTAAAATTTAAATATTTTTTATTTTTCTTACCCACCTTAACTTTTACTTTTGCATTTTAACTACGAATTCAATAATTTTCAAAATAGATTTTAAAATGTAACTGAATTAATAGGCTTTTCAAAAATTCTTTTGTTGCATAAACGTTGCCACGCCCTTATTACATATGATTATTTTAACAGACATGATTGCTTCACTTTCACAATAGATTCTTTTATCAGGTGAAAACAATCGTCATGCCAATATGTGAAGCCATACAGTTTAGTATTAGGTTGTTGTTTTTTTAATTAACTGTTCAATACATTTTTACACTGAAAGCTACATTTTAAAACTCACTTTATCTCTTTGCAGCACTGAATGAGAAATCTACAAAACATGCAAATCTCAACCTACCTGTGTGTACCTCCTAATGCAGTGTTAACATGGCAATATACCCAGCCATTTTTATGTAAAGCGATGGAGATCAACTGAATTCTCGGTCTTCTTGATAAATTTTTAGAAGCAGTTGTCAAAAATCAGATGGGAAGCAGCTTGAATAGACTGTGATCATGAAAACTGAATTTATCAATAGGTAAAGCAGGAGTGGGGGGAAAAAAAAAAAAAAGATGTCCACATCCAAGGTTTTCTGAAACTGCAACACAATGTTGTCTCTCCCCACACCCTGAGAGGGTTCAAAGAGTAAAGCTGACCACTGCAAAGGCCACTTGTCACATTTGCTGAAAATCAGCCTATTGATATCACTGCTGAAAATATAAACTCCACACCCAAAGCCCATTGCACAACGTGGACTGCGTAAGAGTTAAAAATAGATTTGACGTGCCTCCTACCTGCATTATAAATATGTATGTTTCAAGTGCTTTAATTTGATATTCACATTAATTAACAATACAACATACATTATTTAAACTACAGTAAATGCAAGAAGAAAAAGGGTGACAGCATTTGGAAGCAGAATTTGCTTTTTTTTTTTTTTAAGGGCTAATACTGTATTTTGAATGTGATGACAAGCTAACAGCTCGCTACACTGCAAATGAAAGAGAATTCCAAAGGTGATGCTTAAATATCTAAGCCTGTAATGAAGCACAAACAAGTCTTCACTACCGCATGATATGGTACACAGAGCATTTACGTACTCACATTTGAAATAATAGGCATGGTATTATGAATTCTATACACAGCATGCACACAGCACAAGCAACGTTAATCCTGCCTGCCATTTTAGGCTTGTAGGAGTAAGATACATACTGCAGCACGGCTCTGGTAAGGGTGGAGGCAAGGGACAGCTCACCTTAAATGCAGTATCTGATTAAGGTTGTAAGTGACACTGCACATCAGCTACAGTCTTGGTTCAACTGCGTGGGAGGGAACAAAGAAAAATGTCATCAACTGGTGATGCAAGATGAGCTCCAGTCACTAAACAGCGTTCAGAAAACTCCAAATTCTGCAATAATACAGTAGTAGGTATTTCAAACTCTTATCAAAACCTGCCTCTACAGTGACTGCATCCTTCTGCTGAGGAAAATAAACCAATCTTTATCTTATTGTAGCCATTCCAGCACTTCTTCAGTAAGCAGACTCTGGATGAAGAAAGATTTCATACAGTATGTATTAGGTTCTGGATGCATTTGCTATGCTCTCAATTTTTTAGTCTAAGAATATTTTATTTAATTAATAAGAGACAATACCAGAAAAAATACCCATCAATGCTAAAGATTTAATTTTGATGCAACATACAGCACTTCTTTTTTGAAAAGCTTATCAAAATTCTGAGCAGTATTGACAAAACCACAAGAGCACAGAGTCTGACTGCACGATCAGCTGTCTGTGTCTATGCTAAACACTGTTAACCACAAGCAGTGTTCGAGCTAAATATATCTGCAATGCAGAAATGGCAGATACTTTGTTGTTTAGAATTTCGATTAATTAAAACATGTTCTTCCACCCTTAGAAGTAATAAAATAAAAGAGAGAATATACAAAAATGTAATGCTGATTTCCTTTGCATACTGTATATATTAGACACTACAGACCATGAAAGCCATCATAAGTATGCTGACCTAAATAACGCTAAGAAGACTTAAGCAGCATACAACCATATTCACTGTCAAAGCAAGAAAAACAAAACAACGATTGTCTAATCAAACTGAAAGCAACAACTCACTACCACAGTATGAATTCTACGTACTGTATGTGCACACCTTATGTTATGATGAGATGCAATGCTCCTTTGTTTTTTCCTCAGAGGCTTTTCTTAGCTACAGTTGCACGACATTCTGACATCACGGAGGTCAATGCAGCCACTGAAGTGTTGTCGGTTGTTTTATGACTAAAATGATTTTAGAAAATTAAATCTCATCTGCAAATATACAAAATCTCACACAACATATTTAACATCTTTCCTCTATTTTCTGAAATTAATACTGTGCATCTTGTTTGGCTGCATACATTAAACGGATATCACCCTCTACAGAGCTTGCGACAGGGTAATTGTGGGAATTAGATTTTTATAAACCAGTAGAGGTACACATTTCAAGGAATGCCACTCATTTTCCTGAAACACTCAAATTACAGTCAAATGTTTAACACGTGGAACAAAAATATACAAAGGTTAAAAAAAAAAGCTGCTTATCTGAGGTTTTGAAAAAATGCTTAGTAAGCAAAAGCTGTTCTGCTACATTTCCATTGTCAATGTATCCCCAAGGGGAGAACGAGAGAGAAATGGAACAGCTTGCTATGATCGGCATTACATTCCCTTAAGGCTGAACTGTCAGGTAAGTAAAGCAAAGCCTAAAAACTACCTCTTTCTACAATCAGGATTTCCTTATTTTTGAAAATGTTTTCTGTGGGTCATCATTTCTTCTTTCCTTCCCTTCCCCAAACTACATACAACTAATACCTCTTTAAATACTGGGAAACAGACTGTTTATTCCTAAATGCTAAGAAACAATCTGAATATATTTTATCAAGGTATTTTTTAAAATTAATCTTACTTGCTTAATGCATCATTGTAAATTGAATGTATTTCAAACAAAAAGAATCAATGTAAATTGTTTCTGCTCTGATATTGAAATAAATGAATGTTTGTGTGCATTGCTAACTACTTTTCTGTGCAAATTCCAATCTTCCACAAGGGAGAGCTAATAATAACGATACTATTAATTCAGAAAATAAGTTACACAGTAATAACTAGAGACTGCCATACAAATACATATATATAAAATGTAGGCCTTTCTAATAACTAATAGATACTTGATTAGATGCTAAGGATTCTTTCTTTCGGTTTGTTTGTTTTATTTTGGTTAAAGTGAATATTTTTCTCTGAAATTTGAAGATTTTTCACTATGAAAATATATCTGGCTTTGGCATTTTGTCCTGTTTGGTTTAAAGGCTGGGCATCAGATGATCCAAACAGTGTGTACTTTAAAATATGCAGAATCCTCTTCCATTAATAACACATCTATCACACAGCAATGAAACCAGGCCAGCAACAGAAGAGGCCAGAGTTATAAAAACAGCTTTCATTCTAATATAGGATTAAAAAATAATTGAAAGTTACAAAATAATTTTTTGTTAGGAGCTGTCTGTTTTTGTCATACAAATGCAGCAATACACAATTAAAATGGTTAGTCCCAGGAACTCTTAGAATTTGTGAAGGTTCAGAAGTTGGCAAGAAATTTAAGAAGATACCATAGTCTCAGTCCTGGCCATTTTAAAGCCATGGTGAAAGTCACAGTGACTTTAAAGGAAAAGGATTTGGGTCCAATGTCAGTAAAGTATACTGGGCTTACAGAGAAGCGTGGCAGCATGCTAAATTTTTGTGATGGTACAAACCAATTATCCAACTGCTAGGTTTGCTTTAAGATGAGTAACTGCAGCAAGAGGCAGATTTCAACAGGGTCCTGCAAGTAATCTGTCCCTTGGTTCCTGGGATTACCATTTCCCCTAGTAAACTGTAACAGTACTGTCCACTTTGCCTGAGAGAGGGCAAGAAACTTTGTGTGGTCGAGGTAATAGGAGGCACCTACACAGCAATTAGCACATTCCTGATGTGCAAGTGCCTCACCTCCACTGACTGATCAGGGAGCAAGGCTGTTCCTAAACCTGTGTGTGTGTCTCTCTCTCTCTCTCATTTTACAAACCGTGCACTAATGGACCATTTTCAATGCTTGCATGTATTCCTGTGGTTATGTATTTGCATGATTTTACTTATGGCTCTCTTAACAGTTAATTTCTGTAAAGAAATAAATTTCTGAGGCCTTCCAGACAGTTTCATCTGTGATGAATGATTTAAATAACCAGGGAGAGCTGATATTGTGATGGGTGCAATTTAGGCATTTATGAAAACCAACCCTTTAATTCTTAGGCTAAATTAGAGACTTCAGTCTGGTCTACACACAGTTTTTATACCGGTATCACAATTTTGGTTAGGGGGTGTGATTTTTTACATCAATATTTTAGGGCTGTCGATTAATCGCAGTTAACTCATGCGATTAACTAAAAAAATTAATTGCGATTAATTTTTTTAATAGTGATTAATCACAGTTTTAATCACTCTGTCAAACAATAGAATACTGCTTGAAATTTATTAAATATTTTGGATGTTTTTCTATATTTTCATATATATTGTATTCTGTGTTGTAACTGAAATCAAAGTGTATATTATTTTTGATTACACATATTTGCACTGTAAAAATGAAAAACAGTATTTTTCAATTCACCTCATACAAGTACTGTAGTGCCATCTCTTTTTCGTGAAAATGCAACTCACAAATGTAGATTTTTTTTGTTACATAACTGCATTCAAAAACAAAACAATTTAAAACTTCAGAGCCTACAAGTCCACTCAGTCCTACTTCTTGTTCAGCCAATCACTAAGACAAACAAGTATGTTTACATTTACAGAAGATAATGCTGCCCTCTTCTTATTTACAATGTCACCTAAAAGTGAGAACAGGCATTTGCATGGCACTTTTGTAGCCAGCATTGCAAGGTATTTATGTGCCAGATATGCTAAACATTCGTATGCCCCTTTGTGCTTCGATCATCATTCCAGAGGACATGCTTCCATGCTGATGATGCTCATTAAAAAAATAATGTGTTAATTAAATTTGTGACTGAACTCCTCGGGGGAGAATTATGTCCCCATCTGTTTTACCTGCATTCTGCCATATACTTCACGTTATAGCAGTCTTGGATGAATACCCACCACATGTTGTTCATTTTAAAAACACTTTCACTGCAGATTTGACAAAAAGTGAAGAAGGTATCAATGTGAGATTTCGAAAGATAGCTACAGCACTCGACCCAAGATTTAAGAGTCTGAAGTGCCTTCAAAAATCTGATTGGGACGAGGTATGGAGCATGCTTTCAGAAGTCTTAAAAGAGCAAGTCTTAAAAGAGAAACTACAGAACCTGAACCACCAAAAAAGAAAATCAACCTTCTGCTGGTGACATCTGACTCAGATAATGAAACTGAACATGCGTCGGTCTGCACTGCTTTGGATTGTTATTGAGCAGAACCCATCATCATCATGGATGCATATCCTCTGGAAGGGTGGTTGAAGCATTAAGGGACATATGAATCTTTAGCACATCTGGCATGAAAATATCTTGCAACGCTGGCTACAACAGTGCTATGCCAATGCCTGTTCACACTTTCAGGTGACACTGTAAACAAGAAGCGGGCAACATTATCTCCTGCAAATGTAACCAAACGTGTTTGTCTGAGCGTTTGGCTGAACAAGAAATAGGACTGAGTGGACTTGCAGGCTCTACAATTTTACATTGTTTATTTTTGAAGGCAGGTTTTTTTTGTACATAATTCTACATTTGTAAGTTCAACTTTCATGCTAAAGAGATTGCACTACAGTACTTCTATTAGGTGAACTGAAAAATACTATTTCTTTTGGTTTTTTACAGTGCAAATAATTGTCATAAAAATAAATATAAAGTGAGCACTGTACACTTTGTATTCTGTGTTGTAATTGAAATCAATATATTTGAAAATGTAGAAAACATCCAAAATATTTAAATAAATGGTATTTTATAATTGTTTAACATGCGATTAATCACGATTACGTTTTTTAATCGCCTGACAGCCCTAAAATATTTACAACCATACAACAACTAGTGTGGATGCAGTTGTTTCAGTATAAAGGTGCCTTAGAGCAGTATAGCTTATTCTCCTTCCCACATGGAAGATATACTGCTTTAACTATAACTGTATAGTTAGAATAGTACAATTTATGTACGTAGACATTAGAGCTGCGTGGGAAATAGACTTTCAGTTTCACAGGAAATTCCATGATTTAGAAAAAAATTTCATTCTGAAATGGAACAAAACCAAAAAAAATTTCAAAATTTACTATAAAGCAAAATTCCAACTTTTTGCTTTGTTTTAGGTGGATCAAAATGTTTCATAATGAGGAAATCAAAACATTTTTTCCAACACTGAAATTTTTTAACTTGTTTTCCAAATTATATAAAAAACAATTTTGTTTTGAAAAGTCATTTTGATATGAAAAAATGAAATATTTTGTTCCACTAGTGTTGAAATGAGACATTTTGACATTACAGTAATACTTCATTTTGTGTTTTTTCCAAATGATATGTTGTCAAAAATCAACACTTTTACTTGACAAAAATGGCATTTTTAATCGAAATATTGTTTCAACAAATCATTTCGACCAGCTATAGTAGAAAAGGCTTAGAGAAAAGGTCTGTTTGAATCTGATTCTGTTTCACTCAATAATTCAGGTAATATCTTTGTGGCTTGAAGTCATACCTTTGTTTTTCCCACCACAAACACAATAGATCTCCATCTTTTTAGGGAGCCTGTACAGCCTTCCCTCACAACTAGGGTGACCAGATCTCCCAATTTTATAGGGACAGTCTCGATATTTGGGGCTTTTTTTTATATGGGCTCCTATTACCCCCCACCCCATCCCCATTTTTCACACTTGCTATCTGGTCACTCTACTCACAACCATGCTCTAGAGGAGGGTTCTTCAGCTCTCAGGATACTCATTTGTGTTTCAGTGGAAGACCACTTTGTGCTACATCCCACACACTAAGGATACATCACACACTCAGGATAAACGGGAAAGTGGGACCTCTGCCTTTTGCATTTTTATTCCCCAATGATTTTTTGATGAATTTTCTACTGGCTTTTTAGGCCAGATACCCATTATGTTTGAATAATCCATTAACATCAAAGGCCTTGGGCCACAGCTAATTTCACTCTGTTTTTAATGTCATCCATCCAGCATCCTCTTTATCATGGAACTAATGGAGTTAAAAAGACAAATATAACTGACGTAGTTTAGTTCAGAGATTAAAAGGACAAACTGGTCCAAAAATTGCTATGACTAGCTCCCTTACACAGTTTTGAAAATCCCACCCTAGAATCTCAGCTATGCCTAATGTCCACAGGGCATAGCTGAGAGGGATGGGACCATAAAGGAGCCAACTGTAGTTCCTTTATTATCGTTGTCTATTATTTGTATTATCATGGCACCTAGGAGCCTCAGGCATGTACCAGGACCCCACTGTGCTAGGCACCGTACAATCAGAGGACAACCAGACAGTCTCTCCCCATAGAGTTTAGTTCCTTGATGCTATGACAGGTTCTATACTGGGCCTTATGTACTTAAGAACATTTACTTACTTTCCTGGTTGTGCTAATCTATGCCAGCTGGGTACAAACCCTAAATGCCAGTATTCCAGCCAAGAGGAATACTCTAGCTATTACTCCTTTCCCTCCTCCATGACCTCTACTCTAGAGGCTATATGACCGAGAAATGTACAAACCAGTTGTGCCTGCTATGCCAGTTGAAATTGTCTGCACACCAGGACAATCCTTAGCTGGGGAGATCTGGTGGCCTTTTTCACTGGAGGAGCAGTGCAAAGGGGTGAAACTGCAGAATAGAACATGTCCCGCTGTCTGCCTCATGTGAATTTATCCACGGAAATCAACCTATTGTCAAAACTGTGGATGAAGAAAATAAGATCTGTTACACAGAATTCACGACCATTTCATCAGAATTTCAAATGTGATTAAACTAATATTAGCTTGCTGACTACATGGAATAAATCAATGTACCTGTGTATATGCAGTCTCAGAAAGGGCAACCCAATTTATGGCCAGACATAATATCATATGCAAAATTATACTCAATAGTTTAAATTAATCCTTTTCAAACACACTGTAGTGAGACTCTCCCTCATTTTATTAGCAGCATCTTGTCAGATGTGAACTACTGTTATTAGCTGGTATGCCTTTCTGCGTTGTTTAAAACAAACACCACCAAGAACAGATAATGACTTAACATCTTTGGTTACTGAGAACGTTCTTGCATTTTAATTTACATATTTATCTGCTGTCATAATGGCTCAGCATTACACAGACAAGTGGTAGCAAGCAAATTATATTCTAAGGGTCTTATCCTGCAGAAAGTGTGTGCCACGTAATGGGTACACATCTTCCATCCAAGTGGAGTTCTGCAGTTGGCAGAGGCAGAGATGGCTGATGACCAACATAAGTGGTGGGGATGCAATTAGCAAGGTGTCCCCTCCACTTCCCTGTCCTCAACTCTCTCCTTCCCCTGCAGGTATACTTTGAAAAGGAAAAAGGAAAAAATGGTGATAATTTTCCTATTTTTTGTGATGGAATCTAGATACCATGGTGATGAGTGTTGTATAAGCACCTTAGAATAGTTTAGACAGATAGGTGTGCTCTACCTCATATCTGTGTAATTTTTCCATTACACTGTTGTACACCTTTATTTTGCATCAGACACAGGGCTAAATCCTGCTGTATACTGCCTGGGTGCACAAGTGAATAGGCAGAGGAAAAGTGGGCTCATGGAGTCTCTTCTCTCTTTAGTGCACCCACACAGCAAGACAGCAGGATTCCTAATGCTTGACAGCGTGAATCCTATGGCCAGCTAACATGCTTTCCGGCCCTCTGTAGATCCAAAGGTTCATGGATTGCCAGCTAAGGGATGTGCACAGGCCAGAACAGGAGGGCTATAGTAGTCAAAGGCAACACTGGACAACTTGCTGGCTAGATGGTGTTGATCACATCACACGAATGAGTATACCAGCATATTTACTCAACACCACAACAGGACGCAGAAAACCTGGAGATGCACAGAAAATTGGGGTCGCTGCCACTTGCTGGGCTTTGCAAAGGTGTTTGCTGATTCTCCAGGGATAAGGTGTCTACGCCATAGGCTGTAGGTGATATGCCATATTCCAAACACTAATGTAAGAGGGAAGGTCAGGAATAAGGGACAATGCCAAGGATGAGTAGACATGTAAAACTCCAATGAATGTACTTCCATTAAAATAAATAAATAAATAAAAATCAGTGTATAACAGAGGCATGGTTGGGCAGAGATTAAGATTTAAAAAAATACACAGTGTGCCTGTATGCTGAGTGATTGTTTCACAGAGTTTTGCTCTTAGCAACAACAGCATTCACATGGTCCACAATAGGCTATGAAATTAACACCTCAGTGATATGAACAGAGCTGAGTTCACACGTTTGCTATACTTGTTTAGCAAGGTATAGTTTTCTGCACAGCTGGGTTAGACAGAGCAGCAATTTATTAGTTACACTGAGAAGGCTACTGCTCTTTTTTAAAATGAAAGCTAAGACTCTGCAGAAAATAGTAAAAATTGTAAGATATATAATGCTTTTTGGGAAGGTGTGACCATGCCTAAACTGTGTATAAGGGGATCCACCTTCAGCTTTTGCTTAGGGGGCAATTATATATTGTTATATCCTTGGTTCAGCCCTATCTTTTCATAAAGAGGGGCTGTATATTGGTGAAGCATTCAGAGCAGACACAAATGCCTGTGCTCTATAGACAAACTACAGAATCATTTTACTGTTCCTGAGATTTTATGAAAACAAATTGGTGTGGACTAAAATGCAAACGGAACCCCTTTAAAAGAAAAGCCCTTTCACAGAATATGAAAGATGCGATGGCTTTATTGACCTGTGCGAACACCCCCACAAGTTGTTTCTCAATATTCTTCCTGTAACATGACATCCAAAATTGTCACAATACACAAAATGTGGCCTCACTGTCTCTTTGAACAGTGCCTGAATGACCTCTTTTGATGTGTGTGTGGGCTAACCCTCTAGTTCTACACCGGAAAATCCTGTAGCTTTCTAAACTGCTACCAGACATTGCACTGATGCTTTCAAATATCTACCCCCATCACTCCCATACCGAACTAAGGTATTGCATTTAAAGGCAGAATTCCTTTTTTATTTTTTTACACTGCACTCATTACTTTAATTTTTTCTCCATGTTAAATTCCACGAATCACTTGTCAGCCCAAACCTAAATATTTCCTAAGTCTTTTAAAATCTAATTTCTTTTCCCTTTGGCCTTTATAGGCATTTCTACATCCCCTACTTCCTCTCGCCTCTGATCTTAGTGAGAGCCAGCAGCTCCCTGTAACACAGTATCAGACACTCATATGGCCACACTGCAACAAAGACCGGTGATTGGCCCATGTCAGCTGACTCAGACTTACGGGGCTGAGGCTGCAGGGTTATAAAATTGCAATGTAGATGTTTGGGCTTGGGCTGGAGACTGAGCTCTGGCTCTCTCCTCTGCCTCTCCCACACCCCGCTCCCAGCTGGGTCCCAGAGCTCAGCTTTTGGCCTGAGCCTGAATGTCTATACTGCATTTTACAGATTCACAGCCCAAGCCCAAGTCAGCTGACAAAGGCAAGCCACAGGTGTTTAACTGCTTTGTAGGCATACCCACTAAGATCCTGGGTAGAGAGGGGTTCCTCTGAGCCCATCAAGTGCTTGCCCCTGGATAGAGATACATAGGCATATATGCTAAGTCATGCTTATTTATGTCAGCCAGTATATAAGAGGAGCAATGGGGAAATAGGGTTGAGACAAAGGAAGTCCTGCAGGAAAATGCTAGGGACTGGGAGAAAGCTTATGCTGAGCTTTGTTTTTTGGGAAGGTTTTTTTTTTTTTTTTGCTTCTTAAGTTACCAACAAAGTCAAACTCGAGGAGAGCGTAAATTTGGATTGCATACAGTCTGTATGTACTCTGTTCATTGCAGGTGCAGATTCCACAAGCTCTCTCTCTCTCTAGTTCTGTGGTCCCCAAACTTTTCATGGTCGCACCCCCCGCATGGGAGCCAGAGCTGGGAGTGGGGCTGCAGCTGGGGGGTCGGGGCCATGGACAGGGGTAAGGGGGCTGACTAGGCTGGGGCCACAGCTAGGGGCAAATCTGGGGCTGGGAGCGGAGCCATGGCTGGGGCTCGAGCCAGGAGCAGAAACCGCGGCCAGGCCACAGTCAGGGGCCAAGGTGGGGGCAGAGCCAGAGCAGAGCACTTCCTCCCTGCCCCGCCCCCATGGGGGTTGGCCTGGGCTCCACCACACCCCCCCAAAAATATTGTCCATGCCCCCCAGGGGGAGCGTGCCCCAGAGTTTGGGGGGCCTCTGCTATAGTTAAGGTTGCATAACACTCCTTTATACACCCATGTTTAAAGTCACTCATAGCTGTCTGAAACTTTGCCTTTCAGGCTGAAGTTTTGCAGGCTTGGTCTCATACAAAGATGCTTCCCTTCACCCCACCTCAGCCCCCAAGTTTGTTCAGAAACTCTTCAACTGTTTGGGAGAATGAGAATGAAAATAATACACTTTCCCTATTATTAAAAACATTCTTGCAACTTTTTTTGAACAGCATCAGTGCCAGAACAAGCAGGAGAGAAATGTCTTCAGATGTTCCAGTAGAAACAGCTTTGGATTTGACAGAGTTATCATAAAATCAAACATCACTTAAGAAGTCAGAGAGATCCCACTCTTAAAACCTATGTGAACACAAGACTCTCTCACCAACTCTAAACTGCAGTCTTCACAACTTGCATAGAGTCAAAACTCACTCTCTTGTTGGGGGTCTGACTTACCAACAATGAACATTAGAACAGTATGAAGTCCATTGCAAGCCTTCGCCCTCAGCCTTGGATGCCCCTAAGGTTCCTACCACGAGGCTGTTCAGCCCACCTACTATGTCCTCTCTGATTCTGACCCAAGATTCCTTTGACTGTGCAGCCCAGCTCTGAAGCTTGCTTTCCCCTTTTATTCCCTCCTGGCAGATGATTTTGGGTGGGGCTGGCTTCAAATCTGTCTTCATGACTATTAATCAGTTATATATCAATGACCAGGACTATTAACTGTAAACCTCAGATTTTTAATTTCTTCTTTTCATGTTCCAGGTTGGGGTTTGTCCACCCAGTCACACCTCATCTTATGCTGGCCTCATCCTATCACACCCATCGTATACGGGTCTCACTGCCATGTTTATGAACCATTTTACAGCTCTTCACCCCAAACAGCCAAACTGTACTGGTGTAGCACGAACTGTGTTTAAACTTAGACATGACAACAAGGTCAGTATAGAGGGGGATCTAGCTGCTCTAAAAAAGAAATAGTCCTACATCACCTGACAAATTAAATAATTTTCTCTAAACACTCAGCACCTTTCTGGCAGCCCAAAAGTGAAACTCCTCCTCCCGTTTCCTGTAGGGTCTGCACAAGGAGGCAAAGGCAGAGGACACTCTCCTCATCAGAATGAAACTCTGTTAATTTTCAGAACAAAACTAGTCAGCATCTGCAGCACTAACCTGTTAAAACGAAACTGCAGAAAAGGCTCTATTAATAACAAGGCATTTCTATAGCACATTTTATCCAATGATGCCAATGCTGATTACATACATTAATTGAGCCTCACTACAGCCCTGTAAGGTGTTATCATCCAAATTTTACACATGGAGAAACAGAGAGGGGTGAAGTGCCTTGCCCAAGGTCACACAGTGTTAGTGGGAAAGCCAGGAACAGAACCCAGGACCCTATGCTCAAGCCACTAATCCTACAGTTGCACTGTATGAAATAAAGAGACTCTGCAACGCTCCTCCCAGCTAAGAAGGATCTTTGTCTGTCATGTGAAAAGGGGATATTAGATACAAAAGCTCAAAAAGGGATTCCAAACCATGCTACATTTGCTAGGAGGAAGCAAACAGTAGACTTGGCAGTTAAGTGTTCTCTGAAATCTGGTGGGAACCAAGTGACATTCTTTCACTTCCTCCTGGAGGATTTGAAAAGCTGATACCCTGAACTACAGACTTCTCATGCAGAAAGTTCAACATTTGATGAATCAGGCTTTGTCCTGGTAAAATCCCAATACAGCAAGTCCAAAATGACAAAACTCCCCCATACCTAATCCAACAGCCCTTTTATCTTACTGTAGCCTGTTGGAGATTTCTTCATCGCACCTAGGGTCACCTTCAAACTATCCTCCCAAAGAATGCATTCCACATCTGTTCTATCTCTGAATAATTGCATTTAATATACTGTAAGGTACTTTTAGTTATTACAGTAACCTTACATTTATATTGTAGCTTTCATCCTGAAGGCTGTAACTATCTACATTGGGATGTTGCCAGGGCAGCAGGGTTAGCACCTTATTTGTTGTGGAAACGCTACAGTGTCTTCAGAACCAATATTTTTTAAAAAGAAAACTCACATGTATGCTAGCACTGTTACAACAACTAAGCATGCAACTCAGGTATTTGCATGGAGAAGTGACCATTTAGAGGCATAAGTGGCCATCTGCACATTAAATTGCAGTAACTGCATGAGCAAATGTAGGCGGTGTCTTTTTGAAAACATGGCCCTTAATGATCAAAAGTGATCATGTTCTCAATTTTACATCACTGGAAAGAGCACTTCTATCAGCACACATTGCTCCCTAACATCTTACAGAAGCACTGGTTTTTTAATAGACACATGCAGGGAAGTACGTCCATCTTGTACACGTGGAGAAATCTCTGCTCAGAATGGAAAGCAGAATGCAGTATTAAATCACAGAACAATTTACATTTAACAACAAATATAGCCTGTTCCGGTCATATTACAAACCTAAAATAATAGAATTTAATAACCTTGAGGTAGGGACCATCTTTCTGTCATGTGTATGTAGAGGGCCACTCTGTGTTGGCCACTGTGGATGCTACTACAGTACAAATAGTTATAATACTAACAGAGAATTATATCCTTATTTTAAGTATTTGAAACATCCTAAAACCCTCTACAACAGGGTTTTAATTTTGATTAATCAACTCTATAGACAGGTTACAGTTTTGTATTAAGTTTTATAGGACTTTTATATCAGGGATTTCAGCCAGATATCCAAGACTAAGACATGCTCTGTCCATAAACAAAGATGGACGTCATTTTACTGAGTCTCAAATGCTGAAAATGTTCTATTAATAAAACTCTCATTCCTTGTTTTAGGGGAGTACAGTGCTTTTAACACAGAAAACAAACAAACTAAAACTTTTGGCATGCAATGAGTATGTATCAGGAGTTCAAATGGAAAAGTGAAATGGCTTCATTTATTCACAATATCTACAGGAAAAATATAATTTAGCAACAAAATATTGTGTAATCTCATTTTATACTACCCTACGTGAAATACCCACATCACTGAACAGTACAATACTTTATACATTACTCTGTGTTTTGCTGCAGCGATTCTCAACCTTCCAGGCTACTGTGCCCCTTTCAAGAGTGTGATTTGTCTTGCATACCCCAAGTTTCATCTCACCACTTGTTTATAAAATCAGACATAAAAATACAAAATGTCACAGCACACTATTATTGAAAAATTGTTTACTTTCTCATTTTTATCACACAATTGTAAAATAAATTTACTGAAATATAAATAGTGTACTTACATTTCAGTGTGATACTTGAGCCTGTTTTTTACTTATGAGCCTTGTCTGAAGCCGAAGCCCTGCTGCCCAGGGCTGACTCACGTAACTTATCTTCGCAGGGCCCTGGGCAGTTGTCCTGCTTGCCACCCCCTAAAACTGGTCCTGCACTTGCAATCCCCTTAAACCCATACCATGACTCCCCTGCGGGCTGCAACCCCCAGGTTGAGAAACATTCATCTGGATGAGTTGATGTACCTCCTGGAAGATCTCTGAGTACCCCCATGGATACATGTAACCCTGGTTGAGAACCACTGTTTTACTCTGAATTAGTTTTGCTTCTAGCTACCCTGATTTCATTCTTGCTCCTCCTGTTTTCATGACAATCTAGATCTAATTTTTAAATTCCCATTGATTATTGGCAATTAGCTCCCTTCTTTTGCCTGACACTGTAAAAGGACACTGTTTTACATTGACTTAAATAGGATCTAACCCTATTTCAGAGATTTGAAATCTTCGCTGGGTTGTCAGAAGCTAGTGCTTACTTGCCAAAGAACAAGTACACTAAGTTCTTCTTCACCTTCTGGAAGACATGAAGAAGAGCTCAGTGGAGGTCAAAAGCTTGTCTCTTTCACCACCAGAAGTTGCTCCACTCAGAAATATTACCTCACCCACCTTGTCTTTCAATCTAGAGAGTTCTTTAAGCTCCACCACCCATTATGCAAACATGGCAGCTGCTGCTCAACCTTGCCCTGGAAGAATTTGGTATGGAGTTGAAGGAAGTCATAACTCTTAGAAATTCACATAACAGACTAGACCCCACACAGAGGTTTCAGACAAACAGAACAAAAGGATGGAGTTTGTGGATAAATCTGTAAAAGAACCACAACAACCAGCTGTCAGGAACCTCCTCTACTAAATTTGAGATCTCTGTAAGCATTGGAGAAAAAGAATCAGCAGTCATGTTAAATATATATACACAACAATATCAATGTTTATATATTTATTAATGATTAGATCAGGCAGACTCATATAAATATTTGTTCAGTGCTTATGAGCCAGACTCTGATCCTGCAGGTATGCTAAAAAAGGGAAAAATACTAGCTTGCTAGAATTATTAGAGAAAGATATGATAATCTGTGCAAGATTTTTGCAAGAACTGTGAAGTAAAGAATAAATATTTTAGCAATGTACTAACCACAATAACTAATGAATGTTTGAATTAGCAAAATATGATGTACCCACCAAAAAGACATAAGCAAACAACAGATGTCCAATTATGCAGTTGGAAATTTATTAAATGGGACAAAAAGTTATGAATGATACTAAAAATAAGATCTGTCTGTGTGTGGAAAGGAAGAAATAATGGACATGAAACTGTGAACAGCTCAGGTATAAGAATGACCACCTATAATCAGACTGTCATTAGCTGCAAGGCTTGATTCTCCAGATTTTGGTAAAGTATTCCTTTCTGTTATTTACTAACAACTGTTTAATAAACTCAGTCAAGCTGCATTATCTGATATCTCTTTAATTACTAAAATTCCAATCCCTGAAAAACATTACTTATTGATTCTTATTATTGATTACAATACACAAAACCACCAGTCTCTCTTTGTAAAGAACTACTAAGATGCTGAACTTGCAGCCATTGCACCTACAGCTCAACTGCTTCTTAAGACCAACTTCAAGCATTAACCATCCTATTAAACCATTTAAGGAAAAATACCAGATAATATTAATATTCTTAAGAAAATGTTATTTTCAGGACATCTGACGGTAGGACACACCTTCCTCCAGGAATTCAGTCGCACTGTTTTTTGTTCTCACAGGCCACGATTATCCCATACTTATGCTGGTTTAAAACTGATGTAGCTCCATTGACTTCAATGTACACTAGTGTAACTGAGAGCAGAATCAGGTACCTGAAACCTCCCATTTGCTTATGCTGCACATTTCCTCTCCCTCCGACCCCCCTTTTTTTTTGCATTCTGGCTTTATCATATTTGTTTCCTTGACAGGATTATAAAATCTTCCTTCCTTCTTCATCACCTTCTGAGAGAGGCCACTGAAGCCAAATGATTTTTATAAACTAATTTAGAATATGAAAGCACTGGATACTGAAGCCACAGAACAGGTACAGTGCAGTCAGCTGCAGTGCATGTTTCCCCATGAACCCTGCCAGCATGCCTAAACTCAGACCTGGAGAAACTACCCTTAGGAGCAGTAGAGTGGCTCAGTCTCCATGCCTAATCAATCATTAATTTCTCTGCTGGGATGTCTACAAGGGTACCAGTTGTTACACAGTGTCTTATGTTGTGGATAGAGCCTTCAAATGCTAACAACTTTTGAGCGCTGCCCAGCTGAACCAGATCTGAACAGTGACTTAGCAGTGAAAGGCTGTTATTCATGATATTACCAATGTCCTGAGATGTCTAGGGTCCTCACGTAAAACACCTTTAAATCACATGGACCTTTATATTGAACAAAACATAACAATGGAAACATCACATCTTAAAACATTAATAATGAAAGTGTCATTTAATAGCCATGACTCCTCACACAACTGGACTAACAAAACCAGGCACAGAGTTGTTATTAGATCCCGACTCTGTCTGTTCCTGGATGCCTCCTGGGAGATGCTGAATACCTTCAGCTATCATTAGCTTCAGTATGAAATGAGTGTGCTCAGAACCTTGCAGGACTAGACTTAGATATTTCTGTTTTTAAGCTTTATTTACCTATCTAACAAGGACCAAAGTGACTTAGAAATGTCATTGCACATAATGTGCCATTAGAAAGAGAAATTGATTTTGCATGTCACACTTCTTTTTCTTCATATAGCTGTGGTAGATGCTTTGCCAACACAATAGAAGACAGGTCACCGCCTCAAAGAGATCATATTCTAGATAAATTTAAAACAAGGAAAAGTCAGGGCTAGGGAGAAGAGATGCAATGCGTTTAACAAGTGCCTGTTTTCTCTTTCCACACCTATTGTAGTAACCCCTGTAAGGGATCATTTATGTTTCATTAAACAATAGTTATTTGTGTTTCAAATTACACTAGCAAAGTAGAAAATTCAAACAAAAATTAAATGTTTTGCAGGGCAGGGGTGCTACCTGGACAAACACTGCCCTGAAAACTGATTGTTTAAGAACAGCATCTTCTCAGTCAACTACATGTGTGCATTCAGTCATATTGACCAAGTACAGTGATATAAATAAGGTTTTACTGATTTTTACTCTTACTATCACTGAAGAATCAACACAGCTAAAAGAGCAGCAGTTGGATCCTTTTCCTTCTTGACCAAAATCAGCAGCATGATTTACTAAGTTTCAGTCTGCAACCTCAGTGAAGGTAATATGATTGCTGCTCAAGTGCCACTCAAGGTCTAATTTGAAGGCTGTGGAGTTGGATAGGCGTTATTGAGGGCATAGTTTCACCTGCAGAATCTTTATGTCACTGACAATTCACAAGAAGTATCCTGCTTGACTTCGGGAGCTCATGCTGAGTTTGCTGATTGCAATTGAGAGGAAAGAAAGCATCTTTTTTTCTGTAATCCAAATACGTTTGATCTGGAGTCAATGAGACACAATAATCTGGGAACCCAATGATGCCATTTTCATTGAGTTGCTTTTCAGAGTGAAAACACATTTTAAGACCCTATGCATACTCCAACAATTCCTTGCTCCTGAAAGCGTGTGAAATCAGCCCTAGAAAACTGTCAGTGAAAGCAGTTGTCGTCAGCAGATACCAGTCTGTGCAGAAGGGGCCAAATTTACTACAGCAATTGTTGAAAGTTGCTCATTTGACTGAAAAACTGTTTTCAACCATTATTTGTAAGAAATTCCAGCCCATCATGATAGGGGGGCAAAACCACACTGCCTAAGAGTATTACCAAGAATTGATGCAGCAAAGTTTTTGAGGTCTGGGGAATGTCTGTAGTGAGGATGGGCTTATGGGGCTATTTCTTGGTGCTTCAATACATCAAACTTCTTCCTTCCCCCCCCCGCCCCCGCCCCCGCCCCCACCCCCGACACATACTAACTGAAGGAACAGTCCCACCAGCAGATGATTTTTCCCCAAGACTGAGCATCACCACTTCAAAACCCTCTGTGAATATTTCAATGCACACCCTCACCACTGAGAGACAAACCACTGTAACCATAATCAGCTGTGTCCCATTCCCCTAATGCAAAGGGATGGGGAGTGGGCTAGGGCAGAGGTTCTCAAACTGTGGTCCGTGGATAGTTCCCTCTAAGGTGTGTGCCTGGGCAGCTGCACATGAGACAATGAAGGGCTACCCACCTAATTAGTGGAGCTGCGCAGGCGTGGCTCCACTAATTAGGTGCCTGGACCTGGAGGATGCACGTGTAAGGTGAGGTGGTGGCCATGGAGGGAAGAGGGGATAGGTAGGAGAGGGCAGTGAGGTGAGAAGAGGGGATGGGGGGGAATTTGGTACATGCAGGGCAGCA
Organism: Lepidochelys kempii; assembly: GCF_965140285.1. NCBI lineage: Eukaryota > Metazoa > Chordata > Testudines > Cheloniidae > Lepidochelys > Lepidochelys kempii. Next base: position 33,180,544 of record NC_136388.1, read on the forward strand.
GCGGCCAGAGAAAGAGGTGACTTTCCCCAGCTCTAGGGCTGCAGCTGCTGGGGAGAGACCACCCTCCTTTCCAGTCTCAGCTCTGTGGCGGGGGAGAGATCCCCCTCCTTCCCAGCCCCATCTCAGGGGCTGCCACAGTGTGGGAGAGAGAGAGACCCCCCCCTCCTTCCAGCCCCAGCTTGGAGGCTGCTGTGGCAGGGGACAGAGGGCACATCCATTGCATTGAAAGGTAAGACTACTGATATTAAAATATGAGTTGTGTGCTTTTATTTTTAGAACAAAAAAATAATTTTTTAATGGTGTGTTGTTGTGTTTGTTTTTTTTTTATATAGCACTTTTATCCAAAGAGCCAAAGGTACAAACAAAATTTGGAAAGATCATTAAGTGGTCTGCTGAGACCCTCAGCAATTTTCAAGTGGTCTGTGGGGAAAAAAAAGTTTGAAAACCACTGGGCTAGGGGACAATGAGTCTTTCTGTCACTTTTTGTTGCAGCAGATGAAGGGGTACTGGGCTTGGAGACACATTTTTCCATCCTTACCAATGAAGGGAGAGTCACAGATAAGCATTTTCTCCTTTCTAAGAGAGAGAAAAGGGGGAGGGGGGAAATCAAACCCCAGCCGCCATCATATTTTCCTTTCTTCTCCAGATACGAAGTGGCAGGAAGGGATGAAACAGGGATTTGAAGCCCACTCCGACTGCTTTTTTCCCTCTGTATATTTTACAATGAATTTGCCCATGTGTTTTTTATAAAGTTGCACTTTCTGTCACAATCTTTCATAAAATATTTTTAAAAGTGGTAGCTACGTGGGTGCAAAAATACATTGGACACCTTACAGAAGTCTAAAGGTGGGCTTAAGAGACACAGCTGACAAATCATATGGGGAAGGGGGGTGGAGCCTTATGCCCACATTTACCTTCTGCTCACCTCCCACTCAGGCGGAGTAGAGGGACCTAGGAAGGATCCATATTTTTACTTCCTCCTCCAACCTCTTAAACGCAGACAGGGTGGGAGGGACCCCTGGAAGCCACAATTCCTCTGCCCTTCCCAGCTCTTTCCCCCAAACTCTGCCCAGGAGGGCTATATCCACATTACCCCTTCCTCCCAAACGTGGAAGGGGGCTTGGAGTCATACTTGCTCTGCCCCTCCACCCCCATTTGGGGCAGTGCTCAGGGGTGTCCAGGAGTCCCAGCTGCATACTGTCGGGCCCACTTTCTTACGGCAGAAGAGCCATCTCTTCCCACTCAGCCCCTTCCACTCACTCCCCTCTTCCCAATGGAGACACAGCTTAACTGTGGGCCTCTAACTTTTCCCACAGGTCCCTATTTATGATATGAATTACTGCATCCTACTCACCTGGGGACAGCATGATTTCTGCTCCCGCTCACTGGACCCCTCTGCAGCAGCTACAGAATGGAGCACTAGCTAGAGAAGAACAGGAAGAGGAGTACCACTTCTTAATCTGCCCCCTGCTGGCGGTAGGATCAAAAAGCACAAGAACACAGCAAAGTTGTATGTACTGTATTAAAGACACACTTGCTGTCAAAATCCAGAGGAATAGTGGGAGTTTCAGAATGTATTGTTGTTTACTGTGAAACCTCTTTTTACTTAAATTAAACCTTATGTTACTGTCTCACTATGCAGGAGGTCAAGCCTGTCATCAGGGTCAGACAGGCAGGTGGTGTCGACGTCCCAGGCTCTTCATGTGCCCAGGAAAGGGGCTTGCTCATATAGTCTATGATCAGCAGGGAGAGTTGAGTTACCTTCTCTTTCCATGCCAATGGCCTGATTTTCAGAAGTGGTGAGCTGCACTCACAGCTTTAGCTGAAGTCCAGCTCAGCATCCCTGAAAATCAGTCCCAAGAATCTTACTTCAGAGCAGAGTTAGTAAAGGAGGCTGCCACTGGGGCTAGCATGATCAGAGCTTCCTCCCCCCATTGTTGCTCCCCCATTTCATTCATTTGGGGGTGGGAACTCAGAAGGGAAGGATTTTCCGAGGTGGTACAGAAGGGTAGAAGACCCTTACCCTGCAAAGTGGAGCATGAGTGGAATGAAGAGAGGCACTGCTTGTAAAGCCTGAAAAGGATGGCCCCAGGGAAGAAAGTGTGAAGATTACACAAGGGAATAGGAAGAGGAGGAGATTAGAGGGAAAGGAAGACACTCCACAGAGAGGAATGGTAGAGACCCTAAGTTAGGGAAGGGAAATTTGAAGGGAGAAAGACCCCTGTGGTGGAGTGGGAAAGGGAGGAACTCATGCTGTGGGACATGGGGGGAGAGAGGAGTAAAGGTAATGGGGAAAAAACAGAAAAGTAAAGGAAAGAATGCTTTTGTAAGAAAAAACAGAAGTCCAGTTACGGCTGAGTTTAGAGATTAATTTTAAAGACTATTATTTCTGTCTTAGTTTTGGAATGTATGTGTATTAAGTCAACTCACATAGTTTTGTTCATGATTCATTCATATTTTGCTCTCGAATGAATCCTTTTAATCCTGATGTGGTCTAACATTTCTGTTCCTGTTAAGACAAGTAAAAACATTCTAAGAAGAAGTGAGTTAATGATAAAAGGATGGTTTCTACTGGGCACATTCAGATCACCAAAACCACAATAATGACTGGCACAACTGGCAATAGCAAAGAAGCCAGAAGTTGAATGGGCACAAAGTATATAACTACCCCTCTGAGTCCTAAAAGTGGCACCTCCAGGTCAGAGCAGAGGCATGTTAGCAAGGCAGTCCTGTACCTTGTCTATGGCTACACAGAAGTTTTCAATTTCCTGGGCTGCCAGATACCATTCTCAAGCACTAGTTCTGTTTTTTCAGAACCACAAAACACAATACAATGGCACTGCTGATATTCCGGAAAGTCATGTTATATTTATCATATATACATAGGATGTGTCAGAAATTAGCCTGATAGCCTAAATTTTGAGTCCATTTCTGCAAAGGTTGTTACATTTAATAATACCTCAGACTCAAACCCAACTGTTTGGCCAATAGTGGAATACCTATTGCAGAAAATGGGCTAGAGAACTGATGGGACACTTCGCAGGTGTACTGAGACCCCTCTTTGTGGGTCTCAGTACATTTCCAACACTACTTGAGGGATGATTGTGAGTGTAATTAATGAGTCAACAAGGAGTCTTTTTCTCATGGTAGACAAGGCCTCTGTCTCTGGTTATTCACATCTCAAAACCACCATACAATTTAACACTACAACTTAAAGAGATCCCAGAATAAGAATAATATGGGTATTGTATGTTAAAACAGAAATGCATTTGCAAGCTTCCTTGCACAGATCTGCTTTGTACCTGTATGTCTGTTGTTTGGCTTAAGTCTTCTGGTTCAAAAATGTTTACGGGATCTAAGTTTGCTTTCTGTGCATTATTCTCCATTGTCCACTTCAGATTTGGAGTTGAGAGTATTCCTGTCCATAGAAGATTTGCAGAGAGCAAACGCAGCCAAAGCCAGTTCCATTTTTTATTAAAGTGAATATCTTTTTTAAAAAAACCTCAACAATAATCCTTGTATCTTGAAAACCATATTATGGAAAGAAGCAGTGCAGAAGTGCCTTACACGTTTCAATTTTTTTCAAATGTACACTATATTTTAAAAACAGTTATAAGAACCATGTTCAAACTCTGCTTGACTCAAAAACAGCACAGATGAACCATCTGCAGTAGTGCAGAAAGGTACCCGTTTAGTGCCTTGCAGCAGGGAAGATCTTTTTCTTCTGTGTTTGTACAGTGCTTAGCCCAATGAGGTCCTGATCTATGACAAGGGCCCCTAAGCGCTATGGTAATATAAATGATAATAACAGCAACTAGTTATCCCACCAAATTACCATTGTACAGAGAGTGATTGGTGTTTGCAAAGTGGCTACTTCCAGACTAGGAAGTAAACAGGTTTGGAACAAATACGTATTTCAATATTTTGTATCTGTGTTAAGGCCCTTTCAAGAATTCCATTTCCATAACCACAGTGGAACATATTGGAATGTCCTACATGCACATCACTGCACAAGTGCAATCATTTGCACACTTTTTGTTTTCACAAAGTTTTCAAGGGTCTTTGCCATAGCATAAGGTAAATGAATAAAAGCAGTATCAGGAATTATGGTGTAGGGGCACTGCCAGCCCACAACAGACAGTGAATGGCCTCGATGCCCCGAGCACAAACTAAAATTAGGCCTTCTCTCGACAAAGTCGAACAAAGAAAATGTCTCAGAAACCAATAACAAGTAGAAGTGAGGATTTCTACAACCAAAGACTTAAGAGGAAAAAAAAATCAGGCTTCTTATTGCCACAACCCCTTAAGGTTTAAGGCTTCTACAGTCAGAGGGCCAGAATCACAGCTGGTGTAAATTGGCATATCTCCTCTAAAGCCAATGAGACTATAGAGATTTACATCAGCTGAGATCTGGTCCAGAGTCTTTACTTCTCTCCAGGTTTTAAGAAGTAAGTTTCCTGCAGAAGTTGATTTCTTATTTGGAAAGACACTGACTTCTAACCCATTCACTCCTTATATTTTCCCTTCTAATGAGCAATTATCTCCAGTGGATCCCGCCCCATTCCCCACAGTTCCTGGTCTTACTGTAGTCCCGTGAAAGCAGATTCTGGTTCCTCTCCTACTCACTAAGAGGGTTTTCTAGCCCTCTCTTTGCCAAACACTAGACAGGATCTATACATCCTCTCATACACAATTTTCTACTGTACTTTTTCCATGTATTGCAAACCACATCTTAGAGATCACTCTAATAAGGTTACAAAATGGTTTAAGTTACACAGTTCAATGACATTTAATCATTGTCATAATAGAATAAGGTTTCAGAGTGGTAGCTGTGTTAGTCTGTATCAGCAAAAAGAACGAGGAGTACTTGTGGCACCTTAGAGACTAACAAATGTATTTGGGCATAAGCTTTTGTGGGCTAAAACCTACTTCATCAGATGCATGCAGTGGGAAATACAGTAGGAAGATAGATGGTGTCCAGTTTGCAAATTAATTCCAGTTCTGATTTGAGTTGAACTAGGCTGAACTAGTTGGGGCCCCAAACGAAAACCTCTTCAGTGCATCATCAAGGATCTACAACCTATCCTGAAGGACGATCCCTCACTCTCACAGATCTTGGGAGACAAGCCAGTCCTCACTTACAGACAGCAACCCAACCTAAAGCAAATACTCACCAGCAACCACACACCACACAACAAAAACACTAACCCAGGAACCTATCCTTGCAACAAAGCCCGTTGCCAACTCTGTCCACATATCTATTCATATTCATATCTATTCAAGGGACACCAGCATAGGACCTAATCACATCAGCCACGCAATCAGAGGCTCATTCACCTGCACATCTACCAATGTGATATATGCCATTATGTGCCAGCAAGGCCCCTCTGCCATGTACGTTGGCCAAACCGGACAGTCTCTATGCAAAAGAATAAATGGACACAAATCAGACATCAAGAATTATAACATTCAAAAACCAGTCGGAGAACTCTTCAACCTCCCTGGTCACTCGATTACAGACCAAAAAGTCGCAATTCTTCAACAAAAACAGACTCCAACGAGAAACTGCAGAACTAGAGTTAATTTGCAAACTGGACACCATTAAATTAGGCTTGAATAAGGACTGGGAGTGGATGGGTCATTACACAAAGTAAAAACTATTTTCCCATGCTAATTTTTCCCCTACTGTTACTCACACCTTCTTGTCAACTGTTTGAAATGGGCCATCCTGATTATCACTACACAAGTTTTTTCTCTCCTGCTGATAATAGCCCACCTTAATTGATTAGTTTTGTTAGAATTGGTACGGCAACACCCATTTTTTCCATGTTCTCTGTGTGCGTGTGCGATCTATCTATCTATCTATCTATCTATCTATCTATCGATCTATCTATCTATCTTCCTACTGTATTTTCCACTGCATACATCTGATGAAGTGGGTTTTAGCCCACGAAAGCTTATGCCCAAATAAATTTGTTAGTCTCTAAGGTGCCACAAGTACTCCTCATTCATAATGGAGTAAGTTCGTGTTAGGAGTATGCAAGGCCTTATTTTATACTGCTGGATCAAATGTTCTCTTAGAAAACTAATGATCAGGAGTGCTGCATCTAGTATCAATTATCTCAGAGTCATTCAACTGTTCTGGTGTCTGAGGCTGCTGTATGTCACTACCATTTATCATGTGGCCAATACATAAACTAGTTCTTTGCCTATTGAATAGCTTGGTTTGCATCTCTTTGTTTCGCAGACCATAAACCACAGGGCTAAAGCACTGGGCAAGTGAGAAAACAACAAAAGCTGTTAAATTTAAAATAAAATAGTCAGAGAGTCTTTTAACAGCTATTATTATCAAAGGTGGAAATAGAAGCAAACTCAAATGCAATCCATGAATAATTATAGTTTTTCTGGCCTTGTTATTTGAGCTATTGAAATGACCAGCATGTTTTCCTTCTTTACATAGGAGGCAGTAGCTAACTATGATGATGGCCCCAAGAAATAAAATTAAAATAATTCCAGTTGTTCTGGCAAAAAGACCACCCAAGATGGTTGAGCAAGAAGGTACCACTTCAAACATGTCTTCTGGAGACTTGTCTATGCCTTCTATCAATAATAAGCACATAGATTTGAACATTGTTATTATCCAAACACAAATCATGACTTTGTGTTTCACTGCATGCACCAAGGATATGTATCTAAATGGCCAGCAAACAGCAAAGTATCTGTTAAGTGCCATCAAAGTCAAAGTTATTAGTACTCCTTCTCCAATTGCTACTTGAACTCCAAAGATTATCCAGAATACAATTTTGGGACTTTTCACGGCAAGTGCTCGTATTATATTGTATGCAACACCAAAACAGGAGAATAAAGAACAACATAGAAGATGATGACACAGGAGAAAGTATTGAACTTTTTTCTTCATTTCAGAGTTCTGCTGCACTGTCTTAAATATTAACAAACCAATTGCAGTAATGAAGATGAAATCAAACAAGTAAAGGGATGCCTTTATTATCTCTAGTTCTTTTGTTTTTGTTGTATCATTCAGTGACTTATTGGATGAACGCATCATCTTCAAATCTAGCACTTTGGTCCTGGTGAGGAAAAAACAAAACAAGATGAAGTTTATCACAATGTTTTCCATATTATTTTTTTCTACCATGAGTGCAATTATCAATCAGTATCAGGGTTAGTATTTGATTGTATACATTTATCATCTGTTTAGACACAGACCTTTACATTAGATGTCTTAGTTTTAATTACGAGAAAAAATGCATACCGGAACCTTTAAAGTATATGCTGTTCTTTTAGTGGCCTACTTAAATATCAAATTTTTTTTAGTGGCCTACTTAAAAAGAGTTTGCCCTTGACAAGTGTCCACGTAACAACAAACACCACCACACCACAGCTGGTCTAGATGGCCCTTTGCAGTTTAGAAGAGACATCAAAGACTAAATGGGCAAGGAGGCTGAACTACCCTCCCCCACCCTTCCTGATCATCCCTCCACATTAGAGTGGGGGCATGCTGATGATGCAGCATGGGAAAGGTTGTATTACCACTGCTCATATTCTGTGGATAAATACAAAAATTCAGTCTCCAAAACTGAATCTCAGACCTTTCACAAGCACTAAATTCTCTAAGAAAACAGATGTAGATCATAGATCCAGTAACTTACTCCCCTAGCCAGACCCTTCAGTATTAGGATTTCCCCACATATGCATAGGGCAGCCCCCAATGTCCTCCTTACTAGCAATCTCAGAGTGGTTAGTATATTCGTTCCTTTATCAGTATTCATTGCATAAGGGGCTTGTTATAAACAGCAATTATATAAAGTGATAAAGAGCAGAATAATAATAATCAATAAGTCTGAGTGGTTTTACTTATAGCTTAGAACATGGAGATTTTTGAGACCTAACAATGGATTCAGGAATTGGCAGGACAGTTTGTGAACGATATGGGGAAGTCAGTGAAGGGGCACCTAAGGGGCATAAACTCCTCTGAAAGTTTATTTTAAAATATTACCAAGGTATGAACTTGGTAATAGGAGCTGTCACCATTCTGAAAAGCATACAAAATACTTTTCTCCAGAAAAAAATTCATTTTTCATTTGTCCAAGTCAGTTTAATTTTGCCAATTGTCACTGACAGAAACATTAAAATATTCACTTATTGACTAAAAAACCCTTAAACAGGAAAAATAAAAAATGTTACCTGTGAGCAAAAATCTTTCGAATTTGGTCTATTATACACATTTCTCCATGTTAAGTATCCTCACACCTTCACCTGTCTAAATGGGCCATCTTGATCATCACTACAAAAAAGTTTTTTTTTTCTCCTCGTGGTAATAGCTCATTAATTAATTAGCCTCTTACTCCACCTTTTCATGTTCTCTATACGTGTGTATATGTATATCTTCTTACTACATGTTACATTCTATGCATCCGAAGAAGTGGGCTGTAGCCCATGAAAGCTTATGCTCAAATAAATTTGTTAGTCTCTAAGGTGCCACAAGTACTCCTGTTCTTATTTCTCCATTTCTGTGTAGAGGTTTGCATTTCTGACACAGTGTGAAAGGACACTAAAATTAATGTTTTCCTGATCTTATGTGACTACAGAATCTTGGTCTTCTCAGGGAAGCAAGACCTTTCCTTACCAAGTCCTGTTGCTGTCTATCTTTGTGCTTACTTTTCAGAGGCCATAAATTAGATATTCCTATCGTCTCAACAAGATACAGACAAGGAAGAAACAATGATGAAGATGAGACTAATACATGAGAATAAGAGACAAAAAGAAGATGCAGCAGAAGGACAGGACACTACAAAAGGTTTAAATATAAACTGCTTTTTCCTTGTGATTGGCACATGAAAGAAAACATTATAGGGACACAATACATAGTGGATAAAAGTTTCAAAAGCCACCAAAGTATCTTCAGACTCTAAGTCCCATTTTCAAAAATGACTTAGGTTTCTAGTTGCCCAAGTTTCACTGAAAATCAATGGGACCTAGGATCCTCAATCAAATTTTACCTACTATGTTTAGTGGCCGGTGATCTAGATATGGTAGCAACCATTCTAAAGGCCAATATTTTATTGGAACCTTTTCTGCAAGAAATAGTGTGCTAAAATAGAGATTTCTTTGATCCATACACAGTCTCACAAATCCCTCACTGTGGGGAAATTCACTTTTCAGTGCCCCCGGCAGCACATTCACATGCTTTCAAGGGTAGACAAAGGTTTTCTACATCACTCATAGTACAGAGAATACTTTCCAACACAGAGAAACAAGAAACAGATTTGTTGTTTAGATTATGGTTGTTAAGAGGACGGCTTGATTTGCAGTAGCTAAATAAAAATGTACAATGGAATACTAGTGATATAAAACAGAGGCACATGGTGCTGTAAGGTAGAGGTAAATTGTGTGTGCTGACCAGAAATTAGTTGGAGACATTTGCATTGATACACTCTAGACACTGGATCTATGTTACATGCTGAAAGGTGATTGTAACAAGCTAACAATTGAGATTGAAAGCTGACACTATATTATTACCACCACTTGCCCTAATTGATATATCTGAACTCAGGAATGATGATCATCCTCATTTATGTTTGCTTTTTAAATCCCAGCAACATGGGATTTTTAAAAATATTTTTCCATAGAGAATGCTTTCCTACTCAAAGGTTTTTTAAAGCAATTCTTCAATAACTGAGGGACTTTCCATTATGAATACTTATTAGCAGTTGGAGCCCTGTCACATACTAAGAGTGGTACTAGCTATTTAACAGAATCAACACAGTGTTCTAAGTAGCAGACAGAATGGCCTTCAAGTTCCTTCTCTAATGACTGCCTGCCAGTAAACCACATTTATTAGAAAAGCAACTATGCAGGCTTTTACTCTGCTTATAGCTCACTGCTGCTGAGCTGTCAGCCACAGGATATAAAGTTTCTACATTCCAAAATCTGCTATGAGCATACAGTGGGACAACATCGAGGCAAATTTTCATTGTGCCAGGCGCAAACCTGGGGCTGCTCCTCAGCAGTAGTGAGGCATAACCATAAGGATATGTTATCTGATGTCATTTTTTATTTGCCAAACATAGTTTTCATATCAATTTATAGTCATCTTCTTCAAGAATCCTTCCAGATACAGACAGGTTATGTGTGGAGCATGGGCAACATATCCTCACAGCGTCTGAGTACTGCAAAAAATACCATTGATCACCTGAGACACCGCCATTGCAGTATCTTAGCAGGCAGTAGGAATATGGGACTATATTAGAGCTAAAAATGTGCCTACACGTATCTGAAAGGATGTGGTCAAACACTGAGTATGTGAAGTATATTTTGATGAATAAATCCCACTTGCAGATGCTGTGTGTTTAGGGAGACCAGATAGCATAAGGGAAAAATCATGACAGGGAGTGGGGGTAATAGGCGCCTATATAAGACAAGCCCTGAATATTGGGATGTCTGGTCACCCTATGTGTTTTTCCTTTTCACAGAAATAGAAACACAGAAAATACTTTCTTTTTAAGGCAGGTGGAAAGCAATAGCTGTGCAACACAATGCATCCTTTGCATGAGGCAGAGCCACTTTTTCCTCACAGCCTACCCATGGTAATCTATCACCACAGAAGTGATATTATGGCCCCGATCTTCCAAGTTACTTCACATAGGCAGACCTCTGCCTCCAATAAGGCTCCATGCTGGTATAGGGCTCCAGCCCTGTGGACTGGGGATTGCACGACTGGGGCCTGTATCTATTTTAAAAATGCATGCCCTTGTGAAACAGCAGCCTTCTCTAAGCTCTGAGAGCAATTTATGTCCCAGCTAAAACATTTATCTCATTTGACAGTAAAATAAGGAAGCATGTCTTATTCTACATTATGTAGAGGGACAAGCATATTCAGTTCTCAATACATAAACAAATAAGAACTATTGTCCCTGTTAGAACATACAGACCATCCCTGATGAAAGACACACTGTCTCCTGTGGTTGTGTCAGGCCTGGTAATCACCCCTTAAACACAGATTAAGTGTTTGCTCTGTTCAGGCATTAGTGAGGCAGAATGAGTCCTTTTCCATATATGGGCATAGAGGAAGCAGCAGCTTAAGGTCCATGTCTGGAGCTTAGATTTGAAGTATATTGACAAATTGCAGAATTTTAATCTATGAATTTAACAGAGGCTCTGGAACAGAGCCACAGAAGCCTGTAAAGAACCTTTCACAAAGTCCCTTTCAACAACTACAGCACTGATTCAATTCTAATGTGTACAAAGTCTAGGCACTGTGTGTACTCTGTAGGAAATTCTTAGGCTGCTATTTTCATCTGCCATGTATAATTCACTCTTGGTAAAACTGAAAACTCTTTGTAGTATAAATAAAAGAGACAGGGTTTCACAGCCTTCTTAATCCAATGTTTCAGTTTCAGCAGAATTTGTATTAAAAGTTAAAAACTGAATCACAAATATGGGGCCAAATCTTGCTTGCCTTACTCATGCAAGTTGTCCCATTGGCCCTGACTCTCTTGTCACTTTGAGTACACTGGTTTTACATCAGTATAACTCCATTAACTTCAAGGAAATTATTCCTCATTCATATCAGGGTAAGAGAAACCAAAATCTGGCCCAGTGGGATATGTGTGTGACTGAAGCAAACAGGATTGCCAGAATAGTGAAGATGTAAAAACTCTACTCAAAGTAAATTTCCAACAGACATCAAGGCCCTGATGGTCAGTTATGCCAGAGCTTTAAGCCACCTTCCTGCTTCGCTGAACCCTGGGGCAGCTGGGGACCAATTGAACACTAAGGCTGCTCTAAGTTATATTAGCTCCCTGGGGGATGTTACAAGCTGTTATGCTAGCTAAGGATCATCCTAATGAAGTGTATCCTGTCTCTACCTCCTCCAACCCGCAGTACACAGTGGGGAATTCTCAGCTGCTTGTTTTGGGAATCTTTAAGGTGCTTCATTGCCTACTTAAATAGATTTTTATTCTTTGTTACTATTACAATATTTATATTGTGTGCATCTATATATCCCTCAATGGGTGCAGGAGGATGTAATACAAACCAACCTATACCTGTTGGGACAGCTGGAGCAAGGGGAACAGCAGTTTCACCACCACCCTCATCTGATGCATTTCTCTGGATAAGGCAGCTTTAAACTCTGTCTGGACCTCCTATGGAGCCATTGGGGGAAGAGATTGCTTGGGAGATGGAGAGTCATGGCCTAGTGGCCTCCTCAGTGAGCCCTAACGCTTTGTGAGCTTCATCAGCCAACTCCAGGACCCCAGCAAAGCAGGAGTTGGAGATGGCTTCTTCCACTGAACCCCTGGCTCCAGGAAAATTTTCTGTTGCCCTCTGGCATAACCCAAGTAGTGAATTTAATCTGTAATTTTTCAATTCTCACTACAGTACTATGTCACTTTGTCAGTTCCATTGCCTGAGACTGTACAAGCACCAAACCTGGCATAAAACAAAAGTCTTCATTTTGCGCAACAATAATGAGAAAACACACACAAAATGCAGAAGCTGAACATGATGGGAAGTGAGATTTCTGTGTGCATCAGTAACCTCCACAGAACATTCAACTCTATGACTTACGGATCAAGGAGAGAATACCCAAATCAGTGGCCAGCCAAATTAAAACAGGCAGACAGAGAAAAGAGCTCTTTGAAATACTGCAAAAGAGTGGAGGGTGTGGGTAATGTCTCAGAATGGAAGATAGGGTGAATCAGCATATGATTTTGTCTCATCCTACTGCAGCAGTCTGCAGATGTTGTTGGTCTTCAGAAGTGCTGAAACAGGAAATAGTGTGGTTAATTAAAATTCATATAGATGTTGAAAGCTATATTTATACTTGAGGCCATAGCTTAAACTTCACTTTACAAATATCACATCTTTCATATGAAATTGCTGACTGACACTAAAGTGAGTTCTGACCAACCCAGGGGACTTCAATAAAGCTTTTGAGATGGCAGATTTTGGTTTCTATTTTTTAGTTCTTTTGCCAATTTTAAAAAACTCCAAATATTAAAGGCAAAAGCTGGTCCAAGCTAAGTAGCAATTATTTTATTCTTTAATACAAATAGGTGTAACTAAAAGTGAAAGCATTCCCACAACGTTTCTTACATTCTAACTTACGAAACCAGCCCCAAACTTCTTCCAAATATAATGTAGTTGAAATTTCAACAGGAAACATCTGTACAGAACACATGATGGTTTGCTCAAAGCAGAGTGGAATATAATTCCTGCCCATTTTTTTCCCCAGTACAAATCTACCACTCTATAGCTAGGGGTATTTTATTCTGGATAAAATGACAGCCATAAGCTCAACATTAGTACTAGCAGGGAAGGATGAATATCTATCAGTAATCAGGGCCTTCGGAGTAGCTATCAATTTTATGGTGTTCCATTAAAGGTTTATCCAGAAGAAATTACACGCAATCTTTTGGGGCAGACAAGCCCCGAGAGAACACTTGTACTGTGCCTGGATTGGACTGACTGGCCCAAAAGAAAAACTTGAGGGAGTTCTTGAGCTGCTTAGAAGGAGACAAGCACATATAACTGAACCCCCTGCAGCCCCATTAAATCCCTTTCTCAAGTCCAATCTCACTACTGAGGTTGCACAGCTCTTGGTAGTTACTACACCCATCCTTGGGGCTGGAATAATCCCATGCACAAGCATACTGGAAAACAGGAGGAACAGATGGGTCTAGGCTAGGCTGCTTATTTTTAAATTAAACTCCTCTCCCTCCCCTCCCGCACACACCTCTATTAGCATTTAGTTGTATATGGGGGAACCACAACCCTATAGCTGGTTTGTGGGAATTCTCTGGTTGAAGGGGTTTCTCAACCCTGTTAACAGTCTCAGGGGAAACATTAGTCCAATAATCCTCCACTTTTTGATAGAGATGTTACTCTCAGGATAGACAGTCCCTTTGAAATGTCTTCTCTGACAACCCCACAATGGGACTTGGTATCCCTAGTGTCATTCTCGTAAGCCTGAAAGTCTATTATGGCTCAATTCCTGGGATCAGCATCAGTGTTCATCTACTTTAATGGCTCTGTAATGATAGTCAAGATCACTAGGCAAGATCCCCTGACTGTCAGGCTGCTGGATACTGCTCTGGTTCTGAGGAGCAATTTACAGCAGCCTTGGGATGTTCTAAATTGCTAGGACCCCTAAGGTTGTTTGCAGTATACATAAGCAGAGCTCTGTATAATTTCAAAAGCTTGTCTCTTTTAGCAACAGAAGTTGGTCCAATAGGAGATATTATCTCACCCACCTGGTCTCTCTAATGATCCCTAATGGACAGCTCTGGCTACCAAAGATCACTGGAGCATAGCAGCACTCTAATACTCTGGCCGTACCCGCTTTACCAATGCTCATTTCATAGGGGGAGTGATGTGGAGTCAGCAACTTTGGCTCTGCATTGCTCAGGGACTTCCCTATGCCACAGAATCTCTAGGTAGCAAGTTAAGTAGGTTTTTGGCTGGAGTACTGCAAAGCAGCCTCAGGAGCAGGGGTGGTTAGTTATATGGGCCCGTGATGCCCGGGCTCCAGCAATATTCAGGGCCCGGGTGGCCCGGCTCCGCCAATGTATGGGGCCAGGTCTCTCCCCCAGCCCTGCCTGCCACCCCGCACACCTCCCCTGGAGCATCCCCCATCCCCGCCTGCTGGACCTGAGAGGGGCCCTAGGAGCACGTGCAGTGATAGTGGTGCGGGGTGAGTGTGCTACCGTGGAGGAGAGGGGAATCCTCCTCTCTGGCCCTAGTCGCAAGGCAACCTTCTTGCACCCCAAACTCCTCATCTCTGGCCTTGCCCCACCCCAGCACCCACACCCCAGCCAGAGCCCTCACTCCCCCCTCTGCCCCAGCCCTGAGCCCCCTCCTGCACCGTGAACCCCTCATCCTGGCCCCACCCTGCAGCCCTCACCCCCACACCCCAACCCTCTGCCCTAGCCCTGAGATCCCTCCCACACCCCAAACCCCTCATCACCAGCCCCACCCCAGAGCCCTCATCCCCACCCCACCCCCCCACATTGTGCAATATAGGGAAACTGTTAAACGCATACCGTTTCCACTCCATTTTTACATTATTTTAAAATATATGTATTGGCTTACAAGGCAGGTGTGTGGGGTGTGACTTCGACCAGTTCTGCGCACCACCAAAAGTTATATAAACCTGCCGCCCCTGCTCAGGAGGGCTCATGATGTAGCTTATTTTGCCCAGATGTAAATTACCACTCAGGGTGCAAAGCAATGAAAATCAGGACTGGCATCTAATCCTGATTATTAGTATCATGTATTACTATTATAGTATAAAACATGATAGCTTTAGTTTGCATTGCGTTTTTATAGCATGTTGCGGAGGTGGGGTGGGGGCTCAGAAAGAAAAAGGTTGAGAACCCCTGGTCTAAACTACATATGCAAAGTAGCCAAAAAAGAGACCAAAGAACTCGTCCCTGATATCAGAAAAAACACCTGTAATTTCCGTTGAAGGAAATGGCCCTTCTCCCATTGAACTCAATGGGAGTTCTGCCATTAATGTCAACTTCAGGGGCAGAATTTGACTCAGTAGGAGTTCTGGATGTTCTAAAGGTATTCTCAAGATTTGTCCCTCACATTTCTTCAGAAATACAGGGGGGGAAATGTACAACATGGTTATCATGCTGATTACAGATAAAAGTTAAAATCTAGAAGTCAAGAACTATTTTGTTTTCTAACCAGTAACCTATTAGGAACTTTAGGATTGTCTCTTGAAGAGATTTAAAAGAGCTCTGGATATATATTTCTAAACATATTTATTAGGAATATTATTCTGATGCAACTCAGAATGTATTTTTTCCTCTGAGAAAGAAGAACTAAAAAAATTGTGGGGGAAAGGGAGGGTTTACATTTATTTTTAATCATTCAGAATATTTAAAGAAGCATATGTCACTATATTTTAGGGACAAGGTTTATTTTGAGTTTCAGACAAAAGCAAATTTTAAAGCTGATTTTTTTAAAAAGAGCCTTTTTTTCTGAGATACTGTTTGTGTGGTTCTAATACTCCATGAAAGTAGATTTTCTTTGGCAGAAATTGAACTTCCGGATGAAGAGAACAATGCTTTGGTGAATTCACACTCTTCCCCCCTTCTTCCCCACAAAAAACAACCTTAGACTTGTGGTAATATTTTAAAGATATTGATTATCCAAACCCTGCCCTTAGGCTCATCTGCATGTTGTGACACATTTAATGTGGAGCTTCTTCAGAAACTGGCACCAATGTGGACTTTCAAACTCAACGTTGTAAAAAGATGTAATTCTGTCTGCTCCAGTTACACACACGCACACACACTCCCATGCAATGGTAATCAACATTCACTAATTAAAGAAATATAGAAATAATTTTGATTGTAAGAAAAGCTTACCTTACCTTTTATTTTTCCCCAGCTGAAATTAAAGTTGTTTCCTTCTCAGCTTTAGGAAAATATTGTTCATCAAAAAAAGAAGAAGCAAACAAATGCAGAGAAGTTCAGGACTATATGACGTGTAACCAGCAAAAACAAAAAATATCCTGAGGTTTTACCCAGAAGAGTTTAGAATGTAGTTCATAAATACTATGAAGTTACATTATTCAGGGTCTTCTAGATTATTGTGAGTAAAGACACTTAATTTTAATATATAAGCAATTAAAAAAAACAACATCCTGCATTCTGAAAAGAACATCCATAGTAGTAATCTGACATTTTCAGGAAATTTGCAGTTTTTCTACTGATGCTGATAAGTGATGATCTAATCTGCACTTAGTGGTTATGTGCAAGGTTAATTAAATACACTGTATGTGGTTGACAAGTAAATGGTGAAAATTTATTACACTGTTTACTTAGTTTAAGCATTTAATCTATGTCTGTTTAGCACCTACCTCTCTTTTATGACACCACATATTCAATCAACAAGATAACAGCTACAAGGAGAGATAAAAGTATTGCAATAAATTCATGGCCATCTATGATCACATGGTTGTCAGTATGCTGCATACCATGGACATTTGGAAATTCATACTGACAGAAATGATAGAACTCATATGCTCCTACTCCAAAGGAAAATCTCTGTTAGCAGTCTAGGGCCTGTGACACACAGCGGAGCTAATTATATCTAGCAGAGGGCAGTGGTATATGTTCCCTGACCAGCTCATTACAGTATGGCTGGAAAGGAAACTTCAACCATCCTTTCAGTGCTCAGAGTTATACATTTGACAAATGCATCTTTCTGCTACAGAGGAAGGGAATCCAAAGTTACTTTTTTGTAGTGGGAGAGGACTCTTCCTGTTCTGACTTCCTGTAACAATGACTACACCACTCTAAACTTAACAGGCAATTGAACTCAGCGATGGGCCATGCCAAAAAATCCTGATCCAGACCTCAATCTGCCACATCCAAAGTTCAGGCCACTACAGACCCAGGGTTTTGACTCATCCCATTCAAGACATAGGGGACATCTGTGAAATTTGTGCCCACAAATTCCAGGATGTTTGGATTCAGGGTTTTACTTCTGCCCCACCTCTACTGGAACCTCAATTAATCTGATACTCTAAATATCTGCTCTAGTGTGGACAATGTTAAGGTGTATCCCCCTCTGTACATGCACAAAAATCCCATTGTATCAATGAGATTGTGTGCATATATCATAAAAGGAAATAATCCCAAGTGATGAAGTCTCTCCAAGTAAGTTTATGGTGGTGGTGTGTGAAGTTCAGGAGGTTTGGATATGCACCAAAAGTATGGGTGCTCATGCCACATATCTGAAACCTTTGGGACAGAAAAACTGGCCAGGAAAATTATGACAATAGGTTCTCTCATGAAATTTCTGATATTTCCTACATCTAATGAAGTGAGAAATACTGCAAGAGAAGCAGCTCTTGTGATATTTTACGACTTCTGCTTCCAGCCCCAGGAAGAGGAAAGGACCAAGCTGTGCAAACACAGCCTTCTTTCATAGTTGCATCAACCTCACTAGTGTTATCATGTAGAAACTGGAAATCTTTAATGCAAGTCCAGATTAACATCACAGGACTGCAGATTTCCTGGCTTGTCTTAAACCTTTCTAGTTTTAGATTGATAATGTAATGTGTCTTCAAGAAGCATGACAAATTAAACAGTATTATTATCCCTTTTTGACCCAAGTGGTTAACCGAAATTCAGGATCCTGAAAGTTGTTTCTCTTAGGAGGAGATATTGACAATAGGGTCAGTTATTTCTTTAATGCAATCGTGTTTATTTACAAAAAATGTACAAAGTCCTGTTTCCCTGAACACAAGAGTAATCAAGCAGCAGGAGATCATTTCTTTGCTTACAGTTTCAAGCCTCTTTCAGCCAGAACTCAGCCCAAAAGTTTATTCTCTTAGCTTTTTCTCATGGTGATACTACCAGTATTTCTGGTTTCAGAGTAGCAGCCGTGTTAGTCGGTATTCGCAAAAAGAAAAGGAGTACTTGTGGCACCTCAGAGACTAACAAATTTATTTGAGCATAAGCTTTAGTGAGCTACAGCTCACTTCATCGGATGCATTCAGTGGAAAATACAGTGGGGAGATTTGTATACATAGAGAAATGATGTATCTCCCCTCTGTATTTTCCACTGAATGCATCCGATGAAGTGAGCTGAAGCTCATGAAAGCTTATGCTCAAATAAATTTGTTAGTCTCTAAGGTGCCACAAGTACTCCTTTTCTTTTTACCAGTATTTCTGTGGCTGTGGCTGGTGCTTCCTTGCTGCCTTCTCTATCTCCTGTGGAGTTTCTCCCTGGACCAGAAGATCACTGTAGGGGAAGCTGAAATGACCATTGTGATCCTTGGAGACTTCACCTACCCCTTAATGACATGGCTTATGAAGCCGTACATGGGGCAACTTGACAGCAGCAAGGAGCGGTGCAACAACAGGCTGAGTAAGTGCAGGATGACTGGTGAGTGTGCATTTGGCTGTTTAAAAGCCCGCTGGCTATGCCTGTATGGGAAGCTGGACATGGCTGATGACAATATTCCTATGCTCATAGCCGCGTGCTGTACGCGCCATAATATTTGTGAAGGGAAGGATGAAAGCTTCACTCAGGGCTGGACCGCAGAGATTCAGCGCCTGGAGGCTGAGTTTGAACAGCCAGAGACCAGGGCTATCAGAGGGGCATAGCATGGGGCCATAAGGATCAGGGATGCCTTGAGGCAGCAATTTGAGGCTGAAAACGACTAATATTTGTTGCTATGCTTGGGATTGCAGTGCTTGTAATGCTAGGAGGTGATTGGTGCACATGATGCAAGAAGGGGCCTTAACATAATTGTATGTTGCTTTGCAGTGCTCTTTTTGCTTTCACTCAATAGAATAAAGATTGATTTCAATCAAACACAATTCTTTTATTAAAAGACAACAAACTGGAGGAGCGAGTCAAACAAAAAAATTCATCAGCAGGGAGGGAGATGGGGAATGGGAAGGTATCAAGAGGAGGAGGGGTCCCAGGATGGCTACAGATTTGTGTATGTCCAAGGATCATATACAACCTTCTCCTTTGGAGTACAGTGCAGTGGGTGCTGTACTTCAGCAGAGCCAGACTGCAGAGGGATGGGTGTTGAGTGCAGTGGGTAGTGGGAGTCCGCACTGCTGGACTGTGAAGGAGGAGGAGTGGAATGGGTAGATAGTGGAACCAGGAGGTTGATAACAGTGTGTTGGCAGTCTGGGGTGAGGGTGGGGGGCGCATGGGAAAGAGTTTTGTGACAGCGGCTGCAGGGGAGGGTGGGCACAGAGCTGCTTGGTTTGAAGAGCTAGTATTGCCTGGAGCGTGTCCACTTGGCGCTCCATAACATTTAAGAGCTGCTCCATGGCTTCTTTCTGGTGTGCCGCATTCTCCTTTTGGTCCCTCTTCTCGCTGTCCCGCCACTCCTTCAAATCCTGTTCCTCAGCGGCAGAGTGCATCATAACCTCACGGAGAAAGTCCTCCTTAGTTCTTCGTGGCTGCTTTCTAATTCTGCGCAGCCATTCTGCCACCGATAAGGGAGGCTGGCCTCCCAAGGTCATCTCTGTGAAGTTTAAATGCAACATTTTACAGAAGCAGTATTGTTTGCAACACAAACAACACTGATTCAGTGCTTTAAAACACAGCCAGTACTCACACACCAGTCACTAACTGGCTGACCCCAGGCAAGCACACATGAGCCACAAGACCCCCAAAATGGTGAGTAGCTGCAGAGGCAGGGTGAATCACTTTTCCCAGACCCTGCTGTACATGGCTTTGGGGAGAGCTAGCACTGTAGGCGGGCGGGGGGGGGGCGGGGCAGGGAGCTTGATAATCATTCCTGTCCCCACACTTTCCACAGGATGTGATCATTATGGAAGCTGTCTCGTTGCTGAGGGTGAGCAGGGAATCAAGGGAGGGTCATCTCCAAGCCTGTGGCTTCCGTCCTGGTGCCTATGCGGCTTGCCTCTGTGCAGCAATGGTCCCCCTGCCACAACAGCACAGTGGTGTGGGAAAGTTACTGTTAATGGGGCAAGAAACAAAGCAGCTCTGCCGAAGAACCTGCAGCAGTGGATTGCCCAGTATCTCCACGAGTTTCCTGGAGATCTCTGAGGGAGATTCCCGTGAAGTGAGGGAGTCTATCAACAGCCTGTTCCACTGCTCAGACTAGGCATGTGGTGGGAGACAAGCCTGCTTTCTGCAACCCTCCTGCCCCCAACAAATCACTTCAGCAATTCCCCAAATCAGATCCACTTACCAGGGGCCTCCTCTCCTGTTCGCGCTTCGCCAAGATCCGACAGCTTGTGACTGCTAGCATCCTCTGGGGTAGAGAAGAGCTCCTGACTGCATTCATCTCTGGCCTCTGAACCATCCTCTGCCTCTGGGTCCCCCCCTTCATCCAAGATTTCCTCCTCCTGGCTCAGTCTACTCTCAACTGGCACATGAGCCAACGAAGTATCCACAGGGGCCTTCACAGTGGAGGTGGGGTTGCCACCGACTATCGTGTCCAGCTCTTTGTAGAACTGGCAGCTCGTGGGCGCAGCACTGCAGCAGCGGTTTGCTTCCCACACCTTGTGTAGGCATTCTGCAGCTCCTTCACTTTGACCCTGCACTGCACTGTGTCCCAGTCATGGCCCTTTCTATCATACATTGTGAAATCTGTCCGTAGGTATCATAATTCCTATGGCTGGAGCGCAGCTGGGACTGCATAGCTTCCTCTCCCCAAATGCTGATGAGGTCCAGCAGCTCGGCATTGCTCAAAACAGGGGATCGCCTGTTGCGTGGAGCAGGCATGGCCACCTGGAAAGATGTGAAGAGACCACTGCACGCATCACCAAGCAAACAGGAAGGTGATTTTCAAATTTCCAAAGGAATTTACAGGGTGGGGATGATGATTGGTCACCTGAGGGCAGGGCAGAAGAGTTCAAACTGATGACCAGGGAGGCGAGAACAGGCATTGTGGGACACCTCCCGGAGGCCAATCACAGCGCTGTCATCGACCAGGGTGTCTACACTGGCACAGCAGCGCTGTAGCCCCGGCGCAGAAAGCTCAATGCCTCTCATCAGGGTGGATTTTTTACAGCGCTGCAACTGCACAGTTTCTGAGCACTAAGTGGCTTGGCAGCGTGTACACCTCGGGAGTTACAGCGCAGAAAGCTGCTTTACTGCGCGGAAATTTGCCAGTGTAGACAGGGTCTTTGTGGTAGTGCTCAGACATTCTACCTGTACAGGACAGAGGTTGATCGAATGTTTCTGGGAGATCTCAGGGCAGCAACACTTACACCTTCTTCTGAAGAGTGATGCAGCATGCATTCTTCCTGGGACTGATTGTGGGTTTACTGTTATCTTTGGGACAAAAAGCACTGCTGGATGCCTTGGCTAGCTCAACAGTCCAGTACTCCAGGGAATAATGGAGCTGTATTCTGGATGCTTCTTGCGTGAGTGTGATGGAAAGAAAGATATCCTATGCTCTCTTCCCTCCCATTGTACCCATGCAAGGGACACATGATTTAGCCTATAGATTTATATTATTTTCCAAGGTCAACACCAAGTAGGTGAAATGTGCAAATATAGGAGTGAATTATGCAGAACACCAGTTTAAAATGTTTTTGTGATATGGCAGAAATCTTATATACAGAGCAAGAGGCAAACTTCTTAAGACTCACAGCTCATCATCTCTGAGATCTCATCTACACCTCTTTGGACATGATCACACTATCTCCCATTGAAATCAAATGATGGGATCGTTAGGCTCACGCATTTCCAATGAGGGGAAATAGTTGAATAGTTGAAATTTTTTGTGAATATTTTCACAAATAAAAGAGAGGCATTCTCTGTTTGGGGGGGCTTGTGTTATTCATCATGTACAACTATATGAACAGCCGCACAGATTTGAGAAAATATTCACAAATCCCAAATGGTGCATGAAAAAATTCATACCTGAAAGTAAGTTTCCTTGATCTTACTCTATGAACTTCATACATATAATCAGAGAGAAGAAATAATACTTGTAACAGAGGTGACCAACCATACAGCAGAAACAACAAAGTCTGAATAGCACAAGTCATAAATAAACCATGAACCAAAAATCTATTCACCTAAACTATCTAGGAACCACTCATGAATAACAGATATATGTGATTGGGTCCACACTTGGAACCAATAATATCTATAACAAGCTGTTCACCCAGCTTTACTGGGAAGAGCCCCAAAGAAATGAGGGAGAGATGGAGTTCTGACGCAACAGCTCATGGCATCTCTTCATTTGGAGATAACCCCCAGCTTGGTTCTCTTCCCTCCCATCTTTGGGAGGCTCAACTGGTGTATCTGGCAAGCTCTTCTGATTGTTAAGTTTATAAGTAATTTACCTATGAGTCACCCACGGGATGATTAGTAGTTGGATTCAAAGAAAGTTTCTCTCAAAATCTTTTGGGAATAAAATAAATTGTTTGTGAATTGCAAACTTACTGGGCCATGTTCAGCACTATTAAAAGTGAGCACAACTCCACTGAATTTGAAGCATACACCAAGACTGAATCTGACCCTTCCACTCTAGTCCTTTTATAATTCATAATTCTTTCCATATACCAACTGAGTTGATGCAGCTCATCCAATCCATATTTTTAACCAGTCAACCAGCCTGAAAACAAAGCTTTATCCCCATTTGTCATGAGGTTTTAAAATTTCCATAGAAAACACAAAACTCTACAGGTAAAATAAAAGAATTCTTAAATAATAAAAACTATATGAGCAGGAATGGTGGGAAAAGTTAACCAAACATGAATGATGGGTGAGTCTTACAGTGTCCTGAGGTTCAGTTAAGATAAGTTTGGATAAACAAGATGTGAACAGACTGAGTATCCATTGCTGCAATGCTCATCCTGCCGCACCTGAACCACTCCTTACTGCACACTACACAAACGATTGCATCATGTCAGCTAGATCAGCTCTTCCCAGGAGGGATTACATCTTTTCATTTGTAAATTGAATTGAACCCCTATGAAGGCTCCCTCTCTTCCACCTTCTTTTGGGATCCAGCAGACTATGGCCCCATGACCTCTGTGGATGAGGTGGCCCTCTCCTGCCTCTGGTAATAAGTCTGTGCAAAGGGGGCCGTCAGATGGAATTTGGGTGACCTTCTCCCCTTCTTCTCCAGCAGATGATTTTGGGCCTGATTTTCCATTACTTTGTTCCTTGTGTAGTAATTTACACCCGTGCAAAGTGGGTGTAGAACACTACCAAATCAGAATTCTCCACCACACCAAGAGTAGCACTTTACACTCACTTTGTACAGAATCAGGTCTGTGTCTTCAGAAGGATGGATGGCCTCATATCCCCTACAACAGGTGTTAGTGGAAAAGCAGAGGTAGGCCTTCCTTCACCTTCTAGAAATGATTTCACAAAAAAATTTAATCTGCAGTCAGAGGAGTTTATTTCTGATCACCAAACATGCTGCTGCACAGATCACTGCTTACCTGTGACTTTTTCCATCTTGCTCCAGCACTGCTACTCCAGATGTCTACGGCTTGCATATTGTCCCCTTTTAGTGGCATGGCCCAGTAGCCTCTGTGCTAGGCACCATTGTAGCATTAGACCCCAAATGTATCTCCATTATGGCACTTCCTTGGTCCTTATGACCCAGAGTGCATTCTACTCTTCTAAAATCACAGAATAATTTGAAGCGCACAAGAATCTCACTTGAATGTAGGAGAAAAACCCCTATAACCTGACAAGCATAAGAGGGAAAACAAAAGCAAACATACTCAGACACATGAACCAAATTCTGGTCCCAAGCACTAAAACAGAGTAACTCTTCCTCCCCCACCAAATAGCTGCATATTCATGCTGAAAAAAAATGTTAGAGCATGTCCTATTCTGACCATCCTCAGCACCATGAACAGTCCTGCACATGGGTAATCTGCAGCCAGGAATATGCTATGTGAGAGGAGAGATCTGTGTGAAGTCATAGGGTAAAGCAGGTAGACTGTGCCCCCTGACCCTTAAGCCCTGCTTTCGAATGCTCTTCCTTTCTTCTGGTCACCAAAGGCTTGCAGGCGAGCCAGAAATGGGACAGGCAGTTTCCACTTTGTGATTCCCTTCCTGGCTGCAGCCTTTTGGGTATTTACGTACGCAGTCTAACTCAATTTGGCCTATACACTTGTGACCCACTAAATTTCATTCATTTCGGGACTCAAAGAGTTAAAGGTAATCCTGCTTGGTTTAAAGCAGTTTTCTAGAAATCTTTAGCAACCTGCTGCTAGTTATCACTATGAATATAATTTGTAATTAGCAACTTTCCTATTAATATTAAAGGCTGAAGGGCAGAGAGGAGCAATATCCCAGCTGTTCAATTAGTTCCCACAGTACCTGTCAAGTTATCGCTCTGGGAAAGCTTATCAGGAAATTGTTATTGCAGTCCAGTCTCTAGCAGCCGAAGCCAGTGCAGGCCTGGTGCAAAGTCCACCTGCAAAGGGATCTCCACCCTCCCTTCTGCCAGGGCAGCCAATGCAGATATAAAAGTGAGTGCAGTGTGAGGAGCAGGCGTAGGCAAGGTAGACTGAGTCAGTCAGTGGAGCCATTGGTGGAACTAAAGCTGCCGCCCATCAGGGGTCTTTCATGATAATAAGTTTTCCCTTGGGAGCAGCAAGTTCAGGAAATGCAATTTGCACCTCATGATGCTAGTCTTAGTGAAACTGAGTGAGTCAGCCTCTCAGAGCTTCATTTTTCAGCTTTGTTTCTTACTCCTCATTGTTCTGACTAAGATGAAAGTGACATAATTATCTAGTTATAGTAAAAACAATTGCATGCACTATACATCATCTAGGGTCACAGTCCTACTGACCTCATTGCCAAAACTCACATTGATTTCTAGAACTGTCAGATAAGTAAATAAATGAGTATATTATATGTACAAAAATTAAATGTTATCAAATAAACACATTGTGTTACTACCAAACAGTCAAAAGTGACCAGTGATTTTGGGTGTCAGTTTTTGGGTGCTCAGCTTGAGACATCTTAAGGAGGTCAGATTTGCAGAAAGTGCTGAGTACCTACTGTCAAGAAATCAGGCTTTTAAAAGATGACTCAAATTGGGCACCCAAAAAAATCAAAACATTCAAAATCTCTAATCCCTTGAATTTTGGACCTAGATGTGTAACATATAAAAAACCCAAATACCCAGAAAAAGTATATTAATCATACAGTCCCAGATGTACAAGCACACTGAAGAACCGGATCATTAGTGTTAAAAAGCTATGGCCCTGAACCTAACAAACAAATGCACAAGTGCTGATGCCTGATTTTCGTTGGACTCCATGCAGGCAATTACCTGAATTGACACATATATTTGCAGAATCAGGATCTATCTTCAATTTATCCTCTCATTTGTTATTAGAAAACATTGATAAAATATTTTATTCATTATCAATAGGCAGAGGAATAGGAAATTTGCTTTTTTCATGCCTGTTTATAAATAATCTCCAACAAGTGATTAATAAAGTTTTGGGTAAAACTGTTTAAAATCTTCAGCTTCCATGTTTTAGTGACTGTTTCCTTCCATTGTGTTTTCCCTCTGAAATCATGGCTTGGTTATCAAGAGATGACTATTTGATTCTTGTTCTGGGATTCTCCTTGCTGCTTCTGGGAAAACCAAGGACCCGATCAGACCCCTTGACAGAATATGAAGGAAAGCTGAATTCTGCATTCTTGCAATCCTCATTTAATGAATTTTTTTTTAGAAACTCTAATATAGCAAAAAGAAAAGGAGTACTTGTGGCACGGCTGTTACTCTGAAACCTCTAATATAGCAGATTCTGATCTCACTTACACTGGTATAATTCCACTGATTTCAGTGGAATCACTCCTGATTTACACCATGAGAGAAGAATCAGGCACACTGTATATAGGATACCTTATTGTTGAGTTGCTGTTTCATACATGCCAAAATAAAGATAGATGTGTGCCAAATATCAAGGGTATATAACAGAAAAAATTAAAAAGGTAAATCCTTTATCACACTCTACACTATCTGTTGCTTTAATAATTGTGTTCATGCTAGTAAATGACAATGTATTGCCTGGGACAGTGGAGAGCAGAATTTGCCCCATGCACACAGAAAACAAGGTGCTGTTTTAAAAATTGATTGCTGCTTTCATTTCACTTTTCATTTGTCACTATGCAGAACAGCGCCACCTGGAGGGACAAAAAAGTCATCTCCATTACACCCTCATTCTTTTTGCTCCATGGGACAAATTATGTTTTTCTTTGTATTAGCTGCCATCTGGAGAGAAGTATGAAGCACAGTAATAGAGAGAAGGAAGCGCTGACAATAAGCAACCCACAATACAGGGCAAAAAAAAAATCTCAACATGGAAAAGATCAAAGGAAGAGCAGTGGCCAGAGGGCTAGAACTCTCCTCCCCTTTTTTCCTTTTTAAGAAAGCTTAAATTTTGCAGCAACTGCCAATCCCAGGATCTGCCATTGATGTTAGTTACGGCTTCTCATTACAAAGCCTGATAAGAAATTAAATGAAGAAATAAAACCTAGGGACTGGAAGGCCAGAGACAAACTGAACTGAATAGACAGGCTTCACCTCTGCATATATCCTCTTTAATATTTATAGAGAGTAGGGTAGGGTCCTTGACATTTAAATGGAACCTAGAAAGCTGCAGTTAATGCATTCAAAAGCAAAGGTGGACTGAAATCACCAACATCTGAGAACTCTGAACATGCTAATATTTGGGAAAACCCTTTCTATAAATTAACAAAAAGTGTTTGAATGACAGTGTTTGCTGTCATCCAAAGTGGTTTCTCAAGGATAAGAGCCATTTACCCTCTTTTGTCAACATTAAAAGTCACATCTGCACTTACTATTATTACAAAAAACACCAGAGATTACTCTAACTGAGTAATATTAGAGAAAGTGAAACAATTTCTCTATTCTTTTTTACTTTGTGCATTTGACAACAACTTTGTGTGTAGCCCATTTCAGTGTTCCCTGTACAGTCAGTCCATTTCTCCTTAAGCTTGTGTGAGTTTTGCACACAGCAAAGTACGAGAGAAAAACAATTTTTAAAAGTAAGACAATGTGATTGTAAAAACACAAAAAATAGTAAGTGGGACTCAGGAGCAGGAGAAGAATCTGAAACTATTTTTAATGTATCTTTTGAACTTGATGTTTCAAATTCATGCTGCTCCTGTAACTTAACTACAATTATCCAAATCCTACAGAGATTATTTTTTTTTAAAAAGCTTTCCTTCTATGAGTTCTGAAAACAAACCTGCCATGGAAAACACAGTAACATGGATCTAGAGAGGGGGGAAATGGTCTTGTTACTTCCATCCTATATAGATTTGGAAAATGGAAGTCAAGAAGTTATTTGTATATCTTGAAAAATTTCACCAGTACTGTATTTTAATAATTCCCAGTACTAATTATGGTCTCACTTAACCCTATAAATCATTACTTATGGAGGTGGTCAATAGGACTACTCAGCATTTAGTCTCATAGTGTGAAATGCAATGGAAAATTTTCAGATTGACATTTTAAAAATCAATTTTTCTAGAGATGAACTTGAAGCAAAATCACAGATTCAAATACCTCCAAACTTTGAAGAAACTTGGATCTGCATCTGGGTTTAAATGTCATGGCTGGTTCCATATTTCTATGATCTTGCATCTGAACTCCCAAGCTTCAAATCCAGATCAAAACTTTATAACTTGAGCCCATATCTAGTTTATTTAGGCCCCAATCCTGCAAATACCTGCGTGCATGCATGCTTAACACATGAGAGTATTCCCATTGAACTCAGTGGGAATACTCATGTGCCTAATGTTAAGCATGGTTAACCTTTTCATTTATCTTTATTTGCTGTCATGCGTTTTGTCCTATTTAAATATCTACATACAGAGAAATGTAATTACATATTTTATAAATACTGATATAATGAATGAATTATTTACTTCTGAAAGAATATAGTACTCCTTTAGGATAGTATATTACTTATATTGTATGAATTATATTTAAATATGTATACCTTTATCTTAATATTAGTGTAAATAATCATTTATTTAGCAGTGTAAATTTACACTATATTTTCTAAACATAGATTAAGACCCATTCCTTGTCTCAAAGAATTTTCAATCTATCTGGAGCCTTATTACTTGTAGAATTATATATCTGAAGAAAGAAAGAACTAGTTTTCTGTTATCGGAGAGTCACTTGTTGCTAGGCAGATTAGGGTGAAGATTTCCGACTGCAACATTTAAAGGGATACAGTCAGATTTTTAAAATAGTATCTAAATATATTAAAAATGTAATCTGTGTTAATAATAATATCTTAGTAAATGTGAAAGAATTTTAAATCTAACTAACTTTTGACTATTGATGCTGTTTGGTTACTTTCTAAACTTCATTCCAGCTGGACAATGAAAACAGACTAGCCAGCTTCATTTTGTCTAGTCTTGTTCCAGTCAATGTCACATTCACATTCCAGTCACTAGAACAATATTTTGGATTACATACACTCACAGGAAATATTTGGTTTCTTTAAAAAATATTTGACAAGAAATAGCAATAGGAACAATAACAATAATATAGAAACATTTCTACTAATTACACAAAATAACTTAGGGTTGTTAGGAGTGTGAGCAGGATGTGAGCAGTGATGTTATAACTTTCTTACTTATGCCTCATTGTGTTTGCTGCTTGTTTACAAGCCAAAGCTTGAATTCAGGCCTTGCAGACAGAATCATTCTACATTTCAACAGATCAAAGACATTTGGGCATCATGGTACTCCCTGGATAACTAGGCAGAAAATATATAATAATACCCTTATGAGTCATGTCCTCAGATACTAAAGTGATGGGCACACTATAAAAACCTATATAGATAGATATTTCTTGCATATTCAGGCATATTTCATATTTCATATACATATACCCACAATAAGGACCATGATGCTCACATGAATACAGTCCATCACCTACAATGTTAGGGAATCCAGCTTAGGGTGACCAGATAGCAACTGTGAAAAAATGGGACAGGGGTGGGGGTAAGAGGTGCCTAAATAAGAAAAAGTCCCCCAAAATGGGACTGTCCCTATAAAAACGGGACATCTGGTCACCCTAATCCAGCTGTATCAAAGAACCTGGTCTTGATGGTCTGCATCAAGTTCCTCATCTGCAGGAGAAAACTTCACACAGTTAGCTATGTGCAGCATTGTGGAGTTCAAGAACTGAACCAGGTACCAGGACACAGAAGGCTGACATAAGCTGGCCAGCTACGGACACCAACTGAACCAGTTCAAAGCCAAAAAAGAGAAAGATGCCAATTGTCACAGATCTGGGTACCCTGCTGGCAGCCCACCAGACTGCTGTGAGGGGACCCAACCACTGGAGGATCCTCAGGTGTTTTATACCCAGGGGAGTCTGAACAGAATCTGGTCCTGCCTTGGAGTTCATAGAATATCAGAATATCAGGGTTGGAAGGGACCTCAGGAGGTCATCTAGTCCAACCCCCTGCTCAAAGCAGGACCAATCTCCAATTTTTGCCCCAGATCTCTAAGTGGCCCCCTCAAGGATTGAACTCACAACCCTGGGTTTAGCAGGCCAATGCTCAAACCACTGAGCTATCCCTCCCCCCTAGACCCTCTTGGGCTGCAAATCCTCTAGTTAGCTCTGTCATGTTCCTGTATGGGTATGAACTGGCTACAGTGCTTCCTTTTTAGTGAGGTACACAGCAGAAGTGTTCATCATAAGACACTGTAATGCTCTGCTAGGTTTTGGCTGAGGATACCTTAAATAAGGTTTTTACACACAATGCCACCTAGTGACTGAATAGTAATACTACAATTTAGCATTCCATTACAAGCACCCCTTCCTGAGATCCCAGGGCCCAGCTGCTTAGCTCCTGAATTTAGTGCTGACTCCTCAGACTCCCCTGTAGCTTAAGCAATCCTTTCCCAGAATCCCACCACAGGTCTGAACCTTCTGAGTTACAGTTTCACTCATGTGGTAGGCAGGGCTGGATTAACTGCTTGTGGGACTGGTGCCAAACATATTTGTGGGCCCCCATGGGGCAAGGTGCAGGGGAACGGGATGGTCAGTCTCCAGAGTGAAGGTTGGGCTGGGGACAATGAGGCACAGCGCGGTGGGAGCAGCCCTGCTCTGTGCAGTCGAGCAGGAGGGCAGGGCCGTCCTTACCCATACGCAATTACCTGGTGCCCTGCGCAGCTGTGTGCTGCTCGAGCCCCTGCTCCGCCTCTTCCCCATGGCCCCAGCCCCACCTCTTCCCGCCCCTGCTCCACACCCACTCCACTGAGGGCAGCAGCAGGGCCGGGCTTGCACTCACTGGCGGCAAGAAGTGCAGCGGCCCAGCCCCAGCCACGCCACCAGTGAGTGCAGGGGGGTGGTGCTGGTTCCGCCCTGTCCCCCAGGACAGCCCCTGTGCTCCCCTCTGTGGAGGCCCAGCCCTGTGCTGCCAGCATGCCCCTTCCCCTTGAGGGCAGGCACGCACCACACCACCCCCCTGCCCAATGCCCCACCCTTATGCCCAGCGCCCCGTTGCCGAGAGATCTCCGCCACAATCTCTATGCCCAGCCCCCACCCCTCCCAGAGACCTCCCCTGCTGGCCTCCCACCACAACTGCACAGCACCCTGCACACCACACCGCTCGCCCAGCACCCCCTGCCCATAGACCTCCCCACTGCCCACCACCTTCCTTACAGTCCCACCATCACAGTTGCACAGCACCTCAAATTCTTGAGGGGATTCTGCACCAAAAATTTTAAAATTCTGCACACAATATTTTAAAATTCTGCTAATTTTGTCAATAAATAAATGTGGCGGTTCCAACATGGCAGTGGGGAGCACAGGCCACTGGTTGCATGGAGGTGGGAGATCACCCTGCAGCCTCCCCTCACCCCACTCCGGGACAGGGACTTGGCAGTGAGGCTGCACGCGACCCTGACACAGTGCAAGGGCCAGGCCTGGCCCAGAAACACCCTGGGGCCCTGCCCCCCTGTGCCAGGCGCACCAGGTGTGGGTGATCAGGCTCAGCCCAGCCGCAGGATCCAAGTGCAGAGGGACTTAGTGTGGGGGGATCCAGGTGGGGGTAAGAGAGTTCTCTGTGGGGCAATCTGGGTGCAGGTGGCCCAGTGGGAGATCTGGATGCACAGAAGCTCATTGCGGGGTTCCAGGTGCAGGGGCAATGGGACTCTGCAAGGGATCCAGGTGAAGGTGTTTGGGGCTCAGCGGGGGGGGGTTAGGTGCAGGGGAGGTGGGGTTCATTTGGGTGGGGGTCCAGGTGCAGGTGTTTGGGGCTCAGTGGGGAGGGTGTCTGTGGGAGCTTATCGGGGTGGTACAGATGCAGGGGAGGTGGGGCTTGTCAGGGTGAGGGTTCGATGGGCCTGCTTAACAGGGGAGCCCCAGCTTCTGCCAAGGGGATGCTGTATGCTGGGCTCCAGCTTCCCCCATCCCCTTCTCTTCTCCATCCCATGCCCCTTCCCCACCGCCCCATCTCCTCCCCACCCCACATGGAGGCAAATGAACAAGAGAAGGCAAAATGCTGCACATACAAAATGGAATTTACACTTTGGTAAAGATAAAGGGATATGAAGATCCCTCAGTAACAAAAGAATTCAGAAGCTGTACAAACAGATTCCCACATCATTGCACCAACACCTTCTGAAGTCCGGGTGGACCACCTGGTGTTTGTGGCACTACCATCCCAGGCACAGGTCCAAAAGCACTAGCCCAAGCAAATGGAAACAGTAGGTACACTCCATAGCCATCAGAGAAAGGAAATGAAGAAAGACAGAAAAGAAAAGAAGTGTCCTGAGAGCCTTACATGCAGATTTTAATAGCAGTAGTGCAGTACTGAGAGTTACAATTGACTATGCCTGAAAAGCTGCAAGTATGTCATACTGAAGAAATGGATGGACTAGGTTTTCATTTGGAGCAATGCCCAGTGAATCTCAAGTGGCCTGTTAACACCGCCCCAGTCATAAGGGAGAAAGGAGGAAAAACGGCTGGGGATGAGGGGTTTAGATTCCCACATCATCACACCAACACCTTCTGGAAGTCTGGTCCCTTGAAATATGTGTTAACTACTTATGCTAAGCAATCTGTTCCATCATGTATTTTGCTGACACTCTGATTACATTTCTCAGACCTGAACAAAAGCTCAAAAGCTTGTCTCTTGTACCAACAGAAGTTGGTCCAATAAAAGATATTATCTCACAACACTGTATACAGAGTTTGGTTTTGACATTTATTAAATGTTACAATTAAAAAAATGTTTGTTTTAGATTAAGCTTCCCAATGGGTCCACAA
Source organism: Lepidochelys kempii (assembly GCF_965140285.1). Taxonomy (NCBI): domain Eukaryota; kingdom Metazoa; phylum Chordata; order Testudines; family Cheloniidae; genus Lepidochelys; species Lepidochelys kempii. The sequence goes on from NC_136388.1 coordinate 33,213,347, forward strand.
CACTTCACTAATGATCTACAAATGGTGGTACACAAGGATTGCTTTATTTCTCTCTCAAATTCAGCCACTTCTAGTGTGAAGTATGGTCACTGTAGAAGTTCAACAGCAACTCCACACAGTAGTTTTGAAATAAAAAATATTAATATAAGCAAGTGACACTGGAATGAACATTCAGATAGGCAGAAAATATCTACCAACACTGGAATTCAGCCAGAACAGCTAACATCTGGTGGTCTACAAATTATTCTCTTAGATCTCCAACAGCAAGTGGTGCAGGACCGGTGTTATTTATTTCATGCAAAAATGTTATTTTCAGCAGCACCAAGCCCCCTAGCATCAGGCAGGATGACAGAGAGAACAGCACCGACTATGGAATAGAAACACCACTTCCTATAGCACCAAGATGCTCCTTGAAAACATCTGATCCAAGTACTGACCAAGCCCAGCTTCTAAGAGCTGATATGATAACTGCATAATGTGATTTAGCCACAAGCTGAATGTATCCATGATCATGGCTAAAATCTTATACAGCCTTTAGTTTTATGACATATGTAGTGAGAGTTCCATTGGGTACAGTGGGGTACGGTATACATCCCACACCATGCCCCTGGCCTACCCATTTTTCATTCTCTCTGGCCTCATATATCATAAGCCCACAGCAGACAGGATCTTGGGAAGGAGAGGATGCAGATGAGCCCTTTTTCTGGGCAGGAAGAGGAGATCTTTGCTGTGGAGTCCCTTTCATGCATGAATCTGAGGAGCATGATTGGTGTCTCAGTTTCCATCCATTATGGTTTTGTTGTTACCATTTAATAAAAACAATCATATTTCATACATCATATTTCCTAAAGAACACAACATTCTGGCAATGGGAGATAGCAAAAACCAGCAAACCAAATTTACTAGCACTTAAGCCCTTCTACAGCACCACACCTGATCTATATGCAGAATATACAACATGGATAGAGGAATCCCTTCTGATCCTGAAACTTTGTCAGTGGACTAGATAAAGCAGAGGAGAGAGTGAATGAGCAATATTACCACAGTCTACAAAGAGGCACAAAGGGGGATGGATATATCTGAAAAGACAAAGGCTACACTAAATGCTTATTTCAAACCACAAAGAAATACAATTTCAGGAGAGTACAAATTCAGACAGCTACTGCAAGTACCTGATGAATACTATGACTCATATGTAAATGCCTTAAGGGCTAAGCCCTGGTCCCACTGAAGTCATTGGAAATGTAACTGTGAATTTGGTATATCTGCATCAAGCATGATCCATGATCAAGTCATAGCATGCTCACAAAACACTAAGAAATCCTTACAACTGGTGGGTTTGACCCTAGAAAATGCAGTTATCATAGCACAACTATATGAGTCACCACAGGAGGGACCTGGTGTCTGCTAAGACAGTGGTTTTCAACTTGTGGTCCAGTGACTCCTGGAGGTCTGCAGACTATGTCTAAGATTTCCAAAGGGGTCTGCACCTCCATTAAAAATTTTGTAGGTGTCTGCAAATGAAAAAAGGTTGAAAGCCACTGTGCTAAGACTTTAGATGTGAGCATAACCAACTGCAGCCACACCTCAGACTGAACCAGTTTCAAACCAGGAAGTGAGGTTACAGCATTTGAAAAATGTATTTATGTTACTAATTCAGATAATAATTGTGCCTGCTATTGTTGTGAATTGACTACAGAAATGCCATATAGAAGTAGAGTAAGGAGTACCAATTGCCTCTTCTGTAGAAAAATGAAACATGTGGCTGGAGTTTGGGGAAAGAAAGCAAACAATCAGAAAAACACTGGACAGAAAAACACTGAAACAATCAATCTCAAAAGGCAGGGAATGGGAGTGCCCCACCTGTTCTGTAGAGTGACTCAGAATTGGATGAATGTTTATTTTATGTCTTCAAAAGTAAAATAATCTTTTACTATTAGTGAACAAAGGTTGCCAAGTGAAGTAAAAGAAATGTAGGCCCAGTCCTGTAATGAACTCCACAGAGGCACAGATGTCTTGCTCATGCAAAACTCACTGCAGAAATGGAATCTTAGTGTTAAATTTTTTAATAATCCAGAAACATCAGAATTAATTCCAAGCATTCAACTTGTTTTGTATAATGTGCAGGCAACACCAATTATGTTACTCAGGATACTGCAAAGAACAGATGAACTGGAAAAGACGTGTGTGATGACATGTATATGCTATTGATTGAAATATCATAACCTTATTAAACAGGAAATCTAGTTTTGATTTAACATATACTACAAAGGAGAGGCAAAGTGAATCAAGTACCAAGTCCAAGACACTCACTATTCAAAGCCCATAGACCAGGGGTGGCTAACCTGTGGCTCCAGAGCCTCATGCGGCTCTTCAGAAGTTAATATGCAGCTCCTTGTCTAGGCACCGACTCCGGAGCTGGAGCTACAGGTGCCAACTTTCCAATGTCCCGGGGGGGGGGAGGCTCAGTGCTCAACTCCTGGCTCTGCCACAGGCCCTTCCCTCACTCCACCGCTTCCCACCCCCTCCCCTGAGCCTGTAGTGCCCTTGCTTCTCCCCCTCCCCCCCAGATCCTCCTGCACCCCAAGAAACAGCTGATCGGGAGGTGCAGGGAGGGAGGGGGAGGTGCTGATCAGCGGGGCTGCCGGTGGGTGGGAGGCACTGGGAGCAGGGTGGGGGAGCTGGTGGGGGGCTGCTGCTGTATTACTGTGGCTCTTTGGCAATGTACGTTGGTAAATTCTGGCTCCTTCTCAGGCTCAGGTTGGCCACCCCTGCCTTAGACTGTACTGGCACAAGGTTGTAACAGAGATTAAAGTCACGCCATTAAGCCCCAGTTTGTCACCCAGTCAATGTGTCACAATAGAAGTTGTGAACCAGGAAGTGGATAAAATGCTACATACAGGCATTAATGATGACATGTAGGAAAGAAAATGGATATTACATTTTCTGTTAGTGCCTGAAAAGCATATGTATGAGATCTGTGTGTGTAACAGGGCATCAGATCCTAAGACAGCTAACAGTGGCTAATTCACAGGTGTAGAAAAATAAATACATAAAAACTCAACATGTTTAAAAATAACAATTAAAAACAGTACGCTTAAAAGATTTGAAACCACCATGTTGTGCACACAGGTAGCCTATGCAACCTCTTAAAGATATTCCTGTTATCCTCTCCTTTCCCTTTCCCTGCATTGTTTGTCATGCTTTTGTCTTGGCATGCCACGTCTTGTGAGCATTTTGGGGAATCTTTGTATGTGTTCATTCACTGCCTTTCACAATGGGATGATGATCCTGGTTGGGATCTGTGGGTGTGTGACTGCAATATAAACAATAACATTCATAATAATAATCATAGACACGCAAGACTTTTTTTGAGCCATCCTGATATTAGGTGCTTGAATCATATATAGAAATGCAAATTATTTTTGACTCTCTCTGTAGTGATTACAGGTGGGGCCTTTTAGCTCTATAACAAGAAATAAAAAGGATTTGAGTGCCTATATAAGGCAGAACAAACTAGGGGTTGGGATTGAAGGTCCTACAGGGAAAACTTTAAGAATATCTAATCCTAGGAAAAAGCTTTGGTTGATGATTATGTATTGTTATTTCTGTTATTTAAGTTAAGAATAAAGGCAGAAATAGGGGAGATTTGGACTTTAATCGTTGCAGATATAATTTTTTCAAAGTATGGTGGAAAGTCAACCTGCTTACAGTGTAATTGTAAGCAAGGTTAATAAGGTTGTTTGTTAGAGCAGAGGTTCTCACCCTTTTTCTTTCTGAGGCCCCCCTGTGATGCTCTGTACCTCAGTGGAACACCCAGCACCCCCATGCTCATCCTTATAAAATGGTTGTGTGGTATCCAATGCAAAGTTTGTCATGTCAGTTGTCTTTGGAAGGCTCATGATGCACTGAGCATTGTTGTTATAGTAAAGTTATAGTAATGTTATATGTTATAATTTCATGTATGTAGTTACGAGGCTGAAAATGTATCCTCATGGCTTAAAATAAGCCCAGGCAAAAACTCTCCAAGAGCAGAGAGGCAGTTCACACCTCATCAGGGCAGGTATGGGACAAACCCAGCCCAGCCTCACAGGAACAAAGGATGCTGGCCTAGGTAGCAACAAAGGATCTGTTGGACTCTCGAGTGAGTCACCCCGCTACGTTTGGCCAGTTTGGGACAGTGATGAGGTAATGCTCACCTGACTCTGAAGTGGGGGGGGGCAAAGCCAAGAGGGAAGAAAGAACATGATAAAAGGGAGAGACATTTGCCATGCTCTCTCTCTCTTCCACCTACATCTACAGACACCACACCAAGTGACTGAAGCGCTGATCAAAGGTGAGAACCTGGCTGAAGAGCAACCAGTCAGCCTGTGGTGAGAAGCATCTAAATTTGTAAGGGCACTGAAAGTGTTAAGATCATCTTAGAATGCATTTTGCTTTTATTTCATTTGACCAAATCTGACTTGTTATGATTTGACTTATAATCACTTAAAATTTATCTTTGTAGTTAATAAATCTGTTTGTTTATTCTACCTGAAGCAGTGCATTTGGTTTGAAGTGTGTCAGAGACTCCCCTTGGGATAACAAGCCTGGTACATATCAATTTATTTGTTAAATTGACGAACTCATATAAACTTGCAGTGTCCAGCAGGCATAACTGGACACTGCAAGATGGAGGTTCCTAGGGTTGTGTCTGGGACCAGAGATATTGGCTAGTGTCATTGGGTCACACAATTCAAGGAGCAGCTTACACACCAGAGGCTGTGCGTGAACTGCCCAGGAGTGGGGGTTCTCACAGCAAAGCAGGGTAAGGCTGGCTCCCAGAGTCAATGTTTGGAGTGACTTAGCAGATCACTGGTCCAGATAACACCAGAGGGGAATGTGACACCCCCAACATGCTATAAAAACTCCACAGCCCACCTGTGCCACAATAACTTGTTTTCTGCATATAAAAGCCAGGGCTGGCGGTAGGGGGTTGCAAGCAGAACAATTGCCTGGTCCTCCACGAAGCTACATTGCTCAGGCTTCAGTGCAGCCCTGGGTGGTGGGGCTCAGGGACCTGGGCTTCAGCCGGCTTTGGCTTTCTGCCCTGGGCCCCAACAAATCTAATGCTGACGCTGCTTGGAAGCCCCCCTAAAACCTGCTCGAGGCCCCCTAGGGGGCCCCAGGCCCCTGGTTGAGAACCACTGTGTTAGAGAACATCACCCTGTAACTATAAATTATAAAAAGAAAAGGAGTACTTGTGGCACCTTAGAGACTAACCAATTTATTTGAGCATGAGCTTTCGTGAGCTACAGCTCACTTCATCGGATGCATACCGTGGAAACTGCAGCAGACTTTATATATACACAGAGAATATGAAACAATACCCCCTCCCACCCCAGGACAGTGGGGTGGGAGGGGGTATTGTTTCATATTCTCTGTGTATATATAAAGTCTGCTGCAGTTTCCACGGTATGCATCCGATGAAGTGAGCTGTAGCTCACGAAAGCTCATGCTCAAATAAATTGGTTAGTCTCTAAGGTGCCACAAGTACTCCTTTTCTTTTTGCGAATACAGACTAACACGGCTGTTACTCTGAAACATATAAATTATAAGATACTCCACATTATATAAGGCTCAAAAGATTTTGCTGAGCTTAAGGCTAAATTTAATAAACATCTTTAACTGAATCCAGGAATATGATGACTTTGAAACTCCCTGTAGTTAGTACAGATCTTCCAAATTTCTTTTTGGTCTTTCTTATGCGCCTCAGGTTTACCAAAAAGCTATGTATCCAGTACTTTGCAGATGGCCTGGTACTGTTTGGAATACAGATGTTGTTGGTTTTGCTGCTAATGCAGAGGAGCTAGAAGGAGAAGGAGAAAATTTTTGATTGATTTCATAAGAGGATTAAAATTGGACAGAAATAAATATATTCAGACTCCTATTTCTCCTCAGATGGTGTTTAGACTGATCAAAAGAAATTGGAAACTGTTCTTAAGGCTCCAAGGCTGGAGAATATGTAATTAATGCCTTAAATTCTGGGAATTTGTGGCTTCCTTATGAAGTTTATTCCAAAGTATATAAACATTAGTCAGCAGAGCTGTTCTGAAATCAGGAAAGATATTGAGTAAGAGTGCAATTCTAAAAAAGAATCAGCTTCTTGGGCGCTAAGAAGTGCTTTAACCAAAGAACTGTGTGGAGCATAACTGGATTCACCAACATTTGTAGTAGCTGATGATAGCCTTGTAGATTTATGTGCAGTTCTGCTCCAAATACATAATAATGGATCAAAAAATCATTGGTATATGCAGTTACTTGCCAATAAGCACAAAACAGCCTTTGGCTCTGTGTGGGCTATAGAATATTTTCACATGTACCTCTAGGGACATACATTTATTCTAATAACTGATTCAATTTAGTTCTCAACTCCTTTTCCCATTTACATGGGGTCACAGGTGCCCATGGTTATTTGCCACTCCTTTTAATCCATAGCACGGGTGCACAGGTCTTGGAGTTCCAGTCCCTTCCTCTTCAAACTTCTCTTGACAGTGTCTTTCCATTGTATCCTCTATCCCCCATGTCCTTTCTTGCTGCCCAGTTCTTCCCATGCTGGTTGTTCTTCATGTATTTTCCACATGTCCAGCCCACCTCAAATGTGCACTCTCTGGACTATCTATCAGTGAGAATCCCAAGTTCATCTTCCCCCAACTTTTTCCATGCACACTGTCCACCCTCCTCTTGCCTGTCATTCTCCTCAATATATTATTTTCTACAACCTGTATCTCCTTTTCTTTCATCTCCATGAGAGCCACTGTTTCTAAACCATAGAGCAGGCAGGGAGAAACACACGTAGCATGCACTTTTCCTTTCAGTTTGTTACTTACTTGCCAGTCCCACAGTACTCCTGCCACTTTTTTCATTGCCATCCATGCACATTAGCTTCTCCTCTTCAATTAACCAGATCTCTCTCAGATGGCACTAAGTGTACTTCCCAAGTACAAATTCTTTCTTCTGATTCTGCTTCTCTCCTGAAACATCAATCAACAGCTTTTCTTCCACCTTTCCTACTTGCATAACTTCAGTTTTCTTTGTGTTTACCTTCAAAACTTGGCCTTCAAACACAGATGCCCACTCTGATACCATATTCACCACTTCCTCCTTACTGTCATCCAAAAGGGCCAAATTGTCAGCATACATTCGTTTTCTCTTTGTCTCCTCAGGCTTGGTTCTCCTACTAATTAACTTCATAAGTAGGAAGAAGAGAAGTGGATTTAGTACACTGCCTTGTCTCAATCCCACAATCATCTCAAAACTCAGAAATTCTATGTATTGTTACCACTTTACCTGTTGACCCTTGCTATAGCTCCTCTATCATCTCTACTTCTTGAAGTCCCCCTCCCATCCATTCCAATACTCCAAACACCAGCTCGGTGGAACCAAGCCATATGCTTTCTCAAGATCAATAGATGCTACATAGCAGTTACACCTTCCATTTATCATTCTTTCAAACTTCTGTCTCATTGCAAATGTGTGTCAAGTAGTGTGTCAACACTACTCCTTCCCTTCCTAAAGCCACGTTCTAATGACTGATCATAACCGTATAATTCACATGCTAAAACCTAACAAATCTATTCTGATTCTACATAGAATCCACTGCCAAGGATGGAAAATTCCACGATATGATTTTACCATTGAACACATTAGAGGAGAAAGTAATGTGGCTGATGTTTTGTCACATCTTCCTCCTCTAGAACCTGCATCTGATCAGCCAGCAAAAGACTATGCGTGTTAGTTTTTATATGCATTGCAGATATGGAGGCATCAGAAAGAATGGCACACAAAAGACCCAATGACTTGAGCAAGTTTCCCAGCTTTCCCCAGTTGTGTGGAGCTGAGAGCAGGACCACAAAGGTGGCAGTTGCAGCTCCCTGATTTCAAGGCCAATTGTACTTACCTAGCCACCTGCCAGTTGGGGATCACAATAATAGCAGAAGCACTCCGGCCATACCCCCTCCCACTTCCAGGAGACACTGAGGGCAACTGGGTTCTTTCAGCTCTATGCAACTGGGGTCTCCCTCACTCTGGGGAAATTCCCAACATGGGAAATAGGACTGTTTTCTGACCTATTTGCATTGCCACGGCAGCTAAAAGGGGCCAGACTGCAACTCAGAATCTGACCTATTATCTCTGTTCTTTGACATTTACTCAGTGAGCCACAGCTGTACACTACCAACATCTCCTGTCTCTGGAGAGGAAGGAATATAAAGATTACTCATCTGCTGTACATGTTTCCTTCTGCAGTATTCTCTGGATTACTCCTCTCCTGTTCCATTTTTCTTTCCTCTTTATTTGTATCTTCTTTTCACCACAATGAGCTGCCTCCCCTCCCCTCTGGGTTTTATATTTAGCTAAAAACCAATTAAAAAAAACCCCACAGGAATTGTCACACTGGATTAGACCTAAGGTTCATCTAGTTCAGTATCCTATCTACAACAGTGACAGTATCAGAACCCTGTGTAAGAACCCTGCAACTTCTAGAGGAAGCCATACCGCTCAGCATATCTATATGTATATATATTGCTCAGCCATAATCTGCCCCAATATTAGGTTTCATTCTGATCTCTAATCATTAGAGACTGGGTTATATTCTGAAGCAGAAAGTTTAATATCCTCAATAAAATTTGTGTTATCATGAACTATTATAACTCTAGATAACTCTATTATAACTCTATAACTCACAGAACAACTGACAGTCAGCAGAGGGGTCAAGGCCCACTTGGATATAAAGGTGACATTGCTCTCCACAGGCCTCTCTTTGTGCGAACATTGTTGAAGAGGTATGGGTAAGCTTTCCCTGCTGGCTGCTCTTGCTGAACCTATTTTGTAAATAAAGGGAAGACTTCCCTTTCCTAGATTGCCAATCGGGTAGGTTTCACAAGCACTACATCCACTTAAAATTTTTTTAGATAATAAATATTAATTTGAACCCGAGGAAAACAAATACAATTAAAATAAACAGCTCACATCATTTTTTTATCTTATACTGAAACATTTCAATGCCTTACTTGGCCAATTAACATTGCAAGACCATGGCCATCCTGACGAACGTTGACCTGGCCTCAGTTATTCATGCCTTCATCACCTCTCGGCTGGATTACAGCCATACAATAGACCAGGGCATGAAAACTTCTGCTCTTAGGAAACTCCAACTGGTACAGAATGCTGAAGCACATCTTAGTAACGCTGGCTACCACAAACTTCAGACCTGTCATCTTCTCTCTGTGCTGGCTTCCCATAGACTACTGAATCAAGTTCAAGATCTCAGTCCTTATCTTCAAGGCATTCCAGGGCCTAGGCCCAACATATCTAAAAGACCGCATAAGGCTCCAGGATAAAGACCCTGGCTGACAACTTCACTCCTCTAGCACAACGGAACTTTCTACAATAAGGTTTCAGAGTAACAGCCGTGTTAGTCTGTATTCGCAAAAAGAAAAGGAGTACTTGTGGCACCTTAGAGACTAACCAATTTATTTGAGCATGAGCTTTCGTGAGCTACAGCTCACTTCATCGGTTAGTCTGTATTCGCAGTTAGTCTCTAAGGTGCCACAAATACTCCTTTTCTTTCTACAATAAGGGTAAAGCTTGTCTGGCCAGAAGATCAGGGGCCAACCCAAGACTGTAGAAGGAAATCCCAAATGAACTAAGGACCATTGCAAACCTCATCATCTTCTGTTGTAAGTGCCATGCACATTTCTTTGACCTTGCCTTACCTAACAGAAACATCTAGCAATATATATGAAAATAAAATGATTCCAAACCAAAACACTCTACTGCACGCCCTTCTCCCCTGATCCAGAGGATGAGAGAACAAACAGGTGACAGATGTTAGTCCCCTTGTTTAATGCACTGCTGGAAAATACTCAACTACTACCGTGAGGAGCATGTTATCAGAACCTATAGAACAGAATAACATGACAGTATCCTCCTTGGTAAATTCACTCTCAAGAATGCCTCATTAAATGCCACATTTGGACAGCTGGACAGGTGAGACTCTGTGTGGTGCTTTGAAAACTCAGGGGTACATTTAACTCATTTTCCCGATGAAGGAATATTTTTCAGCACACTGCATTTTGCCAATCCTGCAAGCCTTACTCCTGGGGTGGCTGGAAAATGTGTGCTCTACCACAGCCACAGGGAAGGTTACACAGCCTAGTGAAACTGAATTGCCATTAAAAACTTGATTACTAGCCGCTTTTATTGGATTACCTCTTGTAACTCAGAGCTAGATGTAAAGTTCCAGTAATAACCTGTGCAGCGATAAACTTCATCCGACCACAAGAGTGTGCATGTGAGAGGACTGCAAATCTCTTCCCCCAAACCAGAATTAGCCGGTATCCTTGGCACATGAGAGAGCGTGCAGATCTGAAATTGCCCTGAATGGATACAGGATCATGCAGAAAACGAGCTGTTCTGGGGGCAAAAGGGCAGCGATCGGCCGCAGCCTCCTCCCAAAAATAAGCCCCAGTCCAGCACCCCTCCGGGCCAAGGGGAGGGAACCGGCTGGCTACCGGGGGGAGGTTGAGCGGAGCCTGGGCTGAGGATGATAGGCAGGACGGCAACAAAGCCAGGGGCTTGGAGGAAAGCTGCAAGTTTCGGCGAGAGCCAGGACTAAAGCCCTGCGGGCGGCAGGGCTGGCTCGGGCCCGGAGCGGTGAGTACGGCTGGGACGGCGCGCTCCAGGGGAGGCTGCTCTAGAGGCGGCGTGGATCACAGGGGCTGAATGGCACCGAGACATGGCGAGGGGGCAGGATCCGTGTCACGGAGCCGCACAGGGAGAGAGGGAGGTTCCGGAAAGGGAGCGGAGCTCAGCTCAGCTCAGCTGCGTGGGGAGGCGGCACCGCTTTGTCTGTGGCTCCGGGCGAGAAGCGCTGCAGCAGCAGCAGCAGCGGGGTAACTAGCGGTCATTCTTTGTGCTACCGTCAGGCAGAGGGAGGCTGCAGGGCTGGTAACCTGCCCGAAAGCATCATCACGGCTGGAGGCATCTCCCCTCCGCCACCGGAACGCTCTCCCGCTGACAGCGAAGGAGCAGCTTACTCCGTTTCCTCTTATTTCCCTCCTTTCCCCCACACTCAGGGGCAACCGTTAACCCCTTTGCATTCAGTGATCTCTGGGGTCTGCCAGCCTCTGTCTGTGTGTCTGTCTGCGGAGGCTCAAGTTCTGAGAAGCGTATTACGTGGTATTACTTTCTGAGTCAATGGTCCTGATTTACATTTTGTGGGGGACATACGATCTGAATCCTGGAAACCCCACATGTACAATCTGGAAAAAACATCCATTTCCAGGAATATTTTCTAAAACCATTTCCACAACAAGCATTTCATTAGATGTAAGGCTCTCCTTTACTGGAGCCCAATGGGAGGGAAAACAAATCTGTTCTCAGATCTTAGTTCCATATTCTGCTTCCCCTAATAACCATGTTACATGCTCCTAGGGAGAGAATAATATCAGGAACAAGATCCATCATACAGATCCTATAACAACATCAAAGAGTGAGAAAAATAGCCAGAGAGCAAGAAAGATAGCATTGTAGTTGAGGCACAGGACTAGGAGCATGGAAACTTGTTCTTGTTCTCATTCTGCCACAGACTTCCTGCATGACCTTGGCCAACTCACTTAGCCCAACATTTTCAAAAGAAGTCTCCACACTAGATTGCCTTCATGTTTGACTGTGCAAATGAAGACAGGCATGATTCATCTAAGTGCTGAATATTCTCAATTCCCCTGAAGTCAGTGAGGTGTTAACCTGAAAATCAGGCTAAATGTGTTTCAAGCTCGGCAACCAAAAATTAAAGCATCCAAAATTGGAGGCCACTTTGTAAATGTTGCCCTTAACTTTTCTGTGCCTTGGTAAAATGGGGATATTACTATTTAGGGTACCCAGCAGGGGTGTTGTGAGGCCAAATTCATTACTATTTGTAAAACAATTAGAGTTCTTTGATGAAAGTTGCCATAAAAGTGCAATATTCTATACTTTTAACAGGAAAGATAATCAACCACTGGAACAGGTTACCTGGGGATATGGTAAATTCTCCATCACTTATACTCTTTAAAGTAAAGTATACATCAAGACTGGATGTATTTCAAAAATATATGCTCCAGTTCAACCACAAGTTGTGCTAGATGCAGGAATCACTGGATGAAATCTATGGCTTGAGTTATACATGAGGTCAGAATAGATAATGATAATAGTTCTTTCTGGCATTAATATTTATTAAACTATTAATTCACCTGAGAAGGCCGTTAACATCATGCAAAAGTTGCTTCTCATTCTCCTCAATTAGTTAAGTGAGATAGGCAGACTCCTAACAGTCCTGCATGCAGAAATCCCATTAGACTTAATGGGTCTTATCTAGTAGATGAAACTGCTATGTTGGGTGCACACTGGATGAGCAGCCTTTGAAAATCTAGCCTTGTTTTACAGAGGGAGTTGCTAGGTCCTGAGCACTTTAAAAAATCTGATTCTTATTAATGTGTCTAAATGGGAGCTGAGCTCTTTCGAAAATTTGGCACCCCTTATGGGTGCTGAACATTTGAAATCTGATTCTAAGCTCTTTTGACAAACTGGCTCTTAGAAGCTACTCCCACATCCAAACCCAGTCACAGGTGAAGGGAGTCAGGGTGGGGGTATCATGCCTTGTTGTTGTGACTGAGGACCTCACAATCTTGTTTGGTTGTGGGAAATATGTATGGCTTTGCATATAAACTGTTGGAACTTTTGCTATAATTTCTTTACTATTTTGTAGTTGCAAAGAGTGTCCTCTGCTTTTCTGACTTCTAAGGTACTACATTCTACTTAAATACATCCACAATACAATGCAATAGGTCAGGGGTGTGCTGAGTCATGAGTGAGGAGAGCAGCCAAATGTCCAATCCCAGCTCTGTTTATCATTTGAGAGTTTGCACAAGTATTGCAAGTGACCTTTCCTGCTTGTGGGTATATTTACATAAAGATTCTGGACTAAATATAAAAATGAGACAGAATCCAGTTCATACAGGGTAAAATAAGCATTTCCCTTTTACCCAGGGTTAATGGATGTTGTTGCAAGTCTGGCACTAACTCAGATCACTTTGTTATATCAGTTTATTTGGTTGGGGCCATCCTTACTGTTGTCAAGTGAGCAGTTTCTTTGCCATTGTAAATAGGATGAGTATCATTAGACATAAGTCAAACTGAAAAAATGTTACTGTTTCAAGTCATTTTTGTTTTAAATTATTTAAAAAATACACAACATTCATTCGTGTCAAAAAAGAAAAAAATGACTATGTACAGTATCAGTATTTAGAAAGTTTGATATACTGTTCAGTGAATATATACCCCACATATAGCTAAATCAAGACTACATTTTCAATGACTAGTGGTTTGGGGTGCCTCAATCTTTGGGCAATCTGAGACAGTTCATAGGGCTTGATTGTGAGAGAGTAGGTACTGAGCATTTCTGAAAACCAGGCCCTTTAAGGTGTTTCAAACTGTGTACTCAAAATTTGAGGCACTGAAAATTACTCTTTATTTTTGAAATTTAGGCCATTAATATTACTTTGTGGATTCCATATAAAATCTATGGAAAAGCTGCACAGTTAAGCACTTGAGATCAGGAAATACAAAAACTAGGGTTCCATATTCAACCTTCACAGATTCACACTTATGGGCAATCTTTAGTGAGATGATGACATATTATTTCTGAAACAATAGATTATGTCAATCAAACATTATTTTCTACAATCTTAGACAAATGGTGTAATATATTGCATTTTTTCCCATTCTTGTATCCCTCATTATTTTCATTACCATAATCATTCAGTAGATCTTTATTGACTTAGACTTCTTATACAATTAGTTCTCTTCTCTCTTGTGTATGGGCCAGATCCTCAGCTGATGTAAAAGAGCATAAATGGAGCTACACTGATTTACATCAGTTGAGGATCTGGCCCAATGAATTTTAATATAGGGATAATCTGAGCCTTTAGGCTCACTGGGCCTTTGTAAAGGGTGGTGTGTATCTTTACCACCCAGGAAGAACTCCAGGAAGGAACTGTAACTCAGAGGCACAATCCCTGTCCTCTTTCCCTGTTGCTTTGAAGACAAGTGGGTATTAAGTCACTTCACTCCTTTTCAGGGCACATCTGCTGGAGCCTGACCATTTCTGCTGGTGTGTAGTGGAGCACAGCTATGGCATTCACCAGTTCCTCCAGCCCATTTGATTGTGGGGGGGGGGAAGTATGGAGTCCCTGCTCTCATGCATGTAGTGGTCTTTATTCCTTCCTACTCCCCTATGTGGCCTGGTGAGGACTAGTGACAATCTAACGGAACCCATAATCAGCAGCCATGTACTTTAGATTTGTCTTTCAACTATCAGCGCAACCTTCTTTACACATAATTCAGTGAATGAGGCATTTCACTGTGCCGTTACCTCAGCTGAACACAGACATGTTCCTGTGTTCCTTAGTTGCAGTGCAGCCAGTGCCACAATTAACTATGAAGGTAACTGAGCTACAAAATTAGACAGCTTATGTATGCAAGCAATTTTTTACTATTGTTTTGTTATACTTAATCTATAGTATACTGTGCAAGTACAGCTTTCTGTGTATTTTTCATATAAGCTGACTGGCGCACACACACTAGTACGGTGTACTGCAAGAAGCTACACGTGTACTGCAAGAAGTAAATGATCATATCATTAAAGTCAGTGGCCAAATCTTCTGTTAATGTAAACCACTCTTAACTCCACTGACAACACCCGAGGAACTAACCTTGTATTATGATGCATATGTAAAAGGGATCAGAGTTAAGGTAGGGCTGAATACTGTAACCTTGATGTCTGCATTTTTTTTTTACTTTTGATTACTTAGTCTGCTTAATATAGTTTTTATATGGAATTTTTTACATAGAGGCAAGACATAAAAAGAAGTTTTGCTTTTGACAACTTTAAGTTCTGCTGGCTTGCAAATAATTGGCAATAGCATGTGTAAATGCCATAATCTGGAAGTGTTTGGATAACCTCTTTCCTGGTGTCAAAGTCAGATTCAAGACTCACAAATTTGTCAGACCACTCTGTTTATTAGCAATGCACCCAGATATGTGTGAGCCTCCTGCCAAAGCTCAAGCTAACTTATTTAAACAGATAAGGGAAAGCCAATTTAACATAAGAGACAAAAGGAAGAAGAAACTAACAAATATACATACATATCTTATTTGCATACTAACGTTTACCAATCTCCTAGCTCAGTCTGAGCTCTAAGTTAATTAGTTTGAGGACCCATTGTCTCACACGCCTTAATGTTTCTCTTCCTGACAACTATATTTCAACAAATCCTCCAAGCAGCATTTCTTTAATGAATTATAATTTCAATATAATTCATTCTACTTTCACACTGGGCACTTTAGGAAATTCACAGGAGATAATTTCTCTCTTGTAAATCTTTGTGGAACTTTTAACGTGCATCCCTCCTGCACATCTTAAAAAGTGGGTGAGATCCCTCTTTCAACCCCTGGCAGTCTTTACCTGGTTGTTTAAAAGAAATATTTACTGGTCAAATTATGCTCTCGGCTTCCTGAGTGTAAAATCTTGAGTGATGTCACTGACCTGGAAACTGCTATATTTGAAAACAGAATTTAACCCAGAAGGAGCCCTGATATTGACATAATCTTTTGGCAGTGGGCACTTACACTTTTCTTTATCAAAAACTTCTTACTAGGTTTACCGGATAGCAACTGAGAAAAAATAGGATAGGAGGTGGGGGGTAATAAGCATCTATATAAGAAAAAGTCCCCAAAAATGGGACATCTGGTCATCCTACTTCTTACTAATTTGGAAATAAAATTTAATAGATGAATTCTATAAAGTTTCAACGGTTCTTCCCAGTCACTATAGAAAATAGTTTAGTCCCAGGACAACTACATTTTTCCTAGGTTGTCAGATTGCTATAAGTTGGCACAGAGAAGCCCTTTTCCAGTGCTCTTCCTAAAATCCATTGGATGGAGAACCACTCTACTTTATCCTGTAGTTTTGAAAACTGTTCATGGAGATGATTTAAGTGGGTACCACATATTTTGCTGTGTTACAGTAGACTTCCAAGTGTACCCTGCTAAAAATGGTTACAGCGTACTCACATTACACTCAGTCCAGCTTCTCAATTGTTTTAGAAATGGGAGGTGACATACAACAACAAAACTCAGTGCTCTTACTTTATAGAT
The DNA here is from genome assembly GCF_965140285.1 of Lepidochelys kempii. NCBI lineage: Eukaryota > Metazoa > Chordata > Testudines > Cheloniidae > Lepidochelys > Lepidochelys kempii. The sequence goes on from NC_136388.1 coordinate 33,229,583, forward strand.
TTTTATTTATTTATTTTTGTAAAATATCATGGCCTGAGGGAAGGAGCACAGTATACATATTGAAGTTTGCTCTGAGCAGCAAAATGCCTAAGGCCTGTCCTGCTCCTAATACTACTGTAATATTTGGTTGCCATGAGCACTGCTTCATTATAGTATCTTATCCTATCATATTTGCCTATGACCCATTAATTTTATTTCTTGATTCTTATTTTTTGGCATTAAGGAGACACTGTACGAGTTCAGAATCAGTTGCATACTACGCTTTGCTTTAATGAATTTAGATATTTTGGACCCAATTTTCCTTTAATTTACACCAGTGTAAATCCAGAGTAACTTCGCTTATCTTGGTGGAATTACTCTGATTTATACCACTGTGAATCAGAGCAGAATTTTATCTAGTGGGCCAAATTCTGTCCTCCTTTATACCTATATAGCCTTACCAATGTCACCATTCTGTGGGCTTTGTCTTGTTTGTGCCTTACCTATTAGGTCTATTTATTATTGTTTATGTGTTTATTATTGTTTGTGTGAGGCTGTCACTGAGATGTACTAGAAGGCAACATTTGCTCCACTGAATTTAATTTATCATTTGAATTCTATAGGAACTGGATTTTGTTAGTGATGAACAAGGTCTCATTTATTGAAAAACATCACACATATACTTTTAAGTTATGCATTTAATCTCTTCAAAATAGCTATTGTTTCAAGAAGCATATTATACTATTAAATGTGGTACATAGAATACCACCAGAAATTGTTTCACTGTTTCTAATATATTTTCTTTTGTCTGTTTCTGAAGCCACCTCCTGTTTCCATTTCTTCATGGCGAGAGAAAAAACACACCTTATCTGGTAACTTGTACCACTAAAGTTCCCAGTCTCCATGGAAACCTCTGTGGTGCTCCACAGTATTGTAACATTTCAATACATCACAGGATAAATGGAGAGTTGGCTCGGCATCTTGACTCGTCCAGTTAAAAATTGCCTGTGGAGTCACTTGAAATTATTTTGATTATTTCTGGGTTGTGCTCTTCATTTGTGGGGACTAACAAACCCAAAGTCAATTTAATTTATTTGAGACCCAGTCCTCCATACCATATGCACCCAAACCTTCCCACTGTGCTAGATTCTGATCTACATTGACATAAATTTGGAGTAACTGACTGATCTCAGTGGAGTTACTATGGATTTACACCAGCATAACTGAAAGCCTAACAATATAATTATATATCATACTGACTTTAATGGGAGCTTGAGTTGTGCAAGGAAGGTAAGATCAGGCCCCTGCTCTATAATTTATGTAAGCAAAACATCTCGAAGATCACGGAATCTAAATATTTTTTCATTATTTTCTTCTTTCACTCTTGTCCCACCAATAGTAAAAATAATAAATCCCAAGATTACAAGTGGTTTTCGCTGCAGAAAGAATGGTAATCTTTTATTTATTATTTCCTTTTCATTAAAAGCTTTATAATTTTGAACACAAAAACACATAATCCAAGTTTACTGGGAGAGCAGAAGATGCTGCATCATATATAGATGACACTTGTCCTATTATGGGACCACAGTCACAATCCATGAAGGCTACACATTTCCAGTCTTACATGAGTAAAGTTAAAGCAGAAACATATAGGCCCAGATCTACAAAGGTATTTAGGCTCCAAACTTCTATTTGTGGATCTGGGCCAAAGTGACAAACAAGGCAAATTATAGTCACACATACATCACATAGGTAAGTACAAAAACCAGAAAGACACAACACACACAGTGTATGGTTTTCCATGCGTTTTATATTTAAATTTATTGAAATGCTGTTATACTACTAAAAACCACATGAAGGACATATCTGCATTGAAACGCAATAGTGAAAATATGGCTATGGTCCAAATTTGTTATAACAGTTTCATTTTTAAAAAATCATGATCTAAATCGTGCCCCAAGCCCTCCATGTGTGGCTCTCATCCCTTCCACATGGGAGAAAGGGGTACCATTCACCTCTGCAACACCGTCCCTGCTTCATGAAACCCAGGAGTGTGTGGGGGAGTAGAGTAGGCAGGGCTATCCTGAGACTGGCTAAGGGAGAGATGCACATCATAATCCCACAGATTTTCTCATAGAAAACAGTACATAGAGGTGGTAAAAAAAATTAGAGGTTCAAAAATGTTAATTTTCAAAATATTTCAATTAAAAAAACAAACAAGAAACTTTGAAAAAAAGTTTGTAAAATCCTCCTCCCCCATTTTTGGAACTATAGAGCTGGTTGATACTTTATGACATTTCAAAATGTTGAAAATGCAAAACAAATTCAGAAATATTTGTGTAACATTTTTTTACCGGCTCTAGCCGGAGGCTCTCTTACCTATTTACTTGTAGAAGTGGAGTTAAGGTTGTGGCTGAATAATACTGCCCTGCAGTCCTCATACTGTTACTGTATGCAGAAACCCCAACAAATGCTGAAAAATAGGTTGGGGAACTAGTTTAATCTATACTATTAAAAAATAAAAACAAATAACTATTACAAACCTGTACCTGTTTTCTGTGCATACTGAAAGCATTTTTTTTTTTGTTTCAGAATACTGTGGGGAAAATGTGCACCACTCAAGAAGATATTGCATATGATTTTGAAGATGATTCAAAAGATAAGACTAAGACACTTAAGCCTAATCCAAACATTGATGGCGGATGGGCTTGGATGATTGTCCTTTCTTCCTTCCTTGTACATATACTCATCATGGGGTCACAAATGGCCCTTGGAATACTTAACATGGAATGGCTTGAAGAATTCAGTCAAAGTCGAGGCTTGACTGCCTGGGTTAGCTCCCTTAGCATGGGTATTACATTGATCGTAGGTACGTTCCAATATAATTATATTGCAAAACTGTATAGGTTTAATGTAGTATTTCCCCCCATGCAAGTATTTTCTTGCACTATTCAAATATGGTAACTGAGTAGGCCATAGTGTTCTTGGACTATAGTTTTAAAGTCACCAGGCCAAATTCAGTTGTCTACCACAGCAACTAATTTGGGCTGTGGGGCTAAAAATAGACATTCCCACTGGGGTTGGAGTCCAGGCTCCAAGCTCCTCCTTCTAGAACTTGGGTTCCAGGCTGATCTCTAAGGTCTACACTGCTACTCTTAGCCCTGCAGCCCAAGCCATGCAAGCCTAAGTCAACTGACCTTGGCTCTAGGGTTTTTCTTTGCAGTTGTAGACATACCCTGGCATGTGAGCCATGTAGTCAGAGGGAGGCAGGGAGCAGCAGTGAAGCTGGGGGAAACAGTGAGGTGAGGAGGAGCAGTAGGCAGTCATGTAACATACATCTGATGGTCCCAGCTAATTACCTGGTTGGTTGGATCAGGAATGGGAAAAAATAGTCCCTCCAAAAAGCTTGGAGTCTGTCTTAGAATCTACTTGGGAGGTCAAGAGGTAAGGCTGGGAGGAACAGAATTAGGGACTGATTCTTCACTGTCTGATGCTTTGTGCTGTCATTTACATATGTGCAAAGTGAGCGCAAAGTCTTATATCCACTTTGTGCTATACACCTATTTTACACAAGTGTAAATGACAGCACAAGGTGCAAGGCTGTATAGAATCATATTTAGAGTCTGTCTGAGGTGTGTACCACTAGAAAGAACAGCCCACCTGGAAGAGGGGAGGCTTGGAGGAAGATGGAGGAGTCCCTAAAAGACCCCAAAATATTAGTGTAGCTGGGTCCCATTAAGTCTTAGTTCAACCCAGAAAAATGAGTATATTCTCTAATCTATGTTATGTGAAATGTCTGTCAATACTGCTGGAGTTAGGTGTATACATCCTACAGGATTAAACTTTGTGCAATCTCAGTTACTTCAATGGGGTGCCAAGGAGTCCAAGTCAGGGCAGGATTTGACCAAACCTCACAGAGGGCAAGGTAAATCTTGAATCATGCTAGGACAGTCCACATTTCCCTGTATCTTCCTAATACTCAGAAACTGTAGTTTATTTTTGGTCTTCAAGAATGAAAGGAAAACAAGTAACTAAAGTATCTTTTAGCTGAAATATTGTCAATCATTAATAATTAACAATGAAGATAATTTGGGATACAAGTAAGTTCCAAAGTCACAAAAGCTTATAATAGTTAAAATATCATTAAAATCACTAAAGCTCTCAGAGCAGCATTTAACCACTTATCCTCTGTGCTTATTTACATATTTCTTTGTCAGAGTTTTACAGAGAGGCCTCTTATTTTCAGCTGAGTGGTGGGATGCACCACCTGCCTCTGCAAAAGTTGTTACCATCACTAATACTTAAATCAGTGCAGGGAATTCTGCTTTCTGTGCTATTTAAAGGCTATATTATATATATGGCAAGATGTTGGCTTTCAGAGATCTGTACAGTGACTAAGCTAATCTAGATCAACAGGGTTGCAGAAGCAATTCCAATCCTTCTCTACATGCCAGGTGTATTTATCTGTTGCATGAATGCCTGTGAGAGGGCTTTCCAGGTCTGCACTCCCAAGGATATAAGGTGCCATGTTTTGTCTGTTAAACAGACCACATTTATTTGTTCCCCCCTTCACCTGAGTGTAAATAGATTATCCTGTAGTACCTGTCACAGGCTCTGTGAAACATTTATAAGGGTGGTTAAATAACAGCATCAAATGGGATCAACAGGACAAAGTGCCATGATAGATTAAACAGAAACAGGACCAATCCCCAATTTTTGCCCCAAATCCTTAAATGACCCCCTCAAGGATTGAACTCCTAACCTTGGGTTTAGCAGGCCAATGCTCAAACCACCGAGCTCTCCCTCCCCACCACTGCATCCATGACAAGCAGTGCAGGGCCATCCACTGAGCCTGACTCACTAACATGAACAGTTTAGGACCAATATTAGAAGAGACAGTAGCAATTTAAAAGACTCTGACATCCTGCTGAATCTTATAATTTTGTTAGGTACTCAGGTACCTAGGTAGAATAAACACATAATTTTGTTAAATCAAATGCAGGAATCACATTAAAAAAGCAAAACATACATCTCATAAGCAAAGGAACAGGATGTTTATGTGCAGTAATATCAACCACTGCTCAAGATACAAATCTTACTTCATGCACACTAAATACATAGACATTCTACAGATATGCATGCCCCTGAATGTGACAAAAGACTTATACTGTGGATGTTGTTTTCACTGTACATGGTGGAGTTCCTTCACCCATGGTATTTGACAGTGGTTCATAGACTACTGTCATCTGCCTCCTCACTAAGTTTGCTGAGTGTTGTGATGCTTGACATTTCTGAAAGTTGATGCGAGGATCAAGGATAGTTCAGAGTGAAACATCTGGGAAATGGATTATATCATTCACAAGGTGTTGAGGGATGTATCCTTCCAAGAACATCCAGGATCAGCTTGATATGATTGGTTGCTAATTTATGCTCTGATTTACCATGGACAAATCCCCGTGAGTAGGCTTATAGCTACTCCAATGTGCTGCACTGGCACTGGAGATATACTGGGATGTTATAGCTGGCAAGCCCTAGATTTAAGTGTCAGGGAGCTGTTGAAAGGGTGTTCCAGAGGGCTCAAAAGTTTAGAATTCATTTTCCTTGCTGTCCAGAAGAGCCCATCTGTTGATCTTTTCTCAAGAATTTAGTTAATGGGGAATGGACCAATTATGTTATTAAATTCTGTATATGTACCTAAGTCATAACAGAGTACATTGTATAGATCAGTAAATAAATCAAATTAATTAATTAAATACAGTATCTCCACCGCTCCAGAGACTGTGAAACAGCAACAAATCAAACTAAAGGGTGGATCTTTTCTGTAAGATATGGCCTTCATTTTCACACATTTTGAGTCAGCACAATGTTTCTCAGCTGTAATGGATAAAATGTTTCATTTCAGCTGGATCATGACACCTCTGGGAGAGAGAAAGCCAGTGTGAATGTGGTCCTCGAGTTGAGGAAATCTTTCTTTAGAGCAGGGAAGCAGACATTTTCACATTGCAACAGACAAGTTAGTTGGTCTTCTGCTTAACTCACATCTTGCCTAATGAATCTCTTGAGGAATGTAGATTCAGTGGCTAGAATCTTCATTCCACCTGAAACTACAGTGTGTGGGGAGGGGAATACTGCAGGTAGAGGGAGGCAGTTACGGTTCCCTCATCCCAGAGGAGCGGGGGTTGGGGAGAATAGCTGGATTGGGGAAGCAGCTACACCATCACTGTGGACCTTCCTCTAGCAGAGAATTAAACTCCTGAGGGGGAATTCTTTGCTGACCGTTTTTCACTAATTTGGTAGAAGCAGCATGAAGTGGACTTAGGAGCAGGATTCTGTGGTCTACTAAGCGTTTGCACTATCATAAGCCACTGCAGGTGAAATAAAGAACTTTGAATTTAGGTATTGGCAGAGTTATTAGCCAAGGGCCTAAAGGGATTAACTGAATGACATTTTTGAGGGCCTTAAAGGGTTAACAGGAAAAAATAATCCTTTTAATTGCATTTAACAATTTCAATTAAACTGTTTCATATTTTGTTTGAAATGATAATTAAGACTTTTAATAAGTTTCACAGTAAGGGCTTTACACTAACCTTTTAGCAAATTCTTCTTCATGTTCTGTGACAGGTCCTTTCATTGGTTTATTCATTAACACATGTGGGTGCCGCAAGACAGCAATAACTGGCGGGATCTTGAATGCCCTAGGCTGGGTATTGAGTGCCTATGCCTCAAATGTACATTACCTCTTCATTACATTTGGTGTGACAGCTGGTAAGCAATATTTATATTTGGAAATTCTTTTAAATGGTGTCAGTGTCTTCTGGAAGTCTATTTGCTGAGAACATGAGAGAAACGAAGATCGCTCTTGGGTCATTTTAACATTTGATTTTTTTTAAACTTCTGATAAAGTGATTTTAGGTGGGGAAATACCATTTAACAATTTTTCTTTTAGTTTGCAAGCACAGTTTTAGTTTTTTTAGTTAGCTTGCACAGTCAGACCAATGTTATTGTTCTATAGTTTTAGACATAATAGGCAAGGTTCTGCTCTCACTTGGAGGTCAGTGGAGTTATTCCAAAATTAATACTGAGGCAAGTGATAGATTGTAGTCCAATGGGCCTGATTTCTATTCCACACCGTTTTTACATTAGTGTAACTCCATTGTCTTTAACAGAATTATACCAATGGAAGTGAAAGCAGCGTCGGATCGAATGGCTATTTTTGTCATGCAAGTTCTATCATTCAGCATGTGAAGATGTTTTGTCAGTGGTGGGATGGCATAGAGGTCACCCAGGCATGCCACCTTTCAGTCAGGGATGGCACCACAGGCAGGTCCTGCCTTGGTTTACAAACAAGTCCAGAAAGACCTTTTTTAGTCAGAGCACCCCCCCTCTTCCAAGGGTTTAATTTATTAGTAACAGTCACAAGCATAACTAGGACCTTACTCAGATAAACCGGGGACATTTGTCATCTCAGGCTCAGTCCTGCTAGTTCCTTCCTTCAAGATACTCTTTCTTCCTGTGCCTGGAAACAGTCTCGTATTTTGTTCTGGAACTTTTCCCCATTCCTTCTTTAGATTCCTCCTTTTCTGTGCTTCCTTAAGCAGGAGTCCTCAACTTGGAACTGTGCTGTATTCCTTCCCCCCCAGCTCTAGTCTCTGAAAGTCGGTTCTTTTTATCAAATCTTCTGGTCCTTCTTAAGCTGGAGCCCTCAGTTCTTCTTCCTGGAGCTGAGTCGTGGGTTAGTCAACTGTAGGGCCTTTGCCAGCTTCTCCCTCAGCTGGCTGTTTCCCTTAATTAGCCCTCTAGGTACTCCACAGATCAGCTTTTGCCTGCTGATATCTCCTAGTATCTGCTCTGATATGAGGGAGGAGGCTATCTTTATGCTGGTCCCCTTCCCCCAGTTTATCTGCAATTTGTTGGGGGAGAGGGGAGCTCTGCCCCACCCTCTCCGAAAGGCTCCTGGGCTCTTAAAGAGACAGTGATGGGATTTACTCCCACTCAACACTCATTCCAAGGATTGTTTCCTCTCTATCCATATCTCCCTTAGCTATATATACACACACACACACTATATATATATATATATATACATACACATACATACATAACACACACACACACACCCTCCACACTTTATATCTATATATAGATAGGATAGTCTGCCCTTTAAAGGCAGTTTTGCCTAGAGGTCAGCCTATCACAAAGCTTCCCCCTCAAGAGCTAATCTATATCCAAAATGTAGACTCGATCAAATTTATCATTTAGCCATGTTCCCCAGACAGGGAGGCACTTTTTGTTTAGCTGCTACCAGGAAGTCAACCAGTATGCTTGGCAACATCCTTATCATGGCAACCAGTCCTTGGCAATACCCTTATTTTCATCAGAAAAAATTAAGTAACCAGGATCTGAGGTTCTCTCTGTTGCATGTAGCCCATAGGATGCATGTGGTCATCCATATGCCATGGCATGTCATAATTTACACCAGGCACCTGTGTACCTAGATGGTAGAATCTCTTTGCCACCTCCTGTGTTGTCAGCTTATAGTATCTCACTTAACAACACCCACTTCTGTTCTTTCCTCAGCCACGCTATTTTATCAATATGTGAAAATAACCTTTATCTTCCTTTTTCTTTGGGGTAGAGCTCTTTGGTGGGTTTTTTTTTTTTTTAGCAGGGGTATGGTTGTGGCTTTGCCTTGTAGCTTTGTCACTGTCGCATGTCTTTGGATTATGATCTTAGCTTCAATCAACTGATGTACCTTCTGGCTCAATCCATCTTTTTGTTGTAGCGGCTTCACCCAGCATGATTTCAGTTCTTTTCACAAGGCGGTCACTTCAGCCTAGAGGCTCTCCAGCTCTTTACCTTTAGCCAAATTGGTGTAACTTAACTGAGATGCAGCCAAACCTTTTTACCATACGACAATTTCTCTTGCTCTCTCACAGAAAATGAGATAGGAATGTCAGTTAATGGGAAAACCATTTACACTTTTAATGAGCACAGTAGAAGAATATAAATTAGTGTGTGTGCGCATATATATATATATATATATATATATATACACACACATACATACATACACACACACACACACACATTGAAATGAAGGAATTGTAGCAAGCCTAAGAGATGACTAAACTTATAAAGGAAGGGTTTGGTGATATGTTCAGGGTGAGGACTACATCTTTACAGCACTATACCATAAGCAAAAATCCTTTATGTACAAAAAAAGTCTCTATTTGCATAGATAGAGGAAGAACATAAGCCTTTGTTGAGCAATGACTTTAGTACACCAAAGGTGTCAGTAGGCTGCTGGCCTGCCTCCCCAGACCAAGGAATGACACCACACCCAGAATCTGGTTCAGGCCCTTTTCTCCAGGGCTTCAGCTTTATTACTTCTACAGAAAACTAGTACAGCACATCAATCATTCCAGCCTCTAACTCCAGAGTTTTCTACAGAGACCTACTGTTCCCGGGAGGTTTCTACTGTACAGGACACCTGCCTGAGAATTATTCACAAACCCTCCTCTTCTCCCTTACTCCCCCATCCAGGGGCTTCTTACCAGCGCCCCCCTGCTCCTGGAAGCTCTTACCTCAGTTCTTCTTCTAACTCTCTGCCTGGGAGTTACCCTGCTCTAGGGAAACTACTTCCTATAACTACTCTTTCAGGAACCTCCCCACAGCTGTCTCTCAAATAGCCTACTTGTTGGCTTTCATAATCATCACCTGATCCATAGCTTTTCAGTCTCAGCTGGGAGGTAGCTGAGTCATCACAGATGAGTCTGGGCCCAACTCCCCTTAAGGGATCAGCTGCCCTGACAAGGACTATCTTTCCAAACTCATTAGTCACATATTGTAGATTGTTGTAACTTCTCAAATGGTCTGAGCTTTTAACACACTGGTTGTCTGTCACACACTAGAGTACCTCCAATCCCAGAATCCCTCATCAGAAGGTAGTTATTCACAGCTGTGAGACAGGATGGCAGACATGACTGCAAGGAATAATTAAGGGATAATTTTTGTGTTTCTTATCTGAGCAACACTTCCATTGAAGAGGCTCTGGATGTAATGTCTCTAGAAAGATGCATTTGCAGCATGAAGCAAGGTATAGTTCAGGCTCTCACTGAGCTCAACTGGTGGAAAAAAGATTTGAGTTTTGGTCTTTCCCAAAAGGATAAATCAGAAACTACAAGTTGTGTGAAAAAGCTAAGAGTGATGAATATGGACAAAATAAATCTTTTTGGAAATTTTGGCGAGATTGAAATGAAGCTGCCTGCCCCCAAAAATCCCTTAAAGAAATTTCTACAAAATCCACAGAATTTCTGTAAAGAATTTTCTTCTGCTTTTCTATTATGGTTGGTATCATTTTATTGATTCTATTAGAGATCACAATGATATCAAAACAGTAATGTATAATTAACTCTCATCAGGGCAGGGAGCCTTACCTGTACGACTCTTTCCTTATATCTGGAGTACCCTTAGGTACAAAGGAATCAATTCTCTTTTTTTCATCCTGTCCAAGGAAACCAGACCAAAACTTTTGAACTGCAGAATGTAATATATAGAAATAAATAGCTAACATGAAAACCATATCTGTGTTCTCTAGAGGAATCTGACTGGATGTTTCAAGTGAGATTGAGAAGAACTGAGACACTATCAGTGGAGTAATTCTGGTAAAAAATTGGAGATATCAGGGATATTCCTCTGCAATGCCATAAGACCTCCCTTCACTGCAACACCAAAAAAGGTTCCCACACCTGTTGTTTTCTCTCCATTGCCCTTAAAAAAGGGCCTCCAGCACTTACTTACCTTGGCCTCTGACCAGCAGTGCAGTTAGTGTTCAGGTGGCTCATTGCATGCCCACCCTCCTGCTAACACCATCAGTTTATTTTTTTTCCTCTTCCCAACTCCTCTTGATGTACAGTCTTCCAAGACCCACCTATTTCCAACAAACTCCTCCAATGTCTTCTCTCCAACCCGCAGGCTCATCTCCATGAATCTCTCCCATCTTTCTCCCCAGACTCATTCACTCACAAAGCCCCTCATTCTCTCTTCCCCAAACTGCCTGTCACCCCAGGCTCTTTCACTTCCCCCGCATCCTTCCAGCTTCTTGTACCTTTCCCAAAATATCCCTCTTGGCTTCCCCTATGTCCTCTCCAGTGCCTGTGCACCCCATCAGCTGTCTCCCCTTCATCGTGGCCCCACATCCCCCATAGCTGTGTCTCCTGGTTTTGGCCTAAGGGAAGGGACTAGAGGGAGCCAGACCCTTCAGCTCCTCAGACCCTCATATCTGGAGGGGAAGGGCCCATATAAGGATCCTGAAATGCCTGTCCAGCAATGGGAGAAGAGGGGACAGAGAGCCCTCTGTTGGCCGGAGGATACAATTACAGCTGCCCCACCTATCTATTAGCTGATATGGTAATACCTTTATTCTTAGCTTCTCCTCTCTGTCCTCTCCCCTACACAGCCAGCAAAAATCAGGGGGCAGAAAGGGGGAAGAGGGAATGGCATTGTCAGCCCCCTCCCTCACAGCTGAAAGTTAAGGGGAGATGTTCCCCTCTGTCATCTTCTATTATTACACCTATAGATACTGTGTTGCATGCAGTGTTGCAATGGGCTTTGGATCAGCAACAAATGCAGCCCATGGAGTTCTAAAATGTATCCTACAATCACCCCACTCTGTAGTTGCAAAGTGAGGAAAAACTGACTAGCTGCAAGTTTTCATCACTCGTGAACTTAAAAATCAAGCAATGTCTATTTGCTGTCAAATAAGATACAGGTACAAGAAAATATTATGGCTGTGTGCATATACAATTAAAAATTAAAATCTATGTACATTTATTGCCACCTCTACCACTGACTTGCTGCATAACCTTGGGCTAGTTACTTGGGACCTGATTTTCAGAAGTGCTGAACGCTCACAGCTTCTGATGATGTCATATTGAGATATGACTGCTCAACACCTCTGAAAATATCAACAGCCATTAGCCTCAGTATGGCTCAGTTTTTCTATATGTAAAATGGGACAATACCTACTTTGCAAGGATTAATTAATTTGTGTTTGGAAAGTACTATGAATACTGGATTAAAATAAATGATAAATGCAAAGTATTTATTTATTATATTTATATACAAATTTGGTATGGTCCTTGTATTACTGGTATGTTGCTAATGTGGCTCTTGCTGCTGCAGAGTTTGGGCATCCCTGTTGTATACCTTGCTAAATCTGGATGATTTCAGTAGAGTAGCATGTGATGTTTTTATTTTCACAGGTGTTGGGAGTGGCATGGTTTATCTTCCTGCAGTGGTCATGGTAGGACAGTATTTTCAGAAGAGAAGAGCACTCGCTCAGGGACTTAGTACCACTGGAACAGGGTTTGGAACATTTCTAATGACCATTTTACTGAAGCATCTGTGTAAGGAATTTGGATGGAGGAATGCAATGTTCATCCAGGGTGCTGTGTCTCTGAACCTGTGTGTCTGCGGAGCGCTCATGAGGCCACTTTCTTCCAGGAAGGATGCCAATGAAAAAGGTGTTAAGAGAAACAGTAGTGAAGATTATCATGCAAAAGCTCTGTTCCACTCTGCAAAGCCCATAAAATCTAATGGGGTATTACATGAAGAGCAAGAGAAAAAAGAAGGACCAGTTAATGACAAAGTGCTTGATAATATTCAAGCTATGAAGTGCAAAGGTAAAACCAGACGTGGAAAGCATTTGTATGCTCTTTGCATTCTCAAGAGAGTGAGCCAGCTGACTGTTACAATCAAGAAGGGGTTTGGAACATGGTACTCCAGCTACTTTGGGGCTGCATCACTTTTTACTAATAGAGTATTTGTGGCCTTTGTGTTTTGGGCATTGTTTGCATACAGCAGCTTTGTTATTCCTTTTATTCATCTTCCAGAAATCGTCAAACAGTATAATTTATCCACACAGAATGATGTATTTCCTTTGACCTCGATTATAGCCATAGTTCATATATTTGGAAAGGTGATCCTTGGAATCATCTCTGATTTACCCTGTATCAGTACTTGGAATGTCTTTCTGACAGCTAACTTCACTCTTGTCACCTGTATTCTTATTTTGCCATTAATGCATACATATATTAGCCTGGCAATGGTTTGTGCCCTAATAGGATTTTCCAGTGGATATTTTTCTCTCATGCCTGTTGTGACTGAAGATTTAGTTGGGATAGAGCATCTTGCAAATGCTTACGGCATCATACTTTGTGCCAATGGGATATCTGCACTGCTAGGACCACCATTTGCAGGTAAATAGTTCAAGTTTCAAATCAAAATGCATATCTGTGACTATATCTGAATTATTATATACTTGTGATATTATAATAATGTGGATAACAAAATTACAGCAGCTCCCAGTCTGACTAGTGTCCCATTTTACATGTATGTGTTTACAGAAGACATTCCCCACCCTCAGTACAAACTGCCATCCTTGCAAGTCATTCTAGCTCTGTTACAAACTATCATTTTTATGGTACATTGTTTAAAATAATTGTATATAAAAATTTTCTAGCATAGAAAGGGTTAACATACAGGGCCGGCTCTAGGTTTTTTGTGGCCCCAAGCTCAGGTGGTGCTGGGATTTGCAGGTGGTGCTGGAAGCAGAGGGAGTAATGTCACCTTCTCCCAGCGCCTGCAGGGGCTTTACCTCCTCCTCCGCCCAGCTGCGCAGAGAAGCCCCGATATAAGGGGTGGCACAAGGCAGCACAGCAGCTAGTGCGCAGATGAGGCAGCGCAGCCCTGGCTCCCCGGCAGGACTCGCCCTCTCCTCCCCAGGTAGCGGCTGGGCCCTGGCAGCTCAGCATCCTGGGGCTGAGGCTTCCCCTTCCCGCTGTGGCCGGGGGCGCGGTACCCTCGCCCTGTCTAAGTGGTGCAGCTCCGAGAGCGCAACTGCCCCGAAAAAAAAGGGTGGCTGGAATGCCGCCCCTGAAAATGTGCCGCTCCAAGCACGTGCTTGCTTTGCTGGTGCCTAGAGCCGATCCTGTTAACATATTTACTCCTGTGTTTGTGTATCACAGTTTACACTTGAAGCATGCATATTTCCAGATGAGAAATATGCTGTAGTAAGAATTGCCACTGTGCATCACGGGAGGGAGATTTCATCAGTGGGGAGCACAGACTGGTTTGTACCATCACCTTCTATGGTGGGTCCATCAGGTAGATTTAAATTGTGTTTGTGCTCCAGCAGCATAGGCTGCCCAATGGATGTGCTGATAAAGCTCATCACCAGCTGCCTTGGCTTTGGCCGATTATCAGCCAACACTGTCCATTTTGGGGACTATATTGCATGCTCCCCCTCACCCCTGGGAGAAGTGAAGTTGCAAGCATTGCTACAGCTCCCCTCAAATGAACTTAGAAGGAATCAAACCCCTTCACTGTAAGATATCCAGTACAAAGGAATGGGGAGGCAGGTGACAAAAATACTCCCTAAAAATAATACTTTGGCCCAGAGTGTGACTGTCTTTTTTGGGTGCATGAGTCAGAAGAAAGCAATAAGGTGCAATAGGTCATCTTCAGTAGGGGATAGCATGGTCACTGAGCTGGGTTAGAGCCACCACCAGCACTGGGAGATCTGTAGTCCCTCTCTCTTTCTCTGTACCTGTCAGCACTGCTGTAATGACGTAGACAAGAAGACATGCTGAATCGTTTCAAAGGGGAGCAAAACTACAACTCTTCGGTGCATTTTCCCAAACCCTGTCAGCCAGAATTGAGCCCAGTAACAGTTAACATGTACATATCTCAAGGGAGAATTTGGCCTTTAAATAATTTTAAAAAAGATACAGTGATTGCTCTAAAACAGCTAGCCCTTCTGCTTTTATATTATGAACCAATGTGAATAACATGGTAACAGGAGTTTATTTTATGTATGGTGTTTTGTGTTTCAAACCTTTTGAAACCATCTGAATGCAGAATTGAAGTGCATCAGTCAAGGAATTGAGGTTGCCGTATGGGCTGTCACGATGCTGAACTCACACTTCTTGAGAAAGATCTTAGAAGGACTTAAACTATATGTGGGTTCTTAAAAGCCTTGTTTTCCTTGAACAAGAAATGTGGACAGCTCCTTGAAATGTGCTTGTACAAACAGCAGTTGGAACAGTGTCCTGACTTAACCTGCCTGGCACAGATGTGGTATCAAGCATTCCAAAGGGGAAATAGTGAGGCAATAGCAAAGACTAAGTGAAGCAACAGTTGGCTTCAATTTCCAGTGTTATTTTAGCTCAGATCTGTTAGATGCAGATTGTGGCAGGTATATAATTTTGCGGCCAGCATTGGTTAGCGTCTGCAAATTTGAGCCCTCCTTTATTCTAAACTTTCAGTGGAGAGAGTGAAGCTATTTTTAGAGATTGTTCAATATAGAAAACATATTGCATTTTAAGTTTTTAGGTGATCTACCACAATCTTAATTTTGTTAAGTAATATTGTTATTTATTACTTGAACTCAGAACACCAGGATGTGAAGATATACAGAACAAGTTTTCTAAAATATCTCTTTTCAGTGAAACTGCAGCACTTAAAAACATTTCTCATTGGCACATGTCTGCCAGAAGACTTGCTTGTGTTGATCTTGGGCAGAATTTTAATAATTTAAACTCTATTTCTCCTCTTCTAGAGGCCCATGTTCCATAGGAGGCCAGCATATCCCCGAAGTAGGGTGGTGTTAGCCACAAAGGTGTATGGCCAGAGCTGCCTTGGCAGTTGTTCCATAATTGTCCTTTATGGGGTTTCTTCAGAAGCATCTAATTCTGGCCACTGTCTGTGAGAGGATATGGAGCAGATGGAACATCGATCTAACCTAATATTACAAATCCTATGTATTGATTCAGTGCATCTCTTCAGAAGTATCTGTTAGCAGCATTCCTCTGAGCTCTGGCCATAAACTAAAGCTTCCCCCAGTAGGGAGTTACACAGAGTCACCTGGAACCCACAGCTCCAACCCTAAAACTTCCAGAATCTCAAGGAATATAAAACCAAATCCCAGTTTATTAACAGTAATAGAGGAAAACAAATTAAAAAAACAAACAAACAAAAATCAGGCAAATCCCATACCCTGAAACTGGGCTCTTTAGTTAGGCTCTTTACTACAGGCCATTGCTTAACAAGAGCTTCCCCCACACTGATTTCCCCAGACATCTCTTTTAAGCTTAAACTAGTTGCTGAATGGCTGGGCTGTCACAGGGGTGTGTCATCTGGGCCAAATAATCCACCATCTGTGCCAACTGCCTCATACAACCAATAAAATTGTTGCATGCAAATTAGCTAAATGTGTAAGGGTGGTGATAGGTTAAGTTACCTCTGCTGTCATAATGGTCTAGGTTCTTGGTGTGGCATAGATACATGCCTTGCTGTCACACAGGTGTAATTTGTAAAGTAAAAAATGGTTGAGAACTTAAAAATTGGATGGCAACAGACCACAAATCCCAGTGATGATTGAACCTGCTGGTATGTTAAACAAAAAGAGCTCTCAACCATGCTTGTAGCTGTTTCCATTGCTTTACATTGACTCAACAGACATTTTAGGCTTCATAGTGACACAGACAATCCAGCAATATTATTACATAGACTGTTATATAGATAGTGGAGAGGATTCCTAGACTGCACACCTGTTAAAGGAATAGCACTCTACTGCACTATTTATCTACCCTATTTGTATGAAATCTATCACCACAGCATCAGAAGAAGTCCTTATAGACATTAATATATTTATCTTTACAACACTCCCGTAAAGTAGAGAAGTATTATCCTCATTTTACAGATGAGGAAACTGAGGCACAAAAATAAGGTAACTAGTCCAAGTTCATACACAAAAATCAGGAGTAGAATCAGAAATTAAACCTAGATCTCTGGGTCTCAGTCCAGGACCCTAACCACAATAATTTAACACCCACAAATTCAATTGCCATTGGTAGTAGGTAGCAGGAAGGGGTAATGTACGACTCCTGCACCAACTTTTATTAACCTGGCTCCATGATTGACTCACTCAAGAACATAAGACTTAAGTAGTATAATGTTTTAAATTTACTTTTAAAAAATAAATTGTTTTCAATCGTCTTATGATATAATTAACCAAAACTACATTTTTGCTTTCATTCATTCTGATGAAGTGAGCTGTAGCTCATAAAAGCTCATGCTCAAATAAATTGGTTAGTCTCTAAGGTGCCACAAGTACTCCTTTTATTTTTGCTTTTGATACCAGAGAGTAGTTTCATTACATAAACATTTATTTTGTAACTAGTATTAAATGCAACATATATTAGGTAAGGTTATTTTCTTGAAGGAGGGAAATGATATTATTTCCAACATTTGGTCTAAATAATGTACAGATCAAGAGTCTTGTTCATGAGACAATTTTTCATACTATTCCACAGAAACTCTATCTTCCTGTGGGAACAGTGACAATACTTTGCATGTTATAGAGCATTTCATCAGAAGATTTGACTATGTTTTACAAATATTAATTAGTTATCACAGCTACCCAGTGATTTGGGTAAGTATTTTATACCCATTTTACATTTGGGTAAACTAAGCCACAGAAGAATGTATTGAATGCACAAGATCACACAATGAGTCAGTGGCACAACTGGGAGTAGGACCCAGGACTTTTCTTTAACTATTAGACAATACTCTGTCTCTTGGAAAATAGAGAAGATGGTGGACTGTACTTTTTCTCTTTGTCCCAGTAAATTTTATGCTTTGTTAATTCAGCTGTTTTTTCTCTCATGAACAAAGTTAACCTCCTAATTGTGCAATATGCTGGGCATAATTCCAGGAGTAGAGGAAGAGGGGTGCCAGCAGGGAACAGAGCAAACTAAAAGAGAAGAGGAGATACCTATGCAGTTATATATAAGGCAAATTTGTGAAGTCATATTTAAAAGAGATTGTCAACATTCAGCAGCCCAAATAAAAGGGTCACACATTCTGACAATGTGCATGCCTGTTTACGCCATAATTAATTACCATTATTAGGCCCTGATCCTGGAGCTCTTATGTGCACAAAACTCCCATTGAGGTAATTGGGAATTTTATATGACTGAAGACTGCAGGATTGGGCCCTTCATGACTTGGGCTCAATTGTATCTTCAACCAATCATATGCAACACCAATTAGAACGCATGCTGTGGTCCTTTTTAAGACAATACTCCCATAAACATCAGAGGGAGTTCCATCTATGCAATGACTGTCAGATTGGGCCTATTGACTTCACCTGGAACTGTATGCATGTATTCAAGTACCTGTGTTGGCCTTCTGTATTTAGTACCAACTCCATCACCTACAAAATCACATACATATACCGTAGCTGGGTTAAGTAAAATAAACTGGGTGAAATTCACCCTGTGCACAGTGCTAGCATGAGTCCTATGTGTAAGTTAAACCTTCATGCTTCCCTTTACACAGAGGTGAATTTCACCCAGAGAGTTTTTCTGGACTTTTGAGTTAGCAGTCCTGACAGAATAGATTTTTTCCATTTAAAATTATTTCCTTCACCTTTTCTTTATTATAATCAGAATTTTTAAAACAACATGCAGAAGTGGCAGGGACAATATGGGTCAGAGAAAGAACAATTAAATAGGGTTAGCCAAGGTAGCCCCTTTTGTACTCAGAGGGATGTTAGAAGCAATTTGCTTTATTCCTATCTGTAGCTGCTGGTATAGGATTTATATTTGTTGTCTGGGCTGGAGTTGATGAAGATTGGAGAAACAGAAGCATTCAGAATTTGGTGATCTAGCTTTGCTATTGGGATTTATGTACCAAACAAGGATCAAAATCATATATGAAAGAAATTTGAATAAAACAGAAGGTTTGAGTTACAGACTTTAGCAAATGAACAGTGTAGGGTCTTCAGATACCTATATCACATATCCAGAGACTTATGGGAGCCTAGGACTAATTTAAACTAATAAAACTCTACCTGAGTTTTGAATTTTTGAGCCATTCACTATCTGTGACTTGTTCTAGAGCTTGGATGGAGGACTGAAAACATCTCCGTTTACTGTTTACATAGTTAGGATGATTGAATAGCAGATTGATTAGGAGTCTGGGAGCCAGGAGTTCCTAAAGTTTAATACCACCTCTGCAACTAACTCACAGTATGGCTTGGGGTAATTTCTTACATGTAAGTTTCCCATCTGTAAACTGGGATAGTAATACTGATCTTTCAATATGTGGCCTGATTCTCCACTGCCCTGTACCTTGTATAACCATTTATACCTGTGCAAATGTGAATGTAAAATGGTCATTCTGATTTAGCGGCATTTTACATCGATTTTCCACAGGTGTAAATGACTATACCAGGTGCAAAATAGTGGAAAATCAAGCCTGTAAAGTGCTTTGTAAATATTAAATATTAAATTAAATACTAAATATCAGTTGAGCCAGATCCTTACAGTGTAAATCAGTATAGCTCCACTGAAGTTAATGAAGCTATGCTGATTTACACCAGCTGAGGATCAGGGTGTTCCCCAGTGCCTCTGTAGTACAACAACATGTTTTTAAGTTTACTTACAGTTAACACATTCATTGACAAAACTGATATTTTCACAGTTTTCTATTCTTTATTCCAAGAAAGGAGGCTGGATACATATGGAAATAATGTTAGTAGTAGTAGTAGTAATTTGATCACATTTTTCTAGTTATGTGAAAACATTGCCCAAAACAAGAATGGATTAAGGCAGGAAGATTCCAAGTGGAGGGGCCTAAGTTTATAGAAAGAATCTATAAACATAGGCCCCTCCACTTGGAATCTTCCTGCCAGACTTCTAGGATGGCCTCTTGTTTTCACCCACACCTGAGTCCTGGCTCTTTCTGGCAAGTAGGTAGCTCAGCCCAAACTCCCATTCAGCCTTGTGCTGCATCACAGCCTGATGCTCTCCCTCTGAATCACTTATGTTTTCTGTCCCTGGATCCAAAGCATTCTTCCTTAAGCTTCCCCGTCCAAAATGTTTTGAAAGTCCTAACTCCATATACCTCACTTCAGACAGGGAGTGAAATTCTCCCTTATGGAGAGGACCATCAAAAGGCCTGTGCATATCCGAAGCCCCATTTTGAGGATTTAAATGGGATATAAGTGATGCACAGGCCATGGGTTGGCTTTCTGCATAGGACTGAATAAATCACTGGTTTTTGTTAGTTCATTTCTGTTATTATTGTCTAAAAGATGGAGACAATTTCCACTTCATTTCTTTTTTAGAAAAAATTGGTGACTTGAATGAAGTGTCACATAATAGGATGCATTCATGAGATAAATATGCAGTGTTTTTTGAACATTCCTGTTTTATGTTTCTCTGATATGCTCCCTACTGAAAACTGTCTTGTCCTTGTTTTGCAGGTTGGATCTATGACATCACACAAAAATATGATTTTTCTTTTTACATATGTGGTTTGCTTTACATGGTAGGAATAATCTTTTTACTCATCCAACCTTGTATTCAAAAGAAACAATCAAAAGACAAACCCACTGAAAGCACAAAAGTATAGTTCAATTTATGGAATGTTTTGAAAAGAATATATTGGGTTCATGTCTCTGTTATATAGCAGTATAAAATTGTTATTCTTACAAGACCAACTGCATTGAAGAGCATCACAGTGAATAATGAATGAGCTGCAAAGTGCTGATATTAAATAATTAGTGGAAATGTGCTTGTAAAAGCAAGTTGACTGTCATACTTATGATTCTTTGCTTAGAACTGTCTCTTTAACAAATACTGATGTTAAGAGCTTTCCAGATGTAATATTGCTATTTTTACATTTGGTCAGTGGTTGAAACATTAGTTCTGATTCACAAAAAGAAAAGAGGGACTTGTGGCACCTTAGACACTAACAAATTTATTTGAGCATAAGCTTTTGTGAGCTACAGCTTCACTGATGAAGTGAGCTGTAGCTCACGAAAGCTTATGCTCAAATAAATTTGTTAGTCTCTAAGGTGCCACAAGTCCTCCTTTTCTTTTTGCGAATACAGACTAACACGGCTGCTACTCTGAAACTAGTTCTGACTCTTAATTCATGTACAACAGTTTTACACTGATGAAACTATTGACTGCAATGCAGTTATTGCTGATTTACACTGCTGTGAGAAAAGAATCAAGCCTCACATGAATACTTTCCTACTCTATATTCCAGCTGATCAGAAATTTGTTGTTAAGCACAAGAAAATGGCTACATTTCTCATCCAGCTACACAAGTGTGTCACTACAATACTAATGATAATTCAAGGATACACATAATTTAATATATTTAAAAGAATGTTTCTGTGATATAAAATTGAAGATATCTTATATTTTTCTGAAAACACTCTCCAGTCCAAAGAACTCTTTTTGATGTTTTGATTGCAGAACAAATTATCTATTCTCAGCTCATAAGAGAAATGATAAATGAGGTACTTAAATATATTCTGATACCAAACAGCACTGAAATAGAACAAACAAAAACTGGGGAAGGATGGGGCATATTAATGGGGTTCTGCAGCAGAAAGGACAGGCAGCAAAACTAGACAATTTATTGCAAGAGTCTATAAGAAAAGTTAATGCATTCAGGTAGAGTTTATGGGCCTCCCAATTCTGATCTCAATGCAGCCAGAATCAACTTCAGTAGTTACTCCCAATTTATATTGGTGCCACTGAGAACAAAATCTGGCCTTTCCTATGATTCTAGTTTTGTTTGCATCAGTTTTACACCTGTAACTACATTGGGCCAAACCCAATATACATTGGCATAGGTCCATTGAAGTGGATTTCCATCAACTAATTATCAGGCCCATTGACATCAATGGAGTTATTCCGGATTTACATCAGTGTGAGATCAAAATCAGGTCCTGTGTGCTTAGAGCAACGTTCTGGAAGACTGAACTTGGCCCTACTCTGCTTACATTTTATCACCATACAGAAAGGGCAGGTCTACACTATGGGGGAAAGTTGATCTAAGCTATGCAATAGTAGCATAACTCAAGTCGAGGTGGCTTAGATCTACTTATCGCAGGGTCCACACTAGGCTATGTCATCTCCCATTGACTCCCTTTACTCTTCTCGTTCTGGTGGAGTACTGGAGTTGACGGGAGAGCGATCTGCGGTCAATTTAGTGGGTCTTCACTTGACCTGCTAAATCGACCCCCGGTAGCTCGATCGTCGCAACCTCAATCTGCTGGTAAGTGGAGACAAGCCCAAAGAATTTGCCTATGTGCAGAACAATCCCTTTAATAACTTCCTCTAGCTGATTTGTTGTACAGGATGTTTGAGATCTAAGACAGTTACCAATATTACGTTATGGCATGTTATGTATAGTTTCCTAAGCCTGATGCTTTGCAGGTGAAACATCTTGCCAAGGATTTTCCAGACTGGAGGATGCTTCCAGAAAAAGTTTGAAGTTCCTGGCTACCTTACTTGTTTACACAGTTTGCAACTGTAAAACATTTTTATTGCAGCCCTTCCTCAGTAATTAATTATTTAACCTAAATAACCAATCTCTCAGGGATAGAACTTGAGAATATTGGGTGAAGCTGGCCAAAGTATGCATTTAGGTTTAGGAACAGTTGCATGGAAGACAGCATGATATTTTATTGAAATTTATTTCACCACAAAAGTTATTAAATTACGACGAATTGTGTTGCAACGTAAGAGCACAACATTCTCTATGTAAAACGGATCAGATTTTTTCAGTGTTGTTTACTTGCTGTAAAATTAGCTATGTAATGCAAAGCATGGAAAAGAGAAGTGTTTTAACTATTTAAGTGCATTGCCTTGCTTTTTTGACAATATCAAATAACAGAGGGACAATACAGAATGTTTTGTATGGTGCTACATTAATATTTTCCATGCTTTGAGAGACACAACTTGTGATGTAGTGCCTATATTAACTACAAAGTGTCATTTTATTTTCTGGGTTTAAGCTTTATAAAGGTTATTTTTTGTCATAAATGAGGTTTCTGCTTTAGTATTGATTTATGCTGCTGGAATCTATTGAAAACAATTTGTGGTATCCATATAAACAGAACAAATAAGGGGAAGTTATGAGACCAACATCAATTCTTTAAGTGCAGGTTCAATGTCTTGTTTAGTGTGAATGTTGCTGATAGCTTATTTTAATCAAAGTGACTTATTTTGTTGGGTTACTATATATATGGAAATGGTGATCGTCCGTCAATTTCCTTCTTTTTTTTTTTTTTAAAGATATGTGTCTTTTATACTTCAAACTTCACTTTTCCATTTGTCCAAATTGTTTTTATTTCCATATGACTGTAATGAATTAAATGTTGTTCTTTTAAGATATGTGCATATGTCTTTCTATAGAGCTTCTTCTTCTTTTTGGGATAACTAGATCATGTAATGAGAATAAACTTTATATTATAAAATATTTCAATATTTTTTCCTTTTTTAATTATGCACTTTTTCATTTTAAAAGTAAAGATACTCCTGCAAAGTAAGGGCTAAATGATTCTCCTCACCTCTGCAGAGGGAACAGAAACCTGGTTGGTCCAGGAAGTGGGGAGATAGCCATTCTTGGCATCATCGCCCACTCAATCCAGCATAATTACCAATTTAAATTAATGCTGAATTTAGGTGGCTTCTCCTTTCATAATCTGAAAGGCCCCCTGAGCAGATTCTGGGAGCAGAAACTGCCAAGGAAATCCAGGGAAATCTAAATCCACTAAGCTTTCATGAAGGTGAGGAAAGAGGCTCCATTGTCGAGTAGCTATGTTCGCTATGCATTGCAGTTCTTTATAAATTCCTTTTTTATTTTAGAGTTGCCTTTGAGTGTTTTATTCTCTAAGGACTGGAATCTTGTAAACATAGTATCTTTAAATAAAATCACATAAGTCCTGATCCTACACATTTATGGACACAATGAATTTATAAATGTAAGAAGTCCCAGTGACTTAAAGTGAACCACTCACATGGATAAAGTTAAAAATATGCTTCAGTGTTTGAAAGGTTCAGGGACTTCTTCCGAATGCTCTTTACTATTAGCAAAATATTTAGGGGATATCTGTATATAATTCCAGTGCAAAGTAAATTTACTCCGATTAGCACATTTCTTCCAAAATTTAAAGTACTACTAGAATGACATATTCAGAAAAAAATATGAAATAAGAGAAAATATATTTTGGACTATCTGAATAAACCATTTTGTAGAATCTACACTTTTATTTCTTAATTAACAATTTACAGTAGATTTACAAACTGCATTTTTAATACTTGACATTTAAACCAGTTTTTAAAAATCATGGGCCAGCATTGACGATAATGAAGCTATGCAGATTTGTACCACTTGAGAATCTGGCCCAAAGAGAATATGGCATTTGTTCTAAAGTAAAGTAACTGAAAAACATCACAAAAAGGGAAAATATTCCTCTGGCAAACTGTTGGCAAGTAAATAGCTTTATAGCATGAATATGGTCACATTTATCTATAAAGTCCAAGGGTATACCATACATTGCATGTTTTACAAAGATTAGAAACTTCCATAGAATATATATTTAATACCATTTCACTTTGAATGGTGACCTTGGAGAAGGAGGAAAATGGTGAAAAATTGGCACTAGATACAAAGAATCACAACTTATTTTATGTTTAATATAATGATAATACAAGGCTCCATCAATAAAAAAATAACACACCACCCTGTAAAATTAGAGAAGTTAAAGATCAAAACTTGTCTAGCTGCCTTTCATGCTACTGTAATTAGCACCTTAGTTTGATCATTACACTTAGTTTGATCATTTATCAGTGCATCAGTCACCCTGGTGGCCATACTCAGATTATTGTAGAAATTGTTAGTGGCATTTGGTCAGGATTAAGTTCCTTATATCTATTCTTACTATAACCAAAATATACATGGCTCTACTAAAACATTTCAAATAACCAGCTACATATTTAAGGGTCCAATCCCAGGAACCCTCTCTCACAAGCGTAGTCCTTACTCATACAATAAGACAACAATAAGTTAAGTCTTGGTTTCAGTAAGACTACTTTTGTGAATAAGGACCATTTGCATTATAAAAGTTTGTGTTATAAATAAACTAGGTCACTTTGAGCATTTTGGCTTTACTTGGGTGCCTAAAGCTAATCACCTACATCCATATTTAGGCACCTAAACAAAATGACCTGATTTTCAGAGGTACTGAATACTATGAACTCACATCAACATCAGCTCAACATATAAAATAAATCAGGCCACGTTTTAGTGAATTCAGGTGACTAACTTTAGGCATTCCAGTGCAACCACGTAGGCCTTATTTTTTTGTGATGTTATCATTAGTACAGTGCCAAATCCTGCAGGCCTTTCTTAGGAAGACTAACTGAAGTTTGTGGGAGTTTAGCTGAGTAAATCATGCAGCTTTTAGGCCATTTTATGGAAAAAATGCAAGCATTGGTATTAATGCTCAATATTTAAACCTAGTCAGTAACACATGGTAGACATTAATTAATAATTTAAGGATAGTAATACTTGACCTCTGGATTGTTGACGTTAATGTTGTAATTAACAACAATTAAGATGAAATTCTAAGCTATGTAAAATATTTTTTTAATGGATTTGTCAGCTCTGTTTGGTAGGAACATTATTGATGTGCTACAATGCAAAGAGCCAATAGTAAATATTATTTTTTAATTGAAAATATACTTAAGTGAATGTAGAACTCAAAGGTACCAGAGTCACAACACAGGCAACTCTAGTCCATTATCATCAGAAGTTCCTGCATAGACAGAAGCAGTGAAAATTTCACCCATATACCATCCTTCCAGTGTTCCCAAACCATGACCTGAAGTAGCTGTCTAAAAGGAAAAGGGTAATTTGGTATACATACCCATTCAGTTCTTGGTCTCTAATGACGTTTCCCCTTAGTGACAGAGTGCTGATTTGCTTATTTGTTTGAATTTTAGATATCTAGACTACAGAAGACGTTCACTAATTTTAAATTCATTTTAATGTAGTTCAAATTTTGGACCCAAGATACATGCTGGTCACCTTTTAACATTTCACATTTGCCATGGTGGCCAGTAAACAGTCAGCATTTACCAATGGTTTCTACACAATAAGAACTGACATACCACATTTCTCCCTATTTCTTAGGAAATAACTGTGGCAACATTATGATATCTGTTGTCAAATGCTGACTGTTCGAATGGTAACCACTGTATATGTAAACTTATTATATCTCAGAGTCAAGAAGTTCAAGGGAGCTTGAACCTTTTCTATTGCTGGTGGTAGCTGGGAGCCTGATTAAAAAGATTCCAGTCTATAAAAGGTAATGTTGTTTATGTATTGCTTCCATTATGCTTTATGTCTACTGTTTTAATAGTCTAATTCTTTTCAGTAAAAATAACCAATTATAATGTAATATACAAGTCCGCACTTGCAACTTTTGCCCATAATGAAAAAGCATGCTGCTTTATTTAGTCTTTGAATCATCTTGTTTCTGCCTCCTTCTTCGGAGCTGCAGCTGAAGCTGAAGCTTGTTTGTGAAGAAGAACTGCTTCCAACCCACTTCCTCTGCCAGTGCTCTCATTTCAGGGGTAATTGTACCACACAAATTCTGCACAATTTTCTCCCACAGTGTGTCAGAGTTGCATATCTATTTATAAGAGAAAGTAGGCAGGGTTAATCTGGTTTAAACAAACATAGCCAGACCTATTCAATGTTTACTGACCATTTTGTTTGCAAAAACCCGGCATAGGGCAACTCAGCCCATTGTATATTAAGTTAGCTTTATATATAAGAATGTGATCTTTTGGGAAAAAAATCCCACAGACCTTCTTTAGGTAAATTTACAATAACTTCAGTACAAGTTTTGCCCAAGTAAGGACTGAGTCCAGGTTGTAGGATTTGACCCTTGTTATATGTCTTTGTTGGTCTTGTACATGGTATTATATATTCTGTAAATTATTGTCATGGTTTCTTTCAATATACTGTTCAAAAATATTTTCTCCATCTGTTGTGACAAAGAGGACACAGGGCCACACTGTCCGCTGATATATATTGGCACAGCTCCACTGAAATCAATGGAGCTGTGCCGGTCTATACCAGAAAATTTGGCCTATGTTATTTACAAATCATATCACAAATATATATACATGTGTTTGTGGTAAAGAAAAAGGGCCAAATCTATTTATTTGTGGTGTTATACTATCAGACTCTCTGGATTTACATCAGATTAATTTGGCCCAATGGCCCTATGCAACTGAAAGAAGCTTTCACAAGAATTGTGAGCTATTCAGTTCTGGAGATGGGTTGTGATTCCTGGGTGACGCTTCCCACTTTTGAATGACTGCATAAATAGAATGGTGTGGAAACAATCATATAGGTCATTATAGCATAAGCAGAAAGAGTAAATGAAGGGTTTTTTCAGGTATGATACAACCATCATAAAAGAGTAATTATTAGGAAGACTGGGTGCATCAGTATAATCATTATATCCAATCTTTAAAATAAGTGATCCTGGAAGATACTGAATCTGATTCTCTCCTCACATAAGTTTTACAATGAGTTTATTGGTACAACCCCTCTGTAGTCAATGGAATTGCACTGATGTAATACTACAATTTGGTTCCAATATCTGTTCCACTGCTGAGCAGTGGTGGTTATATTACCAGCATATTATATGCTGGGTTGTCTGACCAAAATAGGAAGACAGGGATCATGGGAAATACTGCTTCAAATACTGCTGAAAGAAGAAAAAGGGATGAATTTTAAAAGCTTTCCTAAAATTTCTGATTGATTGTTATATTTCTCTGTTCTGTTGTGCCTAGAAAATTGGTAATTGTATTAAATTGAAAATATTGGAGACAATCTTTTTAGTACTTCATACACAATATTAAAACATACAGTGCAAATCTCAATTCAATATTATTGTTTTCTTCTTTCAGTCACAGTGGATTTCAGAATATATAACACAACAGCCAGCTTTCAGTGTTAGAAACTTTGGTGAGATTATGCTCTCTATTACAGTGGCTTAAATTGGAAGTAACTCCCCAGAACTCATGGATTTACACTAGTTTTACACCAGTGTAAGTGTGAGCAAATCAGACTCTATAGTTACAGAACATCAGAAATGTTTATCTTCAGGTTTGCATCGTGGATATAGCTCCCTCTGGTGGTTATTTTAGTTCATAGAAAGATAAGTAATAATTTTTACAATTAAAATAATTACCTTTATAGAACCATTTAAAATCCACAAACAAGGTAAATCTAAGAAATCTACTGAGACTGTGATGGAAAATACCATGTTATGTATTTCAGTAAACAATGATATTTTGAAAAACTCGCAGTGCTTGAGTGGTGGTGTTCAGATTACGGCAACTGCAGTCATTCCTTACTTGATTTTATAAAACAGCTTCTTTTACACTGTCTTTGTTTTAAAATATTACACAGTGAAAATACAAAAGTAAAAATACTTTGAAACTGGCATTGGAATAAACCTACTAAATTCTGGACAGAAAAACATGATGAGATTTATGCTTAGAATTACCTGGTGAGAAAAGAAATAAACATGTGAGTATGCAAGCAAATAAAAGTGAACATATTTAAAAGTGTAAGAATATTTTTGCTGATAATCTGGGTCTTTGGCAAGAACAGGAAATAGAAGGTGGACTGTAGTAATAATGGGATGGAGGGCAAAAGATGGCACACAGCAAGAGCCACCAGTAACAAAACTGGATATTACATAGGAGTCTTTGCAGGATACTTGTGGCCATGATACTTAGCCAGAATATTTGGTTAGGACTGGAAATGAGAGGACGCAGCTACCTATTTCTTTAATTTATCTTGGAAAGGAAGAAAAAAAGCTTTGGGTTGATAATTTGGTAATGAAAAAGGGCCCTGCTGTGTCCTGCAAGGATCCATGGTTGGGAAAGAAATGATAAATAATTTACTACAATCTCACAGAAATAGCAGTCTTTTCATTCCCTTGAACACAAAGACTGCTCCAGTTTAGTGCTCATGGTCAGTGTTTCCTCTTCAGAGAAAATGAGGGGCAGAGTCATGGCACTGCCCAAGCCCTAATCATTGGGCCCAGTGATCAGGACAGTGTACCCAGCAGGGGTAGTCAATAGGCAGACTGTGAGCTAAATCCAGACCGCCAGATGCTTTTGAACAGACCCCAACATCTTTTTATTTATTACTTATTATCATTGTTATTTTTTATTATTTTCTCTGGAGTCTGGATCTTGACTATACCTTGACCAAGAAATTTGGACCGTGACCAGAAGAAAAAAAAATTGACTATCCCTGGTCACCCAGTTCAAATATGGCACAGCAGCCATGTTCACCCTCCACTCCTGGAGGCACTGTATGTACATGAGGCAAAAGCCTCCAGAAGCTTTGGCTGGGCTGGTGAGTCTATTCCATTGCTTCTATTGCATGCTTTGCTTTACTGTCATAACTGAGCCCAATGTCCACAAGAATATTAGCATAGTTTAGAAATATTATTTCTCCTCAGTTGAGATTCTGAGTATCCAAAAGGTGAAAAAGAAAGGTTTTCTTTGTAAAAGAAAAGACCTAAATACTATTTGATTATATGGTCAATATTACATCATGCACTCACTGCCAGAGTGCCCATTCATGTCAGTTCACAGTGTTGCAGAGACTCATCCTCTTTACCCTCTTGTGTCCTGCATCTGCAATGGTCTGCCACCTCAATGGCCTAACCCTCTGGCCAGGTCAGCTCTCAGTCCAGTCTTTTTCCGGGGTTAGAAGAAACCATATTAAACGTGAAATCAAAATAACCACATGGATGTTAAAGTCCATAACAAACACTAGTCCTTCATAGAGACCCAAGGCCAATGTTGTCAAGGCTAGGCCCCTGGCTAAGCCAGGTTTCTTGGGTTAGGACACTGAAGATTATCTGGCTGCAAACTGGCCCAATAAAACTAGTCAGTCCAAGCCAGCTGACCCTGTCCTGGCCTCATTCAGAATTGGTTCCTAGTAAAAGCTGCCAGCCCTTTTCATCTGGCCTACTGGGCTTTGATTGGCTCCTGCCTGCTCCCAGCCCTTCTAGGTACCGGAGGACCAACTCTCACTGGTTCTGTTTGCAGCTGATCAAGAGACACCTCTCTATGCAACCTCTGGAGGTCTGAAGTCACTGCTCTTCCCTTCCAGCAGGGTACCTTCTTATGGTAGGATGTGCCAAGTTGGTGGGGCCTCTGGCAGGGGCAGCGAATACCTGGTAAAGCCCCTCATAGTTCCATATAATAAAGCACTCCACACCACAGGTGAATTCGCCTAACTAACTTTTGAATACGGTTGATATTGAAAACAACAATACTGATATTTTTGTACTGCTAATTGTAATTGATATTACATTATGACAAATTATAGTCTCAGCTGTATCATCATAAGCCCACTGACATCAGCAGGGTTGCATGGGTAATTTTCTTTAAAATATTTCTATGATTTCTTTAAAGTTGAGACTATCCATTAAGAATGCTTTTGTAATACACATGAGTGTAGTATCCTCCATGGAGCCTGATCTTGCACTGCTAAAGCCGTGCAATGACAGCAAGATCTTAAATACTCTGTATGCTATAAAGCATGGGTCCAATCCTTCAAATACTTAATACTAGGAATAGTGTTTATTACCTGAATAATCTTAAAGGTAGACATGTGTAAAGGATGTGTGTGTTAAAAGTGAACTAAATGAGGAGAATGTGCCAGAGCAAAACTAATACTTGAAATAAATTGTAAATGTTTTTTACCGTTTCAAATCTGTGTGAAACTTGAGAAAGCCTGGCAATATCTTCAAGCTCCAGAAAGGAAATGATGTACAGGAGCAATGAGTCAGGAAGCCGTTCCAAGAAGTCAAAGTTACCCCGGCACAGATTGAAGATATGCTCCAGAATGTTGGCACCAAAAATTACAGCAATTTGAACTGTGATTCAAAGAAACCCAACAAAGAAAGAGATTTGTAAATGCCTTTACATTCCCTCCCAATGCATAGGGATAATCTTACATGTATCTTCCAAAAACAGAACAACTCCAATTTAAAAAGGTAAGCAGATACATTTCTGGATATTTTCTAGATAAACAACACAATTCTGAAAACCCTTAGCATTTATAATATAAAATATAATATTCTAGTTTTGTTCCATGAACAGAGCTACCACAAACATCAATAGGAGTCTTGCATAGGATAGGATATGCTCAAAATTTGGACATTGACCAGCATACCTCTAACTCTTCTCTGCTCATTGCTGAACTTTGATGTCAGCAAAGCAGCAGCAACAAGACTTAACTGAAACCTGTCCAATCCCATTTTGCACACGTAAGAGATATTAAATACAAGTTTTTTATATTGTGCTATGAACTAATGAGTAGATTTAGAAAACAATGAAAATTGTATTCATTTTTAAACTGGTTCCAACTTTGTAATTTTGTTGCATTGTTCCTGTGTTTATTGTTTTAAACATCTGTTCTTCAAAAAAAAACAAAAAAACATGTTCTTGAATGTGCTATTTGTTTATTTAATTTTAATATGCATCTTTATTAGTGATCTGTAGTACATTTTGGAGTTGTGTTTTGTTTAAGACCTAATTACAGGAGCTCTGTAATTTAGATTTGGAAAGGGATATGTTCACAGTGGGCTCCCCTTTCATTTCAAAACAAAGCTGCTTTATTTACAGTTAACAAATTATTACAAATCCAAACTAGTTTTCTCAGATTTGAGCTATAAATTCTACTAAGTAAGGAGTGGTATGTATATCTTCTGGCATATGTTATACTCACAAAAAAATACAAATAGAATAATGGAAGCTAAGAGATGGAAAAGGCCAGATAGGCAATTTAATCCATCATCTGCCAATGTAGGATTTTTCCTTCCAGTATATTTTAAAGTATTTTGTCTAGGCTAACTTTAAATTATGCAAGCTATGAGGTGTTCATAATTCTCTTGAAACATTCTTCCAAAAATCCAGCAGACCTCACTATTAAGATTTTTTTTGGTTTATACTCAAACATTCTCTTTTTTAATTGCGTTCCTTAATTCGTATAGTACTTATACCCCTTTGTACCACCTCGTGTAATTCCTTTTCTTCTGTGGTATTTACATCCTCTTTTAATACTTGTAAACAGCTAAATCCTTTTCAATCTTTCCTGCTAAATCAATCCCTCCAGTTTTTTAATTTTGTTTTATTCTTCTCTGAATTCTCTCCACTTTGTCTATATGATCCTGGTACTCAGGCACCTAGCAGTAAATGCAGTACAGTAGGACCTCAGGATTATGAACACCACAGTTACGAACTGACTGGGCAACCATACACCTCATTTGGAAGTAGAAGTATGCGATCAGGCAGCAGAGACCCCTCCCCCCGCAAAAGCAAATACTGTACACTATAGTACTGTGTTAAATGTAAAGTACTAGAAAAATTAAGGGGACGTTTACAAAAAGATTTGACAAGGTAAGTTAACTGTTTCTGTATTAGTTTCATTTAAATTAAGATCGTTAAAAGCAGCATTTTTCTTATTCATAGCAAAGTTTCAAAGTTGTATTACATCAATATTCACTGCATTTGAGTTACATGTCCCAGGGTGCTGCCTTCCAGTCCCTCCACCACAGGCTCAGATTGACTCAGGTGATAACTTTATTGACCTGGATGCAGTCTGGACCGTGCAGATTCCCCTAAGGCCCAAGCCTATTCCAGACCTAGTAGAGACAACTGACTGGTCCCCCTATCCCGCTGGCCAGTGGTCACAGAGACTGTGGCTCTGCATGTCACCATCCAAGGGCACCGAGAGATGCTGCTGGTTAGTGCCATTTGCTCCTTTCATTTTCCCCTGATCCTGGGTATTTCCTCCATAACCTTCTCATTCACTGGCATGAACTAAAGGGTCAGTTTCTTTTCAGAATATTGCTGGCTGCACTGCTTGATCCCAGGACGTAGAGAGTGCATAGTAGAACCCCAACAATCACAAGCCGGTTGTTGGTCCAACAGACTCACTCGTTGATCCTGCGCCTCAACTTCTACCCCAGCACAGTGATTTTGCCAATGTATTTGAAAAAAGAATGGAGAAATCCTACCCCCCCACAAGGATTATGACTGAAACTGGGAACAAAAATACCATTTGGTCATATTTATGCCATGTCTGAACCTGAACTGGTCGACCTTCGCACCTTCCTGCAGGAGAACCTGCCCAAGGGCTTTATTACAAGTCCACCTCACCTACTGGGGTACCTGTCCTCTTAGTTAAGAAGAAGGATGGTAGCCTCTAACTTTGTATGGACTACCAAACACTATATGAGGTCACCATTAGGAACTGATACCCCTTACCTCTAACTCCTGAATTACTGGACTGCATGGGGCATGCCTATATATACACAAAGTTGGACCTCTGAGGTGCATATAACCTTGTAAGGGATAAGAGGAAGGCTGCCTTTTGAACCCACTGTGGACATTTTGAATACATCATGAAGCCTATCAGTTTAACCAGTGCCCCTGCCACATTTCAACATTCCATTAACAATGTG
Organism: Lepidochelys kempii; assembly: GCF_965140285.1. Taxonomy (NCBI): domain Eukaryota; kingdom Metazoa; phylum Chordata; order Testudines; family Cheloniidae; genus Lepidochelys; species Lepidochelys kempii. The sequence continues at coordinate 33,263,013 of NC_136388.1, forward strand.
TTCCAAAATATTCTGAACCAATATATGATATACCTGGACAACATACTTATTTTTTCAGACAGTGCTGAACAACACACTATGCTTATCCGTTGCATCCTTGGACAGCTTCGCCAACATTGTATCTACGCTAAGTCGAAGAAGTGTGTTTTTGGTCAGGCCTCCATTCAAATTCTTACGGTTCATCCTATCCGCCGAGGGTATTGAAATGGACCCTTGTAAGACGATGGCAGATCTTGAGTGGGCAGTTCCACAGAACATCCAAGAACTACAGAGCTTCCTGAGATTCGCAAATTTCTATCGGCGATTCATCCTGAGGTTTTCAAAGCACACTGCACCCCCCTATTGCCCTACTTCACAAAACTAGTAAGTTAGTTTGGTCTCCTGGGGCCCAACAGGCCTTTCAGCAATTGAAAGTTGCATTTACCTCAACTCCCACACTAGATCACCTAGAGACTAAACAAGCCTTTATCATTGAAGCTGACGCTTCTAATGTGGTGATCAGGGCAGTATTTTCCCAGAAACACAGCTCTCAGCAACTATTATACCCATGTGCCTTTTACTCCTGGAAACTCACCCCCGTAGAACAAAACAATGGTATTTTGGATAAAGAATTCCTGGTGACCGAAACTGCCTTTGAGGAACGGGGTCACTATCTTAAAAGGGCCCTGTACCCTGTCCATAAGAATTTAGAATAGTTGCATAAGGTGAAAGCTCTCATCCAGCAGCAACTCCAGTGGGCTTTGTTTTCTCATGTTACAACTTTGTAATCTCTTATTGTCCAGGAACGAAAAATAGCAAATCTGACACTCTGTCCCAGAAGGGAGAACACTACACTGACATGATGGGCTTGAACTCCAAAATCTCCAACATTCTTAAACCTCATAACTTCCTGGGTGGAGCCTCCCACCAAAATCTGCTTGCCCTGATATGACCAGAGGATCCCTTCTGATGAGCAGGAAGCCATAAGCAGGGAGTCCCACGACATCTGAGCTGGGATAACCTACGTGAAAGGGCACATAGGTTATCCCAGCTCAGATCCTCCTGGATCTCCAGGAATTATGGCCCAGGAAGTATGACTCACCCTTCACAGGACATTTTGGTAGAGTCAAGACCCAATGCCTAATTTCTCATCTTTCTAGTGGCCTCGCAAGTCACAGTGGAGGCCTACACTGCCTCTTGTAATGTGTGTGACCACTCCAAGGCATTGCATGACAAACCCCTCAGCCTCCTGCAACCTCTCAAGGCTCCAACTAACTCCTGGGCAGTCATCACCTTAGATTTCAGAGTAGAGTTACCTGAGTCCAATGGGTTCACAACCATCCTGACTGTGGTGGCAAGGATCGGCACCACCATGTTGCGCAACAGACACTTGACAAAATTACCGTATTTAGTGATCGACATGGTGGGGGGGCGGGGGCGTTATGTCATTCAGTCATTCGATTTTTTAAAAAATTATCACAGACCTCAAAATTTTTACCACGGACACTTGTGTCCATGTATGGACACGTTGCTGACCTCTGCATAGTGGTTCTCCTCACCAAGATGGCACACTTCAACCCCTGCACTCATCTGCCCTCCACCCAGAAAACCATCCAGCTCTGTATAGATCAAGTTGTCCACCTCCATGGCCTTCTGGAGTGCATCTACATCTCTTACTGTGATTCTTAATTTCTCTCTCACTTCTAGCATGGAGTTCTCCAAAAGTTGGGCATTTGCTCCCATCTCTCCTCCACCTATCACCCCCAGTCAAATGGTCAAGCAGAAAGAACAAACCAAATTTTGGAACAGTACCTACCGTGCTACATAAATGATCACCAGAATGACTAGTCCTCATTACTACCCCATGTGGAGTTTACATACAATAACACAGAACATGCCTTTACAAGACAGAGTCCCTTTTTGTCTATTTTATCCAGAATTACCCATGACCTCTCCCAACCAAGCAGCCTTACACTGGGTACAACAGATCCATTGGACCCAAGATGAACCGAAAACCTACCTAGAGGAAGCTACACGGTGTCAAGTGGAGTGCCCCAGGGGTCGGTCCTGGGGCCGGTTTTGTTCAATATCTTCATAAATGATCTGGAGGATGGTGTGGATTGCACTCTCAGCAAATTTGCGGATGATACTAAACTGGGAGGAGTGGTAGATACGCTGGAGGGCAGGGATAGGATACAGAGGGACCTAGACAAATTGGAGGATTGGGCCAAAAGAAATCTGATGAGGTTCAATAAGGATAAGTGCAGGGTCCTGCACTTAGGACAGAAGAACCCAATGCACAGCTACAGACTAGGGACCGAATGGCTAGGCAGTAGCTCTGCGGAAAAGGACCTAGGGGTGACAGTGGATGAGAAGCTGGATATGAGTCAGCAGTGTGCCCTTGTTGCCAAGAAGGCCAATGGCATTTTGGGATGTATAAGTAGGGGCATAGCGAGCAGATCGAGGGACGTGATCGTCCCCCTCTATTCGACATTGGTGAGGCCTCATCTGGAGTACTGTGTCCAGTTTTGGGCCCCACACTACAAGAAGGACGTGGATAAATTGGAGAGAGTCCAGCGAAGGGCAACAAAAATTATTAGGGGTCTGGAACACATGACTTATGAGGAGAGGCTGAGGGAACTGGGATTGTTTAGTCTGCAGAAGAGAAGAATGAGGGCGGATTTGATAGCTGCTTTCAACTACCTGAGAGGTGGTTCCAGAGAGGATGGTTCTAGTCTATTCTCAGTGGTAGAAGAGGACAGGACAAGGAGTAATGGTCTCAAGTTGCAGTGGGGGAGGTTTAGGTTGGATATTAGGAAAAACTTTTTCACTAGGAGGGTGGTGAAACACTGGAATGCGTTGCCTAGGGAGGTGGTGGAATCTCCTTCCTTAGAAGTTTTTAAGGTCAGGCTTGACAAAGCCCTGGCTGGGATGATTTAACTGGGGATTGGTCCTGCTTTTGAGCAGGGGGTTGGACTAGATGACCTCCTGAGGTCCCTTCCAACCCTGATATTCTATGATTCTATGATTCTACAAGCACTATGATGCAGACTGCCGACAACAAGAAGGACCCACCTTTTCTGTAGATCAGATGGTGTGGCTTTTGCCCAAACATTTGCACACAGAGAGGCCATCTCATAAACTGGATTAAGAGTTCCTGGGCCCATACTGAATTCGCTGCTAAATCAATCTAGTTACCTTAAACTCCTCTGAATCCACCTGGTGTTTCATGTATTACTTTCTAAAGCCCCACTACCAGGCCATATTTCCTCACTGCTCCTCACCCCAACCCCCGCCAATACATGTTCAAGGTCAGGACAAATATGTTGTCCAAGAGATCCTTGATGCAAGAATGAAATGGACTAAACTCTGATATTTGATTGATTGGGAGGATTATGGTCCCAAAGAATGCTCCTGGGAGCCCACAGAAAATATCCATGCCCGAATACAGTAAAGACCTTCCCCAAGAACCATCCTGGAAAACCCAGCCCACTAATGGCTAGAGAGCACCCTCAGGTTGAGGGTGATGTGGGGGATCGCAGGTCTCAAATCTAGGTCTGTGGGTCTCTAGGCAATCCTCAGACCACTATCCACCACCCGGCAGCTCACTGGTACCATCAGGGAGTGTGGGCTGGTGGGTGGACCCTAGTTCACCACAGGCCCAGCCCACAAAGCTCCCAGTTGGAAGAGATGTCCATTTCTGACTCTTGCTTGATTTCTGGCTCTGACCTTTGGCTCAGTTCCTGACTCCAGTTCTGACCACTAGGTCTGACTGCCAATGTCCCAGTCTATCACACTGGTCTAGAATGCAGTTATGTGCAGATTTGTAGATCAATTCATTGGAATTACAGTTATCTAATTTGTCTGTTTTTTTTTTATACTATGCTCATCTAGCTGTCATGTGCACATAGTCAATTGTCTTCCCATTGATCTAGGTTATAAAACTGCAGTGGGCTCTGGTGCCAAGAATTTGCTTAGTAAATATAAGGCAAGGTCAAAGAAGTGGGTTTGCCTTTTGCTATGAAGGTTCTGAGGTTCTTGAGCATCCTAATATATTCAGGAGAGAGTTCCACAGTCATGGGCCATATGGCGAGAAAGTGATGTTTCCTGCCCACTCCTGAGGTTGAATAGTGTATTCAACATGAGACCAGGTTGCAAGATGCAGTTAAGGACTGACTTTCTTAATATTGATTACACGTTGGATAACCTATAACAGCAAAATGTTTAGGAATAGGTTTTAAAAGCAGTATGTAGGTCTTTTAGGCACAAAGGATATTTACTGAAGACCCTGGCAACAAAGATAGGAATCTGAGGAAACTCCTCTCTTTCCCAAATACTATCTGGCTAGACATTGACAGCTACTCAGTAGTCTCATCCAGTTAAAATGTCATAAGACCATACTTTGAACATGGCATTAATATTGTCATGATTCTTTTTTTCATAACTCGGTTAAAAAGTTGCAGTATACCCCCTACTGTAATCCTCTTTTTGAGGAAATTCCCTTAGTAAATACTGTAAAGATCTAGACACAAAAACAAAAGTGCTGGATAGCCCAGGTAATCAGACTCATGCATGACAAAGAGTCAACTCTTTATTAAAAAAAAAAGTCCACAACACGTATCTACGTCATGCTAAATGGCGAACCAAAAGGCTACAATCCAATTCTTTGCTGCTTCAATAAAAATGAGTTTTTATTACACAATGAAAGTTTCTTTCTACATGTAGGTATGAATGTTTTAACATATGAATTGTTTGTGGATGCTCTCAAAATGTCTTTAGCTGTATTTATTTTATTTCTGTAAAAATACCTATCGTATTATTTCTGCAGCTGATGGTGGCTTAGACATAAGGGTATGTTTGAATACCCTCAGAGCTCACTGAGATTTTCATGCCTAAGAGCAATTGATAGTATTTAGTGACTTGCACCAGTTGTTCATTCTTTCGGGGACTTAAATAGATTTTATCTCCTTCCCTTGGAATGTGAAGATCTAGAATGTGTGCCTTATACTATCTTCCATGAATGTACAGTGATGCTGTAAACCAGCCTTGAAAAAATCATAAAAATTTACTAACTCAGAAACCAAATCTACACTCTCCACCCTCCTCTCATCATCACTATGATAATTATGATGAGAAATGAATGATGTTACATAGCTGTAAAAAAAAAACACTCACTCTAAACAGATGGATAATTAGTATTTTAGAAGGCTGCAGTTTATGGTCTCAAAATTGAAAAAATATGTGTAAGGCTGTTTTGAGGTATTTCTCCCAGATTATATTATGAAACCATTTTGTTCACGGATTTTACACAATAATGGAGGCTTGTTAATGCTGCATACTATATGAATGTTTCTTTCGGTGTTAAGAATTGCAAGTCTATTTATATGGTTAAGAAAGTAGATCAATGGTTTACTACTATGCAGCACATGCACTGAATCTGCTCATAGATTGGTATGCACCTTTGTTATTACTACAAAAACTACAAAAGCACAAAATCAGCCTACAGCCTTAAATGTGAATGTACATGGTTGTCACTGACTTTTGTTACTACTCTATAGAGTTTGTAGACTGTAACAGAAATCTATGTAAACAGGAAGTATTAAAAAGGTTATTTTAAAATGACTCTTTCATAGGCTTTCTACTGGATGCTTTGAATGCCTGCATGGATTAGTGGCACGCATAATGTTTTATTTGCAAGGGAATATATTTTACCTCATGTTTGCTTGATAAGAATAAATCAAATGATTTTGTCATAACACTTTTTTTGTGAACATCTCTAAGCACTTTAAGTTACAAAAAAAAGCCATAAAATTAAAGACTAACTATGGGAAGGCAATGTAAAATGCTAATTAATTCTTAAACTTATATATAAACTTAGCTATTGGCCTAAAAGAGTACACTGTCAGCAGAACGTACTACATACACTGAGGGTCAAATCCTGTCCCTACTTAAGTCAGTGGGGATTTTTGCCACTGACTTCAACTGAAACTGACTTTGGCACAAATTTCAATAAAAATAATTAGATCACTGTTTCAACAACAGTTTTGGCAGCAAAGTTTTGAGCAACCTGTGAATATATGAGGGAAAAAGTAGCAAGACTTGTAAGCCAGGAGATGAGAAAAAGATGCAAAAAGGTCTTAGTATTTATGTGAGACAGCTGGAGAGGTGATCTGGAATAGTTCCAAGACTGCCAATGACTGCTTTAAAATACAATAATGGTTAATATGATCCACAAAGGAAAATTTGGTATATAAAAAAAGTGACCCTGAGATTATTATCTTTGGAAACAGGAAGAAACCTTTTCACAGTAAGTGGGACAAACTGACCTGGGCTTCAATAGTGATGTGATGAAGTTCAGAAACACCAGTAGTACTTTCAAAAGAAGCATGCAAATGCAATACAGATTAGATCCCAAGATACAACCTTGAATGGATCTAGAAACGTTTTTAGCAACAGTAGAAATAGAAGCACCGAAGAAAAAAAACTGCATATGTTGGTAAGGATTTAACTATTTGAACAACATGCCAGATATTCCAATACATGTGTTTCACTGTGACATTAAACGGGTATTAAATGCCACAGAAAGGTCGAACAATATATACAGTGACACAAAACCTTTGCCATTACATATGCACAGGTCACTACAGAGCTGAACAAAAGCTTACTTATGGGTGCTAAAAGAAAAACAAATTACATTTGTCAAATAAATCATTAGGAAGTGTTGCTAGAATTCAGCTGTAAACACTGTTAGCAACTTCTCACAGGAAACAAAGGGTACAAAAAGGCTACTCATCATTCACACCATATTTCCTAGAAAGCTCAAGTTTTCAAAATTGATATTACCACTGTCAAGTTGAAACACTGTGGAAGACAACTGCATCTGAAGAAACAGGGATATTAAAAATATCAGCAGTAAAAGAGCTTAATATATTCAAGGACTTCTTAAGCACCTGCCAAGGATCCAATTAGCTATCAATTTTGTTCAGTTTTATTGCAAATTTGTCATTTACAAACAAAAATTTTTAAAAAATTATGCTATAACAAGAGTTAAATTTAAAATGAACTAAACTTAATAACTTAAACCAACTTGATCTGTGGTCTTGTTTTTCTTTCAATCTGAAGTTGATATATATTCCCAATTGCTTTCATCTTTCATCGTGGTGCTTGTGTTCCATCACTTGGAAGTGACATGTCTTTACAGATCATCATTCAAAAAAATGTGATAAACCTGAAGATACCATCTGTATTCAAGATATTTCTCTGCATGTGCACATCCATGACAAAGGAGCATCTAATCAAAAGTGTCACAGTTACAAGGTAACTATACCTCTGTCCCCTCTTGGTCTCTTTGAGTATATCTACAGAGGGATAAAAAACCCATGGGCTGTCCCAGGTCAGCTGATTCAGGCTCACAGGGCTTGTGCTCCAGGGTTGAAAAATCGCTGTGTAGATGTTCAGGTTCGGGCTAGAGCCTGATGTCTGGGACCCTGTGAGGATGCAGGGTCCCAGTACTTGGGTTCCAGCCTGAGCCTGAATGTCTGCACAGAGAGTTTTAGCCCCAAAACCCAAGTCTGAGTCAGCTGACCTGGCCATGCTGTGGATCTTTTATCCCTGTGTAGACATACTCTTTGAGTGCACTCCTTCTCAAATCTCAGGCCTTGAGCTGTTACCTCTCTTGGAGTGAAATCATGTGATTCTTCCACTCTTAGACCAGCCTTGAGCTGCAGTTTCCAGGTACTAACCAGGATTACCTCTGCAGGTCTCAGTTAGGTTCAGTCCCTGTTGTTCTGTTCCCTCCAGGACCTACGACCATGGTGTCCAATGATCAGATAGCCTTCTTTAAACAAAGTATTGTTTACATAGAACAGTGGTTTTCAAACTTTTTTCACTTGCAGTCCCCTAAAAATTTCAAATGGAGGTGGAGACCACTCTGGAAATCTTAGGTATTGTCTGCAGACCCCCTCGGGGCTCACAGGCCATAAGCTGAAAACCACTGTTCTATCGTAATTACAATCTGTTGTGGCTCCCTTAGACATAGTCTGTGGACCCCCAGAGGTCCACAGGTTGAAAAGCATTGATTTAGAACCAAAGCATTTCAGAGAAAAAGATCTTAAAACAAACAGATTATACACTTATCTAGTTAAGGAAGAGCCCCACTACTTCAGATGTTGCCACAGGACCTGTTTCTATATCCCTGAAAGTCTGTTCTCCCCAGGAACAGCTGAGAACTCCCCTCCTAAAGTCTTTTTAACTGTTTCATGTCCCTTTGAATTATTGTGGGAATCTGAAAATAGCATCTTAACCGATAACAACATTGTCACTATCTTGTAATCTCCCTGCTAGGATTTGTTGGAAGTAAGCTTATCTAGAGCTTGTGTTGCCTTTCTGCTTCTTTTTCCAACAGCCCCTCATTAACTGAAATGAATACGTTCATATTGTAAAGCCCAATAACCCAGCAGAAGCTATTTCATTAACCTATAACATACAATATTTATAAAATTACAGAGCAGTGTTCCCAGATTATTACATAGAAGTTCCATGTCTGCCACAGTAAGTGTATAGTCTTTTTCTAAGTCTTACTCTGAAGAGATGGATCATCCAAGAAGTATTCATGAGATTCTTTAAGTTCCCCAGGCTTTGTTTCACGAAATTCACTTCTAAGAGAGATTTTCCACCATCTGAAAATTACCTATGATTGAAAAGAAGATATTGGCAAGAATTAACAAACATCAAATACTAGTGGATATAATAGTTCTAAAATTCAGGATTATGGTTATGTAACTACTATTTCATTTCTAAGTACGTATAAATTGTCATACTGGATCAGACCATAGCTACTCCCAATGGTCATATCTGATGCTTCAAAGGAAACAAACAAAAAAAACCCCAATCACCTTAATGCACCTAGACAAGTGTGAAATACTGTATATGCAGGGAATATTCTTTCTTTAGCCCTGCATGAAAACTGTTTATGCCCTTAAGCCTGAGGTTGAATTAATTATCTTGACTTGTATAACTACAAATATTCTTTTTCATTCTGCATTTAGCAGCAGATTTGTGTGTACCAAAGGATAAAATTTAAAATACATATAATGAAGATTCACTGTTTACATACTCTAAATCATGGGTTCTCAAACTGGGGGTTGCGAGGTTCTCAAGGGCTCGCGCAGTTATCACATGGGAGGGTCGCAAGCTGTCAGCCTCCAACCCAAACCCTGCTTTGCATCCAGCATTTATAATGGTGTTTTAAATTAAAAACATTTTTTTATATATTTAAGGGGGGGGTTGCACTCAGAGGCTTCCTATGTGAAAGGGGTCACCAATACAAAAGTTTGAGAACTACTGCTCTGAATGAAAATTTCAACTAAAAATGCTGATTATGATCTGAATAATGAAAGGCTCTGATGAAAAATGGGAGTACAGTTCACTAGATAGGTGTTTCAGAATAAGCAAATTAACAACCTTAAAATTAAAGAGTTAAGTGTTGACATTTAAATTGTTATCTTTATGTTTCAAAGTTGATACCCTAAGATGAATGCAGCAGTTCCCATCTCTTAGAGCTATAGTTTCCAGCTCCCTGCAATAACTACATCATTTTACATTCAATTAAGGGTTTTAAGGTGCACTTTGCAACAAGGGGGGGGCTAGAAAGATTTTTTTTGTTTGAAAAACAATTAAAACAGATTATCGAGCGCATAACTGAGGCAAGAGATTAATTCAATGGTGAATCCAGTGGCCACGGAACTGTGAAATACAAGGCGCCCTGCTTAATAGTCATTTTCCTGGATCTCTTTTAAAATACTATGTAGCGTGCTTGAGCAGCTGTGTTAGACTCTCTCCTTTTAATATCTTATTACTATTATTTTAAATAAGACAATCCTCACAAATCAGGAAAAATAGATACCATACTGTTAACACTCAAAAATCAAGAGGCTAGCCTCTAAAAATCATAAGGTTTGTTTAAAAATCTTGTGATTTTTAAAAATAGCAAGTATTGGCTTCTTTTTATTTGCTTTCTGAGTTTTTGGGGTGCACTCAGTGAAGTTATACCACAGTAGCTCTACCAGTGCAAATCCATAGTACGTACAAAGCACTGACATGTACCAGGTACCGCTTACCCTGATTTGAAAAAAACCAAGTGTAGACCAGCTATAAATAACTGCCTTCTCTGTACTTATCCGATATAGTCTCTTATGTCACCCTGACTAGTTTGCTTCACCAGCAATGCCAGCCTTGACATTCCATTTGCCCGTCTTCCTCATATCTGTGCACATCCTTCCACAATTCCTTTTATATATGGAACACTGATCTTTCTTGAGTTGGAAGCTGCTACCCTCTCCTAATTTAAATCCCTCTGGAATACCCACTACTTCTGCAATACCCACAAGAAATTCATTGATTAGTCTTCTGCTTATTCGTTCTATGTATCTTGTTACTTATCTATTGTATTTTGTCTGAAATCAGTTTCCTAAAAATCAGGGATTATGGGTGAAATCCTGGCCTTACTGAAAGTCAATGGCAAAATTCCCATTGAGTTCACTGGGGCTAAAATTTCACCCAATCTCTTTTCTCTATATTGAGAGGTACCTCACACATTGGTGGGTAATATAAATAAATAATAATAAAAATAATGAGTTTTTTTACACACACACACAATCCTGGTCCTCTTTTTTTTCCTATTAGCATATACAGGCTGGAGGACTAATCTCAATCCCTACAAAACTTTCTGTTGACCTAGTTATCACCAGTCAGCGAGATGGACTACCTACACCGATGGGAGAACCCCGTCTGTCAACATGGGTGGTGCAGCTGCAACTGTGCTGCTGTAGTGTTTCAAGTGTAGACAAGCCCTTGGATAGACAGGATTCATTGTTACCAACCCATGAAGAAGAATGGAGGCATTTCACAGCTCCCTTAGGGTAAATCCTACCTCCTTTTTTCCAAGGTCACAAAAGACCTTCTTGCAGTGGAACCAGTGTGTTTTCATTATCCTGGGATTGGGACAGAATTAGAAAGACCTGTGCAGCAAACTGTGCTGCTATGAAGCATGTGGATTTGTGATCTACCCCTCTGAGGATCCTCCAGTCACACGACAGCTCTTTAAGAAAAGGACAGTGAGTTTTGGACCTCCAGGGTTGCCTAGAAAGGCCCTTCAGGGTTAACAGCTGGTGGAACCAGGAAGACTTAATCTTTCAGCAGCTGGAAGGGTTGGTGAACAGGCGGCAGCCAGTCAGGGCCCAGCAGGTCAAATTAAAAAAAACTGGCTACTTCTATCAAATGGCAGTTCAATGGTTAAGTCAGGGGAGGGAGGAAGGAAGAAAGGATCTTCCCTCTACCATAACCCACAAAGCCACACTTTGTGTTTTGGTCACTGAGGGACTTTTTGATGTACTCAGTGTGACTGTAAGGTCCAGGCAGGCTAACCTGAGTAAGATGCTGGACTACTGAAAATTAGGTAAATTCACTTTGCAAGATACCCACTGGCTCAGGCAAGCTGGTGACAAGGCTTCAACAACAGCAGCATAGTGTCACTGACACAGAATAACCAGCAGATAATAAGAATTTTCTTTCCCTAGTCCACAGCCTAGCTCTTTGCTGTGTCCCAGATCTCTACCTTAGAATCCTTCCTGTTTCAGGTTGTGTGTAAGAAGATTCCAGAGACAGCACTCCATTACTTACAGGTTACTGTCACAGGCATAAAACCTGAACACTTATGCTTAATTTTCCATAGTGTAATCTAAATTTGGGTCTCTCAAATTTTTGGATACCAAACTTTGGACACCTACAGTTGATGTTCAGAGCTGCTGAGAACCCACAATTCCCACTGACTTGTCATTCAACTTTAATTTTATTTATTTATTTTTAAACAAAAGCTCAAATTGCATAGACACTTAGGTGAGGCCACACTTTCACTAGGTAATGTTTCCTTCTTGGAAATTGGGTGTGGATTTGTCATAGTTTGCTTGTATTTGGTAGATATTTGATCTACAGTGACAATAAATATGTTTAAACAAAAGCTGAGCATATATATTTTTAATATCAAATCTAGCCATTCAAAGAACACGCATGATTTTTGCTATTTTTTTTAACGTACTGTGACAAGATAACCGATGGTTGGTCCTGCGCTTTTCTTGGGGCATGGGGGTGCTAAGACGCCACGCCTTGCCCCTGCTCTTGGGCGCCAAGGGCCCTGATAGTACCTTGGAAGGTGACAGAGGAGGGAAGTGGGGGAGGGGTCTGGGTTTGCTCCTCGCTCTGAGTCCCAGCCACTCACAACCCCTGTGGGTTTCTTACCCTCATCCCCCTTAGGTGGGGTTACCCTCGGTCCTTAGATGCTGCAGGGAGGGAGTCTCCCTGTCCTGCTGGGGCAGGGTCTCCCTTACTTCAACTCTCTGGTCTTCCAAATCTCACAACACACCTCCTAGTCCTAGTCCTAGTCCTAGTCCTAGTCCTAGTCCTAGTCCTTTCCCTTTCTCCTCCTCCTCCGACTGCCTGAAGCAGGGGATTTTATTAGGTTCCTGACAGGGCCTTAATTGACAACAGGTACTCCACTTAACCTGTAGCAACCCTCCCTAGTCAACAGGGAACCACATCTTAATTAGCCTAGGGCTTATATATTTCCTCTCTAACACTCTACCACTGCTCCCTGGCCCTCCTGTATCACAGTACTATAAGAGTATTGCCCAGTTGCATTTACTGGCTTATTCTGTAAGCTTCCTTTGGGCAAAATTTCACTATAAATAGCCAGTCAGGCTTAACTACAGGGTTCTTTTACAGAACACTTAATAGGTAAACAGAGGAAATACATAACTAGTTTTTTCACTTAAGCACACATACAATCATGGTTTAGTTGAAGACATAACGCCCATCCCCAAATAATATCCCACTACATTCCCAAAACTGGAGACACAAGCCAATCATCCCACAGGTTCTCTGCAATACAGGGTAACTACAAGTAGTAGTTGCCCCTTTTAAAGGAAAACTAAAGTAAACCCATCTTAACCGTCCTAAGAATCTACAAGTTGATAGGCTAAGAAGAAATGGCAGCCTTGAATAAACATATATTTTATAGTTTTACAATTGGTATTTCTGAGCTGAGTATTGTAGTCACTCATCTTGCTAAAACGTCATTTGTGACACTGGGAGTGTAAAACCCAATGAGAAACTGTAAACCAGTGACCATTCTGCTTGAATGGTGATCTGACTATTTTAAAAACATTTAGATCTAGATTGCACTTTTAAAACAACCAGAACTGCATGCAATGTTCAATATGTAGGCATACCATGGATTTATATATTTTCTGTCTTATTATCTTTTCATTTCCTAACGGTTCCTAATATTCTGTTTGGTTTTTTTGACTGCTGCCACACATTCAACAGTTGTTTTCTAAGAACAATCCATGATGACTCCGAGATCTCTTTCTTGAGTTGTAACAGCTAATTTAGACCCCATTATTTTGTATGGTATAGTTGGGATTATGTTTTCCACTGTGACTTACTTCATACTTAACACTGAATTTCATCTGCCATTGTGTTGCCCAGTGACCCAGTTTTGTGAGATCCTTTTGTAACTCTCCGCAGTCAGCTTTGGACTTAACTACCTTGAATAATTTTGTATCATCTTCAAAGTTTGTCACCTCACCCTTTTTCCAGATCATTTATGAATATGTTGAACAGCACTGGTTCCAGCACAGCTCTCTGGGGGACACCTCTATTTACCTCTCTCCATTCTGAAAACTGACCATTTATTTCTACCCTTTGTTTCCTGTCTTTTAACCAGTTACTGACCCATGAGAGGACCCTCTTATCCCATGTCTGATTAGTTTGCTTAAGAGGCTTTGGTGAGAGACCTTGTCAAAGACTTTCTGAAAGTCCAAGTATATTATATACACTAGATCGCCTCTGTCCATATGTTTGGTGTCACCATCAAAGAATTCTAATATATTGGTGAGGCATGATTTTCTTTTGTGAAAGCTGTGTTGATTCTTCCCCAACAAACTATGTTCATCTATATGTCTGATATTTCTGTTCTTTACTATAGTTTCAAACAATTTGCCTGGTACTGAAGTTAGGCTTTCCAGCCTGTAATTGCCAGGATTGCATCTGGAGCCTTTTTTTAAACATTGACATCATACTAGGTATGCGCCAGTCATCTGGTACAGAGGGTATGTTAAGCACCAGGTTAGGTACCACAGTTAGAATTCTTGCAATTTCACATTTTACTTTCTTCAGAACTCTTGGGTGAATACCATCTAGTCCTGGTGACTTCTTATTGTATCATTTATTAATTTCTTCCAAAACCACCACTACTGACACCTCAGTCTGGGACAGTTCCTCAGATTTGTCACCTTAAAAGAAAGCCTCAGATGTGGGAATCTCCCTCACATCCTCCGCAGTGAAGACCATTTCATAGAATTCATTTAGCTTCTCCGCATTACCCTGGTCTTCCTTGAGTGCTCCTTTAGCACCTTGATTTTCCAGTAGCCCCACTGACTGATTGGCAGGCTTCGTACCTCTGATGAACCTTTTTTGCTGTTAGTTTTTGAGTCTTTTGCTAGTTGCTCTTCAAATTCTTTTTTGGCTTGCCTGATTATACTGTGTGACAAAGTTCCTCCTCTGCCTTGGTTGGTCCTGTGCTTTCTGGCAGATTTGCTAGCCTCAGGGGTTGATGGCAGCCCTCAGTTTGGCAGCTTTTGCTAGAGGCTCAAACCTGCTGTTCACTCAGCTAACCTCATCACTGGCCAGCGTGGGGAAAATGGAGAACAATCTCCGCGGGCTCTGTTGTCCCACGTAGTGGGTCGGGGACAGGCCAGATCCCTTTCCAAATTAGGCCTTCCCCTCTGGTGTGTCTCACAGACCAGGTCAGCTAGGGATTTGGGGGGGTGCACGGAACCTGGGCCCACCATCTAAACTGGGTTCCAGTCCATGGTCCTGTGGATAGCAGCTGTCTATGTCTCCTGTATCAGCTGCGTGACAGCTACAACTCCATGGGCTACTTCCCCATGGCCTCCCCCCAGCACCTTCTTTATCCTCACTGCAGGACCTTCCTCCTGAAGCCTGAAAATGCTTGTACTCCTCAGTCCTCCAGCAGCACGCCTTCTTACTCCCCGTTCCTTGTGCCCCTCACTAACTGATGGGAGGTCCTTTTTAAACCAGGTGTCCTGATTAGCCTGCCTGTCTTAATTGATTCTAGTAAGTTCTTAATTGGTTCCAGGTGTCTTAATTAGCTTGCCTTTCTTCATTGGTTCTAGCAGGTTCCTGATTGCTCGAGAGCAGCTCCCGCTCTGGTCACTCATGGAACAGAAAACTATTCATCCAGTAGCCAGTATATTTGCCTTCTACCAGACTCCTGCACCCAACTGGTCTGGGTTTGTCACATATCCCTCCCCCCTGCTCAACACCAAGGGGTTGGGCAATTTGGGACACCAGACAGTGCACACGTGACAAGCCATCGGCATTGCCTTGACAGCTCCTTGCTCTGTGTTGCACATGGAACTGGAAAGGTTGGAGAGATAAGAACCATCTGGTCACCGTTGCGCTCTTCTCTTGTAGCTCGTTGTTCCGCTGCATTCATTGAAGAGGGGCATGGTCAGTCACAAGGACAAATCTGCGCTGAGCAGGTAGTAGCGCAATGTTTCCATGGCCCATTTTATGGCGAGGCACTCCCTCTCCACCACTACATATTTTTGTTTCCTCAGGAGTTTCCTGCTGAGGTAGAGAATTGGGTGTTCCTCCTCCCTGACCACCTGTGATAGGACGGACCCCAAACCTACTTCTGATGCATCCGTTTGCAGGATAAATTCCTCGGTGAAATCTGGGGCTATCAGTATGGGGTTACTGCAAAGGGCAGTCTGTAGGTCTGCGAATGCTCTCTCTGCTGCATCAGACCATCTCACCAGATCAGGTCCACGGGCCTTCACTAGGTCTGTCAGGGGGCTTGCCCTTGTGGCAAAGTGGGGGTTAAATCATCAGTAATACCCCACCACACCTAGGAATGCACGGACTTGTTTCTAGCGAATTGGTCGGGGACAATTTTGGATGGCCTCTAACTTATTTAGTTAGGGTTTTACCAGACCTTTTCCCACAATGTAGCCAAGATATTTGGCCTCCGTAAACCCTACGGCACACTTGGCAGGGTTTGCTGTAAGGCCAGCTTGCCTGAAGGTATCGAGGACTGCCTCCACCTTCTCTAGGTGGGTTTCCCAGTCTGGAGTATGAATAACCACATCATACAGTTAGGCAGCAGCATAATTGGTATGGGGGTGTAACTGCTTGTCTATGAGGCTCTGGAAGATAGCTGGGGCCCCATGTAATCCAAAAGGGAGGAGAGAATATTGGAAAAGACCCTCTGGTGTAGAGAAAGCAATCTTTTCCTTCGCGTCTTTGGCAAGGAGAATCTGCTAGTACCCCTTTGTCAAGTCTAGGGTAGTCAAGTATTGGGCATTGCCCAGATGGTCCACTAGTTCATCTATGCAAGGTATGGGGTACGTGTCGAACTGGGATACCTCATTTAGTCTCCGGAAGTCGCTGCAAAACTTGTGGTGCCATCAAGTTTGGGCACCAGCATGATTGGGCTGGACCACTGACTGGGACTCTTTGATGATTCCCAACTCCAGCATTTTTTTACTTCCGCTTTTATTCTTCCCTTCTGGCCACTGGCACCCGGTATGGCCTCATTGTTACTCTGGCCCCGGGGTTCATGATGAAGTAATGGTATGTCTCAGTTGTTCGACCCGGTTTTGTTGAGAACACACCTTGGTTCCGGAAGATCATCTCAGACACCCCATTCTTCTGGTCTGGCGTTAAATTGGGAGACACCGTCACCTGTTCAGAGGGTTTATTTTCCTGGGGTAGGTCTTTTTGGATAGCTACGCTTGCCTCTTGTGCATCCCAGGGTTTCAGAAGGTTGACATGATATATTTGCTCTTGTTTCCGACATCCCGGTTGTTGCACCTTGTAATTTACCTCCCCTACGGGTTCAACT
Organism: Lepidochelys kempii; assembly: GCF_965140285.1. NCBI lineage: Eukaryota > Metazoa > Chordata > Testudines > Cheloniidae > Lepidochelys > Lepidochelys kempii. The sequence continues at coordinate 33,279,976 of NC_136388.1, forward strand.
ATTTCGTAGGGTCCTTGCCACTGGGTCAAAAGTTTACTCTCTGTTGTGGGTATCAACACCAATACTCGGTCTCCGGGCTGGAACTGCCGAACTTTGGCTTGGAGAGTGTAATGAGCTTGTTGGGCCTCTTGGGCCTTCTCTAGGTGCTCCTGCACAATGGGAGTGACCCGTGCGATCATAGAACCATAGAATCATAGAATATCAGGGTTGGAAGGGACCTCAGGAGATCATCTAGTCCAACCCACTGCTCAAAGAAGGACCAATCCCCAACTAAATCATCCCAGCCAGGGCTTTGTCAAGCCTGACCTTAAAAACCTCAAAGGAAGGAGATTCCACCACCTCCCTAGGTAACGCATTCCAGTGCTTCACCACCCTCCTAGTGAAGAAGTTTTTCCTAATATCCAACCTAAACCTCCCCCCCTGCAACTTGAGGAACATTACTCCTTGTTCTGTCATCTGCTTCCACTGAGAACAGTCTAGATCTATCCTCTTTGGAACCCCCTTTCAGGTAGTTGAAAGCAGCTATCAAATCCCGCTTTATTGTAGCTGTTCCCTCATTTGTAACACATGCTCAATTACATTCTTCCCCTCATTGGGCTCCTCCTCCCAAATTTCCTTGGCTATGTCCAAGATGACCTGGGGGTGGCACACATATAATAGCTCAAAATGAGAAAACCCAGTTGAGGCCTGAGGTACTACCTGGATGGCAAACATAAGGTATGGTAGTGTGTCCCAATCCTTCCTGTCTCGACTTACCACCTTCCTTATCATAGCCTTCAGAGTTCAGTTGAAACTTTCTACAGCCCATTGATCTGTGGATGATAGACTGAAGTCCTCAGGGTATGTATATGGAGTAGGACACATAGATCCATCATCAGTTTTGACATAAATGGGGTTCCTTGGTCTGTATCTCCTTTGGTAGCCCCACTCAGGCAAAGATCCCCACTAGCTCTTTGGCTATTGTTTTAGAGGCTGTGTTCCGCAGGGGGACGGCTTCTGGATACCATGTAGCATAGTCCAGAATGACAAGTATATATTGGTGACCTCGGGTCGTCTTCTCTAGGGGTCCCACTAGGTCTATGGCTATTTGTTCAAACGGGACCTCTATGATGGGAAGGGGTACCAAAGGTGCCCTCAAGTGGGGACGGGGACTGTGCAGCTGACACTCTGGGCAGGAGGCACAGTATTGCCACACTTCTTCATGCACCCCAGGCCAGAAGAACCTTTGTAGGATCCCTGCCAGGGTCTTCTCTATCCCTAAATGCCCCCCAAAAAGAGGACTATGAGCGAGGCTTAATACTGCCTTCTGGTGTTTGCGAGGCACTAGGAGCTGCTCTATCTTCTGTCCCTGTACTGGTACAACCCAGTACAGGAGATCCTTCTTTATGATGAAATAGGGGCCGGGTCCTGGGGTTTTCCATTTTACGGGGACCCCATCTATTTCTGTTATCTCCTTCCTAATGTTGTCGTACCTTGGATCTTAGGCTTGGTCCCATCCGAAATTTTCTCTCCCAGGGCTGGTCTGCCCAAGTTCTAGGGGACTGGTCTCTATTGCTTCTGCCGGTTCGGAGGCATTAGGGTTGGGATTTGGCTCAGGTGCTTCTCCCTGCTGGGTGGCCTCCTTCTCAGCTGCCGGGGTCCACCTACCTACGAGAGCGACCCTCTGGCTTTGGGTCAGTATTCGGGTTTCCAAGGCCTTAGCTGCCCTTCTTTCCCTTTTCGTCTTTCTGCCCCGCCTGGGAGTGGAGAAAAAATCTGGGGATATTTTGGAGAAGATTGGGGGTTGACAGTCTACTGTGGACGCCTCACTAGCTTCAGGGTCCTCCCCTTTCTCCAATCCCCCTACTGGGAGTAAGTCATCAAATCCTGGGAAGTCCCTCCCTATGAGCACTGGGTAAGAGAGTTTAGGCACTACACCTGCTGCTACCTCTGTAGCATTCCCCTGGATTTTAATTTTTACCGGGATGGTGGGATAGTAACTAACCGTCCCATGGACTCATGTCACCCCTGGGTGTTTTGCCTGTAGTAACTGATTATGTTTCACAAGTTTTCCTGAGATGAGTGTGATGGCGCTACCCAAATCTATCAGTGCTGTGGTCTCTACTCCATTTAACCTCAATGGCCTGGTATATTTGTGTGGGGTTAGTGCAACCCCCACAATGTGAATTAGGGAGCATGAGTTTTCCCAGTTTCCTAGGTTACACTGCATACACTCCTCTGCACCGGGGCTCTGTGCAGCTATGTGTCCCCACTCCCCACAGGTGTAACATCTGTATGGGGCACTAGGCGTTCCCTGGTCTCTCGGTTTGGGCAGTCTAATGTCATGATCCTCTTCACCCTCTGCGCTCTGACTTTTGGTTGCCTCTGGTGGGCCTTCAGCCCCTCTCTTTTTCCACCTGGGCCTTCCTTGGGGGCTCAATTGCCTGAGCTCTGGAGGTCAGTGCTGCTAGTTTAACCTGGGGCGCCTCTTCGTTAACTGGTTGAATCAGTTCCCTCACCGTCCTTCACCTCTCTACCAGTGTGACCACCTCATTGCAGGTGGACACGTCGTTCTGGCTTACCCAGGTGCAAAGGTCTGGCAGTTGTCCTCTTTCGTACCGGTCAATGACCAGAACCTCTAGTATTTTTTCTGGACTCTGAGACTTGGTTCATAAACACTTTCGGGCGAGATGGATGAGGTTGTATAATTGGGACTGCAGGGTTTTGTTTTCATGGTACCTGCACTCATGATACTGTTGGGCCAGCACTGTGTTCGTTACCCCAGATCTGGCCAGGATCTCTGCTTTCCACTGTAGGTAGTCTGCCGCAGCCTCTTCAGACATATCATAGTAGGCCTTTTGAGCCTCCCCACATAGGAATGGAGCGAGGATGCCAGACCACTGATCTCAGAGCCAAGCGTCCCATAGGGCTGGCCTCTCAAAGGCCAGGAGGTATGTCTCCACGTCATCCTCCAGCGAGGATTTCTGCAGCCAATTGATGGCCCATATGACCCGTGTCCCATCATGGCTGCAGTTCAGCTCTGTAAGGGCCTTCACCTGATTTACAGTTCCCACAACATAGCACGATCTTGCGGGGCCTGGTCCATCAATAGGCGATTGGTCTCTTGCTGCAGCCGCACTACCTCCTGTTGGGCAGCTGCCTGGACACAGGTAGCCTCCTGCTGGGCAGCCATGGCTTGTATCAGTGCCCGCACTACGTCCTCCATTGTGGTAAAGAAAAGAAAATACACCCTCCTTATTTTTTCTTTTTTAACACCCTCCTTCTTCTGCCACACTCTGCACCAAATCCCACTCTTGACATCAGTGTGACAAAGTTCCTCCTCTGCCTCGGTAGGTCCTGTGCTTTCTGGCGGATTTGCTCGTATCAGAGGTTCACGGTAGCCCTCAGTTTGGCAGCTTTTGCTAGAGGCTCAAACCTGCCGTTCACTTAGCTAACCTCATCACTGGCCAGCATGGGGGAAACTGAGAACAATCTCCACAGTCTCTGTTGTCCCACGTAGTGGGTCGGGGACAGGCCAGATCCCTTTCCAAATTAGACCTTCCCCTCTGGTGTGTCTCACAGACCAGGTCAACTCCACATGTGTCAGATAGGGAGTTGGGAGGGTGGGGAGAACCCAGGCACCCTCTACACCGGGTTTGAGCCCAAGGCCCTTTGGATAACACCTGTCTACAACATCTCCTGTATCAGCTGCGTGACAGCTACAACTCCCTGGGCTAATTCCTCATGGCCTCCCCCCAGCACCTTCTTTATCCTCACTGCAGGACCTTCCTCCTGAAGCCTGATAACGCTTGTATTCCTCAGTCCTCCAGCAGCATGCCTTCTTACTCCCCACTCCTTGCATCCCTCAATAACTGATGGGAGGTCCTTTTTAAACCAGGTGCCCTGATTAGCCTGCCTGTCTTAATTGATTCTAGTAAGTTCTTAATTGGCTCCAGGTGTCTTAATTAGCTTGCCTATCTTCATTGGTTCTAGCAGGTTCCTGATTGCTTGAGGGCAGCTCCCGCTCTGGTCACTCATGGAGCAGAAAACTATTAATCCAGTAGCCAGTATATTTGCCTTCTACCAGACTCCTGCACCCAACTGGTCTGGGTCTGTCACAACTGTTACACTTTACTTGCCAGTGTTTATGCTCCTTTCTATTTTCCTCGGTAGAATTTGACTTCCAATTTTTAAAGGATTTCTTTTTTCTTCCAACTGCCTTTTTTACTTTGTTGGTTAGCTCTGGTGGCATTTTTTGGTCTCTTCTTACTTTTTTTTAATTTGGAGTATATATTTAATTTGAGCCTCTATTACGGTATTTTTAAAAAGTTTCCATGCAGCTTGCAGGGATTTCATTCTTGTGACTGTTGCTTTAATTTCCCTTTAACTAGCTTCCTCATTTTTTGTGTAGTCCCCCTTTCTGAAGTTAAATGCTACTGTGGTGGACTTCTTTGGTATTTCTCCCTACCCCCACTCACAGGGATGTTAAATTTAATTATATTATGATTGCTATTACTGAGTAGTTCAGCTATATTCACCTCTGGGACCAGATCCTGTGCTCCACTTACTGCTAAATTAAGAATTATCTCTCCCCTTGTAGGTTCCAGGATTAGCTACTCCAAGAAGCAGTCATTAATTTTGTCTAGAAACTTTATTACTGCATCCTGTCCTGAGGTGATATGTACCCAGTCAGTATGGGGATAGTTGGAACCCTCCATTATTATTGAGTTTTCTATTTTTATAACCTGTCTATTCTCCCTGAGCATTTCACAATCTCCATCACCATCATGCTCAGGTAGTCAGTAGTATATTCTACTTCTATACTCTCACTATTCAAGCATGGAATTTCTGTCTGTAGAGATTCTATGGTACAGTTTGATTCACTTAAGATTTTTACTATATTTGACTGTATACTTTCTTTCACATATAGTGCCACGCTCCCACCAGCACAACCTACTCGATCATTTCTATCTATTTTGTACCCTGGTATTACCATGTCCCACTGATTGTCATAACAACTTTCCGTGATACCTATTATATCTATATCCTCATTTAATACCAAGCACTCAAGTTCACCCATCTTAGTATTTAGACTTCTAGTATTTCTGTAAAAGCATTTATAAAATTTGTCATCTTTTAGTTGTCTGCCTTCATGTGACGTAAATGAATGGGACTCTTTTTCATTTGACTGTTTCTCTTCAGTTCCTACCTGTACTTTAACAATGTTTATCCTCTCCTCTTTACGAGGATATAGTGAAATCCCATTAATAGATCCTCCCCTACTGGAAGGCTCTGTCTGAAACTTGTGCTCCTCCTCACCTGTCAGCTTTTCCCTACCCCTTAGTAGAAGGCTAAAACATAGATGCCTAGGTAACTTTTACTCTGAAAACTTAGGTGCCGAGTGAGTTAGGTACCTCCAGAGTTTGGCAGGAGTTCTGTGGATAGCAGTGGAGCCAAACTTGCACTTTGGCATCCAAACTGGAGTCTTAAGTGCCTAAGTCTGGGGTACCTTAAGTACCTTTGTGGATCTTGGCCTTAGTTCTTTTGCTTCCTGAGAACAAGGACAGCCATAAAATTGAGAGGAGTGTTGGGAGAGAAAAAAGAGGTTCCATCTGCTCGTTTTCCACCTGGTGCACCTGTGCAAAACAGGGCACAACTGAACCATTAATGTTCTTCTAGGATAGCAAAAACCATTATTAAAGCAGGATGGGAATTTGCTTACATTCCTTTCTATTACATTCTAATACTATTATGGTCAGAAGTGACATTTCTTTTCAAAGAGATGGCACCTCCAGCACAGAAATGCCAAATGTAATTAAAAACTTAAACAAAAACACTTACAATAATGGATTCAAGATGACAAATGCTTTTAACCTTTTGAACTTTTATACTGCCTAGTTGAGCAAAATGTGTCAACTTCTTTCTTGGTCTTTCTACTGACTTAATGGGAGTTACAACAAGGATACATTTGGCCCAAACTTGGTGAAATTAAAGATCTGTCCTTTAACACTGGCTTCTCTCCTAGAATTATTAATTTGTGATCATTCATACCTGAATGTCTTTTACTAACACAAGTCTGTAAGTAGAAAGAAAAGGAGTACTTGTGGCACCTTAGAGACTAACCAATTTATTTGAGCATGAGCTTTCGTGAGCTACGAAAGCTCATGCTCAAATAAATTGGTTAGTCTCTAAGGTGCCACAAGTACTCCTTTTCTTTTTGCGAATACAGACTAACACGGCTGTTCCTCTGAAGTCTGTAAGTCTAATTCTTGTAAAATTAGAATCAGGATGCTTATTGTATTACATTATGGAATTTTGGAACCTGTTTTAAAGTAAAATGAATTAAAGTAATATTTCTCAGTGTGGGAAGTCCATATCCTCCAACCAATAAAATAGAGTGTACAAAAAGAAAAGTTACTGGCCCAACTTCAGCATTGGTGTCAGCAGGCACAAGCTCAGTTGAAGTAAGTTTAGTAGAACTTGCTTACACAAAGGGTACCTTTGCCCTACTGTCTTGCAGGAGTTGGGATATGTTTATATTTTTATGAGTAATTTATAAAGATGTATGTAAATTAAGGCCCAGATCCTGAAAAATGATCCATTTACATAAGCATTTATGCCCATGCGGAGTCACATTGATGTTGGGCATAATGGTCAACATGAGCTGAACACTCTGTTGGACTGAAGTCTTAATAGATGAAAAAAGCTCTTTCTAAATGAAACCTACAGGCAGACGTTGATTCCAAGCCTTCAGCAAAAAATGAGTACTAAGACCATGAGATATTTTGCAAATAACTACAAACCTATCAGAAATAGCCTTCATTTCTGAAGACAAATAGCACATACATCTTACACAATGCAGAAATATTTTATAGTGTATGTTTATTCTGTATTGGCAATTATCTTCAGATAAATTAATAAATAAAAATGTTGGGCCTGATCCTCAGCCTGTAAATCAGCAAAGTCAATGGAGATATGTTGTTTACATCACCTTAGGATTTGGCTGGCTGCTTTTAATGTAAACACACACCTTATTCCAATTGACCAATGGCTGGTGTCCAAAATACCCTTGCATCAAAAAGCCTCCAAAATGGAACTTCCTAAATCAAGAAGGTTCAAATGATGTAATTCAGTACTGTTTTTAAAGGAAATGCACTAGATGATTGTTTCACTAGGTTTACCACTTAAAGCTTGGGATTCCTTATCAACCTAATGTAGTTATCTAGTACTACTGCTAGAATAAACCTCTAAAGAAAGAAAACTAGAACAAATATTAACAAAAGAAAAATGTTAAAATTAAACTATTAAATGTGGTTCAGAGGGATCTGTTGAACAAGGATAATTATTCAATCAGATATAAAAGACTGAGGCTCCAATTCTGCAAACACTTATGCATATGCTTAAGTTTATGCACAAGCAGTCCCAATGGGACTACTCATGTATGCCAATTAAGCATGTGTTAATTTTTACTCAGTCAGGGATCTAAGTGAAATTTTTAATATAATATAAACTGAACATTTTAAATAGGATGATTAAGACACGGCATACAATTCTGAATGAAAGAGAAATACAGTATAATTTAAAAGGTGTAATGTAAAAATGGCTCAGTTATAAAAAATGTTGCATTGAATTTCAATTACATTTAGGTAGTACACTATTTCAAGAAAAACTGTAGTAATTTTTAATACTGACTTTGGGCCCTGATACTGTAAAGACTTATTCATCTGCTTAACTTTACATACTGTGAGAGTAATCCCTTCAATGAGACTATTCATAACGTGTTAAATTAAACAAGTGCGTAATAAGCCTGGTGTCATCCACAGATTTTATGAGCATACTCTCCACTCCATTATCCAAATCATTAATGAAAATATTGAATAGTAATGGTCACAGGACAGACCACTGTGGGACCCTGCTAGATATACTCTCTCAGCAAACCATTGATAACTACTCTTTAAGTACGGTCTTTCAATCAATTGTGCACCCACCTTATAGTAATTTCATCTAGGCCACATTTCCCTAGTTTGCTTATAAGACTATCATGCTGGGCTGTGTGGGCTACTAAAAATAAAGTTGTATCATGTCTACTTATTCCACCCATCCACCAGGCCAGTAACCCTGACAATGAAGGAAATTAGGTTATTCTGGCATGATTTGTTCTTGATAAATTAATGTTGGCTATTACTTATCACTTTATTGTCCTCTAGATGATTACAAATTGATTGTTTAATCATTTGTTCCAGTATCTTTCCAGGTATCGAAGTCAGGCTAACTGGAGTGGAGATTATGTTTATAAAATTTGTGGATGACACCAAGTTGGGAGGGGTTGGAAGCACTTTGGAGGACAGGAGTAGAATTCAAAAGGACCTGAAGAAATTAGAGAATTAGTCTGAAATCAACAAGATTCAATTCAATAAAGACAAGGGCAAAGTACTACACTTAGGAAGGAAAAGTCAAATGCACAATTACAAAATGGAGAATAACTAAGAGAGAGGAGAGTCTAAGAGGTAGTACTACAGTTGTGAAAAAGGCTAATATCATTTTGGGATATATTAACAGGAGTATAGTATGTAAGACACCAGAGGTACCTGTTCCATTCTACTCAGCACTGGTTAGTCCTAAGGGTATGTCTACACTACGGAATAAGGTCGAATTTATAGAATTCATTTTTTTAGAAATCGGTTTTATATATTCGAGTGTGTGTGTCCCCACAGAAAATGCTCTAAGTGCATTAAGTGCATTAACTCGGCGGAGCGCTTCCACAGTACCGAGGCTAGAGTCGGCTTCCGGAGCGTTGCACTGTGGGTAGCTATCCCACAGTTCCCGCAGTCTCCGCTGCCCATTGGAATTCTGGGTTGAGATCCCACTGCCTGATGGGGCTAAAACATTGTCGCGGGTGGTTCTGGGTACATATCGTCAGGCCCCCGTTCCCTCCCTCCCTCCGTGAAAGCAAGGGCAGACAATCGTTTTGTGCCTTTTTTCCTGAGTTACCTGTGCAGACGCCATACCACGGCAAGCATGGAGCCCGCTCAGGTAACCGTCACCCTATGTCTCCTGGGTGCTGGCAGACGCGGTACGGCTTTGCTACACAGTAGCAGCAACCCATTGCCTTCTGGCAGCAGATGGTGCAGTATGACTGGTAGTCGTCCTCGTCATGTCCAAGGTGCTCCTGGCCACGTCGGCTGGGAGCGCCTGGGCAGACATGGGCGCAGGGACTAAATTTGGAGTGACGTGACCAGGTCATTCTCTTTAGTCCTGCAGTCAGTCCTATTGAACCGTCTTATGGTGAGCAGGCAGGCAATACGGACTGCTAGCAGTCGTACTGTACCATCTTCTGCCAGGCAGGCAAGAGATGAGGATGGCTAGCAGTCGTACTATACCATCTTCTGCCGAGCAGCCATGAGATGTGGATGGCATGCAGTCCTTCTGCACTGTCTGCTGCCAGCCAAAGATGTAAAAGATAGATGGAGTGGATCAAAACAAGAAATAGACCAGATTTGTTTTGTACTCATTTGCTTCCCCCCCTCCCCTGTCTAGGGGACTCATTCCTCTAGGTCACACTGCAGTCACTCATAGAGAAGGTACAGTGAGGTAAATCTAGCCATGTATCAATCAGAGGCCAGGCTAACCTCCTTGTTCCAATAAGAACAATAACTTAGGTGCACCATTTCTTATTGGAACCCTCCGTGAAGTCCTGCCTGAAATACTCCTTGATGTAAAGACACCCCCTTTGTTGATTTTAGCTCCCTGAAGCCAACCCTGTAAGCCGTGTCGTCAGTCGCCCCTCCCTCCGTCAGAGCAACGGCAGACAATCGTTCCGCGCCTTTTTTCTGTGCGGACGCCATACCAAGGCAAGCATGGAGGCCGCTCAGCTCACTTTGGCAATTAGGAGCACATTAAACACCACACGCATTATCCAGCAGTATATGCAGCACCGGAGCCTGGCAAAGTGATACCGGGCGAGGAGGCGACGTCAGCGCGGTCACGTGAGTGATCAGGACATGGACACAGATTTCTCTGAAAGCATGGGCCCTGCCAATGCATGCATCATGGTGCTAATGGGGCAGGTTCATGCTGTGGAACGCCGATTCTGGGCTCGGGAAACAAGCACAGACTGGTGGGACCGCATAGTGTTGCAGGTCTGGGACGATTCCCAGTGGCTGCGAAACTTTCGCATGCGTAAGGGCACTTTCATGGAACTTTGTGACTTGCTTTCCCCTGCCCTGAAGCGCATGAATACCAAGATGAGAACAGCCCTCACAGTTGAGAAGCGAGTGGCGATAGCCCTGTGGAAGCTTGCAACGCCAGACAGCTACCGGTCAGTTGGGAATCAATTTGGAGTGGGCAAATCTACTGTGGGGGCTGCTGTGATGCAAGTAGCCCACGCAATCAAAGATCTGCTGATATCAAGGGTAGTGACCCTGGGAAATGTGCAGGTCATAGTGGATGGCTTTGCTGCAATGGGATTCCCTAACTGTGGTGGGGCCATAGACGGAACCCATATCCCTATCTTGGCACCGGAGCACCAAGCCGCCGAGTACATAAACCGCAAGGGGTACTTTTCAATAGTGCTGCAAGCTCTGGTGGATCACAAGGGACGTTTCACCAACATCAACGTGGGATGGCCGGGAAAGGTACATGACGCTCGCATCTTCAGGAACTCTGGTCTGTTTCAAAAGCTGCAGGAAGGGACTTTATTCCCAGACCAGAAAATAACCTTTGGGGATGTTGAAATGCCTATATGTATCCTTGGGGACCCAGCCTACCCCTTAATGCCATGGCTCATGAAGCCGTACACAGGCAGCCTGGACAGTAGTCAGGAGCTGTTCAACTACAGGCTGAGCAAGTGCAGAATGGTGGTAGAATGTGCATTTGGATGTTTAAAGGTGCGCTGGCGCAGTTTACTGACTCGCTTAGACCTCAGCGAAACCAATATTCCCACTGTTATTACTGCTTGCTGTGTGCTCCACAATATCTGTGAGAGTAAGGGGGAGACGTTTATGGCGGGGTGGGAGGTTGAGGCAAATCGCCTGGCTGCTGGTTACGCGCAGCCAGACACCAGGGCAGTTAGAAGAGCACAGGAGGGCGCGGTGCGCATCAGAGAAGCTTTGAAAACCAGTTTCATGACTGGCCAGGCTACGGTGTGAAAGTTCTGTTTGTTTCTCCTTGATGAACCCCCCCGCCCCTTGGTTCACTCTACTTCCCTGTAAGCTAACCACCCGCCCCTCCTCCCGTCAATCACCGCTTGCAGAGGCAATAAAGTCATTGTTGCTTCACATTCATGTATTCTTTATTCATTCATCACACAAATAGGGGGATGACTACCAAGGTAGCCCAGGAGGGGTGGTGGAGGAGGGAAGGAAAATGCCACACAGCACTTTAAGCACAGCACTTTAAAAGTTTACAACTTTAAAATTTATTGAATGACAGCCTTCTTTTTTTTGGGCAATCCTTTGTGGTGGGGTGGGTGGTTGGCCGGAGGCCCCCCCACCGCGTTCTTGGGCGTCTGGGTGTGAAGGCTATGGAACTTGGGGAGGAGGGCGGTTGGTTACTCAGGGGCTGCAGTGGCAGTCTGTGCTCCAGCTGCCTTTGCTGCAGCTCAACCATACACTGGAGCATACTGGTTTGGTCCGCTAGCAGCCTCAGCATTGAATCCTGCCTCCTCTCATCACGCTGCCGCCACATTTGAGCTTCAGCCCTCTCTTCAGCCCGCCACTTACTCTCTTCAGCCCGCCACTTACTCTCTTCAGCCCGCCACCTCTCCTCCCGGTCATTTTGTCCTTTCCTGCACTCTGACATTATTTGTCTCCACGCATTCGTCTGTGCTCTGTCAGTGTGGGAGGACAGCATGAGCTCGGAGAACATTTCATCGCGAGTGCGTTTTTTTTTTCTTTCTAAGCTTCACTAGCTTCTGGAAAGGAGAAGATCCTGTGATCATTGAAACACATGCAGCTGGTGGAGAAAAAAAAAGGGACAGCGGTATTTAAAAAGACACATTTTATAAATCAGTGGCTACACTCTTTCAGGGTAATCCTTGCTGTTAACATTACATACATAGCACATGTGCTTTCGTTACAAGGTCGCATTTTGCCTCCCCCCACCGCGTGGCTACCCCCTCAACCCTCCCCCCTCCCTGTGGCTAACAGCGGGGAACATTTCTGTTTAGCCACAGGCAAACAGCCCAGCAGGAATGGGCTCCTCTGACTGTCCCCTGAAGAAAAGCACTCTATTTCAACCAGGTGACCATGAATGATATCTCACTCTCCTGAGGATAACACAGAGAGATAAAGAACGGATGTTGTTTGAATGCCAGCAAACATACACTGCAATGCTTTGTTCTACAATGATTCCCGAGTACGTGTTACTGGCCTGGAGTGGTAAAGTGTCCTACCATTAAGGACACAATAAGGCTGCCCTCCCCAGAAACCTTTTGCAAAGGCTTTAGGAGTACATCTAGGAGAACCGCGAATGCCAGGGCAAAGTAATCCTTTCACATGCTTGCTTTTAAACCATGTATAGTATTTTAAAAGGTACACTCACCAGAGGTCCCTTCTCCACCTGCTGGGTCCAGGAGGCAGCCTTGGGTGGGTTCGGGGGGTACTGGCTCCAGGTCCAGGGTGAGAAACAGTTCCTGGCTGTCGGGAAAACCGGTTTCTCCGCTTGCTTGCTGTGAGCTATCTACAACCTCCTCCTCCTCATCATCTTCTTTGTCCCCAAAACCTGCTTCCGTATTGCCTCCATCTCCACTGAAGGAGTCAAACAACACGGCTGGAGTAGTGGTGGCTGAACCCCCTAAAATGGCATGCAGCTCATCATAGAAGTGGCATGTTTGGGGCTCTGACCCGGAGCGGCCGTTCGCCTCTCTGGTTTTCTGGTAGGCTTGCCTCAGCTCCTTCAGTTTCACGCGGCACTGCTTCGGGTCCCTGTTATGGTCTCTGTCCTTCATGCCCTGGGAGATTTTGACAAAGGTTTTGGCATTTCGAAAACTGGAACGGAGTTCTGATAGCACGGATTCCTCTCCCCATACAGCGATCAGATCCCGTACCTCCCGTTCGGTCCATGCTGGAGCTTTTTTGCGATTCTGGGACTCCATCATGGTCACCTCTGCTGATGAGCTCTGCATGGTCACCTGCAGCTTGCCACGCTGGCCAAACAGGAAATGAGATTTAAAAGTTCGCGGTTCTTTTCCTGTCTACCTGGCCAGCGCATCTGAGTTGAGAGTGCTGTCCAGAGCGGTCACAATGGAGCACTCTGGGATAGCTCCCGGAGGCCAATACCATCAAATTGTGTCCACAGTACCCCAAATTCGAGCAACGTTGATTTAAGCGCTAATCCACTTGTCAGGGGTGGAGTAAGGAAATCGATTTTAAGAGCCCTTTAAGTCGAAATAAAGGGCTTCATTGTGTGGACGGGTGCAGGTTTACATCGATTTAATGCTGCTAAATTCGACCTAAAGTCCCAGTGTAGACCAGGGCTAAGTTAGAGTACTTTATGTCCAGATTTGGGTGCCACACTTTAGGAAAGGTGTGGACAAATTGGAGAGAGTTCAAAAGACAGCTATAAAAACAATAAAAGGTTTCAAAAATCTGACCTTTGATGAAAGGTTAAAAAAACTGGGCAAGTTTGGTCTTGGAAAAGACAACCAATGGGGGCCCTGATAACAGTCTGATAAATATGTTAAGGGCTGTTATAAAAAGGATGGAGATAAATTGTTCATCATGTCTGTTGAACGTAGAACAAGAAGTAATTGGCTTAATCTGAGGTAAGGGAGATCTAGGTTAGATATTAGGAATAACTTTCTAACTACAAGGTTAGGTATTGGAATAGGTTACAGACGGCGCTTGTGTAATCTCCATCACTGGAGGTTAAGAACAGTTTAGACTTGTGGTTCTCAACCTATTTACCATTGTGGGCGCATATGCAGCTGTCTATGTGTTATGTGGGCAGCATCCACACAATATATATATATATACTACCTGTACATCTACTCAAAAAAAAGGTTTATTATTTGTTATATGACAGCAATACGATTCAAATCAATAGAGTACCTTTCATTTTAACACTGGCAAATGTCTACCAAGAGCATTTTAAATGAGAAAATAAGTCAAAACATTTCTGTTAAAATTAATTTACTGCAAGGGTGGCATGGCATGCTTCACTACCACCCTCACTTCTGTGCTGCTGTTGGCAGTGTGGCTGGGCTGAGCACCCGGAAAGTGCGGCTGCAGAGCCTGCCTGCAAAGATAGGGAGCCCTGCCCAATGCAGTGTGCCCTCCCAGCCAGGGACTTCCCCCCATGCACCCATCCCCCCCACACCAGGGAGTGCCCCCCAGCCCCTCTCCAGACTGCTCCCCAGCCAGGGAATGCCCCCCATCACCCAACCTCCCTGAGACTGTCCCCCCAGCAACCGGACACCCTCCCACCGACACTGGGCTGGCACACATGCCTGCCATGCAGAGACAGAATACCCTGTCCAGGGCAGAATGCCCCCCCCCCCCCGGATTTCACCCTCCAACATCCAGTCTTCTACCCAGGGACTGCCCCCACCATGCATCCACCCCCGCTCCGAGGGACTGACCCCTGCATCCCTCCAGCAACTGCCCCCAGCACCCATCCACGGACTGCCACCAGTCCCCCCCACCTACAGTCTGTCCCCCATACACTGGCTTCACCCCCTCCCTGAAGCCCTAGCTCTCTGCCCCTCCTCCTTAGGCCCCAACCCTCTCCACCCCCTCCTTGTGCCCCTTGTGGCCTTAGCCTCTCCACTGCCTCCCTGTGCCCGCTAGTCTCCTACCTCAGCTGCACATAGCTCAGCTGTGCACCCCATCCCACCCTACCTGCCTGCCACTGCAGTCCCAGTGCCATGATCCTGCTCCAGCCAGGGTCACTGGACTCGCGATCTTGGGGGGGCACTAAGCCCCCTAGTTTCCTGCCAATGCTACTGGGCCTGATCCTGCGGGGGTGAGGGGCTGACACTAGGTACAATTTTTTAAAATGCCTAAGTCCCCTTTTCAAAAGTCTCTTAGAAGCCTAATGTCATGTCTATACTTACAAGTTTTGTGACTTTAACTAGTTTTGAGGGGCAACCCGCCCCCCACCCTCCACCAACTCAGCCCGCAGTGTAAATGCAGTTATACAGGTAAAAGAGTGCTTATGCTGCTATTGCTTATTTCAATTTGGGATAGAAAATAAGCTATCCCAGTATAAAATGCTTTATACTGGTACAGCTATGTATCTACACTGGAGCTTTTACCAGCATAACTATGTCAGCAAAAGAAAAATCACATCCCTTATTGATATAACTATGCCAGTAAAACTTTTTAAGCACAGATAAGCCTAGTCTCATTGAAAGTCAATGGGATGGAGCCTATATCATTTCTGAGAATGCACCTTAAGCATTTTTAAATATTTTACTTCCATAGACTTATCCTGGCACCAAAAGATGAAGGAGGAACACAGAGTCAGGCAAACCTTGTAATAATCCCAGGCTATATTTGGAATAGAAGCCAAATTTGCTGCATCAAAACCACACTAATATTTGCAGAAACCTACAATGATATTTAAAATAACTGTCCTACAAATGTAAAGAGCAGAACTGATTTGAGACTGGGCAACTGCGTTGGCAAAGATTAAAGTAAGTGAACTCTAATTTAGCCCTCCTGGGATATATTTGCTAAGGAATAATAATAAATGACGCATATGGACAGTTGTTTCATACATGGCTACCAACTTCAGACTATGGTTATCTTAAAAGAAAGAAGTAGATAGCTGTTGTGCAGTTCAGGCACCAATTAAGATCTAGTAAGATTTCACTGGGGTTGAGATAAGAGAAAAAGGCAGATGTTAACAAGGAAAACAATAAACCTCTGCATAAACAAACATTACCCCTCTGTCTTCATACAATTTAATAAGTGAAATACAAGCATTTCACTGAATGTTGTTGAATATTCAGTTAATGGAGTTATGTCCGGTATGAGAGTGGACAAAATTAAAAAAAGCTATTCCATAGAATATTCCTCAGAATTCACTAGAGACTGGGAGGGAGAGTGGAAAACTGAAAACTTGTTAAATGACAATGGCAAAGAGACACAATTAGATAGTTCTAACTATCAGAGTTTGTCAAAAAACTACTTTGTAAATTGTAGTATTGATTACTAGTTCTTGCCTCCTGGCCAAGTGCCTCTTTAAGGCACTGAATTGAAACCTTCATGAATGATGACTTCTTATGGATTTTTTACTACCCTTTGAAAACTAATTTCTGTCCTGACGATATAAACTCATTCCTAGCTTTTCCAGATGTTTAAAATCTTGTCTCTAGCTGTTAATTATATTGTAGATAACAAAGACTTAGGGATTATATTAATTACCTATATAATTATGCTATGCTAGGGGTGTTCACATCTATAGGGCAGTGGAGAATATATAGAAAATGCATGGAATTGTTCCTAATACAATTGCATGTGTAAACCCCCTAGGCATTTTTATCATGCCAACTGGTACTTCATGAGATCTAAAATAAAATATGTCACAGTACCCTCTGAAAGTAAGACAGGAGCAATATTTTCACATTTGTGATTTCTTTCTCATGCAGGCCTTCTTTTCACACACATGTTCTTTAATAAAAAATAAGGTACACAATCTAAGGAAAGCCCCATTCTTCATGTCTGAATTTATGACCCAACTACACTATTACCAGGGCTGGCTCCAGGCACCAGCAAACCAAGCAGGTGCCTGGGGCGGCCAGTGTAAAGGGGCTGCAGGACATCGGGCTCTTGGGCCTCAATCCACCCTCGGTGGTGGCGGGAATTTGGCGGCCGCGTTTCGTGCTCAGTAGCAATTTGGCGGCAGCACCATCACTCCACCTCCGTGTTCGGTGGGCAGGATTCTGCCTCCCCGTTCGGCAGCAAGTTTGTTTTTTTTTCCGCTTGGGGCAGCAAAAATGTTGGAGCTGGCCCTGACTATTACAGGACAATAATAAAGTGAAACATCTTGTCCACGCGCCTCTTGTTTTCTTTTTAACAACACTAAATTATTTGAAAGTTGTTGCATTGTCAGCACTAGCACTTTGAATACTTTACATATTCATGGAGGAGGGATTCTCTCTCATTTGTACCAAAGTCAGTAAAGTTACTCTGGATTTACATTGGTTTAATTGAGATCAGAACTTGGTTCATTGTGAATAAGTAATGTACTTCAACAGCCCTGAGATCATTTACAGTTTTGAAAATTAAGTTTCTTGAAATGTGGTAAGGTAATAAAGGCTAGAGCTTTCCACAATCAGACAGACCAAGGAAAGATGAGCAAATGGAGGCAGTGGCATAAGAGCTATTTGGCTCACCATCAAGTCTGGCTCAAAGGTGATCGGCACACGATTTGCAGTGGTGGTGGCAAAGTGGTGTAATGTCATATTTGTGTTTCCCAGTCTTGTAGCTGGCAGAGATCTATTTTGGCCTTGCTGCAGCATACAGAACCCTCAGGGATCCTCTACATCCAGCCCAGCTACCTGTCACTCTAAGGCAGTGGCTCCAAAACTGGGATTCATGAACCCCTGGGGGTTCACAAAATGTTACAGGGGGTTCTCAGGAAAAAATTCCCTAGTGGCGGACAGAGCCGTTCATAGGGACGCTGGGCAGCACGGGGCCAGCAGTCCAGAGCCTTGGGGACTTCCAGGAGCTAAGCAGATCAAAGCAAGCATATCTATAACACTGGGGAGATTTAAACTTCAAGAGTCCTTTTACGAAATAGAATGGGAGTTGGATATTTTTTGCTGTTTTTAAAATTAAATAGGCTGCTAGTGTTGTTTTAAAATTATTATGGAGAACAAGTTTAAGCTTTGTTGTAATGTGTATTGTTTGCCTGGACTGCGCAAGACCTAAATGCTTGTGTAGGAGGAACTCTTTGAGTTGGCTTCTTAAATACCTTCATGCTGTTTCACATCTGATATTCCTTGATGAAACATAGGAGCTAGAGATGCCAGTATGGGGAGGCGACGAGGGTCACGTTCCGCCCCTGTGTCGGTGCCCCCCCCCACAGGTCCCTCCCCTTTTTTTCCGTGGGTCCCCGCAGGCCCCGGGGTGCATGGGGGCTTTGCTCCTATACCCATTTTTTCTACTGGCACCTCTGATAGGAGCCTTGTCTTATAACAGGTTTAATCAAAAGTGATACAAGCTGCAAAAGTGAAATCTTGGAAGAGTGTTGCCATTTTTATAATGTAATAAAATGATAATGTAAATGATAAATAATAATAAATAGTGTGTAATAAGCATGTCATAAAAACAAATTTTATATTTCCAAGATCACTGCTTTTATAATTTATGCTAAGGTAAGAGAGAAAATCCATGGAAATATTCATTTTTAGGAGGGGCTTCATGAGACTTGATCTTTTAGTGAAAGGGGTTCGTGGGTTGTTGAAGTTTGGGAACCACTGCTTTAAGAAGACGTTTTGGCAGCAAGGGATTGTCTGAGTGCAGCCGTGCTACCAACTCCCATTTTTGCACAGCCATACCCCTACACTATCCGGGGATTCCTCAATGCCAAGGAAATTCTCATCTGGCTCAGTTAGCCTGCTTCATGCCCCTTTATGTTGCCAGATCAGGGCAAAGAGGCCAAAGTAGGGCTAAGAATCTGACCTACAGTGTCCCTTTACATGGAATGGAGAGAGGAATCCACATGAAACCTCCTGGCTGGAGAAACAGAAGCTGCTATCCACCCTCATTCCATGTGAGAGAAGTGAAAAAAAAGAGATGATCTTTTCCCCCACCTATCTCTCCTAGCAGCCAAGTAGGGAGACAGAGACGGAGAGGAAGGCCCCACCTCTCAATTGTGTGTTTATTTCAGGTTAAAAATATACCTACAGCCTCTTAATTCTGTGTTCTTATTTTGGAGGTCTTGGAGCTGGCTGTATTGCAGTGAGGACTGTTGAAAAGTTATTTATTATACTAACTTATTGTTAATAAAAGATTAAACTATATCCAAGTAATAATGGGAGATCCCACTTTATAATAGGACATATATTGTTATGACAATAATTAGTTTAATAAAAATCATAATATTATCCAACACTCCTTGTAAACTGTCGATCAGATTTTCTTCAACGTTTATTTTAGATACAGCAAAAGTATTTTAGCAGTACATTATCTAGACACATTATATGATTTCTCTAGCATTATAGTGAAATTATTGACTAACTCATATTTGATTAAATTATTTGTTTATTTACCAGGTAACTTAGTAGCCACAATGAAAATTAGCACAATAAAGCTTATTGTATAAATGAGCGTGATTCTAGATCTCTGCCTCATTCATTTGATAAATTTGCAATTATGTCTCTTTATAAAATGGCTTTATGATTTACTGGGTGATATTGGTGATTCTTATTAAGATGTCCCCAGACAGAAAACAATGCTGTATGAAACAGGTGGCAGAGAGGAACTATTAAGAAGACCAGCTCAGTACAGTAGTTTTTCAATTCTTCTTCCAGTGGGTGTTGCTAAAAGAAATGCATGTGGCTGTGAGAGACAAAGAAGTTGAATGGATTAGCCAATATGTCCAACCTGCCCCCTAATTATACACCAGAAGAAAGACTTAATACATCTGCCAATTAAAATAAAAGTCTCCAACTGCCATGGACTAGCAAAGCAGGCAAGTCAGTACTGCTGTAATATGGTCCCATCTAGAATTTCTTTTAATTTCTAATCAGTTGCTTAAGGACAATGGGTCCCACCTGTTTAGATCACCTAGTAGCTGGGAAAGAATCCCCTTGCTAACACTTTCTTTTAGCTTGGCATCTGTATAATTATTATTTATATATATTTTCTTCCTAGCAGAGATTAATATACCTTGGCAAACATCTCCCAAATCACCTGTATTACACAGGGAACCATCTCAACCACCTATTATTGACAGACAAGTTTATTTAAATCTTTAGTATTAAAGAGATTATACATTTAAGATCTCTTATTCTTATTAGCAACCTTGATTTAAACCAGGCTTTTATAAAAACCTGTTTAAACTTTCTGAAGTTTTAGATATTCATCAGTAAGGCTGCATTTTAGTCACAGATATTTTTAGTAAAAGTCAGGGACAAGTCATGGGTGGTAAACACAAATTCACGGCCCGTGACCTGTCCATGACTTGTACTATATACCCCTGACTACACCCTGGGTGCTCTGGGGCAGGAAGTGTCCCGGGGGCACTACGGGTGCTTGTGGGGGGGTGCGGCCCGGGGGGTGTCATAGGTATTCGGGGGTGCGGGCAGCAGCATGCAACCCGGGACCCCTGCTGCTGCTGGGGGGAAATAATTGGGGGGGAGCAGGGCAGTGTTGTGTGGCCCGGAACAGCTGCTGCTGCTGGGGGTGACGTGGGCGGCCTGAGACCTCCGCTGCTGCTGTCGGTGTGTGTGCGTGTCAGTCATGACCTCCATGACAGACTTGCAGCCTTATTCATCAGTAAATGAATGCACATTTTAACATAGCTGGGTATAGACATTTCTTTGTATTTGTGTAAGAAAGAATGGTTCCTGGAAACGGCAATAATAATTTAAAGTAATGATCAGATTATCGGTACACAAAGCAGGTAATCTTAAAGATGAGTTCTTATTCTTCTCTCTGACACATTAAAATCCACATCTAGTAGCGCCTCACAGCTATGCTGCAGTACCATGAATTAAAAGTAATAGTGAAAATAGAATACTTATGATTCAGTTTTCAAAATATAAAATCTTAAAAAAATACTAGAAGATAAATGAAAAGAGTGAATCTTAAAGCAGTTGAGTGGCCACTTATGGCCATTAAAGCGCACCCAGGCATGTTGGGGGTGGTGCAGAGCTGCATTTTCCCAGGAGAAGTTCCAGAAGGTACAATGGCTGTCCAAACTTAAGAGTTTGCAGGAGGGGACATGCCACTGTACCATAACTCTGTTTCCTTCTGCACAGTCTTTATGTGATCACAAACTGTTTCCTAACCAATATAATACAATAGTTTTTCTACAACCCTGGATAAACGTGTGAACCTAGGGTCGATTATATGTTTTTAAACTGTACCGCAGATAGAGTTGAGTGTATAATTCATAATGAATGATTGGTATAATGTATTCAGCCTCTTTTTCTGCTAGTTGAATATTTATAAACAGGTCATGGTATTTTTAAACTGTATTTGCTATTTGAATTTGTACAACAAATACATTTTCACACTTTTTATTCTCTGGTTGAGCATGAATATTTAAAATTCAATCTGTGTTGCTTAGTTGTGATTGGTCAGATAAGTCACATGATATTGTTGAGTTCCTGATTTGATGTAGATGCAAGCTCTCCTGGGATGTGCTATCTGCTAGCCCATGCGTTCTGGGCTTTGCTGCAGGAAGGTATGTGCAGTAGAACAGCATGCTGGACTAGACTGCTCTGATATACACTCCAAGAAAACCAGAAGAATGTAGATTCAGCACACAGGTTCCTCAGTCTGCCCTAAGAGAAATGATAACAGGTGCCAATTACAGGAAATTTTTATACTTCCATCTGCTCTCTCAGCTACAGGAAATGAACTGGTGTCCGGGTTCAGTATTGCAGCATTCCAGCCAGGTGAAAAAACCCTGCCAAGCTGCCCCTGTTGCTCTGAAATGGGCAAGTCTAAAACAGAAGTGATGTCTATGCATGAGATTCTTTTTTCAGTGGGAACATTGTATTTAATGGATACTTCAAAACTCCCAATGTAAAATATGTAAATATGTCCCATAAGCTACACAGGATTTCCTGGTTGTGATAGCACGCAATGAAATATTATTTGTTTTTAAATATGAGAAAATTGCAAGATATTATATAGCATTCAGGAATATACAAATTATCTAGCTTGTGTTACTTCCAAAGTCATAATCCACTAGCCAAAATCAAGTGCTTCATAGCTGGTTTTAAATTTAACTGAAGATTTTCATGTATATCTAAGAAACAGAATCATATAAAAATAAATATACCGAATAGCATTCTATACAAGATGCGACTTGGTTAATAAAAATGTTTTTAATGTGAAAGCCTTGTGATATCTAATCCTACACTAGAACATACCCTCCAGAGGAAAAAACCTATGGGAAAGGATAGGAGGAAGGAAAACTCTATAGGGCTCTTTGAGGAAATTTCCTCAGATAATTTTATAAGAAGGAGGTGGGGTGTGTCCAACTGCTTGAAGTAAACAGCTCTTCTTGCAGGAGGCAAACTAATGCCCTCCTAGAATCTAGGGAAGCCCCTGTAAGTGTTACAACTTGAATAATGCAAAGACCAACTTCCCCAGATTAATTCAACCTAAGAGTATTGAATAGAGAATAAGTAATCTTCAGATAAATGAATCATACCCTGATAAGCATAAGAAGCTACCTGTAGGCCCTGATGATGAAGGTAGGTAGTTGCCAAACCAAGACACTCAGCAAACACCTTGTAGCTACTGCTTGTCCAAAAGACTAGACTGACACAGGTTGTCTCCAACATATAACCCAGGGGCGGGCAAACTTACTGGCCTAAGGGCCGCATCGGGTTTCTGAAATTGTATAGCGGGCTGGTTAGGGGAGACTGTGCCTCCCCAAACATCCAGGCATGGCCTGGCCCCCGCCTCCATCCCACCCCCCCGCTTCTCGCCCCCTGACGGCCCCCCTGGGACTCCTGCCCCATCCAACCCCCCCGTCCCCTGATGGCCCCCTGGGGACCTCTGCCCCATCCCCCCCATCCTCTGACTGCCCCGACCACTATCCACGTCCGTGATCACCCCCTGAACTCCCCTGCCCTCTATCCAACCTCGCCTTGCTCCCTGCCCCCTTACTGCGCTGCCTGGAGCACTGGTGTCTGGCAACGTGGCTGTACCAGGACAGGCAGCCACGCCACGCCACGCAGCACAGAGCACTGGGTCAGGCCGGGCTCTGCAGCCCCAGCTCTGCAGCCCTGCCGCCCAGAGCACTGCGCCGTGTGGCGGCATGGCTGCAGGGGAGAGGGGACAGCCTCCCAGGCCAGGAGCTCAGGGGCTGGGCAGGACGGTCCCGCAGGCCACAGTTTGCCCACCTCTGATATAAGCTGAAGTACTCTTTGGGCTTTGGCCTCATGAAGATGTAGAGGAGTGCACTCTGAAGTTGACGGGCCTAATCTATTTTGTGAATTGAAAACTAAGGATTATAATGCTCAGAAATACAGTAAGGCTCTCACATTGTAACCTGTTATGCCCTCTGTTTCCAGAAGAGATTGGACTTCACTGTATAGTAGTCTACTATGAGAAGGATTGATTGGTTTGGAATTTGACGTGACTTCAAACTGAAACAATGATTCAATAAACTCCAGGTTCCATAGATTGGAAGACAGATCCTGCCAATTATCCCAATGTTTAACCAAAACTGTAAAAGCCAGAGTCCAAGAAAAAAATCTTATTGTCCAGCACCATAGGACTACTAATAACCAGTTTGGGACAACTGAATTTTAAATACATACTGTACAAGCTGCTAACTTGAACTTTAAAGTCCTCTGAGCATTGAATGACTAGCATGTCTGATCTAAGGCTGAATGTGAACATTGGTACCCCATCTCAATTTGTGAACACCACTAAAAAGCAGAATGGATTGGACTGTGTGGGCTTCTACTTTGCTAGTTTTTTCAGCCAGTTACACCCGAAGTCACACCTTTGGCAGAGTGGACATTTAAATATTTTCTCTCTCCATAATGTATTATTTATGTTTGGTGGCATTTATTAAGGCAGATGTTCAGTTTTCATTTGAAGCCTCTGATCAGATGCACAGGCCAGTTAATGCACTCATGATTTTCAAGTGCAGATCATATCAGCGTTTACCCTGGAGGGAAGGGACACAAAAGACAAGAGCATTCCTTCTGATCAACATCACATTAGACAGTTAAACAATAGCCACATCCTGCTCCTAGAACCCTGCATAGACTCTTCTCATGAATTTGCCATACTTTTAAATGTTATTAATTTATTTGTTTATTATAGAATATCGGTATAGCAGTCAATTACAAATGGCATAGAAAAAACACTAAAATGTTTCTTACACTAAAAAATCTGCTAGTACCATACTTCAGTTTTGATGTTGCCATGTCCACTAAATGCTTGCTTCCAGTAGCATGTTTGCATGTTCTCTCTCAAACACCAGCACACTCAGTTATGAACCATCACGGATTAAAGGACAGAGGGAGGAGAGAAACGGAGTTAGTTGTGAGAAATATGGTGTTTCTCCATACACTCAGAATTGTTAAATAAGTGTACAGTGATGAAACCTACTAAGGACATGGATCCACATTAATATTTTTCTTTATTTTTGAAAAAATGAGAATGTTACTAAGTGTTAAGAAATAAAAGAGAAAAAAGAGTCTGGACAACAAACAAGCAAACGCTTGGTAAATATGTGTAGAAAATGTAAACAAATGTAGAAGTATGACCTGACATGACAATAACTACAACTGGTGCATGGTTTATGGATTGCAGACTCTAATGCCACAGGCTCTCAGCTAGTAATTAGTGGTATAAAAGAAGTTTTCTTATACTTTGTTTAGAGAAACTGTCAGCATGCCTTCTACTTATGCAGACCTGTGAAGTACTCCGATTTTGTCAAAAGGAAAAAGAAAAGATGAATTATTATTATTTTATTCTAATTCCTGTACACAGAAGACTGAATCAGTAGCACTAGTGTATAACAAATGCAAAAATAATGGCAGATGGAAGAATTTTTTGGATAGAAGACAAGAATACAATTTCATGGATCTCAGTTAATAAAGAGGTAACATAAGAAAGGGTGGTTGGTAATGATTCCAAAAGGTCATGTACAATAACTAGTAAACTGAATCACTATGAAGCTATTGCGCTAACCCCTGCTTTACTCAAATACTCCAAAACATGAATCAATTCACTCGAGAGCATAGCTAGAAAAAAAACTTTTCTGCTTAAAGTTATTGACAAATGTCAATAAAATACAGGAGGGGTGAGGAGCAGGAGGCTTGGGAAAGTATTTATGATCCTCTTTTGGGGAAGGGAAAGGGAGAGGAGAGTCCAGGTAGGAAACCTACCTCCTTGTCTTTCCCCCTCCTTTCAGTCATGCTCCTGTCTCTCACCTCCCTCATTCCTACATTAGCACGTTTGCTGATCTGCTCTGTGGATTCTTGCAACACAGCAGAAGTGATTATAATTTTGATCATACAGTGTGAATGCTTCCAAGGCTGGAATGTCTGCTATACAGACCTCTACATACAGAGCATAAGAAAACAGGACAGGGAGAGAATAAAAAAATTGAGACTGAGACAACACTATCACAGGCAATAAGAAATTACTCTTGTCTTGAGGATCAGAGTCTTCTATTATGTGCACGATGCTTTCCATCTAATAATAATATATGATTAAGTAAGCAGGCAGACAGGAGTGTCGTAATTAGATTATTCTCCTATTTAAGAGAACAAAGGATGCTAGCTAAATGTGAGACATAACGTTCCCTTCCAGATGATAAGACATTGACAGGTTGCATTTGAAGCAGTGGTTTCTCTCCAATTTCAGTTTCAAGGTCTCTTCATTACAGTTTCAGGCCTGGTCTACACTTAAAAAGTTTTGCTGGCATAGCTATGTCTGTTAGGAGTGTGGGGAAAAAAATCACATCCCTAATTGACATAGCTATGCCAACAGAAGCTGTAGCGTAGATGCAATTTTATCAGCAAAAAATATCCTTTTGTCAGTATAGTTTATTTTTTTGGGGAACTGGTATAAGCTATACTGGCAAAAGACGTTTGCCAGTATAAGCTGCATCTCCACTAGGAAGGTTTGCCAGTATATCTATACTTATACTAGCAAACACTTCTGAGAGTAGACGAGTCATTGGTCTAGTTGTACCGTCAACTAACCTCTTGGACTCCTCTGGATATTTCTATTTTTATTCCTTCCAGGAATGTCTCTTTTGACACCTGAATTGAATACATCTGTAGTTTTTTATTTGTACCAAAATTGCTTTCTCTAAACTTCTCTCCTTGCTTGCTCTTCCTCAACACTGAAATCTCTGAAGATCTACTCTCTGCTATAGCTTTATTTTACTAGTAGTCCCTGCAATTTAATAATGTATTTTTCTTTACTCTTGTAATATACACTTGATATTCTACTGTATTTTCTTTACTATCAATTTAAACCCCTCTAATTCCATCTGACAGCTGTGACTGGAACACAAAGGGATCCACCACATTGTGCATCATCCTGATGGTCTAGGCTATTGCCAGGGGGTCCCTGATTTGCCAGCAGAAGGGATGGAGACAGGCACACCTTTCTCTTTCTCCATCTGCGTTAAGGGAAAATGGATAATTTTTTTCTGTCTCCTTTCTGTTAGGACACCATGGGCTAGTCAGAGATATAAGAAGTCCTTCTGTGGTCACCCTCTTTCTTTGAAACCATGTCTCCTCAACACTGTTGGTTACAAAAAAAGTTCAATTTTAGTTTTGTTTTTTCCATTTTGTTTTTCACTGAATTGTTAATGTACTAATTAATTATAGATTTTGGATTCACTGTTACTGTCTGCACAGTTCACACCTACATATCTCAGCTGTGGTATTTAGTTTCTCCGTTGTTGATATCTATCACATCATTATCAGTTTCCTATTCCCATTTGAGAAATGCAGAAGTGTAATAATTATACTGTATATTGACTATCAAAATCGAGTTCTCTGTCACAAGTGACTGCTTGCTTCTCTGGTGCTCCCTATCTTTCCTATTGTTTTCCTTCTCTTGCTTGCAGTTTCCACTTGCCCCCACTCATTTCACTCCATTGTTTACTATCATTCCATTATATTATTTATAACTTCAACTTTTTACACTCACTGAAATCTCCCAGGTTTCTGCTTCTTTTAGGTCACTTAGCCTCCCTCTACATATGACTTTAGGCATTGTACAATGCACTTCTTATTCCTATCTAGGGTTGTCAACTTTGTAATATTTAAAAACCGGACACTCCAACAGAAGTGCAAGAACCTCCCCTACCCTCCCCCCTATTCACTCCTCTTCCGCACTCCTCCCATCGCTCGCTACTATTCCTTCTCTCCCCTTCCCGGGTTGGGGGACTTACCTGTGGAAACGCGGCTGGGAGCTGCAGCCGCACAACGCAGGTAAGAGGCAACCCTGGCTGAGTTGGGGTTGGCACAGGTGGTGACGTGGCGCCTTCCAGCTGCCCCCGCCCACTGGACTTTGTGTGTACAGTAACTGGACTTTGCGTGTCCGGTCAGTAGATCTGACCGAACACTGTCAGACCCCTTTTCAACCGGAGTTTCCGGTTGAAAACCGGGCACCTGACCATCCTACCTATGACTCATCTTCTTTTTCCCCAATTATTACATCCTACTTCTCCAGCTAATCTTTTAAGAGTGACTTATTTCAGTTAAACTTATTCCAAATTGATTTAAATTAAATCAAAATAAGTTTGATTTAAACTGGAATAAGACTGTCCACATAGTCTTTTGTATCAGTTTAAGCAAAATGGTTTAAAATTACATCTTAGGTTAAACTGGTACAAACTTCTTGTGTAACCCTAAAAGCTTGTCTACAGATGGAATTGTTTCTGATTAACTCCATGTGTGGACACTCTTATTCCAGAAGACTGCCTTGTTCCTGTTTAGCTCAACCCACTTTGAAAGAGGGGGCTAGTTTACCTACACAGACTCTTCCGATACAGCTACACCATCACCAGTATAGCTATACTGGCAGAGCTCCTAGCATAAAAACAGTGTATGCCAATAGAAAGAGTTTTTCTGCTGGTAGAGTAAAACCACCTCCCTGAACATCATTAGCTATACTGACAGATACACTCTTCTGTCTGTACTTCTGCATGTATGCTGGGAGTTTTGCTGGCACATCTATGTTGGCTGAAGTGTGTGCATTTTTCCCCACATCTGTAACAGACATAGCTATGTCAACAAAACTTCTTAGTGTAGACCTGGCCTGGTTTAAGCTAGACAGGAGTAAGGCACTCTTGTTTTGCAATAAGAGTGCCTATGATTGGAGTTAAAGAGGAACCGCTATTGTATTTTAAATTTACATCCTACCTTAATTTATGTTTATTTTCAAGGTAGACAAACCCTTAAACTGAAATAAGAGTGTCCACAGAGTGATTTGCACCAGTTTAAACTAAATTGGTTTAAAAAACATTTTTAAGTTAAAGTGGTGAATCTTCTGTGTGTAGACTTTGGCACTTTCACTTTCTGTGACTCAATCCTATCCTTCTCCCAGCTCTTCTTACTACATCTCCCCACTCCTTCCCTTGAACAGGCCTCTTTCTTCCTTTTTAACATTATTGCATACAACTGTATGCCAACTTTACAAAAATTATACTCACTCTTGATACTTCTTTTGTGCAGAGGAATAAAATATAGTTATTATATCATCATGGTATGGATGGACAAGTAAATTTAGTGTCCGGACAGGGGCACTTTCATGACAACTTTGCTAGGCAGTTATATGGCAACAAGAAAAAAAGAAAATGTGCTATGAACAATTAAAAGACAACAGAAAACAAATGATATATAATATAAAAGTAACTCAGGAGCAAAGAAAGGAAAGTTTTACATACAGTTTTAGAAGGTGGGAAAAAAAGCAGAATTATGTCGAAGAATTCTGCAGATGTACAACAGAGTAAAAAAGACCGTCATAGGTTATGTACCATCCTAAGTAAGCTAAGCAGCAAATACAATTATTAAAAAATTAAAGATTCATAAAGAAGGACAAGCAGTGATATATTTTTTGTCCAAACAAGTCTGTAAAGGAGCCAGGTACAGCTGGAAAGTATTATTTAATGAAGAGAAGATAGTTTTCCCATGGTAGGTATGTCCTATATTATTTACAGACATTACGTACTATATTATTTACAGACATTACACTTCCATGACCTGACAATTATGTGCATGGCAGGTAGAATTATATCTCTGTAGATATCTTTGAAGTTATCCATCTTCAGTGCCGTTATATATAGTCCATGCAAGAAATTCTTTGGTAAAAATAAGAGATTAAGTCATGTAATTTGAGTCCCGGTATCATTAATCATGTACTAGAACTGGGTTAAGAGTGAGCAAAATCACCCTAGATAAAAGAAGGACCCTGTCCCTTGATAGGACTTTATGAAAACTGAAAAAGAAACCAGTATTTTATTTACAAGTAACTGTGATATAATCTCTGGATTAATTTTAATCTGTATTTTTTTGCAGAAATATAGTACATAGTAGGACTGGTCTGAAAATTCTGTCAAAAATGTATTTCAACTGAAAACTGGGTTTTTGACTGAACAAAATGTCACTCTGGTAATTAATGGCTTAAAATGTGAAAAACTAAAATTTTTTAAAACTTGTATAATTTTATAAAGTCTCTCTCTTTTACAATAGTGGTCCAATTCCACAGCTGTTGTAAATCAGTGTACCGAGACTGAAATCAATGGAACTATGCTGATTTACATCATCTGCATATCACCACATTGGTGAAAAAGGAAATTGCAGAAACATCAGTTTCCGCCATTGTTACCAATGTAATCTCTAATCATATCTAATATCCACACCCTACAAGGTCTCAGAGTCTTCCAGGCAGGAGCCTCTCACTCTCTGCAGTCTCAGTACAACCTCCTGAACTTCCCCTTTACTAGATCCACCTTCTGCTCTTTACAGGAAATTGCCTGACTTGCTTGGCCACAGGTTCTCCAGTCTAAGGGCAAGCCCCTGGGTTAGAGTCAAAATTATTACCTAATTAGTTGCTGATTAGCAGAAACAGCCACCTAACAAAAGTCACTGCCTTTTTCTGACTCATTTCCAGTCTGTTATAGTAACTTGCCCTGCTGCCTCTCCCACACATTTACAAATTATCTGCTCTCTTACTGGCCTTCATCACATCTTTATAATATTTTTATCTTTTTCAAAGCTATTTTTCAGTTAGGGGCATTTGAAATCTGAAGGAAATTTTGACATAATCCAGAGAATTATCATTCTTTCCTGGCAAATTCTGCAGAATTTCATGTAAAATCTGAGAGATATGTAAAGCAAACTCAGCCAAAAAAATAATTAGTGAAGTAAATTAAATTAATAAGTAGTTTTAAATAAAATTTATCTTTATTTAACCTAGTTTTTAGAAGGTTTTTAAGTAAATGATCCTCAATCTCACTTATTTTCCACTTGAGATCTTCCCCCATAAAGTAAGGCGTTCTGTCCTCTCCAAATCTTCCTTCTGGTTTCTTCC
The DNA here is from genome assembly GCF_965140285.1 of Lepidochelys kempii. Lineage (NCBI taxonomy): Eukaryota > Metazoa > Chordata > Testudines > Cheloniidae > Lepidochelys > Lepidochelys kempii. The sequence continues at coordinate 33,310,164 of NC_136388.1, forward strand.
CCAGATATCTTCCAGTCCCCCTTAGGCCCTCCATTTTCTTTTCCCTTCCACAATCAGGTGCTGAGAATCCCTCAAAATCAAATATTTGATATTCTATTATTTGCAGTTTGATTCCTACAGAAGATCTTTTCAAATGACTCCAGCTACTCTGTATGTCAATGTAGATGAGTGGTTGCCACACAGTACCCCAGGAGGCTCAGGGCAGCCCTGCATGCAGCCTCTCACCTCAGTTTCCCTTCTTAGATCCCCAAATAAACTCCACACAGGGTTTTTGCAGTCCTATCACAACCACCCTCCTTAGCATTTAATTTATTAACTTGAAGTTCAAAATTAAACACAAAGGTCTTCCCCCCAGTCTTCAGCTGGGTAAAGCCCAAACTTCTCTAGTCTGATCAGAGTCCTTCCTGCCTTAGCAGGCTATCCCAGCCCTTCCTACTTAGAGCAATTCAGCTGATCTCAGAGTCTTCCAGGCAGGAGCCTCTCACTCTCTGCAGTCTCACTACAATCTCCTGAACTTCCCCTTTACTAGATCCACCTTCTGCTCTTTACAGGAAATTGCCTGACTTGCTTGGCCCCAGGTTCTCCAGTCCAAGGGCAAGCCCCTGTGCTAGAGTCAAAATTATTACCTAATTAGTTGCTGATTAGCAGAAACAGCCATCTAACATGCTTGATTCAAAGTGGCATCATTAGGTTTTAAGAACTAACACCTCTAAGAGCCTCAAGATATGAAGGCTCTTTTTTAAGCTATTGTTTAAGTCTGTAGACTGAGATTTTCAGAAACGCTGAGTAACTTTCACTGATTTCCTCCCTACTTTTAAAGAACAGTAGGCCATAACTGACTCACAACAGGTTACCAGTGATTCCTACTCTTGTGGTTTTATAATAAGTCAAGCTTTCCTCATCAACTATGAGGGGCAGAAAATTTACTTTTTAAAAAAAATGAAAGCTAAGATTCTCATGTAATCACATGACTACAAGAGCTGGCATTTAAAAAAAACACATCAAATATTGCAAGACTTGCAATAAAATTACAAAAGTTAACAACACTGCACTCAGAATTTATTGCAGGATTGGGCCTAATTTAAAACACAACAAGTTGGTAACAAACAATAGAAGGTAAAGAGGATGAAGAAGAGCAACAGCAATAGGAACACTTGGTTACACACACTAGCTATTTGTCTAACTTGACAGTTCTGAATCTATTGGTTAAAAAAATCTGGGCATTGATCTCCTACTGCACATGTAGGTGTGCAGGTATGTCTTTGCTCGGATGCAGTTATGCAGGGAAATTACATGAGAATATTTGATAAAACATAAAAGTTGTTCCATAAGTACTATGTATTACTTTTATGGCTAAGTGGTTAAACAATTTACCAACATGAAGCAATCCCATGTCTAGTCAAGCATTTGCTAATGGAGTGGGTGACAGGTGTATTATTAATTACATGTTGAGTAGATCATTCTCTGGTTACATTCCTAACGTTACCATCCTCATTTTCTAGTCATCAGGCCATTCCCACAGGAACTTAAACACCAGACTACTGTTTGTCCTTGCTCTGTGTCTCACTACACTATCCCCACCATCTGGAATGAACTCCCTGAACCTTTTCAAATCCTACTTTTTCTTCATAGCCTATTATCCCCAGTACAACAATCAAACTTCTGGAACTTCCAAGTTTTCCTATTTCCAATTATGTTCCTTTAACGTGACTATTATATGCTTTTCTGCCACCCACCAGGCCAACAGATGTTAACTCTATCATAGTTTGTAATCAATGCTAGACAAATCACTAACCAGAAGTTTGATCCTACTTACCAACAGAACATGCAAGAATTGCAGAACATGCAAGGTGTGGGGTGCATGAGAGGGAAAACGTGAATCAATCCCCTATTCCAGAGAGCAATTTTGACGATAAAACTAGGAGAGACAAAATATATGCCCTTGCCTACACTAGGGAATTTTACAAAAAATGTCCAACCCATACTACCATCAGTTCTAGAAGAAGTCCTAGCATAGACAAGGCTTTTTTGGCCAGAACTGTTTTTTACCACTATGTTATTTAAACCTGGCTCTTAGAGGCAAATAATCCTGCCCCTTCCTCCACAACAATGTAAAGCACTCTTAAGAATAGCCACACTGGGTCAGACCAATGGTCCATCTAGCCCAGTATCCTGTCTTCTGAGAGACGCTGGTGCCAGATATTTCAGAGGGAATGTACAGAACAGGGCAATTATCAAATGATCCATCCTGACTTTGGCAGAGAGAGATTTAGGGACACCCAGAGCATGGGGTTGTGTCCCTATCTTGGCTAATAGCCATTGATGAACCTATTAGCCATGAACTTGTGTAATTCTTTTTTGAGCCCAGTTATACTTTTGACTTTCACAAGAACCCGAGGCAACGAGATTGATTGTGCATTGTGTGAAGTACTTCCTTTTGATTGTTTTAAACCTGCTGCCTATTAATGTCATTGGGTGACCCCTGGTTCTTGTGTTATATAAAGGGGTAAATAACACTTCTTTATTCACTTTCTCTTCACCAGTGTTTCCCAAAGTGTGGTATGTGTACCTTTGGTGGTACGTGAAAGGGTTTCAAGGGGTACGGGGCAGAATTTTTTATTTTACTTTATCATAACGGGACCCCCGGCCGGCAGTGGGCTGAGTGGGGCCGGCGGACAGAACCCCAGACCTGTGGCGGGTTGAGCAGCTCAGCCCGCTACAGGTCTGGGGTTCTGTCAGCTGGCTCCTGCCAGCCGGGGTCCTGGCTGCCAGCCCCGCTCACTCTGCTGCCTGCCGGGGGTCCCGTTTACCCAGGCCAGCAGCGAGCTGAACGGGGCCGGAGGACAGAACTTCAGCCCCGCTGCCAGCCTGAGCAGCTCAGCCCCACCGCCAGCCTGAGCAGCTCAGCCCCACCGCCAGCTCCTGCCAGCCGGGGTCCCAGCCGCCGGCCCCGCTCAGCCCATTGCTGACCGGGGGGTCCCATTCACCCAGGCCGGCAGGAGGCTGACTGGGGCCGGCGGACAGAACCTCAGACCCACTGCCGGACCCACTGAGAGGCTCAGACCCGCTGCTGGTCTGGGGTTCTGTCCTCCAGCTCCTGCCAGCCGGGGTCCTGGCCGCTGGCCCCACTCAGCCCGCTGCCAGCCCGGGGTTCCATTCACACTGGCTGGCAGCCAGGGCCGGCTCCAGCTTTTATTCTGCCCCAAGTGGCGAAGAAAAGAAAAGCAGAAGTTGTACCACCAAAGAAATCACAGAAGCACAGAAGAGCGGACGCAAACCACGTGTGTGCGTTACCGTGGCTAGGGCAATACACTTGCCTTTGTGGCATGTGCAGCAGTCATATTGATGGATAAAAGTGAATAACTGCTCTAAAGATCGTAGCAAGTACATACTTGGTGTGTATTAATATACAGATTTCTCTCTTTTTGTTTTCATTAAATCCATTTACAATGGCTCGCTGGCTAAAAACGGGAAGTTTGAAACGTACAAAAGAAAATTATGAAGGAAATATGAATGTTAGTGATAATTATGCCGAAAAATGCAGTGACATGGCTACATCAGACAACTGTGACGACAAAATTAGTGAACCGTGTGAACCATCTGTAAGTTTATTTAACGTATCAGCTGCAAAGAAAAAGAAAAAAGCCCGCAAATATGTTGAAGAATATCTTAAACTGGGATTTTCATGGACTGGCGATGAGGTGGAGCCTGTTCCACTATATGTGATTTGTTACAAGACTCTCACAAATAAAACATGAAACAATCCAACCGAAAACACCATTTCAATAGCAAACATAAAGAATATGAGGGAAAACCTGTAGAATTCTTTGAAAATAGGCGCAAAAATCTCCAAAAGTCCCAGAAAACAATTCGTAATGTGATGGGAGGTTAAAATATGAAAGCATTGAAAGCTTCATGTAGTGTGGCGTACTTAATTGCAAAGTCCAGAGCTGCTGTAGTGATTGGTGAGACATTAGTGAAACCTGCAGCCAAAGTAATAGTGCAAGTGATGATTGGAGACAAGGCTAGCAAAGCTATAGGTCATGTCCCCCTCTCAGATAACACTGTTCATTGTAGAATCACAGATATGGCTGAAAATGTAAAGCAGCAATTATTGTCAAGAGTATAAAAGAGTCGCTACTATGCATTGCAAGTGGATGAATCCACTGATACTGTGAATTTAGCTAATCTTTTGTTGTTTGTCAGATACGAGCTGAATAATGAAGTCCACGATGACATTTTGTTCTGCCAACCTATACCAACGCATACAACTGGAGAAGCTATTTTTAAAGTTATTGATGACTTTAAAATCATGTGGAATTTGGAGCACTTCAGAAAATGCTACAACTGGAGTCCTGGATTTCAAAATATTACTGAGCACTTGCTCCCCTTTCTCCATTGCATCAAACACAATCTACTTGTCTTCACTTTCAAAGCTCTTCACAGCCTATCCCCTTATGTATCCTCTTATATGCTATCAGGATGCCAACTCCCATCACCACTCTGCCAGTGATGCTAGCTTTCATTGTCCATTTTTTAAATGCAGACAGGCACCACCACTGTGCTTTCTTCTGTGCTGCCCCCGCATGCATGGGAGAAGTTGCCTGTAACACTTGCAAAGCCACCTCATTGTCCTCTTTCAAACTCTCTTCTGCTGTGATGCTTATTAAAAGCTTGACAATGGTTATGCTTACTAGTATTGTCTCATTCCTTCCTTGTACTCCCCCATCTGTCTGTTGTGTCCATCTGTTGTCTCTTGTCTTATACTTAAATTGCAAGCTCTTTGGGACAGGTTCCATCTTTTTGTTATGTGGTGTGACAGGGTCGGGTTAGATGGCTAAAGGAGAGTAATTTTTTTTTTGAAGCAAAAGATGTTTTTTTATTTGCATAACACACTTACAAAGTAAAAACAGCAGCATATGCAATGTGTAACACAGCAACCAATCACAATTATTTTCTCATTAGCTTCAGGGGAGGGAAGTGTTCAAGCTTGCCTGGGCCCAGAGCAGGAGGCTTCCTCGACTCTCGTGGTCTTCCACCCTTCTGAGTTACCTGGTGGTCCAGAGCAAGGGGCTTCATTGACTTTCGTGGTCTTCCACCTCTTCGAGTTACCTGGCGCCACGCCCGAGTGTCACCAACAATTCCCTCCTCTGAAAGCATCCAACAAGAGGAGCAGGCTGTGGGGTGGACAATCGGGGGGGGTGGGGGGGGCACGTGCTCCCACATGTGAAAGGACCCCTCTAAGGTGGTGGCGTTCGCAGCAGCAATAGCTGAGGCTGGGGTCCCTTACTCTATCCCCCAGTCAAAGGGTCAGACAAAGGGACCCGGACGGGGACACCGAGCAGAGAACCTCGGACAGCACCCAAAAGCATCAAGGGAGTCAGTGGACGCCGCCCAGAGGAACTCCACCCGGATACGTGAACGGACTGAGGATCGGAAAACGGCCCCACAGTCACAGGAAACTCCATCGGCCAACCTCCTCTCTCTGGTTTTATAGATGGCCGTTTTAGCCAGGGCCAGGAGAAGGTTAACTAGGAGATCCCGCGACTTTGTGAGGCCATGGATGGGGAGTGCATAAATAAAAAGGTGAAGGGAAAAATGCAACCAAAAACATAACAGGAGATTTGTGAGGAGCTGGAACAGGGGCTGCAGCCTGGTGCACTCCAAATATATGTGCGCCAGGGTTTCCCTCACACCACAAAAGGGACAAGTATCTGGGACGGGGGTGAACCGCGCCAAGTATGTGCCCGTGCTCACAGCTCCATGAAGAAGCCGCCAACTGATGTCCCCGATGGGCCTCGGAACCAAGGTGGAATATAGGCTAGCCCACCAGGGGTGCTCACCCTCCAAAGGTGGCAGAAGGTCTCATCATTTTGTATCTGGGCGGGACACTAGGGTGAGGGCGTGAAGGGTGTGGAGCACGAGCCTGTACAGTTCATGCAGCTGGCTCGCAGTGAAGGGGTGAGGGGGTCGATTGGGTCTGCAGGGCAGGGGTCCAATTAAAAGGTCCGGCGGGCCTGGGGTAGAGGGTGGGTGGGGCATGCCCTCGAGCAGAACCCGGTCGAGGTAAGCTCGAGCAGAGAGTGGTAAAGCGGCCTTCGCCTCCTGAAGTACGCGCCGGGGGGGTGCGAGGTCTGGAGAGCCCCATGCACCGGGCGAGCGTCAGGGGATCCAGCCAGTCTCCCTGGTTGTAGTCCAGGAGGTCTCCGACTCTCGTGACTTCTGCCAGGATCAAGCTCTGGCGCACCGAGCGGGACTCCGCCACCTGCACACAGAGCTGGGGGTTGTGTAGCAAGGGCTCCGTGAGGAGATCTACCCCCTCAGTGGCCGCCACGGACCTGGTAGTTAAAAACAGTTTCCAAGTCTGGAGGAGGTCCTGGTAGAAGACCGGCAGCCCTGAGAGGTCTCGTGGAAGACCTCCCGGACAGAGATAAAAGAGCTGCCGGTCATATCGGAGCCCTCGGATGTGGTGCAGGATGGCGTGCGCCAGTGTGCTCCACGCCGAACTGCCTGCACCATAGAAGAGTCTCTGTAGGGCCTGGAGGCTGAAGACACGGACCTGAGTGTGTAGACACTTCAGGCCCTGTCCTCCTTCCTTCAGGGGTAGATGAAGAACCCCTACAGGGGCCCAGTGTGTTCCTGACCAAAAGAACCCCAGAATCGATGTCCGGAGGTTGGTCAGGAAACCCGGGGCCGGGACCAGGGTGTTGAGCCAGTACCAGAGCATGGACAGGACTAGTTGATTAAGCACCAGCGCTCTCCCTCAGAGGGAGAGACATTGGAGTAGTCCCGTCCATTTCTGGAGCCACTCTATCACCCCGCCCTCTAAATTTTCCCAGTTTTCCAGTGGAGAGGGATGCGTGGCAGAAAGGTAAACGCCAAGGTAGAGCAGTGGACCCACGCTCCACCGGATGGTCTGAAGCACGGGTGGGAGGAAGCTCACCTGCCGCCAGTCTCCTACCGCCAAGCCAGAGCTTTTGACCCAGTTGACCCGGGCGGAGGAGGCTGCTGAATAGATGGCCTGGCAAGCCTCCACCCGCGCCAAGTCTCTGGGGTCCTGGATCATGAGGAGCACGTCATCAGCGTACGCTGACAGGACCAGCTGCAGCTCCGGCTCCTGCAGCACAAACCCTGTCAACCTCTTGAGGAGGAGATAAAGGAAGGGTTCGATCGCCAGAGCGTACAGTTGGCCTGAGAGGGGGCACCCCTGCCGTACTCCTCGCCCGAAGCTGACCGGTTCAGTCAGGGTCCAGTTGAGCTTAACCAGACACTCTGCGGAAGTGTACAGCACCCAGAGAAAACCCACAAACTGGGGTCCAAAGCCAAACGCCTGCAGAGTGCTCAGGAGGTACCCGTGGTCCACCCTATTGAACGCCTTCTCCTGATCTAAGGACAGGAGGGCAAACGACAGACCGTCTCTACGCCAGAGTTCCAAAAGGTCCCGAACTATGAATAGGTTATCAAAGATACTGCGGTCCGGGATGGTGTAGGTCTGGTCTGGGTGGATCACGTCCGCCAGCACAGACCCTAGCCGCAGCGAGATTGCTTTCGCTACGATTTTGTAGTCCGTGCTGAGGAGCGAGACGGGACGCCAATTTCGTAAATCGCGGCGGTCCCCCTTCTTCGGCAATAAGGCGAGCACAGTTTGCCTGCACGAAAGAGGGAGGACCCCGCTCTGGAGAGACTCGGCCCAGACAGTGACTAGGTCTGGGCAGAGGACGTCCCAGAACACACGGTAGAACTCCACGGTCAGCCCATCCATGCCTGGAGACTTATTAGTGGGCATACGACGGAGGGCTTCCGAGAACTCGGTCAGAGAGAGGCAATTCTAGCCGGTCTCGGTCGCTCGCGCTGACCGTAGGGAGCTCCTCCCAAAGCACTCTGCAAACGCTAGGGTCGGTCGGATCCGGGGAGAAAAGACTTGCGTAGAAGGCTCGGGCCCTCCCGCACATCTCCACCGGTTCCGTGAGGGGGGTGCCGTCTTCTGCCAGGAGGCAGGTGACGTGTTCCTTAGCCCCTCTCGTTTTCTCCAGGGCATAGAAGAAGCGGGAGCTGCGATCCATCTTCCGAAAGAGGCGGATGCGGCATCGAACAAATGCGCCCCGGGCCCGACGGTCCTTGCAGAGGAGCGGGTCTTTGGGGCTGGCGGCCAAACGCCTCTCCAGCTCTAAGACCTCCAGTTCCAACTGCTCTATCGACGCATTTCTCTGTCGGCTGGTGCCCCGGGTGTAGTCGTGGCAGAAAAGCCTGGTGCGCACCTTCCCCAGGTCCCACCATCGCCACGCCGAGGGAAAGGCATGCCGCTGCCCTCGCCAGGCCAGCCAGAATTCCCGGAAGGATGTCACGAAGCCTTCATCCTCCAACAGGCTGTTGTTAAAATGCCAATAGGCCGGCCCTGGCCTCTCCGCACAGAGGGATGCTGTCACAGTGGCTAGGTGATGGTCAGAAAATGGGGCCAGCCGAATGCTGGAGGAGTGGGCTTGTGAGAGATGGAAGCGTGATAAATAAATGCGGTCCAACCGGGAGTGGCTCAACCGATGGGCTTCCACCCGGACAAAGGTGAACGTGGAAGTGTCATCCGGGTGGTGGTCACGCCAGATGTCCACTAGGGAGTGATGTTCAACTATCTTCCGGAGGGTGTCCGCGGTGGCTGGGCTCTGCTCGGTTCCCAAGCGGTCTCGCTCCTCGAGGGTGGTATTAAAATCCCCTCCCAGGACCAGGCACTTGTGAGAATCTAAGGTGCCAAGGAAGGTGGACGCCTGCTGATAAAATTGCAGCAGCTCCGGGCCCGATGTCGGGGCATAGACGTTAACGAGGTTAACCACGAGCCCCTCTATACGGACCCAGAGATGCAGCAGGCGACCCGGCACGGCCTCGGCAACCCCTAGCACCTCGGGCCGTAGGTCGGGGGAGAACAGGGTCGCCACTCCAGCCTGCCGAATCGTGGAATGGCTAAAGTAGACCCTGTCCCGCCACTCCAGCCGCCAACTGTCTTCGGCGGTCGGATCCGTATGGGTCTCCTGCAGGAGAATCACAGAGTACCCTCCCTCCCGAAGGAAGGAGAGCACCTGGGACCTGCGGAGAGCCATCCTACAGCCCCAGGTGTTCAACGTTGCAATGGTGAGAGGTGTCATGTGGGGGGGCTGGGGGGGATCCTCACTGGCAGGGACGCTTGCATCCCGCAACGGGCCACGCAACAGTCCTTGACCCATCCCGTAGGTGAGTAATTGATCATGGAAGACGCAGACCCGCCAGTAGGCCGCGGCATCCTGCTTCCCCGTCCCTCTACCTTCCCCTATGAGGGCCCTTGATGGGCTGGAGCTTCTAGGCCTGCCTCAAGCTCTGGGGCGATATGGGGCGGTGGAGGGAAGATAGCAGCTTCTAATGGGTCGGGGCAGGAGAACACAAAGGCCGCTCCCTGGGGGTCATCAGTTGGGAAAGGGAAGGAGACAGCCCTGGTGGCGGCAATAACATTGCAGGAGGTAAATTGGATAGGGGTAGGGGCAGGGGCAGAGGCGAGGTTCTGGGTTTCGGGAGGCAAGCAGCTGGATGGTGGCGCCTCCTGATCAGACTCGAGGGTTAAGGGGGTGGGGAGGGAGCTCTCAGTGATACCAGGCACGGGCTCTATGGTGGATTTAACGGCCACAGCATCAGGAGGTGGATTATCTTCTGTTGGGCCCCCGCCTGGGAAGGAAATCAATTGTTCTGCACCAACGAGGGGTGCCCCTGGTGACTCGTGTCCCGTCCACGTGGTGCCGGCTGTCACCTGAGCAGGCTGGGCAGTGTTCAGCGGAGTGCCATCAGCGGCCGGGTCAATGGAGGAGTCCATGGGCTCCTCGGAGGTGGGAGCAGAAGCAGCAGTTAGGGGGAGGGAGCATGGGGAAAAGAGAGGTGGAGTGAGGTCACCCAAATTGAGGTTTGGTGGCAAAAGGTCGTCCTTCCCCTGGGCGACCGGGGACAGATCTAGGGCCTCGATCTCCGCGAACATGGAGGAGAGGACACTTTCCGTCGCTCCAGGGTTCTCCCCGCTAGCACCCGCCACGACGGTTGCCTCGGGGTTCACGGGGGCTTTGGGTAGTGTCAGGACAGAAGGGGCTTCCTCGAGGGTCTCGGAGGGGAGGGTCTCCCGTGGAGGGGAGACACTACCTTTCGGTGCTACCACATCTTTCCCGGCTGATACCGGTGGATGGGATGCACTCGTGGGCAAAGCGGAAGGTTCGGCATTGGTGCCCCCCTTCGGGTAGATGAGGCAGAGCTTGAGCCTTCCGCTTGCCTCGCTTCCCCTGAACTAGGGCCCAGCCCTCCATGGCATCATCTGGGGGCTGGTTAGCAGGGGTCGTGTCGGGGGTAAAGGCGATGGCTCAGGGACTTGGGGGGGGGGCGATGGGGCGGCATAAGGGAGGGAGGAGTCTCCCTGGGGCAGGCTCTCTCCCATGCCTGGTGGTATCTCTGCCACATCCTCCTCCATAGGCCCTGCCAGATTGTCAGCAGCGAGGGTGGGGCTCTCCCGCTCGTCTGGGCATTGTAGGGGAGGTGCACCTTGGGCCTGAGCAGGAGAAGCGGTGGTCCGAAGAGGAGGGGGAGCAGGTTTGGGTATCGGGTGGCCAGGGTGTCGGCAATGACGGGGCCGATGTCCTGCCAGGTCTCGGGGACCCCAGATGCCCCTCCTTGCCGGGCTAAGGGGCAGTCCCTCCAGACATGCCCTGACACCTGGCAGAGGTAGCACCGGGCTTCCCCCGTGGAGAAATACACCCGGTAACGGGCCCCCTGGTGGGGGACTAGGAAGGACCCCTTGAGCGCCTCTCCGTCACGCGCCGCCGATGGCAGTAGAAGCGGCACTTGCCGGCGGAAGGAAAAGATGTGACGGAGGGTGGGGTCGTTGCAGCCCAACGGGAGAGGACTGATGACAGAAACAGGTTTCCCCAGGGTGGAAAGGGCGGGTAACAGGGCATCATTGAGGAGAAAAGGAGGGACAGAGGTCAGGACCAGGAGGACGCCCAGGTCCTCTAGCGGCTCTAGGGGGACAAACATCCCTCCCACCGCCAGGCCCCTCTCCACCGCCTCCTGGGCAGCAGCCTCTGATGCTAAGAAGAAGACGACCTTCCCATACATTTTGGAGGCCGCCACAATGGCTGAGGGCCCCACCACCCTCGCCAATGCCCGCACATAGGTCTCCACATGGGGCGAGGCGGGCACCAGGAGGCATCGGACACCGTGCTTCCTTGTCATGGTGGGGAAGGGGCCCCGGCCGCTGTTGATGGTGGCGGAGGCGGTGGGCAGGAGAGATGATGAGGAGGCAGGCGGGGGGGCTTCCGCCGCCCGGGCATACATCCTGGGGGCTGAGGGAGGGACACCCGCAGAGCTGGTAAAGGGGGCAGTGGGGAGGGATGCCGTGGTTGGTGGCAGGGCCGCAGCAGTGGGGGTGACCCCTGCCACAGAGGGCCTGGTGGTTTTAGCGGGGCCCTTCCCCTTCTTCTTGCCCTGGCCTTTCCTGCCAGCTGGGGGACTCCCCTAGAGTCTGGGGAGGCAGTGGGCATGGCAGCGGCGGAGGTCACCCCAGTGCCCTCCATTGCTGATGCCCCAGCGGGGGCGGTGGCAGGTGGTTAACAGGAGTTGGGGTCAGGTAAGAAGGGACAGGCTGTGGGATGGGCAGTTCAGGGGGGGGGCACATGAACCACCGTACGCTTGTCCTGAGAGTCCTGTTTGGTTGGCTTGTGCTTCTGGCCCACACGGTGGAATCAGGGCGAGCAGCTAAGTCCAGAGGCAGATGTTAAACCGCCAGCAATGACGGTGGAGGAGGCAGTTGTGAAGATGGTAGCGTGGGGGTTGGGAGGACACAGATGGATCGGGGGGCGGCTCCGTGCCACACCCCCTGTGTCCCTACGAACACAGTCTCGACATAGTCAAGGCCTCCCCCCACATGAGAGCACAGTTCGAAAGTTACTCAGTCTTGGGCCCTGTCCACGGCGATTTGTAAGTTCCCCGGGCGGTGTTCCTCTGGTAGACTGCTGTTTCTCTATCTGTTCTGGGTTTTCTTTTTTGCATTCCAGAAATGCCGGAGCAAGTGATAAGATTCCTCTCAACCGGAGACGGGTCTGCAGACAAACAGCAAGCGGCTGGGTCTAGGTCCTTCCACTCCCCCCGTCTGGGGAAGCGGGCCGGCAGGCCCCCCCTCTCTCGGGGGAGGATTTCAGCTGGAGTGGCAGCAGCATCCAAGGGCGGGCGGGGCGGGGGGGGGGGGGGCGTTACAGCCAGCCAGCAGCTGGCCAGCACTCTAGCAACAGCGGAGAAAGAAAAAAAACAACAAAAGGAAAAGAAAGGGGAGAGAGCGTCTGGCCCAGTCAGGGGGGAAAGCTGAAAGCAGGGGCAAAAAGCAAGGAAAGCCCAGGCCAGAGGGCAGCAGAGCAGGCTAAGTAGGTCCCTTTCCCCTGGGTAACGTAACAGGGAAGGTTCGAGAACCATCAGGAACCTTCTGGAGACAATTAAGACAGGCTGATTAGAACACCTGCAGCCAATCAAGAAGCTGCTAGAATCAATTAAGGCAGGCTAATCAGGGCACCTGGGTTTTAAAAAGGAGCTCACTTCAGTTTGTGGTGTTCCTGTGAGGAACTGAGAGTGAGAACGTGGACTGTTGGAGGACTGAGGTGTACAAGCATTATCAGACACCAGGAGGAAGGTCCTATGGATAAAGAAGGTGTTGGGAGGAGGCCATGGGGAAGTAGCCCAGGAGTTGTAGCTGTCGCACAGCTGTTCCAGGAGGCACTCTAGACAGCTGTATTCCACAGGGCCCTGGGCTGGAACCCGGAGTAAAGGGCAGGCCTGGGTTCCCCCCAAATCCTCCCAACTCCTGGTCAGACACAGGAGGAGATGACCTGGACTGTGAATTCAGGAAAAACGGCCAAGCTGAGGGCTGCCGTGAAGCTCTAAGGTGAACAAATTCGCCAATAAGTGCATGACCCACCAAGGTAGAGGAGGAACTTTGTCACACTGCTCTGCATGCTCAAATAGTTCATTCAAATAGTCATAACTTTATGAAATCAAAACAAAATTTTTCAAAGCATGCTAAGCAACTATACATCAAGGAGGACTAACTTTATGCTGTAAACATTCCTACTTTTACGCACACATAGTAGTTCCACTGACTTCTATGGGGCTATTCACATTCTTAAAGTTATGCAAACAGGTAAATATTTACAAGATCTGGCCTCAGTTTGAATTACCAAACCACTGCCTTTAAAAAAAAAAATCTACCTGAAGTTCTTTTCAGGATATCTACGTGAAAAAAATAGAGGTTAAAATAAGATATTGTTATGGGTTGGGTTAAACCTCATTGAAACTGCCGGATATTAACAGCTGCCCTTCATTTTGGGAAAAATGTAAAGAACAATTGAGCTACTTTATAGAATAGATGGATGAAACGATAGGGGCCTTTGCCCAGAATAAAGCCACACCCAAGGCTGGAGTAGGTTTTAGCCATGTGGCAGGAGGTCCCTCTGTGATCTTGGGGCAGGGTTTGATTGGACTCAAGTGGTGTGTGTTACAGGGAAGCAGTGATAAACACCATAGAAACAGACACAGAAAAGAAGACAGCAGAACAAGCAGTTGGAGCATGGCCCTGAGAAAAAGTCGAGAGTGAGTGAGCAAGAGAGCGCTTTTTGTGCTAAGTGCTGGGTAGAAAGGGACTTGGAATTGTGAGCAAAGTAACTGTCTTGCTGGTTAATTCCTGCTGTGTTTAGAGAAACAGGAATTTGTACATTCCTAATGAATAAACAGGTTACATCAAAGAAATACCTGACTCCATCATCAATTTCTCTACCCAACTGAAACAACTCTCAGGGGGCCAAATATTGCCAAAGTGCTCATGTCATAACGGGGCAACAATATATATATATTTTAAAAATAGCAGAATGTAATGAACATTTTTTTTAAAATCACCTTAGTCAGACACCCAATGTGGAAATTTCAGCCTCAAAACAGAATTTTTCAGAAAGAAGTAACTGAAACTTTTGAAATTTTAACTATTTTTGTTACTACTGTTGACTAGTATACTTTCATATTCATTGGGGAAAAAAACAACCAACAATTACTTATAGTGGCACTTTTAAAAGGAAACTAATAAAAAAAAAGCATGTGGGACATAAAGATCAAAGCTTGGAATTCTATTCATTTTGGAGTAATAGATTCAATTTTGGTTTGCTTATTTTACAGGCCTGCCGACTCTCACCCGATTGGAGGGAAGACATCTTTGTCGTTTTGGATTAGTTTTAATGACATGTAAAAAGTATCTCCTTCTTGTGACAAAAAATTTGGCTAGGTGTTTTAATGAGACCATTAAAATCTCACTTAGCATATTATTTTTGAAATCTCACAACATTAAAACTGATACACACAACCTGAGACAGAGCTCAGTATTCATATCTTGCACCTGCTCTCTCCATGCAATACCTTTACTTTCAAGATCAAACCTAGTCAAATTTAGGGTAAACATGAAACAAACCTGAAGTACATCTTTAAAGAAGCGGAAAGTAGTCCCATCATTTGCTGGAGCGACTCTCTTATTGGAGATTAATTTTAAAGCAGTTTTAAGGCATCAGTCTTACTCTTGTGATAAAGGATTTTGCAGTACGTTTCAATAAGACACTTAAAATCTCACTCAGGATTATTTTGAACACTCTTCTGAACCACCTCTGGACATTATCAGAGAAATAAAATTCTAACTAACCTGCCAAAGAAGTGTCTTGACATGTATTATCCTGTAAGATTATGAAAATGTATTGGCTTCCTGTCCCAGGACAGGCAGATTAATTCTTCTTAGCTATTCACTTCACCTTCCTGGCAGGATATTTCAATGGAAAACTAGTGATTTGCCTGTAAATTGTTTGTTCCAGCTCCTTTAAAACTTGCTTTTCCTTAGGAAAAGCATTGTGACTTTTCTCAGCATTGTGTTGTTTTCTCTAATCACTGGATCACTTATTTGTGACAGTCTTTGAAGGTCCCTTAATTTGTTCTGTATTTTTTTTCAGGGTCACAGTATCTCATGCAACTGTGGAATGTTTTCAAGGTTACTGAATCATCACTCTGCAACACTTTTTCATACTCAGTTGGTGACTTTCCTATTTTACCCCTGAATTTCTTACTGGGGATACTTTCCAACGCGTAGTGGATCCCCAGATCTCACATGCTTTACGTGCACTACTACTCAGATCCCATTCAGTGATGATACACCCCCCCCCCCACCTCCCCGGATACTTGGTCAGCGAGTTTTCCCCCAGGCAATGCTTTTCCATACATTCACAAGCACGTTTCAGTGACGCTTAGGAATCCTACGTGCCCTCCGTCCCTCTGGACCAACCTTTGGTGGTGTTTCCCCACCCGCCTGCCCGACTCCTAGTCAACGGCCTTTGCCAGGCCCCCCTCTGGATTCCCGACCGGTGACAGATCCGTGGACCATCCCCAAGCTGCGGGTTGCCCCGACAGCCCGTTGAGTTGCCTCATCTGCGTGCGAGTCGGAGCAGCAACAGCCCGGTGGGCAGCTGGCAGTGGGATGGGGGCGCTGGCGGAGGCCACAGGCAGGACCTCCTTCCTTCGTTCACCCACCTCCTTCTGGGTGACGATCAGCTGGTAGAAGTCCTTGCTGGGGGCTGGGGCCTGCGCGCGGGTCTCAAACAAGTTCTCCTCCAGTAGAGACGCCATTTTGGGACGCTGGCAAGAGGTGACTATGGCAACCAGGAAGGGGTGGGCATCACGAGAGGTCACTGGGAGCCCAGCCCCCTCTTAAAGGAGCCGGGTCGATATTAACGCTCTAGGCCAGCGGGGTCTTCGCCCCAGCGGCGAGGAGGGTCCTATACACCGCTTAGTTGGTAAAAACCGTTCCTCCAGCCCCGCTGACCTGAGGGGAAATACTTCCATGGACCCAGGGGTGACGACCCCGGCGGAAGGATACCGCTCGGTAGGCCAAGAAACGCCTGGAAGCGCAGGGAAGCAGGACGAGCAAACCGCCGGTCCGCGGACTTCGCGGGGGGCGGCCAGCCGGGCAGGGGGAGCGCCTTTAGGCAGGGGGGACGGGTAGGGGCTGCGGGCCCCGTTGGGGGGGGTAAAGTAGTCCCCAGCCTCCCCCTGTGCCACTGGAAGGGGTTCGGCTGCGGAAGCGGACGGCGCGCTGGTCGGTGCTGCGGCTTCAGCTGATAATTGAAGGGAAGGGAAGCTGCTGCTAGGGTGGCACGGAGCGTCTGCGGAGGCCGCATCGGGACAAACTAGGTACATGGGGCTCCTCTCCCTTTTCCTAGGCACTGAGGATGTGAGTGGGGCGCTGGGCCTCCTCAACTGCCCTAGGCTGGCTTGGTCAGGCCCGTTGTGTCACCCCCGGTATGAGCTCAGCTGCCCTTCCCGGGGCAGGGGGGAGGGGAGAAGCGCCATCCCAGGCATTGTTTGTGGGGGAGTGAGTGTTGGGGCCTGGGAGGAGGTGTAATGATCGGGAGAGGCCAAGGGGGTGGAAGGGCGAAGAGGGCCCTGGGTTTAATAATGGGATTCTGGTGGTGAGGCCTCACTGAGGAAGGGATGAGGGGGTGGAGGTGGTAGAAATGGAGCTGACAAAATGGCCAAGCAGCCACTGGAAGCTGACTTCAATGCACCCTCACCACCCCCAAAATATTAAGGGGGGGAGGGGGAGAAGCTGCCCCCAATCCCTACCTCACACAATGCTCCCGACAGCCTGGAGCCCCAAGGTGGAGGACTCTTCTCCGCACCAGCTACGACTAGCTCTGTAGCCTGGGTAGTTGCTAATACAAAAGGCTAGTGTCAGGGTCGACGCTACTGAACCAGATTTGTATTTGCCTCCCCCCATAAACCCCCTTTCCCTGTTGTTGTTGTTATACTTATTTTTAAGGCGCTATCGAGTCACCTTTTTTATAAAAGCAACAAAAACCCAGTCGGAGAAAGAAAAGGCAAAATAATCAGCCGCCGTCCATATTTCCCAGGCGAGGGGAGAGGGTGTTGATTCGAGTTACAATACTGACTACCCACGAGAGGATTATTTCTACCCGCATCGGTTCAGAGCTGATTTCCCCCCCCTTTTTTTCCTCTCTTAATTTTTGTTGCTTTCAGTGAAGTAACCAGTCCCTTGGTCCTGCCGTCTGTTTGCATAATGCTCACACGTAAATTCTCTCTTCCCCCGTCACCCCCCTTACTGCTAGTCCCGTGATACTGTATCGGTGAGAGTGGCTGGGTATTGGGGAGCCGTGAAGATTTTTGTGTGTGGGGGGGTGCTCGCACTACTCACGCCGATCCCTTCCTAGCTGCTGCCCTGGCTGTCTGGGGCTGGTAAACAAACCGATGCCGGGGCTTTTACCAGACCTGCAGGCCCATCTTCCTGCTGTTCAACTTTTTTATTGTTCCCCCTCCCCCCGCCTCCTAATGCACTGGCTCATCGCGTTTCTCCGCAGTTGGGTGTTTTAAGGGATCGGGAGTCTGAAAGTCTAGACTGTGAACCGGAAAATAATAGGGGGAAAAGTGGAAAGTCGTGTCACGGGCTTTGAGGGAAAAACATCAACGAATGGAACAAAGGTCCTGCCTGAAATGGAGAGAGAGAGAGGCCTGCATGTGCGGCTCGATTGTGTCGCATTTATACAAGGGGAAAGAAATGAGAGCTTGGCATTGGCCTAAATTCACCTCGTAAGTCTGGCATACGGTTTGGAAATGCTTTTAGAGTGCGTTCGGTTTGTTTTCAGGGTGGTTTTGATATGTGCAACCATCCACTAATCATCCTAATTCAGGGTGAGTTTCAGTGTAAACAGTCGTCTTTCTTCATCCTGTTCAGCAGCAGTATTGATACACTGCATTTAAGGCCACATCATAAAAGTTTACTTTAAGAGGGTGACTCTCTGAATTTCTCTATTTGAGAGCATAAGCTTACGTTTATACTTAAATATTGAGTTTCATGGAGTTCTCAGGGCTGTCATCTTTTGACAAGGCAACTTGAATAAGGGATACTGAATTGAAACACACAGCCAAATCCTTTATCACAAGAGAGAGAAACTTTAAAAACTAAATTAAAAATAAAAAATGAAGGAGTTGTCCTCAGAATGAATAAGATTTGGTTTGTCTCTGCATGTGTACAGGTAGAAATATGTATAAGTCAAGCAGCCGCTAACAATCTTGTAATTAAGGAGGTCATTATTTCCACTTTGTGCCCTATTTTCCTTTTTTCCCCTCTCCTCCCCAGGAGTTCTGAGGTTTGGTGGCTGTCTTTTTAAAGACAACTGAATTCTCAATATTTATATTTTTAATGAGTTTTTTAAAGTCTGATAAGTGACAGCTTGTTTAACTTTAAGCATAACATATTAAAAGGCTAAAATTGTCAGATGAGTACAATGAGCCTAAAAGCAATATTTTAGTGAGTAAATATTGTAAATAAGGCAGTCTATTGCGACAACTTATTACTAAGTGGTATTCAAAATGGTCTGACAAACTGTGGTAAGCTTTAACTTTTATTTACCACACTTACTAAATTTCTAAAAGGCTTTCAGCTATGCGATTCAGGTGTGCGTACATTTATGTTCCTTGTATAAAATGAAAGAACGCATCCTCCAAAACTTGCTGCACCCACAAAGCCTCCCATCCTTAGAAGCCTGAGGAAAAGAGATGGGCTGTCTCATCATTTCACTCAGTGGTTGTCAGACCAACTTGAGAAATGAGTTTACATCGCTGTCGCTCTTCCCGAGAAAGCATAATCTCAAACCTCAAGATGGTTAACATTCAGGGGCTATGAACAAACAGCTGTTTAAGACACCATATTGACAGCTTTATCACAGCAGAGACCCCAGAATTTTCAGGATTTTATAGATCAGCTAATGCTCCTCTTTCAGAGGAAAGAATGGAACCAATTAAGTACTACTCCAGCCAGGGACCACAGGCTAGGTGCCAGTGTTTTGTTTCTGTGACGGGATTATTTATCTCTTCAAAACTAGACCCTGAAAGCACACTAAGATAACATTTAGTCTGATGAATCTTCAAAAGCAAGGAAATGTCTAATTGTATCTAAGATGCAAAGCCTTGGATAACAAAACATGAATTGCAAAAGCCTCTAAACAGTGGGTGATATATTGCAATGTCTAGGCAGAAAAGGTTTAAAAAAATCAGCTTTGAGTTTTCTTGCTTGCCTCTGTTTAGTTGTCAGATCCTTAAGACTTTGAGGCCTATTTACACTACTAATAGAACCAGTAAGATAATCTGACTATAGAACAGTTGTACCCTTAAACCATGTTATCTAGTTTAGTTGGGAACGTGGCTAGAATGTCTCTGTACTATATGTTGTGGCTCAGGAGCTTGTATTTGTAGGGTAGATGGGCCCTAAATACAGCTTTGGTAGTTTTGCTAAACAATATGCTGTAACAACTAAGGATTAAAGATTCTAAAGGCTAAGTAACGTAACTTATAACCACCTAAGAAACCTATTAAATGGTGGGTACTGCTTGTCATAATTTATTTACGTTGTAACATTCTAAAAGATATATCTTTTGTTTCTGCTATTTCAGTGATGCCACACCTATACACAGATTCCGAAGACACCTCTGTAAACCAGTAAACATAATTGAGGCCAATAGAGCCCTGTAAATCTCAAGAGGCATTTTTGGGGTAGGGTAAGGTGGGCTCTTACTATGAAGGCAGTGTAATACAGTGCACTGTCAATTGGACAGGAACTTAGGAGACCTGGATTCTGTTCCTTAGTTTAACACCTGCCACTGGTGTACTGGATCCCATGGCAAATCATGTCACCTCTCTGCTTCAGTTTCCCTACTTATATAATGGGGCCAATATTTACCTTCTTTGTAAAGCTATTTGAGATGCAGGAATGATATCCAAGTATGTGTCCATTGTAGATTACTTAGCAGTAGTAGACCTGAACTGTAACTGTCCTTTCCTGGTTCTGCTGTTGCTCAAGGAAGGCAGTGGCACTGTTATAATAAGATTTCATGGTTAAGGAGTCTTAGCTTTGTCTACATGTTTTGAAGTAAATTTTATTATGAACTAACTCTTGATATACTGCTCTACATGTAGTATTATGAATCAGTTACATGTTTGAGGATTTTCCTACAAGAGCCATCAGCTAGCTATTGCTATCTGGAAAAGCTGAAAGTGGCATGGGCTTAGTCTTTAGGTACCCCTTTCTTCCTTGAATTCCCAGCTTCTGCACTTTACATGAAGTCCTGTGTTTCCTATGGTAGGAAAGTATCTTCACTTCTCACGCTTGAGAATAAACATCTGTTTCTGATAAAAACAACATTCTGCCAAAGACAATCATGAAACAAAAGCCAGTTATAAAACCTGAAAGCAGCAGTATTCTGTAAATAGAACATTTCTAGTAATGTTTCTTTATGATATCAAATGTGCTGTCAGTTTTAAGAGCATGACTTAGTTAACTAGTCTCTTTAAATGAATGATATTCAGGTGATTGGGGCAATCAGTTTTGTGTGGACAAATATTTTTCCATCCTGCCATATAATAGCCCTTTCTTATCGGGTTGAAAGAACTTGGCTGCTTTGGCTATGCAAATGTGCAATTAGTGGAATTGTCTTTACTTCCATCTGGCAACTCATGTTTTAGCACACATAACCAAATTGTCTATGGATAGGGAGTCTAGTAGCAATTTTTTGCAATGTGCTTACTGAGACCAGTGACCTTAATCTCTTGCATATCACCCAGTACAGAATTCAGCCATATTTTTAATGTGTATAAGGAGGAGGATTGATACTACTGCTAATTAATAGTGCTATCAAGATTATTGGAAAACTAAGCACAAAGTGGCTGACTTCAGTTCAAGACATGCTTACTGAAAACATTTGAATGTAGTATGAGACGGTGTTGCAAATACTGTACTTAACGAATATTTTAATCTTTTGAGCCATGCATCATTTTCTCTGTTCCCCATCACCCCAAACAGATATGGTTAATTAGTGCTTGGAAAGCTAGTTAAGTATTGTCTGGTAGAGCTGTTGGCATTTAGTATTCAATTAGAAACTTCGTAATAGCTTTATTTATTTATTTTTACACCAGAAGGCAAAGTTCTGAATCTGACTGTATCCACACATTTGTTAACTTAACAGGTGTTCAGTTCCTACAGCTTACAAGATGACACATTATCTTGGTGGCTAATAATATAGCTGTTGTCTGTTTCTTGGGTGGAGGGGAGGCAACACATCTGCAAGCAACAAAATTTTACAATAGTGAGAAGAGGGTTGTCTTTAGTAAAGGATGCTTGTACATTTGGTGGGGGTGGGGTGAAGGATTCTTAATGTCCATGCTGAACAGACAGGAGTACTTTTCTAAGGTCTTATCCAGAAGACTCAATACACAGTAAAATTCAGTCTTCTGCAATTATCTCCCTCAGAAGACTGAAGGGCTAAGTCCTCCTCCTTGGGTTTTGAACATGGGGTTCCAGAAAGTATTGGTATTTGAAAGTGGAGGCTGAGGTATCTGGTCAGTCACCTGATTCCACATAATCTCCGATTCCAGGTTCACTGTGAATTCTTCCAAAAAAATTTCTGGAAAGCAAGATGTTCTTTGTTCTAAAGATATGTACATTTTACTGACTGTACAAATTCCCTTTTATTGTATTGTATCCATGTAAGTGTAAAGGTGAAAATGAGCGTATTTCAATATAGTGACTAAAAAAAAAAAGGCTGGGGGGGGGTTAGAAAACTTTCCTAAGGCTGCCTGTAAATGACAGGCACTAGACTCTTAGGAATAGGCATATTGTTGATATTCCTTGAGATTGGTGATTGACTGCAGGTCAGTACAATTTTATATGTTGGAATATGGAAAAAGAGGTAAACTATAAGGTGGCAGTGTTCACATATGGTTAAGTCCAAAGCTGACTGCAGAGTTACAAAAGGATCTCACAAAACTGGGTGACAAAATGGCAGATGAAATTCAATGTTAAGTGCCAAGTAATGCACACGGGAGAACATCCCAACTGTACATTGACAATGATAGGGTCAAAATGATCAGTTACCACTCAGATCTTGGAGTCCTAGTTCTCTGAAACATGTAGCAGCAGTCCAAAAAGCTAACAATTTTAGACACCATTAGGAAAGGGATCGATGATAAGACACAACATATAATGCCACTACATAAATCCATGGTATAGCCATACTTTGAATGCTGCATACTGCTCTGGTTGTCCCACCTCAAAAAATATGTATTGGAATTGGAAAGGGACAACAAATGATTAGGATTAGGGGACAGCTTCCGTACGTGGAGAGATTAGAAGGACGGGGACTGGTCATTTTAGAGAAAAGACTAAGGGAGGGGGTCTGATAAAAATCTGTAAAATCATGAATAGTGTGGAGAAAGTGAATAGGGAAGTGTTAGTTATTTGTTTACATAACACAAGAACCAGGGGTCATCCAATGAGATTAATATGCAGCAGGCTTAAAATTAAAAGGAAGTTTTTCACGCTACGTAGAGTCAACCTGTGGAACTAGTTGACCTTTGCAGCATCACCTGGCAAAAGTATAACTGGGTTCAAAACAGAATTAGATAAGATCATGGAGAATAGGTCTATCAGTGGCTCTTAGGCAAGATGGCCAGGAACGCAGCCCCATGTTCTGGGTGTCCCCATCATCCAGGCCCAGCTTTTGGCAGTCAGAGGTTTAGGATGGATCACTTGATGATTGCCCTGTTCTGTTCATTCCCTCTGAAGCATCTGGCACTGGCAGAAGACAGGATACTGGGCTAGATGGACCATTCATCTGACCCAGTATGGCTAGTCTTATGTTCATGTTATTAACATAGTTCTTATCAATCATAGTGCCATGTACTACTTCTTACAATCTAAGGTCTGCTAAACATAGTGTGCTTTTAGGGATAGCAGTTTGTGAAGGGATAGTAGTTTGTGTAGTTGTGAAGCTCAAAGGTTGCTTGAATGTAGAACCAAGCACACGGACAGAGTAAAGGCAAGTAAATGAAGGGAGCAAAACAAATAAAAATGGCTGGACAGACATTTAATTTCACATCCTCCTTGAATGCCTGCTTTCAATCTGACCTTTTTCTTTTTTGGAGGGGGGAGGCAGGAGGGAAGGTGAGACTTAATGTGAATCTTACTGATCTCACCACTGTGATACAAAAGCTATTTGAAAATAATGTCCTGTATCTTAATCAGATTTACATAAGTTCCTGACACTAGTTCGCTCCAATTTTAACTCTAGTTTAGTTTAATGTTTAAGGAAAAGCCTACTGGTTTCATTGACTCCAAGAGATTGAGCCAGAGTAGGCTTTCTTCATTTGAAGTGTTGTTTTGAACAAGAATAACTTTTTTTTTTAATTTGTCCAAAGTGTAGCAGTGAAACATGGGTAACATTTCAACATGTTAATTAAGTGGCAGTTTATCCATTTTAGCTCCAGTTTGATTTCCAGTGTGGACGACTACTTCATGAAATCAACACATCTCATATACAGACTCTTAAAACTAAATTCATCTCTGGGGAAAATGCAGACCTACATCTAAGGGTGCGGGTGTGTGGAAACAAAACTAATTCAAAGCAAGAAATTGGTAAAATACTAGTGTGTTAATAAGCATTTGAGGGTAATGGGCAGTAAATTAGACACACATAATGTAATACAGCATGGTGGTATTTTTAGTTCCTGGGCTGCATCTGCAGACATATGTCAAGTCATGGAGCAGGGAAGGTGATGATAATACATCTCTGTATTATCTTGGTGACACGGCACCCAGAATACTGCATTCATCTATGGACTCATCTTTGTCACAAAGATATCAGCAAATGGGAGTGAGATTGGAAGATAGGGAGGTGGGTATTGATTTGAGGAAAAAATTAGATGTGTACTAATGGGATAAACAGCAACTGGAGAGAAGTGGTGTGTGGGTATGACTGCCTTTCAGGTATTTATAAATTAATACCAGTGATGGAGAAGAATTATTTAGGGTGATACAGGAGGGCACAAATAAAAATAATATGGTGGCATTTAAAGAAAATAGGCCTCATTTTCAAGAAGCTTTTTCTGGCTTAAATTGCAGCTGTTAAACTGACATCTCTTTAAGCAAAGTATTATAAGCCACATCACTTAAGCCACTTGAGACAAAGCAGTAAAACTTGTACTACAGGGAACAGCCCTGCATAGGCAATAGGGTAGAGTAATAGGTATCTTCCAGTAAATAATCTGATGATGAAAATTAGCTAGGATTAGTAACTAAAACAGGATAAACATTGTGATTGTTACAAATTATTTTGGTAGAAATAATTTAGAAAGTTCACTTTCATGTAACAGGGAATGAAGGTTTACATCATGCCACTAGCTTTCAGGGTGAGGGTCAAGTTAGTGGGGGATGGCGGGGAGGGGGAATCAAATTTGTGTATGGAAAAGCTTGGCAAACAAAAACAGGATTTCCCTGCCTGAGGTGGATGATTGTGTACCTTCCCTGGAATATGATGATTTTTGTGGTATGGCTTTTGAATTGGAGCTTAATAGAAGGCCTTAATACTACAGCATGTGGACAGTCTCTGGTCTAATAGTCAAAACTAGTCAATGATAAATTTGCCATTAGGTGTAGGTAGGCTGTTAAAACATAAATTGTTGTATCACGTGTCAAAATATACAAAGTTGTTATTCTTAAGTCAAACAAAGTTCTCAAGTGGCATTTTTCCTGTTACCTATCTATAAACTTTTTGTTGATTGATTGTATAATGAAATCAACATTTACCAAAAAAAAATCTAATCCTTCCGAGTTTACGCATAGATTATGTCAATCATTATCTAATGTGAAATATATAGGTGGGAGAGCGCAAGTATTGAAGCTTGTCTTTTTATTCAAGAACCTGAAACCCTGGCTCCTTTTTTCTTAAATTAAGGAAAAACTTCTGGTTTTGCAAGCAGTTTCTCTTTTACATAAATGTTTGTTCCTAGGACTTCAGATCAGTTTATTCTTTCGATACTGCCTGTTGTATTAGAGTTAGTTTCTTATTTGCTAGGATATAGGAATTTTGGGGAGTGATTTGATATTTGCCAAATCATGCACACTTTTAGACACATCCTTGATCTTCAGTATCACTTTAGAGTGAATGTTCCAAATAGTCTCTCTGGTTAAAATCTATGTACTTAAGCCTTGGTCAGAGCAAAGACTTCAGCCTTTAGAGCCAGTTCTAAAGTGCATAGATGGGAATCTTGTTTGGAACAGTGTTAGAATTAATCTGGTATCACTTGATGTTCACACTGTAGATACAGTAACAGGTCCTAGTTTACTTGAACCAGGAAGTTTCTTGGGTATGTTTAGCCCTCTTCCCCAATCGTCAGATTTTCACCCTTCATCTGTGAATAAATTTGAAAGCATATCCTCATTACTTAAACTGATTTTATATTTCATTAACTATTAATGTTAATTACTATTGTTTGTGATAGGCTAAATGGATTAAAATATTCCTTTTAAGGTTTGTGCTGGCTGGTTGAAAAATAGTTGCACAATTTGTCTACTAGGTTACTTTCTGAACTAATTGGGATACTTCTTACCATTATTCTGGAATAACTATTCTAGAAGTAACACTTTTCTAGATACCGCAGTTGTTATGGTGTAGCAGTTTAATCAAAAGTTAAGAATGTATTTACATAACGCAATATATTTGTAGTTCTGCTTTTATTCTAGTACTGAACAGATAAGTAACACTGACTTCAACTTTTAAAACAGGTTGTGTCTGCATTTGTATTCCTCATCATGTATTTAGCACTGTGGGAAGAAAGTGTGAGGTCTGGGCATGAGGAGCTTTACCAGATAGCATTTCAGGTCTAGACCTTTCTCTGCGCTAAATATACTTCCCACTGGTGGCAGCTCTAGTATAGATAAGATGGTTCTAGCCACCATCTAGACCAGTTAGGAGCCGGACATAATGATTGGTAGCTGGCCTACACTAGCATTCCTACAATTACTCATGCCACCTAGCATCCTGTCTATAGTAGAGCTCCCAATAATGCTCACACCAGTGGAGCTGAACTAATGTTAGTAATAGTAGAAATTAAAAAAATGTTCCTGCCTCCATGAAGCCAAAACTTTATGTATTTAAATAAAAAAACAAACAAACCCAAAAAACAGTTGTTGCACAGCTCCTAAAGTCATTTCACTTGTCTCAACTGTCAAATTATTAAATAGTCTTTTCCTCCAGCACCTTATGTTGTCTCCTTCATGTCCTTCCTAGCTCTGAGCGCTGTCAGTCTTTAACAAAAACCCACTTGCTGTCATGCCCCTCCTATTTAATGGCTTTTGTTGCAAAGTCAAGCCAATGTGATGGCAAATGGAAATCTACATAGTAGGTCATATGACTGACTGCTTTAAAAACGAATTTCTTATCACTTGTGCTCCATCTACCAGTCCTGTACTCCTTCCCCAAATATTGCTTGTTTAATCTTGCTTGCTGTTAACACTCCAATTAATGTCTTTCAAAGTTGTTGGTTGGGTTTTTTGTTTTGTTCTACTATTGGGTTGACTCAGTTGGTTTGCTTTTCTGTAGTAAAACTTGTTGCCATGGCCTTGAGGTAGCTGCTTTTGCTTTCCTAAGCATGTAGACTCTTCGTGCTTTTTTCCCCCTCCCAGCTGGGAGATATCAAACGTGAACACACATCTCCATGTATCATGTGTGCACTGAATGACGCAGCACTAGAAAGATCAAATTGTATAGTCATAGTATAACTGCACTACTTAAGCATATTCAGAGAATAATAAACCCCTCTAGAAATCAAATGTGTAACTTTTTAAGAGCCATAAAAATCTAATGTGGTGTCACTTGATGCAGCAAGCTTCTTTGTGGAGGCCTATCACTTTTTCTGCCTCTCAAGAAAGGGTGCTGGTGTCACATAGTCAGTGGCAGAAAGAAATACCTAGAAGACTTGTGTTTAGTATTTTTCTCCATACCAAATGCTACTGTTACACATGAGTTCCAGTGCAGTAGTGCTGTTCTTGCCCTCAGCAGACCATCCAGCTTCACACAGATATGTGGGAACACACCCATGATACTAGGAATCAGTGCTGGTACAAAGCTGGGTAGGGCAAGTTAAACACATCCTGTGCTGATGCTAGTGCTTGGCTCTAGAGTTAATGTCTTCTATGCTGTCTCCTTCCTCCCCTCTCACCACCTCCCTTTTCATTATAGACCCTAGCTCAGCGGGTCTCAAACTGTGAGTTGCAAGCCCAAAGTGAGTTGCAAGCCCGTTTTAATGGGGTCGCCAGGGCTGTTTTACACTTACTGGGGTCCAGGGCCCAGGCCCAAGCCCCAGGGCTTCAGCCCTTGCTGGCAGGGCTCAGGTTACAGGCCCTCTGCCTGGGGCTAAAGCCCTTGCGCTTGGGCTTTGGCCTCCTGCTCTTTCTCCTTCTCTTCCCCTCCCTCCCCCCCGCCCCCCCTCCGGGGCAGTGGGGCTTGGACTTTGGCCCCCCTCACCACCACCCTGGCTGGCAGGGCTCAGGCATACTCAGTCTTCAGTCTCCTCTCCTGGGGTCATGTAATTTTATCAGAAGGGGGTCGCAATGCAATGAAGTTTGAGAACCATTGCCCTACTGCTACAATCACAAGTGTTGATTCCAGCTGCTTCCTTAACAAAGGTATATCTACACTGTAGAGTGCCCTGCAAGAACTGAGTGCACATATGCTTTGGCATTCCCGTACATAAATTTCTTCACTCTGAAGATGTCTGTTTCATCTTTAAGCAGTTGGTCTAGTAGGACAATCCAGATTAGATTACCAGTCTTGCAGTTCCATGTCTTGTAAATATGAACTAGTCATTATAGACTAAATACTGTCTTAATTTTAAGTTGCTCCACATCAGCATGTAGGTGTTGGGGTTAGAGAAAGAAGTGGAAATAGAACTGGAAGTTTTGACAACTGAATAGAGGATGTTGTGGAAGCTGGAGCTTTTGTCTTCAGGGGAGGTGGTCTGGGATACTGGGATAAACATACCAGTGGGAGACTTAGGCTAAAATAGTCAGTGATATAACTAATCATGCTGATTTTGAAATTTGCATATTAACTCTGAAATAAAACGAATTCAGATGAATGGGTTAGTTTAACCTCTTTAGAAATAGTATTTCACGTTGCCAGTAAATGCAGGAAGACAATGCTGCTTTAGTTAACTTTACATTTGGAATGCTTCTCCACAGCCATTGTTTCTAACAAAAAAAGGGTGAGGGCTTGGATTCTAGAACAGAGCAGCCATGGGTGGTTTAGTCTAAATATTTTATGGCTGCAGGATTGTGGGATACAATCCTGAGGTACAAGATGGGGTCCTGAGTACAAGGGTGGATTGATGGGGGGGGTGTGTGTGTGTGTGTGGTTTTGTTTTGTTTTTTGAGTGGCTGTGGGGTTTTGTTTTTTTTAATCACTGGGTTTTAATCTGGTTTAAATCAGCAAGCAGGCAACCTTTCTTTAAATAGTTGATTTTTATTGTTTTGGATTTGTACGTCTTAATTTCCTAAAGAGAGGTTGGATTCTTACTGGTTACCAACCTATAGGATGTGTTGATTTGCAACTGAATATAACCTTTATTTTAAACTTGGTGCTTTTTTGCTAACAGGATGATACATCACACACATTTTTAAGCAACTATATAGCTTAGTGTACACTTCTTCAGATTTCAGAGTAGCAGCCGTGTTAGTCTGTACTCACGAAAAGGAGTACTTGTGGCACCTTAGAGACTAACCAATTTATTTGAGCATAAGCTTTCGTGAGCTAAATCTCACTTCATCAGATTGTTAATATTTACACTTTAGTATGTTAAAAATGAAGTACTTATTTACTAAATGTGATATATATATATTTTTTTGTCAAGCTCTTTTCTGAAGGGAAGTAAAACTCGATTAACAGTGCACAAAAACAGCATTTAATTATTTTATTAAATGTACCTTAACTGTAATGGACACAAGAATAAAGTTTATCAAAGCAAGTTTTGTGTTTAAAACTGATTTATTAAACAGTTTACCTGAACTATTTATTTTTTCTGTAGGTAGTTAGTTGAACTGATGCTTTCTGGTCATTCTGTCCTCCAACGCTTTAAAACTAGTAGATTGCACCCTTGCACAATTAGTTTTTATTCATAGTCTGTGTGATGGAGGTGTATAAACCTTGCACTAACCTGGAAAGGTTTAAGGAACTGCTCTGGTTTGGAGTAGCCCTGCCCTTCTGCACCTGCAAGTCATGCCAGGAATGGAGGAGGCATTTAAAAGGGGAAAACTCAATGAGGAAGGGCAGTTGTGTGAGGGAGCAGAATGATGAGCTTCCCACCTCCCAGGAAGAGGCCTCGTGGTGAGCAGAGCCTACAAGCTTGCCTAAAAAAAAAAATCCAACTCCCTTAAGAATAAGGGGTGCTGTATTCTATAACTTCAGTGGACTTGAATTCTGACTCTGAGAGAGGAGAGGCTAGTGTTCCCATTTGAGCTATCTGTGTCTCTTCTCCTCGTTGTTGGGTGGTTTTGCTACTCCTGAGTTTTGTTTGTCCCACGGTTCTCTGAAGGTAGGAAGTATTCAGAAAGACTCAGCTGGAAGGAAGGCTGAGAATTCATCACTGCTGAAGTACTACAGAGTGCCCCTACTGGAGTGACTGAACCTGATTTGAGTGTTGTTCTCTCAAAACCCCAGTGGGGTGATGTGTAAGGACCCTGTCAGGTCCCTGCCAGTTTGGAAAACGAAAACAAGCTTTTCTGATTTTTCAACCCCCAAATGGTTATTTAACTTTCAACTAGTTCAGGTCAATGACTTGTTCAAAAAATGAAAATGAAGAAAATATTATCTCTGCACCTGCAGAAGAGGCCAATGCTGTCAAATGCTGGTTTAGCAGCAGATTGGTTCCAGGAGCTTAGCCTGTGACTTTCACCAGTTTAGTGGTTTGCTGCCATACACTTCAGAATGTTTTGTACTTCTACTAAATGACATTAACAGATTAAATTGAAAAACGATATCCTATGTTAAGGCCTAAACGTACATTTATTTAAAAAATAAATTATATTTAGATTAAAAAATCCCTTGTCTTAAAAGAAAATCGATTTTTATCCACCCTACTCAGTACTATTCTAAATATTAATACTTCTATCCAAGGATCACTCTGTTCATCATAAATGTTAATGAATTCAAGTTTCTACACACAAGCTTTAGCTCAGTGAGGGTGTTAAGCAACCTTAACTATAAGGAGTACTCTAAGTGTTCCTGTCCTAACCACCTGTCTTCAAGGAGTCATAACTTTCTGAAGCATCGCTTTTTCAAGTTGAAATTTTTGAGCGCTGGCATCCTCTCATAGGTACCTTTTTTTTTTTTTTTTAAAAAAAAGGTCAACCTTCTGTCAGTCTTGCTATTTAAAAATAGTAAGTATGTTTGGGAATAGCCCTCACTGACCAATGTCTTGAATGTTTGGCCTACTAAAAAATTCACTTCAGCCATGCACAGCAAATCTTGTACAACTTCACAGCATTATTTATATTTGGAGTACTATGCATGACTCTTTTACACACAACTTCCTTAGTCCCCCAAATTACTCAAATGGGACAGCACCCATTTCCAGCTGTTTCTGGGAAACATCAAGTCTAGTAAAGGGATCCTCCTCATGCTGCTGCTATTGAACATCCAACCACAATGCTTTTTAGCTTAGGCTACAGGTTCCTTAACTCTAGATTGTAGACCCCTGGCTTACAGAGCACTTGGGGAGTGCATTTTGGAAACACTTGGGCTATGTCTACACTACAGGCAGAATCAACACTCTCTGAGATTGATCTATGAGTGTTTGATTTAGCAGGTCTAGTGAAGACCCTCCAAATTGACAGCAAATCTCTCGTCTGTCGACCCCTGTACTCTACCCCTGACAAAAAGAGTAAGGTAAGTCAACAGGAGCATTTCTGCTGTCGACACCCCACCCACCTCCCCCGTGCAGTGTAGGCCCTGTGGTAACTCAGCCTAAGATAACGTCAACTCCAGCTATGTTGTTAACATATTTGGAGTTGTGTAGCGTAGGTCGACTTACCGCAGTAGTGCAGACGTAGCCTTGGTTGATCGTGTGGTCTATTTGTTTCCAGCTGAGAAACTGAAATAGATGGGTGGGGAAAAAAAATCAGTGAAGAGCACAAATAGTTGGTCTGAGAAATCTTTGTCCTTTTTTTTAAAAAACAACAACAACCCCCCTCTGCTAAATACAGTAGTAGTTTACAAACAGTACTCATGTAATCAGTGCCAGTAGCTAGCTGCTCAAGGGGAGTTATGGATCATCATGCTTCCATGAGGCTATTGAAGATGTTGATCCTACACGCTTCAAGAGCTCTGGCCTAGGAGAATGTGAACAGGGCTAGGGGGCCAGAATTCTGTCCACCTCTATTCCAACAACTGCCCTTAATTTCCTACCCTCTCACGCTTATTTAGTGAAACCACACACCAGCTTATGGCATAAACTGATGTACGGTCCCCACTGTACTGATAGGGCAGTTGAGGCACTTAGGCATGCAACCAAAGGCACTGAAACTATGACAAAATTGGAAACAGGCCCAGATCTGTGATTCTCAAGTTGCTGTAAATGTTTAATTATGCTGCCTTTTAAAAATGGGGCAGTTGTGATTACATGTGTCATCTCTCTCAGATAATGTGTTGTGAAATGGTGTGGTGGTATCAGGCCCATATTACACAAAGGCTGTCTGACTTGCAAGATTTGCAGTAGTGGTTTAGGTTAAACTATCAGACTGATAGTTATTTGCTGTGTGACTTTGGGTAAGTCACTTAACCTCCTTCCTCTTCACAAAGAAAATGGATATTAACTCACTGGAGCACTGAGAAGATTAATTAGGGGTGATCAGTTCTGTGAAAAATTGCTGTTTTCTGATCACCTGCAGATTAGAAAAACAGTGTGTTTTGGAGCAGCTCCTCTATCTTAGCTTTACTGCTTTTTACGCAACCCAGAGAGGATGGGAGGATCTTTTTATAAGAAGTGTCAAGTAGGGTAGGGGAGTGTTTTAAATATTTTTCTTGAGAAGCTAACTTGAAAGTCACAATTGGTACCCACAGTAGCAATGATGCTTTCAGGTCCTGTTGGAAAGGATGGTCTGGTGGTATAAACATCAGGTTTCACATACTTTCCTTAGAGACCGTGGTCAAAATCTAGACCAGGTATTTCAGACACTCCTCTTCAAGGTTGGCATATTCCCTCCCTTTACTATATTTTAATTTTCCAATGCTACTCCATTTTATTTAGTAGTTTTAAATAGAGGGATGCCATTTCATGGACAAAATAGCTTAGTGTAAGAAACTTGTCCCATGGCACTATTTTTGTAGCAACTCATAGGCACCATCTTGTCTTTCCTGTAACTTCTACCAATAAGAAGCCATAGGTATGAGCTAGATTTTTAACCCTGTCATTCCCCCTAAATCAGCAAGGCAGATGGGAAAACAGAGGCACCAAGAGACGTGAGTAGCCCAGTGGCACACAGCTGCTCAGTGGCAGAGCCAAGAACAGAACCCACATATCCTGACTTAATCTAGTCTATCCACTAGATCACACCATCTCTCTTGGAAGAGAGATGAGGCAGGGGATTGCAGGAAGAGGATGGTTCTGGTTAAGGTAGTTGAATGCCACCCTGAAGAACTAGATTCTATCTTTGCCTCTGCCACAGAGTTCCTATGGGATGCTAGACTAGTCATGTAATACAATGTGCATTCTTCATTTTCCTCTGCTTCAGTTTCCCCATATGTAAAAGGGAGATGATGATGATACTGGCCTCTTCGGTAAAGCTCTTTTTGAGCCACAAATGAAAAGCATTATATAAGAGCTATACACCTTCCAACTTTTTGCAACAAATGAAGCAGGGCTCTGGCAACTAAGCCTTTCGCTACACAGCTCTCTTTCCTCCCATTCTGGGTCCATTCTGTGCATTGAGGTAGGGAACCTCGGGGATAAGGGGGCAGTATATGAACAAGTAATTGAAGACTGTTTCATAATGCCTACACACAAAGGGGTGGAATTAAGGCTTCATAGGCAGCCTTAATTCTGGAATTTCCTAACTTTTCAGCGCTTGACTTTGGAACCTTTAATGTTTTAACTGTTTTGAGTGTAATAATTGTACATGGGGATGGATGAGTAAATCCATGTTATCTGCATATTGCTGGCACTCGAGTCTATGGTAAGACTAGCAGCTGCATGTACATGTTGAATAGGACTGGAAAGAGAATTGATCCACGTGGGACTTTACAGGTGAGGGGTCAAGTGGCAGAGGTATAGTTTCTGATTACTCCTCTTTGGGTGCATCTCTGAAGGGTGGATTTAAGTATTTTAGCATATTTTCCCATAATCCCTACTACTCCTCTTTAGTGGACAGCAGCATTTTGTGAAAAACTGTTGATGAGCTTGTAATTAGTCTTTTGGCTAACTCCTTCAATATATGAGCAAGCTCAGAGGTTTGATCCTGGACAGTAGTTAATTAAAATGATGGATCCAGGGTGAATTTCTTCACTATTGAATTAGTGTGTGTTTTGAAGGGGAAGATTTCTTCCCTGAATGGGGTCTTCTGTTCATGACCCATTCACCAACTAGGAATGGCATGGTTTGGATTCATAGGTCTATCCAAGACCTATCTAGGGTGTCAGTATTTTGGGAATGCAGGCTGGGTGTTCATTGGCTGGCATGGAGGAGCAGATCTATGCTAGTTAAGATGACTTTTTCCAAATGTGTGTGTGTGTGTGATCTCTGCAAAATAGGATGATTTTTCCTTCAGAGTGCTTGGGTTGAGTTCTGTGGTAGGTTGTAGGCCCTTGACACTGAAGTGGTTCACTGCCCTTAGTGGGATTTGATATCTTCAATAGAAGCTGATAGGAAGGTTCTCTTGGCCTAAAATATAGCCTCAGCATAGGCTTGGAGAAATTCTGTTTCAACATGTCTGATTCAGCCTTTGTTTTTCACCCTCTGTACTAGAATTTGACCTTCTCTTTACATCTGGCACAGGGTGTCAGTAAACAAAGGAAATCCTGTGTGGACAGTGGGGAGCAAGGAGGCTTTTTGCGACTAAAGTGTCTATGACAAATCATCCATCCTCAACTACTCTTTGTACTATAGGTGGAGAGTTGCTGTTCTTTAGCATAAATTTACATATTCTGCTCTCTAAATTACTGTTGCTGTGGGGCCATACTAATCTAGCAAAAATCTCTGAACTGTGATTGAGTTACGTGCATACTCTCTAAGGTTAAGATTCTGTCACAGATATTTTTACTAGAAAAAAGTCGATGGGTCATGGGCAATAAACAAAAGTTCATGGAAGTCCATGGCCTGTCCTGACTTTTAGTAAAAATATCCTGGTGGGGACAACTAACAGAACGCTGCTGGGGGATGACCTCTGGCAGCTGCTCCAGCCCCATGGGGCTGACCCAATCCCAGCTGCTGCTCTGGTGGCCCTGGGGCTCATCACTGCTCTGGTCCTAGTGGGGCTGGCCTAACCCTTGCCGCTGCTTCAGCCCTGGGGCCACTGCTGCAGCAGCCCTGGGGCTGACAGCTGCTTTAGCCCTGCCTGGAAGAAGTCACAGAGGTCCCAGAAAGTCACAGAATCTGTTACCTCAGTGACGGAATTGTATCGTTAATCTCTCAACCTAGGTCATTTTTTTTTTTTTTTTTAATTTTTTTGGCTTCGTCTCCTGAATGATGTGATGTATATCCGTGCTACACAAATGAGAATTTCAATTGCCTGCTAGTGCTGGGTGGGGATGGAGGAC
Organism: Lepidochelys kempii; assembly: GCF_965140285.1. NCBI lineage: Eukaryota > Metazoa > Chordata > Testudines > Cheloniidae > Lepidochelys > Lepidochelys kempii. The sequence goes on from NC_136388.1 coordinate 33,344,882, forward strand.
TGTAAATTATATAATACAGTACTGAAATGGATTTCTTAGCCAGTCTGAGCTTCAGAGATGAGTAACTATACAGTTTGGGGGGGAAATGGGGAGTGTACAGTCCTTGCACTTCTTGGATGTATTGATCATACTAATAAGACACTTTTTCAAAACTCTGTATTAGGAAATTCCTGTATTTTGGCTGATGACTGTCAGCCAGAGTAAAACATTTATAGAATTATTTAATATTCATATCTCTTCTGACTGGCCCCTTCTCTGATTGGATCTGTTCTTAAATGGCTTTCCTCCTCTTGTCCCTCAGTATGGTCCTCTGGTGGTATTATGACCCTCTTCTTGCCGATATCATTGGTTTAATGCCCCTGCAACAACAAAGATATTAACTGAAGCAGAAATTCCAAAACCTACACCAAAAGTGTTCCTATTTCTTTCTTGTACGTCTCTGTAGTTCCTATTTCTGCAGTGCGGTAACCAAACTAGAAGAGTTTTAAAGGCATATGCATCCCTTCAGTGTTTATAAATGCATTATATTATCTCTCCCATGCAATCCTAACGTCTTGTTCATATTGACTACTGTTCTGTACTGAGCAGAAGCTTTCACTGAGATATCCACAATGATTTAAGTAGTCAGCTACCTAAGTGGCAGGCGCTGAGCACAATATATCGCAATTTTTCCCTCTACTGAACGGATTGCATAGATGGGCTTAGCAAGGGCCGGTGTGGGACTAGTAAGTCTGAATGAACTAGTAGGTGCCAGGTCAGTTACGTGCAACTCAAAACTTAAGAGTATTCCTGGAGGTGGCAAAAATATCCACGATACCACATCTAACTTAAATTAATTGTAGTAGACTGCACTCTGTTTTGTGTGTTCTGCAGACACTTTATAGAACCAGAGGATGTCTCTTTGGATACTCTCTGCTGAGGAATGGGTTCCATACTTCGTTTCCTGTTTTGAATTTCTTGGAATAATTAAGACTGAGGCAGGGACACAGGTATTCATTCCATGATCACAACACAGCCTTTGCTGCAAAACTGAGCCTCAAAGTCCATTTTTGAAAACTGTTTATTTTCACAGCCTTATGGGTTAGAAACTTGAAAATATGAACCATGTAAACTGATGCAGTGCGGTCTTCGAGTGTGCAGATACCATGAAACAATAGCTGTGAAGATGGTGAACTGCCTTGTTGATATGGTGACGAAAAGTAACTTGAAACGTAAACATAACTAATTTGCTAAATAATGTTAGCAGAAAAAATCAGCTAGTATTCTCATCCCATAGTCCTGAACTGCCTTCTACATGTTCTCAGATGCCAAAAGCTCCATTTGTTCACTGCTTAACTATCCAAACCTTCGGTCTTGACCCTGACAACTTATATGATGCACAGTTCATATGAATCTTCAGCATGTCAAACTAGAACTGGGAACTGCATAAAATAAATGGAATTCAATACTAAATAACTTGGGGAAGGAGACTGTTCATAGTTCTGATTGTGTTCAGTTTCATAGTTAAACTCATAACTCTAAAAAATTAAATGAAGCAGCCTTGCAGTAGAATTCAGGTTGCTGCGGAGTACCCAGGCCTTTCTATAAAGCCTTGGTTTGACCTTCTTGCTGCTGACAGATCTCATCCCTCCTGTCTGTCTCCAAGACCCTAATCTCCTTGACTATAGGTCACCTGGGCTCTCAGTGCTCAAATGAGCATTTTAAAGGGAGCTGAAGTTAGAAATTGTGTTTCAGGGGACTGGGCATATTGCCCTATAAAAACAATATTAAAAGGATATCTGAGATCTATAGAGTCTGATGGAATGGGCTGGAATTATTTTTTTGGCGTATATAAAAGGAAGTTATCGAAAGTTGGTTGAGTGAGTTGTCTCTAACTCTTCTGGAATAGCTGTGCCGATTGGGTCTGTTTTTAAATGCTTTTCCTCCTCTTGTCCGTTAGCATGGTCCTTTGTCGGTAATATGAAGCTCCTCTTGCCCTCATCTTTGATTTTAATGTCAGAGTTCTTTTACTGGGAGGTTCTGTAACTTGATCATTATACTGTCTGAGAGAGCTGCACGTTTTCTGCCAGATTCGTATGTAAGTGCTACTTCTATTCCTGCCTCAACTTCTTGATGTCTTCGATAATGTCCTAATAGGTCTCAATATCCAATAGTGATATTGTTGGTCTAATCAGGACTTCTTCATTCCAGTCTTCGGTGCAACTTTTCTTTAAATTCAGGCAATGATACTTTTAGATGTCAGAAAAGTCCATTGACAGCTGAATCTGTCTGCTTGCTCCGTGGAGGTAGTATACACTAAAACTACTCTAGCTGAAATTGTTTAAGAAATATATACAAGAGGTTGATTAAGTAAATGGAAAGTTCTGTGGAGTGTGAGGTTAAGTATTCTGCCAAGACATTGGCTTCCTTCCTGGGTGGAAAGATGTATCTGCAGGAATGTCTGTAAAGTAGTGGTATCTAACTCACCTTTTTTGAGAGAGAATACTTGTGGAATTTGGTTTCTAAAGTGAATAGTACTAGAGTAGAATTTCTCCCTTAGCCATGACAAGAAATCTGTTGCAACTTTCTAATGTTGAAATTGTTGTTTTTTTTTATCCTCCAATCTTGACTAGTTTAGTAAGAGTACAGAAATAGAAACTTTACCTGTTAATTGGATTTCTGCTTCTCAGCAGGAACAATAATTAGATTTAATTGGAGGCAAGTTTGTAAATTGTACTAAATTAATAAGCCTTGGTTGTAGTCTTATAATATGTAGATCTAAAAATCATAAGCATAGCCTACTGCCAATCTTTTAGGTATGGTGCTATCAGGAAAGGAAGTGTCAGCAGGCAACAGCCCTGGAAGGTGCCAGAGTTCGCTGTTGGTGCACTGTTGCCAGTTAGCATAGACTAGAGGTGGGCAAACTACAGGCCACATCCAGCCTACAGGGCCTGGCTCCTGGCTGGGGAGGCTAGCCCTCAGCCCCTCCCCCATAGGCACAGCGCTGTGGGTGGCTGGGCTGTGAGTTCCTGCAGGGCAGCAGCTTGTCTGGCTCCTGCCGGGCAGTGCTGCTGCCAGACATGCTGCTTTGAGTGGCATGGTAGTGGGGCCAGGGGGTTAGATAAGGGGCTGGGAGCTCCAGAGGGGCAGTCAGGGGACAGGGAGTAGGGGGCAGAGGTTTGGGGGGCAGTCGGTTGGGGATGGGGAACAGGGTGGTTGGGTGGGGCAGTCGGGACAGGGAGCAGAGAGGGTTTGGATGGGGCAGGAGTCCCGGGAGGGGGCAGTCAGGGGACAAGGAGCAGGAGGGTTGGACAGGAGATGGGGGTCCCAGGAGGAGATGGTCAGGGGACAAATGTGTACCAGGTTATAAACAACCTAAGTCAGTCTTATATTTCCATAAATTGGAGTTGATGCACTTCACTACTAAGGCACAACAAAATTCCCATCATTAAGTTATGTCAAGAGCTCCTAGAGTATATGAATGGATATTGGGTTTTAATTTAAAAAAAATGAGCAAAAATAAAACCTTCCTAAATTTGTGGCATATTCCCATGAATAAACTGTCACCAGCTGAAATTTAACTTGGCAAAAAAGAGCTCCCGATTTCCTTTTCCCTCCCCTTCTTTCATGGGTACATAACTCCTCCATTCTTCCTATTGCTCAAGCTGGTAATCTTGATTTCACCATGGGGCAGAGTCAATCCTGACCCCATGCATCCAGATCATGTCTAATCCTTATTGCTTCTTACTGCATAGCATCTGTAAGATCTGACCATTTCTCTGTCCCTGTGCTGTCGAAACTCTTGTCCAAACCCTGATCATCTTGCATCTTGAGTATTGTAGTTGCCACTAAACTTCTCCCCTCCAAGTTCATTTAGAATGCTGCTAAAATAATCTTCAGGCTGCTTGACTAGATTATCCTTCTAAATCCCTTCATTGGCTCTTCTGCTGTATCAAACTGATCCTTATTTTCAAAACCCTTAACAGCTCTTCCCTGCCTTACCTATCTACCCTAATTTAGTTCAATCAACTCCTTCCTTCACTTAAGTGAACGAAGCTAGAAATCATTGGTAGATTGTCTACTTCACCAACAAGTATTTCTCCTGTGCTGCCCCTTATGAGATGAAAAAGCTTCCAGTCCAAATCCGTAAAGTCCTTTTAGCCTCTAAATCCTTTCTCAAAACTCACCTTGTCAGTGAACTAAGACCTGATAGCTACGTGGTGTGAGGTGAGTTGATTACTGCTCCTAAGAACTGTTCACTTATTTCTCTCATCTACACATTTCTTAAGATTGAAAACTCTTCGGGGCACGACAGTGTAGAACACAATATTTGTACAGGACCTAGAACAATGGGTCCAAACCTGGCTGAGGCAGTGCTACATGCTACTGCAAAATGATGTGCTTTAGACTTTGACAAAAATAAACATATATATACACAGTGTCTCAAGGGCCACTGTGCAGTCCTTTTTCTAGCTTCTGAATAAATTTTCCAAAGACTGCTAGTGCAAGCTTTACCAGCTCCGCTGACATATCTTCATTCTGATACAGAGTGACAATTTCAGGGTGAAAGAATGTAGTTCATTCAATATGTCCATTTAGCCATTGGCTTCAGAGGGGGAGCAACTGTAGTGGGGCATTTTGTGGATTAATCTTAAGAGCTGGGCTGATCTCACTTTGTAGCTCACCAAACAAGCATTAGCTGGTGTGTGTTGGCCCCTACCAATCTGAACTGAACTTGAACAGACAAACAGAATGTCATATGATTTGTGTATCACTAATAAAACACATTGATGTTGTCAAGGCTGATGCCCCACTCTGGTACTTCGAGCGCAGAAGGTGGGAGGCCCACAAGGATTCTAAAAATTAATACTGGCCACTCCAGGCTTGTATTAAACTCCCAAGGTCACAGCTTCTCTCTGACCTTTGGATGGGTAGATGCTGCCACCACCCAAGTGCAAAAACCCCTTTGAGAACTCAAGAAGGTGCACTTGGGAATTCCTTCCTGTGGGGTACCCATGAGCCCTTTCATCTCCTCTCAGCTCTTCCTGGGCAGGGGAGAGGGGGGAGAAGGAACAAAGGAAATCAGCTGTTGCCATCAGCTAATTAAGCATGTGCACAAACCTCTCAAGATACAAAACTCCAATCCTGTTCTTAAAAAAAAGGGGGAATAAATACATCTGAAACCTCAGGCTATTGCTAGATTTAAAAAGAGCAAATACAAAAATGAAGAATAAAGAATAGCTTTCTTGAGGTCCAGTTTGAAGATTACAAACAAAACAAAAGCACCTGGGGTTAGCACAGAGGAGACCACAAGCCATAAAGAAATAAGAGAAACCTAATCGCATCTTCCTAGACATTTCCTGATCTACTTACATATCTGGGGTTTCAAAAGTTGCTTTTAGTCTAATGGACTCTCAATGCTTTTTTGTGGAAAATATGGGGTTAGACAGGGATCTACTGCAGGGACTCTAATCAATGTGCATGGAAGAAAGGTCTAGACCCTTTTGAAGAGTGTGGCAGAGCGCTGATCTTTAATGTTCTTGATTGATTAGCTCAATACCTTGTCAGATAGCTTAGCTTATCTGAACACGATTATTTTAAACAAGTTGATCTCAATGTCCGAGGTCAGAGCCATAGGGTCATCTGACTCAAGTGTACTTTTTTTGTTGAGCCTCTAATCTTTTTCTGAATAGAATATGGAAGAAGCAAACCGCAATGTGAGAAGGGTGCCAAAATACTAAGCCATGATTTGCTTCCTCTGAGAGGAGTAACCTATTAGTTACAAACCAATCAATAAAGATACTGAATGAAAACTTCAAACCAGAAGGTAGGGCTTCAGAAACTGTCACTTATTAGCCAGAAAAGTAAACCTAATCTTACTTCTGTTGGCTAGGCAGGGCAGCAATAGAAATGGAGGGAAAAGGGGTGCAGCAGTGGAACTATTAAACAGTTTCTTGATATGAAACCAACATACTTTAGCCTCTCATTTCTTGGTTGATGCGGGGACAGGGGGAGGGAAGGAGAGAGACACAGGTTGCTGCTGTTGTAGCTCTTTTGACTACTAAAGGGAGGTAAAAGGCTAGTGTCCTCACCACCCTTTCTTTTTTGCTCTTCCTTTGAGTATGCATACGTTTTTGGCTTCCAACTCCATTATTGCTGGCTATGAGAAGGAATACCAAAGCCCTGGACAGAAGGTGCTGCTGCTTGCAGAGTACTTGATTTGCATCTCTTGAGAGCAGAGATGACTTCTTACTTCAAGCACGTTTTAGCTTACATGGAGATGAAAAAATGGCCTAGAACATCTACACTAGGATTTCCACTGCTGCTAACTCAGTTCAGTTGAATTGGTGGAAGCATTATTGGAACTCTGAAATTACCTAGTATATTTTTTGTTTTAGAGCATAAATGTATACTTATGTCTCTGCTCCTGCATCTAGCAGCTTCCTAGCAGTGAACAGCAAGGTTCAAATACAAAAAATTCTATCTTACTCAGCTGCAAGTGGTCCTGATCTGCAGAAGAATTTTCCTAGGTCACATGTCTGCATGGGACAGTACTACTTTCCTTAAGCCAAGCTGGTTCTCTGCAGTTTAAGGCAGGAAAAGTAAACTAAACGCTACCGGCTTAGCTTCTAGACTCAAAGTTTAGAGTGTATTATTCCTCTTTTGTAAAAACACTTTCGTACTACTGAGATGGCTTGAATGCTTGTGAGCATTGTTGTCTGAAGCTTGACTGTTGCATTTTAATTTGCACATGCAAAATATCTGAATGGGTGGAAAAGAACAAGTTCCAATTCTACTGAATATTAGTTGATTAAATATTTAGGTTATTGTGCTTTTAGTAGCTTTGAAATTTTATTCTGGACTTGGCATGTTTACTGATTGCGGGACAGTTTGTGTTGAAATAACTAGTAGAAATATTTCTGAAGTATAAACTACTCTTATACAGATAACTAGTTGTGGTGTAGGAATATGTATAGGGGAATTCTTATTAGCGCACTATCTAAAAGAGTTGAAAGACTTTGGAGGTTCTAGCAGATGTTTCTTCAATGTCAATATATTCAATTTGCTGTTGAAAACTGTATGAAAAGTGCTAGCAAACAGGAAACTCCTCCCAGTCAATCCAGGTCAGAAGGTGTCCTGGTAAAACTCCACCCTTTCATAAGCTAGTTGTATTAGTTTAAGGATGCTTTAACTTTTTCAAGGATTTGTTTCTTACAAATGCCACCTTCTTTCTTGTGCTGAAATCTCCATAAATCAGGGATAGATGGGGCAATGAGTCTAGTCTTGTAAATAAATGTGTAATTTTAAACTAAGTGAGAACATAATTTCAGATACTGAAGTACCACAAGTTTGTCTTATACTTAATCTTCATTTGTATATGAGTGCATGATTTCTGCTCTTCCTCTTTTTTTTTTTTTTAAAGGTAGGGTGAAGACCTTTCTGGTGCAGCGTGGTCCAAACAGCAGCATAAAACTCTGTGTATTCTCTGTGCTTTAGATCGGACTGGTGGTTGGGGTGGGGTTGTCCTCTCTCCTTTCTGCTTCCGACGAGGACTGTCAAGTGATTAAAAAAATTAATTGTGCGGTTAGACTGTAGAATACCATTTATTTAAATATTTTTGGATGTTTTCTACATTTTCAAATATATTGATTTAAATTACAACACAGAATACAAGGTGTACAGTGCTCACTTTATATTTTTATTACAAATATTTGCAGTGTAAATATTATAAGTAAGTTTTTCAATTCACCTCATACAAGTACTGTAGTACAATCTCTTTATCATGGAAGTTGAACTTACAAATGTAGAATATGTACAAAAAAACCTGCATTCAAAAATAAACTTAAAACTGTAGACCCTGAGAGTCCAATCGGTCCTACTTCTTCAGCCAACTGCTAAGAGAAACAAGTTTGTTTACATTTATGGGAGATAATGCTGCTCACTTCTTAATTATGTCCCCTGAAAGTGACAGCAGGCATTTGCATGGCACTGTTGTAGCTGGCGTCACAAGATAGTTACTTGCCAAATGCACTAAAAATTCATATGCCTCTTCATGCTTCGGCCATCATTCCAGAGGACATGCTTCCATGCTGATGACGCTCGTTAAAAAATAACGTGTTAATTAAATTTGTGACTGAACTCCTTGAGGAAAATTGTATGTCTCCTGCTCTGTTTAACCCACATTCTGCCTTATATTTCATGTTATAGCCGTCTCAGATGATGACCCAGCATGTTGTGTCGCCTCCCCCACCCCCCGAAAACTTTCACTGCAAATTTAATAAAATGCAAAGAAGATACCAATTTCTAAAGATAGCTACAGTATTCAATCCAAGATTTAAGAATCTGGAGTGCTTTCCAAAATCTGAAAGGGATGAGGTGTGGAGCATGCTTTCAGAAGTCTTAAAAGAGCAACACTCTGATGCAGAAGCTACAGAACCCAAAACATCAAAAAAGAAAATCCGCCTTCTGCTGGTGGAATCTGACTCAAATGATGAAAATGAACATGTATTGGTCTGCCCTCCTTTGGATAATTATCGAACAGAACCTGTCGTCAGCATGGACGCATGTCCTCTACAGTGGTGGTTGAAGCATCAAGGGACACATGAATCTTTAGTGCATCTGGCATGTAATTATCTTGTGACTCCAGCTACAATGGTGCCATGCAAATGCCTGTTCACTTTCAGGTGACATTATAATTAAGTGAGCAGCATTATCTCCTGCAAATATAAACAAACTTGTTTGTCTGAGTGATTGGCTGAACAAGAAATCAGGAGGAAGTGGACTTGTAGGCTCTGAAGTTTTTACATTGTTTTGGTTTTGAGTGCAGTGATGTAACAAACTACATTTGTAAGTAGCACTTTCAGGATAAAGAGATTGCACTACAGTACTTGTATGAGGTGAATTGAAACACTTTTATGTAAAATTTTTACAGTGCAAATATTTGTAATATAAAGTGAGCACCGTACACCTTGTATTCTGTGTTGTAATTGAAATCGATACATTTGCAAATGTAGGGGAAAAATGCAAAAATATAACATTTCAATTGGTCTGTTGGTTTAACAGTGCCATTAATCTTTTTAAAACTCATTCAATCTTTTAAAATTTGAGTTAACTCATGATTAATTGACAGCCCTACTTCCAACTCTTCCCACTTTTTTTCTCCTCTCTTTTGAACAGCACTGAATCACTCTTCTTTCCACTCCTTCTCCATGCTGCTGTTTACCATCCACCCAACTTCCTATGAGCCTTCCTCTCTGATTTCAGCTGCTGGTCTCTTCTCTCCTCAGTCTCCCATATTTGTCCTCTGTGATGTCAACTTCCATGTTCGATGACTCATCCAACCATGTGGCTCATGTTTCCTCTCCCTCATCTTGTCATTTTTTGATTTGCTCCTACCTGCTTCAACTCTCCCACTCATCCAATCAGCCATTCCTTTGACTTTATTTTCACCAAGCACTGCTCTTTCATTAACCCTTTCCTCTCTATCTTCTCTTCCATTTCTTCCACTGATAAGGTGGTTGTTTCTCTCCATGCTTCATCCTTTTTGCTCTTTTCTCCCATTGCAAGGTCTAATTTGTCAACTTCCAGCTCAGCCTTACTCCAACTCCTGTATTATATAATTTCACTTTTGTCAGAGATCCTCTGCAGCACTTCTTGACGAGGCTGATTTGTTCATCACAAGTTCATTCTCTCCTCCTTAATTTTTGCCAACATAATTGAATTCCCTGTCTGCAATCCTAGTTATATTCTCACACCTTTGACTAATTCCTCAAACGACAGGATTTTTCAGATTTCTTCCAAGAGAAAATGACACGTTTCCTCCTTCCTCAGCTCTTACTTTCTCTGTCAAGTTCAGAAGTCTCCTCTGCTCTCTTCTTTTAACCACTTCAGTTCCAGTGACCCTGGCCCATCTCCTGGTAGTCCTCACACTCACTCTTGTCCTTTCCCATACATTTCTCTTTAGCCTCTCACTTTCCTCTGGGTCTTCCTTCACAGTACAAATATGGTCTAGTTGCTTCAGTCTTAAAAATACCATTGCTCTGCTTGCCTCTCCAACTATGTCCGTTCTCATTTTCATCTCTATAATCATTAACTACACTGTTTGCATTGTTGTCTGCAGTTCCTCTTCTACCCCTTTCATGTCTCTGTCTCTCAAATGATCTCTTACTAGTCATAGATCGGTCGGCTGCCTTCAGCCATTGACCATGCTTGTCTTAAAACTGTCCTTCCTTGGCTTCCAGTACTCTGGCCTCTCTAACTACTCCTTCAGCATGTTGATAGGAAAATCCCCTATCTTCCCCAGCTCTGTGTGTGGGTTCTCTCCACACGTGGATAATCTCATCTGCAGACAAATTCAGTATAGTCTCTATGCTGAGAACTTGCAGATATACCTTTCTACTCCATACCTGTTTCCTTCTGTCCAAACTAAAAACAGATTTTCTCTCTGACATATCCATGTGAATGTTGAAGCAATCACTTATCTTCAAACAGGCTAACACAGAGCTCTTAATCCTTCCTCGCTCTGCCAAACCCTTTTCATTACCTCCTTTCTCAATCACTGTGGACATTGCCATACTACCTGTTGTTCAGGCCAGTAACATGGGTATTCTCTCTGTCTAGGACCTCTTTAGGGTGTCCCCTTTAGACATAAGCTGTGTAACAGGATCTAGTCAAGTCTTGCAGATGCTTTCCACATAACACTTCTAAGATATGTGGCTTTCCCTGTGTATCCACACAGCTAAAACTCATCCAGGTTCTCATCTTGCATCTTGATTACTGCAACATCGCTTTTTCTCTGGCCTTGACAGAAGTATTTTTTCCTCTCATCCATTCAGAATGCTGCTTCATAGACCATTCTCCTAGCCTGTCATTTTGATCAGGTCTTTTGATCATGCATTTTGATCTTTGCATCCCTATTTGCGACTGTTTGTGCTTCCTACTTTTTGAAACTTTAGGGTTTCTACTTTGCTTGGTTGGGAGGAGAAGAGAAGTGGCTTTGAAGTTGTTCCTTTTGCGGGTTTGGGGTTGGGAAAAGCCAATGTTGTCCTTAAGAAGGATGAGGAATTATTTTCGCTCTTTAGTAGTGGATAATGGGTGAAGGGTATTGCTTGTCAATATCCAAGTTGTGTGGAGGTAGGAAAACGTGTTCATCCACAAAAACTTCTTCTCATTCTGGAAGCAAATTACTTTTAAGAAGTATCAGACCTTTCCAAGTGAAGGTGAAAAGTTACTACTTGATAGTTTTTAGGTTGGCCTTGTTTTTTACACTTTTTCTCAAGAGATTAACTGTATTGACAGATTCCTTCTAACAGTTAACATTTAGGGTGTATTGGTATCCATGTAATAAGCAAATATAATGGGTAAATAAGGTTTTTAGAATATGTAATCTTACATGCATTTTTCCTCTAAGGTTTTATGAAGTGCAAGTGCTGTGAAATTTTTTCCGAAACTACTGCTCACTTCCATATTTCTAAATGTTTAATTGTAACATTTCTTGGTATCATGTAGAGGCAACCTCAACTGGTTGTTTGAATTTCTTTTATAAAGCCAGACAGCTATGAGGATGTTTCCCCTATAATCTCTTCTACTTGCTTTAATGACTAAAATAGTGGACCTTTTTTTTTTTTTGTTGTTGTCATACTGCTTTGTCCTGTTGCCGTGGAGCCAGCACAGCTAAGAGAATGAGGCCAGGTCTATACTACAGACCTATATCAGTATAGCTACATGGCTCAGGGGTGTGAGAAATCGACACCTCCAGTGACTTATGTCGGTATAACTAACTCCCATTGACCTAGCACTGTCTACATGGGGGAGCATTTCCCTTCGACATGGTTATCGCCTCATGGTGAGTTGGATTAACTACGCTGAGGGGAAAAGCTCTCCTGTGTAGTAGTGTATTCACTAAAGCCTTACAGCCGTACAGCTGCACTAGTGCACTAGTGCAGCTGTACGTGAAGACAAGCCCTCAGTTGAGAGTATATTCTTTTTTCTAAAATGGACCATAATAAATATTTGTTAATGTGCAGTCAGTTACATATATGCAGACCTGTTTCACACAATAAAATTGCACAAGTGTCAGGCATAATTTAATCTGCTGACGTTATTTGTGGCTATTTGAAAGGGACTTGGGCTTAATTTGTCACAGGATGTTTATGGGGCATGCCAGTTCTCTTTGCTGCTCCCCCCTCCCCCCCATGCTGACTACTTTACTTGGATTGCATAGATATTGTTGAAATAATGCATGTGGAACCCTACAATACCATTTTCAGGGTTATTCAGTTTAACAAATTTTCTGAAATTAATTTTTTTTTCTCGTTAGTAGGGATTCAGTTGAGGTCTTAAAGCAGGCCTTGATATCTAAAAACATATCTAGTTGATCACATCAGTTGAACAATGTACTGCAAGCTAACCATAAAAATGCAAGTCAAATTTGACTGTTTGGCAGCAAAATTGGAAAGGAGGACTTGCCTTGAATGTCTATTTCAAAACGTGTTGCATCATATGAAACCTAAATGAACTCAATTCACTTGCTGAAATTGGATGCACAATACTGTGAGCACTGTGGATTGTGTAGTGATGTCTCTGCATATTTTGCTATTGTCGTTTGGTTGGTGGTGGTTTGTTGAAGCTTGTAATTCCTTCCTTTAACCAAAATGTTGAAGAATTTAAAAAAAACAAAGTAAGCCTTAAGCTGCAGAACTAATTTGGTATAGTAACATGTTACAGGGCTTTGATTATCCTGAGTTAGCATGTGTGGCTTTTTGTTTTTTGTCTGTCTTCCCATGGCATTTCAGGCTTATTCAGTATTAAGATGCTTGTGTAATAAATCCATACAATTTCTGTTTTTAAAATGACCTTTTCATGTTGACACTAGTAAGGTATTGTCTGCTTCAGCTAGCTTCTCAGGATCAGTTTTGCCGAGTATAAACCAGATTGAGTGGCTGGGAGTTTGAATGTCTGCCATTGCGTTGACTGACGGGACATAGGCTCTCCTGTTTCTATGACTGTAGAACTAATTAAGGATTTAAAAAAAAATCCTTATGATCTTGGAGTTAGAAATACTTCTCTAACAGTTCCAGCTACAACAGCTCATCCATTATGTTAAGCACAGTAACTGGGAATGGAAAGGCATATCACTTGATATGAAATCCCCCTCTTTCTATGCTAGGCTGAACATATGTTGGTGTACCCTGGAATATCCCCCAAACGCTTCACCAGCAGAGAAACAATTTGTCATGCTTCCTATTTAGGAAACTTACTGGCTTATTTCCACCTGCTGGAGAAAGGAAACCATTTGTTGCTTAGTATAGCCTAAAGTGAAATTGTTGAAAGGGACTAATCTTTCTCCCTTCTCTAAACTTGTAAAGAAGTTACTTTGAAGGAGGTGGCCTTCTGGTAAGCAATAGTCCTACTACATACTTGACAGCAGAATGAGGTGGCCTGATTGCTAATCATGCTCTTGAGTCAACCCTTGTCAAAAGTGATAATTGGAGAGGTCTGCTGGCTCTGCTTAATGTAGATCTGTTGGTCATACATGAGCACTAAGTAGAAACTGCTTGTGTAGTCCAGCTGGGACTACCAGTGAGGCTTTAATCTGCTTGCAATTGTTGGGTTTGTCAGGCCCCTACGGGCACCAGGTCTTGTCCAGGAGCAGTACTGGTGAAATGGTGGACTCCACATAGTGGTACCATAACATCTCTGCATCCAGAACTTGGTGTTTGCTTATTCTACCCTACTAACCATTTTGTGTGTTTTTTTTTTTTGTTTTTTTTTTAGACTTTTGGCATGAGTATGTGTGATAAATATGGTCTCCATGATCTTCTCTGGCCTTTCATAAACAGAACCTAGCTGGCAGTTGAGCAACAAAGTACTGTTCTCCTTCTCATGCTCCAACTGCAGGTAACCTTTGACAGAGACTAAGGGGGAAGGTCAGTGGTGAGATCGAGTTCTGCGTGACAGACATGCATAAAGCCAGAGTTCAGACACAGTCGCTCTTTTGAGGCTCATCTTTGCCCAGCAGCTGTCATTGGAGACACATTCTTGGCAGATATTCTTTTAGTCCACCTGAAGCACACTAAATTAGTAGTAGCAATGGTCCACTGGCTTCAAATACAGCTAATGCTTGGCATTTAGGCACAGATCAATGTGAGTTAGGCATCTAAATTCATCTGAGGATCTGGATCTTAATGCTTTTACTAAGGGATATCAGAACACTTCAGTATAAGTACTAAAAACCATTTTACAGGTGGGGAAACTGACACAGTGGACAAGTCATGCAGTGGTTGAGTGATAGTTGTAGCAGAGCTCAGGTCTCCAGACTCTGTCCCATGCTGTAACTGCTGGAACTCACCTGCCTATATCTTGGCACCTTTTATTGCTACCCTTCCTATCATATCTGGCCTCTTGAAATGTCATTGCCTGGGAATCACTGTTCCAACTCCTGCCAGGGGCAGGAGGGCAGTTTGGGTGCCAGACTTGTTAAATGTCTTCAAAAGGTATGTGGTGGGAAGTGCTTGAAACATTATACACTGTCCTCTCAAGTTCAAGACTGTTAAGGACCTTGTATGTGAAAGCAAAATAGCTATGGACCAGTACTTCGGCATTAAGCAGCAATGGGATATTTCTTCTGTATGAAAAAGGCAAGCCAGTGAAACCTTGCCTAATATTCTGTTGCAAATAATGGGTATTGAACATACACAATCTTAGCAGTTCACTTGATGTATGTAATGTCTATAACTTTACATGTTAAATCAGCACCCTGCTGATGTAATTTGAACAAACTTTGTTAAAATTACATGTCATAGTAGCTATAAACAAGAAAGCTAAGCTGTGCCTTGTAGGCATCTAAATAAGGGAAGAACGCTTACAGTACTGTCTGTGTGGGGCTTGTTCTTGAAAAGATAAAGGAATTCAGTGGATGAGAAGGGTCTCAGATTTACTTATGAATCTAACCACTTCTGAATAAGAAAAGTACTGAAATTGCATGATGGAATTCTAGGACAGTGTGTTTCAAAGTGCAAGTCGTGACCCAGTACTGGGTCACCTTGCTCAGCACCCAGGGACCCTAGCAGTTCTGGTCAGCACTGCCGACCGGGACGTTAAGTCTCGTCAGTGGTGCTGCCCAGCTAAGGCAGGCTAGTGCCTACCTGTTCCAACACTGCGCTGCCCCCTGGAAGAGGCCAGCAGCGGGTCTGGCTTCGAGGCAGGGGGCCACGGGGCTCTGTGCGCTGCCCCCATCCTGAGCACTGACTTTGCATTCCCATTGGCTGGTTCCCACCGATGGAAGCTGGGCAGGGGCAGTGTCTGTGGGTGACAGCTGTGCAGAGCCACTTGCGTGCACCTCTGCCTAGGAGCCGGACCTGCTGCTGGCCCTTTCTGGGGCACAGTGCGGTGTGCAGCACCAGGACAGCTGTGAAGCCTGCCTCTGCACCCTGGCTGCACTGCTGACTAGGAGCCGCCGGAGATAAGTCCACACTCCAATCCCGGGCCTTAAGCCCCGCCCCCCCCCAATCTGGAACCCCTTCCTGCATCCCAAACCCACCCATCCCTCTGCACCCAGAGCCCTGATTCCCCTCCCACACCCTAAACCCCTCATCCCCCAGTTCTGTTGGATCACAGGCAATTTTCTAAAACTGGGTCCCCAGAATAAAAGTTTAAAAACCACTACTCTAGGAGAATTGGAATAGAATCCTGGGCTCCCAGGTGCAAGGATGTGGAGGACCCCTTCTTCTATAATAAATCTTGGCACTCCTTAATTAGGTCTCCTCTTCAGCAGACACAACTACTGAATCCTCCAACTGGAGACCTGAGGAGGAAATGTTGATCATGGAGACTAAAAACTGATGTGAAAGTTCCCTGCACTTGCTCATCAACTAAAGGTCTCTGATTATACGGGGAACACAATAGTTTTGGGTCAGAGCAAAATAACATGAACAAAAGGAAATCTTGAGTATAACACTTGAGCAGTAACACTGAGGTCTTAGATTGTATCTGTCTAAACTCAGAGTATGAGCCTATCCTGAGATCCTGAAACAGCTATTAAATAAGTATAGGAGATGGTAGCAGTTCAGTGGAAGAAATGTCCCTAGATATGTATGCTTGTTTTGTTTATATTTGAGCTTAACTACTTAGAAAAATCCCATATGCTATGCTGGATAATTAGGGGGGTGGGTCACAAAGCTGCACAAAATTCTGAGGCAAACTAGAAGCAGTGAGACAGGATTACAGTTAGAAATCTTAAAAACCAATTATTTATCTGAACTCCAAAAATGCACCACACCATGAAAATATCAGCACACATTTGAACTTCAGTGGTAGTAAATATCACTTGCAGGTGGGAGTCTCTTTGGACTGATTTGGTTTAGGGATCCATGTACAGTGAGCAACATGAGGGACAGAATGAGGATAAACATTGTTTTAGAATTGGGAGTAGGCAGAGGCTTGCAAGAAAAAATAGCTATCCTCCCAGGCTTTCTAGGTAGAGTGGAGCTCCACTTCTCTGGGTCTGAATTGCCTTCTCCTGTTCCATATCTTCTAAGCTATTTGGAATGGAATTCTTCCTCTGTGACATCCAGCTTTTTCAATTTGAGAGCCAAAACATTGACTCTGATTTTTGAAATTCTTCCTACATAAAACATTTTCATTGGTGTTTGCGGTGGGGTCGTAGCCGTCTTTGTCCCAGTATATGCAAGAGAGAAGGTGGGTGAGGTAGAATTTTATTTTTCTTTTTTGGATTAGTTTCTGTTGGTGAAAGAGACAAGGCAAGAGGACTGTTTAAGGAATTGTTACCTCCTGCAACAGATGCCAGAGTCCTGTTCCAACCACAGCATTGTTCCACTGCCTAGCAGAAATCTGGGTGCTTGCAAGTCAGTTTGTGGTGAAGGAGTAATTAGTGACCTGAATCAGAATATATGCTGAGAGAATCATGCCCTATTTTTACTTGTGCATGTGCATGCATGTCTGGCCATCTCATTCCAGGACGTGTACAACTTTCAGTGCAATTGCTTCTTGCAGGAACTTTAGGCCAATGCCACTGCCTGATTCCAGAAAGCAACTCTGCTTCAGAATTTGATACTAGCCCAGGGGTAGGAAGCACACTTCTGCTGATGCTGTTCCTTCTCCTAAAAGATGGCTCTACTAAAAAAACTTGGGCATAATTTAAATTACCAACAACATATTTTAAGAATCAATACCAGTATTAAACCTCAAGAGATCCAAAAAAAAAAAAAATCATGATTTTTGAAGGGAGCCGAAGACGACTACTGCAGGAAAGGGAGGGTGGCATTTTAATTTTTTGCAACTCCACCTGCACATCTCCTGTGTGAGACAAATATTGTTGTCCACTCTCCCAAACTTTTTGGGTTATGGCCATTCTTGCCCCTGCATCTGCCTGTCTGCTCCCCAGCAGTTCTGCTCCAACTGTCATCAGCACACTCTCCCAACCTCACCTCTACTCTCTTCGGTTCCTGACTCCACTCCCAGGCCAGAGGGCACACTGTTCCTAGGCTGGGTATTGCATGGGGGAGGGATGGGGGGCAGAAGAACTGTCCTGTTCATGTTGCTCCCTTTTTACCCCTCCTCCTCCTCCTATGAGAATGGCTTTGGGTTGCTGTGAGGAGGAAGAGTGCAAGAGGTCTGCCTACAGCAGCTTTGATTGCCCCACCTCCTGGGTGGATTAACCAGACAGGTGGTCATGGAGAAGGCTAAATTCTCTGGGTTGGAGCATCTCATGTCACTGAAAAACTGGCTCCAGTCTAGCTCCTACCAGAATCCTCTCTTGATTGGGACGGGACCACCAGAGTTGGCAACACTGCAATACTTGCTCACTCGCTGAGCAAAAACATAACAGAACCACCTGCTAGTGCCTTCCATAACAGTATATTCCATTTCTCTGGGATTCCTGCAATCTAGATCTCAAGCAGCCTTGCCTCTATGCATTTTAATTTCACTTGATATCCCCCCCCGGTAGGGAGAATTTTTACTCTCTATGTAAGTAGATAATGTTAATGAAATGGCTGTGGACAAAATGTACTTTTAGTGCACAGGCTGCCAGAAGAAATTCTGTCACCATTTAGTCATGTAGCTGGAAATCTTATACAATCTCTCCCATGAAGAACAGCTCAGGTCTGTGGGGTGGCTGTTTTTTTGTTTTTTTTTCCCTTCTTGCAGAGGAGGGGGAATGCATCAGAGCTATGCTTCTGAAGGGAAACTTGTACATTAGTTGAATACTGTACAGTTGACCTACTGTGACTTGGCAAATGCTTCAAATGAAAGATTAGTTGACTTCAGTCTGTGTAGAGCTGGTGCTTCTGGGAAAACCAGTGTGGTGGTTCTCTTGCAGATTATCTCTAATATTGTGAGGTGGGGAATAATGTAGGCATCCTGTGCCTAATGCTAATCCCAGTCTGAGTTCTACAGAGACTCCGCAATATGCTGCAGCTGCACTAACAGACAAGAGCATCTAGTATTAGTCTTCCACTAGTCTAGCATCGTGATCACATTACAATGCAACATTGAAATCTAGATCTTGCAAAATCCATGTGAGCAGTTGTGATATCCTAGGGAAGAGATGGCAAAAGCCTGTGAAGGCGTTGGGAACATTAGTGTTATCTAACAGGCATGAGAAATCTAACTGGTCAACTTGTCGGATCCACGAGGACTAATGTTGGAATGACATGCCAAACACTACTTTTAATAATCTCTAGTACTGGTTTTGGATATCTGCTATTCAAAATACCTCTCACTAATATATGAGAAAACACAAGCTTTTAAAATGACTTCAGTGGCTGCACTAAGTGCTGAGCTATGCTTCAGCTCTCAAAATGTGAGCTAAAAATTCCCCTTAAATTATCACTACTTTAATATCTGTTTTAACAGATACTGCAGTCCAAGTGGTGGTTCAAAGTTGTAACACTTTGGACCTTATCCAGTTCCCCTGTCCTCTTTTTACTTTCATTTCAGTAATGCTGTATTCTTTGTTGCAGCTGTTTTTTACCTGCAAATCCCCTTTTTGATTTTTTTAAAATTATGGATTGAGTCATAAATAAAAATAGGTTTACTGACCACAGTTCAATTGCTATCGGCTTGCCTACATAAACACAAAATAGCATAATTTGCTACAATGAGGTGGTACTCTTTCTCTGCTTAGGAACTGAGCAAGCATACATCTCGAAATACCTTTCTATCCAAGGATATTGGCAGGACAGTATGGGGTCTTGTCATTGGCAAAGCAATATTTAGAAAGTCACAAGGTATCTGTGAGAAAGTTGTAGGCCTCCCAAGATTAAGAAATATAAAGGCATCATGTACCTATTTTACTTCAATAAGTGTTACTTGAGTTGATTATCTTAAGGTAACTTTTTTTCTCTAGCAATTGTTGGGAGCACTGAATTTACGACTTTAAAAACAGATTAGATTTCATCTGATTTTTGAACAAGAATTTCTGGCTGATGACTGCATCTCGTATGCTGAATGGTTATATGTTTATGTAATTCACACATGTATGCAGAAGTTTAACATTTTCAACTACTGTACTTTTAAAGCATCTCTTTTTCCTCTTTAATCTTGTGCATCCCTTCTCTCAGGAATTGGCAGCAATACAACTGTGCCACCTCCCTCCATAAGGAAGTGTACAGTTTCTTGGACACTTGTTTAGTTGTCAACTTAATAGTGTATGTAGGTATGTACCACTAAAAAGAATGGATTTCTCCCTAAATATATTTACAAATGCTGTGGGTTTTAAACAGTCCGTATCCTATGTCTTTCCACAAAAGCATTTAGTTTGTGATGCTTTTTTCTAGAAAAATCTCTAATATAGAATGTCATGTTGGCTAAATAACCTCATTATTGCTCAGTGTATATTGGTTATCTTTTAGAGTATCCCTTGACTTGGAACAGACTTAAGCCTTCCATGAAGATACTTTTCTTTCTTAATACAGTATCTTCAGGAATCCTTTTCTGTGTCTGATCTAAGTGTATTGACTTTTTTTTCTTACAGTGAATGGTAGTGTCTAGAAAGGGTATGTCCCTTCAGGAGAGAGGTGCCAATGTCCAACCGGCCTAATAACAATCCAGGGGGGTCACTGCGACGTTCACAGAGGAACACTGCCGGGGCCCAACCACAAGACGACACAGTAGGAGGAAGGTAAGATCACGATTACCTACAAGTATATTTGAAAATCTCTGAACAAAAGGCATATATTAGTATGTAAATACAGTATGACTTGATGCTATTAAATTCAGTCTAAGTTCTGTAATCCTAATAAGTGGAATTGCTGCGACTTCATTAATGTGTTTTCATCAAATTACAGCTGCAGTGCTGTTGTAGGCTGAAATGATCAGGTGAAGTGTAAAATATGTAATCTGGTTATGTAATCTTCCAGCTAGCATGAAATCTAGACACAGAATGTGGAAAATTAAATAATTTCTTCTCGTGAGCCACATAGCCCAAGAGTGATTGTGAACTCCCAAAAAACAAAATCCGTCCAGACTACCCCGAAATGGGATTTATTTACATATCTCCATTACAGCAAGTAGACAGTGTAAACACCATTTCAGGTTAACTGACTCCTTTTAAATGGGACAAGTGACTGACATGTTTTCTCTTTTACAAAGTGAAAACAACTACTTGTATCGTGTCAAAGCATTTTGTGTGACGAGGCCTGTTTGATCTCAAATTAGATATTTTGCTGCTTGATTAGTTTCTCAAAACACCTCCTGTATTTAAGAGACAACATACAAAACTGACTAACAAGAGGACTGCTGCCTTGTGCTGTACACACAGGAAGAGTTTTTCTTGGTAGTCAAGGAGGCATTTGGCCACGCTTTGGTCCACTAATGCTAGTTTTAGTCTATCCATTGATATAAATAGCAGTACAGTCACAACTGTTCCTCGGTTTTCTCTTGCCACCAGTGGCAGTCAGATGAAACAAGCAGTGTCTGCCCACTACCTTTAGCAGAATTCACTTCTTGTAGTTGGGGATCTTGAAAGGAGTAAACCTCTAATTTATTGTACCTTGGGGGGGAAAAAAAACCATTTTCCTCAGCACTTTATGCCACCATTTTGGCCTAGAATGGTGGATTCAAAGCTCTAAGTTTCAAAACTTGCCTGCCCTGCAACAGTCTTATTCCACATTCAGATGGCCATAGTCTGCTGTCTTGGTGAGAGCAGTGTGTGAGACTGTTGCTTGGTTAGCTGTTCCTTTTTGACCAGGACAAGAAAATCCAGGTTCACTTTGTTCAAGATGCAACTTGAACCACCAGTAAGGCACTTTGGACTCCAAGGAACAAGAATCTGTCTTCAAGGTAGAACTGGTCTTAAGTTCTAGTCAGCCATTGTCTTTGCCAGCACCACACAACACCCAGTGTTGGTGCCTGCATTCGTGCCACTGTTAGGCAAGGATTTGGGGCAGTTGTAAACCACCTTCTAAGCAATCACACTGGCAGCAAAGACCAGCATTGGCTCCTCACCAATGCAGGGGAGATCCAAACACCAAGCTGTAGAGACTTCTCAAACAGAGTCCCCTCTTCCATTCCTAAGACGCAATAGGGAGCACTAAGCTGGCTCATTCAACAAGGAGATGTGATGCTTTCTCAGTCTGTGGCTCTGTACTGAAAAGGTACAAGACCTTTTCAGTACCTATACCTGACCATTCTGGTGACCTTGAACCACAGGTATCAACATTGGTACTAGTACTGACATCAGCATGGATAATAGAAACCTTTAATGGTACAGGCTGATTTCAGTGTGCAAAGAGGTTGCTATGTTTCTGGCACTGATGTCCTAGTTATGGTTTCTTGGTACCTTTTTAAATTTAGAGTATCGCCTCTGCAGGGAGCTTACGCGTTGTCTCCTTCACCAGGGCACACTTTCTCCCCACTTTATCAGGGAAACTTCCTCTTTGATCACACTAATGAATGAGAGAGCCTCTCTGCAGAGCAGGGACTTGAATTTCAGAGCTCTGTCTCATCCTCTTCAGGCATGACAATGGCCTGGTCAGTCATATTGGAACCAGCTGTATCCCTATAATATTCCACCATGACCCTGTTCTATGTACTGGGGACCAACATCCAGGAGGTGCCCTGCATCCCATTGGTCAAAAACAATAGGAAGTTCTTCGAGTGCTTTCTCATGTCTGTTCCATTCTAGGTGTGTGCGAGACCACGTGCACAGTTTTTGGACATATTTGCTGTAGCGTATCAATAGGGCCTGCTGTGGTGCCCTCTGGAGCACTGCGCTCATGCGGTGGTATATCAGGTGCCACTGACCCTACGCCTCTCAGTTCCTTCTTACTGCCCGTGACGGTTGGTTGGAGCTCCTGATCTGTCTTAGCAAGAGCATTAGCGATTCTTCACTGTTCAGATCATTCTCCTTTTGAGATTAGTTGAGTGATTAGTTAGCTGTTAAGTGTTTGAATAGTAGGTTAGTAGTTAGAGTCCCGGCTGGGACTTTGTCCCAGAGCGGGGCATGCCCCATTTCCCAGGCTTCAAGCCATGTTCAGAGTGCAGCCAGCCGATGCCCATCAGTGACCCTCACGACAGCTGTTGCGACTCCCCCCGGAACGTGCATAGAAAAAGTGCCAGATCTGCAAAAACGTTCATTCCTGGACTCTGAGTGGGACGTTTGATTTAGGGCCCTCATGGAGGCTGATCTGCACCCAGCATCGGAGCCCTTGCACTCTGACTCCATGCCCAATACTTCAGCATTGGCATGAAGTGTTCCACCAGCAGCGGACTCTGCCCAGCGCTGTTCCCCCTCACCGGTACCAAAGAAGCAGTCTAAGCCGACTGGTCCACAGGCACCACACAAGAAGGGAACTTCAGGCAAAGGACCTGTGTTAGACCTCGTGCCCCCTGTGGAGGCTCTTAGGGATACCGCTATGGTCGGACCTCCTAGCCAAGGGAGGGACCTGCTTCCGACTCCAGGGGTAGGGGTACTGGCCCATCACAGGACCATCTGCGCGTGAAGTGGGCCCAGTGGCCAAAGAACAGTTAGGCCAACCTGGCCGTATGGCGGATCCTGCCAAGACACTGGTACTGACTATCAAGTCAATTATGGGACTGCCCCTGAAGGCAGTGGAGCGTTGCTGTCCCTGGACTGAAGGCGTTGTTCCCCTTGGCCAAGGATCCTGGTATCACAGCCTCGGTCTCCGGCCAGGAGGCCCAGATCTCTTGTGCCACAGTCCCCACCAACGAGAATGCATTGACATGGGACTCCGGAGTCACGACGCCAATCCCTGTATTCATGGTACTGTCAGTCCTCCCACCAGAGATCGCCAGGTACTGATTGCCATCGCCTTGCACATCTCCCAGGCATCAGTCCCCTCCAGTATGGGACTGTTCCTGGTCGTGGTACCAGTCACTGGGGTCCCAGTACCATTCTTTGGGCAGCCACCAGTCCTGGCTGCCTCCATACCAGTCACCAATGAGGGTCAGTTGAAAGACTCAGGCTTAGACAGCCCCACCCTGGTCACCAGAAGGACAGTGGTCTGGGTTGGAGGGCCGGTTCAGCCGCCGCGCCTCCCCACTCCCCCCCTCCCCCCAAAAGAATGAATAGTCTCCTCGGCAGGAACCCACCAAGACACTTGCACAGGCACCAGCATGTGATCAACAGCAATGGCCTGCCCAGCGGTACATCCTTGGAACCCTTGGGATGTACGTGTTATGCTGGCACCATGCTCCCACCACTCCTCCCAGGCTGCATTGGACAGGCTACCCCCAGTGCAGCTGGCACTGGAGTTGGGGCGTGCTGCAGAGTCCGAAGCAACTTCACAGGAGGCCCTGGAGGCCACAGAGAAGTTCCCAATTGAGCAAGGGGACACCACCCTCTAGCAATGCAGTTGTCCTTGTCCCCAGACGAGGTGGTGATGGGGCACTCACAAACCAATAGCAGAGGGTGGCTGCCAACCTGAATTTGGAGGTTGAGGAGGTAGCTGCGGAGTCGAACCGCTTCAGTGTCATCCTCTCCTTTGCCTCAGCCCTGGTCGCATGGCCCATTCACCCAGGAGTCCTGAAAATTGCCAAGTCTGTATGGCAGACCCCATCTTCCATTCTGCCCACAACCAAGAAGATGGAAAAGAAGTACTATGCAGCACATACATTCCATAGCCTCTCACCTCCCAGGGGCCAAAAATGCTTGGGCAGACCGCCTCAGCAGGACTTCCTTATCTCACCATAAGTGGTCCCCTCACCCAGTGGTGGTCAGTTCTACCTTCCACAAGTGGGCAACTCCCTGGATGGACCTATTTGCATCCAGGCAGAACAGGAAATGCCACTTTTTTTTTTCTGCTTGTTTCAGGGTATGGACAGAGGATCCCTGTCAGATGCCTTCCTGCTCCCATGGTCAGGGGCTCTGATGTATTCCTCCCCTCCGGTGCCATTGCTGACCAGGGTCCTCATGAAGATCAAGCAGGACAGATCTTCCATCCTCCTAGTGCCAGCATGGCCATGCCAACACTGGTTCAGCACTGCTGGACCTCTTGGTGGTGACCCCATTCCAGCTGCCGCTCAGAACCACAGTAGTCTTCTGGACCCAAACCTAGCCGCACCGCATCTGACAGCTTGGCTGCTGTGTGGCTAAATGTATAGGAGGGGCAGTGCTCAACCGAGGTCCAGAGAGTCCAGTTGAGAAGTAGAAATCCCTCCACCAAAGTGACCTACCTGGCCAAATGGAAGCCGTTCACCTGCTGGATGGCGGATAAAGCTGTTTGTCCTGAGTGAGCTTCATTGCAACTCATTTTAAACTACCTCCTGCATCTCAAGCACCAGGGCTTGTTGCTCTCCTAGATCAAAGTCCGTCTCACAGCCATCTCAGCCTTCCACCTGCCACTCGAGGGCAGGTCAGTTTTCTCTCAAGGTATCACTGCCAAATTCCTTAAGGGCCTGGAGAGCCTTTACTCACATACCAGGGATCTTGTTCCTCCCTAGGACTTGAATCTGGTGCTGTTGTGGCTCACAGGTCTCCCCTTCAAGCCTCTGGCTTCCTATTCTCTTCTGGAAGGTCACGTTCCTGGTTGTGGTGACGTCAGCCCGCCGGTTCCGAGGTGAGATTTGGGCACTCACCTCGGAACCTCCTTACACGGCCTTCAAGGACAAGGTCCAGTTAAGACTGCAGCCAGCCTTTCTTCCCAATGTAGTCTCTGTTTCATTTGAGCAAAGACATGTATTTACCAGTCTGGCTTCTTTCCAAAGCTGCGTAAGTCAGAGGAGGAGTGCAGGCTACAGGCCTTGGACATCAGGAGGGCTCTGGCCTTCTACATTGGCAGAACCAAACCATTCTGAAAGTCAATGCAATTATTTGTCTCTGTGGCCAACAGAACGAAAGGTCACCCTGTATCCGCTCAAATAATTTCTTGGATCACTGCTTGCATTCGCTTTGTTATGATCAAGCGAAGGTGCAGCCCCCAGTGATTTGTCACTGCCCACTCTACCAGGGTGCAGGCCTCTTTGGCAGCTTCTCTGGCCCAAGTGGCTATTCAGGACATCTGTAGGGCAGCCATCTGGTCATCGGTCCATACCTTTATGTCCCACTGTATGCTTAGCCAGCAGGCCCAGGATGATGCTGGCTTCAGTAGAACAGTACTGCAAGCCGCTAAGGTGTGAACACCAAGCCCACCTCCACAGATAATACTTGTGAGTCACCTAGAATGGAATTGATATGAGCAAGCACTCAAAGAAAAAAACTGTTTGTAACGGTGGTTCTTTGAGATGTTGCTCATGTCCGTTCAGCACCATTTGCCAGACCATTATCTCAATGAACAAGAACAGCTGGCAAAGGAGGAATAGGTTGGTCTTGAGCCTTTTGAGCAATGCCTTTCATCCCCTTCCAATGACCTGTCATATTCTCCTGATGTCACTTTCTTCGACTCCTGACTATGGAGGCTTCCAGGAGTTTCTGAAAGAACTTAGACCCTTGAAATAGAGACTTGGATGATGGAAGATAAAGATTACTAACTTTTTGATACTTCGCATTCTTCCACTCCTGCCAGAATACCACTACCAATTATTGAGGATGAACCAACTAATATCTGGTAACAGTGCTTGTAACTTTGTTCTCCACTCAGTACCCCAAAAGAGGTTGGACCAATCTTACACCTGCATAATACCAGATTCATTAGTGGTTTTTCCAGTCCATGAGAAGACTACAGTCTGAAAGGACCCCAGAAACAACGACCCTAAGAAATAATATCTTTTTAGAAGCAGCTTCTTGGTCAGCATCATTCCAGCTACAAATATCAATATATCAGGCCTTGTTTACAAAGTACCCTATCCAAGTTGGTAAAGTTAGCTTCTTTCTAGCCAATGTCCTTCAGGAATCCAGAGCAGAGTTGAAAACCATCAATGGCAAAGATTGAATTCTGCTGCAAAATCTCTACAGGCAGCTATGGATGCATCAGACACTGGCTAGGTCCGTGGCCACTGCAGTAATTATGCACACAGCATCATGGCTAAAAATCTGACATCCCTAGTGTGGTGGAAAGAACACTTGAGGACTCTACCCTTTAAGGTTACAAACCTATTAAGCACATGCACTGACCATGTGTTAAATTTCTTAAGATTACAGGGCTGCACTTAGCTCACTGCCCAGCTCCACTTGAACCCCAAATTACACACTTTGTAGATATCAAGGGAAAACCAGAGAAGATTCCCACCTACCTTTAGCAACTGTTCTGTGGGTTTCCGCCTAGAAAAAAGTTGTCATTCTCTCAGAGGTGGCAGTCGTTTTCCTCAGTTGCTGGCCAGTTTTCATCTGCTTCCAGGCAGCAGGTTTGAAGCAGGATCCATGCTCGGATAAGACCAGAGCCATTCTCATACCTAACATTGGGATGCTGGCTTTTACCCCTTTGTGCTTGGAGTGCAATGTTGACTGACAGATGGGTACTGGAAACTGTCAAGGCTAATTCCTCCAATTTCAGTTCTTGTCCCTACCTACCCCTCTTGCCTGTCACTCTTTAGGGACCCTACTCCATGAAAATCTTAAAAGAAATAGCTCCAGGCCAAGACAAGAAGCAATAAAAGAGGCTCCATATACTGGTATCTCCTTATTCTGCAGAAAAATAGGTGTCTTTGTCCTACTCTGTACCTAAGGAGACTGAGTATTGAACAAATATATGCAGTCTCAGACTGAGGCAAGCTTTGCCATCCTGAATCATCCCTTCAGGTTCAAGACTGGCTTGTAGCTCTTCCTCAAAGGCTTATACTTCCTGTGTGCCAGATGAATTGGAATATGGAAGTATCTGGGATTTATAGTAGGACCCAATTATTAAGAACATAAGAACTGCCATACTGGGTCAGAACAAAGGTCCGTCTAGCCCTGTATCCTGTCTTCCAACAGTGGCTGATACCAGGTGCCCTAGAGGGAATGAACAGAGCAGATAATCGTCAAGTGATCCATCCCCTGTTGCCCATTCCCAGTTTCTGGCAAACAAAGGCTGGGGACACCATCCCTGCCTATCCTGGCTAATAGCCCTATCCTCCCATGAACTTATCTAGTCTTGGCCTTCACTACATCCTCTGGCAAGGAGTTCCACAGGTTGACTGTGCATTGTGTGAAGAAATACTTCCTTTTGTTTGTTTTTTAAACTTGCTGCCTATTAATTTTCATTTGGTAATCCCTGGGCCCTGTGTTCTGAGAAGGAGTAATTTACACTTCCTTACTTCCTTAGACCTCTATCATATCCTCCGTTAGTCCTCTTTATTCCAAGTGCTACCAATACCATACAAAGCTCTACCATTTATGCTCTCCACAGCCCTGAGATAGGAAAGAAATGCCTAGTTATAGTGGCTACATATTTGAAGAGGTAGGGCATTCACATATACCCAAATCTATTTTGGATGGTCAAAGGCAAACTTCATCAGGACAGCTCTGATCTGTCCTTCACCTGTTCAGGCAGCTGGGCATCAAGGTAGATTACAAAAGTCTCCCAAGTGATTTGTTCATAGGAGTAGTTATCCACTCCAAATCTGCAAAAGTATGTGAACAGGTTTCACTCTATTCAGACAGTAGTTACCAATATCAAAAGGAATCCATCAACCACAGTAAGAACCTGCTTGAGATTTCTGCACCACATACAAGTTTACACATACATAACATTGTTAGCCAGAATTCACCAACATGGACTTCAGCCAACCATGTAATGGATGTATCTCCCCCTGAGGTATCGGATGAGTATGAGTTGTGGTCCTAGGTCTCATGGACCACCAGTCCAGTGACTACATAATCCCAAGAACATTCAGAAGGGAGTACTCTTCACTTCCTGTAGACACTGATCATAGTTTTCAGGGCTGAGTGGTGAAGCTAAAGGTGTTGGAGGCAGCTGGTGGCGGTAAGAACCCAGATGTTGGGGAAAGTGGGTTGGAGGTGACATGGGGGCACAAGCGAAAGTTTTGGGACAAGGTCTGCATGGGAGGGGGGCGGGCACGGGCGCGGTAGTGCTCCACCTGTATGGCTATGAGCGCCTGGATAGAGTCTGCTTGGCGTGCCATTGTGCTCATCAGCCCATCTGTGCTTTGCTGCCAGAGCACTGGGCTTTTGTGCCGGTGCTCCTCATTCTGCTGGCAGATCCTCCTTTCGCTGTCCCGCCACTCCTGCACTTTTTTATTTTCATTACTTGAATGCTGCATTATTTCATGCAGCATGTCTTCCTTGCTTCTACGTGGCCTCTTTCTGATTCTTTGGAGTCTTTTGGCCAGTGATAACACGGATGGCTGATATCTGAAGGTTGCATCTGTAAAGGTAAAATGCAACACTTAGCAGAGACAGCATTGTTCACACCCGACAGAGCAATGATTCCCTCATACTTAAGGGGAAGCACAGTCTCCACAATAGCATAATTTGCCTGTCCCAGAGCAAGTGCACATAACCCACAGGAGCCCCAAAATGGTGAGTAAGTACAATGTCCAGCATGACTGATTGTTTCATGGCTGTACTGTCCTCTGGGTTTCTGTGCCTTGGGGAGAGTCAACAGTGGCGGGGGCCCCTATACTGAACACTGTCTTCACATTTGCCACAGGAGTTCATCCTGGAAGATATCTCGCTGCTGAGGGGGACCTGGGAAGCAAGGGAGGGTCTTCTAGCACAGTGGGGCTTCCTCCCTGGCCCGTATGCAGTTTGCCTGTGTGCAGCAATGGTCCCTTCGCTCCTCACGGCATAGTGGTGTGGACAAGTTAGCCTTACTGGGACAAGGACCACAGTGGCTCTCTTGAGAAACCTGCACAAATGCATTGCCCAAGTTCTGAATGAGACCTTTGACGAGATCACTGAGGCCGATTACCGGGATGTGAGAGAGCACATCAGTGCCCTATTCCATATCTAGGCATGAATGCAGCCCTAACCCTCCTCGCCCCAAGAGCCCACACTGAATAATTTCCTTCCCAAAATAAAAGCCGCTTACTGGGAACTCCTCTGGTGTTTTGTCCTTCCCCAAGCACCGTCCGCTGCAACTGGCTACCTTCCTCCTGGCTTGAGAACAGCTCCTGACTGCATGCATCTAGGGATTCTAGAGTGTCTTCCTCCGCCTCAGCACTCTTGCTCCTGCTTTGCTGCTGCTGCTGTTCCTCCTCCTCATGCCTTGTAGAACTGGGCTCTGGAGTGTCCATCGTGGTACTCTGAGTGGAGGTGGGGTTGCCCCCAAGTATCACGTCCAGCTCTTTGTAGAAATGTCAGGTCGCAGGGGCAGCACCGGAGCGTCTGTTTGCCTCACAGGCTTTGCGGTAGGCTTTCCGCAGTGCCTTCACTTTAACCCTGCACTGCAGTGCGTCCTGGTTGTGGCCCCTTTCCATCATGTCCCTTGATATCTGCTCGACGGTGTCGTAATTCCTATGCCTGGAGCGCAGCTGGGACTGGACAGCATTCCTCCTTCCCTCCCCCCCCAACACGGAGGTCCGGCACCTAGCCATTGGCCCATACTGGGGATCGCCTGGCATGTGGAGGCATGGTCACGTGGAAAGATTTGCTGAGAGCACTCCACACTTGGCTGAGCAAACAGGAAGGGGATTTTCAAAATCCCCAGAGAATTTAAAGGGTGGGTCTGATAGTTGGTCACCTGAGGGCAGGACAGTAGAGCTCAAAGTGATGACCAGAGTGGCTAGAACAGGCATTGTGGGACACTTCTGGAGGCCGATCAGAGCGCACTAACAGACCAGGGCGTCCACACTGGTTCCGCAGTGCTCCAGCAGGGGCGCATAAAATGTTATTCCACTCCCTGAGGTGGAGTACCAGGAGTGCTCTACGTGCCTTGCCAGTGTGGAAGGGTAGTGAGCTCCTTTAATGTACTCTAACTCGCAAGTGTAGCCAAGCCTTTACTTACAGTGGTGCAGTTGCATCAGAACAGCTGTGCCACTGTAAGTTTGCTAGCGTAGACATGGCCTTAGGCTTGAATGACTTCTTAAAAGTAGCTAATAGAACACAAGTGGAATATAATCTAGACTGTGAAAAAGGCTTGTGAGAGTCTGATGCTTGAGGCAAAGCAAGGTGTCAAATCCTGTTGTACACTAAATTGGTTGAAACCTAAAGGAATGTGTAAGAATAAATAGCTAACTCTCAAAAGATTAGTATGGAAATAACAGCGTTCAATCTTCTCTTCTTCCAAGAGAAGATATTTAAGTAGCAACACTGGACACTAAAATTGTTCAAGGCTAGTGATCATTGAGGAAGACTGAAAAAGTAAACTCACAATACAATGGTAGATAGCTTTTTGTGCTAAACTTACTGTAATGCATACACTAGAGTATTACTTGGAAGCACTGTATAAGCACTAATCCTTGACACACTCTTATGAGGTAGAAGGGAGATTGCCTTTCCAGCTATAGGGAGCTCAGTGTCAGAGCTAGGATTCATCTACAGAGTTTTCTGGCTTCCTGATCTCTGCCCAAACCAATAAAAACGACTTCTGTCTCAAAAATCCAATTGTCATTTATGTGCAGTTCAGCAAAGATGTCTGCTCCGTTGTTCTGGTGGTCCCTTTTCTTCTTCTCTCCCTTTCTACAATGATTTGATAACCATAGTGGGTTAATTCCTCTTAACATTTGACTTTGTCAAATCTGAACAGCTTCCTTTAGCATCTGAACTTACTAGCAAGGTTGCTATTTCATCCTGGGTGGAGAGTCCTTATGCTTAGATTACAGCTTTGCAGAGCAACTACCACTTTACACATACTTGGTAACGGTGGACTGGATGCTATCGTTTAGGTCGGGGTAGTTAATAGGTGGCCTACGGGTCAAATCTAGACTGCCAGATGCTTTTGAACAGACCCAAAAATCTCTTTCTTACTGTTTTTTTGTTTTTTTTTTAAATTTTTTCGGCAGTCTAGACCGTGACTATACCTTGACCAAGAAATTTGGACCTTAACCTAAACCAGGGGTAGTCTGTTGTTAAGCCAGTATACCCAGCTTCAAGACAAGTGGTGAGAAAGATTAGATGACAAAAAATAAACTGAATACTCTGAATGTGCAAGAGAAAATTGATGCACAACCCTGCTTGCAAGCAGTTTGTCAAAATCACATTAGGAGTGTTCAGAAAGGTACTGTAGGTGGTCACACTCTCTAGAGCAATTGCCCTGGGAGGTTCTTTTTGCTTGTACTGAGTCATACTGGAAGTTCCAATTGCTTAGGGTTGGCCTGCTTACCTTTGTCTCTGCACCTTTTTGTTTTTATTCTCTTGTAATGGAACAAGCTACACAGAGCTCAGGTTGAGGCAAGTGCATCAGAAGGAGTGCTTTATGTATTTTTAGCACTTACGTATTTATACTTGTGCTTATGTCATATAGTAAGGCTTCAGTTGACACCCTACAAATATCAGACTTGTGATGGGGAGCTGCTTCTCCTTCACTGAAAAACACTTGCCTGAAGAGTCCATAGAAAGTTGATTTTTCTCCTTTCTGCTTTGAGAATCCATTAACTGTCTAGGTGACAATCCTTTGGGCTCAAATTTCAGCAATATGCTTCCTGCCAGCAAAGATTTATACATCTACTTGTTGGCTAGACTACCTTAATGCTTTCTTTATAATGCTGACTATTGTCAAAGAGGAATAGGTAAATGGCTCCCTAGCTATTCCAGACTGAGTTAAGCATCCTGGTCCTAATTTTCAAAGCCCCTCCAAGATCTCCCATTGTGAACCATTCCATAAATGCTGTAAAACAGGGGTGCTGTTGTTCAGTGCTTAGGAGAAAGCTAGCTATCTCCTGGGATGAAACTTTGTGAATATTGCCCAGTTGTGTGTGTATTACTATGGCTTAAGGTGAGGTTATGCCTTTTTCTCCTTTATAACACCATGCAAGATGCACAGGTCATCCCTCAATGGAAACCGTGTCCAGGTGTCATTCTTCTATATACACATTCCTAAAGAAACATCAGCAAATTCATCCCCACTGAGGATGGAACAGAGTATGAACCTTCAGATTCGGTCTAAAGCTGCCTAAAATTCTGCCTATAGCTCTTATTTATTTAGCGGTGAAAAGTTTCAATGCATGGAGTGATAGTGTTGACATTGATAGTACTTACAGAGGATGGGAGCATCAAGGGTTTGAAGGGTAGGATATCTGTTTTCTTCCTTCTTAAAAATGTCTCACTGAGTGCTTTTAACACCCAGGGACAAGTCTGAGACAGCTTTGAATTATGGAATAAGCCTTAAGAATTTTTTGTGCCGTCTTTTTTTAATTAAATCCCATTTGCAGACTGTTTTCAGTTGCCAGTTTGGACCATTGATCGTGTGTACAGGTCTGAATTCAACTGAGTTTTCTTCTTTGTGGAGGCTTAAGGTGCACCAGGAAGAACCAATTCCCTTTAAGATCAGACTGCCATAACATCAGATTAACTATTTAATACTAACTGAACCCAAGTGGAAGAAATTGAAACTAAATGGGCCTGTTCTTCCCTTTTCTGGGGAGAAAAGTGGTGCACTTTTAAAATCTTTCATTTTTCAAATGAAAACCCTTTAAAATCTCATTGCAAATGCCGTTTGTAACTTTGCTAGCTCAAACCTGATCTGGCAGAATGCTTTGTATAGAGTGGACTGGGGTACCCTGATCTTCGAAGAATTTAAAGCAGCCTAAAAATTCTTAAGTCCTCCTAGACTGAACTCCCCATACTACCTAAAACTTTTCTTCCAGCTGTCTTCTTAAAGTTCTCAGTCTTTGGGTATTTCATATTCAAACTATCCAACACTTAATCTTTCCACAATCATTGAATGAGCATAATTGGGAGAAACACAAATGTATGATCTTAGACAATTTTCAAATATTTTTCGTAAACTGTATATGATTTCTTGGAGCAGTTTCAAATTTGCCTTGCCTGCTTCCAGTGATGTCGGAGAACAAGAGATGGGATTAGAAGAAGGCATTTTCAAATGGGTTTATATGGTATATGTAACTCACTTGTAACATATGTGGTTGAGATGTCACAAGTTGTGACAGCTTCTTAAGTGCTTTGACTGCCCATGAATTAAAAATACTGCACATGCGTGGATGGTGCTTTCAAACAATGTATCTTTAAAGTACATTTATGGAAAGGTCACCTCCAATAGTGGGCCTCTATGTCCCAGCAACTCTGATGGCTCATTCTGTTCATGGACTCATTTTAGTCACTTTCTGCATCCCTGCTTTGAGCCACTACTGTATTGCCTTTAGATCAGTTAACTTTACTGGATCCTTTCTTTTGAAAGGGTAACGTACAGTCTCTTGGGGTGGCCTGTTGGAACTTCTTTCGCCATGGTAAATCAGTTGCATTAAAAATACCACTTGATTCCCCCCTTTCCTCTCCTCATTAAGTTTTAAAACTTATTTTCCTCTAGTCACAAGCTACAAAAACCCATATAGAAAACAGTTACACAGGTTTAAAAGTGAATAGCTTTTTTTTTATGTGCTGCTAGAGCGCCCTTTTTCAGTCCATGGATCATAATCTCTTGACTTTGCAGCTGTTTCATAGCTGTTCTTTCTTAGGTCCATTATTCTTATGGCTTGCCTCTTTCCTTGGTAAGATCACTTTTGTAGATTCTCTATAGGGTTTTGGAAACAAGCTGTCAAAAGGCTTTATTAACCTGTTAAAGCTGGGACACCTGCTGCTCTCTGTCAATGCACAACTCCTCTGCTTTCCTCCCCATCATCCTGGTGTCTCTAAACAAACTTTAAGAACTAGATTTCTCAAGGCCGGAGGCGCTCACAATTTCTAACCTTCCCCTACTTCAGTATAATTTGCAAACGATCAGGAAATAGACATGCTTAGTTAATAGCATGTGTAAAATTCTGATTCTTGGGTAACTGGTTATGTCTAGGGCCCTACCGAATTCACAGTCCATTTTGGTCAATTTCATGAGCATAGGATTCAAAAAATGGTAAGTTTCATAATTTCGCTTATTTAAATTGGCTATTTCATGGTGGTGCAGGGTCCTGACCCAAAAGAGGGTTGTAAGGTTATTGTAGTGGTGTCGTGATATTGTCACCCTTAGTTCTGCACTGCTGCTGGCGATGTCGCTGCCTTCAGAGCTGAGTGGCCGGAGAGTGGTGGCTGCTGGCTGGGAGCCTAGCTCTGAAGGCGGCGCTGCTGCCAGCAGCAGCAGTGCAGAAGTAAGAATGGCATTGTATGGCACCTTTCTGCACTGCTGCTGGCGGGGTGCTGCCTTCAGAGATGGGTGCCCAGCCAGCAGCCACTCTTCTTGAGCCACCCAGCTCTGAAATCAGCGCCACTGCCAGCAGTAGGCACAGAAGTAAGGGGGACAATACCATGACCCCTTATAATAATCTTGCGACCCCCTTCCCATGATCCGCTTTTGTGTTGGGACCCCCAATTTGAGAAATGCTGATCTCCCCCATGAAATCTGCATGT
The DNA here is from genome assembly GCF_965140285.1 of Lepidochelys kempii. Taxonomy (NCBI): domain Eukaryota; kingdom Metazoa; phylum Chordata; order Testudines; family Cheloniidae; genus Lepidochelys; species Lepidochelys kempii. The sequence continues at coordinate 33,379,677 of NC_136388.1, forward strand.
TTACAGGGTAAAGTACACACAAGACCAGATTTCAAGGTCCGTGATGTGTTTTTCACAGTCGTGAATTTGGTAGGGCCCTAGTTACGTCGCTTGAATATCTTCTGTGTTACTGGAAGAAGCAAGTTATGTTCTGGAGTAGCTGAAGCATTATTGGTGATTTTTCTTAAAGCCTGGTCCTCTTCCTATATCATATTCTGCATAATAGGGTCTACTCTTACAAAGTCAAAGTAGCAACAGTGGAAGCACATGAACATTAACAGGTAAAATGCAGCAGAAATATACCTAATAGTATATCCCCGTGGTACAGTCTATGGATAACTTATAAAAGCTAAAGAATTCTTCCATCAACCTAGCTACCAGCCCTTGGGTAAGTGGATTACCTATGCCCATGGGAGAACCCTTACTGGTGGATTTGTGAAATTGAACAGCAAAGGGCAAACTTGTAAACACCTTTTATTGGATTAGCTCTGATGCATAGAAGCATTCAAGGTTGATGTGTTAATATTTTTCCCTGTTCTAAAACAATTGCCCTAATTTTGAAAGTTTATTTGGTCATGTCTTGTGTTTCATGCTTGAGTGGATAATTGGGAATTGGATGGGCTTGCATAGCAGAATAACTGCAGATAATGTCATGCTTAACAATTCTTTAGGTTTGAAACTTTTTTACAATGTCTGTCTTATTCGAGATGCCCCAAAATCATTTGGTTAGAAATCACTACTAAGTGCATTTCATTTTACAAAACATTACATGACACTTTAGAAGAATAAATTTTAGTATGATCTTGTTTAATGAAAGGTTGATGTGAAGAAGTATGTGAAGTTGTACTTACACTAATATATTTTTGTATAAAGTACAAAAAAAACCTTCCACCTACAGGCTTTTATCTACTTCTCAGACTCCTGATAGCTTTCTGTTTTGACTTTCTGCTGACAGGTCACATTTAGGGCAGGCAAAACATAAGGCACATAGCCCTCCTGAGAGTAAAAAATCTATTTCAAAGACACCCAAAGTGCAGTCTAATACTACTTCTGAGCAGTCCACGGGACACTTTTCTAAAAGGTAACTGCTTCATATTCTTGTTAACAAGTGTAATGTGCACTTCAAGAATGTACATAATATTCTAACCATATTGGATGACTCAAATGTCTGACATCTAGTTTTTACTAATCTAGGCTTAATGTCAGCTGATGTAGGTCAGTGTCTGAAATGTTCATGCATTGCATTATAACTAAAAGTCACAAATTGAAACGCCATTTCATCAGTGATGGGGAGAAAACAAATTCTGCATAACTAGCTCTGGATTATATATTGAAAATTGAAACTTTCCTACATCTTGGGTAAGATGCAAATTTCCCAAACAGTTCTGAACTCTGTAATATATTAAAGCAAATATAAAATGATCTGGTATCAGGCTGCTTTAGTGATGAGAACCTTGGTGATGTCTTATTTGCTTACCATTTTCATCTTCCTGCCCCTTAAATTAGAATAGATCATATTTCAGTCCTGTTGAAGAGAACTAAACCATTTTGAAATATTTCATGTGACTGTAATAAGAGGTAAATTGCAATCACTTTATAAAAAAATTCCCACTCCTCTGAAATCCAGTTGACTGGTTATGCATTACTGAATACTCCTTGGTTTCTTGTGGAACTTAGTTCTGAAATATTTATATAGTGGCTTGAGGTATTTTGGTTGTCGTCTGTGAAACAAGAGGTACTATACTCCAAATGGTATTTAAAATCCTCTCATAACTCCCCTAAAAATCCATAGATGACAGTGTTCCATGCTCTTATTTTGCAGCTTTTTTTATTTTAGTTTGGTCTTGCTAGTAAAGTGACATAATTGAAATCTGGAATGCAACCTTTTTCATCTAAGCATGTTTTCCTTTTTAATGTAAACCTTGTAATGGACCATGATTAGGATATATCTACATTTTCTTGAATGCCAACAATTAGTATAAATTGGTCTCAATTATTGTAATAATGTAAAGTTTCTTGTAACTTAGTATTGTATTAACTCTGTTTCTGCTTACTTCTGCAGAGGCTGTAGTTCATCTGCAGTTATAATACCACAAGAAGACCCAGACAAAGTCAGTACTTCAGAGAGGCAAAAAACGGGGCAGGTGCCTAAGAAAGACCATTCTCGAGGAGTGAAACGCAGTGCTAGCCCAGATTATAACAGGACCAATTCCCCTAGCTCTGCTAAAAAACCCAAAGCACTTCAATATACTGAAACTTTCTCGGAAACAAACAAGCCACATACTAAATCTAAGAAAAGACCCTTAGACCAAGAACAGCAGTCGAAATCTGCACAATTGCCATCAACGAGCAAGGCTCATACCAGAAAGGGTGGAGCTACCGGTAGCTCCCGAAGTCAGAAAAGGAAAAGGACAGAGAGCTCATCTTGTATAAAGAGTGGTACAGCAGTTGAATCAACTGGCATTGAAGAGAGGTCTGCAAAACCCAGCAAACTGGCTTCAAAATCGGCGACCTCAGCCAAAGCTGGGTGTAGCAACATCACTGATTCTTCTTCTTCAGCTTCTACATCCTCCTCCTCTTCTGCTGTTGCCTCTGTTTCTTCCACAGTTCCTCAGGGTGCCAGAGTAAAACAAGGAAAAGACCAGAGCAAGGCGAGGCGTTCCCGTTCTGCATCTAGTCCCAGTCCCAGAAGGAGTAGCCGAGATAAAGAACCAAGTAAAACAGGTGGCTCTTCAAAGTTTGACTGGGCCGCTCGCTTCAGCCCAAAAGTTAGCCTGCCTAAAACAAAACTGTCTCTACCAGGCTCTTCAAAGTCAGAGACATCAAAACCTGGACCTTCAGGATTACAGGCTAAACTAGCAAGTAAGCTGATAAATATTTTATTTTATTTTGGAAGGGTGAAGTGTCTTATTTTTGAAACTCAGCCTGGAAAAAACTTTACATAGACATTTTTGTTTTGGTTCTGAAGCAATCTGCAAAATAGTTCCGCTAGACCTAAACTCTCTGGTAAAATGCATCGGCTTATGATTAAGTTCTTGTCTGTTCTTGATGATCAAAATTCAGTCTTGTTGGCTCGTTGTCTATGGTATAGACGTCTAATAAATGCTCCCCGTTAAACTTTATTTTTAGATGAAAAATGACTATTACAGTTAAGGGCCAAATGCTGAGGTACTGAACATCTGCAAATTCCATTAAAGACTACGGGAGCTCCAGATTTTAATCACCCTGGCCCTCGCCCTCCCCCGTAGAATTCTACTTCAGAATTGTATTGGGTAGATGAGTGTACCTCTCTTACTTTTAAGTATAGACATTTGACTCATAAAACATAAATAAAACTATAGACCACCTTCTTATAGATTCCAAGGCCAAAAGGAACCATTGTGGTGATTGTCTGACGTCTTTATAACACCGGTCATATAAGTCCCCCAAAATTCCTTTTGAACTAAGCCTATCTGGAGGGGGGAAAAAATCCTTGTGTAATCAAAATGAGAATACGGTACTACTACTCTTTTTCTCAAAGCTTGGGACTTTACTATGAAAATCTACCAAAATCAGGCCTTCACATTTACCATACAGAACATTTAACTTTGTGTGAGGTTTTCATGTTGACTTCTGATCAAGTTTTAAAGGCAAAATGTAGAGATCTTTAAAATGTTCAATGATTGTGTGCCCTGGGGTCTTTCTACTGATTCTTGGTGCATCCTTCTTGGTTGCATCTTCATTGGATAATCACCTGACTTATGAGCTTGTACTAGGACTCGGGTGATCTGTGTTAAATTTCTAACTCTACCACATACCTCCTCAAAGTCACAAGAAATATCTTAATGTTTGCTTCCATTCTGTATTTGTAAAATGGGAATAATAAGTCTTTCTCACAGCAGAGTTCTGTGGATAAATTCATCAGTATGAGATCCTTGAATGCTATAGTGATGGGTTGTATATAAGAACCTAGATAGAATATCAAGGTCACCTTTAAAATTGAGCTCCTGCTACCATTTTCTTCAATTCCTTTGCGGGTCTTGGAAAACTAATGACTTCATTTCTACTCTAATTTCTCAGCTAGACTACATTCCCCTAACCTCTTTCCCTTTTAGGTTGTACTCGGATAACCTCAACACAGGAGAAGTAATCTAAACCAGTGGTTCTCAACCAGGGCTGTGAGCCAGTTTCATAGGGTCTGCCCCTCTTCCTGCTGGTGGCGCCTGGGGCTGCATTTGCCGCTCTACTCCCAGCCCTCTTTGACTGCTGGCGCAGCCAGCAAGAGCCGCCCAGGTGGGGTGACCTGGCTCTAGGGCTTGCAGAACTCTCAGGAAGCAGCAACCGTAGTGGGGGTTACCCTTCCAGCACACAGCCCCTAGCTACCCCCTGCTGGTTTCCTGAGCAGGTTTCAACCTTTTTAACCTGAGCACTCTCTCTCCCCCCATCACTTTGAGCTATAATTTTTGGTTGCACCCCCTCAACCCACACAGGCTGGGTAGCCTGCTGAGGCGAGTCACACAACCCCTTCTTCCCCCCCCCCCCCCCGCACCCCTCTGAAAGTCAAACTATGCCTATGTCAGAGGGGACCACACCCCTTGTCCAGTGAGACTGAGGCCCCCTGCTGGGCCCTGGATTTTTTTGCAGCATGTTTGGAGGGGGGCCTCATAAAGAAAAAGGTTAAGAACTCCTGATTTAAACTATTGCTATAGGCCTGAAAGGCTGGAGCTGTGTTTCTTAACCTTTGGTCTTGTTTACTTCAGGACCTTGTTGAGATCAAAGGGGATGAAGCCTGCCCCCATCAAGGAGGACTGGCTGTACCAAGGTGGAGCCTTCAACGCCAGAATGCTGATCTGCATGTGGCTTTCCAATTTGATGTTCTAGACCAACCCTCGCCTAAATTGATTATCTGTGTGATGCATTATACTTTCTCAATATGCTCTTAACAAAAAAATACCAAACCCAAAACCTTGCACTGCGTGTCTCAAAGTTTGAGTAATCAGATTTTAGTGAAGCTTAGGGTGTCTCTGTCACTCATGGTTGCTCCATCTACAGTAGTCTGCCCCAGCTGGGGCTAGTGTACACCAAGAAAACTAGGACTTGTAACTGCCTTCGTGGAGACCTGACTTGTGCATATCTTGTCTTTGTTCAACTCTGCTCAGAGCATGGTTAAACGAACTTAAGTAAAAACACTTCTCTACTACAACTACCCGTAGTGGTGAATTTCAGGTCATGCTTCTCCTAGAGTAGGAGAGGCTCAGAAGGCTGGTCATCTTTCTGGACTGCAAATATAGGGGTTTATGAAGTTTATATGTAGCACTACCATCTTGTAACACCATCAGTGATCCAAATAGTATCAGATGCCAGAGAGCATTCTCTCTCCATTAAAGTGAGCAAGTACAGCACAATTATAGATTTGTACCCCAGTTCTGCATTTGTCTTTTTCATATAACTAAAGCAGTGATTCTCAAATTTTTGTACTAGTGACCTCTTTCACATAGCAAGCCTGAGTGTGACCCCCCCCTTATAAATTAAAAACATGTTTTTATTTAACAGCATTATAAATGCTGGAGGCAACGCAGAGTTTGGGGTGGAGGCTGACCGCTCGCAACCCCCCAATATAATAACCTCGTGACCCCTGAGGGCTCCCAAACCCCTGAACTAAAGGTTTGGGAGAACAAGGTAGATTGGCAAACAGCCTGTGCTGAAGATGGGAATCCAGAATTGCTGTCACATAAGGCTTTAACTAGTTTTTTGAATGCTCCTTAACTCCTTTTCTAGTTCAGCCTGTATAGTTCCTTATTCTGCAAACTCACTGATTAACATGCATGTTCAGCATGCAGATGGCATGTGAGAAAGGAGATAGCCATAGTCTGTTTCTTGCCTTATAAGGAGAAATTCATAGTTCAATCTTAAAGTTTTTTATCTTTAAGACTGAAGCAGTGGTTGAGCAAGAACTGATTAAATATATAACTTTCTTTGCAGTTATTCACTAATCATAATTCCAACCCTGTGAAACACAGGCTTTAGTGAGAACTCTGTATACTACAGGAATCAGTGCCAAGTAAATAACTTTCTCAACATGAACAACAAATTAATTCCTTTGAAATCCCTACTTGCCTCATGTGTCACAGGATGTCGCAATCTCACCTACCTAATGTCACCTGTTTTACTTGCCAGATGGTGTTGCTGAGCTCATTTTACGTTTTGTAACTTCCATAAAAATAGGGCTAACTCACATTTTAAGAGACTATTCTAGCAAAACTGAAAAATGAACTTCTATTTATATAGAGCTGTAAATATACACAGCTTTTTACAAAAACTTTGGCCTCCCCACCTCGCCTCCCCAAGATCCTACTCAGAGTTTAGCAGTCCAATTCACCTATGGGGGGCAGAATTATTCAGGAAGGTGTGGAAATACTGTTGGTAAATTTAGGAGGGCTTTGTAAACAGTGGACCTTAAATGAGAGGAGGGGACTTCGAGGAGGTTCAGAACATAGGCTGAGGTAGAAGATACCTTGGTAGATAAAAGGGGACAGTTCCAATAAAAGATATTACCTCACCCATCTTGCCTCTCTAATATCCTGGGACCCACAGGGCTACAACTACACTGCATACAACAGTAGATAGAAAGGAGCATTTAAAGGATAGAGAAGAGAATGAACAGTAGGAGATGAGGTCAGAGTTGTGAAGAGTATAGGAACCTGGCATTGGAAGAAGGGAAGCTTGCAAAGAGATTTGGGAAGTGGAGTAGCATGGTTGGAGCAATCAGAGAGGAAGACTAGCCTAGCAGTTCTCAGGGTATATCTACTCTGCACCTGGAAGCATGCTTCTCATTGTGGGTAGACATGCATTAGCTCGAACAAAACTATTACACTAAAAATAGCAATGTAGTTGGGGAGTATGGGCAGCAGCTTGGGCTAGCCACCTGAGTACAAACCCACCCTGACCACCTGAGTATGTACTGCAGTGGTTAGCCTAGTCCCAGTGTCCATAGTACCCTGGCTACATGGCTACTTTTACCAGTGCTGGTAAGCACACCTCTATCCATAGTGTAGACCTATCCCTGTACTTGCTAGCCAAATGGCCTTGTGCTCATCCACAGAAGACTTATGTAAACTGGTTTGGGATTTAATTTGTATTTATTTATTTTAAGGCATGATACTATAAAGAGGGGTAACTTAAGCATTGTTTGTTGACCTAACTCATTTGAGTGGAAGCAGGGCTAAGACATCACTGTGTGCTTTTAAAAAAAACAAAAAACACAAAAACCACACTCATCCTAAACTTTCAGATCAGGTTCAAATGAGCAAAATAAATATTCACACCAATTTGTGCAAACTTTCAAGAAGTGCAAGTTGAGTATTGGCTTTTCTAATCAGTCAGATAGTACCCTTAACATGGCATATACAGCTTTGTGTAGTCTATTTTTCTACTTCAGGATTTAAAAGAAGAAAAATAAAGAGATCAATCAAGTGTATGACTGAACAGAAACTTAATTCACAATTGTAAAATTTCTAAAATGCATATTTAAATTAGATATGCATCTAGATATGTAGCAAAATTTCAGCTGAAAAATCACTGTGCTGAGGAAATGTTAACCTCTGTTCTGGAGTTGTCATAGGGCGTTAGGGGAAATGTGCATATTAAATTATTAGAAAATGTTTAGTTTGTTTAAAATAGTATGAAAGCAATTTTTCATTTTATTCTTTTAAAAGCAAGTTGGATTTCAGTACAATGAAGTTAAATATGTTAAAAATATTGCTTAGGCCGACATTTTAAATAGGCAGGCCAGAGATATACTTTCAAAAAGAAAAACATGGGACAAGACCTCTACAGGTTCAGAGTAGAGGCTTGGGGAGAATTTTAGAGACCCTGCTACTTGGGTTGATTGGAATCCTAGAAGATTAGAGTTGGAAGAGACCTCAGGAGGTCATCTAGTCCCACCCCGTACTCAAAGCAGGACCAACCCCAAAAAAATCATCCCAGCCAGGGACTTGTCAAGTCAGGCCTTAAAAACCTCTAAGAATGAAGATTCCACCACCTCCCTAGGCAACCCATTCCAGTGTTTCACCACCCTCCTAGAGAAATAGTTTTTCCTAATATCCAACCTAGACCTTCCCTACTGCCACTTGAGACCATTGCTTCTTGTTCTGTTGTCTGCCACCACTGAGAAGGTATTAGGATTTCTGCCAGAGTGCTGTTCCTGAACCTGGTTGGATGTGTTTTGGGAGGTGGGGGAACAAAGATGCAGTCTTACCTAATAACTTTCCCCAGCAGTAATATGAAATTAACAGTTTCCAGGGTTATGAAGAGTATCCCTGAAACTGATGTACTTTCTCAAAGTTTGTCAGTTCACATTAGGAAGGCTCTCTGCAATCATGTGGGCAGAAACTCATTTTAAAATATCTTAAGGCTACTATTTTCAAAAATAGGAACCTCAAGTTGGGGTCTTAAGTCACTTTACTTAATTACCTAAATATGGAATTAGGATGTTAACTTGAGGCTTTGAAAAAATCTTGGGGGGTAAAACCTGAAAATCTTGGTCTAAATTCTGCTTAAAAAATTATTTTAGCTTCTCTTGATCACCAGGGAAAGGTTGCCCCAGAAACATTTTGGAGCCCTTCCCTTTGTGCTGGGCACACCACGATAGCGATAGTCTCGCTTGCACACCCAGCCCCTCTTCCCCACTCCCCCCCCAGGTGATTTGTCTCCCCTGGCTGCTCCCGATTCCCAAACCAACACACCATCTTGAGGCTGCCGCTTAGGAGGGACATGGGACCCTTTTCATGGCTTCCCTTCACCTCCCCATGAGAATCAATTATTTTGCATCGGGGAGTGGGGAGAGAATCTGTGGAGCCAACCAATACTGTGCTTGTGCAGGGGCGCAGAATTCCCCCAGGAGTAGATATTGCAGAGACTTAGAGGAAACTGCAGAGTTAAAATGAAAATTGAGCTAAAATCTAGGGCTGTCAAGTGATTAAAAAGATTAAGTGCGCAATTAATTGCACTGTTAAACAATAATAGAATATGATTTATTTAAATATTTTTGGATGTTTTCTACATTTTCATATATTGATTTCAATTACAACACAGAATACAAAATTTACAGTAACACTGTTTTTTACAGTGCAAATATTTGTAATCAAAAATATAAAGGAAATAGTATTTTTCAATTCACCTAATACAAGAACTGTAGTGCAATCTCTTTATCGTGAAAGTTGAACTTACAAATGTAGAATTATGTACAAAAAACCTGCATTCAAAAATAAAACATTATAAAACTTTAGAGCGTATAAGTACACTTAGTCTTACTTTTTGTTCAGCCAATCACTCTCACAAACCAGTTTGGTTACAGTTGCAGAAGATAATGCTGCCTGCTTCTTGTTTACAGTGTCACCTGAAAGTGAGAACAGGCATTTGCATGGCACTGTTGTAGCTGGCGTCTCAAAATATTTGTGCCAGATGCGCTAAAGAGTCATATGTCCCTTCATGGTTTAACCACCATTTGAGAGGACATACATCCACACTGATGATGGGTTCTGCTTGATAATGATCCAAAGCAATGCAGACTGATGCATGTTCATTTTCATCATCTGACTCAGATGCTACCATCAGAAGGTTGCTTTTCTTTTTTGGCCGTTTGGGTTCTGTAGTTTCTGCATCGGAGTCCTACTCTCAACACTTCTGAAAGCATACTCCATATTTCATCCCTCTCGATTTTGGAAGGCACTTCAGATCCCTAAACCTTGGGTGGAGTGCTGTAACTATCTTTCGTAATCTCATGTTGGTACCTTCTTTGCATTTTTGTCAAATCTGCGGTGAAAGTGTTCTTAAAACGAACAATATGTGCTGGGTCATCATCCAAGACTGCTATAATATGAAATACATGGCAGAATGCAGGTAAAACAGAGCAGGAGACATACTATCCTCTCCCAAGGAGTTCAGTCAAAATGTAATTAACGCATTATTTTTTAGCAAGTGTCATCAGCATGGAAGCATGTCTTCTGGAACGATGGCTGAAGCATGACAAGGCATAGGAATCTTTAGCACATCTGGCATGTGAATATCTTACGACACCATCTACAACAGTGCCATGTGAACGCCTGTTCTCACTTTCAGGTGACGTAAGAAGCAGGCAGCATTATCTCCCGTAAATGTAAACAAAGTTTCAGAGTGGTAAACAAAGTCTTTAGTCTGAATCAGCCAAAAGAATGAAGAGAACTTGTGGCACCTGAAACTAACAAATTTATTTGGGCATAAGCTTGGGTTTTAGCCCAGAAGGCTGGATAAGGATTAACATAGGTGAACAAAGAGAGGATCTGGGGAATTAAGACCTGCCAGCCTAACTTCAATATATGGAATGAAACTTTAATGATTAAACAGTTTGGTTTATAAGCGCCTAAAGCAGTGGGCAACAACTGGTGGATCGCAGAGGATCTCCTGGTCGATCGCAATTTCTGGCAGTGCAGTGCGGCTGCCACTAAGGCAGACTCCCTGCCTACGCCAACCCCACACTGCTCCTGGAAGTGGCCAGTGCAGCCCCAGGGGCAGAGGTGCAGGGGTCTCCCTCTGCGCACTGCTCTTGGCTGCAAGCACCACCCCCTGAAGTGCCCATTGGCCAGGAGAGCTGCAGAGGCAGTGCTTGCAGAGAGGGGCAGCACACAGAGCCACAGGTCCCCCAACCCCTCACCAGGGGCCGCAGGGGCACGTTGGCTCCTTTCGGGAGCAGTGTGGGGCCGGGGTAGGCAGGGAGCCTGCCTTAGCCTCACTGCACCCATCGCCGACTGGGAGCCCCTGGAGGTAAGTGCTGCCTGGCTGGAGGCCACACCCCAATCCCCATTCCTGAACCCCCTCCTGGAGCCAGCACCCCAAACTCTTCCTGCACCCTGTACCCCCTCCTGCACCCCAACACTCTGCTCCAGCCTGGAGCCCCTCCCAGAGCCTGCACTCTGCACCCCGACACTCTCTGCCCCAGCCTGGAGTCTCCTCCTGCACCCAAACTCCCTCCTAGAACTTTCACCCCTCATCACCTCCTGCACCCAAACCCCAGGCTCAGCCCAGAGCTCCCTCCTGAACCCCAACTCCCTGCCCCAGCCCAGTGAAAGTGAGTGAGGGTGGGGGGGAGCGAGCGATTGGGGTAGGGGGTGAAGGGGGTGGGGCTTTGGGGCAAGGCGCAGGGCAGATCCTAAGTTGCCCTTACATTCAGAAAGTGATCTTGGGCATAAAAAGGCCGGAGACCACTGACCTAGAGGATAATAAGGCTGTAAAGAATAGCCAGCATGGATTTGTCAAGAACAAAGCTAACCTAATTTCTTCCTTAAACCAGTAAACCCTGTAAAGAAGATAGTAAGGCTTTTAACAAAGTCCCACATGATATTCTTATTAGCAAACTAGGGAAATTCGGTCTTGATTAAATTACTATTAGGTGGGTACAAAACTTTTTGGAAAAACTTCATTTTCAGTGGCACACAGTCCAGCTGTGAAGGAGTTTAGTGGAGTCCCACAGGTGCCAGTAATGCCTCTGTGACTAGAACAATGGAATGCAAAATATGCTTATAACTCGCAGATGACCCCTAGGAGTTGCAAGCACTTCGGTGGACAGGATTAGAATTCAAAACAACCATGATAGATTAGAGAATTGGTCTAAAGTCAACAAGATGAAATTAAATAAAGACAAGTGTGAAATAAAAACTACACTTGGGAAGGAAAAGTCAAATGCACAACTACAAAGTAGGGAATAACTTGCTAGGCAGTAGAACTGCTGAAAAGGATCCAGGGGTTATATTGGATCATAAATCAAGTGAGCCAACAATGTGATGCAGGTGCTAAAAAGGCTGATACTGTGGGGTGTAATAACAAGAGGAGGGTTTGTGTATAAGTCCTGGGAGGTAATTGTCCTGCTGTACTTGGCACTGGTGAGACCTCAGCTGGAGTGCTGTCTGTTTCTCGACACCACATTTGAAGAAGGATGTGGACAAACTGGAGAGAGTCCAGAAGAGAGCAACAAATATGATAAAAGGCTTAGAAAATCTGACCTGTAAGCGAGAGTTAAAAGCTGAGTATGTTTGGTCTTGAGAAAAGATGGAGGTTGTTGGGCGGGGTCTGATAACAGTCTTCAAATAAGTTAAGGGCTGAATTATAAAAAGTATGGTGATCAGTTGTTCTCCATGTCTGCTGAAGATAGGACAAGAAGTAATGGGCTTAACCTGCAGCAAGGGAAATTTAGGTTAGATATTAGAAGAAAAAACTTCCTAAATTACAAGGATAGTTAAGAATTGGAATAGGTTTCCAAGGGAGGTTGTGAAGTCCCTGTCATGGGAGGTTTTTTAAGAGCCAGTTGGACAAACACTGTTCAGGGATGGTCTAGGTTTACTTGGTCCCGCGTCACCAAAGAGGGCTGAACTAGATGACCTCTCAGGGTCCCTTCCAGCCTTACCTTTTTTGTGATTCTATAAAAGAAATGGCATTCTACAATTCAGCAGCTCTTTTCCTGTGTGTTAAATTGGGGGCGGGAAACCCTAAACCTTTTTTAGGGTCTGAAATCTGATCCTCTTTGAAAATGCTTTTCAGGAAATTAAAACTTTTGTGCTGATTAGGAGGGGTTTTCGTAGCCAGTCTTGACTTACTTCAGTTTTCAGTTGACCTAAGCTGAATACATGTGTCCTTGTGAATTTTTCCAGTAGCTTAAGAAAATAGGAAACTTGCATAGAGTCCACAGCTGAGTAGTAACTGCATATTAGTGCATCAGTTTTTTAGGAGTCAGATATTTAAAATAGTGAATTTTGTAAATGGCAAGACTAAGAAAAATAGTGTCAGGTATTCATGTGCTACAATGAGCACTAATATAGAATTCATTCTTCTGGTGGCACATCCGTCCTAAAAAACTTAGTAGCATATTATATTGTGATTGGGCCTATAGGTCCCAGTCAGGACCCCTCTGGACTAGGCACAGTAAAAATAAATATTTTTTTTAATTTATTTATTTTCTAGTTTAGGTTCTTGGCTCTTCAGGGCAGGGACCACCTTTGCATCTTAAGACTTTAGAAGCAATGATTCACAGACAGTTTTCATTTAAGAATCCTGTTTTGCCTATACATTTGGGCAGTATGGTAACGCTGAATGAATTTTGTCCCCTTAAAGTTAAGATTGGCATACAATTATGGCTGAGATGAGCATTAAGATCTAAATCCCTATTTTCAGTTTAGCACGTATTTTAAAAAAAAAACCAAAACACTTTGCACTGCCATTCTTAATGTGTTGGGTCTTGTGGGGTGGTCTCTTATTGCATTTCTGTACAACCAGAGAAGTGAAATATTGAAAATCATCATGCATAGGCAGTGACTATAAATTTTAGTTGTCTGCACAACTCCTCAGAGATTTGGAATGTAGTCGCAAAACCTAGCGTGGGGGGAAAGGAAAGTGCTGCAAAAGTTTACCCTAGGAGTAAATCTATGGGGTTTTGGAACAAAAAGCACTCGCATCTCCAGTTTTAGAAAAGGCAGAATTCTTCACTTTTTCAAGCTGCCTCATGCTCTCTTATAACTCGGATAGGAGAACTTTCATTTTATCTGAAGATAACTATTTTTACTTTGTTATTCTTGCACACTTGACCGAATTGCCTTGTGCTTCACCTTGAGAGAGTTGCATTGAGAACAGCATTATTTGTCCTCTTACGAGTCAGTCCTCTCCCACAGATTGTTGGTAACATTAAATCAGAGGACTGATCTTAATAACTAGGAACTGTGAAGGGAGAGTGTATCAGAGGAATGTTGGAGGGAAAAGCTGACAAGAGTAGATAAACATTTGACAAAAAGCCTGTATTCATGCAAACATATTTAATAAAATGGTAAGATGAATGATGGGCAAATTTTCCTTAAAATTAAGGAAATTAACTGCTAAAGGAAGAAGAAGAAAAGGCATACTTGTGGCACCTTAGAGACTAACCGATTTATTTGAGCATAAGCTTTCGTGAGCTACAGCGAGCTGTAGCTCACGAAAGCTTATGCTCAAATCGGTTAGTCTCTAAGGTGCCACAAGTACGCCTTTTCTTTTTGCGAATACAGACTAACACGGCTGTTACTCTGAAACCTGCTAAAGGAAGGTGTCACGATAGTCTTGGAGACCTGAAGAGCTCTGGTCAAAATAAACACAAGCAGATCATGGACAAGGGGTAGTGCAAGCCTCTGACTATTGACTAATGTACATGAAATCTGATTTTGAGCAGACCACATCTGTGGGATGAGGGTCTTACTTTCAACACAATATTTCACCTTTTTGGACTGCTCACATGAGTCAAATGTGACTTGTGATAGGATCTCCCATATATGAAGAAACTGACCTCAGCATTTCACATAAACCACCAATTAGTATCTAGAGCACCTACTCTACGCTAGCTTGATCTAGATAAAAATTGGCAATGTACCAGTGCTGAATTTCTTTCCCATCACTCCCTTATTGTGTTTAAATAGAATGTTTTCTGCTTACCAGTATGTCTAAAGAATGAACAGCTAATATATAGAATGCAACATCCTGTAACCTAGTACCTGTCGTAGGCAAGGCCTCCCATCATTGCTATAAAATCATATAGAAAGTTTTGCCACATGTCCAAAACACATTTTAATAATTCCTTTTATTAATTGTACTGAGTTGTGTTGCTAGGCCATTAAAGCTTTCCTTCAATGTTAAAACACAAAAGGCTTTGTTGTGGCAGTTAAAAGTAGGTGGGAGGCTGAAAGAAGAGGAATTTATTGGTGTCTTTTCTGTGAAACAACACTTTGACTTTTCTGTGCTTCTCTACTTGCTATGTACTTGAAAACAAAGACTGGATTGGATTGAAGTGTTGTCCTAACTCTCTCTATTATGTATATAGGTTTAAGAAAATCTACGAAGAAGCGCAGCGAATCACCACCTGCAGAGCTCCCCAGTTTGCGGCGGAGCACACGGCAAAAGACCACGGGCTCCTGTGCTAGCACGAGGTAAATCTTAGATTCGGGATTATGAGCTGTGAATGACTATTACTGCAGTTGATCCAAGAAAGCTTACACCTTCTGTTGATGGAAAAGGGCTTCAAATTGCTATTGTGTAAAAGTGGCTGTGGTTCAAATACCCACTGGGTCACTGAGATTTATACGAACATATAAGTATGTGTGGAGTTTGGCATCCTCCTACATGATGCTACTGACCTCTAATTACCGAGCAGGGAAGGACTACAATATAGTAGGCTAGCTCAGCAAATTGGTGACAAATGTATAGTTGTGTCGTCCGAGTCAGAGATGGGGGAAGGCTATTTAAGTGGGACACGCTTCAAGGTCTCTTCCATAATTTTTAAAGAAATCATTGGTATGCAGCTGTTTCCGGAAGACACTTTGCTTCGAAGAAGAATAAAGCTATAAGTCACTGCTTGTTTGTGTTTTTTAGAAGGTGGTTATTTTTATCAGAAAGGCAGGTGATCATAAAAACTTGCTAGCCAAGCCAGGGTACTAGTAAACTACAATTTGATTTATTTTATTTTTTGCAACTGCAAATCACAATTTGATTTCCTTTTAGGAGGAAAGGATCCTCTGTTTGTCCA
This sequence comes from Lepidochelys kempii, assembly GCF_965140285.1. Classification (NCBI taxonomy): domain Eukaryota; kingdom Metazoa; phylum Chordata; order Testudines; family Cheloniidae; genus Lepidochelys; species Lepidochelys kempii. The sequence goes on from NC_136388.1 coordinate 33,395,206, forward strand.
AAAGAAGCTCTTGTTAATCGTACAAAATGCAACATGAGTTTAGGAACGGTCACCATGTTTAACACTGTTCAGTCACTAAATATTCAATTTAGTAGATTTTTTTTTTAATATACTGTGCAACTGCAAGCCAAAAAAAGCCTCTGATCCAAGATTCAGGCGCTAACATCTGCACAATAAACTTGGGTCTGGAAAGTCTTGGGAGTCTCTCTCGGGGAAGTATCTCAAATATGTACAGGAAGCTAAGTGGTTTTGTGTGGTGTTTTTTTTTTTTTTTTTTTTTTACTGTGCTAGTTCATAGTTTCACCAACAGCCCTGTAGGTGACTGCATAATCTAGATCACAAACTTTGGTTGATGCAAGTTACATTGGCATAAAACTGTTCATGTTAGTATATTGGTTGGCTCCTTGCATTGTCACTGTGTACTCACCAAGAGTGCTTGTGTCATGCACTGCAGTGCTCTGTGGATAGGTATCCCAGCATGCAACTTGCCATTATCCAGCACACTGTCTTTTGGGAAATTTTGGCAATGAATGTGTCATGTTTTTGGGATGCAGTTCAGACCAGTGAGGTTGCCACCTCCTCCCCTTTAGCCCTGGGTGCCTTAAATGCTCTGCTGCTCTCGCTCCCTGTCTGGCTGCTCCCAGCCAGCATACAAATGAGCACTGAGTGTCTGCCGCCAGCAGCCTTCTTATTATGCCATAGCTAGGGCCCTTCCAATTTCATGGTCCATTTTGGTCAATTTCCCGATCATAGGAACTTAAAATAAAATAAATTCCATGATTTCAGCTATTTAAATCTGATATTTAGTGGTGGTGCAATTGTAGGGGTCCTGGTCCAAAAAGGAGTGGGGTGGGGGGTTGCAAGGTTATTGTAGGAGGTGTTGCAGTACTGCTACCCTTACTTTTGCGCTGCTGCTGGCGGCAGAGCTGGATAGCTGGAAAGTATCTGCTTCTTGTCAGGAGCCCAGCTCTGAAGGCAATGTGCTGCCAACAGCAGCTCAGAAGTAAGGGTGGCGTGGTATGTTATTGCCACCTTTACTTCTGTGCTGCTGCCTGCAGAGCTGGGCACTCAGTAAACAGCCGCCGCTCTCTAATATAACCTTGCAACGCCTCTGCAACTTCCTTTTGAGTCAGGGCACCTAATTTGAAAAATGCAGGTCTTCCCCATGAAATCTGTATAGTATAGGGTAAAAGCACACAAGATTAGATTTCACAGGAGGAAACCAGATTTCACAGTCTTTGATGCATTTTTCATGGCTGTGAATTTGGTAGAGCCATAGCCATACTCCAGTCTTATTCAGCCTTGGCTATTACTAACCAAGTGACGCCCTCCCCCCACCGCTACCCCAAACATACCCCAAGACCTGAATTTTCTCCGAACTCTCTGTCCTGAAATGTCCAGTTGTGTCCTGGTACATTAAAGGAGCAATGAACCTTATTACTCCTCTGAAAGAGACAAAAGCATTGCTTATTGCTTAAACTGGAGTTAACAATCACTTCAACTCACATGCAGCACTAGGTTGGTTTAGATTAAAAGTAAAACAAGTTTATTAAAAAAAAGAGGTTCTAAGTGAGTTCAAGTACAAGGGATAAAGACAAAAGTAGCTACAAGCAAATAAAAGTAAAAACCACTTTCTAGTAGCTAAGACAACAAGCTACAGTCTTGGTTCCACACAGGTTTCTTACTGTTCTTTCTAGCCATGGCTGACTTTCTCTCAGGGTATGTCTACACTAAGAAATTAGGTCAATTATAGAAATTGATTTTTAGAAATCTATTTTATACAGTCGATTTGCGTATGTCCACACTAAGCGCATTAAATCGGTGGAGTGCGTCCTCACTACCGTGCTAGCATCGACTCAGAGTGATGCACTGTGGGTAGCTATCCCACAGTTCCCACAGTCTTTGTCGCCCATTGGAATTCTGGGTTAAGCTCCCAATGCCTGATGGGGCAAAAACATTGTCGCAGGTGGTTTTGGGTACATGTCGTCCCTCCCTCCGTGAAAGCAATGGCAGACAATTGTTTCGTGCCTTTTTTCCCACGCAGATGCCATACCACGGCAAGCGTGCAACCCGCTCAGCTCAGCTCACTGACACCGCCGCTGTTGTGTCCTGGGTGCTGCTGGCAGCGGACGGTGCAGTAGGACTGCTAACCGTCATCATACACCGCTTCTGCTGCAACTCTGCTCTGCTGCTATTGTCTCAATAGCGAATTTCTCCATGTTGTCTGTCACGGGGTTTCGGGTATGTGTGTTCTTCCTGAGGAAATGTGCATGGTGCTAACCATCATCCTCCACCTCTTCCGCTGCAAATCTGCTCTCATGAATCCACCTCACAGGTCCTCTCGTTGTTCTCTATAAATATCTATTCTTGTAGCATCTGTCAGCCACCGCTTCCACCGTAACTCTGCTCTCCTGCAGACAGTACCATAGAATTGCGTCCACACTACCCCAAATTCAACCCGGCAATGTCTATTTCATCGCTAATCCCCTCGTTGTGGAGGAGTACAGAAATCTATTTTAAGAGCCCTTTAAGTCAACAAAAATGGTTTCGTAGTGTGGACGGGCGCAGGGTTAAATCGATCTAACGCTGCTAAATTCAACCTAAACTCGTAGTGTAGACCAGGGCTCAGTCAGGACCTTCTACAGAAGTACAAGGTGCTGGTTTCCCTTTTTTTCCTAGGTGAAAGATCTTTGCCTAAGCAGGTTTCTCATCTATGTTAGGTTCTCGGAGACTTCAGTTCCCTTGGTTGGGGGATCCGTCTTTCTCTGTTTGCAAGAGCTCTGGCCCCTTGTATTTGTCTAGTGATGGGTGCCAAGATGACTTCTTCTCTTGTTACATCTTTCCAAAGTCACTGTTTTTAGTCCTTGGGATGACCTCACTCTGTTCTTCCCTGTCTGTGGATTCCTACCCTGCTCATTCATATGTAAATAGTGTCCATTGTTTGTGTTCTTACCTTGCTTAATTCCACTAGAGAAGACTGGTAGATAGCTGCCTTCCCGTGTGTGTGTGTGTGTGTGAGAGAGAGAGAGAGAGAGAGAGAGAGAACCTGTTTCTCTCTTTGTTTGGTCACTGACTTTGAAACGTATCACGTGTTCACAATTCCTCATAATGTTAATACATTTTTTTAACTATTTTATATTCATTACCAGTGTTCTTAACTTTCATAAAAGACCTTACTTAAACAGTTTTTTATAATTGTATATCATTTGAGGTTCAGACTCTCACAACAGGCTATCCCCACTCTCCCACCCCCACTTGTTAGGTTGATGGCTTTGCTTATCTTTTATGCAAGTGTACCTTCGTTGTCTCTGCATGACAGCCAGGCTGGTCGGACAAACAAATACATCTTCCTTTGTCCGATGCAGACTGTGCTTTATGTACTGCTTGCCAAACACATTTGCAGAACATAATTTTAGTACATATTCATAACTTTGTACACTACCTGTACACACACCATGCAAGAATACGAATGACCAGGGAATTACTAGTTTTCCAATGAGAACCTGCATGACCCTTTTTAGATACAGATTATGACAAGTGTATTAGGTGTAAAATGTGTCAGGATTGATGACTCTCACTGACACAGTGTGAACAGCATGGTGGGGAGAAGAAGTGAGTTGAGCAACGGGGTAAGTTCCCATCATGCAGCTTTCTCCATCTCATTATGCCATCCATAATCCAATAATTTTTGTGCCTTTATTAAAAAAAACAAACAAACAAACACAAAACCACGCAGCACTTCTCTGTCCGCCATCTCTGAGAGAAGCGTGGAGTCTACACAGCACTGTGCTATTGTCATGAATGTGGCAAACACGGACAAACAATCCTCCAGTATTTGCAGAGCTGCAGCAAGAACCGCAGCAGCAGAGGACATGGCCATTTTGTGATAGGCAGATGGCTGTGAGACAGACATAGCAAAAACCAATTAAAGGTGGTGGTTGGTGGTGATCACAGAGCAGCTACAGACGGTGGTGCATTGCTTATGGGCCCAAGAAGCAATCACTGAGTGGTGAGATTGCATCATAATGCAGGTTTCGGATGACAAGCAGTGGATGCAGAACTTTTGGATATGAAAGACCACATTCTTGGATCTGTAGCCCACCCCAGCTTTCCAGTGCAGGGACACCAAAATGAGAGCTGTGCTGATAATGGAGAAGTGAGTAGCAATCTTTGTGGAAGCTTGCAATGCCAGATTGCTACCAGTAAGTGGAAAATCATTTTGGAGTTGGAAAATCCACAGTGGGGCTGTTTTCATATAAGTGTCCAGCATCATTTAATAGTCTCCTGCTACACAGAACTTTTTCCTCACCAGTGGATTACTGTTGCTAGTAGTGATCCTGGGGGACCTAGCCTACCCCTTACTCCCTTGTCTGATGAAACCATACATTGGCCACCTTGACAGCACCAAGGAAAGATTAAACTACTGTCTCAGCAGGTGAAGAAAGACAGTTGGATATGCTTTTGGTAGATTGAAGGGATGCTGGTAGAGCTTACTGACAAGATAGGATTTCAGGGAACAAAATATCCCAATGGTTATAGTGTGTGTGTGTGTATAGTGGCCTGTTTGTGTGCTTCATAATAAATGTGAAGCAGATGAAGGGGAAAGCTGCTGCTAGGGTCAAGGGCAGAGGTGGAGTCGCTATCTGCTCATTTAGAATGAAATGCAAGGGCCATTGGAGTTCCATGTGGAGCTATGTGGCTGAGGGAGGCCTGGAAAGAGCACTTTAACAGTCAGCCACAGTAATGTGTTGTGGTGAATTGTGTTCTATCTGGCCCTGAAGTTTTGGGGGCTCTTTGGGATTGTGAAGTACTTGTTGTACACTTATAGATGAAACATGGCCTGTTAATGCACCTATTAATTTTGCAATGCTTGCTAAACACCTATAATTACATGTTTGTCACTGACCTTATGAGTTCTGTCACCTTACACAATAACAAGTAGTGAGTGCTTTCAGTAGCACTAAGCATTCTCCCACATATGTAGTGAAATAATAGATGAATTATTTACCAGAAATAGCTTATTATTTCAGACCAAAACTAGAGCAAAAATGTGGAATTAAACATCTACAATAAACTTTTGGAAACAAATCAATTGAACAGAACTTAAAGGGGAAGGAACATGCATGTTCATTTTGGCTACACATACTACCTGAGAGCACCGCAGTTGCTATATATGTGAAGCTGTGGTTCTCACTACTGTTCTGTGACATGGAGTGGTGGGAATAAAGTTGCAGTCCCTGATACCATGTGGAGGGTTTAGGGGGTGTAGGGAGGTGCTAAAATGGATTTCTCCATTGACTGCAAAGGGAGGTGAGCCCGAGATTGTTGAATTTGTAGGTCAGTGAGTCTGTGCATTTGTTTGCTTCTAAGCTCCATTATGTCCTGATACATCTCTCTTGACTCCTGGGCCCTTTTTCTGTACTTTTTTCCCTCTTCATACTGTCTGCAATAGTCATCCTTCATGCCATCTGTTTGCAGTCTGATGCAGCATCAACTTTTCAGAATCTCACTGAATATATCCTCACGTTCTCCTTTCTTCTCCTTCTCCTTATTATGGTCAGGCATTCCACAGGCGTTGGTGATTTTAGTTGATATCTCACTCTTGTGGGTAAGACAGGGGCTGGCCTGTTGACTGGCTACAGTGAAGTCTGCCAAAGTCGTCACCAACTGGTGTGGGAAAGTATCCTACCACAGAGGAAGAAATAAGACCGCTATCCCTAAAAACCTATGGGAGAAGATTGCAGAATACCTCCCATGAAAATTTCATTAAAATCTCTCAGGAGGATTCAAGGGACATCCTTTTTTTTATGTAAACTGCTCTCCATGGCCACCCCAACTAACTCTACAGGAGAATGAAAAGCAGATAACTATCTCTGGTTGTGATGTGATATTGTCTTTTCTAGAATGAATACATTTTGGTCAGGTGCCATCTGTACATTTAAGCATGGTAGTGGGAAAGGCACCCACACACTTAACAGAATCTCACCCATATTTAGCTGCTGGAACTGATTAGACAGTACTGGAGCTTCACACAGATCCTGGCTCTTGGCATAGCTGGACCTCCCCTTTGCATGTCCCACGTTGTCGTCCTCATTGTTTTGTGGCAGGGGTCTGTGTGTTTGGGGCTCCTCAAAGGTACCTAGGATGTTCTGTGGGGTGTTGGTGGGGTCTCCACTAAGTATGGCATGCAGCTCACTGGCAAAGTGGCAGGTCTGCAGCTTGGCACCAGATCGACTGTTGGCCTCCCTGGCCTTCTGGATGCCTCCTGAAGTCCCTTTTACTTTTGCACAGAACTGCTGCTGATTCCTGTCTTACTCCGTTCAGGGTGGAGTTGATTTAAATCATTAGTCAGGAAGACTCAATTTAATCATGGATTTCTACATAAAAGTGCATTCTTGTTGGTTGTTATGACCTTAATCCATATTGTTCACAACTCAGATGTAGGTTTCATTTTTAGAAGTTACACACTATACATTTTTAAAGTGATTTATTTTGAAAAATTTCAGATTAGTTTTACAGCTGTATCAGAAAATGAATATTGTTTGGTTATTTAATTTACCAAAGGTAATTGAAGCAGATATTTATGAAGTCACTGAGAGGTGAATGAACTATCTTCAGTTCAACAGATTAATCAATATTTGGAGGATTTTCTTGCCAGGCTGTATTAGGAGGAGGACATCATCACCAGACATTTAAATTGTTTTATTTAACTGAAACAACTACGTTATGTATTCTGGGTTTTTTTCTTCAACAGCAAACATACAATATTTTAACAAAACAAGCATATGAATTTTTGAATTTAAACTTTCAAGTTTTTAAAGTCAGGTTTTGTTTTTGTTAAAATTGTTTTTAACTAAAATACTTAGTTTTTTGTTTTTTGTTTTTTTTTAAAAATATTAAATTTGTCAGCCAGATCAACATGAGAAACTTAAAATACTGGCTTCTGCAGCTAGCTCAGTCATCTTCACTTTCATTTTCCTGTTTATAATCTGGAAAAGAAAAACAAGCTTTCCTGCTTTTTCAGGTCCCAAATGATTTCTCAATTTGGAATGAATTAGTCCAAAGGAAGAAAATATTCTTTCTCCACTGGCAGAAGAAGCTACTGCTGTTAAAAGTGAGATTATCACGTCAACAGTCTCTGAATCCAAGTGCTCAAGTGACTTCCACCAGTTCACTGGTGTGACTTTCTTTAAAGCCCCCTCAGCACACACACATTTCTTGAATTGTTCACCCTTCACTCTGAAGTTTATTATAGTTGGCATTATGGAGGGATGATTGCTAGATGTCCATGTCATAGCCAACTCCTCTTCTTCAGCGGTTAAGATTTGGTCAAGGAGATGGTGCTTGTCCCATTCTTTTTTTTTTTTTATGCTTATTTAGGTCAGTCATTGCACATTTCTCTTTTTAAGATCTCACTCAGTTCCTTTCAAATTTCAACAGCGTCAGCAATAAAACATTTATTTCCCTGCATTTTGTTCAAGGCTACAGAAATAGGCTTTAGGGTACTCAGCATGTATTCAACATTTTTCTTAAGCCCAATGTTGAGAACTTTGGCTGTGACAGTGCCATCTATTTTTTCACGATTTTGTTCACAAACTGTCATTAGATTAGGCCAGTTCTTGATACAGTGCTCAAAACAGTCCACTACTGAGTTCCATCGCACGTCTTGTGGGAGAGTTAGCTTGGTTCCTCCCACTTTTTTCAGAACAGCTGCTGCAAAGTGGTTGTTATGGAAGTATTTTGCTATTTCAACATTAGCCTTTATTTCTGGAACGCTGAAGTTTTTGGCTAGGAGGTGCATCAAATGAGCACTGCAACCGTATGTTGTCATCCTGGGACTCTCTTCTTAATAGTTTCTTCTCATCTTGGATACATTGTCTGTGACCAAGCTGCATACTAGACATTTGAGATTTTTTTCAGTTTTATAGCTTTTACTGCTGCTACTTGTAAGTATTCTGCTGTGTGTGCATTTCCAGATGTATCAATTGTTTCTGTAAGGAATGACATTCTCTTCTTCTGTTGTCACACAAGCACATACAAAATGATCATTGTGGACATTGCTCCACCCATCAAGAATCAGGTTAACAATTTCACCCTCTAGACTTTTTGCACACTACTCAATTTCTCTTTCATACACATTTTATCCAGCAATTTGCCTGCGACATCTGCTCTTTTGGGTTGACTGTATCCTGGTCTTAATGACTGCACCATGTTCATGAAGTTTGGGCTCTCAATCATACGGAAAGGAGAGTTTGTTGCATTAAAAGCCGGGCAATTTTTTTTCATCAATTACCTCCTTTTGTAATCTGCTGGTTCTTATCACAAATTTATCTATGGTTGTTTCTGGGGGATGATCCAGTTTGAGAACTGCAGAACTAAGCATCTCTGGTATCTTCTCGACTGAGCACTGAGTCCCATTGGGTAGATAGAAAAATTAACCTAAATAAATCTATACAGAAGCCCCTGGAGCCCCATAAAATTGGGTCTCTAATCCGTGAACTATTGGAACTGATTTACAAAACTTTTCTTAAACATTACATGACTATATTGTCTCGTACTAGAGAATTTATAATCCCTATTCCATGTTAAGATATCTTTGAGCTATAGGTGTTTTTAGGTAGGGGTTTTTTCTCAAGAAGCGTTTTATCAAAAAAAATCTGGTTTTCGTTTTTAAAATCATTGGTTTTTATCCACCCTGACTTTGTTCCCTGCATCCTCTGTGCCATCTGCTCGTAGATGTCCACATTTCTACAACTAGTCCATAGTTGTTATTGCATAGCTTATTCTCCCTATAAGACCAAGAGATCCAAAGCTTCTATCCAAGCAGGAGTACGTCTGGAGTATGTAGGCGGCATGGTTACTTTGAGCAGTTGCACACAAGGGAGAGCTGCCAGGTGTGCTCACCAAGCTGGGCAATTAGGAAAAGGCATTTCAAAAATACATGAGGTTTTTAAAGATGTGGGGTGGCTTCAGGTCTCTGTGACCCCTTGGCAGTTGAGGTCACAATTGTGACTAGAGCATCAGTGTTCACCATTGTGGGACAGCTGCTGGAGGACTGTTAGGTCTTGTGCTATCCATGCTTGCTCTGCATTGACCACAGTTGGTCGACCATGGCTCAACACTACTCGGGGAGGTGGTGTTACTGCATTGCCATAAGGGGCGCTTCTATCGGCAGGAGAGAAATTAGTATAGACACATGCGCAACTAGATCAATGCTAAGTGACCTAAGTAGACCTAATTTTATAGTGTAGACCAGGCCTGAGCAAATGAACATCAGATTTGTGCAAGATGAGAAATCAGGTACTCAGACATAATAGACTTGGAACTTGAGATAGCTGCTGGTATCAGATGGCGAATAAAAACAGCTTTAAGATTTTTGGAATGTTGAGGTAAAAATTCAAACTGGTTAGCTTGAATTTAGAGGGTGTAGCAATAAAGGCTGCTTGTTTGTCATGCAATCCAAACTTAGATAAAATACTTTCTGGTGTTATGGACTACAACTTTGAGCTAGCTGTTTTTGATCTCAGGTTATCCAGAAGTAAAATTTTTACTGTGTTTAAGAGATTCAAACTTTAAAAGTCGCATTAAGATGATTACAGCTGCGAGCTGTTGGTTACTTTGAGGCAAGTTAGTTATTTTAAAGGTATCCACCATGTAAGCCAGAAATTTGAAATACATAAGTCTAATTTAGCTGTAACCAGAAAGTTATGCTGGAACATGCCGAAATGATAAGTCCTTAACATTACAGGCATGTTTGCAACTATTGCTAATCTGAAGTTCTATATCTAGAGTTTAAGCTTTCAAGTCAAGTAACTAGGAAAATGTCAAAAGCTTTTCATATCTGTGATGAAATTTCAAAAGTTTTGGAGCTACACAATGTCTAATTGACACTTTTTAAAGTGCTTTAAGTGGAAAGAAAAGAACAAAGCTTGTTAAATTGGATTTGATGACTTTATTGGTAGGCAGCCATTTTTCTAACACTTTAGGAAAAACTCTGAAGTGTGTTACTATTCTGAAAAATTATGAATTTGGCATAATGTTGTTCAGTGTTTTCTGAATTCAGACAAACACCTTGACCCCATTACAACTACCAGTGCAACAAACTACTCTCGCCTCTGAAAATATGAATTTCTGACTCACACCCTTCCCCATTTTAAAAAAACAAACTTGAAACAAGCAGCAAAGCCAGTTGCATTTTTTCTTCCTTGAAATTTTTTTTTTTTTTTTTTAAATGGTGGCATAATCTAATACATAAGGATGCTGTCATGGATGCGCTGGAACAGCTCTTAATCTAACCCAGGCAGGGCCCTCTTCAGTATGAAAACCCCTCACAGCACACTTTCACTAGGCTAAGCCACCTTGGCTTCAGTGCCTCCTGGGACCAAACTCTGAGCCATCAGCATCCTTGTTCCATGCCATGAGCTCCCCGTAGTAAGTCCACCTGAATAGGACACCTTATACTCGTCCTCTTTTCCCCCCCACACACAAAGGGGAGTCATACGCTCCCAACTTTCTCAGTCAGCAGTGACTCTCAGCCAGCCATGTAAAACAAAGGGGTTTATTGTCTGAACACAGTGTAGAAAAAGTCATTGTTAGACTCAGCACAGAAACCAGAAAATTACAGCTATCTTGGTCAGAGCCCTGATTTTGACACACAGCCCTGATTCTCCTGCAGAGAGACCCAAAACGGGAGAGAGCTGCCTGTTTCCGGCAATCCACCCTATATCATGCCCATTTGCTCCTCCTCTGTCCTTTGTCTTTCTCTAGCAAAACAGGTCACCTGGCCTCCACCTCAACTTTTTATTCTCCAACTTGTTGCAGCTGGCTGGCTTTTTGCAGAAGGTGAGCCCCCTGGTCATCACTTTCTAAGTTATGAAATGTCCAGCCACTGTCTGGGCCCAGGGAGCCAGGTGACACTCACACCTGGTCTGAGTCTCTACAAATATTAAACCACCTTTCCATCCATCTAGGTAAACATGCAGCACACAGTACTCATGCAAAAATATTAAGAAAATTCCCACGTAGTCACAGTTGTGCACTCAATTGTCTGAACTTAAATTCTAGTGATGGTCAGTAATTCAGCATAAGTTTCAAAATATGATCAAGATTCAAGTATTCACTTGTTCTGTTTATAACATTCTTCACTATATATGTGTAAATGTGGATACCAAGAACGTAAAATGGATGAAATTGCATTCAGGTCCACTTTAGAAAAAAGCTAAAGAATGTTCAGAGGAATAGCTATGAATGTCAACATTGCTTTATAATACTCGATACTAGTTCTTGTTTTTGAGTGGTCTCGTGTTAGGTAAGAAACTGGTGTCCATTTAATTGGCAATACCTTGAATTTTACGCATTATACTTTCTTTTATAGTCGGCGAGGCTCTGGCCTGGGCAAAAGAGGAGCAGCTGAAGCTCGCCGACAGGAAAAAATGGCTGATCCTGATAACAACCAGGATGGAGTTAATTCTTCAGCTGCACGTACAGATGAGGCTCCACAAGGAGCAGCAGGTAAGCAGAAACACAAACTTTGCAACCCATGTCTGGTGCTCTGTAAAACATTGATGTAAACCTTAAAGTATCAGGCTTCTTTTTTTTTTTTTTTTTTTAATGAAGGGGGGAAGGCATAAATGAATTCTTAATGTCGCTTTTGGATGCTGACTGAGCAAGGCACTACTACTCTCTTGAAACTCAGGTGTTAAGTTATAGTTGTGTTCAGAGGCCTTTTGGTTATGTGACATAACTTTGAACTCTTCTTCAAACTACTGTACTAGTAATGTTACTCTTATCCACCATATAGAAACATAAGTTAGTGTGCTAATTCACAAGCTACTGTCAGAATCTGTATCTAACCAGCTAATACTACACGAGTCTGTCCTTTTATAGTAAACGTCTTTTGGTTACCTTGTGATGCTCAGTTGTGAAAGCATTTTTGTACCTTTTTGATATTAACCTATGTATTCTAGTTGTATGGTACTTATAGAAAAATGTATTTTTTTCTAATAGTCTTGGCCAGTATCTAAATTATTGGCTTTTCTGCACTGACTATGCTGCAATAGGAAAAACTGTTCACAAAGTTAGTGATATCCTCACACTGAAGAGTACCTTATTTCCCAAACAGTCTTACTGAAATAATTGCAGAGTAATTTACAGTTCAGTATAAGCAATCCGGCCCTAATTCAGCACATCAGTTTATTTAAATTCTTCAACAATTATGTTGGCTTTTAGAAAAAAGCTTTAAAATGTTCAGGCTTGAAAATAAGGTATTGATTTGCTTCAGTGCAGTGTAACAAGTTTGGTTACTTAAACTGAGTTCAGACTTTATCCAAAGCTGTATTTTAACTTTTTCAGATATACATGCACCATTTCAGAAGTACAATTACATTTTCTGTGGAAGTTCATGATGGAGAAACCCTAGAACTTATATATGAGTTGTCACTATAAATTTTTTGTAAGAATATAGCTTAAATGAATCCAAACTCAATACAAAGTATCTTAAAATCCTAGTCCAATTGCTGCTGAAGTCAGTAGGGATTTAGTTATCGATTTTAAATAGAAGCAGCATTAATGTATCCAATACTCTTTTTTGAAATAAATTTTAGACAAGTCAGTGTTACTCTAAAATATTTTCTTTCTTTAGCATCTAGCTCTGTTGCGGGGGCTGTAGGCATGACCACTTCTGGAGAAAGTGAGTCAGATGATTCTGAGATGGGAAGGCTACAAGGTAAAAAGCTTTTACTAGATTTATATGATGGGTTGATACCTGTATATATGTACATGGTGTTATAAAAACATTATTCTGATATTTTTCTCTCTGCTGATACCCATTCAAAAACCCTACTAACTATTTCCTCCCCCCCTCCCTCCCCAAGTGAACATGCTGTTTTGCCTACTATAATTATGAATAATGTAGTGGGAGAGATTGTGGTATAGTAGACACTCAAAAATTTGGCAGTACTAGCTGAACTTTAGGTGTCTTAACTGTTGTAGTGTACTACACTTTTTGCACTGATTACTGATTTCCCAACCCAATAAACATACTCTGCTTGGCTAAACGCTTTTTTTTATGATGAAACAGAACACTTAATATGGAATACAGTTCATAAATTTGTTTGTTCCTCAAATCTGAAAAGATGCTAGTAATAGCTTTCAGTTTATAAAACATGAGTGCAAGTTTAGTTAGGCCTACCACTCTTTCTTGTATCTGCTCTTAGATAAAGATGGAGTTATTTGCTTCTTCAGCACCCACCTGTATTCCCAGGTTATGACCAAATAAAATCCACGTGTGCTAAAAAATATGCTTGCTTGATGCCTGGGCTGTACAGAAAATGCATTTCCTTTCAGAAACTGACAACTTGGACAAAATTCTGCATTTAACTTGCCTGTCTTCTGTAAACACTTCAACAGGTTTTTACTACTTGGGTGCAAGGAATTATGGTGGTTGCTTCCTCTGCAAATATAGGTTTGGGGTAAAAATCTGGATCTTTTATTCTTAAATGCTGGAAGAGCTGGGGGAAAAGAGCAATTGCTTGCTTGCAAACAGTTCCTCCAGTGTTAGGCAAATTGACTCAAATACTATTAATGGTTAATTGCTAACCACCCATTTGTAGCACTGATCAGCAATGTTCAGACTTGCTGCAGTTAATGAGAACCCCCCTATTTGAAGTCAACTCTCCAGACAAGAAAAACAGGATGACTTAATATAAAATTAACAGATGTTCTGCCTCTTCCAGAAGTTTTTAGACTCTAGCAAGCCAGCTCCCCTAACAGTTCACAACTCCATTTGCCATGCTTTTCTCTCCAGTCAATAACATTGTCTATTCTACTTCTCCTATACAGCTTACTTGTTCTGCCCAGTTCCATTGTTTTTGCCATCCCCTTTAACTGTTTTTACAATAGTTTTCATTCAGACTGAAACTAGAGCCTACTATTTTTAGTATTTAAAAAAAAAAAATGTTTATTTTCTTGTAAATACTTCAGAGAAACTGACACAATTCCAGAATTCCTCCTGGCTCTTCAAAAAACAGTCTTTTCACAGTCTTGATTCACATTTGACTTTAAAGCCACGCTTGAGTAAAGGGTAACCTTGGGAGGACAAGTAGTTCACTCGCCTTTACTGGTGTTAGGAGAAATCCATGTAGCGTCGTCTTGTCTTTTTCTGTGTTAAATCTTCAAAACTCCTATAACTTTATAAGTTCATGAGACTTAGTTACATGGAAACTTTTTATGAAAATGGCCGTTTAATATTCTGTGTTTGCTTCTAGCTCTGTTAGAGGCTAGGGGTCTTCCTCCTCACCTGTTTGGCCCTCTTGGTCCTCGGATGTCACAGCTTTTCCACAGGACAATTGGAAGTGGAGCTAGTAAGTAAACTATATCTTGACAGATATAATTCTGTCAGCAGCTTTCAGACTGGTTAAACTTGGCTACTAGTAAATCTAATGTTTTATCTGTGTAAGGATTTAAATGCAACTAATTTTTAAGATTAAATCCAGTGTATAATGTTAGATAGTATAAGGAACTCCAGCATACTAAAACTTAAGTTTCTTCCCTCCTTTACTCCATAGTTGTGGAACATTGGCTACAAGCATTTAACTTTATCTTCCTTTTAAGAAGCTACGTTTGGCTTAACTTTTTTTTTTAGTTTGGCTTATATATACTTCTTTAACAAGAAGTAACTTAATTGAATTGAAACAAGGCTTATTTTAATTTTCATGGTTTTTGAAAAGCCATACTCAAGATCAGGTTTTGAAAACTGCTTTGCACATGGCATCCCTAATGCACAATGGTCAGATGGGCTTGAAATCATTTTAGAGGGATAATTGTTTGTTTGAGCACCTCTTTGAAACACAGGTCAGTGCTGTCCGCAGGGACTACTAAGGACCAAATTCTATCCTCTTCTTACCTCCAGTTCAGTATACCTACAATGCAGCAGGCTGGGATGTTTACCTAGCAGTCAAAAGAACTAGGAGGAGGACCAGGCCTGCAAGCACATCACAACCAACAAGGGGATGTTGTCTGCCAGCTAGAACAGAACACTACCCTAGTAGTATATGCTGTTTACTTCCTAAAGAAGTGGTATTTATCCCCCACCACCTTAGCCATCCTGTCTTATACTAGGTAGATCGTTTTTGGTAATTTTAGCACAGTTGCTCCTGTATGCTCATTTTAGCTGCATGGCAAGGGAAGCTAAGAGCAGAATTTGACCCCCCCCCAAAAAAAAACCTCTGAAGTCACAGAACACACAGAAAACAAACTTTCTGCTTGGTAAGATAAGTGATCACAGCATTAATTACCCTAAATATTTACAAGTATTAATAGATCTTTACTTTCCTAGGTTCTAAAGCCCAACAGCTTCTTCAGGGGCTCCAAGCCACTGATGAAAGTCAGCAGCTACAGGCAGTAATTGAGATGTGTCAGTTGTTGGTCATGGGGAATGAAGAAACATTAGGTGGATTTCCAGTCAAAAGTGTTGTACCAGCTTTGGTAAGGATCAAATTTGTTTATATATTTCTGTGTGAAACATAGTATTTAAACAGTATAGCAAAAGGATTCAACAGTAAAATAGAAGTACTCTTGAAACCTCTAAATTTAAGAGGTATTTGGTAGCCTCTGGTTCATCTGGACTCAGAAATAGCATTAAAGGCTTATGATACCAACAAAATATTTTCACTTTCAACAACTTCCTCTAATCAGACAATAGTTTAGTTAACAAACTACTACTACTAAACTACTACTAACAAACTACTAAACTCCTCTCCTCCAATTTTAGATCCCATGGCTTTTGCACACTTGCTAAATAGTAAAAGGAAAAAACACCCTATAGGTTAATTCTGTACTCCTACAGATTGCTTTGATAGCTGTGAGGCCCCTAACTGGAGTGTGAGCTGGCTGGAGAGAGAGAGAGAGAGGTCATTGTGTCCTTAAAGCAGGGTTGGGTGAGGGGCAATGACTTTATGTAGCCAGTGTGGTGAGTACCCTTTCTAGACTGGCTCATGGGAGTATTGATACATAGAAACTTCATAAAATTCCATGTATGGATTGCACTGCAGAGGACTAGAAAGATACCTTGAATATAGAGGGTAAACACACCCCGACCCCAATCATAAATATGTACTTTGACAGGCCACTACAGCATTCTTCCTGAGTTCTAATATGTAGTCAGGTACACACAGACATGTCTGTGCAAATGGATGGCTTTCCATTTACATATTAGTACCCAGGAAGACTGCTGTGGTGCTCTGTCAAGGTGTATGTACGTGTATATGAGGTCTGCTTACCCTTTTTCATCCGGGGTGTGGCTGTGCCTCCCTCCCCACACAACACATGACTTTAAAAAAAAAAAAGTCTCCTTTTGGGGTTTATTATTCTAGTGCTTGTTGTACACACTTTGGCTTCCATAGATTCCTCACTAGTCTGCTAATACATCTTCCACCCATGTATGAGTGGTAACAGTCCTACCATCCTTCAGCCGCAGGGGTTCTCTACAGCCCTGTCACTAGGATCTATGAACTGTCCTTCCAGAAGTCCTTGATAGTTCCTGGCAATCTTGGGCCTTCTTACGTAGGCCCACTCAAATCTCTCTTGCTCTCCTGGAAGAAGCCTAGTGGCCACAGTTCTCCTTTAGGGCTTCCAGTAGTACACTCCATGCTGTCCTGTACATCTACAGCAGCCATGCCTATAAGCTATAAATGCCAAGCCCTCAGTGTATCAGCAGGTGATCCTTGTGGACTTCAAGTCCCATATTCCCTGGCATTAAATGGACTGTGGACCCATAACAGGTGTTAAGTTGCACTGTGCTCTGTTATAGCGTGACTGCCATCTGTTATGATAGTATGTGGGAATTCCGGTAAAACTGGGTCTTATTGCACTAGGCACTGTATAGACAAGTAACAAAGTATATCTTTGCCCTAGAAAACTTTACAGGTATCTGGGTATCAAGACAGACTGCAACAAGTGGACACGAGTGGAAGTTAGATTGAGATGAATACAGTACCAATAAAATTACTTTAGAATGAAAGTAGAAGTCACAGCTCCTTGTTCTCTTAACCAAAGCCAGACAGGAGTGACTTGTGAGCAGTGTGAGAAAGGTAGAGGTCACAGAACTTTAAAATGTTGGCGGCTTTATGAATTTTGATGGCATCTTTCCTGTGCATGTGGGTGATATGGAAGAAAACAGAAGTGCTTGAGGAAGAACTTTCCATTGTAAACTCCTATTTCAGGTGTTTATCAAAGACTTAAAAAAAATCACTCCTGATACCATCTGTTTTTAACGACACAGTCCGGAAGCAACATGTGTACAGAAATCTTAATCATGAGGATAAAAGGGCTGTGCATGTGTGTGCGCATGCAAACAACAAAAACAATGAATGTTCTTTACATTGACTACATTGCATGGTCAATGGGCTTTGTACATTTGGGGGGGGGGCGGGGACTCCTCTAAAGCCAATAACCTGTAATGTGTAATAGCAATCAAAAGCTGCTTCATCCATATGAGCAGAAATATTTTTAATGTGTATTTTAAAATTCTTTAGCTTTCTCTGCTGTAGAAAGTGTATTTCTCCTTTTAAATTGGTTTTTGGATTCCTTTAACAATTTTCATTAAATGCTATAGGAGCTGTTGTGACAGCTTCAAAAAGATCCAGTGTTGCAAGTGAAACTAAACTGAAATGATCATAACAGGTTTTCAAATATTTGTAGAATGTAAGAAAAACAATATCCTTTTGGTAACTTGTACCAAATCAGAACTGTTTACTCATTTCCTAATCTTTTTCTTTATAGATAACATTGCTGCAGATGGAACACAACTTTGATATTGTAAGTGACATAGATATGAGCTAATTGTTTTCCTGTGAACTTAAGTTTTTTTCCATCTAATTGTTTGGTTTTTTTGTTTTTTTGTTTTTTTTAATAGATGAACCATGCTTGTCGAGCCTTAACCTACATGATGGAAGCACTTCCCAGATCATCTGCTGTAGTGGTAGATGCAATTCCTGTCTTTTTGGAAAAGGTAGCAATAGTCATGTCCCTAAATAATTAAAATTAGTACACAAAACTTAAGGACAAACACTTACCTTTGAGTAATCCCCATAACTCTCCACCCATGCAAAAAAGTGCATTCTTTTTATTATTATAACCATTGTAATTAATATAAAATGCATCAGAAGAAAAAAACTAGCCTTCAGTGTTGTAAATCAGTACCTGGTTTACGGGAAACTCAAATTACATTTCCAAATGACACTGCAACGAAATCTATATATATTAATTTTTTATTTTGAGTTCTGACTAATTCAGTTCACCACCAATACTTCCTTTTTATGCTTACACATGAGCACACAGGTGTACAGTCAGGTATCTTCTAGAGAGCTCCTTGACTTACAGGTCTGTCTTGTAGGTTTGCTGACTGAATGGAAAAGGGTGGTGGCTCAGTCTTGGTTTTGGGGCTTCAGAAAGTCGTTTAGTTTTGGACTACATTCCAGCCTGCTGGTGGCTTTTGTTTTATGGATGTGGCTAGACGTTTAGAAGGCTTCATTTCAAACACATGCAAGCAACTTGCTGGTAATTGGTCACCTGGTGTGCTCCTAGCAAAAGGCATTCAGAGAGGGAAGTTAAATTGTACTTGAGAAGCCTAAAGTAAATTATGCCTGGGGAAATTCTGCTGGACTGCACACCCACAGACCCCCGCCCACCCGCAGAATGCCCATGCTTCCCTGTGGAAAACAGCAGGGAAGCAAAGGGAAGCTGTGGTGGGGGAGAGGGGGAGAACGGGACTGTGGGTGCAGTTTATTTGGGGGGTGGGATTTCCTCTCAAACAGAGGCAAGGCATGGGGGGGCACACGGGCTTACTTGCCACTGCCCCCCTCTCATTTCTGCAAGCGCAGAGCTCCCCAGCTGAAGGAGGCTGCATCTCAGCTCAACTGACTGCAGCTGAATGCCGTCTCCTGGATCCTAGTGCCAGTCATGCTCCCCTTCTGTGTGCTGGGAGCCTTATTGTTTTCTATGCAACAGTGAGTGTGCATGGTGGGGCTGGGTAGGAGGAAGGGAGGAGGCAGAGGGGAAGGGGAATGTGGGAGTGAAGGGAGGGGGATGAGGGTGAGGTTGTGGTGGGGAGCAGGAGCCCAGCATATGATGTCCCCTCAACAGCAGCTGGGGCTTCCTTGTCAAGCTCCCCCCCCCCCCCCCACCGAGTCCCATCTCCTAGCACCCAGTCTGTTGTTGCGTTGCGTTGCCCCGCCCCCTGACCAAGTCCCATTTCCCCAGCACCTGGACTCCCTTCCCCCCCCCCCACGCTCCCGAGCCCCTGGACATCCCCCACACCTGGCCCCCATTTCCCCAGCACCCAGACACCAACATGCACCCAAACACACATACACACACCTGCCAAGTCACATCTCCCCAGCACCTGGACTTGACTACGTAGCGTGCAAGTCTTTTAGGTGAAACAATAACCTTTGTTTGTTAAAAATAATCCCCTTGATCGATCAGTCCATCAGTCCTCATATAGATTGTGCCGATCACATGTCTTCCATTCTTCTCTTATCCTGGCCTTCCTTCTCCATGTGCAGCCATGCCTTTTTCACGATAAAATTTTCCCATCTCTTTGGAGGTCGGCTGAGTGGTTATTTCAGTTCCCGTGGATACCACTCGGCGACTGCTGCAGTTCATCAGTGAGCCTAGCTGTATGCCCGACCCATCACGTTTTACTGTACCTGCTTTTCAACAACAACGTCCTGCACTCCGCTCTCCTGTCTGATCACTTCACTGGGGATTCGGTCACGGATTGAAATGACCAGAGTTCTTCTTTCCATGGCCCTCTCCATTGTTGCTCCTCTATCTTTGTCTGTGCCCATGTTTCTCTGTTGTACAACACTGCCAGCAGTACAGTTGAGTTCAAGAGGTTGGCGTGTTTTCCTTGGAGGACATCCTTGATAGAACTGAATGCGTGCACCTACCAGATCTTTGTTCACGAGAGTTCACCTTCCTGATAGTGACATATGTTAATTTCTTGACCCAACTAGAAGAATTTGAACTATATGCCTATTTATTCTCCCTCGACTATTATTTGGTCTTTTGGCAAGGCATCAGACCGCATACATTTTGTTTTAGAGCAGTTTATTTTCAGTCCGAATTGGCTGCTTTTTGTGTTGAGCTCTCGCAGCATTTACTGTAGTTTGATAGTGTTTTTGGCAATCAACACAATATCAGCCATGACTCTGAGGTGGTTTAATTGCTCTCTGATGCTGATTGCACCCTTCTAGTTCATCTGCCTCATTACCATTTTCCGGCAGGCTGTGAAGAGTTTCGGTGAAACTGTCTCCTTGCTTCACACCTTTTTTTGACTGGCATGTGAAGGAGTACCAAACAGTTGTGTGGGGTTTTTTTGTTTTGTTTGTTTTTTTTATATCCGTAGTGCAGTCAGAATTTGCTTCCTTTAGTAGTTTGATGTAGTTGTGTCAATGCCGTGCTCTGCAAGAGCTTTCAGCACTGCATTGATCTCTAGATGATCAAATGCTTTTTCCTAATTGACTAGGGCAATGCATAAAGGGAACTTGTATTCTCTTGAGCTCTCCAATCACTGGTTTATAATGAAGTTATGGTCCATTGTGACGAAATTTCTTCGTAAACCTGCCTGCTCTTTCGGCTGCTGTTTGTCCAGACTCTGAGAGTCACTTTTTGTTGTTGTTTTGGTGAACAGTTTGTAGGCATGCAAGAGACTGCATTATTGGACGATAGTTCTTTAGATCTTCACGATTGCCCTTCTTGTACAGCAAAATGTGTTGGACTCCTTCCAACTAGATGGTATCTTCTGCATTTCTAAGTAATGGCTAAATCTCTGAGCAAGGGTTTCCCAGAAGTCTTGGCCTCCAGCTCTAGTCATTTTGGTTGTCAGTTTTTTCCTGGATCTTTTCCTTCCTTCATTTGGTAAACTGCATGTCGAACTTTGCTGACTAGGACCTAGTATGTCCCACGAATAACACTTCAACAGTCCAAAGAGCACATACTCCTGGTTAAAATTAATACTGAGAGGAAATCTGCCAGGCAGACGTGTGAGGGCATGCACTTAAGTATTATGTTGCTGTTAGTGGATTCCTTAACCATATTTGTTGTTTCATTACAACATCCAACATTTTCTCCAGTTCCCAAAAACTTTTAAAGCAGTTTTGCCATAGAACAGGTTTTAGAGTCCATTTGCTTTAGGAAAGCCCCTAAATTCAAACTTGAGTTCCTGAAGTCTGTTTGAGGGAATAAAGTATTATGAAGCTAGTTATGACTTGAGTTTTGTTTCTCTAATTCAATGTGGAAAGGTAAATATATCTTCAAACACTAAATATGTACTGTATTACCTACAATTTGTACTACAGAGAAATACTTCAGTTACATTAGAAGTACTTTTGTTAAGATGATGAAATTTCTGTAAGAATCCAATATGTAAGGTAGAGTGTTAACTCAAACTTAGCTGATATTCTTAACTGGTAATTCATTTAATTACTTTCTTTTGTTCTAGCTGCAAGTTATTCAGTGTATTGATGTGGCAGAGCAGGCACTGACTGCCCTGGAGATGTTATCACGCAGACATAGTAAAGCTATTCTGCAGGCAGTAAGTAATTTTCCATAATAGAAAGAAAAAGGATATTTGCTTGAAGTTTTTGTTTCCTCTTTTGATGGCTCCTACACCACAAAGTGGGTGGTGCACAAGTTCTTCCCAAAGAGTAATTAAAGCCCAGAAATTTCTGTCACTGTATTGCCACTGACAGAGAATACTTCTCTTTAACAGCTTTCTGTATTATAGGGTGGGTTGGCAGACTGTCTGCTGTATCTGGAGTTCTTCAGCATAAATGCCCAGAGGAATGCACTAGCTATTGCTGCCAACTGCTGCCAGAGCATCACACCTGATGAGTTTCACTTTGTTGCAGATTCTCTGCCACTGCTTACACAAAGGCTAACCCATCAGGTAAGAAGCCAGTATAAAACATTGACTAGTCATTTTGACATGCTATGGAGGTATAAAGCTGCCTGTAGCTCTCTTAGTCTGAATTTTATACTTGTAATGTTTTGGGGCTCTTTCATCATGTTGGCAAAGAGCAAGAAGGAACTGACAAAATGCTACTTAAAATAACAGGAAGGGTGCAAGTTTTAAAGGTTTGTTTTTAAAAATAAAAAAACAAAAAACCCTGAAAGATTGTAGATCGGTGTATTGCAAACTCTTATGGCTTGGCAGTTATGTAAACTGCCAGCAGAATCAATAAAATATTAGTATTTAAGTATGACATATTGTCTCAAGTCAGACTTAATAGATCCTGTCAATGGAGATGAGGAAAACTAGTTTAGGCACTCATCCATTGCAGACTGGCACTTTCAGACGTTTCTGAAGTTGCCACTTGCTACCTTTTTCCAGTCACATATGAAGTAGGATCCTAAAAGGAAATATGAAGCTGCACAATGGATAGTCTGTTTTGTGGGCAGTGGACTTAATTTTAAAAGTTCAGTTAGTTTCTTCAGTATTTCCGAGACCCGTGGTAAAAATTGGTGAATAGCTTTTACAAAGCTATGTATTCAGATTAATACATACTTACCCAACTATAAACCTGATTTCAGAAGCTTCTGTCTTTGAATGATTGTCCAGTCAAATTTAATTTTTGATGTGCATGCATGTAAAATCGGATTCTTTTGAACAGCAGTGTCTGTGGACCCATGCCTGCCCCCGA
Source organism: Lepidochelys kempii (assembly GCF_965140285.1). Lineage (NCBI taxonomy): Eukaryota > Metazoa > Chordata > Testudines > Cheloniidae > Lepidochelys > Lepidochelys kempii. Next base: position 33,417,909 of record NC_136388.1, read on the forward strand.
GTGTCCTATCTCTCCCTGTACCTGAGGATGAAAAGGGCAGGGCACCTGCAACCCATACTCATTTCCTTCTTACCAGCCATGGCTGCAAGAAAGAATTCTTTATATTCAGTGTTCCTTGCTCTTGGACAGTATTTAGCACATTTCCCTCCCATTTTTAGGACATTAATTTAAAGATTTTCTTTGCCAGCTGGCTTTAAAAGTTTCAGGACAGAGTAGTAATGATTCTCCTCTACAAGGATCTCTCCCCTGTCTCCCTTGTTTCCAGTATTTTTGATACTGGTAAATTATCAAGCACTGAGTTCCCAAGTGTGACTTCCTGTTAAATATTGGCCAAGAAAAGTCCACCTTGACAGGTTGTAGCTCATTCCACTAGGGTTCAGGCAGCCTCTGTGGTCTGTTGGGGTAATTTCCCCATATCAGAGAGATGAAGAGCACTTATGTGGAGCTTGAGCCACTGATTATTGCCAGGTGTAAGATTCTGGGCTGCACCTTAGTTTTGATAGGCCTCCACTTATCCATGTCCTAGCTTCAGGGCAACTGCTTATTAATCAGCAAGAGTATAATCTGAGTTGATGATCACTTCAAGAGAGAACAGTCTACTGTTGACAGAAATTGTATGCAGATGTTGCATCCACACAGATTCCATGACCCACTCTCCATCCCTGCAGATAGCAGTCCTGCTTCAGTGGCATTTTTATGATCTAAGGAACTGGATATAGGTTGTGGCTGCTCTGCCCTTTAAGCCCTCTTGCTACAGGGAGCAAGAGGTGGGACAGGCATGGCCCCAGCTGATAGTGTTGTTCAAGAGAATCTGATCTTGTGCCCCATGAGTGGAATCTGTGTATAAAAACATCTTGAACCACAGTTTTGCTGTAAGGTAAGTAACATTCTTTCCAGTTGCTCTGACCTTGAGCTCTCTAGGTTTGTCAGCATGTTAACTCTACTGATTACTTTCTTAATGGGGAGGATCAGTGTGAGTTAGTCACTTTTTTAAAAAAAGTCTTAAATCTTGTAGCGTTGAGGATTATAAGTGTGTATAATATGTGTGATTATACTCAGTACTAAAACTTTTTATTGGGGTAATGGAATAATGTACATATTGGTAAGAGGCATCTATACTTGGCAAAACCAATAATAACTCGTGTCCTAGTATTGTGCATACTAATGTTAACCTTAAATTAATGATTTTGTACATGCTGTAAATATACACCAGGTTATTTTTAAGGTAGAAAAACTGGGGATGATTGCATGTAGGTGAGTGAACAAACAGTTTTTTTGTGTGGGTAGTCATGAAGTTTGATTAAGCATAATTTCAGCAATTTGGCAAAAGGAGTTTGGAGAAGCTATATGTAGGAGCAACTTTTGAAGCAAAATTAGAAAAAAGACTAGAAAACAGTTAAAGGTTTTGGGAGAAGTTCCTTTTTTTCCCCCTGGGAAGCAGGATTGGCCTCATGCTGTGAGACTTCAGTCTTCTGTGGCATCTGTATATCCTGGCTGCTTACATTTTTAAACTTAGCATTAAGGCTGTTCTAGGTTTTCCACTTTGAGAAATTGTGTGAATATATTAAACTTGCATTTTGCGATCTAAAATGGAATAACTCTCAAGTTCAATTAATAGTCTTACAGGGCTGTGAGCCATACCAATATATCTGTTTGGGGAAGGTGATCTTGGCATAAAGAATTTGGGGATTAGTTTATCACTTCCAGCTTGGAAGCTTCTAAAAGTAGGGTTTCGGTGATGGGTTTTCTAGGAGGAAGGGGACTTCATGCAGAATTCTATCTGATACAGGCTCTTGAATACCTTTCAATGTGAGGTTTTTTTTGTTTTTGTTTTTTTTTTTAAATAGGACAAAAAGTCAGTAGAAAGCACTTGTCTCTGTTTTGCACGGCTGGTGGACAACTTCCAACATGAGGAGGTACGTAGTTTCTCTTTTGTACTTTTTTTTAAAAGGTTTTAAATCCGTTAGAATTTTCTAAATTCTCTACTTTTCCTTCTTTTTTTTTTTTCTTTAAGAATTTGCTTCAGCAGGTTGCCTCTAAGGATTTGCTCACAAATATTCAGCAACTCTTGGTAGTGACTCCTCCCATCCTGAGCTCAGGAATGTTCATCATGGTGGTGCGCATGTTTTCCTTAATGTGCTCCAATTGTCCTACGCTAGCAGTTCAACTTATGAAGCAAAGTAAGTGCATGTGTTCTTCCTGTACTTCCACTTTTTTTTTTGTCATGGTACTTTTATTAGAACAGGAAGCATAGTGTCCATAAATGTTACTGACTTTATTAAACACTCCATAATCTATAGTATACCACACTTGCCTATAGAAATATGTGGAATAAGGAAAAAGCAATAGTGACACAATATTTGTACTGGGATATAAAGTTTGGTTCACAGTTAAATTAGATGGAGAAATTAATTCTTTTTATCTTTGGCTTTCAACTGTTGCTGGAGGTTTAAACTAGTTTTGAGTCAATGCTAGTTATTGAAACTAATTCCATCACAACATTACTACAAGTAATTGTTCCAACTACGTTTAGTGGGTGGAGAAAGTGCATTATAGAAGCACTGTTTTTAAGAAATACTGTGAAAGAACGTGGGTGTCATTGTGCTGTTGTCTGCAGTTCTGGCTTAGGACATTCTTTTCCATGTGCTGATTGGCTTTTATTCCAACTTCCCCCTCCCCTTTCTAACATCAGCCTCAGTACTCTGCATGCTCCCCTCCTTCCTTCTCTGTCCCTATCCCCATCTCCTCATCAGTCTTCCCTCTCTTACATTCTTCCTGTTTAGATAAACCCCCTGTAAATTTTTTACTTTCTTTTTTTTTTTTTTTTTTTTTTTTAAAAAAAAGACACTTGCAAACAGTCACTGTATGTTTTATATCCCTTTCCCTACCCTTTGCCTTCTACTAAGGGTATGTCTACACTTCGAAATTAGGTCGATACTATAGAAGTGAGTTTTTAGCAATCAATTTTATACAGTCGATTATGTCCACATTAAGTCGGCGGTTTGTCCTCACTACTGTGGCTAGATCGATTTACTGAGCGGTACACTGTGGGTAGCTATCCCACAGTTCCTGCAGTCTACGCCACCTATTGGAATTCTGGATTAAGCTCCCAATGCCTGATGGGGCAAAAACATTGTCGCAGGTGGTTTTGGGTACATCGTCAGTCACCTCTCCCTCCGTGACAGCAACAGCAGACAATCGTTTCGCACCTTTTTTCTGCTGAGACACCATACCACGTCAAGCATACAGCCTACTGAGCTCAGCTCACCGACTCCACCGCTGTTGTGTCCTGGGTGCTGCTGGCAGCAGACGGTGCTGTAGGACTGCTAGCTGTTGTCATACACGGCTTACGCTGCAGCTCTGCTCTGCTGCTATTGTCTCAATAGCAAATTTCTCCATGTTATCTGTCATGGGCTCCCAGGTATGTGTGTTCTTCCTTGGGAAACGTGCGCGGTGCTAACCATCGTCCTCCACCACTTCCGCTGCAACTCTGCTCTCCTACAGACACCATACCACGGCAAGCATGGAGCCCGCTCAGATCACCGCGGTAGTTATGAGCATTGTAAACACCTCATGCATTATCCAGCAGTCTGTGCAGAACCAGAACCTGTAAAAGCAGGCAAAGAGGTGACGGCAGAGCGGTGATGAGAGTGATGAGGACATGGACAGAGACTTCTCTCAAAGTACGGGCCCCAGCAATTTGGACATTCTGGTGGCAATGGGGCAGGCTCATGCCATGGAATACAGATTCTGGGCCTGGAAAACAAGCACAGACTGGTGGAACTACATAGTGTTGCAGGTCTGGGACGATTCCCAGTGGCTGCGAAACATCGGCATGCATAAGGGCACTTTCATGGAACTTTGTGACTTGCTTTCCCCTGCCCTGAAGCACAAGAATACCAAGATGAGAGCAGCCCTCACAGTTCACAAGCGAGTGGCATTAGCCCTCTGGAAGCTTGCAATGCCAAACAGCTACCGGTCAGTCGGGAATCAGTTTGGAGTAGGCAAATCTGCTGTGGGGGCTGCTGTGATCCAAGTAGCCAATGCAATCGTTGACGTTCTGTTATCAAGGGTAGTGACTCTGGGAAATGTGCAGGTCATAGTGGATGGCTTTGCTGCAAAGGGATTCCCTAACTGTGCTGGGGTGATAGACAGAACGCATATCCCTGTCTTGGGACCGGGCCCACCTTGACAGCCAGTAAGTAAACCGCAAGGGGTACTTTTCAGTGGTGCTGCAAGCACTGGTGGATCACAAGGGACGTTTCACCAACATCAACGTGGGATGGCCGGGAAAGGTACACAACGCTCGCATCTTCAGGAACTCAGGTCTGTTTTGAACAGCTGCAGGAAGGGATGTACTTCCCAGACCTGAAAATAACTGTTGGGGATGTTGAAATGCCTATAGTTATCCTTGGGGACCCAGCCTACCACTTAATACCATGGCTCATGAAGCCGTACACAAGCACCCTGGACAGTAGTAAGGCGCGGTTCAACTATAGGCTGAGCAAGTGCAGAATGGTGGTAGAATGTGCCTGTGGACATTTAAAAGCTGTTTGGCGCTGTTTGACTCGGTTAGACCTCAGCGAAACCAGTGTTCCCATTGTTGTTGCTGCTTGCTGTGTGCTCCACAATGTCTATGAGAGTAAGGGGGAGACGTTTATGGCGGGGTGGGAGGTTGAGGCAAATCGCCTGGCTGCTGATTACATGCAGCCAGACACCAGGGTGATTAGAAGAGCACAGCAGGGCGCGCTGCATATCAGAGAATCTTTGAAAACCGGTTTCATGACTGACCAGGCTATGGTGCGACAGTTCTGTTTGTTTCTCCTTGATGAAAACCCGCCCCCTGGGTTCACTCTGCTTCCCTGTAAGCCAACCAACCTCTCTCCTTCGATCACTGCTTTCAGAGGCAATAAAGTCATTATTGTTTCAAAATCATGTATTCTTTATTAATTATCACACAAATAGGGGGAATAACTGCCAAGGTAGCCTGGGAGGGGTGGGGGAGAAGGGAAGCACCGGGTGGGGTGGTGGATGAAGGGAGGAGGGAAGGACAAGGCCACACTGCACTTAAAAACTTCTTGAATGCCAGCCTTCTGTTGCTTGGGCAGTCCTCTGGGGTGGCGTGGTTGGGTGCCCAGAGCCTCCCCCAGCCCTGCGTTCTTGGCCGTCTGGGTGAGCAAAGCTATGGAAATGGGGAGGAGGGCGGGCAGTTACACAGGGGCTGCAGGGGCAGTCTGTGCTCATGCTGCCTTTCCTGCAGCACCACCAGACACCGGAGCATATCAGTTTGATTCCCCCAGTAGAATCAGCATCGCATCCTTCCTCCTCTCATCATGCTCCCGCAACCTCTCATCTTGCTCGTCCCTCCTGTCCTTGCATTCATTTTCTGCTTTCCTGGACTCTGCCATTGTTTGTCTCCATGCATTCTGCTGAGCTCTTTCAGTGCGGGAGGACGGCATGAGCTCAGAACATTTCATCATGAGTGCATTTTTTTTTTCCGCCTTATCTGCAGTAGACTCTGGAACGGAGATGATAGGGGGAGCATTGAAACATTTGTAGCTGCGGGAGGAAAAAAGGGAGAGTAACTTTTAAAGAGACACATTTTAGAGAACAATGAGTAGACTCTTTCACGGTGAATCAAGCTGTTAACATTACCTAGCACATGTGCTGTCGGTAAAAGGTCGCATTTTGCCTCTTGTATTGAGGGCCTGCCAGTTTGGTGTGAGAGATCTCACACGCAGGGCCGGGCAACAGAATTTGGCTTGCAGGCAGCCATGGTAAGCCACAGTCTTTCGACTTCTTCAACCTTCATAACATGTGGGAATGGTTTCAAACAGCAGCATTCTTCTTTCCCATACCAAGCACCCATTGGGTTGGCCATTTAAAAGGAGGGGCTGCGGTTTTTGGGTTAACGTGCAGCACAAACCCAACTAAACCCCCCCAGCCTTCTCCCATTCTCTGGGATGATCACTTCACCCCTCCTCCCACCACGTGACTACTATCAGGGAAGATCCCTGCCAGCCAAACATGAACAGCTCAGTGTGAATGGCCCCCACACACACACCATGTGACTAAATGCGGGGATGATTTCTTTTCAGCCACAGGCAAACAGCCCAGCAGGAATGGCCACCTCTGAATGTCCCCTTTAATGTCCCTGTAGGATTTCCGCACCATCCCCAGACATATTAAGACTTTTCCAGTAGCTGTACTGGCCGCGAATGCATCCCAAGTCTTCAGGGCAAATTAATCATTAAACACGCTTGCTTTTAAATCATATATTATATTTACAAAGGTACACTCACCAGAGGTGCCTTCTCCGGCTTCATGGTCCGGGAGCCCGCCTTGGGAGGGTTGGGAGGGGATTGGCTCCATGGTGATAAACAGTTCCTGGCTGTCAGGGGGAATGATTTTCTGCTTGCCTGTTGTGCGCTCTCCTCCTCCTCCTCCTCTTCCTTGTCCCCAAAATCCTCATCCCTGTTGCGTGAGACTCCCCCTTGCAGGTGTCCACGGACACGGGTGAGGTAGTGGTAGGGGCCTCCCTAGAATTGCATTCAGCTCATCATAGACACGGCCTGGCTGGTGCTCTGACCCGGAGCGGCCATTTGCCTCTTTAGTTTTTTGGTAGGCTTGCCTGAGCTCCTTAATTTTCACACGGAACTACTGCGGGTCCCTGTTGTAGCCTCTGTCCATCATGCCCTTGGAGATTTTTTCCAAATATATTGGCATTTTGTCTTTTGTAACGGAGTTCTGATAGCACGGATTATCTCCCCATACAGTGATCAGATCCAGTACCTCCTGTTTGGTCCGTGCTCCATGCTGGAGCTCTTTTGCAATTCTGGGACTCCATGGTCACCTCTGCTGATGAGTTAGCCATGCTGTCCAAACAGGAAATGAAATTCAAAAGTTACTGGACCTTTTCCTGTGTACCTAGCTAGCGCATCTGAGTTGAAAGCGCTGTCCAGAGCAGTCACAATGGAGCACTCTGGGATAGCTCCTGGAGGCCAATCCCGTCAAATCGTGTCCACACTACCCCAAATTCGACCCAGCGATGTCTATTTCATCACTAATCACCTCATCATGGAGGAGTACAGAAATCGATTTTAAGAGCCCTTTAAGTCAACAAAAATGGCTTTGTTGTGTGGACGGGTGCAGGGTTAAATCGATCTAATGCTGTTAAATTCAACCTAAACTCGTAGTGTAGACTGGGGCTTAGACTGTAAACCCTTTAGGCCAGGAACTGTCTATTCTGTGCAGTGTCTGTCACATTAAGGCACTATCCTCTGACTCCGGGACAATACTGTACTATAAAACAATTGTTTTAAAGATATTGCAGAAACACTTCACTTCCTTCTTTGTGGAGCCTCAAATGGGAGTTGTCAAGAACAAATTGATCTTGTTCCACGAAGTCCTCAAGAACTTTATGAGCTTACTTCTCTTATATGGTAAGTCTTTTACCCAATCTTATTTTTCAAGTTTTATTGACATACTAATTTCATGATTACTGAAATGAAGGCTAATAGCTTTCAAACTATTAATGCTGGTACATAAAAAAAATTAGTATTACCAAAAGTTGATTTGATGTTCTTTTCAGTGAACTGATGCCTTGCCTGCCTAAAGAAGGAATCTTTGCTGTTGATACTATGCTAAAGAAAGGAAATGCACAAAACACAGATGGGGCAATTTGGCAGTGGCGAGATGACAGGGGTCTGTGGCATCCCTACAACAGGATTGATAGCCGGATAATTGAGGTAGTATTTCAAGCATACATTTGAAGTATGTGCTTTGGTGTACGGGTTTGAATGTTGCTTCACTTCTCCATCCTTGTTCTAAAACTCTACATTGGCTAATATAAGTGCCAGCCTTATCACAGCTTCATACTTGAAATGTGAAACTAAATGCTTGATAATGCAGTATTTCTCTATTCCTTCAAAACTGGGTGAATTATAAAACATCTAGTCAGCTACTTGTATAATATGTTCATCAGAACCTTGCACTTTTGCACCCGTGATCTTAAGAGCGGTCTTACCCTGGGAATATCTCTTAACCTTGCTGTCCACAGAGCAGTCAGAGTACTCAAAATTTTCACTTCGGCTGGACCTAAAGGCCTCAACTGAGACCCTTATTTTGTACAGAGAGCTATTTAGTATACCCAACGGTGGTGCAGACAGTGCCTTTTAGGATTTTGAGGTTGAGGCACCCAAGCTCTCAATTTTCATTTGCCTTGGGATATGAATCCTGGGGTTGGATACAAATAAACTTTATCCAGAATGCACAAGGACATGATCAAATCATTGCAGAGTCTCAAAAGTTATCTCATCCCGACTGCTAACTACTGTTTATGGGAGTCATAGTTCCTTTATGGAGCAAGGGCAAGTAGGATGATTAAACCCTCATTTTTATATGGAAAAGTGCCTTCACTTCACTTCAAAGACTGTTTTCTGAAAGTTTTCTAACATGTTTATGTATCTGTCAGACAGAATTTCTAAGCAAGCCATCATTCAGCACACTGTAAAATGGAACATAGCACTCTAAACTTGTTTTAAAATAAAAAAAAAAGTTTCCCATTCCTTGTGGGATATGAGGTTATTTATAACATGGCCCCCTTACTTGTCAGTATTTCTATTTTTAAATTGCTTCATTTTGTGTTTTTGTTCTCAGGCAGCTCATCAGGTTGGGGAGGATGAGATAAGTCTGTCTACCCTGGGACGTGTTTATACTATTGACTTCAATTCTATGCAGCAAATCAATGAAGACACTGGAACAGCACGTGCCATTCAGAGAAAACCTAACCCCTTAGCCAATAGTAATACCAGTAAGTACTGCTTTTGAGTTATCCTGCATCTCTGGCTGTCTCTTATTTATACTATATTGCTCAGTGTGCTATCTGTTTCTCAGCTAATCAGAATTGTCTGTTTTTGAATTTGGAACTCGAAACTTTATTTTGATTACTTGAGTCAAGGCTACATTTAAGCCAGAGGTGAATTATTGACTAAAATGTCTTAAGTAAATCACAATATTAATTCCATGAACTGGAAGTAGTTCCAGAAATTTTTTTATCAGCTGCTGTGGGTAAGTTGGCAAACTTGAGGTTGGAATAGATTATTCTCCCCTGCCACTTTCTGGAGTATATACCATTTTCTTAGTGTGGGTAGTCTTATATGAGGATAGTAAACTTTCTTTAAACCTCTAAATTCTGAAGACTTGCTTTGTTTTACTCCTTTACCTCAAAAATTTATTGAGAAAGATCTGAGAAAGAAATATTGATGTGAACTCCAACAGTATCTTTCAAGAGTAGAATACTATGATGGATACCTTCTTATAAATGTTAGTTCCACCAAAAGTGTAATGTATCTTTAAAAACAACTTTATTCTCTTGTCTTGAATTTAAATAGAGATTAAATTTACCACTTCAGTTTAAAAAAAACAAAGGCAAATGCCAGAGTGAAAGTGAAGTGAACTGCACAGTGCCTCAGGTGTCCAATCTGTGTTCTTCTATAGGTGGACATTCAGAATTAAAGAAGGATGATGCTCGAGCACAGCTAATGAAAGAAGACCCAGAATTGGCTAAATCCTTTATTAAAACATTGTTTGGTGTTCTTTATGAAGTGTACAGCTCTTCCGCTGGACCTGCTGTTAGACACAAGTGCCTTAGAGCAATTCTTAGGATAATATATTTTGCTGACGCTGAACTTCTGAAGGATGTACTGAAAAATCATGCCGTTTCAAGGTGGGTTTCTTTGTACTTGTGAACGAACCTTTTAAAAAAAAAGTTGGAAGAAAAAAAGTGCTTGGGCATTAACCTTATTTCTCAAAAGTGCTGAGATGAGAACAAAGCAGTTCACATTGACCTGTGGGTGTTCAGCACTTCTGAAAATCAAACTCTGCCTAAATGTGCTTTTAGGAGCCCAACTGTAAGCAGTTTATTAAACATTTCAACCAAAGAATCCCTATGGATAGATGCTAGTTACTGATTATTATATAGTCAAATAGTGATGTCAAGCACTTCCTTAGTTTCTAAAACTAAAATATTGAGCCAACTTACCTACAAATTTAGGGACACATTAACTCTAGTATTCTGATGGTGCAAACTGTAAAAGAGGACCCTTATAGCAGAAGATGTATAAACTGTGTTGGTGGTAGCACAAAGCAGCCCCAACGTGGTACCCTAGGAATGTGTTTAGGGACCAGAGCAGCCTAATATGTGAGGGAGGCAATGCACTGAATTAGCAGCTCTTCCTGGAAATTAAACTTCTTCAGGGACCACTTCCTGCCTGTGGTATAAATCTTTTCTAATTCCCACCACTGCCAACATGCATGCATGTATGCACATGCCTGATTAAGCATAGGGATATAGCTGGTTAAGGGAATGTAAGTTATACCACCCTTTCCATCAGCTTTTTTAATATTGCTATGTAACAATAAAAGGTGTGATACAGGGGTTTGCATTTGACTTTTCTACTAACTATATATTTAGAGGCTCTAACTTAATAAATAAGGTTTATTTTCAAAAGCTTTGAGAAATCAAACTTTTTAAAGCAAACGTTTTCTATTTTAGTCATATTGCCTCCATGTTGTCAAGTCAAGACCTTAAGATAGTAGTTGGAGCCCTTCAGATGGCAGAGATCTTAATGCAAAAATTACCTGACATTTTTAGTGTTTACTTCAGAAGAGAAGGTAAATGTACTCTTTTTCATTATTTATTTACTCTTAATCTGAGGTAATAAGCAAAATTCTAATGGATGTTTCTTAGACAGATGAATTGAGAGCTTATGCTATTAAACTGTAAATTAGACCTCTACCATGTGCAGGAAATGGAGGTTACTATAAAAATAATATAAAGGGAAATCATGAAAATTTTTCTTTAGCCATATGACTGGGGAGAAGGTAATCAACCTTTTCTTGGTGTTAAATGCTTGTTTTTCTGAAAGTGCTAAAATTAACTTGAAAAAGACTTATTTGAAGCAAGCAGACTTATTTTTAGACTTTAAGAATACTTGTTGAAATTACATTGACTATGCTTTATTTGGTTATACCAAGTAATCATGTCTTTAAAAAGTCTGGATTTCCTGCCAATCCTGATGGTCTCTGCCATTCCTATTATATTTTGATACTGGTTTTCTTTTTGGATATCATAACTAGTACAGGTTTCAGAGTAACAGCCGTGTTAGTCTGTATTCGCAAAAAGAAAAGGAGTACTTGTGGCACCTTAGAGACTAACCAATTTATTTGAGCATAAGCTTCCGTGAGCTAGAGCTCACTTCATCGGATGCATACTGTGGAAAGTGTAGAAGATCTTATTATATACACACAAAGCATGAAAAAATACCTCCTCCCACCCTGCTGAATTGGAATTCATTTGCAAATTGGATACAATTAACTTAGGCTACCTTGCATAATGACTAAGCCACTCCCAGTCTCTATTCAAGCCTTTTTCTCCTTGTTTTTTCCTACACCCCCCCTCCTCCCCCAGATGTTCTTGTTAAACCCTGGATTTGTGCTGGAAATGGCCCACCTTGATTATCATACACATTGTAAGGAGAGTGGTCACTTTGGATAAGCTATTACCAGCAGGAGAGTGGGGTGGGAGGAGGTATTGTTTCATGCTTTGTGTGTATATAATAAGATCTTCTACACTTTCCACAGTATGCATCCGATGAAGTGAGCTGTATTGGTTAGTCTCTAAGGTGCCACAAGTACTCCTTTTCTTATAACTAGTACAATAACCATATATTTTCTATGAAGTTTAAGGGATACTTTCAAAATACTGTTGAATACAATCATTGGGTGAGGGGGTGCATATCAATATTTGCAAGAGTTGCATGTCTAAAGATTAGCATAAACACTTTGTTTTTAACTTTGGAAAGGGGTGATGCATCAAGTGAAAAATCTAGCAGAATCTGAGGCTTTGCTGACGAGCCCACCAAAAGCATGCACTAATGGATCAGGAACTCTGGGTACCACTACAACAATAAGCACTGGGACAGCCACCTCTGCCAGTAATGCAACTGCAGATTTGGGGTCTCCCAGCTTACAACACAGCCGGGAAGACTCTCTGGATCTGAGTCCACAGGGGTAAGTGTTCAATTTGTGTGTGTGTGTGTGTGTGTGTGTGTTTGAAAAAGGGCGTGATTCTGAGAGTCAGCAATGACCCATAACTCTGAGTGCGATGGTAGTTGTGTTGCTCAGAATCATTAAAGATCAGGCTGAAAGCTATTAATATTTTATGAACCCTTAAGGCAAGAACACTACACTGCTTTGTGATTATAGTCGGTAGTTAAGTAAACATCACACTGTGATCAGCAACACAATCAAAATTTTAAACCTTAGATTTATTTTTGTTCACATAACACATAATTTTTCATGATTAGATAATCAAGATCTCCTATTACCTGTGTATAGACAAAAGTAATATTCACTCAAGTTTCCTGTATTATTTTACCAACACTTCAAAAATCCTGGAAAAAGTGTTCTAGTGATTGACTTTGGCTGCTGCAGAAACAATGCACTTCAATTTAGTACTTCCATTAAGGAAGTAAAATTTCATAATGTTCAAGTTGTTGTTTGTCAATTTTCTTTGTGTATTAAATGTGATTTAGCTACCTAATGATCTTTTTGTAAAGAGATGCAGCACACCCTAGCATTGCATAGTTAAGAGACCAGAAGATGCCGAAATCATGAGGGCTGCAGTCTCATTCTGTGGACAGTGTTGACCAGCTCTAAAGGAATGGTCGGTGCCATGTGTGGTACCTTTTTGAAGGTGGTTAGGAGGGAAAGAAACACAAAAAAGGGAATCCTTGTGAAAACACTTGCTTTTATACTTGGTGAAACTTGTAAATGTCTGATGGCAATAGACTATTTTATTTGTTTCCATTAATTTATTTTATTTAATTTTTAATATTAGAGGTTTAAATACGTTGGCACATTAAAATAGGAAAGGTGACTTAAGTCAGCCTGTTGTCTTAAGTCATAATGCCACCAAATAGACTTGGAAGTGCAATGTTTAAGTTCTTAGTCATTCAGAAACTGGGAATATTGATCCCAAATTAAGTGAATGGTAAGCTGCCATTCTGTGTGTGCCCAAAGATAGCCGTTAAATGTTTCATAGTTACATAATACTGAGATTTGGGTGGCTTTTTTTTTTTAAAAAGCACATCCCTATGAAGTATGAAGTAGATGTAATATGCTGCTTATTTTTAACTTTTGACAGCCGACTAAGTGATGTTTTAAAGAGAAAACGACTGCCAAAACGTGGGCCCAGAAGGCCAAAGTATTCACCTCCAAGAGATGATGACAAAGTAGACAATCAAGGTAAATTAGTTTTAGAATAGACTGCAAAGTAGTCCGTGAAGACTATTAGATAAATGAAAAGACACGCATTGTGCCTACTAATCACTTTTTAAAAACACAGCAATCTCTCAAATATTTAATGTATACTAAATACTTCTGACAGTATACCAGAGGATTCTTGGAAACTTGGGTGTATCAATGTTTTTTTTGTTTTGTTTTTTTAATTTTAATTCTATCCCATTCCTTTTCTCTCACTGTCCCTTCCCCCCCAAGCTAAAAGCCCTACAACTACTCAGTCTCCTAAATCTTCCTTCTTGGCAAGCTTGAATCCTAAAACTTGGGGGAGATTAAGCACACAGTCCAATAGCAACAACATTGAACCAGCACGCACAGCAGGAGTCAGTGGTCTTGCAAGGGCTGCCTCAAAGGACACCATATCCAACAACAGGTAATGTAATACATTCTGTTCTAGGAAGTAAAATTCTGTTCAGTAAGGATTAAATCAAACTACTTTAAAACAGGGTTACTTGATGCCCTGAATTTCAGTAATTAGCCTCTTTGGTCAAACGCTGAGAGCGAGCAATGGAGTCCAGCGTGGGAGAGGAAAAAAATAAGACAGGGGAAGAGAATCTAGGGGGAAAAGTTGAGAGGTAGAGGAGAAGGCGAGGGAAAGGAAGCAGAGTAGAAATTGAAAGAGAATAGGTAGGAAAAAGGAATGCCTGGTGAGTGGAAAATTTAGACCTGGCGGGGAAAGAACTGTGATTATGGAGAAAATGGAAGCCATGGGAGAGCTTTCTAGCACCCCACTGGTTTGGCCTGGAGAGAAGGAGCATTTTATTGTGGTCCGAGATCGCATACATGGGAACTGATGCTCCCCATCTTCCAAGTATTACTTGCTTATCTGAGAACTTGTTCTGCTCGCTTGCGCGCGCGCACTGTGTGTGTGTGTACACACACTTAGTGTGCAAATGTTAAATGTGGCATGCATTGATCAGCTTGTTCTTGTATACTTTTTTGCAGAGAGAAAATTAAGGGTTGGATTAAGGAACAAGCCCATAAATTTGTGGAGCGTTATTTTAACTCTGAGAACATGGATGGAAGCAATCCTGCACTAAATGTATTACAGAGACTTTGCACTGCAACTGAACAACTCAACCTCCAGGTTAGAAATGGAAACTTGATTTGGAAGGGGTTTTGGAGGCAATGAAAATGATTAAGTGGGAAAAGAATAGCTATGCTTATAAGGAAGTACTTATTAGTTTCTCTAGATAGTGTCTCAAACACCATCCTAGTTATGCTATCCAAGAGCCACCACCTTGTAACAAAGGAGTTTTAGTATGCAATTAAAGTTGCAGCAGTACTATTTGAGAAACTTAAATGTATCATACCAGCATGTAAAAACCTTACTTTTGTATAAGTTCTTCAGTGACTTAACTTTCATTTCCAATTCTTATTTTTTCCCCATTAGTGATTTTTCAAATAGCACTTTTTCAGTTATTAAAATTCCTATAATTAAATGGCTGTAAAGCACTATTACATTTCTCTCAGATCAATTTTGTTGAAAATCTCACAGTAGAATCTGTAGCTTGATTAGGACTTCAGAGGGATGAGTGCGAAAGCTTAGCATTTTCTTGATGAGGTAGTAGTACTCATTCATCCTGGCCAAATTTAGGATCCACTCAGAAATTAGATTCTAGTTTTAGAACAAAACAATTCCCTTGCTTTATATGTCTTGTATCTGTCTCCTCGACAGCCCTAAAAGCAAGGCAGCTGTTACAGTTGAGATTCTTGTTGGAAAGTATGGCACAGGCTTCAAGTTAATTTAAAATACACACACACTTAAACTGGAAACCGTGATCTACACAGCCTGGTGCGGGAAAACGTTATGGAATGCAGAACATTAAATATCTTACCTTTTTGTATTTTGCAAAACACACAACAGCACCTTGTATAACTTTTGTATTAGTGGCTCCTTTTCTAAATGGGACAAACTGCAATATTGTTACAAGTAACATCTAAGATTTCTCACTGCAATTATAGAAATTACTTTCCTGTGTTTTCAGTTCACTCACTTAGTACAGAATTGTCAGTGCTTTGCCTGTAGTAAGCTACAGTTCTCAATCATTATTTCCCCTTTTGTATATGTCTTCCATGCAGCAGCAGGAAAATGTAAATAAAATCACTGTTTTGGGCAATACTAATTGTGGGTGTTGTGCTGTGGGTACTAAAGTACAGAACCTTACGCTAATATACTTTCTTTCAGGTGGATGGTGGAGCTGAGTGCCTTGTAGAAATCCGTAGCATAGTCTCTGAGTCTGATGTCTCCTCGTTTGAAATCCAGCATAGTGGGTTTGTTAAACAGCTGTTGCTTTACTTGACATCTAAAAGTGAAAAAGATGCTGTAAGCAGGGATGTCAGATTAAAAAGGTTCCTTCATGTGTTTTTTTCTTCTCCAGTAAGTTCAGTGTATTTTTCATTTTAGTGTTTTTATGTAGTGAGTAATATATATCTTTATGATTGTTTGAGGTCCAGCAACCTCCCTACCTTCAGAGCATGAGAGTGCCTCATTGGCCTTTTACTAATATGACAACTTTAATCATTAATAAATAAAAAGACAAAACATGTGGCCTGCTTAAGTTCAGAGCTACTGTTGTTCCTCTCTGATACAGACTGTACTCACTGGGGAAGTACCATACAACAGGTGATAACATTTTCCAGAATGGTCAGTTGCCTCTTGGGAGACAGAGAGCCACTGGATAAGATGCACATAATGGAGACGGGGGACGTTCAGGCAATAGCAATTGACTTTCTGTTCATTTCTCTTGGGAGTAATGTAAGCGATTGCTTTGGCTCATCAAAGAAAAGCACGATTTGAAAGATGAAAATGTGTAAGAATGATCTGAAACTTCCATTAAATTTAATGCCCATAGCTAAAAGGAGGGGAAGGAGTGTGAATATTTTAAATCTGTAAGGCTGTTACTGGGTTCTAGTAAACTTAGAAGTAAAGATGTGGTTCTGTGTAGCAAATCATTTGGCAGTTTTGGTTATCTTTGTGTTGACTATTAGGTCATCTTAATATTTATAGCAATTTCAAGAGACACGGCATTTAAAATAAAATCTTAATGGTTACATTGTTTCAGAATGCATAAGATCTCTTTAAGACCTAGTATGTGCCAATTTTATTCCAGTCTTCAATATCAAATGAAGGACACTTGGAAGAGTGTGTTTGTAGAAAACTCTGCATATTTTAGCATATGGTAGGTGTTTGTAGTAAGGCAAATCCAAAAAGCTTACCAACCTCTGTTTTTAAGCAGTTGTCCACGTGAACCAGTCTGTGCAATAATTTGTAAAGCCCATTATCTAAACATATTTAAGTTGTGATTTTTTTTTCTTTTTAAAAAATAAGTGACAATGTGCTGCTATTGAAATGCAGTAAAGAGAACCTGGTGGTAACAAATAATTTATGATATACAAGTATTGCTGTCCGTTTTTGCACTTAGCAGCTTTGGAGAACACTGGTGCATTAATAGCTAAAGTAAATTATTTTGCATTGTATGGCATATTAATGCTCACAAAGCTGTTCAATAGAAAATATAACAAATGTGTTACCTTCAACTTCAGCCTCCTGAAGAAGAATCTCTTGGAAGATTAGAGCCAGTAGGAAATGCACCCTTGTTGGCATTAGTCCACAAAATGAACAACTGTCTCAGTCAGATGGAGCAGTTTCCTGTCAAAGTGCATGATTTCCCAAGTGGAAATGGAACAGGGAGCAGGTAAGGATTAATGCTCAGGTAACCCCTTTTTGCTGGAAGTTGCTGGTTTCTAGCACTTGTCTCAGTGCTGGTAAAGTTTCAAGAGGTAATAGAAAACTTTGGCTTCCCTCAAAGAAAAAGGGAGCAATTATGCAGCTGGCGTTTGTCTTCAACTAATAGTTGTAAATATAACCATAGTGAGTGAGCATTGAACCTGGAATCTCAAGAAGACTATTTTAAAATATAAATTATAGGTGGAGGTGCATAAAAGTTACATACAAACTTTTAAACTGAAACTCTTGAAACTTGCTTTGTTTCCTGCATAAAAAACTTGGCATGTTAATGGATTAATTCTCTTAAACCTAAACTGAAGATTGTGTGCCTCAGTTTAGTCAGAGGAAAATGGACTTACTGCTACATGAGAAATCAATATTTTTCTTTGAGTGCTGGTCCCAGCGAGTATTCCGCTGTGGGTACACGTGCTTTGAAACTGGGGAGTTCTGAAAGCAGTGTCCAGTGGTCTGCACGTGCGCCCTGTCTTGTCTTGTGTACTCAACCAAGGAGATAAAGGGTGGGGCAGGATGGACCCACTGTCTCTCCAGTTCCTTCTCACAGCTGCATGTCTGGGGCAGACCCTCTAGTGTCCAAGCTTCAGCTTTATCTCTAAAAAGATACTTTGATATTTGTAAATAATTTGTATATTCTAGAGTTTTAAAGGTTTTTTGTTTGTTTGTTTTTAGTGTTTTGAGTGAGGTGAGTCCTTTTCCCTGATCCAGTGAGCACGTCTCTCCCTCCCTCCCTCCATACCCTGTTTGGGTACTGAACTATGCCCACAAGTCCGGGCTTCAAAAGTTGTGCTTCCTGCCTGTTCTTCTCAATCAGCATTTACCACCAATGCTTCTTGTACTGCTTTGGGGAAGCCCACGTCACATAAAGGCTTAGTATTTGCCATTTGTTCCCCATCTGTGCCCAGGAAGGGCAGGAGCTTTGCCTTAGGAAGCACATAACGTAAAAGGCTGTGAGGCCACATGCTGGGGGATCCGTCCCCATACATCAGTCTGACTCAGCAAGGCGTGCGTCTCCTGCCACAATGTCCAGATCAGGAGTGAAGGAAGCTACCCACGTAGATCCCTCAGCAGGGTCTTGTCAGGAGAGCAGGGAGTGTTCTCATAACATAAGTCTGTCTTCCTCCAAATCCACTTTGAAAAACTCTGATCTAGCCCTGCAAAAACCAAGCACTAGCTCAGCCCAAGAGAATTGAGTATGTTGTAAGTCTTGGAGACATGATAAGAAAGCCCACAACTCTAGGGCTCCGTCAGCAGTAGTTCACAATCTGGCAGTACCGATGCCTCCAGCACTTCCCTAGCACAAACCCCAGGATGCACTGGCACTGACAGACCGATAGCCAAGAGCATAGATCACCCATGGTTCCACCTTTGTCTTCAGTGGTTGTGACACAGACTCTCTCTCTCTATTCTGGCTCCAGCAGTTTGGGCAGCCAGTACTGCTCTCACTCTGGGGAAAAGCCAAGACCTACAGTCCTCCTGCAGACATCTTAGGTCTTCCAGACCTGGAGTCTCCCACCCCTTTGGGTCCTTCCCTTTTGAGAGAGGTTTGACACCACCAGGGGAGCCAGCCTTTGGAAGTAGTATGTCTCTCATTTTATCTTTGGGCTATGATTTCCCTCCAGTGGTACCGTTGTTGAAACTGGAATCTGTTTTCTCCTCCTTGGGAGATTCTGAACCACCTGATGAACCATTATGCTTTTTCTCCTTCAAGACCCACCTTCCCAGTCTGAAGACCATGGTCAGCAATTTCCACCTCATCTGCCTTGGAACCGTTGGTCTCCCATGCCTTGGGAACCACCACAACCCCCATTCAATTCACCCAATTGGCCATACTCAGGGCCATGGGACCAATACCATCCTACAGAGCGTACCTGGTCTTCTAGGGAGTCGCCCCTCCCCTTGGTTTTGAGGGGACAAATGGAGCTGCTTCTGGATCCTTCAAAGGAGGAGAAGCAGTAAGTGGTAGTTTCACCGGATCCGAAAAGATTGCTGTTTTCATTGTCGGATGAAGTGACGATTTGATGTCTCCATCTTCTCTTTCTCTCCTGCCTCCCAGTGACTGTAAACTGTGCCAGAACTTTCTTGCAGAATAGCAGGGCAGCTGTGTATTCCTCTTGAGGTTTAGGATCCTCAACACAAGCTCCGGGTTATCCTTCAGTCCTCTGGCTCCAGTAGAATAGCACTCCCAGTTAACAAAGTCATCCTGAACCCAGTTAGGGTGGTCTGGCATACCCCAGCTACTTACTCCCCTACTACTAAGAGGGCAGAGAAACAGTAATATGTCCCAACCAAGAGAGTGAAATGTGTGTTTTCAACCTACTCCTAATTCTTTAGTAGTGCAAGCTGCAACCGAGATCTAGGCAGCAACACCCCTGTTGTTCCCCTACTGATAAGGAGGGCAAGCGTCTCAACTTATTGGGAAGGAAGGTCTTCTAGCCTGTAGATCAGGATAACAAATTAGCAAGCAGGACTGGCTAAGTGAGACTTCCTGAACTACTTGAAAGTTGCTGACTTTATGTATAGTATCTCACAGCAGGACAGAGCTCATTTCTAGGCTCTCATAGAGGAAGACAAAATGGTTGCCAGGATTGCTCTCCAATCAGCAGTAGATGCGGCTGATGAATCTTCCAGGGCAATGGCTACTGCCACTGTCATGCATAGGGAGTCATGGCTCCATGTTTTGGGATTTCCCAGGGAGGGTCCAGAACATTGTTGAGAACCTGTTTAATCGGAAGACAGATAAGTCCTTACACACTTTAAAGGACTCCAAGCGCACCCTCTGCTCTCAGGAGGTATATACACCTGCCACAAAGAGAACATTCCACTGGCAACAATACAAGCTAGACTGATGGCTGAGCAGTTCTTCCACCAGAGACCTTATGAACTATGCCATAAGAGGCAGAGAGCTCAAAAGACCTACTTTCCCACGTCTTTTTCAGTGGGTGCCTCATGCCAATCCCAACCCTCAGCTAAACATTATTGTTTGACTGACTATAGCTCAGGAGCTGCAAACAGTTGAATGCAACACCTCCCAACTCCCACATGCCTTTTTGGGGGTTGTCTAGCACACTCTCTATACCTGGAGTGCAACAAATTGGTGCTCAGCTTCATCTATTCCAGCTATCCAATAGTTTGTGCCCCAACCCCTCCAGAACCCTCTTTCCCACCCCTCTCAGGGGCCATTCTCATGAGAACATTCTCGGACAAGAAGTGGAAACGCTTACAATGAGGAGTGATAGAATGGATTCCTCTTTAGTAACAAAGGAGTAGTTTTTACTCAACATATTTCCTAGTTCCCAGAAAGAGAGGCAATTGGAGACCATTATTCTTGACCATTTTAAGTGCTTTATTGGCAAACTCAAGTTTCACAGGGTCATGTTAGCATCTATAAGTCTATCCCCATAAAAAGACATGGCTTACAGCTATCAGCATGAGTGACTCCTATTTTCACAAGAACATCTATCCCGCTCACTGACACTTTCATAGATTGATAGTTGGCTGTGAGCACTTTTAGTACAGAATATGCCGTTTCCTCATTGCTACCACTCCCAGGTTGGTGAGTTTCCCCATATGTTCTCTGTCATAGAAGCCTATATTAGATACCATAGTTTCAGTCTTCCCTTACCTCAGCAATTAGCTTCTTGTTGACAGGTTATACCAAGAGGCCCAGGCATCTACTTTGACAATGCTACAACTCCTCTCCTCCCTGAGCGTTAGCATGAACACCAAAAATTACCTTCTCCCCCCTGCACACGCTTTGGACTTGATTGGGATGCCCTTAATTTCGATCACTGGAAGGACTTACTTGCAGAGAAACAGGATTCAGGCTATGAACATCACCATAGATCAGCTCATAATCAACCCCAGAGTGCCTATCAAAACCTCTCTTTCCTAGGCCATATGGCCTTATGCACTTACATCACCTTTAGCAGGACTGACTTTGTTGCCTATAAGCATGGCTTGAAATTGTGTACCTGTCAAACTGACAGTCCATTAGCACCTTAGTTTGCTGTTCCTATCCAAGTGGTATAGTCCCTGTCATGGTGGAAGAATCCCCATCAGTTTTGCATCTGTTTTTCCTTCCTCATCTCTGCACCAGACAGCATGATCATTACAGGCCCATCCCTGTTGGGTTGGGGAGCTCACATGGACAACAGTACAGCGTAAGGTACCTGAACATCTTGAGAATTCAGGATACATATCAATGTTCTACAGCTACAAGCAGTTTGAAGGGCTTGCAAATCTTTCTTCTGTTTAAGGTCACGATGCCCTCATGTCAGATAACTTCACAAGTCTCTTACATTAACAAACATGGAGGCGTGAGCTCTACAGCCCTGTACACAGAAGCGATCAGTCTGTGAACTGGTATATTGGCAACTGGATTACTCTGTCAGCAGTTTACCTCCCAGGAAACCAGAATGTGCTAGAAAACTTGCAGTCAATCACGCGTGGAAGCTTCACGACCACATTTTTGATCCCTGGGAAGCCCCCCGGCCCCTCCCGCCCCCCATGGACCCGTTTGTCTATCCAACATATACTGTTCCACGGGAGCCCTAGGTCGACATTCGGAGGGTGACAATCTTACACCTTCCATGGTCAGATCATCTGAACTTTGCCTTGCCTCCGCTACACCACCTACCTAGAGTTTTGGTCAGACAGATCATGAGTTACTTTCATTGCCCCAAACTGGCCTACACAGTTTTTTGGTTCCCTAATATCCTATGCATGTCTGCTCAGGCACCAATCATTATTTCTACATTTCCTGGTCTCCTGACTTGGGAACAGCAACATCAGGCACCCTATGCCTCTGTCTAGCAGGTTCTGGAAAGGCTTAATCAGTACTTTCTGCCTATAATAGCATACTGCTCAATGGAACTTGAACCTTGTTCTCTCAGTACTCACCAAACCTCCTTTTGAATCATTAGCTTCTTGCTCCATGTCTATCTTCTCCTCCATGAGGGTTGCATTCCTGGTAGCAATCACCTCAGCCAGGAGGGCTGGTGAGTTTGGGGCATTGATCATGGATTGTCATTATGCTTTGCTTCATTACATTCAAACCCTAAATTCACCCCCTGCCCCCCGAGTAGACTTTCACCTGACTCAGTCTATCCACTTACCTGTGTTCTTTCCAAAACCTCATGCAGCCTCCGAAGAAAGGAGGCTCCATTCCCTTGATGTTAGACAAGCCTTTACCTGCAGAAAATAAAAACAATCAGGAAATCCCATAAACTATTTGCTGCCTCAGCAGAAATGGTCCAGGGTCAGGTTATAGTCTCGAAATGAATCTCAGGCTATATTTTGCTCTATCAGCTGTCTAATCATCCCCTTCCTTATGGAGTAAGTGTTTTTCACAAGAGCGCAAGCAACATCTATGGCATCGCTTCAAGAGGTGCCTCTATTTGATATTTGAGACTGCTACATTTGCAAGATAGGCACAGGATTCCTCTGCCAGTTCATCTTTTGGAACAGCAGTCCTTTGTTTGGCTCTGGCACCTAAGACCTCACGCCCTTCTCTCTGTTTGAGTACTGCTTGTCAGCCACCACAGTGGAATACACATAGGAGCCAGCACTTGAAAAAGAGAAAGTTAGTTACCTTATATTAACTGGACGGTCTCTGAGACATGCTCCCTATCTATATTCTACTACCAGCCATCCTTTTCCCCTATGCTTTGGATCTCCTCTGATTCTCGACAGAGAAGGAACTGGCGAGGTGGTCAATCCACCCCTCCCTTTTTCTCCTCAGTCAAAAGCATGAGGTGAGCCAGGGCGCAAGTGTGGACCAATGGACATTGCTTTCAAAGTTCTCCAGTTCAGGGCACACAGGAGCACATGTATACCCACAGTGGAATGCACATGGGAGGCTCATTGAGATATGTGACCCCTGTTACTATAAGCTAAGTAACTTTCTCATTTCACTTTGGAAGAGTTTATCTTGTGATGTTTGTATTACAATGCTAATGTTTGTATTGCATAATATAAAAGAAGACTTAATTTTCTTGCGTAATTATGCAGTTGAGTGACAGTTGCTCACAAACCATTTTAAAAACACATGTATGGAAAAGTTGGTATTGTACGTACCAGGTCTGTCTTCTAAACTTGGTTTGAGGCAGATTATTAATATACTGTAAAATTTATGTACAAGTCAGAGTCTAAGCAACAAGTTTTTATAACGATTAAGGTTTTTGACTATATTCAATTCACTTCTGTACTTGAATATAGCTCCTAATGCAAGATGATCAAGCATTCATTGGCTGTCCTAGATCTAATTTGCCATAATCTAGCATAAGAACCTTAAAGGTAATTTGGTCGGAGTAATTAGCAAATAATCTGGGAAGTTTAGTATCTTCAATAATGAGAATTACACATCTTTTTATTAATTACGTCCTAATCAATGCTTTTTATTTACCATTAATGACTTCAGTTCCTGTTGTCATACAGCATGTGTTTAAATGTGTGTCAGTGGTATGGTTTATATTGCTAAAGACTGTGTCATAGGTGTGCAAAGATGGAAAGATTTTGGGGGAGACTTTTTACTGGGGTGGGTGTGGAACTCTGAAAGTCTCTCGCCTGTTTTTGGTCCAGGCTTAGTGTTAGGAACTCCTTAGATTTGTTGTAATATGCTACTTTTGCTAAAGGACAAGATTAACTGCTAATGGGAATTACACTTTTCAAATGGATGGTATCTTCTTTGCTGTGGATATCTATCTTGGGAGTAGGAGGAAATATGTGGAGTTTAATTAAATTTTAAAGCAAAATCTGAGATACCAAGATACTTTCTCTTTGGGGCAGAGACCATCATCTTTTGTTCTGTTCATACAGTGCCTAGCACAGTGGAGTCCTGGTCGAAGATTAGGGCTCCTAAGACCGGTTTACTTTCAAATCAAAGTATTTAATTAGATTTGTGTGGAATATTCAACATGCTGCATACCTTTTTAACCAAGGCATACTGTGATAAATTTAATCTGCAGTTTCCTATGAATTTTGGAGTAAATTTTGCATTGTAAATGGTGCATGTTTTAATTTTCTCATTAAATTTCTCAGTTCATGCAATTTGACTAATCAGTGGAACAAATACAAATTTTATCAATTTCTGATTCAAATATTTGTTGGACCTTTTTAGAAAGGTAAGTCTAGCAGAGAATTGTCATTGGTAGATTACTAAGTACCTGGTAGACCAGACCTGTACTAAAGGGTTTAAAACTTCTGGTAGCCTCCATTCCTCCACTAGTACTTGGAGGTCAGGAGCAGCACTAGAAGGCTTAGTGTTTCAAGCTGCATCATCTGGAAAGAAGTGAACTGCAAATTAGATAAATGGAGAGTATATGGTACGGCAATGAGCAGAGAAACAGAAGATGGAGCATACATAAGAACTAAATAAAACAGATACTGAAAAAAACAGATGCAAACCAGAGTGTTTAAAAAAAAAAACCAAAAAAACAGCAAGTTAAAGGCAAAACTCAATAAGGATAAAGTGAATTGATAAGGGAAATGTGCAGTACAAAACAAAAAACAGCAAAAAAGGATGGAAAATACTTCCATATTTAAATGAGACTCAAAACTGAATAAGATGAAGCCACTTCTGACTAAACGTTCGGCATTTACGTTTGAAGATTGTGCCAAAAGCCTCATTCGATTTGGGCATCCAAATGGCCTTATCCTTTCCTTTTAGCATATGCAGCCCCCTCTGAAAATCAAGTCATTTTATATGGGTTCCTAGTTTGACTTCTGGTGCTTGGCTTTAAGCATCAGAGTTTTAAAATATTAGCCTCAGCCTTGATAGCTTAAAATTTCTTAGTCTGTTTTCCAGAATGAGTCAATTTGAGTATGAACATTTGAAAGTTTCTATTATTTGTAACTGAATCTTGTGTGTATGTAATGCATTGATTATAGAAATGAACAAAGAAAATAGAATAACTGTAGCAACTTTTTTCACAAATTATCTTGAGTTTTTCTCTCAACAGAGGATCCCAAGCTTTAAAATTTTTCAACACACATCAATTAAAATGCCAGCTGCAAAGACATCCAGATTGTGCTAACGTGAAACAGTGGAAGGGTGGACCTGTGAAGATAGATCCCCTGGCTTTGGTGCAAGCCATTGAAAGATACCTTGTAGTTAGAGGTATTTATATCTTGATGTCTTGTACAGTGCCGTACAACCTGCTGGTGCTTAATATATTTAGAAATAACCAAAACAAATAAGATGTCATGTTAAAGTCTGCATAAATCTCTTATCAGAGCGCTATAAAAGTAAATGTCGGGGCAGTATTAAAGACAGAAGATAAATTTGTTTAGCTGTCTGGTTAGGCTTACTCACTTTGTAGCTGTCTAGGTTTTCTCTCCCTAGAAGCAAGATTTTGTTTTATCAGTACCAAATCTTGCATTGCATGTAGTGTATGGTGCTACAGCCTCTCAATCATCCCACAGGCTGATGCTGTCCTCCTATATATACGTTGTAGACCTTCCAGTGTTGGTGCTAAGACTGAACATGAGACTTACGTCTCCTAAACGTTAATTCTGTTTTAATGTGTAGTTGATATTTGCAAAGTGATGAATCTCTGGAAACACAATGATATGGGATTAATATTTACGTGTGTTATGAATAATCAGTTAAATTTCCTTATTCTGAAGTGCAAATAAGGACATGCAATTTGTCTTGGTAGGATATGGAAGAGTCAGAGAAGATGATGAGGACAGTGATGATGATGGATCAGATGAAGAAATAGATGAATCTTTGGTAAGTTGCTATTCTCTGTATAGAGTTGTATGGTGAGACTAAGGAACCTGCTTCTTAACCTGTATTTACTTTGCTTTTATTGAGGCTGCTCAGTTCTTAAATTCAGGGAATGTGAGGCACAGACTGCAGTTTTACATTGGAGATCACTTGCTGCCATATAATATGACTGTGTATCAAGCAGTTAGACAGTTCAGTTTACAAGCTGAAGAGGAGAGGGAATCCACAGATGATGAAAGCAACCCTTTGGGAAGAGCTGGAATTTGGACTAAGACACACACCATATGGTAAGCTGGGCAGAGAGCAGGGAAGAATCTCTCTCTCCAAATTTGTGTTTATGCTTTTTAAAGGGGCGTGTATATATTAGGCCCCAATACTGTTGTAGCATCTCTGTTGTAGGTAGCCTATAAGTCTGCTTTTTGATCACTGAGCACCTTGATGGAAAAATACTTACTTTGTAGGATCTACATACCAAATACTGATTAGCAACAGTTAACATTCTTGGGACTATGTCAATCCCAGCTGATGGGGATGAATTGTTTGGAAATACAAAAATAAAAGGGGGCTTCTCAAATGAAAGAAGCTAAATTAGGGGAAATATTATTTTATCAACCTTGAATAATTACAAACAATAGAGGAAAAATAGCCTGCTTCTCAAGGAACATTTTTGTGAGGCTTGCAAGTATTAATCGGTTTGGTAAAGCATAACAAAAAATGCCAGACAGGTGTGTTTTCTTTTAGTTTTTGTTTTGATTAAGGGATCTTCTGGTTATCCAGCCACATTGGGTATCAGTTGCATTGTCTCACTTAAGGCTGTAAGTTCCTCGAGGCAAAGGGCAGTCTTCTCTGTATGATTGGTACTGCATGTAGCACACTGATATTCAACAGTGTCTTTATAACTGTTTGTTTGCACCTGTAGTGCATCGCAAAGTATGAAAGTGATCCAGAACAAAGAACATGTTTTAGACTGAGCGCACTTCCTCTCTTTGCCCCTCTCATACAATACATGAAGTTGGCCATTTGTTTACTACTTCCTTTCCCCTTCGCCCACCCCAATATGTTCCATTTTCCCTTATCTTCCAACATTTGCACTTGGTGGCTCCACTAAATGTCTTGTTTGTTACTGCTTAAACTTTGCCATTGAAATGAATTTCTGGTAACCTGAGTGAATCTATTGTTAAACGGTTGTTTTATTTTCAGATCTGTTGTATTCCAGAACCATATTAATAAATGCTTCACAATTTTTAGGTACAAACCAGTGCGAGAGGATGAAGATGGTAACAAGGACTCTGTTGGTGGTAAAAGAGGAAGGGCACAAACTGCTCCCACAAAAACTTCCCCTAGAAATTCAAAAAAGCATGATGAGTTGTGGCATGGTACGTGTTTGTCATGGGGGGGATATGTAGGATTATGTGTGACAAAGAAAAAATATTTTCTGTTTTTGTATACCTTTAATAAAGAATCTCTATATATACTTCCTGAATTACAATTCAGTTTATAGTCAGGTTTTGTTTTGAGTAACTGATATTAAAAAACGAATAGAGTGCATATCCAAGAAGCTAAAGTTCAAACTGATAGAAGCGTAACTCATTAATCAACTAATTTGTTAGACAATAGAAATGATCTAGTTTTTTCTCTCCCTAGATGGTGTGTGCCCTTCAGTGTCAAATCCTTTAGAAGTTTACCTTGTATTTACACCGCCTGAAAATATAACATTTGAAGACCCCTCATTAGATGTTATCCTCCTTTTGAGAGTTTTACATGCTATCAGTCGATATTGGTATTACCTGTATGAAGTGAGTAATACATTTAATCACTTGGAAGGCTTTCTGTAAATCTGTAGACAACTGTCATTGCTAAAGGTATTGAGACAATACACAAATAAACTTTTTCAAAATGGTAAAAACATTACTCTACTGTAACTAGGTAAAAATCAGAGTGTTGAATGTTAGAGAATCCTTTTAATGTAAGGTGTGGAGTACAAAAACTCTTACAAGACTACAAAAATACAGCTGCAAATTTAGGATAGTAGAACTAAATATATTGCTATTTCCTTATTTAAGGAACATGTCTAAAATTTTTAATGCCCACCTCTAATTTAAATAGAATTTGAAAACTTACTTGTTATCTGTACATCAGATAGGTGCTGAGACAAAAACAGTGTTTGAGAACATCCCTAATAATCCCTTTATCCATGAAGTGATGGAATATCACAGGTGTGATGCCCTCCACCCCCTGAATTTACCCTCTGTTGCTTTTGGTGATGGCTTTTGACTACTAGAGGGTTTTGTGATATCCAGTCAAACTCGGTGGTGTTCTCGTCTAAAAAGTCTTCAAATCTCCTCCTTTTCCCTCCAAACCAAAAGAGCAATACTTCTGAAGAGGGATGAAGGAAGTGAACAATGGAGGTTCTTTGGACCTCAGGTTGATCAGTCTTGGTAAGAACAGACACAGTAAAAGATCTCAAAGCATCCCCCCCCCCAAAAAAAAAAAAAAAAGAAAAAAGCAATGAGTAATTAAAAAGAAATTGTAAAAAAAAGAGTTGGTATCTTTTTGAATTCCAATGCTTTTCTAAAATAGAGCACACTCTCTCTTGATCTCACAGAATGCAGTTTGCAAGGAGATTATTCCCACCACGGAATTTATCAACAGTAAACTGACAGCAAAAGCTAACAGGCAGCTTCAGGATCCTTTGGTAATCATGACAGGAAACATACCAACTTGGCTGACAGAGCTTGGAAAAACATGGTATGAAATGGCTGGCTTTCTACAACCCTTAAAACTTGACTTTGGTTTAATAAATCACTTTGTACTTTTACAGTTCAGTTATTCCCTCTTATACAGCATACATTGCTGTGTATCTCTAAAGAGTGAGAATGGTATTTATAGAAGTACAGGAGACTTCTCGGGTAACATGGTGATATATGGTTGATTCCCAGCATGTAGTATTGAATGTCTTAAATCATATTAATGTATTTAAACAAACTTGGATTGATTCCAATTGTCAGTGATAGTTGTGTGCACATTTTTAGGTTACTATTCCTAGGCTAGTGTTCTTGAGAACTTCAGCCATGTGATGACAAGTGTAAGGCAAAAGAGCCCATATTTGGCTCCTATTTGATATTTAATGCATTATTTGGGACATATTTCTGTATTCTTTCCCTGCTCT
Organism: Lepidochelys kempii; assembly: GCF_965140285.1. Classification (NCBI taxonomy): domain Eukaryota; kingdom Metazoa; phylum Chordata; order Testudines; family Cheloniidae; genus Lepidochelys; species Lepidochelys kempii. The sequence continues at coordinate 33,446,916 of NC_136388.1, forward strand.
AGGCTCAGTCAAACCATTAGGATAGCTCCTTTTATTTTCATGGCATTTTCACTTTTATTCCACAGTACCTTTAAGCTCTGAGGAGCACCAGGAAGTTAAACCCTGCATGTCAGTCAAATGCCCTAAACTGATTTTAAAATATTTTGAGAAGGAAATAACTAGACAAAAATCCATTAAGTTGCAGTTCATAGGGGAATATGTAATTTTACAGTAAAAAGAAAATACTGTATCTAAACCACTATTTGAAAACCAGTCCGTGTTCAGAGTTAGGGTTAAGCTTAAGAAATCCAAACAGTTGAAAGTATATGGCTAGCTAAGTACCTTTAACTCTGTCCCTGTAATAATCTGAGAAACGGGAACAGAAGCAACCTTCTCTGTTCATAACCAGTGACAACAAAAACTGGAATCTGAATCATACAATAGTCTTATTTTAGCCTTTTTTAATTATTTTTTTTAACACAGTCCTCGAAGTAGTTTTGAAATTTCTGACTGACATAAACCAAAATAATCTTTCCCCATTCCGTATGTTCCATAGACATAAATTATTGAAGTAAATCAAACTCAAAGCGCGTGTGCGTGTGCGTGTGCGTGTGTGTTTAAAAAAAAAACCTAGGTCTAGATTATAAAATGGAAAGTAAATCCAAAAGATAGAAGACTAAGCCTACTCTTACAAATAATTTAACATATACCTCTTAATACTACTCGCCTTGTAGGTTCTGAAAGATGAGTTGTAATGTCTTCTGCATATTTTTGTCTTCCACAAACTGCACATTTCTTAAAGCCCCCCTGAAAAATGAGGAAGTAGTAGTTGGCAATGATATAGTTGGTGCACCAATAAAGTGGCTTTCCAAATTAAGACATCCAGAACCTTGGACTGTGGGCTTTTAAAGTCCTTGATTTGAAAATATTCCTTGTAAAATAGGTATTAAGGAACTAAGAGGGATTAGTAACATTAAGTGTACATCTTTGTTGTTTTCAAATATTTAGGTATAACCTTCACTCTGAATTTTCTAGCTTTCTAATGGTTGCTTTTTTAAAATCTTTGCAAAGTTTTTACTCTTAAATACCTGATCTCAAGCTTAGTCTCTTCTGTTCTCAGAAGTACCCTTTACACTAGGAAAAGTATCCTCTAAGGGGTGATACAACTGACCTAACTCTCCAGTTTCAGGCATTATGAAACCTCTGTTTAGTCTACTTAAATTCTCAAGACTACAGATTTCCAGTATAAACTAACCAATTCTAACTCTTCACAGCCCGTTTTTCTTTCCATTTGACACCCGGCAAATGCTGTTTTATGTAACTGCTTTTGATCGAGATCGAGCAATGCAGAGATTACTAGATACCAATCCAGAAATCAATCAGTCGGATTCTCAGGACAGCAGAGTGGCGCCGCGACTGGACAGGAAAAAAGTAAGTGTTATGCGAAAAGCCATTTCACAAGGGAGTGAATAGTAGTAGTTTGCCATATGGATCATTCTTCCACAACTTCCACTGAAGGGAGATCTTAGTGTTTGCTCAAAATGACACAATGTCAGTTGTACTAGTACATATCTCAAGTGGATTTTTGAGACAAGGGCCAGTTGTAGGGGTGGCAGACTCCCAAAAGAATGAAGTGTATCCCAACTGAATATCTGCTATTGGGAAGCAGGGGTAGCTGGCACATGTTATGTAACAGCTCCCCAGCACATTTTGGATGTTTAAGGATTGCAGATATTGCCTGCCTGTGGAATGTAAACTTTGTTGTTGAAAATATGTTTGCCACCTCTGTAGATGCCTTGTATAGATGTAAGCACTTAAGGGTTCTATATTAGGCTTATCCTTGTTATATTCACCTGATTCAGTGTTTTCTATTGATACTGGAAAAGGCATATAAATGGTACACACCAGAAAAATATCCATATGCTTAAGTATTCAGTGTAATGCATTCTTGTACAGAGTATAACTATGAACCTAACACATGATGAGAAAATTGATAGCCTTGGCTTTTTAACTCCCTCCTGAAGAGCCACCAGACCATAGTAGCTTATTGCCTGGACAACAGAGGAAGGAGACAAGATATCAGGAATGTGGCTTTCCTGGGTCACACCTTCTTAAATAACGTATCTGGGAACTATCGGCAATAGCTTGTCCTATTAAGGTCATCCTTCCTTTGTAATCCATTCCATGTGGTGGAGGGCTTCTGTCAGCCTCATAAACTGCTAACCGAGTCCCAGCCCACTGGTGGTACCCTACTGCCCTTTCCTTGTTCAAGGGTGAAGAGGATGCTGAGTGGGTAACATGTCAGCTGATAATTTTTACTATGATGCCCCAGTCCTAGGGCTGAGACTTTAAACATTTTCTGGTCCAGAGCAAGAATGCTCCCTTATAGTACATACTCCTACAATTTTAGGACTACCAGTTCGCATTTGACATGAAACAACTTAATAAGAATTTTATATAAATAGTTCACCACTGAATACAACTTCTTGCTTATATAAAGTTAATACATTTTTAAAAGCAAATTATTTTACTTAGAAATCATAGAAATGTAGAGATGAAAGGGAATTTGAGAGGTCATTGAGTCCAGCCTTGTGTCCTGCTGAAGCAGGACCAAATAAATGTAGACCATCCCTGACAGGTGCTTGTCCAACCTGTTTTTAAACCTTCAGTGACAAAGACTCCATAACCTCCCTTGAAACCTTCCTATTCTAGGGCTTAACTACCCTTATAGTAGGAAAAACTTTTCCTACTATCTAACCTAAATCTCCCTGGCTGCAGATTAAGCTCATTACTACTTGTCCTATCTTTAGTAGAACAGTTGATCACTATCCTGTTTTTATAAGAGCCCTGAACACATTTGAAGACTGTTATCAGGTCTTCTCTTCTCAAACTAAACATGCCCAGTTTTTAATCTTTCCTCATATGTCACATTTCCTAAACTTTTAATCATTTTTGTTGCTCATCTCCGGGCTCTCTGTCTAATTTTGTCCATCTTTCTTGAAGTATGACGTCCAAAACTGGACACAGGACTCCAGCTGGAGTCTTACCAGTGCCAAGTAGAGTAGGACAGTTTACAGCTCATGTCTTACATGTGACAATCTTGTTAATACACTCCAGAATTGTTCGCTTTTTTTTTTTTGCAACTGCATCACATTGTTGACTCTCTCATTCAATTTGTGATCTATTCTGAACCCAGATCCTTTTCAGCAGTACTATTCCGTAACCAGTTATGCCCCATTTTTGTATTTGTGCATTTGATTTTTATCTTCCTACATGCAGTATCTTTCAGTGATGCCAGACTTGTTCTTCAATCTGTTAAGGCCACTTTGAATTCTGTTCCTGTTCTCCAGAATGTTAGCAATCCTGCCCACCTTGGTGTCATTCTCCAATTTTATAAGCATACTCTACTTCATTATGCAAGTCATCAATGAAAGTATTCAATGGTAACAGACCTGGGACAGACTCCTGTGGGAATCCACTAGATAAGTCTTCAATCTGACAGCAAACTATTGTTAACTACTTTTTGAATGTCTCTTTTACCAGTTTTATACCTGCCTTATCATAATTTAATCTGGACCATATTTCCCTGCTTTCATAATGAAACCAGATCACGTGGGACTGTGCCAAAAGCTTTACTACAATCAATATACTATGCAAACTTTCTCACTCCAAAATTTTGTTTCCTAGTGTTATAACTGCCTTGCTTGCTAAGGAATTGAGATTTGCAAAAATTAATTCTATTGCCTAAATGTCTCTAATGTGTAGCGCACTGTGAATAGAGAAGAGCTGTTGAAACAGGCAGAATCTGTGATGCAAGATCTAGGCAGTTCAAGAGCTATGTTGGAAATTCAGTATGAGAATGAAGTAAGTAATGGCTATGTGAAATGCATTAACCCTTTTTAATGAAAGTTCATACAAAAGCTGTAATTGCATTAGAATAACTTGGTCAGACTCTCTTCCATCCTACTACTGGCAGCTAAAAATTCCATCCACTAATGCATATCTACTTCTTCCAAATATGACTGGTTTCTGACTGTCCTCCGAATAGCTAAATGAAAAATACTTTTCAATTGCAAATGCACTGACTTAAGTTCAGCAGTCAGAAATGCGTTCACTTTAAAGTTCGAAAAAATCTTACTCCAGCAAACACATGTACATGTCTCTAGCTTGGTCGCTAGGTGACTTAATAAATACTCTGTTTGGTCAGTATCCCTTTTCAATGTATGAATTTTTGCTAGATTTCTGCAGGTTTATTAATAGTTTTTGATTATAGAAAGGCCTTTCCCTGGAGGAAGAAATTGTAGTGAATATAACTGTTATATATTATTGCACAGCTCACACTTAAAAATGTTCTGAATATTAAAATATTAATTTAAATGAAAAATTACCTTTTCTCTCTGAAGGTTGGCACAGGTCTAGGACCTACACTGGAGTTTTATGCACTTGTATCTCAGGAACTACAGAGAGCAGACTTAGGCCTCTGGAGAGGAGAAGAAGTAACTCTATCCAATCCAAAAGGTGACTGTTTTTCTGATTATCAATGTACTTTCAGCTGCTTCAGAAATTGTCCTATGGGCCTTAAAGCGTAATTCTACCCAAAACAGTGGTTGTCAAAGGTAACTTGTCATGGTTACTGGGCTTGTTGCACTGCTGCCCCTTTTCAGTGATCTCTGAGTGGAACCCCTTCCGCCCGCCCCCACAAATCAGGCCTTAGGTCTTTACCTCTCCTAAGGTGGAACTCTGCAATTTGCACACTCTGACTAGGACCTCTGTTACAGCCACATGGGCATCAACTATAACTAATCCAGCAGGAGAAACTGGAGTTGGCATTTTCAAGAAGAGATTTTCTCCAGGAGCCTGTGATCACATGTATTTGAAGTGAGAAAGAAACCACTTCAAAACAAAGCATGATTTGTTTTGCCCAAAAGATAATCCTTAGAAGTGGATTTAAAATAAGAGACCTGAACATAAGTAGCAGAATGTAAGATTAATCTCTATCTAGAGCTCAAGTGGGTCTGGCTTCTTCCCCATCCGAGTTGAGAGAACCAGCCTACACTCCTTCTAGCGTTCTTTTCTGAGTGTCTCAATCAGACTGCCAGCCTTTTTAACTGACGCATACTGAGGCCTCTCTACCCTCTTCTCCTCCCCCACCCCTTCTGCCTTGGGCAGCTTTTTAATTGTTAAGGTCTTTTGATCTTTTAGGGTCTCCTTTGATCCCAGGCTTAGCCTTGGGAAGAGTAAAATGTCCTAATCTGTATGGAGCCAGCTGTGTAACTTCTTCCCCCAGTTGATGGCCAAGCCATTGTTATCTTAACTCCTTTGAAGCTGGGTACCTAAGGCTGTTTTGTGTCACCTTTCCTACTTGGCACCTCAGCCCTTTTACAGCCTTCTTTGGTAAAGTCCATGCGTTCAGGCAGGCAGCAATACACACTTGAACAGGGAAACAGTCACATATAATAATCATAAGAAATAATAGACATTTTCCCAGTTGGTCTTGGTCTCGAGCGGTTATTATCTTAAGACTTTTATGTAATATAAGTACATTCATATGTTTAGAAATCTGGATGGAATGTTTAAACTTTGAGAAAATGAAGCAATAAAAATAAAGGGACACTGTCAGGGTAATCACTTATTAAAATTTCCGTGTTATGAATATGAACAGTGAAAATATTAAAATTCTAAACTTTGTTCAGCTTTGGCAAATAAAACCAAGTCCATTTCTATTTCAGTTTGCCCTGTTTTTCTTTTTTGCTAGTGCTGCAAGGAATGGTTAAATTTGTAACTGATGGGGTGAAATAGAAATATCAACTGACATTTTTAACAACTTAAATTTTAGGCCCGAATGACTGGACTCTGTGCCGTTAACTCATTTTTTAAACGAAACAGCATTATGCAAGTACTGAACTTGCCCACCACCCCTCTTTCTTTCCCCAACAGGAAGTCAAGAAGGCACAAAGTATATTCATAATCTCCAAGGCCTATTTGCTCTTCCTTTTGGTAGAACAGCTAAACCAGCTCACATTGCAAAGGTTAAAATGAAGTTCCGTTTTCTGGGAAAACTAATGGCTAAGGCGATCATGGATTTCAGATTGGTAAGAATGAAATTTGATTTTTATCTGAAGTAATATATAACAATATTTTCTGGAGGTTCCAATGTAAAACACTTACTGCTAGACTTTAGATTCAGGAAGACAAAGTTGGTAATGCTTCGAGTTTGATTATGGCATAACATTGAGAGAACCTGAATTTCAGCACTTTCAATGCCAGTCAGTATTTTAAAATGAAGATGGGTTGTAATCTTGTTAGGGGGTCTCCTGAGTGACTCTAGCTCATCTTTCTCTGCAAGAGAAAGCACCTAATTTCTGTTTACATTGTGATTTTATCCCTTTGTGTATTTAGCCCAAAATTATATGGTGCTTGTGATATAGTAGCAAATGATGAAAATTCATACTTGCTTATCACTACCATACCTAGGTCTTTCAACATAACTCTGTCCTCTTTTATATTAAAATCGCCAGTATAAATTTATCCCAAAGTACTATATATACCGTATGACAAACTACTCTCTACTAGTCCAAAAAATGTGTTGGAAAAGGTACTGCTCAGGGAATGAAACATCAAAACTTAAAGCTGTTGAAACTGTGAATTGTTTTGCATTAACTATTAATTTAAAAACAATGCTGCTTTGGCTTCCAGGTGGACCTTCCCCTTGGCCTTCCTTTTTACAAATGGATGTTACGACAGGAAACTTCCTTAACTTCACACGACTTGTTTAATATTGATCCAGTGGTAGCTAGATCAGTATATCATCTTGAAGATATAGTGAGACAGAAGAAAAGACTTGAACAGGACAAATCACAGGTAGGAAGGGAGGGTAATTTATATGAAGGGGAAAGGCCAACCTGGATTTTACATATTTCTGGATTTTTGCAAGCCATAGCTGACATAGAGTGAAAATAAGTATCTTCTTATAAATACTTAATTGGTATATTCTTAATATGCTAATAAAAATTACTATTTTTATCAGTATTACTATTCCTCTTATATCAATTTGAAATCAAAGTTGTAAATAATTTGCTAGCAATGGGCAACCATCGTGACCTTTTTGTAAAGGTACAGACAAATCTACGTTGGATGTTGTGGCATACAGTATATGGCAATGAGTGAATTCCTAGTCTTTTATTTGCAAAGAGTTTTCACCTCTAGGCACAGCCTGAATTGCATATAAGCACAATTATTAACAATGCATCACACTTCTGGGTTTTTTAAGAACACTGCTAAGAAATTTTGGTATTATAGAGAAGAGTTTATTTGGGTAACCATTGTATGTTGGGCACTGCTCAGCAGCTCTGTAGACACATCAGGAAGATTACCCTTCCCCCGGTACAATCAAGACTTTTCACACATGTTGGAGAAAAATGAATAAATTGAGACAAATGTCACATCATGTTTTTTGAAGTTAGACTGAGTTTCCTGATTTAGCAGAGTCAGATACATGCACAAATTAAAATACCTGTCCAATACAAGGTCAAAAAGCCAGTACTGTATTGAATTCCTTAATTTTAAAACAGCCTTGATATTTGAGGCGTGACATGATGAGAATTTCTTCACTTTGCTTCAAGCCAATTGTCCACATCTAATTTTTTGATCAAAGTGGGAGAAGCTACTTGTACTCAGGAAGAGCTTTGATACCTCAGTACAATTCCTAAAAGATAACATACACAGAGTTAGCCAAGCTGCTTTTCAGAATTTTGCCAACGTTACCAGTTCTGCTCAGATGAGGTCTAGAAGATGTAGGGCTAATCTACACTAGAAGCGCTATATCGGCGCAGGTGTATGCTGACAGGAGAGCTCTCCTGTTGGCACAATAAATCCACCTCTGCAAGAGGCGATAGCTGTGTCGGTGGGAGAAACTCTCCCACTGACATAGTGCTGTCCACACTGGCTGTTAGGTTGGTGTAATTTACAGTGCTTGTTGGGATAGCTTATTCACACCTGAGTGACGGAAGTTATACCTAAGTAATGGTAGTGTAGACCTGGCCTTAGTTAAAATGCTGACAGCTTTGCCTATGCTAGCACTCCACTGGAACTGAGCTAGTGAAGTATTTATGGGAAATATTTGGCAGAAGAGCCAAGCATAGACCGGTCTTGTCTACATCTGAAGTTGAAGACTTGCTTCAGTTCTGGCTTTAATGCTATGAAGTCTCTTTCATTGTTCCCTTTAGAATTTGCTCTGATCATCTGAGTTTTGATGCTGTGTATTTTGATAAGTGATGGTTTAGTATTTGCTCTAAACTTCCCATCAAGACGTTAGTCTTACAAGTTCAGTCAGTAATTTAATGAGTTTTTATTTATTTTAATGAAAACCTTCACCAGGAAAATGTGGCTTTACTATGAATTTTTGGGTCTTTCCTATCCCCTTCCATGTATCCAAGAGATCTGAGACTTTGAAACCACTTCAGAACCCAAATATAAGTAAATACTTGCTTTGCTAAACTGCAGGATGTTTCTGGGAACGTGTATTTCAGTGGGATGGCTAGGGTGCTTTTGATAACTTTGCATATTGTCTATGCTAGGGAAACCTTCCAAAACTTTCCCAGTTACTAATAGCAGTTCCACTCCACTAGTGGCAACAATGTAATATAGATTGGCTGCTGGCTTGGTAAGCACCATGTTATCTAGCTCAGCTCAGATACAGAGGCCAGTCTTCGCTAGGGCTCCCAGTATTAATATTTGTGCAGCTGAGTTTTTGTTAGCAATAGTGTGAAAAATCTGTAAAACTTGACTGTCTTGTATGCATTGAAGGGACATATTCAGTCAGAGGCAATCTGTATCTCACTTGCAGAAGGGGAGCAATCATCTGAAAAAGCCCAGTACCAACCTCCTGGAGGGGAGGGGAATAAACAGGCCCAACAGGGATAAGTGAGGATAATTAAGGGATGATGGCTGCAGTTGTCATTTTAGTACTTGCAATTTATGAAAATACTAGAGACTATTCAAGACAATTCACGTAACACTTAGAGTCCTCCTTTAAACAGAAGGCTGATTTTAACCTTAACTATGGGAGGGCACTACACATCCATCCATCCATCAGCAGCAGCATAGCAAACTCACAGAGGTGTGAAGTGACCTATTCATCTCTGAGATTTCTCAGCTGAGAGAACATCCAGTGGAGATGAATGCAGCCTGAAATAATAGCTCTGAGGGGATGTCTACACAGCAAAGAGAAACTGTCAGCTGGCTGTGCCAACTGACTCCAGCTTGCCGGGCTCTGGCTGTGGGGCTGTTTCATTGCAGTGTAGACTTTGGGTTCTGGCAGGAGGGGGCTCTAGCACTCTTTCGCCCCGCAGGTCAGAACCTCATAGATGTGCAGAGCCCCCCAGAGCTTGGTGCACACACAAGGGCAGGAAGCAGAGCTCATACCCTCAGATCCCAGCTCAGATGGGGGTAGGGAGGGCGTAACGATGCTGGTTCTGGCAGGACAGAACTGTGAGTGCCAGTTTAGGACAAATTGCTTAAAGCAGGACAGTTACGGCCCAACACTGGGGTTTTTCCATCTCTAAGGCAAACCAAACCAGACAGACAGAGGACTTTGGTTTTACCCCCTGGCTAACCACAAGTCACACAAGCAATTCCCTTAAGACACTCCAGTTTCCCAGTATCGCCACCAATGCCACTGGTTACGGGGACAAAATGGTTATGAAAACCAATACCCCAGTAAAAGAAAAAAGGTTCTCTTGATCCCAAAGGACCAAGCCCCAGACCCAGGTCAATATACAAATTAGATCTTACCCACAAAACACACTGTTGCCAGTCCTTTAGAATCTAAAATCTAAAGGCTTATTCATAAAAGGAAAAAGATCTAGATGAGAGCTAGAATTGGTTAAATGGAATCAGTTACATACAGTAGTGGCAAAGTTCTTGGTTCAGGCTTGTAGCAGTGATAGAATAAACTGCAGGTTCAACTCAAGTCTCTGGAGTGCATCCACAGCTGGGATGGGTCATCAGTCCTTTGTTTAGAGCTTCTGTTTGTAGCAAAGTCCCTCCAGAGATATGAAGCAGGATTGAAGACAAGATGGAGCTGCAGCAACTTTTTATAATCTCTTGCCATGTGGTGTCTGCTTTCTTTGTCCCAAAGACAAGCTGTCCATCACATGGCATGGAAAAACCTCAGAGTTTTGTCCATAGGCATGTCCCTGCATGCCTTGCTGAGTCACAAGGTGTATCTGCCTTCTCTCAATAGGACAGTTGTATAGCTGATGGTCCTTAATGGGCCATCAAGCAGGCTAGGCAGAGCTGACACCAACTTGTCTGGGGTGTTGCCCAGAAGCATAGCACAAGTTTGAACTACAGGCAATATAGAGCCAATACTTTAAATACAAAAATGATACATGCATATAGATAGCATAATCATAACCAGCAAATTGTCACCTTGTCTTAGACACCTTATTTGACCCCCTTTACACAAGATTTGGTGCCACTACAGGACCTTGGTTGCAACAATGATCTATACTGTCCCACATTATGTCAGTAATGTCACGGGGGGGTAGGGGGGGAGTAGGGAGGGAGGCTCAGACCTCTTCAGAGCTTAGCTCATCTAAAGGAGGCAGGGAAAGGGTAGGGGGAGTTCAAGAAAGATGTTGATGAGTTGGAAAGGGTTCAGAGAAGAGCTGTGAGAATGATTAAAGGATTAGAAAATGTCTTGCTAGATGACAGTAAAGATCCCTTCTGATCTTAGAATCTATGAACCTCTTTAGATGGGCTGTGAACTTTCAGATTGCGTTGCATACATGGGAGGGGAATGTAGGGCTGGCAGGCGCCCCTGTCACCTCCATGTCTCCCTTCCCAAACAACTGATCCACCCCAACTCTTCTCCTCCTATTACCACCTAATTTTTCCACCCAATCACCCAACTCTCCCAGAAAGTATTTGCTTGTAATAGCTTTTCTTTTTTTTTTCTTTTTTTTTTTTAATTTAAAGTAGAGATGCAGCCATATATTTCATGTGGGTATGCACGCCATGTGCACTGGAGCAAGAAAACTTTGCCTACCAGTATCCATAGGATCAGTATCTGTGGCCACAGCCCCTCTTGTGGCAGTATAAGGGTGGTGCTGCCCCAACCGTCCGTTCCTTCTTACCAACCATGGCTAGAGTTGAAGGTCGCTGTGGTGTCTTCACCTCACACTTCCATTCTTTTTTTCTGGTAACTTTTCTTGTGTGTATATCGTAGTAGTACCTTAGTTTTGGTTAACTGTTAGTTTAGTGTTAATAGAGTAGTTGGCTGCCTGTGTGATGCCCTTCCCAAGGTTCAAGCATTGTCCATCCTGCATAGGGACCATCCACAATAGCAACCCCCACAGGAGGTGCTTGTTGCCTCTTGACGAGGACCACATTGAGGTGCTTCATCTGCAAGTTGCTCACAAAGAGGACTCAGGTGGCGAGAGACTTGCTGTTGAAACAGCACCTTCTGGAGCAGGCCATGAGGCCCACTTCAGCACCAAGGACCTCGTCTGACCAGCGGTAGCTTTCAGATCTGGCAAGTGATGCCACCCCACACTCTGGTTCTAGCGTTTTCCCACAAGAGGAAATGTCTTTTGCCCTCCTCTGATGTGGCAAGGAAGGAGGAGTGCTGACCGGCACTGTACTCCCTCCAGCACACAGGATGGAGCAGGTCAGTCCAGCTGCTCCTAGATACCACATCAAACCTAGCTACATTACCATTGAACAGAATTCCCCCAGGAGTAGAAAATACAGCAAGTCGTAAACAGCTCAGTGGTCTCTCACAGTTCACTACCAGACCTCCATGAGACCAACCAAAACTTCAAGGAGACCTAGATTTTGTAAGAACGGTCTGTCTTCCACAGTGACATTGCAGTTGGTTACTTCTACCAAGTATTTGTTTTGATCGACTGATCGAGGGTCACGAATTGCTCCCCTTTCTGGATCATATGCTGCACCAACCTGTCCTCCATCACTCCTGTGGGGACAGTCTTTCCCCTTTCCTACCTTTCGGGAGCTCATCACTTCTGACATGGATCGTAGAAGTGGCTTCACTAGACTATTCCTTTCCTTTCAGTTCAGTTCCATCCACCCTTCCAACCCCTCTCCTCATCTTTTTTTTTCTTTTTTCTTTTTCAGGGACCCTTCTCACAAAAGTCTCTTAAGACAGGAGGAACAATCCTTCCTACTCATGACTTGATTAAACCTGTTCAGTAGACTTTGTAGGAAAAGACTTCCCCTCAAGATACTTCCCAGATTGGACTTCAGGAATGCCTTTGTCCTCTTCCAACAGTTAAGAACGGCAACATTGTCAGCACTAATTCCCTCTTTAGATCCTGGGTACTAGTTCATCTCCCTTGACTTCCAGGACGCATGCTTTCATATGCTATACATCCTTCCCAGAGATGCTTCCTACAGTTCATCGTTGGCAAGGACCACTGCCAATTCCAGGTCCCACCCTTCAGCCTTTCAACTGCCCCAATGGTCTTTAAAAAGCTCTTCTCAGATGTTGTAGCCCATCTTCATCAGATGGAAATAATCATATTTCCTTTCCTGGACAACTGGCTCATCAAGGGTCACTGTCTTTTTCTCAAGAAGCAGTCGGCAATCAACAAGGCCCGTATCCCCTTTCCACTTTTTGGGCCTTCACCTCAACATAGAAAAATCTAGAGTCATACCTTTACAGTGAATAGACTTAATTAGAGCCACTTACTGGCAAAGCATGCCTGCCAATGGAGAAGCTTGCTATACTGTCCAGCCTCATTGCCAGGCTACAAGAGCCCACAAACCACAGCAAGGGCTTGCCTTTGACTTCTGGACAACATGGCAGCCTGTGTATTTGTAATATTCCTGTCAAAACTACACTTCTGATGTCTTCAAGCCTGGCTTAGGTCTGTCTGCATCCCCAGCAAGCACTCTAACTATCCAGGTACGTGTTACCTCAGACAGTTCTTCACTTCAAGTGGTGGAAGGGATACCCAAAAGCTGTGTAGGAATTCTACTCTCGTGTCCATCCTGCACAAAGATAATCACCACAGATGCCTCCCTATGAGGCTGTGGTGCTCATTTTCAGGACAGCCCAGGGCAAGTGTCTCACTCCCACTGCCCCTAGGAACATCTATCTATATCAAAATTATAAAAATCACCAAGGAGGAGCAAGATCCCAGTACTTAGGCACAGGCAACATAAAACTCTAGAATTGGTGCATATTCCATCAGATAGTAGTTTATCTACCAAGGCTACAGAACAACATAGTGAACTCCCTAAGCAGGTATTTCTGTCACCACATAATTCAGCTCCCACTTATGGTTGTATTTCAGAAGATTCGGCTCAGCCAGGGCTCCCTAGAGAACTTTATTTGCATCAGTGTCCAGTGCGAAGAGCCAACACTTCTGCTGAGGGGCTGCAATTTGTTGGGAAATGCTGTCTGCTCACCTCCAAAACCATTGTTGTTCAATGTCTTGAAGTAGAAGTGAGAGATCTGTAGCCATCCTCCTAATGCCATCATGGCCACAGCAAGGAAAGCTTACCTCCAGAAGTGAAGATATTTTCAAGCCTAGTGTGTGGAACAGTCTGTCTCTTGAGTCTGTCCTCATGTACATTCTTGATTATCTGCTACATTTGAAAACTGTTGGTTTATTACTTAGCTAAATTTATGGTCCACCTGGCTGCCATTACAGCCTTTCAGTTACACTCCCCCCTCCCCCACATTAAGGGATTTTCAGTCTTTACTCACCCGACTACTCCAAGGATTAACCTTTTGTCCAACCTTTTGTCCAAGAGCCAACTCCACCATGGGGCCTTAAGACATCATTTCTCATAACCATCATCTTGGCCAGAAGGATAGGTAAACTAGAAGGTCCTCTGTCTGCTCCACTGTATACAGTGTTCTGTGTGAGTGATAAGGTGACATTACGTCCCCATCCTTGCTTTCTACTTAAAGTTGCATCCATTTCACATTAAGCAGGATGTTCATTTACTGGTGTCTTGCTCCAAGCCTTGCTTCTTAGAGAGGAAGCCAGTTTCCACACGCTTGATATAAGAGCTCTTGCCTTTTACCTCAACAGGAATAATCTCTTCAGGGCTTCTCTCAGACTCTATTTCCATCATGGAAAGAATGAAAGACCACCCAAAAACTGTCTGAGTTTTGGGATGCATCTTGACTTGTAATGATGCCTTGAAGGTACGTCCTCCACCTTTTGGTGACGACCATTCCATCAGATTTCCGTGTACCTCTGTGGCCTTACTGAAGAACATATCGACCTCAGGCAATGAAGTGAGCTGTAGCTCATGAAAGCTTATGCTCAAATAAATCTGTTTAGCCTCTAAGGTGCCACATGTCCTCCTTATATCTATCTCAGACACTTACAAGGCCACCAGCTGGTTTTTGGTGTACACATTTTCCCAGCACTGTGCTATCATGCATGCTTCTAGAGCAGATGCAGTCTTTGTTGATATCAGATGTGACGTGTATATCTCTCTTTTTAGGTGTATGCTTAATAGTGCCTCAAGGGGAAAAGCTGTTAAACAAGCATCACCATCTCTGTGCCACATGTCAGAAAGTACATGAGCCAGTAATACTGTAGTAGTGTTTTGATACTTCCAGAGATAAGTTAACAAGCCATTTTTCTTTTGCACAGTAGTGCATGGCCTTTATTTTAAAGGTGTCAATAAAATTAATGCTAGCAAAACCTACTAGTGATGGAGTTGTAGTTTAAGAAACCTGTAGTCATTTAGCCTTAGTCTGCTTGTGTTATGAGCGAGAGGGGTGATTCTCAGCTCTCCTGCACATATGCTAGCTCTCATCTGGGCTGGTATGCTAAAAATAGTAGCACAGCCACAGGAGAGCAGCATGGGCTATTCTCCTCAAGTATAAACCCACCTCAGCCTCATGGTACTTGGACAGCTAGCCTGTGCTGCAGTTGTGGTAGATGCCATTATTTTTAGCATGATAGCTCAGATGAGACAAAGTTCCAGTTTGTCTGTGTGATCTTGGAATCACACATCTATCTTATAGGATAGACATATGCTTAAATAACAGATTTAAAGGTGAACTGAAGCGCTTCCTGCACTGCTTTAGATGTTAGTGATACCATCAATTGTTGAAAGAAACTCAGGAGAGTGCACTTGGGTCTAGTCAAATAAATAAAGGTGGAAATGACTTGCAGCTGTGATGTCTTGTTTCAAAATGTGTAGGTCTATGCACATTCTGTTAACTTAAAATTTTAAACAGTTTTTACTAATTTAAAACTTGTTTAGTTCACTTTAAAGGATTTTTTTACACCAGGACTTCCTTATCTTTTGCAAGAAAACTCCCTATTAAGCTTTGAGTACCCAAAATGCTAAGCTTTTATTGGGCCACTTAGTTACGTTTTCCTTGTAATGCAGCAAAGGCTCCTCCTGTGTTCCTTGTGAAACTCTTTATGGAAACCCATAGTGTGATCTGTTAATTTGCAGATTTATGGAAATATTCATATTCAGTTTTGTTTGCACATGTCCTTCACAATATGTGTATTCTTAGACTTCTGTGGATTTCTTCACTATCAACTGTAAATATCAACAATATTCTATTGAGGAGAATTGTGGTAGACTTTTCACATGTGTACTCATTTTTAGAATCTACGAACTTACCTATTCCTCACATTTTGAAAGGTTTCTTTAAAAAACATACTTTGATGCCACTTAATTGCCAATAAGTTGGCAGCAAATTTGTTCCCCAATTCAGAATAGCAGCTAGTAGTCATTTTGACTACTGAGTTATGATCATGTATTGCCATGCACATGAGAACTTACTATTAGATGCAGAAGTTTGTCTCTTCTCTCCCCCATTTAATTTCCCAACAGTAAAAAGATTGAAAATAGTATGTATGCAGTATTATAGCTCTCATTTACTGTAACAAAATCTCATCAGAAAATCAATGTAATTCTTGGTGTTTAAGTTGATGGCTTCTACTCTTTTAGGCTCAGTTTTTTAGTCTGTGTTAAAACAAAGCCCTGGTTTGGTTTGTTTTTTCACACCAACCTTTACTAGCTGTCTGATTCTGCTTTGAAGTAAAGTAACTCCAGAAACATCAGCAAAACTATGCTTGTTCACAGTCAAGGCAGATGTTATTGACTATCTTGATTAGTTAACTTGTTTTATATACATTAAAAGTTAAGATTAAAGGGGAACAAAAAGTACTGTAATCTGTAGCTGATCTGTTTCAATAACTGGTCTGCAATGAGTATTGTGTATTTAGTAACCAATATTACATGTGTTAGAATGCTAAATAATTTGTTGATAAACTAATGTAAGTGACTGAATTATTCACTGGCTTTCATTTTCAATTTTTTTTAGACCAAAGAAAGTTTACAGTATGCATTGGAGACCCTCAATATGAATGGCTGCTCAGTGGAAGATCTAGGGCTGGATTTCACATTACCTGGGTTTCCCAATATAGAGCTGAAAAAAGGGGGAAAAGATATGCCTGTCACCATCCACAATTTAGAAGAGTATCTCAGAGTACGTAAAAGCAAAGCTGTAATTTTTTTAATCACATAACTCTCTTCCTGTCTTATAGTTAGTTCAAAGTAGTTTATTTTAAGATGCTTCTTTTTTGCAAATTGGTCATAGCAGTAGTACTTTTCAGCTGGTTGCTTCTGTTTGTCTGAAGGCCCTGGTAAGAAATTAGAACAAATACTTTGAGTCTTTGTAATATACAACTTGACTGTAGAAGAATCTGTTCCTTAAGGTTTCAGAAAACTTATTTTGTATCCATGGCAAATGTAGTCCTAAATGGCATGATTTTTCACTGGGAGCCGTGGGTTCTTAGCACCTCTGAAAACAAAGCCAGAAATTACTGGGCCAAGTATTGAACCAATACTTTGGACTAGTAGTGCAAAACACTGCTACACAAGATTATGGGCTTCTGAAATGACTTTGGGACTCTACCTCTGCAAGCCAGACGGTATGTGGAAGGTGAGAGTCTTCAGAATTCTGCTTGAATCACTTTTTTGTCCACCCTAGCAACTGGTTTTATAAAATCTTGAGTGCTATTTTTCTTGACACCTTTAACTTATATCTTTGTTCACTTCAGAACTCGCTTCCACAAAATATTCCAGATGGTAATAAATGGTAGTAGATCAGGGCTGGCCAAACTTTTTGGCCTGAGGGCCACATCTGGGTGGGGGAAACTGCTTGCAGGGCCATGAATGTAGGGCTGGGGCAGGGGTTTGGGATGCGGGAGGGAGTGCAGTGTGCAGGAAAGGGCCCAGGGCAAGGGGTTGGGGCAAAGGAGGGGCGTGGGATGTATGAGGGGGCTCAGGGAAGGGGATTGGGATATAGGAGGGGGTGCACAGTGCAGGATGGGGCTCAAGGCAATGGTGCATGGGGGGTTTGGCAGGGGCTAAGGGCAGGGGTGCAGAGTATGGCATGGGGCTGGGGTGCAGGCAGGGGGCTCAGGGCAGGGAGTTGGGGTGCAGAAGGGGTTCGGCTCCTGCCCGGTGCCGCTTACCTGGAGCAACTCCAGGGTGGCAGCAGCGCGCACTGGGGCCAGGGCAGGCTCCCTGCCTGCCCTGGCCCCAGCCCCGTGCCTCTCCAGGAAGCGGCTGGCCCTGCAGTCCCTGGCTCCGCACACTGCCCTTGCCTGTGGGTACTTCCCCCAAAGCTGCTATTGGCCACGGTTCCCTGTTTCCGGCCAATGGGAGCTTCGGGGGAGGTACCCACAAGCAAGGGCAGTGCTCTCAGCAAGGGCAATGCTCTCAGGGGCCGCAGGGACATGGTGCTGGCCATGGTGCTCTCAGGGGCCGCAGTTGACATGGTGCTGGCCACTTCCGGGAGACGCGCGGGGCCCGCAACACCACGGGGGTGGCAATTCCACGGGCCAGATCCAAAGCCCTGGGGGGCCGGATCTGGCCCGCAGGCCATGGTTTGCCCACCCCTGTAGTAGATAGAACGCCCCCAATTTCCTACTGCACAAACCAAAGTAAACTTGCAACTTTTAATAAGCAAGATCATAAATGCTGTGGTGATCAGTTTCCAGCACTTAGAAAATTTAGTACTGGGACTTCTGCCTGATCATGTAAGTAGTCAAGTTTTCTGCTCCCATACATTTTGAGTCTGAGTGCTTTGGCCATATGCATGCCACCCCATGTATTTGAGTTCAGATTCTTTTAATCAGCAGTGTCCCACTGAGGGCTGCACTTGTATCCCAAGTGTCCTCATGCCTCACATAGATGGTGAAGCAACACTAACTGCTCCTCAGTTCCTTCTCACCACTCATGACTCAGTCACAACCCTGCAGTCTGAGCCTTTTTGCTCACTGTGTGCCTTATCACTCTGTGTAAATAGGAGTTCTTCTAGCGATTCCATATGTCCACTCCACTCTAATTTTGTGTGCCTTATGCACAGTTTTCAGAGAATGTTTTCCTTCACATTAGGGTGGCTTGAGCGCCCTTTGCCGTTGCACACCACTGCATGGCGGTATAGGAGGATGAAACTGCCCCCAGCTCCTTCTTACTGCCAGTGCAGGTTGTTGCAGCACTTTCAGTCTTTCTATCACAGGTTTATTTCCCTCATTCTTTGTATACAGCTTGTTTGTTTAGTAGTGGTTAGATACAGAGTATAGTTAATCTTAGTGATAGGTTTCAACATTTAGGTCCCTTTTAGGCCAAATTTGATTACCTGGACCAGAACTGGAGCCATGTCTTGCTCTCCAGGGTTTAAGTCCTGCTGGTTGAGTGCCAGGCTGATGCCAGTCAGTGACCATATCCCAGCTGTCTAAATTGTTTGGAGTGCCACATCAGTGACGAGCGTCGCATTTGTAGAGGGTTTAAGCCTCACTCTCTAGAAAAGAGCAGCGAGACTTAAGTGTCTCCTTTACGGAGATGGCACTTCGCCTCCATTGGAGCAGTCATGTTCAGAGCAAACTCCAAAAGTAGCACCATCAGTACAGAATGCATCTCCCAAGATGTCTTTAGCACCGCATTCTATGTCTCTGATAGTGAAGAGATGTAGACCTCATTCAGCAAGACCTTTGGTACTGGGGCCATCTAGAAGCAAGGACGCCAGGGGGGACTCTGAAGGGAAGTGTTCCCCAAGAGTTCCTCTGCTAAAAAGGGGCTCATAGACTCCAGAACCTATACCAGGTCAGTCACAGCTGACCCCTGAAGTCGCTATACAAAGACACTAAACTCAGGACACAATTCTGGTACTGACAACGCCAAAGATGTATGCTTCCTCCAGAGAACTGCTTGATCTTCTGGTACTGGTATCTCCTGTGGTACAGGAAGGGTTTTGGCTGGTACCAGAAACTAGTTCCCACACTAGCTCTGCAACAGCATGCAGTACCTAAAGAGGCCAGTACATTTCAGGGGAAAGCCTGGTACCACCATCCCCGAGTTTGGCTTTACCGGTCTCCTGTCCACACAGATTCTGCTCCACCGCTATTGCAGGACTTTGAGCCATCTTCATTGGATTTGTAACTGGGGTCTCGTGTCACATACTAAAGGGGAAGCTTATCCTCTATCAGTATGGTCCATGGATTTCACAGCAGTCTCAGCACTGGCCACATTGCAAGGGGCAATGGCCTGTGCAACCATGGGGCCCACCACTACATCAATGGCTTTTATAGACACAGTTGGTTTGCCTCCCTTCACCTTTGAGTTGACTTTCAAGGGTGCACAAGATCATCAGCGCCACAGACAACATTCTCAGATGCCCAGGACAGGTACCAAGCAGCTGCAGGTTACTCAAACAGTTCCTCCACCATCAGAGGCAGATTAGTCATTGCCTCAGTGACCTAGTGCATGGTCTTCCTCAAGACCATATGAGGCTGTAGAGATGAGCGATTCACCACCACTGGAGGATTACAGGCTTATCAATAACTTCTTAAGAGTGGCTTTGGTGCTAAACATTCAAGTAGAAGAGATCTGTGAGAAATCCAACAAGCTAGTGGACATGTTAGCCTCTCTGGGGCCCTCCAGAATGGCACTACTGACTGAGCAATTGTGGAGCCACTCAAAACACTTTGGCAGACCCCTTCTTCCATATGGCTAAATGGACAGAGGGGAAATACTAGTCCCTCCTAAGGGTTTAGAATAACTCTGTACTCTCACCTGCCCCCAAGCTCTTTGGTGGTGGCAGCTGTTAATGAGCGTAAGAGATAGGGCACCAAGTGTTGACGCCAAAGGATAGTAAAGAATCAGAGGCTGGATTTGTTTGGTTATAAACCTTTTATTTGTCAGGAGACCTACAACTTAGAATTGAGAATCAGCAAGTTCTCCTAAGTTGCTACAATTTCTCCCTATGGGAAAACATCCTGAAGTTTAAATATGAGGCTACTGGAGGACTTCATTCTGATGGTAGAGGAGGGTAAGTGGTGGCTTGGACTCAGCAGCTCAGTCCATGGTATCTGTTCTATGAGGAGGTGCTCATAAATGCAGTCTCCCTGCTGAAATACAGCAGACCATCCTAGACTTGTTCTTTGAGGGTCCTCTCATCTTTTTGGAAAAGATGCACAATAGGCTACATAGCCTAAAAGATTCCAGAGCAACGCTGAAGTCACTTGGAATCTTTACACCAGCAACAAAGAGGAAGCAGTTCCGGCCCCAGCAGGCTCACAGAGCTTTATACCTCAGCCCCAAGACCTGCTGAGAAGAAAGGGCAGGAATTACAGGCAGTGACCATCTTCCTCCCTCCCTCCCTCTGCAACAGTAGGTTCCTCTCAACTAGCAGTCCAGTCCAAGCATGCATTTTGATACAAGTAACTACAAGTGCATCTGTTCCTATCCATATCTTTGCCAGTCATCTATCCCACTTCCTTTGTGTTTGGACTCCTATCATATGGGAATGGAGAGCCCTAAGCCCAGTGGACCTAGGGTATTTTCTTCAATTTGTTTCTATCCCTTCTTTCCACCACCCTTCCCTGACCCTCTTTAGGGACCACTCTCACAAGATGGCTCTTGGAGCTCCAGTCTCTCCTTCTAGTAGGTGCTACAGAGGATGTTCCTCTGTTCGTTTTTTTTTTTTTTGCAGGGGAGGGGGTGTTATTCCCAAAGCAAAAGGTGGTCTCAGACGTATTTTGGATCTAAGAGTTAAACAAGTACCTGAAGAAAATAAAGTTTTTTGTATTCCCTGGAATAGGGCGATTAGTATGTTGCCCTTGACTTGAAGGATGCTTACATCCATATAGTGATCTGTCTGGATCACTGGAAGTTTCTCAGGTTCATAGTGAATGGAATCCACTATCAATTCACAGTACTTCTGTTCTATTTAACAGCAGCCCCTTGCATTTTCACAAAGTATATGGAGCCAGTAGATGCATATCTGTGGAGATTGCCCGGATGACTGGCTGGTGAGAGGCTGGTCTGAGTATCAAGTACTGTCCAACATGACCATCATTCATTCCAGCTTCACTGCTCTGGAGCTGTTACTCAGTCTGGCTGAAACAATTCTAAAACCTCCACAAATAAAAGTTTATTGGAGCATTCTTGGGTGCTATGGAAGCCGGTGCATTTCTGCCCCAGTCAAGGTTCCAGATGCTCCGAGATCTGATCTTGGATCCCAAAGCACATCCCATTACCACAGTGTACCCTTGCCTCAGACTTCTGGGGCACATAGCAGCATGGCAGCATGTACCTACGTAATACAGCATGCCAGAGTACACCTCAGAAGGCTTCAAGGAGGGTTAGCGTCAGTGAATGCCCCCTATCAACATCTAGACAGTGTTTTACATTCCAGAGGTAACTTGGTCCTCTTTGGACTGGGGGACAAACTTTCAAACATTTATATGGGAGTTCCTTTTGTGTCTTCGCAACCAATGTTCATGTTGGTCACAGATGCTTCGTTCCTTGGTTGCGGGGCATGCATCAAAACCCTGCAAACTCAAGGGCTGTGGTCTTCCGAGGATCTGAGGACTCTCATAAATGTTAGGGAGCTATGAGCTATCTGTCTAACCTGTTACTGTGCAGAAAAAAATCTTAGTGTTTAATGGACAGCACTGCGACTATGTTCTGTGTAAACTGACAGGGAAGAGTGCATTCATCCCAACTCTGCCAGGAGGCAGTTCTGCTTTGGGAGTTCTGCATAACCAACTCCATTTACCTCAAAGCTGCTTACCTCCAAGGAGAGCAGAACATATTGGCAGGTCACCTAAGCAGATCAGTCTCTGCTCACCACAAATGGTCACTACATCTGCACATGGCCAGGTCTGTCTTTCAGCTGTGGGTGACTCCCCAAGTGGACCTGTTTGCAACAGAAAATGCTATCTGTTCTGCTCCCAGGAGGTGGGAGGCAGTGTCACAGCTCAGGTTTGTTGGTTGATGCGTTGATGCTATCATTGTGCCAACTCCCTGCTTTGCTTGCCGTTCCTCTGATCCCATTACTACCCAGAGTTCTGAAGACATTCAGGAAGTGCTTCTGAATCGCAGAAAGCCTTCAATAGGAATACTTACCTGGCCAAATGAGAGAGACATTTCTGTTGAGAAAAGATAGAAAAATGTTTCCCAATGCAGGCATCCATTACCCACATTTTCAATTATCTATTGCACCTAAAACATCAAGGTCTGACAGTTCCAATAAAATATATTTGGCAGTGATTTCAGCATTTTATTCTCCGGTGCATAATTGCTTTTTTTCTAACCCTATAACTATTAGATTTCTAAAGGGGTTGGACAAGTTATACCCTCAGGTGCATCAACCTGTTCCTCCAGGGGATCTCAACCAGGTACTAACAAAAAGTAATGGGACCTCCCTTTGAATCTCCCACAACTCATCGTCTGTGCAACCTCTCTATGAAAGTGACGTTTCTGGTTGTGAAAATCTCAGCAATGAGATTTGGCTGAATTGAGAGACTTGCTTTCAGAGTCTCCTTATACGGTTTTCCATAAGGATAACTTACCTCCATTCTCACCTAAAATTCCTAACAAAGGTGGCCTGCAATTTCCACATTAACCAGGTAATTTTTGTGCCAACATTTTACCCAAAGCCTTACATTCTTACAGATGAGCAGAAGCTTCATTCATTGGATGTGAGGAGAGCATTAGTATTCTACTGGACCACACTAGGTCCTTTAGGTCCTCAGTGGAGTTGCAGATTGTGTGAAAGGTAAACTGGTTTTCACTCAGAGGATTTCCTCTTGTATTCATTTGTGCTATGAATTAGCTAATGACTTGCCGCCACCCAGAGTATTGGCTCATTTGACTAGAGTGCAAGCAACTTCAGTGGCTTTCCCAGTACAAGGACCTATTTGAGATATTTGCAAAGCGGCAACCTGGTCATCAGTTCTCACATTTGCTGCCCATTATGCCATTTCCTGTCAGTCGAGGAGTTTCTGACAGGCTGTTCTACAATCGCTGTTGGGGTAGAGCCTGCCTCCATGTTAATCTACTTGTGAGTAACCAACAGTGGAATGGACATGTGCAATCACTTGGGGGGTAGGGGGTGTTACCTGCCTTTCTGTAACTGTTGTTCTTTGAGGTATGTTGCACATGTCCATTCTACAGCCCACCCCACTTCTAGTCTTCCCCTACCTCCCACTTTTAAGAGATTTTTTTCCCCCTCTTCTTTGTATTTACTTTCTCTGAAGTCCAATAAACTGTTAAACCTTGTGGGATAATTGGGAGTAAAATTCTCCCAGGTTACTCTTCTCATATTAACATTCACATTATAAAACCAACCAATGCATATCTAGCAGGAAAAAATATTCAGTAGAATAAGGATTTCTATTTCAGAAATTTCCAGAAGGATACATTTCAACATAATGCTATTTCATGAGGAAAAAATAACTAACTTTATCTAGATTTTGATGATAGATTGTAGGTGTTGTGCCATTCAATATGTTTTGACCATAGGAAATATGACTTATACAACTTTTTTTAATGTACCTTCTTTAATAACCCAAGCTTAGCTGAGCACTTTAAATGCTTAATAAATATTTACCTCAATTTTGGGGGAATATTATACATGGTATTCTAGCTGCATAATGTATTTCAAATGGATTTTTAGTAAGATTTGAATAGGAGTCGTGTGTCTGATTTCGGAAGCAGGAGAACATCTGTTTGTTAGCGTGACAAGTACATCTGGCACACTTACTCTTGTTCAAGATGATGTATCCAATTTCTATTAAACTAGTTAAGAACAAATTCCCTGTTTAAAATGTCTCATTATTTGCATATTGGGGGTGAGGTGGAAGGATTATACAGGTCAATATTTTACTATCCAGTTGGTTTTTAAACATATGCCATAGCCAAATTTCAGTTAGATTTAGAGTGACATATCCGTCTCTGGAGGAAGTTGTTTTCCCTTTCTAGGTACAACTGTGTTGCATTGGTACAACAAATATGCTGGTGTTGGGCTGGTGAGAGGTGACCGAAGTGGTGCAACATTGTACAGCACCAATCAGGCTCAGGTTCACACATCTTTATATGGACATGTGGTTATGTTGCTGATTCTTTTGCCAAGTCATCATATCCTTTGTGTAACTCCACTGTTGAATATTCACATAGCTTCTCATAGCCTGTTCACTTATTGTAGTTTTTTCTTCTTTATTTTACAGCTGGTTATATTCTGGGCACTAAATGAAGGTGTTTCCAGACAATTTGACTCTTTCAGAGATGGATTTGAATCAGTCTTCCCCCTCAGTCATCTTCAGTACTTCTATCCTGAAGAGGTTGGTAGATGTGAATTTATAACTGATATCAATCAGTTACGTAGATTAATATTAATCTACATTCTTAACCCCATATTTAGTTATGGGCAGGTTATTGTGTAATTCTCTCTCACAAATAGGGCAATATATTTCTGAAACTCATGTACCAAGACAATTCAGTGAGTTTTAAACTATGTACTTAATTTGTACATAGAGAGACTTCTGTATTTAATAGTAGTTCTAATTAGTATTTCTGGTAGTGGATTTTATTTTCTGCAGTATCAGATTTAGTATATTGTAACTCTTTTTTTCCCCAAAGAAAGTAATACATCCACCCTAAATGCAAATTTCTTGATTCACATATTCCCAGTGTATTGGAGGTCACTAGAGGAATCAAGAAGCTTCATAACTATTTATTATTATATTGTGGTAGCAACTACTGGTTGTAGACATGGACCAGGACCCCATTGTGCTAGATGCTGTACACAAACAGAACAAAGACTTTCCCTGTCCCCGTCCGCAAACCTCTTATAACGAAGTGTAAGAGAAGAGACAGCGGGTAGTTATAGTTGGATGCAGGAGCACAAGGAAACAATGAAAGAGTACTGATCAGCATGGTAGGTAATGGACACAGCACACCTGCTGCCTAATCATTGTGAAGGTTTTTGTAGGCAATGGAGGGACTTGAAGGATGGCAATGAGGTAGATCTGTGGCCGTTTATAGGGAGAGTCTTCCAATGGCTAGGGGCAGCAGGGGAGATGGCACATAGGTGCTTGTTTAAAAATGTAACGTGGGTAATGGAGCCTGGCATTGTTGACGGACTAGAGGCAGGAGTTGACATTTTGACAGTGTACCGTGAGATGATGGGTACGTTTGGGATAGGCTGTAAAGGGTCTTGAAAGTGAAAACAAGCAGCTTATTTTGATGCAGTGGAGAAGGGTGGGGAGCCAGTTGGGGGACTGAGAGTGTTCTTCAAAAAAGAACTAGATAAGTTCATGGAGGATAGGTCCATCAATGGCCATTTGCCAGGATGGGCAGGTCCCTAGCCTCTGTTTGCCAGAAGCTGGGAATGGGCGACAGGGGATGGATCACTTAATGATTACCTGTTCTGTTTGTTCCCTCTGGGGCACCTGGCATTGGCCACTGTTGGAAGACAGGATACAGGGCTAGATGGACCTTTGGTCTGATCAGTATGGTCGTTCTTATCGGGTGACAGAAAAAACAGGTAGGGGAATGATCTTTGCAGCAGCATTTGGAATGGATATATGTGAGGCAAGCTTGCAGTTGTCAACATACTCTCTTTCTTTCTGGAGTTGTAGTAATTGCAGTGAGAGCCCGGATAAGCATTTTAGATGTGTGGATGGACAGGAAAACCCATATCTTAAATAGGTTTTCTCTTTCTACATATACCGTTACCTCTAAGTTTCATGGAAAAAAATGGCAAAGGAGCTTGGCTGAATTGCTGCATTTTAATTTTCCTATTGATGCTTTGCATGGTGATGTGTAGTTCCTTTAAAGTTGAGACATGTAGGTACTGCTTCTAATTTTTTTTCTATATTTCTTAATGTGATAGTGCTTTTACATAGAAATATCACCTACTGGCCAAAGTTCAACTCTGCTCAGCTATCGACAGCATCACACTGTGTCACTTGCCATTGGGAAGGGAGATTCTCCCACTATTATGGTTTTGTCCTTTCCTCTTTATGCAGTGCTGTATTTTGTTCTTCTGTTGGTGGGCACCAGTATGAAGTGGTACAGATTATCTTTTGAGATGCATTTTAAGTTGTTGGCAGCAGTCCCCTCCTGTTTAAAAGTCTCTGATCAGGAGTGCACCTGCAATGGGAGGGAAAGAAGGGTGAGAGAGAAGCGGTCTGTTTCCCTGAAATTAGTTGTATAAGACTCATAAAAAAGGTTGAGCGAGAAGTGCCCAAATGTCATTGAATTAGCCTGGCTAATGCCCACAGCGTGAGAGACAAGTTTGGACTGTTTCTAACTACAGGAAGAAATGCAGCCCACTAGTAGCAGGAGGTCTGGAAATGTCCGGATCCAATAAATGAAGCTTTATTGGGATGGGGCTATTAAAGTCAAATGAGCTCTGTAGTATTGCAGAATTCAGCAGAAGTAACTTTCCTGAATGTTGTTCCAGAAAATAGATTCATGTTGTAATCCGCATGCACAGTCTTCGTTCTGTGTCCGCATGAGGACAAAACTGTTCTCTCTGCTTAAATTTATAGTTGGATCAGCTCCTGTGTGGCAGTAAAACAGACACTTGGGATGCAAAGACATTAATGGAATGCTGTAGGCCAGATCATGGTTATACACATGACAGGTAATATGGATTTGATACTAGGATACCAAATGTTGAAAATTGTGCATTTGATTAATCTTAAAATAAACAAAATACCTTTCATAGTTGCTGTACATGAAATGATGCAACACCTCTTACACATTTTGGGAAGAAACTGAGATATTTGTTCATAAAAATAGCATTTATAATACATGTAGTCTGAGCATGGAACCATGCTCATTAATGCTGTGATATAATAGTTTTTTATTCTTTTGCTTACAATATATATTTTTAAAATAAACAGCTGTTTTTGTTTTCTCTTTTTAGTCGAGCTGTGAAGTACCTGTTTGAAATTCTTAGTAGTCTTGATAGCGAGCAACAAAGATTATTTCTCCAGTTTGTGACCGGTAGCCCTAGACTGCCAGTAGGAGGTGGGTTAATTTAGTAGATATTGCCATCATGTCTGCACTCTCGTGTATAATCAGCACAGCTAATGCATTTGTGAATCATTCAAAACCGTTTCTGTTCTTCACTTCAGTAGTTACCTATAATCTGCATATATCATTTTCAAAACTTGAAATGTTAGTTAACAAAGAAGTTTGGAGTGCTATAAGCTAGTTATAATAGTTCACATTTTTGAAGTTTGCATAAATAAAATGTCTTGAATAGTAACATTAATAAAGATTTTGCTTGAATAACTTTACAAGATAGAGACGACAGATAATGTACAATATTTCATAGCTGATATCAGTGTTAGCAGATATCATGCTACATGACACAGAATAGTCCACATTAAAACAAATTGTTACTCTTTTGGGGGAAAAGCAGTTCAGTGTTCATGGTTATGTTAACCATGAGACAACTTGTAATAAGTTACGGCGGGCCAAATAATAAAATGGCAGTGTTTTTCCTTACAGGAAGCACAGTCACTAAGACTTCCTGTCAAGAAATGAGACTATATTTGTAGAAACATTGATTCTGAATCCTAAAATGCAAAAGAGGGTATAAAAAGAAGATGCTATTTTTTGAAGGAAAAGGAATAAAGGGGAAAAAATGAGAGAATATTTGATGCCCTTGTTCGGAATCTGCCTCCTGATATTGAATATGTTCATGGTTATGCAGGTGTATATTTTAAAAAATACCTTTTGCCAGCTTCCTTAACTGACTGACTGCTTTGTATATAAAAATGACATCTTTATGAATATACTTCAGCCCTGCTTACATCTTTTAGTTTTCATGTATAGATTGCAGTAGTGTGCTAGTGCTGAAGAACCAAAAAGTGAAAGGGACCTGTCTAGTTTGAGTCTTCACGGTAACTAGAAAGCAAAAATTCGTTGGCATAAATTGAAAGTACGTCTAGCTTTTTACTTTCCATTTAAGGTTGTGGTAATGTGGAAATATTCTTAAGCAAAGGTTGAAGAGTCATAATTTAGAATGCCAATTGTGCTGAATTACTGTCAGTTTCATAGTAGGTTAAACACTGTTTCTTAAGAAAAGTAATTCTCCTATTACGTTCAGAGAAATACAGTGGATCTTTTCTTCTCCTTTCAGGCTTTCGAAGTTTGAATCCTCCACTGACAATTGTACGCAAGACATTTGAGTCTACAGAAAATCCAGATGACTTCTTGCCCTCAGTAATGACTTGTGTGAATTATCTCAAATTGCCGGACTATTCAAGTATTGAGATAATGCGTGAAAAACTCTTGATAGCTGCAAGAGAAGGGCAGCAGTCATTCCATCTTTCCTGATCACAATGAAAAATGCAATGTCTGCCTGTTACAGCAAAGAGAAAATCATGATTCTTTTCTAAATGTATCACCTGAGTCAAGGAAACGTGTTACGCCTTCTTGTTGTAGAAAAACGGCTTGCAGATTATAAACAAAGACACTTGGTTGATATTCATTAAAGGCCCAATGGACTTAAAGTGATCAGGCCCTAAAAAGTTGTTGTGACAAGGTTTCTTTAGCAAGTTCTTGTTTAAATTATCATTTATTTGATGAGTGAAGTTTTTAACTTGCTTTGCTGTGTGAAATTTAAAAAAGGGATGTTTTTCCAGGCTGGAACAATAAATGTCGCTGTGCAGTTTAATATCGGGCTGTGTGTATCCATCTAGCTAAGTCTGCAGTTTTTTCCTCCAAAGACAAGTTTTGTACATAAGTACAGAAATTAAAATACACATGTATTTGACAAATCTAGTTTAGTAGACTAGTTCTGTGTCCCTTCACATGCCTCTGATTTTTCC
The DNA here is from genome assembly GCF_965140285.1 of Lepidochelys kempii. Classification (NCBI taxonomy): domain Eukaryota; kingdom Metazoa; phylum Chordata; order Testudines; family Cheloniidae; genus Lepidochelys; species Lepidochelys kempii. The sequence goes on from NC_136388.1 coordinate 33,476,051, forward strand.
CTTCCTCTTGTATTGTCTGATGTGCAATTCACTTGGTTCTTTTTTGTGTGCAACACTCAACAATTGTTACATTTTGGTTCGCATGGGCATTTATTGCTCCATGTTTTCTCTCAAATTAAGATATAATTTAAATTTTACTGAATTAAAAATATATATTGTCAATATAATTCAGCCTTTGTAATTAGGTAGAGCTTAGTTTTAACGTAGTAGTAGGATATATTGGCTACAGTCTTTACCAGATGACACTCTAGAACTGTTTACACAGTGATTCAGGCAACAAAAGCCTCTTACCCAGAGGCTGGGAAGAATTTCTTTCTTTTGTGTAGTTGAAAAATCAACAGATTGGGCTGGCCATTATTTATTATTATAAGGCCAGCACATTTCAAATTGATGTATAGTTTTTTAAAAGACAAATTAGCAGTTTTATTCCCTGTTCAAGTAAACAAAAATTTCTTATTCTTGACTTAAGTTCATGTTTACTTTTCTAGCCTCCCTCTTTGCCCCCCAGTGCTAGCTTGGAACAAACAGTTCAGCCTTTGTCTTTTGACACAGATAAAGCACCTGTAAGCAATGCTCTGTCCAACTGTTTTATGTGCTGATTTCTCAAATCTGCAATAATTTACTTCATCAGGTTAATGTTTTTACCTGAATATAAATAAAAAAGTTTGCTTCACCTTTTTGTTCATAGTTTTGTACTGTATGCATAAGTTCAATTGTGTAAATTATTTCAACACAAGTAAATCATCTTAAATCTCCTTGGCTAACTGCCCACATGTTGTGGATGATTTACTATTAAAAGAGGAGTTTGTAAGATCTGATATTTAACTTAGATAATGGTGGATAAAGAGGAAGGAAAAAATTTCCTTTCTATGGGTTCAAAAACAAATGGACTATTCCAAACATTCCTGAGATGCACATGCTATAGTTCATCTCTATGAAAATCTGATAAATAGCTAATTACTTTATTCAACTTTGAGAAATCAAAATTAATTTTTCAGTGCATAGCAATTGTTGAAAACTCTGGTTAATCAGTTAAAATTTCCCCTAAACGAATAATTTTTTTTATTTAGCTGAAGAACTTGTACTTTGAAAAAATGTATTTCAATACATGTAACTGACATTCTTTACCGTGAACATTCACAGAATTACATGTGGTTGCTCATACCAGGTGCCACAGAACTGTAATGCGAACTTGTCATGAGCAGTCGAATGTGAAATCATTGCACAAAGAATCTGATAACTGAGCAGTTTAACTATCCTATTAAAACTGAATGAAGGCGCTTCACACTGTACATATAATATTGGTAGTGCAGAATGTGGCAAAGATTTCATAAAAGTTAAAGGCAGTGTTTAAAATATGGACTGGTGTTTAAAATTGTTCTGAAAACTTGATCAAACTGAGCACAAAGATGCGTGTTTATAGTGTGTGGATAGCAACTTGTTCATTTTTTAAGGTTCTATATTTTAAAAAAAACTGACTTGTGTAAAAATCTAATATTTTGTATTAAAATATCATCTGTATTGATATTTTTTTACCCACGTTGTCTCCCTACAGAATCTGGCTTTCATTGACTTGAGAAGTTTTCAAATTTGAAAAAGAGCCATTGTATGATAGTTGAAAGTCCATTACAGTCTGGTCCTGTGCAATCTGGTGACTGTTCAATGGCCTATGTAAAAACAAGATGTCGGTGGTCTCGGTCCATTTGCTTGTGGATGAACATTCACTTCACAAAATTAATCCGAGTTTAGCATTGATTGATATTTTGTCAGTTTCAGCGGATCGACCATGGATTGATTGGGCTTCGAAACGGAACTGACTTTAGCCCTGTAGATTTGTTCCAGGGCAGTATTGAGGCACATAGGCAAGGCAGTGTGGGAAAGTCTGCATTGCCTGTGACTGTGCTATATCTCTGTTGTGGATAAACTGAAGACTGTAGTTTCTGTGATGGGTAGCGCCTTTCACAAGCACTAAATTTTAAACATATCTCTAAGATTACTTCAGAGAATTATGGGGTGGTAGATTATGTGCTGGGGTTAACTCTTTTCAGAAACAGTGGGTTCAAAGAAGGGGTAATTCACACTAGAATTTAATTTGGTGGACACATCCTAATTCCTGATGGATATTTGTCCACGTCATACAATTCAATACAATAAACAATCTGCTCAGCAGTTAAGCCCCTAGCAGTGTGGCTATAGTTCAAGAGTAAAGTTCTTTGCAATCTGAGAAATTTAGGCCTTATTTACCTGGTTAAATTGTACTGGTTTTATACATGTATAACCCCTTCCCCCACACACAATCTGTGTGAATACTCTTATTCTGGCTATTTTTTATTTAGTTTAAACCCCTTTTCACACCACATACTAAACTGAAAAAAGGCAGACTTATTCTGGTATAAGTTTCTGTAGAGGATTTTACACCTGTAACTAGATCTGTTTTTTAAATTAACACCTTAGGTTACACCAGGTAGATAAGGCCTTAGAAATCCTGCCAACCCTAGTGCTTGTCAAAGACATTAGTCTTTCACATTCTGATCTCTAAAATAACTCCATTTATAAGCAATTTTTTATAATAAACTTGCATTGTAGCTTTTAAAACTTTCCCATAAAGCATATACAGATAACATAAAAAGGGTAAACGTAAAAAGTAATGCATAGTGGAAAATTTTAACTCATTACATTTAAAGGTTTTCTTCATATACAGATTGCTCACTTAAGTTTAATTTCTTATCCCTTTGGGTGTTCAGTGCCTGCTTTAATAAATAAATTTTAAAACTCTGGGCTGGTCTACACTAGGCAATTTACATCAGCATAGCTACATAAAAAATCCACCTGCCTGACAGATGTAACTATGCCACCTAACCCCCAGTGTAGACAGTGCTTGTGTTAACCTAGCTACTGCCTCTTCAGGGAGGTGTTCCAAGTACAGTGATGGGAGAACCCCTCCCGCCACTGTACTAAGTGTCTACACTGAAGTACTACAGCAATGCAGCTGCAGTGTTTTAAGTGTAGACATACCCTAAGAACAGATGCCTAACATCAGTGGTCACCTTGGGTTTTTTGTTACTTCATTCCTCATTGTTATCTTGTATGTCATCCACTCAGACTGTGAGCTCTTAAGAGTATAGTCCTTGTTCATATGCTTGCATGTGAAATGCACTTCTCCATCATTAGTTCTCCCCTAGTGAAGACATTTCAGCTGTTCCTCTCTTCCTGCAGATACAGGAGGCAGTTTAGACTTGTCCACAGTTCTAGGCTTCAGTCACACACTGTCCACCCCCAATCATATTGTCTTCACCTATTTAAACAGACTGGCAGATTAGTCTTCCTGCCTTTCTTGTTACCATCCCAGCTTTCAAAGCCAGACTCTGGAGCAACACTGAGCAGTCATCTCTCTTCTTTCCTCCATTTAGGGGACAATTCTTTGAGGGATTAGTCCTTGAAAAGGACCACTCACGTCCCTCAATTTTTCTCCTACCCTGAAGAGGGCAGAGATGGCCAAATAGAAAAGGTAGGCCCTGAGGAGCTCCATCTGTGACGACCCCCTGAAGAGTCATTGAAAGGGTTTGCACTGCAATAATTTCCAGCCCATAAAAGTTTGGGCCCAGATTTTTGAGTATATAGGCATTTCTGAGGTCAGAGTTTCAACTACTGTCATTAGAAGGAATTTATTTAGGAGCCTAAATCTCCTTTTCTAAAAGGATTTAAGTATTAGGAGCTAAATCCCATTGACAGTCATACCTACAAATATCCCTCTGTACCTTTAAAACTCTGGGCTTGGTCCTAGTAGCTAGCTTGAGCCCGTCTCCCACACATGCTGTCCCCACATGCTGAGATTCCTCCAGTGGCACCTTTGGATAGGTCATAGAATCATAGAATATCAGCGTTGGAAGGGACCTCAGGAGGTCATCTAGTCCAACCCCCTGCTCAAAAGCAGGACCAATCCCCAATTAAATCATCCCAGCCAGGGCTTTGTCAAGCCTGACCTTAAAAACTTCTAAGGAAGGAGATTCTACCACCTCCCTAGGTAACGCATTCCAGTGTTACACCACCCTCCTAGTGAAAAAGTTTTTCCTAATATCCAACCTAAACCTCCCCCACTGCAATTTGAGACCATTACTCCTTGTCCTGTCCTCTTCTACCACTGAGAATAGTCTAGAACCATCCTCTCTGGAACCACCTCTCAGGTAGTTGAAAGCAGCTATCAAATCCCCCCTCATTCTTCTCTTCTGCAGACTAAACAATCCCAGTTCCCTCAGCCTCTCCTCGTAAGTCATGTGTTCCAGACCCCTAATAATTTTTGTTGCCCTTCGCTGGACTCTCTCCATGCCTATATCCACATCCTATATCCACAGCCATATATATGCCTATATCCACATCCTTCTTGTAGTGTGGGGCCCAAAACTGGACACAGTACTCCAGATGAGGCCTCACCAATGTCGAATAGAGGAGGACGATCACGTTCCTCGATCTACTCTCTATGCCCCTACTTATACATCCCAAAATGCCATTGGCCTTCTTGGCAACAAGGGCACACTGCTGACTCATATCCAGCTTCTCGTCCACTGTCACCCCTTGGTCCTTTTCCGCAGAACCGCTGCCTAGCCATTCGGTCCCTAGTCTGTAGCTGTGCATTGGGTTCTTCCGTCCTAAGCGCAGGACCCTGCACTTATCCTTATTGAACCTCATCAGATTTCTTTTGGCACAATCCTCCAATTTGTCTAGGTCCCTCTGTATCCTATCCCTGCCCTCCAGCGTATCTACCTCTCCTCCCAGTTTAGTATCATCCGCAAATTTGCTGAGAGTGCAATCCACACCATCCTCCAGATCATTTATGAAGATGTTGAACAAAACCGGCCCCAGGACCGACCCCTGGGGTACTCCACTTGACACCAGCTGCCAACTAGACATGGAGCCATTGATCACTACCCGTTGAGCCCGACAATCTAGCCAATTTTCTACCCACCTTATAGTGCATTCATCCAGCCCATACTTCTTTAACTTGCTGACAAGAATACTGTGGGAGACTGTGTCAAAAGCTTTGCTAAAGTCAAGAAACAATACATCCACTGCTTTCCCTTCATCCACAGAACCAGTAATCTCATCATAGAAGGCGATTAGATTAGTCAGGCATGACCTTCCCTTGGTGAATCCATGCTGACTGTTCCTGATCACTTTCCTCTCATGTAAGTGCTTCAGGATTGATTCTTTGAGGACCTGCTCCATGATTTTTCCGGGGACTGAGGTGAGGCTGACTGGCCTGTAGTTCCCAGGATCCTCCTCCTTCCCTTTTTTAAAGATTGGCACTACATTAGCCTTTTTCCAGTCAACCGGGACTTCCCCCGTTCGCCACGAGTTTTCAAAGATAATAGCCAATGGCTCTGCAATCACAGCCGCCAATTCCTTTAGCATTCTCTGATGCAACTCGTCTGGCCCCATGGACTTGTGCACGCCCAGCTTTTCTAAATAGTCCCTAACCACCACTTTCTCCACAGAGGGCTGGCCATCTATTCCCCATGTTGTGATGCCCAGCACAGCAGTCTGGGAGCTGACCTTGTTTGTGAAGACAGAGGCAAAAAAAGCATTGAGTACATTAGCTTTTTCCACATCCTCTGTCACTAGGTTGCCTCCCTCATTCATTAAGGGGCCCACACTTTCCTTGGCTTTCTTCTTGTTGCCAACATACGTGAAGAAACCCTTCTTGACATCTCTCGCTAGCTGCAGCTCCAGGTGCGATTTGGCCCTCCTGATTCATTCCTACATGCCCGAGCAATATTTTTATACTCTTCCCTGGTCATATGTCCAACCTTCCACTTCTTGTAAGCTTCTTTTTTATGTTTAAGATCCGCTAGGATTTCACCGTTAAGCCAAGCTGGTCGCCTGCCATATTTACTATTCTTTCAACACATCGGGATGGTTTGTCCCTGTAACCTCAACAGGGATTCCTTGAAATACAGCCAGCTCTCCTGGACTCCTTTCCCCTTCATGTTAGTCCCCCAGGGGATCCTACCCATCTGTTCCCTGAGGGAGTTGAAGTCTGCTTTCCTGAAGTCCAGGGTCCGTATCCTGCTGCTTACCTTTCTTCCCTGTGTCAGGATCCTGAACTCAACCAACTCATGGTCACTGCCTCCCAGATTCCCATCCACTTTTAGTTCCCCCAGTAATTCTTCCCAGTTTGTGAGCAGCAGGTCAAGATCGAGGGACGTGATCGTTCCCCTCTATTCGACATTGGTGAGGCCTCACCTGGAGTACTGTGTCCAGTTTTGGGCCCCACACTTCAAGAAGGATGTGGATAAATTGGAGAGAGTCCAGTGAAGGGCAACAAAAATGATTAGGGGACTGGAACACATGAGTTATGAGGAGAGGCTGAGGGAGCTGGGATTGTTTAGCCTGCAGAAGAGAAGAATGAGGGGGGATTTGATAGCTGCTTTCAACTACCTGAAAGGGGGTTCCAAAGAGGATGGCTCTAGACTGTTCTCAATGGTAGCAGATGACAGAACGAGGAGTAATGGTCTCAAGTTGCAGTGGGGGAGGTTTAGATTGGATATTAGGAAAAACTTTTTCACTAAGAGGGTGGTGAAACACTGGAATGTGTTACCTAGGGAGGTGGTAGAATCTCCTTCCTTAGAGGTTTTTAAGGTCAGGCTTGACAAAGCCCTGGCTGGGATGATTTAACTGGGAATTGGTCCTGCTTTGAGCAGGGGGTTGGACTAGATGACCTTCTGGGGTCCCTTCCAACCCTGATATTCTATGATTCTATGAAGAAAAGCTCCCCCCCTAGTTGGCTCCTCTAGCACTTGCACCAGGAAATTGTCCCCTATGCTTTCCAAAAACTGCCTGGATTGTCTATGCACCGCTGTATTGCTCTCCCAGCAGATATCAGGAAAATTAAAGTCACCCATGAGAATCAGGGCATGCGATCTAGTAGCTTCTGCGAGCTGCCAGAAGAAAGCCTCATCCACCTCATCCCCCTGGTCTGGTGGTCTATAGCAGACTCCCACCACTACATCACACTTGTTGCTCACACTTCTAAACTTAATCCAGAGACACTCAGGTTTTTCTGCAGTTTCGTACCAGAGCTCCCTTACATACAGTGCTACTCCCCGACCTTTTCTGCCCTGCCTGTCCTTCCTGAACAGTTTATAACCATCCATGACAGTACTCCAGTCATGTGAGTTATCCCACCAAGTCTCTGTTATTCCAATCACGTCATAATTCCTTGACATCACCAGGACCTCCAGTTCTCCCTGCTTGTTTCCAAGGCTTTGTGCATTCGTATATAAGCACTTGAGATAATCTGCTGATCGCCCCTCATTCTCAGTATGAGGCAGGAGCCCTCCCCTCACAGACATTCCTGCCTGTGCTTCCTCCCGGTATCCCGCTTTCCCACTTACCTCAGGGCTTTGGTCTCCTTCCCCCGGTGAACCTAGTTTAAAGCCCTCCTCACTAGGTTAGCCAGCCTGCTCGCAAAGATGCTCTTCCCTCTCTTCGTAAGGTGGAGCCCGTCTCTGCCCAGCACTCCTCCTTCATGGAACACCATTCCATGGTCAAAGAATCCAAAGCCTTCTCTCCGACACCACCTGCGTAGCCATTTGTTGACTTCCACGATTCGACGGTCCCTACCCAGGCCTTTTCCTTCCACGGGGAGGATAGACGAGAACATCACTTGCGCCTCAAACTCCTTTATCCTTCTTCCCAGAGCCACGTAGTCCGCAGTGATCCGCTCAAGGTGGGTCAGTCCTTACCAGCAAACTTTGATCATCATTTCTGATAAAGAACTCTTGAGTGAAAAGTCCAAAAATCCTTCTAAAATTTTCCTTAGTTTAGTCCGTATGTATACTGAAAAGTTCCCAAGTCTCTTAGCGGTAACTGAGGCACTTGGCAAGGAATTGGACATCTTAGGGGATATCCCTCCTTACCAGTTAAAAAACCTCACAATACATGGGAATATTCTCCCTCGATACTCATGACACACTTCCACTCCAGTTATACAGTAGGGATGAGCTCGACAAGGACTCCTTTACCTCTGCTCCTCTATGCTCTCTGATCCAGGAGGCAACTCCTTCTAATGATAGTTTTGTATATGGCTATCCTCCTCCCACATGGAAACTTAAGCCAAAACGGCTAAAAATAAATGAAACAAACCCACATAAGCTATTCGTCCTCACCTCCTTCCATGATCAACTTTTCCCTTGGAGACAGATTTCTCTGCTTTGAATTAAAAACCCAAACCTCAGAAGCAGCAGAAGGTTTTCCCCATACATAATTGAAATCATGTTGAGAAAGATGGTAGCCCGCATTTAGCACCAGCCAGAGAGGGAGAATTCTTCTCCCTTATCCCATCAACTGTGTCTAGATTGTCATGCAACCATCTGCCATCATTGTCTGAGCCAACACAGGTCTACCTGCTTTTACCATCTTTGATAAAATCAATCCATTGCTTCCTCAGTGGTTTTCCTACCACCTTCTCCTGCCATGCTACCTTCCCCTTCAGTTATCCTTTGAATGTGTCCAAACATCATGGACCTTGACTTCCACACTAATACTTCCATTTTGAAATCTGTCTCTGTGTATAACTCCTCTTATAGGATGAAGACATGTCCTCTCCAACACCTATAGGGCTTGAACCTGCTGTCGCCCATGCATCTGTACAGTTCTGGACTTCTAGTCTCCAGGGGCATAAGCTTGTCATACATAACCCTGAAGATTATATTTCACACTCCTCCAGCACTCCGCAGTCTGGAGTTCAAGCTCAGTCTTCTGTGAATTAGCTGCCAAGTTAGTGGTACTGGACATCTGGTTTACTCTCATTCCATTAATCTCTGTCCAATTTCCCTGTGGCACCTCTCTAACTAGTAAAATTAACCAGGTAGATAACACCTAAAGTTCTTTCAGTGGCTCTGCACATTCCCACTTACAGGTTCTATAGCACTTTGCAGTAGAACCCTCTTCTAGCAGTGACAACTAGAGCACTCTTGCGTCCCTCTCCTGAGCATCCTGACACACTGAGGGTGAGGCTGTAAAAGGGGCAGAGTGTCCTTCCCACCTCAGTTCCTCCCAACCATATGCCAGGATGGATGTGAATACTTCCAGTTCTTTGAAGTTTTCTACAAACTTTTGTGTTAGCTTACAGTATGTCAGAAATAGTGAGGGTTTTCCCCAGTCCCAGGGAATGGTGAAACTGAAAAAGCCAGGAATTTAAAAGGTTTGTTTCCTGCTGGCCCTCTTTCCAATATCTGATGACTACATGTGGTGCCTGAGCTGTTTGGGAGAAGGCCACTAACCCTCTGGCTGTTCGATCTGCTTGACTTTCACCCCTAGAGCCCCCATCACAAGAAGATTAATCTATAACTCCTCCAACTTAAGGAAGCCCTCCAAGCTAGACCATCTAGATCTGTTTAAACTCTGGTTCCAAACTCTAAGGAGCCAGCCTCAGCCCCAGTGACCTCCATCTGTTCTGGTCAACTGTAGGTTTCCAAGAAGTCGCAGCTCCTATCAAGCATGGACTCTGTTCCTGCAGCTCCCCCAGTCAAGCCCCTGAGGCGACACATGTCCTAAGCAAGGGCTGTGTGGTTTGAGCCCACTGCCCTGGTTCTGGAAAATGACTCAAAAATGAGTTAGCCACCCTCGCTGGTACCTCATGTCTCACAGTGATCTCACTCTGATGCAACCCCTCTGGTTGCAGGGCCAGTGTCATTTCCAACTGCCTCTTCCAGATCCTGGAAAATGGATGTAAATGGTGCCTCTGAATGAGGGCCATCAGTTCCTTCAGTTCCAGATGCTGCAGCACTGAGGAAAAAGAGGCAGAGGAGCAAGATGGCCAATGTTAGCAGTGCCAGTTTTCATGCATCAGAGCTCTCCTGTCTGATTCTGATAATGCAGAAGGTTTTGCAGGTAGGGAAGGTTTTGCAGGTAGTAATGCACAACACATCTGTAATGCATTATAACAAGAAGCAGGGCGTGCTCAGTCCAACCTCTTGTGCGCAGGAGCGATAAATCAATGGGATTGGTGTATCCACCACCCCATTTATCCCACGGGACTACATTTGGCAGAAGAGAACAATGTAGCTGCAGATAACTTCAGCAGAAACTGCTCCCAGATACATGAGTGGTCCCTGAAGGATCAGTTGGTTCAGACCATATTTTCCAGAAAGGATTGACCTGTTGTGGATCTATTTGCAACAAGGTTCAACAGTGTGTCAACATTTTCTGTTCTAGAGCAGGCAGGGACAGTACATTGGATACGTTCCTGCTGCACTAGGGGAGTAGACTGATGTCTGCCTTTCATTCCTTTCTCTTGAGCAGTCATGTTCTTCATTTGTGCAGGACATACTAGTTAACTCTAGAAAACTGTCCACTAGACATTGCTACCATCAAAAGCGGTACAGATTCCAGGCATGGATGCAGAGGAAGTCTGATTTCTCCGATATCAGCTTCCATTTCTTGTGATCTGAAATACTTAATGTACTTTAAAATTCAGATGTTGTCTAACTGATCTTTAAAGGTCCATTTGGCAGCCATCTCCACGTACTGTTCTGAAACAGAGAGCTGCTCCAACTCCAGATTCAGTAATGGAGATAAGCTCATGTGTATCTTCAGATCTTCTGTCCTTTCCTGATCGGGTTCCTGTTCCAGAGAGTTCTGTCACTGTGGTGGCCCAAGTCCACCCTTCAGTTCCAGCGCATGCCCTGGATCTGGGCGTGAAGTATGTGGTGCACAAAAGGAGGCAAGTGCCATTGGTTCCATGGTCGTCATCCTCTTCATCTCCCATTAGGAAGAAGAAACCAGATCCCACTGCTCGTCCTCTCCTGGAACACCTTCTGATCCTTCCTCCAAGGACTCCATCAGGGTCTCCACGAAGAACTGGATCCCCATTCCTCCCTGTGGAATCCCTGTTACATTCTTTCTCAGATCTGGACCCGCACCCTCTCCAGAAGAAGGATAGAGGAAAGAGAGAGAGCTATAGCAAGGTTGGACCACTCTTTGGTCCTCCCCCTATTAGCATGTTTCCAACCCCCAGTAGTTAAGGAGACTAGCAGTCTTGGGGTCTTAGTGGGTACCACTTCAAGACCTCTTCAATTTCCCTCCTTGTGGATGGAGGGATGGTATTTCATCTGCAAAGAATCCAAAAGTCCAAAAATCCTTGGACCCGATTTCCCTGGATCCATTGATGCTACAGCTAGTGCTACCTGATACCCTGTCAGAAGAGGAGGACAAAGAGTGAGCTCCTGTCTCTGAAGAGGAGTGTTTAGGAACTGATTTTAAGCCTAGTCTATCAGATGTTCATGTGGGGGAAGGCTTCAGCCTCCTTTTCTTCTGAGGGTGCTGTGCAGTTCCATGATCTGGTGGATCACGTGGTGTCTACTTTGAATCTCCTTGTGGTGCCAGTGGAGGAGACTTCCTACCTGGTATTCAATATCCTTGGTGTCAGAGCCATCACTTGGTGTCAAGGTTCCTCCCCCACTCTGAACTCTAGGGTACAGATGTGGGGACCTGCATGAAAAACCTCCTAAGCTTATCTTTACCAACTTAGGTCAAAACTTCCCCAAGGTACAAAATATTACCCCCGTTATCCTTGGAATGGCCGCTACCACCACCAAACTAATACTGGTTACTGGGGAAGAGCTGTTTGGACGCGTCCTTCCCCCCAAAATACTTCCCAAAACCTTGCACCCTACTTCCTGGACAAGGTTTGGTAAAAAGCCTCACCAATTCGCCTAGGTGACTACAGACCCAGACCCTTGGATCTTAAGAACAATGAACAATCCTCCCCACACTTGCACTCCCCCTTTCCTGGGAAATGTTGGATAAAAAGCCTCACCAATTTGCATAGGTGACCACAGACCCAAACCCTTGGATCTGAGAACAATGAAAAAGCATTCAGTGTTTTACAAGAAGACTTTTAATAAAAAATAGAAGTAAATAGAAATAAAGAAATCCCCCCTGTAAAATCAGGATGGTAGATATCTTACCCTGTTATCTTACAGGGTAATTAGATTCAAAAACATAGAGAACCCCTCTAGGCAAAACCTTAAGTTACAAAAAAGATACACAGACAGAAATAGTTATTCTATTCAGCACAATTCTTTTCTCAGCCATTTAAAGAAATCATAATCTAACACATACCTAGCTAGATTACTTACTAAAAGTTCTAAGGCTCCATTCCTGTTCTGTCCCTGGCCAAGACGACTACAGACAGACACACAAAACCTTTGTTTCTCTCCCTCCTCCCAGCTTTTGAAAGTATCTTGTCTCCTCATTGGTCATTTTGGTCGGGTGCCAGCGAGGTTACCTTTAGCTTCTTAACCCTTTACAGGTGAGAGGAGCTTTCCCCTGGCCAGGAGGGATTTCAAAGGGGTTTACCCTTCCCTTTATATTTATGACACGCCCCCCAAATCTCAGCTAGGGTGAAACACTGGCTGGGATTTCTTCCTGGAGCTCTAGGAAAACAGAGTTAATAAGACACATGCATCTCTAAATATACTACCAAGTACATAAAGACTAACAATATTTTCCACATCTCAAGGACGATTTTAACCAGTTGATTCTGGGAAACTTTCACGGGAGAGTGCATCAGCCACTTTGTTAGAAGCTCCTGAGATGTGTTGGATGTCGAAATCAAAATCTTGGAGAGCTAAACTCCACCGAAGAAGTTTTTTGTTAGTTTCTTTGACGGTGTGAAGCCACTTTAGTGCAGCATGGTCGGTTTGCAGGTGGAAACGCCGTCCCCAAACATATGGGCGTAGCTTTTCCAGAGCGTAGACAATGGCATAACATTCTTTTTCAGTGACTGACCAGTTGCTTTCCCTCTCAGACAGTTTTTTGCTGAGAAACACTACAGGGTGGAATTCTTGATCAGGTCCTTTCTGCATTAAAACTGCTCCCACACCACGCTCGGATGCATCTGTGGTTACTAGGAACGGTTTGTCAAAGTCTGGGGCCCTTAGTACAGGGTCAGACATGAGTGTCGCTTTAAGCTTGTTAAAGGCCTTCTGACACCTTCCGGTCCACTGAACAGCATTTGGCTGTTTCTTTTTGGTTAGGTCTGTCAGTGGGGCAGCGATTTGGCTGTAGTGCGGTACAAATCGTCTGTAATAACCGGCCAAGCCTAAGAAGGATTGAACCTGTTTCTTTGACTTTGGGACAGGCCACTTTTGGATAGCATCCACTTTGGCCTGTAGGGGGCTGATAGTTCCTTGACCCACCTGGTGTCCAAGGTAAGTCACTCTGTTTAGGCCTATTTGACACTTCTTAGCCTTAACAGTTAGTCCTGCCTCCCTTATGCGCTCAAGGACTTTTTGTAGATGTTCCAGGTGGTCTGCCCAGGAATCCGAAAATATGGCCACATCGTCAAGGTAGGCGACTGCATATTCTCCTAATCCCACTAGGAGACCATCTACAAGTCTTTGGAAAGTGGCGGGTGCATTTCGCAGCCCGAAAGGGAGTACATTAAATTCATACAGCCCGAGATGTGTGATGAAGGCTGACCTTTCCTTGGCAGATTCATCTAGCGGTACCTGCCAGTACCCCTTGGTTAAGTCCAAGGTAGAGATGAACTGGGCCCTTCCCAGTTTCTCTAATAGTTCATCTGTGCGTGGCATGGGATAGTTGTCTGGGCGAGTTACAGCATTTAGCTTACGGTAGTCCACGCAAAAACGTATTTCCCCATCTGGTTTGGGAACTAGAACCACTGGAGATGCCCATGCACTTTCAGAGGGGCGGATTACACCCATCTGTAACATATCCTGGATCTCCCGTTCTATAGCAGTTTTAGCTTGAGGAGACACCCGGTAAGGGTGGACCCTAATTGGGTGAGCATTACCTGTGTCAATGGAGTGGTATGCCCGTTCAGTCAGTCCTGGGGTGGCTGAGAACGTTGGCGCGTAGCTAGTGCACAGCTCCTGGATCTGCTGTCGCTGCATATGCCCAAGGGTCATGGAGAGGTTCACCTCTTCCACACCACCAGCACATTTCCCTTCGTAGTAAACACCTTCAGGCCACTCAGCGTCGTCTCCTCCCTGGGCTGTAAACTGACAAACCTTTAATTCTCTGGAATAAAAGGGCTTTAGAGAATTAATATGGTACACCTTAGGCTTTCGGTTGGAGGTGGGGAATGCTATGAGATAATTAACAGCTCCCAGGCGCTCCTGGACCACGAATGGCCCTTCCCACGATGCTTCCATTTTATGGGCCTGGAGCGCCTTTAAGACCATGACCTGGTCTCCTACTTTGAAGGAATGCTCTCTGGCATGTTTATCATACCAGGCTTTTTGCTCTTTTTGAGCATCCTGTAAGTTTTCTCTAGCAAGGGCTAAAGAGGTTCGGAGGGTGTTTTGTAGGTTGGTTACAAAGTCCAGAATGTTAGTTCCTGGAGAAGGTGTAAATCCCTCCCATTGCTGCTTCACCAACTGCAATGGCCCCTTAACCTCACGGCCATATACAAGTTCAAATGGGGAAAACCCTAAACTGGGATGTGGTACAGCTCTGTAGGCAAAGAGCAACTGCTGCAATACTAGGTCCCAATCATTGGAGTGCTCATTTACGAATTTACGTATCATGGCCCCCAAAGTTCCATTAAACTTCTCCACCATGCCATTTGTTTGATGATGGTAAGGAGTGGCAACCAAGTGATTTACCCCATGAGCTTCCCAAAGGTTTTTCATAGTTCCTGCCAGGAAATTAGTCCCTGCATCTGTGAGGATGTCGGAGGGCCAACCTACCCTGGCAAAAATGTCTGCTAGTGCCTGGCACACACTTTTAGCCCTGGTGTTGCTTAGAGCTACTGCTTCCGGCCATCGGGTGGCAAAATCCATGAAAGTCAGTATGTACTGCTTTCCTCTGGGTGTCTTTTTCGGAAAAGGACCCAGAATATCCACAGCTACTCGCTGAAATGGAACTTCAATGATGGGGAGTGGCTGGAGAGGAGCTTTGACCTGGTCTTGGGGTTTTCCCACTCTTTGGCACACCTCACAAGACTGGACATAGGTAGAAACATCCTTGCCCATTCCCTCCCAGTGGAATGACCCCCCCAAACGGTCTTTGGTCCTGTTCACCCCAGCATGGCCACTAGGGTGATCATGGGCTAAGCTCAAGAGCTTGGCCCGGTATTTAGTTGGAACTACCAACTGTCTCTGAGGATGCCAGTCTTCCTGGTGTCCCCCAGAAAGAGTTTCCTTGTATAAAAGTCCTCTTTCTACAACAAACCTGGATCGATTAGAAGAGCTGAGAGGCGGTGGGTTGCTCCGTGCCGCCGTCCAAGCTCTCTGGAGGCTTTCATCTGCTTCCTGTTCGGTCTGGAACTGTTCCCTTGATGCTGGAGACATCAGTTCCTCATGGGATTGTGGACCTAGGCTTGGTCCCTCTGGAAGCGATATAGGGGATGGAGCTGTTTCTGTTGACTGTGAACCGCTCTCCGCTGGTGCACTATGTTGGGATTCAGGCTCCGGCTGAGCCTCTTGTGTAGGGTTATCGGCTGCTGCCAGTTCAGGTTCGGTGGGGCCCTCTGGTGTTGAGGTTGCAAGTACTGGATTCAGTGCTGACACGGGGTCTGGTGTTGGTTGTTCGGCTGGTTCCGGTTCTGGGACTGGTTCCGTCTGGGTCTCTGGGACTGGATCCACTACTGCTGTTGCAGACATTGGCCTGGGGTCCAGGTCCATCACCTCTGACTGGGTCCTGATAGAAGTTTCCGGAACAGAGCTAGGCCTCACGGCTTGTTTAGCCTGGTTGCGGGTGACCATTCCCACCCTCTTGGCCTGCTTCACATGATTGGCCAAGTCTTCCCCCAACAGCATGGGGATGGGATAATCATCATAGACTGCAAAAGTCCACATTCCTGACCAGCCCTTGTACTGGACAGGCAACTTGGCTGTAGGCAAATTGAAAGAGTTGGACTTGAAGGGTTGAATCGTCACTTGGATCTCTGGGTTGATTAAATTGGGGTCCACTAAGGAAGCATGGATAGCTGACACTTGTGCTCCGGTGTCCCTCCACGCGGTGACCACCTTCCCGCCCACACTCACAGTTTCCCTCCGCTCCAAGGGTATCTGGGAGGTATCTGGGCCTGTGGACCTCTGGTGTGATTCCGGTGCAATGAACTGTAATCTGTTGGGGTTCTTGGGGCAGTTGGCCTTTACATGCCCCAGCTCGTTACACTTAAAACATCGTCCAGCTGACGGGTCACTGGGACGAGGAGGGTTGCTGGAGAACGGGGTGGTGGGACGATAAGGGGTCTGGAGGGTTCTTTGGGAGGTAGGTGGGGCTTTGGGCGGCCCCCGGTAATAGGGTGTGGTCTGGGGTGGTCCCTTCTGGTCTCCGCTCCAACTGCGACCAGTTTTCTTCTTCTCTGCCACCTCCACCCATCTGGCTCCAATCTCTCCTGCCTCGATTACAGTTTTGGGTTTCCCATCTAGGATGTATCTTTCTATTTCCTCAGGAACACCCTCTAAGAATTGTTCCATTTGCATTAGGAAGGGCAAATTTACTGGAGATTCAACACTTGCTCCTGATATCCAGGCATCCCAATGTTTCACAATGTGGTAGGCATGTCGGGTAAATGACATGTCTGGTTTCCACCTTAGGGCTCGGAACCTCCGACGAGACTGCTCGGGTGTTATCCCCATTCTGACTCTCGCCTTGGATTTAAACAGTTCATACTTGTTCATGTGTTCTTTAGGCATTTCAGCTGCCACCTCAGCTAAGGGTCCACTGAGCTGCGGCCTCAGCTCTACCATGTATTGGTCAGTAGAGATGCTGTACCCAAGGCAGGCCCTTTCGAAGTTTTCTAAGAAGGCCTCAGTATCATCACCTGCCTTGTAGGTGGGGAACTTTCTGGGATGGGAAGTGGTACCTGGAGAAGGATTGCTAGGGTTTGTTGGTATATTCTGCTGGGCCTTTATCCTCTCCATCTCCTCCACATGCTTCCTTGCCTCCATTTCCCTCTTGTGGGCAGCCTCCTGTACCTCCTTCTCCAGCCGCATGAGTTCTATCTGTCTTTCATGTTCCCTTTGTTTTTCCTCAGCCTGAAATTTGGCTAATTCCAGCTGTAGTCGAGCTGAGGATTTGGTCATTCTAACCTCTCTGTTTTTAACTAACTTTACACCTGAGGTTTAGAAATAAACAAACAAAACTTGGCTGTAAAATTTTGCTGTGCTGGAATAGAATACCTATTCTCTGATAGTGACTGTCAGCCTACAGAAAAAGACAATTCCCTTGTCTCTGCTCTGGGCCCAAATTAAAGCAAAAAACCTCCAACTACTTGGAAACCTGCTTACCCAGCCCAACGAAGAAAAAAAAAATTTCTTTTCAAACCTGTGCTCCTTGTAAAACAAAAAAAAAAAAATCAAAATCCTAAAAAAAACCCTGCCACTTTTGTCTCCAGGCAAATGGGTAGAGCACACACCCCCTATTTACTTTTAGGAAGAAAAGAAAAAAAAAACAAACCTCTGGGTTGGAAGACTGTGAATTTCCCTGCAGGAGTTAAGTACCCTGCCTCCAGGCAAATGAAACCTGCAATTCACAAGATAATCCCCTTTTGTCTCTGCTTGGCCACAAAGCAGAGAGAAACCAAGCTGCTTTCAGTTTCAAAGCTGCCTTCTGGACTTCCTAAAAATTCCTTTTTAAAATCTGTATTTCTAGTTCAAAAAATCTCAACTGGATCTCAAAATGATTTCAGGTTAATCCCACCGCTGCGCCACCATGTCAAGGTTCCTCCCCCACTCTGAACTCTAGGGTACAGATGTGGGGACCTGCATGAAAAACCTCCTAAGCTTATCTTTACCAGCTTAGGTCAAAACTTCCCCAAGGTACAAAATATTACCCCCGTTATCCTTGGAATGGCCGCTACCACCACCAAACTAATACTGGTTACTGGGGAAGAGCTGTTTGGACGCGTCCTTCCCCCCAAAATACTTCCCAAAACCTTGCACCCTACTTCCTGGACAAGGTTTGGTAAAAAGCCTCACCAATTCGCCTAGGTGACTACAGACCCAGACCCTTGGATCTTAAGAACAATGAACAATCCTCCCAACACTTGCACTCCCCCTTTCCTGGGAAATGTTGGATAAAAAGCCTCACCAATTTGCATAGGTGACCACAGACCCAAACCCTTGGATCTGAGAACAATGAAAAAGCATTCAGTGTTTTACAAGAAGACTTTTAATAAAAAATAGAAGTAAATAGAAATAAAGAAATCCCCCCTGTAAAATCAGGATGGTAGATATCTTACAGGGTAATTAGATTCAAAAACATAGAGAACCCCTCTAGGCAAAACCTTAAGTTACAAAAAAGATACACAGACAGAAATAGTTATTCTATTCAGCACAATTCTTTTCTCAGCCATTTAAAGAAATCATAATCTAACACATACCTAGCTAGATTACTTACTAAAAGTTCTAAGGCTCCATTCCTGTTCTGTCCCTGGCCAAGACGACTACAGACAGACACACAAAACCTTTGTTTCTCTCCCTCCTCCCAGCTTTTGAAAGTATCTTGTCTCCTCATTGGTCATTTTGGTCGGGTGCCAGCGAGGTTACCTTTAGCTTCTTAACCCTTTACAGGTGAGAGGAGCTTTCCCCTGGCCAGGAGGAATTTCAAAGGGGTTTACCCTTCCCTTTATATTTATGACACTTGGGTAGGGCGAATTGGGGCAACTGCCCTGGGCCCTGCACTTCGGGGGGGCACCATGCTTTGATAAAATTGGGACTGTCGTGATATTCAGCCCTTTGTCCCATGTCCTGACCAATGTATGATTGAATATCGGGACAGATGGTGTCCCAATATTCAGGTGAGGAGTCAGGTGGGGAGGTGAGGCAGGCAAGCGGAGTGAGGAGACAAATGGGGAGGCGAGTTGTAGACGGGCACGTGGGAGGAAGGGGGGTGAGGAGGCAGGCGGGTGGACGGCAAGGAGAAGAATGGTGGGGGGGGGTGAGGAGGCAAGTGGCAGCTGGGCACGCTGGATAGATGGCGAGGAGACTAGCAGGGAGGCTGATTTGTCCTGGGCACTCCCCTAGGGACGGGCCTGCTTGGTGTTACTGCCAACCGTAAGATCACTCCCCATCTTGGATGGTTTGTTGCAGTCTACCAAATCTATGACGTTGACAATAGGTGAGATTGGTCCAATCTCTAAAAAGGCGGACAAACTATACCAGATGCCCTCTGAAGGTTTCTTGTATTTCCATAACCACCTTGTGCCTAACTTGCTAGTGGTGGCTGCTGTCAGCAACAGGGTGAGGTCTTAACAGCCACACTGCACCCTGGGTGATGGGGGGGGGAAATTGACACAGTGGGGAGCAAGGTGTTCTCCTCATACCTTGGTATCAGGGTGGTGAATTATCTGGCAGTCACAGCCCATTACCAACTCCATTTGTGGGAGGTGCCACAATTTCTCCAGGGCTTTCCTGATTATAGAAGAAAGTTGGCAAACACCATCTTACTGGGTGACCAGAATGTAGCCATACATTCCTTCTGGGCCTCCTTTATTGCCTCAGACTCTGCTGCCAGAGCACTGACATCAGCTGTGATAATCAGGAGGCATGCATGGGTTTTGGTCCTCTTCTCTAGTTATGGGTGCTATAAGTGAGATGGAAGATCACCCCTTTGAAGTGGGGATGTCTTTACGGGAAAAGACTGACTTAATAGAAAAACTGAAGGACACAAGATAAACAGCTTGTTCCCATCCACGTAAAGGAGGCCTCCACCCCCTCTTTCCGATATCAGAGGTATCACTATCCCCAGCCTTCGGCTTCTTTTTGCCCAGTCAGAGACTCAACAATACCAACAACAGAAAGATACTTTTCAAATGAGGCTCCACACCTCAGCAGTCCACTTCCTCATCAGTGTCCTCATCCCAGGACACCAAGCCTCGGTTTTGACAAGATGCCCAAGAGTTTAGAACCAGCCAACTAACATTCTTCTACTCCTTCTTTTGAAGACAGGCTAGTCCCTTTCATCAACAAGTGGAGCAAACTACATAAGAACAAGGGTTGGGTGCTGCACTTGAATCACTTAACAGTTTTGGACACTTGTTTTGTAAGGAAATAATGTTGCATATCTGCATACTAGAAGGAAGCTGTTCATCTGGCACTTAGAGCATTCCTTTCTCATCTGTAAGGGAAGGTTTTGCAGGTAGTAATGCACAACACATCTGTAATGCATTATAACAAGAAGCAGGGCGTGCTCAGTCCAACCTCTTGTGCGCAGGAGCGATAAATCAATGGGATTGGTGTATCCACCACCCCATTTATCCTACGGGACTACATTTGGCAGAAGAGAACAATGTAGCTGCAGATAACTTCAGCAGAAACTGCTCCCAGATACATGAGTGGTCCCTGAAGGATCAGTTGGTTCAGACCATATTTTCCAGAAAGGATTGACCTGTTGTGGATCTATTTGCAACAAGGTTCAACAGTGTGTCAACATTTTCTGTTCTAGAGCAGGCAGGGACAGTACATTGGATACGTTCCTGCTGCACTAGGGGAGTAGACTGATGTCTGCCTTTCATTCCTTTCTCTTGAGCAGTCATGTTCTTCATTTGTGCAGGACATACTAGTTAACTCTAGAAAACTGTCCACTAGACATTGCTACCATCAAAAGCGGTACAGATTCCAGGCATGGATGCAGAGGAAGTCTGATTTCTCCGATATCAGCTTCTATTTCTTGTGATCTGAAATACTTAATGTACTTTAAAATTCAGATGTTGTCTAACTGATCTTTAAAGGTCCATTTGGCAGCCATCTCCACGTACTGTACTTTAATTGATGGTAGATCACTGTTGATGCTTTAGTTAAAAAGTTTATGAAAGATTTATTAAATATGTGTCCTCCTGTTAGAGACCATGTCCCTTCTTGGGATCTCATTTTGGGTTTGACCGTGTTGGTGAAATCTACATTCAAGCCATTAGCTGAGTGTTCATTTTATCATTTGTCTACCAAAATGGCCTTCATTATTGCCATTACATCAGGCAGAAGAGTAAGCAAATTGAATGCACTGATGGCTGACCCACCTTTTACTTCTATTCATAAGGACAAGGTAGTCCTTACATCTGATCTTTTGGTTCTTACCAAAGGTAGTGCCTGATTTTCATATAGATCAGTCTATTAATTTACCATTTCCCCTCTAAAGGCACATTCTAATAAAGGAGAATGTCCTCCATATACTGGCTGCTATAAGGGCTCTCACCTATTATTTGGACAGTACTAAGCTTCCATAAAAGTCTAGACTTTGTTTCTTATGCTAAGAACAATATGGGACACATGCTTTCTCAGACTGTTCCCCAGTGGAGTAAGCAATATATTGCTGAGTATTACATGCTAGCAGAAGTTTCTGTACCTGCTTCAAGTAGACTACATTCTACTAGAGCTGTGGCTAATTCCTGGCTCCAGCCCGTTGCCGAGATCTGCAAAGCTGAAGCCTGGACTTTGGTACATACTTTCACCAAACATTACACTTTGGATTTTGCTGCTAAAGATGACAGTAGATTTGACAAGATCTTGCTTGAGTATTCAACTAGGACACTGTTCCCAGCTCCCTGTTAGTCTCAGCAGTGTTAATCAATCTTCCCATAAGTGGGAATATGCAGAGTCACTTGAAGAAATGAAGGTTACTTACTCTCAACCAGAGTTGAGATGGCTCTGCATATTCACAATTCACACTCTGCCCTCTGTCAGGGTCCTTATAATTGTCTGTGGCTTTCAAGTAGAAGGAACTGAGGTAGGGACAGTGCTCCACCCCTGTTATATCCTCACGTTCAGTATGTCAGGATGTTCAGGGATCAGGCCCAGTGTGGTGACTGCTCTAGCTGATGCTGCTAGAAAAGGCTTTTACTACAAGCCCTATCAAGGTGGCTCAGTACTCTTGAAGAACTCTGGTCACAGGTAAGTAACCTTCATTTTCTCAGATTCAGGCTCTGCAGCAGTACTGGAAAAAATGTAGCCAAATTTTCCCCACCCTACATCCTTTGAGGATGTGTCAAGGTTCCTTCCTTCCTCTAGGGTACAGATGTGGGGACCTGCATGAAAGACCCCCAAGCTTATTCTTACCAGCTTAGGTTAAAAACTTCCTCAAGGTACAAACTTTGCCTTGTCCTTGAACCCTAAGCTACCACCACCAAGTGTCTTACACAAAGAACAGGGAAAGAACCCACTTGGAGACGTCTCCCCATCTCCCCCCCCCAAATATCCCCCCAAAATCCTCACCAATTTGCATAGGTGAACAGAGACCCAAACCCTTGGATCTTAAGAACAATGAAAAAACCATCAGGTTCTTAAGACTAATTTTAATTAAAGAAAAAGTAAAAGAATCACTTCTGTAAAATCAGGATGGTAAATACCTTACAGGGTAATCAGATTCAAAACATAGAGAATCCCTCTAGGCAAAACCTTAAGTTACAAAAAGAGACACAAACAGGAATCTACATTCCATTCAGCACAGCTATTTTACCAGTCATTTAAACAAAACAGAAATCTAATGGATATCTAGCTAGATTACTTACTAAGTTCTAAGACTCCATTCCTTTTCTGTTCCTGGAAAAAGCATCACACAGACAGACAGACCCTTTGCTCCCCCTGACCTCCAGCTTTGAAAGTAACTTGTTTCCTCACTGGTCATTTTGGTCAGGTGCCAGCGAGGTTATCCTAGCTTCTTAACCCTTTACAGGTGAAAGGGTTTTGCCTCTGGCTACGAGGGATTTTATAGTTCTGTATGCGGAAAGGTGGTTACCCTTCCCTTTATATTTATGACAGGATGTGATCAGGGAGGAATGGAAAACCCCTGACGAGTAAAGCACCTAAGCAAGCATGCACTTAAATACTGCAAGTTGTGAGAGTCAAAAAAATGCCAGAGTCAGAAATACTAGAGGACAATGTTGTGGAGGCATCTCAAGCAAAACATGTAATTCCATTTGAAGGGATTTCTTTCCCCACAACCCACTGATAGGAAGGTGGAAGCCACACTCAGAAGGCATTTTGAGGCTTCCTCTAATCCCCCTTTACCATGTCGCTAGCCACTACACGCTTCACAAGAGCCCTAATGTCCTGGCTGGATGACCTTAAGGCTGTGGAAGATGAGGACTAACCTATCTTCAGGGATACCCTTAAGAAAATATCCCTAGCAATAGCTTTTTGAGACTGATGCTTCAATGGATGCAATTAGATTCTCAGCCAGGGCCATGACATCTAGCTCAGCAATCAGGGCCAACATCTGGCAGGCACTTATGTCACACAAATTCTGTGCTCATTCTATTCCACCAGCTTTCCTGTCTGGGGGAAAATGGTTAAGATTGTGGCAGACAGTAATTCTGAACAGTTCCCCCTCCTCCGCACACTGTGCCTCGAGAAGGGACTTCCCGCCCAATACCAGGTAGATGTGCTCCTTTCATCCATCCATCCACATAGAAGTACCAGAAGAAAGACAGCAGGTTCACCAGTGGGAAAAGCCTGGAACTACAGGTCAGGCAGAAAAACCAAAGGTGGTAGCATCCTCTGTAAGAACTCAGTTTGACAACAACCGGATGTGCCTCTACCAGAATCTGAACAGAGGAGGCAGAATTTCCTTCGCAGGAGAATAGTCTCTGTTGACCACAGACAAGTGGGTGAGAGAGGTACTGAGTTGTGACTATTCCTGGCCTAGAACACTGGATCCCACTTCATCTTTCATCTAAAAATCAGATTCCAAATGGAAACAAATGCCAGGTAGCATTCCTGTCCCAAGGGGATTTCCTTGCGTCAGTGGCCCTAGCAAATGTGTATCTCCACTCCCCTGTACCTCTGGACCACCAGCACTACCACCTACTGAGATTTATGTACAGCACAGCACGCTACCACTACAAAACGCGACCATTCAGCCTTTTGTTTGCCCCTATAAATTTTACCAACGTGTCGGTCGTAGTTACAGGTCTCAGAGCACTCACCTGTATCCCCTCCTAGCTGATGTTTTGATCAGCAATCCAACCAAAGTAGCAGCAGACGATGCCACAGTCCAGACACTGAAACAGCTTCAAATATGCTGTTTTGCGATAAACACCAAGAGAAGTTCCTTGATCCCTTCCACAAGGACAGTTCACCAGGGAGTGGATACAGATGCTTCTGTGGTAAAAGTCTACCCACCACTAAACAGACTCCAGAAAATCTAGAACCTAATATTTATGTTGGTAAGGAACATAAGGCCATCCATAGCTCAGTGTCTCCAGCTACTGAGCCTTCTGTTTCTGTGTATAGGGGAAAAGATCCCATATCAGGTATTTCTCCTGAAAATATAGAATCATACACTGGAACATATACAGGACCAGGTGATGCTTCTAACCCAGTTACTGGACTCCCCTGAGGGTGGGTAATCCTAAAGAACATTTGCCAGGGTTACCCAGTATGCCATTAAGACCTGTAGGTATTCACTTCAGATGCCAGCCTCATGGGGTGGAGAGCACTCTTGGGACTAAGGACAGGGCAAGGCATGTGAAAGGAATCAGAACATCAATCTCTTGGAGCTGAGAGCTGTCATGCTAGCCCTTCAATAGTTCCACAGCCAACTCAAGGGCCACCACATTTTGGTCCAGTCAGACAACACTAACACTGTGAAGTATCTCATCTACCACTGGGGAAGTTGGACTTTAACTCTGTGTAGAAGCAATGGAGATAATGGATGGGCAGAGAAGAACCTCTTTTCCATAAGATCAATACACATAAAAAGGGAAATGAACCAGAAGGCAGACTTGCTCAACAGATGTGCAGTCAACAACTCAGAATGGTGCCTGAATCAGGAAGCCTTCAACTTGATTTCAGAGAAATATGGAGAGGGCTCAGAGAAGAGCCATGAGAAATATAGCCTCCCAGCAGTTGACCTGTTTGCTAGTCACAAGAACAGAAAGCTGATGAAGGACTTTAGCAGGGAAGCAGATTCTAGGTCCCTTTAAAAAAACACACACTCCTACAGAAGGCCACAGAGCCTGTTTTATGAACTGGCACCACTTCCACTTTTAGGGAAGGTGAATTGAAGCAAAGGTAATGTTCTAGTTCTATGCTGCCCAAGGAGATGATGGTTTTTGGATCTGGTAGATTTGGCAGTAGAACCCTCACTGCATCCACCAGTGAGTCTGAAAATCCTTCACCAAGGTCCTTTTCACAGGGTGCTCTACTCACTGCCAAAACGCTGCCTCCTGTCCGTTTCTGGGGATTAGCTCTGCTAGGCCAATGCCCCTTCCTGGGGTTGCACTCAGTCACTCCCTGCCTCTTGGTCTCTCAGGACTCAACTGCTGTCACTTCATGGCTTGGCCCTTGAGCCAGGTCCCTGTAGTTTCCCCTTCCAGAGGAAGGAGTGGGTTGTGTGCTCAAAGACTCTTAGGACCTACTTTTCCATAGCTTCTCTTTCACTGTCCCTTGATAGTGGCACTTCCTAGTGGCTGGTAGGGGGACCCAGGCCCACTCTCTACACTTGGTTCCAACCCAGGGATTCAACATCAAGCAGTCAAAGTCTGCACAGTCCTGAACCTTACTGCTGTATCCCTGGGCTACTTCCTACCTTACTTTCTCTCACCCTGACAGTAACTGCAGTTTCTCTCTCTGTAGTCCCCTTCTACTCTCAACCAGTAGGTTTGATACAGGCCCCTCATGTTCCCATCCAGCTGAGCTTCCTCTTTAACTAATCCTCATTGCTCCGGTTTCAGAGTAACAGCCGTGTTAGTCTGTATTCGCAAAAAGAAAAGGAGTACTTGTGGCACCTTAGAGACTAACCAATTTATTTGAGCATAAGCAAGTGAGCTGTAGCTCACGAAAGCTTATGCTCCAATAAATTGGTTAGTCTCTAAGGTGCCACAAGTACTCCTTTTTCTTTTTTCCTCATTGCTCCCTGGCTCCTCCTCCAGGTGCAGCCTATGTGGTCAATTGGCCCACTTAGCCACCTTTAATCCCTTCAGGCCTTGTGTGTGGAGGACACCCCATCACAATCCTATTCTCCAGTCAGTCCCAGACTCTAAAACTGGCAGTTTGGCAATTGAAAGGGAAGTGTTAATCTCGATCGACTATCCCCCAAAGTGACTGGAACTCTGCTCCTCCAGATGAGCTACAACACTAAAGGCCTATTCCTCTGTCTGGATGATGTTTAGCTCATGGTGTCAAGAAAACAACAAAAATCCGCAAGGCCCCTGGTATCCCAGCTATTTTAAACTTTTTCAAGATGGTGTGGACAAGGGACTTCAGCCTAGCACCATCACGTGCCAGGTATTGGCCACAAATAGCATTTTACACAAGGCTCCTCGGTTTCCTTCACAGAGAATCCTCAAATATCCAGATCTCTCAGAGCAGTTAGACTGCTAGAACTCAGTCAGACCAATATTTCCTAAATGGGACTGGTGCAGGAAGCCCTGACCACCCACTCACTTGAACCATTGACTATGGTCACACCATTCTACTTCAATACCTGTTTTGTGGTCAATACCTGTTTCGTGGTCGCTATGATGTCTGCTAGACAAGTCTGGGAGTTGGCAGCTTTGGCGTGCAGGAACCTCAGTGTGTTCCATGATGAAAAGTTGGTGCTAAGGACCCCAGAATCTTTTTTGCCAAAGTTGAACTCATTGTTCCATGCCTCACAGGAGGTGACTTAGTCAGATCATATAACACGACTCTTTCCACACACCACTCTTTCCCATTCTCCTAGTATCACAGTAACATCCTCAGGATGTTAAACATCAGCTACTAAAGTTAGACCTTTTTAAGTCAGTAGGGCTGGATAGCTTGCATCTAATTATTAAAAGAGCTGGCTTAGGAGCCTCCTGGACCGTTAATGTTGATTTTCAATAAGTCTTGGAACACCAGGTGAGTTCCAGAATACTGGAAGATGATTCAGGTAATTATAGGCCTGTCAATCTGACCTCAATCCCAGGCAAGATTATGGACCAGCAGATATAGGACTTGCTTAACAAAGAATTAAAGGAGGATAATGTAACTAATGCCAAACAACGTAGGTTTAGGTTGAACTAATGATGTCATGTCTTTTTAAATTAGTTTACCAGTTTGGTTGATAATGGTAATAGTGGTGATGTAATATATTTAAACTTCTGTAAGGCATATGACTTGGTGCCACATGATGATTTGATTAAAAAATTAGAACGATATAAAATCAACAAGACACATATTATATGGATTAAAAGCTGGCTACCTGATATGGCTCAAAATGTAACTGTAAATGGGGAATCCTCATCAAACAGGTGTGTTTGTAGTAAGTCCAATCAGGGATTGGTTCTTGGCACCACACTGGCATTTTTATTAATGACATGGAAGAAAACATAAAACCGCCATTGATAAAATGCAAAAATTGGGGAAGTGGTTAATAATGAAAAGACAGGTCCCTACAGAGTGATCTGGATCACTTGATAAGGTGGGTGTAAGCAAACAATATGCATTTGCATAAGGCTTAAATGTAAATATATGCATCTAGGAGAAAAGAAGTTAGGCGATACTTACAGGATGGGGGACTCTGCCCTGGGAAGCAGTGACCCTGATGAAGATTTGGGGGTCATGGTGGATAATCAGCTGAACATGAGCTCCTACTGTGGTGCTGTGGCCAAAAGGGCTAATGGGATTCTTTGATGCATAAACAGGAGAATCTTGAGTAGGAACAGAGGTTATTTAACATCTGTATTTGCACTGGTGCAGCTAGTGCTGGAATACCGTGTCCAGTTCTGGTGTCCACAATTCAAGAAGGCTGTTGCTAAATTGGAGAGTGTTCAGAGAAGAGCCATGAGAATTATTAAATGATTAGAAAACATGTCTTATAGTGACAGACTCAAGGAACTCAATCTATTTAGCCTAACAAAAAGAAGGGTAAGGGAATGACTTGATTGGAGTCTATATGCCCCTACATAAGGAATGAATATTTAATAATGGGCTCTTCAGTGTACCATAAAAAGGCATAATAAAATGGCTGGAAGTTGAAGCAAGACAAATTCAGACTGGAAATAAGGTGTAAACTGTTAACTATGAGAGTAACTTAGTAGTGACAGGCCTTAACTGTTTTCCATTATCCTCCAGGCTGTGTGCTGCGTGGGTATGAAGAGTACTATTGCTTTTCAAAGGGCAGGTCTACACTTAAAAGTATGTATCAGTACAGCTACACTGATACACGTTGCACCACTGTAGTGCTTAAGTGAAGGCGTGTCTATGCCACTCGGAGAGCTGCTCCCATCGGTGTAGTTAATCCACCTCCCTGAGAAGTGGTAGCTATGCCAACAGGAAAAGCTCTCCCATTGATATAGTGCTGTCGACATGGTGGGTTAAGCTGGTATAACTATATTGCTCAGGGGGGTAGATTTTTCACACCCCTGAGCGACATAGTTATACCGATATAAATCTGTAGTGTAGACCTGGCCTAAATGATGTGTAATTTTTACTGAAGACTGGGTTGCAGCATCTGAAACAAGTACTTGAGGCTTTTAAACAGACAGCACTGAGTGTATTATTCCTGACAAGTACAGAGGAAAGCAATCCTGAGCATGAAAAAATAGGCCCCATTAGACTTGATATAAAAAATAATCCTCTTTGGTTGAGAAACCTAGATTTGGTTTAATAATTTTAGTATCTTTTGAAAAATCAAGAAATTTAAACCTCTTTCATTGGCCTCAAAGGTCTAGTAAAATCAGTTTAACCAAGTAAATTGCATAGATATCTAAGAAAATAAAATTTTGGCTATAAGTGGCTACAAGCATCACCAATGCTCCTGAGTTCTGGTAATCAAAGTAATTTTATTTGCAACCCAACACCTGTAATGATAGCACCATAGAGGCAATATTGAGTCCGACAATTGAATTAGGAACACACATTCATAACAAAAGTCTGTAAGACCTGGTGCTTCTTGCCCACATGCTAAGGGTCTAGCTGATCGCCATATTTGGGTTTGGGAAGGAATTTCCCCCCAGGTCAGATTGGCTGAACTGCAGCATGAGGCAGGGGTCACTTGCAGGTTTAAACTAGTGTAAAGGGTGAATTCTCTGTAACTTGAAGCCTTTAAACCATGATTTGAGGATTTCAGTAACTCAGTCAGAGCTTAGGGATCTATTTCAGAAGTGGGTGAGGTTCTGTGGCCTGCAATGTGCAGGTGGTCACACTAGATGATCACAGTGGCTCGTTCTGACCTTAAAGTCTAGTCTGAGTCTAGAAGACTGTAACATTAAGGCTATTTCTACGCTTGTCACACAATGACAATTAATTGTCAATACTATAAAAGTTTGCCACAGGGCCTAAATTAATTGAATAGTCACATGAATGTACTGAACCTCATGGTTGGGGAAATGGAAAATAATTCATAATAAATGTTATATATAATATAAAATTAAACATGATAAAACAGTATAGACACTGTAATCACTCACTACTCCTGGGGGAATTTTTGTGTGTGTCTGTATTGTTACAGACATACTTGCTGACAGTTATTTTGAAATATGTTACCAAAATAACTGAAACTGGCGTGATTATGTAGTGTTATTTTGACAAATAAAATTTGCAGAATTTTGCAGAATTTTAAAATATTGTGCACAGAATTTTTAATTTTTTTGGTGCAGAATGCCCCCCAAAGTAAAATATACAACAGTAGCCTCCAGGCAGCAAGTGTTTTTTAAATGACTATATATACTCACTTTGAGGTGCAGAAGGAGTATATTATGAGCATATAATGTCTTTAAGATAAATTTTTAATATATTAAGGTAATGAAAACCATTTGGTAATTCTTAAGGTAAATTGTTAATACACTGAAGAGCATTCTAAGGATACTTGAACACAAGCAGTGACAATTCCTTAGACAATAACCTAAAGTGTGAATCAATATCAACTTCTTTATATGAGATAAAACATTGGGAAACTAGTAGGCCATTTAAGTGGGCCAAGGTGTGTGTCTGTGGGCTGCTTTAAGGAATTCCAAAATAGACCATCCCTTTGCCTAGGAAGGAGATTTTAGCTTAAATTAAATGGTTCTGAGACTGATTGAAAATAAAAGTAAGCAAGTAGTTACTTACAAGGATTTTGGGAATCCGATTTTACCACAATCCAAAAACTCATTGGTCCAGGAAGTTTGTCATCTTCTGGTTTGGCCTCAGGTTTGATGACTCCCAGGGTGGAGAAGAGATGAAATTACAACAATTCTGGCTGATTCATACCGCTGCTCTTCGGCTCGTGGTTTTGGGTTCAGAATGCATGAATGAAAAGGTGATAAAACAGCTCTAGGCAGTTTATATAGGATTAAATCAGGATAACATAGCAGGGTCTCCCAACTTCTTAGCTTGGCTCAACAGTACATGCAGCAGCTTAGTTGTGCTGCAGCCTCTCAAGTTTCATAAATTTAGATTTGTATGCCCTAATGATTCCCAGATTGGAGAAGTGGATAGTGTCAGCTCAGGTTGACTTATAGCTCTTCTTACGCTTCAGACCTCTGCTGGTTTCAGCTAGAGAGCATCTTGTCCAAAGGTTTGTTTGTTTTTTTTCCCCTGATTTTTTGATCTGTGTCTGGGGGGCAAGGACAACTCTTAATGGTTTTTCTGACCACCGGACCCATTTTGCAGGTAACCAATTCTTGGGTCTCTGCATTCCCTTCAGTTTCCAGTAGATGGGGATGATGTATTAAAATGCTTCCTAGGCTATGTTGACACAGCCCTGCAGTTCAGACTACCTGGGTCTGAATTGCAGCATGCGCTAATATGCTGTGCTGTCACTTCACCATGCGGATGCTGCCGGCATGAACTAAAAGGTACTCAGCTTGCATTACTATAGTCCCATTTGAAAGATGACTACGTTAATGCAAAATAGGAAGAAGAAAAGAAGATGGTGGACCTGTCCATTACTTCCCTTATAAACTTTAGCCCAGTGGTTAGGGATGTGGGAGATGAGAGTTCAATCCCTCACCGACACACCCTGATGTGGAACTTGGATCTCCCCTTTCCTAGGTCAGTGCCTAACCATCAGACTACAGGGTAGTCTGGGATGGTTGTGTCCTGTGTATAAAATACCTGACTAGTTATTAGATCAGAGAGAGAGTGTTAATATCACAGCCTGGTGGTTAGGGCACTCATCTGGGAAACTGGAGACTCAAGCGCCTGCTACAATGCCCAGTTAATTATGTATACACAGTGGAACAGCTTCAACGGGTGAGACTGATAAAGCCATGCCTCAGAATATCCTATACCTACTGCTTAGCCCCTGCTCCACTTCAGGGGAGGGGGAATTGAATAGGGGTCTCCCACATCTGAGGTGAGTGCTCCAATCACTGGGTTAAAGGTTATAAGGAAGACACCACTACCTGCTCCTGCTGTAGTGGTTTAACAAATGGCACTTACACCCCCTGCTGAATACAGCCCCTAAATTTTATTTTGGCTGAAACTGTTTGGTGAATTCATCTAAAAAATGAGACTTGTTTCAGCTCAACTGAAACTGCATTTTTCAACAAATACACTATTTGTGTGAATTTTTTCACCCAGCTCTACTAGTCAGAAGAGAGAACATTTAACTGATATGTAAAGTGAGGGAATAGTTTTCCCTTATTAATCATAGAATTGATGTCCTATTTAATTTTTTTGCATTTTATGCCTTTTCATAGTTACAGAAGACATCGTCACACTGAAAACTCTAACGCGTTGAAGAGAACATAGCTACTAAACTACAACAAAAAAGCTTCAGAAACTATCTGATTTATTATCTTAACAGAAGAGCCAACACATTTGCTAGAAGAACTAAGACAAAACAAACAGGAAGATAGTGTAAGGTAACAAAAATGTTAAGATTTACAGAGGTCCCCATATAGTATAACTGGATAGCCAATCAGTTGGAGAAAAAAAATAAATGATTTAAGTATATCAGAAGCAGGAAGCCTGTAAGAAAGGTGGTGAGTCAGCTGGACTTGCAGGGAGTAAAGGCAACAATTAAGTAGAACAAGAACATTGCAAAGAAGTTAAATGATTTCTATGCATCAGCTTTCACAACAAAGCATGTTGTAGACATACCTACCCTAGCCCTATTCGATTCTGGTTATAAAAATGAGGCATTGTCATGGAAAAAGAAGGTGCTAGCACATTAATAAATTAAAAAGCAGGAACAGCTAATATTCATCCAAGAATTTTGAAGAGACATAAGAATGAAGTGAGTGAGTGAGCTGCTATAAAAAACAGTCTCCCTAAAATCATTTGCTATCCTGGGGGAAAAAACATTAGACATAGATGCTGAAAAGGCACTGGGATGATTCAGCTCTGAAGGCAGTGCACTGCCAGCAACAGCACAGAAAGAAGGGTGGCAATACCATACCATACCATGCCACCCTTCCTTCTGCGCTGTTGCCTTCAGAGCTGGGTGGCCAGACAGTGGTAGCTGCTTACTGAGGGCCTGGTCTGCAGGCAGCAGCATAGAAATAAGGGTGGCAATACCATATCATGCCATCCTTCCTTCCGTGCCGCTTCTCCTTCCTTCAGAGCTGGGCTCCCAGTCAGCAGCCGCCGCTCTCCAGCTGCCCAGCTCTGAAGGCAGGGCTGCCGCCAGCAGCAGTGCAGAAGTAAGGGTAGCAGTACCGCAAAGCCCACCCCCCAACACACTCCTTTTTGTGTCAGGACCCCTACAATTACAACACCATGACATTTCAGATTTAAATTGTTGAAATCATGAAATTTACGATTTAAAAAATCCTAGACCTGTGAAATTGACCAAAATGGATCATGAATTTGGTCGGACCCTATTCATAGGATAAGAATTAAACTACTGTCATAGATTAGAAACAGACTAAAATACAGAAGACAAAGAGTAGGAACAAATAGACAGTTTGAGCATAGCAAGAAGTTAACAGTAGGGCACCCCCCAGAATTATGATTTAATGTTTACTATATTTATAGCTAAATTTATGAAAAGGGGAAAAGTGTGCAGATGAGACAAAGTTTTTTGGTTATTCAAGACTAAAGATGAAGATGACTAAAGTAAATTCAGAAGGCCCTATCAAAACTAGCTGAATGGGAGCATAATGGCAGATGAAATTCAGTGCTGATAATTATAAGGTAATGCACACTGGAATGAATAAATTACTTACACATCTGGGGCAGTACTTCAGTTGTTGTAAGTCGAGGGGCCTATGACAACTTATAACAGCAAAAGATCCATTCCTCTAAATCAGTTGTAAGCAGAGCTACCTTTGTGACATTGTGGACTACTAAGTGAAAATGTTTTCTCAATGCACAGCTGGAGCCAAAAAAGGAAAAAAATATAAATAAAGGATTGGGTTAGAAAATAATACTGAAAATGTCACAATGCCATTATATAAATCAGTAGTACATCCTCTCTTGGAAGACTGTATTAACTTCTGGTCATTCTGCTTAAAACTTTTAGAAGAAATATAAGGAATCCAGAGATGGACAACAAAATGAATTAGCAACATTGAAAGACTTCCATATGAAGAGAGATTGAAAAGAGTGGAAATATTCAATTTGGAGAAGAGCTAGATAAGAGGGGACATGATAGAGGTATGCCAAGTAATAAAGATAGGTTAAATCAGGTGGTCCCACTTACCCTTTCATATAATGCAAAAGCAAGAGATCATTCAATAAAATTTAAAGGCAATAAATTTGAAATTACAAAAGAATGTTTTCATACAGTGAATAATTAGCCTTTAGAACTTATTGCCACAGTAAACTCTTGCCCTCAATAACATATGCTTTAAAAATAATTAAACAATTATACGAATGAGAACATCCAAAGTTATATTAGGTTAAAACATTTTAATAAAGGATATAAATCCTCATGCTTCAGGGCATATACCAAAAGTTAGAGAGAAACTTCTCTATAAGCTGGACATTGCATAAGTCTCACAATGGAATTTCTTCTTTCTCCAGCTGAGGCATTTGGTACTGGTCACTGAAAAAGACAGGTTACTGGACTAGTTGGACCACTGATGTGATGTCGTACAGCAATCTCTATGTTCCATCATCCCCAGGGTTCTGATGAATAAACCTTCGTAGGCAATGCAGAGGTCATGAACACATAAGGATGGTAGCAAAGAGGCCCTAAGGTAAAGTAACAAGAAAAAAACCTTCATTCAAGCAGTACGTATATTATTGTAAAAGATTCTATAGGAAGCCACAGTGTGTGGGGGTTTGAACCACACAGGAGAGAATCTGATTGAAGTAGTTTGCCTTTGCCTGTTGGTAGCATTTGGGTTTGCTACTATCCGTCAGGACTACGGAAAGTTGAAATAAGGCTTGCTCCTTCTTCCATAGAATTGTAGAATATCAGGGTTGGAAGGGACCTCAGGAGGTCATCTCTAGTCCAACCCCCTGCTCAAAGCAGGACCAATCCCCAACTAAATCATCCCAGGGCTTTGTCAAGTCTGACCTTAAAAACTTCTAAGGAAGGAGATTCCACCACCTCCCTAAGTAACGCATTCTAGTGTTTCACCACTCTCCTAGTGAAATTTTTTTTCCTAATATCCAACCTAAACCTCCCCCTCTGCAACTTGAGACAATTACTCCTTGTTCTGGCATCTGCTACCAGTGAGAACAGTCTAGCTCCATCCTCTTTGGAACCCCCTTTCAGGTAGTTGAAAGCAGCTATCAAATCCCCCCTCATTCTTCTCTTCCGCAGACTAAATATCCCCAGTTCCCTCAGCCTCTCCTCATGAGTCATGTGTTCCAGTCCCCTAATCATTTCTGTTACCCTCCACTGGACTCTTTCCAATTTTTCCACATCCTTCTTGTAGTGTGGGGCCAAAACTGGACACAGTACTCCAGATGAGGCCTCACCAATGTCGAAAAGAGGGGAACGATCACATCCCTTGATCTGCTGGCAATGCCCCACTTATACACCCCAAAATGCCATTGGCCTTCTTGGCAACAAGGGCACGCTGTTGACTCATACCCAGCTTCTCGTCCACTGTAACTTGTAGGTCCTTTTCTGCAGAACTGCTGCTTAGCCATTCGGTTCCTAGTCTGTAGCAGTGCATGGGATTCTTCCATCCTAAGTGCAGGACTCTGCACTTGTCCTTGTTGAACCTCATCAGATTCCTTTTGGCCCAATCCTCTAATTTGTCTAAGTCCCTCTGTATCCTATCCCTAACCTCCAGCGTATCTACCTCTTCTCCCAGTTTAGTGTCATCTGCAAACTTGCTGAGGGTGCAATCCACACCATCCTCCAGATCATTTATGAAGATATTGAACAAAACCGGCCCGAGGACCGACCCTTGGGGCACTCCACTTGATACCGGCTGCCAACTAGACATGGAGCCATTGATCACTACCGGTTTAGCCCGACAATCTAGCCAACTTTCTATCCACCTTATATTCCATTCATCCAGCCCATACTTCTTTAACTTGCTGGCAAGAATACTGTGGGAGACCGTGTCAAAAGCTTTGCTAAAGTCAAGGAACAACACGCCCACTGCTTTCCCCTCATCCACAGAGCCAGTTATCTCATCATAGAAAGCAAATAGATTAGTCAGGCATGACTTGCCTTTGGTGAATCCATGCTGACTGTTCCTGATCACTTTCCTCTCCTCTAAGTGCTTCAGAATTGATTCCTTGAGGACCTGTTCCATGATTTTTCCAGGGACTGAGGTGAGGTTGACTGGCCTGTAGTTCCCAGGATCCTCCTCCTTCCCTTTTTTAAAGATGGGCACTACATTAGCCTTTTTCCAGTCGTCCGGGACTTCCCCGATAGCCATGAGTTTTCAAAGATAATGGCCAATGGCTCTGCAATCACATCTGCCAACTCCTTTAGCACTCTCAGATGCAGTGCATCCGGCCCCATGGACTTGTGCTTGTCCAGCTTTTCTAAATAGTCCCGAACCACTTCTTTCTCCACAGAGGGCTGGTCACCTCCTCCCCATGCTGTGCTGCCCAGTGCAGTAGTCTGGGAGCTGACCTTGTTCGTGAAGACAGGCAAAAAAAGCATTGAGTACATTAGTTTTTTCCACATCCTCTGTCACTCATGTCTTTCCCAAAGATTTTACAATGGAAATGGTGTAGAGCAGTGGTTCTCAAAGCAGGTTTTCTGCTTGTTCAGGGAAAGCCCCTGGTGCGCCGGACCGGTTTGTTTACCTGCTGCGTCTATGGGTTCGGCCGATCGCAGCTCCCACTGGCCGCAGTTCGGCGCTCCAGGCCAATGGGGGCTGCAAGAAGGGCAGCCAGTACATCCCTCAGCCCACGCTGCTTCCCGCAGCCTCCATTGGCCTGGAGCGGCGAACTGCAGCCAGTGGGAGCTGCGATCGGCCAAACCTGCGGACACGGCAGGTAAACACACTGGTCTAGCACGCCGGGGGCTTTCCCTGAACAAGTGGCGGACTGGCTTTGAGAAGGACTGGTGTAGAGCAGAGTACTACAGGTAGCATCTGAAAACACTGATTTCAGGAGAAAGTCAGGGGAGAATGTCTTTCTCCTGAAATCATGCACAGATAAAAAAAATTGTACTTAGAATCAGAAGCATTATTTGTTACACAGCTGGGAATCGGGGCACCAGACAAAAGCAATTAAAAAGAATTGGTGAAACTGGAAAATGGGCAAATAGTAAGAACGGGACCAGCAGAGGGAGTTAGTATGGCACAGAAAATGTAACATTAAAATGCAGTGGAAATAAGATAGGAAAAAAGAAAGTCATGAGGTTATGGAAAAGCAATTGCAGTTCATTTTTGCTTCAAGGTTTGAATCCAGTACTGTGTCTAGGCTGCAAATAGTCCAGCTGAGTTTTCAGTAGTTCATTTCAATTCATGAAGCATTTTCAATTATTTCAGGCCATGATCCAGGTTTCAGTCATTATTTGTAGGAGAAGTGTCAAATATCTGGCCTTGTGTTAGAACAAGTTTCTGAAAAGTATCATGGATTGCTGTCTGCAGCATTACCATGTTCTTGCAAAGGTGTGACAGAGATCTGAGGGGAAGTCATTAGCTATTACAGGTTTAAAGGCCTCTGTGTAGGAGCAAATGTACAATAGCATGGATTATCTTCATGTTCTGTTATGCAAGCTATAGAACATGTTGCTTAGTTCTAGACAGGGGCAACAGAAATCTGCAGAAAAGATTAGCAAAACGTAGATAAATTTTTTTTAACCTACTGCAGGTTACCTCAATAAAGGAAAAAGAGAATCATCTACTACTACTGCAGTTTCTTTGGGATTTTTATGAAGTGTAGATAGCCAAAGAAGAGCCCAAAAATGCACGTTACACATTTTATCTGCATATAGCTTGATCCTAATATACCATTATAAAACTAAATAGCTGTAATAAAATTCAAATTGTAAACTCTCTTGAGCAAGGACAGTCCCGTACTGTGTGTTTGTATAGTAACTAGCACAGTTGGGCCCTGATACTGTCTGGGGTTGTGGGTATTACTGATGACATACTGAAAGCCTGACAACTGTTAATTTCTTATATTTGTCTCTTAAACTCAGTGTACTCTGGTGCTCCAGCTGGGGCGCTGGGTAGGGGGCTAGACCACATGGCTCGGCTCCACTCTGGCTGGGATGCTGGGTCGGGGCTGCACCACGCAGCTTGGCCCTGCTCCGGCCAGGGCGCTGGGTCAGGGGCTGCACCACGCGGCTCCTGGAAGCCACGGCATGGCTCCACTCTAGCTTCTATGTGCTCCAACGGGAGCTGCAGAGGTGGTGCCTGCGGATGGGGCAGCATGCAGAACTGCCTGGCTGCGCCTACAAGTAGGAGCCAGAGAAGGGACGTACCACTGCTTCTGGGAGCTGCTTGAAGTAAAAGCCGCTCGGAGCTTGCACCTCCTGAGCCTCTCCCCATGCCCCAACCCCCTGCCCCAGCCCTGATCCCCCTCTGAACCTCTCGGTCCCAGCCCAGAGTACCCTCCTACACCCCAAACTCCTCACACACACACCCCCATACCCCAATTCTGTGAGCATTCATGGACAGCGATACAATTTCTATTTCCTGGTGTGGCCCTCGGGCCAAAAAGTTTGCCCACCCCTGCTCTACTGCATGAGCTAAAAGCCATAGGGCTCTTAGCTAAGGTTGTAGAGTGGGCTCCTTAATCTCCCTCTAAGTGGTCTCGGTGCCACTAAACGGGACAGAGCCCCACACCCAGGAGGTGTATGGGTTACACAACCTCCCGGTGCCGGCCTTATTGCCCGCCTCCTGACCGCCGGGGAGCAGGAGCGTGAAGTGCATTGGGGGCTGAGCATGGGCCAGGTTCAGCTCACAAAACGCATCGCCAGTGGGCGCCGCTGTCCCACCGGCAGCACGTCAGCGACCCCACCGCGACCTGTGCCCGGACAAAGGGCAGGTTGTGCTGGCTCCATTATCTCCCGCACCCGCGCCGCCGCCTCTCTTCAGCCAGCCCTGCCCCTGCGCTACACTGCCGCCCCGGGGCAGGCGCTGCTCACCCCCGGCCCCAGCCTGCGACAAGGGGCGTGCTCACAGGCTGTTCTCCCTGGGGTGAGTGCCCGGGTTCCCCTCAGCCCGCCCCGCTCCCAGCCGCGGCTGGGCGCCCTCTGCCGGGCACTGGGCGGGAACGATCCCGGCAGCCCGGCCCCTCCCCGCCCTAGTCCCCACCCGCACGTTGCTCGGGGAAGCGGCGCCGGGGAGCAGCCGAGAAGCAGCGCGTCGCTGCCGTCCCCGTGTCCTCTGCCGCCGCCGCACAGCGGCCCTCAGACCCAGGCTGCCCCGGCCGCCGCTGCAGCGCCATGCCCCGCGCCGCCCCGCTCCTGCTGCTGCTGCTCAGCCTGGCCCAGCGCCGCGCCTGCCTCTCCGGGCCGGTCAGCGCCGCGCCCCCGGACCCCGCGCGGGACCCCTGCCGCAGCCAGCCCTGCTGGAACAGCGGCACCTGCTCCCCGGCGCCGGCCCGGGGCCCCGCCGCCCCCCGCCGCCTGCCGCTGCCCCAGCCTGCCTACAGCTGCGCCTGCCCCGCCGGGGTCACCGGCACCTACTGCCAGGTAAGGGGGGCAGGGGCTGTGCGGGGAGCTCGCCTGCCCGTGCCCCGCCGCCAGCCCCGCCTGGGTGCGCCCCTGCCCGTTTCCCTGGCTGTGCCCTGGTGTGTGTCCCTCTCTGCTCATCTCGTGCCCTTGTGTCTGTCCCCGGCTGCCCTTGTGTCTCTGTCTGTCGGTCTGTCTGCCTAGCTCTGCTCACTAGGACTCTGCGTCTGGGAGTCTGTCTCTGTCCCATCTTTCTCTCGCTGTCTCCGGGGTCTGGCTCTGTCTCTATCGGCTCATTCATTCTCCCTCTGTAGGTTCATCTGTCCCTACCGCTACCCAGCTGTTTGTAAGTCAGGCTGCGGCTCTATATCACTAATGGACATCAGTGTTTTTGCATTATTAATCTATTAGTTCAGCAATATTATACTGTCTGTCGTAGGTTAGGTACTGTCCTCTACACAGTGGCTATAATTGTCTCAATCCATCTCCGTATATACAGCTGTGTATTATGCGCCTGTCTGTAGATCTGCCTTCTTTTCTCTCATATGTGCGTGATACATACATATATCCAAGGAGATATCTGGGTGTATGAGTCTGCTGATCATAACGTTTGCCCTTCTTTCCTTAGCGAAGTGTCCAGATTCTTAGGTGTGGTAATAGCTGTGGGTCAGAGGCAGTACCTAAGCTGCAGTTTCTATCTCCTGCAAAAAACTATCTGCGGATGTTAGTCTTTTTTTTGTTTTTTTTTTTAAATCCATTAAATATTTAAGGTGGATGCTATTACTCAGAGTAACTGAGCTTGACTATTCTTGGGCAAGTGTTGGGGTTTAGTTCCTAGGCTTGTAAAACTGACATATCAAACCTGCAATACTTTTAACCCTACCTGTATAAAAAATATATGCAAACTTGGTGGGTTAAATTATTAAAAGGTGAATGAAAAGGTGAATGATCTCAGGAAATTAGGCAGCTTTCCAGAATTAGACGGAATGTTTTAGCATGGATCTCTTTTCTTTTTCTTCATTTTTCTTTCTGCACTCTGGTGGCTTTTTATATATTGTTTATTTTAAGATCAAAATGATTGATTTTTTTTTTTTTTGGAAAATGGGTAGCAAAATTGTACTGAATATACAAAAGACGACTTAATAGGTTTATGATGACCATTTCTTTCTAGTGCATTTCCTGTCACATTTTGTGTGCCACTTGGTTTCACCTTATTAAATTCTACAGAAAGATCAAAATGTCAATGTAAGGGTAGAAAAATATTATCTGGTACATCTAGAATAAAAAAAAACTGTGGACAATAGCGAATATGAGTAACATCTTTCTAGCCTGCTTGGTCATATGTTGATTTAATACAGTTTTTTTGATAAAATATTGCATTACTTGGTCTATGAAGACCCAAGTGAATGCTGATGACCATATGAAGAGGTTTTGTTCATAATCCTTGCATTTTGTCTTGTTATTAAATGTCTTTGATACCACATTCTAAAATATGGATAAAATCTCTCAATTTATCCCCCCACCTCTCTTTTCCTTATAAGTAGAGAGAAGGGTTTGTTTTGTGAGGGTTTAAATGATAGTGATATACTTCCAGTGACAACAACTATAATAGAACACAGATTGGTTCACATTTCTTTGGGCAACGCTTCCTGGTTTACAGGATTTGACATAGAGGTAAACTGATTCAAGTAAACTAATGTTGATTTTTTAAAATTTTTTCTACAGCACACTCCTTAACTTAAGTAGCCTGATTTTGTTTTGTTGTTATATGTGTTCATTAGGTCACAAAATATCAAAGCTGTAGTTTTCCTGTGTGGGTGGAGAGAACAGATTTCTTTCTTAATAAGCCATGAATATCATGTGTAGGGTTCAATAATGAGTATTGTATGGACATATGGAAAGTCCCTGTGAACTGCAGGCATTTTAGAAAGAAATACTTCTGTGCTCGCCCTAAAATGTCTCACTTGCTTCCTTTTAACAATGAAAGTCAAAATATTACCGTTAATGAGGTTCTGCAAAATCAGAGAGCTTAAAGTGGATTAAATAGAATCCCCCCTCTGGCAAATTTTAGCAGTCTTGCTGGTAAGAATTTGACTGCTTGCACTTGGGTTCATTGTGTTTTCCGCTCTAGAAGAGACAGACCAAATTGCATGTGTGCTGCTGCCTATTGCTGTTATACTGTCTGAAATCCATGACTGAAGGATAAATGGCTCTCTCAAATGTTTTGGTAAACTGTAACATTTACTGGTGTCATAACCTGCAGGAGGTGTTGTATCTGTGGTTTTGGTAGAAGAGAGGAATACATTTCTTTGTAACCTGAGAAAATAGATAATGAATTCACAAGCACACTTTTTATTAAACGATATGAAAGGGCTAATTCTGGGAGTATTGTTTATAAAATGTTTATTTGAGATATCATTGACTTTTATTTTAACCCATGGAACAGTAGTTTTATAAGGGAAACTTTCTAAACAAAAGATAAAAGAAATTCATCCCTGTCTATCAGGACTGGAAATGAAGCAAAAACATTTTAGTTTACTCTGAAAAGTGATTTTTAAAAAAACTATAATTGTAATGAAAGAGGGGACAAATCATCTGCCTAAAGAGAAATTAGTAAAATATTGTATGTGGCTGCATACAAGAAGGTTTCCTACTTTGATAAAAGGAGGATAATAAATACATATGAATTACAGGATTGGTTAGTAGTTCAGATGCCTTTCTTTTTAGCAGTTTAAAAAAACCCCTCACAAGTGAAAACAATATATGTACTCTATTGATGAACTTTTCCGACTCAAAGGGATTCTAAAACACAAGGAATTTTAATTCCAAAAAGGGGTATGAGAAAACTGAGTGCTAAATCAGGCAGATTGCTTCAAATTTAAAGCTGCAGCCTCAGGCAGAGGCTTCTCAACTTACTGCTGAGGATGTTATTAAACTATTAAAATGGGGAGAAGGAAATATTAAGAGGGAAAACAAATACAAGTAAGGAATTCAGCTATGTTGAAATAATTAACCACTAGTAATCTGAAGATGGTAAATTCGCACAGCTGCTCTTTGTCATAGAAGTGGAATAATATCTCATCAATGTTTGTTCTCTGAAAACAAATTAAAACATAGCCCTGTTTTTACACACACACACAAGAATTCTGTAATAAAAAGATTAAGTAAACAATCCATCTGATTCTATGTTATTTTGATGCAAGTAGGTATAGAGTTGCGGGTCAGAAGAGGACATGCTAGCACTCTTCTCTGCCCGTGTTGTAAAAAGACTGATAACATAGTCACAGCTGGAAATTACCCAGAACTTCTTCAGTAATATATTAGCTGGGTCCATTTTTTTATGCACTTCACAGTACTCTTGGTGGAAGGAAAGTGACAAAGAGGTAAATTGGCACATCAGATCCTCTTAAGATATTTTTGAAATCCACAGCTTTTCTATCACCAAGTGCAATCTTTCATTGTGTGTGTTTTGTTTTTTGTTTTGTCTTGAGGAACCATTTTTCCATAAGATGTGGCGGTTGCTTTGGTAACTTTTTTCTATGGAGAGGAAGAAAAAAATCATATCTGTGCATACATCAAAATTACTTATGGGTACATTTGACATATGCTGTCTAGAAAACTTCTAGTTTTTCTTACTATGTAATATTTTCAGATTGCACATTCAAGGATATGCGTGGTTTTCATTACATTCCACTAATGAAGGAGTGACAGGAGAAAAGGGATTTGTACAATTGCTTAAGCATATATTTTTCTCAAGAAGTTAATTCTTTGCTTTTGTGTATTGTGAAGAACATGAATGGATGTTCTGCATAAAATTGTGCAAACTTTTTTTTAATGAATCTGGTTCTTCTGGAAGAGATTGAAACAAATTGGAAAATTTTTAGCTTTATTCTGAAAGAAATTGGTGGCAGAATTTTAAATCTAATA
The DNA here is from genome assembly GCF_965140285.1 of Lepidochelys kempii. Taxonomy (NCBI): domain Eukaryota; kingdom Metazoa; phylum Chordata; order Testudines; family Cheloniidae; genus Lepidochelys; species Lepidochelys kempii. Next base: position 33,518,831 of record NC_136388.1, read on the forward strand.
AAAATATGAAAAAATGTTAAAATTATGTTGACATACTTCCTTTGTTTCTGCTGTTAAAAAACAAAATATAATATTTAGCTAAAGAGTAAATTCCATATTTTTTTCTTTGATTTAGTATATCCAAAATCCAATAAAATTATTTTTTTCTTGAAAGGGACAGGTTGTTGCTTGTACTGTGTATTCAGCTGGAATATATTACGTGGAAAGTCATTTGGATTAGGACATCGTTAACTTTAGAGACATAAGAATCAAAACAGTTAAAAGGGGAAGGGGATGAAGAATTCCATGCTAGGTTTGGAGTTTGAAAAAAGATAAAATGAACTTATCAGGTAAAATTTTCTTACATTAATCACTTTTAGCAAAGTCCTGTGAGAATTTCACTAACATATCTTATCTCCTGTAGAAACTGTTGCTTATTATTATTTATTATTATTATTATTACTTTTAAAGAGATCCTGTCAGGTACTTTTATCATTTTTATTTTTTGTCCTTTTGCTGGAAAATAAATTATTTTCCTTTCACCCCAGTTGTCACACAACCCCTATTCTTTTGTTTCTGGCAGTGTAGTTTTGTTGTATTCTGTATCTGTATTTCATAGACTTCTTCAATAATATAATCAAAGCCAGAGATCAAGTATTGTCTTTTCGGTGGTGCTCAGAACTGGCTATCAGCATTTGAGTTCTGGTCGTTGGTTTGCTACTCTCTGTTCGGTTTTAGACAAGTCACTTCAGTTATCTTTGCCTTAGTTAACCCATATCTAAAATGGAGATAATATCTCATGTGCGTGATGTTAGTTTTAATTTTTTAAGTGATTTGGGAGCCTGTGACGAGTATACAAGTGCTTGTTGCAGTAGTTATGCTAGCAATTAAGGGGATAGTTTCTTGTGCTCCCCCTGCTGGATAGCTTTCTGCAGCAGCAAAAGTTTTATAAAATCAACTTAATTGTGACACTGTGAACAATTTATTTATATAAAATGGAACATAAAGAAATATATATCCTGAGTTTGAGACGCTAGTGAAAGATTTAAGATTTAAAAGCAACAGATATATCATCTCTTTAACTCTGCTCTTAAAAATGGTTTTATTGCAAAAGATATTTTAACCAAAGACAGGATTCTTTTAAAAAAAATCACCTTTAAAGTATCCTGAGATAATACATTCTTTCCATTTGATTAAAAATTCATAGAAGCTTGGAAGTTTGGAATAGAAATGACCCAGCAAGTTATCCTTTCCATCCTTTTGTCACTATGGGATTTTTACTTTTAGTACATTTCCTAAAGTTTTGTCTGGTTTTATAAGTCCTAAGTAACGTGGTTTCCACCTCTTCCTTTGGGAGACTCTCTCATATGCTAATACATCTTGCTGTGAGTTTTCCTGACATTTCAGCCTAATTTTTTTCTTAATTTCTTCCTGTATTCTCTGTGTACCACGTTAAATAATTCCTGTCCCCTCTTGATCGTAATACTCTTCAAACATTTGTAGATTGTTATATTCCTACCGAGCAAACTCTACTCTCTGTTCTGCACCAGCGCTATCCTCTTCTCCTCTGAGAATCCCCCAGAATCTCCACTCACACAGGTCTCTTCAAGTCATCTGCTGGGGCTCTCCGGATGCCACAGCTCCTCTTTCCTTGGGACCTGCTCCAGATGGAGCTTCTGAACCTCCTTGTCAGATGGACAACACAACCAGAACTTTTCAGCTTTCCCAGGAAGCGCCGCTCAGGAGCCAGTGCCCCGTGCTGGGACTGAGGAATCCTGTTCTATCTGCAGGGAACTCAGTGCATAGGTGGAACTTTCCCTGTGACGTCCTATCCCCTTCCTGGCCCTCATGTCCCTGGACATGGGGCTTTGCCTGCTGAGCTGGCCATGTATGTGGGTGGTGGGGTGGCTTAGAAAACTGACATGTATAGAGATAGACTAGCCCTAGCCATCCTCTGCCTATGGTCATACTAGGGCTACATAGAGGAAAAGCTATTGCTTCCCTGCTCTACGATATAACGCCTCTATGTAAATCCGTTTTATTTACTGGCTGCACTACACAGCCCTGAGTCTCTCAACATCCTTCAGTCTGTTCTGCTAGAAGATTTAAGATGTACTTTACCTTCACATCAGTGTCCTAATATATTCCATTCCTTCTCTGTTGTCTCTCTTGCTCCTGCTAGGAGGGGACATCCTAGATAAGAAGTCTTTAAGGAGTTGTTTTAGGTCTGTGCTCACAATGGACACATCACAATATTAAAAAAATTTTTTTTTGGCCATTCCCAATTTTTTAATTGTTTGATGGTATTTTCTTTGATTCCTAGGCAGTTACTGAAGGTATATGGCTACTCTATCTGTTGCTTTTTTATCTATGCATAAGAGTAGACTGTACAATTAGATAACATCTTCAGTTTTGTTGTAAGACTGACTATTGGCTCTCTGTGCATTCTCCAGCGTAGCATAGGTTCCTGAGATCTTGTACCAGTTTCCTGGTGAACAACAGCACTATTAACTCATACAGTCTTTCAAAATGTCAGACCATAAGTATTAACATCGATTTTTGTGGGGTTTTGTTCCTAGATGTCATGTTCATTGGTCCTTTTCTTTCCTTTTTGTTTCTTTGGCAGAGATCCTGCTACACCATTTCCAGGTGGTGGTTTAAGTGTGTCACTTTGTCTTTTATGCTATTTTCAAGAACCATCAAATACTAATGTTGTTCAATTATTAAACAGCCTAACTCTCCCAAACTGTTGGATTGTGTTTCAGTTTGTGTTACCCAGTTGATGGCTGGATGGTTTGAATACCATTGGGGACAGACCACTGAACTCTGGGTTCAAGTTTCACAACTCTCTTATATTGACTTTGCCATCATGCTAATTTGTGCCAATTTTATAGTGGTTTAGTTTTTTATTAGACTTACTAAATATATTTCACAAGGCACTGCTATGGGTGGTATTGTTATGTGTAAAATTAACAAGGTTAATTGAGAACTTGTTTTGTAATTCTTTAGGTGCAAATTCTGCTCTTCTGTTATGGAGACTTGGAGGCCCTTGCCTGCAGTGAAACTGGTGCATTTTCGGCAGTGTTGGGGGGACAGGATATAGGGAGCACTTGGACAGAGTAAACAAATTATCTCCCACCCCATATACACATTTCTTTCAGTTATGGTAACTTTAGATATTCCTTGTAGCTGTAGTGGGATTTTTTTTTAAGTTGGTATTGTCCCTTGAGGAATTGTGGGTACTATTGTAAAAACTGCCATAAGAGAAAGAGGATTATATCTCAGCAGTTCCAAATGTTTGCAATAAATTATCTAATTGATTGTTCTCAATTCCTATAAGGGAAGGCAACAATTATTTAAGGACCAAATGTTATGTCTCAGCTGTACAAATGGGTATTATGATCAATTTGACAGTTTATATACTAACAACTAAAAAACCTTCACTATCTCTGTTTCAAGCTACTCAAATAGCCCATTGAAATCTATTCAAAACACTTCTTTGAATCTCATGCAGGTCATTACACCATGTAAATTATTTGGCTTCCAAGAATTGTATGATATAAAGAAAAACTGCAGATGTTGCATTGGCTTACATTTCTGTGATTAAAGATGCTGAAGAAACTTGCCAAAAGTTTTGAGGTAACTGAATAATTGCAGAATATAGCGATGCTAAAATGCTTAAATTATTTCATGTTCTTGTTCATCACAATTTTCCATTTTCATATGGTTTGATCTGAGAGAATTGCCTTACTTCTCTGTATATGGAAATGATTTCTGATTATTCGTAAACCAGTATTTTCTTTTCCTTTGAAATATGTATCAATACCTAATACTTTATGGCTTCGTTGAGCACTCCAAGGTCGAGATATAGTCAGATGCTTTTTAGTTTTTTTTAAACGGTGTTCTAGAATCTTCCACATTTTGCTTAACAAATAGGAACTAGTTGCTTTCTTAAACATATGAAAAAACCTTGAAAAAGATGACAAGTTCTGGTAGTAATATTGTGGCTTTGTAGGTGCACTGTGAGCAGGAGACCATCAGCTTCAGAGGAAGGTTTAAGAAATCTTGTAGTAAGCAGATGTGGGATAATCTGCCCTCCAGGGGAGTCTCCTCCTAACCCTTAATAGTCAGAGATTAACTAAAAACTCGAAGAATGAGATTTGACAGCTATTCTAATTTTTCTTTTTGTATTTATTATTAACTCTGTATTTTTGTTATCCATGTAAATGTTGAGTCTCTCTTGAATCCTGGTCATTTTTTGGCTTTCAGCAATATCATATGGCAATAAGTTCCATTGTTGAATGATATATTATGTGAAAATATTTTGTTTTATAAGTTTGCATTTGCTATCTTTCAATTTCATTACAAGTCCCCTTGCTCTTGTATTATGTCACAGGGAGAGTGGAAGTGCCCAGTCTACGTTCTCTGTACCATTAATTATTTTTATATTGCTGTCAGGTCCCTTCTTTAAAGTAAACAATCCCAACATTTTCATATGAGAGTTTTCCCAAACCCTAATCAAGCTTGTCGCTCTTCTGTGTTTCCTCTAATTCTGCGATATTCTTTTTGAGATGAAGTAACCAACATTGAACACAATTTTCCAGGGGATGGTAGACAATTGATTCATGTAATGGCATTATAGTATTTTCTGTATTATTCTGTATTCAGTTCCTTACGCATGCTATCATTTTGTCTGTTCTTTTGAGCAGAGGTCACCACTGAGCTATCCACAATAATTGCTGAGTTGAAACAGATATTTTAGAACCCAGTAACCTAGTTGGAGAGCATTGGTAATAGAAGCCTTTGGTTTTGGATCAGTCAAACCAAAATGAAAGCCATTATATATAGATGGAAAAATGCTGCATTTGGGAAGCTTGTGGTTCCTTGTCCTAAAACCTCTTCTAATGGTAGTGTAGTGTATAAGTGCATTCAGCCTGTTAGGACTTACTCTTCTACTAGTAGATTTTTTACTAATTCTCCACCTTACAGAAGGTAAAATAGCTTTATTCAATGTTCTATCTCCCTAACTACTGTACTTGTCAATTTACATTGTACATATATAATATAAAAATTGAAAAAAGTACCCTATGGTGGGAAAGTCCTATCATATAGCTCTCCAACATGAACAAGATTAGGCATAACGATAAATTATATTACTAAAAGAAAATTTGTATGAGATATACTACTTGAACAAGCTATATCATAACAGTATAGGAGCATAGAAAATGCAAATCATGTCAAAGTCTATGTCACACTGTCTAGAGTAGCTCATGACTGTGAATGCCTACCTCAGTGCAGACTGTCAAAAACAGGGCCAATACCCCAAACTGGTGGTGTGTTGTATAATTAGATTTCACCAAGCTAGCAACAAATGTGAACTCCTGTATCACTATACCAGTTTTACCTCATATACAGTCCCCTTATATCCTCCAATCTGTCTTGCCACCCGGACAAACTGGACTTAGCGGTCAGTGGTCACTTACACAAAAAATCACACCAAATTCGGGTTGCTCTCAGTCCCAAGAAATCAGTCACTTACCTCAGATCAATTGGTACCTTAGAATTTACACTAAAGACAAGTCTTGTAGCCAGTCCTGTAATAAACTATCTAAAGGTTTTTTATTCCTTTTCCTAGTTAATAGAGTTATTTACAAGGTAAAGCAAGCAAACATATGCACACAAGTTATCTAAATCCTAAGAATGACAGAGTTGGAGTGATATGTCAATTCTAAGTGTCTTTCAGGGAGGACCCAGGAAGCAGCCTCGGGGGGATCTCTGGCTTCAGTTTAGAGTCTCTGGCCTTGTCAGAGTTCATACAGCCGAAAAGATGGATATTTTTCAAGTGACCTTGTTTTATTTCCTTCATTCAGCTTCCAAGTCCACAGGATAACCTTTCTTGCACATAGCATTTCCAAAGTGTGATAGGGCCATTAACTATTCCTTGGTATCGCAATATTCTTTGATGGCCCATCTGATTTTGATAGTCCTTCACGATGGGTGAGAGGGGGATGATTCCTGTGCCTGAGTTCACAAGCAAACATTTTCAAAGTCGTTATAAAGCAAAATTTACCTATTTTCTTATGGCATGGAATATGGACATTACAAGTGAGATGAATGCATGCAGCAATTTACAAGCATTTCAGAGAGTCTAAACACAAAATACATTCTTATAAGACTAATATCTATTTTGAGCAAAACTAACATACCGGTGAACTGGTCTGGTCTCCAGCTATGAGTTTGTTAGTTCTTAACTTATGTCTGCAGTCTGGGCAAGAGCTGTGTACATTGGGAAAAGTAATGCCTCCTTTGATACAAAGTTCTTTGAATCCATTTCTTCCACAGGTCAAGTGCAGTCTTTTATCCAGAAACACTCTTGCACCTAAAAGGTACCCATGCTCTACATGTGGCTCATATTTTTCTTTCGCTCTCCCATACCGTAATAAATGTCTTCTGATGTAAAAGAAAAACAGGACTGTTAGCCTGAAGGAATAGCTGTGAGCTCTGTGGAAAACAAGTCTGTTGTTGAAAGTTCAAGACTAGGATTCTGTTCTTGGCTTTGCCACTGACTTGGTGTGGGATACTGAGCAAGTCACTTTACTTACTGTGTCGCGCTATTCCCACTTACACATGGGGAAAAAACCCTATCCTTATAGGAGTGTTGTGAGAACTAATTCCTTAATGTTTGTAAAGAGCTTCAAGAAACTTGGAAGAAACTATGAAGGTAAATTTTATTCATTACTTTGAAATGCAAGATTTTGAATTTCCAGAGTTTCTGATATCAGTAATTGCCGTTTCTAGTGTATCGTGGTAAAGAATACCTGGGCCAACTGCACAATATAACCAAATTGATCTTAGAGGAAGTTAAATTACTAATCTCCAGTTTCTTCATAACGTATCGCAAAAATAATTTAACTTCATCTGTTTTCATTCCACTTGTACATTAAACAATTTGAATACTTCATAGTGCTGGTAGTTAGGTGCAGCAGGGGTCTGAGATACAGTTTGATTCTCAGGTGTTTGCTGCTGTTTGGTCAGCGTCTCAGTTGCCAACATCAGGTTGTGATCTCAGTCTGTTGAGGAATAGGCATAGCTCCAGCAGGTGCTTTGTGGGTGACCATTACTGACCTATCTGTTTCCCTCTGTGCCCTCCCCGCTCTGGTGTGAAGTTGACCGGATGTTCCCACCCCATCTAAAAGCTGCTACTGGGCCAGATTTTGCCAATTTGCTCCTGGATTTGAATGTGTTACAATTCCTGTGGTACTACTCCAGAAGCCCTACACTATGCTGCAAACTGTCACTTGGAGCTATGCTGAGACTCTGGATCTCATCACCATATGGGAGAAGAATTGGTGCAGGAAGCTTTTTGTAGCCAGTCACTGCAATAAAGGTCTGTTTGTGGATGTTGCTAAGCAGATGCCCATGAAGGGCCACAACTGGGATGCCAGCCAGTGCCGGATAAAGAGCAGGGATTGCCAGGAAATAATCCCATCAGGCGACATGTAACTGGTTTGTTTTTTGAAGAGCTGGATAGGATTTCACACAATTATACAACTACCAAACACAGGAAGGTTGTGGAGTCTGCTGCCTGGTCCCTTCACCACCCACTTCCCAAGGTCAAACAGCAAGACTCACCAGGGGATGAGCACAAGGAGGCCTGTGAAGAGACCTCCCCAGTATGCGAGCTTGAGTCCTACCTTGCCATAGTTGAGCCCAGTTCCCAGGCAGCAACCCAGTCCAGGGCTGAGAAGGCAGATCCTATGGAGGGAACCTTGACATGTAGCTATCATTACAATTTTTTGTTGTTGTGCTATGCTGCATTGCTAGCTTCTGTTCCAGGTGCCTGACGGCTGCCACCATTTTAAGAGAATATGAGCCAGGAGCCTTTCTAAGTCTCCAGCCCCTATTTCCCTCCCTCCTTTGGCCCATACTGTCTGATCAGCTCCCTATACACGTTTCCAAAATGGCAGGCAATTGGCCCCTGTTTCTACCAAAGCCCCGACTATTGACTGTTTTAAGGCCCAATATCAACAGCACCTGTCTGTCTATATATTTTCCTTTCCACTCCCCTTATCTGTTCCACAGTCCCATTTTCCAGCTCAAAATGGTGGCCAGCAGCATGGCACAGTTGCAGCCTCTGCCTCACCCTTCTCTGGTGGCAGATTCAAGTAATGAAAACATTCATTTCTGCAAAATGCAACAGTTAATTGAGACAGTGGTTACCAGAAAAGAAGTTTGGTTAGGATTCTCAGCCTGCAGGAGACAGATGTGGGCATTGGATGCCCACAAAGACTACAGCGCCCTGTTGAGGTATAAAAACATGCGTTCATGCAGAGAAAGGGCTTTTTACCTTAGGGATAGCAAGGCCTATATAGAGAAAGGCTAGGTACAGTGAATGATTCACGCAATAATTACAGAACCCTATCTGTTTTTCTGAATACTTTAACCATGTTTGCAGGGGAGATAAAGCAGAATCTAACAATAAGAAATTGCTCTATTTTTGTCCAGCCATTATGGGGGATAGCTGCATGGGATTCCCCCGATATAGCTTACAGCTCTCTTGTACTTCTGCGTGAACCATCTTTGTGAAGAACTTCACAGTATATCTTACTGGTCTGTTCTTTGCCTTTCTGAATAAGGTCATTCTTTGCCTCCTAGTCACCCACCTCACTATAATGTTATTTAGAGTCAGGACAGCTTAAGGGGATGTAGAAGGGATTACTATCCAGTTTGACGTCACATGCCCCCCGCTACCCACTCTGACATCATATAAACACCTCCAAGGTGCAGCAAAATGACAAAACCAAGCTGAGAACAGTCCCCCTCCCCCAAATCTTCAAGGCACAACAGCAAAAGTAAAACAGCATATTTTGCACAGACAAAAATCCCAATGCAGCCAGTCCTCCTCCTGCACCGCTTACCAAGTCTGATGTTCCCCCCAAGACTGGGAAGAATCTCAGGGAAGTAAAATCAGAAATACATTTAGAAATGCTATCACAATCTTTTTAGAATATGAACAATAACCGCCTGTGTCGTCTTTAATATTCCTGCAACCATGGCACTTGCAGCGGCCATATCTTTAAGGACAGGCCCTTAATCAACAACTGAGTGGCTGGCTAACCTGAGGGGGAGAAAATGGAAAACTTGTGATGAAATATTCACAGACCTCACTGCAGAGTCCCACAAATCCCTGAAAATAGTGGAGAGGTAGAGGCAGTATTTGGAGATGGAGAGGAAAAAAGACGAGATCTCAACAGTTGCCAGGGTAGCACTGATGTGGGAAAAGATAGTATTGAAAAAACAGGGAGATGAATAGACAACTCCTGGAGGCAATACAAAGCCAAAATGCCCCGTTGCAGCATATGTTGCTGTTACAGCAGCTGCTAATGTAGTCCTATAAATCAGCACCCAGCCATGTTGTGCAACCCTGGACAATACAGGCTAATGGGAACAACAGCAACTCCTCCCTATTATGCCCTTGCAGCAGAGCTCCAGAGCCATTCCCTTCACAGGCCCAAGCTCACAGCATTGAGAACAGTTGCACCTGGGAGCCCAGCTCTTTTGAGCCCTTTAACATTTCTGGTTAACTTCAAGCCTTGACACTCAACACCAGAAGGGCCACAAACAGATGAGGCAGAGGCATGATGTATACTCACCTGTGACTTTAAGCTATCCCCTTACCTCCTTGAGTTGTGCACTGCCTTGAACTGTTGCACTTTGATTTTTGTTGTTTTGCTGTTGTTTTAATGAAAGGTATGTTTGTAGTTGTTTAATAATAGAAACCTTGAAAACTTCATTCATGAGGAGTCTACGATGCATTTTACACAGAAAATCATTAAGTACGAAATAATTCATGAGGTTTTACAAAGATATCTAGGCAAAGACACAAGGTAAAATAGGGATTGCCCCAATGTTGTATTTTTACCACCTATAAATAACACAGAACTGCTCACAATCCATTCCCCTTCTCAACCTCCATGGGTTAATATCTAGATGTACAGCTGCACAATTTCAGGCCTGATAGTCAAAATAAGAGCAATAGGCATTACTGATAATATTACCCCAGCTGTTCCCATTTTCTGTTGGATTCTATTCTGTTCAAACAACTGAGCAAGTCTCTGCATTTGAGCCTCCCACCTAGTGTCAAAGCTTTCTTGCTTATTCTTACAAATATTGTGCAAAATAGAACATGCTGCTATAATCTTTGGCTTGTTGTTTTTCTGCAGCTTCCAACCTGTTCTACAAACAGTACCCCCTTCCTTTCAAATGGCCAAGTACACACTCCATTACCATTTTCCAGCTACTGAGGTGGTGGTTAAACAATTCCTGCCTTGTGTCCAAGCAGCCTGTGTACAGATTAATTAAACAGAGAAGCAGAGGATAAGACAGGTCTCCCAGGATAACCAGTGCAATCTCCACATCATTAATGAACACTGGACTGGTTTCCCCCCAGAAACACTTTCTCCATAAAGGTAAATAAAGCTGAGTTCTGAAGGATCCTAGCATTGTGGACCCTTTCAGACCACATGGCATTTATGTCTGTAAAGCTGCCATTGTGGTCAACCAGTACTCAGCACACCTAGGAGAAATACCCATTTCTGTTTATAAAGTCAGAGTCCTGATCAGGAGAAGCAAATAGATACATGGATCCGATTAATTGCCCCAATACAGTTTGGGAACCCCATGCATGCAAAGCCATCAATAATCTCCTGAGTATTACCAAGCTTTATAACTTGGTGCAACAGTACCATTTCCATGGCATTGCAGATCTGCATAACAATGGCCCCAAAAGTCAGTTTTCCACAGTGAATTGTTTGGACCAGTAGCATTTAGGGGTGACCAGCTTTCTAGATAACAGTGGTGATGTGCATCTATGGGAGCCTGGGGCACCTCATATTAGTAGGTTGCTGCTGCAGCTCTGTAGTTAGTTTAGCACATATCTAAAAAAAAAATTGCTTTCCCTATCCTGAAATTCTCTTGACACTGTTGGTTGTCCCAGATGTTCAGAATGATCCTTTTCCACTTCTTCCACTCTGGTTTCCCGAGACCAGAAATGGCACCGCACAGTTTAAAGCTGTTCCAGAAACTGTTCTTATACTATCAGTTGTTCTGTGTCTTTCTTCTCATCCTTCCTCCACCGCTGAAGCTCCTGCAGCCGCAGAAGGAGCTGCTGCTGCTGCCACATCATCTGCTCGGTGGTGCAATGGATGGAATCCAAAGCCAAGTTCATCTGGCTATAGGTGCTGAAATACAGCCCCAGCAGCCTCTGCATATTCATGGTTGCTAGCATAGCTACAGAGCACTGTTGGGTCCAGGCTGGCCAACAGCAATTGAAAATAATGTTAGTCCACCCAGAAAGGAAGTATGGGTTGGAGACAGCAGAGACATGGGACGACTTAAAAAAAAAATTTGAACCTGCCTGGAGTTTGCCGTGCATAGTGAGAAAAATTCCAGAATGTGCACTGCTTGGCAGCAAAGCAAAGGACCATGGGATGTCTTCCAAGAACTAGTACACAGCAAACTGCTGCTGTGTTTGCATGCTGTGCAAATTGAAAGATCGCACAGGCATCTTAATGCAGCTTGAGTATTGTATGTTACCTTATGTGCATCAAAAAGATATAGATTACCCCCCGACCAGACAAGCTCTTTGTTAAAAATAATGGAAATGCACAAATGACCTTTATTTAGGCTTTTTTTGATGGCCTTAGAACGTGCTATTTCCTAATCTTGCTGGTTCCGGGATGTAACTTTAAAGCAGTATATAGATGCAACTCGTCTAGTTACTTGTTTAATAAGTCATCTCATTATCTAGGATACTGAAGTTTCCTTTTTTCTATGCTACATTTGGAAATCAGTAGTGTTTTCTTAACCATTTAAAATCATTAGGCTTACGATTCTTTGGATGCCTTGTTTAATACTGAATTTTTCCTTTATTTGTTTTCTTTATGTCAATAAACATTTTAAGCTTCCTATAACCTGCATTTTCACAACATATACCTATAAAATAACTATATGGATAGATGCAACTGTGGAATAAAGCAGCACTTCAACAATTAAGTAATCTAGCAATTCATTCAGTTGGCAAGGTAGACAAAGGCCAGTAGCCTTCTGATTAATTTAGTTTTGTAACGTTCTTTTCCACTGGAAGTGCACATAATAGCTCAGTAATAAATTTTTTTTTAGAGTTTTATAGTGATGGTATGTTTATGAATAAGATCAATATGAGTGAATTAGTTAAGACCAAGAGGATTGACTTGGACTGTGAAAATAGGGTGATTTTGAGTTATGGCTTCCAGTGATTTCAGAGACTTTGCTGTAAGTATCTGATGTATTGGTCACTAGAGGAACCAAATTGCTATTTTGATTGAGAAGATTGTCAAGCAATTTCAGGAACAAGGCAAGGAGAAACAGAAGGCATGTTCTGTACTTGGAAGCTTTCCTTTATAGTAACAACCCATCTTTTCCGTGTAGATTACTACTACTTGGTCCTTTCTACTGGAAAATTCAGAAGAGCCTAATAAAGATGAAATTCAGAGCTGACAAATGCAAATTGGAAGGAATAATTTGGACCACGTTTGCATATTCTAATGAATTGTATGGACTCTGGAAAAAGATTTCATGTGTCATTGTATAGCTTGTTGAAAACATCTCACTATGCAGTGGTGCTCAAAAAAACCCAAATGATATTATGAATTATAAATAGAACAGAAAGTATTTAAAATATAACACCATTGTATGAATCGATAGCATACTGTCCCCTGAAATTCACTTTTGGTCACCTTCTCTTAAAATGAGTCCAAAGATGGGTGGCAGAAACGGTTGGAGGCTTGTAAGGGATTCCATATAAGGAGAGACTGGAAGGAATGAACAGTCTAGTTTAGAGAGGAGATGAATAAGAGGGTACCTAATAAAGGTGCAAAATAATGAAAGGTAACAAGAAGGCAAATCAAATGTTTTTATTTACCCACTCATAATACAAGGACAATGAAATTGTAAGATGATAAATGGAAAACTGAAAAGGAAATATTTTTTCTTTTAACTTCATGTATAATCAACTTGTGGAATTCACTCCCACAAGACGTTACTGAGTCAAAAAGGTTAGCAGGATTCAAGGAAGAACTAGACTTTAATATGGATAATGGGAACATTTGTAGTTTCATCAAATAGGACAGTTTGAAGGAAGAAGAAAAAAAGAGAGAGTGATAACTACATGCTTTAGGACATAATTCACTTGACAGGCCTAGGGAAAATATTGGTGTATTGGCAAGTTTTCCCATAATTGTCTGCTACAAGGTTTCTTGCACCTGCTTCTAAAATATCTGGCAGTGCGTCCTGTCAGAGACAAGACAGTGAAGTATTTGGAACACTGGTGTGATCCATTATGACAATTTTAATGTTCCTCATTTTTCTCATAATTTAGATAATCCAAATGCATATTCTGTACACATTTTTAGAAGACCTAGTTTTAAGACATGAAGTTCTAATTGTTTGATTTAAATTGAGAAAATCTGTAAAACTGTCTGCAGATTGCTCCTGTTATTGTTTAAAGGTGTTGCCACTATGCAGTGAGATGTTCTAATAACTCATATCAATATCATACTCAGCTCAGGAAAACTAGTAAGGAAATTTTACCAAAATGCTATTTGGTGAATATAAAATTTGGTATTTTATTTTTCTTCATTGTTGATAGCCATATATTACCAGTATTTTGGTAAAGGATCCCATACATTCTTTGGCAGATCTGTCAGACTTTTAAAATGTATTAATTATCTACATATCAACATGCATGTGTCAACATGCATTGATCTTGAAACCTATTTTTAGGCATGGCCTAGATGAATACTACTGCTAAAAAAGAAGTAAAGTTGACTGGCAGGAACTGTAGACGCTCCTGGTTCCTAGCTCTTTGCTGTGCCCCATAGTACACACGAGAACCTTATGACTGGAGCAAAGTTTTGTTTTCTGGTATTTATTATCATGGTATGACATCAGGACAATGTTACAACATAGGGGCCTGATCCTGCAAACCTTGCGACTAGTTATGTGAGATTTACTCATAAGGAGTAAGAATTTTCTGGATCAGGTCCTTGATCTTGCATTGTTAATGATATAGCATGGTGTATGATGACTGCATATGTGATAGTTGCAGAAAATAGTGCTGAGTCTTCTGTTTTGGGAAATGAATATGTTTAATTTAAGTAAGGACAGATTTAGATTTAATTTACTTGACAATAATTGGACTTAAAAATTTGGCTGATTATGATCTCTTAAAGGTTCTAAAAAGGTAAAAAAAAGATGGTGAGGGAAATGATTAGGTGTTTCAGCACATACTAAAGAATTTGAAAGGTCAAACGGTGTCTTCTCTTTTGTCTTATGGGCTGTTTCAGAACCCAGTTATGATGTTTCTGACAGAAGAAGCTCAAATTAAATGAGGTCATTCTTGCATTGCATTACTTTTTGTGAACAAGGAGAATCTGACATGGGTTATTTCAGTAATCATTTGCACACAGGGCATCTTGAGTTTTCATATAGTACCCATAATGCAGGAGTGCTTATTATAAGAGATAAAGCACTTCTATGGAGTGAATCAGAGGCTCAGATCCATTGTAAAACTTGCCTATGGTTTATTTGAGTAGCTTGGATGCAGCTTAAAACCCCACAACCCTGAACTGCTTTTGCAGACAACTAGGAAGAAAGGGCAAATAATTATCGATTAAGGTGATGCAACCCAATTATAAATTTCTGATCATAAATTGGGTGATAGATTAATTTTCTTGAAATTAATAGGGATGGCACAAAAAGTAGCATTATGGTAGAGACGTTTTCTAGGATGAAGTCGTCATTAGTTATAAGTAGGACCCATTATATTATTGTTTGCATAGCAGTATTACCTAGGAACTCCAGTGGACCAAGATGCTGTTATAGCTAATTTAAAAGTTTATAATGCATTTGATCTTTGAATGTAGCATATTAGTCAGTGAGTGAATAATTTGACTGCATTTTATGTTTAGAAAAGGTAATCCATTTGAAGAACATACTGGGAATGACAGCTATGGTGATAAATCTTTTGTGTCAGGGGTCAAGCAGCAGACACAAGAGCAGTCTGTCTTAAGGCTTGTCTACATGGGGACACTCAGGAACGTTAAAGCAAATCAACTGAAGATGTGAAGTTAATGCACATAAGGTACATTAACCCCCTATGTGGATGCTTTCACTCAGCAGTTAAGTGGCCTTAGGTCTCTTGTCTCCTATAAACATGGCCTTAGTCTATTTCTCCATGGTTTGTGTGTGCCATCCACTTTGTGATCAGCACACTACAATGGAGTCTAAAAAGAAAAGTTACTAGGGTTGCCAACCCTCCCAGATTGGCTGGGAGACTCCCAGAATCGACCTCGATCTCCTGGTGGCTATTGAAAGCAATCCGAGAGATTTTAATCGTCTGCTAAAAGTCCGGTTGGTGGTGCAGTGGGGCTAAGGCAAGCTCCCTATCTGTCCTGGCTTCACACAGCTCCCAGAAGTGACTGGCACATCTGTCTGGCTCTAGGTTCAGGGTGGCCGGGGGGGTGGGAGGCGGGGGTCTGCGCGCTGCCCACACCCCAAGCGCTGCATTCTGTAGCTCCCATTAGCCGGGAACCTCACCCAAACTCCCTCCCAGAGCCTGTACCCCCCCTCGCTCCAACTCCCTGTCCTAGGCTAAGCCCGGAGCTCCCTCCCACACTCCGAACCCCTCAGCCCCAGTCCAGAGCTTGCACCTCCTGCCTCAGCCCGGTGTAAGTGAGTGAGGCTGGGGGAAAGCGAGCGACGGAGGGAAGGGTGAGCAGGGGGCGGGGCCTAGGATAAGGCGTGGGGTAGGGGGCGGGGCAGGGTTTGTGTGATTAGACAGTTAGCAACCCTAGAAGTTACTTTTTAGTTTCTTGTGTAATTATTTGAGATTTGAACAGCCTGAAAGTAATTGTGAAATTGATCTTCTCAGACTACTTTAGCAACTTGGAAATCATTTAAATAGTTGTATAATAGAAAAAGAAGCATTTAATCAGTTTTGTGGGTTTTTTTTTTTTTTTGGTATTGTTCAAGGGAGTTTAAGTGGAGATGATGACTTTGAAAAGCCATGGGGAAAAACACCATTGAAACACTCTTTCAACGACCTTTGCAGTGTTGCCAGGGGCTGAATTAGCATGACTAATAACCACTTTTTCAACATCGGTGGGAAAATGTGAATTTAGTGTATTTTTAAATTACAAAATTAAGTAAGATTTTAAATTCAGTATATTTTTTAAACTTTTTGCATGTTGTCCTTACACCTGGAACAACGTTTCTCTTCCACTATGCCAATGTCTTCACTGCCCTTCAAATCTCTCCTTAAAACCCTCTTATTTCAGCTGATTTTCAACCACTTGCTTTCATTCCAGTGTTTTCTTCTTCTCCTCCTTTGTCCTCCCTTATTGGCTCAATTTGAAAAACAAAAATGTTATTTACAAACTTCATGCCTTAGGTTACAATTATGTCATGGAGGTTGTGGAAGTCACGGAATCAGTGACTTCCAGCGACCTCCATGGCATTGGAGGCCCCTGCAGCTGACCAGCCGTGGTGTAGTATGAAAAACTGCTGTCTGGCTGAATTTGCTACTTATGGTGTACTGAGCATGCTCACATGAACTGAGCGTGCTTGGTAACATCTGCTGAAGCCAGTAGTGGGGGACTCCAGCAGCAGCCCAGGCTCTGCGGGCAACAGCTGCGGGCGGTGGGAACCCCCACTGACAGGGCGCCGGCGGTGACTCCTGAGCTGCCCAGCTGCTGCCACTGGCAGAAGCCCCCCCTGCAGCGGCTCAGCTCCCAGCCACTGGCGATGGTGGCAGGGGGACCACAGAGCTGCTGAGTAGCCACCGGTGGGAGGGCTCCCCACAGGTCCCCAGCTGCTGACAGGGACCCCACCAGCCCGAGAGGGATCCCAGAGCTGCTCAGCGGGCGAGGGCCCCCCCTTCAGCTCCCCAGTTGCTCCCATTGGCAGGGACACCCCACAGCTCCCGTGCCGCCGCAGGGAATGGGGGGACCCCCCCAGCTCCAGCCCCACAGGACGGTAGGGAGACCCTCCCCAGTTCCCAGCCACTGGGCAATGGAGATGCTGCAGCTCCCAGCGGTTGCAGGTGGGGGAGCAGGGTTCTGGACCCTCCTTCCTCCCCATTTTGTCAGGGTTGTTTTTAGTATAAGTCAGTGACAGGTCACGGCTTCTGTGATTTTTTGTTATTGCCCGTGACTTGTGTGTTGGCTTGGACCCCCCTTCCGCCAGTTCCACCAGCCTGGGATCCCTCACACTGTTCCGCTGTGTCAGGCCCTCAAGCCTTCTCCAGCACACACACAGGTAGGGACACACCCAGCTGCAAATGGACACAGACACACTGAGATCAGCTTTGTGTGGGAAGACTCAGCTCAGGGATTGCACAGCACTTTTGGGATGCAAACCGAAAATTATATTGTCTTGCGCTGTATAAAGATCTACATAGCGTAAGTTCATATATTTGCTCCCTCCCTCAAAGTGGAGGAAGATATGCACAGCTCTTTGCCCCCTCCCAGTTATGAATTGCACAAACTGGGTTTTAGAAAACAAAACAAGTTTATTAAGTACAAAAGATGAATTTTAAGTGATTATAAGGGACAGCAAGCAGAATAAAGCAGATTACTGAGCAATTAAAACAAAACACGCAAACTAAGCTTAATACACTAAGGAATACTGGCTACAAATAATAATTTCTCACTCTAAATGTTGTTTCAAGCAGGTTGCAGAGTTTCTTGAAAGTAAACTGCACTTCTTACAGCTTAAATCTTCAGGGATTCCTTTTACAGGCTGATTTATCTCACCTGGGCTCACTCCCTACCTCTCCCAGCTTAGTTCCTTTGTTTCTTCAGGTGCTTTCAGCAGTTTTCCTTCTTGGGCAAGGAGGCAGTCAAGAAGAGCCTCGATTAATTCACTTCCCAGCCTTAAATAGGATTTACGTATGGCGGGAACCTTTCGTTTCCCAGTCTGACCCCCACCCCCTCTTTTAATGAAAAAACATTGGAAGCCGAAGGTGGGGGCCTAGTACCAGGTGACACGATCACATGATCCTGCAGCATGAAAGCAGCAACCAAGGAAGCTTCTTAGGAAGGTGGGAGATTAGTATCTTCAAAGTCTTATTATTCTTCCTTGTGGCCCATTCAGGCTGATTGCCTACTGTCTGGTGGGTGTTCCCCAGATGCAAACACTTTTTTGTAATTGATACAGATCTTATATTCCTAACTTCAGATATAGCAATGATACATGCATACAAATAGGATAATTATATTCAGTAAATCATAACCTTTCCAGTGATACCTCACATGACCCTCTTGCATAAAATACATCTCAGTTATGCCATATTCATATCATAAGCATATTTCTATGAAGAATATGGGACATAATGTGACAACCTGTCTGTGACTTTTACTAAAAATATCCATGACAAAATCGTAGCCTTATTCATGCACAATATAGTATCAGTCACATTAGGAGAGTCTCTAAAGATGATAATGTTAACCCCAGAGGAAAGAAAAAGGATATAAAGAGTAAAAGATAGAAAAAGACCATAACTAGGGTGTAGATTATTGAAATTTGGGATAAGTAGCTTTAATTGAATAGTAACATGGCAGTTTAGTTGTTTTAGACATCATGGAATGAGGGGGATAAAGGGATCTATGGAAAAATATATTGCAGATTTAAAACATTTCTATAGAACAATGAAATAGAGCCAGGCGCTGGAGGAAAGAACAAAACTTAAACTTTGATGCATATGTAATAGATACCCTTTAGCACAGTGATTCACAACCAGGGGTACGCGTACCCCTGGGGGTACGCAGAGGTCTTCCAGAGATAGATCAACTCATCTAGATATTTGCCTAGTTTTACAACAGGCTACATAAAAAGCACTAGCAAAGTCACTACAAACTAAAATGTCATACAACTTGTTTATATTTCTCTATATGCTATACACTGAAATGAAAATACAATATATATATTCCAATTGATTTATTTTATAATAAATCCAGTCAGCATGGATTCACCAAGGGCAAGTCATTCCTGACTAATCTAATTGCCTTCTATGATGAGATAACTGGCTCAGTGGATGAGGGGAAAGCAGTGGACGTGTTATTCCTTGACTTTAGCAAAGCTTTTGACACAGTCTCCCACAGTATTCTTGCCAGCAAGTTAAAGAAGTATGGGCTGGATGAATGGACTATAAGGTGGATAGAAAGCTGGCTAGATTTGTCGGGCTCAACGGGTAGTGGTCAATGGCTCCATGTCTAGTTGGCAGCCGGTATCAAGTGGAGTGCCCCAAGGGTTGGTCCTCAGGCCGGTTTTGTTCAATATCTTCATTAATGATCTGGAGGATGGCGTGGATTGCACCCTCAGCAAGTTTGCAGATGACACTAAACTGGGAGAAGAGGTAGATACGCTGGAGGGTAGGGATAGCATACAGAGGGACCTAGACAAATTAGAGGATTGGGCCAAAAGAAATCTGATGAGGTTCAACAAGGAAAAGTGCAGAGTCCTGCACTTAGGATGGAAGAATCCCATGCACTGCTACAGACTAGGGACCGACTGGCTAAGCAGCAAGTCTGCAGAAAAGGACCTAGGGGTTACAGTGGACGAGAAGCTGGATATGAGTCAACAGTGTGCCCTTGTTGCCAAGAAGGCCAATGGCATTTTGGGCTGTATAAATAGGGGCATTGCCAGCAGATCGAGGGACGTGATCGTTCCCTTTTGTTAGACATTGGTGAGGCCTCATCTGGAGTACTGTGTCCAGTTTTGGTCCCACACTACAAGAAGGATGTGGAAAAATTGGAAAACGTCCAGTGGAGGGCAACAAAAATGATTAGGGGACTGGAACACAATTTATGAGGAGAAGCTGAGGGAACTGGGATTGTTTAGTGTGCAGAAGAGAAGAATGAGGGGGGATTTGTTAGCTGCTTTCAGCTACCTGAAAGGGGGTTCCAAAGAGGATGGATCTAGGCTGTTCTCGGTGGTAGCAGAACGAGGAGTAATGGTCTCAAGTTGCAGTGGGGGAGGTTTAGGTTGGATATTAGGAAAAACTTCTTCACTAGGAGGGTGGTGAAGCACTGGAATGCGTTACCTAGGGAAGTGGTGGAATCTCCTTCCTTAGAAGTTTTTAAGGTCAGGCTTGACAAAGCCCTGGCTGGGATGGTTTAGTCGGGGATTGGTCCTGCTTTGAGCAGGGGGTCGGACTAGATGACCTCCTGAGGTCCCTTCCAACCCTGATATTCTATGGTTCTATAATAATATAGTAAAAATGAGAAAGTAAGTAATTTTTCAGTAATAGCGTGCTGTGACACTTTTGTATTTTTATGTCCAATTTTGTAAGCGTGGTAGTTCTTAAGTGAGGTGGAACTTTTGGGTATTCAAGACAAATCAGACTCCTGAAAGGGGTACAGTAGTCTGGAAAGGTTGAGAGCCACTGCTCTAACATCTGCTATAGATATCCATGCCAGAATGAGGAAATTGATAAATTCCTGCTCAGTTGCAAAGCACAAATGGCAAAGTTCCAGGACTATGTAATTTGGGGGAGAGGGGCATTAATTTGATGTACAAAATATATTTCCAGCAGGGACTGAGTGTGCTGCTGCTGCTAACTTGGGAGCGAAGAACTAAGCTTGATTCCTAGACTCCAATTGCCACTTACAACACAACATCCTGCCATTGGACCATCAGGCTGCCCTTGCTTTTGGGCATATGTCTTACTCTGTGTTTGTAAATCTACTTTTAAGATATTAAATATACTGAAACTGGTATTAAAATTACCCTTATTGGGCAACCTTCATTTTAAGAGAGAGCCCCAAGAATCTCAAAATGTATTTGTATAGTTCTGTTACTTAATTAGGAGAACATCTATTTAACACCTGCTTTCTACAAGTCCCTTAAGTCAGATTTCATTGTAGTTTCAATAATGTGATTTCTGTTGCTCTTGATAATTATTTTCACCTTAGTTGCTTTGAATTTCTTATCAAATTAAGTTCACTTCTAAAAATAATCTTTCATTTTTGTCCTAAAACAAGTCTCAATTTTTGAAAAACAATATTTTATAGCTTCCAGTTCCCTTTTAAGTGCTGTTGTGGAGTCTGATATTTGTTTTGAATAAGTGTTTTCAGTACCAATTGTTCTCATGGTACAAATAAAATTATGGTTGGTTTGTTTTTCCCAAGTATCAGCCCTGCAAACTCATTCAGGGAAGTGAGAGTCAAGCTTGGTTCTTTGTCATATGAATCATCATTAGAAGTAGATTCTGCAGGTCAAATTACCCTTCCCAGTTATACCTATGTAGTCTAAATTATATTCTCAGTTAAATTAGTGCTATCTGTCTATGTCTAGTCGAGTAGCACACATATTTAATTGTCTTCCATGGTTTCACAGGTGTAGACGAGGACAGAATTTGCTCTTGGAGCTGGTTAACAGTATTGGCGATGATGAGTGAGAAGAAAATAGAATCTAGATGACACTTCCATTGCTGTATTGCCTCTGGATGATATGCAGAGCAAAAAGTAGTAAATAGTTATTTTTGTCATTAAACAGCTGAGAGACTAAATAGATACAGGGAGCAAGTGATGAAGAAGTAGTAGAGAAAAATTACATTTTAATGTACGAGAAAGAAAGGTCAAAGTTCCTTAATTCATTTCTTTTGGAACTCTTCTTTGAATTATTTTCCTTTAGGATAAAGTCTGGGCAGAATTAATCAAGTTGATAGGACATCAGTATAATCATAAAGGACTTATTTTCCAGGAATGCTTACAGTATAGGATAATTTTAATAGATTCACTTATTTTAGGCTAGTAAAAGCAAATTAACTATCTGGGTTAGTGGTGACTTTCCAACTGTAACAGAATGATAGGGTGTCTTCTCTCTCTCTTATAGCGAAGATGATTCCCTTATTACAGAACATGATGGAATTAACATTTGTGATATAATTTTGTTTGCATTTGTTCTTATGGGACAAAATTCTGGGCTCTTTTGACGTTGAAAGTGATTGTGCGGTAGTAACTAATTACAGCAATGACACCACTACTTGTTAGAGGTGAAATATTTTCTACACTACAAAATTAGGTTGAATTTATAGCAGTCGATTTTTAGGAAGTGATTTTATACAGTCGATTGTGTGTGTTCCCACTAAGTGCATTAAGTCAGTGGAGTGTGTCCACAGTACTGTGGCTAGCGTCAACTTTTGGAGCGTTGCACTATGGGTAGCTATCTCACAGTTCCCGCAGTCTCCACTGCCCATTGGAATTCTGGGTTGAGCTCTCAATGCCTGATGGGGCAAAAACATTATCGCAGGTGGTTTTGGGTACATGTCATCAGTCGTCCCTCTCTCTGTGAAAGCAACGGCAGACAATCGTTTCGCGCCTCTTTTCCATGCAGACATCATACTGCTGTCAGCAGACGGTGTAGTAGGACTGCTAACTGTTGTCGTCATCATCCACCACTTCCGCTGCAACTCTGCTCTCCTGGTGTCATGACTCCACCTTGTAGGTCTTCTCGTCGTTCTGTATAAATATCTATTCTTGTGGCATCCATCGTCATCCACTGCTTCCGCTGCAACTCTGCTGTCCTGCAGACGACATACCACGGCAAGCATGGAGCCCACTCAGCTCACCGCTGCTGCTGTGAGAATTGTAAACACCTTGCACGTTATCCTGCAGTATGTGCAGAACCTGCAAAAGCAGGCGAGGAGGCGACGACAGCGCGATCATGATAGTGATGAGGACATGGACACAGACTTCTCTCAAAGCACAGGCCCTGGCATTTTGGACATCATGGTGGTAATGGGGTGGGTTCCTGCTGTGGAACGCTGATTCTGAACCCTGGAAACAAGCACAGACAGGTGGGACTGCATAGTGTTGCTGGTCTGGGATGATTCTTCTGTTGCTCTGGGGTGGAGTGGCTGGGTGCCCATAGCCTTCCCCCGCCCCCGTGTTCTTGGGCGTCTGGGTGAGGATATGGAACTTGGGGAGGAGGGCAGGCGGTTATACAGGGGCTGCTGTGGCGGTCTGTGCTCATGCTGCCTTTCCTGCAGCTCAGCCAGACGCCTGAGCATGTCAGTTTGCTCCCCCATTAGGCTCAGCACTGCATCCTGCTTCCTCTCATTGCATTCATTTAATGCTTTCCTGGACTCTGCCATTGTTTGCCTCCACGCATTCTGCTGAGCTCTTTCAGTGCGGGAGGACTGCATGAGCTCTGAGAACATGTTATTGCGAGTGTGTTTTTTTTCGCCTTCTAATCTGCACTAGCCTCTGGGATGGAGATGATAGGGGGAGCGCAGAAAACATTTGCAGCTGTGGGAGGAAAAAAGGGAGAGTAGTATTTAAAAAGATACATTTTAGAGAAGAAAGGGAAGACTATTTCACCCTGAATCAAGCAATTCATATTACACAGCACATGTGCTTCACCTCCCCCCCACACCGCATGGCTAGTATCAGGGAAGATCCCTCTCAGCCAAACGCAAACAGCTCAGCATGAACGGGCCTCTCCCCACCGTGTGGCAAAGGCTTTTAGAGTACCTCCAGGACAGCTTCATGGAGATATCCCTGGAGGATTTCCGCTCCATCCCCAGACATGTTAACAGACTTTTCCAGTAGCTATACTGGCCGCAAATGCATCCCAAGTCTTCAGGGCAAATTAATCATTAAATGCACTTGCTTTTAAACCCTGTATTATATTTACAAAGGTACACTCATCAGAGGTGCCTTCCCCGGCTTCATGGTCCGGTAGCCCACCTTGGGAGGGTTCGGAGGGGATTGGCTCCATGGTGA
The DNA here is from genome assembly GCF_965140285.1 of Lepidochelys kempii. NCBI lineage: Eukaryota > Metazoa > Chordata > Testudines > Cheloniidae > Lepidochelys > Lepidochelys kempii. The sequence goes on from NC_136388.1 coordinate 33,542,635, forward strand.
TAAACAGTTCCTGGCTGCCAGGGAGAAGGGATTCTCTGCTTGCCTGCCATGCACTATCCTCAACCTCCTCATCTTCCTCATCCCTGTTGCGTGAGACTTCCCCCTTCCAGGTGTCCATGGACAGTTGTGGGGTAGTGGTAGGGCCCCCCACTAGAATTGCATGCAGCTCATCATAGAAGCAGTATGTATGGGGCTCTGACCCAGAGTGGCCGTTTGCATCCTTTTGTTTTTTGGTAGGCTTGCTTCAGCTCCTTAAATTTCACTCAGCACTGCTGTGTGTCCCAGTTGTAGCCTCTGTCCATCATGCCCTTGGAGATTTTGGCAAATATATTGGCATTTTGTATTTTGGAACAGAGTTTTCCCTGCATGGATTCTTCTTTCCATACAGCGGTCAAATCCAGTACCTCCCGTTTGGGCCATGCTGGAGCTCTTTTGCGATTCTGGGACTCCATGGTCACCTGGGCTGATGAGCTCTGCGTGGTCACCTGTGCTGATCAGCTCGCCACGCTGGCCAAACAGGAAATGAAATTCAAAAGTTCCTGGGCCTTTTCCTGTGTACCTGGCGAGTGCATCTGAGTTGAGAGTGCTGTCCAGAGTGATCACAATGGAGCACTCTGGGATAGCTCCTGGAGGCCAATACCGTCAAATTGCGTCCACACTACCTCAAATTTGACCCAGTGAGGTCTATTTTAGCGCTAAACCCCTCGCTGGCGAGGAGTACAGAAATTGATTTTAAGAGCCCTTTAAGTCGACAAAACAAGCTTGGTTGTGTGGATGGGTGCAGGGTTAAGTCAACCTAACGCTGCTAAATTCGACCTAAACTCCAAGTGTACGGCTGAGTTTAGCTGTGAAGAATTCAGTAAAACTTATTAGGCACAAGACTATTGTTACAAACATAACTATCTTAGTTAACAAAGTCTTAGGTTCATCTTTATTTTGATCAATACTTTATGTAAAAGTAGGGTACTATTGTGAAAAATAAGCGTATGAGTGATATTTTTTTGGGGAGAGGGAAGGGAGGGATTCATATTTGTGTCTTTTTCTTCCAGATCAAATTTTATGGCTTTGCAGGTAAAATGAAATTTTCTTCTTTTTTCTTAAATGATAGTTCTGTAAATTCTTCATGGAAGTCAAGCTGGGTTCTTTATAACTAGTACATTATTGCCATAATTAAGCTTGATAGACCAAATTGGGCCCTGAGTGATACTTCTGGGACTCCTGGTCTTCAGTGGATCTGCACAGGTGTAACTGATTAGAACTTAATAAACAATATTGATGGTACCTAGAAAGGAGTAGTTAACTCCCACAGTTGTGTTAGCACCGAAGTATTAACAGTTGGGTCAGAGAGTCCAGCCAATAAACGAGCATGGGAGCATAAGGCACTTGAACTACAATTCCCACGAGGCACTGCAATTATTATGATTTTTAATAAAATTATTTTGGTTTTCCATATTTTTCTGAGAAGTCTAAATGTGCAGAAAACTTGGACAAAAACTAATTTTCAGTTGAAAATTTTCTGCAGAAGCCTGTTCAGCTCTAACAAGACTACAAAGTGGTAGAAACTTGCCTTTGTCAGTAAAGTTAAGAGGTAACTCAACAGATATAGGGAATCTGTTTAAGAAGGTGCAGTTTTTTTACATAGTTACTCAGTAGAAAATAAGTTTAAAAACAATCCATTGCCAAATCATGTAGCAGTATAACTATCTGAAAATGCAGCTAGAAAAAGAATTATCCAGAGTTATACAACTGTTTCTTCAGATCCTTGGGGATGACTTATGTAGTTTGGATTCACAGGTTTAAAACCATTGGGTCATCTGCAGTCCTCATGTGAGTGATAGGTCAAAGCAGCAATCAGAAATTGTCTTGTGTCTCATGAATTTTCACGTAATAGCTGTGCTTTGGTATGGTGCGAGTGTTCCTGCTTCCTCAAGACTAATGAATAGATGCTTCATTATTCAGGAGTGGATAAATCAAGAGATAGGTGTAACTGGTATCTATCTTGCAGAAATGCTTCAATCCAGGATTGCTGTCTCTATTTGTTTGCACTGCACCCCAGCATGCTGCGCTACTGAATGTGATGTTTGACGCCTATCATTGTTGGACCTTCTGCCTTTAGTAGTTCTGGCAAACCTGAGTCAGCCATGCAGAAGTCTATGGAAACAGTAAGAAATTCTCTCTCCATATTTCCAGTCTGGTGTGGTCTCTCTAATATCTTTGTATATTTGCCTCTTCTTTGCTTCGTCAACATTGCCATTTTTGTATGTGGTAAGTTGACTACATACTGCTTCTGGGAAAATTTGCATTGCTACTCTTCTACCTAGCATTTGGATGTTCACCTGTGTGATGTGTTGTCCCCCCCCTCCGGGGTGCCACCTGATGTGCTGGGGTCTCACTGAGCCTGTCGTTGCACCAGCCTGGGCTCCCTCACCCTGTCCTGGTGTGCTAGGCCCTCAAGCCTCCTCTAGCGTGTGCACGCGTGCGCGCACACACACACACACACACACACAGAGGAAGGGACACACCCAGCTGCAAAGGCACACAGACACTGAAGTCAGCTCTGCGTGGGAAGACTCAGCTTGGGGATTGCCCAGCACTCAAGTGCACACCTCCTTTGAGGGTCAAACCCAGAACTATATTGTCGTGCGCTGCATAGCGATCTATATAGCATAAGCTCATGACATCTGCCCCCTTCCTCAATGTGGAGGAAGATATGCACAGTTTTTTGCCCCCTCAGTTATGAATTACACAAACTAGTTATAGAATAAACAAAAAACAAGTTCATTAACTACAAAAGTAGATTTTAAGTGATTATAAAGGATGGCAAACAGATTAAAGCAGATTTTACTGAGCAAATAAAACAAGCACGCAAACTAGGCTTAATACACTAAAGAAATTGGCTACAAATAGTAATTTCTCACCTTAAATGTTGTTTTCAGCAGAATGAAGAATTACTTTGTGGACAGACAGCTCTTTCTTGAGTTTAGAATTCCAGATATATCTTTCACAGAACAGACCCCTTCTAGCCTGGGTCCAGTTCTTCCCCAGTTCAGTGTTAGGTGTTTCCAGCAGTCATCTTGGGTGGGGATTCCTTGAAGAATGAACCAAGATTAACTCACTTCCTGGCCTTAAATAGGATTTGCAAATGGCGAGAATCATTTGTTTCCCAGTTTGACCCCCACCTCTTTTTAGTGGGAAAAACACTAGAAGTCCAAGATGGTGTCCAGTGCCAGGTGACATGATCACCTGACCCTGCAGAGTCAAAGCAGCATCCCAGGAAACTTCTCAGGAGGGAGGGAGATTAGCATTTTAAAAGTCCTGTTGTTCTCTGTAATGGCTCATTCCAGGCTGATTGCATTCTGTCTGGTGGGTGTTCCCCAGGTGAAAACAGAGTTATAATTGTAACATAGTTCATAGTCCTAACTTTAGATACAAAAATAATACATGCATACAAATAGGATAATCATATCAGTAAATCATAACCTTTCCAATGATATCTCACATGACCCATCTTGCATAAAATACATCTTAATTATGCCATATTCATATCATAAGCATATTTCTATGAAGAATATGGGGCATAATGTCACAGCCTCATCTTTAGACAGTTTCTGATATTTTCTCAAGGAGATTGGAATTATAAAGAGAGATTCAGTGTGAAAGAATGTATTAACTCCAAAAAGTGAGATCTTAAGCCCACAAAATAGACTTTATAAAAATAGAAAAAAATTCTTTCTGATTACTTCTGTTTTTAGTTGGGTCAGTCCATCACTTATACTGTGATTTAGAATAATAGAATATCAGGGTTGAAAGGGACCTCAGGAGGTCATCTAGTCCAACCCCCTGCTCAAAGCAGGACCAATCCCCAACTAAATCATCCCAGCCAGGGCTTTGTCAAGTCTGACCTTAAAAACCTCTAAGGAAGGAGAGTCCACCACCTCCCTAGGTAACCCATTCCAGTGCTCCTCTACAGCTCCAGTAACCTCTACAGTTCTTTAAGTGTTTGCTGCTCTAATGCTAACTCTGTCTCTTTAAAAACCGGTCCTTTGAACTGGGGTGAACAACACTACAAACAAGCCTATCTTTTCTCTTAAGTTTTTTTTTTTTACTTTTAAACACTGTTATGTTGATCAGTTTTCTTGCTTTACTGCTGGACCAAAGCAAAAATTACTTGTTTTTGGTACCACAGTCACTAAATGTCACTGCATTTGGATTATTTCTTTTAGTCTCATACTTAAAGGTGTTATAAATCTCACTGTTTCTCCCAGTACAGTTTGGAACAATGAAGTCGTTGGTAGCTTTTCATCTGTCTGCCTAGCCATTTAAGAAATTGGAAATTGTTGTGTGATTCATCTCTGTCATTCAGCAATGTTTCTTATGAGAAGTCGCTTCAAAGACACATTCAGTTTTTATCTTTAGTCTGAGTTGTAATTAGAGGTCTAACCAGACCAAAAAAAAAATTGTAGGAAATTTGGGCTGAAGTGAAAACACATGAGCTTTGTGGGGGGAACATCAACAGACTAATATAAAGTTGTTAGGGAACCATTTCCCCCTCATACTTTAAGGGTTTCAGTCTGGCACCATATTGTATACAGAAGCAGCCATCTTGGCTAACTCTTTTATTATGTAGCATTGGAATTACACAATAAGTAAAGAAACATTATTGCCATTAGAAGGATCTTTTGTAGCAACATAATAAAACAATTATTTCTGATTGGAGGGCCTCTGTGCATTCCCACTAATGGGATTCAGCGCTTCTAACATACAGCTGCAGAACTTTATAAAAAGCCATGTCTGCTGGGGAGTGCAGTAGTGCTCTTGCATTAGAATGATGTCCTTGGCTCTGTGAATATAAGGGGTTGCACTCTTTAGCTCATCTCAGTGTCTTTGCTGTCCCTGACAGCTAATGGATCTCTTTCTCTTGTCAGCAAAGGCTAGTTAGTTTTCTAGTTGTTTTCTTCCAATAGGTGGTTATAGTTAGCTTAGTTGAGATGATTGGTCTTCATTCCGCTGAGACCATGTTGTGTCCTGAACCACGTAGGGGATTCAAAAGGAGTGTGATCTACTCAGTAGTCTTCCCTAAGTCAGAAACACATATCCAGTGCCTTGTGTGCTTGGGAGAATCACACATCATATCACAGTGCATGATTTGAGATGCTTTTTTCAGACAAAGAAGATCAGGCAGCTTGCTCTGCAAATGCATTTGGCTTCAGTAAGCCTTAAACTGGACCATCGTGATACTCTGTAGGAAGTTTGAAGTCTGCTTTTGTGTTAGTGTCGTCACTAAAGAAGCCTGAGATGCACCGAGCCAGTCCTGCCTTGTCAGGCCTGAGGTCCACCTCCCCAGTGCTAATGTGTACAATGCCTAAGTTTCCTGTCCAGCACTGCAGGCTTCATCTAGACAACATGCATCATCAACATGGTCTGTATTGGCGTCACTATTGAAGTCTTTGGTGCCATCAGCATTGGTGCTGGCTGATGCCGTAACCAAAAGGCAGGCTTCCCGTCCACCTTGTGACCCTGCTCTGGGGAAAAAGAGGAGGAGGAAGCATTCCAATACGCAGAGAGAGTCCAAGTAGAAGAGGCATTGTTCTCTTTCTCTGCCATTGGCACGTTTCCTACGGGAGCTCCTTACTGGTGCCAGCATCACCTTCAGCACACACCCATTCTCCGCTTGAGGCTCTGCTGCCGAGTTATAGTGACAGTCCATTGCTTCTGGATACTCCGATGCTGGCAGTTTCTTCTTTCATCAGGGAACTCCCATCAAAACTGTTGGCTTTGCCTCAGCTGCTTGACTTTGTGCAGCAGTATTCGCTGCTGTCTTCAATCTGGAGCATCGTGGTAGAACACAAGCTCTCTTTGGTACCAGAGAGGCGGGTGGCGGGGCTCAGGTTACAGGCCTCCTGCATGTGGCTGAAGCCCTTGGGCTTTGGCCCCGGGGTGACAGGGCGACAGGGCTCAGGCTTCAGTCCCCTCTCCTGGATCGTGTAGTAAGTTTTGCTATCAGAAGGGGGCCACGCTGCAATGAAGTTTGACAACCCTTGGACGAAAGCATTTAGACAATTAAACGGACTGTCTGTAGCTTATGGGTAGAGATGTAGAGAGGAGGCTATTAATAACAGACTCTATGCCACTGGATCAAGAGATGTATTCAGCATAGCTATTCCTTATCCAAGAAGCCAATAGCCATGGGTTAAAGGCACACTCCTCTATGGACACAGCTTCCTCTATCACCTCTTTAAGACTAGTTCCCTGGTAGAGATTTGCAAAAAAGTACCATGGAATTGGGTTCATACTTTCACTAAGCACTACTATTAGACTTGGTATCATGTTCTGCCCAATTTGACCTAATTCCATTTTTGCCTAGAACTCCTTATTCACCACCCTCCAATGGGGGCATGGCTTGCTAATCTCTCATTAGTGGGAATGTACAGAGAGTCTTGAAGAGTGTGAGTCTGTCTACACTTAAACCATTACAGTGGCTCAGCTACAGTGCTGCAGCTTCATCACCGTAGTGCTTCAGTGTATACATTCACTACAGTAACAGGAGAGGTTCTCATGGTGCTGTAGTTATTCCACCTCCCCGAGAGGAGGGCTAGGTCAACAGAAGAATTCTTCCATCAATTTAGTGCTTTCTACACTGGGGGTTAAGTTGGTTTAGCTATGTCTCTTGGATGTGGATTTTTCACAACCCCGAGAGATGTAGCTATGCCGATGTAAGTTTTCAGTGTAGACCAGTCCTTATGGTTACTGTTGCTGTTTGAGAATTGTCTCTGTGCATTCACACTACCCATCCACCTTCTTCTCTGCATCAGAGTTATTTGTATTTCAGGACTAACTCTGGTCTTGGGAGAAGGAACTGAAAGGGTCTGAGTGGGGGCATGCTCCCTTATATACACAGAGCTAATGATAGGTTTCAGATTGGCAGCCGTGTTAGTCTGTATCCGCAAAAAGAAAAGGAGGACTTGTGGCACCTTAGAGACTAACAAATTTATTTGAGCATAAGCTTTCGTGAGCTACAGCTCACTTCATCGGATGCATTCAGTGGAAAATACAGTGGGGAGATTTATATACACAGAGAACATGAAACAATGGGTGTTACCATACACACTGTAATGAGAGTGATCAGGTAAGGTGAGCTATTACCAGCAGGAGAGCGGGGGGGGAACCTTTTGTAGTGATAATCAAGGTGGGCCATTTCCAGCAGTTGACAAGAACATCTGAGGAACAGCGGGAGGTGTGGGGGAATTAACATGGGGAAATAGTTTTACTTTGTGTAATGACCCATCCGCTCCCAGTCTTTATTCAAGCCTAAGTTAATTGTATCCAGTTTGCAAATTAATTCCAATTCAGCAGTCTCTCGTTGGAGTCTGTTTTTGAAGTTTTTTTGTTGAAGAATTGCCACTTTTAGATCTGTAATCGAGTGACCAAAGACATTGATGTTATTTTAGCTGAAGAGTGCCACTGCACCTCCAGTGGACATGGCTTTTCTGTACAGTTCTGCAGCTCAATGCTGGTGGTACTTGAATCCCATTAGTAGGAATGCTCAGACAAAACTCTTAAAGAACAGTTACTGGTAACCTCTCTTTACAATTAATCCGCAACCACTGTTGGCTGCATTTAATATTCCTTTTGTGTGTAATTCTAGTGAGAGGTTTGGTGGGTTGAGATGTGTGTAGGAGGGAGTGGAGAAGGCTGGTGCCTTGTGTTGCTCTGCACCATTGCAGAGAAAAGCAAGTATAGTTGGCTGGAGGAGCAAGGAAATACTGCCATATCAGATCACTTTCAGCCTTACATAAACTCTGAAGGAGGCGATCTGAAATGCTGTCACTCTACTTTGTGTGACCTTGGGTTTTTTTGGTGTCCTTCTGTTGACAATTAGATTATGTCTAATAGTGTATCCTGTGTATTCTACATACAACTACCATATGACCTATAGTTTTTCTTATGGGAAGTCAATGTAAATATTTAAAAAAAAATTCATTTGTCCATTAAATGCAAGTGACACATGTTTAGGCCTACTTAAAAAAGCAAACAAACAAAAACCAAACCTGAGCATGGTGCAACTTGATATTTAAAAGATCATTTAAACTTTAGTCTGTATTAGAGACTTATGGTTCACCTGTCACCTGGGTGTCAAGGCTTGAATGTGATTTACAAATCACAGTGCTAAATGAAAGTTTTCCGTTTAGCTCTTCATTTGAGAGTCTCCTGAGAACCTCTAAATTGGTTGGTTTTCAAACCCCAGTTTAATTTCTGATGACCATTAGCTTTGTCTATCTTCATCTGGAGTGGAAAACTTGCTTCTGTGAAACAGAAGACTGAAGAATAAAGTTTCTGTTTATCCACAGATTAGATACAGCATGGGGAATGGCAATGTGTTCTGACAATGTGCCTAGCGGCTTTCTTGTTGAAGGCGGTTGTTAAATTTCCACATCAATTCAGTCCTTCATCTCCGATAAGACTGCCATTGATGGTGCCAGTTAGTATCAGTTGTGATGCTGGTGTTCACATACATAGGTGTCACAAAACAGCTTCTAGAATTTTAGTTCATGAATTTTAGTGAGCAGTCTGTCCCTCAGAATAGACTGTGATCCTAGAGTAAATACACCCTCTTATCCATTTATTTTTTCTAGTGGCATATGTAACTCACAAAACAAGATATTTCTTTTGTTGTCAGAGACAAGTTCAATGTGACAATAAAATGTAAAGAAAGCAATTGGATTTCTCTATACAATTCCCTCTTGCATTATTGTCTGCAAAACTTGACAAATAACTAATGGACACTGCATGTTCTCGTCTTATGTATGTTTCTTTGGGAAAATTACTGTTAGCTAACTGCATGGTTGAATGCTTCGCTGCTACGTTAGGAGGAAAATAAACTCTCTCAGTTGTGGATGATTATTTTGGAGAGCTACTTATAAACATCTGGTAGTATAGCAATCGTAAAGCCAGATAGAACTTGTAGTCTTAAAATATAAACACAAATTATTTCACATTATTAATCTCCAAAAAATTAACATGATGTTATTTATGGTTATTTAGCACTGCATTTAAAGTTAAAATACTATTGATTCAAGTGAGGTTGGTAAGTAACTTTTAAGTCCTAGTTTATTTTATGAGGATAAGAACTGCATGAGTCCATTCAAATAATATTGCTTTATTTAAATAGATTTCTTTAGACATTTGAAGAATGAAAACTAATGGGCAAGTCACTCTTTCACCCTAACTATTTGAATTACCTGGAACAAACCTATACTAGACAAAAAGGAAAAGAAAGAAGATAAGTAGTAATATTAACATGTAAGTAGTAACATAAGTAGTAATATTAACATGCCATCCCTGCTGCAGCAGGATCCTCAGAAAAAAACAATTAACTTGGGTTCTGATCCTGCAAATCTTCCCTGAATGAAATTCCATTGAATTCAATGATCATTCTTTACACAGAAGGCTTCCAGGATTGGGTGTATAGTTACCTGCCCAGAACTGTAGTGTAAAAGGCTCCACTAATTTTTATGTACTCACCTTTATTATGCATCTTTACCAGGTTATGGTCCTAGATGCTTTGTTCTTTGGTTTGGCATGAACAAATACCCTTGAACTCTCTGAAGTAGAACTTGTTACCAACACTATTGTTAGCAGACTTTAAACGAATTTGCTGTTAGTATAAACTAAAAGTGTTCAATCTTTGACCATATCAGAATAGACCAGTCATAACAACAATTCCATTGATCATGGGAAGAATTCATTTACTGACTAGGATCAGGAGAGAACTATGGCATTAGTAATACTAAAAAATTGGACTCTGTTGTACATTGCAATGCAAGCTACATTATCATACTGTGTACTTTTTGTCCTACCTTCTATTCAAGGCTACTGGTTGCTAAGCAACTGAAGGGGCGAGTCCTGTAACCTTGTAGCATTGTTATCCTAAGGGAATTGGAAAATCAACAAAAAGATAAATATACATTTCAGAATGATTGTAATAATTCAAAGATTATCAAAATGTTTCAGTCTAGAGAATATTTATTTTCTAAAGTAGATGCAGTCTCATCATTTCTGAATTTACTTAGTCCTGCTTCAGCCGAAGAGGTTGGATTTTCATAGAATCATAGAATATCAGAGTTGGAAGGGATCTCACTAAATCATCACAGCCAGGGTTTTGTCAAGCCTGACCTTGAAAACCTCTAAGGAAGGAGATTCCACCACCTCCCTAGGTAACCCATTCCAGTGCTTCATCACCCTCCTAGTGAAAGAGATTCACCTAAACCAACCTAAACCACCGCCACTTCAACTTGAGACCATTACTCCTCGTTCTGTCATCTGGTACCACTGAGAACAGTTTAGATCCATCCTCTTTGGAACCCCCCTTTCAGGTAGTTGAAAGCAACTATCAAATCCCCCCTCATTCTTCTCTTCCACAGACTAAACAATCCCGGTTCCCTCAGCCTCTCCTCATAAGTCATCTGCTCCAGCCCCCTAATTATTTTTGTTGCCCTCCACTGGACTCTTTCCAATTTTTCCACATCCTTCTTGTAGTGTGTGGCCAAAACTGGACACAGTACTCCAGATGAGGCCTCACCAATGTCGAATAGAGGGGAATGATCACATCCCTCGATTTGCTGGCAATGCCCCTACTTATACAGCCCAAAATACCGTTAGCCTTCTTGGCAACAAGGGCACACTGTTGACTCATATCCAGCTTCTCGTCCACTGTAACCCCTAGGTCCTTTTCTGCAGAACTGCTGCCTAGCCACTCAGTCTCTAGTCTGTAGCAGTGCATGGGATTCTTCCATCCTAAGTGCAGGACTCTGCACTTGTCCTTGTTGAACCTCATTAGATTTCCTTTGGCCCAATCCTCTAATTTGTCTAATTTGACTTCTTGAGGTCCCTTTCAGCTCTATATTTCTATGAATCTGTGATTTTACAAGGTCATCTGGACTTTTTCATTTCAGTTATATCCAATATTCTTACATTATTTAACTTTGATTTTATTTTACTATTGCTTGTGATTTAAGATCAACTAATAAAACAAAATCACACAAACTCTTAAATTTAAAATGAAATTAAAAGGTCTGTCTAAAATCAGGAAATTTTGAGTTAAAACTGGGTTTTACCTGTCCTTTGGGTTGCCTGTAAGTAGGAAAAGGGTGGTTTTCAGCAGGATTTCTCAACTCTGGGATGTGAAAAGGGGTGTCGGAGTCACAACTACCATGCCCATCCAGTACTGTTAATTGGGTGGGGGCCCTGGCTAGATCCCAGCTATCTGAGAAGAGGCTCCTGGAAAGGAAAATAAAAAGACATTGCCTCTCAATAACAGGATGGTCAGTGAGTTTAGGTATGAAGTTTCAGCCTTTCCTCTGAATTTCCTGGATTTTGCTGATTTCAGCAACAGGTTGTTTTTTTTGCCACTCTTTCTGCGTATAGATCACACATTTTGATATTCTGTACATGCACATTCTATTTCCAGCAAAGAACAGAGGGATGAGTGAACAGGAAAATAGCTGCATCTTTTTGTGTGTGTGTGTGAGAGAAATGAGCACCTTGAGGATCCACAAGGTATAATGATTTAATTATTACGGTATTAGGAGTGGTGAAGATAGGTGAAGACAATTTTGATTCAATAAACTGTAATGACAGTTCAAGAATAAAACAAACCTGACAGCTAACTTGAACCTGCAAAAACTTGTATGCACCAGCATTTGAGCATGAAGGACATACCTTTTGCAAAAAGTTGTCGTCTTTTTATGGTTCTTGCATACTTTCGAATTTAATTTAATTTTTACCATTTGTAGTGAAAATGTCTTGCACAATATATTCAAACCTGAAAAATAATTCTTGTTGAAATTTGAATTGGCAAATGGTAGCGCGCACCAGCAAGAGGATCATCTTGTCCAAATTTAGGCTCTGTGCCACCTGAACTTCCCATGTTCTCTACTGCATAATCTAAATCAGGCTTGCCAGTTCTGATATGAATGATTATGCCTTGGATTCCATCCAAAAAATGGTCATACTCCTTGTTCTGTCCCAGATTCTGGGTCGTCTATGTCAACAAAGTGTGTCTATTTATTTCCCATCCTGCACTATTCTGATATATACTTTGACTTGATCAGATACATATATATCAGTGGATCCATCAGCAATTGCTGTAATAAACCAGCATGCATTTCTGAGACCTTTCCACTTGCAGTTACTTCTCTGAAGTCTTTTACCTCATGGGTGTGAATACAAGGTTAAGGTCACTTTTGACCTGCAAGTAGCAGAGTGTTTCAATATCCGTATAGCTGAAATAATGTATTTAACAATTGTGTAACCACTGATAATCAATGTTTCAAAATTTTTGATTTTCTGTTGCGTTTTACAGAGCAGTCGTAGAAAACATCTTGCTATTTCTATTACATGTATTTCAAAATTAGCAGAGCAGCCATGTAAATGTACGGAATAAATTTGAAAGGTCGTATACCAACTTACAAAAAGACAGTACTTTATTGATAAGCTTTTCATGCTTTCTGTGAATTACATAAATCAGTTTGTCTTTCTGATTTGAAAACTGTGGAGGTTTAGATTTCCATTAATTCTGGAAAGTAAACTTGTGTCTTAACTTCTCATTAAATATATTTTAAATACATAGTTCAGAACAGTATTCTAAGGGAGAATGTCTTAATCGGGAACAGTCAGTAATAACCCTCTGCTGATTAAGGCTTGTATGTGTGAGTGGTTGTTTTGTTTTTTTTAAATTTGAGTTTTGTGATGTAGTCAAGATATTTTTACATTAAAAAAAATCAACCAAGTCTGTATATAGTGTTAATTTTTATACAAATGTGTTTAAAATGGTTAATTTATAAATCAACGATTGATTAGTGTACACATGCAGTCAGAGTAGGGTTTTTTTTTTTATTACTAAGAGTATTTGCTTGGCTGGCCAATTAAACTATTGGTTGCTCTTCTCCCAAACATAGTTGTGTTTTATCATGATATTCTGTACCTTAATATTAAAGCAAGCTGTGTCTTTGAAATTACCTACAGTCCAGGTCTGGACTGTTCAGCTACAGTCTCTCCCCTGCCCAGTTGTTGCAGACCTCTGATCAGAGCACTAAACAGACAAGACATTCTAACTTAGTCCTGGTCTATTGTACACAGTTAGGTCTACACAAGGGAGCTTATGTCGACCTAACTCTGTAAGCGTGTACACTAAAATACTGCTCTCACTGACACCGATTTAACTCCACCTCCACAAGAGGTGTAGTGCTTAGGTCAATGAAGTTAGGTTGGCACAGTGTCAATGTAGACACTGTGTTACTTACATTGACTTTAGTGGCCTCCAGGAGGTGTCCCACAGTGTTCCTCCTTGACTGATCTCATCATCGTTTTGAACTCTACTGCCGAGTGGCCACGTACATGCCTCTCCTCTTTAAAGCTCAGCATATACTCATTCCCATGAGCTATCCCCTCCTTATTTCAACTCTCCCCCTGGGCCGTACTCACCATTGCTGGATCTTCCACTGTGCTGTATGAATCCCGAAGAGAAGTGAGAAGGTAGTGCTTGCAGGTTGTGTAGGTCAAGGGGAGTGAGTTCAGCATATGAAGTTTCCATTTATTTTCTGAATATACTCTCAATAGTACCTCTTTGCATTGTATGTTTTGCAGCTAGAAATGTGGCCTTGAGGGTTTCTCCATCCACACCAGCAGGGTGGCTCGGCTAGATAAGGAGGACAAGGAACAGGATGCAGGATGACATGTTCCAAGAGATCCTGCAAGCCTCTGCTGCTTCAGATACCGAGCACAGGACTTGGAGGATCTCTCTTGTGGACAGCATGGCCAGGGATAGGGTGGAGAGGAGAAAGGCACAAGCAAAGGAGAGAGATGTGTTGCAGGAGATGCCAACACTTCTCAAACAGCAAACAGACATGCTGCAGGCTCTTGTTGACCTTCAGGTTCAGCAGACTTGTTCTCACATCCCTCTGAAACCCACAGAGAACTGCATTCCAGGACCTCCCTACGCACCCTCCCTGCATTCCATGTGGTGTTTCAGGCTGCTGCACTACCCTTACCACTCCACTTCACGGGAGAGTACAGGCAGTCACATCTGCACGTACACTGACCTGTGGAAGACGTGGTTGGTGTATGTGTTTGTGAAATGGAAATGACTGTTCTTTCCCCTTCAAAAGTTCTTTCCTCTGTATTTATTGAGTTTCATTCAGTTATAAATGTGTTTGTTTGCATGGGTTTGAAATAAGTCTGTTTATGTAAACTTAATTCATCTTTATTAGTTTACAACATATGTTGTTTGGGGCTGACATCATTCACAGGTGTCAAGGTTCCTCCCCCACTCTGAACTCTAGGGTACAGATGTGGGGACCTGCATGAAAAACCTCCTAAGCTTATCTTTACCAGCTTAGGTCAAAACTTCCCCAAGGTACAAAATATTCCACCCGTCGTCCTTGGATTGGCCGCTACCACCACCAAACTAATACTGGTTACTGGGGAAGAGCTGTTTGGACGCGTCTTTCCCCCCAAAATACTTCCCAAAACCTTGTACCCCACTTCCTGGACAAGGTTTGGTAAAAAGCCTCACCAATTTGCCTAGGTGACTACAGACCCAAACCCTTGGATCTTAAGAACAATGAACAATCCTCCCAACACTTGCACCCCCCCTTTCCTGGGAAATGTTGGATTAAAAGCCTCACCAATTTGCATAGGTGACCACAGACCCAAACCCTTGGATCTGAGAACAATGAAAAAGCATTCAGTTTTCTTACAAGAAGACTTTTAATAAAAATAGAAGTAAACAGAAATAAAGAAATTCCCCCTGTAAAATCAGGATGGTAGATATCTTACAGGGTAATTAGATTCAAAAACATAGAGAACCCCTCTAGGCAAAACCTTAAGTTACAAAAAAGATACACAGACAGAAATAGTTATTCTATTCAGCACAATTCTTTTCTCAGCCATTTAAAGAAATCATAATCTAACACATACCTAGCTAGATTACTTACTAAAAGTTCTAAGGCTCCATTCCTGGTCTATCCCTGGCAGAAACCAGCATACAGACAGACACAGACCCTTTGTTTCTCTCCCTCCTCCCAGCTTTTGAAAGTATCTTGTCTCCTCATTGGTCATTTTGGTCAGGTGCCAGCGAGGTTACCTTTAGCTTCTTAACCCTTTACAGGTGAGAGGAGTTTTCCCCTGGCCAGGAGGGATTTCAAAGGGGTTTACCCTTCCCTTTATATTTATGACACGCCCCCCAAATCTCAGCTAGGGTGAAACACTGGCTGGGATTTCTTCCTGGAGCTCTAGGAAAACAGAGTTAATAAGACACATGCATCTCTAAATATACTACCAAGTACATAAAGACTAACAATATTTTCCACATCTCAAGGACGATTTTAACCAGTTGATTCTGGGAAACTTTCACGGGAGAGTGCATCAGCCACTTTGTTAGAAGCTCCTGAGATGTGTTGGATGTCGAAATCAAAATCTTGGAGAGCTAAACTCCACCGAAGAAGTTTTTTGTTAGTTTCCTTGACGGTGTGAAGCCACTTCAGTGCAGCATGGTCGGTTTGCAGGTGGAAACGCCGTCCCCAAACATATGGGCGTAGCTTTTCGAGAGCGTAGACAATGGCGTAACATTCTTTTTCAGTGACTGACCAGTTGCTTTCCCTCTCAGACAGTTTTTTGCTGAGAAACACTACAGGGTGGAATTCTTGATCAGGTCCTTTCTGCATTAAAACTGCTCCCACACCACGCTCGGACGCATCTGTGGTTACTAGGAACGGTTTGTCAAAGTCTGGGGCCCTTAGTACAGGGTCAGACATGAGTGTCGCTTTAAGCTTGTTAAAGGCCTTCTGACACTTTTCGGTCCACTGAACAGCATTTGGCTGTTTCTTTTTGGTTAGGTCTGTCAGTGGGGCAGCGATTTGGCTGTAGTGCGGTACAAATAGTCTGTAATAACCGGCCAAGCCTAAGAAGGATTGAACCTGTTTCTTTGACTTTGGGACAGGCCACTTTTGGATAGCATCCACTTTGGCCTGTAGGGGGCTGATAGTTCCTTGACCCACCTGGTGTCCAAGGTAAATCACTCTGTTTAGGCCTATTTGACACTTCTTAGCCTTAACAGTTAGTCCTGCCTCCCTTATGCGCTCAAGGACTTTTTGTAGATGTTCCAGGTGGTCTGCCCAGGAATCCGAAAATATGGCCACATCGTCAAGGTAGGCGACTGCATTTCTCCTAATCTCGCTAGGAGACCATCTACAAGTCTTTGGAAAGTGGCGGGTGCATTTCGCAGCCCGAAAGGGAGTACATTAAATTCATACAGCCCGAGATGTGTGGTGAAGGCTGACCTTTCCTTGGCAGATTCATCTAGCGGTACCTGCCAGTACCCCTTGGTTAAGTCCAAGGTAGAGATGAACTGGGCCCGTCCCAGTTTCTCTAATAGTTCATCTGTGCGTGGCATTGGATAGTTGTCTGGGCGAGTTACAGCATTTAGCTTACGGTAGTCCATGCAAAAACGTATTTCCCCATCTGGTTTGGGAACTAGAACCACTGGAGATGCCCATGCACTTTCAGAGGGGCGGATTACACCCATCTGTAACATATCCTGGATCTCCCGTTCTATAGCAGTTTTAGCTTGAGGAGACACCCGGTAAGGTTGTACCCTAATTGGGTGAGCATTACCTGTGTCAATGGAGTGGTATGCCCGTTCAGTCAGTCCTGGGGTGGCAGAGAACGTCTGCGCGTAGCTAGCGCACAGCTCTTGGATCTGCTGTCGCTGCATACGCCCAAGGGTCATGGAGAGGTTCACCTCTTCCACACCACCACCACATTTCCCTTTGTAGTAGACACCTTCGGGCCACTCAGCGTCGTCTCCTCCGTGGGCTGTAAACTGACAAACCTTTAATTCTCTGGAATAAAAGGGCTTTAGAGAATTAATATGGTACACCTTAGGCTTTCGGTTGGAGGTGGGGAATGCTATGGGATAATTAACAGCTCCCAGGCGCTCCTGGACCGTGAATGGCCCTTCCCACGATGCTTCCATTTTATGGGCCTGGAGCGCCTTTAAGACCATGACCTGGTCTCCTACTTTGAAGGAACGCTCTCTGGCATGTTTATCATACCAGGCTTTTTGCTCTTTTTGAGCATCCTGTAAGTTTTCTCTAGCAAGGGCTAAAGAGGTTTGGAGGGTGTTTTGTAGGTTGGTTACAAAGTCCAGAATGTTAGTTCCTGGAGAAGGTGTAAATCCCTCCCATTGCTGCTTCACCAACTGCAATGGCCCCTTAACCTCACGGCCATATACAAGTTCAAATGGGGAAAACCCTAAGCTGGGATGTGGTACAGCTCTGTAGGCAAAGAGCAACTGCTGCAACACTAGGTCCCAATCATTGGAGTGCTCATTTACGAATTTATGTATCATGGCCCACAAAGTTCCATTAAACTTCTCCACCATGCCATTTGTTTGATGGTGGTAAGGAGTGGCAACCAAGTGATTTACCCCATGAGCTTCCCAAAGGTTTTTCATAGTTCCTGCCAGGAAATTAGTCCCTGCATCTGTGAGGATGTCGGAGGGCCAACCTACCTTGGCAAAAATGTCTGCTAGTGCCTGGCACACACTTTTAGCCCTGGTGTTGCTTAGAGCTACTGCTTCCGGCCATCGGGTGGCAAAATCCATGAAAGTCAGTATGTACTGCTTTCCTCTGGGTGTCTTTTTCGGAAAAGGACCCAGAATATCCACAGCTACTCGCTGAAATGGAACTTCAATGATGGGGAGTGGCTGGAGAGGGGCTTTGACCTGGGGTTGGGGTTTTCCCAACCTTGGGGTTTTCCCACTCTTTGGCACACCTCACAAGACTGGACATAGGTAGAAACATCCTTGCCCATTCCCTCCCAGTGGAATGACCCCCCCAAACGGTCTTTGGTCCTGTTCACCCCAGCATGGCCACTAGGGTGATCATGGGCTAAGCTCAAGAGCTTGGCCCGGTATTTAGTTGGAACTACCAACTGTCTCTGAGGATGCCAGTCTTCCTGGTGTCCCCCAGGAAGAGTTTCCTTGTATAAAAGTCCTCTTTCTACAACAAACCTGGATCGATTAGAAGAGCTGAGAGGCGGTGGGTTGCTCCGTGCCAACATCCAAGCTCTCTGGAGGCTTTCATCTGCTTCCTGTTCGGTCTGGAACTGTTCCCTTGATGCTGGAGACATCAGTTCCTCATTGGATTGTGGACCTAGGCTTGGTCCCTCTGGAAGCGATATAGGGGATGGAGCTGTTTCTGTTGACTGTGAACCGCTCTCCGCTGGTGCACTATGTTGGGATTCAGGCTCCAGCTGAGCTTCTTGTGTAGGGTTATCGGCTGCTGCCAGTTCAGGTTCGGTGGGGCCCTCTGGTGTTGAGGTTGCAAGTACTGGATTCAGTGCTGACACGGGGTCTGGTGTTGGTTGTTCGGCTGGTTCCGGTTCTGGGACTGGTTCCATCTGGGTCTCTGGGACTGGATCCACTACTGCTGTTGCAGACATTGGCCTGGGGTCCGGGTCCATCACCTCTGACCGGGTCCTGATAGAAGTTTCCAGAACAGAGCTAGGCCTCACGGCTTGTTTAGCCTGGCTGCGGGTGACTGTTCCCACCCTCTTGGCCTGCTTCACATGATTGGCCAAGTCTTCCCCCAACAGCATGGGGATGGGATAATCATCATAGACTGCAAAAGTCCACATTCCTGACCAGCCCTTGTACTGGACAGGCAACTTGGCTGTAGGCAAATTGAAAGAGTTGGACTTGAAGGGTTGAATCGTCACTTGGATCTCTGGGTTGATTAAATTGGGGTCCACTAAGGAAGCATGGATAGCTGACACTTGTGCTCCGGTGTCCCTCCACGCGGTGACCACCTTCCCGCCCACACTCACAGTTTCCCTCCGCTCCAAGGGTATCTGGGAGGTATCTGGGCCTGTGGACCTCTGGTGTGATTCCGGTGCAAAGAACTGTAATCTGTTGGGGTTCTTGGGGCAGTTGGCCTTTACATGCCCCAGCTCGTTACATTTAAAACATCGTCCAGCTGACGGGTCACTGGGGCGAGGAGGGTTGCTGGAGAACGGGGTGGTGGGACGATAAGGGATCTGGAGGGTTCTTTGGGAGGTAGGTGGGGCTTTGGGCGGCCCCCGGTAATAGGGTAGGGTCTGGGGTTGTCCCTTCTGGTCTCCGCTCCAACTGCGACCAGTTTTCTTCTTCTCTGCCACCTCCACCCATCTGGCTTCAATCTCTCCTGCCTCGATTACAGTTTTGGGCTTCCCGTCTAGGATGTATCTTTCTATTTCCTCAGGAACACCCTCTAAGAATTGTTCCATTTGCATTAGGAAGGGCAAATTTACTGGAGATTCAACACTTGCTCCTGATATCCAGGCATCCCAATGTTTCACAATGTGGTAGGCATGTCGGGTAAATGACATGTCTGGTTTCCACCTTAGGGCTTGGAACCTCCGACGAGACTGCTCAGGTGTTATCCCCATTCTGACTCTCGCCTTGGATTTAAACAGTTCATACTTGTTCATGTGTTCTTTAGGCATTTCAGCTGCCACCTCAGCTAAGGGTCCACTGAGCTGCGGCCTCAGCTCTACCATGTATTGGTCAGTAGAGATGTTGTACCCAAGGCAGGCCCTTTCGAAGTTTTCTAAGAAGGCCTCAGTATCATCACCTGCCTTGTAGGTGGGGAACTTTCTGGGATGGGAAGTGGTACCTGGAGAAGGATTGCTAGGGTTTGTTGGTATATTCTGCTGGGCCTTTATCCTCTCCACCTCCTCCACATGCTTCCTCTCTTTTTCCTTCTCCTCCTCCACATGCTTCCTTGCCTCCATTTCCCTCTTGTGGGCAGCCTCCTGTACCTCCTTCTCCAGCCGCATGAGTTCCATCTGTCTTTCATGTTCCCTTTGTCTTTCCTCAGCCTGAAATTTGGCTAATTCCAGCTGTAGTCGAGCCGCGGACTTTGTCATTCTAACCTCTCTGTTTTTAACTAACTTTACACCCGAGGTTTAGAAATAAACAAACAAAACTTGGCTGTAAAACTTTGCTGTGCTGGAATAGAATACCTATTCTCTGATAGTGATTGTCAGCCTACAGAAAAAGACAATTCCCTTGTCTCTGCTCTGGGCCCAAATTAAAGCAAAAAACCTCCAACTACTTGGAAACCTGCTTACCCAGCCCAAAATAAAAGCAAATGGGTAGAACACACACCCCCTATTTACTTTTAGGAAGAAAAGAAAAAAAAAACTCTGGGTTGGAAGACTGTGAATTTCCCTGCAGGAGTTAAGTACCCTGCCTCCAGGCAAAGAAAACATGCAATTCACAAAGATAATCCCCTTTTGTCTCTGCTTGGCCACAAAGCAGAGAAAAAACAAGCTGCTTTCAGTTTCAGCTGCTTTCTGGACTTCCTTTCAAAAGGAAAAAAAAATTTCCTTTTTAAAATCTGTATTTCTAGTTCAAAAAATCTCAACTGGATCTCAAAATGATTTCAGGTTAATCCCACCACTACCACCATGTCAAGGTTCCTCCCCCACTCTGAACTCTAGGGTACAGATGTGGGGACCTGCATGAAAAACCTCCTAAGCTTATCTTTACCAGCTTAGGTCAAAACTTCCCCAAGGTACAAAATATTCCACCCGTCGTCCTTGGATTGGCCGCTACCACCACCAAACTAATACTGGTTACTGGGGAAGAGCTGTTTGGACGCGTCTTTCCCCCCAAAATACTTCCCAAAACCTTGCACCCCACTTCCTGGACAAGGTTTGGTAAAAAGCCTCACCAATTTGCCTAGGTGACTACAGACCCAGACCCTTGGATCTTAAGAACAATGAACAATCCTCCCAACACTTGCACCCCCCCTTTCCTGGGAAATGTTGGATAAAAAGCCTCACCAATTTGCATAGGTGACCACAGACCCAAACCCTTGGATCTGAGAACAATGAAAAAGCATTCAGTTTTCTTACAAGAAGACTTTTAATAAAAATAGAAGTAAATAGAAATAAAGAAATTCCCCCTGTAAAATCAGGATGGTAGATATCTTACAGGGTAATTAGATTAAAAAACATAGAGAACCCCTCTAGGCAAAATCTTAAGTTACAAAAAAGATACACAGACAGAAATAGTTATTCTATTCAGCACAATTCTTTTCTCAGCCATTTAAAGAAATCATAATCTAACACATACCTAGCTAGATTACTTACTAAAAGTTCTAAGACTCCATTCCTGGTCTATCCTCGGTAAAGACCAGCATATAGACAGACACACAGACCCTTTGTTTCTCTCCCTCCTCCCAGCTTTTGAAAGTATCTTGTCTCCTCATTGGTCATTTTGGTCAGGTGCCAGCGAGGTTACCTTTAGCTTCTTAACCCTTTACAGGTGAGAGGATTTTTCCCCTGGCCAGGAGGGATTTCAAAGGGGTTTACCCTTCCCTTTATATTTATGACAACAGGTAACAGCAATAGGTGTATTTGCAATGTTATATTACTACACACGCAGAGCACTCATTGCAAGGCTTCAGACTAGGGTGCAAAAAAGCAATGCCAGGCAGAGCACAGTATAGCAACACACTTTGCCATGGCTCACTATTAAAGTGGTTTTTCAAAACCTCCTTGAGCTGAATAGCTCTGCATTGAGCTCTTCTTATAGCCCTGGTATCCAGCTGCTCAAAAATCAGTAGACAGCCATTCCACTTCCATCCCCGCAGAAACTTCTCCCTTTTGCTTCATAGATATTATGCAGAGCACAGCAGGCAGCTATAACCATTGGGATTTTTTTCCCACTGAGGTCCAGTCTTGTGAGTAGACAGCACTAGCGACCTTTCAAACAGCCAAAGACACATTCAACCGTCATTCTGCATCTGCTGAGCCTGTAGTTGAAATGTTTCTGGGCTCTGTTGAGGTGGCTGGTGTGCGGCTTCCTGAGCTACGGGCCTAAGGGGTAGGCTGGGTCTCCCAGGATCTCTGTTGGTGTTTCAACATCCCCAATGGTAATTGTCTGCTCTGGAAACAAAGCTGCTGCTTGCAGCTTTCTGAACAGTCTGTGTTCTTAAAGATGCATGCATCATGCACCTTCCCTGACCAGCCCACGATGATATCGGTGAAACATCCCTACTGATCCACCAACACTTGCAGTATCATAGAAAAGTAGCCCTTTCTGTTGATGTACTCTGTGGCAAGGTGGTCTAGTGCCAAAATAGGGATATGCTTGCCATTTATTGCCCCACTGAGTTTGGGAACCCCATTGCTGCAAAATCATCCACTATGTCCTGCACATTGTCCAGAGTCATTGTCCTTCATAGCAGGAGATGATTGATGGCCCTGCATATTTCCATCATAGCAACCCCCCATAGTGGATTTCCCAACTCCAAATTGATTCCCAACTGATCGGTAGCAATCAGGAGTTGCAAGCTCCTACAGAACAATTGCCACTCACTTCTCCATGGTCAGTGCAGATCTCATTTTGATATTGCTGTGCTGGAAGGCTGGGGTGAGCTCCGCACGCAGGTCCAGGAATATGGCCTTGCGCATCTGAAAGTTCTGCAGCCACTGCTCATCATCCCCAAACTGCATAAGGTCCTTGTTTCTCAGGCCCAGAACCACCATTTACATCTGCTCCTTGAATGCCATCAACAACTTTGAATTGTCCCACAGCAATATCCTCTCCAAACAATCGTCATGTTCCCTGTGGCTCCTCTTGTGGCTCTGCAAATATGCAGGATCAGGTACTCTGTGCTCACAACACTCCTCACAGTATTGAAAAGCTGTGCAGAATTCATGCTTCTGATGGAGATGGCGGACGCACGGGTTTATGGGTATTTTGAAAAGAGGTGTGAAACATTATAGGATGAAATTATAGGATGGAGAACACTTTATTATAGGATGTTGAAATCATATTCCCAGTCACCCCTGCACAACTCATTTGGCCCCTTAAGCATTGCAAAACCTTCCCAAAATGCTCTGCGTTAGATGGCAGCAGGTTGCCCAGTCGGATAGCTACCCATGGTGCACTGCCCTCTGCATTGATGCAAGCGCTGCTAGTGAGGACATGCACTGCCAACACAAGGAGTGTAGTGTGGACATGCAAAAGTGATTTAATTACTGTGGTGGCTGTATGTTGACATAACTTAGGTCGACATAAATTTGTATTGCAGACATACCTTAGGCTCAACAGTGTACCTGTTTCTGGTCCCATCCCCTTCTCTCAAGGTGGTATTTGTATGGCTAGCATTTTGTAGAACAATCTCTCCTTCTCTCTGACTGGTAGCTCAGTTCTATTACTCTGATCAGGACTATTCCTTTCGTATTCAGCCATATTTCTTTCTGACTTGCAGCATGGTGCTGCTGTGCCTGATGCAATTGAGCCTGCTACTCACCTGCTTTTTTGTGTTTGCCTAATGGGCAGAAAACTTGACCATCTGATTTGTCCAGACAGTACACCCGAAGACACGAACATTTCCCTTATTATACAATTAGATAAAAATGGGATTTGGAATTTTTTTTCTGAAGGTTGCCTGAGCAGCCTTATATCTGGCTTTTCTTAATGTTTGATATGCTTGGCTTTCAACCTTAGAGTTTTTGTAATGTATTATCATCATCATTATTTCTTATTTGTCATATTGATTTACAATGAAAGAAAAATTAAGGGCACAAATAAAATAAATTAGAAAGACTTTTTACAAATTAGCAGATTTAACATCACTGCTAATATCCTTACCTGCAAATGCAGTTGTAATGTATATGATTCCTTTAACCAATTAATAACACTCTTCTTTTTATATTAATAAGTTTTTAGTACTAAAGAACAGACTACAAGCCTGATTTTGGGGTAAGATCTGAATTATATATTGACCTGGGGAAGTGGCTAATCCTTTGGGATTAGAAGAACCTGATATATGATGAATCTGGTTTACAGTAACCTCTCATCATAAAGACCTGATGTCTGGGTAATGATAAGGGCTGGATTGCCTAATGAGATTGTTTTTTAGCTTCTTGTTAACAGTATGGTGATACAGTGGCTTATTTTGTTACTAGTTGGGTGAACTCTAATGCCAGAATCACCAGTTTAGGATGTGTCTGCCCTATTTTTTTATCAGTTTGTCCTGAATTTGGCATTCTCAGCTGTAACCCGTACCAGGCATGGTCCACAGAGGGGGAAGGGCAATAAAAGAAACCGCAGTAATGGCCGAAGTGTTAAGTGTTGTTTTTTTTTTTGTTTCAGTTTTTATAATAAAAGTAGGATTTAACAGGCAAGATCAATAATATAATTGTACTCAAGGAACTTGTTCAGGTTCTAAAAGAATCCATATTATGGTACTGTTGATCTTGTTTCTTTATCCAGTCACTTTTTGCCAGTATTGTCCACTGTGGAAACAATACTAAAGCATGTTAAACTATCAATACACATCAAAAATGTTAAGCTGAAAGCAAATAATTAGTGGAAGAATATGGCATTTATCATGGAAACTGCCTAGAGGCCAAGACAGTGATTGTCAGCAAGCAGAGCTATACAGTTATGAGTTTTACTGTCCTGAGTAACATTGAAATACACAATTTAAAGAGAGACAACTACTTTCAGGAAAAAGACTGGCATAGTCGATTTGCTCCAAGAAGTAAGTTCGTTATCTTTGCTGTATTATACATCAGTTGATGTTTGCTCAGCCCTTTTAAAATTGTAATATAATGCTAAGCATAATTATTATTATTAAAGAGGCAAAGACAAACTTCAGTAATCATAAATTACCTTACACGAGTAGAGTCATAGGGCCCAAATCTGACCTCAGCTATGCAGGCACAAATCATTCGATGATTTAGGGTGATAAAAATGAGGCTACAGTGCAACAGTATGCAGGCTGTAAATCGAACAAAAGGGTAATAATACACTTCTAAAATTTCTAGGCAGGCTCTCTTAATATCACAGCAACTTTTCATTGCTGCAGAAAGGAAAATAATCTACAGTCTCATTTTCTGAAGCTGAGTGTGTGGATTGCAGACTTCTAAAAATGAAAGCTTTTGGGGAAGAATAAACGAGTGGAGGAGTTTCCAAGAATGGTAGGTATTATGACCGAAAGCTATTAGCTACTATGTTGCTCTGCTTTTCTCACTGGGCTGGCAGTTTTGCATTCAACTCCTAGTAAGAAAATGTGTCTTGCATTGTTCTTCAGAGACTCCCTTCTATCAGACTTTCAGGATCTGATTCTCCTCTCGCTTGTACTGATTTATAAATCAGGAACGCCATTATTCAATTAAATGGTGTCAAAGAGAGAGAATTAGGTCCTTAGAGAGGTATGTGTGGGTGGAGGGAGTTGCGTCAAGCTTTCCTTGGCTAGATGGAGTGTTGCTGTGATGTATGTTGAAAAGATGGTTGGGTGGCCTGGATATCATTGAGGACTTTCCGTCCCCCCAAAATTGAGAAAACATAAACTGTTTGATGACAATAACAAAACTTAGGGGGAAATTAAAAGACACATAAAATACACACACTGGTGTATATTCGGGCTGTCAAGTGATTAAAAAAATTTATTATGATTAATCGCACTGCTAAACAATAATAGAATACCATTTATTTAAATAGTTTTGGATGTTTTCTACATTTTCAAATATATTGATTTCAATTAACACAGAATACAAAGTGTACAGTGCTCATTTTATATTTATTTTTGATTACGGATATTTGCATTTTAAAAAACAAAAGAAATAGTATTTTTCAATTCAACCTAATACTAGTACTGTAGTGCAATCTCTTTATCATGAAAGTTGAACTTTACAAATATAGAATTATGTTCAAAAAATAACTGCATTCAAAAATAAAAATAATGTAAACTTTAGTGCCTACAAGTCTACTCAGTCCTGATTTCTTGTTCAGCCAATCACTCAGACAAACAAGTTTGTTTATATTTGCAGGAGATAATGCTGCCTGCTTCTTGTTCACAATGTCACCTGAAAGTGAGAACAGGTGTTTTCATGGCACTGTTGTAGCTGGCATCGCAAGATATTTACATTCCAGATGCGCTAAAGATTCATATGTCCCTTGATACTTCAACCACCATTCCAGGGGACATGCATCCATGCTCATGACGGGTTCTGCTTGATAACCATCCAAAGTGGTGTGGACCCATGCACATTCATATTAATCATCTGAGTCAGATGCCACCAGCAGAAGGTTGATTTTCTTTTTTGGTGGTTTGGGTTCTGTGGTTTCCGCATCAGAGTGTTGCACTTTTAATACTTCTGAAAGCATGCTCCACACTTCATCCCTCTCAGATTTTGGAAGGCTCTTCAGATTCTTAAACCTTGGGTTGAGTGCTGTAGCTATCTTTAGAAATCTCACTTTGGTACTCTCTTTGCATTTTGTCAAATCTGCAGCGAAACTGTTCTTAAAATGAACATTTCTGAGTCATCATCTGAGACTACTATAACATGAAATATATGGGAGAATGCTGGTAAAATAGAGCTGGAGACATACAATTTTCCCCCAAGGATTTCAGTCACAAATTTAATTAACGTATTTTTTTTAACAAGCGTCATCAGCATGGAAGCATGTCCTCTGGAATGGTGAATGAAGCATGAAGGACACATGAATGTTTAGCATATCTGACACACAAAAACCTTGCAATGCCGACTACAAAACTGCCATGCGAACACCTGTTCTCACTTTCTGGTGGCATAGTAAATAAGAAGTGGGCAGCATTATCTCCTTTTATCCTTTGTCCTTGGAAATCCACTGCCACCACCAAACTCTAACTGGGTTTACTGGGAAACGTAGTTTGGACATGTCTTTCCCCCCAAAATCCTCCCAACCCTTGCACCCCACTTCCTGGGAAAGGTTTGGTAAAAATCCTCTCCAATTTGCATAGGTGACCACAGATCCAAACCCTTGGATCTGAGAACAATGAAAAAGCATTCAGTTTTCTTACAAGAAGACTTTTAAAAGAAGTAGAAGTAAATAGAAATAAAGGAATCACCTCTGTGAAATCAGGATGGTAGATACCTTACAGGGTAATTAGATTCAAAACATAGAGAATCCCTCTAGGCAAAACCTTAAGTTACAAAAAAGACACACAGACAGAAATAGTCATTCTATTCAGCACAATTCTTTTCTCAGCCATTTAAAGAAATCATAATCTAACACATACCTAGCTAGATTACTTACTAAAGTTCTAAGACTCCATTCCTGGTCTATCCCCGGCAAAAGCAGCATATAGACAGACCCAGACCCAGACCCTTTGTTTCTCTCCCTCCTCCCAGCTTTTGAAAGTATCTTGTCTCCTCATTGGTCATTTTGGTCAGGTGCCAGCGAGGTTACCTTCAGCTTCTTAACCCTTTAAAGGTGAGAGGATTTTTCCTCTGGCCAGGAGGGATTTTAAAGGGGTTTACCCTTCCCTTTATATTTATGACAAGCTGGTTTAATTTTTAGCAGACTTTAAGGAAATAATATAAGAAAATTTCACGTTTGTGATGAACGTTCTAAGACAGTGGTCCCCAAACTTTTTACCTTGCACCCCACCTTACCCTGCCCCCCCGCCCCACCCAGAGCTGGGGCCAGGAGTAGGGTTGTGGCTCCGGAAGGGGGGGATATGGACCAGGGTGCGGTGTTGGGGGCGTGGTCTTGGCACGCGGGGCCAGAAGCCAGGGCCCCAGGTGCAGGGCCAGGAGCTGGGGCCAGGAACAAGAGCGGAACTGGGCAGCACTCTCTCCCCATCCCTGCTGGGGGATGGCCCAGGCCCCAGCCATGCCCCACTGAATTAGGGGGCGCACTCCAAAGTTTGGGGACCTCTGTTCTAAGACATAGTAATAATTGAAAAAGCAAGGTTTAACTATTTACAGGTGTACCTTCAAATAGGACTGTTGGGGTAATTAGAGCAATTCTTTGAGCTGCAGGTCTTCTGTGTTACTGGCATTTGAGATTATGGCATCTCACAACTTCCCTCAATAGCTTCATGTAGATTACAAAGGATGAGGGAGACAATTTATCTTTCCATAGATGAGTGCTTTGGAGGTAAAGGAGGAGTTTCTAGCCTTTTCATTCCTCAATCCATGGTTTGGATATGGTTTAGTTGATATCCCTTTTCCCCCAAGACAAGACTCTTCCCCTCTGTTCCTGTCCTAGTCAGGCTCCTGTGTCTCTTTCTATACCCTCTCCCTCCACCCCCCACAAACAACATGCACATTTGAATGATTGAAATGAACAATGTAGGAACAAAGTGGATTTGTTTCTTCAACTGTTGAATGGTAACAGGTGAAGCTCAGGTTTTGCAGAAGCTAGTGGCTTCATGATATTTTAAAATGTATTGAAACAATAAATTGCAAATTATATATACAGAAGTACAAAAAGGCAGTATTTCTAGCAAATTTCCTGGGACAGTAATTGTATATAACATATTTTCACCACATGGTTTGGTTTTTTGGAATAAGCTCTTTGAGAAGTGGATTGTTCAGCAGTTTCTTGGTCTGTGAAGTTTGATGTTTCTGAAGAGATACATAGGGGCTGGTATAGACCAGGGGCGGGCAAACTTTTTGGCCTGAGGGCCACATCGGGTTTCCAAAATTGTATGGAGGGCCGGTTAGGGGAGGTTGTGTCTCCAAAAACAGCAAGGTGTGGCCTGGCCCCCACCTCCTATCCGACTCCTCCACTTCTCACCCCCTGACAGCCTCCCCCGGGACTCCTGCCCCATCCACCACCCCCTGTCCCCTGACCAACCCCCCTTCTCATTCCTGACTGCCCCCCCAGGACCCCTGCTCCATCCAACCCCCCTGTTCCTTGCCCTCTGATCCCCCTGACCACATCCCCAAACTCCCTTGCCCTCTATCCAGCCCCCCCCCCCCCCCCCCGCCTTACCACGCCACCCAGAGCACCAGGTCAGGCCACGGCTCTGCAACTGCGCTGCCTGGCCGCCTAGAGCATTGCGTGGCGCGGAGGGGGAGGGGGAACAGCAGGGGAGGGGATGGGGGCTAGCCTCCTGGGCCAGGAACTCAGGGGCCAGGCAGGAGAGTCCCACGGGCCATCGTAGTTTTCCCACCTCTGGTATAGACTGTGACCTGGCAAGACTAAAGCATTCTCAAAACTGCAAAGTTTAGATTCTGAATTGCTTCATCTGTTTGGAAGAGCATTATCAACTTTGGCTAGAATTTTTGCAGATCATTACTGTCTTTTTTTCCTGTTGTGGAGTTAGAACATGAGGTCACTGAATGGGCATTCAGAAGTAATGGTAGTTTAATGTGTTTTACAGAAAACAACTGAGGCTGCATAGACTAAGCACAAGGAAAGCTATCACTAAAAGTGCCATATGCAGTAGCATCACAAAACAGCCAGACTTTTGGAGGGCACGGAAACAGCTCAGGTACAGCATGATAAGAAAGAAAAAGCTAGGAGAAAATGTGACAGAAGCCAAAATACTCAAGTAGCTGGAAAGGAGCTTGGAGGAACTTGTAGAATCAGCTACAAAATGGCCAGTTTTGGTTTGTAACTGGTTGTTTTTTCTGGGTTTAAAGAGCAAGTTACTAAAGAGGAGTATGCTGAGAAAGATTCTTATAAAATATGAATCCAAACTGGGCATTTCAGTTGTGACCAGGCAGCACTACCAGTTAATGCTAGGAAAAGAAGTTTAAAATTTAAACTCTAAGGGCAAAGCCTGGAATTTTCCTTTTGGGGAGATATTTATGTCCACATTTTGTCTCATATTCTTTCATGTGTATATAATAAAAAAATTGGATCCCTTTTTGACATTCTCAACTTGTAAGTGCTTGAAGCTTATTACCGCATCCTCACAAGGATGATACCAACAAGAGTAACAGCTCCCTTGACTTTTCTGGGATAATTGTCAGGATAGGTTGGAATGATTGTTGTTGCCTTTGTCCAATGGTGGAGATATTTGGACTAAAGTGATGTTTAGTTTGTTCAGAATGTTTCCAGAACTATGAGGAACATGAAATAATGATATTTATAGCAGACAATAACTAGTCCAATTTTAAAACAGAAGACAATGGGCAGAGCAGATGAAATATATATAATTAAATAGCTTATATTTTTAAACCTTTACGTGAACTGTTATACAACATATAGCACAACACATTTTTTATTTGAAATATAGAAGAAAACAAAGGCAAAACAGAATGATCAAAACACTACTGCAAAATATGGCCATTCAGTAAGTTGAGATGGGCATGTTTAGTCTTGAGAAAAGAAGATTGAGGGAGGACCTGATAAGTTTTCCAGTATGTTAAGGGGTGTTATAAAGAGGATGGTGACCAATTGTTCTCCATGTCCACTGAAGGTAGGAGAAGCAGTAATCGGCTTAATCTTCAGCAAGGGAAATGTAGGTTAAATATTAGGAGAATCTTTCCAGTTATAAGGGCAGTCAAACTCCGGAATAGGCTTCCAAGGGAGGTCGTAGAGTCTCCATCATGGGAAGCTTTTAAAAACAAGTTGGACAGACACCTGTCAGGATTGGTCTAGGTTTACTTGGCCCTGCCACAGTATTGTGGGGTTGGACTTGATGACTTCTTGAGGTCACTTTCAGCCGTACTTTTCTATGATTCCCCTTCTGATTCCTCAGTAACTGAAACAGGCTTCTCTCTGTTCAGTAATACCTCTCCTTATTGTCTCATTTTATTGGCATAAAGTTCAAAATAAACATAAGAAGTCTCCCCCTACCCCCAGCCTTAAGATGGACTCAGCCCCTCCTCGTTGAGATACCATCTTCAAACTCCCCAGTGTCTCAGGGTCTTCACTGCAGGAGTGTTACTTCCAAGCCTGCTTACCTAGAAACTCTGCTTGATATCTCAGGGTCTTCCCTGCTTCAGCAGGCCATTCCCAGACCTTCCTAGTTGGAGTAACTCCTCTGGTCTCAGGGTTTTCCCCGCAGGAGCCTTTCTCACTCTGTGCAGTCTCTGCTATGGCTTCCTTCTCCTGTTCTCTGCTCTCCTCTGGCTCTTGTAGAGACCAGATGGCCACTTTCAGGACCCATTGAGAGCCTGTTAATGAGACACAGGTAGGCTGGACAAGTTCCCTCTTAAATGGCCCCACCCTGTGACATTGGGTGAAGGTAAATGCCTTTCCTTGCCTTAATCAGCTTGTTTTCTATTTCATATGTTTCTTCTCTGTCACTTCTCCATTATAGAAGCTTCATGACATCTTATTTGCTCATCCTGAGCACTTGGACTTTGGATTTTTGTTCTTACTTGCTTTGTTGCCATTGACTGGGTGTCCCACCCTCATCCTGGCATTCTCCTACCACCTGCAACCTTTCAGGTGCTCAACCTCTCTCTCCCTGTGCAGTGTGCTTCTTGCGTTCCACCCTCTCATTCTTTCCCTCAGTTTTCCTCATCATGTAGCCATTCCTCTTATTAACACAACTTTCCTCTGTTCCTCCCCCTAATCCAGCCCCTGATAAGTACACCAAACCAACTCAACTCAAACTAATTTTTATAAATAAAACAAATATATAAAATATAAATAAATAGAACTAACAAGATGTGCCACCTGCCACTTTGTATGTTGTAACATTTTGAAGACAAGATTGTGCCCAAATTGCCCCAGCAGGACCTATCACACTTTGGGTGCTACTATAATAAAAATAATTTTAAAAAAATGACAATAATGCAGGCTTAACAGAAAACTCAGGAGTTCTCAGTTTCTTGATTTGCTTGCCTACAATTGTCAGTGCTGATTCAAGAGCTTGCTACTGACTTTTCAAAACAATAAGAAAACTGCTCTTCCCCATAAATAACATCCCTACAGACCAAAGAACATTTGCAGTGAGTATCTATTTTCTTTTTTGATTGTCGCCAATTATGAATCCTTTTTCTGAGGACAGTAAAAATATGAATGATTTTTTGTTGTTGTTCTTGATAACTTGACTGTAGACAGCATGTGATTCTTTTGGCATAACATCTCTAAAATACAGCCTTTCCTGTCCATTCAAGCAACCAAAATTCTTATCTAGCGTCTACCATCTTGCATCTCAATTACTGTCACATCCTTTTCTCAGCCCTTATAAATACCATCTTGTCCCACTCATCCATATCCATTCAGAATGTTGTTGCAAAGATAATTTTCCTAGACCATTGCTTTGACCATATCATCGCCCTCTTTGAATTCCTCCACTGGCTCTTCCTTCTCTATCATATTAAATATAAACTCCTTGTCTTCACTTTCAAGGCTCTTCACAGCCTATCTCCACCCAACCTGTCATCGCTCATTCATTATCGAAATGTCTATGCCCAAGATGCCAGCCTCCATCGCCCACTTGTTAAACCTTTTGTGCTTTCTCCCATGCTGCCCCTCACGCTTGGGAGGAACTCTCCATAAACATCCACAAACCTGCCTCATTATCTTCCTTCCAAAAACCTCTTTAAAACTCTCCTTTACTGTGATAGTTACAAAAAAACTTGACAATGATTAGGCCCCTGGTGTGTTGAGACCACTGCCTATTGTACTGAGCAATTCTGTCTCTTTGTTTCCTGTACTCCCCAATCTGTATCCATTTGTTGTCTCTTGTGTTATACTTAAATTGTAAATTTTCTGTGGGACCGTCTTTCTGTTCTGTTTGTACAGGTTATAGCACAATGGGGTCCTGGTCCTGTGACTAGGGCTCATAGGTGCTACGGTAATACAAGTAAATAATAATAATAATAATAGCTTTATGTAGTAGAGACAGAAGCAATGCACCAAAGCTAAAATAAAATAAGGCTCCAAAATAGTGCAACAAAGCAGAAGGACCAAATAACAGCTTTTTAGAATTATTCTATGATAGACATGCAATAGTAAACTCAAGAAATCCTTAGATGTTCGAATCAAGCATTTCCACCTATGCTATCCCAAGCAACATGAATGCACACAGGCAGATACATATATAGTACGTTTGCACAGATGCTACCACCTGCCACAGCTACTGCTTCAAAGATCCATAATGAACCTAGATATGGTTTGGGACACTCACTCTTCTAGAAAACAACTAGAAAAGAAAGCAGTGCTGGTGTTATTAAGCATATACTTTTAAGAGGTTCTCTGTCAACAAACTAGAAAAATTCCTGAGGGACAGTGGAAACAAAATTGAACACTTCAGGCATCAGGTTAAAATTATGTATCACTGAAAGTTGAGGACAAGGGCCTGTGCAGCATTGATGGTGAAGCTGTGTATTTCTCACCATCAAGAGACCACAACAAATACCTGGAATCCTATTCTGGTGAAGATGCAAATGGGTGCAGGATACACCATGTTGCTAATGGAGCTCATGAAGCCCACAGCAAAAAAAGGGTTAGGAGAACAGAGAGTAACATTGTGGTTTATTCAGTGTCTTTTATTCCATGATTTAAATCTTGATGAGGTCTGGATTTCTTTGGGGTATGGAAAAAGCTACAGGCACTCTGCATAAAATAGCTGCAAAAGGGACCAAATGTTTGTCTTTCATTAAATATGCTGTGATTTGCTGGACAAGTGCATAAAAAGTAAACAGTATAAAATATTAACAAAAATAAAACCACAAACATTCCTGGAAGTAATGTTTATTCCCTGCAGTTGCACACACTTTTTGGCTTGTCATCACCAATTGCTGATGTTGCTGGTGCTTGCCTGAAGAAAACTGAGCTGCTTTGTGTGACTGCCTCAGAGCACTTGGTTATGTCATTGAAACAATATAATTTTGTTCACCAAGCATTCTCAAAAACATTTAGCCAACCAAAGCATACTAAACCTAGGTATTTCTTAATACAACCTTCACTGTGGTATCTGAAGGCTGGATCTGGGGACATAATCACAATCTAAAAATCAAACAACTGGAAATGAGTGGAGGATACCTGCCCACAACGCACAGTGCAGGTAATTGAAGGCTAATCTCAAGTGTGCTGCTCATGTGTGGCCCTTGAAATGACCAGGAAGAAAATATAAAATATTGCTAATAAAGTTTGCAGATGACACAAAAATTGGGGAAGTGGTAAATAATGAAGAGGACAGTTCATTGATTCAGAACAATCTGGATTACTTGGTAAACAGGACTCAAGCAAATGTGTTTTTTAATGCAGCTAAATGTAAATGTATACGTCTAGGAACAAAGAATGTAGGGCTTTATTACAGGATGGAGAACTCTATCCTGGAAGCAGTGACTCTGAAAAAGATTTGGGGGTTTTGGTGGATGAACAGCTGAACATGAGCTCCCAGGGTGACACTAGCCAAAAGAGCCAATGTGATCCTGGGATGTGTAAATGAGAATCTTGAGTAGGAGTAGAGAGGTTATTTTACCTCTTTTTAGAGTAGCAGCCGTGTTAGTCTGTATCCACAAAAAGAACAGGAGTACTTGTGGCACCTTAGAGACGAACAAATTTTTGAGCATTTACCTCTGTATTTGACACCGGTGTGACTGCTGTTGGAATACATTTCTGATGCCCACAATTCAAGAAGGATGTTAATAAATTGGAGAAGGTTCAGAGAAGAACCACAAGAATGATGAAAGTATTTGAAAAAAATGCCTTATACTGATAGACTCTACGAGCTCAATCTGTTTAGTTTAACAAAGAGAAGATTAAGGGATGATTTGATTACAGTCTATAAGTATCTACCTATGAACAAATACTTAATGATGGAACATAATCTAATGGCTGGAAGTTGAAGCTAAACAAAATCAGGCTGGAAATAAGGTGTTGGTTTTAAACATGGTAATTACCAGTGGAACAGTTTTACCAAGGGTTGTGGTGGATTCTCCATCACTGGAATTTTAAAATCAAGATTGGATGTTTTTCTAACAGATATGCTCTGGGAATTATTTTGGCAATGTTCAATGGCCTGTGTTAGTAGGAGATCAGACTAGATGATCACGTTGGTCCCTCTGGCCTTAGAATCTGAATCTCTGAAAACAGCTGTAATCAAGAGGGTTAAATAGTAATGTTCTCAAAGATACTGGCATTCATGCCTCTTAGTTCACTCTGTTTACTGATACTAATGGCAGTTAAGGCTGTATTTACTGACCATTAGCACTATGATGTACTTCGACTATTTCAATGTTTTGGTGATGTACCTCTGGTAAACAATAGTTTAGTATTTTGAGGGCTGTAATACTTTGGTCTAATGATGGTTATTGGGCTTGGTGTAGATGGCTGTGTGGTGTTTAGTGGCCTGTGATATACGGGAAGTCAGATTAGATGATCTGGTCCCTCTGGCCTTAAACTCTCTATAATCATTAGTATAGTGTTACTGGGCCACATCTCCAGATAGGGGGAAAAAACCACATATATAGTGAGCAACTGTTGAACCCTTCAAAATAAAAGTGTTGCACAAGGCAAAGGAAAATCAGTATAATTTGTTTTCAGAACTGACGTTTTCAGAAATGTTGTTTAGAAAATCAGAAGGGTCCCAAAATGAGTTTTGTAGTTGAATCTCTGAATTAAAAAACGTTTCAGTATTGACTCTGTATATTTAATAGTTTAGGGGAAAACATCTTGATATCTTGATTAATAAGAGAAGATAACGGTTATTCCCAACTGCTTGCAAAAATATTGATGTTTAGTAGTACTCCTTGAATTTAAAATTTCAGGCTACAGTCATCTTCCAGTAGTGGAAAGATGAAATTTCAAGATATTATGAAGCACTTCTGATACCACATGACAAAATAATTAAGTAGGGCTGTCAAACGATTAAAAAAGTTAATCACGATTAATTGTGTGAATAAAAAAATTAATTGCGATTAATCGCATGATTAATCGCACTGTTAAATAATATAATACCATTTATTTAAATAGTTTTGGATATTTTCTACGTTTTCAAATATATTGATTTCAATTACAACACAATACAAAGTGTACAGTGCTCGCTTTATTTTTATTACAATATTTGCACTGTAAAAAACAAAAGAAATAGTATTTTTCAATTCACCTAATACAGGCACTGTAGTGCAATCTCTTTAGCATGAAAATTGAACTTAAAAATGTAGAATTATGTACAAAAATAACTGCATTCATAAATAAAACCTGTCCAATCTGGCTATTAAGGTGCTGTTAGATTATTGGAGCTCACTCTCCTCACTATCCCATCCCTTGGCAAAAAATGGAATTTTGGTTCTTTCTTATAAATTGGATTTCTGCGAGAGGCTCCAACAATGCAGAATTATTGTTTTAGGTTATGGGTTGGAATTTGATTCCTGCTAGGGAAGTAAATGAGGTTAATGAGGGTTGGTCGCTAGCTGAGGAGAAAGAGCCATCAAAGTCTTCTGTCAGCTGATTGGTAGAGCTGTTTGATTAAGATGTATGTTTGTACAGTGCCATCCTGATAGGACTATAGATGTTTGGGTGCTCTGATCATGTAAATATTTACTACTACTAAGCAAAGCAAATACCCAGTTTCTGATTTGGAGTCCCTTGCAGAAATGCAATTTGCAAGTAGGACCAAAAGTCCACTATTTAGCTAATACATTAGAAAAAACTCTACGAACAAGTCATCTATAGTGGGAACAAAACCAAACCATTATTGGCAAGGTCTTTGTTGGCTTGGATTAATTTCTGAACAAATTCTAGTTGAGTAAACAGGATTTCTCTGGGCTTGGCAGAATGTTCAATTTTATCTCTTATTTTAGTGATTGGTGCTTTTTCCATTTCATTGTCTTAATTCTTTCTGTTAGAGTTCTTGTCCCCTGTGGATGTGCTATTTCCATTATGCAACAAAAAATGTGTAAGGACAGCAGTTTTGTGAAACTTTGTGATTTAAGACCCTGTGCATGCACAAATTATCACTATGTGTTTATTAAGATCCATATTCTTCTGCCTTTGCAAGCACAAACCAAAAATAGCTGTATGCTTCATAAATGGCTCTCATAAACAGATTCTCATTGTTTCTTTACTCACCCATTTCCTATTTGTTTAGTAAGCATACGAAAAGGAACTTTCTGGAAATGTCTAATCTCAGTTAGCAGCATCAATAGACTCTTTTTCTTAATGATGAAGCTTAATGGAGCTTGATGGAGCTTAATGATGAAAACGTAATTCTTGGTGAAGACTTTTTAGCTGTGGGTTGCAAATTAATTTGGTTTAGTAACATGGTCTCTGAGAGTATGGAACAGCTGGGACAAGATGTTAGTGCTGCGTCATTTTCTTGATAATTGATCTGGTCAGTTTTGTGTTGCTTCAGGACTTTGCAAGTTCTGTAGAGACATGCATTACAAGGGTCACGTTATACAACAGCTTTGAGAGAGGTTCCATAATAAGGGATCTGACTGGTTTAGTTTAACCTAAAAAGAAATATTTTTTGTATGGTAAATTGTTGCATTCTTGTCTTATAATGTAGACAGATTGCATGCATAATTTGAAAGAGTACTGAAAAGCAGTTTAAGAATATTTTCCTTTGTAATGTTTTTAGAAAAATGTCTCTTTGGAAAGTATTTAGTATTTCTTTTGTGTACTGCTAAAGGAAACATTTGCTGAAGAGGAGGCCATTAGTCTCTTTTCATCATTGCTCTAGTCCTCATTTTTAGATCCATTCTTTTAACATATTGAGAGAGACACCCTTTCAATCATCATCATCTTCTTCACTTTTGAACTGTAATTTAATGTCTTTCTTTTGGCCACCATGCTCATATTATCTTGTCTTTCAGTGCAATACAGAACTATCCTACTTGGTTTCTCACATAGCATGAAACATGCATTTTCTGTATCAGCAACCAGACACAAAGCGAACAAACAGCTCAATAAAGACTACTTAGGATTTTGAGTTCCTTTACTATGTGAGAGAATATTTTATTTGGGAGATCTCCATGTTGCTCCAGGAATATTGAAGGGGAGTGAAGAGAGACTTTAAAAGGAAAGTTTACTAAAATGGACTGAAGTTTAGTAGAGGAAATAAAATTTATAAAGCCTTTAGCCTGGGTGTCGGGTGAAGCTTCTCCTTGGGAGGCTAGCCCCTTGCCCTGCCTCTTCCAGCTGAGGCCTAATTTCTTCTGGCGAGGCCACGCCCTCACTTGCTGCTCTCAGCCCCATCGTGGCCCTGGCTGGGGCGGGGTGTGGTGGGGCTGAGAGCTTGGTCAGGCCTCCAAACTCAGAAGCCTTCCCCCCTGGCCGGGGGCCACAGTGATGGACCTCGGGGCCTGGAGCCCCTCCCCTGTTCCGCCCTTCTGCCTGTGGCTCCACTCATGGCCCCACTCCATGCTGCCCCTTTCCCCCTCACTGTCTGCCCCTTCCTCCACAGCCTCGCCCAAACAGCCTCTTCCCGTGAGGCCCTGCCCCCATTTGCTCCTTTCCACCCCCTCCCCCCCATTGTGACCCTGAGACTGGAAATGCTCGGCCATAGCAGGGAGCGAGATTTTTCCAGTGGTCCCAAATTGGCTGGGATCTCTGGGTGTGGGTCCATGGAGTAATCCACTACTGCCTCCTACCATCCCCCTACCCCAGTGGCATGAGGTTTGGGAAGACTTAGCCCTCTCGCGCCTCCATTACATGCACCCTTGGCCTTTATGTACACATTCATATCCAGTACAAATAATTGAATATTGGGCTCAAAACTCCCAAATATTACTGTGACTGTCTAACTCCCTGTACAAAGACCTAACCTGAACTAGTACCACATTTTTATGTATTGCCTTGTAAGGAAATAATGCGTGAATAGTGATGAGACTTACCATGCAATTTCTGCCCCTCAGATCTCTTTCTACCCATTTTCTGCCCACAGCTGAAGGAGCAAGAAGCAACAGAAGAAAAACCTGAGCTGTTCTGCAAGTGCTGCTATTAATATTGAGCAATTATGTTTTTCCCCTCATGTGTTTCCAGAATCTTTTAGGCATAATTCTTTCTACTGCTACCACCACACCTGAGCACTGTATGTATTGTGTTGCTCAGTGAGTTACAGAAAATTCTCATTTTCTGTAATTCACATCATTTTATTTCCTGTCCAAAATGGAAGATACATTGTTCTAAATATATTATGTATGTATTTTATGGGGAAGTGTGGATAGATTCTGTCTTGCCCTTGAAAACATAAAAAGTTCTTATCAGGTAATCCTTCTTGGAATACTCAGTTCCTGTCAGAGCAGCACTGGGGCCCCAGTTCAGGAAAGAAGCTTTGTTCAGTAACGTGCTTATGCCCCATTGAAGTCAATGAGACTTAAGTTTGTGTGCAAGTGTTTTCCTGAATTAGGGCCTTGATGTTTGCTGCTAAATTACTTGTGGGAAAACAAGGACAATGAATGCTTAATAAAAGAGGGCATGCAATATATTCCCTGAAAATGGTGCATGTGCATGACATGTTAAGAGATTATTTTTCCATGCCTACAAGTGAATTTTAATATACTGGTGTATAAATATGCTGATACATTCCTCTCAAAAGGAAGGTATTTATTACCTGCTCACTTAGCACAACTCCCATTAGAGTTAATGAGAGTTACTCATACGTGTACAGGAGGAAATAGGTGTCCTTTAAAAAGATGCAGTAATGACCATGTTTTTGCATAAACAACACGTGCTGCCAAACTTCGTATTTTGTGTTGACTTCTTTAGTAAAGAAAGCTCTTCAGACAGGCTCACTTTTCTGCTTTTTCTGAATTTTCAGTGTTGTGTAGTTCCACATTTCACCTTGGTGACCCAAACAAAGTAATTAATTCTTTTGTAAATCCTGGATAGAGATTATAGCTACACAGCAGATATTGCATATCATATTGGTAAGGTTTGTGAAGTAATCACTTTTTAAAACTAAAGCCAATGCTTGCGATAAAATAAAATTGCAGTAAATTGCAAAAATAAAGAATCTGGATGGATTTGGGATGAAAACATATGTAAACTCACTTAACTCATCAAGGGAGAATTTCACCAACTTTATGTATACTCTTAGTTACTATTCAAAACTTCAAAGATGTTTCACAAGAGACTGGTAAGTGGATGGCTCTACATCCATTGGTAGTAATAAAAAAAAAATCTTAGGTAATGGAAAGATGTGTCAGGACTATCAAGGAGGAGTGGGTCACAGGCTTGGTAGATACTGATGATTATAAAAGTGATTTATAGGTCAGAAAATAAACTAGAGAAATTCAGTGAGTGAGGGAAATGATTTCTGAACTACATCAGAAAGGCTTTTAAATTATAGTATATCAAGAGTATTGCCAGATACTTGTGTTCATGGAAGATACTTATGAGGTAATAAAAGAATATTTCCCTTTCTCTTTCTACTCTTTATTTATACAGGGGACTGAGAGGGAACAGATGTGCTAGAAACCTTTGTTTGGTATCCGTAAGAAAATACAATGTGTTTCCTATATTATTGAAGGCACAGTTCTGTAATCTGAGTCACAACCCCCATTTTTTCACGTTCTCTGTGTGTATATATATATCTTCCTACTGTATTTTCCACTGCATGCATCTGATGAAGTGGGCTTTAGCCCACGAAAGCTTATGCTCAAATAAATTTGTTAGTCTCCACACTACAAAATTTAGGACGATTTTATAGAAGTAGATTTTTAGAAATCGATTTTATACAGTTGATTGGGTATGTCCACACTAAGCGCATTAAGTCGGTGGAGTGCATCCTCACTACCGTGGCTAGCATCAACTTACGGAGTGGTGCACTGTGGATAGCTTTCCCACAGTTCCCGCAGTCTCTGCCGCCCATTGGAATTCGGGGTTAAGCTCCCAGTGCCTGATGGGGCAAAAACATTGTCGCGGGTGGTTTTGGGTACATGTCGTCAATCACCCCTCCTTCTGTGAAAGCAACAGCAGACCATCATTTCACGCCATTTTTCCGTGAAGACTTCATACCACGGCAAGCATGGAGCCTGCTCAGCTCAGCTCACCGTCACTGCTGCTGTTGTGTCCTGAGTGCTGCTGTCACCAGATGAGGCAGTACGACTGCTAACCGTCATCATTCATCGCTTCCACTGCAACTCTGCTCTCCTGATGTTGTGAATGAGCTCAGTCTCCATAGCAAATTTCTCCATGTTGTCGTCATCCACCGCTTCCACTGCAACTCTGCTCTCCTGGTGCCATGAATCCACCTCTTAGGTCCTCTTGTCGTTCTGTATAAATATCTATTCTCTTGGCATCCATCGTCATCCACCACTTCCGCTGCAACTCTGCTCTCCTGCAGACGCCATACCATGTCAAGAATGAAGCCTGCTTAGCTCACTGCTGCTGTTGTGAGTATTGTAAACACCTTGCGCGTTATCCTGGAGTATATGCGGAACCGGGCTAAGAGATGCCAGCACGAGGACGAGTTTGATGAGGACATGGACACAGAAGTTCCTGAAAGTATGGGCTGTGGCCTTTGGGACATCATGGTGGTAGTGGGGCTGGTTGATACAGTGGAACGCCAGTTCTGGGCCTGGCAAACAAGCACAGACTGGTGGAACCGCATAGTTTTGTAGGTATGGGATGAGTCACAGTGGCTCTGAAACTTTCTCATGCATAAGGCCACTTTCCTGGAACTCTGTGAGTTGCTTTGCCCCGCCCTGAAGCGCAGGAATACCAAGATGAGAGCTACCCTGACAGTTGAGAAGTGAGTGGCGATAGTCCTGTGGAAGCCTGCTATGCCTGACTGCTTCCGGTCAGTCGAGAATCAATTTGGAGTGGGCAAATCTACTGTGGGGCTGCTGTGATCCAAGTAGCCAACGCAATCATTGACGTTCTGTTATCAAGGGTAGTGACTCTGGGAAATGTGCAGGTCATAGTGAATGGCTTTGCTGCAGTGGATTTCCCTTACTGTGGTGGGTCAATAGATGGAATGCATATCCCTATCTTGGCACCGAACCACCTTGCCATAAACCA
Source organism: Lepidochelys kempii (assembly GCF_965140285.1). Lineage (NCBI taxonomy): Eukaryota > Metazoa > Chordata > Testudines > Cheloniidae > Lepidochelys > Lepidochelys kempii. Next base: position 33,584,351 of record NC_136388.1, read on the forward strand.
GTACATAAACTGCAAGGGGTACGTCTCAATGGTGCTGCAAGCACTGGTGGATCACAAGGGACATTTCACCGACATCAGTGTGGGATGGCCAGGAAAGGTGCATGACACTCGCCTCTTTAGGAACTCCGGTCTGTTAGAGCAGCTGCAAGAAGGACTTACTTCTCAGACCAGAAAATTACCGTTGGGGATGTTGAAATGCCAATAGTTATCCTTGGGGACCCAGCCTACCCCTTGCCCCCATGGCTCATGAAGCTGTACACAGGCAGCCTGGACAGTAGTAAGGAGCAGTTCAGCTATAGGCTGAGCAAGTGCAGAATGGTGGTAGAATGTGCCTGTGGACGTTTAAAAGCTCGCTGGCGCTGTTTGCTGACTAGGTCAGACCTCAGCGCAACCAACATTCCCATTGCTGCTTGCTGTGTGCTCCATAATATCTGTGAGAGTAAGGGGGAGACGTTTATGGCAGGGTGGGAGGTTGAGGCAAATCACCTGGCATCCAATTTTGAGCAGCCAGACACCAGGGCTATTAGAAGAGCACAGCACGCTGTGCATCAGAGAGACTTTGAAAACCAGTTTCATGACTGTCTAGGCTTCGGTGTGACAGTTGTGTGTATTTCTTCTTGATGGCAAACCCATCCCCTTTATTGATTTTAATTCCCTGTAAGCCAACCACCCTCCCCCCTTCGAAATAAAGTAACTATTGTTTTGAAATCGTGCATTCTTTCTTTATTAATTAAAAAAAAAAGGGAGATAACTGACAAGGTACCCCAGGTGGGGTGGGGTGGGGGAGGAGGGAAGGACAAGGCCACATTGCTTATTGTAGTTACACTACAAATCAAACTGTTTGAATGACAGCCTTCTGTTGCTTGGGCCATCCTCTGGAGTGGAGTGGCTGAGTGCCCGGAGCATCCCCCCACCGCGTTCTTGGGCTTCTGGGTGAGGAGGATGTGGAACTTGGGGAGGAGGTCAGGCGGTTGTACAATGGATGCAGCGGGGGTCTGTGCTCTTGTTGGCTTTCCTGCAGCTGCACCAGACACTTCATCATGTCCGTTTGCTCCCCCATTAGCCTTAGCATCTCCTCCTGCCTCTGCTCTTCGTGCTCACTTAATGCTTTCCTAGCTTCTAACAGTGGATGCCTCCATGCATTCAGCTGAGCCCTATTAGTGCAGGAGGACTGCATGAGCTCGGAAAACATGTCATTGTGAGTGCATTTTTTTTCACCTTCTAATCTGTGATAACCTCAGGGACAGAGATGGTAGGGGAAGCCTAGAAACATTTGTACCTGGGAGGAGATAAAAAGGGAGAGTAAAATTTAAGATGATACATTTCTGAGAACAAAAGGAAGACTCTTTCACAGTGAATCAAGCAGTTCACAGCAGACAGCACATGTGCTTTAGGTACAAGGTCGCATTTTGCCTTTTATATTGAGCTCCTGCCGGTATTGTGTCACATTACACACGACTGGGCAACATAATTCAGTTTCCATGCAGCCATGGTAAGGCAAAAGGTACGCGGGGTTGGCTTCTTACGCATAACATGTGGCAATGGTTTCAAACTGCAGCGCCATCCTTTCCCATAGAAAGCAATGGGTTGTTTCACATTTAAAAGGAGGGGCTGCGGTTTTTGGGTAGATGTGCAGCACACACCTCTGCCCACCCCACCATGTGGCTATTCTCTGGGATAATCCCTTTTAGCCAAGCACAAACAGCCCAGCATGAAGGGGGTCCTTTTACTGTTCCCTTACAAAAATTCCCCTATTTCAACCAGGTGACCAAGAATGATATCACTCTCCTGAGGCTAAGATAAAGATATAGACCAAATGTTGCTTGAATGCAACCAAAACCCAGGACCATTCGCTGCCATGCTTTGTGCTGCAATGATTCCAGAATACTTTCAGAGTACCTCCAGGAGAGCTTCATGGAGATGTCCCTGGAGGATTCCCACTCCATCAGACTTTTCCAGTAGCTGTACTGGCTGCAAATGCATCCCAATTCTTCAGGGCAAATCAAACATTGAACATTATTGCTTTTAAACCCTGTACTGTAGTTACAAATGTGCACTCACCAGAGGTGCCTTCTCCAGCTTCAGGGTAGGGGATCCTGCCTTCAGAGGGTATTCGCTCCAGGGTGATGAAAAGGTCCTGGCTGCCAGGGAGAACGGATTCACTGCTTGCCTGCTGCACATTCTCCTCCTTCTCCTCTTCCTCATCCACAAAATCCTCCCCCCGTTGCTTGAGAATCCCCCCTTTCAGGTGTCCACGGACAGTGGTGGGGTAGTGGTAGGATCCCGTCCTGATCATAGAAGCGGCATGTATGGGGCTCTGACCCGGAGCGACTGTTTGCCTCCTTTGTCTTTTGGTAGCCTTGCCTCAGCTCCTTAACTTTCACGCAGCACTGCTGTATGTCCCTGTTGTAGCCTCTCTCCAACATGCTCTGTGAGATTTTGGCAAATATATTTGCATTTCTTCTTTTTGATCGGAGTTCTGCCTGCACAGATGCTTCTCCCCATACAGCAGTCAGATCCAGTGTCTCCCTTTTGGTCCATGCTGGAGCTTGTTTGCGTTTCCGGGGGTCTGCATATGCGTTTGCATGGCTGAGTTCGCCACGCTGACCAAACAGTAAATGAAATTCAAAAGTTCCCAGGGCTTTTCCTGTGTACCTGGCTAGTGCATCGGAGTTCAAAGTGCTGTCCAGAGTGGTCACAATGGAGCACTATGGGATAGCTTCTGGAGGCCAATGCTGTTGATTTGCATCCTCGCTACTCCAAATTTGACCCAGCACGGTCGATTTTAGTGCCACTCCCCTCGCTGGGGAGGAGTACAGAAGTCGATTTTAAGAGTCCTTTAAGTCGACGGAATGGGGTTGGTTGTGTGGATGCATTTACTTTGAAATCGACCTAACGCGGCTAAATTCGACCTAACCCCATAGGGTAGACCAGGTAAGGTGCCACAAGTACTCCTCGTTCTTTATGCTGATACAGACTAACACGGCTACCAGTCTGTATCCTTGAAACTAGATCATTGTGCTCTGAAATCTGATACCTGATGATCCTCTGGGTTCTTCCTTACTTTCAAATGTTCTAAACACCAAAGCAGCATTCTTAAATCATCTGTTAATTGTGCTCTAAATTCTACTTAGGTTCCCAATATGGTCTGGACAAAAAAGATGTTCCAAGCACTCTCTTCTGCTTCAGAGACCATTTCAAAAGTAATAGCCATCAGCGAAGTGCAGGGCAGAATTTTTTCTCCATGATTTTACTTCCTTTACCTCACCAAACTGGTGAGAAGCTGTTCTTTAGGTTCTTTTGAGATTGGATTCATGGTGGGGTATTTTGGTGCAGGGCTTTATGGCAAGAGGGTATAAGTCAGAGCATGTAGCCCCTTATTCTTAACCCCAGTGAACGCTATTATAAGCTTCATGCAAAGTTTTTATTCCTACTATAGGCACTTGGAAGTTGAGTTTGGTGTTCTAGAATATAGGTTCAGGTGAGATCTGCTTTTTCAATATAAATTGCACTTTTTTAGGGTAGAAAATGAGAAGTTACAGAACTTTGCTTCAGAATGACTTTATTCTAGAATTTAGATGAAATCATTAATTCTTTGCAGCCTTCTGTGATGCAGAGCTGATAGAGAGCTGTTCAACGTGGTGTTTTACGCACATTATTCACATGGGGCCTTATACTCCCCTGATTTACAGTGTTCCTCTACTGGTTTCAGTAGAGTTCATTCTGATTTACTGCGTAGTGACAGGAGAATTCAGGTCCTGTGTGCAAGCACCTTTTCCCTGCCTTCTATAGAACAACATTCCACACAGTATGAAAATTCCAAGCTCATCCTTTTCATGGGGTTTCCTTTTTTTATAGGCAGGGTTGGAAGCACTAATTTTTTATTAAGGCTGCCTAGCACTTTCCATTATAAGTCCCTCTTTTATCAGTTGCTTATAACTTTACCAAAGTTTATATGTTAGGGCTGAGATTTCCCATATTTGGTGTTTGCCTTGGTCTGGTGGTCGGTTTGTTTTTGAAATTTCAGCCATTTCTGAGAATGAGGCTAGGGAAAAGTATGTTTTGCCCTTGTTAAAGATTTCTGGTGACCTCTTTATGAAAAGACTTAATGCCCCTGTGCTTTGCCATAGCAACTTGAAATTTGGCAGGGGGGTGGCCTTTGTGCCAGGCACGTGCCATTTGCCATCACTGTGAAAATCTGATCAAATTTGGCCGAGTCATTAGCCTTTGAAAAAAAAAATTGAACTTTGCATATGCTCAGAGATTTGCTAGAGCTTCATAGCTTAATTCCTTGCAGATTGCTCCAGGCCTGTGCTATAGGTGGCTGAGCTGGACTTTCCGTGTAATTGTAGTTCTAAGCTGCTGTATGCCATGGAAAGTCTGGGTCCAGGCACTGGAAATGAGAGCAAGGGAGTTTGTCTCATCTGTGCTTTCATTGTCCTTACTCCCCTGTCCACTGGTGTCCAGAAAGTGTGGCGGACGAAGTTGCTTTAATTCAATGTTGCCCATATGAAACCAACCATACATCCCTGCTTGCTGAGAGAGTTGAGGTTTGACTGGTCCGGCAGGGGAAAGACACCTCTGGAGTCCTTAGTTCTGGGCCCTGTGGCTCCAGGGCCTGGGGTGCCATTTGCATCTATTTCCTTTGCTGCACTCTCCCCTCCCTTGGACTTACTTATGTGGGTTTTTTGTTTCTTCCTGCTAGGTTTCCATGCTGCTCCGGTTTGGGCCAACACTCTTTTAATGGGCAAGGAGGGATTTTTTTTTTTGCCTAATCACAAATAGGTCAGTAGTAGTGTGGCGTTTCTTTACCCTTCTCAGAGCACATGGGAGATTTGCCTATGGAAGGGATGGATAGTGTTTCTTGCAACTGTAGAACAGGTGTCTATATCAGGTTAGTTGAAGTATTAATTTGAGAGCTGCTGCTGCTGCAGTCCCAGGCACCAACTCAGGGGCATCTGGCTCGACTCTTGCTGTGCATTAAGTGGCCAGGGGAGATCTCTCTGTCTTGTGAAGAACCTATAAAACATGAGTCTGTGCGTTTGTGACAAAAATTCTGCTCCCATATCGTGCATGCAATTTAAAATGGAAACAACTATTTTCCTCAGACCAGCATCCTGAAATTTCATTAGTAGTAGTATCTTTTGGCATATTTAAATAATAGAGAAGCCAGTATGAATAATTTATTTTGGTATTTTGTTTTGAAAATTCAAACTACTGAGATGAGCAAAGTCATTCGTGTTTTAAGTTAATGTTTTAAAACATCGTGTATGTAAAATTCAGTAAAAAGAAAGTGGCAAAATTGAAATTCATTGTCTAAAATGTGGGAGCATGGGTGTGGCAGAATTTTATGGAATGTATCAGTGAAGCAAAAGGCATGTAATAAGCCTGATTTTTGGCTGAAGTTTGATATTTTTAGGGTGTTTCTGCCTGCGCTACTTTGTTTTGAAAAGGTGAATGTAGTGAAAGTAAACATGACTTGACAGATATTCCAGGCCCAGATATTGTCTTAGATGTGTTATAGCAAGAGTGGTAAAGATATGAAACATACATTTATTTCTACATGGTGGAGATGAGATCCTCAAGTATAGTGTATGGGAAAGGCTAACAGCTGGGGGGGATTCAGCGCAGTAGCAGGTAATGTTAATGGAATAGCTACACATGGTGTTTATAGTGCTGTTTCCTAGAAAGTTTTAAATGTAAGAATTTTGTGTGAGGTCTCTGTGGAGTCACAAACGGCTGTTTTATTTGTCAGATGCAGAGAGCATCTTAGGTGTGTTTTTGACATCTGGGCCTGGTGGTGATTTTGAGGGACAGATATGGGGCAGATGGTTATAGAAAAGGCTTTTAAAGTATGTGGGGAGGAGTCAAAGTACTGAGAATTTACAGATCCAGTTGGAAATATTTGGAGAGCAATAACACAAAAAGCTGTCTGGAGACTAGTTTTTGGGCACAAAGGTAATTGATGAGGTCTGAAAGTCCTGTTTTTCTGGTGCATGTGATATTTGCTTCACTCTTTTACCATCTTTTCTGGTCAAGAGTTTACATATTTAAGGTCAGAATTCAAATACCAATCAGGGCAAATGCAGGACAATAAAGAACAGCAACTACTGCTGTGAGTAATTGAAGTCCTATAGGTCTGGTCAAGACAGCTACACTGAGCGGTATGTAGACTTTGAAATTGAAAAAAGGAAATCTAAAGATGACTAAACTGGCTTCTTAAAGCCATGGTCATCAGCTTCTGGAACGAAGAACCTGTGTCATTGCTCTCTTCCCAACTCAGATACACCAGGAAATAAATGAAGGTATCATTATTGTTTCTCTTTAGGACAACTCAACTGTAAAATAGACTATATGAAACAATCCTTTACCTTGTACTCAAAGGTAGGAACTTCAGCCACAAAAGAGTGGAAACTGTAGAAAATAATATGCAAGGGGAGTGTAAAAAAAAATCAATGTGTGTTACAAAAGTGCATGGAGGCCTAGCATACAAAAAATGGAAATGTTAGCAAATCATATACAGGGAACTGATGCATGCATCTCGGGTATACATGGAAGAGAAGAAGGAGCAGCTCTAATAGGTTTCACTGAAAATTCCTGATTATAAAGGGTTGGACGTTGTCAGGGCAAAAGGAATTTCTGTGTTCCTTGATTATTCTAGAATCCCCCATGATAAAGTTCTCTGCTAGAATGGGAGAAAATGCAGGCACTGTGGTTGTATGATCATTATATCAGATATAGCAGAGGAGGATAGACTATTAAAAGTAGCCAAGAAAAAAGGAGGTATTTTATGTAGGAGAAAAAGATTACTTTTTCCAGACCTCAGCTCTTTAATGCAAAACCAAATGAAGGATATGACTAATAGAAGAGTTTTTATGAGAGCAGAGAGAATGGGGAAGGCACTCGGCATGTCTCATGAGGTGCTCTGTGTCTTATAGGATCAGTTTTTGAATGCACTGAAAGTGAACACCAGATCCCAAGAGATCCCCAGAAAAATGTTGAACTCTTCTTGTGTTCCACCTTTTTAACCTAAAACAAAAATCGGATTATTTCAAAAAGGCTAAGGGGCTGCAGTCAATGCTTAAAGGCAGATTCTCCGCTCTGTTAAGCGCTCATTATGTTAGTCAAGCAGAAAACATTTGATAAGATGATTATGGGGCTCTTGATCTGCCTTTGGCCACCAGAACAAGACAGCTTGATAGAATATGACATGCATATACGTAATCCCAGTTATGTGCCTAGCTGTTGGTTGAATACGGTCCATGTATTTGTTTACTGATGATCTACAAACTTCTGCTATGCCCTTTGCATAATCAGAGCCAGGAATGTGTGTAAGTATATTGTAACTTTATACTCCCATGGCCATGCACGGGGATCTGCTGAGAATCTAAGCTATCTCGTAGACAACAGAAATGTCCGTTTATGGATCACCTCTTCCTCTGTTCAAATGCCAGCTCTCACATACACGTTGTCAAAATAAATTGCTTTCTTTCCATAGTAAATATATGAGATCTGGCAACAATGCTTCTGAGTGATTGCTTCTCGTTTTAGTGACTTATATGTATGTGTGGATAGAGAAGGGGTTAGGAGGATAAAAGCCTCAATTTTAACATTTTTTAATCCTGTTCATTTCTGTATAATAGAACTTCACATTTTTACTAAATACGCTTTTCAAAGCCCTTGAAAGGACACCCCCATTCTTGTCTTAGTACAAAAAAGCACTTTCCTATTTGGCTTTGAAACTGCAGGGTGCTGCTGCAGCTGTGGCTTCTGTTAATCAATTACTGCCAGTTCTGGGTACTGCCGAATTCTGCTAATGAGAATTTGTCATTTCTATGTAGGTCACCACAATCTTAAAAAAACAAAAATCAAACCTCAGGAAGTAACTGGAAACAAAATTTGAAATGTATCAACCATTTCTTTTGACAGAGGAACCAAGTAAGTAAAACATTATACTATGCTTCAGTTCACAAATACTTGCGTATAGTTTCTTAAATTGTGTGGCTCTGTGTTCTGGTAGTGCACATACTATGCTAGGCGTTGTCCACCAGCACAGAAAGACACAGCTTCCCCAAAGGGATTCGATTCCCCCAAAAGTGGAAGGTTCATCAGTTTATTCACATAATCAAAAACAAGTGTTGCTGGATATGTCATGTTCTTGCTGGTATAAACGTTATACAGGAACGTTTTCAGATACATATTCAGTAGGAATCTTTCTGCCTCTCTGTGATTTTTCTTTTTTATACATCTGGCAAACCCAGATCAAAATGATAAATTCAGCACTAGTAGGCATCATGCAGTTTGTGAAACTATCTGGAGGAACTTCGGTCGATTAAATGGATGTGTTATCCATGTGTAGAGTTTTCTTTCCTCTCTGAGAGATGCCATAATGATTTAAGAAGTCATTCAAATGTAATTTAATGCAGGTTATCAATAAGTTTTTAGTATTTTATATATTGTCAAAACTCCTAAAGGCCCCAGTCCGGTTTGGTTTGAATTGTGCTAGGTAATTCAAAAGCTTACTGTCTAATTCAATATTATGCTCAACAATTTAGTTTGAAGATGATAGGAGTAAAGGGGGAAAGAGGATGCTGGTAATAGTAGTGCTAGCTAGTGTCACACCTTGGTGATACAGAATAATTTTAAAATGTTGGCTTTTTTAAATGTAAAAAAAAAAATCTAATACAGACGACCCCTCAGTTGAGACATCAATAGTTGGCGGACTGTTTAATATATTTATTAATTACATATAAAAAGTACATTAAAAACCTGAAGGTTACAAATTCTATCACTCGAAGGTTAGGAAAGGCTAGAATCAGAGTTGCCCGTACAGCTTTAATTTATCCCCCCTTATACATTATGAAGCAGACTTTAATTATATCGTCACATATTATCTTTTACACATGATCCCTGGCTCATTCAGTGCACAGAATGCATGGTGCTCGGGTAATGAGCTGCTATTCAATTTTTTTGTTTTATCCTCTTTGTTCAATGTGTGACCTCCCACACCCATGTCTTATTTACTGCACATTTATTGAAACGCTGCTCTGAATACAGATATACTGGGTTCTGCCCCATGAGCTAAGTGGAATCTACTTTAGTGGTTACAGACCCTTCTGCCTTTGGCTTCTCCAACCTGCCCGTGTCTTAGTCTCAGTCCCAATCCCCCTCAGCTCAATGTCTCAGTCCCAGTCATTCCTTCCTCCCCTCCCACTCTCTAAATGGTCAATTAGTCTCACATGTGAAGACAAGAGTATAGTCAGCTAAAGTAAAGTGTGTATAAAATGATTATAAAACAAGTAAATATATACATAACTGGAATTTTAATGTAATTAAGGAAATATGTCAGGGTGAATGGCTGTAGGGCTCTAGATCTACTGATTTGTCTCCGGTGGAACTTTCATATACAGATGAAATATGACTATTTGTTTAATTTATTTCTGTTGTTTTTTTTCTAACATGGTGTAGATCACATGCTGATTCAGAGTTTCTTGTGTTTCTCCTCCTATCCACATTTGTATAATTTGACATTTTGGGGACCACTGTTGTAGCAGATTTATTTTCAAATATATTAACCCAAATGACAGAATTTAGCTATGTTTTAAAACAGCCTCTGGCAATGTCTTCCTTGAATGACAAGAGTCCAGAGGAGACATTTTGTAGCATGTTTTCATAAGAAGTTATCAATATATTGATAAATATTGATTCAGCATTTATAAGTGGCACCTTAATTTCAAATACTACTTCTGAAACATCTAAGCAAGCAGTAAATAAAATAGATTGTTAAAGGAAACAAATATTGCATTCTATTTTACCTGACTATACCCATCTAGGGAAAAATCCTGCCCCAGCTTATCAGAGGTGTGCTGGATGGCATATTGGTTGTGGCTGAATAGCCTCCTTAAGCTGTTTTACCTACATATAGAGCCCTGTGTGGGTACAGATTTATATCCGCAAATGCAGATATCTATGGATATCAGAACCAGAGGGCTCTCTTGGGAACCGCAGCAGTGAAAGGAGGAGAATGTGGGGCCGCCGCTCCCAGGAGCCAGTGCCCTGTGCCGGCAGCTCCTCTGGTGCGGCTGTACCACCCCCAGCCCTGCCCTTGTCCCTTCCACACAGCTGTCTGTCTCTCCTGTCTGGGGGCGTGCGCGCTGCTTGCACACACTAGTGCAACCAGGGACAGGTGTCGGTGAGCCTGGTGCCTGCCCAGTGGGTAGGGCTGCGGGCGGTACAGCCTCTCTGGAGGAGCTGCCGGCGTGGGGCGCTGGCTCCTGGGAGTGGCGGCCCCACGTTCTGCTCCTTTCTCTTCTGTGGTTTCCAGGAGAGCCCTGCTGTTCCGCGGATACCAATTATATCCGTGGATATTCACATTCTTGTATATAAATTTGTATCCACGCAGGGCTCTATCTATACAGGACAAATATGCTTAGAATATTCTGTAGTGTACTTTGTTGCTCCTTTCAATATGAAGCAGTTTGCACTCTCTTCAAGCACATGTTACCAACATAAGCCTAGATACAGATGTGGCAGGATATTTACCAGGCCCCTAAACGAACAACCTTGAGGCACCAACATTTTTGTTAGCTGTTCTTCCAATAGTACAGCTCAAAAGAGTGCGCACCCATGATAATGTCCTACTGGTGCATAGGTGGACTGGGGATGAGAAATATGACTTCTGAGCCCTCTTTCTCCTCAGACTGACACCTCATAAGGAAGAATTCCACTCATAGTAATAAACTGAAACAATAATAGTCAATTCCTAATATTTCCACTTAACTTGCATGTATATGGAAGAGAATATTTAAAATATTGGAGACACTCTTGAAAAAGGGTTGTATTAAAAATTATATGGCTGTATAGTAATACATCCCCTATTTTGAATTTTTCTGTTCCAGTCTTTCCCTAGAATGCCATAGTGCTAAAGAGCATGAACTGAATTTTTAATTGGGAAAAAAAGTCAATACTACTTCTGAAAATTAGGGATGACTCATAGATGGTTTCTACTTTGTTGATTTTCTGGAGACTACAAGCAGGTGAAACTTTTGTTTTAATTGGTGTTCTTTTGCTTTAGTAACAATTTCATGCAGCAGTGTGAAACACAGTATTTGCAAATTATGAAAGCTTGAATAAGGATAAGATTTCAAATATAATTCAGTCAGTTGTATCTCATAATACAATGTAAATGTGATACCTCACTCATGTACATACTGAAGAATACTTAGGCTATATTACATCATTAGTTGTAATGCAGTCAAGTATCTGAGAACTGGCAGTTTGAAAAATGAAAATGTTTTGGCTTCATTTGTCTGCAAGGGAGGGTAGACCAATGGCTGTAGGAGTGGAAGTCTGGTGAGGAATAGAATAGCAGTGTTTCGAACCAGAGGTTTTAAAACATCATGAGTCAGACCCCAACCCATGGCTTAAACATTAAATTGAAAAAACAACAAGAATAACAAAAGCAAATTTTAGGATTTTTTATTTATCTTCAGGTATATGTCTTTAGGGTTCATATTTTCCATTTTTTCTCCACAACCATGAGGACTAGACACATTTATTTGGGGTTTTCTGAAACCCTCATGGTGTGGTAGGATCATGTTGTTTGGAAACCTGGGATGCCCTGCAGTGGCTTCAGAACTTCCGAATGAGGAAACAGACTTTCATGGAACCCATATCCCCATACTTTGCCCACCACAAGGATAGGTGAGTATGTGGACTAAAAAGGTTACTATTTGATCATTCTGCAAGTCTTGTGTGGTATGCACACTGTGATAAGACCTGCAGCCCGGTCAGCTGACTCGGGCTTTCAGGGCTATAAAAATTGCAGTGTAGCTGTTTGGGCTCGGGCTGGAGTCTGGGCTCTGAGACCCTCCCCCATCATGGGGTTTCAGAGCCTGGGCTCCAGCCCAAGCCCAAAAATCTACACTGCAATTTTTAGCCCTGCAGTCCAAGCCCCATGAGCCTGAGTCAGCTGACCCAGGCTCTGAGACTCTGTGCTGCAGGTTATTTTTATCACAGAGTAGATGTAAAATCCATGGACCACAGAGGCAGATTTGTGACTACGAATATGGGAAACACTGGAAAGGTTCATGGTGCCATAGAACTGATGAGATCAGGATTGTACTTGATGAGGGTAGGGGAGGCTTTATTCCCTGGAAATGATATGGTTCTGTACGGCATGTCTGTACATGTTCTGTACGGCTCACTGTTATTTTGAGGGAAGCTGCATAACTGCTTCTGCCTTGGTTCATGAAACCATACCCTGACATCAATGACCCTTGAAAAAGGGAATTCAGTTACAAGGTTAGTAGCTGCAAAATGGTCTGGAAGTGCACACTTGGTAGGTTAAAACCTCACTGGGACTGTCTATACTCCTGTCTTGATGCCAGTATGGCCGGCATCTTTCATATAATTGTCTCCTGCAGTATATTATGCAATGTCTGTGAAGGTGAAGTGGGGTGCTTCTGTCTCAAGTGGGTTCAGGAAAAATCTGATTTACAAACTCTCTACAGGGTGCTGCATCCTGCCGTTGTGTACACTTGTCCAGAAAGCAAGGGAAATCAGGGATGCCATATGTCACACATCTTGGAACAGGAGGGAAGCAGAGGATGATATCTGCCTGTGCCAAGGGACACCTTCACACCCTGTGTAGCTGCTGGAAAAACATATGAGGAAGCATTGGAACATGCTTATGGGGCAACATAGCTTTGTAAGGGTTATGTTTCTCTGTTGCCAGATGTCATTAGCCGTTCATTTCTGTGACATTGCACACATTAAAGACAATTATATCAGGGCACCTCCACTGGGTTATCACCTTGATGTTGGGTTTGTGCTGCAGAAGATGGCCACCAAGTTATGTGATCATTGTAGAATGTTTTTGTCTTCAGGATTCACACTTCTTTAGAAACCTCTCTTATCAGGAGAACTTAAGATTTGTCTATGCTATGGACCTTACAGCGGCACAGCTGTACCGCTACACCTGTGCCACAGTAAGTTCACGCGTGAAGCCGCTCTTTGCCAGCATGAGAGAGGCTCTCCTGCCAGCATAATTAAGCCACCCCCACCAAGCGGTGTTTAGCTATGTCAGCAGGAGAGCCCCTCCTGCTGACGTAGCCCTGGCCAAACCAGCACTTTTGTCGGTGAAATTTATGTCAGTCGGGGTGTTTTTTCACATCCCTGACTGACAAAAGTTTTACCAACAAAAGTGGTAGTGTAGACAAAGCCTTAAACTTCTTAAGCAAGCTTACAGTGGTTTGCTTTGGTTGGGAAGTACTGCACCCCTTGTGGGTTTTTTTACTTTTTATTCTCAGGAGTGCTAAGTGCAATTAACAGCTGTTAGAGAGCATTAATTCCTGGTACCATTGAAAGTACTTAAGGTTTCAGGGGAAGTTGGAGTATTGGCAAATGCTGTTATTGCTTGTATGTTCCCTCTATTATTATTCTTAGATTTTGATTTTCAGCATGTGTAATAAAGCTCTTAAGACATTGACTCGTTTTGTGTGTGCTTTACATCTGCTGTGCTGAGAAATAGTAGGGCTTTTTAAAGCACATCATACTATACACTGCACTTTCCACATCCCTCAAATGTGTCCTTATGATCTAAGATACTGCTGGCACCAGATTTTTATACACCATTCCACTATATGAGGTAGGAAGCTTGCAGCCCATTCAAGGATGAAAAACTGTGTTAATTTCATTATTAGGAAAGAGGACCAGCATACAGGTAAACAAAGCATAATGTTTATTAAAAATATGAGCTAGAAAGGTTAGTGGAAAGATTTTGAAATCTGAAATTACCAGAGTAATTGTTCACAACGGAGAACACTGCCCATAGTTTACTATCTTTGCACCCATCTCCTTTGCCGTCGTATCAGAAGGGATGAACGACAGGAGACAATGACTCTCAGTGGGAACTGGGGACATCTCCTGTGAGAGGTGTCAGGGTCTGGTACTTAGTGGTGTTCTGGTACTCCAGCAGGCTCAGTGTTGTCATCCTGGTTGTTTAGTGGGGTCACTGCAACCGGATCATCTGGCCTGACAGCACCCTGTACAGCAGCCAGAGGAGAAGGAGAAGGATGTGGTGGCTGATGGGCTGGTTCTGGGACCTAAGCAGTAGGCAGATACTGAATTCTTTTGACCACCAGTTCAATGAGCCTCACCATTAGGGAATGCACCTGTCTGCAGCTGCATGAATTGGTTCATAAGTGGCTTCTCCTGCTAGAGACTACTCTTCCCATATGTTAAGGAATTCAAATGGCTCCTGGTTTCTCCTTTGCATGCCTATGAGCAGCTCCTCCAGTGTTCTTCTCAGTCTATCCGTGCTGTCTGGGTGGTGCTGTTCCCTCACTCGCAGCATGGTTTTCTTCTTGGGAGCCATAGGTCCTGCCAATTCAGAGACAAGGAGAACATAATATTTTTGGCTTTTGGAAAAAGCCAAGAAATTCCCCCAAATAACACAACTTTGCTTTGGAAGGCCACAATTTCGATACTTTTCAGCATTCCAGGAATATAACTGTCTCACTATCCTTGTTTCTCATAGAACTTTTGCAGCCCATGAGGAAGGAACAGAGACTAATAATGGCAAGAAAACTGTACTAGTGTATTTAGCCATTTAAAATGTTCGTTGTGTCTCAGAGGGTGGGGGGTTGTGGGGAAATTCCATCTAAGGGCTATGTTACCATTTTACAATATCTTCCCTGAAGGCTAGCCTATATTTGGAAAACATAGGGGGTATTTAAAGTATCAGAGTGGAAAAAGGGACTTGAGGACCAAGAGACCCAGCTGGAGTTTTTGTTGCAGCAGAAATTTGCTGCAATATGTTTACAGGATTGGGAGGCAATTTAGAAATTTGCCTACATTCTCAGCTAGCATAGGGAAATTTCATTCAGTAGGAGTTCAGTACCACAAACATCCCCCTACGCTCACCCCAGCTTTACAGCGGAAAGGGAAAGAAAGACACGCCACAATTTCAGTTTCCAGAAGATTCAGCTCAGCGTCACAAACCCTCACCTCAGACAATTGGAAGCAGTGAAAAACGGTGCAGTGTCTTACCCCCAAACTGGATTACTGTCCCATAGACTCATATACTTTAAGGTCAGAAAGGACCATCCATCATGATAATCTAGTCTGACTTCCTGCCCATTGTAGGTCACAGAGCCATGTCCACCCACTCCTGTAATAGATCCATAACCTCTGGCTGAGTTACTGAAGTCCTCCAACCATAATTTAAAGACTTCAAGTTACAGAGAGTCTGCCAGTTACACTACTTTAAACCTGCAAGTGATCTGTGCGCCAGAGGAAGGCAACCCTTCCCATCTAGTGTCCTATCACTGGCCATTGGAGATAGTTGCTGCTAGCAGTTGCAGATTGGCTACATGCCATTGTAGGCAGTTCCATCATACCATCCCCTGCATAAACTTATCAAACTCAGTCTTGAAACCAATAAGGTTTTTTGCCCTACTGCTCCCCTTGGAAGGTTGTTCTACAGCTCGCTCTGGCTGCTGCAGTATGGCTCTGTGCAGGGAAAGAGCAGTCACCAGGGACAGAGACAGTAAAGACTTTATAATCTTCCCAGGGAGAAAAGACTGCTGTAACTAGCTTTTCCTTAGACAGTCAACGGTAAGCTTTCTACGCTGTTCTGTTCCTTTCCCCAATTACTGCTGGCTGAGAAGTGCACAGACACAGAGACACGCTGATTTTTTCCTTTATAAAGTGTTTGAAAAAACAGCTTGAAGAAAGTAAATGCATAATTGTAGTTCATGAGAAATCAATAAAATCATTGGTCACTTGAGGACCATTTCAGGGTGGAGCAGAGTGGCGGCTTGATGGAGGGGCAAAAGTTGGAGGACTTTGGTAAGAGAATGGGGCTTGACAATGCAATGGCTTCAGCACTGCAGTTCAAATACACAGAGACATAGCACTGCATGCCATATTATCTAGGAAGGAAAAGTCAGTGCACAGCACGTCATAGCCCCTTCATCTTAAAATCGGGAATTTAGCACCAGAGCAAGAGGGGAATAGCAGTGGGGTACCTGAGTGGGCACTGGAACATACCAGTGTGGGATTCTGATTCCTGCTGCGGCCCAGGGTCCTCCTCAGGTTTGTCATGGTGAGCTTCCTAAACCTGCTGCTCCAGTTAAAGGTGCATGCTCCTTATCCTCCCAGTCTTCTGGACAGTGAGGCTGGCAGGGTTGAAGAGGAAATCTTGAGCCACTTCAGATTCAGTAATGAGTATCCTGACAGCACCCACTCAACTCCTCATATAAGTGCATGTACAAGCAGCCCCGACTGCTGAACTCTTTGGCCTTCCTGTGCATAAGCCTCAAGTGCTTTATGCGTTCCCTGCACTGGGATGGAGTCTGCCAAATGCCCTCTTGCTCCAGCCTCTCTGAAATTTCCTTGTGGAGGTGAATATTTCGGCTGCTCCTTCTGAATGTGTGGAGAACAGCGTACTCCGCCCACACGTTGTTCAGCACCCAGATATGCTTGGAGGGCCAAGCTGTTGCTCTTGGAGTGGATCCTTTTTCCCAGCCAATGGGAGCTGCAGAACTGGCGCTTGTGGTGGAAGCACCATGCAGAGCATCCCTGACTGCCCCTCCTGCTAGGAGCTTCAGGAGCATGCTAGTTCTTCAGGAAAGGTTACTTAACAAATAAAGACAGGTTTCAGAGTAACAGCCATGTTAGTCTGTATTCGCAAAAAGAAAAGGAGTACTTGTGGCACCTTAGAGACTAACCAATTTATTTGAGCATAAGCTTTCGTGAGCTACAGCTCACTTCATCGGATGCATACTGTGGAAACTGCAGAAGACATTATATACACAGAGACCATGAAACAATACCTCCTCCCACCCCACTCTCCTGCTGCTAATAGCTTATCTAAAGTGATCACTCTCCTTACAATGTGTATGATAATCAAGTTGGGCCATTTCCAGCACAAATCCAGGTTTTCTCACCCTCCGCCCCCCCCCCCCCCCACAAACTCACTCTCCTGCTGGTAAGATTTATTCACAGGTTTGCAAATGAAATACCGTCCAGATAACCTGAAAACAGAAAATGGAGCAATATATTAAGTTAGTAAAGTACAAAAGTTCCATTTCTTCTAACTCAGAATTGTCTAATAAGACTGTTTACCTTTTTTCTAAAAGTATTATAGGTAGAACTACAAACTAAAGAACATTTAAAATATTTAGCTTGCATAGCATTTCACTCTTGTAATGATAAGAAATATATCATACATTGAAAACCTCAGTTTGTGAGATTTGTATTAGAGGTGTTGGAACAAGTGGACATCTAGAAGTTTTGCTCATTTTTTCCATCTGAGTTTTCATTACAATTTGTACTGTGCTGGCATTGTAGAGAAAAGAATTTACATTCTCATTTGGGGGAAAGGGTAGAAGGGGCAGGAAGCTTACATGTGATATTTTTCTCTGCAGGTAAGATGCCATAGATTTTAAGAATGCCTTTTAAAATGAACCCTTCTGAAAGAAAGTATCTAGGGTGTTCTTTCCAATGGTATCCTGGAAAGAGGTGAAAACCTTATCAGCTGGGGCCAGATTGTCCTTAGGGTCAGCATGAGTGCGTGAGGGAAGATAGGGACATGAGTTTCTCCATTTCTTTGTCTTTTGTGCGTGGGCTGACCACAGTTGCAGTTCTTGCACACCTCTGAATATAGTAAACAAATTACCATGAGCAATTTCCCCCCCCACAACAAAACCTTTCACTACAGAGCCTTCTTTCCAGTGGTTTCCTGAAAAAGCATAAAAGGCTTAGGACTAGATTGTGCTCACATGTATAAACTACACCAGAGACAGTGTAACTCAGAAACATTTCTCCTGAGGAACAACTTTCTTCTTTTTCTTCACTAGGGGATGGATGGCAGGTAGTAATTTGCTGCTGGCCTGTACCAGTCCCTGTAGAAAATCCCCCAAACCCTGCAACCCCATGCTTGTTCTAGCTGGCACATAAGGGTGGGCATGGGGTGAAAGCTTCATCCATTACCTGTTCACCTGCTCCATTTGCAACCAAGGTCAGAACCAAGGTCCAGGTAGCCTACACATGTGTGGAAGCTGGGGTTCTTATTCCCATTTATAATCTAGCATGGCCATGTACTCCAAGTCACTGTCTAGCCTGTAAACATTAATCAGTGGGTCCAGCATTAGTTTTCATCACAAAGTCTGTATTGTCTCTGCATTAGTTGTAACATAAAGAATGCAAAAAAAAAAAAAGTAAAAATGGTTAATTATCAAATTTTTGATATAACGGGTAGCTTTGAGAAATGTAACAGTAGTCAGCAATAATGGATACGCCTGAAGTATAGTAGATAATTGTGGAATTCTAAAATCTTTTTTGTATTATAAGTTTTAAGCAGTCTTCTAGCTCCTTATCCTTGGATAGGTCTTTGACTTTTCTCTAACAGTATTAAGGTTGAACTTTTAACCTCAAGTGAATGTTGCTTATTTCTACATATAATCTGTAGATTAGCCCAGCTATAACACCAGTTATAGCTTAGATTTCCTGGCAAATTCACAAGAGAACATCAGTATTCTGTTTCATTATTTAACTGCAAATATTGTGTTAAGAGCTTCTTAAATGCATTTAATTAGTTCCTACTTTATTGTATAATGTGGCTTACATCTGGAAATGTCAAGATAATTTGGCCTTCGGGGGAAAAATGTTGCCTCAATAGTGACTATAAAATCTGTACTTCTATGCTCTGATGGAGTAGCACTTAAGGTGCTTTTTGACTGACCTGTTTAATTTCTCTGTGGCTTCTAACTATGGTCCATATCTTTCGAATTGCACCCTCTTTATCATTAAGCACAGTTCTTGAGAAATTTATTGTCCTAACTTCTAACACATGAATATCTTGTTTGCAGTATTGTGGTAGTTGTGTTGGTCTCAGGATGTTAGATACACAAGGTGGGTAAGGTAATATATTTTACTGGACCAACTTCTATTGGTGAAAGAGACAAGGTTTTGAGCTTAGCCTGTTGTTGGTGTTGCATAAATTAATACTGTAGCCCTTTTGTTGCATACATTTTTAAAATAGACAACATAATTGTAGAGGCCTCCAGTCACTCATGTGCTGCTCCGTGTGTTCCACCTGGCCATCAAAGTTGACTGTGATTTGATTTCATCACAGTTTTTTTTCCGGTCAAATTGAAGGTGAGCAGGAGAGAGTGTAACCCACACACCTTTTGGGTGTGGTGTTGTGTCCCATCTAGTGGCACTAAGACTACTTAGAGAGAGATAAAATGAATTTGCACTACAGCTTTAGCTAACAGCCTGTTGGCTTTTAGCTCATGCGATAGAGGCTCATGCACTAAGCTTCAGAGGTCCCAGGACTGGTGTCTGACAGCGTTAGAAGAGCACAGGTGTGTGTTCTATTTTTTTTTTTTTTGCATGCAATTGTCCTAATTCCTGTTTCATACTGAATGTGCTATTTCTCTGATGACATTGAAAAAGTAACTAGTTCAGCTGATCAGCGTAAAGTGAGTGTTGATGGCTGTCAGCTAAAAAAAAAGTCTGTTATATTCTCTTCTCTGAGTGTATTTTGTGTCCAAGATATTTGCTGGTGTACGACTGATAAAAATAAGATAAAATGTTCAGTTTGGAAATAGTTTCCATATGCCATTTATGAAGTCTGAACTTGAAGCATTTTATATAGGTCCCTTGCTCAGAGAGAGTTCAGATTCTATCTTCTATATTCTCCTTTTCCCCTCATTCCAAGGTCCCAAGAAGCCATCTTCTACTATTTTAAATTTTTGAACACACCCAACCTTTTATAGTCAGGCACGGTAGATCCCTCTGTAGACCTACATTTCAATTCATCTTGTGTTTGGGGGATATTGACAGTGGTAGGTTCATATTCCAAACTCTGTAATTAAAAAAAAACAACAACTCTTCAAAATATCAGTGAGTTGGGCTACTATAGTGCTAAGTGACCTTTTGCACTACCACTGACACCTGTAGAATATTGAAATTCGTTTTTCCACTCACCATATGTAAAGATCCAGAATTTCCCTTTTTGCATAAGCGGTACCACTAGAGCTTGAAGAAGAATCAGAGGAGCTGCTTTTAAGTGCCAGAAGCAACAGCATCAACAGCATGGGATGGATCCTTAGCTGGAGTAAATTGGTATAGCTCCATTGACTTCCATGGAGATATGTACATTTATACCAATTGAAAATCCTTTTCTGAACCTTTCCCGAGTCCAATATTTCTTTTTTGAGATGAGACGACCACATCTGCACATAGTACTCAAGATGAAAAGGAGTATTTGTGGCACCTTAGAGACTAACCAATTTATTTGAGCATAAGCTTTTGTGAGCTACAGCTCACTTCATCGGATGCTCAAATAAATTGGTTAGTCTCTAAGGTGCCACAAGTATTCCTTTTCTTTTTGCGAATACAGACTAACACGGCTGCTACTCTGAAAAAAGTACTCAAGATGTGAGCGTATCATGGATTTATATAGAGGCAATATAATATTTTCTGTCTTATTATCTATCCCTTTCTTAATGATTTCCAACGTTCTGTTCACTTTTTTGACTGCCACTGCACATTGAGTGGATGTTTTCAGAGAACTATCCACAATTACTCCATGATTTCTTTGAGTGGTAATAGCTTATTGAGACCTAATCATTTTATAGGTATAGTTGGGATCATCCAGCCCCATAAATCCCCACTTTGTAATGAAAATAACGCAGTTCATGTGCAATGATAACGAGTACTTTGTTCGTACCTGCTATTTAAAGTGTTCAGTCAATTAGTTTTGTTTCCTTCTTAAGATTAAGAAAAGGGAATCCCTGATCTATGCTCACATTGCAGATCTGTGCTCCATGTACACACTTCATATACAAGGACCCTGTAGTGCACTAGACCTATGCAAAAAATAGAATGTGGTCAATATTAAAGACCGTTCACGGCCAGTGGGAGCTGTGGGAGGCAGCGTGGGCTGCAGGACGTGTTGGCCGCCTGTTCCCACAGCTCTCATTGGCTGGGAACGGCGAACCGCGGCCACTGGGAGCTGTGGGCAGCCGTGCCTGCGCATGGTCAGTGTAAACAAACTATCTCACAGCCTGCAAGTGGATTACCCTTATGGGCTGCAGGTTGCCCACCACTGCTCTAGTTGATCTCTAAGCCCCTCCAGTTTTTTTAAATATGTTTTGATTTTACATTATGCTTTGCTAAAGGTCAAGATCAGGATAAAATATTGCAGCAGTACATGCAAATGCAATTTTCTAAAATTTCTATAAGTATTTGACATCTCTTAAAATGTGCTGCCTCATCATGCAGCATAGATACATAGTGTCCAATTTGAATTCCTGAGGTCAGATGTGCCCAGTGAAAGACCCCTATTGTACTGGATGTACTGTACTACTTTCACTGTTTGTGGACCCAACGTTTTGCTTACTGTTTAAAGATCTCCGAATAGCTTGTCATTTTTTTTCCAAAGAGGCTATAATAGGAAGTGTTATGTTTTTAATACTGTAGCAAAAAACAAATTAGAACTCGTAACTAAGAGAAGGAGCTCTTGGCATTACTGTGTGATAGCATGAAAGAGCCTGGTTTACAGGGGAATCATTGCCTTGAGTTAATGCGTGCTCCTGGGAAGCAGTAGATTTAGGAAGAGCCCCATAATCTGCCACTCTTTTACAAGGCGTTTCTCTGGAATTCTTCCATTAGGTCCCTTCCGAAGGAAGCTAGGGTTTCAGATCTTTGAAAAACTGGATTTTTGGTGATCTGCCAGAGGCAAGAGATATCCATGTGCATTGCTCTTTATCTCTGAACTGTCTGCTGGATCCCTCCCACTTCTTTGCTAACCCAACCAAAATAATTAAAGTTCTTGAGGGATTGATTTATGTAAGTAGGATTTCAAACCTCCAGTAGAGGGAGTAGACACAAGTTCTGCCAATTCCTCCAGAAATCTCTCCTACCTATTATAAGTATCGTAAGGCATTGAGAAAGTAGAGACTGTATTGTTTGGGTCAGATTAAAAATAACATATGAGTTTGGCTTCATCAGCATACTGATAGCATTGCAATCCAAGCAATTTACAATCTTTCCAATTCCCTTGCATACACATCCAACAAGAGAGACAATCTAACACAGAAGAGATCTCATGAATAATGAGCAACTGCCCAGTAGTGCTCTGTGAAGTCACTTGGAGAGGAAAGAGTAGAGCCCCTGGGGAGTGGTCCTGTCTATTTTGTCACCTGTGGGTTGACAACACCTTATGATATTTTGGGTGCCATTTCCATGGGGATTAGGAGAAAGAAGAAATTGCCCCTCCCTTTTGACCTAAAAATTGAGAGAAAAATTTTTAGCATAATGCAAACAGTATGTGTGATGCTGGCAGACCAGGTGGCAGCTCATGCGATGGCCCAGGCCTCACTGAACACTTACAGTTGCATAGCTGGTAGAGTGACCAGATAGCAGATGTGAAAAATCAGGACGGGGTGGGGGTAGTAGGTGCCTCTATAAGAAAAAGCCCCAAATATTGGGACTGTCCCTATAAAATCGGGACATCTGGTCACCCTAATAGCTGGAAACCTGTCTTGCTTACTTGTGTGTTAGCATTATCAAAATATATGTTAGATGTGCTTTGGAGGATAGGATTATAATTCAAAATGATCTGAAGTAAATAGGATGAAATTCAATAAGGACAAATGTGAAGTACTCCACTTAGGAGCAATCAGTTGCACACATACAAAGTGGAAAATGACCGCCTAGGAAGGAGTACTGCTGAAAGGGGTCGGGGGTCATGGTTTTCTAGCCAACAGTATAAGCAATTCTTCAGAAATTCTGAGCTAAAGGAACGTTCAAGTATGATAAATAAGACAAAGTAGCTAATAGAGAGAGTCTCTAATGATCCCATTATCCTGTGGTTTCAAATGCCATCAATAATACAGTACTGTGTGAAATAATATAGTGTTGTAGTTTAAAAAAAATAAAAAACCCCCAGCAATCCTACACTGAAGGCCAAGGAGGACCTGTATAATGGTTGTCTAACCAAAACTCCTTTATGCTTTTTTGATTGACTGGCAACTTTAGGAGACTCTCATTTGGCAAATTGTCTCCTCTGGATGTTCCATATCACCATTTGAAATTAACATGCCTCGTTCTTTTAACACTTCCCAGTTTTTAATCCCCTTTCCTGCTTGTCCTTGCTTGGTTTGGAAATTAAATTGCAGTGTATTCTGGTTATGTTACTTATGTGAGTAATTTCATTTGTTATCCTTATTGTCTTCTGATATTTGCCACTGCCACTTTTAGGTAGGAATTGGAAGAGAAAGTCTTGACTGCATGTAGTGCTGAGGTATTTGCCTTGTGTTTATACTCCCCATCACATCACATTGAGTTTTTCAGGGTCTTGCATGATATTGAAAGTCTAACTGCATAGTTTTATGACACAAATTACTCTGATAGCATGAAGAAAAGGAGTACTTGTGGCACCTTAGAGACTAACCAATTTATTTGAGCATGAGCTTTCGTGAGCTACAGCTCACTTCATCAGATGCATGCCGTGGAAACTGCAGCAGACTTTATATATACACAGAGAATATGAAAAAATACCTCCTCCCACCCCATTGTCCAGCTGGTAATAGCTTATCTAAAGTGATCATCAGGTGGGCCATTTCCAGCACAAATCCAGGTTTTCTCACCCTCTACCCCCCCACACAAATTCACTCTCCTGCTGGTGATAGCCCATCCAAAGTGACAACTCTTTACACAATGTGCATGATAATAAAGTTGGGCCATTTCCTGCACAAATCCAGGTTCTCTCACCCCCTCACCCCCCTCCCAAAAACCACACACACAAACTCACTATCCTGCTGGTAGAAAACCTGGATTTGTGCTGGAAATGGCCCACCTTAATTATGCACATTGTAGGGAGAATGGTCACTTTGGATGAGCTATTACCAGCAGGATAGTGAGTTTGTGTGAAATTTTAAGGGAAGCTACCAGACACAGTGTCACACTCCTTCTATTAGATGGGTTGTGTCAACCAGCATCAATGATTTGGACTGCTCCTTCATCAGCTTAGGCTACATTAAAAAAGACTGATAAACTGTATCAGTTTCTTTAGGAAGGTTTTTCAATGTTCATACTCACCTTTCCCCTAACTCATTGATAGTGGAAGTTGCATTGAGCCAAAGGGCTCTCACGTTCATTCCACTTTTTCTGATGAGGAAGGAAAGAGATTAGGTGTGTTTGGAAGAAAAAATTTCTCTTCTGCTTCTTTAGGTATGTGAATATGGAACTTCCAAGGTGTGATGCTTAGATATCCATATCACATGTGGCAAAAGGTATTATCGATTGCAAATACCCTTCCTGAAGAACGTAGGAGGTTGGTGAATGTTATTTTGGTGGAAGGGCAGAATATTGCCAAACATGAGTTAAGGACAGCAGATGTTTCTTTAGATACATCAGCTAGAGAGATATCCTCAGAAATTTTTTTAGAACACCAGCCTGACTGAGATTAATGGTCCTTCTTCCTGAGAGAAGTTTGAGAATTAAAGTTCTTCCATTTGAAAGAAATGGTCTGTTTAGTATAGAGATAGATGAGGTGTCATAAATATAAAGGGAAGGGTAAACCCCTTTGAAATCCCTCCTGGCCAGGGGAAAGCTCCTCTCACCTGTAAAGGGTTAAGAAGCTAAAGGTAACCTCGCTGGCACCTGACCAAAATAACCAATGAGGAGACAAGATACTTTCAAAAGCTGGGAGGAGGGAGAGAAACAAAGGGTCTGTGTTCTGTCTGTCTATATGCTGGTCTTTACTGGGGATAGACCAGGAATGGAGTCTTAGAACTTTTAGTAAGTAATCTAGCTAGGTATGTGTTAGATTATGATTTCTTTAAATGGCTGAGAAAAGAATTGTGCTGAATAGAATAACTATTTCTGTCTGTGTATCTTTTTTGTAACTTAAAGTTTTGCCTAGAGGGATTCTCTATGTTTTTGAATCTAATTACCCTGTAAGATATCTACCATCCTGATTTTACAGGGGGGATTTCTTTATTTCTATTTACTTCTATTTTTATTAAATGTCTTCTTGTAAGAAAACTGAATGCTTTTTCATTGTTCTCAGATCCAAGGGTTTGGGTCTGTGGTCACCTATGCAAATTGGTGAGGCTTTTTATCCAACATTTCCCAGGAAAGGGGGGGTGCAAGTGTTGGGAGGATTGTTCATTATTCTTAAGATCCAAGGGTCTGGGTCTGTAGTCACCTAGGCAAATTGGTGAGGCTTTTTACCAAACCTTGTCCAGGAAGTGGGGTGCAAGGTTTTGGGAAGTATTTTGGGGGGAAGGATGCGTCCAAACAGCTCTTCCCCAGTAACCAGTATTAGTTTGGTGGTGGTAGCGGCCAGTCCAAGGACAACGGGTGGAATATTTTGTACCTTGGGGAAGTTTTGACCTAAGCTGGTAAAGATAAGCTTAGGAGGTTTTTCATGCAGGTCCCCACATCTGTACCCTAGAGTTCAGAGTGGGGGAGGAACCTTGACATGAGGTCCTACAGAAAATGAAAAATATAAGTTCTATGGCTAGATCTTTAGGCGTTCTACAGACAACTAAGAGGTCATCTTCTGTTCTACTGTGTAGGTACCAGAGACAGTGCCCACTTTTTTGTCAGCTTTTTACTTCTACCAAAGAAGTCATTATTGCCAGCCTCAACATTACTCTCAACAACAGCAACAGAAGAAGAGGACATTTACAGCTTCATTCAAGGTTGCAGATTTGACATAGGACAGAAAGCTACAAACCCTGTTAGGCACTTTTGGTCCGCTGCTTCGGGACTGCCAATCCCATCATTACCACAGATGACAGTCAATAACTTTGGACAGGTGGATTCTAGAGATTTTAAGTGGTTGTTCAATATAGTTCACGTCTCTTTTTCCCAATGCCTTGTCAAAAACCTGCTGAGAGCAGGGATTCCTTCTCTTTTAGAATCAGGAGCAATAGAGAATGTACCTTGCAAATATAGGTGGAGGGGTTTTTATTTGTATTATTAAAAAAAAAGTAGGGCCTTGGATTGCAGAAAATTGAGTACTTTTGTAAAAATGTTCTGTTTCCATATTAGCTTCTATAAGCCCCTCTCTTTCGGTTCAGTATTGGTTGTATTTCCATATTTCAATAAGGCCATGTCATCAGAAATACCTATGTTTTATGGTAGGACAGAACTATTTTTATTACAGGGTCCTCTATTTTGGCCTGTCAACTGCTCTGAGAATGTTTACAAAATGCTTTTCAGTAGTAACAGCAGAAAACAAGGGATATTTGTGTCTTACTTAGACAATGGTTAATAAAGGCATTAGCAAGGAAAAAGATCCTGATTGATGTAAATTGGATATGTTCATGTCTGCTGGCCTGGGTTACATATAAATTGGGAAAAATTGTTCCCGAGTCCAATTCAGAAAATCTCTTTTATAGGGGCCACGTTGGACTCAATTGTAGGCAAGCTTTTTCTTTCAGAGGAAAAGTTTGGAAAATAAGTTTCTCCATACTCCTACTTTTGCAGTCTCCAGAGCAGGTTATATTCTTTTTTCTAAGGTTAATGTGTCTTCTAGCATCAACCACATCAGTGACTCCATGTTTGTCTTCACCTGAGAATGTTACAGCACTGGTTATAGAGTGGTTACAGACTAGAAGTGGACAAAATACAACAGAAATTAATAATTCCATAGCGGGTATTATCTGCAGTGAGATCAAAATATGAAGAAGTTTGTACCATAAAATCTGCCTATCGTATTAGTAATGGTTTCCTGCAGTGAATCCACTCTGGGCTGAGAGCCACATTTACACAACAATTTGATAAGGGGTCACCTGTGGAAAAGAAATTGCTTATCAGTGTGTTAGAACTGAGAGCAATCAGAAGGGCCCTAAAATAATTTTTGCCTCAGCTCAGAGACAAAGTAGTTCAGGTGGTAACAGAAAAATTAAATTAAATTAAAAAACACAGAGAACCAAAAACGAGCCACTGTGGCTATACAAAGTAAAAGAAGCAGTGAGAGGCAAAAAGGCATCCTTTAAAAAGTGGAAGTTAAATCCTAATGAGGAAAATTGAAAAGAGCATAAACTCTGGCAAATGAAGTATAAAAATATAATTAGGAAGGCCAAACAAGAATTTGAAGAACAGCTAGCCATAGACTCAAAAAGTAATAGCAAAATTTTTTTTAATTACATCAGAAGCAGGAAGCCTGCTAAACAACCAGTGGGGCCACCGGATGATTGAGATGGTAAAGGAGCACTCAGCGACGATAAGGTCATTGCGGAGAAACTAAATGAATTCTTTGTATCCGTCTTCACGTTTGAGAATGTGAGGGAGATTCCCAATCCTGAGCCATTCTTTTTAGGTGACAAGTCTGAGGAACTGTCCCAGATTGAGGTGTCATTAGAGGAGGTTTTGGAACAAATTGATAAAGAGTAATAAGTCACCAGGAACAGACGGTATTCACCCAAGAGTTCTGAAGGCACTCAAATGTGAAATTGCAGGACTACTAATTCTCATCTGAAATCAATCATTTAAATCAGCTTCTGTACGAAATGACTGGAGGATAGCTAATGTGAGGCCAATTTTTAAAAAGGGCTCCAGAGGTGACCCTGGAAAGTACAGGCCGTTAAGCCTGACTTCAGTACCGGGAAAACTGATTGAAACTATAGTAAAGAACACAATTGTCAGACACATAGATGAACATAATTTGTTGGGGAATAGTCAACATAGTTTTTGTAAAGGGAAATCATGCCTCACTAGTATACTAGAATTTTTTGAGGCAGTCAACAAGTATGTGGACAAGGGGGATCCACCGAATATAGTGCATTTAGATTTTCAGAAAGCCTTTGACAAGGTCCCTCACCAAAGACTTTTAAGCAAAGTAAGCCGTGTTGGGATAAGAGGGAAGGTTCTCTCATGGATTGGTAACTGGTTAAAAGATAGGAAACAAAGGGTAGGAGTAAATGGTCAGTTTTCAGAATGGTGAGCGGTAAATAGTGGTGTCCCCCAGGGGGTCTATACTGGGACCAGTCCTATTCAACATATTCATAAATGATCAGGAAAAAGGAGCAAACAGTGAGGTGGCAAAATTAGCAGATGATACAAAACTACTCAAGATAGTTAAATTTTCCTGCTTTTTCAGGTCCCAAACGATTTCTCAATTTGGAATGAATTAGTCCAAAGGAAGAATATATTATTTCTACACCGGCAGAAGACACTACTGCTGTTAAAAATGAGATTATCACTTCAACAATTTCTGAATCCAAGTGCTTAAGTGACTTCCACTAGTTCACTGGTGTAACTTTCTTTAAAACATCATCAGCAAACATATATTGCTTGAATGGTTCTTATTCCCAAACTGGGTCTCTTTTACGGCCTGCTGCCATTATAGGTTTTCCCTTCTAGAAAGAGAATGGTATGGTAGATCTCAAATCAATGAAGGCTACACTCAGAAAGACCTCATGCCGTCTGGAATATGCTGCTCAAACAGTTTCACTTTTGTTTCTACTGCCTGTCCCTCCCTTCTCACATTCATCTCCAGACTTCTTCTTGTCCGCAGATTATTCTGCCCCCAACAATCTTCTATTCATTGAACTTTTTGAAACTTTGCAATTTTAGAGAGAGGTAAAGGATTGACTCTGTGTACACAGATTTGCAGAGAGCCAATAGGGTTGAGGTCTCTTATTTCTCACCTCTATACATTATTTATTTATTTATTTTATTTAAAAACATTTTTTGCTGTTAACAAGCATGTTATCTCTGGAGACACAAATCCACAGTTTGAGAACTGCAAAACTAAGCATCTCTGATGGTATCTTCTAGACTGAGCCCTGAGTCCCATTGGGTAGATAGAAAGATTAACCTATATAATCTATACAGAAGCCCCTGGAACCCCATAAGATTGGGTCCCTAATCCATGAACTATTGGAACTCATTTACAAAACTTTTCTTAAACATTACATGAATATATTGTTTCATACTATAGAATTAGAATTTCTAATCCCTATTCCATGATGAGATATCTTTGAGCTATAATGTATCTTAAGTAAAACTATCTTTAGATAGGGTTTTTTCTCTCAAAAAGCAAAAGATAAAAGATATTTTATCAAAAATATCTGATTTAAATAAAAAAATCCAATTTTTTTTATTTAAAAAAAATCATTGATTTTTATCCACCCTGCATTTTTATATATTTTATATGGGAGGTCGCACTCAGTGGCTTGCTATGTGAAAGGGGTCACCAGTACAATAGTTTGAGGACCACTGATATAAAATGATGGGGTCTAAATTAGCTGTTACCACTCAAGAAAGAGATCTTGGAGTCATAGCATATCAGGGTTGGAAAGGACCTCAGGAGGTCATCTAGTACAACCCCCTGCTCAAAGCAGGACCAATCCCCAATTTTTGCCCCAGATCCCTAAATGGCCCCCTCAAGGATTGAACTCACAACTTTGGGTTTAGTAGGCTAATGGTCAAACCACTGAGCTATCCCTCTGCCTGTCATTGTGAATAGTTCTCTGAAAACATCCACTCAATGTGCAGCGGCAGTCAAAAAAGCAATCAGAACGTTGGGAGTCGTTAAGAAAGGGATAGATAATAAGACAGAAAATATCATATTGCCTCTCTATAAATCCATGGTATGCCCACATCTTGAATACTGTGTGCAGATGTGATTGCCCCATCTCAAAAAAAGATATATTGGAACTGGAAAAGGTTCAGAAAAGGGCAACAAAAATGATTAGGGGTATGGAACGGCTTCTGTATGAGGAGAGATTAATAAGACTGGGACTTTTCAGCTTGGAAAAGAGACAACTAAGGCGGGGTATGATAGAGGTCTATAAAATCATGACTGGCATGGAGAAATTAAATAAGGAAGCATTGTTTATTCCTTCTCATAACACAAAAACTAGGGGCCACCAAAAGAAATTAATAGGCAGCAGGTTTAAAACAAACAAAAGGAAGTATTTTTTCACACAGTGCAGAGATGTGTGGAACTCCTTGCCAGAGGATGTTGTGAAGGCCAAGACCATAACTGGGTTCAATAAAGAACTAGATAAATTCATGGAGGATAGGTCCATCAATGGCTATTAGCCAGGATGGGCAGGGATGGTGTACTTAGCTTCCATTTGCTAGAAGCTGGCAATTGGCGATGGGGGATGGATCAC
This sequence comes from Lepidochelys kempii, assembly GCF_965140285.1. Taxonomy (NCBI): domain Eukaryota; kingdom Metazoa; phylum Chordata; order Testudines; family Cheloniidae; genus Lepidochelys; species Lepidochelys kempii. The sequence goes on from NC_136388.1 coordinate 33,614,506, forward strand.
TTGATGATTACCTGTTCTGTTAATTCCCTCTGGGGCACCTGGCATTAGCCACTGTCAGAAGTGGTTTAGATGGACCTTTGGTCTGACCCAGTATGGCCGTTCTTATGTTATTAATCTGACAGCGTTATATTATCTGAACAAACAAAGGGAGCACATACCCTGCAATTTGTGCAGGGAGGAAGTGTGTCTTTGGGAATGATATATAAGACATGAGGTTCACCCCTTAGCAATACACGTATCAGGGGTATACAACATCCTGACAGATAAAGTGAGCAGGGCTGCCTCTCAAATGCGCATGTGGTCTCTGAAGAAGGAAATGGTAGCAGTGCTCTTCAATTTGTAAAGAAATCCTGTAATAGGTCTTTTTGCATGCAACAGCAACAGGAAGTGTCAGAGATTTTGTTCACAGGCAGGCAGAGACAAGGACTCATTATCAGATGCATTTCTGATAAATTTCTCATGTCAGTGTTCCCTCTATTTCCCCTCAACCAAAGAGTGATAAAATAAGACAATGCCGGAGTGATTTTGAAAGTGCCAGTCTGGCCCAGGCAGAAGTGGTATCTGGATTTACTCCATCTGTCTAAGGGATTATACAAACTCCTTCTGTTGTCAGACATGTTGTCGCAACAACAGGGGATGTTGTGTCACATGGACCATCAGTCTCTTCACTTCTTAGTTTGTGGGATAGGACTCTGAGGTTGGTTGAATAGTCTTGTTTTCTAGAGTTGCAAAATGTACTGGGTAATTCAAGGAAAGAGTCAACACGCAAATGTTATGGTTACAGATGGAAAAGTTATTTATTGTGGGTTTTCATGTACTGCACCTCTTAGCTGTGCATTGGCATATGTATTATGTCTTGACAGGGTGGGTCTCTTCCTGTCATCCATATAGGTCCATCTTTTTTCAATTATCAGCATACTGTGTCCCTGTGAATAGCAAATCAAATTTTACTCAAGAAGTTTTCCTAAAGTTTTTGAAAGGTCTTAATACTCTATACACTTCAGTCAGAAATATTGTACAACCTTGGTTTTAAACATAGAGATTGTATAGTTAATGCAATAACCATTTGAACCTATGGGGAGCTGTACATTGTTTCATTTATCAATTAAGACTGTATTTTTAATAGCCATCATGTCAGCAAGGTGTGTAAGCGAATTACGAGCATTAATGGTAGACCTGCCATTTACAGTCTTTCATAAAGATAAAGTAACATTACATATTCACCCAAGAGTGGTTTATAATTATAGACTGATTGAATGGCAATTTTTCCTTCTTTCTTTCCCAAATTTAATGCTGAGGTTGTTGAGGGTAGATTATATATACTGGATGCTAGGGCATAAGCCTTTTATTTATACAGAATTAAGTATTTTAGACAATCTCGTAACTTCTTTATCAGTTAGAAAGAGAGGAAGAAGTGTAGGGCTGTCAGTGTGCAAACACTTTGCAAATGGGCTAGAAATAAACAGAAATAAACCCCATTCCAGCCACACACCCCTAGTTGTCACCTACCATCCCACACTGGGACCCATATGGGATATCATCAAGCAACTACAACTCCTATTCGATGAGGACCACATGGTGAAAGAAATCTTTCCTGAATCCCCTCTTCTGGCCTTCAAACAACCCCTCAAGCTCTCCAAGCTCATCATTAGAAGCAATCTCCCTACAGACCAAGACACACCAACTCAAAGCGTCACCAGACCCTGCCAGAACAACAGATTCAAAACCTATAGACATATCTCCACAGCTACAATAATCAACACTACTCACAACACGCCTTTCAATATTGAGGGGTCCTATACATGCCTATCATAACATGTGGTTTACCTCATCCAGTGCTCTAAATGCCCCAATAACAGCTATGTGGGTGAAACCAAACAATCACTATGCTCTCAAATGGACTCTCACAGGAAAATAAGACAAAAAACACTGTTATCACCTGTGGGTGAACACTGTTCACAAAGTGATCACTCTATATATGACCTATGAATCCTCATCCTCAGTGAAAACCTGCACAACACTTTCAAGGGATGAGCCTGGAGCCTTAAATTCATAACTTTGGTAACCATTAAAAACCATGGACTGAACAGAGACATTGGATTTATGGTTTATTACAACAATCTGTAACCCACTAACAACCCTCCAGATCTACTTTCTCCCTGCTCCTTCCTTTCCGCCTTATGACTGGAGGGATGTTAATGGGCCACTTCTCCTTGAATGGTTCCTTGAAATATGGGTTAAAGGCTTATGCTAAACAATCTGTTCCACCTTATAGTTAGGTGTGACACACTGAATACATTTCCCAGACCTGAAGAAGAGCTCTGTGTAAGCTCCGAAGGTTGTTTCTCACACCAACAGAAGTTGGTCCAATAAAATATATGGTCTCACCCACCTTGTCTCTCTAGTATCCTGGGACCTACAGGACTACACCTAATACATAAAAGCCAAGCTATCTCATAAGCCTTCCAATTTTTGCAGTTTGCAATGAAGAAATAGAATCGTGAATTGTGAACTTCTGGGATGGGAAGTTAACCTGCACATATAGATCTGTACATATCTTTTTACTGTATTGCCACTGTGAGCCAGATTTTCTGTTGAATAGCTCAGACCTCTCTGACTTGACCATGAATGTTTTGGCTCTAAGTAGAGCACTTATTGAAAAGCAGCTTTGCTAAGTAGGAGAATTGTTTTCACGATTAATTTAAGAATTCAGATGTTCCTGTTATTACTGTGGAATTCATAGTGAGTGTAACGGTATAATGTAAATGTAGCCTTTGTAAATTAAATAGAGTAAATTGGATTTTTGATTACCTGCTGAAGACTTAATATTGAATTGGCTATTTCCAGACAATTTGTTAATCATATTTGCAAGGTTTTGGACACAGGCTAGCTTATTCTTGCAATGTAAAGAAAAAAGTGGACAAAAATAGTAAAGGTACTAGTTTAAAATCTATGATGATTTTTAAAAGTGGCTTTGCTATATTTGCTGGTTTCTCGAATAGATTTAGGCAGTCATGCTTTGGTTCTCAATTAAACAGAAAATTTCTTCAGGCATTTTTTCTGCTTGACTGAAGTAAAGGAAATGTTCTATATCCGTTTGTTACATTTGCTGGCAGTTTCATTATTCTGCATATTCAAAACTCATAGGAGTGGAAGGGTAACTTGGAAACAGTCCAATGTGCTCCTGGTTAACAGTATTTTAAAGATGAGATTGTTGTTCTGAATTATCTAGTAGACTCTTGTTCTCTACTACATTTATTGATTTACGAGTATTAATGGGGGTCAAATTACTAAAAGAATAAGGTTTTAGTATGATGCCGTTTTATCATTAGTTTTGTAAGAGAAAAGTAACTATTCTTTCCAACTGCCTGTTGTAGCACGTGCTGAATGTTTCATAAGTATAAAGCTAAAGTGGGTTGTCATATATAATGTGCCCTATCCATTTTACCCTGGATGCAGATGGGAATGGGAAAGGGATACTCTCAGATTACCATGATTCTCTGCCCCAGCCCTGGTTTCTTGGGGGTCTGCTCTGTACTGTGCCTGCTACCTATGGTCACCTAAGGCCTTTGTGCTCCTGGCAGTCCCTCTACCCACTCGCCTTACCTCAAATGCCCCCCCTGCTCCAGGGAGTTCAGGAAGAGAGATGTAGGAGCCAGTTGTGACAGCCATGTGCCGTCTGCAGATTCCCCCCATACTGTGGATATCCTCAGATTAGGAGTTATGGCAGGTTTCCTCTCCCTTTGCACCACCTGTGCATGTTAGAATATAGGAGGATGGTGGTAGGTGGTTTTCTGAGAATGGATTTAAATGTCTTCATTGCTCACTGATGCAAAAGATTTTATATGATAGGTGGAGCAGCAATGATGCCTTTAAATGAAGTTGCCTGAGACTTCCTATTAAGAGTATATTTTCGGTTGTTTATAACCTTGCCAAACTTAACCCATTTGGGCTGAAACTTTGCATGCTGGTTGTCTGCCTCAGGCTGAATCTTTTGGGAAAGTTTCAGCTAAAATGGTTTAGCTGTTCATAAGCATGAGATTAGGGAAAAATACATTACAGAAAAGCGTTTCTGAAAATATCGTTACAAACTTTCCTTGAAGTTCTAGCCCTTCCATGCTTTGGAGCAAGAACTTGATCTTTTGTGGGCGGTTCCCTGGGTGTCAGGAATGTGCCTATTGCTATCCCTATGAAAAATTTTCCAAATTTTGCCAGGTTATAAGCCCCAGAAAAATCTGTTTGCACATGCTCAGTAGAGATTTATTTGAATTTGGCAGCTTAATTTTCCAAAGATGCCATTTGCACCCGGCATGCTGCAGTCCCTCACAGTCCTTGCAGGTGGACAGCACATGTGTCTTCCCTGCAGAGCAACTGAGCATGGTCCATCCCAGGGCTCAGAGCTGGCGCTAGGCATAAGCAGACTAAGCAATTTCTTTGGGCCCTGAGCAATTCCAGGGAGCCCCCTATTAATGATTAGTATGTGTTAAAATATTCCTGCTTAGGGCCCCCAATGGGCTAGCACCGGCACTGCCAGGTCTGCAGGGATGCCAGGATTTCCCCTGCAGTTGCTGCACCCATCTGTCAGGGATTGCTGTGGCATCAGGCACTGAAAGTGAGAGCAGGGAGACTCTGTCCTGTGCTCTCAATGTTCCCTCCTCCCAAACACACTTCAAGGCTGGTGCCCAGGCAGCATGGAGGTGGAAGCTACCTGACTGCTGTGCGGAGAGTTGGGTGAAGATATGTATCAGATCTCAGAGGTGGCATTAGGAGCAGTAGCTGGGGATATGGAATGATAGGAGCAGAGGGGGAATATTGACTTGGTGACAGGGGCAGGAGGGGCAGAGTAATTTGAGGAGTTGGAGTGGGAGGATATATCAGGGAGTGGCTGTGGAGGCAGGGGTAGAAGGGTCTGTAACCTATACTGCACCCTCTCCTACAAAACCTGGAATCAAACCCTAAGTATCTAGCAAAGAATGGTGAAACCTGCTGGCAAAGTGTGTGGCTCCATCCCCCTCCAGGGGCAGATCCACACAGAAGAGAAGTATTCTTCTGCTACCAGTTACTCCATTAGCTCAGGTAGTAGAGGACTATGCTCTAGATCTCAGGATTGCAACCATGCTGATGACTCATGTTGGGGTCAACATTGTTCCATTTCATATTTTTGGTTTTTCAATTTTGGAATGTTTTTACAAGCCAGGCATTTACATTTAAAACCCAAAATAAACACCCCGTTCCCTACATTGAGTGTCAAGATTGCAAAATCCAGGTTTAAGATTGCTTCTGTGTCCACATTATAATAGTCTTTTATTATACAACATGCTATTATTTTCTATAGGATTCCTGCCTCATTCAGTGCAGAGGGTGGACTGTTCTCTGGGAGTGAATTTTGGTTTTATAGTGAATGAGGCTGTTGTCTTTAGGATCCTTGCCTCGTTTGTGGCACAAGTTGCAATATGTGTGGTTAAAGAGGTGGGGAACTACAGGAAAAGAAAGGATAGTCTCATTGGTCAGGCAGTTGGTGCCAACCTGCAGAACTGGATTATGTCCCTGTCTCAGTGTTCCTGTTTGCTCCTGGGCAAGTCATATAAACCAAGGTGTCATAAATATAAAGGGAAGAGTAAACACCTTTAAATCCCTCCTGGCCAGAGGAAAAACCCTTTCACCTGTAAAGGGTTAAGAAGCTAAGATAGCCTCGCTGGCACCTGACCAAAATGACCAATGAGGAGACAAGATACTTTCAAAGCTGGAGGGGGGTGGGAATAAAGGGTTCTCTCTGTCTGTGTTTTGCTTTTGCCGGGACCAGAATAGGAATGCAGGTCAGAATTCCTGTAAAGAGTTAATAAGCAATCTAGTTAGATATGCTTTAGATTCTGTTTTGTTTCAATGGCTGATAAAATAAGTTGTGCTGAAAGGAATGTATATTCCTGTTTTTGTGTCTTTTTGTAACTTAAGGTTTAGCCTAGAGGGATTCTCTATGTTTTGAATCTGATTACCCTGTAAGGTATTTACCATCCTGATTTTTCAGAGGTGATTCTTTTACTTTTTCTTTAATTAAAATTCTTCTTTTAAGAACCTGATCGCTTTTTCATTGTTCTTAAGATCCAAGGGTTTGGGTCTGTGTTCACCTATGCAAATTGGTGAGGATTTTTATCAAGCCTTCCCCAGGAAAGGGGGTGTAGGGCTTGGGGGGATTTTGGGGAGAAAGACGTTTCCAAGCGGGCTCTTTCCCTGTTATATTTGTTAGACGCTTAGTGGTGGCAGCAAAAAAAAAACAGGGACAAAAGGTAAAATCATTTGTATCTTGGGGAAGTTTTAACCTAAGCTGGTCAAAATAAGCTTAGGTGGTTTTTCATGCAGGTCCCCACATCTGTACCCTAGAGTTCAGAGTGGGGAAGGAGCCTTGACACAAGGCTTTCACAGGTGACCACTGTGTTCTTCATTTTCTGGTTAATAAATGTGAGAGACTTGGGGTCTGATTCGCAGAAGTGCTGAGCCTTTATAATTGCAAATGAGTTCTGTGGGAGCGGTGCTTTGAATATATAGGATATGTGTGACAGTTCTGGGAGGACCTAGGATTGTGACTTTGTAACCCCCTGCCTCCACCTCCCTAACACCACCAGCCTTTCAGCCACACAAGCATTCTCCTCTGGGCTATGCCAGCCCTTCACAGGTAACAATAGGTGCACCCCAGTTCTGAGTCCCCTTGAACCATTCCCCTGTGAGAGGCAGCCCCTGACACTGGCTACTTATAGACATCCCAGATCCTCTGCCCCCAAAGGAGGAATGTGCTCCTGTTTACTAGTTTTACATGGAACCACTGCTCTTGTAAATCCCCCAGCACTTGTGAGCACTTATAATAAAACCAAAGTTGGGTTATTTAAGAAATAATAGAGATGCTGAACCGAAGCACAGAGAGATTTTGACTTGTGTAAGATCCCATAGGAGATCTGTGGCTGAGCCAGAAATTGAACACAGATCTTCAGAGTCCCTGTCCAGTGCCTTAAACACAAGACAGTCTTTCTTCAAAATAGAACCAAAGTATTTGGATTGATATGCTTAACATCTAAAAATTCTTGTGTGTGTACCATTTGGAAAATCTGTGTTTTTGTCTCTGTTCTCTGTCCTACTTTTCTTTCATTTCCTGTTTTATGTTAATATTTAATAGTTTAATAGAATGGGATTCAAGATGTCACTGTGTGAAGGATGGAATCAGGCTAAGTTTAAATAATAGCTGGAACATAACTTAGCCATTTCTTCAGGAGATCACATCTGTAGATAATCTGTAGCACCACTGATATGTGGAAGATTTAAATCTGTTTCCATTTGTTGCTCTTAAAATTTATGAACATCAACTATACAGTAATACTTTAGAGTAGCTCATAGGAAAAATTTGCTAGTTCCAGCAAGTCGTCTTATACATTTTTTAAACAGTTGACATTTAAGGCAATAATCAAGTTTGTAATACAGTAATATTCTTTTCAGTTTTCAGGAATCATTAATTTTTTAATTCATTGTCTGTAGCAAAAACTAAAATGTCTGGTCTCCTCTGCTCTATCAGTGATGTAATCTTGATGTCCCATTTATCTGCTTCCACACAAGCATCTCTCGGTCTTTTTCCACACAGCCTATGGAATTCCCTTCCCCACATGGTTTGTAAGGACACTGCCCTCTCCTTGATCATTCATATCTCTCCTAAAACCCACTTCTTCTATGAAGCTTCAGTAACCAACTGGCTCACTATGGTTGGGTTGAGGTATTTGGGTTTAATCTATGTATTTTACAAAAATAATAACTCAAATTGTATTTATTTAATACATAGTACCTCATGTTCGCCCTTTCCCCTACCCCTTTGTCTGTCTGTCTGTCTCTCTTTTTAAAACTGAATTCTCTTTCAGGTAGGGACTATGCCACCTTTTACATTTGAAAAGTGCCTTGCACGTTGTGAGTACTGCTGGGAAAAAATGCTAAATAAGAATAATATTTGAAATTTTGGTGGCAGGTGTTGTCTGCTAACAAGCTGACAGACATTAAAAAGCGTGTGCATAAGCAATTAGGAAAATCTCTGTTCTGATGGCTGGACTTGCTCTGTGTGTGCTGTATGTTACTGCAGCCAAGAGACAAACTGGCTTTTTGTTGTTCATGTTAGTAGGCAGCATTTTTACAAAGTGAGCTGATAGGTAGCTTTGCCCTGGATCATCTAATAGGATTGTGCTAAACCTGTCTCTGCTGGAGGGCAGCTTTTTCATAGCATTGCAGCAGGTCATTTACAGTCTGCCTCGTAGACGTCTCCTTTTTTTTTTTTAAGCTCTCTGGAAGTTCCATTGACTGCTTTTAGGCAGAACAAACAGTAAATTCCAAAAAGGTGATGAACTGGAGTATGCATAAAAAGACAACAGATTTGTCTCACCACAGTTTATTTGTTTAAATGTCTGTCTAATATAGGATAAACTGCAGCAATCCATATCACTGGATGCACACTAAAATAAAATCTTAGAAATGTATTGACTGGTATACAGAGAATCCAGTCTGCATATCTGAATGTGATTCTTAAAAGGCTCAGTATTTGTACTGTAGCTGTATTCATGTCCTGTCTGCTCTGGAAAAACTATAATTGCAATATCAAGGTCACCTTGGTGTGCATCTGTCTTAAAACTTTATAGTGAAGAATATATTGAAAATTACAGTGGTGCAGGCATATGAAATATTAATTGGCTGAAATAAATCTTGCAATTTTTAGCTCTGCTTTGTCAGTTAAGCACTACAACTGCTGACTGTACCAATATATACAACGAGTAGATTATGAAAACTGACAGTCAGATGATCACTATCAGATGCAGAAGCAGATAATTAAATCGCACGTATTACATCAATTTTTTTCTCTCTCTGAGGATTATTGGAATTTCACAGGTACATAGACTAATTTGGTTACCTTTAGTATAGGCAATCAGTGTTCTGTCTAACTAATTCATCAATGACTATGGCAGGTGTCAGACTTGCCGCCCCTTCCCCTTTTCACTGCATAACACTGTTTCATGTCATGTTGTGAATGTCAAAAGATTTTAATAATGACAACAACCAACAAATTACTATTAATTAAACTCTCACACTAATCAGCTCTCATTTTGGGGGTTGTGGGTTTTATTTTATTTTTCTGGCTTTCCAAAGTTTTGTCAAAGCTAATGTCCTCAAATCTGCTATCTGTTTATTCTGGTCCACTGTATCCCCTTGTTCAAGATGCTCTCTCCTAGGATAGATAAAATTATTACCACTAAGTTGGAGGGAGAGTAAGGAAATCACAATGATATCAAAAGCAGCCAAAAAAAAGTACTTTGTCTTTGCCTGACTTTTTGGAATTGCAAAATGAGGTTAACTCTTTCTCTGCCCAGCAGAAAAACTGTATGCAATGTGGGCCTTTTAACCCTGAACCTAAGAACAAATATTTTGAGAGACCTAGAGGTACCTTGATTTCTACTTTGCCAGGTTTGTGGACTCTTGATGTTCTAGTCTGCTGGTTGGAGAGAGATGAATTTCAAAATTAATTAACTGAGAGAAGACAAGAACATTTCAAACCAGTAGTGTAAATAAATTATTTTATCAAGAATCTTACTTTTTACACGAGGCACTGCCCAATAGTGTGATGGAAGAAAAACGTAATCATTTGTTTTTGTGCATATCTCTGTGCCACTAGAATGGTGAGATTACATAGCTCTAACTGCTACTAGCAACCAGTCCCCAAGTATTCAGGGTTTATATACGTGCACAGATTACATGTGTAGTATTTCATGTGTTTGTGTGGGAAGCACTGGGTTGTAATTAGAGATTTATGTTGTACTGCAAGGGAGATTAATGTTTTGTGTTTACTTATCAGTTGGAAGTGGAAAGAAGTTACTTGTGAGGAGGCGGAATCTGTCACTTTGAGTGAAAGCTTGCTGTCTGGGCTTTAGGGGATGTTTAAGAAAAGGCCCATAATGTGATATGTCCTTATTGTTTACAGTTTGTGCTGGAGGCAGGAGGTGTCAAACTTAGCCAACCTTTGAACCTTTTTTTAATGAAGATTTTTTAGTTAAGGAATATTAAGTGAGATTCACTAAGTGTGAAACATACTCCTGAGGGAATTCTGCACCACTGCGCAATGCAGAATTGGTGCAGAATTAATGTTCTGTGCATAATTTCATTCTTTTTTCTGCAGAATTGGTGCTGCAGAGCTGTTGGCTGCCATTAGGGATCACTGGACCCAGCAGAGTCCAGCTCCCAAGCTCACAGTGTGCCTGCAGGGGAGGCGTGGGTGGGCTGTGGTTCCCGGGTTTGCCAGCCCCACTTGGGTCACCTGGTGTGACTGGACCCCCTCCTTGTGTGGCAGGTGTTGGAGCCACCAAGCTGTGCCCTGCAGGGAGAGGCAGGAGCAACAGCTGGGCGCTGCAGGGAGGGGTTGCTGCTTTCTGGGAGGGGAGACTGAGGGTTGGGGGAGGGTTTGCAGACATGACTCAAGCTGTTCTGGAGGCGGTCGAATCTTTAAATTGTGCCCCCCACTATCAGCAGGTATAGGTCATCTCTGCCTGGTGGGACTAATGTAGGGACGGTGGAGGGGTGCAAGCATCTGGGCTGGGGGGGCCCACACAGCCACTCCAGCACCCCCCAAATATCCCTTCCCAGTAGACACACCCCTCCAGCATTCCGACTTTACCCCCCCTCAACCTGCACCTGGCAGCATCCTCTGTTTGGGAACCTGAAATATGGCAATCCTACGGGGGCAGGGCAAAAAAATGAGAATCGACTAAAAGGCCAGATGGGCAGAGTTTTCCCCCAAGATGTGCCCACACCCAGGCTGAGTCACCCAACAAGAGCATAACAGAGAAGCAGGAACTGGGTTGTTGTAGGGGTTTCTTTAACTCTCTGCTCCTGGGGAAATCTTTTCTGTTGTCTGTATTGTTACAGACATACTTTCTGACAGTTATTTTGAAATAAGTTACCAAAGTAATTGAAACTGGCATGTTATAATGTGTTGTTTTTGACAAATAAAATATATAGAATTTTGCAGAATTTTAAAATAGTGTGTGCAGAATTTTTATTTTTTTGGAGCAGAATTCCCCCAGTAGTAGAAACATCATTGCTCTATAGTATATGAAGAAATAAAAAGTGGCTGAGATTATCTAGAATAATCTGATTGATCACTGAAGGTAATCTGAAATGCTGCGCATGATAAAACACTTCAGATTATTTTCTCTCTACAATATGCTAAAGCTGTAAACAGACCTAAGGAGAATATTATCTTTTGCCCTTTGTGATCATTTGAAATTATTTCATTGTCTCTGTTTTAGGCTTGTCAGTAACAAAATAAACATTTTGAATGTGTCTAGGAAGATTAAATTAAATCGGGATGGTGTTAAATACTGATTGGTTAATCAAAGATGGTCTTTAAAATGTGAAGGATGATTTAAAATTAGGGGGAGCGGGAGAATGGAGGGAATGGTCTCAACCTCTGCTGGGAGGAAGATCATATTGCTTCTTTGAGACTCAAATCAGCAAACCAAGCAAATGGAACATACAAAAAGAAAAGGAGGACTTGTGGCACCTTAGAGACTAGCCAATTTATTTGAGCATAAGTCCTCCTTTTTTGCGGATACAGATTAACACAGCTGCTACTCTGAAACGGAACATACAAAGTTGTTTATAAAGACTTCTTAACAAAGCTTTGTTCAACCCTCATTCCCCCCAAATTTTTTGTTTTGTTTTTTTAATCTTCAATACCCTAAAAGGAGAAGCAATTAGGAGGTTCCTTTAAACTGTACTGATTCCTGACACTGGGCCCAATCTTAAAAAATTAATTGACAAACTGTAAAACAAAACTGGGTGAAGGCTTTGCTCCAACCTGCTACCCTTTCCTCTCAAGAGTTTCATGTGTAAGAAACGTTTTGCTTCGTAATGATTTAGGAAGTGACCCCAGGGAACTACTGCTTTTATTTTATTTTGGGTGGGGGGGAAGCAAAAAATGTAATGCCTATCTGTTCATCATAATTCACACTAGAGTTATTGATGGTTATGGATAAATTAAATATAGACTTTAAAAATTCATTGAGCAATGTTATCCTGCGTAACAGAGACATGCTCCGAAGTTAAGAATTTTCTTCTATGATCCAAATGGTGTATTTTTTATGTGCAGTGCAGTTCTCTATTGCCTACTATGCATGAAGAGCTCACATTGATTTTAACTCCATAGTGCATATTGTAATGGAGAATCAGGGTCTGACCCTGCCATCTGATGTATTACTGCGTCAAATGTGATATATAGGTGTATATATATAAAATGGAGTATAATATGCGCACGCATATATAAATTGAGCCCTGTGATAAGTGAATTTGTCATGCACTTTTGACTACCTCACCTGATCTCTGCCCCACTCCATCTCCACTGGTCCTACTTTAACATAACCAACTTTCAGTTACTTTATGAAATATTAAGTAGGAACATAGGAATGGCCATACTGGGCCAGACCAATGGTCCATCTGGCCCAGTATATTGTCTTCTGACAGTGGCCAGTGCCAGATGCTTCAGACGGAGTGAACAGAACAGGGCAATCATTGTGTGATCCATCCCCTATTGCCCAGTCCCAACTTTCTGACTATGAATTGACACTGTGAATGACAAAGATTAGTCATTAATGTGGGGAAAGTGAGTGAGAATGACTCCATAATGTTGTGGTTAGGGCACTTGTCTTGGATGTAGGACACCTGACCTGAAATTTCTTCAACTTTTTGATTTGCTGACAAATTTAGTTTGGTTTGACCTGAAACAGAACTTTAAAAAAAAAATAAAAATTTCAGAGTTGCCAGCAAACCAAAAAATCCATTATTTGCCGGCTCTAGCAGTGTTGTTGCCTTTCTATTCTTCTGTTCAAGGAGGGAAAACATTGCTCAAGTTCAGCTAGTTCATATGTTTCTTTGTTGGATAGTAGAATGAACAAGCAGATGTCTTAATAACCATTTAACTGTATAGCACATTATACCTGACATTGTTAAGATGCTGAATGTAAGTGCAGACACTAAATTTAGACTTTATGGTCATTATGTGATTATATAATTAGATGTCCTTTCTGATTATCATGTCTATGTTGCTGCACTGGTTACTAAGCTACTGTATACTATTAATGTTAACAAAATGACTGAGATATTTTGGATTTGATTTTGTTTCAGTTTTTTTGCTGTTTTCTTTTTAGAACCCTAACACTTGCTGTTTATTAGTGTGTGATTGTATATAACAAAACTGGATATTTTAAACATTCAGTTCACTTCTTTCTCTCCCATGGTGCTGAGAAATTGCAGATGTACTGAAAGCTAAAGTAGGGAAATTATAATCTGAGCATTTTGTGATCTTGTAGTGCATGTTTGGAATATACACATAAATGAGACAAGCAACTAGGCCATATACTAAATTAAACCACAACTGGTGACAGAGTATTAATAAGGTTTTTATTGTTCTTCTTATTCTTAAACATTATTGCAGTTGTGATAACTTTCCTTGGTGCTTTACTAAAAGGTCGTGGTCCCTTTTGAAAGAACTTAGAGTGCAGTGCCCAAACATGCAAAGCATTTAAGCACAAGTTTAAGAATTTGCAAGAATAGGGCCTGAAAAATAGAGCATAAAGATAACACACAAAAGAATGAGGTGGAGAAAGGTTAAAACAAATTAAAAAATGGGCTAGATTGTCAGATGGCATAAATTTGTATCGTTCAATTTTAGTCAATCTGTAACAGTTTACAGCAGCTGAGGATCTGGTACAATGTCTTTTTGTATGATTCACTTGATAGGTATCTGGTATTTCCATAAAGACCCCGAGATAGGGCAAGAATAGGTAGCACAGGGATGGGAGTGACTGATAGAAAGCAATGTGAAAGAAGTGGGCTTAGGAGATGGATTTGAAGGAGAGGAAGGAAGTTGTATGAACAGGAAGAGGGATAAGGTGGGTGAGGTAATATCTTTTATTGGACCAACTTTTGTTGGTGAGAGAGGCAAGCTTTTGAGCTTACACAGAGCTCTTCTTCAGGAAGAAGAAGAAGAGGTCAACACAAGCTTCAAAGCGTGCCTTACCAATAGAAGTTGATCCAATAAAAGATATTACTTCACGTAGCTTGTCTCTCTAATATTCTGGGATCGACACAGCTACAACAACGCTGCATACAGGAAGAGACATGTCATTTTAAAGGTGGGTTGGAGGGAGGGGGAGAAACCAACATGTGAGAGTGGAAGAAGGAGATAAAGGGCAAAGCAAAATGCATGTGGTGAAGTGAGGAGCAATGGGAGATGAGAAATGATAGGCTCTACAGAATTTACTTTAAAAGGAATAAACTATGGAGGGAGGTGCTTGTACCTCTTAAGGCATTGATCAGATGTTGTTTTTAGTTTGCCTTACTGAATAGCATTTTAGTTTTTGAAGTGTTATTTAGTGTGGGCAGAGCTGTTGCTGCTAGCCCACTGGAAGTTACGTCTACACTGAGTAATACCAACATGTTACCACCCGAGCAGCTGTAAGCAGAATGCAATGACTTACATGCTAATAAGCCATCTGCTCCCTGCCAGTCAGACACCTCCTGCGCTCTTGCAGCTCACTAGCCACTCTGGTGGCAATCGCTTAATATTACTCAGAGCAGCAGCAATGATGCTGCCTGGTGCTAAATCATATAAAAACTAAAAAATTTGAGAGCAGTACTTTCAAAACATAGGACTGAAGAGTGTGTTTCGGAACTGCTTTTAAATCATCTTACAGCTTTGTCATCTGAACAGTTAAAAAATAAATTCACCTACTCGGTTTCAGCTATTGTTTTCTTTCTGTAAAATCTATTTCTTCTTCCTTTCCCATGACCATCTCTCTTCACCTTCTGTCCCTTCATTATCAGTCCATTTCTCTCTCTCCTCTCCTGTCTTGGCTCTGTGGTCTCTTCTCTTCTTCTGTTCCCCCTTCTCTTTCTGCGTGGTCCCATTTATGGGCTGCTTCCATGCCTCCATTGTGCAACAGTTCGCTCTGTACACACTCTTGTTTGTTCTCTTTCCACATGTTTTAATGCTGCCTGCTTCCTAGAACAGTGATGTCTGTTTTAAATCCCTTGGAGATGGAGTAAAGTGATGGAAGAGTTCTGGTACTAAACTAATCCAACTCTTATGTTCTTGCATATGGTCATATAGGGATTTGGGAAGTGGGGAAGGTTAGGAAAGTAGGGAGTCAAATGAAACAACTAGTAAGAGCATTTCTTGTTTCTCTAGAGTACATATTTTTAGTAATTTTGGGGAAAAACTACTTGATGCTCAACAATTTCAATTACCTCTTTTATGCCATATAATTTCTTCTTCTTCTATCACTGTCAACTACACCACCATCTTCTCCATCCTTCAGGCCAACAGGTTGGAGCTCCTCTTCCTCTTTTCCCCACAAATCTGCACCATTTCTAAATCTTATTACTACTTCTTTCCCAACATCTCCAAGATCCATCCGTTTCTCTCTATCCATGTAGCCCTCTCTTTCATTCAGGCCCACAGTATAGCCAGTCTTAATTATGGCAAATCTTCCTCTCTGGTGTCCCAAACACATTGGCCCCTTCCACCCATATAAAATTCTGTCTCTAAACTTATCCTTTCTAGTCATTTGATCACAATTAAATGTAAGCTTCTTATCACCATCTTCAAACTCTACATAACACTGACCTTTCTTATTGTTCCCCTTTGTCAAGCTCCAAGTTGTCCCCATACTCTTTGCCCTGGCAACAATCCCAACCTCCTCCCCCCATGTCAGATTTTGACACAATGACTTCTGTTCCTTCCTTCATGCTGCCCCCTATGCATGTCATGATCTCCTTAATCTCATCCATAAGGCCCTTTCACGTCCACATTTAAGTTTCTCTTAAAGACCCAGCTCTGCTGGGATGCTATACTAAATCTTGTTGATTTGCATATCAATTTGATCTACTTTTGTTCCTTTTCCCAGATCTCTGTCCTTTGACCGTGAGGCCCTCAGAGCAGGTACTATCCTTAATTGTTAGGAAAACACCAAGTGGACACTACTTCAAAACAAACTACTAAACCTCACTGAGGTACTTTTACACAGCAGAGATGGATATACTATTCTACCACAAAACTGAATTTCCATTTCTCCTTTGGATCTAGCAGCAGGCTGATCTTGGTTTCCCATAAATCCAAACTCCCACCATACTGATTCAGGATTTGTTTCTCTTATTGCCTGTTCAGAGATGTGACTCCCTCTATTTTAGTCTCAGGGGTTCTTTTACATACTTTAGGAGAGACCACAATTAAAATCAAGCAAAATAATTACAGTTATTAACCATGGCTGTTTTATTTTTAAAGGAAGGAAAAGAAAATATTAAACAAAACAGAACATAAATGCTAAACACTGGTTACTTCACAGAGAAATGTACTGAAAAGATTTTAACTCGAGAGCTTTTAACAGAGTGAAATGCCTCTGGGGCACTTTTTTCTTGGTAAATTAAGACCAAGATCTTATTTCCCAAAATTGTTATGAATTCAATCTTAGTATATCATTGATAACTATAACTGTTTATAGATGGGTAAAATAATGTGTTTAAGGGAAGGTGAGTCTTGTTTGGTTTATCCAGGATAACAAATAGTTTATAAATGGGCAAAGGTCTTAACTAAATCCTGTGAAATCAAAGAAAATATTTAAATCAGTTTGTAACAGTGTCATGCACCACCCGCTCCTTTTGGTTGGGTGTGTCTGCAGTCTTTAAATAGTCTTGACCCTGGTATTGGGGCGAACCCCCAGGGTTTTCTCCCTGGAGGCAGTGGTTTCACCCTCTCTGGTCTGTTCTGGCACCAGCTCTCCAGCTGAGCCACTAATTAGTTCAGATCCCCTTCTGGGGGTTTATTGCTGTCCAGTTGTAGGTCATTTCCCCAGTGGCTTATGGAGGGGGAGGGACCGGGCCTTCCCACTACTCCGGGACCCTAAGAGTAGCAGCTGTATGCCGCTGTGTCCTGTTAATGAAACTGCTTTCAGTTCCCACAGCCCCAGCTTTCACCAAAGCTTCACCTTTACTGAGGGCTTTTCTATGTTCAGGCCCAGCAGCCAGCCAGGAGCTCTTCCTTACTTCCCAGGTTCCTGCCATCATTGAGCTGTCCGTGGTGCTGAAGTTCTCTTTGGCCAGTGAGGAGCACCAGCTGTACTCCTCTGGCTCCAGCAAGGAACTGACTCTCGTTCACTTCAGCACCTTGTATATTAGCCTGCAACCCTCTGATGGGCAAGCCCCTTGCAGCCTACCCCTGATTGGTTGCTTTCCGGCACAGGCTCTCTAGGTCACTTGGAGAACTTGGCTCCTCTGCTCCTTTTCTGGGATGGGTGTGGCAGGATCCTGAGGCCTTCAGCAGGGGGCCTCTGGGCCTAGTCCACCTCATCACACAGTTTTGTAGGAGAAACTATTTAAAGAGCTGTCTTAAGATAGGTCAGTTAATAAATATTAAATATCTTAAATCCAATTCCCCCTATTTCTCTGTTTACCAAAGTTTAACCCATCTGCTGTCCAGGAATACGTGGCCTAAACAATTGGGTTAGCAGGAGATACTGGTAGTATCTTAAGTTTCAATAACATTTTAGTATTCCAGTAAAATCATTACAACTTTTTAAATCGAATCCCTGGGTAATACTTTAGCTACTTCCATCTTACCATGCTGAGGTCTTGATAATGTCATGTGGGCCAAAAGATTGCCTTTTGTTGCTGCTGTGTTGCTGATCTCTTCTTTTTCTTCTTAGCTGTCTTCTCTTGCAGCTTGCTTGTAGAGATGTACAGGATGAGTTGTGTTGAATACTGTGAAGTCAAGAAGAGTTGTAGAGTGAGTCCTGCTGGAGAATCACTCCAAAGCTTTTATATCCCCACCTCCAATTTCATGAAATCATAGGAAAACCTAATTCAGACTTGTTTAGATTCAAAACTGATGCTGTCATCTTTCCATTTCTCAATGCCTTTGTGGGTTGGCTTTCATTACACCTTCAGCTCCTGAATAGACATGCTGCTTAATTAATATGCAACACGCTTCTAATTGCCTTTGTTCTTTTATGATACAAGGTGGGTGAAGTAGTATCTTTTATTGGACCAACTTCTGTCGGTGAAAGAGACAAGCTTTGAAAGCTTATACAGAGCTCTTCTTCAGGTCTTTTGTGGTTCGTAAATTTCAGGTAATCTTTAGAGTTCTAACTCTTTCTTCATTTAATCCATTTTCTAACATATTTCTTCAGTTTCATCAGGATTCAACAGGATTTGAAATTCTGATTTCAAAAAGTATAAACACTTTTTTTCAGTTCTTGAAATAATATTGTAAATTAAATAATTATTAGACAGAGTCTTCAGACTGGAATAGTTGTTCAATAAGTTGTCCTTTCTTAACATCTTTGAAGGGGTTATTCTTTTTCTTCTGAGTTTGGTGACAAGCTTCTTAAAGTTGCCAAATAATTCCCTAATTAATATAAATATTCTATTTGTATTAGTCATCAGTATTCTTTTATTAATAATCAGCTTAGCAAGGTCATTAGATCCCATTTTGGTTCACAAAGCATTTTACCATTTACATAGCAATGGCATTAGGAAATTACATGAGATCTGCATTTAGCTATCATATTTGCAAATATGCATTTCACAAAGGCTTACCATCTCAGCATTTCAGAAAAACAGAGGTATCTTACAAAATATTTCTCAACTATATATGTTTTTCTTAGTGTCAAGAATAAAGATTTTAGAGTGATTTTAAAAGAATATTTTTGCCAACTGGTTTACAGTTCTGATAATACATCCCTAGGCATGATTGCTTTTGAAGTCAGAGCCTACCTTTGTAAGATCTATTGTTTGAGATTAAATCATCTTTGCCAACTGATGTTTTAGTCTAGAGAAGTATCCTGGGCTGTAATAAGACTCTGTCTTTTGACCCAGTGCTCCTTAGTTATGACCTGTCAGAGCATTCACAACTTGCATCTAAAACTTCTTATTAAATATTTCATACAAAACACAAATTTCAATAAACAGTGATACTATTTTTAAAACAGAGCATCAAAGCAAATACTATCGAGTTATAGTGAAATTGGAATTAAAAAAGCTGCATCTTAGGGTTTGTATAAACACATTTGGGTGTAATAAATGTGGTGTTGTATTCCTTAGCACTTGAGGAGTTTGTCACATTGAAAGACAACAGAATTCCTAATAATTTCCTTCTCTGGGACATTTCATAGAATTAAATAAACAAAAATATAAACTTGTGAGATTTTTTTCTCCAGGCATCATATGTATGAAAGTAATGATAAATATCCCCTAAAAATCAGTAAAGGCACAGGCAAGTTTGTAATGATCTAACATAAGAATATGTTATAATAATTTATAGATACTGTTTTTGCTTCAATATGGAGATATCTCACCACAAATGGAAAAGATTTCGGAGAAGAGTTAAGGAGTTTGGTTCTGGCCATGTTCAGTTTGAGATGACAAGATATCCATGAGGTGGAATCAGAGATACAAGCTGAAGTATGAGATTAAACGAAGAAGATAGTTTAGACTACCAGATACTCTGAAACAGGAACCTCAGTGTACCTCCTTAAATAGGCATATACACAATAAATACTTGAAAATAACTGAGAAATTTGATTAAAACTAATCCTAATAGTTTGGTGGTGATTGTAGTGAGCTAAATGAGCATATCTGTTTTGAGTTGGCTGAGATTCTTATTTATTTCCCACAATTCCTAGAAAACGGTTTACTTCTGTTACTGTCACTCTGCTGTTGCTTTTCACATAAATGGTATTGGAGTCTCAGTGCTACAAAAGATACACAGGTATGAAACCCTTACTCTAAAATCATCCTGGTATATTCCAAAGGGAATGCTGGGGAGTGAAATGTAATGTAGCTGTCAAACTGGAGTTTGGGATATAATGTGTCTTGGGTCCATGGTATATCTAGCAAGAAACAAAAGGTACAAATGATCATAAATAAAAGAAACAATAGTGAGGTTGTTTCCTTCCATACACTGAAAAGTAAAACAAGTTTTTTCTCAAAAGCCCAACGCAACAATTGTGCATCAGTATTAGAATTACTGTAAATAAGTGAACCGGCAGAATTTTCTGTAAGAAAAACAAGTAATATGATAGCAGCATAGGGTATAAATCTCATGGAGAGTTAGTTTGACCCTAACCATATAGAAATCTTTCCATGTTTTCTAACAACTGAAAACCGCAGCAGCATTAGTTTAAAGCATGCAGAGCTTCATTGCTTCAGTTTACTGCAAATGTAAAAATGTAATCCCCTATGGCAGTTACAGAAACAACTCTTTTGTGGTTTTCCTGCTGATGTGCCATGCATCAGCCAGGATTTTCCAGCCCGCACGCAGAATACAATAATAAAAATGCTTAATATGTGAAGTATTACGCATTCAAAGTGTTCTACAAAAATTAGCTAATTAATCACTTCAGTGTCCCTGGTGTCACTGTACTTCAAGAACTTTCTGGAAAGTAGTGTCCATTGGGGTCACATTTGTCCCTCATGTGATTTGAAGTTTAAGTGCTCAAAGGACACATTAATTGACTTTGTCAGGTTTAGATCGCAGATTGGGACAAACTCATGGATCAGTGAAGGTAAATTCACCAGTCCTTTACTGCAGTCCCTAATGGAACACAGTGGAGTTATCAATGGATGGTATTCTGAGATGGCAGACAAATGCATGTTGGCTGTAGACAGAGAGATTGAAAGATTGTATGTACTGAAAATAGTCCAAAATAGATGATATAGAAACAGAAGGAATAGTGCAGTGGTTTGAGCATTGGCCTGCTTAAACCCAGGGTTGTGAGTTCAATATTTGAGGGGGCAATTTAAAGATCTGGGGCAAAAATTGGGGATTGATCCTGCTTTGAGGAGGGGGTTGGACTAGATGACTTCCTGAGGTCCCTTCCAACCTGATATTCTATGAGAACGCAGAGGCAGATTGCTTTCTACTGCCCTTAGGGAAAACCTTTCCCAAATCTGAGAATAATGGTTCAGTGTAGATGGCTTCCAAACTGGTAAGATTTTCTGCAATTCTGCAGAAGAGGCTAGGGCAGAGTTAGTCAGGATTCCATAATCCAGGTTCTGAGGGGAATGGTTCTGGATTGGGATGTAGAATGAAACCATTTTATTTCTCCAGGAGGTCTGATGACACTGGTAAAGGATAAGGACGGTCCCATGAGAGAGTCAGGAGAACAGAGTACCAATACATTGTTTAGCCCACACCAGGGCAATCATTATGACCAAAGATTTGTCTTCTCACAACTTTGACGACAAGTGGAATCAGTGAAAAAGTATAAATAAGTCTTTTGTTTAATTTTAACAGTAATGTATTTGTGATTGAATTTATCAGTCCTTGGTCTGACACAACACCAGAGGCATTTTGCATTGTTGCTTATTTCAAAGATATCCTTCGTTGCAAAGCTCCACTCCTTCAATAGTAGGTCTTATAAGTTCTGTTCTTGTCTGTGGCACTGGGATCAGAGCCTGGGAAGAGAAAGGGACACTTTTGGAACCACGTGGTGGGAACTGATGTCTCTTATCTATGCATATGTCCCCAGAGTCTGTACACTGCTGCTCCTTTTATTTCTGGAGCCAAGCTGGGATTAGAGACTTGGGATCCTTTCATTGCTACGCTGTTTCTTTCCCTTGTGGGTGAGAGTAGAAATGATGCTTCCAGAAAGGATAATCCTGACCAGGGGCCTGATAAAGATCCACAAGTAGATCAACAATGGCAGTGTCTCCCACATAGGTCAGATCTTCCTTGGGATGAAGGAGGCCTCCAGCATTGAGGGAGTTTGTCTGGAGTAGCTCACGACAAAGAGTGCTAACCTCAGGGGGGACTATCAGAAAGCAGGGCAGATGCCCCAAACTGGTTGTATGTACTGTTGTTAGATTTCACCAACCCAGTAACAAATGTGAACTCCCAAAGTACTACAGTAATCTTACAATGGAGTCACAGACAGTACCCTTGGACACTCCAGGTGATTTTACCACCTAGGACTATGTGACAAATAGTCACTTACACCAAAGGTCACTCAATATTCAGATTGCTCCCAGTTCCAAGAGACCAGTCGCTCACCCCAGATCAATTTGTACCTTAGATCACACACCAAAGACAATGCTTGTAGCCAATCCTGTAATAAACTAACTACAGTTTTATTAACTAGGAAACAGACATAAGAATTATTTACAGGTTAAAGCAAGCAAGCATATCTACACAAAGGAATTTCAATCTGTGATTTAAAAAGTGACAGTTGTAATAATCTGTCAATTCAAAATGTCTTTCAGGGCTAACCCATGCCAAGCAACATGTGGATCTCTTTGCTAATGTTTAGGAATCTTTTCCCCTCAGAATCCAGACAGCATGAAAGAGATTCAATTTCTCCTTGTCAGGGATTTTTATCCCCTCCACTCCAGCTTCCAGACTGATGCATTAATTAATTCATGCATAGATCTCTCCTTCCTGGAGGGAGTTAGGAATGCAATCAACAGGGTCTCTCTCCTTTGATGCTGCAAAATACCCCACTGGTCTTCAGTGGGCCATCTTGTATGCAGGTCAAGTCCTGTACCTTTATTAATGCTTCATTTCCTGTTTGGTGAGTCAGAATTACAGAGGTTTACAATGCAAACACTCAATATAACTTTAAACCATGGGCTACAGAGGTTAGAAGTGAGATCAATACATGCAGCATCAAGTATTTTATGAAGTCTAAACAATAAACACATTCTTATCAACTTAACATCTAATATCTATTTTGATAATGCTAACTCACAGGTAAACAAGACTGGTTTCCAGCAGTGACGCTTGGGGCTTGGCATGAGCTGGCACCTGGTCTGCCAACATCACAGAGTTGTGCCATACAAACTCGACTTACCTTCAGCTAAGGGTTGAAATACTTAAATGGGGTGCTGTGAGGAAGCTTTCACTGCTACTGATGGTGCAATACCTAACAGAAGAAGAAATGGAATCCGGGGACTGGGCTGCCAGAACAGGAATCTGGCCTGGCTTCAATTCCTACCTCAATCCGTGACCTATTGTGTGACCTCAGGCAAGTCACTTCACCTCCTGTGCTTCAGTTTCCTCATATTTAAATTGGAGACTACGATAGGTCCCACTTGTTGTAAGGGCTTTGAAAATCTACAGATGGAAAAATGCTCAATATTATTATTTTTTTCTTTTCTTCTCTGACTGTCCACCTGACCTCTTTTACAAGTACTGTATTCCCTTAAAACCAGAGATGCAGGGTAAACAGAACCCCTAAATCTAGAACTAGATCCAAATTTGCACCATGAATCTATCTCCGTGGATTCTGAACACCTTTAAATTGGGAAAGGGACAGATTCAGATCCAGATTTCCGATCTCCAGGTTTGGGAGTTCCAAAAGCTATGTCCCTGTTTTGACAAATTATAGAGATTTCAAGTTCTGGCCAGCTTCTACTTAACAAAAATATTCTTCCCAATAAGTTTTGTTTCTTAATCAAAAATTGTTGCCAGTATACTGGTTGATTCTATTCTTTGATTGAAACTGTTTGTCATCCTGCACCATAAGCATTGTTGGTTTCCCAAGAGATTTGGCATGGCATTTTGGTGATGTTGAAGAAATGATTAATAAAATTGACTTCAGAGAAACAGACTGTGATGGAATCAAGAAAAACAAATATTGATAAGAGGAATACATTCAAGCCTTTACTTTAGTGTAAAGCACTAGAAAAAAACCTTAGATGGAATTAGAACTACCCTAGAACTGTCATTTTGTGTATTGCCACAAGACTGCAAGAGAGACAGTGGTATTGAGATACATTTGCTGTGACGTATTGGCACAGGTGTAAGCACGCTGCTAATTCTGACAAGACACTGACATGCTGCGGGATTTGGGTTATCAGCTAGGGTGGTCTAATACCGGATGTTCTGATTTTAATAAGTTTTCAAACCAAAAGAGAACATGATGTATTTATGGTAGGGAAGGAGTACTTGTGGCACCTTAGAGACTTAGAGACCTTTTCTTTTTGTGAATACAGACTAACACGGCTGTTACTCTGAAACCTGTCATGGTAGGGAAGTAATTTTGCAAATAAAAAATAATAGTTGTAAAAAAAGTTTGAGGATATATGTAGTGGAATTTTCCTATTTTCTTGAATTTCTTCTATATTTAACAAGTTAAAGGAGAGCAGAAGACCTAGATTTCTTTATTTAATCTCTTCTAAAACCATTTCCATGTAATACTTTCTTAGCTCCTGATTCAATTAAACTAAATTTTGTAACCTGCATGGCAGACTTCGATACTAAAGAAGACACCTTTATTTTTTTTTGAAGCAGGTTCATAAAAATTAAAAAATTAAATCTTTTCTTTAATAAATATTAGTGGTCTTCCCGTCTCTCTTATGCAGCGGAGCCCCTTCTTTGCTTGCTGCTAAACTATTCATGCTAGAAATTGCTCTTTATTCTTGTTTCATAAATATACTGTTGGTTTCTTTGGTTTGGCCTTTGGAATGTACTAGATTACACCAAATGGCAGACACTTTTAGAAAACATCACCAGGAGAGGTTACCATCAGACCTTCCTATGAGGATTACTATGATGTGGTATATGAATCCCATACTGCCAGGAAAAGAGTCAGTGAACTGCTATGGGCTTAGTCGGCCCCGTCCTGCTACATCGGCAATAGATGTCGGGCTTAGAGGGAAGGGTTAAAAGGGGAAATTCCAGCTTAGCTAGATACTAGCTGGGCAGGAGGGATAACTACCTGCTCTCCATGAGAGGAGCCTAGCTCTGGTCGGAGCTGACTAGAGACTTGCCTACCTGAGCCTCCCTGAGGCAAGGTAGGCCTGATGTGGGGCTATTGTTTTGATTTGCTCCCATGATATGTCTGTTGTTGCTGAGTAAGACTGCTGCAGGTGATGCCCCACCTGAATATAAAATCCTTTTGTCTTTTCCATCCAACCAGAAACCCAGCAGTTGATTGTTGCGAGCACAGGAGCAACCCCGTCACAGTTGCAAACTACATAATTTGAACACTGCTGACGCTACTGTTTTATTTACTACTTCTCTGTAAGCCTATCATCAATGAACCTGTGGTCATTGACCTTGGAATAACGGACCATATTAATCCCTGTTTTTTTATCCTCTAAAATCATTGAATTTATATCGGGGATGAATTTTGACCCATAAATATATTTTGTGGAAGCTAAATATTGGAAAAATAAATCCTGTTTTATGGCATTTGTAAAATGCAGAAGTAAATCTTTTGTATGAAGTAATTAACCCAGATGTTTTTTTTTCTCAGTTTGTTTCAGATCCTTGTGCCAGCAACCCTTGTCACTATGGTAACTGCAGCAGTAACGGTGATGGCTACCTCTGTTTGTGTAATGAAGGCTATGAAGGTACAAACTGTGAACGCTCATTTCACGGCCTTCCAGTCTCTGGATGGGCAGAGTCACTGCCACCAAGACAAATCAGGCCAGTATCAGCAACCTTGGAACCTGACATTGTTTTACCCCATTCAAGAGCAACTGTGACATTACCTACTTGGCAGCCAAAAGCAGGACAAAAAGTTGTCGATCTAAAATGGGATGAAATAGAGGTGAGACCATTTTGTTTAACAGTCATACATAAAAAGCTTGTGGATGTCACTTGTTGTTATTTAGTTATCATTTGTCTATGGGCCATAGGCATATATGTAGGAAGACTGAAGATATGATCCCTGCCCTGAGTTGTTAATCCATAAAATTAGCAAGTAAAACACTTGAGAAAATGGTTTTAGGCTTAACCGTTGCTCTTTTGAAAATAGATGTATGCTTTTGTAGGTATAATGCATGGGAAATCTTTGAGAAATATATGGTACAATATCTTTTAGTTCTGCCATTTTATTAATAAACTGGAAATTCCAAACTTCAAATCCGTTTAAGAAAAGCAAAAGTGTAAAGCAACTACCTTTTAGCATGGTTTTCTTCTATTTACACAGTAGTAGTAATCTTTTACATTTATAGAGCAAAGGGTCCTATATTGCTTTGAAAGTTATATAGTCCCAAAACACTACTGCAGTGAAGCCACCTTTGAGGTAGAAGATTGCATACTTGGTGACAAAAATAGCACACAGCATGCTGCATAACAGTAGGGGTCTGGGATATGGGGGAGAAAACTTAAGCAAGTATATTGAGAAGTTGGGTTTGCTTTTTTTTTTTTTAACAATCTTATGAAAGTTTTTTTAATGGCTACTCAACATCTCTGTTTTTATTAAGCTCTCATTTGAAAGGCACAATATATTGCAAGAAATGCAGTTAATTATTCTAGAAAAATAAACCCTTTGTACACCCTGCTGGGATTTCAACATGTGGTTACAGAAAGTTTTATTTTGTACGAAGGTAGCCACTAGTTACAACATACTCTATTAAAAATGTCACATTCTTTGAATCTGTCAAGGTCACATTCACATACAGTTTTTGAGTCAGAGCTCAATTGTGTGCAGTACAATTCATGAAGTCCCCACGGAAACTGTGTGTTTCTAGTCTTTCCAGCCCTGCTGTCTCATCAAGTTCCATCTTCACGTTTTGTAACTCTACTTTGATTACAGCAGGCTAGTCTGTGATTGAAGATGTTGTAGAGTTGTTTGCCTCTTTGTAGATATGCTTTGTGATGTTCGTACATGGAAGAGAAATGTATATTTTATGGTTTCCTATCTGGGCCAGAAGTTCCAAGAATTCTGTTTATTGTTTTGCAACAGTAAATACTATCTGACTGTTCTATATCTAATAAATTCTGAGAAGTGTATTATATTTTCAGATCTGTTTCCACGCTGGTAGGGAGACTGATCAAAAGAGTCTCAGATCTGTCAGTGAATTCTGCAGATTATCCAGTGTAGACTTCTAGAATGATAGTGGGAATATATATATTTAATATTTTCAGAGAATACAAATGCTCAATACTTACAGCTAGGAAATGTATGTAATAACTACTTTAACAATACACTGTACCGTATACCACATGCTATAAATAGTTTTCCTGAAGTGTGTCTTTAGAGATGAAAATTTTACATTTGAAAATAGCCAAAAATGTACATATGCATATTTCTTAATTACATTTAATACCTGTCATAGATACAGTGATGACCTCCAATCCCTGACCGATCAGCACGCCGCACGTTGCAGTTTGGATCTTTTCAACCTAGGTCAAAATGAACTAGTTATATTGCCTCGGGATTACCTTATTTTAAGTTTTTACATCTTCCAGAACTAAACCCCTGTCATGGTGTGTTTTGAAGCTGGTAATGTTTGGAAACCAATTCTGGTCACCCTGTTCAAGAAAAATGAATTTAAACTGGAACAGGTGCAGAGAAGAGCGACTAGGATGATCAGAAAAATGGAGGTCCCATCTTATGAGAGGAGACTAGAAGAGGTTGGCTTATTTAGTCTTACAAAAGAAGACTGAGAGGGGATATGATTACTTTTTATAAATACATTAGGGGAGTAAATACCAAGAAGGGTGAAGAGCAATTTAAGCAAAAGGACAATGCTGGCACAAGAATAAGTGGATATAAACTAACAATGAACAAATTCAGGCTGGAAAGTAAAAGAAGGTTTCTAATCAAAGGAGTGAGTTTCTGGAACAATATAAGTTGTGGGGGCAAACAATTTAATTAGTTTGAAGAAAGAGCTGGACAAATTTATGGCTGCGAGTGTATGATGGGGTTACTTTTGATGGTGGGGAGGGAGGGGCAAGGCTCACAAGCACAGGGGCTCACTCCCAGTTTGTCTTATGTTCTAAAGCTCATGCATCAGGGTTTCAGCCAGCCACCATCAGGGGTCAGGAAGGGATTTTACTTAGTAAGGAAGGAGTGAGTCCTTTTTCCTGGGGGGGAAGTGAATTTGTTTTGGTCTGCTTTTTGGTAGATTGTTTGCTGTTTGTATTTTGCATAGTCTGTTTGGGGGCTCTGTATTGTGACTGAGCTGGAGGCCTCCCAGATGAGTGTGCACTAGAGATTTTCTGTCTTTGATCACTGATGTTGGACAGATAACTGCCAAGCCTTAATGAGGACAGGGCTGACCTAGACAAAAGGATTATAAGCCAGTGAACAGAGGACAGAAAGCAGGGGAGTTTGTGTGGGATTTTGTAGGAGGGAGTTTGGTGGATTTTTGTCCTTTCATTTTTAAGACTAGGGACTAGGAAGTGAAGACGATGGCTACTGAGGTAGCACTAGAGGTGACCTGAGGAAGAGAGGAGACAAAGAAGATGACTGGACACAGAAGCTGCAGGATGTATATTATTCTGACAGAAACTACTTATGTATGAAATGTCGCCTGAGAGAGCTCATGGAAGAGAAGATCTGAGGACTAGAGATGCATCTGGAGATAATGGTGGAATTCAGATGGGGATTTAAAGACATCATGGGGGAAAGGAGAGAGGAGACTGCACATACAGCTCAAGATTTGCTGACCTTGCCAAACAAGTGGACCTAGAGGGCAGACTACTAGACGAGGAGCATGACCCATGATGACAAGGCAGAGGAAGAGACAGGCTAGTTGAGGAGAGAGAGAGAGTGGAGGGCTGCACTGGAGAACAACAAGGAGAAGCAGGCTGAAGATGGGGTGGCAAGGAAGGAAAGCAAGGAAACCAGTCCCCAGTGGAAGAGATGATGGAGATATTAGGGATGGAGCCATAGTAAAGATAGTATGATATAAAGGGGACAGCAAGGGACCACAGAAGTAAGAACAGCTGGGAGGGAACCTGATATTCACACCAAAACTAGTAAGAGACAGGCCTGTGTGACTGTGGGTTCCTTACTAACATGAATTGACAGGCCTGTCACCAGAGCAGATCCAAAGGACAGAAAGGTGTGCTATCTGCCAGAAGTAAGGACATGAGATGTAGACCTGTGGCTGAAAGGGATCCTGATGGGTGTGGGGGAAAATCCACTGGTTGTGTTTTATGACACTGCCACATTCCTGCAGGAAGGGCTCTAGGATGAGTGCACAAGGCTAGGGAAAGACTCCCAAAGAAGCAGAGGCTCAGAAGATTTTCTTTAGTGGAATGCTTCCAGTCCTTAGGGAGGGAAGGTGAAGGTGTGGTAAGATAATGAAGACAAACTCATAGCACCGATCCTTGCTGAGGGTTTTTGAACATTCAGGGAAAGAGAGGGCTCTTCTCAATTAATAGACTAATCCTGAGTAAATGGGGTACTAACCTTCTGGGATCAAGGCTGGCATGATTGATAAGAAGAGCTTTAAACTAGGAAATGCAGGGTGGGGGGAAGTTTGGGAGAGATTCCTGTAATCTCCATGCTTGGCATAGACTGCATAGCTAGGGGGCCGTCCGGGCCATGGACCAACCAATTTTAGGCGGCTGCATGGAAAATAGGGTCGTCACCTGGCTGTTTTTCAACTGGCCTGGCCAGTTTTTCTACTCTCTTGACAGTTGCTGGTCAAGAAATTTAATTTACTGGACTCTTTTTTTGTTTTTTGTTTTGCTGTGCGCATGTGCAGTGATCTTTTAGCTAGCAGCTGCACATGTCATGGCTGAGTGTGTGCATTTGATATAGTATCATATGGGGCTTAGTATAATAATTGTATAATGGCTAAGGGACTGGCTAAAGGGGAGATGACAAAGGATTGCACTGAAAGGATAACTATCTCTCTGGAGAGAGGTTACTAGTGGAGCTCTTCAAGGATCGGTCTTGGGATCAATCTCATTTAATATTTTCATTAATGACTGTGTCACAAAAATAGGAGTGTACTAATGAAATTTGCTGATGACACAAAGTCTGGAGACATTGTCAATACAGAAGAGGATTGAAATGTTATACAGGAAGAACTGAACGATCTTGAGGAATGGAATTATGGAAATGGAAATACATTTAATAGTATAAAGTACAAAGTCATGCACTTAGCTAATAAAAAGAATTTTTGAAACTAGGGACTCATCAGTTGCAAATAATGGAGTAGGAGAAAGACATGGGTGTATTAGTTGATTACTGGATGACTAAGGCATCTATGTGGTGTGGCCATAAAAAGGCCATGAAATCCTATGATCTTTCTGGCAACGTATTTCCAGTAGAGAGAGAGAAGAATTCATGCCATGGTACAAGGCATTGATAAGACCTCATCTGGAATCTTTTGTATACTTCTGATCAATCATGTTTAAGAAAGATTAATTCAAACTAGAACAGGTGTAGAAAAGGGCTATTGCGGTGATCAGGGGAATAAGAAGCCTTATGAGAGGAGACTGAAAGAGCTTAGCTTGCTTAGCCTCGCACAACAAAGACTGAGAGGGAATATGATTGGTCGCTATAAATACATTGGTGGGGTAAACACCAGGGAGGAAGAAGAGCTGTTTTACAATGCACAAAGTACAATGTGGGCACCAGAACAAATGGGTATAAACTGGCCATGAATAAATTTAGGCTAGAAATTAGAAGATTTCTAACGACCAGAAGAGTGATATTCTAGAATATCCTTCCAATAGGAGTAGTGCAAACAACAAATCTAATTGCTTTTAAGATGGAGCTTGATACATTTATGAATGGGATTACATCAGTGATTCTCAAACTTTTGTACTGGTGACCGCTTTCACATAGCAAGCCTCTGAGTACAACCCCCCCCTTATAAATTAAAAACACTTTTTTATATATTTAACACCATTATAAATGCTGGAGGCAAAGCTGGGTTTGGAGTAGAGGCTGACAGCTTGCGAACCGCCCCCCCCCATGTAATAACCTCGTGACCCCCTGAGGGGTCCCGCCCCCAGTTTGAGAACCCCTGGATTACATGGTCAGGGTTGCCAGCAGTAGCAGCAGACTGGGCTTGATGACCCATGAGATCCCTTTGAATCCTACGTTCCTAAATGATAAGAGCCAGCACTGAATTATATTCAGGATTGCCAAAGTAAAATAAGTCAATTATGAACAATTATCATACCGGTAGGTGATACCACAAACCATAGTATCTGTCAAGAAAAGTCAGAATGTAGACAACATACTAACTTTAATTAAAGATCTCCACTTCAACGTTGTTTTGACTCTCTCCTAACTTCTCATTGAGGAGTCTCTTCTTCTCTGTTGCAACAGGATCTAATGTCTGCAGATCAGAAAACATCTGAGTACTTGACTTAGGTCTTTAACTATTTAGTAATCTCGGCTGAGACATGATACGTGTTGCATATTAATCGTTGCATAAGGGGATCTGTTCAGAGAGGGTTTTGGGGGGCAAGTACATTGTGTGGTTTTATATTATTTGTCTGTTGCTACTAAAGGATGTGTCTCTACTGCAGTGGGAGCAAGTCTCCCAGCCTGGGTACACAGACTCATGGTAGCTGGGCTGGAGCTAATTGCTAAAAATAGCAGTGTGGACGCTGGATCTTGGGCTCTTAGGCTGACCCAAGCACCTAGACTTGAGAGTCTGTGCTCCAGCCCAGTGTTAAATAGATATGAGCTCTGTCAAGGTTCCTCCCCCACTCTGAACTCTAGGGTACAGATGTGGGGACCTGCATGAAAAAAACCTCCTAAGCTTATCTTTACCAGCTTAGGTCAAAACTTCCCCAAGGTACAAAATATTCCCCCCCTGTTGTCCTTGGACTGGCCGCTACCACCACCAAACTAATACTGGTTACTGGGGAAGAGCTGTTTGGACGCGTCCTTCCCCCCAAAATACTTCCCAAAACCTTGCACCCCACTTCCTGGACAAGGTTTGGTAAAAAGCCTCACCAATTTGCATAGGTGACCACAGACCCAAACCCTTGGATCTTAAGAACAATGAACAATCCTCCCAACACTTGCACCCCCCCTTTTCTGGGAAATGTTGGATAAAAAGGCTCACCAATTTGCATAGGTGACCACAGACCCAAACCCTTGGATCTGAGAACAATGAAAAAGCATTGTGTTTTACAAGAAGACTTTTAATAAAAAATAGAAGTAAATAGAAATAAAGAAATCCCCCCTGTAAAATCAGGATGGTAGATATCTTACAGGGTAATTAGATTCAAAAACATAGAGAACCCCTCTAGGCAAAACCTTAAGTTACAAAAAAGATACATAGACAGAAATAGTTATTCTATTCAGCACAATTCTTTTCTCAGCCATTTAAAGAAATCATAATCTAACACATATCTAGCTAGATTACTTACTAAAAGTTCTAAGGCTCCATTCCTGGTCTATCCCTGGCAGAAACCAGCATACAGACAGACACAGACCCTTTGTTTCTCTCCTTCCTCCCAGCTTTTGAAAGTATCTTGTCTCCTCATTGGTCATTTTGGTCAGGTGCCAGCGAGGTTACCTTTAGCTTCTTAACCCTTTACAGGTGAGAGGAGCTTTCCCCTGGCCAGGAGGGATTTCAAAGGGGTTTACCCTTCCCTTTATATTTATGACAAGCTCATAGTCTAAATAATGGAAATTGCTTGTTGCAGTTTGAGGACTTAAAAAAACCAAACAAACCAAAAACACCAAAGAAACTTCCAATAGGTTTAACTTTTGACATTTGGAATGTTCCAGAAAAATATTCCAGAAGGCTTTATTGTGCTTTAAGAATTGTAATTCTAATTAGCTGTACAAGAAACGAGTAACATACTATGTTGTATTATGTATCACCATAAGTATCTATTCAGAGTAAACCAAAATCATAATACAGTAGTAAACTAAATAGAAAATAGCCTTTGTTTATCAAGCATTTTCCTATCCCCAAATAAATAAGGCCCCAGTTCAGCAAAGGGTAATGCATGTAGAAGTTCCATTGAGTTCAGGGGACCTATTCACAGTGGCTACACCTACAGTTGTGGATAGGGGTGCAATTCCCAGTTTGCACAGACATACCCGTTCTAGCTCTGATCGAGTTAGCACACTATAAATAGTAGTGTGACTGTGTAACACAATGCACGGTGGTGGCACGGGCTAGCTACCCCAGTTACAAATCTGCCTGGACCAAATTAGTATATACTTGGTGCGGCTATCATGTCCTGCTGGTCGCCACTGTGCTGTGCCTACCACAGCTCAAAGAGAGCTAGTGCGAGAGTCTTCACAAGCTGGGAATCATACCCCTAGCTCCTAGGTCCCTTTCAACCCTGATATTCTATGATTCTATGAAGTGTAGACATAGCCAGTGCATAAAGTTAAGCATGTACATAGCAGATTGGTTCCTAAACAGGGAACTAAGTCATATTTATTAGCATTTTTGTCATAGTTCCATTAAAAAGCATGATTACAATGCCACCAAAGCCCTTCAGAATTTGGAAATAAATACTAGGGTTGTATTTGCCTTCCAGGCAAAATGCAGATGAGGTTGGATTGATTTTAGTATCAAGCACTAGGCATAATAAAGGTCAGTGATGCAGCAATTTTTTGAAGTTCAATAAATGATAACAATTTCATAACCTTTTGTGACTTTTTTCTTAATGAAACAACAGATTGTAAAGAAAAGAGAATTCAGGTGAGTTTATTATTCAGGAATAAATGGATAAAATGTTAAGCCTGACTTTTAAAATACTTTGATTACAGGGATTCTTTGAGATGCACTCACAAGGTGTAGAAACCAAAATTAGCTAGATATTAACTGTTAATATCCTGGACAAATCTTATTGAATTAAGATAAACTTTATTGAATTAAATTAAACTTTATTGGATTAGGTTTAATACCTGAGGGTCCATTGTATTAAAATGCAGTTGTGTATGTGTTATGGAGGAGGTGCTCATGTAATTCCTCCGTTATCGGCCCTTTGAACCTATCCTCCTGGAGAGGTGCACATATACTAGTTCAAAACGGATTCTCCAGGGACCAACAGACAAAGAAGAGGTTTTTGGATGAATAGCCTCATTTTAAACTGGGTCAGGGCCTTCTTCCTTATCCGTCATACAGACAGGACCTCTTATCCAATCGTGAGAGAAGGATTGGAAGGACTTGGCTTACTGGGGCCCATAAAACTGGTTACTAGTTCTGAACAGAGACTCTTATGAAATTGTGACTATAGAAAAGACTCCCTTTGTAAGGCATTGAAGGACTGCTCCTGCCAGAGTCCATGTTAGAATCGGGATGATCTCTTGATCTCTGGTAAGCTTACTAGCATGCATGTAGGTTCTTTTATTGTTTATAATGATTTCTCTGTAGTGCTAGGACTAAAATAAGCTTGCACTGAAAGAGCTGTGTGGTATCTAGAACTGAGGGCAGTCAGACTGTTAACTATCTCTGAAGATAAAGCAAGTAGCCTGTCTCTGCTGGTAATACCACAGTGAAGGCAGGAAACTGTGCAGCCTGGAAATTCCCCAGTCAGAAGGGAATGAGACGTGGGTCTCCACCCAAGAAAGGCAATGGCTGGGGAGCTGGACAGCTGAGAGTGGGTGCCCTTGCTGGATCACTGAGTTGTCCTGAACTCTGACAGCCCCTATTTGAGTCATCTGCAAGAATTGAAATAGGACCTTTAATCTTCCATTTCTTTATGTGCTGCCATGGTACATGTGATACTGGTTCAAAATAGCTCTGTGTATCTCCTGCATCGTCTGGTGCTCTCAAAAATCAAGGGAGACTAAAGGGAAGATGTGTTCTATTAAGATTATATTAATTTTCCTGTGACTTGTGTAATATCACCAAATCTCTTCTCTGCCACATCATGGCTCTGGGCTTTAGATATAAACACTATTTCCAGAGGCAACTTGGCTCAGACATCTTTGAACAGGGTAAAACTCTTCAGTGGGCCCCTTTTTTAAAATAACAAAACAAAATAACTTATCTTAAAAAATATCTTAAGGACTCCCCAGACCCAAATAAAATTATGCTTAACCATCCATTGTCAAAAGACATTCAAGGGAGTTTCAGGTAATTTTGCCACAACTACAACTTCTAGCCGTACCAGAACCACAGCTCTCTTAAACTCTTTCAGTACACTGGGGTGAGGAAATCCTTCCACAATATGAACTAGAGAGTGAAGCCCTATTAGTTCAGACCCACGTTTCTTTAGTGCCCAGGTTGGGTTCAGAACTTTCTTTTTAATGTGATCTGTTACTACTTCCAGCAAGTATCAAGATTCATAAACAAGGCTTCTCGTAGTCTTTCAAGAACCACTCCATCTTGAAACTTTTGTCTCCTCTTCCTTTAAGACTGAATGAAAAGATAAGGCTTTCTGAACTGTGTAGTGAACAACCTTTTCTCTGGAGCAGTTCTCAATGTTTTACATTCAGCAACCTAATGTTACAGCAGAGAAACATTTCGGGACTCCTCTCCCACCTAGTCATAAAGTATAGGGGTGTGGTAGCAACCTCCATGTTGAGAATTTATGCCTTAGATCCATGATTCCAGTTGCATCAAAAGAGAGTGGGTTCCATGTGCTTCTTGGTGATTTAAATAGTTCTGGATGATCTTGTCTGACTCTGGATTTGTCTGTCTTCATGTGCAAAACTGATTTCATGATGGAGGTCATAGCTCTACTGATCCAAGAACTATAGCCCTCTCCCCAGTGCATCCCTACTGACATGAATGTCTATGCTTTGTAATCAGGAATGACCATTATCTGATTCAGGAAATGCCCTTCAGTCTATCACCTGTTCCTTGGGTGTTCTGAAGTTAAAGGCCACCCTGATGGTCATCTTGAGAAAAGAGAGTATCTAGATCTACTACTGACAAGACGATATACTTGTGAAGACGCAATCGTGCAACGTGATAGCTTGCCTCACTGACTGAACCATCCAGTACTTGGAAGAACATTGATAATACCTTGGAGGAAATCCAAGATTTTATTCGTGGAACCTAAAAAAGGGTGCAGAGTCTCAAAATTCTGTATCTGTAGGTGGAATAAATCATATTCTAATTGAGATAATTTTGAAAGTATAGTTGCTGACTCCACCAAGGTTACAGTTGTTTTCTGAACAGAAAAACAGAGCCATCTGTAATGGAATTTGCCTGGCAGATACTTACTTTCATTCACAGAACACTACAAAACTGACATGATTTCTTCATCTGATGCCACCTTTGGACATGGAGTTCTTCAGTCTTTCCCGGTGCTCTTCAGTAAAGACCCTCTCTTAAAAATTTTGCTCAGTACTATTAGGTTTGATATTATGATGTTGCTACTCTGGACACTTTCACTTTTCCTTCCCCATTGTTAGAAGTTTTTTTTCTGCTTGTTGCTTCCCAGCAGTTCCAACTCTGTGAAGTAATGGAGGAGTTTCCATGAGATG
Organism: Lepidochelys kempii; assembly: GCF_965140285.1. Lineage (NCBI taxonomy): Eukaryota > Metazoa > Chordata > Testudines > Cheloniidae > Lepidochelys > Lepidochelys kempii. The sequence goes on from NC_136388.1 coordinate 33,650,685, forward strand.
GTTAGAGAGCAAGAGAATTGGTTTCCTTACCTGTAATTCTATCTTCTCTGAATGGGAATTCCCTGCTCTGTTTCACCCTGGGTGGTATTCAGCAATTTCAGTATGGCTGAATGGAGAGGGTAAGATCCTTATCTTCTGGGTCTTACAAACCTGCTTTTATTTCTTGCTTCCCCAGCCCCATTTTTCCCATACAGAATACAGTTCGGCATCTAATCGGTTTGATTTTTTTCTAGGGGTCTCCCTCCCACCCCCAGCATTCTTTTTAGCTTTGGCAGTATGGCCTGGGGGAGAAAGGTCATGCAATTTAATCCTGTGCCTTTAGAGGGTGCTGCTAGGCAGATTGCACTAGTAGGGGAGAAAAGAGGAACCTCTTGCCTGCATAGAGACGTGGAAAAGATGGAAAACCCAGCAGTTCCAAGCCTGATGGAACAGTGGATTTGCATTCACAGAAGATAAATTGCAAGTAAGGAAACTAATTTTATTGAATTAAAAATTAATTAATGTGTAATCCCTTGGAAGGAGATTTGGCAGGGTTAGCATTTACAGAAGCAATCCTGGTAATGTATTCATATTGGCTGGAGGGATATAGTTTTTTTGTGAAATAACTGTCATATCACTTTTAAAATGGTACAGCTTTGGGATATAACATTTTTCTCAAGCTAATAATTTTTACAGTATTTGCATTCACCCAATGCCCTTAAAATAAGTTTTGTCAGAAGTCTAAAACTTTCATTTCCTAAAGCACTGGCTTTTATTACCTTGCCCTTCCAACTGAATGGTATATGTCAATGAGGCTTTTATCTTCCTGAGTCAGTTCAGATGTGTTATGTGAATTCACACTTGCAACTGCATTCTAGACAGTAATTTCCCCCACTGTGGTTTGGCAGCAAGACCAGGTGGATCTCATTGCCTCCACCTGAAGGGTAGAAAGGAAAAAAAAGCTAGGGAGAAAGACAAGAATAGAGAATCCTTAAGAGCAGCCAGCTCAGGAGGAAACTCAGACATAGGCTTATGTTGTCACTTGTGAATAAAGAAGAGATGCTGAGTTCTGAACAATAATCATTTGTGTGTGTGTAATGTACTGAGAGTGTTTACAAAAGTATGCAAACTCACTGCAAACCACAGTGGGGTGTTGTGAAAGCTGTGATGTCACAGCATGGTGCATGCTGGGGTATCATAACAGATAGCCCTCAGGGAAGGATGGACATTTTGGGACTAAAAGTACAAAGGAAAAGTGAATTTTAACTTGTTAATATGTTCTGAGTCTGGCTAGTGGGGGAACTCATCATGTATTGTTAAAGGCAATGAAATGTTCATTGTGTTTCCAGGCCACCTTTAAGACTTAGAGAGCAAGGACTAGATGCTCTGAAACTACAAATAGCAAAAGCCCTCTGTTGTAATCCTCCCAAAGACTCCATGGTTTTTTTCCCTGGCAAGCACACAGTGGAGCTCCTCCCTACCCCACATAGGGCCCTTGGGAAAGGACAATGGTTAAAATATTTGAAGCAGAAATGTGATTTTTGGTTTGTCATCTCTATCTCGTTAAAAAAGGAGCTCAGTATCCATTGATTTAGACCCAAACTGTTTGGGTCCATTCATATTTATGCCAGTTTACAGGTGAGCAGAAGAATACCTGTGTCCTCATATCTGCATGATGGACATATAATCATTCTAAATACTGCATAACATATTGAAGAACATATCTTTGTAAGCAGTTCTTGAGGGTGCTTCAGGGCTTTGTCTGGCTGGTGAAAGATTATGCTTTTTTCCTAATGACTATTTTTAAAGTGGTGGTGTGTGCCTTAAGGAGCTGCCTTGCTCAGTTAAAGGCTGTGTGCTGTTTCTAGTGCTACAGGGAAATCTTGGAAAAACATGATACTGCAGTTGTGTTCAGTGGATCTTTTTCCAGTTTCATCAGGCATAACTGCTTGTCTGCCCTCATGGGTGTGGAACTGGAACATGTAGGTCATGATCTCTCAATGTCTGCATTTTTAGGAGAAAGCATATCACATGTCCTTTCAATTTTACCTTCAGAGACTCCTCAGATGAGACTACAAATTTGGTTGATAAAGGAAATAGTGTTGATGTAATATACCTAGACTTCTGTAAGGTATTTGATTTGGTACTGCATGACATTTTGATTAAAAGCTAGAATGATATAAAATTAACATAGCACACATTAAATGGATTAAAAGGTGTTGTAACTGATTGGTTCTTGGCGCTTCTCTGTTGAACATTCTTATTAATAACCTGGAAGAAAACATAAATCATTGATAAAGTTTGCAGATCATACAAATTGGAGGACTGGTAAATAACAAAGGGGACAGGTCACTGATACAGAGCAATCTGGATTGCCTGGTAAATGGGGCAAACAAATATACATTTTTAAAATGGCTCAATGTAAATGTATACATCTAGGAACAAAGAAGGTAAGGCATACTTACAGGATGGGGGCTTTGTCCTGAGAAGCAGTGACTGAAAAAGATTTGGGGCTCATGGTGGATAATCAGCTGAACATGAGCTCCCAGTGCGATGCTGTGGCCAAAAGGGTTAATGCGATCCTTAAATGAATAAATAAATAGGGGAATCTTGAATAGGACAAGAGAGTTTATTTTACTTCTGTATTTGGAACTGGTGTGACTGCTGCTGGAATACTGTGTCCAGTTCTGGTTTCCGTAGTTCAAGAAGGATGTTGCTAAATTGGAGAGGGCTCAGAGAAGAGCTATGTGACTGATTAAAGGATTAGAAAATGTGTCTTATAATGATAAACTCTAGGAGCTCAATCTATTTAGCTTAACAAAGAGAACAATAAGGGGTGGCCTGATTACTGTTTATAAGTACCTACCTGGGGAACAAATATTTAATAAAGGCAATCTAGCAAAGAAAGGTATAACATGATTCAATGGTTGGAAGTTGAAGGTAGACGATTTAGACTGGAGAAAAGGTATACATTTTTAATAGTGAGAGTAATTAACCACTGGAACAGTTTACCAAGGGTCATTGTAGATTCTCCATTACTGAAAATTTTAAAATCAAGATTGGATTTTTTTCTCAAAGATGTGCTCCAGAAATTATTTTGGGATATTCTATGGCCTGTGTTATACAGGAAGTTAGACTAGATGATCACAGTGATCCCTTCTGGAATCTATGAATCTGAAAATCCCTTATTTAAATATTTTGCTGCAATCCCTGTTTTTGCTATCTTCTTCCAGCTATTGTAGCTTCTCTTGCAGAGCCAGTGATCTATTTGCATGTTCTGGTTTAGTTTTCTCTGTTAGTACTGGTCTAGTGTACTGGTCTAGCAAATCCTGATTTTCAGCTCTTTCAACTTAGTAGAAAACTCTCCCAGGACCAAATACAGACATGACTGGAAACTGTAATGTATTTCTCCCATTGCTATGGAAAGGTTCTGTGTAATTTCTCCTGTAATTCTGGCTGCCAAACCATGATTTTCTCTTTCACTGGTATTTGTCTGAGGACACATTGTTGCTGGCAGCATTTTGTTTCTTATCTGTGCTGGGAGGCTGCTGCTTCTCCTTCTGTTTTTGTGCTGATCTAAATTCCAGATTTTTTAAAACTGAAATATCAGTTTTCTGCCACTGTAAAATTCTATTTTGGTTCAGTGTCCTTCTGTTTTAGATGTCCTTCGGTTTATCAGATCAGTGGGTAATGGAGCCAGAGTGAAATGTAAATGGAGCTGCTAGTTAGGTCAGCATCACACGACACCTTCCTCTCCAGGTATAACTGTAAAAGCCCTGCATACCCTTGCTGCTTTGCCTTGCATTAAAACATTTTGTGTTTATGTTGTTTTTCCTTTGAAGCTTTAATTTAAGAGAGTGTTCCTGTTTGATTGCATGTTGGTTTCCACTCTCAGTATATTATTTTTTGTGCTGCCCCTTGTGCAATTGTACTGTCCAGTTTATTTCTTTCTGTCTTGTCTGTCTGGTCTGTCTTTTCTGTCTTTCCACTTGTCCTCCCAGTCTATAAAAAGGGAAATAAGGGTAACCCAGGGAATTACAGACCAGTTATCTTAGCTTCACGACCTGGAAAGATAATAGAACAATAAATTTGCAAACACCTGGAAGGTGCTAAGTAACAGCATGGATTTGTCAAGATCAAATCATATCAAACCAACCAAATACCTTTCTTTAACAGATAACAAGCCTTGTGGGTAGGAGGAAGTGGTAGATGTGGTCTATCCTGACTAAAGTAAGGCTTTTGATACTGTCTCACACGACCTTCTCAAAAGCAAACTAGGGAAATGGGTGCATAACTGGTTAGAAAACTTCCCAGAAAGTAGTTATCAGTCATTCGCAGTCAAGCTTGGAAGGGCATAATGGGTGGGGTCCCGCAGGGATCAGTTCTGAATCTGGTTCTGTTCAATATCTTCATCAGTGATTTAGATAATGTCATAGAAAATACACTTATATGCGGAAGATACCAAGCTGGGAAGGTTTGCAAGTGCTTTGGAAGATAGGATTAAAATTCAAAATGATCTGGACAAACTGGAGAAATGGTCTGAAATAAATTGGATGAAATTCAATAAGGACAAATGCAAAGTACTCCATTTAGGAAGGAACAATCAGTTGCATGCATACAAAATTGGAAATGACTGCCTAGGAAAGGGATCTGGGGATCATAGTGGATCACAAGCTATATATGAATCAACAGTTTAACACTGTTGCAAAAAAGCAAACATCATTCTGTGATGTATTAGCAGGAGTGTTGTAAGCAAGACATGAGAAGTAATTCTTCTGCTCTACTCCGTGCTCATTAGGCCTCAGCTTGAGTATTGTGTCCAGTTCTGGGCACCACATTTCACCACTCCAGAGAAGAGCAACAAAAACGATTAAAGGTCTAGAAAACATGACCTATGATGGAAAATTGAAAATGTTGTTGTTTGTTTGGTCTGGAAAAGAGAAGACCGAGAAGGGACATAACTGTTTACAAGTACATAAAAGGTTGTTACAAGGAGGAAGGAGAAAAATTCTTCTCCTTAACCTGTGAGGGTAGGACAAGAAACAATGGGCTTAAATTGCAGCAAGGAGATTTAGGTTGGACATTAGGAAAAACTTCCTATCTGTCAGGGTGGTTAAGCACTGGAATAAATAGCCTAAGGAGGTTGTGGAATCTCCATCATTGGAGATTTTTAAGAGCGGATTAGACAAACACCTGTCAGGGATCAACATTTCTCAAACTGGGGTCCATGAACCCCTGGGGTTCCCCTAGGGGACTCCAGGTGGTCCGCGGGCCCCTCTGAGAAACTCCTCCCCCTCCCTTCCAGGCGCACCTCCAGTACACTGGGGAACAGGCTTACCTCTCCTGGCTCCCCACCACTCCCGGAAGCGGCAGGCATGTGCCTGTGGCCCTTGGGGCGGGAGGCCAGAGTGTCTCCGTGCACTGTCCCTGCCCGAGCACCGACTCCGCTGTTCCCATTAGCCGGGAACTGCAGCCAATGGGAGCTGTGGGGGTAGTGCCTGCAGGCAGGGGCAGTACGCAGAGACACCTTGCCCACCCCGGCCTAGGAGCCGCAGCCAGACGGATGTGCCAGTCACTTTCAGGAGCGTCCCGAGGTGAGCACTGCAACCCTTGTCCCCTCCTGCACTCCAACCCCCTGCTCCAGCCCAGAGCCCGCACCCCTTCCCACACCTAAACTGCCTCCCAGAGCCCGCACCCCATCCTGAACCCCAACCCCCGACCCAGCCTGGTGAAAGTGATTGAGGATGGGGGAGAGAGAGCAAAGGAAGGAAGGGGGGATGGAGTGAGTAGGGGAAGGGACGGGGAAGGGCCATGGCCCCAGGAAAGGGCGGGGAAAGGGGTGGTGCAAGGGCTGAGCTGGGGCGGCATTGTGGGTCCCCGAAAACTTTTAAATCAAAATGGGGGTCCTCAGGTTGCTAAAGTCTGAGAACCGCTGGTTTAGGTAATACTTAGTCCTGGATGACCTCTCGAGGTCCCTTCCAGTCCTGCGATTTGGTTGTAACTTTTTCTGATATAGACCAAGTTAATGGACATATAAAATTCTGCTGTCATATGATTTATGATTGACATTCATTATTGAGGGTGATGGTGGCTATATTTTTAGCTAACATCATACTGGAATATGAGAATAGAGATGTTAATGATATTTTTCCCACAGGCTTGTTAAAAATCAGGTTCTCTCGGAAAGTGATTGTACAGTACAACTCTTACCATGCATATTGGCAAATATAAAAGGAGGGATGTCAGCCAAATTCATATTGGGCTTTGAACATAATCTCCATCATCATGGTTTCCAAAATTAAGAAACAGTAATAAATTTATTAACATTTTTCTATGTTACTTTAACTAGCACAACAAAATTGCACACTATTTATTTAAATTTGAAATAATCAAATTATCTGTTGAAGCCAGAGAAGAATTCAGTAACTTACTGCCTGGTGAAGCAATAAACTGAGCCAGACATACAATTTTGCTTATTGTGACTAATTGGCCACATGAGTCAAAATTGAACTTGTATTACTTGAAAATTATTACTTAAGTAACATGCCAGGATTTTCTTCTGTGTCTTTTTTTAATAGATACTTCATTGTCAAATTCAAAATGTGGATTTGAATGAAACATGAGTTTAGAATTTGGATTCTGGCTCTTCTTTTTGAAGGATGATTCACTCTTTGGAAGGGGTTTCAGCGAACATTCTCAGTTTATCAATAAGCATAGTGTAAACCTAGCATAATAGGCTCTATATAAGGTTTTTATCATACAAGATGGGTTACAAACCTATCCTTACTTTTTGTCAAATGTAGAAAAGAAATTGGCTCATTGTTTGTACTGCATATGGTGTTATTACATAGTCAAGCTGTTAGGGATACACAAAAAATACTCTAGATGATGATGATATAGAGAGACACTTAAGATCCCCCTCCCCCACACACATTATGTTGATCTGTAGCAACAATGGTTTGGTCTAGACCAGGTGGTTCTCAAACAGGGTGACAGAGGTCTTCCAGGGGGCACATCAACTCATCTAGATATTTCCCTAGCTCTACAACAGGCTACATAAGAAGCACTAGTGAAACCAATACAAACAAAAATTTCATACAGAATGAATTGTTTATACTTGCTCTGTATACAATATACTGAAATGTAAGTACAATATTTATATTCCAATTGATTTATTTTATAATTGTATGGTAAAAATAAGAAAGTAAGCAATTTTCAGTAATAGTGTGCTGTGACTTTCGTTTTATTTTTATGTCTGATTTTGTAACCAAGTAGTTTTTAAGTAAGGTGAAACTTGGGGGTATACAAGACAAATAAAACTCCTGAAAAGGGTACAGTAGTCTGGAAAGGTTGAGAACCACTGGTCTAGATGGACTAAGAGGCTCTTATTCATGGCTTTTGGAAATACATTTGGTATTATTGGATAGATAGATGAATGCCTGTGTACATGCATGAACTTAGATGCCAGCATTGTATGGTCAAATAAAAATGTTGTCCATGATCCTACTGCCAGTGCTGTATGGTAGAAAAGGTCTGATTAGCGAACAGAGGAATTGCTGCATAGATGGCAGAGAAAGCAGTTACTTAGCACAAGCACTAAATCACAGCTGCAGTCATGAATTTACTCCCTAGGTAGGCTGTGGATGCTTCATTCACTTTGTAGAAAGCCTCCTGTCATTGGAAAGAGCGATAGTGGGCTTCATTATTGCTGGGCTCATGTGGCAGAGTATGGCTATGAATTTCAACAGGAAAAATAAGCTATGCAATAAGTGCAGTTGAAAGAGAGCAGTAGTTCTTGCTGTTGGATCTAAATGCCCCAAGATCTCTCATTTTCACTGACATGTGGCAACGCTAGATAGTTACCGTATATACTCGATCATAAACCGGTTCGTTTATAAGCCAACCCCCCCCCCCAAGATGAATAAGTAAAAATGGAAAATTTTAATGACCCATTCAAAAGCCAACCCTGTAATTCAGGGGGTCAGCAAACTTTGGCTCATGGGCCATCAGGATAAGCCGCTGGCGGGCCGAGATGGTTTGTTTGCCTCGAGCGTCCTCAGGCGCGGAGGTAAACCTAAGCAAAGTGTCCCGGCGTGCCAGCTGCTTACCCTGACGGGCTGGGACAGCAACTGACGGGAAAATTTTTTTGGGGGGGGGGCGAGAAGCTGGGGGTCAGGGGAGTAACCCCGTGACCATCCCCCACATGACCCCACCCCTAGCCCAGGACCCCCACACTCTCCCCATCCCATCCCTTCCCACCTCATCTGGGGAGGGGCAGGGGAGGATGTCTCTGGCCTGGCCGGAGCTGCTTTGGCGGCTGGGCAGTGCATCTGCAGCCTGCTCCAGTGGGCCAGACCGGGCGGCACAGCCGCAGCATGTTCTAGCGGGCTGGGCCTGGTGGCATGGCTGCAGCATGCTCCGGCAGGCCTGGCAGTGTTGCCACAGCCTTCCCTGGGGGGCGGGGCCGAGCGGCACGGATGCAGCCTGCCAGCCCCGGAGCTGCAGCTGCTTCGGAGGCTTGGGGGAGAGCAGCATGGCCAGACGCAGAGAGACTCTGGCCCTGCCTCTTCCCTTCTGGCTCTGCTGGCTGTGCTGCCTCTCCTTGCTCCCTCTGTTGGGGGAGGGGTTGTGTCCCACCTCTCCCTCTCTAAACCAGTTCATAAGCTGGCCCCCTTGTCTGTGCTTCCCTTATTTACTAAAAAAAATTCGGCTTATGAACGAGTATATACGGTACTTAGTATTTGACAATATGAGCCATAAATTTTCCCATTTATCTTTTTCTCAAGACTGGTGTGATACTTTTAAAGGCGGACACCTCTCGCAGTAAATTCTCACTAAAATGTAGAGCTATAGAGAGGGGGTTTTTTTATATTTTTGAAAACATTACCCATAAAATGAGATTCCAGAATAATTGAAGACGACTTAGAACCTTATATTACCTCAAATGTATATTGATGATGAAACTTTCAATATCTGGAAATTTCTTAAAAGATCAGGATTGGTTAATGGTGCTGTTTTTATATTCTTTTCATGTTTATTAATTTCCCTCATTTTTTATATCCGCTTTTGAAGGATTAAATCTTTAAAGAACAATCTTTACTCTTTTCAGATAACCCCAGATGTAGCTTGTGGAAATGCCAGTTCTAACAACTCTGCTGGAGGCCGGCTTATTTCCTTTGAAGTTCCACAGAACACATCAATAAAGTAAGAATATTGCTTTGTTATAGCAGCCTGGAATAATAAATATTTAAATAGTGTTTGGTACCGAATTCATGTCTTGGGAACTGTAGTCAATTGTCTCCGAGGCAGCCAGACTGTGAAATGCCTTGGTATGTCATGAAAGAACTCCAGAGCACCTCCAGATGACAGGAGGGACCTAGCAATACCAGAGCACCTTCTTCCAGAGGTGCAAGTGCTCACATGTATGTTTAAGTGGTTTGTTTTGTTTGGTTTGGTTTGGTTTGGTTTGGTTGTGGGGCATGTTTGGGGGGACAGGAGGGGAGGAGGGACTAAGCGAGTAAAGTGTCTTTCAGCCATCAGAGAACACTGGGAATTGGAGCAAAGAGGTGGAGGACAACAGTTTGACTTGGAGAAGGGTGTAACATTTTGTTCTTTTCCCTCCACGCAGTGATGATTTCTGAAAGCCAGAGCAGCTCACCTTTCCCCATTGCCAAATTCAGACTAATGTATTTGTTTATATTTGTGTTTGAACTTCACATCAGTAGTCTGAATGCTTTATAAAAGCTTTCTACAAAGAGGTGTGAGTCCTACAAAGCAGATATGCGTTTGAAGAGTTTAAAGTTGTGTAAAGCACCCACTTTTTCACACTGACAGTTGTGTAACTTAATTTTAATGAACGGAATTTGATTCCCTTGAAAGCCAAGATCTGATAGCATTGACTGGGATGAAGCATACGTTTATGGTACAAGCTTTCAGATAAAGATCTGCCAATGTATCTCCCTTCTGATTTGCAACATTCCTGCTGTTTTAGGCCTCGGTTTCTCCTGAAACAGCGCACTGACACCACTCTTGTGCTGCCATCTTGTGCTCTAGAATCACAGCTTTCATTAAAAAAAAGTTTTGACTTATTTTGATGTTTGCAAAAAAGAGTGAAACTCTTGCAACTGTGTCTACGTTGAGTCTGCAGGCAGCCTGGAACAATGACTCTGAAAGTTGGGAACTGCCCAATTTGTCTCACTGAGTTGTTAGTTCAGACACCCAGTGATTATGATGTAAATGTCAACATTGTTAATTATTTCATTCCCCATGAAAGCTTGTAAGAAAGGAGAGGTAAGATCACAGATCTGCACAGTTACTGATTGTCTCATTGTATGTGGGTGCGATTTGGAAGTGTACTACCATTTCCGCCCCCAAATTAAGAAGTCCTAAGTAGAGACCAGGAGGGAATCTGAGAAGCCAACCGTGAGAAGTCCAGTAGAATTCATGGGCTTATTAAAAACTCACTGTGGAGTACCCATCTCTAAGGAACCCAAGGAGCACACACAGTCATATGTTGGTCATTTGTGATATCTACTATGAGCAAGCGTCTCACTTTGGCAGCTGACGTGAGCAAAACTTGGAAAGACACCGCAAGCTTTTTCCCAGTTCAGCCCCTGCTAGGCATGAACTTACACTGTTTATAAGCGGAAATACTCCAGTTTTGCCAATCACTTGAATTAATTTTCTTTATTTCACTGTATTCCCTATGTTAAAAGGCATATGTAGAACATGTGATCTGAATATATATTTATGTAACAACAATCACTTTAGGTTAGTAAACTTGCACTGATTTTTATCATGGAATTTGACCTAAATTGTGGCATTCCTTGCTGTCATTTTCAGGTTACCTGAAGTTGTTGTTAGTGAGGGGCCTATAAGTTGGGATAAAAAAAAATCCAAAGCTTTGGCCAAAATTTTATTCTTAAATAGTCCAGGTACAAGAGGGGATCTCTTCATGTGGATTACATTCACACACACCTGCAGTTCTTGGTTTCAGCTGAAAGCAAAAGCATGAAAATTGGAAGAGGTTGATCTGATGAGGTTAGCAGCCCAATTTTAGGCAAGGAAGAGTCAGACTAACTTCTGAACATTTGGATACTAAGCTGTATAGAATGTTTGAGCCTTTGGAGGTTCACTGAGTCCTAGTTGGGATTCTTCCATCTATGAATTGATGCAGATGTCTGGAAAAGATTCATATTATACATCTACACAAGGGAGTGGAAAAAGTACACTAAAAGGAAGGACAGATCCATAGAAACAAAAATTTAAAATCCTGTGGAACTGAGTGCATATATTGTAGTTGCTTTCAAGTGACTTTACCTTACTCAACCCTGTTTATTTCACTAGCTCAGTCCGCGAACCCCTAGGGTTGCAAGCAGGTTTCAGGGGGGTCCATGGCAGAAAGCCAAAGCCCTGCCACATGGGGCTGAAGCCCAGGGCCCTGAGCCCTGCCACATGGGGCTGAAGCCAGAGCAATGTAGCTTTGCAGGGGTCCCTGTGGTATGGGGCCCCAGGCAATTCCCCTACTTTCTACGCCCTAATGCTGGCCCTGGCTTTTATATGCAGAAAACCAGTTATTGTAGCACAGGTGGGCCGTGGAGTTTTTATAGAACGCCGGGGAGGGGGGGCCTCCAAAAGAAAAAGGTTGAGAACCCCTGCGGTAGATCACCACAGGTCTGAGTGACCTTGACAACCTTGCATAACCCATTTGATTTACGAGAATGCAATGCTCTGAACATTTTATCCAATTCATTAAACAAAACCAGAATTTCTGTCAACATCAAAACTGCCTATCTTGAATGTGTACTGATACCATGACTAAAAGGGATGGAAGCAGAAGTATTTCAGCCACTAGAAATGGCAGCATTATGAATGCTAGTAGGGGAAACTTCGGAATGGAGTGAAGTACCATTGAAAGCACATTAATACAGGGGGGAGAGATTGTGTTCTGGTAGTTATCCGGTAGTTATATATTTAATATGTTCTGAGGATGGTATGTGAATATGGATGCTGATTTTGTGTTATGTCATGTTATATAAAGTGTTCATTGGACATGAAAATGGTTCTTTTAAATTATTAGAAATTAAGACTGTGCATAATGTCTGCTTTCAAATATACCATTATTCAAACCCTACTGTTAAAAGGATTTTGTATTGTGAATGTGCATGTATCCAGCCTTACTGCAGTGAAAATTGCGTGGTAATAAAAAAATTTGTATTTTGATAGTACAAATAGTGTGCATTAAATTATACCTTTTTTCTGATTGTATATTTGCTACAGTTGAGTCGTTCTTTTTTTGTTGATTAATTTTGGTCCAGAATGATGTATTGTTTGATAAGACTGATTTTCTTCAATCTGACATGTAATTATTTTTATCCTTCATGTCTCTAGAATAAGGCAAGATGCCACGGCTTCTCTTATTCTGTTGTGGAAGGTTACAACAGTTGGATTTAAACAGTGCTCACTTATAGATGGTAGAAGCGTTACTCTCCTCCAGGCACTGGGTGGACTTGTTCTTTCTGAGGAAATGCTTGCATTAGGAAATAACTACTTTATTGGTGAGTTGTGCTAACGTTCTGGTCTCCTGATCTCCAGCCTTACACAAGAATCAATAATTTATGCAAAACTTAAAGAAACGTAGAGGCAGCTCTGTTAATTTACAAAGGACTTGAAGAACTGGTTTGGTGGTCAGAATATATTTTAGAATTTTGTTAATTCGAAGCAGATGAATGCTACCTGAAGCTGCAAAGTAGCACACATGTGGAACTATGTAATATGAAATCCAGTTAATGTTATTTGACCCATCTACTTCAGATACACATTTTATAGTACATTTTAATTTAACTATGTTGCTTTTTGGTAAATACTACAATAAATGCCTCCAAATGTAAATATTCAAGGTGTTTCTTTGATCATTTGTTATATTATGGTACACTTTGAGAAAAGAATTTGTGTGAAATCAGTTAAATGAATAAAATACCTAGAACATAATGTAAACTTCAAAATATATTAAAATATAATGGGCAAGTCTGTTCTTCTCACAACTATATTTATTACCCACCAATAACACTTACTTGTCAAGGATTTATTCCTATGTAAATATGACAAACACAGAACTGTTAGAATTATCTTAATATACTGTAATATACTTCATTTGAAAAATGAAACATTAAATATCATGGGAGGAAGTGTGAAATGAAAAATAGTATCCAGTTTAAAATAAAGTATATGGAAAATAATACTGTTTTAAAGACATTCTTTAAGAATGGAGACTATAGATTTAATTATATTGGGCTTTGTGGACAGATGGTGTCAGGCTTGACAAAGCCCTGTCTGGGATGATTTAGTTGGGAATTGGTCCTGCTTTGAGCAGGGGGTTGGACTAGATGACCTCCTGAGGTCCCTTCCAACCCTGATATTCTATGACTGACTGAAATTAGGACATGAAATTGAAATCATGGTAATAATAGTACTTATTTGTTATAGTCGTGAAATACTTTTCTTTCCATAATGAAGAAAAAGCTGCTACAGATTATTGTTCAGTAATTTGTCATTTCTGAAACACAGGCTGCTTTGCAAATAGATATAAGCCATCAAAAACACCTGTGCAAAAATATTGGGCCGTTTTCTGAATGGATGTCCCTGCCAGAAAGAAGCCCAAATAAAGCAGAAATGCTGTGTTTCCACAGTGATAAGGGACAGTGTATCAGAGATCCTGTTGAGGGTTGTTACAGCTACTTTATCAGCAGCAGGTTTCATTTAATGGCATTTATTTTCTCCAAATGGTTTTCCAATTATTTTATATTTTTCCTCGTTAGCTGAGATAGACACTTTCTCTTAAATCTCTTACATCTAAATTTTTTTTTTTTTGCATTTAATTTGCTGAAGTTAACTTTCTCTCCGAGAGCAGTGCTAACATGGAATGGCATGGCAACTGACATAAGGTAAAATTCTAGTGAAGATAAGGCAGTTTGTAGTTTTTACATGTGTTAGCCGGTCAAGGTAAAGACTACAGGGGAGTGTTTACCTCAGTCTGCTAACTCATGTTACAGCTACATTTGCCTTGTCTTCACTAGGCTTTGATCTTCTGTTAGTTAACATGTTAGCTCACACAAGGTAAGAACGTACCTTTTTTCCTAGTGAAGACAAAGCATACGTGCAGTTTGTAATAGAGACTTCGGTCACCATGTACATCATTACAAATTCTTTTTCTGTAACTTTTTCTTCCATCTACTGGAAGTTTGTGATGTCTTTTTTTTTTTTAAATAAATCTTCTGATCCTAAAAAATCTGTACAGAGCTTTCCAAACTCTTTAGTGCAGTTTTTTTAAAATAAAACCAAAAGATCACAATCATCCTGACTGATGTTAGAGGACACTATAATCACAAATTAGTATGGCATGGAGGAACATGCAGACTCAAGTAACAATAAAATGATACCATGCATCGAGGGCTAATCCGTGTTTAGTAAAGATGGAGGCATGCACAGTACATTTTGATTTAAATATTTTATTAAAAGACCCACAAATCTACTTAAATTCTTCATTTTAGTTTTATAATCTGCTGTGCATTGGTAGCACTCTGAGTTTTACTTCAAAAAAATAAATATAAAACATACTCCCTCCCTATACCTTGTTTTTATATGTATTAGGGCGAGGTGAACGTCAAGCTTTTTACTTTCAGTATTCACAAAAAGTTCTACTGCATGAAAACGTCAAAATAGGGGCATGGATGACTTTGCTGTATACAAAAAAGCAATGACTGTAACAGTTACTTTGTTTGATGATACTTAAGCTGTAATACTCTTGAGCCAAGAGGTAATGTGGGATGATATAAGCATAATGCTACTTTCCTTCTAGGAATGTATCAGCCAAATATTTGCTTTCTATGTATAATGTTTCTTGGAGAAATGTAGGGGTTGCACTGAACATTGTATTTTTTTCTGCATATTCAACTGAGTTTTTTTAAACTCTTCTTTTTTTTCCTTAGTGAATCTTACTAAAAGAGATTTTATTGGCTTCTTATTTTTTCATTTCTAATTTCTAATTAGAGATGTTATAGAAGAAAGGGAAGATGTGAGTAAGCTGAAGATCAAAGAAAAAGATTACATGAATCTCTCAAGTCACTTTCCCCAGTGTAGCCTCCAAGTTTGTTATGTATCTTGGATCTTTAATTATTTCATACCAGTCTTCCAGAATAAGTCTGATGTGCCAAAGACAAAACATTCCGGGAAATATATTATTTGTTTATGTACTGTCTCTTGGTGAAAAGAAAAGGAGTACTTGTGGCACCTTAGAGACTAACCAATTTATTTGAGCATGAGCTTCTCTTGGTGTTTAATTAACTAAATTAACATTTGTTTAAAGTTGTTTAGACACTGCTGAAAGGAATCAGACAGGAGAAAGTAATCAAGTGATGCAGTGTGTAAACAGTATTTATTGAGTGGAAGTAATGGAGTGTCTCTAAGAATTACAAATAAATAAAACCTTGAGATCATATTGTTTTTTCCATATACAAAAAGCAGCCCTATACTCTCAATGTGAATGACTTCTTTGGGGATTGAGCGGAATGGCAAAATGAGAAGGAATAAAAGTCTGCCACAGAGAGCACAGTGTGCCCTCTCTGTAGCATGATACTCTAATTTTGTTTGTCGCTGACTCTGCAAATAGACAGATTCTTTAAAAAGTGCAGTGTGGAAATGAAGTCATAATGGTTCTGTGGCTGCATAGACCACATTTGTTAAATTACTACATTTACTTTATTAAAGCTGGGCCATCTTGAGAAGGGAAAGGGGTGCCAACTCCAATACTTACTGAAGTCAGTTATTGTCACTCACAGCATATACTTTCCATAGCAATCTTATTAATACTATCTTCCTTAAAGAAAGATTTTAATGAGTTTTGAGTAAGCCACATGTTCATGGTATGGAGTCTATCTTCTAACATTTTTCTTACAGCCATTAATTAAGAAACATAAAAGATACATTTATTAGTCAGAAAGAATGAGTGACCTATTAAATACAATTTAGGCTTTGAAAAGAACAAAGGTGCACTGGATGGGTCAGTGGTTTAGGAGTGGGACAGGACACTTTTTACTTCCAGGTTGCTAGTATAAAGCCAGGCTAGGCTGGTACTGACCATAAGATGCTGCCATTTTGTATGGTTCTGAGAAATACTCTGTTGGGGAGGAGCCCACTCATCATCCCTTTCAGGCTGCGTGTGGGGGTAAGGCAAAGGATGATTGAAGCTCTTCTGCTGCAATAAGTTTTCTCTGCCACCCCCATCCTCCGGGGGCAAGACTTAGGGCAAACATATTGGCATTTGATTGCTAATTGTATGTTATGTGGGTTCACCATTGAATTTTTATTTCTGTTTACGTCAAGCCAGTATCACATTCAAATACCATATGTTCCAGTGTGTGAATATGGCAAAACTTTGGGGGCTTATGTAGGTTTTGCAGGGCATCAGTTTATTTTCCTGGTTTGCTTAGGGATGGGAAGCCGCAGTTCTAGGGGCTAAGTATATTGCTGGAGTTTAGCACAGTGGCAGCTTTATCCCTCTTTATGCCAGACATGTATCATGCTGGGCTTGGAAGTTGGGTTTTGCCAATCAGGACAATGATAGCTATACTAACCCTTTCCTGCAAAGACTATGTTCATCTCCCATTTTTGTTTGTTTCCACTTTGGTTTGTTTGTTGAATAAATTTATGGGCTGTGTGCCCCTAGCTTGAGGTGTCTTTTTGGGGACCCCATGGACAATGAGTTATCAATGGGTAAAAAAAAAAAAAAGAAAACAATTAAAAATTGAAAACACATCATATTCTTCAAATACCTGTGATTGAACAAAACAGCAGTCCAATTAACTTTAGATTTTCCTAAATATTCTTCTCCGGACAAAGACTATGCATGACAAATTTATGAGGAAAGGAGGGTTGTAGTTTTTGGTTTTTTTTAATTACAATGGTAGAAGGTTAAAGCTGGGCTTACAAGATACATTTTTCACACTTTTAATGATGAGTCCATAATCAATTGGTCCCAGTAAGGTTGACCCTCAGAGAAAGTAACATATGACTAGATGGGGTGTATAACTGAAAATGTCATCAGAAAAAATCATCTGTTTAAATAGAAAATGAAATCATTTACTGTAAGTGAAATCCTCGGCCCACTGAAGTCAATGGGAATGTTGCCATTTGCTTCAGCAAGTCCAGAATTTCACACTATATGGTCCAAAGACCCTTGAAGTCAGTGGGAGATATTCATCTAAATTGGCAGGAGTATAGGGCCTTAATGTCCTACCAGGTTTACAAGATTCCTGAGCTTTATTAGATTAACTCAGGATCCTCTGCAGTATGTGATCATTAGTGTCACCAGAACTATGTCATAAATGAGACGCCGCAAAAATTTAACCCAGTTCTGATCATACATCTACTCTTTATTTCAATAAGTTCTTTTAATTGAAATCAGATGTAATGTATTTGACAAGGTGCTGAAAAATGACATTACAATGGAATGCATAGTATAGTAACAGTTTGCACGAGTCTTTTCAACTGTGAAATTTCCATGAATGTTAATCAGAACTGCATAGTTAAAGCCTTGCAGACTGGGTTGAGAACTAAAAACATGTTACTATGCATTTTTCCTGGCAATCCTAGAACGCCAGATACCCAGTATATCTCTCATGAAAGGGATAATACAGTCGTCCTAGTGCCATTTACATATATATCTGTTTCTATTTGAGATGGTTGCAGGTTCCTTTGGTTTTCCTTTTTGATCTAATGAAGTTTCTTTCTTGAGAATATTCAGTAAAATTTGCCTTAAAAAAAAAAAAAGCTGCTCTAACCACAGTTTTGTAATCGAGGTCTTACTAAGTTACCGCTATGGAGACCCCTCCCATCTGACATGCTCCTTCTAGCTGGGCAAATGCCCTACACCAGACATTGTGTGGAAGCCCAGCTATTTGTGGCAACTGTGTCATATGAGTAGAGTATTGAGGTTGAGGTGAGCACCAGAACCACCCCCCATTAATTTTTAGCCTTTTATCTTTGAAGGATTTATAAACTCGCTCCTTACTATGAATGAAAACAAAGTCACAATCATGCATTTCAAAATTATGCAAAGTTTTGCTGAATATAAAGGAGTTTAAAAACATTCAGATTTAAATGGCTGTAGCTTTTTTACTATAGCAAATAACATTTAATAGTCTAATTCTAGTAACAATAAAAATTGCCATAATTTTATGTTGTATTGTTTTGAAGATTTGGAAAATAGATAATGAAAGTGTTTAACATACTTCATAGTTATCTGTTCAGTTGTAGTCAGTTTCCCAAAAGTGCTCATGTTTGGGACATGGTATTGTAGGTCATCCAATTGGCATTGAGGACTCCAGATTTTATTTTCAACTCTGCCTCTGATGTATTGGCTGTATTCGTGTTAGCTGTTTTTCAGAAAAATGTCCCACTGTTGCTAATGCCAGTGCAGCTCCATCCATGGTAACAAGGCTTCCCATGACTGCCAGCAAATGTAGCCATGTTGTCAAAACCTGCTTGTAATCAGTTTGCATGATATGATAGTCGAACACTGTTGGCAGCCAGTGGCTTTTCTGTTCTACCACCCCCACCATTGTGTCCTCTGGTGGAGCTGCAAAATTGTTAACGGCAGTGTGAAATATATCAGAAATATATCAGCCTAGTGCATAAGGACCTTGAGAAAGTCACCTTCTTTCCATATCTGTAATACGGGGGTAGGGATATTTAACTATCTCACATGATTTGGGAGGCTTAATTAATATTTCTAAAGTGCTGTGTGAGACCTTCTGCACTAAAAGATGCTTGCCAAGTTTCATAAATTCCATAATAAGGCCTAAAAAGGGGTGGGGGGTGGGGGGCTTTGTAGGTTGGCATAGGTATATTTGCTTTTCTTTAATTGTATGTTTAAAAATAACAGAAAGAAAAGAAAATTTGAAGACATATTTTGCCATTTCAGTATAGCTGAGATTGAGAATGTTTCCCTTTAAAAGAAAAATAATTACAGGAATGTACTGAAAAAAAAAACAACCCAGCTCAAATCAAGAAATTCTGAATTATCATTCAGTGCCAATAAAAGTTGATAGCCAGTGAGCCAAGAGGCTCAGCACATTTAGGATTGAATCTTATCCTCTGTTACCGTTTAGTTATCATTATACAAAAATAAAATATGATTTAGAATTGTCATGTTACTGAGGGCAGAACAATAAATCCTCTCAACATAATTTCCACTTGTAGCATCTATTGTGTCTAGTATTTTGATTGTAGGGACTGAGTTAGGCCAGCAGTGTAATCTGATTTTGTCAGGTTGTGGAGCAATTTTAAATTAAAGCAATTTAATCAGCTGATTTTAAATAATAATTTAAATCACTTAATTTAAATAAATAATTTAAATCCAGTTGAGGCTCTGTGAAACTAATATGAAAATTTGTGCTATTGCAAATGTAGATTAAAATTTATAATTAACTGAATTGTAAATTCTATTGACTTTTTTAAATGCTACCACTTACAGGATAGCTTCTTTTAATTTTACAAAACTGCTATAATAAAAAAACCAAAAAAAACCCCCAAAATAGTGAAAATTAATGCCCTAACCCCTTAACCAACTGAGCAGGTATGTAACTGCACACATCAATAGTGGGGTTTCATGTGTGTACATGTTTGTAGCAGCAAAGCTAAAATTGTATTTTTATTAAAAAGCTTTTCTCTTAATGGCATAAATCTTTGTCACTTCAAAACAATATTGCTGTAATGCTAACACTGAAATGTTATTTAGACTTCTAGTACATTAACAAAGTTATTGGGAATTTCTCTACACACATAGGGAAACATTTTCAAAAACTGGATCCCTAAATTAGGATCCCTAATTAGGCTCCTAAATCCCTATTTTGGCACCATTGACCTTGATGGAAGCATTTTATCTTTCTTGACTTGGGAAAGTTCAGTATATCAGAAAATGGTACTGGTTGGCTATTTGTTTAACATTTGCTTATCAATTATGAGTTTGATTGTTCGTACAGTAAGGATATTAATGAAGCCCGGAATTCTTTTTCAGCATAGATGATCACTTTAAATGTGAAAATTTTTAGAAATAAAATCTGTGCAGAATCTGAAATTCTATTGACAGGAAATTATTTAAGGAAACAAGACCAAACATTTGGTTTTAGTTATTTAAGACTATAAAGTGGGAAGAAAGTAAAGAATTAGCAATGCATAAGTAAAACAAATCTGATTTAAATAAAAATATTAAATTTAAAATACTATTTAAATTTAAAAAAAATCATCATCTTTATCCAATCTACTTTCTATCATACAGTCTTATTTATGACTAGGCTAAGTAGTAATGGATTTTAAAATACATGCATGTATGTACTGAGAAACAATGTGATAGGTACAATGAGAAGATATAATGGGAAAATGCATCAAAGATCTGTTACGGACTTCCCTATTGTATGTGGTGAAAAATGTATACTTTTCTCCAGTATAAATAGAATTTTATACCCTAAATAAACTGAACTCTAACTTTTCTCATGTGACCTTGGAAAAATATTATTTGAATCAGAAGTCATTAGGAATTCAGTAATAATTCTAAAAGATGCTTTGACTTATAAATCCCCAATGGAATGTAAATTTCTCGTTTGTCTTGTACAAACAGCACAAAAACGCTTTATGACTAGTGATCTTAGTACTTAGCAATGAACATAACTGTAGTAACGAACAGCTTTCTATATTTAGTAATTTTTAATTCTTTTTAAGACTCTGTCTAAAATACTATAGCTAAACTCAGCCTAATTAGTTTTGCATTGGCAATCTCACGTTAAAGGTGCATCACCAAATAGTGCAGTTTAATTGCTAGGGACAGATTATGCGAGGCCCTTATGCAGTTGCTTTGTGAGTGCTGCAAGAAGACTACTCCTTTGTCCTTACATGGCCAAAGGAAGGCCCAATCATAGTTACAGCCCCTGCAGTATAGTGGGCCCATGACCCTTCCCTCCCATCTGCACATGCTCTTAAGGTGGCACTCATGTGCAGTGGGGAGCGTGCTGAACTGCATAAATGGGTGTAGCAGCTTTCACTATGTTCCATTTGGGTCACGTATTACCATACAGTGGTGAATCACACGATCACATACTATTTCTCAGTAACAAAACTTTTTACAGCCTTCAATACACATGTGCAACATATGTATGCTATACAAACAGATTTTCTGAAAGTCATTCATGGAGAAGTGCACAGTAGATTGTTTTTACACAACATCTTGCGCATTTAATGAAGTATATAATGTACAGCAATAGTGAACATTTTCTGCCACATACAGTCATCCAAGTTTATCATGGTGACTTCTGAAGTTAAATGACACCTAATCTGAATTTTAAAGCATGCTTAATTTAGCTTTATGAAAATTAGTAATTAGTCTGAACTAAAATCTCAGGTCTAAACACGCTTGTGAACTTTTGAGGGTTTGTATAAAACTTTGTGGATTGGATCTATCTGTGTGTATTTTGTGCAGAAACAACATTTAGTATTAAAAGTGCTCACCTGCCATTGTAGTGCCAGATTTCTACTCAGACATCTTTGCCCTGACCACTATTAATCTTGAGTCTCATGAGTTTTAATTATCTGCTCTATTGATGGTCTCTGGGCCATTTAATGTACACAGTTATCTCTCTTCTTCATGCATTAGCTGTTGGTAACCTCTAACAGGGGTTAGAGACATATTATGCAGACAGAGTGAATGTCTTTGTACAAAAGAAAATTATATTAAAAATAAACTGATAATGATAGATTATCTGTAGGTAATTTGAAACTAATTACATCGATGAGGGGATCCTAACCTTTAACGTATCTGGTTGTGAGGGTTTCAGATTAGAAGCAAAATTGCAATTTGTGTGTTTTAGGTCCAGAATATGTACACCCTTAGAGGCATTCAGTGTTATTACATCTCATGCAGTGGAAAGATAATCATATTTCCATCTGAAGAATTCAATGTAGCTTAAGTTTTTTAATGAGTTAAGTAAAATTGAAATAGCACAATTTTATTTCACAATAAGAGTGTCTGTCTACACTCAGACTTGTACTGAAATAACAAAGAGAGTAAATTAAAACAGTTTTAGTTATTTCAGTGCAAGACCATAGCCTGGTTAGTGGTGAATTCAGTGCATTATGCTCAAGTAAATAGAATTTTCATTTTTATGATTGCAGTTCACCTTTAAGGACTTATTTGTACAAACACGACTGAGTGTTGTGCTTACAGCAGTGAGGATTCCACTTCAGCCTTGCAAAAAATTACCTTCAGGCATGTCTACACAGCAAACAAAAACCAACAGCTGGCTCATGCCAGCTGATTTGGGCTCTGGGCTTGGGCTGCAGGGATGTTTCATTGCTGTGTAGACTTCTGGGTCGGGCTGGAGCTTGGGCTCTGGGATCCTTCCATCTCGCAGGGTCCTAGAGCCTGGCTCCAGCCCGAGCCCAGACATCTACACAGCAATGTAAGGTTTCAGAGTAGCGTCCGTGTTAGTCTGTATTCGCAAAACAAAAAGGAGGACTTGTGGCACCTTAGAGACTAACCGATTTATTTGAGCATAAGCTTTCGTGTAGCTCACGAAAGCTTATGCTCAAATAGATTGGTTAGTCTCTAAGGAGCCACAAGTCCTCCTGTTCTTACAGCAATGAAAGAGTCCCACAGCCTGAGCCCTGTGAGCCCAGGTCGGCTGGCATGGCCTAGCCACAGGTTTCTTGTTGCTGTGGAGACATACCCTCGGGTAACAGCCACCGCTGCCGCCGCCGCAGCATGTGAACTACATTATACATTCAATGAGGTGTTAATTTCAAAGACTGTTTTTAAATGATAGCTTTGTAAGCCAAGAAAGAAACACGCAGCTGAAATAAATATTTCAATCCTTTTGTGCTGTTACAATATACCATACTTGTGTCCTGGCAGCAAATCTTCAATAGACTGTTTGTGAAAATATAATATATAATTTAGTTATAATATAATATAGGGCCTCTTCTTTCAACCCATTAAACTGTAATTACTTTGGCCTAGATCCACAAAGGACCTAGGTGCCTAAGTCCCAGATTTAGACACTACTGTGATCCACAGAATCCCTGCTCAGATGTCACCTAACCCTGCAGGCACCTGAACTCACTTGGTGCCTAAATTTTTGCTGTAAAAGTTCCCCATGCCCTCTGCTTCTGGGCATGTGCACTGCTGCCTGAGGCAGGCATCTGGATGCCTATCTTCTGCTTAAGCCTCAAACCAGGCGGAGATAGGCCTTCCCTCACCTGTCTGTCCTCCAGGGCCTGATCCTCCAAGTGTGCTCAGAGGCTGCCTAACTCCACACAAAATGGCCACAGGGTGGAGCAGAGAGCAGGACTGGCAAGTGATACTTAATTCAATTTTTGCCAAAACACAGTGCTGTATTTCTAAGCAACTTCTGCATTTTTTGGGGTGGAGATAGAAATTTTACAAATATTTTTTTTTAATTTTGTCATATACTTTGCAGTTCACGTTTGACTACTGCATGTCCCAGCAGTGGGAAGTGAGTACATGGGAAGTGAGTATGTTTTGTAGTTTAACCTTTGGAAATTCAGCATTTTAAAGCTTCTGGTAGATGGTTTATGACTTGTTGATATCTATAGTTTAGGGGGCAAAACCCTTCAGTTTTCGGATTTCTCTTTAGGCAAAATGATGGTCTAATGAAAAAAGCACAGGACTAGAAGTCAGAATGTTTGCAATCTATTCATGGCTCTGTCACAGACTTGCTGTGAGGCCTTGAACACGTCACTTAACTTCTCTTCTCATGTGTAAAATGGGGATACTAATTCCTAATTCAAAGGGGTTTTGTGAGGCACAGTTTGTTAAGTTTGTAAAGTGCTTTGAGGTCTTCAGATAATTGGTGCTACTATTTATTATTATATAGTGTGTATATGTTAAAATAGGGTTAGCCAATGCTTTCATGACTGTACACGTCGTCAGACTGAACCAACCAGCATAGATAAAACCTCATGGGCATCACCACACACCTAATCCACAGCAGATCCCCTTGTTACAACCCCAAGTTCTGCCTTTTACAGTCTGCCTGGGCTCCTTGGGGGATCAGACACTCTGACGGTCTGCCTGTTTGGCCTCAAAATATTGTTAATTGCAAATTTTCCTGCACTGTGGGTGTTCTCAATTACTTTCATTCAGGAACACAACAAGCGTGTAGTGGGAAATCCTCATATGGGAAATCTATTAGTGTAGCCAATCCTGCCATCTTTTAGTATGCTGGCACATTGTCTAGTGCAATAAATACAGCCCTCAGAGACATGGCAGAAAGCCACACTCTAAGCTGATATTGCAGGCAGTATGCAAATAATCTCATAAGGGTCCATATCACATTGGTATGTGATTTTGTTGATCTTTATATGGTTTATTTTTTTCATCAAACTGTGCCATATTTAGAGACAGTAACACAAAGCCACGGTCTGTTTTAAATGTGGTTCTACACAGAAAAGTGGCAGTGAAAATTCATTTGGGGGTTTATTCCAGGTGATTCCAACTCATATTTCAGAGTGGTAGCCGTGTTAGTCTATATCAGCAGAAAGAACAAGGAATACTTGTGGCACCTTAGAGACTAACACATTTATTTGAGCATAAGCATTCGTGGGATAAAGCCCACTTCATCAGATGCATGCAGTGGAAAATACAGTGGGAAGATGTGTGTGTGTGTGTGTATATATATATATATATATATATATATATATATATATATATATATACACACACTCAGAGAACATGAAAAAATGTAGTGATTATCACTACAAAAGTTTTTTTTTCTCCTGCTGATAATAGCCCATCTTAATCAATTGGTATCGTTAAGAATTAGTATGGCAACCCCCATTTTTTCATGTTCTCTGTGTGTATATATAAATATATATCTATATATATATCTATATATCTTCCTACTGTATTTTCCACTGCATGCATGTGATGAAGTGGACTTTAGCCCATGAAAGCTTATGCTCAAATAAATTCGTTAGTCTCTAAGGTGCCACAAGTACTCCTCGTTCTTTCAAATCATATTTGTTCAGTTTACAAATATATTCTATTTGTAACTCTGCAAAATTCAGCTTCACCTTTGAAAGTCAAGCTGGGTACTTTCCTTCGCAATCACCACTACCAGTAATAAAGACCTGCAGGCCAAATTCATGTCCTCAGTTGCACCTATGCAATTTCATTGTTATCAGTCTGTACCTCAGTGATCCTCACTAAGGTTAGTGGCATTGGACAAATTTTACTGAGACTGAGAGCATAATTTGTCCAGCAGTAATATTACTGTGTTGGGATTATGTATAAGAAGGAAATGACTCAACTTGACTATCCAAGCCCAGTGTGATTTTCAGTGCTGGTAGTTAGTAATGAACGTGTGTTTATTTGGAAATTGAGTGGGTTTTTTATAGTATTAATGAGAAACAATAGAGATGCAGCCACATGATGATGATTTTAGAGTTGCTGCTCAGAGAAGAATTACTTTTTAAATCCCAATATTTCATATGATTATTTTTTTTCTGAAAGCATTTTAAAGGGTTCTTGATATGTTTGTCACTAAGCTCTACATATAACAATGGAGATCAAATATGCTGCTGCCAAAATGGGGTCTGACTGATTCATGCCTTCTGTAACAAATTGTTCCTCCACACTTCAACATCAGTGATTTTTGTAACTGGGTGGAGGCCTGGTTTGCTAACCAGTTACAAATAACGTGGTTTGGGTCCACATGGCAGCTGTTCTGCCATCACAACCGTATATATAGGTCCACTGCTGCTATGTTGCCTAGCAGTATTTTAGGAGAGGGATCTGTGATGTTCTGGGCAGCTGTTCTCTAGTGCAGGGGTGGGCAAATTTCTGAAATTCCTTTTCCTGATTGCCCAGCTTGGCGAGCACACTTAACAGCTTTCCATTTTTGAGCACAACTGCCCAGCTGACCATGCCAGCTACACACTCCAGACATGTTGCTGCCTGGAGCCGGCAGGAGATACTGGATCTCCTGGGCCTGTGGGGAGAAGAGGCTGTGCTGGCACAGCTATGGACCAGCCATAAAAACGTTGGTATCTACGAGCAGATTGCTCAGAAGATGCGGGAGAAGGGGTATGGCAGGCACCAGCAGTAGTGCTGTGTGAAAGCCAAGTTGCTGCGGGAGGAATACCAGAAGGCCAGAGAGGCCAACAATTAATCTGGTGCTGAGCTGCAGACCTGCTGCCTTTACAAAGGCATACTTGTAAGATACCCCCTCCCCCCCACAGCACCACAGATACCTCTGAGGAGCCTGAGTTACAGGCCCTTGCCATGAACAGCAAGTAGGAGGTAGTGGATAAGGAGGAGTAATATGGGAAACAGGAGATAGCGGGATCCAGCTGCGCAGTAAGCCAGGACCTGTTTTTGACTCCACCACAGTCCTGCCAGTCAAGCACGGGCAAGCCTGGTGCAGGGGAAGGAATCTCTGGTAAGTGTGTAGCTACATTTTTAATTAGAGGTGTAAGCAGAGTCAGGATGAGCTCCACCCTGACATCTGGTAGTGAGTTGTGGCAAGCTGTGGAAAAGAACTTCAGGGGCTGATCTCATTTGCATAGGCACAACCACCCTGCGTAGCATGATCCCGTAGCTGCCCAGATGGTCACTTTGGCTGCTGTGGGATCCCCAGTTTCTCTGTTTTTGGGGCAGGAAGAATAAATTGTTATTATCCTGATTATGTGAATCAAGGACAGTGGAACTGTACTTGGCCTTTTGTTATGATGGAGGGACTCATCATCAACTAAGTAGCACGTGCTAGGCAAGGGACATGGGTTCCAAAACTCAGTGAATTGAGAGAGGCTGGGGACAGGTATTAATACCTGGTGGTATGGGCCCCCCTGGCAAGGGCCTTATATGCTAATTGCACTTCCTCCTCTCTTCACTGTGGAATATCAGAGCTAATTTTGATTCCATTAGGAGTCTAGTTACAGGCTGCTGAGGTGAATTCAGTGGTGCACCAGCACTGAGGCTCCCCTACTACAAGCTGAAATCATAAAAGACCTAAACTTACTAAGAGCTGAAATCACTGAGTCTTGTGTTAAGTAGTGGGGGAGCCTGAAGATATATTGCAGAGCAGTTTGCGGGACGGCTGGAGGAGCAGAGCAGTTTGTTGGATGCCTGGAGCAGCTCATGGGGGCAGCTGGCAGAGTGGAGCGATTCGTGGGATGGCTGGTGGAGCGGAGCAGAGACCCATGGAGAGGTGGGGCAATCAGCTTTGGACCACGTAAGGTCCCCCCCCAATCTCCACCCAGGTTGGGAGGTAAAACTCTGCAGATACACTTTCAAACTCTAGGGCTGCACTGACCAGGGACAGAGACTTTTGGGTTCTTGGACTTTTGGGACTTTGGGTACTTTTGGGTTGTTGGACTCAAGAACCAAAGGGAAACCATGCCCCAATTTGCGTGGGGTGGGTTTTTTGCTCATGGGTTGTGTTATGAATGCTGTTGCTGGTGTTTCCCCAACATAATGCTGCATTGTTTCTCTCTGTTATTAACAGGCTTTTGTTACATTCAGACTTTGTGCTTGCGAGAGGGGAAGTATTGCCTCTTGGAGGTGCCCAGTGAGGGGTGGTATATATTTGTCCCAGGTCACTGGGTGGGGGCTCAAGCCGGTTTTGCATTGTGTTATTGGAATGGATCCCCTAGATACTGAACCTGGCCCTTGTTGCTGCCAACTCTGACAGGCAGAAGGGTTACAGAGGACGGCACCCCCAAAGTAGCAAGACACATTTTTTGACTTTTCATTAATTTACTCGTGCTAGAAGAGGTAGTGGCACTACCAAAAGAGGTAGAATTGCTATCTACTTTTCATTCCCCTCTAGAGTGGGGGAGAGAGGCATGCGGAGCCGGTTTTTTCTGTGCACAGAGGTGTCCTTTGAATCCTGTTGCGAGAGTTTCATGAAGGTTCTCTGCAATTATCTGCTGAAGGGTTCTGGGGAGGGCTGCCTTATTTCTTCCTCCACGGTAGGATACTTTCCCATGCCACTCAGCTATAATTTCAGTAGGCACCATTGCAGTACACAGGCTAGCAGCACAAGGCTCTGGGTGTCTTCGGGATGCTCGCAGCAACTATGTTCTCTCTGCCTTTGCGACACTCAGGAGTGAGATATCAGCTAAAGCATCACAGCCTATGAAAAATGGTGGCAATATTCAGTGCCATTGCCCTGCGCTCCTAGAATCATGCAGCCGAGCAATTTCCTCTTCATTTCCCCAACTCCCAGAGGGCCATACTCACCATGGCTGGTGGTGTGTTGGGCGCCATGCACAAGCAGTCCCAAGTAAAGTGAGAATGTAGGGGAGTGAGTTCAGAATCTGTAGTTTCACTTACGGTAGCGAATATGCTCACAATGGTACCTCTGAGTGTTTCATCTTCAGCTGCAGCCATTGCTACCTTCAGGGTCTCCCTCTCCACGCCTGAGCCAGATAAGGAGAAAAAAAGAGGACTCAGGATGACACGTTCAATGACATCCTGCAAGCCAGTGCTGCATATTGGACTGTAAGCATAGGGCCTGGAAGATGAACATTGTGGAAAGCCTGGAGAAGGAAAGAGTGGAAAGGAGGGAGGCCCAGAAATCCCAGCAGGAAAAGGAGGGAGATGCACCAGGACATAATGGGGCTTCTCAGGCAGCAAACACAGATGCTGCAGACTCTGATGGACCTGCAGGTTCAATGATCTCAAGCTCGTCTCCCTCTGCAGTCCAGAGGGAACTCAATATATGGATCTCCCTACACATGCCTCACAATCTATGTGGCATCAAGGCCTGCTGCACTACCAAGCCTCGGAAGGTGTATGTGGCTGAAAGGGACATGAATGTTCTTTCCACTTCATAAGTTCAGTTCTCTTAATTTTTTAAGTTTTTAATATATTTGTTTTAAAATAGCACAGAGTTTTTTTGCAATGATTTTTGTTACAGAATAGAATTATGTTCCAAACAACAGAATTCATCTGTATTAGTTCACCACATATACTCAGAAGTTCTGAAAGCAACAGATTACCTGTTACTGCACAGTGTCACACAACTCATAGGATAAGTCACAAAGAAAATTAATAGGTTCATTGACAATGTTATATCCATAGATGTACAGCAATGACCAACAATTCATATCAGGCCATAAAAGAGCAGGGCCCGGCTGCTATGATACTACAATAGATATTACTCTGGCTCACTGTTAAAAAGGTCTTTCAAAGCCTCCCTGAACCTTATAGATCCATGCTGAGCTCTTCTCATAGCCCTTGTGTCTTGCAGTTCAGATTCAACAGACTGCTGCTCCACCTCTGCCCTCTACAGCGCTGTAAACAATACCAGTTGTCATTCTGCACCTGCTGAACCAGTAATTGATTTGTTCCTTTATGCTGTCAGTCTGACCAGCGTGTGGCTTCGTGAGCAAGGGGTAGGTTGGATCCCCAAGGATCACTGTTGGCATTTCAGCATTGCCCATGGTAATCCGCTGGTCAGGAAAGAAAGTCCCTGCTTGTAGCTTTCTGAACAGTCCTGTATTCTTAAAGATGCGAGTATCAGGCACCTTCCCTGACCAGCCCACATTAATGTCGGAGAAGCATCCCTGGTGATCCACCAGTTCTTGCATAACCATAGAAAAGTAGCCCTTTCTGTTGATATACTCAGTGGCAAAGTGATCTGATGCTAAAATAGGGACATTCGTGCCATCTATTGCTCTACCACAGTTCAGGATATATCCTGCATATTGTCCAGAGTCACAGTCCTGCAAAGCAGGACGCGATTAATGGTCTTGCATGACTACAGCCCCCACAGTGGAATTCCTGACTCCAAATTGATTCCTGACTCACTGGTAGCAATCTGGCATTGCAAGTTTCCACAGTGCAATGCCCACTTGATCTCCACTGTCAGTGCCGCTCTCATTTTGGTGTCCCTGCACTGGAGGGCTGGGGTGAGCTTGGCACATGGATGCAGGAATGTGGCCTGGTGCATCTGAAAGTTCTGCAGTCACTGCTCATCATCCCAAACCTGCATTTTGATCCAATCCCATCAGAAAGTGCTTGTTTCTTGGGCCCAGAAGCAGCACTCCATATCTACAGCTGCTCCGTGAATGCCACCAGCAACCTTGAAATTGGTTCTTCTGATGTCCCACAGCAGTCAGTCCTTTGGGGAATTGTGTTCTCCGCTCATTTGGTTCTTTTGCAGCTGTGCAAATACTCCAAGATCGTGCACCCTGTGCTTGCAATGTTCATGATAATAGTGTAGAACTGTGCAGGCTCCATTCTTCTGTCAGAGATGGCAGACATTGAAGAGGGCTGCGTGGGTTTGTGGGATTTTGAAAAAAGTGCAAAAATTATGGGAAACTGATAACATGATGGGATGGAGACAGTTGCAAACTGGGAAGTTGACTCCATGCTCCCCGTAATTCCTGCTCAACTTTTTTTGGCCCCATCATGCACTTCCAAAGCTTCCGAAAAGAGAGTGCACTGGACGGTGTCGAGTTGCAAAGTGGGATGCCTACCCATGGTGTACTGCACTCTGAATCGATACAAGCCCTCCTGGTGAGTATGCACACCGCTGACACTAAAAGCCAAGTGTGCACATGCACAAACAATGTACTGAGTATGGTGGCTGTATGCCAGTGTAACTGTTCCGGTGTTCAGGGTCATGATAATTGTCAATATCAGATACAGTTGGAGGGCCCAAGCATCATGTGTATGTTCACCAGAGAAACAAATGGCGAACAAGACCCTGATGCATGACCCAGAACAGACTCAGTTTTGAGCTTTGTAATTTAGTGCTTTAGTGGAGGAGATGGAGGGTAATTGTATTTCAATCTTAAAATTACTAATTATTGTTCCAGCACTGTATGAACAGGCATGGCCAGAGAAAAATATATTTCTGTGTTGGATGCACTGTAGCATGGAAATAATGAGAGAGCATTTCTGCAGTCACCAAGCACAATAGCCAAAGCAACGTGCATGCACCAGGAGCCACATCTGTTACTTTTCTGAACCCAGCCCCATCCATACAACCAGCTACGCTCCCAGTAATGCACAATAATAGTGATCTTGCACATTACCACATTACCTTAATCAGCCACCTTCCTGTACTGTTGCTAGATGGCTTTGGTAACGTCATCTTCTCTACTTCATTGGTGGGTCCAGTTCAGATTCTGTAGCTATTCTCAAAAGTCACCTATGCTGTGGCTGTGAGATCCCACATCCAGCATCTTGAAATGGGAAAATAGTTGTCTGTCAGTTGTCAGAGACTGCGTTTGAGTTCTTCACGTGATGGTATTGTGTCGTCATTTTTTCTTCCACTTCACTGGATGCTGCTATCCACAAGGTAATAAGAGACTCACTGACACACTTTCTGATTCGTTTGTTAAATTCAAAACAGCTTGGATACCTAACTTGTGCCAGATAACAGCAAGTAAAGCCTTGCACTGTTCCTCAGACCCAAAGTACTCCCTTGTCTTTGTCACAGTAGAGATCATGATCTGTTATCAATGTTATGAACATTATGTCCAGCAAAGGAAGATAGTCATTTTGTGGTTTTAGAGTAGCAGCTGTGTTAGTCTGTATTCGCAAAAAGAAAAGGAGTACTTGTGGCACCTTAGAGACTAACCAGTTTATTCGAGCATAAGCTTTTGTGAGCTACAGCTCACTTAGAATCATAGAATATCAGGGTTGGAAGGGACCTCAGGAGGTCATCTAGTCCAACCCCCTGCTCAAAGCAGGACCAATCCCCAATTTTTGACCCAAATGGCCCCCTCAAGGATTGAACTCACAACCCTGGGTTTAGCAGGCCAATGCTCAAACCACTGAGCTATCCCTCCCCCCACCGCTGCCACCATGTCAAGGTTCCTCCCCCACTCTGAACTCTAGGGTACAGATGTGGGGACCTGCATGAAAAACCTCCTAAGCTTATCTTTACCAGCTTAGGTCAAAACTTCCCCAAGGTACAAAATATTCCACCCGTCGTCCTTGGATTGGCCGCTACCACCACCAAACTAATACTGGTTACTGGGGAAGAGCTGTTTGGACGCGTCTTTCCCCCCAAAATACTTCCCAAAACCTTGCACCCCACTTCCTGGACAAGGTTTGGTAAAAAGCCTCACCAATTTGCCTAGGTGAATACAGACCCAGACCCTTGGATCTTAAGAACAATGAACAATCCTCCCAACACTTGCACCCCCCCTTTCTTGGGAAATGTTGGATAAAAAGCCTCACCAATTTGCATAGGTGACCACAGACCCAAACCCTTGGATCTGAGAACAATGAAAAAGCATTCAGTTTCTTACAAGAAGACTTTTAATAAAAATAGAAGTAAATAGAAATAAAGAAATCCCCCCTGTAAAATCAGGATGGTAGATATCTTACAGGGTAATTAGATTCAAAAACATAGAGAACCCCTCTAGGCAAAACCTTAAGTTACGAAAAAGATACACAGACAGAAATAGTTATTCTATTCAGCACAATTCTTTTCTCAGCCATTTAAAGAAATCATAATCTAACATATACCTAGCTAGATTACTTACTAAAAGTTCTAAGACTCCATTCCTGGTCTATCCCCGGCAGAAAACAGCATATAGACAGAGACACAGACCCTTTGTTTCTCCCCCTCCTCCCAGCTTTTGAAAGTATCTTGTCTCCTCATTGGTCATTTTGGTCAGGTGCCAGCGAGGTTACCTTTAGCTTCTTAACCCTTTACAGGTGAGAGGAGCTTTCCCCTGGCCAGGAGGGATTTCAAAGGGGTTTACCCTTCCCTTTATATTTATGACACGCCCCCCAAATCTCAGCTAGGGTGAAACACTGGCTGGGATTTCTTCCTGGAGCTCTAGGAAAAACAGAGTTAATAAGACACATGCATCTCTAAATATACTACCAAGTACATAAAGACTAACTATTTTCCACATCTCAAGGACGGTTTTAACCAGTTGATTCTGGGAAACTTTCACGGGAGAGTGCACTTCATCGGATGCATCTGATGAAGTGAGCTGTAGCTAACGAAAGCTTATGCTTGAATAAATTGGTTAGTCTCTAAGGTGCCACAAGTACTCCTTTTCATTTTGTAGTTTGTGGCTTCCAGGTGATGTAGCCAGAGTAGCCCTCTGTGGTAGTTTATACACAGGGGCAGAATCTCCAGAGGGCAAGTACATATAGTGGCACCCTCTGACTGCACTGCTTTATGGGAGAAGGAAGGACTAGCTGTACTGGTTATAGTGGTGTGGTTTGGAGTTTCTGATCTACATAACAAAATGGCCATATTCCTAATTAGTTGCAAGACCCAAGCTATGTGCCAAACTGGTGTGGAGGAGGATTGTTGTGTTTTGACTTTCCTACGTTTTTGTTCGTCGACTTTCTCCAAGTGAGAGAAATGGAAGGGTTAAGGTATATGCTTTGTGCTCCGAGGCTGAAGAATGAAAAACAGCAATGATGGAAATGAGATCTAGTCTATTTTACCATGTATGATACTAGTGAAATCGTATGGATATTTTTTCACTATCAACTGATTATGTATAAGCTTGAAAGATTCTTTCCTTTAAAATAGATGCAGAGTTCTTCCATTTCAGATTCTGATTTATAACGTTTTCAAATTGTTCATACACACAGGTATAAATAGTTCAGCCCTGACTTCTTCCCCTGAAATTACTTTGACATCATTACATTGTAACTGGGCCTTGGAAAGACTGCAAAGTTAAATTGAACAAAATTACCTATCATTATAAGCAGCTATATTATTTTTCTTGAGACTCAAGATCAAGGGAGCTGTAAACATGTCTGAAATTATCCTCCTACCTGGAAATTAAAGTAGATCTTAGATATGCTCTTGTTCAATCAGAGCTATTGGATTTGAAGCAGAAAATAATTAATTTATGTTATATAGGAGATCAGACTAGATTTTCACAATGGTCCTCCTGGCCTTAAAATTTATGAATCTTGTAATAAATTGGTTAGTCTCTAAGGTGCCACAAGTACTCCTTTTCTTTTTGTAAATTTAAATACTGTAAAGTAAAAATAAATAGCCTTGTTTTATCTTCACAATCTTTGGAAATTAGGTGGAATAATTAGGAATTATAAGAAAAAATGTGGCACTCCAGTGAGAGAAATGATTTCTTCAGCAGTTTGCCAAGGGCTTTTGTTGCCAAAATAGTAATGAGAGTCAAAGTACAAAGGAGGCTGATTTTAAATTCCTTCAGGGAACTGCCCTGAAGAGTGTGTAACAATCTGTTTCAGACAAGCAAATAAACTCTAGATATTTCCAAACATGCACATATAATTATATATTTGTGTCTCTGTCTAGGACTATCAAATTCTGTTATAAGAGGAGGTGAGTTTTGGCTGCATCTTTATACTGATGGGTAATATATGATGTTGATTAGATCCAGAACAGTTTGGTAGTTTTTAGAAGAGGTCAGCAGCATACCACTTTACTAGTCAAACCAGACATCAGAGATATATCTAGTAAATTTTTCATCGAGACTATTGGAATATTGGCTAATTGATTGTGGTTAAATCCAAGTTGATTAAATTTATGTTGGACAAGAAGACATTTGCTGCACTTTTTCCCCTCACCCTTCGGTTTGCAACTTGGAAATTAAGGTATAGATCATTACAAATTAGAAACACTTACTAATTATCCAGATTATACAGTAAAATTGTAAAATGAAATGGAAACGTCTCCATTAATATTTTTGACAGCACTCATAGAATTACTAACATACCTAGAAGCTAAGGAGTGCTTAATAAAAGCACTGGAAATAGCTTTCTTTCAGCATCCAAGAAACAGGACCCCTGTTTTATTGAGTACTGTACTCATTATAACTTATATATTATTCTAAATTTTTTTCTGAGCAAATAAACCACTCAGTCTCCAGTATGTAGCACAAGCAGCTAGGCTGTGAACAGAGGAGTTCCTTTGGGGCTAAAGGAAAGGTATCCTCCACTGCCTCAAGCTGTAGCTTAGCAACAGAGCTGCTCCCTTGAACTAATCTTAGAGCTAGAGTAGCTTCCACGGTACCTATGCCTTCCCTAGGCAGAGAGAATGTCTAGTGGATCTGTTGGTACACTCGCAAGGGTGCTCATCATCTTCATGCAGGAGATTCCCAGAGAACTGGTCTTTTAAGGTTTACATGTCCCCTGTGTGAGTTCCCAAGATCTCGCTCATCCTATGCAATTGATTTGTACAGGTTCCACATCAGGCAGGGACCTTTGGAAGAGAGGCAGAATTTACCACATAGTAGAAAAAATTCTTGGAGAAAACATTATGAAACTCTAAGAAAAATGCAGTTGTATTCCGTAAATTCTTTTGTGATGGGTAAGAATAGTAGTGTGAATTACATCCCTGTTTACCATGTAAACATCATTATCTCTTTGGGAATAACTGCATTAGGGAATAGCTACATAAAAATGAAATCTTAGGGTGCAAGAGGAGGGTAATGTGTCATTGAAAATCTTTCTATTTAATGTATTTTCTGCTTCTCTCTTCGGTCATTCTTGTTAATAATGGTATTTGCATAAAAATAGAATATTTCCTTAGGGTCTTGCTGTTTATTACCTCCAGAAATATTAATCCCTTATTGGATGCATATCAGTCACATTCCAAGCAACTAATTTTGATGTCACAAATAAATGTATGACTTCAGATGGGGAATAACATCAGGAGAAAGTGAGCTGTAAAAAAAATAAATCTCATTTTCATGCCTGTATTAGTGTAATTAAGGGTAAGGAAAGAGAAACAAACAAAACTTAAGTAGGTTTTTCAAAATCTTCCATGATGTATAAAGCTGCTTTTAGAACCTCAGATGAATTTGGATCAAAATTTAGTTTTATTAGAATTTATTATGTTTGTGTTTAGATTGATGGTGGTAACATTGTGCTTTTTAGGCTATAGCTACACTACAGCTTACATTGATATACGTTGTATCTCTTGAGTGTGAATTAGTGAACCCCTGAGGAACATAACTTATGCCAATTTATACCAACATAACTTATGCTGTCCAGGGTGGACAGCAGTGTTGGCAGGAGTGTGGTAGCCCATAAAAGCACTTATATGCACACTCCAGTAGAGGCCAGGAGGACATCCAGTGAGAAATTTGGCTTTAAAGACTCATTGTCATTTTGTAAGACAAGTTTGCCACAGTGTGTTTTGCCAAAAGTACAGGACAGATAATGTGTAGCCTGGTTGGACAAGTTTGCTGCCACCTTCCACTGGTTTGATTTAGTCCATATCCTGTCTCTGATAGTGTCCAGTACCCAGTGCTTCAGAGGAAGATTTAAAAAAACACATGAACAAAATGTAATAGACAGTTATAGAATTAAACAGCTCGTAGGGGAGATGTCTTCCTAACACCATTAGTTAGAGCTTGGCTTACATTGTGAAGCATAAGGGTTTCTACTCTTTGTGTTTTTAAAAAGATAAAACCACTAACTAATAAAAACTGAGGCACTGAAAAGAGAGAGACAAAAAAGCCTTTTAACTCACTGCCTCTGCAACTGAAATGAACTGAGTTATAGTGGGTGCTGTGCCTTCTTAGATGCGCTGTGTCCAAACATTAGGATCTATGAGGGAAGGATCCAAACAGCCTCATTGGATGCTGCTATATAAAGAGCTCTGAGCGTGTATGTTGTTATGGGTTGGGTCACAGAGACCCCCTTGGGACTGCCACCTTATGTGTAGAGACTACCTCTGAGCCCGTTTTCCCTGCCAGCTTGGGACATCAGAACCCTGTCTTGTTGAGCCAGACACGCTAGCCTGCTGCAAACACAGACCCAGGTCTGAGCCACCTCACACAAAGCTGCAGACTTAACTGAAAACAGCTTAAGAAGTGCTCCTGTCTCTAGCACCCAGACACCCAGCTCCCAATGGGTTCCAAACGCCAAGTAAATCTGTTTTATTCTGTATAAAGCTTATACAGGCTAAACTTATAAATTGTCCACCCTGTATAACACTGATAGAGAGATTTCACAGCTGTTTGCTCCCCCAGGAATTAATTACTTGCTCTGGGTTAATTTATAAGCAAAAGTGATTTTATTAAATATAAAAAGTAGGATTTAAGTGGTTCCAAGTAATAACAGACAGAACAAAGTAAGTTACCAAGAAAAATAAAATAAAACACGCAAGTCTAAGCCGAATACAGTAGGAAACTGAATACAGATGAAATCTCACAAAAGAGATGTTCCAGTAAGCTTCTTTCACAGACTGGACTCCTTCTGAGTGTGGGCTCAATCCTTTCCCCTTGTACAGTTCTTGTTACCTCTAGCTCAGGTGGTAACTAGGGGATTTCTCATGACTGGAACCTCCAGGTTTAAGATGGATTCCAGTACCAGGTGACATGGTCATATGTCTTGTGAGACCCCAAGCCTTCATTCTTCCTGGTCTGACTCACAGGAAGGCTTGCAAGTAAACAGAGCCATTTACAACCAATTGTCCTAGTTGATGGGAGCCATCAAGATTCTAAACCGCCATTAATGGCCCACACTTTGCATAATTACAATAGGACCTCAGAGTTATATTTCATATTTCTAGTTTCAGATACAAGAATGATACCTTTATACAAATAGGATGACCACACTCAGTAGATTATAAGCTTTGTAATGATACCTTACAAGAGACCTTTTGCATGAAGCATATTCCAGTTACATTATATTCACACTTATTAGCATATTTTCATAAAATCATATGGAGTGCAAAGTCACATATGTCAAGTGCGTGTTCAGGAGAGGGATCCATATAGACAATATTAGTATTCCTGTATTAATAATGCAGAGATACCAACATTTAAAAAAAAACATCCTAGGTTAATTCTGAAAAGAGACTAGAGGATTTCCTTGGGGCTTTCCTATGCAAAGCCAGAGAAATTTTAGGTTTCAGAGTAACAGCCGTGTTAGTCTGTATTCGCAAAAAGAAAAGGAGTACTTGTGGTACCTTAGAGACTAACCAATTTATTTGAGCATGAGCTTTCGTGAGCTACAGCTCACTTCATCGGATGCATACCGTGGAAACTGCAGCAGACTTTATATACACACAGAGATCATGAAACAATACCTCCTCCCACCCCACTGTCCTGCTGGTAATAGCTTATCTAAAGTGATCATCAAGTTGGGCCATTTCCAGCACAAATCCAGGTTTTCACACCCTGTGTGTGTGTGTGTCCCCGGGAAAAAAAAGGGGGGGGGGTGAGAGAGCCTGGATTTGTGCTGGACATGGCCCACCTTGATTACCATGCACATTGTAGGGAGAGTGGTCACTTTGGATGAGCTATTACCAGCAGGAGAGTGAGTTTGTGTGTGTATGGGGGTGGGGGGGTGAGAAAACCTGGATTTGTGCTGGAAATGGCCCACCTTGATTATCATGCACATTGTAGGGAGAGTGGTCACTTTGGATGAGCTATTACCAGCAGGATAGTGAGTTTGTGTGTGTGGTTTTTGGAGGGGGGTGAGGGGGTGAGAGAACCTGGATTTGTGCAGGAAATGGCCCACCTTGATTATCATGCACATTGTGTAGAGAGTTGTCACTTTGGATGGGCTATTACCAGCAGGAGAGTGAGTTTGTGTGTGGGGGGGTGGAGGGTGAGAAAACCTGGATTTGTGCTGGAAATGGCCCAACTTGATGATCACTTTAGATAAGCTATTACCAGCAGGACTGTGGGGTGGGAGGAGGTATTGTTTCATGATCTCTGTGTGTATATAAAGTCTGCTGCAGTTTCCACGGTATGCATCCGATGAAGTGAGCTGTAGCTCACGAAAGCTCATGCTCAGATAAATTGGTTAGTCTCTAAGGTGCCACAAGTACTCCTTTTCTTTTTAGAGAAATTTTAGATGATATAAATATGAATATCTTAATTCTCCAAGCCTCACAATATGGCAGTTCAGCTAATCTTCTAGAATCTGTAGAGGCTCCCTTCCTCTCCTTGCAAATTTCTCCTCCATCCTTTCAGGTGCCCTCACCCTTACCTGCAGTTGTCTTCTTCAAAGAGAGAGATAGTAGCCTGCAAATTGTCCTGTCCTTTCCTCCTTACTGAATGGAAGCAGCAGCAGCAGCAGACCCATTGCCTCTGTGACATATTAAGGGGGCATCCCCTGTCTTTTCTCCATTGAGGGTCCCCAGTTGTGTCTCCTGCAAGTTGGGAGGGTTCACCTGAAGAAATGGAGGAAAATAAACTTGTTCCAAAAGGGCCTTCTAAATGTATTTACCTGTGAAAGTGCACTTCAGATCTTCTGCCAAACTCTCTGGAAACTTTTCAAAGTGTTTATACCAGCTTTGTAGATTGATGATGAAGTGAATGCTGAAAGAGGTTTTCAAATATCCCTCAATCAGCAAAGCCTTTCTACCTAAAACCAAAGTCATACTGCCATTTCCATTCCTGTGTTATAGCTAGTTTTCAAATAGTACTACTATATGCCGTTGCCCAGAATTTTCTCAACCTGAAACTATGCTAATTTATATGTTCCTATCTCCAGGCGGTGTCAGGAAATAAATCAATGGGGTAGACAGCTCCTCTATCTGATAAATGATTGGTACAAATGAGAGTGCTTTCAGCCAAAAATCTTTCACCTTCTCCTGCACATGCACTTGACATACAAGCTCAGAGCTCTTTATATAGCAGCCTCCAATGTGGTTGTGTGGATGCTCCCTCATGGATCCAAATGTTTGGACCCAGGGCATCTAAAGCACACATATAAAATAGCAATAGTCCAGAGCAACCCAGATATAGTTACCCAAAGTCTGAGATGGTGCTGAGCGGTCAGCAGCAGGTTTGTGGTGGCCAGCCTTCCTCCTAGCCACAAGGGAGTTGGATGTCAGCCTCCTAGCTCATAGAAAACCTCTTCAAATTTCTCCAAATTACACACACTGACTGATCTTTTTATAGGTTGCTCAAAACAAAGCTAATAACTCATAATAACCCCTTGCAAACTAACATTTCTCCTAACATCAGCAAGCAACTCCTAGTCATAACATCAGCAAAAACTCATAATCAGGAACACTCAAATCCAAGGTCAGTTATCCACACTTTCGCCCATTCTCATGATTCTTCCAATTTTATTTTCTATCCTTATTGTCAAAAGTGCAGCTGCAGCTATTTCCTGTGCTTATACAAAGCTCAAATTATTTCTAATAGTGTGGTGTTCTTGCTTCCAGCTAATGGTGGCTGAGTGCACAAAATGGCTGTGGTATTGTCAAATCAATTTATTTCGTAACAATGACTTACAGATACACAACTGTTTTT
This sequence comes from Lepidochelys kempii, assembly GCF_965140285.1. Taxonomy (NCBI): domain Eukaryota; kingdom Metazoa; phylum Chordata; order Testudines; family Cheloniidae; genus Lepidochelys; species Lepidochelys kempii. Next base: position 33,690,930 of record NC_136388.1, read on the forward strand.
TTTAATATGCAGCAGAAGGAATATTGTATTAAAAGGAGAGAAATGTATATTAAACAGTATGTTTTGGCTGGAAAATTCGAACCAGAAAATTGCACAGTTTGTTGCTTCTATAGGCTGAGCTCATTTCACAGACCTGGGGCTTCTTTATACCACCATTCAACAAGCTGCCTGTGTGCCATCCTCCCCACCTCGTCTATTCAGGGACCCCTCATGCCAGGGCCTTTGTGTGCCTCATTTCACCTGTAACAAAATAGGAGATAGCTGTATTATATTTATGAATATTGTGCATTCCTCTCTGTGTGTGTTTGTGATGGGTTACTTACTATGAGGTGAAATCAAAAGGAGGTGTTGGAGAAATCAAGCAGGAAAGACAAAATTATGACCTAGGTAAGGAGCATCCCAGCAAACACTCAAACACAATAGGTAGTTACTTGCTGTAAAGAGGCTGCCTGCCTGGTGCCAGCAAGATTATACAGCTGTTTTTTCCAGGCTGAGACCAGAGATCAGTAGACACTGGTCAGTTAAAGATTTGCTCCTGTGGAAAGGGAAGGGGAGGGGAGGAGAGGTTGTCAGCAGACCCAGGTTGATTGAGACATGGAAAGAGGGTCTGTGGGGATGAAAATTAACTCTCAGACTCAGAAGAGTGGTCTGGAATAAGCTTGACCCACCTGAGATAGTTATAGAGAAGTTAAGATCCCTGTAGGACTCTGATGTTTTAACCCATTTGCTATACATATGATGCACCCTTTGGCAAATAAATACTACTTTGTTCTGAAACAGGTGTTTCTTTGTCACTGCAAACTTATTCTGTCATAGTCTCCTGGAGGAAATGAGCGTACAGATGCCAATACCAGTTTGACCTTCAGATTAACATGATTGGTAAATAGGAGGGCTGCAAGCCACAGATCCAGTCTGAGTGGTAGGATTGTGTTGTTCTCCCCAGTGTGAGGTGTAGGAAGCTAGAGCCTGTCACCTGAGGGGCGCACTTAAAAGCGGCCAAAAGCGCAGCTCGCTCTATAACCATGAAACTCCCCGTTCATTCCCTCCCCGCATACCAGGGACTCTATACAAACCCATTCTGCCCTCTGCCAGGGATTCTGTGTGCCTCCTTTCCTCTCATACCTTCACTTTCCCAGTCGTCCTCTTCCATTTTTTTTTTTGCTTTCAGGGTGTCAATATTTTGAACTGTATAGGGAGGGTGGATAGAGTTGATATGGAGGCATTGTTATTATGAATGATGTTAATGGCTGCCATCAACTCTTTGATCTGCAGATAATTACAGAGTAATTGAAGGTGCTTGTTCTGCTGACCAGATGGTGGGGACAAGTTGGATCTCCCATTTCTCCCTTCCTTTTTTTTATTTTTTTTATTTTTCAGTAAAATCAATAGGGTTCAGTCCAGTGATACCTAGAACAGTCCCTGAAGTTTTGGAATTGATTGAATGTGGTGTTCAAAAGTTCTCATGTTACTTTGAAACAGAGTAATGCCTTCAAGTAGAGTGTAAAGCTGCGCAACTTTGACTTAAAATGCTACTAGGAAACATCTGAGTCGTTACTGATTTGTTGTAATTTATATTGTGTTGTTTCAATGATGTGCTTATTAACTCTATTCAAACTAATTTTTCCATGCTACAGATTGATTATTTAAGTTAATTTTTAACTGGATATGTCCACTGTGGTGTCTTTGCTTTCATGTTACCCTTAAAAACTGAGGGAAATGTATTACAAAAAAGTTACAGAAATGTTTAACATTCTGCCTTAAGCAGACAAAATCAAGTAAAACGAGGCTTTTATTTTGTCACTTCAGTCTACTCTCCTAAGCTATTGCAGTTGTCTGTTATATATTTTATGGTACTTAAACTAAAATATAGTTTTATCGGAAAAAAGGCAAATTGAAGATCAACTTTAAGGCCTGGTTAAGTACTTTTTACTTAAGGCCATGTTAAGCAAATTATTCATTCATTTTTTGAGGTGAAATGGGAGTTTTGCCAGAGGAAGGAGTGCTGAATGAGACTCTAATGATGGATCTTGACTCTGGAATGTCTTCCATTTGTCAGTCAACTTGATCAGTAATATGAACAAATTCCACCCTAACTTAAATCCCATGTAAGCTTTCAGTAGGGTTTCATGAGACGTGTATGAGGGTGAAATTTGAACCATAGTTTCTATGTATTCAATATTTTTTACTTTACAAATAATAAAACCGTTTATTAGAAATTTTTATTTTAAATTAAAAACCTTTAATCTCTGTTTCTTTTCAGGTTTTGTGAATGATTCAGTTACTAAATGCATTGTGGCTTTACGCTTAACTGTGGTAGTAAAAGTCAGCACCTGCATGCCTGTGGGGAGCCACTCAGATGACTTTCAGTGTTTGGGAAAAGGAAAATGTATCACAAAACCATCTGAGGTAAGGTGAAACATTATCAAAAACCTTATTTAAAAAGTAGAGATTAAATGGGGTAGGACAAATATAGCTAATATGTTTAGACTAGTATTTCTATACTAATTCCATTGTGTGTGGGTGCGTACATGTATGCATGTCTATATGTTTCAAAAGCTGGTAAAGGTTACTGAATAATAACAGTGTACTTATCTGTCACATCATTTACAAAACTCAAGATCTGAAAAGCAAATAAATAAATAATTAAAGAGGTGAAGAATCAAACATTGCCCAGATAACAAAAAATGATTCATATCAAGTATAAAGTAATGTATATTTCATCATAACACAACCAAGTTAACTTTCACCATCAAGGAATACTTTTCTTCACTAGTGATCTCAAAATATAAACACACCCCCTTTTGAAACAGAAGCATTAATTGATATATGTTCACATGAATGATCTCCATCGTGTTGCACTGGAAATTTCTTAAATATTTAGGTAAAAGATCAGTAGAGTGGATACACAGCTTCCCCCAAGGACTATAGCCTGGCTTGAGAACAGAGGGGGCAGGGAAAGCAAAGGCTGCACTGAAGAGAGCTGAGTTGCAATAAGGGGTGAACCCAAATCTTCACGTTAACCCACAGACCTGTGCGATCTGGTTTGTGCAGCCCACGCAGCTCTGTTGTTTTTAAGGTTTTATGTAATCTTTCACCATTCTCACCATGTATGTTAGTCTGTGTAATGACTTATTCAGAAATTACAAAATGGTGCCACCAATTCATCTAAGCATAATATAGTGGGGTAGTTACCCTGCTCTGGCCCTGAAGGGGTTAAACCAGCCCTGGGAGAGGGCTGAGGCTGCGAGAGGGCTGCTGCTGGTGAAAGCAGCAAGCCTAGGCTGATAGGGCGTGGCCCAGCTGTGGCAGTTTCCCCTATCAGGCCACAGCTGGCCCTGATAAAAGGGCTATGAGCCAGGAGCTAGACACTCTCCCTCCAGCTTCAGAGGGAGAAGGACCTAGCTGCCTGAGAGCTTGAGGGTGCATGCAACTGAGCATGCCGGGGAAAGGCGAGAGGAGCTGGGGAGCTCCCGCCTGGCAACTCCCCAGGCTGCAGGCCTTGTCAAAGGCCAAACCAGGTACTGGGGTTGCAGAGGCTGCAGCCCAGGGGCTAGGCAAAGGCAGCAGGTTCAAACCACGTTTTGCTAATGGTGAATGGCTTATACACTGCAGTCTGCCCCAGTGAGCGGGGGGCTAGATGGTGACTGGCAGTAGCCATAGACTGAGGGGAGGTGGGGAGAGAGGTTTGGGGGTTCCTCTGGGTGGGGAGACCCAGAGCTGTGGGGTTACTGCAGGGGGAAGAACCCTGCTGTAGGGGAGCACCAGGGTCCGGGAGGGACACGGGGGCCAATGACGGGCGAGACACAGAACGGCAGAGGGCGTTCCAGAGGACAACCAGTGGGAGGCGCCGCCGGGTGCATCTTGCGTCGCTACACATAACTATATATCAGCTTGGGTAGAGACAAGGCAGAGCTATTTGAGTAAGGTTGAAAATCAAAAAAGATACACTAGAATTGGAAAACATACAGTGAAGGGTAACAAAAATTATTAGGGTTATGGAACAGCTTTCATATGAGGAGAAATCAAAAAGACTGGGACTGTTCAGCTTGGAAAAGAGATACCAAACAGGGATATGAGAGAGATCTATAAAATCATGACTGGGGTGGAGAAAGTGAATAAGGAAGTGTTATTTACTCCATCACATAACACAAGAACCAGGGATCGCCCAATCAAACAAATAGGCAACATGTTTTAAAAAAAACATAGTAGTATTTCTTCACATAATGCACAGTCAACCTGTGGAACTCGTTGCCAAGGGATGTTGTGAAGGCCAAAACTATAACTTGACTGAAAAAAGAATTAGATTTGTTCATGGAGGATAGGTCCATCACTGGCTGTTAGCCAAAATTGTCAGGGATGCAATTCCATACTCTGGGTGTCCCTAAGCCTCTGACTGCCACATACTGGGACTGGATGACTGGGGATGGACCACTACTTAATTGCCCTGTTCTGTTCATTCCCTCTGAAGCATCTGGCATTGGCCACTTTCGGAAGACACAGGATACTGAGCTAGATGGGCCATTGGTCTGACCCACTGTGGCCATTCTGATGTTTTTATGTTATGTTCTTCCTTACTATACCTGATTACTGTTGACTTCACTTCTCTTTCCCTTTAACAATACTATATTGAAGGACTATAGTAGAGATCATAGGAATTTCATTGATCACTTAGTGGTCTAAGAGTTCCTGTAGACAAAATAACATGCAAAGGAAAGAATTATAAAACCTTCTGCTAAATTCTGTTGTCTGGTTATCATTTTTACCAGTCTAGTCTGTGTTTCTTTGAATTAGGCCACATATTCTCCATTAGTTTATATGGAAAATGTCTTGTGTATATATATATGTTTTTTAACAACAAACATTTTAGAGCACAGTAAAAACCTAGATTAACTGTGAATATTTAATATTCACTTGGGAGATAAAAATAGTGGTGGCTGTTGAGCAAATATTAACATCTGTTAGCCTTCTGTGCACAGGAAAGTTGGCATGTTTGGGGAATTAAATAATAGCTCAGCTGCTACCATTTACTAATTTAAACTCGAAACAAAAGCACATTACTTTGACAGAAAATTATAGTTTGAACTGCAGTGATAATAATTGAACTGCTAAAATCCATATATCCATGACAGTATTAACATCTGGAAAAATGGAACAGCTTCTTCAGACCTGAAAAATAAAGTTTTTAAAATACTTGAGATAATATGCATGCAATTACTACAAGACAATTTTAGAAATAAAAGCTACTTTCCAGTTTAGGGCCTTACTGTAGTAGTTGTCTATCAGTGTTGTTCATTCAAGTAGTCATGTTTCCTATTTCATAAACTAGTTTAATTTTTTAATTTATTTCCTTCTAAATTTTAAATTTTTCTTTCAGAACCACAGCTTTCTAAATCACATAAGCTTCTTACATAATAATACATTAAACACTTAGTATGGGACATCATAATGTGAATATGTGCCCATTCTTTATTTAGTAAGAAGAATTATTTAATTTAGAATGGATAATTTTATTTGTTTGGATTTTTAACTGAATTAATTAACACTCCTAAAGCACAGGTACAAAAATTTTGAAACTTTATAGGAGTAGTTCAACCAAAAATCATGTGGAAGATAAAGCGTAAGAACTAGAATGTTCACTAAAAAAGGAGGAAGGCAGTACACGTCTCCCTTTCCTCTTTCTCCCTGTTTATTTTCCCAACTTCTCTCTCTCTTCTCCATCTGTTAATATGTTGTTATATTACATAGATCTGAAGATCTACATTGACTGATTGATACATTGATCTGTATCTGACTGTTTTGGAAGAAATGATGACCTGTTGGTGTATTCTGTGTTTCATTCATGAAGATGTGTGTATTATAATTTGTAATGAACCTATTTATATAGATCTTTGACCCGAACCATTTTACAAACCGTTTTACAAAAAAGAAAAAAGAAACAAAATTGGTTCAGTGCTATCAAATAGGGTCTGTCAACCTTCAACTTCAAAACCGCTTTCAATATCCACCACTCCACCTTAAAATCTTTGGAAAACAAATGCTCAGTATAAGCCTTGATGCAAGTTCTGGCAGTCATTAAGTCCAGGCCTTGGCAGACCGAAGGGGAAGTACTTTCCAGGAGTGAAGAACCCTCAGTGAGAATGCCCAATCAGTAGATCGCATTCATGTAATCATTACTAGTCTTTGTTGTTGTAGTGGCATAGAACCACATAAACAATCAGTCTATAGGGACAGCAAGGCATCACACCATTTAAAGTTTTATAGGTTAAAACTCAGAACATGGAATTATTTTTGCAAACAATGGCCTTTTTCATTGAAAAATTTCAAAACTCAGGTTTTTTGATGAGCTTTATAGCTGGTAGAGAAACGACATACATTTTTCATGAAAATAATGAAAAAAGGATAATTTTTTGTCAGAAAATTTCAAATTTCAAACTTTTTTTGCAGCAGCTCTAAAAATGAATGCATTAAACCTCACTCAGAAATCATTTGGTATCAGTGCCAATCAAACAGAACAGATGTAACATTCTGCCTATGATAAACATGGCCAAACAGCCAGGCAGATGTATTTTTAAATTTTAGAATAGTCTTAAGGTATGTCCCTCCTTTTAGAGTGTATTACAGTTATGCAATCCAGTCTTGATATGACAAAAGCTTGGATGACCTTGATGAGATCTGTATCTGAAAGAAAATGTTGCAACCTTTTTGCCAAGCACACACGATGAGTTGTTTTTTGGTTAAGTGCTGAAACTTGTAACATCCAGCAGCTTCTGAACTCCAACTAGATATCTAGCTTGTAAGCCTGCATAAGAAATGATAGGCTTTGCTATTTCTTCAGATTGTATCCTGCACCTTATAAGCATCACCTTTGACTTTTCTGGGGTGAACCTCAATCAACTAATCCTCATCAACACCCCAATCTCTGTTAGACATGAAACAAGTCATTCAGCTGCACTGGCTGTGCTAGAAGAGAGAGAAATATAAAGTTGGATGTCATCTGCATACTATAGACAGCACATGTATTTCTAACCTCCTAAAAGTCCAAATGGTCATTGAACAGGAGAGGGGACAGAATGGAACTCTCTGTGTGTCTGCATGGGAGAGCCCTTGAGGGAAATGAGTAATTGTCTAGGATTACTCTCTTGGTTCTCTTAAGGAGAAAGGAATGGAGTCACCTGAGGGTCTCCATCTATTAGTGCTAGGCTCTGTAGGGGAGAAAACACACCTGATTGTGTTGCCCGATTTGTTGAGTGGATATTGATTATATCAATTTTCCTTTAGAGTTTCCAGTTAAACTCCCAATTGACAAAACAGTTAAACTTCTTGAGGTTTGCCAGGTTCCCGCCCCAGAGTCAAACACAACAGAAAGATTAAGTTCAATTTCAAATTCAGTTTCTTGTTGGGGACCCGGACGTGCACAACAGTGGCACTCAGAGTAGAGCTGAGATTTTAATAATTTTGTTAATACAGTCAGTAAAACACAAATGTTCCAAACCAAATGAGAATGTAACTATAGTGCAACATGAGCCTGATGTCCCACATCATCCCATATGCATACCCTCACAATTCTCATGGAGATCTAGAGGTAGGAAGGCAGGGTCCTATCTGATCTCTGGCATGCTAAGCTAGTCTGGTGGTCAAGGTCCTGAGAGCTCTCTAGCTTCTGTGGTGGTTGGGCCAATTATAGGGTCCGGTGGCTTCCGTGAATATGCATATAAATATTCTGCTTCGTCTATCCGAAACTAAATACCTCACCCTGATAATATTGGGGTGTCCTTATCCTATAGGTTAGCATATTAGTTATCCCAAGTCCATTGTCATATATGTCAATTAAGTTGCCATAACAATCCTGCAATTATGTGTTTGCGGATGTTCTTATCCCAAAATACTTGAAATACGTGTTAGTTATTTCATGCACAATTAGCAAATTTGCAACTGTAAACCAAGCAAAAATCTTATGTTAGGTTCTCCTATAACTCTGTGTTTTTATTGGTTAACTTTCTTATGCTAAGGTTTGTAGGTCTAAAGCCTCATGCTAAGTGCTCAAGCTGAGTTTTACAGGGTTTGGGCCTGTAGGTTCGTTGCATTACCACTGGATACAATATTTATATTCTGCAGGCTACAATGATCAGTGATAACTAAGCCAGGTAACATATCTAAAAGAATCAGGAATGGTGATCATCAGTGATCACAACTGGTACAGTTTATGATATGCTCTCTAACACTAACTAGGGCCACAGCTGTCCCAACAGTCTTCCTCCAAAAATGAAAGTTTGAGCCTAGGCGATAGCTGAAGAGATTTTTTTCTTGATCAATGGTCTAACAATTGTTTCTTGGAAAAAGAAGCTGGTATCTTGCGGATGCCCCCGACACCACCCTCCACCGCAAAGGAGTTTATGTGGCCCTTACATGCACAGGAATAGATGGAAGGGCTCAGATTATGTCCCCAGCATATTTGCCTATTCAGTCAAAGGGTGTGTAGACTTCATTTTTGGAGGTGGTGGAGGCAGTTACATATATTGAGTCAAAAGGAGATTTACTAATTCACTCCATCATTGGCCATTTCTTTGCTCACTGTACCTTATCACACCAGTTCCAAGAGGCTGAAATATTTGTTTATGTGGTTGTCAAGGTTCCTTCCCCACTCTGAACTCAAGGGTACGGATGTGGGGACCTGCATGAAAACCTCCTAAGCTTACTTTTACCAGCTTAGGTTAAAACTTCCCCAAGGTACAAACTATTTAACCTTTTGCCCTTGGACTTTATTGCTGCCACCACCAAACGTCTAACTGGATATATTACTGGGAAAGAGTCCGTTTGGAAACGTCTTTCCCCCCAAAAATCCTCCCAACACTTACACCCCCTTTCCTGGGGAAGGCTTGATAAAAATCCTCCCCAATTTGCATAGGTGAACACAGACCCAAATCCTTGGATCTTAAGAACAATGAAAAAGCAATCAGATTAATAAAAGAAGAATTTTAATAGAAGAAAAAGTAAAAGAATCACCTCTGTAAAATCAGGATGGTAAATACCTTACAGGGTAATTAGATTCAAAACATAGAGAATCCCTCTAGGCAAAACCTTAAGTTACAAAAAGACACAAAAACAGGAATCTACATTCCATTCAGCACAGCTTATTTTCTCAGCCATTTAAAGGAATCAGAATCCAATGCATATCTAGCTAGATTACTTACTAAGTTCTAAGACTCCATTCCTGTTCTGTCCCCGGCAAAAGCATCAAGAGACAGAGAGAGAGGCTTTGTTTCTCCCTCCCCTCAGCTTTTGAAAGTATCTTGTCTCCTCATTGGTCATTTTGGTCAGGTGCCAGCGAGGTTATCCTAGCTTCTTAACCCTTTACAGGTGAAAGGGTTTTTCATCTGGCCAAGAGGGATTTTAAAGGTGTTTACCCTTCTCTTTACATTTATGACAGTGGTTCTCAAATTGAAACATTTTTTTTTGTTGGTCCTACAAAATAAGCAGATATCCAACCCCCATTTTTCTGGCCAATGAAGTAATACTGTTAAAAATAATAGGTTATTTGGAGATCATTCCTGAAATGTGTTCTGCCCTCAATCCCCATTCAAATCAGCATAAGTCAAAGATCCAGGGAATTCAGTTTTAGTATACATCTGTTATTAGCATAGCGCATACTGAAAACAGACAAGTGAATAATAATAATAGGGAGCATATTTATTACGGGAATACCTTGCAATGGGAACTGCTTCTAGCACACTGTAGCTTATGGCTAACTACCAGCAGCAGGTAGAGCTATTGGACCTAGAGAAGCCATAGAGAGGTCAGTTCCTGAAAGAGACAGATTCCAAAGTATTACAGGCAGAAAGAATGAGAATTAGCAATATCCTTCATAAGTCTTCGCTACAGATAAAATTTGGGCTCACAACTATAACTATTCTTTAATTTCTACAGAAAAGTCCTTCAGTTCTTTGGAACATACTGGGGAAACAACCCTAACATTTATGATTATCTACGTGCAACCAAGCTACTTTAAAAATCATTCTAGACTGAGGATAATCAGCCAAGGCATCAATTATGTTTCTGATTTCCAAATATAATTAATTTATGAACAGTTTTTTACCCCATTGAGAATAAAAATGTCATTTTATTTATTTCTCCTCCTTACTGATTTTTCTAACAGAAGTTTTCTTGCTCTTTAGCCCTACAGTTTAAAGACTGGTTTCAGAGTAACAGCCGTGTTAGTCTGTATTCGCAAAAAGAAAAGCAGTACTTGTGGCACCTTAGAGACTAACCAATTTATTTGAGCATGAGCTTTCGTGAGCTACAGCTCACTTTTATTTGAGCATGAGCTTTCGTGAGCTACAGCTCACTTTTATTTGAGCATGAGCTTTCGTGAGCTACAGCTCACTTCATCCGATGAAGTGAGCTGTAGCTCACGAAAGCTCATGCTCAAATAAATTGGTTAGTCTCTAAGGTGCCACAAGTCCTCCTTTTCAGTTTAAAGACTGGAAACTGATTCAGAACCAATATGACTAGTGTAGTTTTAATTACCTTGATTCTGGGAGGTGCATGCTAAGTTGAGTGGGATGTTTTTGACACTGTTTTTCTCATCCAAGGTGAGACATGCCCTGGAATGGCTTTGTGATTTTTTTAGTGATATAGCAAGCATCTGCCAAAATTATATATACTCAACGTGACTCAGCCATAGTGTCAAGTTTCCCACAAGGCTGATCATCTGTCCTTCTTTTTGCAAAGCTGAAACTTTAATTTTATTTATCTTTACTACATGCCCTTTGTGATTTTCTGTTTTTTTTATCTGTAATTCATTCTGTTTGTGTAATCTAGTCTTCCAAGATGCAGAGCATGTTTTTAGAAGAATGTATAAAAGGCCTAGTGCCATGAATAAGCTAAAAGCTCCACTGGCTGTAGTCGCTGCTTCCACTGCCAACAGGAATATTAATGACCAACTTTGTTTGTTTATGTACCTCACCATTTTGCTTCAAATGCATTTTAATGCAAAAGAAATATGCTACCACATCTGCTTAACTGGAAAGTAAATTATAATTAACAGTTTCCTGTAGTATAAGTACAGAGGCATGCTGTAGAGCGTGTAAATCAGTAAACAAATAAATTTGGTCCAGATCAAGAGCTCATTACCAAGCTTTTACTCATTCCTTACTCAGGAAAACTCCTGAGTAAGGAATATGTTGGCCCCCTATGTTTGGATGGAGTCAAATATTATTTTCACCAGCTGTTGAATACAATGTAGTAGTAAAATCAAAAGGGCTTCCAGGGTATAGATTCCCTTCCAATTTTTGCTGTACTGATGATGAGAGGAGTGCAATACACAGTCCTCTGGTCCAAATTTTGTTGAGAGAGTGGATTCTGAGTCAAGGTTGCATCCTCTTCCGACAGATTTTCTGCCTGTGTAGGAACACCATCTCCCCAAATAACATTAGATAGGCCAACAAAAGCCCTTGTCCATCAACATAGCTGTGTCTACACTGGAGGTTTTGTTAGCATAGTTTTGTTGGTCAGGTGTGTGGTGTTTTCCACTCTCCCCCCATTAACATAGCTATGCCAGTATAAATTTTAAGTTTAGACGAAGGCTTTGATTCATACATGAAAAATATACTTTATTAGGTATCATCTTTGTATGCTTTGCAACATACATGCATGATCTTTGTATTTTTGCCAGTATGGGCTAACAATGAGGTTGGAATAATGGCACGTAAATCGTGTGTAACTAGCATCTTTAACCTTCTAAAGAAATGCATACTTTTTAAGATCTATATTATGCTGAAGGAATCAATTACAGTTTAAGTAGCATAAACTTTTAGTTTAACAATAAAAAAAACTTGATCTTCATACATCATTTTTCCTTAACATTAATAAATTTTCATAATATGGTTTTGCAGAACGTCACTATATTACATTCAAGTTACAAAAATAAATCTATGATTATATCATTAGAATAAACCAGAATTTACAAAAAGGGTTTTTTCAGTGTGTCCATTTTTGTCACATGCAGAACACAATATAACTCCAGACTGTGCCATGATATATACTGTGGCAAATTATAACAAACATGTTTTCTATCCAAAGTTTAAAAACCTGTAAGAAAACGTATTTGAATATTTACCCCAGTTTCAGTCATTGGTGGTCAGCCACTAATGTAACTTCACAGTGAAACCCTTCGGTAAAGCTCCCCTATAAACCACCATATGTGCCAGTACAGTTTACCCTGGTTTCAAGTTGGGGCTGCTGCACCAGTGCTAATTGGATCCTATAGTAATTTTCCCTGTCTATACTAGGGGTTTGTGCTGGTGCAGAGATATTGGTGGTACCATTCTGTTTAGGATTACGACAATGTCTGAAATTCCCCATGTAGAAAAATCGAAGGAGACAACTGAAAAATAATATGCAGTGCCTTTATGTATGTAGCAGTAAATAAATATAAATGCACTAATAAATGCTTCAAGATTCAGAAGATGTTACTGCCTATCAGAAAAGTTATCAAAACGAGACACAGCTGACCTAGCTGCTAAAGTTATTTAATTCCTTCTGAAACACGCAAATGTTCTGGTGTGTTTTCTCTGAATGACATCAGTATGATACCAGCTCTATTCAGAGGCAATACTAGAACAGCATATTTTCTGGACATTATTCAGTATGTCATTTAGCACTGAAGCAATTACCACTATTAGCATTTAAGTCATCACAAATAGGATTTCATTAAGATAAATGACAGGAAGGCCACACCTCTCCTGATGCTACTGTTTTAGTCTGTCTGGTTGCATTCAGATGCAATAAAACAGTGCATGTACTGATATACGTTCTGATGGCAGTCTTCACAAACAAAGAATCATAGAATAACAGAGTTGGAAGGGACCTCTGGAGGCCATCTAGTCCAACCCCCTGCCCAGAGCAGGACCAATCCCAACTAAATCATCCCAGCCAGGACTTTGCAAGTCTGACCTTAAAAACTTCTAAGGAAGGGGATTCCACCAGCTCCCTAGGTAACGCATTCCAGTGTTTCACCACCCTCCTAGTGAAAAAGTTTTTCCTAATGTCCAACCTAAACCTCCCCCACTGCAACTTGAGACCATTACTCCTTGTCCTGTCATCTGCTATCACTGAGAATAGTCTAGATCCATCCTCTTTGGATCCACCTTTCAGGTAGTTAAAAACAGCTATCAAATCCCCCCTCATTCTTCTCTTCCGTAGACTAAACAATCCCAGTTCCCTCAGCCTCTCCTCATAAGTCATGTGTTCCAGTCCCCTAATCATTTTTGTTGCCCTTCGCTGGACTCTCTCCAGTTTCTCCACATCATTCTTGTAGTGTGGGGCCCAAAACTGGACACAGTACTCCAGATGAGGCCTCACCAATGTCGAATAGAGGGGAATGATCATGTCCCTCGATCTGCTGGCAATGCTCCTACTTATACACCGCAAAATGCCATTGGCCTTTTTGGCAAAAAGGGCACACTGTTGACTCATATCCAGCTTCTCGTCCACTGTCACCCCTAGGTCCTTCTCTGCAGAACTGCTGCCTAGCCATTTGGTCCCTAGTCTGTAGCGGTGCATGGGATTCTTCCATCCTAAGTGCAGGACTCTGCACTTGTCCTTGTTGAACCTCATCAGATTTCTTTTGGCCCAATCCTCCAATTTGTCTAGGTCCCTCTGTATCCTATCCCTACCCTCCAGCGTATCTACCACTCCTCCCAGTTTAGTGTCATCCGCAAACTTGCTGAGGGTGCAATCCACACCATCCTCCAGATCATTAATGAAGATATTGAACAAAACTGGTCCCAGGACCGACCCTTGAGGCACTCTGCTAGATACCGGCTGCCAACTAGACATGGAGTCATTGATCACTACCGGTTTAGCCCGACAATCTAGCCAACTTTCTACCCACCTTGTAGTGCATCCATCCAGCCCATACTTCTTTAACTTGCTGACAAGAATACTGTGGGAGACCGTGTCAAAAAATTTGCTAAAGTCGAGGAATAACACTTCCACTGCTTTCCCCTCCTCCACAGAACCAGTTATCTCATCATAGAAGGCAATTAGATTAGTCAGGCATGACTTTCCCTTGGTGAATCCATGCTGACTGTTCCTGATCACTTTCCTCTCGTCTAAGTGCTTCAGGATTGATTCCTTGAGGACATGCTCCATGATTTTTCCGGGGACTGAGGTGAGGCTGACCGGCCTGTAGTTCCCAGGATCATCCTTCTTCCCTTTTTTAAAGATGGGCACTACATTAGCCTTTTTCCAATCTTCCGGGACTTCCCCCCGATCGCCATGAGTTTTCAAAGATAATGGCCAATGGCTCTGCAATCACATCCGCCAATTCCTTTTGCACTTTCAGATGCAGCGTATCCGGTCCCATGGACTTGTGCACGTCCAGTTTTTCTAAATAGTCCCGAACCACTTCTTTCTCCACAGAGGGCTGGCCACCTCCTCCCCATGCTGTGCTGCCCAGTGCAGTAGTCTGGGAGCTGACCTTGTTCGTGAAGACAGAGGCAAAAAAAACATTGAGTACGTTAGCTTTTTCCACATCCTCTGTCACTAGTTGCCTTCCTCATTTAGTAAGGGGCCCACACTTTCCTTGGCTTTCTTCTTATTCCCAACATACCTGAAGAAACCCTTCTTGTTACTCTTAACATCCCTCGCTAGCTGCAACTCCAGGTGTGATTTAGCCTTCCTGATTCCATTCCTACATGCCCAAGCAATATTTATATACTCATCCCTCGTCATTTGTCCAATCTTCCACTTCTTGTAAGCCTCTTTTTTGTGTTTAAGATCAGCAAGGATTTCACTGTTAAGCTAAGCTGGTCGCCTGCCATATTTACTATTCTTTCTACACGTCGGGATGGTTTGTCCCTGTAACCTCAATAAGGATTCTTTAAAATAGAGCCAGCTCTCCTGGACTCCTTTCCCCCCGTCATGTTATTCTCCCAGGGGATCTTGCCCATCAGTTCCCTGAGGGAATCAAAGTCTGCTTTTCTGAAGTCCAGGGTCCGTATTCTGCTGCTTTCCTTTCTTCCTTGTGTCAGGATCCTGAACTCGACCATCTCGTGGTCACTGCCTCCCAGGTTCCCACTGCCTCCCAGGTTCCCACTTTTGCTTCCCCTACTAATTCTTCCCGGTTTGTGAGCAGCAGGTCAAGAAGAGTTCCGCCCCTAGTTGGTTCCTCCAGCACTTGCACCAGGAAATTGTCCCCTACAGCTTTGTTTCATAATGAAAGCCAAAGTATTTTAGATAGAGGCTTTCATTTACATTGGTGTAAGTCAATGACTTCAGTGGAGTTACTCCAGATTTACACTTGTCTAAATCAGAGTAATATTTGGTCCATACATTATAGTAATTACCCAAAAATTTGAACGAATATTAAGTCTTTCGGAGCAAGAAAGAGGCAGGCATCAGTTTAGGTCTGGACATAGTTAAGGACAAATCTACGATAATTAAGAATGCAGAATGAATTATCTGTCTCAATGTAGTTTTTATAGTTTCTCTTGCTTGTTGTAAAAATGATATCAGAAATCCAGCATCTGATACAATGATTATTACTCTTATTTATTTCCAGTAGTACCCACTTAACTTGTTTTGGCTGTAGGTACAGTATATCACTAGAAAATAGCAGAGAATTTATATTTTGGATTTGCTAATAAGAAATTGGTTTGATTTCAATTTAATTGCTACCCAAATCTTTGTGTATGCTGCTGTTCTAGATTTACACTCCATATTATAGTTAAGTAAAATACACAGAAGAATTGTATATAAATTACGTTATTTGTTTTGAATTGTTTAGTTATCATTCTGTTTAGGATTACAACAGTGTGTAATTTCTTCTTCCCTTTGTGTGGCTTTTGTGCTCACATTAATGAGCACATGTCACCTACTCACGAAAAAAATATAACACCGTGATTTGGAAAAAATGAAAATGACTATCTAATAGCAAATAATGACACCTAATTATCTCTGCAGAATAACTTCTGTGAATCCCCAAACTGTTATGTATCATTAGAAATTTAAGTTTGAAGTGTTGCAACCCTTTTCATTGTCAAAATTTCAAAAAAACCATTTTGTTACTGTATTTTATGGTAAATTGCTACTACATATCTTCTGACATCATCATCATTATCCTTAGCTTTTTAACTGTCCATTTTGTTAAGATTAGTGAGTAAAACACTTTTGAATTTTATGCCTCTCTTACTCCGGTACCTATTATAACATAGTGACTAGTATTCTGTGCATATGAGATAGTAGATCTCCATGTTTAGTTGAGTAGACATGAGGGTGGAAAAACATGATTTTCATTAGTATTTTAATTTTTTCCATTATGCTTTTTCTAAATAAATTACTACTCACATCTTTTATAACTGAGATCTGTGCTGTACTTTGGTCAGTTTAGATATATATTTGAACACCCTGAAGTTTGGTGAAGTTCACACTGGATTCTGATGCAAACTTCATCACTGACCCCAATCTCTGTAATAAGTTGAATCAAAACTCCAGATGCAAGCATCTGCAGACTGTGTGGAAGTTGACATCTGGGTCTTAATTTAAACTCTGTGCCTGAAGCCCTCCTCTGCCTAAGCAACACCATTCTCAAGGCTATTGTAATGTCATTGGGTGTAAGCAGAACTCCTCATTTACTTCAGTGTAAAAAGAAAAGGAGTACTTGTGACACCTTCATCCGATGAAGTGAGCTGTAGCTCATGAAAGCTTATTCTCAAATAAATTTGTTTGTCTCTAAGGTGCCACAAGTACTCCTTTTCTTTTTGCGAATACAGACTAACACGGCTGCTACTCTGAAACCTGTCATTACTTCAGAGTGGTCTTCTGCTTAAAACTGATAACATGATATGGCTCTAAATCACAATTTGCTGCTCCTTTACTGCAGATAACTTTCTGTGTTGTACTGTTATGTCCTTTCCTTCCCCTAATATACTCAGCCATGCAGGGCTGAACTAAGGCAATCTAGTGCCCCTGTGGTTCTGCCCTGTCCTATGGCCCCACCCTTACTTGTGCTGGCAGCAGGATTCAGAGTTAAATTGAATGGGGTACTGTTTAAGGGTGTGTGCAGACCAAGACAAACGTTAGTTAAGTCAATTCATATTTTCATTACATACATGCAGGAGTGCTGGAACAATTTTTATAGTGGGGTGCTGAGAGACATTTACACACTCTAAGCCCTGTATATAATGGAAATCACTTCAAGCCTCACACAATGGGATTCCAGTTCTAATTGAGATGTTTGGGCACTAATAATAATAATAATTAATAATAATACCTAGCTCATAAATAGTGCTTCTCAAAGCACTTTATAAAGGTCAATATCATTATCATTTTACAGATGAGTAAACTGAAGCATAGAGAGGAAATGACTTGCCCAAGGTCAATAATTGGTCAATAATCCAATGGCAGAGCCAGGAATATAACCCAGTTCCAGGCCAATGCTCTGTCCACTAGGCCACATTGCCTCCCCATCACACAAACACTACCATTATTATACAAATATTGGCTCAATTTCAGGAAAGCACTTAAGCATAACCTGGAGTTTATCTGGAATTGCAACTTTTCTGAGATGTTTTATCCCTTGTTTCTCAGAAATAGTTGTATTCCAAAAGAGGGAGAATAGTCCATCTGGATCATTGCGTTGTGGGTTCCATTTCTTTTTGTGTAGACTGCTCTAGAACAATAATTTTCTAGAGTTTCGGGATTCTTAGATTAGCAGCACTTCAAACAAAGCCGAAACCCACACTATAAAACTCCTGTAGCTTGGTAGAAAAGCCACCAGGCTTTTGAGTATTTTTATGAGTTAAATGTGTGAGAACCGTATGTAAGCAGAGAATGACTGCATAATGAACTGGCTAAACCATTCTGGCTGAATTTTTCCTGAGGAAGACATGCAATATGGATTTCATCCCAAAATTGGTAACATTTGACAAAGTTATAATCAACTGAAAATTAAGTTTTATGATGTTGAAGTGTCAGGCAACCTTAATAATAGATGGTGCTACCAGATCTTCCTACCATAACGTGCACATGCATAAATGTTAATGAAATATACCTGCAAAAAACACTGCAAGTGAAATTGAAAATGACCTCAGGACATTGACTTCTAATGGTGTAAATTAGGATTAGCGAATTTGGCTTTTATAAAAGTTGGCGAAGCATTGGTTTCATATGTACAATCAGTGGCAAAGTACACCAGGGAAAGCAGCCTTCCCAAACCTCCACAGTCCACAAAGCAGTATTAGTTTAGTCAGCAAAGTTTGAAATGCCTTGTAATTTAGAAATGATGAATACATTTACCTGTAAAGGTGATAAAGCAGAATAGCAAGTCTTTGAGTCTTGATCAGGTCTAACCTCTGGCAAAGCAGTTTGCTGAGGGGATTGATATTGGAATGCAAAGCCTTTCCTACACACCATGACTTTTCAAGTAAAGCTCAGGTTGGAAGTGAAAACATTGTGACATATGATAGATGTTCGATGGCCTGTGTAAAAAAAAGTTGGTAGTTCATTGTGTAGGTCCCAGTGATGAGCTGCCAAAATCTGAAGAACCAGTTCCTTCAGTCACTCCAGGTCTTCAGCAGCACGTCCTTCACTCGCTCCGGGTCTTCGGCAGCACTGAGGGACCCATAGCTGAAGTGCTGCCGAAGACTCGGAGTGCCACTGGGTGGGTAAAAAGGGATTCTCAAGGGGAGCCTCCCCAGCCGGGAGCTCAGACGGGCCAGACAGGACGCTCCTGTGGGCCAGAGTTTGCCCAACCCTTTAACAACTGGTTCTAAACCAGCTTCTAAATTTATCAACTGGTTCACATGAACCGGTGCAAACCAGCTCCAGCTCACCACTGGTAGGTCCTACATAGCAAGAGTCCACATCATAAAAATCACTTTCAAAAGTGACTTCAGCACTGGGGCGTAACTCTTATTAAAGGTCAATGGGACTTAGATTTCTGAATGCCTAAAGCACTTTTTAAATGAGATTTAGCCTCCAAATTCACTTCAGATGCTTTTGAAAATGTTACCCTTAATCACTACTAAACCACTGTCGAGGACAAATTGGCATCTTTGTTGTTCGACATTCACAGCAGGGAGGACAGTCCCTTTGCCCTGAGATGTAGCTTCTTCAGGTCTGGAATGGGAGACATTGATAAGTATCCATATAGTCCACTGCGTCTGTGTACTTGTTCTGTGGATAAACAGAAGATTTCACTTTCCATGCTTGTCAAATTGGGCATTTTTCAAAAGCACTAAATTCACTGAAAAAGATAAAAAAGCAGGCCATGTACATTTTATATTTAAATGAAACAATCTTCAAAAGACTTGTGCTTTCCCAGAGGTTAACATTAAAGAAACTATCATGAATGAAAACATTAATTAAAACACAAATTTTATACTATTTACTTTTCTTCACTAATCAGATAAGCTAATGACATGGTACCATTTCATCAGATGTTTGGTTGCATTTTAGTTTACAGATAATCTGTATTTAAACATGGAATGAAAAGTATAGTGTGGTACTAACCATAGCCTTTATCCACAGCATCTGTGCTTCTGTTGCCATTACATGCACCTTAATTTCTCATAAAGTGTAGAGAACCAAAACAGTTACTTAAATGCTTTAGAATAGCATTTCCCAAATTGGTGTTCCGCATGATGTGAATAGGTGTTCCATGAAAGAATCATATTAAAAAAAAGGGTCTTGCACTCGATTTTTGTACTACTTTATACACGCTTTCCAGTTAGAAATTGTTAGTTCAAGTTATTTTAAATTTGTCTTTTTGCTTTGTTTTATAAAATAAAATATATTTGAGCATAAATAACGCAATTTTTATTTGAAAACCAAATGACTACAAAATAATATTAGAAGTGTTCCGTAAATATATACCAGGTGTTCCGTGGCCAAAAAAGTTTGGGAAACGCTGCTTTAGAAGATTGTTTATTTCTATGCAGTATTGTAGCTGTGTCAGTCACAGAATATTAGAGAGACAAAGTGAGTGAGGTAATATCTTCTATTGGACCAACTTCTGATGTCTCTCACCAACCAGAAACTGGTCCAATAAAAATATTTTGTCTTTCTAGTTTATTTCTAGGCAGTTCAAAAGATTTATCATATAGTTCAAATAGAAATTATGGGCTTGATGCAAAAATTATTGGGTGAGCTTCTTAGACCTGTGTTATGCAGGAGCTCAGACTGGAGGTTCATAATAGTCCCTTCTGGTGTTAAAATCTATGAATCTGTTAAAAGGCTACGCCAATATTGTATTTTGTGACATCATTACTGTTTGATATGCAATCAAAAATCTTTAGAATTGTAGTATTAGCGCAAGAGGCTAGAGAGAGGGGAAAGGAGGTTTTAAGGCAAGATTGAAGGAGACATGTCTCAATGGTTTAGATTACAGTCATCTGGAGATTTCCAGATATGTGGGGAAGTATAAAGGGATACCACTCTAACCAGCAATGAGCTGCCAAAATCTTAACAACGGGTTCCCTCCGCACCTTACGACGGGGTCGTTGCCCACCCCTGCCCCCCAGGACTCCTGCCCCATCCAACCCTCCCGTGTTCCTTGACGCCCCCCTACCCCATCCACCCCCCTCCCCTGTCCCCTGACTGCCCCCAGAATCGGACAGGAGGGTCTCGTGGGTGCCCACCCCACCACTAAGAGCCAGAGGCACCTGCCGGGGGGTGAGGTGGGGAGTCCCGGAGGTGCTTACCTGGGGCAGCTCCCAGGAAGCATCCGGCAGGTCCCTCTGGCTCCTAGGGGTGGGGAAGTGTAGCTAGGGGGGGAGCAGGGGGAGCGGTTGCTCCCCAAGTGATCACATCAAAAGTGGCGCCTTAGGCACCGACTCTGTGGGTGCTCCGGGGCTGGAGCACCCATGGGGAGAATTTGGTGGGTGCAGAGCACCCACTTGCAGCTTCCCGCCCCACACCTGGCCCCAGCTCACCTCACCTCACCTCACCTCACCTCTGCCTCTTGCCCTGAATGCGCCGCCCCGCTCTGCTTTCCCGCCCCCTTCCCTGGCTTCCCGCGAATCAGCTGTTCAGCGGGAAGCCAGGGAGGGTGAACCTGCTCCAGCTCACCACTGGCTCTAACTGGTGAGTACAGACCAAGGAATATGTGAAACCAAAATTGGAGTGGAACTAATGGGTGGGGAAACAGGAGGAAAATGTGATCAAAATAGTAGACTGAAGCAAATCCCTAGAAAGTTTTCAATAATTAGAGGGAACTTTTGAACTAGAATGAGAGAAAGATTTGGAAGCCAATTATATGGCACAGGATGGTAGTAATTTGGGCCAAAAATGGTTCCGTTGAATTATTTATAATAATTTGTAGCTGTAATTATTAACCTATTGCCTGAAAATCAAAATTCAAATGAAATATTTGAGTGTATGAATAATACTCACCATATGTGTACAGTGCTTTACATATTCTAAGTGTTCTGTTAATTAATCCTCTTAAATGGGGTCTAGGTACCTCAGTAACAGGCCCCTTAGAAATGAGTAGTTAGAGTAAATATATGAGATGCTGCTGCAGAAAAGATTTTGAAAACAATTGAATTATATTTTCTAAATAAAATAGTCTTTTGCAGCAGTGTCTCGTAGGTGTTTATGTATAGAGTTAGAGACTAAACAGCCACAGTGCACATAACATAATTAAATATTTTTAGCTCCTGGTTTATATAAACATCTTATTGGGTTAGAAGGCAATTTAAAAACTACTAAGGAGATTTGAACAACAGCATAAAAAGAATCTGCAGTTTCAAGGACAACAAATAGCTATTGTACAAATTTTCCTCTGTATCAAAGACTGGTTGCTTAAATGATCACCTGGCTACCAAGAAAAAGGCAAAGAAGATAGCTAATGTATAGCTTTCTGAATAGGCTATTGACATGAAAGGAAATACTTGTAAACACTGCAAGAATGGTTGGAAGGCCATGTGAGTTTCAGGAATGAATATTTTTCAGAATAGCAGCCGTTTTAGTCTGTATTCGCAAAAAGAATATCATTTATATACGTCGCCTCTGATTCTCCCCTCTTACTCTGATGTCTAACTGGTGTAACACTACTGAAGTCAACAGATTTACGTCAGCCTGAATGACAAAAGAGTCGGGCCTGTCATTCTTGAATCTGCCCGTTTGAAAAGCATGACCACAAAATATTCTGTGGGTAGCAAGCTATATACTAGATTGTTCTTTTATTTCCATCTGTGCATTCAGGTTTGGGTTTGGGAGGGACTCTCAGATCTGCAGTTCTGCTAAACAGTGGTCAATTTTCAACTATTACAGAGATACCCATGTCTCAACACAAGCTATGCTTTAGTCAATCACAAGTCAATACAGGGGAAACTGTAAATTTGATGGCCTGTTATATACAGGAAGTTAGACTAGATGCTGCTGGTCTATTCTGGCCTTAAACTCTATGAATCTGTATATGGAATTACATTTACACTAGGTATATGTTTTCTGCAATATGTTTTGTTTTCATTTTTAGGGACCTAATGGAGATTCCTGGTGTTATATTCCCTGGACATATTGTACATGGAAATGTTCTGATTTTCCTCAGGTTGCTCTAATCAGCAACACTTTGCACTTGGCCCCAAGATTGGGTGACTACAGTGCAAACAATTCCTCCTGAGATATAACCAAGGATCGGTCCCTTTGTAAGGAAAACAGGAAATGGACATAGTCCATGATGTGCGACATGACCAAGTTCATATTGCAACCTCGATATTACAGTAACATAGTTTATTTAATTTGTTAGATGTTCTAAGTAAATAAAAGGGAAAATGAAACAAAGAAAGAAAGGAGATTAAAGCTCACTGATGCAGACTTTCTAGAGGCACAACCTAGTTTCTCGTAACTACAACACTACTGCCTCTAGGAAGCAGTAGTATTAACTGTATTTCCAGTTGCACGAGTGCAGGTACTGGAAATACAGCATTAATGCTTCTTTTAAATCTGCTAGATTCACTGATTTAATATTTTAAAATAAACAAACCAAGCAGAATTAAAGTAGAGAATAAGCAGATAGAATTGGAGGCAGGAAAATTCTGTGAAGAGGTAACAATCGTGCAGTGCACCACATTTTGTCTCTTGAATCATTTTGAAAAGGGGGCTCTCCCCACTCTGTGTATAAAGCCTAGTGAATCTCTGCTGATGTGTGCTCCTTAAAACGTAAAGATTTTTCCTGAACATGTTAAAAAAATATGTAGTTAGTTTTTTGTTTGTTTGTTTTTTAAGTGTAGGGCCACACTTTGGTAAGTCAATAAAGAAGGTATGAGTTATTGAATGACCATTTTCTGGCCTCATTATCCTGGTAGCAGCAGTCCTGATTTGATGATTAAGCCTAAACTCAACACTCAGAAACAAAGATGATCACAAGCCCAAGATCACAAACTGACTGTTGTTTAAGCATAAAAATCACTTGCTGCTTGAAAGAGTTAAAATACCCATGACGAATGAAGCTTGTAACAGATTTGTGTTATCTTTTCACACAAGTCCTCATCCTACAGCTTGCACAATGTGACTGCGTGACTCATGTTATCTGAGTACTGATAAACAAGCAGAGGTTTTGAGCAATTGATGTTTGTCATCTTTAGGATTTTTTTTAACAGAAATGAGCCATGCACTGATGTGTTCTCCACCAGTGCCATATGGAATTGAGGAAAAACTTATTCTGAATGTCACTACTGACTTACCTTTTGGGATTTACCATTTTTTATTTCAGAAGGTAGAGAAAGCTGCTAGGGGTGAGACTGTTCTATATTTGATTTTGACAAATAGGGAAGAACTGGTTGAGAATTTGAAAGTGGAAGACAGCTTGGGTGAAAGTGATCATGAAATGACAGAGCTTGTGGTTCTGAGAAATGGTAGAAGGGAAAATAGCACAATAAAGACAATGGATTTCAAGATGGCAGACATTAGCAAACTCAGGGAGTTGATAGGTAAGATCCTTTGGGAAGCAAGTCTAAGGGGAAAAACAGTTCAAGAGAGTTGGCAGTTTTTCAAAGAGACATTATTAAGGGAATGAGAGCAAACTATCCCACTGCATAGGAAAGATAGGAAGTATTGCAAGAGACCACCCTGGCTTAACCAGGAGATCTTCAATTATCTGAAACTCAAAAAAAAAAAAAGAAAAAGAAAAAAAAATCCAACAGAAAGTGGGTCAAATTACAAAGGATGAATATAAACAAATAACACAAGTGTGTAGGGACAAAATTAGAAAGGACAAGGCACAAAAGGAGATTAAACTAGCCACAAACATAAAGGGTAACAAGAAAACATTCTACAAATACATTAGAAGCAAGAGGAAGACCAAGGACAGGTTAGGCTTATCACTGATTTTATGAATGCCAGTGAAAATTAGGTAGAATCAGAGGCTAAAATGGGGAAAGAAAAAGTTAGAAATTACTTAGACAAGTTAGATGTTTTGAAGTCACCAGGGCCTGGTGAAATACATCCTAGAACATTCAAGGAACTGACTGAGGAAATATCTGAGCCTTTAGCGATTGTTTTCGAAAAGTCTTAGAAAACAGGTGAGATTTCAGAGGACTAGAAAAGGGCAAATATAATGGCAATCTATATAGCCCTGTGTGGATACAACATCTATATCCATGGATATAAAGCAGATATCTGCGGAGCTGCAGGGCTCTACTAGGAACCACAGCAGTAGCATGTCGGGCTGCCACTCGCAGGAGCCAGAGCCCAGCAAACTCCTGCCCGGAAGCGTGTAAGTCGCTTGCACACACTAGCGTGACCATGGGCAGCTGTTGGTGAGCCTGGTGCCCACCCCAGTGGGCAGGGCTGGGGGCAGTACAGCCATGCTGGAGGGGCTGCCCGGGCTGGGTGCTGGCTCCTGCCAGCGAGCAGCAGCCTGACATGCTGCTGCTTTCACTACTGCCGTTCCTGGTAGATCCCTGCAGCTTTGCGGATATCCACTTTATATCTGTGGATATCCGCATCCATGGATATACATTTTTTTATCTGTGCAGGGCTCTAGCAATCTATAAAAAGAGGAATAAGGACAACCCGGGGAATTACAGACCGTCAGCTTACCTTCAGTACCCGGAAAGATAATGGAGCAAATAATTAAGCAATCAATCTGCAGACGCATAGTAGAAAATAAAGTGATACATAACAGTTAGCATGGATTTGTCAACAACAAATTGTGTCAAACCAACCTAATACCTTTCTTTGACAAAATAACAAGATTTGTGGATAGGAGGAAAGCAGTAGATGTGGTATATCTTGACTTTAGTAAGGCCTTTGATAATGTCCTGCATGACCTTCTCATTAACAAATCAGGGAAATACAACCTAGTTGGAGCTACTATAACATGGATGCATAACTGGTTGGAAAACTGTACTCAGAGAGTAGTTATTGATGGTTCACAGTCAAGCTGGAAGGGCATATTGAGTGGGATCCTGCAGGGATCAGTTCTGGTTATGTTCAGTATCTTCATCAGTGATTTAGATAATGGCATAGAGAGTACGCTTATAAAGTTTGCGGACGATACCAAGCTGGGAGGAGTTGCAAGTGCTTTGGAAGATCGGATTAAAATTCAAAATTATCTGGATAAACTGGAGAAATGGTCTGAAGCAAATAGGATGAAATTTAATAAGGATAAATGCAAAGTACTCCACTTCGGAAGGAACAATCAGCTGCACACATACAAACTGGGAAATGACTGCCTAGGAAGGAGTGCTGCAGAAAGGGATTGTTAGAGGGCTTATTCCTTCACCCACTTACTTCCCTGGTCCTTCTCACATGAACAGAGAGCAACAATACCCGAAGTCCAAAGGTGCAAACAATTCGATGTTTATTGGGGTGAACTTCCAGCAAGCATGATTCCAGTTTCCTTCCTTAGTATCCTCCTTCCCAGCTCTGACACCACAGAGCCTTACACCTGTGTCCCTGTTCCCATTCCGACCCTTAGCCAAACATGATTCCAACTTCCTTACTCCCATTCCCATTTCCCCCTTTAGCAAAACATGATTCCAATTTTCTTACCCCCATTCCCTGTTCCCATCTCCCCCTTTAGCAAAACATGATTCCAATTTTCTTACCCCCATTCCCTGTTCCCATCTCACACACCCACATGCCCACCCCCACCCACACCCAGTCACTTCCTCATTGACTACAGATTATATAGTAAAACTTGAGTTCTGCTTAGCTATACCTTAACCAATCATTTTCCTGAAATTTAACTAACCAATTCTAACATATTGTAAAATGATTATGTAACCAATTATATCCCACCACCTTAATTAGTTTACACCCAGCAAAATTAATTATACAGCAGACAGGAACAATCACAGAACCAGACGGAGATTATACAGACAAACAATAGCAAAGTGGGAACTACAATGACAAGACAACACAGAAGCGAGGATTTCACATCCCAGCTATTGATAAGTGAGTTCTTGCCAGACAGGATGCTATCAAACTAAGTTTCCTTTTACATTTTCTAGGCACTTCCCTTTCTCTGGAGGTGATAGGAACTGTCAGGACAGGATTGTATTCCTAACAGCCGAATCGCACCTTATTTCAGTGTGACTAGTTTGGAATGTGAGGATGTGACTGTTTGCTTCCCAGCTTATGGCTGCCTCTGCTGCTTAGCCAAAGGCCTTAGCCTAAGAACAGGGCCTCAGACTGTCACAGTAAGAGAAGGCCCTTACACCAGCAGACAGTGATTTTGATTCTTTCTTTTATACCTCTATCACTAGCCAAGTGATAAGAATACACCTAAATTCTTAGAGTATAGGCCTTTACAGACAGGCCTGAATATCTATATCCTAACAGGGATCTGGAGGTAATCACGGATCACAAGCTAACTATGTGAGTAAACAGTGTAATACTGTTGCAAAAAAGCGAACATCATTCTGGGATGTGCTAACAGGAGAGTTGTAAGCAAGACACAAGAAGGAATTCTTCTGCCCTATCCCTGGCTGATTAGGCCTCAGCTGGAGTATTTTGTCCAGTTCTGGGTGCCACATGTCAGGAAAGATGTGGACAAATTGGAGAAAGTTCAGAGAAGAGCAAGAAAAATGATTCAAGGTCTAGAAAACATGACCGATGAGGGAAGATTGAAAAAAATTGGGGTTGTTTAGTCTGGAGAAGAGTAGACTGAGAGGGGACATAACAGTTTTCAACTACATAAAAGATTGTTACAGGGAGGAGGGAGAAAAATTGTTCTCTTTAACCTCTGAAGATAGGACAAGAAGCAATGTGTTTAAATTACAGAAAGGGAAGTTTAGGTTGTACATTATAAAAAACTTCCTAGCTGTTAGGGTGGTTAAGCACTGAAATAAATTTCCCAGGGAGGTTGTGGAATCTCTGTCATTGGAGATTTTTAAGAGCAGGTTAGACAAACACCCATCAGGGATGGTCTCAATCAGGGGTTCTCAAACTGGGGGTCGGAACCCTTCCGGGGGTCGTGAGGGTATTACATGGGGGTGTCGCGAGCTGTCGGTCTCCACCTCAAACCCCGCTTTGCCTCCAACATTTATAATTGTGTTAAATATAGAAGGAGTGTTTTTAATTTATAAGGGGGGTCGCACTCAGAGGCTTCCTATGTTAAAGGGATCACCAGTACAAAAGTTTGAGAACTACTGGTCTAGATAATCCTTAGTCCTGCCTTGAGTGCAGAGGACTGGACTAGAAGACCTCTCAAAGTCCCTTCCAGTTCTATGATTTTATGACAAGGATCAGGTGATGGATTTGCCAAAAATGGTAGTTAGATAGATTTCTGCTGACTACATACCGGTGTGTATGCATAACTTGCATTTTAAATTACTGTATCATATGGAAGTAACATAAATTGTGGTTTTGGCCAAATCACTCTGCTTTTGTTCAAACTAGAGCCGTATTTGGAGATTTGCCATCACTCACATGGAGCATATTCAGTTCTAGTGATCTGCAGATTTTGAAGGATGTAAAAGTATGTGCAGACCACTCACTCAGAAGAGGCTTTTGGCAGTCCCAATAAAATACAAATAATTCCAGGTTTTGGAGATATTCAGTGTTGATCTATGTGCAAATTCAAGCCTGTGTACTAACTTTTTAAAGAAGATCTAAATGTTATTGATTTCTGTTGAGTACAGAGTTTTGCAATGTTTTAAATCCACACATTATTAATATGATTTTTTCTTTGTAGGACACAGCTGTTCATGTATCTAAGGCAAAGACAACTTAAAAAAACCCGAGCATATCTCTATTTCCTTCTCCTTAGTTCATCTGCTACTAATCTTAATGTTCCATAGATTCTTCTTTCAAAAATATTTTTATAACTAATAACAATTATGTCATATTGTATTATGTATGTTTAAAAGTATGAATTTCTAAAGCTTTAAAATATAGTGTCCTTTGCACTTTTTTGTTATAAATTAAGATTTGGAAGATGTAGTAGAAGCCTTAGGAAGAAGAATGCTTTCAGATTTCTGTCTGGGACTTTGGCAGAATTGAAGAGGAGACTTTCCCTAGGGAATCTGTCCCAGGTTTTACACAAAACTGCTGAGGCAGGACTGTGGGCCCCCCTTCCTCTGCCCCTTATATACATGGGTGCATCGCCCATTACCTCGATGTTGATTATGTTCAGTAGAGCTTCTTATTACTTACTGGTACTTTACTAGTGTGTCTTAGGGCATTAATTAATAACACTTGCAGTTAACTGGAACACTACAGAAGAAAATTTTACAGTGGCTTATATATTACTATTATATATAACTAGCTTGCATATCAGGGTTCTGATCCCAGTTTCAGATCCCAGCATTCTGATCTCATTACTCCATTGAAATTCCCACTAACATTGTTACAAGTTTTGCCCGAGTAAGGGGTGTAGGATCATTGTTTTAAGGGGTAACTTTTCAGAGATGTATTTTTTACAATGATGTGTTTTTTAAACCTTGCTCAATGAAGTTAACAACTCAGAAATAAGCTTGGAAGTCTCCTAGTAATGGACACAATGTGTTTGTTCATAGGTAATGTTTTACTGCGACTGTGAAGATCAATATATCGGTGCTTTCTGTGAAGAATTTAATGCCTGTCAAAGCAGGCCTTGTCAGAACAATGGAACCTGCACTGATGTAAGACAAAAACACGATGGGAAAAATTTCACCTGCACTTGCCCTACTGGTATGTTTTACATGGTGCTTTGAATAATATATTTCTGTTTTAATATTCTGTGCATATCTTTTGCAATACAGTGCTTTCTACAGTGCTCTCCCTTTAGAGAGAGGAAGAGAAGCAAGGGGGAAGATGATACAAGAACATAGGGGCTACTGCTACAGAGACCACTAGATGTAGGTCTTGCTATTGCGAGCATTGTCCCAGTCAATGAGAGTACTCACAGTTATAAGAATTACATACAACAGGAAGAGTTTGCTTAGACTTTACTGCCTAAAACTGTCATGTTGTTTGCTTTTTGGTACACACTTGAAATTGTTCTCTTCTGAGTAACTAACTTTAAGTGGTGTTTTTCCGCTCAGACTAGTCAAATAGAAAATATTTCTATACAAACCGTGCAGCTGATGGATTGTTCACACAATTAATTTAAAATAAAATTTTGCAGAAATGTTATAAAATGCAAAAAGCTTAACTGAGTAATTCATTGTTTGGCTAATGGTCAAGTGTATGTGTTTTAAGTTGCTTCGGAATTGCTTTATGAGCATTTGTTTTTTAACACTTGATCAAATGAATATTGGCATCTTAATTAGAATTAAAATTAAACTAAATATGATGGTTATAGTTGAATGCCAGAGGGTAACTTCATGTAATTACTGTTCTGTGCTGGTGGAAAATCCTTTTTACAGAATTGGCATGATTGAATATGTAGTGCCTTCATGTCTGACATTTCAAAGGCACTAAAGTTCATTGCATAGTTCTTAGACAAACCACTTCAATAGGCATTTTCCAAAATTATTTTGATTAGTTTTAAATAAAAAGCAGACTGGAATAAAATTAACAGCAACATTCAGTAGTTTATTTTCATTTCTTATGAACATTTTACCTCACTTTTCCAACTCTAGTATAGGAAATAGGAATGATCTATTGGCTGTTGATATATCAAATTATTTTTTAGAGCACCTAATACTGAGAAGAATGAAAGTGGAATTGTCTGAAAAAGGAAGAGATAACAGAGGGGAAGGAGAGATTAGTATTAGAAGTTGTCATAAATATAAAGGGAAGGGTAAACACCTTTAAAATCCCTCCTGGCCAGAGGAAAAACCCTTTCACCTGTAAAGGGTTAAGAAGCTAAGACAACCTCGCTGGCACCTGACCAAAATGACCAATGAGAGACAAGATACTTTCAAAGCTAGATGGTGGGGGGGGGGGGCAAAGGGTTCTCTCTGTCTGTGTTGCTTTTGCCGGGACCAGCAGGAATGCAGGTCAGAACTCCTGTAAAAAGTCAGTAAGCAATCTAGTTAGATATGTGTTAGATTCTGTATTGTTTAAATGGCTGATAAAATAAGTTGTGCTGAATGAAATGTATATTCCTGTTTTTGTGTCTTTTTGTAACTTAAGGTTTAGCCTAGAGGGATTCTCTATGTTTTGAATCTGATTACCCTGTAAGGTATTTACCATCCTGATTTTTCAGAGGTGATTCTTTTACCTTTTCTTTAATTAAAATTCTTCTTTTAAGAACCTGATTGCTTTTTCATTTTTCTTAAGATCCAAGGGTTTGGGTCTGTGTTCACCTAAGCAAATTGGTGAGGATTTTTATCAAGCCTTCCCCAGGAAAGGGGGTGTGGGGCTTGGGGGGGATTTTGGGGAGAAAGACGTTTCCATCGGGCTCTTTCCCTGTTATATTTGTTAGACGCTTGGTGGTGGCAGCAAAAAAGTCCAGGGACAAAAGGTAAAATCGTTTGTACCTTGGGGAAGTTTTAACCTAAGCTGGTCAAAATAAGCTTAGGGGGTTTTTCATGCAGGTCCCCACATCTGTACCCTAGAGTTCAGAGTGGGGAAGGAACCTTGACAGAAGTGGTTAAAAGTGGCTAGTTTTATAAAATGTATGCTAAATTTTGAAGTCAGTGTTGTGGCATAGAAGTATCTAAGTGTAGAATTTAGCCCAGAAGGATCATCCGTTGGAATTTTTAATACTATGGAACATATTCTGTAAATCCTCTAATCATGAAATTCCTTTTGTAGTCAATGGAAGTTCCACACATATAGTGCTTGCAGAATCAAGCCCTGGAACTGTGCATAATATAGAAGTTAACAGTTAGTTCTGAAGATAGTTGAAACCTTGTGATGAAAGTCAGATGGAATAATCAATAAATTGAACCAGGAGTAATAGATTATTCAAAGTGGCCTTACAGCCAGCACTGTTGGCCTTGGAAGAATTGTCTCAGTGTAAGGGGATCTATCAGGGTGCAATGCAGGTATAGCAGCATGTACATCACTCTCCACCCTGCAATCTGTTCTGTTCATTCCCTCTGAAGCACCTGGCATTGGCCACCGTCGGAGACAGAATACTGGGCCAGGTGGACCTTTAGTCTGACCTAGTATGACGGTTCTTATGTAATTAAAGTAGGGGAAATGAGCTGGGCATCCGTATGCCCCACTAATCCCAGGCTCTTGTACTGTCAACATGGGCTGTTGGCAGCCAGTTCAAGCTAGAGCAACCTTCTAGCTGCTCTAACTTATGCTAGGGTACCAACCCAGAAATTGCAGTATACAAAGATGACTTAAGGTAGCTATCTTGCATCCCCACCCATCATCTAAATATGCTGCTTTTTATGCCTCTGAATTTCCAGTCTCTCTCTCTCCCTTTGCTTAGTTTAACTATTTTGTATGTGCAGCCCCAAACTAATTTGCATATGGGCTTCATTTAATGACTTGAATTTATACTTAAACCATGCTGGAAATGAGATATGACCTCCCTATACAAACACATTCTTCTCTATTATATTTCATAAATATACAGATGGATCCAACTGTCTCTTTTACGAGTAAGATATGTAAATATAGTTACGTAATGCTTTAAATTCTATTAACGGCAAAGGACAGTTTAGAAGAGAAAGATTAGACTGGAACTGAACTAGATAAATTGAGTGACCTGAAAAATCCCTACAGTTAAGTCATAGTGAGTGGATACAATGTATTCAGAATTCATTGACCATAAAATTGTCCGTAACTTGGAGAAGACACTTGAAAATGTATTTTTATATACTGTATAGGCATAAGCATATAAATACCTATTTAAATTCCTCTTTAAAATGTAATATTAGACTAAATTATCTTTATGTGAACTTATTTTGTAAATGGCAATTAGTAGTAATTCTCAAAAATTAACTATATATAAGGCAAAAACAAATATCCAAATTCTGCTTCATGGATCCCCCCACATTTTAGCGATGTGCAAACCTTGAGCCAAGTCCTTCAGTGGAGCTACTTGTTTGAGTAGTGGTTTGTGCATTCATCCTCTAGCTGTGGCTGGGCTTGTAGAAATAGCCAAAAATTCATATATTTACCCAAAACTTGCCTGAAATTGGGCCTGATCATATCATCCACTCACTCAGTCAAACTTCCCATTGAAATGTAATGCTCTAACCTTAATCTAAATCTTTTGCCTGATATATTGAATAGTGAAGCTCACAAGAAAGTTTCTATATGAGATTTCTATTATATCCTGGCTTTAGTTGGGTTATGTTTCAGTAATCTCACAAATTATGTGTGTTTTATACTACTTGTGATATTTCTGATCCCAGACAAAACAAGAAGTTTAGAAACTGATTTTTTTTTATAAAGGTAGCCAGATATCATAGATTCTTTCTCTGGCTGATCACCACTCTTCCCTGACTCCCTAAAAATAAATATATGAAAAAGAGAGAGCTAAGTTAGTGGGAACATTGCCATTGATTTCATTAGTACTGAGGCGGGGCCCATAAATATGACAATTCAGTCTTACTTAATTTTTCTTACCCTGCCTTGTTGTTGTTATTATCCATTCA
Organism: Lepidochelys kempii; assembly: GCF_965140285.1. Lineage (NCBI taxonomy): Eukaryota > Metazoa > Chordata > Testudines > Cheloniidae > Lepidochelys > Lepidochelys kempii. The sequence continues at coordinate 33,723,869 of NC_136388.1, forward strand.
TGTTTTCAAAGATTTTTCATTTCACTCTGATTCTTGTCTTGGACTTACATTCTTAGGCTCACACGTTCTCTTTGGGGAAAATTCAGTTATGGGGTAAGTGGGTTCAACTTCATTGAAGCCACTGGAGTAGGACTCATTTGTGCCATTGAAGAATTTAGGCCCTGTTTCTTCAGACATTTGTTAAAATGTGTTGGGTTTGGCTTTTTCGGAGGTTTTTTTTCTCCTTGTAAATTTCTGCTTTTGTTTTTTGAAATCTACTGTTTTTGTAGTAATTGGAATGACTATCACTGCTTGCTTCATCTAATGTTCACTAGATTTTCTACTAGAACATATGTCAGTATATCAAGAAATGAAAAGTGGAAACTGGTGGTCTTCATGTTATTTCTTTGAGAAAAGATTCTAACAGATTCCCTTCACTGCATATTTGAAGCTAGTAGAGGAAGTGGAAACTAAAAATAGAATATACTATAAACTCCTCATTTTTGAAAGCTTTCAGGACCCATAGTATCTGTGACGTACCATGTTGCCATAACCTTGCTACAAGAAAATGTTACAGAGATTTGTAACAGCACAAAATGTACAGGAACAAAGATTTTTAAAATGTATCTGACTGACAAGCTGCTTTTTTGTAGTATGACTCATTTAGGAAACTGTTAATTTGCAGCACTCAGTATTGGCTGTTAAAGACCAAAAGAATATTTTCTTTCAGTAAAAGAATACATGCAATGTACTTGTTAATTAGAGGGAATATATTTGTTTTCATAAAGCTGACAATAAAATGTCATCTTTATGGTGTGATTTGTTCCAGGTTGTTATGACAGTCTCAGCAAATCCAGCTGATTCTTTTAGCAAGTTGCAGAGCCATGCAATTACATGTCCCTCATTTGACTAAAGTTTTTCCAATCACACAGTGAATTCCAATGTAATTTTTATTTTCACAAACTTACACTTCTGAAGATGGCCATAACTGAAAATGAAGTAAGCATATTCACTATTGCACTATGCTTCAGAAAAATAATCCTATGAATGTGAGAGAGAACTTGAAACACTGGAATATATATATCAAAAGAAAATTACTTGGCCAACAGTGTTCTGTGGTTCCTTGTGCTTGTTGTCTTTTTGTAAGTGTTATGTTCATTAAGTGCTCATCACCATTGTCAGTGTAAATACTGAAATCTACTGTTCATCCACAGTACGGGCATGGTAACAAACAGTTGACAGCACAAGCTTCCTCTCATTGCTCTGCTGTGTAACCTAGCCCTGACCTAGACGAACCACCTATGGGAGATTCCTTAGTTTTTTTGTTGAACCTAGGTGCCAGTTATGGTGTTAATGGAGATACAAGAGAGTTATTCTGGATTCATGCTGGAGAACAGAGGAACAGAATTTTGCTCATGATACCATGTGAAAATTCAAAGAAAACACAGAGAAGAGGAAAATCTTAGAAATCTTACCTGGTATAAAATTCTAGCAGTTATACACCTTTGGGGCCAAATTCAATGCTGATTTACACCTATTCAAGCCTGTTGATGTAATTTTAAGTGTAAGTCTGCCCAGTAGGCTTTTAAATGTTAAACACTTTATATAAAAAATGATCCAATCAATAATTAAGGAATATCTATTCTGCATGAGGAAAACAGTCCAAGCAGGTCTAGTGCCTTCTGCCCTATTAGAATTCCTGATGCTAGTTCCAAAATTACACAGCATGGTATTAGTACCTGTGCCTAGAAACATAATTATAAAGAGAGATGATGGAGAACCCCCCGTGGGGGATTCAGGCTATGACTGTGTTCAAGAATTAGATTTCTGATTGAGTATATATATTTTTTAAAAAATCTTGAAACGTTTGATAGGAAAAAAAGAAAAGAAAGTGTATTGTATTTGATAAGACTGTACTACTTAATGCTAATGTAACTCTCAAATTTGAGTGCGGCCCAAATCATGAAGCTCGTATCTGGAAACAGATTCAGATCTGAACTTCTCCAAAGTTCATTGATATTCACATTTTGTGCTCTGGATAGGCCCAATAAACAAAGTTCTAATCCAGATCTGGATTTGAAATTCTCTAGAGTCTTAACATATAATGGTTTGGTTTTTCCCAGTAATAGAGAAATGCCTGTGTAGAAGGTGAAATACACATTTGGTTCTATATCCACATACCTAGAGTTCAGGGAACTTTAGCTATGCTGTTCTGGTTTAGACCCATTGGTACCTCAAGTATTTAAATATATTTTATTATATTTATATGTATTTATTCTCATATGATAACAATGATTAATCCTGAGCACTTTTCAACTGTAGATCTCATGTCAGTTTACAGATATGGGCAAGCATTTTACAGATGGAGAAACTGACACACAGACCCCTTAAGTAACTTGCCCAGTGTCAAAACACCAAGTCAGTGATAGAAGGGGGATTAGAACTCAGTCTCCTGATTCACAGTCTTATGCTCGAGACATTAGACTACACTTCCTCCCACTAGTCTATGGTAAACTGAAGACCACATATTGCCCTAGATCAATACACGCAATTCCATTTGACATAACTGGGAATTGTAGACTTTGACAAGGATAATATATGGTGATAAACATTCCTTTTTCTCTTTTTTTCTTTTTTACCATCAATTAAGTATTTCACTATCATATTTGGTAACAATCAGGTGTGTAACATGCAGTACTTTTCTCTTTACACACAAATCCCTAGAGAATTAGTAGAAACAAAAGAAATCATTTTAAACATCGAATGAAAAATGTGTGGTACTTGTGATAGGATTTGAGTTTGGAGTATTTCATTACTTAGATTGTTATGTCCATGTTTGGTCCTTATTCTGAACCTACTATAATGTCTTCAAGCATATGGGAAAAAGCAAGTTAACAATCAATTGACATTATGGGTATATCTACACCATGGGGTAACATGCACTAATGTGTTCTGCATTAATTGGCCCATGGAGACTGTCAAGGTTCCTTCCCCACTCTGAACTCTAGGGTACAGATGTGGGGACCTGCATGAAAGACCCCCTAAGCTTATTCTTATCAGCTTAGGTTAAAACTTCCCCAAGGTACAAACTTTCCCTTGTCCTTGAACCCTAGGCTGCCACCACCAAGCGTCTTACACAAAGACCAGGGAAAGAGCCCACTTGGAGATGTCTTCCCCCAAAATATCCCTCCAAGCCCTACACCCCCTTTTCTGGGGAAGGCTTTATAAGAATCCTCACCAATTTGTACAGGTGAATACAGACCCAAACCCTTGGATCTTAAGAACAATGAAAAAAGCAATCAGGTTCTTAAAAGAAGAATTTTAATTAAAGAAAAGGTAAAAGAATCACCTCTGTAAAATCAGGATGGTAAATACCTTACAGGGTAATCAGATTCAAAACATAGAGAATCCCTCTAGGCAAAACCTTAAGTTACAAAAAGACACAAAAACAGGAATATACATTTCATTCAGCACAGCTTATTTTACTAGCCATTAAACAAAAGGAAATCTAACTCATTTTCTAGCTAGATGACTTACTAACTAACAGGGGTTGTGAGGCTGCATTCCTGATCTGTTCCCGGCAAAAGCATCACACAGACAGACAGACCCTTTGTTCTCCCACCTCGAGATTTAAAAGTATCTTGTCCTCTCATTGGTCATTTTGGGTCAGGTGCCAGCGAGGTTGTCTTAGCTTCTTAACCCTTTACAGGTGAAAGGGTTTTGCTTCTGGCCAGGAGGGATTTTATAGCACTGTGTACAGAAAGGTGGTTACCCTTCCCTTTATATTTATGGCAGAGACCCTGCCGGTGCATTCTAAAAGTTCCCTAATGCGCATTAATGTAATACTATTTCAAACAACACTAGGTTAAAGCTCACTAGGGAACTTTTAGTGCGTACCAGCAGGGTCTACACAGACCAATTAATGTGCAATACTTTATTGGTTTTAGAAATCACACCGTTATAATGTGCATTGCCTCACTGTGTAGATGTGCCCCACACTGCACTTGCAATCTGTCGCTTGAGACCTTTGAGGAGCTTGTTTTTGGCAGAATTTACAACTGGGGTGATCGTGTCTCCACATTTCTCACTTCAAATAAACAATCCTCTCTGAGGCTCAGAAGTGGGAACAAATGACAGTCATTCAGCATACACAAATAATTCAGAATGACTTTAAAGTCTTGTTTAAAGTCTCCCTGGAGGTTTTTTGTGTTCAGATTAAAAATAAAATTGAAATTCATTTGAAGTTCTTTGTGGTTGCACAACCCCATACACACTAATGCAGTTAGAATATTGCTGTTGGTAAAATACAATTTGATAGTATCACTGTATTTGAATTTTGATTTATGTTGCTGGAACCGAGGTTCTTATTAATTGAATGTTTTAATGAAAATTTGAATATTGAGAGATTGTCATGAATACTATTTCTCATCTCTGGGTAATATTATTCAAGGAAACTCACTTACTGCTATTTAAATGATATAATGGCAAATTTGGTAATAAAACTTCAATTTTTCTTCACTTTCTAAAACATTTGAATTATGATATAGGTTACACTGGAGAACTATGTCAGTCAGAGATTGATCACTGCAGCCAAGAGCCATGCAGAAATGGAGGTACCTGCTTTTCCAGTATCGGTGGATTCAGTTGTCAATGTCCAGAAGGTAAATAGAAACAACTTCTTATTTTAAATCATACCTCTTATCAGCATTAACAAAGTTGATGTTATATGGGATATAGTTTGATGATGTAACTTTTTAGTTAAATGAACATATATTGGAAGCTCTACCTGACAAGACATCAATTTAGGTGGATAGAATTCCAGTTTAGAAATCTTTGCATTACCATTATTAATGATGTTTCAAACCACATTAAGTTTCAGTGTATATGCTGAACAAAAGAATTCTCCATGTTCTTTTAATCTCTCCTATCTGGAAATCAGGCTAGAGCTCTTGTGAGAAAAGGACATAAGAATGTACAGTTGTTCCTGATTTTTGCCTTGTTCAGAAAAATCAAAAGAAAAGCCACCCTCTCATGTTATTTTTATATATCTGCTTCTGTTCCTAGATAAAATAGAAAGTTTATAGGAGTATACTTTTTTAATTAACTGAACATTTTCAAACCCTGAAAAGATTTGATCCATTCTGTTTTTATTTGAACTGGTTTATCTCTCACTATATGAAAGCCTTGAAATAATTTTCATCAGTAAACACTGTAAATGTTAACTCTATGTAATGAGGACATTGTGACGTTGAAAGCATATCCTTTTTATAACATCATGCTAGCTGCAATGGCTGGTTGCATACATTCTTAGTAGTGAAAGCTTCCAGTTACAAAGTGTTCTATTAGTCATCAAAACGAAACAATAGTTAAGGTTGTTGTCCAGAGCTAATCATATTTCCTCTCCCAATTCACCTATAGTTGTTTTTTATTCTTCCAATACTATCTTTTATACAGTTGAGTTTACTTTTAGGTAGAAGTTTGTTGATAATTAATAACCATTTCTCTTGAAGAAATATGAACCTGCTTAACAACGAAGGGTTATTTGTAATTGCTTCAGACTGGCTTTTCTCTTTCTCTGGAGATAGTTGCTCTAATGAGTGACCCACTTAACGGCTGCGTTGAATTGACATTATGTCAGCAGTCTTAACCTTGCATTTTAGAAGAATTTTGAAAATTGTTTGTTGTATAAATAGTACCAGAATTCAATGAGACAATCATAAGATGTTGGGACTTAGCCAAATGTAGCTTGACTTCCTAATGAAATTTGTTCAAGTATCTTATATAATTGGCTAAAAGAAAATCTTATCAGTAAGAACAGTAATTAAGAAAAATACGTATTGGTTAGATAATTTTTGCAGTTTTGAAGATGACATTCATTCGTGTGTATAATATAATTAAATACATGCTAATACTAACCAATTAGCAGTCCTGGATCAGTTCCTTAGCACAGATCGGGTGATACTCCCCAAAGCTCTTAAAAGTTTTGTCCCCTCGTGGCAGCAGTAGTGAGAAGGGATCAGAGCCACTATCCACCTATGTGGTGGGGGCTATCACTCTGTCTCAGCCCCTTGCTGAAGGCATCATCACCCTGACATCCCCTGCTTAAGGAAAATCCACTTGGGCCAGGCCACCAATGAGATTTAGTCCTCCTGGAGGTGACACAGGCCAATAGGAAGACAGCAGGCCAGTTAAGAAGGCTTGCCTGCTTACTCTGAGTGGTCTGCTGGGTGAAACTGGGACAGAGGAGGAGCTCTTCTGTGCTAACCCAGCACTCCAAGGGCAGTTTGGGTCCTGGGCTTAAAAGTGCTGCAGTGAAGCATCTGCCTTTGACATTTGTTTGTTTAAAGGCACGGACAACCAGATTATTTAACCGTTTAAAGATGGTATGCTGAGTTTACGGCACACCGCCCTATTTGGGATTAGCTGTCACACTTTGTAAACTGAAGCAGGGAGTACCTGCAATGCCACACCCCAACACAAGGAGGTGGAACAATGGTGTGTGGAACCACTTACATCACACATGTTTTGTGCTGACCCCCCTTGAGCTTAACTGTTGCCCTTGCAATGTCCCAAAAATACCTGCAGGAACCTGTGCCTCTCCAGCTGAACTTACTCCTTTCAACCTCAGTGGGTTTGGATATCTTTGTGCTGCGTCCACCTGATCCTACAGTCAGGTCTGCTTCTTTTCATCGTAATTATTATTTCTGCAGCTCTTTCTCTGCCACTAGCCCAGGAACATCATTGACAACCATTCTCCAGCTGCCAAAAATCTTGAAACAACTTTCATACCATGGCCTGTGTTTTATTTTGAGTATGAAGTTCTTTGATATAGTTTTTAGCTCTTTGCCATTTTTGCTCAGTGCTTTGCTGTTTTTCTTCTTGGCACTTGGATGCAATTTTCTGTGGCATTTTTTGCTTTGTTATCTCACCTTCTTGCTTTGCGTCTCTGATGAAGCCTTTGCTCCTATTCAGCTCCAGTCTTTCTGTTTTGTAGCAGCTTCAAGGAGTGTATGTGCTGCATGAACATCATTAATGGATATTCACATTTTCTGGATCACTTCTGTATGGGGATGTCAGATCTAATTTCATATGTCACCCAAGGCACTCAAGTGTTTCAGAGAATCACTCTTCTCCCTTCTGAAGGGACCTCTGCCCACAAAGAAACCCCCATATATCTGGCAAGATGCCAGCCTAGGGTGCTTTGAAGGAGAGTTACTTGAAACATAAATCTGAGTTGCCTTTGGGCAAACCTCTGCTGTTGTTGGCACTGCTTGCATTGGTGCAGACCCACATTTTCTCGGAATCCAACAGTGTAGCTTTACCACCAAGGCAGGACACTGAGTGGTACACCTAGTCCATGATGCCCTAGGCATCTCAGCACTGAAGTCTTTGGTACTGAGCCACCACCTCATTTGGCGAGACATTGAAAAGGACTCGAGGCGGCTACACATCACTGACCAATTAGCTGTGTGGCAGTGTGTGTGCAGTGACTTTGTCAAGTCCTTCCTGGTCATCCTCCAGGTTGTCTTGAAGGGTGCAATGATCTGTCAGACCCGATGTGAAAGATTATTAGAGCTCTAAATGCATTTAAAGTCCTTTTTGTACCAAGATTGACACCCACAAACCAGGAAGTCAGTTCAGAGAGCACATGAACATAAGTCCTGTCCCCAGCAGCCCTGACATTTCATGTGCCAAAGATCTTGGCACAAATGGTGTTGAAGCCTGTTAAAGCTTCCCCATTAGCTCATTTCTTTTGTAGCATGTTTGTGGATTTAAGATGACTAAATAATAGGAAATATTGCAAAGTTTTAAGGTTTGGAGCCTTTAGGAAAGAGATGCTTTCTGTTAAAGGCCCCAATTTGTGGACGAGTGACTTGTGTGTTGACTTTTTCAAAAGTAATTTTTATGGTTCATCAGAGACTCTGTGATATGCTGAGGTATACAGATAAAACTTTTATAGCAAGGGATTTGTGCACTGGGATTTGGGTTGGTCCAGGCTAGCATCCAGATTTAAATGACCATGGGAAACATTACTTTATGATTATATAAAGAATATGCATATATTACCATAGAGAACGTGCACACAATCTCAAAGGCAGAGTGAGTTGAGCTGAAATGAACAGAAACACCATTCCTATTCTCATGCTTCAGATCTAATGCACTAGTAAGTTTCTGTTGTTTCATTTTAGTATCAAAATATATTAGCATTTATTTTCCTAATAAAGAATTAGAATAAACAACGATTCACTTTTTCTATAGGAGCAAAAACAAATATTTACATCAAATATTTTCTTACTGTAATTTTAGCGAATGTAATTAGTATCAGACAGATTTCTACTGCATGTCTAATACAATAAGTACAGCACAGCACAGCACGTTGACCTCCCTTAAAAATAAACCACACTATATATTACATCATTTTTATTAATGTTTCTGAATAACTTACAACTTGCAGCTGTTATATAGAATCAGGATGGAATTGGGTGAGGATCTTCTACTTTGATTGTGTGTTTACTCTATTTGTTATACACCTCTACCCCAATATAACACTGTCCTCGGGAGCCAAAAAATCTTACCACTTTATAGGTGAAACCGCATTATATCAAACTTACTTTGATCCACCGGAGCGCGCAGCCCTGCCCACCCGGAGCACTGCTTTACTGCGTTATATCCGAATTCGTGTTCTATCAGGTCACGTTATATCGGGGTAGAGGTGTACTTGCTGCTACGGATTACAGCATGAGTGGTCAAACCGCAGCTCGTGAGCCACATCGGCTCTTTCACAGTTAAAGTGCAGCTCATGGAGTCACCCATGATCTCCCCCACATTCTCCACCTACCAGGTTGGTGGTGTGGAGCTTGGGGCTTCTGCCTTGCAGCGGGATGGTGGGGCTAGGGGTTTCTGCCAGAGCTGACTGGTGTCTGTTGTGACTCGGGGGGGGGGGGGGGGCACAATTTAAAGGTTTGCCCCCCCAACAGTTTGAGTCGTGCCCTACCAGGCATGCACCCCCCCCCCCCGTGCTTACCCCTCAGTGCCCCCTCCCTGCAGCTCCCATGTGTTAGCTCCTTGTGGAGAGGCAGCTGCAAACAGCTAGGAGCTGCAGAGAGGGGGCACTACTTTAGCTTTGCAGGGAGAGGCAGAAGCAAAAGCAGTGGCTCTCCCTGCAGCTCCCAGCTATTTGCTGCTGGCTCTCCCCATGGCCGCAGCTCCCAGCTTGCCAGCTCCAGCAGCTGCTGTGCAGGAAAAGGGCCCGGCAGCACCATGTAACCGAGCAGGGCCAGCAAACCATAGCAAAAATCGTGAGGGAGCTGGACATGTGACTACATGTGCACCCCTCACGCATCTCCTCTGGCTAGCAGGGATGGGGGGTTTTGGAGCTTCAGCCCCACCGGAAGCACCTGCCAAGGCTTGGGGCTTCAGCAGGAACAGGGCTGTAGCCCTGAGCCCTAGCAGGTGCCTCCTGCAAGGCTGAAGTCCTGAGCCCCGGCAGGTGCGATCCATCTCTCGAACTTCTGAAGATTGTCATATCTCAGAGGGTCAGTAAATTTGGCCACCCCTGGATTATAGATTGGAGCACAAACATTTCCCCTTTATCCAAAAAACTGTTGCTGTTTAATTGCATTATACTGCACCATGTTGTCTTTAGAATCAATCAGTGTGCAGAGCTAGATTGCCCCTTCAAGCAGAAAAAACATTGGAAGGGGACCCCATTAAGCAGGCAAAAAACTGCACTGTATTCACCCTCTGTGTTCTCTAGAGCCATCCTCTCTAGTGAAGAGAGGTTTCTGGGACTACACATCTAGCCTCCTAATCCTTTTTACATAAGGTATTCTCTGGGCAAAACACCTCCAAACTTGCAGAATTAGGTGATGTTCTTTATGTATGGTTGCCCCTGTATGTGGCTATGCTGGTCCCCTTCCCTCAGCTGAACTGCTGCTGCTTCAGTAATGTTGCTGTTGAGTATCCATCTTTCCTAATTTTGTCCCCACCACAAGGAAGGGAGAATGCTGCTGCAGAGGTCGCATCTGGTCCCTTCTGCAAAGGCATGGGCACTTGTACTGGGATAGAGTATCAACCAAGCACGTTAGCTATGATATTGTCCAACATGGCAAGGAAATGCAATATACCTATACTAACAATAACAGGAATTTCAGGTTTTTGAGGGGAAGAATAAGGGCTGAGCTTGTAGATGCCACATTATAAAATACAGTATTGACTGCTCTGGCCAGATACATAGCCATGTTTTTTCTTATTCCATTTGAGACCATATTTTTATCTTTCTCACTCAAATACAGTTTGTGAGCTTTTATTTGGAGATTTTTAGGGAGCAGGGAGACTGAGGAGGAAATTTTTTTTGTAAATAAGCCAAAGAATATCTGCTTGGAAGTTGCAGATCTGCTATTTTTAGAATACCCTGACATGTTTCATTTCTAAAAAATATGATCAGCTTCAAGCATAGGCTTGGGCTCTTGCTCTGCTACCTTTCTCCCACTGTGCCTAATTGTAGTTGCATGTTGAGAGGAGGCCTTTCTTTCTGAAGTGCTAATTCAGCACAGTAGGAGGAAGGCAGGCCAGTGGTTAGTACACATTTAAAAACTAAAGTACTGGAGAATTGGGAGGTAGTATGTGATAGAAAATGAACAGAACAGGAGAGATGGAAAATATAACCACATTACAAAAGGAAAAAAGAGAAGAGCATGCAATGGATGGCAGAAGAAGAGATGGAAGGAAATAATGAGGAATAATTTCAACATGGTTCATTTATGTTCTACAAATGAGACCTGTGTTTTAGAAATCAGTCGCGAAAAGTATGAAAGGTGAGCTTCTTAGGCAGTGGAAAGTGAACGGATTAAATAGAAGTAGTTCTTTATATTCATTAGATAATCTTTAATAGTTTTAGAGTCCTTAAAGAATGGTTAATAAACTAGAGAATCAGGCTTGAAGATCCCATGATTTTCTGCTTAACATTATATTTTAGCTCCGACATATATACAAAATAAGTTGGGAAATAATCTACTTTGTGCAGTTTGTTGAGGCAACTTGTTTTCAGGGCACAATTGGATTTTACATTCAGAGAAGTAGAATGAAGAAATTTTTGCACTTGTGTAAGGACTGGATTAGACGGCCCAAGAAATCCCCTCCAGTGCTAATATAGATGCATGTTCAGTGACTGGGAGAGGGACATTTATTTTTCTCTTTCAATGTGTTCCGTTTGTGTGAAATGTCACTTTGATCATCATATTTCAAGCCTCATGGTAGGGTTTGAATTCAAAACGATCTTGACAAACTGGAGAAATGGTCTGAATTAAATAGGATGAAATTCAATTAGGACAAATGCAAAGTCCTTCTCTGGAAGGAATAATAAATTCTCAAATACAAAATGGGGAGTAACTGGCTAGGGAGGGGTACCACAGAGCAGGATCGGGGTTATAGTAGATCACAAACTAAATATGAGTCAACAATGTAATTCTGTTACAAAAAAAAGAAACATTATTCTAGGATGTATTAGCTGGAGCATTTTAAGCAAGACATGAGAAGTAATTCTTCCACTCTATTCAGCACTGAGAAGGCCTCAACTGGAGTATTGTGTCCAGTTCTGGGCACCATACTTTGGGAAAGATGTGGTCAAATTGGAGAAAGACCAGAGGAGGGCATCAAAAATGTTGAAAGGTCTAGAAAACATGATATACAAGGAAAGATTGGAAAAACTAGGTTAGTTTAGTCTGGAGAAGGGAAGACGGGAGGTGTGGGGGGTGAATAATAGTTTTCAAAGGTATGTACAAGATTGTTAAAGAGGAGAGTGACAAATTGTTCTCCTTAACCACTGAGGACAGAACAAGTAAAGGGCTTAAATTGCAGCAAAGTAAATTTAGGTTAGATGTTAAAAAAAACTTCCTTACTGTAAGGGTAGTTAAGTCCTGTAACAAATTACCTAGGGAGGCCGTGGAATCTCTGTCGTCATAAGTTTTTAATAACAGGTTAGACAAATGCCTGTCAGGAATGGTCTAGATCAGTGGTTCTCAAACAGGGGTCGGAGGTTTCAGGGGGTCTGTCAAGCAGGGTCAGTGTTAGATTCACTGGGGCCCAGGGCAGAAAACCGAAGCCCTGCTATGTGAGGCTAAAGCCCGGGGCCCTGAGCCTGCCACCTGTCGCTGAAGCCGAAGCCTGAGCAACTTAGCTTTGTGGGGCCCCCTGTGATGTGAGGCCCTGGGCAATTGCCCTGCTTGCTGCTCCCTAATGCTGGCCCTGGCTTTTCTATGCAAAAAAACAGTTGTGGGTCGTGGCGTGTTTATAGCATGTCGGGGGAGCCTCAGAAAGAAAAAGGTTGAGAACCTCAGGGCTAGATAATACTTAGTCCTGCCTCAATGCAGGGGACTAGACTTAGATGCCTGTTCGAGGTCCCTTCCATTCTTACGTTTCTATGATTCTGTGAAATTTAAGAATACTGTTGATGTGGAGTTAGTGGTACAATGAGAGGAAATTAAAGCTTGACAGCGAACAGAAGGTGTTAAGTTGTGATTGGGATGAGTTGACTTGCTCTACCAGCCAATAAAATGCACACTAGGTCCATGAATTTTAATTGACTAGCAGAGTTATTGACTAGAAAACTTTGACAATAGACTAGGAACAGTCCAGGTGTGGTGGTGTTCACCTTTTCTGGATTTGTTTTCCATACCCAGGCAAGATGGGTTTTCTCTAATACGTCTAACAAAGTTGATTGTTACTTCTATACACTTGCACAATAGTCCAATCAAGGTCCATTTATCACCTTGATACTATGAACATGGGGAATACACCTATTGTGTACGTGTGGTACCCAGAGTATCTGGTGATTACAGAACACACTGTTCTTAACAATATAAAAGAGGCTGTGAATATATTTGAAAAATACTTTATTGTTAATTTAAACTATTACTGTAACTTAGTTTTCATTAAATTTTTTGCTAATGTAATTATCGTTTTACCTTGCATCCTTCCATATTGTTCTTAATTTTAAAAGCTACCTTCTTTTTGCTTGCCTATCTCTTTTATGCTTTTGCCCATTTGGTCTCTCTTGCCCTTTTGTGTGTTTAGACTTGGCTGGGATGAATGTCAATTAAAGTCTTACTACTATTTCCTAATTATTTCTCATTTCCCTATAATAGGCATCTCTTTTATATAAAATTCTAATGAAAATTCCATAGAGCATTTTGTATTTCCTCATAAAAAGGCTTTGTACAAGAAAAATCAAAAATATTTATCTTACTACTTTTATTGCTTATCCACATATTTCAAATCTAAAGATTTTGTAATTTCTGGTCCTCAGTGTTCACTAACTTCATTTATCACATTTGACACATTTCCTAGGATTAGTTCTAACATAATCTCCAGCCAAGTTGGTTGTTCACAAAATCTTGCACTACCTCTGAAAACATTTACCTTTCTTAGTTTTTGCATGACTGTTATCCACTCAGTAGCCAAGTAATTAAAATGCTCTCATGATCAGAATTCTAGCTTTCTTTCAGAGCTCTCGTCTCTGAAAATATTTCCTGATCTACCTTCTCTTGCTGTGGTATATAGAAATGTCTAAGGAATATCACGTCTCTGACTATTTCTGTTGTCTTTGACTTCTAGCCAAATGGCTATGTCAGCAAAAATATTTTTATCATATCTTTTGAGCAATAGAATTTTTAACTGATGTTGCCATCCCTTCTTGCTTCCTGTTTTATTTATTTGCCTTTGGTAAATTCTGCATTCTGATATCATAAATCCCCAGTCATTTCCCCATTTTAATCATGTGTTATTAGGGCTTCCTTTTTGCAATTTAGCTGATGAAAATTTCAGATGATATTTATCTGCAAAATAAATGTAAAGGTGAAAAACCCATTTTTCACCATTTTTATGCCGTTCTTGATCCGTGCACCTCTATTAACCTTTTCATTATTTTTTTATTTTATTGGTAAGTATTGACTTAAATATACAATCAGAAGCACTGAAAAGTCACACCTTCAATTTAGCAGTGTAATTATACTTGGTTCTAGTATTTGCATATATTTAACTCAAACATAAGACTTGATGGAAGATATTGTGCAAAAGGCCAAATCTATCAAAAGTAGCTTCTAGTTTTGTAGGCGTCGATTTTTGTGTGGCCATATTTGAACACTTAGGACCCGATTCTCAGAGGTTCTGATCACCTACAACTCCTATTTAAGTCAGTGTTGCTGGCAGTATAGCTATAATATACTGCATACGTGTATACGTATATGTGCATTTATAAGCTAAATTCTGCTTTCAGCTAATGCAGCGTCAACACTGCAGGGAGCAGATATCATCTAGTTGTAAGGGACTGCTCTGGCTTCCCATTCACTTAGCACATTTCAAGGAGCTGACTTTGATCTATAAAACATCAGGTACTATATTTTATGTGCTTACTGCTTGAGAAACTACCTCTCCCAATGACTCATCAGGATATTTGAGATCAGCTGCTGGGCTCAAGCTTGTTAGTCCCTAGATTTTAAATGTTATTGGACTGATGGCCAGGTGTTCTCTGCAGAGGGCCCTCAGCTCTGGAATTCATTTCTTCCTTTGTTCTCACAGACCAAGCCTTTTGGCATACATATTTGTCTCTGATCCTTATGTGAATATGGGGGGAAGAACAAGCTCGCAGAGAAGTCACAATCCCTGTGCTTGAGGAGCAGCTGTCTGGGCATAAAGCGATGATTCATCATTCTAAGTTCATCTGTGTATCCACGATCGCTAGAAAGCATGTTTCTTGGAGCTTCCATTGGGGTGGGTAGCTCCACACTACCCCTAAAGCAGACCAGCCATGGAAAACACAAAGCTCTTAAGTACTTAACATGCTTAGCATACGCAAATCCATTCCTCGTTTAGCAGAATTCTTAAGCACATGCAGTATAACCAGTTCAAACCATTCAAAACTCATGAGACTGGCTTAAAAACCAGGAGATTTAAAAAATAAATAAAAGGAGTACTTGTGGCACCTTAGAGACTAACAAATTTCTTTGTATGAGCATCAGCTTTCGTGAACTACAGCTCACTTCATTGGATGCATGATGAAGTGAGCTGTAGCTCACGAAAGCTTATGCTCACACAAAGAAATTTGTTAGTCTCTAAGGTGCCACAAGGACTCCTTTTCTTTTTGCGGATACAGACTAACACGGCTGCTACTGTGAAAAAAATATAGTTTTTCACCTGCCTTCTCAGATTTTTTTACTGGTAGTCCAAGTGTATTTAATATACTGAAGTTTGAACAGTTACTTTACATTGTTTATTTGTATTCTGATTCCTTTTTTAGTTAACTTGAAAGTTTATGTCTGTGTAAGTTTAAAAAACACTTTTACCCTGCTCTGGCAGGGAACATGTAATGAATTTTGATTCATCTCTCTAGCAGATATGTATATGGGCCTTCCTTTTTATTCTTTCAGTTAAGCTTGCTGTGCTCTGTGTTGATGGGAAGGTGGGTCTCATGGGAGCTGGTGGCAGGGCAATCTTGGGCTCTGAGCACTGGAAATTGCTTCCAGCAGAAACCTGTCCAAACCCAAGCATGATGGATCATGTGTTTTTCCTAAGAATGAAATGAATTCTCTAAAGTTACAGAGCAGCTCAGTGGCAGGACAAAGAACAGATTCCTAGTTTCCCAACTCCCAGTCCTGTGTCCTATCCAGAGGCCACACTGCCATAGGTTAACGGGTGTCTTACGCAGTAGAATTAAGGTGTCTTAGTAGCAGTACTGTGGGTCTGATTCTCCTCATTTACTCGTTTTACATGTTTTCTCGAAATCTATGGACCTTGTTCTGATCTCCGTTACCATGGTGTAAGTCATGTAATTCTTCTTAAATCAGTGACAATATTCAGTGTTGACGCTGCAATAGCTGAAAGCAGAATTTAGCTTATAAATGCACATATACGTATACACGTATGCAGTATATTATAGCTATACTGCCAGCAACACTGACTTAAATAGGAGTTGTAGGTGATCAGAACCTCTGAGAATCAGGTCCTAAGTGTTAAAATATGGCCGCACAAAAATCGACTCCTACAAAACTAGAAGCTACTTTTGATAGATTTGGCCTTTGCACAATATCTTACATCAAGTCCATGTCAGAGCATGGACCACAATTAAGCAATTCCTGACTTCTAGCCCAGTCCACTAGACCTTACTGCCTCTTACCATTAAGAAATCCACTGATAAAGAACAAATAGTATGATTTGAATATACCATTGTATGCTTGTTTCTCTATTGTTGCACTTGAAAATATAATTTCATCCATTGCTTGTTTTGTAGAGTTGTTGTGCTTTTAAAATCTATAGAAAAATCTTTCTCAGATGCTGTCTATTATTGCAGTGATAAAACTAAAGTAAAATAAAATGGCTATTTAATGCACTTTTGTGTCTGAATAATGATTAATTCTGGAAGGAAGAAAAGAAAAACTTTGTAAAAATGCCTGGAAGTAACACATCTTGTCAGGATTAATGGAAATGTATTACTAATAAAATACAACCACCTGAAGTGTAAAATGATATTGTTCTGAACAATAATACTTCCAAGATCAATAATAAATAGCAAGAGATGCCACAATACAGGTATTGAATTCAGTATTTTTGGTCTAGCAAGTAGTATCCCTCGCAGAGTGTTTGCTACTGTTACTGCTCCACCATCTCTATGTTACCAACTCTCTTCATTTTATTACAATTCTTACAATATTATATGCTTTACTTAGAGCCTGAGTGCCTAAAGGCAAAAAAACCCCAACCCCAAATTAATTCTTTTTAGAAATCTTTCGATTTTTCAATGTTTAAGGATGACACTACTGCATGCTTCCTTTCACAACTCAGAATGTAAATAAGGGTATGTCTTCACTACCCACCGGATCGGCAGGCGGCAATCAATCCAGCGGGGATCGATTTATCGTGTCTAGTCTAGATGTGATAAATCGACCTCGAGTGCTCTCCTGTCGACTCCTGTACTGCAGCGCCATGAGAGGCGCAGGCGGAGTCGACAGGAGAGCGGCAGCAGTCAACTCACCGCAGTGAAGACACTACGGTAAGTCGATCTAAGTACGTCAACTTCAGCTACGTTATTCATGTAGCTGAAGTTGCGTAATTTAGATCGATCCCACCCCTAGTGTAGACCAGGGCTAAGTTACATTTATTTTGCATGTATCCTGAATGCAAGTTACCCTATTATAACACATACATCACCATTTATGACTTGGGGGTGAATTTGGCTCCAAGATATTAATGGGAATTATACCTGCTTACACGATGTCTGATTTTTCTCACTTTCTCTAAATTAAACCAACCAGTATACCTTTATAATTGTTTGAGATAAATGATACTTGATGTAAGATTTTGCAAATATCTTTGAAATCCTGCCACATCAAAGCAGTTACACTCCTTATGCACTGAGTTTCAATAATGTCACAAACATGTCAGCTGCCAGAATTAATATTTTTGTGCATGCATATGTGTTTCTGTAACTCTTCCACAAAGTCAATTAGAAATACTAAATTGTGTAACTGTCAATTACTGCAAGTTTTTTTTTAAATAGCTTATGTGTAAAGAAGTTTTATTTATGAAAATCATCTCTTTCCACCTAGGATTTTTAGGATCTTCTTGTGAAGAGAAAGTAGACCCCTGTGCTTCATCTCTCTGCCAGAACAATGGGACCTGTTACGCAGACAGACTTGCCTACTCCTGCAGTTGTAGTCCTGGATTCACGGGACCTACCTGTTCTCAGCTGATTGACTTCTGTGCTCTGAATCCTTGTGCACATGGCATTTGTCGCAGTGTTGGAACCAGTTATAAATGCCTCTGTATTCCTGGTTTGTACCAACCAGTTCCATATTTTATAAATCTTTTAATACTTCTTACACAGCCTCGGATACATAGTTTAAAATTACTTCCTTTTTTCTTTTCAGTATGTAATACACATTGAGCAGATGTTCTATCTGTTTAGAATAATGATAGGAATCTACACATTCCATTTGGATAATCAGAAATTGCAGGGTAAGCACTCAAAATACACACTGAGTTCCATATGGGTTGGTTTATATTTACAGCTGTATTATAGAACTGAAGCTTGCAGCATGAGGATTTTTAAGGTGAGATATCAAATGTCAATGAAATGAAAAATGAAGTAAAGGTATGGGAAGCCTTGAAATTGGCTATTGGGAAAAGGCTGGAAACACGAAGAAATAAATGTAAACCACTCACAATGTTTAATTATGTCTAAGAGCCCAATCCTAGAGCCTTTATTCACACTCATTGATTTCAGTGGGACTTCTCTGTGAGCAAAGATTGCTGGATCAGGTGGAAAAACTGCATGTGATTATATAGGCAAGAAATAAGTAGTTTCTGGATTGCATAAAAAATGAGATTTTTTCCCCCCTTTCTGTAATTGTTTCTCCTCATAATGATAGTCAGTAATCTAGAAGTTGTGGGTAAGCTACCCCGAGCAGCCTGTGCGGGTTGTTGCCCCCCTCTGCAATTTCTGTATACACAGATTTTATCATAAGAAGAAATTGCTGACAGCATATTCCAACAGTGATAACTACGTAAACAGAACTGTTCAGGCTAATATAGAGAAGATTCGTCCAGACAAAAATACAGAAAAGGAAAAAATATCCCCTCTTCCTCATTGCTATCAACTAACCTTGCAGAATAGCAAGCAGCAATCCAGGTTTCATGTTTGAAGATGCACAGGGAATGAAGAATTAAGGCAATATCAAGGGAGACAACATTTTTGTAGCATTTTAAAGTGAATCTATCCTGAGAAAGTACAGTTTGCAAAACTGTACACTTGAAAACTGCGTCTGCAGAAGAAAAAACTTCCACCTCATAACAGGCAAAGTGGTGTTCTGTTGACCACTTAGGATCATAGGTTGAAATGTGCAGAACTACTTTCTTTTGATTCCTTGCAGAGGAATCTTGTTAACAAACATATACACTTGTTTAATGGTTGGTTTATTTATCTAAAGATGAACATATTTCAGGGCAGATGTACTCAGCTTTGCTGGGCTAGAAATCAGTGATGTAATTGAAAAGAGCCAGCGTGACATCTTGGTAGTGCAGTATGACGTTTGCATTGTAGCATCGCCTCGCCATACCAACATCATTATATGTTGATGTAATGCTATGATGCACAAATGGCAGCTTATTTATTATTATTTATTATTACAAATTATTATATCTGCAGCTCCAGTCAGCACAATATCTGTTCTCTCATCATCTCTCTTGACTTCTAGGAAAACGGGGAGTTTCTCCTCTTTCACCTTTTTTTTTCTCCTCCCTCCCTGGTTTCTTGGCCAGATATGGAGGGATCTCATAAGCTGATCCCGAATGGTCAGGGCAAAGCATGATGATGAGCTTGTGATGTGGGAGCTAGAACTGAGACTTGCAAATAAATCTTCAACTATTTAGCCCTCCTTGTGGTACTGTGTCATATTGCCTGAAATATGCTAGTGCTCCTGGGAGCAAAGCAAAAGAAAGTGAGCTCAGATTCCATGGGACCACATTCAGCTATTGATCCCCAGTTTGAGTGGTAACATTTTTGATGTTTTCATGTCCTTCCTCTGGTCTGTGTAAATCATGAAAAGAGCTTTTCAGCTTCTCTATTCTGAAGTCTGTTGTTATACCACCTTATTGCTCTGCCAATGGAGAGATTTGGAATGATGCAGTTTAGGACAAAAGAAAGGTAAAGGCAATATTTTGGTTTAATTGGCTGACTGATTATTGGTGTTGTGAGGAAGAAAGATCATGTTTTGCCTGCTGCTTCCAGTTTCAGATAATTTTATGGTGTGGTGAAATTTGGATAAATGGCCATTTTCCCTGACAAGAGTGAATTGTTGTCTGAGATCCCCAGTCTGCAGTACTGGCATCTTGTAAGACTGGTAAAAATTGTTGATTGAGGAACCAAGAAACTTCCCAATTTATGAATTCTTTTTGGACAATCACCATTGTATGGATGATACAATTAACTGCCAGTCTCTTGGGGCACTACGAAGAATTTTGAGCAGTTTCTGATGAATAGTGCGACTGAACAATTGCTTCCAGATACAGTACTGCAGCACTTTTATATGAATTAGAATATGTTGAAATAATCGTCACAGATTAGCAGCAAAAATATGGATTTGAACCATCACACAAAGTCTTTGGATATCGCAACAGATGACATAGTTTTTTCACAAATCAATAGAAGCCAGTTTAAATCCTGTGCTGGGAATTTTGCAATGTTATAGTGAAATTACACAATTCCATTCAGAGGGAGAAAAATGGGGATATCAAATGGAAGATGAGGCTATGCCACATTAGTGTTACGCCCGGGTTCACTTGCTGTCTGGTAGACTTAAGTGTCCTGTGGACACTGTCCAGGGGACACCAGTTGTCTTTGGGACTGGTGAATGGCATTATTTGAGAAAATAGCTTTGCTATTTCCTAGCATCTGATATGAATGGAGGTGAAGATAAGTCTCTCAATTTCAATTTTCCAGTCATAAAGCAATTACATCCTTCAAAGTTTATTGTTAGTTTGCATAATAGAGGAATCCCATGAGAATAAGTTAAACTGGGTATCTAGCTGAAGAGCAACAAGCCTAATAAAAGGTGAAAACTAAAACTCGTACTAGGTTACTAATTATTTCCACATCTGACACAAATATCTTTTTTTGATTTCAGATCGGAGAACCTGCCAGGTTTTATTTTTTCGAACTTCATTTGATAGAACTAGGAAATTGATGAGATTTTAATATTAACCCCTTCATTCCTGATTTTTTTCCCCATAAGGAATGAATGGGAGTGGGAATCAACTGTGTGGATATGGAGGAGACACCAGAAAATCCAGTGAGGGAGGGAGCAAGAGTAGCAGGAGGAACTGGATAGGTTGGCAGCAGTACCCCATAAATTGACTGTCTGGCCAGTACTCTGTTAGCAGCTTAGTTCACCAGGCTAACACAAAAACGCAGTTTTTCCAGCCAATGCATGCTACCAGCAGATGGGACAGAGTGAAGAAGCATTCTTGCAGGTGAAGCAGAGGGTAGTGGGGGGAAAAGGAGAGCTGCAGAACTGGCCAAAAAGGAGAGTGGTTCGTTGTGATCAAAGGGTGTCAATGCTTCAATAAACCTTTTGATCTTTCAGTAGTTCCTGATGCATGTCAGAACTAAAGATGTAGGTATTAAAATGTCAGTAGTATGTATGCTCTGGGAGGTTATCTTTCAGCTACTGATAGGAAACAAATATACTTTAGGGTTACAAACTGCAATGCTAAGTGCCACATTCTACCTGTGCATGATCCATGGGCAAACATGTCAGATCAACCCAAACCCCTGCACTCTAGGGGGTTTGAATTCTCTGTGGAGAAATAAATGAAAAAATCACTACTTTTGAGACTAGCTGTGTAAATCTATTTGTGGGCTTTTTGTTTCTCATTCCGCAGTTCTTTTATGTTGTGGAAACCTATTTTTATTTAAACAGTACTCACATGGGCAAAGTTTTGCCAGACTGGACCCATGGAAGTAGTAGTCCAGACCCAGAAATTAAGTACAGGTCTTTCAGATGGAAGTCAGTAGCTCAGATGTTTTTTGTAGCTCCATGTGTGATATTTTATGCAAAGTGTTTAAGGAGCTGGTTTGCATACGGCCATAAACTTCAGGTTTAAAAACTTAAGTGGATGTGGTGTTGATGAAAGGGATAAGATTGACAGCCCTAGCGAATTTAATCCCCTGCTTATCTACAGGGCAGCAGCAGGGCAGACTTCCAAGAGGCCATGCCTTGCCAGCATACTTCAGTCTTGATCTGAGGAGACTTACTATAGGGATAGAAGGGCTAGTTCAGCTTCCCAGGCCCCCACAATCCTGGGCCTCTCTGAGTTTGCCATTCTGTGCAAAGCATGATCGTGAGCTTCTTATATGGGAGCTGGAACTGAGACTTTCCAAACTCCTCTCATATAAGGGCCACCAAACATCCATTAGATGGAAACACCTGGTAATCCCCTACAGAGTTGGCTATATGCAGACAGGTGACATACAGGCGAAAGGCTCAGTAGCTCACTAGCATTGCCCTGAGGAACGCTGTCCTCCAGTAAGCAGTGGTTAGTGTAGAATGAAACAGGAGTGATCTCTTACACTGTCCCAGTCAAGTGCTATGTATTTAAGCCAGGTAGAGGAGAACAAACCTATGGTCTCCAGGCTCACAGCCCATTATTTCATATAGGAGTATTCCTCTTATAGATACAGTTGGATACATATAATGTGTCTCAGATACTGTGACTTTTCAAGGATTACCCAGACTAGTAAAGAGTTCTGTAACCCCTGCTTTGTAACTTGGTGTGCCTTATTGCTATACTGCTATGGCTCAGAGCTCTGATACCAGTAGCCAGCCTGCAGGCATAGAGGTCTCAACTCTGGCATCCACTACCCTAGTTACTGTTGCAGAGCATCCTCAGAAACACCTTTCAGTCCTGAGTCCCCCCATCTCCTTCTCCCTGAGTTCTTAACTACCAGACGCTTGGACTTTTCCCCTCTGGTCTGTCACTCCCAAAAGGAGTGAAACCTGCTGCCAGTTATCAGTTCACTTTGGCGCACACACACCACACAGTTTGCACAGCAGAGACCTGCTTGGGGTAAAAATAAACAAAAAGATTGTTTAATAGAAAAATCAGAGATTCAAAGGTGAAATAGTAAGGGAGAGCAAACACAGAGCAGTGACACAGAAAATAAACATAAAGATGCCATCTCAGGCTTTGCACTTCTATGATAGCTAAATTCCCTTTTCCATCACAAGTGACCTATTGCCTCTGAACAGTTTCCTAGCATGCCATCTGTCCTAGAGGGGATCCAGTGTTTCACAGACAGCACCCCACTTAGATACTGGCTCTCAATTTATTGAAATTCTTACCCTCAAACCCCCTTCCCTTTTAACAGGGTTTTCATTTTCCCCCTTTCTCTTGGACGATGATAATTCATGGTTACACGGAGTGGGGCAAACTCTCTCCTTTCTTAGTTTTCCAAGACTCGGGTTTTCTTTTCAGCTTCAGTGTTTTTTCATTAACTTGAATGGTCCATCGTTGTCTTTTCCTGGGTTGTGCAAGGTTAGGGACTGGGAATTGGTTTCCTGTTAACAGCTTACCTGGGAGGTGCCCCTCCCTGCTTGATTGCTTCCCCCCTACTGGTGTGAGGTAGGGTTGTCAACAGTCCCTTATTTTTTCATCTCTGCACAAGAAGATTGGGAGTTGCTGAGTGAATGTAGGTGAGTACTGCTTATTATTATTAATACTAATAATGATAATTAGGAGGGGTGGGCCAGGGTGCTAAGAAAACAGTCCTTTATTTTTAAAATACAGTGTTGGCAACCCTACTATGAGATGATGCTGTAGTTGCAGCATAGTTACAATTACAATATTCTACTCCTATATGCATGCATACATTCATAGTCATAACCTGTATACCTATCTCCTTATGTTATGTAGCTTATCTGAAACTTAATCTCATTTTCAGAACTTCCGAGTCCATAAGTTCTACTTCATTTTCTTACATTTGATCTCAGGAACAATTCTGGTTTTGAGGTACTTAGGAGGAGTTATCACATCTTAATTACAGAGACAAAAGAACCACAGAGTTTTGCTCTCATCTGCAACCTCGATGCTGTCCTTCCTTTATGCCCTCTCTTTTCACCATTAGACATATGCTGTTAGCTGGGTTTTCATCTCTGTTACTTCTGCCTCAGAAATTACACATGAGAGGAATTTTAAACTGCTTCATTTAGCCTAAAGACTGTGAAATGTCTTTGCCTTGTAGGAAGCTTGGTTTCCATCTTTTCTGGCCAGTGTGCAGCATGGAAGAGTGAAAAATGATAGCTATGACACTTACGTAGCTGCACAATCTGAAGAGCACTCTCAAACCAGCGTTTAATATTGATGGCGTTTTTAATGCTGGCTGTCATTATTGCAAGACTGGGACAGATAAGAATAGCTTGCATTATCTAATGCAGAGTTTTTCAAACTATGGGGTGCTCCTCTTAGGGCATGGAGGTATGTTCGGGGGTGGGGTGGAGGCAGCGATTGACAATGCCAGGCAGCTCAGGCTTCATCCCAGTGCAATGGGGCTCAAGGAGGGAGCACCCCCTCCACCCCCTGATTCACCTCTTTTTGTTTGGATTGGGGGAGCACAACCAATAATTGTAACTCAAAGGGGGGGCTCAGCTCAAAAAGTTTGAAAACCACTGTTCTAATGGCTTGTTATAGTAGAATTTTTATTATAAGAGAGAATTTTTTTAAATACATTAGATTAAGACCTAACATTGTAAATTAATTTTTAAAACCAGCTTGATGCTTTGTAGAATATTTTTCTTATCTCGGAGGTAAAATATCGATACATACTTATCCCCAATTTCTAAGTTATATATAAATAGAACTTCAGTATATGTACCCTATAGGAGCTCCATAGACTTGCCTGCATGGATCCAATTGCAAGATTGGTGACTATATTTCAGGAAGCACTAATGTTATTTTTAGTTACATCAGGCTTAACAGACAAACACTAAACTGCATTCATGCCCATTGAAACTGTGATAAATCAGAAAGTTGAGCATCAGAACCAGTCTCCAAATGACTTACACAAAGCCTTTCTAATCTGAGTTATCAGAAAATCTTTCCTGCCATTATTGACAAAGAAAATGTATTGTTTTTGACTTTTGTACACCCTTAGCTTTGCTGGGAACAGGACTGAAGTGGACAAAACTAAGGCTGCAAGTTCAACCCTGACCAAAAACAATTTTTATCATCCAGCTTGAATAGCCCTTGAAGTGCCTTTGACTATAAGAATTTTCCTATTAAATGAAATATTTCCGTCTCTCTCCCCCCCAAAAAACCATACACACACACATTACCTGAGTTATATGCTCTCTATCAAAAGGGGATGAAATTGCAATAATCACAGTACAAGAGAAAAAAGCTAATTTATTAGTAGGCTTAGAAACTCCATTACCCGTTCAGCTCCACGTTCTACAGTTGGAATCAAAGGGTCAAATCCAGGCATCCATGTGAAGCCTCACTGGCTCCATGGGGCTCTACTTGCATGGATACATCTGCAGGATCAGGGTCTAAAAATCATTGCAACATAAAGGGGAGAATTAAAATCTTTCAGAGAGTTTACCAGTGAAGTATGAGTAGCCATTAATGTGTCTCATAGAGATACTGAAAAAATACAGTCCAGCTGAACTTTCTCAAGGTGTTAAGCTTACTACATGTTAAAGAATTATCCTTATTAAAACTCTTATGAACGTTTTGGTGCTCTGCTCATCTGTGGCCTGATTCAGTCTACTGAAATCAAATGGAGCCTTTCTGTTGACTTCATAGAACATAGAACAAAAAAAATCTATTTTTTTTCCAATTTGTAATGACCTTTTCCAATCTTTTAAATCCTACTTTCAAACTGAATTATCTTATTGGGTAGCAGTGTCTATTTTGAATGCAAAAGAATTAAAACTTTTTGATTTATAAACCATGAATGGCTGAAAGTAGCCTTTCCAATGAAACTTTGACATAAGTTGGCTCGATAGTTGTAGAAATCTTATCTGCTACTTGAACAGCTTTTAGAGCAGCAACAGCAAGATGGGATTGCAGTGAGGGTTGTAGTACCATGGATGATGTCCTGATATAGTCTGTCACTCTTCTATATGCAATGGGAATTTCTACCAATAATTTATTTAAGGAACCTCCATTCTTGTTCTTGTCTCTGCTTTGGAGACATTATATGAATTATAAGGATTTGGCGTTTGAAATCCAGTTGGAAAATAAGGTATATAGATATTAGGGGAAACTAAGTATCAACTCCAAGATGGGTTGCCAAAGTGCTAGTGTGAAATCCTGGCCCTATTAAAGTCAATGGGAGTTTTGGTTGTGAGCTTAGTAGCGCCAGGATTTCACCCCTGGATAATACATAAAAATAATGTGCCCAGGTAGCACACACACTATAATCCCACATGTACAGACATGGATATAAGATGCTCACACACATTCAGATATACATCTCCGTCACCAAAATATATAAATTATATCATCATTAGAACATTTTTTTAAAAAGAGTAAGAGAAAAGTGAACCAGGGGGCAGCAACTTCATTGATAATAGCCAGGGGTGTTTCTCTTCTACTCTTTGCCTTTCCTTCCTGCAGGTTTGTAGCTGGGGGTAGGCTGGTCTCAGTGCTTCAGAATGGGCAGCTGCAACATTTCCTGTAGTTGCAGCAGTTCTTTTCTGTTCTTCTCTCTCCCCTCTCTCTGGGGGCAGACCAGTCTCAAGACCTTGGCAGTGATGGCTGCAGGGTAATTCCAGCTGCCAGCTATCTCACAGCCCTTTTCGCAGCCTGTTTTGCACAATCTGGCCAGTGTTGGTGAGCCTGCCTTTCTCAACTGGAGAAGCTTCCCTGTATCTCTCTGTCTTATTGAATCACTGTTTAATTTCTGAGCTTATCAGACCACGCCACACATCGTGTCTTCCTCAGCTATACCTCTTATTTCCTCTGCAGCTCCTATTGTACATGTAATTCTGGGACGTCTTTTAGGATAAAGTTTATATGAAAGGGCACTATGCCAAGCAAAGCAGAGTTTTATTGTACTGTACCCCATTAGGCCAGCACACAGAGGTGTGGCTGTTGTGCTGAAGTCTCGAAGTGCTTGGGGTCATTAAGTCAGGGGAGGGAGGGAGGAAAGGTGTGGTTCCTGAGGAACTGGAGCCTAAGAGAAGCTTCAAGAGTTTTTCCCCTTGTCCCTCATCAGCTACTTCTCCCCCTGCCTTTCATTGGCCCGTGAGTGCAGAAATTGAGAAGAGGGTGGTGAGAGCTGCTATGTTTGTACCCTCCCCAGTCTGACTCCCATAGCCCTTCTGAGAATGGTTGTCTACAGAGGCAGCTCACCTAGGAAAGGAGCTGCCTGCAGGCCATGCTGCAAAATACATGGGGCAGAGATGCCCCAGCTCCTGCAAGCCAGTTGGACAGGACTCCTCTCTGTTTATGAATTATGTAAGGGTCAATGATCCCAGCCTCTTCTAGGCACTTTGCCTGGACTCCTCACCATTTATGGATCAGGTTAGAGTGGGTGGGGTATGAGCCCCCAGGGAAGTCTGTGTGAGAGAGCCTAGGAGGTTTGAGAAGGGGAGATGGTATGTGTGAGAGAGACCTTGATGTGCATATGAGACTCAGCGAATGCAAATGTGTGGGAAGGGCTGTGAGTGACTTTGGAAGGAAGAGGGTGTTTGAGAAGGAGAAAGGAGGATTTGGGCATCCTGGGGAAAGAAAGAGGTAGGTATCTGTCTTTGTGAGGGAGGATGGCAGAGGAAAGGGGACAGCCAGTAGGGAAAAAGAGGTGTAAGGATTTGGGTAAAGCTGGTTAGAAAATAATGAATTTCAAATTTTTTAAAAATGAAAATCAGGGACAGATTTTTCCAGAATATTTTTCCCATTTTTCATCCATCTCCTGGATGGGTGAGGGGAAAGGAGTGTGGAAAAGAGGACACATCTAAGCAGGAGTAGGGGGCACATACACATCATTATGCCCTGCCTGCCCACATAAGATGTGGCTGTTGAATGCATGTTCAAGTTCTGCCTTCACCTGGGAAAAATAGAGTTATAAGTTCAGTTGCCCGTTTTGCCTATAAAACATAAACTGTATCACTGACGGTGTTCATCAGCAGAGACGGCACTGAAGAACATTGCACTGATGACCAGCAGTTAGAGTTGCTGGATAATGCAGATATTATTCATTGTTTTTGTCTGTCACACATAGAATAAGCTGTGCACTGTACAAGCGCAAAGATGAAATCAGTTTTTTTAATTGATTCTGACACAAAATCAGCAGAATTTTAATAGGCCAGAGACAGATGAAGTTATCAACAGACGATTCCTCTCGGGTCAGTGTATTCATTTCATCTCTTTGACTGCAAAGTGATGTATATAGATTTCAGAGGATACATGTAGAAACAGTATAAGCATCCTTAATGCATTCAGAGCATATTAAAGAACAATAACACAAAACAGGACGATTTGCTAAGAATTGTATGATGCATCCTAGTTTCATGGGAGGAAAATGAAAATATCACCTTTCCCTGCAGTAGCAATGGCCTGATCCCATTGCAGAGTTTTACTCTTCTCTGCAATGCAACTAGAATCAGGCTCTTGGTAACAGGAAAACACTGTATGCCTTCCCTCTGAGCATTCATATAGAGTGCATAGGCACAATCCACCCTCTAGTGGGCAAAAAAAGGCATCTTTTCCATATTGTATGTGGTATTTGATGACATAAACTCATAGACTTTAAAGTCAGAAGGGTCCATCATGATCATCTTGTCTGTTCTCTTGAACCTCACTCACCTGATCATGTAATAAGCCCATAACATCTGGCTGAGTTACATAAGTCTTGATTTAAGTACTTCAAGTTGCAGACAATCCACCATTTACTGTAGTTCAGAACAGCAAGTGACCTGTCATATTTTAATGAAAAGGAGGTGAATACTGATTTTCAGAAGTCAATTGTTTAATCATGCAATTCAGAATATTTCCTCCAAGAAAAACGTAATTACAAACACTTGAAAATATGTATGCTTAAAATGTCTAAGTACATGTATGTTTAGCATAAGTATGTCCCGTGTACCATTTTTAAAATCTGCTAGATACCAGCCATTTCTGTGATATAAGTATTGGCTAAAGATGTTACTATCTAAACAATACAATGTATCACAAGTAAGCTGACATGGTTGAGAATAATATACACAGAGGAAATCGTTAATTCTTCAGTCTTAAAGGGCTGAAATGTACGGAAAACAGGAGTCTCAAAAAATTCGTAATAAGGTAACAGTCTGATTGCCTAAATGATTTACTTGGGAGATTACTGCATGCACAGGATAGCACCTGAAAGCACTGCACTCAGTCTCAGGCAACCACAAGATGTAACGGTGGGAAAGGAAGCTTGCTCTGTAGTATCTCAATATACTTCATTTTTTTTTAAATTATCCTTGAGTTGGCAAAATCTTGGACCAGAAGATTGGTTGCTCTAAATTGAGACCAATTAATTGAGATCAGAATCTTGTGCCTTTTGCACTTTCTTCTTTGTGGGGGAAAAAAGAAACAACACTCCTGCAATGCAGTACTGTTTTCACAACAGACTGAAGATGTCTCTGATAAAATGTAAAATACAGTGGAGAGCCCACACGTTGTGAACTGTTACATACGCACTGATATTTGAGACCTCTTTTCCAGTTATTTCTTTAATCATCGTTTTTATAACTATATGTAACGAACAAGTGATTCAAGACTTTATAAAGTATACAATCACTGCTTTAACACCCAGCAGTGGCTGTGAAAGCCAGCCCCTGACCCCGTCCGCCCTCCCCCTGCAGCTGGGGCTGGGAGCAGTGCCGTGTCTCCGGGTCAGGAGGCAAAGGCTGCTAGTAGGTCCCGGACAGGGGTCAGGGCGGGCACGGAGCTAGTAGCAGAGCCCTGGCTGCGGGGCCATCGGCTGGGGCCCTGGGAGTGGGGGGGCCGGGCACCGGTCCTTGGGCATGGGGCCAGTGGGTGGGGAGTGGGGCCAGCGCCCCAAAAGCAGAGCCTGGGTGCTGGCCCCAGGCACAGAGCCAGAGGCCAGGGCGCAGGGCCAGTGGTCAGGACCCGAGCTCCAGGCACAGGGCTGGGGAGTGGAGGCATGGGCGCGGGGCCCCAGGATCGGAGCCCCAGGCATGGGGCCAGAGGCTGTGGAGCAGTGCCAGCGGCTGGGACACAAACCCTGGGCTGGGGAATGGAGGCCTGGGTGCAGGGCCAGCAGCCCCACGTACAACCTGGGGGTGCTGCAACACCCCCTGCACCTCTAGTTCCTGAGCCTGTGATACCCAGTACTGTATTATAATTTACAAAACAGTTTTCATAGTGTCGTATTCCAGTTACACATTAGAGCTCAGTGGAAAAGATGCTGTGATATCTCAGAGGGGCAACACATTGGAAATTAGAGTGGTTGTGGAGAAAAGATGTGTTTATAACATGCAGTATTAAGTACTGTGGCATATGGTTTTTCCATGGAACTCTACATGCCTTTTGTGAAACAATGATTTTAATTTCAAAACATGTATAATTACAGGTTTTATGTAAAAATTGGTCTTCGTCAGAATAAAATTTCAAGAGCATTTGAAATTTGATCAGGTCTGAGTGAATGAGCCAATTTCCACTCAAAACTGGTGAAATTTCACCAGGCTATTTTTGTTTCCAAATCTGAACAAATACTTCAAAATTAAAATGAAATGCCAAAATTTCTAACTGCCAAGGTTTTTGAATTTGTTCTGAAAACACTCTTCACAGCCAGCTGAACACCAAGACAGTAGGAAAGATAGATCAAAGCGCCAAACAAATTTCTAAAATAATTTTGTTTATATTGTTACAGAACAGGAACTTTTTGCACTCGAGTCTTGTACAGTGTTGAGAACATTCAGTGCTTAATAAATACTAATAAAACCTTATGATAGTGGATGTACATAATAAGAATATAGTGTACTGCAGTATTTGAGAACATGGGCTAAAAAGAGTAGCATTATCATAGACTCAAAGTCCATTCTTCACTCTTTATTGAGGGAAAAACCCTAGTCAAAGAATGGAGAGTTGGGTGCTCAGGGCTGTTCGTTAAATTTTGGTGGTGTTGAGAATATCACAACCTTTATGGCTCATGTGTGATCCACTTTACCCGCATGCACAAGAGAGCAGGAGGGCAGAAGTCTCCCTCATCACCTGCACAGGGGGGGATTTTCATCACCCTGGGGGTGGGGGAGGAGGCAAGAGCAGCCTCTGCAAGGTGTCTATTCTCCCTCCCATAAAGGTGAGTGAGCAGGGGCAGGGACAAGGTGGAGCTAAGGCCGAATGCATTGGCCAGTACAGATGAGGAAGTAATCAGCACTAACTATCATGATGGAGCAGATTACTTCCTCCCTGGAGCAAGGTCACAAGATTGTCTTTGCTCTGCTTTCCTGGGGAAGCACAACCTTGCATTGCTCCTTACTCATGACTTGTTGCGGAACGACAGTTGAGTCCTTAGCATTCATTTTATCAGTCATTTCATAGAACACAGCAAGTGGTTTAATGCATGTGGTAAGAAAATACCAAAGTCTGTTCATTCTACAACTTGACTTAATTTCCAAAACGAATTGTAAATGTTACGAAAGAGAGACACAGTTACAGAAAATGAACTCTTTCTGTCTTTCAAAGAAATCAAAAAGTCTTCAGAATAATCTCTTGAACAAAATAAAAACCACCATCATTTACCCTCCATATTTTTCCCCAAAGGTAAGAAAGCAAGATAATTATGTAGTACTAAAAGGAAAACAACTTGAGTTCAGTAAATTAGCTGTTGCTTTTTTCATTGTAGAAAATACCACTTCAATTCAGTAAAAGGTCAAACACACTTGGGGTATTTAAATTCTCCTGACCTAAAGCTTGATTAATAGGGAGAGAACAAATGTAAATTTTCATCTTATCGCTGCATTTAAATAATTCTTTTTGCTTATTAAATATAAATAGCAATGGAAGAATGCCTATATCAGTTCTATCTTGCATATGCCTTAATTGGCTATAAAATTAGATAAGACTACTGAACTAGGAGAAAAGTAGAAATATGTTTAATAAATAAAATATACTGAAGATGGAGGGCCCTGCATTTTAAATACAGATTGTAATACACAGCAGGAAGAGAGGAAAGGGGAACTTTTCCCTAATGAATAAATACATTGGGTCAAAAAAGAGGAAATTTAAACAATTTTTAAAAATAATTTAAAGAGTTTCTTTGTATTGAATAGAAAATTATGTGTAAAATACTGCACACTCTTGTAGCTCTATATATAAGTAATATAGGATATGGTAGTGCACCTGTTCTCAACCAGGGGTACGCATACCCCATGGGGTATGCAGAAGTCTTCCAGGGGGTACATCAACTCATCTAGGTATTTGCCTAGTTGTACTACAGGCTGCATAAAAAGCACTAACTCAGTTAACACAAACTAAAATTTCATACAGACAGTGACTTGTTTATATTGCTCTATATACCGTACACTGAAATGTAAGTACAGTATTTATATTCCAGTTGATTTATGTCATAATTATATGGTAACAATGAGAAAAGAAGCAATTTTCTAGTAATAGTGTGCGGTGACACTTTTGAATTTGTATGTCTGATTTTGTAAGCAAGTAGTTTTTAAGTGAGGTGAAACTTAGGGTACACAAGACAAACCAGACTCCTGCAAGGGGTACGGTAGTCGGGAAAGGCTGAGAGCCACTGCAGTAGTAAATTGGCCAGGAAAATCAAGAAACAGAAGGTACAATATATACTTTTCTGTTCTTTGTATACAAATCATATTATGAATTATGTGCATAGATCCAGAGCAAAACATAGTATAGTGGTCAGGGAGGAAGCTGTGATAATGCTTTTGTAATCAGTCTTATAAAGCAAAACTCTTGTAACTCTTTATTCTGGCTAGTCTATCCCCATACTACACTAATGATCTTATTTATCTTATTATCTGATTTGAAAAAAATGCTTCTTTGACCTAATGCGGTATGTTGAAAAAGACATTGCAACTACTATTAAGACAGATGACTGCATGATCCACTAGACCATGCAAAATAGTGGATGGTCAAGTGGATTACATAACTCATGATTTCTCATCCTGTTGTGTCACTAGCAAGTTGCATAGCCTTTCTATGCTTCCATTTGCTCCATGGGCAGAATCAGGCTATAATACTTGCCTACCTCCCATGAGTACTGCGGAAATTGAATTGTTAGATGTTTGTGCAGCACTTTGAATTTGCACAGTGTTAAGAATTAGAAGACACAGCATAAATGCTAACTGTAGTATTACATGATCATCATCACTCCAAGCCAGTGAAATTGCTGCAGGGAAAAGCTAATCATGAAAATTGGTGACTGTGTACTTATTGGATTATTTCACTGCTACAATAAAACACATTTTCTTCAGAGTCTCAATAATGGTCTTGGTCATCTGTCTTTGTAGTCTGGGAAATGTTGTAGTTCACCATATAATAAATGTTTAGAGTTCTAGCTATCAGACTCGCTACCCTTTTTTATACATTTTATTTGTGTAATAGATAGCCTGATAGCCTTAAAGGCACAATACCTTTCAATTAATGACCATCTACCCACAATCCAAGATAGCTAAATTGTTACCTTTTATCGGGAAGCATTTCATAGTTTATTCCATTTTCTCCCACATGTGCTTTAGGTTACCATGGCCTTTATTGTGAAGAGGAATATAATGAATGCCTTTCTGCACCCTGCCAGAATGCTGCCACCTGCAGAGACCTTGTCAATAGCTATGAATGTGTATGCCTTGCTGAATATGAAGGTAAAATATGTTTTTGCCTCTTGTTGTGTAAGTATAGCGTACTCCACATGCTTTTAAATGCCTTCTTTCTGGATAACAAAATTATGAAGTGAGGAGGTAAGTTGTGGTACGCCACTGCATAAGGTAGGAAAATTAATTTAAAGTAGGTCCTGATCCCGCCCAGTTACTCAAATGATTAATTCTTATTTACATAAGTAGATCCACTGAAGTCAATGGCATTACTCATATGAACAAAATTAATTTGAGTAAGGATTTGCTTGTTCAGGTTATTACTTTGTAGGCATACTAGTTTATTCTGTTCCCTTTAAAGATGTGAGTTAAAGTGATAGTTTTTTTAAGAGGCTGTTGGATATAGTTTGTAATCAATTGTTGCTGGGAACCGTTACCTGGAGGACTTCCCAGATTTCTGTTGGATTTTCTCTAGTGTAATTAGTTAAAAACACAGAAACAAACACCTATATTTAATACTCTCTGCGGTGAAAAAATACAAATGTAACCCAGTTATCTGGAAGTTTATTTGCAAATCATAAAATTGAGAAGTAATGGTAATTCAATAAACACTCCTCCATGTTCACTAAAATCAATGTCATATCTGATTCAACAGATTCTGCTTTCATATAACATTTCCTAAGTATTTTGTAAAATAAAGAAAGAAAAAATTGTTTACGTTTTGTTCATCCAGAATATTTTAAGAATAGATTTATTTAGTTTTCAGTAAAAAAGAGTAAACCATATATATGTTTTGTTTTTACACACAGAGAGAGAGAGAGAGCGCAGTGGTTTAAGGAACATTAAACATGTCCTCAAACAAACAAACAAAAAATCCTTCTCTCTTTTGACTGAAGCTCAGTCAGCTGCTGCTTGAGGCTAAGTATATATTTCATATTGATGTGTGCTCTGTTCTTTGGCACTAGATAAAGAATGCATCATTCCAGTGGCCAAGGATGAGGAATTAACCATCAGCTTTTCAGTGACAATGGAAACAGTGGTCTTTTTGAGAGTGCATTGGCTTAGACTTAATGTTAAACTGTCAATTCCACAAGTGTATCTAGCCAAAAAACCAAAAAACCCCAAAGTTTTAACCCCTAAAATTATAGGAAGTTAATTTTTTGCATTTGATTGAAATGCCAGCATGAGGCTCAATCCTATAAACACTTTTTATAAGGCATTGTGCCTTCTACTTTGAGTAGTTCCATTAGGCCTGATTTTCCATTGCCTTGCACTTTGTGTAGTCACCTACACCACTATAAAGTGGGTATAGAACATTACTATTACCTACACCTACTTTGCACTGATGTACGTGACTCTACAAAGTGCAGAGCAGTAGAGAATCAGTCTCATTTATTTTAATAGGACTACTCACGAGAGTCGAATTATTCAAATGCATAAGGGTTCGCATAACTGGGCCCATAAGATGGACACTGAAAATATTTGCTCATTAATTTCTAGGGAGATCTTTCTTGGGTGCAAGAGAGAATTGTCAGGCAACATTGAATGCTTTGTTTGTAAATTTTGGAAACCTTTGTCTGATTTGGAGTCTAAGGGTATGTCTACACTACGAAATTAGGTCGAATTTATAGAAGTCGTTTTTTTAGAAATCGGTTTTATATATTCGAGTGTGTGTGTCCCCACAGAAAATGCTCTAAGTGCATTAAGTGAATTAACTCGGCGGAGTGCTTCCACAGTACCGTGGCTAGAGTCAACTTCCGGAGTGTTGCACTGTGGGTAGCTATCCCACAGTTCCCACAGTCTCCGCTGCCCATTGGAATTCTGGGTTGAGATCCCAATGCCTGAAGGAGCTAAAACATTGTCGCGGGTGGTTCTCGGTACATATCATCAGGCCCCCGTTCCCTCCCTCCCTCCGTGAAAGCAAGGGCAGACAATCGTTTCACGCCTTTTTTCTTGAGTTACCTGTGCAGACGCCATACCACGGCAAGCATGGAGCCCGCTCAGGTAACCGTCACCGTATGTCTTCTGGGTGCTGGCAGACGTGGTACTGCATTGCTTCACAGCAGCATCAACCCATTGCCTTGTGGCAGCAGATGGTACAGTACGACTGGTAGCCGTCATCGTCATGTCCGAGGTGCTCCTGGCCACGTCGGCCAGGAGCGCCTGGGCAGACATGGGTGCAGGGACTAAATTTGGAATGACTTGACCAGGTCATTCTCTTTAGTCCTGCAGTCAGTCCTATTGAACCATCTTATGGTGAGCAGGCAGGCGATACGGATTGCTAGCAGTCCTACTGTGCCATCTTCTGCCAGGCAGGCAAGAGATGAGGATGGCTGGCAGTCCTACTGCACTGTCTTCTGCTGAGCAGCCATGAGATGTGGTTGGCTTGCAGTCCTTCTGCACCGACTGCTGCCAGCCAAAGATGTAAAAGATAGATGGAGTGGATCAAAACAAGAAATAGACCAGATTTGTTTTGTACTCATTTGCTTCCCCCCGTCCCCCGTCTAGGGGACTCATTCCTCTAGGTCACACTGCAGTCACACACAGAGAAGGTGCAGCGAGGTAAATCTAGCCATGTATCAATCAGAGGCCAGACCAACCTGCTTGTTCCAATAAGAACAATTACTTAGGTGCACCATTTCTTATTGGAACCCTCCGTGAAGTCCTGCCTGAAATACTCATTGATGTAAAGCCACCCCCTTTGTTGATTTTAATTCCCTGTAAGCCAATCCTGTAAGCCATGTCGTCAGTCGCCCCTCCCTCCGTCAGAGCAATGGCAGACAATCGTTCCGCGCCTTTTTTCTGTGCGGATGCCATACCAAGGCAAGCATGGAGGCCGCTCAGCTCACTTTGGCAATTAGGAGCACGTTAAACACCACACGCATTATCCAGCAGTATATGCAGCACCAGAACCTGGCAGAGCGATACCGGGCGAGGAGGCAACGTCAGCGTGGTCACGTGAGTGATCAGGACATGGACACAGATTTCTCTGAAAGCATGGGCCCTGCCAATGCATGCATCATGGTGCTAATGGGGCAGGTTCATGCTGTGGAACGCCGATTCTGGGCTCGGGAAACAAGCACAGACTGGTGGGACCGCATAGTGTTGCAGGTCTGGGACGATTCCCAGTGGCTGCGAAACTTTCTCATGCGTAAGGGCACTTTCATGGAACTTTGTGACTTGCTTTCCCCTGCCCTGAAGCCCATGAATACCAAGCAGCCCTCACAGATGAGAAGCGAGTGGCGATAGCCCTGTGGAAGCTTGCAATGCCAGACAGCTACCGGTCAGTTGGGAATCAATTTGGAGTGGGCAAATTTACTGTGGGGGCTGCTGTGATGCAAGTAGCCCACGCAATCAAAGATCTGCTGATATCAAGGGTAGTGACATTGGGAAATGTGCAGGTCATATTGGATGGCTTTGCTGCAATGGGATTCCCTAATTGTGGTGGGGCCATAGACGGAACCCATATCCCTATCTTGGCACCGGAGCACCAAGCCGGCGAGTACATAAACCGCAAGGGGTACTTTTCAATAGTGCTGCAAGCTCTGGTGGATCACAAGGGACATTTCACCAACATCAACGTGGGATGGCCGGGAAAGGTACATGATGCTCGCATCTTCAGGAACTCTGGTCTGTTTCAAAAGCTGCAGGAAGGGACTTTATTCCCAGACCAGAAAATAACTGTTGGGGATGTTGAAATGCCTATATGTATCCTTGGGGACCCAGCCTACCCCTTAATGCCATGGCTCATGAAGCCGTACACAGGCAGCCTGGACAGTAGTCAGGAGCTGTTCAACTACAGGCTGAGCAAGTGCAGAATGGTGGTAGAATGTGCATTTGGACATTTAAAGGCGTGCTGGTGCAGTTTACTGACTTGCTTAGACCTCAGCTAAACCAATATTCCCACTGTTATTACTGCTTGCTGTGTGCTCCACAATATCTGTGAGAGTAAGGGGGAGATGTTTATGGCGGGGTGGGAGGTT
The DNA here is from genome assembly GCF_965140285.1 of Lepidochelys kempii. Taxonomy (NCBI): domain Eukaryota; kingdom Metazoa; phylum Chordata; order Testudines; family Cheloniidae; genus Lepidochelys; species Lepidochelys kempii. The sequence continues at coordinate 33,761,157 of NC_136388.1, forward strand.
GAGGCAAATCGCCTGGCTGCTGGTTATGCGCAGCCAGACACCAGGGCGGTTAGAAGAGCACAGGAGGGAGCGGTACGCATCAGAGAAGCTTTGAAAACCAGTTTCATGACTGGCCAGGCTAAGGTGTGAAAGTTCTGTTTGTTTCTCCTTGATGAAACCCCCCGCCCCTTGGTTCACTCTACTTCCCTGTAAGCTAACCACCCTCCCGTCCTCCCTTCTATCACCGCTTGCAGAGGCAATAAAGTCATTGTTGCTTCACATTCATGCACTCTTTATTCATTCATCACACAAATAGGGGATGACTACCAAGGTAGCCCAGAAGGAGTGGTGGAGGAGGGAAGGAAAATGCCACACAGCACTTTAAAAGTTTACAACTTTAAAATTTATTGAATGCCAGCCTTCTGTTTTTTGAGCAGTCCTCTGTGGTGGAGTGGCTGGTTGGCCGGAGGCCCCCCCCCCACCGCATTCTTGGGCGTCTGGGTGAGGAGGCTATGGAACTTGGGGAGGGGAGCGGTTGGTTACAGAGGGGCTGTAGTGGCAGTCTGTGCTCCAGCTGCCTTTGCTGCAGCTCAACCGTACACTGGAGCATACTGGTTTGATCCTCCAGCAGCCTCAGCATTGAATCCTGCCTCCTCTCATCACGCTGCCGCCACATCTGAGCTTCAGCCCTGTCTTCAGCCCGCCACTTACTCTCTTCAGCCCGCCACCTCTCCTCCTGGTCATTTTGTGCTTTCTTGCACTCTGACATTATTTGCCTCCACGCATTCGTCTGTGCTTTATCAGTGTGGGAGGACAGCATGAGCTCAGAGAACATTTCATCACGAGTGCGTTTTTTTTCTTTCTAATCTTCACTAGCCTCTGGGAAGGAGAAGATCCTGTGATCATTGAAACACATGCAGCTGGTGGAGAAAAAAAAAGGGACAGCGGTATTTAAAAAGACACATTTTATAAAACAGTGGCTACACTCTTTCAGGGTAAACCTTGATGTTAACATTACATACATAGCACATGTGCTTTCGTTACAAGGTCGCATTTTGCCTCCTCCTACCGCGTGGCTACCCCCTCAACTCTCCCCGCTTCCCTGTGGCTAACAGCGGGGAACATTTCTGTTCAGCCACAGGCAAACAGCCCAGCAGGAACGGGCACCTCTGAGTGTCCCCTGAAGAAAAGCACCATATTTCAACCAGGTGACCATGAATGATATCTCACTCTCCTGAGGATAACACAGAGAGATAAAGAACGGATGTTGTTTGAATGCCAGCAAACATACACTGCAATGCTTTGTTGTACAATGATTCCCGAGTACGTGTTACTGGCCTGGAGTGGTAAAGTGTCCTACCATGGAGGACGCAATAAGGCTGCCCTCCCCAGAAACCTTTTGCAAAGGCTTTGGGAGTACATCCAGGAGAGCCGCGAATGCCAGGGCAAATTAATCCTTTCACATGCTTGCTTTTAAACCACGTATAGTATTTTAAAAGGTACACTCACCGGAGGTCCCTTCTCCGCCTGCCGGATCCAGGAGGCAGCCTTGGGTGGGTTCGGGGGGTACTGGCTCCAGGTCCAGGGTGAGAAACAGTTCCTGGCTGTCGGGAAAACTGGTTTCTCCGCTTGCTTGCTGTGAGCTATCTACAACCTCATCATCATCATCATCTTCTTTGTCCCCAAAACCTGCTTCTCTGTTGCCTCCATCTCCATTGAAGGAGTCAAACAACACGGCTGGGGAGTGGTGGCTGAAACCCCTAAAATGGTATGCAGCTCATCATAGAAGCGGCATGTTTGGGGCTCTGACCCGGAGCGGCCGTTCGCCTCTCTGGTTTTCTGGTAGGCTTGCCTCAACTCCTTAAGTTTCACGTGGCACTGCTTCGGGTCCCTGTTATGGCCTCTGTCCTTCATGCCCTGAGAGATTTTGACAAAGGTTTTGGCATTTCAAAAACTGGAACGGAGTTCTGATAGCACGGATTCCTCTTCCCATACAGCGATCAGATCCCGTACCTCCCGTTCAGTCCATGCTGGAGCTCTTTTGCGATTCTGGGACTCCATCATGGTCACCTCTGCTGATGAGCTCTGCATGGTCACCTGCAGCTTTCCACGCTGGCCAAACAGGAAATGAGATTCAAATGTTCGCTGTTCTTTTCCTATCTACCTGGACAGTGCATCTGAGTTGAGAGTGCTGTCCAGAGCGGTCACAATGGAGTACTCTGGGATAGCTCCCGGAGGCCAATACCGTCGAATTGTGTCCACAGTACCCCAAATTCGACCCGGCAAGGCCGACTTAAGCTCTAATGCACTTGTCAGGGGTGGAGTAAGGAAAGTAAAAATTTTAAGAGCCCTTTAAGTCGAAATAAAGGGCTTCATCGTGTGGATGGGTGCAGGTTTACATCGATTTAACTCTGCTAAATTCGACCTAAAGTCCTAGTGTAGACCAGGGCTATGTAAAAGTCTGGTTAGAACAAAATAATGTGGTAGCCTCTTTCTCTGTGCTGGTTAACATAATACACTGATGTTGAACTGTGCTCTTAAAAGAACTCATAACTGACTTACAGAATTTTGCCAAGTATTCTGACATAAGGAATACTGTTTGAATGGGCAAGGATAAAGCACAAGCTGAAAAGGACATTGTAAAACAAGACTCAGTGTATGCATAAAACAAATGTATTACCAACTAAATTATGTAAATCCTTCTCATTCTCATTTTCATTCAGGCCTGCAGAATAGTATTATTATTATTATTTATAATTTGTATTACAGCACCCAAAGACATAAAACATAAGATAGGTCCATAATTGAAGAAATTACCATCTGAATAGATCAAAAACAAAAAACACACAGACAAGAGATAGGGGAACAGATATAAGCATAGAAGTGATGGAGGTGAAATGTGTCATGTTTCCATAAGGGTAGTTAAGCTCTGGACTAGGCTTCCAAGGGAGGTTGTGGAATCCCCATCATTGGACATTTTTAAACACAGGTTGGACAAACACCTGTTGGGGATGGTCTAGGTTTACTTGGTTCTGCCACAGCACAGGGAGCTGGACTTGATGACTTCTCGAAGTCCCTTCCAGCCCTATGTGTCTATGATTCTGTGTTTCATCTACTAATTTTGTATTGTTTTTTTCTTTGCTTTCCCAGAAGGCTCTATTCCAAGTTTTCCCACCAACCCTCTTCAGTTCTCTTACTGCCTTTTTCCAATCCTCATGCTTCCACGTCCCTCACCAATCTAATGTAGCTATAGCCATTAGCTAACTTCCTAACCAGTTACCCTCCTCCCTCCAAGTTACTCTCTCTTCCCGCACTTCTCCAGCAAGTCAGTCTCTTGTACCCATGAAACAGCTCACTGAATCTGGAGCTATTCATTGCTGGGATTATAAAGATGTGCCCCCTGTAATCCTGGCATATCCATCATTTTTGTAGCATGTCAGGTGAAAACAATCATTTGATACATCATTTCCATAAATATATAGTAGTAATACAAATAGGAAAACAACTGATAGAAATTGCACAAAACACTTTCTCTGTATACATTACATCTAATCAAAGTAGTTCTTTTAGATTAATTTCATTTCAGCCATATCATTATTGAAACGGGAAACCAGTAATATTTATCATGAATGGGCAGAAGGCTAAAATGTTTTCCTTAAATTCATTTTAAGCATGTTGTAGTGAATGTGAACAGTTTGTAATTTAGTAAATTTCTTAATATACTTTTATAAAATAGCTGATGCCAAAGAGTTCAGATCTAACATTGACTGTAATTCCTGGCAAATATCCGAAGTGAAATAAATTTGTGTCTTGTTGAGGCTATTATTTCTGAGAAATGTAATAATGTTATCATACATATAATCATAGTTAGCAAAGGGTAGCACAATCTGTTGAATTGGAGTTGATGTTAAAGGGGCATCATCAACTTGAAAAGTGTATTTCTCTCTCAATATTTTTGCCTTCTACTCTTACAAACGAAACATAAGATGAAAACTTAACGAATATCTGAAAGAGACTGGGTGTAATTGCTCTTCTAATTTTTCCTATTTATTTTTTGCATTTCACAGGACTTTCAGTATCATGGTTTTCGTTTGTATGTTTAATCTGTTTTACCTTTTTTTTTGTGCAACCAGGGAGAGAGAGAAAAAAGAGAAGTGTGACTATAAAACCACAGTACTGGCAGGGAGATTCAGATGAAGATGTAGTATTTGAAACTAATAATTCTTTGTTTTGTTGTTTTGTTAATTGATTAGATTTCAAGTTGGTGGTGCCTCTGTAAAGTACGTAATCTTTATTCAGGACAATGAAAGGCAGTACCAACAAAGGTCTGTGAGCATAGCTCACAAAACTACCCACAGAAATTAATTACTTATAGTTACTTAAAACTAATCATTTTGACCCTACAGTACGATCAGTGAAGTGGTACCCTTATGTCTGCATGGAGTAGTCAGCATTTCAGCATATTGTATATTATATAATATACAAAATATTGCATATTATAGTGGATCACAAAGTAAGGGGGATGAATTATGCAAGCAAAAGCAACCAACAGATCAAAGGTCAGCCTGCAAATGCACTACTCAGTTTTTACATAGAACAACCACCAATGCATGCTTAAATTTATCCTGAACAAGTCTATATCATTACACCTGTAGGACTCCATAAACACTTAAGAAAATGAGTAACTTTATGAATGAAAACAGTCCCATTGAGCTCAGTGAGGCTACTTATGTGGTAGTGTTTTCAGAGCTGATACGATATAATATATGATACCACTGTGGTAGCTGACCTCTCTCCCCAACCCCAGTTGGGAATCTACCATCCTTTTCTACCTTGTGCCAGATAAGGATCTCACACACTGCTGCAGAGTGAAACCACTGAGTTCACACAGATCAAGTTCTGAGGCAGGAGATCAAGGAAAGAGGGATGGGGCTTGCCAGTTAAATAAAATCATATAATGTTAACCTATATGTTTGAATAAGTGGGGTTTCTATTTTTATTGCCTTGACAAGCCATAGTCCATCTGAGCCTACTGGAAAGGAGAAAATAGGCTTAATAATGTGTACTTATTATATTTTAAGTTTCATATTAATTGGAACTGTTACTGAAGATAGCAACTGTTATTTCCATTGCAGAATATTAAACAGCTGGCCAACCTGCTTCTTTATTATACCATTGTATAGCCATAGAAACTCCCTTGCTGCCATTGTCTGAGAACAGGAACTGGCCTGCTATGCCTGAAGAGGTGACATAGCCTTGATGAGAAGGGGAGTCCAATGTTTTAAGACCAAATCACCATAAAAACATATGACCTGAGTCTGATCTTGCATTGGCTTTACAATTGTCTTCAGCAACTTACTTGTGAATAACGTTGGTGTCTGAGAGAAGAACAATCATTGCCCTCATTCCATATGGCAGACAGCCCACATTCTGATTTCTGACTAACCATAAGTACAAATAATGTCAATAACACTAATTTATCATTCTTAGGACGGCACTGTGAATTATACAAAGATCCTTGCATTAACATCAGTTGTCAAAATGGTGGCACTTGTGACAGTGAAGGTCTAAATGCTACATGTATCTGTGCACCTGGATTTACAGGCAAGTAATTTGCAAATAACACAAAAAGTATAATTGTTAATCTCAGTGTCCAAAAGAAGGCAAATGTCAAGTATATGGCATCTGAATCTGTGTGTCTCCATATTCTTTCATATAATGAACAAGTTAAAAGGGACATTTTAGAGGATAGAAATGATATAGCAGTAGTATCTTGCATTGTACTTCTGGGAAATAATGTAAGTACAGCTGAAACTAAATTTTTAATGCAGTACTGCTTTGAATTATTGTACCAACACAGGGGCCCGAACCAAATCACTAAATCTGAACACCTCTATCTATGGTGTCATCCACATCCAAATATTGTAACTTGGGACCCATCTTTAACATTAGTTATTACTTGTTTTAGTTGTCAGAATAGCATGTTTTTTAAGGGAAAACTACTTCACTCTATACTAGTTTATATTTTATATTCCCCTTATGATGCCAATGAGGGTAGTTATGTGACTTGGAACCTCACAACATTTTGATTAACAAACTAAGCACACTAAAATTAATGTACATTAAATGGTTTAAAAACTATTAGGTCTCAAAATGGAAATAGCAAATAATCATCAAGGGGGTCTGTTTCCAGTGGTCCCATGGGGATTGGTTCTTGGACCTACACTATTTAACATTTTTATCAGTGACCTGGTGGAAAACAAAAAGTCATCACTGATAAAATAGGCAGATGAGACAAAAATTGGGGGAGTGGTAAATAATGAAGAGGACAGGTCAGTGGGATTGCTTGATAAACTGGACACAAGCAAATGTACATTTTAATATGGCTAAATGTGAATGTATACATCTAGGAGCAAAGAATGTATGCCATACTTACAGAATGCGGGATTCTATCCTGGGAAGCAGCAACTGTCAAGATGTTTCGTAGGTTGTGGTGGACAGTGAGCCGAACAAGAGCTCCCAATGTGATACTGTAGTCAAAAGAGCTAATGCAATCCTGAGATGCATAAACCGGGAAATCTCAACTAGGAATAGAGAAATTATTTTACCTCTATATTTGGCATTGGTGCAGCTGCTCTGGCACCGCTGTGTCCTGTTCTGGTGCCCACAGTTCAAGAAGAATGTCGATAAATTGGAGAGGGCCCAGAGAAGAGCCACGAGAATGATTAAACATGAGAAAACATGCCTTGTAGTGGTAGACTCAGAGCTCAATCTGTTCTCCAACACTGACAATTTTTAAATCAAGATTGCATGTTTATCTAATTATTTTGGGGAAGTTCTATGGCCTGTGTCATACAAGAGGTCAGACTTAGATGATCTGACCTTGGAATCTATGAAACTATGAACTGCTGGAAGGTCTGTGTTACTAACGACACAGGCATCTATTGATAGGAGAATTCATTTCTCTCTTCTGTATTACTGGTGCTGTGGTAAAGTTTGAGTATTGAAGTTATTTAATATTGGTCCACATATTCTTTTTATACATAGGGCAACATTCACCTCTGAGGTACTCTCCAGAATAACTCTATTTCAGTCAATTTCAGCTTTACACTGATGTGACTGAGTTGCAATTGATTAACACTTGTAAATGCTGGTGTAAATAAATCTGTTTTATGTTTGATGATACCCAGAAGGTGTCGTTCTTGTAAATAGTATAAAAGTGATCGATATCCTAATTAGGTGCATCGTTGAGGCATGCTACGTTAAAGAAAAAAGCACGAGAGGAAATTTATGGAATCATATAGTGTGAGGCAATTCAAAGTGGTATAAAAATGATAAATTAATCATTCAACACTTGTTACAATTCCCATAATGGTGTCCCTTTAATAAAATCTCATGTTAAAATTTTTTAGTAAAGATGTTTGCTTCGGGCTTTTTAGGAAATGAAGTTGAGCAATAGAGGTAAAAGTTTAGCTATTACAATGAAATATCTGAAAAATTCAGTTCTCCTAAAATATGCTAGTATTTCCTGACGACAAAATGCCATCATCTACCACATAATATTTTAGCCAAGACTTCATTATTCTCAGTATTATTGGTATTTGAAATTCATATTAAAACATTGCAAAACCAAGGGCTTTTTGGCCTGATTCTCTCCTCAGACTAGTTTTATGTATAATTTAACTGACGTCAGTAGAGTTATTCCTGGATAAGTGGGAAGAAAAAACCTGGCCCTTGACTCAACCTTTCTCAGTAGTTCATACAATCACTGGATGTGAATTCATGTTTTAAATGTTGTTTGGAGCTGTCCTGATAAAATGTCTGTATAACACTGTAGAAATGCAAATACTAAATGTTGTTACTTGGCATCAGGTGCTCACTGTCTTTTGTGCCAAACACAAATAATTCCTAAATGACTTTATAACTTCATTAACAATTTTTGCTAACAGGTTTCCTTTCAGCTGAGAGCCTAGCAATCTCAGGGCATGATATCCATTGGCTCATGTTCTTTTTCATCTAGTAGCCCATTTCCATTGGACATGCATGCCTATCATTGTATATTAAGATGATTAATACTGCTGTATATTGTCAATCCTAACTTTGTTTTTCATACCATATCTGCATCAAATTGTTTTTTTCCTTTAACGTGCCTGTAGAAGTGGTTATGGCTTAAAATCAGTTACATTTTGTAACATTTTCTGTAGTCTAATGACATTTGAGAACATGCTGTTAAAAGATTTTTGATGCTGGACTGGGATATTTAAATAATAAGTATGAAGTTTTGAAACCTCTTATGGTTTCTCCTTCAGATATGTTTTTAATGACCTACTCTTTGTTTGATGTTGTTAAATGCAAAGACCATCTATTGTATATACTTTAACAAATACATAGAAAAGCTGCAGACCTAGAAACAGGACCTGAGGCATTAAGAGTAGCTGCCACAAGCTGAGTCTTTAAAACATGGGCCCAACACTAGCCCCTGTTATCTGTCTACTACTGATCTCACTTGGTGGCAACCTCCCCATTCATTACTAGGGTTTCCATTATTGTTCCTATAGTTTCCAGCAAAGGGACACCTTATAACTAAGAAACACTGTGGAGGAGCAATGTGCTCTTCCACCATCTCCATTATAGATTGGAAGAGAGGCAAGTGATCTGCTGGTCTACTTGGGATGCACTGTTATGGAGAAGACTGGAGTCCTGCATTGTCTTGTAGCCCAGTTCTGTGCTTATAACCTCATTATATAAAATTCTTCTGTCTTACACCAGTGTGAGAGAGCAGGATGTAGTCCATTGACTTCAGGGAAGGTTGCACAGGGTGTAAGTCACTGCAGAATTTGGCCATTGATCTTTCACTTCATAGCTTGGAATGGGCTGGAATGTTACAGAGGCGGTGTATTTAGCTCCTGGAGAAAGCACAAAAGTGACCTCCTGGGACAACTAAGGAATGGTGATGATGTGTTCTAAAGAGAATCTTGCAAGTCCTAGAAAAATAAATGGGAGCCATGTGTACTGTATACATCCAAGGGCTGACTTTGGCTTTAAACCTTTAAAAATATCTTTGCACTTGTTAGTTCTCATATGCAGAGTTGTGGTACATTTATTGCACAGTTCTGTAGTTTGTAGTAGTTTTATATCACAGTCTCTTTTCCCCAGAAACTGATTGCCCAATTAATAAAGGGACAGTTTTACAAATGGTCTAGTTAATAGGCAATCAACTCCAAGTCTTCTACACAGACATAAAGGATTATATTTATTTCAGGAAACTAATTAATTTGGACATTGCTGGGTTATAATCAACCTTGAAAGACTGAAAGTTGTTAATATTGCATAGAATTGGTTTAGTTTTAAAAATATAGCAGCAAAATGTAGCTGCTACTAGAGAATTCACTAAAGTAAACAGCTGTTCAACACTGTGTGTGACACATCTGTTTCAGACTAGATTTTAAAAATAACAGTTTGAAAATGCTCAGGTAAGCAAATATACTAATTGGATGGTATTGAAAATGGCAGATCTGTCTACCTTGAACTATTATTGGGATCTAAATAAGGACTTCATTTTATTACATAATATGTGTTTGTTGTAAGCTCTGAAGTGCTTATATTCATCAGTTTGCACATCCAGAGCAAAGGTATGCAGCCAATTTAGTCATTTTGCCTCATTTTCAAATTAATATGATTGGCATAATCCAAACACACTGCTTTTAAGCTAATTTACATCTGTCTTGATGTTCAGTCAATTATGTAAAAGATAACTGTCAATTTGTCAGTAATATATAAACACATATTTATTGTTTTAAATTGTATGCTGCTTTCTGTTAGATTAACAGGAGAATATTATTTTGGGCCTGATCCTGTGTGGTCCTTCCACAAACTTAAATAGGACTTGAGTCTTCACTTCATGGCAGCCCTTAATAGCTAATGAATTGATTGTATTAGCTGGTCTTACTGTACTGACTAGTTCTATCACATTTGACTGGGGAAGAAGGATGGTCTTGTATTTCAAGTAAAGGCCTGGAAGACAGGTGATCAGGGTAAACTTAGTGAAGTCAGTTAGTGGTATCTGAGGCCTAGTTCTTTGACAGTTGTAAAAGCATGTTGAGATTCTGAGATGGAAAGTGATATATAACTGCAAAATATTGTTTCACCAAAGAAAATTATAGATGTTCAGCTAATTCAACAAAAAAATGTCACAAATATGGTCTTTATTCTTTCAATAAATGTTTGATATATGAGGATGAAATAACTAATACTAATGACAACATTGTGAATCTAGCTAACTTTTGCTTTTAGTGACTGAAATGACACAACTGGCTTGACAACATGATACATCCACAAGCATCTTTATTTTTTACTTTAAGGTGAAGAATGTGAATTTGATATAAATGACTGTGACAGCAATCCGTGTCACCATGCTGGGACTTGCATAGACCAACCCAACGGTTATACGTGCCATTGTCCACACGGCTGGGTTGGAGCAAATTGTGAAATTCGTAAGTGTTACAAAGATTGTTTGTGTTGCTTTGTAATAGCCTTTTGATATATGTATAACTCATTGTCCTGGAAACGTCTAATAATGGACCAACATTATACTAAAAGAATCGTAGGCAGTTCTTAAACAATACCTCGATATGCACAGAATGAAGGAAAATGCACTCTAAAAAGAATTATAATGTAGCAAGGTTGCATAAAATCCTAAAATTAGTCTTTTAGACCAAATTTTCTAAAGTGTCCACTGATTTTTAGATGCTTCTGTTTCTGGGTGTTCAACTTTGAGACACCATATGCCTGATTTTCAGAAGTGCTGAGCACCCATAACTCCAGCAGAAGTCAGTGTGAGCTGTTGGTGCTCAGCACCTCTGTAAATTGAACCCAAAGTGTCTCAAGGCGGGCACCAAAATTGGTGGCCACTTCTGAAAATTTTGGCTGGTGCACCTAGTGATCGCAAAGTTTAATTTCACAATTGTGATTACACCTTAACTCGGTAAACGTAAAGCTTATGGGCCTGATCAGTGATGAGCTGCCAAAATCTTAACAGCTGGTTCCCTCCTCACCCCATGAGGGGCTTGTGGCCTGCCCTGGATCCCTGCCACATCCACCCCTCTCCCCGTCCCATGATTGCCCCCAGAACCGGGCAGGAGGGTCTCGTGGGCCACTGTAGTGGGTGCCCACCCCACCCCTAAGAGCCAGAGGGACCTGCCGGTGGGCGAGGTAGGCAGTCCCGACAATGCTTACCTGGGGCAGCTCCCGGGAAGCATCCGGCAGGTCCCTCTGGCTCCTAAGGGCTGGGTAGCATAGCTCGGGGGGAGCGGCCACTCCCCTCACTTATCACATCAAAAGTGGTGCCTTAGGCGCCGACTCAGTGGGTGCTCCGGGGCTGGAGCACCCACAGGGAAAATTTGGTGGGTGCAGAGCTCCCACCGGCAGCTCCCCGCCCCGCCCCATGCCCGGCCCCAGCTCACCTCTGCTCCGCCTCCACCTCCGCCCCTGAACGCACCGCCCTGCTCTGCTTTTCCGCCCGCCCCCCCGCTTCCCGCAAATCAGCTGTTGGCGCAGGAAGCCTGGGAGGGCTGAGAAGCAGGCTGTGGCTTCGTGCTCAGGCTCAGGGAGGCGGAGGTGAGCTGGGGCAGGGAGCAGTTCCCTCCCCCCCACCCCACCGGTTACCTGCTGCAGTGTGGGCAGCCCTCCTCGCGTGCCCCCCCCCCCGCCCCAGCTCTCCTCTGTTCCACCTCCTTGGGCCTGAGCACAAAGCCGCCACCTGCTTCTCAGCCCTCCCAGGCTTCCCATGCGAGCAGCTGATTCACAGGAAGCTGGGGGGGGGGAGGGGGAGGCGAGAAGCGCAGTGGAGGTGAGCTGGGGCAGGGCGGGGAGGGGAGCTGCACCCACCAAATTTTCCCCATGGGTGCTCCAGCCCTGGAGCACCCACGGAGTCAGTGCCTAAGGTGCCACTTTTGGCGGGCTGTTAAATTTAGAAGCCCTTTTAGAACCTGTTGTCCCTCATGGGACAACTCACCACTGGGCCTGATTTCAGAGACTCCTATTGACTTCAGCTGGAGCTGCAGAAGAACAGCACGTCTGAAAAGCAGGCCCTATGTTTATGCTTCACTGAGGCCTTGTGTTTGGTCGTTGACAGCACTTCTGTCTCCTTTACTGGGAAGTTTAATGGTATATTTGACCATTTCACTGTTCACATACTACAGTGAAGGATCCCTTCCAAATATCAGATAGTTACTCAGATTGATTTAAGGGCTTGAAGCTGCCCAGTGCAGTTGCAGACTATTGCATGAATAAGTGCAAGATAAAAAGTAATGAACTCAGAAGGTACTCAGGAGAATCCCATCCTGCATTAGTGAGAACCTGGCAGAATGTCACAAAGTTACTCCTACTGGAATAAAGCCAAAGAAGTATATGTGTAGTTAAGCTCCTCTATAATAGGGGGGATCATATTTTGGACCATGTCTCCTTAAATATGCCCACTTTCCACCCAAACCCTTTTCTTTTTAAATCCTGTGCTCTTGAGACTGATTTCTACGCAGGCAGTGCCTAAAGCTCAACCTTACTTCTACTCACATGTCACCTCTGCTCACCCTTCTGTTGGAGCGCAATCACTCCATACTTTTTATCATGTAAGCATTTGCTAGATTAAGGCCTAAATCTATGCATTTGTTGTTCATGAATTCAGTTTCATTGATTAATCATAGGACAGCACAAATACAAACCATTAAAGACACAGTGTTGATGATATCAACCACTTCAAGGGCCAAATTATGTTTGGTCTCTGTACAAAGTTTTCCTTGCCATCTTGGGTCCTTTTGCATGGTCTCTTGCAATCCTTTGATTTCTGCTTCTGGATAGCACTGCTAGCCACTCCCAAGATAGTAAATCCATTGTGTGTCTCACCTTTGATTTGCAGACAGTGCATGCTGCCTGTTTGAAGGCAGTGCATGCTGCAGTCCGGGGAGCTTTTAGGTGCAGTGCCTTCTACAGGTCCTCTTATAGAATTGCTTCTGCGAGGCAGAGATGAGCCTTCAATAGGTCTGTGAGGCCTGCTCAGGCATAGTGATACCTGAACCGGGCACATCTATGTAATCAGTAAGGCAATGCCATTCTGAGTGACTGCAGCTTCCTTATGTGGTAGGCAGTGGGCTGACAGAAAAATGATTTTAATTCCTTGAGACATGCAATAATCCTCTAGAAATGCATTCCCTGGAGTACCTTGATATAATAATTGCATTACTATTATGGAATGGAATGAAAATACATAAAAGGAAGACAGGCAGAGCTATGTACTTACTGGGCACTGCAAAGCTGAGCTATGAAATTAGCAGCATCTGTTCAGGGATCCTCCTTTTTATCCAGACTTCTAGATCCACTGAGGACTAGGTCCTCAGGTAGAGTCCTGCATGTATCAGCACAAGGGGAAAAGCGATGAGCAGGACTGAGAGCAAGGGAAGCCTCCTCTGCTGCACATCTGAAAAATTATTCCTGCCTGATCAGAGGAGAAAGCTTGTGAGGGGAATTTATTGCTAAGGGTACATCTACACAGCAAAAAAAAGTATATTCTTAACTCAGGGTACCTAACTCAGGTTCAAATAGCAATGAAGACAGCAACTCAGCTTTTAACTGCATTAGTAGCTTGAGTTCAACCCCAGGCTCTTCTATAGGCTTTACCTTAAGGTGCTAATCCAAGTTAAATGCACAGTTGGTGTGTCTTCACTGCTATCTTAACTAGATCTGAGTTAAGAACACACCTGTTTTTGCAGTGTAGAGATATATTATGTGCCTGATTAGCAAGATGAGATTCATGCCTAGGCCCATGATTCTAAGACATCCACTCTACTTATTTACCCATTTGTAAGTAAGGGGGCAGGTGCACACAGAGCTTAGACCTCATTCTGCTCAGTGGGGAGAACTGTCTCTCGGCTTAACCCTGCTTGCACTCAGACATGGAAATCAATGGGAGTCTTGTCATTGTCTTCAGTGGGTTGTGCATTTCACCCCAGTTGTGTCCTGGATGGTCGAGGACTGATCTTCACATTATATCCCTGGCTTCCTTAAGCATTGCCTTCACCAGCAGTAACCCCTTGTTGGATCTCTTCTATAGCAGCTACATGCACTGATGACGCTTACTACTGCTGTATAGTGAGACTTACTGTGTTAGTCTGTTTCATAGTTCCACTGACAGGGCCTAGGCCAATAGCCATGTCTGTCTTCCACCCCGTTCTCACCAGTGGTGGCCCTATGGACATCTGAATGTTAATGCCTTGGATAATATCACCTGCTGATGCTGCAATCAGGAGCCTATAGCAATTTACCTGCCATGTTAATGTTTAGAAAATAGATTTATACTATTAGGTACTGTAAATCATCTCTTCTGGTCTTTAAACAACCCCTCAAATCTTGCCAAGTCCATCATTGGAAGCAAGCTCCCCACTGACCAGGACCCACCAACACCAAGCCATAAGAACAGTCTGCAGGTTTTGCATCTTTCTCCACTGCTACCATGATAAATACCCCCCACAACACACCTTTTAAGATACCTGTGTACTACACAGGCCTATCACAAAATAAGGTGTACCTCATCCAGTGCACTAAATGCCTCTGTAACAACTACGTGGGTGAAACAAGACAATCACTATACTCTCTAATGAACTCACACAGAAAAATGATAAAAGACAAAAACACCCTATTGGCGGCAGGCGAACATTTTTCACAAAATGATCACTCCGTATATAACCTCTCAGTCCTTGTCCTCAAAGAAAACTTGCACACCATCTTCAAGAGATGAGCCTGGGAACTTAAATTTGTAACTTTGTTAGACACTAAACATCAATAAAGACACTGGATTTGTAGTTCATTGCAGCAATCTATACCATACTAACCGTCCTTGGTCCTATGACTGCAGAGGTATGGCCTCTTACAACATGTTAACGCCTCATGCTAAACAATCTGTTCCATCTTGCATTTAGCTGTGACACTCTGAGTACCTTTCCCAGACCTGAAGAAGAGCTCTGTGTAAGTTTGAAAGCTTATGTCTTTCACCAACAGCAGTTGGTCAAATAAAAGATATTACCTCACCCACCTTGCCTCTGCAAATAACATGTCATTTATAGGGCACCTGTCTAGAAAACCTACATGTGGCACTTTACAACAGTCAAACATAAATATAATACAACCAAAAAAGTTCAGCACTTGGTGTAAAGCTACAGAATTAAACTTATACCTTAAAAACACTTAAACTTAGAAAAGAAAAAAAGCCAGGATTTCAGCTTGTATATAAAGGATTACCAAAATAAATCTGGATGGATTTCTGAAGAAATCTTTTTTCAGAATAGCATTGAAAACACTTGATCTTCAATAGAGTTTTCAAAAGAGCCGTGTACCTCAGGGAACTCCTTTTCTCTATCTTTGAGTTGTCTAAGAAATGACTAAATGGTTAGAGGCCAAGTACAATTCGTAGTATGCCTACAAAAGAAAAGGGCCACATTCAAACTTGGTATAAACAGGCATGACTCAGGACTTGTGTACATTTAAAACATGACAGTGGCACAGCTGCAGTGCTTCAGGATAGACACTATTTACACTGGTGGAAGAAGTTGTCCTGTCAGCATAGATAATCCACCTCCCTAGCGGTAGCTAGGTTAATGGAAGAATGTTTCCATTGACCTAGTGCTGTCTACACAAGGACTTAGGTTGGCTTAATTATGCTGCTCAGGAGTGTGGATTTTTCATACCCCTGACCAGTGTAATTAAACCAACCTAATTTTCTAGTGCAGACCAGGCCTCAGTTGACTTGACTGGAGTTGATCCTATTGTTCATTGTCTCAATTTGGCCCATTGATTTTTATATGTCAACTAACCTGCCTCCATTTCAGCAGTGTATACCTCCTTGTCAGAGCCAAGAGGACCATCCATCAGACAGCCTCAGCCGTTTCCACATACTGACACACTGGAAATTAAATTCACCACCGAAGCACTAGCTTCATGTGATTGATCCACCCTCCTGACCTGATTGACTCAAAAATGCGATGAAGTCGAGTTCCAGACTTTCACAGGAGATGGAGTGTGGTGGTGTAACTCAGCCACATTCCTAAACTGATCCAGCCTTGCCTTTTATGATGAGCTGCTGTTAATCAGAAAGGAGGCTGGTGAGATTGTGCATTACTTCATCCTTTTGCAGAGAAACTGTCTAAAATTGGCAGTTCCACATCCAGTGCAGCTTTTTCACAACGGATCCAACTATCTGTTACACTGGGGTTATTGTTTTTACAGGTATTTCAGAGTTAAGGCTCTTCAACTACGTGTTAAACTGTATCCTTTAACTACCTTCCAAATATTCTCCAGTCAGTCAATTCAGCAAGAAATAATTTGCCTCCCAATGAAACCCCACATTTATATCATCATTTTGTGGTTTTTCCCAGTGACAGCAGTGTCTACTGAAAAACAATGGAATTAAAAATAAATCCTAGAGGGACACTGCAACCAACCTGAGTTACACAAGAGAAAAATTTTTCCACTAAAATTAAATACTCTTGGCCAATGAGGATAATGTAAGATTAAAGTTTGCAACTATGTGTAAAATTGTCCATTTATAAACCACTTATTGCCTGCACATTATCTTTCAGCACTAATATCTTTTCAGATTCTACGGATATGGATAATCAGCAAGGAAAGTTAAATGATAGTATTACTCAGAGAAAATCATTCACAGGGTAATCCTAGGAGTATATATGTATATGTCATAATCTACAATCTTACTGAATCTTATCATGGTTGCTGTGGCAACTGAGAAGATCATAAATTTGAGTCACAACCACTTTCTTCTTAACCTCTGGAATATGTGCCATGCATCTTTCAGATTCTATCTATGGAAAAAGAACAGAAGAAATTCCTCACATCCTTATCATCCAGAGATTGAAGACAGTAGGTCAGAATCAGGTTTTCCTTGCCTCCAGTGGAGATGTATCTGCTGACATTAGGTCTGAATTTGGCCGAGTATATTTTACAATCTGACAGAACAGTGTCTGATAGATGTGCTATGGAGCAAAAACAAAGGCTTTTCCAAAACTGAAATAAACTTCATACAGCTGGGCAATTTTATTCACTAGCCAGCAGAGAACATTACAATATTAAATCCTTAAAAACAGTACATAACTAAATGCTTTGTGGTCGGGATTAATCAGAATTTCAGGGTTCTGTGCAAAAGCAAATACAAACAAGCAGCCTTGAAAGCTTTCTCAGCTATACAAAGGGTACAAGATAATCTGAGCAAACACAAACTTGAGGAAATAGTGGCATCAATCTTTCATCATCTCCACAGAAACAAAGAACACTGCCCATTTACTTCCCTCTCAGCCTGTCACTGAGCTGTCCTACCCGATGTTATAACCTCACTATTTCCTTGCACCATTGTCCAAGTGATTTTTGTCTACCCTGTAGCCTCCTTTTGTACCACTGCTATACATAGTCAATCAGGACTCTGTCCCCAGATGCCACCCAGCAGATGAGCTCCTAAAATCAGTCATCTATTGGCAATAGCAACTCTTTGACATAATAAATAAGTCCACAATCCCACCAACCCCAGAGTATCTTATTAAGTGCTTTGTCCCAGTCTGGTTTTAAGTACTCAGTGGGCCATTTGAGGATGGTGGATGGAATGTGACATGGCAGGTTCAATCGTGAAGTGAAAATAAATTATAGACACAGTGTCAGACTTCTGCGTCCAAATGGATCTCCATTCATTGAGATTGAGCACTGGTGCCAAGCCGTTTACAATTCCTGCAGGAGCCATGAAGACATTCAGTACTATTGTAGAAATTGTGGGGGGGGAAAAACCCCAAAGCCCACCCTTAACATTTTAAAAGATTGCCAAGAGTTTACAACAGATGGGGTAGAGGTGATATTCAGTTGGAGGTAGTTTGACCAGTGATAGAAATCACCAGATTTGAGGACGACAAACAAGCAATGGAAGATTCAAATCTTCCAGTCAGTTTAGATATCAGCAGTAACTTGATGAATGGAGATGGAGCAGATAAGATACAAAAAGTCACCTGTAGACTAAGGGCTTAGTCCTTTATTTAAGGTACCATCCTGTAAGAAAACCACATGAGGCATTCAGCCTCAGAGAGGATGCAAAGGGCTTGCACAGCCTATGCCTGCTCGGTACTGTAATTCATTTATCAGGTCCAGGGTTCTCCCTGCAATGTGATCAGCTAGTTCTGTACGTGTAGGGGGCTAAAACCAGGATCTCACCTCCTTATCCCTTTGGGGCACCCCAGAGGAGTAAGGAAGGGAGCAGCTTTTCCCCTTGAGCACAGGGACTGCAATTGTGGTGGATCCTTCCACCTCCTCGCCCTCGTGTACCTTTGTAAGGCCTAGGAGCAGTCAGGCCCTAAATGAATCTTTGACTGTATTATAAAACAAAATCTATTTATTTAGAGTCTAATCACCCAACATAAAACATGCAGAGACTCAGTACTGTTTATGTGGTTTTTCTTGATGATTATATAGCTGAAATGAAGTGGAAATGTTTTGATGCAAAAATAATAGGCTTGTGTTCAAAGGCATCAGTCTAATGTGAGGATACACCAAGGCTACGCTATCTCCTGATCTGGATCTCACACACGGAATACTGAAATGCATTCTTTGCAAGTGAATCCTGCTTATTTTATCAAGGCAGACAACTGTAGTCTCCCAGAACGTGTAGCTGAGATTTAAGAACTGTTCTTTTTTGCTTCCTTGGGTAGAAAGTATGGGAAGCTCAGGACTTGGATTGCCTATAATCAAGTACAGTCTACTTGTTTATGGCTGTATATTGCACTGCTTGAAAGACTTAATAGTTTAATAGTTGGGTCTTTAATTTTTTGCAAACCCTTTGAGATATATGCTCGCAAATCAGTGAGAAACTTTCTCCACACAGGAACCTCTTTTACCAGTATTTCCAGCTGCTTTGCCCTGCAGGAGTCCTTTAAATTATTTAATTGTGTCCAAGAATGATGCTTTTTTTTTTCTTTTTTTTTTGCAAGTGAAGTAATAGTAGCAACTGTTGGTTTTAAAGTGCTACATAAAAGTGAGTGTCTCAAAGCTGTTGAGTGAGAATAATCTCCATCACTGGAGATTTTTGTGGGAACTCTGTCACTAGAGATTTTTTAGGGCAGGTTAGACAATCATCTGTCAGAGATGGTCTAGATAATACTTAGTCCTGCCTTGAGCACAGAGACTCTGAAGGTCCCTTCCAAGCCTACAATTCTCTAATTCCAAGAAGATCTGGAGGTCTGCTCTGGAAGTAAATATAAATCACTGCTGATAATACTGGCTGATGAGACAAATATTGGCAGAATGGTAAATAATGATGAGGACAGGGCAAGTCATATAGAGTGATCTGGTAAGCTGGACCCATTCAAACAAAATGTATTTTGATACAGTCACATGCAAGGTCATAAATCTAAGAGTGCAAGTCATACCTACAGAATGGGGAACTGTATCCTGGAAAACAGTGACTCTGAAAAGGATTTTAGGGGTCATAGTTGACAAGCAACTCAATATGAGTTGTCCCCCAACCTCCGCCATGAACTGATGTGGCAAAAAGGGCAAATGCAATCTTTGGATGTATAAACGAGGGGAATAGTGAATAGAAGTAGAGAGGTGATTTTACCTTTGTATATAGCATTGGTGACGCCAACACTGGATACAGTTCTGGTGTCCCCTTTTTTTTAAACAGCTGTTGAAAAATTTGTGAGGATGCAGAAAAGAGCCACAAAAATTATTCAAGAGCTAGAGAAAATGCCTTACAGCAAAAGACTTACAGAACTCAATCTGTTTGAGAGGTGATTTGTTTATAGTGTAGAAGTACATTCACAAGGAGAGAATATCAGGTACCAAAGGGCTTTAATTTGGCTGAGAAAGGCAGAAGAAGAAGCAATGACCAGAAGTTAAAGACAGACAAATTCAAATGAGAAGTCAGGCATCAATTTTTAACAGTGAGGGTGATAAACCATTGGACAAACTACCAAGGGAAGTGGTGGATTCTCTCTCTCTTGCAGTCTTCAGATCAAGACTGAATGCCTTTCTGGATTCAGTCAAACACAAGGCTCAATGCCAGGGTAGCTGTGTGGAATTCTGTGACCTTTGTTTTAAATAGAAGAGCAGACTAGGAAATGTAATTTCCTTCTGACTTTGAAAGCTATGAATAAACGATGAAAGTATAGATGGGAAAATGGAGGGCTCAAGGCTGTAGAGAAAATCAGTGGCAGAGCCAATAATGAGAACCCTGCATCAATCAGCAGTTACAGAGCCAACTAAAATCAAAATTATCTTTCAGATTTTGTGATATTGGTATTTACAGCATGTTAAATACAGCTATGTCCAAGGCAGAGCCTCAAATGTAAAATATAATTTTAAAGTAGAATATCATTAACAACAGAAGTCTGTACAGAAATGTTGGAAATTAATGCACCCAAAACTTCTATTCAACAGGAAGGAAATAAATAATAATTTCATTTTTGTATTTATTTATGTATTATTGCTAGATCTGCAGTGGAAGTCTGGGCACATGGCAGAGAGTCTAACGAACATGCCTCGTCATTCCCTCTACATCATAATTGGAGCCCTTTGTGTCGCATTTGTCCTAATGCTGATCATTCTGATTGTGGGGATATGTCGCATAAGCCGCATTGAATACCAAGGCTCTTCCAGGCCAGCCTATGAGGAGTTCTACAATTGTAGAAGCATTGACAGTGAATTTAGTAGTGCAATTGCTTCTATCCGACATGCCAGGTTTGTTGTGGGGAAAGGGAAAGTAAATGGAATCTCTTTGCTATATCTACTTCAAATTCTTGTGTAGTAGCACAGCATCAGCCAATTGCTATTGACAAATATGAAGGCTGTACTGCTTCCAAATTAGAAATATCGCATTGTTTTAATTGCTCGTCATTATATCTGGGCTGCAATCTGGTCTCAGTTAAACAGTGTGAATCAAGTGCCACTCCATTGAAGGCAGTAGAGTTCTGGATTTACACAGTGTAACTGAGAGCTGAATCTGTCCCTTTACATCAGTCTGTAAGGTGTTTCCGTTTGGGAAGTGTGCAAGTATTTTTTTTTATTTTGTAAGTTTTTATTCTTCTTGTTATATTTACACATTTCAAAATCTACATATCAAAATTCCATACTTTATCATCCATGTACTTTGGGTAATAATGAATAATGCATTTGGGAACGTTTTATTTGTTTTGTTGCATATATTTTTCAAAATTATTTTGACACCTAGCAAAACAAAACAAAATTCCTAAATAATCATCAAAATGCCAGGGGTTGATATCTTGTGTGTGATTAAATCATTGGACCAGGACTCAGGCAATCTGGGTTCAGTGCCCACCTCTGCCACAGATTCCTGGTGTGACCTTGTTCTGTGCCTCTGTTTTTCCATCCACTAAATGGGTATAAGTCTTATCTGCCTCGCAAGAATATTGTGAGGATAAATCCTTTAATAGTTGTGAGACAGTCAAATACCATTGCGCTAGATGCCCAAGAAGAAGATAGATTAATTTGAAAAGGTTTTTAAAAGAAAGTTGCATGCATTTTGTTCAGTGCAGCAGTCTAAATATAATTAAAACATTTCACACCAACTACAATGAGTAAATTGCATTTGAGATTAAAATGTGTAGTTTAGAACTGCTATTTGTGAGATAGTAATGGCAGGTATCTTGCTGATACTATCAGCATAGCAGACCATTGTATTAGTCTATAAATCAGTTTCCATCCTGCTCCTATGCCAGGAGTGGGCAAACTTTTTGACCCAAAGGCCACATCTGGATGGGGAAATTGTATGCAGGACCATGAATGTAGGGCTGGGACAGGGGGTTGGGGTGCAGGAGAGAGTGTGGGGTGTGGGAGGGGGTGTGGTGTGCAGGAAGGAGCTCAGGGCAAGGGGTTGGGGTACAGGGTGCAGGAGTGGGCTCAGCAGGGGGTTGGGGTGCAGGATGCGGCAGGGGGCTCAGGGCAGGGGGTTAGGGTCTCAGGGCAGGGGATTGGCGTGCAGAAGGGGTGCGGAGTTCAGGAGGGGGCTCAGGGCAGGGGGTTGGGGTGCAGGAGGGGTGTGGCAGGGGGCTCAGGGCAGGAGTTTAGGGGGCTCAGGGCAGGGGGTTGAAGTGTGAGGTGCAGGAGGGGTTCAGGGTACGGGCTCTGGCCCAGTGCACAGCGGGGCTAAGGCAGGATCCCTGCCTGCCCTGGCCCCGCGCCAATCCCAGAAGTGGCCAACGCGTCCAGCAGTGGCTCCTGGGAGTGGGGTGGAGCAGGCAGCTCCGCTGCACACTGCCTTTGCCTGCACGTACCACCCCCAAAGCTCCCATTGGTTGCAGTTCCCCATTCCTGGCCAATGGGAGCTGCAGGGGGCAGTCCCTGCAGGCAAGGGCAGCGCACTGAGCCCTCTGCCTCTCTCCCCCAGGGGCTGCAGGGACGTGGTGATGGCAGCTTCCGGGAGTGGTGCGGGGCCAGGGCAGGCAGGGAGCCTGCCTTAGTCCCGCTGCACCATGGGGCTGGCAATCCCATGGGCTGGATTGAAAGCCCTGATGAGCCAGATCCAGCCTGCGGGCCATAGTTTGCCCTCCCTTGTCCTATGCTGATGTAACAAACAGCTGTTTAAAGTAGGTGTGTATAAACTGAATATTTAATTTCAGTAGGCAGCCAAATAAGAACTGGAAATGGTGTATGCCTGCAGCTAAAATGGAAGCCAAATAATGGACAGAACAGTTAATGATACAGTCACATGTATCGGATGTGATCATTTACTGCAGCAGGGTGTTAGTGATAAAAGTCAGTGCTAGTAATCACAGATTAAAGTAGACAGGAACTCCTTATCTTGTTTGCTCACCATGGCTGTTTCTTGGCTCCTGACTTTCCAGAGTACCCCACCTTTCCTTTCACGGCTACTCCTCCTGCCTGGGGCCTGGGCTCCCCTCAGCGGTTTTCTAGTGCTCTGCCCTTCCTGTTGAAAATGCTCTAACTATGCCTGTCTACTACCTGCTAGGAGCCATACACTAGTCAAGGATTGCTGAAGTGAAGCCTTTGGTTTTGGAACAAATTGATAAATTAAACAGCAATAAGTCACCAGGACCAGACGGTATTCACCCAAGAGTTCTGAAGGAACTCAAATGTGAAATTGCAGAACTACTATCTGTAGTCTATCATTTAAATCAGCTTCTATACCAGATGACTGGAGGATAGCTAATGTGATGCCAATTTTAAAAAAAGGGCTCCAGAGGTGATCCCAGCAATTACAGGCCTGTAAGCCTGACTTCAGTACCAGGCAAACTAGCTGAAACTGTAATAAAGAAAAATATTGTCAGACATACAGATGAACATAATTTGTTGAGGAAGAGTCACCATGGTTTTAGTAAAGGGAAATCATGCCTCACCAATCTACTAGAATTCTCTGCGGGGGTCAACAAGCATGTGGACCAAGGGGACCCAGTGGATATAGTGTACTTGGATTCTCAGAAAGCCTTTGACAAGGTCCCTCACCAAAGGCTCTTATGCAAAGTAAGCTGCCACGGGATAAGAGAGAAGGTGCTCTCATGGACTGGTAACTGATTAAAAGATAGGAAACAAAGGTATAAATGGTCAGTTTTCAGAATGGAGAGAGAGGTAAATAGTGGTGTCCCCCAGGGGTCTGTTCTGGGTCCAGTCCTATTCAACATATTCATAAATGATCTGGAAAAGGGGTAAACAGTGAGGTGGTAAAATTTGCAGATAATACAAAATTACTAAAGATAGTTAAGACCCAGGTAGACTGAGCAAAGAGCTACAAACAGATCTCTCAAAATTGGGTGACTGGGCAACAAAATGGCAGATGAAATTTAATGTTGATAAATGCAAAGAAATTCACATTGGAAAGCATAATCCCAACTATATATATAAAATGATGGGGTCTAAATTAGTTGTTACCACTCAAAAAAGAGATCTTGGAGTCGTGGATAGTTCTCGGAAAATATCCACTCAATGTGCAGCGACAGTCAAAAAGCAAACAGAATGCTGGGAATAATCAAGAAAGGGATAGATAATAGGACAGAAAATATCATGTTGCCTCTCTATAAATCCATGGTATGCCCACATCTAGAATATTGTGTCCAGATGTGGTCACCACATCTCAAAAAAGATATATTGGAATTGGAAAAGGTTCAGAAAAGTGCAACAAAAATTATTAGGGGTATGAAACGGCTTCCGTATGAGGAGAGATTAATAAGACTGGGACTTTTCAGCTTGGAAAAGAGATGGTTAAGGGAGATATGATTGAGGTTTATAAAATCATGACTGGTGTAGAGAAAGTAGATAAGGAAGTGTCGTTTACTACTTCTCATCACACAGGGACTAGGGGTTACCAAATGAAATTAATAGGCAGCAGGTTTAAAACAAATAAAAGGAAGTATTTCTTCACACAACGCACAGTCAACCTGTGGAACTCCTTGCCAGAGGATGTTGTAAAGGCCAAGAGTATAACAGGGTTCAAAAAAGAACTAGATAAATTCATGGAGGATAGGTCCATCAGTGGCTATTAGCTAGGATGGGGAGGAATCGTGTCGCTAGCTTCTGTTTGTCAGAAGCTGGGAATGAGTGACAGGAGATGGATCATTCGATGATTACCTGTTCTGTTCATTCCCTCTGGGGCACCTGGCACTGGCCACTGTCAGAAGAGAGGATACTGGGTTAGATGGACCTTTGGTCTGACCCAGTAGGGCTCTTCTTATGTACTCTGGCTATGCCCCTTTCCTGTTCCTGGTTAGAGAACTGAAAGAGTATTTACTCTCATCCACATTCTTCTGATAACTGGAACCGTTAGTATGCCAGGCAAAAGGATGATTTAGCAATGGTGTGGTTGGTGGCCATATTTTCCCAATTTTTTATATTGTTCATTCTCTGTGCAACAGTATTTTCCCAGATGTAAGGAGAAGTGGACATTGGTGACATTTAAAGAGAATCCTGAGGCCTTGTACACAACAGGGATATGCGACCCAAATAAAAATTGTCCCAGCTGTTGGTGCTGTTCTTAGCAGCTGAATGTTTCAGCGCAGTGTTTGGAGTGTCCCAAGTATTGCTCATCCCCTTTCTTGGGACTTTCTTCCCTACCCTAACTAGCGTCTCCTGCACTGGAAGCTTAGGGACCCCTAACCCTATGGGTTGTAGGGCCTCCTCTTCCTTTGATGTTATCTTGGGTGGGGAGGGGGTTGCCTGATGGCTGGAATCTTTCTTCTGCTCCTTAATCTTCAAGGGGTACTAGATGTTCACTCCCCCACCACCCTCTTTGGGTATAGAGAGGAAGGTGTATGGTGAGGTAACTGCTTCTCCTGCTCCAGGAGTGGGCAGAGGGCACTTAGTGGTTCAATGCCCCAATCTAAAGGCTTTTTTATAAGCTCATTCACCTTGACTCAAACTATTTTCACTGCAAGTTGTTGATGGATGTGATTGAAAAGGTGAAACAGTGCTGCTGTCAGACTTTTCAAATCTTGGGACCTGAACTGTTTGTTGGAGGTCTTTCCTTTAGCTATGTGACCTGCTCTGAATTAATCTCTGCATAGTGCCAAGGAACACCTTTTAGTAAAACCAGTGAGAGTCAAGGTGAATGAGCTCATAAAAAAGCTTTTAGATTGGGGCTGCATTCATACTGGTTTTTGGAGCCCGCATTCAGTAGTTAAGAAAAAGAGAGAATGCCAGAACCTGTAAATAAAAAGGATTTTTATTTGCACCTTTGTGAAATATATTCTAGTTAATGTCAATGAAAAGGAATGTTTGAATTGCAAATAATATTTGTGTGCTGCCAAAAACGGAAAATGAGAAATAAATCATTTGATGCTATATAAATATCTACTATGCAGCTGCCATGCTGGTACTTTTCTAAGATTTAGTGTGCAGACTTCAGTCTTTATTACTGTTTCAGAAGATAGAAAGCAGTATAAATTGGTGCTCCCAGAACAGCAGAGGAATCACAATTTCACAGTTGTCTTTTACACAGACGTGTGTATATATATTGAGACTACCAAGGCCTACATTTTCAAAAGTGACTTATTTTAGGTGTTCAACCTGAGACATATTAAAGGGGCCTGTTTTCAAAGAACAGGTTCTCAGCGCTTTCTGAAAATCAGGTTCCTTTTAAGGTGTCACAGTTTGGACACACGATCACTACTCACTTTGGAAAATATAGGCCTGGGTATTCTTTATATACACATGTGTGGGTGGATGTCAAATGAAGGGTGTATTTTTACAGTGTGAAATTTTTTTTAGAATCAATAGCAGGTACATGTTCAGGAAATAGTAGACTTCTATCACATAACATTGTCAATCTTTTTTGTCATCTGCAGCCTTTGTTGGTGATGATTTTCTTTTCTTCCAAGTCATTGATAAAAATGTTAAATGGCATAGAACCAAGAGCTGATCGCTGCGGGACTCCACTAGAAGCACACCTGCTCCATGATGATTCCCCATTTATAGTTACATTTTGAGACCTCTGAGTAATATATTAACTAGCTATAGTGTTATAAGCAGAGCCTGGCTGATCAAAGGCATGTGGTCTATCATCTAGAAGGCTCATCCAGGCCACAAACAATTAGTATAGGTGCCGTAGTCTTGTCTTAGCGTGTGCTAGTCAACCATGGCCCACCCTGATCTTCACAGGAGAATGGATCTTGCATTGTACAAGGTGTGCAACCGGTAGTATGCTCTCAGCATCTGCAGTGTGCTTCTGTCAAAAAAGGGCAGGATGTCACCATAAATCACCAGAGAGTTTTCATCTTCTTTCATGCCTATTAAAAGATCTGCATCTTTAACTCCTGCTGAAAATGATAGAGGAGGAAATGGTTCAGAAATTCATCTTTATCGTATTGATTAGTAACGTGCCATAAGAGTGCTTGGTTCCACAGATCCTGGAATATCAACTAAAGCACAGATTCATCCCTGATGAAGTCAGTGGCCCAAATATATTTAACTTTGTGTATAATATGGAAGAAAGCTGTCAGTCATAAAGTAAAAACAAGTTTTTCACTCTAGGCTTGTTGAGAATTGGAGTATTTTCCTTGCATGAGATTTGCATCATTCAAATTATAGGATTTCCACCCATCTTGGTTGGTGCAATTCACCAAAAACAGCCATGAACTAAATCAGGAGAACGGGGAAATTGTATGCAATTCTTTAAACAATATGGGATTGGTTTTTGTTTTAGCCTAAATAATTTCTTCAGAACATCACTTCTAAGTCACAATTTCCAGCCTGAATAGCTTACAGTAGTGGAGACACGCTGGTTACCTTTTCCAGACCTGAGGAAGAACTCTGTGAAGCTTGCAGGCTTGCCCCTTCTACCAACATAAGTTGGTCCAATAAAAGATATTATCTCACCCACCTTGTTTTTTTCAGTAGTAGAGCTAACATGTCATATGCATGAAGGGAACTAAATGGGAATCTAAAATTAGAGGAATTCCTTGTATATTAATTGAGAGGCCTTCTATTTCACTTTCAGAGTCTTATGTGGTGGAGCCCTGTAAGGAAAATAGACTTGAGGTCTTTTCTATCTCTTTATCCCTATGATTCTATTTCTTTATTTAAAGCTCCTAGTTACTTACAACTATTTCTGAAGGCATTTTTTCTACAGTCAGGTCATATCTACAGCATATTTTTTACCTAACATTTTAATAAGTGTTCATGAGAGTGATTCACTAAAAGGCATTAATGTTTTATCGGCATTCCAAACTTTTATAGAATCTTGGCAGTTTCAACCTGACTCTCTAATGGATATATCTAGTCAGCAAAACTGTACCAGCTGAATTATTTGACACTTTGTCTGCCAGTTCACAATTCAACCTGAATATACAGTTTTATCTATTTCCAGATGGCAAATAGGAAGACAAAAAAACAATGAACAGTGTGTGATAACTGTGACAAATGACATCAGGGAACCTCAATGTTGTTTGGAAATTCTGGGCCCATTGTAGTCAGTGGGTGCTTCTCCACTGATTTCACCAGAGCTAGGATTTCACCCTTAGTATCTGATTTTGATTCTATTGAATTCAGGGGTAAAACCTCCAATGACTTGGGGGTACAGAATCTGTTCCTTGCTCTTTTTAGGGCTTGGTTTCTGGGTTCCATATAGTTCAAACATTCCTTCTGTGTTTTTACTGTTGATTGCAAGAAATACTGCAATATGGTTTAGAATTTACAGTTTTCCCCTAAAGATTTTTCTGACAGGGAGCCATGAATCAGTGGATTATTACAATTAACATGTATGTACTTCTGTTTATCACCAAAGTCCTTTTTTCCCCTTCTTTTAGGTTTGGAAAGAAATCCCGACCTGCAATGTATGATGCAACCCCCATTGCTTATGAAGATTACAGCCCTGATGACAAACCTTTGGTCACGCTAATTAAAACAAAAGATTTGTAATCGACTGTATCTTTTTCTGATTATTTTTCAAAAAGATGGGCTACTAAATTAATTTAAATATTTTTAAGAAGAAGAAAGCGTGAGAAATTTAAAATGTTAAATGTTCCAGAATTTTCTGTAGAATATTTAAGAACTAATTTTCTGCAGCTTTTAGTCTGAAAAAATATTTTAAAACTTAGTGTTTGAAATTCATGGATTACATTTTAATGTACCTTCAACTCTATAAATTGTTAGCTTATAATAGTGTGTGTTTTTTCATGGTAGACATTATTAATAAACCCAGATGAAATTCTGTGGTTGTTACAGAACAGAATACAGTAAGCTTAATCAATGAACAGTTCCTTTTTGACATCTCAGTGCCAGCTTTCTCGGTAGAGATAGGAAAAAGTGAAAAATAATATGATGCATAATATATCCATTAATTTAAAAAAAAGTCTAAAATGTTTGTGTTGTGAAAAAGAAATTAGTAACATTTATTATTCCTAACCTGAATGAATTAGCTTTTGCCTTATTCTGTGCATGGATAGATAACCTATTTCTGCATTATTATCTGGAAGTTGCTGACACATACTTTTGAGTTGATGTTTTGTCATTTTTGTAATAGTATTCAAGGTAGGCCTTGTAAAAATAATATACAATTCAGGTGCCTATGGAGGCACACGAAGGACCTGATCGTATACTCATTGAAATCAGTGGCAAAATTGCCTTTGACTTTAGTGGGTACAGGCTTTGGCCCAAGGATTGGATTGAATCGATATTTTTCTTTAAAAGTCAAGGTTTTTATATCGTGAGTAAACTAAACCTACAGTTTGAGTTCGTTTCTCAAAGGTTATTAATGTACAGTACTGTTTCATTCAATATTGTGTATTTCTCATCGTGCATCTTATTTATATACAGTATGGTTTTTCTGTGGCTGCATTTGATTGCTTATGTGCTTCTTCAAATTCTTGCATATTTCAGAGAATATTAAATAAATGTTATCAAGTCAAGGTTGGATCTGATCTGGTCATTTTCCTACATTTCAGGTTACACAAAGTCTCTAAATTTGAAAGGACCTGAGTCAGATTCATTCTCTCTCTCTCTCTCTCTCTCTCTGTGCTCTCAATCAGGGACTTGAACTTGAATATCCCCGGCCAGCGCATGCATACACACAATCAAATTTTGAAACTTCAAAAGTTACTGTGAAATGGAATTGTCACTTCTAGAAATTACAATTTAACCTTTCAAAAGCAGAATGAATACAATGCTTGTAACCTAGGCCCAGTCCTCCAATTCATTCCACACTGGTAGTCACAGAACCATGCAGTTATAGAACTCAGCATGACTTTCATTCTGTGCTTCAGAGCCCATTATTGGCATGGCAAAGTGTCCACATCAAGACTGAGAGGAATTGGCATAACTGCCTGGAGAAACGTGCTGTGCACAATGTCGGTTTGATGTTTGCCTTCAGCCTTGCGCTGTTAGTTTCTCACTTCTGTGAAGAGTGAGAAAAAAATCACTGCCCTCCAAATGATGTTCAGATAAATCAAGAGAAAATCCTGCCTTCTGCTAACTGGGTGCTGCATGGTAGCATAGAATGTAAGTGAATCTCTATCCCAACTCCCCCTCTGGAAGGACTCTGGGGAATTGTCAGTGCTCTTGCACCAGCCAGTAAGTTCGTCCAAGAGGATATGGCCTGCTGACTCGTAGGTGTGTCCCACAAAGGGACAGCACCACTGGTTGTGTGGGGGCAACTGCAGCCCTGGGGATTTTTTCACCCACTTCACCTAACACACAGATCCCCAGAGCTCAGCAACTGAGGTTGGTTCCAGAATTTGCCCTTAAAAACAAATAAAATATAATGAATCGGGAAGGCAGATGTAACTGCCCCTTGTTAATATCTTTACTAGTGGTTGGAGCACATCTGGTATGTTACTCTTAATTGTGAATTCCTTGCTATTACTGTTTCCAGTTGCAACCATTGGAAGAGATCCAATCTATTTTCTGAATTTTACACTAACGTACAAGCAGAATATGGACATATTATTTTGGTGAATCAAGCTGTAAATGTTATTAAAATGCATAGGGTTTTGTGATTTAAATGTATAGATTACATTTTAGTCCAAAAATTAAAAATAGCAAAGAGGATAAATGCAGCAGAAGCAAGTCACATTTTTAGAGCATGTGAGAGAAAGAAGGGAAGCAAGGGAAAACAAAATAGCATATACGAGTGTCAGTTCTCTCTGCTAAAATGAAACACAGTAACTTGTTTTCTAAGTGAACTAAGTAAGTAGTCATTTTCAGGAGCAACTAGACTATAAATCTACATGTTAATAAGACCAAAACTATTTGAGTTATATAAATGCCAAACACATCTTAAAAATCCAAACTCCTCTGCACCCTTGTAACTAATAAAATAGATTTTACTGAATTTTGGCCAAGCCAGTAATTTACAGAAGGAGACCAAATGACCCTAATCTAAAACCAGCTTCTGAGTTTGGAAGTGAAATTTTGCATGCACAATCATATATTGCAAGTAACAGTTTGCACATAAGAACTAGGCAGATGTCTGGCTACCTGTTTTGCATACATACAGAGTCTGCAATTCCTTGTTCTTCTCCTCTCTGCATGATTTGGAGGCCCTCCTCGATGGGGAGTTCCAAGTGGAGCTTGGAAGACACTGGCAGGAGCAATGCTCTCCAAAGGCTAGTGGAGAAGCAGCTTTTATGTTCCATTCCCCTAAAATTACCCAGTGAACCATCAGACCCTTTTAGAGGGTATTTGACTTTTAGATGATTTACTAAGCAAATATAAAGGAAATAATAGTTCTTAGTATTTTACTCCCTGCAATAATAAAATATTGACCATCTGAGAATCTATATGTGAGTACAGAAACAAGCAACTTTCTAGTATTTGAGGGAGCATGCTACTTAATCGTCTGTATTTTACAAGGGAGATGTTGCAGTGAGCAATAGCCTCTATGCATACAAATCACTCCTTGGTAATAATTCTAAACCATTCCGTATCTCTCTTGAGTGACTGATCTGAAAGATAATAATTTGTGAGGCGCTATCTTTCTGTGAACATGGAGCCTCTAGCTTCTGTAAATCATCCTGTGCTTCTCATGAAATGCTTTGGAAATTGGTTCTTTCCATTTATTTTATTAAACTCCGACAGCATATTATAGTTGTGTTGTACACATCTCTGCATTTCAGAAACATTTGTGAGGGGCTGCACAGCCTTCCAACCTGACCACAGGGCTGGAGAGCAGAAACCTCCACAAAGCGAGAGGGGGTTAATGCTACTCTGGAGAAGTGTTAACTTTTACACAGGTTTCCTATTGCAAATCCACCATGTGCAGAGGGGAACATACTGTGTGTGCTCCAGGCCTTCTCAACATGCAGAGCCTTGAGTGTGCTCTGAACTTGCTCCCCTCACTTGGACACATTTTCCGAATTCTGCCCACATGTGTTTTCCACTCTGCATAAATAGAAGGAAACATACCTGGGCTTGTTTTTCCCCAGCTGTATAATTCTTACCCACTTCACTGGGTGCTGTGACATTTGTATTTAGTACATGGCTTAATACGTGGCTTACACATGCAGTACATGGCTTAATACATACACACTGACAAAGGCTCAAGTCCAGTTTTAGGCTATGTTTACACTACAGTCTTTGTTAACATAACTTGTGTCACTCGGGTGTGAACCACCTTCCCTCCCACCCCCCAAGGGACATAAGTTACACCAACATAAGCGCTTGTTTGCACAGCACTATGTCAGTGGGAGAGCTTCTCTTGCCAACATAGCTTCTGCCGCTTGCAGAGGTGGTTTTATTATGCTGATGGGAGAGCTCTTTCCCATCAGCATAGGGCATCTTCACCAGACGCTCTGCAGTGGCAGAGCTGCATCTGTACAGCTGCGCCACTTCCGTGATGTATGTATAGACATGGCCTTAGTCTTTATACTGTGTATTGCCAACCACAATACACAGGGAGGAATGCAATATGTAGCCCCGTCCCTGTGGGTGGAATAATTGCAGCACATGTTAACCAGGAATACTCTCTACTTATATTTTGTTAGTGGTTAACTGGATGTGCCCTAGGTTCCACACCTTAAAGCCCCATCCAGCAGATTCATTCCCCCAACCCACATCTATCATCTGTGAGAAACTACAGACAGGCTTAACTATGAAACTGATTGATTTATTTAACAAAGACTTAAACAGTAACTAATAGGACCCCCAAATAAAACAGTACACAAAGGTACAGGTTGGCTTAACAAACTGACATGAAGTCAAGGTCCCGAAACCACAGAACAAGGGAATTTGCCACAGGTAAGGTACGGACATACTAGACCAGGTTCAAAGGAAGGGACCACGACAATGGATTTCATGGACCAAGTATAACAGGATGCTCGGACACAGGTAAGACAAGAACTAATCAGTAACTGGAACAGGAGTTTGGATCTTCTTCTGTGGTCTTCTGTAGATCTCTCGAAGTCTTGGCTAGGACATGCACTGTGCTGCCACCAGGAAGGATAGCCCCTTCTCTCAGGTGCAGCAGTCCTTTATGTTCTCTTGTTACTAGGCAGAACACGTACTAAGTGATTCTTGGTCTTTTCCCGCCTCAGAGGTAGAAAGGCGCCAATAGGCTCAAAATGAAGGGCACCAACATGGTGGACAAACAACAACTATTCACAAACAAAATGGCAAAGTGCCTAAACTAAATGGAACTTGTAGATTTTCTCCTTCACAGAATGCAAGTGCAAAAATAAAAGGTGCAGGCAAAACAGACGAGCACACTGGCCATATGCTATCCGTGATACTTAAACACAGCTCTAAAGGACCCACATTAAAACAAACAGTAGTGGCCCCTGTTCATGCATCAGTTTTGCCTAAGGGAAATAAATGAGAGTATCTCCATAGCTGCAGTCTGCCCTAACACAGATCTGTATTTACTACAGGAAATACTTTGGTGGTTTAAATACTGAGGTTATCTAACTCTATGTTCTTAATTATGGTATGAGTCATATGGAGCCTTTGCCCTTACCTTGCATGGGCCATGTGAGGGCCAGCCACAATTGCAACCCTTGCACTTGGCAGATAGCAGGATTGCTCCCTCTAATGCAGCCCAAGGGGTGGGGAGTAAACAGCCCTTGAAGGGCCAAGCACAACCCCCTCCCACCCAAACGAGGAAGAATTCTGCCTCCCTGAGGCAAACTATCTCACTGAGCTTCCCCAAGGGGAGGTGTAGCTTGCTACTGTCCCTTACTCTGGGCTGCATGTGGTTTGTACAGTCTAGCCATTACCTGTCTAAGGCAGTTGACAGGCTAAGAGCTACCTCTCTCCCTTGCTTTTATATTAAACGAGGGGTGTTTTATAAACGAGTTGTAATATTACGAATAGTAGCGCATGTACATGTAACTGAGCATGTGCAATAACATCCTGTGAGCAGCAGGATATAGCACTGCTGCAAGCAGGAAATAGAACACAAATAATGCCTGTTTAAATTTCTGTCTGCATTGCTATCACATAACAATTTGCCTCAGCCCAGCCCCTGTTTTGGGGGGACATTAAGAGGAAGGATGGCGGGTGCTGTGGAATTGCTTCAGAACTTACTGGGACTCTAGGTAAGTATCTGGGGAAGATAAAAGCCTCTGTAAATGCTGTTCATTTCTCTTAACATTTCCTTATTATCAGACTAACCAACAGGCTCCGAGTGGCCTCAGGATTAAGGACTTTTACTCCAGGGTGATTGGAATCAGGCCCTGGCCACTCCCTACCAAGAGGAGACCTGAAGAAGAGCTCTATGTAACTTGGAAGTTTGTCTCTTTCACCAATAGAAGTTGGGCCAATAAAAGATATTACCTCACCCACCTTGTTTCTCCAAGATTAGTCAAATCTAATCAGAATCCATGTCTGAGTTAACACATGGAAATGCTACAAGTCTGATTCTTCTGCCATTGACACTGGTGTAAGTTGTAGGTCACTCCAGTGACACCCATGGAGCTACTAGGTGGATTTTCCACTGGCCTCTGTGAGTAGGCAACTAACTCCCATTGCAATCAATGGGAGTTAGGTGCTTTTGAAAATCCCCCTAGGCACTTCTCTGCATCTTTAGGTGCCTAAATGCCTTTAAAAATCTGGTCCTAAGGATACAACAGGAAGGAGTCAGCCAAAAGCTGATCAGTTCAGTAAGATCGCTCACAGAGATTACACCTATGATATTTTAGTGCTTTCTCATCTTCATTTTTGGAAAAAACCTTGGCCTTTCTCCAGCAGTTCTGGAGTTCCGCTAGTCCTGCCACGTTGCAAAACGGGTTGCAGAAATGGCCCCTCCATATAGATGGGCAGACCAAGGCTATCTTCTGTTCAGGTTTCTCCAGCGCATCAACAGGCCTTCTTCAAGTGTTTGTTATAGTGATGCTTGTCACCACATTCAATATTTCACTAGTTCTGACATGTTGCAGAACTCCACAAACTGCTCAGTCTTGTTCGCCCAGTTGACCCTGGGTGCAATTCTCCTCTCTGAGTTGTGCACTGCCCTCCTATTGTTGACTTCAGTGAGAGCTTTGCACAGTATTGGGCCCCATATTATCAGCGTCTCCTGACACACAGTTTCTTACCCAGGACACTCAGGGCTCAAATTAAAATCATTATAAGAAGGGGGCAGGTTCAGTATCTGTCGTCCCTCCCTGTGCCTATTATTATATTGATGGATATATTTTAACAAGAGAAAGTGAGTTCACCTGGTTCAAGAACCACTAAAAGATCTCTCCCAGAACCCCTCTTTTCTGGCACAGTGCTGTTGGTTTTTGCTGGATCTTCTAGGCATCTTAAATGTAAGGTTTGACCAGTGTGATTTTAGCTAATTTGCACAATGGGGCCAATTAAATCCCTGTCGTGCTCTCCACAGAGTAAGCAAGCAGGAAGAGAGGAAAGGGCAACGTACCTGATAAATAGCAACATGGAAAAATGGACCTGATCCTCCTCCTTAGCCCATGTTCTTTGTTAGCAAGTTCCAACCTCCATTCCCTGAGCCCTTGGGCTAAATGCCTACATTCCCTGGCGCACAGCTTAGTGCAGGTGTAGGGCATGGGGGACATAAAGCTGCCTCTGAGCCACCTTTATGTCCAATCCCAGGGCCTTATCATGGAGCTGGCTGAGGACCGGCCCTCAGCTGAAGTTAGAGCAACCCAAAAGCTGTGTTTCAGAGGGGTAGCCGTGTTAGTCTGTTTCAGCAAAAACAACAAGGAGTCTGTGTGGCACCTTAGAGACTAACAAATTTATTTGGGCATAAGCTTTCATGGGCTATAACCCAGTTCATCAGATGCATGGAGTGAAAAATACAGTAGGCAGGTATAAATATACAGCACATGAAAAGATGGGAGTTGCCTTACCAAGGGGGGAGTCCGTGCTAATGAGGCAAATTCAGTTAGGGTGGATGTGGCCCATTTCCAACAGTTGATAAGAAGGGGTGAATATCAAAAGAGGGAAAATTACTTTTTGTAGTGACTCAGCCACTCTCAGTCTTTATTCAGGCCTAATTTGATGGCTGTGATCGCTTATGCTGGCATGAAATGACACCCTAGAGCTCATTATGCTTATGAGGCTTACTAGAGTGCAGTGTGCTCTAGTTGGGGGCCCCAAATTGTCCCCTCTAATTCCTGATCTACTCCCCTTGCGGGTGGGCATGGGAAAGACTCAGAAGGAGTTGGCATAGAGTCAGCTGAACATTCAGGGCAGCCCTAAGGCCTTTAATGCAGTTTAGAGGAACTTTCATGTAAGCCAGGAGCTGACCTCTTATTCTTACATCCCTTCTCCTTTTACCGTTGTTCATTTCCTTAGGGTTTGGAATAGCTACAATCAGGCGCACTGGATCAGGTAACTTCCTCTGATGTGGAGCAGATCAGCCAGTGCAAATAAACAATATCCCATAAACTAGCTCTGTGTGGGCTCATTCTCCTATATCACTTCTGCAGTGCAGAATAGGGGACAGAAATTAGCTCTCTGCAAAAGTCTGCTTTCCAGGCTGCTGGGTGCCTGTGAGGATTCCAGTTTTAAACTCCTTTTAATGACTGTATAATAGGACAATTATTGTAAATAATCTTCCTCATTAGGAAAAATAAACCACCAAACAGGCTCTGGTTGGGGAGATCTTTCGTGAAAGAATATAAATTAATAAATAAACTTGTTGAGCAAACATCTTAATCTGAAGAGCTGAGAAGAGCAGACAGCAAAATTAATCATTTGGGAAAATAAGCTGGTCTGTTGTGTTTTGCTTCCATAGCAGGCGAGGAATATTCTAACGAAAACAATCCGCTGGGGCTCTCTGACCTCGGACTTTCTGCGACAGGTTCCCACATGATCAGGGGGTGCTCCTTTTGATCAGGCTGAAGTCAAACGAGACTATCCAGGAAGATGCCTATCCACCAGTTTGTTCTGTGTAGCTGCAGCCAGTGTTGGACTTTGTTCTTGTCTTATTTATTTCTTTGCAGAAGCACACAAAGTGCCCTTGCTATTACAACAGCAGTTCAGGCGGTGGAATCTCTTCCATCTTGGAGCAATGCATCCTGGGAGAGTCAACCAAAACTACATCAGTCTACATTGCAAGATTCTACAGGAAGCCAGGCTTTGGAATTCTCTCTGGTCTACCCTGTTAGCAAAGCCGACGGCCTCATTCTGAGCTCACAATGATGTACATCACAATTAATTCTAGTCATCAGTATAAATCCAAGTGAGAAGGGCCTGGTGTTCATCTCAGTTACACTTATTTAATTGACTTCAGTGGAGTTAGTCTGAATTTATGCCAGCAGAACACAGATTAGTATCTGGGCCTTTGAGCCAAACTCAGGACTGATGTGACTTGTGGTATATCTGATCAATGTAGACCCAATGTGTACATGGAAAATAGTGTAGTGTAACTAGGTGGATTTGGCAACTAGCAGGTGCAATTTAGATTGATCGGAGGCACAGGAAATGACAGGTGTTCCTGCTCCAAATGCTAGTTAATGGTAAGTCCTATAGGACTGTATTCTTTCTTCTCTCTCCGGTTGTATTCAACTGGCTGAGGTCCTATGAGGTCGAGGAAAGACTGTTTCTCCCTCTGAATCCCTCCAAGACACTACCATCTTATGGAGAAGATGCTGCTGTACCCAGGATGAGGACCTCTGGAGGTTTAGAGAAGGACTTGTCAGTACACACTCCTGGCTGTGAAACTCTACCACAGGAGATCAGGATGAAACTGTGCCTTGCCTTGTGACAGGTCTGTTTCTATAAGCTTTAGCACAATAGAGCCTCTTCTCACACTTGCTCCCATAAACATCTCTCCAGAGAAAGACACTTGACGGAATGCAACCCCACAAAGAAAATACCTTCCCAGCAGAACGCTGCTGAGACTTGGATCACGGTCTCCACTGCTTAAGTGTCATTGTGACCGATGCCCTAAAATACATTGGTGGAACATGACACTTTCAGCCTAAATTGACCTCATGTCATTTTGCTGCCCTCAAGATACAGCTTCACATTTTTGCCTCTGTTTCACTGAGTCTTTAAACTCCCCAAATCTAAAAAATGGTTGTGATGAAATAGAGAGAGAATCATTCTATTCAGGAACATTTTGAACGCTTTTCTTGAAGAAAAATGCCCAAACCTTATAACAGCGGGGACAGAACATAAATGTTCATGCTGAACTATTATAACAATATGTTTCTGGTCAAATGGTCGGGCAGTGACTGGAATGAAATAAGATGAGAGGGAGCTGGCATGTGAATGTATCCATATGGGGGGGGGAAGGAGAAGCAGCATTTTTCAGAACACAACAGCTGAGACAGTTCCACAGTTTCAGTGAAAGAGCTTTGTGAAATCCCATGTAGCGGGATGGTCACCCGGGTGCTCCAGCCCTGACAAGGTTAAAACAGCCTGGATCGGCAGGGGGAGTGCTGCCCAGGGGGACCCAAAGACTAGGCTCATGGAGAACGCAGCCACAGCTGGGGCCATGCCCCAATCAGGCCATAGCTGGCCCTATAAAAGGGCTGTGAGCCAGGAGCTCAGGCAGTCTCTCTCTAGCTGTGGAGACAGATGGACCTGGCTGCCTGGGAGCTGAGCAGGGTACCTAGAGTGGAGCAGGGCTCAGGAAAGGCCAGAGGAGCTGGGGAGCTCCAGGCTGGAAAACCCCCAGGCCGCAGGCCTTACTAAAGGCCGGGAAAGGTACTGGGGTTGCAGAGGGGCAGCCCAGGGGTAGGCAAAGGCAGCAGGTCCAAACCCTCCTTGCCAATGATGAGTGGCCATTGCACTGCAGTCTGAACCAGTGTATGGGGGCTAGATGAGGACTAGCAGTAGCTGCTGAGGCAAGGTGGGTATAGAGGGTGGGAATTCCCTGGGATGGGGAGACCCAGAGACTGCGTGGGGACTGCAGAGGGCAGAGCCCCGAGGGAAGGGGCACCGGGGTCCGGGACAGACACAGGGGCTTGAGGCAAGCGGGACACCGGTCTGCAGAGGGTGCTCCAGAGGCTGGAGAGCTAATTCCCAGGCTGACCAGTGGGAGGCGCCCCACCGGTGAGTCTCAGCCTTGCTACACCCCACCATTTGCGCTGAACATTAATCTGCCCCTTTCATTCTAAGTATTTTTTGCTGCAACAATGAGGTACACGGGGCAGGCTTCAGACTCTTCTGAAAAAGGTTTGCCTAGAGCAGTGGTTTTCAACCTTTTCTCAGTTGTGGACCCCTTTGGAAATCTTACACACAGTCCATGGACCCCACGCAGGTCCATGGACCACAGGTTGAAAACCACTAGTCTAGGGTTATAGCTGTAAGAGGAGGAGGAAGCCACAACTTGGTTTGTATTCCTGGATCTGCCACTGAGTTGATAAGTGTCTTTCAGCAAGTCACTTAACCTTTTAGGGCCTGAGTTTATAATAAATGCAAATTGTGCATAGTAATGCTTACCCTCCTTGCTTTGTGAGACCTAATGAATGTCCCTAGAGATTCTTTCGTGAAAGGCACTATCCATAAATATAGGTAACTATGAAAGAACATTCCTTGGACAGTTCCTTTTAGTTGATACCCATATTCACTGTATTTTAGTGCATGTGGACTTTAGGGACATCATATTAAAAACTAGTACAGAAAATATCAGCCCAGAAGTGCCGCATGATTCATGCCATGTGAGCTGCTAGAACACTGTTGATTATAGACCAAGGGTCGGCAAACTATGGCACACGAGCCGATTTTTAGTGGCATGCTGCTGCCTGCTGGGTCCCAGCCACCGGCCCCGCTCAGCCCGCTGCTGAACCCAGGCCGGCAATGGGCTGAGCTGGGCCTGCAGCCAGGACCCTGGCAGGGAGCAGCGTGCCATTAAAAATCCTGCCTGCCCCGGCCCGCTCTTTTCCACCCCCGGCCTGTGGTGGCTGCTGCTGCTGCAGGGCAGGCAAGGTATCCCGTCCCCTGCCTCTTCCCCCAGCGTGCTGGGTTCCTGCCCCTCCTCCTCTCCTTCTCTGCTACTGATCAGCTGATGGCCCTTGTGAGGGATGGGGAGAAGCGGAGCCGCAGCACGCTTGCTGCTTTAGGGAGGAGGTGGAGAAGAGGTAGGGAAGGGGGTTGGAATCAGGGCTTATCCCCTCCAGCCTAATGCTGTGAGCCGCTCTGGGCAGGGGGCTGGGAGCACCCCCATGACCCTAGCCCACACCCCCAGCTCCCTGCCCTTACCCCGTGTCCCCTCCACACACACCCCTGACCTCTGCATCCCCCCCCACACCCCAGCCCCCTGCCCTGACCCCTGCACCCCCCACGACCCCAGCCTTGACTCCAGCACCTCCACACATACCCAGCCCCCCCATGCCCTGACTCCAGCATCCCCCTCACATGCTCCCAGCCCTCTGCCCTGACTCCTGCACCCCCCACATTCCCACCCCCACCCTGAGCACCAAACGGGAGTTCCCGCACACACACACCCACATTCCCACCTGCACCCCTTGCACCAAATGGGAGCTGCCCAGGTAAGCACTCCACACCCAAACCTCCTGCCCCAACCCTGAGCCCGCTCCCTCATTCTAGCTCTTGGCCAGGCCCTACACCCCAACCCCCAGCCCGCTCCTTTACCCCCAGCCCTGTGCTCAGTGCACTCCCACCCTCAGCTCAGTGCAGAGAGAGAGGAAGAGAATGGGCTAGAACCAGGGAGAAGGTAGGTACCCACTCTATGTGGGCAGGGCTGGGATCCCAGACCGGCAGTGGGCTGAGCCGTTCAGCCCACTGCTGGTCTGGAGTCCCGGCTGTTGGCCCCGCTCAGCCCACTGCCGGTCTGGG
Source organism: Lepidochelys kempii (assembly GCF_965140285.1). NCBI lineage: Eukaryota > Metazoa > Chordata > Testudines > Cheloniidae > Lepidochelys > Lepidochelys kempii. Next base: position 33,801,837 of record NC_136388.1, read on the forward strand.
ATTCTGGCTGCCAGCCCCTTGCCAGCTGGGGTCCCGGCCGCAGGTCTCGCTCAGCCTGCTGCTGGCCTAGGTGAACGGAACCCAGGCTGGCAGCGGGCTGAGCGGGCCGGCGGCATAAGATCAGCATTTTAATTTGATTTTTAAATGAAGCTTCTTCAACATTTTGAAAACCTGGTTTACTTTACAAACGACAATAGTTTAGTTATATAATATATAGACTTCTAGCGAGAGACCTTCTAAAAAACAATAAAATGTATTACTGGCATGTGAAACCTTAAATTAGAGTGAATAAATGAAGACTTAGCACACCACGTCTGAAAGGTTGCCGACCCCTGTTATAGACATTTACTGCATACTCAGTTGCACAAATTTGGTTGAACATTCCTTCCCACTCCCTTTGGGCCAGATTTTAGTTTGTGCATACTTGTCACTTCTTGAAATAGTCTGCCCGTCTAATGCCTTAAAGCAAGTTTCTTGTATTAAATGAGTTGAAATGTCTACTGCAGGTATCATCATTTAAAAAAAAAAAAGACAATGTAGTTACTAGCAACTGCATGAAACCCCATGTGGGGTTTCTCCTGGGCATGAAACAAGATGCAAAAATCTCTGAGCCCTTACTCAGCATTCATCTGCAAATCTGACCACCTACAAATGTCAAGAAAAGAAATAGGTGATGAGTATTAGGACTGTGGGGCCATTTCATACCAGGTGGCGCTCCATTAACTTCAGCAAGTTTCCCCCGGCATTGCTTTGACTCTTGATGTAGAAATTCATGGACACATTGTGCTATTTCTTAAATCTTTTTAAAATGGCAGTGTTCCGACTAAACTGTATCGGGAAGATGAGAGCACATGGCGTGGCTTTCAGTTCTGGTTTTGTTTAATTTTAAATTAAAACAAATTCTTAAAAAAGAAAAAAGAGGCACACAGCCAAAAAAACAATCACAGAAACCCAAAACCAAAACAAACCTCTCTCCCCAAATTCTAACATTCACTTCGGACCTGCCCCATGAGCATGATGTTGCTTTATTCAATGATAAATAAAGCATTATTGGCTCCTCTGGGGACAGGCATTACCAAAGTGCAAAGTTTTGTCACTCTTCTATTAGCATATCTTGGAGCCTCTTGCAGGTACCATAAAAGAAACAACATGAACACAAGCGGAACTAGCCAGGATCCAAATAGGATTTCTTTAGTCTAGAAGTTCCATCTCAACTAACCACTCTTGGGGGCCCAATTCTTCCCCTCTGAAGATATTCTGTAGTTAATATTGTGGCCCTGATCCTTAGCAATGGCCAAGCAATTTGCACTATGGGGAAAGGCAACTCTGAACCAGCTGTGTGCTACTCTGATCCTCACCTGGAGGTAATGAAGTTACCCATTTAAGAGGTAGAAGAATACAGACAGATTGGGAGCTAAATATGGAGATCCACAAATGCATCACTTATCCCAAACACTATGGCTACAAATGGGAAAGCAGACTTGCACCAGCCCTCAGTTGCTCAGCTTGAGACAGCTGTTAAAGATTTTCTTAGTTTCCAAATTTAACCCCCATTACATTTCTAAATTTATTAAACCAGGAAATGAGTCAGCCAGCTGGGCAATTGTCTTTATTTCTTGATGGGGTGACAGGAAGAGCCCCATAAGCATATTTCTGTGTACTTCTGCCTCATGCAATCTCATTAACAAGGAGATACCATGTCACCAGAGAATAATTTGGAATGTGATGCATTGCCACATTGCTGTGCTGGGGTGTTCTCTTCCAGATGTTGCTTTAACTGGGTCTTTCCATTCCAATCTACTTGGCTTAAACCTCCCTTTCTTACTGCTCTTGGTCTCAGCCTTAGATGCTCATACATGGTAGGAATAGTTGAGCTGATTATTCATGGCAAAATGGTTAACGTCCAGGTGCATCTGTCTGAAAAGGAATGGGTGATGCTGTCAGTGAACAGAAAATGAATTGATTCTTTTCTTATGTAATCCCTACTTGGAGCTTGCCAGACTGTGGAGCTGCAGGCTGAGCCTAGAGAGGACCCTACCAACAGGAACTACAACTAAGATGGCTTCCAAACCAGTCTGACCCTCCCCACATTTTCAGCATGCTTGGAGTCAGGGCTGGGGACAGAAGGAACGAGAACCCCTTGCTGGGGCCAATAAGAGGCTTCCACATGGCCAGCGAAGGGACAGCCTAACTTTACACAAGGACAGGAAGAAAAGGAGGGAGGGAAGGAGTGAATGTACTTTCAGTTTCAATTTGGAAGTTGAGAGAGGGAGAGAGCAGTTCAGGGAAGTCCTGCTACATTCCCCCTCGCCCTCTACTGCCAAGGAAGTTTTGCACTGTTCTGAGATGCTAACTGCATGGATCAGGCAGCTCCAGCCCTGCCATGACCAGCATCCAGAGAGAGAGGGTTCAACCCAACAACATTCACTACTGAGAGACAGTCAAGACCCCAAAGGAATCCCAATCAGGAAACCAGCAAGCCCAGTTGAAGTCAGGAGAGGACCTGCCACACCCAGGGGTGAAGATAAAGTAAGGGGCTTTTTTTAAAGCCAGCCAATACTATAGTGCTGCAACACTCCATCTCAGGAGGCAACTTGGGTCTTACCAGCTGCCTCAAGAAGAAGATGGGCAGGGAACTAAGGTTGGAGGAGTTTGTAAGTGTTAGGAGGTGGGGAATGGTCTTATATATTCATGTTTGTTTATTATTACAAAACCTTAACCCTTTCCTTCTCCCGATCCTGTTTTTCTTTCACCCCCCACCTCCAACTTAGCTCCCAGTCTGTTGTGCTGTTGTTTTTGGTGTGTTATTCCTTTGCTGTGGTCTGTTTTATTTACTTTATTGTCATCTATGTGACAGGGAGATACGTGTATAAATCTGGGTAGGTAGGAGATTGCCTTCAAATCCATGCATGTGTTATTTACCTATCTGCTGAGGGTGTGGGTGGGCATGGGTTGTTCTTCATGGTGTCTCATTCTTGTGTGTGTCATTGGTAAGGCTAAAGCCTGTGTCACTCATGCAATGGGCCTTGGGGCCTAGCAAAAGATTCAAGTATATGGTGCAAACTAGGATGCTTTGCAGCACTCTGAAAAAGAGTTAGTTTGGCAAGGGTGTGATGTTTGCCCCACATGGGTGCAGAAAGGGTTAATCTAACCAGGGGGCAGTGGATATGAGTCCTCAGAGTGGCCCAGAGAGTCTGTGTGAGGTGCAGCCAATAGGAGAGAGGATGCAAGAAGCAGCCAATCAGGGCCCAGCAGGATCGAATAAAAGGAGCTGCAGGGAAGAGTTGAAGTCAGTTGTTGGGAGCTCAAGAAGTATGGTCTCTCTCTCTCTCTCATATATAGACTGACACCTGCAGCACCTTGGACAGAGCAACTACTGGCAGGGACTGGGAAAGCAAGAGGGAGTTCCTGTCTGGCTGCTGGGACTGGGTAGTGACATGCCCTGAGGCAAGGGTGAAGAAGGTGCTGGGGCCATGGGGAAGTGGCCCAGGGAGACATAGCAGGATGGTGAGATGCTAAAAAGTCACAGAAAGAGGCTGTGGTCAATAGGATCCCTGGGCTAGGACCCGGAGTAGTTGGCGGGCTCAGGTCCCCTCCCCTCCATTCACCACTGGACTATTGGACTGTGATACTAATCTCCCCCCCGCCACCTAGGGATGATGACATGACCAGAAGGCCAAGCCACGAAGAGGACACTGCAGTTCCTGAGGCTGTGAGAGGGGCTGCAGTGACAGTATGCAAACCGCCGACAGGGGGTGTTGACCTCAAGCTAATCACCAGAGTGACCAGGAGGAGGTACCAGCTCTGCAGTGAGTGATGCACTCAGTGACAAAGGGCTATATATTTGTTCATATATACTTCTGTATGGCAACAGTATTTATAACACAGAGCAGACTGTTGCCTTTCGACTTACTCTAGTGCCTCTGTCATCTGAAGAATGAAAGCAGATAGTAATAATCATGATGTAGAATAATTGCCTCCTGAGACATATATAGGCTTATTTTTGTGTGTCTGTAATTCTGTTATTTTAATTTGCTCTTTTGTGTTGCATGACACAATATTGATCCATCCCATACAAAACTTGATTAGAAACTTCTTACAAATAAAAAGAAAAGGAGGACTTGTGGCACCTTAGAGACGAACAAATGTATTTGAGCATAAGCTTTCGTGAGCTACAGCTCACTTCATCGCATGCATTCAGTGGAATGCTTTTCCACTGAATATATCGGATGAAGTGAGCTCATTCCACTGAATGCATCCGATGAAGTGAGCTGTAGCTCACGAAAGCTTATGCTCAAATAAATTTGTTAGTCTCTAAGGTGCCACAAGTCCTCCTTTTCTTTCTGCTGATACAGACTAACATGGCTGCTACTCTGAAACCTGTCATTCTTACAAATAAGGATCAATCTGACTTCAGCACATCAGTCTATAACTTTCATTCTACTTTTATCTTACGTATTTTACATTTAAATTGTTTTAGATTTGAAAGATGGTGACAAGTTAATTTATCTCAGTTACTCAGCATGTTGCTTTCCCACAAAACACAGATTACATTTAATTCGATAAGGATAAAGCTGGGAGCGGATTTTGAAGCGTTAAATTAGGTGTGCAATTTATCAGTTTTGCTTCCATCTTTCACCGCCACCAATTTTATTTCCACAGACAGAATGTCTGATGATTCCACTGAGATGGCATAACTTCTGATAGTTTTGAAGGGTTATTATTCTTAATATGTGTGAGATTCAAAATGAGGTGGTAAACTAGCAGTAAAGAGATGCATGTTAGTTTTAAATCAAAATGCCTCATGGCTGTGATTTACTTATTCTCAGATATGTGCTGTTGAATTTAGAAAGGAATAGATTATTGGACTTTTAGATGATAAATACTGTAATACTTTGATGACATTTTTAGGTTTGTGAAATACACTACAAGTTCCCCATACAAATTGGATCACATTTTCTACTTATGCTACAAACTAGGAGATGATTCATTTATCAAGGGAAAAAATGATCTTTTATCAAAGCTATTGCCACAGACAGAACTGGCAATGAGACTTTATTGTGCTCATTAGAGTTGGGCGGATATTATTTTGAGGAAACTATTTTTGCCAAAAAATGCTGATTCATCTAAACTGAAACTATTCATGCGTAAGAGTTTTGCTTAATTTCCCAATTTGGCAAAATATTTTTAAAAAAGTGTTAAAAGTATCAAAACATCTTGTTTTGATGTCTTTGTTTCTCAGTTTTAAAAAAATATATTTTTGAAAGTTAATTTATCAGAAGTTTGAAAAGGCCGACACCAAAACAAAACAGTTTGAAATTATAGAAACGAGGTATTTCGATCGAAACAAAACATTGCTTCAGTTTGTTGGTTTGTGAAAAACAGATTTTGATTTTTATCACAATTCAGGATAGGAGAAATTTTTTAAATCTTAAATTCTCATGGGATGATGAGAACTGTTTCTAGGCTAGCCCTCGTACACATACCTCTCAACTGTTTTTCCACAAAAGCCTCCAATTTTGCATGAAAAATATTCTCTGGTGCTGACCGCAAAGGCAGAAATTTAAAAAGCAGAAATAACATCAGACTCTAAATGACCAGCTAAGTTTCTGTTAAATGTATGCTTTAGTCACAGCTAGTTCAGCCCAGAGATTTCAGAGAATTTATTTATTTATTTTTTAAAGACAGAATGTCTATGATATAAGTCCCTTTGTTCCCAAATTTCAGTGTCGGGGTGAGAAATATGAATGCCCTGTTCCGCATAAAATATCCCATTGTGCGATTTAGTAAATCCATTTCGCTCTGCATGTAAATGCTTCCCTTTGATATACACCAAAAGAGAGAGATCACAGAGTCAAATAACATGAGACACAAGATGTAGAAAAATCTTCACGTAGCAATTTGTTAGCATGTTTTTAAAATTAAAAAAATCCAATTGTTTCCCTAAAGTGGGTGAGTAACTTACATTCTCCTCACCTCATTTACACCTACAGAAATTGCTTTGGACACACATGAACTGTATTCTCTATCATGAAAACAGAAAGTTGTGGCTCAGCATATTTAACTTGGCCAAACTACAGAACGAGTTATCTTGGATTTGATCTCTGTAAGGTGTTGAGCGAGCATTTCATCCCTGATCCAACAAAGCACTTGAACATGAGCTTTGCTGGAGCATTTACTTCAGTGGACTTAAGCATTTTTATTTATTTATTATTTATTTATTCTGAAAGTTAAGCATGTGGTGAAGGGCTTTGCTGTATCAGGGCCAGAGTGCTCAGCACCTTCCACAATTAAGTCTCTTGAAACTTTACAGTAAGTATTTTATAATATGTATCTTCAGTCCTTACAGAGCCCAAAAACTGACCTTATATGGTCATAGAGTTCATTCTTTAATTAAGTACACCAGGCAAAATCTAATGCAGAATGTTGATGAGAACTGTCTTCAATCCCTGCAGTTCTGTGTTGACTGTTGTTTCAACACGCTTGGTGGGATCTCCATTCCTATTATATAAATTTGAATTGCATGCTGATTCTTAGGTACACTTATGTGCTTGATTTTGTAAATGCCTGAATACCTATTTACATGTTAATTAGTTCAAACCTCAGGGACAGCTCATCTCTAAGAAGAAACACTTATTGGGAACCAATGCCAATACAGTGTGTTAGACTATAAGCAGACACTGCTTGTTTTATGAATCTTACTATCTTGTCTCAAGTTGGCAAGTGCTTAGCCTTTGCTGTCAGGGGCCTCTGTATGTGGAGCTAGTGCTCTATGAAATCTGTCCCATGCTTAAAAATCTAAAACCAGTACATTTTCCAGAGGTGGAGGTTAGTTCTTTATAGAATGACCACTATTGGGTCCCATGTTTTATAATGTTCCCTCTCTTCCTTTGTTTTCTATTGGACTCCCCTTGTTTGCTTTGATGTGTTAGGACATTCAGAACATTGTATTTTCATTCATCTTTGTTATATATGATGGCAGGCGGAGCTGCACATCAAATAACACTATTATTTTATACCTTATGAGATATCTTCTCTCTGCCCTCAGCCTTTCCACTTTACAACAATGCAATTTCTAAATACTCTGTTTTACCTATGGGATAGTCTTTATACAATTTATTTTTCTTTTATGCTTTCAAAACAGTTCTATCCTGGGTTGTTAGCACACAGGGGTGTTTTGCAAGTTCTGGGCCCAGGTGACAAAAGAATTAAAGTCTGCAAAAATAGGTAGAGATACAGTAATTAGAAACTCTCTACATGCCTGTGAATAATTAGCGTGTGCCTGGGTCTGAAATAGGAAGTCTGACTTCCAGCGCACTTCCTATTTTCACAATAAATCATACTCATTGGAAATTGTGAAACAATTTATGAAGCTCCAAACTTTTTCTTTCTCAGAAATTATGTGCTGAAAACATTTTTGACCTTGCAGAGTTCTCAGTGTTCCATTGTCTCAGGTCAACATCCATGTGCTTGCAAAATTGCCCAAATGTTATCCCACCTTCTGGCATACTGCAGACCAAATTCATCCCAGTTGTCACTCTGTTGAATCCAAGGCTGTATCCAGAAACTGTTTCCATAAATATGCATACAAAGCCTGATTCTTCACTCACTTATGATGCTGCAAATCAGGAAAGATTCAACTGAAGTGTTATACCAGCTGTAGGTGGGAGGAGACTCAGGTACTGTAACTAAAGAAGTTAGTGGAATTATTATTGTGTGAGATCAGAATCTGGCCTCTCTGCACATTCTGGGCAGGGCACCTATAAAACAGTCACAAGAGCAGCAGGGTTACATAAATAAGGATTCAGGAGTCTGATTGTAGGGATCCCTTTTTGAAAACCTTGGCTCTTGTCTGTGATATTCTGCGGTGCCTACAGTGCTAAACTTCCACCTGCAGAGCAGAATGCTGGACTTGAGCTCTACTATGGCTGTGTGGGCTGAATTTGCCCCCAAGACCTTAAATGTCTACGATAAGTCATTCATCACTGAAAAGACACTTTGGCCCAGTGGTTTTCTCTGTTAACAAAGACACGCAAAACATGTGACCATGGAAAGTGAGAGCCTCTCCTCCACTCAACTCAGTCTCTTCACTGCCTTCTACATAGTTTGTCACTCTCTCATCATGAACTTATACATCCTTTGGTGTCCATGAGTCTTTGCTCCTCTGGTTCCCCTCTGCCCTCTCCTTTGCTGCTTCCTCTCTTGCCTCTCTCCCATTCTTTTTATTGGGATGCTTTCGGTTCTGCCCTTGGTATCCTCCTCTCGTCCCTCTATATATTCTTCCTGGGATTACCCATCTGTTCACATTGCCTTAGCTCTCACCTGTATGGTGATGACTGCCAAATTCACTCACTCCCCCTGATGTGCCCCACTCACTTCAATCTCCAACTCCCTTTCTGCCTTTTATGCTCTATGGTCTGCTGCAGACCCAAACTCAGCATGGCTAAAATGAGACATTTTCCCTTTCCTCCCAACACTCCTCCCTCGTTAATGTATGACACCATTCTCTTTGCTAGCACACCCTCAATGTCTCTCTCCCTCCTCCCACATCCAGGCTGTTGATAAATCCGATTGGTTCTTCTCCTCATCTATCCTTCCTTTCCATCCAAAACTAAAGATGGTCAGAAAAAAGGAAAATAAAGCGAAAGAACAGCAGTACTGACTTTAGTGGCCTTACTCCAGACTGAGAGCAAGATGGGATCCAGGCCTTTTTCTTCACAACTTTGGTTGATCCCTATTTTATTTCCTTCAAGGCTAAAGACTTCTAGTATCAATTACACTGACATAACTCTATTCATGGCCATGGAATTACTTCTGACATACACTGGTGTAAGTGAGAGGTGAATCCGGGATAAAATATTCTTCGTAGTTTATTACCATACATTTTTCTGCAGGAGCCTGTTACACCGAATCCATCCAAAGCTTGTAAAAATGTATTAATCTATATTTTTGACCTACAACAATGTTTGGTGTCATTGGCTATTATTGTTTATACTGCAGGAGCACCAACATTGGTTTAGTTGCGCTGCAAAACTATAGGAAGAGACAGTCCTTGTCCAAAGAGCTAGCACCCTGAAACGATGATAAACAAAGGGTGGGAGGAAAGGGGCTACCACCTGCAGTACAAACAAATTGGTCACTTCTTGTTAGTTTAATGGATCCATTTTTTATTTTGCTTATTTACAAAACCAGCCAGCTTTGAAATTATTCTCCTCAGGGTTATTTTATATAGGAGAACAAAAGTAGCCCCATAGCACTTCATGAATGCACTGCAATGATTACAGCTGAATGGATAATCATAAATGTAAACTCTTTTGGCACCAAGGCAGGTCATCAAGGGATACCTGGTTACTATAGTAACCCAGGCAGTAACCTCATGAATAAATGGACAAACAGGATTTCAATATATTTTGACAAACCTCTTTTCAATCTTGTAGAGAAGGTATCCATATCAGTGACTAAATTATTCCAGTTCTCTGGGATATTTACTTCTGCATCAATTTCAGAAATCATTAAGAGCCCATTGCTTCAGGTCTGTAACAGCCACAGTTTCCATTTGAAGGCACTTCTAATGTAGATATTAGGCCAGATTCACAGCTGGCATAAGTGGGCACAATGCCACTGACTTCAGTGGAAGTTGCACACATTTATAACAGCTGCCAACTTGGCCTAATGTATTTAAATCATCTTCAGAACAAAAGGTAAGACAAACTTATTCCTCTCTAAATAAAGCCCAGCTATTTATCTGTTGTGATTGTTCAGTAAGTAGGTATCTAAGCAACTCTCTCTTTCATCTGATCTAAAGAAAATATTGAAAGGAAATACAGAATCTTTGGGGAAATGAGGCCTTTATATTGTCAGTATTTGAATAAATTTCTAGCAGTTGAATTGCTGGTACTTTAACCGAGATCACAGTAATTATGGTGTAAGCAATGATTGGGAAAGGAATATAGTGTCTAGATTGCAGGTATTTTCAGTAAGAAAAATATAGTACGTGAAATGCTGATGTTCTTGGGGGGGGGAAACAATAGCAACTTCACAGGCTTTGAGATGGTTTTAATATCTGTTCTCATTACTTTGCCTTCAGTACATACTACAATACTCATTGCCAGGGTGAGTAAGGTAAGCAGCATTTGCCCCATTGCTGGCATCAGACTCAAGGCCTGGTAGTGGGTGTGATAATAAATAAGAAACATTGGTAACAAGTATAATAAGCAGAATATTGAAATGCAAAAGAAACATGCACAAACAAGTTTCTCCTCTAGGGATCAATCTAGTCAGTGGTTATCAAGCTGTGGATCAGGACCTCAATTTAATGGGGTTGCTGGGTTGGCTTAGACTTGCTGGGGCCTCACCTGGGTCAGCTCCAAAGTGCAAGTCCCACCGCCTGGGGCCGAAGCCAGAGAGCTTCAGCCCTGGGCGACGGGGCTCAGGTTACAGACCCCCTGCCCATAGGTGCTAGAACTAAAATTACGGTGGGTGCTGCCTCACCCCCTCGCTTGAAGTGGTTTCCATTATATACAGTTTACAGTTTGGTTCAATGGCTCTCAGAACCTACACTATACAAATTGTTCCAGCACCCCTGCCTGGAGCTGAAATCTTTGGGCTTCGCCCCCCCACTCCTCCCAGGCTGGTGGGGCTTTGGCTTTGGCTCTCCCACATCTGGGGCAGCAGGGCTTAGGCAGGCTCAGGCTTCCATCCCCCCTCCTGGGGCCGTGTAATAATTTTTGTTGTCAAAAGGGGATCATGGTGCAATGAAGTTTGAGAACCCTGATCTAGATCCTATTTAAATCAGTGGAAAGATTATCATTTACTTCACTGAGTACTGAACTAGATCTCTAGAGTACAATGCAAAACCAAGCTATTACCAAATATTTACCCATACAGATAATGAGCAGAAGGATGATCTTGTTGGTAGATTGGGACTCAGGAGATATGCATTTAATTCTTGTCTCTGCCACTGACTTGCTGTGTGACTTTGGCTCCAATCCAGCAAAGCACTTAAGAAGATGCTTTAAGTAATCTAGTTAATTTAAATGGAACTAGTCATGTGCTTAAAGTTAAGCATATGCTTAAGGAATTTGCTTGATTAAGGCCCCAATCCGTCCAAACCTCAGTAATCCATCAGAAAATGGGAATAATAATCCTTCTTGTCTCCCACCCTTTATTTGTCTTGTCTATTGAGGCAGTAAGAACTTTGGGGCAGAGACTGGCTCTTTCTGTTTCTATGTACAACACCTAGCACCATGGAGCCCTGATCTCAGTTGGAGCCTCTATGTAGTACTGTAATATAAAGAATAAATAATGTGTAGGTCTACCATTGCCTCCTATTGGATGGAAATGTAACTGTTCAATGAGTAAAGGAGGTACAGTACTCAGAAGATTCGATTAACTCAAGTGAAAGAGGTGGAGGAGGATGTTCTGAGTTATGTTTCCAAGTGGCCATCGTGTGCAACATCATGAACACTGGGATGTCACAGATCTGGTATAGATTGATACTGTATATTATGCCTATATCAATAAGAAATTAAATAGCTATGTCTGTTCCATCTAGTTTTGCTTTCTCATACCAGAAAAGGAAGTTCCACATTTAAAAATATTTGTGTTAAACTACATTTGAGAAGTTTAAAGTCACGAATTAAAATTAGTGAAATAATTTTTCACGGAACCATGGAGAGCTATTTTGAGACAAGGAACTTGATTAATGAGGCTCAGCATGAGTAAAGGAAACTGTGCTTTTCCTTTCAAACATCTGTCTTGCGGGGACCGTGCTTACTGCAGAGCAAAGAAATGACAATGTAGTAGCATGCATCTTGAATGGAGGTACACATTCCAATGGACCAGAGCGAACATGACATATGTGCCTAATCTTTGAATGTAATTGCAGGGCAAAATTACTTTCTTGCTTGAGTCTGTGCAAGTCTATAGAAGGCAGTAATATTGTATGGATTTATCTGAGAGCAAAATTTGGCTGTCTCTATTAATGCTCTTTTTAGGAGACAGATAGATTTTTAGAGCCAGAACGCGCCATTATATGGATCTAGTCTGACCTTCTGCATAATACAGGCCATAGAATTTTACCAGTTTATCAAGCCCAGTAGCTTGGCATAGAACTAGGGCATCTTTTTTAGAAAAACATCTCATTGTCATTTATATACTCAACTTGATGGAAAATTACCATCATTAATAAAAATAAAATATAAATAAAATAAAAATAAAATTACCATCACTAATAAAAGTGTGTATTTTATTTCCACTTTGAGTTTTTCTGACTTGATTTTCCAGTCATTGGATCTTGTTGTTCTTTTGTTTTCTAGATTAAAGTGCCTTCTAGTTGTCTCTATACATAAAAAGTTTAAAATAGAACATTTAGATCCAAATTCTGTTCTGGGTTATCCCCATGTAACCCCACTAAGTTCAATGTCCATAAGAGAAGAATTTTGGCCTCTGTTCGTTGTTGTTGAAGATATTGTAAAAAGATAGATAAAGAATTATGATCTGGTGTCTAAATGGTCATAGTCATATATGTTTAGACTGAAGAACTCTAAACCTTCCTTTAGAGTAAGGGCAAATCCCCTGGCAGAAGCAATATACTGGCAGGATAACTTTTCTATACACAGCCGTCTTAGAGGTGAGCGCCGTACTCAAGCATAATTCCCACTGATTTCTGTGGAAAGTTTGCTAGAGTATGAAGTTTCAGATTTACCCATGAACATTTTTTAAAACAAGGTAATACTTCATAAGTCAACATTTCTTGATTCCTCAGTGATTCTGTGTTTGGTTTGCTCTGGAGCAAAAAAAATGACTTTAAAAACACATCTGCTAAAGTTTTTTTTTCCCATTGAAGAAAATACATATGGCATCCTCCATCTATGGAAGGAGAATGCATTTGTGTATAACAGGTTGATACTATATCTTTAACAGTAACAATTGTTTTTGGATGGACACTATTAGCTAAAGTACTTCACAAAACATTTAATTTCCTAATTAGGCCTATTACACTGCAGATAAACAAGGTAAACTGAATTCTTGAGGAACAAGCTATGTTTAATGAAGCATGTGTGAGCTTGCATAAGGGAAATAGGGATCTTAAAAACAGGGATTGCTAATTGCTTACAATATTTGGAGAAGTACTGTTTAAATAACAGAACTGATTTTTTTAAACAGTATTTTGTAGTAATGGTTAGGAGTGCCCTTAAGGCAAGGGAATACTGTGAAGCTCAACAATTCAGCAGAGTCCAGCAATTAGACAATTCTACTGTACTTAAAAAGACACAAGCCATGTATATGCTACGAATTTTGGTTGACGCAATTTACGTCATATCGTGTGTACATGTGTATACTTGGCTTTCTGTGTTGTCACCAAGAGTGCGTGTTGATGCTCAATGTGGTGCACCATGGGTAGGTACTGCCATATGCAATGTGCCAACATCCAGTGCACTGTCTTTTGGGAAATTTTGGCAATGCATTGTGGGCAGAAATGAGTTGCGCAAAGTGACTGGGAACAAGTGGTCAATTTCCCAGTGTGCAACTGTTTCTATCCCATAATTTTCATGCCTTTTTAAAAAAAAATCCCAGAAACCTGTGCAGCCCTCCATACCGTCTGTGACAGATTGCCCCCAGTTAAGATGCCACCTGATGTGCTGGGATATCACTGAGCCCACCTGTTCTGCCAGCCAGGGCACCCTTTTTACCTTTCTTGCTGAGCCAGGCTATTAAGTCTCCTCTGGCACACACACACACAGGCAGGGCCACACTTAACTGTAGAATGACACAGATACTGAGATCAGCTGTGGGAAGCCTCAGCTTAAGGGACTTGCCCCAACACTCAGGTGTCCACCTCCCTTGGGGTGCAGATTCAAAGGTATATTATGAAATTCGCCTCTTCCCTCAATGTGGAGGAAGACATGCACAACAGAAACTGGGCTTTATAATAAACAAAACAAATTTTATTAACTATAAAAGGCAGATTTTAAGTGGTTAAAGAACAAAGTGTAGACATATGCACAACTAGGTTTATGCAAGGCAGCTTACATCAACCTAACTTTGCATAGTGTAGACTAGGCAACAAGTTAAAGGGAGAGTATCATCCTGAATGTTGAATTATTAGGCATTAGATGATTCAGAGAAAATAAAACATCTAATAGCTATTAACAGGGAAAACATAAATACACCTCTACCCTGATATAACGAGACCCAATATAACACGAATTCAGATATAACGCGGTAAAGCAGTGCTCCGGGGGGTGCTCCGGTGGATCAAAGCAAGTTCGATATAACACAGTTTCACCTATAATGTGGTAAGATTTTTTGGCTCTTGAGGACAGTGTTATATCAGGGTAGAGGTGTATACTGAAGTCAATGTAAACAACAAGGAGTCTGGTGGCACTTTAAAGACTAACAGATTTTTTTGAGCATAAGCTTTTGTGGGTAAAAACCCCACTTCTTCAGATGCATGGAGTGAAAATTACAGATGCAGATATAAATATACTGGCACATGAAGAGAAGGGAGTTACCTCACATGTGGAGAACCAGTGTTGACAGGGCCAATTCAATCAGAGTGGATGTAGCCCACTCCCAACAATAGATGAGGAGGTGTCAATTCCAGGAGTCAATGTAGTTACTTTGGATCGACTACTGGGTAGATGAAATTAAAATTGGCACCACTAAATCAAATTCTGCCCCTATTTAAACTATGAAATGCCATTGACTTTAGTAATTTGGTCTATTGGCTATAGAATTGAGACCGATTAAGGCAAGTGTGAGTGCAATGTATAAAATAATTCAGTCCACATACTGTAATATCTGAATACAAATTTGTTTACAAGAAAAGAAACACCAGTATTTGGCACTATGGGGGAAAAATTAATAGGAAAAGACCTACATCTTCTTACAGGTAAATACCTGAAACACTGGAAATATGAATCCACACAAGTTTCTTTGTATGTGTGTGTTTCCTTTCTTAGAAAAAAGATTTCTCATTGGCTGAGAGTAAGAAAAATTAGAGAAGAATTATGACATCTGAATTTAACTGAAAATTGCCTGAACTCTAGCGCTGCCTGGTTCCGAAACTCTTCTCCAGTACCATGGCCAGTTTCATCAGGACTCATTCTCATTGACTGAGAGTGTAACACTATTGCAACATGTCTGTGGAAGCAGTGGCCTTATACAAATTAACCATTTGATAAGTGTTCTACACAAGAAGAGGCTTATGGGCTACCATTGAGAAGAAAAGCAGAATTAGGTACAGAATAGGACCAAAAAGAAGCAGTTTTTCCTGACGTGATATTTTTTTAACCCATTTAACATTTGATAAGTCTTGGCCCCTAACTATATTTTCATACTTGCCTCCCTCTTTACACCAGTTCTGTGGATGGTCATTTCAGAAAAATTCTGGGGGAGGGGGTCAAAACTGTGTCAGCATGTAGAATGTTCTATGTGATACTATCTCCTGGAGAGACAAGGTGGGTGAAGTAATATCTTTTATTACCAGGTGACTTGAAGAAGAGCTCTGGGTAGCTCGAAAGCGTGTCTCCCTCACCAACAGAAGTTGGTCCATAAAAGATATTACCTCACTTGTCTCTCTAATATCCTGGGACCAACTCGGCTACAACAACTCTGCATACGTACTATATCCTGGAAAGTCAGGGGATGAGAGGCCACAAATGGAAGACATAGTGGAGCATATAGACCTATGAAAAATCCAGTTGGTCAAATCAATGTCAGCGGGGGAGGGGGGAAAACTGCCCCTCTTACCTCATAGCAAATGACCCCCCGGTGTAAAGATTTGGAACCATTAAAGGAAGACCTTGACCAATATCATCCCCCCCCCAAAAAAAATCACATTAAAAGAAATGACCAGTATTACTTGATTCTGAGATTTCCAGTCTGGTTGGTGATGGGTTTGTGTGTAAAAGCATTTGTACCTTGCTGTCATAGATAAAAGTGACATGCAGAATAGTCACAACAGACAAGTTTTCTTTTGCATTGTATGAACATTGTCTTGGTAGTCAAAATAGTGGAGACTGGCTTCTGTTTGTTCATTTCAGTAATGGTTTTGCCACATGCTAGCAGTACCCACGAACTAGTTAATGCAGCTTTTTCAGTTGTCTTAGGTTGTATAAAAGTTGTGTACATTAAGAAATAAAGATGAACCCCAACCCGTATGTTCAATCACTTTGCTAATTGCAGTGGATTCTAAGCTTCCTTTGTGGACCATCAACTGACAGCAGACTGGATTATATAGAGTCCCATCTGATTCAGTCTAGAGTGCCTGGTAAATTGATTGTTACATCGGGAAAAATGAAATTGTTGTCAAGGTTTATTTGGGAAAGAGAGAAGCTTTCAGAAAATACCTCTGGTGTTGAGAGCAGCAAAGAATGTAAATGTTAGTGAGAAGACAGAGAGGGGTCAAAAGGAGACAAACCACAACATCCTGTTTACTTTGAAAATCTACAAAAGAGAGCTCTGGCAAATATTCTGGTTTGATATTTAAAAGGTGCTGGGCACTCTTCTTAGATTTTTATCTCCATAGGACTGTGGAGGTGTCAGCAGTGGGTCTCTGTTTCAGGCTGCACTCTGATGTGTGTGATTCAGGCTACATTCAGCCCCCTTCTAACTGAGATTTCAGTGTCTTGAAAATCAAAGCTGCAAACTTTTATCTGATTTAATACATATGTTTCCGATTAAGGTGCAGCTTGGCTGGTTTTAGAAAGTTTAAAAACAACAGGGCTCAATCTTACAAGGCACTGAGCGATGTGGCCCTGATCCATCAAAACACTTAAGCACATTGCCTTCCATGTGACTAGTCACCTGCTTAAAGTTAAGCACATGCCAGATGGAGCTAGATTTCTCAGCCTCTAAAGAAATCAACATCTCATATAGGAAGCTGAATATAGTAAAAACCTTCTTTTTGAAAGTTTCCCTTGGACATATTTTTGGTCTCTTCTAGCTTTTGCACCTTGTTCTACATCATAGGGACCCTTTGGGCTTTTTTGCACATTATTGAATATTCAGGAGTCTGGTAAACAGTAATAATCAATAGTCACTGTAGCCATTTCACATGCTTGCCATTTTGTTTTATGCCATTTATAAACATCCATCAGAATCAGATGTATAGAGCATTTACATATAAAAGTCAAGCATATAACAACATTGTACATGTTAATACTTAAGGGATTCAGGGAGAAATGTGACTGGCTGGTGTAGTAGAGGTGTGAGGCATCATGTCAGGAAAAAAGGTCTCCTCCCCTGTACAGATCAGGAACTCCCCAGGAGAGAAGTATGGAGACTCTTCTCTCTTGTGGAATTCCTAAACTCTGTAGAAGAAGGACGTCCCTGCTATGTGTCTCCTGCAGGTAAGTGGGGAGGAGCTCCTGCTGTTTCCCACCTTAGAAGAGCTCCTACCCTGAGGACCTTTAGCAAGTCTGTGGCTGCGTGTCTCCCTCCTTAACACCTCCTAAAGTGTTTGTGGGATATTTTTGGCAGGCTCCCAGAGCATGAATTCTGTGAGTCTATCTCTACAATGCAAAGCAATAGAGCTTGATCCTTGGGTCTCAGCTTGACTCAGGCTTGGATCCTTCACCCCTGTGGGATCTTGGGACCCTGAGTCTAAGCCCTGAGTCTAGTGCAATTTGTGTGTAGATGGAGGGGGCTAGGCTTGCACCTAAGTTTGAATCCTAGGCCTACTTGGCAGTGTAGACATACCCGTACAGGATACATCTACACTGCAATAAAACACCTGTGGCTGGCCCATGTCAGCAGACTCAGGTTAATGGGGCTCAGTTTGCAAGGCTATAAAATGGATATTTGGGCATGGGGTGGGGAGAGTCCCAGAGGCTGATCTCCAGCCTGAGCCCAAACGTCTGCACTGTAATTTTATAGCCCTGCAGCCCGAGCCCCACAGGGTTTTTTATTGCAGCGTAGATATACCCTAAATGCCTAAGGGTGTGTCTACATTGCCGTGTAAGCCCAGGGTTCAAACTCACTCTCAAGCCTAACTCCACCTTCTCTCTACTCACAAATCACCCTCTAAGCCCTGGGTTAGTGCAGAGGGTCTGAGCCTGAGTCAAGCCAGGACCCAGGATGCAAACCCTATTGCTTTGTAATGCAGACACAGACCCACTGGACTCATGCTCTAGGAGTCCTCCAAAGTATTCCACAATCCAACAGGATGATTTTCTTTTATCCTCTGCACAGTTAAGTTTGGTGGACAGCGAAGTTTTCCCGTGTTGCATGAAGTAAGGGCTAGAATGGCCACATGGGACGGCACTAGGAATTCTGGAATTCGGGTGGTTGGACTTAGGTTTGCATAATGCAGTGTAGATGCTGGAGCCCCAGGCTGAGATCCAGGGTTCAACAATTCCTCACTTGCAGTTACAAATGAGTGTAGGCAATGAAGCCCTAGGTTAACAAACCCTGGGTCTGTTAACTCAAGTTCTACTAACCTTGGGCTTACATAAGACATACCTTGAGTCATGTTAGAAAATGGGACTAAGGCTCCTAGTCATTTAGATGCTTTTAAAAAATTTAACTTCAGTATAGATCATTTAAACATTAAAAACAAACAAACTTTCAGGCCTCCTTATTTTACTTTTTGAAAACAAATTCCCATGCAAAAACTCTGTTGGCTGACAGTTAATGTTAGGACAATAAGTAATGTAACCCTACTGAAAATACATAAGAAGGGCATCACCATTAAAAAAATCTCCAATCCTTAAAGATGGAAATGTCAAGCTGAGGTAATAATGACTATTATATAATCCTTAAATTTCATATATTAGTTCAACGATATTACCAGTGAAAATTATCCTTACACATTCCAGTAGTAAACAGTGCTACAGACATATACATTCCTAATTAGACATTTTGTATTCTCCAAGATAGACAGACAGGTGTGTGTGTGTGTGTGTGTGTGTGTGTACATACTGTGGGTCAGATTTAGGGTTGTTATGAGAATGTGTAACGTGAATTTTTGCATGTCAGTATTGCTAAGAAAATTTATGAACAATAGGGTTTATCGAATATTCTTAATCTTAATTTGCCATTCCCATATTTGTTAAGGTTTAGAATTTTTGAATGGCTATCTTTTTGTTAGCTATTGTGTATGATAGACTCAAATTCTCCACAGTCAATGTTAGCTACCTTTTTTGTGGGGGAATCCCATGCATTTTCTCTCCCTCCCTTCCTTTGAATGTGGATAGAGGTGGGCTATAATGAATGGAAAGTGAAGCTATTGTAGCGTGTATCCTGCTGTACACAATATAGACATATTTATAGATAAAGCTAAAGGTGCGCTGCAGATTGTTGTAATTTTAATAATCCCAGGAGAAATTCTGAGCAGTGTAGAACTTCTGCACCATCCAAAAAATCCAAAACTCTTTTTGGCTAATGACATGAATACAGCACCACTGAAATGCAGCCACTCTGGGACAAGAGACAGGAATCAATCATCACAGTACGTTATACAGTTGGGGAGGGGAGGCAGGGAAGATTTGGACAAGCATACTGGGGAAAGTTACATCTCTTAGGAAAGTGCCATGGGATATTTTATGTCCCCATAGCACAAGCAGGAGCGCAGTTTTTCAGGTCTTCTCCTGCTGAATGACATTATCTCTCCTTATTCATTTTGGTACTCCAGTTGCTTTGTCAGGAATACACTGTCAGATCATCTCGCAGTAGAACTACCTACTGCACACTCCAGACATGGATTTTCTGTTATTACAGGCTCTTTGCATTGGACACTGAGGTAAGAAGCAGCCTCAGAGACACAGAGTTGTGCCCTTAATTATAGTAGAAATATCATAAATTTGAAAAATAAAGTGGTGTAGCCAGATAACTGCACTGCGATTCTGAACACACATTGGCTAATCCCTGTGCCCTGAAAACATACCACATCCATGAGCTCACAAGGTAGGTGTGGCGCCATACACAATATGATCATTAGGGCTGTCGATTAATTGAAGTTAACTCCCGCAATTAACTCAAAAAATTAATCGTGATGAAAAAAATTCAGCGTGATTAATTGCAGTTTTAATTGCACTGTTAAACAATAGAATACCAATTGAAATGTATTAAATATTTTTGGATTTTTTCTACATTTTCAAATATATTGATTTAAATTACAACACAGTATACAAAGTAGACAGTGCTCATTTTACATTGTTATTTTTTATTACAAATATTTGCACTGTAAAAATGGCAAGCAAAAAAATATTTTTCAATTCACCTCATACAAATACGGTAGTGCAATCTCTTTATCGTGAAAGTGCAATTTACAAATGTAGATTTTTTTTTGTTACGTAACTGCACTCAAAAATGAAACAATGTAAAACTTGAGCACCTACAAATCCACTCAGTCCTACTTCTTGTTCAGCCAATTGCTAAGACAAACAAGTTCATTTACATTTACTGGAGATAATGCTGCCTGCTTCTTATTCACAATGTCACCTGAAAGTGAGAACAGGCAGTTTTGTAGCCGCCATTGCAAGGAATATCTGGCACTTAAATACTAAACATTCGTATGCCCCTTCATGCTTTGGCCACCATTCCAGAAGACATGCTTCCCTGCTGATGATGCTTATTAAAAAAATAATGCATTAATTAAATTTGTGACCGAACTCCTTGGGGCAGAATTGTATGTTTCCTAATCTGTTTTACTCACATTCTGCCATATATTTCATGTTATAGCAGTCTTGGATGATGACCCAGCACATACTGTTCATTTTAAGAATAGTTTCACTGTAGAGTTGACAATGCAAAGAAGGTACCAATGTGAGATTTCTAAAGATAGCTACAGCACTCAACCCAAGGCTTACAAATCTGAGAGGGACAAGGTGTAGAGTATGTTTTCAGAAGTCTTAAAAGAGCAACACTCTGATGTGGAAACTACAGAACCCAAACCACCAAAAATGAAAATCAACCTTCTGCATCTGACTCAGATGACAAAAATGAACATGCATTGGTCTGCACTGCTTTGGATGGTTATTGAGAAGAACCCATTATAAACATGGCTGCATGTCCTCTCGAACGATGGTTGAAGCATGAAGGGACATATGAATCTTTAGTGCATCAGGCACATAAATATCTTGCGACACTGGTTCAACAGTGCCATGCGAAAACTTGTTCTCACTTTCAGGTGATATTGTAAACAAGAAGTGGGTAGCATTATCTCCTGAAAATATAAACAAACTTGTTTGTCTGAGCAATTGGCTGAACAAGAAGTAGGACTGAGTGGACTTGTAGGCTCTAAAGTTTTAAATTGTTTTATTTTTGAATGCAGGGGTTTTTTTGTACATAATTCTACATTTGTACGTTCAACTTTCATGAAAAAAAGACTGCAATACAGTACTTGTATTAGATGAATTGAAAAATACTATTTTTGTTTTATACAGTGCAAATATTTGTAATCAAAAATAAATATAAAATAAGCACTGTACACTTTGTATTCTATGTTGTAAATGAAATCAATATATTTGAAAAAGTTGAAAATATCAAAAACTATTTAAATAAATGGTATTCTATTATTGTTTAACAGTGCGATTAATCACACTATTAATTGTGATTTTTTTAAATTGTAATTAATTTTTTTAATTACAGCCCTAATGATTACTAATGTAACTGGTGTAGTTACACAGTGACCTAGCAGGGTTTTAAAAGGCCTAATGAAGAAGAAAATAAACATTGCTATTTGGTATAAGAAATGGTCCCTCTAGGAAATACTAAACCAGAGGCCCGCCTACACCCAGGGAGCTGTTTTACCCAAGTCCAAAGGAAGACCTGTGCCTCTGAGAAAACAAGCTACACCAGTAGCCAGTAGATGTCTCTGTTACATTCACCTACCGTTCCACATGGAATGGATGAGAAGTTTCAGTAGGAGCTCGTGTCACAGCTGGACATAATCAATCTCCTTTATTTATCTGAAACGTGAGCAAACATTCTGTAAAATGTAACCCGAATTTTAAAGTGATTCTAATTTTTTCATTGCCAAAAGGGTGTCCTGCATCCGAAAGTATAAGTGCTATTTATAGCGTGGACATAAATATGCCATGCAAGCCAAGTATACTAAATCCACATACCCTGCATAGCTCATGGTGCTGGGAGATGCCTATGAGGTGAACCTCTCCGTACCACGTCATGACAGAAACAGGCTGCGTGCTATAGACAGATCATGCGTGCCCCAGCAAAAGGCAAGACGCATGCTGAACACATCATACATGTCATACCAACATATCCCGCGCAGCAAGCAGCCGCGCTAGCTCTGGGGCGCTCTGCCCGACGCACGGCGCGTGCCTTTGGGGTCTTGCAGGCGACCAGCCGCGCCGTACTACACAGATTGGTTTGACACGGGCGATACGTGGCTCACCCAGGCCCCAGATCTCTTGCATTTGTGCTCGGCGGCGGCAGCAAGCTGAGCCTCCGCGCGGGGCTCGGGCCCGGAGCTCCGGAGCGTAGCCCGGCTGGGCGGCGGGGCAGGAGGAAGAGGAGGGTGAGGGGGACTCATCGGAGATGCGCCGGCTAGCGGGGGCGGGGCCGTGGGAGGGACCAGAAGCCCGGGCGCTGCCGCTGCCGCTGCACTGGGGGGCCGCCGGCGGAGCTCAGCGTCCCGCCCGCTCGCTCGCTCGCTGGTGCAATAGGACAGCGCAGCGCGGCTAGCGGAGGAGCCGGCGGAGAGCCCGGGGTGCAAGGTACCAGGCTTCGCGCAGCTGGCGGCTCTCCCTGGCTGGCTGGGCACCGGCCCCTGAAGGACTGAGCGCACCTCGCTGCCACCCCGAGCAGATGTGAGCGAGCCTGGAGAACTGAAGCCCAGCTCGCAAGCAGCCGTGTCCTCCTCTCCCCGCAGATCCACAGAGGGTGAACTATGTGGCAGCCGGCCACTGAGAGACTGCAGGTAAGGGAGGAGGGCAGGGGGAGAAACTGAGGCGGGGCTGGCGTGTCTGTAAAGGAACGGGTCATGTGATCCGAGGGTTTGTGTCAAAAATATGTAGGGGGCATTGGTAAGCCCTTGTTTTGAATTCGTTCCCCGCCACCCCCATGGCCGTGCATAGATCACGCTTACAACTTTCAGCTGGTCTCTGTGTGTGGAGCACTTTCTGCCCAACAATTTAACATTGCATTCCACTGACAGGATTTACAGGTCCAGGGCTGGGCTTCTTGAATCCAGATGTGGGGTGGTTTTTGTTGTTGTTGTTGCTGACTTTTTCAAAGACAGAACAGATGATTTGAAAATCTTTGGGTTGCATTTATGATGTTATCTCTCTAAATTTATGCTCCTCCTGAAAATAGGATTTTAATTTTCTTTCTGGTTATTGCAACTCCCTTCCATTTCTTTCTTTCTTTCTTTTTAAGGGGAAAAGTTTATAAAGAGTCAAAACTCATCAGGTATTGCGCTAGCCAATTCATTGACTCCTGCATACAAACAAGAAAATGTTTGTTTGATGGGATTTGGATGGCGGGTGCAGGAGAATGTTTGGGGTTGAGCAATACTGAAAATTGGACGTGTCTAGTTATTTGCAGGAGTCATCAGTGACACGTATTAAGGTCTCTGGGGGCTCAGGGTTGTCCTTACTGCAGGGTTTTGCTCCATGCTTTTTTCTCTGAAATGTTCTCCAGATGGTCAACTAGACAGATTGCCAGATGAATTTACACAATCCCAAAGACAAACTTTCTGGCATGCTTAAAGCAGCATTAAATCTCATAGTAAACTTTGAAGAACTATTTAAGTAGCAAAATAAAACAACCTTTAAGGCAGAATGAATTTGAAGGCATAGGGCAAAAAGAAAATATGCTGAAAGGAGGGGACAAGCAGCATTATTGAGGCATGCAAACTAAAGATTTAACTTGAAGTTCAGAGATCTATAAGTAAACATATAGCCCTCATGAAAAGTCGTAGGTAAAGTTCACAAACTGAATTCATTTTTGCAGTGAGGAGCAGCCTGTTTAGAGAGTATCAGTATCTTGTAATATTGAAGATTCCAACTAGATCACTGATGCTCTAAATTTCAAGGGAGATTCTAAATGGGGTGGGACAACACATTTACATATTTGTTGCAAATAATCAAACCTCAAATAAGGAACTCTACTCTGGGATGCTAAGGTGATATTAATAAATGTTCTGAAAGGCCTTATTTTAATACAAATCTGCATTCATACAGTACCTAACTGAGTGCAGTGTAGGCTTATTTTAATGTTTCACTTATCTATAAAGGCGTGTGTGTGTGTGAGAGAGAGAGAGAGAGAGGTATTGATGCAGCATCACTTTGAAGATCGAGTCATGGTGGCAGTCAAAATTCCTTGATGTGCTTTCTTTGTGACTTTGGGCTCTTGCTCTTCTGAATGTGTTTTATTTTTTTTTATCTATTTAAGTTATTCATGCGCAGCATGTTTTATTTAGGGAAGTGTGTGGGTTCCAAAGCCCATGACACTTGGCAGCTGAACTATTCTGGCATATATTCTGCTTTGTGATATTTCCATATTAGAAATATCAGCTTTCATTTCATGGTTATTTGGCTGTGCAACTGTTGGCTCTAGTGCTTCCTGTTGTATTCTTTGTCATGTTAGTAGTCTTTTCTTAAATCAGATTATATAACATTTGTGATATAATGAAGAAAGGGCCTGGCTCATTAAAGACAATGGTTACATTTTATAAAATCTTATGAAAAATACCATTAATGGGACACAGGCGGAGTTGACAGATGCAAAATTTAGTCTACCTTAAACATAATTATACAGTAACTAGTCTCCTGACCCTAAAACCCCCGTAAGATCCTCAAAATGAAAGCTGTAAAATTGTTAAAAATCTAACTTTTCTGGAAGGCAACCTGCCAACAGCATCTGAAGGTCAGTGTTATTTTGTTTGTGTGTGCATGTGTGTGTCACTTCATCTCTTTACTCTGTGTCTATTCTTTTTTCTTATGAGCAGGCAGGCTAATGAAATATACACAAATTTTGCTTTCTTACCACTTCAGAATTCAGAAGTCTTGTATATTTCAACCCCCCTCTCATGACAAGAGAGCAGGAAGGCAGTGTGGGAGGGATGGTGGCATGATGGGAAATAGTGTGCCTGCAAACCAAACCACAGCTAGTAGATCTAGTTTTAGGCCTACCTGCCTGAAGTGCATCCCCTTATTCTTAAATATATTGTATGAATAAATACATATGGAAACTTGAGACTTGCAGAAAGTAAGACAAAATAAAGCTTATTTTGTAGTTCCACTATAGCAACTTCATACAGTTTCCAAAACAAATATCTAATGAGAAATAGTTGAACATATTAAAATATTTTATTGCTTCCGCAATTGGAATTAAAAAATTGTTTTGATACCAGAGAGGAGAAAATTCAAAGACTTGCTCTGATTTGATATTAAAGCCAAGTATGATCAAGTCTTTAGGAGTTTTAATCTCTACCAGCCAGTAACAGTAATAATCCATGCTTCTTAATCAGACCAAGGAATGCAATTTCAGTGGTTAGGAACCTTTGACTTTGTGTGTGCCTGAAATGTGATTTGTGAATGAAATTAACCATGGTGGCATGTTATTTATTTATTTATTCTCCAGTAATGGCTAGAGGCCCCATTGTGCAGACCCTTTATAATCACATAGTAAAAGACAATATCTGCCCTGAAGAACTTAGTCTCAGGCCCTGATCCTGCAAAGACTTTTGCACATGCTGAATTTGACATACTGTAAGTAGTCTCAATGAAGCCAAAAGGGCTACTCTCACTGCATAAAGTTGAGCACATGCCGGGTAGGGGCTGAAATTAAAACCAGGTGTAATGAATGGGCATAACGAATGAAAAGGTAATTGCATAGATTGACTGAGTGCACGCTTTGTAGAATTGGAAGGTTAATACTATAGCATAAATATATACTACATTATATTTAAAGAATGTTAGGTTGCAAAATCAAGCACCCCAAAGTTGGAAATGCTTGTGAAACTTTAATTCAGCCCTCTTGTGCATGTGTATTAGAATACAGACTGTATTTACATTAAAGCTGTCCATTTTTTCCGTAGGACTCCTGTCTCATTCATCGTACAGGATGGAGCTGTCCTAGGGAGGGCTGAGGGTTATGTAATGAAGGAGACTTGTTTGTATGACCCCTGTTTCATTTGTTGCAGAATGTGAAAAGTGTGTAATGAATGAGGCAGAGTTCCTATTTGGTGCTAATGGCAAGTCATATAAAACAAACTTTTTATAGATGACCATTAACTGGGTATTCCTCATTTCCTCATTGCCCCCAATGTGAGGCAGTTGAAGTATGATTTGCCAAAGTGCTGAACACTCACAGCTGCAGCTGGGACCTGTGCTTTGAACATATAAAATGCTATTGAATGCTAACTATTCTGAATAATCAGGCCCTAGCCATCACAAATTAGGCATCCAGAATTAGTGGAGACTTTTGACCTTAATCTCTCTGTGCCTCAGTTCCCTGTCTGTCTGTGAAATGGGGATAATAATACTACTTCACTTAACAGGGCTATTGTGGAAAGAAATTGAGTGATGTCAGATCCTATAACGATAAGTGTAGAGAAAAGCCCATGAGGAAATTAATAATTCTGTATTCAGAGAAGGGTTTGAGTAGTGTGTGGTAAATAAGCCATGGGGCCACGCATTGAGCAATGAGAATAAAATAAAATATTTAATAGCTACTCATTCAGTGAGCACCATCCATCCTGCAGGAAAATAGTATGTAATGAAAGAGTGTGTCATAACATATACATAACATGAGACAGAAATAAGGTTGCATGGGCAATCATAAATCTGGTGTGTCCTAACCTTTGAGTGTTTGACTTCGCAATATAAATAATGTTGTTTTAACATAGTTTTTTTGTTGTTTGTTTTTTGGTTTGCTTTAAAAAAACAAAGCAGAATTTCCATCATGTGGTATCCTACTGGCACCCACATGAATCATCAGCAGGGTTAGAACATGTAGATTCACTGCACAGACCTCTGCTACTTGAGCTAATGAAGTCACTGATTGCCGTAGTAGGTTGTCATC
This sequence comes from Lepidochelys kempii, assembly GCF_965140285.1. Lineage (NCBI taxonomy): Eukaryota > Metazoa > Chordata > Testudines > Cheloniidae > Lepidochelys > Lepidochelys kempii. The sequence goes on from NC_136388.1 coordinate 33,828,834, forward strand.
CTCCATGTCAGTGGTGCCCAAACTTTCTTCGATCTTGCACACCCTTACTAGAAAGGGAATCTGTCTGCGCCCCCACTCCATTACTGCTCAGTTAGCTCAGCAGAGGTGTGTGGGCTGAAGGCAGAGCTGGGGATGAGGGAGGAGCTGGGCCTAGAGGTGGAGCTGGCCTTTGGGTGGAGAGGGAATGATGGCAGAGCAGGGGGTGGAATGGAGCTGGGTCTGGAGCGGGAAGTGGAGTGGAGCTGTGGTTGGGGGTGGAACAGAGCTATGGCTTGAGTCTGGAGTTGGGCTGGGGGTAGAGCAGGGCTGGATGGTGTTCCCTCTCTGCCCCCTGTGTGGGTTGGCATGGGCTGCACAGGATGGCCCCCCAACATTCCTCTCTGCCCCCTTAGGAGGGGTGCCCCACAGTTTGGGGACCTCTGCTGTATGTGGACCAGCACCAGAGTTAAGCTGACCAGACAGCAAGTATGAAAAATCGGGACAGAGGGTGTGGGGTAATAGGTGCCTATATAAGACAAAGCCCCAAATATCGGGACTGTCCCTATAAGACAGGACATCTGGTCACCCTAACCAGAGTGGGAGATTAGGCATTTTACCAGTGGGTTTCATAGATATTTGCTCACGGCAGAGGAGTGATAAGACATGGACTTCTTGGGTTCCATTTCAGGTTCTGGAAGAGAGTTTTCTCTAGAAATTACAGACCCTTCTGCTTCTGTTCCTTCCAAGCCTGATTTCTTCTGCCCCCTAGCATGTCCCAGTTCCAGTCCCGTCTCTTCACCCCAACATTCCAGCTCCTTATTCCAGTCCTAGTCTGCTCATTTAGTCAGTCTCTAAAGCTCCCCCTCTGGGATCCTCATCTTAGTCCCAGTCTCCTCCTACCCTGGCTCCCCATTCCAGACCCCTCATCCTAGGCTCTTTGCCCAGCCAGTCTGTCTCCATCCTTCCTCCCAGCCCTTGGTGCCTCATCTGATCTTAGTCTCCTCCCCTTCTCCACTACCATTTTCAGTGTCCACCATCCAGATGCTTTGTTCCAGTCTCCCTACCCTGGAATCTTCATCTGATCTCAGACTTTCCCCCCAACTCTGTCTCCTTGTCACAATCTCCTGTTCCCACAGACTCCTTGTCCAATCTTACTGCCTCTCTCCACTACTTGTTTCCAACTTGTTCCCCGGCCCCACCCTCAACTCCTTTTCCAATATCATTTTCTCACGTCCATGTCCCAGTCTTCTCCCTTTACCACCCCAGAGGTCCAGCTCTCTTCCCTCCTGCTTTTGAATTAGACGGCTCCCTCCTCCATGCTGCCTGGGTGCCAGTGGTGTGGAAATTGAGAGCACAGGCTCGAGAGTCTCCCTGTTCTCGATTCCTGTTCCTTGTGGTGCCGAGGGGCACAGCAGCTAAGAGCAGCAGTTACAGGGAAAGTGCTTCTCACAGCCCCTGCAGCTCGTGGCTGGATCATGCTCATTCACGCTGTGTGGTGGTGCATACCCAGTCCAGCCAGCACGTGGGAGCTGTGAGGGGATTGACTCTCTGAGAATTTAGCTGCTAATATAATAAGTCTCTACAGTGCATGTGCAAACTGAGATTTTTTCAAAGGCTTATAACATGGCCAATTTTGAGTGGATTTTTATTGGGTCGGTAAAAGACACATCCCTTACACAAAGGGATGCTAGCCCTGCCTATAATATAGTAATCGTTGCTAGCCACCTGCCTAGCCATTGTCAACTGACAATTTGCAGCGGGGGAGCAGAGGTTATGTGAATCTCAGTTTTGTTCATGTTAAATTGGTAGCAAGACATCCATGAGGAGATATCAGAGGCAGACCGAGATCAGGGATTTGATGTCAGGAGACAGGTCAGGACTGGAGAGGCAGTTTGTGAATCATCAGCATGAGTATGGTTGTTGCATCTGTGTGAGTGGATGAGATCTGCTAGACAAGGGAACTACCTGGAGATGGTGTCAGGGCTCAGGGGGAAGCCCTGTGAGACCCTAACTGAGAATGGGAGTTAAGAGGATGAGCTGGTGAAAATTAAGTGCTCAGAGAGGTAGGAGTACCATGAGAGGTCAGAGTCATGAACATCAAGCAAGAACAAAACTGTAAGAAGGAAGAAGTGATTGATGCTGTTGAGTCACTAAAGGGAAGTGATAAGAGATCTGTAGAGGAGATTATTGGAGAACTCAATGAGAATGTTTTAAGTGGAATGGAGGACAGAAGCCTTATGGGAGGGGAGCAAGGATGGAGTGGGTGGAGAGAAACTGAAGAAAGTAAATGTAGGTGGTGCAATAAGTTAAGTTAGTAGAGAAGGCATGGTAACTGGAGAGGGAATTGGGATAAAACTTTTTTGTAAGTATGGAGAGACCATGCATGTTTGCATTGTGAGGGGTAGGAAACAATGAGAGTGAGAAGCTAAGGAGATGGGAGGCAGTTAGAGGAGGAAGGGGAAAGAGTACAAGGAAATGTTGAAGGGTGTAGGCAGAAAAGAGAGGGAGCATGAGATCATGTCCTATCTTCTCAGTCTTTTCTCTGAAAAGATTGGCAATAGCCTGCCTGGAGGAGGAGGGCTCAACGGAAGGGGAGGGTATAAGGAGAGTCAAAGCTGGTGAATAGGTGTCTGGGTTTGTGGGAGAAGGAATCACTGAGGGTGGTGAATTAGTATTGCTTGTCTAGGAATAGGACAGATTTGAAGGAGGAGAGAGCAATTATGTAGTGGAGGAACTCTGTGTGGTCTTGTGCAGAGGTGCCTAGCAGAGCACGAATAGGATCGGGGGGATGTGGATGCAGAGGGAGAACTGGGTTTGACTGGGAGGTGTTTGTTGTGGGAGAGAGGGCAAAGAAGTGTAAGGCGAGGGACAGAGTGAATCAACATCTGAGTCAACGTAAGAGTTAATAGGAAGGAATGCGTTGGGAAGCCATGAAGAATGATGGACTGGAGGCCATGGACGCAGAGGTTGGGTGTGGGGTGGGTGGGCAATGTTGAGGAAAACAAGATGGTGGTTAGACGGAGGTAAATTAGCTACTGAGGGATTAGAAATTGAACAATGTTTAGTGAAGACAAGCTTAAGTGAGGTGGCCATTTTGGTGTGTGGGAAAATTGATCCAGTGTTGAAAGAGACCAGGAGGAGAGGGTGAAGAGCCAGCATGCTAAGGAGACATATGGGATGTCAGCACAGAAGTTGAAGTCACCAATGATGAGGCTGGAAGATGGTAAAGAGAGTAAGCCCTGCTACAAAGAGTTTACAATCTGAACAAATACAAGGAAAATCCAAAGGACAGTCAGACCAGAGGTGGGGAGGGAGTCACGCTTTCAAAGTATTAGTTACAATGATAGTTAGTCGAGGAGATGAAAGACAGAGATGTAAGAGAGTGATATCAAAAGGATGCAAGAGATGCCACTGAAGACTGAAACAGAGACTTGGGTGAAGCAAAGATCTGGTCCTGATCCAACTGGCCAAGGACTAGAATTTATTTAGCAGGTCTTAACCCTGTGAGAAGATACGGTGTGAAGTAGTGGCAGGAGGCCACTGAGTGAGCTCCATTGTCTTGTCTTTGAGATAACGGTGTGACCCACTGTTTATAAGCTAGAATGTTGCCCTTCATGGTTGGTGAAAACCAGTGGGGTCCTATTGTATTCATTATTGATGAAGATTGCTAATGTCTCCTTTCAAGAGCTCAGGATAGCTTAAACAGTAAGACCCCTGCCCAAAAAAATCTTGTGACCTTAACAAGACAACCAGCTGCCATCTGGCCTCTAACATAAATTATTGAAAAAGAGGTGTTGGACAAATTCCAATTGTATCTGAATATTAAGCTGGGGAGATAGCAATACAATCTTTGTGCAATCTATGGGTGCCAATTATGTCTTAGAAATGGATACAAGTAGGGTGTCCATCCTGGTAATTTTAGATCTGAGAGTTTGCTAGTTTCTTTTCAGGACCAAGCAGGAGAGGGTGTGTATGTTTTATACTGGGTTTGCTCCATCCTTGCTTGGAGAACCCTGAGAGTTGTATTGTTTAGCTGCTGTTTGTGCCTCCAGCCACAGGGGGGTAGGGCGTCTCAGGGCTCTGGCTGCCGGGAGGGGCTGCGGGTGGAAGGGATGGAGTCGGGAGCTAGCTTCCCCAAAGGGGGTCTCCACCCGCTGCCCATGCGCCTGCCGCTTGCCTCCTCTCACCCCCACACCCGCTGCTCGCCTCCTCTCAGCCCTCCCACCTGCCACTTGTCTCCTCACTCCCCTGCCACGGACACCCCCTGCCCTCCGCGAGAACTCCTGCTTGCTGGTGGCTCACTGCTCACCTTCTCACTCTGCCGCTCACAGCCAGGGCCCACCGCTTGCCTCACCGCTTGCCTCCTCATCCCTGCCCACCTGCTGCTCTGCTCCTCACCTCCCTAAGCTCGCAGCCAAACCATACACTACATACAAAGCTATGCATTTCAGATATGTGGTAGCTCATATAAAAGTTACAATTTATTCTAACATGATCAATCCTCCCAAGTTCCATTGATTTTCCTCTTGAAATTTAGGTTTGATTGTTGATCATGCAATAATTACAATCAACATCAGTAATAACATCATTAATAGAGCTCACATATTGTGTAAGGGCATCCGAGGTAGAGTAAGGCATTGAAAATGTCTGTGGTAAATTCAGATTGCAGGAAATGTAACTAATTCATTTGGTAACCTTCAAACCTCTGGAACAGATGGTTGTGAGTGCAGTTCCAACAGATGTTGAGTTTGTACCTAGCACTGTCATGACAGCCTAGTGTTGAAAGGTTGATGTGCTGTTGAAAGGTGTAATTTTTGTAATAATGTGGCATAAATTTCTTGTTCCTGCTTAATGAGCCGTGGCCAATGCTTTCTTTGTCACTCAACTCTATGCTCCACTTCTCTCAGAATGAGGCCTGTCTTATTGCCCTCCTGTTTAATGAAGAATCATTCATTGTCTGATGTATTTTCAGTTGGTGGCAGACTTTTTACTGAATTCAGTGGATTTAACAAAAATTAGGATAGAGATGCTTAAATATCCAAGTTTTGGAATTTTCTTGAAAATATGATCTAGGAAGAGCATGTTTTGACTGTGCCTTATTCCTTCACCTGTAGAAACATCTTCACTTTTACCCTGTTTTTAGCTATGACAGTTCTTGTAATTGCATAGGACAGTGCACGGTTTGCACATTGTGGACACAAACTCGTGTAATGCTGTATGACTTTTCAAAGCCACTGGTGCAGAGAAATGCACTGATGCTTAAGAGATTATGATTACCCACACTGCTGGTCATATAGACATATTATTAATCACGCTTATGTAATAATGATCTTAGACTGTCTCTTTTAAAACACCCTTCATCCCCAGTCTTTGATTGTCCCTCGTCTTTGCTTTAATTTTCTATCAGGAAAATGTCAAGGGAAGCATGGAATATGAACATACCTTGTCTTTTCTCTTGGAAAGCTTATCAAGAGGTGTTTGTATTTATTTAAAATGTGCTCTTCCCTTATGCATACAGCAACACCTTAATCCCCTGGCTTGCTGTATTTTCTTATGTATTCTCTTTGCAGTGGTCCTTGCTGTAGAATCTACTGCTTGTTGTAAACAGAAGGCTGATGAGATTGGCTCATAGTCTGTAGCTGTAATACCACTTCAAGCAATGCATGGAGTTCTCCGAAACCTTTCATTTTAAATGATTTCTAAACATATCTCCTGCTCCTGGCGTAGGACGTGAGGGTCAGAAACCTATTGCCTTTGTTGTGGCTGTAATTTCTAGGGCAGCTATTTTTGTTGTTCATCACGCAGAGTTCTGAAGTGTTTTTGAAAACAATCAAGGGCCTAGTACGGTTCCATTTGCTGGCCTTTGAGAAGAATGGTGTTGGTTATAAAACCTACATTTTTCTGGAGTCACGATACCATACATTACTTCTAGGTAACTGTCGAGGGTCAGACCTGCTAGGACTTAGGTGCTCGCCTGTCCCTGACTAACTCTGCTGCTAGGCAATCAATGAACCCAGCCAGCTGCATTGCCTTAGAACTGACAGAGTAGCCACAGCATCTGATTGGCTGCTGATTTAGCAGCCCTGCTTGTAAGCCACAGCAGATTAGCAGCTGTTCAGTGTGTACCACACCTGCAGCTGTGCTTGCCTGCGCCCCCTGTTCCAGCCTTGTTTCTGAACCTGCTCCTACTTTGCCTGCTCTGGGCTCTAGCACTTGTTCCCTTCTGGCTTTGATCCTTTGCTGTACCTTTGGCTAACAACTCAGGGTTACCCTCTGGCTCTGGCATTCAACTGCTGTCTCTCTGGTGCTGATCCTCAGCTCCTCCTGTGGCCTATGACTCTGGTTACCCACTGGCTTCGGCATTTGGCTTCTGACCCTCAGCTTGTCCTGGACACAGGTCTAACCAATAGGCTGAACTCTTGTTTCAGCCACTAGGCTTGACTGCCCATGGTCCAATTGGTCATTGTAGCAAATCTGAGTAGGTGCATAGTTTCCTAATTCATGCTGTTTGTAAGCCTTTTGGTTCTCCCTATTTATATTTACATGTGTGTAAAAACCCACAGTGTTCAAGTACCTTTTCTCCTAGAGTAGGAAAGGAGAGCGAAGAGGTAGTTCTGCAAGTGCTCTACTTAGCACTGCAGCGCTGACCGTTTGCAAGCAAGTCGTGCCGTACAGGAAGCACTTGATCTTTTGCAAATCTCTCACTTTGTATTAACGGTTAATCTGAATTCAAATGACATGCAGATAAACCTGAATAATATAGATGTTGAAAGGAAACTAAATAAATGATCACTCTATAAAGTGCTTCTGCATCTATTTCATGTTTTCAAGTTGGATGTGCTAAAAGGCTTCATATATACTGGTATAATTGAACAACATGAGAAATCCCTTTTTGATGATTGTCCATCACCATTGTTGGACTTCTTTCTTCTTCTAGGCATGGCTCAAATCACTGACGGGAGGTAAAATACATTCTCCTCCCCCTGTTTGGCACCCCCTCCCCCCAAAAAACCCCCCAAACATCCAAACTAGTACTGCGTTGTTATTTCCAGTTCAGAATATTGTTCTGTGAAGTGTCATGATTAGTAAATGTGAAAGGCCAAATGCTTTCATGTAGCACTTTTCTGATCACTCTGCTAATCTGGAAACCTGATAATTCTTACCAAAAGACCAGCAAGAATTTAATAGCAGACATCTGTAGTATGGTCTTGTACTACTAGACTTTTATTTTTTACAGAATATACTACAATACAGTTCCTAATATATTCTGAAGTATTATCAAACAATTTAAGATAAACTACACTCTTCAAAACAAACAAACAAAAACTACAATGTGTGATGCATTATTTAATCATGAATACAAATAGCTACAAGACAAAAACATGCTGACATTGCTGTTTGATCTTTGGTTTTATTAAACTTTGTAATTACAAGGAGGAAAGTGAAAAGTGCTTGAAATTGAATCGAGGCAAAGTAGATTCCTCAGTCCAGAATATTTTATCGCCCAGGTTTTGGCATTATCTGGCTTCTGGATACTTTATAGTGCATCAAAATTTCACAATAAATGTTGTTACTCTAATTTAATACCAGTCAAAAATCCTTAAAACAGAACTGTCTGAATTCAGAAAAGCTCATCTGGCACCACTTAGTTTGGGCGTTTCTCTTTATTTATGCATTGTAGAAAATGAATGGCTCTTGAAAAGTGCTAATTTTGGGAAGTAATGTATGACCAAAGAAAATCAAAATCAGTGGCTCCCTTGTGGAAAACCCTCTGGAAAATTATCACGAGGGTTCATTTATAGTCTACTGCTAGTTTCTGTTTATGAAACTGACAATCTCTCTGATGACAAAAATCAATGGTTTCCTTGAAGGAAGGCAGTCAAGGGACTGAAGAATGCAGAGTCTAAATAGCTTACTATCTTATCTGTGTGGGTTTTATTCTTCTGCTGTCTGATGGCAAACGGCACTGGGATCAATGGTACTGTCTCTAATCCTTGGCCGAGAGCACTGTAGATTTCCTTTGAAATAGGATTCAGTGTATGATTTGACAGGACTTGAACTGGGATACATCATAGAATTCCATGGGCCAGGCTCAAATTCTCCTCTCACTTACACTAATCCAACCCCAGTGACTTAATTGGGATGCATCTGTATAAGTGAGATGAGAATTTGGACCACAGATGTTAAACGTGGGTAATTGAAAAGTCCTTTCAGCAATATATTATACTTGTTTTTTTCACAGCCATTTGATATTGTGTAATAAAGCTAATTTACACATATAGTAACAGTTGAAAACATTACAACTAATGGCAATGATAGTCTTTTGGGCCGCTACTGTGTACTTTATAAAAAAAAACCATAATGGAATCTTTGTTACTTTAAAAATTATCATATCAATTCACTGATGACAGAACTGCTGAAATGTTGTTCTCAGAAAAGAAATTGAATACAGGTTTTGACCTGTTAGTAATTTAAGTTTTGGTGACTAAGCTACTTCTGTGAGATTGGCATAGTAGCATTGAAAGTTTGAAATTGACAGCATCCTTGTGTTTGAATCATAGAATCTCAGGATTCGAAGGGACCTCAGGAGGTCATCTAGTCCAACCCCCTCCTCAAAGCAGGACCAATCCCCAATTTTTGCCCCAGACCCCTAAATGGCCCCCTCAAAGATTGAACTCACAATCCTGGGTTTAGCAGGCCAATGCTCAAACCACTGAGCTATCCCTCCACCATACCTGTGCGTCCCCCCACCATCACCTTCAATTGAAGTTGTGACTGCATTATGTCAGACAAGTTTCAAATCCTAATTCATGGAAAAGTATTTTGTCCAATGGTATTTGATGAGACTTGCCAAGAACACTGAGAATGGAGGCTATTTTTGTGAAGGAAAGCTGAGTGTCCTGAAGTTCAGGCTTGTGACCACTTTCTTCAGGCCTCCAACTCAGACCTCCAGGAGACCCGTTTCCTGACTTGGGTATCTCTGAGTCTGAAGGGGGTGGCTGAGCTTTACATTAGGGGCCAGATTTTCAGAAGAGCTCAGGGCTAGATTTTCAAATGCTCAGCACCCAGCATACAGAGAGCTTTTTTAGAAAGTCCGGCCACTTATTTGCTGCCTGTATGAGGGATGCACTGTTTTCAGAATGTGGCCCTGAATATGGGTGCGGAGCTCTTTTGGAAATTCTGGTCTGATCCAGAGCCTACTGAAGCCAGTGGAAAGATTCCCAATGGCTTCAGTGGGCTTTGGATCAGGTCCACATTTTCCTCCCCTTTGCCAGTCTTATAGCGAAGTGCAGAAAGGAAGTACAGCATGAGGCTGTACTAGCTTCAGAGAAAAGACCCTCCGTGAGGCAGAGTCTCTTCACCTAGAAGGTTTCCCAGGTCAGCTGCTGATATGGATCCATGGGAGAGCAGCAAGGGGCAGTCTGGCAATGCGGACTGCCCCAAAGTTCCCATGCAGGTGGTGATGGCTTCTAATGAATCCTCAAGGTCTCATCAAATATCATTGGACAAAATGCTTTCACATGAAGCTTCGGGGCTAAATACGCTGTGTGTGTGTGTGAGAGAGGTTGGGTGTGGGGAGAGGTTTGGCATTTCCCTTCAGGGACAATTGGTGGAGCAGGAACTCCATGAGGAGTTTCCACATCCTCCTGTGGGTTTTTTGTAGGTGGAGACAAGCTTTCCTACGGTCAGGATTAGTGTGAGCCTTTAAACTGATTACGCTGATACTGATCTGCGGTTGAAATTCATATAGTTGCTGGGAAAAAATCAAAAAGTTCAGTGCAGTAAAGCCTTCACTAGATGTTTATTTCAGCTATCCAAGTCTCATAAATATGCTAAACTTTGTTTAAAATGTTATGCTGAGAGGTCTTCTCCTGAGATTTCTAGTATTTCCTTTCAGTGGGGACAGAAGTATTCTAAGAACAGCCTTGTCATGGGTATGTTGGTACTTCTCATCCCAGCTTGGCCCAGGAAAATGCAGAGACAAGCAGCAACTGAAAATAATTAGAAAAAAATAAGTTTGGTTCAGGTTAGGCTTGAGTCTGTTTTTACTGTAACAAAACACTTTGCCCACCATGAGTTCTTACCATCTGGGATCTATTATTGGGGGGAGGGATAGCTCAGTGGTTTGAGCTTTGGCCAGCTAAACCCAGGGTTGTGAGTTCAATCCTTGAGGGGGCCATTTAGGGATCTGGGGCAAAAATTGAGGATTGGTCCTGCTTTGAGCAGGGGGTTGGACTATATGACCTTCTGAGGTCCCTTCCAACCCTGAGATTCTATGTTTTCTATTTTGCCAGAAAAATATTTTTCAGGAATTATGCAAAATGCCACACTTAGCTATCCAAGCTGGTGCCTGAATCCTATTGAAGGGACTACCTATGCACTACTGTATTTGTTGTAAGCTCCAGAGGTGAGCAAGCATTTTTATCTTTTCAGAAAACTGTCAGTTGTATCTTCACATGAACAGGAAAAACCTAGTACCAAACAAAGAGACAAGATAAAGGATGAATATGGTAATAAAACTTTGCACTGATACGTTACCTTCCAACTGGGGTTTTCAAAATGTTTTATGAACACGAGTGAATTTACTTCACAGAGGTGTTAGTGAGGGCAGGTAGTGAAGAGTTATTCCTATTTCACAGATAGGGAAATTGAGTCACAGTGAAATTAAGGCCCTGATCTTGACAACTTCTGAACATCCACCTCACGCATTGTCTCCAAAGCACTTTTTAGGAATGACCCCTAAAGGCCAGGTTCATGTAAGAATTTTGTGGGACTAGAACCTGCAGCTCCTCTCTGTAGTCCTGACCTTAATCATTTCACCCTTTTTGCTCCCTGCTGTACACTGCGTCTTTAAAGATAAATCAAATGTTATATGTATTTGCATCCAGTATAAATGACGATATTAATATTGCCCTACAGGTTGCATGTGTATAGTTTGCTCAATATATCTGATGTACTATTCCAAGAAAGTCTCTCTTTCATATTTTACTTCATATTTTTAGCCAGGATGGGCAAGGATGGTGTCCCTAGCCTTTGTTTGCCAGAAACTGGGAATGGGCGATGGGATGGATCACTGGATGATTACCTGTTCTGTTCATTCCCTCTGGGCACCTAGCATTGGCCACTGTTGGAAGACAGAGTACTGGGCTAGAAGGATCTTTGGTCTGACTCAGTATGGCCGTTCTTATCTACTACAAGATCCAATCCTGGTATTCTCAGAAGATTTCTAGCACTTCCTGGCTTATCACTAGTGACCCAAACAAATGTAAAATTTCCTTGTCTTTAAGTCTTATACTGTGCCTGTGTAAAATTTGTATATATAATTTATCACTATATTACTCTAGTATTATGCCATGGAACTCCGTTGACTTCCTTGTATACAACTAGAATAGGGCAGAGGTGCATCAGGCCTGTAAGTATAATATATAAACATAGTGAGAGATTTCTGTTTGTAACGTTTTCTGCTTTCGTGCCATATTTAGTGGCATTTGAACAATTTTTGTAGTGGGGGCACTGAAAGCCATTAAACAAAACTGTAAACCCTGTAATGATGGAAACCACTTCAAGCTGGGGGGTGCTGCTGCACCTCCAGCACCCCTGATCGTACTGCCCACAGTTAATATTGCTTTCTGTGCTGTCCATACCAGCACCACTGCATGATGTTAAATCAACATTCATGTCTTTTTTTTAATGCTACCTCCTGCTCTATGAGAATTTTTAGGGAGATAATTATGAATATCAATAAATGTGATTAAAACAATGTAGCAGCCTGAGTCTCTTTCAGTGTTTTTAAGGGAATCTGTACAATCCAAATGTTAACAGGCTTCATTTTCACAGCTGTACTTAGTAGTTTGGATTAGAATCAGAAGAAATGAGATTTTGAAAATGTGACTTTTAAGTCTGCTCTGTAATTAGACTGCAAGGGACTATGGAGCTTGATGCTATTTGTTTGAATAAATCTTTGATAATAAAGATAAGCTTCACTGCATTCCACTGAAATGGACTCGCCAGAGTGGTGTGAAATGTAGCTAAACAGTGATGGAGAGCTGATTTTTTTGGTAGATAATCAAAAAGCTACCCAGCAGTGATCCCCATGATGATGCACACGCTTTCTGACCTGCCTTTGCACTTGTTCTCAAGTCAGAGTATCTGACAGAGATAAAAGGCTTGTTGATTCCTTGTTGGAGGGTGTGTGTGTGTGTGTGGGGAGGGGGTGGGGGCTTTGACTGACCCATCTCAGGTCCTCTGGTTGGTCTGCTGGAGGAGACTTGCTTAAGACCCTGGCTCCCACAACAATGGCACATCAAGGCCACTAGTGGAACTATTTGAAGGTCAGGTGAGATCAGAGGATTCTAGCCTTTTTTTCTCCCCCCCCCCCATCAGAGATTGCCTTTCTTTTACCTGCCCAATCCTTTAGAGTCACTGGGGTCTTCTCATGGTGCTTTGGCTTTTTAAGGAGTAAACATGCTTCCTTCACCACTGGTGTGGGCTCCCAGCCTTTCCCATAGCCTCCACAAAGTGTGAGCCTCTACCATTTCTTGTCAGGTCAGAGAAGCTGGAAACAGAGAAGGGAGCTCTGTTCTGTAGGGACAGAGCATCTTGCGGGGAGAATGCTTACAATACTTTCTCTAAATCTGAATGCTGTGGGGGCAGTCCTTCAATGGGTTGTGACCAGAGTAGGGTAACTGGGAGCTGGGGGGAAGAAGAAGAAGAAAAAAAAAGAGAAACTAGCAGTGCCACATTTTTTTGTATTGGTATAAAAAGCTTGTTACCAAGGCCACAATCCTGCTGTGCTTTCCGCATGGGTTCCTGGGTCATGCCCACACGGGGTTCGTTCCAGAATTAGATCCTGAAATGTAATAATAATAATTAAAAATTGCAAGTTTAACACCCATGTGTTTTCCAGTTTCAGGGTTTGGAATTCACCTCCTTCATTTGTAAGATTGTGCATGGAAAGGTGAGTAGGTGGAAAGTGAAGAGGGATGTGGAGATCTTCCACTGCTCCCTCAAATGAAAATGACATTAATGCCCAGCACATTTGTTTATATTCCACTTTTCATTTTGTTCTGGTATTTCTTGGAAAATACCAATCTGGACTCATAGAAAGCAGGCCCTGGGTAGCTTTGGCCATGGGTTTGTGCCAAATATCAGGTTTGTGATTATAGTACCTGACTTCTCTTTGCAGAGATTACCTTCCAGTGAAAGAATGCCTTTAGTAAATCAGTGTAACTGTGGCCACTGGAATACATTATGTAAACTTGTTGAAAACCTTTGATAAATTGCCTTTCTTAAAAATGTGGTTCTGATTATGGAGGAGGCGGAGCTCCTAGTTCTTTTTCATGTTTTATTGATGGAACATTAGGTGCAGAGTTCCAAAGGATGGATTTTATTTTCTTTAAAACCAGACAGTTCTCTTTGATAAATGTATGTTGAACTACTCAGCTCACACATATTTAGGAGTTTAGTCTTATCTCGGTGCATGGGGATATGTCTTTGAATCTTATTAACTTTTATTGTACAATAGTGAGATGACAGTATAGCTTCACCTATTTTTAAGGAATGGCTAGAAAGTATTTATTGTATTTTCATTTTGATCTTATGTTTAATGTTTTATAATTAAAGAACCCTGAAGCTTAGTCTTAGTGCAAAAACACATGACATTTCTAAAGGGTAAGCTATTATTTTTTACTCCCTGTCATAAATATAAAGGGAAGGATAACCACCTTTCTGTCCACAGTGCTATAAAATCCCTCCTGGCCAGAGGCAAAGCCCTTTCACCTGTAAAGGGTTAAGAAGCTAAGATAACCTCACTGGCACCTGACCAAAATGACCAATGAGGAGACAAGATACTTTCAAAGCTGGAGGGGGTGGGGATCAAAGGTCTGTCTGTCTGTGTGATGCTTTTGCTGGGAACAGATCAGGAATTCAGCTCAGAACTCCCGTAAAAAGTTAGTAAGTAATCTAGCTAGAAATGCGTTAATTTCCTTTTGTTAAATGGCTGGTAAAATAGGTTGTGTTGAATGGAATGTATTTTCCAGTTTTTGTGTCTTTTTGTAACTTAAGGTTTTGCCTAGAGGGATTCTCTGTGTTTTGAATCTGATTACCCTGTAAGGTATTTACCATCCTGATTTTACAGAGGTGATTCTTTTACTTTTTCTTTTATTAAAATTCTTCTTTTAAGAACCTGATTGCTTTTTCATTGTTCTTAAGATCCAAGGGTTTGGGTCTGAGTTCACCTATGCAAATTGGTGAGGATTTTTATCAAGCCTTCCCCAGGAAAGGGGGTGTAGGGCTTGGGGGGGATATTTTGGGGAAAGACGTCTCCAAGTGGGCTCTTTCCCTGTTCTTTGTTTAACACTCTTGGTGGTGGCAAGATAGCGTTCAAGGACAAGGCAAAGTTTGTACCTTGAGGAAGTTTTTAACCTAAGCTGGTAAGAATAAGCTTAGGGGGTCTTTCATGTAGGTCTCCACATCTGTACCCTAGAGTTCAGAGTGGGGAAGGAACCTTGACACTCTCAGAATACAAAGGAAGTGAATATCATACATTTAAAAGGTTGCTTGAATAAAGATAGCTCACATTGGCAGGTTTGTATCAGCAATGAGAAAATCCTAGCATTCAGTTCTGTCTTTGTTTTTTGAAGTTTTGTGGTCACATGGTCCTCCTGTCCTTGGAGTCTTCTACTGTAGTAATTTCTGTTGTGAAAACTGAGCAACGTGGCATCCTGTTGTGTCAGTCTTGTGAATGCTTTGGTTGTCCAGGTCTGTAAGGACCTCATGAACTGGGCCCTAAATGAATGGGGTCCTAAATAAATGGGGAAACTGCCTTGCACAATCCAGGGCAATGAAACCCTGAAATTTCAGGCCAGTGAAGATGTTAATTAAAGCAGTGATTCTCAGTCAGGGGTACATGTACCCCTAGGGGTGTGCCAATGTCTTCCAGGGAATACATCAACTCATGTAGATATTTGCCTGGCTACATAAAAAAGCATTAGTGAAGTCAGTACAAACTAAAAAATCATACAGGCAAAGACTTGTTTATGCTGCTCTATATACTATACACTGAAATGTAAGTACAATATATTCCAATTGATTTATTTTATAATTACATAGTAAAAATGAAAAAGGAAGCAATTTTTCAATAATAGCATGCTGTGATACTTTTGTATTTTTATGTCTGATTTTGTAACTAAATAGTTTTAAAGTGAGGTGAAACTTGGGGGTATGCAAGACAAATCAGACTCCTGAAAGGGGTACAGTAGTCTGGAAAGGTTGAGAGCCACTGCATTAAAGCTTTGATTAATTTATATTGAAATGTTCACTTCCTAAATTACTTGACCGAGCCCATCTAATGCTTGAAATAGTGGTGAATTTCTAGATGGCTCATACATGGAATCTGATCTTTTAATGGTTTGGGAGATGGTTTGCATAGATGGCACTAGTCCATTGATTGCTGAAAGATGTTTGTCTGGACAGAGAGTGTGACACTCTGTATCTCGGGGGAACACCCTGCACCCCCATGTTCATCCTTATAATATGATTGTGTGGTATCCAGTGCAAAGTTTGTCATGTTGGGTGTCTTTGGAAGGCTCATGACTCTCTGAGCATTGTTGTTATTGTAATGTTATAGGTTGTAATTTCATGTATATAATTATGAGGCTGAAAATGTGTCCTCATGGCTTAAAACAAGCACAGGCAAAAATCTTTAGGAGCAGAGGGGCAGTTCATACTGCAGAGGGCACTATGGGACAAACCCAGCCCAGCCTCACAGGAACAAAGGACGCTGGCCTAGGCAGCAACAAAGGATCTGTTGGACTTTCGAGTGAGTTACCCCCCTTGCCTTGGTCAGTCAGGGACTATGATGAGGTAATGCTCACCTGACCTTGAAGGGGGGTTGGCAAAGCCAAGAGGGAAGAAAGAACATGATAAAAGGGAGAGATGTTTGCCATGCTCCTCCTCCTCTCTTCCATCGCCATCTACAGACATCACCACCAAACAACTGAAGTGCTGATCAAAGGGGAGAACCTGGCTGAAGGGCAACCAGCCAACCTGTGGTGAGAAGCATCTAAGTTTGTAAAGGCACTGAAAGTGTTAAGATCAGCTTAGAATGCATTTTGTTCTTATTTCAATTTACCAAATCCAACTTGTTCTGTTTTGACTGATAATCAATTAAAACCTATCTTTTGTAGTTAATAAATTTGTTTGTTCTACCTGAAGCAGTTCATTTGGTTTGAAGCGTGTCAGAGACTCCCCTTTGGATAACAGGCCTGGTGCATATCAATTTATTTGTTAAATTGAAGAACTCATATAAGCTTGCAGTGTCCAGCGGCATAACTGGACACTGCAAGACAGAGGTTCCGAGGGTTTTGTCTGGGACCGGAGGCATTGGCTAGTGTCATTCGGTTGCACAATCCAAGCAGCTTACATGCCAGAGGCTGTGCATGAACAGCTCAGGAGTGGGGGTTCTCACAATAGAGCAGGGTAAAGCTGGCTCCCAGAGTCAAGGATTGGAGTGACTTAGCAGATCACCGGTCCAGATAACACCAAGGGAACGTCACAGAGAGAAACTACATCTTTAGGTTTTTTCTCATGATTGGGCTATCACTCTCTGATTGCCTGATCCTGCAGACTTGGCCCAGGTTGGAAACCAGCAGTGGGAAAACAGTAATTTTTGTGGGTTAGTTAGAGAAGAATCTGCATATAAGCTGGGACTAGGTCCCCGTTCAGGGAGAGGAATGGATCAGGAATTGTGGGGTGGTTCATGAGGAAGAGTGTGTAGTGGGAGTGTTTTGTGGATAACTGAACTGTACTATGTGTGCTAAGGTTTAATAACCTAAACTCTGTTTTTAGAAACTTTACTTTGGAGCAGCTCAGTGCCAATTAGTTATGAGAAACAAGTAAATATTTTAAATGTTCTTCAGAGGGGACTTACCAGGATGTCTTATCAAGTGTAATATTTGTATTTTTTCTTATCAAAAGAAATGCTGACCCCATTGTACTGTAGTGTAAAAACACCAACTATACAATAGTCAATGTTGTACATGGAAATGTCTGTAACTTGTTTGCTCTGAAGTTTACTACATTTATTCTGAAAGTAACAGGCTGACCTTTTGTTTCTGTTATGGTTTGAGGCTTTTTTTTATGTGTATGTGAAGCTTTCCAAGATAAATTAAATGAATGCGGTTTGGCATTTCAATAGCCACTGTTGTATGAAGCTAGAGAGTTTCAGAAGTAATAATGTCTGAGTTAAAACTCTATCAACTGAGTTATGGATGTGGTTGTGTTCACTTGAGGATAAAGTATCAGGGGGTAGCCGTGTTAGTCTGTATCCACAAAAACAACAAGGAGTCCGGTGGCACCTTAAAGGCCAAAAGATTTATTTGGGCATAAGCTTTCGTGGATAAAAAACCCACTTCTTCAGATGCATGGAGTGAAAATTACAGATACAGGCATAAATGTATATTGGCACATGAAGAGAAGGGAGTTACCTTACAAGTGGAGAACCAATGTTGAAGGCCAATTCAGTCAGGGTGGATGTGGTCCACTCCCAATAATTGATAAGGAGGTGTCAATACCAAGAGAGGTAAAATTGCTTTTGTAGTAAGCCAGCCACTCACAGTCCCTATTCAAGTTTGCAAATTAATTGTAGCTCTGCAGTTTCTCTTTGAAGTCTGTTTTTGAAGGTTTTTTTTTTTTTATGAAGAGTGGCTACTTTTAAATCTGTGATTGAGTGTCCAGGGAGATTGAAGTGTTCTCCTACTGGCTTTTGTATGTTACCATTCCTGATGTCTGATTTGTGTCCATTTATCCTTTTATGTTGAGACTGTCCGGTTTGTCCAATATACATAGCAGAGGGGCATTGCTGATACATGATGGTATATGTCACATTAGTAGATGTGCAGGTGAATAAGCCACTGATGGTGTGGCTGGTGTGATTGGGTCCTAGGATGATGTCGCTAGAGTAGATATGGGGACAGAGAAGGCAACAGGGTTTGTTACAGGGATTGGTTCCTGGGTTAGTGTTTCTATGGTGTGGTGTGTAGTTGCTGGTGAGTATTTGCTTCAGGTTGGGGGGGCTGTCTGTAAGCAAGGATTGGCCTGCCTCTCATGGCCTGTGAGAGTGGGGGATCGTTTTCCAGAATAGGTTGTAGATCGTTGATGATGCGCTGGAGAGGTTGCAGTTGGGGGATGTGCATGATGGCCAGTGGTGTTCTGTTATTTTCCTTGTTTGGCCTGAGGATAAACTTTTCCTTATCTGTGTGCATGTAACTCCTTTTGGGCCATATTCTGATTTTGGTTACATTGGTGTAAGTCCACATTGGTTCACTGAAGTCCATAGAGTTACTCTAGGTTTATACTGGTCTAACTGAGAGGAAGAACTTGGCCCCTGGAATTGCCTACATGTATTTGAGGGAGGAATCTTTCTCAATCCCACAAAAGGTAGCGAGAGTTGTACGTGTGTTGCTGCAGGCAGGATTCAGCCTGTGGTCCCAATCTTGCGAAGGGCTCTACCAGTCTTTATGGACCTTGGTGTGGTGCCCTGGATGGTCTATCTTATGGAACCATTTTATCTCAGAAACATTTTCTCTGTAGTGTTTTGCGTGCAAGTTTATCTACATGTTGTTATGCGGATGGATTAACAAGCAAGATTGAGCAAGTTTAACTGCTCACTTCCCTGATTTTAAAGCGCTTGATATTTAAAGCAACCTTAACTGAATGTTAACATTTTTTTTGAGATAAGTAGCTCTTAGGTTTATGACAGAGTGATGTATGAGACTTTAGTAAATAGAAGTCCACTTGCTTCAGAGGAGGTAACCACTTAAGAAATACTTATGGGAATGTTGATAAGCTCTGTTGCCACATGAAGTCTTCTCTGTCAGGGTGAAAAGTAGGCATAAATATGTAGTGGAAGAGGCTGGTTGGGGGCTCTTCAGCCACTCCACCTCTGCCACACAGTTGTCAGTGGAAAAAACAGTTTCAGGGCCTATAGAAGAGTACTAACTTAAAGATGTGGTGCCAATGACTTCACGGCAATGCAGAATATGGCTCACCCATACAGCTAGTTCTGTTTGTTAATTTGTGTTTCTTTCGATATAAATGTCAAAAGAACACCCAAAGTAAGCTTTGAGCACCTTGTTGTAAGTTCAGTTATCATCAGCCACCCAGCAGCATAAGTGGTAGTGGTGGTGGAATGAACTCCATCCACCAGCCTGGCAGTAAAGCTGGTCTAAACTTTTTATTCAAAATACTATTTTTTATACTAAGAATGGGTTTTTGTCCAAATGCAAACTTCTGTGGGAAATGTCCATGTCTGATTTAAGTTTTTTAGGGTTTTGTCAAAAAATTGAAAAATATGTCGTACAAAACCAAAAACTTTTTTGTTTGGCAACTGAAAGGAGAAATTTTGGTCAAAAATTTTTGGTTGCCAAAAACAGAACATTTTTTGGTTTTCTGGTTTTTGAAGAAAACTTTTGAAGGAAAGATGTAGCAAACCATTTCTTTTGCACCTCACTCCCCAATGGACCCAGTGTGTGCACGTGAGGAGCCACTGCTGAGACATGGCCCAGCTCATGTTTCGCCCCCTGCACCAGCCAGGTAGCTTTGGCGGTGGTCGCGGTTCCAGCTGCTGGGCCCGCCAGCTGTTTACAACAGCTTTTTAATAACTATTAAATTTTACAGTGGGCAGGCTTGGAAATAACCATTTTGTGGTTTGTTCCTCACCTGTCAAACAAAAAATCACGAGCCGCCACTGGATCAAGTTGCCAGTGGTGGCTCTAATGCTACTTACACCTGAGGTGATTCTCCTTTGGCACACATGGCAAAGGTGTGTTTTGGGAGCTACGGGTCCTGAGTTGTCCATGGGGCTACATGTGTGGTTTAGCTGGCAAGGTAATGTGCATGTGGATTTGTTACATCCCCCTTCTAGGGTAACTGTCCTTTTTGGGGTCTGTTACGCTGTTGTTCTATGTAAAAGTGCTGACCAAGCAGGGGTGAATCTGCAGAAAGTGCTTCCCTTGGAAATTACACTGACAATTTGGAAATTATATTGGGATTTTCTGTAAAGTAAAAAGTCCTTTGTCATAAATTCAGGAAACGTTAGTGAACAGAGAAATTATGGAGACACATAAAGCAATACTTTTGTAGTTTAGATATGAAAGCCAGTTCAACGGTGAAACTGAATGGGTTAAAATAACACATACATTGAAGAGTTTCGAGCAAACAGGAAACATGAAGGATCCTAAAGAAAAACTTTCAATCAGAAATGAGATAAACAAACTTTTGGCACTAAATGATATTTAAGCTTTGTGCATGTTACAAGGGCCAAGGAGAGTTCAGATTGCAAAACATGAAATCAGCCATTTAGCTCATAATGTAAACTTACTGAAAAACTTCAGATTCAAAATACTCTGCCTGTTCTTCATTGACATAGAGCCATTGAGCTTCTGCGGTTTGTTAGCCCATTGGTTCGTTATCCTGCAGACAGTATTATTAACTGATATACGGAAACTGCCTCTACAGTGCAGTTATAATCACTAACACCTTTAATTAACCGATTCATTTGAAACTTAAACTCTCTGATATCCAAGGACATGTCACAAACTGCTACCTTGTTTAATTTATTAAGTCATATCCAGAGCATAGAGTAGGTACTTATTATGATGCATTTAAATAGAATCATACAGTCAAGAAATTAAAATTGCCATGAAATGTCTGTTGCTTCTGTGCTAAGGGGACAATTGTTCTTTAGCATGAAAGCTCAGCAGAGTTTTCTCCCAGCATGCTCCGTTTCCTTTATGAAAGTCATAATATATACCATATGTGTAAGTAGAGGAGTGAAATAAAACTTAATAGAGCACCTGAATGAAATAACAAATAAAAAATCTGCTTTATGAAAAGTTAAGACCCAGTCTTTGCAGCGTTAACATAATATGGTGCACTTACTGTCCATATAGCAAAATAATCTTCTGAATGCAAAATTTGAGAAGAATTTGTTAAAGGTGGTGATGTAGAGCAGTTACCATATCAGAGTTAACAATACTGTATACAATCATTTTCAGCAACAGCCACAGTCACCCTTGAATTCCTAGAAGGAGGTGTTGATGGGCAACAAACAGGTATTTTCATTAGGGACATTCCAGATAAAGAAGCTGCATGGCTAGATTCCCATTGCCTGCTTTATCAGGACAAGCCAGATTAGTTGCACAAGTACTGTAAGTAACCAGGGGGAGGGGGAAGATTCTTAAAAGACTCGAGGACCATATTCTGTAGGGGTAAATTAACCTAGAGGCATACAGGAGATATATGCAGCCAGGCTATTACATGTGCATAAAGGAACTGCTTTGGGACAGATAGGCAACAGTTATAAGAATGGCAAACCAATGTTTTCTCTTAATCAAGAATTTATGCAGAGTCAGTACTGCCAGGATGACACTATGGGCTTGATTCTCAACTGACTTGCACTTTATGTGGCTATTTATCCTTGTGGAAAGTGTGTGCAAAAGCTTGCAAATCAAAGTGGTGTCCCTCAATTTGCACAATATATGGCCTCAGTTATCACAGTCTCTGAGCGCCCACAGTTTTTAATGTATTTATCCTCACAATGCTCCTATGAGGTAGGGAAGTACTGAGGTACAGAGAGACTAAAGTCACATAGGAAGTCTGTGGTAGATCAGATAATCGAAAGCAGATCTCTCAAGTTCCAAATTGGTGCCGTGACCATAGGACTATCCTTCCTGTCATGGCTATATAAAATACAGGGCAGTGGAGAATCAGGCTCCAGATCTTTTCTTTTCTCTGTTATAATCAATCATTAATTTTCATACTGGTCTGGGCTTTGAACAAATCTTTGGAAGAGGGTCTGGATGGGAAATCCTATCTGAAAGCAGATGTTAAGGATTCCATGTTATCTTCTGCTTCTGACTGTTACCTGTATTTATGGGTTTTATTTGAAAAATAAAAATGTTGTAAGAGTTTGACTTTGCTCTGTAAATAATGCAACGTGATTTAGAGTTAGTTTTAACTATTCAAAGCGGTACTGTATTGTGAAATTTTTTTTTAAATGTTTGGTCTATTTTGGGAAGTATTTATGCGTGATTATGCTCTGTACACTTAAAAATCAAGAGAGAGAGTGATTTGCCAGCTAATGATTTTTATCAGCTAAAGGCAAATGTGGTAAAGTAAAATGTTAGGGTAAAATCTGAAGCTTGGCCAGCTCTGGCTTACATTCTAACCAATTAGTCTGATACTTTTGATTTGCCTAACATGTAACATGCTTTCACTGGAGTTTCATGAAGTTTTACTCCATGTATCTTGTCTGTATTTTTCATAGGTATATTAAAATTATATGATCTACTGAGGCTACAAAGACTGATAAAATCCCAGCTAGCTTTGGGTGTAGCTTTTGCTTATGTAGAGGTTGATCATTGTTATTTATGTTCAAAATTCAAAGTGTTCTAGTTGTTTCAAAGTCTATCAAAGCCCGTGGCTTTATACCAGAAGTTCACAGGCCATCATGGAGAGTAAAAATGGGTTAGGGTGGGAGCAGGGCTGTGGGGTCTACATTTATGTGGATTCATTGGCCCTCGATATCATGTAGACATGCATCCACTGCTATTCCAGCCCATATGTTGGAGAAAGTGGCCAGAAGATGTGGGTTGATTGACAGAGCCATGTCCTCGTACCAGGTTCGGAGATGAATTTCACCACTTCCTCCCCCCTGCACTTGTTCCATATAGAACCTGATTGCTCAAACTTGATTTGCGTGTGGATTTCACATTCCAAATATTAAAATAACTAAACAAATCTAGGTTCAAGGGATCTGACTCTTACAGATGGACCCTCGGGGCTTTTCCTGGCACTGCTGTGTAGTGAAATGGCAGTGTTTTTATTGCTTCTCAGAGTGGTTTTTTTAATTGAAGTAGAATGAAGGTCCAGATTGCTCCAAGGAATTATGGTATGCAAAATATAATTACAGTTACAGTGAACCATTTCTCACAGGACCAATCCTGAGACCACTTCTATCTCTGTGGAGGGCCACAGTGCATTAGAACTGGTATGGCTCTGTTGTGGAGAGGAAGGGCAAGATCTGGGGACCTGGACATGGAGGTGTAGAGGCAGTGTTGGTGTGTCTACAGCTATGCAGGTACATTAGCCATACTCCCTTGGGGATATACTGTGTGCAACATTACCAGTCTGGTTGCATGCTGGTATTTGGTGCATAGTGAAGTTGTTTTGTGGAGAGAAATGATTACTTTGAGAGTCTTAGGTAAAAATGCACTATCTAAATGAAAAATATTTTATTACTAATATTGTCATTGGAACATTTTCAGTGTGTCTCCCTTAAGTAAATGCCATGTGAAAGCAGACTCAATGCTATGCTATGGAACTTTGATTTTTGGACTTCCTGTCCTACCCTGTAAGCACCTTCAAATATCTGATAATTTATGCAGTGCAATCACTGCCCAAGTAAAAAGCAGTCAAAATATGCTCAGTAATATCTCAAAAATGGCTTTTGACATTTAGCACCTATCTCACCTGAGGGAATATTCAACCAGGAACCTGGTGGAGTGGTCTACTTTTTTCTGAAAGAGCTGTTGGGTGTTTTTTCTTCCAAGTGCACAGCAACTGAAAAGTAGGGATTTTGATTTAGTATCTCATTCAAAGGACAATACTTTTGCACAGTGTGCATTCCTAATTATACTATATAGCATTATCAGCATCAACTGTAAGCCTAAATCCTGGTATGGGCCCAAAGGCAAGAATGCTACCTACTGAGCCATACTGGTATGGGATATGCTTACCAACATTAGAGAGAAAATAATGTCCTATATTGGCAGATTCCTTGGCCTGTCACTTAGTAGGGAACCTCTTTCCATCATTTGGAGGAGTCAAATGCAGCTTATAGCAACCAAATGAGAACACTACTGTGTTTCTGGCTCTTTAGGGTAATTCTGTCCTATTTGCTTTGGCACAGGGTCCAGACCTACATGGTATTGAGTGCTCTCCATGCCAATTGAACTTAATAGTTAAATTTGACTCATTCTGTGCATTTTTCAAGAATCTCAAGTGTTTTACAGAGTTGGAAAATTGAAGACTGCATGATAGATGTGGCTCTGTGAAACTTTTGTATACACTTCCTTATGTTATTTCAAACATTCGGGGAAACAAATGTCCCTGTATCTGCCTCTCAGATTCCATATAATCTTAACAGAGCTTGAGCTACGCTCCGTGTTATATGGCATACAACTGCACACCCCACATTACAGGACTGTTATTTAAGTTGCAGTGTCAAACACACAAAAGCTAGGAAATACCAGATTTATGGTTGCCCACACAATCCTAATTCTACCTCCTTGCATGTCCATCCTATGCACAGAATAAGGCAAGGGACCTGTGGGGGGAAAATAGTATTTGATCATGTAACTATAGACTGTACGATAACGCATAAACCCAAAGAGTGAGAGTTAAGGTTTCTTGGTCAATCAGACATTTGGTATTTCCTAATGTTGGAGTTTGACTTCATAACCTAAATTAATATTCTTTTAACATATGAAGAAACTGTAATTTTCTAGTGTTCTTAAAGGAAAAAAGGTAAAAAACCACATTATATTATGTGCAACTGCAACATCCCCCCCTCATCATGAATCATCACTCGGGTTTGAACCCTGAACCATCAGCATTGTATCACAGATTATGACCTCTTGAACTCAGGATTAAGTACATTAGCTGGCAGCAGGAAAAGGTTGATATCCCAGAAGGTGGGTGCTGGGGCCTGAAATGGACTGCTGGGTCCTGGATTGGGTCCCAATTCTTCTCACTCCCCTCCCCACTTGTCTACAGAGCTGCAGTTACTCTGTCAGCTGCCAGGCATTCCTATTATCGTTGCTGCTTCTGCTGTTGCTGCTTTTGTGTCAGCATGAGCCCAGCCTTAGAATGTTTGTGTTTAGTTATTATTTCGATGTGCTGATAAAATTTTCCTGAAGAACACATGTGGCAGAAGGGAAATGGCAATTTTTGGGAGTTTGTCTCAGCAAAAGCTGAATGGAATTTCATGGGACAAAGCAAAGGCACTTTCCTCCCTCAAAGGTCTATCCCCTGCTAAATATTAAAGGTCTGCTTCAAATAATGGATGTGTGAGAGCTTCTCAAAGAAAATGTCACAAGAATCCTTTATGATGTAAACTACTAGGCAACTAGATGTAGGGGTCGATACCAGCTTCCTCTGTAGTATTGGTGCTACATGAGATGTTAATATCTGAAGACCTGATGTTCCCTTACATGAAATAGTCCTGTGTGTCTGAAAAAAGTTCCATTCATGGAATTTCCTCACAAATTTTATGTTGAGGGAGTGGATTTGTTCCTTTCCCTGTGGAAGTGGCAGAGGATTCACACCCGCTGCTTCCCAAACTTGAGAATCAAAGGAGAATTTCCAGAAGCAGGGATGTCTGCATCGCTGCAAGCTCACCCCACTCTATTTCAATGTCGCTTTGTTTGTTTTTCTCTATTGGTAGTTTTTGTCCCCTTCCTCCTTTCACAAATAAGCCAGACCTCAAACACTGTGGGCCTCTCTCTACCTAATATATAGGACTTACGTAGACTCTCTGTAGCTTAGATCTTAGTAAAGAACTCTTTTTTATAAATGCGTCCACTGAAAGCGATTAGTTGAAGTCTGAGGAGCTGAGGCGTTTGATTCATGTAATTCATGCTAGCTAATCTCTACCCTTATGGACTCCAAAGTCTGTATGTTTTGAGTCATCTCCAGTGAGCCCAGCCTGGTTTCTTTCTCTGTGTTGTAGAGGCTTATTCATGGTATGTTTGGAACTAGATGTTGTTTGTGTGATTAATTTCTGAACTTTAATAATGATCAGTTTAAGTAAAGACACACACATTAGAGAATGCTCCACTTTTTTCTAATTGGCAAAAGAGCATGCACAAATAGAGAATTCATATGGCCTGAACCTCTAAAAACTCATTATGTTAATTGAAAAATGTCAGCCCTTGACATTAATAAATGATTTAGCCAATTCAGTCTCTGGGGAGAAAGGGAACTGACTTTAAAAGCCATCATTCACTGTTAGATGCTAATGATAAACTATAGCCCTTAGCTATCAGGAATTAATAGCTTCAGGTTTATGACATTGTTTTCATATATTAAGAACATCTCAGTGTGCTTATCCATAATAACATTTTATTCCAGAACATCTTTGCATAGAAATAGCAGGATGGCGCTAAGAGAATATGTTCACTAATTCTAACTTTGCTCTTCTGCTTTTTATGGTCTGCAGAGAACTGCCTTAATAATACTTGGTGACCTTTTTTTAAATCAAGGTTTTCTATTTCCATTGATCAGCAATCCATGCTGTCTTTCACTAGCTGGAGAAAAGAAAAATAATTTAGACAATGTGTAAGAATTAGCTGTATATCAAGCCATTGCACTAAACCAGTAATTAATTTTCATGAAGATCTGCTTGGAGCCCTATTACTAACAGTGCGTGGATTTTACAAATTCTTTTGGAAAACACAACTGTTTGACTGTCTAAAAGGCACTTCCTTTTAAGTGACTGACTATAAAGAAAGTTATTTCTAATATTCTCTGACTGAAGGAAAAAGTTAATGCATACTTTCAGTGTGCTATGATGATTGGTAAATTGACAAAAGTATGCATTTCTGTAGCATGTGTTAATTTTTCTCTTTGTTTTAAGGATGTAAGAGGTTTTTAGGAACAGAAAAAAAGCCATCCGAGCTAACAGGTTTGCTTTTTATTTCCTTTTGGTTGATAGAATCCTGTCTGTTTGCCTTTCAGTTCTTTTTTCCGTCCAAAATCAAGTCTACGATTCCTGTACAGCACCATAGAAGTTGATGGAATTTTTTGTCACTGATTTCAGTAGGAGCAAAATAATGGTTGAGTCTTCAGCTTATGTGTAGTTTTTGCTTTAAACTACAGTCCTGGTTCATTATATCCATTCAGTAAATATATATTTGCCGCACATTTGCCTCTTCCCCTTTTGCCACATACAGTTAAGTATAAGAAAACCCCCAATTTAGTTCAGAACTGTAAGCTTTTCTAAGCAAGTTTACAGGGTTTTCTTTAATTTTACATTTTATACATTTTATGGCCTTGCTTTATTCTTTTACAGCCTGGAGGCAGCTTGCTCAGGATTAGTGCTTTTTAAAGACCTCTAGGAATACCTATGGTCAGCCGTCTGGCCTGGTAAATTATCACCAATATCCTTCTATTTTCCTTTGTTTTTTCTTACAAATTTAGTGCTCATGACATCCCTGAAGTGTGATAGTATGAGCAGAAGTTCTGACTTCCCCATATTGCCTAGCAGTTGTACCTTAGCCCTGACCATGCTGGCTTCTCTTTTGAGACCAGCAACCAGGATGCCAATTAGTTTCAACAGTAGCGGTGGTTTTAATAACAGAGACACATCTCTGTCAGGCACTAGATTGAAACCACCATGTAACTTCATGGAGCACACCACAGTCAGAACAACTACTGGACAGTAATGATTTTGGGCATATGCTGGGCTTGAACCAGCAACGTCAAGTTAAAAGGCTCTATAGCCTGTTGCCAGTTGGCTGAGCCATCTACTTTCCTCTTCATTGTCTGGTCATTTTACAATCCAAACTGCGTCTGCTGCCTGTCTCTGCTATCTCTATACCTTGAAAAGAGCAGAGAATGATATATACCCTGATAGGAGGATTTCCTTTACAGAAATCTTAACTCATTACAGAAAGTTTTTGTTTACTTCTGTTTGCCTTGTGAAACAAAAATATTATTTTTATTCTATTTTCTCAGTTGTGTGTTACTACACATTCTTTAAAAGCACTGATAATTGCATAGCTATTTGTGTCTCATAACTTGCCTGCTAACCTTGTATCATCACATTAGTATTTAATATTATCCTAATACACTGTTACAGGGCCCAAAATAAATTTGGACCTCTTCAACTGTCCTCCTAGGATGCAGGACAAACTGCTCTGTGTATTTCAAAATGAGTGCCAGTCCTAATGTAATGCTGTCAGAGGGTGGGATTAAATCTGGGACCTTTGAAACTTAGTGTATCAATCTCTACTGCATGAGCTAAAAGCCACAGTAGAACCTCTGAGTTACAAACACCGGTTAGAAACTGACCAGTCAACCACACACCTCATTTGGAACCAGAAGTACACAGTCAGCAGCAGCAGAGACCAAAAAAATGGAAAATACAGGACAGTACTGTGTTAAATGTAAACTACTATAAAAGAAAAGAAAAGCAGCTTTTTTCTTCTGCATAGTAAAGTTTCAAAGCTGTATTAAGTCAGTGTTCAGTTGTAACTTTTGAAAGAACAACCATAATGTTTTGTTATGAGCATTTCAGAGTTACAAACAACCTCCATTCCCAAGGTGTTCGTAACTCTGAGGTTCTACTGTAGCCCTAAGCTGTAGTAGACTCGTCAATCTCCAGCTGGGCTAGCAGGACTAGAGGGGGACAGTGCCACACCGAGCAAGCATGGGTTACACTAACATGTATCTGGGCCTGGAGAAACTGCTCAGTTTTTGTGTGATGATTCATTCTTTGAATTAAGTGTCAAATTTTCATCAGTCTGCACAGTTCCATTTTTTACTAGAGTGAGGACATGTCTGGTATTACAGCTTTGGCCAGCAAGGGAAAGCCTGGGTTTACAATGCTGGATTTCCTAGAATTCAAACGTCGGACAATGCAATAACCAGTTAATTGCTCCAGGTATTCTCCGGTCTTCTGTTCAGTCCCCTTGTGCACACAGGATTGTTTGCTATTGTACTTTTACTACTGTTTTATCTGTTTAAATGTGCCCAGTAATGGGCCTTCAACATTTAGATTATTTCACTGAGTAATTGTTCTCATCCTCAGGAAGCTTCCCCTGAGGTGCTGCCTAAATTTCCCAATTCCTTAACTTCATCCCATTCTAGTTGTATCCTTTTTATTAAGCTAAATAAATCCTCTTCCTCATTTGTGTTTAAACTCTTCGTGTGTAGGCTGGTACTTTGTCTTCTCTCCTATCTCTGTTGTTGCTCATGCAAGCTATGCTTTGCACATTTATTTAACTCATTAACCTTTTCTGATAAATCGACCTCCAGCCCTCTGATTTTTATTGCTCAAATTTGAAGTTCTTCCAGTTAGTCAATCTGGTAATCAGATACCTATAGGTGAATACGCTCTTCCTGGTCATTTGAATCAGACTACAGCTTCCTTGTCATGTGATGGGATGCCGCCCAAACTGTATTGATATTTTTTGCTGCCATGTCATGTTGCAAATTCATTTTTAATTTGCTGTCTATTAGCACCACTAAGGGCTCTGTTATGCATTATTTGTACACCCTGAACTCCCCATTGATAGCGGATATCAGAGCTTGCCTTTCTTCAAGTTGACTATCATTTTATCACGTCAGAATACTTTGTATTGTTCTTAAAGCCACAGCTCCCAAAGCCATGTGATTACATGAGAAGCTAAGCTTTCACTGTGAAAGAGAAAGTAAGTTTCTTGCTCTCATGGTTGCAGAGTAAAATTTGAAAATGTGAGCCCTAAAGACTCAAAAACCAGAAAACAAATAAAAACAACTCTACAGTTTTTTTTTTTAAATCTGATTATTTTTGGGGACCAGAATCATTATTTTTAAATTGTGGAATTGGCAATACTGCACTCTTGATGTTTGTTCCAAAGTTTTCATTTTTTTCATCAAGTATTAAAGCCCTCTCAGGGGAGACCCCATATTTTTTCCAACAGTCTCATCAGAGCCGGAGTTACACGTGGCCTGAATAGGCTTATGATTGATTTTATAACAGGGAATAAGCTTTTTGCTTAATAAATATCTCTTATTTTTTGATTGATTTTTATAGACGTAAAATATATGGGCACTTTGGTAGCCAGCACTCATATAATGCCCCAAACCTGAATTCCTAAAGAAACTAAATAATTTATCTCCCCTTACCAAAAAACCCCCAAAACCAAAAAAATAACCCAGAAAACAGATCTTGCTCATGTTTTCAGTCTTTATGGTTTCCTTTGTCTTTTATCCTTTCTTGCTGATGTTTGCAACTCCTTCCAACTTTGGGTCTCTGTTTATTTCTCTTCTCATTTGTTAATGAAGATATTTAAAAAGGCTGGACTTAGCACAGAGTGCTGCAAAGCTCCCTTTCCTGGGGACGCCTAGATGTGTGTGAGAAGGAATTTCTCTTTGCCTATAGGTGTCAGATACCCCACACACACGTTATTTTGTATAAGTTTTCTTTCCTTGTTTTTACAGGACTCTCTCAGGACTTTTCCTGTATTCTCGCAGATTTCATTCCATTGATCATGGCTGTTTTCTTCATTTAGAACCATCCTTCCTCTGTTTTTATACCCTTTCTCATCCTTTGATTTTGATTTAATTAAAGTCTGATAAAGTGGAAAAATAGGCGCTAATTTTGTAAACACTTAATGCGCATGCTTAACTTTAGGCCTGTGCATGAATCATTGGCTTCAGCAGGACTACTCCTGTTGGGGTGACCAGATGTCCCGATTTTATAGGGACAGTCCTGATTTTTGGAGCTTTTTCTTACATAGGTAGGCACCTATTACACACACCACCACCCCCTCCCCCCCCGTCCTGATTTTTCACACTTGCTATCTGGTCACCCTAACTCCTGTGCTTATAATTAAGTGTTTGTGTAAGTAATTGCAGGATTGAGGCCTTAGTATTTTCAAATAATTGGATTTAAGTGTTTTCCCCAGCTTCTGCAAGTAAATATCTAGCACAGAATATAATTAGTTGTGTAACAACAAATGAGACAAGGTTTGGAAAACATACCTTCCAGTGAGAGACTGAAGAAGCTCCGTCTGTTTAGTTTATCCAAGAGATGGTTAACAGGTGACTTGATCACAATCTATAAGTCCTTATACAAGGAAGAGATTTCTGATGAAGAAATAAAAGGCATAATGGGATCCAGTGGTTGGAAGTTGCAGCAAGACAAATTCAGACTTAGAAATAAGGTGCACATTTTTTAACAGTGTAGGTTATTAACTGTTGGAACAACTAGATAGATTCTCTGTCATATGAAGTCTTTAAATCAAAATTCAATACCTTACCAGAAGTTATGCTATAGCTCATGCATAAGTTATTGGCTGTGTTGTGCTGGATGTCAAACTAGATGGTCATGATTGTCCCTTGTTACCTTAAAAATCTATTAGTCTTTGAAAAACATGCACACTTAATCAAAAACAAGTATAAAAATAGTTTATAAGCTTGGATGACTACCATAAGTCCAGTAAGTCTGATCTCCTACACAACTCCAGCTATAGAAGCTATCTCACCAATTGTTGTATCAAACCCATCAGTCATGCGTGGACTATAGTGTATGTGCTGTGGTTAAATTCTGCTAAAGCTATAAATAAAATAAGTTGTAAAAGGAAAGCAATAGCACTCAAAATATTTTTTAAAATGAGTGAGAATACCCCAAATTAAATGTTGTAACTTCATTATAAATAACAAAGTTCTCAATTTTGCAAACTTAGATATGTGCTCACCTTTACATGTGGTGAGTAGTCACTGAAGCCAATAGAACTACTCACTTTGTTCAAAAAGAAAAGGAGTACTTGTGGCACCTTAGAGACTAACAAATTTATTTGAGCATAAGCTACAGCTCAGTTCATCAGATGCATTCAGTGGAAAATACAGTGGGGAGATTTATATACACAGAGAAGATGAAACAATGGGTGTTACCATACACACTGTAACAAGAGTGAGCAGGTAAGGTGAGCTATTACCAGCAGAAGAGCTGGGGGTGGGGGACCTTTTGTAGTGATAATCAAGGTGGGCCATTTCCAGCAGTTGACAAGAACATCTGAGGAACAGTGGGAGCGGGAGGGGGGGAAATAAACATGGGGAAATAGTTTTACTTTGTGTAATGACCCATCCACTCCCAGTCTTTATTCAAGCCTAAGTTAATTGTATCCAGTTTGCAAATTAATTCCAATTCAGCAGTCTCTCTTTGGAGTCTGTTTTTGAAGTTTTTTTGTTGAAGAATTTTGCCACTTTTAGATCTGTAATTGAGTGACCAAAGAGAGTGAAGTGTTCTCCCACTGGTTTTTGAATGTTATAATTCTTGACGTCTGATTTGTGTCCATTTATTCTTTATGTAGAGTCTGTCCAGTTTGGCCAGTGTACATGGCAGAGGGGCATTGCTGGCACATGATGGCATATATCACATTGGTAGATGTGCAGCTGAACGAGCCTCTGATAGTGTGGCTAATGTGATTAGGCCCTATGATGGTGTCCCCGAATAGATATGTGGACACAGTTGGCAATGGGCTTTGTTGCAAGGATAGGTTCCTGGGTTAGTGGTTCTGTTGTGTGGTGTGTGGTAGCTGGTGAGTATTTGCTTCAGGTTGGGGGGCTGTCTGTAAGCAAGGACTGGCCTGTCTCCCAAGATCTGTGAGCGTGATGGGTCATCCTTCAGGATAGGTTGTAGATCCTTGATGATGCATTGGAGAGGTTTTAGTTGGGGGCTGAAGGTGACGGCTAGTGGCGTTCTGTTATTTTCTTTGTTGGGCCTGTCCTGTAGTAGATGACTTCTGGGTACTCTTCTGGTTTTGTCAATCTGTTTCTTCACTTCAGCAGGTGGGTTTTGTAGTTGTAAGAATGCTTGATAGAGATCTTGTAGGTGTTTGTCTCTGTCTGAGGGGTTGGAGCAAATGCGGTTGTATCGTAGAGCTTGGCTGTAGACAATGGATTGTGTGGTGTGGTCTGGTCTGGATGAAAGCTGGAGGTGTGTAGGTAGGCATAGCGGTCAGTAGGTTTCTGGTATAGGGTAGTTATGTCACCATCGCTTATTAGCACCATAGTGTTCAGGAAGTGGCTCTCTTGTGTGGACTGGTCCGGGCTGAGGTTGATGGTGGGATGGAAATTGTTGAAACCATGGTGGAATTCCACAAGGGCTTCTTTTCCATGGGTCCAGATGATGAAGATGTCGTCAATGCAGCGCAAGTAAAGTAGGGGCATTAGGGGACGAGAGCTGAGGAAGCGTTGTTCTAAGTCAGCTATAAAAATGTTGGCATACTAGAGGCCATACGGGTACCCATAGCAGTGCTGCTGATTTGAAGGTATACATTGTCCCCAAATGTGAGATAGTTATGGGTGAGGACAAAGTTCAGCCACCAGGATTGCCGTGACATTATCGGGAATACTGTTTCTGATGGCTTGTCGTCCATCTTTGTGTGGAATCTCCCCACTGTATTTTCCACTGAATGCATCCGATGAAGTGAGCTGTAGCTCACGAAAGCTTATGCTCAAATAAATTTGTTAGTCTCTAAGGTGCCACAAGTACTCCTTTTCTTTTTGCGGATACAGATTAACACTGCTGCTATTCTGAAACCTCACTTTGTTCAGTTAAGCATGAGTGTAGCTTTTTTCAGGATCAAGGCCAAAGTTAGCTACGCTTTGTTTTTTTGCTAAATATTAATGTTTCAGCACACCTGTTGTCTTCAGAGTTGAAATGTTGCATTTACTGGGCTAGATTTGAACTGGCTGCCAAAGTAGAAAAAGCACATTATTCTAGTTTCAATTTACTGAGCCATCCAGTTCTTGCAGAATATATTTTCAAGCTGCCAAGAGCATAATGCAGATCATTAGTGAGTCTATTTTCCATCTGTTCCTTATCCTTTGATATGTGAGCATTACAGATTTTGTTGTTGTTGTTGAAAACGGGGTTGGGTGTACTTGGAGGTAGAACATGGAGAATTTGAACTATAGAAGAGTTGTACTGAGCACTGTTGTCTATACATGGTATAGTCAGTGAATCATGCATAAGTGTCCAGGTCTTGTCATTAATTAGTCCACTCCATTCTTTTTAATTAGTCTAATTTAAGTTTGACATATCTATATAAAAATAGTCCTTAGTCATAGAAGCTCTTGGCTGAAAACCTTTGACTCTGAACTGCTAATAGACATGTTAATGATTGCAGTATCTTATCTATTTACCTTTTCAGATGGCTTTTAAAATAAAATTCTGTTTTGGGGAAGTGGGAGAAGGAAAATCATTCCCTTTTTAATGTGCATAGTATTTTCTGGTAGTATCTGAGAAAGTAAAAATTACCTTAATGCTGTAATGTAGCACATAATTGTGTCTTGCAGTCCTAGTATGAAAAGTCATGCATAGATTGTAGACTGCTGGTTTCACTAACTGAACACAGGGGCTACTACTGTATGGACTTGATAATGAGGCTGTAATTTTTGCGTAAGCTTTTCATGCTGGCAGTCTTCTCACGGAGCATAATTTGTCTTTTATTTGATGAGGATAGTTTTTGTGAAACAAAACTTTGATTCATGATGGGCCGAGCAAAAGTAGTAAAACGTCATCATAGCTGGGCTTCATTGTACACTGTGATTTTATGTCAAGAATGTTAATGATTTGTTTATGAATAAGTGAGCCTGTAGTATTGTGAAACAATATGTGGCAGGATTGCTGAATGGACATTTCGAAAGCAGAGAATTCTTGAATTGAATAAGCTGTAGATGTTTGTCTCTCAAGCTCATTGTAAGTAGGCTTATGGATTTTAAAGAGCAGCATTACTTAGTGGATTACTATATTCTGCAGTACTCACCCGACATAAGTATCAACTACCTGCTGCTGAAGCAAGACAAGTGGTTAAATATGCTATTTTTAAGGGCAGTTAATCACTTCTCAGTAGTTCAATTTTTTTTAAAAAAAAGATTCTTTCCCAAAAGAAAATCTGTTCTTTAAATGGCATCATAGTAAGAAATTTGAGGAGTCAGCATAGATATTAATGTATTCTTGAGGTTTCAATGCATTGCTTTGATGTAACCTTTTATTTTGTTGAATACCCATTCAGCCTTCCTGATGAAATTTTAGGGGTCTCTGATGATCATGAGCATACAATTTCCTAACAAGTGATGGGGAAAATTTGGGAGGATTTTTCAATTTTTTTGGTGATTCCTAGGCAAATTATTCCAAAATTATTTTCTGAGCAGGAAATTTTATTGGTTGATGGAAAAGATTACTCAATTCACAACTACACATGTACAGTGACTGAAAATCCCTGCACGAAGTGGTGGGGTAGAGGGACAGCAGCCACTGTTTCAGTGATGAGTGCCATAGAAAAGCCCAGGAAAATTATTATTTTTTAATTCCGTTCAGGGTTTGTGTGGTGTTCAGTAAATAACATATGGGACTACACAATGAATAATGAGGATAAAAAAAAATATTGAACAGCTGCCTCATTCCCTGAGCACTGTCCTACGTGGGCACTGAATGAAGCAGAGGTCCTGTGAAAAAAAATGCTTTGTGCTAATGCAATTAAAGAAGATATCCTAATGTACATGCACAAGGGGGTACAGAGTTAAAGTTATTTGTGCAACCTTAATTTTGGTGCTTCCTAATTTTTGAGTTTTTTGCTTTCCATCCTTAATGTTTCTTTTAGCACAATTTTTAGGGGACGGGCGGGGGAGTTGGTATGGAATATGGAAATACAATATAACAGTGAGAGTATATTACAGCTGCTCTGCTTCTGTTTTGTAATATTAGTTCTGGTATTGAAGTAGCATCTAAAGCAGCAGTCAGGGATTGTGCTAGGTGCTGTACACCGACACAAAGAAAATATGCCTGAAACACCTTATTAGACTAAGTACTGAATTTTTTTTTGGTTTTCTGGTTAGTAAATAATGACTTCTGCAAGACACCTTTAAAAATTATTAAAATAATGACAGTTTTATGTTTAAGAAGTTGTGACCTTCAAATCTTATTAAAGCTACCTGAAAAGCTGTAGGTACAGAATTGTCTGTTTGCTATATCTGGAAGCATGACCATGTGAATCACTGTGCAGTGTGCACGTCCTTCCAGGAAACCAGGAATTTCAGTAATGTGTTCAGGAAACCTCTTTTGCAATTGGCATAATGAAATACTGTTGCAGTAGGAGTTCTGTAAGTAAGCTCCCTGCCTGTTGACATAGTATGTCATTTCTTGAAATTGACCTTTGTAATTCAGCTCATTTCTGTGTAAATGCATGATTACCACTGAGATTGCGATTTATACGAAGGATAACACTGTGCCTGGGGGACTTATCTGAAAATCATTTGCAATTATTAAATAAATAAATTTTAAGTGTGTCCGTGGTGCTGTTTTCCCCAAAATCCTCTGTTTCCATGTTTGCTGTGGCATTGACAGCTGGAATCTGTTCTGATTGGCAATAGTATTCAAATTGGTATAACTTTGGCATGCCAGCTACGATCATTTCCTCAGGAGCCTGGTCGGAAATGAGGATAAACATGTAAGATGCAGAGGCAATCTTATGGAGAAAACTGGATTTCATTCTGAAATATCTTTTCTTTCTGTGCCAAACAGGACCGAGTCTGGCATCAGATTAAGACATGCCGTGTATTCTAGCAAGCTGGCTTTTAGAGCTGTTGGACTGTGCTTTCTGCTCAGACAGTACTTAGATGGTGGCAGGTGTAGTGGGTACAGATGGATAAACAAGGGTAGCTGTCAAATCTGTTACCTTGCACATCTCTGCGATAGCAGCACCTGCGGTGGGAATAAATCATCATCTTCCTTACTATCACTACCTACCATCCCAGTCACTGTGGGCAGATTTGCAGGTGGTGTAAGGTATCAGCTGTACTGATATTTACACCATCTAAGGATCTTCCCCAAGACCCTGTATATGTTGTTCCTTTGAGATTATAGTGTATTTATTACTTACGCTACTTGCAGACTTTTCTCCAACCTCCACACTGGAATTGTCAGGTCTCTGATAATGATTGAGTGAATAAACAGCCAAAGCGCTATGTTCTACTTCCATTCACCCTTACATAACACCAGATGCAGATAAAAATAGCACTCGGAGTATGGAGGAAAATGATGGTAATGGTGATTCATTTTATACATAACACGCTCTCCATATATGTAGTGCACTATTGAGCTTCACCAAATATTTGGTGTGGTTTAATGGTGCATTACATGCTAGAAGTGTCCTCTGTCTAAACATAAGAGGAAACCTCAACTCAGTTTCTCTGTCATATCAAGGATATCAGTGATACTAAAAAGGTTCTGTTAATTTCTAAATATCGCAATGGTAAAATGTGAAAGAAAAATATCCATACCAAAGGGCAAGTATCAAAGTTATCTACAGACACTACAGGGAAGAGGGATTATAACCAGACTCTCATTCAATGTGTTGGGAAAGCCCTGTCCCTGTTAATCCTATAGAAGAGGTGCCATTCAAAGGACAATATCCAAACAGAAAATCATTATTTTCAAATATTCCTGACCTTTGTTACCAATATCCCATAGGTTATTAAACCAAACACTGAAACAAATCCAGTTAATTTTTCACCATTTTTGCTGTTAGTTTTACATTTTGTGTTTTCATTTCCTGGAACGATGAAACTGGAATGATCTTTCACTTTTGTATATAACCACTTACATTTTCTTCTTGTGCAACTAGAACATTGCTGTTATGTTTGGGTTTCCAGCTATGATGGGAAATGTTAAAGTCCCAAAATGTCTGTTCGCTCCATTATCCCCAATGCAATGGCATTGATATCTTGATGAGCATGATACCCCACCAGCAGTTGAAGACAGGAAAAAGCAAAGCTTGGAGCATGTCAATTGACGGTCTGTGACCATTCGATTGCACCCTATAGCGGGCAGGCTTTGCTGAATGTGCAGAGGTCTTTTTCTATCACCAGCCTGTCGGAACATCTGTGGGACATTTGACACTGAATTTGCTTGGAAAGCATGTAGCTGAAGAAAGCTGTGCTATGTGCATGTGCCTGGCGAACTCTAGCTATTGTAGTGAAAAATGTAGTAAAGGTAAACAATGAATAGGCCTCATGCACAGCTCTTGCCTTATTCACGGTGCTTCTTATAAGATAAAAGCTATACAGCTCCTAATGTGTATAGGGAGCCTTTCTGAGGACCTTGCAGTCTGCTCCAGCAGTGAGTGTTCAGTGTTTTGATAATGTCTAGCCAAATTGTTCCACATTTATTTTTATGTTGTTTCTTTGTAAATGCCTTTTTACCACAAAAGTAAGAAACTGTTTACAAATCTTCAAGCCAGATCACATTTTTTCATAGTAATATCTCTATAGGAGACAGGCAATGCTGTTAGGTTCCCCTTGCAGTTTCCTCTGTATTTTTTCCATTGTGGGGTCAGGCTGACCTCATATGGAAGAAACCTTGGAGATGCACATCTTATACATGTCTGCCATGTGTGTACAGGACCTGTCATTAGATACTGTCCCTCTGCCCTACTGCCATGTGAATAAGGGTTTCAGAACCAGACACTTTATGACCAGTTTGAGCTGCCATTTACACCTCTGCTTAATTTGGCCTGCAGACTTAGATGAGAGTTGCATCTTGTTAATATAGGCAACAATTAATTTAATATGCAGAGTATAGCACTTACTTCAATTTGGAGTCTAAAATAAAGCTATAATATGTAATTCAATATTAAAATAGTTGAAAGAACTAATAGATGATGTATGTGTCCTTTGGGCTGAGCAGTCAGAATACAAAGAGCAAGAAACTGCAAAACTGAACAGACAGACATGCTATAAAAACCATCACTAAATACAAAGTTAAATTGCTGAGAAAACATTTTTTGGATGGGGAAACTACTGTGTTTATTTATTTATTTATTCGGGCTAGAATTATTTGTTTATTTAGGTTGGTGGTTGGGAAAGGGGAGTTTTCAGCAATCTCTTTATAATTAAAGGTATTAGTTAATTTTATTAGAGCTCATATAGCTTTACAGCTGCATGCACTGGAATTGATGCTAAAGTAACTTCATTAATAAGCTTTTGCGGTACGTTAGATTGCTATAGAAACAGGAGGCATGGAGACAGCAGGGAAATGTTGGCCAGGCAAGTATGGCTAGCTATTCATTTATTTTAATTTCTTTGGCTCTTTCATGTCTGCTTAAATCATTGCCTAACATAGGTAAGTTGGAGACCATTTGTGTCCTGGGTATTCAGAATTTTTTGAAGTATTATATAAGAGCAGTAACATATTGTGGAAGGACCTTGAGAAGCTTGGAGGTTTAAAAGCCAAAAATGCTTTCCTTATGCATTGACAATCTATATTATTTCCTTTCACCAATCCTGAAAATGTCGTCGTGGTTTTGTTTGCAATAATTGACAGGATTTGCACCAAGAAGCCTTTTAAAAAAAACAGCTCATTTACATTTTCATTTCTACTGCAACTTCATCACACAGCAACCTTAGCCAAAATATTCAGATGCAAAGCTTCTTCTCTTTTTTCAAAGCAGAATTATTTAAATGAAGTTATTGGGAATGGATTGTATTGAAAGTGGTCATAAAGCTTTTTTTTTTTTTTTTTAAAGGGATCACATACTGAGAGTATTAAGGGTCTGATCCTGCAGTCTTTCTCTATGCAGAACTCTCGTTGATTGCAAAAGAAGTGAAAGACTTGCAGATTTGGGACCTTTATCACAAATCCTGAATTTGGTGAGGGGAAAGTGCAAGTGGAGAGGGTGAGCCCAGGTTCCTCTACCAATTCTAAAAAGACCTGACAACAATAGGAGCCGTTACCTTGGTGGATATTCCAGCTGGGAAAGACCTTGACTATTCAAGGACCTAGACCTGATGTTTCTGAACTAAGGTGAAAGCTCTGAAGCCCTTGCAGTCACTGAAATACTTCTCTGTGATTGGACTTTCTTTTGATATACTCCGAAAGGGCTGGACTGGAATGTGTGGCTAACCAGGTGGACTGAGCCGTAAAAGAAGGGACAGACCTCACAAGATGGAACTATAACTGAAAAGGGGAGATGTCAGGGAGGGAGACAACTTGCCACATCACTGTCTGACCACCACTTGGTATGGTGGTGAGTGTTCTCCTTTTCAGTGCCCAATAGGTAAACTCCACGCTAAGAACAGAACTGAGATTTGATGATACTGTAGTGCTTTCATGTAATTAACCAGACAGTTCTTAGAAGGATAGTTCATGCTCATTTCCTATAGAATCGCCTTATTTATATTATAAATTCCCCTGTAGGCCACTGACTCATGAACTATAGGAAGTGGGAGGACCTGTAGGGTAAAATCCTGCCCCCATTGAAGTCAATACAGGGTTTTGTCACTGACTTCAAGGGAACCAGAATTTTACCCATAGATTCTGGGGCATGTTCACCAAGGGTTTTTTCTGGTCATAAGCCACTGGTGTGGTGTGTGTGTGTGTGTGTGTGTGTGTGAAATTGGAGTGCAGCAAAGCAGCTACAATTTAATTTACTAGGGGGAGCTGCTAGGGACCAGCACAGCCTGAGAAGGTGGCAGCACTGACCAAAATAGACTCATGGCCAGAATACTGTAGAGTGTACTGTAGAGCTGTGCCCCACAGGAGACCCTCCGAGAGAGCGGAGATGATAACACTAGTCCTTTCCTGGAGAGAATCCCTCCTCCAGTGCAGAGGACTTAGTTGGGGTAGGGACATGTCATGCACCCTCTGTCTGTATACCTGGGGTAGGTGGTGTGTCTTCCTAAATAGTCTGCTTCTGTTCAAAACCATACCTTCTTCTTAGTGCTGCCTGCTCTCTTGGAGAGCTGTGGTGGCTCCTTTCCAACAACCAAATGGAACCCTTGAGAACATCAGTCGTAAAAACTCAGGTTCAGACCAATGAAAGGCAATGCTGTCAATTAGCAACAAAGGTCAATGAAACAATTAATTGTTTTATATAAACAAATGGATTATCATCATGTTAGACGCTCCCCATCATGTAGCTGTGAATCTAGGAATTTGGTGGACTTTCATTTGGCTCATTGTGTTTAAAAGCTCACGTAAGCTTTGTTTTGGGAAGAGACTCACCTCCTTTGTGTCCAGTATATTGCTAAGCTCAAAACAAGCTCTTTTAAAGGTCAGTATAAATTCCCTGTGTGGAACAGGCACCTCACTAACCCAACCCAAATCTTTGGTTCGCAGGAAAAGCCTTACAGAGGCGGTGAGGGAGCACGTCACTATATAACTGTTTAATGAGTTATTGATTTATTGCTGAGAAATGAAGAAGAGCAGGAATATGACTAAAATGCTTTTTTGAAAAGGGTGGGTTAGGGAATGCCTATTTTTCTGGTACATATTGTACTAGATAGGTTCAGTCTGCCTGTCGCAGAGAATGGTGAAAGACCTTTTTAAGGCATTCTCTGACGCAGAAAATATTGGAATGGCTCCAACAGTAAATTGAAAAAGAACTAGCCTTGTTCATGCTGCACGATTCCATTGTTTTAATATTGGGCTTTCTCTATCCCATAACATTCCTACTGGAAACTCAAGTTAGGGAAAAAATTATTGGAGGATGTCTGAGAGGTTAGCTCAAAATAAAAATGAATAGACGTGACATATCTGTGCCTCCGTGTGTTTTATTTTGCTCTTTCTCCTTTTTGACATCTCTCATTGCTTCATTTTCTTCACTTCCTTTCTTTCCTGTTCTGTCATCTCTGTTTTCTGGTTTGCATTTGACCAGGTAGTGTACATAAATACTCAGGCTTGCACAGATGAAATTCTGGCACACTGATCCTTTCAAAAATTTTAATCCAATTTGAGAGTGCTGATTTTTACACACACACACACACACACACACACACACACACACACACACACACACACTGTTGGTGACAAAAGCTGGTGATGACACCTGTGTTAAATGACGTGAATGTCGTCTCCTTTGTTGATGTGCTTTTGAGCCAAGTTTGCTGTAGCATTTTCCTTTGCTCACTGCTGGAGTTAGTTTAAATATTATTAGAGATGGAAGGAAGAAAAACAAGAAGATGCTGTAACATACAAACGCCATGCTAGGGTTAGTGGAGTCCAAACAGGTGTGAAAACTTTAAACTATTCATATCAAATGTAATCCTATGGATCCAGGCAGGGCGTGCAACTATTGTAAAATTGATTAAGTGAAAGTTATTGTACTTTGTTCCTAGCAATATGAATAATCTTTATATTATTCTACTTAAAATTATTTACTGTGGACACAACATCAGGAGTATTCAGCAATCAGTTTCAAGATATACAAAACAGTCAGCAATAAAAGAATTTAAATTAATAATATTTAGTAATTAATAATGTAATTTCATTTGCATACTTAATGCTGACACTGAGAAGCTGCTTTTTTTTTTGCATGGGAAGACAATAATAATAAACTAAATATTGAGTCCGGCTCACCCAGATGATGATATTGATAATGGGGCTCTAATTATCTAGCACTTAGATCCAAGCTGTAAATTTGGCATCTGAATAAGATTCAGAGATGTTTTCATCTGTGGTTTTGGGTTTGCCTGTTGCAGAGATAAGATCGGTCATGCACTTCTCATCTGGATCCGTACTTCCCCAGGGTTGGGAGAGTGTTTGCA
The DNA here is from genome assembly GCF_965140285.1 of Lepidochelys kempii. Taxonomy (NCBI): domain Eukaryota; kingdom Metazoa; phylum Chordata; order Testudines; family Cheloniidae; genus Lepidochelys; species Lepidochelys kempii. Next base: position 33,871,191 of record NC_136388.1, read on the forward strand.
TCTTCGCTTGTGTTTTGTTTGAGCAGCAATCCTGCTGACTGGAATCACATAAACTTGGTATCAGAACCAAGTAATCCAAGCCAGAGCAAACAAGTACACAGAGTATGAAAACAAAACGTTTCACATGAATTAAGTTGTCATGAAACACAAATTCTTTGAACTTGTAAGAAGACAATGCAAAGAGAGCATCAGAACCGGACTGTGTAACCATGGCCACTGGCAGAGCTTGCGACTTGTATTTATAAAACCCTGATAATTAGAGTTATTGAAGGCAGCATATGACATACCACAAGAAGGAGCAAGATATCTGCCTACCGATTGGCATTGATAATGAGATGAAATGTACCTTAGTGCTCACAAGCAAGGATGCCACAGAAGGTCCCACTGAAAATGGTTTTGAAGTTGAATTGGCTTCTCTTCCCTTTCATGCCAGTTCCCTTCAAAATATATATTTACCCTCTTCATCTTAAACAAGCCCAGCTATGATCGTTCCCCTTCTGCCTCTCCAGTGACAGCCCCGTCTCCCATATGCCATTCCCATCTTCCCCCTCTCACTGTCTGTGAGATTCCATCTGGATTTCACTGTTGCTTGCATCCCCTTATTTTATACTCCTGGTGATCTCATCTGCTCACATGATACCAGCTACCTTCTTCCTTTTCTTTCCCCCGAAACATTCTCCATTCTACCCCTTCTCTGTCACTTACTACATTGTCTCCCGCTGATAATGCTAGCTTCATTCTTCTGTGTGTCAGCTTTACACACAAACATCATCTTCCATATGGCTTCATCTTACACCTGGAACAAACCCTACCATGTTGCCTATAAGAAATCCGATGGTTTCTTATGATAGCTAGGGTGAGCGTCACTGAATTGGCACTTTTATTATTATTATTTATTGAAAAAGTAATACCATTTTGCAAACACAGTCATAAATATTGTATATATTTGACTGTATGCTTAGCCTCCACTGTTCATATGTCACTTGAAGCAATTTGGGGCAGGTACTAGGCCTTCTCTTCATATGTTTGTACAGTGCCTTGGATGTCACCTCAATCCTGATTGGATCTTTGGAGTCCTATTGTAATTCCAATCTTAAATAACAATAATAATAGTAACTAACACACCTAAAATGCCAAAAGTACTTTTAGTTGTGAATCTATCCTTGAGTTGCTCTGATTGTCATTATAATTTTGATAGGGTTTAGAGACATAAAACAGGAGTAATTTGCTAGTTTTTCACTGAAATATCTGCTGTCATCTGAAAGAGAGTTAAAGAATTTGGTTTGATATATTAGCAGACTATATGTATATGTATCTTAACAAGAGACAAGACACAATCTTAATAACCAGCTTTCTAGAATACCCAAACCGGATTTGCTTGAATATTAAGAATCATGACATGATCGTGGATTCTACAGACTTGTATGCATGGTAATCAGCTTTGCATTACAGAGATATTGCTGATGGAATGAGTTTTGATGCTAAGTGTGTCCATCTCTTTTACAGAGGATATTATTGTATTGTCCAGTGGAATGTTATGTGAATGACTAATAAAGAACAAATAGATACTGTACAGTAAAGTTGAACGAACAGAAAATAGTATTTAAAGTGTATTAGCAATATTTGTTGAAACAAAAACACAGATTAAATGTGGCATTTATTTGTATCCAGTGGCATTTGCTTTAAATAAAACAAAAAGCCTAGAAATAGGTATTTTTTCACATACACAGTGCCAGAATTTTTCCATTCTAGGTGAGGACTTAAAATGGGGGAGGATTACTCTGAAATCCTGTGCCTCTGATTATAATCTCATTTACACTGATGTCAGTGGAGTTATATTTGTATAAAACTGATGTAAGCAGGTCTGGGGAGTACTGAGCTTCTGAAGGGGTCTGCGTTTTGAACAATGTGTAAAAACAAAGTTTTGCTCACCTGTGGTCATTAAAGATACCATGGCATTTTTGTAAACAGCAAGGCTGTTAACCCTGGTGTCTTGGTCAAAATCCAGTTGAAGTAATTCCGTCAACTGCGTTCCTAAATTGATTCTGCAGTTTCCGTTGGATACACTCTCCTAACCTGCTGTGTAGTTTTTTGTGTTTCACACCAGAGCTAGCTGGACTTTACTCATAGGTGAATGATCTCTGTATAGAAGTGAGTGCAATGCTAAGTGTTTTTTAATCTTTTTGAATGAAAAGAGCTTTAGATTGAATTGGCATTTTGCTACTGCAATATGACCTTCAACTGGAAAATTTTTTCCAATCTTGGGTGCCGCATGGGTTGAGTTGCACTCCTTTATTGTAAAACCACATTGTGGGGTTAATCCATCTTTCAACTACTTCCAATTCAAAACATATTCTTTGATACATATTAATATCTTACTGTCCTATGTGTTGCATCATTTGCTGGTCCATGGGTACATGATCAACCTCTAGCAGAATTCAAATAATCTTAAAACATTATGCCTGCAGGTGTAACCACTAGCAACATTTTGTGAAATATTTGATGGGTCTTGAGAATACAGATAACGTTCCAAGTTTAAAATCTTCAGGGTTTACATTATCACACATAACAGGAAAAATGCAAAAGCAGCTGAGCTTTTGTGTATTTTTTTTTTTTTAAAAAAGGTCACTATGGAAATCTTGTTAAAATGCAGGTCAGATTATAATCTCACATACAAAGGTGATTTTCCAGAGTAACTCATTGAAGCAATGAGTTTAGAATCTGACCCACTATCTCTAAATCCTTGTATTTATTAATGATAAAGGATAAGAGAAAGTTGTAGTCTACGACTCTGATCATAGTATTGGGGGTCAGTTTGATTCTGATGTCGCACAAGTGTAAATCAGGAGTGATTCCATTGGAATCAGTGGAGTTACACTGTTGTAAAATTGGTGTGGGTAACAGTGAGTGTTGATCATTAACTAATGTGAGTATTGAGAATTGCTACTTAAGCATTAAAGATGAAAAGCAGTGCACAAGTACTAAATATTATCGTTAGAAAGGCATGCTCTCTATTTTTATTCTCCAAACAATCTTTTAAATTGTATGAGGTCATGATGTTTTCTTTTAGTCCTTTGGCCATGGAAATGATTTTTATTTTCATTGACATAGAAACATGCCTTTCTCATGATATTTAGTACTTGTGCACTGCTTTTCGTCTTCATTGCTTAAGTAGCAATTCTTAATACTCACATGGGAATGATTTTTATTTTTATTGACAAATTAGAACTAAAAAACATAAAATGTTAATGTTTAGTTTTAATTATAACTTATGACTTAAAGTGTTTAGTACATATAATTTCCAAATTGATAGCTGTGGAAAAATAATCGTTTTAAAGAAGTTCTGTATTTGAATATTTGGAGGATCGCTGAATGAAATATGTGATGAAAACACTTAAGATTAGAAAGTTGTGGCCCTATGAATGATTCATCTATATAGCTGATCTTTGTGGTCTGGTGCACATTTCACTATTATTCAGTACAAGACTAAAGATTACCGTGCAAGACTAAAATTTGCTGTCACTGGGGCAAGAAACACTTTGAAGGCAAGACCCCTGAGGAAAAATGTACATACTGCACTGTACGTACTGGTTGTGCATACATCACATACAGTGATCTCTCTGGTCAGCTAAGGAGTGGGGCTGCTTGGCTACAAAGAGGGAGATTCAACCTTCTAGAAAGGAGGTAAACTGAATGGAAGAAGGTAATGTGAGAACCTCAGTGGTTTCAAGAAGGGCTTGAAGGACCAACACCATGGTTTTGTGTTAAGGTAGCTTTATGGGATGATTATTAGCCCAGTAAAGTTTGTGTAGATTTTTAAATTGAATAGGTTTCAGATCCTGCAAACATGAAAATACAATTATAATTACCACACTAATCCTGTCTGTATAATTCTTTGGGAATCAATTAAACTAGTTTATCTGCTCAAGGAATTTGAAACTTGCTGAGAAGCTTTCGGTGTTATATTGCTTATTGGCTCTTTGTGTTTCTTGTAAACAGGCAGACTGAATCAGCAACACCGTCTACATGGATGGAATATAAATTTCTGTACAGTTCTGCTTCCTTGAGGATTTTCAATATAAGAACTACCATATGAAACTGAGTAGTTCTGGCACATAAAATGTAAATGATAACAGTGTGCTTTATGTATTAAATTGGTATAAATCATGCTTCTTAAGAACTGAGTGAATTTAATGTTCTTTAAAGGTTGTGGATTGACAGCACTGGAAAGCTAATGTCTCAGCTTTAAAATAAAAAGGTGCACTGGTCACCATTAAATGTCTGCATTTGCCAACAGTTTCCACTAAAGATACCAGTTAGGAACAGGAACTAAGGCTCAGATACACAAAGGGCCTTCAGTGTTGCAGTTTCTAACTTCAAGGTGCCTTGCCACTCAATGGAATTTCAGTCCCAGGTTAGGTGCCTTGGTTCCCGATACAATGAATGGGGAGGTTGGGTGCCTAAGAATAAGATCCATAAAAGCCAGAACACTGACCCACCCACTGTGAGGGGTGTGACCCAAGCACTGCCCCTCTCCAGAAGTTAGGTGCCTATCTCTCCTTGGGATTCTCAGGTGGAGTTAAGTGTTTACACTATTTTTGGAAGAATTGCTGGAATGGGTGGGAGAAGGATGTAGCCTCCCTTATGATGTTTAGCTCAGTGGTCAGGGTACTCACCTGGGATGTGGGAGACCTGGGTACAATTTCCACCCTTTGCCTGATTTGGAGCAGGGATTTGAATTTGGGTTTCCCACCTCTCAGGCAAGTGCCCTAGCCCCTGGCCTATAGATGTATTCTTTCACTCTCTTTGGCCCAGTGCATATTTAATTATTTATAGACAGTGGAACAGCTTCAACATGAGAGACCCCACCATAATATCCTATTGCCCAGGGCGCTCCCCTGGGGGTGGGAAACCCAAGGTCAAATGCCTGCTCCACATTAACCAAGGGAAGAGGAGGGGAGCAGGGGGGAATTGAACCTGGGTCTCCCACATCCCAGATGAGTGCTCTAATCACCAGGTTAAAGGAAGATTGCTCCTGCCAGCACTTCCTCCTCCCTGGCTGTTTTGCTTGAGTTTTAGATGTACTCTGAGAACACTTATCAGATCAGGCCATGAAGGCAAGACAGCTAAGAGAATGCCTTGTGTGAGGATGTTGCTGGTCTTAAGCGGCTGGGTGCTTAGACTGAGGTGGGTGTGCACATGCTCACTGGCAGAAATTTAGGCACCTCTGTGTTTAGGTGATAGCTCAGCACAGGTTTTGAGGATCTTAGTGGCACTTAAATTTTGGAGTTCGTGCATAACTGCCACTTTAGGTGCATAAGTCCCTTTGTGGATCTGGCCATAAGGCACTGATTCAGTAATGCACTTGAGCGTGCTCTGAGGTTTAAACGCATGAGTAGACCCATTGACTACCCAAATACGCTTCAATGCTTCTACTGATGTACTGAAAGCTAAACAGGTGTTTAAGTACTTTTCTTAATTTGGGACCTCACTGTCTGGCATCTGCTGGCAAATCTTTACTTTTTAATGCCAACTACAATGTGCCTCTTAAAATGGCAGTGCAAATTTTCCTTTCCATACCATCAGTGTATCCCAGGCTAAAGTAGGACATCCTTTAGGTCTGAGCGGTAGTTGTGTGTGTATATATTCATTCTAGGCATGCCCTTACTGAGGAGACTAACTACTAGTTTGCACTTTTCTGTCAATTGCAGTTGTTGGGGTTTTTTTGGCATTTGCCACTGTTGACTAGATTGAAGACTAAGGCCACTGCATCTGACTTCACATGTAATAGTGACAAGATGGCAAAAAATATTCTTTTCCCCTTTTTAAGCCTTTGTAGATGGTTGGTAATATATGAGAGAAATAGATCATGGCTTGGATTATCATAGTTTTTCTCACTTTTTGTCAGTGTGCGATTTTTTTTTTTTTGTCCTTGCAAGTAATCGCCATGAAGATGAGAGGCAAGGTGAGCCATATCTGGGGTCTGATTCACTGAACTCTAGAGGAATCTATTCATAGGGAGGGTGGGAAATGTTCTTGTTAAGAGCACTGTTACTGTATCAAAGTGTAACAGTGAAATACAGTTAATTAAATAAAACAGGGCTATAGGAATGATTCTCTTTTTATCTCATTTAAGAGTTGTCCATCGTCCCCCCCTGCCACCTTTCTTCTGTTTTCTCCCTAAAGTGCTTATCTATGGAAACAGCAATTTTGGCCCACAGCGATGGAGTGGCTAGGCAGTGGGTTAGGATTTCATTTTTAGTTTGAAATGCTTCCAGCCATGAACTCTGTTTGTAGCCAGAATCAGTCCACCAGTAAAATAGTACTTGGTGAAAGTTTTAAAAAAAAGTTTGAATTTACACCCGTCTCCCCCAGCCAGCCATCCACACACATTGAAGAGCAGGGCTCCTCTGGGCCGGAGTTCTTGGGTGCTTTGATAGAACGGACATGTTGTTCTCAAGGTTGTGTTATTGAGGGGAGATTAATAAAACCTGTGAAAGAATGTTGGCAAGTGAAGGACTGTGGTAAGAAATTCTCTCTCACAGCTCTGTGATCTGCCCATGTTTCAAGCCTGTATTACTCTTTGTATTATTTTTTATGTTTTCTTCTGAAGAAATAAATCTCTTTTCTCAGCAGCAAGTTAGCAAATCTGTATCCTATATTTGTAATTTAAGGGATACAGTGGTCCAGGTTAGTAGATTAGCAATTCCTTAACTGGTGTAGCAAGTAATGTTCCATAACTGATCTTACATTCCTCTTTTCAAATTGAGCATCTCAAACTTTGATAGTATTTTGTGCTAATCAAGGGCAATAAGGTATTTATTGATGATTACATGTTCTGTTCATTCCCTCTGGGGCACCTGGCATTGGCCACTGTCAGAAGACAGGATACTGGGCTAGATGGACCTTTGGACTGGCCCAGTATGGCCATTCTCATGTATTTCTAAGCCTTTACTAAAAACTTACTGAATGAATCTGACATTCAAATCAATGAACTCCTTATTCAAAATTGAAAGAAATGAAATAATAGAATATCAGGGTTGGAAGGGACCTCAGGAGGTCATCTAGTTCAACCCCCTGCTCAAAGCAGGACCAATCCCCAATTTTTGCCCCAAATGGCCCCCTCAAGGATTGAACTCACAGCCCTGGGTTTAGCAGGCCAATGCTCAAATAAGGGTATGTAAAAGAATGTTCCCAGAGAGCTTAGTAATAGCTAACAGCGCTCTTCTCCATAAATATATGTCAAAGTATATTCTTTAATGAATAATCATCTTAAATGGAGTGCTCTTTTGCCTAAGATAATACGTTATTGTGCTTAGGAGAATGAATGGGATAATGGAGAATATGAGAGAAAGTCAGATTAGAAATATGAATACATCTCTTACCAGAGTGAAAACAAAAGGAGTACTTGTGGCACCTTAGAGACTTAACAAATTTATTTGAGCATAAGCTTTCGTGAGCTACAGCCCACTTCATCGGATGCTTATGCTCAAATAAATTTGTTAGTCTCTAAGGTGCCACAAGTACTCCTTTTCTTTTTGTGAATACAGACTAACACGGCTGCTACTCTGAAACTTACCAGAGTGGACGCCCAAATGGCTGCATAAACAGCATGGAAACATTCAAAGATGCCCTGTAGTATGATGACAGGCCATAACTTCATGGGTAGAGTAGGAAAGCAAGTATTATTTTCATAGACCATTGGTATTTCTGCCTTTTCGGTACACTTATTGAGTACAATATTCTTCATCATAACAGTCACTAGTACAAAACATTGAGGAACTGAGGATTAAAGTGTTTCAGAGTAGCATATTGTTTTAACAGTCCTTCAGTTAGCATCCCAATGGCATGTTTATGTAAATTATATACAGAGGTTGTTGCTAAGGACTTATCATACATTTTGAATGGGAAATCCATTTAATAGGGTCTTGAGTTTAAAGCACAGAACTGAAAATCAGAAGACAGGGATTCTAGTACTAGTTCTGACACAGCCTTTCTGTGTGACCTTGGGTAAGTCACTAGGTTTCATGTTTTGTAAAATAGAGACAATAATGGTTCTCTTATTCCTGGGAGTGCAGGAAGGCTGAGCTAAATGAGGTTTACAAAGCATGCTGAAATCCTGTGATAAAAGATGCAAAGTGTAGTTTTATTAATAAAATTTCCTCTGCTAAATTGGAGATTAAAGTTTAGTTTTAGTGAAAATAATCACAAGTATGGTAAAGTTAGTGAAGGTGTATAATTAATGAGGCCTAATTTGGAGGCTGTAATCAATGAAGCTGCTATTAGAAATAGGTTCTGTATGTTGTTAGTAGTGTCTTGAAAATGTTCATAACTATATGTCCTTTCCAAATAAATAGTGATTAACAAACGCTATATATTCCTGAGTTCAGGATCAGTTGAAAGTTGACTCTGCAAAATTAGTTTGGAAATCTCCCAAGAACAGGCTTTCTTTATTTAAAAACTTTTAAAATGTTGTATTGTTTTACGTGAGAGTTTGTTTTAAAAACTTGCCATTTAACATTATTACAGTTTAATCTTTATTTTTCATAATTTCCCATTCTAAGCATAGGGAGTACTGTGTAAAAAAGAAAAAAAAATGCTGGAAGTGCCACCTACTCTTATGGACCAATACTGTGATTTACCTGAGTACACTATATATCCTGTTCAGAGTGAACAATGGAAGGGGGTCCAAATTTAACAAGCCAAGGAATCAAAGACAAATGGAGAGGGCTTGACAAGGCATCCAACTCAATGGGAGTGTTGCTGGTGAAGTCCGTGAGAGCAGAATTGAGCCTTGGGGGAGGGGGAAAATAATAAACACTAAAAAAAAATTCCTTTGAAATGTTGATTGCTGAATTATAGGGCCACAGAGATAAGGCATTTTGTCTTTTTCCTTTTTTCTTCCAAATGTTCTGATTTTCCTGTTTTATCTTAAGTAGAGGCTTGCTGGGTGTGGTCTGTCTTTACCAGGAAGGGCAGTTTGTGGAAAGATTCAGTGTGTGACTGGGATTTTGATTGATTTTTAGTGGGATTTGTGGATGCCCAGCACTCCTGAAAATCAGGTCACTTTCACTTAGGTGCACAAATATGGATTTAGGAGCTGAAAGTTAGGCCTTCAAATTTGGAAATGTTGGCTTCTGTTCTAAAAGATACTGGGCCACTCTTTGTGTGTGTCTTATTTAGTTGTACATGTTTACTCATTTCTAATAGTAATCTATTTTTTTAATTTATAAAACATCCTCCTATTGCACATGAGGCTTCCAAGGCACTGAATGGACAGTTAAAGACACTCAGGTGAATAGAAGTATTAACTTTCAGTCCTCCTTTGTCTGAATTCAAGTGAATTGCTTTTTTGTTTTGTATTTTAGCATTTTCAGACCATGTTGAAGACCAAGTTGAATGTCCTAACTCTTCGGAAAGAGCCTCTTCCTACAGTGATCTTCCATGAGCCAGAAGCCATTGAGCTGTGCACCACAACTCCATTAATGAAGACCCGGGCCCATACTGGATGCAAGGTATTTGAAAAATCAAAACCCCCAAGGCTCAAGACAACTGTGGAATTGTTCCACACATATAAGAGGAAAGTGGGAAAAAATTCATTTTGTTATCTTGGAAACCTCATTAAATAATGCTAATACTGTGAGGTTTATAAATCAAAAGAATCTTTGGGCTTTTTTTAATTAACATTCTGCTCCTTAATAAATGAGGTTCTCATGCATAGAGAATGAAATCCCAAAGTAGTTTTGCAATCCTGGCAATAAATTGCACTTGGATCCTGGCTTCCAAAATTGCTTATTATACTCAATATGTAAGTGTTTTAGTGATGGTGTCATTTCACCTGGGCTAATTTAAATATGATTATCGGTACTAACACTGAAAGATGAGGTTCCCAGGCCTAAGCACCCTGTTTAGTAATCCTTACTAACATACATATATGCCCATTGAAATGGCTTTGCAGGATCAGGCTTGAGATCATATTTAAAAATAAAGAATTAGACCTTGAATCAATTAACCAGCAAGATGACTTTGTCCAATTGCAGCAAACTACAGCTCCTGAAAAAGTGTATTTATTCTCTAAACTGCTTAAGCGCATAAAGTACTTTCTCTACTGTGACTATTTAACAACAGTGAACAGATCTGCCTGTCTGTCTGGGTATATCTGTCTAATTTAGTTACAAAACTAAGTTAGCCCAGTGGAGCCACAGATGTTAGGGGAGATTGAGCTGGATTCTCATTTGGCTTGTACATCATCAACAGGATTGTTAGCTAAGTTCCAGTTGCTGAGCCAGATACATACCTGAGCCCAAAGGTAGTGAGAGAACAGTTCTTTTAGTCTTGGGCATCACTTGCTGTGCAAGATGCCAGCTGTAAAATAAAACCCTTTCTGATGTCACAGTGGTAGGTGAAATAGAAATTTCAAGTTACAAGTAAAACTTACAAGACCTTTTGTGCCTGTTGTTTCTGGTAATAGCCATTGAGATATTGCCATTTGGTAGAGGTGTGGAGGGAGAGGTTGCTTGATGGTGGTTTCCTATGCTTTTCACAGCATTCTCAGTAGGTAAAGGAAATGAGTTGTGGGTACATTATGAAATGAAATGCTTTACAGTGTTAGGCTGTTTTTTTCCTGGAATGTCGTCACCAGGATTTTATGAGCAAACCTTTGTTCTAGGAAGTTTGACTTTCTTGTGGCTCTTTGCTGCGAGTGCAGCTGAGAAGAGCTCATGTTCAGTGTCAAGTGCCATTGCTGCATTGTGTTGATACAGTAGAACACAAGCCAAATGAGCCCTACACAATATTATAAGTCATTCCTACTGCCAGAGGTTTCCCTAATGATGTCTTTTGTCCTTTGTGTTGATACATAATGAAATTTGGGGAACATCAGTAGTTAATAGTACGGACTGTGGAGGGTCTGGCTTTCACATTTTGTGTGATGGGCTTTGGCTTAACAACACTTTCTGAAAGGAAATTTAACTCTGCCTCTGAGAGTATGATTGTAGAGTTCAAATCAGAGAGTGCTATTGGACTCATCCTGCAGTTCTTTAACAAATGAAAGCTCTTCTTTAACAAGTGACGCGTGTTGCAGAATGAGTCGGAATCTATAGCAGTCAGAATCCTATTCCATACTTAGCTTTTTATGTATTTCTGTGAAAAAGCATCCTATCAGCTACCACTATATACATATCTTCTTCCCCTACTTGTCAGTGGCAACAACTGTATGTCATGCAGTGTTGTAGTCCATCTCCTTGCCAGAATTGCTGCCTACAGTGTAGTTTCCAGTGCTTTGTTGAGTTCGTCTCAAACGACTCAAGAGATGAGGCTTCTAGTACCTTTCCTGGGAGACTATTCCGTATTTGCATTGCTCTCATGGTTAAGAAGTTTTCCTCAGTTATTAACCCGATTTTTCCCTTTCCCTATTTTACCTCATTGCTACATTTATTTATCCTTCTCTTCAAATATTTGTAGCTGGTTTGGCTTCCTCTCCCCTTGATGCTCAACGCTCCTCGCCCCACCCCCACCCCCGCAGCACTTCAGTGACTAATTCATTTTTACTTCTTCAGGTAACTTTTTCAATAGCAATTACTGTTTTTCTTTTGCCTTTTGGTTAGATCCACCAAAAGACCTAGATGAGTAATAAAAAAACATAGCAAATAGAGTTGGGCAAATACTATGTGACTATCTGCTGGATGAATAATTTAGGGAAAATTTAATTGCATAATTTTTTCAAAAGTTTGTGAAATTTAGCCAAATTATTCAGCAAATGTTATTCAGGCAGCTTTACCCTCCCACAGTTTCCCTCCACCATCCAGCTTTAGACTGTTGAGTAAATTTGCTCGCTAGATTGGTTCCTGAAAAGAGTGTTCACCCAGCCTTTAAAAACCATCAGAGTGCCTCCCATGTCTGCATTTTCTTAATCTGTATACCTAGGCTTGCCTTTTTCCAATCTTATCCTATCATTCTAGGCTCAACAACATGACTCCACCAAGCAAACACACACTTACACAAACAAACAAGATATAATTTACATTCGATTTTGCAGCACAGAACTGCAGTTATTCCACGTTCAAAATTCTAACGGTCATAGTCTCTCAGTGCAATAGTAACTTACTCAAGGGCACAAGTTCCAGCTCCTTCTTGCTATCCCGGCCCTTCTTTTCTTTACTCTCTTTCTTTGAAATTCCTGACATACAGGCAAGAGCACTGCTGCAGTCTCAGGATTTCAAGACTGAACAACACCTCAGATGCCATTGCAGTCTTTGCTTGTGATTGCATATAGTTCATAATGCAGGCCAGCGTAGCCGAAACTTCTTGGGTAGTGTGTGCTGTCAAAGATTCCAATATATTTCTTAAAGATGAACAGACTAATTTATGAGACAGGTGAGGTGAGAGCCCAGAGTGGAAGCTTGGGTTCTACCTTCTACTGCTGACACTGCTTACAGTCTTGGGCAGGACACTCGGGTCTTGATCCTGCCCACTGCTGAGACCCCTTATCTGTCAAGAAAGTCAACAACATGGGTGCCAACAAGATTGGATGCTGCTTTTTTCAGCAATACTATGCGGTTTAATGTAGTTAATGTTTGTAGACAGTGACAAAAGAAAAGTGTTTTAGCATTTTGGTCACAACAATAGTAGCTGTTTTCAAGAGAGAAACAAAACACCTTGGTTAATCAGGGACCTGTACATAGAAAGTCACTATTTGAGTTAAACCCTAATATAGCTGGGAAGGGGAGGAGAATGCTAAGAATATATGTTTTATTGTTTCCAGCTCACTTGTTGGGCGAGATTTTTAATCATGGGTTTCTAAATTGCTCCTACCAAAAATTAAATACATATCTTTTTGTATGTGCATGAGTGCAATTTAGATCCCCACATATGAATATTGGGCTCCCCCTTGTTCATATGCTGAGGATTTAGATTTGACTGTGGTTATCTAACTTGTAGCTCTTTGATTATTAATTGTGATGCACTCTTGTGTTTTCAAGTGGAAACTTCCTCTCCTTTCAGCACAACACTAAGTACTGTAGCATCAGGTTGAGATTGGAAACCTGGACCGCTTCTCGAAAGTAGGTTGCTCAAAATGGTCGCTTCTCAAAAGTAGCTGCTTCTACTGTCCCTTTTTTAAAGCTTTATCCTTATCCTTTGAAGAATAATCAAATATTATATTAGTTTATGCAGATTTCAAGGCTCCTCGTTTTCTATCTCTTAAAGCTGTGGAGGCATTACAAGGGATTTTATGTATTCTGTTGCTGCTTTTCCAGGCATTGTTACTGTAATGCAAAATGACAGAGGTTAAAAATGTTGCCTTGTAACTTGTGAAGTGGTGTCATTGGTTGAACATTTGTATTAAATTATAAGACTCTTCAATGTGAAGTCTGTATTGAAGAGTCAGTGACCAGAGTCAGTAGTGGTTTCATTCAAATGTAGTGACCCTTATTCTTGGATTGACCAGGGGGGTCTCGATTAGAGCAGCATGAGCCTAGCAAGGAATATTATTCATCAAAGCTGATTTGCTATAGTTTAGGTACAACTCATTCCTTTCCTAGGGATAAGCTCTTGTTAAATGGCAACATAAATTTCCATGATACAGCATTTTTAGGTATGATACATTGCCTGTGGTTTTTCTTTTATATTCAGTTGGGAAGATTATTACATTCAAGCTCTTTGCTCATCTCTGTTGGACATGTAATATTAACATTTCTGAAATGACTAATGTGAGCTTAATGCTTTTAAAGTTCTTTTCAAATAAGATGGCAGGTAACTTGCATAGGTGGCATTAGTGAGATAATGATGTTTTAAAACCAAATCTGACTCATACTGTTACAGATGAAAAATTAAGAATTAATGGAAGCAGGTATAATTTATACCTGTTATTCTGGAGTTGTGAAAAAATATGTTCACCAGCAGTAGAAAGGACCTAATCCTGTGTCTGGACTTCCTAAATGGTAGTGGTTAGTGGAGTTTGTGTTCTGTGCACGCTGGGGGTCCTTGCCCACAATTGGAACTTCTAGGTGCTTCTGTAATATACATTATACTAATAATCTTCTGTACTTGATGTGTGGTATGGCTTTATGGAATATTGAAGACCCTGGGCCAAATCCTTCTCTTCATTAAACCTGTGTTAGTTCATTAACTTTATTGGAGTTACTTCAAATTTAACTAGCATGACATAAATGAGAATTTGACCCACAATGCAAAAATCCATAATTAATTTCTAGAGTTAATAGTCAGTGATTTGCTCTCATGCCTCAAAAATAATGATCTGATGATGTCCCACACAAATAAGAAAATCCTCATTGGGATACTTGTAAAATAGGTGTCCTAAATTTGCCCCCTGGGCCTGATTCTGATCTCCTTTCCTGGGAGACATTATTCAAGAAATAATGCCTGTGAAGTCAGTGGAGTTGCACCAATTTGAAAGCTGGGTTAACTAAGAGGATGCACAGGAACAGACAAAAGCTTAGAATCCTAGAGTAATATATAATTCCTAAATTAAATAATAATAATAATAATTATTTTATTACTGATAAATATCCTTGTTAAATTTTACCAAACTCTTGCTTGGGTATTACTCTGTCTATTTCTGCTTGTCTCTCTTCTCTATTTAGACAACAAACTCTTTGGGGTAGGGAGTTATTGTGTGTCTGTAAAATATCTAGGACAATGGGATCCTGATTCTGATTTGGGGGGGGGGGGAGGGCGCTCTTAGTAATACCACAATACAAATAATAAATAAATAATGTAACAATAATAACGACATGGCATGTCAGCTTTTGACTACTGTCCCTTTTAGCTAAATACAACACAATAGCCTAATAGTCAGGACCATCCCTAACCCCGTCCTTTTCCTCCCAATTTGTTTGACAAATCCCAAATTCTCACCTCAATCACTTAAAGAAAGGTGGCAAACTGCTACCCTGTACTACATGTTTACTATTTCCTGTGCATATCTTATGCTACTGAAATCTAGATAATCTAGATAGTGAGTAAGTAAAATGTGGTGCAAATAAAGCTTTTCTTCTCACTTGAATACTGAGGGTCAGCTCATGGTCCCTGCTCTGGCCTCTTTGTGCTATCCTGGTGGAGCAGAGGGGCTGAAAAACTGCCCTATGAGGTCAGTTGAGGTTTCTCCTGATGTGGGGGAAATCCCAGATGACATAAAGTTGGTTTAAGGGGGTTTGTCAGCTGGCAATTTCTTGGCTGGTCTAATGGCTCATAGAGATCTGTTACAAGCTGAGGTAATGGTCCCAGGGGGCAGTATAATTTAGAACAGCCACAGGGTTGAAATTATGCCCAGCAGCTCCAGCTTTAGAACAGAGCTCTGGTGCAGCTGAGAGTCCAGGTCTTAGTTTAGATTTCAGTTATATAATCCAACTGCTTGGTTATTTGTGTTCAGCTATACGGAATCATGTCTAGTAACTTTCAGTTTATCTCTAGATGTGAGGAGTCTGGGTTCCTGGTCCCCAGTCTGAACTAAGAGCACATGGCAATATATTATTTATTCAGAACAGCAGACAATTATGTATTAATACTTAACAGAACATGCATTTTCTTTTTGACATCTTTGGTGCTTAAAAATCTACTATTTTATTTAAATTTCCTTCAGATAATTTAAGTACCCTCCCAACCTTTAAACATTTATTGCCAGTTTGGCTACTCAAACCACAGTTGAGTAGCTGCTGCATATATTCCTAAACCCACTTCATCTCATCCTAGACCAAATAAAAATGTTCTCTTTGCAGCTGTAGTGAGGTCAGGAGCAGTTTTCCTGAGCACAGCTGCATCTAGCCATAAATATAATGTGGCTAGCAGCTAACTAGCTTTTTGATGGTCTTTATTACCATTTTGTTAGATCATAACTTGAAGGTGGCCATTATCTTTTAATAAAGAAACAAATTAAACAACCCAAACAAACAAATAATAATAAAACCCTAATCCAGGGTCTATTATTATTCTACCACATATTTGAATGGGAAGCACAATGCCTCATTTTCTTTTTGCTTCATTTAGGACTCTCTATCTGTTGCATGTAAGCCATGCACACTTTATACTACAAATTGACAGTGTTACTCTAATTGCCAAGTTCTCCCTGCAACTCCTCCCAGCTGCATTAGGAAAAGTGGTACAGATCTTAATTGCTTCAGCGTGTTAGAAGATTATATTCATCAGTGGGAGAGATGGTGAAATAAGACTTAGTTTTAGAGGCATAATTTCAAAAACGAGAGGGCACAACAATGGGAAAAGTTGCTTGTTGGAACATTCATTTACACTTCCCCCAGATAGTTTTCTTGGTCTAGAATTACACGAATTGAAGAATGCTCTGTTTCATTAACCTAAGATTTCAATAGCAAAGTTATTGCACATTTTTAAGAAAGCCTATGTAAAAACAAAGTATCAATGTCCATACTTGGAACTGGGGGCGTGATTCTCAGCTTGCACAGAGATCTAGCGTTCATTGAGCTAGAGAGCTAAAAATAGTAACAGGTTTCAGAGTAGCAGCTGTGCTAGTCTGTATCCGCAAAAAGAAAAGGAGGACTAGTGGCACCTTAGAGACTAACCAATTTATTTGAGCACTGATGCTCAGATAAATTGGTTAGTCTCTAAGGTGCCACAAGTCCTCCTTTTCTTTTTTTAAAAATAGTAACAAAGCCGCAGTAGCACAGGTAGCGGTGAGCAGCAGCAGGATTGGAGCACTGAATACAAATCCATCCGGACACCATTGGGTACATGCTTGGGGCAGCTGGATTATGTCATTGCTTGCCACTGCCCATGCTGCTATGGCTACGCTACTATTTTTAGCACACTGGCATGATGACAGCTAGTGCAAGTGTGGCTGTGTGAGCTGGGGATGGCATTCCCAGCTCCAAGTGTAGACACAGCCATAATGGCTTTACTCTGATAGGATCACAAGGCACTTTAATAACTGTGGGCCAAACCCTGTTCTGTGCTGAGCACTGGCAACTCTCACAGTGGGGAGTCAGTGGGATTTGCATGTGCTCACCACCTCTGAGTTTGTCCACGTAAGCGGTCTGATTCTGTACCATTAAAGTCTGTGGAAGTTTTGCCATTGACTTCAATGGGAACAGGGTTGAATGCGCCAACAAATGTAGCCGCCTCTGCTATGAAGGCCAGTAGCCAAGCAGACAACCATTAAACGGAACATCCTACACCATATCTGGCATTGTGACGCTCTCCTCTCTGAACTTCCGAGCAGATCTCTGTGGCATATCATTTGCTCGCTTCATGCGTGGAAATGCCACTGACGTCAGTGGCAGTATTGTGAACTGGCTGAGTGCAAAATAACTAACAGAAATATGACGTGTGAATGCAAGTGGAAAATGATTAGTTCAGAAGATATTTGATATGATCCCTAGACTTTAAAAATGAACCTCTAATCAAAGGATTTAAATTAGTTAAAATGATTTAGTAAAACCTGACTAAGTCCAGCCTGCTTGAAAAAGACTTCTGGCAGTGTTCAATGTTTCACTGTGATGGGATGTATTGTAGCAAATTTTGTTTGCTTACTAGTAAATAGGCATGATAGGAAAAATGTATTTTGGGTGCAGTAAAAGTTGCCATGTCTTGTCAGATATATTAATGTTCTTGCTTTTTGTTAGCATTTGCACTGGTGACATTTTGCAAGCAGGAGTTTGAACAAAGGGCATCTAGTTCTGGAAGTTTAAATTATACTTCCCTATCTAAAAACCTCCTTGTACATCACATTCACCAGCAAGGGTTGACTACACACATTTATCTGAATGCCTCTTGCTTAGGTATAGTTCCATGGGTTCTAATTTTGAATATATGTTAATTAAAGCTGAGCGGTACCACAATTATTTATTTATTTTGGGAGTTAAATTGAGAACTGCACCCACAGCACAATCCCTGGGAATATTGTAAATAATAATATGAAATGCCCCCCAGCTACCCCCTCAGAAAACTAGAGTCTGCCTGTCTCCTTCATGGGCATGCAGTGAGCATGGGAAAGGCACCAGGAGTTTCCCGACACACCTGCATGACCTGCACAAGGGCCAAGTTCCCGTTCCTGGGCAGCCCTGAGTGCTGCTCCCTCTCTACTTCCATGGGTTGACCTCATGATCCAAGATGGCCAGGTAGGAGGTAGGTTTATGGCTGTCTTACTGAGCCTTCCACTCCCTGGTGGAACTTGCTGATCATGATGTGGGGAAAAATGGGGCGTGACTGCACATCAAAAAGAGTGTAGTATGGTACACTCTGTGTGCCTGGGAGCTCTAGGAGAATGTCTCCTGCTGTTCTCTTGGGCTGGGGTGAGGTGGGCCCCCCCTACCTTTTATTCTGTGCCATACCCAAGTGGCACACGCTAGCCCCAAGCAAAGAGAGGGACTACCCAACATGCACAAGGGTTAAAAATCTTGGGATTCCTTCAGTCATATGTGGGAGCAAGTTCCAGAGCCAAAAGCACCCCAGCTGACCTCCAATGTTGCAAGAGCACATTACGGAGAGAGGTGGTCATTCAGGTAGCCAGTCCTTGCTCATAGGGATATAATACACAAAACCACTATGCTGTGCATCAGTTAAGGTTGGGGATGTTTTCTGTGGCCTAAACCAAAACTTCAGAAGCAAGGAAATGAAAATATTATGGTATCCATCACAATCAGCCCATAACCTCTACTCCTGTACCTAGAGAGAGAGACCTCACTGCTAGCACAACCGTGGTCTGCTATATCTAACTCACTATAATCTTAACTCTGCCCATGGGGTATATGCTCCATGTATTTGAGAAATTATTTGCACTTCTCTTAAACCCTGAAAAGTGTGCTTGCGTCATCATAATGAGCCTTTCTTTCTAAGCTTGCTATGATATATGCATATTTCATATTGTTTTTGAAACCTGGCAGAGCAAATAACCCTGTTACATTGTGTGCTGTCAACTTGCCAAAAAAAGAGAGAGTTATCTTGAAGTTTGGAAACCTTGTGAAGCATATAAAGTCTAAGGAAGTATAATCAGCTGTTTGCCAAAGATCTTCCACAGCTTGTGTTAGATTAATTGAGTTTTGGTTAAATAAATGGGGACCATTCCATCATGAGCAACCAGGAGAAGAAATTTGGAGCCCGAGAAAAATTTCTAAGGTAGGAAGAAGTCTGTTTGGCTGGAATTGGGTGCTTTTTACAATTGCAGAGCTTGGTGGTTTTAACTGCCTTTGAGTTAACAAAAGCTGTAATTGGAAATCATCATCCCTTAGTCTCGTTAGCAAGAGAAGCCAATCAGAAGAAATAATCTAAATTAAACCTTTTAATGTAAAACAATTATTTAAGGCTCTGAACAGTTTATACTCCAATTTGTTATGGAAGAAATAATGATTCACATTCAAAGCATAAAATGCAAATAAATAGAAATCCAAACTAAGCCATTTGGACTCTGTGTGACTTGGTTGAGAATCATCATTAATCATTTATTCATTCCTGAATGTAACGCTCAGAACAAACCTGTCACAAATGCTGACCCTCTCTGTGTTGAGAAGAAAATCAGGAACTTTTCATTGGTAGATGTTCATCATTTCTTTAGCATATATAATACTTTGAATCCTAAAGTACTTTGGAATATCTAAATAGGGATCAGTCATCCTCTGCAGTGCAGCCATCATGGGGTAGAAAATGGTGGCCATTCTCTGCCAATAACTCTTCACAATGCTCTTTCAAAGAGGAAGTGAAGAAAAATATCTCCAATTTAAACTGTAATGGAAATTTTAGGCAGACATAATTCAAGTTGGAATTTGGCTGTGACACTGAGGCTAGTACCACTGCTGTATGGAAGCGTGCCATTGGATCTTTAATGAGTGCAAGTGAATTAGACATCTGTTGGGAAGACAGGGTGGGAATAGGTATTGTTTCATATTCTCTGTGTATATATAAAGCCTGCTGCAGTTTCCACGATATGCATCTGAAGAAGTGAGCTGTAGCTCACGAAAGCTTATGCTCTAATAAATTGGTTAGTCTCTAAGGTGCCACAAGTCCTCCTTTTCTTTGTACTAACACAGTGTCCTCTAACAGAGTCATTGACTCAGTCTGACTCAGAGTGCTGACTGCCACCTACTGAATCCTCAATTTTACTTTCTGCACCACTTGCATTTTCAGTCCAAGGTCCCAATCCTGCAATCAGAGTGGCATGGGCAGAGCTCCATTGATGTCAGCGGGGCTCTTTGTGGATGCAGAGGTCTGCCTCCGTAGTGCTGTTTGCAGGATTGGGTCCTAAATAATTTAAGTCCATCCCTCTTTAGCATATAAGATCTGGCAAGAGCACAGCACTTACGTGCTATGGCTGAAACTATCAACCCCCCTCCCCCCAATATTAAGATAAGAGAAACTGGTGAGATACTGGATGAGGTTCTTTGACCTGCGTTATGCAGGAGGCCAGAGTAATGGTCCTAGGAGATCAGATCACAATGGTCCCTTCTAGCCTTAAATCTATGAAACCTGAGGGTCAAGATTGAAAATGGAAATTTTTCCTTTAAAATAAGAACATTACAATTTAGAATATTAAGCCTACATGCTTTTGTATAAAAATGCATTTGATTATATTAAAAAATATCCAGACTGGAAAACATTATCCTGGATTTTAAATGACCATATAATATAGAAGTGAAGTAATTTCTTTCAGTTTTAAGGAACCAAGCATATCTATTAAGGAACTTCATTTTAACTGCAGGTACTGTGCACACGTATTGTATGGTCTTCTGTACTGTCCATGTGTATTTGTATAGCACTGAATTTATAATGCATATATTCTGAATAAATTTAAATGGTAGTTCATGTAGGTTCAGCATTACCTTTTATGTTCCCATTGGTATTATACCAGTGACAACTGAGAGCAGACCTTTGTCCAGTAAACATTAAAATAGTTGTAAAATGTATTTTCTTTTCTTTCAAAAAGTAATAGTGTTGTCACAGCTTATTCTTTTTCACTGAAGTGTTCTGGTTTGGTACTTTTTAAAATTTAGAAATTTAAAAGAAAATGCTCCAAAATGTCGTGGTTTTCATGCCGAGTGGTTTGTAAGTGAAATCAGCACATGTTTTCTCTGTCTGAAGTGAGAGTGATGTTTATGGAAGGCACAATGTTCACAGCACTGGAGGCTGGAGTTCTCTGACTGTCCACCAAGTACAGCAGGGGAATTGGCAGTACAATCTGCCTTGCACTGCACAACTGCCATGCTTCGGTACTTATAGGTCTTGACGGTGACTTCTGGAGAGACAGTGTGGTGTACCCTTTTTGCCTCTTCCATCCTTGACCTCTCTCCAGACACTGACAACTAAAGTCCAGATCAGTGCCAGTTGTGATGTTGGTGTTTGAGATGTGGTCACCTGTCCTGTGGAAACTGGACTAAGATCATTTCACACTGATTACTGCCAAATGTCCTATGGTAGCTATTTTTTCAGTCGTTACTTGAGCTAAATATAAGCCAGTGATAGACAGATAAAAGACTGTCTTGCATTGTCAATCTGACACATCCATTCTCTCCAAAAGCTGAATTTCAGCACTTAAGTCAGTGGAATATTTCCAGGTTTACACTGGTATAACAGAGCAAAATTTGGCCCATAGTAAACATATACAATCAGAAGACTGATCCATAGATTAAAGTATAATTCAGCACAAAGGAACAATTCAACTGGGCTACTTCACATAAATTTGAACTAGTTTACATATATGAACGCTATAGTGACAAGTTCTCCAAACCCCATAGAAACAGTGATATCCGTTTTACGGTTGTACTTTTTATTAAAAAATGTGAAATTTAAATTAACTCTCTTCAATTCCAGTTCTAGTCTAGAGAATTCTTTTTGAGTGTAGAGATCAGAAATGTCCTACCCCTTTCCTTACCAAATTTATTTTCAGTGTAAAACTCCATTTGGAGAACCCAGAAATATATAATATAAATAAAACATGGTCTTGTTTGGTCATGTGACATGTTCAAAATCACAAGGGAAGCTATGGAAGTTCTGGGCTGAGAACCCTGATTTTCTGAAGGAGAAGTCACATGTCTAATCCACTGTGCTTCTCAGAAAAAGCCTCATATCTATGTGTCTCTTTATGCTGTCTGTAAAATGGGGCTACTCGTGTACCTACCCTTGTCAATTGCTCTGAGCTTTACAGATTAAAAGTACTATGTAAATCCAAGATATTATTGGCCTGTGAGCCACATGACTAAGGGTCCGCTTCTGGATCAGATATTTATTTCAATGTGACCTTGGACAAGTCATTTAACTTTGCTGTTTTGCCATCTGTAAAATGGGAATATTAATCCTTATCAGACAGGTAGACTGTGCAGTTTGATTAGGAAAATTTGAACAAGTCTTCATACAAAATACAGCTCTATATAGTGAATATATGTTTGTTTTTATTTTTTGTATTGCATATTTTAATTTTGTACAATGCCTATAACTTGGAAATGGCACTTGGTGCCTGTAACGTTCCTCCCTCTCAGGGTCGGCGCATCCCCTTCTGATGGCATCGGGAAGCTGACACACCCACCGGAAGTTCATTAGGTGGTCTGACGTGGGCCTCCAACCAACTAGCCCTTCAGGTTTCCCTCAGGAGGGTTTTGCATGCCCCCAGTTGGCTGGTAGTCTGGCCTCCTGGCCAGGGGAGATGATAACAGTCTAGGGGCTCAGCACTCTAGGCATGGGTGAAGCACTTAAACAGGATCCTTCAGTCTCCTCGTTGGGGCAACAACAACAGTCTGTGGCTCTGGCCCTCTGAACATAGGCAGAATAATTAACCAGTCTATAACTCTCAGCCTCCTGGCTGGGGCAAACAGCAAATCTATGGCTCTGTTCCTATAGCCTAGCAGTTTAGTGCACATCCAGCCCATGTACAAGGTTGGGGTCAGGGGGTAGAGGGACCTGGGCCCACCCCGCTCCACTGGGTCCCAGCCGAGGGCCCTGGCAATGGCAGGCGATTCCATCATGGGCAGAGCCGGTGCAACCACTAGGCGAACTAGGCGGTCACCTAGGGCACCAAGTGGTTGGGGGCGGCCAAAAACGCGCTCCGGGGAGGCGGTGGAGTGGAGGTGAGCTGGGGCAGGGGGGCGCAGGGAGGGCTGCCTGCAGCAAGTAACAGGGTGGGGGGGCACGCAGGGGAACCATTCCCCACCCCAGCTCACCTCTGCTCCGCCTCCTCCCATGAGCGTGCCGCCCTGCTCTACTTCTCTCCCTCCCAGGTTTGCAGTGCCAAACAGCTGATTGGCGCCACAAGCCTGGGAGGTGGGAGAAGTGGAGCAGTGACGGCATGCTTGGGGAGGAGGCAGAGCAGAGGTGAGCCGGGGCGGGGAGCTGCCCCTCAGCTCTCTGGGCCGAGGGTGGGGGGGCGCAGTGGCGGGGAGCTACCGTGGGGGGGCACCTCAGGGTGGGAGGGGGGAGCTGCCGCAGGGCTCGCAGGGTGGGGGCGGGCGAGCGCAAGGTGGAAGTTTCGCCTAGGGCGCAAAACATCCTTGCACCGGCCCTGATCATGGGATCAGCAGGGAAACGCAGAGTTCCTGCCTTCTGGTTCCCCTGGACTACTTCCTATTGGTTCCTGCTGCTGCTGCTCCATCATTTCTAGGCTCTGGCTCATGGTTGGGCAACCCTACCTCTGGCGTCTCCCTGGGGGTCTGGCGTCTCCCTGGGGGTCTTCCATCTCCTGGGACCTTTCTTCCCTGCAGCAGGTCTGGGATTCTGCTGCAGATTCGGCACTCTGGAATGGACGTCTGCATGCTTCCCCTGTCCGGGCCTGACTGAGCTGCATGGCCCTACTCTTATACTTTCTGTCCCGCCCCTGCACTTCCTGTGAGGAGGAGCAGGGTGTGGTCAGCTGCGCCCACCAGAGGGAATTAACCCCTTCCATACTAGAGGGAGGCCACTCTGCCTCACTACAATGCTCTAGGGCATAAGTAGTGCTATATGGGGCAGGTCCTCAGCTGGTGCATGTTGTCATAATTCCATTGACTTCAGTGGAGATGTGAGAATTTCCACCAGCTGATGATCTGCCCCTAAATCTTTAATTGCGTGATAATATACAGGTTCTCAAATATATTTCTTCTACAACCTTAAATCCAGATGTGAACCCTCTGTGGCACCATGAACTCTTAATGGGCTCAATCCAAAGTCTTCTAAAGTCCATACAGGGCTCCCATTGACTTCTGTAATCTCTGGATTGGAGCTATATGCCATACAAATAGCATCCATATGAAAACTGTGCGATATACTGTAGCTAGACAACATTCTATGGATGAAATGTAACCTAGAGGAAACAATGAAAATGTGCTGGCATTTGTTGAGAATTAAGACAAAATTAATTCCCTCAGTGATTACAACCTCCTCAGTGGTGTTTCTTTAATGTGTATTGCTGTTCATTGTGTTTCGTTAATATATTACTTCTTAATACATTTGGAAACAAAAAGAAATTTTATATCAGTCTCTGGAAAACTTCAATTTTCAATGTACTTGTAGTGGTCGAATTAGAAACATGTCAGTATCTTTCAGTGTGGTAATATACAAGAATAAATTCTGTAAACAGTTCTCACTCAAACAGTTTAATATTTTGAAGTCCACTTGTAGGAGAAATATTTGTTTGTTAGTGCATTTTGAAGATTTAATACAAATACAGAATTATATAAAAGTGTAACTAGAGTGATAATCAAACAAGTCTCATAAAATTAGACATTGTTAATACAACAATGTACATGTATTTCTGTGGGGAACTACTTGAAGTACTGACATTAATTACTGTCCAATGGTGTACGTGTCTGCAAAAGAATGGAATATCCTCCTAAACGTATGATACATGGGTACTGAGAAAATTATTAAAATATATACCTTGGGGAGAAGTGAACGTATTGTAAAAAAATGTGTATCCATATCCATAGAAGTGCCTCCAATCCCAAACCTAAATTGCTGACACCTAGCCATTCTAAGGATCTGGCCCCTTGTGGCAATGAAATTAGTGTAAGCGTTCAGTGATGAAAAAAAATTACAAAGATGTAACATGTTTTTAAAAAAGGAAAATGTGATTTTGTATGACATTATTTATAAAACACTGTATGATCATGTACTAAAGATTGTATCATAATATCTATACACAAAAAGCTAGAATTAAGGTTGTGTTGTACAGCCCTGAAGGCAGCATGCTGGAGTTTAGTATATGCTGGAGTTTAGTACAACTGTGAAGTCCTAGATATCCACAGATTTGTTACAATATTTGTTCTGGGATTTTTGGTGCTGTAGAAAGGGCCATGCTCATCATGCTCATGCATGCAAGGTCTTTTCATCATGGAGTTAACCAGTTCTGTGATAACCAGGGTTCAAACATCTTGTACTTAATAGCTTTTGACACTCAACATTAAAACAAAATTTAAATTTATTATAGTGGTTACTCTGAGCAGATGCTGAAGTCACTGTCAATCGTTTTGTTATGGAATGTCCTTGAGAAATGTTTCCATCTTTGTATGACTGCTTCAGTTTCAGAATGGAGCCACTAGAAACTTCTTTGATCTAATTTGTGTGAATGATATCCAGGCTAGGTCTCCATGGTTACTGAAGCATGCCTGGTAGCAGGATGGCTCTTCATGATAATTAGTGTAGACCCTGCATCTTTGCTTTGTATTGGCTCTTGTAGAATGAAACATCCTTCATTTCTAACACTTTAAGCCATTCTTTAATGTAAATCCGGCAGCATTGGGTTCTCTGGGTGTTATTCCTCCTGCCCACCAAATACCATTAAAGAATGTGCTTCTGTGCAGCAGCACAAAATCAGATGTGACAGATATTAGGTAGATCTTTTTAGACAATGCTTCTTTGTGAAATAAATAAATGAATGCATCTTTATTAATCCATGGAGGTATTTCATGTTGCTACTCTTCTGAAACCACTGGTATTAGGTTTGATTTACTTGGACAGCATTGCATTTAGATTCTAAC
Source organism: Lepidochelys kempii (assembly GCF_965140285.1). NCBI lineage: Eukaryota > Metazoa > Chordata > Testudines > Cheloniidae > Lepidochelys > Lepidochelys kempii. Next base: position 33,897,113 of record NC_136388.1, read on the forward strand.
ATGCATGCATATGTATGAACACACAGAGTATCCCAAAATTAGGAGGTGTATTGTACCACAGAAGTTTGATGATGCACACAGAATGCCCATGCTGTTTCAACCTAATGTGAGTCGTCTTAGCAATTCATAATAATTTCTAATTGCTATATTCTGATCAATGTCAGTTTTCCTCTTGTGGCTGATCCTGCCTGCTCAAAACTCCCCTTGAAGCCCATGAGATTTTTGGTATACAAGAATGTTGGAATTGGACTGCAAATTCACTTATCTGTAGTAAGACACTGTGGGCCTGATCCACAGCCCATTGAGGTCAATGGGAATATACAATAATATAATTATACTCCTTTATATATGATACTTTAATAACAAGATTGTTAATTTGAGCAAAGAAAAAATGTATCTAGCACACATCTCCAGTTCTCCTGGTTTCCTGTTCCCCCCACCATTTAATTATAATCTACTATACCAAATAATTTGTAAATATGTTCAGATTGGGTGTAGGGCAGGGGTCTCAAACACGCCGCCTGCAGAGTTATTTCCTGTGGCCCGCCATAGACACCGACTCCACCGGCAGCCAAGCTCCCCTCCTCCCCCAACCCGAGTGCGCTGCGTCCCCACTCCTCTGCCTACCTCTCAGCGCTTCCCGCCACCAAACAGCTTAGGACTTTCCAGGAAGGAGGGGGGAGGAGCGGGGACGCGGTGCGCTCAGGGGAGGAGACGGAGAAGAGGTGGGGCTGGGGTGGGAATTTGGGGGGGAAGAAAGGGGGCGGAGTTGGGGTGGTGACTTTTGGGGAAGGGGTTGGAATGGGGGCAGGTAAGGGATGGGAAGAGGTGAGGCAGGGGCGGGGCCTCATGGAGTAGACGAGCAGTCTGAGGTATGAAGTTCAGCATGTATGATTCTTTGCTGTCAGTAGTTGGGAAGAATGTTTGTTAAAAGTGGCAACGTATTTTGTATGAACAGTTACTTTAAAAAGTTCCTGCCGTTACAGCTATGTTGATAGACTGTTAGTGTAGATCATCATCAGTGTTACTGGCCACATAAGGAATAGTTACAGGTGTTTATATTTTATTAATACCTCTCTTTGCATTACAGTTTTAAAAAAGTTAATACGTTGACTTTTAATAGCATAGTATATTACTCTTCATTTTTAAAAAAATTTTTCTATCGTTGTATGAAAAGGTTTCAGTGATGCGGCCCTCGGGCCGATGTACTTGTCCTCATGGGGCCCTCATGATGATTTCAATTTGATATCCCTGGTCTACATGGACCAATTAATATACAACATGTTGGTATGCTTTAAACATCACACCCTGTAGAGTGCATTGCTCCACCATGTAGACAAGCCCTCAGGACTCTATTCATAGTACCTAAATGTTGACCAAATCTTCAGCTGATGTAAATTGGAAGAACACTGTTAACACTGATAGAGTTTTGCTGTTTTACACCAGCTGAGGATCTGGCTTCATGCTTAATAGGGTTTGAAGGATCTGGACCTTAGTTTAGATAATTTTTTTTTGTTTTGTTATGAAAGTATTACACAGTGTGAGGAAATGGATGAGGTAATCAGTGTGAAGACAGGCTTAATTCATTTTCATCTTCAGTTTCTTCCCCGCCAACAGTGCTTTCATATGAAGTAATTTTTCCTGGTGATTACATGGCACCCTAGTAGCAGTGCCCTCAAGATTTAGAGGGCATGTCACCAGTTCTGCACCTGATAATTAATAAAACTCAGGATGTCTATACTCTTGCAGTTAGTGGGCTGCCAATATAGAATTGAGTCAAGGAAAAGGAAACTATATTTTAAGCAGGGTGAAAGGCAAAGAGAAGTTAGGAAGAAAAATTGGTAAATTGTAAACGTCTGGTACTTTACAAAATTCTAGATGGTGTGACAGTTATAAAGGTGGTGTTGCTGCTACTGAAAGATTCATTGACCTTTCTGCTGCTACAAAATTGCCAATGAACAATTACACGTTAGGTTTTTTTCAGATCAGCAAGTGTGATGTATCTCAGTTTGCTTTTTGCAGGAAATGCTTCTGAGTGCAAAATAGGGGAGAAAACCAAGCCTAGTGCAGCCAGAAATCACTTTTAAAATAATATTTGAAAGATTGAAGAAGGAAGTGTCTAAAAATAGGTACAGTGAAGTATCTGGTGAGGGGCGGGGGAGGGAGGAGAAGGAAAAGGCAGATTGAAATGAGGTTAGATAAATGTGTGAGCCATGATTATTTTGAGTGTTTTTGCAGTCGACTCTAAGTACCTGTCTGGCTGTTTAGACTGGAACAGGACAGAAGACTGGTTTCTACTGCTTTATTGAAACTGTTGATGTGACAGAATTGTCAGAGGGCTAAGAATAACTTGCCCCTGCTGACGTCAGAAACACTTTTATAGAGCTTACTGTTCACCTTACCTTTCCAATGAACCTATCTTGGAAATGCTTTTGTGGAATTCTTGTTAAATGTATGAAGTCTGGGGGCTGGATCCTCAGCTGATGCAAATCCATCTTCTTCCTTTGACTTCACTAGTGCCATGTCTGTTTACACCACCTGAGGATCTGGTATTCTCAGTCTAAAAAATTATGTGAAAATTCTGATGATTGAGAGCAAGCTATTAATTAAAACAAAGTACTAGAATATAGCAGATGTGAACCAATGCTGTGTTTGTCATTTGTTATTAAATGGAAGGGTTAAAAATATCAAACAATCCTTGCAATAATGTTTATTACATAAAAAAAAAACTTGTCAGTGAATTGAAGAGAGGGGTGTTTTCTCCCTGGAACTTTTGCTTTAAGTCCTGAAGTTCTTAATAAAAAAAAAAATACGATTTTAATTCAGTTTAATTCAGTCCCAAGTGGACATCAATTTCTATAATTTAGTATAGTTTGGCACAGTTTACAGCCCTTACTTAGGAGATGCCCAGGAGTGAGCTAACATAGTGCCTTCAATTACCACTGTCTTCTTGAGAAGCTACTCTAAGGGTTTTATTCTCAAAGAATTTGCTCATTGTTGAGTATCCTTTGTTAACACCAAGGATCTTTTATGTACTGCAGTTAAGGCAGGGGTCTCAAACTCGCGGCCCGCGAAGCTCCCCAATGTGGCCCGCGGGGCTCCAGCAGTTTGGGGGCCAGGTCTCTCCCTTGGCCCCACCTGCTGCCTCCGGGCACTCCCCCTCCAGGTGATTTACAATGGCTTGGGGCCCCGGCAGTGCAGCAGAGCTGAGCGGCGTCTCCCTGCTCGCTCCATGTGTCTGGCGGCCCCTCCCTGCGGCCCTGGGGCGGGGCTGTGCCTCCGTGCGCTGCCGCTGCCCCTGTGGCCAATGGGAAGTTGCAGGGGCGGTGTCTGGGGGCAGCAGCGCACAGAGGCCCCCCGGCCCGCCTCACCTTGGAGCCACAGCTAAGTGCCGCACCCTCGTGACCCCCTCCCAGAGCCTGCACCCCATCCCCTCTCCACATACCCCTTCCTGCCCCCAAACTCCCTCTCAGAGCCTGCACCCAGCACCCAAACTCCATCCCAGAGCCTGATCCCCTGCCCCACTCATGCTCCCTCCCAGAGTCCAACCTCTCACCTGTTCTGCACCCAGACTCCCTCCCAGAACCTGCACCCCAATTGCCTGCCCCAGACCTCCTCCCCCACCCAAACTCCCTTCCAGAGCCTTAGGCAGGTGGGGGGGTGGAGTTTTGGGGGGGTGGGTTCTGTGTGGTATGAGTGACATTATTGGCCTGCTGGAAGGATTTGAGAACTGGCACTGGCCCTAAGTTAAATTGAGTTTGAGACCCCCTGAGTTAAGGTGTGCCTGAAGGATGAAGTTCACTGCTGTAGGGGTGTGCAGGGTCATGGAGTGCCTTGGGAAAGAGGCAGTGCAGGGGCTCCTGCATACCCAGTGACTGTAGCAGGTGAGACTTTCACCCCAACCACAAATACAGTGTGGCAGGGCTGCAAGGGAAGTCACAGAATCCACACGCACTACAAATAAAAGTCCTTCTGGATGCAGGCCCCTTATCAGGAAGTTGTTTTATTGGAGGGAAAATTACTTTAAGAGGGTTCTACTGTATTAGTTAAAATAGGGAATAGATAGGACAAGAACACTACACACCTGGTGCCGCCAGAAATTGTGTCCCCCTAGCCTACTGTAGAAGAGAGTCAGTGAAATGTGACATGTTTCCCAACTGAATAACTTTTTGAGTTGAGGGCTCTGAAATATATACCACAAGACAGTCACTTCTTATTATTTTACTGGGGTACACTACAGATCTCCAGTTAACTCTGCCTTAGCAATCACAGCACATACTGGAGCTTTTTTTCTGTAAAATTCTTTCTCTCTCCCCACCCCACCAGCAGGATGGACGGACACACACATACACGTACCTACCTTCCTGGATCTATTTTACATGATCAGTGTTTAATGCTGATGTGTTTCGACACTGAATATTCTTATGGATATTAATACATGGAGTAAATCTGTTTTTCTTACATTATTTTAGCAATTACTGAGTAAAAGCTGGCAATGAGAACCTAAAATGACATTTATTTGGTGTGGTTCTGTACAATAGATATTTTTCTGTCAACTTTTCAGACTTTGTGCGTAATAAGTGAGCCTGGGCCAAATTTGAAATATGAATATGAGTTTCTTGTGTGCCTCCTACTTTATCTGCAGCACAGTCTGCACTTCCGTTCACTTCAGTTTGGTTTTGTTGCAAGAGTCGGGATTATGTATTTATGGATTTCTCTTGTCTGCATCCCAGTTGGATCTGGGGCAATGCTTCAATGAGGTACAGTAGTGTAAGGAGGCTACATTCTTCTCAGTTGTTGCCAAGAAACTTCAGCCTGCAGTGGAGACAGCAATGGGAGTTTTGCCTGTGTAAGAACTACTACGAGTTCTGGCCCCCAAGTAACCAAGCAATTTGTGGCCATGTGGGCCCTGGCCCTAACGTGAGTGTGCAAGTGGGGCTGGAGGGTGTGTCCAGTGGTTGGAGTGCTAGTCTGGGACTTGAGGGACCCAGATTCAAGTTTCTTCTCTGACACAGACTTCTTGTGTGACCTCAGGCAAGTCACTTAGGGTCAGATTTTCAAAGGTATTTAGGTGCCTAACTCCAACAATGGGACTTACGCAGCTAATGTTCTTAGTGGGATTTTTCAAATATACATTTTTAGGCACCTAAATTCCTTTGAATATCTGGCCCTTAGCTTCTGTGTGTCTCAGGAAAAAAACATTTCCTTACCTTAGAGGGGTTTTCTGGTAATGGGGGCTGGATAAGTACCATAGGCAGGTGCAAGGGGCCTTCCAGCCCTGTTTCCCCTGGGCACCCTGCAGAAGGACCACAGACAGTCAGAAACAGTCTGTACCTTGTGCCTTCGGTAGCATAGGGACTGCTCCTTCCATACACTTACAAATCACCCCAAAGGGGGAGGGGTGGCCTGTATCCCTTTCCTCACAAGGCCTGAAGAGCTAGAGGTGCTGGGTGGAGGGTTGGTGCAATATGAGCTCCCTCTGCATGCCCGGGAGTTGAGGAAGGATATTCCTCCTCATTATGGCTTCTAGTTTAGAATCAAGGATAATATTTTATTTTCTGGGAGTGAAATCTGTATGGGGAAAGGTGGTTTTTGTGTGTACTAAGGGACTGCATTCTGCCAGCTATCAGGAAGGGGGGTAGTAAAATAATGCTTAATTTAATTTTTTTCTTGTTACTTGTGCCAGGGACATTCAGTGCATAGCATGCATAGCATTCTTCAAATGGTCAATATTGGCAAAAGTGACTGGTAATTTAGAAAAGAACAACTAATAGGGTTTATATTATTTTACCTCTACTTCAGGTTGGATTGGTTTTATTTCTTTTATTTATTTATTTATTTTATTTATTTACTTTTAAAATAAAACAACAACGTTAAGTTATAGCCAGGTGAGCAGGATTTAGCTGTGCAGCTCAGGTCAATGTTAATTGAATTAGTTTGTTTCATTTTTCCTAAAGACATAATTCCAATATTTAGTAGGCATAGGAAATGGAAAATTAGCACACTCTTTCCCCTGGTCACGTTCCCTACATTAGCTGCAACAAAGGAGGTGTGTGCAGGGGTTAGCTCCCTGCAGGTACACCTCCTTCTGGTGGGCCTAGGAAATTAGCTTTCACCTCATCTGGTGCCCGTTACTCTCATTTGCTGATGTCATGGCCTCTCTCACCCCCTCCCCCGCCGCCCCCAATGACTCGGGGTGCTCCCTCCAGCCAAGTCGCTATATAGTCATATCCCCCTCCCCTTCCAGGGTAACAAAATCCAACCAGACCAGTTGTCTGCATGCCATCTCAGGCAGTCTTCTGTTCCAAGTCCAGGTCCTGTGCCACTTTGCCAGTGTTTGTTAGAACCTGGGCCCACCTGCTATTCCAGATTCCATCCCATGGACATCTACACAGGGATAAAAAACCTATGGCTGGCCAGAGTCAGCTGAGTTGAATTAACGGGGCTTGGACTCTGGGGGTGAAAATCGCTGTGTGGCCGTTTGGGCTCAGGCTAGAGCCTGAGCTATGGGACGCTGAGAGGGCTGAAGGTCCCAGAGCTTGGGCTCCAGCCTGAGCGTTTCCACAGAGATTTTTAGCCTGCAGTCCAAACCCTGCAAGCCGAGTCAGCTGGCCTGGGCCAGCTGTGGCCGTGCTGTGGGTCTTTTATCCCTGTTTAGATGTACCCTATGGCTAGTCACCTAGGACTGCTCAATCTCAGACCCTCTTGCTGTTTCCCTGGACTCCTTCCGACCCATCTCTCTCTGTCTCTTTGCCTCTGGGTTTACCACCAGAGATTCCTCTGCTCCCTGTGGCTACCTCACCTCCTTGGGCCTTTTGTAAGACTCCCTAGTCCAGGGCAGGACCTAGGATTTACTCTCCACTTGGATTTCCTCTTTGTCCCTGGCCAACTCCCTTTCCCTCTCAGGAGTGACTGCAGACCTCCTTCCTGCAACCCCTTGCTGTTCTTATTTTCCTGGCTTTATACTCCCCTACCTGGGCTTCACCTGCAGTTAGTGCTTATCAAGCCCTAGCTTTCCTTCAGATGCAGTACAGAAGGTTAACTGGCCCCTTCTGGACCCATTAACCTATTCAGGGCTTGTGTGGGGTGGGCACGCCATCACAAGTTGGTCTAAGAGATGTCATTGTTTCTTCCCCTCCAGAGGAACTTGCTGTGTTTGGGTGATCCATCCATTGCTGGTGATGCTGACTTTAAGGCTGCTTTGTGCTGATGGTGCGGTGCAAATTAGCCCCTACACAGGGAAAATCTAGGCCCGTACTTGCATTGTCTACACACTTTCCAAACCCTGGCTGTACACTCCCAAATTTACCATTGCTATTTTATAGTCACACCTGGGATTAAAAGAGAAACCTTTTGTAATTGAATCTCACTGATTCCTTGTACTCCAAGTATCCACCCTTGTCTAATACTTAAATTGTAAGCTGTCTGGAGCAGAGACTAGCTTTGCCTCTCTTTGTACAGCTCCTAACACAATGGGGTGCTGGTCGTTGACTAGGTCTCCTAAGTGCTATGGTAATACAAATAAATAATAATAATAATCCCCTTCTCCACCATCTCCCCAAACCCCCCACAAAAATGGACCTCTGTGTGGGGCTGAGGAAGAATAGGAACAGCTTTTGCTTTATCATCTTGGATCCACTCCATAGCCTCCCTCAGAGAAGGCCTGCAGTTTCATTTCAGGACTGAGCGTGAAATTAAATAACTCATGTTAATTCTCAGTATTCCCCATCATGAGATCACATGATGGGAATTAAATTTATTCATGTCACCACTGTACACAGACTGCTTATCCTCCAGGGTATTTGTAATTTCATGGCAGAATTTCTGTGATAAATCAAGGGAGTGAAGTCCAACACTTTGGCCATTTGGACCTTTGTAACAAACATGAGCCTCACTAACACAGAAACATTTTTGGGGCAGTTCAGTTCTGCTTTCGTGGTCTCTCTAAATTTGTCAGGTGCCCTCACTTGACAGTTGAGCATCTTGTCATGTTATCATTAGATTAAAAAAAACTCAGCTTGACTTTTACCATGTTAAGAAGTATGTGAGCTATCACATTACATGCCAGGATTATGATGATCTAAACACTTCTGAATTGTTACATTGCAAGGCATGGAGAGGGAGGAGAGGCCTTCAGTTATGTAGTGAATTATTACATTGTTATATCTTACAGTACTGGAATATTGTATTTATTCAATTTTTCCCATTGTAAGAAAAACATTTGGGGAGGGAGGAAAGAGACAAGCAATTATGATGCTTTGGATTATAAACATAAATTTGATTTTTCTCTTTGTAAAACTTCATTTTTGTTCTCTATTTTCTGTTAAATTTACTTCAGTATAAGAAAATGACAGATTATAGGACCGCTTATGCTCTTAATGTTGTGGAGGCTTTCTACATACCAGCCCCCACCTTTCTACATACCAGCCCCCACCTTTCTACATACCAGCACCCATCCTTTGCATTACATAGATAACAATAAATGCCATGCAGAAAGGTGTAAAAGGATGCTGTAGAAGTCCCAGACGTAGTCCAGAGTTGCAGTTTCTTCAGAACTGTCTTGAGTTTTTCCTTACGTGCAGACTTCACAATAGAAGTGTCTGGGAATCCTGCTAATTATTTTGAAGACATTTTTGTCTGACATGTTGTCTTGTGAGTTGAAAATCTGAGCGTCTGTTAAACAGATGAGGGGAAAACTCTTCCAGCTCCTAACAACGAACACAAGGAGGTGGAGCCATTCCAAGTCTTGAGCAACGCATCGGAGCCTCCCTCAGTATAATGAGGGTCTTCAGAAAAGGCTGTATTGGCAGGGTGTCATAAATGTAAAGGGAAGGGGAAACCCCTTGGAAATCCCTCCTGGCCAGGGGAAAGCTCCTCTCACCTGTAAAGGGTTAAGAAGCTAAAGGTAACCTCGCTGGCACCTGACCAAAATGACCAATGAGGAGACAAGATACTTTCAAAAGCTGGGAGGAGGGAGAGAAACAAAGGGTCTGTGTCTGTCTGTATGCTGGGTCTTTGTCGGGGATAGACCAGGAATGGAGTCTTAGAACTTTTAGTAAGTAATCTAGCTAGGTATGTGTTAGATTAGGATTTCTTTAAATGGCTGAGAAAAGAATTGTGCTGAATAGAATAACTATTTCTGTCTGTGTATCTTTTTTGTAACTTAAGGTTTTGCCTAGAGGGGTTCTCTATGTTTTGAATCTAATTACCCTGTAAGATATCTACCATCCTGATTTTACAGGGGTGATTCCTTTACTCCTATTTACTTCTATTTCTATTAAAAGTCTTCTTGTAAAACACTGAATGCTTTTTCATTGTTCTCAGATCCAAGGGTTTGGGTCTGTGGTCACCTATGCAAATTGGTGAGGCTTTTATTCCAACATTTCCCAGGAAAGTGGGGGTGCAAGTGTTGGGAGGATTGTTCATTGTTCTTAAGATCCAAGGGTCTGGGTCTGTAGTCATCTAAGCAAATTGGGGAGGCTTTTTACCAAACCTTGTCCAGGAAGTGGGGTGCAGGGTTTTGGGAAGTATTTTGGGGGGAAAGACGCATCCAAACAGCTCTTCCCCAGTAACCAGTATTAGTTTGGTGGTGGTAGCGCCCAGTCCAAGGACAACGGGGGGAATATTTTGTACCTTGGGGAAGTTTTGACCTAAGCTGGTAAAGAGAAGCTTAGGAGGTTTTTTCATGCAGGTCCCCACATCTGTACCCTAGAGTTCAGAGTGGGGGGAGGAACCTTGACACAGGGTATGTACAATACAAGGACACTTATTTTTCATTATGCAATAGCAAGGTGTCACATACAGATTGGGGCTGGCACATGTGTGGGTGCATTAGCTGAAGGAAAGCACAGGGAACCTCCCTCTCCAGCTGCAGGGTGTTGTAACATAAGGGTCACCCTCAGCTGCAGTCCCTGTAGAATGTTTAGCAGGAGTTCACTCAACTCACTGACCACGTGTTAAAAGGGAAGCATGTCTGGAGCTAGCTCTAGATCAGAACATCGCAGATAGGGGCCATCTCTCCTTTCGAAGGGCATTGGAATGGCAGTGTTGCTTGGTGTGGTGGTGGCGTCAAGTGTTTGAAGCATTTCCCTGGACCAGTAAACTAAGTGCTTCGTTTAGGACAGTCATGCTCTTCAGAGCAAAAATCTGGATCCAGAAACGAAAAGTGGACCATTTAAGCCGACTGCAGAAAACGTCTGGAAAGAAGCTGCTGATCTGACTGCCTGAGATGATGAATGGCCATCTGGCAGCAATTAGTACTTAATGTATATGCACTTTTATAGAAATAATTTTTGCAGACAGCTCTCAAAGCTATTTACTGTCAATTAATGAAGTCTCAACAATCCTGTGAGGTAAGTATTATACCCGTTTTACATATGGGCAGACCCGGCAGATTAAAGATCAGAGAGTTTAGGTTTTAGATCTAGCTGCCACTTTACACACCTACATCCAATATTTAGATCCTCAAAACCTTTTGCTCAGTTGCCACCTAACCCTGTAGGCACCTAAATTTCCACCAGCACAGTTCTGGTGGCACCTAAAAATCTGCCAGCAGGCACGCACAAAGCCGCCTACAGCCTGATGCCTGGCACCTAAGCCTCAGTGGGATTCTCAGACTAGGTGTTCTCCCTCCAAGCCCGTCTACAGGCCCAATCCTGTAGGCATTTTCAGAGGCTGCCAGAGAGCACGCCTACTGGATCAGGCCCTGCAAAAACACAGCTGGAGGAGGTGGTTCTTTTCCTTTTGCCAGATAGTTCAATGGTTAGAGTATTCACCTGGGGTGTAGGAGACCCAGCTTCAAATTCCTGCTCTGCAGCTGGGAGTGAACCTAGGTCTCCTAAATCCCAGCAAAGTGCTATAATCACCAGGTATTCTGGGATTTTCTTGGGGAGTGGGTGTGAGAGGGGGGTTGAGTGGGGCTGTGTCAGTCTCTCCTGATGAAGCTGTTCCACTGTGTATAAATAAATATTCAGAGAGAGAATGTGAGTGATTGTATAGTCTGGTGTTCGGCGCACACACACCTCTGTGTGTGTGTGTGTCCATCCAGGGGGGTGGGGAGAGGCAAATTCCTGCACCAATAAAATCCTACTGGCTAGCTTAAGTGGCTCAGCATGTTGGCTGTTATGATTCCTGTTCTAAGGTCCCTGATTCTCCCCATGCATCGTAAAGGGACTCTGGGTGCCAAACTCATGACTCAGGATCCACTAGTCATCAGGGCTCCTAAAGTTGGGTGCAATGGTAAGTCTAAATCCCCTTTGTGGACCTAGCCCTAAGTGACTTCCCCACACTCATACAGAGTCAGTGGTAGTCAAGGATAGAAACTAGTACTCCTGACTCCTACCTGCCTTTGCAAACCACTAGACAGTAATATCTCAAGATCAGTTTTCTGAAAAATAAATAAAAATCCCCAAACAAACCAACACCTTTCTGTAAAGTTGTGAGAATAACTATTTGGCATTTTCCTAACATCCTTCATAAAACAATACAAAACTGTATAGGTGAGAGACAGAAGAGCTCACATCAGGACATCTAGAAAGGATTAAGTAATTTGGAAATGAATTGATTTTCCAATTAAAGTGTGCTGCTGATGTACGTGGATAATTGCAGAGACAATTGAAACAGATTTCCCAATGGCATCCCTACACAATATCTAAAACGCAGCCTTTTCCTCCTTCCAGAAAAACAAAAACACTTAAATGATTTTGTCTAAGAGTACTAAGATAAACCACTTTTGGATACAATGCTTCGCATTTGACAGTCATGGAAAATAAACAGACTCTCAGATTCTGCCCTGGTTTTAAGTGATTGAAACTCCATTCACTGCTATTTGTGGAGTTTGCACCCACACTGACATAGGGCTGTTTGGTTCACTTTCAGTTTTCCATGTAGTTTTCAAAGGCCAAGAAACTATGATTCAAATATACAGAGATGTGGCTAACACAGTGGTTTCACACCAGCATAATCTGATGACAGGCAGAGGATGCGACTTGGGTACAATACCTTCCTATCTTGTTTCCTGAGCTAGCTGGGGTTGAGTGCTGTGAAGGGAGCCACAGTCATTCCTCTGCACCAGTCAGGTCTGTGTGGCACTGGGATGTAGGATCTCTGAGGGTGGGGTTTAAACAGAGGTTCCTGAGGAATTATCCCCAAAAGTTTTTTTAAGAAAGCATCAAATATAATTCAAGTAAGGCAAGGCTGGAGTTAGAGTTTATCATCATTTTTATTTTGTTCTGTAAGTCTGTTACATGGTGGGTAGGCAATAAATGTGAAATTAATACATAATTCACTGGTATTTCATGCTCATGTTTGAGTAGGACAAACAAAATATTCTGCAGTCACACTAGGCTATGGCATTAAGATATGAATGACATGCCTTTGTTTCCAGCTGATTGGTTGTTGATGAACGTATAAACAAGGAGAAGAGTTACCTTTGTGAATGGAAGCTGGGGAGTGGGTGGCTTAACCATGAGGTTTGTTAAACCCTAGTGTAGTGGTTTCAAATCTCAAAAGATTAATCACCCAATTAATTCTTCCAAAGTAGGTATGAAGAATACCATGACATTTGTTGTGGCTGCATGTCTTTCAGATGATGTATTTAAAAATAGATGTGTTGTCTGCTTTGTGTGGTTATTAAAAAGCCTGTGGCTTTTTTGTTAAAATATGTATTTACCCCAGTTTCTCTGGCCAAGAATTCCCTTCCTGGAGTCCTCGTGTGTAGTGTGCTGTATACTTTCTTGGCTTCAACCCTGTGCTTGAGAGGTGGCTGCATTTAATGGAGCTTTGTGTAGGCAGCAGAAAATTTTGGACTCAGTTACAGCAATATGAATCCACAATAACTGCATTGAAGTTAGTGGAGCTACTCTAAACTTACATTGCAGTAACTGAGAGAATAATAGGACTGACCCATTTTTTGCGTTCCTTCAATATGCGGAGTTTTATAAATAGAATATTATATATTTTTATATTATATGAGAGAGATTTTGCATATACCAGGAAGTGGAATCTATTTGATCTTTCTTCGACTGATCCCAAGTCAGTATATGTTACATAGTTGTATAGCACCAAAACCTGGCCATGGGCTCTTCATGTCTAGACTGGTTTGACATACGTCTGTCTGTATATTTTAATAGTTCCTTTAGTATCCTAGAATACTGTTGTCCTGGCTACTATGCACAAGTATTTGACCGAATCTCATTATGTAGGTGTCTAGAGCAGTGGTTTTCAAACTGCAGGTCATGACCCAGTACTGGGTCACGGAATGCAGGGCACTGGGTCGCAATGGCTCTGGTCAGCACCGCCGACAGGGCCGTTAGAAGTCCCGTCAGTGGTGCTGCCCGGCTAAGGCAGGCTAGTCCCTACCTGTTCTGATACTGTGCTGCGCCTTGGAAGTGGCCAGCAGCAGGTCCGGCTCCTAGGCGGGGGGGCACAGGGCTCCGTGAGCTGCCCCCACCCCGAGCACTAGCTCCGCACTCCCCAGCTTGCAGGAAGATTCTGCAAGCATGGAACTGCAGTGGGTGTTTTAAGTGAAAGCTGGAGGAGACGTATCCCAGGGTCCTGACATGGGAAAAGCCCATGTGAGTCAGCACAACTCAGCAATGCCACAGAGAGAGGACCCTTCAGAGAGGACCTGCTGCTTGCCGCTTCCAGGGCACAGCGTGGTCCACATTGCCAGGACAGCAGGAAGCCTGCCTTAGTACCCCTGCAGCGCTGCTGACCAGGAGCTGCCTGAGGTAAGCTCACAGCCCTGAGCCCTCCCCAATCTGGAGCCCCTTCCTGCACCCCTAACTCCTCATCGCCAGCCCAGAGCCCCCTCCCACACCCTGAATCCCTCATTCCTGGCCCCAGCCCTGAGCCCCTCCCACACCATTCATCCCCTGCTCCATTGGGTCATGGATATCAACAATTTTTTTCAACTGGGCCACCAGAAAAAAAGTTTGAAAACCACTGCTCTAGTGTACTGAAGTTTTGTGCTCTTGTGGAAAATTAGGTTTAAAAAATGCAATTGTTTTTTTAAAAAAGTATTTGTGAATAAAACAACTATGACCCTCACTGCTAATTAATTGGCGCCAACAATTTTCAGCATGAGTCAAGGCTTTGAATACTATTGGCCCATGCAAAACACATGAACAGTGCACAGGTGGTAAATGCTCCTGGAAAAATGTAGTTGTACATACAGTTGCCTTGTCTGGGTGCATCTCTTTGCACATCCAAATACAAGGTTTTGAGCATGCAGTCGGTGTGCACTAATTTTGTCTTTCTCATCTGAAGCATTGGCCCTGTTTTTTTTTAAACTATTGGTACATTCACAAATCCTAAATGTCCTGTACTCAAGTGATTCCTCAGTTAGCACACACAATTTAACTTTTCGTTTCAGGCTTTGCCCCAGGGACACAGAAAATTACAGTTATAACAAAAAGATGAACATTAACTTGCTATATAGACATTCTAGGAAAATGACTATAGGGATATATAATGATACGCTTCAGCTTTAGTGTCATTAGTCAGTCTAGTTTATGGCTGGCTTTATGAGCAAAATTAGGGGGTTATTTGATTTTTAACCAAGTTTCTGTGAAAATTGGTTCATCTGGCTTACATTACTGTCGATGATTACTAATGCAGCCACTCAGACGTTGGATAGTGTGCTATGCATACTAAAGAGAACAGAATTTCATCTCATGGAGAACTAGAGTGTCATAAATGTAAAGGGAAGGGGAAACCCCTTTAAAATCCCTCCTGGCCAGAAGAAAAATCCTCTCACCTGTAAAGGGTTAAGAAGCTAAAGGTAACCTCGCTGGCACCTGACCAAAATGACCAATGAGGAGACAAGATACTTTCAAAAGCTGGGAGGAGGGAGAGAAACAAAGGGTCTGTGTGTCTGTCTATATGCTGGTTTTCTGCCGGGGATAGACCAGGAATGGAGTCTTAAAACTTTTAGTAAGTAATCTAGCTAGGTATGCGTTAGATTATGATTTCTTTAAATGGCTGAGAAAAGAATTGTGCTGAATAGAATGACTATTTCTGTCTGTGTGTCTTTTTTGTAACTTAAGGTTTTGCCTAGAGGGATTCTCTATGTTTTGAATCTAATTACCCTGTAAGGTACCTACCATCCTGATTTTACAGGGGTGATTCCTTTACTCCTATTTATTTCTATTTCTATTAAAAGTCTTCTTGTAAGAAAACTGAATGCTTTTTCATTGTTCTCGGATCCAAGGGTTTGGGTCTGTGGTCACCTATGCAAATTGGTGAGGATTTTTACCAAACCTTTCCCAGGAAGTGGGGTGCAAGGGTTGGGAGGATTTTGGGGGGGAAAGACGTGTCCAAACTATGTTTCCCAGTAAACCCAGTTAGAGTTTGGTGGTGGCAGTGGGTATTCCAAGGACAAAAGATAAAATTAATTTGTACCTTGGGGACGTTTTAACCTAAGCTGGTAAAAGTAAGCTTAGGAGGTTTTCATGCAGGTCCCCACATCTGTACCCTAGAGTTCAGAGTGGGGGAGGAACCTTGACATAGAGTCTTGATTCCATTTGTGTCTTCACTGGTGCTCACTTCCAATGTTTTAGACTTGAACAGAAAAATGTCCATTGTGGCTTTCTTAAGATAGTTACCGGAGACACAGGTATATCTACTGATCCCAAATGTTATGCCCAGCGTGAGAAACTCATAGATGTGTTTATTGGGCAGGAAGCTCTTTTAGAAATTGATGAAATTAGTAGAAGAGTAGGGGGAAATTGGCCTAATTAATCAAGTAATGTATAGTGGGCCTGTGACAGGATGCAGTTAGTAGCTATAAATTGAGCCTTTTGGAAGCCAGCACTCTGGTCCCTTAGAACACCCAGGGCACTGGCTATTGTTAGAGTAGGAGGGATTTAGGTAGTCTGGATTTGGAAGGGTAGAAGGGATCATTTGCACCTTTACGGAGCTTGATGAGGTAATTAGCTTGCCGGCTGGATAGCTCTAGGAAGAAAGCAAGCAATATAAAAGGCTGAGCCAGGGAGCAGGAAGGGGACTCTACATTACTGCTGCTGTGTTGTGATGTACCTGGAGCATATACAATAATGGAGTCACTTGGGCCTGGTCTACACTATGAGTTTAGGTCGAATTTAGCAGCGTTATCTCGATTTAACCCTGCACCCATCCACACGATTAAGCCCTTTTTTCTGACTTAAAGGGCTCTTAAAATCGATTTCTTTACTCCACCCCCGACGTGTGGATTAGCGCTGAAATCGGCCTTGTTGGGTTGAATTTGGGGTACTGTGGACCCAATTCGAAGGTATTGGCCTCTGGGAGCTATCCCAGAGTGCTCAGTTGTGACCGCTCTGGACAGCGCTCTCAACTCAGATGCACTGGCCAGGTATACAGGAAAAGGCCTGTGAACTTTTGAATCTCATTTCCTGTTTGGCCAGCGTGGCGAACTCACCTGTACAGGTCACCATGCAGAGCCCATCAGCACAGGAGACCATGCAGTCACAGAATCGCCGAAGAGCTCCAGCATGGACCGAATGGGAGGTACGGGATCTGATCGCTGTATTGGGAGACGAATCTGTGCCGGCAGAACTCCGTTCGAAAAGATGAAATGCCAAAATATTTGAAAAAACCTCCAATGGCATGAAAGACAGAGGCCATAACAGGGACCCGCAGCAGTGCTGCATGAAAATTAAGGACCTCAGGCAAGCCTACCAAAAAACCAGAGAGGCAAATGGCCGCTCCGGTTCAGAGCCACAGACATGCTGCTTCTATGATGAGCTGCAAGCCATTCTAGGGGGTGCAGCCACCACTACCCCAACCATGTGCTTTGACTCCGTCCAAGGAGTGACAGGCAACACGGAAGCGGGTTTTGGGGGCGAGGAAGATGAGGAGGAGGAGGTTGTAGATAGCTCACAGCAAGGAAGTGGAGAAACCGGTTTCCCCAACAGCCAGGATCTGTTTATCACCCTGGACCTGGAACCAGTACCCTCCACACCTACCCAAGGCGGGCTCCCAGACCCTGAAGGCGGAGAAGGGACCTCTGGTGAGTATACCTTTTGTAAATATTATACATGGTTTAAAAGCAAGCTGGTTTAATGATTAATTTGCCCTGACATTCGTGGCCAGTACAGCTACTGGAAAAGTCTGTTAACATGTCTGGGGATGGAGCGGAAATCCTCCAGGGACATCTCCATAAAGCTCTCCTGGATGTACTCCCAGAGTCTTTGCAAAAGGTTTCTGGGGAGAGCAGCCTTATTCCATCCTCCATGGTAAGACACTTTACCACGCCAGGCCAGTAGCACCTAGTCAGGAATCATTGCAGAACAAAGCATTGCAGCGTATGGTCCCGGTGTTTGCTGTCATTCAAGCAACATCCGTTCTTTATCTCTCTGTGTTACCCTCAGGAGAGTGATATCATTCCTGGTCACCTGGTTGAAATAGGGTGGTTTTAGTAAGCGAACATTCAGAGGTGCCCATCCCTGCTGGGCTGTTTGCCTGTGGCTGAACAGAAATCATCCCCGCTGTTAGCCACGTGGTGGGGGAGGGGTGAAGCCGCCATCCCAGAGAATTGGGTGTGTGTGTGTGGGGTGGGGAGGAGGGGTTAGTTGGGTTTCTGCTGCATGTGAATCCAGAACTGCAGCCCCTCCTTTTAAATTGCCAACCCATTTTAAATGGCCAACCCAACGGCTACTTCATATGGGAAATGAGGGTGCTGCTGTTTGAAACCATTCCCATGTGTTATGAAGGTTAAAGAAGCCAAAAGACTGTGGCTTACCATGGCTGCCTGGAAGCCAAATTCTGTTGCCCGGCCCTGCGTCAGTGATCTCTCACACCAAAGCGGCAGACCCTCAATAAGAGGCAAAATGCGACCTTGTAATGAAAGCACATGTGCTATGTAATGTTAACAGCAAGGTTTACCATGAAAGAGTGTACCCATTGTTCGATAAAATGTGTCTCTTTAACTTCCACTCTCCCTTTTTTTCCCATCCAACAGCTGCATATGTTTCTCCTTCCCAGAGGCTAGCGAAGATTAGAAGGCAAAAAAAAGCACTCGTGATGAAATGTTCTCCGACCTCATGCTGTCCTCCCACGCGGACAGAGCACAGCAAAATACGTGGAGGGAGACAATCTCAGAGTGCAGGGAAACACAATATGACCGTGAGGAGAGGTGGCGGGCTGAAGATGGTAGGTGGCATCGGCTTGCTGAAAGAAGGCAGGAGTCAATGCTCAGGCTGCTGGAGGATCAAACTCGTATGCTCCAGCATATGGTTGAGCTACAGGAAAGGCAGCAGGACCACAGACCACTGCTACAGCCCCTGTGTAACCAACCGCCCTCCTCCCCAAGTTCCATAGCCTCCTCACCCAGATGCCCAAGAACATGGTGTGGGGGCCTCCGGCCACCCAGGCACTCCACCCCAGAGGATTGCCCAAGCAACAGAAGGCTGGCATTCAATAAGTTTTAAAGTTTTAAACTTTTAAAGTGCTGTGTGGCCTTGTACTTCCCTCCTCCACCACCCCTCCTGGTGCTTCTCTCCTCCACCACCCCTCCCGGTCTACTTTGGTCGTTATCCCCCTATTTGTGTGATGAATGAATAAAGAATGCATGAATGTGAAGCAACAATGACTTTATTGCCTCTGCAAGCAGAGATAGAAGGTGGGGGGGAGGTTGCTTAGCTTACAGAAAAGTAGAGTGAACCCGGGGGCGGGGCGTTTCCATCAAGGAGAAACAAACAGAACTTTCACACCGTAGCCTGGCCATTCCTGAAACTGGTTTTCAAAGCTTCTCTGATGCGCACCGTGCCCTCCTGTGCTCTTCTTACTGCCCTGGTGTCTGGCTGCGCGTAATCAGCGGCCAGGTGATTTGCCTCAACCTGCCATAAATGTCTCCCCCTTACTCTCAGATATTGTGGAGTGCACAGCAAGCAGTAATAACAGTGGGAATATTGGTTTCGCTGAGGTCTAAATGACTCAGTAAACTGCACTAGTGTACTTTTAAATGCACATTCTACCACCATTCTGCACTTGCTCAGCCTGTATTTGAACAGCTCCTGACTACTGTCCAGGCTGCCTGTGTACGGCTTCATGAGCCAGAGCATTAAGGGGTAGGCTGGGTCCCCAAGGATACATATAGGCATTTCAACATCCCCAAAGGTTATTTTCTGGTCTGGGAATAAAGTCCCTTGCTGCAGCTTTTGAAACAGACCAGAGTTCCTGAAGATGTGAGCGTCATGTACCTTTCTTGGCCATCAACTATGTTGATGTTGGTGAAACGTCCCTTGTGATCCACCAGAGCTTGCAGCACCATTGAAAAGTACCCCTTGCGGTTTATGTACTTGCTGCCTTGGTGCTCCGGTGCCAAGATAGGGATATGGGTTCCATCTATTGCCCCACCACAGTTAGGGAATCCCATTGCAGCAAAGCCATCCACTATGACCTACACATTTCCCGGAGTCACTACCCTTGATATCAGCAGCTCAGTGATTGCGTTGGCTACTTGCATCACAGCAGCCCCCACAGTAGATTTGCTCACTCCAAATTGATTCCCAACTGACTGGTAGCTGTCTGGCTTTGCAAGCTTCCACAGGGCTATCGCCACTCGCTTCTCAACTGTGAGGGCTGCTCTCATCTTGGTAATCTTGCGATTCAGGGTAGGGGAAAGCAAGTCACAAAGTTCCATGAAGGTGCCCTTACACATGCAAAAGTTTTGCAGCCACTGGGAATCGTCCCAGACCTGCAACACTGTGCGGTCCCACCAGTCTGTGCTTGTTTCCCAGGCCCAGAATCGGCGTTCCACGCCATGAGCTGCCTAATTGACACTATGATGTGCATATTGTAGGGGCCCGTACTTTGTGAGAAGTCTATGTCCATGTCCTCATTACTTCGCTGCAGTCACCTCCTCCTCTCCTGGTTTCGCTTTTCTTGCAGGTTATGGTTCTGCATATCCTGCTGGATAATGCGCGCAGTGTTTATAGTGCTCATAATTGCCACGGTGATCTGAGTGGGCTCCATGTTCCCAGTACTATGGCACCTGCACTGAAAAAAGGTGCGAAATGATTGTCTGCCATTGCTCTGATGGAGGGAGGGACGACTGACAACATGGCTTACAAAGTTGGCTTACAGGGAATTAAAATCAACAAAGGGGGTGGCTTTGCATCAAAGAGAAACAGAATGGCTCCCTCAAGGATAGAACTCAAAACCCTGGGTTTAGCAGGCTGTTGATTTCACGGAGGGAGGGAGGGGGGCGAAAACGAACACAAAACAAATCTGGTCTATTTCTTGTTTTGATCCACTTCATCTATCTTTATACATCTTGCTGGCAGCAGACGGTTCAGTACGACTGCTAGCCATCGTCGTCTCCTGGCTGCTCGTTAGAAGACAGTGCAGTACGACTGCCAGCAGGACTGAATCGCCATGAGATGAAACTTAAAAGGGAAATGACCTGGCTGAGTCACTCCCATATCTGCTCAGACGCCCCTGACCGACCTCACTGAGGTCAGTTAAAAGAGCATCCTGGACTGCGGCGATGATGGCTACTAGTCATACTGCCCTGTCTGCTGCACTGACCTGCTGCTGTGTAGCAGTGCAGTACTGCATCTGCCAGCACCCAGGAGACATACGGTGACGGTGAGCTGAGCGGGCTCCATGCTTGCTGTGGTATGATGTCTGCATGGGTAACCCAGGAAAAAAGGCGCGAAATGATTGTCTGCCGTTGCTTTCACGGAGAGAGGGAGGGAATGGGGGGCCTGACGATATGTACCCAGAACCACCCACGACAATGTTTTTGCCCCATCAGGCATTGGGATTTCTACCCAGAATTCAAATGGGCGGCGGAGACTGCGGGAACTGTGGGATAGCTATCCACAGTGCAACGCTCCGGAAGTCGATGGTTGCCTCGGTACTGTGGATGCACTTAGCCGACTAAATGCACTTAGAACATTTGTGTGGGAACACACACCATCGACTGTATAAAAATGATTTCTACAAAACCAACTTCTATAAATTTGACCTAATTTTGTAGTGTAGACATACCCTTGGTGGCATTACCCAGGTGGACTGTGTGTGCTGCTCAGTTCACAAAGAGGGCCTACCAGTCAGGGTTTCCAGGAGCTGAAGGGGGAGCCCATTCCCACGACCATATTACACCCTCAGAGAACAGATTGCTTTTAACTCCTACTGGGTGCCATGTGCTGGGGCCCCATGGTCAGAGATGTTTCCAGAGGGCCCTCCCTCTGCCCCCTCTCTTCAAGGACCCTTAGGAGCACCATATGGTCTGGCTCAGGGCTATCCCCAGACTTCCATTGAAACTGGCTCAGTAGCCCAAAGTAAATCAAAATAGAACTCTGTGTCCCAAAAGCAAGATCCTTGGGAGTAACCCCATAATTCATACTCATTTCCAATGCTCCTGTCATCCACAGAGACATTATTCTGCTTAGAATCTAACCTTCTGGCTCAGACTTCCTTCCTCTGGGCACATGCTCCCTGTTTTGAGAGGGAAGGCAGCATATATACTACCCTCCTTCTGAAAGCTTCTCCTGATTGGCTGGGAGAGAGGGGAGTCCTGTCCTCCCACACTGTGGGATCCTGATGCTGGGCCTTTAAAGTCAGTGTCCAGGGATCTTCCCATTCCACTGCTAACTCCACAGGGCTGCCTTCTCTCTTCTTGTTTTGAACTGTTTCCGAGCCTGTGCTCACCAACATCCCTTTAACAAAGTCTTCTGGAGACCCTGAGGTTTAAAGGGTTAGTACAACTCATTATAGTGAGGACTGAGGGCACAAGGAAGATCCTTTTCTAATATATTGTTGCAACATTTTCTGAAATCTCAAAAAAAATGCCTTAAATGAAACAGACCAAGGCAATTTTCCAGCAACGTGTCCAGGTATGCACTTGTATAGCATATGATGCATTGGCAAGGTGTGGTACTTCATATTAATGAACTATTCTTTATCAGTTTTCCCAATGGATTAGGTGCAAACAAACGACAAACCACAAAATTCATTAAAAAAACCCACAAACTAATTATGGACAATACAAAGAGAATCTTCCTTTCTTTTTTGAAGCCCAAGGAATTAATGCTATATCGACCCTTGTTACATTCTCATTTGTAGAGCATCTTGGAGTAACTGGTGTTGGTTACTTCTCTTTTTGCTCAGTTATGTTCTTTAGGTTGGATTGAGATTGATTGAACGTCAGACTCTGTTCTTCTGCGATCTTCTGTTCTGTGGCGATAGCAGTAGAGTAGGTAGAGCCAGCAGTTGTTGGGGGCTTAGGATAATCAGTGAAGAGAGTCTGTTAAGATAATTCAGGCATCCATTTCCCATACATCCAGTTAATTACTGTGCTCTACCAATTGGTGAAAGCTGCCATTATTACAGGATTTCATACTAAGAGCCAGATTCTGATCCTATTGAAGTTCATGATAAAACTCCCATTAACTTTAGTAGAACAAGGATTTCGCCATAAGGATTATTACACATTATTATGTTCCCCTTCTTACCTCCCAGAATATATTTATTGTGGTCACTACAAGCAGATGGTAAGCTCAACATTTCAGAAGTATAAATGATACCAAGATAAGTTTAAAAAAATTTGCTCAAATAGGCTGTAACCATGCAGAGCATATGAAAGGAATTAAATATATTTGTAGAATACATAATGAAGGTTAAGTAATGCTTTGGGTGGGTGTAGGCTAACCAGATTCCACTATTTTTGGAGAGGAGTCTTAAATGGCTGCCAAAGCTTTGTTTTCTTATTCTTGATTTGTACAGGGTTGGGATTTTTCATACATGGTTTTGAACCATCTACAACATGTAGGGCCTTATTTTGAAACTGTGTGCAGGCTTTTATCCACCTAATTTGTTGGTGTTTGCACATACAAGGAAACCAGGCAGGCACATAACCGGTCATTTACGTGCAGAAATACCCAGTTTGCACACACCATTGTGGGACTTGCACATGCAAATTAGGCACACAATTGCTTATATGCATTTTCATAGATTCATAGATATTTAGGTCAGAAGGGACCATTATGATCATCTAGTCTGACCTCCTGCACAACGCAGGCCACAGAATTTCACCCACCACTCCTGCGAAAGACCTCTCACCTATGTCTGAGCTATTGAAGTACTCAGATCGTGGTTTAAAGGCCCTTTGTGTCTGAGTAGGAGATGTGCTTCATTTCTACAGTGTGTGTAGCCATGAGTGCATTTGAACCATTTTAGTAACATGTCTTCAACTGGTTTTTATTACTATCATGACAGATTATGTAGCTCTTTTTGTTGTTTATTTGTATTTGTCTTTTTGTTGTCATACTCTCTCTATAAAATCAACATGGACTTTTGCAAAAAGATTCTTTTTAAAAACAAATGGTTATGGTCTAAATACATATGGATGTGATTCTGCCATTTTTGCTCTACAAGCAGCCCCAGTGGGTGGTAGAATCTGGCCCTATGTAATTTAAAGGTTAATAAGTATGTTATAACATATTTATATAAACCCAATAAAGATGTGCTGGTGCACTCATTTCAGAAACAGCGTATACTCAAGTCCTGCAATGGACACCCACAGAAATTGTCCTTAGTCACATGACCCGCTCCATTGGGTGAGATGTGTAGAGTGAGTAGGGACTACTCATGTGAGTATTTGCAGTATTGAGCTCACTTTATAGTTATCATGGAAAGTACAATTGTCTTTGTAGTTTGGCTGTTTAAGAGTGTGTTTGTTATTCCCCATGTGAATTGATAGATTTTGCATGTTGTCCTTGGAGAACATGTATGAAGTGACCATAACGAATCTATATCATCGATCCATCATGTTTTGTATTTGACCTTAAGAAATCGCCTACACTGGGTACCTCAAAGAAAGCAACCCCGCCCCTGCAAACCTTGCAATATCCCAGGCCATTTGTGGAATCCTACACAAGGAGTGGGGTGAGGGTAGAGGTAAGGGTAGGATTTGTTCCTGATCCCAGCTGGTGATCATTTTATAGATCCTTTCATCCTTGAAGCATGAGATTTGATTTCCTCATATCTTTTTGTTCTGCCTCAAGTAGCTGTATCTGTAATTCATACTCATTAATTCATCTAATCCCATAATCCAAAAAGGAAGTGCAGTCGGTTAAAAACAGGGACTGTCTCTGTTTAAAGCAGCAAATAAGGCCAAATAAATGAAAAAATTGCCAACTGTGAGCTCTACAAAAGTTCACAAATTAGATCTAATACCCACCATTTCTCGTTTTGAGGTATTCTGTATGTATGATATGCTCCATATAACATACATACATACATACACACAGGCACATACAGACATATTCTTTGTGTAACTGGTGAATGGCCCATCACCACTGCTTCAGAGCCATTCTGGAGGGAGAGTCTTAATGAGAGCTATGTACAGAAGAATGCTGTATGTGAGCTTAGCTACATGAGATGCCTGTACATCCCTGTGTTTAATATGGTAGACCACATCATGCCATCAATTGTTAAGGAGAACTTCAGTGGGAATATGGCTGAGTATATGGTATAACCCAGTATTTTTAGTCAATGGTTAATTATGCGTGTTAGACCAAGCAACAAATCCTGTATGTTACATTGTGTTAGAAGCATGATTCACTTTAATTCTCTTCATATGTAACACCCACAGACAATTTCTTTTGTACTGCAAATAATTTTACACTATGTTTTATGTAAGGGAATTACATGCATAATAATAAACATACTGGACTATATGCATAGTTATCTTCATCTGCAACAACTATAATGGAATATAACAGCATAGTACAATGATACTGCCACAAATATATGCAAATGAATAATCTTTCATATTGGTGAAGGTTGTTTTCACTCCAGAAAGGATGCAATGACTCTGTCTCATCCTGTTTTTTAACTCCCCTCTTTTTATCCTCCCTAATCCCTGATCTCTCTCTCTCTCTCTTATTCATAGACTTTTAAGATCAAAAGGGACCATCGTGATCATCTAGTCTGACCTCCTTCACATTTCAGGCCACAGAATCTCACTCACTCCTGAAATAGACTCCTAACATCTCATTGAGTTACTGAAGTTCTCAAATCATGGTTTAAAGATTTCAAGTTTACAGAGAGATTCACCATTTAACCTAGTTTAAACCTGCAAGTGACCCATCCCCATGCTGCATGGGAAGGCGAAAATCCCCCAGGGTCTCAGCCAGTCTGACCTGTGGGGGGGAAATTCCTTCGCAGGTCAAAATATGGAGATCAGTTAGACCCTGAGCATGTGGGCAAGACACACCAGGCAGACACCTGGAAAAGAATTCTCTGTGGTAACTCAAGGCCTTCCCCATCTAGTGCCCTGTCTCTAGCAGTTGGCGATTTTTGCTACTGGCAGTCGCCTATGGGCCACATGCCATCGTAGGCCATCCCATTACACCATCCTCTCCATAAACTTATCAAGATCAATCTTGAAGCCAGTTAATTTTTTGCTCCCACTGCTTCCCTTGGGAAGCTGTTTCAGTACTTCACTCCCCTGATGGTTAGAAACCTTTGTCTAATTTCAAGCCTAAACTTGTTGATGGCCAGTTTATATTCATTTGTTTTTGTGTCCACATTGGCACTTAACTTAAATAACTCCTCTCCCTCCCTGATATTTATCCCTCTGATGTATTTATAGAGAGCAATCGTATCTTCCTCAGCCTTCTTTTGGTTAAGTTAAACAAGCCAGCCTCTTTGAATCTTCTCTCATAAGGTCGGTTTTCGATTTCTTGGATCATCCTAGTAGTTCGAGACCAGTGGGAGACCAGAACTGCACAGAGTATTCCAGATGAGGTCTCACTAGTGCCTTGTATAATGGTACTAAAACTTCCCTGTATCCACTGGAAATATCTCACCTGATGCATCCTAGGTCTGCATTAGCCTTTTTCATGGCCACATTACTGTGATGGCTCATAATCATCCTGTGACCAACCAATACACCCAGGTCTTTCTCCTCCTTTGTCTCTTTGAACTGATAAATTCCCACCTTATAGCAAAAATTCTTGTCATTTGTCCCTAAATGCATGATCTTGCACTTTGCACTATTAAATTTCATCCCAATTCTATTACTCCAGTTTACAAGGTCACCCAGATTTTCTTGTATGATATTCCAGTCCTCCATATTGGCTATACTTCCCTAATTTGTGTCATCCACAAATTTTATTATCACACTTTCACTTTTTGTGCCAAGGTCAGGAATAAAATTGTTAAATAAGATTGGTCCCCAAGACTGATCCCTGAAGAACTCCACTAGTAACCTCCCTCCAGCCTGACTGTTCACCTTTCAGTATGACCCATTGCAGTCACCTCTTTAACCAGTTCCTTATCCACCTTTCAGTTCACATATTAATCCCCATCTTCTCCAATTTAACTAATAATTTCCCATGTGGAACTGTATTAAATGTCTTATTGAAATCCAGATAGATTAGGTCTACTACATTTCCTTTGTTTAAAAAATCAGTTGTCTCCTCAGAGTAGGAGATCAGGTTGGTCTGGCATGATATACATTTTAAAACCATGTTGTATTTTATCCCAATTACTGTTCACCTCTATGTCCTTAACTACTTTCTCTTCCAAAATTTGTTCCAAGACCTTGCACACAACTGAGGACAAACTAACAGGCCTTTTGTTTCCTGGGTCACTTTTTTTCCCTTTCTTAAAAATAGGAACTGTATTAGCAATTCTCCAGTCATAGGGTATGACCCCTGAGTTTACAGATTCATTAAAAATCCTTTCTATTGGGCTTGCAATTTCATGTGCTAGATCCTTTAATATTCTTGGATGGAGATTATTTGGGCCCCTGTAGTTTTCCCTTGTAGTTACTCTACATAGTCAAGAGAAGAAACCTGGTCTTAATTTTCCTGTCATGTCTGTCTCATAAAACATACACTGTATCATGTGACTATTGTGCAGTGTTAGAATGCTGTTGAAATGAATACCACATAGACTTGTAAAGTCATCATGAGGTAAAAGTAAAACTTCAAAATTGAAGAGCCAATAATAATTCCATATGGATGACTGAAATACTGATATTCTTGTCAAGAATGAGCAGTCCTCCTAGTCAGTGGCATTTTCACCTCTCTCAGGTAAGGAGTCAGGAGAGGCAGTCTATTGTATGGTTTACACACCCTTAATACTAGGCTGCTTTATTTACCACTTCATGCTCCCATTTGCCCAGTGTATCAGAAGCTACGCTGCACCATTAACCCACTGATGGAGAGCATAGTCTTTGTATCATGGTCAGTGTCAATTGCAGAGAGGCATGAAACTGTTTCAAATGCCATCCAAGTGACTTTTAGTTATGCTCTTCCTTCTGCCATGTCCTTGCTAGGGTGGGCCTCTCCAATAATTTAAGCAGAGGTTGCTTCTATATCGATAAACCTCGCTATGTAAAAGTTCAATATAGAGCTTTTTAAGAGCTTAGAGTTCAATGCTTCAGTACCCTGCAGTGCTTGTAAATTAAGGACCGCATTGCTTTATTCATTCCATACTGTGGTCAGTATTATACAAATCTATTGAATAATTGGTAAAAGGAATAAGATACAAGAGTTTTAGAGTAAATAATAGACAAAAATATCTGGGCATTTAAACAATAACATGGTTCTTAACATGACACCAGATTTCAAGACATCTGTCTGGTACTGACTATGTGGAAGGATCTCTTTTTATTTTGCATTGTTGTTGAATTTCATTAAACTGATTTGGAAAGAGTTCCCAAGAGTTCCAGAACATCAGCTAATTTTATCCATTGCACAGCGTCTTCAAGCAGGACCCCTAACTGTCCCCCGGGCTGTTTGCTCTGGCAGGAGCAGGAATCAGAGGCACCGTCCTTAGGAAAGTGCAGTGGTGCAGAAAGCCAACAAGAAGATGATCTGGAGGGAAAAGGAAAATAGAAAGCTGTGTAACACGTAGGATGCTATAGCAGCAAGTTAAGAGACCTTGCCAAGAAAAGCAAATTGTTCCATCTAAATTTGAACCTGCAGTGCAAGTGGTTTAGAGTCTGTGGTGTATAAAACAGGAGGAGAAAAAAGAAGATAAAAAATACTGCTTGCAAGAGCAATCAAAAAGAGGGGAAGGATTATGCAACTAATGAGCTGACTAATGATAGGAAACAATGAATGGCGATACTTACTCCTGGAGAATTTTGTGCTACTGTGTCTAAGGCCTGTTATGGCCAACACAGATTGCAGCACAGAACAAGACCTCACAGAGAATGTTGTTAACACAGAATATTAGTATGAAAACTTCTTTAATTATTGCAATAATTTGAAGTTGTTTACGTTTTTCTTATCTGACAAATGTCCTGTGTGTTCTTCTTGGGCAGTATTTCTGTCTTCATGTTTTTAATGTTGTTTCACTTCCACTTGGTTTTCAATGAGCAGAACAATAAGAGGTAGTCAATAAGGACATTCTGATCAGCAGTGTTGCTTGAAATCTTATCTATGGGTGTTTTGTGTGCTGCGTCCCTGCTTCCCTTTTCAGTGCTAGGCAGCCTGTAGCTTTCTCTGGTGGACATCAGTATTATTAGAGCTGCAATATGTCTGAATCATAATTGTCTTTTAGTTTTTAGAGTTAAAGTTCCAGGGCCACATTTTGCTTTCATTAACACTGGTGTAAATGAAATCAGAATTTGCATTCTATCTTTGCCCAGGAAGTAACTGCTGTTTTGAATACTCTTTGTACTTTTTCTATTTATTTGGCTAAAACAACTGTTAGATCAGGTAAGATTTTGCTTAGACACCACTGCATTTGTATCTTATCTTTTGCATCTCATCACTTTCTGGTTGCAGAACAGACAGGAAGCAGAAGTACCAAAATACCTTGGGAAAGACTGGCCTTGTGATATTTCTGGACTAGTGCAAATGAGGAAGCACTGGAAATATCTTAGAAAATCTGTCTGTTCTTATGAGATTTTGGTATCAAAGAAGTTGCAATAAATCACTAGGGCCATCTGAATTTTGAGGCCAGATCCACCCTATTTTTGCAGAGAAGCGTAAATTTAACCTTTTAGTGCCCAGGGCCATAGTACCTGAGTGCCGGGGCAATTCACCCCTGTTGACTCTCACCTGATCTTGGAGGGTCCATAGTTTTGGGTAAAAAAAAAAAATCTATCTGCTAAGCAAGCTTATAGAACTAATAATGAAAGTTACTGAAGAGGTAACAGCAAGGAGAGGAACCAAAAATATGTATTAAATATGGGCTTGGCTATAGGTTTTAAGCATTAAGTGTTAAGAGCTTAGAATGAGGCCTAGCAGAAATTGGTATTATGTGCTTAACCAAAAGTTATGGAACGATACATGCTTGATCTAAGGTTATAACATTTAGCAATATGTATCTTATGATAATTTAGCAATGCAATTTGTGATAAATTGGTAATCCACAAATGAAGAGATGGTAGGGGCTATTCGCAATCAGAGCTAACTGCAGTGACATAGCAAAACTTTTGGGAAAGGAAATTATGATTTCAATTATATCTGTCTATATTAAGTAAAGCTCATAATCCCAGGCTACCGTCAGTACCCAAACTCCAGAAAGGAGACAGCCTTAAGTTCTGGGGCCTTCATAGTAGCTCTATCAGTGGAGACTGCCATGGAGATGCCTTGATTGTCCCTCTTTAGCAAGCACCATTTGCCCACTTGTGGGGCAGTGCAGCTTCCCTGCAGGGCCTCTGATAGAGGTTGCTGGTGGATGAACTGCTGAACCTCACTCCCAGTGGACTTACCCCATGATCTGTCCTGGAGCAAAGTCAGACTCTGGACTTCTGAGGATCATCTATCATTATCATTTTTGTAGTGCTGAAAAACTGGTCTTTAAGCACTTCACTTTCAGTTGCTTTTTTAATGGAAAAAAAGTGGAAAAAATGTGGGAAAAAAGTCTTTGATATAAAAATATCTGGATGGAAAATGGTGATTAAAATAAAGTTTGCTTAACAGACCTCCTTCAGAAATAGCAGACACTATGCAGTGTCATCAGTTGAAAACAATAATTCTTTTGCTTGAATAGAATTTTTCACTCTTTTGATCTGCAATTTCATTTTTCAGAAGGGCTGTAATAGACATTGTAGCCTGCAGGAATCTCTTGGAACTCAAAAGCGGACAGAAAGGTCACAATGATCAGGGTTTTAAAGGACAAGATGTGCATTGCTTTTGCTTCTCTCCTCCCTCCTTTTCTCCAGATTTAAGTTAGTAGGAGGAGAATAAAACTTGCGGTTTTCCAGTTGATCAGGTATGTAGTTTGTTAGCAGCTGCAAGTATAACCCACACACCTCCTTGGTGTGGTGTTCTGTCCAATCTAGTGGCACCAAGATCACTTAGAGAGAAAAGAGACTGCTTTACAGCCTTAACAAACAGGCAGTTGGCTTTTAGCTCATGTGATAGTGGCTCATGCACTAAGCTTCAAAAGTCCCAGGTTCGATCCTGCCCACCAGTGACCGGGACCTGTCAACGTTACACAACCCCTTATTCATTCTCTGCTTTACCTTCTCTGGAAACTTTAGCCCTTTTGTGAAATGTAGTCCTCTTGTTTTTCAAATGAGATACTTTGCACAAAGAAGAATATTTTTGCCTAAGGTTCTTATGGTGTCATTTATGACTGTCTTGTTAAATGAAGAAACCCAAGGCACTTTTGAGGGCAGTTTTGTAGACTCAAAGCAGGATTTCACAAACATGGGTCCAGATTCTGTTGTGCTAATCTGGTGTAACTGGGGGGTAATTCCAGTGGAATAATTGAATCAGCATCTGGCCCAGAATCACTATACTATCGCTATGCTGCAGTTTCCATAATTTCTTTCTAATTTGCTTTATCTCACATTGTGTTATATTTTAGCAGTGTTAAAGATGTAGGACACATCTGTTTTTATTAGAAAATTTTGACTTCAACTATTTTCACAGCTGAGTCTGGAGTTCTGCAGATTAATGGTGTGTTCCATATGTGCTTACTTTCTCCATATTATGTTTTTTGAAGGAGAGGAGCATGTCCTGCTTTTCATGAGAGAGCGTGTACTGAAGTACTTTTAATGTGTTTAGAGCCAACACTCAGAAATGTGGTAAAACATGTATACACTACTACAATGAAATGTGCAGTTCTGGAGCCTTGAACTCCCACTTCTGTAGGAGATTTCTTGCTCTGTAGGGTGAATAATAAATAAACAAAGTAATTAACATTTAACAAACAGTAATTTTTCTATAGCTCTCCAGACAGTGTAAATGAAAGGTACAGGCCCAGATCAGTGAAGTTTATTATCTCCATTGCTGTTACTAAAAACCCAACAAATCTCTTTAACCCAGGTGCAAGGCAGAGATATATAACTGTTTCATTCATAACAGCAAAAATGGGCCTTGTAAAGGAAGTGGTGTGATCCAGGGGATAAGGTAATGGAATAGGAGTTAGTTCTGTTACTGATTTGCTCTCTGACCCTAAGCAAGATTTCTAACCTAAGATTTCTTTGTCTCTGTTTTCCCATCTGTGAAATGGGGGTAATGGTACTTATCCCAAGGGCTGTCCCTGGGGGTGGGGGCAGGACATAGGCGCCGAGTTTCTAATCTGCCAGGGGGTGCTCCCCCTGGCTCTGCCAAGGCCCCGCCCCCACCGTTGCCCCACCCAGTTCTGCCTCCTCCCCAAAGCGTGCTGCGCCCTTTTTCATCCCCCCAGCGCCTCCTAATGCTGTGGACAAAACATCTGAGCCACGGTAGGCTCTGAGAGGGAAGGGGAGGCGCTGGGGTAGAGTGAGGTTCTGGTAGGGCGGCTCCTCCTCGCCTGCCACTCACCTCCCCGTTCGCCTCCTCACCCTGCTTGTCCGCCCGTTCACCTTCTGCCTCACCTCCCCACCCGCCTCTTGCGGGGCCTGGGGCGATTGCCCCGATTCTCTGTACCCTAAGGATGGCTCTGCTTATTTCCATGGTAAAGCACTTTAAAATCTATGGGTGAAAAGGTCTATTAAAAATTAAGTTCTGTTATTTTAAGTCTTTGTTTCCTGCATTCAGCTCCCATTGACATCAACAGGAACTACATGTAGGGATAACAACTATATGTATTTTTGTGTACTGTGGTGTACAATAGGAACATGATAGAATTTCTTTCTTCATGCTGTGATGATACAAAGCAAACGCAAAATATCATGACTTTGCGATCCCTGAAGTAAGATTGGGGATCTCTGTCTTACAGTTTGTGGACAAATTGCTGTCCTATGCTGAGTGGGTATGCTTGTTGTGTAAGACACAGGGTGGCTTTTCCACCCATCCCTCTCAAAGCCACGAGAAAAGAACAGCAAAAGCTGTCTGTTTCTGGAAGTGCAGCTTAACCGCAGAACAGGGGGTATCGAAACGAAATGAACTCCACTATCTAACACGACAAAACGAAATCCAGCAGCAAATATAGAACTAGCTTCCGGAACACTGGAATGGCATAATACCAAGTGCCACACAACATACACATTCACTTACTGTTTCACAATAGAATCCCCAAGCCATCTGTGATTAAAGGGAAGTTTCACAGCCACTCTGACAGCTGTGAGCAGAGCTCTCCTTCATTATGGATTCAAATACAGTTCCTGAGAGTTATAAACAAGACAATTGAACACATTTTTATTTTGCTACATGAACCATTTCTCTGTTCTGTCCACTGGCTGTGTCTTCTCTAAAACATCAGCCATGTCCTTGCTATCACCTGTATAAGACGTCTACTGGCAATATATAAAGCTCTGAAGTTCTGGAAGTCCTCCACGTCAAAGGAAGCCTCTGCTTTCAAAAGATTCACTTGGGAGTTAAATTCATAACTTTGCTAGAAACCAAAAATCATGGTCTTAATGAAGACACTGGATTTATAGCTTATTGCAACAATCTGTACCTAACTAACCTTCCTTTTTGTCCTATGACTACAGGTGTGTTAACAGGCCACTTCACCTTGAATATGGTCCCTTACAATATGTACTGACTGCTTATGGTAAACTATCTGTTCAATCTCGTATTCAGCTTTATACCCCAGGGTGCTGGAACTAGAGGTGCTGGGGATGCAGTAGCACCCACTGGTTTGAAGGGGCTTCCATCATGTACAGCAGTTGTTCTCATAGCCAGTCCGCCGCTTGTTCAGGGAAAGCCCTGGCGGGCCGGACCGGTTTGTTTACCTGCCGCGTCCGCAGGTTCGGCCAATCGTGGCTCCCACTGGCCACAGTTCGCCGCTCCAGGCCAATGGGGGCTGCGGGAAGGGCGGCCAGCCATGTCCCTTGGTCCATGCCACTTCCCGCAGCCCCCATTGTCCTGAACTGCGGCCAGAGGGAGCCGTGATGGGCCGAACCTGAGGACGCGGCAGGTAAACAAATCGGTCTGGCCCGCCAGGGGCTTTCCCTGAACAAGCGGTGGACCGGCTTTGAGAACCATTGATGTACAGGGTTTACAGTTTTGTTCAATAGCTTTCGGTGCCTCCACAATAAAAATTGTTCCAATGCCACTGGTAACACCCTTAGTACCTTTCCTATACCTGAATGAGAGCTCTGTGTAGCTCGAAAGCTTGTCTCTCTCCCCAGCAGAAGTTGATCCAGTAAAAGATATTACCTCACCACCTTGTCTAGCTAATATCCTGGGACCAACACAGCTACAACAACACTGCATGCAAATAGACTAGTCAGTTTCACTTTTGGTAATCATTTTACACAGGTTTGCTTTCTGACTTTCCTGTGTGAGAAGAACATTGCAATGTTTAGGTTGCAAATATTGCATGAACATATGTATTTGTTTTTCAAAACAACAGGTGATATTGGAATTAAACAGAGAACTAGGGAAACATATTTGTTCTTGGGTTTGATATCTTTACAAAATTTTAATTTGGGGCCAGATTTGCCATGAAAATATCCCTGTACCTTTATAAACAAAGACATGAATGGCTATTGATTAAGGGACTACTCAGCATGTTCTCCATGCACAGGGTAGGGTTGCCAGGTGTCTTGTTTTCGACTGGAACGCCCGATCAAAACGGGACACTGGCGGCTCTGGTTAGCCCCACTGACTGGGCTGTTAAACGTCTGGTCAGCGGTGCAGTGGGGCTAAGGCAGGCTCCCTGCCTGCTGTGGCTCTGCGCGGCTCCCAGAAGCAGCAGTATGTTCTCCCTCTGGCTCCTACGCATAGAGGCAGCCAGGGGGCTCCACACGCTGCCCCCAACCCAAGTACTGGCTCTGCAGCTCCCATGGGCCCAGAACTGTGGCCAATGGGAGCTGCAGGGGCAGTGCCTGAAGATGGGGCAGCACGCAGAGCTGCCTGGCCAAGCCTCCTTGTACTAACCGGAGGGGGGACATGCCGCTGCTTCCGGGAGCTGCTTGAAGTAAGTGCCGCCCAGAGCCTGCACCCACGACAGAGGGGATGGTGTGAGTTGGAGGCAGGGCCTTGGAGAAGGGGCAGAGCAGGGGTGGGGCCTTGGAGGAGGGGCGGGGCAAGAGTGTTTGGTTTTGTGCGAGTAGAAAGTTGGCAACCCTATGCACAGGGTTACCACTGAAGACAGTAGAAGTGCAGTGCACAGAGCCACTTCAGGACTGAGTTGTAACAGCCTTGAGGGAAAATTTCCAAACTCTTTCATGATTAAGAGTTTTAGCTATAATGTTTCAGTGTTGTCTTTGTAACTTAGCAACTCCAGCTGAAAATTAACAGTGTTTTTTGTTTGAATCAACATAACTATTTATGCAAAATGAAAGTCCATGTGAGCTCCATGTGGGTTCCCTGCCTTTACCCCAAGCTTAGTCGAAACCACCCCTTTGAAATTCATTTCACGTCTAAGCCATGCAAACCCAAAATTTCACATAGTTTTGACATGATTTTGTAAAATTGGCAAAGCGTGGTTTGAAACTGGGCCTGTGTTCACCAAGCTAAATGAACCTATCAGCAAACATTTTCTGAGTCACTAACAAAACCCCAAAGCTGGTAGATTCTAAATTTCACTGCAAATAGTTTGCATACCTCAAAATGTTATAATGCCAGCATTAAAAATCAGTTAATTTCAATAAAATCTGTAGAGGTGATAGGGGGAGAAAAGAAATACAATAAGGAAAAGAATCCTCAAAATGTTCTTGAGACATCTGCACTTCTTACCACTTCTATTGTTAGAGGTTAAGTATGTTCTTCTTTTGACTTAATGGAAATATATTCTTAGGTTAGAGACTCCTGTATCAAATAAGCATTTATGATCAAAGACTTGCTCATTATGTGAATCTCCATTTGTAACTTAACTGAACAATGCGAACACCATAAAGCATAACCAAATGCTTTATAAACAAAACAAGTTCTGTACATGCCAAATGGAGTTATAGTAGCACTTCATTTCCATCAATTTAAAAACAATCCAATATTTCTCTGGATTTTCTTCCTGTTGGCAAAATGGAATCAATTATCCTTTTTTGTCAGTATGAATCCAGTTATGTTGAAGGACATTTCGAAGATTGGTGAGGCATTCTGATAAACAGGGTTCCTACTTTACATGGGAAATCCTTTAATTACTACCACTGGAAAGCCTGCATGATAAGAACAAAAAGTCAAATTAATGTAGTGCATTGGCTGGCTGCATGTGATGGACAATAAAAACAGAGATTGGCTGAGATTTGGCAGAATCAGGGCTGTTTAATCCCCTTTTCATTTCTTCTTATGCAATTCATGCCCTAGATAGGGAATGCTAGCTGCTAACAGGAAAATGGCTAACTACCAACAAGCCTAGTCACATTTAAAAATCTAATAGTTTTCGGAGGTATATATAATTGTTATGTTCTGTAACTGTGTGGTGCTCCCATTGTGTAGTAGTGTCCCTCTGGAACTTCTGGAATCTTTGGCTGCCTAGCTGTGAAATCACATGGTTTTTATTCATCTGCATAGAGTACATCTCATATTCCTCATTCAAAGTACAGTGCTGGTTAAAATATCCAAATTTAATTCTATTTTGGTGAGAATTGTCTTAATCCAAGCAGATATCTGACTTGGAGTCAAACTCTAATAAACCTGAGCAGCAAGCAGATCAGAATGTACCGGGAGCCTGTATTGTGTTCTGATTCCACGCCACCCGACTCCAACTTGCTTCCACACTGGTAAGAAAGTTCAAGAAGGGGAAATTTATTTGTGTATATCGTAGTTCTTTATAAAGCAGTTCTGCAGGTCCATGCAATGGGCAGGGCAGTGGCCTTATACCCCAGCTGAGTTCCATGGCAAAATACTTTCTAGTTCCTGTGTAACTCTGTCCCCTAAGGAAAGATCAGAGAGATCAAGCAGCATTTGTTTCTCTGTGTGGGGGATGAAGGGGTTTCAGCTTTACTGCAGTAGCCTGGAGGGAACATGGCATATTTTCTTCCCCATT
Organism: Lepidochelys kempii; assembly: GCF_965140285.1. Taxonomy (NCBI): domain Eukaryota; kingdom Metazoa; phylum Chordata; order Testudines; family Cheloniidae; genus Lepidochelys; species Lepidochelys kempii. The sequence continues at coordinate 33,933,398 of NC_136388.1, forward strand.
TTTTGCAGACCTCCTCGTATAAAGTTAGTTGGAAGTGCTTCCATGAAGCTACCTTTACCTTTTTCTGTGGTGCTCCTCTATCCCATCTGGGTAGATTTTCCATTATTCTCCACACCACATGGCAGAGGAGAACGCAAGGAGCCAGCACAAAATCTATATCAGAAAGAGTTTCTATAGCTCTTTAAATATGTGTGTTTTATTGACTCAAAGGAAACTATGGTCTATACGCAGAACCATTCACACTAGCTGAATGTATTGGCTTTGGAAATGTCCTAATACACATTTTTATAGTACGTTCCTTTTAAAATTCCTAGCCATTGCTGTATTGGGAAATCCCAAAGAATCTTTGATTGCCTAGATCTGAAATTATGTGGTTTTTATTCATCTATATAGAGTAAGTCTCATATTCCTCATGCAATGTACTTTTCAAAATATCTTCACTTAATTCTATCTCGCTGTGGTTCTTGGCTTGCAGTGGATACTGTTGTTTCCATATAGAAAGTAACATGTTTTTTTTAAAATGGAGCATAACAAAACAGGTACCCATATTACTACGAGTTTGAGGACAGATACAGCTAATATAATTGCTGTGATATGAAACAGCTCTGAGTAAAATATTTAGGACCACAATAATTCCTTCAGGGAATGTGAATTTAGAATCTGGGATTAGTATCAGCTTTGTACAGCTGTTAAAGTTGGGTTCAGATTTAACCAGAGTAATTCAAATAACCCTTAACCAGTGATGAGCTGCCAAAATCTTAACAACCGGTTCCCTCCTCACCCCACAAGGGGGTCGTGGCCCACCCCCGCCCCCCCCGGGACTCCTGCTCCATCCAACTCACCGCATTCCTTGACGCGACCCCCCCGGAGCCCCTGCCCCATCCACCCCCCTCCCCTGTCCCCTGGCTGCCCCCCAGCGTGCCCCCCTCCCTCCCCAGTTACCTGCTGTGGCGCGGGCGGCCCTCCTCGCGCCCCCGCCCCAGCTCCCCTCCACCTCCCCTTCCCTGGGCCTGAGCGCGAAGCCGACGCCTGCTTCTCACCCCTCCCAGGCTTCTCGCGCCAACAGCTGATTTGTGGGAAACCGGGGGGGGGGGGGGGGGGAGAAGCAGGGGGAGGCGCATTCAGGGGCGGAGGCGGAGCAGAGGTGAGCTGGGGCCAGGCGTGGGGCAGGGAGCTGCCGGTGGGTGCTCTGCACCCACCAAATTTTCCCCATGGGTGCTCCAACCCCAGAGCACCCACGGAGTCAATGCCTAATGCACCACTTTTGGCCGGTTGTTAAATTTAGAAGCCCTTTTAGAACTGGTGGGACAACCGGTTCTAAAAGGGCTTCTAAATTTAACAATCGGTTCCAGCGAACCAGTGCGAACTGGCTCCAGCTCACCACTGCCCTTAATCTTGAAATAGGAAAGGGAACAGTTCATGACAGTTACATATTTGGTGTAACAGTTTATCACACATGAAACTAATTAATAACTAAGGGGCCCTTATGCCATAATAAACATCTGATTTTCAGTTTCTTCACCTTGTAGTTCTTGACTTTATCCCACAAAGAAAGATACCTTTTCTTTGACAAAGAGGTGGATTTTCCAGCTGGCAGGCGACCGAGGAGGCTTAAGTCTGCTCCCAGTTTCATGAGTGTAAATCCAGAGTAACTCTACTGACCTCAGAGAAGTTATTCCATATTTACAGCAGTGTATCTGTGAGACAGATTTGTTCCGTCATCTTTGAGTAAATAGGTCTGGCCATCTACTCATGTATTGCACCATATGGGTTAATCTCAGCAACAGAAATGATCTGTTTCTACCCAGCCTCAGAAAATGATGAATCCTATGATTTTTCTGCAGTATCTTTCTTTCTGGCTTTCCTTCGGGCCTGCAAGTACTGCCTCTCTCTAGAAGTACTGAAAGTTTCAGTGGCAGAAATTAGGAACAGGGAAAGGGTAGGATCACATGAATAATTAAATAACAATCAAGAAAAAAACTGGCAACCAGTGCTGCCGTAAAAGCAGGCACCAGCCATTGTGAAATTTGAAGATTTTCTTTTTTAAATGGCTACTTCCTCTCTAAATTGAGTGATGAGTTCATGACAGGGTTTCCTAAACTTTCACAATTAATAAAATCTTTAGTGATGACACAGTAGCAGATGATGATTAAAATGTCCATATTTCACCACTTCCCCTTTGTTTTCCATCAAAATCTGTTATTTATCAAGATCCTAATTATGTTCTGAAAAAGAAAAAAGCCATAATGATTTTTATGACCGACAGTTTCAACTCCTAGAAAAGTAAACTGAGGCTTTGTCCACTGAAGCAAATTATCCCTGCCAACTCAATCATTCCAGGTTAACTGCAATACAGAAATTATAGTTTTCAGCACAATTATCAGTTGGGGGAAGAGCTTAACTTCTTTCTTTCCTTTCTGCACTTATCACGAAAGCTTATGCTCAGATAAATTGGTTAGTCTCTAAGGTGCCACAAGTACTCCTTTTCTTTTTGCGAATACAGACTAACAGGGCTGTTACTCTGAAACATGCATAATGATAGTGTCATATGCTAATTGTCATTTCCAGTGTTTGGTCACATTTGCAATTGCTGCCATATGAGTTCTAGAATAAAAAAATAAAGAAGGATTATTTGCAAATGAACTTCAAGAGGGCCTTAGGCTGAAACCTGACCACGTCAGCCTTTATCCAAGGTTTAACCTCTGGTATGGCAGATGAAAGAAATAAAGGAACGCACTGTGTGCAGGCATTGTATCTAGTATGCTTGGAGCAGCCATGACAATAAACACTCATTGTTATGTGTCAGCCAACAGAATGTAAATATTTAAAGGGTCCTATTGGAGGCTGAGCTGTTTCAAGAGCCTTCTGTTTATAATCATTCATGAAAGTAAATGTTTCCTATTATACACAGAGCATGTGGTAGGTTTCTGCACTTAAAAGCTTGGCTAAAGTAATATGAAAAGAATAAAGAGCTGGGTTAGTTGAGTTTTTTGCTACTTTTTGGGCACTCTACCAGCTTCTTGTGTATTTCTATTATTAATTCTGCCCCTGTTGTGGTGGTCTATTGCTTACTAGCCAAAACTGGCAAGGCATATCATGTGGTGGCACGTCTTTCTTCAAGCACAGAACTGTCACTGCATTCCAGCGAAGTTTATATCAACTGAAATGTAATATTTATTAGACACACATTGCATCTTACCTTACACATGGAACTTCCCTGTCCTCGGCAGTTTTCTCAAATCATTCAATAATATCATTCACATGTGCAAATTCACATGCACAGTGGACTTATTGGATCGCTTTACTTACAAGGACTTATGACTTTAAAGGTATTGTCATTTAAATGTATGGCCTTTAAAGACGCCATGGAGGAACCAGGATGCTGGCTTTGGAAATGGTCCGTTTGACATAGAGGCTTTTTGCGTCTTCCTCCTTTTCAAGCTCGTATATAGGGGGCTTTTCTTGCACCTCTGTTTTTTGGGGGAATTAAATAGACTTCTGCACACACTGTTCCTTTCCAGGTGTTCTTAATTTTTTAGTAGAAATGGCACTGCAAAGATCTGCTTACATTCCACAAAAGACTTCATATTTGGATTCCCTCCTGATTTCATTGAGAATCCATAAAGAGTACTGACCAACTGCCTGGAGAGCTACATGAAATCAGAAAGTTCATATGATGCGGATGAGTTGCCTGTGCAACATCAGGAAAACACTCTTCTTTTTATCTTGATTCTTTAGAATACCTTTCCGCTGCCTGATTACAGACGTAAACCTCTAACAATCGCTTATGCGAGCAAATATAATAATCAGAGTGCAACAGTTGAAAGTAAGTGGTGTAAACTTTAATGGAATCCGTTCCTCGGGAAAAGACAGAATGGCAGTAGTTTCTGATGTGCACCAACAGGAGTGGAGATTTTCCAGGCATCAAGTTCCAGCCCAACAGCCAGTTTCCTATTCTTCTGGATTCATGCCTGTATTAGGCATAATTACAGCTGATTGAAATAGGTTGCCTGTGGGCTGAGTTAATGTTCTGTGGAATTTGGAATTAGATGTCGTTTCCTGCCTTGGGTTGCAGTTGGCCGTTGCTGTGGTTGGTTATCTTGTGAGTCCAGTCATACTACTGTTCGGTCATTTCCCCCTCTCCCCCATTAGATAGGTGCAGGTGGGTCATTGAGGCCAGTCAATTTGATGTGATTGGGATTTGTCCAGACAACTTCATTTATCATAAAAAGTGGACTCTGATTAAGCTTGTCACATGTTGTCATGAGCCAAGTTACCCTAATGAGTAAACAGGAGGAAGATCGGCCCTCTCATGGGTCATGATGTTGGAAAGTTGGCCAGCAATTTGGAATGCTCAACAATCATAATAATAATAATCAATAATGGATGTTTGATATTACTTGTTACAGTATAGTCTGATTTCTACAGTAAAGAGTCTTCATGTAAGATCTTGTTTTCCACTGTCTGTTACCAACTTGCTGAGCTGCCCAAGGGGGAAGGGTGCTGTGGGGTACCTCAAATGAGAATCGTTATTAAAAAGTCCTAATCTTGTTTGAAGTTCTGACTGGGATATTTTTATTCTCCTGAGATGCAAAGGGTTGGATGTTTCTACATCTAGTGATTGCTCCTCTCTTTTCTTTTCCTTTCCATTGCCTTGTTTCTTATTTCATCTCACACACTCTTCCTTGCCATTCCTCTTCTATCTTCTCCCTGCAGCTCTTTCTGAAAATGAGGATAATGTTGCCCATAAAATACTCCTTGGTTAAAGAACAGAATTGGCAATGGAGAAAGTTCTGTTGCAATTTTGTCAGAAGCAGCAGATTCTCAGAGGAAGCATGGCATTCTTAAATGCACGTTGAGGTCTTGTCTGGCATGAGGTATCCTGGCAGAGCAAATAGTTTAATATCGACTAAGAAATCTTGGTGAATCTTCAAAAAAAAAAATCTTGTAATATATTTTCTGGTGATGGCATTGCACATTCAGCACCAGGCTGAGATGCTCATCTTATTTCCCATTACTTAGCTTTGGCCTTGGTTTCTGACTCCATCCTCATGTAAAATAGCCAGGCTGGTTTACTTGAAGGCACTGTTGTGTAAATAAAAAAAAAGAAATAAAAGTCCCCAATGTTTTATGATCCAGCATTGACTGAAACCATGTGTCCTGAATGTATAGGAAACAAAATCGTTTTTATATCGTGTTAGAGAGTACCATATAAACAACTTTAAAATAGTATTTTCATAAATTCTGAATTGCAGACACTCCCCCAGTTTGCGATAGATGTCTACCATTTTTAAGAGTGGCCATCAGGTGGCAATCCTGTCCCACAAATTTAACAGAGTAAGAGTATGTGTCAGTCATCAGAGTACTGGGATCTTTAAAGACAATTTTTGTGAGTGGCTAGGCAGTGTCTAATCAGACTGATTTACTGAAGGTTAAATTGCTTTCTTCAAAAGTGTATTTTAATATACAGTGTGCCATTTCACTATCCCAATACAATAATATGAATATAAGTTAAGATTAGCTATCAATTTTTTGTACTGAAAATACCTTGGATATATCATTCCATCATTGCTATTTCAGAAAAACTGAAATAAAATAAAATAAACATGTAATTGGTTTGTAAAGGTGGATTATAATAGTGAAAACACCCATAAAAAATAGTTCTGGGTTCACACGCTGGAACTTTACTTACCCAGAAAGTGCTGCTCAATAGCTTATCACGAGTGTCTGTTTATGGGGCAGATGTTGAAGGAATATAGGTGTTGTAGCTCATACAGACACTTTCTGCATGACCACTAATCTACTAGAGAACTATTGCTCTTTGAGACAGCACTAGTTTTTTGTTTTAATCAAGATTTCATCTCTTTTTGAAGATTCATCTTGACAAAGGCCAGCGTTGGGCTTATGAAGCCAATACTCCAATAGTTTGTCTAATGTTTCGTTTTTAATCAAACAAAATCAAATGTTGTGTTCACTGCATCTCACAACCTCAATACCTTTTTATGAATCAGTATAACATAGGAGTGCATTTCAGTGAGCAGTTAACTTAATTTCCCTTTTATTTTTAAATGAGGATACAATGGATTAAATTACTATCTGGTATAAATTGACTTAATTTGAATTACACCAGATTTGAATTTGGCCAATATGTCAAAGCTAAGCAGTGCATAATTTAAAAGATTACCAGTGTCACAACAGATCATCCATCAAACTCTATGGATCTCAGATTGTTTATAACCATTTTTATCATAGGGAACAATTTCTAGCTCATAGTATAATAACCATTCAAGCTAGATGACATCAATCAAATTCTTTGTATGTGATTAATGGATGACTCCAGTGTTCTTCTTTACACATATAACCGTGAAGGCAGCTGTGAAAAAAAGAGAGTCTGCACTATTTATGCATAAATGCACTGGATACAGCTCCTGTTTCTAATGACAACGGGATGTCTATGCATCTAAGATAGAGTTATGGTTCCCTCTGGAGTTTATCCATCACAGATAGCACTGTTAAATAGAATGACTGTTTTGGAAAAAAGGGCTTATGCAGGCCTATGTTTTCTAGTTATATCATGACCAGAAGTAATCACACTTTGTGGGCCAAATCCTTAGCTAGCGTGAACCAATATAGCATCGTTGATGTCAATAGAGCTACAGATTTACGTAAGGATGACAACTTTCTAATTGCACAAAACTGAACAGCCTTGCCCTGCCCCTGTCCCACCCCTTCCCTGAGGCCTCATCCTTGTCCTGTCCCTTCTCTGAGGCTCTGCCCCCACTCACCACAGCCCCCCTCCCTCTGTCAATCACTGTCCCCCGCCCTCACTCACTTTTACTGGGCTGGAGAAGGAGGTTGGAGTGTGGGAGGGGATGAGGTCTCCAGCTGAGGGTGCAGGCTCTTGGGTGGGGCCCGAAATTAGTGTTTCAGGGTGTGGGAGGGGACTCCGGGCTGGGGCAGAGGGTTGGGGTGCGAGAGGGGGTGAGGGCTCCATCTGGGGGTGGGGCTGGGGATGAGAGGTTTGGGCAGCAGGAGGGGGCTCTGGGCTGGGGCAAGGAGTTGGAGTGTGGTAGAGGGTGTGGTTGCAGGCTCTGGGAGTGAATTTGGGTGGGAGGGGGGTGCAGGGTGGAAGAGGGGATGCCGGGTGTGGGCTCTGGGAGGGAGTTCGGGTGCCAGAGGGGGTTCCAACCTGGGGCAGGGGGTTGAGGTGTGGGTGGGGGTGCAGGGTCTGGAAGGGAGTTAGGGTGCAGGAGGAGGTTCCGACCTAGGGCAGGGGGGTAGGGGTGCAGGCTCCGGCTGGGCGAGGCTTACCTCAGGTGGCTCATGGTTGGCGGTTCAGCAAGGCTGCGGCAGGTTACTTGACTGCTCTGGCTCCACGCTGCTCCCGGAAGTGGCTAGGCGGAGGTGTGGCCAGGCAGCTCTGTGCAGCCCACGCTACCCACGCCTGCAGGCACCGTCTCTGCAGCTCCATTGGCCATGGTTCCCGGCCGATGGGAGCTGTGGAGCCGGCTCTGTGGGCAGGGGCAGCATGCGGAGCTTCCCTGATCAGCCCTGCACTTAGGGGACAGACATGTTGGCCACTTCCAGGGAGCTGTGCAGATCCAGGGCAGGCAGGGAGCCTGATTTAGCCCTGCTGCGCCTCCTACCAACTTTTAACTGCCCAGTCAGCAGTGCTGACTGGAGCCACCAGTGTCCCTTTTCAACCGGGCTTTCTGGTTGAAAACCGGATACCTGGCAACCCTAGATTTACACCAGCTGTGGATATGGCCCCAAGCCCCTCAAACATAGTCTTTTAAGTATTGATTTCCTGTAATAGGAGGCCAGGTCATAGCTAAAGCAAGACTCCAGAATTTTAAAATACTCACTGCAAATGTCCATCACATTTTCTGTTGACTTGATATTTCCACAAGTATGTTACCCTTTCTAGCATATATTCCTTATATATTGTATATGAGGTAGTCCTGATTAACATGAGTAATCTCACTGATTGCTTGTGAGAGGAATGGGTTGTGGGAAGATGGCCATATATGTTTTAATAACAAGATATGTATAATTCAAAACAGAAGGCCATTATTTTCAACCATTTTAGAACCAGGATATTGCTTTACCTGAGATAAATTAGGAGGTGGTTAACAGAAGTTATAATACAAATCCCTGATACAGAACTATATGCTAAGATGTAGAAATATACACATTAATGTACATTCCTGTAAATGGATTTATCAACAGTGTGACACAAATACTTCATTGCGATGCTGTCTGCTGTTCTTCTGCTTGACAGGTCTAAAGAAGGTAACCATTGGCAATAAGAGGGAATATTGTAAATTTCCATTATAAGTAGTAGCAAACTTTCATGGAGAAACTATGTAATTACTTTCTTTCTTGGGCTTCTGTTCTTGAGCTAGATCCAGAAAGGGGACTTGGACTAAGGGTTGCAACACCTAACATTTAAGCACCCTGCTGCCTAGTGGAATCCACAGCCCTTAGATAGGAAGTCAGGCGCTTTATACAATGTATAGGGAGAGCTAGGTGCCTGAGAATGGGACCCACAAAAGTCAGCAAGCTGAGTGGGGACCTGTCTAATTTAGCCAGTAGGAAATACTGAGTAGTTGCGAGTAGCCTCAATCCCACCCCTCAAAGGGAGTTCGGGGTGGCCTCAGCCCCATCTGTGAAAGGAAGCTAGGAACCTAAATATGGGCTGGAGGCAGGTTTCAGGATTCACAGCTGTGAACCCTCTCCTGGAGTTAGGTGCCTAAGCCCTTTCTCAAAAAGGATTAGTAGGAGAAAGTGTTAAATATAATCTTTATCCTAGGAGTTAGAGCAGTCACCCAGAATGTGAGAGACCCCATTTCAAATCCTCACTGTGCATAATGTGGAGCAAGGATTTAACCCAGCTCTCTCACCTCCCAAGTCAGTGCCCTCACCACTGAGCTACAGGTTGTTCGGGGATGGGGCGCTCTCAGTGTCTCCTTTTGAAGCTGTTGCAATGATACATAGCTGAACATGTGTTTGGATATATGTGCTGTGAGACTTTGATTAGCTTTTCATTTATGTTTACCTCACCAAGATTAGCATCTGAAGGCGTCGTTTTTTATCCACGAAAGCTTATGCCCAAATAAATCAGTTAGTCTTTAAGGTGCCACTGGACTCCTTGTCGTTTTTGTGGATACAGACTAACACAGCTACCCCCTGATGCTTGTCACCAAGGTTAGGTGAGTGTCCCTTCTTTAGAATGAAAGGTCAATACACAGAGCATATTTTCTATAGCTGTCTTCATAAGGGGTTATCTTCACTGAAATAGTTAACTCCAGTTAGTACGCTTGAGTTAGCTTAACTCAAGTGAGAGCAGCCAACACTGGACCAGCACGGAGTGATTGAATTAGCAGAGTGATTGGAACAGCAGCTAAGGAGCTGTGCTAATCTGAGCTGTGTGTGTAGTCTATAGCTCAGATGGCCAAACTACAGCCTGGGGGCCACATCTGGCCCTTCAGACATTTTAATCTGGCCCTCGAGCTCCTGACAGGGAATGGGGTCTGGGGCTTGCCCTGCTCCACCTGTGCCATGGCTTCACGTGGTTCCCGGAAGCAGTGGCATGTCCCTCCTCCGTCTCTTATGCGTAGGGGCAGCCAGAGGGCTCCGCACACTGCCAGTGCCCCAAATGTCGCCCCCGCAGCTCCCATTGGCCGGGAACCGTGAGCATTCATGGCCTGTCACACAATATCCCCACCCAGATGTGGCCCTCGGACCAAAAAGTTTGTCCACCCCGCTATAGTTGCATCCCCTCTGCAGTACTAACTCCAGTTTCAGCAGAACTTCAGAGTCAGCTCACACCCCTATGAGCCAGTTAGCTTAACTTGAGCTATGGACTTTTTGGTGGGGAATAGGGGCAACACTCAGGTTGTACCTCAAGCCAGTGCTGTAGTGAAGACAAGCTCTAAGTCAGATCTCTGTATAGTTCCAAGGCCTGTTGATAACACGTCTGTTTAATACGATGAATGATTTCCTCTATCGTCTTCTTTCCCCCCCAGTCTGCCAAGCTTGCTTGCACACTAACTTATCTGCCTTTTATCTCAGTAAACTGACTCATTCGAGAAAAAGTGGATAGTCTCTGTATGACCAAGGACTTCTCTAATAGTGCTTGATCACGCCAAAGGACTTAATAAGCCAATAGAATGAGCTTTTGACCCCATCTCTTTTTAGTTTTAGTATAATACAGCTGTGACAGCTGTGCCTCAACTACTTTAATGACAAGCAAATTATTTATCTTGGCTCATGATGCTCATTCACCATATGGCATTATGGCTCGTTCTCCTCTGTTATGTCAAAGAGATGTTGAAATAGTCCCATGTTTCCTCTTGGGACGTTAATGTACTAGTGCACTATACATAAACCATGAGTATCAGGGGAGGAATTGTATGTACTAAATCCAGTTTCCCAGATTAAAAACGCAACTTTTTAAATCCTTCTGTTTTTGCTGGGTTTCTCTAAGCTTTCTAGCTTTGTTTTCAACCTGCATGTTTTAAAGGGATCCGAGATTGATTGTACAGCTGTAGAAGAAGATGAAGGAGTAGGGATCAAAAAGGTCTAGTCATTAGAAGCTGTGGGATCACTTCAAATAATATACATCACTGTGCAATGGACTGAGCTGTGTGGCGCATTTCTGTTTGCCTTTCGTATTCCATGTCAGAGGTTAAAAATGGTAATTGTTTCCTCCACTTTCTACTTAGTAGGCACTGTGACCTAGTGCATAATGGATCAAAACCCCTACGAGCTTTCTCTTAGGAAATGGCTAGAAATAACTTACTTGAGGATAGGATACTGTATTAAATATTTCAGATGTATTCTGATCTGACAAGATGGTATGCATGTCATAGAACTAGAGCCAATTTTCTAAGATTGCTATACCTCAAGTTGTTTTACGGGCTAACTTATCCCGGTTATAATATGTCAGCAAGACCATATTATAAGGGATAGCTCAGTGGTTTGAGCATTGGCCTGCTAAACCCAGGGTTGTGAGTTCAATCCTTGGGGGGGCCATTTAGGGGTCTGTGGTGAAAAAAAATTGGGGATTGGTCCTGCTTTGAGCAGGGGGTTGGACTAGATGACCTCCTGAGGTCCCTTCCAACCCTGATATTCTATGATATTAAAGTACACCTGTTTGCACAATCCTAGGGTAGCTGTTTTACTGAAGCATTAGTTATGCTTTTTCATCAGAGAGGAGAGATTGTTGTTACTTGACAGTTTTTGCTAACGGGCTCAACCCAAAATCTTTTAATCAGAGTCCACTGCTGTGCTTTCAAGTTTTTGTCCTTGACACTGTTGTCCCAGTTGCTCTTTCAGCACCTTCCCTGATTCTGGATGTCAAAACATGCATTTTTCTTTGGTGTTAAAGCTTCTATGCGAGTTGGCCAGTTGGGAAAATAGGATTCTGAAGACAAAGGAGAGTAAGATTTCCTGTCAATATGTGGAATTAATTGATGTGCATGACCTCCACCAGTTTGGGGAGTAGTAACCCCAAGGTCACTTTTGTTGTGACACTGTTCTGGTTATTATTGCCTAGCTATAGGAAAGCAGGCATTGCTCCAGAAAGCTGTTATTGTTTTGTTGTCATTTTTAGAGTTTGTAAGTAACTTTAGGATAGTCATCTACCAGAAAGAAGAATGTCTAATCAGCCAGTAATTCATTGGTTCTTCAGAATGGGAGTTGATTGGTTATCTGGGCTGGATCTGAATATATCATCATCCTTGAGGGGTGATTTATAATTGTACCCTAGAATAATCTGAAAACAAGTGCATATGAATTAGAAGGAAGTTTGACTGGCAGATCTTTTCTTCTCAGACATGTTACCTCGTGATCAGAGAGGGGAATGATTACCTTAGTTAGGTTAGAGGCTTCATTTGTCATTATATAATCTGTCATGGGTGGAATTATGCATTCCATATGGAAGGACTCATGCTTGTGTTTTTATAGTGTTCTAAAGGACTTTTCCAGGCTAGAGGTGATTATTATACCACCTGAATAAACCACCAATCTTGGTCTACTTTTTCACTCTTCAAGGGGGACTCCCAACTGAATTTTTTACTCCGTTCTTTAAACATTGTGTCCAGTTTCTTTAATCCTGTTTCCACTCTGAATAAATAGTTGCCTGCAGCTGGAATTCAGGGAGAAATGCAAACAAGCTAAAGCCTGTTTTAGCCATTGTATCTTCGATTTAATTATTCCAATTGCAGGATCTTAGTTATGATAGAAAGCATGTTGTGTAAAATTATTCCCCGGGGTTAGTTGGGAAGTGTAAAAAACATTGTCTCCCTTGCCTCAAGCATGAAAGGAAAAGGTCATTTTTCTGTAGAAAGACACTCCAGGACACCATGCTGTACATCAAAGAAAAAGCAGCTGAAACTATTGGCTTCCTGGTCACTTTCCAGACAGATTATAGCGAGAGTCCACAACAGTCAAAAAAGGGTAGTGTAACTTTAAAACCAAGGCTTCCAGTAGCCAATATGACTTTGCCTTTTCTGAAGGACTCTCTTCCCAAACATGTTAATGCTGGTGATGTGTTACTCCAACTTCTCATGGTTCAGGTCATGTAGAGAAGATGACAACAGATTTTGGATTAGTTTGTTGTGTTGTTGCTGCTGTTGTCATCTTGGGCAATTGTCAGCTGAAAGGGTTGGTAGCAGTCATACTGGAATCTACCAGTTTTCACAGTTGCATGATTTTAGAGCTTATGTATCTCCTGCATGATCCATTCTTCTTCTGTGGTCCCTTCTGCCTCTTCATTGGACCACTCATGGGGATTCACTTTATTCCAACCTTTTGTCCACCTCAGTGACTTAACTTACAAGCATTTAGATGACCTATTCACTGTTCATTCTGTTTATTCCATTATGGCCAACTTCTTTCATTTTTAATTGCTTAAGAGAGTATAAGATAAGAATATTGTAGGCTTCCTACCTCTCTCCCCATAAATGAAGGAGAGCTAGTTCGTTGTCATTCAGGTTTATTTTTATTATCTTAGTTTAAGCCAACTAAAACATTTGCTCTCTGTAGAGAAAGCAGAATGGTGTCAGTGGTTGCTATACAGAATACATATCACTAAAAGAATCAGATATTCCCATTATTAATTTTTTTATGTGGTCACTTTTGAGCTATGATATGCATAAAATCTATTATAAACAAACCACATTATCCACAATATAACATTAACATTTTAACATGGGGCAGTGTGTGATCTCACACACTAAAAAGTTTGGGCCTTGTGAGTATTGGGATGGAAAACCCAGCAGTCGTAGGAAGCAGAAGTCGATCAGGGATGCAGGAGCCAGGGAAGATTAGGATTTGGGTTAAAGACTAAATGAGGGTTAGTGACTCTGTTTGAATTCAGTGATGGTGAAATCTTATAAACTTTTCTTAAAAGATTTCAGTTGCATAACCATCATTAGAACCAGAAAATATGTACCTCTTCTCATCTAGCCCAAAACCAAGCCCATAGAAGTGGGTGTTCATCCTGGGATTTGAATCCAAGCCTTGTTCCCCATAGGCTATACCCTCCCTCTCATCCCAAAACAGCAACAAAAAATAAAAAATCAATAAGATTGTAAATTCCTATTTAGGCCTATTTCAAGCAGGACTTGGTGGGGATGATTCAGTAGATGACACTCTTCCCAATGCAGAACCAGTTCCTCAGCATGGTGTTGGGGGATATTGCCTTTGGAGATGCTGTATTATGAATGAGTCTTTGTAACTGAGCACTTGTGCTCATTTAAAAATCCCATGGTACTTTTTTGCAAGGGAAGGATAGTTAACCTTGGTGTCATAGCCAACTTTCCTTTCAGTTAATTAATTTGGGCCTTTATAAATTTTCTCTGAAGTTTCAGCTGGATATATTATTCATCACATCCTACTGTAAACTTTTGTGTTGGGTTACTCTGTGCTGTTTGAACAGCTGCTGCTTATATTTCATTGATAGAACATTTGCAAAATGTGTGACATTGGAAATGTGTTATATCAATATGCAATATTATTTTTATCTTATTTGTGTATCTAATATTATGACTGTTATTTATGTGTTCCATTTCTATATATTAAAGCTAAGGTTATGACTGGTAATACAACATGGCATGTGAATTCAATTAGTGGGCCAGAACAATGCATACACAAAAGGAACGTATTGTAATTCACCAGTTCAACTGACCTTGCTAATTATATCCTACCTTTGTGAAAAAAGTGAATTGTATTTGCCTTTACTCCATCGTAAGTATTAATTTATTATTAATTATCTTTCTTTGGTGTGAGAAGAGCTGCAGTTTTATTGAACTGTTATGGCTTGTGTTAAAAACATTCTACATTTTCACTGACAAAACATTAATAAATCTAAATCAGAGTGGCCCGCCTAGACTGTTGGCAGTAATGAATTCCTAAAAAATAGTCCCCATATGAAAACTGCTATCTCATGTCTGAGCCTTTTCTCCTTGGGAAAGTAAATGAAGAGGAGTTACTTCCATGAGAATCTTTTATGCTGAGGTGAAGCTGATACAAATGTCTTTTTAGTGAGGTACTCAAAGAAAGAGGACATTTTCTTTTAAATATAATTCATGTGTACACATAGGTTCATTTACCCTATCTGGTTTGATATTTTGCATTGAGGACTTTAACTTTTATGTTGTTTGGGGTTTTTCTGTCTAATTAAGGATTCCTCTGCTTAGTTTCTGACCATCAAACAAGCATTAACTTGTTTGGGCCGAAGAGATCAGACCAAATGGGAGAGAAAGAGGGAAGAATGAAAAGAACTGATGGCAAAAAGGAACTCATTTTTATTAGCATATGTTCTCTTCCACTGCAGATCTATATTTTTTTTTAGCTTTAAATGAGTACAAATTTTTTTGAGTTAGCAAAAATAATATTTTCTGTCTGTTAATATACTTTCTATTGATGTTCATATGTAATTAAAACATGTATTATTTTCCACTTAAAATAATTTAACTGAAAGCACAGTAACTTTGGTAGGAAACAGTTCATTATGAAGGTCTCAACCAGGGTTGTAATCCTTTGACTTAATGGACAATTGTCTCTCTTAATATGATAGAACCAGGGTCCTGGAAGTAGAAAAATGTTACTCACGAAATGTAGATAGGGTTAGCTACAGAATTTAAAGGGGGTATAAACCCTCTTGTTTCAGACTGTTAACCAACCATTAGGGACCAAATTCAGAACAGCTCAGTTTTGGTACCAAAATAAGTGGGCAGATTTTCATAAGAGCTCAGCACGTTTGGGGGGTGGGGTCTTTTGAAAATCTAGTTGTAATTGACACAATGGAAGTTGCTGGGCACTTTCAAAAATCTGGCCCTTATTCAGACATCTAAATGGAAAAACTGAGTTGGTTTGAAAATTTGGCCTCAACTGCCTGGAGAAGGAAGACTCTTCCTCTGGTGGATTATTCTATAGGTCCCTGATCCTTCACCTTTCAATTCAATGGAAATTTTGCCATTGATGTTGACTGGCATAGAATCGTACCCTAATGATATGGTTTCTTGAATCTCCCACTTAAGTAGCTGGCACTGGTAAGTGTTGGGGACAGTTTTATGCACTGGTTGGACCACTGTTCTGATATGGTAAAACAAGTCCTGTGCTCCTAAAATTCCAAGAAATGTGTGTGAAATTTACAAAAGTATGTTAATGATACGCTATTAAGAATAATGAATTTCTTTGTTAAACTGTTGTGAAACGTTTTTGCCCAGGTTACCTTATAAAAAATACTCTATCAGACCATCAGACTTCTGGAGTTCATTATCAGATGTATATTATATTATAACAATATGATGCCATTACTTTATAAGCTGTTATATTGAGACCTCATTTAGAATACTGTGCTGAGGAATGGCCTACATTTTCATAGAAAAGATGCATTCTGCCTGGAGACACAGCATCTTACAGAACCTGTATTGTTCTCTGCTCTAAGGTATATCTGTTAAAGGCCAAAGCACTTGTATCTGTTCTCCTGTGGAAGAGTGGACTTCAGTGACTGATAAGAGATGTTTTATTCATGATCTAATCCTGTTGTGCCTTTGGAGGCCAAACTTCCATTTGAAGTCAAGTAGGTTCAATGATTATATTTGGCAGTGCAGTCCATAGAGTTACTGCTATCTAAGGCCTAGTTCTGAAGTTATGCTGATGTCAATTTGGGAAGGAGTCAATAGAACAGCTAGAGTTCCATCTATTTTTCTTTTACTTGAATTTCTTATGAAGCAATGCATGACAGAGAATAGGTGGGTGTGTTATGGCCATTTTCCCAGCAAAATTGATTCTGTCAAGTTATTTTCAGCCCTACCTTTCTACGTATCCTTACATCTTTTCTTTCTGTGTTTTTTCATACAGAAGCATAGATCCTCATTAAATGTACAGTACAATATGACTTTATAGGACAATCCAGTCCATATGGGAGTTTTGGTTGGCTAGGAATTGCAGAATCAGGCCCTTCTAATGTTTTCATATTTGGTTGTTGAGGGCCATACTGTACATTTAAATGGCATTGATTCATCTTTATATGAAGATGAGGTATATCAAGAAAAAGAAGCAAGTAAAGCTTCGGCTATATTTATAGTTTTTATTCCCCCAAAGTCCCTTAAATATGCACTATTTCCGACAAGAAGGACTGGGTTGATCAGTTGCAGGTACCCATTGCTGAATTTAGTTAACAAGCCCTTACATGGTTCACTTCAGGGTTAGGGGAAATTATGAAAATGAGTTTGCCATGCTTTACAATGGCAGTGACCAGTAGCAGAAAGATTAAGTTCCATGGGTAGGAAAGGAAGTCCAGGAGCTTGCTGCAGGATGGGACAGACTGGAGTTCAAATCTGAACTGTGATGTCCTCATTTACACTGTAGGAATGTGGTTATGATAGATGACTTGGGCCACATATGATTGCAGCTGTGTTAAGTTATAGTTGTCCCTAGAGAAGATAAAAGATCACTTTTTTTTTCCCATCCTTGCTCTTTTCTTATAATCCTCCATTTTAGAACAGTGTTTTTCATGCTTTGAAAAGTAAAGGTTTATTCTTTCCTTTTATCTTTACCAAGATTAGCAAAACAGAGATCTTTAGATTTAACTAGTTGCTTCAGGTGGTGCCAATTTCTCTTTGAAAATCCAGAAGAGGCAGTGCCATAAAGGAGAAATTTATGTCATTAGTATAAATTGGCT
The DNA here is from genome assembly GCF_965140285.1 of Lepidochelys kempii. Classification (NCBI taxonomy): domain Eukaryota; kingdom Metazoa; phylum Chordata; order Testudines; family Cheloniidae; genus Lepidochelys; species Lepidochelys kempii. The sequence continues at coordinate 33,950,595 of NC_136388.1, forward strand.
ATTAACCAGGATGGGCAGGGATGGTGTCCCTAGCCTCTCTTTGCCAGAAGCTGGGAATGGGCAACAGGAGATGGATCACTTGATGATTACCTGTTCTGTTCATTCCCTCTGGAGCACCTGGCATTGGCCACTGTTGGAAGACAGGATACTGGGCTAGATGGACCTTTGGTCTGACCCAGTATGGCTGTTCTTGTGGTGCCAACGTAACTTTGTCTGAGAGATGTACGGGTGATGTTTGAATTAAAGTAACCAATAGGAAAAAAGAAAAGCAAAAGGCCTCTAAACTCAGCAATATTTAATGGATAATATGTCACTTTTCTAGAAGGATTTTAAATAAAATCAATGTTAAATAATATTCAGAGTAATACAAACAGTTGTCAATAAATGTAAGTTTAATTATAATTTTACATGAATTTCTCTGGGATTAATGTACATATTCTCTGGGATCAGCCAGTTAAATGCAATTATAAGCTTGCTTGCTTGAATCAGTATCTGTGTACAGAAGAAAGCAAAACCAAATGAGGTGGGCAATGCTAGCTTGTGTAACTGAATAGAGATCCTGCAGCCTGCGCTAAAGTCATGTTAGATGTGTTGCCTGGCACCAGCCAAATCAGTACCAAATGTGGTTTGAGTTCCTAGGGACAAGGATTATTATTTTTACTAGTAGTATTACAGTAGTGCCTAGGAGCCCTAGTCATGGACCCATTGTGCTAGGCATTGTACAAACATAGAATATAAGGATGGTCCCTGCCCCAACAGGCTTAGTCTAAGACAAGAGACAACAGATGTTTACAGACAGATGGCAGAGTACAATTAAGCAATGAGACCGTATAGGTCAGCATGATGGAAGGTGGTCACTGGATATCAGCAGCCTAACTGTTGTCAAGTATTCTGTAGGCATCACAGCAAAGGAGAGCTTTGGAGGAGGGATCTGCAGGTGTATAAATGAGGTGGCTTTGCTGATGTTTATGGGGGGCTTCTCCTAGGCATGTGGGGCAGCGTGAGATTTGTTTGAAAATTTAACAAGTGGCTGCATGGAGGAGAACATCAACAGCGTGATAGCCAATGAAAGCTGACAGGCAGGGTGGGGATTGACTGTGAAGAGCCGTGAAAGTGAAGATGAGCAGTTTATGTATAAATCATAAAGAAGGGGGAGTCAATGGAGGGATTCAAAGGGTAATAAGGTCAAAGTGATGGGCCAGGAAAATGATCTTTACAGCAGCATTCTGAGTGAACAAGTGGGGCAAGATTGCATATGTCAGGGCCAGAGAAAAGAATGTTGCAGTACTCAAGAGCAGGATGATGAGAGCCTGGATGAGAGTTTTTGCTGTGTGAATGGGTAGGAAAAGCAGTATCTAAGAGAGGTAATATAGAAAAAATCAGCAAGATTTTTATATAGGCTGGATGTGAGGAGCAAGAGAAAAAGTCTGAGTCGAAGATGACCCCCAGTTACAGGCCTGAGTGACAGGCAGGGCAGTGGTGTTGTCCAAAGTATTCAAAAAAGGAATTCGTGGGGAGGGTTTGGGGGATAAGATAAGGAGCTCTGTTTTAGCCATGTTTGGCTTGAACTGGCAACTAGACATCAATTAAATATCAGAGAGAGAGAGAGGCTGCGATTTCAACTTGGTATGATACAGCATGGCCAGAGGGCAGCAGGAGAGTGTTAGAAGGGAGACTTATTCCCTGTAGAAGGAAGAAAGTTTGCTATAGATTAATTAAAGCACCTGAAGCCAGTCACCTGATAAAAACCCCCTGCTTCAATCAAGGGAAGGAATTGAAGCAGAGTGGATTGGTGTTGGAGTAGAGAGCAATTTGGAGGGAAGCAGAGGAGAGTTTGGAGAAGACCAAAGTGGTGGGCGAAGAAGACCAAGACCCTAGGTAAAGGGACAACTGGTTTGTGCAGAGGGAGGCCCACAAGCTGAAGGGCAGGAGAGGGAAGTAGTCCAGGGGAAGGAACCTCTAGTTCAAGCCGTTTACCGCTATCCCTAGGGCTCCTGGGCTGGGACCCGGAGTAGAGGATGGGCCTGGGTCCCTCCCTCTCCACTCCCCTCCTCTAGGGCACTAGTGGGGCAGTTAATACCCCAGTTCAGGGGCGAGAAACGGTGCCCTGAACACTCCCCAAGAAGAGAAAGCGCGAGACCCATCAAAGTAGTACCGGCAATTTGCCACAGAGGACAGAACGAGACAGGTCTGGAGAGTAGAGAAGAATATCTGTGAATCCTCAGCATAGAGAGTTGAATTTGTTTTTGTGGATGAGATTACCCAGAGATAAGGTGTAGAGGGAGAAGAGAAGGGGACCAAGGACAGAGTCCCATGGAATTTCCATTGAAAGTTGGAGGCAAAATTCATAGATTCCAAGACCAGAAGGGACCATTGTGATCATTTAGCTTGACCTGCTGTATAACACAGGCAATAGAAATATAGTTCCCTAGTTACAGTTACATGTTGAGACCTATCATTTAGCCAGTTTTTAATCCATGTAATGTGTGCCATGTTAATTTTATATCATTCTAGATTTTAATCAAAATGTTGTACGGTACCAAGTCTAACGCCTTCAGAAGTCTAAATATTATGTCAATACTATTACCTTTATCAACCAAACTTGTAATCTTATCAAACAAAAATGTCAAGTTAGTCTGACAGGTTCTATTTTCATGAATCCATGTTGATTTCCATTAATCACATTATCCTCTTTTAGTTTTTTATTAATTGAGTTCTGTATCAGCCACTCTATTATCTTGATGAGGAGGATCCTTCAAAGGACGTGCTGAAGGAGCAATTGGAGAGGTAGGAGGAGAACCAGGAGAGCACAGAGTCAAGGAAGCCAAGGGTGGACAAGATTTCAAGAAGAGCATGATTGACTGTGGCAAAGACAGGTCAAGGAGGATGAGGATGAGGATGAGGATGGAGTACTGGTTCTGAGGTTTAACTAGGGAGAGGTCAGTAGAGACTTTGGCTAGAGTTCTAGTGGAGTGCCGGGGCAGAAATTGGATTTAAAAGGGTCTAAGATAGAAATGGAGAAGAGGAACTTCAAACAGGAATTGTAAACAGCATGTTCAACATGTTTAGAAGATGAAATGGTATGGAGGGGGACATGGGAAAGGGTCTTCAATCAGGGCACTTCCCAGGCAAAACTGCTGTCCAGAATTAATTACTGTTCAGTCTGTGCTGCATTAGGCTCTTAAGCCTCCTTTCATATCCACAAAAGTTAATCCTCTGGCATTGACTTCAATAAGATTTAAGCACATGCTTAAAAATTAAGCAAATGCTAGAGCGCTGTCCTGAACTGGGGCCTAATAGCCTAAGCCAGAGGTTCTCAAAGTGTGGTCCGCGGCCCACCAGAGGCCACAAGCTCCATCCAGGTGGTCTGTGGACAGTTCCCTCTAAGGGGTGCACCTGGGTGGCCGCACGCAAGAGAATGAAGGGCCACCCACCTAATGAGTGGAGCTGCGCAGGCGTGGCTCTACTAATTAGGTGCCTGGACCCTGGAGAAAGACACACATGTAAGGTGTGGTGGTGGCCTTCGGTGGGATAATGGGTAGTTGGGAGGGGTCAGTGGTGCGAGAAGAGGGGGTGGGGGAATTTGGGATGTGCAGGACTGCAGTGGCCAGAGAAAAGGGCGACTTTCCTCAGCTCCAGGGCTGCGGCTGCCGGGGAGAGATGGCCCTCCTTCCCAGCCTCAGCTCTGTGGCTGCTGAGATGGGGGAGACCCCCTTCCTTCCCAGCCCCAGCTCGGGGGCTGCCGCATCAGGGGAGAGATCCCCCTTCCTTCCTAGCCCCCGCTCAGGGGTTGCTACAGCTGGGGAGAAAGGGCACATCCATCGTATTAGAAAGGTAAGACTACTGATATTAAAATATGAATTGTGTCTTTTTCTTTGTAGAACAAAAAAAGTTATTTTTATAGCGCTTTTATCCAAAGCACTTTACAATAGTTAGCTAATGGTAAAAACAACATTTGGAAAGATCATTAAGTGGTCTGCCGAGACCCTCAGCAATTTTCAAGTGGTCCGTGAAAAAAAAATTTGAGAACCACTGGCCTAAGTTAATCACTAAATAACTAATCAGAATCTAACTGTATTTCTGCCTCCCTTATTCACTAATGTATATGTGCGACTCTGGACTGAACTTAATTCAACAAATGGAAAATTCTCTATACAGTTTTTCAGTGTGATGATGACTAGAGGTCCAAGAGCAGTATTTTAGATAGTTATTTCTTCCTGTAGCAAATATGAACATAGATCAAACTGAGAACAGTAGATTACTGAACAGGTTTCTCTGTTAAAACTGGAGAAAGGTGATACTGTTGTTCTGTATTTAAATACATGAGCTTGAAAAATCAACTCCTGCTAGTGCACCTGTAGTTCTCTGATTTATCTGTAACCAATGTACGTCCATGTTTGGTCTAAATCAGAAGAATGCTAAATAACCGCTGTTTAAATACTTGGCAGTGGCTAGCTCAGCAGTTTGACCGTAGCTCCACTGAACATACCTGGGTGGCTTAGTGTAAAGAAAGGCTTTCATCAGTGTTCTTTTTTGCTGTAAAATGAAAATCAATAAAGATTTGGTTTGAGTGATTTCAGGAAAGGATTGCAGCTTGAACTTCTCATATTATAAAATAAGAGTCCACAAAAGTATCCAATGAACCTCTGAATAATAAAAATAATTAAGGTTTCCTTTTAATAATATATTTAATGGTTTTTAAGCGAAAATATGTAATATCCTTTTGATATTGCTGCAATGAAGAATCTTCAGAACCTACAACCCGTTGCACCATATTCTGCAGTCCTGAGGTAAGACAGAGAGCAACATCCTGGAAACACTATAAACTGGAAAAATCTCTAAGGATTTTTCTAAGTCATGGAACTTGTTTCACATGAAAGAGATGTGAAACTAATGACTAAGTGCCTTAAAAGGAGATTTCACAGATGCGGGTACAGTTGCTTTTAGACAGTTGGTTACATTTTTGTGGTCTCTCTTTCACTGAAGGGAATACATTTCATTTGAGATGTGCAGTGAGATAGCAAAAGGGAGTATGTGCTGCCATTTCTGAGAGACCCTAATGACTTGTGATTGGTTTCACAATTTCTTTGAATTTCTCATGGTCTGATGATACTTAGACAAGATGATTTTGTTTTCATTGTAGTATAGGCCCAATTCTGCTTCCATTGACATCTATAGGAATTTTGCCATAACTTTAGCATGACGAGAATCGGTCCCCTTCTGAGTTATCATGGACGCAGACATTTCCAAACAGTGGCACCATCCTTCTAGTGCAGTGCGCTCTTTCCAGGTATCATTTTCCTTTGGAGATCACATCTCTTGAAAGCTTCCACACAGGGCAGAAGAATGTAAGTTTGTGATGTTTCTCTTTTCTCCTAAGTGCTAGTTCCCACAATATAGAAATAGGTTTCAGAGTAGCCGCTGGTTTAGTCTGTATCTTAGTCTCTAAGGTGCCACAAGTACTCCTTTTCTTTTTAATATAGAGATAGCAGCTTAACCATTTAACAGATGAGTAATTTACTAGGTATTAGGGGCAAGATGTGTCAGGTGCTAGTAAATGGTCTTTGAATTATCAATGCTTCAGTAACACATTTTCATCTGCCTTTAGGTGAATGTAAACCTCATATGAATAGGGCTAGTAGGGAGACTAAGTACTTCCTTTATTTCTAATGTGGTTGGAATGTAGGTACTCTGGTAAAATATCCAATTCTTTTCAGAAAATGTAAGCACATGCTATTCAGGTAAAATGACAGGAAGGGGGCATTTTCTGTTTGGTGCATCCAAAATAACTCCCCAAAGTTCCAGCAGAATGAACCACCCTAACTAATGTCCCCACAGCACCAATTTCGGGGTCAATTCATTTGATAAAGTTCCGTATACAGTTCACCTGAAATTCAAGATTTGTTAGCACAGGGTTTCTTCTACTTTAGACCAGATGGGTAATAAGCACAAATCTGGGACAACAGGCTCTAAAGGAGAATCTAGAACAAAAAAGAAAGAACATCCATTTATAAATGAAAAGCATAGAAACATTCTGAAAAAGGCTAGTGTAAAAGCTGAACTAGCTTTTGGTCAGCTTTTACAAATGCCCCTCCGCACACAGTCAACAGGAAAGAACGTCCAGTGACTGCTAGGAAAGGACACCGCACCCTCGTTTTCAGAGTATGTATGTGTGTGAAGCAAGAGAGCATGTGCTGCTGGGAGCAGGGGCTGCCCTCCCTCCCCTGGCTCCTTCCCATTGGCTGCTGGAGGCAAGGGAATGGGCTAGTCAGTTGACTCTCACCTGCTATTTGGATATTTAAGCTTACTTGGTCTTTTCAAAAAATCTCCTGCTAGCAACCCTTAATGTAGCGTCAGGGATGTGTTATTTATGATGCTGTGGGCCTGACCAATCACGTGTTTTGGGTCAGGAAGGAATTTTTCCATTGGATACAATTGGCAAGAGTTGTGGTTGTTTTGTTCCTTCCTCACAGCATCAAGGAGGCACAGTTAGCTTACAGCAATAATACTTAAAAGGTTAATATTAGGAAAGTAAGACTGTTTAGCTTGTCACAACTTGCGGCTGGTGCCCAGTGCAGATAAGGATAAGAGGGACCAGCTCCAAGAGGTAAATGAGACCCAGGGTTGCACTGGTGGTCCTTCTGTCTGGCTAAGGGGGACACCTGATGTTTTTATGGGCTGAGGTCCTCCCTTGGGAACCGCTACACACCCTGTGCAGCAGAGGTGGGGAGGATTCTGAAGTGGGCTGAATCACAGGGTCTCAGGTGGGTCTATCCCAAGTTACTGATTGTAGGGTGGGAATTTTGAACACTGCACTGGACCCAATTCAGTGCCTGTTATACGAGGGTGAGGAATGTAATGAACTCCCCCACCCCACCCCCCGGGTAAATAAATAATGTGTCTGCCTGCTGCTGAAAATCCATCCCGTATGACTATCATTCATTTGCCTGTGTGTTTTGACTAATGCAATTGGCACTAAATCTGGAAACCAGAAAAAGGATTTACTTATACACCAACACAAAGCAGTGTCTGAAATCTTCACCCTGCATGTGTGGAGACACAGCATCCACACATTTCTTTGCACCATTTAAGACCCAGTAGAACTTGTTTTACTTTAATCTAGAAATTTTAATTAAATATTATTTATTTATTAACAGTATCTTGTTTATTTATTATCTTGCTGTTACCTTGTCCGTGAGGACAATGTGATAGATGATTTCTACAGTGCTATACTTGCTCAGTTAATTTGTTCTGTAAAATAGTTTGTATTCCAAGTATAATTCTTAACAAAAGTTACATACAGCATGTTACTGTCAAAATCCTTCAATAGTAAAGTTTTATTTGGGTTTATTTGTTTGGATTTACCCATTACCAAACCATTAAATATGATAGGCACAGTATAGTTAATGGTCCAAATGGTTTTGCTGGGTTATATTCTTTCAGTGTACCTTAATCAGGTAACTCTGGCAAAAACAGTGTCACTGAAAACAGATGTGCTGTTGTTTTACTTTAACTACCATGTACTATTCAGTGTTATTCTATAGCCACTTTTCTTGACAAGCCAATTATGGAACAAAACAAAAACCATGTGTGACAAAGTTCCTCCTCTACCTTGGTGGGTCTTGCACTTATTGGCGGATTTGCTCGCCTTAGAGCTTCACAGCAGCCCTCACTTTGGCCGTTTTCATGAACCCACAGTCCAGGTCAACTCCTCCTGTGTCTGACCAGGAGTTGGGAGGTTCAGAGGGAACCCGGGCCCACCCTCTACTCCGGGTTCCAGCCCAGGGCCCTGTGGAATACAGCTGTCTAGAGTGCCTCCTGGAACAACTGTGCAACAGCTACAACGCCCTGGGCTACTTCCCCATGGCCTCCTCCCAACACCTTCTTCATCCTCACCATAGGACCTTCCTCCTGGTGTCTGATAATGCTTCTACTCCTCAGTCCTCCAACAGTCTGCGTTCTCATTCTCACTCTCAGCTCCTCACGCCTCTTGCTCCCAGCTCCTTACCCACACACCACAAACTGAAGTGAGCTCCTTTTTAAACCTAGGTGCCCTGATTAGCCTGCCTTAATTGATTCTAGCAGCTTCTTGATTGGCTGCAGGTGTTCTAATCAGCCTGTCTGTCTTAATTGTCTCCAGAAGGTTCCTGATTGTTCTGGAACCTTCCCTACCTTCCCTGTTACCTTACCCGGGAAAAGGGACATACTTAACCTGGGACTAATATATCTGCCTTTACACATGTGAGTAGTCCCATTGAGTTCAGTTGCACATGTTTTTTTAGGGTGGGTGTCTAAATTAGCTTTCTGCAGATTGGAAAAGTAAAAATGTACCTTATCTAAGAAAATGGCTTGTGAGAGTAAAGTCGGGATGATACTTATGACTGAGAAACGTAGTGCTGTGTGAGAAGACCAATAAAAAGAGTTCCATACTTATGGTTCCTATTTCTCACAAGTTTAGGGAGAAAAGTTATCTATATTTCTGACATAAATGGTCTCGTAGATAACTTGGGCATCATGAATGTGGAGATGAATATCTGTAATGTCCCTCCGAGCCCCTGGAGGAGATTATGGCAATGCAAACATGCAGCAGCCTTCTTCCAGCACAGATCCCATAGATAGAAAGCATGGCCCCAAAATGGAGGTTTTTGGCCAAGGAGGGGCATGGTGGGCATGCTCTAAATATCAGTAGCCAGTGACAGTGATTTTTCCTTCTCTTTTCTCCACCTTCTCTACCTCTTATCTCCCAGCCCCAGTAGCAGAGCTCCAAAGGACAGCAGGGACCTACCTTGGGATTAAATCTCCCTGTACATGCAAGCATGAATCTAGACCAAGTTTGCAGGTTTGCAGTAAAAGGAAATTATGTGAAGCAGTGAAAGGAGAAAAGCTATGCAGATGATCAAAACAAAATATTTCGATGACCAAGATAAGCACAAATGTTTTCTTAGGAATTAAAGTGGCCATTGATTTGTGTGATAGGGAGTCCAACAACCCTGCAGACTTGCATATGATCTTAACGTTTCTTCATTCCAGTGTGTGTCTCACTAAAAACATTTTCTAATGTACTTTAGAATTAAATTGTACAGCAGAAATCTTCCACTCAAACAGAGTTCCTACTGTCTTCAAGTGCAAGTTCATTTCAATTCACCACTTGATTTAATTTGAGGCTCTCCCCAACAAGCCAAACCATGTTCAGTGAAAAATTAAAAGCAAAAGTATATTCTCTCTTTGTTAATGGGGGTGGTATAAAGAATACCACTGAGGACAAATTGAGCTAGATTAGAGGATACAGGGCAGGCTCTTGATGACATTGTGTTTGGATTTACCCATTTTGCCAATTAAAGGCAATTTTCTGCTCCAGTATGAAGATACTGTTTACAGTGTAACTAAAGACAGTAGTTTAGTATCCCAAATAATTTATAAAGAGACTTTTTGAGCAGCAATCTGATGTAATATAAGGTACAAAGATTCTCGTTCCACTGTGGTTCTCAGAACTTGAGTTTCCAGGGGAGAGCTTTAGTTGCTTCTTTATTTATCCCACACTGACTACTTGTGCTTTGGGGCCAGAAGACTTTATTTATTTATTTGCTGCTATTCCTGTCTATCAGAGCCTACAAATTAAGCTGTCAAAAGTAAATCTTTTTCCTTTCCAGTACATTTAATTACTAAATATTATATCTGCGAAATGCCAACTTTCTCCCTTTTTTTAATCCCCCCCTACTGTGCTTTGAAGATCTTGGTTCCCACAGAAGTTGCTCAGAGATAGCAAGCAGTCTATTCATAGAGCTTCAAAGGAGGAAATTTGCCTGCTAAACAGATTCTGTTTGATATGGATTCTTATATCCTCCTTATCATCTGAGAACCTACCAATAGTGCATGAAGCAATGTGACTAACAACTGAGGTTCATTCTGTGTCTCATCGTGTCCCCTAAGGGAGAATCATGTGTGCAGTACAGACTTTTGTTTTGGTAGGGTTTTGTTTTTTGTTTTTTGGGATTTTATAATGTACACACTTCTATATGTTTGTATTAGAGAAGTCAAGTCAAAGAAGTGTGCCTTGCACATGGAGTGGAAGGTAGTGAGTATTGTGATGATCCTTAGTTATGAGAGGGATTGTTTCATACTCTTGGATCAGCCTTTAAGAAAGCTGTCTCTCCTGTATAGACAAATGTTACCCTTATGATGGAAAGTTCCATTGGACCAGCTGAGTTGTTGTCCTTGGTCTCCATCCCAGAGCTTTTGGTGATCTTTTAGATATCCTGGTGTGACGCACAACTGCACAGACGTATCCCCCTCCAGGGTAATTTGCATATAGTGGTTCAAAGTTTCATTTCCAGAGACCAATAGACAAAGAACAGGATTTTGGTTTAAAAAGGCTGAATTTCAACTGACTCAGGGCCTTCTTTCTGATACAACTAGTGGATATGAACTTTTGTCCAAGGGGGCCCAAATCCTGTTGAAGAGTTGGAAGGACTTTGGCCTACTGGGTCCCTATAACGCTGATGTGTGTACGCTGGTATGTTTAGTGAGTGTCCCATAGCTGTTGATTGTTTTTATGTGTTTTCTCTCTAATGCTTCTACCTTAAGAATAAATGTGCCTGCTTAGAAGGAGCTGGGTGGTAAATTGTAACTGCTGGCAATGCACTGGACATAGCCCTTGGGAGAAAGCACAGCACAAGAACTGGCCTTTAGGCAGACTGGCTTGCTGGGGATATCACAGTGTAAGGCAGGGAGTTGTGGAGACTTAAAAACCTACCGTCAGAAGGGAGTGGGACAAGAGTCCCTGCTGAGCAACTGGTGATGGATGGAGGCCTGACACCTCCCTGGAATCTCCTGGAATGGACCACGGAGTGGTAATAAAGGTGAAACTATTACATCTGGGGCCAGGACATTGAGCACCTTGAAGATAAAGGTTCAGACTTGGACAGAAAGTCAGCACAAAACCATTGGGCAACTTAGACGTTTTGAGGAATTAAGGTTTGCATACACCTTGGACTGGACCTTTATGTAGGGGTGAGTCTCACTCTTGGGGTTTGCTACACAGGAAAAAATATATAGTTGTCAGGGAATCCCAGTCTCCCACTGGCCCTTCATTTTGGCTGCATCCTGGGCTGCTGTAGCCTAGAGAGAGAACAAAAAGTGAGTCAGGGAAAGAAGCATCAAAGCAGGGAGTGGCACAGCTGCTAATTGGGTAGAATTCATGAACCTTGCCTCCCATGTGCCACAGGTCCCAGTTTTAGCTGGTTAGTGCCCTGTTCTGATACCAGCAGTCCTTAGAAGTATCTGTGGTCCTATGTTTTTACTGTTGTTTGGGCTGACGAGGTGACGAGAGATGGTCTTGGGCTAGCAGCCTCTCTTCATACAAAATACCATCAAATAAGCCCCCGTTCCCTGTTTGGTGCAAAAATGTGGGTCCTGTCCATGACTGCAGTCTCAGAGATGCTTATAGGGTCAATTTGAAAATTTAGCCTCTAAAGCCTCATCAGGAGAATCCATTTTAATACCAAATGAAAATAATTTTGTTTTTTTAAAATGCTGGATGGTGTAAACATAATAACAAAATTACATTGTGGTTTTGGATCTTTGATTGTTTTAAGGGTTAGAATTTAAAAACAGCCTCAGTTTAAAAATGAAAAGAGATCAGACATTCACACTTAAGTGGCTACTATATAATATTTTCCATTGAGATTTTTAGTGTTCATTCTTGCTGTCCAACTGAACTGTCCAAACCTCTTGAATCTGAGAAACTGGACTCTTGCTCTTTTATAATAAAATAAGTTTTATAATAAAACTTTTATAATAAAAGAAGAAAATGTGGAAATGGCAGAGGTGCTAAATGACTTTTCTGTTTCAGTTTTCACCAAAAAGTTTAGTGGTAATTGGATACGTAACTTAATGAATGCCAGTGAAAATGAGGCAGGATCAGAGGCTAAAATAGGGAAAAAACAAGTTAAAAATTACCTAGACAAGTTAGATGTCTTCAAGACGGCAGGGCCTGATAAAATACATCCTAGAATACTCAAGGAGCTGACTAGGGAGATATCTGAAACATTAGTGATTATCTTCAGAAAGTCATGGAAGACAGGTGAGATTCTAGAGAACTGGAAAAGGACAAATATAGTCTCAATCTATAAAAAGGGGAATAAGGACAACCCAGGGAATTACAGACCAGTCAGCTTAACTTCAGTACCTGGAAAGATAATGGAGCAATTAATTAAGCAACCAGTTTGCAGACACCTAGAAGAAAATAATGTTATAAGTAACAGTCATCATGGATTTGTCAAAAAAACACATCATGTCAAACCAACCTAATAGCTTTCTTCAATAGGGTAACAAACCTTATGGATAGGAGGGAAGCAGTAGATGTAATCTATCTTGACTTTAGTATGGCTTTTGATACTGTCTCACATGACCTTCTCATAAACAAACCAGCTATGCGCCCACCTTATAGGAGCTCCATCTAGGTTGGAAAACCGTTCTGAGTGGTTCACAGTCAAGCTTGGAAAGGCATATCAAGTGGGGTCCTGCAGGGATCAGTTCTGGGTCCAGTTGTGTTCAATATCTTCATCAATGATTTAGATAATGACATAGAGAGTACACTTATAAAGTTTGCAGACAATACCAAGCTGAAAGGGGTTCCAAGTGCTTTGGAGCATAGGATTAAAATTCAAAATTGTCTGGGCAAACTGGGGAAATGGTCTGACGTAAATATGATGAAATTCAATAAGGACAAATACAAGTTACTCCACTTAGGAAGGAACAAAGAGTTGCACGCATGCAAAATGGGAAATGGCTGCCTAGGAAGGAGAACTGTGGAAAGGAATCTGGGGGTCATAGTGGGTCACAAGCTAACTATGAGTCAACAGTGTAACTCCTTTGCAAAAAAAGCAAACATCATTCTGGGATGTGTTAGCAGTAGTGTTGTAAGCAAAACACAAGAAGTAATTCTTCTGCTCTACTCAGTGCTGATAAGGCCTCAGCTAGAGTACTGTGTCCGGTTCTGGGCCCCACATTTCAGGAAAATATGGACAAATCGGAGACAGTCCGGAGAAGAGCAACAAAAATGATTAAAGGTCTAGAAAACATGGGTTTGTTTAGTCTGGAGATGAGAAGACTGAGGGGGGACAGGAAAACAGTTTTCAAGTATGAGGAGGAAGAAAAATTGTTCTCTTTGACCTCTGATAATAGGACAAAAAACAATGGGTTTAAATTGCAGCAAGGGTGGTTTTGGTTGGACATTAGGAAAAACTTCCTAATTCTCAGGGGAGTTAAGTGCTGGAATAAATTGCCTAGGGAGGTTGTGGAATCTCTGTCATTGGAGATTTTTAAAAGCAGGTCAGAGAAACACCTGTCAGGGATGGTCTGGATAATACTTAATCCTGCCTTGAGTGCAGGGAACTGGACTAGATGACCTCTCGAGATCCCTTCCAGTTCCATGATTCCATAATTCTATAAATTCTTAGGTGATACTGCCAATATTTTCTGCTTTCACTGGGATCTAAAATGTGATAAAAGCCATTTTCACAGTGTTTCAACTGTTTCCCTTCTGCTGCTGGCCACAACCTGGGTGTACAGAGGTTAGGGAAACTGAAAAATAATGTGGAATTTAAAAATTATTCAAACCTTTTGAATCTCTAAATGGAAATTTGGTTGGAGCATTGAGTAGGGGCATGTCTACATGTACAATGCTGAAGCGGCGCAGCTGTACCCCTACAGCTGTGCTGCTTCCGTGCATGTCATGAAGACACTTTATGCCAATGGGTGAGAGCTCTTCTGTCTCCATAAAAAAAACCACCTCCGTGAGCAGCAGAAGCTGCGTTGACGGGAGAAGCTGTCCCGCCGACATAGCGCTGATCACACTTGTGCTTATGCTGGCAAAACTTATGTCACTCGGGGGTTGAATATTCACATCCCTGAGCGACATAAATTTTTTGCCCTTATATGTGTAGACATAGTCTAACCTCCAAAGTGACTCATCCATTCCTATAACTGTACTTTTTATCCTTAGGCCCTTTGAGAGGCGTAAGCCATGTCTACACTACCACTTATGTCAGCAAAATTTATGTCACTCGGGTGTGAAAAAACACCCCTGTGAGCAACATAAGTTACGCCAGTGTAAGTGGTTGTGTGCACAGCGCTATGTCAATGGGAGAGCTTCTACTGACATAGCTACCGCCACTCATTGGGGGGCGGTTTAATTCTGTCAATGGGCGAGCTCTCTCCCGTTGGCAGAGAACAGCGACACGAGAGAGCTTGCAGCGGCACAGCTGCATTGGTACAGCTGTGCCGCTCTAAGCTCTCTAGTGTACAAATAGCCTGAGATACCACAACGATTGGTGCATTGTGAATGTTTAGGAGACCGACCGAAAGATAAAGGCACCTTTGAAGAGATCATAATGTAACTTAGGTAACAGAAGTAAAGCCCATTAAGGGGAGGGAAGGGACACATGTAAGCAAGGAGAAGGGAATAGAGATCTCAGGAATGCAAAGGACTGAACTGTTGAATATAGTTCTGTTGGTTTTGTTTGTTTTTGTTGCTCAGTTTTCATACTGCATTATTTTATGTCTCGTGGTCTGAATGAATGGTGTGCTAGTCTTGGTACCAGTCTTACTCTGACTGAAACAGTCATTGGGAAACTTTGTCATTGACTTCAGCCATCAGCAGGCTCTTTTCTGGCTTCTCTTAAATAAGTAAATCAGATGTTAATAGCGATAGTTTTGCCCCCCGCCCACCTAAATTGGAGCGCAGATATAGGAATCCGTTATTTTCCATTAAGCATTTTGCCAAGTCAGTCAGTGCTCATGCTGAATTTCTTTTCCAAAATAAAACTGTTCTTAATATATTTGTGTGAGCCATAGTTCTGTGTGCTGATGGGCTCCACAAAGAATCTCGTGTTTATGCTGAAAAGGCTCCGGCTTGATCACATACAATGTGGGCAAAGAAGTAGTGACAGACTGGAGGGAAACTACTTTTTTTAAAAAGCTGAGTTGATTTGTTGGGTCGGATGAAAAAGTTGCTTGAACACAGTTCACAATATTTGGTTAGTAATCCAGTGGAATGTCTGAGGCGTTTTTGTTTTTCCTGTGGAGCCAAAAAATCATTTGCGCTCTAATACTCAATGCCACCAGCCAGAGGCTGAGTTACTCTACCTAAAGGTGAGCAGAGGAGGGCTGTGACTTGGAGTGTTAGCAATTTGCACTAAGACTGGCAGGGGAGCTTTTTCTGGCACAGGGTATGCTCTCTATGTCCCTGCCAAAAACCATGTTTGCAGATTAAAGACATTTAAAATGACACTAAAGCTAAGTTTGCTTTTACTGAAATGAAAAATGTGCCATGACTGACTGACTG
This sequence comes from Lepidochelys kempii, assembly GCF_965140285.1. Lineage (NCBI taxonomy): Eukaryota > Metazoa > Chordata > Testudines > Cheloniidae > Lepidochelys > Lepidochelys kempii. The sequence continues at coordinate 33,965,941 of NC_136388.1, forward strand.
AACTACCAGTCAGCCCACTGTAGACCTGTCTAGCTAATGTCTGAGTGCCACAGTGAAGAGGAAATCCAGTTTCGGAGAACTAACATGTGCAACTTTCAAAAGAAATCTGAATCTGTTGAGCTAAAAGGATTTTGGAAAATGCACATGTGCTTTCTGAGTTTCGGCTGAAGCAAAACACCAATTGCCTTGTCCCACTTCCAGTTTTCCAAATTCTGCACTTTAAAGTGTTTGTGGGGAAGAAAGTCCCCTCTCCACACATCCTGTGAGGTTGAATGATGTCTTTGTCCATTCTTGTAGCTAGAGTGCAGCCATCCTAGAAGTTTCATGAAAACAGAGGTTGCTCAAAAATATGGAAAGCTCTTTAAAGACCTTTGAGTTGAAATGTGCTGTATAAATTGAAGAGAGTCGTCATGATGATTATAATAATAATACTGAGGCAAGCTGTCTGTGTTTGTTTGCCTCTGGGCCAAAGAATGGGTATTTGGGATTCACCAGTGCCCTGTCTAATTTAGTCTTTCAATTTATCATGCAATCACTGTGGAACTTGGATACTAGGTCCTTCCGTGTTTTATGAAACCTGTAATCAGGTGGTGTTTCCACCTTGCCTCTAATACAGCATGCCTGTGCCCACCTGCCCAGGATGAAGTCCAATTTTAACCCCTCCCAGAGCTTTTTATTAATTGTTAACTTAAATATTGTTGTTTGTATTGCAGTAGCGCCTACTAACAAGAAACAGAAGTTTCCTACCCATATTTGCTCCTGGCTGTTCCTAGAATTGCTTCCTTCAGGACTTCTCTGTAGCTACTCCTAGATACCTTTGCCTCAGAGAGACATCAACAGCCTTTTATATTCTAGATTGGTACTAGGATTTCCCTGACATGGTTGCAAAGGCAAGTCAGTAGATTCACTCTGCTGCTTTATTCATGGCCCAAGGCCCTCACACTAAGTTACGGGCTCTTATTTTGCCTTTCTCACTGGCCCCTGACGTAGCATAAGGGACCTGGCAAAGGGAGGATTTCTTTCACTTGTAGCTACTTTTGGACGATTACCTTATTTCTTTGTATTGCCAAGTCACCATATAGGACTTGGCTGGCAACCTAAAAGGTTGAGGGACCACACAGGAGTCATTCTGTTTGTGGAATCAAATTCTGGAAACCGCATAAATCCTGAAAAATAGGGCTTCATGCTGTTGTCTTGTGAGAGGCCTACAAGCAACCAAATCCATGCCCCCAAGCTGGAGGCAGATTACAAGGTTGCAGTGTGTGTGTGCGTGTGTGTGTTCCCCCACCTCCTTGCTCCCAGTTTTCCTTTTCTTTCCTTTAATTAGAGCTAGCTTATATCCCATTTCCCTGGGTTGCAGAGGGCCCCCTATGTGCTCATTTCAATTTGCCTTAATTGGTGCAGGGCAGCAAGAGGCCATCCATGCCAAGGAGGGGGATCAGCACAGGGGAGAATTTCACCCACACAGAGAAGAGAATTGCAGTCAGACACTTCAAAGCAGCCTAGAAAACTCTAGACTTACACACCCTTAGTAACATTAGGGCGAGGGTCCTGAATTAGGAGTCTTTATTGGCTGAGTTGTATTATTTAATCCAACAAAATGGGGATTTAGAAATATACCTCCATTAGTAAAACAGTGTGGGTCAGATCCCCAGCTGGTGCAAATCGGTGTAGCTTGTTGAGTTTAATGGAGCTACAACCATTTACCCCAACTTCAGATATGGCCCTTTAAAATTTAGATAAATGAAAAGTTATGCATATAACATTTAAAAACAAGATCTCGAGAAAACATAATTTATGTACGTGCTATATAGTGTACATAGAACAGAATGGAGGAAACAAATGTTACATATATACTATGTGCAAAAATTACTGTTTCCTGCTGATAAAAGTTAGACTGCTAAAGAGTATCCCTTGTTCAGGTTGAAATATCACTGTTACTTCTAGTATCATGTTGTTGTTTTTTTCCATGCCTTTTTCCCTTTATACATTAAAATGTTGCCAGATGATGGAAGCCATTGAATCCTTGTAAGAGTTACCTTATTAGGTGTGCGTTCTATGAGTTCATTGGGTATGTTAGTAAGGAGGGATGGTGACATTCTCTTGGTTTTAGGCTAATAAGATCATGCAGTTCACAGCATCATAGTTTTGTTAATCATTTACACTGACTCTTTGAGGGTTGAGGAACAGAGATCTCACTGTTTAGTTATTACAGAAGAATGATGAGATTTTAATACAGTAGACTCATAGGGCATGATTCTTTGCTTATTTGCCTTGCAATGATGTAAATTTGGAGTAACTCAATAGACGTCAATGGAGTTACACAAGTGTAAATCAGATATAGCTAAGGGTAGAAATGTACACAATGAAATTACAACAGCATAAAATGGATGTAAGTGAGAGAAAAATTAAGACCATAATATTTTACTTATTGTTATACCTATATACACACTCTTTGGTTAAAAGGCAGAGATCCACTTTCAAATCAAATCTACTTTCTGTAGGAGAATTCAGTTGTAGCCTGATTCTGTCTGAATGCTTCAGGAATGGTCAGTCATTCCACTCTAGCTGGTGCTGAAAGAAGATCTTCAGGAATCCTGAAAAAGGAAGTTTTTCATTTTATGGCAGTAAGGCAGAGATGTTTTTCTAGACTATACTTTAATGGAATGTAGTCAACTGTAGATTTCACATTTTTGTAGCTATTCTACACTTGAAAAGTCTACTAGAAAGTTTTTTTTTTTTAAAAAAAGCACTTTTTTTTTAATCAAACTAGTATTTGATGTTTGCCAAGCCAAATTAATGTAGTTTGCTTAGCATTTAGGAATTGTTGTGTTGTCAAGTTAAGACCACCCATGTTGCAGAAAAAGTAATAATTTTATAGAATTTGTCTACATTTTTCATTCAATAACTTTTTATACAAAAAAGCCTTTTTTCTAAACTGAATATTTTTGCAGAACTTTTTCATCTTTTCAAAATTTTCCCATTTACAAACATTTCGTATTTTTTAAACAGAAAACTGATTTTTGTTGGCTTTTTTCCCTTTTTGTTTTCCCCTCACTTCTCCCCTCCCCCACTTTCTTTTTTTCCATTTGGTTTTTGAGGGGAAAAAAGAGTGGTGAAAGGAAGAAAAAAGTGAGAGGGTGGGGGATTCATTGTTTGGTATCAAAATAGTGGAAATTTGAATCAGCGGTTTTCCCGGAACTTTTTTTTCTCAAAACATACTTGCCATTATTCAACTAACTCTAATAAATTCCTTATTGTATCAGCATATGGTGGTAGAAAGAAACGGTATATAGACAAGGCAATTATAATTGTATTACCTTAACAGTTAGTCAGAATATCCCATGCATTGATAGTCGTTCCTCTCACTGTTGTAATTAGAAACAGTTCTGCTTCTGTCAGCTCTGTATACTCAGTCGTCTTAGATTTGTTTTCTGTTGTAATTTTCAAAATGCCGTAGGTAGCTGGAAAAAGTGAGTTGAAGAATAAAATGCATACATGTTATCTGGCAACTCTTTAAAAAAGATTTTGTTTGTGTTTTCACTTCCTTTTCTCTCCTTTAATCACAGTATCTACAGATTTCTGAACATTTCAGTATTTTGTTTATATTGCTCACATCATAAAGTATATCAAGCAGCAAGAGGGCATCTTAAAGTCATAAACTAAATTGTTTTTATACCGTGAGGGTAAGAATCCTTTGTTTTGACTCTAAGCTGGACAAATGGGGCAATGGAGTCGAACAGAGAGTACACATATATTACTGTGATGTCATTTTTATAAAGTGATTTTGTCTCCCCAGGCATGGTTTAATGCCTTACAGATAAATCACTTCTGTCTCCGTCAGTGACAGTGACAATATCTGCAGTCTTTATACATCCAGAAAGCCAGCTGGCAGGACAAATTACACACTGGGGCAGTTTGATAAGAGTGAGATGGGAAAAACAAAAATTCAATTCCCCATTCCTCACGGAAAAATGTCAGAGCTAAGTTGTAATGTGAATCCAGAAACCAGAGCTGTCACTTACGCAGCTAATTGTAATGGATAGTACACACCGGGAAGGTGGGAGGGAAAGACCCAAAGGCAGGGGAGGGAGGAGCAAGTGGGATTGTAACAAATGAGCATAGCATTGTGACTCATGAATGAAAAATTGGAAACACTTTCTCAAAAGTTCTGTGTATCAGTGAAATTCTTGGGTGTTTCTACTTAGTCTGATTGATAGCAATGGAAGAGGGAAGATGACATTGACCTTGGCAACACAACGAATAGTTTATATTCATATGCAAGAACTGTTATTGACCAAATTTGTCAGTTTAGAAGGAGCCAGTGTAATTTGTGCCAACATCAAATGGGCACTTTTCTTTTTCCTCCACTCTTGCTTTGTATACATAAGCATATATTTGTGCTTGCAGTGTTGGGCAAATCCCAGTGCCTGCTTATGGTAGAATTTTTGCTTTTTCTCCTATAACCTATCAGGGTAAAATGAAGTACAGGATCTAATCCATTGGAGATTTTTAGTGCAGAATAAACAGACATACTTAAAAAGAAGTTATCAGTCCTTTTTAATAGAAAGAGAAAGCAAAAGCAGTATTAAATCATGGAATCATAGAAGACATGAAGGGACCACTATAGGTCATCTAGTCCAGTCCCCTGCACTCAAGGCAGGACTAGACAACTAGACAATTCCTGACAGGTGTTTGCCTAACTTGTTCTTGAAAACCTCTAATGACGGAGATTCTACAACTTCCCTAGGCATACTTAACTACAGAGAAAAAAGTGAAAATTATGAGAGAAGCAGTTTTGACAGTAAGTAATTATTGTTACTTGTGGCAAGGCCAGAGAAGTGCATTGAGAATCTAGAACTTGGGAAGTATATAGAATTACATCCCACAAACCGATATTAAGAGAATGTTACAGTTGCAAAGTCAAGCTCTCCAAATTTCGGGAATGCCAGAATTGAGGTTGCCAGCAGGGTGAGCGTTGGAAGTATGAGAGAGAGCGTCTCCCTGAGGTCAGTTCCAGTGCCTGGTTCCACAGCAGCCCCTGGCAGCTGATAGGAGGAGGGGAAATTTCTGCTCAGCCCCAGGCTGGAGCATGTTCTGTGGGGATGGTGCAATCTGGTCACACAGAGGAGCTGAGGTGATGGATTAACCTGTAGGCAGAACTTTGTGGTAGGTGTTAGTGACTCAGTAAGGGGGGGGGGGGGGCTTTGACATCCGGTTCTGTGGAAATTTGGCAGATCATGGGAGACAGAAGAGGCAAAATGTAAGAGAAATAATAGCAAGGGCACCTGGTGGCCTGGGGCCGCTGCAGTGTGATTTTTGTATCAGCGGCCGTATGTGTGTGCCTGTTTGCGTGTGCAAGAGGTGTGCCAGTGGCACTGCCTGAAGGCAGGATATGTCTAGGAGCACTGTGGGGATCATGCTGAGGAACAGCTCCAATGCCTCCATTTTGTTGGTCCAGCATGTGGTCCCCCAGCATCAGACTGACAGGTTTGTCTCTGTCTGTTTGTGCAGCACCTAGCACAATGGGGCCTCGATTCTGATTGGGTCCTCCTGGTGCTACTGGAATGCATATGTGTATTTATGGGAAGGGTTAGGGATTACCAAGACCAGGACTTGGCTTAGAAATGAAAAATCCCAAGGTCTCTTTTTTTCAGAGGAATCTTTTTAGTTTTGAAATTATGGCAAATGTTTGAATCAGGTCAAACAGAAATCAGACAGATGGGAATGATTTCTTACTTTGATCCCATTTAAATCGCAAATTTCTCTTAACTGAGATCACAGAACCATTCAACACTTTATTGATTAAGCATCCCCATGGACATGAGTCCCATGGTATGAATGCACCCAAAACTGGACCCGATTCCAGCACAAAGACTTTGGGATCTCCACAGTCTGCCGTTGCCATGTGATTTCAGAGGGGAAGCTGATTCCATCCCTCAACAGCTGCTACAAGAGGTGGAGGTTGTGAATCTGCTCCCCTCCCACTCTAATTTCTATATAGCCCCAGTTTAGAAAGGGAAAATGGTACAGTCCCCTGAGATTCTGCCTGCCCAGCCCCACTACAGATATTTTTGTCACTCTTCCTTCTAACAGCTCCCTGGGGGTTAATACTGAAACCTCTGGTCCACTGCAGGCAAAGATAATGTCTATGGATGGGCTGAGGCAGGGAGATATTCATTTGAAAGAGCGTCCCTTCAGCATCTCTATACCCTTTTGCTGCAGTGTCTCAGAGGGTCAGGATTTGGCAGCTGTTATTTAGTTGCTTTTACTAAAAGATAATCTTAGAAGAAAGGTTTCCTTTTTCTTGATTACTTACAATATCCTCCTTCTCCAGAAACCCAGTAATATAGTACATGGCTGAGTTCTCTGAGTGACTTTATCCAATAGGAAATGCCTCTAGTGGATATTAAAATCTTTCACTATTAAGTTCTAACTAATTTAAAAACAAATAGAATATACTTGAATTCTCTCTCACACACACACACGACAGCCACAGTTAACCTACAGGATTTTTTCATTGGTGGAATTCTAAGCAGTGTATGGTAAGTGGATGCATCCCTGTGTGCATCTGATGTGGAAGTACACATAATACAAGGAATTGTTTGCAGGTGTATTGAGATTGATGTCTGGTGACTGCTGAGGGCTTTAAGCTTCAGAAGTGGAGCAGAGTAAGAAGAGGATCTGTTGAAAATAATCCAGTTGCCAAATATATATATTTTAAACCAGAAATGTTAAGTCATTGGACAGTTTTTTAACTTGTCTAACCACTACTTGCCACAGATAACAGTATCCCGAACATTGGCTTTGTGCATGACAGGCAAATTGCACATCAGAATGAACTTTTCTTGAACTGTTTTTCTTAAGTACTATATTTGACACACTTGTCCTTTTCCTGAGTGTCAGACACGCATCTTCCCTTTTGTGTTCCATTTTCTTTTCACTAAATAACACTTATATGTGAACAATACAAGAAAAATCTCAAAACCATACTGTGGACTGTCACTTCAAAAGTGTGAAATCCTAAATACTGTAACATAGGAACAGTTTAACTGAGTACTTGCCCGCTGCCCTGCGTCCCATTAAGGCATGTCGGATCTATGAGCCTAGAGCCAAGATATAATCCTGAAAGAGCATAGTTCTATCCAGGATACTTGTTTTTGGAACACTCTATTATGTCTACACTGCAGTGGGGAGCAAGCTTCCCTGTCTGGGTAAACAGACAGGCCCAGGCTGTGCTTGAGCTAGTGCTCTAAACATAGCAGGGTGGACATTGTAGCACCGGCTGTGGCATGAGCTAGCCACCCGCGTATGGTGGATGGGCAGGTTTCTACGCCAGCAGGTAGCCCATGCAGCCACATTCACCTATAGCTCAGCTTCTGCTGCTGCCACTCCCTCAACTGGCTCTCAGTTTGCTCTGTTCCTTCTGCGTCACTGCCGCTCTATGGCATTGTCATTCCCCCTGCTGCTGGGAGCTCCCGCGTCGCCCCTTCCCCTGCCGTCGCCTGCCCGTCTCCCGCGTCGCCCCTTCTCCTGTCGCAACATCCACATCACTATTTTTAGGGTGCTATCTTTAGCAGAGCTAGTGCCTGTCTGTCTGCCCAGGCTAGGAGGCTGTGGTGTAGATGTACCCTATGGGGCCTGATCTCGGAAGGTGACGAATACCTCCAGCATATTGCAGGAGGTATTCAGAACGCTTTGCGGGCTTGCCCTATCTCCCTGAAGGCCAGTATAATACACTGCATCCCTGGCACCCTTCCAGGTAGGACTGAAGGCTTTTTTTTGTTTTTCTTTCTTATGGCTGAGCTGTTTGGACAACATGCATTTTGTGGGGAGGGACTGGGATTTGCCTTTTGACCGTTCACCTATGAATGTGCAAAGGCATCCGACCATTTAGAGCATACAACAGAAAACACCATGGGCAGCACGAGTAAACTATATTGAAGACATTTTCCTGCTTGGTCTTCTGAGACGTTTCTTTCTCTCTGAGTGAGGCTCTTTGTGCTAGGCACAGCAGGAGCTAAGCCATTATTCTTCTTAACTGACTTCAAATTATTCATTCTCTGTTCATTTTAAAGAAAACAATTCCAAGTATGGAAAATAAACTGTCACCATTTTGTGTAACAAATTTGGTAATAAAAGAAGTGACAGTTAATATAGGAGTTGACATACCATTTTCCTTTAAAGATACTGAAAGTATCACGCATATTACAAACAATTCTAAAAACATACGTCTTTCCTCTTACTTACAAAAAATGGAGTAAGTTAAAGGTTTGTTGTCAAAATACTCAAATCATATATTTCAAAAATGTCTTTGTTCTACTTTTTCTAGAACAGGACATGAAGATGTCATAGATCACAATATTCATTAACTTGATGCTGAGCATGTTTGTGTACCAAGTAGCAGTAGTTCTAATAACTAAAGGGGACAGGACAAGCCATTTTTCTGTTGAGGGCACCTTGAGTCAGATATTGACATTGGCTACAACTACAACCAGTTGCAAAGTTTATGAAGAGAAATAGGGAGCTCCACAGAGTGACTTGCCTTTTCGCTAGAGTATTCACATGCACATAATAACAGTGCTAAAACCACAGCTGAATTTCAAATCATGCATGTGTTTGGTTGTAGTGGCTTGCCAGTGAGAGAGGAATTAGATAGAAATTCCCAGTTCACAGCAGAAATGATGGAAAGGATATAGACAATTTTTAGCATGCACAGGGAGTTGTCTGAGTCACATCTTCCACAATCCTTTGGAAAAATGGAATGTTCAAATCAAACTATTGTAAATGCCATAAAGAAATATATTTCTACTTCTGGAAAAGCATAACATATGAACTATCTTTTATTACTTAAGGTTAGCAGTACAGTATTGTGTTTGCTTTTCCATTACCTATTTCATATGTAGAATACAGCATGTGAACCTACTAAGTGCTTCAACAGCCTGTAAATAATGTATGCACTTGAAAGAGGCTGAGGCTGCTCTCATCAAAGTCAATGGGGGATTTGGCTATTGACTTCGATGTGTGTAAGATTGGGCTCACTTTAAATCTTGCTGTATCAGAAGAAATGGTTTGTCCTTTTAATGCCTCCGTCAGTTACATTAATATAGTGGTTCAAAGGAAGGAAAAGAACTCAGCCCAATTGTGTAGTGCTATCCTCTTGCAGGATTTTTTTTTCTCAACCCCAGTTTATGCCCTAAAGCATAAATACTGGTAACTCTTTCAAGTGATTAACCTAAATAGTTTTTAGAGTAACAGCCGTGTTAGTCTGTATTCGCAAAAAGAAAAGGAGTACTTGTGGCACCTTAGAGACTAACCAATTTATTTGAGCATGAGCTTTCGTGAGCGATGAAGTGAGCTGTAGCTCACGAAAGCTCATGCTCAAATAAATTGGTTAGTCTCTAAGGTGCCACAAGTACTCCTTTTCTTTTAACCTAAATAGTGTAACTGCCAGTGTTGTTCTTATTATATTTCTTTAACTAATTATGTGTGTATATATGTAAACCATTATTTTTATCATGTTTGATGCATGTAAGTATGGAAGAAATGATTCTTTTCTCACTTTGCATCAGTTTTCATTGGACTTACTGCTGATTCCCACCAGTGCGAGAGGAGAATCAGATACAGTATCTAATGCCCTTTTTGAATCTTGTTAAATTGTTCTCAGTAATATCTTGTTAAATATTTACAGTAATATCTCGTGATGGTGAATTACGAGGTGAATATACTGTGTGGGTGGGAAAGTATTTCCTTTTATCCATTTTGTGCCTTTTTGAATGAATTACCTTTAAAATGTGTTGTTTTCACTGAAATCTGAGTGAAAGCTGTAAAGGCAAAGAGACCTGTTTACAATAAGAATAACAATGAAAGAACATAATTGACAATTAAGTGGTGGGTTCTGAATGCAAAAGAGGGAAATATTTCTGGGAAAGGAACTAAGATGGAAATTACCCATACTTGATCTGAGCCCAAAGCTTATCTGGGAAATGGGAATATGGAAGGAAACAGTTTCCCCATATGTTCTGAATGACGTCTGCAATCCCATGTATCCCAAATGGCTGAAGCTGGTAGCCATTTTAATGCAATACTGAGTTGAACACATAAAAATCAGAAAATTCAAACCTGTAACATTCCTACCACAGTAGGCCACATTACATATACAATAGCGGAGTATTTTGGGTGGATGTGTATATATTTTCCTTCTTACATGACTTCTCAGACATGCCTGTTTGTTACTGTACTACCACTGGAAATTCTGCCAGATTTCCTGTGCATGTCGCTACATAGACCAGCTGCCTCTTTAGCCCCATCCAAAATCCTCCAAAAAGCCACAGCAGTGTAGTGGTCAGGAGCTGCTTTAACTCTAGGCAAAGTATGCAGCAGTAAACTAGGCAGGGCAGCAGATCTCTGGGAGAAGCATTTTTTTTTAATGTTCATGGCTTTGTCTTCCCCTGGTGCTTCAAATGCTGCCCTCCTAGAGCTATCCCTGTCACTGGCAAACACGCCCTTCGACGGCTCCCTGCACAGAGCTCTTCCTCTATACCATGGAGTCCTTCCTCTGTACAGAGTCTCCAGAACTCTACCAGACAGCCCCACTCACATGTCATAGCACCCCACCCACTGTACCACACAGCTCCCCTGCCCCAAACTGGACCATACAGCCATACCTGCTTTACCATAGAGCTTGGCCTCGATACCACACAGCCATGCTCACTGAATAGCGCTCCACCCACTGTGTCACACAACTCTGCCCACTGCACATGGCTTCACCCAAAGGGGAAGCACACTGAAGTTTTGCCAATGGCAGCAGATTGTGTTGAGTGGCCACTGGTACATTCACGTTTCAGGATTATCTGTGGCTTTGGGGGAAATGAAGATGATTCCTTTTGAGGGTCCTAAGCCTCCCCACGTTTTATGGTTTGTACCCTAAACTTTTTCCCCTCTGCATCTCATCCTGGATGGGATGATCTGTTCTTTGATCTTCGGTCAGTGAATTGAAAGAAGTTGGAAAAAGAAAAATGGTTGTATCTAATACCTGTACTCTGTATTGATGTGCTTGGGCCAATTTTGTGTATTTAAGTGAGGTGCATGTTATAAAGCATAAGTCTGTAATGAGAAATAAATGGTGGTAGAAGCCAATGTACAGTAACCTTACTTGTGGAATATCTTTGTAACTGAGAACCTAGTGAGGAATGCATAATAAATTCATCCTCTGCCAGTTTTAGTTTATGTTGGCTCAATACCTGCAATTGTGCAGATATTAATGGGCAGGTTACTAAAATGGCTAACTCCAGAAGGTTTAATATCTAATGTATAACACTTAGACAGCATTTAATTATAAAGGTCTTTTATGTTCTGAAAAGAATGCTGACTTTTTTTGTATCAGATATTCAAGAACTCTTGCCAGCCTTCTGAATCTCTGCTCTATGTCTAATAGAGGGGACTCTGAGGAAATGATGTATATTGTAATTTATCTTCAATAAAATGTCCTGTACTAACGTAATACTCACGCACCAAATGGGAAAAATCTGGTTGCTTGTTAAAAGTCTAACTACATTATTAGAGGTCAATGTTTTTCTAAAAATAAATATAGCAGAACTGTGAATCTAAAAGGTAAAGTTTTACTTATTTATAATCTCTTCTGTGGTGCTCATCACTGTAGTAACTTAGAACCTCATAAATACCAATCAGTTTATCCTCCATGGGGAAAGAGTATTATTCCCTGTCTGTAAAATGGGGTTTTGAAGTATAGATAGATGAAATTATTTACTAAAGGTCAAACAGTTAGTGTGTGGCTGAGCTAGGAATATAAACCAGATCATCTAAGTCCCCGTTCCAGTGCCTTAGCCACAAGCCCCATCCTTCCTCTCAATCATTATTGCTGTTGACATTGTCTGTTTTTCAGATTTCAGAGTAGCAGCCGTGTTAGTCTGTATCCGCAAAAAGAAAAGGAGTACTTGTGGCACCTTAGAGACTAACAAATTTATTTGAGCATAAGCTTTCATGAGCTACAGCTCACTTCACATCATGCATTGAGCTGTAGCTCACAAAAGCTTATACTCAAATAAATTTGTTAGTCTCTAAGGTGCCACAAGTCCTCCTTTTCTTTCTATTTTTCAGAGTAATTCACAGATCTTCCACGCAGGCACACTCAGCTTTTTCACAAGTTTATGTGGAATATTTTCCTTTAGAAAACTTTGTTTTAGACTTTACATTTAGGTACTGAATATACTGAGATAAAGCAGATGGCTAGTGACGGAGAAGGTGTTGCGGGAGGTTGGTTGGTCAGAACAAACAGAAAATCTAGATAGCTTGTATGCGCTCAGTGAATGTGAGAAAAGTCAATCCTCTTTGTCCTGCCACCCTCCCTGTGACAAATAAGTCAAATTCCTCAGCTTGCAATGTGTGCCTGCACAATACTTACAACATACTCCATGCTCACTTATTTTAGAGTTGACACTTGGCAAAATATATATAAAAAGGTGAACCCCCCCCCAGTCGGTGTTTTTATTCTGTCAGTGCTTGCATTTCTTCACATTCGCAAGCAATATTAGTGTCCTCTAACCAGCAAAAACTTGGAAAGGCAAAGCCAGAGAATTTGTGTCAGGATCCCACTTATGAAGTAGAATTCAGGGCAATAGTTTGGCTGGGACAAAGTGTAAAAGCAGAAGACTCACTCTCCCTTTTGTGTTTTCAAAGTTTGATGCAAACCACATTGAAGTCAAAAGAGAGATTCACTTTGACGGCAATGGGCTTTGGATTGTGTCCCCAACGTGAAACTTCTTTACAATGTGCTAGTCTGTTGTTAACTGATTTGTGAATTTTAAATGGAACATAATGGATTTTTAGAGAATATATTGAATACTTTGTGATCATGTTGAGTTCTATTTTTATGTTATTATTTTACTAGAAATATGCCTGTGAATACATGATGAACTACTCCATAGTACACTGCAGTCAAACTGCTGCTTGGTTTTCTATGTACTGTTCATATGAGTACAGTTCGTGCTATGAGCTGTTAGGTACTTTACTTTCTCCTCACTAGTACAATAAAATAAAGTAACACAAAGCTCCAGTAGGGCTTGCCTTGTTAACGGTTCTGATGTGATTCTCACTGTTCCCAAAAATATAAAGGTTTTATAAGATTTAAAATATTCCCAATGGAAACCATGAACATTTATTGGAGAAGAATAAAACTTTTTGTCCGGAAATGTCTGTTATGAAATTGCTTGTTTGACAGGCATGATTAAGCCACACTATTTTGTAACCTTATTTTTTAATCATAGCCTAATTTAGGTCTCTTAGTGGGTATATCAAAGCTTGCAGCAAAACCCAGAATTATTTTTGAAGATTTTTGCTTTGTAAGAAATATAAATTCAGTATTCCTTGCAGCTGTATCTTTAATATATTTAAACATGTGAAAATCTATTTTTTCCTTTTTTTTAAACTTAGATAAAAATATAAAAATATAATACTATAATTTATAGAAATTAAATTGCACAGTGCACATTATTATTTACAAATGTGTCTAGTACTGGTAACTGTCAGAGACAGGACAGTGGTCCATTTGCTTGATCTATTATAGTCTTATGTGCATTACATTTAAAATCGGACAAAGTAATTTTGCTTTTATTTTTATAATACTAGTTCTTAAATGCAACTTGCAGACAACAGTGATCGAGGGTAATGCTATGTATAAATTATATTTAAATGGTATTGACCATCCTAAAATGTAACTTTTCCCACTTAATAAAAGCTTCATTCAAAATATAATTGAGAAATGTTTCTTGAAGTATAAAGATTTAGGTGCATTGATTCTTTCCCATATGCTATATTTAGAATTTTGATTTGGGCTGTATAATGAGTTAGATTTTGGCATGTGAAACAAATTTTAGTCGAGGCTCATCATTTTCCTATATAGACGGGATAACACTTTTCTTATTTTTGAATATTTACCCGATGGAGCTAGACATTGAAGCAGAGAGAGCTGGTGTGATTAAACTAAGCTAGATTTATTACTGTGGGTTTTTTTAATGGCACATTTTCTATAAAATTGAAGGAGTAAACGCCTCAGCCCTTTAGCTAACAATAGAAGATATAGCATTTTGCATAGTTTCTACATATTTCTGGATAATTATGTAAGTAGAAGCAGTGGAAGAAACATAAACAAGATCATTCTGAAAAATGCATTAGAATAATTGTGTTATTATCTGTTGTGGTTGTGCTCTTCTGACCACATTTTGTGTTCTTGCATTATTACACTCTGTGTATATCTCGATGTAAGTAAAACTACTGTTTAAAATGTGTTTAACAAAAATAATATGAACAAAGAAACTGTGGGTAAGCACCATGTTCCAGTTATCTGGCCTGTGGGCCTGATCCTATTGACCATACTTGCATGATCGATCCCATTGCCTTTATTGGGACTGCTAGCATGATGAGAGTATCAGCATTAGGCAGAGATTTTCAAGAAGCTTAAGAGAATTAGATGCCCAAAATAAACTGAAATTCAGTGAGAGGCTCCTAACTCCCTTGAAAATCCCAGCATGAATGACTATAAAAATACTGTTCTGAGAGGCAAATCTGTCGCTGTCAATCAGAAAACTTCATTTGAATGTGTAGAAAAAAAATCCATTGTTCCAGGTAAAGAACTCAATTTGCAGGATGGTAGAAATGAATATCAAAGACTATTGTTGACATCACATATCATTTTGCTTTTTCTTTGTAGGTTACATATTTGGGTAAGGTGTCCACAACAGGGATGCAATTTTTATCAGGCTGCACAGAAAAACCTGTCATTGAATTATGGAAGAAGCACACACTAGCCAGGGAGGACGTCTTCCCAGCCAATGCCCTTCTGGAAATCCGACCCTTCCAAGTCTGGCTTCATCACCTGGACCTCAAAGGCGAAGCCACAGTCCACATGGATACCTTTCAGGTGGCACGTATTGCCTACTGCACTGCCGACCACAATGTCAGCCCAAACATCTTTGCTTGGGTTTACAGGGAGATCAACGATGACTTGTCCTATCAGATGGACTGCCATGCTGTAGAGTGTGAGAGCAAGCTGGAGGCCAAGAAGCTGGCTCATGCCATGATGGAGGCCTTTAAGAAGACTTTCCACAGCATGAAGAGTGATGGCCGGATCCACAGGAATAGCTCATCTGAGGAAGTGTCTCATGAATTCGAATCTGATGATGGCTGACTGAACTCATTGATAGTACAGCAAAGGCAGAAATTGCCTAGGGAAAAGGAGCTGATAGATGAATAAGCAACAACTGATATCTGGAATTAAAAGACGGCCAAATACTTGGCTGACCAGCTTTTTAAATCAAAAGAGCAAATCAATACCTAAAGATATGCATCATTAAAGTAATTATGTTACATTGAAATCTGCTGCTGTTGTAAATGTGAGAAAAAGCTTTTTCTTTTTTTTTTTTCTATATCACTTCCCCAACCCATGCACCATCAACTCTTTATAGCCTGGTATAGTTCAGGTGTACAATCTGAAGTTGATTCAGTCCAGTTTGCCTTATGAAACTCATCAAGCAATTTTAATAGTAGATTCTCTGGGATTCATAGCTGGGATCTGATGCTGCTATGCAGCGGCAAGTGGAAAAGGGAGCCCTTTGGTTCAGAAAAACAAATCCCTTTCCATGTCATATTGCAAAATCATTTGACCTTACCTAGGCTGAAACAGCCATTCATAGGCTTTTTGACACATGGCCTGACATTCTGCAGTTTATTCACATTTCACAGATTTTTAAAAAGATGCTTATATTTACACATTATATCATATGCTATCCTTTATTTTATTCATTTTGTCTATTTTCTTAATGTACCTGCAGCCACTCGTCTCCCACCAAGCACCATTAATTACAATTTCCAGGATACCAAAAAGGGAAAGAAAACCCATGATGGCTGGTAATACAGTGAGCCAGGTCCATTATTTCTGCTGAGAGTTGAGTGACATGTTGCTAAGACCCGTGGTCTTTCACCAGTTGACTGGGACTTATGATCCACCTCAGGTCTGAAGTGATATGAACATCGTAGGCTTAACTCCACAGTAGTCTCCATTACCAACCTAGCGTATATAATTTGATGTAGCTGGTACTGCTGGGTCACAAAAGCCAGGGGTGTGTTACCATAAATAGCAAAAATGTCTCTGACAATGAAAAGGCACTGGTCCTTTTAGAGTCAGGTTTGAAATGATTGAGAAGTTCACATTAAGATATCCTGCACTTTTCCTGGTCCATGGACAAAAAGGTTCATAACTTTTGTAAAGGCAGAAAAAAAATCATATAAAAACAAAACCTTTGGTTCACTAAATGTTTTTAAGGCCAAGAGCAGACGAATAGTTTGCAGGTAATGCTGCTCCTTGTTCGTAATCATGGTAATGGTAGGGGCACTAGGGCACCTTACAGAAGCCTTAAAAGAAAGCTATGTGTCTGTGTTTTGGTGTGTATATATACATTGTGTGAGAGAGCATATGTATGCCTGTGCGTATGGCCAATGTTAAAGCATGAGATTGAGCATGGAGACATGTTGATGGGGACCCACAGCTCTTGAAAATATGCTTGTTGCTTTCCAATGTATGTAAACTATTCTCCAGCATAAATACATTCATACTTTAATAAAAAATATGTTTGAGTTAAAGCTATGATAGTTTTAGGCTCTATTTCCAATGCAAACTCTCTGTTTTTGCTTAAAGTACCTTGGTCATCCACTGATGACAGATGTTTTTACAAACACCAATTGAACTGATTAAAAATTGTTATAGGCTTATTTATATATACACCCACCCCAACAGTTAATAGGATTAAAATATTAATTTATTTACATTTAAAACATTACATTAGTTTCCAAAAGGGGTAATGGGAATTTTTATGATTTCCTGTTGGGCTGAATTATTACTATCTAAGATCAGCTTTTAACTTTTATTTTAAGGTCTGTAGACACCAGTTCATACTTTCTGCTTTCCAGTAGGTGGCAGAGATTTTTCTCCAGGCAATGAGTCTAACTTAAGAGCCCTATTGACCAGAAACGGTACCTTGCCTCCACTACCATGGAACAGTTCGGGTCTGGCATCAGCATCCAGTATGAAGAACAAAGAAGCTCAGCAAGTTCCTCGAATACTTTGGTATTGTATCTTTGAGTGCCTGCTGCAGAGAAATGATCCAGAGTACAGAACTCTGAGTCTGGAGAGCCTAAATTTAATTCTCAAAGTTGAGATTTCCTTTTCCTCACTATGGCTAGTAAGAAGTTGGGTTACTCTACAGTCTTTATCTTTGCTTTAAAAAATAAATCTGAACTCTGTTAGGCAGGTATGTCTCTTTATGGTCAAAGGCAACCTTTCTTCAACTTTGGGTCAAATTCTGCTCACTTCCTCAGAGTTATAGCCTGCATTTAGCTATGTTGGGACATTTGGCAGCCAAAATTGCTGTCATTCAACTTCTCAGATCCATTTTCTGGTCCTTTTATAGTAATCCCAGGTGTCTCTTTGACAAGGTTCAATGGGTTCTCCTGATTTCACCACTACTGATTATATATCTTACATGTGTGTTGGCAGGAGACAGGTCCAAAAAGACAGAGCTTGCAATTTTATAAGGCTATTTAAAGAAATGCCTCTTGATTAAGCATTACAAAATCCTGATTAAGCATTAAAAAAGTTGCCAAGCCATGGAGCCAGATTTTTACTAAATGGAGCCCCGATGAATGTGTGATGGCTTTTTGTCTTTTATATCTTGCATCATTCTCATAATGTATTGGAAGAAGGTTGCCAAAGCTAAAAACAGAACTATAAATAATAACTGATATAATTAAATATTTGTATACCCAGAAGGTAGGACTAGAGAACATTGCTGTGGGCTCTGTTGTTCCATATAATATCGAGTTTCTGAATTTTCTGGCACTCGTTTGTTTGTGTCAAAGTTTAACATCAATTGTTGTATTTAGTAGACTGTTATGGTCCTAAAGGTGCTCGTTGGGCCATATGGCAATAAAAATTTTACATGCAAATAAAGGGCAGTAAATAATCCTTAGTATTTATTTATCAATCAGTGGTATGTGCCACTATTGAGGTGTGCACTCTGATCATTTGTATTGTGTTGTAAAATATTCCCAAATTACCTGTATTAAGTGATTTCAAAAGGAACATAAAGAAACTAGTGGACCTGGTCCCATTATAGACACAACATTTACCTTTTAATCAACATAACAATGGGATAGAATTGGAGACAGAAATAGTTACTGTTACATTTATATTCACATTCTTACAGCATATTGAAAACTGTTGAACACATTCCCTTTTCCCAAATCACCAAGAGCTTCTAGGTCTAAGTTACACCAAGGGTAAGTTAAAGGGCAGATTCTAAACCTCTGCAAACAGTGCTGACTCCACTTTCACTAAAGCAATGCAAACAGTGCACTGGACTCCAGTAACTAGACAGATACTTAGGGACTTATTCCAACATAGCTTCATTCCCCATTGCTCCTTAAATACTACAGTCAAGTCTCAATGCGCCCTAACTTCCCTAACTTCTCCCTAACTTCAACACATTTAATTGCCCATGAAAGAGGAGATGCGTGTCCTTCTGGCTAATCTGGCTGTTTGCAGTTGTCAGAGCCTCCATGACCAGGAATGCCAGCAAACTCATTATAATGCCACCTAGTTGGGTTTGCCATTGATTTTGATGGTAGTAGGAGTAAGAGATCATTTAAATCAGTCTGTCTGATCTGATAGTTTTGTGTGAAGATGCTTCACAGCTCTAAATTTTCACCTGCTTTAGTAAATAGTAACTTCATGAAACAGAGGATGACTTCACATTCTGATGATACCAGTATAGTCCTGCATTCAATGATGGGAAGATGGAAAAACATGTTCTGTGAT
This sequence comes from Lepidochelys kempii, assembly GCF_965140285.1. Lineage (NCBI taxonomy): Eukaryota > Metazoa > Chordata > Testudines > Cheloniidae > Lepidochelys > Lepidochelys kempii. Next base: position 33,984,830 of record NC_136388.1, read on the forward strand.
ACAGATTGCCATCTCTTGTCTCTTGAAGTCCCTCCTGCAACACACATCATCAGACAATGGTAAATAAATCTGACCTGCTATAACAGGGGTGGGCAAACTATGGCCCACGGGCCATTTTAAGTTGACCCACAAGCTCCTGCTGGGGAGTGGAGTCTGGGGGTTTTGAAATAAAAAAAAAGTTATTTAAAAAATTCAAAGCCTTCAATTCAAGCACACAAAAATTGGCTGATTTTATGTTTGTTTGCATCCAAATTTTGACACTGTTCCTGCTTTTTCTTATGTTTATACTGGTGTAAACTTGTTGCCTTCAATGGAGTTTCTACTGACTTAAACCAGTGCATGTGAGAGGAGATTCCAGTCCTCTCTCCTTGATGGCCGTGACTGAGGCTCGGTCTTTGCAAAGCACTTAAGCACATACTTGACTTTAGCTACATGAATGGTCACATTGCTTAAATGAAACTACTCATGTGCTTAAGACTCAGTGCCCCAGAAATCACTGGGTCATAAGCTAAATCGAGAATGTTACTCCTATGTTTGTCACGCCAGGTGCTCAGACCCAGGGTAGGTCTACACAGCAGCGGGTAGGCTGACACATGCTAGCTCAGCTTGAGTTAGGATGCTATAAATAGCAGTGTGGACGTGCGGGCACAGGTAGTGGCTCAGGCTAACCGCTTGGGTACAAGCCTGCCCAGCCCTCGGGGTACATACATAAAGGGGCTAACCTGAACTGCTATTGCCTCACAGCTATTTTTATTGCACTCGCACAAGCAGAGCTAGTGTGTCTGTGCTGGGAAGTACATTTCCAGCTCCCATGTAGGCACATCCGTAGTGGGGAGGGGGCTTGTTTTAGATACATGGTTTTAATGAAGTTACAATGATTTATACCAGCTGAGAATCTTACATCTAATATGTCACCAACTCTTGTGATTTAATGCTACTTTCGCAATAGTTGATGTTTTTATTAAACCCCAGCTCTCAGAAGCATGACAGAATGTGAGACTCAGGTCTTGTCTTTTCAAAAAGTCAGTTTTCACCCTTTATGGTTGTGGAGGAAAGCTTAGAAATGTGCCCCAAGTGTGTTCTAAAGGCTCAAAAACTAGATAGCAAGTGAACAAATTTATTATTTTTTAAAATCTTGTGATTTTTAAGCCAATCTTACTTTTGGGGGGGGGTCCTGGCTCATGATTTTTGAACATTTGGGATAAACTATACTGTATATGAGTATGGTTTTATATACTCTCTAATATAAAAAAGCTATGTGAGATTGAAGAAAAGTTCACTAGAACAGATTTTTGCAAGTCCTGCTTATAATATAGAAACAGTTGCTGATATGGGGGATCTAACTAAATTGATTAAGTATTTGTGAAATGGGTTTGGCTTTTATTTGTTTTTTAATTTGTTATTAAAAGAATGTAAATTTTGTAAAACTATCAAGTTAAGTATATTTTGTTATGAAGATCTTAAAAGACACAGATATTGTGAAGGTAACGTTCTAAAGTGCATCATAACTTGTCCTTTCCAGATTTTTGCTGTATTACATTTCTAAGCTGTGCTAAAGCAAGACCAGAAATTAGTTTCTCAGCCACCTGTCAGAATGTTTAAATATGGGGCCCAATCATTAAGCAAAACAAATATTCCCACTCAAGTAAAAGAAGGAAGATTTGGCCGATCTGTTGAGAATATTATTTTCATACCATAGGGCAAAAATCAATTACATTTAGACATGAAACATCACAGTTAGGTTTCACTCAACTAGTTTGCCATGGGAACTCACTGTAATAAAATGTATAACAGAGATGGTTTCTAATTGAAGACATTTTTTTCTACCAGGATGAATACAGTTTGTGAACCCACCAGTTTAGTCTGATGTACACTAATATAACTAAAGTTGATGGCTGTGCAGAATAGCCTTGAAAGTTAGTTTCATCAATAAAAAGGAAATGCTCTGTTTTCATAGTCAAAAACCAGATGATGTTTATAGCAATGAGGCATCCTCCCAGCCATCCCACTGCTGCTCATTCTCAGGAATATTTTGCTGCTATGTTAGCGAAGGGGTTGCATTAAGGTATTCTGTCCTAAAATTGTTTGTAAGACGGGTCAAAAATTCTAAGTGGGCCATCAAGGAAAGCAGCATTTTGATCATTAAAACCTGAACTTCAGCATGGAACTGGGCCAGTCTTTAACCACAAGTATTTTCATCAGTGCATTTTATGACCATAAGGATGGAGAATATGCCTAATTATGCCTAGAACTGAAGGATCTCCGAAAAATAATTCTAATGGAGGAAAATATCTGATTCCTGTTCATACTGTATGTTTTCTATGGCTCTGAGAGCAATTGAGGTAAAGTCAGTTTTCTTGCACACAGGTTTTTTGGGGTGGTGGGAGGGGGTGGAGATTTAATTTGTTTCCTGTTTAAAAAAATATCTGAAACATAAAATTAATATGCTTCTCCCTAAAACTCTATCAGTGAATAACTTCTTTTCACATGAGAAAACAATTGTACATGTCTAGTGGATTACATTTAACATCCCTAAAATACACCAGTAAAAGATTTGTGACTTGGGGGTGGAAGGTTTGAAATAAAGAGGAAACCTCAGATCAATCGATCAGATTATTTTACAGTTCTCACACGCTTGTGAGTTCTGGGGCTCCGGTACTATTTTGTTCACAGTACATTTTCTCTAAAATTTAAGGATCTGTCTATAGCCAGATATTCTTTTATGAAATGGCCACATTTTGAAACAAGATGTTTGTTAATACAGTAGTTTAATAACTGTTTTGTAGGGAAATTGTAAGTATACATATAAAAAGGAATCCTATGTGCTGGAATTCAAATAAATTGTGCATCTGATAACATTAATAAACTTGTAAAAAAGTTTTTTCCATAAAGAGAAGCAAAATAATTTGTCTATTAAAAATATTACTTTTCAGATGTTACATGCATTGTTGACAAACATAAATACAGACTATTTACCAATTCTGTGTCCAGTTGTTTTTATGTGTCTTTAGAAAAGAGATAATTGTGCTCATGTTCCTATTGACTTTAATGGAGCAGGGTGATGGGGTAGGACTGGACCCTAAATTTCCTGCGTTATCTTCTGCATAATTTGAGAAGTGAACTGTAAAGTATAGGGTTGTCAGCTCATTGAATAGGGAGGTATAGCTGCAAATTTCTGTCTATCAGGAGAAGACTTTGCAAGAAAGAGGTACAGAGGTGAAAATAATTTACTAAGGACGTTTTCCCACTGTCATCTGTCAAAGTTTGACTCAGACTCACAATTTATCAGACCACTCTGTTTTATTAGCAAAGCTGCTCTGCTAATACATTTAGAAGTGAGCCCCCCGAGTGGGGCTTGTGTCTTTTAATTTATACAGTTTTTTGGAGAACAAGTTACAGAGAAGTTACAGACAAAAGAAGAAAAAGATTTTAGTCACCACCCTTCAAGATCCCTGAGACCAGTCACGTATCTTCAATTACCTGCCACCCTTAACAATCTCCTTTAACAGCTTCCAGTTAACTTAACTAATTGCCCTTCACACCTTCCATTCTGATGCCTGCTTCTTAGATGTGCTGGCTCTATCTTAATTGCTTCTCCATTCAAAAGCTAACTGTCCCTACGTGTGCTCCCTCAGATACTTTGTAACATGTTTTGGCATGCCCTCTCATATACAATGTATCCAGCATGTCCCCTTATACAATGTTATACTTCCACACATCATTCATCTTTTTCTAAAAGGTCACTCTTTTTACTAAATTAATTAAAAGCCTTCCTTCCTTCTGATATAAGATTTACAATTATTACCCCCAAAATGTTCTTGTTTAAAGAGCTTCCCTCCAAAATATCAGTCAGCCTCCCCCCAGTTCTTTTATTTGCTTTGTGCCAATTTGAGTAAGTTCAATATTTAGACCTCTGTTGTGCCCCATCTCCATCCACACACCAGTCTTCCCCACTGTGTGTAGAAGAGGGTTCAGCTATCTCCCTGGCACCATCCCCCACTGCTTCAGAGTTTGCAGAGGCCACTCTGTGCAGTCTGCAGTCTAAACTGGGTTGTATACTAGTGGTGCTTGTGTAAGCGAGGTGGAGGAGAATGGGCATTGTCCTCCTTCCAGGCCCTTGTGGGTTCCCCGGATAAGATGATGTAGAATCAGGCTGTATGATGTATTCTGCACAGCTTCCCCTGTCCCTGGGTTCTGAGCAGTTTCAGCCAGGAGCAGTCCTTGGTTGCATGGCTTTGTCACAGGTTGGGGGGCCCTTTGCGGGCAGCTGAGCTCAACCTTGCCTGTGACATAGCAGCTATCCTTCAGCTGGTCCTGGTGTGGCAATTTAATTCTAATTAGTGACCCCAGCTGTGAAAGGATCAGGAAAATACTGAGGAGGGATGGGGGAGAGCTCACTTAGAAAGGACCCAGGACAGAGAAGGTAGGGTGCTCCCTTGCTCTGGCAAGGGCCTGGAGAAGGCAGACTATAGAGAGCCACAGAGATGGAATTAATCCCTGTGGTGCACATGGGAAAGGGGGCAAAACACAGAGAAGCTGTCTTGAGGGGTCTGCCCTCTGGCAGAGAAAGAAGGAGCTTGGAGGATATAGGGAGAAGTCAGAGGTCTAGGAATCACAGGAGAGGCTGTGTTAAGCACAGGCTGTAGGGAAGTAGCACAAAGGCCTTGAAGGTAATGAGTGGCCCAGGGAAACAGCAGTGTGTCTGAAGGAGCAGACCTAACTGCTTACCATAGGGTCCCCAGGCAAGAACCCAGAGCAGGTGGTGGGCATGGGTTCCTCTGCAAGATCAATGTAAGGACTATTGAGCTAGTTAGGGTAGGGATGAAGAGTGAGCCTAAATGACAGGCTGAAGAATAACCCTAGAAGAGGTAGAAAAATATTTTTTGTTGGGACGTTTTTGGACTTTTAGTTGTACTCTTTTCACCCCAGACAGACGGGACGCAGCTGGAGGGCTGAGTTGTGACAGAATCAGTCCATTGCAGGGCCAAAGAGGCAACCAACAGGAGGCACTAGAGGCGAAGACCCTACAATGCTTCAACCTGACAGAAGGAGATGCTATGGTGGTGAGTGCAACTGCCTACAGCCTCCAATGAAGTAGGCTGCATTAATGTCACCAGTTCTCCCATTAGGACTCTCTTGTTGTGAGTCATGTTTTAAAGGCTAATTCTGCCCTCAGATACATATGTAACTCCCATAGTCTCTCCTATACAGCTCCTAGTTTTAATGAAGGACAGAACTCCAAATAGGGTACTTTACTTTCTGAAGGTGAACTGGATGCCTGCAAATCTGGGTTAAATTGATCTGTGTACTTTGACTAGCTTCCCACAAGCAATCTCTTCATTGCAAATTGGTAGCCTGATGACAAGTCAGTTAGTGGCTCCATGTGACTGTTAGCAGAGATCTTCCGTTAAGTCAAAATGATGGAGGGTTCACTGGAATGAATAACCATGGCACTGGACAACAATACAGCTGATCCTACAGATGCAAGTGAATTAGTGATGCTACCTTCTTTTAATTGTACAGGCAGGCACTTAGAGATGACTAGTTTTTGACAACTGGGAATATTAGTTGAGCTAAGAATACTGGCCCTCAACTAATAGTGAATTACTACCTTTTTACATGGTCTTGTAAGCCTGCTTTTTATTGGAGAAAATGTACCTCCTCACAAGTTGATCTGTCACTCTTTCTGACAGTTATGGGCATAGGGAATCAACTCCATGAACAGGCTTCTTCCCTCCCCTACAACAGTTCTAATCCTATTAAACGCCATTAATTTCAATAGTGTTATGCCAGTGAAAGTAAAGGGAGTACCAGGCCTCATGCTTCTGTAAGTGGTATCTGTTCTGCAACAAGTCCTTTTGAAAAGAAAATGGAAGTGAAGAAATATAAGTTCTAGGCATTTCTGGTTGTTGCCTAGATTATATTAAATCATACAACTGAGAAAATCACTTGGCATAGCAACCTATGTTTAACAAGAAAATCCTGGCTAGAAAACAGTCTATGTGAAAATAATCCTAATGCAGCAGTACAGCACAAGAAGACAAAGCCCAGGCCTCAAGGAGTGAAATTGTTTCAAGCAACCCTCAATTAAGACAAGAGGCACCATCTCCGGTTGTCTCCAGTAGGTTCTTTGATGCCTGTATTGGAAGGGCACGTACAAAATAGACTTTGAAATGTTTGTTCAGCCTGAAAAAAATCCTTGTTTGCAAGTAACTTGACCAATATGTGCACATACAATGGTGAAGTCGAGCAACTTTCAGTTTATAAAATGCCATGATTATATGACCATAATGAGAGAACTGGCTCTTATCTAAGAAAACATTTATTTTCTGGTTATTGCATGTACCATAGAGCAAGTAAATTTCTACACCATATACCTCATCAACCAGGGAGATGAAGCATGGTACTCTGCAGAGTACAGCATCTTTTTCCTTCCCATCATCAGTCGAATAAGAAGATATCAGCAGAGAATACTATGCTTTTAGGTTGAGTTGGCCATTACACTCTCAGTGATTTTACACTGCCGGCAAGGAGAGGGAAAGTATTGTTGTTTTATATAATTAATATAAAGTAGGAACAATATTGTGTTCTGTAGACAATATAGTTTTTCTGGAAACCTTGGACTTGTAGGGTCCTGCTCTGGCCTTACAGATTGTGAAAGCTTGCAGTTAATCTTCCAGATTTCTTTCCTGGACACCAAGTCATTCATCAATCTGTGTTAAAGGTCCTATGCATGTGATATATATATATATTAAAGCTACTTTTTCTTTTTATTTAGCAATCTCTCTTTCAGAGTTTTTTTTTTAATGGCCAGAATAGCTAAAGTTATAATTAATTCAAAACCATAGTCCTTTCTTTTAAAGTTAGGTTAAACAGGCTCTGGTGGCCATAATGTTGAGCACTACTGTACCTATTGCTCTTTGGTTTGATCTCATCTTTAATGGATTCCAGATTCTTCTGTGTTTCAAATAAAGAAAGATATTTCAGAGCCCGAGAGAATAATAAAATGCTAGGAGGAACTTCAAAGGAAACTTGCAGACACAAAAGCGTTTAAATGCTGAGCTGGTGAACTGCTGAATATTTCTATAACCATAAAAGATGTCAGGCCACTTCAAATGTAGAAACAGGTGAAAACTGAAGTGATGGCACATTGACAAATATACTAGGACTGCCAGTTAGCCAGTCTCTTTTAAACAAGGAGTTCTGAAGGTTTTTTGGGGGTCTGACTCTTTCCTCCCTCACCCCAACGTAATTCCCCTGACTTGAATGGAGTCACTCCTGACCAGTTTGAGAGAAGAATTACTTATTTGTGGCTTCACTTTTTCATTGTCTTTGGTGCTCCTGGGATGCCCCATCATTAGCTGACAGCTGAAACTAGCACTAATGGATCCTCTGTAAGCATCCTCATACAGTTCTGCCAATCAGAATTGTGACAGCCCTTCTATTCCAATTCTGGGCCTCTCTTAGGGAAAGGCTGTCAGTCAGGATGAACTTTGTTCTGCCTTTTGAACTGTTACAAATATCAACTAGGGGCTAGGCTCTGCTGGCCAAATACTTGTAGCATTGAAAGCAGAATAGTTTTCTCTTGTGTTGGTGTTTTGGCCTGCCACAAAACCTACACAACTTTAAGCCCTTGAAATAGTTAGCTTCTGGAAGATTCAATTTATAGGAGCACTGCGAAGATGTTGCACTCGTCTTATTCCCTTTTTTGGCCACTAATACATAGGGATAACCTGAAGCCATATCCACTTTGCTCTGTGATTTTGTAACTCACATGATTACAGGCCCTCTTCTATACCCAAGTGTCAGAGAGTATAAGTCTGTTATAGCCTTAAGCAACTCATGCTTTTAGCTGTGGAGGGCCTCTGTTCAATCTAGTCTGTTGGCCAAGATGGCAGCTGTTATTGTTGCATCAGCTCCTAGAAACTAAGCAGGACAGATAGCCTCTAAGGAAAACTCTGATGATACAGGAAGTCTGGATGGTGACTTAGCAAGGTGGCATTCTTCTCTGAGTTGTTACCGAACCATAGCGCAAGCCAACTGGAGTACTTGCTAATGGAGGTGTCATTGCTGACCACTCAGTCATTAACGACCGTAGACACTTTTTATAACAATAATGGTGGTAGACTATACAACTCCTGTATTTGCATTCGTCCACTGTAGTCTAGCTGAGCGACATGTTGCTTCCCATCTTTAAAAGCTGTAATGTTGTGTCAGTGCTTAGGCTGTTCCTACCCCAAAGGTGGTTACATTTCAAAGAACGGTGAAGTGATGCTGATTTGACCTAAGCCCTCCTGAACAGCTTCAAGCTAGTGCATTAACTCATTGTGTTACCTTCTCTTTTTATGGAAATCTTACATAGACAAAACAATCAGGCTCTGAATTGTTTGTATTCTGCACAAGTGGTAGGACGCAGCGTGGCAGTAGGTCGCCTCTAATACATCAGAAGTGGTTTGTTTGCTTGAACTCCTAGAGAATGTTTCTTTTCCTAAGTTATTTCTTTTGACTTACTTGCCAAGATCTAATGAAATATGAGATTCGTTGTTGTCTTCTGGAGCACTGGGGACTGTGTTTTGCCTGCACATTTTTTCATGACCTGGTGTCAGCAGCATAACCAGGATATGAGCTAATTTGTATTCTTGGACAAGCAGCTGAATGTGTCTTAGTAAGAGAGAAGAATAAGTTTGATCAGGCCAATGAAGTTAATTAGGCAAGATAGAAAATTAACTCTAATCCACCAGACAAAGTGATTTTTGAAGTTGCAGGTTGTTAGAAATCAAAACCAGCTAAGCTGTCACTGCATTAAGACTAATAAAAATTCACAAGAAAATAGTTAACTAGCTGTAAGTATTGCAAAAGAGTTGCATAGCTCACTTAGGAAAGAGCCCATTCACCAACTCAGTCAGCATAAAGATCTTTACAACTTAATGCAATAATCTCATAATACTGATATTTTTTAATTAGACAATCTAGGCCATCCTGCCCTCCCCCTATCTTACAAAGTAGAGTTTCTTATCACTAAACAATGATACTGCTCTCTCAGTCCTTTGGGTGCCATGGTAAAACAGCTGAATTTACTCAAATGTGTTGGCAGCAGAGAAGAGGGTTTAAGAACAAAACATTTACAGACAAGACTGCTCCCTATTGCTATGGTCTAATTCCTTTCTTTCTACACTTCATGGGGGTGGGGGAAGCTGTGTGCATCTCTTTAAAGAATATTAAAGGGCAAGTTCTGGACTGATTTACTCCTGTGCAACCTCAGCAAAGTAATTGGTTGTTTTAAAATCCTCTCTCTAAGAAGCATACTAGTGACCATTCTGAAAATGCAAACCTCTTCTCTAATTGAGAACAATATTTTGTCTTGTGACTGCTCAAAATCATCCCAAGAAATAATGTGTGAAGTCCATGGTTGTTGGAGCTGTAATGCTACCAATGGCCTGATCCTGGTAGGGTGGTATCTTCAACCTCTGCGTCAGTACCAACCCTACACCTTGCAAGCCTTTCATCTGAGGAACTCCCATTGGATCTACTTATGGCAGCATAAGGCTTGCAGGATTGGGCCCTTGAATGGGAGCTGATTGCCCTCAGCCCCTCGCAGGAGGCGCTCAGCCTCTTCCTCTAGCAGGCTTCAGAGTACCTACGATTCTGAATGTCTCCAGAAAGGAGCTGCTAACTGAGCAGACATTGCCCTGTACCTTCCAGGACTGGATCCCCCATACTTAGTGAAAACGTGTCCCGCCCTTCAAAGCAGAGCTTTCAAATTACATAACAATATTTGACAGCCCATGTCCACTTCTGGCACTCAACCCACCATTGCAAAAAGTTTGGATACAGTACATGACAACATTTGCTTCATTTGTTCTTGACAAGCCCCTAAGCCATTTGTCTGACACAATTTATACTAAAAGCCAGTGTGTGTGTTTATTTATCACCACTGCTTTTCAAGTTCAAATGGGGACTCAACTCTGTATGGCTGTGCATTTAAAATCTCATAAATGAAAGCTCACTATTGCCCAATAAGTTTGTTCCCCTTGTTTTACCTGACATATTTATCTTACTTTTCATTGTATCTACCACATTTCTTTGGAGGAGTCTATAGGGTTACTACACTTACAGATAGACGGTTGTGTTCAAAACCTTTCCAGTGAAATAACTGTTTCCTTCATGTAATGGCTCAGAAATTGTCTATTTGGGTTCAAAGCAATGTGAACACAATGGACCTGCTGCTTTCCATGGCTCAGTAGGGCTGAAATTCACACCAGTACAGAGGGCTGTACATGAGGCCTTATGGACAGCACCACTTACACCCTGTATTATGAGCGGTTCAGAAGGCCCTGTGCAATGATTTTCAACCCAGCAGGACTGACGCTGTTAAGTTACTGTTTAGCCTTGCTGCTTAGAAAGGAGAACTGCAGTTTCTCAGATGCCACTGTAGGTAAGTGTTCACTTTATAATGACAACACTGGGTGCCTTTTTTTTTTTCATGCAATTCTGATAAAACTGAACTTGGTGCTCTGTGAAGTAATTTTTCAGCACCACACAGTTCGGGGCGGACATGCACAAATGCCATTTCTCGCTCTATTTTCAGAGTTTTAAAAATATTTTTGATCAGAGCTGGATTGAGGGTCTACATAAATTCTTAATTGTGGGGATGATTGGGGAATTCGTAATTGAATTTGAATACTTCCTCTACCCATGGCAGTCATCTAGAATTGCCAGAGTGGATCAGATCAGCTGTCCATCTAGGTCCCCATCTTGCAATCAGCTCTGTGCAGGGTATGCCTAGAAAGGACTCATTGCATAACTGGAACCCTGGTCTGGTATTCTGTCTCTGAAATTGGCCAGCACTGGAACTGCGGTTTTATGGGCACCAGATTACGCACGTGTTAGTACAGCATCCTGTAAAAGTGGCAAAGGGTCCTGTAGCACCTTATAGACTAACAGACATATTGGAGCATAAGCTTTTGTGGGTGAATACGCACTTCGTCCATCCAACGAAGGGGGTATTCAGCCACAAAAGCTTATGCTCCAATACATCTGTTAGTCTATAAGGTGCCACAGGACTCTTTGCCGCTTTTACAGATCCAGACTAACACGGCTACTCCTCTGATACTTTACAGCATCCTAGTAAAGGCAGTTGTGTGTGTGTTTGTCTGTGTATGTTTGTACTGGGGAGAGGGAGTTGGGGGGAAGCAAAATATAAATACATTTAAAAAGGGAAAAAGGAAAAAAGATTATTGACAAAGATGTAGGCATAAAGTCACAGGCTTAAATCTCATGATAAAATGAAAAGAAAGCTGGATGCTGATGTTTCCAAACCTAATGCATTTTATAAGCATGTTTATTATTGTGTGTGTATAGATACACTTATGTTTCATTTTAGAAATAACTAAGGCCAGCATCTTTCCCCCCTTAGAATCCATAAGTAGCATATGTAAACATGAGGCAAGGAACCTCTGATTCCATTAAAAATCAAAATTTTGGGAGTGTAAAATCATGTCAAATGGAGAATTTTCCTATTAATTTGGCAAAAAGAAAAAAGGTCATTTATTTTCAAACACTGATGGTGTTCAAGTTCAGAAGAGCAGTTGCACAGAAGTAGAAGCATAACTTACATGTGTCAACTTCTAACCCTGGTAGAGGCTGTTTCTGCTACCACACTCCATCATGCCTTCCACTGAGAGCTTTACATGCTAGGAACACAGAACCAGTACATTCCCCAGCTACTCCAAACAGGGTCCTTCATGGCCAGTGGCACCCATTTAAGTAGTTCTGGTCCCTCCTGATCTGTGGGATGAGATAGCTACTTTGTGTGACCACAACCACATGGTTGTCTTTTGACTGCAGGGGATCTCCACCAGAGCGTATACCAGGGTACATGCCAGTGTAGTGTAGGGAGTGACTCTGGCTGATGGCTTGAACTATCCTACATGGGTCAGCTACGCATACCCCTCATGTCCTCAGTTTATAGTATTGCAATAGAGGAGGTTTGTCTGTCTTTTCTAGGAAGTTGGCAAATAACCTGAAAGGGATCAGTTTAGTATAGTTTCAGAGAAGAAGAAGGAAAGAAAAAACAAACAAACAACCCCCCTCCCCACCAAAACTATGCTTGTATTGAATTAATGCCAAGAGGGACTGTATCATAATGGACATCATCTGTGTCTCATGTGTCTTCTGTGAAAGAGAACGGATACTAAAAGAGAACACCATGTGTAGTTTATTACAGCAATTACATTCTTGGAACTTGTGCTGTCTGAGTTTTTGTCACTTTTGGCATATTTTTCTTTCATGCTCTCCCTCAGGGAGAGCAAAATGGTAGCAAGGGGGGCAGAGACTCTTTGTGACTATAATCAAAAGTAATTTGATTTGACTGTTACTCATTAGACAAAATCCTGTCCAGCACCATGTGGGTAAGCAGGGCAAGTGGAACATATTCAGGAGCACCCAAAACTATCACTTGGGAACCAAATTTTGCTCTCAGTCAGACTGGTATGAATCTGGAGTAATTCCTTAAAATCAGTGCAGTTACTCTGGACTTACAACAGTCTACATTAGAGCAGAATTTGCCCTTAAGATTTTATTAACTCTGCCTGTCACAGATGAAAAAAGGTGAGATGATGGGTCTTGATTCAGTCAGTGTAATTGGAATACTAAAAAGAAAAACTTGAACGGCATTACAGAATTTCTCTATAAGAGATTTTGGCTACACCAAGGCACAGTTGAGGGAAAATTTGTAAGGGAGGACATGATGTTGCACAGATGATGTTCGCTTTTTTGATTTTTCACCTTATACATGGAAACATAGGTAAAACAAAGGAAAGAACCTTCATGATCAAAAAGTGTCATGTGGATCAGCACACATCTCTGTGTTTCTGCTGGAAAGCTGTGGTTAACTCATCATCATGGGCAATTGCTTTACCTTATTGGACCTTTAAATACAGAATAATTATGTATAAAACTAAGCCCTAATATTAATACATTGCACCTACTGTCAACTCCTCAGCTCAGCACCCAGACCGAGTAGCTGGATGAGGATGCAGGAGCTCAGTGGAGAACAGGGCGGGGACTATTAGCCATGAAATGAAAGAGTCATCCTTCTCTTTTAACATTAACATTGTAGTATGATGTAGAAAATGTTGCCGATTGGCATTGGATTGGCTGATTCAAGTTTTTAAGTGCAAATTCCCTAAAGGAAATACAAAATGATCACTGCATTATCACATTATTTACTTATTATAGCGTGGTGCTGCAAAGTCTACTCATGCACAACTTCCACTGAGTAGGGACCGCAGGGTCAGGCTCCACATGTTTAATACTGTGGTAAATGAGCACGTAGTAGTGGAGACCAAATACTGGAGAGTGGAAACGTGGTGGTGATAGATTCCCCCGTTCTTGTATTTGTCGGTGGATTTTTATAAAATCACAGTGAAGCACTGAGGTAAACATGGTTCAAACAAGAGACAATGAATTTAATGATTACTGCATGTTTTTAATTTAATGATCATGTTTTCTCAGTTCTCTCAGATGTCCATATCCTGGTTAGAAATTGGTCAGAGATTGGCATCCTATTCTAATAGTTTCTACCATTTTGCCCATTGCTAGCAATTTAAATTCTTGCACAACTCCACTTTTAAAACTTGAAATGATTTAAAACAGCTGCTTCATGTGAAGATGTGAAAGAGGGCCTGCTTTTGTAATCAAGCAACCCAATTCCAAATGGTACTGAAGTACTCAAACCATGCTCCATTAAACAGAAGCCGATATCTTCTGCATTCACCAGCTAGACTATAAATATGGATAATATGATTTCATGTCTGGCTTTTTCAGCTGACACCTGAAGCTTACCTACCATAAAAAGTAAGCAAGAGACAATTTACAAGGGCCCAATACACTTGAACAAACAGGAGTAGTCCTTAATTGCAGTTGGTTTATTTGCATATCTAGGTGATCCTATATCAGATCATCAGAGCTACCATGTTTGGCTTCTCATAACAAACTTCACCCCAATTATAGTTTACTAGTACAGATAGGAAGAGACTATGTTGATATTATAGCTTCCAAATGAAGAAGCCACTTTGGACAATTAAACATTTTCCAAATCTTGTTCAAAGAAGAGAAAATAATGCTATTGCTATAGATTTAAATAATCTATGGAAAGCCTGATGCACCAGAAATAATTTCACAAAGATATGACCTATGTTCCACCTTAGAATATAGTAAAAATCAATAAACTGTTTCTGCAATTGGTTAAATGCCAAAGCAAAACTAGGAAATATAATCAATCCCAGAAGGCATTCATTAGGTAAGTATGATAATGTTGTGTAGGATCTTACTGGATGATAGGACATAAACCTGTAAGGGTGGGAAACAGTCTTTTGCCCTTCTAACTCTGCAGATGCTGGGAGCTGGATTAAATGAATAGAGCAGACACTGTGTGTTGTGGTAAAAGATTTTTATTGGTTTGGCTGCATTACTCACGAGTGGCAAATCTGTGAGTTATATGGGTCCTTTCAAACATGTCCAGGGAAACCTTTGTACCACTCCTCTCATCTTCATGTCACATGTTAGAAAAACTGACTTCAGAAATGCTTTAAGTTATTTCTAAACACTTGTATTGGTATGTGATGGGTGTATAGACCCAAGTTGTGGCATCCAGGAAGGGGTTAATACATGGGTCAGTTACTTCTCCAGCTGCAACTAATTGGCCACTTTATCACAATGGTGATAAAAGGCTGCAGCTCAGGCAGAGCTTGGTGACTGACAGAGAACCTACAAACCCTTCTGAGAAAGAGCTTGAGGAACAAACTGGGGAAAAGCTGCACAGAGAGGTGATGCTCTTGAGAGTGAGTAGCAGAGACTGCAGCTGCAGGACAGATGCTTGCTAACAGGCAAAAGTAGGAAGCAGCCCAGGGAGTTTGTGAGATATTGTAAGAAACAGCCCTTACCTGTTTATCACAAGGACCCTGGGCTGGAACCCCGAGGAGAGGGTGGGCCTGGCTTTTAGCCCCTGTGGAAGGGGAGATGTAAGTCTTGAGATAAAGGGGCAAGGACTAATGTGTCTGGACTGAGACTGAAGGTGTGACCTAGAGTCCTTGAATGCCAAGTGTGTGTTTGGGCTTTCCTGTTACCCTGGAAGGTGTTAGGTTTGAGAGCTGAGCCATAAGAAAGAAGAGACAGCTGAGTGGCCTGAGCTGTAACTGACTGGGGCTAGGGGTGAGAGAGACAAAGGGGTTGTTATTCTGTGCCTAACTATGAGGTAGCATACCAACCACTCACTGACCCCCCTCTACACGGTACTTTTTAATCTTTCTGCCTGTAAATCCTGTTCCTCTTGAACCTAACTGTACAAGTATTGCAGGGAGAGGAAAATCATAACTAGTAAAATGTTAGCTTGAGAAATTACATATCATAGCCTCTTCTGTACATAACAATGTTGTCTGCATGAGATAAGGTCTGATCCCTTGAACATCTAGGCTCCACTGGAAAGCTGAGAATCCTGTCTTTTCTATACAACTTATGTCTCTAGCCCTGCTGGGTCATGAGATTCTAGGCATACATCTGTCTCTCTTCCTAGAATGACTATTGCTCATCCTGGGTTTTGGGCCACTGTGGCTTTGGAAGGCAATCCCTCATTTGAAGGAATATTTTTCTACCAGGCTGATTTACAGAAAACAAACACAAAACCCCCCACCCCCAACTGTTCAGAGGTTTAGAGTGGTGGTAATACCAGCAGAGATGAATTGCTGAGCAGAGTCGAAGTGAGGCTGTCAAAGGTGCATGGTAAGCTACATTAATCATATAACTCTAGGAGTTATCACAGGGATGCTTCTACCAAGGTGCACAACAATTGAAGCCTGGATTCTGCTTTGGTTAAAGTCCAACAATGAAGCTCTCATTTATATCAAAGAGCTAATTTAAGCCCTGAGTGAGAGAGCAAGATTGCACCAATATCCTCTATTTGGAAGCTATCAGTTTTGCTCCTCTCTCCAAAAGAGCAGGATTGGACCCCCTTACTTTAAAGTAAATAACAGATGGAAAGGGTGACTGTGACTGGAGAGAGACAATGCATGAAGACTTCACTGTTGCTTAAAAGGGATTGTTTACAATGTCCTGGATGGTAACTGGATGATGTTCAGTTCTCCTTGTATAGCTCTACTTCAGTATTATAATGTTGTCCAGGGACATGATGGTTCTAGCTGTGAGCACTTAAGGCTTCACTTGTGTGGGGGTGAAGGTGAGAAAGGAGCAAAAGTCTCTCTACACCTTTCTCCAGAGCTCTTCTTTAGGAACAGGTAAAAATGATTTCTCTAATACCCCTTGAATTAAGGGAGTAAGCTAGCTAGCCTGCCTGGTGGCCCTCAATGGCACCAAAGGGTTGTGACCAGCCAGGATGGGCCAAAGCCCAGGCCAAGCTGCCTGTCCTTCACCTTGCACCACCCTCTGCACACTCGGAGAACATCTGTGGCTGATGCTCCCGTTCAAGAGCCTGAAAATATCACTTCTCAATATGGCTGTGGGCACACCCCTGAAAGCAACAGGTAGCCACAGCCAGAACTTAACCTCTAGAAGACGCTTTCCTCCACTTTCACACAACTTCCTCTGTTTTTGTTCTCATCCTTGTTCAGTGACTATGAAAACCCTTAACTGCTCTTTCTATGTCATACCCCGCCAGCCTTTCATTACTGTATAAAGGTTATGTTACAAATACAGAAACATGGCTAATGAATGAGGACATTTTGGAAAGCCTGAAGAAACATGAGCAAGCCTGTACATACAAAGAAAGCAAAAACATATGTATTGTATCCCACCCATGTGTATATAAGGAGTGTACTCCTTCAACTTATTTATACAGTGCCACCAAAACCACTAAGATCCTTCCCCCACCCCCTGCAATCCAGACACATGCAATGTACAGCAGTGACACTAATTTCCTAAAAATGAAGTGGATGTTATATTGTAACCTAAAAATAAGAATTCACAAAGGCTGCACGCTTTAGAGAGACGCCTTCAAAATAACCTCTACAGCTGCAGCCCCTCTGATGATCCCGCAGACAGATGGAGGCCAACTATCTCAGCTTGCATCAGGATAGGACTTTTCACCTCAAAACCAAAAATTCTGCCTTCCTAGAGCACCCTGCCCCAAAGGTAGACCAAAAATCCTTCCCAGACTAACTGACTCCCTTGCCCCTCCTCGTCTACCCTCAGTCCCACATGGACTGGCTGAAAAAGAATTGCATCTGCCATCTTCCCATCCACAGGGTCAAAAAGTAGGAAATAAATCCATCTCCTTGCTTGAACAAATAAACTCAGCACAAATTTCCATGACCAGCACAGCAATAAGAAAACTAAACTTTGAAACTGACTTCTTTCACAATATGTACAGTTGTTGTAGTTGTTCATGTCCCAAGATGATGATAGAGACAAGGTGGGTGAGGTAATATTTCTTATTGGTCCAACTTCTATTTGTCAGAGACACCAACAGAAGCGTGTCCAATAAAAGATACAGTATTACCTCACCCACCTTGTCTTTCTTTCAGGATGGAATTCAAGTTTAGGGAGAACAAGGTTGAGATTGAAAGAAACAGCATCTGCAAAATTTGCACCTGTGTGGTATGTGCAAATGCCAAACTGCACACAGAAATTGTGTTTTACTTTCTTAATTACCATTTTCTCATGCAAATGCTTTTTCATGTGCAAGTAAATTAATGAACTTGTGAGTTAGGAAGATTTACTAAAAACTTTTAGACAATCTTTTAATAGTTATGGGTTTAATATGTCTTTGGTTTAATTGCATAAAGCTCCTTAGTATACAACTGCTTGATATATGTAATAGATTCTTTATAAACTAGTAAAAACAAATGAAATGACAATGAAATGGGGCAAGATGTTATCCACATGGTGAAAACTCATCTGCTTAAAATCCTGCCTCTTTCCTTTTTTGTCTACATGATGCTGTACAGTAGGTTAAAACATTAACGTTTCTGCTGTGGAGAGGTGACAAATGACATTGTGCTTGGGTCACAGCACAATTCATTAGCATTGATTGTAGGCTTTGCTCAACAGAGTTCCAATTCTGGAATTGTGAGCATGTTGCAGGTTGTGATTGGGGATGGCGTGGCTCCAGTCTCAAGTCACCTCTGTTAGCTTGTCACTTTCACCAATAACCAAAAATTGAACAAATTCAATCAAAATTTTAATAGTAAAAATAGGAAATTCATTATCTCCACCATGTGGCAGCTGCAAGGCAAAAATAAAAGCCAAAATTAATGTCGGTAATTAAGTTTAAAAGTAACAGCTTTATATTAAAGCACTTAAAATGCCACTAAAATATACAAGAGTGCTCATTACAAACAGATAGAGACCTAGATTTCAATGGCAATTAGGAGCCTAAATGCCTTTGTGGACCCAGGCCATACTAGGTAATTTTGTACTGTAGTTTCTCATTTACTGCATTGACTCATGTCAGGCACATACCAGATTTCAGCCAATACCCATTAAAACTGTCTTCAGTGAGCACTGGATCAGGCCCATTATGCTTAAAAGAGCATATTCAATCAAACTTTGAAGTATGATATTTTGCTAAGCTAAATTAAATGACAGTACCATGTACTTCCTATTATTGGTGATTATTTCATGTTAATGTCACTTCTCCCTAATTTTGTTTGATTCTTTCAGTGATGGAAGAATATGGTGTATGTGGCATAATTCATCAACATATATGTGATTGTGATATTACAAACACTGGATTATGCCAACAATGAATGAATTGGAGAGGAAGAGGCTGGTTATGAATAATCACCAATGGCAGGAAAGCAAATATAGCAAAAGTACATATTGGTTCATAGGACTTTGAGTAAAGATGGGTCCAAACCACTGAATAGGTCCAAACCACCCATGGAACTTGAGGTTTTTTATTCTGACCCCAAATCCGGATCAAGTATTTCAAAATAGCTCCTGACTTCGTAATATGCTGAACCAATATAATACTAACTTAGTATTATAACATATTAGCCATATTAACTTTATAAAATAAACTGAGTGTGGATATGGATCTTTAAAAATACACTCTGATATAGAAATCCACTGCCACCTGAGTTCAAATACCTACAGTACTCGGCTGTTGTAGGATTCCTTTTATCATGGTAACAGTTTGACATATCACCTACCAACTCATAGGCAGCCAACTTTGTAAATCTACATTTACTGTCCAGCTATCACCCAAGTTTATATCCATTCACTCAAGATACCAAATAATTCCTTGTATCAGTTGCAGTGAATCATACCTGAGTGATCGTTATCCACACAACCACTATAGTATTACATCTGGCTCTGAGGAGCAGGAGCTGCTCTGGGAGAGGAGGAAATGCACCATACCAGCCGTGGTGGCAGGGAGACATCATACCTCTGGAAGCCTGGAGAGAGCACAGGGAAGGGTGACCCTTGCTCAGCCTGTATAACATAGTCCGTGATCCCCCAGTGCAGTAATCCTGGTGTGCAGGGGATATGCATGACTTTGGCCGAACCTCTTCTCTCTGGGATACTAGCAAATAGCAATCCCGAGTGTATTGACCACTATCATCCCATTCTTGTGTCTCCCTACAGTTAAGCAGATGTAGCTGTAATATACCAATTGCTTGTACGGCTATAGCCCTTTTTTCAGGACACTAAATGTGAAAGTGACAGCAATTTAGATTTGCTTATACTTAGAGGGCCAGATTGAGCAGGGAGGTATAAGGGGTGTAAATTACTCGGTGATGTGAGTGTAAGGGAGTCTTGGTTCATGTTTAAATGCTGAAAGGGCCAGAAGAATGTTGAAATTGCACCAACTTAGACTCTGTTCAGATTTTTGGCCCTCAGGCTGACAGTTGTGGAATTCAGGGCCCAGTCCTGGGAACTTTACTTACTCTGTCCCATTGAAGTCATGTAAGTAAAGTTACACAATCAGGCCCAAAGCCACTGAATTTCTGGCATACTGTGGGCTATGTACTAGCAACAAAAATAACACTGGGCAGAAGGCTAATGTCTTCAGAAATGTTGAAGCTGTGGTAGCAATTCACTGAATTGTTCATTGCTTAACCACAGCTTCAAGGCTCAGTCTGCTCTGATAAACTGTCAGCTTGCTCCAAAGTATGACAAGAATTCCTCTATAACCAGCTAATGGGCACAGTACTTTGTTTATGATAATGGCAGCAGAAAACCCACTGCAAATTGTACGATTTTACATTTACATGGGTAATAGGCCAAACATTCTTGTATGTGTGTCAAACATAACAAATACAGTTTGTGCCAGAGAGAAAATAGTAAGAAGATACAAGAAAATGCAATATGAATCCCTTCAATAGCACAGATGTTATACCAGAGCAGACTAGTGGTCCCTCATGTCCATTCTTTTCTCTCTGACAGCAGCCTCTGCTAGATGCTTCCAAGGTTGGTACAGGAAACCTTGGAATGGAATAAGCTGTTGCCTGGAAAAGTTTCTTCTTAATGTCCCATCAGTTTGCTCAGAGACATGAGAGTTTACATCTTATCTAATGTAATCAGACATTTCCATGGAAAGTGAAATTCTTATTCAAACCTAACAACCCCATTGGCTTCAATAACATGTGGCAATTAATTTAAGATTAAGCATGTGCTAAGGAATGCTTTCATTTATCATTATTAAATGTTTAAGTCCATCATCTTTCGATTGCATGTCCTTTGCTCTTGCATTATGAGAATAGGGTGCTCCTATTTACCTTCTCTATACCTTTATTTGTTTGTACCTTTCTCCTCTCTAAACTAGAATTTTTCAGTCTCTTCTCAGATGGAAACCTTACCATGTCTCTAATGAGTTGTGTTGCTCATCTTTGGATTCCTATTTCTGCTATATTTTTCTGAGCTGGGTGACCTGAATGGTACATAATATTTCAGGTGGGGGCAAACCATTTAATTACATAGTCGCACCATAATATTTCAGTAGTTTCTATTCGAGTCTGTATAGCCTGTTTACTTTTATTGTTGGTGTGACGGGGTGGACTGGTCCCACACTGGAGCAGAAGGGGTTAAGGCAGAGCTCTTAGCAGCGGAAGCCATGCCCTCTTGACCCTGCTGGGCATGTTCCTGCTGCTGCTGCAGTATAAAAGGGAGCAGCCTAGATCACTCTGGGCTGACTGCCAAGGAGGAAGGATGCTTGTTAGAGGCTCCAGACCAGGAGCCAAAGAGCCAGAGACCTGGACAAGAGGCCTGCAGCCAGCAGAACCCCAGGGAGCCTCCTGGGCTGAGGAGCCTGCTGCTGCAGGCAACCTGGTAGGAAGTGACCCAGGGAGGGTGGGTGAGTTGTACCTCCCACACTCCTGAGGTCAGCGTGTTTCTGTGGGATTCCCCGCTGACCCAGTGTTAGGGCCCTGGATTGGAGCCTGGTGGAGTCAGGTGGACCCAGACCCCCATACCAGGGCCACCACACCCCTGGTGATAGCCCCCCAGGTTTGAATCACTACCGTGCATTCAAAGGTGATACTGACTCCGGCCACTAGGCCACACTACCCTGCGTTCGAGGGTGGTTATATTGACTCTGGCCTGTGGGCCACTCTACTCTGGACTAGGTGACCCTGAGGCTGGGTGCCACCCCTTTGGCTTTGCTGTGGGGCGACCACGCCCTTACCCCATCACCCTGAGGGTGGGATGTACTGTCCCCGCAACACTTGGCCACTGTTCATTGACCTGATAATGCACAGGCTATGTAACCACTTGCATATGAATGCAATGAAAACATGTATATGTGTGTGTATACTGCATGCATGTATAAATATGGAAGTTTGTGTATATGGAATACATGGTGATGTAGATAATGATTTTATTGGTTTGGGATGGCTGAATTAAAAGTGGCAAAACTACAACTAAGCCATAGAGACACTCCAAATGGCTGCTAATAAAAAACCTTAAGACCACAGCATCCTGTATTCTCTGTAGGTAATACAAGTCACAAACACTGTTTCACAAATTTTTTTTAAGAAAACTTGTAACATTTTTTTACTGGAACTTTATCCTTCTGCATCAAAACCAGGTGCCTTAATTCCATGTGTCCAACTGTACAGGACTCAGACATAAACTCTTTCAAAAAACTGACCTAAAGGCCTTTTGTGTGCATAAAAATGCACTAAGGTCAGACATATCAGATACTTCAAGAGCTGGAAGTGAGTACTGTCCATCCCACAGAGAATGTGACAATCACCCTCTTCCAAATGGGATGGAGATCACTTATCTTCTAGTTGGATAGGGCTAGAAAATGGGCACTAAAGCTATGACATATTTAAGTTCAGAAAAGCTGTCTCTAGTCCAGGACTAAATCTCATCTGTCCTGGGTCTCAGGCAGGTGTAAGTTAGCTTTCAACGCTTCTGCTAAATGACATGTTTCATCCTATACAAATCTGAGGTTTGGAGTGGAGCTGTATAAACTGTGAGACTTAGTGTGGAAGCACTTGCGATCAGACTTCATGTGTTGTGGTGCAGCAGTGGTTTGGTAGAACTTTCTTGTGTCTGCAAATGGTCAGCAAAAGAATTTTGCCAGCACTTCTACACGATGCAGATCCCCGCAAACATCTTTAGGATACTCAACACAGTGTATTTCAAGTTAGAACCTGGTTCCTCAGGATAGGATGTAAGGGGGCAAAGAAGTAAGGGTGTTTCTCTTTAGTTGCTGCCTGGCTGAGCTGTCCTATGTAATCAGGAAGGTCAGCATAAATCAACAACCTATTTTCATCTGGTTTCTGAGGCTCAAATTCTGGTCCCTTACTCAAAGCTTTGTGCACATGGGTCTAGAGCAAGAGACATCAGTCTGAAGAAGACTGGAATCCACCCCTTGCTCAATAATGGTGAGGTGCAAAGCACCAACACACCTGCTTCATAACAGCTACAATAGTTCCTGGGCTACAGTAGCATGCACCACTACCATGCTTCACCCCCAAAGGGCACTTTGACCTGTGGTTCTGCATGGCTGCAAACTCACTCCCCACTCCTAACAATGCCTGCATCGCTGTACTGTGTTTCGCTGCTGAGCACTACTTTCCATTGCCTGGCCTGCTCACCCTTACTGTTGGGCTGCAGTAGTTCCACTGCTTTCCTGGGCTTCTGTCTGTCTCAGCAGGATGTGGCCCAGATGTTGAGAGATCTAACCTAATTGAAAAGTGTTAAGGAAAAAAATCCCTTCTCTCTTAGTTCCATACCCTATACCTGTCTGACTTTAGGAGGCAGGAATCTAGTAAATTAATTATCTTCTCTAATTCCTTTGGGAACTTCCTTACACTGTCACAGTGGTGCTGCAGCCATGTTGGATGTGTGAGAGACAAGGTGAATGAGGTAATATCTTTTATTGGACCAGCTTCTGTTGAAAGACAAGCTTACAAACTCCACAGAGCTCTTCTTCAGGTCCTCTCTGTGGAACTTGAAACCTTGTCTCTTGGACCAACTTCTGTTGGTGAAATGATATTAACTCACCGACCTTGTCTCTTATTAATGACACATTGACTGGTCTCATTTACATTTTGGTGAATCATACCCAATTTTCAGAGAAATCCTACTACAGGGTACATGGCATCATATCTATTTCATCCTGTGGTAAACAATTATATCAGTCTAATAAAGAATCATCCCAATTCATTTTATTAAAGAATCAAAGTAGAAAAAATTATTACCCTATTAGGCTAAAGCAGAATACTGTACTAATTCCAACATCTATTCATTTTTAATAAATACCACATTACAAAGCATGCCTGTTTTGTGGCTAGATGACACTAGCTTGCCTGCCCTACAAAAAAGTTCCATGGTGCTTTGCTGTTATTAATGAGCCTGGTTTTAAATCATTGTTTGTAGTTTGCATGACCCATATTTTGAACTGGGACTCTAGCAGGTGGTGATCATTTTCTTTGTAAAGTTGTCCATGTATGTTTGATACAGTTGTGAACAAAACATTTTCATCCATTGTAATAGATAGCAGACTTTTCTTTAATTGGCAAGAGACCTATTAATCTGGAGTATATTATTTTCATTTGATTTGGCATTTATTCTTATTTTTGCACTCTCTTTAATGGTATACAAATACATTGAGTCATGTGTTCCATCATAGGTATGTGCACTCTGCCAATTTATCTGCCTAAAATATTGTCTTAATATTCTTGTTGAAATTTTGGCATTAAACAAACCAAATTGTGAAAACCCGCCCCCCAAAAGCTTGAGTATATTGTATTAGAAAAAGTAATTCTTCGGTCTCCTTACACATTCTATTTAGGTTCTTATACTGTGCCCATCTCTCTGCAGGGCTGGGCCTGTATTTTTTTTCTTCATGGTATAATACATGAAGTGCAATAACAAACAATGAAGCCTTTGAAGGCCAGACCTATTAAGCATACTGTTTAAAATGTGGATCTGTACTAAAAGTTTTTTCTATATGGGATTTACTAGAGGAACTTAGTGGTCTGTTAAAATAACACCTCTTGTGTATGTGCTGTATGCTTGGCTTTCACAATGCAAGTCAATGATATGCTATTTGTGTAAGATTCTTCATCCGGATGAGATGGACTACTTGTGCAGCAAAGTAAAATAATTGCAGTGGATCTCATCTCTGGGAAGGGTTTGGGATGATATTTGGCTGTTTTGATACATAAGCCTATTGGGCTCCTAGAGAGATATGGGCTGTAGCCCACCAAAACTTATGCTCTAATAAATTTGTTAGTCTCTTCAGTGCCACAAGTACTCCTGTTCTTTTTGCTACTCTGAAACCTGGAGAAATATGGTTCCTTATGTTTGATACTGAAAAAGAATTTAATATGTTCTATGTAAAATACACATCCTGGAACTCAAAAAAACCAACCAAACCCTATTAAAGTGAAACTGATGCTTGTGAACAACATCCTGCACTGATGGAATTTTTTCAGCACAATAGTGAAGGTACCATTTCTAAGGCTGAGAGCACTGCCAACTCAGATTAACTCAGCCTTTGTGCTGAGATTGCCTATTAGTACAAATGGAGTTTTGATGTAGACAGGTGTCCACTGGGAAATAGGCTGAGACTTCTAACTCCTTCTGCAGGTTCACAACAGCCATCGGATAATATTGACTTTCAGTTATTAATCCTGGATGAGATTTGAACCAGTAATTTAGATGTGAAAGACCCTGTATATCATCTCTGGTCCCTTAGATCAATCGGCCTGCATGGATGATATCATGTAAAGGAATTACTATACCAACAAAACCAAACCCCTTGTCTTTAGCCCCTATAAAATGTGAAAAGCGGATATAAACTGTCATAGCTCCATGGATTTTAGTGGACTAGGAATAAAGTTTACTCAATACGTTTCCAGCTATGCAGAACTTTGTATGGCAGTTACAGAAAATATGCTATGTGATCTTGGCCCCATATGTTCTGATGGCAATGTTTGATTAGATGCCTTTAATTTGTAACTAACAAAACAATTAGTTAGAAAAGCAGTTACATTATCCATTGGGCTGTGTAAGATACTTGGCACCACCAACTTCAGAGATAGCAGTCAACTGTGCATCTGAGGTAATGTCAATTCTTTGCAGGCAGAGGACTTGTATTTAATAGATATCATATGGCTACCAAATGTACTCTAACGCTGCCCTTGTTTGATTGCTTCTTACCTAATAACTCTTGGTGGGAGTCCAAGATAGGTTTAAAAAAAAATGCTGTAGCTGTCTTTCTAAGTTGACAGGATTGCCGCAACCCTTCAATGGATACCAGTAGCAACTGGGCACATACTGCATCTATTAGAACCATCTGGAGAATGGTAAATAGAGCTGTAAACACATACATTTGAAGCTGACACAAGACTACAGGGGACTTCTGCTGGCCAAAAGGAAAGGTTATAATAATTATAATGTGTTTTTTAACCAGTGCTGCGCTGCCAAAATCTTAACTGGTTCCCTCCTCACCCCATGAGGGGGTCATTGCCCATCCCCACCCCCCGGGACTCCTGCCCATCCACCCCTGTCCCATGATTGCCCCCAGAACCAGGCAGGAGGGTCTCGTGGGTCACCGTAGTGGGTGCCCACCCCACCCCTAAGAGCCAGAGGGACCTGTCGGGGGGCAAGGTGGGGAATCCCGGCGGTGCTTATCTGGGGCAGCTCCCCGGAAGCATCCGGCAGGTCCCTCTGGCTCCTAGGGATGGGGGAGCGTAGCTAGTGGGGAAGCAGGGTGAGCGGCAACTCCTCCCACTGATCACATCAAAAGTGGCGCCTTTGGCACTGACTCCGTGGGTGCTCCGGGGATGGAGCACCCACAGGGAAAACTTGGTGGGTGCAGAGCACCCACCGGCAGCTCCCTGGCCCCAGCTCGCCTCCGCCCCTAAACGCACCGCCCTGCTCTGCTTCTCCGTGCCCCCCCTACCCCCCAGCTTCCCTCAAATCAGCTGTTCAGCTGGAAGCCTGGGAGGGCTGCGAAGCAGGCGGCAGCTTCCCACTCAGGTCGAGGGTGGCAGAGGTGAGCTGGGGCGGGGGAGCAGTTCCCCTGCGTGCCCCCGCCACCCCCCGGGCTACCTGCTGTGGCGTGGGCAGCCCATCTCGTGCCCCAGCTCACCTCCGCCTCCCTGGGCCTGAGTGCGAAGCTGCCGCCTGCTTCTCAGCCCGCCCCTGCTTCCTCGGGAACAGTTGATTCGCGGGAAGCCTGGGCGGGGCAGAGAAGCAGAGCAGGGCGGTGCATTAAGCAGAGGAGACGGAGGCAGAGCAGAGGTGAGCTGGGGCCGGGGGTGGGGTGGGGAGCTGCCGGTGGGTGCTCTGTACCCACCAAATTTTCCCCTTAGGTGCTCCAGCCCTGGAGTACCCATGGAGTCAGCGACACTTTGGGCCGATTAAATTTAGAAGCCCTTTTAGAACCGCTTGTCCCTTTTGGGACAACCGGTTCTAAAAGGGCTTCTAAATTTAACAACCGGTTCTAGCGAACCGGCTCCAGCTCACCACTGGTTTTAATTTCTCCTTGGGTTTTGTGTTAAGTAACTTCTAGAGAGAGCTTGAATTTCTACTTTCTGTTCTTCAAGTACAGTTTCAAATGAACAGGTCCGCCCACGTCTCTTAAGTGCACAAAGGTAATAAAGATCCTTTGAATAATTATCATGATTAATTTCTTCTTTGAGAAATTCATTTATGGTGTGGCTTTTTTTTTTTTGAGCCGCAGAACCTAGAGCAATGAAATCATAGTAAGTTATTGCACTTAAACGCCTTATGCTCTACCTGACACCTCTTTAAAAGGATTCTATCTTTCCCTTCCTGTTCCTAACACACTGTGAAGCGTCTTTACTTGGTCTTTCAACACAACAGCAGGAGTTGACCCTAAATCAATAGGAACTACACTGAGCCTTTGACTGGATGTACTGTAAATCCTACCTTGGCCCAGGAGATCAAGCTTTGCTACTAGAACTGTATGCAGGCAGACTTCTAGAGTGTATATATTGTATAAGCAGGAACACAACCAATAAGTGACAAAACTGCGTATTTATACCTAGAGATTATATGATGGTCACTAGACAGCTCAAAAATGTGTTTAGCTTTTATTTGAACTGAATATTTGACCAAATTATTTAAAAAGCTAAAATTAAATGAAAACTTTATTGGGATTAACATAATCTGAGAGGCAACCCCCTGGATAAAACACTAAACTGGGAGTCAAGAAACCTGGGTTCTATTGTTGGCTCTGCTACTGATTTCCTGTGTGATCCTGGTGAAGTCATCTAACCGCCCTGTGACTCACTTTCCCCTCCCATCCTTTGTCTTGTCTAATTAGGTTGTAAACTCTTTGAGGCGGGAATAGTCTCTCAATATTTGTAGAATGCTGGGCATGCTGGAGCCTCAAATTCAGTCCTCCAGGGTTTACTGGCATACAAACAACTGCATTTGATCAATTTTCCAATTGGCCTCTTAACAATTTGAAGCTGATTATGAAATTATCTTTAAAATAAAGGCAAAGTAAGTTAACTACAAGCACTATGACATTTGAAATCACATTGTGTGTATGTGTGAAGCTTCTGTGAACAGAGATGTGTGTGGTACGTTTTTTTTTTTTTTTTGGGCACCAGTAAAATATTTTCCATAGTCAGGAACAGCATTTTCTGCAATAACTGATGTCTGTTTTGTTTTGTTAAAATCATGTTTACGGCACAATTTGAATTCTGAGCTGGGATTGGTTGCATGAAGTAATATGGTGTTTTTTTGGTTAGAACACACCGTATACTAAATTACTAGTTCCACAATAATGAAATACTGTAAATGCATCCATGCATTTTGGTGCAATGTTAAAGCCACCAAGAGCTAAAAAATAAAGGTTAAGTTTCCAAGAGTAACAACTCCTGTATGTTCTATAGTATTGATGTAATAAGCAGCCACACACTTAAACAAAAGCCCAAGAGTAAATAACACATGTTGTATGAGCAACACAGAAGAATTAAACATTGCAATGTCTTTTTCCCATTCATCTAGTAAATAGGGCAATGCATACCGGGGAAGGGTGGATCCCTTTCTGATCCCAGCAAGTTATTGGTATTTGTACAGTTCCTTACAAACTTAGTAAATGGATGCAAATGTAATATGCAAGACTGCATATTGGTTTATTTTTCCTTAGTAAATAACAATTCATGTTATGCAGAGTGGGTTATACAATAGCATGACATGAATTCACAATTAATTTGATGGCTGAAAGCTCTTGGTGCTAAGTTATCTGCCTAACTTTATTGGTTTTTGAACTTGCCATGTGAAGATGGCATGACAGTGTACGAATCACAGCTCTTACAGGGGTCACTTTGATATAGAACCAATAATTATGGTGCTAAACCTTAAGCCAGACATTTTGCTATAGGCCTTTAAGGGCATGCTTTCTAATACTACAATAGTAGCATTAAATACAGCATCTCTCATTCTAGGATTGGAGTAACTACATGCCACTGTGTGGCAGCTATTGGCAAGGGCTAACTTTGTTTAATAACCATTGCAAATGAAGGAAAACTGGTCAAACAACACCTAAGTCTATGTAACGGTTAAGTTACATGTTTAAACACACACAAATCAGGAAGTGCAAGAGGTAAGAGGATGGATCTTATGCTGATCTAGTGTTGGTATAACTATATACTTCATGCAGTTATTCCTGACTTACACCAGTGTAAGAGGAGAATAGTGTGTCGTATGGGTGGAAGTTCATAGATAGATGGTGATGGTATTTAGTGTCTATCTGCACCATGAGCATGGGAGAGTTTGACCTTTCCTTTGCATCACTGTGCCCAAAAGCTACAATTTGTGAGCATAGATCGGAGTGATGGATCTGTTGGCATTTCCATAGTGCTCATCACCGAAGTATCAGAATACATCAAATGTCACTGAATTACCTCATTACCTGAGGGATTATCTTAGTTTCCATAACCGTATTTGCCCTATGACCTGAACCCTTAGAGAAGGGAGCTCCCTGGTGGTAAAATGGAGGAAGAATGGCCCAGAGCTGCTGAAGAACTGTGGCTGGAAAGGCCTTCCAGAGGTGAGAGAGCTCTTGGTCAGTATCTGTGGACAGCAGATGGGCCAGACCTCATTTGTCTTTGTTTTATGTGACTTTTTTAAGTGACATTTTTGTTAAAATCCAGTATGCTTTGAGTTTGGGGCAATAAAATGCATTTGAATCCATTGGGAGATGAAGGGGCAAGAAATCCACACCAAATGTGCCTGTGTCACCCTGACTCAGGCTCGAGTCAGGCACTGTTGGGCAATGCACACTGATCAGAGATGAGATGAAAGGGAGTGGAAAGAAGCTCCTACTTCTCTGGTGATAGGGACTCTGTAAAGGGTCCTAGATACTACTAATCCCCCTGTAACTGCTGAGCTAGACTGCTAGTGGCAGCTTTGAGAGGAGGGGCAGCACAGAAGCAGTGGCTGGAAAAGAGCTAAAGCACCTTGAGTTGAAGCTGCCAAGAACAGCAGTCTACCTAAGGGATTCTGGTGCAGGCACCACACCTAGTAATTAAAGCTGAAGTCGGATCAGGTGGTAAAGCCCCCACAGGAAGTACTGGCTTGCCAGTCTTCTTGGACTCTCCAGGACAGCTACCCATGAGTGGGGAACTGGGGAGGAGAGCCGGGGCTAGGGCACATCCTGCCACACTCAATTGCCAGGAAGACTGAGGTTGGGAATATTAAGGCTCAGTAGGGGGAAGGAGTGTTATCTCAAACTTTTTTTTTTTAAACTGCTGGTTTTCCCAAGTTTATTTTGTAGTCTCCTTTTTTACTGCCCTAAAAGTTTTGTCTTAAACTCCTGGGATTCTGAGGCTGGGGGAAAATAATGCTCATCAGGGATGCCTAGGTATAAGGTTTCCTAGGTTTCTGGGTGGGCACTCAAGCTTGTGTTAATTTTTTAGAAGGCACCCCTAGAAAATTGAACCCATCCTTCTTTTGCTGCTGCCATGCCCTGGCAGAAGGGTTACAAATGTTAAAATGTCTTTTTGTTAATATGCCACAACACCAGTATCTCTGCTAAATATGTGGAGAGGAAATTAACTTATTCCACACACATCATAAATCTTCACTGCAGACCCACAGGCTATTATTTTAAAGCATTTTCTTGCCTTTATAATTTGCCGTTACTTGTGTGTTCAGTCATCTAACAGCTGCCTTGTTGAAGGTAGCAAGGTGTTGCAATCCACGCTCCAAAAGTAGACAAAATGCAGGCTCTCATTCTAAGTGACAATAAACTTGCTCTCAATCACTTATTCTGGAGTACTTGAATAATGTATATGCAGCTACTTCCTGAAACAGGATCCTATATTTATATCTAATTTCCACCTGGATCACTGAAGAATGTTTTTATGTAGAGGGGGCAGACAACTCCCAGTCATGGAGTTCTGGGCATGAATGGAAGAGACTGTCGAACGCAGTTTATTAGTATACTACTACCAGCATGTTGCATTGTATTGGAATAATACAGTTGTAATACCTTAAGTATGGGATTCTAAAGTACTAATTTGGAGCCTGGGAAGAACCTACTGAAGTCAGGGAAGACTCATTGTCTCCAACTGGCTTTGGATGATGTCCTTATTTCAGCTTAGTCTTCATCATATCTTGGTGCTATATATAGTTAAGAGTATCCTTTTTCTTGTAGGTAGTGTACTAGGGCAGCAAACTAGGTGGCTTATGAATTCATAAGAACAATATTCATGTTTTTCCACATATTAAGATGGGGGGTGAACTGTCAAGCTCCTTCTGTAAGGCCTTCCACTGCATTCTGCAGAGGTGGGTGAGGTTTCCCCCATCCTCAGAGAAGAAAGCATGACTTGGGACCACAAACAGCTCTGGCTTGGCTTTTTTTGGCAATATGATTTTAGGCAACCATGCTGCCTGGGAATTTTAATTGGGCAAGTGTCAGATGGAATTGAGTTGGATCAGCACAATGAGAATTAAAACTGGATGGATCATGGTATAGCTTTGATTGCTAGACAAGGTAACAGAAACAGGAGTAAGGAAATTAAGCATTTGCAGGAAGGGTATTTATTGATATCAAAGTACCAGAGAGCGGCATTTCTATACACTGAAAACAGTTAACAATGAGGGCTCTTCACTGGGATTAGCAAGGCTATTGAGCATATTGAAAAATGAAGGAAGACTAAAGAAAGTGATATAATGAAGCAAGGCAGAATCACTATAAAGGGCTGATTGGGAAAGTTAAACATGAAAATTAATATTATGCTGTTGCTGGAGTAAAGTAAAAACCCAATGAAAGTCCATGAATACCTAAACAAGAAGGGACTGATGCATGAAGCACTCCTACTATTACTAGAGACCATTTATTAGTACACAGCCAAAAAAAAAATAAAGGATTTAAAAAGTAGTACTAAGGAAACCTAGAGATGAAATGTTAGAGCAATTATTTTTCAGAAGAGGTGGCAAAACATCCCCAATCTCCTACTGTCCCCATCCAAAAAAAACAACCAACCAAAAAAATCAGAAATCAAATCCCTCCTCACCAACAAACTCACCCCTGCCCCCCACTTAACAGATGATTCAGAACACATTTTCCCTAAAGAAATATCCATAAAGATAGCAAGTATCTGATGGGCGGCTCACAAATAAGACTCCCAAAAGGAATGTCTTGGAGATTAAGTGGTCTGTTAACACCCTAGATCAGTAGATAATCTGTCTAGAATACATGATGACTTGGCTTTTATTTATTTATTTTATACCATTGAAAGAGATTTGTGCTTAAATTCTCAGGAATGCTCACAATATGGACAGTTATTTATGAAATGACCCTTTCTTTAGCATTACCTCTTTAGTAATTCCACCATCTCAGTTCCTTTCCCTTTATAGTGAAATCAAGAATGTTGTGTCATTGTTTGGCAAGAGAAAAGACAAACAGAAATGGCAATATATGGGAAAACATTCCATCAATGTCCATCTGAGAAGTACAGCCTCTAATACCTATTGCAATAGAGCATAAAATGCTGCCCTGGAAAACTGGCACTTCATGTACTCCATTGACTATAATCCATCAAAAACTCCAAACACACAGGCATAGCTATTAAGAAGCAAGATTGAGCTGCCTCCCCAGTAGCATGAGAAATAAATTAAGTGAGCAGGGAGCACTGCAGGCTCCTCTCATGTGATTCCCTACCAACAATGTAGATGAGTATGAGAGGAATTGTCATCCCATCCTTGCCTGTGCAATTTCTTCATAGGGTGGTGGTGGTGGTGGGGGGGGAAATAATGAAGAGAAATTAGAATGATCACAGAACCTCATATGCAGCCCCACAAAAAAAGATTGACCTACAAAGTAAACACTGACTGTAGCAGTTTTATTACATTAATTTGAGTACTGCGCTAAAAGAAGGAGGTGTAGACTTAAGGGCAGAGCACATGACACACCAAGAGACCCATGATTTCTAATTCTGCCTCAGATAATAGGTTGCATCCTTGACTGGAATGAGTTTCTTGACCTCTTCCTTATTTGTTCTATATGTAAAGTGGATATACCAGCTTCCTAGGATGCTGGAGGCTCAATCAGGTAATGCTTGAAGCACTCTGAAGATGAAAAGCACTATCAGTTGGATTCACAGGCAGGATGTAGGCACCTAAATCCACAGTATCTAAACTTTGGTATCTTTGCATGCACACAGCTGCCTAAGACTTAGTACTGACTGCCCAGCAGTATGCTGCCCACCTCAGCCCTAAGCACCAGCAGAATTCACAAACAAGGGTTTCCCCACCACCACCATTTTGCTTTCTAGGCCTGATCCTGCCCAAGTCCCTTTGTGCATCCCACCTATGAACTGTATAACAAAACTACAATCTCACCCTACAACTTACAGGTGAATGCTCTGCCACGCGCTCTTCACAGGACCATTGGGACTACTTGGGGAACACAGTAGTAGTCAACATCAGTAAGAGTGGCAGAATCAGGTCATATGCAGGTAAAACTTCCATTAACTTGAATGAGAGTTATACCTGGATTACAAATACAGGGTTGGGCCCATAGAAAATGCTCTATTGCAATCATATCCTCAATTAGTGACTATGCGGTCCAATTTAACACAATACCATTTAACTGTTTCCATTTCTGCTATAATAATACTTGTGATTAAGCATACAAAGTAGCTCATAAAAATGTCTAATTTTATACCTCAAATGTAAAGCATAATTCACTTTTATGTTGTAAAATCATTCCTTTTTAAATTTGTTAGGACACAGAACAAATAGGACTCCAGAAGAAAAGCTGTGTTTTCTAATTCTCTTGAACATTATTGTTCTTTAATAATTCTGTTTTGCCTTTTTTATTTAAGACCCTTTGTATGTGTCCCAAGGAAAATTTCTCTGAAGCTGTGGTGTTTTCACTACTGTTACTTGATAAATATTTATCATCAAATAGTAATCAGCTTCTTGTAATGCATCATACAGTTCACAACTGCACTAGGTTGTCTATTTTTTTAAACCTAACCATTTTTTTAAAAAAAAGGCGAAATCATAACACAAAATGATCAAACTAAGTTTTCAGAATACAAAGAGTGATTAATTGGCTCTATCGACAGAAATGGCAAAGCTCCCACTGACTTCAAGGATTTCACCCAGTGTGGTGTCGTTTTGTTACTAGACTACCACTTTCCTAAGATGTGATTGTTTCTGGTTATTATTAACATACTGTAGGGCCATAAAGTAGCAATGCACAGTACAGTACAGGTAACATTAGATTCCCTTTCTTGAAGAGTTCACAATCTAGGACCCTGAAAAGTTCTATAGAGTGTAACAGAACAATAATTGCCAATCTGTAAAGTACAATACCCCTTCAATAGAATTCTAAGGGGGGTCTAAAAATATAGATAGGACAACATTTCTCTCTTACTCTAAAATACTACAGAATATAACTTTTATAGAACTTTATTAAATGACGCTGTTCATTAATTTTGTAGGACTAAATGTTAATATTGTGCATAATGCTGACAACCAGATGCCACTCAACGGAGATGATAGGAATTTTTCTGGCAGAAAGTGTTTGCAGGATCAGACCCCAAATTCAGACAATCCAGGGAGATACTGGGTGGGTGAAGACATTTTGATCATGAAGTCATATGTTCTGAAGTTCACAAATCAGTGTGACTACTTATTAACATTATTAATGTTAATGAGGCTCTAGTCTATAAGGCGACTTGAAATGGATTTTGACAAGATATTTAAAGGGGGAAAGGGAGGAGGCAGGGACATTGGCATCAGGAAGACAGTTCCTTACATGGGGTGCGGCGGGGGGAAGTATAATAGTAGGCCCAGTGGTAGAGTGGAAGATGGACACCAGGGGCATTCAGGCAAGCAGTTAAGTGGAGCAAAAAAGCATAATGGGGGAGAAACAGCTGAGACAGAAAAAAGCTTAGCTGTGAAGGAGCCTGCAGCTGAAAATAAGCAGTCTGAGTTTGATTTGGGAGAGAGCCAGTGATAAGACTTTAACAGGACTGAATGATAGTTTCATCACACAGAACCTCTGAAATTAATTGTCACATTCAAGATCAGTGAGGGGTTGTAACCACGTGGCCTGTGACCTTGGGTGGATATATCCGCCTCCCAGGATGCTGGAGGCTCAATCAGGTAATGCTTGAAGCACTCTGACTTTGTTGCGGCTAATTGTGTAACTATGGCGAGCAGGACTTGGCAGTTAGAATCCAATAATTCTTGTAGAAATGTTGCGATCCTGGAGGTGCTGGCTCTTGCAGGATATGTAAAGCAGAGATCCTGCAGTCATTAAAATCCCATACCGCATTTTGTAAATGCATGGTTGTTAGCCAGGATTCTGGGTCTAACTTCTAGTTGGGTAATTGCTACAGCTGAGTAAATAGTGGAACTTGTCTTTTCATGAATATGCATTTGAAAACAAATTCTGAATTCAACATATTTGCTATATGAGAACACTTCATGATTGAGCCTTTCCCCTCCCCTAGTTTGCATTGTATGCCAAAGTTCTAGGAAGTCATTTCTGATGTGGAGTATCAGTTTATTGCACAGAATTATTTGAAGCAAACACAGTATATTTATAGTTTGACAAACTGAAGGCTCTAAAGACAAATACTTAATGCCTGGGTGCCTAACATAAGGTTTCTATCTATCCCTCTATCTAATGCATTGAAATAAAAGTGGTCCAACTTTCAGAAGTGCTGATCGCCCGCAGTTCTCATTGGCTTCGCTGTTTTGTGGGTGTTTAGCCCCTTTGAAAATCAGACCACTTTTATTTAGGTGCCTAAATATGTTGGGAGCCTTACTGTAAGAACCCAGGTTTGAAACATTTAGCCTTCTGTCTTATTATTTAGGAGGCTGATTATGTTCCAATAAAGTACGAGGCTTGCAAACTGTTTTGGGAAGGTTTTGGAACTATGGTTTTTAAAAGTAAAGTATTTCTGCAGAATGTTACATGGGAACTGTGGTAAGAGGCAACAATTATGGGCCACTCATGCCATTTAAACATGGGAAATCTTTTTTAGTTGAAAGCAATGAAGAGATTTTGCTTTGTATAGTTATTAGTAGAATATATTTAGATCACTTTCATTCATGGTTCGTTACTACTTATTAGATGCAGAAATTCTGTTGAAAAAAACATTCTACATAAATTGACATCAAAAAGGCCTGATTTCAGTCTCCCTCCTACCATTTTTACATGTGTGTAATCCTCTTAGTTTCAGAGAGTGACTCCGGAGTTCCACCTGTATTGGAGAAATCAGAATCAGACCTAAAATGTTTGTGTGGCAGAGGTCTTGCAGCTTTTCGTGGAACTCACAACGTAATGCAACATACAGGGCAGAGAACAGAGTATTCTATGAGCGGAGAAATGGGGGCCAGGAAAGCCTGGGCTTTAATCTCAATTTGGATGCTGATGCTCTCTGTGCTTTTGGGCAGGTCCCTTATCTTCTCTACCTTAGTTTTCCCATCTTTCACAGCGTATTTACCAGAGGTGCAATAGTATTACCTGATGTTCAGGAAATACTTTGAAGATGGAAAGAACTACAATAAGAATTCACAATAAGAGCTCAGGATGATAACGTATCACCAAATAAAGAGAGAGATTGGTTTGGTAAGCTTAATGCTATGTGCTAACAGTGAACCAGTGACAACAATTATTTAATCCTTTATAAACTCTGTGTTTTTATGCCCTTCCAAAGGACACTTCTTGTAAGACAAAAGCCCAATGTACTTAAAACCATCTCTCCTTGGGAGGTCTACGGCTGCAGATACACCATTAGCTAAAGGGCTGAAGTCATAGTTTGTTTGCGTGTGTATGTGTGTGTTAAATGCAAATTGTTTCTGTCCCTTGTACGGGTATACAAGAGAGGAAGAAGGCACAAGGAGTTTTTTTTCGTCCCTGAGATATAAACTTTTCCTTGTCCATTTCTAATTTGACACATTAAAACAATTGTAATATTACTGGCTCTGTTATATGAGCTATGTCTATTAAAGTCAATGGGCATTTTTCTGTGGACTTTTTAATGGACAATGGACATTTGGATTGGGCTTTTAAAAATCTAAAGATTTGTGATTTAGGGAACAAGCAAATCTAATAAGATTGGAGAGTTTGTCACATCCATACTGTGGGATTCTTTTGTCTGGAAGGCACCATGTACTGTAACTGTAAGTTGTCACTCTACAAATTATTTGGCTTAGTCGGTACTTCCCTCTCTAATGTTCATGCACACCAAAGAAACTACTATCCATGTGAGATGAGTGCAC
This sequence comes from Lepidochelys kempii, assembly GCF_965140285.1. NCBI lineage: Eukaryota > Metazoa > Chordata > Testudines > Cheloniidae > Lepidochelys > Lepidochelys kempii. Next base: position 34,022,036 of record NC_136388.1, read on the forward strand.
TGAATTCTAAATTGCATTAAATTTAGATGGTATCAGCCTCATGTTTATACCCATCATGCATTTATTTGAATCCCAGAGATTGGTGGTGGCTGTATGCAATTCTCAGAAGCACTCTCATGTGGAGTCTAGCAATCAAACAGCAGTGAACTGGTGGGCTTTTCCAAGCAATCTGAGCAGGGCTCGTTCCTCAGAATTCAAATAGCCAGAGAACAGCTGGATGCAACAACTCTGTTAGTCTGTTATTGAAATGTCATATATGTCTATGTATTGGGGTAGGGTGGGGAAAGGGGAATCTTTCCTCAAAATAACAGTAAAACCCCTACCCTGGATCAGCAGTATGCACTCATGTACTCACCTGAAAAGACTGGGCCAAGTGTCAGGAGGATACAAGTCAGTTTATTTTAACATCAGTTGCGTTTCCAGATTTTAGGGTTCTCCATTGTTTCCTGACTCTGTTTAACTCTCAGAATTGGCACACAGTTGGTCTACCCAGCATAAACAGTAGTGCATTTTCAGAATAATTCATGCTTTTTTTTGAAAGGGGGGAAAAAAGAGGATGTAAGGTAAATTCTGTGAACAAATTCTGGCTGGATCATGCCTGTGAGGCACAGGCCCATGCTGAGAGTGATGCAGAGCTGTATAGCCTTCCAGTAGGGGGCACAACACACTCCAGAGCTCTGTAGTGAAGATGGGGATATACATCTCTATTTACTACCCCAGGAGGTAGCATAATGTGAATGGGAGTTAGTCATGGCCCTGCCCACTCTCAACCCATTTCACTGCTGTTTGTGCCCTAGGAGGGAGCAGCAGGCTCAAGAAAACAAAGAACTGCAGTGGTGCCTGGCCTCTGAACCTGGTCCTCAGTGTCCTGGCTTTGAGAATAGGGGGTGTGGTGTTGTAAAGTGGAGAGGGAGGAATTTCTCCCTATTAGTGTTTGGAGAAGTGACTGAAAACTCTTTGTAATAAGAATTTTACCACTGCTTCATCTAAATGCCAGACTACTCACACACTACAGAAGCAGATGGTTTCCTACCCACTGCTTATGTTCGCTTACACTCTCTGAGCATTTGACAGTTAATAAGAGATGTGGATGGAATGAATATTTTGGACCATTATTGGCTTTTAATGAAACAAACTGCCTTTGAGAATCTTTAATCTGATCCATGACCTCAGGTTACTTAGAAATCAGACATTTTACATAGTGCTAAATATTTTTAGTGTGGTATCACTAGATTACACAGTAGGTTATTCTCTCTCCCTCTGTGTATACACATGCATATCCCCACAGATTTCTATCTACAGATACTTATACACAAATCTTTGAAGACATTTATTAAATGTATAAAAGGAATTGGAAATACCATAACAAAAACAATTAAACTAATTTATATCCCCAAACTGATATCTTAAATCCCCGTTGTGCTTCCTGTATCCATGCACAGATGGAATCTTTCATGTGTTGATCTGCCATGGTTCTGTGGTAAGGACAGTCAGCTCTTTGTGGCCCTTTCCCTCATCCCTGTTGCTGTTCTTTGCCGCTCTGAGGATCTGCATATAGGAAGGAGTAATGCATGTGGGCATGAATTGTTTGCCCCTAGCACTACTGGCTGTCCCCTTGAGAAAGGATCCTCCATTGAGGGCCTGACCCTGCAAGAGGCTGAGCACCTCCTCAGCTCCTACTGAAGTTGGAGGTGCTCAGTCTTGTTCCAGAAGCAGCTGCACACAGACTAAGGCATGGAAGCAGATTAGAGGACTCTGTGCTTTCAGGGATTTTTGTGAGACCTGTAGGCTGGATTCCCTGCATCTTCAATGAGATGGGGTAAGGGATGCATGGGGAAAAGATGGTAGGAAAGACAATGAGAGAATTCAAAACTTTGCAAATTTCCTCCCATCCTGTGGATTTTTTTATGGGAGGAGATAATCTTGGCCTTAATAAATGACCCTGAAGTCCTCCAAGTTCCCCCTTTTCTAACAGAAAAAACCCTAAAATATAGCTTCCCTAATGTAGTTCTGTATAAATAAACCCCCACTCCTAGTACATTCTACGCTGAAAAAATGAAAGCAGATGTTAATTGTTCTTAGAAACAAAGTGCTAAAGAACATAACCAATGTAAGCGCATTGTTTGTATGTGTTATAAGGTGCAATTCATCTTTCATCATGAGAGCAAGAGATAGCAGGGCGCATCATAAAAGAATAAGACCTGTGACTGAGCCAGCAGATGTTTTAAGGCAGGGAGAGTAGATGCTAATTCTGAGACTGCCACCTATTGCATACACAGGCAATACTTTGTGGGCCAGATTCTCCGCTAGTATAAATCACAGTAGCTCCATGGAAGTCAGTGGAGCTACATTAATTTACGTCATCTCAGGATCTGTTTTTTTATCTTTAATATCCATATTTTGATATTGATATTTATTAGGGATAGACAATAAAAATCAATCCCAATCTTAAAATTATCCAGTCCCTTTTTGGATTTGGATGGATATCCTTCTCTTCCTTCTCAGTTTCTGATGGGTATCTTATCTCCGCCTGAAATTCATCTTGTTGTTTGAACAGGTAGTTCATGCTCCACTGGGCCATTTGCTGCCTTCAAAGTATCCAGTGTTTTGGGGGTTAAATTCAATCAAAGGCAATGAATTTTTGAGTTATCTGTGACTGTCAAAAGCCAGAAATGATCAACTGAGGAGGTGAGGAATGAATGAAAACTCCCCAAACTCCCTTTGATTCTAGCAATTTCAAATACAACCCTCAAAGATACCTTATCTTACAGGGGCTATTCTGTGCTTTTAAAGTTTCATGTTATCTGAACTTGCTGGCAGAGTATGCAAAGTGTTGGTGTTTGCTCTTTTTCTGTGGGGGTAAATATTCTATATGTATTGACCAAGATATTCCAAAGCACCCATGAATTTTTTTGGAGGGTGGGGGGATATCCTCCTTAGGACAGTTTTTAGCTCTGATTTTTCAGCTGTTTCAGGTGTTGAGCATCCACAATTTCAGCTGGAATTAATTGGAACTGCAGAAAAATCAAGCCCATGAGATATGTGGGTGGTGATCCAAGAACTGAGACATCCAACATCAGTGGCTGCTTCTGATGAAGTTCATGCCATCTTACAATTCTTCTAATAACTAATCTTGTAATTATGAATTATATCTATCAGGAGAGATAACAGGGGTCACTTATGCACTAGCCAGAAACTTGTTCTTATTTATAGGACTTCTGATTATGAAAAATGCTAATCTGAACTTGTCCACTGAGGCAGCAGGGAAGACAACGCTGGTGCAGTATATATCAGACATTTGCTTTTGTTGACACAGACCAGGCCCTTAAATATGCAGATTTAAAGTTGCCTTTATTGTATAATATCTCTTCTGTGTGGAAAAAGAAATAGCCAGAGATGTATTTCAATTTTATTTCTTAACCTTAACTCTGCAGTTCCCAAACATTTTCCCTGCATGACTCCATTTTCAGACTTTACCGCTCCCATTGACCCCATACAACATGGAGGATGGTTTTTTACAGTATATTTTGGTAAATCTTTAGAGTTGAGGGTAGCCTCTGAACCTTTTGAGGCTCTTCTCATCGCTAAAATTTAAACTGCATGGTATAGGAAGTCCTATTTGAAATCTAAACTTGTGTTAACTAGTGAAGTTTGTTGCCTTTTATTTGTTACTCCCCACCACAGTCTTTAGATTGAAAATGGCCTAAGATGATCAAGGACTAAGAGAATGTTTGTGCTGCCTGAGAGCACCTTGCTCTTATGCAACGAGGATAAGTAAAGGTAGGTTAAAATGTATTTAGATTTATTTTTCTGTTGCCTTTATGCTCTGCAAATGATGAAATGCAAATACTATGAAAGTGAAATTTAATTGCAAGGTCATCTCCAGATGCTAGCATTTCAGAGCTTCATTGTTTTAAACTCTGAGAGCTTACAAAAGTGGCAGGAGCATAGCCAGCAGGAGTCAGGCCCTCAGATGGTATAAATCCAGATAGCTCTGGAATTGAGTTACACCAATTAATACTTGCTGCAGATCTGCTTATTTTGCTGTGTCTAAGAATCCCCACCCCTTCCCCAGGTGGAGTTATTCTTAGGTGACATGCCCCAAAAGTGCTGTGCAGCTCACAAGAGCCTCTTGTTAGAATCTGACCCCCACCAAACAAAAGGGAAAGAAACCCAAGATGTGAATCCAGCACCGAGGGAATCAGGATTAAAACCCTGATCCTTCAGTCCCAGCATTCTGTTTACCCTCCTAAGCACAATGGATGGGATCAACCAATCAGGAATTTTGAAGACCTATCATGAGATTTTAGCCATGTGGTGGAAACCCAGCCAACCTTTGTCTCAGCTTGAAAACACACCAATAAAACATTTTTTTGGTGCTCTCCAAATAGTAAAAATTAATGGAATACTCTACTATCACACAACTATCACAAACATGAGAATTTACAGTAAACACTGCATGGAGCGTGAACTGGAAAAGTATATCTAGGGAATTTTAAATAACGCAGCTAATATTTAATTTCACAGCTCTAATAGTGCCCCAGCTAAGGAGTGCAGTGTTTACTTTTTGGCATCTCAAATTGTATTAAATGAAGTGGAATGTTCCTTTAAGAACCTGGCACTTTGAGACTATTGGCTCAGGCAACAAAAGCCCAGTTTTTCTGAATGCTGACTGTTGGAATCTAAGATGGTGAACCACTGTAGTAGGACTTCTCTGGAATTTGGGAAGTAGGATGGCTCCTCTACACTGCATTTTGAGCGTTCTGGAGCTGTGACTCTCTTTAGCTGGTGAACTTTATATGTTTCAAAATAAACAGCCTTTATCTGAATAGACAACAGCTGGAATGGATGAACTTCTCTTCACGGAATGCGTTTATATGCCAGCGCCATTATGGAGCTCCCTGAAGAAGACCAAAAGAGCTTTGGAACCTCTTTTTTCAAGGCACTACCAGAGAATACAGGACTAATCTAACAGGATGTACAGTACTATCAGTGTCATTATGTAGCATGGTGCAGCTTCAGAAATTACTAGGCCACCATGTGAATGCCATACTTTCACTTGTGAGCACTTACTCACACCCATAGTCCCAGTGACTTCAATAAGAATACCCATTGGGGTTACTGAGAGTAAAGGGTTCACTATCTGGCCATCTGTGATTAGAAATCATCCGTATCTGGCTCTGTCCTTTAACAAAACACATCTGTCTTTTTATTCAAATATATAATATATACACACACAAGGAAAATGTATTTGCATTATTCACCCAGCTGTAATCAGCAGTGCTGTTCTCAGTTGGTGTTTGTGCCATCCTAATCAGCAAATTTGATACTTGATGCTAACTTCTGGAAACATATTGACAGTAATTAGTGGCAATTGAGGCTAGGCCCCAGGAGAATTTTCTGATGCTTTTTTCTCTCAAGCTTCCATAAGGCTGTACAGAGGCTGCTGCTGCTCGAGCTCTCTGGAGAAAAACAGAAATACTGCAGTGCTGCAGGCATTTCTGTTCAGTGTGAGGCTTACTTCACAGAGGGATAGAGGCAGTGATGAGCTGCCAAAATCTTAACAACCGGTTCCCTATAAAAAGTTCTGATTTAAGGGATGTGCCCCAGTATGTATTTTTTGTACCAACAGGGTTATCATACGTCCATATTTTCCCGGGAGGAATTTTTAAAATTTAAAATTCCTCCCTGACGGCGATTTAAGAACCAAAACGCCTGACCTGTCCGGGAAAATACGGATGTATGTTAACCCTGTCTAAAGTTCTTTTTTAAAAAGATGGGCCTGAACTAGAAATGAGCTCCATTTCACAGGTGTGGGTCCCCGCCACGCCCTGGGGGTGTGCTAGGGTGACCAGATGTCCTGATTTTATAGGCACAGTCCTGATTTTGGAGTCTTTTTCTTATATAGGCCTCTATTACCCCCCCACCTCCTGTCCTGATTTTTCACACTTGCTGTCTGGTCACCCTAGGATGTGCACATGTGTGGGTCCCAGCGGCTCCCTGCCCCCCTCATTGAAGCAGGTGTGCAGGGTTACTGCCCTGGGAACTGCAGGGCACCAGTGGACATGGGGCCAGCTGCAGACAGGAGCGTGGGGCAGGGCTAGCTGGAGGCAGGGGGTGCAGGGCTGGCTGCGGGCAGGGCAGGAGGTGCGGGGTTGGCTGGAGACAGGGGCTGGCTGCGGACAGGACAGAGGGTGCGGGGGTGGCTGGAGATGGGGTGGCTGTGGGCAGAGCAGGGGGTGCGTGCGGCAGGGGTTGGCTGGATACAGGGCAGGGGGTGCAGCAAGGGCTGGCGACAGGCGGGGGGACAGGGCAGGCGGCAGGGCAGGGGGTGCGGGGGGGCAGGGTAGGGGCTGGCTGCGGGCAGGGTGGTGGGTACTCACGGGGAGAGCAGCAGGACGCAGCCCAGACCCAGCAGAGAGCATCAGGAGCCCCAGGGCCAGGGGAGCAGCAGCAGCAACAGGGCTCATGCCCAGGGCCAGGAGGCAGCCCACATGGCTCCCACGGTGCAGCGCCCCCGGTGGCTGGAGGAGGAATTACATCACTTCCCCGGCCAGAGCCCATCAAAGCCTCAGCACCCCCTACAGGGAAGCGGGTTAACAACCGGTTCTAAAACTGTTTCAAAATTTAACAACCGGTTTGAGCGAACGGGTGCGAACCGGCTCAAGCTCACCACTGGATAGAGGTACTGCTGACCCCCGGTCTCCTTCAGTCAAAGAAAGGGGAGAGAGAGCCCAAATAGTAAGTGAAAAGAGGGTGGGGGGAAGCTCCCCGTGAATGGTGAGCTGGAGGGATAGAAGGGAATGAGTGGAGTGGGGGGAAGAGGGAGCTGGCTTCAGGCTGGGAATAAGTGTCCCAGTTGTTCCTCTCTGCTCCTGGGCCTGTTCTAGCCCCTCCACACCCTGCTCTTTGATCCAGGTGTGTGTGTGTTTAGACAGGGGTGGAGCCCCCACAATATTTCCATGGCGGGTGTGTTCTCTACTCCCTCCCCCAGCATTCCACCGCCCTGAGCAGAAAGAGAAGGAGCGAGGGTCAGGACGAGTGGATTTCTGGAGCTAGGTAATGGGAGGGAAAGAGGGAGTAAGTGGGGTGTTCTTCTTACATGGAGGAATAGCAACAGAAGGCAGCAGGGGAAATTGAGGGTGGGTCCATCTGCACAGGGGAGGGGAAGCTGGCAGTGCGAAGGAAGGTGGGAGAAAGTGGGTGGAGGGCATTTTGGGAAGGGGAGAGAAGATGAAAGTGGGCTGCACAGGCAGCATAATAGGAGAGCTTGCAAAGGGAAGAGAATAATGGAGCATAGGAAGGAATCCTTGTATGTTGGGGAGGAGGGAAAGGAGGCAGTGGGAGGAGGCACCGAAGCAGAGGCAATGGGCAAAAGAGTTCCTTTGTTAGGGTGGGAGTGAGGGAAGGAAAGAGCTGTTTCTGCCATGTATCTAGACCCTACAACCTATACCTAAAATCAAAGTCAGTCTGTCCACATTCAGAGACAGTAAAATGAGGGACTGGCTGCATGTTGCACTTCAATTTGGATCCAACTCTGCTCCCAGAATGGGAGGTTTTGACATTGACTTAAAAATGTGGCCCCTCACTTGTGTCTTTGAGTGCACAAGGCAAAATCAGACAATATGCATATTACAGATAGATGGTTCTGGTAATGCTGCCTATTAAGGTTGCCAGACAATTCCCATAATAAGATCTGGTTTTCAGTGGCTTATAACTTTGCCAAACTAACTGCTTGGGGTGAAATTTCCCATGCATTGTGGCTCTGTCAGGTAGAAATGCTTTGGAATTTTTCAGCCAAGATGGCTCACCCACTTCTGAGAGAGGAGCAAGGTGGAGGGGGAAATCCACTGTTTTATCAATTTAAAATTTCTCAGGGCAACCTCTCTTCTTTGAGAAGGTCTAGCACCATCCCACTTTTGAGCTGAGACTTGAAATTGGCAGGGCACTGGCATTTGTGTCAGCAATGTGCCTTTTGATGTTTCTACAAAGATCTTCCCAAGTTTGCGCCAAAAGTATAAATTTTTGAAAAATATCATTTGACACATGCTCAGTAGACACTTAGTTTAAACCCTAAAATCCACAAATATTCCATGCGTACTGAGAATGCTCTAGCCCTTCACAGCACCTAGTGCTGGCTGCACTGTACATGTACCATCCCCAGAGTGAGTGAACATGCTGTAGCCAATGGCTGCTGATGCAAATCTGGAATTTCCCTGTAAATGCTGATTCTGGCTGCCCTGAGCAAAGCACTGGAACTAAGAGCAAGGAGCCACTCTCTTCTGTGCTCTCAGTTACTCCCCTGCTGGTAGCCAGGAAGCATAGAGAGAAATCCACCGGGCTTGAGTACAAAGGAGACAGAGAGGGAAGGGAAATACTTAGACTGGAGAAGGACCCTGATAAGACTGGAACGGGAGCTGGTGGAAGGGGAAGAGGGAAACTGTGCCTGGGAGTTGTGGGGGATTGGGAGCCAATGGTGGGGAGGGAGAGACCGGGAAACGAGAGGTAGAGGAAAGCCTGGGGCTGGTTGCTGGTGGTGGTGGGTACAGAGGAGAAGCTAGGGCTGGCTGACCAAGGAGACTAGGACTAGAAGCCAGCTGAGGTGAGGGTGGGGCTCTGAGATCATATGGGCTTATGGGGAAAAGAGAGAGTAGGACTGTCTGGACAAGGAGACTGGGAGACAGTAAAAGGGGGATGAGGGGAGGGGATGCAGATCTGACAAGAACTGTGGTATAGTGGGGAAGAATTGAGACTGGCTGGGCAAAGAGACCGGGACAAAGAGTGAGAAGGGTGGGAGAAAACTGACATTGGATGGGGAATACAGGGAGGGAGACTGGGATCCAGAACCAGAGGTGGTGGGGAAGGGGGGTGGAGGATGGAATGACTGGAACTGAGGGGAAGGGGAGAGGCAGATTATATGAGGAACTAGAAGGGAGCAACTTGGACTGGCTCAACAAGAGAACTGGGACTAGTAATGGTGGGGTTGAGAATGTGAATTGGGGGTGGGTAGAGACTAGGAGTTGGGGGGGCGTTGAGATTGGGACTTGGATGTGGGGCCCAAAGTCCAAGACTAGGACTGGGTGTGCAAGGAGAGTGAGAATGAGAAGCCTGAGGAGTAGAGACTGGGACTGGGATGAGGAGCCAGGAGCAAACCGGACTAGGTTGGGGAAGAAGGGGTCAAGGTTTGGTGGGGAAGCAGACAGAAGGGTCTGTGCCCACTGGAGAATATTCCCCTCCAGAGCCTGAAATGGAATCCAAGATTCCTAATCTTACCATTTCTTCTACCTCCCCACCCAAGAAGCTTCTTGTCAACTGTTCGGAATGGGCCACATCCACCCTGATTGAATTGGCCTTGTTAGCCCCAACTCCCCACTTGGTACGGCAACTCCCATCTTTTCATGTGCTGTATATTTATACCTGCCTACTGTATTTTTTCACTCCATGCATCTGATGAAGTGGGCTATAGCCACGAAAGCTTATGCCCAAATAAATGTGTTAGCCTCTAAGGTCTGTTCAGTGGATCTACAGGTTCCAATTAGAGCTGATTGGAACACCTTTACCAAAACGTATTTTTGCTGGAATATGCTGTTTTGTTGAATCTGAAATGTTTCATGGGGACATATATGTTTTAATGGAGTTTTTGTCTGGAGGCCTTCTGAGGACCAGATGGTCACTTCAGACCAGAGAGGGAGAGCGTGACCAGAATCAAAGACCTGACATTTTCAAGGAGAAAAAAACAATTTTGGCACAATTCTCCTTTTGTGGAAATATTTGAAAGATTTTGTTTTTTCATTCCAGTGAGGAACAAAAACAAATGTCAAAACCTTGATAATTGTTGGAAACCAGAATCATCTTCCTCTGGTCAACTCTGCTTCCAGCCCTGCTGATGAACCAGGTGGAAGCCAGTATGATGCCATGTGATAGAATGTTTTTTCAGGTGTTTTTTTTTTTAAACCTAGAAAACTAGACAAACTACATTAACAGAATATTGCGATTGCTAAATCAGTAATACAAAAGTTAGGTAATGCCAAAATTAAGGTTGCCTGTGAAACTTAATTCACGCCCTGGTGTGTATTCAGCGTGGTATTGTTTGTCTATCTATATAATCCCATGCTATTTTTTCAACAGGAACTGTGTCTTCAAGAAACAGAGTGGACATGCTCTGAGGATAAACCTTGGTTGTGTAGTGAATAAGGCTGTTGTCTGTAGGACCCCTGCCTTCACAGGTGCTGACTTGTTTTCCTGGTAGGTGCTCTGCCCCCTCGCCTCCCCTCCCCTCCCCTCCCACCCACTTCTCTCTACCTTCTCCTGAGCGCCTCCTGCCAGCCACTGAACAGCTGATCGGCATCAGCCCAAGAGCTGAGCACCCCCTATTTTTTTTTCTCCTTAGTTGCTTGATCCCCGGAGCACCCATGGAGTTGGTGCCTATGCCTGCCTCATTAACTGCAGTAAGCAAAAGGTGTATAGTGAATGAGGCAAGGGACTGCAGGAAGAGATAGGATGGTGTCATAGTTAAGGCAGTTGAATACAGCCCTGGAGAGCTGGATTTTATCCTTGCCTCTGCCACAGAGTTCTGTCTGGTGCCAGGCAAGTCACTAAAGGCAACTAAACTTTCCATGGCAGGGGGGGGAAGAGTCACATGGGGTTATAAGCTCCTCATTTTCTGGATGCCTGACTTGAGATCAATTTGCAGAAGGGCTGAGTAGTCACAGCTGCAATGGAAATCAATAGGAGCAGAACTTATAAACTTAGAACTTATAAAGTGCTATATACTCTGGAAAAAAAACAGATCTTAGGCAGCTGAAATTGGGCACCCAAAATTTGTGGGCATTTTAACCTTAATCTTTGTCTCAATTCCCCATCTGCAAAATGGGGATAATTCTACTGCTTCCCCTCACAGAGGTGTTGTGAAGGTGTTGATGTTTGTGAAGCACTCAGCTGCGATAGTAATGAGCTCCGTGGAAAAGCCCATGAGAAAATTAATAATTCTGTTTTCAAAAGGGGGGAGGGTGTTGAGTAATGTGCCATAAATAAGGCATAGGACATGTACTGAACAATGATAAAATCAAATAATCAAATAGCTGCTTATTGAGTAAGCACTGTCCATTCTTTGTACTAAATACAGAAGATGTTCTATGGAAAAAGTAGTACTGTATGTGAGTCTGTAATTAAAGACTATCGTAATGCAAACACACAAGGGGCCAAATTAAGATTGCACAGGTGACCTTAATTCTGGCACTTCCTAACTTTTTAATGCTTGACTTTGCAACCTTAAATGTTCTTTTAGTTTGTGTGTAACATATTGTATGACACATCTCTTTTCCAATAACTAGCCTTTTTTGCCTGATTTTAGGAGGTTAATATTATTATTTTGGATAATATGTGTTATAGGCTCACCAATGGATCTGATCAGAATGTAATAAGGTTCTTGTCCTGGAATCAGGTTATACAGAGTTGCAAGGACCCCTGGGGTGTGTGACAAGGACACTCACACTGAGACAAACAGACTTAAAGACTTTTATCAAGGTAAATGGAATAGTAATCAAATGGTAAAATCAGTTATAAAGGCAATAATATTGTTCTAGAGATACGCGTGATATTATATTCTATAGAGCTTTTGATTAATATAATCACACCCTTCCTTGATAACCTGATGGTAAGAGACAAAGGACCAGCCTCACCTCTGGCATGCCAAGAAATTTCAGGTCCAGGTTCCTCAATTCTTGAGTGGGAGGTGCAGAGCTTAGGAGAAGCTAAATTCTTTAGTTCTTAGCTCTTTAGAGTTTTACTTAACTAACTTACAATTAAAAACTAACAGACTTATAGACTGGCACACAAAGACCTACGAATGAAGAAGCTTGAAGCTCCCTTAGCTTGGGGGGGTCTTATAGAGCTTGAGCACTTCAGCCTTCCTTCTATGTCCAAACTTAGTTTCTTCACCCACAAAAATGTTAGTGTACACTTACTCCATAGACTGGGATGTATTGATGACATATACATAATGACATTAGCTCATTCTCAGATTTGTTATTTCTGTCCTAACTGGTTGTTTTGATTCTTTCCAAGTTGCAATGTACCTGTTAAGTTTAAAAGGCTATGAAATTAGGAAGCCCCTAATGCCAACCTGCTTCAATGCATCCTTTATCTATTTATGTTAAAGGTCACAGCTATATATGGACCTTAAGCTTTAGCTCATCACCACCTATCTAGGTGAAAGGTCCCTAACATATCTACACTAACTTAGCCTTAGCTCAACATACAGGATGTGACCTGTATGTCCCTTGTTACAGCCAAAAATACTCTAATGTAAGCCTATTATAATAAAACAGATAATCAAACCCATAAGAAAAGATATATATAGGCAAGCAGGTAAGTTATCCCTATAGGCTACACCCTACTGTATATACACATTTTCACAGCCTGTATCTGATGCATCATTTGATGCTGATCCTCAGATTTAAATCAAACCCATAGGTGCTGCCATTCATACATGTGCTCTTTTATGTTGTGGGGCAAATGCTTGCAGTGTATTCCCATATAGCAGAAGACAAGTATTAGTGGAATTCTCTGCTACAGTGTATGCATGTTACTTAAAAGGCCACAGTGTGGGCAAGAGTGAGATTACCTGAGTCATTGGGACAGTTCCCATTACTAGTCAGTCTCAGACTGGAATTTTATGTCTGTCACAGCCCGGTTTTCAAGCCAGACTGGATTATACAACATTCTGACAACTACTGAGAAAATCCTGTATCAGGGCAAATGTACAATAAAATCCAGGTCATTTTTCTGAATAGAGGTTGGGACTATTTTTGTTTTGATTTGGGTTTTTTTGGAAGTAAATGTGTTCAGAACAAAATATCAGACTTTATGCCTGGGTTTCTTCCCGTTGCAGAATAATATTCTTTCATCATCTTGCCAGTCTTTCCAATGTCCTGCTCAAGAGTTCTCTCAGCAAGGGCCGAGCAGTTGCAGAGGACTCTACAGGTGTCTATTTGTCTTTATTTTCAAAGTAGGAAATATCTGGTGACAGGAAGCACCATATTGAGTTTAAAGAATAAAATGGGAAATTATGGACCTGTGATTTCAGGTGTATGAGTATCAGTCTTTGTCAAGGTAGAAGCCTAGGATCAGGTAACAACATGCCAGCCAGGCTGCATGAATTTAGTTCCTTCTAATCTAAGAAATACTTCAATTATTTTATGCACAGTCTTTTGATTCTGGGAGGTAGAGACAGAAAAAGAAGTTGCTATGCAACCAAGCAGCCAGCAGGTGAGCTGAAGAATCCAGAAACAGGAAAATGTTTAGAGTTAGGAATTGTCTGGAAAATGCTAAAGGTAAAGTTATAAGGTTACTTCCCACTTCCACATTGACCATCGGATTCTAAAGACTTCTAAATGTACATCAGTAATGATTAGTGAAGAGCTGAAGAGTTGTCACTTGGATCCAGATTAGATATAGCCTTGTAGTTCAGCTGTGAGGCCATAAAACAAATAAAATTTGGATTTAGATTCAATGATGTTGAAATCCCACAAAAGTTTATATCTGTAAGTTTATTTTTTTTTGTCATTTTGAGTCTTGTTCGCAGCAGAGCTGGAAAATTGGACTCACTGTAGCTTTTTTTAAAAAATACAACTTGAATTATAAACTGAATTATAGCCAAGGCATTGGTTCAGATCTGGGATTTGAATCTAGTATTTGGCAAAAGTCATTATATTTTAATTTCAGCACTGAAATGCCAAGATCAGCGTTGCATGATTCTGACACAAACAGGTGACACTTGGACAGTTTGCACCCCAAACCCTAAATGATATTCAACATCTGAACTTACATAGATCATGTGTGGGTAAAATGTCAGCATGAACCTGTGGCAAGTGAAACTACTGAATTTTGCTGAGTTTCAAACCCAGGTTTAGTAGGAGAAGGGATTGATGTCTGTAGAAATAACTGCAGTTCCTTTCTAAAAACAAAGAGGAAGTAGAAAATCTGGCATTATTCCTCCCTTCACTCATAGTTATGAAAGGAAGCATAGCTGCTGTTAGGAAGGCCTGAACTTGCTATCTTGAGTCTTTTACTTAAAAAGAAAAAAAAAAGTTGTCATGAAAACCTGGCTCTTTCTCCATCACTGACCTATATACCATCAATTAGCATAACTTGATGGGAGCAGTTTTAAAGTTTTATAACTGACTTTCTGCACCAGGACATAAAACATAGGCTGTAGCTATCATTTGTGCCATATAATTAGCTGATAAATTCCAGGCTCAGGGATATACAGGACTATAAACAAGTCTTATACTGCATTATTTTTTCTATATAGGCTACAAAGAGAATTTATACATCCTGACTTAGAATTAGTGTTATTGAATAAAGCACTACTTTCTGCTGCACTCAAGGTCATATTTCATCTGGGGGGGGGGTTATGCAGATTTCCTATTTGTTGAGATTGATGTTTAAGCAACTGACAAATGGCACCACAAATCCTTAATCGAATTATAGCCTTATTACTCAGGCTGGCTCTGTACATTGTTATAGATAATAACAAGAAAGTAATTACCATCTTAAAGTAAAAATCAAAGCATCAAAGTAGTAGCTCCAATTCTGAATGTATAAGCAAGGAAAGAGAAAATATAATTTATAAAAGTGTAAGTACAATAAACTGTGGAAGACTTCTAGGAAGATGAATAAATGCTCTAATGCTAGGTATGATGGTGGACTCAGCCATATTTTCAAGTATTGTCCATTATATCCAGCATCCATTATAAAGAGAGGTAGAAGAAAACGTGCCAGGAGTACATATTAAACAGAATACATTGGGAAAATTCTACAGAATACATTGGGGAAATCCTTTTCACACAATATGTTATGTTGTTTACATTTCCTTTGCAGTAAGAACATCCACATTTTTAAATACAAATTCATTCTTGATACTAGTAAAAATGAATATCAACTGTTGGATGCTCTTGAACATTACGAACACAGACAATGAGTATATAACTGCATGTTTCCAGGAAAAGTGGAACATCTGTCTTTCAAAAGAATATCTTAAACTACATAATATTTAGAAGTTAAACTTGAATCCAACTCATTCTGTCCTCCAGCACACAAACCATATTTTTATATGATATGTCATTTTAAACAGACATATGGTGAAATCCTGCCCCATTCAAGTAAATGGCAAAACTCCTATTGGCTTCAATGGGGGCCAGGATTTCATCCATTACATTGTAATGGTCATCACTTGGGGTTGGGGGAACATGGTCTAGTGGTCATTGCTGCAACCCCTGACTGTCAATGGGATTGTGGGGAGGGGAGCCCGGGCCCTCCCACTCCATTGGGCTCTGACCCAGGCCTTTGGGCTACCAGTGTTCTGGCAACCAAGGCTGTACTTCCTGGGCCTCTTCCTCTCGTTCCCCTCCTGGGTCAGCTTAGTCCAAGGTTTTTCCCTGTTGGGGAAGTCCAAATCAAAATAAAGTAAGAGAGGGTTGCCAATGTCCAGGGTCCACAGTTGGGGGAGGGGGAATACTTCCCTCTGATTGTCTCTGCGGTGGGTTCTCCCTTCTCTCAGGGAGATCCCCTTTGGGTAGTTGTCAGTCTTTAGGTTTCCCTCTGCTCAGTTCTGTGCTGCGCATGTGTTATGGTGTAATACAGTAACAGGTGTTACTAACAGAACCGTTTCATGTGCATTCTGCCCACCAACCTATTGGTCCCTTTTAACTTCTAGGAGGATTCCAACAGCCACTACTGGAAAAAAATGGTATACAAATATTTCCTCCTTCCCCCCGCCAAATTACATGCTGGACATTGATTGAATTTTAAGATCTGATATCATGTGAACCATTAAGATTAGAACTGGTAGCTTTAAACCATTGGACACGGAGAGTCCTGCATCTTTCCCTGTTTTCCTTAACTCTGTCCTTTAGTGACACCTAAAACAATTTTTTGATTTTTCATTTTGGCTCGGGGAAAAAAAAAATCGAATAATAAGAAAATTCTGTTTCGGGTTGACCCAAATTTTTTTTGGTTTGGCCAGCAAAAAACCAACCGACCAAACCAAAACTTTGCTTAACTCTACAAACCAATTTTTGAAGACATTCAGCATTTTATTTCCCTCCCCCATGGTTTTGCTGCAGGGCAGAGTTTAAAAAATTGGATGCCTTAATAGTTACATTTTTAAATTTAATGTGACCTCTGAATTTCCTGAGCTTATAATGTTTGGTTTAGGGACAATTACAATGTATTTTACCCATAATTACTTATATTGTGGTATTGAAAGGGGGTAGTTTTAAATAGTTGGACTCCAAGTAATTTTGTTTTAAAAATATTTAGAGAAACAAAAATGAAGGCGGCTTTTACTAATTGTTTCTCTTACTGTCAGCTCAAGGGC
Organism: Lepidochelys kempii; assembly: GCF_965140285.1. Taxonomy (NCBI): domain Eukaryota; kingdom Metazoa; phylum Chordata; order Testudines; family Cheloniidae; genus Lepidochelys; species Lepidochelys kempii. Next base: position 34,038,417 of record NC_136388.1, read on the forward strand.
CTGGCTCCCACTATTTAGTTACAGGGGTTTTATTTTTTTATAAACCTTAGGGGACACCATGATCAAGACCAAGCAAAAAATCACAATTATTAATCATGTCTATTTTATTATTAAAGAGAAAAAAAGAACACATTAAACTACACAAATGACAAGTTCATTATAGTTATTCTGTTTTTTTTTTTTCTGTATGGCTCTCTGTGGAGAGCTCTTAACAGAGAATACATCCCTGAGATTTTAGGGCAGGCAGACCTGTTGGCTATTAATAAATAACAGGACAGTTTATAGTTGGCAAAGTAAGCAATTTTAACTACATTCTAGGAAACCAAAGAAAATATTTAGATCAGTTACTTAGAAAAAGCCATTTAAGGAACTGTCTTGATACAGGCCAACCCTTAACCAATATTAATTATCTTAAATCTAATTAAATCCCACAATTTCTCTGCTTACCAATGTTTAGTCCCTCTTTCCTCTCCAGGAATATGTGATCTAACTACTTGGTGACTAACCGGAGGAGCTGTTAGTATTTCAAGTTTTACAATAGCATTTTAATATCCCAATAAAATTATATGAATTTAAATCTAATCCACTGGCAGTGTCTTAGTTAGCTTTCTCTCGCCAATCTATGTTGAAGTTTTTGGAAGGTTTTCTTGGGGTGGTTTCTTTTGGATTTCCCCCCCCGTTTCTTATCCATGAGTGACTGCTTGTTTGTAGAGATGGACAGGATGAGCTGTGGAGTTCTTGCTGTCAGAGCAGAGTAGCAGAGGGTACCTTACTTCAGAGTCTTTTATACCTGTGTTCTATTTTTTTGAAATTCTAGGAAAACATTTCTATCCTGCTTGTTTAGATTCAAGTTGGTTGCTGTCACTTTTTCACTGGATCTATGCCTCCATGATTGGCTTAGGTGACACTTAACAAATATTAAACATTTCTTCCTTTGTTCTTCTTGTGGCAGAAAAAAATCCAGATAACTTTAAAAGTTAAAAACTAACTTTCTTTTTATTTAATCCATTTTTTTTTAGATTTATTAGAATTTGACAGGAAGTAAAATCCTGCTTTTAAAAAGTCCAAACTCACCTGGCCTTTTATGTAAGTGTTTTTAATTCTCAGACTCTTAGACTTTAAGGTAAGAAGGGACCATCATGATCATCTCTAGTAGGACCTCTCAAAACAGTTTTTTAAAATTAAATAACTCTTAAAGCCATGTTTCAGAGTAGCAGCCGTATTAGTCTGTATTTGCAAAAAGAAAGAGTACTTGTGGCACCTTGGAAACTAACATTTATTTGAGCATAAGCATCTGATGAAGTGGGCTGTAGCTCATGAAAGCTTATGCTCAAATTTGTTAGTTAGTCTCTAAGGTGCCACAAGTACTTCTTTTCTTTTTTCTTAAAGAGCCAAAGATCTTAACTCTACATGACGATTTCTGAAATGATTATTTTCTTGTTTTCCTCCACTCTGGATTTTCTTTTGCACTGCCAGTGATTAATTCTCCATTAATATAAATATTTTGTACTTAAATGTTTTCTTAGATTAGTAATTAGTCTACCATCAAATGAGCTGTGTTATGTTCTTACTTTTAGATGAATTGTATCAGGAAGTTATTATATGAAGGCTTCCATTTAGATACAAAATATTTATAAATATTCATATTAAAGGTTATGCCAGTTTAAAGCATTTGAGAAACAAAAAATATTTTCACCTTTTAAGTGGCAACATGAGCTGGAAGCAACCAGTAAGCATTTTCTACCATAAGTGTTCAAGTTTACAGCATGGAGACTTTAGTGTGTTTTAAAACAAAATCCTTTTAATAAGGATATTTCTCGAATTCTTTGTGGATTTAAAATTGGGTTTTGTTTTTTTTTTTTTTAAAAGGAAAGGGGGAGGGCAGTTTGGTATTTTCCCCTCTTGATTTATTGCTCTGAGAACACAAATCTGCATTTCTTTCACAATCGGGTTTCTTCCTAAAAGTGTTTTCATGGTTTAGCTGCTTGATGTTTGTTTGCTTGTCCTCTGGAGCTAGAAACGGAAACACTGTCAAACTTTTGATTAGCTTTAACATAATTAGCTAAACATGCATAGTTATATTTTCAAATATCCTGGCTATAATGTTCTTGAGCTATATCTTAGTATTCAGTAAAGGTGCAAATAAGTTTGTAATTACTGAAAAATAAATTAATAGAATTTTTGAATCAATATTAAGTATTACCCCCACCCCCACATGTATGTGCATGGTCTTCATGGCTGAGGATGTGAGAGATTGCCAAACCTGAGCCATTCTTTTTAGGTGACAAAGCTGAGGAACTGTCCCAGATTGAGGTGTCATTAGAGGAGGTTTTGGAACAAGTTGATAAACTAAACATAATAAGTCACCAGGACCAGACGGTAGTCACCAAGAGTTCTGAATGAACTCAAATGTGAAATTGCGTGACTACTAACTGTAGTCTGTTACCTATCATTTAAATCAGCTTCTGTACCAAATGACTGGACAATAGCTAATGTGATGTCCATTTTTAAAAAAGGTGTTCCTAGAGGTGTTCCTAGCAATTACAGGCCGGTAAGCCTGACTTCAGTACAGGGCAAACTGATTGAAACTATAGTAAAGAACACAATTGTCACACACAGATGAACATACTTTGTTGGGGAAGAGTCAACATGGTTTTTGTAAAGGGAAATCATGCTTCACCAATCTATTAGAATTCTTTGAGGGGTTCAACAAGCATGTGGACCAAGGGGATCCAGTGGATATAGTGTACTTAGATTTTCAAAGAGCCTTTGACAAGGTCCCTCACCAAAGGCTCTTAAGCAAAGTAAGCTGTCATGGGATAAGGGGGAAGGTTCTCTCATGGATTGGTAACTGGTTAAGATAGGAAACAAAGGGTAGGTATAAATGGTCAGTTTTCTGAGTGGAGAAAGGTAAATAGTGGTGTCCCCGCAAGCGTCTGTACTGGGACCAGTCCTATTCAAAAGGAGTACTCGTGGCACCTTAGAGACTAACTAACCAATTTATTTGAGCATAAGCTTTCGTGAGCTACAGCTCACTTCATCGGATGCAATCCGATGAAGTGAGCTGTAGCTCACGAAAGGTTATGCTCAAATAAATTGGTTAGTTAGTCTCTAAGGTGCCACGAGTACTCCTTTTCTTTTTGCGAATACAGACTAACACAGCCGCTACTCTGAAACCAGTCCTATTCAACATATACATAAATGATCTGGAAAAAGGGGTAAACAGTGAGGTGGCAAAATTTGCAGATGATACAAAACTACTCAAGAGTTAAGTCCCAGGCAGATTGCAAAGAGCTACAAAAGGCGCTCTCAAAACGGGATGACTGGGCAACAAAATGGCAAATGAAATTCAGTGTTGATAAATGCAAAGTAATGCACACTGGAAATCACAATCCAAACTATACATATAAAATGATGGGGTCTAAATTAGCTGTTAGCCCTCAAGAAAGAGATCTTGGGAGTCATTGTGGATAGTTCTCTGAAAACATCCACTTAATGTGCAGCAGCAGTCAAAAAAGAGAACAATGTTGGGAATCATTAAGAAAGGGATAGATAATAAGACAGAAAATATATTGCCTCTATATAAATCCATGGTATGCCCACGTCTTGAATACTGCGTGCAGATGTGGTCTCCCCATCTCAAAAAAAATATTGGAATTAGAAAAGCTTTAGAAAAGGGCAACACAAATGATTAGGGATATGGAATGGCTTCTGTATGAGGAGAGATGAATAAGACTGGGACGTTTCAGCTTGGAGAAAAGACAACTAAGGAGGGATATGATTGAGGTCTATCAAATCATGACTGGTGTGGAGAAAAATAAGGAAGTGTTATTTACTCCTCATAACACAAGAAGTAGGGGTCACCAAGTGAAATAAATAGGCAGCAGGTTTAAGACAAACAGATGTATTTCTTCACACAGAGGATGTTTTGAAGGCCAAGACTATAACAGGTTTCAAAAAAGAACTAGATAAATTCATGGAGGGTAGGTCCATCAGTAGCTATTAGCACAGATGTGCAGGGATGGTGTCTTAGCCTCTGTTTGCCAGAACCTGGAAATGGGCATCAGGGAATAGATCACTTGTTGATTACCTGTTCTATTCATTCCCACTGGGGCACCTGGCATTGGCCACTGTCGGAAGACAAAATACTGGGCTAGAGGGACCTTTGGTCTGACCCACTATGGCCATTCTTGTGTACCCTGAAAGTCATAGAAGTGTCATAGAATATTAGGGTTGGAAGAGACCTCAGGAGGTCATCTAGTCCAGTCCCCTGCTCAAAGCAGGACCAACACCAACTAAATCGTCCCAGCCAGGGCTTTGTCAAGCCGGACCTTAAAAACCTCTGAGGATGGAGATTCCACCACCTCCCTAAGTAACCCATTCCAGTGCTGCTTCACCCTCCTAGTGAAATAGTGTTTACTAATATCCAATCTAGACCTCCTCCACTGCAACTTGAGACCATTGCTTCTTGTTCTGTCATCTGCCACCACTGAGAACAGAATAGCTCCATCCTCTTTGGAAGCCCCTTTCAGGTACTTGAAGGCTGCTATATAATCCCCCCTCATTCTTGTCTTCTGCAGACTAAATAACCCCAGTTCCCCCAGCCTCTCCTCGTAAGTCATGTGCCCCAGCCCCCTAATCATTTTCATTGCCCTCCACTGGACTCTCTCCAATTTGCCGACATCCCTTCTGTAGTGGGGGGACCAAAAATGGATGCAATATTCCAGGTGTGGCCTCACCAGTGCCAAATAGAGGATAATCACTTGCCTCCATCTGCTGGCAATGCTCCTACTAATACAGACCAACATGCTGTTGGACTTCTTGGCAACAAGGGCACACTGCTGATTCAGATCCAGCTTCTCATACACTGTAATCCCCTGCAGAACTGCCACTTAACCAGTTGGTCCCCAGCCTATAGCAGTGCATGGGATTCTTCCTTCCTAAGTGCAGGACTCTACATTTGTCCTTGTTGAACCTCAGATTTCTTTTGGCCCAATCTTCCAATTTGTCTAGGTCACTCTGGATCCTATCCCTAACCTCCAGCATATCTACCTCCAGTTTAGCATCATCTGCAAACTTTGAGGGTGCAATTAATCCCATCATCCAGATTATTAATAAGGATGTTGAACAAAACCAGCCCCAGGACCAACCCTCTGGGGCATTCCGCTTGATACCGACAGCCAACTAGACATTGAGCCATTGATCACTACCTGTTGAGCCCAACAATCTAGCCAGCCTTCTATTCACCTTATAGTTCATTCATCCAATCCATACTACTTTAACTTGCTAGCAAGAATACTGTGGGAGACCGTATCAAAAGCTTTGCTAAAGTCAAGATATCACATTCGCTGCGTTCCCCGTATCCGCAGAGTCAGTTATCTCATCATAGAAGACTATCAGGTTGGTCAGGCATGACTTGTCCTTGGTGAATCCATGTTGACTGTCCCTGATCACCTTCCTCTCCACCAAGTGCTTCAAAATGGATTCCTTGAGGACCTGCTCCATGATTTTGCCAGGGACTGAAGTGAGGCTGACCAGTCTGTAGTGCCCCGGGTTCTCTTTCTTGCCTTTTTAAAATATGGGCACTATATTTGCCTTTTCTCAATTGTCTAGGACCTCCCCCAATCGCCACAGATTTTCATAGATAATGGCCAATGGCTCTGCAATCACATCAGCCAACTCCCTCAGCACCCTTGGATTCATTAGATCTAGACCCATGGACTTGTGCATGTCCAGCTTTTCTAAATAGTCCTTAACCTGTACTTTCACTATTGAGGGCTGCTCACCTCCTCCCCAGACTGTGTTGCCCAGTGCAGCAGTCTGGGAGCTGACCTTGTCTGTGAAAACCGAGGCAAAAAAAGCATTGAGTACTTCAGTTTTTTCCACATCATCTGTCAGAGTCAGAGATGACACCAGGCCTGGTTACAGGCCTGAATGACAGGCAGGATGGTGGGGTTGTCCAGAGTGACTGAGAAAGGAAGGAAGTGGGGACAGCTTTGGAGATGGGATGGGAGGGGATTAAAAGCTCTTTTAGCCATTTTGACCTTGATCTGAAAGCTTGACATCCACGAGGAGAGGTCAGAAAGACAAGCTGAGAATTTAGTTTGGATAGGAGGTGATGGTCTGGAGAAGAGAAGTAGATCTATGAGTTGTTAACATACAGATGGTAGATATAGCTGGTTTTTTGGATGAAATTATCCAGAGGCAAGGTGTAGAGGGAGAAGTGAAGGGGACCAAATGGAGCCCTATGGAATCCCCACAGAAAGTTCGAGAGGGGGATGAAGATGTTCTGTCAAAGGGCACATTGAAGGAGCGATTAGAGAAGCAGGAAGAGAACCAGGAGAAGACAGACTTCAATAAGAGCATGCTGAATGCAGCTGGTGGGTCAAGGAGGTTGACGATGGAGTACTAGTTCTGAGATTTGGCTACGAAGAGGTCAAGAGAGCTTTGGTTTGAGCAATTTCAGTGGCGTGCAAGCAGTGGTAGCTGGATTAGAGAAAGTTTAGGATGCTTTCCAAACACTCAAGAGGAATCATCCTCATTCTGAAGAACTTGCAATCAAAGGACAGATGAGTAATAATGTCTAAATGAAGGGAACAGGAAAAATGGGCAAATTATATACAATGTATATAACTTGATTAACTGTCAATAATTTACTTTTGGCATTGCTAGTATGAATCCACCATGACTTTCCCCAAAACATACCACGATGACAAACCTGCAGCCTTAATTAGAAAATATTGTCAAGTACCATATGTTTCCCATTCTCTGAATGTCTCATTGATATTCAGTGTTTGATCTTCACTTGACTGAAAGCTCACAGTACGTGTTGTTTGTTTAAATCTTAAAACTATCAAGTTCTACCAAGATAAATTACCAGTAAGAAAAACAAATGTTATATTAAACTAGAATTTGCAGGATGTGCATTGATTCCCCCCCCCCAGCATTTTATGCATTAAAATGCCCTGGTGGCAGATATATTTTCTTTCTTCATTATTTATGATTGCTTTTCACCTGCCTTGAAATGGGAATAGAAACCACTTTGATAATTAGACTCAGATGTTAACTAAAGTCACTGTAGCCTCTGAAAGTTCCTTTGTCTTGTTCGCTGAACCACTTTTATTGGACACATCTCAGCCAATCACACTACAAGCTGAATGAACCTGAGCACCACAGCCCGAGGAGAGGAGGTGCAATGTTGGAGCAGAAGTGGCTGGAGGTATTGTGTGTCTGAAAGTTGAAATGCCTCTAGAAACTCTCTGGATGAGTGTGGGGTGGAGTATCTCACAAGTAAAATGAGCTATTCTCAGTGCAGCTCCTCTACCATGTGAGTGTGGGGGACCGAGGCACTGAGGAAGCACCCCTCCCTTCTTTACTAACCAGCCCTTTTTGCTCCCTGGCACTGGAAGCCAAATTACACCTGGTCCATAAAAAGATGTTCTGGTGTGGGGGCTGAAGGCATCCCCATCCTTTCTTTCCTTTATATCACACTCATGCAAAGGAGGTGTCTGTATTCCCCTACTCCTCCTACAGTAATAATCCTCTAGAGGCACTGTTTTGCCTATTTCTCCTGTTTCTCAAAGCCTCTGCTGCTACTGAACTCTAACTGATGTCTCAGCACCAATATCAACCGATGGCACTCCCAAGTCCAGAACAAGATATTAATAATGAGCCTGATTTTTCAACCACTGTTCACTTGCAACTCCCAATGACTCCAACATTATTTTTATTTAGCATTTGTATTTCCATAGCATTTGGAATCTGTACTCATGGAGCAGAACCCTACTGTGCTGGATGCTGTCCAAACACAGAATAGAGGTTCTGCATGCAGAGCAATCCTGTGACTGGGCCAAATAGCAGTAATACGTTCTGATGCACATATAGAGGCTTAAACATTTTCTAACATCTGCCACAAGAAGGTCCTAAAACTTAGTTGCCCATAGTAAAAACATGGGGGAAAAAATCTTGGCTCCATGAAGTCCAATAGCTAAACTCCTATTGACTTCACCTTAAATGTCTGCAGACTACTTCTTTACATTTAGCCAGACCAGTATAATCTTACCATCTTGTTCCTCTGAGAGAAATATTTACCACACTTTAGTGATTTTTATTGTTAATTTTAGCTGACAGTTCATATGCAGTCCAATAGTTCAGAGGAGTATTTCAGGTTAAAATATTATTAAATTAATGCATTTTCCTGTATTATAAATAATACCTCAGATTACTAACATGGAAAGAATTATTAAAATCTAATTTATTTCTAATTTGCTGTTTGTTTTATCTTTGCATGCCTCTAAACTTAGTTTCACTTCTATTCCTGTTCAGTTGCCCTGTTAGGGTTCCATAGAATCATCAAAATGTAGGTCTGGCAGGGACCTTGAGGTCACATACCCCCTCTGCCCCACCCCCACATCCACATTGAGGCAGTATTAAGAATAAATAGACCATCCCCGAGAGGTATTTGGTAGGCCTGTTCTTTAAAAAGTTCCAAGGATGGGGATTCCACAACCTCCCAAGTTAACCTGTTCCAGTGCTTAACTATCCTTTATAGTTAGAATCATTTTCCTAATATATAACCTACATTTCCCTTGCTGCAAACTAAGCCAATTGCTTCTTGTCCTACCCACCGTGGACAGGGAGACCCGTCCTCTGTATTCTCTTTCCTTTTACATATTTGAAGACTATCACACTTCCCCCACATCCTTCTCATCTGTAGACTAAACATACATAATTCTTTCAACCTTTCCTCATGAGTCATGTTTTCCAAACCCCTTATCATTTTTGTTGCTGTCTTCTAGACATGATCCGATTTGCTCACATGTATCTTCAAAACTGGATACAGTACTCCAGCTGAGGCCTCACTAATGCAAAGGAGAGTGGAACAATTACCTACTGTGTCTTAAATATCACACTCCTGTCAATACAACCAGAATGCCAATATCTTTTTTGCAACAATTTTGCATTGTTCACTCAGATTCAATTAGTAATCCACTAATAACCCTCAGATCCTTTTCTGCAGTAGTGCTGCCTAGCCATTATTTCCCATTTTGTATTTGTGCATTTGATTTTGTTTCCTTCCTAAGCGTATTACTTTCCAAATATCTTTATTGAATTTCATGTTGTTCATTTCAGACCAATTCTCCAATTTGTCAAGATCATTTTTGAATTTTAATCCTGTCCTCCAAAGTGCTTGCAACCCCTCCCAGTTTGATGTCATCGGGAAGTTTTATAATCACACTCCACGTTTTTCATGAAAACATGGTTAGTAGTAGGACATGCACCTGCAGTATGCCACTTGGTACACCTTGCCAGTCTGACACTGAACCACTGATAAGTTCTTTGTGAACAGTCTTTCAAATAGTAGTGCACCCACTTTATAGGGATCTAGACCACATTTCCTTAGTTTGCTTCTGAGATTGGTAAGGCTTTCTACATAGTCCCACATGACAGAGTCCAGATATATCACATCTACTGCTTCTCCCTATTCACTAGGCCAGTTGCTCTGTCAAAAAAATTAGATTGGCCTGACTTGATTTATTCTTGAAAAATCTCTGTCTATGACTTAGGGAAACCTGTCTATTGATCTGAGATTTTAAAAGATTTTTTTAAAATTGGCCAAAAATACCCATTAATTCTTAAGTTGCAAGGTTAGACAAATAAAGAACACTAGGCAAATATCACTAAAGTACAAATAAATTATCTTTCACAGAAGGGATGGTACCTAATTTTCACCAACTCTGATTAGGAGCAGTTTAATTGCAGTAGTTGCCAAGATGACAAATAAGAGTTTGTTACATTATGTAAAGAGTTATACACAAACACAAAGTCAAGCGTTATCTGTGAGTCCTACCAAAACAGAAGTTACAATAAAATAAGGGGCTGATTTTAATTCTAAGGGCCAAATACGAAGCCAAGTCAAGTTAATGGAAAGATTCCTGTTGACTTCTGTGGTCCCTTCGACTGGGGCCACAAAACAGAGGAATTAGAGGAACCCATTTAAAAGGTGATGCACCATCCATAACGTTTCCATCAGTGCCTGATTATTTCTTTCCAATATACTGTACAGGAAGCATCTTCCATAACCTGTGGACAGACTGCTAGTGTGAAAGGAAGTGAAATAATAAAGGAAATGACCTTTATTACAAATGTAAGTGCAGCCCTGCTATATAGACCTAATAAAAACTTGTTTAATTTAAACTAACTTCTGGCTTGATACTGTCTAATTAAATTGGCCCAACTGATGTATCTGTTTGAGGTTAACTTACACCACTACATGATCAAAATGTTATGTACTATAGTTCTGTTATTTAATGGGTCTCTGAGTAAAACCAAAATATGGAAATTAACTACAGTTACATGCTCATTAGGTAGCTTTTTAAAAAGCAGAATCAAAAAGAGGCTAAATATAAAACAAATCTTACTCTGTAAGAAATAGGCCAACGAGCGCTAGGGATGCATGAACATTGGGAGGTTCTGATAAGCAGAAAGAGAGACTGGATCCAAATTTTCCCTTAATTCTCAATCTCTTGTGTGAACAAAACTTGTTCTGGAAACTTGTGAAAACTTGTTCTGAAAACTTGTGTCTGGAAATCTCCAACCAACAGAAATGGCAGGGTAGCCAGGCTAGCAAACCTGTCTTGTCTGTACTCTGTGGATGGGGAAGCCACAGAGTGTGCAGTGGATGTACAAGTAGGCTGATGCAGTGTATGCTCCTCTATGGGGCTTGCCATCTCCATTTTTTTTGAAGTACAGGGGATTTAGGGTCCTGGTTCTTGCCCCTTTGCATGCACTAGTGCTGCTAGCCCTCTGGAGCCCTTCAGTATAATGTCTTCCCTTTGTGTGCAGCAGCAGCAGGAGTGAGGTGATGAGAGGCTCCTTGTGACTTCTCCCACTCTTGCACACTAGTGCAATCTGATCCATTCTGAGTACAATTCTGCTTCTTTGCTAGAAAGTTGTTTTGAGCAAGCAGCTGCTTTGGGGATGGGGGAGGGGACTTGAGTGATTGCTAAAGTGATCCCTGTATATTTCTTTCTTGCCTCCTATTTTCCATAACAGACACCCCCAAACATGTGAGTACATACCGGCTATGGATGAGGTTATGATGACTCCCCTTTCAAATGCAAAGACTTATTTGTTGACATTGTACCATAAGGACCATTCAGGACTTCACAGGCAATGTTACACCTTACATTGTATTGTCTCATAAGAGGCAGCTTTTACTTGGAGATAGGGCCCCAAAATTGTTCAGGGTATTTGAAAATCCGCAGCATTGCTTTCACAACATATTCTACTCATGTAGATGGTCACAGTTGCCCTCTTAAAAGCAGAGGCCTCCACATTCTTTGATGCTGGTAGCAAAGCACACTCTTGGGATGTGTTGAAATGGTAGTGTGATGCTACTCCCCATATTCTTCATAGAAATATTGTTTTCAGATGATTATAGCAGATCTAGGATATATTTTATGCAAGATGGGGCATGTTAGGTATCATTGGAAAAGTTATAGGTGTACTATGATTATTTGCATACAGGTATCATTTCTGTATCTGAAGTTAGGAATATTGATTATGTAACAATATCAACTGTGTTTATACTGGGGGAACGCCCACCAGACAAAATGCAATCAGCCTGGATGGGCCATTAGGGGAAACAGGATTTTGAAGATGCTAATCTCCCACCTTTCTGAGAAGCTTCCTGGGATGCTGCTTTGATACTGCAGGGTAATGTGATCATGTCATCTGGTACTGGACCCCATCTTAGCTTGCTAGTATTTTTCCACAAATAGGGGAGTGGGGATCAAACTGGGAAATAAAGGATTCCTGCAATATGTAAATCCTACTGAAGGCAGGGAAGTGAGTTAATCAAGTTTGGTTCTTCACTGAAACCCTGCCCAAGATGCCTGCTAAAAACACTGGGGGAGAAGGAATTGGACCCAGGCTAGAAGGGGGTCTGGCCCGTGAAAGGAATACGTGGAGTTCTAAGCTGCAGGCAAGAGCAGTTTGTGTTTAAGAAACTTTGCAACCTGCTTAAAACAACATTTAGGGTGAGAAATTACTACTTGTAGCCAGTTTATTTAGTATATTAAGCTTAGTTTGCATGCTTGCTTTATTTGCTTAGTAATCTACTTTGATCTGTTTGCTATACCTTATCGCTTAAAATTTACCTTTTGTAGTTAAACTTGTTTTTGTTTATTTTAAAACCCATTTTGTGTAATTAATAACTGGGGGTGGGGGGGAAGCTGTGCATATCCTCCACATTGAGGGAGGGAGAAAATTTAATGAGCTTATGTTGTATAGATTTCTGTGCAGCACAAGACAATACAATTTTGGGTTTACACTCTGGAGTGGGTGTGCACTTGAGTGCTGGACAATTCCCAAACTGAGTCTTCCCACACAGAGCTGATCTCAGAGTCTGTGTCTTTCTGCAGCTGGGTGTAGCCCTACCTGCATGTATGCTGGAGGAGGCTTGAGGGCCTGGGTCATCAGGGCAGTGTAAGGGAACCAAGACTGGTGGAACCAGTGGGCGTAGTGGTATCCCAGTACATTAGGTGGCACCCTGGGGGGGAACCCATCACAGGTGTATTCTAGAATGGATCATTATAAGATAAAGTTGATCAATTTCCAGGAAACCTGAAAACAAACTACTGGTTTTGGAAAGAAGTAGTCAATTTGAAATGCCTCTTTGTAGCAGTGGAGTCTGGAAGGGGGCTTCTGCAAAAGCAAACCATGAAGCAGCACTGAATGTGATCTTGTGTTTCTTGACCACTCTGTGATACTGGAAGAAGGGAATACATCACTGGGATATGGAATGATCATCTCAGCAGTGGCCACACACAAAACTAGTAACAATGTACACTGAGCTGGGGAAAATGTGCTGTTTAGCTGCTTTTGCAGATAAACCTGTTTGTGCCTAAATCATTGGAGATAATATTAGACCATTCATCAGTGTGTTTATAAAAAAAAGTCCCTGCACCACTGTCAGGATCAATGAACTATAGTGAGCTGCTGAGTAAATTTCTGGATGCAAAATGGTTGTTAAATGATTTTTAAACTGATTTCAGTTAAATTGGTGTAAACTCCTGTGTGGACACACTTATTTCAGTTTGAGTGGATTATTTTGGTTTGTTTTTGACAGATTCCCAATCAATTTAAATTAAACCAAAATGAGCTACTCTTAATAAGCAGAATAAGCATGTCCATGCAGGTATTTTATATAAATTAGTGTAATCACTTTAAAATCACAAAGGGTAGACCAGGCTCATTAGTGCAAGGCTTCCCCTTTTTAGTCACTTTCTCCACCACCCTGAGAGAAGGAAGCACTTATATACTATGGACTCAATCCCACAAACTCTTAGGCACATGAGTAACTTTTGTCACGTGCATAAGTGTTTGCCTATATGTTCTGAGATCAGGGCTTGTATCCCATATGTTTTCTGAGATGCACATCTGTCATAAATATAAAGGGAAGGGTAAACCCCTTTAAAATCTCTCCTGGCCAGAGGAAAAATCCTCTTACCTGTAAAGGGTTAAGAAGCTAAAGGTAACCTCGCTGGCACCTGACCAAAATGACCAATGAGGAGACAAGATACTTTCAAAAGCTGGGAGGGAGAAAAAACAAAGGGTCTGTGTCTGTCTGTATGCTGCTTTTGCCGGGGACAGAACAGGAATGGAGTCTTAGAATTTTTAGTAAGTAATCTAGCTAGGTATGTGTTAAAGATTATGATTTCTTTAAATGGCTGAGAAAAGAGCTGTGCTGAATAGAATGACTATTCCTGTCTGTGTGTCTTTTTTGTAACTTAAGGTTTTGCCTAGAGGGCTTCTCTATGTTTTGAATCTAATTACCCTGTAAGGTACCTACCATCCTGATTTTACAGGGGTGATTCCTTTACTTCTATTAAAAGTCTTCTTGTAAGACAACTCAATGATTTTTCATTGTTCTCAGATCCAAGGGTTTGGGTCTGTGGTCACCTATGCAAATTGGTGAGGATTTTTACCAAACCTTCCCCAGGAAGTGGGGTGCAAGGGTTGGGAGGATTTTGGGGGGGAAGATGTGTCCAAACGTTTTCCCAGTAAACCCAGATAAAGTTTGGCGGTGGCAGTGGAAATCCAAGAGTAAAATAATTTTGTACCTTGGGGAAGTTTTAATCTAAGCTGGTAAAAGTAAGCTTAGGAGGTTTTCATGCAGGTCCCCACATCTGTACCCTAGAGTTCAGAGTGGAGAAGGAACCTTGACAACATCAAATACTAGGAAGAAAAACACCAAAGCAGCATTATTTAAATGAAAGATTCATAAATTGCAAGGCATGAATATACACTTTAAGGCCAGAATTCTTCTCTATAGGTTTATGCCACACTCATCCCTGTGCTATCTCAGTGCCTTCCAGTGCTGCATTAAGCATTGTTCTCTCATACTTTCCCCAGGGAAAGTGTACAAAGTGGAGTGCTTTGTTTTAGATTTATCTGTTTAATCTATACATGTTGCCAAACATAATCATGAGCTTTAAAAATGTGTAGATCAAACATGTAAATTTGATGAAACATAAATTTAACACAAAAGCTTTCCCTAGTTAAATTTTATTGTACATTTACTTTGCTGCTTTAACGTACAGCTGTGTCTTCCAGGCTTATGTACCACATATAAACTAAGTCAGAGTTGTGTGTGTTAATTTTTTCCCCCAAAAAAGGCTAATGTTAGGCAAAGCTGGTTGAGTACTAAAAACATTGAAATTCAGTTATTATGATGAATATGGGCATATAATTTGTTTATAACTATCCAGACCACTTCTGATATCCACAAAACTGTTCACAAATCCAAACAGTTTCATGAATTCTAGCATTAATAAAATCTGAACACTTGTACTAGTACTGACCAAAATTCATGCCAGACCTCCCAGAAATTATGAGATTGGATTTAAAATAATGACAATTAAAATAAATTCCAGACCATGTTTTTCTATTTTTAATTTTTACATTGAGGACGAAGCTGGCAATATATAAAACAATATATAATGTATTATATGTGTGTCATTATCTCAGGTTCAAAATTCAACATTAAATAAATGCATACATTGCAGATCTCCTTGTTTGAAACTTGGAGGGGACTCCACTTAACTTTTCCTATCCCCTGAGGTACAGGGAGCTGCCATTCTATCCCTCAGTAAACTACATGGGACAGGTAACTGTCCCACTCTCATTCTCCATTAATATTTTCCTCTTTCCATCTCTCCCATCGGTCTTCTCCGATCCATCACATTCTTCCTCTCTGCCAACCCACATTTCCTTGCATATCTCAGTCTCCTTTGACACTTTGTCAGCTCCCCATCAGTTTGACTCCTGTTCCTTGCATTTCCTCCCTCAGCCCTCTTCCCCCACATCCCTCAGTCAGCCTCCTGCTTCCTACTGACCCACAGTTTCCATTCTTATTTCCTAACACATATATCCTCCTGGTAGTTCCACAGCTTCATTCCCTGTCTCTCCTCATTCTCCTGCTTGGCCCTCACATGATCACTAAGGGACCATCATCTTTCTGGGAACAGCTTGGCTTCAGCCCTCTTTGGAAACTCTGGGAGGTAGCGACCGGCTTTATTGGGAGCAGCCTCACGGTCAGCTGCAAGGTTAGACGGGACATGGCAGCCTTCTGGCTAAGCGCAGCCTGTGACTCCTGTTGACAGCAATAAATGGTGGCAGCTATCTTGGGTAAAATTGCCAAACTTGGCACTACTGATAATATATTATATATTGTTCAACATTCATTATGCCCATCTTTTAAAAGTTTAGCTATTCCTGCATCAATCAAAAGAAGGCTAAATTCATAAGTGTTATTCATAACAAATAGTGCTCTCTGCTTTAGAGCAAACCTCAGACTGTTAAGATTTAGTTGCAATAAGCTTAGATCAGCTTTGGATGCTATCAAACACTGTTTAATATGTAAAACCAGTAGGGAAAACTCCCAAGCTCAAACCTGTTTGTGAGATTTCCACCATTCTGTTTCTGGCCACAGTGGGAAATTCATATTACTTCATGGTATGTCAGCACTTCGTCATCTTCTAAGCCCATTGCATGCCAGAAACTGCATTGTCCAAATAAACGTTATAAAAAAGGATTTGTTTGAGTTTGGTTTTAAAAGTGAAACATGGATCAGAGGAAGAGCACTTTTGTTATCCGCCACTTTAGTTTCTCAATTTCTGGGACATGTTTTAGGTGCAACCACAACAGTCAGCTACCCTGGGCCTGCATGAGTTACAGGCTAAGTTTTGTAGGCTTCATGCAGCTGTTCCCTACCAAATTACAACCATTTACAGGGGGGAAAGAGGATGTGTCTGGGTCCAGAGGATTTATTTGCATCTCAGTTTTCAAAGTTTCTTTGTACTCAAGTGACGTCTCAAATGCCCTGGCCTAAATAAAAATAAACTTCCCTGACCAGACAATGGAGAGAAGGCCACACTCATGAAGCTAAGATGTAACTCATCATTTCATTTTATGGATTTTTTTATTAAGTTTTCTGGTGGGTGTGTGGGTGCAATCCCTTTCCAGAAGAATAAGATAGGAGTTTAGCTTCCAATAGCCATGAGGCCATGTTGATCCTTCATGTCGCATGGAGCCATGTTGGCCTAACACTACAGCTAGGCCAAAGATGGCATGGCTACCTGCAGAAGTTTTGCTTCCACAATATTCCTTGCATTTGGCGGTTCCCTGACCTTGTACTGGGTTCTCTTTCAAGCTTGTTATATGACCAAATAAGAGACCAGCCTGTCTGCGCCTTCCCACCATGTCCAGGGCCTGGCAGAGGCATGGAATGGGAGGAGAGTAGGGCAAGTGTTTAGTGAGCTTTCTTTTAGATTCAAACTGAGCAAATTTTGATCTGGAAATCACTAAGACACAACCAACATAGGATCCCACAATGCTGGATCTCTAAAGTTACTTTTCAGAAGAACCTAATTTTAAGGCAACAACAGCACTGAAACTAGCCTATTACACTTATTTATATGATGCCCATGAATGATTTACACTACATTAACTTGTAAATGTGATGGTGTTTGGCTCATTAAGCTCCAGTAGCTTGCTTTGTAATCCATGGGCTCGGTCTCATTTTTAAAAGTTAATTAGTTCATTCAACTAGAACATATTTTGCAAAATAGTGCTGCTGGTATTGGGCTTTATAATGCAGCAGATAGTACTAATCTTTAAAATAGAACATGGAAGGCATAAAGGAGATATTTAATCATATGGCTGTCAAAGTGCTGTGTTTTAAAAAAATTGTATGAACCCTTTAACAAGGTTTCTAAAAACTGTTCATGAATTATATTTCTATTATAGTTATGATTTTGTGGTCAGAGAGTATTGTGTATGTGATGTATATCTTATTTGTTTGTATAACTATTACAAGTTAGTTTATACATGAGCAGGTTATTTTCAAAGGGGGCAATCTGAGTGTGTAAGCTGCTTGGAAATTCTGGCCAAAATTTTCTAAAATGGGGGACCTAACATAAGGGTTGTAACTATAGGCACTTGAACAGGTGGGAATAGGAGCAGGGAGCAGTGTGCATACAATAGCAGTGGGTGTGGGACAGAGCGCAGAATTGAGGTTCTGCCATTGGCTACATGTAGAGCTAGCTTTAAGTGAATAGCCTCCAAAAGACAATAAATGAATAGCTGTGGGACATAAAATGTCCAACTGGTTGCAAGTAATCATCTATGTTATGTCTGAACTTTAAAAAACAGGCCCCCACCTTCTCATAATAATACTGTGTTTAATGTATCCAAGTCTTACTTATTCAAATATATTTTGTCAACTTTTTCCCCTTTCCAAATTTAAACTTTGTAAACTTCAGTGCATAAACTCTAAATCCCTATTACCAGCTTTTAAAGAGATCATGGTAAATAGGTGTTATTCTGCAGTCACAATACTATTACTTTCAAATACATCATCTTGGATTTCCGGCTCAAAAGAATAAAGGAGGAATTTAAGTAATTCGCAGCAAAGCTACATCTGCTTCTTTGCTAAGGAAGGTTCCTTTTAGGAAAGGCACTTCTCTTATTAATATAACGTCTGACTTTCATCTTAAATAAATGCAATAACGGAAAAAGATTAAAAATAGAAAAAAATGTGGATTTTTCCAGTAATATCCAGCAGCCAAAAGACCTAATTAAAAGATATAGCTGATGAGGCATTCTGATGCAGATACCTTCACAGACGAGAGAGTTGGCAGGCTAGATGTCTTTAGCAGGTAACACAAAGATGGAGAATGAACTGGATAAAGAAGAAATGAAAACAGCATGGATTTATGACTGGTCATTGTCAAAACTACCATTATCAATATGTCCTTCAGGGATTCTTTATTATATTAACTGCAGTAAGGAAATTATTATTTTTTGTAAACCTTGTTCTATAGCATACTGTATAATTTTATCTCTTCCCTTTCCACTTTGTGACATTACACTTTTTACTCCTATAGGGCCAAATCCAGAGATCCTTATTCTTTTTTTTTAACTCACTGACTTCCATGGAATTTTGTCTTAGTGGGGACTGATTAAAAGAAATTAGAAAAGAAAAGGTAAAGGATCTTATTATTTGGCCCTATTGGAGCAAATGGTATTATCCTATTAAAGTTAAAAAAACCCAGAAGGATAAAATTTTACTGTAAGTGTTGTTTGTTTTTAATTGAACTCTATGTGGGTTTATTGTTGTGGCAAGTGTCCCTGGATCTCACTACACCTGTAGCTCCTTAACAAATTTTCCTCACTCTGTTTCCCATTGGGGGAGCTCAAGAAAATGTATAGCTATTAACTAGGGCCCTATCCCTACAATCTATTGACTTCAATGATAGAGAATGAAATATTAGTATAAGTGTGTTCAAGATCAGGGTCATACATGTCACAACATGTCCTTGTGCGGTATCCCCATTCTATGTGTGGGAAAACTGAGGCACAGAATGATAAATTACTGTAACTTGTTCAAGATTATATAGTGGTAAAGATGGAAACATGACAACTCTCCCTGTGACTGGCCCTGTACTTCCGTTATGCTTCCTCCCATTATAAGATAAAAAATGGTATCCCTAATTAGAGGTGTGCATATATATATATACTGTGACAAAGCTCTGTCCTTGCCTCCTTGGGTCCCACATTTTCTGGCAGATTTCACTAGCCTCAGAGACTCACTGTGACCCTCCACATAACCCTTCTCTCTCTAGAGAGAAGGGTCACAGTCTACTGAGCCATTTTCATCATAAGCCAGCGAGGGAGGTGAGGAGAAGTTATCCTTCCTTGCACAGTCTCTGTTGTCTCCCAGTCTCAGTGATTAATCAGGGGACAAGGGGGGAGCCCATGCCCCCCTCTACTCCAGGCTCCAGCCCAGGAACCCTAATAGTATCAGCTATGGTAGCTGACCTTTTAGCAACATGACATGTACAATTCCATGGGCTACTTCCCCCACAGCAGCCCTTACTTCCTCAAGCTCCACTTCACCCTTACCTCAGAGCCTCCTTCCTTGAGCCTGATGTGGTGTGTACTACTCAGTCTCTCCAACAGCACAACTTCCTCCCACAGCTCCTGACATGCACACCAACCTGACTAACTGGGAGGCTTTTAACTAGTTTCAGCCAGCCCCTGATTAGCTTCAGGTGTCCCAATCAACCTAGCATTCTCCCTGCCTTCTGGAAAGTTCTTAATTGGCCCCAGGTGTCTTAATTGACCTGGAGCAGCTGCCATTTCACTTATCCTGGTATTAGGGATTTGTTTAGCCTGGAGCTAATATATCTATCTCTCACTACTTTTCTATAGCCATCTGGCCTTACCCCATCACAATGAACACAAAAAAGAAATAAAAGGTCTAAACACTTAGATACCGCACACCATCTTTACCAGTTTACAAAAGAAGTGATGTAATCAAGGTCACACTGCTACCACTTTATTGTATAGTCCATTTAAGAAACATAGCATTCCATATTTACATTATCTTTAGGTCACTGAAAGAAACGCACTCAGCTGACGCAAGTGATATGGGATACTTTAATTCCATATTATTTCTACAGGGTAGCAACATCATCTTCACAAGCATCTTTGTACAGTTCTGTTGAAAACCAGGACTAATGTTTCAGGAAGACGTTAACCATTCATCCTTTAGTGACACTGAGACCTGTTTCCAGTTGCTGATAGACTTAATCTAATTCAAGAAGCTACAGTATGAATTAGGAAAGTTTGATCTTCCCTAACTTGCATCTGCCTATCCTATGACTGGGATAGTGATGAGTGCTAAATTCTGGATATTATGGGCCTCAGCAGAACACTGCCAAAGCTTTGTGGCAATAAAACAGCTTCCGTTTTATAGCCTACTGCAGGTAGGGTGATCTTAACCCCTGGTTTGCAGATAGTCCCATGGCTGCAAACATAGTATTGCACCAAGACTATTGCTGAGATGAGGAATCTTGAATATCATTGTCTAATCAATGCTAAGTTACAGTTAATATGTAATTCTGGAGAGTAGAAGATGGCATCTAAAATTAGCATGGTTCTAGTTTGTGTGAAAATATTTCATATTAATGTAAGAAGCATAAAAATACTTTCCCTTTTGTATATTGTTACCAAACAAAGTTCCAGTGTAATTTGAGATGGGTGAACCAATTTTAGTTCAAATAAAAAACTCTTAAATCACACCTGGAATCAAAATGAACCTCACCCTTTTTTGACATTCAGAAAAGTTAGGTAATTTTATGAGCTCCTGATATACGGCCTGACCCTGTGAGGAACTTAATGTCTCTTAGGAGATGCTACGCACCCTCAAATCACATTGGAATCAACAAGAATTAAGGGTTTTCAGCTCCTTGCAGGAGAAGCTCAGCATCCAGGATTGTCAAAAAGGCCACTGAAGTCTATAGGAATTTTGCCATTCATTTCAGTGGGAACAGGACATTGTATCTATTCCCTTCATCTGTCTCCTAACCTGCACCCAGGATATACCCATATGAGTTTGGACTTTCTGAGTAGGCCCAGCAGCCTGATACATCATGCACTATTCTGGGGGACAGGAGGATATGCCTTTTTTTTAGGGAGCCAATTTGCACCCCTGCATGATAACCTAACTGTCACTACACTACACTACCCTGCATGAATCTCACTGCATGTCATTGTTTTGTTAATTAGCTTCTTATTCACTGTACAGAAAACAGACTTTACAGTAAATTATATCCCACAAATGCACAAGTGTTACTTTTGTCCAACTTGTGGAATGAAAATGTACTATTTTGGAAACTAGTAAAGGATGGAAATTAAAATAAAAAGTCTGTCTATCTATCTATGAACAAGAGGCATACCTTGTCTATAATAAAGAAAGAAAGCACTTTGCCTGTAATTCAGAAAGGAGAGGAATGCAGAGTACTTAGAAAAGAGAAGAAAAGGCATCTGGAGACAGTTTATAGATTATATTCAGGATGGTATGAATGATGTAATACATAACTATTTGACTCACTCACATCTGTGCTATCTGGTTAGAAATTTCCTTTTGACTTACTGTAGAAATGGCATTATAAATCTGGATAGTTTCCCCACCCTGCCCCTTTCATTTTATTTTTCCTTTTCTTTCTCTCTCTATGCACTCTTTTATTTTGGGCGATTTTGAAGTTGATTGTGGGGGAATTGGGAAGTTTGGGTAAGAATCACTAATTTGTACTGAAATAGTCTAGAATGCACTCTGCTTTGCTCTTTAAAAACGTAGGAGTCAGTTCTGCCAACAAGTGAGCACACACAGCTGACACTGATTTGAATAGGAGTCAGACAGGCATTTCTGAGGTTAGAGTTGGGCCCAGGGCAGTCTCATACATCAAGGTGTTCTGAGTCTCTTGTGAGACATTGCAACTCTTGTTTTAATCAAAGGCCCAAATTGAAAGGTCCTTCACTTCAGTGGGCGGTCACCTAAGTAAGGTTTTAGCAAACAATGAGTAACGGCATTGGGTCTGGTCCCAAGTGACTTAAAGTGAACGGTCAAGGGTTATTAACCAAGATGGTCAGGAATGCAACCCCATTCTCTGGGTGTCCTTAAACTGCTGACCATTAGAAGCCAGGTCTGGATGCCACACAATAAAGTGCCCTATTTTGTCCAATACCAGTGAACCATCTGGCATCGTCCACTATCGCAAAACAGGATATGGGGCTAGATGGATCATTTGACCCAGTATGGCTATTCTTATGGTCGTGGCTTCTTGCAGGGCCAGGCCTTTAATAAGACTACTGAAAGAAGGGCTTTGCACCAAGACAAATGCATATGTGGTATGATAGTATAAGCATATAATTACCACCCTACTGAATGCCTGTGAGTCTGCCAATTTAAAATATATTAAAACAATACAGTCCATATCGACAAAATAAAAACCAGCAATATCTGTCACCTGATAAGGTTATGGCTAACTCCCCCAAATCGCTGACTCAGAAGGAAAATTCTGCCCAGAAGGAAAATTCTTCCCTTATTTTTTCTTACAAGCCTTTTACAGCTGTCAAAGTCCCAAAACTACATCAGTTGTCTTTTTGTAGGGGAATTTGAAATTGGCCAGTAACAATAGTGTGGCCTCTACACTTTCCCAATCGTGTTCAAGGAGAGGCCTCGGACTCCATGCTTTTTTCATGGATCCTGTGGCCTCTAATAGTGTATGAAAATGATGTGGAGGAGATACTCCATGCCTGCCCTAAGTCCAGGTCAGAAATTGGCTTTTGCCCCACGCAGCATGCATGCATGATACCTTGTCTTTAAAGTATTTGCTCGTTTCCTGTGCAAAGCATGGCCTGACCTTTAAACAAATAAAATGGTGTCATTGCCTTTGGTGCCTGCACACTCAGCCCTCTTAATTATTATGAAAGTAAACAACAGAGAAAGAAGTATGTGTTGGGGCCCAAAACTAAATACAGAAACATTGTAACTCTCATTTTAATTTCCTTTAGAAACATGACATCTTTTGTTGGAAACATATATTTAACGGACAAAGCTAAGCAGATTGTGTGCACTTCTTTGCCCACCAGTAGGGGTATCTGAATTTGGGCCACATTATTCAGGATACATAATTATAGTCCCTCAGTACAGGATTTTTTTTAGCAGTGAAAATTCCACTCTCAAGTGTTCTACTGACTGACTCATTTTTCTCTTGCATCAAATCCTTTCTATACGTGTTCAAAAGTTTCTGTACATTTTCTCAACTACTTCCTTATCCTACTAGCTCTTAAAGAAACTTAGTGGTGTGGCTCTGGAAGCTTCAGTGACTGTTTCTGGTAATCGTTAGCTGATGGTATGTTTTAATACACCAGACTGGCTACAGCCGGTGGTCAATCTTGTGATTGAAAGCGTCAGTATTTGCCATCCCCCTACTAGACCAAATCAGTTTACTACAGCTTCATAAACTGGCAAAATGTATCCCTTCCAGTGCCTATTCCCCTTCCAAATGAAGTCAATAGGAACGTTACCATTCAATTAAATGTGCAATGGAAACAAATGCCACTTAACATTTTAGTAGGGGGGAACACGAGATTAGTAGTGGCTGTTGGAGAATAAAATACAAGTTTTGAAAGTCTGATGTTGGAAGGAAAATTCAATTTTGGCTTTTAGAGCTGAATAGTTATTGTAATATTGTTTTGTCTCACTCCATCTAAAATGCATACAGGAAACTACAACCTGATAATAGGCAGGCAGGTGGCGAGGTGTGAAAACCGCTCCTGATCGGCAAAGAATTCTGCACGTCCTGTTATTTTTGTTATGCTATCTTCACCACTCTGACCTGCTTCTTTGCTCATGCATCTGTTATGTCTTCTCTTTTAGATTGGAAGCTCCTTGGGATAGGTGCTGTCATTTCCTGTATGTTTGTACAGTGCCTGGCACAGTGGAATCCCCATCCCAGCTGGCCTTTAGGTGTTAATCAGTATAAATGTTACTAAATAATAATAAAGTTTATGTTTAAAGACTGTAGTAGGAGACATAGGGAATAGTTCCTCAGTCATTTAAATCAGTTAGTGGCATTTATTATTCAGTACTTTTCATTTGTGCACGGTAAATCTAGCTGTCTAGAGCAGTGGTTCTCAAAGCCGGTCCACCGCTTGTTCAGGGAAAGCCCCTGGCAGGCCAGACTGGTTTGTTTATCTGCCGCACCTGCAGGTTCAGCTGATCGCAGCTCCCAGTGGCCGTGGTTCGCTGCTCCAGGTCAATGCAGGCTGCGGGAAGGGCGGCCAGTACGTCCCTCGGCCCACGCTGCTTCCCGCAGCCACCATTGGCCTGGAGTGGCGAACTGTGGCCACTGGGAGCCATGATCGGCCGAAGGTAGGTGGCAGGTAAACAAACCAGTGGTGGACATGGCAGGTAAACAAACCGGTCTGGCCCGCCAGGGGCTTTCCCTGAACAAGCGGCAGACTGGCTTTGAGAACCACTGGTCTAGAGGGCATGATCTTGCTCTCACTGAAATCTGTGTCAAAACTCCCATGGACTTCAGGGAGAGCAAAATCAGGCCCTGATGGTTATGCCGTCTTTGAGTAAATCATATAATTGGCTCCCTTCATATAATCTCTTCAAAAGTCTAAGCCCTGGTCTACACTAGGACTTTAGGTCGAATTTAGCAGCGTTAAATCGATTTAAACCTGCACCCGTCCACACAGTGAAGCCCTTTAATTCGACTTAAAGGGCTCTTAAAATCGATTTCCTTACTCCACCCCTGACAAGTGGATTAGCGCTTCAATCGACGTTCCCAGCTCGAATTTGGGGTACTGTGGACACAATTCGATGTTATTGGCCTCCGGGAGCTATCCCAGAGTGCTCCATTCTGACCGCTCTGGACAGCACTCTCAACTCAGATGCACTGGCCAGGTAGACAGGAAAAGAACCACGAACTTTTGAATCTCATTTCCTGTTTGGCCAGCGTGGCAAGCTGCAGGTGACCATGCAGAGCTCATCAGCACAGGTGACCATGATGGAGTCCCAGAATCGCAAAAGAGCTCCTGCATGGACCGAACGGGAGGTACGGGATCTGATCGCTGTTTGGGGAGAGGAATCCGTGCTATCAGAACTCCGTTCCAGTTTTCGAAATGCCAAAACCTTTGTGAAAATCTCCCAGGGCATGAAGGACAGAGGCCATAACAGGGACCCGAAGCAGTGCCGCGTGAAACTGAAGGAGCTGAGGCAAGCCTACCAGAAAACCAGAGAGGCGAACAGCCGCTCTGGGTCAGAGCCCCAAACATGCCGCTTCTATGATGAGCTGCATGCCATTTTAGGGGGTTCAGCCACCACTACCCCAGCCGTGTTGTTTGACTCCTTCAATGGAGATGGAGGCAATACGGAAGCAGGTTTTGGGGACGAAGAAGATGACGATGAGGAGGAGGTTGTAGATGGCTCACAGCAAGCAAGCGGAGAAACCGGTTTTCCCGACAGCCAGGAACTGTTTCTCACCCTAGACCTGGAGCCAGTACCCCCCGAACCCACCCAAGGCTGCCTCCTGGACCCAGCAGGCGGAGAAGGGACCTCTGGTGAGTGTACCTTTTAAAATGCTATACATGGTTTAAAAGCAAGCATGTGAAAGGATTACTTTGCCCTGGCATTTGCGGTTCTCCTAGATGTAGTCCTAAAGCCTTTGCAAAAGGTTTCTGGGGAGGGCAGCCTTATTTCGTCCTTCATGGTAGGACACTTTTATCACTCCAGGCCAGTAACACATACTCGGGAATCACTGTAGAACAAAGCATTGCAGTGTATGTTTGCTGGCATTCAACCAAAATCCGTTCTTTCTCTCTCTGTGTTATCCTCAGGAGAGTGAGATATAATTCATGGTCACCTGGTTGAAATAGGGTGCTTTTCTTCAGGGACACATTCCTGCTGTGCTGTTTGCCTGTGGCTGAACAGAAATGTTCCCCGCTGTTAGCCACGGGGAGGGGGGAGGGTTGAGGGGGTAGTCACGTGGTGGGAGGAGGCAAAATGCGACCTTGTAACGAAAGCACATGTGCTATGTATGTAATGTTAACAGCAATGTTTACCCTGAAAGAGTGTAGCGACTGTTTTATAAAATGTGTCTTCTTAAATACCGCTGTCCCTTTTTTTTTCTCCACCAGCTGGATGTGTTTCAATGATCACAGGATCTTCTCCTTCCCAGAGGCTAGTGAAGCTTAGAAAGAAAAAAAAACGCACTCGAGATGAAATGTTCTCCGAGCTAATGCTGTCCTCCCACACTGACAGAGCACAGACGAATGCGTGGAGGCAAATAATGTCAGAGTGCAGGAAAGCACAAAATGACCGGGAGGAGAGGTGGAGGGCTGAAGAGAGTAAGTGGCGGGCTGAAGAGAGTAAGTGGCGGGCAGAAGACAGGGCTGAAGCTCAAATGTGGCGGCAGCGTGATGAGAGGAGGCAGGATTCAA
The DNA here is from genome assembly GCF_965140285.1 of Lepidochelys kempii. Classification (NCBI taxonomy): domain Eukaryota; kingdom Metazoa; phylum Chordata; order Testudines; family Cheloniidae; genus Lepidochelys; species Lepidochelys kempii. The sequence goes on from NC_136388.1 coordinate 34,064,781, forward strand.
TGCTGAGGCTGCTGCAGGACCAAACCAGAATGCTCCAGTGTATGGTTGAGCTGCAGCAAAGGCAGCTGGAGCACAGACTGCCACTGCTGCCCCTCTGTAACCAACCGCCCTCCTCCCCAAGTTCCATAGCCTCCACACCCAGATGCCCAAGAACGCGGTGGGGGGGCCTCCGGCCAACCAGCGACTCCACAACAGAGGATTGCCCAAAAAAAAGAAGGCTGTCATTCAATAAATTTTAAAGTTGTAAACTTTTAAAGTGCTGTGCTTAATGTGCTGTGTGGCATTTTCCTTCCCTCCTCCACCACCCCTCCTGGGCTACCTTGGTAGTCATCCCCCTATTTGTGTGATGAATGAATAACGAATGCATGACTGTGAAGCAGCAATGACTTTATTGCCTCTGCAAGCGGTGATTAAAGGGAGGAGGGGAGGGTGGTTAGCTTACAGGGAAGTAGAGTGAACCAAGGGGCGGGGGGTTTCATCAGGGAGAAACAAACAGAACTTTCACACTGTAGCCTGGCCAGTCATGAAACTGGTTTTCAAAGCTTCTCTGATGCGTGCCGCGCCCTCCTGAGCTCTTCTAACCGCCCTGGTGTCTGGCTGCGCGTAACCAGCAGCCAGGCGATTTGCCTCAATCTCCCACCCCACCATAAACGTCTCCCCCTTACTCTCACAGATATTGTGGAGCACACAGCAAGCAGTAATAACAGTGGGAATATTGGTTTCGCTGAGGTCTAAGCGAGTCAGTAAACTGCGCCAGCGCGCCTTTAAACGTCCAAATGCACATTCTACCGCCATTCTGCACTTGCTCAGCCTGTAGTTGAACAGCTCCTGACTACTGTCCAGGCTGCCTGTGTACGGCTTCATGAGCCAGGGCATTAAGGGGTAGGCTGGGTCCCCAAGGATACATATAGGCATTTCAACATCCCCAACAGTTATTTTCTGGTCTGGGAAGAAAGTCCCTTCCTGCAGCTTTTGAAACAGACCAGAGTTCCTGAAGATGCGAGCGTCATGCACCTTTCCCGGCCATCCCACGTTGATGTTGGTGAAACGTCCCTTGTGATCCACCAGAGCTTGCAGCACTATCGAAAAGTACCCCTTGCGGTTTATGTACTCGCCGGCTTGGTGCTCTGGTGCCAAGATAGGGATATGGGTTCCGTCTATAGCCCCACCACAGTTAGGGAATCCCATTGCAGCAAAGCCATCCACTATGACCTGCACATTTCCCAGTGTCACTACCCTTGATATCAGCAGATCTTTGATTGCATGAGCTACTTGCATCACAGCAGCCCCCACAGTAGATTTGCCCACTCCAAATTGATTCCCAACTGACCGGTAGCTGTCTGGCGTTGCAAGCTTCCACAGGGCTATCGCCACTCGCTTCTCAACTGTGAGGGCTGCTCTCATCCTGGTATTCATGCGCTTCAGGGCAGGGGAAAGCAAGTCACAAAGTTCCATGAAAGTGCCCTTACGCATGCGAAAGTTTCGCAGCCACTGGGAATCGTCCCAGACCTGCAACACTATGCGGTCCCACCAGTCTGTGCTTGTTTCCCGAGCCCAGAATCGGCGTTCCACAGCATGAACCTGCCCCATTAGCACCATGATGCATGCATTGGCAGGGCCCATGCTTTCAGAGAAATCTGTGTCCATGTCCTGATCACTCACGGGACCGCGCTGACGTCGCCTCCTCGCCCGGTATCGCGTTGCCATGTTCTGGTGCTGCATATACTGCTGGATAATGCGTGTGGTGGTTGATGTGCTCCTAATTGCCAAAATGAGCTCAGCGGCCTCCATGCTTGCCTTGGTATGGCGTCCGCACAGAAAGAAGGCGCGGAACGATTGTCTGCCGTTGCTCTGACGGAGGGAGGGGCGACTGACGACACGGCTTACAGGGTTGGCTTCAGGGAGCTAAAATCAACAAAGGGTGTGCCTGTACATCAAGGAGTATTTCAGGCAGGACTGCACAGAGGGTTCCAATAAGAAATGGTGCACCAAAGTTATCGTTCTTATTGGAACAAGGAGGTTAGCCTGGCCTCTGATTGATACATGGCTAGATTAACCTCGCTGCGCCTTCTCTGTGACTGACTGCAGTGTGATCTAGACAGGGGAGGAGGAAAATGAGTCCAAAACAAATCTGGTCTATGTCTTGTTCTGACCAACTCCATCGATCCTTTACATCTTTGGCTGGCAGCAGACAAAAAAGGCGCGAAATGATTGTCTGCCCTTGCTTTCACGGGGGGAGGGAGGGTGGGAACGGGGTCCTGACGATATGTACCCAGAACCACCCGCGACAATGTTTTAGCCCCATCAGGCATTGGGATATCAACCCAGAATTCCAATGGGCAGCAGAGACTGCGGGAACTGTGGGATAGCTACCCACAGTGCAACGCTCCAGAAGTCGACGCTTGCCTCGGTACTGTGGAAGCGCTCCGCCGAGTTAATGCACTTAATGCACTTAGAGCATTTTCTGTGGGGACACACACACTCAAATATATAAAACCGATTTCAAAAAAACCGACTTCTATAAATTCGACCTAATTTCGTAGTGTAGACATACCCTAAAACAGTTCAGCGTGCTACTCTGTTTCCAGACAATGATTTTTGGAGTGAACCATCAGGATGATTCCTTGGGATCCCCCACTGACAATTTGAAGATCTGTGTTCATGGGCTAAACGTGCCCTAAAGTCAGTCCTGAGCAGACTTAGCAGGCCCATGAATAGTGCATGATTGTTAGGAAAAATCACCATGTCAGACTTGCAATTCTAGCAATTGTGTTGCAGTTTGGAGCTGTCTTTGAAATGAAAATCTCTAGAAAGCTTGGACACACTTGTACATCCCTTACTCTTGTGAGTGATGGATGAAAATCAGAACTGAGCCCCTAAAAGGGATCCTGAGATTAGCAGACATCTAGAAGGAGCTGTCAGTGCAACCCAATCAGTACAGCCTGTGGCTCCTGCTAGCAGTTTGGAAGCTGCTTCCTTTTCTGTCCGTTCTTTTCTACCTCCTCTGGCAAATTGAAGCCAAGAACAACTGTGGCCACACAGAGGGAATTCTAGTCTGTTGCAAGGCTGCCAGGTTCTGAAGTATTTTTCCAGGAATGGCATCTGTGTCTGCGGCTGCCACTTTGGCTGGTTTCTGAGAGTTTTTGATTTGAACTACTGAGAAATCACTGTGGAACTAATGTCTTCACTGGGAGAGAGATGCACACAGGCAGTGGGGACTGATGAAAGGGAGAGTGTTTTATCTGGACTGATTTTTGTGTCTAAATGGATTGAATGGTTGTGATATAGTGAGGGTACAATCCAGACTAGTGAGTAGCTGTGTCACCCTTGTCCTTTAACCTGGGGTGCCGTTTACACTGCTCTGCTCTTCTTGCCTCTACTCCTGGACTGCTCACAGCTAGCCTCCAGCATATAAGTCACTCCCAGCTATGTCTGTGAATCACTGCAACCTGCCAGTCTGAATTATACACTCCCAGACCCAGATTTTCCCCAGAAATGCACATGTTGTGCTACTCAGCCCACTCCTGGACAATACAAACTCATAAACAGTCCATTTTATTAATAGCAATGATATGCACAATCTTGTTGCCCCAGCTGGAGTTTCCCAAACACTTCAATTTAAACACACTGGATTAGATGAAACAATAATGCATGTTTATTAACTACAGAGAGAGTGATTTTAAGTAAACAAGTAATGAGGCATAAAAATCAGAAATGGTTACAACAAAAATAAAGATAAAAATGCAACTAATGCCTAATTTAACAAACTATGTTAAATTCAAAGCAATTTTTCTCACCACATGCTCTCAACAATTTGACAAGCCAAAGTTCTTAGGCCAGGATCCCGTCTGTTTAATGGCTGCTTCCTTTGTTCCTTGTGGTGCAGTGCAGTGATGGACAGAGTGAGAGAGAGGAGGAGGGGGTGGGAAGCCTTGGGTATTATGAGAGGATTGGAATTGATATAATTCGCAACCATCTTGTGCACTTAACCCCCATAAACTGGAAGTGAGGACACCACAGAGTCAGAAAATCTGGCCTTGGCTTAGGCAAACAGAGTAAAAACAACTGCAGCTGCAGTGTGTTACTAACAAGGACAGATTCATGAGAAGGGGGGGAAATGTGAATAGCTGACCTTGAGTCTGGGTGCCTGTGTTTGTAAGTTTCTTGCTAGAAGCTGCTTTGCTGATAAGTAGAAATTATGATGGTTTTTTATTTTATTTTTTTGCTGTTGCTAGGGAAACCCCAGTCTATTAGAAGTTATGAGTACTTTATTTTGAGTTACATATAAAAGCATTTAGTTAGTGTCTGCACGTTGGAGAATCTGGGAGAAATTTGAGAGGATTTCTACCAGCTAGGAGACTGACACCTAACTCGCCTGTGCTAAGAGAAAGGTTGGCCACCGGAACTCTGCTACTGTCACTTGATACCACCTCAGACTTTGGGTAACTATTTTTGGGGTGCTCTAAGATTATTGCTATTTTAGATGTGTGCTTTGTACTCAATAAAAACAAGGATTTTTGAGTGGCAGTACGCTTTATCAGACAGAGGTACTGTGTCCCCCACTGTTTTATTTCCTGACACCACCTGGAAAACAGAGATTAGTTTCAATAGCTTTGGGTTCAGATAAACCCAGGTACATGGAGCGTCTTCCCCTTCTTTTTATAGTCCTCCTCTTTTGAGAAGCATTTCCAGCTGGGAGCATGGTGCCAGGCAGACTGTGTGGACGGGAACCACGTACTGCTTCTTTGCTAAGATGTAGGTTTTCTGCCCATGCCCCTTTTTCTGCCAATGAATAGCCACTTAGCAGATAATGGTCCATTGACTTTGTTTACACCTGACTGAGGAGTCAGCTTGCCCTTTGTCCCTGAGGAACTGGTTTGGCCACTCCCCAAACTTGGAACTTGTTTTAATAACACCATACAGTGGAATCTTAGAACTTTACATGCAGTGTTGCTACACATATTTTACCAGGACAATAATGACCAGAAAATTATGAGTTTTCAAATTATACCACACAAAGCATACATTATACAAAGATTATTACAATATCATGTAAGGGGAGAATACAGGGGTACAGTTTGTCACAATGGCAATAAGCCCAGTTCAGTAAATTAGCATGAAGCCACTAGGTTCAGATCATTATAAAGAATAGCTCAGTATTTAATAGTAACCTGGTTAAAATAATGTAACAGTTCTTAGTGAAATAGAGAATTTTTGCGTGATGTACACTCTGTTGTTAATATATATGGTCTTTACAATAAATTCAAATCAGAAGTTCCCATGAGCGATTAGAAAGTGCAGTAAGATATATGGAAAACTCTCCCAATAACCTTACTGTGACATGAATCAGGCCATAAAAATAAATATTAGTGGAGAGTAAAGTAAATGGTGCTCCTCTCAGTGGATCAAATCCTGTTCATGCCTCTGAATCCCCCACTCTGCTGCAAAAAAACCCAACCCTAAACGCTGTGGAACGGTCACAGTTCTACTGTGAAAGAAAGATGGGAAAGACTATGAAGGAGGTGCCTACATTTCCAGCATGGGCATCAGCATTTTCCGTTTGCTAATGCTAGCTTTGGGGCAATTAGAGTCCTTCAGCAAATATCTATAGCAACTTTTCACGGCTCTTTCTGCCCAAACATACCCAATAGCTGCCACCATTACACGGTAGGCCCTCCCTAAGGATTGTGAGGAGGTTAATGAAGTGATTTTGAGATACATCCAGAGATGAAAGGACTCTTTTTAGTTTGGTCAAATAATATTCTATGAACACATTATTTGGCAAACACCACCACTTTCCAGGAAATAATTTTCGTGAGGAATAATTAATTGTTAGTAGTTGACCAGCTCTGAAGTGCTCTGATTAATACTATTCACACCTCCCTTATTCAGCAATACCAGCAATATTAATCAAATAAATTACGCACTGGAAATTTTGGCTGATTTTGACCATTTTACTTATTTTACATAGAGTCTCCCTCCGCTCTGCCATGCCTCCTTGTGCAGAACTGGAGCCCAGTTAATTGTCCCTTTCAACCCTCAGTTTATGTTTTGTTTGCTATCTTCACATGGAAAAGGGCTAGAATCAAATATCATTTTGTTTCGAAGGGTATATATTCTCATTTACATTCCCAGATCAGGAGGCTCTGCAGAAGCCAAAAACTGGTTTAATGGTGTCCCACCTGTGCAGGAACTCTCCCCACAGCTGTGTAGAGACTGGTAGGGGTATGAGGTTGGGGAAACCCAAGAGATCAACTGATTGAAACTTCTTGGCATGAGAAGCACTGGACAAAACACCAAAATGGTGTAGAGGGTGGGAAGGTGCAGTGACTACAATCCATAAAGAGAGAGAATTCCACACCATGGGTCACCCCTCTCCACCTTCTGAGAAATCCCCCATACAAAACCGATGTTCTCTGACTTAGGGCTTCAGTCCAGAATTTAGTCTAGAGAGCTGATATAAGGTATAAATCCATTACCATAGAGTAAAAACAGATGATGCTTTACCAGAACTGGAAGTGACTTTGTTTTAAGTATGTTTAAATGTTAATGAAATAATGTAGACAAGACCGATTAAAACCATGAAAATATTTTCAGTGACTAGTCAAACACTGGGCATTTCATATTTTTCACACTCTGTGTGACAATAAGACCTTGAATAGTGTGTTCAACTTTTATCATTTTTTCAAAATCTATTTTGGAAAAAACTATGCAGTCTATTAGAGTCTTAGAGAGTTTCAGCAGGGTTCATCTTGTTTAAATTATCTAATGTTTATACCATTTTTCTACAGCAGCGTGGTCCCTTATTAAGTCCAAAAACAATTTGGCTTTCAGAAAATATCATCTGGCTGGTGAGTCAGGAGGAACTAAATTAACTTGGTAAATTATCAACATGCTTCAAGAGACATTAGGGTTCGTCACATCACTACAAATTCGTTTGATATTTACTTCAACTGTATTGATTATATTGAATTAGTGGTTACATTTTTATGTGACTATCACAATGCCCCTCCTTCATAGTTTAATTGTAATTCAGAATTAAATTCACAATCGGGGGCTATCTTATTAAAAACAAGTTTTTAGAATATAGGCTTAGAAACAAATGACTTTAAAACTTCCTGTAGTAAGTGATTATGCAATGGTACTATAAAGACAGTCTGCTATGGGTATGTTGCAATAGACTGCTCTGGATGTGGTATGCACAGTTAACTTGCCATGTTGTATTAGCTATTTTTCCTCTGACAACCTGCTCTTTCATTCAGACAAGAGAGCTAAAGCAGGCTTTTCAAGTCAGAACAAAGCAGAAATGTGCAATTTTCTTATTATCCATTACCCATATCATTCTGTGCATACCTCAGTAATATGTAAGGACATAAGGGACCGAAACATAGCCCAGAAATAGATTAATCTAATTTAGATACTTGGAGGCTGAGTCAACAAGGTAGTTAAGCATATACCTAACTTTAAGCATGTGACTAGTCCCACTAAAGTCAATTGACCTGTCTGTGTGCTGAAAATTAGCCATGATCTTAAGGAACCTTGTTGAATCAAGGACTTTGGCCCCAATTCTGTCACCCTTTCTCATGTTCATTCTCAATGGCTCCTTAGCCTTAGCTTTGGGCTCCACTCAGCCTTTTGGCTGTCTGTCCTGAGCACCAGTCTATGTTTGTGTGTTGCATGCTGGGGAGGAAGAGACATTTCTGTAGTAGTTGTTGCTGTATGCACCATAATTTATCTCTTTTCCGTTCATGCCTCACAAGCCATATTTGAGCAAAGGGCATTCAATGATCTCCTATTCCAGAGCTTGCTGCAAAATGGCAACATGTCCCTGAGTGATTCTAGGATAGCCAAATTTCTAATCATACAAAACCGAACACCCAGCCTTGCCCCTGTCCCAAGGCCCCACCCCTGCCCCAGCCCTTCTCCAAGGCCCTGCCTCCTGCTCGCTCCATCCCTCCTCCCTCCATCACTTGCTCTCCCCCAGCATCACTCACTTTCACCAGGCTGGGGCAGGAGGTTGGGGTGTGGGTGGGGGGTAAGGGCTCCATCTGGGGGTGCGGGCTCTGGGGTGGGGTTGGGGATGAGGGGATTGGAGTGCAGGAAGGGGCTCTGGGCTGGGGCAGGGGGTTGGGGTATGGAGTGGAGAAGGGTGCCGGGGCTGAGGGGTTTGGAGTGCAGGCTCTGGCTGGGGGTGTGGGCTTTGGGGTGGTGCCAGGGATGGTGGGTTTGAGGTTCAGGAGGGGACTCTGGGCTGGGGGAGGGGGTTGGGATGCAGGAGAGGGTTCGGGTTCCGGAGGCACTTACCATGGCTTCCAGGAAGTGGCTGCCAGGTCTCTGCGGCCCCTAGGCACATCGGCGGCCAGGGAGGCTCCTCACACTGCCTTTGCGTCCTCAGGTGCCGCCCCCACAGCTCCCATTGGTTGCACTTCCTGGCCTATGGGAGCTGTGGAGCCGGCACTTGCGGTGGGGGCATAGCGTGGAGCATCTCTGGCTGCCCATGCACCTAGGGGCCCTAGAAACCTGGTGGCCACTTCCAGGAGCAGCGCAGAGCCAGGGCAGGCAGGGAACCTGCCTTAGCCCTGGACCCCTCCTGCGTTGCCAACCTGACTTTTAATGGCCCAACTGGAGCTGCCAGGGTCCCTTTTCGACCGGGCGTCCTGATTGAAAACGGGACACCTGGCAACCCTAGGTGATTCAGGGGCCTAGTCATCTCCCCAGCCAGTAACTCTACTTCCTTGGGATTGTGGAATGTTGCTGGATGTGTTAGTAGAGCCCTACTTCCATGTTTCTCCACAGATGTACTGGTAGAGGCAGGGGGAGAAAAGACTGTGCCCTCTTCCCTTCCCAGCACATCCACATAAGATAAGGCAGAATCAGCTGTCAGTATTTACATACATTTACACTTATCCCTTCAGTACAGACAGAGTTCAAAAATCACTGAATAATTCTAGTGGGTTAATATTCTATTTTCTTATATAAATATTAATAATTTCTTTTAGAATTTCAATTGAGTGCAAAAGAGAATTTATTGGATATTTTGTCCCATGTTAGCAGAGGCACAAGGAAGAGAATCTCTGACAACAGAAAATCAATTAGGATTCTGAGTCTCTCGTGTTGGTATCTGAGGGCTCTTTGCTTCTTCAGTTTAAATTGTATTATACTCTTTATTAAAAAGAGGAGGCAGCTTGGCACTGAAATCAAGCATTCATCTGCATCTGGGTTTTCCTATTAAAAGTGGATAGAGTAAAAAGAATGTTAAATCTTTTTATCCACTATTGGAGATGTTCTAGCCAGGACACAGAAAGCGTCATTTCTTTTTTTTATGGTTTATAATTTTGGGATTTTACTTTTCTTGGTTTGCAATGCTTTTTTAAAAAATATGTTCCTTCCTAATGAGTGCCTTTTTTGTCTGTCCTTTTTTGTGGGCCCAGATTCATGTTTTTCTTGTATTTTTAATGGGACTGAAATTAACATGGAAATTTTTGTTTAACAACACTTTGCACAGCTCTTTGCTTGTGAAAGCATCTTTGTTTGAACACCAGTACCATCAACTATGTTATCAGAGCTCTGAGAACAATGCTGTGTTAGTTAACTTCTGATGCAAAGCCAGATGACAGAGTACTGAACATTGAGCCTGATTCTCCTGTCATTTACATGTGTGGAAATTTGGAGCAACTCCCTTTGGCCGTTGAATTAAAATCAGAGGATCTCTCATAAATGGAGGAAATTATTTGCTCCTTTTCTAAGGACCCAGCTTTGCCCACTGAAATCAATACACGTTTTATTATTAACTTATTTGGAACCGATGAAAGAGGATAATTTTTAACAATAAGTGACATTTAGATTCTGAAAGATGTTTTCCATTACTATTCTATAGCATGCATTCAATAGCAAATCTCCTTTTGACTTCAGTTTGTGCCAGTTTAAATGAGAGCAGTATCTGGATCAGAGTATATATGCATTTTTCAATAGGAACAATAAAACCAATATTGCAAAAATATTGGCTAGTATAAGTTATGCAAAAATTCAAGCATCTTTAATGACAGGTTTCAGAGTAGCAGCCGTGTTAGTCTGTATTCGCAAAAAGAAAAGGAGTACCTGTGGCACCTTAGAGACTAACCAATTTATTTGAGCATAAGCTTTCGTGAGCTACAGCTCACTTCATCAGATGCATCATCTGGGTTTAATTCCCAGCTCTCTCACAGACTTCTCCTGGGTAACACTGGGCAACTCACTTAGCCTGGCATAAGGCCCCTTTGAAAAGCTCAGTCCTAATCTTTCTGTGCCTCAATCCCCCACTTGCCCCTCCAGGTAGCTAAGGGAAATAATACTTCCATTCCCACATCCTTTATCTGTCTTGTCTACTTAGAATGTAAGCTCTTCAGGGCAGGGACTCTCTTACTACTTGTTTGTACAATGCCTTGCATAGTGAGGCCCCAGCCTCAGTTTGGGGATTTAGGCACTAGCATATTACAAATGATATTGATCATATATTTCACTTCAACAGCTATATTCCCAATCAGTCTGTGCATCTTTCAGTCATATCAAGGGCATACAATTCAGAGTTTCCCTGCATGTTTAAGCAGCATGTTTTCTATTACATAAGGATTATCAAGATGCAGCACCTATTAATTGGGTAAAATAATGTTAGAGACAGTCATACTGTCGCTATTGTAAAGAAACTACTGCTTTGTTTTTGAAGTTGATGGGAACAGTGAAATAGTTATGTGGTGGTGGGGAACATCTGGATATTGAAATGTTTGTCTGAAACAAATCTCTATTAGCTCTTCTGCAAAGTAGCTGGATTAATATCCCACTTTCTCACCACAAAACTATGCATCCTGCAATTAAATAGAGGAAAAAGAGCATGGTCAACTTCTGTCCTTGCTGAAGCCTCGCAGCTGCTGTAGTCTCTGCTTTAAAACTGTTGCCACAAAGCCAAGACAGCCTTAGAGGCACTGAGTGTGAGAACAGAAAGATGAAGTGAAAATAGCTTTTCTTTTTAAATTAACAAATTCCAAGTATAATCAGTGGTTTTGTATTATACTGATTTACAGTATGGTTGTGCCAACAATCTAACGAGTACTGAGCAAATCAAACAGCACATTTGCCCAATAGCAGGAATACTGCCCCTAGTGGTTAAGACAAATACTTTCACATATCAAGTGGAATATATGTAATTGCTGGATACCTGGGAGTTCACACATCATAATGAGATTATGGGTTAGAAAGAGATTTCCAAGTATCCTGAGATCATTCCAGTGACTTGATACAGGGCTAGAACCTCAGATGCAGTCAAGAGAGGAAGGTACAGTGGAGTTGGTTGCAGCCCCAGTGCAGTTTAGAGCAGCCTTTGGGCTACTCTGGCTATACCGTTGGCTCTTGCCCCCAGGGGCTGGTACACCATTTATACCGACATATACATATATTAAATTTCTGTTATTAATATTTTATTTATACAAGTCAAAATTTTCAAACCTGGATGCTTAAAATTGGACTCCTAAATCCATATTTAGGCACCTAAATATAAGTGACCTGATTTTCAGAGATGCTGAGCATCCATTAATCCCACTGGTCATCTTCCTGTTAAATATGAGTATTCCCCCAGATTATTTCCCCCTTTTAGTGTCCTATGTTTTTTTCTTAACCATTGTGATGTTAGACACCACAGGACAGGTTAGTCACTATTCAAGGGAAGATGAGGGGTGTAGCCAACTTATGCATACCCTTTCATTTCTCCCCCCCCCCCCACCGCATTCAACTGCATTTTAATATGCATCAGGGTGTAGAGATGCTGGTGAAACTAATCAGAGTGGTGCAACTGACTTAACTACCCTTGCTTTACCTGCAGGGCTGGAAATACAGCACCCATTTTACACCTGTAACCCACAGGGCCTGATTCCTTACTGCCTTGCACCTTGCATAGTAATACAGGCCTCAGCTCAGCAAAGCAATTTAGCACGTGCTTAAATCCATCCTTATTCAGCAAAGCACATACGAGCACATGTTGAAGTACTTTGCTGAATTCAGGGCCATATGCCTGTGCAAAGAGAGTGTAAAGTGATACCATTCAAATCTGGGAGCATTTTACCCCCACTTTGCATAGGTGCAACTGACTCCACAAGGGACAGGGCAGTAGAAAATCAGGCCCGTCTATTGAAGTTACACAAATATGAATGCTAGATATGAAAAAAGACAAATGATATTACTTTGCATGGGTAAGAATGAGGACTTCTTTAGTTTATCTCTGTAACAGTCTCTACGTTTTGTCTGAAAATGCTCTGGCAGTGAGCTCTGCCTCCAGTGCCTCCTCTTGGAAAATGGTTTGGAAATACTTGTAAGTTTCTATTTCTTGTCAATTTCTAAGACTTTCTAGAAATATTTTTGTTTCTGATTCACTTTAGGTATGGCTTGTATCCAAATGACAAATATCTAAACCTAGGGAATGACATTTAATTTTGAAAATTCCAAACTGGACAAGGAAAGAACTATAAAGATCTTATAAAATATTATTTGAAATTTCATTCACTTTGCTAGATGAAAATGTTGTATGTTATAGGTATGTGGTTTGATTTTATTCCTATTTTATCACTTTGCAACTAGTGCCTTTGGTACTACTCCATAAAATTGTTCATTATTCTATGAATAGTGAAGCTGCATGTAAACTAAAGCACAGAACGTCACTTACTGTAAGTTTAAAAGTCTCCAGATTGCATGCAGCATAAGTGTGCACAATTTACTGAAATAGCATGAATTCCTCAGAGTATGCAGTAGTCTGCTCAGCTTCCTCACTCTCAGAAGCCCTCTGATGTGTGGAACAGCTACAAAGAAACTGCAAATAAAAAGGAACAAAGTGAAAGGTGAGAAGAAACACAGGGTGTATGCTTCTTCTCAGGGAGAAATACAGCATTTCATTCATTCCTTTGGAATGCCATTTTCACACCTATGCCTGCTTTTTTTGGTAACTGGCCAAAGCAACCTATGCTGACCTGCATTCATTATAAATATGGTTTGGCTGGTGGTGGGAAGTGTCACTTTTCCTACATTACTGTACATAAATTAAATCCTTTCCTTCGTCCTCCTCTAGTCATTCCCTGATAAGAAGAGGCCATCTCTGAGCACTTATCACTATAAAAGAAACAGAGCAAAACACAAATATAAAGATTCCACATGCTGTGAATCATAACAGCAAGTTTCAGAGTAGCAGCCGTGTTAGTCTGTATTCACAAAAAGAAAAGGAGTACTTGTGGCACCTTAGAGACTAACAAATTTATTTGAGCATAAGCTTTCGTGATGTACAGCAAGTGTACATCTGTGCATGTCAACATCTCGGAGCAATCCCATCCAGTCCTATAGTCAATGAAGCAACTAGAAGGCAAGAATTAAAAGTGTTTAATGGCAAAGAAAAGCACTGCAACTTGTCCTGGGATATGATCATTTGTAAATGATGATGATGATAAATAGTATATGATTAAAGGTAATAAGTCAAATCAGTAGTTCAGCCAAGCAATTCAAATATCTGTGTAGTTGGGTTTGTATTTTCATACCACTAACAACCCAGACCCAAGTAAGCAGACTCAACACTTTAAAAAAATCTTATAACATTTTTTCGCAGCAGGATTCTCTAGCAATGAGCTTTTAGCATCGGCTCTCCCTTGTTCCCCATTGACTATATACATTGTAGACCCCTGGCTCTCCAAGTCAGGGAATAATGATATAGGGCTGTCAACAACATGAGTCATGGTGCTTTCTCCCCACTTTTTAATCTAGACCACAACTCTCCCAACCCCAATAAGTCTGAACGGCATCCAGACCCTGTTCAAATCATACAATCATCTCACAATGGTAGCGAGGTCAGACCTACTCATAGGATACAATGTATGTTCTATAACTAAACACTGCAAGCTGTCAGAGAATTTCCTTCCTAAAGATCAAGGATCAGATTTTTAAAGATATTTAGACTGTGAAAAATACAGGTAGATGAAATATTCAAAAGCGCTTATGCACCTAACTCCCATGTGAATGCCTAGGCACTTTTGAAAATTCCACTAGACATCTATCTGCATCTTTAGGTGCCTAAAAAATTTTTAAAAGGTGGCTGCAAGCCATTACCTCTGCAAGCATGAGGAGTGCACCTCCAAAGCAGACGCCTAGTGGTAGGGCTGACTCATCAGGGCAGCTTCAGAATCGTCATTGTCATAGTTTATTTATAAGCCCTTCCTTCCTTTGCAGCTCTGTCTGTTCAGTTTGACTTATCCGCAATGAAAGAGCTAAAGCTTCCTGGGAGTCTATATGGAATTCAGGGTTTTTTTTAAAAAAACAGGCTTCTCTCATGTACCAGATTTGAGAAGTTTAGTGGTAGCAGAATTTTTTTCCTAATAATTCTGGCAGATAATAGAAATGTTTATTTTTAAGCATTTCCCCCCAACCCTCATTTTTATCAATTTATATTTTGACAGCTTTGTGAAATTATGGGTTTAAAACATTTTTTCTATTTTTATCAATTTAAATATTCATAGTTGTTGGAAACTACAGGGAAGTCAGCCAATAATTATTTTATTATGCATAGCTCCAAATTTGCTAACACCGGAGCTGGCTGCTTTAGCGGTGCTGTAAATATGTGCTTTATGCAGCATTCATTACAACATGTTTTATACACATTAAGGTGGGACTCTAATATTTTTTCAAGCAGCGTTTTTCTAACTTTGCCTAGCTGTAATTTTCAATTATTACTGACGGAAATATTTTTTCATAGGTTTGTGTGCTTATGGGGAAATTGGCATTTAGCAAAAAAATCTAATCCTTCCAAGCCTACAGATACTGCAGTAACCACATGTATGATCACAGACATTCTCCTGAAGGTATCAGTCTACATGCATCCGATGAAGTGAGCTGTAGCTCATGAAAGCTTATGCTCTAATAAATTTGTTAGTCTCTAAGGTGCCACAAGTACTCCTTTTCTTTTTACAGATACAGACTAACACGGCTACTACTCTGAAACCAGTCTACAGAGCAAAAGTGTCTGGCTAGACTTAACCTCGTGTGCTACCCCCTCTGACTGGCACTTCCAGTGGGAAGCAGACAGTCTCCAGATTCCCGTAGCTCTCTACTGGAGATTTCTGTTAGACATGTGCAAGGCTCATTCTATACTGCTCCTTGCTTACTAGCAGTACCTCTTTATCACTTGATTTCAAAGAGGTATTTCTGGTTTGTTTTTTGTGTTTTTACAGCTGTTGACATGAAAGAATTCAGAAACATTATTTCAAGAACAAACCAGTATGTGCTCATCAATACTAAAATATGATGAAAAAGCAATATACTTTTGTCGCTATGCAAAATTCAGAGTTTAAAACAGTAACTACATTGTAGTATATAGGATACTATTGTCTTACGATAGAAACAGAACAGGGAAATAAGAATGTGGTTCCATGGTGACTATATCAACAAGACCAACCAACAGCTCTCCGGCACCACCTACTATAAAGAACTCAGAAAAGACCCCACACCACAATTCACAAGGAATTTAATGATATAATCAAATCATTCCCCAAACAACTCCAAGAGAAACTCTACAACCTCATCTCCCATTAATCCGCCCCAAGGATCTTCTTCATGCTTCCCAAGATACACAAACAAGGGAACCCATGCAGACCAATTATATCTGGCCACAGAGCTCTTACCTCAGGAATATCAGGACTCACAGAAACAATCCTCAAACCATTCACCAGCCAAAGGATCAGTTTACTCCAGGACTCAACCGACTTCCTGCAGAAATTCTGCAACACTAACAACTGCCCTTAGAATGCTATCCTTGCCACCGTGGATGTCACCTTCAACATCCTTCACCATGGCAGCATTGTTGTCTGCCTCAAATATTTACAGGACACTGGACAACCCTCAGATATTCACCCGAAACATCCAGGTTTTCTCCCCCGCCCCCTTTTTTTTTTGTAAGGAGCGTGATCACGTTAGATAAGCTATTACCAACAGGAGAGTGGGTTTGTGTGTGTGGGGAAAAAAAAAAGCGGGGAGGGAGGAGAAAGCCTGGATTTGTGCTGGAAATGGCCCACCTTGATTATCATACACATTGTAAGGAGAGTGATCACTTTAGATAAGCTATTACCAGCGGGAGAGTGGGGTGGGGGGAGAGAAAACCTTTTGTAGTGGTAAACACCCATTTTTTCATGGTTTGTGTGTATAAAAAGATCTTTTGTACTTTCCACAGTATGCATCCGATGAAGTGAGCTCTATCTCACGAAAGCTTATGCTCAAATAAATTGTTTAGGGTGCCACAAGTACTCCTTTTCTTTTTGCTCATATTCAAAGGAAACCTGCACAACACCTTCAAAAGATGAATGTGGGAACTTAAATTCACAACACTGCTAGACATGGTCTAACACGGTCATGGTCTCAACAGAGATGGCTCATTACAACAATTTGTAACGTACTAGTTCACCTTTGTCCTATGACTGCAGAGTTAATTGCCCAGTTCATTTTAAGTGGTTTCTTGCAATGTGAGGTAACCCCTTGTGCTTAACAATGTGTCCCACCATGTATTTAGCTGTGACACTCTGTTTACCGTTTTCAGACCTGAAAAAGAGCTCTATGAAACTCAAAAGCTTGTCTCTTCCACCAGCAGAAGTTGATCCAGTAAAAGATATTATCTCATTCACCTTGTCTCATTCCATGGTGTAGTACTGTTGATAAATGGTAACCTTCTACTGGTGATCACTACAGATAACACAGAAAACTGTGTACTTTATCGCGACCATAAACAACTACATTGGATCCTGGTGACTAGAGCTAAATGCAAAGAATTAAAAATGTGCTTCACAAAAATTGTGTCTAACTAAAGATGCACCATCCACCAAATTGCTAGTGACAAAAAAACATTGTTGTCAACCATTACTCATTTGATACTATAGTGCCACCATTTTCATTCATTGTTTGATGTCAGCTGCTCGGTCTTCTATCTGGGGGACAAAACGAGGGTTTCCTCAAACTCCTTGTGTTTTAAAATTCCTAATCTGCTTTACATTAAAAATAGTGAGTTTAGATATTATGAGAGAAGCCAGATTGACAGACCTGCAGGTTGGATGCCTGCATTTTTCCACAGAGCCCATACCACACACATATCTCTATTGAAAATCTCCCCCAAATAGCAGAGACACCACTCCAGGTGCAATAGTCAGTCTTCTCCATGCTTAGTCAATCCTTGGTCTCTGCTGACATGCCAACAGGGTTGCCAAATGGTGAGTCTAATAGGTCACACTGGCTGTAGAATGTCCGTGCCTAATAGGGTACAGAATGTGAGCGAGGCCAAATAGCAAAAATTAAGATGTTTGTACACCCATGCGAGGAGCCTAGGTAACAAAATGGAGGAACTAGAGCTACTGGTGCAGGAACTGAAACCAGATATTCTAGGGATAACAGAAACATGGTGGAATAGTCGTCATGACTGGACTACAGGTATTGAAGGGTATGTGCTGTTTTGGAAAGACAGAAATAAAGGCAAAGGTGGTGGAGTAGCATTGTATATCAAGGATTTGGTAGAATGTAAAGAAATAAGAAGCGATGGAATGGATAAGACAGAGTCTGTCTGTGCAAAAATCACATTGGGGAAGAAAACTACTAGAGCCTCCTCTGTGATAGTACTTGGGGTGTGCTATAGACTGCCGGGATCTAATTTGGATATGGATAGAGCCCTCTTTAATGTTTTTAATGAAGTAAATACTAATGGAAATTGCGTGATCATGGGAGACTTTAACTTCCCAGATATAGACTGGAGGACGAGTGCTAGTAATAATAATAGGGCTCAGATTTTCCTAGATGCGATAGCTGATGAATTCCTTCAGCAAGTAGTTGCTGAACCAACTAGAGGGGATGCCATTTTAGATTTGGTTTTGGTGAGTAATGAGGACCTCATAGAAGAAATGGTTGTAGGGGACAAACTTAGTTCAAGTGATCATGAGCTAATTCAGTTCAAACTAAACGGAACGATAAACAAAAATAAATCTGCGACTAGGGTTTTTGATTTCAAAAGGGCTGACTTTCAAAAATTAAGGAAATTAGTTAGGGAAGTGGATTGGACTGAAGAATTTATGGATCTAAAGGCAGAGGAGGCCCGGGATTTCTTCAAGTCAAAGCTGCAGAAGCTATTGGAAGCCTGCATCCCAAGAAAGGGGAAAAAATTCATAGGCAGGAGTTGTAGACCAAGCTGGATGAGCAAGCATCTCAGAGAGGTGATTAAGAAAAAGCAGAAAGCCTACAAGGAGTGGAAGATGGGAGGGAAAGCTACCTTATTGAGGCCAGAACATGTAGGGATAAAGAAAGGCTAAAAGTCAAGCAGAGTTGGACCTTGCAAAGGGAATTAAAACCAATAGTAAAAGGTTCTATAGCCATATAAATAAGAAGAAAACGAAGGAAGAAGAAGTGGGACTGCTAAACACTGAGGATGGAGGGGAGGTTAAGGATAATCTAGCCATTGCCTAATATCTAAACAAATACTTTGCCTCAGTCTTTAATAAGGCTAATGAGGATCTTAGGGATACTGATAGCATGACAAATGGGAATGAGGATATGGAGGTAGATATTACCATATCTGAGGTAGAAGTGAAACTCTAACAGCTTAATGGGACTAAATCGGGGGGCCCAGATAATCTTCATCCAAGAATATTAAAGGAACTGGCACATGAAATTGCAAGCCCATTAGCAAGAATTTTTAATGAATCTGTAAACTCAGGGGTTGTACCGTATGACTGGAGAATTGCTAACATAGTTCCTATTTTTAAGAAAGGAAAAAAAAGTAGTCCGGGTAACTACAGGCCTGTTAGTTTGACATCTGTAGTATGCAAGGTCTTGGAAAAATTTTTGAAGGAGAAAGTAGTTAAGGACATTGAGGTCAATGGTAAATGGGACAAAATACAACATGGTTTTACAAAAGGTAGATCGTGCCAAACCAACCTGATCTCCTTCTTTGAGAAGGTAACAGATTTTTTAGACAAAGGAAACGCAGTGGCTCTAATTTACCTAGACTTCAGTAAGGCATTTGATACGGTGCCACATGAGGAATTATTAGTTAAATTGGAAAAGATGGGGATAAATATGAAAACTGAAAGGTGGATAAGGAATTGGTTAAAAGGGAGACTACAGCGGGTCCTACTGAAAGGTGAACAGTCAGACTGGAGGGAGGTCACCAGTGGAGTTCCTCAGGGATCGGTTTTGGGACCAATCTTATTTAATCTTTTTATTACTGACCTCGGCACAAAAAGTGGGAGTGTGCTAATAAAATTTGCAGATGATACCAAGCTGGGAGGTATTGCCAATTTAGAGAAGGACCGGGATATCATACAGGAGGATCTGGATGACCTTGTAAATTGGAGTAATAGAATGAAATTTAATAGTGAGAAGTGTAAGGTCATGCATTTAGGGATTAATAACAAGAATTTTAGTTATAAGCTGGGGACGCATCAATTAGAAGTAACGGAGGAGGAGAAGGACCTTGGAGTATTGGTTGACCATAGGATGACTATGAGCCAACAATGTGATACGGCTGTGAAAAAAGCTAATGCGGTCTTGGGATGCATCAGGCGAGGTGTTTCCAGTAGAGATAAGGAGGTGTTAGTACCGTTATACAAGGCACTGGTGAGACCTCACCTGGAATACTGTGTGCAGTTCTGGTCTCCCATGTTTAAGAAGGATGAATTCAAACTGGAACAGGTACAGAGAAGGGCTACTAGGATGATTGGAGGAATGGAAAACCTGTCTTATGAAAGGAGACTCAAGGAGCTTGGCTTGTTTAGCCTACCCAAAAGAAGGTCGAGGGGAGATATAAATATATCAGAAGGATAAATACCAGAGAGGGAGAGGAATTATTTAAGCTCAGTACCGGTGTGACACAAGAACAAATGGATATAAACTGGCCATCGGGAAGTTTAGACTTGAAATTAGACGAAGGTTTCTAATCATCAGAGGAGTGAATTTCTGGAATAGCCTTCCAAGGGAAGCAGTGGTGGCAAAAGACCTATCTGGCTTCAAGATTAAACTTGATAAGTTTATAGAGGAGATGGTATGATGGGATAACATGATTTTGGCAATTAATTGATCTTTAACTATTCATAGTAAATAGGCCCAATGGCCTGTGATGGGATGTTAGATGGGGTGGGATCTGAGTTACTACAGAGAATTCTTTCCTGGGTATCTGGCTGGTGAATCTTGCCCACAAGCTCAGGGTTCAGCTGATCACTATATTTGGGGTCAGGAAGGAATTTTCCTCCAGGGCAGATTGGAAGAGGCTCTGGGGTTTTTTTTGCCTTCCTCTGTAGCATGGGGCACGGGTCACTTGCTGGAGGATTCTCTGCACCTTGAAGTCTTTAAACATGATTTGAGGACTTCAATAGCTCAGACATAGGTGAGAGGTTTATTGCAGGAGTGGGTGGGTGAGATTCTGTGGCCTGCATTGTGCAAGAGGTCAGACTAGATGATCATAATGGTCCCTTCTGACCTTAATATCTATGAGTCTATGAGTTTTGTGATGTGGGTACTTATTAACTATGAATTAAACATGAAATGAGCTAAACAGCTGTCAATATCCAATAGCCCATATTTGAACTGGTACTGGGCTCTATGTCCCCTTGCAATTGTGTTCTGCTATAACAATCTGCTGTATTGTCTCCCATCTGCTCATCATCTTCAAACTCATGAGAGTGAAGTGATGCTGCATTATACTTGTTCTATTTTTCCATTATATCTACTCACTGACTGACATGCTGTAGAAACTATTTATATATTATTTCAACTAATTTATTCTCTTAATTGTCTTTGGCATATCCAAACATGCATGGTCTACATCCAAACATGCATGGACTTAACAAATGACAACAGGAATAAATCTACGTTACTAGAAGTACTGAAATTAAATTGGCTGCCCAAGAATTCAATATATCTCATGATTACTGGTGCACAACTAGAACATGTACAAAGAAACTGAACCACTGCTACTTAATCCATTGTCATAGACCTCATAATTTCCAATCCACATCTCAGTGAATCATTTTTAATTGTGTTAAAACTGCAAAACTTTTTCTACCATCGTATAGCAAAAGTGGTGAATACATAAAAATAATAATTCTATTGAAATTGACTGCATGGATGAATCTCTCATCAGAAAAGGTTACCTACTGCAAACCTAACTAGCTTACCGATGAGCGCAGCTAATTAGTGAGGTGCCTTTAAACTTGATGCACCATTAACAGCTGATAATGAGCCTTTGTGTTGGAAAGGCGGGATGATATCTAAATTCACCAAGCCGGGAAGGGTTTCTGTTGGGCATGGATGGCTTCAGGGCTGAATCCTAAAGCACTGATAACGAGTGACAGGTTTCAGAGTTCAGAGTAACAGCCGTGTTAGTCTGTATTCGCAAAAAGAAAAGGAGTACTTGTGGCACCTTAGAGACTAACCAATTTATTTGAGCATAAGCTTTCGTGAGCTACAGCTCACTTCATCGGATGCATACTGTGGAAACTGCAGAAGACATTATATACACAGAGACCATGAAACAATACCTCCTCCCACCCCACTCTCCTGCTGGTAATAGCTTATCTAAAGTGATCACTCTCCTTACAATGTGTATGATAATCAAGTTGGGCCATTTCCAGCAAAAATCCAGGTTTTCTCACCCTCCCCCCCCCACACACAAACTCACTCTCCTGCTGGTAATAGCCCATCCAAAGTGACTGATAACGAGTGAGAAATTTAGAAGAGTGTGAGTGAGATGCACAGATACAGTCTAGCTGGAGGTCTGAACACAACTGTTTCCAGAGTTCAAGTGTACTGTGTCTGTGAATTATATTTCTGCTACCCATAATCCCTATTCAAGAATGCACACATCTTTAGAAATAAATTGTTAGGAAGAAGTATACTATTGATGTATGGTTTCAGAGTAGCAGCCGTGTTAGTCTGTATCAGCAAAAAGAACAGGAGTACTTGTGGCACCTTAGAGACTAAATTTGTTAGCCTCTAAGGTGCCACAAGTACTCCTTTTCTTTTTACTATTGACGTATGTGATTGCATAGACAGAAAAGGTGGGTGAAGTAATATCTTTCATTGGACCAACTTCTGTTGGTGAAAGAGACAATCTTTAGAGTTACACAGAGCTCTTCATCAAGTCTAGGAAAGGTATGCAGAATGTCACAAATAAATACAAGACCAAACAGGTAGTTTAGCATAAGTGTTAGCACATATTCTAAGGGACCATTCAAGGTGAAGTCACTTGTTAACACCCCTCCAGTCATAGGTCAAAAATGGGGGTTAGTTGGTTATGGATCATTGTAATAAGCCATAAATCCAGTCTTTTTATAAAGACCATGATTTTTAGTATCAAGCAAAATTATGAATGTAAGCTCCCAGCTTCGTCTTTTGAAAGTGTTGCTCAGGTTTCCTTTGAGGATGAGGGCTGAGAGGTCAGATACAGAGTGATCACTTTGTGAAAGTCTCATCACCCCCATGGTGATGTAGTGTTTTTGTCTTTTCTCATTTTCCTGGTTGAGTTCATATGAGAGGGTAGTGATTGTCTGGTTTCACCCACATAGTTTTCATTGAAGCATTTAGTGCACTGGATGAGTTACACCATGTATTGTGATAAGCATGTGTAGGACCCAGGGATCTTGAAAGATGTATTGTGGGGGATGTTGATTATCATAGCTGTGGAGATATGTACACAGGTTTTGCATCTGTTGTTCTGGCACAACACTTCCAAACAATGAGCCTTTCCCAGCCCTGAAGAAGTGCTCAGTGTAGCTCAAAGTTTTGTCTCTTTCACCAACAGAAGTTGGTTCAATAAAAGATATTACCTCACCCACCCTGTCTCTTTAATATCCTGGGACCCACATGGCTACAACAACATTGCATGCAACATTGTGATTGCATAGTTATTTGTTGCCCATATGCACAGAGGATGGATTTTTTCCCCCCTAAACAGAAAAACATACGTACCTGGTTACAGCATGGGGTCTTACAAATTCTAATGGAGGGAAATAATTTAAATTAGCAGGACAGATTAAAATCTGTAACATGAAAAGTGCTAAATAAATGCAAAAGGTCAAATCCAGCCACTCTAGCCTGGTGGTGCTAAGGTGAAGGGAGAAGGTACTTTCCACCCTAAAACACTTGAACAAGAAGTGGGCATAATTTGACTGGCTTCACTAGTGAGTGCAAGTGGTGTGATTAGACCCCAGCAGTGCTTGCATTACTAATGGAGCACAGATAGGAAGAAAGTGCTGCTGGGTGTTTCACACTGTCACTGCGCAGCACACACCCATTATTTTCTCTGGATGCGTTATTGCTAGGCAGGCATAATACACCCAGACACTGGAATTTTTATTTGCCCTTGTAGCAAACATACGTGGTCACAAAAATATAAAATAAATCAACATCTGCTCTGCTATGACATTTTGATATTACTACAGTATTTCCTGTGCTTTTAAAAGGGAATAGTCCAAAATCAGGATAAGGCCAAATATCATTTGGAGGCAGGGGAGGAAGGGGAAAGGTTATTTTTTAATTTTGATTTGTAGTTGCAGAAATTGCAGTGCTTGAGGTAGCAATGGTATTATTTACAGACAAAAATCCTTTTCCCTGTCATTATTTGCAGGATTGGTCATTGTTTACTGAGGGCCATCAGTAGTTGGCACACACAGAAGAAGAGTCAATCCCTATCTTCAGGAGATTACAATCTGAATCCACAACAGACCACACAGCTCAGACAGTCATGAAACATTACATTCAATGTACTGATAGATAAATCCCCAAAGACTTAAGGACTTCTGTTTGGATTTTTTTCTGCCGCTTATCTTAACCCATTTGATAAGAAAGGCTCTCATCAGATTTTGTTTTGTTTTTGATACCTGAGTATTGGTTCTAGCCAGGTAAAAAAATAATACATCAATACTAGTCCCTATGACAGTATGTGTTCATTCACTTGTGTTGCTAGCCAAAACCAGGTGCAGGGACAAAAAGAAACAACAGAAAATTACGTCAAGTTATTCGAATATCAAAAGAAGTTTTGGGAGTGGGGGTCCCAATTCCAGGTTTAGGGAACGATTCAGATCAGCTCATATTTTCTCTGAACTAGTTTGCCCTTCACTGCTGAAATGATCCAAAGCAGGATGAAAACTGATCACAGACATAATGCAAATCTACTATTTTTAGTTTTCAGCGGTCAGATCTTCAGCTAAGAATCCAGCCCCATAATTCTAGCACCTTGCAAACAATGCTTAAATACTCACTAGAACAACAACTGTTCTAGTGTATCCCCATGATATTACTGGAAAATTCCAGCCTTAACCCTTCCAACAAAAGGACAAACATATAAAGGTCTTGTTTTTGTTCCCATGGTAACACTCCTGACCTAAGCATAGAATTCTTCCTTGGAAGTATAGCTGAAAAAGTACTTGCAGCTCTAAATATCATCTAGTATATTCGTGTACACTGCCTTCTCTTCATTTTGAATGCTTGGTAGTACTGTGCTCTCATAAATTTGATCATATTTATTATAGCAAATAACCATTATTCAAAACACTTGTGTTCTGCATATTAAGAATAATTAAATATCAAGTTGTGAGTTGAATACTCTCCTAATGCTACCAATGATGCCTAATAAATCAAAAGCATGATCTTGCTGAATTTCTACTCTATCTGATCCTGTATATTCACTGTTGTCTCCCATAGCCTCCTCAATGCCATTTCAATTTCTAAATTCTTTCCAGAGAGAGCATGATCTACATCAATGCATAAAGGTCATCTATCATTGCATTACTTTACTAATATCAGTAATGTCCCAACATGAAGCCAACTTTATCTGAGTGTTTACAATGCCTAGAATGATTTTATATGAGCAAATCATATTTAAATTACAATATGAGTAACATTTTTTGCCCTAAATCAAAAGGCATTAATCACAAAAGGGAAATAAATCTGGTATATCCCATTCCCCGTTCCTAGAGTAGTGTTTGAGCTATCTTTTATTAGTCATTTTGGCATAGCCACCAGTCCAGACAAACTTCTCTTTTCATATCTTTCCTTTGGAGACCAACTGACATCTGCTGTAAACATATTTGTTTTGTCTTCCTCAGACAGTGCAGGCACTCTGACGAGTTTTAAAAGTGTCATCTTTCTTCACAGCACACACACACATATATATATATATATGTAATACAACCTCATCACAACATCAGTCCAAGCTTTTACAGTAATCTCCCCATACATGAAAATACAGATTTCTTTTTGAAGGGGGGGCGGCATTTTTTAAATTTCAAGCCAATAAAACTTGGTTGTCAAAAGCTAAGCACCTAAAGCCAGGTTTTTGAAGGTAGTTAGGGGCCTAAAGATGCAGATATGTGCCCTGTGGGATTTTCCTATCTGCATCTTTAGGCAGATAGGAAAACTTGGCTTCTAGGGCTCAATTCTGCTACTGCTGAAGTTAATAGGAATCTTTCCACTGACTTCCACAGTGGTTAGATAAGGCTCCTAAATCTTTACTTGGGCACCTAAATCAAAGCTCTCTGAGTTTGAAAGAACCCACATTTCTCATGACTCCAGTGGATACTGCAGGTGCTCAATATTCCTGAAAATCAGGCTATTTTGCCATAGAAGCCTAATTTTAGGCATCTATGATGGAAAATTTTGTCCCTGGTGCTTCTTTTGTTGTTGTTTGTTTATATTTTATTGCTTTCCCCATTCCCCCCCTCCCCCGCAAAAAAAACCCCAAACCAAACCAAAAAAAAACCCACACGGAAAGGGAGCGGGAGGGAAAGGGAAGGAAGTGGGACAGGTAGGAGAAAGGAGAGCGATAGTTCGGTTTCTACGCACAAGGTAGAAATCAAAGATTTCTAAAGAGTCTGCCCAAATCTTTTCAGAATTGTTTGAGGTCCATCTTCTGTGAACCATTATCCACTCTTCAGCTGCCAGGTCAGTTGCTTAGCCAAGCTTCCTTCCCTGGAGGCAGTCTGCTCTTCCCTCTGACTTGCAATATGAGCTGTTTGGCTACCAGAAACAAGTTTCCTGTGAGTCGGAGAGTTTCCTAGATAAGGGGGCTATTTATCCCAAAATGTGCCTACTTCTAGCCACAAGTACTCTGAGTTGACAGGATAATGGGGCAGTCCCAAAACATGAGGTAGTGTGGCTCTGGGAGACTCATATCTGCAGTTTTCAGCAAGGCCTATGCAGGGACCACTGGGAATGAAATATAATTTTCTGCTGAATCTATTTGAATCAAAGATAAATATCAGAGTTTTTAATGTTTTGCAGGGCACTTCCCCAGGGGCTACTGTTCAAGGATACAAACAAATCTTTGTTCCAGGCCTGGCATAGGCAACCTAATTAAGGGAGGGTCTTTTGGGCTAGGAAGTCATAACAGGCTGCAGTTGGTTGGGTGAATCTATGGAGTTCTCTCCACATCACCAACAATTCTGGAGTCTCTGGTGCTCCCAGAGCATCAGGACCAAATATGTCCTTCAAGAGATGCTTAAGCTGCAGGTAACACCATGCAGCTGGACCAGATAAATTGTGTTGTTGTTGGAGGGCTTGGAATGGCAGAAAATGATCTTCTGAGATCAATTGACAGACCCAGATCAATCTTTTATCCATCTACTTTGTCCACATTAGTGATTTCTACTTGATTTCCAACAATGGATTTTCTCAAGGTACAGCATCAATGTGTGAGAAGGGAGGAATTAACATTTTCTAGCCAAATTGGCCCATATTTGTCTGGTAGCCAAGTCTGTAGGGGACATTTTACAGTCAAAATGGTAATAGGCTGAACCCAGTATTCCTGCCAATGGTAGGGAATGGACCAAACCTGTACTACCAGCAGCCAGGGAGGGGTCTGCTTTCTTATCTTCTGGAGGCACAGGGCTGTCATTGGTGCTCATTTGAAATCAGGAACTTCCTTGCTCAAGTTTTTCCCTGTGGAGAAGGTAGGAGATTCTATAAGGTGTGACTCTCAATTTTCCACTCACCATTCTTATAGGAGACACAAGGTGGGTGAGGTAATATTTTTTATTAGACCATTTTCTTTTGGCAAAGGAGAGAAGCTTTTGAGGTGACACAGAGCTCTTCCCCAGGGCTGGCCTTCTTATAGGTAGGCAGAGTTTGCTCTCTGATGAATGAGCTATTTCAGCAACATCTTACACAAACCAGTGGGTCTCAGGAGATCCTTGCTGGCTTCTCTGCTTTCAAAAGGCACCCTTTTCCTCTTCCTGGCAGCAGGGGTGGGTGCAAACTCAGCAATGCAGTAGTAGCCAAGAGGGGGTGTCCACAGGTCTTAACACCTGTTCTGATTTCCAATAACAAATCTATGCAGTCTGGAGGGGAGCACGTTACAGAGAGCAGCTGCTCTGTGATTCCATCCTTCTCCATAGCCCCCAAAATTTCTGGACTAACAACCCCATGAAGAGCTGGAGGAAGATCTCTGTGCAGACACTGTCAAGATGGAGAGAAGCATGCCTTGAAGCCAAGATTTCCCACTCTGGGATTAGCATGTTCTGGCCCCCTCTGATCATGAAAGTGGAGGGGGGAAATTCCAGAGAATATTGCCCTTCAGTTTGATTCCTATCATATGTAGACTACTTATCCATGGTAGAAAGAATGCAGCAGGCTACAAACCAGTGGACAAAAATGCTGACAATTAGTCATTGACCACTTATGACAAGATAGTGGGAGATGTACCCTAACACAAGATTTTGTAATTGTTTCAGCTCCATTTTACTCCAGTGCGAAAATGGAGATACTTTGAAATATCAAAATGCTTTGTGATAACTTCATTACTGCTGGGAGTATAATAGAATAAGCCCCAAGGTTTTGCAGCAGGTTGTGTGGTAACTCAAAATTTACTGCCTATGGCATTATTCTAGGCATAAAGCTATTGAACAGTTCTGCAGCAACTGGACTGTAATACAGGCTGCATGATTTTAATTAACCAATTAAAATGTGACTGTGCAGCTCTTTATCAATTCCACGGTTTTATTTCCATAATCACGGATGAAGTTCAGTACACTGGAGGCCCCTTATCAAATCTGTGATGGAAACAGCTGAACATCAAAAGGCTGTCTGTGCTGCACTACAAATGCAAAAATAAGCTGCTCTGTACTCACCAGTTCAATAGATTCTTTTTTAAGAAACACAACAGCCAGCATTTCCGCTGTTGGCTTCAACTGGGAGTTTAACAAGGAAACTGCTGATTTAATACCTCAGCTGTGTGACACATTCAGAGCTTTTTCAAGCAACATACAAGGGAAATAAAAAACAGTGACAAAACATTAAAAGACACAGTCATTTGGTATGTTGCATCCTCCACTACAATTATTTGTATTTTAATAAACTCTTGGAACCTTTTATCAGTCCCACTTGGAATGGATAGGCCTATAATGCAGCTAGTAAATAATTTAAGGGTCCAATCCTTGGAGTTACTGGGACTGGCAGGATGGGTCAGCACCTGACAAGAATAGAGTTGAGTACATGGATAAGTCAACAACATTTTGCCTTGTCAGTTCCATTATGTTCTAGTCGCTTTAGGGGGAAAGGCCACTGATGTTTAATGATAAGCCAGCTGGCACATTTCTAATAGCTGTTGTTGCCTTGTGTACCAAAATGGGCACTATGAACTGGTATGGCTTGCCCTAGTTTGGCAATGTTCCAGAGCATCACCTCTGGAAAGCATTATTTCAGGGGAATAACACAAGAGAAACACTCTACAGTGCAAATTCTGCCACTGGTTATGAGGTAAAACTCCCACTGACTTCCATGGGATTTGTGCATGTGAACCTGAGGGCAGAGTTCAGCCATGTGTGTCTCACTGTGCTTACAAAGTGCTTCTAGAAAAGCAGGCTAAGGAACCAAGCCACCAAAGGAGGCCCTCCCCTAGAAGGCAACACACAATAAAGATGAAAGCCTGGCCTGCTTAGAGGAATGTTGTGCAGGGACTGGAGATGAAGGGTTATGTGTTATTGAGTTGGGACATTGTGACTTGCCAATTTTCCTCAGTATCTGGGCCCTGATCACCCTAATGTGTGCAGAAAATAGATTGTGTGTGTGAATCATGCAGTGTTATCTGGTTTATTTCTGGAAAGTACAGAACATTTTTAAAGTATTCTGTAATGTTAGGATTAAGTTTTATTTTAACTTTTATGTATATAACAGTATTCAAACACTGATATTATTTGGTATAATTTATAAACTCTATGGTGTTTTTCATTATTTCAAGACTCCTCAGTCTACGCTCTGTATTGTTTTGCTCTAGAACACCATATATGCCTATCTTAAATCTGGGACAGGTAATGAGATCTAAGTGAACCAGCAGATGCCACTTAACAGTCCCTATCAGGAATAGTACCTGCTAAACAGTAGAAGTTTCAGGAAGACATTGCCAATCCCTTACATCCCTATACTTAGTACTGAGAATATGGCTGCTGTTATTTAAGTTTTTAACACAACTGAAAGTTTTTAATGGTGATCACTATACTCCATTATCCAGTTATGGATGGCAGAAACCAGATCCAAATTCTCCTCAGGTTCAACAGTTTTCTGATCCAGGGTTTGGGTTCTGCACAGTATAGACATCTGGTTCCTAATCCAAACTTTGAGAACGTTCAGATATGGAGTTTTGTTCCAGGTACATGCCTAATATTGTTCAAAACTCTACAGTAAAAAAGAAGTGACATAATTGCCTTAAAACAGTACAAAAATCTAAGTAATTACAAGTTTTTTGTGACTTTAGTGTTTTAGGCAGTACATATCTATAATTATTTTGAATATTTACTTGCCATCTTTAGCATGCTGAAAACCCAGCTTGTTTTTCCACGATAGCTTCCCTCTAGCCCTCCTAATAATGGAAACAGATTTGTTTTGTCCTGCCATTGTCTGGTACAGAAATGAGACTCATCCTGAAAATCCCAGAATACAGAGTAAATCATCTGCAATCCACATTTGAAGCTAATTATCGCATGGTTCCCCTGGATGGCTAATCATTTTCTTTGGGTGAAAGTGAGCATTTTCCTTTGGAAATGTTTATTCCAGTCATTGAAAACCTTCCTTGTTTACTTCTAGAGAGAACATGATTAAGATAACTCTGCAGCCAAGAGAATTTGTCTTTGAGAATGGCAACGCTTGATACCCCTTTATGCTAATGAATTGCTAATTTAATCCAGGGTACTAGCATCAATAGTCAAATCAACCCAAACAGGTGTGCATGATTTTTTAAATCGTTTCAATTAATGATATTCTACTTTTCTCCTCAAAGCAAAAATCCTTATGAGTAAGGTGGCCACACAGTTGAGATTTTCCCCCATGGTTTGTGGAGCTGCAATTTGTTAAAGAATTCTGTCTGGAGGAATATTCATTACTAACATTTCCCTACCTTTGGCCAAATCCTGAATCTCTTTCCCATCCTTGAATGGTAGATTTGAGTGTGCACAGAATGAGGATGGAACCTTATAGTATTTTCTCTTTATGGTGATGCCACATGAACATCAATCCCAATGCTTGAATTGGTGGGAGGCTGGAGAAAATGATTTTGTCAAAAACCCACTTGTTGCTCCTGCCACTAGATTTTGGGTCTGGCATCCTATCTCTTCCCGTTGAGCTCAAGTCAGATACAGGTTAACCCTGTCTAATTAGGTGTCAGCACTCTGTATATGAAGCTGTTGGGAGAACTGGTGAGACAACAAACACTGAGGTATCAGCCATAACTGGGTGACAACCAGCAGCTCTACTCAGCCAGCTTGCTTGATGGTCAGTTAGAATCAGTACCTGGATGTAGAGCAGCTGACTAACACTGTATTTGAGTGAGACTGAAGTGATGCTCCCAGGTAGAGGAAGACACCGTGAAGAACGTGTTTTAGCTATTGCATCTATTGAAGGTATCTGTCCTCAGACTGTAAACTTGATCTGCAGACTTGAGGTTGTTTGGCACAATGATAAAAAAACCCACCCATTTCATTTCTATCAGTGACTGGCCAGAAAACTGCACCCATTCTACCTACTCATGGCAAATCTCATTCACACCTCCATGCTTGATTATTGCAACTCATACATAGAGATGAAACCATGCACCCAAAGAGATGCTAACAACCGCTAATCTCATCATATTCAGAACAAAATGCAAAGTTTGCTTTCCCTCCAAAGTTCTTCTTGCTCCCAAACACAACACAACCCAAAATACAACAATCATGTTCCTTTCTACTTCGCTGTGGAGGAAAGCAGAGATATAGTCATCTCTTTTTTCATTCTTGGGAGACACTCAACTATAATGGCATGGGCACTATAGGAGAACCTATACAGACAGACAGACTGGAAGGGTGGTTTTTGAAGAGGTAGGACTGTATATCAGGTCTATGAACAAACCTGCTGGTGCCAAACAAACAACTGTGACTAAAGAAATCATTTCCCTTTTATGTTCCTAGAAACAGTAATATAGAGATTGCATTCCTAATATGACTTATATGAAAATATCAGGTAAGTTTTCATGGATTTTCTAGTGAGTAGACAAGGCTACAAGTGTGGGAATAAATCTGGATAGTCTGTGCATGGAGTGCTACTCTTCTAGATAAGAGGGATTATAAACTGCTGCTAATATTACTTTTGCTTGATAACCATAAATAATATGCTTCATTGCTTGGTTTATGTTGAGTTTCTTTATGCCAGACTTTAATGTCTTCATTAATAGAAAACTTTAGATGCTCTGATATGTTTTCAATATGTATGTAAATTATAATTTCATTAGCTTCTCCTTTTCAATCTATGTGGCACGTATGCATCAGCATGTGCTATTTAATGGTTAACATCATAAAATAGAGAAGCATTTGCATAACCCACAGGGTAGAAGACGAGACAAGTGTGTTTGAAGTCCTCATTTAGTATTTCATTATTTTATTCAAATTATACTCATTCACTTTGTTGTTTAATATTTTTAGTTTCCTTCAGAATCTTCTTCACTTTCTGTTTTTACACATATTTAATTATCATGTATTTGTATATTTGGACATTGAGTTCACTTCTTTTTCAAATGGTTCATAGATAGGCATTTTCGTGGTACCTGGAGTGCATTCATAGAGGGAATAATTAAATTATTGGCAGATAGTCATTCAGAGACACTGCTCTTATTGAAGGACTTAATGTTTTGCTACTTTTTTATTTTTGAAGTGTATTTACAGATAACTTTCATATACTATGTCTGTACAGTGCCCAGCACTGTGGGGTCCTGGTCCATGACTGGGGCACCCAGGTGCTACTATGTTATAAATATAGAGGAAAGAGTAGCATAAAATCCCTCCTTGGCAGCTGTACTAAATTGCTTTACCTGTAAGGGGTTAAAAAGATCAAATAACCTAGCTGTCACCTGACCAGAAGGGCCAACAAGGAAGGAAGATACTTTCAAATCTGGGGCGGGGGGAGGATTTGTTTGGGGCTCTCTTTGTTTGGTCTCAATCCAGACGGAGGGAGAGATCAAGCAGGGACAACATCTCCTGAAAATATACTTGGAATAAACCATCTAAAATTACAGAAATTGTAAGTAGGGCAAGGAAATGCATTAGGTTATCTTTTGTTTTGGCTTGTGACGTTTCCCATGCTTTCGAGGTAGTTTTATTCCTGGTTTTGTAACTGTGAAGCTGAGTCTAGAGGGGAGTCCTCAGTGTTTTAAAGCTTTTTATTACCCTGTAAAGTTACCTTCCATCCTGATTTTGCAGGTGTGATTCTTTTACTTTTTTCTTTATAATAAACTTCTTCTTTTAAGAACCTGATTGATTTTAATGTCCTGAAGATAAAGGGTCTGGTCTGTACTCACATTTCTAAGGCAATTAGTTGGTATATCATTCTCAAGACTCCCCAGGAAAGTGGGTGAAGGGGTTTGTGGGGATAGGGATTCCAAGTGACCCTTCCCTGAATTTTTGTATAAATCACTTGGTGGTGGCAGCAATACCGTCCAAGGACAAGGAAAGGAATTTGTGCCTTGGGGAAGTTTTAACGTAAGCTGCTAAAATATAAGCTTACGGGGTCTTTCATGAGGGCCCCACATCTGTACCCCAGAGTTCAGAGTGTGTGTGAGGGGAGAAACCCTGACACTACAATAGTAATAAGAAATAATAATTTAATAAAATGTGAAATAAAAATTAAAGTATAGGGAAGGTTTACATATGATGTCCATCCTGCTATGAGGAACAGATTTTCTCTGCACTATGCCCCTGATCCTGCATGCTGAACCTGTGGTTGGACTCCTGTACTGGTGCAAATCTCCATTGATTTCAGCCAGGCTCTGCCTGCACAAAGCCCCATTGAAGTTAATGCAGTTCTACCTGCAGATCAGGATGTATATGTGAGTAAGGAGAATAAAACCAGGTATTTAAAAGAATGGCATAGCAATGCTGTAAATGGTGGTTGACGGACGTCCAATATTCTTAGGTGGGATTTTTAAAAGCTCTGAGTATTGGCTTAATTCTGCTGTAAAGTCACTGGAAGTTCTAGCACTGATTTCAATGGAACAGTTAGGCCAATGCTGAGTGTGACAGACTGACACTATCCTGAATGAACTTTACCAAATTATGTTAAACTTGACTGAATTAGGTTTAATACCTTTGGGGTCCCTTGCATTAGAAATGCACATATGGGTGTGTTATTGTATGTCTGGGACTTCTCCAGAACACTGACTAATGCAATCTCTCAAAACGCTTTTTGAAACAATACCTGTGAAGCAGATTTGCTAGGAAGTACCTTGGAATAAGGGGAATGCAAATGACATACTGTACTTCGAAACTTTGGAAACAAAATCCTTTTGAAGCTATGCCCTGGGGTGTAAAACCTATTGTCTACTAATTACCTGCTCCTGGAAACTCCAGATCAAAGACCCCTGAGAACTGGATAAAAGGATGAACTAAACATATAATGAATTTGCTTGTTCTGAGCTGACCTGTGATGAACTTGTGACCACAAGGTGGAGTTTGGAAGGACTGCTTCAGCCACAGCCCATGTTATAGTTGGAGCAATCTCTAGTAAGCTTATAAGGATGGGTGTATGTTATTTTATTGTTATCTTTGGAGTGTTTTACCTTAAGAATAAGATAGGCTTGCATAGAAAAAACTTACTGGTAGCTTATAAAGGGTGACAGTTGCTCTGTTACCAGTCTGAAGAGAAAGATGCAGGTGTGCTTGGGCAGCCTGTCTCTGCTGGGAATAATACAGTGAAGGCAGGAAATGTACAGCCTGGAACTATCCTGGTCAGCAGAGAATGAGACAAGAGTCCCCACCCAAGAAAGGCAACGGCTCGAGAGCTGGATGCCTGGGAGTGGGTGCCCTTGTTGGGCCACTGAGTGGAAATACAGGTGCATTTGCCTTGTATGGTGATACTGAGTGTTTCAAACCTAGAAGCACTTCTGGCTTTTCAGCTCTGCAGTGAGCGTGTCTTTGGGTGCTCATGGATGTTGGTATGTACTCTTCTTGCTGTTTACATTCCACTATTTGTGCAAGTAAGGTCTACTCATTGCAAGTAATGGAGTCAGAATTGGGCCCTAATGCTAATGTTGTTACTTTTATATAGCACTGTTCATCACAAAGTATTTCAAAGCGCTTTTTAAACAAATACGTAGACTAAACTGGGATTACTTCATTCACCTCTGAGAAATGTAGCAGCTGTTTAAAAACATACAACAGCTCTACCCAACATTCTAGGAAGGGAAGTGAAGAATGCCTTTTCATTTGAAACTGCAGAGGCACTTAAAGCAGGCAGAATGAAACTACCTAAGTTTGAATGGGGTCAAAACACAAGGATTAGCACCCCCATTCTTGGAGTCTTTAGTTACCATAATGGTAATGATCTCAGTTTTATGTCATCTGAAAGACAGCTCCTCCAGCAGCAGTGTTCCCCTTAACACCATGCTGAGACAGTTGTGATTAAGAAGGTAAAGATCCACCTGCTGAATCACTAACTCCTTACAATATCACAGTGCTTCTTGGAAGTTTCCCGTCCAATTACTGGTCCAGTGAGACTACACATAGTGTGTGAGAGTTTGCGGGAATAAGTTACAAGGGCACCATGACTGCACGCTAAAAGCATAAGGTATATAAAGTGGATTAGGTTATACTGTATCTACAAAGGCTGTTTACAGAGCAGAATAGTCAGGAATATCAGAGGGAGAGTAGCAGGTTTATATTATGACATGGCAAAAGAGAATGTCTATTACAATAGATAGATAACAAAATAATGTTATACACAATTACTATATATTCTTGGTTAACATTTGAATATCTACTGTAGTTATTAATCTACGTACAGTATATTATTGGAATAATGAAGTTGAGAATATTAAGAAGTAAATAGTACAGTCACTTATCAACTGTCAGGTAAT
Source organism: Lepidochelys kempii (assembly GCF_965140285.1). Lineage (NCBI taxonomy): Eukaryota > Metazoa > Chordata > Testudines > Cheloniidae > Lepidochelys > Lepidochelys kempii. Next base: position 34,100,170 of record NC_136388.1, read on the forward strand.
GGTTAGGTTAAATGGACTATAAAATCACATTTCCCTTTATTTTCATATTTCTATTGAGCATTAAGACAATAACTTATCACTGAGCAATAGATTATTAAAGTTGAATAAAAGATGTTGGGAAGGAATTTTCTCCCTGGTCAGGTTAGCAGAAACACCTTCTGCAGCATGGGGGCACAGATCACTTACTAGTTTGAACTACAGTAAATGGTGGATTCTTTGTAACATGAAGTCTTTAAACCAAGATTTGAGGACGTCAGTAACTCATCCATGGATAATGGACTACTACAGGAGTGGGTCGGTTAGGTTCTGTGGCTTGCAGTGTGCAGGAGGTCAGACTAGATGTTCACGATGGTCCCTTCTGGCCTTAAAGTCCCTATGTCAATTTGTAAAAGTTTTATATTGGGTTTTCCTAATGATTAATTAACCACTGTTTGCTTGTTTGTTTATTTTTGAGACTGATGTATATCATTGGCTAGAGATAGTTAAAGGAAATTAGCAATGCATGCTATAGCATGAAAGTTAAATTTACCCATCCAGAACGTCATCTTCTCCATTTATATTCAAATCTGCACACAGATTCTTAGGATTTAAGACTTTGGATAATGCCATATTCTAAACATGGACGTATTCATCAGTTTAATATTCCCACATGAGGTGAACTAAATGAGGATAGTGAGCAATATTTAGGAATTGGTATTAACCACAAGCTGGATATTATGGTTTTATAATTACATTTCAATCTGATCTCCCCCTGCTAGCCAGTGAGCAGCTGCCTTGCTTTGAATGAGATTACCGGGTCATGGCATTCCACTCTACTGTGAAGAGCATTTAACTGAGTGAATCACTTACTTAGACTATCCTTTAGTCAAGGTTATCAACAGACACTGGCATCTGAACAACTTGACGGAGACGAATCCAGCAGTCTTCACGTAAAAATTCCTATTGTCTGCATTGGGAGTGATGCCTAGCTATAGACTTCAGGATTTGCTTTGCAGTTTTAATGTAACAGCAGAGGAAAAGGTTTATTATGCAAAGAAACTGTGCTACAGGGTATGTGTTCAATAAAATAAACAATCCGGGGGCGTGGTTCGGTGCACAGCTGCACAGACATGCTTTACTCTGACTGCTTACTCCCATTATGATTTTCTAGTGGATTCAGGGTTATGCTTGCCTTGTTGGCTGCCAATTCTGGGATCGACCTTCCCTCTCTGCAGACCCCCATTAGGAGCAAAAGAGGCAGCAAGGGAAAGAATAGCCACTGCAAGCAGAGTAGCAAATGATTTCCTGCCAGAAATGTCTGCCTCAGTAGACTTAACTACTCCATCTTCCTCAGAGCTGGCACAGGGCCAGGAAACACTGGAAATTACCAATGGCAGCATTCTGAAGTTTTTAGAGGAGATTCATTTAATATGAGACCACAGTAACAGTTATGGCTAATAAACTGCAGCACGTGAGTTACCCACATGGCTAGTGATGAATAGAAACCTGACCTGCACTAGGATTCCTAGCAATTCTCATACTGTTGGTTCCTACCGCTGGCTGACAAGCTCCAGTCTTGCAGGTAGTCTGATCTGGCCCTGAAAGCGGTTCCTGTTCATGCCTATATCTATATAATAGCAACCTCTAGTGAAGACAGCTACACTGGCTTTTCCCTTTTGATTCCTCCCTGCATGCAAGTACTCTGCCAACCTCAGATTGAGAGCTTCCTCCCCAACAAACCTGCACAGTGTCTTGGTGCTATCTTTTGTGCTCTCTCCTCAGTTGGTATCTGAAGCAGAAGTGTGCTACAGAATGAAGAGACAATGAGGTCATTCCCGCAACATGAATACAGAAGTGATCAAGGTGTATGCACCTCTCAAGGTACATTACCTACTGCAAACGTTGAGAAATTTGCCGTCTCTACATCTCAGAGAAGATGGGGGAAGACTCAGACTTAGGAGGGGCTGTACCTGTTTGATATCAAAGAACAGAAATTATAGTCAACAGTGTGAGACTGGTTTTGATTGGATGGTATTTCCTAATCATGTTAGTAATTGTATGCAGGAGGCTGTAGCTGACTTATTGGAGGTAAAAGTGCAGGGTTGTGTGTCAAATGGATACATGTTGCAGTCATGCATGTTACTGATGCCTATGGTAACTGTCAATTGAATGGAAGTGCTGAACATCTGCCTCCCTATCCTAGTTTTTTTATCAACATGAACATAATGGGCCTGATTCTGATCTCACTTATAGCAGTGTAAATCAGGAATATCTGAATCAGAGGAGTTACACTGTTGTAGAACTGTTGGAAGTGATAGCAAGAGTAGGCCTAACACTATGTATAATTATAAAAAAAAAATCCATGCATAGCAATTTGGGGTTTTTTTTAGGGCTGTCAAGCAATTGAAAAAATTAATCGTGATTAATCGCACTGTTAATAATAGAATACCATTTATTTAAAATTTTTTGGATGTTTTCTACATTTTCAAATATGGATTTCAATTACAACACAGAATACAAACTGTACAGTGCTCACTTTCTATTTATTTTTATTACAAATATTTGCACTGTAAAAAACAAAAGAAATAGTATATTTCAATTCACCTAATACAAGTACCATACTGCAATCTCTTTATCATGAAAGTTGAACTTACAAATGTCAAATTATGTGTAACCCTTCTGCCCATCAGAGTTGGCAGCAACAAGGGCCGGGTTCAGTATTATGGGGTTCCATTCCAACAAAACAATGCAAAACTGGCTCAAGCCCCCACCCAGTGACCTGGGACAAATATATACCATCCCCCCGGGCGCCTCTAAGAGGCAATACTTCCCCTCTTGCAAGCACAGAGTCTGAGTGAAACAAAAGCCTTTTAATAACAAAGAGAAACAATGTGGAATTATGCTGGGGAAACACCACCAACAAGATTCATAACACAAACCATGAACAAAAACCCACCCCAGGCAAATTGGGCCGTGTCCTTTCACTTTGGTTCTTGAGTCCAGCAACCCAAAAGTCACCCAAAGTCCCAAAAGTTCAACATCCCAAAAGTCTCTGTCCCTGGTCAGGGCAGCCTCCAGAGTTCAAAAGTTTTTCTGAAGTTTTACCTCCCAGCCTGGGTGGAAATGGAGGGGTTAAGGGGCACCTTACTGGTCCCAAGCCGACTGCCCTGGCTCTCTGTAGGGCTCTGCTCCACTTTGCCAGCCGTCCCACGAGTCGCTCTGCTCCACCAGCCTCTCCACTCTGCTCCGCCAGCCATCCTGTGAGCCGCTCCAGCCGCCTCAAAAACCGCTCCGCTCCGCCAGCCATCCCGTGAGCCGCTCCAGCCGCCCCACAAACTGCTCCACTCTGCCAGCCGTCCCGTGAGCCGCTCCAGCCTTCCTGCAATATATCTTCAGGCCCCCCCGCTACTTAATACAGTGCTCAGTGACTTTAGCTCTTTACTGATTTCAGCTCAGCAACCTGTAATTAGACTCTTAATAGAATCAATTAGTTCTGATATTCCACAGTAAAGAGAGGAGATAGTGCAATTAGTATTTCAGACCCTCACCAGGGACCCATACCACCAGGTACTTAAACCTGTTCCCAGCCTCTCTCAATTCACTAAGTTTTGGAACCCTTGCCTAGCAAGTACTGCTTAGTTGATGACGAGTCCCTCCATCATAACAAAAGGCCAAGTACAGTTCCACTGTCCTTGATTCACATAATCAGGATAACAGCAGTTTATTCTTCCTGCCCCAATAACAGAGAAACTGGGGCTCCTACAGCAGCCAAAGTGACCACCTAGGCAGGGTGGGTGTCCCTATGCAAATGAGATCAGCCCCTGAAGTTCTTTTCCACAACTCACCACCAGATGTCAGGGTAGAGCTCACCCTGACTCTGCTTACATATCTACAAAAAAATAACTGCATTCAAAAATAAAACAATGTCAAACTTTACAGCCTACAATTCCACTCAGTCCTACTTCAGCCAATTGCTCAGACAAACAAGTTTGGTTATATTTTCAGGAGATAATGGTGCCCACTTCTTGTTTACAATGTCACCTGAAAGTGAGAACAGGTGATTGCATGGCACTGTTGTAACTGGCGTTGTAAGATATTTACGTGCCAGATGTGCTAAAGATTCATATGTCCCTTCATGCTTTAACCACCATTCCAGAGGACATGCATCCATGCTGATGACGGGTTCCGCTCGATAATAATCCAAAGCAGAGCGGACCGATGAATGTTCATTTTCATCATCTGAATCAGATGCCACTGAGAGAAGGTTGATTTTTTTTTTTGGTGGTTCGGGTTCTGTAGTTTCTGCATTGGAGCGTTGCTCTTTTAAGACTTCTGAAACATGCTCCACACCTCATCTCTCTCAGATTTTGGACGGCACTTCAGATTCTTAAACCTTGGGTTGAGTTCTGTAGCTATTTTTAGAAATCTCACATCGGTACCTTCTTTGCATTTTGTCAAATCTGCAGTTACAGTGTTTGTAAATCAAACAACATGTGCTGGGTCATCATTCAAGACTGCTATAACACGAAATATATGGCAGAACGCGGGTAAAACAGAACAGGGGACATACAATTCTTCCCCAAGGAGTTCAGTCACAAATTTAATTAATGCACTATTTTTTAATGATCATCATCAGCATGGAAGCATGTCCTCCGGAATGGTGGCTGAAGCATGAAGGGGCACATGAATGTTTATCATATCTGGCACATAAATACCTTGCAACGCCGGCTACAAAAGTGCCATGTGAACGCCTGTTCTTACTTTCAGGTGACATTGTGAATAAGGAGCAGGCAGCAGTATCTCCGGTAAATGTAAACAAAACTTGTTTGTCTTAGCGATTGGCTGAACAAGAAGTAGGACTTAGTGGACTTGTAGGCTCTAAAGTTTTACATAATTGCACTCAAAAACAAAACAATGTAACAAAAATAATCTACATTTGTAAATTACACTTTCACTGTAAAGAAATTGCACTACAGTACTTCTATTAGGTGAATTGAAAAATAATAATTCTTTTATCTATCATTTTTAGAGTGCACATATTTCTAATCAAATATAACAAAGTGAGCACTGTACACTTTGTATTCTGTGTTGTAATAGAAATCAATATATTTGAAAATGTAGAAAAACATCCAAAAATATTTAATAAATTTCAATTGATATTCTATTGTTTAACAATGTGATTAGTTTTTAAAATAGCAGTTAATTTTTAAGTTAATCGTGTGAGTTAACTGCAATTTATCGACAATCCTAGGGGTTTTTTTTTAATATAAGACGACTTTGTGTGGATAGCATGAATATAGTCTCATCTAATTGTTTTGTTTAAAATTCAAGGGTTTTAGCCAATAGGTTAGAAATAAATGTCCAAATTAAATAGGATCTAATCGGATTATTCCCCTCCACATTTTTATATTTATTTTCATTTTATTTGTCCTTTTCTTTGCTTTGCACTCCATGTGGATTCAGAGATAGCAGACAGAAAATGTGCAACATAGATAAAGGTTTTAGGGGACTCTCAATGCTGTGATTTTGGACTCTATTCCATATAATTTCCATGCAAATTTCCTGGAATTTGAGCAAAATGCTGCTTAATATTTGAGCTTCAAGGTTTATATATAAACATTTGTTTCATGTCACATCTCACTTTTGATCTTTACAACAAAGTATTCAGCACCAATCTTAGTGTGTGTCATAAACTACATATTACAGCTATTTTTGAAATGGGTGCAAATAGAATGACAGTGGGGAAACATGTCTGGTGCAAATGCTTTATAAAGACTCTACTTTGAAAGTGAAAACATTTGCAGCTCTTTCCATTGTAAAAAGCACCACAGAAACATTCAAGCCCTTTATGTGACATTCTGCCTTCTGCGCGGGGCCATGGAAAATCTGAAGCCTTTTGTGTAAAGAATGTGTCATCAGAGCTGATTATAAAAGTCAGCTGAAGAAAATTGCTGCTAATGTTCAGAAAGAGATAGAAGACCAATTCATTTTTATGAGGCTCGGTGATGGATCATGGTGTGACACACCATTGGGGTTGCAAAGTAATAAGCTCCTATCAGTTAGAATGGATTCAGTGATTATGTATGATCTTGAAAATCCACCACCAAAGTGCCAGAGTAGGGTTTTTGGTACCACAACATTACTGTGCTTATAGAAATGCATGGGAGTGGAGTAGCAGGCTGTCTGAAAGAAGACTAATGTACTGACTCTTTGAATGAATATTTTTTTAAAAAAATCTAACGGCATCGGCTAAAAAACATATTGCTCATGTCTATAAAATTGTAGATTGTGAACTATAATTTACTTTGAAAGAAACAGACTCCATAGTCTCAAATAATGTTTGAACAGGACTTGCAAGGTATTAATGACACAAGCCCCCTACATCACCTGTCCGCACCCTTCCACACAGGGTGTGTGTCAAGGGTAGGAGGACCAGCCAGAATGGGAGGGTGAGTTGGAGCTCACGGAGCTTCACCACGTCCCTCAGCTAGCAAAACAGCTAGCAGCAGTCAGCATAAATTAGAGTAGCCTTGAGGCTGTTTAAAGTTACAGTCCTGAGCCACTCCAGGATTAGGAGAGCAGAAAGATGGCTTAGAGTATAAAGTCAGTGCGGCTGAGGAATCCACACTTTACATAAATCGCTTGCTCTCTCTCAAGGTATCAAAGTGGACTGAGTCTCTGATGCAGAGGTGGGCAAACTACTGCCTGTGGGCCACATCCGGCTGTGGGACCGTCCTGCCTGGCCTCTGAGCTCCTGGCCGGGGAGGCTAGCCCCCCCCAGCCCCTCCCCCGCTGCCCCCCCTCATCCCCCACAGCCACACCACTGTGTGGGCAGCGTGGCTGGCTCTGTCCAGGCTGAGGGGCTATGAGTTCCTGCTGCTCTGAGTGGCATGGTAAGGGGCGGTGGCGGGGTTGGATAAGGGGTAGGAGGTCTGGGGGAGCAGTTAGGGGACAGGGAGCAGGGGGCGGTTGCCTGGGGTGGAGGTTCAGGGGGGTGGTCAGGGGACAGGGAACGGAGGGGGTTGGTTGGTTAGAGGGCTCGGGGCAGGGGTCGGGGCAGTAAGGGAGCAAGGGGGGGTCGATAGGGGGTGTGGTCCCGGGGGGGCGGTTTGGGGTGGGGGGTCCTGGGAGGGGTGTTATGCAGACAAAACTACACAGGATCGTTTCAGGGCAAAGATACCACGTTTATAATGGTAGCAATCTGATCTATAACCAATAGCTAATATCTAATACCTATACACACACCCTCACACCCTAAATGTTCTGCAGCTGCTGTATAGTTACCAGTCCTGAACGTAGCTTGAGTCCGTAGCTTGATTTCGCAACTTGGGTTCATAGCTTGTGGTGGCTAACTGGCCAGGAAAGCTGGGCACAAGGAAGGGCTGGGTCTCTGTCTGGCGTGACCCGATGCCCTTAGGGGGTTTCACCCTCCTCCGCAGTGGGGGGCCAGGGTCACTTACTGGTTTGAACTAGCATAAAGGGTGGATTCTCTAACATCAAGTCTTGAAATCAAGATTTGAGGACTTCAGTAACTCAGACAGACGTTATGGGCCTATTACAGTCTGGGTGTATGGGGTTCTGTGGCCTGTAAAGTGCAGGAGGTCAGACTAGATAATCATGACGGTCTCTGCTGGCCTCAAACTCGAGCAGACCATTTAAAAAAAATAGGGATGGAGAATATGGAGCCAGATCTTCAGTTCATATAAATCAGCATAACTCTGTTAAAGTCAGTAGGGCTATGCTGATTTACAGCAGCTGAAGATTTGGCTCGTGAACTCATACGACTCCCAAGCCACAACTACTTCTCTTACCTTCAGCTGCTGGATTTAGGATAAATTGATCTATCAGATGCCATGGAAAAATAGATTTAAAAAAATCCATTATCAACAATGCAAAACCATATATTAAAAGTTTTAGCATTAGCATTGCAAATAACACAATCTTTTCATACCAAATGCAAGTAATGTCCATCTTCCCTGACTAAAGCAGGCCACCCACCTCTCCCACGTAAACGTAAAATATTGCTCTTGTTGTTATGCTCAGGATCAGTAAACAGAGAGCAGGAAGAAGATGGCTTGGCAAAAGTAATCAGCCAGTAATTATGTTAAGGTAAATGACAATCTTGTATAGAAACCATTAAACACAAGCCAACATTGCTTTGTAAATAGCGCCTTGTTGTTTTACAACTGGAAAAATCAGTCGTATATAGCAAGACGACATACACAACGTAATAATAACAATCCATTATAATTTGCAGGCAATGGCCAAAGGCCCCTAGACCACTTTAATAGAACTAGCAAAACAAAAACCTAAAACAATGAGAAAGGAGAAGGCACAAAGGAAGGGAGCCTGTAGAAAAAGCCAAAGAGCCAGCAAACTAAATTTAACAAATATGTAACCCTTCTGCCAGTTGAAGCCAGCAGCAACAAGGGCCGGGTTCAGTATCTAGAGGTTCCTTTTCACCAATACGACACAAAACCAGCTTGAACCCCCACCCAATGACCTGAGACAATTACACATCACGCCCTGGGTGCCTCTAAGAGGCATTGCTTCCCCTCTCACAAGCATGGAATCGGAGTGTAGCAAAAACTTTTAATAAAAGGAGGGAAGTAACTCAGCATTGATTTGGGAAAACACCACAAATGGGCTATATAGACATAAACTGTGAGCAAAAGACCCACCCCCAAGTAAGTTGGGCAGTGTCCTTTTCCCCTCAGGTTCTTAAGTTCAGCAACCCAAAAGTCCCTTTAACATGCACCCCACAGTCCTTTCTCTGCACCCCACTCACAGTTGCTGTCCTTGGCCAGTGCAGCCCCAGAGTTCAGAGGTTCATCTGCAGAGTTCACTTCCCACCCTGGGTGGAAGGGGGTGGGGTAAGGAGTCACCTTATACACTCCGCTGTTTGGGCCCTCGCTCTCCGCCCCACTGGCTGATTACCACACCTTTTTGTGGGGCTCTGCTCTGGCCCTCTCTGCCAGCTGCCCTGCTGGTCACGCTTCTCCATCAGCCATCCAATGGCCATGCCTCTCCACCTGCTACCCTGTCACCAAAATGTCTTTAGGGAACCCCACCTAACAAAGCTCTCCGTGATTTCAGCTGTTAGTGGGGAAGTCTCTTACAATAGAGACACTGTCCCAGAGTAGGTCTAATATTTATATCTAGCGTGACAAAGTTCCTCCTCTACCTCGGTGGGTCTTGCTCTTCTTGGCGGATTTGCTCGCCTTGGGGCTTCACGGCAGCCCTTAATTTGGCCGTTTTCGTGAACCACAGTCCAGGTCAACTCGTCCTGTGTCTGAGCAGGCGTTGGGAGGTTTGGGGGGAACCCGGGCCTCCCCTCTACTCTGGGTTCCAGCCCAGGGCCCTGTGGAATGCATCTGTCTAGAGTGCCTCCTGGAACAGCTGTGCGACAGCTACAACTCCCTGGGCTACTTCCCCATGGCCTCCTCCCAACACCTTCTTTATCCTCACCATAGGACCTTCCTCCTGGTGTCTGATAATGCTTGTACTCTCAGTCCTCCAACAGTATGTGTTCTCACTTTCAGCTCCTAGCGCCTCTTGCTCCCAGCTGCTTACACTGAAGTGAACTCCTTTTTAAGTCCAGGTGCCCTGATCAGCCTGCCTTAATTGATTCTAGCAGCTTCTTGATTGGCTGCAGGTGTACTAATCAGCCTGTCTGTCTTAATTGTCTCCAGAAGGTTCCTGATTCTTCTGGAACCTTCCCTGTTACTACCGCGCGTTCTGGGACATCCTTGGCCCGGACCTAGTTACTGTCTGGGCAGAGTCCTTGCAGGGCGGGGTCCTCCCTCTCTCGTGCAGACGAGCGGTGCTCGCCTTGCTGCCGAAGAAGGGGGACCTCCGCGACTTACGAAACTGGCGTCCCCTCTCACTCCTCAGCACGGATTACAAAATCGTAGCGAAAGCAATTTCGCTGCGGCTAGGGTCCGTGATGGCGGACGTGATTCACCCAGACCAGACCTATACTGTCCCGGGTCGCAGCATTTTTGACAACCTCTTTTTAGTCCGAGACCTTTTGGAACTCGGGCGGAGAGACGGTCTGTCGTTCGCCCTCCTGTCTCTCGATCAGGAGAAGGCGTTCGATAGGGTAGATCATGGGTACCTCCTGAGCACCCTGCGAGCGTTTGGATTCGGACCTCAGTTTGTGAGTTTTCTCCGGGTGCTGTACGCCTCCGCGGAGTGTCTGGTTAGGCTCAACTGGACCCTGACCGAACCGGTCAGCTTCGGGCGAGGGGTGCGGCAGGGGTGTCCCCTCTCAGGCCAGCTGTACGCTCTGGCGATCGAGCCTTTCCTCTGTCTCCTCCGCAGGAGGTTGACGGGGTTGGTGCTGCGGGAGCCGGAGCTGCGGCTGGTCCTGTCGGCGTACGCCGATGACGTCCTCCTCGTGGTCCAGGACCCGGGCGACTTGGCGCGAGTGGAGGCATGCCAAGCCATCTTTTCGGCAGCCTCCTCCGCCCGAGTCAACTGGGTCAAGAGCTCTGGCTTGGCGGTGGGGGGCTGGCGGCAGGTAAGCTCCCTCCCACCCGCGCTTCAGACCATCCGGTGGAGTGCTGGCCCTCTGCTCTATCTCGGCGTTTATCTTTCTGCCACGCACCCTTCTCCGCCGGAGAACTGGCAAAATTTGGAAGGCGGCGTGATTGAGCGGATCAGGAAATGGACGAGGCTACTCCGATGTCTCTCCCTTCGGGGGAGAGCACTGGTGCTTAACCAACTGGTCCTGTCCACGCTCTGGTACCGGCTCAACACCCTAGCCCCGGCCCCGGGTTTCCTGTCCCACCTCCGGAGATTGATTCTGGAGTTCTTTTGGTCAGGATTGCACTGGGCCCCTGTTGGAGTTCTCCACTTGCCCCTGAAGGAAGGAGGGCAGGACCTGAAGTGTCTGTACACTCAGGTCCGCGTTTTCCGCCTCCAGGCCCTGCAGAGGCTCCTTTATAGTGCAGGTAGTTCGACGTGGAGCATATTGGCGCATGCCTTTTTACGCCGCTTCCATGGGCTCCAATATGACCGACAGCTCTTTTATCTTTGTCCGAGAGGTTTTCCGCGAGACCTCTCTGGGCTGCCGGATTTCTACCAGGACCTCCTCCGGGCCTGGAAACTGTTTTCAACGACCAGGTCCGTGGCGGCCATCGTGGGGGCAGATCTCCTCACGGAGCCCCTGCTACACAACCCCCAACTTTGTGTGCAGGCGGCGGAGTCCCGCACGGTGCGCCAGAGGTTGGTCCTGGCGGGAGTTACGAGGGTCGGAGACCTCCTGGACTACGACCGGGGGGACTGGCTGGATCCCCTGACGCTCGCTCGACGCATGGGGCTCTCCAGCCTTCGCACCCCCCGGCGCGTGCTCCAGGAGGTGGAGGCCGCTCTGACCCCCGCCGCTCGGGCTTATGTTAGCCGAGCCTTGTGCGAGGGCGCACCCCGCCCATCCCTTACCCCAGGCCCGCCGGACCTTTCCATCGGGCCCCTACCCTGCCGATCCCAACACACCCCTCATCCTTTCACTGCGAGCCGGCTGCATGAACTGCAACCGGTCGGTTTTCAAGTTGCATCACGGCAATATTTATATACACTCACGCTCCATACCCTTCATGCCCGCACCCTGGTGTCCCGCCCCGATACAAAGTGGCGAGATCTCTTACCACCTTTGGAGGGTGAGCAACCTCGGTGGGCCAGCCTGTACTCCACCTTGGTCCCGAGGCCCGTCGGGGACATCAGTTGGCGGCTCCTTCACGGGGCTGTGAGCACGGGCGTGTTTTTGACACGTTTTACCTCCCTTCCGGAGAATTGCCCTTTTTGCAACGTGAGGGAAACCCTGGCGCATGTCTATTTAGAGTGTGCCAGATTGCAGCCTCTTTTTCGGCTCCTCACAAATATTCTTTTGCGCTTTTGGCTTCATTTCTCCCCCCACCTCTTTATCTATTCACTCCCCATCCGTGGCCCCACCAAGTCGCGGGATCTCCTGGTTAGCCTCCTCCTAGCCTTGGCTAAAACAGCCATTTATAAGACCAGAGAGCGGAGGTTGGCTCATGAGGCGTTCTGCGATTGTGAGGCCGTTTTCCGACTCTCAGTACATTCACGTATCCGGGCGGAGTTCCTCTGGGCAGCGTCCACCGACTCCCTTGACACCTTCGAGGAGCGGTGGGCGCTGTCCGGGGTTCTTTGCTCGGTGACCCCGTCCGGTTCCCTCCGTCTGACCCTCTGATTGAGGGAAAGAGCGAGAGCCGCCAACCACAGCCGTTAGTTGCTGTGAATACCATCATTATTGTCTTCTAGGAGGGGTCCTATTATACATGGGTGTACCCCCCTCCCTCCCAACCACCCACCCCGCAGCCGTGCCCATTTTGTCGGGCACTCTCAGGAGAGGGAGGGTCGGTGACCCTGGGCGCGGCACTCGGTAACTCGAGAGGGTGGAAGACCATGAGTGTCGAGGAAGCCCCCCCGCTCTAGGCCACCAGGTAACTCAGGAGGGTGGAAGACCACGAGTGTCGAGGAAGCCCCCCCGCTCTGGGCCTGGGCTAACCTGAACACCTCTCCCTCCTGAAAGCTGTTGAGTTATACCTTCTGATTGCGTTGTTTTGTTGTTAAGTTTTTCTTTATTCTTTTGTATTCTTTGTAACTGTTACAAATAAATCTCCTTTTTGTTTTAAAAAAAAAAAAAAAAAAAAAAAACCTTCCCTGTTACCTTACCCAGGGAAAAGGGACCTACTTAACCTGGGGCTAATATATCTGCCGTCTGTTACTCTCCTGTAGCCATCTGGCCCAACTCTGTCACACTAGGTATTCGTGATTTCAGCTTTGCAGCATATACCATGGAGAGAAGGGTCAAATAGAGACGAGGGGCCCACACCACTAGGCACAACCTATCCCCACCCTCTCTCAACTGATTGGGCTTTGGAACCCATGTCCCCTGCCTAGCGAGTACTGTTAGGGTGAGTCCCTCCATTGGGGTATGCCAGGTACAGTTCTGCTACCCTCGAGTCACACAGCAAGGATAGCAATCATTTAATACTCCTGCCCCAATAACAAGGAGACTGGGGATCCAAAACCAGTCACAAGTGATTATTTGGGCAAGCAATCCCATCATGCTGAGCACATAGGCAGGGTGGGTGCGCCCATGCAAACGAGATCAGCTCCTGAAGTCCTTTTCCACAGCTCACCACTAGATGTCAGGGGAGAGCTCATTCAGACTCTGCTTACAAATACAAAATCAAACTGCATGAATGTAAGGTTTCTATTTATGGTTTAAGCTAGCTGATTTCTGAGGCAAATGTAATAAAGCCACTAGACAGGTTATGTGTGAGAACTGACCGCCTCGACTTCTAGAGCTAAAAGCACAAGCCGCTATTACTAGAGCTAGAGCAGGGGTGGGCAAACTACGGCCCACGGGCCACATCCGGCCAATGGGACCATCCTGCCTGGCCCCTGAGCTTCTGGCCCCGGCTCCTCCCCTGTTGCCCTCTCTCCCCCGTAGCCATGCCACTGTGTGGGCAGCACTCTGGGCGGTGGGGTTGCGCACTCCTGCAGGCAGCGCAGCAGTGTGGCTGGCTCTGGCTAGGTGGCGCGGCTCCCAGACATGCTGCTCTGAGCAGCATGGTAAGGGGGCCGGGGCCAGGGTTGGGGGGCAGTCAGGGGACAGGGGGCAGTTGGATGGGGTGGAGGTTCTGGGGGTGGTGGTCAGGGGATGGGGATCGGGGGGGTTGGAAAGGCGTGGGAGTCCCAGGGGGCCTGTCAGGGGGTGGAGGTGTGGATAGGGGTCGGGGCAGTCAGGGGACAGGGAGTGGGGGTGGGGGGTAGGGACCGGGGGTCCCGGGAGGGGGCAGTCAGGGGACAAGAAGCAGGGGAGGTTGGATGGGTTGGAGGTTCTGAGGGTGGCAGTCAGGTAGTGGGAAGCAGGAGGGGGCAGATGGGGGCGGGGGCCAGGCTGTTTGGAGAGGCACAGCCTTCCCTACCCGACCCTCCATACAGTTTTGCAACCTCAGTGTGACCCTTGGGCCAAAACGTTTGCCCACCCCTGAGCTAGAGACTCAGGCTCATCAGTGTGGAGGCTGCAGCAGACTCATAAATCTCTATATGTGGTCTAGTCACCAGAGGGGGACAAAGGGTCACAGTCCATTAGCATGGGTTACACACACCCGAAGGTTCAGAGACATATTGCAATTCAAATCGTCATATGGGTCACCCCTAATTGGGTCATCTGTGGTTATCTTTGGATCTAAAAAGCATGAGGCTCTGCTGCTTGGTCCGTTAGCTCAGGCAACAGGAGCGCATAGTTTTAGACCCAGTGGTCCCTGAGTTACACCTTTACAGAGACTGCACTGAGTTGGTTCTTATACTCCTAAAAAACTGCACGCTCTCACAGATAACTGATTTTGCCAAACCCTAGTCACAACCAGAGGTTACCACTAAAAAGCCAGGAATCACCAACAGTTATGGGAGCTGAGAAGCCAGTTTCCCCCATATGAAGAGGGATGAGTAGCTAGCTAATGCTCACTTTTTAATGGCTTGTTTCATGTTTGGAAAACAAAATGTTAACTCCATGGAACGAGTGTAGTGTTTGTGAGCATGACTAGCCAGAACCACGCCTAGGAAACTTTCATTTTGAAATAAAAAGCTAGTAGCATGATCTGTTTTTTGGTTTTGCAAGCACACAAGTCTGAGTGAGTGAAGTTCAGTATTAATCCAGGCAGGGCTCTCTCTGAATGCTATACAGAGTGCACTACTGATTCCCTTTACCTTCCCACAATAAAGTACCCACAATACAGATGACAGTATTTCTCTTTCCTTTCGTCATTAGGCAAAGTATGCTGTGTGATAAAATCATGATGGCCTAAGCTAATGTGGCACTGTATCAACCAGCAATATTTTTGAAATGGCTGCATGTGAGAAAAATGTCTGGTTCCTTATAGTGTTATTAGTTATATTACTATATTAGCTGCTAGTAGCCAGTTCCCTTAGCATTTACAATAAAAGGTTCTTCTCTGTTTTCCTTTTAAAGCAGAATGAGGATAATGGTCACTTTATATTCATAGCCTGCAACATTAAAAATATAAACTATACGCAAGGCAGAAGTGATTCCCTAGTACTCCACTGCTACAGTCCTAACATATCTGACTGCCATGCACTACCTACTCAAGGATACTTATCTTTAAGTGTGAGGCAATGAAGCTTCTAATGTAGTTTGCCTCCAGCTGTATTCTTGTTTGCTTTCTTCACTAATTGTTTTGGAATATGGGGACTGATGACCCTTTGCAAATGGCCTTTTTAGCAGATGATGGGGAAGCAGCCCTTGAGGCTGGTAAAAAGGGTTGCAGGAAAAGAGCTGTTTGAAGGTACATGGAAGGCAGTTCCGTCAGCTTCCTTGTAGGTCAGGGTGAAGAAGGTGCTCGCTTCTTTGACCAGGTAGCTCTCTGGATATAGAGTGCAGTACTGCACTGCCAAAACTATCAGGACAGTGGTTTTTATTGGAGATCAGCCCCAGTTTCAGTTTTCAGACCTGGAAATGCAGTTTACCGTAGTTTGGGGTGTTTGGACCAGAGATTTGCCTAGACCCACTGCAAGGACAAGGTCTGCTGGGCAGACTGGATTTGGATTTAGATCTGAACTTCAAAGTTTAGGGCTGTTTGTGTCAGGCTTATTACTCGATTTGTTTGTCTGAGAATGAATGAGTGAAGACGTAGTTTTACTCTCGGCTGGCCAATTTTCTTTCAGTATTCTTTCTAGTGTGCCTGAGTCATGCTGGCATAGTCTATAAGCACTTGACCTCTTTAAGATTTTATGGGCTTTGCAAGTATCCTTGTGAAGAGGTTGTGTCACTAACCTCTGCCCTAAGAGGCTTTCAGCCACAGGAGTAGATTCTAAACACTATGGCCTGGATTCCAAACACTATTCTCAGTTTCATGGCTGTAAGCCTAGAGAAACTGCATCCCCACTGCATCCAGCTCACATCTTCTCATTCTCCCTCATGCGCCATCATCCCTGCGCAATTCCAGCTCTCTTCTCTCCCTCATGCTCCATCTTCTCCCCTGAAAACTCCTAGGAAACCCCTTTGGAACCTTCTTCCACTCTCACCTTCTTCCACGCTCATCCTTGTGCTTTCACTGCCTCCCTCTTTTCACTCACTCAGGAATTCCCTTCTTCATCCATGCTATCCTGAAAACACATTTTTTTTCTTGTGGACTTTCTGGCATGACATCTCCTAGACAGCCTCACCAATTTGACCATCTACTATCAGCCAATGTATATTTGATCTGTATTATCTGCACCTGAATTAGACAGTGAGACAGCTTTGTGTCTATGTACAGCATGAATCAACTGTCATGCCTCAACAAATAACCTGTCCTGTTTCTGTAGAAGTTTATGACACAGATTTGCCAAGGCAGAAATTGCAGCTGAGGGTAAAGACACGCTAAATTACTTTCCTCCTGTGATACTCTCTGAATCCCAGATGAAGTGCTGAGAGTTTCCACCTCTTTTCCCTCCAACCAGCAGTCATGCATTTATCTTAGAAGAACAGAAGACTCTCTACGGGCTGCACGTCACATTGCTTTGTGGGTGACTGCTATTGCTTTCAGCCCCATTTCCATAGTGCTGATTACCCCAGGAACAAAAGGCTGAGTCTAAGCATTAAAGCCCTGATCCTGCAATTGACTCCAGGCAAGCACAAGAGTTAGTCCATGTGCAACATGTCACAGGATCAAGGCCTAAATTCGAAATCTCCCCTTGTGGGTTCACAGAGCACTATCCGTAAGCCTATAGTCTTACCAGACTGATGAATGTAAAACAATAGAGGCTTATTCCACCTTGTGATAAATTCTGAGCAGGCTTTCTTTGACTCATTCTATGGGGCTCGCAATTCTATAAACACTTAATGAATATTTTATTTACTTTAGCAAAAAAAAAAAAAAAAGCAGCAGCTCATCGAGTACAGCTTGAAATAAAAAGAAATGAGTCATGACATTCATTTTATATGTGCTATTCTCTCCATAAAGGTAAATAAATGTTAAAAAGACTTCTCTTTCTAGATTGCCAGTGATCTGCTCTAACATGAGCAATTGCATACACCTACTCAGGGAGACTAGGGAAAATTCTCTCTCCCCTCATATACCTATTTAATGGGATAAGCTGGAAATGTTATGCTTTGATACCAGTTTCACTGAAAATACTGTAGGTGGATATAATAAATTCTATTCTAATTAAAATAGGACAAACTTTCTAACACTTCATACACTGAAGAGAATGGGGGAAAATGCCACACAGTGTAGGAACTTAGGCCATGTCTAAACTAGAGCCCTTACAGCAGCATAGCTGTACTGATGCAGATGCACGGCTGTAAGATCACCCGAGTTGCCACTTCTGTGCTGACGGGAGAGAGCTCTCCTGTCAATATAATTAAACCACCCCCGATGAGCGGTGGTAGCTATATTGACGGGGGAGTGCCTCCCACCAACATAATGCTATCCCCGCCTGTGCTTCTGTAGGTGTAACTTATGTCGCTCAGAGGGGTGTTTTTTACACAAAAGTGCTCGTGCAGACATAGCCTTCGGTTCCTCTGCAGGGAGTGGTTTCTAGTGGTTAGAACATATGATTGGGAGTCAGGCTGGACGTGTGGCTTTTGTTCTTAACTCTGCACCTGCTGTGCGATTTTGGACTGATCACTCACCCTCAGTTTATTCATTTTCAAATGGTTGTGGAATGGCAGTACTTCACAGGGCTTACCTAATTCATTAGTAAAAAAGTCTTTAAATTCCTCAATGAAATGCACCATAAAAAGTGCAAAGCATTAATACTGAGGAACAAAACCTACTTCTTTTACTGTCACGAGAGCTGCTGAGACATCTCACTCTTTGTTTGTCTCTCCTGTGTCCTTTTCCGTTCTTTGATGTGAATTCTGTGGTGGGGTTAAATTGTGAATGATATTCAAGCTATGGTCTGACTAGCCCTTTGGGGTGATCTGTGCACCTTACTGTACCTAAGATTTTCCAGATGCTATGACAGTACATTGCACACACAGGAGTCTTAACATGGTAATTTATGAAAGGAAGACTATGTTAAAATTTGGGCAAGTGGTTGAGCTTATGCAGGGTCAGAGATTGAGCCTGCATTTTGTGCACAGAGAGGGTTTTTCACAGCTTGGATACATTTGATTGCAATGCAAGATTTCCTTTGCTGCTAACCCCTCACTTAAGACATAATTCAGCTGCTAACAAATCAGATTTGGGCCTCTCTTGGGAAGGGACTGCTAACTACGTCAGATTCTGTGGGATAGTTTTATGATGTGGCGTCCTAGCCAGCGGGGACTGAAAGGAGACCACCTAGCTTGTTTTGCATATGATTTTATTTTAAAATTAAACTCTGGTCTCAGAAGTGAAAGCTTAGTGCTTAAGCCATGCAGCCCTCTGATTTTTTCCCCCTTTGTTTCTGCTTTATGTTCTGGACTGCTTTGCAGCAACAATCCTGTGGAAAACTTATGAAATTGCCTCCACAAACACAGTAATTTTATTAGGACAGGTTTCTTCAAGATAGCTTTTCGGGGACTGATGTTTTGTTGTTGCTGTGGTGATTTTATAGCCCAGGCTACCTCTGGCAGTTTTCTCTTTGGACTTGATCCTGGGAGGGACTGAACACCTTCAACTTCCACTGAAATCAATGACCAAAATCAGTATTAGCATCAGCTGGAATTTACGGCATTCATACTACAGATGTTCCGTGCATGAAAATCTCAGGAGGAAATAGAAATGAAATATTTGTAGAGAGCAGTTTTGGAGTGTTTTATTGTTGTTGTTCACAATCTGCTTAGATTTTCAGAGAGAAGGGGAGTCTGGTGCCAGATAAATGCAGCCTGAATGATGACTATTAGAAGAAGCATTTCCAACTTCTAAATTACTTCTAGACTGTGGTGATAAAGAGAGACTATCAATATTTCTGTCTATCTATCTAACTCAATGTGATGTGTAACTATAAATGAATGAATCATGGGGTTGCCTGTTGCTCAATCTTAGAAATAGTAGTTCCACTGAAACAGAGTGATCAAGAAATGAAAGATTAATGCTCTTTCAAAAATATATTTTTATAATATAATCCTCTTGTAAACAAGAGAAAATACATCCTTCTGGGACTCGTTAGCCAGTATTTTCAAAGTTGAAATGAAAGAAGCTATTGGATTCCAAAACTCTTTCACAATTCCATGCTGTTTGGATGAAACATGTGTTTACTGTATGTAAATGAACAAGACATTCTGTTCTTTTAGGGACTCTTCAAATATACACTTATGTTAGTCAATTTGGCTTATACAGAAAGATCACCTCCTTCAGTAGAATTAGGGTGGATGATAGTGTGCAAATAAAAGGTTTCCAGACTAACAAAAATGTAGAATAAGTGCAACATTATCTTTTTGTCAAATGTAATTTAAGAGTTTTACTTTGCTATTTACTAGATGCAGATTATAAAACAGACTTGTCTATGAAAGACATGTGAAAGAAGAAGACACTATTACAATAAATCTTTTCTCTGTTAACACTTTCCTATGTCAAGCAATAGCTCCTCAAGATGCTAATACACCAGATAGCTCAAAAATGTCAACTCCTCAGCATGTGAATTTCTTTTACTAGCTTGAGTGGCTGCACCCTGGTAATCCATGTGCTGAGTTCTGTATTGCAAACTTCAAAGAAATCTTTTTTCCCTATTAACAGGGACAATTCAGAATTCAATGTAGATCCAGTGAGTACATTCCTTATCAAGTTTGCACAAAGCTGTTCACCTTTATTCCTTTCTATTCAGATTTAGCATATCAAACATTGAGTTTAATGGGACTACAGTGTAAGTACAAAATGATAGCAGCCATGTTGGCCAACATGTCAGGGATTGAACTGGGGACCAATTAATGAGCTAAAGCACTAAGGTGGAGCAGTATGAGTCATATTCTCTGTGGATTGGGCACAGAAGGGTTCTGTAACTCACACTCACCAGTGGGTTACAAAAGCACTACTCAAAGTGAGTGAGGATTACAGTATTGGGCCCTTAATACAATATGTCAGTACAATGCTTGAGTGCCTGGTTCTTGCAATATTATAAGCCTATTAGGTTTAGATTTTGCATATGAAATTTTGCTGATTTACTCAAAAGTTCCTTGCTTAGTACTGATCTGATGGATGACTTTTCTGAACTATTTTGCTGTTGAAGTATTATGCCATGTGGCTAGTAATAGAGGGATAATTAAGATAGATTGTGTACCTTGAGCTTCTGGGATTCTGGTGAAACCTGGGTGGTGGGGTAAATCTGAACCTCAGAGCAGAGTTTACTGGATATCAATAATCTAACATAAAGAACACTCAAGCTATAGGTGCTCTTGCCATCAGTTAAAAATAGAATACTAAAACAATTACAAAGTGAAATGGCTACACGCTCCCCTACACTGGTCAACTAAGATATATTATCAATCAAATCAAAATCTCTTCACCCTGAAGTTTCCTCAAAGACACATCAGCTCCGATTGCCTCAGCCCTCCCCTAACACCTGGTCTAAAAGAAGGGCTTTGCAGCATGCTAGAAGGTCAACAAACTGGGCTACTTTGTGGAATTCTCTTCCCCACCTTTGGTCCAGTTTATGGGTCCTCATGGAGAATGCCTTGCAAGCAGTTCTGTCTCACATACAAACGAACTGCCAGCTCAAGCATATCTGCTTGACCTCAGCTAGGGCAGAGACAGGTTCTCAGGTAAACTGCTGGAAAACTGGTGATGGATTTTGCTATCCTGATACACGCTAAAACTTCATGAAATTTGACTGTTGGTGAGGCACTTAATATATATGTTTATGGACTTCATAACACATATGCAAAGGCATCCATCCACCTCACTACAGAAATAGGCATATAGGGCTTAATTGCAAAACTGCACCTGCACTTTTAAACACAGGCTGGTATGCCATACCAAACGCATTCATGCACCTGAATATTTTGGAGGAACAAGAATCTCCTGATGTTACCATCAAATAATCTGCTGTTGAAGTAACAGTAGGCGGTGGTGGAGCAGCAATGCCGGAGGTCATTGGTAAGTGGCCTAGTGGTGGCCCAGGGTTGTGCTGAGTGCCAGACATGGAGCAAGCAGATACAAATATTGCTCCTCTAGTGGCAAGAAGTGTTTATAGTGTCATCTGTAAAGGCTTAGTCCCCATTACATAATGGATTGTAGGCATCATCAGTCCAGAGAGGTTTTCTTTTTTAAATTTTCACCTCTCCATGTCTAAAAGCTTTTCCATCATTGGAATCATTCCATCATTCCATTCCAAATCCTCTGGTTTGGCCAAACTGGGTTCCACATAAGACTGTAAGGGGTTGGGAGGGACAATGACTTCAAGTCAGCTTTATGGTCTCCTGATATCGGGGTTGGTCTGGTTTCCACTGTAACTTAGAGTAGGCTCATAACCACACTCCCTGTCCCCCGGGGACATAGAAACAGAAGACTCTTGGACAAAGGGTATCCTAACAGGCTCTGATAGGCTGTCCCTTATGTGTGTTTGAACTGCCAGAACATCCTGAGCAGGGCTGAGGGTCTGGTACTTCCTTTTTCCAAAATATATTGGAGGCTAATTGCTATTCTGAGTAGAAAAATGGATTATTAAAATACCATTTTATCTGGTCTTCGTGATATGATTCTCACCCTTTGAACTGAGTTCACAGTCATGCAATTAGGCTTTTTCCTGAGATTTTGCTTCATGAAGTGAAAAGAACATTTTTTTTTAAAGTTTTATGTGTCAGTTTTACTCATCCACCTGCATTCGGATACTGTCCCACACTCCTGGTCTTTGAGCACCTATCTAGAAATAGCGTTTTCTCTTACTGTCTCACGACTGCTTTGAGGGATGCTATATGGCCCCAAAAATTATATTTTAGACTAGCTCCACTGGCATATTTTCCCTATTTCAATACTGTACACAGAACGTCTTTCTGAGACTTAGCCCTAAATGCAATTACTGTGTGTTCAAGATATAAAGTGCATCAGAGAAAAGCAAAGCAAAAAAACAATACCAATGCTCCATACAAAAGGAAGAAATATGCTTGCCAAGATTTTACACAATCTATAACCAAAGCAACAATTTTTCTGGAAAAGTTTCTCATTTCAAATGCCCTTCTCAGGAGAAATATTAAAAACATGTACTGATCCTAAAACACAGATATGTTGTTAACGCCTGTATACACTAAGGATATTATTAAAATGCCTCATTTTATCTATATGCAGAAAGAGCCTTATCCTGTGAGGTGCTGAACACCTGTTTCCCACTGAAGTCAATGTGGGTGCTCAACACCTTTGAAAAGAAATCACATACACGTGTTCCTGAAACTCACCTGTCCTTGTGAAATATTTCCAGTGGAGTTACTCTTGTAGAGAGTCCTTGTTCCACTTTACCTAGCTGAGAGCGTTATGAAACAACACTTAGGAAAATCAAATTTCTTATGTGACCCCACCCCCCCAAGCCTCTTTGATACTTATTTTGGTTTAATAAGGAATATTACTTTAAAAGCTATAATAATTTATTTTGGTCCTTTTGGTGCATGAGAAACTATTTATTTGTTTGGTTGATTATCTAAAAGTCTGACATGAAAATGCAAAGCTAATCTGTACAGTAAAAAATGTAATAAAATACATAGTTAACAACATTTAAAAAATATCTCAGCAGCTCATTAATAACTCAGCTGTTTTACATTTCTATGGTAAGAGTGGAAGACAGTACACAATAGAGTACCAGTTATTTTAAAATATCTGAATGTTTATTTAGTTTAGAGCCAACAATGAGATCAGATACCTGAGTGATGGGCAGCAGTCTAAAACCCATACAAGTCTGGAAATCCACTCTGCCACTGACGTGCAGGGACTTGACACTAAACTCCCCTTAGCATGTCTGGGAAGCTCTAATGATTGAAATATTAGATACTCTTAAGCATGCATTTATCTGTAGTTTAAAACAAAATTTCAGACCAAGAGCTTGTCTCTTTTAAAACAAGTTAGTCTTGCTCTTTATAAGATTTTATCTCTCTGCCCTTTAAACAACCCTCTCTCTGCTGTGATCAGTCTGCTTCGCCCTCTGTGTGTTTTGTTATTAATACTATAATTCAGAATTTAGAGCATCTGGCTGTGTTGCTGAATGTTTCCTGTATTCTGCCTTCCCTGCCATGTGATGCTGTTTCTCTACATACTCTAGATGTTTGACAATCTTCTAACTATGAGATATGCAAGCTAGGACTGGGGATTTTCCTTCTGCAGTTAACTGTTGTGTATATAGTTTGTGGAATTACAGCATTAGGTTCCTTAGCTTCTGCTCAGTCTGGAGTTTCACTTCCGGAATGCTTGCACATCACTTTATTCTTGGCCCAAATAGCTGAATTAAATAAGATGAAATTGCTTTTGATTAAATGTTTAGCATTAATGATAATACAGTGAGTTAGTCATTATGTTGGTTAGTGTATATTAAGCCACAGAGACTCTTAAATTAGCTTTGCATTGGATACACTATTCAATCATTCAAAGTGGGTCAAATCTCTCAGGAGACCACAGACCCCTGAATGTACCCCAGGCCCAAATCTTTATGGGATATTCAGGTATCTTATTGCACCTTGCTGACCTGTCAGATACCGAACAACAAAATGATGCAGAAGGGGCTCCGGAGCATCGGCTGGAGTCTCGTATAGCTATTGAGGCAGACCCATTTCCTAGCACCAGGGTTAAGCAATTGTGTTTTGCCATTTCATGTTTTCACAGGCCCCTTTCAGATGCCTGTCTTTGGGGAGTGTCCTTTCATTGTTCTTATCCTAGCCTGAGAATGTCTGGGGGTGCCCCATCTCCTAACAAACCTTCGCACCTTCAGAGAAAATTGCAAAGTCCACTTTTTTGGTTTAACTTTCCCACGGTAACACTGTCAAAATAGTACCCCTCCCCACCAAAATCCAGTCCCTGAACAGACAGGCAGAACTATGGGCCAGATCCTGGCTCTGATACAGCCTCTTTGGGCTGCTCTAGCAGTGCAAACGTACAACAAAATCCACTCAAGGAGCCTAAGTACTGAGGGTTTCTTCAGTGGGGGGCATCCCCAGGTGACACACACCACAAGTCCCTTCACAGTCTCTGGTGTATGTCATGTCTAGGGAATGACTGTTTGCACTTCAGCAATCCATGACAGCGTAATGGCTCCTTGGTTGTGCTGCAATCAGTGTCATTTAGAGCAGCCCTGAGGCAGCTGATCTGGCCCCGTGCAGGCTCCAGGAATAGGGCATGAGGGTGTAAAAGTGTCTGAGTGCCACCATGGTCCCCTCCCAATCGGCGCTAAGCAGGGCTTGGCTGCAGCTGAGAAACAAGCCCTATACATTTATATGCACATTTCATTTAACTGTGGGAGGTAGTTAGATACCTCAGTGGATATAGAATACCTAAGAATGTACTGTGGCATCAACAGCAGTGGATGTGAAAGAGGAACTTGGGCAGTCACCACATCTGTAAAATCTGCACACTAAGCTTATGCTGCGGCTATGTTCCCAGAAAAACCTCAGCAACTTCCTCTGACAAATTTCTCCCCTGTTAGTCCATAAAATGCCTAGTTCTACATATCTTGTGATCTAAAACACTTATGGACTTAGATGGGGGGTTTAGAATGTGCAAGGACAGCAGGATGGGATTTCAAGTGTATCTCCTTTCACAAAGAAGACTGAATTGTAAAGCTTTGGCCAATGGTTTCTTCCACCCCCGTTCAGAGGAGCATTGCCCCATATGCGATTTGTGCATCAGTCACAATAAGAAAACCAACGGATACAAAAGAAAAAAATAGTGAAAATTGAATCATTTTCACAATCTTACGTTAAAGCTCAGCTCAGTGGCTCTGTACAGCATGGGCGGGGGGGCAAAATAGATCAATAGCTGAGTTCAACTCTTCAGTATGTGACTGGCAAAACCACACCCAGCTACCACATATTTTGGAGCTTTGGTGTAGAGAAATCAATGAATCAATGTTGTTTGGCAAACAGAGCACATCAGTATTTTTTTAAATGGACATTTTTTAAAAATAGTGGTCCCCGTTCATTTCATGCCCTTGAAATGGGTCTATAAATGATTTTTTCACATTTTGGAGTGTGTTCCAAGCCCACTATAGTTGCGCCTCTATTCTAAAGCAGACTAGTAAAGTAGAGAACTCATGTAAAAGGAATGGGTAATGAAATATCAGAGACCCTGGCCCGTAACAGACAAAAACACTACACTACTAGGTCAATCCTCACTTCAGTTGATAGTTGCTGGGCCATGCTTCAAAAATGCAGTGAAATGAATAACAGACTGTTACAATGATCCTGCAAAATAAATAGCAATGCCCTGAAGACACACTAAAAACATATAAGGAAATGGAACTTTTTTCTCTGTCTTAAACAACATTTTGCACAATGGACAAAAAGCCAAGGAACACATTTTTCTCGATGATTTAAGTTGCAGTATGCTGATACATTTCTTCCAATAGCAACAATTAAAATAGCCTTCTTGTGTTCCCAGAGTGTAGGCGTTATTTTTATTATTAACCCGCATGTATTTGAACAATAGTAGCTGCCCACAGTTTTACCTTGCTTTATTCAGAAGACGGCTGGTTTTGGGGGTTATTTTGTTCCAAAAATCTAGTATATGTATAGAAATTAGAGAAGTTCACACCAGAACTTGATCCATATTTCTCCAAAGTTGGGGGGACTTTAGATCTGGGATCTTTGGATAGCTCATTTTAAAAATAAGGGCTGGCCGCAGATTCAGCTCCAAATTTTCCCAAAGTTTGGAAAGTTGTTCAGGTCTGGTATTTTGGTTTGGGCCTGTCTTGTGTGGTAAGGTTGTTTTAAAATGATTGCTGAAAGAAAGACTTAAACACGATAGTTTAGGCCAAAAAATGTGGACTACTTTAAACTGAAGAATTCTTTGCACACTGAATATCTCTAACCTTTTCAAATGAATGTTACCTAATTTGCCAAAAATTTATCAGGCCCATTAATATCATTTTTATAGGACGCACACTTAAACAACGATTATCCTAGAACAAGAGGTTTGCTTGTATTCCTGCTGAAAGGATTAATTATGCTGATGCAGAAGCAAACAAAAGGAAACAAAAGTGAAGAAGTAAACAAAAGGAAATCATTCTGGCATATTTTCCATTAGAAATAGGGAAAGAACATTTTTGCCCAATTCGAAAATGGAAAATTATTAAAAAACCCTATTTTAATTTCTAAATATCCTAGATTGTATTAGGAAGAACTGAAAGAGAACATCTTAAAAATAACTGCAGAAAACTGTATCCTTAAAAACAAGGGGAGTGACCTGAGTGCGTGCAGATCAGAGTTGCTATACTGAGCAATCCTGAAAACAATTGCATTAGAGGAAACATGAGAACAGAAAAATGGCCATACTGGATCATGGCAGTGTTCCATCTAGCCTAGTATTCTGTCTTCTGTCTCAAGTCCAGAAATCTATACAGCAATTTTACAGTCCTACAGCCTGAGCCTGGAGTTGGCTGGCACAGGCCAGCCGTAGGTTTTTCCTTACTGTGTGGACATATTTTAGGGGACTATGGACAGTCAGAGCATATGTTAGAGCTGCCCTGTGGCTGCTCTGAGTTACACCCACGACTGGTTCAGCTCCAGAATTTGGGAGATGCAAAGGTACCTAAAGCTATGTTTGTTCCCCTGTGCCCAGCACAGATATGGAGGGTCTAGGAATTGGCTCAATACTTGTAGAAATATAAACTGCACTAATTCTTATCTTTCCCATTAGTATTTTGGGTCTGATTCTGAGAGTGCTGAGACCCACAACTCCCATTGAAATCAACTGCCGTGATGGGCGCTCAGCACAGCAGAGTCAAACCCTTCATTTCCATCTGTGATATTAGTTTGCATGTTAATTTAATGGTCTGTAAAGAAATATTTCAAATTGGATCAAATATAGGGTGATCATATATCCTGTTTTGGCCAGGACGGTCCCTTTTTTAAGCCCTGTCCTGGCCCCTTTTTTCCCCCCAAAAGGAGGCATTTGTCCCGTTTGCTCTTGCTGACTTGATCAGAAGAGCAAACAGGACAAATGCCCACTTCTGTCAAAAAAGTGGAGTGTGGTATGGAGGGGGTGAGCAGAGATGCCAGACCCCCACGGGGGGAGACAGGGCTATGGGAGAAGCAGTGTTCCAGCATGTGTGGGGGAACCCCCATTGCGCAGGGTAGCCCCTCAGGTTCCAGTGACCGGGCAACAGCCTGGCACGTGGTGGAGGGAGTGGGGGGAGAGACAGTATTACAGCGACAAGCAACAGCACTGGGGTGCCCTTGGGCAAGCAACTGGGGGTGTCCAGTTTTCTTTTTGGGAAATATGGTCACCCTAATCAAATATATCTTATCTGTGAAGTTTTTACCAATTCCTAAGTCAGGAAAGATGCAACTGTTTCTGTAGATCCCATCCGAAGCTACAAAGAGGCTTTCCATTTTGTCAGAAGTGTTAGTAGGATGAGCAGAGGCCATGCACAGTGTAAATGTGGTTCTGCTAAAGTACAAACTCCTGGGGGAATAAACACAGACAGTATTAAATTGCTTTATCATTAGAAGTTCCCAGAGTACCATAATGATTGAGAAAGCAGACGGGCTGGCAACAGCACAGAAGTAGGGAATATATTAAAGCTGAAAAATGCAATAAACATTTTAGTCTGGTTCACATATTTATGCTCAGCTGTGGTAATGTGTAACATGGGTTGCTGTTCTATGCAGCAACATGACTCAGAACAACTTCACTGGCTACTGCAGGAGAAATCTGCTGGCCTAAGGACCCTGTTGATATACTGAGAACATTTTTCAAACGAATGTTCAGGGAAACATTTTTGTAGGAACATGGATAATTAACTAAATTAATTCTCAGGAAAAACAAAACAAAAATCCTTGCAAATAGTGGTGGCCCATTCTGAGCACTATAAATCTAGGGAGATTATAAGGAGAAAATAGGGGGCTTGATTATATGAAAAAAGAAATGATATTTTTTCTTAGAAGTTAGAAAATCATTCACTTGGTGAAAAGATGGTGTTGTATAAATCACCGTGATCTTAGTGTTAATTCCTTCTCTTCTGTAACTACTGTGTCTTAGTCATGTAAGCCTCTGTGATGGAGTTCACTCACCAGAGCAATGCCTCCTGCTGGCCATCTCACAGATTAGCTATCTTGCCCTCTCCTGGTTGTGCCTCTCCCACTGCCTTCTCCGCATGCAGACCCATCTCAGCACCAGAACCGCAGTATCCTTTTCATGACTTGGCCCTCCAGCTGTGTCTCCATCTATGTTTTCCCCTGTTGGTGGAAGTATCTTGGAGTTCAATAGTCCAGCCACTTCCTCAATGGCACATGGGGGGACCTGGGCCCACCCACTACTCCAGGTCCCAACCCTGTAGATGGCAGCCTCCTGCTGCTTCTCCTTAACTTCTCTGCCAATACTGCTTCAATTCCCTGAACCACTTTCCCATGGCCCCAGGCACCTTATTCACCCTCTTCTCAGGGCCTCCAGTCAGCAGGTCCTAGCAGCCAGCCAGGAGCTCCCTCTTGCTTCCCTGGTCCCTGCCAGCAACTGCTCCATCCAAGGGTTACCTTCCTGCAGCTGACTAGAAACACAGTCTCTATTTCTTGGACTCCCTGCAGCAACTGACTATCTGTAGCTCTGCAGCTGCTTTCATGTGAGCCTGCTGGGCCCTGACTGGCTGATTCATACAGTCTTCCTCCAATTGGCTGCTTCCTGCGCAGCCTCCCTAGGATGCTTGGAGGACTAACCTCCACTGCTCCTTTCTGGGACAGGGTGTGGCAGGCCCATGAGGCCTCCATTAACCCCTTCCACTCTGGTGTGAGGCGAACACCCCATCACAGCCCCATATTAAAGTACTTCTCTGAATCTGAGCCTTAACCTGATTAAATTTAGCATTGATTTACTAGGATCAACAGTTGAGAGGAGGTAAGAACAGTGCACTAGCTTGTTGGGTGACCTATGTTGGGTGACCTATGTCAAGTCACTTTACCCCTTCTGCCTTAGTTCCCCTGTCTGAAAAATGTGTATAATAATTCAGTGGAAATACTGCTGCCACATTATTTATCTAAGGCAAAACTGGAAAGTATTTTAGGGTGACTACATAGGCTCTATATAAGAACTCTATTGCTGTAAGACTTTTCTTGATCTTCAGAAATAATCTAGAAGTCAAAACATCATTGGACAAAGTCATTTTACTTTTAACTGATATTCCACAGCTCTCTGTAATAGCTTCTCCAACCTCTGTATATAGGCTGAAACCTTCTTGTCCAGGTCACTGATTTTCAAGGTGCTGACCCTGTCCTAAGCTGGGCCCCGGAGATGCTCTACTAGACACCTTCACTTTTCTGTATCTGGTATCTGCCACTCTTGCACCAATTTGGTGTTGTCTCCTAACTGACAGTCCACCCCTTCTTCACCAGGTGTTTTGACTCCCTGCACCCGAAAATAACCTTGGACTTAAAACAGAGGGCTGACTCAGGATGGGGCTTTTCCACTGCTTGCCCCACAGCCTTTGCTCATACATCAGGAGATACAGTGGCACCCAGGATTGGGGCTGCTGGCCCAACAGCCCCAGCATATCACCCACCATCTTAGCCTCCTTTTCCAAGAAAGCTGTCATTTTCTTTAACAACTCTACATATGAAGCAGGGTCGGGTGGGGGAGCTGGGTTCCACAGGCTACCAGTTTCCACACATCATCCGCCACTTGGAACTTGTGAAGGTTCCACCGCTGCCGGCAACTCACGTAATGCTGCACAGGCATCCTCCTTCCCTCCTAAACATGCGCCCAACATGTATACAGCCATGATCTTCCAACATCTATACAGCCATGATGCAAAGTATATTTCCCCAAAATAACGTGCTTTCCCAAATTAATGTTTTTTTTTCAAGATGTGCTTGCAAGGGCTACTAACCCAGGAACAATCCCAGAACAAGCTTCCCCACCCGCCAAATGTAACCTTTCTGCTAGGTGTTGTCAGCAGTAAAAAGGGATGAGTTCAAATATCTAGGGGTTCCTCTTAAAATTAACAAATACCCCCGGCTCAAACTCCCACGCCAATACCTTGGAAAAAACAAAATACCTGTCCTAAGTGCCTTGAACAGGCAATACGTCCCTTCTCACAAGCACTCAGTCTGTGTTTAAAACAAAGACAACTTTATTATGGGGCAGAGGAACAGAACATTAATTTGGAAAAACACACCAATAAATCAACAGTATGCTTATATGAATAGTAAGTAAAATGACCACCCATGACATCTTTGGCAGTAGTCCTTTGCCTCAGTTTCCCCACCTACCAGAATGAGCATCTGATGGAAAACTGTCCCCTTGACACCCCACTTCCCCGCTTTTCCCCGCTCTGGCTGGGTAGTCATGTCCCAGACCCAAGCGTGCACTCAGGCAGGGCCCGTATGAAACCACCAGGGAGAAGGGCTGCCTGGCTCCTATGAAGTGAGGCGGTGCTGCTGGCTCTGTGCCATCTTTCACTGTTTCACACATGCTGTTGCCTTAGCTGCAATGCTGAGCCCAGGTCCTCAGACTCCACCACCCAGCCCAGCTATAGAGATTACAGCTCTGTTGGTGTAGGGTAAGGGTGCCTTGCTGTGGCCTCTATGTTGCCCCTCCCCGAGATACCAGATCTAGGTCCTCAGGCTCCTACCCAGCTCTCATGATCATAGCTCTAGTAGCTCTGGCTAGGTGCCAAACCCAGAGTGCACTCAACTCTATCGTTATATTGTAGCGTAGGTTCAATGGCATATGAAAACCGTCAAACAAAGTCCTTGGTACCAGGGATTCACCCTCCCCTTTCAGCTGGGGGTCCTTTCCCTTCTGTGACTGGTTTATTTCCCTGTGGTGTCACACAGAGGTGTTGTGGTGAGGGGAACTCCTCACTCAGAGCATATTAAGTACAGTTCTTCTGCCTTTTTTTCACACTATAAGATTACTAACATTTCATTACCCCTCCACCTAAAATTTAATTGAGTTTTAATCAAAACATTGGGAAGGCAGGTAAACATGCAAATAAGGTCTGCTCATTCAATCTTTTCCTCTGGTTCACCAGTTCATGGCAGTAGAGAGCTCCTCCCTGTAGCTGTCACAGGCACTCATTCATAAACCACAAAGACTTGACTGTACCTACAACCAAAATCATTTATCCATTTTGAAATTTCCCCTCATTTTGTCCTTACAAACTAGTGTACCTGGTTTTCTTTTAATGTGATCTAAACCTTCCCTTATAACTTACTGGCTCATACTAAATATTAAACCACATGGACTGACCAATACATTGACTTTGTTGTGACAGATAAATATATTCATAGGCCAAATTGAAGTGAGCACAAAGGCACCAAACGAAAAAATAAAACCCTGATTCTTTGCATTTTACTAACACTGTATAGTATGGAATATTTCTTGCATGCTGTACAATAAAGTATAATATTAATCATTAAAGATCTTACATTTCTGTTCCAGCTTGCATACTGAAGGATCCAAAACCCTTGACAAATTGATACACAAACTAGACACCAGGATCATGCCATCCGGCCCTGAAATGAAATGCAACAACTCTTTAACAGTGCACAGCATCCACAGCACTCGAAAATAGGAAGAGAGGAATATCGTACTACATTAAATTATGTGGGAAATCATGGATAAGACATTATGATCCAGATTGTAAGTATCCAGAAAATAACAGTACCATGAGATTTTAATGATCATGTGGGCAAGGACTAAACTTTTAATCACCACCAGTTACACTAAGTCTGGACAATGTCATTGCATTCTCTGAAGAGGCACAAAGGGAAGAGTGCTACCTAATGACTAGGGCCCTACCAAATTAATGGCCATGAAAAACACATCACGACCATGAAATCTGGTCTCCTCTCGTGAGATCTGGTCTTCTGTGTGCTTTTAGCCTATACTATACAGATTTCACAGGAGAGACCAGTGTTTCTCAAATTTGGGGTCCTGACCCAAAAGGGTGGTCGCAAGGTTATTTTAGGGGGATTGTGATATTGCCACCCTTACTCCTACACTGCCTTCAAGCTGGCTGGCCAGAGAGCGGCAGCTGTTGGCTGGGCACCCAGCTCCAAAGGCAGCGCCCCGCCAGCAGCAGTGCAGAAGTAAGGATGGCAATACCATACCATGCCATGCCAGCCTTACTTCTGCTCTGCTGTCGTTAGAGCTGGGCGTCCAGAGAGTGGCGGCTGCTGCCTGAGGGCCCAGTTCTGAAGGCAGCACCTCAGAAGCAAGGGTGACAATACCATACCATGCCATCCTTACTTCTGTGCTGCTACTGGCAGTGGTTCTGCCTTCCGAGCTGGGCTCCTGGCCACCAGCCACCGCTCTCCAGTTGCCCAGCTCTGAAGCCAGTGCCGCCGTCAACAGCAACGCGGAAGTAAGGGTAGCAATACTGCAAACCCCCCTACAATAACCTTGTGACCCCCCCACAACTCCTTTTTGGGTCAGGACCCCTACAATTATAATGCCCTGAAATTTCAGATTTAAATAGCTGAAATCATGAAATTTACTATTTTTAAAATCCTATGACCGTGAAATTTGACCAAAATGGACCGTGAATTTGGTAGGGCCCTACTAATGGTTCAACAACAACAATTCCTGTAGCTGCCAGGATACTCCTTAAAGCACTAAATGAACCCATCCAAGCACTAAATGAACTCAACACTTTGTTCTTTGAGACCCAAAATGGTCACATGATTCTGTATGGCAACAGGAGCAGCAATATGAGATATAAAACAACTCCGGACTGAGTTGAGTCCATCCTAAACAACTAGTAGAGTATGAACCAGAAATCAGAACTAGCCAGGTGTTTAACAGAAAACAATATTATGGGAGAAGGGAACAGGGGAAGGACTGTAACTACTACTAAGGCAACTATCAGGTTTGATGGACTCTTGAAACTTTTGTCCCAGGGATTTTTCAGACTCCTCAGCTTTGGAGGAACTTTACAGTATTATTCACATTATTATACTGATTCAGACTGATAATGAGTGAAGCATTTAAGATGTTTTGCTAGTAGGCAAACCTCTCGTTAGAACATGAAGCATCTTTTGGGAGTACATTTTTTATGTCCTGGTATAATATGATCAAAACACTGTTAGAGATGTGAGCCAGCTGAAAAATGTTAAAAATGTCTATGCTTAAGACATATTCTTGATGCTATATCTACTACACATCTAAAACTGTCAGGTTACAGTGAATTCCAACACCGATATTTTACACTTGAATTAAATGAGAAAGTGAAAGTTGACCACTGGTAATATTAAGTTTGACAATCCTGGTGCATATAAATCATAGCAGAGTGGTTTCATTCACCTATGCCATCAAGCACATCCTATTATAATCTATTGAGAAATGGAGTGTCATACTGTATCTTAAAAGACATTTCTACTTACTACAATTGGTTTATTTGTTTTGTGTAACAGATGAACTAGCTGATTGTGAATCTGGGTTTTTTCTACTTCAAGTTACATATACAAAAAAAAATCTGGGCTATAATTGGTATCCATAGGTTCTTTGGAATAAAATATATGACCAAAGAAGACACAAAACCAAATACTTTACTAACGTAAGCTACCAGGATACCTGGACTATTGTGAAATTTAGCTACTAACCTGAAAAGACAGCCAGATGGCTCTAAAAACAGTGTATGAAACATTGAAATCCAGTCATATCCATTTCCCCGGCTTTCTTTTCTTGTTGATTACTGTGACAGGGTAGTCTGTCACATTACTCAGCGGGGTTAGGGATCGGTCCATCCTCCAAAAATGGGAATGTTACAAACTCCTAAGGAAAAACAAACAAATCTAGGAGAAATTTTCCAGTATATGTAGATGTTATCTGACACCTTCTGAAACCGATGAAGAGACTGCTGTTGACGTCACTGAGCATTCGATTGAACCTGCAACATGTATTTTTTGCAACAATAAGATTTACAAGATCAGATGCAAACGTGTTGTACTCCCACCCTGCTTTCTCTGTTTTTTTGACCTTCTTTTTGTACTGTATGTTGAAAAACGCTTTGCACTGTATACATGTATATTGCCCACAAAACTTGAGATGACTGGAACTTGAAACTAGCTCCAGTCCCCGTGGAGTTCCTCATATTTCACAGGGTTAAAAAACTGAAAAAATCAGTTGTTGGCACTGCATGAAAGTAGTTTAAATATGCTTGGGTTTCACCAGTCATTCATTTGAAGTCTGCTAGGTAGGATTCTTTTTCTGTTGGTTGTATATAATTCAACATTTCAATGAATTAATTGAGGGTTACATGCCAAAAAAATGTAAGCCACACACAGCTTTTGCTCTCTTTGCTCTGAAGGGAAATGATTGCATCAATTATCTATTTCTCTTAGATCCTCTACTCTATGACATGTGGACAGTTTCAAACCCATCTTCTTAAGTTAGCAAAACTCCCATTGGCTTCAGTGAAAACACTGCCTGCATCAGGAATACTAGGATAGAACCCTTAGAGGATTTCTTTCATTGTTTGTTAATGATGTTATCTGATTCAGGACAAGGGATAACTTCACCTCCCTTTGTTAACTGATTCTTCCTAAAATATTCTGTATCCTACTCATGTGTATCTACTCTATACCAGACAAACTCTGGTCTCTCGAATGAAATTTTTGTCCGTAATTACATATTGATATCAGTATGCTCCTTGGAGCAATCCTTAGTTGATGTGAGCTCATTATCAGTGGGTTTCTCTTCTTCTTCCTCAGGTTCTTCTCAATACTGACATTAACTTTTCTGAGATCTGCTGAGGTCCCCTTTCCTTTAGGGTCTTACACATCCCTTTGTGGTTAATCATCTCTCTTGCACTGAAATCTCTCTTTCTACAGTTCTTCTAACAGTTCCATCATCTCTTTTAATTTATTCACTTTCTAAATAACTTACCTGCTAACAGGCTTGCAGCTGCCAACATTATATACATAACAGCTATGTACCTGTTATTTCATTTATAGTCCTGTCATAAATATAAAGGGAAGGGTAAACCCCTTTGAAATCCCTCCTGGCCAGAGGAAAAACTCCTCTCACCTGTAAAGGGTTAAGAAGCTAAAGGTAACCTCGCTGGCACCTGACCAAAATGACCAATGAGGAGACAAGATACTTTCAAAAGCTAGGAGGAGGGAGAGAAACAAAGGGTCTCTGTCTGTCTATATGCTGTTTCTGCCGGGGATAGACCAGGAATGGAGTCTTAGAACTTTTAGTAAGTAATCTAGCTAGGTATGCGTTAGATTATGATTTCTTTAAATGGCTGAGAAAAGAATTGTGCTGAATAGAATAACTATTTCTGTCTGTGTATCTTTTTTGTAACTTAAGGTTTTGCCTAGAGGGGTTCTCTATGTTTTGAATCTAATTACCCTGTAAGGTATCTACCATCCTGATTTTACAGAGGTGATTTCTTTACTTCTATTTACTTCTATTTCTATTAAAAGTCTTCTTGTAAGAAAATTGAATGCTTTTTCATTGTTCTCAGATCCAAGGGTTTGGGTTTGTGGTCACCTATGCAAATTGGTTAGGCTTTTTATCCAACATTTCCCAGGAAAGGGGGGTGCAAGTGTTGGGAGGATTGTTCATTGTTCTTAAGATCTAAGGGTCTGGGTCTGTAGTCACCTAGGCAAATTGGTGAGGCTTTTTACCAAACCTTGTCCAGGAAGTGGGGTGCAAGGTTTTGGGAAGTATTTTGGGGGGAAAGACATTTCCAAACAGCTCTTCCCCAGTAACCAGTATTTGTTTGGTGGTGGTAGCGGCCAATCCAAGGACAAAGGGTGGAATATTTTGTACCTTGGGGAAGTTTTGACCTAAGCTGGTAAAGATAAGCTTAGGAGGTTTTTCATGCAGGTCCCCACATCTATCCCCGAGCGTTCAGAGTGGGGAAGGAACCTTGACAAGTCCGGTGGGGGATTTTTCTGTAGGAGTTCAATTGAATTCTGCCTGATTCTCTCTTTCTGAGTTGACCATTTGCTGTGGCCGGTCAGTTTTATTTTCTCCTTGTTAATGCTTATTATAATATTTTGCTATGACCACACTTTCTGTTTTGAAATAATTAGACACTGAATGTAGTTAGAAAACGTGGAGTGTACCAGCTGGAATGAAATGAAAACTTTGGTTCTATTTCAATGCCGTTCAGGGAGGTGGTGCTACTGCATTGCCATAACTTACATTAATGAGAGACACATGCATACATAGGTCGGTGCAAGGCGGCTTACATCAACCTAACTTTGTACACCAGACCTGAGTCTGCTCTCCTGTTGTTTTTGGGAGCTACTGTCAGGGTGCCATACCCTTCTCAACCCCCTAGCATTCAGGAATCTGAAGCCAGATTCTGCTTCCCTTCTGCCCACTGTATTGTACATTACTCCCATTGAAATCAGTGGGACTGCTTGAGGAGTAAGTTACTACTCAGAGTAGTTGAGTACAAAATATCCTGTAACGGATCTGCTCTGTACAATGCATCTTTTCTTCAAGTTTTGAATATTCCTTTTAGAGCAGATGAGGTAGGTAATTTGCATTATTCAGAACATTTAGCTACAAACACAATTATTCCTGAAATTTGCCTCAAGCAATGGCAGTCACCTTGCCAGTCAAGTTAAAGCTCTAAGGTCACCTCTCCTCCTTCTGTCTGAGACTGAGTTAACCCGCTCAAAAGTGCCTCTAAAACAAAGATATGGCAGATTCTGAGTGAAATCATGGTGAGATCCAAGGGGAGTTGTAAATTCTAGAATGCTGATGACTTCATTCCTTACAAAAAGAGCTAATGAAAAAATCTTTCAGTGTACGGTTAGTAGGTAAACTGAACTGAATCTTGGGCTCTTAGTCACTTGCCTAATTTGGAAAGGTCTCTCATTTCATATTTGTTTGGGATGCAATACTGGACATTGTGGCAAATTAATGACTTTACCAGGATGTGAGAATATTCATTTTGACCTTAAAATTGCATTAGCATTAAATTTGTGACTCATGGCCAATGATGAGTATGGCACTTAATTCTGAATGATGCCTCCAGGAATAGCAAGTTTAGCTGCAGTCATAAGGTCAGGGGTGAAATAGACTTGGCTAAGAGTGATGTATTCTTGCAATAAACCTCTGTCTTCATGAAGAAAAAAGTAATGTTTTCAAAACAGTTTGCAGAAATGGCTCCCTCTGACCTCCCCACCAATCCAGACATTAATGCCAGTGATGTGCTGCCAAAATATCAACATAAAGATACCTCAGACAGGGATCAACACAACATTTAGTGAGTGAAATACTCTTCATTCCACTTCCTTCCTACTCCCCATTCCTACCCTTCTCCCCACTCCACTTGGGAGCAGGCAGGGACCAGCTGGGAGAAAGGTGGCTGCATTGGTTACAGGTCCCCACGACACAATACAGCAGCATCTTGGACCATCTTCTCTTCTTCGCCCATGCTGCTATGGCTGAGGAGGGCTGCCAAATGGTAGTGTTTCATATCCACTTTGCATGAGTGACAATGGCTACAGAAAGAGGAAGGCAGTGGAGACCAAGACCTGGTCTACACCTAAAACTTAGGTGGACCTAGCCACATCACTCAGAGCTGTGAAAATTTTCACACCCTGTGTGACATAATTAAGCTGACTTAAACCCTATTGTAGACACTTCTAGGGCGATGAAAGAATTCTTCCATTGAGCTAGCTACTGCCCCTTGAAGGGGTGGATTTACAACAGAGATGGAAAAACCCCTTCTGCCTACACTCACTCTGCATTGACCAGTATATCCACCCTGACTCAATGCCATTCAGGGAGGTGGTGTTATTTCATCGCTGTATCTGGGCACTTATATTCGTGGGAGACAAATTTTGAGTGTAGATACATTCATAAATCGGCCGGAGCAAGGCGGCTTACATCGACCTAACTTTGTAGTGCAGACCAGTCCTGACTTTGCTCTCCTATTGCTTCTGGGAGCTACTATCAGTCTGCCCCTCCCTTCTCAACCCCGTTCACATTCAGACAAGCTTAAAACCCACCATCTAGTTTCTTCTCATGCCGCTGTTACAGTCTGTATATCTCTGTACCTTCTCTCTGCTCATTAAAATGTGATACTAAAAAACTCTCAAAAGAGCAAAGAATAGCAGCAACATGAGTCCTATTCCCACAGTTTTAACTATTGTCCCAAACCGCCTCCACTGAGCTCCCAGGAACATGATGCATCTTTTGCTGTTGCTCTGTTGACCTCTGACACTGAGCTGCCGCCCAGTAAACGTTCTCCTAAAGAACAGCATGGTGTCACAGCTGGTTTAGAATCTAAACAAGCCAGTTCTTTGAATAAATAGGTTCCATCTTTCCCTTGTCCTTTATAGAAATAAATCCAATAGCTTTTCTACTCTATTGTCCACTAGCCAGTGTACTCAAAGACTTATATTTAGTGCAAAATGCAATATGGCCTTAACACGTACATAAGCATTCAATGCACTGGAATATATTCTGCTCATGCAGCTACCATACATACTGTTGCACTCAGCTGAGCAGGTTAGAAGAAGTACAATAATTTCAGAAGAAAACTTTTTCTTTTTTGCTGGTTTTCCCATGTCCTTTCCCTATTATCCAACTACTCCCTCCTACAGCAGTATTCCTTTTCTTATTACAAACAAAAATTTTCTTTTAGTCATTTATATCAATTTACTGCTTCCCCTTTCCATGGCATGAGAAGCTTTCATTGATTAAATAATTCAGGTGACCTGACCTGAATTTTTTCAGGCAATTAGCAATTCCTATGACTCACCAGAAGGGAGCTTTTAATTATATCACTGCAGTAATGAGAATTCTACAGCCGCAAGCCTCTACTTTACTAGTGATTATCTTCTATACTACACTGGCATCTAGTGGCAGGTTCATCATAATGCATATTTTTAAAGGAAAGAAACTACTGTATCCAGTAAAAAGAAACGGAGTACTTGTGGCACCTTAGAGACTAACCAATTTATTTGAGCATGAGCTTTCGTGAGCTACAGCTCACTTCTGTAGCTCACGAAAGCTTATGCTCAAATAAATTGGTTAGTCTCTAAGGTGCCACAAGTACTCCTTTTCTTTTTTTGCGAATACAGACTAACACGGCTGTTACTCTGAATACTGTATCCAGTCTATCCTATGAAACAACTCTCTGTAGCCTATGGGGGAAATGTTTCCATTTTCTGTACCTGCTCTAGAAAGAAAATTAGATCTGCAGCTTGAAGAGCCAGTCCTGCGATGTACCTGAACTGCATGAAAGATTTGATCCTAATCCAAATGTAATGGTTGGCCCTTTTTTAAAAAATGGCTTAAGTCCAATTGTCATACCTGAACACCTTCCAATCTTGAGGTAGTTCAGAACCACACTGCCAATGCTATTTTGAAGTTTGTGGGTCTAACCTATTTCAGATTTGAGCAGAGATCCTGCTAAAACATGCAGTACTCTAGCCCAGGATCCTGCTATCAGAAGGAGCATAAAAGTGTCAGGGTTTGTTGTTGCAGGGGGTGGAGGGAGGAATAAGTTCCAAAATATTTTGTGTGGAATAAAACTATAGAAGGTCAAATGCAATGAGGAAGCTATATGCAATGCAGTCAGTATTACTGCCTACCTAATGAGGAGGGAACTGCATGAAGCAGGCAGCTTGTTTATAACAGGCAGATGGATTGTGACATAAATCCAAGACAGCTCATCTGCTCAGAGTGTATTCATTTTGTCTGAAGCCATTCTTAAAGAAACATCCTGAACACGAATGAACATAAACAACATGAATTGGCAAAGAAGAGAACAGCTGTAACACCAATGTCATGGATTCATAGATTCTAAGGCCGGAAGGGACCATTGTGCCTATCTAGTCTGACCTGGATAACACAGAACATAGAGTTTCCCCCAAATAATTCAGTTTCCTCCCCTTTTATAAAATGGTCAGATAAACAGTCTATCCAAAGTAACAACTATTGAATTACTGGGCAAGTCGTAACACATTGCCCATGGAGGTTATCTTTCCTGCTACTTTCAGCCCTTGCACTCAGAAACTCAGTTAACGGTAGTCAATCTAGCAATCCTTACCCAAAGCTCATTGAAATCAATGATAGTCTTTCCATTGACTTTGTTGGGCTTTGGATCAGGCCCTTGCAGAGCTGAGGAGCAACTGAATCAACAGATGACATCACAGGAAGCTTTATAGTTTCAGAATTACAGTTCATGATGGTATCTGAGTTATGGCACTGTGTTCTCCTGAGATGAGATCAGTATGAATTGGGGCAATACTGTGGTGCAAACATTCCAGTGAAACATCAACATATTGTGTGACAAGTATATTGTAGGTCTTTTCAGTTCCATCAGACACTATCTCCTCCCTGCTGGCTGCTGAAAAGGAGGGAGTCAGGTAACCTTTTTCCCCACTTGGAATAATGGCAAGAGATGCTGGAGGCTCTGATCCATTTGCTCAGCATTCCCTGTTTTGCTTTGTGTGTCAGGTCATGTGACAAACTGCTTGAGATCTGATCCACACCTGAGGCATGGGGCAACATTGTCCTAATAGTTGCCTACATAGTGGGGACTCATTCTGCATGTTCAGAAGGAGGAGGATGTTTTGTGTCTCCACAGCACCATCCTTGGCCTTAGACAGACTCTCCACAGACCCAGGGAACCCTGAGTGGGAAGGGGGGTGGGGCTGAGAATAAAGAATGGGGAGTGGGTTTGGGTGGATTGTAGCCACAGCCATCACCAGCTCCACCCCAAGCCTCATGGAAAATACTTTGAAAAATTAGTACAGCTCAAGGTGTATTAGCTTTTCTGTGGCAATGCCTCCACCCTATGGAATGTCCCCTGAAAGGGGGTGTGAGGGAGGCTCACAGTGTGGGAGTCCTTGGTGGTGTACCTCCAGTGGAGCTGGGGTGGGAATGGGTAGCAAGGTGGCAGTACAGGGCCCTCATGTCGGTAACTCTGTGTGTGGCACTTCTAAGATTGGCTCAATGGTGAGGGAAGGAGGAGGAACCTGTGCCTCACTGGAAGAATTCCAGGCAGTTAGCCTCAAGGTAAATGACAGTCTTGAGCACTAAAATTAACAATTTTGATAGTTCAAATTTTGACGAAATAAGATCCTTTGAAATGGCAAAGAACTCTAAAATAGAATTACCAGTGATATTCTCTTTATTGCCATGTAAAGAGATGATAATTAAAGAACTTCCTCTCAGAAATAACTCATCATGTACTTTTGGGCTTAAAGTGATTTTTAAGATATGACTTCAAAACCAGTAGCTGCTACTTCAAATATGCTGTTGTAATCATATCTTTACACACATTCATAATATTGCAATATTGAGCATGCCTTTTTATTGCAATGAGTTACAGTCCTGTAGTCAATAAATTACTTCTCACTCACAGAATAAATTTGAATTAGCTCTCAAAGTTGACAAATTAATAAAGTCAAATTTTATACTCTATGTCACACATACGACTATACATTTCATTCCACATGATATTTTATTGTTTAGAAAACATAAAGCCCTCATAATCTATACTGTATATGAAACAGTCTATTTAATCATGATAGCATAAACAAAAGAGTGACTATCCTAGTAGAATTTTTTGAGGAGAATTTTAAGCTTTGTACCAGCTCACTATTAAATTTCTAAGAGATGTTTAAGATCTTGTAAGGCTTCAAATTAGATCTGAACTTTGCTGTAGCAAAGGTTTAAATAATATCTCATGTGTACATTTCCAGACCCTTTTAAATGCATTTTAGCTCATGCTCAGAGCTAATTAACAGA
This sequence comes from Lepidochelys kempii, assembly GCF_965140285.1. Classification (NCBI taxonomy): domain Eukaryota; kingdom Metazoa; phylum Chordata; order Testudines; family Cheloniidae; genus Lepidochelys; species Lepidochelys kempii. The sequence goes on from NC_136388.1 coordinate 34,141,965, forward strand.
AACTGGCAGTTAAAAATAAAGATGTGAAGAATTACAGATAATTATCTTTACCTTTATGTAACCATAGAATTGACACAGGTGAGACATTTTAGGATAATTAACCAGAGGTTGCTGAAAGATAAATGTGTAGCCATGGTCCACAAAGCTTTTTCATTTAGCCAAGATCAGTGACACCAATTCTGTAAACGTTGTCTATTGCCTGATCTAATTATGCTGATGTCCACAGTGCTGGGACAAAATGAACTCACTTATCCAGGCTCTTAGTAAGTCAGCCTGTCAGGTATCTTTGCTTTCCATATAGCATTTTAACTCCTTCTAGGAAACAACACCTTCTGGCATGTGTGACAGCAGACAGACAGACATACACACATGTTTTCACTGACTTCAATGAAGTTATCTATAACCATACTTTGTGTTGGTGTAAAAGGGGCAAAGTCAGGCCCATAATTTATGTTGTTATTTTTTAGCTTTCTGGGGGTCTCTGACTGAACTCCCCATATTATTTTTGTAGGTAAAATCCCCAGCCCCAACTAACACAGGTTCTTGCTAGAGTTGGCTTGGAATTTTTTTGACAAAACATTTAATCAAAACCATAATTTTTTATCGAAACGTATCAGTTTTGACGACATCTCCCCGATCCCAGGTGAGTGCTCATAAAGCCTGTCTGATTGTCTCTCTCTCTCTGTCTCAAGGAATATTTAATTATTTATATAAAATGGTACAGCTCCAACGGGAGATTCTGAGAAAGCTGCATCCTAGGGTAGTCAAATAGCCTGGTAGTTTGGGCATTCCCTGGGATGTGGGAGAAGTTCATCAAAACTGATGTTTCATGAACCTAAGCTATTCTGAGGTGTCTGTTTTTTTTCACAAAATTTTTGGAAGGGTCTCAGTTTCATCTCAATGTGAAATGGAACCAAATGGCGAAATCTTGATGTTTTTCATGAAATGGAATTTTCTTTCTCTAGCCAGCCCTAGTTCTCACATCATCACCTGAGGTTGGGGCCTGCCATAGCAGAAGGATCTACTTGAAGAGAAGAGGTTGGTCCTTCAGGAAAGGACCAGAATGAAGTAAATCAGGTGTGGAGAACCTCACACTCCTTAATCCAACTATGGACAAAGTAGTTGGGAAGAGAGGAAGTGACAGGTGCTTTCTCCTAAGAGATGGGTGAGGAGTGGGGTCTGGATGGAAGATGAGAGATGCAGGGTTGGGGTGGGGTGGGTGATCACGAAGAGTTCATCTGTTGAGTACAGTGATGGTAGCTTTGAAGTCCTTTCCTCCCACTCCAGATTGGACCTGGGGGAGTTGGGAAGGGATGATAGCTTGTCCAGGCAGCATAAATTCCTTTTAGATTTTCCATTGCAGTGGGGTGGATCTATACAGTCTGTATCAAACTGTCATGGAACAGTCCATGTGAAATATTTATGGATTGTAGCTCTTTTTGCTACAAAGGGAAACCTTCCCTCCAATATCTATCTTCAGTACTTATATGGCCCCCTTTGCCATAGTATGCAAGGGCTCAGACTTTTTAATGCATTTATCCTCACAAGACCCCTATGAGGTAGGTAAGTGTTGTTATCCCTATTTAGACATAGACAACTGAGGCAAAGAGAGACTAAGTCACTTGCCCAAGGTCACACAGGCAGTCTGTGACAGAGCAGGAAATTGAACCCAGGTCTCCCAAGTCCAGTGGTGCTGGAACAATTCTTATACTGGGGGTGCTGAATGCAGAAACCATGTACAGTAAAAGCTGTTTTATCTGGCACTTCACCAACAGAAAAGCTCTATAAACCAGCATTTCTGATCTTCATTGAAATTCCGGTTTACAGTCTGGTTGGTGCAGGGCAGGCAGGGAGTTGGGGCGTGGGAGGGGGTGTGGCGTGCAGGCTCTGGGAGGGAGTTTGGGTATGGGTTAGGAGCAGCTGGGACAGGCCTCTGCTTGTGGGGAGCCACGCAAGGTGAGCATCCCCCAGATCAGGTACCCCACACCCTCTCCCATGCCCCAACCTGCTGCCCTGAGCACCCTCCCACACCCAAACTCCCTCCCTCTTAGTTAACTGGCATTTTTCATTTACTGGCACCCCCCATCTCCCCAAAATGCTGGATAATACAGCTTTTACTGTTATTTGGGTTATTACAACTTTGAGCCATGGGATGTGGCAGAACCCCCAGCACCTCTAGTTCCAGCACCTATGCCAATCCCAGGCAAGCATCCTAACCACTGCACTATCCTTCCTTTCAACAGCATCACATTAGCCACTCATCCCTCCCTGATACTCTCCAATAGGATCTTCTTATCTCTCCTCGCCCACATAATCCCCCAGTGATTCCTTCCCACATCCTTGTCCCCCGAGTCCTCCCTTAACTAGTCTAAAGAGAATTACAGGATTCACACATCTAACAGCCTCTCTTCTGGGCCCAACTGCCATCAAACTGAATCTCTCCTGATCTGAGACTTTCACAGTGCTGTACAAACAGCCCTTCTGACTCATGACATAACTGACTTAAAAAATAAAGCTTCACCACCTGTTACTAAAGTAGTGTATTTAATTTCTGGCAGACAGTTTGAATTATACTGATGCCTGCTACAAAGGGAAGGGTTTTGTTCCTCATTGCGAGATTCTGCTGAGAGATCAGTGAGATCCCAAACTGAAAATAACTACAAGAACCAATCTTTTGTAAAGGAAATTCTCTCAGTTCTTATAGAATCCCCCTGTTGGGAATTCCACTTGCACCATTCTCATGTAGTAAGTTTGTAGCTAGAGCTGTTGAATTATTCATTGTGAATAATCTGTCCAATGAATTTAGCTCTATTTTATATTTGTGAATTGTTCACAAACTGACCCTGATTTCTGCAGCGGCCTTTGCTCTGGAGTCCAATAACCTTAGTCATTCTGAACAGTATCAGTCACTGAAGTCAGTGAAGCTACTCGTGGAGCAAGGTGCTTCCCAAAATGGGTAGGGGGTATCAGAATCTGCTCCATAGTTCTTGGCAGCTGTTCACCAAATACATTTTAGCTTGTGGGGGGTGACATGATTTGGGGAATCTGTCTATGTACAGATTATGAATTGTGTTTGAGACAATGAACTCTCTGTATGTTTAAACTCTTACAACTATCTATACTGTATTGTTGGCTCATACTGTTTGTGCTAAGGAGACAGGGATGATCACCTGTCTGTCTCTGAATAGGATGGCTGTGAGAGACCATCAACACCTGAAAAGATCTTGCCTAAACACAGCAATGGCATGGCGGCAGCCTAGGTGAAACCAGTTTTCTCCAACTTGTTTGCAGAGAGCTAGGGTGTTAAGAAGTAGAAAAATCTCTAGAAGGGGACAAAGAGGTGTCAGAGCAGGGGTTTAAAAACACAAACAGAGGAAATAAAAAGGGACAAATAGGGGACCTGTTGAGTGCAGGACCAGTCAAAGCTAAGGGGAAATGGCTACAGGGGCAGAAAAGAGACTCCAAGACTGCTTATTCATTGAAGGATCACATTACCCCTTTTTGCCACAGAATCACTCTGTGGCTCATGGTCAGCTGATTATTCACCAGGACCACCAAATCTTTTTCAGAATCACTCCTTCCCAGGATAGAGCCTCCAATCCTATAGCACACCCTACGTTGTTTGTTCCTAGATCTATAGATTTACATTTAGCAGATGTACAAAACACATATTGTTTGCTTGAGCCCAGTTTACCAAGTGATCCAGACAAGTCTGAATCAGTGACCTGTCCTCCTCGTTATTTACCACACCCCCAATTTTTGTGTCATCTGCAGACTTTATTCGTGACCATTTTCTGTTTTTTTCTTTTATATTATCATTAATTCAAATGTTAAATAGCGTAGGACCAAGAGCCAATCCCTGGGGGCCCTACTAGAAACTCACCTGTTTGATGATGATTCCCCATTTACAATTACATTTTGAGACCTATCAATTAGTCAGCTTTTAATCCATTTAATGTGTGCCATGTTAATTTTATACCATTCTAATTTTTTAATCAAAATGTCATGAAGTAACCCAGTCGAATAGATCACAGAAGTCTACGTACATTACATCAACACTATTACCTTTATCAATCAAACTTGTAATCTCATAAAAGATGATATCACCGCAATCATTCATATCACTCCTAGAAATCTCTTTTGTAGCTTATTAGTAATTTTTTTAAAACTTCCATTTATAATTAAAAAATAAAACTGATGAGGCTGGAGAGCAGATAGGGACACTTTTACATGAGAGAAAACCTCCTCTAATTGGAACTAACAAGATGGGTGCCAGTCATAATCCTGGTTTCAGAGTAGCAGCCGTGTTAGTCTGTATCCGCAAAAAGAAAAGGAGGACTTGTGGCACCTTAGAGACTAACAAATTTATTTGAGCATAAGCTTTCGTGAGCTACAGCTCACTTCATCGGATGCATTCAGTGGAAAATACAGTGGGGAGATTTATATACATAGAGAACATGAAACAATGGGTGTTACCATACACACTGTAACGAGAGTGATCCCTTAAGGTGAGCTATTACCAGCAGGAGAGCAGGGGGTGGGGGGGGGGAGAAACCTTTTGTAGTGATAATCAAGGTTGGCCATTTCCAGTAGTTCACAAGAATGACTGAGGAACAGTGCGGGGTGGGGGGGAATAAACACTGAGAAATATTTTTACTTTGTGTAATGACCCATCCACTCAATTCTCAATTCAAGTCTAAGTTATTTATATCTAAGCAATTCTCAAGTCTCAATTCAAGCCTAAGTTAATTATATCCAGTTTGCAAAATAATTCCAATTCAGCAGTCTCTCATTGGAGTCTGTTTTTGAAGTTTTTTTGTTGAAGAATTGCAACTTTTAGGTCTGTAATCGAGTGACCAGAGAGATTGAAGTGTTCTCCAACTGGTTTTTGAATGTTATAATTCTTGATGTCTGATTTGTGTCCATTTATTCTTTTACGTAGAGACTGTCCAGTTTGACGAATGTACATGGCAGAGGGGCATTGCTGGCACATGACGGCATACATCACATTGGTAGATGTGCAGGTGAATGAGCCTCTGATAGAGTGGCTGATGTGATTAGGCCCTATGATGGTGTCCCCTGAATAGATATGTGGACACAGTTGGCAACGGGCGTTGTTGCAAGGATAGGTTCCTGGGTTAGTGGTTCTGTTGTGTGGTGTGTGGTTGCTGGTGAGTATTTGCTTCAGGTTTGGGGGCTGTCTGTAAGCAAGGACTGGCCTGTCTCCCAAGATCTGTGAGAGAGATGGGTCATCCTTCAGGATAGGTTGTAGATCCTTGATGATGTGTTGGAGAGGTTTTATTTGGGGGCTGAAGGTGATGGCTAGTGGCATTCTGTTATTTTCTTTGTTGGGCCTGTCCTGTAGAAGATGACTTCTGGGTACTCTTCTGGCTCTGTCAATCTGTTTCTTCACTTCAGCAGGTGGGTTTTGTTGTAAGAATGCTTGATAGAGATCCTGTAGGTGTTTGTCTCTGTCTGAGGGGTTGGAGCAAATGTGGTTGTATCGTAGAGCTTGGCTGTAGACAATGGATCGTGTGATGTGGTCTGGATGAAAGCTGGAGGCATGCAGGTAGGAATAGCGGTCAGTAGGTTTCTGGTATAGGGTGGTATTTATGTGACCATTGCTTATTAGCACCGTAGTGTCCAGGAAGTGGATCTCTTGTGTGGACTGGTCCAGGTTGAGGTTGATGGTGGGATGGAAATTGTTGAAATCATGGTGGAATTCCTCAAGGGCTTCTTTTCCATGGGTCCAGATGATGAAGATGTCATCAATGTAGCGCAAGTAGAGTAGGGGCATTAGGGGACGAGAGCTGAGGAAGCACTGTTCTAAGTCAGCCATAAAAATGTTGGCATACTGTGGGGCCATGCGGGTACCCATAGCAGTACCGCTGATTTGAAGGTATACATTGTTCCCAAATGTAAAATAGTTATGCGTGAGGACAAAGTCACAAAGTTCAGCTACCAGGTTTGCTGTGACATTATTAGGGATACTGTTCCTGACAGCTTGTAGTCCATCTTTGTGTGGACTGTTGATGTAGAGGGCTTCTACATCCATAGTGGCCAGGATGGTGTTTTCAGGAAGATCATCAATGGACTGTAGTTTCACTACGGTGCTAATAAGTGATGGTCACATAGCATGTGGTTGAACCAATGCATTGGTGCAAAGCCCCTTAAAATCGGAAGGGGATCACATGGGTGCAGCAATCTGCCCACACAATATCAATTGCAGGATTGGTGCCTGGAAATGCAAACTCTCCGTGGTTTGGACTAGATTTTCCTATATGCCTGCTCATTTTTCATTTGGGGGCAGAGAAGCTATAATGAGAAAATTATAGCAATGCCAGAGAAATTCACACAGTCTTTCATTATGTATGCAAGCTGGGAAAAACATATTAATGTATAGGTTTCAGAGTAGCAGCCGTGTTAGTCTGTATTCGCAAAAAGAAAAGGAGTACTTGTGGCACCTTAATTTACAGTTAGTCACAAAAGTGAGTTTTTGAAATAAACTGCTGAGTTTAAAGTATTTGGGGGAGTGTTTCAGATTGCCTAAATAGACTAATATATTCTAATGGGCCAGATGTATTCCCTGGATAACTCTACTGAGGTCAATGAAGTTACACCATGGCTGCATTTGTCCCACAATTGCTACTTGGTCGCACTTAAAAAATAATCATGAGGATAAACATCAAAATCCATCATCTTTCACAGCCCAGGAAAGGCACCCAAGTGTGAAACCCTCTCAGTCAGGAAATCAAATTTCCAGAGCCTCAAATGTCTCCTTTTTGTTATTTCACTGCAGAGCACAAGCTTTGTTAACTCGCAGCATCACACCTAGTAGCTAACGTGCATATTCAAACAAAGATCTTCAATACATGAGCATCAAATGGAGAAATTTCTGTTAAAGAGCTGGCTTTACTTAGCGCTGCTCGTTTGTCACACACAAAAGCTAAGATCAATTAAGATGTCCGCGGCTCCTCTTGGACAGATAATTGCACTATGTTAGTGAAATATATGCACTGGTCTGGATGGAGTTGACATGTTTGGTGTGACATTAGTAACTGAACTATGGGTCTAGCTGGAATGGAACTATGAGCAGAACGCTTTATGCTATGCTACTGCCCTACTCTAAGACATGTATTTATACATCAGCCCACATAGTGGCACAGTAGATTAAGAAATCATTCTGCAGTTAAATGGCAACAGCTTCTTTCATGGATTTGAAATGAGTGGGTGTGATGTTTCCCTCTGGTGTTATCTGGACCTGTGATCTGCTAGGTCACTCCAATCCTTGAGTCTGAGAGCCAGCCTTACCCTGCTCCGCTGTGAGAACCCCCACTCCTGGCTGTTCACACACAGCACCTGGCATGTAAGCTGCTCCTTGGATTGTGCAACTGAATGACACTAGCCAATATGTCCGGTCCCAGACACAACCCTAGGAATCTCCGTCTTGCAGTGTCCAGTTATGCCCACTGGACACTGCAAGCTTATATGAGTTTGTCAGTTTAACAAAGAAATTGATATTAACAGGCTTGTTATCCCAAAGGGACTCTCTGACACTCTTCAAACCAAATGCACTGCTTCAGGTAGAATAAACAAACACATTTATTAACTACAAAGATAGATTTTAAGAGATTTTAAGTGATAGGCAAAAGGTCAGAGTGGTTACTAAAGTAAAATAAAATATAAGCATGCAGTCTAAACTCTCAACCTTATTAAACTGGGCAACACCTAGATTAAGCAGTTTTTCTCACCTCACTGGATATTGCAGTCCTTAATATACAGGCTTGTTCCTTAAACCTGGGCCAATCTCCTCTGTTGGAGTCTTGTCTTCTTCTCAGTGTCTTAGTTGCTTGCAGCGAAGGTTGGGGCAGGAGAAGGGCCCAGTATGTGTCCACTTTGTCTGTTTTATACCCTCAGTCCATGTGCTTGGGGAACACAAGTCCAGGCATGTCTGGGGGGCATTGCTGAGTCTCTCCAAGCAAGGTTGAGCAAATCCTTTGGTGTGGCCTCATGCAGGTGAGTCATTGCATTGTAGCTCCCTTGCTGGACAATAGCTGTTGATGGGTTGTTTGACACCCTGCCCGGACGTTGGTTACTTTCCTTGCTGTTGCCTCTGGGGAGCTAATATCTGGCTGATTCCCCAACTTCAATGCATGTTTTAGTGACCACCATACAACACAATTCTCATAACTTCATATACATTAATGATATACATATATGGATAGAGAAATGACTTTCAGCAGATCATAACCTTTCCCCTGATACCTTACAAGGCATGCTTTATATATAAGATCATAATTATATGAAAATGAGGAATATGGGGGTTACAGTACGCTCCCCCAAGGTATAGAATGTCACAGTGGGAGCCTGATCAAAACACAGTGTATGTTGCAGAATGCATTGTTGTGGTTTTATAGGCAGACAGCTTCTCTTGCACCCCCTCTACTAAACATGCCACAGAACACCCAATATTTACCTTAGATGTCTTCAAGTGGTGCTCCTTATTGGGTGACCCCTACTGAGACTGGGTGATCCTCATTGTTCCCCTCCAGTTCCACAAGGGGCACCAGTGAAGAGATCTGTTCCGTAGATATACTTTAGAGGGAGGGCCACAGCCCTCCCAGACTTTTAAAGATCCTGGAATTCAGGATATACCCACTTTCTCTCTAATGGGGCAGCTCAGGGACAGTGAAGCGCCATTCTCCTTAGACTGGTAGGAATAAAGCCAATGGTATATTTCTCACAATTGCATACTAGGAAAGAGACTGTAATCCACATTGTATGCTGGATCTGTTGGGATGGTTTTCCATTTGTTTCCCTAGCTGTTGTACTAAGATTTATCTCACTTCCACTTCACTGAAGCCTAAATTTGATGATTCTCTGCTGTGCAAGCCACCAGTTTTCATAGGCTTGCCCTGGATGGAGAGGGATGATTGGGAGATGACCAGGAGACTGGCTGAGCTGCTGGGGTACTCTGAGGTAGGAGGAGGGAAGGTAGGAGGTGAAGCATAAGATCTCTTAACTTACAGCAGGCTGTGGGAGTAGTTTGTCTGGTGGGATCGGGTGTGCCAGTATTGTTCATTTAGAGACTTTTGGCCTCATGATTATAATTAGGGCCCTTCATTTTTGGTTTGTATTTAATTTTTCCTGAGAATTTATCAGTGTTTATTACTACAACACCAAAATACAGGTGACAATCGATGGAAAAAACTATTCATAATTTTTTGGGTAAATATCGGGGTTTATTTTGGTGGACGGAAGGACAGGGGAAAAAAGTATTCAGTAGATTAATGTTTTGGTGAATGGAATTCAATGTGGTTTACTGCAGAGCTAAAAGAGAGCTCAAAACGCAATGTCACCTCTGAGTTTACGAAAACAATATATCTCAAATTCCCAAAGAAAACTTTTCATTTGAATAAGCAGTTTACTGTTGTAGACTAAGAACTATTAGCCTATAAATATTTACATTTAATAATTGGGCCACACCATTTGCAGCACATACATTCAACTTCATCCTTTTCTCCTGTTTTTTTTTTTAAACTTTCAAATACTTCTTTGTGTTCTGAAATGTATTTTGATACAGATTTTTGTTTTCTTCCCATTTTAGTGTGTCCGATCTTTAAACCGTTATCTACTAACATCTTGAAATGTGTATGTGGTGGGCATGAGATTCATAAATACATTCAAATGTGCACGCGCTTTGGAGCTTGAACTCGTGCCTGTTTGTTTATTGGGTGTATTTTCTAAATTAACACACAGCCTTACTTCAACAGGCAGCTTTGCATATACACACAGACTAATGTATTATCGTAATACATATCTCATGCAAAGTATTGTATTTTCCTAATAAAACAAGTTATTTTTATATATTTGAATTATATAAAAGTAGAGTGAAAATTGGAAAAAAACAAATACTTTTTGTAAAACCCAGGATTTTTTTTGGTAAAAATCGGTTTAAACTGAAAATGAAAGGGCTTAATTATAATGTATTTATCCATTTTTTCCCAGCTCAAAATAGACAAACATAATAGTTCAACTGGGTTTTATCTGGGGTCATTTTCTGAAGCCCTTACTCATATTGAGTGGAGCTGGTCCAATTTTCTACACAATTTTTATTTTGGAAAAAACAAGCAAAACCAAACTCACAAAACAAACAACCAGAAAAATGTAGAAAAAAATGAATCCCCTCCCCTAATGCTAATGTAGCATCCTGCTCAGTCCCACTGACCCAAAAGCCAAAGCAAGATTCGGGGTGTACAAAACCCACTCATACTGCAATCTGCTCAAAGGTTCTGTAAAGACAAACCATCCAACGATGCATCCAGCATCAAAACACCCTTCTTGCATGCAAGCCATTCTCACAGATCTCTATTTTTCACACCTGAAATAATTTTTAAATAATAAACATTACAAGTGAATCCTCAAGGTGGAGCTAAATCCATATTATCCACTACTTTATCTTTGAAGAAGCACAATGAAAAAGGATCATTTTAGCTTTCAATTAAAAGAAAAGGAGTACTTGTGGCACCTTAGAGACTAACCAATTTATTTGAACTTAAGCTGTAGCTCACGAAAGTTTAAGCTCAAATAAATTGGTTAGTCGCTAAGGTGCCACAAGTCCTCCTTTTCTTTTTGCGAATACAGACTAACACGGCTGTTACTCTGAAAGCTTTCAATTAGTGTGTTTGTGAATTAAAGCTCCAAATCTAGAGGCTGTGTATCCTTTCAGTATTTATTTATTCATAGGTATACCTATAGTCCTCCTCACTGTATTAATGAAAAGTAAAGGGCTAAATTCTGCTCTTAGTTGCATAGACATAACTCCCATTGAAACTTAATGCAGAATTTGTTCCACTATGTGAAATGAGTGTGGTTGTTTCAGTCTAGTTTCTAAGGCACTGATTCATTCATGGGAATGAAATGCTATGTTGAATGGTGCTCATAGCTGCGATCAGGTGAGTCTTTAATCCAAAAACAATAACAGATCTTGTTAAAGTCAGTGTGTGTACCAATCATTCTTTCAGATCCAATTCAAGGAGCAATTAAACCCGTTTATATAGCAGAGACAGCATAAACAATGGAGGGACTGCCCAAGGCTCATGGCAGGTCAGAGCTATGTTGAGTGGCTTGAGGGGGCTCCCTGATTGCAAGCATGGGTGCTAGGATATTGGTTTTGAAGCCTGTGTGTGTTTAGAGGCAGAAAGCTTTGCAGGAGTTGTGAGCTGTGAGTCCCCGAGAAGAAGCAGAGAGAGTGAGCCTTTGGCACAGAGCTTGCTGGAGTGGCAGATGTTCAGATTTTTGAGCGAGGAAACTAATTGCCTGCTGTTATTTGTTTCTACTGTGTTCAGGGAAACAGGACTTTGTCTATTACTTTTGTAAATAAAAAAGATTACATCAAAGAACATAACTTATTTGTAAGATACATTTCTCATCCTAACAGAAACAACCCTGCAAGTTCCTGAATACTGGTTAAGCATTTGGGCCAAAGAGGCAACAGAAAGATGTAGGCAGTAAAATTATGTGGACTTCTAGCCTAAATGTATCTAGTATTCAGAGCAGGGAACAGGGTTCTGTGTTCTAATCCCAACTATCCTAACAACTCCACCCATTTAGGTAAATCACTTTATTACTCTGTTGCTTGGTTATCCATTTGCAGCGTAGGTATATGGATACTTCTCATCAGGTACTGTAGTCTGACAGTGCTTAAGTCATGTTTGTAAACGTGCTCTGAGATCCTTGGGTGAAAAAAGTGTGACATAAAGGCTTCACTTCTGGGTTTACATTGTATACAATTGTATGGTTTCTTCTGCGCCACACAAAAATAATCTTTGTAAACATCTCCTTGAAAAACAGGAAATCTATATGACTGCAATGATCCCGATATCAGCAGACCCCACTGGTCAGGAGGTGAAGTGGCACATGAGAGACCAGGGCTTTAGCTATAATATGACTTGCTTAATAAACCCTTTCTCTTTTACTAGATTTGATTTTTTTCTCTCTCAAGTGGCTTGGCACAGGGCCGCCTCCAGCGTTCCAAGAAGGTGCTTGGAGCGGCAGTTCGAAAGGGGCGGCAGTTCCTCTGGCCGCGGCGGCAATTCGGCGGCAGCTTCTCTGTCCCGCCCGCCGTGGCGGCAATTCAGCAGCAGCTTCTTCCTTTTGCCATCCGTGGTGGCAGTTTTTTTTTCACTGCTTGGGGCGGCAAAAACTGTAGAGCCGGTCCTGGCTTGGCATATACAGTATCTAGTGTCAAGCTTAACTCCAGTCACGCTGGTGTCATACAGTGAAATGTATGGGTGAGGGAGCATCCTGTATTCTTTGGTTTCTAACTGAACACAGTCAAAGACTCAGTGTGGGAGATTTCCAACACTCTGAAGTTTAATAGTACAAGAACCTGTGTTTTATTGAAAAGACCAGGAGCTTTGGTTTTCTGACTGACTTCCAGGCATTTTCTTATTAACAATACATCTGTCTCAATGACATAAAATCATGGTGGGGAAGTGAATGCTGCTCACATTTTATAAAAAGCAATGGTCTTCATTTTATTAAGGCACTGCTTTTAAGTGTTAAGATGGTACTGTAGATATGATACCTGGATTGCTTTTGCCAAAATTAATAAGATAAAACACATTTCCAGCAAGGAATCAATATCTTAGGTAAGTCTGGAAAAGGACAACTAAGGCATTATTTTATTCAATGAAGGCCAGATTCTGATACTTGTGTTGACGAGGAGTTCACTCCTTGCATAGACCCATTGAAAGGGTCTGCTTTGAAAGGAATATGTAGTACTTAAAGACACATTTTACAGAGCAGATATTAGAGGCAAAATTCTGATACTCTTATTCACTCCGAGTAAGACTATTCAAGCAGTTCCCCTCATTTCAATGGAAATAAGATACTACTCAATGTGAATATGGGTGGCAGAATCTAACCCAAAAGCTATTTACTTTTAAAGTTCTTTACTTCTTCCTTCATTATTCAGAACAAATAATATAGCGGTATGGGTTTTACTTTACACGTCAGTCACCTCAGTGAAATCAATGGGATTACTCACAGGAATACAATTATTTGTGTGCTTAAATGTTTGCAGGACTGGGGCCTTAGTAGTTGGCACCCCTCTCTCTGAATGAGTAAGGAGTCTGGTAAGTAAGAGGTGATGTTGTGGTCAGGTAGCTAAAATAAAACTCCATTATCTGATGTGATAGAAGGGGATTTGTAGGGATTCTAAGTGACAAGGCCTTCCCAGTAAAAGAAAAAAAATATAGCATATTTAGCTGACCACTTCAACCCCAAGAGTGTGAGTGTATGGGGATACACAACATACCTTGAGTGACAGGTGGATAGTCTACAGCTTTTCACATCTTTGAACTTGACCATCAGTCTAAAAAAAATACACCTCATTGGCATGTAAATAATTGGGCCAGATTTTTTGAAATGTGTGCACATAAACCTGGATTTATAGGTCCATAAAGATGTGTGGCTTGGACGTCAGACGTGCACAAAAGTACAAGTTCTATTGAAAACATGGCCCTATTCTTTGATACAGATTATCAGGAAAATGGAGAAAGGCAGAAAAGTGATGATGACGATGATGAGGAGGAGGAGGAAGACTAGACCTATTAAGGGCTGGAAATGCACTTAGATTAAAAATGATTTGAACACAATATCTAAACTATTGGTACAATAGATTAGGTGGTAGATAGTCCTTATTCCCAGTGAACCTAGTTATTCTGCTATATACGTATGCACAGACAAAGCAGTGGACAATTGGGAGATACATGGAGAAAAGAAGGAGCTCAAGAATAGGGGAAAAGGACTCAAAAGAACAGGGAAAAGAAGGAAATCCAAGGAGGAGGCATGGACAAAATTCCACAATATTCCATATATCTCAGTTAGAAGCTGTATGCAAAATAACCTTCAAATTAAATCACATAAATAAATTGCTGCTCTTCTTATCATCTGCACAGATGTTGGTAAAAAAAAATGAATATATAGCACCAACAACTCACAAATGGATAGCTGAGAAGAGGACTAAAAGGAACCTTCCCTCTGGTTTAATTTGTAGCCCGAACCTTTATATTAAGTAAAATGAAAATATGAAAATTTAGAACAAGTTCTTATACGTCTGAGGTTTTCAGTAACATAAATCACTTAAAGAAAGAAAAGGAGTACTTGTGGCACCTCAGAGACTAACAGATTTACCTGTAGCTCACGAAAGCTCATGCTCAAATAAATTGGCTAGTCTCTAAGGTGCCACAAGTACTCCTTTTCTTTTTGTGGATACAGACTAACACAGCTGTTACTCTGAAATAAATCACTTAATTTCCATGATTTATTATATCACATAACCCACTAATAACCTCATAATTCACCATTGCCCATTAATTATTGTGTATACATCCAATGACAAAAACAATGGACAAAAAAAATTACCAATCTTCAGAGTGCGTAGGTTTGATTTAGAGCCACTCATAATATTAAACCTAGAAATTTCATTCTTGCTCATAATGTGTGAATTATACATTAACTCATTTCTTTTCCTCTCTGTGATACACTTGAGATTGAAAAAAATCACTGATTTATTTTACACATGCAAGCTGAAATCATGCCTTTCAATATCCACAGATATTAGGTCAACTGTATAATTTATGGATATCAATGTAAAAACCACACATCACAAAAAGCATCCGGTAATGTATTGTCTCTGGTTGATTAGAAGTGTTCCCGAGCAATACCCAGAGGCCTGCATACTCAAATATTAAAAAATACAAGTACAAAACCTAATGCACAATCTTTCATTTTTGTAAGCTGAATCACATGAAATGTACATTGGACGGTTATCAGATTAATTTCAATAATATCTATTCCCCTTTAGTTTGAGCAGCATCCATTATACTGTCACATTAAAAAGAGTGAACAACATTCACTGTGGATTAATAACTGTACTTACAATTACATTAATTTGAGCAGCAGCAACCACAAGTTATCATGTGATGGCTGTTTTGTGATCAATGTGAAATGTATTTGGTGCTCTCAGTAAAGTGGCCACAGCACAATAACCACCATCACCACAACTGGCACTAATTGCTAACCTAGTTGGCCATCTCATGAATGAGTATATAATATATACCAGGGAAGCACAGGGGACGTTTGCATTGCTATGGACTGTGCTGGGCATTTTCCAGAGGCATGGAGGTGAGTGGTGTAGGAGTCCACCTTTAAACTGGAGTGAGACTCTCTGGGCTGGTGTTGGAGTTTGCTGGAGTCTAGCAGTGCAGGATGAGCCAGAAAACCATGAATAATTCCATCAGGACCACAATTTTGTGCACTCAACAGGTCTGAAGATTTTGAAGAGGGTTAAGCAAGATGATTCTTTTTTACACCTTCCTCCCCACCCCCAAAATATTTTGGTCCCACCAGACTCCTGCTGCAGAGGTAAAGCCCAAATGTTTGCTTCTTTTTGCACCATCAATCAGTTTGCATTTCAAGATTACCCTCACCACCAGAAAAATGGTTAGGGGTTTACTGCTTTGTCTAGTGGAAGCTGAGGTTCTCCCATATGGGGTCCACTACCAGCCCTGTTAACAAGGCATTGAGGATCCACAAACCCCTTCAGTTCATAAAAGCAGTGCTGAATTTTAACAACCTGTTTTCATGAGATGTTGGCTCCCACTAGTGGAAATCTTGCAAGCATCATCCTGTGACATGTCAGCCATCTTTGACTGCCTCTGAATCAGACAGTAAAGGCAGCCCCTACCAGATTTGCAGGTGGCTTAGAAGTGGGTTTGGATGTTAGGCTTTGTGCCATCTCTAGTTTTTACTGGCTGTTGTTGGCGATGTATTGTTAGTTTGTAAATGAAGCTTCAGCATTTTCTTCTAACTTAATTTGCAGTGCAAATTAATTTACATTTTGCACAGCACACTACTTTTTGTGTGACTGTACCATCTCCTCAGGAATACAAAGGAAAAAACAAAACCGGAGCTAAGAGTACTCATCAACTGGAAGAGAGAAATTCTGCAATCAGTGGTAAAATGGCCACTTTAGGCTGCAGCTTCTGGTCTCTGACAATCTTAAAGGGCCACTTCCCTGAAAGGCATACTGGCAACTAATGTTCTGGCAAGAGGATAGGTTGCACTTGGATAGGGTTGCCAACTTTCTAACTGCACAAAACTGAACACCCCTTCCCCGCCCCTTCCCTGAGGCCCCGCCCCTGTCCCATCCCTTCTCAGAGGCCCCACTCACCACTCACTCCATCCCCCCTCCCATCTTTGCTCACTCTCCTCCACCCTCACTCACTTTCAGTGGGCTGGGGCAGGGGGTTGGGGTGTGGGAGAGGGTGAGGGTTCTAACTGGAGATGCGGGCTGTGGGGTGGGGCTGGGGATGAGGGGTTTGGGGTGCAGGAGGGATCTCCAGGCTGGGGGGGTGGGGCTGAGGGATTAGGAGTACAGGAGGGGGCTGCGGATTGAGGCAGGGGGTTGGGGTGCAGGAGGAGGTGAAGACTCTGGTGGGGTCAGGGATGAGGGGTGCAGGGTGTGGGAGGGGGCTCGAGTGGGGCTGGAGATGAAGGGTTTGGGGTGCAGGAGGGTACTCTGGGTTTGGGGGGGTTCAGGGCTGGGGCAGGGGGTTGGGGCTTGGGGTTGGGGTTGGGGCATGAACTTACCTTGGGGGGACTTCCAGTCAGCGGCGCAGCGGGGAGCTAAGGCAGGCTGCATGCCTGTCCCGGCATCGTGCTGTGCGTGCCCCGGAAGTAGACACCAGGTCCGGGTTCTAGGTGGGGGCTCAGGAGGCTCTACGTGCCCCTCTCACCTGCAGGCACCACCACCCCCAGCTCCCATTGGCCGGAAGCTGGTGTTTGGGACAGGGGGTGTGTCTGGAGCCCCATGGCCCCTCCACCTAGGAGCTGGACCTGCTTGCTGCTTTTGGGGCGCAGTGCAGTGACAGCCAGGACACATAGGGACTAGCCTGACTTAGTGCTGCAGCACCACCAACCGGACTTGTAACTGCCCGTTCGGCAGTGCTGACTGGAGCTGCCAGGATCCCTTTTGACCGGGTGTTCCAGTTGAAAGCTGGACATCTGGTCACCATAAGTCACCAAAGAAAAGGTCCTGAGAAAAAGGCTGCTCTTTTGTGTTGCATATTGCCACTGCACACCCTTCTAATGTCAGATAAGGAGAGTGAATGAACATGATACACCACAGTAATATTTTACACTTATTTTTCAGAATTTTCCACACTTTAAATGTCCTGTCTAGTTTTAAATTGCTTATGTGATGGATCAGCCACTAAGTCTTTTGAAAAGCTATTGCAAACGCTCTCATGATTAGAAAGTGTTTCCTGATGTCACAGAGTGAAATGGGCACTAGAGGACTAATGTAGGTTCATGAGCCCTAATCCAAAGGCCATTGAAGTCAATGTGAGCCTTTCCATTGACTTCAATAAGCTCAGGATGAGGCTCATGAACAAGAAAGGTGGAGATGTTCAGATAACATTTCAATAAACATCTGAATTTTTTGATGCTTGTCTATACTTCTGGCCCCAATGGGTATGTCTATATGGCAATTAAACGCCTGCGGCTGGCCCATGTCAGCTGACTCGGGCTCATGGGGCTTGGGCTGTAGGGCTATAAAATTGTGGTGTAAATATTTGGGCTCAGGCTGGAGCCCAAGCTCTGAAACCCCGTAAGGGTGGGAGGGTCCCAGAACCCAGGCTCCAGCCTGAGCCCGAATGACTAAATCACAATTTTACAGCCCCATATCCCAAGTCCTGTGAGCCTAAATCAGCTGACACAGGCCAGCTGCAGGTGTTTAATTGCTGTGTAGACATACCCAATGAGGTTCATCTATCTCTAGTCACACCCCAGACTGACTGATTACCTTCTATTGCTGTAACTGTCACATTTATCCAACAGGTAGATACTTTATGATACCTTCATCAATGCTAATCAGTTGCGGTTGCTGTTAGTGACATTACAGTAGCGCCTAGGGGCTTCAACAAAGGTCCTGTACAAATATAAGAGACAGTTCCCAACCTAAGAGCACACAATCTGACCCATGGTGGTTTATCTACCATTTGAAATATCAAGAACCAAAGACTGTTCTTTTACTACAATAAATATTGAGTGGGCCAACATCGTACACTTATTTATACTATTGTACCGCCTTTGAGTTTGAGAGTATGGCAGGCAGAATTTGGTTCATGGTATTTAGCACTTAACTATCTTTGCATATTTTTAAAACCATTGTAGTGTACATGGTGCTTATTACAATGAGTTCAGTAGTTCAAAAATTAAATTTGGCTTGTTAGAACATTAGCAGATTATCATATTAAGAATAACAATAATCCTACTCTTCTGATGGATATGTGTTCAGCAGGATATTGCTGAGAAAATACCACTATATGCAGTCCTAAAGCACCTGGTGGTCTTTCAGTAATCTTTTACTACCCACATCAAGCTCAGAATTTTTTGACTGAATAATGCAGGGTAGACATCTGATCTTCCCAATGTCACTCTCTGAAACTCTTAGGAGATGGTCGGTCTCCATCTGCACCCAACTGCCATATGCACCCTGTGACTAAACTTGCACTGGACACACGGAGAATTTTAGATCAAAACACAGCACACATTTTTCACAACATAGCACACTTCATAGAAGCACTAACTTTATAAAGGCAATCAAAAGAGATTTTGAAAGAAATTGACAGATTACAGGCTGGTGACACTACTGTGGCAATCTGAGTGGAAATCTGGCTTGATTTTATGAACAAAGAACTGGAGCTCCAAATAGACAAAATCATAAAAACAATTCAGAGCAGCTACAGAACCTTTCCATTACTTAGTCAACATGATGGATCTCAAATACAAGGTGGAAGTCTGAGCCCAGAAAAGGAACAAGAGGCTAAAATGTGGCTGGTTGAATATAATCCTTCTTTCTCTTCTAGCATTTAACACCGAAGTTTGAGAGAATCTTTGTAGAGAAAATTGTGTCACAGTTCTTTGCAGGAAAATGGTGGAAAATTATGAAAGTAAAATAAAGAAAAGTAGGACAAGAGAATTCAGAATTTTGTCACCTTTTAGAAGCCACACACACCTGTCAGTTAGGGTCACAAAGTGAATCAGGGAAAATTTTTGAAACCCTTACTCATTGTGGAGTTAGGGTATCAGAATCTGGCCAATAACATCAGCTTAGGTTTAATTTCACCAGGGCTTTTTCAGGTTCAACAATTCTGCTTGGAAATACCTACAGGCTTCTATAAGCTTCTTCTCCAATATTTAACCTAGACAAGAGTGAACAAATTTCAAACCAGGATGAAAGGTTCTCTTTGCACTACCTCATTTTAAGTATCTTCTTTGTTTTTGTTTTAATAATGTCATATTTATTAATGATGAAGAATGTTCTCAATATAATATGCAACAGCAGCATCTAATAAATGCAACTAATTATATGTACAACAGCCATGGTATTGCCAGCCTCTCCCTGGAATCTCACCATGCTATTATGTGGTTTCTGCTGCATATGAACCAAATAGGAAAGAACCTTTGATAAGCTTCTTCAGGATATAAAGAAAAGGGAACATTGAAAATAAAGTTTGAAGTATTTTGCCACTTTAATTGGTTTAATTATACGAGATATACAATTATAGGAGATAAGAAAAGGTCACTGACACCCTTTCTACCTGTTACCTGTTTGAGATATACAGGCTTTGCTCTTTGCTCAGGATATGGCCCAAAAAGGCCTGTACACAGATTATGGCATTGATTCACATGTGGAAGAATGACTTGAAATCTAACCTCAGAAAACTAATGCCCAAAGAACTGAGCAGTTCTGCTGCCTTGGGAACAGAGTTCTAATGTATTGGTAGACATAGTGAACGGAGGGTCAAAGTCCCACTTTTGCTGCTCAGCTGATGCACTTCCATATACTACTTGGAAATGATGATACCAGATTCCATGCTGAATGCCTAAGTGCATTAATGAAGCCCTAGAAATGATTCTGCATTATAGGCTATATTACCGGCTCAACACAGCGGAGGGCTAATGAATGCAAGGCTAATAATTCCACAACAACTTGCCCACAAGTGCGTTACAACTGCAGGGTCAAAACCATCCAAAAAAGTCAATATCCTCCTACACTGTTCTACTTTTCACTAGATGTAAGTGTCTAAAGTGATTTGCTTTTAAGGCAAGGGTGGGCAAACTATGGCCTGCGGGCTGAATCTGGCCCACCAGCTGTTTTAATCAGGCCCTCCAGCTCCCGCTGGAGAGTGGGGTCTGGGACTTGCCCTGCTCCGGCGCTCCAGCTGGGGAGCAGGGTTGGGGGCCGCTCCATGCAGCTCCCAGAAGCAGCAGCATGGCCTCCTCCAGCTCCTACACGTAGGGGCAGCTTCGTTCTGCATGCTGCCTCCACCCCAAGCACCACCCCTGCAGCTCCCATTGGCCGGGAACTCCACGTAGGAGCTGGAGAAGGGACATGCTGCTGCTTCCAGGAGCTCTTTGAGGTAAGGCTCCACCTGGAGCCTGCACCCCTGAACCTCTCCCTGCACCCCAACCCCCTGCCCCAGCCCTGATCCCTCTCCTACTTTCCAAACCCCTCAATCGCAGCCCAGAGCACCCTCCTACACCCCAAACCTCTCCTCCCCAGCCCCACCCCAGAGCCTGCACCTCCAGCAGGAACCTGCACCCCTACCCCAGACCTGATCCCCCTCCCAGCCTCTGAACCCCTTGGTCCCAGCCCAGAGCACGCTCCTCCACCCCAAACTCCTCATCCCCAGGCCCACTCCAGAGGCTGCATCCCCAGCTGGAGCCCTCACCCCCCCACACACTCTATTCCCCCACCCCAGCCTGGAGCCCCCGCACCCTGAACGCCTCATTTCTGGCCCCACCCCGGAGCCCGCACCCCCAACCAGAGCTCTCACCCCCTCCTGCACCCCAACCCCAATTTTGTGAGCAGTCATGGCCCGCCATACAATTTCTATTCCCACATGTGGCCCTTGGGCCAAAATGTTTGCCCATCCCTGTTTTAAGGGATACTGTAAACCACAACTGTTTTTTTAAAAAACATTGGCTTTTGGTTTGTTTTTTTCCCTTTCTTACCTAAACTTGTGTTGTTTCAGAAAGTAAATACACACACACACACACACACATCAACTCTCCCTCTCTCGCTCTTTCTCTCTCTCTCCACTTTGGCTGCATCTCCATTGGGCTATATTTATGAAAACTGAGATAGTTTTGTCAGTATCCTAGTATTGTTCATTTTGGTCCATGCATATTACAAGGGGAGTTTCCAGCAGCAGCATGCTTATGCACAATGATGCAAAATTATGGTATGTGCAATCCTTTTCTCTCCGCTTTTCCCATCTTAAAGCCAAATCCAGGTCTTGGATAAGCAGGGGAGATAGCATTAGAAAACATTTCTTGGTGTCATTTCTTAGTGATTCACCAGCACTGGAAGTTTGGGAAACCCAAGGATAAGGCCCAGCTCTACTGGGGACTGAAATCTTCTATCTGTGCAAAGAACAAATGTGATGTGATAGCAACACAAGTCTTCCCCCGATGCCATCCGACTCATGACGTAGGAATCTGGCCCTACCAATTCTACATCCCAAAAGTGCAAATGACATTCACAATATAATACAAAGATGCTGATGCTGGGTATAGAATCACTCAGCACCACCGTGCTTTCCTCACTTCATCGGATGCATACTGTGGAAATATTCATCCGATGAAGTGAGCTGTAGCTCACGAAAGCTTATGCTCAAATAAATTGGTTAGTCTCTAAGGTGCCACAAATACTCCTTTTCTTTTTGCGAATATAGACTAACACAGCTGTTACTCTGAAACCTGTCCCCAATGAGTCCTGCAACATGATCCATGTGAATAGATTTCTGGTTCTGAGTTCATTGGGACTCCAACTAGGGATAAGAATTTGCCTGAATGGATTCCATAACAGGATTAGAGTCTCAATTGATAACCTGAAATCGTGGTATACAGAAATGCAGCAGGAAGGTGACAGGTAGGAAAGCAGTACAGAGGATGTAGTATTTTCAATATGCTTCTGCACAGTATCAGTGAGGGAGCCAATGGGCTCTCTAGGCGTTATTTACAAGAGGAAAGGTGTGGGAGAAGTAAACTGTTCCCAGGTGTCAAGAGAACAAAGCATGACTCTCTCTCTCTCCATGACTAGCAGAAAGGAATAAGAACACTGAGATGATCATTAAAACGTGCCCCAAACCAATATGTAAGAGAAGGTTAAAAAAATCTTTGCTCAGGTGCAGACACCAATCCAGGGCTCTAGGTTAGTACAATTTTTTGGTTATTTCTAGCAATACGTTACTAGAAACATAAATAATCCAAAAAGACAATGGTAAAATATGGGATAGACTGTAGATCCAAAGGCCATTGCTACCTCCAGGATGTATGTTGCATATTTGAAAACACCAGAACTGTTGAAAATCATTGATATTTTTGCTCACAATTCTAAACTTCCCTCTTCATCTATTTTAAAATATACTGGATTTCTTCTGCTTAATTCTCCTTCTTTTCCTGTCCTCAAGTCTTATTTATTGAGGGCCTCTGTGCCAGTCAAATTTGATACTCAGCTGCCTAGCTGTTCTTCATCCATTCACGCCCTTGAAGTGCCCTCCACTTGGAAAGAAAGCATCTTCACACTCACAGGTCACAATTCCATTGCTCTTCTTTCTTTGCTCATCACAGCTGGGAGTCTCTTCCCTAGGTTTAAAATGTCAAATCTCCATGAGCAGATGTTAATGGATTTGGTGACAGGCTGCTCATCACCAGGAGATTGAGAGCTCTCAAAACACAGCTTGATGCCATTTCTTGGCTTTTCTCTACAGTGCCCTGGCAGGCTAAAAGCGTATAGATAGGAAGGATTATGTACAGTATTTGCCATATGCATGGAAAATGCCATTTTGAATAGAGAAAGTAAAAACCTTTCCATTATCTTACTCTTGCCATAAATGCAAGCGCCTTTAACTTACTTTAGGAGTCCTGGTGTCTTACATAGAGAAAAACTGTAAATGATAGGAAATGATCTGAATATCAGTTACTGTAACATCATTTTGAAAACCAAAAGAAGCAAATAATGCTATAAACTGCTGTGCTGAGGAAGATTTCTCCTGCTGATAAGGAACCTGATCCAGCAAGCCTTATTCATATGTATATTTCTGACTCATGAGTAATCCTATTGAATAACTGGATAGGGTTGCAAGGCTAGGACTAGAACAGTACCTTTGTATCTGTGATACATGAGCGGGGGTGGGGGTAAGGGGGAGTAGCTCCCTTTGATGGACACCCAGCCCCCTTTGATGGACACCCAGCCAGCCAGTCAGCTGTAAAATCCCTCTTGATCTGTTCTCTGCTTGCTTTACCTGTAAAGGGTTAACAAGCCCACAGGTAAAAGAAAAGGAGTGGGCACTTGACCAAAAGAGCCAGTGGGAAGGTAGAACTTTTTAAAATTGGGAAAGAAACTTTCCCTTTGTCTGTTGTTCTCTGGGCTGCAGGGACGGAGCAGCAATGCTGTGTAAGGCTTGAACCAGGTATAAAAATTAATCTTCCATACCAAGAAGAAATTATTTGGATATGGAATGTTTAAATAGACACAGTCAGGTTTATTTTTTATTTTGGCTTGTAGATCTCCTCTTTGCTAACCCCAGATGCTTTGTTTGCTTGTGACCTTTACGCTGAACCCCCAAGAAAGTATTAATTTTTAAAATCCTTGCGGGCCCCCACTTCTGCACTCGGAGTGACAGAGTGGGGATTTAGCCTTGACAGTATCAGTGAAGGCTTTTCTGAGGATATTCAAAGTACCGTAAGAATTAATCTTAAAAAGTGACAATCATCCACGTGAGGATTCATCAATTACCTTCTTTTTGATTAAGGATGTGCTAACCCCTGTCTGAGAAATCAGTCCGGGTACTGTTTAAGGACTAGATTGAAGATTACTGGGACTATTTGTGTGAGTAAGTGCTCACAAATTAGGGTCACAAGTCATGGCCTCTTCATAAAAATACTGAAAAAATATGTTTCGGAGGGGTAGCCGTGTTAGTCTGTATCAGCAAAAACAACGAGGAGTCCTTGTGGCACCTTAGAGCCTAAAAAATAAATTTGTTAGTCTCTAAGGTGCCACAAGGACTCCTCATTGTTTTTGAAAAAATAAGAGATTTTTATTTGTTTGAGCTATCAGTGTCCGTTTAGCTCAGTGTTGATGCAGCCAAAGGACAAAGTATAGTTGCTTCTCATTTCATTAAGCATGAGATGGCCATTAAATAAACAGGCACACAGTTGCCTCACACAATATTAAAAAGCACAAACCCAGCAAAGACATAGTTGCCTGATGGTTCTTAAAAGGTATAAACCTAAGAAGCCCTGCCCAAACTCAACACTTGTTCCCTTGTAACTGTATTGTGTATAAAATGGTTCAAACTTTAGGGGGTTTATGCTGAAGAATCTTTTTATTTTTAACCATCATCAACGAAAGTGTATCATAACTTGAGGAGGTGCTTTACAGAATCTGGTGAGGCACTGCCATAGAAACCAACTGGGCTGAGTTAATAGCTATTGTTTTAATCAAATGAAGCTAGCAACTCCAATGCTATTCAACTTCTGGGGAAGAAAGCCAACTCCCAGGGCCAAATCCTACTTTGCTTACTGGCTTTGCCATTTTGAATGGCAATTTTGCCTGCACAAAGATGGCATAACAGGCATAGGTAAAACAATAATATAGAGCAGATTATGATTCAGTGTACATATGCATAGGACAGGGAGCAGGGGGCGGTTGGATGGGGCAGAGGTTCTGGGGCGGTCAGGGGTCAGGGAACAGAGGGGGTTGGATAGGGCATGGGAGTCCCGGGGGGCCTGTCAGGGGTGGGGGTTTGGATAGGTTGGGGCAATCAGGATACAGGGAGCAGGGGGGTTGAATAGGGGGTGGGATCCGGGGGGGGGGAGGTTTGGGGCTGGGGGGTCCCAGGAGGAGGCAGTCAGGGGATGGGAAGTGGGAGGGGGCAAATAAGGGGTAGGGGCCAGGCTGTTTGGGGGGCACAGCTTTCCCTACCTGGCCCTCCATACAGTTTCGCACCCCGACATGGCCCTTGGGCCAAAAAGTTTGCCCACCCCTGCGCTAAACATATTCTGTTGCAGATGAGACCACACAGATTCCATTTACCCACAAGACTAGTACCCAGTTTCCTCATTAAAAATCAGCATAGTTACAATGTTTTACAAAACTCAGAAAGTCATAGTCTATAACTGAGTCAACAAGGTAGTAGCCTGCCTTAATTTCTTTCAGCAAATGTAGTAACAGTTTCTACTTGTCTAACAAAACATCTACTATATCTGCTGAATGGTTGGGTATGTGAACTGCTAAGTAATCCTTAGTCAAAGTAATGTAGTTCTATGGCTGTGGGATTGAATTAAGAGTCCATTAGTTTGAGATATATTTTCTCTAAATTTCATCACTAATAGGTAAAGCTCAAGGTGCATCATACACTTGTGCAATGACATTTGCCTCGTTGATAAGCAGATCTCTTCTTAAAAATGATGACAATGTAAACAGGGTCTAAATTACACAGCAGGTGTAAATGAGTCAGAAGTGGGTGTGAATGTCTAAATACTCTAAATTATGCCACTTTGGAATTCTCCAATTGCGCAAAAAGAAGCTAAATGTCCGAAGTAAAGAGGTGATATAAATTAGAAAAGGGGAGTAAGTAGTCAAAACAAGAGAATGAGAGGAAATGATCAGGGGAATATTAATTCCCTCAAAGGCATCCAACACCACAGGCCTCTGAGGGAAAGAAAAAATAAAGCTAAGAAATGGTTAGAAGCTTGTAAAAAATTCTAAAATAATTGTTTATATATAATAACAGGTTTCAGAGTAGCAGCTGTGTTAGTCTGTATCTGCAAAAAGAACAAGAGTACTTGTGGCACCTTAGAGACTAACAACTTTATTTGAGCATAAGCTTTCATGAGTTATAGCTCACTTCATTGGACAAGTGAGCTGTAGCTCACTAAAGTTTATGCTCAAATAAAGTTGTTAGTCTCTAAGGTGCCACAAGTACTCCTGTTCTTTTTATATATAATAATGTCATAAGATTAAGGTCTAGCATCTTGAACTTCTAGGGCCTGAAGCAAGTATACTATATCCTACTGGAAAGCTGAGGATTTCCCACTGTTTGGTGGTAAAAAGCCCTCATGGAAACCTCTGATTTTTATTCCTGATGGGATGTGAGATATCAGACTTAAAAGCAATCACTGACCTAGGACTGAATATTGCCTGTCCTGCATCTGACATCAGTGCAATTTTTGGGGAAAAGAGGGAAAGATTTCAGTAACTGTTTGTTTGGTTTTTGAACTGGTGTCTGCCTGAAATTGCTCAGAAGTTTGGAATAGGCTCCCCTCCTGCTGCAATTTTCAGCCCCAGGTGAGCTGAATTAACACACATTAGCTCTTCTCCTCTTCGCACAATGAAGATCTTAGGTGGCTTAGTTTGCACTTTCTTTGGAATGGCTAACATATATAAGTATTTGAGAATGTCAACTGTGTTCTGGCTATTAAGCATTTTACGTAGATTAATATTTTATTTAATATCATTTGCCGTGGAGACCCCTGACAGACAGTCTGTAGTATGCACCTTTATTGTAATCCTCTGAGTTCTTGATGATTAGCATAAATGCATTTTGCATTAAAGCCTTACAGAAATATTGTACCTATTACCTGTTGTTTTTGTGCACATTATATTTATGGATTATTGTTGGAGTTCATGGGACATATGCAGCAAAATTAGCACTCAAGCTGTCAGTGCTGAGACATCAGAAAGAAACAACCTACAAATCAGCTTAAATTAAAAAAATTACAGAACTCACTGGAAAGAGAAGTATGTTGTTGTTCAAATTCATTACATTAAAAAGTCTCAATTATCTTAAACATACTGATGGCAGTGGAGTTAAAATAGGAATGAACTTGGCCTGTTATCCTGAGAATACTATAAGAAGAGAATAACATAATATTGCTATAGAGAACATAATGTACCACATAAAGAAATGCATGGCTCCATCAACCTCGCTGGACACACAATAGCAGATTTAAAGGTAGCCATCCTGCAGCAAAAAAACTTCAGGACCAGACTTCAAAGAGAAACTGCTGAGCTTCAGTTCATTTGCAAATTGGACACCATCAGCTCAGGATTAAACAAAGACTATGAATGGCTAGCCAACTACAAAAGCAGTTTCTCCTAGGTTGGTGTTCACACCTCAACTGCTAGAAGAGGGCCTCATCCTCCCTGATTGAATTAACCTCGTTATCCCTAGCCTGATTCTTGCTTGCATATTTATACCTGCCTCTGGAAATTTCCACTACATGCATCCGACGAAGTGGGTATTCACCCACGAAAGCTTATGCTCCAATACGTCTGTTAGTCTATAAGGTGCCACAGGACTCTTTGCCGCTTTTACAGATCCAGACTAACATGGCTATCCCTCTGATACTCTGACTAAACTAACTCACACAATTACTTGGACTGGAACGTGTATTGTGTATGAGTAAATCAATAGTCTTAGAAAAACAAACATACACGGGACCAGATTGCTTGCTCTGGTGTTACAAAAAAAATAATGGAAGGGGGATCATGATAGAGAAATTTTCACAAGGATCTCCTTGCAGATTAATTCTCCCACGTTTCCAGCAGTGGGGCTGGGTCTGACCACTCCACAGAACATTGACCCACCCCCACACTCCAAAGAGCCTCAACAAGGCTCATCTGCACAGAGGCCCCATGCCTCCACAACACCTTTGTGCACCAGTGGCCCACCCTGTTCTCTGATAGCGTCACATCACGAGGGTGCCCTGTGTCCAAGGACCACCCTCAAAGGGGAATTCCTACCACAGGATGGCTGGGGGTGGAAATGCACACAAAAAGATAACAGAGTAAGGTTGTATTATCTTCTATTCGTAAGCTCTGTGCAGATGGTGGTGGGGAATAATGCTGCCCGCCTAGCCCTGCCTGCCCACTCTGCAACCAAAAAGTCACCATGTTGTTCATGTCACTTGACAAACGTCTCATGCCACAAAGCACAGCCACCCTCTTACATTTCACATTGGCAATTTCTGTTCAGTTGTGTTCTCCTACAGGTCATGTTTGGAAATACTTAAAGGAAAAACACATACAATTTTTGCAGTCAGAAATATAAGCAGCACTTCTCAGCACAAATGAAATGTGAACTCTACCATGTCCAAAAGCAAGTCTGGTGTTGCAAACGGTCTTCAGAAATTCTGGACCAAATTTATGCCTGCTGTTAGCCCCCCTGGACTTCCACCAGGCATAAATGTAACCCATCGTTTTCATGCTTGCAGGGCCCGATCCTTAACTGGTAAATGGGCATAGCTACACTGAAAGTCAGTGGATCTATATTAAGTACACTAGCTGACCCTGCAATGTCAGGTATCAAGCTGCAAAGTTCTAAGCAACAGGCAGTGGAGTAAAGATGGATGTTGAACTTTTACTTTCCATTCCTTTTTGTTTTCATAAACTCCCATGGTGATTTGCCTGAACTAAAAATCTCAGATTCTCATGCTACATTCGGAAATGTTGAGGGTGTTTAAATTCTAAACACTGACCTGGATCTAAAAGTTGTGGCTAAAGCCCACCTCTGCTTATGTGTGATTTTCAGATCACAATTTCATGCCTCATTTAGTCAATCACACAATGCAAGAAAAAGGCAGGATTTGATCCATTGTATTTAATTCTTACACCCCATGGTAACAAACTCCACAGATAAAATAAAAGCTTTAAGCCCATCTGGGTAAGCCATTGTGTTCTGTTAGTTGCACAGCACCTGCCAAATTGTGATGTGGAGGAAACCATGACAGTCTTCAGCTGATCCTAGCATCTACCTTACCCCTCCATTGGCACCTGAGGCTGGATCCTCAGCTGCACATCTCCCCTGACTTCAGTAAATATATGCTGACCTCCACCTGCCAATAATCTGGCCCTTTAAAAACTTTGTTTTTAAAATAAATGTCTCATCTTATTCACATGATGGATTCAGAAAGGAAAAATATAATCTGCAGAAAGTTATAAATAAGCATTATTCTTGGGAAATTGTCACTTCATTGTAACAGATACTGTATCTTTTCCCCATAAATCTTTATAATAAGTACAAAGTTCCCATGTGATGTCTGAGGCATGTATATTTTTTTAAGTTAGCTGCTCCCTATCTGGAATGTATTGAGGTGTAAGCATTTTACAAAATGGCTGTTGCTATGGTGACTTCAATTATTTTGTTGAAAAAGAAGTAGTTGACTAAAGCCTTCATTTTCAAGCACATAAAAGCTGCTTTGACAGCTCTAGCTTAGGAAATGCATTCTCCTTATTTGCCTCTATTTTAAATGGTTGTTATATATGACAAAGCATTCGTTTTCCTTCTGGTTTTTTTGCTTGATTACACCTGAACTTGAAGAGGAAAGGGAAATCCAAAAGGAAGATTTTTACTTGGTATACAATGATGACCATTACACATCAACATTTGCCATAACATACCATGCAGCTGCTAGAGTTATTGTGTCCTATTATCAGCAATGAAAACTGTCATGTCCACAAGCAGTCTTAGCATCTTTGAATGGGCCTCTATAACAATTTTTTTGCCTTCCTCAGATATAATCAGCTCTATCCACGTTGATGAAACCATAATGAACAGGACTGCCGATGTTGGGGAGGGTTAATGAGATGATCCTTTGAGGTATGTCCAATTTTAACTAACTCATTATATATAGATATGCACAGGGAGAGAATGACTATATTGGGCCAAGGGTGGATCTTTAGCCATTTCCCACTCCCCACCGCAGCCTCTTCCTGGACAAGTAAAGCCTAACTGCTTGGGCAGGAGTCCATACACAGTTCAGTTTGTCAAGGGGTAATTGTTGGGAATTAAGGAGAAATAAGCTGGAAATCTGGGTCATATGCATATTTTTGTGCATTTGAACATTCATTTAACACTTTGCAACTATCAGCTAACCACAGCACCCCTGTGAGTAAGGAAAGTGTAAACAAAAACCCTGCCTTTGTTTGGGGGAGGGAGGAAACAAAACATTTCACAAAAAGTTTCAGAGTAGCAGCCGTGTTAGTCTGTATTCGCAAAAAGAAAAGGAGTACTTGTGGCACCTTAGAGACTAACCAATTTATTTGAGCCTAAGTTTTCATGAGCTACAGCTCACGATGAAGTGAGCTGTAGCTCACGAAAGCTTATGCTCATATACATTTGTTAGTCTCTAAGGTGCCACAAGTACTCCTTTTCTTTTTGCGGATACAGACTAACACGGATGCTACTCTGAAATCTATTTTAACTGTATATCTGGCCCAGTTTTGAATGAAAAATTTAAAAATTGATTGGGATAATTTTTTGCCTTTAACAAAGGACAAGTCTCAAATTTGCAGCAAAAGGCCAAAACACAGAGTACTTTTTCAGGTAGAATCCATCCCTGCAGCCACCTCTGGCTCTGTACTGCCCCTCATTCTGGGCTGTTTCCAACTAGCACAATCTAGCCTTTACTTATTTATTGATGTGAAACTGATGCTTGCAATGTCTTTTGAGTTATTTCTCTCTCTCTTTTTTTAACTTCTAGAGAAGGACAATGATTTATGTTTTAAACTGTACATAGCATAGACCATTATACTAATCACCACAAGAAAGCTACTGGAGAACTCTGTGCAGCAACAAACAACTTTAGGTTCCAGTCCTGCAAAAGGACTTAAATAGGACATCACACCATAAGGGACCACACCACAGATCCCTTTCCTTGTTTAGGCCTGGATTCAGTGAGTTACTGAAGCACTTACCTAACTTTAAGCACCTGAGAAGTCCCATTGGCTTCAGTGAGACTATTTTCATGCTTAAAATTAGGCACACGCTTAAGGCCCTGCTGAATTGGGGCCTTAATCTGTGTATATTAAACAAGTTCCATTATGCATTAGAGAACTATGAAGGCTTGTACTTTTATCTCTTGTGGCAATATTTGATCTAAATCACTGTCAATGAGAGTTTTATCCTAATAAATGTGTAAAACATGATGCTTTATGACTCAGAGCTACATACAAATGTGTTTCTGTAGCAACAGAAATTAAATTAAGCAGCAGATGTGATAATATCTTGGAAGAAGCATTTCCCCGAAGACCATTAATCAGTGTGTGTGATGCATATTTTATCTGATTTTCTGTAAACTTTTCATTGAGGCTGGTGTTAAAGATTTCAGAGTCCTACGTCATTGGATAAAATGAGTTCTGATGAACTGTCACTAAGAATATTTTAATTATATTTGACTGATTGTTTTAAAATGTTATCTTGTTGCAATGTCCTAACATACCAACAGTAATTATTTTGTTTATATCTATGTTAGAATTTGAGGTTGATCTTGAGTTCCCCTGGGGTTTGGGTTTTTCATTAATGTGAAAAGCCGTACATTTCATTTGGATATGTCTACAATACAAAAACCCTTTAGACAGACGGTCCAGATTTTTAGCTGGTGTAAATCAGTATAGCTTGGTTTTGAAAGGAGCTCTGGCAATTTATACCATGGCGCAGGTCCAATGTAACATTTAAGCCTAGTCCAGTCGATGACAGTCTTGGATCTGGACCTTAGGACCTGGCCCACTGATTTTAAGACAAGAAAAAAAGAAAGAAAAATGAGTTTGGGTGCAGAGCTCTTTGCAAATCTTCAAGGAAGCCATTCCTTCAAACCAAAGCAGTCTAACTCAATTCAGTCCAGAACTTGTCAGTGCCAGGCCTGTTGCTGTTGCATGGGACATTCCCAAAAGGCCTTTTTCCAAAGCCTATTGAACTCATCTTCCCATTGACTTCCATGGAGGTTGGCTCATGCTCTAAAGAAGGAAGGTCTGAATTTAGGTCCAGAGTTCAGTCCTAGGCAGGCAGGGCTGTAAGTGATGAGAAAGGAGCATGCTTGGGTCTTGTGGGTGGATATTTCTGGGATCAGGAGGAGGTGGGAAGAACCAGCAGGAGAAATGGCTGGTGCAAAGAAAACACCTGTATTTGTCTCTTCCTGTATGTTCATGTGCTTCACTGTAATTATTACTTCTCCATACTCATTTTCTAAAGGGATCATGCTGTGGATGATGACTTATGTAATGGCATTTTCTGCAGAACTAATGTGGAAACTTACCTCAGGGTGAGATATCTCCAGATAATTATTTTTCAGAAATTACATTTTGATTTAATTTTGTTAAACAAATACTTGATATAATTTTAAAAATGGGAAAAATTCACTCTATTATTCAATCAGAGCATGGTACAGAGTAGTTCAAATGGTAGCTGGAGTGTTAGGGCCAGATCCTGTGAAGTTTTGAGATCTGAAAAATTCTGAGCACTCCCAATTCCCACTGACTACAGTGAGCAGCAGCATCAATGATAAAATTACCACTTACTTCAAAGGGAACAGGATTGGGCCCTTTTAGAGATGATTGTGTTTGCATCAATTTTACTGCTCATCTCACTGCACAAAAATAACCCCAGTTGTTATAAGTAGCTACTAAATGGGTATAGGCTCCTCTCAGTGCCTGATTTACTGCATATCATAGCAAATATCCAGGACTCCCTTAACAGGGAGGAAGACACATCATCTATTGCTTAGGAAAAAAGAAACTTTTTTTTAAGGCGTCAAAGTAGTGGTGGGCAACCTGCAGCCCCATCAGGGTAATCCGCTGGCGGGCTGCAAGACACTTTCTTTACATTGACTGTCTGCAGGCACGGTCGCCCGCAGCTCCCAGTGGCTGCAGTTTGCCCATCATTATCAAAATGGCCAGATCCTATATAGAGACTAAGATTGATTTAAAAGGGAGAGGGAAAAAATAATTAACCATACTTTTAAGGAAATCCAGGGAACTTAAGTACAGTGACTTGCAAAGGTAGAAATTTTGGGGAAATGAGTTAAAGTATTTTAAAAGTCTGGCTCTAGAGACTCTATTGCACACTTACAGCCCAATTCTGCAAGGTGTTGCACAACTGCTGCAGTAGTTCTGAGTACCTTTAATTCCTACTGAAGTGTTTGGGGTTCTGTAATTTTTCCTCACAGGATTAGTCTCTACTCATGTTAGTAGCCCAATTGCTGTCAGTGAGATTATATATATCACAGGCTGACCAAGTCCCCTCTGGAAGGACACCAGTCTGTTGTGAGTGGACACAACTGCTGGTTCCATGTGCTCATAAGCCAACCAGATCTGAGAAGAGCCAGGAAACTGTTCCTAGTTCTGGATTGCTAAGGCATGCTCCCAAGCAAGAGTCTGTAACCGGTCCTTGGGACATAGCACTCTGCAGTCTGGCTATTTTAGACCCCAAAACCAGTGCCTCAGCCCTCCTGAATCACCCAGTTGGTTATTCGTGTTCCCTTAGTTCATGACTACACAGCCTGCAGTAGCGGGCCTCCCAGTCTGGGTCAACACACTTGGGCTTGCACATCTCACACTATTGTGCTAAAAATAGCAGTGTAGATAGCACTTTGAACTTGTGGCTTGGGCTCTGAAGCCTAAGGAGGGGCATGGGTTTCAGAGCTTGAGTCACAATGTTTACACAGCTACTTTTAGCACTGTTGTGTGAGCACCATAAACCTTAGTCAGTAATCTGGGCTGGGAAGCTCACTGCTGCAGGCTGTATAGTCATACCCTTAGAGTTCCATCTTGCTGTGGGCGCTCTGAGCCTCTCAGTTAACCCCTTCAAGGTCAACGTGTCAGGTGAACAAGGAATATAGGCTTAGCAAAGGAATTTTTTAACCACAGTCACTTTTACTCTTAAGAAAGTACTGCAGAGTTATTATTCTTTACAGAAGAACAAACAGTCTTGTGATGCCCTTTAACCCTGCAGAGTTATTATTCTTTACAGAAGAACAAACAGTCTTGTGATGCCTGATCTCACCCCTTTTGTGAGCCTGAGGTCTGATCATCATTTCAGGCCAGGCAGAGCCCCTTCTGCCTTCTCTTTCCCTCCAGCCCAGTCTTCTGGTTTGCAGCTGTGGATGACCCCCTTATTCAGAAAAGCCCCCCTTAAATACAGTCTCTGACCCTGTTTTACCAATGGCCTAGACTGGGAAATTTTAGCCCCTTTCCCCACTCCATTGTGCTTGAAAGTCCATTGTCCCATGGGGATGGGCCAGTAGTTGAGATACAACCAATGCTGATGCCCCTAGATTGCTCTGTGATGGCTTCTCAGCCATAGTCATTCAATTAGGTGCCAGGGCTCTACTACAAAATAGGTGTTCTAATGCAAAAGAGAGGTTACACTGTGAAATGAAGGTAGAAGTGAAGGTTACAATCTAAGGTTGAGGCTGCAATACAAAGCGGAGTTCACAATTTGATACAGCCATATCTCAATTGGTCACAAGTTACATAAGAAATGTTTTACAGGTTTGGTTATATCATCAATAGGAGTGGAAGATATCTAGTCTCTTGTTACATAAAGTACATAATTCTTGGTTTTGGTCCTGATTCACCAAAGCATATGACTAAATTGAAGTCAATGGGCCTATTGACATGCTTAAATTAGGCACATGTTCTAGTATCTTTAAATAAATAAAATTAAATACTTCTCTGATTAAGTAGTTTGTGCTTAAAGTTCTTCAGTGAAAAATCATAAAAAAGGTTCATAAATTGGAAATTTAGAGCCCAGTTCTGATCTCACTTATTCCAGTGTAAATCAAATTTAGTTTCATTGAAGTCAATAGAGAAATACTGGTGTGAAACCTTTGCAAATATGTTCAAAATCAAAACCGTAAAATTGGAATCGGAGGCCAACCTGTGGTTGGGGTAAAGAAGTTTGTTTGAACTGAGAGATTCAGATTTTTCTCAGAGAACTGAGATAAAATTTAGTTATCTGATGTGTCAAATAATGAGCCAAACCTACATGGCATTTTAACAGAAAGATAAAATTAGCAAATTAATCTGACCACCTGAGCTGTTACAATTAGATGCTTATCTCAGTTAAATGGAAATTCTGAACCTTTCAAGATTTGACCATCACCAACAAGTTCTTGGGTTAACATTACACACTGTGGTCACAATCAGAAAAGTGGGGGGGGGGCGTTCTCCCCTCCAACCTGGGACTGAATTTTCAACACAATCTTGGGCTTGCCTACACTGTACTGCATCGTTGCCTATATAAAATGTTTGGACACAAGCAACTTCTGTGGAAATATTGTACAGTAAGAGGGTCTCATTTTATTATTACATACACCCGCTGAAAAATAGAAAGTATAATCCCTCACTTTTTTGAATTGCCCATGATTTCTTCCACTGATTTGTTTTAAGGAGCACTGAGGCAAGATTTTTTTTCATTCATGCCAATAAATATTAATCCTCCTTACTTTTCATCATCCCCCGCTCTTCTACAGGAAGTTTTCAGTTCCACTATTGTTCAATAATAGTCTATCCATCACTTTTTGTTCCAATTAAGTCTTAAATTAAGAAAATTGTATTTTATTTTCAAAAGAATAACTTTAATGAGCAGATGACAACAGCATCTCTCGAGTAATTCAATTATTTGCTATGATTTACTTTTTTATTATTAAACAGAGAAGTTAAATGAAATCCAAGTGCTTGAGAGAGGGATGACTGGGCAACAATTTTTATTTTCTCTCCCCAGGATAGCTTTGATTTTGACTAAGCTATTTTAGCCACTATGAACTGATCTAATGCCTTTACATTGGCATTGATGGGTATTGGATCAGGGGCAATGTCATTCACAGCATAGAATCACAGAATTGTAGGACTGGAAGGGACCTCAAGAGGGCTTCTAGTCTAGACCCCTGCACTCAAGGCAGGACTATGCATTTTCATGCAAAGGTATTTTTAGGTGGGTCTTTGGTGAAAGACTCAGTTTTGGGACACTCAGAAAAACTTGGATGAAAATTACTTTACGTTTGTACAATGTTTTGAGCATGGACAGCCAGATATATTTATGCTTGGAGATCCACTTAGACTGAGCAGTGGTGTGTCAGTGAGCGACTTTCAGCTCCCTGATTCTCTGGGCCAGTTAGCTGGCCCTGGCATGAGTCAGAACAGCCTACGGGCTGTTGTAATTTATGTCAGCTTGATAGGGTCTGCTGCCACCCTATCCTGTGTGAGTGAGAGAGAATGGGACAGTTGGTGCAGCAGCTGGTAACCCAGGCTTTATACCAGCTGAAAGACTCCCAGCATGGGCCAAGTTCTAGCTCCCATGCACTGCCTGAATGGAGCAAAGGAGCTAGAGTTGGCCAGAAAACCTGTTTGGGAGAGCACAATGTAAGCGATATCTATTAAAAAAAAAAAGCTACAGTCATGTTACTCTAATATTCTTTACATATTTTTTGTACATCTAAACAGGAGTCATCCATAAATAAGAATGGATACCTTCAACCTTGGTGTACCGACATTAAAGAAAACCAATGAAAAAGAGAGCTTGTTTTTCCAGAGAAATATTCCGTGGTTCTGTCTCACAGCCTGTCCTCTTTATAGCCACTCGCTGGGCCACTATGCTTCAGCCAGTCTTGCAGATTTTAGTAATTATGACTGGTAAGCACCACCAGCTGTTTGTTTATGAAGCTGACTGAGTCAAATTGACAAGAGATAATTACTTTCTGACTCTGCAAGGTGACGTGTGCGCTTCTCAGTGAGAGAATAACACTGATGAAGATTGGTGTGGAAGAAAGGCCTGGCACGTATGGACAGCTCAGTTGTGTTTTTGTTACCTAATGTTTAAAGGCCTTTAACACTTGAACTATTCATGTCACTGACAGCCATTCACATGGCTAAAACTGAAAGACAGGCACAGAGAGGCTTTTGGCGGCGGTGGGGGGGAGCTGATCAGAAAAAAGTGTAATACAGCTTACACAGCAGTAGAATATGCATTGCTTTTCTGGTTTCATCACCAGTTTAACAAAAGCAGACTGTGAATAAATTGAAACCTTATGCAGAAATAGGAACCTGAGCTGAACTAAAGCTTAAAAGGTACTTTATGAACAAAAAATGTTTCAAGGCTTGTCTGCACACAAAGTTTGCACCATTTTAACTATTCTGGTATAAATGCTGTCCAGTACCCCCAGTGTGGACACAGTTTTACTGATGTAGATGTGCTTATACCAGCACAGCTTATTCCCATAAAGGAAGAGGAATGGACTACACTAATATAAGGCTCCTTTCTATGCAGTGCTTGAGTCCTAAAAAAAGAAGTGCCAGAACTCACTTCTCCCTTGGAACTCTGTGGACACCTGTCTAGTCCACTCGCCCAGGAGCAGCAGATAGGGTCGAGAGAGTTCATTTCATTCCTGCCAACACCCTTTGGCCTGTGCATCGGTAAAGGGCTTCTCCTTTCCCCTCCCCCCCACCCCCGTCCCGGGCTTGAGGGGAAGAAGGGGGTGCCAGAGGCACTGGCCATAGGGAAGACCCAGCAGCTGCCACCTCCCCTCCTGGACATATCTGAGACAGCAGAATGGACAATGATCCCACAGCCAGGGACTCACCATCTGCACCAGGAGGAACAGGCAGGGGTGCCTGCAGCCTCGCCAGTTGGGGGAACCCCTGCCAGACTTCTGGTGCTGCAGTCTGGGAGATGATGTCCCGCCACTTCCCCGAGTCCCCTGACCTGGGCAGCACCATGGGAGCAGGGGCACTGGGGATCCTGGTGCAGACATGGTGAGCTTTAGGAACCTGTAGGGGTAGCACTGCGAGAAGCACTAACTGCCTGAAAATATGGTGAGGAGGTTTCACAGCCCTCTCTCATGCAAAGGTGGCTGGCTGAATAAGGGCATGCTTAGTGCTCATCCTGTAGCAGCAGGCCCTCTTTTCTTGTCCATAGGGATCACACTATGGGGAATAGTGGCTAAAATTGCCCCTCAACATCAGGCTAGGACCCTAAGTACTAGATTCTGGAATAGCCATTGTATCACAATCAGTGGAACTGGAGTCAGAGAGCCCAGAACGACTGTTACTGATGGGACACCAGGAAAGCAGGGAGGGAGAGGAGTTGGGCTGGAGACAACTCAGCAACATGGACAGAGCAGTGAGCGGGGTTTAATAAAGTTCCACTTGGTCAGCGCAACCTGCATTCAGCTTCACTCTTTGCAAATGAAACAGCCCTGTAGCCAGATCCCAAATCTATACCCAGCATTTGTTTCCCCATTTGCCTGTTAGAATAATTCAAAGGCATAGCCATTTTTCCCCTATTTCCAGCACAATGGTTATGGTGTTTCTTTCCTGGAAAATAAACTCTTATGATTTTCCATTTATTTAAAGACTCTAGCAGGCATCACAGAAGAATTTGGTGCTCACTCTTACCATTAGATCAGTGCAGTTCCCCCTTGGTTTTGAAAAAAGCAAAACACAAACCCATTCAACCCCCCTCCTCCCCCGCAAATACCCAAGCAATCTCGGGGAGTACCTGGTGGAGAGGCAGCTCTGGTGCTATTTCTGGCCAAGAGAAAGCACTCCAGTGGTGAGTTCAGTGGCACCCACAGCCGTATGCACGGTATATGTGGAATGCACCACTGGCAGTGGTGAGAAGGAGCAGTGCTGACCACCCCACTGTTCAGTCAGATTTGACCCTGCTGGTCCTCTGTCATGAAGCAGGGTCGGCGGGTGGGGAGGGCATGGAGTCAAAACTGAGTGCCTGGCATCGCAACCTGGTACACAGGGGTAACAGTACCATGATGGAGGGGCTACGGTGCCAATTCTGAGTGAACAATGAGGTGGCCAGTACTATTTCTTCTTACCACTGCTGTGGGGCTGGCTCCAGTACCAGCACTCCCCATCTCCCTGGGGCCTGCCTGGCCTCACCTGGCTATGGGGAGGAGATGGCTCCACAGGGATTGAGGATGCGTATCATGTTAAACATTTCTGGGGGTGCCCCTGAATGAGTCCACTGCTTTACAGAGGCTTTCCATTGACTTCAGTGTGTATCATACTTTATGTGAGTAAGCAACACTCACCACTCATGGGATTCTGCAGGATTGGGCCCTTAGCCTGCACCAGAGACAGGTAAGGAAAGAGGGACAACCCAGTTAGAAGTAGGTGACAAAACAGAAAATGTTTCCGTTTTTGACAATGCCATTCTTCAGACATATTTTGGCCTCAAGCTACATGGTTATGCAGCTATAATAAGAACAGCCTCAGCTTTGTTATTCTGTACCAACTGCCTACGTAAGCAGAAAAATCTATTAACATTTATCTCTGCTTATTTAGCTATGAAATTTATTGCTACTGTGGTTGAATAAAGGCCTCTTCAGTTGACCTCTGCATAACAAATCTTGACCATATAATTGCCACAGCTTGAAGGCATCTCATGTTTTAGTTTGCAGTCTGGTAAACTATTGGACAGACGGTGAGCTGTGACCAAAAGAGAACATTTGATGTCCATTTTGCAATAAAAGAAATTGTGTTGCGAAAGACTTTCTGGGTTATTTCTTGGAATTGTTCTCTTGTTTCCACACCATTTTTATTTACATGTATATACAAGTTTCTTTTATAACTTGCAAAAATTCACCTGGGAATTCTTGAACTGCATTGTCTCTGACTATATGGTCTGAGAGCACAAACTTTATGGCCCACAGGGGCCATCAGGTTTACAGTCATTTCCTCGTGTCAAGTTGTTTAAATGTAAAGCTAGACCTCCTACATATCAGAACAGTAACGTCTCCTTTGTTTAAATGACATCCCCGGCCACTTCAAGGTTATTCCTAACAAGGATAGTAATGATAGACATCAACTCTAAGGAGACACTGTAAAAAACCAGGTATAAGCTTCATCAATATACCTACCTCATTACATGAGCTTAGTTACTGTAGGTGAGCTGAGGATGGCTGACATGGGATCCACACAAACCATTATGATAATAAAGTATGTTTCAAATGGTTTATTCAGTGGGCCAGATTTACACTAGTCTGCAATTGTGGAAGCGAACAAAACCTGGCAGAGTGCTCCTAACAGTGGAGAGTCTGCATGGCGGGGAGAAGCAGCTGCTCACCACATCCCCAGTGCAGGATCCCCTGGCAGGATTATAAGCGTGCTCCTGGCAGAGACTAAAGCAGCCTTCTTGTGGAGGAACACTGTCTGCCCTCTCTGGGGAGCAAAGTCCCCTTGGGATGCAGCAGCCCTGGCTGGGACAGGGAGATACAAGTTGCACCTCCTTGCACCAGCAGAGGTGATCTCAGTCCAATTATTGCATCACACCAGTATATTGTTTGGGGGCAAATTCTCTGCTGATTTACAATCCATTCAACAGTCTTGCACAGGGTTTTATATTAGCCCACATTTTGGACCCTGTTTAACCTCAAATACTAGTTTAGCCTGCAAGAAAATAGTGTTTAAAATCTGCTCATCGGACTACACAAATTGCTGTATTCATCAGGCCGGCCCTTCCTTTGATCCAATAGCCTGACTCTAACTGGGCCAATTGAAGGTGTTCCAGAGGAAGGCATAAGTAATCTCATTACTTATTCTCATAATTAGGGAATACCCTGCCCACAGAGGAAGTTTCTTCC
The DNA here is from genome assembly GCF_965140285.1 of Lepidochelys kempii. Taxonomy (NCBI): domain Eukaryota; kingdom Metazoa; phylum Chordata; order Testudines; family Cheloniidae; genus Lepidochelys; species Lepidochelys kempii. Next base: position 34,182,480 of record NC_136388.1, read on the forward strand.
TAATCACTATTAGCAGTTGTCTTAGGCCCTGGAACATGAGGGTTTGAATCCCTTCTCTATTTATATTATCTGTCTCATGTAATCTAATGTAAATATTTATGTTTCCTTATCCATATAAACATCTAACATTTTAGTAGCTCTTGGCCTCAAAAATATCCTGTGGCAGTATGTTCCACAGGCTACGCACGGTGTGCAAAATAGTATTTCCTTTTCAGTTTGTCACCTTGCATTTCATTTAACCTCCCCTTGTTATTGTCTTACAATAAAAAGGGCAAATAGGAGCATAGCCGTTTTTTCAAGACCTTTCAGTCTTTTGTAGACCTCTGTCAAATCCCCTCTCTAAAGTGAACAGTCCCAGTCTTTTTTCACACGGAAGTCTTGCCAGGTGTCTAACTACTTGTCACCGGTCTCTTAACGCTTTCTGCCAGTTTAGCTGGACAGTTTCTGAGCTGGGCACATTTATGTTCTTGTACCAAGTTACAGTTCTTCTTCTGCCAGTTAAGCAGTTTGCAGATTTAATAACCGTACAGAAAGGGTGCAGGACAACACGTGCACGTGCCCTAACTCTTCCCAAGAACAGTTGTTTTTGGGGCAGGCTCTGAAAGGGTGAGTTCTCTCAAATCAATGGGATTTGAGGGTACTGCCCCCCCCCCCCCCCCAAGAATGCCTACCGCCACATGAGGGCCATAGCCTACTGAAGGGTCCTGATGTGCAGGGTGGATGTACTTGTGGCATCCCTTTCTTTGCCTTTGCTCGTAGTCTGGAGGGATGCCTGGTCAGAGCCCACTTCCTCTTTTCCCCTTCTAGAAAGAGAGGTAGAGAGCCATGGTGTGGAGCAGTCTTTTGTGCTGATGAGCGTAAAGGGACAGTGCAATGGGAGAGAAAACTCCTTATGACCCTCCCTTCTGCATATCCATAGAAGAACCTGCAGCAGTCTGACCATATAAGTATATGGCATTGTTGTAACTATGGTGATCCCAGAATATTAGCAAGACAAGGTGGGCAAAGTAATATCTGTATGAACCAACTTCTACTGGTGACAGAGACAAGCTTTCAGACTTACACAGAGCGCTTCTTCAGGTCCCCAGCTGCTTAGCCTGGGTTAGCCCTATAGGACATATTCAACTTGCTTACTAGAAAAGCTTCTATTACTTTTTGGAATTTAAGATTATAATTCATTCGTGCGAGTATATGTTCACCTGCTTCAACCTTGGAAATGACTCTTATTTTCTTGAGCTAGTTAATAAATCTTTATGTAGTGTATTATAGGATTGGTTACAAGTGCTGTCTTTGGTGTGAGATCTAAGGTGCAGTTGACCGGGGTAAGTGACTAGTCCTTTGGGATGGGAGTAACCTGAATGTTTCTGTGATTCCTAGTATAATGGACCACCTATCCCAAAGGTATGCTTACCAATGTGGCAAGATAGATTGGAGTACCAAAGGGAACTGTCTGTGACTCCATGGTTAGGCCAGAGGAATTTACGCTTGATGATTGGTTAGTGAAATCTAAGTATAGACCTCACACCCAATTTGGGGTTTGTGCCCTGATTCCTAGCAGTCTGCCCTGAGGTTGGCACTCATGCTCTTGAGTCACTGCAGGCAGCTTGACGCTGAGGAACCTGAAGAAGAACTCTATACGTTCGAAAGCTTCTCGCATCAACAGAAGGTGATCCAATAAAAGATATTACCTCACCCACCTTGTCCTCCCAGAAGTATAGGCACACCCCCAAAACTCCTCAAATATGCACAGCAAGAAGTTAAAAGTAAATGCAATTATATAATCAAAAATTAATTCATAAGCTCATAGCTAAATTCTGCACCCTCTAAAGCTTAAGTGCTGGCAAAGCTCTCACCCTTAATTTGAATTGCATGGCAAATCCTTTGGCTAGTGTCGTTTAATTTTATTTTTTAACATGTTAATCAGAATCTTTATCTGTTACCTCCACTTTGTTTCTTACTGTACGCGCACAAACACACAGCATGAGTGGAGGCGTTTGGGCACAGATGCTGTAGACTCAGTTCAGGAAAGTTGATTTTTCTCTTTTAACAGTGAAAGCATAAAATAAAAGCAGTCAGCCCTAAACAACAAAAATATCAGGGCCTAAGACTCAGGTTATTAATTAAGGTTAATTCCAACCTGATTTTAAATTGGAGGAAGCTGGGGGTGTGGTGTTTTGTTATTTTTTTTTTTGCTTTTAGGCCTGGAAAATTTTTCCTCATTCTCACATTTTCAGTTTCCTTTGGGTCTTCTGGTGGTTTATTAACACAGGACTTTGGTTGGGATGTGTATTTCTGTGCATTGTAGCATTTGCTCCACATGAACTTTAATTTTATAAACATAACTATTTTTTCTTAGGTATTTTTATTATGCGTATCACCATAGTATCTAGCTGCCTAGTTCAATAACTAAAGAGACCCATACATTGCTTGCCAGTCAACCAGATAGCAGTTGGGAGAGTATCTCATGGAAGTAAGGAGAGGGAACAGGTTGTGTGCATGTTTGGATGAAACCTCTATTAATAGAGACAGGCCTGGGTAAAGAGGCACAACTCACATTTTCCTCTAAATGGGGGAAGGGGAGGAGGACTCATCCATCTTTCTGGCACAAAAGTGGTCCACAGCAGAGGCCCTCTGCACAAAGTGTCTTTTTCTTGGAATATGAAGATTCACCCTCGGCTCCATCAACGTATTCCTGTACTTAGAGGCTTTTTAATGTATGGGCTTTGCTATGATGCTTGTCATCTAAGGGAACAGACAGGGAGAGGGCCCTATGCTCCATTGTGCACAGAAACTGCAGGTCTGACCAGATCTTATACAGGCCGGTCAATGTGGTGTTTGAAGGAACAAATACGGACACCGTGTAGAATCAAGCAAGTGGGTTTATTACGTACAGCGCTGACAGAGCGTCACCTCGCTTATTAGGCTCAGAGACACTGCCAAACAATTGATTACAATGGATTATATGGATTTTCCATGGGTGGAGGGAAATGACGGGGTAGGCAGTCCCAAACCCCTGGATAGGTCTAGCAGCAAGACAAGATAAGCACAGTAGCCAATGGTCAAAAGGCTACATAATGTCTCCGCCCATGGTTTCAGGTTAACACATGACAATTAGTACACAGGTGTTTTCCATTAAACAATATATAAAGTGTGTTAGTATAAAATATATATATGTTGAATTCTGATTTGGGATCCATAGATAATGAAGTAGCTCCCTTGATTGTTCAACAGGTACACACCTAGGAGTTAAAGCAAAAGGACAAATGAAAAGTATATAGCAATAAAGGTTGTCTTTTAATTATTCATTTGTGTTTGTAAGGCAGGTACTGGCAATGGCTAGGAGGAGAGGTGCACATCTGTGAGAGGGAGGATATCATATCTCATACTGATATGTTTGAACCTCTTCCATAAACTCAAGGCTGGTATGTAGGAAGGCACCTCTTCTACAGAAGAAACAGGGCCCCTTTCATTCCCATGGTCTGTTCCCAACTTTGAGATAAAGCCCCCAATTATAATTTCCACCTGGCTTCTTGCTGACCAAGCTTATCTTAGCAAAAAGTAAGGTTGTCCTTTGTTTGTTCTGTTTCTTAACTAATATTGTTCACTATTTGCTAGGCCTCTGTCTTCTTGACCAAACTCTGGATTTTGGGCCTGTAAAAAGAGCTGACACAGTCCATATATCAGGTTATAACATAAACAGAATACGGATTTTAGCCCTTCAGTGTTACTGAGGAAGCCTTTCAGAGTAGCAGCCGTGTTAGTCTCTATTTGCAAAAAGAAAAGGAGTACTTGTGGCACCTTAGAGACTATCAAATTTATTTGAGCATAAGCTTCCGTGAGCTACGGAAGCTTATGCTCAAATAAATTTGATAGTCTCTAAGGTGCCACAAGTACTCCTTTTCTTTTTGAGGAAGCCTTGTGTTTGAATAATTCTGCCATGTAAACATCTACTAAGTTGTCTGCTTCTTTGTTGTATGGTTCTTAATCCAGTGGAGTTGTAAGATTGTGAGTTTGGGGATCCTTAGAAAATTGCTTACATTATGATTCCTAATCTGTGACCATGAAAATGTTTTTGCTTCACTTGTGTCCTTTCTGTAGCACAGCACTTATGTGTCCTTTTCGTTATCAGAAAATTTCTGAATCCTTGTTAATTATGGTAAGAGTGTGTCATTGGTGTCGGAGCATATTCAGCATCAAACCATGCCTATACATTTTCAGTACAATGGACAGAGACCTGTGCAAAATTGAATAAGACCACTCTGGAGTTAGAGCTGTCTAGTAAATAAGCTTTTGGGTAAAGGAAATAACCGTATCTATGTTGCAACTGATACACAATAGTTTGCATGGTAAACAGCCATCCATGGAAAAGAGGATATAGTGTTGCAGGAGTGGAGAACAGAATTCAGGGGAGCATTGCCTGAGTTAGGAGAGCGGGACTGAGCCCTCTGCAAGACCTAAGCAGTTATGGATCTTCCTTTGTTCATTTTCATTCTTCAGGGTCCAGAGGATGAAATGTTTTTAGAATCAAGCTGTAGGGAGTCTGGGAAAAGAGGAGACGGGGCGTGGGGTGTTAAGTCGTCCTCTCTCTCGTGTATGAAAAAAAAGATGGAAAAAACTTCCCAATACCAGCAGTATTTTAATAACTCTGTTTTCTAAAACAGATAGGCAAGTTTTCCACATGGCCGTGGATTGTGCATAGTAGTTACACGACCTTTCATTCTACTTTGTAACCTGTAACTATCTCTGAGCAATAGATCTTAGACTTTAAAACTTAAGACATCTGCATCAACAAAGGGAAGGAGGCACTTTCCAAATTTAGAATCCTCTATGGAGCACATTTGCTATGCAATCAATTGCATTCTGGCCAACAGCAGGAATAACTGATGTGCACCTACCAGACCTGATTATATTATAGTTTAAATCTGATTCTTTTGCTCTATGTTTTCCAGTGCCTGCATTTGTGCAAACCTAAGTTTAACAGTATGAGTCAATCCCTGGTGTTTGCAAAAAAAAATTTATGGTATCCAAACAATCAGAAGGTTCAAATGCCGTATGAAAAAGCAAGCATTGTAAGCATGATTTTAAAAGGTTTTTTTAAATAAGGTATTGTTCATCTAGTAACTTTTACTTGAGTGTTTCAAAGTAAAAGTTACTAGATGAAAAATACCTTATTTAAAAAAACCTTTTTAAATTGATGCAAATAAGGGTCACCGCAGTTCCCAGAAGAAGCAGGAGATAGTAATATGCTGTGTACCATTGCATTGCTTATACCCCTAATTTTGTTGCAATGCACACCAAATTCCTCAACCATGCAGGAGGACTGTCTCTATTTAAAAAATAAATAAATAAAAGCCACCGCCACCCCCCAAAAGGAAAACTATATGGAAAAAAGACAGCATAGTTTATTTTTAAAGGATAACAACTGACAAGGGCTAATTCATTGTACAAAGCCATACACAATTACTGGTTGTAAACATGCTTTTCAATCTTATCAAATGCTTCTTAGTACCTCCTTGCTGAACATGAGTCATTGGCTATTAGGTCCAAGTATGGCTGTGTCTGAAAATAGAGCGTGAGTAGTCATCCTATCCTATGCATTCTCAGTGCATTTGCATGTTCTCCCTTCCCTCTCCATGTCTGGCATCAGAAAATATGAAGGAACAGAAATAAAACTAACTTCTCCCTATTCGCTTGTCCTTTATTTAAAACTTTTCACCTGTCCAATCAAGAAGCAGAAGAAATACAAAGGATGAGATATACAAAAGGATTTAGATGCTTCAAGGGGCAGTTAAGAGTATCATTTAGGTGCCACTCAGATTGTCAAATCCCCCACTGCCACCTAACTATAGGCACCAGAAATCCATGGGCCCCTAATTTTTCACAGTTAAAGTCCCCTAAGTGCCTACATTTCTGCCAGTGACTGTGCATACATCTGCCTTTGGCTAGGCACCTATTTCATGCCTAAACTCCAATGCAATCCTCAAACTAGACATTCCCCTCTAATCTCACCTGTGGGGTCCGATCCAATAGGCATTTTCAGAGTATGACTAATCCCACCCAAAATGGCCAGAAGAGCAGGAGGTTATGTTGGTTTCTTCCCTTAAGTTTTAGCCCCGTGGTGAGTAGCTGGGATGTGGGTGATCCTGGTTCAATTCCCCCTTTGCCTGATGTGGAGAAGAGATTTTAAATTGGGTCTCCCACAACCTAGGTGAGTGCCATAATCACTGGGCTATCGACTAACTCTCTCTCTGGCCCAATGACTATTCTAATATTTATATATAGTGGAACAACTTCAAAACAGAAGAGATTGACAGATCCACCCCAGCCTAGGCTGGAAAAACTGGTACCAGCCTTCCATTTGGGGTAACAGATGTGGGGGGCCATGTTTAGCAGCATCAGCTGTTTGGCAGTTTCTTTAAAATAGCGAATAACCTAGTCAGTGCATACACAACTCATTCGTATGCTGTTACCAGTTCATGACAGTGGCTGGTTCCCTGCGATAAATTAAGGAAATAGCTGTGGAGAGGGCCTAATCTAGGTGTAAACATGGGACTTTTGCCCTAGAAACAAGGAACTGCTTTTACATTTCCTTCAGAATAAAAGCCATTCACTATAATTAAAGTTTTCCCAGGCCCAACTCAAATGTGCCCTATCTTCCTCACAACATTGACCAAGTCGACTCTTGAAGACTTCACAGAACAATGAAAATCCACTTCCATGACCCAGAAACCTTGAACTGCAAGGACAGGTAGAGGGCTGAAATATATGCATGGGCCTTCCATGGGCATGTGGCAGATTAATAAAAGGCTCAATTTAATCTCAAGAGAACTGTTCAAAGGGTTCCTTTTAATATTAATGCAAGTTACTCAAATATACTGAAGAGACTTGGCTACTGTGGAACTCAAGGACGCACAAAGCTGAAAGCATTGTTAGTAATGTGAGACGCGTAAGCAGATTTTCAAATGATATTGGTTGGTCTTAAAATTAAACCCAGAGGTTGCGCTGCCAGCCAGCGAGTCATCATCAGATGCACAGATGCATGCGTCTATTCTGGAGGACTTGGGTCAGGCACCAGCAGCCAATGACTTTTTGTATTTACAGGAATAGAAAACAAACTAAAGCTGTATAATGTGTTGCTTCATTTTTAAAATGTACGTGAGCAAAATATATGTAAGGAAATAATGTCAAACCATTGAAGATAAAACTGAATATTTTGTGTATATTATATATCAGGCACCAGCCTAGCTCCAGTGAGGGTTCCCAGCTGTGAGGGGGTAGGGCTTAGAACACACCTCTGTCCTTGGCATCTCTCAATGGCTAGCTTAGATGGCTCCCCAGCCAGCATGCTGGCTTCTGTGGATTGCAGTCTAAGGTGCCTATCTCTCCCCATCCAGGCCTATATGCTTGTCTCCAGTGCAAGGGTATCTTAAGTTATATCTCTAGTGTTGCCCCTATCTTGAGTCCCATTCACATGTAAAATGTGTTAACTGGAGGGCACCTGTGTCATTAACTTGAGTTGGCTGCCCCATCTGGGGTGTAGGCTGAAGCTCAAGTTAATACAAATCGACAGCTGCTAACATGATCACTCTGTAGCGTGGATGCAGGCTACTGCACTCCAGTGCCTTCCCATCATTCCCCCGCCCTCCTCCCATGCAAAAGAACAGACATATTCTCCTACAAATCACTGGGAATGAATTCCTAGAATTCATCTTACTGTAACATAATGTATCCTGGGATATGCCCCTGGAAGTCTTAGCAACACACACCAGTGATTGTAGCACCCGTGCAGATACAGCAGTTCAAATGTTACTTTTCAGATTGGCCACTCTTACTGACTTGAGAGGAGTAACTTGGGTGTACATACCCTAAGTTAACTCTGCAACAAAACGTAAACAATTATACTAACCAGTCCCTATGCACTGCATGTTGAGAAAGTGTGGTGGGAGGCAGGGTAAGTATTTTGCTGGCAAAAGCTATGCGCTCAGACCTTATGTAATCAAATTACTGATCTTCTAAAAAACATTTTTCTAGAATTTTAAATGCCAAATAGAAACAAAATCTGAAAAAACAGGAAGATTCTTTTAGACCATATTAAAACTTGGGAATGCAAGCACCTGATCCTTGGTGTGCAGTTTTAGAAGAGAATTCTGTTGATGAATTCACCAGTGCAACATAGTTCAAAAGTGATTTACAGAAAGAAGTCAGTTATATTAAAATAAAATAATAATGAAAGCCCTTAGCCTCTAAAATGTATGCATGTGCTTAACTCGACCCATGTGAAGAGTGCATAGGAGTTTGCAGAATCAGGACCTAATAGTGTGATAATTTTATTTACCAAGCTCCACCGACTAAAATGAGGGCACCCAGGCTTATCCCACTTTATCTTAACTTTTTTGCTTCTACATTTAAAAGGAGAAACACTGTGTTAATTTTATTTCCTGATATAAAAAGCACCTTTTGGTTGTTATCTTCAAAGCTGAGTAAGGGAGTTAAGCCCATGACTCCCACGGAAATTAATGTGAATTGGATGGCTAATTCCCTTAATCAGCTTTGAAAATATCAGCCATAGGCTACATGCACCAGGACCCAATGCTGCAGTCTTCTCCACAGAGGTAGGGCCCTGTGCAGAGCCCCATGGGCTGCACAGCAGTCAATATGCACTAGAATATGCACTTCATATACTCAGTGTGCTGGTACTGCACACTGGTTCAGTCAGCTGATCCTGGCTCCATCTCAGATAAACAACTGGAAACAGGAATTATCTTAATATGTACATAAAATAGATCAAGACCAGCTGTGGCAGGAACTAAACCCTGAAGAGCTCTTCAGTGCAGAATGCACATGCAGCCTTTCCCTCCTGGATTTGGAGCTCACTATCTGGCTGTAAAGCAATCTGTGGAAAAGGGGAAGAACTTTTCACAGACAAACAAGGAAGGAGAACTACTCCATTCTGTGGGCATTTTGAACGGTTCTCTTGAGATTAAATGTATGGTTTACATCTGTATGGTTCTCTTAAATACAGGAGTGTATGGTTCTCTATAAACCACCATTTCTTTCTGACATTAGTTCACAAAATAACATTAATATTCTAACAACAACGATGCTACTAAGGAAACTTAAACACCTGGAGTTACATAAGATGTACAGATCATGGCTAAAGGTTGCTGAACACTAGTTTACATATTTAATATGCTATCTAAAATCTAGATTGCAGCACTGATGTTGAAATAATGCACCAGGAAACATTAGAGCTATGAGGAATTTCCAAATGCCAGCTGTGTCAGAGCTGTAGTCATACATGTGTTGATCCAGGACTATGAACGGTTCCTTTTAAAGCTATCCAAGTATCAGCTCCTATGCTCTTTCCGAATACAAATAAGGGCTGGTCTACAAGGTGGGGTGATGCACAGCACAGGGTGTGATAACTGAAGAGCACTAACATGTTGTGCATTAATTGGTCTACATAGATCCTGCTGTGCACACTAAAGGGGCTGTAATAGGGAACTTCACAATAGCGCTTTTATAAACAGAGAATGGTCAGTGCTTGACAGGGGGCATTCAGCACCTCACTACAGTCTTGACCACAGAGGTGGAACTCTGGCCCTGGATCCTATCTGTGTATTCTGGGACTGAGAATTAGATCATATCTTCCTTTTCTAATTGTTTTGCCCCTGGAGAAGGGGCAAAACTGCCCTTAAATTCACCCTGTTATCGTGTGACTGGAACTATGGAGATTTTTTTCTTAAAATAAATGTATCTTGTTCACCAGTGCCCTGATCCAAAACCCATCAAAGCATCAAAGGCAATGAAAAGATGCTGGACTAAGTCCCCCCCCCACAATTTCACTCTGCCTTCCTTGCATGTTGCAAATTTGTGCTGATTTCACAAGAAGTTTTGGTGCAGGATTGGGCTACAGGCAGGAGATCACAAACTCACTCAGCTTTCTTTCAGAGTAAAGCCGTGTTAGTCTGTATTTGCAAAAAGAAAAGGAGTACTTGTGGCACCTTAGAGACTAACCAATTTATTTGAGCATAAGCTTTCGTGAGCTACAGCTCACTTCATCGGATGCATACTGTGGAAAACACAGAAGATGTTTTTATACACACAGACCATGAAAAAATGGGTTTTATCACTACAAAAGGTTTTTTCTCCCCCCACCCCACTCTCCTGTTGGTAATAGCTTATCTAAAGGGATCACTCTCCTTACAATGTGTGTGATAATCAAGGTGGGCCATTTCCAGCACAAATCCAGGGTTTAACAAGAACGTCTGAGGAACAGTGGGGGGGATGGGAAGGAATAAACAAGGAGAAATAGGTCTACAACCTATCCTGAAGGACGACCCAACACTCTCACAAATCTTGGGAGACCAGGCCAGTCCTTGCCTACAGACAGCCCCCCAACCTGAAGCGAATACTCACCAGCAACCACATACCACACAACAGAACCACTAACCCAGGAACCTATCCTTGCAACAAAGCCCGTTGCCAACTGTGCCCACATATCTATTCAGGGGACACCGTCACAGGGCCTAATAACATCAGCCACACTATCAGAGGCTCATTCACCTGCACATCTACCAATGTGATATATGCCATCATGTGCCAGCAATGCCCCTCTGCCACGTACATTGGTCAAACTGGACAGTCTCTACGTAAAAGAATAAATGGACACAAATCAGATGTCAAGAATTATAACATTCAAAAACCAGTCGGAGAACACTTCAGTCTCTCTGGTCACTCGATTTCTGATCTCAAAGTGACTATCCTTCAACAAAAAAACTTCGAAAACAGACTCCAACGAGAGACTGCTGAATTGGAATTCATTTGCAAATTGGATACAATTAACTTAGACGTTCTTGTTAAACCCTGGATTTGTGCTGGAAATGGCCCACCTGGATTATCATACACATTGTAAGGAGAGTGATCACTTTAGATAAGCTATTACCAGCAGGAGAGTGGGGTGGGGGGGAGAGAAAACCTTTTGTAGTGATAAACACCCATTTTTTCATGGTCTGTGTGTATAAAAATATCTTCTGTATTTTCCACAGTATGCATCCGATGAAGTAAGCTGTAGCTCACGAAAGCTCATGCTCAAATAAATTGGTTAGTCTCTAAGGTGCCACAAGTACTCCTTTTCTTTCAGGTTTCTTTGAATCTCCCAGTGGAAACATTCTGTAGGGCTGCTGGATTTATTTCATGTATATTTATTTTAAAAGTAAATTATTTGAAATAACCATAATTGCTTTGTCTCAGTGTTTAATTTTGATAAATGTCTTTGTGAATGCTTCTTCATTGGTTTTTTTGGCTAGATCTCATTATCTGGAAGCAAAATACAATTCCATTAATATTATCACTTAATTAAGAGTACAAACAGAACTCTTACTCATGATAGGCTTCTAAAAATATGATAGGAAAAGCCACTTAATGCAATTAAGTTTCTTCTGCATCAGGAAGAAAAAAAACACTTATTGTAACTCATAAATTAGCTACTTTACAAAAGCGGCTATTTTTGAAAAGCTGTCACGCACTGAATCGTCCATTTCAGTTGTATTTGGAATATAGTTTATAAAACATTTCAAACATAATATGTCATTTGAATACTGATTATCACCACCAGTATTTAGCTAGTTATGCCTGATGATCTGTCAAATGAGTTCATCATAGATCACCAAAAGAAGGAGATAGTTAGCTCATTAACTATTAGGGATTGCGGTAAGAATAAGGGAATTTTAATACTTGTAAAAAGTGCCAGAGTCACAATCCAAGAGATTGTGGGGGTCAGACTGTGGGGCTGTTTAATTGCAGTGTAGACTTCCAGGCTTGGCTGGAGCCTGAGCTCTAGGACCATGGGAGGGTCCCAGAACTGGCTGCAGCCCAACCCTGGAAGCCTGAGCCCCACGAGCCTGAGTCAGCTGGCATGGACCAGCCACGGGTGTCTTATTGCAGCGTAGACATACCTAGAGATACCAGGATGACATTTAATATGGGGTACAGATTTCCACATCTGCCTACTGCAGGGTTCTTTCACCTTCATCTGGTATGGGCCACTTCAGAGACTGGATATTAAATAGGACTAAATAGACCTTGGGTTTGATGCAGTACAGCAATTCTCGTGTTTCTAAGATGCCCACAAATTTGTATATGGATACATTTTTGCCAAAAAAATACCTAAAATAGAAAGATATGAAGCATCTTCACATGGTACAGAAACACTTGTTTAACAGGAAATCCCCATTGTACAAATGGGGAAATGGAGCCATAACAGATGTGAATTGCTCAAGGCCTCAAAGCAAGACAATGACAAAACTGATAGAGAAATCAGGAGTTCCAGGCTCCCAGTCCCAATCTCAGACAGATTTATAGCCTCATCTCCTTCCCAAACAGGTTCTAGCAAGTTTAGATAAGCATCTGAGCCAAACCTCTGAATGTTCTGAAACTCTTCCATCATAACCATCAAAAACTTTGCTCAGATAAGCCAAAATTAATGTATATTATCAATAAATCTTAGAACAGTGGGGAAGTTCCAGAAAACTGGAAGAAAACTACCATTGTTTCAATATTTAAAAAGCATTAAACAGGAAGACCTGGATAATTGCAAGCCTGTCAGCCTGACACTGATCCCAGGCAAAAGAACAACAACAAAAGCGCGGCTGATACAGTACTCGATTAATAAAGAATTAAGGAGGATAATCAACATGGCTTAATGGAAAATAGATTCTGTCAAACTAACTTGATATATTTTTTCCATGAGACTACAAGTTTAATTGATAAAGATAATACTGTTGATGTAATATACTTAGACTTCTGTAAAACATTTGACTTGGTATTGCACTCCTTGATTAAAAACAAAAATAATATGTCAACATGGCGCACATTGAATGAATTGAAAAATGACTGGCAGGTCTCAAAATGTAACTGTAAATGGGGACTCTTAATTGAGTGGGTGAGTAAAGCCAAATTTAAAGTTACACATCTAGAAACAAAGAACATTTCCCATTCTGTAAGTATGGCCTACTATTCTGGGAAGCAGTGACACCAAAAAAGACTTGTGTTGAGTTGATTATCCACCATAACCCCCAAGCTTCCAATGTGAGACTGTGTCCAAAAAGGGCTATGATCCTTGGATGCATAAATAGGGAAATCTCGAGTAGGAATAGGGAAGTCATATTACATCTGTATTTGGCACTGACACGACCACTGCTGGAATACTATGTCCAGTTCTGGCATGCACAATACAAGAATGTAGATACATTGGAGAGGATTCAGAGAAGAGTCAGAGAATAATTAAATGATTGGAAAATATGCCATGCAGTGATAGACGCAAGGAGATGAATCTATTTAGCTTAACAAAAACCCTGTTAAGGATGACTTGATAACAATTTATATGTACCCACATAGTGAACAGAATTTGATAATGGATTCTCCAGTCTAGCAGACAAAAATATAGCAAGATACAATGGCTGAAGTTGAAGCTAGACAAATTCAGACGGAAAATAAGGCCTATTTTTATATATATAATTAGCTATTGAAACAAATTACCAAGGATTGGGGTGGATTCTCCACCACTTGCAATTTAAAATCAAGATTAGACTTTTAAAAAAAGATATGATCTACTTTATACAGGAATTCAGCAGAGTCCTTTGCAGTGTGATATACAAGTGGCCAGACTAGATGATTGCCTAGTTGGAAGAGGTTTCGGCTGAGACTACCGTGACAATTTTCAGGTAAGAAGTGTTTGTAGAAATGTTAAGTGGCTGAAAATGCGGATTTTCAAAGAGCCTGCTTTCTCAGCAGCAATAGCAGTGTGTGTTTGCATGGTCGCCTGAAGCCAAGCGCATCCTCATGTTGTTGGTGGGGAACGAGTACTTTTTTCTTTTTAAGAGGCTAAGGTGAGAAAGAGATTTGTCAATGTACTTCACGTGCAGATTTAGAGCCCCCTTCTGCCAGCCTTATCAAACTCAGCAGCACCTTTTCCTACAAGGAGCTCCACTTTAATTCACTGGCCAATTTCAGTGGGGATACTCGTGATTATACGAACATGAAAAAAGGTGACAAAACAGAAAATAGTAGCAATAAGAAGTTGTCCTGTCTATTTATAGCATGGATTTGTTGTAGTACAAAAAAAAAGGTGATAATTCAAAATAGTGTATGAAAAAAATCTCACGCAAAATAAATGTTTTCAATTTAAAAAACAAAACGCTATTTTGTCAATTCTGTCTTATCAGCATCCACATTCTGTGTTGTAAAGAAGTGTTCCTAAGAGTGAAAAAATAGCTTGGGAAGAGTTAAAGATTTTTAGCAGACAAGTGTATTTTCACAGAACAACAACATGGTAGAGCAATTATTCCCAAAATACTATTAAAAGCCAGCATTCGATTCTTTTACAAGGCCCAAGAAGACTTCAGTTATGAGCTTTTAGAACCGTTGCGTCAAAAGAGCATCATTATCATTGGCAGTTACTGGAGGCAATTATTTCATCTCCGTAATAAACTTCTACATTTTCTGAACTGTCCTTTCAATGGAGCTATCTTCTGTTTTATCCACTGTAAAACATTTTCCAATCTTATAGTATAAATTAGATGGTAAAGGGCATAAAAAATACCTTAAATAAGGAATTCATTTCAAAGAAATTAACTAAGATGGTTAAATATATTGGTATCCAAAATCATCAGCTTGGAAGGAAGTCATATTGTAGAAAATTTCTTACACAGAAAATGACAACAGTTTGCTTTGGATGAAGAAAATGATGAACCCTCTGGGCAGGTACCATCTTTGTTCTGTGTTTGTGCAGTGTGTAACACAATGGGATCCTGGTCCATGCTTGGCGGTCTTAGGCACAGTGTTAATACAAAGAATTAATTATTCAGAAACAGGTTAAACGAATAATTGTCAGACTATGGGCTATTAATTCACTGGTATTGTTGGTCACATGAGATTTTCAGATTTCCCATTGACTAAACATTAAAAGGAAAAATAAAATTAATATGATGCACTTCCCAAAAGTTTCAAAAATTTGAATAGCTTTGTGAATATTTGCAAGAATAGCAGCAGACCTAACAAAAGTTAATGGATACCCCTACAAAGATCAGTGAATATATTACACATACACTCACATCTCTACATGTGGATATTGGGAAATATTTACTAGACTAGCAATTTCTTATTCAGAAGCAGCTTTATACTAGACATTGTGGGGAACCTTAAAAAGTTGCAAGATTTAATATGATTCACTCAAGAACCCTAAGTCTCAGAAGCTTATCCAGATCTCTTGAGCTTAGAAAACTGGGTGGCAAATCTTTATAATAATAAGGTCTCTAGAATATCTTATGTTTGGGTGTGCCAGAACTGCCACCAGATCAGCTTTCCATGTGATATTTCAGCACTTCTACTTCCAGTTTTGTCTGACACTTCAACGGAGATATTCAAAAAAGAAAACTACACTGTTACAAAAATGTTCAAACTTCAAACTAGATTGGCTTCATGTTTTAGATGAAGGGAAGTTGCTTATCTTATTCAAACCATCTTCTTATTTTGAGATGTTTATGGTTAGAGGTTCATGTACATACAATTCCATCACCTCTCCCCACACAGATCATTTAAAAATAGTTTATGGCTGAACAAAATATAATGCAAACAAGGCAACTATAATAGAGTGATCTAAATTGGTTAACTTCCATGAATAGTATCACTCAAAGGGCCTCCCTCTATAATATAAATGCACTTCATACTTCATAATTTCATAATCATTTCTAGTTTTGCTTTGCATCCATCCCACATTAAAAAAAAGTCTGCAGAATTCCCCTCTTTCTCCCTTCCTTCTCATAACACAAGAACTAGAGGTCACACAATTAAATTAATAGGCAGACTTAAAACAAACAAAGGAAGTATTTTTTCACACCATGCGCAGTCAACCTGTGGAACTCTTTGCCAGAGGATGTTGTGAAGGCCAAGACTATAACAGGGTTCAAAAAAGAACTAAATAAATTCATGGAGGATAGGTCCATCAATGGCTATTAGCCAGGTTGGGCAGGGATGGTGTCCCTAGCCTCTGTTTGCCATAAACTGGGAATGGGCAACAAGGAAGGGATCACTTGATGATTACCTGTTCTGTTCATTCCTTCTGGGGCACCTGGCATTGGCCACTGTCAGAAGACAGGATACTGGGCTAGATGGACCTATGGTCTGACCCAGTATGGCCGTTCTTATGTTCATTCAGAGTTGTTGGCTATATTCATAGCTTAAGAAAATGTCAGGACAGATAATCTCAGTCACCTTCCCAGAGGGACTATCCTACGGAGAGGGGAGGAGGGAAAAGATCATACCAGATGAAGTGTCAAACCCCACCGATTCTCCGGATCCATGAGGAAGGAAGTCACTACCTCTGTGGATATAGGAGCTGTCCACATGAATAGCTTTGTTGTTTCACTCCCTATCCATTTCCCCACTTGCTGTATCCCCCTGCAGTTGCTTAGTAACCATAGAAGGAATGGAAAGGAAATTAATACAAATCTGTGTGGGTGTGATGATCCAGTACTCCATTCGACCATCACCGAAACACCTGGAGAAGGCTGTGGCTACTAAGCCAGGCCATTATTGAGAGTAGCAGCTCTGTGGGAGGTGCTATGTGGTAGTCACACCCCAACTTTGTGTGGGAATGAGGATGGTTGATTTAATCTCCCCAGCCTCCTTCAACACTACCTACATTAGGAGACAATAGTTGGGCTTTATGCAGGTGGAGTTAATTTAACCTTGGAGACTGAACTGGATTCTGGCTCATGCATCTTCAACAGATTTGTTAACTACATTCTGATGGCAGAATCTTAACACATAGGTGGGACCGGACTAATGCAAGGGCTTTAGGGGCTGCAGCCCACGGCTTTGGGCTAAGGGGGTTGGGGCGCGCTGCTTCTTTTCATCCGGCTCCCAGCCAGTCTCCATGCTGCGGGCCGGACACCGGTCCCGAAGCCTCAGCGCCCCTGTAGGGATGAAGCCGCAAGCACCGGCATGCCCCTGCAGCCCCTCGGCAAGGGGCGTTCAAGGGCGGGAGCAGGGTCAGGGGAGGGTATGCACACCCACGCTCAGCACATACACATACACACACACTATAGCTGGACTGGAGCCAAAATCACCTGATTCAAGCTCTCATTCTGATTGGTTGGGACCAGGGGTGGGCCAGGGCCAGGAGCCAATCAAAACACAAGAAGCTACAAACTACTGTAAAAGCCCTGAAAGCCAAAAAGCTAGCCAACACACAATGCACAAGCCAACTCAGCCTAAAACAAGCCCAATTTCTGCTTGGTTTTCACGGATTTGGCAACTCTGGGGGATCCTGCCTTAGCCCCGCTGCGCTGCCACCAAGAGCCGCCTGAGGTAAGTGCCTCCCGCCTGGAGCCTGTGCCCCACACCCCGTCCTGTACCCCAACCCCCTACCCCAGCCCTGAGCCCCCTCCTGCACCCAAACTCCCACTCAGAGCCCTCACCCTGAACTTCCTGCTGCACTCCAAGCCCGGCCCATCCCTGGCCCCACCCCAGAGCCCACCCCCCCCCAGCTGGAGCTGCACCCCCTCCTGTACCCCAATCCACTGCCCCAGCTCTGAGCCCATTCCTGCACGCCAAACACCCACGGGCCTCACAAAATTTAATAGCTCCTGGCCCAAAGGAGAGTTACTCTGGCCTGGCACATAGGGATCTGTGAGCTAGAAAAAAAAATCAGTGAGCTTTTCAGATAGTGGTTGAGTTTTCAATGTTAGCAATTAGGGAAAAAAATTATTGTAAACATAAGAACGGCCATACTGGGTCAGACCAATGGTCCATCTAGCCCAGGGACAAACTTTTTGGCCCGAGGGCCACATCTGGGAATAGAAATTGTATGGTGGGCCATGAATGCTCACAAAATAGGGGCTCGGGTATGGGAGGGGGTGAGGGCTCTGGTTGGGGGTGCAGGCTCTGCGGTGGGGCCCAAAATGAGTAGTTCAGGGTACAGAATTAGGCTCTGGGCTGGGGTGGAGCAGTGCAGGGGGGTGGGTGAGGGCTTCAGCTGGGGTTGTGGAGTTTGGGGTGTAGGAGGGTGCTTCAGGCTGGGACCAAGGGGATTGGAGGGTGGGAGGGGGATCAGGGCTGGGGCAGGGGGTTGGGGTGTGGGGGCAGGCTCTGGCTGGGGGGTGTAGACTCTGGGGTGGGGCTGAGGATGAGGGGCTTGGGGTGTAGGAGGGTGCTCCCGGCTGGGATTGAGGGGTTCGGAGAGCAGCGGGGGATGAGGGCTGGGCCAGGGGGTAGGGGCACAGGGAGAGGCTCAGGAGTGCAGGCTCCAGGCGGTGCGTACCTCAAGCGGCTCCCGGAAGGAGCGGCATGTCCCTTATCTGGCTCCTATACAGAGGCGCGGCCAGGCGGCTCTGCAACCTGCCCCATCCACAGGCACCGCCCTGCAGCTCCCATTGGCTGTTGTTCCTGGCTAATGGGAGCTGTGGGGGTGGCGCTTGGGGCAGGGGCAGCTTCCGGAGCTGCCCCTACATGTAGGAGCCAGAGGGGGGCCATGCTGCTTCTTCCGGGAGCCATGTGGAGCGGCCCCCGACCCTGCTCTCCAACTGGAGCATTGGAGCGGGGCAAGCCCCAGACCCCGCTCCCCAGCAGGAGGTCAAGAGACGGATTAAAACAGCTGGCAGGCCATAGTTTGCCCCTCCCCGATCTAGCCCAATGTCCTGTCTTCCAACAGTGGCCAATACCAGCGGCTTCAGGTGAAATGAACAGAACAGGTAATCAAGTGATCCATCCCCTGTCACCCATTCCTAGGTTCTGGCAAACAGCAGCTAGGGACACTTCAGAGCATGGTTTTGCATCCCAGCTCATCTTGGCTAATACCCATTGATGGACCTATCCTCCATGAACTAATGTAGTTCTTTTTTAACCCTGTTATAGTCTTGGACTTCACAACATCCTCTGGCAAAGAGTTCCACAGGTTGACTGTGTGTTGTATAAAGAAATACTTACTTTGAACTGAGCCAATATGATGTGGAATCACTGAGACAATACAAGCAGAAACATATCGAGTTGCCAATTGCAGAGAGTTGCTTTTCAGATATAAACCACAATTTACAAGTTATTTAAAGATGCTATTTATCCTAAGTATACATTCAACATGTTCTCAACAGTGTGCTAATTGGCATTAGAAGAGTTTCTAAGTTTGGTCAGCAGAAGAAACAAAACAAATGATCTGGGGGTTATACATTGTCTTAAGAGAATTCTGTGCATTGATACCAGGGGTATAATCTCTACTAAGGAGCATGAGTTTCAGTCTGCTGTTGATTTACTTTGAAGGCAGGTTGGCGTCAAAGTTTGCAGAAATTCTAAAGCAATTTATAAAGTCTCATTTCTCATGCTCGCTGACACATTTGAGTTTTATCATAAACTTGAGACAATTTCTTTTCATTCTAGTCCAGAGAATAGAAGTTATTGATTTTAGTAAGCCTTTGATATATAGTCACACATGACATTCTCTTAACCGAATTAGGGAAATGCAGTCTAGATCAGTAGTTCTCAACCAGGGGTCTGGGTCCGCTTGAGGGGGCTGCAAGCAGGTTTCATGGGGGCCGCCAAGCAGGGCTAGCATTAGACTCGCTGGGGCCCAAGGTAAAAAGCCAAAGCCCCACCACATAGGTCTGAAGCCCAGGGCTCTGAGCCCCGCCACTTGGGGCTGAAGCTGAAGCCAGAGCAATGTAGCTTCGCGGGGGCCCCTGTGGCATAAGGCCCCAGGCAATTGCCCTGCTTGCTACCCCCTAACGTCGGCCCTGGCTTTTGTATGCAGAAAAACAGTTATTGTGGCACAGGTGGGCCGTGGAGTTTTTATAGCATGTTGGGAGGGCCTCAGAAAGAAAAAGGTTGAGAACGCCTGGTCTAGATGAAATTACTATTAGGTGGGAGCAAAACTGGTTGACAGACTGTACTTAAAGAGTAGTTATCAACAGTTTGCTGTCAAACTGGGAATGTCTAGTGGGGTTGTAGAGGGTCCGTCCTGGGTCTGGTACTGGTCAATGGTTTTATTAATGGCTTGGATAATGGACTGGAGGATAGGCTTATCAAATTTTCAGATGACACCAAGATGGGAGGGGTTGCTTGCACTTTGGAGGACAGGATTAGAATTCAAAACCACCTTGAAAAACTGGAGAATTGGGCTGAATTCAACGAGATGAAAGTCAATAAAGATAAGTGCAAAGTACTTCCCTTAGGAAGGAAAAAGCAAATGCAGAACTACAAAATGGGGAATACCTGGGTCGGTGATAGTACTGCTGAAGAGGATCTGGGGCTTATAGTGGACCACAAATTGAATATGAGTCACCGATGTGATGCAGTTGCAAAAAAGGCTAATAGCACTCGGTTTATTAACACGAGTGTTATGTGAAATGTGGAAGAAAACTGTTCCATGCTACTTGGCATTGGTGAGCTGAAGCACTGTGTCCAATTCTGGGCGTCACACTTAGGAAAGATGTGGACAAATTGGAGAGAGTCCAGAGGTGAACAACAAAAATGATAAAAGGTTAGAAAACCTGACCTATGAGGAAGATTAACAAATCTGTTTAATTGTGAGAAAAGAAGACGGAGGAGGGGACCTGAAAAGAGTCTTCTAATATCCTAAGGTCTGTTACCAAGAGGACTGTGATCAATTGTTTTCCATGTCCATCTCCATGTAGCACAAGAGGTAATGAGCTTAATCTGCAGCAAGGGCAATTTAGGTTAGAGATTAGGAAAAAAATTACTAAAAATATAAGGGCAGTTAAATTCTGGAATTGGTTTCCAAGAGAGGTTAGAGATTAGGAAAAAAATTACTAAAAATATAAGGGAATTGGTTTCTAAGAGAGGTTGTGAAATCCCCGTCACTGGAGGTTTTTAAGAACAGGTTGGACAAATCCCTGTCAGGGATGGTCTAGGTTTACTTGGTGGACTTCCTGAATTCTCAAGGTCCCTTTCAACCCGACATTTCTATGAAAAAAGACCAAAGGTGAAAATGTACTTACATTTGTACAAATGTATTTACACGTACTTCAGGAGCAGCTTCTGGACCCCAGCCACCTACAAGAGGGTAAAAGAGAAAAGACGTCAGAATAAGACCACAGTGGACAATTACAAAATCATAGTATGTGAGGTTCAGATATGTCTTATTGTTACCTTGTAATCCACTGTCTGTTTGACCCTTCTGTTGTCTCTTGTCTTCTACTTAGATTGGTAGCTCTTTTTGTACTGGGTTGTGCAGTGCCAAGCACAGTGGAATCCTGGTTCACGACTGAGGTTCCTAAGTGCTCCAACAACAATAAACAAAGATGATTAGAACTACTAGTAATAATATGTAAACTAGTCAAAGCCAGCTGCCCTAACAACTGTTCCTGGGAATATCAACGCAACTCCATCAGCACTCCAAGGATCCGTCATCTCCCCCAGCACCCAAATATGGTTATTATTAGCACATATTGTTTTGTGGTGGTACCCATAATGGGCTAAGTGCTTTTCAGACATTCCTAGGGACCTGGACCCTTCCTTGAGGAGTTCACAGCCTAAAGGACAAACGCAGGTGAGGGGGAAGGGAACAACAAATAAGGGTTTTAAAATTGCAAGCTAATTATATTCACTGTAGGCGGCATGGTAGGGGTGAATCTATAGGAAAGGCTTAAATGTGATACCAGCTAGCATGGGCCATCATGTAGGTTTACCCTGCATGTAGTGGGGAGGGTGCTTTCTTCTGGTGAAGGCTTTCTAGTTAGGAAATTCTTTCTTTCATTCTTTGTGAATTCATGCATCAGTCTGTTTTCTGTTTTGGGGAAGGCTGATTTTATTTTGCTTTTTGTCTTTGTTTAGTTTGAACGGTTTGCGTTTTGAGAGTCTTAGATGAGTTCAAAGTAAATAAAAAGTTATGAAGATCTAATTAAAACACTACAAATGTACATGATTAAGTAGCAAGTGAGGGGTGTGTGGAAAAGGTGAATGGCCAATATAGGATGTTCACTTCTGCTTTACTTCCAATTTTGCCAACAACTTTATTTTCAGAAAAAAATTACCTTTTGACTTTTAAAGGCAAGAAAAAAAAACCTTTCCAAATACTGAAGTTGTGTTATCTCAACAAGCAAAACTGGCACTAGAGTGGGATAGTTAAGTATGTATTTTGCCCAATCTACAGTGAGGAATGGCATTACTGTGAGATTTCCATTTACAATTGAATCGGCAACTCCTGATGCTACAACATTAATACTCAGCTGGTATGAAGTTAACTCTTCCTCCACACTCTAATTTATCTATTTCTGTTTGTAATGTAGTAGGAGCAGGTGACTGAAAGCTTTATTACTCTGCTGTTGACAATGTTCTGAAGATTGTGGCATATGTAAGTTAACAGAACTCAGTGTAAACACATTAGGAAAACCACAATCTAGAAAATTATATTTGAAAGACTTTCTACATGACTACTAAAGCTAGTATATTAGAAACAATGCTATGTTTCCTACTTGAACAGGAAAGAAGATACAAAATCATGTTGGACCTCTGTTTTGGAAATAAAATCTGACAGAAGTTTTTCAGAGTATTAGATTTCAATAGTTCTCATATCAAGGAAAGCTGGCACAGCACCACATGCTATGAAGAATTAGTCTGGAGGGATACTGTTTCCCTAAAATAATCTACTCCTCTAATGCTACAACTTACATGGTACTTATTCTCCTGTTCATTCCCCCACCCCCACTCAAGATGTGGGATTTAACCTCAGTTGTTCAATTACTTTGAACAACCCCCGAGGAAGCCTTCAGTCATCATTCTACTTCTTTAGGGCTCTCATGACAATGGTTGTACACTCTGATGCACATGTTTATAGACAAGCTAGTCCCAGTGCAGAAGCTTGTCAGAACTCGAATGGCAGCAACTGGACCAGTGGAGCAATTCATCATCAGCAACATATTCAAACCAAGCTGGTTTTCTGCTTTTCAAACAATCTGATATGTTATGTTTCACATTGTCTGTACTTAAACAAACAAGATGCCTAAATAATTATACTTAAGAATAAGCAGTATTAGAAAAAACTGACCTACTCAAATATAAAAGAATGCATCCCAGAGTACTAATATCTCAGACCTCCACTTAGATATATCAAGCTAAACCCTCCACTACACCAGGTTAGACCTTTACCTGATTCTGAGGCTGACTCGGACTACGGCAGCCAAAGGCACAAAACTTTTCTGACTTGCAACAGACTAATGCCCTCATAGTGCCAATCACACTGACAAGGCTCACCACAATGCAGTGTGCTCCCTCCTCTCCCCTTCTAGCATTCATCCTACATTGTAGGATTTAGGGGCCTGCTGTAGAGCAGCCTACAACAATTTCATACCAGCAGAGGATACTCCCATCCTTAGCTGCCCACAGAGGGCAGATTTAAGGCTCTTTTGCAATGTTCTGGTGGCACAGGATTTTAGTATGGACAGGGCTCTCAGAAAAAAGTCCCTGAAAGACCCAGCCTTTCCTTCTGCTGGGTCATTAACATATATATTTTGTGGCCTCCATCTTCATAAAAGCCAGATATAAAACAGCCTTGGGACGTGGATACAGTTTTAAGCTATTACTCCCATCCTGGAAAAGAAGAGAAGATTAAGACCATTTTCTAATTAAGCCACAAGTTAGCAAAATTAATTGTCCTCATGCAAGTCTCAAAAATTGCTTAGGTTAACATGATAAGGAGTGATGAATGAAACTTCACTGGTTTTTCATTCATTCATTCTGAGAGAAAATTATAGTTGGGCTGACTCACAATTTTACAACTGTACGCTTATTCTCATGAGAAAGAATTATGGAAATTCTCTGCGTCATCTTGTCTGAAGTTATTATGGCCATAATTTAGGAAAGCACTTAAGTATGTGGGTAAGTCATGCCCTGAATAAAATGGCCATAGGCACGTGCTTAAGTCCTCGGAAATTTCAAAGTGGACTAAGCTAACCAGGAACAAGACACTCTTGTTCCAAAATAAGTGTGTCCACACACTCGAGTTATCCAGGAATAGCTGTTCCTGAATACTTCCATGTGTAGACAAGCCCTTACCCTTGACTAGTAGACTTCCTGGTACTTCATGCAACTTCATACTTTCCTCTGAAATGACCTCAAAGTTTATACCTTCTAAAGGGCCAGACTTGTAGGCCAAGTCTGCTCCTACTGAAGTCAATGAGAGCTTGCTACTGGCTGAGATAGAAGCAAGAATAGTTCTCTCTCCTCTGACAGATTTTTGGGTGTTCAACTCCAACAACTGGGCCCTGATTTTCAATAGCACTCAGTTCCCATTTAAGAATCAAAATTAGGGCAAGAGTTTTAAAAGTGGTCCGAGTCATGAATTAAGCTGAAGTTCATGTATTTAACTAAACATTTTTCACAGTTCTATGAATGACCCTGCAAGACATAACCAATGAATCAATGCTAAGTTATTAAACCAGAGAATACTTAACAAGATTTGTCAGCAAAAAAGTTATTTTATGCAGAAATAATATTTTCTTTGTTTTTGAAAAATATTACTAAATATTGTAATAAGAGTACTTGGAGCAATTTTCTATCCTAACAAAATAAACTTGCAATACGCTACTGCAGTTCATGATGGGTCCATGAACAAAGATGACACAGCGCAAGTATATTAATGAGGCTATTAGCCTTTGTTGGCAAATTGCTTTGCATATCCAAGACATTTTAACTATGCTAGTATTAAGTCTGGGTCACTATTTACATTCTATGCAAATTGCTAGGAAACTAGAATAAGTCTTATCACTGGCATACACTCAAACTTCCTATAAACACAGCTGTCATATGGGAGTGTAATATCGCTAGGAGCTGTTCATTATTTCATATTAAATTTGAGGTGACAGTTTGATCAAGAATTTTCATAACTGGAACATCCTTATTTATCATCACAGCTTGTCAAATCTCTTTACCTTATGGTCAAAAATAACCTCAGGTTGGTTATAGATCTTCTTTATGTGAGGTAGATTGACATTGTTGGTAAAACACTGCCATAAACAACCACGCTGTCCAAATATGAAAATAACATTAAACAGGGGCAAAGCAGAGGCTGCAAATGAACCAAAGGGGAGTGTTTTTTTTAAAATGCATGTTAGAAATAGAAAATAAAGTTAGGTAGGATGATTTGAATGGGGCTTTTTTCAGGAATGATATGGGATTTATATCTGACCTGTGAAAGAAAATTAAAAGCTGCGTACCTGCATGGTCATTACAATATTTTCAGAATGCCAATACCCCCACCCCTTCCCTATTTACTTCTCTTACTTCCCTTCTGGATTTGGTGTTCTCATTTTATTTGGTATTCACTGAGACTGGTACAGGGCAAGTGATAGGTTTAGATCAGAAAACTTCTCCCTAGTGCAGAGTGAAAGAATAGCTAGCAATTGGGTGCAGACAGACATCTCACTTGTTCTCGAGTGTTTTTTGTTTGTTTATTTGTTTTTAATGAAAACAGAAAGAAGTCTCCAGCTGTTATGGTTGTGAAATTTTTTTTAAAGTGTCATGATATCTTTCTGATTTTGCAGAGTGGCTGACAATACCTAGGAGATGTTAACTAGTCCTTTCATTTCAAAAGGTGCTAACTTAAATGCCATAGTTAACTATTTCACTGCTTCTCAAAGCATATAAGAAAGTAGAAGAAGGATCATACCATGAGGGTCTATACAAATTACTGTAGGTGACTGCTCATTTTGGATAGGCTTTTAAAAAAAGCAAAACCAACCTATCAACCAACGGAAAACAACCCATGGCAGACTTGAAAGGGGGTGCTTATTGATTTCATGGGCAGGGGTTTCACTTGAATTTTGGGAAATGCTGAATTAGAGTTTTCAGCCACAGCAGATTTGTAACATAGTTCAGGCCATATACTCAACAGTAGTTCATTTTAATTTGCGGACTTGCTTTATGTTTATTGAGCATTAACAACAGCTGCATGATCACACAGAGCTGATTCTCTTTCTATGGCCACATCTCTGCTATAACTTTGACTGTATGACTCTCAGTAACCCCAGCAAGGGAAAGTATATTTTTTTGTTACAGCAGCCAATATAACATTTTACCAATTTAAGACCTAAGAAGTCTAATAATTGTTTTATTGAATAAATCCAGTCAAAATGCAGTATAAATGTAATAGACAGGAATGGATAAATGGAACTGTAAGAACTATATGAAACTTGACAGTGATTTACGAACTTTAACCTAATGCTGTCAAATAGTGAAGTGTGAAGAAAAGGGAACCACAGAGAATTCATTATTCATCCAATCCTTTTACAAGCTGCAATCTTTTATGACTAAAATCTGTTAGCTCTGTTTTCAATTCACTGGTTCTGAAAGAGTAGACCAATTTACATGTAAAATGCTTGTTTTACTGTGCCTTTTATGGAGTGCTTACCAAGGTCAAGCACTATAATTTATTGAGTGAAATATTTTATTTGGTTATAATAAGCTTGATTTTTCACTATTTAGAAACATTATTTAGGTAATTATCTTAAAGTTCTGTTATTTGCATTGAATTTTCAATTACTTGATATGCCTTTCCCCTAGTAAATTATAATTTTCGATTCCCCCCCCCCTCACTGTTGCCACAAATAAATCACCACCACTTCTCTATAGGAGGATCTCAAAATCACTTAAACAGCAGTTAATCCTCACAAAATATCAGTATAGTATTGTCATCTCCATGTTACAGATGTGTCTCCAGTCACAGAGAAAATGATGCTAATGGAAGAACTAGGAAAAGAACCCACTGCTGCCTCAGTCTGTGCTTCAATTATGAGACCGTTTCTTTTATTTGCATACCTTCCTGATTAAATGTCATTCTTCCATGCCACGCCCATGCCTGGAGTACTTTGTATCAAGCCATCAACATCCCCTCTTTTAAATCTCTCCTAAAAATTAATTTCTGCTACAAAACATACAGAAGGTGGACTAAATAAAGTTTAAATTTCAAAAACTCTGGACAAAGTTATTCACTTTGTTAAAAAAAGATACAGAATAGAGCAACACAAATTGAAAAGTTTAGATCACTGCAATGCACTCTAAATCAGGCCACAATTTAAATCTAATCCGAAGATTAGACTGTGACTATGCACAAGAATGAAGTTAACTACATGCATGTTTGCAGGGTTGAGGCCCCTAATGATCTAAGTATTTCAGCAATGCTCCATGCTCTGCACTTACTAGTTTCTCGGCAGAAATTAAAGTGTTGGATTTGACCTACAGAGCCCCAAATAGCTTGGGACCTGCCTACTTGAGAAATCTTCTCTACCCCTGTAAAATACTTGCTATAGCTGCAATGAGACGAGAGGACTCATGCTATATAATTATTGGTTTAAAGGGGAGAAAGGTATGTTTTTTTTCTGTGAGGGGCCCTGAACTTTGGACTTCACCGCATACCTTCAGCATGAAGTAGCCCAAGTTTGCTGCCTTCTAGGTATTCAGTAAAGACTGGAGTTCTAGAAAAAATGAAGTTGAGAGACTGGATGGGGTATTTGTTTATTTGGGTCAGATGATGTATTTGTGTTTGTATTTGTTTTCTGAGGCTGATGCTCTAGTTTATGTTTATTGTTGTGCAGATGCCTAGCAGAATAGGCTAGAAATCTAATTAAAGAGACTCCTTTGCCAGCTATGTTAAACACAGATGATGTGCTTTAAATTTAGCTACTCGGAAACCTTTAAATTTAGGGTCACCTTTAACCTCCCCTCTCCCCCATAGGGCTACTAATTTTTCTTGTTTATTCATAGCGTACTATGTCAGCCTAGAAATTCTTTAAGGGCTCATAACACATTCCTTGCACTGAAGAGTTTGCAGTTTACTGGTAGACACAATGCACAAGTGAGAGTACCAAATTGTGCCCTCAGTTACTCCCCCCTATTGACATCAATGGAGTCACACACCAACTATATTTTGTAGTTATTATGGGGCTTGTGTTAATGGTCTTTGGGGATAGACAATTTTTATTTGCTTGTTTTATTGACCTTAGAATTTAGACACTAAATCCCTTGAAACAGTGCATAACATGACTTTTTTAAAAAAAAAGCCATCTTTTTCAGCTAGGACATGATCTAGCGTTTAAAATGATTCCATTTCTGCACAATTCACAGAACTGGCCTTTCTGCTTTTTGACTCAAGACTAGTCCATACTGCTAAAATGCAGTATGTCTAGTGTTTTACTCTCCAGGGGACTGAGCAGCTTCAGATACTGGTTTGAAATATAAAGGTTTTTCATATTTAAAGAGATTCTGATAGATGCACTTTCTTGAGCAGAACATGGGTGGTGGGTATCATAGTCTGTGCCTCCCCAAACAGCCTAGCATGGCCCCACCCACGCTCCGTCCCAAGCCAGGCCGCCTCCTGCAGTTCCCAGTGCTCTTCCCTGGTTGGCCTGCCTCCCACTGGGACTCAGGGTGGCTGGTTCACGAGCTGTGCTGGCCGGCGCACTGGGGCTGGGGTCGCTGCAGCTGCACTGCCCCGTGCATGGAGGCTGGGGACACGGTGCCCGGCTGCCCGGAACATCGGGGCTTAGGATGGGTGGGCTTCCTGGAGCACCGGGGCTGGCCGCGCTGACGCCTGGCGCTAGCGGCCATAGGTGGCCAGTGATCTGGCCATTGCGGGAGGCTAGCCTCTGGCCCCTCCCCGCTCTGCCCCGGACCCATCCCTCCCCCTGTTCCCTCTTCCCTGCAGGAGCCCAGAGCACCCCCACTGCAGCCCTCAGCCCCAGCACCTGGAGGCCGGGGTGGGCAAAGCCCAATCCCTGGTGCTTCGGGCAGAGCAGTCACTGTGCCCCCAGCCTTGGAGCGCTGGGTGGCAATGCCCCAAAGCAGAACATTTAAAACAGAGTGCTTTTAATGCACAGTATGCACACTTGATTTTCTACTATATTCAGCAGGACATGCAGTGTCCAGTGTAGATCCCACCAGAGAGATGATAAATTACATTACCCTACAGCTGAACAGCTGATTGATTGCACCACATTTCAGCCTAGTTCATAGCCTTCCTCTCAGTGGTCTTGATGCAGTGAAAATGAGATTTTATCTAGTCACCAAGTGATACAAGGACAAACCCTGTCGCCCAGCATTGCACTTAAACACCCCCTACTTCATCTGGGAAGCCACATTATGCTTCTAGAAGATATATAATGTATATATAAAGAATCAACAAGAAACACATTTTCATGTAACCAAGTAATAGCTTTAAAAATACTTGTACCATTAAAAAGTTGGACGTGACAACTGAGCTTTAACTGGAAGCTTTTTTCCAGAAGACCTGAAGAAAGCGAATGTGCCAAAATGTTAAAAGGGTAAATGGGATGACCCAGGTAATTATAGGCCTGTTAGTTAGTCTGACATCGATCTCACGCAAGATAATGGAGTGGCTGATACAGGACTCTATAAGTAAAGAATTAAAGGAAGTTAATATAATTCATGCCAATCAACATGGGTTTATGGAAAACAGATTCTGTCAAATTAAACATATCTTTTTGAAATTACAAGTTTGGTTGATAAAGGTAATAGTGTTGATGTGATATACTTAGACATCTGTAAGGTATTTGACTTGGTACTGCATGACAATTTGATTAAAAACCTAAAACAATATAAAATTAACATGTCACACAATAAACGGATTAAAATATGGCTAACCGATAGGTCTCAAAATGTAATTGTAAATGGGGATTCATCAAGCAGGCGTTTTTCTCAGGGGTCCCACAGGGACTGGTTCTTAGTCCTATACTATTTAACATTTTCATCAGTAATCTCAAAGAAAACCAAAATTATCATGATAAAAATTACAGATGACAAAAATAGGGGAGTGGTTAATAATGAAGAGGCCAGGTTACTGATTTAGAGTGATCTGGATCACTTAGTAAGCTGGTTAATAAGCAACAATATGCATTTTAATAAGGCTAAATGTAAACATATACATCTAGGAACAAAGAATGTAGACCATACTTACAGGATGGGGGACTCTCTCCTGGGGTGCAATCACTCTGAAAAAGACTGGGTGTCATGGTGGATAATCAGCTGAACAAGATTTCCCGGTGCAACACGGTGGCCAAAAGGGCTAATGTGATCCTTGGATGCTTAAACAAGGGAATCTTGAGTAGGAGTACAGAAGTTATTTTAACTCTGTATTTGGTACTGTTGCGACCACTGCTGGGATATATATCCAGTTCCAGCACCCACAATTCAAGAAGGATGTAGGCAAATTGGAGAGGGTTCAGAGAAGAGCCATGAGAATGATTAAAGGATTAGAAAACCTGCCTTACAGTGATAGACTCCAGGAGCTGAACTATTCAGCTTAGCCAAGAGCAGGTTAAGTGGGGGCTTGATTGCAGTCTACAAGGACCTACATGGGGAACAAATATTTAATAATGGGCACTTCAATCTAGCAAAGAAAGGTATAACACAATCCAGTGGCTGGACGTTGAAGCTAGACAAATTCAGGCTGGGAATAAGGCATAATTTTTTAATAGAGAGAGCAAATAACATTTGAATAATTAACCAGTACCCCTGGGGGATTCTCCATCACTGACAATTTTTAAATCAAGATTGGATGTTTTTCTGAAAGATGTGCTCTAGGAATTATTATGGGGAAGTTCTATGGCCTGTGTTATATAAGGTCAGACTAGATTATCACAGTGGTTTCTTGTAGCCTTGTAATCTATGAAACTATGACCAATTCTCTGAACTAAAGTAAGGAAAAGTAGGTGTCCAGAGCGTATTCAAGATGCCAGATCAAGACAGCATATCAGTTTCAGATACATAGATAAAATATAATATATGCAGTATTAAGCCTTCAATAGGATACTGCATTTGCTATTTCAGTGTTGTCATACAAACAATTTAGGGTTTCCCCAAACATCCACTTTATAAACTCGCTCTATCATCATGACAACTAGTTACAACTATAATTTTTTAATCACTACGTGAGTGAGCCTTTTTAGCCAAGATAATTGTGGATAACAATTTTGAAGTGACCACAAAGTCCTTTCATCAGTGTCCATTTAAATTGGGCCAGGTCAGGAAGCCACCATTCCATTTCTTGAATCCAGTGTTTTATTTACCAGCTGTTTTGTGGTACCTGAACTATCCTCTGTAGTTTTAGTTAGTCTAATCTAACCCTAGAAGGGACCTGCTTTAGAGTTTGAATTTGGATGGGGCTGAAGTCTCACAAGACTTGTTCTGATGAAATACGTCTACTTTAAAGATGGTGTAAACATTGAGATAGCAGAGCTCTCAGATGCTCAGTCAGTGTACTGAAAACTCACAAGAACATCTGGTGAGATTTTGGTGTCTCTGTCTGTTCCTTAGCTATCATTCACCCTGGAATCTGAAACCCAAGCTGTAGCCCACAGCCAAACAGATACAAATCCTCAGCCCACATCAGATAAAGACTGAAGTATGAATGACCGAGACCTGCAACTTGGAAAGAATAGAGGCCTGGAGCCATATGCTGTTGCCAGTTATATTAAACAGGAGTCTAATACAACCTCTGTAAATGTGCTAACTATATTACAAGACACACTAACCTCTAAAGGGAAACTTGGAAGCCACCAGCACCACTAATTTCTTCGTGTTATCTCCCGTTGTGTACATGCTTTGCTGTTTTGTCCTCACTTTTCAGAGGTCCCATAGCCTCTTGCTGCTGTAGTGCTTACTTCACAGCATACTATAGGGTTTTTTTGTTCAACAACCTGTAAAATTTCCCCCCTTTCTCTTCACACTTATTACATAGTTCAGACACTTGACTGGAACTGAAAATTGAGGCTGTTGAAGTAGCCATGTAGGTAAATGCAGCAAACCAACTTTTGTCATTTCATGTGACTGTAACCTTCCTCATTAAGGGTTGGTTGTCAGGAGTGAAGGACTCAGGTTATGTCTACACTTAAATGTAAACCTAGGGTTCAAACTCAGTCTCAAGCCTAACCCCCCTTCAGACTACAT
This sequence comes from Lepidochelys kempii, assembly GCF_965140285.1. NCBI lineage: Eukaryota > Metazoa > Chordata > Testudines > Cheloniidae > Lepidochelys > Lepidochelys kempii. Next base: position 34,214,448 of record NC_136388.1, read on the forward strand.
ACAAATCGTGCTAACCCAGGTCTTGGACCCAGGTTCTTAGGACCCCATAGGGGTGGAGGGTCTGAGCCTGAGTCAACCCAGGATTCAATCCGTATTCCTTTGCCGCGTAGATGCAGCCCCACAGGAGTCGTGCTCTGGGAGTCTGTGAAAAGTATCCAACAATCTCACAGGCCAACTTTTTTTGTCCTCTGGACAGTCAAGTTTGGTGGGCAGAGAGATTATTCCACACTGAACCGCAAACAAAGAGCTAAAACAGCCACGTTTTGGGAGGGCGCTAGGAAGGCTTGGATATGGGTAGTTGGACTTTGGCCCACATAATGCAGCGTAGATGCTGGAGCCCCAATCTGGGACTGAGGGTTCAACAATACCTAACCTCAAGTCACAAATGAATGTAGATGCTCAAGCCTTAGGTTAACAAACCTGGGATCTGCTAACAAGTTCTACTAACTCTGGGCTGACATTGCAGTGTAGCCGTACCCATAGAGACCTGGGACCACAGACCTTCTGCACAGGCCTGTGTCATATTACCATAATGAGAAACTGTACAGCTTCAAGTGAGTGTTTCTCTGTCTGTATACTTCTCCATTACTCCCTTATATTGAGAAAGCAACATAATCACTAGATCCTTAGCTTTAACAACAGAATGTTTTTCTTTCGGGATTACTGGAAGAGCCAATGTTTTACATTTCCCTCATTCTTTTAATAAGCTAACATGGTCTCAATCTGGAGGTAGAGGTAATACTGCTGGCTTCTGTGGATAACATACATTTTGCACAGCTGTGAGTATTTGCACATAATAATACTTGATGTGCTACTAATTGTGATAAACTGATGCCATAAAAACTTCTCAAGAGGCAAAGTCAAGAAAGAAGGCGTACTTTACAATACACTTCTCACCTTGCAGCCTGGATGTTTAGAATACATATTTAGGTTTTGAAAGATTGGTTCATTTAACCAGTAAAGTCTCATCAGGAGTTCCAAATGTTAGTGAGACAAATGATAAGCTGATGTAAATCAGTGGAACTCTGTTGATGCCAGAGGTATGTTGATTTACAGCAGCTGAAAATCTGGTCCTCTGTTTGTTGTTGATGTTTTCTTTCCTTACTTGAAAACAAAACAAAGGCAGATTGCTTCAGAAAGGTTCTGGAGAAATCATGATTTTAGCTTGTGTCTGACTGCAGTAATTAAGGGCTGGATCCTTTTTTGCATTTCGCACCCTTTTATCTGGGCCTAGGTCTTGTTTAGATCTGGCCATGTCTGCTGTGCAGACAGCTGTGTATAAGTATTTCAGTCTCTACCAAGGATGGGGTTTTTCATCAAAGAAAACAGGATCCTGCAACTATGATACTATTTATGATTTAAAACATGTATTGAGAAATCCATGTAGCTGATACATCATAAAGTACACCAGGCAGCTGGTTCAGAATCTACTCTCACCTACATTGCATTACATCATACATGCCAGATTTATACCAGGTTATGATCAGAAGCAGACCCATTGTCTAACATACCTGTTTCACACTATCTTGAAATCAAAATTTCAAATCTTTTCCATGAGTTTAATTGGGAAAAAATGGTGAAATTGAACTGGAAATGAGAAATACACCAGAGAAATATATAATTTTAGATATTAAAGCTTTTTTGTTCCAGTACTGAAATGTAAAATCACAGAATTGTGCCTTTAGCCATGTTTTCCCTCCCCGCCACCTCTTTTCCCTTTGTATCCATTATGCCATCTAGACATTCTGTCTCCTTATCCACAACACAGAATGTTTTGAGAAAAGGGAAATCCTTATTGCATTCATCCCCAGCATCATGATTAATGTCATCTTGGATGATGGGAGCACAGAAATAGAAAAGATTTCACAGTCTAAAGGTTCTCTTGTAGTAAGTTTATGAAGTGAGTTGTCTGCCTGTTTAATAGATCTATCGTGTTAGAAGTTAATATACCAACTCAATGCAATGACTAACAGTTGTGCAATGAGTTTAATGTGAATACATCAGTGTACAGGAATCCAAAAGTAGATTAATACTTTATATTTTATTAATAGAAATGGGAGAACAAGGAGATTTTGTTTTGTTCTGGTAAAACCTCAACAATCATATTTTGACTTCCCGTTCCTAATAGAACCCTTTGGTTTTATATTTGGTTTGGATTCATTTATTTTACATTTTTCTGTTTGTCACTTGTTATGGACTCAAATTAAATAATCATTTTTCTTGCTCTGCTTCTAGGAATGAAAGCTGAATAAAATTTAAAGCCCTCTTAACCCCAGCTTGTAGCACAGGCAACTTTTGCATAAAGGAGAACACCAAGTAAATGAAACATCATTGGAAAACCAAAGTATGTAATAAACCAGCCTCAATAAAGCAAATATAGAGGAAAATAGTGTCCAGACTATTATCATCACTATAGGAAAAAAGTTATTTTAAAAACATATGTAATGAGGATGCATTACATAGAAGCATGTATCAAACTCATTTCAACACTGGAAAATTGAATATACATTGCAATTAATGTTAAGAAAATACCTATACAAGCACAAAATAAATTATACTCCAATCTCGGATTGATAGCACTACATTGAAATTGACTAGAAAACATAAATGAAGCAGAAAAATATTGTAGGGAAAGCTTTTTTGTTCCATTACTGAAATGTAAAATCAGATGTATTTATTGAAATATTCTACCAGAGAACCTTTGTGCTATAAACTTGGGTTTATATGGTTTTACACTGTATTAATCATTAAATCATATTTTAAATTCACACTCACCACCACAAACAAACTAGTGCTGAGGAAGCCTCAAAAGTATCAGAGTTCAGATTGGAAAAGAGTCCAAATATGCAAATACGTATCCCAAATTTACGGACAGCTATCATAGACCACATGTGTAGGTAACCACTGTAGGGTATAAATATAATACTAATTTTAGTTGAGAGATTAAGAGATTTTCCCAAGGTCACACAGCAAGTCAGAGGAAGAATTAAGACTAGTACCCAGAGGACCAACTTCCAATCCCTTTGTGTGTGTGTGTGTGTGTGTTAGGACCTATAGTTTCAGAAGTGTTCTCTATTTTTGGGTGCCCAATTGGACAATAATGGCCTGATTTTAGAGGTACTGGACATCCCACAGCTCTCACTGTCTTCAACTGCTCTAGTGGGTGCTCAGCGCCCCTGAATATAAGACCTCTAGGTGTCCAAAACAGCACATCCAAAAACTGAGATAGCTGAAATGAATGGACACAAACATTTAAGATTAAAGAAAGTAAGTACATGCAAAAGTTGTTCTTTTACATACTGGTATTTGCGAATAAGATCAAAGTGTGTCCACATACACTGTAGTTTTGGAAGCGATGAGAGATTTTACACTATGGACCCTTTTCATTTGTCAAGTGTCTTGCACAGGTAAAGTGTTCCTCTAGCTTTCAGATGACTTAAAAGGTTTTCAGAGTAACTGGGATGGCAGGGTCTGAATCAGAAACAATAATGTGCAGGAAAAAAATCTCTGCAATTAATGCCTGTTATTTATGGAGACCATTAAAAAACAAACAAACCAGACTTTATTTTCATCAGTGAAATCTGCTTATTTCCTGAGGATTTATTGTGCTATTGATAGGTGCCATCATTAAACAGAGCTGTGTAGAAAACATCATTTGCATTATTTTATCATCATCATGGTGTTCTTAGATTAGTAAAAAGAACAGGCGTACTTGTGGCACCTTAGAGACTAACACATTTATTTAAGCATAAGCTTTCGTGAGCTACAGCTCTAATAAATTGGTTAGTCTCTGAGGTGCCACAAGTCCTCCTTTTCTTTTTACGGATACAGACTAACACAGCTGCTACTCTGAAACCTTTTCTTAGATTAGGTTTCAGGTATTGCTTGCCAGCACATTTAACTCAGATAGTTCAAAGAAATAAAATAGGCCTGAATAAAAATAAAGGGCCAGATCCTCAGATGGTGTGAGTCAGCATAGCTCTATTGGAGCACATGGATCTATGCTAGTTTACACTGGCTGGTATCTTTGTGACAGAATCTAAAGAGCCAAAATACCATGGGATAATCTCATTCTTAAACCCGACCCACTGCTCACAGCAGTGTTATATTTACAACAAATTTAGCCGGTCTATTTTTAATGTAGATTTTCAGTTGTGTTTTAGAGTGATAACATTAAGGGCCTGATTATGAATCCTGTATTCACATTGGTGGGCACCTGGCACATTTTCTCTTTTAGAGCCAGACTGAAGTTAAACAAAATTGACTCCACAATACCTTTTGTACCACTCAGGGATGGATCTGATAATCCTTACTCAGGCTACAGGATTGTCATCTGTAAAGGAACTATAGGATGGAGACCTTAGTTTTGATGGGATTATTTTTAAAAAACCCACATTTGTATAAGTATCAAAGCTTATCTGTCCTAGCTGAACTTTGAGTTGGACAAACTGGGCTGGAAGCCTCCCAAGAAGAAAGTTTCTTGTGCGATGTGAGATATTTCTCACTTCCAGCCAGATGAGAATGGCTATTTTCTGTCTATTTCAGTACTTCTGCTTTTGGTTGCTGCTGGAACCCGGAAATGAATGTGTGGAAACAACGGAGGGAGGAGAGGCAGGAGAATGAAGGTGCTGGAAATCTCTAAATCAAACGTTTAAAGCCAGCTCAAGTCTTTGTTCACTTCAACCTTAATCATGGAGTTAGACCAGCACTTCTCTAATCCTTAAACTCAGAGCAGGAAAAGAATCATATAACAGGTCTATCCTCTACCAAACCATTCTTAAAACATAAAAATACAATGTATATAGGGTGACCAGACAGCAAGTGTGAAAAATCGGGACAGGGGGTGGGGGGGGGGGTAATAGGAGCCTATATAAGAAAAAGACCCCAAAAATGGGACTGTCCCTATAAAATCAGGATATCTGGTCACCCTAAATGTAAATATGGCTCTCTGAGAGACGCTAAGAGCATATCTGGAAAACGATATTCCTGGTATGCACATGCTAATTATAAGCAATCTACCACTTGCGTCACAGTCTCAGGACTGGATAGGATTCATACTGGGATGATTACATGGGAATTACAGACAGTCCAGTTGGGACAGCCATTTCAGAAAGGGATGATTTTTTAGTAGTTTAAGAGCCCTGAATCACAGACAGAGCAACACTTGATTTCATTGTTCTGTCTGTTTCATTTAATTTTATTCCCACTGGGCTCCATACAAGTATCTGGAACATGTGTGTTAAAGATAGAGGCCCTTTCTATATAGTCTTCTCTTAAGAGATTAAAGCAAGGTTCTCCGGGGAAAAAATTAGAATTGGTAAATAATGAGTACCAATGTGGTAAAGAAAGGTTTGTATTGTTAGTAAGTAAAATCTACTCAGGCTCAGGACTTGAAGGTCTTGTGTGTGTCCCTGCATCACTGTAAAACCTAATAGATGTTTAGCTTCTACCTCAATCTGCTGAAAATAGCTTAATAATTCACAAAAGGTAAAATAATGTCTCTTCAAGAGACGTGTTCTAATTTGTGTTTTTCATTTTTCAAAAAAAAAAAGACATTTTTGTTGTTTCTAATTTGTATTGCAGTAGCACTCAAAGGCCCTAATCAGGAGTGGGGTGCAATTGTCCTAGGTGCTCTAGAAAATACAATGAAAGAGAGTTCCATTTACAACCCAGTTTAAGTATAAAAGTTATTGAAAATATAGGATGAAATCCTGCTCTTATTTAAGTCAATGCTTCACTGGGAACTTTGACATTGACTTCAGTGGTGTCAGGATTTCATACATAGGGTCATGTCCTGTAGTCATTGACCCGATTCTACTGAAGCCAACAGGACTGAGCACGTTTCTGAAACCAGGTTCTATTCCATAGCTCCTAAAATATTGTTTGTGAGTAGTATTAGGTAATGTTGCATGCACAGCCATTCTATGTAAGTTACATAAAAACAGGGGTTGCTAGTTTACACACCTGCAGATCTAATCGTATAAATGCAAGGTTGCCATGACACATTCAAAGAAGCCCCCAAGAATACATACTGCAAAAATTAAAAGCGGTAGATGTGGTATATCTTGACTTTAGTAAGGCTTTGGATACTGTCTCGCATGACCTTCTCATTAACAAACTAGGGAAATACAACTTAGATGGAGCTACTATAAGATGGGTGCATAACTGGTTGGAAAATTGTTCCCAGAGAGTAGTTATCAGTGGTTCACAGTCATGCTGTAAGGGCATAATGAGTGGGGTCCTGCAGGGATAGGTTCTGGATCAGGTTCTGTTCAATAGTTTCATCAATGATTTAGATAATGGTATAGAGAGTACACTTATAAAGTTTGTGGACGATACCAAGCTGGGAGGGGTTGCAAGTGCTTTGGAAAATAGGATTAAAATTCAAAATGATCTGGACAAACTGGAGAAATGGTCTGAAGTAAATGCACTGCTACAGACTAGGGACTGAGTGGCTAGGCAGCAGTTCTGCAGAAAAGGACCTAGGGGTTACAGTGGATGAGAAGTTGGATATGAGTCAACAGTGTGCCTTGCTGCCAAGAAGGCTAACGGCATTTTGGGCTGTATAAGTAGGAGCATTGCCAGCAGATTGGGGGATGTGATCATTCCCTTCTATTCGGCATTGGTGAGGCCTGATCTGGAGTACTGTGTCCAGTTTTGGGCCCCACACTACAAGAAGGATGTGGAAAATTGGGAAGAGTCCAGCGGAGGGCAAAAAAAAAACAAGTAGGGGGCTGGAGCACATGACTTACGAGGAGAGGCTGAGAGAACTGGGATTGTTTAGTCTGCAGAAGAGAATAATGAGGTGGGGGGATTTGATAGCTGCTTTCAACTACCTGAAAGGGGATTCCAAAGAGGATGAATCTAGACTGTTCTCAATGGTAGCAGATGACAGAACAAGGAGTAATGGTCTCAAGTTGCAGTGGGGGAGGTTTAGGTTGGATATTAGGAAAGCCTTTTCACTAGGAGGGTGGTGAAGCACTGGAATGGGTTACCTAGGGAGGTGGTGGAATCTCCTTCCTTAGAGGTTTTTAAGGTCAGGCTTGACAAAGCCCTGGCTGGGATGATTTAGTTGGGGATTGATCCTGCTTTGAGCAGGGGGTTGGACTAGATGACCTCCTGAAGTCCCTTCCAATTAGGAAGGAACAATCAGTTGCACACATAAAAAATGGAAAATGACTGCCTAGGAAGGAGTACTGCGGAAAGGGATCTGGGGGTCATAATGGATCACAGCTAAACAGGAGTTAACAACGTAACACTGTTGCAAAAAAAAAAAAAAAAGCAAACATTATTCTGGGATGTATTAGCAGGAGTATTGTAAGCACGACACGAGAAGTAATTCTTCCACTCTACTCTGTGCTGATTAGGCCTCAACTGGAGTATTGTGTCCAGTTCTGGGCGTCACATTTCAGGAACGATGTGGATAAATTGGAGAAAGTCCAGAGAAGAGCAAGAGAAATGATTAAAGGTCTAGAAAACATGACCTATGAGGGAAGATTGAAAAAAATGGGTTTGTTTAGTCTGGAGAAGAAAAGACAGAGGGGACATGATAACAGTTTTCAAGTACATAAAAGGTTGTTACAAGGAGGAGTGAGAACAATTGTTCTTCTTAACCTTTGAGGATAGGACAAGAAGCAATGGGCTTAAATTGCAGTAAGGGTGGTTTAGGTTGGACATTAGGAAAAACTTCCTTTCAGAGTGATTAAGCACTGGAATAAATTGTTTAGGGAGGTGGTAGAATCTCCATCATTGGGGATTTTTAAGAGCAGGTTGGACAAACCTGTCAGGGATGGTCTAGATAATAGTTAGTCCTGCCTTGAGTGCAGGGGACTGGACTAGATGATCTTCCGAGGTCCCTTCCAGTTCTATGATTCTATAGTTCCCCAAACTATTATTGTGTGTGCTGCAATTGTTAGTGTAGCAGGTTCTTGCTTTTCCAACAGGGCCTGACCATGCCTCAGTTTGCCTCTTTGGGAAATTTGATGTGATATAGCCTTCCCGACAAATCATGTACTCCCCTTCCAGAGTAAACAAAAGTCCAAACACAAAAACACATTCCTGTCCTTCCTCCGGCTACAGCTTTCAACCACGTTCATGAAGGGCTGATCAATGCCAACAGAAGTTTTCCCTCCCCAAGTTAAAAAGTTCACAATTCCTTTCCCACAGCATCTTCCCTGGATTTCCTTTGTTGATGCAGCAAGTGAAGGGAGGTTCCTTCCTACCCTCTCAGGAAGCTCCAGCTGAAAGAAGCCACCACCACTGGATTCTATCCTAGTCCTTCTATTCTCCTTTTGTCCAAAGCCTCTTCCTTCACTCCCTTTTCCCCACTCCAGGTCCTTCTCACCTCTTCCCAAGACTTTTGTTACAGTCCCTTTCCAGGCAGCTTCCTAGCTGTCCTGAAGGAAGGCAACTCATTATATTCCCTGACACTTCTTCCCAGGAAGCATTGCTGTCACAGCCCATAGTTAAATGGTTAATTCCCTCTGGACTATATCCTCCAGAAAGCTCTTGTTCAGGTCTGATTCAGGACCAGGGTTGGGTCCAGCCCCGCATCCCTGTTACCCTCCAAAGACACTTATGGGTGCTACTGAGAATGCACTCTAGGCACTCGGCCTGCAGACCCCTGACCCAGTTGTGGATTGCTTCACAGGGGCCCAAATAGAAACTGCTATTGCTTTACTTTGAGTTGTAACTATCTAACCCATTGCATTGCAAAGGGTATTTGCAACCTTTCTCTTTCTTGCTAAACCCCCAACTTCAGCCATCTTCCGAGTGCTTATTGGGGACCCCATGGATAGCACATAGCATCTGAACTACCATCAGCACTTGCTTCTGAGTCATGGTACACTATCTGAGAGGTTTGCTTTATGAGAGCACTGAGAAGCTATAAAATTACCCTCCTTTTGCCCTTCTTGTGAAAAACCCCCCAAATTATACCCCTCTGGAAAAAAAAATCAGTTTGAACCACTTAGTAGAGACTTGCTAAATTACTTAGCTGCTAAAATCTCAGAAGATTCCATCCATACTGGGCATTCTCCAGCCTGGTGCTGAGCAGAACTTTCTCTGCAATTGCAGCTGTAGGCTGCTACGGGCCGTGCCAGCACTGGCCCCTGAACTTAGAACAGGGAGCTGTTGTTTTAATGTCAATGGAATAAGTTGGCACATAGAGTCAAGTGTTAACGTGACCAAGCCACTGTACAATTTAACAGTTTTAAATGAGGTTCATGGTTCCGAGTGCAGAGTCCTCAGACTACTTAGTACCATGGCAAACACATCAGGAAATTAATGCTAAAGGTTAGAAATTTATTGATTGAAAGACAAAAGAAGAAGAATCAAAACAAGGCAAAAGACATTGAAACTGTTTTATATAATCACTCAATTTTAAACTTAATCAAAATCTATCAACATCTCTTTAAAAAGAGAGGGAATATCGGTTAAAGTCTATTATTCTGTCAAGCAGTCCTCCTTGGTGGGTGGGAAGGAAGGTGTTAGTTGTATTGCTCAATTTTGAGTCAAAATGATAGTCACTTTCCTGCTTTTGACAGACAGAGAGACACAGAAAGGAGAAAATAGACAGGGTAGTAAAGATGAGGGAACTGTGGCCTTTGTTGATGTTCTCAGGATCCAGGGTAGTCAGTCAGTCAGAGATGCTTTGGGCTGGTAGGTCAGCCACAATAGTGGTTGATCTGGACCCCAGCTTTCCTCCCCTGTCAGGGACATCATTTGGTTGGTTTGGTCCAGTCCATCTCCTTCACTACTCCTTCTCAGACTGAGTAGATCTGGGCCGTGTCATTTCATCACGTTGGTGCTGTGCAGTGTAGTTGATTTCAGGATTAGGTGAAAAACAGAGAGAGATTGGACAGGAGGAAGATAGTGGGGGCCAGAAAGGGACACATGAGGGAGGGGAAAATAAAGCCGGTTCTCACAGGTATTAGACTGGGATCCTTGCTGGGGCAGTGGTGATAGTCAAGCATCCCCACTGGTGTATCAAAGTCTGGGAGTCATGATAAAAATCCTTTCACCATGGCCGCAATAGGGGTAGAAATGCTTATTCTCCCCCAAGCCACTTTTTAAAGGCCCCCAAAAGTGGATGGGTGGAATAGTCCATCCTCTCATTATTTTGTCCACTAACTAGGCCTAATTTCCAAAGCACCAATGTTGGTCCATTGATTTTTGATCCTCTACTCCTCCTGTTTATAAGTCATAATCTTAACACAGTCCTTGGGTGGTATCAGTAGACCCTCTCTGTTTAAATTGATCCAGTTTATCTCCTTCTTACACCTTTTCTTCAATAATTGTATATAACAAGTCATTGTGACAATTCATGAATGTTTACTCACCTTCTACTGGTGAGGCTTACAATTAAAGTAAGCCTGCAAGGCCCCAATTATCACAACAGAGCCTGTCTCTCTTGTGCTCCCAGTGATCCCCCTGCTGAGACCAGGCAGCTTGGAGGAGGAAGCTGCCTGATTCACATACACCAGCTGAATGAACTCTTTCTCTAGGAAGCTTTTACCAAACTTCAGAAACTATCAGAAGCCTTCATCCCAAGAAAGGGGGAAAAATTCATAGGCAGGAGTTGTAGACCAAGCTGGATGAGCAAGCATCTCAGAGAGGTGATTAAGAAAAAGCAGAAAGCCTACAAGGAGTGGAAGATGGGAGGGATCAGCAAGGAAAGCTACCTTACTGAGGTCAGAACATGTAGGGATAAAGTGAGAAAGGCCTAAAGCCATGTAGAGTTGGACCTTGCAAAGGGAATTAAAACCAATAGTAAAAGGTTCTATAGCCATAAAATAAGACGAAAAGAAAGAAGAAGTGGGACCACTAAACACTGAGGATGGAGTACAGGTTAAGGATAACCTAGGCATGGCCCAATATCTAAACAAATACTTTGCCTCAGTCTTTAATATGGCTAATGAGGAGTTTAGGGATAATGGTAGGATGACAAATGAGAATGAGGATATGGAGGTAGCTATTACCACATCCGAGGTAGAAGCCAAACTCAAACAGCTTAATGGGACTAAATCGGGACGCCCAGATAATCTTCATCCTAGAATATTAAAGGAACTGGCACATGAAATTGCAAGCCCATTAGCAAGAATTTTTAATGAATCTGTAAACTCAGGGGTTGTACCATATGACTGGAGGATTGCTAACATAGTTCCTATTTTTAAGAAAGGAAAAAAATGTGGTCCGGGTAACTACAGGCCTGTTAGTTTGACAGCTGTAGTATCCAAGGTCTTGGAAAAAATTTTGAAGGAGAAAGTAGTTAAGAACATTGAGGTCAATGGTAATTGGGACAAAATACAACATGGTTTTACAAAAGGTAGATCATGCCAAACCAACCTGATCTCCTTCTTTGAGAAGGTAACAGATTTTTTTAGACAAAGGAAACGCAGTGGATCTAATTTACCTTGATTTCAGTAAGGTATTTTATACAGTTCCACATGGGGAATTATTAGTTAAATTGGAAAAGATGGGGATCAATATGAAAATTGAAAGCTGGACAAGGAACTGGTTAAAGGGGAGACTACAACGGGTCACACTGAAAGGTGAACTGTCAAGCTGGAAGGAGGTTACTAGTGGAGTTCCTCGGGGATCGGTTTTGGGACCAATCTTATTTAATCTTTTTATTACTGACCTTGGCACAAAAGGTGGGAGTGTGCTAATAAAGTCTGCGGATGACACAAAGCTGGGAGGTATTGCCAATACAGAGAAGGATCGGGATAACATACAGGAAGATCTGGATAACCTTGTAAACTGGAGTAATAGTAACAGGATGAAATTTAATAGTGAAAAGTGAAAGGTCATGCATTTAGGGATTAATAATAAGAATTTTTGTTCTAAACTGGAGACTCATCAGTTGGAAGTAACAGAGCGGGAGAAGGACCTCGGAGTATTGGTTGATCACAGGATGACTATGAGCCACCAATGTGAAATGGCCGTGAAAAAAGCTAATGCGGTCTTGGGATGCATCAGGTGAGGTACTGCCAGTAGAGATAAGGAGGTGTTAGTACTGTTATACAAGGCACTGGTGAGACCTCATCTGGCGTACTGTGTGCAGTTCTGGTCTCCCCTGTTTTAGAAGTATGAATTCAAACTGGAACAGGTACAGAGAAGGGTTACTAGAATGATATAAGAAATGGAAAACCTGTCTTATGAAAGGAGATTCAAAGAGCTTGGCTTGTTTAGCCTAACCAAAAGAAGGCTGATGGGAGAGATGATTGCTCTCTATAAATATATCAGAGGAATAAATAGCAGGGAGGGAGAGGAATTATTTAAGCTCAGTACCAATGTGGACGCAAGAACAAAATGGATATAAACTGGCCATCAGGAAGTTTAGACTTGAAATTAGACAAAGGTTTCTCACCATTAGAGAGGTGAAGTTCTGGAACAGCCTTCCAAGGGGAGCAGTGTGGGCAAAAGACATATCTGGCTTCAAGACTAAGCTTGATAAGTTTATGGAGGGGATGGTATGATGGGATAGCTTAATTTTGGCAATTAATTGATCTTTGACTATTAGCAGTAAATATGCCCAATGGTCTGTGATGGGATGTTAGATGGGGTGGGATTCTGGGTGAGATTCTGTGGCCTGCGTTGTGCAGCAGGTCAGACTAGATGACCATAATGGTCCCTTCTGACCTTAAAGTCTAGGACTCTATATCCCCTAATCTCATCTACAAGGTGCATCTACATCACCTCTTTATCCAGACATGTACATGTCTACTTATCTACTTTCTTCAGTTTTACCACCTCTGCTCCTTCTCTTTTCCCTCCTTCTACTCTCTTTTTTACCTAATATACTTTTAAATGACTTGCAGAACAGCAGTACTAGACACATAGGGTCAGTGGGCACAGTTCTCTCTAAGCTGTGTGCGTGCGCACACAGATCCTAAACCCCGCACACACGGTGAAACACCATGCACACAAAAATTTGCACAGAAGCACAACAATTTGCACAGAAGTTTTTTGCACACACGGCCTGTCAAAAATTTGCACAGAAGAAATTTTCTGCGCACATGGCCTGTTAAAAATTAGAGGGAACATCGGTCAGTGGCTTTGCTCATGACCACCTTGTCTATTGTGTTATTGACAATTGGGTTACATTTTCTTTGCCTATGTGTGTAGTGACATTCTATGTCCTTCCATTATGTGAGGAGTGAGTTCTGTTTAGGACAGTGGAAAAGGTCAACTGCAAACAGATTCATTATTTTGATAAATGAAAGTTTTTAAACCATGGAAATAAGCTTTCTTAACTTCCCTGGCTATGGTAAAGGGTTCTGTTATAAGGCTTGTGTGTGCTGGGTACATTATGAACTATAATTCAGTATTCTTGGCCTCCCCCAGATAAATATCAGGCATGTCAAAATCCACAAATCAGAGCAGACCTGACTCAAAAAGGCCAAATAATAGTCTGGAATATTCACTTGTTGAGCCATCCTATTAACTCAGCAAACATTTTTAAAGGACAATTGTATTAAAATATGATGTACTGAATTACTTGGCAGACATGGGGGAAAGGATAAGAAGCATTCCCTGAATTTTATGTACTGAAGCAAAGAAAATGCTGATTTGAATCAATATTCCCTTGTGAGGCAGCTCTCTTTACAACTCAGCATGTGTTACAAAAGTATGGAACTTTAGTTTGAATCTTGTGGTTTGACAGAGATACTGATTCAGCTTCTCATAAAAGAGTTTAAAGAAAAAGAGCTCTTGTTACTCTTAGGGGATCAGGGAAAAGACCTTAAATTGGAAAGGGTAGAGTGAGGGGAAAAAAACACTTTAAAAACACACTTTCTGGAGGCATAAGAATACTGTTTGTAGGTGAGGTGAAAAGGACTGCTGAGGAATTGTGCATCCATGAAGTCATGCTTGGTAGAGAGGGGATGGGACATAGCTGGAAAATCACCTCCCAGAGAAGGCCATTGGACCAGGCATTCCATCCTGGTAAGAGGCAGGGGAGTGGAGAGTGAAGTGTAGCAGTAGCCTGACCTATTCCATGTTACTGGGTCCAGAAAATAAAAATCACGCTCTTACCAGCACGCTTAGCAGTAAGCACTGCTTCACATGCTTACTACATGGTACCACATGTAAACTAAATCTTTGGTAAACTTTTATCCTGTCTAAAAACCTGGCATGAAACTGGAAAAGATAGGTGCAGCACTTCCAAAAATTTTCCTAGAGTTAAGTGATATTGAAGAAAAAATTGGAGCGAGTGAAATTCTCCACAGTGTTGCTGTAGGCAGGCACAGAGGCACACTGGAGGTCATGGACCATACATACCAGTGGAAGCATGAGGGAGACTGATACTGCTAGATAAAGTCTTTCCCAAATGTGAAGAATAATTTGATCCGTGCAAGAATGTCACTTGGGAAAGGTACGCTATACAAGAAACTGCTACCAGGTGAGACCACTGACTGATGTTGTAGACCTGTGTAATAAAGCTAAGTCATGTGATTTTGAACAGTTATCTGATGGGACTAATAAGAGAATGAATTATTGGTGGTATATCTAATAACTAAGTCAAATCAAGATTATTGTAGGAAATGGACTCAATGTTGAAAAGATCAGTGAGTACTGACAAGGCTAATTAAAAACTGCACTTCCCAAACGAAAATGTTAGCAAGCAGTTAAACAACTGAAGTGTGTCTAGTTAATGGTGAAATTGATGTTAAGTGAATTCAGAAACGAACTGATTGGGTCAGCATGTGTTATTTCTGCCAGCACATAAACACTCTTATGAGCATTCTAGATGTCCAAGACACAGAGAGCCAATGGCCTCCTTGATTTTGTTTCCATGTATTCAGTTCTTCTAGTAGGGCTGACCCTCAGAACGGGCTCTCCCTCGGATGACCGTGGTGCAGGTAGCATAGCTGTTAGAAAGCATCTGGTAACCTGACAACCTATTTAAAGGTCAAGTTTCTCCCACTTACCACAGGAATTCCCGATGTAATATTTCATCTGTTCTAGTTTCCTGGCGGATGGTTGTTTTGTAACTACTTCAGTTTTAATTGCTCTTGGTTCAAAAAAACTTTTTTGTTTTCTTTCTTTGAATTTCATAATAATTGTGAAGTGTTTCGTTACAGTCTAATAGTCTTATATTAGCAGAGTGATTTTTTAAATCAAGTTCTTCATTGTTTGCGCTGACTTTTCTGCTAGCTCATTTGATGGTGCATAGTAAGGGCCTGATGATGGATGTGTGAACTGACGTATCCTAAATGAGTCAGTGCTAAGGACATCATACCATAAAAAACACACATTGTATGAGTTCAGAAACTAAGAAAAATCCACAGATACCACGAAACCCTGATCCAGCCAGCCATGAATGCTGTCAAAGGTAAGATCTAAGTATGAAATCTGAAATAAATACACAAAACTGAATATAAAAACATTGGAAACCACATGGGAGTCCTGATTGCCCTTGCTCCAGGCTCTGGACAGATCTGTTTGAATAAAAAGGGAAAGATGACTTTTCATTGTTGCTCTACTGCTCAATTTTAAAAAGAAAATGAATTGCCGCACACCATTCTATCAATGTAAGAAAAGATTGTAAGGAGGTTGGACTAGATGATCATAATGGTCCTTTCTGACCTTAGTATCTATGAATCTATGAATAGTCCTGCTATTGTGGGGAACTTTCCTGGCTTCTGCACTACCCCGGTGAAGTGGGCTAGCGAAAGGATCTGAGTCCTCGCTCCCACTTCCTTTACCCAGAGGCCTCCCTGCCCTTGAGGACTCCCCTTCCACTCCCCTGTCTGGCAGAGTCCTCGTAACCCCAACAAGGTTGGGCCCGGGATTCCTGGGGGGCTCGACCCCCAACCCTGCTGTGGTCACCTAGGACAGGGGCTAGGGTGTCCCCACTCCAGGGTACTCTTTCTGCACTGGGCACTTCTCTGACCCACTGATCATTACATACAATTTAAAGCAAATGCAAGCTATTTAATCAACAATTAATTTAAAAAAGAGTGAGGAAAAATGGGAAAGATTAAAGGAAACACATCACCCCGCTCTGTGGCAGGGAACATCACAAACAGTGTCTCTGGAATGTCAGGACAGTTCACAGTCTGTTCTTTGTAAGTCCCAGGCCTTCTTCTCAGGCCCTGGCTGTGCTGCAGGGATGCTGTGGGTTGGACACTCGCTCTGGTGGTGGCCACAGGCTCTCAGGCTCTAGGAGGCAGGGCCCTTCTTCCCAGCATTGCCCCCGCCCTGTCGGGGTTACCAATCCCCCTCCGAGTCTGGCCTGCAGAGCCTCCTGGCTGAGGTGTCTACCTGTGCTGGTCCCACTGCCCAGGGTCCCCCCTCGCTCTCTCCAGCTGCTCACGACACTGGGCCCCAGACTGCTACAGCCCCAGCCCCAGCTCCACTCTGCCTCAGCACGGCTGCTGCTCTGCCTCTAGCTCCCTGGGCTGCTTCTCTGGCCCCTCTGGCTCTGGTTGCTGCAGCTCTGCTCCCAGGACAGGTCTGTTCTGCAGGCTGCTTCTGTGACTCCACTCCCAGCACTGACCTGCTTCATGGGCTGCTTTTCTGGCCCCTCTGGCTCTGCTGGCTGCAGCTCTCCTCCCAGGGCAAGTCTGCTTTCTCTGGGATGTGCCTCTGGCTTTGGGGCTGCAGCTCTGCTCCCAGGACAGGGCCTGCTCTCTCTGGGCTGCTTTTCTGGTCCCTCTGGATCTGGCACAGCTCTGCTCCCCAGCTCAGCTTGGGCCCCTGCTTTCTCTTTAGCTCGCCCCTGCACTGTCTGACCCAGGCAATTCCAGCTCACATGGAGGACGAGACCTCCTGACTCCCTGATTAGCCTGCCCGCCCTGATTAGCCTGCCCACCGTCATTCAGGCAGACCTGGAGAATTGGCCTCTCCCCATTGCTCCTAGGGACTGGCAGTCTCAAGGTCCTGATTCCCCATTGACCTTTCCCCCTTTTAGTACTGGGAGCCAGCAACTAAATCCCCACTGAATGTTAGTAAGGGGGCAACAGTCCCCTTACATAAGTCAAGGTTTGTTCACCTGGAATTCCAGATGAGCTAATAACAGATAAATGGTCCTCAATTTATGAGTTACTCATCTCAACAATTCTTTTTGATATTTCAGTTCAGTAAGATCTATTGGGTAATGCAGTATTTTGTCACACTAAATTGGAGATCATCTCTTGCTTCAGGAAATCAGAGATTGCCCTAATTTGATAGAGCAGTAGCTCCTATATTATTATATGTCTTCTGCATTCCTTAACTTCTAGTGTACCAAGTATAATCAAAACTAATAAAGCCAATTTCATTTAGATATAAAATGTCATCTTATAAATTTTCCATGGCTTGCAAATGAAAAGCTGACAAATTAACTACCATGGAAAAGGAACCTTGTATCAGTGGTCTTATATTGTATTTTAATAAACTAAAAATATGAATCCATTACAGAAGCATAGAAATGTACAGCTAAAAGGGATCTTGAGAAGTCATCAAATCCAGCCCTGTGCGCTGCAGCAGAACCAAATAAACTTAGACTATCCCTGACAGGTGTTTGTCTAAATTGTCCTTAAAAACTATCAATGACTGGGATTCCACAATCTCCCTTAGAAGGCTAATCCAGTTCTTCAATATCGTAATAGTTTAAAAGGTTTTCCTAATATCTAACCTAAATCTCCCTTGCTACAGATTAAGCCCATTACTTCTTGTCCTACCTTCAGTGAACATGGAGAACCACCAATCTTCTTTATAACAGCCCTTAACATATTTGAAGATTTATCAGATCTCCACTCAGTCTTCTTTTCTCAAGACTAAACTAAGTTTCTTTCAACCTTTCCTCACAGGTCATGTTTTCTAGACCTTTTATCATTTTTGGTGGTGTCCTCTGGACTCTAATTTGTCCACATTTTTACTAAAGTCTGGCATATACAACTGAACATAAATACTCCAACTAAGGCCTCACCAGTGTCGAGTAGATCAGGACAATTACCTCCCATGTCTTACTTACAGCATTCCTCTAAATTCATCTCAGAATGATATTGGCCTTTTAGTAACTGCATCACACTGTTGACTCATTCAATTTGTGATCCACTATAACCCCCAAATCCTTTTGAGCAGTAATACTGCCTAGCCAGTTATTCCCCATTTGTAGTTGTGCATTTGATTTTTTCTTTCTAAATATAGCACTTTGCGCTTATCTTTATTGAATTTCATCTTACTGATTTCAGACCAATTCTCCAATTTGTCAAGTTCATTCTGAATTCTAATCCTGTCCTCCAAAGTGCTAGTAACCCCGCCCAGCATGGTGTTGTATGCAAATTTTATAAACATACTACCCACTGTATTATCAAAGTCATTATCGAAAATATTTACTAGTATCGGAACTAGACTATATCCCTGTCCCCGCAATTTGAACAGCAAACAATCAATAACTACACTCCGAGTACAGTCTTTCAACCAATTTTGCATTTGCTTTACAGTAAATTAATCTAGACCACATTTCCTTAGCTTCATTTGAGAATGTTGTGGTACTATGTCAAAAGTCTAACTAAAATCAACATGTATCAGATCTATAGCTTCCCTGGTATCTGCTAGGCTAGTTCGCTTGCCAAAGAATGAAATTAAGTTGGTTTGGCATGAATTGTTCTTGACAAATCCACGCTGGCTATTATTTATAACCCTACTATCTCCTCTAAGAGTTTACAGATTGATGGTGAGAATTGTTTGATGAATCTCTTTATTGGAAAAAACTGGAATGTACATAGGTTGAATGTCCATACAGCAAATTCCTGAGAAGTCACTTGTTTGTCCATGGGTCACCAAGAAACTGTGTTGAACATCAAAATGGGAAGAATTCTCCCTAGCTCAAGACTGTGGCTACTTGTGAGAATATGTTAGGTCTTAGTATGAATAGCAGGAGTAGTTTCATACAATTCTCCTAATGACGTTACAGTGAAGAAAAGGAAGTGTTTTAAGCAACAAGCTAAATTCAGCCATGGTTCATGGATGTCAGAATGGGAGCTTATTTTCATACTTCAAATATAACTCACATCATATAAGTCAGACAAATTATGTGAGAGCCCCCAGCTGTTCAGCGTGGTATATAGAAGTATGTGAATACATACAAATACTAACAGAACCTGCAAACAAACAAAATACCACAACACTTTGCAGACCTATCCATCTTTTCTTTTGTCATGAGGCAAGGCTTCACCCCAGCTTGTTAAAGACTCACTGCCACACCCAGTATCTTGTAGGCAGTTTTACTGTCCACCCCTAAACAAAAAAAATCAGATCCTCAGCTCACCCATTACATTTTAGGGTCTCACTGCCTCCCCTCCCAGGGGACTTTGGGAGTCCTGCTGCTCCTGCTTCTTAACCCCCTCTCCACCAGTTCTGATTCACCAGATCTCTTTTGACCCTTTATACCCCCAAGTACAGCACTTCCCCCTGGGAGCATACAATCTGGCATAGGGTAGTGAGACCTGCTTCATTTACAGGGGACAGCCATCCTGGGACATGGATTTAAAAAAAAAAACCACCAACCAAAAAACAAACAAACAAAAAAACCCTGCCTCTTTCAAAGGCAGATTTTTTCTGACCTGGGAGGCTACTTCTGGACTACTCTCACCCGCAACCCAAAACAGAAAAATTCATATATATATACACACATTTGTACACATCAAATTCACCACAGTCCTTAAAGCCTTACAATTCGGCAGGGCTCTGTCCACATAACTTTATCTTCTTCTCCAGGGCTTCAAGGTCTAATTCTCCCTCAAGTTCACTGACCATGAGGATCAGGTGACCTCTCTCTTCTTAAGTGGCCTGATGTTCCACAGCCAGCTGCTCTTTTTCTTGCTTAATCATCTGTAGCTTGTGTTCTCTCTTGAGGTTGCTCTGGCAGTTCCCCAGTTCTTATACCAGAACCCAGAGAACAGATGCCCTCTGTCCTTCCCCCTGCCAAGGTCCACTGTTTATACCCTGCTTTTATCAGCATGCTGGGCTGAGATGAGGTACTATCTGGGTCCTCACTGTACCTTCATCTGTGTCTGCCACCAGATTCTGTTCCCTGGCCCCCTTCTCTACCCAGAGACATTCCCACTCTCTGCCTCTGCCCTAATGCATGCTAATTCTTGTCCCAGTCCCATCAACTGATTGATGATATTCTGACAACAGGTGGTTACACCCTGTAGCTCTTTTCAATACCTTTTTAGCTGATCTTATAAGCACTGAAGACAGTCAAGGACTTTCTCTTGGCCACACTCTGCCCTCTCTACTCAAGCTCCCTCCACTCCTTTCCCTATCAGCTGTGAGTCTTCGCTACCACTCTCCATGGCATCAGGGCTGGGAAACTCAGCCAATCTCTCCCTAAGATCACAGGCCCTGGCAGATACATAGCCAAACTCTCTAGCCTTGGACCCCCAGTTCCATTGTAGATAGACATGTGCCTCACCATATAGACAAGACATGCACATAGAGATGCTAGTCCACCTTCTTTTACCATCACACCATCTTCTTGGACAAGGATATGCCCTCAACCTGAGTCCACCAAGCCCTTCTATCACCATTCCTCCCAGTCTGACTGATACCACATATGGTGAGCCCCAGTGTCATTTGGAATGGACCCCAGGCCACAGGTCTAGCTGTGATATCCCAGGGTAATCACATTCCATTATTGGGCAGTCTCATCTAATATGCCTAGGCTTGCTGCAATTAAAGCACACCACTAGACTCCCCCAGCCATCCCCAGAAGTACTTCTGCTGGACTGGGGGACTGCCCAGGGCCCTGTTTTGGGCTGTTTGGGATCCTCACGCACTGAGAGCTTCTCTGCAACTCCCCCACTGTTGAGCCACTCTTACTCTGCCATGCTGTTCAAGCCACTTGTCTCTTTTGGCCTCAAAGGCAGCATTTGCCTGTTCAACTGCCTCCTCAGGTAAGGCAGGCTGAAATTGCCTTGCCCAGCTCTGGGCTGCCAATGGAAGGGCCTTTAACAACTATGTGAGGATGACTTAGTCAATGATTCTCTATTGCACTGGTCTGGGGGCATAGCCACCAGGTTGTGAGGTCCTGTAGTCTTAGAGTCACTACTCATGGTATTGCCCTCTGTTGAAGCGGTTCAACCCAAAACTAGTGCCCACACACCTCCAGTCTAAGGTGGGCAGCCTTCGCCACAGGATAGAAGCCCATCTGCTCATTACTTACCACTGTGCCTCACCCAGCAGGAAGAGTGCTATGCGGGTTGCCCAAGTCAACTCCTGCAAGCCTACTGCACTTGCTACTCTTGGAAGTATGAAAGGAGGCCTCTGAATCATCCTATAGCACCATCTTCACTAGGCCGGGGATCAGCTGGCCTGAGCTTTCCATCTCCATCACCAAGCACATCCCCACACCCCCACCCTTCCAGTCCCCAAGCCCAAACAATTCCGCTTGTTGCTAGAAGTCGGCCTCTTGCCACTGCTGCTGAGCAACCAGTTGTGCTGCTTGTCGCTCCCATGAGCTCCTCAGCTGTAGGAGTGTGTGACAGGTCTGTTGTTGCTGCCACTGTAATGTGACTGTCTGATGCTACTGTGCCATTAATAACAGGCCCATCACACACACCCCAATCACCAAAGCTAAGTCAATATCTGAGGCTTCAATTCCCTCTTTTTTTCTTGGCACTAACGATCGTCCTCTCCCCCTTGTATCAAGGACCATTACAGTACCTGCATTCTCCACCATGTGTCACAAGACAAGGCTTCTCCCAGCTTGCAAAGGACTCATTGTCATGTCCACAGTATATTTTAAACAGCTTTGTTGTCCAAACCTAAACAAATAAACCAGTTTCTCAACTCACCCTTTCTATTTTAGGCTCTCGGAAGACTCTGGCAGTCATGTTCCCTGCAGCTTCCCAGGCCCCTCTCACCAGGTCTGACTCACTGGGTCTCCTCTGGCCCTTTATATCCCCAGGTGCAGTCCCTGTTCCCTTAATTGGGTCAACTGGGTGCACCTGATCTGGCACAGCAGTGCTGGACCTGCTTCATTTACAGGGGCCAGCCACCCTCCTTTCCCTACTCCTGCTGGTTTCCACCTGCTTGCCACCTTTCATGGCCTCTGACAATATCCTCATGTCTGCCCTGGCTTGGGAGCTTCCTTAGCTTCTTGTAACACCTCCTATCTTTTAAGTTGATCATTGGGGAACTGCTACCTCTGCATGGGTCATTGATGTTTTAGTTTTCAGTTCCTGTGTGATATGGCCCACAGTGACATCTGACATTCTGGGATGCAAACAAAGTGAGTCTTCAAAATGCCTCCTACTAAGGTGAGTCCCAGATTCAAAGGATCAGCTGAAGGCCTAAGTGGGGATGAAGGAAAAAGCAGCTGATGAGGGGAGGGGCCATGAAGTGAATGTGGGGGGCGGGATGTTAGGCAGGAGATATAGGCTCCTGGGAGTATCTCAAGGAAGTGGGAGATGACTCCCTATCTTAACCAAACCGATCCTATTTTTAAAAATAGTTCAAACTTAGTTGATTTGGAGAGAGAAGAAGTCCACCACCCCTGCTGGATTTTGCTCTGTGTTTACAACTTACAGAGGGCCCGGAGTTGCTCTCTAGTGGACCTTACTCCCCAAATATGTTCCCATTGTTCAAAATTCTCCTAAGGAAAGCTTTACTCCATTTCCACATTGAATCACCTTGATGTCTAGAAAGAGGCTAACAAATTTCAGTGCATGTCCCTTGGAAAGGAGCAGGGTTTGTAACAAACAAGAAATTACACTGGTAAGAAAAATGACAGCCTCTATCTCTGAAAGAAGGTGCCTTGGGATAGTCTATAGGAAATAATCCTGCTATAGCATGGTGCCTTCTGTAGTGTGAAAGAACGCAAGAAGTTACCTTCTGAAGAGGATGCTGTTGAACATGACAACATACACACTTCCCCAAAAATAAGCTTTGGAGTGGGAGAGGGGGGTTAAGATTTTGTTAAATGGTGTATATGCAATTTCATGGTTTGTACTCCTACAGCACCCTTAGATACATTACAGAATCATAGCCATAGAAACAATATGCTTAAGGCAACAGTTGTAAGTATGTATATCACAGTAAACTATATAGATAATAATACATAGTCTGTTGTAAGTATCTTGTCCTCTCAGTCATTACTACTGACCAGGTGCTTGTTTATGTATGCATTTTACAGTATTTCATATGACACTATATACGTATGGAATAAAGTCTATATGACAGGTCTTAATATCAGAGAAAACATATCTAGGAAAATCAGGTCATAATCTAATCTTTACTGGGTTTTGTTTGCTTACTTTCCTACCTCTGGGAACACATTTTTATAGTCTGGTGTATTAACACACACTTAAAATTCTGAGTGAAATTCACTGAAGAGTTTCTAATGAATGATTAATCGCAAAAATGTTGCCTAGACAAGACATTTTCTATTTATTTCATGACGAATTCAAAAGCCAAGTATTAAGGAACCAGAAGACAGAAACATCAAGCTTGTGGTTGTGCCTAGTTTTTCCCTTTACTTTACCTCACTTCAAAAGCTGTTACTATGAATACTTGACAGGTTTCAGAGTAACAGCCGTGTTAGTCTGTATTCGCAAAAAGAAAAGGAGTACTTGTGGCACCTTAGTGACTAACCAATTTATTTGAGCATAAGCTTTCGTGAGCTACAGCTCACTTTCAGCTGTAGCTCACGAAAGCTTATGCTCAAATAAATTGGTTAGTCGCTAAGGTGCCACAAGTACTCCTTTTCTTTTTATGAATACTTGGCCGCAGGAAAAGAATGCAGGAAGCTAATGAAAGGTACATCACCTGTCACTTGTAACATATTACCCAGAGACCTTCATAAGTCCTACAAATAAGACAAGACTAAAGAAAAACAGTTATTTTACTTGATTCTGCACCATCAAATAGCATCTTTTTTTCATTGAGATCAGGATGCAGCCCATTAATAAAACTCATGGCTGTTAAACTTGAATTTTAAAAAGGGAGTAAATTTAGAGGTAGGCAAGGTACCAGATGAACAAATATGAATCCCTCTATTTTATCCACAGAATGATTAGAGCATGAGCTATTAGGGTGACCAGACAGCAAAGTCTGAAAAATGGGGGTGGAGTGTAATAGGTACCTATATAAAACAAAGCCCCAAATATCGGGCCTGTCCCTATAAAACTGGGACATCTGGTCACCCTATGAGCTATGCATATCTTCTCCATTCCCACCAATATGTTGCAAGCCTGACCTAAAGGATATCACCCATTCAATTATTGGCCTCTCTGGTGAGCTAATCAAGAAGGGTAACAATTAGCACCAGTTGTGGCTCCATGGTTCAGTGATGTAGACAATTCTTCACTAGGAATTAGAATGCCACCATTCTCTTTACAAATGGACCAAACAGAAATCAGATATCAACAACCTTTGATTAATAACTAACATGTTCATGAAAAAGCATATGTATGGAAAAAAAGAAAAATGGTATTGCAGTACCTTTGAAGCCCCAGCTGAGATCGAGCACCATTGTGTTAGGCACTGTATATGTAACTAGTAAGAGAGCATCCTCGGTCTGAAGATTTTACAATCGAAATAGACAGGACGGACAAAGGAAATAATTTCCCATTTTACCTGTGTTGAAAGGAGGCAGAGAAACAAAGGATGAGATTTTCAAAAGTAGCCTAACAGAAGTAGGCATGCAAATCCGCATCAAATTTTACAGGAGCTGGCCACCTTTTGAAAATCCCACATTAAGCAAATTGCCCCAGATCACAAAGGAAGTCTGTGGCAGAGCCAGAAATTGTCTCTATATCTCCTGAGTCCCGGTCTAGTGTCTTTTACACACACACACACGACCATCCTACTTCTCCCTAGCATGTAAAATAGCATTTCCCACATCTCCAAGACAGGAGAATAACCCTTCAATAAACACTTTAAAATGTGGGGTTAAAATGCTAAAATGCCCGTCGTACATTGAATGTGTCAAGGTGTGGCCTGTTGATGACAGCAACATGGAAGTTTGAGGAGTGAGCATGTGCTAAACATTTGCTATGAATATACAAAAAAGTTATCCATTTCAGCCACTAAGTTTTCTGACTGCTCCATCAGGAGGATAGTATTTGCCCTCCTGTCTCTCTAAGATCCAGGGCCATTTGCATTTTCTCCTCCCAGCCCATCCCTTAGTCTGCACCCTTCCCACCGACGGATCCCATCTAAATGGAGAGTTCTCCACCAGGTATGGGGCAATGGAGAATGGACCATGCCTTCTGTGCCTCTGCATGGGAAGAGAAGATATACATCAAGAGCCACTCTTTGCTGGGAATTATGGGGTGAGGATCAGGCCCCAAGCTATTTCTGTTTGGTGCTTCTTTAACCCCCCGTTCTCCCTCTTGAAGTGTTTCCTTCTTCTGTTTATACTTTGGAAATGGCACCTAGAATGAGCACCCAAACTGGATGTGTAACTACTTCTGTCTTTATCTTACTCTGTTTTTAAATTAAGAAGAAATGCCATAAGCTTACATGTTAGTCACTTGGGATGATGATTAGGTCTCTGGCTGTTTTCTCACCAGCTGCCAAGAGAATTTGTCCATAGCCTTGCTTTAAGCCAGATGTAAATGTTTTCCAGCCCATTATCTATTACTTGAACCACTCTGTCCTCCCAGAGGTTAAGATATCTTTACAGATACTTTGATTTGTATGTTTCCCATTACTTGGAGGGGAAGTAGTAGACTCTCTCGTGAACTCAGTTTTGGCTTGCAATAAAGGGATTTGGTATCTTGAGATATTTGGGTTTAAAAATGGTTTCCAGCCAACAGAGTCAACCATGACCAGACATAGAATCTGCAGTTATATTTATAGACAAATGACAATGAAAAGAGAATACAAGGAAAATTACTCATTCTTTCCTGTGATGTTCATTATTTTCTCAGCGAGCAACACATCTGTCACTGGAGTGCAAGACTACATTCTGTTAAATAGCACTACATGCATTTCACTGTACCAATTTAAAAAAACAACCACAACCCTATAGAGTACCTTTTCCACTCCAAGAGCAGTATGCAAACTGGAAAGGAGCTTACTTATTATGCTGTTACATTCAGAAGATGGGAAAGCTGTCAAAGCTAACATTGGTCACGTCAGTCTGAAAGCTATAAATACACCGCTTCTGGACTAGGTGCAAATCTCTATCACCACAAAACCAGGAGGAAAACAAAGACTATAGATTCAGAGCTAAATTTGTCTGTGTCACACTTACAGCCAGGCCTGTGAAAGTAAATAATATTGCTCTGACCAAAGATTTGCAGTCAGATGAGATCAGTGTTGCAGGCTTTGTTCACATGGCAGCCTTGAATCTCTACATTGTCTCATTTTTAGAGCTGAGAATGATTTATAGTCTTTGGCTTATGGTGTACTTCTCTTCTTCAGAGTGCTTTCAGACATTAAGTAATCCTCAACACCCCTGTGAGGTACCTTTTGTTATCTAGATAAGAAGACTGAGGCACACAAGTTAAAGGACTTACCTATGGACACAGAGGAAGGTCAGTATCAGAGATGGGAGGAAAACCCTTTTTTCTAGCTTCTAGAACTAGACACTGACATGAGACCACATTACTCTCTGGCAAATTAAAGAGTAAATGAAGCATGTTACAGAAATCAGCGTTGCCATGTATATGTGCTACTTCCTCATTAAGAAAAGGGAGGGAATGGAGGGGTTTCCAGTGCAGATAAATATTTGATTCTAACATAAGGGAAATTCTGAATCATCCTCAGAGCAAAAGGAAGAGTCCAGCATAAATAAGAAATAGCTTATCATAAACAACCACTACTTTGCATAAACAAAATAAAGCTGTGTAAAGCCACCCATCTTTAATTTGGGCCAAATCCTTGAGCTGTGGGACATGACAACACAGTGAATAAGGAGATATAGGCATTATAATCAAGTAATCTTTATTCCTACATTTTGTTGTGCTGACTTGTTTCATGTGCTACAGCTCACTTCACGAAAGCTTATGCTCAAATAAATTTGTTAGTCTCTAAGGTGCCACAAGTCCTCCTGTTCTTTTTACTCCTTAGTTTGACATTCCTGTAGTGTTTTTGCATTGGTCGTGCTTAGCTCAGAAGGCCGCATATTGGAGGTTATTTCTAGAACCAACATAATCCATTTTAATGTGAAAATTGGAGGAAAGAAGCTTCTCGAAGTACGCCTCACTCTTTCTGACTCGTCTTTTAAGGCACATTATTCAAATTTGGATGCTATGCACTTTAATGCAGGATGCGATTTTGAAAGCTGCTGAGCAGCATTGCACTCCTGCATTTAACAGGAGCTGTGGATTCTCAGCACTACCAAAAATCAGGTACCCATGTTTGAATATTATGGACTTAGGACTCAATTCTGCTCTCACACCAGTGAGAATCAGCAGTAACTCCATGTAAGTTACTGGAGCTATGCAAGTGTAAAAAAGTCAGGCCATATGGAGAGTGACTAACCCAACAGATAAAATGGTGGCTCAATCCAGCTCTCTGTAATAAATGGGGAATAAAAGAAATGTAACAAGATAAAAAAAAAAAAGCCAGCCTGAATCCATAGGTTTGTGCTGTAAATGTGAATAGCTACTTTGGAGCCAGTTTTGAAAAGAAAATGAGAAGGCTGGAGAGATGGCTGATCCCAGTCCCAGTGAGTAGCCACTGGGGGAGAAAATCCAGCACCATCAGCCAGCAGAACGTTAACAATGAATCTGCAAGCTCAGATGTTGAACTGGATCCTCATTATACTGTAATGAGATAACGCAGCAGGGTGGGTAAGTGCAACAGGATAAAAAAAATACAATCTTGTAACTATTGTGGCTGGGAGAGGAAGTGTGGCAGCTGCCATTTTGAGAACGGCACAATGAGCAAACAGGAAAGAAGAGGAAGATTTATATGTCTGAGAAATAAAGGAAAAATCCTCCAATACAAAAATCTGTTGCACTCCCTCTCTCCCCAAAACAAAGACTCTCTCTCATGGCCGTGTAACTCCCCGTCCTGTAAACAAATTATGAGTGGAGAACCACCAATCACTAAGGCTGACCTGAAGGAGCTGGTGTTAGAAATCACAAAGATGAATAAGGAGATAAGGAAGAGTTCCAGACTTTAAATTCAATTTTTTAATATATATATTTGATGTAGAAGATTGATGGGAAAAGATCAGATGTGGAAACAGGATTAAATGAGCAATTAACATTACTAATCATTACATTAAAAAAAGGGAAAAAGTAAAATTAAAACTGCAGGACTAATAGAGAATGTAGAATTAACATAAGTATTATAGATATTCCGCAGGAGACCGAGAAGAGAAATCTGCTGGACAGATTGTGTGATATTTGCCATGACATTAAAACTTGGCAATAAAGTTTGAGAGGGATCACAGGTCCTTTTCCCAAGGCCCCAATTCCAAAAGCTTGGATTGTCTGTCTACACTACTATCAAGATGAGGATAAAATACTGAGAGAGAGAGAGCTGAACCACTGTTGATTCCCAGTCAGTACATACAAATTTTCCCTGATCTAGTAACCTCAACCCTGAGAAAGCAAAAGAAAGGCTGAGCAAACAAACACTTAGATGTATTAAACAAACAAAAATATTATGAAGACAAAAATAAAACTGAGAGGCTTTTAGCCAGAATGTAAAAAAAAGAAACAGGATAATTCAGCCTGATAATTTTTCTGATAAGAAATAAAAAGCAAAATTTCATTACAGGATCAAACAGATCTCTGAAATACTTACAGAACACCCAAATCCTAAATGTATAGATATTTAGAAGCATGAAAGTACCTGAGCTGTCAGAGGATGACGCAGAAGCTCTTGATGGAGAAATTGCTGCAGAGGAAGTTCCAGTTGTAATTAAGAATTTAAAAGTCAATAAAGCTCCAGGACCCAATGGGTTTTCCAGGGACTTTTACAGAGTTCTAAACAAGCTTTGGTCTGTTTAATGATACATTGTAGAGGAATGAGATTCCAGATTCAGGGAAAGACACAATAACTGTGGTCGTTCCTAAAGAAGGAAAAGATCTTACCAATTGTGAATCATACAGACCTATTTAATTAATGTGGATGCAAAAATGTATGCCAATGTGCTAGCAAACAGACTGAGTGTCTTCTTGCCCAATATGTTCACCCTCACCAATCTGATAAACTCTGAATTCTTCCTATAGGCTGCTTTCTTTGAATGCTTAAAAAGCCTTTGACTGGCTGGAATGGCAAACCTTAGTGCTTAATTTGTGCCAGGGCTTGCCTGAGCCCCAGGACCTGTAGGAATGGCAGTTCATAGCCCTGGCACCTCTGGGCTTGCCGCATCAGTTATGAAAGTAAAAATATTGCTTAATCCCCGGCACCTAATTCTTTGAGCCCCAGCATCTCTTTCATTACAGATTAAGCACTGGGAATACCTCTGACAGATTTTGGTGAAGTTTGATTTGGGAAATCAATTTTAGAGGGGCATAATGGCTCAATATACGCATGCTCAAGTATCTGCTTTGGCTAATGGTCATCAATCCACTCCTTTTAATTTGTCTGGGGGTATATGAGACTGTTAGTTTGCCAATGGAGCCATTTGCTATATATGTAAAAAACTGTCACTTGGTTAAGGGCATCAAAATGCCTTCTGAATTAGAACACACAATAGCTTGTGTATCAATGATGTCTTGTTACATCTACGGGATCCAGAAGCCTCATTAGAAATTATGCAACAGACATTAGTATCAGGCTTCAAAATAAGCTATGATAATTCTGAAATATTAGGAATTAATATTCCCAAAAGGGTCAAAACAAACTTATCAGCTACATACATTTAAATGGGTAAAGGAATTTTTAAAATGTTTAGGAATAAGTATTGCAGAGAAACAGAAAAAAAAAATCTTAAAGCCAATTCCCTACAGTGTGGAATAAAATAAGAGACTAGGAGGAATGGAACAAATATGAAGTATCTTGGCTAGGCAGGGTAGCCTCAGTAAAGATGAATGGCCTCCCAAAATGATCATTTTTGTTTCAGTGCATCCCTGTTGATATCCCCAACATGACATTAAAAACCATGGTAGGATGTGCTATTAAAATTCAGATGGAAACAAAAGACAAAAGGAGGAGTTCTAAAATTCTGTATAAACCTACAACATGGGGTGGATTAGCTCTGCCTAATTTGTCTTCTTATGCAGCACAATTAAAAGATATGATCACTTGGGTTCACAGTCCTTCCAAACACTGGGGTAAAACTTGAAAAAACTGTAGCACAAAATATAGCTCTTCATAGTAACTGTTGGGTTAAAGAAAAGTAAGTCACCCATTCATTTAGGTCACTTCAGCAGCTTTGGACAATTTTTTTTTAAAGTTCCTGTCACCAACATGATCTCCCTTGGGTACTTTCATTAATAAGGAATTTATTCCTAGGAATAAATAAATTCCAAGTGACTACTGTTGTGAGTAAGAACTGAGATTACTGAATTCAGACAGCTGTTCTTGGGTCCTGGTTTGAAATCATACCAAGAGATATGTAATATAAAGATCCCATATTTTCAGGATTTACAGGATAAACAAACATTTTATATGTGAACTTTGGATACAAGGCAGCTCTGTCTAGACCTTTAACTGCATTTGAGAAGTTGACCCAGGAGCAAGGTGGAATAAATTATTTAATTGTTGGAGGGGTTGTGGAGAACGTACTTGCACATGTGATGGTTGTATTCAGGAATTAGATGGTCTGGGGAGGAAAATTATTAAAGAGATTCATCATATCACAAAATGCCAGCTTCCTACAGATCCTCTGACATGCTTACTTAATGCTCCAGTAAAGGATCTGCATTTTAAACAGAATGACAAATTACTTTCTTTATAGTTATCAGCTAGACTTTTACTGCACATTATTGGAAAAATGCAACTCCTCCTGTGGAATTGTGGTATAGTAAAATATGGACTTATCCTTGTAATGGAAAAGCTTTCACAACAAGTACATAGACAAGAGACATGCCAAAAAGGGGCTAGGTATTTGGAAATTTGGTCACCCTTTTTAGCAGAATGAACCAGAATCTTTAGCCAGGTTCTTTGAATATTCATCTGATTCTGAACAAGTGATAAGTAACGTAAGATTTAGTTTGTTAATGTTTTATTGTAACCTTGCCGTAATAAAAAGTTTCTAATCAGACCACACATTCTTCAAACAGACTGAGCTGATGTACTAAGAGCGAGCACCCAAGAAAACAGATATTAATCATGTCACCTGTTGGTATTACAAATGCACAAAAAGGGCTTAAGCAACACTGGAGTAAAAACAGACTAACTGCACTGAAGATGATTAACTTAATCTGGATTTACACTGGTGTAACTGGGAACAGGATTTCGTCCAGCATCTGTGACTGGAGCAAGTATTTGGTTTACATTATTGTGGACAATTGTTATTTTTAGATGTGGGAAAAATCATTGCCTAAGCAATGTCATTTCTTTTTCTGAACAATCCCGAGGCTGCCTCGGTATGATTAGTAAAAATTATTAAGGAAGTAGGTTCACTGCTACCCTTAGTGGAGGGGAAGAGATTGCAGATTTTGCTTCATATCAACTTTAATGACAGAAGCAAACATTTTTGCCATGTTTCTGATATATGTAGCAGGGATCAGAATTTAGAGTGGCAGAGCCAAACCCAAGAGCTTCATAATCAATGTGAAGGACAGAAAAAATCTGAGAAACCTTGGGTGTCCTCTTTGATAATATTATGTGAATTCATAGTGCCATACGTGTTGAGACATGCTTGTTAGCCTAAGTGCAAGACATACAACAACGCTGGGTGATATGCGCTTTGCAAAGTCATTTAAAAAGATAAATGTCACTGGTTTTATAGTCTTGCACAAAATTACACACTCTTACTGTAACAGACTAACTATAGTATCACTGGCATTACTAGAACCAAAATAATGAACAACCTTTACTCTTACCAGAGTACCTCACCCAAAGTGCTTCAAGTAAAAAGGTGCCACTGTTTAGAAAACATAGGAGAGCTCATCTAAGAGACATCACGATGAATAACATAAACACTAGGCTGGGACTTTTCCCAGGAACAAAAAAAAAAAATCCAGTGCAGTCCATTTCATTTACTCTAAACATTGGATAAATGGCACACCTAATCTGGTCAAGTAACAAGTCTGGTGTTGTCTCAGAGACTAGTCAGTTGTTTATAGGTGTGAACTGGTGTTCGTTAGTGTAACCCTTCCACCATATTATCCTTTATGCTGGTCACCAGAGCTAGGATGACTGTATAAATTCTGATCTGACCATACTTATATATTATTACAAACCTTCAGGGTTTTTTTTGTTTGTTGTCGTCGTCGTTTTTTTTAAAAGCACATCAGAAAAGGATCATTTCACAGCAAATATCTCTATGGGCTTCTTGTAACTAAGTTGATGTATGGATTGGGATTCATTGATTTTAACTGCAATATGGTAAATTAGGTGAATTCTACTGTACTTCTACTGTATGCTATCTGTACCTGTCATACTATTAAATTCAGCATAACAAGAATGACAACCAACTTCTTTTAGAATAGTTAAAGGAAACTGAACAAAGAAGTTTTGCAAGGGGGGAAGAAATCAAAGGTAGAAAACCAGGAAAAAAATTTGAATGCATTACTCAAAAATGTGCACAATAGTTATCTAAATTGCAGGAACAAATTATGGTGAAGGGGGAGAGGTGGTTCGATTTAAATGACACTTAAATGCAACTGTATCTCCTGCAAAGAAGATCAAAGAGACAGACTAGGGGACGGAGGGAGGAAAAATTCAGAAAAGTTAAAGCTTTCAAGCACAGTGACAAAATGCACAAACAATATTTGCACAAATATGCACAAATAATCCATCAGAGACACCGTGATGTTGTTGATTTGGGCTTGAGTTTGAAGTGACAGTTGGCCAGGGCTTGGATATGAAGTTAAAAAAAAAGACAGTCACTTATAAAACAAAAATGAACACTACAAATCAAATTCTAGCTGCAGATGCATTTGTGCTGCACTCATTGAAGTTCCTAGGAACCAGGTTCAGAGATCTGAGGCCTAAATTCAACTCTCATTTTTAACTACTTCCCATGAAACTGGTTAACAGACAGTGACAGAAATATTTAGTCTTAAGTGTTTACAAAACTCCAGGGAGATTTATCTCCCACAGGAAAGGCCCCATACAGGGAATAAAATAATTGAGTTACTACATGTAGTACAAGAAAATACAGAGAGTAAATAAAAATATAATCTCCCCTCCCTCCATCCCTGGAAAAATTGTTGACTTCAAATTGATGCTTTGCCGTTATCCATTGATTTAGTTGCTTCAGACCCCTTGTATTCTTGGCACACTCATGAGCTTAAATTGCACACCTAAAAGTTTCACTAGAATTAAGTTTGGATGCTCCATGCCCATTGGACTTGGCCAGGTGTGTAGGATTAGACCCTGTCTCCATTTAAAGTAACACAAAAATACCCTTAATGTTACTGGTTGACAAATCTCAGGCATTTGGTTCAGATGAGCACTCAAAGCACAGCTGCTTATGCAAAACTTATTGATCATTGTTACTATTGTTTGTTTGATGGTAGCACTTAGGCATCAACTGAGATCGGGACCCCATTGGTCTTATTGTAAACTCGCTGTGACAGGGATCATCATCTTGTTGGGTTTCTACAATGCCTAGCCTTTGTCCATGACGGGGCCAACTAGGTGCAATACAAACAATATATAATAACTGTTCTAGGCACTGTACAAATACACAGTAAGAAAATGTAAATGGATAAAAAGTGGGAGAAAAAATGTACAGATCTCATTTTACAAGAGGAAAGGAGACACAAAATTAAGTGACTTTCCCAAGGTAACACAGAAAATCTGTGGTGGTTTTGGGAGTGCAATGTCTTAACCACAGCACCATCTTCCTCCTGAATTTAACTCTTCCCTGCTCTGAAACAATGTTGGAACTGTCTTTTGAGAGATATCGGATACTTCCCACTTCCTGTTTCTGGTTGGGCAGGAAACGCCATAGAACACATCCTTTCTTACAGTATTTCAGCACATCAGGTTTCATTCCCATCTGGCACACAGATTAAGGCTTCAAATAAAAAGGCATTACATTTTGTAGCAAAATAAAAACTGGAAAGACAAAGGGAGAAGTTCTAACCTCTGTTCACCATTCAAAATCTGGGGTAAGAGAATCAAACACATTGACTTCAGCGGGTTCATGCCACGTTACTAGGGCAAAATTTATCATCAGCTACTGTAAATTATAAACCGAATTGTGTGATGCTCTGCAACCCAGTTAAATCAGTGCAGAGTTTGGCCCAGCGTCACCTTGTTCTTGCATGCATTTTTTTCATCTCATGAAAATTAATCATGATTAATCAATTTTCCATGGAGTCATTTCTAAGCCCAAAATAAACACAAGTACACAAATCAAAGGATGTAAACAGAATGGGAGTGCAGAATACTTCTTCATTATAAGGCTTTCCTGTCATACAGCTATTACAGAGAGAGAAATCTCAAATTCAGTCTCTGCAGATCTGCTGTAACTGTAATATAGAAATCTTTTGACTCACATAACAGTTTAACAGCTATATTCTGGTTAGCCTCAAAAAACTCCAGCTCTTCTGTGACCTAAATATTATTATTTACCTACAGTAAACTGCGAGTGCTTTGATCTATTAAATCTTTAAACCCAAACATAATCAAACCTAAAGCTTAGTTAAATTCAGCAAATAGTCTGATACTTTTCAGATATTCTATCTCTAATTAGTACCCAGAAATTAAAACGCTACTCTCAAGGGCTTTCTATCAATCTGTTTACAAAGATTGACAGTCGTAGTTTTAAAGAGAAATTAGTCATGAAATTATCTTCTGATTTTCACACTGCAGTTATTTAACACTTCAGCTTGACAAATAAGACCGACTTGACATACATATTTCCCCCCCTTCTTTAGAAAAAAGTGGCTTTTGAAAATAAGATGCTGTTAATATTTTTCTCAATAAGATTTCACAGGACGGTTTTAAGTTCATATATGCTACAGTAAACATGACACTCTGAAATGCAAATACATTACACTCATAATTATAATAATAGGGAACTATAATTATGAAGCTAATGTTTCATTAAAGAAGTTATTCTAATTTTTCCTCTCCTCTTTGTAAATCAGGATACGCTTTTCGCGGAAAGGACTGGGTCTTTAACCGTTTGAGACATAACATGTTTTTGTATACTCAAATTATTTATTTTGGCTGAATCTAGACTGTCTAAGGTTGGTGGCTCTGGGAGAGAGACAATTGTTCATGCCTGTCTATAGAGAGCATGGGTTTAGGAATAGATAGGGCTGTACAAAAATTGTCACTTGAGGTATAGGCATGCAAAAAAAAACAACTTTATATAACATGTGAATATTATAAAATTAACAGTGGACATCTATGACTCTGCTAATGAAAGTGCTAAACACTTTCTAAATGTTACACACACAACATTGTAGAAGATATATGACATACTAGCAGACATATGAAATCTGTGTCCTTTCCACATGGTCAGTAGCTGTTTCCAAACAAAAATATGCTACATGTCTCAAACAGTCCTTTCCATGAATAGTGTATCATGGGATTTCAACATGATGTGAGACTCATTAGTAGGGGTGAACTAAATCCATGGCTGTTAAAGTTGCATCACTGACTGTGAAATCTGGTCTCGTCCATGAAGTATGGTCTCCGGCCGCCCAGCTCTAAAGGCAGAGCAAAGAGCGGTGGTTGCTGGCTGGGTGCCCAGATCTGAAAGTAGCACCATGGCTAGCAGCAGCACAGATGTAAGGGTGGCAACACTGTGACCCCGCTAATTGTCTTCTGACCACCCTTTTGGGTCCAGGCCCCTCATCTGAGAAAGGCTGTGGAGAAATAACACATTTTTGAGAGTTTTGTGTAACACATCTGTGAAATTTGCTATTTGTGCCATGACCAACCTGTGAAAATTGTGTGATTCCTCCATGATTTAAGTAGACCCCCTGCTCATTAGTACATTTTAAAAGAAGGACAAGGATAACAGTAACATGATCATGGGGTAGTTAAGTAACACATTTTGTTGGTTACATTAACTTCACCTGATTATATTTCCTGAAGGCAAAAGAGGAGAAGCTATTCTTTAAGAAAGGATTTGAATGTGATGAGGAAAATAGGTTGGTCTATAAGTTTGAGGGTAGTTTACATGCTGCCCCTATGCATGAAATGCAGGGTCAGAAATGGGAGTGAAAGAAGAGAAAAAAGGGGGCATCAAGGATGGCAGAGATGGAGAGGACAAAGGGGAACACAGATAGAGACAAGATCACAGTAACAGGTTGTGGTTGAGTGGAATAAGAAGGCAAGGATGATGATCTTGATATCTAGAGCAGTAAGGAACCAATGAAGTTGGATGGGTGGGCCAAAGGAGTGGGCAAGAGATGATTTTTATCTACAGCATCTTGGGTGGGCTGGAGACTTACGCCACTTCAACACCAAGCACAAGGCCCTAGCTACTGGAAAGGCCACCAAGAGAAGGCTTGAAGTGGCCACAACTTTCCTTCTGCCAGGCCCTGAAGGGAGTCAACATGGCCCAAATCCTGAAGAAATAGCCAGGGAGCAGTGTGGGCATGGTAGTAGAAGAATATGCTGAAATAGTGAATTTATGAACATCATCTACCAGCAGGACATGGAGGACATTGCAGTATATTGCAGTGGAAATTCAAGCTACTTCTGTTGTAGGTGATGCCACTGCCTGTCCTCCCTGTAAATTCTCCGAAGCATAAACAGACTGTCTGTAGAACCTGAACTTTCTTGCTTGCAGGTATTAGTCCATTGCTAATGCTAGCAAACAGACCCTGCATGAACCAGACTCTGCAGGGTTCACCCAGCTGTAGTCCAAACATTCAGCTCCCAAACCTATATATAGCTGTGTTTTTACCCTCCGTTCTCTGTACTTTCTGCTCTCAAATCTATCATCTCTAAATATAAGTGTGTTATTTTTAACTACAATTTGTGAAGTCTCTTGATGTGTTTCTGCAGTAGTGTCATCTTTTCATTAGTCATGGAGAGAAAGCATCCAATTAGTGATTTTGACACTTGATTGCATTAAATAAAGTCTTGTAGGTATTTTCCAGTGGGATGGAGTTCCTAGCAAGGAATATACAAAGTGAAGGGGAATAGTGAGCAACAGCCAATGAACTATCCGTACTTGGAAGGCTTTGGAGGAGTGCAGTAAACTTTCCCAGAAACAAATGACATGCACACAGCCATGGTATAAGACAGACCCAGAGGAAAAACCAGCACAATGGAAGCCCCACAAAGAAACTGATGCAGTTAATAATTGGTTCATGCTCAGAGTGCACACTCTCCACTACCCATGAAAATAAAAGCTTCCTAACATGTAACACACCTACCAGGGAGGGACTTGATAGGAATGTAGTATAAAATTCATGCAAGATTATAAATTGTGTTTTAAATACAAATTTAGAAATACAGCTTCCTTGCACAAAAAAAGGAGCTGATCATTAACCTTCTACGATATAACAAAATATTTCTTTAATTTTTTTTTAAACCTAAAAAAACCAACCAAGTAAACAAGGGAATTGTCATTCCTGATCAGTCCAGCAGTCTATCCAGCACATTGATTCCCACAGTGACGAGTACCAGTAGCTTCGGAGAAAGGTGCCCGAAACCCCCAAATGGACAATTATGGAGTAATTGTCAATTTGGGAAGTTTCTTCTTAGGCACATCAGTCACAGTTTGGTTTATGCCCTTAGGCCAGTGGAGCTGAATCAGTGCATTGGGAGCACATGCTGTGCCATGTGTTGAGTGCTATGGGGTCTGCCCCCAAGCAAGGTGTCTCTAGAATTAGGTTGTTGTACCTATTGCAGGTTGCGGCTTAAAAGTTTGCCTTAAAAGTTTGGCTCCAGTCTAACACACACACACACACACACCTTGATGTTCTCCAGAGCTTAGTTTAGACAATTTGATGGTATAATAAAACTTTCTACCACTGAGTCTTCCAAGTTCTATTTCTTGTCACAAGAAAAGGATGAGTCACCAAAACTGATCTGGATATAGTTTGCTGAAAACTGATGCAGAGAGAGTATGGGCCCTCATTCTGATCTGACTCTCACATAGTGAGAATTCTTATAGACTTCAGTGAATATTTAGTGAAATAGGAAAGATTTATTTGGTAACCACAGGAACACTAGGAATCATGTATCTGCTATAGGTATTTAATAGATTGTTCTTCAGGGCTGGGGCCATCTTTTGTTATGGGAGCCTACACTTCTTATGACAATGGGGCAGCGATCCCTGACTGGGGACCCTAGGCAATCCTGCACTACCATAATAATTACATTACATTCTTCCTGTACCAGGGTACAGGGAATCAAGTCTCTTCCATTCCTCCATCATTTGCTACGGCTTCCATCAGCTCTGTGGTGCTGAGATCAACTATCCTTCCCTCCTTATTAAGGGTGTTCTTAAAGTTTCTCTTCGGTGCCCTTGTTTCCTCACACCAGTTGTTTCCCACTTCATTACTTCATGTGGGAGCCTGTGTGTTGTCATCTGGAATACATGCCCCAAATATATCCAGTGCTGCCTTCTGATTCTAGAAAAGGTGAGCTGGGTGGTTGGTGACTTCTCTGATCTCCTCATTGGTAATGAAGTCTTCCCACCCAATGCCCAGGGTCTTTCATAGGCACTTATTTTTCCAATGTGTTTTGTTTTCTGACTAATGTTTCAGTCTCACAGCTGTATGCTTTAGCACAGATTACATTTGAGTTGAAAAAAAAAAGTCTTGGTTTTGTTCGGTGCTGTGTGATTTCCATATATTGTTGAGTTTAGTGAATCATAAAACTGCCACCACAATGACCATGGGTTGGAACACAGTTGCAAGGTAACTGCACCCAGATGAAGTCAGGCAATAACCCTTTCCCTTAAAATAAAGGAACTGACTTTGAGCATAAGTTTAGCTTCCATGAAGATTATTTGAAAGACTACCCTCCCTAGATTAAGTTAGGTCTCTCTAGTGCCCCCTTGGGAGAGGGTGGGCACTGTTCCTGCCTCAGAATCTGGGGCACAGTGCTTTGGTTGCATTGTTCAGGGCATATGCCCCCTTGTGGAGGGAGGGGAGTTAAAGCAGTGCAGTATGCTTCCACAGCCCTCTAAAAGCAGAGTCCAAGGCCTTAAGGAAGCCAAAAGAGGAAAAAAAGAAAAGTGACAGTCCTTCCCCTTTGAGAGGGCTCTCAAGATGTTTATCTGGTCACCAACCCCTGTTTCCAGGGGCCAGTGAGCGGAGTTGCAGTCCTGCTCCTTCAAAGTACCATCCTGCACTGAGCAGGGATACTACCTTTTGAGGAGCTGCCCAACTCCAGGTTTTACAAGCCTCACAGGTGCACTGGGTGGAAGCTGATTGTGCCCAGAAGAGCTCTTTAACTGCTTCCTGACTGCAATGGGGATCTGCCCCTCCATACTCCCCCATGTGTCACTGAATGGGAAGTTCGCACTGAGTGAGCCTGTGGGTATTATCAAAGACCTTTATCAGCAGGATACAATGGATAAGGAGAAGCTCTAAGGCAGTAGTTCTCAACCAGGGGTACGTGTACCCCTGGGGATACGCAGATGTCTTCCAGCAGGTATCTAGATATTTGCCTAGTTTTACTACAGGCTACATAAAAAGCACTAGCAAAGTCAATACAAACTAAAATTTTACTGCTCTATATACTATACACTGAAATGTAAGTACAATATTTATATTCCAATTGATTTATTTTATAATTATATGGTAACAATGAGAAAGTAAGCAATTTTCCAGTGATAGTACGCTGTGACACTTTTCTATTTCTATGTCTGATTTTGTAAGCTAA
Source organism: Lepidochelys kempii (assembly GCF_965140285.1). Classification (NCBI taxonomy): domain Eukaryota; kingdom Metazoa; phylum Chordata; order Testudines; family Cheloniidae; genus Lepidochelys; species Lepidochelys kempii. The sequence goes on from NC_136388.1 coordinate 34,254,276, forward strand.
TAGTTTAAGTGAGGTGAAACTTGGGGGTATGCAAGACAAATCAGCTTCTGAAAGGGGTACAGTAATTTGGAAAGGTTGAGAGCCACTGCTCTAAAGATTGCTCAAACAACAGAACTGTGATGCAAGTCAAACTTATCAGGTGGAAATGTGACAGAAGATTTTTTTTAATGACAGCAATATGCAAAAGTTATAATCACTCCTGTAATGATCATCCCACCATCCACAGTTGCGCCCCCCAAAGAGATTGTCCTTTAGCCTTAGAGACACATTAGCTGATATATCATGGAACTGTTAGAAAGCTAAGTGGATGGCCAATGCTGCTTACAGAACAAAATATTGGGGAACTTATTCTACCCTAAATCCTGGTGCAACCTATTCAGACAAAAGTAGCAACAGAAATATGGCAGTCAGTGTTGCAAATCCCTAAAAACAAGGGACAACAGTTTCAGAACTGACTACCAAAATTAGGTTCCTAAATCCATATTTAGACACCTAACTAGGCCCTGGTCTACACTAGGACTTTAGGTCGAATTTAGCAGCATTAAATCGATTTAAACCTGCACCCGTCCACACAATGAAGCCCTTTATTTCGACTTAAAGGGCTCTTAAAATCGATTTCCTTACTCCACCCCTGACAAGTGGATTAGCGCTTAAATCGACGTTGCCGGCTCGAATTTGGGGTACTGTGGACACAATTCGATGGTATTGGCCTCCGGGAGCTATCCCAGAGTGCTCCATTCTGACCGCTCTGGACAGCACTCTCAACTCAGATGCACTGGCCAGGTAGACAGGAAAAGAACCACGAACTTTTGAATCTCATTTCCTGTTTGGCCAGCGTGGCAAGCTGCAGGTGACCATGCAGAGCTCATCAGCACAGGTGACCATGATGGAGTCCCAGAATCGCAAAAGAGCTCCAGCATGGACTGAACGGGAGGTACGGGATCTGATCGCTGTATGGGGAGAGGAATCCGTGCTATCAGAACTCCGTTCCAGTTTTCGAAATGCCAAAACCTTTGTCAAAATCTCCCAGGGCATGAAGGACAGAGGCCATAACAGGGACCCGAAGCAGTGCCGCGTGAAACTGAAGGAGCTGAGGCAAGCCTACCAGAAAACCAGAGAGGCGAACAGCCGCTCTGGGTCAGAGCCCCAAACATGCCGCTTCTATGATGAGCTGCATGCCATTTTAGGGGGTTCAGCCACCATTACCCCAGCCGTGTTGTTTGACTCCTTCAATGGAGATGGAGGCAATACGGAAGTAGGTTTTGGGGACGAAGAAGATGATGAGGAGGAGGAGGTTGTAGATAGCTCACAGCAAGCAAGCGAAGAAACCGGTTTTCCCGACAGCCAGGAACTGTTTCTCACCCTAGACCTGGAGCCAGTACCCCCCGAACCCACCCAAGGCTGCCTCCTGGACCCAGCAGGCGGAGAAGGGACCTCTGGTGAGTGTACCTTTTAAAATGCTATACATGGTTTAAAAGCAAGCATGTGAAAGGATTACTTTGCCCTGGCATTTGCGGTTCTCCTAGATGTAGTCCTAAAGCCTTTGCAAAAGGTTTCTGGGGAGGGCAGCCTTATTTCGTCCTTCATGGTAGGACACTTTACCACTCCAGGCCAGTAACACGTACTCGGGAATCACTGTAGAACAAAGCATTGCAGTGTATGTTTGCTGGCATTCAACCAAAATCCGTTCTTTATCTCTCTGTGTTATCCTCAGGAGAGTGAGATATAATTCATGGTCACCTGGTTGAAATAGAGTGCTTTTCTTCAGGGGACACTCAGAGGAGCCCATTCCTGCTGGGCTGTTTGCCTGTGGCTAAACAGAAATGTTCCCCGCTGTTAGCCAAAGGGAGGGGGGAAGGTTGAGGGGGTAGTCACGCGGTGGGAGGAGGCAAAATGCGACCTTGTAACGAAATCACATGTGCTATGTATGTAATGTTAACAGCAAGGTTTACCCTGAAAGAGTGTAGCGACTGTTTTATAAAATGTGTCTTTTTAAATACCGCTGTCCCTTTTTTTTTCTCCACCAGCTGCATGTGTTTCAATGATCACAGGATCTTCTCCTTCCCAGAGGCTAGTGAAGCTTAGAAAGAAAAAAAAACGCACTCGAGATGAAATGTTCTCCGAGCTCATGCTGTCCTCCCACACTGACAGAGCACAGACGAATGCGTGGAGGCAAATAATGTCAGAGTGCAGGAAAGCACAAAATGACCGGGAGGAGAGGTGGAGGGCTGAAGAGAGTAAGTGGCGGGCTGAAGAGAGTAAGTGGTGGGCTGAAGACAGGGCTGAAGCTCAAATGTGGTGGCAGCGTGATGAGAGGAGGCAGGATTCAATGCTGAGGCTGCTGCAGGACCAAACCAGTATGCTCCAGTGTATGGTTGAGCTGCAGCAAAGGCAGCTGGAGCACAGACTGCCACTGCTGCCCCTCTGTAACCAACCGCCCTCCTCCCCAAGTTCCATAGCCTCCACACCCAGACGCCCAAGAACGCGGTGGGGGGGCCTCCAGCCAACCAGCCACTCCACCACAGAGGATTGCCCAAAAAAAAGAAGGCAGGCATTCAATAAATTTTAAAGTTGTAAACTTTTAAAGTGCTGTGCTTAAAGTGCTGTGTGGCATTTTCCTTCCCTCCTCCACCACCCCTCCTGGGGTACCTTGGTAGTCATCTCCCTATTTGTGTGATGAATGAATAACGAATGCATGACTGTGAAGCAGCAATGACTTTATTGCCTCTGCAAGCAATGATTAAAGGGAGGAGGGGAGGGTGGTTAGCTTACAGGGAAGTAGAGTGAACCAAGGGGCGGGGGGTTTCATCAAGGAGAAACAAACAGAACTTTCACACTGTAGCCTGGCCAGTCATGAAACTGGTTTTCAAAGCTTCTCTGATGCGTACCACGCCCTCCTGTGCTCTTCTAACCACCCTGGTGTCTGGCTGCGCGTAACCAGCAGCTAGGCGATTTGCCTCAACCTCCCACCCCGCCATAAACGTCTCCCCCTTACTCTCACAGATATTGTGGAGCACACAGCAAGCAGTAATAACAGTGGGAATATTGGTTTCGCTGAGGTCTAAGCGAGTCAGTAAACTGCGCCAGCACGCCTTTAAACGTCCAAATGCACATTCTACCACCATTCTGCACTTGCTCAGCCTGTAGTTGAACAGCTCCTGACTACTGTCCAGGCTGCCTGTGTACGGCTTCATGAGCCATGGCATTAAGGGGTAGGCTGGGTCCCCAAGGATACATATAGGCATTTCAACATCCCCAACAGTTATTTTCTGGTCTGGGAATAAAGTCCCTTCCTGCAGCTTTTGAAACAGACCAGAGTTCCTGAAGATGCGAGCATCATGCACCTTTCCCGGCCATCCCACGTTGATGTTGGTGAAACGTCCCTTGTGATCCACCAGAGCTTGCAGCACTATCGAAAAGTACCCCTTGCGGTTTATGTACTCGGCGGCTTGGTGCTCCGGTGCCAAGATAGGGATATGGGTTCCGTCTATAGCCCCACCACAGTTAGGGAATCCCATTGCAGCAAAGCCATCCACTATGACCTGCACATTTCCCAGGGTCACTACCCTTGATATCAGCAGATCTTTGATTGCGTGAGCTACTTGCATCACAGCAGCCCCCACAGTAGATTTGCCCACTCCAAATTGATTCCCAACTGACCGGTAGCTGTCTGGCATTGCAAGCTTCCACAGGGCTATTGCCACTCGCTTCTCAACTGTGAGGGCTGCTCTCATCTTGGTATTCATGCGCTTCAGGGCAGGGGAAAGCAAGTCACAAAGTTCCATGAAAGTGCCCCTACGCATGCGAAAGTTTCGCAGCCACTGGGAATCGTCCCAAACCTGCAACACTATGCGGTCCCACCAGTCTGTGCTTGTTTCCCGAGCCCAGAATCAGCGTTCCACAGCATGAACCTGCCCCATTAGCACCATGATGCATGCATTGTCAGGGCCCATGCTTTCAGAGAAATCTGTGTCCATGTCCTGATCACTCACGGGACCGCGCTGACGTCGCCTCCTCACCCGGTATCGCGTTGCCATGTTCTGGTGCTGCATATACTGCTGGATAATGCGTGTGGTGGTTAATGTGCTCCTAATTGCCAAAGTGAGCTGAGCGGCCTCCATGCTTGCCTTGGTATGGCGTCCGCACAGAAAAAAGGCGCGGAACGATTGTCTGCCGTTGCTCTGACGGAGGGAGGGGCGACTGACGACACGGCTTACAGGGTTGGCTTCAGGGAGCTAAAATCAACAAAGGGTGTGCCTGTACATCAAGGAGTATTTCAGGCAGGACTGCACGGAGGGTTCCAATAAGAAATGGTGCACCTAAGTTATCGTTCTTATTGGAACAAGGAGGTTAGCCTGGCCTCTGATTGATACATGGCTAGATTTACCTCGCTGCACCTTCTCTGTGAGTGACTGCAGTGTGATCTAGACAGGGGAGGAGGCAAATGAGTACAAAACAAATCTGGTCTATTTCTTGTTCTGACCCACTCCATCTATCTTTTACATCTTTGGCTGGCAGCAGACGGTGCAGAAGGACTGCATGCCATCCACATCTCATGGCTGCTCGGCAGAAGATGGTACAGTACGACTGCTAGCCATCTTCATCTCTTGCCTGCCTGGCAGAAGATGGTACAATACGACTGCTAGCAATTCTCATCTCTTGCCTGCCTGGCAGAAGATGGTACAGTACGACTGCTAGCAGTCCGTATCGCCTGCCCGCTCACCATAAGACGGTTAAATAGGACTGACTGCAGGACTAAAGAGAATGACCTGGTCAGGTCACTCCAAATTTAGTCCCTGCGCCCATGTCTGCCCAGGCGCTCCCAGCCGACGTGGCCAGGAGCACCTCGGACACGACGAGGACGACTACCATTAGTATTGCACCGTCTGCTGCCAGAAGGCAATGGGTTGCTGCTACTGTGCAGCAAAGCCGTACCGCGTATGCCAGCACCCAGGAGACATAGGGTGACGGTTACCTGAGCGGGCTCCATGCTTGCCGTGGTATGGCGTCTGCACAGGTAACTCAGGAAAAAAGGCGCGAAATGATTGTCTGCCCTTGCTTTCATGGAGGGAGGGAGGGAACGGGGGCCTGACAATACGTACCCAGAACCACCCGCGACAATGTTTTAGCCCCATCAGAGTGCTCCATTGTGACTGCTCTGGACAGCACTCTCAGATGCCCGATTGTTTGCCGTTGCTCTGACGTCGGGAGGGGCGCTTACAGGGTTGGCTTCAGGGAGCTAAAAATCAACAAAGGGGGTGGCTTTACATCAAGGAGTATTTCAGGCAGGACTTCACGGAGGGTTCCAATAAGAAATGGTGCACCTAAGTTTTTGTCCTTATTGGAACAAGAAGGTTAGCCTGGCCTCTGATTGATACATGGCTAGATTTACCTCGCTGCACCTTCTCTGTGAGTGACTGCAGTGTGATCTAGAAGAATGAGTCCCCTAGACAGGGGAGGTGGGGAAGCAAATGAGTACAAAACAAATCTGGTCTATTTCTTGTTTTGATCCACTCCATCTATCTTTTACATCTTTGGCTGGCAGCAGACGGTGCAGAAGGACTGCATGCCATCCACATCTCATGGCTGCTCGACAGAAGATGGTACAGTACGACTGCTAGCAGTCCGTATCGCCTGCCCGCTCACCATAAGACGGTTCAATAGAACTGACTGCAGGACTAAAGAGAATGACCTGGTCAAGTCACTCCAAATTTAGTCCCTGCGCCCATGTCTGCCCAGGCGCTCCTGATCGACCTCACAGAGGCGACCAGGAGCACCTCGGACATGACGATGACGGCTACCAGTCGTACTGTACCGTCTGCTGCCACAAGGCAAGGGGTTGCTGCTACTGTGTAGCAATGCCGTACCGCGTCTGCCAGCACCCAGGAGACATAGGGTGACGGTTACCTGAGCGGGCTCCATGCTTGCAGTGGTATGGCGTCTGCACAGGTAACTCAGGAAAAAAGGCGCGAAACGATTGTCTGCCCTTGCTTTCACGGAGGGAGGGAGGAACGGGGGCCTGACGATATGTACCCAGAACCACCCGTGACAATGTTTTAGCCCCATCGGGCATTGGGATCTCAACCCAGAATTCCAATGGGCAGCGGAGACTGCGGGAACTGTGGGATAGCTACCCACAGTGCAACTCTCCGGAAGTCGACTCTAGCCTCCGTACTGTGGAAGCGCTCCGCCGAGTTAATGCACTTAATGCACTTAGAGCATTTTCTGTGGGGGCACACACACTCAAATATATAAAACAGATTTCTAAAAAACCGACTTCTATAAATTCGACCTTATTCCGTAGTGTAGACATACCCTAGAAGTGGGCTGATTTTCAGGCTTGCTGAAATGCCCAAAATTCTACTGAAATCAATGCCAGCGTTTTTTGGAAATCAGGCCACTTCTATTTACATGTTTAAATACAGCTCTGGGAGCTCTTCTTCAGGCACCAAGCTTTGAAAATCATCATTGTAAATGCTCTTGAATATTGGCAGCAATGTGCAATCTCTGTGTGTAGATTTGTGCTACATTGTGGCTTTTCCTAAGTGTCCACACAAGGGGCAAAGGGGCTACCCACATTGCAGCACACAGTGCCCAGAACAGAACAGTCTCCACAGAGTCACTACTCCCCTACCTCTGTACAGATGGGGGGCTGAGACTTCTTGCTCCACAATACGGTCATCACAACTGAGCCGGCAGGCAGGGGACATAAGCCGTGGTTGGTCGTGGCCTGGCACAGGATTGGTCAACGCTTTGGCATTTCCCCAGAAGGGGATTTAGAGGCAGTCGCTACTCTTGTGCAGGCTAAGATACACATAAGGAGCATGGTGGCCAAGCAAGTCTCGCCCTTTAGTCCTGGCTTCAGTCACATGATCTCCATCTGGGTGACACAGCTAATAATGACAGATTAATTATCCACTCACTTGAGTTATCACTGTTACAATGCCCTGGGCAGAATTCATTGGCCTAGCACTCAGATGCTGCAGCACACCTCTAAGCCTCACAATTTTTTCTGCTTTCTATTTCATCTGTTTTATTTCTAGCATAATTTCATTTTAGAAGACAGAGTACTTTATATTTCATAAATTTCCAAAAGCTTAAACCCATGTTAGCTTCCAGAATACTGATCATTTCCACCTGAGCTGTGCTGTGTAGTCCTTTTGGATCTGATGAGCCCTGGAGAGAAGCCGATCTATTCAGAAAACCAGTTTTTCTGAAAACTTGGATTTTTTGTAACTACAGCCAAGTTTGGAGGACTTGAAAATGTGGCTCTAACCTATGAGGGGAAAAAAAGTTGTTTTTGTTTTCAAATGCTGTTCCTTTTCTTTGAGGTGTTCAAAATTTTTTAAGCTTCTTTGGTTTCAAATCCTTTGGCAGCACAGTCTGCATTGCTCAAGCCAGGGAGACTTTTGGCTGAAAAGGAGCAGAAGAATCAGAGAAAATCTGAAGAAATTCCTATCATTTATCATCTTCAAGGTCCCAAGTCTGCAAGTCATGTCAATGCACTGAAATCAGTAGGGGTCCATACAGGTTCAGAATTCACCTGCATAAATCTATTTGCAGGACTGAGCCCTAAATATGCTCTGTTGGGGCTAGTTTTCATAGTGGCGAGGCATCAGCTTAAGAAAACACCCCGAAGTTCTTCTCTACAGGGACAGAAAGTCTATTTGATTTCTAATAGCATTCTCCATTTTAAATATAAGGGATGACTGGAATTGGTAACATCTCATAATCAATGTTCATTCCAGTTTTAAAGTGTGGCCAAGGTAAATCAGATATACAGACACAAAGACACATCTTATCCTTAGATTTCTCACCCATCTATTGGCCAGACCCAGTCCAGTTTAGTTCATGAGATTTGAGAGTGCTCAAAGGTGTTATAAGTGCAGGCCATCTCATTATTTCCACTAGACATAAGGCCTCTCTCATAGTACCCCTGAGTAATGCTACTTTTAAATTCTGTCTTGTTTCATTCCAATCATTATTGTACACAAGCCACGCTAAGGGAAAAATGGAAAATATCCATGATTAAATATTCTAGCCCACATTTTGCCCTCAGAAATTCATGTGACAGTTCAGGCAATGCTCTTTCTGTGAAGATGTTACATAATAAGATTATAGGTGCTAATCACATATTCATTCTCATGGATTTTAGTGAGGTTTGAAGGGAAGAGGACTATATCTGGAGCCTTTCATTTGCTCCCTGTATCAATGTAAAATCATCACATATATATATTGCAAGGGACTTAACCTCATGTGCACTGTACAACACACAACTGCATGTACATGTAATTACACTTTGCAGGCAGAACCACCTGGTATAGCTTAACACATGCTTGACTCTTTCAATTGCACCTGTGGGAGGTGTGTATATAAGAACTTGATCCAAAGCCAATTGAAGACAATGGGAATCTTGGATTGTGGATCTATGGATTAGTCCCATATTGCCTTTCAATTACAGGACTATCTTTTCAAAGAACATGTTACTAATCAGTAACATTCTAAAAACCACAGGAGCTACGTTTTTAAGCTGCTGTTGAATTCACCCATGAAAGATTAATTGTGTCTCTTGAAAATATTACAGAAGACCAATGCAAAAAGTATTTAATGAGAAAATGAGATGCAGATACTAGGCCCATAAATTTAGCACCTGTGGAAGTGCACAATATGGAACTGCAATCAAGGTTTGGAGTGTAGATGGCAAAAGATAATTTAAATTTAGAGATTAAGCCCCTCTTTAAATGCATTCATAATCATCAGTAAGAGTATAAGACCTGTAATGTTCTAAATAATACTTTCTCAAGTATTCTCCTATCTGAGGATAAAGAATATACATTATGAGACCTGAAACCTAAGTCAAAGTTGACTTCAGTGACTCTAAATGGGAGTACAAAGGTCCCTTTGTGTGGATCTGATTGCAATTGGGCTCTAAGATGGCAAACATATGTCTCTTAGCAGGTTATCAGTTCACACAGTATGTTTGGGGGGGAATGAGGAGAACAAAATAAACTTAGCTATTGTTCTGTCACCTTGCAATCTCCTTAATAGTGGGATAGCACAAGCAGGCAAAAATCCCATTTATAATGACAGCAGTCGTGCTAGTCAGAAAACTTTTGTTGAAACACTTTAGTAGGAAAAAGGTTGTCCAACAACTCCCTCCCCCCCACTTTTGCACATTGATACTGATTTAGAGGAAAATTTTCCACCAAACAAAGTTTTGAAACAAAGTTTGAGAATGTGCATTTTGAAGAGATGTGTTTTCGTTCCAATTTGGAACAAAAGTTTAGAAATACCAGAATTTCCTATGAAACAGAAATCCCAAGTTTTGACCAGGTCTAATGAGCTGGCACTCATTCATTAAACAAAAGAAATGGTCTGATATTGCACAAGGAGCTCACCCCCTGCTGCTATTCTATTTGGGTTCCTTCTTTCCCCAAAGGCAGAAAGGACACCCCCCTCCAGCTCAATAGTACCCCCTGTACTTCCTCTTGGGATTGCTTCCCACCCCATATGGGAGGTGTCATACCCATTAGGGGCTGTCTGTGCACATCAAGTAACCCTCATCCACCCAGCCAGGACAGTAACTCTTACAATATACTTTCCAGATATGGCAAACCCAAGCACACAGGGTCGTGTGTAAGGTCCTCTTCACCTTTCAGTTCCAGTGGCTGGGCTGGGGAGGAAGGTGAGGGGTGTATCGTTAGAGAATACACATTATGCTGCAGATCTCAGGCAATTCCAAATGCTGAAAGCAAGTCCTAACATGGGGTCATGCTGCCAACAAAATAAAAAATTTGGCTCTTGAACCACTGCAGTCTCAGTATCACTGCAACAGAGGAATAGATTGGGGCTGAAGATAACTGGGAGCACGCTTGATGTTGTCCCTGCTTACAGCAGCTTGTTCTTTAATTGAAGCCACTGATTTATCAGCAAGCTGCAGCAGAGTGAGTGAAAGGGTCTGCTGTCCAGTGGAGAGACAATCAGTGAGTTATTCCAGATATAGAGTGCACTGATTAGGAAAGGTAGGTTGTTATTTAACTATATGAATGAATGAGAAATAGGCTACGAATGCACAACTGAATACAGACATGCAGAGGAATAGGAAGTACAAAATGGCAGGGTGCACAGAGTCACAGCCAAATGCTACCAATCAAAGGCATACTTGTGCCCAGTTGAAGGTAGGGCTTTTGCATACTAGTAGGAGAAAGTGAGTTGGTGGCAGGAATGTTTGGTAATTATTGCAAATTCTAAGAAGGAAAATGGTACATAAAAAGCTTTGGAAACACATGGAGAAATAGGGAACTGAGTCTGAAAGCTCATCCACACAACTAATCTTGACCGATATGAGTAGTCCCTTTGGAGTATCTGACAGAGTTAAGGTTTGCAAGTTTGAGGCCTTGGGTGACTGGAACTTAATCAAATCAGCTATAAGTCTCCTGTGCTCTATTAAAACTGAAAAAGTGTACCTAAGCCTAGGTCTATTCCTACAGTGTTAGTAGAATCCAAGAGGTCTGTGACCTTTCACCATACTGCATTTGTGCTGTAAGCCCGAAAAAGTTAACATATAAAAACATGCTGGCAATGAAATAATGGTCACCATAACTGGCAAAGGAGTTGTAAAGTGAGAGTCAGCATGAAAACACTCCTCTGGCTCACCCTCATGTCTGAGTTCATGGTGTACTCAAACTTTTCCATCTGAATACACTCAACAAGCAGAAAATCATAAGGTCCAGGAAACAGGAGGAGTTGATTGTGCTCATAAGAATGTCAGATAAGGTTCAGTAAGGATAAGTACTGAAGACAGAAGAGAAGAAATCTATGCATCTCAGCAAACAAATAACTAGAGCAGGGTGAAAACTGGAATCCAGTTTAACATGTCACTGAATTTCTCTCTCAGTTTTTTCCATCGAAGTGTCAATGAAAAGTTTCATCAGAATTGGAGAATATTTTGACCAGCTAGTGACCCTAAGAGCCGCTGTATGCAGCAGTAAATCCCAGCACTGTGACAAACTCACTACACTCAACACACTGTTGTCAGAATATTTATCCAAAGAGTGTCTTGTAAGGTTCTGTATGAAAACTGATGACATGCTGGTCATAAATATCCTTGTGTGATGGATGTATGGGTTGTGTACAAAGAGTTATGTAAGTGTGTTGAAATATGTTCTTTAAATGTGTTCTGGAGGCAGTTGATAAACAAGCCTGCCCTCGACAAAGGAATGTGGATTTACCTGTCCACACGGACCAAGCTAATAGGCAGATGAGAAAACAGCATGGCTTGATTACAAGTAAAGGACAATGAAAATACATTTGCATCTAAGGTAAACAAAGTGATCAAGCCAATCAAAAAAAGCAAATTGACCAGATGATGAAGAGACTTGGTACCTGCACTCAAAAGAACAAGAAGCAAAGGAGAGAAACTTTGTCTGGGGTTACTTTTCAAATAATACATTTCAAAGGCTTTCTGGACTGTAAGAGGGAAGAAAAGGGACTCCTTTATTATCCATCCCTTAAGGAACAAAAGGGACCAATGCTCTTGGCTTCTGTGAAAGGTGGCTCCCCCAACCATGTAGGTTGAGGATGTGGAGAATTGACTGGAGGTGAGAAGTCGCTTAAGACCAGGATTGTAAACGCTTAAATTTTAGACACTAGAAAGCATATTTCATTGTTAACCATTTTCTGTTTTTTTTAATCTCTGCTTACTATCACTTAAACTCATTCTTGTTTTACAATAAATTCATCTCACTGCTGTTACACTGAAGGGAGGTATACATTCTCAGTTGAGCCAACAGACTGGTGTTTATTCTGTCTCTTTGCAGACAGCAGACTTCGTAATTTCAGTGTACCCCAGATCCTGAACCCCCTGGAAGAAAGTTCCTCTGCAGTATGTACCCAGCCCCTATCATTGGACACCCACAAAATGTTACCTGACAGGCAAGGTTAAGACTGGCAGAGTCTCAGGGAGTCTGCTAGTGAGGTGCACAGACTGGTGTGGCAGAGAGAAGACACACACACAGTTTAAGCTCCGGCAAAGTGTTCTCTTGCTCAGGCAGAGGGGTAACTGTGGCTTTTGATTCTGGACGCACCAAGAAAATGTCACACAAATAAAAATCTTACCTGTGCTTTATATTACCGTTAAGACACCAAACCAAAACCAAAACCCACATCATGTGGGGCATAGAAAGCTATGTCCAGCGATTAGAGTGTTATCTGTTAAACTAATATCTGGAGAAAGCTCTCACATGAAGATGGATTGTATGCACTCTGATGATTGCATATTTAGAAATAGTGATGTCTGAGTGGAAGGAGGCTTACACTTAAATGATTCATTAGATCCAGAAGAGAATAGTTTAATGATTGTATCAGCCTGGTGCTGTTTTGGGTATTATATGCTTGTTCAGGTACAGAAAATTGTACAAATAGGATTATGAAAGGACCTCCATAATACCAAGCCAGATATAGAAAGTCTATTTTAAGGTGTTTTCTGGCTTTTCTAGATAGTGGGTAAAATCTATGTTTGATAATTAAGGGAATGCACACTTGACAGACTTCTGCAATTCTTTGCTTATGTGCTTTGAGGCATTTAGTTCATTCCTGCAATGCAACTATCAGACTTAATATCACTGTTGGACTCTTAGGATATTTTTTTATTTCCAGGTTCACTGAATATTCTTACATGTTAAGAAGCCCTGAATTCATTCAAGGAAGCTGCCAAGGAGTTTGTGGCGTGTCTTTGGAGAGAGGAAACAGATGGTTCCAACAAAGTGATCACTTTTGAGCATTGCAGTAGATCTGGAGAGAAAGTGAAATTACATCTGCCCTGGGCCACACATCAACATTTTAAAAGGTTAGTAACTCAGCTATCACAAGCTGGGAAAATAACAAAAAACAGATGCAATCACTAATTGCTCAGCTGAACTTTGCCTTTAGAGTCATTCCAGCAGGAGGAGTATTTTCATGCTACCTGTCTCTTGACAAGTTAGGCAAGGACATAATTTCATAAGATTAACAAGGGCAATCCGGGCTAGTGCTACATGAAATTCCCGAAGAATGATACAGATTGATACTCATCGGGGCCAACAATTGCATAGATTCATTACACAGGGAAAACCACTGCCCTGGACTTGAGGCTTACAAAATAAATTATTTAGGTAATAAAGTTGTGGCTAAGAGAAATAAAGCCATTGATACCAAAATACTTTTCAACTCCTAAGAAGTTTGACTTTAGTCCCCCTTGGGCCAAAAGTATTTCTTATGAGCACTCAACCTCTATACACAGCATGCCCATTGTAAAGCTTACCCCTCTAAGTCTTCCTCTTTGACAACATCTTATTATCATAACAAGAATGATATTCACAGTAGTGACCCCTCCCATACCTGCTCCCACCAAAAAATAAAAAGGTTTCAAACCAAGCCCAATGCAATTCTGAAACTAAAAAACAGGCAAAGAAAACTGCTACCCCAAGCAGAGTTCTTATATCCTGAAGAGTGAGAAGAGGCAGAGACTCATTATTGATTGATTTCACGTGCTTAGATGCTTTGGTGATGTGCTGCAGTATAAAACTCTAAGGTAGACAGATTATCCAAATGGTTACTTCAGAGCTGTTCTACAATGAGGTACATGCCCCAGAAGAACACTTTACATCTGGAGTGCCCTGATTTTAATTCTGCAAAAAGAAAAAACATTGAGTCTGTTTGCCAAAAAGCATAGTGGTACGGTGATTCTAAAAAAGCAATTGTTGAAAGTTTAAACTGACCAACTTCTCATGCAATAGCTTAGGAGACTGAAGCTCACTAAGGCGTTTATACCAAAGTCAAAAAGGAAAAGTCTTAATGTTTATCATTATCCTGAACATTCAAGGCATCAGCACCCCCAACAAGCTAGGTTACAACCAGTACTGTCAGGCAGAATGCTTTCTGTGAAAGACTGTTCAAAAGGAGAAGTCACAGGGAAACAACGTATAATTATCTTTTTAAAGTTTGGTTTTCCTTGTACTAAATGAACAGATGGTCAGATTGCCCAGAAATCTCCTATAACTGCAGTCCATGAGTTGACTGACTAGTACAAAAGGAAAGTTGCAAGTTTTCGTGTTTGTTTTTTGGGGGAAGGGTGTTTTTGCATGGGTAGAGTGGTAAGATTTCTCTGCTGTTGCTCATAGGGTCATATTTGTTGATTCTGGGATTCATCCGAATACTCAGTGTTCAGATTTTAGTATGAGTGATTAGTTGTCTGAAAATTCAGACAAGAAACTGGCTATTCTCTATTCTCCTGGTTTAAATTTCCAATCATGCTCAATGGGCACAATGCAGGTGATTTAGGTGCCAGTGCATTCTGATTAATGAACAGATCCACTCCTGAATAGTTTGCAAATAGAAAGGGGGGCTGTATCCCCTCCCCAATAACTTGTTTGCAATGAATAAAGCCAACTGAATCACAAGACATCATGTTAGGACCCCAGACTGGGCCTCCAAGGTGAATATCAGTGCATCTCAAATTAGTGCAGCTGGGGCAAGTGATACCTAGCTACAGAAAAGTGTAAGTATTGAGAAAAAAAAGAAAAAAAACCACGAAGTCATTGTCCATTTTTATGATTCCCATAGATCCTTTAAAATCTGTAATTTAATGCTTCTAGTGTAAATAGAATGAGCTCTCCTGGTGTACGGTACACTAACACGCACTTCCTTATTCCCACCGACTTCCTTTCTGACCTGGGCTTGATGGTTGTGATGGTAACTGGGACACCTTCCTGGGTGCTCTGTTCCACTACTCAGTGATTCATTTTATGATTAAGAGAGAGAGAGAGAGAGATTGCAGGATTTCTGTTGCAGATTTATGTATTCATGATGCTGGAATTTTATTACAACTATTTGTATTTATTACAACTTCACCATTTTCCTGTGTTGCCACACATCTGCATTAGACATCCCAGAATATTTCTGAACTCGAACAACCACTTTCTTAAAATTATACGGAATCCTCTGTAATGGCACTGACCAGACAATGAAAGTATTATTATTTATTCTAAATTACCTCAAAATACTTCACCTTCTTTTTTGTTTAACACTGAGCTTTTACCCTCTATGGCTGTTTTCCTAAAAATATCCCCAGCTTGCTGTATGATTCAGATTCTTTAATTTTCTTCATTTTTGACTCTCCTGATAAATGTATTAGAAACCATATGTGCATGTGCATCATAAGCCAATTTCGCATCCTCCCTCACTTTCTTTTTTTGCAGTGGCCCTATTGCTTCTCTGTGTGATCTTGGGATCTTTATAGTGACTTATAAAAGGAAAAGAAAAAAAGCCTACCAAAATAAACCTTCCTGCCAATTCTCCATGCTGTTACTGGCAAAGATGCAATCCCTGACTGAGCATTAGAAGTAAACTAATCCTCAGTTTGCTTTTGAGTTCCTAAGCACGTTCTCTGCTGGGGTCAGATGAGTCAGCTGCTGCCTTGCTTGACAGGAGCTCCACATTGGCAGGTCCATCAAGAACCAGCTGAGCTCATCCTTCAGGACAATTTATGTTCATGATTAAGAAAGATACACGAGCAAACCCCGCCAGAAATCTTATTCTTTTAAAAATCATTTTACATTTGACGATATTTTGATTTGTCCTGAATGAAAATTAAGGGCCTGATCCTGCAAACACTTGTTCATATGAGGACTTCTCATTTGTGCACATAGTCCCATGTCAGCAGGATTACTTATGAGAGTTGGGTTTGACAGATCAGGACCTGATTTTATTAAACACTAATAGTTAATGAATATGCACAACTTGCCTTCACATTAGAAAATTATTCCCAGAGCCATCCCTAGGGTATGGCGAATCAGGGCAACCGCTCCAGGCCCAGTGCTTTGCGGGGCCCCGCAGACTGGTGCGATTGGCCAGCGTGGTCAGTCCCAGAAGTGACAGGTTGGTCCTGGAAGTGATGGATTCATCACCTCTGCCCTGGGCCCCACAGCCTCCTAGGAACTGTTTTGATTATTCCTTACATTTTTAAAGGAAAAGAAGAGAGACCTACCTACCTCTCCATGACTGCATCAGTTTTAATCAATTCAAAGCCACTACATATAAAGCAAAGTGGCTGAAAGCACAGAAATCAGTAAGAGATTGCCTGGCTATAGTGAAGGAAAAATGTTAATTCCATTTTTTCTGGTGTAGTAGAACACTGAGGATTCCCCATTTTTTCCCTAGGCCATACACAGGTCACTTTTAAGGCCCAAGCTACCATCCTTCTGGTCACATAGGACTAGAATAGCGTCACACAGAAGGTTCTAATGAATTGAAGCAGAGCCTGTTGTTACTCTTTAATCATCCAGATTGTTCAGCAATAAAATGTTCTCCTCACTCTTCAAGCCACAAAACCAGGGTGTGGCCATTAGAATAAACAGACCTATCTCCAAGTAACCGGACAGTCCTAGTTGCTTCTAACCCTAACATCATACCCGTCTACTACACCACTTTGGCTACATAATGGATACTTGATATGATTTAAAGCTTGGAGCAGAGGAATCTCTTATAACCTGCCTGATGCTGACAAAAGTCAATACATGTTTCAGAAAGGGATGGTTTGTATTCAGAGCAGCACACTTTGTACTAGCTGCACTCTTCACTAGATTTCTTTTTATAGCATTTTTCAAATCAATGCCATTTTTCCTCAGTCAGATCTATTTAACTAAATTGATAGGTAAATAGGGAGCCTATGCATCACTGAAGCTACTGGAAGTAAGCAGACAGTTTCTTTTTGAACCAATACATTTTCAAAAATGTAATAAGCTGCTCCTGAAGCAAAGATTTTCTTATTTTATTATTTATGCCAAATCAGTTCTCAGATTGATGATACAGAATTAAGCAAAAATCAATCTTTTTCTGAAACATTACTGCAGACAGAAACAAAATGTATCTACAGGTATGTACTCCCCTCCCATTCTATTTTTCCTTCTTCCATTTAGATTTTTGCAACACTGTAACAGGGAGCACCTTAGCTCCTGTCTTCTTGCCCCTTACAAACTGGCTTGGACTCTACTGGTTATGCATTCACAGTGCTATTTATTTGAGTTTCCTCCACCAACACCACCGCAGTTCCCCTGCAACAGTCTACTTACAATATCCTCTGTGCTTTTGGCCCTCTCCTGAGAGTTCTCCCTTCGCCAGCATCTCTGGGAGATTAGGCTCAGCTGCCCTAATCCTCTCTCCCACACTTCTGTCTTTCCTCAGTCTCTTTATCCTTCTTGGCTGACAGACTACTTGGCTATCTCACCTAGCCTCATTATCTAATTACCTGAATCAGCTTTCTCCAGGGAAGGGAGGGTGGGAACCTATTGGTGTCTGAGTGATCAGAGCTCACATGTTCACCCCTCCACATCCGTGGCCCCACGAAGTCAAAAGTCCTCCTCATCAACCTCCTCCTGCTGCTGGCCATCCATTGCACCAGGAGGAGGATGCTGGACGGGGACCGTGTTCTGCGACTGTGGGGCCTATTTTCGTTCTTCCCTTGGTTCACATATCCGGGCAGAGTTCCTCTGGGCTGTGTCTGCTGGCTTCCTAGATACCTTTGAGGAACAGTGGGTGCTGTCCAGGGTTGTCTGCACAGTGTCCACTTTTGGATCTCTGACTTTGCCTCTATGACCTCGCTCTTCTCCCTCTTTTATTATTTGTTGTCCCTCTTAGATTGAGCGAGGGGCCTTCAGATGTGGGGGGAACTCAATAGGTGTTCACCCCTCTACTGTTTTACACACCTCCCCCAGTTGTCTGCTAGCCAGGTTTTTCCTCCATGCCCTCCCTTCTTTAGAGGAGGCACTGGACTTCTCTGCTTATACTTGCCCCCAGGGGGGTTATCCATCTTCCACCCTCAGAAGTTGCACTTCATGGGTGGAGGTCACCCCCACAACTCTTTCCCCCCTGTTAGGCTACCCACGGTGTGAGGACTTGTTCCCCCACTCTCTTTGCCCTCTCCTTCAGTTGGGGTAGGGTCCGTGGCAGTCCCTTCTTTTCCTCCTCCACAGGGCACTCTGGTTCCTCCAACCTCATACACTGGTCCCAGGATTCCTCCTCCCACTGTTCTGATGGTGAGGTTCCCTGGAACTGTCTGATTTTCACCTACTTCTTGTTCTAGACTGTCTTTTTCCTCCTTCCCTTTCCTCCTGGCTTGTGTCTAGGGTACTCTGATTTTTCTACATCAAGCCATTTTGCCCTATTTCTTGTTAGCCCTGTTTCCTGCTGTGGAGGACTCCAGACCCCCATTTTTCTCTTATAAAGGGAAGGAGCTCCAGTCTGTTCCTAAAACAACTGGATGAGGCAGTCCCTCCACAACCCCTACCTGCTTCCACTTACCCCAGAGATTAAGTGGAAGTTTATCTCCCCTATTAGGCAGAGTCTTCTCTCACTGTGGATGCATTCCAGTTCTAAGCTCTTGCCAGGCAGTATCCAAGGGGCTTTACAAAATCACCCTGGACTCCTGAGCATCTTGAGGCAGTGTTCACCAGTCCCTACTGATGCCTTTTCTGCCTGTCTCTGATAGTCGTAGTCCACCCAGAGAGTTCTGTCAACCCTCATTCCACAAGTGGGCAGTCCTACTTTATAGGCCTTGTTTTGGTCTCACACAGGTAGCAAAACACTCCCTGGCTCCCTGAACGAGTTCTCATCTCCTCTTTTCTCTTTTCAATTGTCCTAGGTGTGGCAAAATGCCCTCCCTGCTACTTCCCCAAGTCCAGTCCCTGAAACAGTTGGAATACTTTCCTGGGAGACTCCATGTCCATAAACACTTCTATAAGCTTTACTGATTCCTGTAAGATCATTGGCTATGTCGCTCAGGGGTGTGAAAAATCCATGCCATGAGTGACATAGTTAAGCCGACCTAATGCTCAGCATAGACAGTGCTAGGTAGACAGAATTCTTCCATTGACCTCATTACTGCGTGTTGCGGAGGTGGTTTCCCCACCACTGACAGGAGAACCCCTCCCAACCGCCTGGAAGTGCCTACTTTGAAGTGTTGAAGCTGTGTCACTGGGCCCACCAGCCTGATTATCTAATTACCTCAATCAGCTTTCTCTGGGGGGAGCTAACTGGTGTCCTAGTGATCAGCATGCAGGCTCACCTGTTCATCCCCTGCACTCTGTCACATGTACTCATATGTAAGTAGCAGCACTGGTCAGGCCAGTTAGAACATTTCAATAAAAAAATAATTATGCTGAAAATATTCATGATCTCCCGCACCTCGATTTTTCCATCCAGCCCTAACAAGTGGCATGGTAATACAGGATAACATATACAGTGGTTGCTATTGAAAAGTCATCCTTTGCCAACCATTAGCACACAGCAATACTTTACCTTACATATATAATCTATAAAAACAGCTGAATATTTCAAATCTACAGTGAGAGTATTTGTACTGCTTTGTAGAATATACTCTGCAATAGGTTTTGCAAAACATAAGGAAACCCACTTTTACAGCTAGCTTTACACTATGAAGACTATTCTGAGTGAGGGGCAGCATGTAGTTGCGCTGTTCCAAAAGCAGACTTTGGACGAGGTTGTAACACATTTTCATCCCTGTTCACACTTTGTTCCAGGTAGACATAATGTGCATCGATATTAGGTACTTGCCACTCCGTCCTCTGCACGGACTTAGCTACAATGGCTGGTACACTGGGGTGGGGTCAGAATCCCATCCACTCCCCACCCACATGCACAGAAGGGAGTTCTCTTCTTTCTGTGATCTGATCTGTAATGCAGGCAGAGGTAGCTCACTGAGAGGAGGGGAGGTGGGGGCGTGGATGTGGGGCGCCAGCTCACAACTGAGTGAATGGCTAGTATAGCAGCCCTGACACCCTGCAGCCCCTGTGCAGGATTTAGATTCCCTGGATTCGTATTATCTAGCTTCTCCGCTTTGCAACCGATATATTCAGAGGCACCACAAACACCCACTCAGCACAAAGGACATGTGGAGATGAAATTGCATGGCTGGTCTACCTTCAGCTCCACAACTGGGCTAAGTCATGTATTGAATATTACCCATCATTAAGCTGCTCTTTGCAAAGAACGAGCTCACTATAAAGAGTTCCATTGTATCAGAATTGTTGTCAAGAGCTGCAAAAGTCATTCCAAACCTGTATGTCTCGCATGTATTTGCTTAGAATTTGCTATACACATTTGTGGCTGGAAAAGCATTCCTCTTATAGTCCAGATAAACAAGTGGATTATTCCCCAAACTGACACTATTAAATTCACTGGAAGACTTTTCCTATGGAAAAGCCTGGTCCAACAAGATGGTGTTCACCGAGTCACAGAATCAGGGCTTTGAGGACCCTAAGGGGGCCATGCTGAAAAGAGGAGGCACAACTACACAAAAGGTGCTCCCCTGAGCACCAGACACTACAAATTACAAAGGGGTGTTGGGGAGAATAAAGGTTGGCCATGCCTTCAGACCAATGTGACATGTCCACTTTGCGACGTTGAGCACTGTCCACCATGCTAGCTGATCCTACCGTTTGCACTCACGCACTTGTGGCTGCACTGAGTGCACTGTCTCCTTGAGCTCTCTCCTCTCCCAGCCCTCCCACACAGGAGCAGGCCCTGACATTTTGTCTGGCTAGCACATATTTTTATACTCACTTAATACCTTGCGGTTCTAAAAGAAGCTGACATTCAAAGGTCTGATTTTACCAATCTGAGAGGGAAGTTCTGAGATGGAAAGTAAAAAAGATTCCTTCTTCAAATATATTTTAAATTCTGGGAACACAGAATCTTTATAGGACAGTTTATGGTTGTTTTTACAATCTTGGAGTAAAACAATTGAGGTAGGAGTGATGCTGTGTCCTCAAAAGATAAATGACTGACAATAGGCTGTGGTAACAAATGGTGATCATTTCAGTATGAAGTTATTAACAGATAAGTAATAATGCTCACATAAGAGCCAGGCAGCTGAAATATCCCCTGACCTCAATGGTGTACAAACACAGATTTTCTGTACGGCCACATTCAATTATTGCTCAGTCATTTCTTGTTTCCCCCAAATAACTGGATTTTAAAGGAAGGATTTTATGATCTCCCAGACTTTATTTCTCTTATTTTTTCTACAAACTACCCATGGAGAGAACATTCAAGAAATTCAGACACTCATCCATGTAACTATCCAATGATTCTTCATGGGATTGGCCAAAGGCTTCTCAAAACTACTCCAATGCCAAATAAATATATGGCTTCAAAATTTAAAGGCCTAATCCTGCCAGGTGCTGAGTGCCCTCTTTGAAGTGCAGAAGGCCCACAAGTCCATTAATGATATTAATGTTGTACAAAATGACATCAATGGAAATTGAGGGAACTCAGGACTTTGCAAGATCAGACTCGTAATATGAATTTGCTTCATTACTCTCAGCTACCAAAATGTCCCATCCTTTTAATTTCAATAAAGGTCAAAACACTTTTAAAATAATAATTTAAATGTATAATCAAACTTTAGCCTCCTCTAGAGAAGCTAGGTTCTTTTTCCACTCTAATATTAAAATCATTTTTCAGAAAGCATTTCTGTAGCAACCTCCTTTCCATAACAAAAGGAGATGATATACACTGTGGAATACATAGTAGTGCTATTAAAAATAGCCGAAGAAATGTTCTTTGCTTGAGAATAGCCAGAAATTTCCTATAATGGTCTGTTTTTTCCCCTCCAGCAGAATGTAAGTAATTGTTTTCAGAAAGATTGAAGATGATTGAACAACTCCTGGGGTTACCATCAACCAGTGTTGCTTCAGTTGGATTATTTGGGTAAAATCAAACATTTTCTTAACATATCAGAGCATGAATAAGATACATAAATGTATCTACCTTATGTGAAACAAACAACCATGAACAACCAATCAGTTTTCACTGATAGACACTTGTAGCCTCTCTCTCAAACCAGAAATATGATGAATATTCTATGTATAGATACTTAGCTGCACTTGTTCCCCACGACCCCTGCCAAATAACCATATTCCTTGGCCATGTCCTAAATATTTATGGATTTTTCTTCATTACATGCATGGGAGCTTGGGAAGCAGTATTGTCTTCATTTTACCAAAGCATGGAGAGGTTAAGTGACTTGCCCAAAGCCACACAGGAAGTTTGTGGCAGAACTACGTACTGAACCATGATCTCCTGAGTCCCAGTCCAGTGCCTGACACACAACACCATGTTCCCTCCTTATATTTAAAGAGTATTCTTCCTATATTTTTATCACATATATAGATACTGTGAAAAGAAAAGGAGTACTTGTGGCACCTTAGAGACTAACCAATTTATTTGAGCATAAGCCTTCGTGAGCTACAGCTCACTTCATACTGTGCTATCCAGTTATGTTGCTATAAGCCTGGGTTGACTGCTTCTGGATCACTGATTCTGTGTGACCCTTCTGGGTTCCAAAGTTGTTGAAGCCAATGCAAATCCTGACAGGATTGTTACCATTGTCTCAATGCTCAACACTGCCTAATTTTTTCTGAGATTCTAAGTTTGAATACAAAACAAAAGACCTAAACGTGATTTCAGCTAGAGATTGGCCAACAACATTTGGATCAAGGTTCAGGTCCAGAATGTGAACAACTCCTGAACAAAGAAGAGGTTCAAAATAACTCTCTCTCTAGGGTCCCATCTTTAATTTCAGCTATGTTTTTGTTTTACAAATACATTTTCATGGAAATGACAGTGAGTGGAATGGATGATATTGTCTGTGCCTCCAGGCGAGGGGCAGCTTATTCAGGGTCAGAGGGAGGGAGCATGGGTACAGCAAAAACACCTGGCATACCCAACATTTTATCACTTGTACTAACTCTTATGGAAGTTACATATGTAATTCCCCAGAGAGCAATATATCTGCACAAAAGTGCTGGTGTCAAAGCTGCAAGCATGAACTGAAAACCTTAGCTGGGCTTTTAGATACACTGAATTCTTCCCTTTGTGCTTTTCAAGCCAAATTATAAAAGATGTGCCCCAATCTTAGCATTTCAACCATTGAATGTGGGATATATTGGATACTCGGTTTAATCTATACCAGAATAGGTTGTTATCCCATTCTCATATATACTAAGACAACAATAAGTACTCTTTGGGGATGAACTAAACATAAAGGGTGAAATCCTGGTGAAACCCCATTTAAGTTAATGGGGTCAGCATTTCACCCAAAAATTCTGGCTCAAAGTTGCATGCATAGTTGCTCATTTTTTTGACAGTACCCAGAATGCACATCCACCTCACATCTATTTCAGAGCAGTACTACAGCACAAACCTAAACCAAAATGTTTGGACATTCTTATGAAACAAACAATCCATTGTCTAATCTCGTATCAATTATGCTCCGTCTCATGGGGCAGCTAATATACTACAATCGCTTGATTCTCTCTTTCAGTCCCTTTTCCCTGCATTGGCTCACATGTCATGTTTGTTCAGTCATTTTGTAAGATTCATACCTGAACAGGTCAGCCATCATCTTTGCAGTGTTAGTGCTGCATGTGCAAACTCCTTCATGAGAGTCTTCACCTCTGCTTTGGAATTAATGGTGCATAAAGGACTGTTCCCTCAGCCTTAATAGCTTGAAAGAACCAACGCATCCTGAGGGTATACCTAGGTAGACAGAAGGACTGTTTATTTCTGCAACATGTTGAACTCGTGCAATATGACTGTGCCTTGAGTATTTTATCTGTCATTTTAATCTGTCAACTAAATGAGTTATTTTTAAGCAGTCAGAAGTGGAAGTGAGCAGATGTCTTGACTTTTATATGACCTAGCCTCCTCAGGAGTAGCAGAGATGAGGCATTTTGATTGATTCAAATGCAGATATCTTGAGGACAGTTTTCAACACCATTCGTTTGTAAAACCTGTCAGTAAAGGGGACAAAAATGACTAAAAATAACAAATGACAAGCACACTGACACGTCCATTAGCTGCTTCATGACCTATTTTCATGAAACAGAAAGTAAACAGCAGGTGTCTGGCAAACTGGTCTTCAAGAAAGCTTAAATTTTGTCACTTCAGCCTTCTACTCCACTGTACTCCAGTGAAGTCAATGAAGTTATTCTAGATTTACATGGTGTAACTGTGATCAAGGTGTGGATCATTTATTTTTATTTATTTGTAAAATGCCACAGACAGGTATGGCACTGTGAAACAAGATTTCACCACTACCTGAGTACACCCTCCACTGCCAGAATACCAGCCATACATGCGGCTGCCATGTGTTTGCATCACTTTCAGAAGTAAGGTCAATTTAGGTAGGAAAATTATTTCCTCATAGTGGACCTGCTCTTATGTTTGGAAATGTCTGAAACTATTCTGGCACATCTTTGGCAGAGTACAATAAAAGGGAATGTTTTCCACTATACTTACCAAACATGCTAGGACTATTGCTTCACACAGAAGTCAAATGCTTAGGTTGCCTGACCCAACATTATAATTATATGTGCCATGTAGAGTATCAGAATATGCTAGACTGCTGCTGCTGCTCTGAACCAACGCTTCATTCTAAATGGACAGTGCTCCATTAATGTAGGATTTGCACAGGAGTCTGAAGTAAATGTGGACTCATGCAAGATCAGTTAACTACATTATTGATGTGTGACGTCCCAGAGTTACTTTACGCCTGTTTTGGAGTTACCCAGGCCAACCATAGCGCTGGGGAGGAAAATTATTTTTGGGGAGGGTACTAAGTACTCATTTCCCTCCCCCAACCTCGTACTTCTTATCCACATGTAAAAGATGGCTGTTAGACTGTGTTTCTTGTTTAACACCTACATAACAGACGACAGAGTATTGCAGCTGCTGAAAAACATCTTGACAATCTAGTGTTTAGGCCTAGGAAACTGAGAATACAGCTGGTTGAAAATTTTCTGACAGAAGAATTTGTCGTGGAAAATGCCAATTTGTCAAAATCAACATGTTCTGCGGGAAGGTGATGATTTCAACAAAATGTTATTGTGAAAAAAATTGAAACAAAGAGCTTTGATAAGTTTGAACATCTTTATTGACCTTCTCAAAAGTAAACATTTTGATTTTTTGTTTCCAAGTGACTTGAAGTTTCAAAAATTTATATTTCATTTCATTTTTATATTATACTAATTTCAATACCAATTGCCAAACCAGTCATCAATGCTACCAGTTACTTTTCCAGTTTCAGCAGTAATTGCCAAGTACCAGTTAGAATAGCAATCACATTACATATTTTGTAGTTTTAAAATATGTACTAAACTTTAATTTTAAATTAGAAAGCAATATTTAAAAAGTCCAAACTGAAACCAAGTTTAAATTTTATTGGAATGAAACATTTTGATTGACCCTAAAAGAAAAGGGACTTTTTCTCTGCATGCATGCAGTCTGGCAGAATCCCTCAACACTAGAAGCACACACTGGCTAACCTGCTCGAGTGCAGATCATATCCTAAGGGGCGTTGAGCCCCTTAACTGACAAATACATATCTTGCCAATAGCTATAACGACTGGAACTATGGGTGCTGCTGCACTACCTGGCTTGAAGTGGTTTCCAACATATATAGGGTTTAAAGTTTGATTCAGTGGCTCTCAACACCCCCACTATACAAATTGCTCCAGCACCCCTGCTAATAGAAACCAACAAAGGAAACTGTGTGTCAATCCTTCAATCCAGCGGGGGCAGTGAATATCATCCATGACTGCACTGCAGTCGCCCACCCTATGAAGCAGCATGCCTCCTGTGCCAGAAGTGCAGCCAACTGTTTTCTACTAACCCCTTCTCTGGTTTCCTTGAGAAATGGCGAGATTTGGCCCTGGTAGGATAGTCAAGGGGTGCTAGCTTTGTGCATGAACAAAGTAAGGGGGGGGAAATAAATTGCAGGAGGACTGTGTTCTCATGGGGAAAAAAATATACACTGCAGTTCTTTATGAAAAACATGACACCGGAAGAGTAGTGACCTATATAAACATGTGATGTGGGACTTTCAACTTATGTCAGTTGCACTGGGGATTTTATAGACGCTCTTTAAATGTCTCTTTATTGATTGCTTTTTCTGACTTTGCTAAGACTAAGGCTGAGTAGCAACAGCAGTGAGCATTCTCAGCTTCCTGTAGGGCAAAGATGTGGTAGGAAAGATGTAACTCCACTATGCATTTTTAAAAATATGTATGTTGAAATTCAGTAAATTTACAATAGCCACCACTGCACAGTCATTACTAATCCACTCTCACCACACAGCAGTGTCTGAGCTGTGACCATAATGACAGTAATAATGAACCTGAAAATGGAATACAAATACAAGAGAGAATTTATGTATATAAATAAATAAAGGAGATGTTTACAATATAGGGGTAACTGTGTGGACGGTGTGATATGAACAGTATTTTTGTGAGCTATGTTTCACAGATGTTCAGGCCAGAAGGGGCCATTAGATGATCTAGTCTAGTCTCCTCTGTGTCACAGGCCAGAGAATTTCAATAATAAAACAATGAAATAAAAGAAAATGTCGTAAAAGCTTCAACCAATCAAGAATTCAGCAGCACCTTCACAGCAGTTAATAATTCAAAACACACAATCCTAGTGCTCCACTCACTACACTGGTTCCCTGGAGATTATGGGGTTAAATTCAAGATCTTTGTTTCCCCTCTCCCTCCTTTTTTTAATTTTAAATATATAATTACTCCATGGCATCGACTCAAGGCATGCAAGATACAAAAGCCCTAACGTCCATCAACAGCTCTGTTCCACAACAACTAAGAAATTGTCAGTCTCAAGGGTTAAATCTGAGAGAATGCTGGGGATGATGGAGGATGGGGAGATCTTTGTCAGCAACTGGACCCAGACGATGTGACTCCCTTTTCCATCTCGCTGCCTCTCACAACATCGTGTATAACTCTATTCTTAGCCTAGGTTTCCCACAAGAAACAAACAAAACAGGAGCAGGAAGAAGAGGGAGAGTTGTGTGCAATCCTCCACCCTAAAATAAAAAATCCAAACCCAAACAGTTACTGATGCCAGCAGCGGAAGAGGGAGAAATAGTTGCATGGGACTTCATTCAACGCAAGTGCTGAGGTGTGAGAGGCTCTGGCATTACACAGATAATCTAAAGCCAGAGAGTGACAGATATATACATCAGAGACCTACAGAGAGACAAGTCATCCTTATGGGTGAAAATATTTCTCATCCAATTGCTCACTAGAATATATACTATAGAAGAGTGACTCACCTGCTGTCATACCCAGCTCTGGCATATCAATCTGGCACCCCTAGTTGACAGCCATCCTATCCCAGCCGTGATCTACTTTTCATGACTCAGCCAGATTACATTCACTTCCGCCCATTCGGGGGTAAGAAAGAGTCCCACAAAACAGCAGTCCAATGGCTTTATGCCAGGTATTCTGCCCAACTCTGGACTCATCCAGACTTACATCCTTTACATCAGGGGTTTTCACTCCACCTTTCTTGGTGGTCAGTAGAGGAACCCAAGCCCTATTTTAGCTAAGATCGGCCTCCTCACTTCTTCTCTGGACTACTTCCTGCCTCAGCTCTTCCTGGGCTCACTCCACCAGACTCTTTGCCCCTTCCAGGGCACTGCAGAGTTCTTCTCAGCTCCTGTATGAAATAATGCTTCCTAGGGCTTTTTCCCTGGAGGTCTGGCTCCTGTTTGCCTCTCTGTATCCATCTCTCTCTCAATCTCTCAGAATCTCCAAACCAGGGCTGTCTCCCTGGTGTCTGGTCCATTTGTCAGAGCTCACCACAGAAGCTCACTGCATTCCTGGCCCTTTGCCAGAGCTCCCTTCTCTGGAGAAGATCCAAAGGCCTACTCTTCCCTCGTGAGTCTCCAGCCTCCCTTCTACAGCCCCAAAGTCCTTCCTTTATTAGTCACCCCACTCCTCTCAACAGGACTCATTCTCATTTCAGTCACCCAGCTCTCCCCCAACTTTAAGTCAAATCCTAGGGTGGGCCTAGCTCACCCTCTAGGTGAAATCAGGGGTACTCATTGCTGTCTGGCTCTAGTTAACTCTTTCTCTGCCTGTGTGGAGTAAACCCCCATCACAATACTCTGGGTGGGATTTTCAATCCTGCTCAGCATTGACCTAACTCTGCTCTCATTGAAATTCAGGAGCACAGTTCATCTTTAAGACTCCAAATGTACCTAACAACTTTATATTTTATTTGCATACAGACCTGATATAGTACAGTAGATGTCCTTGAGCTGAGTCTATGCAATTGGCAGTCTACTGCTAAGTAGCTACTGTCAATTCATTGTTAAAAATAGAATCTAAGCGGTTTTTTTTTAAACTTTGTTTCAGGTTAGCATAAGGACTGACTAAGCTCTGGGAGTCATAAGACAGCAGGAGAATTGAGCTTTGCAAGGTGTTGTTCAAGGAATGCATTGTAGACTCAAAGAATTACCATTGAAATTAACAATTTTAAAGCAACAAATGAAAATTGCTTGTATCTGTGTATTGCTAAGGGCGCTACAAACCTAAATGTGAAGATAAAGATCAAAGTCTATTTCTTTGTGAGAACATTTATTCAAGCAATTTTGCACAAAGCCCATTAAGTTTTTATAGCAAAAGAATTCACCTCCCAAAGAAATTAACATCTCGGCTCTTGAACAGAGAAATCAGGATCATCATCCAAAAGGAATTTCAAGGTTATGAGGGGGCGGGGTGGGGGGGGGGGAAGGTGTGTCCAAAAAGCTACAAGAAACAATGCTGGCTTTTTAGGTAGTTGTCTCTTTTTTTTTCCTTTTTTTTTTTGGTTCTGAACCAATTGAATATCTATGCTAACTTTCTTAAAGTACACTGATCAAACTTATCCTCGGACTAATGAAAATAAACTCATTTTTAGCACACAAGATTCTCCTGGCAGAGTATCCTATAGGCCATGTCTGCCCGTGAAAGACCTTGAACACTGAAGAATCTGCGTGCTGTAAGGTAGATGAGAAACAGTACCTAGAAGGGTACATACAAAATTTTGATATAAAACTTCAGGAATTATTATAATCAATGCTACCTCCCAGAGTTCACTTTTTAACATTAAATTAGAGGACTCCCTCACTGATAGAGCAAAGCAAAAAAAAATTATCAAAACTGTTTTTGGCAAGACTGAAACAGTTGGCAAATTCCTGTCAATTATGCCAGATTGTTCTGGTCCAAAAAAACCAAAACATTTTTAAAAATTCTGAAAAAGATTAAACATTTAGTTTCTAAATTTTCAAAACAAAATGTTTTGATTTAATATGATTTTTTGTTTTGAGATATCATTTAATTTTATTTAAAATTAAGATAAAAATGCTTAAAATCAAAATGAAATGTTCCATTTTTGGTTTAATGAAATCTTTTGTTTGATTCAAAATTATTTTCCCCCCAACTTTTTGATTCACCAAAAATTGTGGACATTTTCATTTCAGTTCTACCCAAAACAAAGGATTTTTTCAATTTTTTAAAATTGCCAGTGATCTGAAAAATCAGTTATTCACCCAGCTCTGCTCATATGAGTGAACTCATGAGTGAAAAAGCAGGTTGTCTGGAGCTGCGTCTGCCCCTGGATATGCATCAAGCAATCAGGAAACAGTATAGAGCAGTTGATAAGAGTACTGTTTTGCAGATCAACAATCTTAGATTCTGGTCCCCACTCTGCCAGTGACTTGCTGAGTGACCTACACCAAGCCGTGGTCTTAACTAGGTGGGGGGATTGATCTAAGTCACACCACTTCAGCTACGTGAATAACGTAGCTGAAGTCAATGTACTTAGACCTACTTATCGCGGTGTCTTCAGTACAGTGAGTCAACTCTGCCTGCGCCTCTCGCGGCAGTGGAGTACAGGAGCTGACGGGAGAGCACTTAGGGATCGACTTATCGCATCTAGACCAGACACAATAAATCGACCCCCTCTAGATTGATCACTGCCTGCCGATACGGCAGGTAGTATAGACATACCCTAAGTCAATGGGGGTGGGATTTTTTTAAAGCACCTAAGTAGTTTAGACTTATAAATCCTATTTCAGTGAGACTTTTGCTTCTAAGTGACTTAGGAGTTTTTGAAAAAGCTCATCCATTACTTTTCTATGCCTCAGTGTTCCCATGTGTAAAACAAAGATAATGCCTACTCATCTTTGAGAGTTATGGATGAATATTGGGATATATTTGAGCTAAATATTATGATTTGCATTAAAACCACCCTCATTTATATTATATGAATTCCAGATCCTGCCATTCTCTATTCATACATAAGATTCCTGATAAAAAAAGAAAAATACCTTGAGCCTTGAATGCTATACAGTATTGAAGTTAAGAGATGAATTAATAGTAGAAAAGAATTAAGGCTATAAGAAAATTAAAGTTACCAGGTCAGTTTCTTCTCTCAGATATTGCAGAGAGGTATCCAAGAGCTGATTCTGACCTACCAGATGCAAGAAATGTTGTTTTGCTGACAGCCTGATCCAAGGTTCACAGAAGTCAATAGAAAGACTCTTATTAACTTCAATGGAGTTTGGATCAGACCTAACTCATTTAGGACTATATTATAAAAATACTTCATCATCAACAAAAAACTTAGTATTTGCAGCTTACAAGAGTTGTCACAAATAATTGGTTTATTCATTGATTATTGGATTGATTGATAAGCCACTCACCTCTGGGTATAAAAACTTCAGAATGTACATAATTGAAATACAAATTCAACAACAAAGTCCAATAACCAGAGAAATCAGCTGAGGAGATGGGGAGGGACATGGTGTCCTCTAGACTGCCTAAAAGCATTCAGAATTGAGTCACTGGGGATGTGGCTGGAGTAAAAAGCCTAATGGATTTATACACACATATATTGATCCAGTTGCTCTAAACCCCAACAGAGGGACTGCGGCTACTATTCCAAGCTGCGAAGAGGATACACTGCAGCCCCATAAACTGTGGTCTAGAGGAGTCCATCCTGCTCAACACCTTGAAAAACAACTAGTTTTCCACAATGAGAAGCTTGCTGTTTATACATTATATATATAGGGGCACATACATTTTTATACAGCTGTGTAATTGTATTTGAATGAACTGGTCAGTATATGTCCACTACTTGGTAAAATTAAAATCTGTTCAACATTGCTTCACAGTCCCTTTACTGCTAACAGCAAGATAACAGAGTGGCTTTTTGTTCTGGGCTCCTGGAGGAAAGCAACACCATGACACCAGGGAGCACTGGCTGAGCTGAAGGCCAAGCTGCAGTTCCATTTTCCTTGGTTGCAAATAAACTGTGAGCCGGCCCAATGGACCCCACTGTTGCTTCAGAGCCCAGCTCTCACCAGAGAACCATGACTGGCCCATGACACTGTCAGTCAGTGCAGCTCTAGGTGGGAGGGGACTCCTCCCTCTGAACCCTGTGTGCCTGCATCAGGGAGTGCTGACCCAGGTGAATGGAGAGGGCAATGCCTGGCGCGGGGCCACGCTGAAGAATAGGGAAGCCCACTCCCCCCAGTGGAATTCCTGCCATGTGCCCTCCCCCCAATTCCTCTTTCTGCAGGTGGGGGCCATGGATGTGTAATTAAGAGTGGAAGTTGCCGAGTAGAGTGCTGTCAGCTGATCTGGGGGCAGTACAGTGGGTTGGGAGGGTGCTGCCAGCTGGGGTTCGGGGTGACTATGGGGGGTTGGGAATGCTGCCAGGTGATCTGGGGGCATCATCGGGATGAGTGCCACTGCTGGGTGGTGTAGAAAATAATCACAAGAAATACTCCCAGATAGACTGACATTTACATTTTAACCTTAAAAAAAATCCAAGAGCTTCAGCCTCTAGACCCCACTAAAATTTGCCCTCTCCTATTGAAATCTGAAATGGCGTCCCTGTTCACAGCAGGGAGGGCGTGCACCACAGCCCAGCTGGCACCCAGGACCTGCTCTGCATTATGCCATATGCAGCGTGCCAGCCAGGTCCCACTCTGCACCATTCCATGTGCCAGCCGGGTCCTGCGCTGCATTGTGCCACTTGCTGGGCCCTTACCTGTCAGCTGGCAAAACTCTGGCAGTGGCTCCTCTTGGTACTGGGGACCGGCCGCGTCTGTGAAGTGGGATGGACTCATCACCTGAGGGCTAGGGCCTCACCAGAAGACAGGGTGAATTAAAAAGCGGGGAGGGACCAGCTGGTGGCGGTGGAGCGGGGGCTTGAGACATTTTGGTTGCTTGGCCCCCCACTTTTGCAGCCCCCCCCCAATGCCCATGATACAAGGAAACAGTGAAATAGCTCACATATAAATCTTGTATCACCACCTTATAACTTCTCAGAAAAAGAATATTTAAAATAGCATATTCAGGGGCTGAAGTCAGATCCTTTGGGCACCACAGGGGAGTTCCAAGAAATGCAGACCGTTTGTTAGCAA
This sequence comes from Lepidochelys kempii, assembly GCF_965140285.1. Taxonomy (NCBI): domain Eukaryota; kingdom Metazoa; phylum Chordata; order Testudines; family Cheloniidae; genus Lepidochelys; species Lepidochelys kempii. The sequence goes on from NC_136388.1 coordinate 34,286,602, forward strand.
TGGTGCACGGCAGGCACTGTGCATTAGCTACACATAGGATTTTGAGCCCATTTTCAGAAAGCTCATGTTGAAAGAAAACTCATTTTAATTTCTAACCTGAACTTCAAAGCACATAACATGAGAAGCTGCTTTTAAAAAAAAAATTACTTTCATATCCCAATATCCAGAGATGGAAATATCTCAGCTCCTGTAAAGGTCACTCTCATGGGGGTGAGATGAATATATCAATTGCTTGAGTTCTATCTTCAAAGACTATTCAGAGGGACTTTCATGTATATTTGATTGGTAAAGGTGGAACATGACACCTTAGGCAGGTGTCAGTGAGGGGTGCATCTGCACTGCATTTAGAGCAAGCTGGAGTGAGCCTCCCAGCCTGGCCAAGTCGCCAGACTTGGGCTCGCAGGCCTCATGCTACTGCTTTAAAAATAGCTGTACAGACAGCGCTTTGAAGCTGTGGCTCAGGCTTGTAGGTCAGGCTCCCCCTGGGGAGGGGAATAGTCTTCAGAGCCTGAGCTCCAGCCCAAAGCTGCAACTTCAAAGCACTGCATGGTTATTTTTAGAGTGCTAGCATGAGCTCACTAGCCAAGTCTGCAAGTGTGCATCCTCACTTGCCTTTCCTCCTGTGAGTTTCATTGGTCTTTTTAACGAGGGCAGACATTCAAATCCCTGTTCCACTTCTTACTTTTTTTTTTCTGTAGAGACTGAAAAAATTGCTCTCTCAAATAAAATAACCTGTTCCTTCTTAATTATTAGATTGTGATACTCACTTCCTAAAGGTGCTAGATGCTTTCCTAATGCAGAAGAAGATACACTCTTTGGGGGAGGGACTGCAAGATCTAAAAAGACAGAAAGAAAGAAGGAGTGGAGAATTGGGATGGAGAATACAAGAAAAAGGCCTGTTTCTGATACTACCCAAGGTGAATAAGAGTGCCTAAATCCTTAAATAATTCCACTGAAATTAACAGCACTACTCACCATGTAAATTTTAGTCAAGGTAAGCAGGGTGGGGATGAGGTGATGACTGGCACACAACTTACTAGTTAAGTTTGGCTGCTGTTGGTGGTGGCATTTAAATTAAACACATAAGTTCCCCATCCTCTCTCTACCATCTCTCTTTTATTTTCTTATGCCCCTCACCACCACCATCCCAGCATTCAAATGCCTTCCTTCCACATAATTGTACAATTAACTCATAAGATAAATAAATAGATAGATGATTTGAGGTCTGATTCAGAGCCCATGAAATCAGTGGAAATCTTTCCACTGATTTCAAAAGAATTTGGACCAGGCCCCTAGTCATACATTTTCTTGAAGGAATCACTGAACAAGGAATCACTGAACCAGTTTGTGACCAGTTTTATGATCACATAGGGTTGGTCATGTCCTAGCTTTTTTCTGGACCCTATTTTGTGCCCTGATCCTATTCTTCTTACCAAAGTAAAGGTCATTGGGGGTTTTGTGTGTGCATTATGAGTGCAGGATTGGACCTGCTCTCCAAATTGGTACCCTGCAGGATTATGACTTTCACATAATTTAAAGAATGTGATATAAAAGAACTCCCGTATCTAATGACTGTGAAATTAGTTTTGAGCTAGTTGAAGTTTAAGTTACACATGGGGATAAAGGTTTGATAAGTGATGGAAGAGGGACTCCAGAGTCCACACTGTGTATAAAATAGCAATTGTAGTTAGCAGTAATTATGTTGGCAGATATATTTTAAGATTATAATGTTGGAAAAACTGTAGATCCGTCATGCTGGTAACAGGAGCTGAAACAAGTTTAACTGTGCAAAGCTGGGTAGAATTGAAGATACACTGATATCTTCCAGAAAACTTAAGAGAAATGTTTTATATAGACACTTATTCTGCCTACTCAATATCTTCTGTACCTTCAGTTTTATTACTGTGATATTTGCATGAAAATGTGATCTATGCTTCTTAAGTGCTCATCTGTTCTTCCTGTTTATGCCTTATTTGAAGTCACAGTTGGTTTCTGGAGATTACTGTGACGCTATAAAAGGAAGATGTTGACTTCAAGTGGGGAATAGCAGGAGCACAGAAAACACTTCAAAAGAAAATATCCTGTTTTCATGAACATTTGCCAACCCATAAAAACCCCAAAGCAGGAAAAACAAAGGAAAGTATGACAGAGGCAGACTGAATTCTGGATAGGAAGTGAAGAAAAGCAGTAGCTGAAAGGAAATAACTGGAAGGTGGCCAAACCTGTGCAAAACAATCAATATTATCTGTTTGGAATGTCTAAACTAGAATTATTGGAGAGCCCTCCAAGTTCCATTCAAATCTGGTTTGGGAATATTATGTGTCAGAAGCAATTTACAGAGCTTCACAAGCCTTGTCATTGGAAAATTAACCCAGTTTTCCCCATGTTCACATCTCCTTGCAAACTCATATGTCTTGTTTCAGAGTAACAGCCGTGTTAGTCTGTGTTTGCAAAAAGAAAAGGAGTACTTGTGGCACCTTAGAGACTAACCAATTTATTTGAGCATGAGCTTTCGTGAGCTACAGCTCACTTCAGAAGTGAGCTGTAGCTCACGAAAGCTTATGCTCAAATAAATTGGTTAGTCTCTAAGGTGCCACAAGTACTCCTTTTCTTCATATGCCTTGTGCTCATTTGTATGGGTTCACCTGAGTCAGAAACTGGGCTAACCTGCAGGTTGGATGCAACAAAATTCAGAAAAACAAATTCCCCCTTGGGATGCAGAGCCCTACTTTTCCCTTCACAGTGAGGTGTGAAGGGAAACACAGAAGAGCAAGATGATGAGGATACCTACAAAATTAGCTGAAAGTAAGTGGAGCCAATACAGTACACTGCTCCTTCTGCTTCTATATATGGTCAGTGCTCCACAGGTCTCATGGTAACTTTAGACTGATACTTTTACATTAGAATGCTTTCCTTATTACTTATTTTATTCCAGGGTATGCCTATTAAGGAGTGTTTGAGTGTGGAGGGTTAATTATTTATCTTAGAGTGTATGTTAACACTAGAAATTATTTAAATCACCAAATGAGATTGCTGGAGACTAGAGAATTCCTTTAATATTATGTAAAAACACCATTAACCTTCCTCATGTACGACCTTGTGTTGTATAACAACTACAAAATTATACAAACAAATTAGAATTAACTCCTTGAGAACCTATATCTAATTTGACACCTTAAATGTTTTTGAAAATAACTTTTCCAGAAAGATAACTTTAATTGAATGTTAAGTTGGCCAACAGAGCAATTTAGGAAGCTAACTATGGGCTTTTGCCTAATTTTAAGATAAATCTTTAGAATTTTCACAGAACATCACCAAATTCTAAAGGCTGTCTAACAATAATGTATAGGTCCCCATAGCGTTCAGAATGCTCTCCGTGCAAAAATCAAAGTGTTAGTTCCCCTTTGAGAATGTGAATGTCTTTATCAGTTGTAAGAGACACTTTCTAGTCTTCGAGCAAAACTCTCCTAGCAGTATGCCAAGCAAGCTGACCTAGATTTCTAACAAAACAGGATCTGAAAATAGAAAATCTTTTAAAGCAAGTGTTCTATAGAGACCTACACAGTCAATGATACTATAAATCTGAATAGGAAGAATTTTGATCTAAAAGCTTGACATATTTTGATTATATATTGACCTTTAGACTGTTAGTTCAATGAGTTACCATAAGTGCATATACCCTCCTTATTTCACTATGGTAAAATGCAAGTCATAACATACATACTTATAGTACACACACACACACACACACACACACACACACACTATAAACTTCCAAATATATAGGGTAAAATCCTAGCCCTACTAAATTCAATGTGAGATTTGCCCTTGACTTCAGTGGAATCAGACTTTTACACATATCATACAACCTACATATAAAGTCAACCCTGAAAACTTGTCCCAAATCCATGACTGGCCACAGAGGTTTTCTACCCTACCAGACATGGCCTTTGATTTCTCTGGTCCTTGATTTTTTCCCTACTATCCTGAAACTTTCCCTATTGTCAACCTGACTTTTCCCTGGCTCATCTGTTACAGGGGTGAAATTATGAGTCTATTTCAATGAGAGTCCTTCCGCTGACTTCAACTGGCTTTGGATCAGGCCCTGTGCTGCCATATTAAGTCCTGATCATGCACTGAGAATCACATAGGCACAGTGGTCTGCCCACACAGTTCTCAGGGTGTGATCAGGGTCTTGATTTAACTACTTCCAGTCATTTGCCACATATAGCACCTGACTCCCCATTCCTTCCCTGAGGCAAAAGTTTGGTATGCTTATCATTTGGTCTCCACAATCATACAAATGTTTGGAGGAAGGGAATATAAAAAGGGATATAAACTCTGCCAAAGTGAATTAGTGTAAAAATTCAAAGGAATATAAAGACTAGTAACTGAAAAAACGTGAGGTATTTGCCCAGATTTGCTCAAGTGCATATAGGGGCCCTTTTGTAGCTGAGCTAATGGAGTTGCTCCTTTAGTTCACTGGGTACAGTCTTTCAATTTCTTAAGCCAAGGGTTCCAAATGCTTATTTGCAGCCACACGTTAGCTGAAGATTCCATCGAAACATAGGTAGTAGGCTACATCCTCAGCTTTTATAAATCAGTGTAGCCCCATCAACTTCCATTCAGAATCCCTGATATACACCAGCTAGGGATCTGGCCCATATCCTTTAGATATTTGCTATCCATTTGCATTTAGCTTGTTAAAGCCACTGCAGAGTCAGCATCAATGTATTTTAGTTAATTGGACTTTTAATAACCGATTATGAAGTACAACACAGTAAGTTCTGGGAGTTTCTTAGATAAATTGAATTTTTGTACTGAGGTATCATGTGACTTCTCATACCACTTACTGGTGTTTATATCATTAACCTGACTAGGAATTAAATTTATGTTTTAGGATCCCACAAACTGCTGTTATTGTGATAACTTTAGTTTCTTGCCATGAGATTAGTTTGAATCATTATCACAATTTCTGCCTTACTGTTCAATTATACCATATTTTGCTGCTATTATTTAGTATTATTAGAGCTCAGACACAGTAGCTGTGCTACTGATTGTGGCTGGCCCTGCACAGGAGAACAAGAGGGTGAAAGGTACAAGGAGCCACTCCTGTCCTTCTCAAGTGTGCAAGGAGAATGTGCCATCCTAGAGTGCAAGCAGGAGGGAGGGACGGCAGGAAATGACAACCTCACTAGCAGAACTAGCAAACTAGCAGCTAGCCAAACTAGTGAAGGAGGTAGGGTGAAGATGGGGCTGTGGCCCCAACCACTTGTGCAGTGGCTGTTGCCATGAAGCTAGCACTGTGGTCAGGGGGAGGCAGAACCCAGGACATTATTGTCATTAAAAGTGTACCGCAATCCCCATTAAAATGTCAGAATTTCCCCCAGTTCCACGCAGTAGTATTTGAAACACCACAATTTCTTCCGAGGCTAGTAACTGCTAGCGGGGAGTAACTGTGGTACCTATTGGCAAAGGTTGACTTTTTAAGACAACAGCCATAGCAGTGGCAGTGCATTCCTTTAGCGCTGCCGGTGGCATTCTGGGTGGAATCCACAAAGGTACTTGGGCATCTAAGTCCCATCTTTAGGCACTACTGTTTTCCACAACACTTCGGCTTGGCTGCCACCTAACTCCGTAAGCACGTAAAGCAGCTCAGCGTCTAGGTTTTTGCAGTAAAAGTTCCCTAGGCACCTATGATTCCACCTCTGACTGTGCTGCCTCACTCTTGGGGCCCAGCTGTCTATCTACCACCTTAGCCCCTGAGTGATTCAGGAATCAGGAAAAAGAGAGGTGCGTGGGGCACAATCCTGTAGGCGTGATCAGAGGCTGCCTAACGCCACACAAAGCAACTTGGGGAGGGAAAGAAGCTCTCTCTTATAACCTTTACCCTAGGGTTAGGGTACTCACCTACAATGTGGGAGATGTCCAGTTCAAGTCCCCCCTCTGCCTGAAGAGAGGGAATGTGAACAGGGATCTGCCACCTCTCAGGTGAGTACTCTAACCACTGGGCTACGGGATATTGTGATGTGGGTGGTTCCTCAGTCTCTCCTGTTGAAGTTATTCCACTTTAATTAAATATTAATTGGTCCAGAGGAAGAGTTTGAACGACTTTACAGTCTAGTGGTTGGGGCACTCACTGGAGAGGAGGCAGCTCCCTGTTCAAATTCCTTCTCACTGGGTAGAGGAGGGACTTGAACGGAGGGATCTCTCAAATCCCAGGTGAGTACCCTCACCACTAGGCTCAAGGTTGAACAGGAAGTCTTCCTCCTCTTCCTCACATGTCGCCTTCCCCCAGCCATTTTGTGTGGCGTTAAGTGCCCTCTGATTGGGTCCTGCATGTGACTTAGGGTTCTGAATGTCTGTCTTCACCCACTCTGTGAACACAAGCAGAGGCACCAAACTCAGAGAGGAGCAGGGAGAAACACACATCCCACTCACCAGCATCATCCATTGGCTAGCTTAGACAGTCCCCCACCCACACCAGCATGCTGGCATTGTATATCTCAATCTCCCTCCCCCCCACCCCCTGCCACCATTGCATTGTACAGGAGCCTAGGTGCTTAACTCAGCTTTGTGGATCACAGTGTTGTTACCTAGGCACTTACAAATTAAATGTTGTGGTGCTCAGTATTGCAATGCCCAAGTCCCTTTTGTGGATATAGCCCTCTGCCTCTTTCAGCACGGAGGCAACCAGAAAGCCACTAAGACCTGCTGCTGGTTTGGAGATTCTCTAGCCCCCCTCCCACCCCCATAGTATCTATTGCATTTAAAGAAACAAAAGAGCCCTAATGGAGCATGAAAATTAATTAGAACTTGGCATCTGTCAGCAGCTACATCTGGATAATGACTTATTTTTCTCACCAATCTCTTGCAGAGCCATTCATTAACTAGTCACATAAAGAGATTTTTCTACCCTCAAGTTACACTACTGGATGAAGCTCTGCTTGTTGTGACACAAGTGAGCCTGCAGAGGAGTTTTCTGAAGTCAATGGAGCTACTCTGGGTTTACAATGGTGTAAATTAGAGAACAATTTAGCCCACTGTATGTGTTTACATCCACCAGCAGGATAGTATTTATAGCAGAAACTAAATCGTACACGCAGTTTCTAAGAAGGCTCTATCTATAACTTTATTTACCTGTCAAGTTGCCCAGACAAATAATAGTCTAATTTTCTTTGACCTTCAAGGTACTTTTACTACCCACAACTAGAGTAGTTGAATAATGACATCAGTTATCCATGAATATTTACACAGCAATTGATAAAAACATATTCAATAAAGTATTCAACAACAGGAGCAATTGGCCAGATCCTCAGCCACTGCAAATTGGCATAGCTCCATTGAAGTCGGTGTTGATTTACAGCAGCTGCAAATCTGGCCCTGTATATGTATAATATATTTTCATAATTTTCATTCTAGCATATCATACAATAGCCTCAGAAGAGTGAGTTAGGATAAAGATGAAGTCATAAAGGTGTGAATATTATATACAGTGAAATCATTGGCCAATGACCAGGCCAAGTTCTGCATTCCATGCATACTTCAATGTGCATTTTGCTAGAGTGAAGAATGAAGTATTGGGTTGAAAGCTAGAAAAATGCACTTTCCCACTCATCTGTGGTAAATAAGTAGCTTTCCCTGATGGGCTGGGAAGAAGAGTGAACAGTCAGTGCATAATGTAATATCTTGTTTTTTAAAATAGTTTCTAAGCCTCGTGGTTTCACAGTTAAGCTTCTGAATGCGAACGGATGCAGTGTTATCTTCCTGAGCACAGGCAGACAGCTTCAGTGTCTTTGCTGCTGTTCAATGCTTTCTTTGGGAGAAGCAGCAGTACCAACAAGAATCATGTCAATTTTAACCTGCTGCCGCTTGAGAAATCTGTGAGCTGTTGAAGAGGCAGATTGTCAAATGGCTCAGGGGATGAGACCCCATAAATCAAAGTTGTGGAGAAGGAGTCGACTCTCCAAACCTTGCAGCAGCCAAAATGTTGAGGAGTCGAGTAGCTGAAAACCTAAGCAGGGTCTACTCTAGGGACAGTACTCTCCCCCTACCTAAAGTTTTGAGGCTCAGTTTCTTATCAGAATGCTGTCCCTGGACATCACTGATTGGCTTTTCTGACCTTTCATATGGCCCTTGGCTGATTGGCTGTCATATGACTAGGTTTCTGGTGAATTCTTCAATCCCTGATTGGGCTCATGGTTTTTGTTCCCCAGGAGCAAAAACTCTCACAGTCTGTCTAGGGACATGACATAGCTTCAGCCAATGTGCTTCGACCAAGCAATATTTTTTCTTCTTCCAGGTGTCTTTCTTGACAATCCATCATTAAAACTAGCACAATTAAGATGAGAGAAGGTTGAATATTTTCTAGGCTTTGTTTCAAAATAGGTTCTAAGTAGGTTATCCGAATTATATTGTCTTCTGAAAGATCAAATTCACATGGTTTATTTCTTCCCCACAAATCCAGCATGAATAAGGGTACTGGGGATATTTTACAGAAGTTACCAAAAAAAAACCAAAAACACTGCACAAATTAGATACATCAATAAACTGTAAAAGAATACTATAAAAAGTGATACATTGTTCATTCAATACAGTTATGAGGAAGTCAAGAAATTAATGTGAATTACAAAGGCTTGTTACTTAATCTAGGTTAATGTTGAATCAATAATATATACCCAATTTGTTGGGGTCCAAATCTTGATCCTGACACAGGCCCTGATCCAAAGTCAACTGAAATCTACAGGAGTCTTTCAGTGGACTTTGATTCAGGATCACAAAATTCAAGTCAAGAGGCCTTGTATAAGGGGACAGTACTGTCCCTAGAGTAGACCCTGCTTAGGTTTTCAGCTACTCGACTCCTCAACATCTTGGCTGCTGCAAGGTTTGGAGAGTCCACTCCTTCTCCACAACTTTGATTTATGGGGTCTCATCCCCTGAGCCATTCGACAATCTGCCTCTGCAACAGCTCGCAGATTTGTATAAAGCATTTGACACGGGCCTCAGACCACTGCCAGGCCAGAGCCAGCACTAAATGACATTTGATATATCACACATTTGTACATTAACAGATTATTAAAGGAATCACTTTCATTTTCTTGAATTACTAATTTATCCTTTTTGCAGGTTGATGTGTATGTGTTTCAGTGAGGTAAAAGGGGGGAAAATACCAGGATGACATCTTTGTTTCACATTGCTGCAAATGTGTAGTAAAGTGAATGCTTCCCAAAAGGATGATTTTAAAAGACCAATTATCTGCCAATATTTCCTAAATGACACCTGAAATGAACTGACAGCAGCACATACAAAGTGCAGAGCTCATTTAGTTTCTTTAGGGAAAATGCTTTAAGTAATGTCAAGATGTACGCTACTTTCCATATTAAAAGTTTTTCTATAATGTTATTTAAATTTGGCTTTACAATTATGCTTGCTATGTGTCTACATTCACCAGTCTCTTTCACCTGCTGTCAAAGATGGCTACTTGTCTACATCATGCTACTACCAAAGAAAGTAAGTACAGGAACTACACAGTCTCATTTATCTTCTTTAGGGGAAAAAAAAGTGTTTACTTTTCAGTGCTGCTATAGGCTCAAATTCTAAACATTTACTCCTGTAAATAATTCAGTTGATTTCAGTAGCACTTCTCACATGAGGTAGAGTTACAGGAGTAGTAGAGGTGTAATATGTGCATGATTTCCTAACAAGGTGAGAGCAATTTTCCTCCCTCCCCATATGGGTATCATAATACAGTATATTGTTTGTTGGAAGAAAAACATATTATTGGCTTTATATCCTTAGGAAACATAATTTATTTGAAAATATACCTTGATTTGTCATTAAAAAGTTAACATTTGGCCACAAGTGCCATAGAATAGTAACTAGGATACCAGAGTATTTCCCTATTCTAAACATACCATTCTATGGTATGTATTACCAAATACTGAATTTCCAAATGGAATTTACTGATTTTCAGGTATAGGCAGAACACAAAGAAGTCCCGATCTTTCTATTTTGTGATGTCTCAATTATGGACTATTTAAAAAAAAAATTCTTGTTCAAAACTTCAGTTTCATGAACATGTTTCTGAATCAAGCAGTGTAACTCTAATATACCTGTCTAGATATATAACTCTAATATACCTCTATTAGGTGTAATTCTAATATACCTTTCTAGATATATATATTTTGGATGGTACTATCTTCCTTATATATATATATATAATATATTATATGAGGAAGATAGTACCATCCAATATTTTGAGAGCTAAACTCTTCTGGCCAAATTCACCCATGCTGCTAGTGAGGGCAAATCCTCTGAAGTTCCATTTACACTACTTCTGAATTTAGTTCCTTATATTTCATTAAACCCTGTTGTTCTCAGCTTCACTGCAAGTAGCTAGAAGACATCGTGTATGTATATGAATAGCTCACATTCTAATTTAAAATCAGGATTTGGAGGAGAACAAAATACTTGCTGAGGATTCTGTGACCTTGCTAGCAGTATGAGTTGACAACTGAAAGATCAGATCTTTAATATTTTCTTCCACAAATCTGTTAAACTTTTGACTCAGGAATTCTGACAAGGACTTGAACTATAATTTGCATGTTTAACACAACAGTCCTAACATAAGCATAACGAAGATGAATACTTCTTTCTTCCCGAGTAAAGCAGTTGATGAACAGAGATATTTTATCATCCCATTTTTAATTTTCATTGTATTCACTTTTGTAAATTAGAATAACCCCAAAAATGCAAGGCAAGAAGAAAAGTATTAGCAAACGTTTCACACAGTCCACTTCTAATATGATGTGCAAACGTATACTCTCTTTCTCAATACTTTCTATCAGTTCCAGCAGTTTTCCCGTTATGTGTATAAGGAATCTCTCACTAACATGTAGAATTTGTCAGAAAGTACCAAAAAAAAGACCAAAACCAACCTTGTGTGCTCACTCACTGTGTCAATACAGCATCAATAATACTGGCTCGTACTCTCCCCACCATTATGTGGTGCGAAGGGCAACACTTTGCAGCCTATTTTTGTAGCAAGTGAAAACAAATCTCCTCTGCAGTTTATTTTCTACCATCAGCAGAGAGCCTAAAGCACTGTGGGAGCAAAGCACGTTACCTAAACAAGTATACAGTCATGAGCAGAGTCAGGTTCTTGCAACATACACCCTTTGACTCTAAGCAATCTATGAACGTCTCGGGAGGGAGCACCAGTCCGGGCAGCTGCTATTGGGGGAACTTATGGCAGCATTGCCAGGGAGCAAGTGTGCTGGGCAGAGGTGTACAGTGCTGTGGCTAAGCATGGAAGATAGTGTTGCATTAGATTTTGCCATTCTAACCTCATTACTGTAGTGGGGCCTGTGAATGACTGTTGCCTTTTTGGTTGGTACACAGAACCATGGCATGATGTGGCACATCTGCTGGTCCTCTGGTTCAGTGGATGATTAAGTTCTCCTGTTAATTGGGTAGGGAGCATTTGGTCCATTATTTTGGAGTATTTTCAAGATCTTCTGGATAACAGTGGCAATGACTTCACGTCATCCAGGTTTCAGTGCGAGTCATGGGGAAGGGGAGGAGAGGATGATTTCTGACGTCAAGAAATTTAAAATAAAAATGTGAAGCTAGTTACCGCCAAACATGCTGCTCAAGGAGGAATGACCAGAAACGCTACATTTTTCATTGTGTTGCTTAGATCCACATTATCCCTTGCCCTGTTAGGGCTTATGCCAGAGCTCTCAGAAGAGGAGATACCTCATGATTGCTATCTGGTCAGAAAAGCGTCTGTGTCAGGCAATATCAAGCTACTAAAAATGGATGGCAGCTACTGCCATATCTTTAAAGCTATATCCAGGTGAAGTACCGTCCCCAATATTTATGCTATACAATTACGTGTACAGTAAGCAATATCATTTTACTCTTGAAAGAACAGCACTCTGTAAATTCCTACTGTCCTGAACTGTGCAGGAAGACACACATGGCCCTGGGAAGGTGGTTCAACTAGGCTCCAACTTTATTAATATCTGGGAACTATCCAGCAGTAACTCACCCAGTGCAGGTCACCTATCCTTTGTAATCCACTCCCCCAGTGGAGGGCTGCTGTCAGCCCCAACCCTGTTAATTTGGTCCCAGGCCAATGCTGGGAATCCACCATCCACCCCTTGTAGGTTGTGGGTTAAAGGGATGAGGAAGAGAGGTTGTTTGCTTGCTCTACCAGATGTTAGGAGCCCCAACCCCATTCCGCACCTTCTATAGGAGATGCTTTCTCCTAACCCACCTTGCAATTCTACTTTATCAGGGAACCAGACCCCTGGCCACCTGCCAAGTTGTTACAAAATGAGTTTTACAACCTAACATATCCACTGGGTCCCTGGGCTGCTGAGAGAAAGGTGAAAAAACTCACCCTGCCCAAGCCAACCAGTCAATAATGGAAAAATTCCTTTCTGGCCCCAAAAAGATAACTAGCATTATGTCCCACAGCAAGACCCCCAAACTAGGCCCCATTCTAATCCCAAAGGTGAAAAGTGTGGTGCTTTTCTTCCCATTACAACATAGTGACCTCGGGCAAGGGGAAGAGCTTTAAGGCCTCCCACTGGGTGTGCAGGAAGCAGTGGGCATACTTCTGTTCAAGCAGTGAGTCACAGAACTGCTCCAGTACACAAAGAATGTGGGGGGTGGGGAGGAGGGAGGGTGCAGTCCTTAAAGAGGTCCATGGTATTCCTTGATCCTGCTGGCCAAGACAAAGACACACATATCCACACCTCTCTAAGGCTACAGAAGGATGGGCTTTTTTGACAATTTTGAAGAATTAGATTACTCCTCAGGACCCATTGTTATTGTTTCATTACAGATTTTCTGAGATTGCACCCTACAGTTTTTGTTTGAACTTACCTTGTCAAATTAAACAACTACAGTTCGCAATCTTATTGGTTATGTGAATGGATTTATGTCTAGTCCAAAAGCTAGACTTCAATATTAGAACAGAGAGGGTGCCAAGAATGATTCAAATCATGTCTTTGAATGTGTGAGAGAGAATAAGTAGATTTTAATCAAGATGTTATTTTTCTAGTGTCTAAAATCTTCACTGTATATAAATTTGCATTTGTCAAAGATCCCATCTGGGACAGATTTAGCCATAAAATGAAATGGAAAACATCATTTCTAATATCTAGGAAACTCACATACATACAAAATAACCAGTATCCGCAATTGTCTATGGCAATATTCCCAAAATATCTGACTAGCTCTACTGAGAAAAGCCCCATCTTGATTTTTAATATACTTCTACAAAGCCTTGATCCTACCAACACTTATGCATGTGGCTAACTTTAAACATGTGAGTATTTCCACTGAAGTCAATGGAGCTATTCAAATGCTTAAAGTTAAGCATGGGTATATATAGTTTCAGGATTCAGGCCCAAGGTGTTTCTAGTATTGATACTACAGGTAGAGCTCTGTGAATAATGGATTTCTTGGGTTGTTGGCTGTTAAAAACGTTGGGAGGCAAAATTCATTTTGGGTCAACTTTGAAACATATTTTTTCAGAATATCTGGCAAATCAAAAAAGTAAAAAGTTATTTCAGGTCAAACAAAACCCTTTTATGTTTTTGCATTTTTAATGAAATTAAAGGAAATTCTGAACCAATTTGTTTCAACCCAAAAAATATCAAAGCTTTTCATTTTGAAAGGGTCACAACTGAATGTTTTGACTTTGTGGGTTTTATTAAGAGTTTTTCTAACTAAACCTGTTCACTAAAAGCTACATGAACTCAAACTGTTTTGGTGAATTTGAATCTTCATTTTTGTCAAAAAAGGGTTTGGGGCAAAATATTTCACCCAGCCCTATTTTCAAGCTTAATCCAGTCACTGCTTCAAAGCCCTCTTCAGCAGTCAGCTGCTGAGCATCAGAACTTCCTTGAATAATAGAAAAAAAGAGAGCACAGATCATACAAGTAACAAGACCTGAGCTACATGTTTGCAAGAATCAAGGCATCACTGTACTTCAGGAAGCAGTTGTGTTAATGGTTAGAGAAAGCCACAGGGAGCCAAGACATGTGAATACTATTCCCGGCTCTGCCATGAACGCACTGGGTGACTTTGGGAGTCCTTTAGGAAAACAGGACACAGGATTGGAAGCGACCTCTTGGGTCATATAGTCCCTGCTATCACAGGCATCTCTGACATATAATCCTATTCATCAATTTATCAAGTTGCATCTTAAAACTAGTCAGGTTGTTTGCCCCCACTATACCTATTGGGAGGCTGTTCCATAGCCTCAGCCCTCTTATGGTTAGGAACATTCTTCTGATTTCCAGACTATATTTATTCAGGGCAGTTTATACCCATTTGTTCTTGTGCCAACATTGTCCTTTAGTTTTTCTCCTTCAATGGTGTTTAGCCCCTCATGTATTTTATAGAGAGCAATCATATCCTCTCTCTTATCCCCTTTTCTAGGCTAAACAAGCCAAGTTCTTTTAGTCTCCTCTTGGAAGATAGTTTCTCCATTCCCCTGATCATCCTAGTAGCCCTTTTCTGCCTCTGTTCCACTTTGAACATGAGTGACCAGAGTTGACCTCAGTATTTTAGATGAAGTGTTATCAGGGACATTTAGTGCTTCCCTCTCTCTACTGGAAATATGTCACCTGATACATCTTAGGATCACATTTTCTGCCCTTTTTAAAAAACAAAAAATAAAACAAGCAGCCAGGTTACATAGGAGCTCATAGTCATCCTGAAATTAACTAATACACCCAGATCTTTGTCCTCCTCTGGTGTTTCCAACTGATCAGCTCCCATCTTATAGCAGGGACTAATAAGACCTTCTAAGTGCAAGACCTTGCACTTTGTGCTATTAAATTTCATCCCTGTTCCTACAACTACAATTATCTAGAGGCCATCCAATTCTTCCTACATAAGACTCTAACCCCTCCTCTATCTTGACAATACCTCCCAACTTTGTGTCATGAGCATATTTCATTAGCACATTCTTACTTTTTGTGCTAGTCATTAATGAAAATATTTAATAGATCATTCCCAAGACCTATCCCTGAGCAATTCTTCTAGTAACCTTCCTACAGCCTGATAATTCTCCTTTAAGCACAACCCATTGTCTCCCCTTAGCCAGTTTCTTACTCACCTTACAATTCCTGAACTAATCCCCCATTTTATGTGGTTCTATATCAAATGCTTTGTTAAAGACCAGATAGACAAGGAAAATGCTATTAACCAATTTCTTACATTACATCATCTTATCAAAGATGAGTAAACCTAGATCCTCTCTATCTATGAAATGGCTATCATGCTTATTTACCCTGTATGAGTGTTCTAAGGTTTAAGTGATTAACTGAGCTCATTAAATTGAATAATTCAAAGCAGTTAATCAAGTTAGTATCTTTCTGCAGTATCTGTGAACAGATCATGATCTCCTCAAACATTCATTACACAAATTTATTGAATACATCATAATAAACCTTTTTACATTGTTTACTTGGTTTATGGTTTGATCACAAACATTTAAATTGCTTAGATAGGTTGTTTGGATACTCAACAAGGTATTATTTCTGTTCCCTGACTGGATGGACACAACTTCTGATGCAAACACTTGCATAAATGAATTTAAACTATGATTTCCTCAAACAATCGCATGGGCATCTGTACATTTTACCCTATGCTCATTTAAAAAAAAAAAGAAGAAGTAAGCACATGGCCAAAGTGAATTCAATAAGAAATTCAAAATAATATTTCTGGGACATTTCTGCATTTTTCATCCAATTCTATAAATTATTTTATGTTTGTAAAGTGCTTTGAGATCTCATCATGCAAGAGAGTAATTAATAGTAGTCTTGGAGCCCACTCACTCTTAATACGTTAGAAGAGTCAAATTCTAATTAATAGAAAATCAGCTTTATATAATTTTGTATGTGTTTTAAGCCAGGAAGCCTATCCAAATACAAGGAGTTTGAAGAGTGGGTTTCCTGAAATAAGTTCTTTAATGTTGACCTTGTGCCTTTCAGCGTTGTTTTAGCACCCTCAGATTTCATATTTATTGAATGAATTACACAGACTGTAGATAATTCCATTTTATTCAGGAAGAAAGTCATTACTGTCTCAGACACTACATTACTTTCTGGAGCAATCTGATATGGAGAACATTGTACTGTAATTATGGGGAGCTCTGAGGTGTAATTAGTAGTATGAATTCAGACTCATCCTTTTTGAAAATAGTTCAGTTTTTGCATACCTAACTAATTATTTCATTTTTCAGTGACTGAAGATATCTCCCATTTACTCTGCCGTGCTTCATGCAAGATGATTAAGAACACTGAACATTGCAGTTAATTGTTTCCTATTCAATTAACACTGTGTTCCAGAAGAGTGACTGTTTCACTGATGTATAAAATAGTTCCCAATTTTAGAAGCTGCAAGGTGGGAGCTATGTGGCTTGAAGAGGGGAAAAGGTGGGTGGGCTTAATTTCTGAAGTAAGAAGCAGTCTTAATGATCATTAAAAAGGCCAAACATTCATCGAATTATCAAATTTTTAAAAACTGGCTTTCACTTCTAAAGCATGTTGTCAATTCTCAGGGTATTGTGATGGGAAGTTTTGGAAAAATGGCCTCCTATTAAGGTAGCCAAATGATACTGATGTTCATGATTGTCATTTGCCTAATTAATATTATCATAGTATTCCCAATCCTAAATATAGGGAATCAATACCACAAGTGCTCTGATAAGAGTTGCAAAAGGAGAGTCGTCTAAACCATCATTTGGAAGAAACCTTATTTGAGGACCCGGCTGGGTTTGATATGTGAATAAGTAAACTGAACCCTGCAGTTATGTTCACAGGGGATGGAAATGACCCAACTCCTGCAGGTTGACTCACAATAGGCATTCTCCAGCCTTGTCACACTGTAGATCATGCCATGAAAGACAGACCACCTTATAAGAAACAAGGTGGGTGAGGTAATATCATTTATTGGACCAACTTCTGTTGGAGAGAGATTTCAAATGTACACACAGCTCTTCTGGTCTGCAACCGGTATTCAGTGTCACAGCTAAATACGAGGTCAAACAGATTGTTTAGCATGAGTAGTTAACGTATTACAAGAGACCAATCAAGGTGAAGTGATCTGTTAAGATCTCTCCAGTCACAGAGGGGAAGCTGGTTAGTGGGTTTTAGATTGTTATAATAAACCATACACCCAGTGTCTCTCTTTAGCCCATGATTTTTAGAATCTAGCAAAATTATGGATTTAAGCTCCTTGGCTCATTTTTTAATGCTGTTGTGCAGGTTTCTCTTTGAGGATGAGGACTGAGAGGTTAAATATGCGGTGATCACTTTGTGAAAAGTGTTCGCCCACAGGTGATATGGTGGTTTTGTCTTTTATCATTTTTCTATGTGGATTCATTCAAGAGTATAGTGATTGTCTCATTTCACCCACATGTTCACCCTCATTTCACCCAAATGTTATTGGGGCATTTAGTGCACTGGATGAGGCACACCACAGGTTGTGATAGGCATGTGTAGGACCCATGGATCATGAAAGGTAAGTCATTCGGGTATTGAGCATCATAACAGTGGAGATGTCAACAGGTTTTGTATCTGTTGTTCTGGCAGGATCTGATGCAGCTTTGAGTTGATGTGTCCTGGTCTGTGAGGAGCTTGCCTCTGATGATGATCTTCGGGGGTAATTGTCTAAAGGCCAGAAGAGAAGGTTGAGGAAAGATGTGTTTCAGGATGTGATCCCCATCAAGTATGGGTTGTAATTGTTTGATGATATGTCTTGTCTTTCTCACCAACAGAAGTTGGTCCAATAAAAGATATTAACTCACCAACCTTGTTTCTAACATCCTGGAACCAGCATGGCTACAACAAAACTGCAACCTATCTCCACATCAAGCTCCCATCCCAGTTCCCTAAACACTTCCACTGCTTAGTTTTTGAAATGTTTCATTCTGCAGACTGTAAAGAAAGGCTCCTCAGTCCACTGATGATCCAGCTCCAACGGTTTGAGTATCACTAACAAAGATTTTATTTTGATGAATTTGAAGGGAGCACTGCCTCCCACAGAGAGCCTCTAGTCTCCCATTTCCCTTTCCTTCCCCACAAGATGATCAGGAACCAAACACACACTCAGTAAAGTGATCATCAAGGGTTAACTCGATTACTCAGAGTATTAAGGGGGTGTCATTCTCCACCCCTCTCTTACTTCCCATGTAGGTAGTAGGTGTTTTCCCTCTCTGTTTTGTTATGTAGTTGAATAAAGCACCAAGTTCCCAGCCTGCGGTAGTGCATGTAAAGAGTTTCTTGTGCAATGAGAAGTCCATTCATAAAACACCTCCCCCCTCCTTTAGATGGCTTCAAAAGTAGAAAAATAGTCAGAAAATGGGAATTTGCATGCCTGCCCATGCACACCCTCCAAGAAAAGTTAAGTTTTCAATTCAAAAAATATCAAAAGCTAAAAAGTTTTCAGCCAAAAATTATTTGATTTGGAAATGCCACCATGGTGCCTCATGCTCTCTTCTTTGGAGACTGGGCTTCCTGGCTGGACTACATGTCTCATGAGGATGCACTGCAGTTTTCCCTCTTGGTTCTCATGTGGCTGCAGTACATCCTCATGGGAGATGAAGTCCAGCTGAGGAGCCAAGTTCATAAAAAATGGGAGCATGAGGCCCCTGAACTACAAATCCTATGAGGCACTGTGGTGGCACATCTGAATCAAAATATTTTCATTTTCAGCTGAACTGTTTCAGTTTTATGGGGTTCTTTATTTTTTGTCAAAAAGACAAAAACAAAACCAGTTTCCACTGGAAGCAGATACTTTTCCACTAAAAAATTCTTTTGTACAAAAATCCAAATTTTCTGTTGAAAACAGTTTTGACAAAAAATTTTCAGCTATCCCTATTCAAAAGCCCTGGGACCAGTTGTTGAAGTGAAGGAACTTCACTCATGACCACTTGAGTCATAACCTGAGAGAGTGGATGCATGGAATGTTAATAGTGTCATCAGTGAATTTAATCAGTATTTATATTTCTGCTGGCACCCACATTGTGCCAGGCACTGCCCACACATACACATGAGAAATCATTTTAAGTACCAAGGACAAGAAAATGCTATGCACAACATTTCCTTCAACAGCTGTATTATTTTTGTAGTTTGGAAAGGTTGCATTACAACCTTCACAAAAGTTATTGAACAAGTAATGAGGAAAGCTATATAATATACCCTAATATACTGAACTATCAATGCAACAAATCAAGTTCAATATTCATGATTCATCTTTGTCATGATAATGACTTTTTTTTCCTCTTTTAAATAGCAGGAGCTCATGGAGATGGGTTAGGGCAACACTCAAATTTATCTCTCTCCTTTCTGCTGATCTGTCCTTTAAAAATATCTTCCATTATACTTGTTATTTTATTGCACACTTTAATCCTACTTCCTTGAACAAGAGGTGTTTTATATATGTCTGCTGACAAAACAAATCGCTGTCAAAGATGACATTTTCATGTTCATAGCCTCCAGATTCCATTGAGTTTCATTAAGCAGCTCACCAAAATCAAAATCAATTGCACTGCTTTTGCTGAGCTCTATTATTGCTTGTTGTCCATAAGCAAGAGACAATATTTGCATACATATTATACTGTAGATACTAGGGCAAAATGTGTTCGGCCATGAAGAGCTAAACAATCAAAATTGCAGTAAGAGAGTGCACCTTCAGAAGGTTGTGCAAAACCATTAATATTGAAGGGGCATCTAACATTAGTACATCAACCAAGATCGGCAATAAGAACTCCATACTAGTCATGGTAATGAAACAGAACCCTGGGCTGTTTTGTCTTTTAAAAAACATGGGAGCATATGTTCAACTGTGAATGGGAACACTCATCACCGGTGCTGCCTTGTGTCAGGCAGGGGTGTGGGATGTTGTCCTCCTCCCAGGTGATGCCTGTCTCACTATAACTCCCAGGTCCTCCCTGACCCACTGTAGCTCTGCTCTGTGTACTCTTTGGGGTACACAATGAGTTCAATGATGAGGAGGTCTTCAGAAATCAGCAAGGGTTTCAGAGTTTCCCTGATGGGTGGGAGTAGTGGGATATGGACCATTATACCTTCAGAATCTTCCCCAACTAGGTTCCCCACCATGGGATAGACTGCTATTGTTGTCCCCTCTTTAGGGACTGGCAGGGAAGCCTGGGCCCATGCTGTCCACCAGACTCTGATCCAGGACCCAATGGTTGGCAGCTAAGCCCTGCACCTTGGGGTGCTACGTAGCTGACTCCCTGGATCACTTCCTATCAGTGCCCTCTCTTCTCCCAACATAAAGTAAATAACTGAACACAGAAATAAAGTTTATGACCTTCAAAATGTCACCAGTCCCTCCTTTGCAGGCTGGGTCAGGTCAATATCACCAGACCTCAGGCAGCAAGAGCATCTGTGGTACTCCTTCCCAGGAGTTCAGAGCTCAGTTCACTTCCCCTGTAGAATCTTAGAATCATAGGGTTGGAATGGACCTCTGGAGGTCATCTAGTCCAACCCCCTGCTCAAAGCAGGGCCAATTCCCAACTAAATCATCCCAGCCAGGGCTTCATCAAGCCTGACCTTAAAAACCTTTAAGGAAGGAGATTCCACCACCTCCCTAGGTAACCCATTCTGGTGCTTCACCACCCTCCTAGTGAAAAGGTTTTCCTAATATCCAACCTAAACCTCCCACACTCCAGCTTGAGACCATTACTCCTTGTTCTGTCATCTACCACCACTGAGAACAGTCTAGATCCATTCTCTTTGGAACCCCCTTTCAGGTAGTTGAAAGCAGTTATCAAATCTCTCCTCATTATTCTCTGCTGCAGACTAAATAATCCCAGTTCCCTCAGCTTCTCCTCATAAGTCATATGGTCCAGCCCCCTAATCATTTTTGTTGCCCTCCGCTGGACTCTCTTCAATTTTTCCTTCTTGTAGTGTGGGGCCCAAAACTGGACACAGTACTCCAGATGAGGCCTCACCAATGCCGAATGGAGGTGAATGATCACGTCCCCCAATCTGCTGGCAAAGCTCCTACTTATACAGCCCAAAATGCCATCTGCGAGCCACAGAGCTATTCTCCTTCCCTTTTCAAGCTGCACTTCCAGTTAGTGAAGGCTTTGTACGTGTGGTGTGGCAGGGCGGCCTAGGCCCAGAGCAGCTTCTTAACCCTTTCTTCTCCAATGTAGTGTTTGTATACCCCATCACATCGATACACGCTATTATGAAATGGTACATATTATTTATAAAGCTAATCTGTTAAAAACTCAAGTGCAATAAGTAAATGCTATGCTCTGAGAATACCCTTTGCAACCCAAATAACTGTAAGACATTATCTATCTGCTTATGACTCTTATCACTGTGGTATCTGAACGCAATCTTTAATCTATTTATCCTTATAACAACAGTGTGAGGTAGGAAAGTCCTATTATCCCCATTTTACAGATGGGGAATGGAGGCACAGATTTTTAAAGGTATTTAGGTGCCTGAAGATGCAGATAGGCACCTAGTGGGATTTTCAAAAGTGCCTGAGTTAGGCACTTAATTCAGGCAAACTTTTTTCAACTAAGATTATTCATTAAAAAATGCAATTTTGTGTTGACTGAAACCATTTGTGAATCTCGGTTGAATTCAACAAATTGATCTGAAAACAAATGTGGGAAAAATCCTAAAAATATTAAACGTTTTGTTCAGAAACTTGGCTAGATTAAACTAAGAAGCCCCCATAAGGGTAAAAACACCTGAAAACATAACAAAAACATTTAGTTCCACCTGAATTTTTTGGATTTCTGTTTCTGTGAGAAAAACTGAAAAATGGTCATTTCAGTTCGACACAAAACTTTCTTTTCCCCTTTCAGTTTTTGGTTCAATCACCAAACCAAACCAAACAAATCAGTTATTCACCCAGCTCTAGTTTCTAGGCCTCTATTTCAGAACCCTGAACCTCTGTTTGAGCTATTGTGTTGAACTTATAACTGAGGAAGCTTTGAATCTCTTTATAGAGCAGATCTTGCCTCCTCTTTGGCAACTGCAGAGTCTCCTAGACACAGTGTGGTTCTGCTAGAAGGGTAATATGAGAATTTAGGGGGCCTGTCCAAGAGTGCTGAACTCCCTGCATCCTATAGAACAAAAAACATAGGGGCTGTCTGCACATAACTACACAGGGAAGATTGGTGGGTGAGATAAGGATAAGGCAGGAGCAGAGCAGGCAAAATTAGTGGATTGGTGGACTGGAGAACAAGAGCAGAGGTTGTTATTGTAATAACTACCATGGAGTGCCTGTGGGGGCAGAATTCCTTACCCTCAATCCCCCAAACCTCTCTGCACCAAGCTTGGCTATTTGGGCTTGGCATAGGGTTGGCTTTAAGGGCTTTGAGCCATATTCATCTCTGATTTAACTCCAGGGTGTCAGTGAAGTTATACCAGGAATGAATTTCGCTTTATATTGAGCACCAGCATGTGCATTTCAGATCAGAAGGGCCTACTTTGCTGAAATGTATTGTGCATCATCTTTTACAATAAACAGACAGTAATTTGGCCTATGGAGCACAGCAGTGCCAAATACAGCTGAAAGATGAGTCTTCAGTGTGCAGCACCATGTTAAAAGTCTCATAATACAGTACTTAAAACTGCAACCATTGCAAGTGACCCACTCATATGTTTTGGATGGGGAAAAAATGCCCTCTAAACATTTCAGTGCAGGAGTTTTCTGCTGAAAACATTATGCAGGGAAATATCAATTAAGGTCAAATAAGGTTGGGCTAATCTGGTGTGTAAATCTGCATTCCAGATCATAAATTTTGGACCAGATATTTAGCTGGTGTAGCCCAGTGTCACTATATCATTTTATGTCAGTTGAGAATGAGGACTTTGAATGTATTTTGTAATTCTTATACATGCACCCGGAACAAGGAATGGAAATATTTTTAAGATATCTAAATTAATAAAATAAATCTGTTTGGTCTCAAAAAATAAAGACCTTCATGAAAGTCAAAGGGAAAAAAAGTGTTTAAGAGCATGGCTTATCATTGTGCTCCTTCTACTCGTTAAATGTGAATTAGTGAGATAGGATAGTTCTGCTCCACTAACCACATGCATAAGCAGA
The DNA here is from genome assembly GCF_965140285.1 of Lepidochelys kempii. NCBI lineage: Eukaryota > Metazoa > Chordata > Testudines > Cheloniidae > Lepidochelys > Lepidochelys kempii. The sequence continues at coordinate 34,309,729 of NC_136388.1, forward strand.
ATTGAAGTCTTCCACAATATGTGACACATTGTGCATTAATAGCTTGAATAACTTAACATAAATGGGATATCTTACCACAGAGACTTGCTCGCTTGCTCTGTTAAAAGAAATCCCCTCTCTGTTACATGTATGACAATACTGTGCCGAATGCATCCAGAGTTTAAAGTGCATAACATAGGAGGATGTCAGGGTCATTGCTGTACACAGTACTGATGTGAATTAATGACAGTAAAATGTGTCCACAACTGTTAAGACAGGGATCCAAACATTTCACATATTGCCTGGGAAGTTTTACTTTCCAGGCTTTTTATGTAAAGAAGGTCAAGACTATCAAGACTAACTGACATCCTGATTTTCTATGGACTCCTCATGACTGCCCTCCCTAATACAATGTAATAAAAACCAGAAACTAAATTGCAAACCTTGGGAGTGACTTCAGAGCTCCATGCCTGGATTGGTCTAGCCAATCTGAGTAGAGACCAGGACTGCTGAAGTAATATTGTCTGGTGTTTAAAATACAGGCCTAGAGTCAGAAGTTCTGGGTTCTAGTTCTGTCTTGTTATGGAACCTATAGCAAGTCACTCAACAACTCTCATGTAGTCTAGCCTACATAGATTCTTGCACCCCCTTGCAGCTGAGTGAGTGTAGTGCAGCTCGTTAAGTGATGTGACTAACAGCTGTCACACTTTGTTTTGTCTCTCTGTGTTCTTACCTCAGCTTCAGTTTCCTCACTGGTAACATGGGGATAATAATCCCTCCCTAATTCTTTCACAGGAGTGTTGTGAGGCTTAATGTCTGCAAAATGTTTGAGATGTACGGAGCCTTCTATATGGACAAGTGCAAAGTATTGTTAGGCAATATCAGTAACTGAACCTCACTGCTGTTGCTAGAACTTCACTCAACCACAAAGAGACTAACTTTTCAAGAGGAAACTGCTACAACCAAAGAATATTTAAAAGAACTTTGTTTTAAATGTGATTTTAGAAAAATAGTTCTGAGAGAGACGACATTTTATTCATGTTACAAGAACCTAGATTTAGTCAATATTTCAGTTATAGTTTAATAATTGAAAGATTAATTTTGCTGAATTCCTTTGTTCATTTTCAAATTCCCTGCCATCCAAGCAGAACCAATTTCAAATCACATAGCCAAGAGGGGTGTCCAATCTTATTTTCCAGTACCCAGCACAAAGTTTACTGCAGTTTACAAAGTAACTAAAGGCTTTTGCTAACTTAGGTCAGCTACCTGATTTTGTCAGAATTTTGGCACAAGCTTGATCTACATTACAGTCTTATGTTGGTATAACTATGTCACTCAGGATTTAACACACCCCTAAGCTACACAGTTATACTGACCAAACTCCTGGTGAAGAAAGCGCTATGTTGACGGGAAGTGGAGTACCTACCTTCTCCCATTGGCATAGGTAGTGTCTTCACTAAGTGGTACAATGGCACAGCTGCATCAGTGCTGTATGTGTAGACAGGCCCACAAAAGTTTGTTTTCCAGAACGATTGCAAGATTATTGCAGTGCCCTTCCTGTATATACATATGAATAATGAAATTGTAGGAGGGAAAAGAATCAAACACCAATGTATCACAGCATGTCAGTGTGTACATACATGTATGTCATAGAATATCAGGATTGGAAGGGACCTCAGGAGGTCATCTAGTCCAACCCCCTGCTCAAAAGCAGGACCAATCCCCAATTAAATCATCCCAGCCAGGGCTTTGTCAAGCCTGACCTTAAAAACTTCTAAGGAAGGAGATTCTACCACCTCCCTAGGTAACGCATTCCAGTGTTTCACCACCCTCCTAGTGAAAAAGTTTTTCCTAATATCCAACCTAAACCTCCCCCACTGCAACTTGAGACCATTACTCCTTGTCCTGTCCTCTTCTACCACTGAGAATAGTCTAGAACCATCCTCTCTGGAACCACCTCTCAGGTAGTTGAAAGCAGCTATCAAATCCCCCCTCATTCTTCTCTTCTGCAGACTAAACAATCCCAGTTCCCTCAGCCTCTCCTCATAAGTCATGTGTTCCAGACCCCTAATCATTTTTGTTGCCCTTCGCTGGACTCTTTCCATGTACATGAATCCATACTACATCACAAACAAATGGTATGACAAACTAGCATAAGAAAAGATTGGATTAGTGCTAACAATGCACCATGGACTCATGCCACTGTGTGTAACATATATGAATGGTGAAGGTGGTGGCACACTAGCATACCACACTGTTTAGGGTGGATTTTAAACGTGATACTGGAGCACTAAAAAAATGAACAATCCTGGGGAAAATATAAGGTATATTATCAACAGCATCCTACAATTTATCATTAGTTTATATTCTGTGTGTCTATATTGTGTGTACATGTGGACACACACATAGAGAGAGAGATTAATCAAACACGCCTCAGCCTAAGTACACCTTCCTTGTACACCTCAATTTTTGGATGCTCTACTTGAGACACATGGGGCTGATTTTCATAGGTGGTGAAACGCTTACAGAACAAATGTGTGCACCAGTACTTGGTTTGTTCTTTAGTTATGGTCTCTTAGTTCCCGGGCCTAAGAGAGGCTGGAAGTTTGGAAGAGATGGAATATTCAGCTCATGTAGAGCCTCATGTTGCTCAATCATAGATCCTCTGACCAAATATCTGGGAGGCAGCATGATGAAGTGACAATAACACCAGACAGGCAGGAGACCCAGTTTCAATTCCTAGCCCTGCCACTGATCACAGTGTGACTTTGGGCAAACCATTTAATCTCTCTGTCCCAGCATTTCCTCATTATATATATGTGTGTGCATGTGTGTATGTGCGAGCGAGAGAGAGAGCACATGTGCACACAAACACACACAAATGAATGAATGGACCCAAAAGCCAACCGCACTTTATATTTCAGCCCCTTTTACTGATCATTTTGTATGTTTCAGGAAAAAAACAATTTCTCTTTAGTGCACTCTTAAAAAAATGATTATAGAATTTACTATGCAGTAAACCCACCGTGCAATCTGAGAGAAATATGATGCACACAGATTATTATGGATCATGTTCTAGAATAGTTTAAATAAAACAAGAACTGAGCAACTAATGGAAACAAGAATACTAATGTGAAATAAATGAAGCTATTCACATACTTTGTGGCCTAATTGATTCCTAATGGTTTAATTCCTTTGCAGTCACTACACCAAGATGAACTGGGTCCCTTGAGACACTGAAAGATTTAATGCAGTAAAATGAAATAATTGCATGACTCTCCTAGTCAACAGTCTGCAGAATAAGGGAACATTTTTGAGGAATCTGAGCACAGAATAGGCGTTAGGAATTCTGCATTCTACTCCTGGATCTTGTACTTTCTCTGTATGATCTCGAGCAAGTCACTTAACATCTCCATGCCCCATTTTTTTCCATCTGCAAAATGAAAACAGTAATATGACTCACAAGAGTATGTTATGAGGCTTAAACTTTAGCATGCCTTGGATATTAGCTGCTATGAGGTACTTCAGTTGTTCCTTGTTGTATAAGAAAGGGAACGGAAAAGAATATTACTAACAGTAGCTTTTACTTCTCCTAGGTGTATTACAGAATTAAAAAGCCTGACCCTCTGTTCCATTCTGGTTGCTTTGTGCTGTTATGGTGGCACCAAGTAGACAGAAAGCTGGCTTAACCATCCATCTAAGGATTCTCTTACATAGGAATCCCTGGATGACATATAGCCACCACAGTAGCTCCTACTCTACACTTCCCCCCACCTCCCACAGTCGCCTTCGCCTGGTGGATCGTCATCTGTTAGAATGTGCTAACGTGGAGCAGAACCTAAGGACCAGACTTATGCCAGAAACTGTCTGGGTCCTGTCTCTTGCAGCACCTGGAGGACTGGGGAGCTGCAAAGATGGCTAAAAGTCACCTTTGCCCTCCCTAACCGCACAGTGCAGCACCGAGTGCCAGAGAATCTGGCCCACAGTACATTTACATCAAATTAACACAGAATAGTTTTTAAAAAATTGAAACGGGGGTAACTAAAGCAAGCAGTGAAACCTCATTTTTATGATTATGCACAGCAATTAAAGAGGAACTGAAGTTTCTTTTATGTCAGTAGGACACAGTAAAAGCCAAAAGGCTTGTTTCTTCATTATTACTTTTATTCATTTCATACTTTAGCGAGCAACTTGAAAGCCTTGGTAGAACAAACAAGTTGCAATTGCACTTTAAAAGCTTAAAACCAAGAGGAATTATGCTTAAAACAAGAGGAAGCAACAACTTTGTTACCTGTGAAACATACACCCTGGAAAATGTAATATCTAAAAAGTGGGCTTCACACTAAATACTGCACCAGACCCAGATCCAAATTTCAGATCAGGGGTTTTGATTTGGGCCTCTATCTAGTAATATCCTTTACTTCAAGTCTTTAATATGGATCTCCATGTACTAGAGAGATCAGGGGAAATGATTCATGTTTTTCTTCCTTCTGTAATTAATATATTACTGTGACAGGTTTCATTCGGTCCTCTGAGCCCCTAGGGGCGATGGAGAGCTATGATCCCACTGGCCGGCCTCAGTCACACCTCTCAGGTGCTGGGGAATTAGCGGGGAAGGTGTGCCGGCCCGAGTCTGCGGCCCGCCCCTCAGGCAGGGGGGAGCGCCGGCCCGAGTCTGCGGCCCGCCCCTCAGGCAGGGGGGAGCGCCGGCCCGAGTCTGCGGCCCGCCCCTCAGGCAGGGGGGAGCGCCGGCCCGAGTCTGCGGCCCGCCCCTCAGGCAGGGGGGAGCGCCGGCCCGAGTCTGCGGCGCGCCCCTCAGGCAGGGGGGAGCGCCGGCCCGAGTCTGCGGCGCGCCCCTCAGGCAGGGGGGAGCGCCGGCCCGAGTCTGCGGCGCGCCCCTCAGGCAGGGGGGAGCGCCGGCCCGAGTCTGCGGCGCGCCCCTCAGGCAGGGGGGAGCGCCGGCCCGAGTCTGCGGCGCGCCCCTCAGGCAGGGGGGAGCGCCGGCCCGAGTCTGCGGCGCGCCCCTCAGGCAGGGGGGAGCGCCGGCCCGAGTCTGCGGCGCGCCCCTCAGGCAGGGGGGAGCGCCGGCCCGAGTCTGCGGCGCACAGTTCTGCTACCCAAGGCACCGACTCCACTGCGTTCCAGCCCAGGGCCCGGTCAGTGGCGGGAGGCGAAGGTCCTGTCGCTGGGTCAGCGGGGCCGTCCGTGCCCGCTGACCAAACACACCCACCCCACGGTGCCGTTCTGCCCCTGGGCTACTTCCTACCCGGTCTCTCCGGCAGGTCTCTCCAGTCCCTCCAGCTCGTCCGGGTATTCCGCTGCTGGCAGCTCCAGCCCCCCCTCTGTGTCGGACTCACGCCGGCCCGGGCTGCAGCCGGGCCCCTCCAGGTCCTCCGGGTACTCAGCGGCTGGCAGTCCTGGTTGCCACAGGCCTTCCTCCCAGTCAGGTTCCTCCTTGCCCAGGGCCTCACCTGGGTCAGCAGCAGGATCACGAGGGAGCAGCCAGCGTCTATCTCCCTCCCTGGTGCTCTCTTCACTGGGCAAAGGGCCCCGCCCTTTGTACTTCCTGTCCCACCCCTCCCCTCCCGGGGATTGGTGGAAGCTTGGCCTGGCCCCGCCCCCTCAGGTGGGGTGAGAGTGGTGGCTCTTTACCCTCTGGTTCGGAGGAGAGCCACCCTGACTCCCTACAATTACCTAAAGATATTTATAAATATAAATAAAGAGACTGAGTGATTGACTGACAGGAATTTTTAACTCCTTTTTTCAACATTCAGAATGCTGGACATTACAAACATATAGAAAGAACTGCACCAATTTTTAAACAGCAAAAGCCCAACTTTCCCTTCACTTTCCTTTTTATTTTGTAGCCAGGAGTTTCTAAATAAAAAGCATTTCATGCTGGCTGATTGGTTCTGTAGTTTCCTTCAGCTCAGCTCTCAAACCAGAGATTTATCTGAAGTTTGCTCTGCTTGTGCTTAACTTTGATTTGAAATTCAATCGAAAATATAATTGCCAATAGTTGTTAGAGGCTCAAGTAGAACAGGTCACTGAATGAAAGCTGAGGTTACTTGCTCTGTACAGTAAACAGGAGTTTGAGATGTGTCCCCCTCTGGGTGCTCCACTTGAGGTGCGCATACACCTTCAATCAGAGATTTTTTTTGTCAGTAGCGCTCATTTGATTTGCACATGTGCCCTAGCTCTCCTCAGTGTGGGGTACAAGGATGTATAGGGCTGTGACGAATGGGCTACCCTCAGTTCCTTCTCCACGACAAACACCAAGGAGATGAGTCTCTGAAGCAGAGGGGAAGAAGGGCAGGTACTGGAGCACCCTGAGTGACATACATTTTGTACAGTAACTGGAGTTCAAGATAAATCATCTCTTCTTCAAGTAGTGTCCCTGCAAGTTGGTCCACTTGAAGTGGCTCCCGAACAGGATCTTCTGAAGGATTGGAGCTTTGGAACTTGGTCTAGAACTAACTGTAAAACTGCAGAGACAAAGGCAGCATCTGCCTGAAAAGTGTCAACTCTAGAATAGTGTGTTGAGAGGGTATGGACTGAAGCCAGTGTAGTAGCCTCGCAAGTCTCTTCTTCCATATCTGAAGGTAGGTGTTTCTGGTGGAATCTTTCCTACTCTTCCGGAGAAGTTCAAGAAGTCCTGCTGAACAGGAGAGTTCTAACCCCGAGAACCATCTAGGTACCAAGCCTTGAGCTGCAGTGTGTTCAGGCTGGGATATAGACCGTTAGCCCTGAGTCCTGAGTGAGAAGACTGGGCACCTGTGGAAGTTTAAGGCTGGCCAGGAGGAGAAGCAAAGAAAGTAAGGGAACCACTCTTGTCTTAGCCAGGTTGGTAAAGTCACAGGCAGCAAGCACCCAGGACAGAACAGTACAGCAGGCAGCGACCTGGGGAGCTCACGGCAACCTGGTGGGCTGCAAGTATTTGCAGGCTGAGGCCCTGAGGCAATGACAGAGAAGGTGCTGGGGCCACAGGGAAGTGGCCCAGGGAAATCTACTGAGGATTCTATGGGGGCACCACAAGCAGTGGCCATCTACAGCATCCCTGGGTCGGGATCCAGAGTAGTGGGTGGGCCAGGGTCCAACCCTGCCCCCACTCACCACTGAGGAAGTGGCTGGACTAAGGGACTGCGACATTCCCCAGGAAGGGGGGAGCACAGAGTGTGGCGTCACTGAAGAGGACACTGCAGTCCTGGGAGTGACATGGGTCCCAAAGCAGAAGTGACAGCGGCGAGGCACCACCAAAAGAGGGTACACTGGCGGGAACAGCTAATTCCCATGACAGCCAGCAGGAGGCGCCAAAGTGGTGAGTTCCACCCAGTCACAAAATGGGAAAGACAATCCCGCTAAAGGTAGGAGGATAGAAAGGGCAGGATTGGATCTGGATCATGGGAGTTTTCATGGCCCTTAACCACAGCATCAAAACAAATGTTGCATGTTAATTATGGCAGGGGTCACTGTCCAGGGGAAAATAAGTTAGGTGTTATGGAATATTAAGTTAGAAATATATTTTCCACATCTATAATTCAGGTTGTTTGGCAGCAGACTTCTGAGACATGAGGATAAATTACCAGCCTAACTTTGATCTCATTTTGCTATCATCCAAATTACTTTTAATAATTTTAGACACCAAGCCATCCTGGAAGACTATTAAATCCCATAGGTGGAGATTTATAATCATTTTAAAGGAAAGAATGCCAATTTGCAGAAATAATTCATAATTCTACTCTTTTTTTTTAATATAGCTTGGAATCCTCCCAAAGCTATAAAGAGAAGGGACAGATAATGAGTTATGAATTTTCCAGAGAAGAAAAAATAACACAAAAGCAGGAAATCCCTGAGAACAATGTAAGAAACTAGAAGAAAGAAACCAAAGCCTTTTCTGAGTTTCATAAATAGGTCTTTGGGTTTTCCATATACCATGCAAGGAAAAGATTGTAAACAAACAAACATCAAGAAATCTAATACAGATTAGATCATTTATAGCTAAGGGATTTTCTAAGTTTCTCAGTGACCTATTATTAGATTCTTAAATGATCTGATAATGATCAAATCTATTCATATAAACAAGTGACTCAAGTTTACCTCCTTACAGTGCCTGGATTTTTTTATTAATATTTTCTTAACATAACAGTATAGATGTTCACAGACATACATGACTAAATTCTACTGACTGACTCAAGCAAATAATTCCCAAAGTGGGAGGGCAGTGGTTTAGTTGACAAGCTGGCTGTAGAGAGGCCACACCAGTAATGCTCCATTGCCTGGGGGTGGGGCGGAGAACAGGGAGATGGTAAGACACGGAGTGATGGGGGGGGAGTGACATGATCAAAGCAGGAAGCTAGGAAGATGTCACTGGCAGCAGCATTTGAAATGGACCTGAATGGGCAAAGTTGCAGTAGTTAAGGCAGGAGAGGAAAAGATTAGCGTAGTCAAGCTGTGAAATAATAAAGGCTCAGTTTAGAGCTTTGGCGATCTGGGCAAAGAGAGGAGTCATGATTTTGGAGATGTTATGATGGAGAAAGTCGCAAGATTCGGCTACATCCTGAATAGGAAGAGAGCAGAGTCAAAATTTATGCCCAGATGATAGGCCTGAGCAAGGGGAAGGATACTGGTATTACCAGTTGTGGCTGAAATTGGAAGAATGGAGGAAAACTTGCAAGGAACAAAGTTTTGGTCATGTTTAGTCTGAGCTCTTGATAGGACAACTGCAAGGTGATATCAGAAAGACCAAGATGTTGTGCTGAATGGAGGCGACAGATCAGGAATAGGCAAGCCTTGCTGTTACAGCACTGGCGTAGGACCCTGGAGGGCTGGGTTCAATTTCTCATTCTACCATGAATGGGACCTGGGGCAAGTCACTTAGTATCTCTGTGTCTTAATTCCCCATCTGTTGAAAGAAAGAAAGAAAAAGAAAGAAAAAGAAAGAAAGAAAAATTGTCGTTCACAACTCCCTTGTCAGATACTAAAGGGATAAGAACCATAAAAATATCTGAAGGTAGATTTGAGAGAGACACTGGTATAAAAACGTTAAAAGTTATGAGTGTGGATAAGATCACCTAAAAACAGGGTGTACAGAGGGAGTAGAAAGCAGAAATGTGAAGAAGACCCATCAAATTAGATACTGAAGTGATCAGAGAGGTTGGAAAAAGATGAGGATGGAATCATGAAAGCCACTGGATGACATGATGTATGGAGGTAATCAACCAGGTCGAAGGTTGCAGAGAAGCTGGGGAGGATGAATATAGAGGTGTGAGGATTTAGTCAGGTCATTGTCACTGGAGACTTCAATAAGAGTGATTTCAGCAGTTTCGGAAAAAGGCAGAACCAGATTAAAGAGGATGGAGGCCATAGTTGGAGGAGAGGAACTCAGTGCAGCAGACTGAATGGAGAAGGGGCACAGTCATGGAGAGATTCAAAAACAAGCAGTGGAGGTGGTGTCTCAGAGTGAAAGAGAAGAAATTGTTCTGATGGACTTAAAGTCCTGGAAGGTAGCAGCTCAAGAGATGGGAGAGGCAAGGAGACCTGATCAGTTAAGTAACTTGGTATTCTTTTTGCTCAGTGACTGAATAACAATGTTTTATAAAATGAGAAAACAACAAATGCCAAACAGCAAATAGTGTACTTCCAGTTTGGAAATTCTGCAGATTAATAATCCTTATCTCATCTTTCCATGTTCCCTAATCAGTTTTCTGTTTCATCCCCCATCTCATCCTGCCTGACACCTTACAGTCATAAGCTCTATGGGTCAGGGATTGTCCTTTTATTTGTCTGTACAGCTTCTAGCACAATGGGGTCCTGATCCTCAATTGAGTTTCCTAGGTTAATGTAACACATATTATGTCCACACACAAAATAGAGCATTAAGTTTGCATTGTAAATCACTGAAAAGCTAGGAGAAAAAGGAAATACTGTACCAGCATTTAGGTTGCCCCCGCCAATCATAATTCATCCCCCTTGTGTTCATGGATTATGATCACATAGTGGGTGCTAGTAAGAGGAGCACCCTGTGCACAGGAGATAGTTTCCTTGTTCTCAGTTTTGGTGCCCAGTGCTAAAGCAGCCTGTGGCTGCCTGGATGAGCAATTACAAGAAAACTCCTGTTGAGCCCTTGCTACCCGGGGCTGGAGCACGCTCAGTGCGGGCAGAATCTTCAGAGAATTTAGCTGCCAAATTCTAAGTCTCTACCAGACAGGTGCAAACAGTGAATTTTGGAAGCTTACAACTTGGCCAAATTTGGGTAGATTTTCCCAGGGATAGCAAAAGGCACATCCCTGACATCAGGTCAACATCCCTGCCAAATTTCTAGTGTACCTATCAACAGTGGGAAGACTTTTTAAACAACATTTGTCCATAATATCATTCTGAAACAGCTGAGCCATTAAAATGAAACTCAAAAAAAAGCCTGAGGCAGATTCCTGGCATGGAAAATTTCAGCCCAAATTATTCAATTTTGGCAGAGTTATAGCCAACTGAAAACATGGTCTTCACTGGAAAATGTTGGGCAAACCTAACTATAAGCAGCATTACCCCCACTGCCTTTAATATGGAAAATAATAGAGGAATAAAAACAGTGAAGCCACTAAGTTTAGCCACAAAAATACTGACCAATCTATTCTTGTATTATTTGACCAGGTCTCCAATGAAGCTATTTTTGAGAAGTCATGGGGTAACCACTTCTCAGGCTGTCCATCCAAGCTTAGTTGTACTCAGTATTGTGGTAGCCGTGTTATTCCCAGGATATTGAAGAGACAAAGTGGGGGAGGCAATATCTCTTATTGGACCAACTTCTCTCTCTCTCTCTCTCCCATTCATCAACAGAAGTTGGTCCAGTAAAAGATATTGCCTCACCCAACTTTGTCATTCAAGATTAGGAAATTCACCAGCTCAGAACCTGGTCAAAGTGAGTAACTGGAGCTCCAAACATCTGTCTGAACATAACTCCTTGCAGACTGAATCTCTTCAGCCAGTTTCAATGCTACTTTATATAAAACATTGTAATTTCAAATGAATTTATGAATACACAATATTTCCCAAGAGTGACACGTTGATTCATACAATTGTTCATAATCATATGGTAATTCTGAGTCAAACATGCAGTGTGCCTTGAGTTATAATTAATTTTCTACCTTCTTCTGCCTCACAATTTGTATCCACTAGAATGGGGGTGAACAGCAAACAGTTATTTGTTCTGTGTCAAAGGCTTGTTTGGCACTGTAAAATATAGATACACACACACACACACAGAGGAAAGACAGTGCCTACCCCAAGGAGTTCAGAGCTTAAATAAACCATTCCAACTGAAGCCAAGATGCACCTTGGGTCTGGTCCAAAACCTAGTGAATTGAAAGACTGTCACTGATGTCAGTGTGCTTTCGATCAGGCCCATGGTGACCAGAAAATTGAACAAGAGTGCCAGGTTTTTAGTTGTCTTTTGTTATAAACGTGTAGCAATGGTTTTAGAACTAGAATGTTTTGTTAAAATGTAGTGAAAATAGTAATTACTAGTGAAAATGATGGTGGAAATTGTTTGAAAAGTCAGTGGGGCTACAATGGCCCATCAATATAATCAGTTTTGTAATCTAGTGTTTCTGACAAGGTGTCTTATTTTCAGTCACTTATCCCAGCAAATATTCTTTTTGTACAGAAAATAGAGGTCCTTAGAAGGCCATTGTTTTCTTTAGAGATATTTTACAAAGTATGCATGATTTTTCCTCTTCATTATCATTTTGCCATCACTGGAGAGTGGACGGGGTGGGAGGAGGGCTGGGAGTTCCAAACATTTGAAGCAGGTTCTTCTGTCCATTTGTGTTTCGTGCATTTTTTTAAATCAGTAGATACGACATCTTGAAAGATGGACTGAAATATTCTCTGCTGCTTGCTGAACATGCAGACACACCAATATAAAAGCCATTCAGTATATCATGTACCACTAAGCCTGAAAAATTAAATTTAAAGATAAAACAGCATGAGCAAAGGATTTTTTATGGTTTCTTCTTGCACTCCTCTCCCAAACCCATTAATCCAATAGATTGCTTCATTTTTTAAAATAAGCCGTTAAAACATTCTTGTCAGCATCTCTGCATGTCATTAGATACCACAGCTATCTTTTCCGCTGCTGTAAGTATGTTGTTTGAATGAAACCTTGAGCCACTGGCTGCAGTATGGAGATTGTATTAGATGGGAAGAACTACAGATAAATGTCTTTCAAAGGGATCTGTGGGCGTGCATTGTCTAAAAACAGCACAACCTTCTGCTTTTGCCTACTTGTTCCTTGATTGAGAACTTGCTATGTGAATTAAAATAGTCATGATGTCACTATGCCTTCTGATTAGTTTTGTAGATTGCAGGTGGTGTGGCTTCTAAAACAGTGGGGAGGGAGAAGTGCCTTGCCATTGTCAAGTGGCTTTTCTTTTTCTCCTCCCCTTGGTGCAATTCATTCCTTTGATTCTTTCCCATGAAATAAAACATTTGTTCTGATCCAGCTTCTGAAAAGACTAGTCTCATCCACACTGGGGAAAAGTGTCACATGGTTTTTAACCAACACAACCCTGAAAGTTGTCAGACCTCAGTCATTTATATCTACGGTAAGTGTAAAACTTTCACCAGAATAAGGTACAAAGACCGCATAGTGAGTGAACATGTGCGTATTTCCATCCTTTGAAACTCATCCATTTTCAGGTCCTCCTCAAGATCTTTTTCTTTACTGAGAGTCCATAAAATCAATTGTGTGTCTCATACAGCCATCTCCAACACAGTTCATTACTGTGCTAATCTCCAACATTGCTAATCTATTTGCGTCCTTGTAGGGGCTATGGTTTCTGTAGCCAGCTAATCACTGAGAGGAGAGTGCAGGTGCCAGGACCATTGCATGGCAAACAGCATTCAGTGAGGAGATGGTTTCCTAAGGGAGTTGCTGGGAAGATGATTACCCAGTAAATGTGCAGCAACCTAGGGATATGTTTGGCTCAGATATTGAAGGTGATCATCTAGTGACTGAGCTCTTTAGACACATTTCATTGTATGACAAATCATGCTGTATGCAGTGTAGTTGTAGCCATGTTGTCCCCAGCATATTAGAGAGACACGGTGGTGAGACAAAATCTTTTATTGGACCAACTTCTGTTATGGTGGTGAGAGCTCTGTGTAAGCTTGTTGTAAGCTCTGTGTAAGCTTGTGAGAAGTTGGTCCAATAAAAGATTTTTTCTCACCCACCTTCTCTCTCTAAAATCATGCTCTAGTCATTTGTCCAGGCAGCTCCCTCTCTAAAATTGAACATTGTTCAAAACATGCATTTTTATAATATAAAATTTAATTGTGTGCAGTATGCATTTCACAATTAAATAGTTTTTCATACTTCTGTCTCCAGTCCAATTAAGTATGGGGATTATATTTCTGTTTTGAACTACTATTAGGATTTGGTCTAAATTATTCAAGGGGTCTAAAAATCAGGGAGTGCAAAGAATTACCCGCATCATTCCCAAGCTTCCATATGTATTTAAGCTAAAAGAAGGTTGCTGATCAGTATGTACTGTCACACAGTTAACAGGTTAAAATCTTAAACAGCAGCAAATATGTTTGGACTGTCATTTAGTGACTATAAGCCTAGAGATTCATGGGAAGAAAGATCTTTTTCCAAAGACATGTTCCTTCGGAGGTAGTTGTTGGAATATGAATAAAGAAGATGACACAGCAATGAGTATTATGTGGCTCCCACATATACATTAATACGCTTGAGTATAAAAAGAAAAATCAAACAATTGGCTGGGGATTTCTATAGGAATCTCACAGGCAGATTCACTTTCTTTAGTACATCTCATTACTCTACACCATGAAGGGCTTCAATAAAAGATAACACTAATATTTGTTTGGATCTTTATTCTAATTTTCACTCCAGGATACCTCAAACTGAGATTCACTTCAGTGCCAGGGGTTGCTGTAGGTGGAAAGTAGTGGAACACGGGTATTCTACATTTATTCATGCTGACATTCCTGATTTCAGCGAGAATTAGATACCTATTGTTTTTCTCTAAAACAATTAAGCAGGTTAGGCACCAATCTGCATCTTCAGGTGCTTAAATACTTTCAAAATCTGACCCCCAGTGCCTTGGACATTTTTGAAAATCTTACCCCAAATCAATGCCATACAAATTTGAAATTCAGGATTATAAAAAAAATTCATCAGTCATGAAATCCAGAGGGCCACCCTAGAAAGTTGCAAGATTATTTGAGCAATAAAAGATAACAAGGTGGACAGCATGTTTTGCTGGAATTAGCACCATACCTCTGTGGGTTCTTAGGGAGAGGGCCAAAACTATGAAGTGGCAACATACTGTAGGAGCGGGATACATATCTAATACTGTCTCTTGCTGCGATTATGAAGTTGCCATTATACAACTGCAAAAATATAAAAGATCATTTTAATGTGGATACATATTTGCATTAAACCAATATGTGGTTGCAAAATGGAAATAAAAAATTGTTATTAGAATAGCATGGTACTTTGCTATTGAAACTCTAATTGGAAGATCTCAACATTCTTTACATTAATTAATTTGCCCTCAAAGCCCTAATGTGAAATAAGCATTATTCTCCCTATTTGACAAAGAAAAGGTGATACTCTAAAATTAAGTTATTTTCCTGCCTTTCATACAGGAAATCTATGGCACAGTTTAGCTGCTAAGCTAAACTTGACTCGGCTGATAGTCAGTTTTCAATAGACCTGGAACAAATATTTGGTGCAAAACCTTTCTTCACTGAAAAATCCAGATCTGGATCTACCAAAATAATCTGAATTTTGATTGTTTTGGGCAAATGGTTATGTCTCAAAATATTTTCAGAACTGTCAGAACTGTTCATTTCAGCATTTCTAAAATGGAACATTTCAGTTTTACGTTTCAGAAAGACATATTGTTTTGGAATTTCCCTGAATTTTATTTAAAAGTGTTTTAAAAAACATCATTTGAAGCCACTAAACAAAATTTTTATTTAGAGATTTCTCTTCAGCCACCAAACTAAAAAAGTGAGTTATTTGTGTATCACTTCCTTGCATGTCTTACAGTTACTGTACTAGTTTTTACATTTCTTCTGCCATAGAGCTATATAGTGGACAGCCATTATAGTTTTTATTGATTCCGTAGAAATGGGACAAACACACAAAATCTGGATCTGGAACAAAACTTTCTCAAAGTTCAGATCTGGGACTTGTGTTTATACCCATCTTTTGCTGTACACAGTTGCCAGAGAGATCCAGAGACTATCTTAAAGTAAAGGAAATTCTGGTTTAATCTTTTGAAACTACTGAGGTAAGAACAATTTCATCCCTCAGTGACTCCAGGTACAACAAACCCCCAGCTAAAACTATTAAACCAATCATAACTGGAACTAATCTCACATCTTGCTGTTGATCATTTCCAGTGATTTGTACCTTTAAGACATTTAAAGCTCTTACAGTAAAGTAGGTATAAAGAAACAGAAACAAAGAGAAACCAAACAACAGCCGTAATGGGCTGTCTTAAAAAATATTTAGACTATTTATTATTACCCTGATTTATTTTACCTTTTAGTTCATACTAAGCATGACACAAATAGTAAAAAATAAATAAAAAAAATTCTGCATCGATAATACAAACTGCTCTTTATACACCTCAAGATTACTTTAATTGATCCATTTATTTTGATTGTGTCACAGATGGAAATGAGATCCTCATAAATCACAAGCACAAGTCAGCTTCAGTTAAATAATACAACATTGTCTCTGTTAATTCAGTACTCAACTCTGTAGGAAGTCAAAAGCTTTGGTGAGGTGCTAACACATTTCATGTTAATACTACACAAGTGCTTCTTGTCACCTGAAAACGTATTTGGAATACCCTGCAGAGAGCTTGATTTAGCCAGACATCCTTCCACAAATTATCCTGACCTGCCATTTCAGATGTCCATTTAGCCAAAAGGAAAATATGATCAAAACTTGCATTTCAGTCATTTGGGGCCAGAGCCTACAAAGTGCTAAACTTTAATCACAGGACGAGTCCTCATTTAACAGAGCTACTCACATAGTTAAAGTTAAACATGTATTTACGTCTTTACAGGTTCAGAGCCTTCGAACACATTTTCCTCTCAAGTTCAGTCTACTAAAGCAAAAAAAACTGAAGGATGAAATCACATCACAGCGCAATGCTTGAGTGGCTAAATTTTGTTGCATATTAGTCTATTTTTGTTTAACAATCCTCCCATCTTGAAATGTTCTAAGAGCATGAGGGAAAAAAAGATGACAAGGTTTTATTTCAAATCTCAAATGAGAAAGACACACAGAAAGCCAGTAACATTAATTTAATAACTGGTTATTTAATAGAGATGATTTATAAACACTGGGGTCAACACTGGGCTAGGTTTCTGCAACTTCTCAGACATCTGCAAAAAAAAGATCACTTACCTTATGCAGGTCCCAGTTTCACCTCTGCTTCCCATATGATGTTTAATTGATCACTGTATATTGCAATCTCAGTAATAAGCTTATGGTGATCCTTGAAATACCCATTTAGCTTAAAGTAGAGTCTAGGGGATATAATTTTGCTACTAGCCTACTACCAGCAGCAAAATCACTATCCCCTGATCCCTGTGCTGGCTCTGCTGAACATGGCACATTGTGGGGAAGGAAGAGCCATGCTTCTGCTCACTCGCTCCATAGGAAAGTAGCAGGTGTGCAGTACACAATTCTCCCTGAAGACTCAAGGTCTGGGAAGGCCGTACTGGTGCATGGGGAGAGTTGAGTCCCGTACAACAGTGCATGGGGACACAGCCCTACTCAGAATCTAGGCCATAGCTTTCAACAGTATGGACAGCTATCTTCAAAGTTAATATGTTTTGAATAGCTAGCTGGCTGTCAGGACCTTGTTTTTATTAAAAGCCAGCCATCTGCTTGGCAGACAGATATGGATTTATTATTTTGGATGCTTAGAGTCATTGAGACATCTTCCCCCATGCTCTGGCTGCTTTTAAGAATTTGAAAGTTTCATAATGTCAGAAAACACACAGATTCCCCCCAGCAGACTTGATATTAACAGTATTTGCCTACACAGCAGGCAAATTAATACAACCCTTCCAAGCCTCTGCCTCAGAATGTGTTGTGTGGGGGACAAGATGGCCTTTTGCAAGGTTTCTAGAAGGTTAACAGACGAGGCTCTGGTGCACCATAGGGGGAAGCAAATAATAAAGCTGTGGGGCCTTGACAAAGAACATCTGGCTAGACTCCTCTCCTGTTTATACTGCAGAATGAAGACAGGTTACAATCTAAATAGAAAAGTTAATTTTCCATGCTGCTTGGATCCATTATCGATTTTTCCATTGCTTCACAGCAACAGCTGATATTTTCTAAAGTGGGATAATATCCTTTTATAAAGCTGCCATCAGTATTGTTCCATTTATTTTGGGGGATGTACTTCCAAATTGACTATGAGGCACGTTGTCTTTTTCTTTTGTTGTTGGGTTGTTTTTTAAACAGTTTCCTCCACCTATGGGCCCTGAGTTACTGCAGGAGCAGTTATTGTCACCCAGTCCTCATTACCTCTGCAAGTCAGGTACCTGGATACTTGAGAGAGCCAAATTGCCCCTGCAATTAGCATGAGGGAAAGCAGAGGCCTGATTAATGCCAAATTAAACATTTGGCCCTCTGTGTGCCTCCATCAGCAAACTTAGTCTCTTTGTTTAGGATCTTGGGAAGTGTATGGTAAAATTTGCAAAACACAGACATGTCCAGTCTCCTGGGGGAGGCGGGACACTTTTTTAAACAAAAGAGTATGCATTGATAACTATAATCACTGAAGTGTATGCACAATAATGATACTAAAGCTGCATAGAAGCACATGAATGGCTGGAAGAACTGGCATTAATGAGTGTCAGTTTGCTAGCAGGCTGACTTCTGCAGCTCGCTTCTGTTTTCTGCTAGATGCTAGTATAGAATGAACCCGGCATACCTGTTTACTGAAGCTACAGAGTAGGATTAATATCAGCAGAGCTTACTGTTTAGCACAGAAAGGGGAATCACTGTGACCCTCAGTCACTTCCCAACTTCAGTTTCATTTTTCACCATCCCTTGATTTGCAATGGAAACTAACAAGAAAGTGTGTGTGTCGATTTCAGGCAGCTGAAATTACTTTTCCTATAAAAGTTCACTTGAGTCACTTCCAGTTGCAGTACTTCCAATGAATCTGCTAAGTTTGTTCAGGTTCTTAAAATAGAACCTTCCCCTGTGGCTTTGGCAGAACAGCCAGGATTTGCATGGTTATATTTATTTTGATTGGTTAATAAAAAATAAATTTCAAGTCTAATTTTCTTCCCTAATTGTTCAGGATGACATCACTATAATTCCTGCTTATGCTAGTGCAGAATCCTGGGGGAAGTGTGCTTTCAGGTCACCACAGCATGGAAAGGAACACTTTGTAATTGGAAATGGATGTGTCCTAGCTAAGGTCAGAATAACTCAGGAAAAAAAGAAAAATATGTACAAAACCCACATTCACACTGCAGAACTCAAGGATATCTACAGAGAGATTCATTTCCTTTTGCCCTGGTTGATCGATAAACTAGGGTACTCAAAGGCTAATTAAAAGAAAACCAGATGCAAAGAAATAGACCACAGTTACATGGAAGCATGATGCCTCCAGTTCAAATAAGGGGTGATCTCCACTGGAGAAGAGATAGTAACATTCAACATTCAACAAGACTTCAGCATTGCAAATCTAAAATCCCCTAGTCACTTTCTTTTGGACGATGGAGGGGTGAGTGAACAATATGGGACAGAGAATGTTGATCGAACAACTGCATATTTCCTTTTTGTTTGTGGAAGCTCAAAAAACAAGATCTAAATAGGGGAAGGATTGAGCACATATTATATCTTTATGTAGTAGCTTTACATCACCTACTCTACTTTGGGTAAACAGAACACTGTTCGTAATTGGTTGATTTTCAAAAGTAGAGTGAGCTGGTTTAAATCGGAACAAAAGCACAATAAAATGGAGACAATGGAAACCAATTTAAATCACACAGTCACTTCTGACTTTTCTATAATGTAACAATTAGAGTGTGTGTGCGCGCACGCATGTGTGTACATGACCATTCTGCACAAATATAATAAATTACTAAAAGAAAGAATAGGAAAAACAAAAGGGAATTTTGATGACACAGAAAAGCTGTATTATAAGAGTCAGAGATAAAGGAGGGAAATGATCATCAAAAGATACTAGAAATCCATACTATAAACATTTCAAATAAAATAGATACCCTTGGATGTAGGAGAAAGTATAAGATATTCTACATATTATTAGATGCAGATTCCATTTTAGGCATTTTTGCCAATAGTTCTAAGTGGGCTCCATGTTATGAAGTGGTTATTATTACAGCTACCATGAATGTTTTTTTAAGATCTTGCCTCTACAGCAGCTCCTCTTGGTTTTTTAACAGTATATCCAGTGCAGGAAGAGGAAGGGACAGGCTCCCATCAGTGTTGTCCATTTGTAGGATGACAAATGAGAATGGGGATATGGAGGTAGCTATTACCACATCCGAGGTAGAAGCCAAACTTGAACAGCTTAATGGGACTAAATCAGGGGCTCCAGATAATCTTTATCCAAGCATATTAAAGGAACTGGCACATGAAATTGCAAGCCCATTAGCAAGAATTTTCAATGAATCTGTAAACTCAGGGGTTGTACTGTATGACTGGAGAATTGCTAACATAGTTCCTATTTTTAAGAAAGGAAAAAAATGTGATCTGGGTAACTACAGGCCTGTTAGTTTGACATCTGTAGTATGCAAGGTCTTGGAAAAAATATTGAAGGAGAAAGTAGTTAAGGACTTTGAGGTCAATGGTAATTGGGACAAAATATAACATGGTTTTACAAAAGGTAGATCATGCCAAACCAACCTGATCTCCTTCTTTGAGAAGGTAACAGATTTTTTAGACAAAGGAAACGCAGTGGATCTAATTTACCTCGATTTCAGTAAGGCATTTGATACAGTTCCACATGGGGAATTATTAGTTAAATTGGAAAAGATGGGGATCAATATGAAAATTGAAAGGTGGATAAGGAACTGGTTAAAGGGGAGACTACAACGGGTCACACTGAAAAGTGAACTGTCAAGCTGGAAGGAGGTTACTAGTGGAGTTCCTCGGGGATCGGTTTTGGGACCAATCTTATTTAATCTTTTTATTACTGACCTTGGCACAAAAAGTGGGAATGTGCTAATAAAGTCTGCAGATGACACAAAGCTGGGAGGTATTGCCAATATAGAGAGGGACCGGGATATCATACAGGAAGATCTGGATAACCTTGTAAACTGGAGTAATAGTAATAGGATGAAATTTAATAGTGAAAAATGCACAGTCATGCATTTAGGGATTAATAATAATAATTTTTGTTATAAACTGGGGACGCATCACTTGGAAGTAACAGAGGAGGAGAAGGACCTTGGAGTATTGGTTGACCACAGTATGACTGTGAACTGCCAATGT
This sequence comes from Lepidochelys kempii, assembly GCF_965140285.1. Lineage (NCBI taxonomy): Eukaryota > Metazoa > Chordata > Testudines > Cheloniidae > Lepidochelys > Lepidochelys kempii. Next base: position 34,330,232 of record NC_136388.1, read on the forward strand.
GATATGGATGTGAAAACAGCTAATGCAGTCTTGGGATGCATCAGGCGAGGTATTTCCAGTAGAGATAGGAGGTGTTAGTACCATTATACAAGGCACTGGTGAGACCTCATCTGGAATATTGGGTGCAATTCTGGTCTCCCATGTTTAAGAAGGATGAATTCAAACTGGAACAGGTACAGAGAAGGGCTACTAGGATGACCCAAGGAATGGAAAACCGGTCTTATGAAAGGAGACTCAATGAGCTTGGCTTCTTTAGCCTAACCAAAAGAAGGCTGATGGGAGATATGGTTGCTCTCTATAAATATATTAGAGGGATAAATACCGGAGAGGGAGAGGAATTATTTAAGCTCAGTACCAATGTGGACACAAGAACAAATGGATATAAACTGGCCATCAGGAAGTTTAGACTTGAAATTAGATGAAGGTTTCTTACTATCAGAGGAGTGAAGTTCTGGAATAGCCCTTAAAGGGGAGCAGTGGAGGCAAAAGACATATCTGGCTTCAAGACTAAGCTTGATAAGTTTATGGAGGGGATGGTATGATGGGATAAGCCTAATTCTGGCAAATAATTGATCTTTGACTATTAGCAGTAAATATGCCCAATGGCCTGTGATGGGACACTAGATAGGGTGGGATCTGAGTTACTACAGAGAATTCTTTCCTGGGTGTCTGCCTGGTGAGTCTTGCCCACATGCTCAGGGGTTAGCTGATTTCCATATTTGGGGTCGGGAAGGAATTTTCCTCCAGGACAGATTGGCAGAGGCCCTGGGGTTTTTTTCGTCTTCCTCTGCAGCGTGGGGCATGGGTCACTTGCTGGAGGATTCTCTGCACCTTGAAGGTTTTAAACCACAAGTTGAGGACTTCAGTAGTTCAGATATAGGTCAGGGGTTTGTTATAGGAGTGGGTGAGATTCTGTGGCCTGCATGGTGCAGGAGGTCAGACTAGATGATCATAATGGTCCCTTCTGACCTTAAAGTCTATGAGTCTATTATTTATTCCTACAAAGCTCCTATAGGACCCATAAAAAATGTTGCTAGTTAAAACAATCCTTAGGCTAGCACAGAACCAAGGAGCCACAGCTGTCTGAATCCGGCCTGGCTCCATGGCTCTTCCATAAAGCAAAGCTCAGGAGCAGGGGAGGATTAAGCCATAGACCTTTCAAACCTGAAGCTTCAATCCATTCATCCAATTACCATAAATAATATATATTCAAGTAGTACCTTTTATTCTATACAATTTGTCACAGCATTAAGAAATAAATGGAAATATAAGGCAGATTCAGGTTAGATATTCAGGTGAGATATTAGGAAAAAGCCCCTCACACTATGAGGATACTTTAGTGGAAAAGGTTGCCTAAAGAGATTGTACAATCCATGTCACTGGAGATTTTTAAGACAGGTTAGACAAAGCCAGTCAGGGATTGTCTAGGTTTACTTGCTCTTGCCTCAGTGCAAATGGATGGACTAGATAACCTCTTGAGATCCCTTCTAGCCTCACATTTCTATGGTTCTATGTAAAATAAACATCTGTGTACAGTACAGTTACCAAGTAGCAAAGGAAGAAAGGAATTTAGAGACATGCCCAAGGCAAACAAGATAGGTATCCGGGAGTGATATGAAAAGAAATGGAGTTGGTGAAGCAGAGAGATACAGGAAGGCTGTTTTGGTTTACTAATATTATAGTAACTATACATAATATGCGAGTCATATGAGTTTTGCAATGCAGTATCCAGTTTAGAATTACAAGACTATCACTTTTCAGCCAGCTTTTCTAGTATACAGTATGGATCTCACATTGCAGTACATCCATTTCCGTATCTTACTGCAAGGCTATGTCAGCAAACCTTGGAATTAACGTACATACGGCATATTCTACAGAGATCCTACAGCGCTTTAAAAAAGTTAAGTATCATGATTCGTGTTTTGCTCATCCAGAAAAGGAGGCAGAGCAGTTACAAAGAGCACCCCCACGCCTCACAGAGAGAATGGCAAAGTGATTACAACTTCTGTGAAAGGAAGACACAATTGTAACTAAGAATTGCACTTCCTGGGATTATTATTACTATTGGCATTGATCACTGTCTATTACCAATTGTAAGGAAAGTATTTCTTCTACTGGATTTTTTTAATAAAACATACATAAAATGTAAGAAAAGAAAGAAGTAGTGGGTGCAAGAGGAGCAAAAATAACACTTACTTTACCTTAGTAGCAAAAAGGAGAAACTCTACCTGTTAGACATAAGGCAGGAATGGTCCCCATGTATAATCAGTTAAGGTAATAAGAGTGAATGACATAATCCATTCTCTTTGTACTTTGTTCTGAGTCTGATCTCCATTGGCTTAGAACAGTTTGCATTCATCAACAATATTAGATTCAGCTCAGCCTGGGGACATGCCACTTCTGACAGCAAGTCCTCTTGCTCCTAGAAAGGCTTGCAAATGCCCACAAACACCTCCGCTCCCCTTAGGAGCTCAAAGCCAAACCATATTGCTTCAGAATGGGCAGAACACTTCCTTAAAAAAGAAAAGCGACACCCACATGCTTTCTCTCTTGAGGAAGCTAATATGTAAAATCTGTTTCCTTAACAAGTCTTTGTGGTCTAACCTGGTAGAAAACCAAACTGAGGAAACTCACAAACTTTGTCATGTTGCCACACAGAGGGCAGGCTGCCTTTCAGACATATCCCAACAACATTTAACAAAAAAACCTGCATGATTTAAAAGCTTCCCGAGGCAGTTCCAAATAAATTGGAGGGGGCTTGTTTCCATGATGTCTTCAGCTGAATTTTGGGCTCCTGTTACACTCTCTCTCTTTCTCTCTCTCTCTCAGGGCTTGTTTTTAAATCACTCTTTGTCCTGAGACGTACCAGGACAAGCTTAGAACAACTTTCCTGCTTTGTTTCTTTGCACTATGTATCCTCTAGCAGTAATGCATGTCATACACAGACTGAGGTGCCATTAATAGTTAAATATGGACAGCTACAGCAACACATGCTGTGAAATAACTACACACAAAAATTGTGAATTGATTTTTGAGTTTAGGACATTGCTGGAACCCCTTGGGATGCACACACTAAATTAGAAATTAAAACATCCCCCTTCCAGCTTGTAGAACTCACACCTTTCTACAGAACTGGCAGAGGGCCAAGTGAATAATTTCCACAAACATCCTGAAAAATATTCTCAGAGCATTTCCATTTACACATTCTAAACATTTCCAGGCTCCATAATAAAGCAGACCTCACTTTTAAAAATGCAGTGCACAAGTTACACTGAATATCTAGTTCAACAAGTTTGCAAACATCATTCAAATGAAGAGTTGTTAGAAGTCATAAGAAATATCGGCTTTAAATAAAATTGCACCTACCATAGGAAGAAGCTTCCCTAGCATTGCAAACAGCCAACTAAAAATAAAGTAAATAAAAATACCCAGCTCTTACAAGGCACTTTCCATCCATACATCTCAAAATACTTTACAATAGGAGCTCAGTAACATTATCCTCATTTTATGGATGGGGAAACTGAGGCACAGGCAGGGGACTTGATTTGCTTTTAAGATCATCAAACAGGCCAGCGACAGAGGTGGGAATAGAACCCAGGTCTCCTGAGTGCCATTCAAGTGCCTATTCACTATCTAAGTGAACTCAAGAGTAAGCAATTAGGATAATTAAGATTGAAACTGTTTTGCAAAAAGATCCAAGCTGAAAGGGGGCTATCAGCAGGTACTTAGAGATTTGGGAGAATCAGTTTTATGCATTAAGATGATTTAAGGTATAGTGGAACAGTATTCACCAACTTTGATCTATGTCGAGAGCACATAGACATATAGCACAAGTGGGGATTCTTTTTGTGTGTTGGAAAATAGTTAAACTCTGAGCAAGCTGGAATGGTATTTCAACTTGGACAGTTGGACTGGAATTTAACCAGACTCTGTTTTGTATAGGAGCTCTCGGTATGTGCTGGCTGCAGTTGGCGAATATACAGGTGCACACTGAAGTTTTTCAGAAAACACATTACTTAGTAGAGACTGTACCCTTACACCAAATCCACCTGGGAATGCCCAGTGCCTTCATCTGACAACCTGAAGTAAATGGAGGGGAGCAGAATGTCCCATTCTTACTATCTGGAGTCTTCAGAGGTCTCTCAGTGAGGCCCCCTGTGCTTCCCATCCCTTAAATTCATAGTGACGATCATCCTTTCCATTCTCAACAACTGAATAAGAAAGGCTGCAACTCCTGGATTGCTACTTACTGCAGTTTGTGGCTTGAGATGCATCAGGCTGAATGAACCATGAGTTAACTAGGGAAACAGGCTGGAAACACTTTCACTTGCTTGTGTGTTGTTTCTATCTGGTGATGGAGGATTGGGGGGAGTCATCTGACTTCTTAATGTTTCAGCCTCCTACTTGGATCTCTAACTCCGAGGTAAATTTTTTGTCAATTCTCTTCAGGAAGGTGGGTACAGAAATCAGTTTGGGAAATTAACACTTTCATTTTGTAAAAGCAGTGAGACCAGTTTAACTACAGTTCTGCGCCTGCTGTCAGCAGTCTGAAAAAGACGAGGACACCCTGAGATATATGAGCTGTGTATACCTTGTCCAAAAGCAATGCTTCACACACTCCTCTGTTACAGTGCAAGTCACTGTGGGAGATCATTCTTCTCTCTCCTCGGATAAGCCCACTGAAGCATATACTTAAAATGTTTAATGAAGCTTTTGCTCTATGCAAGTGCAGCATCATATAGAATTGGAATGCTAAGCACTGATTAGAGCTACTACTTCAGAATGCCTCTTTCCTTCCCCGCCCCCACATGCATACACTGAATCTGATTTGTACATCAGAAACTGTACTTTCGTGATGTTATGAGCATGCAAAATGGATTATGGTTTCAAAACAATGTTTATAAAAGGGAGATAGAGGGGGAAACTTCTACTTTTGTCCAGACTCCTTTTTGAAAAGTAAATTCTCAAGAGGAATATTCTAATCTGGGGAATATGAACTGACAAGTTTTTTTCAGTTCATCGGTGACTTTCTGATGAGTACGGATAAACAGATACATAGATAGGAATGATTATTTTCATGACTTAACAAATGAAAGTGTTTCTTATATTACTATCACCACCAGAATGGCAGTATGCTCTGTTAGGCAGATCACAGGACTAGGAGTGAGTGAGAAATTTCTGGGTTCTTTGTCATGTAATCTGTCTCAGTTTCCCCATCAGTAATAGGATAAGAGTAATACTTACCTCTCACGGGAACTATATGATTTCATTAAGCTGTATTGAGTCAGCATACTGCAAGTCACTCAAACTGTTTGGATTTGCAAAGCTACCTGCAGTGTGAATGTGCAATGCTTTCATCACTTGTCATTCAACACAAAAACAGACATGTTTTTAAAAAAGAAAAGGAGTACTTGTGGTACCTTAGAGACTACCGATGAAGTGAGCTGTAGCTCATGAAAGTGTATGCTCAGATAAATTTGTTCATTTCTAAGGTGCCACAAGTCCTCCTTTTTCTTTTTGCAAATACAGACTAACACGGCTGCTACTCTGAAACCTGACATATTTTTCTAGCTAAAAGGAATCCTCTGCTAGGTAAAAAAGGAAAGAATAATCCACCATACAATAGAACAAGGGGGCATCTGTTGTATCTTTTGCCTTATATACAACAATAGTATTATGAAGAAATGACAGGGGCACAGTGGGATCCAAACAACAGTGTATATTACATGCATAACTTACTTACAAATAGACTAGCTAGCCAGAAAATGGAAGTCCCTTCCTGCAGAAATAATTTTAATTTTTTTGAAGAAAAAAAATCATCTCAACTCAGGATAAAAAGGCAAGAATGCTAATTTTTTTCAGAAGAATTCCATTTCAAGAGAACCAAAACAAAATGTTTTAGATTGCTGTATGCCCACCTGGAAGTCACTTAGAAAGACAAGGTGGGTGAGGTAATATCTTTTATTGGACCAGCTTCTGTTAGTCAGAGAGACAAGCTTTCAAGCTTACACAGAGCTCTTTCTTCAGGTCTGGGCACCTGTCAGTTTTACTTCCTGCCTGCAGGTAAATTGACAAGAGTTGTTCAGGTGGACAGCCAGGGAGCTGCCATTTCAATTTTCTCCATTTTTTTTTTTTTAAGTTTTCTGGCAAAACTAAAATTTTCCATGGGGAAAAATTTCAATTTTGCAAACAGGGCATTTTCCATCAGAAAATCATTCAAATGGAAAATTCCCAACCAGTGCTAATATAGCCACCGCTTTTCTAGCTGGTTTTGAAAACATAGAACACAGTGAATACTACGGGAAGGCTCACAAATTATCTGAAGAAACTACACCCAACTCCTGTCTGCTACAGCACTGTATATGATACATGGTGTATACTTTTTATTTATTTTTATTAGGCCTGTTTCTCAGTCTCTTAGAATGAGAAAAAAGAAGTAGAGAGAGAGAAAACTGAAAACAAATTCAATCCTCTGTTCTCTCTGCTCTTTTTCTTCCCACAGTCTCTCCTAAACAGAATAGGAACTCAGTGAGACTGAAATTCAAGTTCTGCTGAATTTCTAGAGCAGAGTTTAACTCAGTGGAAGACAAAAAAGGAGCCAGGGAAGGAACTGATGCAGATCACATAGGATTAGGGCAAGATTTTCAAAAGTGACTAGTGATTTGAGGTTCCTCAATTTTTAGGTGCACATTAAAGCAGCCTGGTATTCAGAAAACAGTGAGCAGCCATGGTTTAAAAATCAGGCCCTTTTAAATGGTCTTGAACTGGACACTGGAAAAACAAAAACCACCACCACCCAACACACAAAAAAGGCAAGCAAAAATCATTCTGAAAACTTTGGTGCTAGAATCTATAGCAGGAAGTTTTATTGTCAACTGCTGGAAATGGCCCACCCTGATTATCACTACAAACGCCCCCCCTTCCGCACCCCCCCCCCCGCTCTCCTGCTGGTAATAGCTCACCTTAAGTGATCACTCTGGTTACAGTGCGTATGGTAACACCCACTGTTCCATGTTCTCTATGTATATAAATCTCCCCACTGTATTTTCCACTGAATGCATCCGATGAAGTGAGCTGTAGCTCACGAAAGCTTATGCTCAAATAAATGTGTTAGTCTCTAAGGTGCCACAAGTCCTCCTTTTCTTTTTGCAAATACAGACTAACGCGGCTGCTTCTCTGAAACCTTACCTTAGTATGTTGCCTTTGCCAGGATCTCCTTCAAAAACCTCTGCACAAGGTCAAAGATGGCTGCCTGAGATTTCAATAGAGGATGCTGTAAACTCCTTGAAACATCTACTAAAATAGAAGATATACATTCTTTTGAGAAATGCTATGAGCTGTTGGAAGATGTTCACCAGAGCCAGTGCTAGGCATAAGCAATTGCTTCGGGTCCTGAACAGTTCAACGGGGCCCCTAATTGCGAGGGGGGCAGGGAAATATTCCTGCTTAGGGCCCCAAATGGGCTAGCACAGCCTCTGATGTTCACACACACCCATCTTTCTATTTGACTAGAAAAGGGAACTAAATTTAACTTAAGACAGACAAATGTCCGTAGACCAGCAAGTGCTAATCCACCTTACTGAAGTGTTCTTTTGGTCTTGTTTGGTTGGCTTTTGGTTTGGTTTGGTTTTTTAATACCAATCACCCAGTAGGGAAGGAATCTATTCTGAACCTTGAGTACAGAGCAGTGGAAGCTTTACTATAAAAATCAGAGCAGATGGGAGGTGAGTTGGCAGTACATACATACATATTGTACTATCATTCCCCCGACAGTATAAATATACAGTGCAAGCATAATTACATTGTAATGAACAAGTCATCATTGCAGATAAGTATTAAAAGGCATCTGCTTTACCCAACTACGGAGGCTATAGCTTAAAGGCAATGCAGAAGTTGACCTCTTTACACATCAGCTTTTCACGCATTTGCAAACATCCTTGTAGCAACGGCCTGACTTTGATGAAAGCTGAATGCATACCTTCCAGCTAATGAACAAATATTGCTCAGAAATAAACTACCAGGGCTCAGAATTCAGCATGATGATTTTCTTTGTTTACTGTGTTCCACTTTTCTATTAATTTCTTAAGGAGTAACTACTGGGTTTACTACAGCTACATTATATACAAACTAATGTGCCTGTATGAGATATATCTCTGCTGTCTAGACGGAATTACAATTATAATCTCTCCTTGTGTTGTCTGATAAATATAGGACTATTAATTTGTGTTTGTTTTTTAAAAAAGCATCCATCAGCACCGCATGAAAAGAAGAAACCCATATTGAATATCACTCTAAATAATATCCAACAAGAAGAGAGAGACTGCGTTCATTTCACTAGCAAATCTTACTCTATTATATACAGCACACGTTCAGCACAGGCTGCGATAACACAAGCCTCTGAACACTGGTCTGTCTTGAGATGGAGGCAAGCCTACGTCCAATGGGAAACTGAAATCCTCTATGCTGACCCTCTTCCAATCACCTCTTATGTGGGGAAAAAACACATCAGATTTTTAATTTCTCTTTTCACCAGAAAATAATATATCCTGCTTCAAGTCAAGTCACACAACAGTACAGCTCAGGATTTCAAGAACAATCATCTTTGCATTCTGCCTAGAGAGAATCTAGTCTCTTTCTATACAATGTCAGTTTCTCTGTACCCAAGTCTGGGAAATGCATAAAATGGAGGAGTGGGCTTTGTGGGTAGATTGAAGACCCCATCGCCAGGATGTCAATCCACTAGCTGTCTTGAGCACTACAGTTACCCTTCAATCAAAGATAAAAAACTGTAAAAATCCAGACATGCTATTCTGCAAAGTGTCAAAAACTGTACTTTTCAGGACATTTTTCCTATTTCAGTTTTTGCAGAAAATAACATGGTCCTGTCTGAACAAGCTTGGTCTGAGTTTTGATACATTATATATGAAATATAATAGGTAAGATGGCGGCAAATTAAACACTGCAAACCTTACTCAGGCAAGTGGTTCGTGATCAGTCACATTCTCTACAATGGTTGCAGAGTAGCAGCCGTGTCAGTCTGTATTCACAAAAAGAAAAGGAGTACTTGTGGCACCTTAGAGACTAACCAATTTATTTAAGCATAAGCTACAATGAGACTACTAGTGTGAGTAAGGATTGTAGGATAAAAGCCTATTTTTCTAGATAAGTATTTTGCATCCAGGATACTTCTACTGTATATATTTACTTGATTATATATGTCTCTTCTGAAAAAGCATCCTGTGACGGTGCCCCCCATAAGGCTTTATGGAAATATGCTTATGAATGTATATATGACATAACTAGAATATTTTATGCTACTTATGCCATGTAACATATCTCTGTAAAGGTTATGATCTACTGAATCTATTAATCCTATTTGTATGCATGTATCATTTTTGTATTTGAAGTTATGAATATTGGCTGTGTACTAGCTTGATTTTTAAGTAGCCTTTGTAAAGCATTTGGTCAGCTTCTTGAGAAAGGAATGTGCAAATTAAGTGCCCAATCAAGAAGCACTTAAGGAACAATGGATGTTGGAAGACTCCAATCCACATAAGAAGTCTTCCTGGAGACATTCAAGATACCATGTGCGCAATGGATGCTACTTGTAAGTTCTGAGTCATGCATAGACATGTGACTTGCCCATGTGACTCCAAAACCTCATCCTTTAGCTGGACGTTGCATAGGAGAGAGGAGGGGGTCTCCACCCACAGGAGAAAGTCTATGTAAGCCCGTGGGAGACCCCTCCATTTTGTCTTCAGCTGGCTAAAGAGAGAGCCTCTCCACCCCTAAGGGATACCTGAAAGAAACTGGAACAAAGGACAGTAACTACAGGGGGTGTGAATGATTGCAGGACCCAGACTAGAAGGAAACTAGTCTGAAAAGAAAGCTTACTGGAATTCCTCTAAGGGTGAGGTTTTTATCTGTATTCAGTTTTCTTAGACATAGACTTGCATGTTCTATTTTATTTTGCTTGGTAATTCACTTTGTTCTGTCTGCTATTACTTGGAACCACTTAAATCCTACTTTCTGTATTTAATAAAATCACTTTTTACTTATTAATTAACCCAGAGTATGTATTAATACCTGGGGGTGGGGACAAGTAGCTGTGCATATCTCTCTCTCTCTCAGTGTTATAGAGGGCGAACAATTTATGTAAGCTTTATACAGGGTAAAACAGATTTATTTGGGGTTTGGACCCCATTGGGAGTTGGGCATCTCAGTGTTAAAGACAGGAACACTTCTTAAGTTGCTTTCAGTTAAGTCTGCAGCTTTGGGGCACATGGTTCAGACCCTGGGTCTGTGTTGGAGCAGACTGGCATGTCTGGCTCAGCAAGACAGGGTGCTGGAGTCCCAAGCTGGCAGGGAAAGCAGGGGCAGAAGTAGTCTTGGCAAATCAGTTGGCAACCCCCAGGGGGTTTCTGTGATCCAACCAATCACACATCCTAACATAAAGCAGGGCTTTTCTGGTGGAATCTGCTCTGTGTTTTTTGTCCCTCCCCTGCTACTAGAGATATATAGAAGGGTTGATAAATCAGCTAGACAGGTTTACTGTATACATGATCCAGGCTGCTAAAAGACTAATAACTCCACATATGGAATGCCATTATTTTCCATCCTATTCAATTTCATGCTTTCCTGAGCTTGGCTTCTGGTGTTAGCTTTTGTCAAGATTATTGCACTATTATTCTTAACAAAGCATAAAAATGTTTTAAATGCTACCTCATATTTTATTGAAATAGACAAAAAATGAACAGGTAATTTTAAAGTTAATTGCATTGAACTTAGGGCTTAATACTGCACCTGATGAACAAAATGGCAAAATTCCCATTGATTTCAGGGACAGTAGGATTGGGCCATTAATTTCTCTTTGTATTGCCATGCTTTTACTTGCTGTCTTAACCCCTAGGAATCAGAATTCTCCCATGCTTATATTCTACTAGAAGCATTACAATCTTTATGTTGCCTGTTATCAAGGCAGAAGCTCCCCTTATGCAAGAAATTGAAAATAAAATCCTCTGGGCCTGATTCTGGTCTAACACCAGTTTTATGCTGAAGTAACTCCACTGAAGCCAATGAAGTTATTCCTGATTTACACCAGCATAAAGCAGATGAGAATCCGGTCCCACCAATTTAACCTCTCCCAGAGAATTGGGATAAAAAGCTAGTTTTGGACCCAGGTTATTTATTTACTTATTTTACTTGCAAATAGTGACATAACTATTGAGGCAATACTACTGATTTGCAATTTAGCTCTGCACGGAACTAATTTATTTAAAATGTTGCAAACTCCTGAGCTGCAAACTTGAGTCAATTCATCCCTTTTGCAGAAAGCTCCTCTCGTTATCAGCTGTGCTGTTACTCAACAATTGCAGCCTGTTAGTGAGTTTCAGTAAGAGAGCTCTTTCATCTCTTCTCAACACAAGAACATTTAATAGCATGATGGGGAAATCCTCAAAAAATGTGATACCTTAGCTTTAGCCTCACAGAGTTCAAAGCAATTCAAACTTTCTGAAATTTAATCTAATCTACTTGTAAAAGCTGCAACTAACACTAGAAGTAGGAGTGAAGATAAAAGATTGCATAACAGTCAATGAGTGGTAGAAATAAATATAATTAAAATTCTGCTACTGTAGAGCAAGGAGAGCAGTCTCCAGCATTTTTGAACTCTCAAGTCTTGCATAGGAAAAAAGAAGGAAAGAGTCTGGCAACTCTATACTTTATTTACAGTTTACCCATTCAATTCCCTACTCACCTTGGAACTGCATATTAAGGAGAAATGATACAGACAAGGATCCAGAATACAGTACTGTGTAGTTTTGTAGTCCTTATTTTATTAAAAGAGATGTGAATTAAATGAAAAGGAACTCAAAGAAGGATGATTAGAGCTATGCAAAATATTTGTCTCCAAGCTGAACATACTAAAAATATGCCCCCTTTTAAAGTCTGTGGTGCTTAATGAAAACAGTGTTTCTTTCCAGCAAATTTTGGGTTTCAAAAAATTGAAGGTTGTGCATGAAATTTATTTGGACTAGCTAGAGGTCAGCACTCAAATATCAAGCAAACTTACTTCAGATTTATCATACACTTAAGTCTTGACCTCTCATTGGTTGAGCCTAACCAATGTTAACCATTATAATTAGCCATTGGAACAATTTATGAAGAGTATTGGTGGATTCTCCATCACTGGCATTTTTTTAACTCAAGCAGAGGATTCCTTGTAGCTAGAAAAACATGTCTGTTTTTATGTTGAATGACAAGTGATTAAAGCATTGCACATTCACACTGCAGGTAGCTTTGCAAATCCAAACAGTTTGAGTGACTTGCAGTATGCTGACTCAGTGCAGCTTAATGAAACCATATAGTTCCCGTGAGAGGTAGGTTAGTATTACTCTTATCCTGTTACCGATGGGAAACTGAGACAGATTACACGACAAAGAACCCAGGAATTTCTCACTCACTCCTAGTCCTGTGATCTGCCTAATAGAGCATATTGCCATTCTTCTGGTGATTGCAATATAAGAAATACAGTACTTTCATTTGTTAAGTCATAAAATAGGCATTCCTATCTATGTATCTGTTTATTCCCACCAGGCACTCATCAGAAAGTCATACATGAACTGAAAAAAACTTGTCAGATCATATTCTCCTGTTTAGAATTTTCCTCTTGAGAGAATTTATTTTTCAAAAAGGAGTATGGACAAAGCAGAAGTTTCCCCCTCTATCTCTTTTTTTAAACATTGTTCTGAAACCATAATCCATTTTTCATGCTTATAACATCACAAAAGTAGAGTTTCTGATGTACAAATGAGATTCAATTTGCATGTTGGGGGTGGGGACGGGAAGAGGCATTCTGAAGTAGTAGCTCTACTTTCTAAAAAGTATAATCTAGGGATTATTTTGGGGGGAAATGCTATGGCCTGTGTCAGGATGCTGGAATGGGGGAGCCAGGAGGCCATGGCCGCACTTTTTACCAGCCATAAGGGTAAGTGAAGGCAGGGAGGTGGCAGAGAGGAGCAAGCAGGGGGCAGAGTCTTAGGGGGAAGAGGCAGCGCAAGGGCAGGGCCTCGGGGAGAAGGGGCAGCATGAGGGATGGGGCCATGGCTCCGGCGCTGGTGGCCCCCCCACTTTTAGGAAGCTTCCATCAATCCTGAAGTGTGACATACAGGGGGTCAGACTAGATGATCACTATGGTCCATTCTGGCCTTGAATCAATGAATGTGCTCAGGAGGCTCAACAGAAACCTTTGGGGACTCCTTCTCTCAGCGGGAGAACATTCTGCCTTTGCAGTATTCAGAGAAAAAACATGGAATTCATTTGCTGCCCTTATTTACTTGGGGATTGTGATTCCCATGCCACTTGCACCTTCATAAATGTGGGCACATTTGGGACTCTAGCATTTTATTTTCTCCATATTAGAGATACTAAATAAACTTCACACTTATCAGTAAACACCATTTAACTCGGGAGAAACTTCAGAGTACTCCAATGTTGCAGCCCGAAAGGTATTCCTCACAATAAGAGTTTACGGGCACTGGGAGCAGGAGATGCTGTTCTACATTCCCAAAAGAAAAGCGTATTGCTCTTAAAGAGGCCCCATTATCAAGTGGCCCTAACTAGTCATTAGGAAGAGGCGTGTGGGAAGCAGGCCTTGAAGTAACAGAATAGCTCTCTCATTTTTGACCTACCTCCCCAGACAATTCTTAGCAACTGGCTAACTACAACATTTAAGTCTGATATATCTGGGAGATGCAAGCAACTGACAAGGTACTTATCAAAATTAGGGCCAGGGAGGCAGACAGATTGCTGCTGATGTCAGTAAATTTGGAGAGAAGGAATCTTATGATGTGTCAATTCAAGTGGAGGTATAGCTGACAGGCTACCATGGAGCTTGAGTGATAATGGTGAGACAAGGAGCGGGAGAGTAAAGGTTAGGTGTGATAACACAGTGTGGCCAGGAGTTGTTTGTGTGCGCGAGGGGACCCCGCTATACCCCATTGTACGATGACAGGGCATTGGCAGGGACAGGTCAGATTCAGACTGATACAGTATGATTTTGTGTGGGAACAAAGGCTGGAGTCTGTGTGCACAATTGCGCATAGACATTCTCTTCTAAACTCTGCCTGCTCTTTGGGCACAGCTGCAGACTGTGCTGTTGATCTGTGTCCTGCCTGCCTGCCATGAATTCCAGCGTATCTAAGCTCACAAACCTCTTGGTTAATGCCACGCTGGCAAGAATGGTGGCATACAATGGTCCCTTTTGACTTTTGGGAGGTTTGGGTGGGGATTTCTTGTAGTCATGGCAGACACAAGGACTAGTTAGACCGCTGACATTACGTGCGTGCCCACCCAGCAGGCTCATGTTGATGGCAAATGTTTGTCAGGAATAGGGGAGGTGGCACCAAGCTGCAGAAGCAGCCTGCAGGCAGATGCCACATTCTACCTGGGTAGTCTCAAAAATACATATATATTTTTACACATACTAAGAGAGGACAGTCAATAGATGAGTAGGTGACCAGCTTCCCCCTGGTCCCAGGTTAATGGCCAATGTAACATATACCACTAGCTTTCTGTAGCACAGCTACATAAAGGCAGCCTGGGGGCCTCGGCACACTGTGACTCCCTATCACCACCCTACACTGTGACCCTGCTTCCATTTACAGTGAGGTCCACCCTCCACTCCCCAAGCAGCAGGGTAATGAAACAGGCCTCCTCCTCCATCTCAGGAGTGGTAGCGGGGCCCTCTTCCCCTTGCCTATAGAGAGGCAGGGTGCAATACTTGGCAGACCCACTGTGCTCTTCCCTGCCTGCCACAGACGTCTGTTGGAATGGTATTCACAGGGCAAAGGGATCTTGGAGTTAACTCCCATTGAGATGCAGAGGAGTTTACACCCTCAAAATCTATCGTTTCAGGCTCTCTTTAGACTTAGGCAGACACCACTGCACTGGGAACACTCTGGTCTCAAGCTTTCTCTGCAAGCCCAAGGTCTAGGAATTTTCATTTAGGGCTTGTCTACATGGAAAAGTCATACTGATATCAGCTGAGTGTGAATTTAAACAGTTATAGTTACAGCCTGTTTAGACAAGTCCTTGGGATGTTGGGGGGATGGGATGAGTAAGCAGTTATTAGGATGTAACCAAAATGGCTCCAGCAGCTGGGCTATGAGCATGGGCCTGCTGTATCTATACCTGAATCCAGCCCTGCAGCGTACTCAGTTTTGTACTGCAGTGAACTCAGTCACTCTTACCTCATCAGAAATTCCACTGAACAACAGAAATCACTCCCATGTGCAATGAGTTGAAGTGGCTTGTTACATTTTCCCTTGTTTCAATGCACAAACAACCAGAGTTCCAAAATTAGGTTAAAAGTGAAAATCGGCCACATAAACATTACTTGGGACAAACAGCATGAGAGTTTGCATGAAAAAAATAATCACCAGCAGGATTTGGCTCTCTATGACGAGGGAACAGCCCCACAAGTTGTCTGCCTTAGAGCTGGTAAGAGGGGAGGGGGCTGTTTACTTGGGGATAGTTTCAAGAGGATGGGGCAGCTGCAATGTAAAGTTGTGGATTGTTAGGCAGCTTGTGTAGTGAGTATGGAATAACTGTCAAACTAGAAGTGGGGAAGATCAGAGAATATTTGGAAACTAGGTGAGTTTGTTGACATATTTGTCTGCAGTACCACACAGTAGCAGTGTCCCAAACACAAATTCTGCCTCTGCTGAAGTCTGGTAGCTTTAGAGAAGACAGATGCTCAGTATTGGACTTGGAAGCTCACATTACAAAACCTGCAGTCCTAGGAAGAGCCTGTGTACACCAGTCAACTTCCATTAAGACTTGCACAGTTAAGGTAACTTGACCCACCAACCAAGTAAACAGCCTAGCCCTCTTCCAGCAGAGCCCATCACTGAAGCCTGAAGCTCAAATTCATGTGTACAAGATTTAGCGAAGAGGAAAATAAGTGTGTTAGACATTTCAGAAGGTGGGAACAGAGGCCCCAAGACTTCTCTGAATATTTCAGTTTATAAATACCTGAAACAGACTCCAGAGTGTGTAATTTGCACTACTGATCCTAGGAATTAATAGAAAAGGTAGTGTGTATTGTAAGTAAATTACAAAATAGAACATAAAGGAGTGCCTGTTTTTAAATTTTTCATCTTGACCTGGTATGAGATTTACATCAGGGAAGAAGGGGCTGCTTCCCATCTTACACCACACTCTCCCCTCTCTTCTCCTCTCCTTGACTCAGTCTATTTTTAAAGTGCACTTTAAAGTGCACCTTCCAGAACTGAGCTGTCCTACTCCCAGTTCTTTTACCTCTCCTGCACGACCATGTACCATAACCTTCTGGGGGCAGCTATTCTTTTCAGTAACTAACAAGAAGTCATGCTTCTAACAAAACCACTTTAGCATGGTGAGGGATTAAAGCACTGTGACAGATAAGATGACCTGCTGGGACTGGAACACGAGACAGAACATTGGAAGAGAATCAGGAGAACTGGACATTTGCTGCTTAGTTAGAAATAGCAGACAGTTCACTAAAAAAATTGAATTGAAAAACAGAAACAGGTGGATGCCCTAGGAGCATATTAATTCATGTTGGCTTGAAAGATAACTGCATTTTCATTACAATCATGCCTGCCCAAATGGCTCCTTACTCCAATAATAAAGGGGTTTACAATGACTTTCAGCCCAAAGCCCCCTGACCATGTGCCTCTTACAACTCTTCCTCTTTGCTGATAACAATCCACAGTAACATTAAGGCTCTGAGAAGACTCAGGTATTGCAGTGATGGGGGGCATAAATTATGTAGTTCTGCAATACTCTCTACCTTAACATTCAGAGCTTAAGACAAACATGTAAACAAAATTATATTCTAAGATATTTCCCACACTGAAGTCGTTGAGGCTGCATAATAGCTAGAATGTTTCTGAGTATATGCAGATATTACCTTTCCTTTTAAATAACAGATCTCTTGATGAAAGGGGTGTATGGATTTTTAATATAAGTTTATCTTTTGGACATTTTAAAACAAGCTGGTCGTTTTGGGAGTCACTAGTTTCGACAAGAATATTTTGCCATTTGGTATGGCTATAGGTGCATAACAGATGTAGAGATGAGGACAATCTCCCCCACCCCACCCTCCAATAAATATGTGTACTTCAGTTTTCCTACTTGATGTTACCCAGCCTGACTGCCCAGAGTTAAGTGAAAGGAGGCTTTTGGGAGAAACCAACAGGAAACAAAACAATGGTAAAGATAAGAAAGTCAAGGGTCCCGTAAGGAAACAGGGAAGCTATTACATTGGGGAATGTCCCCCTAGCCCCTGCCTAGCTCCAGGTAGGCTGGCAGTGTTTATTCTTCCCAGGCCCAAATCCTAGGATCAAAAGGGAAAACTTTTGAGAGACTGGCTAAGGCAGGAAAGGTTTGTGAGGGCAGTAGTGGCTAGAGAGGAATCTCTGACCAAGAAACACAAAAGATATTGTAGGAGTCTGTCATTCTTAGCCCAGAGAAGGGACATCAGGGCTCAGTGGATTTACCCAACACTGGCAAGGAAAGAACAAAACAGAACACAGGCATATAGGCCTTTATTGTTTTAAACACCTGCCTGATT
The DNA here is from genome assembly GCF_965140285.1 of Lepidochelys kempii. Taxonomy (NCBI): domain Eukaryota; kingdom Metazoa; phylum Chordata; order Testudines; family Cheloniidae; genus Lepidochelys; species Lepidochelys kempii. The sequence continues at coordinate 34,347,846 of NC_136388.1, forward strand.
ACTATGTACCTTTGGTGACAGGTTTCAGAGTGGTAGTTGTGTAAGTCTGTATCAGCAAAAACAACTAGGAGTCCTTGTGGCACCTTAGAGACTAACAAATTTATTTGGGCAAAAGCTTTCGTGGGCTAGAACCCACTTCATCAGATGCATGGAGTGGAAAATACAGGAGCAGGTATAAATACATGAATACTCCCATCTTTTCATGGATTTATACCTGCTCCTGTAGATTTTTTTAAGGCCAGAATGAACCATTTTATCATCATCTGATCTGACCTCCTGTATATCACAGGCCTTAAAATTTTAATTAGAGCTGATTGGAGGACAACAATTCAATTTCACAGCAACTTGTGAGGTTTCTAAATTTGTTTTCATTTTTCATGAGAGCAAAAACAAAACCTTTCAAATGTTTTTATTGAAACAGAGTTGTCAAAATATCCTTTTTCAGATCAAAAACTGAGCTTTGAGAGTGAGTGGAAATACATCCATGTTTAGTGGTTAGCAAACTCACCTAGGATGTGGGAGACCCAGGTTCTAGTCCCTGCTCTACCTAATCAGAGCCAAGTTTATCATCCCAGCACTAACAATACTTTTGACAAAATTTAAATTTCATGTAAAACATTCTGACCAGCTGTAATTTTAACTCATTCACCTTCTCTATAACACCACCCATTGAGGACAGATGCCCTCAGACCATGAAGCCAGGGTTCTTCTGGATTCCTCATTGTTCCTGACTGCCCAAACAGCTATGATGGTGGAAAATATCCTCTTCAATAGGAATTCTCACATGCTTAGATTTAAGCAAGTGCGCAAGTCTTTGCAGGTTGGTGGCTTTAGCTTATTACAAGGCTACAGTCTCTGTTTGGAGTTTGTTTTTTCCACAAACCAGGATACCCAATATAATCTAGAAAAATGAGGGACCATCTCTAGTGCAGAAATACAGGAAGCTGAATACTGAAGTGAAGTGATTATGACAATACCAACAGCACCTTAAATTCAACAGCTTTAATGCTACTTTGTAAATCACACTCCACAATGTTAACACAACCCTTGACTTGACTATTGAGAAAGGACTTCTTATGCAAAAAGGAAAGTTGAGAATAGCTGACAGTGTCAATATGCAGCACAGTAATATTTAGCACTTTATATCTTCAGAGTGCGTTACAAACATTAATCCCCACACCATTTCTGTGTGGTCTTACAATATACATTATTGCCATTCGTCAACTGGGAAACAGAGGGTTTAAGGGATTGTCCCAAGGTCACACAGAAAGTCATTGACAGGGGGGTTCCTGTTACTCAATCTAATCAATCATGCTGATTCTGTTACAATAGAGGATACTAGTCTTTAATGCATCTCATCAGAAAAAAAGAACTTGCCCAAAGTATTTGCTGCATGTTATCTAATGGGGGTGTGGAAATTGTTGGAAAGTTTCCCACATGTTGTAGCTTACGCTGATGTGGCAATTAGAAATGGATTAACATCAGAAGATCCTCAGATTCACGTATCCTCCCACCCTTGTAACTTTTATCTCGTCTTGTGGGTTAAAACCATAAGTGCTGAGTCTGTTTGGATTTCTGGAACACCGAAATTCAGCAACCCTTACATCAGAGGGATCACTTCAAGTATAATATCAGAAGTAGATGAGTTTTATTGTCTTTACTCTGACTCTCTTTCCTCAATTCCTAAACCCTTAGGTCAGTTCTTGAAAACCCACCGAGCTGTCGCGCCAAATTTAAATCTTTCTAGTAATAGTTACCTAGTTAATTTTCTTGCCACCCCTGTTGCTGCACTACTCCACTCTAAGATCTTTCCTCTCCCATACTTGGAGAGTCCAACAGCCATGTCTTATGATTCTTTTCCAGTAGAAATTTTTGAGATGTTCTGGAAAGAAAAAGTATCAATACTATGATATGGTTAGATTTCAGCTCCAGGCTGTCACTATAGTATCTGCCTTTGTCCTCTGCATTGCTATCCACACTCTGGAGCTGGGTCCTGTGCCCACTGAAATCACTGGCAAAAATCCCATTGACTTCACTAGGAGCAGAATGTGCCTTTCTGACTCAGCAGTACCTAAAATGTATCGCATGATCTGGGGAAGCACTGCTGAGGGATATAAAACGTACTATAGGGGCACAGGGCAGGGAGCGACCGATTAAGAATGGAACAAATAGCACAAGGTAAGGATTCAGGAAAATAAGGGCTACTGTATCCTGTGCAATAGAAGGTTAGGACTCAAGTTTAAAGTTGCCATGCTTCCTGTTGCCTCACAGAGAAAGCGAGAGACCATCTGCAGAGGCAGAGAAAGACAGACTATCCAAGCCAGTCTAGACAGCAGCAGCTCTGTGTTTACTTAATAAATTATTTATTTGTAACTTAAAATAGATTACTCTGAATCTTACCTCAGTCATCACTAGACTATGACAGATTCCCTCTGTACCACTGTTTAACAGAATATTTATTGTTGTGTTTTTTTTTACTGAAATGAGTTTTGTTGCTTTCAACGGGTAACATGTTCTGGATTGGATTTTAGTGTCCCATTCAGCCCTAAATGTACTCATGGGAACCATCAGGTGAGCACAAAAGTTGCAAGGAATCCACAGGAGAATCCATCTTCTCATGAAGCAGCAGCAGCATTAGACACTACCATACAGGAAACCCTGGTTTAAGGAAACGCTGGTAGTTCTGACCCTCAATTTCCCCCAGGGACAGACCTATGAAGACCCAGGCACTCTTATACAGGCTAAATTCAAGAGAGTGCAAGGTCTATACTCTGGCCAAATATTGACAGCTGTGGAAGAGTTGCTCTAGATGTCTGAATTAGTAAGAAAACAAAAATATTCCTTTGCGCGCTCTCTCCCACCCCCTCACTCGCACCCTTCCTCCGTATTTGGTGGTGGGGGGAAAGTGTTGTTGAACCTATTGTCTGTTTGTGTTTATTGCTCTTTTATTTTCCATCTCTGTTAGTAACTGTTCCAAAATACTGGCTTTTTTCCATATTAGATTGTTGATGGTTAGCTGGGTGCATCTGGGGCAAAATAAAAGAGCATGAAAGGAAGCCAAGGAGTTCTTGTCTCACCAAATACAGAATATACACAAAATGACATGAAAAGAGCCAGGGTTGTTTAAGACCCATTGCTTTACAATAGTTAGATTTTGTGTTGTCCATGGAATATATATTTAATCCCCTCTCATAGTAGTAATGGATTGATGCACTGGACATTCTTAGGATTCATTATTAGAATTTATTGAGCGCTGATAGTATGCTCCATGGCGTTGTGCAAAGCAAAGAAAAGTTAGGGTGTCCGTAGCAATAGAGGTAGGCTATGCTGGGGAATAGATGCGGATGTTAAACCAATTGAGAACCAAATGTTTTTTAGACCTATAGAAGCAATTCTCAGAATTCATAAAGACTGTATGAATTACTTGTGTGGAAATGTGTGGTGTTTTATAACCCTTCTAAGGGAACCAAATGGGTCCTACTAAAATAAGTCTTTTTAGCATAGACAAGGCCAGAGAGGTCAAATCCTACACTCAGTTACATCCAGGCAAAGCCACTGATATCAGTAGTTCTACTGGTGTAAAAAGAAATTTTGAGCCTTGGGGTTTTTGTTTGTGGTTTCTTTTTTTAAATAAAGGCAAAGTTTGTAGTGGGCTATATTTTATTTCACTCTTAATTGGGACTGTAAATTCTGGAAATTGATCCAAAACGAGCATCACAATTATAATGACAGCTGGTGGTGCTGATAGAAGTATTTGTATGATAGTTTCTCCCTGTAAAGTTTCCATCTGGTGTGACATCTCCACTTTGAGTTCATATAGTTAAAATACGCTACTTTATAAAAACAGAAACTGAACATTAATTCCTTCATATATTTCTCTGGAGTATCCAAATATTTTCATATGAGAATAATTACACTAGCCAGCCTAACCTATTTCTGTTGAACACATCTGGTTAGAATAGTTTGTCACGATCCACAGACATTTTCCCAATATTTTATCGTTTTGAAACACAGTTTTCATTGGCAAAAACTGCAGTACATGTCACAGACTGGGGGGAAGGAGGGAGGGTTGTGTGAAAGTGAACCTGTGAAAAGGGAGGTTTTAAAAATTGCTGTTCTGCAAACGCTAACAAAAAAAATCTGCTTCACAGGACAACGTTTTCACTCCGATATTGGTATGCAGCCGCAGTTGTGCTCTTACAGTATCTTGCAGCAGGAACCACAATACCTGAGAAGTTAAATTGAGGGGAAGATGGTCCTTGGTTAAAACACAGGCCTGAGATTCAAAGATGTGGATTCCTTTCCCAGCTCTGTTCCACATTTCCTGCATGACATCAGGAAAATTGCTTAACCGTTGTGTTTACATTCTCCTATCTGTAAAATGGGACTAGTAGTACTTCCTCTTCTCCACATTTTGTCTTGTTTATTTATTTTGTAAGTCTGTCAGGGCTTGAATTGTTTCTTATTAGATAGAAGTACTGCTCCTAGCACAGTGGGTCTCCAATCTCGGTCGGGGACTCTAGGCACTATGGTAATACAAATATTATAGTGCTTAGTTATCCTCTTGGTTTTGTACATTATCGAACAGAAACAGCGAAGAATCATCATTTTCTTCTTCATCATCATCTTCATCATCATCAGGGGGACAAAGGCCAACCTTTGATGGAAACAACGTAGATATCAATGAACCACTGGTACATGGAGCCAAAAATGGTTGCTGCAACCGCCTTGTCAGACGTGTGTCAGTGTCAGAAAGCAGCACCTTAAAATAAAGGTTGCATGAGAAGTGCGTACACCACATAAAAATACATCATACAGGTAAGAGAGGACAATGTAATGCACAGCTTGCGGAGTACAGCTATGTTTGTTGGTGTTCCATTCACAGAAGCTTCCTGAAGCTCATTCATGTTATCCAAACCTTATATACCACCCCCCCCCCCCCCCCGCACCCGAAACAGACACCTCAGATTTCATAACATTCCTCCTCTTCCCAAATAATCCCACTCCCTTACAACAGGCTCCAGCTCCCTCGGCATTTAAAATATTTTTGTGGGTGTTATCCAACACATTACTACTCACATCCAGCTGTCAGAGTCTAGCAAACACACACACAAAACACACACCTGGTAAAACAGTAAGGAGCGAGCTGAGCCCTGATTCTACAGCACTAAAATAGAGGATGTTGTAATCGTACCATTAAAGCTATAAAGAAAAACTTAGTTGAGCATCTTGCTTCAATTAACTAAAACCCTTGAAATTCATCAAAAAAAAAATCCAAAATAGTAATCCTCTTTCGCCATCCATGTGAAAACACAACCCAAGGGATCCCACAAGGTGGGAGTGCTTCCAACTCCTATTGATCTTCCATTGCTTAGCATCTCATAGGGTCAGGTTCTATGAAAGCAAACCAGGAGAGATTCTTTCCCGTGAGGCATTGACACACACAATCAACCTAGGAAACTCACTGCCATGTGATGATTCACAGACAACAGTAGGATTCAAAAAATATTTAGAAATGTATATGAATAAGAATGTTTGCAGTTATACTAGCTAAGAGAAAGCTGTATGAAGCACATCAACCCTCATCAGATCAGAGACAATCACTATTTGCCTGCCATTAGTAAGAAACTCACCTAATTTCCCATCTTGTGGGGTTTTAGTATCTGGTAATGGCCACTGTCAGAGACAGGACACTTAACTAGATTAACTAATGGTCTATCTGGTATGACAATCTTTTTATCAGTAGTAGTCTCAGAGTTCATTTTCTAATCTTGCCTATACCTGCTCAAATGAGATCAAAATGTGGCCTGAGCAGATATTAATAGTACCACGGAAGCTTTTATTTTTTGCACTTAGAGTTCCCATGTCCCTTTAATATTTTTTGCCTGTTATACCACCTTTCATTGGTAAAAGTATTTTTAAAAACACAGATTGGCAGTTATGTTAATTTCAAATTTACAAATAACTACACAGCATAGGATAATCCAAGATTAAAAGCGGAATGAACCTTTAGTGACAGACTACAGTAGAATGGAATACCTATTTTTGTCATTCTGGCCTAGCAAATCTGTTACCCTCCCAATTATTTCAGCATCTGTGCAGCATTTCGCCCTTCAAGCCTTAGAATATATAAAGCGCCCCTCCTATTTCAGGGCCTTAAAATGATGGAATCAAATATGACAATGGAGGACAGCTCTGATGCAAGTGTGGAGGTGAATTTGTCATTCCAGTTTGTGCTCTGCAAGGAGGTTGGAGAACAGACTGTGACAGGTCATTGCGTAAGAAAAGCACCAGCTGACCCTGGTTTAAAGGGACAGCTGTGTACACCACTGCTTTATAATTGCAGGTCCAGGTCTCCCAAACAGGCTCTGTGCTGACTGAGCAGACTGGCTCCAAGTCAACAAGGGGGAAGCAAACAATTGAAAAGGCATTTCATCATCTGTGCTCTTCAAAATAGGAAGCATCTTTACACTCGAAAGAAACGCTTAGTAGGTCTTTTCATCAGATGTCAAACTGAATTACTTTTTTACTGAATTACAAATAGCTTTGAAAAGTCTATGTTATTGACACTGCTGGAAACTGCTCTGATCACAACAGATTTCGCATAGCAACTCAGAACCTTTCAGAACACAAGCATTTTAAACTAATTTTTGTCTGATTTTTTTTTAAAGGAACACATATCCATTGATGTATCTGAAGTCAGCACAGTCCTCTGCAGTAGAGATTACTTAAGCTATTTATATTGCAGTAGTGTTTAGAGGCCTCAGTCAGGGCTTGGGGCATTATTGTGTGAGGCATGCATCATGAAAACACCAACAAAATTACAATCTAAGCATGTGACATGATACCCATATCTTGTGTTTGTCATGACTTTTTCTACGTACTTCACGATTAAATGCAGAGAAGTCCACCTCCCTTTTGGCTGCAGGCAGCCGCTATTTTATGTGCACTGCAGCCTAACAGAGGTGAGACGCATACTGTGTACTCCCTCATGGAGATTTTACTTTGGTTCTTTCTTGTTTTGTTGTTTACTTAAAGTAAAGGTCATTCTGACTGGAAGTATATAGTTGCTCTTTATGTATGGAAAAACAAAAGAGATTGATAACACTTGAAAAGACTCTGCCATGGCAAAAGGGACTATGTTCTCTATTATGATGTCCTGGTTTTATTGTGGAATTTGCCCAAGCTATGGTACCATGTAAGCTACCCAAGGCTGAGACTGGGTTGCTCAATTTAGAGGCCCACAGATACATTTGCTAACCCAAGCTATCTTAAACTAGGTAAGACACATTGCCTTCTGAGTGAGTCGAGTATTGGCATAGAAAGTGCCATTCAGAGGAGGGTCAATGTTAAGGTTCTGATGCTATTTAGAGAGTAAATCTACTTCAAAACACTGTTTATTTGAATAGCCCAAAATCTATAGCTAGAAAGTCCTTAATCAAAGAATCTCATTCTAACTAGTTTTTTAAAAAGTCTCTAACCCAGAACGCTGACCAACTTGACCTTTCTCAGGAACTAGAGATTTGATATTTGATATCTGTTTTTGATAGCTTATCAGCAAGTAAGAATTGTTGTTCACAATTTAAGACCTGTATTATGACCTCAGAAGGAAGACAAATGTTATCAATTTCCTGGGCCCATCCCCAAAGTTCACACAGAGTGCAAGTCACTTCACCTGCATAAAGTGTGCATAACCAGGCTTTCTGGGGGGGGGGGAGGTAAGAAGGTGCCAGGGAAAAATCCATCCCCCAACTTATATTTTAGATACTCTTATTACAGGTGGATTGTATATCAAACTTTTGCGTAGCCCAGTGGGCTAACTTACCTCTATTACAGTCTGTGCTTTGCATTATATTCTGCCTTATTGTATTCAGCAGTAATGCAAGGAACCTACCGGCTTGTATCCTGTAAAACACTGGCTTCAGCAGTTAGCATGAGGCTTGAGGCCTGCAAATTTTGGCATAGATAAACTTAGGTAACCCATAAGTTTTGAGGAACTGAAAGTAGAATGTAAGGGGGAATTTTGTCCATAATGACATCCGCCAACCACAGAAACATGAACACATGCCAGCTTCTGGAAGGTTTTGGATGGAACATCCAACTACAAGAGTACCATGGCAATGAATTGATATATATGATAATGGGGCAAAATCATAAATATACTAACCTATCGAAAAAGGATATCTTAACATTAGTAAGGGGAGGAAATACAAATAAGGAAGAGTGGAGAAACCCTTACTGAATATGCATTAGACATGGTAACATCAGCGTAACATATTATAAAAGTGGCATCCCAGCCTGTGGGCAGTAGGAGAGAGAGATGTAGCCCTTGGCAGGGACTAGAATGATGAGGCAGGTGACGGTGATGAGGAAGATAATGGCTAACATTTCAGGTTGTTCTGCAAGGGATGGTGAAAGTATGGATGTTCAGATATGCTTTCTATATGATTTCTATCTACCTTACTGTGTTAGAGTGTGTGCGACATTGATAAATGTATTAATAAATTATTTATTTGTAAATATAAAAGAGTTCCCATAGTGTGAATGTGGGCACCTGTGCACATCGGGGTTCCCAACTATACAATAATTTTCATAAAACTGGGCCTGATTTTGGGACAAGAACCTGTCTACTCTCAAAGGATTAACTGGGAATTCTTATTCATAAGCTATAGATCACATTACATTTGCTATGAGCAGCAGACATGTGTAGGATAGAGGCTTCCACTGGAGATATAACTTCTCATTCTACAAGAGCATTTATTTATTGTGCTCCCTGTGATATGAGAAAAGTGACACACAGCTGAGACAATAGCAGAACATAAAACTTCCTTTTATATCTGATCGTATTTCAGGTTCAAGCCTCAGGTGTAAGAACACTGAAGATGCATACACTGTATGTCATGACTGAATGGGGATTTTTATGAAGCTTTCTCTAGGGGAGAGCTGGTTAAAAAATGTTGACAACATTTTTAATTTCAATAAAAATGAAATGGATACATTTTGACCCATTTCTTAATCATTTCAGTGCTGGAAGGTTTTGAATATTTTGCTCCTGATCCAGTAAAGCATATAAGCATGTGTTCAACATTTAAAGTACATATCCAGTACCACTAAAGTCAGTTATCAAAACCTAGTTGTGTAGGTTAGCAAGTGAATAGACAATAGAGTTCCACTAAAAGGTTCTCTTGTGGTCGTATAGAATATTTAATTGGGGAAAAAGTCAGTTTCAGCACTGATTTGCAGACAGCTCCTTATTTCTGACCCGACTAATTCTTCTCCAGTAGATCTTATTTCCTACATTAGAATAATTGCTAACAGAAAATCTCAATGAAAATGAGACCTAAACGAACACTGTAAAATATTTTATAAGTGTTTATACACATTTCTAGGAGTATTTGCTTTGTGTGCTCACACCTTGCATGTTTAAGTCCCACTAATATTCTGGCACTTCAGGTGTTATTGGCAAAAAAAATTGATGGGAAGTACATTTCAAAGTTGCATGCAAGAGACTGTGGAAATCCATTTTAAAAAATGTGCATTCACAAGTATCTGCACCAGAAGTGTTTAATGAGAGAGGAGAAACAATACCATGTGACTTGTCTGACCAGTCAAATATTAGTTAGTTCCTAGAGTAAAAGGGATTGGGTGGGGGGAAGAACTGTTAATTGACTAAATTTGAATAATGACCAGTCCTTTTCAACATATTCATAAATGATCTGGAAAAAGGGGTAAACAGTGAGGTGGCAAAATCTGCAGATGATACAAAATTACTAAAGATAGTTAAGACTCAGGCAGACTGCAAAGAGCTACAAACGGATCTCTCAGAACTGGGAGACTGGGCAACAAAATGGCAAATGAAACTTAATGTTGATAAATGCAAAATAATGCATATTGGAAAGTATAATCCCAACAATGCATATAAAATGATAGGGTCTAAATTAGCTGTTACCACTCAAGAAAGAGATCTTGGAGTCATTGTGAACAGTTCTCTGAAAACACCCTCTCAATGTGCAGTGGCAGTCAAAAAAGCTAACAAAATGCTGGGAATAATTAAGAAAGGGATAGATAATAGAACAGAAAATATCATGTTGCCTCTATATAAATCCATGGTACGCCCACATCTTGAATACTGTGTGCACAGGTGGTCACCCCATCTCAAAAAAGATATACTGGAATTGGAAAAGGTTCAGAAAAGGGCAACAAAAATTATTAGGGGTATGGAACGGCTTCTGCATGAGGAGAGATTAATAAGACTAGGACTTTTCAGCTTGGAAAAGAGATGGCTAAGGGGAGATATGATTGAGGTCTATAAAATCATGACTGGTGTAGAGAAAGTAGATAAGGAAGTGTTATTTATTACTTCTCATAACACAAGAAGTAGGGGTCACCAAATGAAATTAATAGGCAGCAGGTTTAAAAGAAATGAAAGGACGTATTTCTTCACACAACGCACAGTCGACCTGTGGAATTCCTTGCCAGAGGATGTTGTGAAGGCCAAGACTATAGCAGGGTTAAAAAAAGAACTAGATAAGTTCACAGATGGAGGATAGGTACATGAATGGCTATTAGCCAGGATGGGCAGAGATAGTGTCCCTAGCCTCTGTTTGTCAGAAGCTGGGAATGAGCGACAGGGGGTGGATCTCTTGATGATTACCTTTTCTGTTTATTCCCTCTGGGGCACCTGGCACTGACCACTGTTGGAAGACAGGATACTGGGCTAGATGGACCTTTGGTCTGACCCAGTAGGGCCATTCTTATGTTATGTTCTTATGTAGAAAATACAGTCTACTTGCAAATATCTGAGAGAAAAAGGGGCTTTAAACTAATGAATTATTTGCTGAGCTATAATTAAAAATATATTTATAGAAATAATAGCTATCAAAACCTGTGTGTGGTCCCTTTTTTGTGCTCTTTTTTACTCCTTGTGCAACTCAGTGCAGAATGGGTAGATGATGATTTGGGGAATCTATATACAAATAATGAATTCTGGCCCATGTTATGAAATTCTTATATCAAGAAATGCCTCTATGTGCCTGTGGAATCCACTATTTGCTGACAGGGCCTGAAGCATATACATACCATGTAAAAGACAGAGAAGAATTGAGCTTAACAACTGTAATCTGCCCGAAAAATGGATATAATAAGGAGGTTGGCTGCAGCTGGGAAAACCTACTTTCTCCAGCTTGTCTGCTGGGAGGGGGAAGCGGAGAATAGAAAATTCCCAGACAGGAAACAGAACCAGGAGACAGAGGTGACAAAGCAGGGGTTTTAAAAGGACTCACAGGAGAAAGAAAGGGGAAGGGTTATGGAAGGACAGGAAGCTTTGGACAAGAGAGTGAAATAAACAGGTATGCTTCCATAGCCCAGAGGTGTGTGCCTGGTTTGATTGTAGGGTCATCCAAGGTCAAAGCAAGATAGCTCAGCTAGAAAGGCTCCATGATTCTGAAGCGTAATCATGAGCTGAAAAGGGAAGGATCCTTGATACCCTCCTACGGGCTCTTCCCAAGCTCAGAGAACTCTCCAGACGCTTTAGGAACTGAGGCAGCAAAATGCATATAGGTGCATTTATTATTTTGTATCAATCTGTGCATTTTTCATGATACTAAGTAAAGCATAATATTTTAAAATCCTGTGTAGTCTGTCTCTCTTTTGGCTCTCACTGTCATGTGCCCCAAAGAGGTCAATCAAGCCAGGAGACACTCGCTTTCAGTGGGATTCTGGGAATGTGTAAGAGCTGCTAGAGAGTCTTGGGGGAGTTTGTAATAGTCTCAGGACCAGGGTGAGGAGGGGGAAGGTGTGTGTCATAGAATCATAGACATGTAGGGCTGGATGTGATCGAGAGCTCATCAACTCTGAGGCAGGACCAAGTAAATCTAGACCATCCCTGATAGATGTTTGTCCAACCTGTTCTAAAAAACCTCCAGTGATGGTGATTCGACTACCACCCTCAGAAGCCTATTCCAGGGCTTAAAGTAACCTTATCTTTAGAAAGTTCCTCATAATATCTTATCTAAATCACCAGTGCAGCAGACATGAGGTCTGCATCTGAAATGCATGCCTAGAGGCTTAGGCTTAGGAAGGTGCCTAAACTCTTTGCAGCTCCAGAAAGCTAAGGGCATGTGGGATTCAGCATTCAGATCTTCCTCATAGTAGTCTGATGAGAGTCTGACAGGGGAAGCTTGACTACATCTATGACAGTCCATAGCTATGGCTGCCCATGGGTAGCCAGCTGGTGCACAAGAAGTTGTGCACAAGCAAAGTGTTACAGAAGATACCCAAGGAGTATCCCTAACTATACCTCCACAGGTTTGGATCCTTTATGTATATACTCTTATATCATAGTTCAGTTTACAATGGGAAGTAGATAATGTCTGTGCTTTGAAGGTAAAAGGCACTATATGTAGTATAAATAGATAAATAACTCCAAACAGCATAGACACCACCTCCATACACCCAGGAACTAAAGTCTAACAGTTCCCTTTTCAGGAAGACACTTCAGCAGATGAATAGGCCCATTGCAATCAAAGCAACTACTCATGCACTTAAATTTATCTAGGTGCTTAACTATATTCCAGGAAAATCATTAATGGGAGTTTTCCTGAACAGACGCTTCAGGACCAGGCTGCAAATTTGCAAATAAGCAAACGGCATATTTTGAACAAAGTAGATAGAAAATTCTACTAGGGGATTTATACTGCCACATCTAAATAAGTTAAGTAAATTTTGGCAGAATATAAACATGTGAACAAACACTAACATTTATTTCGTTATTTTAAAATAATGGCTGTGTGACATGTTCATTCTCTTCAGCCTGGGTTCATTGAACAAAACTGTTAGCAATCACTTTGATGTCCACTCTCCGGAAACATGAATTTTGATTTGCATTCATTAAATAGTCTAATATTCTTTGGTTCAAAGTGAACTTTTGCCCACTTAAACACTGAAAGCCAGCTCAGCCAGGGACCTCTAAGCCACTTTATTTATACAAAACATTATAACAGCATTCTATCAGAACGGATTGTCAAATGTGCCCTTGAATATGTTTTAATCCACCAATTTGTTTCTTTACTGGTGGAAAAAATACCCTCCTCTTACAGGTTCTGAAATGTATTTAAATGCCAACATCCACATGCACTTTATTCATAAAATCTTGATAGTGAAAATTATTTCCTTGACAACGTATCCTGCTGTTCCACATAGAGCGTAGGTCAATTAATAGCATGGAAAAGAGATTTCATTTGAACAAGGCTCAGGTAACTCTCTCTTCCCTCCTCCCTCACCTCAAATACTTCATTAATTTGTCTCCTTTTTTAAAAAATGCACCTACTTCCCCAATGCAACAAGTGCAACATTTCTTCCAGCTTAAGATGAATGTTCACAGGTCAGTAACCAAAATTTATTTAGAAAAAAAATCACAGCAATCATGTCACACCTGCGATAAATCATTCATTATAACAAGTTTAGCATGGTTGGATTACTCACAGTAGAAACACATAACTACAGAGATGAGGTGGGTTGCCAAGGCCAGTGTTGAAAGTCTGAGTATTAAGACCATGGAGTATTCCTTATGGAGATGTCAATGCGGTATTCTCTTTGCATTTTTATTACGTTGATATGAATCATTCATAAGTAAAGGATACTTAAAATTGGTTGTATAGTACCACTCAATTCAGAAAGATGGGGTAAGTCTAGAGTCATAGATTTTACAAGCCTGCAAGTGTCTATGCGTGTAGGTGCTGGCACATTTTAAATTGTATGCTCACAAAGGGTATCTTGATGGCAGTTATCACAAGTCACTGAAATGGAAAAACCTAGTTTTAAATTATGCTTTCACATAAAAAGTTATAGAATAGGTTTTGTCTGTCTTCTTGTTGCTCCAGTTAACCTAATCCACTCTACATGCTATACAATTTAGAGTGCAATAACAAAAATCTTACTACCAGCTCAGTTACCTGTGAAAATCAATATAAAAAACAAGACTCAAACACGGTGAAGAAGAGTGCCACTCAAAAAAGGCAACACTGAAGAATGCACTGATGAGCCAAAGGGACGTTGCATAAACCCCTTATTAACAGAGGTGGCCAGGCCCCACAGAGGAGAATCTCAGCTTTCATTTGTTTTAAAATGAAGTTTCTGGTGCTTTTCATTGTGAAGATCAGCTTGAAAACAAACACGTGGGTAGGGTTGAAAAGAATAAGCAGCTGGGCTCCACTTGTGCAGCAGGAGGCTGAGGAATAACCTAGGATCACTTCCCACACTCACTTTGTTCATCCAGTACCCAACAGCCATGGGGCAGCTATTTCACATCAACCCTCCACCAACCAAGGGATACCGTCTTACCCACAACTCCCCACACCAGCTGGGATAAGTCTTGAAGGGAGTGGTTTGGAACCAATACATTTTTGAAGGACATTAATAGTTTTTTGGAAGAGAGGGAAAGCAGGGAATTTGGGTTTGGGGGGGAAGAAAGGAATAGCACTTTACCGAAGAAATGTTGCAAAATTGGAATTTTCCAAGTTGGAAAATTTGAGGTAACCCCTTGTTAAAATGTTAGAACACACTGTGGCACAATAGTGTAAGTCGTTCTCTCTGGGGACAGAATGTTTCATCCTCTGTGTTTCCTCCACCATCCCAGGACCTGAGTTGTGGTCTAAAACTAGACTCACATATATTCTTTAATAGCAACTTAACATACTCCCAACAGAATTTCTTTCAAACAAAATTTGGACTCCAACAGAATTTCTTTCAAAAGCCTTATTTTCCCTACAAGAAAAAGAGATAGACCTTAGGACAGTGGTGGATTTAGAGTTAGTGGGGCCCTGTGCACAGCTTCATTTTTGAGCCCCCTCCTCTTGACCCAGCCAAGAAAAAGAACATTCTCTCTTATCTCCTCCCCATTTTTTATTCTTTTTTCCTTCATCCTCCTCTTATAAGTAATGGGAAGTAAGTGAAAATAAAGTGAGGTACCTTGATTTGGGCAGGGGTGCAAGAGGGAGTGTGGAGGGTGGACTCTTGGAGGAAGTTTGGGTGCTGGGTGTGGGCTCTGGGCTGGGGCACAGGGTTGGGGTGTGGGAGGAGGGGTGAGGGCTCTGGGAGGGAGTTTGGGTGCGGGCTCTGGGCTGGGGCAGGGGGTTGGGGTGTGGGAGGTGTGCGGGCTCTGGGAGGAAGTTTGGGTGCAGGCTCTGGGCTGAGGCAAGAGGTTGGGGTGCAGGAGGAGAATAGGGGGGCGGGGCTTACCTCAGGCAGCGCAGCTCCCAAAGCACACACACCCCTCCGGCAGCGGCTCCTAGGCAGGGCGGGGGGAAGGCATCTCTGTGCACCTCTGCCCACAGGCACCGCCCCTGTAGCTCCCATTGGCCACAGTTTCCAGCCAATGGGAGCTGCAGAGTCAGCACTTGGGGCAGGAACAGTGTGCAGAGACACACACACACACACACCCCCAGGGGCAGCAGGGACATGCCAGCTGCTTCCGGGAGTGAAGCAAGGGAGGCAGAACAGGCAGGGAGTGCCTTAGCCCTGCTGCAGGCACATCTCTGCACACCCCTTGGGGAGAGGGGGGCAGTGGGTCTCTGTTCACCGCAGGGGCAGAGCGCAGAGCTGCCTGCCCCCCACAGAGATGTGCCAGCAGCCAGCTGCTTCCGGGAATGGCGTGGGTCCACTGGCCATGGCATGCAGGTAGCCTGCCTGCCTGAGCCCTGCTGTGCCACCGGCCGGGACTCAGGGGCAGGTTGTCAGATCTTTGTCCTGCATTTTGGGGGGCCCCCTGCTTTAGGGTCCAAATTCTGCTGTCTGCTGCACTCTTCTCTGACAATCACTGTTCAGGAGCCAGAAGAGAGATTCGTAAATTTTGCTCGTGGATTTAAAGTTCTATTTGCCATTCTCTTGTTCGAATTTGAACAAACAATATCTGTTTTCTTTTCTATCAATCTGAGAGCAACTTGAGATGAATCAATTCTATATTGAGACTCAAGAGAATGAAAGGGCATTAAAGACAATACAAACTCTGGGAGCACAAACAATGTGGGTATGAAGCTGGAAGTACATTATTAAAATAAAGGTCAAGAATACTAGGTAAAGGAAAATCGACATGGACAAGACGTCTACATTTTAAAACATTAATGGGGTGGGGGGATTAACACTTCAGCTCATACTTATCAGAATTTAGGGATTGTAGTGGGGTGGGCACCCGCTCCAGCCCTGAAGGGCTGAAAAGCCAGCCCTTGGAGAGGGCTTGGGGCTGTGGGCTAGAAGCTGGGCTGATTGGGGAAGTAGCCACATCTGGGCCATGCCCCAGTCAGGGCCCAGCTGGCCTGTATAAGAAGGCCAGGGCAGCCAGGAGTACACTCTCTCTCTGCCTTTAGAGGGAGAACGGCCTGGCTGCTGGGGAGCTTGAGAGAGTACCTGAGGTGGAGCAGGGCTGGGGGAAGGCCAGAGGGGCTGGGGAGCTCTGGCCTAGAAACCCCCCAGGCTGCAAGCCTAGAGTAAGGTCAAATAGGTCCTGGGGTTGCAGGGGGCAGCCCACGGGTAGGCAGAGGCAGCAGGTCCAAACCCCTTTGCCTGTGATGAGTGGCTGATACACTGCAGTCTGCCCAGGGAGCAGGGCTAAGCAAGGACTGACAGTAGCCAAGATTGAGATGAAGTGGGGATAGTGGGTGGGGGGTTCCCCTGGGTGGGGAGACCCTGAGACTGAGGGGTTACTGCCAGAGGGGCAGCACCCCAGACAAAGGGGCACCGGGTCCGGGAGGGACATGGGGGCCAGTGACAGGCGGATCACCAGAAGGCAGAGGGCACTCTGGAGGCTGGTGGGCTAATTCCCAAGGACGACCAGCAGGAGGTGCCAGCAGATGAGTCTGCACCCGGTTACAGGGATTTAAATTCAATTACGATATTTATGAAGCAGTCTTATTTATTGGATATTAAAAGCCAGTGGTGCAAGTGGAATCCATTTCTTAACAGTATGATGGGAATATCTGAGGGCAGCATTTGGTCCTAAATCAAGATCTGCCCCCATTCTACTACCCATTTTGGTACAGTGTAAGAAAGCAGTACTGTACTATATCTAAAGATGGATTTGCTTGATTTATTTCTCCTGCCTAGTGTCTCTCAATGTAAATCTATGCTGTTGAAAACTGTCACATTAGTTTGCCCTTTCCCAAAGTCTTTCCATTTATGCTCGTCTCTTTCTTTTGTTCCTGCTAATGAAGTGCTCTGTAGCTATTCCCTATTACAGACATACACTCTTTATTGCTTCCAATGTTGAGCAATGACTTAGTTCCACTCACACTATGCAGTCTCTCCAAGGTCTCATCTCTGTTATGATCAAACCTACCAGTACGTGTCTGGTTCTTAGCTCTGACGAAAAAGCCAGGAGTTTACAAATTTAAGGGGGGGGGGGGAAGAAGTATGGAAGACATTCAGACATGAAAACAACAAGGAGTCTGGTGCCACCTTAAAAACTAACAGATTTATTTGGGCATAAGCTTTTGTGGGTAAAAAATCCACTTCAGATGCGTGGAGTGAAAATTATAGACGCAGGCATAAATATACTGACACATGAAGAGAATGGAGTTACCTTACAAGAGGTAAGAGAGAACCAGCATTGACAGGACCAATTCAGTTAGGGTGGATGTGGTCCACTCCCAATAATTGATGAGGAGGTCTCAATACCAAGAGAGGGAAAATTGCTTTTGTAGTGATCCAGCCACTCCCAGTCCCTATTCAAGTCCAAATTAACGGTGTTAAGTTTGCAAATGAATTGAAGTGCTACAGTTTCTCTTTGAAATCTGTTTTTGAAGTTTTTTTTGTTATAGAATGTCCAGGGAGACTGAAGTGTTCTCCTACCAAAAGCCAGTATGTTACCATTCCTGATGTCTGATCTAAAGTGATCATCAAGTTGGGCCATTTCCAGCACAAGATCAAATCCGCACAGACACACCCCTGGAACCCCGACCTGGGATATTCTATCTACTACCCAAGATCCATAAACCTGGAAATCCTGGGCGCCCCATCATCTCAGGCATTGGCACCCTGACAGCAGGATTGTCTGGCTATGTAGACTCCCTCCTCAGGCCCTATGCTACCAGCACTCCCAGCTACCTTCGAGACACCACTGACTTCCTGAGGAAACTTCAATCCATTGGCGATCTTCCTGATAACACCATCCTGGCCACTATGGATGTAGAAGCCCTCTATACCAACATTCCACACAAAGATGGACTACAAGCCGTCAAGAACACTATCCCCGATAATGTCACGGCTAACCTGGTGGCTGAACTTTGTGACTTTGTCCTTACCCGTAACTATTTTACATTTGGGGACAATGTATACCTTCAGATCAGCGGCACTGCTATGGGTACCCACATGCCCCACAGTATGCCAACATTTTTATGGCTGATTTAGAACAACACTTCCTCAGCTCTCGTCCCCTAAAGCCCCTACTCTACTTGCGCTATATTGATGACATCTTCATCATCTGGACCCATGGAAAAGAAGCCCTTGAGGAATTCCACCCTGATTTCAACAATTTCCATCCCACCATCAACCTCAGCCTGGTCCAGTCCACACAAGAGATCCACTTCCTGGACACTAGAGTGCTAATAAGCGATGGTCACATAAACACCACCCTATACCGGAAACCTACTGACCGCTATTCCTACCTACATGCCTCCAGCTTTCACCCTGACCACACCACACGATCCATCATCTACAGCCAAGCTCTGCGATACAACCGCATTTGCTCCAACCTCTCAGACAGAGACAAACACCTACAAGATCTCTATCAAGCTTTCTTACAACTACAATACCCACCTGCGGAAGTGAAGAAACAGATTGATAGAGCCAGAAGAGTTCCCAGAAGTCATCTACTACAGGACAGGCCTAACAAAGAAAACAACAGAACGCCACTAGCCGTCACCTTCAGCCCCCAACTAAAACCCCTCCAACGCATTATTAAGGATCTACAACCTATCCTGAAGGATGACCCAACACTCTCACAAATCTTGGGAGACAGGCCAGTCCTTGCCTACAGACAGCCCCGCAACCTGAAGCAAATACTCACCAACAACCACATACCACACAACAGAACCACTAGCCCAGGAACCTATCCTTGCAACAAAGCCCGTTGCCAACTGTGCCCACATATCTATTCAGGGGACACCATCACATCAGCCACACTATCAGAGGCTCGTTCACCTGCACATCCACCAATGTGATATATGCCATCATGTGCCAGCAATTCCCCTCTGCCATTTACATTGGTCAAACTGGACAGTCTCTACGTAAAAGAATAAATGGACACAAATCAGATGTCAAGAATTATAACATTCATAAACCAGTCGTAGAACACTTCAATCTCTCTGGTCACGCAATCACCGACATGAAGGTCACTATCTTACAACAAAAAAACTTCAAATCCAGACTCCAGCGAGAAACTGCTGAATTGGAATTCATTTGCAAATTGGATACTATTAATTTAGGCTTAAATAGAGACTGGGAGTGGCTAAGTCATTATGCAAGGTAGCCTATTTCCCCTTGCTTTTTCCTACCCCCCCCCCCAGACGTTCTGGTTAAACTTGGATTTAAACTTGGAGAGTGGTCAGTTTGGATGAGCTATTGCCAGCAGGAGAGTGAGTTTGTGTGTGTGTGTGTTCCCCCCGGCGGGGGGGGGGGGGTGAGAAAGCCTGGATCTGTGCTGGAAATGACCCACCTTGATTACCATGCACATTGTAGGGAGAGTGGTCACTTTGGATAAGCTATTACCAGCAGGAGATTGAGTTTGTGTGTGTGGTCTTTGGAGGGGGGTGAGAGAACCTGGATTTGTGCAGGAAATGGCCCACCTTGATTATCATACACATTGTGAAGAGAGTGGTCACTTTGGATGGGCTATTACCAGCAGGAGAGTGAGTTTGTGTGTGTATGGGGGTGGGGGGGTGAGAAAACCTGGATTTGTGCTGGAAATGGCCCACCTTGATGATCACTTTAGATAAGCTATTACCAGCAGGACAGTGGGGTGGGAGGGGGTATTGTTTCATGGTCTCTGTGTGTATATAATGTCTTCTGCAGTTTCCACGGTATGCATCCGATGAAGTGAGCTGTAGCTCACGAAAGCTCATGCTCAAATAAATTGGTTAGTCTCTAAGGTGCCACAAGTACTCCTTTTCTTTTTGCAAAGACAGACTAACACGGCTGTTACTCTGAAACCTGTCATTAGTAGATGTGCAGGTGAATGAGCCCCTGATGGTGTGGCTCATGTGGTTGGGTCCTTTGATGGTGTTGCTTGAATAGATATGGGGACAGAGTAGGCAACGGGGTTTGATCTGGCTTGTAGGTAGGATCTTGTAGGTACCCAGAAGTCACCTACTACAGGACAGTGGTCCCTTACAGACAGCCCCCCAACCTGAAGCAAATACTCACCAGCAACTACACACCACACCACAGTCTGGGAACCTATAAGATCTTACCTACAAGATCTAGGCACCTACAAGATCTTTATCAAGCATTCTTAAAACTACAATGCCCACCTGGGGAAGTGAGGAAACAGATTGACAGAGCAAGACGGGTACCCAGAAGTCACCTACTCCAGGACAGGCCCAAGGAGGAAAATAACAGAACACTACTGGCCATCACGTACAGCCCCCAACTAAAACCTCTCCAGCACATTATCAATGATCTACAAACTATCCTGGAAAACAATCCCTCACTCTCCCAGACCTTGGGAGGCAGGCTAGTCTTCACTTACAGACGGCTCCCCAACCTGAAGCAAATACTCACCAGCAACTACACACCATACCACAGAAACACTTACCCAGGAACCAATCCCTGTAACAAACCCTGTTGCCTACTCTGTCCCCATATCTACTCTAGCATCTCCATGCTTCTGAAGAAGCTTATGCCCAAATAAATCTGTTAGTCTTCAAGATGCCACTGGACTCCTTATTGTTATTGTGGTTACAGACTAACACGGCTACCCCTCTGATTCAGACATGACCCATTCTTACATACACTAAGTGGTGACAGAAAGGCCACCACCACTGTAGCCCATATTGGTGCAGCAGAGGGTGGGAGAACATAAGAGCCTGCTATGGATCACCATTCACATAGTAGATCTTAACCACTCGCAGCCCCAGCATAGGTTAGAGCAGTCTGGGAGTGACACTAATCTACACAAGTTGGCAACAGACCTAAAGGGACCATTTGCTTATTCAGCCATGACCCCTTTCTCCCTTAGGGCTGGGTAGAAAAGGGGAAAGCGATACATGATGCAGCTATGTTGGCTCTGCACCAGCTGAGGGGCCCCCCTCTTGCCAAGGAAAATCTGGAGAAGGACCCAACCATTTGCCAGCTTTGTTAGTGCCATCAGAGCAGTGCAGAGGGGCCAAAATGCAGGAGAGTATCTGGCACAATGAATATTTTCAAAGCAACCCACTTCTTTTAAATACAGAGACCCCAGGGAGGGGAAAAATCCACAATGGATGCTTACGCGTGGTATTATTATTGAAATGGCTGTCACTGGATTTCTCCCAAGGGAATATTTCAGAACAGGCTAGTAAGAGGTATATCTGTAGTGATGTTTCACTGCCATCATCTTCACTACTAGCTAATTGCCGACTTGGAGAAACACATTCTTCCACTGTCATTCCTAACACTGGTGGCAGGGTCAGTGCAAAGCCATAAGAGTGCTCCTTGTCAACCCAAGGTACAAAACACTGCAGAAGCTCAGAACTGCTGAACAATAAACAAATCTTTATAAGAAAGAAATTAAGAAAATTGTGACCACCTTGCTTAACAGTCCTTCAAAAGGTTATTTATTACATTAAGTAAAAGAATTTTTTTAAAGGATTTCTGAGAGAGAAACCTACCTGCGGTGCTATAAGAGGGCAGCAGAGTTTCCATTGTAATTCCATTGTGCAGGAATGGATGGAAGTTTTATATAAGGGTTCAGCCTAGACTGGGAGGTTCTCTGGCAAATGATAAGAATCAGATTAGCCATATTAAGTAGGAAAAGGGTTAAGGAATACAGTGGCATACCCACTCATCTCCTCCTTGATCTTTTGGCTCCCCCACCTCCTCCAAATGACTCCTCCTCACTGTGCGGGGACATTTTTGTCCAAGGCCCTTTGACGGGGACTGAGTTGGGGGGAGGGGGATGTGGATTGGAGAAACTTTACCCTTCAGCACGTCTCTTTAGAAGTTGTGATTCTGCTTTCTTTGGGCTTTCTGCCAAGAAAATAGTAATCAGCAACAAATATTAAAAAGAGCAAATGGAATTTAAAAAAGAACTAGAAGGTTCTGCAGATCTAGAGTTACACTTCATGTAAGCTAAACTAGATAAGGCCTTTTCAGCTTAGTTACAGAGACAAAGCACCAAGATAACTTAAATAGCCTTGTGCAGATGCAATCCTTACTTCACAAATGCTGGTGAAAGCAGCTGTACTGACAGCACTTGATAACAGAGCCGGGCAAGATTCTTCACACAAAGATGGGGGGGGTTGGGTTGGGGAGGAGGGTTTGCTGAAAAATGCAGATGCAGGTCAACCAAAACATATTGCAAATTTGCCTAAGCATTTTCGCCCACCCCCGCCCAAAATTGTAGAAGTTGAAACAAAATATTTTGACTGATTTGAAATGACTCATTCAAATTTTACTTCAGTTTTATTAAATTCTAAGCAGGCAAAAAAACCAACACTTTGGGTTAAACAAGATATTTTGTTTGACTCAAATTTGAAATTTTGTAGACTTTTGGTTAGGCCACTAAACTGAAAAAAACGGCTCTACTAGAGAGCATCCTATTTGCCCATCCAGCAAACTTTCTGTGGATAATCTCCATCATTCACAAGTCTTTCAGCTGAGACTTCCAAAGAATGCCAAATGAAGAAACTACAAGATCTGTGTAGGAGGGGAGGGAGAAAGAGGGGACTATTTATCCTTCTCGTCTCTGATGCAAAGCATAGCCCACATGAGATCAGCACTCAACAATATGGGTTTGGGTGTAGCTGCAGTAGCTGTTCATTAGGCCTGATTCACCACTGTGTTACTCCAAACCAGTGTAAAATTGGAGTAAGTCTGAAGTAATGCAGAGCCCTGATCAGTTTTTCTTTAGGACTGTAACAATGGAGGAGCTCCATTGCACTAGGCACTAGAGAAATGCATAGTGAGAGATAGTCCCTTCTAAAGGGCCTGCCTTCTAAATAGAAAAGAGAGGGCAGGGAAACAGGGGCACAAAGATGAAGTGATGTCCCCAAGGTCACAGATCAGCAGCAGAGTAAGGTACAGAACCCAGGTCTCAAGTCCCACTTAGTGCCCTACCCATTGGGCCATGATTCCTCTATCACGTTTTCTATCAGTGTTTCATCAGATCTTTGTTTAAATCTTTTCATTCATTCTCTCTATTGACTAAATCTGGATTTATGCCAGTGTAAATGAACAGAATTTTCCTTCTTTCCCCAGCCTTCCTTTAAACGTCACTGAAGTCATAGGTTGCAGTGCAGGCAAGTGAGATGTTTCAGTGGCAGAGGCAGGTCATCTTTCAGTGATTTTTTTTTAAATAAATTAACAGGAGAAAATCTGCTCAGATTGAACTTTATGTAAAAATACCCCTTCCCCCACCTTTCTTTGGTGGTGGAGCAAGGGAGGAATGAGGGCAAAGCATTTTAAGTGATTTGACTAGGGTTATACTGCAGTATAGCACATACTGTAAAATCCTAAAGGACTAGAAGCTGAGAAACTAACACACACTGTTGTGGCTTCTTTATTCAACTGAAAGTTATTTTTAAAACTAGAGTCAGCCAGGAGTCTCTGCCCCAGTAATGTAAAACTGGAGTTTTACAGCTGACATAGCTTACCCAATCATTTGTAAGAATAATTTAGAGATCTTGCAGTTTCCAAAGATCCTCTGGTTTACCAGAAACAAAGAACCAGAACTTCAGCTGATGTGAATCTGTAACTCCACTGACTTCTGGTCCAAAATATGTATCGCAATGCAGTATTACAGTTTTCCCTCTTGATTTAATTTAGACTAACAACATCAACTTCAGTGTGATGCTATTTTCTGGATTCCCATATACATGACTAGTCTGTGTTCAAGTCATCTGGCTAAGCAACATCACACGATGTCAGAATGAAAGGCAAAAGTGAGAGAAGTTTTCAAAGACTTGCTAGATAAAGTTCATTAGCTGGTAAGTTATTTTTTCCTTTTTATCATTTGATATTAGTACCCACTTACATTTCTGGCCAGTTTGTCTGTCTCTTGGTATAATGGTGCTTTCAATTAGCAGAGATGGAAAGTAGGTTATGAAATAAAATTCTATTTCAAATAGAAAACTCAATCAGCAGGAAGTTAACAGCTGCATGTGCCCCTTTATGCCCAACCTTTGGAATAGTACCACTGGCAATGTGTAAAGGAGACAAGCTCCCAAACATAAAAATACATCAGGAATTTAATGAGCAGGGCAATTTAGATGCAAGTTCAGAACAAATCTGTATTCAATAATGATCAGAGACTCAGGGAACCAAACCAACTTTACCTAGCATTTAGTTATTAAGGACCAGATCCTGAGCCCAATTTGCACAGCTGGTTGGGATACACTAACCCCAATTGGCCATGTAAACTGGCTAAGCTAAGAGACAGACAGCCTACTGCTTGGGATAGGGATGGAGGGAACACCACCTACTCTACAAGATAAGAACAAGATAACTTCCCACACACTTTCTGCTCCAGCTGGAGGGAAAGGGGTGATTATTGCTCTAGAGATGGACAAAATAGAGCCTCTCCAGCATGGAGCTGTGGGGACAGAAATGGGCTGAGCCAAGTTCCCAAGAAACACAAATTCATTGTGAAGGCTTTGGGATTCATGGCGGGGGGGTCAACAGGCTTGCCTAAAAAAAAAAATGTAAGATGACCAGTTGTTATCAACAGAAAAGGCAGACGTGTCCTCCCCCTATAGTAACAAACACTACTTGATGCATTTAAATAAAAAATAATCTGCATATGCAAAGTCCTTTTGGCAGGCTTTTAAATGTACAAATGTTTCCACTGTAAAAAACACAATGTGCAGTACTTCTACCTCTCCTTTCCTATGAAACATGCCTGTATGCCCCTCCCATAGGCTACCCTTGCCCACCTGTAGGCCCCTGCATTCCAAGGCATTTAGCACATTCTCAGCCTCCCTCTGCTCAGGTGGGGCATACACAAGTTACTCCTAAAGCTCTGTGTTATATTCTGTAATTAGACCAGAGCAACAGAACCATTGGCTTGTACCTAGTCTAATGGTTAAGGCATAGGACTAGAGCCATTGTTTTTCTATGACTGACTCCTCCACTGGCTTCTGGTATGAATTTGAACAAAGTTTTCAAGCCTGGGTGCCTAACTCTACACCTGGGTGTTTAAGTGAAGTCAGTGGAAAGCAGTGGTTCCTCCCCAACTGTAGAAAAAATCAGGTAATTTATTATTTATTTCCAGCATCACCCACCCCTTGCTAGATGTTTCCCACATATAAAAGATGACTCTGCAGAGCTTAAAATTGTTAGTATATAGTCTTGTTTGTCAGCCTGAGAGAGAATTTTGGGTTTGACTTTTTGATACATATTAGTATAAGATATAAGAGTATGAACAAAGGTCAAAGACACTGTGTGTTGCTTCTGCCCGGCAAGATGGGTTTGTTAGTATAATGGGAAGAGATAAGGAATAAAGCAGTTAAAGCATTACGGGAGTGTAATATATGAGCATACACTGAAAGGCTGCCTGAAGTCCTATCTCAAGGCAAGGTCAAGCAACCAGTCAGGAAAGGCAAGGAGGACTTGGGGGCAGGGACGAAAGGCAAAACACTAAAAGGCCAGAGAAATGCTTGCCCCTGACCATAACACAACCTCACTTCTCACCCCTCCCATGGAGTACAAAAGAGGTGGGACGAAGACCCCAGATCCACGACACCCAAAAACAGAACATGACCATAAGTTAAGGCGTGGGCCTGTGAGTGTGCATGGCAGGTACAATTAGGCCTGCTGAAGGGGTGGGGGGAGGGGATAGGACATTGGGAAACAAGGGTCTGCGGCATCTTAGTTACGGTATACATGTTTGCTGAAAACTAACCCCAATAAACATTGCTTTGCCTGCACTTCAGACTTCTGGTCTTCTGCTTTCTGTCTGCATAACAAGAACCAGGGGAGAGGGTGAAGGGAAAGGCTTCTAACAACAATCTAAATACAGATTTGGGTGCGTACATTTAAACACTTATGTTTAAAAATTGCAGACTTAATCTTTCTGATGCCTTGCTACAAGTTTTTTTTGAACAGTACAAGAGACATCCGTGAGAGACAGATAATGTGTGAACAGAGTCACTTCGGAATATCTGCTCCCTACTGCACATTTGAGGTTCAATAACAGTATTTCACAGATTCTAAGGCCAGAAGGGACCTCCCGTGGTCATTTAGTTTGACTGCCCCCTCCTCCCCCCTAGAACATAGGCCACAGAACTTCCCCAAAATATTCCTACAGCATATCTCAGAAAAGCATCCAATCTTGACTTAAAAATTGTCAGGGATGGAGAATCCACTACAACCGTTGGTAAATTGTTCCACAGTTAATTACTCCCACTACTGAAAATGTACACCTTCTTTCCAGCCTGGATTCAACTAGCTTCAACTTGCAGCAAACTGTGTTGTTTGAACTCAGTCAGGAGGAGTTTGATGCATCTAAACAAGATGAGAACTTGGGTCTTAACATTCGATAGAAAAGGGACTTTAAACAGTTGAGGAAGAGCCTTCTTGAAATGGAGGGAATATGTAATCTTTGAGTTGACCTTATGGAGCTGTACCTAAGTCCCCCTACAGCTGACAGAGGTAGACATAATGTGTGTTGCCTTTTGGCCTAACATAAGCCAATTATTCTAATTATTCTTGTTAGAAATTCTATTGTGCCATTCAGTAAAATTTGATAATATTAAAATGCCAGAGTAGTGATTTGATATTAAAGGTGTCACACATTACATTACTTGTTGCACTCTGGCAAAAATTAAACACTCTGTGGACTTGTTGCTTTACAAGGAAATATCTAAAGCTGACACACAAAGTCACATACAGACTAATTTCCAAGTAATAATCAGAAGAAACATGATTCATATTGAAAGCCAAGTATTATAATCTGAGAATTATTGGGTGTGCTGATTAGCTAAGAGAGTTTATCTGTGTTTAAAAAAAAAAATAAAACTAAGGAAGATTCTTGCCTGGCATAACTATGCTGAAGCCAGGGGAGTGACAACAGGGCCTAATTTGGCCCATTCTAATTTTTATTTGCAAAACCAGAACAAAACAATTTGAGACATTAAGGAAAATTTGTTTTCCTTATGATTCACCTAACAGCAGCTCTGGGCTGTAAATCAGATAATACTGAAGTGAAATCAGTATCTGTTGGATAACCAGAGACCTGATCACACCACGCACTAAAAGTTCATGCTGAAACCTTTTGCCCTACTCAGTTTTCTTTTTGGGACAGATAATTTAACAATGTACCTCTACAGTGCATTCTTCAACCTGAATATTTCAGTCTGTTCATTCATACAGGATAAAGAAATGAAATTGCTGGGAAATACATTATGATCTTACCAGGCATTTCATAAAGAGTGAAAATTATTAGTTTTTACTGAGGTCTAGCCTCTTCCTCCTCTGAATTAGTAGTTTCATCATCTTCCCTTCACGTATCAATTGTTGTTAAACTTCTAGTTTAAGAAGCATTCACAGTAGTTGCTCCACCTACTGAAAGAGCCTCACAGCACTTCAGCATTTTGGATACCAGTAAAAGTCCCTCTAAGCCACCTCCTTTCTAAATAAATATAGATGACCCATGGCTTGGCCAGCCTTTGCAAATATGTTCAATCCCTCTTGTTTTGGTTGCATTAGGTTGCTGCTGTCTCTCCTTACCTAGCAAGTCTATTTTCTAGAAAGGTGACCAGAACTGCACACACAAGTCCAATAATATTTTCTGAGATATATCCTTAATACAATTTCTTCCAACATGCAGTTTGATTATTTCATTTAAGCATTCTGGAATACAATTAGCTTGTTTCATTCGCAGTGGGGGCTCCCTCAGTAATACAGATACAGTGTCTATCTGTGGCAAGGAAAGAGATTTTCATCTCAGCAACGGGCTGGAAGCATTATAGCTAGAGTGCAATAGTACAGAGACAGATCTACAGTTTACAGTAAGGTAAGTCATGAATGTTACTACTAAAGAGGGATCCCTTCTGCAGGCAGACGGGCTCACTGGACTTTGTAGCTGAACAGAATAATAGTAGTGAACAATATGTTTTGAGTTATGCAGCATAACAGAAACTAAATAGGGATTTCAGATGCAACCTGCTACCTTATGCTAGTGCTCCAGAATAAGACTAAGATGTGTCCTGGTCAACTGGTCTCCAATACACCTACTTTTTATAGAATAAGTTATTACTCACTGTGAGTAAGGGTATCCCATAAAAATCCTTAATTTTACATCCCATAAAAAGCCTTAATAAAACATTTAATATAATATGTCCATGCGCATCTGAGTGCAGTATTTCCAAAAAGTTGTTTGCAAAACAGAACACAACTATCAGAAGAAGAAGAAAAAACAAGTTTTATATTTTATTTTAAATCACATACAAAATACAGTCAGAATAAAATTGTAACATTTCTGTTTTAAAGGGGTTGTAGGGAAGGTAACATTTTAATGAGCTACTCCTCTCCTGTAAAGTAAGGAAGGTCTATGGAGTGAATCCACCTACAATTAATTGAGTGCTCAAGAGGCCATTCAACAGGTGGCATTGTTATTACAACTGTATTCTTAAAAGACAGGAAAAAACCTTCAGCATTTTAAAAAAAAAAAAGAGCAAGTGCACTACCCTGAAAGAATAATGCTTCTCTGTTCATTGTTTTTTTCGCCCCATGTCATAAATATAAAGGGAAGGGTAAACCCCTTGGAAATCCCTCCTGGCCAGGGGAAAGCTCCTCTCACCTGTAAAGGGTTAAGAAGCTAAAGGTAACCTTGCTGGCACCTGACCAAAATGACCAATGAGGAGACAAGATACTTTCAAAAGCTGGGAGGAGGGAGAGAAACAAAGGGTCTGTGTCTATCTGTATGCTGGGTCTTTGTCGGGGATAGACCAGGAATGGAGCCTTAGAACTTTTAGTAAGTAATCTAGCTAGGTATGTGTTAGATTATGATTTCTTTAAATGGCTGAGAAAAGAATTGTGCGGAATAGAATAACTATTTCTGTCTGTGTATCTTTTTTGTAACTTAAGGTTTTGCCTAGAGGGGTTCTCTATGTTTTTGAATCTAATTACCCTGTAAGATATCTACCATCCTGATTTTACAGGGGGGATTTCTTTATTTCTATTTACTTCTATTTTTTATTAAAAGTCTTCTTGTAAAACACTGAATGCTTTTTCATTGTTCTCAGATCCAAGGGTTTGGGTCTGTGGTCACCTATGCAAATTGGTGAGCCTTTTTATCCAACATTTCCCAGGAAAGGAGGGGTGCAAGTGTTGGGAGGATTGTTCATTGTTCTTAAGATCCAAGGGTCTGGGTCTGTAGTCACCTAGGCAAATTGGTGAGGCTTTTTACCAAACCTTGTCCAGGAAGTGGGGTGCAAGGTTTTGGGAAGTATTTTGGGGGGAAGGACGCGTCCAAACAGCTCTTCCCCAGTAACCAGTATTAGTTTGGTGGTGGTAGTGGCCAGTCCAAGGATAACGGGGGTAATATTTTGTACCTTGGGGAAGTTTTGACCTAAGCTGGTAAAGATAAGCTTAGGAGGTTTTTCATGCAGGTCCCCACATCTGTACCCTAGAGTTCAGAGTGGGGGAGGAACCTTGACACCCCATAAAGAATTTGGTTTAAAATATTAAAGGAATTTAAAGAGTAGTGAGCAAATGGGGGTAGAAAATAACAAGGTATGAATTTGTCAGAAGAGGAAGGAGAGATTACTAAGAGATCTGGGTTGCTAATAAATGAGACGTTAGGCCAAGGAATTAAGTGACTTAAGAAAAAAAAGTATGAAAAGCCACGATAACAAAGTTATTAAAATGGTTACTTTGTGAGAATTGAGAACAGATGGTGAATATCTGTGATAGATTGATGTTTACAGAATGGCTACATAAGCATGGCAGTGATAAGCAGGCTCCAGGCTCCTGATCAGCACCAAGGTTTTCTTGAACAGCTTGCATGGAGCACACGCAGAACCAAGGAGCTGGTGCAAGTGACCCTTGCTCGAATGCAGAAACCAAACTGGAAAATGAAGCTCTAGGCGTTCCTACTTGTCATTAGGGGAAGTGATCCTGCTTCTATACTCTACTAAATAACAGCACCTTCTACTGCATGGTATCAGCAAAGCCTCCAATAACAGAAAACGATTTTATCTTTAACGTTACTCTTGTATAGGCCTCTCCTGCCTTCAGAAATGCGGTCCTCATGCTAATAATAATTTACAAAAGTGTGTAAGCTTGAAATGTAGTCAACATTCCACACCTGCAAATATAACCATACGTTATGAGTAGCTGACCAGTTTACTGATGATTCTGCAGGTCACTGAACCTGTAAATACAACTCCATAGGGCCTAATCTTCAAAGTGAGAAGTGCTTCCTACAATGCACCATGCACCCACAATTCCCATGGGATTTAAGGATGCAAGTGACTTGGCAGGATCACAGCCTTAGTCTCTGAGGCTGATTTATCAGCCAACTCAATTGTTCCTGTGTTTCTGGACATGTGCTGCCCTGCTGTAAAGCTGGGTGGATAGTCAAGGGCCCCCAGAGGCAGTTGAAAGGCATAAGATTCAATGTGGACAGCTCTTCCTACCTGTGATTATAAGGGCACAACTATGGCTCATTTTGGGAGATGGAGATCCAGCCCCCAACTCCTAGCAATGGTTTGAGAGAAATTCCACGCTGATCTGCAGAGATTTCCTTCCCATAGGCACTCTCAGATAGGTATTCCTGTGATACGGGATATGCTGGGCCATAGCTAATTGCTAAATGAATGTCTTCATTTTTCCTACTGTGTATTATCAGCTGCTGAGTAACCTACCATAGTTGTTTTCTTGCTATTACTTAATTACACTGCTATTTTCAAGTTCATTGTACCAGAGAAGAGTAGCATATTAAAATCTGCTTATTGACATCCATTTTAATGCATTTATTTTCATCTATGTTCCTTAAGATGGTAAAGCCCTACAGACTTTAAACCAGTCCTTATAATGCAGCGTTACACATAAGCAAAGACTATTTACAAAACACCCACGTGGCTTTTAGCCTTGTAATTAACAGAGCTAATCATTATTTCTAAAAGCTCTTCTGTAAAGGAAGGCTTTTACCTACACACCGAACACATTTGTGACCCACTAGAGTGTGAGCAGATTTCATTCCAAGTTTCTAAGGGAAATTGATAGGCAAGTCACACAGGTGACTTTAAAACCAAACACAGACATTTTCAAAGAAACAAAGCAAGGATACTCTTGAAATAAAAGAAGAGTTTGTAGATATTCTCAGAATCAAAAGCTATGAATAGTAAGATACTTTATAAATATAGCCCAGACTAGTATAAACAATACATTTTTTTAAAGATAAAGAAAGAATATATCCCTTTTGTTATGTATTTATAAGTGTCTGATCTCATTTTTGTGAAATCAGAGAGTACAGAACTGCTCACTGTCCTACCAATCCACTTTTGTCTCCTGAACTATCTCAAAGCAACTGCAAGACCCACATGTAGGAGGACAATCAATTCTTAACTTTTAAAATGCACCCATGACCACGGAGTCCCTGGGTGCAGATACATAGGACAATATAAAAGTTAAATGGTAGGCTCACCTACAAAACCATAAAGAAATGCAAATAAACCCTTCTCCATCCTCAAGACAAACCCGAGCTTAAGCAGGTGGGCTTTGCATCATACCACAAACACTATCACTGTTCTGGTGAAGGAAGTGAGCTCCAGAGTGAAGGACCCTCCACCAAGAATGCCCTGTGATCAGTCCCAAGAATTTCAGTACCAGGCCCTGCTAAGAAGAGGTCACTAGCTGACTTCACGCTCTGTGGCTCTCGGTGGGAGAGGTAGTTGTTCCCATAGGTACAATTCAAGTTACATATATAGACAAGAATATAGCTGGTCAAAGATTATCATCATCTACGTGAAAACTTTTGAAAGTGAAATTTTGTTTTATTTGAAACTTCAGTAATTTTGTCATTGAAAACATTCATGATAAAATTAAGATTTGTTTTGTTTTGAAATTCAGGGGTTTTTCCCTCCCTGTTTTCTCTGTTTTTCGCTCTTCCCTCAAACCCCTTCCCCCTCCAGACACTGTATTCCAGTAGCAGTTGCACCAATGACAAATACATGGGTAATAGAACCTAGAGGGCTAATCTTAAAGCCCAGTGGAACACAAGCCTGACCCCAGCACAGCTGACCTGAACCTGACCTGAGTCAACTTGTTTTCAGATCTGACCTAATACTCGACTCCTCTCCTCCCCTCCCCTCCCCCCCACAACTCAGCTGTCTCCACCTCACCCTTGAGTCTCAGCTTGGTGGGGGCTTCTCATTCCTCCATGCCTGCGAACCATCTCCAGCCACCTCCTGCCTGTGGGGTTGGCATGGCAGCAGCTACATGCCGCCCTCCTGCTGGCTGCCACCTCCTCATTCTGCTGTGTGCACTATGAAGTGCCATGACTCATTTGCACACTCACTCCTCATTAAACACACAGCGTCATGAGATAGCGGCAGCCAATGACGGCAGGCCACGCAGCCGCCACCGAGCCAACCCCACAGCAGGAGAAGGTGATCAGAGATGGCCCAAACCCAAGAGGGTCAGGTTATTTTCAGACCTGACCCAAAACCAACATTTGTAGTTGCATCCCAGCTGGTTGCAAGGCTCAAATAGAACCTCCTTTTCCATGGAGGAGGTTGGGGGGTGGGGGTTGGGCAAACATAAAAGAAAGGAGGAAAAACTACAACATTTTACCAAAAAAATGTAGAAAAAAAGGTTTTATTTTGTTTTTGTAAAAAAATTTTCTTCATCTGACTCTCAATCAGCTATATGCAAGATCCCATGCTGCTCATTGGCAAAACTCCCACTGAGTTCAATACGAGTCAGATCCAGCTTCTAAAGAATAATAAGACAGCCTTTAGTTTCACATGGGAGCATCACTACAGACTATGGGGCCCCTGTGTGATGTGGGTTTCAACAGCCAATCTCCCCAAGCAGCCAGGCTCCAGCTGAGGTTTCCATGTACTCTCTACGGGTAGCTGACTGCAGAGCACACCGCAGTAATCCAATACAGAGGTTGGAGACCTCAATGAGGTAAGGCCAACAAGCAAAATAAGTGGTCGCAGTCAGGGTAGGAAGTGCAAATGAAAGTGGCACTGGGGTGGAGAATTGGGAACTTTTGGCGTGTACCACACTACACAATTCAGCCACTGTAAAAACAAAATCTCCAAATAATCTTCTCTACCCAAATTTTAAATTGCTTTTGCCATTAGTGCCTTCATGGTTGTTAAAGAAGAGAACATATATGACAGTCTGTAAGAGGTACAGGTCAATGCTGTCATTTTTAGCCTAATTCTGTTCCAAATTTCTCAGTCCACTGCTTGACACATTTCTAAATCTCCAGTTGATGTGCTCTGTTTACCTTGATAATGAACAGAAAAGGCTATTTATTTTTCTTCCCTTGTACTGTGAATTCTCCATAGGAGGCTGCTGCCTAGATTATAATCACCTCTTGCAGTTGTTTAAGACTTGGTTTTTACTGGTATTCATACTTCCTATATTACCTCAGCAATTTTTGTCCAAATAATTTGATTATGATTAGAGGTATTGCATGATTTTGCTCCAAAAATATTGTAGTAAGGTACTGTGCTCCATATGCCAGGGTACCTCTACTCTGTGATATACTAGACAGAGACATACCCATAAACCATATCATACTGTGTAGCAGCATACTTAAATCCTATTGACTATATGGAAGAACAGCATTGGTATTTCTCCTTTTAAGATTTCTTAATCTTACCAGTACATATGAAATTCTAGAGGTCAGAAAAAATAGCATCTCCATTTCTGTGACACCACTAATTAAATGATGAAGCTTGGATCTGTCTTCTTTAGTGAAAGTTAGAATTCAAGAGCAGATGCAGTTTATGGAGATGCCCAGATATGTACAAGTTAAAAAAAAAAAATTAGGCTAGATTCTCCCCTCACCTACCTTGGGCTAATTCCTTTCAAGTCAGTAAAGATACACTGGGTAAAGCCAATGTAAATGGGAATAGAATTTATGGCTAAATCCTGTCATTAAACCTTTGGAAATGTTATATAGAAGATCATTGCAAATCCCACAATCTGAGCATGCCAGCCAAAACCATAGATGTAAGGCTACAAGATCTATCTGTGAATTTTGTTGATCTCCTCCGTGATGGAAGCACCAGGTATCTATGCAAAAACCAAAATCTAGAGTACTAGAACTTTATGCACTGAAGTATTGGAAGGTAGCCATGTGCAGCAATAACACAACAGAATCATGGGAACTACTGTGTAACTTCAGACGTTTTCTGCTGCCCGCTGCCAGTCTGGGGCTTTGCACCATGCCCATCACCATGGTATCTGATTGTCTTGCAAAAGATAAAGAGTAGTCTACACAGATGTGTGATTTTTTACATCTCTTCACTTAATCCAAGAATAGTATATTTATGTCCCACATGTACTTTATTCTTGAAACATCTTTTTAAGTCTAATTTTTAAATAAATAAATAAATAAATTCTACTTTAGGGCCCAGTTTTGCTTCCAGTGAAATAAGTGATTAATAACCCCCATTGATATCAGTGAGAGCAGGACCAGCTCCCTCCATTGCTTTAGGATGCTGATGGGGAATACCTGTTCCTGCTTTAAGAAACTTCTGAGGAAAGAGTATGGAAAAAGGAACATACTTTATGTAGAATGCCCAGAACACGACTGCTGGGAGCATTAGGTTTATCCATTAGTGAACCAGTATATTCATTTATTTTAGCAAATATTATCTTTATCATATTGTAATACAGTACTACTCTTTACAGGTCCAGACTATAAGTAGGAACATATGATACGTTCCCTGCATCAGATCTGGAAATTGTTGTAGTAATTATTTTGTCTTCAGCACCAGAGGGGTCCAACCAGCAGTAGGCCCTGAAATGATCATTTTAATTGAAATCTCTTTGAAAATACATTTCACAGTCCATACTTGCTAAGAAGCACATCTCAGCATGTGAACTGTCAGAGTGCTGGCTTGAGCACTATGTGGGCAGAATGCTTCAAAGACACCTCACTGATAATGGGACAAAGCTGTATTTTTTTTCTTTTTTTAAAAAGAGTATGCATGATGCACACAGCTGCAGCAGTAAAATGTTTCCAACCCCTTTTTCGCTTCTAATTTCTATCTAATCCTAAAGACTGGTCCCCCCTGCAAAGCACAAGTAAACAGGCCTAATTTAGGGGGAAAGCATGGCTTGTAGTGGCGGAGTGGGAAAGGAAGAATCTTCCAGACCAGTGACAGAGGTTCAGACATCTACAGCTATGGTCCTGGCACACATGTGGAGCTTTGGACTGATAATCCATATACATTTCACAGACTTCCTTGACCACATCTTGATCACTCTGTATGACCATGGTACAAAGGGAAACAAGTAGACTGTTTCATATGTAGTTATACAAATGCTCCAGTGAGCAGATAAGCAATACAAAGACATATGCCTCATTGTCAACAACAGTCTGTACAGCCTCGTCTAGGACAGTCCTCAGGGGCTAAATCCCCAAGACTTCTGTTTTCCTCCTTATATAGGTGTCTGTTGAATGACTAGGTTAAATTGTTGCAGCTGAAACTTGCTTAGTTCCCAGGCATTAGTAGCCCTTGGTAACAGACACCAATTTCCCAGGTGCATGTATTGACTATGATCACACAGACCTTAAAATGGGCCCTGGGGAAGACAAAGAAGAAGAAACCCAGGCAGCCTCTTGAAGCATTCAGGCAACTTGCCACCAGGATACAAGTTTCCCCAGCACATCCTGCCCCTCCCAGGGCAGACCCATGCTGGTTTCATGTCTTGCCCATCCAGAGGGTTTGGGAGAGTCACATTTGGCCCTAGGTAAATAGGATTGCTTAGTTAACAGGCAAATGACAGTTTCTCGCATTCAGCTAAGGGCTGTTTTATCCCATTCTCAGCCCCATGTGGTTTTCAGGAAAGTTACAGCTTTTGCACATATGGACACTTCTAGGGCCTGATTTTGCAGAACTGAGGCTGGCCAGTGAAACCTTTGCCATTAGCTTCAATGAGTACCGATATTAATCCTTACAATTCTCAGAAATATTTGCAATAAACGTAAGACCAGGTGAAAAGTTAGGTAGGATCAGGCTCAGCTGAAAGCTCAAGACTCAGACCAGGATCCTAGAAAGATTAACTAGAAATATTTATGGTCATGTGTTGAAATCACATGATGTTTCTGGGTTCATGATACAGACATAAAACTTGATGGTTTCCACTGAGCATCAAATAAGATTTTTCATGACGTTGGAGGATGCTCAAATTCAGCATGAAACTAGAAGACAAATACTCACACAGATTGAAAATGCTCTGCAAGCCCCTGAAAAGCAGGAGTACCCAGGTTTGCACTACACAGTCTCTACGTAGGTGGGAATGACATAAAACCAAGATTAAGTAGCTGAGAAAATACCAAGTACAGCTACTGAATAATATACAGTCTTAAAGGGATGCCAATTTTCAAGCCTAGAAAAACCATATTCTATTTAATAATAATTCTGCCTGTGTGTATGCATGCCTCGTCATCTCATTCTTCTTATTAAAGAGAGCCGGTACATGAAAGCAGCATCTTTGTTTCTCTATTTCTGCTGTTCCTT
The DNA here is from genome assembly GCF_965140285.1 of Lepidochelys kempii. NCBI lineage: Eukaryota > Metazoa > Chordata > Testudines > Cheloniidae > Lepidochelys > Lepidochelys kempii. Next base: position 34,384,745 of record NC_136388.1, read on the forward strand.
CCCCATCTCATTTTGTAATACTGTGTTTGTGGCAGAATTGTTTGAGGCAAATAAGATTTTTGTGACTTGGGGAGAAATATTATGAGCAGATGAACTCTTAAGAAACAAATATCCTGTTTCCATCCAAATGTTCCTAGTAATAAATAATGAGGAAAGGATAATACAACATTTTCCAGACTTTTTCTTGCATCATTAAAGTGTTATCAACTCTCATGATTTGAATCACAAAGTCTCATGATATTGGACATTTTTCTGAAGCTGCAGCTCCTGAAGTCAGGTGTCTATCTGAAAATCTCAGCCATCATTTAAAAATAAAATAAAATAGAAAAAGAAGTTTCTAGCCCCCATAGTAGTGGAGAAAGCTTGAGTGTGTGAACCCTAAAGACTCTAAAATCAGAGGGCAAATATAAAGAGAACTCCAAATTTTAAAAGTCTCATGATTTTTAAGACAGCCTCATGAGTTTTGTGGGCTGAAATCAGGCTTTTTAAATGTTTGGGACAATAATGAACTATGCACCTAAGAATTCTAATGCAGACCTGTTCCAACAAAACTGAAAATAATACAGTTACACATGCTTGGTATAGCTGATGACCATGCCTTAGAAGATTCAGAGTTTCATTCAGTTTCAGAAGTTCTAATACTTTTGATCATTGCAGATGTCAGACAGACGTCAGCAGTTCCCCCAAAGTGAGTTCATGAGGCAATTTCCTTAACTTGCCAAAAACAACAGCTTGTCATAAAAGACAAACAAAACAAGACTCCACACACAGTCACATATTGGTTATTTTTACCCTAATGTTCATGGGAACATTAAACAAATCTAATTTTCCCTTCACCAAATAAGCTGCCATACAGTAATATACACAAAGAAATTTAATTCCACAGAAATCTAAGATGGAACATGACGGTATTCACTGTTACCAAAGTTTGTGATTCTAAACATGTAAATCAGGAACAGTCCTCTTAGAAATAGTCTCTTGAGATCCCTATTGACAGTAAGCAAACAGTTCCTAACGAGCACGTATCTAAATAGAATCATATATTTAAATAGATCTTACCAAGTCATGATGAAGTACTGTCCTGCAACATTTATGTTCCAGCAGTGTTAAGCCCATCTCATATGCTGTATGTAAATGCTGACTTCTAGCCTTTCCACTCCAGTACAATAAGGAACAATGCTGCCAAGTAAAGGATGAAATGATGTATATTCACAGGGTGGGTTACTTGAGAAATATTCAGGCAAACTTGTAACAGAAATAGATTGGTGGTAAAAACACACACACACTCTATAGGCAGAGCTGTTAGTGCCACTTGCAGTTAAGGTTGCCTGATACTTCCCATTATGAGACCCAGTTTCAGTTGCTTATAACTGTGTTACACTTAAACCATTTGGGCTGCAATATTCCATGCTAGGCGACTGCTTCAGGCGGATTTTTTTTTTCCATTTAGCAAGTTCAAGCAAAAACAGTTCAGCCATTTCTGGAAATGAGATTAGAGGAAAAATATGTTGCTCTGCCTGTAATCTCATTTTGACCTATATGCATCCCCCTTTTTTTTTCCAGTAGGTTCATATTTTCCTGCTAGTATTCACCTTGTCAAATACGGCTGCCATTCATTCTCTTCAGTGAGCACATTACCGATTCCAACTATAACCAAGCTTCTCCTACAGAAGGAAACTTTTTCCTACTGACCATAGAAATATCAATCCTTCAGCAGGTTTTCCCCAAACACAGAGCTCTGTAATTACTGATCTTAAAATGGGTTTGGTGGAGTGCCTAACCTTGTTCTTTGCTAATCTACAAAGCCCTGCATAATTAGTAGCTTCCCTTTCTTCTCTGCTTTAGCCCCCTTTCAGTCCCCTGTCCAAGCAGCACAGAAACCAGCTATTACAGAGCACCATACCTGGAATCACTCCATTTATGCCCTTCACTCATCTCAGTGGGCTAGATTCACAAAGGAACTCAGGTGCGGTGACACTGAGCATTGCCACACCTAACTTTGCCTAGAAAATCACTGGGATTCATAAAGCCTGAGTTTAGTGCCTAAGATCTCTATACAATGAATAGGGAAAGATAGCTGCTTCAGAATGGGACTCACTAGCCATGCCCCACCTAAACTAGCCAATAGGAAATGCCAAGCCCAGGGGTGTGTGCTCATCCCTACCTCTCTTTGAGATAGATACCTAAGTCTAGGCAGGAGAGAGGTGCCTCCCTCTGTTTGCAATTCTCACCTGCAAAATTCTCTCTTAGCATCAGGGTGCCTGTGCCATTTTGGCAAGATGGGGTGGGTTATAACTTTTAGCCTAGGGGATTAGGTACTCACCCTGGATGTGGGACAAACCCCAATTCAGGTCCCCCCTCTGCCAAAGGGGGAGAAGCGATTTGAACAGGTATCTACTAGCTGTCAAGTGAGAGCCCTAACCACTTGCCTATGGAATATTCTGACACAAGACTCCTTCAGTTTCTCCTTTTGAAGCTGTTCCACTGTGAATGAATAATTTTAAGAATTCATTTCCTTAGTCTCTCACCTCCCAGGTGAGTGCTCTAACCACCAAGATACAGAGTCATTCTCATGCTTGTGTGCACTCTCTCTCATCCAACGATTCCTTCTTTTTTTTTAATTCAACAGCAGAAACTGAGGGAGCCTCACATTAGTATATCCTAGAGCCCAGTGGTTATGGCCCTCATCTGAGAGAAGACACAGTCCTGTTCAAATCCCTTCTCCCCTTTATGGAGGGGGGTGCATGGAATGTCTTGAAGGAGGGGTCTCCCAAATCCTTCCTGAGCAGCCTACCCTCTGAGCTAAAAGTTATAAAGGGCATCCTCCTCCCCCCCAGCAGTTTTGCATAAGCTCACCTATAGAGGGTTGATCCAGCGGGAGACCTCTGAACATGCTTACCAGATCACACTCACTCAGTTCTGAGCACGCTTACCTGCAGGTGAGTTAGGAGGATGAATGCCTACCTTCCCCTGGTTCATGCATCATTCTGGGGCTGGCATCAATCCGGATGCCTGATGTGGGGCACCGGAGCATGCATGCTCAGAGGCAGAAACACAGGGGCCTATGGAATTTTTATTGCAAACATTTATGCACCAAGCGAGCTTCGGCACCTAGACATTGCAGCTGAGCAGGGGTTTTGTGAATCCCAGTGGGGTCTGACTCTGGAAGGTGAACACCAAATCCTTTTGTGAACCTAGCCCAATGCCTTTTCCCAACATGGCTTTGGAATTCCCTACCTGATCTTGTGTACTGTGCCTCTCTACCCAGGCCACCTTTAAGGCATCCCTCTTCCAAAATACTTATTAAACAGAGACCTACTGCAGTGGGAGGCATCAACTGTTTGAAGTCCAAAATACAAAGCATGACAAATTAAAAATACCTAAGTAAAGTGTAATCATCTCATCCACCAAGGAAAAAAGCAGCATGAAACTTCTTTTTAAAAATTGTGTGACTCACATGATTCATTCTCAGCTTTACTTGGTCACTGCTTGTCACCTTCTCCCATTCAACTTTGCCTTGTGGTTTTGTCAGGTTTTTGAATTGCTTTCGATAATGGGACAAAGACCATGGATGTAAAACCCGAGTACTTTCTTGGCAATATACAAATAATATGCAACCACTTCACTGTGCACTCAGAATTCCTTTGGAAGCTCTCTGTTTACATTAACAGCAGTACCTCTTGCTTTCTCTGAACTAGTAAATCATCCCCCCCCGCAGCAGGCCAATTTAAGCCCCTGGGAAATTTCTCTCTCTAATGACTAGCATGGTACAGCTACAAAACACCTACTGCTTTTAAGAAACAGCCTTTTTTCATTAACCCTTACTTCTCCTCTTTTCCTAAGGACAGAGGACATATTTACCTTCTTTAGTTTACATTGGTGTTTTCATTTTATTTTTGGCCCAGCTGACCCAATAAATCAACGTTTTAATTTGAGGGCAGCAACTTGGGTAGGCGGTGTGCTCCAGATATTAAAGTGGGAGACTGGGAATCAGGTCACCTGTTCTTTAACCACAAAAGCCCCAATACTTCAAAGACTTATGCACACACGAACTTTACACACTGTGACTTTAATGGGATTACTCATCATGTGTAAAATTAAGCACGCGTAAATCTTTGTGGGATCAGCGACTATGTCACCCCACCTTGCTAAGAGCAGGGTCTAGATGACACAGTGGTTAAAGTACCAATAGCTATTATCTTATATTAAAACCAGCCCAGAGAGCATAATAGCAGCTAAATACTTTTGCTGTACTTATCACAGTTAAAGCAGCAGCTATTCAGCTGTCAACAACTGATATTTCTATTGGTCATTTTGCATACACAACCTCTGCAGGAAGATTTCTGGGCAAAACCCTGTGCGGGAAGCATGTACATTTCAATCACAATATGTAGTAAGATGTGAGTGTATCCATGTACATGAGTTGTACAATCATTGCATTCTGAGATGCGGATGGGAACATTGTTCCACTGAAAGAACTCCACTCTCCTGCAGGCACGTCTCTTCATTTTCTGTGGAACACTGTTAGACAGCTTATCATTCTAGGTCATCTTAGCTGGATGAGATGTTAATACTTGCTATAAAAAGCCAATTAGTTGAACAGAGCCATCTTTTTGTCAGTTCCCTGCTCTGGCTTATAAAAGCCCATAATAGGATTTACTGCTCTACAGCTGTTTCTATAGGACACGTGTAAACGCAGGCCAGTGGACTTTTCTACAGCAAAGTAAGCTCATGTAGGTAGATTGCCTCCTCCAGAAATGAAACCTACTGCAGTGGGTTAAGAGAGAGAAGAAAACTCCCTAAGGATTCCCCCAGGGAATGGGGGCAAGGGGTTTCCCATGAAGAATGGGCTGGTCCCTGAGCCCCACAGGTTACCTGGGAACCCTCCGTATGGATAGGCCCCACTGCAGCAAATTTCAAATGTATCAAAAGAATCCAGGTTCAGCTCTAATTTGCATTAGGTCAGATGAGTCTGATATATCATTTAATATTAAAATACAAGTGTGGAATCAAATCCTGACCTGTGAGGCATGCATTTGCTGAAGAGAACTTTCCACTCCCCGCCCACCAAACAAGCCAGGAGCAGAGTGGCACAACCATGCAAGCATGACCCCATGGAAAAATCGTTGAGCAGATCCTCAAGAAAACCATTTTGAAGCACTTGGAGGAGAGGAAGGTGATCAGGATCAGTCCACATGGATTCACCAAGGGCAAGTCATGCCTAACCAACCTGATTGCCTTCTATGATGAGATAACTGGCTCTGTGATATGGGGATAGTACAGGACGTGATATATCTTGACTTTAGCAAAGCTTTTGATACGGTCTCCCACAGTATTCTTGCCAGCAAATTAGAAAAGTATGGATTGGATGAATGGACTATAAGGTGGACAGAAAGCTGGCTAGGTTGTTGGGCTCAACGGGTAGAGATCAACGACTCAATGTCTAGTTGGCAGCCTGTATTAAGCGGAGTATCCCAGGGGTCGGTCCTGGGGCCAGTTTTGTTCAACATCTTTATTAATGATCTGGAGGATGGGGTGGATTGCACCCTCAGTAAGTTTGCAGATGACACTAAGCTGGGGGGACAGGTAGATACACTGGAAGGTAGGGATAGGGTCCAGAATGACCTAGAAAAATTGGAGCATTGGGCCAAAAGAAATCTAGTGAGGTTCAACAACGACAAGTGCAGCATCCTGCACATAGGATGAAAGAATCCCATGCACCGCTGCAGGCTGGAGACCGACTGGCTAAGCAGCAGTTCTGCAGAAAAGGACCTGGGGTTACAGTGGATGAGAAGCTGGATATGAGTCAACAGTGTGCTCTTGTTGCCAAGAAGGCTAATGGAATATTGGGCTGCATTAGTAGGTGCATTGCCAACAGATTGAGGGAAGTGATTATTCCCCTCTATTCGGCATTGGTGAGGCCACATCTGGAGTACTGCATCCAGTTTTGGTCCCCCCACTACAGAAAGGATGTGGACAAATTGGAGAGAGTCCAGCAGAGGGCAACGAAAATGATTAGGGGACTGGAACACATGACTTATGAGGAGAGGCTGAGGGAACTGGGCTTGTTTAGTCTGCAGAACAGAAGAGTGAAGGGGGATTTGATAGCAGCCTTCAACTACCTGAAGGGGGGTTCCAAAGAGGATGGAGCTTGGCTGTTCTCAGTGGTTGCAGATGACAGAACAAGAAGCAATGGTCTCAAGTTGCATTTTGGGAGGTCTAGGTTGGATATTAGGAAACAGTATTTCACTAGGTGGGTGCTGAAGGACTGGAATGGGTTACCTAGGGAGGTGGTGGAATCTCCATCCTTAGAGGTTTTTAAGGCCCAGCTTGACAAAGCCCTGGCTGGGATGATGTAGTTGGGGATTGGTCCTGCTTTGAGCAGGGGGTTGGACTAGATGACCTTCTGAGATCTCTTCCAACCCTAATCTTCTGTGATTCTGTGACTGCTAGCACACAAAGACTGCATTTGATGGCACACATCACAACCTGCAGAGCAAGCTGCTCTCTTTCAAGGTAGCAGTAAGGTGCTCCTGGCACTGTGTCTCATCCTGTTGTTGGCTGTGAGCCAGTAGGAAGCCTCTTGGGCCATACACCTAGCCAACAGTGCTGTTCTGGTTCCCACACTCACGTATGGCTCTTGCTAGTATGGAAAGGATTTTGCCCTCTGTTTATCCTGTACTCTAAAAATAAACGGGGTGATAAGGTGTCATAAATATAAAGGGAAGGGTAAACACCTTTAAATCCATCTGGGCTAGAGGAAAAACCCTTTCACCTGTAAAGGGTTAAGAAGCTAGGATAACCTTGCTGGCACCTGACCAAAATGACCAATGAGGAGACAAGATACTTTCAAAGCTGGAGGGGGGGAGAAACAAAGGCTCTCTCTGTCTGTGTGTTGCTTTTTCTGGGACCAGAGCAGGAATGCAGGTCAGAACTCCTGTAAAGAGTTAATAAGCAATCTAGTTAGATATGCGTTAGATTCTGTTTTGTTTCAATGGCTGATAAAATAAGTTGTGCTGAATGGAATGTATATTCCTGTTTTTGTGTCTTTTTGTAACGTAAGGTTTTGCCTAGAGGGATTCTCTATGTTTTGAATCTGATTACCCTGTAAAATATTTACCATCCTGATTTTACAGAGGTGATCCTTTTACTTTTCCTTCAATTAAAATTCTTCTTTTAAGAACCTGATTGCTTTTTCATGGTTCTTAAGATCCAAGGGTTTGGGTCTGTGTTCACCTATGCAAATTGGTGAGGATTTTTATCAAGCCTTCCCCAGGAAAGGGGTGTAGGGTTTGGGAGGATTTTGGGGGGGGAAAGATGTTTCTAAGCGGGCTCTTTCCCTGTTATATATTTGTTAGATGCTTGGTGATGGCAGGAATAAAGTCCCAGGGGAAAAGGGAAAATAGTTTGTACCTTCGGGAAGTTTTAACCTAAGCTGGTAAAAATAAGCTTAGGGGGTTTTTCATGCAGGTCCCCACATCTGTACCCTAGAGTTCAGAGTGGGGAAGGGACCTTGACATAAGGGTAAGGAGCTGATTAGAAGAAAAATGCAACAGATTGTTCCTCCTTAATGGCTGCTCAGAATTTAAAGATTAGAGAATCCAGTATGATAAGGTATAGGCACAGCAAATAGCTCCACCTATTATTAAGGTTGCCCAACACTTCCCATTACAGGACTCTGTTCTTAGTTGCTTATAACTTTGCCAAACTTTAAACTGTTTGGACTGAAATTTTCCATGGGGTGTGTGTCTGTGTAAGAAAATTTTAGGCAAAACAGTTCTGTCATTTCTGAGAAGGAGGTGTGGGGAAAATACATTATTTTGCCAATATTAAAAGTATTCTATTAAGAATTTTCTTTGAGTTCTACTGTCACCATGCTCTGGGGCAAGGTCTGAGGGTGGCCTTCATGTCAGGGATGTACCTTTTTCTGTTACTGTGAAAATCCACCCAAATTTTGCTAAGTTATAAACAGCTGAAAAATCTCATATAGATAATTTCTTCCAGCACTGAAACTTACCGGAGTGGGTTAAAAGAGGAAAACTCCACAAGGATCCCATGATGGAGTTTTGTCCACATTGTCAGGAATGGGGGCTGGGTGTGACCTCTGCAGAACGAGCTATAGGACAGGTCCCCAAGCCTCAGCGCTTGCATGGGAGCCCTACAGAAAAGATAATACAGCCCCAATCTGTATTATCTTTCTTTGAGAGAACAGCTAGGGCTGGGAGAAGGAATTGATGTACAACCCCTTGTTCCTGCTCCAAGCCTTCTGCCACCCAGTACTGGTCTGCCCACACCTTGTCGCCCTCCCCATGCACAGATCCCACTCCTGTGGAGAGCTCTCATGAGGTTAGGGGAAGAAAGGGCAATAGTGCCATGGACTTAGCTGACCCCTCACTTTAAGGCAGGAGGGGTGATATCTGTGTGCAGAGGACATAGAATCATAGAATATCAGGGTTGGAAGGGACCTCAGGAGGTCATCTAGTCCAACCCCCTGCTCAAAGCAGGACTAATCCCCAATTTTTGCCCCAGATCCCTAAACGGCCCCCTCAAGGATTGAACTCACAACCTTGGGTTTAGCAGGCCAATGCTCAAACCACTGAGTGATCCCTCCCCCCACATCTCCTTTGTGTGGATCAGGAGAAATGATCTGACCTAAATAGGATTTCGCGCAGTAAATTATTAGCACTTGCTTCGAGATTTTCCAGGAATGACACCATTTGACCATGTCTCTTCTTACAATAAAGGGACAACAATTGAGTTACAAGTCGCGGTACAAGATGAGCAATTGTTATTCCTTTTATACAGGTACAACCTCAACAGGTGCAAATAGGGACTTGGTGGATGGGGAATAAGAAAACCCAGGAAAATAGGTGGGACTTGAGGGAAACAACATAACCCAGCAGTGCTGTAAGAAACATAGCAGTGTGTGTATTTTGCCAAGAGTCTCATGCCTGTATCAAGGTCATTACACAAATAATCTTCAGACTGAAGAGGAGTGCTTCTCATACAGTGTTTTGTGCACTGCCCACCTAACAGGATTTCACTCCACTGTGGAAATGAGAAAGTTTGATTCATTATGATGAAAAATGCTATCCTCTTATAGAACATGCAGGACTTAGCACAGAGTGTAAATAAAGGCACACATTTCTAGGACTTTGCAAAGCTTGTTTGTAGAGGAGGTTAATGTTCTGAACCCTGCAGTTTTATTTGTGATGGTTGGAATCAAACCATCTCTTAGCTGGTTCACTTGCAAATTTAAGCTAGACAAATTCAAACCTCCACAGGAATATTCTCCCAGCTTTCCTTCAGTCTAGCAACCCACAGCATAGTCATCTTCTTATCTTAAGTTAGATGCATGTCTGTGTGGAGTTTGCTGGATTCTCAGTTGTATAACTATCTTAGCTCATGGTTACGTAACTGTCACAAGAATGGACTGAGATTTGAACACCACACAGCTTGAACCCAAGACTGGGCATTAGGGTGGATGCAAACATTCCATGCAACTCTACACAATTCCCTTTCCTAAAGCACTTGCTTTGATGTATACTTAGACAATTAGAGAAAGAGAATTCATGTAGTTGTTTATCACTCAAGCCTTGTCTATGTTTTTCATTATCCATCAATAAAACTTGATTTAGACAATTCCAGTTGAAACATTCCACCATCTAAATACCAGATCATGACTCATATACAGTATAATGAAAATAGTTCCAACAAAAGTATAAACAACAAAACCTACCTTAAGGTTTTTAGGGAACACAAACAGGATTATTTCTTGTACCTGATAATAAAAGCTGTTAAGGATAATTACGTTCTGCCTACCTAAATCTCCCCTGTAGTTGCAACTGGATAAAAGTATTCTTCACTTAGTCTTGAACTATTGAGTAGTGCCCCTTTGTATTATTAAACTGCCAATGCCTTTTACCCAAGGGTAACAGCTTTTCAGTGGCAGGTGAAGTGATCTCTTGCTCTCCACACTCAGCACACACACACACACACTTTATACAGTGCTTTGGTCTGTTTGGATGTTCTATGAGTGTAGTCATTATCAATTTTTTGTGTTATCAATTAATCACCAAGGAAAATCAAAGAGTACAAATGACTTCAAATGAATCAGCAGATGATTTCTTTCTCAAGACATAATATCGAATTTCATATAAATAAACCAAAAAGGAAAGACATGTTGGGTCAGAGTGACTTTTTGTTCCTATATTCTCTATGGAAGGTGACTATGCAAAGGTCTGTTAGGATTCTAAACATTGATTTAGCCTATGGCTACAAAAAGATAGGCATACATTTAGTCACACAAATAGTACTTGTCATGTAAGTAGTCCTATTAAAGAAAAGGACTACTGAAGTTGTACTAAGGACTCTTAAAAAGACTACTGAAATTACTTGTCCTGTAGAAGTAACAGCTACCTGCATAAATGTAAGGGGTTGTAGGATCACAGCCTTTGTGATCATGATGGCTTTCCAAGGACCAACTAGAGGATACTGTAGTTGATCACCTGATCAGCAAACAGGGAAAGATTAAGAATGAGCTCTCAAAACTGGATACTCTCATAAAAAAACAACCTTCGACACAAACTTCCTCATGGCTGGAATTTACTAAAACTAGACAAGCCATTTACAACACACACTTTGCTTCTCTACAAAAGAAAAAGGACACTAAATTATCTAAACTACTACATGCCACAAAGAGCCACAGCAATGGTTCCCTTAACCCACCCAGCAATATTGTTAATCTATCCAACTATATTCTTAACCCAGCAGAAGAATCTGTCCTATCTCGGGGCCTCTCCTTCTGCCCCTCCACCCCCACGAACATGATACAGTTCTGTGGTGACCTAGAGTCCTATTTTCAACGTCTCCGACTCAAGGAATATTTCCAACACACCTCTGAATAACACTAATCCACAGAGACCTTCCTACCAACACTACAAAAGGAAGGATTCTAGGTGGACTCCTCCTGAAGGTCGAAACAACAGACTGGACTTCTACATAGAGTGCTTCTGCCGACGTGCACAGGCTGAAATTGTGGAAAACCAGCATCACTTGCCCCATAACCTCAGCCATGCAGAACACAATGCCATCCACAGCCTCAGAAACAACTCTGACATCATAATCAAAAAGGCTGACAAAGGAGGTGCTGTTGTCATCATGAATAGGTCGGAATATGAACAAGAGGCTGCTCGGCAGCTCTCCAACACCACTTTCTACGAGCCGTTACCCTCTGATCCCACTGAGGGTTACCAAAAGAAACTACAGCATTTGCTCAAGAAACTCCCTGAAAAAGCACAAGAACAAATCCACACAGACACACCCCTGAAACCCCAACCTGGGGTATTCTATCTGCTACCCAAGATCCATAAACCTGGAAATCCTCGGCGCCCCATCATCTCAGGCATTGGCACCCTGACAGCAGGATTGTCTGGCTATGTAGACTCCCTCCTCAGGCCCTACACTCCCAGCACTCCCAGCTATCTTCGAGACACCACTGACTTCCTGAGGAAACTACAATCCATTGGTGACCTTCCTGAAAACACCGTCCTGGCCACTATGGATGTAGAAGCCCTCTACACCAACATTCCACACAAAGATGGACTACAAGCCGTCAGGAACACTATCCCCGATAATGTCACGGCAAACCTGGTGGCCAAACTTTGTGACTTTGTCCTCACCCATAACTATTTCACATTTGGGGACAATGTATACCTTCAAATCAGCGACACTGCTATGGGTACCCGCATGGTCCCACAGTATGCCAACATTTTTATGGCTGACTTAAAACAACGCTTCCTCAGCTCTCGTCCCCTAATGCCCCTACTCTACTTGCGCTATATTGATGACATCTTCATCATCTGGACCCATGGAAAAGAAGCCCTTGAGGAATTCCACCCTGATTTCAACAATTTCCATCCCACCATCAACCTCAGCCTGGTCCAGTCCACACAAGAGATCCACTTCCTGGACACTACAGTGCTAATAAGCGATGGTCACATAAACACCACCCTATACCGGAAACCTGCTGACCGCTATTCCTACCTACATGCCTCCAGCTTTCACCCAGACCACACCATACAATCCATTGTCTACAGCCAAGCTCTATGATACAACTGCATTTGCTCCAACCTCTCAGACAGAGACAAACACCTACAAGATCTCTATCAAGCGTTCTTACAACTACAATACTCACCTGCGGAAGTGAAGAAACAGATTGACAGAGCCAGAAGAGTACGCAGAACTCACCTACTACAGGACAGGCCCAACAAAGAAAATAACAGAACGCCACTAGCCATCACCTTCAGCCCTCAACGAAAACCTCTCCAATGCATTATCAAGGATCTACAACCTACCCTGAAGGACGACCCATCACTCTCACAAATCTTGGGAGACAGGCCAGTCATTGCCTACAGACAGCCCCCCAACCTGAAGCAAATACTCACCAGCAACCACACACCACACAACAGAACCACTAACCCAGGAACCTATCCTTGCAACAAAGCCCGTTGCCAACTGTGTCTACATATCTATTCAGGGGACACCATCATAGGACCGGTTTCAGAGGAACAGCCGTGTTAGTCTGTATTCGCAAAAAGAAAAGGAGTACTTGTGGCACCTTAGAGACTAACCAATTTATTTGAGCATGAGCTTTCGTGAGCTACAGCTCACTTCATCAGATGTTTACCGTGGAAACTGCAGCAGACTTTATATACACACAGAAATCATGAAACAATACCTCCTCCCACCCCACTGTCCTGCTGGTAATAGCTTATCTAAAGTGATCAACAGGTGGGCCATTTCCAGCACAAATCCAGGTTTTCTCACCCTCCACCCCCCCACACAAATTCACTCTCCTGCTGGTGCTAGCCCATCCAAAGTGACAACTCTTTACATAATCAAGTCGGGCTATTTCCTGCATAGATCAAGGTTTTCTCACATCCCCCCCACCCCCATACACACACAAACTCACTCTCCTGCTGGTAATAGCTCATCTAAACTGACCATTCTCCAGGTTTAAATCCAAGTGAGCTATTACCAGCAGGAGAGTGAGTTTGTGTGTGTATGGGGGTGGGGGGGATGTGAGAAAACCTTGATCTATGCAGGAAATAGCCCGACTTGATTATGTAAAGAGTTGTCACTTTGGATGGGCTAGCACCAGCAGGAGAGTGAATTTGTGTGGGGGGGTGGAGGGTGAGAAAACCTGGATTTGTGCTGGAAATGGCCCACCTGTTGATCACTTTAGATAAGCTATTACCAGCAGGACAGTGGGGTGGGAGGAGGTATTGTTTCATGATTTCTGTGTGTATATAAAGTCTGCTGCAGTTTCCACGGTAAACATCTGATGAAGTGAGCTGTAGCTCACGAAAGCTCATGCTCAAATAAATTGGTTAGTCTCTAAGGTGCCACAAGTACTCCTTTCCTTTTTGCATCATAGGACCTAATCACATCAGCACACTATCAGAGGGTCGTTCACCTGCACATCTACCAATGTGATATATGCCATCATGTGCCAGCAATGCCCCTCTGCCATGTACATTGGTCAAACTGGACAGTCTCTACGTAAAAGAATAAATGGACACAAATCAGATGTCAAGAATTATAACATTCATAAACCAGTCGGAGAACACTTCAATCTCTCTGGTCACTTGATTTCTGATCTCAGAGTGACTATTCTTCAACAAAAAACTTCAAAAACAGACTCCAACGAGAGACTGCTGAATTGGAATTAATTTGCAAATTGGATACAATTAACTTAGGCTTGAATAGAGACTGGGAGTGGTTGAGTCATTATACTAAGTAAAACTATTTCCCCTTGTTTATTCCTCCCCCCTTCCCACCCCACCTCCCCCCCACCACTGTTCCTCAGACGTTCTTGTTAACTCCTGGAAATGTGCTGGAAATGGCCCACCTTGATTATCACTTCAAAAGGTTTTCTCTCCCCCCACCCCACTCTCCTGCCGGTAATAGCTCATCTTAAGTGATCACTCTCCTTACAATGTGTATTTTTTCATGGTCTGTGTGTATATAAATCTCCTCACTGTATTTTCCACTTTATGTATCCGATGAAGTGAGCTGTAGCTCATGAAAGCTTATGCTCAAATAAATTGGTTAGTCTCTAAGGTGCCACAAGTACTCCTTTTCTTTTTAGTAAAACAAATGTTCTAATCTGACTGGTATAAAGGAGTGTTTGATAAATGGTGTAATTTACATATACTTATGGTATGTTATAAGCCCACACAGTGTAATTTTTTTCTTGTTGTAGAATGTGCTTCTTAGTAAATGTTTTCTAATGAGAATAACAGCGTTCATGATGTCATAAGAAGCTGAACATTTAGAGTTTGCTTCTGGTGACAGACAAAATGACAATTATGCTAAGAATCCTATTGAAACTGTAATTCTGGTCCAATTTTCTTAAAAGTCTGGGATAAGCTATATGATATTTCCAGAGACAAAAGTTGGAGGAAGGCAGTTGCATGCTTCATTTCTGCTCCTTTCTATTATTTTTCCTTTTTAGCTCCTTATGGGTGGATGGGATTTGGAAATACTAAAGAAATTAGGCTGACATGGGAAGTGATTAGGGCTGTGCAAACCCTACAAATCCCAGCTGACTTTGAGCTTTGTTGCCAACCCAAAATTGGCCTAAGTTCAACAATAGGTTCAGAGAGTTTTGAGTGAATCTGACCTGTCTTCATGGATTCTAGGGAGGAAAACAAGGGTTCATTCAAAATCATGTGAAACTTGGTAGCTTCTGTGGGTTTTATGGTAATCTCTCTTTTTCCCAGCCTCCCAAACTCAGAAGTGAAACTCAAAAACTGAAACACACCCCAGAGTATCAGACGCCTTTCAAATGGACATTTCAGTTTCCCACAATTCTAAGAAATGATTCTATGCCTAGCAATATACCTAGTTCTGAATTATATGCCATAGAAGAGCATAGGATGCCTGGAGTAAAATACATTTTAATTCCTTGAGGAACAAAATCATGTAAAATTAAAAAAAATGCCACACATATATTGTGTATACAACATATGATATATATAAAAGCTATTGACAGAAAGTCTTAGAGTTTAAAAAAATATTGGAGAAAGTAGCAAACACTTCTGTGGCTGATTAAAAATAATCAATTAAGAGCAGCTGTTTGAAAGTGCTAAACTGAGTCCCAGTTAAATGGATTACTGGACAGAAATCAGATCCAATATCTCCCCTACCAGAAGCCTGCAAATAATCAAAGCGCTATTACCTCCATATATGTGGGATGTGTGTTCACACATGTGCATAGATGGAAACACACTTTATTTTATTTTTTTAAGAACCCAGAAATTAGATGCCTCATTGCTTAGCTGAGCATCTTGAACCTACAAAATTGTGCTGGAAAGAATGTGAAATATGCTTTTGTGTGTGACATATTTGACACTTCTGCTTCCAATCTCATTACGAACCAAGAAGTGTAGAAATTCACAAAGTGAAAGATAACTACAGTATTAAAAATATTTGGCTTCCGGTTCTAATTTGGGTTGCAGATTCAAATTTGTTCTTATGCAAACCATTTTCCCCTTCCTAGTTCAATGTACTTGCTTGCAGCCTCTGAAGTAAAAATGGTGTGCATGTCCTTGTCAATTAATAAAGCTGTTGCTTACTAGTTCTTGAATGTAGTGTCTTCTTTCAAAGGGTCTGGTCCTTCTTCCATTGAAGCTAATGGGAGTTCAACTATGACTTCGATCGGAACAGAACTGGGCCCTTATATCCAACAACAGGAAAATAATCCCTGCAAGATTTGCAATTATCCACAAGCAGAGTTCTGTCCTTATAATGTTACCTAGTAGACAGCAGTATAGAGGAATAATAGGAATGATTGCATGCAGGTTTGCTGGGGAGAGAGTTCCTTTAACAGGTATTTGAACTGTGTGTATGTATCTCCATAGAGGTTTGTGTATAAATGTATATTTCATACGTTAAAAAAATGATTCAATTAGCTGTGGTAGTACTAAAAGTTTAGACATTCAAATAACCTAAATAAGACATAATTACAGCTAACTTGGCCCCTTCCTTAGTTTCATTAAATTACCCATGGGAGCTCTGAAATGGGGAGAGAGGATCAGCTGAATCTAATTTTAACTTTGTTTAATTTGACCATTTAAACAGCTGACTGTTTTAACAAGGCTGTTTTTATATGGCTGAATTGGTGTTCCATCTTGGCTTTTTCTTTAAAAATGTGAAGTATTCTGAATATCTATTTTTGTTTTGAGAAGTACCAAATTCATCTAAAATGACATTGATGGAAAAAAGTTAACAGATTTTCATAATCGCTGCTGGTGGGGACCTTTGAAAACCTGCCTGCTTCATTTTAGCTACCTACCTGGGAGCTCTTGGGTGCTGAGCTTGTTTGACTGGTTAAGTGAAAGCCATGAGTGCGTAACTTGCTTTTCTAAACCAATCTTTTTGTGGTTTTTTTTTTTACTCTTTATTACCAAAAAAATCGGGAAGGGGTAGTTTTAAATTTGTGAACAAGTAGCCTTTACAACTATACGACAACTACGTTGTACATGTGAAGCAGTTTGGGAAGCTAGAAGAGCCTAAAATGGCATTCTAGAGCCATACAATCTCTAGGAGATCTTTCTCTCTCACTATTACTTACAAACAAAATTAGTCACACTGGGGAAAAGTCTTCTGAAACTTTGATCAGTTCAGATTTACGTATTATAGATGAGTAATTATAGAGCACTAAAAATGGACTTGAAACACTGGCTGTTCCTTAACTACAGCAGAGCTGGTGGATGATTCTATAATTACAAGAAAATTGTACCTTGCCATTTTGAAAGGTAATCGTGTGTGATTTTTTTTTTATAACCCATGACCTAGTCCTTCCACCTTCATCCACTGTAACTGCTTTGAGAGATTTCTTCTTCTACATTTCGTAGTGTCAGACTACAGCATACAGGACAGTCATTTCAGAATGAGATGAAATGGTCTTTGGCGAAAGAATTCTCTGTTTTTGCATATTGTACATAATCAAGCATGCTCTTGGTACTAAACCAATAATAAATAACGATATTAAAAATTGTGGTTCTAGTTGGAAGAATGGGCTGTTTTGCTTTAAAAAAAAGAGAGAATCAGAAACTCCTGTGTTGCAACTAAAATTTACTGTCAAGATCACTGTAGCAAAAAAATACCAAAAAAACAAACAAACAAAAAAAACAATTATAAAGAAAACAAAAATTTCCCAAAGAGAATCTGCTGGATTTAGAACTGATGGATCAGATGCTCAGCTGTTGTACGTTTGTAACTACACTGAAATGAGTGGAGTTGTGCCAGTTTATACCAAGATCAGTCCCCATCTGCATAAAATTAACTAATAGAAAATAAAATAAAATGCTCATTTTCACTCTGATATGCCAGTATTGCCAAATGGAAACTTCTCTCTTAACTCTAGACCCTATTACTGAATTGTTTGCCTGAGGAACAAAGGCAGCTAACAGCATAGGTTCTGCAAAACCCTGGGAAATAGCAAAGTTGAGAGAGCTGTTTTAATGAAAATTTCTTTCTTTAAAGATAGTCCTAGAAACATATAAAATCAAGAATATAACCTCCCATCATCAGAAAGCAGAGGTGCAGTTGGGTTAACCTGCTGAGTACTGGAAAGAAGTACTAGAATTAAAATTATCCTGCTGCTCAGGGAAAGTAAGACACTGGTGTAATCAGCATCTCATCACTTGTAGAAGCAGCTGTGATTGGATTTGCAGGAAAATAAACAAAAAAAATCAATGTAAATATTTTCAAATTGCTCTGTATTTAAGGCAGAGTAATAATGTTGTCAACATAAACCAGAGTCAGGACACGTAAATCCAGGCTCCACAGAATTCCTTTCCATTGTAGCCTCTGTTTGCTTTTAAAAAATCAGATTTATTGCTTAATGCCAGCGTGTTTTGAGTTGAGATCACCATGGCCACAGTCTGTCTGTCTCTCCTGGCCTAATCAAATTAGCTGAACAAATTGTGAAAGGGTTACCATATGTATGAGATTAAGCAACTAAGAAATCACTGCAAATGTTGAGGACAGGAGTCCATGCTGGAAAGTAATAAAGTCCCATCCCTCCAACCATTACTTGCCAGAAGATAAAAGGATGTGCCAGTCTTTGCTTAATCTGCTTGTCAGCTGAAATGACTTCAGAAATTAGCTTCTGTAGTGTTTGTATTTTAGCAGAGTAAAGAGAATCATCAAGAGGAGTAGGATCTTGATCCCACTTGGCTCTGGAATGAAATCCTTCAGTTTAAATGGAATAGATTCCATTCACCTGTAAGACTTCTTCTGAACAGTTGGAAGAAGAAAACATGGTGGTGGGAGAGCTGCTAAAACAATGATTCATATGAGGACTTACATGACATTTGTTTTACCAGTAAGAGATGGTATCAACACACAAAATGCACAAACCCAAAGAAAGACAGCAACGTTGCTATTTGTATGAGTGTTGCAGGATTGGACCTAAATGTCACTTGGTCTTAAGGACAAGGGGCCTGATCCTCCTCTTGTTGAACTCAGCAGCAATACTTCCATTGACTTCAGTGGGTACAGAAGCAAGCCACTGCGGCTAGTCTTCTGCACCCCAATGCTTGAAGCCAATCCCAAACCTATTTCCCCTTCTAAATGGATTAGAGGTCCCAATCGTGCAAGTCACTAATCCATGGCTTGTGCCCAGCTAAGATCACTTTTATATATCATTCAGGCAAGCTGGCTATTCTGCCATGTGGACATTGGTCAGTCCTCTCCAAACCCTGTTGCTACCATGCAGTGGAGTTATTTTAGTTTGCAAGGGTAAGTGAAATCTGAATCAGGCCCACATGTCTGTTTTAATAATTTAGAATTACCGGTTTAATTTTAAGTATGTGCTTAAATCCTTCCATATTCAGCTGAACACTTAAGCATGTGCTTAGGTCCCATTGAAGTCAATGGGATACAAACATATGATTAAAATTAAACACATGATTAAGTAACTTACTGAATTGGGGTCTTAATTCCTGGAAAGGTTTCTGTTAACAGCTCCCAGGTAGGCAGCTAAAATGAAGCAGGCAGATTTTCAAAGGTCCCCACCAGCAGCAGTTATGAAAATCTGTTAACTTTTTTACATCAATGTGACCAATTAATTTAAGTGAATGAAAAGGAGTTGAGTTCTTCTGAAAATCTGGCCTCAATTCTGGGAGCTAAGCACTTTGGAAAATCTGGCCCAGAATTACTGCAAAGGTGCAGGTGCTACAAGATTTAAGAATGTTATTGTAATCTTCAGTACTTTGTCAATAATTCTGAAAGAATTCCAGATAGGCTTTTCGAGGATAAAGGTGAATAACAGAAGGCTTCATATGACACAGCCCATATCAACCTATGCAAGACCATCAATGACTGTAAATCACATTTTGCTTCAGAAGGTCTCTTGGGATTTACAATTTCAAAATGAAGTTCCATAATTGTCTTTTTATGAATAATTTACATGCACAAAATCCACGTTTAAAAAAAACTTTATTAACATTTTATTGCAACTTTGCCTTAACGTATGACATCCTATATTACTTATTCAGAAACAGATTAATATTCAAAGAACCTGGCTAAAGATTCTGACTTGGCTGCTAGAGAGCCCTCCTCCTCTGAGAATGCTAAAAAGGGTAACCAATTTTATAAGTACCTATCCTCTTTTTGGCTCTCCTTTTGTGTACATACTTGGTGTGACAGCTTTTTCATTACCAGGGGAGTCCATATGTTACTATACCATACTTCATTAGGAAAAGTCAGATTTTGCTAATAATGTGCAACAGAAAGTCTTGCTGCTAACAAAGAAATTAATTTATTGTCCTGTTGAAAAGGTCAAACCCCACATTTATGAGTGTAAATTGGGCCATCTTCCAGCTATTCCTTTGTCACTTTCAAACACCATTTAAACACAAGCATTTGATTGCACAGGTGCTAATTTTGCAGACATAGAACTGAAGCCATGTCTGCACTATGGGTGCTACAGTGGCATAGCTATGGTACTGTAACCCCATAGAGTAGACACATACCACTGTGATGGAAGGGGTTTTTCCATCACTGTAGGAACTCCACCTGAGTGACAGTAGCTAGGTGGACAGAAGCTTTCTTACATCCACCTAGCTGTGTCTACACTGGGTGTTATATATTCCATTTGTTATATATGTAACGTATATATTTTATATATATATAATAAATTATATATGTAATGGCTGCCTTCGCTTCCCCTCTAAACCAGCCTGGTGTTTTTATCAATACAGACTCCTTCCTCAAGTATGGCTTTTTGGGCATCTAGTAAAGCACTCTTAAACAATCCCCAATTATCATTCAATGTATTGTGACTTTGCCATCAGTAAGAATGAACACATAAGGGATCATCCAGTAGTTGACATTTTAAGCAAGTACCTTTCAGAAGAGTTACAATTACTGTCTGAGCTCGCTGTGGAACAGGCAGTCCGCAACTGGCACGGCGACTGAGCTAAAGAAAAATGCAAGCCATTCAGTAAGCAAGTAGTGGAAGAAGTGGTACAGGAAATCACAAAGAAAAAAATGCCCATGGGGAAAAATTAAACATAAAAAAAACTTTTATTGAATTCTCTGGGCAGAAATGTGGCTGGTTGGTTACAAGGAAAACACAAGACAGATAGGGCAAAGTTTAGAAAGTTGTTCAGCATTGGCTCAACTATGCCCCTGTGGAAGTCAACAGGCTGATTGGTTTTGAAAACCCCACTTTAGAAGGCCTACCCACCCAGTCCAAAGGCGAGCATATACTGGAAATGTAAGAAAAAGGACATTGGGAGCATGTCTGTCAAACAGAGGTATACATTAAATAAATTGCCAAAGGAAAGGCAAGTAATGTCTATTTCATGGATCTGTGCCCAAAGACAACATTAAAAAAACAGGCTTGGACTGCTCTCAAATTTCAAACTGTTATTTTCTCAAAAGTTATGAGAATAACTCGTCTCAGCTTCAATATGCCAGTGCAGAGAAAACACACATCATTAATGTAATTTGACAGTTGTAAGAGAATAAGAGTTGCCAACTGTCATTTAAAACTAATTTGTATAGAAGCATCAAAAAACCTCTCCACTTTCGGATATTTTTAAATACATATATTTTATTGACAGAGTTAATACATGCAAATAGAATAATATTTACAATCTTGATTCCTGTTCTTGAACTAGAGTCCTGTCCACATACAATACTATTATCATTTCAAGAACAAAAAGGTGAACAGTTACACTTCACGGTTTATTAGCAACATGACAGAGCTATTGCTATTGTTCTTATTCCACAATAAGCAAGAATAAATAATTTGTTTCACCTATTCGGGAAAAAAAGACAAAACCTCACTGAATTTAGTAAAAATAAATAATATCCTGTTATAGCCACTTTGAAATGTAATCTGTTTAAGAAGCTAATGTCAATACAATTAAGCAATACTTTATGTCAGGTCCAAACTACACAAAACTACATACTTTTAGAAACTAATACACCAGGATGTAACAAGATACTTCTTTAAAATAATCTCTGAATTATCTCTAGTTCTGCTAGCAGAGCTGGACTCCAGCTGTCCAGACTGAAAGCTTATTCCTGACCTCAATGTGCTCTTTTACTGTCACTAAATTATTGTGGGCTGATTAAAGTTTAATGACATGGTTACTCTGGCAGTGAGCCAAAGGCACTAGTTATCCCCAGGGGCTATCAATTACTGACAAACCCATCTAACTTTTAAAGACAACTTAACTGCTAAAGAAATACAGATGACCAGTAGCTATATAGTTGGAAAGGCTTCTCCCTCCAAAATGAAAACATAGCAATTTGAGTCTCTGCCAATGATGCTAAACATGCAAACTGCTTGTAAGTCTTCTGGGTCCCACACAGTGCTCTCAAGGAATCCACCACCCTCTGGCCTACTCAAGTCCAATAAAAATTACACTTGTTATATTTTCTTTAGCTTTCAAATCTGAAATTTCTTCAGAAGACTTCTACCATGTTTATATTATATGATCTGTTTCATGAATCCAAATGTCTTCTCTCAGTATCTTTTCCCACTATTCCTTATGAACTGTAGGTTTCCTTATTATTCACTGCAAGATTCTACCTGCTATTGAAATCAGAGTAACTAGTTAATGCTTTTCTTCCTCTCCATTCTGAGGACTTGAAATATTTGTCTTTCTCTAATCCATTTTTCCAAAATAGGAATGTGAAGAAGAGAAACCGAAAACGATGAACCCAGTTGCGCACAATGCTAGTGCACAAGTGGTCCTCCAGACAGAGGCTGGACACAATGTCAATCCTTGCATTCAAGGAGTGCACATACAATCAGCACTCCCTGGGCCAAGTGTGGAGTCTGAACCCAGAACCTTCAGAGCTAAAAGCATGAGTCCATCTATGCTGCTAAAAGACTACGGCCCAGATTCACAAAGGTATTTAGGCTCCAAACTTCCATTGAAATCAATCCTTTGTGCACCTGAGCCTGTATTCTACCTAGAAGCAGTAGCAGACTCAAATATTTTAAAGAGACAGATTCACTTTCCTAATGTGGATTACACATGGACTGCTTCAGGATAAGGTACGCTGAGAATATGTCTACACTGCAATTAGACACCCGAGGCTGGCCCATGGCAGCTGGCTCAGGGTTGTGGGGCTCAAGCTAAGGGCTGTTTAATTGCAGTTTCAACATTCGGGCTTGGACTGCAGCCCAAGCTCTGGGACCCTCCCATGTCGCAGTGTCCTAGAGCCTGAGCTCCATCCCGAGCCCAAGTGTCTACATCACAATTAAACAGCCCCTTAGCCCAACCCCGCGAGCCCAATTCAGTGGGCACAGGCTGGCCACTTATTTTTAATTGCAGCATAGACAGCTCATCTCCAGGCACAGAAAGGAGCAGACAGCTTCCTGTTCCTACACTGCACAATGGCCATGATCTCTATACTTCCTGGAGCTTCTGCTTGGAGGCTGATGAATTCATTGGCGCTACTTTGAATTTACACCAGTAAAAATAAAAAGCAGCTTCCTGAATTTGCATGTAAATTAGTCACTTAAACTGATGGCATATAAGTATAACCTCAAAAATTTCACTTACAGATTAGAAGTCATGACCTAGGGAATGATAAATTACAACTGTCTTCAAAGAATTAGCAGTTTTACTACTGACCAATAAGAGATGAATATTGATTTTGTGCAAAAATTTTATATCCTACATCTTCTTTAGAAAATCAACACATTACCACTACCTCCTTTCAAATGTTTTATTTACCCTGACAGGTTTTTGAAAAGAAGTAATCATGTCAGCACATCTCCAGCAAAGAAAAGCTTTTGCTCTTCTGATTTCAGACAAAAATCATTCCTCCCTGCCCCAGGGTAATGATGCCATTTGTCAACATTGATTTAATTGACAGAAACAGATTAAAATTCTCCTCCCCTATATAGCTGGAGTAACTCCGCTGATCAGGTACCAGCAGAAGAATCTACCCCATCATATTTAACAATTGGCTTAGCTAGACAGGGAGTCAGTGGACGGCAAGCTGAGATGTAAAGCTACAGTGCACTAGAGTGCCATGAACTAACCCTGCTGCCACACACTGAAAGCTCCTTAGTGGGCTTTGACCTCCTCCCATTTGAAATGGAAATTTTTAGTACAACAGGGTCCATATGGCCTGACTGCATACAGAACGCTAGTGAGCTGTAGATTTACGCCCCAGCTTGGCACATACTACCTCTCCATCTAGATGAGCCTGATGCAAACTTTAGAAGAGTTTCACAAATTTACCATAGTTCTCTTTCTCTGGGCAGCGGGTAGCTGGGATTCATGAGCAAGTGTTAGTCAGTGGCTTCTGTGACGCTATCACATAACCTCTGATATACAGATTGTTTCTGTGGGTTGTTGAGTAATGAACCAATAAATCTTTATTTTGAAAAATTAGATAATTGTTTTAAATTTTACAAAAATGTATTTAAAATTATAAGATATCAACTAGACATTTTGGGGAGACACTGGAAAAATATCTGCAATTCCTTTGGGCAACAATTCAGAAAAGCATTTAAGCATGTAGAATAGTTTTGCTTTTCCTAATCAGGGTCTGGCTGATGATATTTTCGTAATTCACCATAAGGCTAGTAATGGTTTGCAATAGAAAAAAACTAAATTTATTCTTTGAGTCATAGAGGTTTACATCAGAATGTCATAATCTTAAATTTCAAATACTTGTAATATAATTGGTATAATTTTACAGTCAGTAGCATGCCATCTATTTATGCAAGGTATGAGTTTCATGCCTTGCATGCCTCACTGGCTGTGTGTTGTTCAGCTGGTAGCCTGCAAGCTGGATTCATCCGGCCCCCAGGAAGGATGCTGCTATTTTGTGCACAGCGTGAGTGGCCTTGCACACACTACGTGTGAGGTCACACCACAGGGAGGATGTCATTTTGCATGATCAAGGCATGCAAGCGAGTTGTTGCATGCCTTAATAGAACTCTCACGGCATGCCACTGCTTACAGTTTAGTACAGTGGTTTTCAACCTATTTACCATATGTGGCCCACAGTGTGTTATGTGAGACGCATCCAATACTATCTGTATGGCCCTGAGGATGTCACCTGGGCCGCAGCTCTGTGCTGCTCGGGCCGCCGGTGGCCCACAGGCACAGCTTGAGAGCCAGGGGTTTAGTGGCAGGGATCCTGTTGATTTAATGACACTGCACACCTGGACCCATTTTTGAATGTCGTCACAGCTAGCACAGGCGCCCACTACTGGGGGGTGCTTGGCCCCCGGCTCTGCCCCAGGCCCCGCCCCCACTCCACCCCTTCCTCCAAGGCTCCACCCCCACCTCTTCCCACCCCTGCTCCACCTCTTCCCCCCACCAGTTCCTCCCCTGACCGCGCCGCATCCCACTCCTGCCCCCTCCCTCCCAGCCCCCCTGAATGCTGCCAAACAGCTGTTCGCGGCGGGCAGGAACATGGGGAGCGAAGGGGAGGCGCTGATCCACGGGGCTGCCAGAGGGTGGGAGGAGCCGGGGGGATCGGTGGGAGCTGAGGGAGGCTGCAGCATTTTTCCCTCATGGGTGCTCCAGCCCTGGAGCACCCATGGAGTCGGTTCCTATGATAGCTAACTACCGAGGACTGATTTCCCCCTACACCAGTTTTACAATCTCTTAACTCCATTGGCTTCAATGGCATTGCTCATGATTTACACCAGTGTGAGGGGAATCTCTTAAGACTGTTAGTTAAGAGAAGAAACCACATTTTAATAATCTATTATGTGCTATTCTTGGAGTTAACCGTTATGCTAATATTTCAAACACATACAAGATCTATTTATAGATTCTTTGACTTTCAGCCTTCACTGAGGGCCAGATACCATAAGGTGCTGAGCACCCAAAATCCCATTGTCCTCCATTTCAATGGAAGTTGTGATGGACACAGCACTCCCATGGGAACATTATCAACCCCCAAGAAGAAATCCCTTGGGAAATTTTAAGGCTTTTTTTTTAAAGAAAAAGCCACACAGACATCAGACTGTTCAAACTATTAGGGAAGAATATTTACAAGTTTCTGGGAATGCCCAGAGGTGGGAGGAATCTTCCCAATAAAAAAGGTCTGATTCTGTCCTTTTTTTCTGTTCACAAGTTGCCCAGGAACTGATCAAAGTGTTTGAATGTGTTAGTTAATCACCGTCATAAGGATGATGGCAAATCGCCAAAGGACTTTTGAAGATCAAGCACCACCTGGCTTGGTCTCTGGGTAGGTCCTTCAGGTGATCTGGCTGGATATTCAGTCTGTGTCCATCTCTAACCATCTTATTGTGCCACCAAATCTTTTGGAGCCCATGTGATTGCTGGCCAGGCCGTGGCATTTCCTGGGAAACACGCGTTGGAATTTGTTGACCTTCCATTCTATGTCCATCCCAAGGAAGCTGCTGAAGTTGAACCAGTGGTGATAGAGGCAATTGCTGGGTTCAGCTTCAAACATCCTTATTTCTGATCTTCTCCTGCCACTTATTATGGTGCAGCTGATTAAGAATACTTTTTGGCTCTCATCGGTTCGTCATTCATTAGTTGTAATTGTTTGACAAATTGCATTTTTAACATATCTGAGCCCAGTAGGTTCTGGTGACATACCCAGTGCCAATACAAACTTGAAAAAGTCCAACCATGGCCTCCTATTTTTATCTGTGCTCCAGGAATGGTGCCCTACAGCTGGGCCATTCCATCCTCCTTCCTGCCATTTTGCTCTAGGAGTGAGATTCTGGAGTTCACATTTCTCTTGACCATCTATGGGAAAATGGCCAGCCCTGGGGATACTCTGGTGATTAGCTTCAAGAATACAGACCTTGCCAAATCAAAACTTGCAAGGCTAGCTTCAGTTGAGCAGACTCAGCTGAGGTGGGATTGAAAAAACATATAGCATGGTTGTGTACCAATGTCATTAAATCTCTAGATCATCACACTATGAAGAAAATAAAAGTGATCATAAGTGCTGTAGCTTATAAATTACAATAATGTGTCAATAATCATAAAATTCTTTTGAAACTGGCACTGTTATACTTCATGATCTTACTGTTAAGAAACAGTAACTTTCTTTTCCTGTGATGTTCTAGAGAGTAGGTTATGTCCTATCACTCTTGTAATTTTTCTTGGAAGAATTAATTTGTTTTATAACTGTATGCTTTACACTATTCTTATTCACATGAAAAAGCTAACATTGAACTTATTTCCTGATGTATTCTGTCCATTCTCAATAAAAAGACAGGCTCCAAAACCGTTTTTGTTTTTTTTTTGGTGCAAAACGACTACTGTTCAATGTGAAAATTCTAAGAGGAGAATAGTAAAAGGGTAGAATAGATGACAGTGGATTAGGGCACTTGCCTTTCACCTGTGGCGATCTCAGTTCAATTCAGACCTTAGATCCCACTTGAAATGAGTTTATTAACAACAGCTTTAGTCCTTATTGATCTACATCACCATTTGACACAACTAGCAGTCCCGTCTCAAAATAGTAGCCAAGCTTTAGAATTTCAGGAGGGATATAAAAGAGCAGAGTTTTTTAAAGAGAAGCTCCCACCTTGGTATTTCTGAAAAAAAGTGTACAGTTATAAAGCAATCCCATTTTATGGGGAAAATTAGCTAGTTATCAATGCCTCACTCTTGTGAACACTAAATTCTATGTATACAAACAGCCCCCGCCCCCGATATGGATACTATCTGAAGTCTACAGTTCCATAATCCTCCAGTGCTATGCATAAGCAGTTTTCACATCAGTAAAAGAGCCTTAGAGCTCTACTCTTGTTTTGACACTAATCCTGTCTTTGTCCCCTTGACACCTTCACAAGTGTGTCATGTTATTAAAACCATAAATCTGCTTTTGTTTTAAGTTTGCTGTACAGATTATAAACTTTCATTAAGTGTTTAGACTAAATATCTTTTACGATGTTGATTGGGCAAGAACATACAATAAATTCACAGCAACTACAAAATGAATACAGTTGCTTAAACAAAATCTAACATGTACAGAAATAGATCTATCAGTGATTTATCTAGCTAGCTGATTTAAGATTGTGGATGATATTACAGTCTTACAACAGAATAACAGCACTATGGACATTGGTTGCTAGATCCACTGAAGCCCATTATGAGCATCTTTGGAACGGATTCTCCTCTCACACTAGTGTAAATGAAAATTCACTCCACAGAGCTTCCTCACAATGACAGCAGCGTATCAGGCACTTGGTCAATTAACAATAATCACCTTTTTAGACTCCATGCAGTATGTAGTTCTGAGTGGCATGGCTCTTAAAAATGTCAAACTGGATTTTGAAAATGATTTTCTCTAGTGATAAATGTAGCCACATTGTTCACTGGAATGTTTTAGTATATTCAATTATGATGCAACAGAGAGAGGGGGGTGAAAAATTTGAAATTATGTTAATATTAATGGCCTTAATCCTGCAAACTCCAACATGCACAAGTAGGACTTCTTAAGGGAATAAGAGTTTACAGGATTGGAGGCTTGCTTAAATAAATAATCATAATAACTAACAATAACACTTTAAAATATTTTAAAAAGAAAGCATTTGGCCAATTCCAGCACCAAAATCCCAATGAATTCCTCTGAAACTAATGGAGTAGCACAGAGTGTAAGCAAGCACTGAATTCAGCTCATTGTGGCTTTTACCAAATGGAGTTGCTCAAAAGCAAAGCACCTTGTTTTGTTAAGAAGGCCTGTGGGCCAGAGCCTACCATGGAGTAAGTCAATATAATCTCATGGAAGTCAATGAACCTATGCCAATTTACACCATCTATCAGGCCCAGAATTTTTCCAGGTGAAATATGTACAAGGAATACCCTCTTCAAGTGTGAGAAGAGAATATATTTCCAACTCCTTGCTCAGTTTAGTTTTAGGAAACATCTGAACGTTTGCACTGTGATATTGTCTCATGGTCTTCCATAGAATCATAGAATATCAAGGTTGGAAGGGACCCCAGAAGGTCATCTAGTCCAACCCCCTGCTCGAAGCAGGACCAATTCCCAGTTAAATCATCCCAGCCAGGGCTTTGTCAAGCCTGACCTTAAAAACCTCTAAGGAAGGAGATTCTACCACCTCCCTAGGTAACGCATTCCAGTGTTTCACCACCCTCTTAGTGAAAAAGTTTTTCCTAATATCCAATCTAAACCTCCCCCATTTCCATCTTTAGGGCCCAGTCTTGTAAGAGCTCCATGCTTTGGAATCTCATTAAAATCAATGGGACTTCCGCATATGAAGCAGTTGCAAGAGGGGGACGGTTGGTTGAATCCAAGCCTCAGTTGGTAGGCACCACAAGTGCTTACTGTCTGATGACTATTGGGTGATTTATTAAATGAATTGTCCTCAGTTTGTTCCCTGCTGGACTCAATCCATCTCCAATGGACATCACAAAAAGAGATTTTCACAACTGACAACCTTATTGGCATCCTGAGCAGATATAAAATTCCGTATAAAGATACAGAGTTCAGCTACATTAGAGTAGCAGTGTGGTGAAGATTGCATGGCTGCTGACTGGGCTCTACCTGTTAGGTGGAAACATATTTCAATTTAAAAACTGGCTTTTATTATCACACACACACACACACACAGCTATGTCCCCATTTCCACAGGTTTCCATTTGTAATTTACCTGCAGAAGGCACCAAAAGTATGTATCAAAACTTTCCCAGTTTGTGAAGACCTTCCTACGGCTACTGAGTTGATGAACTCAGAACAAGAAAGGTAATTGCTTCCACATGCAATTAAACCCTTTTGACTTGCATATGTGTTGCTGGCTTTTCATTGTTTCCTTGACAGTTTAGCAAGGTAAATCCAAAATTAGATCAAAGAGCATGTAGCATTGTACACTCAAGAAAAGAATTAAAAATGTGAGTAACTCCTGCCCCTGATCTTTTCACACATCAGGAGTTGATTTTCAGTATATTAGATCATACAAACAGATTTCATTAACAACCCCTTGGTCATCTCATCTCATCTCATGAACACATAATGCACCTGGAAAATAAACACAAAAAATTAAATATGGGCTTGTAATAGTATAAAAAATTAAAGCAATTTCCTTTCAACTTTAATAGTATGTTCTATCTAGGTATTTATAATGTGTGACAAAGCTCTGTCCTTGTCTCCGTGGGTCCCACATTTCCTGGCAGATTTCGCTAGCCTCAGAGGCTCACTGTGACCCTCCACATAACCCTTCTCTCTCTAGAGACAAGGGTCACAGTCTACTGAGCCATTTTCATCATAAGCCAGCAAGGGAGGTGAGGAGAAGCTATCCTCCCTTGCACAGTCTCTGTTGTCTCCCAGTCTCAGTGATTAATCGGGGGGGGAATGAAAGGGGGGAGTCCAGGCTCACCCTCTACTCCAGGCTCCAGCCCAGGGACCCTAATAGTATCAGCTATGGTAGCTGACCTTTAAGAAACATGACACGTATAATTCCCTGGGCTACTTCCCCACAGCAACCCCCACTTCCTCAAGCTCCACTTCACCCTTACCTCAGGGCCTCCTTCTTTGTGTCTGATATCGTGTGTACTGCTCAGTCTCTCCAACAGCACAACTTCCTCCCTCAGCTCCTGACATCCACACCTACCTGACTAACCGGGAGGCTTTTAACTAGTTTCAGCCAGTCCGTGATTGGCTTCAGGTGTCCCAATCAACCTAGCGTTCTCCCTGCCTTCTGGAAAGTTCTTAATTGGCCCCAGGTGTCTTAATTGACCTGGAGCAGCTGCCATTTAACTTATCCTGGTACCAGGGATTTGTTTAGCCTATCTCCCACTACTTTTCTATAGCCATCTGACCTTTCCCAGTCACAAATGCCTCAATCACTATTTTAAGAAGGCACAGAATACATGTTTTTAGGACTGCAAAGAAATGGTCCAAACTGGATTCTCCTCTCTGTGCTTCAAATAGCCACTGTTCCTATATTTCCTCATCTACTTTTCTCTCTCCTCCTTCTCTTCTCTTCTTTCTACTTAGTTTTAGAAATGAGGAGGTCTGGGTAGTTGTTCAACTCAGTTAATGTTCACAAATTGATGTATTTTGATACATTCTCTGAACTTGTTAGTGGATGGATTCCATCTGAGCTTTTCTTCTAACAAGCTCCATAATTGAAGTCCTTCTACAGAGAATAATTTGCCTCCAGCATCTAGAGATTTCACCCCAGAGAACAGTCAAAATTACCATCCCTGATGAAGGCAGCTATTTTGGAGGATCACAGACAGACACTAAGGATAAAACTTTCAAGTGCTCCTAAGTAATTTAAGAGCCAAAGCCCCAATGTCTTTCAATGAGACTGAGGATTCCAAGTGCCTAAATCCCATTTTCAAAAATGATTGGAGACTACAGATAAAACTTTCCTAATATAGATAGACCAGAACCCCCTTATTGATAAGGCCCAACACCTTGAACTAATTCTAGGGTACATTTACACTGCAATCAGAGATGTGACTGTAACACATATGGACATACCTGAGCTAGATTTTATCTAGCTAGCTTGAAAAAGAATAGCAGTGAAGCTCTGGGGGCATCAGTAAACACAAGCTAGCTGCTTGAGTACATAACCAGGGTCCTGGGCAGGCTTGCAGATCCTGCGCCACCACAGCTTCAATGCTATCATCATCTGTGCTAGCTAGATCAAACCTAGCTTAGCTACATCCCTAGAATCACATAGAAGGCAAATGGAGCTTGCAGTGCACCTGTGTGATGTGTTCTCGTTGCTCATAAACAGATTAAGGCCTAGACAAACTAGGTGTGATATATAGCAAGTTCATGTAATTTCCTTAAAAAACCTTATTGAATTAAGTTTAATTATCTTTGGAGTCCATTGTATTGAATACAAAGTTTATGTAGTACTGTGAACCTTGAGAAGTGTTGTGAACGTCAAAGGACTATTTTGAACAATGGGCCAGACATGAATGGACTTTTGGAACAAACCATGTTAAGTGGTTTTTCTGGGAATCTCTACGTTCCCCACCTCTGGTTATGCAAAACCCCAGCCTTTTGAAGCTACACCTTGAATCATAGAATCATAGATTATCAGGGTTGGAAGGGACCTCAGGAGGTCATCTAGTCCAACCCCCTGCTCAAAGCAGGACCGATCCCCAATTAAATCATCCCAGCCAGGGCTTTGTCAAGCCTAACCTTAAAAATAACTAAGGAAGGAGATTCCACCACCTCCCTAGGTAACACGTTCAGTGTTTCACCAACCTCCTAGTAAAAAAGTTTTTCCTAATATCCAACCTAAATCTCCCCCACTGCAACTTGAGACCATTACTCCTTGTTATGTCATCTGCTACCACTGAGAACAGTCTAGAGCCATCCTCTTTGGAACCCCCTTTCAGGTAGTTGAAAGCAGCTATCAAATCTCCCCTCATTCTTCTCTTCCGTAGACTAAACATCCCCAGTTCCCTCAGCCTCTCCTCATAACTCATGTGTTCCAGTCCCCTAATAATTTTTGTTGCCCTCCGCTGGACTCTTTCCAATTTTTCCACATCCTTCTTGTAGTGTGAGGCCCAAAACTGGACACAGTACTCCAGATGAGGCCTCACCAGTGTCGAATAAAGGGGAACGATCACGTCCCTCGATCTGCTGGCAATGCCCCTACATATACATCCCAAAATGCCATTGGCCTTCTTGGGAACAAGGGCATACTGTTGACTCATATCCAGCTTCTCATCCACTGTAACCCCTAGGTCCTTTTCTGCAGAACTGCTGCCGAGCCATTCGGTCCCTAGTCTGTAGCGGTGCATTGGATTCTTCCGTCCTAAGTGCAGGACTCTGCACTTGTCCTTGTTGAACTTCATCAGATTTCTTTTGGCCCAATCCTCCAATTTGTCTAGGTCCCTCTGTATCCTATCGCTACCCTCCAGCGTATTTACCTCTCCTCCCAGTTTAGTGTCATCTGCAAACTTGCTGAGGGTGCAATCCACACCATCCTCCAGATCATTTATGAAGATATTGAACAAAACTGGCCCCAGGACCGACCCTTGGGGCACTCCACTTGATACCAGCTGCCAACTAGACATCGAGCCATTGATCACTACCCGTTGAGCCCGACAATCTAGCCAGCTTTCTATCCACCTTATAGTCCATTCATCCAGGCCATACTTCTTTAACTTGCTGGCAAAAATACTGTGGGAGACAGTATCAAAAGCTTTGCTTAAGTCAAGGAACAACATGTCCACTGCTTTTCCTTCATCCACAGAGCCAGTTATCTCGTCATAGAAGGCAATTAGATTAGTCAGGCATGACTTGCCCTTGGTGAATCCATGCTGACTGTTCCTGATCACTTTCCTCTCCTCTAAGTGCTTCAGAATTGATTCCTTGAGGACCTGCTCCATGATTTTTCCAGGGACTGAGGTGAGGCTGACTGGCCTGTAGTTCCCAGGATCCTCCTTCTTTCCTTTTTTCAAAGATGGGCACTACATTAGCCTTTTTCCAGTCGTCCGGGACCTCCCCCAATCGCCATGAGTTTTACAGGATAATGGCCAATGGCTCTGCAATCACATCCGCCAACTCCTTTAGCAGGCTCGGATGCAACGTATCCGGCCCCATGGACTTGTGCACGTCCAGCTTTTCTAAATAGTCCCAAACCACTTCTTTCTCCACAGAGGGCTGGTCACCTCCTCCCCATGCTGTGCTGCCCAGTGCAGTAGTCTGGGAGCTGACCTTCTTCATGAAGACAGAGGCAAAAAAAGCATTGAGTACATTAGCTTTTTCCACATCCTCTGTCACTAGGTTGCCTCCCTCATTCAGTAAGGGGCCCACACTTTCCTTGACTTTCTTCTTGTTGCTAACATACCTGAAGAAACCCTTCTTGTTACTCTTAACATCTCTTGCTAGCTGCAACTCCAGGTGTGATTTGGCCTTCCTAATTTCACTCCTGCATGCCCGAGCAATATTTTTATACTCATCCCTGGTCATTTGTCCAATCTTCCACTTCTTGTAAGCTTCTTTTTTGTGATTAAGATCAGCAAGGATTTCACTGTTAAGCCAAGCTGGTCACCTGCCATATTTACTATTCTTTCTACACATCGGGATGGTTTGTCCTTGTAACCTCAATAAGGATTCATTAAAATAGGGACCTTTTTTGAGGAAGGGACCTTTTTCTACTGCCTATCTGTTCTTGAAGTCTCAAGATCAAAGGCCCAAACTGCATAAAGGAAAGACTGAACTATTCATGGTTGTGCTAAGTATGAACTTATAACTACAGAAAAATACCAGTTGAAGGATTGATTCCTACCAGAGCCCTTGCTGGAGTTGGGGGCGATTTTTGGTAAGCTTATTATCATGCATGTAGGTTCTTTATTGTTTTTAATATGTTTTCTCTGTAATGCTTTCATCTTAAAAATAAATGTGCTTGCTTAGAAAGAGCTTTGTGGTAACTTGTTACTGCTGGCAATTATAGGTTTTAGGACTATGAGCAGTGCCCTGAGCAGCAGCAGGCTGAGGAGCTGGTTCAGAAGCATCCATAGCATGGCCATGATGAGTGTACCACACAGCTGTTTGTCATTATTCATAAGAAAGTAGGGGCCCATACATGTATTTTGCCTAGGGCCCTCTAATGCTTAATCTGGCTCTGCTTATAGGGCAAGCAAATACTTGTAAGCTTGGTGGCTCAGAGGACAGTGATAGCCAAAAATGCTTTTCAATCACATATGCTTTGCCGAGAGATTGCGAACTTTTCTTTAAGATGCAGAACTCACCACAACAAATTCATGCCTTTGTCACCTCCCGTCTGGATTACTGCCATATGCTCTACATGGCACCTTACGACCCCTTGGACATTTCAGGTACTGCAGCACGTGCAGCTAATGCAGCTCTTTTGCGTGGCAGCACATTACACCAGCACTCCCTGATCTGCACTGTCTTTCAGTTCAATTCTAGATGCAATTTAATGTGTTGTTTTTGACCTATAAGATCCTAATAAATGGTTTAATTCTTGTTTACTGAAGAAATACTATCATTATTTGTATTACTCTAGCAACTAGGAGCCCCAGTCATGGACCCGAACCGTGTTGTCCTAGGTGCTGTACAAACACAGAACAAAAAGAGAGTCTCTGCCCCAAAAAGCGTTCCATCTAAGAAGTTTTTGTCCCTGTGGAATACTACAGTAGTTGAGATCAGCTGAAAGATTCAATGTAACAGACCCCTATTTAGTCAGGAAGGCCGTGGAGGCAGAACATTTCCAGTGAAGAGTCCTCAACCCTGGAAATGGCTTGGTTGGTCTGCTGGAGTCCAAATGTAAGGTCTAGCTGCAAAGTTCATCTTTTTCCCCAGGCCTCTTCTGGGGAATGTGGATGTAGGCTGAGGGTAGAGTACTAGTATGGGAGGATTTTTTTTCATTGGGCCTAATTTTGTATGTTTAATATTAAAATTGTATACATTCACCCAGAGATTTGGAAGATCTTATTTTAGGAGAAGTTGAAATATCTATCAATATGGGTACAGATGAGTGTAAGAGAGAACAACATGTACACCAACACACCATGGACAGAGTAGTGATCCGTATGTATTAAATTATGGAACCATATGATGCATTGCAGAGGGATGTGATAAATCATATGGATCTTTCTCCTTTGACTCTACCCATCTGTTTCAGATCACTTTCTTCTGAAGATGCCACTATCAGCGACAAGATACTAGACTAGATGGTTAACTTGTCTGTTCCCACAGGGATTGCCTTACGTAACACTTGCTTCCTTTAGTAATATGAATTTGATGGCACGGTGTAATTCCTATTAATGAATGTACAACGTATACACTATGGACAAAATCCACAACCAAATGAAGTCAAAAGAAAGGCTTCCAGTGATTTCAACTGAATTTTGAATCAGACACCAATAACTGCATGAAATGGGATAAGCACAATTATATATAGTGAGCGTGTGTCTGTCTGTCTGTCTATCTACATCTGGAGTATACTAAACATATCAAAACTAAAACTAACTCTTGTCCTACACACTTAACCTTAACCAGCAGAGTGTAACTTCACTAGTAACATACACTTAAAAAATTAGTAAAATATGCATATCTGTCTATACCATGTCAGAACTCAACAGCTGTAGCATCCAACTAAATAAAGGGAAATTACAAAACCTGATTAATAAATTCTGCAAACATCTGAAGTAATAAATTGTGCCTGGCAATCAACTACATATGCAAACACGAAACTACAGTATCTGCAGCAGTAATCAAACATTTAATGAATACTGACAAGACCTGGATCAACTTTGTCCATTTAATTTAAAATAGTTAATTAAAATTAAGTGGGTAAGGTAAAATCTTTTATTGGCCCAACTTCTGTTGGTGAAAGAGACAAGCTTTCAAGCTACATGGAACTCTTCTTCAGGTCCATTTTTTAAACGGACTTTTATATTTTAAATTTGTATAGCTCCTCTGGTGCATTTTTTTGCAATTTCATTTGGAAGTTGAATTATTGCTGTTGTGTGGAAATTGCTACATAAGCATCAAGTTAGTAATTTGCATGCACACTTCATGGTAATTGCACAAGCAAAATGTAGGCAAAAAATTGCATCTGCAAAAGTCTACACAGATTGATTATTATTTAAATCATGGTAGTGGCCAAAGGCCCTGATCCGCATTGGTGTTTCATTGTGCTAGACACTGCATATTATGTATATAGTTCCTTACCCAAAGATTTTACAAAGTAAGGTCTGCTTCTGGAAACATTATGCACAACCTTGACTTTATACATAGACAGTACTATTAAATACAATGCTAAGCTCGAACTTGTCTAAGCTCTTCCTTTTTTAGGCCCCAAGCTTGCAAACACTTACCATGTGCTTAACATTACACCTTGCAGTAGTCTCATTTAGTAAAATGGTTCTGTAACAGAGCTGCTGTCATAAAAATAAAGGGAAAGGTAACCACCTTTCTGTACACAGTGCTATAAAATCCCTCCTGGCCAGAAGCAAAACCCTTTCACCTGTAAAGGGTTAAGAAGCTAAGATAACCTCACTGGCACCTGACCCAAAATGACCAATGAGGGGACAAGATACTTTCAAATCTGGAGAGGGGAGAACAAAGGGTTTGTCTGTCTGTCTGGTTCTTTTGCCAGGAACAGATCAGGAATGCAGCCTTACAACTCCTGTTAAGTTAGTAAGTAATGTAGCTAGAAATGCATCAGATTTCCTTTTGTTTAATGGCTGTTAAAATAAGCTGTGCTGTTTTTGTGTTTTTTTGTAACTTAAGGTTTTGCCAAAAAGGATTCTCTGTGTTTTGAATCTGATTACCTTGTAAGGTATTTACCATTCTGATTTTACAGAGGTGATTCTTTTACTTTTTCTTTAATTAAAATTCTTCTTTTAAGAACCTGATTGATTTTTCATTGTTCTTAAAATCCAAGGGTTTGGGTCTGTGTTCACCTGTACACATTGGTGAGGATTCTTATCAAGCCTTGCTCAGGAAAGTGGGTGTAGGGCTTGAGGGGATATTTTGGGGAAAGACGTCTCCAAGTGGTCTCTTTCCCTGTTCTTTGTTTAAAATGTTTGGTGGTGGCAGCATACGGTTCAAGGGCAACTCAAAGTTTGTACCTGGGGGAAGTTTTTAACCTAAGCTGGTAAGAATAAGCTTAGGGGGTCTTTCATGCAGGTCCCCACATCTGTACCCTAGAGTTCAGAGTGGGGAAGGAACCTTGACAGCTGCTCAGAAGACAAGCAAGGGGACCTCATTTTGAAAACACCATCCAGTATTGGGACCCACATGGACTAGTCCCCATCTAGATAGGCCTGCCAAGACATGTCTGACTGAACTGGAGTCATGCTTAAGCACAGCTTTCAAAGATAGTTCTTTGCCTAGAATGGGCAAGGCTTTGGTATCAAGTCAAGCTCTTGATGTAAGCCTTGCTCCCTCTGCCTTTTCAAGAATCATTGCCACATTTTCTGATATGGCAGCTACCGGGAAAGGGTCAACACGTCTTTTGATGCTGTTGTTTCAGTCTTTCTTTGCCAGCTCGAACTGACAGCATTGCAGCAGCTTACTCTATCAAACCTATCTTTCCAACCAGAAGGGCTAGAATTTTTTTTTTAATGAAAGCTTAGATATTGTATAAACTGGCAAAATCCTCAGAATATGCATACATTCTATGTCCATGAATTTCCATTATCCCTAATGATGACTGTGTCCTAGACTGATGTGGTAAATGCAGGTGGAGCTGGCTTTCCTGACATAACAATGTTTTTGCTGTTGCCTATTCAGATCTGGAAGCTATGGGTATGCTATGGATGACATACAGCTCTGAATGAAAAGGCAATGATTGACAGTAATCAGTTTTGAGCTGTCATGTGGGGACCTGGGAAAGGAAGAGATTTTTAGCTTGCCTATTAACACTCTCAAACTACTGGACAGAAAAAGGCAAAGGGACAAGCCAGGCACTGCTACCTGCTTTAGAATACAGAGTTCAGAGAGTAGTTGATTTGGCTACCTGCACAATAAAAGAATGAGTCAAGAGTAGATTGTGAGGAAGTTAATAATAGATTGAGAGAGAGAGAGCGAGAGAATAAGTAAATGGTGCTCTAACAGAGGGAATGAGAGAGAGAGAGAGAGAGAGAGAGAGATGCTGTCAGGGATGGATGATGGGGAGATGGAACCAGTGATTGTGCCAGTCAGAATCTTGAAGCAGTGTTTTCACAGGGTGACAAAGCCAAATAATAAGAGAATGACAAACTGCTGTCTAATACAATAAGAAAAAGGAGAAGAAAATCAAATTATTGGTTAGGAATGAGAGGGTTTGAAATTGGTTCTTAGGATGTGTTAAAAATCAAATAGTGTAATCTCAAAGCAATCTACTGGAGTAAGAGAGGGATGAGCGGCAGTCTGTGTGATAGAAAGCAGCATTTGAGATAACATCTTCTAGAACAGAGGCTAAAATAGAGGGGAGCCTGGGCACAGCAGAGGAAGAATTCTTCCCCCTTTCTCAGATTTAGGGGAGCTTTGCTGCTCCAGAGCTATCACTCCTCCCTGGCTCACCAGTGATAACACACCAGGGCAGAGACTCTGAAATGAAAGAAGCAGGAGAAACTGGCTGAGGAACTTCTGGTGCCCCCAGCTTTCAGGTAAGCAGATGAAGCCACAGCAGCCCCACCTGACTGGCAGTAAAAAAGATGGTAATAGGAAGATTTGTCCCTCTGCTGAGTCTCCCTCCCCCTAGGGGGTTAGGCAAAATCTCCCTGCTGATCCATGAAGCCCAGACACAGGAATGTGGAAGCTGTGGATAAAAATTCATGACTTCTGAGAGGTGAAAGAATGACAGTAGAAAAGCTGAAAGAGTGGGAATGACAGAGGGAGATGCAAGAAGGAGTAAAGAGAGAGGCAAACAAGCACGGTAGAGGTACAAGAACTGAGGAAAGCAATACACATTTATTTATGGAAAGGAGAGCATGATGGATGGACTTAAGGGGAAGACAGTCTGAAATAATCAAACAGATTGAGAATGGCCTCAGGCAAGTTTGAGTCTTATTTCTCACCCACCCCACATCTGTAAAAGGGGGGTGGGGAAGCTGTATAAAATATAATTCATAGCTCACTGGGCTTTCAGGGTGCTAAGTGAATGTTTAAGGCATTATTTTAACAAAATCAGAGAGGCTTAAAAATGATTATTGTACAGAATGTCAAGGAAGTGAATGAGGGACAAATAGAAGGAAGAATACAAGAGTCATAGAAGTATGCGTCTGAGAGAGTGTACCAGGAAGTTAATGCCACTGGAAGTTCAGGAGAGTATTAAGGAGGAGTTTTACAGATGATCACTGTTTGTAAGCAGAGGATGTTTGGAAAATAAGAGACAGATGGGGATAATATCAGTGTATGGAAGAGTCAAAGAGTGGAGGACTCAAACTTTGGGATTACAGAGGCGGTCTTGGGGACAGAAGGAAAGCCAGAGTAGAGAGAGAAGGAAGGGAAAGAGTGAGAAAGTTAGAGAGACAGAGGAACAGGAGAGATACTGAGTGCAGAAGAATGTAGGAAAGGTTAAGGAGTACAGCTGGTGACTGGAGAAGCACAGAGGCAGGGAAGACAGGATTAGGGGAAACTTAAAATACAGAGCAGGATCGCTGATGCAAAGTCAAAAACTAGGAGACTTAAAGAGGAGTTAGAGGGAGGGATGCAGTTGATGGGAGATATGAGATTTGGAAGCAGGGGTTATGGGGGAGATTTGAGGGGTGAGAGTGAATGTTGGAGAGTTGAAAAAATACTCAGGCAAGGAGAGACACTAGGGCTGGGAGTCAGCACTGGAAGCAGGGAATGTGTGTGGAGAATCAGGAGGAACATATGAGGGAGGGGCTTGTTTGAAGTGATTTGGGGGAATGAAGTGAGAGAGTGCTGAAGGGGCTCAGAAGAAGAAGACCATGAGATGGTCTTGGGGAAGTAAGAAAGGGCTTGTAGGAAAAGGCAGGAGGACATGAAGTGCTGAAGGCAATGGGAGTAAAAGCTGGATCTTGCCAAAAACTATTGGATCCTGCCAAATTTAATTCCAATCCTGCAAATTCCAGCACCTAACTAGAGAACACCAGCTGCACCCACTGCATCAAAGATCCAATGCACCCCAGAACATGAGCACTGCAAACACATGGTTCCTGCACCTGGATCCTTCTGGGAAGATCAAGTCCCTATCTTCTTAATGCCAAAGTACAGACCAAGTCTAGCCATTCCTACTGCACCAAAAAATTCTGGACCCTCATGCATGAGTGCAACAAAACCCTGGATTCAACACATTCAGTATTGTCAAAGCTAGGGCTTTGGAGCGGAGCCCAGAGCTGGAGCACGGAGCAGCTCCAGAGCAGTGGAACTTCAGGTTTTTGCCTGGAGCTGGAGCGGAGACAGAGCACAACTCCAAAGCCCTGGTCAAAGCCAAGCATTCAAAAAAACCAAACAAACAAACAAAAAACCCAACCACTATATAAAAATAACCCCATACTATTGTCTTAAAAAACATGAGATTAAAAAAAAGTTGGGTTCTTTTTAAACGTTTTGAATTCTGAGACTTTAGAGTTCACATTTGTCAAAATATCTCCTTATTTGTGCGGACTAGAAACCTTTTTTAAAAAAATTCTTATTTCAATCACATAATTCCAGGAGTTGGGACTTCAAGAAGACACACTAAAATATTGTGTGAGTCGCAATAAAATCATGAGCTGGCAACACTACATGGATCCTGTTGGAACCACATAGTGTTTAGTTTCCACCTCCAAATTCTATGGCATGAACACAGAACAAGTATTGCAGCACCTTGTGCACCAAAAATGTGGACCCTGATGTAGTGATCCTTTTACATCAGATAAATCTGCAACCAATACACTGTTTCAGGGAATCCACAGTAATTCCGATCTGATGTCTTGATTTTTTAAATACAGCTAAATTTCATATCATAACACTGAACTTTTGCAGTGGAAGTGGTTTAGTAGATGTGAATGATCACATCCTCCTAGCTGATCAGGAGGAATTGGTGCATGAAGCACAGAAACAATAACAGAAATATCAAAAACACAAGACATAGTATTAACGGGAGATGTTAACTATCCAGACATCTGTTGGAAAAATAATATGGCAAAACTCAATTTCCAATAAGTTCTTGGAATACATCGGGGACAACTTTTTTCTTTCAGAAATTAGAGGAGGTAACCATGGGGACATGGTTTTAGACTTGATTCTAACTAACAGGCAGGAATTGGTTGTGAATCTGAAGGCTGAAGCCAATTGGGGTGAAAGTGATCATGAAATTATACATTTTATTAGCCCAAGGAAAGGAAGGAGTGATTAATGAGAATGGACTTTTAAAAAAGCAGACTTTAAGAAACTCAGAGAACTGGTAAATAAGGTTCCATGGAAAGAAAATCTAAGGGAAACAGAAGTTCAGGGGAGCTGGCAGTTTCTCAAAGAGGCAATACTAAAGGCACAACAGCAAACTATCCTGATGAGTTGCAAAGATAGAAAGAATAGTAAGAGGCCAATAGGGCTCCATCAGGAGCTCTTCAGTTAACTCAAAATCCAAAAGGAATCCTACTAAAAGTGGAAACATGGGCAAATTACTAAGGATGAGTCCAAAAGAATAGCACAGACATGTAGGGACAAAAATCAGAAAGGCTAAGACACAAAACTGAGTTCCACCCAGCTAGGAACATAAAAGAAAATAAAAGAGGGTCTATAAATATATTAGGAGCAAGGGAAAGACAAAGGAAAGTGTAAGTTCTCTGCTTAGCAGGGAAGGAAACCTAACAACAGATGCCATCAAGAAGGTTAAGGAGTTAAATGTCTATTTTGCTTCAGCCTTCACTAAAAAGATACATTTGACCTGATACCCAAACACAATTAATATTAACAGGGGGAAGGACTGCAAGCCAAAATAGGGAAAGAACAGGTTAAAGAATATTTAGATGAGTTAGATGTACTCAAGTCAGCAGTGTCTAAAGGTATTCACCCTATTGTACTTAAGGAACTACCTGAAGAAATAAGAACCAGTAGTAATTGTCTTTGAGAACTCATGGAGGACGGCTGAGAGCCCAGCAGACTGGAGATGGGCAAACATAGTACCTGTCTTTAAAATAAAGATAAATAAAGGGAATAAAGAGGATCTGGGGAATTATAGATCAGTCAGCCTAATTTCAATAGCTGGAAAGATAATGGAACAAATTATTAAACAATTGGTAAGCTCCAAGAAGATAACAGAGTTTTAAGGAATAGCAAGCACAGATTTGTTAAGAACAAATCATGCCAAACCAACTTAATTTCCTTCTTTTACAGGGTTACTAGCTTAGTGGATAGAGGTGAAAGAGTCGAGGTGATATATCTTGATTTTAGTAAGGCTTTTGATGAAGCCCCACATGACATTCTCATAAGCAAACTAGGGAAATAGGGTCTAGATAGTACCATTAGGTGGGTGCACAACTGGTGGAAAGACTGTACTCAAAAAGTAGTCATGGATGGTTTGCTCTTAAACTGGGAGAACGTCCCTGGTCCAGTACTATTCAATATTTTCATTCATGACTTAGATAATGCAGTGGACAGTATGCTTATAACTTTTGCATATGACACCAAGCTCAGAGTGGTTGCTAGCACTTTGAAAGACAGAATTAGAATTCAAAATGACATTGACCAACTGGAGAATTGGTCTGAAATCAACCAGATGAAATTCAACAAAGACAAATACAAAATTCTGCACTTAGGAAGAAAAAAGCAAATGCACAACTACAAAATGGGGAATAACTGGCTAGGCAGTAATATTATTGAAAGGGATTTGGGGATTACAGTGGATCACAAATTGAATGGAAGTCAACAATGTGATATGCAGTGTTGCTGTAGCTGCGTCATTCCCAGGATATTAGAGAGACAAGGTGGGTGAGGTAATATCTTTTATTGAACTAACTTCTGCTGATGGGAGAGAGAAGCTTTTGAGCTATCCAGAGCTCTTCATCTGTTCAGACCTGATGAAGGTCAGGGCAAGTCAGACGTGAGGAAGAGCTTTCCATAGCTCGAAAGCTTGTTTCTCCCACCAACAGAGGTTGGTCCACTAAAAGATATTACCTCATCCACCTTGTCTCTCAAAAATGTGAGACAGTTGAAAAAAGGCTAATATTCTGGGGTGTATTAACAGGAATGTTTTATATGACACAGGAATTGTTCTGTTCCACTTGGCACTGGTGAGGCCTCAGCTGTATCCAGTTCTGGGCACCACACTTTAGGAAAGAGGCGGACAAACTGGAATAATCCAGAGGAGAGCACCAAAAATGATAAAAGGTCAGGTTTTCTAAACCTATGAGGAAAGGTTAAAAAAACGGGGCATATTTAGTCTTGAGAAAAGAAGACTAAAGGAAGGATCTGTTAGTTTTCAAATAAAAGGTCTGTTAGAAAGAGGACCGTGATCAATTGCTCTATATGTCCATTGAAGATAGGACAAGAAGTAATTAGCTTAATCTGCAGCAAGAGAGATTTAGGTTAGATAGTTGGGAAAACTTTCTAACCATAAGGACAATTAAGCACTGGAACTAGTTTTCAAGGGAGATTATAGAATCCCAGTCATTGGAGGCTTTTAAGATCAGGTTAGACAAACCTTTCAGGAAGGTTTATTTGCTCCCTTCCAGCCCTACATTTCTGATTCTATGATCTCATGACAGAGATCGTCAAAGCAATCTAAGGGATTTATACTTGCATTTGGATAGTGCTCTGTGCCAGGATGCACGAGTGTTCAGATTTTTATAACAGACTACGAGCAGCCACATTTGGACGCTACACAGGAGAAGACAGGAGTCCCTGGACCGAAGTTTACGTTGGCGAGATTGAAATGCTCTTGCACTGGAACTTGTTGAAGCCTGGATTCTTCTGGTCATGTAGAAGTAGCAGCATCTGTTGTCTATTTTAATTGTACTATTTGAGAAGATAGGGGGCCAAAACGTGGTAGGATCCAGAAGGATCAGTGTTTTTATGGTGTTTACAACAGGGATGCATTGATGTCCTAAAACTGCAGCATCTGCACTTCCCTTTTACCACGTTTGAGTTTGTGCTCAGAAAAATTAGCTGGATTGCAGAGGATCCTGGTACCAAATACCACTTTTTGCAGTGCCAGCTTACAACACAGTTTGGATATTTTGGTACATCAAGGGCTACTGTTTATTTAGTAGAATTGGGGGAGAACTGGAGTTAAAAATCGGCAAGCTTCAGATGTGTTTTTTCCAGTGCTACTGGCTTGGGATGCATCAGGGGCAGATTTATCCACAGGAGGAGGAACAGCTAGCTACTCCTATTTTCACACAGATTGTACAATTCGGGGCTTGGGGCGAGATACACGTGTCAGAGCCCAGGTTTTGTGGCACTGGCATGCCAGGAGGCATGGAGGTCCGGAATCTTTTGGTGCAGTGAGAGCAACTCCATGGACTCTCTGACCTTGCCGTGAAAGTTGGGGCAGCAGCAGGGCCAAGGAGCAGCCGGGTGCAGGTGGCGGATTCCGGTTTCCGTGGCACCAGGGCTCGGGATTTAGGGGGCAGTCGGGGTGGAATTCAGGGGGCGGCGGCGGCTCCGGCCTGCGCCCTTCTCCCGGGGGCGGGAGCGGGAGCGGGGGGAGGAGCGAGGCAGAGGGCGGCGCGTAGCCGGGCTGGAGCGGTGCGATGGCAGCGGCGGAGCGCCCTGCGCCCTCGCTCTTCCCCTGACACCGCCAGAGCCCGGGGCTCGTCTCCTCGCCATGGCC
Organism: Lepidochelys kempii; assembly: GCF_965140285.1. Taxonomy (NCBI): domain Eukaryota; kingdom Metazoa; phylum Chordata; order Testudines; family Cheloniidae; genus Lepidochelys; species Lepidochelys kempii. Next base: position 34,429,469 of record NC_136388.1, read on the forward strand.
GGCCATTCTCTGCTGACCGTTCCCAGGTAGGAGCCGGGCTGCCCCCGGGTGGGACCGCGGGCCCCTGGCTCTGCTCGCCGGACACCTGCCAACGCCCCTGGGGCGAGGAGCGAGCCGGCTGCGGAGGGGGAGCTCTGGCCGGCGATTTGGGGCGCAGACTCCCCTCCTGCCTGCGGACTGTGGAGCGAAGCGCTCCGGGCGCGCCGCTGTAAACGGGCTGCCGGGGCAAGGGGACTGGGAGCAGGCTAGTGAGACAGCGAACGAGGAGAAGGAGCGGGGAGCTCGGGGCTGCCAGCTGCCCAGTTAAGTACTGCCCAACACGCAGCCCCCTTGGCTTGTGGAGCTTCCTGACCCCTAGCACGAAGGGGGCTAAGCTCATAGGGACCTGTAGCCACCCTCCCTCGGGTGACTTTCTCCAGAGAGCCCAGCGGAACGGCTGGCAGGTGCTCAGTGCCTCGCAAAAACTTTTGCTGTGAAGGGTCCTAGTTAACCTTAATAATAATTAACAGCAAAGCCGTGAGGGAACTCTGATTCATGGGGGATTTAAAATCTCTCCCCTCTTTGCCAGAGCAACACTGTCTCTGTAAAAATAGTGATACAGATCTTGAAAATTAACAGCTCTAAAGCAAGGATAGGGTATTAGGATGGCTTTGTAGTAGAGAAAAATCTTGCCGGGCAGTAGAGAAAGTGGGATTTCTGATAAATGAAAAGTGGGACATTAGAAAATTACATTTCATCCTAAATGTTCAGTGAGATGTAGGATTGTTTAACTAGCAGTTGTTTACTTTTAATATCTGCATCCAGCAGATTCTCTCTCTTAGAACATGATGTTCAGCCCCTTGTAATATAGTGTTGATTTCGCTTTGGCACAATCTCATTTCTGTAGCAGTAGTGTAAAACTAAGTGCTATAAAAATGAAATGGCAGATCTTATCATGGCTTTCATGCTGATTAAGAAAATAACAGGCTGGGGCAAAAACAGTAAATAAAAGGTGTAGCATATAGCAGTGAATATGAATTGTGCATATGAATGTGCTAAGTGTAACTATGTGGAGCAGCAGTAGTTACATTTGCGGATTTGTTTTTTAAGCTAGTAATATTCTCTCAGATTTGGAGCGGTCTGCATTTATTTTACTAGTACACATCAGTCAGAGAGGCACTGCAGAAGAGAAGTATGCTTTTTTGAACAAATAATCATTTCATATATTGTGAAAACTGTTGAAGTAAAACAGTGGTGTCTAGAGTTTTAAAGAAATAGACCAGATAATGCATAATTTAGGAAGAGCAGAATATGGGTAGAAATCACTGTATGCAAAACTGTTATTAAATTGTATTTTAACACTGTACTTAGTATGCGATGGAATGTACTTTTACATTTTTCTGAATACATTTGTGTATATGCAAAAATAAAATCTAGAGATCAGCAAGATAAAGGGCTTTTAAAAAAAGCTGTGAATGTGGTAGTTTTGGATTTAAGTTAAAACATTAGAAATAAAAAAAACATTTAGGGGGCTTAAACACTGAACAGAAAATAAACATTAAAAACCAATCCAAATAAGGTTATTGGTTTTTCAGGAAAGCAATTAAAAAAAAAGATATCCTAGCGGCTTTTTCATCCCTTCTCACCGGACAGCCTGTGTGTGTCAACCACACTCATTTTATAGTAATAGAGCAAAATGCAAGTACACCCTTCTTGGCTGTCTCAGTTCTATAGGTTTCAGAGTAGCAGCCGTGTTAGATGTAGATAAGGCATTTTTGAACAGCTGATCGTGTAAGTGAGAGAATTTCCTTTTTAAGAGAAAATTGATGCCAAAAGGAAAATATTAAGGGTTGTTACAACAGGCTTCTCAGAGTAATCTTCAAAATGCGGTTTACTTTTGATTCTTGACAACAGACATTGTTTACTACTAGAGATCAAGGCATCTTAGGTTTTAGCAGTGGATACAATGGGTTTTTTTTTTTTTTTGCCTCTAGTAAGGCACTCTAAACAGAACTAAAATTAATGCTGATGTTAAGCGTGCCTGCAGTTAAAAGAGGGAAAATACATAGTGATAACTCTGTACCTTCCCCATGTCAGTTATCTCAGCTTCCAGTGGCTTTAATGGGAACACTTAGTGAATAGTAGTTGCAAGATAAGGGCTTTTGTCTTTATTTTAGTAGAGAAGACTGAAGAAAACTTGCTCATGTGTTTCTTATAAGAAACCCCAAAAGAAGGGTGCTGCTTTTCTTGGCAACATAACATTTCCTGGCAATTATTCAGTCTCCCCTCCCCCAACCTTGTGAGTAGCATCCCTACTGCATGTTTTTAAGCTTGTGACTTGGCTGCCCTGAAGATAGCCCTTCCTCTCCTCCATCAGGATGCAGTTGCAGGATCAGATCCTAAAATACACAAGTGAACTTAAAAAAAAAATCTATATAAGTTTTCAAACATTGACTACAGAGCTGTTTTTACAGTCTACCCTCATAACCAAAATCTGTCTTAAATTGAAAGGGATTCATTCTAATGGCCAGAAGGACCATTAGATCAGCTACTCTGACCTCTTGCGTATCAGAGGCCATTGCATTTCACCAGTTACCCCTGTATTGAGCCTATTAACTTATGTTTAACTAAAGCATATCTTCCAGAAAGGAATCCAGTTTTGATCTGAAGACTAAGATGTAGAATCTACCACTTACTTCCCGTGGTAGGTTGTTCTAAAGGTTAGTCACCCTCACTATTTAAAAAAAAAAAAGTTGTGCTTAATTTCCAATTTGAATTTGTCTGGGTTCAGCTTCCAACCATTGGATCTTGTTATGCCTTTCAGTACCCAGAATATTCTGCCTGTGAAGGTACTTATACACCATAAATGAGTCACCTCTTGACAACTTTTTGTTGAAGCAGATTGAGCTTTAAGTCTCTCATGCTAAAGAGATTTTCTCCAGCCCTGAAGTCAGCTGTGGCTCTTTTCTGCACCCTCTCCAGTTTTTCCAACAATTTTTTTTTTTAAATTTTGACATTGATATTGTAATGCTGCATACAACTCCAGTATCACCAGTCCCATATGCAGAGGTGATTTTCACCACTCTACTCCAGCTCACTACTGCCCTGTTTATACGTACAAGGAATGCATTATTAGACCTTTTAGCTACAGCCAGCACCACACAGGGAGCTCATGTTCATTTCCTTTTCTACTATGATCGCTAGAGTTTTTTTGAGAATCACCGCTTTCCAGGATGTAGTTTCCCATTCTGTAAGCATTGTGAGCACCCCTTGTTCATAGAGGTATGACCTTGCATTTGGTTGTATTAAAACTCATTGTTTGAATGCCCCCCCCCCATCTTACCAAGTGATCAAAATAGCTTTGTATGGCTGCCTTGTCATTATTTTGCCAAGTTTGTGTCATCCACAAATTTTATATTTACTATCAGGTAATTGATATAAGTGTTGATTAGTATTGACTTTAGTACTGATCCTTTGGAGCCCTACTAGAAACACCCCCATTCAAAGAGGATTCCACATTAATAACTACTTGAAAACAGTTAGCCACTTCTTAAACCATTTAATGTGTGCTTTGATACTGTATGGTTCTAATGTTTTCAATCAGAACACCATTTGGTACTAAGTCAAAGACCTTACAAAAGTTTAAGTATATTACACCAATGCAGTTATTGTTATTAACCAAAAAGTCAAAATCATAATAATAAAATCATGTTGCCAAACATTAAAGAATGAAAGGGTATGAGATTTAAATTATACTCCTAACAGCTATTCCATTATTTTACCCAATGTTGAGATCAAGCTCGTTACTCTGTGGTTATCTGGATCATCTCACCTTACCTATCTCAAAACACAACAAACAGTCTTCTAGAATTTCCCCAGTATTCCAAGATTTAATAAATATGAACATCACTATGCCAGCGATCTCCTACACCAGCTCTTTTTGAATTCTTGGATGCGCCTTATCCAGGGCTGCTGATTTAAAAATGCTTATCCCTGGTAGATACTGTTTAACATCATCCTTGTTTACTACTGGACTGGAAGGTACTTCATCATCCTAATGTGACACAAGTCTTTCATCTTGTTTCTTTCCAAATGCAGAACAGAAATATGTTGAACACTAGGTCTTTTCTGCATCATTAACAGTTTTACCATCTCCATCTACTATTGCGCCTATACTGTGATAGAATCTCTTTTGTTCCCAACATGGGGGGGGGGAATTCCTTAATTCCTCCCACCTCATAAGGTCTTTAGATTCTCTTAGCAATTTTTCATTTCATTTCTAATTTAGATTGCTTACTGTCAGTTTCATTCCCCCCTACCCCACCTCACCCCTTACAGGTTGCTTCCTCCCCCCCACCCCCACTTACTGCCTTCATTTCACCACTGAACCTGGATGGGCTTTTAGCCAGATTTGTTCTCTTGCTTGATTATGGACTTGGTCATCTAATAAACTCTTCTTAAAGGGATTCTAATTTTCATCCCCCTGTTTCTATCTAGTGATTGAAAAAGAATAAAGATTCATCCTTTTAAATGCTTGATAAAACTTCATTTGGATTCAGGAGTTAAGAAATATACTTTAAAAAGAGAAAAACCACACACACACCTTGTGGTAAAGTCATTTAGAACCAGCTGCTGTAGTTCTTAATTTCACCAGCTGGGAATTTGCTTGCTTCACTACTGTGCAGAGAGACAGCACAAGACCTGTGCATGCTTAAGCTGTCCCACAAGTCTTCAAAATAGGGGTTAAGTAAAGCTTGGGTGTGCCCAAGCCCACTCATGCATTTACACTGGCTAGTAGGGGACTATTCCAACAGTTTTTGTTTAGAGTTATTTTCTACTAGTTTTTATTTATTTAAAAACTTGCAGGACAGTTGAGATCATTGAACTGAGCACACTTTATACTGCATGTACTTGGATGACCACATATCCATGGAGAACAGAAGCACTTAGGTTATAACATGCATCTGTCACAAGGGTGTTGTGGGGATTAGTTAGCTAGTGGGCTCAATCCTTTAACTGGTTAAATCAGTGAAATTAACTCTCTCCATGCAGAGAGTCAGCACAGGGCCTGTGTGCTCCACTTAAGTCTGGAAAATGCAAGTGTAACTGTGCTGGCCCTCTACAGAAGCATGACTTTCACCCCATTCACGGGACTCCCATTGAAGTCAAAGAATGTTCCAGGCATTGAGCAGACCCAGAATGTGCACATGCTTTGAAGATGCACTTTTTGAAATTTTTAGTCATAATTATGACTTTAAATGTAAGCCAGCTTCTTTATACGCAACCTATGAAGATTGTTTCATTGGTAGTGTAAAAATAGAGTAGTTGCACAGAAGATCAGAGGGAAATTTTATATTAGAATAAACAGTTCTGCAGTGTATTCAGAATGGTCTTAATCTCTTTCAATTTTACATGGTCTGTGCTATTTCAGTTCCTAGTGGAAAGACATCAGATTAGTGGGGAAATGGTCTAACATGCCTAAAAATCAGCTTGTACATACACCGACAGTTTTATGCTACTATTGGCTTGTAGATGTGCCACCCTCTTAGTGCTAATGTAAGAAAGTTAATTGTACTACCGATGTTGTTTACCTCTTCTGAATAAGTTGTTCTAATGTTTATTAAAGGAAAAGACTGCTCTGCTAGTAACATCTGGATAGAAAGCTTGCAATCTGAAAAGAACTCTGAAATACAACACAGCCCTCCCCCAGCCCATAAAAAGGTGGTGTCTTAGATTATCAGGAACTACAAAATTGTAACAATGTATTTGTTAAAAGGAGTTAGATTAAAAGGTCATGTAGTCTTTACCTCACATTATATACTGTGGTAATTATGAGCTTTTACACACACACACACACACACACACACACACACACTATAAATCAAGTGAAATTCAATGCAGTGTTGTTCATTTGTTTCAAAAGCAAGTACCATGTTTGAACTATGCCAGTAGTGTGTGTGAAGTTGCAATCTACTGGATGTGAAATTGATTAGCATTTTAGAGTAGCACAGCCCTGGTTACAGAAATTACTCAAGCCATCCAGTGTGTGTTATGGGGGTTGTTAAATGTTAAACAATACTAAGGCATGGGTTTGCATTCTATCAGCAGCTTGTTTTGGTTTAAAGTAATGGAGATGGAGTCTACATATTATGTAGTCTAAAGATATTTATATTTGTAACTGAATAAAATGGCTGTTTTTCACTCTTAGGAGACATGACCTGTGAGCATCTTAGGATAGGGTGCTTAGAATACAGTGTATTTTACATAGGGACTAATCGTAATCTGTATAAGAGTTTGACTATTAAAAAAAAAAAGACTGTCATTAGAAGAATGTATTTTTTAAAAGAGGCCAGATTCCAATACCCTCCCCCACTGAGCGCCAAGTTAGTCCACAGCTAGAGTCCCCTGAAATTGGGGGGTCAGGGAGTGAGGGTTAGTCATGGAGTAAGGTAGTACTTGTTGTGAATAAGGATATTGGGATCTGGCCTGAGGAGGACCTTGCTAACGGAGGCATTTCTCTCCCTGCCCCGCTCCATTTCATCTAGCCAAAAATTCAAAAAAGAAAGGAAGAAATGTGTTAGTCATTAAGGTCACATCTACATAGCATTTTGAGCCCACCAGAGCGAGCCTCCTAGGCTGGTGGCTAGACTTCTGCTAGCGGGGGCTCATGCTCGTGCTCTGACAATAGCGGTTTACACAAAACTTTGAAGTTGTGACTTAGGCTGGAGCTCGGGCTCTGAACCACCGCCCCATCACCCACAGGCTTCGCAGCCCAGGCTGCAACTGCAAAGCCCTGGCTACACAGCTAATGTTAGAGCACTAGCACCAGCCCCACTAACCCAAGTCAGTCAACTCAGGCTGGGATGCCTGCTCCCAGGGGCTCCCAAATACTGCACAGAAACCCTAAAATGGCTGTCAAAGTGTTTCAGGCTGATGCTCACTATTTGGTATATGAACAGGGCATTTCACAGGTAAGCAGTGAATTATAGTCAGGAGTTCTCGTTATTACTTGGCAATTGAAGAGTGCAATGGGACTACTTGTGTAAGTACCACAGAACAGAAGGAAGAAAGAAAAATTGGGCTCTAGGTTCTGACCCTGTAATTCTTGTGCAGACAAAACTCCCACTTGATTTCCCCATAACCTCTTACTACCTAAGAATTCTGGTTGACATTCGTCTTTTATATATACATAATTTCTCCCTTAGACTATAATAGTGTTCTTGTAATTCACTGAGTAGCTGAGTCATTCCTCTAAGGTATGAAAGCAATCCTTTGCCCAGCAATCAGCCTGAATAGCCAGGCTGGGCTCAGGTATGAGGGGTGAGAAAAAGGGCAAATACCCACCAACCAAGCACAAAAAACAGTTTCACAGCTGCTCCATGAAATATACTGCAGCCTAGTGGCTGGAATAACTCTGCAGTTATCAGAACAAGCTCATGCTCTGGCATGAGGAGAGAAAGTGAGGATCTTTAGCTCACCCTTCACCTTGAGCTGCTCCCAATTCATGCTGTGCATACTACCCAGAAAGTTAGCTTTCAGCTGGGTTCCATGAAGTAGAGCTCCATGCACACCTCTCGTTATGCCACAGAAACGACTTTTTCTACTGCTACTGGGCCTTTGAGGAGGACACTCAATTTTACCCAAAATCTTTATTATGAAAGTCAAGATCTCAGTGATCTGACTATGTACCGTTGGGTTTAGTGATCTGTACAGTTAGAAACAGTGAATTTTAGTGTTTTTAGGAGAGAAACAGAGGATCGTTCTTACCCATGGTTTGTTGGCCCAGTTCCCGACTGCCTCCTGCCCTCTGTAGTCTTGTATATCTGTGCAAAATGAATGTAAGTCACCATCAAATCAGGCTGCTAGTGTTTTCACGCCAATGTTGCTCTGGTATGAAACAAACAGCAAGGCAATAGAGGATCGGTCATTAGAAAAAGAGGAGCCCTGATACAAGCAAAGCACTAGGGAAGGAAAGCCAGGATTGCTGGGCTCTTGCTCTGGATACATGTGGTCTGGTGTAAACAAAGCTAAGATGATCACATGGCTGAATGATACTATGCTACCAAAGGGATTAATAGTACTGAGCTGCCCTAACAAGGGGAGTAAAAGAAGTTTTTCAGAAGTGATTTTAGAGCCTTGTTTGCTTTAGAAAGCCCCACAGATTTTTGATCAATGAATAGTTAACTTCATATTGTCAACAATGAAAATGATTGAATTCGTGTTTCTCTGGGATATCAGAAGGGAAATAGAGCTTCATTCCTACAGAGGAACTGAAAGTACCAGTCTCATGTAAATTTTTAAGAGAGATTTTCTATGAGCAAGTGATGACAGAATATAGTCTTTAGCGTCAAAGTGATCACAGATTGTTCCTATACAATTTAGCTAATAGCTTAGTATAGTTTAGGAGCAGATCTGCATGTGGTCATAGAAACAGTCTCATTAGAGCAGTTGGAACTTCTGAATGTAAATTAGATGCAAACGCTCAATTTAGACCATTTTACTTTATCATTCCCTTAGATCAGAAATCATATCAGCTCACGTCAGTTCGTAATCAAATACTATGGAAGGCATCCATCTAATGCTTGAGAGTCAGGTTGTCCTTCCTTAGGGCCAAATGTGCTGTTACATGTTCAGTGGGAATTGCACCCATGGAATTTGGCTTTTTGTGGAATCAAGATTAGTGGCTATTGCTTAATTAAGTGTAACACAAACTCTTACAGATAATCTTCCACCAGCCTTCGATTTGTAACAGAGTTAGATTCAGTGTGTGTTGGTTGCTCTGTGCGCTCAACTTTTAAGGTTGTACCTGATCAGAATAGGTGGTTTTATTTACCATAAGTAACTTGACTTACTGTCTCTTCCCCCCCTCCCCCCAAAATAGCATCTTCTGTTAAGGATTTAGATCTCTCACCAGTTTTATATTTGTGAGATTCCATTTACTTCAGTAAAGTTATTGCTGACTTTATGCCACTGTAAGAGAAAGGTGATCAAGCCTTGTGTACAGAAATTGGAATATGTTATCAGTAACTTAACTGATGTAAAATTATTAGTGTATAGGATATTTTCTTACCATATACATGCCCTAAAGTTGATTCCAGTGTAACTGGATATAGTGACTGGAGTAGAATTAAAGTGGTTTGCAATTTCAATCACGGTGAACCTCTCTACAGATGTTACTGTCATTCTGTGACAATGAAGACTCCCTATAAGTGTACTGTGTAAATCAGCTTTTAAAATTTGAAAGCTAGTAAAATTGTGTGTTAAAACCATAGTCAATTCAGGCACTATTTCTGATAACTTAAGAGTCAAACATATTTTCTGTCTTTTAATAAAGGGACCAAGATCCAGAACTGGATGGAACAAAGAATAAATTTAGCAGATAACATTTTCTAGAAGAGTGGTTTTCAAAACTGCGGGTCACAGTGAATGTAAGGCACTGGGTCACGGTGACTCTGGTCAGCACCACTAACCAGGCTGTAAAAAATCCCGGTGGTGACGCTGCGTGGCTAAGGCAGACTAGTCCCTACCTGTTCTGACACTGTGCTGCACCCCAGAAGCAGCCATCAGCAGGTCTGGCTCCTAGGCACGGGGGGCTCTGCGTGCTGCCCCCGCCCCAAGCACTAGCTTGAGCTGGGGGGGGGGCAGTGCCTGAATGCAAGAGACACATGGATCTGCTTGTGTGCCTCCACCTAGGAGCCAGACCTGCTGCTGGCCACTTCTGTGGAGGACACAGCTTGGTCTGCACTGCCAGGACAGGCAAAAAGCCTGCCTTAGCACCCCCGCTGCGCTGCTGCCTGGGAGCCGCCTCAGGTAAGTCGGTGCCCCAATCCCCTGCCCCAGACCCCCCACCAAACCTGGAGCCCCTGCCTGCACCCCAAACCTCTCAACAATTTTCTTCAACTGGGTTGCCAGAAAAGAAGTTTGAAAACCACTGGTCTAGAACAGCCTTCTGTCCCACTGATAAATCACATTGATGCTCTGAGTGTAGCAAATTGCATTACATTATACAGAGAATTTAGCAAAACAGGAACTGTGTCAACTTCCATTTTTAATATCAATTGAGTACAGATTTGCTATGCAGGAGATCAGCATTAGGTCTTGTAATTAGATAGGAAGTTCAACCAATTGTTTTGTGAAGATTTAAGTGAATTGCCAAAACCAACCCACATAGTGACCTGTGATATAGAGAACTGAATGCTACCGAAGGTTATGAATGAAGTCTCAATAAGCTTGTGAGAGATGTTTTCACACTTAATTTTGCATTGGATAGTACTTATTTCTGGAAAGGAGGGGAAAAAAAGCTTGCTTAAAATCCAGCAGAATTAAAGCCTGATAGAATTCTAAACAACTGGTCATCTGAATTTGTTTTAGTAGTGTGCACCAAACTATGTAAGGCGAAGCCTGCTGATAAAGAGATCTTGGCACCCCAAGTATAAATTGTTGTAGGGATATAAGCCTAGACTATACATTGCAGGGAGATTGGGGTGGGGGAGGGGGGAAGAGAGAAGACATGGCTGGGCCAGATCCTGAAGTCCTTATGCATCCATAATACAATAGGAATCTTGCTGACTCCAGATTCATTGAAGTCAAGCCGGGAGGGATTTTGGATGTTCAGCAACTCCAGGAGCAGGCCCAGATGTGTCAGCTACTATTAGCAGTCTAACTGAGGTCAGCGACAGATTGTCCCAGGCACTGTGCAAAGAAGGAAGCACTCTGAAGAGCCTAAAGTCTGCAAAGGCAAGAGAATGGGGAATTAGCTAGATGCATTATGGTTTTAAGTTGCCCCTCAAGAATAGACCACTTCAAAAGTCTGCTGCAGTTTCCACGGTAAACATCTGATGAAGTGAGCTGTAGCTCACGAAAGCTCATGCTCAAATAAATTGGTTAGTCTCTAAGGTGCCACAAGTCCTCCTTTTCTTTTTGCGAATACAGACTAACACGGCTGTTCCTCTGAAACACTTCAAAAGTGTTAACAAAAAAGGGGCCATTTACCATACGCTATGCCATGCCAGCCAGACACATTCAGGGGCATAAGATTTGATCAGTATTTAAGATATCTGGGGAGGGACAGGTCAACAAATTATTACCAGGCATTGCTGCTTCATCTGCCTTTTTGTAGCTCTAGTAGCAGTATTAATAGAGTTTCGTTTAGGATTTCTGTAAGCAACCTTTGCTCATCATTACATGATTATTTTCACCTCTACATTTTCCATATTTGCTTTTCTATGGTTATTTTATTTAATATTGAGCACAGATCTGCATTTTATATCAATTCCATGCTGTGTGTGAGGTTTTACTATATGAAGGGGAGGATTTAGGCCCCGATCCTGCAAACATTTATGTATATGCTTAACTTCAGGTGTGTGGGTAACCCCACTGATTTCAATTAAACTACTCATGTGAGTAAAGTTAAACATGTAACTAAGTGTTTGCAGGATCAGGTCTTACATTTATAACAGAAGTCTGCATAGTCCCTCCCTGGCACCATGCCCCCCCCCCCCATTTTTAACTCTTCCCATCTCTCAGTGACAGAACTGGTGTTTTGTGAAGCCCATGGTTAGACAGGAAAGCTTAAAACAAAGTCACTTCCTGGTAGTGATTGCTCAAGCACTTATTGAATCTGGTCTCCCTTCAACCAGTTTTACACTGGTATAACCCCATTAGGCCCTTGACAGCTGCTTCTGATTTATATCAGAATCAGGCCCTATGTATGTAAACATGGTTATCCTTATTTTAGGAATCATCACCAAATAAAAGATAGGAGATTTCCAAGGATACAGCATGTTTTTCAGTGTAACTTGCAGTTAAGTGGGGGTGTTCTCCAGTAGTTTTTTTTTTTAAATCCTGTTTTACAAATAAGGTTGAACATCATTAATGCCCACAATAAAGGCTTCCTGATTTTGAATAGAATTATTGTATTTGAAGAAGTGATGGCATGTGAGATCTGAAAATAAAACAGGTGCTTAGTGAACTTTGCTTTTTTTTTTTTTTAAATGCATAAAACTAGCAGTATATCTTTTACTCATTTGCTTTATAGATCATATCAGCCTCCAGACCAGATTGAGGGGAGGTGGTCAGCACCCTCAATTCCCAGTGAAATCAATAGAAGTGGAGGGAGCTGCATAGCTTTTGAAGGCCCTTAGCACTGTACAGGTCAGACCTAGATGTTGTCCCATTACATTATGCATGGGTCCCACCTCCATAACAAAAACACCCACACATTTGTTCAAGGTATTTATAGATTATCATCTGTTTGACTAGCCATCTGTGCTCTGATTGAAGTACACACGTCAAGACTGATCAAAACGAGTTGTGTTAGAATAGTAATTTCAACAGCATCTAATCTACAGCTGTCACTGTACAGTGACTATATTGACCCTTTTACATGCAAAGTTAAATTTTAAAACAGGGTACAAAATTCAGCAGATACCAGCAGCATTGGAAGGACAGCAGGAGTAGTCTGTTAGGTTCTGGTTCAGAAAAGATTGATTAAGTGAGGTAGGGCCTTACTTCCTTGGATGGTTGAACAACAGCTGTTGACTATCTACCCCTAAACTATGATCCCGCCATTGAACAGACAGCTATAGGAACTTGAAAATTCCATGTAACAGTTTTTAACTATCCCAGGGATGTTAAAAGCTTTTTACAAATGACAAGTGATTCTTAAATACTGTTTATTGGGATTTTTTGCAAAGCTTAAAGAAGTCTTTAAAAAGGCATTTAATTACTCCTCTTTGTATACTCGATACTTACATGTTTTAGATAATTTTGATAGTTCGCAACCTTTTGTCAGAGAGATAAAGCTTAAATGAAGCTCTGAGCACAAGATACCATAGTGTTTGGATTCATTTAAAAAAAAACACACACATAGATGGGGCCATTATGCATATTGAATGTAGTAGTAGCAGCAATGGGATAGTAAAGGGTGAATGATTGCTCTTGATGATACATTTTGGCTGACTGATGGCAACAGCTCATTTATTCCTCTCTTGGTAGGCCCCATGGGGTACTATTCTCTTCTTGTACATTACACTTTTATAATGAAACCCAGTAATTTAAGTATGAATATTCTAAAGTTGCAAATAAGCCACTGGCACAAAGCCAGTGGTCTCTGTTGTGATGTTACATTGTGGAGCTGCACCCTCCCACTGGAAGCAACAGGAAATATTGCATCTCAGAGCTCCTAGGCATACCATGGGAATGCACCCACTGCTGCATCTCTTCAGGTGTGTAACATACACTCATTTGCATGTCCATCCAACTCCTTTGGAGTGTCTGCAAAAAGACTAGCTCGCAGTCTCTGTCCTTAGGAGGATAAAAGAACAAAGACTATGGTCAGCCCCTGCTCTAGGAGTATAAAGTGGCTTAAATCCTTCTCTTGGGTACCTGTGCAGGGTCTAGTCACAGTCTGACCCAAAGAAAATAAAATTAGAATTACTACTAAAAGATGCTGAAAAACTAAGAAGTGATGTATTATCACAGGAGGCCAAAGGAACTCGGGTCTCTCTGGGTATGTCTACACTGCAATTAAAAGCCTATGGCTGGCCCATGTCAGCTGATTTGGGCTAACAGGCTGTTTAATTGTGGCGTAGATGTTCAGGTGTGGCTAGTGCCCAGCTCTAGGACCCTGCGAGGTAGTTGCCTTTATTCCCAAAATTTCCTATATTTATTAATGCAATAACTAATTTTTGGGAGCGGCTAAAACTCTCAGTTGTCTACACCCAGGAACATGAGATCTCCGAGAAACACTTAGATGCTGCAAAGGCAGGCTGGCAGTTTAGTAGCTGGCAGCCTTCCATCTGAATCACTGCTGGCAAAGTAAATAAATAAAAACAGTTCTGGGTTAGGGAGGATTGTGCTACTGTAAATGCCATCTTTTACCTAAGACGGGAAACTGAGGTGATAGAATCATAGAAATGACGACTTCTAGGGTCCCTTCCAGACCTACAAGTCTAGCCCCTTACCCTGTGGCAGGACCAAGTAAACTTGGACCATCTCTGACAGGTGTTTCTCTAACCTATTTTCTAAAAACCTCTAGTGATGCAGATGCCACAGCCTCCCTTAGAAGCCTATTAATAAGGCTAACGACCCTTATCATTAGAAGGTTCTTCCTAAAATCTAGGCCATTACTTCTTATCCTATCTTCAATGGACATGGAAGACAACTGTCCTCTTTATAACAGCACTTAACATATTTGAAGACTTATCAGGTCCACCCATCAATCTTCTTTCCTCAAAACAAAACATGCCCAGTTTTTTTTAAAAAAATGTTTTCTCCTAGGTCAAGGTAATGGAGTTCTCTACTCACCCCTGGGGCATCTCCTTGTGGCTGCATCTGGGAAATAGTTCCACCCTGTCTGACACCCCCTTCTGTTGCCCATTCATTCTGCAGCCCCCTTCTTATGCTCCTGGAGTTGTAGTTCTTCCTCTTCGTTAGTTAGAATGCTCCTTCTTTGTACTTAGCCCTCTAGCCAGGTTACTATAGTTTTCCCCTTCTGGGGTATAAATCACATCACTGGACTAGTTTACCAGATATTCTGGTAGTCCCCCAGTTTAAAGCTATGCTCCTCTACTATGCCAGTGGCTATTAGAGGAACCATTCCTTCTGAGCCAGGATCCTAGGTCTTCTACTCATCCTCTGGATCCTCCCTATGGTTTCTCTAAGCCTAGAGAGTAACTACAGGTTTTTATGCTACAAGCCCCTTCTTCTCTTGCTTCCTGGCTTTATACAAGCCCCCACCTATTCCAGCCCAGATGAGCTCCATCTTCAATTAGGGCTTGACAGTGAAGCCTAAATCTACCTCCATGTGCACTCTACCAGGTTAATTATCCCCCTCTGAGCCACTTTAACCCTTTCAGGGGTGATGTGGGGTGAACATCCCATTACAGTCAGGTTTTCTAAATGTTTTGTTATTTTCATAGCTCTCCTCTGGACTCCAATTTGTCAACATCTTTCCTAAAGTGTTGGACAGAACTGGACACAGTACTCCAGCTGAAGCCTTACCATTGCCAAGTAAAGCAGGACAATTACCTCACATGTATTACTTATGACAGACTTGTTAATACACCTGAAAATGATATTGGTCTTTTTCACAGCTGCATCACATCGTTGAGTCATTCAGTTTACAATCCACTATAACCTCCAGATCATTTTCAGCAGTACTAGCCCCTATCCAGTTACTCCCCATTTTGTGGTTGTGCATTTGTTTTTCCCCTTCCTTAGTGAAGTACTTCTTTGCACTTGTCTTTATTGAATTCATCTTGTTGAATTCAGACCAATTCTCCAATCGGTCAAGATCATTTTGAAGTCTAAGCCTGTCCGTCAAAGCACTTACAACCCCTCTCAGTTTGTATCATATGCAGATTTTGTAAGCAAACTGTTTACTCCATATTGACTAGTACTTGACCTGGGATTGACCCATATGGAACCCCACTAGATACACCGTCCCAGTTTGATAGCAAGCCACTGATGACTCTGAGTACAGTCTTTCAACCACTTGTTCACCCACTTTATAGTAATTTTATCTACATCACATTTCCCTAGCTTGCTTAAGAGACTATGGGACTATATCAAAAGCCTTACTAAAATCAAGATATATTACATCTACTCCTCCCCTCCCCCACTCCAGTTCCCAATCTACTAGGCCAGTAACCCTGTCAAAAAGGAAAGTAGGTTGGTTTGGCATGATTTGTTCTTGACAAATCCATGGGGGCTATTCCTTATAATTCTATTATCTTCTAGGTGCTTACACCTATATTGTTTAAGAATTTGTTCAGTATCTTTTGAGGTATCAAAGTTTGACTTGTTGGTCTAGAATGCCCTAGGACCTTTTTGTTCCTCTTTTTAAAGGCAATTACTATGTTTGCCCTTCTCCATTCCTCTGGAATCTCACTCGTCCTCCATGAGGTTCTCAAAGATAATTGCTAATGGTTCTTAGATTGCTTCAGATAGTTCCTTAAGTAGCATAGGGTGAATTTCATTAGGCCCTACTGATTTGCATATATCTAACTTATCTAAATATTCTTTAGCCAGTTTTTTTCCTATTTTGGCTTGTGTTCCTTCCCCCTTGTTGTTCATGTTTATTGTGTTGAGTATTTGGTCACCCTTAACGCTTTTAGTGAAAACTGAAGCAAAATATGCCTTAAACTCCTCAGCTTTCAGTCATCAGTTCTTTGATCTTTTTTTTTAGACCTACACTGACCTTCTTTCTCTCAGTCCTTATATGTTTAAAGAACCTCTTCTTATTGCCTTTTATAGCCCTTCCTCAATGTAACTCATTTTGTGTCTTAGCCTTTCTGAGTTGATTCCTACACACTTAGGCTAATTTTTCGTACTCCTCCCTAGCAATTTGTCCATGCTTCCACTTTTTGTAGGATTCAGGTCATTGAAGAGCTCCGTATGGAGCCATATTGGCCTCTTACTATTCTCTCAAGCTTTCCAGAATAGTTTGCAGTTGTGCTTTTAGTGTAGTCTTCTTGAGAAACTGTCGGCTCTCCATTTTCTCTTAGATTTGCTTCCCATAGGACCTTAAACTCAGAGAGCTAGTAGGTAAAGTCTGCATATCTGAAGCCCCTGGTCTTTATTCTGCTGCTCTCACTCTTTCTTTCTCTTAGAATCTTAAAATCTATCATGTCATGATCACTTTCACCCAAATTGCCTTCCACCTTCAGATTCGCTACCCATTACTCCCTGTTAGCCAGACTCAAGTCTAAAATGGCTGTCCCCCCATTACTTCCTCCACTTTCTGGTACAAAAAGTTGACCCAATAAATTCCAAGAACGTAATGGCAGTTTTGTGTTTTGCTGTATTACTTTTCCAACAGACATCTAGGTAGTTAAAAAGTCCCCTACTAGAACAAGCTCTTGTGTGTTGGATATTTGTTATTTCTTCTGGAACTGCCTCATCTACCTCCTCTTCCTGATTTGGTGGTCTATAGTAGATCACCTTCATGACATCAACCCTTTTTATCTTTACCCAGAGACTCACAACAGGTCTGCCGCTCACCTTCTACTGGAGCTCAGAACAAGTGTATATATTGTGGATGCATAATGCAACACCTCATCCCTTTTTACCCTGTCTGTCCTTCCTGAACAAGACATACTCCTTTATATAAATATTCCAGTCATGAGACTTAGCCCACCACATCTCTATGGCAATTGTCATAATTTAGCTTAGGTATGAATACTTCCAGCTCTTCCTGTTTTATCACCCCATACTCTTTACTTTTGTTTATAGATATTTAAAATTGTTATCAGATTACCGCAATGATTTCCCTCTTGTTGTTGTTGTGATCCTATTGTGATCCCTGATCTCAACATCTAACCCTCTGTTGAGGTCACCTTTTGTATACCTATCTGTGTGCTTTTGGTATCTGCCCCCTTTGAACCTAGTTTAAGCCCTCCTCACTAGGTTGGATGTTGGTGTGCATAGATGTTCTTTCCTTTCTTGGTCAGAGGGTCCCCATCTCGTCCCAGCATCCCTTCTTCTCAGAACAGCCCCTGGGCAAGGAAGTCAAAACCCTCCTGCCCACCTCATTTGAGCAGGCAAGTATTCATCTCCATGATGTGTCTCCTTGCCTGGGTTCTTATGGCTACTTATGTTCATTATAGTTTCTATGGTATTCTCCATAAATGTAGGTATATTATATAACATGGGTGTCATCGCTAAAGTCCAAGTTGTATTGTATTATGCTTCTCTACGATCTCCCTGAAGTTTTGATAAGAAGAGATATCTTTCACTTACTGTGCAAAACTGTTGGCTAGAGTTGCTATATACTACTGAACAGTTACTATATTGCACCCTCAAAGATGGTGGATGAAGTGATCCCTGTTTGTAAAGTGCTTTGGGATCCTTCTGGGTGCAAAGTGAAAGTAAGATCATGATCCTTTGACAGCTGGAGCCCCAGAATGAAGTCAGAGGGACAAATTGAGCCTGGGCTTATGTTAACACTAACAGATTTAGTAATGGATTTAAGTTACAAACAGATTCAAGTTTATTTATTGGGATATTTAAAGTTTTAAATTACTTTCAAAGTGACAAAGTTCCAGGTAGCAATAGGCACACATTGATTAGGGGCATGGGGGGAGGGGGGACAACTAGGTCAAACACTAAATTATGCTCAACTGTTGCCTGGATTTAGGGAAATACCACTCTGACTTCTAATAATGCCTCTCTGACTACTCTGCCAAATTCAAGAAAGGGTTTAATCAGGTCTGGAAGTCTCTTCTCAGTTGCTGGTGGTCTCCATCTCTACCCTAGACTCAGAGGAAGACCATACAAGCTGAGGTTCCTCCTACCTTGCCAAGGAAGAGCGGTGAGATTTTGAAGACTTACCCAACATGGACTAGAAAAAAAAGTTGAAACCACAGAACATATGCAGCAAATGTTGGCGTCAGGAAGGAAAGAGACAGGCATAAGGAAGCATAAAAGGGTAATGGGAGTCATTGGGGTTGAGGGCAGGGGATTGTGTGTGGTTGGTCAGTGGGTGTGCAAGTATGAGAGTGAGAAATGAAGTCAGCCAGAGAGCTGATCAGGAGGCAGCGTTCAGGCGAAGTTTAGGTTAGTAGGAGAGGTGGGATAATGAGTAAAACAGTGGACAAAAGCTTCTAATGTTTTGATCAATTTTGGATTAAGTGTAGAAATCAGAAATATACGATTGGGAGGGACCTCGATACATCATCTAGTCCAGTCCCCTGTACTAAGTCAGAGCTAATTATCATCTTGACCACATCAGACAGGTGTTTGTCTAACCTGTTCTTCAAACCCCCAATGACAGATTCCACAGCCTCCCTAGGTAATTTGTTCCAGTACTTAACTATCCTTACAATTAGGAAGTTTTTCCTAATATCCAACTTAAATCTCCCTTGCTGCAATTTGAACCAATTACTACTTCCCCTTAGCCACAGAGAACAGGAGAACAGTTATCACCCTCCTCTTTATAACAATCTTTTATGGTCTTCAAGTCTTTTCCAGACTAAACAAACCCAATTTAAAAAAAAAAAGTTCCTTGTAGGTCATGTTTCCTAGACCTTTCGTCATTTTTGTTGCTCTCCTCTTGACTTTCTCCAATTTGTCCATGTTTTTTTCATGAAGTGTGGTGCCCAGAAGTGAACACAATACTCCACATGAGGTCTTATCAGTGCTTAGTAGAGTGGAAGAATTACTTCTTGTGTCTTGCTCGCAACACTCCTGCTAATACATCCCTGGATGATGTTCACTTCTTTTGCAACAGTATTACATTGTTGACTCATCTAGTTTCTGATCCACTATAACCCGCAGATCCTTTTCTACAGTACTCCTTCGTATGCAGTTATTTCCTACTTTGTATTTGTGAAATTGATCGTTCCTTCCTAAGTATAGTACTTTGCATCTGTCCATATTGAATTTCATCCTATTTCAGACCATTTCTCCAGTTTGTCAAGATCATTTTGAATTCTAATCCTGTCCTCCAAAGCACTTGCAAAATACTATCTAAACTTTGATAGGCGTTTCTCAGAACTTTGAGGCTGCTGGCCCTCCAGTGTGGTACAGCTTGGAATTCTAATTCAGGATTCTTTTACTATCCATTTTTGCTAGTTTTCAGTTTCATCATCAACAGAACATTAGGAACATTGTATGCCATAGCTGGAATTTAATTGTACTAAAAAACTTCACTGCATTTATTCAATTCACTTACTTTAACAAAGATTATCTTCTTTCATTCTGTACAGCATTCTGTACGTTCAAAGTGTTGAGATTAAGGATCATAATGAAAAGATGAAAAGCAGTAGGCTTTTATTGTACTAATCCTATTAAGAACTGTAATGGGCACTTAGTATTTATTGAACATGTTCCTTAAATAGGAACCATTACTGATCATCAGCGAGTTTTTGGAAGCTCAAGATGGTAGAAAATTGAAGTTTGTTGATACTGTTTCACAAGATTAATTTTCTTTAGCGATAACCTGGGGAATTCTTTAAATTACATCTACTTGTGTGATGTGTAGCACCATCTGCCACATCTGCAAGGAAGACAATTATTTTTAGGAGCAGATGTGTTTTTTGATTAAGCCTTGAGTCATCAAGGTCACTATTTTTGACATATTCAGTACAGCAAAATAGAAGCAATCATTTCACATTTTGGCCCATTATTTAAAAAAGAATGTGTTTTATTACTGCTAGCACTTTGATTCCTTGCAATTGCTTCCTGTACTCTCATGGAGTTAGCTATAATTTCTGAGTAGTTGACTTGCCTTCTCAGTGGAAGCATTATGGGATTTAGAACAGTCTTATTCATAGTCAATAGGGCAAGGTTTTTGGCAGACAAGAAGCCCCTGACAGACTCCTTGTGTCTTCCAGAGAGAGAAGTAGCATATGACTTGCCTCTTCTCATCTCTAGTGTCTTCCGGTTAATTCCCTAGCTTTATTTTTAAAGGTAGCTTGCAGGGAAGGCAGTTTCACGATCCTCAAAGTCAAAGGAAGGTTCTTTCAGTGGGAAAGTGGTTGACACATCCTTCTCCTCCCCCATAGTCTTCTACAACAGGACCTAAGATACCTATTAGATTTTATGGTTGCACTGCAGCTTCAGTTCAATGAGCAGTGAACATACTTCAATGCCAGCAGAATTCCTGGAAGAGGAATTCTAACACTGCACAGTCTGGGGTATGTCATGGTAGACCAAAAGGGCTCTAAATCCAAACGTGTAGCAGCAGCTTACTTCAGGAGGCATTAAGATACAGGTGCTGCTTCAGTTTTGCCAAGGCTGTTTAGCAGACTTGCAGTTTGCTAGTAACATGGTCACCCAGCCAAAGCAAGAGAGTTTCCTATTGGAAGGAGGAGACAAGACACTGATGCCAACTTGTGATTTTAATCACAAAATTTCATGATAATTGGCATTTTCCCCTCAAACTTCAGTTTCTGGATTCTTGTAGTACCATGAGAATCTCAGCTTTCATTAAAAAAAATTCTAGCCCTCATGCTTGCAGAGGAAAAAAAGCTTGGAAAATGTGACAAGCATACCCTACTTTGTCAAAGTGGAAGGCAAATAAAATGAATCCCAAAATTGTTTCTAGAATCTCATGACTTAAGCCAAACCTATGATTTTTTGAATGCTTGGGAATTGACAATATTGCAAGTGTCCAAACAAACCCAACCTTTTAGCCCTTTCGTGGGCTCAGAATTCTTTCAGCCCTCCTGCACCACCTCTCTAGATGGCTCCATAGGATGGCCCATGCCCCCTTTCTGTGTAAAATCCCAGGATTGAAACCTTAAATTGTGGGCAACTATCTGCACTAAACCCATAACCGTTCTGCTCTATAGCCTACAATGCCTGCTACTCTTACTCCTTTCCTGGCTTCTTCTTCACACAGACTTTCCTAGGTTCCTTCTCCAGCTCCCTCTTAACAGGGAACCACTTTTGAGATTTCCACTGATCCCAGAAAGCTCCCCAGGACAGTACTGCTCCTACCAGCTAATCCCTTATGCTGAGACATGGTTGCCTCATATTTCCCAGCAGGCTTGCTCTCAGGTGCCTCCTCTTGGGTATATGAGTCCAGTGCAGGAGAGAAACCATGCACAGTTCAGAGCTAGGATTTGAACCTCTTAAAAACCCAGCTCATCCTGTGACCGAGTGCAAAAGGCCCTGGTTTAAATCCTGCACAGGATGTCATTGAGGCCTTGAAAATTATGGCACCTTTAAATTAAACTCTCAAGTGAATCATAGAATATCAGGGTTGGAAGGGACCTCAGGAGGTCATCTTGTCCAACCCCCTGCTCAAAGCAGGACCAATCCCCAACTAAATCATCCCAGCCAGGGCTTTGTCAAGCCTGATCTTAACTTCTAAGGAATGAGATTCCACCACCTCCCTAGGTAACGCATTCCAGTGTTTCACCACTCTCCTAGTGAAAAAGTTTTTCCTAATATATTGATATTGATGAGCACAGCGTGAGCATGGGAATGGAACAGAAAGGCCAACTGGGGTAATGCGACTGTGTGGCTGCAGGAGAACCCTTTTGGATCTCGCTGCTGAAGAGCTGAGAAGGGCAGACAAGCTATGCACGCCCCAGAAGATTTTTCCTGGAAAGACTGTCCAGCTGGCTTTGCCACAGAATGAAGGTGGGAGAGCTGAAGAGCCTGAAGAGGGTGTCAGCCATCTGCTTCCTGTGTTGGGATGTAAAGCTCAGAAGGGAGCCCATAAGATTAAAAGGAGAACCAAAAAAAAAAACACCACACTCAGAATTTTGAGGGATGAGGAGATCTTACAGAGGAGGTGAGCTAGCCTCAATCTGACCCCATATTGAAAGAAAGATTTGTGAACCTCAGGAAACAGAGGCTGAGTTTCAGCAAAATCTGACCTCTTGGTAACTTTACTTTGATTTTGTTACTCTTTTAGGCTCTAGATCTTCTTTGACATGGGATGACCTACTTGAAGCAGCTTACTGGAAATGAGCCCGCACATGTGCATGTGCTAATGTGCACCTGCTTCACGTGCAGACTGCACTGACGGTGTACACAATGGCTAAATGGGGACCCACATACTATAGCCAATATGGGGATGTGCACTGTGTGTCCAGTAGTGCATGGACAAAGTTAGTCATTGTCTTACTTATACAAAAGGCACATCCACAAACTTACTGAAAACTAGGCATTAGAATCCTGAAGTTTTTGCCAAACCTTCTTTGTTGTAGCTGCCATGTTTGATCACCCTTTAAATAAGTCAACCAATCTGACCAATCCAGCAACTGACCAATCCAGATGAGTGATTCAGTACAGTTACTTATACCTAGGACCCTACCAAATTCAGGACCATGAAAAATGCGTGATGGACTGTGAAATCTGGTCTTTTATGTACTTTTACCCTGCACTATACAGATTTCACCAGCATTTTTCAAACTGGGAGTCCCAACACAAAAGGATCACAGTGGGGAGGAGGGTAGCAAAGTTATTGTAAGGGGATCGTGGTATTGCCACCCTTACTTTTGTGCTGTCTTTAGACCTGGGCGGCCAGAGAGTGGCGGCTGCTGGGCCACAGAGGACCCAGCTCTGCAGTCAGCAGCGCAGAAGTAAGGGTGACAATACCATACCATGCCATCCTTACTTCTGCGCTGCTGCTGGCAGTGGTTCTGCCTTCAGAGCTGGGCTCTCCAGGCACCCAGCTCTGCAGGCAGAACCACTGCCAACAGTAGCACAGAAGTAAGGGTAGCAATACCAGGACCCCCACTACAATAGTCTTGCAACCCCTCCCCCCACAACTGCCTTTTGGGTCAGGACCCCTAGTTACATCATCATGAAATTTCATATTTAGATAGCTGAAATTATGAAATTTTCAGGGTCATAAGATTTTTTTAAATTGTAATTGACCAAAATGGACTGTGAATTAGGTAGGGCCCTACTTACTTATGCCTAACACTTACTCCTATGTTGGTACGGCATGCAGCTCGATTTTAAAGTGTTCTGCTCTAATACCACTGGAGACCAAAAACAGACACTTCAACACTTACAGCTTCGTGTTCATTCTCAAATACTCCCAAGTATACTGTCAGAGGTCTTCTAAAAATCACTGCTATGCTGTCCCATGTGCACAAACTATCCAGTCTTACAAGGTTCACAGCTATAAACTTCTGAGTGTCTGACATTAGAAATTAGCTCTTATCAGTCTCCAGTGACCTCAATGACAAGTGCTCCAAGTCATTGAACTTCAGTCTGTGTTGTAGCCTGTTCTGTCGGATATAATTCATAACACACAGTGGCATTCTATTTCACTCAACACAGCTCCAGCAAGCCTTTCCATATTTGTACATGAAGATATTTTCCCTTTCACTTTAACCCTGTTTTCTTCTGGAAAATGTTGGAGAACTTTTGCCTTATGTGGTTGAAAAGACTGGTGTTGTGTACTATATCGGACTATGACCTGATCATATATTCAAAGGGAACAGATTTGTTAGTGTGCCAAAATATAACTCCAGGACTAGTTTTCCACATATACATTTTACAAATGGAGAAGTAGAACATCAAGTCCAATAAGTTCTTTGGTTTGTGGTCACGTTTATTGTTTGTTGATTTTTAGACTCCTCACGTGAACCCACCACAATGTGTCTGATTACATGCAGAACATACTGTAACAGATGATATTATCAGTGCATCAGCTTCCTCTAGTGTTAAACTGTACATAAGCCCCACAGTTATCTCTTCAGTTAAAAAGGTGAGCATATAGATGCTCTTGCACTCATACCTGAAATTCAGACTTTGACTTGAACCTTAGTTCTAAATTGTGAAAATGCACATAGCCTATAATAAGGGGCAATACAGCTGCAAACAGACTAGATAAATCCTGATCTTAATCCTCAGTTTAAGAGTAGAGACCACTTTAGATGCACAAATATGCCCATATATACATGCAGGGAAAACCTGGTTTAGTAAAGTCTTTCATCCAAACTTCACCACAAAATTCTTTACAGAACTAAAGAAAAAGGTTATACAGTTAAAATTAAGACTAGAGAAATTAAAATGGCATAAAATGCACATTTTCTATCCATTTGAAGAAGTGGTGAAAGTCATATCCACGTGCATTAGGTTTGCCATCAATATGACATGAGATGTAAAATGGAAAGTCAAAATGAATGCTATAGCTGGTACAAGTGTGGCTTTAATTTTTATTTTTGGGGGGGGGCTGAGATAGAGATCAGAATCTCACTGATTTAACTAACACTGAGAAACCAGAGAGACTCCACTGACTTTCATGGGGATACTCCACTTTTCCACCAGTGGATGATCAGAATCCATCCCATACTTTGTCTCGAGTTACAGAGGCATCCCCTATAATAATGCAATTTTTTCTTGCTGAATTCCAAGGAAATTGACCACAGATGTTCAAGTGTTTAAGGCTATTGATCCTTTGCATAGATTAGACAGGTGAAGAAAAGGCTGAAGATTGAGAACATTAAATGATGGTGTCACAAGGGAAAGGGGCATTCCAGCACTCCCCAGCAGGAGCATTGTGCTCAGCACCTCCTCATGTTCTTCTCAATTTCCCAGACTACACTGGTTCAAAACGTGCATCCACTTCATGAGGTCTCATTTATTAAGTCTTGCTACAAAATGAAACTCGCTTCATTAGTCACCCTAGTTCACATCCACTGAGTCCATATAAAAAAGAGTCCTGGTCAACTTCCTTGTCCCTGTTCAGGATGCCTCTCAGCCCCCTCCCTGGAGCTGGGATTTACTTTAAACAGTCACTCTGTTCCCTCCACCAGCTGGGAATCCCCAGCACTCCTCCTTGGAGCAAGCATTGTAACTTATGCCAGCTGTAAGGCCTCAGCCAGCTTCTCTTTCAGGTAGTCCCTTCTCCCCAGGGAGTCCTCAGCGGGTTCAGCAGATAGCCTTCTCCTGCAGGTGGCTGCCCTGCTATGTGGGAGGAGGCAGCATACCCACTAGTTCCCTTCTCCCAGCTCATCCACGATTGCTCGGGTGAGAGGGGAAGTCTTGTCCTGTCTACTATGCAAGGCTCCTGGTCCAGTCCCTTAAAGAAACAGTAACCGACTTTCTCCCAAAGGCTACTTATTCCGAGGTCCACTTCCTCTCCAAAAGTACCTCTTATGTGTTTGTGTATATCAGAGCCTCCCACAATCTTAAAGGGTCATGCCATGTGATGCGGGGTGGTCTTACCCCTATACATCACTATGCTTAAGTAGTCAGTGATCATGCATGTCAGGTGAACCCAACTATTTAAGGATATTTGTGTGTTTACTGCATCTGTATTAATTCACTGTACTTCTATGCAATAAACACATTTATTAAAAATTACTTTAGCCTTAAATTTTCTTAATTAGCTATTTTAAATTCACTGTATTTAGACAATACTTTTTTTTTTATTAATTATGGATCAGCTTCTGATACCCTTACACTAACTGAGTGGGTCCAGACCTCACTCAACAAATAGTCCCACTAACTGTAAGTCCCTGTTTGCAGAATAAGTTCCCTGTTCTTACTCTCACTAAATAGCAGCAGCATCTGGCCCTGCACAGTATCAAGTAAAACATGTAAATATTCTGAGAAAACATGAACTCTTTAACCTATGAGATAGGGCAAATCCTACATTTGTGGCACACCATTTGACTGTACCTTGACTTAGTTCAGAGTTTTGGATGTGTAAGGAATGGAGGATCAAGTTCTCTATTTTGAAGATTTTCTATATTTTAATATGGGATACGCTTTCAGCTTGCCTCTCAGGAAACTGGACACACAGCTCTGAAAGGGTACTGAGAACTGCGCTGAATTCACTAGGCAATAACCTGAAAACATATGACACTTATAAACTTCATCTAGTTAATACTGAAGTAATGATAATTTAGGGCCTAGTTCTGCAAACAAACGCTTAAAACCAGGTGTAATGGGACACTTAATACACAGTGTAATGTTTACTATGGTGAGTAATGTTTGCAGGAATGGGCCTTTAGGGCTGTATGATCTTTAGGAACTCTGAAATCATGCATAAAGAGAGATGCAGGCTTATTTAGCTGAATTTACCTTGCTATAATTTGATTATTAATTATTTAGTTAGCAGTCTTTCTTCTATGTAAGAAATAATTACGCTAATCCAAAAGCAATGCTTTAGGATCGGTATCAGCTGCGCGTATAAATACTGTGACTGGAAGTCTGATTTGCATGACTTCATGAGAGGAAGATGCAGATGTGAAGGATAAATACAATTCAGCAGCACGCACACAACATTCAATACAGGGTGTGTGCGCAATTCTCATTTCTTAGTCTGCAATTATAAAGCTACACTGCCTGGGCTTTTGAGTTCAGTCACTCCCACTGTTTTCTTTGTGCTTTAATGACGACTATTCAACTCACTTCCCAGATCCCAGGCAGGCAATAGAGAGGATGAAGTACAGTATGAATTTTCTTTTATACTAGTGTCTACCAAGCTCAATCAACGTAGTGAGGATGGCATTTACTGCTCAAGACTGCTTGCTTAAGAAGAAAAGCTAGTACCACATTTTAGTATATTATTAAAGACAGGCAGACATAACTAGGTCCAGCTAAGTGCTATATTCTAGTCTTTAAAAGGCAGCAGTCTGCTATTTTGTATTCATTATAGGATAGTCCTCCAGAAATGAGGAAATTGGGGTAATCAACAGAATGGAAACATCAGCTAGGGAAAGTGGAGAGAGGTTGGTGCAATTTGAGTTAAGATGCATTTCTTTAAATTGAGCTGTATTTTTGGCATCATTTCATGTATTTATGTAGATGAGTCATTGGAAGGATTTTTGTTCTCTTTCTTCAGCAACTTTGAATCCCCACTGATGTATGAAGTCTCAGAGCACCAAGTCAGCGGCACAGACAGTTCAGAAAGCAGTTTGGGGAGCTCTGTCACAGCATGTAAGAAGGTAACTTCTCTCTAAGCTTATTTTATTTTCCAAGGCAGATCTAGCTCTGCTTTAACTCATGCCTTAATGGGGATTATAAAAATCAATACATACACAAAACAAAGTCAATGATATGGAAACAGTATTAAAAGCTGAATGGTCTGGGTATTTTTCAGTTTTATTTGATTAGCCTATGTTTGCCAATGATTTGACACAACACATGTTAAGTGTAGCAGTGATCACTTTCATAGGCAGTTTTCCCACTTTTCCCTTCTTACCAAAGCAGTAGACAGTGTATGAACAGTCTCACAATTGTGTTATAATAAGTTGTCAGGTTCTAGGACCTCACATAGAGGTCCAGAGCTCTTCTGCCTATTCTGGTGTGACTTAGTGGGATTTTTAGTCCAAAAATCATAAAAGTGAGCGTTATTTTGAGGCAAATGGGTCAAGGGAGACAACCCTAGGAACAGCTAAGGTCAGAGAAAAGCTTAGACTAAGGTTTATGTTTAATTAGATAAGTTAAGGGTAAATTTTGACTAGAATGTGTATATACAGTTGACTAGTATGTGTCTATACACACACGGTATTAGGAGCAGGACAAACATTTATATGTACACTTTTTCACTGTGACTGAATATACCACTAAAGAATTTCTAACCTTAGTAGCATACATTCCGTGTACTACAGGGCCAGGTTGTGGCTGTTCCTTGTGTAGGAGCAGAAAAGGGGGAGAACTAGCAGAGCCTTTGAAGAGGTATGGGAGAGGAAGGGTCACAGCTCTGCTCGCATTTTGCAACATGCAGGAGTGCTCTGGGGAGCTTTAAGAGAAATTGTGCTAAGCAGAGGCACAATATTAGAGCCGGTCCAAAAAAAGAAGTTATTTTTCCACAGGAAATTTAGCAAAATTCTCAGATTACTTTTTTTTTATGAACCCCCACCTCAAAAAGGTTAGTTTTCCATAACACTTTGTTTTTTTAAAAAACGGCTGAAATTTGCTGAAAAAAATTTCATTCGTCAAATTCTGTTTTGGTCAAATAGCTTAACTAGCCCTACCCCCAGCCAATGCTTTTGTTCTAGGGCAGTTCTAGCTCACTTCAGCGGGAGGCAGTAGCTAAGAGACACACTTAAGAGTGAACTGAGATGTTTTGTTTATTCAGGAGTGTGCTTATTTGCTTTTAAGAAAAGAGAGCCAACAAATGAAAGGACAAGTAACTGGAACCTGACAGGCACTCCCTGTGTTTCTCCTCCTTATAATGAAAATATTAAGGGTAAAATGTTCCGTGACATTGGTTCCTCATGATTCTCTATTTACTCTTTGCTTCACATCAGCTTGTGGCACACTGGCAGATTCGCGAGGGGAAGATCATGTAGCCAATTGTATCTAATACAGAAGGCTTCACCTTTGGGGTGGGTCAACCTTGCACCTTCACAAACACCAGGTTAAAGTTAAGAAGTTTTAAAGGAGGACACCACACCAGTAACTCAGAGCTGTTCCAGCTGCCTGGACCCTTACAGTTAAGATTTTAATAGTAAAGTATGACAATCAACTTCTAATACATCTGTACAATCAAAATTGAGCAATTCACTTCTGCATTTTGCCAACAGCAAAACATTTTGGGCACATTTGAGGAATTGTTACAGGATGCTTTAACATTGCTTTTAGCCACACAAAACCATACAGAAAGATCAGGTCAGTCCACCACCTTCTTTTATATTACATTCATGAAAAATAAGTTTAATTAAGATTGTAATTGCTGTTGGATTGGAGCCACCTTGGTCTCCCATTGGCAGGGAATGGTTTAAGCATTCCAGCTGATTCACTTGCCAGTTTGAAGAGCTATTTTTATCATGAACAGCTACTGTCAGGCAGCATCTCTCATGGTGCCTGTTACTTCACAGACCAATCTGAATGAATGCAAGAGATGTGCCCCTTGATATCTCATCTTATTCTGCATGTACCTCTTTCATATCTTTTTGAAAAGTGGTAATTAACCAAAACAATTAACATGATCAGTCATAAACATGCAGATGTCTTGTTTGTAGAGCAGAGCCTCAGTGTTGTATGTATTGTAGATAAATTTACTATATATTAATGTCTCAGAGCAGGAAGCTGTTACACTGAACTTGTGTGAAGTTTTTTCCCTCTGGGAAGGAGTGACTTTTCCACTCCACATTGTGCTAGAGGGTGATTTAGTTCATTGATTCACCACACACTGAGTAATGCTGACAGTTAAGTCTAGATGCAAGTGGAAAAACTTTTTTTAGAACCATGAATTACTGCTGATTTCACATTTAATGCATGATGCAGATTCATCCTGAATTATTTAAATATATATCGGATGCATCTGATGAAGTGAGCTGTAGCTCACAGAAGCTTATGCTCAAATAAATGTGTTAGTCTCTAAGGTGCCACAAGTCCTCCTTTTCTTTTTACAGTTACACAATTGTAAGTCTGAAGTAACTTCATGGACCTCAGCAAAATATTATGGATGTACGTCAGAGGAACTTGAGCAAAATTTGGTTCAATACGTAATCATTCTGAGTATGAAGAAGTCTACAAGATTTTAGAGAAGGGAGAACCTATTTTGAAATGGACAGTATAGAACAGGGGTGGGCAAACTTTTTGGCCCAAGGGCCACATCAGGGAATAGAAATTGTATGGTGGGCCATGAATGCTCACAAAATTAGGGTTGGTGTGTGGGCTGGGATGAGGAGTTTGGGGTGTAGGAGGGTGCTCTGAGCTGGCATTGAAGGGTTCAGAGGGTGGGAGGGGGATTAGAGATGGGGCAGGGGTGCAGGTTTCAGCTGGGGGTGCAGGCTCTGGGTTGGGGCTGGGGATGAGAGGTTTGGGATGCAGGAGAGTGCTCTGGGCTGGGATCAAGGGGTTTGGAGAGCGGGAGGGGGAATCAGGGCTGGGGAAGAGGCTCGGGGTGCTCAGAGTGGCGCTTACCTCAAGCGTGGTGTGGC
This sequence comes from Lepidochelys kempii, assembly GCF_965140285.1. Taxonomy (NCBI): domain Eukaryota; kingdom Metazoa; phylum Chordata; order Testudines; family Cheloniidae; genus Lepidochelys; species Lepidochelys kempii. The sequence continues at coordinate 34,459,762 of NC_136388.1, forward strand.
CTGACCCTGTGCCCCAGCTGGAGTGCCAGAGCAGGGCCAAGCTGCGTGGTCCAGCCCCTGACCCAGCTCCCCAGCTGGAGTGCTGCTGAGCCACTGGTGAGGCCCCCGACCTAGCGCCCCAGCCTTAGGTCCGGGGCAGGGCCGAGCCACATCATGCGGCTCGCAGGCCAGTTTAAAACGGCTTGTGGGCCGTAGTTTGCCCACCTCTGGTATAGAATGTACTGAATGACTGGTAACGTACACATTCACATTACTCATTACAGGTGTGTGTTTGCTATATTGCAATGGATATAATCAATTGGTCCTTCTTCACAAACATTCAAATACACTGCTGGAGCTACTAGCCTAAGAAGCAGGTGCGTCCAAATTACATTTGACAAACTAACTAGTGCCATGTAGAACTTGATCCTGCAAATTTATACACGTGTGGCTGAGATTCCTTATCCTCACAGCCACATGTTTGCAGGGAGAAGATTATATCTCAAAAATTAAATAAGATTCTAGGAAATGTAAGAGTATTTTGACCATATATTATCAGCATAGAGATATTATCTTGGGACATTGACATCCTAGGACAAACCTGCAATATTCCTTGCAAATGAAGGGAAAGTGGCCTTTCAGATATCATGTGACAACCTTTAACTTCTAGTTATCAAGAAATCCAACTGTTCATGCATTTTCTGTCTCTACATTACTGCATATGTAGCTATATACTAGTTACCTTTAGTCAACATTACCCTTAGATACCAAACAATGGTCCAGATTATCCCTTTCCATAGAAAAAATAATAGGAGGGGAGTTCTGAGCGAGAAGATAATATCCACCAGGATTCTGTTGCAGAGATTCCCTCCCTCGTATTGTTCATACGTGGCATAGAGTTTGCCCCTACCCCAAGGAAGAGTCTCTAGCAACTTCCATGCTCCCCCCACAGACTGGCATATTCTCCTACCCCCACACCACTCAGATCCATGGGAGGCCCAGGGCATCTGCATGGAAGCCCCCCTATGCCTCCACATCAACTCTCTTTGCTACTAATTTCCACAGGTTTCAGAGGGGACGATGGGCCCACTCCTTCCCCTGGCCTGACCAATTTCCACCCCTTTCCTCAGCATTGACTCTGGAAAAGCCTCTAGAATATCTGAACTGACCGAGGGATGCCATAAAAATGGCAGAGCTCCCTTCCATGTAGGGCGGGGGGAATCCAGGCATGGATCTGGAGTGGAGAAACAGGGTGAACTGAGATAGTGGTACTTCAGACCACATGATGATTTCTTATGGAGAAACGATTAACCATCCCCCCCACACACACACCCCCCCTTACCTATTCATTAAATGACCAAAATCACCACACGGAGGTCATGCATTGCAGTGCTGACAGACCTTGGTCATCATCTGCTGGGATCAAACCTGGGACTTCTGGAGCTTAATGTATAAGCCTCTATCACCTGAGCTAGAAGACATCTCTTAGCCAGGCTGTATCAGGCTCAACAATCTCTAGCTAGCCTAGCTGCCATTAAAGGGGAGCAGAGCGCTACAGCAAGCGGGCATGGATTACACATAAAATATACAGACCTTTGTACTGCTTCAGAGTGACAACAAATGGGCTGGATTCAAGCCATAGTAGCTATGTTGGGAGTGTGGCCAGAATGCTGATGCACCTTAGCTGTACTCAGCTGCCAGAGCAGGCCTTTGAGACCACTAATGTCAAGAATAGCATAGAACAGCCATGAGGCTGCTCTCAACTGCACTGGGGGCTGAACTGGTCATCAGATGACTCAGGAATCCAGGAAGCAAAAAGGTAGCTTAAAGCCACCTTTGTCCCCTTCCCCAGGTGCAGTACCAAACAGTTTGGCTGCATCTGTGAATTGGAGGCATTGCATTAAGCATTATACAACAAAACAAGAGCAAACCATTGAAGCCAAAGGGAACAGCAAATCATCTGACTCTTTCCTCCTTGCTTTTGTCTTAGATGAGAAGCATTTATGCTGAAAATGTCATTTGTAAGGGAGGCCATCTAGCAGCATGATCCGCAACAAGTGAGAAGCAACCTCGAGCAGTTTATCAGTATTTCACCCAAAATTTTATTCTGGTCAGCCTCTCTCCCTCATGCAATCCAAACTGCCTCACTAATAGCAGTGATCTCAGGCCTCCTTCTACAACAGGAAGGAGAGTTAATCTTTGAGACTAGTTCTAGAAGTGGGCAAAAGCACCTGCATGTTGTACCCTTCTCTGCACTTCCAAAGCCTGGGCTAAATTCTGCCCTCAGATACATGCATACAACTCCAGTGGGAACTATGCATATCAGAGAGCAGAATCTGGCTAAGTGAGATCATCCCACTGATGCAATTTGCTCATAGCCAGCCTGAGGAGATAGAGTCCTGAGCTTGCTTCCCAACCAGCCTCCCATGTGATGGTGTCAGCTTTCTACTTGGTCATAGAGTTCACTCACCATTGGGTGCCTCCTTGTGGTTATTTCTAGGGACTCTCCATTCAGGTCAGATACTTCCCTCCTCACTCTCCAGGAGTCATGAAGTTCCCTCCAGCCAGGTCACTATAGTTTTCTCCTTCTGGGGTATCAAAATCCCACTGGGTCAACTGTCTTTATGCTGTTCCAGTCTTCTACTCCCAGGCCAGGTCCTATGCCACTATTCTGGGTTCCAGCTATTTTCCTAAACTCCTTCCTGCATCTCTCTGGGTTTACAAGCCAAAACACTCTCCTCCCAGGGAGTAACTGTAGACTACTCTTTTCTTTGGTTTCTTACCAGACTCTGTAACCAAGTACAAGACCCTTCCCCCAAAAAGCAACTACAGATTACTGTCCTTATAGCCCTCTTCTAGGCTCAGCTTGCTGGCTTTATACAAACTCAGCCTGCCCCTGCCCAGCTGGGCTTTGTTTGGCTCTCCCACAGATGCAGCCTATCATGTTAATTGTCCTAATAACCTGCTCTGCCTTGTGTGGAGGGACACCCATTACACAGCCTCATCCCCAAATTCTGTCATGAAAAGAATTATAAAAACAAACAAGTTGAATATACGTGAATAGACTCCTTGAATAGACAAGTTCATTAGACACCTGAACTATCCACTCATCCTGAGCCATCCTGTCCATGCCCTCAGGCCTAACGCATGTGACCTTTTCAAGCATTCATTCAGGAGCATTACCTATGATCATCATATGCTTTCACTTAAAACAGGGTTCCCTAAAAGGGGATGGAAGAATCATGTGCTCATTCACTAGCAGAGGGTTGGGTATGAGTGGAGCTTTAGGTCCCTAGCTCACTTTTTTGGGTTACTAAATTCATAAATGTTGCCACAATCCACAACTATTTTGTCACTAAAGGTGGGAAGCTACCCCTGGGGAATTTGGGGTGGGGGCAAGTGGGGGAAGAGGAGGAGTATATCCTGAAGCCCTAATTAGAACCTTGTTAGAAGGCAAGTCAGGGGTGCACTGGCTGTTGTTAAAGAATAAGAATAGCTCTTATCCAGTGCTTTTCATCCATAGATTACAGATTGCTTACGTATATACAGATGGCGCTACTGAATTATGGAAAGTTGAAATAACTTGCCCAAGATCACTTAGCAAGTCTGTGGCAGGGCAGGGTCAGGCCTTCTAATTCAGAGTTCCACACACTGTCCCCTAGGTTCTGAAAGAGGGGCTGAGTTAAGGGGAAGAAAGATCCAAAGTGATCAAATCTGAAATAGCATTAGCCATGATTTTAAAGGAAATTCAAAAAGAAAGTATGTCAGTTTACCTCTTGCAGGGCTGTTTAAGCTCAAAGAGGCAATTTCAGATGCACAGGAGAGTATCTCTGACAAGAGTTAGAACTTTAGTTCCTGCGGACAAGAAGTTGTAGAAATGGAAGAATTCTACAACCTATTACATAAGATACAAAAAAATTAAAAATAATGTATCTTGAAGAAAGACTTAGAAAATAGGAATAGAAAGTCAGGAATGTGTACACTGCAATTAAACACTCGTGGTTGGCCCATGTCAGCTGAATTGGGCTTGTAGGGCTCAGGCTGTGGGGCTGTAAATTTGCAGTGTAGACAGTTGGGCTCATCTGGAGCTCGAGCTGACATGGGCCAGCCACGAGTGTTTAATTGCAGTTTACACATACTCATTAATTGTTGTAATTTCTGATGACTCTGCAAAGGTGAATATGATTAACTTTGCCTTGGATTTTACTGAGTAATTTAGAGATAAAGATGGTGTCCTTTTCCCAGCTACGTCTAGATTTGAGCAGGATCATAGCGTTCCCTTGGGTTACTCTGTATTGGCAACAGTCTAAGATCTAGAGTGGTGACCGTTTTAAAATAAAGAGGTTCCAGGGGGAAGAAACATTCTTTCAACAGCAATAAGATCTCTTTATTTCAAGATTTCAGCACAAATATATCAAAAAATGACTAACACTTTGCAAAGGCAAGAGGAGATGTGCTTCTGTGGCGTGCATGATGTTTTAGTTTATGCATCTAGTCTGAGTTAATTATGGTAGCAGGACTCTATTTTCACTGAGGCAGAAGGTATGGCATTTATCAAGTGCAGAGTCAATGAACTGATAAACAAGAGTAGGCAGCATTCCCCAAGGAAGGGATTGTTTTAAAATTCAAGGCTTTGCCATTCTCCGTACAAAGTCTTTGGTCACATTGGTGTATTTGTGATCACTAAACACACTTGTTTGAAGGTATTTGGCATAGATCTGTATTCCAGGGTCTGGATAGTCTTCTAGAGATTAGCATGTGGAAGGCCCCCTCCACAAACTAGATATTCCCCCTTTCTGCATGGTAGAGAGAAGGACCAGTACTTCTAAAGTACCATTCCACTCTATCCGGCCCAACATGAAGGCCCCTCCCATAGATGTCTGTAAACAAGAGGCCTTGCAGAAGGCACTATGACCTTCGTGGCACTATGGTTTCTGTGTGGGGATTTAAGTGGGAGCTAATATAGGTAGGAGCTATATTATCTGGCTGCCTAGCTCAGTGTTATGATTGCTGGCTTATGGTAGTAAAGGTTACGGCCCCAGTCCCCATAGGGTAATAATAAGTAGTCTTCTAACTTCCCTCTGCAGCTTCATTGGGACCTAGCCAGTGGCAGCTTGGTTCTGTGAAGGGATCCTAGAACAGTTTTCCCCTTAGCCACTTCTAATGGGTTGTCCCCTAGAAAGATGATCTCGTCTCATTTTGTGGTTTGCACAATTTTCTTTTCTCAGTAAATATTTTGACGTAGTGAATTCTCACGTCTGCCATTGAATAGTAGTTCTGGGCTCTAGGCAGATTAACATGTTCCTTTTCTTTGCATCGCTTAGTCCCACCATCCTCATTCTATTTCTAGTTATATCTTGTAATTGAACTGTGGTGCTTATTGCCACAGGAATTGTTGAGGCCAAGAATTTAAGATTCAGAAAAAGGATTGGACATTTATATGGATAAAGACTATCCAAAGTTGTCATAATTAATTATTTCACATTTTGGAAGGACATTTAGCCTTGTGCTTGAGGCTTTAAGCCAATCTCTCTTAGAAATCAGGATGAGACCTAATGTGGGAGAAAATTATTTCACATCTTCCTCTGAATAATCTGGTGTTGGCCACTGTCAGCCCTGGTCTACACTAGGACTTTAGGTCGAATTTAGCAGCATTAAATCGATGTAAACCTGCACCCGTCCACACGATGAAGCCCTTTATTTCGACTTAAAGGGCTCTTAAAATCTATTTCCTTACTCCACCCCTGACAAGTGGATTAGCGCTTAAATCAGCCTTGCCGGCTCAAATTTGGGGTACTGTGGACACAATTCGACGGTATTGGCCTCCGGGAGCTATCTCAGAGTGCTCCATTGTGACCGCTCTGGACAGCACTCTCAACTCAGATGCACTGGCCAAGTAGACAGGAAAAGAACCGCGAACTTTTGAATCTCATTTCCTGTTTGGCCAGCGTGGCAAGCTGCAGGTGACCATGCAGAACTCATCAGCAGAGGTGACCATGATGGAGTCCCAGAATCGCAAAAGAGCTCCAGCATGGACCGAACGGGAGGTACGGGATCTGATCGCTGTATGGGGAGAGGAATCCGTGCTATCAGAACTCCGTTTCGAAATGCCAAAACCTTTGTCAAAATCTCCCAGGGCATGAAGGACAGAGGCCATAACAGGGACCCGAAGCAGTGCCGCGTGAAACTGAAGGAGCTGAGGCAAGCCTACCAGAAAACCAGAGAGGCGAACGGCCGCTCCGGGTCAGAGCCCCAGACATGCCGCTTCTATGATGAGCTGCATGCCATTTTAGGGGGTTCAGCCACCACTACCCCAGCCGTGTTGTTTGACTCCTTCAATGGAGATGGAGGCAATACGGAAGCAGGTTTTGGGGACGAAGAAGATGATGATGATGAGGAGGTTGTAGACAGCTCACAGCAAGCAAGCGGAGAAACCGGTTTTCCCAACAGCCAGGAACTGTTTCTCACCCTGGACCTGGAACCAGTACCCCCCGAACCCACCCAAGGCTGCCTCCTGGACCCAGCAGGCGGAGAAGGGACCTCCGGTGAGTGTACCTTTTAAAATACTATACATGGTTTAAAAGCAAGCATGTGAAAGGATTACTTTGCCCTGGCATTCGCGGCTCTCCTGGATGTACTCCCAAAGCCTTTGCAAAAGGTTTCTGGGGAGGGCAGCCTTATTGCGTCCTTCATGGTAGGACACTTTACCAGTCCAGGCCAGTAACACGTACTCGGGAATCATTGTACAACAAAGCATTGCAGTGTATGTTTGCTGGCGTTCAAACAACATCCGTTCTTTATGTCTCTGTGTTATCCTCAGGAGAGTGAGATATAATTCATGGTCACCTGGTTGAAATAGAGTGCTTTTCTTCAGGGGACACTCAGAGGAGCCCATTCCTGCTGGGCTGTTTGCCTGTGGCTAAACAGAAATGTTCCCCGCTGTTAGCCACAGGGAGGGGGGAAGGTTGAGGGGGTAGCCACGCGGTGGGGGGAGGCAAAATGCGACCTTGTAACGAAAGCACATGTGCTATGTATGTAATGTTAACAGCAAGGTTTACCCTGAAAGAGTGTAGCCACTGTTTTATAAAATGTGTCTTTTTAAATACCGCTGTCCCTTTTTTTTTCTCCACCAGCTGCATGTGTTTCAATGATCACAGGATCTTCTCCTTCCCAGAGGCTAGTGAAGCTTAGAAAGAAAAAAAAATGCACTCGAGATGAAATGTTCTCCGAGCTCATGCTGTCCTCCCGCACAGACAGAGCACAGACGAATGCGTGGAGGCAAATAATGTCAGAGTGCAGGAAAGCACAAAATGACCGGGAGGAGAGGTGGCGGGCTGAAGAGAGTAAGTGGCGGGCTGAAGAGCGTAAGTGGCGGGCTGAAGACAGGGCTGAAGCTCAAATGTGGCGGCAGCGTGATGAGAGGAGGCAGGATTCAATGCTGAGGCTGCTGGAGGACCAAACCAGTATGCTCCAGTGTATGGTTGAGCTGCAGCAAAGGCAGATGGAGCACAGACTGCCACTACAGCCCCTGTGTAACCAACCACCCTCCTCCCCAAGTTTCATAGCCTCCACACCCAGATGCCCAAGAATGCAGTGGGGGGGCCACTGGCCAACCAGCCACTCCGCCACAGAGGATTGCCCAAAAAAAAGAAGGCTGGCATTCAATAAATTTTAAAGTTGTAAACTTTTAAAGTGCTGTGTGGCATTTTCCTTCCCTCCTCCACCACCCCTCCTGGGCTACCTTGGTAGTCATCCCCCTATTTGTGTGATGAATGAATAAAGAATGCATGAATGTGAAGCAACAATGACTTTATTGCCTCTGCAAGCGGTGATTGAAGGGAGGAGGGGCGGGTGGTTAGCTTGCAGGGAAGTAGAGTGAACCAAGGGACGGGGGGGTTTCATCAAGGAGAAACAAACAGAACTTTCACACCGTAGCCTGGCCAGTCATGAAACTGGTTTTCAAAGCTTCTCTGAGGCGTACCGCGCCCTCCTGTGCTCTTCTAACCACCCTGGTGTCTGGCTGCGCGTAACCAGCAGCCAGGCAATTTGCCTCAACCTCCCACCCCGCCATAAACGTCTCCCCCTTACTCTCACAGATATTGTGGAGCACACGGCAAGCAGTAATAACAGTGGGAATATTGGTTTTGCTGAGGTCTAAGCGAGTCAGTAAACTGCGCCAGCGCGCCTTTAAACATCCAAATGCACATTCTACCACCATTCTGCACTTGCTCAGCCTGTAGTTGAACAGCTCCTGACTACTGTCCAGGCTGCCTGTGTACGGCTTCATGAGCCATGGCATTAAGGGGTAGGCTGGGTCCCCAAGGATACATATAGGCATTTCAACATCCCCAACAGTTATCTTCTGGTCTGGGAATAAAGCCCCTTCCTGCAGCTTTTGAAACAGAGCAGAGTTCCTGAAGATGCGAGCATCATGTACCTTTCCCGGCCATCCCACGTTGATGTTGGTGAAACGTCCCTTGTGATCCACCAGAGCTTGCAGCACTATTGAAAAGTACCCCTTGCGGTTTATGTACTCGGCGGCTTGGTGCTCCGGTGCCAAGATAGGGATATGGGTTCCGTCTATGGCCCCACCACAGTTAGGGAATCCCATTGCAGCAAAGCCATCCACTATGACCTGCACATTTCCCAGAGTCACTACCCTTGATAGCAGCAGATCTTTGATTGCGTGGGCTACTTGCATCACAGCAGCCCCCACAGTAGATTTGCCCACTCCAGATTGATTCCCAACTGACCGGTAGCTGTCTGGCGTTGCAAGCTTCCACAGGGCTATCGCCACTCGCATCTCAACTGTGAGGGCTGCTCTCATCTTGGTATTCATGCGCCTCAGGGCAGGGGAAAGCAAGTCACAAAGTTCCATGAAAGTGCCCTTACGCATGCGAAAGTTTCACAGCCACTGGGAATCGTCCCAGACCCGCAACACTATGCGGTCCCACCAGTCTGTGCTTGTTTCCCGAGCCCAGAATCGGCGTTCCACAGCATGAACCTGCCCCATTAGCACCATGATGCATGCATTGGCAGGGCCCATGCTTTCAGAGAAATCTGTGTCCATGTCCTGATCACTCACGTGACCGCGCTGACGTCGCCTCCTCGCCCGGTATCGCTCTGCCAGGTTCTGGTGCTGCATATACTGCTGGATAATGCGTGTGGTGTTTAATGTGCTCCTAATTGCCAAAGTGAGCTGAGCGGCCTCCATGCTTGCCTTGGTATGGCGTCCGCACAGAAAAAAGGCACGTCCAGCTCTGACGGAGGGAGGGGCGACTGACGACACGGTTTACAGGATTGGCTTCAGGGAGCTAAAATCAACAAAGGAGGTGGCTTTACATCAAGGAGTATTTCAGGCAGGACTTCACAGAGGGTTCCAATAAGAAATGGTGCACCTAAGTTATTGTTCTTATTGGAACAAGGAGGTTAGCCTGGCCTTTGATTGATACATGGCTAGATTTACCTCGCTGCACCTTCTCTGTGAGTGACTGCAGTGTGACCTAGAGGAATGAGTCCCCTAGACAGGGGAGGAGGCAAATGAGTACAAAACAAATCTGGTCTGTTTCTTGTTTTGATCCACTCCATCTATCTTTTACATCTTTGGCTGGCAGCAGACGGTGCAGTAGGACTGCTAGCCATCCTCATCTCTTGCCTGCCCGGCAGAAGATGATGCAATAGGACTGCTAGCAATCCGTATCACCTGCCTGCTCACCATAAGACAGTTCAATCGGACTGACTGCGGGACTAAAGAGAATGACCTGATCAAGTCACTCCAAATTTAGTCCCTGCACCAATGTCTGCCCAGGCGCTCCCAGCCGACGTGGCCAGGAGCACCTCGGACATGATGAGGACGGCTACCAGTCATACTGTACCATCTGCTGCCAGAAGGCAATGGGTTGCTGCTACTGTGTAGCAATGCCGTACCGCGTCTGCCAGCACCCAGGAGACATACGGTGACAGTGAGGCTGAGCGGGATCCATGCTTGCCGTGTTATGGCGTCTGCACAGGTAACTCAGGAAAAAAGGCGCGAAACGATTGTCTGCCCTTGCTTTCACGGAGGGAGGGAGGGAATGGGGGCCTGACAATATGTACCCAGAACCACCCGCGACAATGTTTTAGCCCCATCAGAGTGCTCCATTGTGACTGCTCTGGACAGCACTCTCAACTCAGATGCACGATTGTTTGCCGTTGCTCTGACGCAGGGAGGGGCGACTGAGGACACGGCTTACAGGGTTGGCTTCAGGGAGCTAAAATTAACAAAGGAGGTGGCTTTACATCAAGGAGTATTTCAGGCAGGACTTCACGGAGGGTTCCAATAAGAAATGGTGCACCTAAGTTATTGTTCTTATTGGAACAAGGAGGTTAGCCTGGTCTCTGATTGATACATAGCTAGATTTACCTCGCTGCACTTTCTCTGTGAGTGACTGCAGTGTGACCTAGAGGAATGAGTCCCCTAGACGGGGGGGGGGGAGGGAAGCAAATGAATACAAAACAAATCTGGTCTATTTTTTGTTTTGATCCACTCCATCTATCTTTTACATCTTTGGCTGGCAGCAGACGGTGCAGAAGGACTGCATGCCATCCACATCTCATGGCTGCTCGGCAGAAGATGGTACAGTACGACTGCTAGCCATCCTCATCTCTTGCCTGCCCGGCAGAAGATGGTACAGTACGACTGCTAGCAATCCATATCGCCTGCCTGCTCACCATAAGACGGTTCAATAGGACTGACTGCAGAACTAAAGAGAATGACCTGGTCAAGTCACTCCAAATTTAGTCCCGCGCCCATGTCTGCCCAGGCGCTCCCAGCCGACGTGGCCAGGAGCACCTCGGACACAACGAGAACGGCTACCAGTCGTACTGCACCGTCTGCTGCCAGAAGGCAATGGGTTGCTGCTACTGTGTAGCAATGCAGTACCGCGTCTGCCAGCACCCAGGAGACATACCGTGACAGTGAGCTGAGCGGGCTCCATGCTTGCCGTGGTATGGCGTCTGCACAGGTAACTCAGGAAAAAAGGCACGAAACGATTGTCTGCCCTTGCTTTCACGGAGGGAGGGAGGGAAGGGGGGCCTGACGATATGTACCCAGAACCACCCACGACAATGTTTTAGCCCCATCAGACATTGGGATCTCAACCCAGAATTCCAATGGGCAGCGGAGACTGCGGGAACTGTGGGATAGCTATCCACAGTGCAACGCTCCGGAAGTTGACTCTAGCCTCGGTACTGTGGAAGCACTCCGCCGAGTTAATGCACTTAATGCACTTAGAGCATTTTCTGTGGGGACACACACACTCGAATATATAAAACCGATTTCTAAAAAACCGACTTCTATAAATTCGACCTTATTCCGTAGTGTAGACATACCCTTAGAGACAGGGTAGTGGACTAAATGAACCTTAGATCTGATCCATTTTGGCCGTTCCTGTGTTCCTAGTTAGTTACTGGACCATTCGTAATTGCCCATAAATGTAGTTAAACTTTTTTTACCCTCTTATCTATTGTCTTGTCATGCCAATCAATTTTCTTCCCGACCTCCCCCTTGTATTTTCCTAATCTCACACATATTCTGCTGCTTGTGGCCATTATTATTTTATCCAATTTATTTTCTTTGCTTTTCTGTAGAAATCTGTATTTTGGAAAAGCAGACCGACCACTTTTTGATATTAGGGAAGGATATCTGCTTTCTGTGACTCTATCCCAGAAAAAGTGGCCTTAGAGGGCACAAGGAAAGTTTCTCTATGGATTTAAGATTCCTTATACTTCAGGTATAGGTATTTTGAAGGCCAGGATTTCTTGTGAAGTTTGGACACACTTACTTCTTCATTCCCCTTTCCTGGACAGACCAAAGACTCCCAACTATTTGGCCTCTTTTGCCATAGAGGTAGCTCTTACTTTACGCTCTTCTCTCTGCTAAAAACATGAGGAAGTGTTATCTGTTGTTTTCATAAACCAATATCAAATGGAAAGGGTGAAGTTAATATCCCTGTGTTTTGGTAGCCAGGAACCTTTTATGTAAATATATTTTTTCCTGAAGAACTTGACTGGATTGCTAAATATAGTGTCCAGTCTTCAAATGTAAAATCAGCATTTGCACCTTGAAGGAGCAGTCTATAAAGCCTGTACATACCCCCGACCCCAGTGCCTTACATCTAGTGTAATCGTTTACAGCTGTGTGAAGGAGACAGACTGTTACCAAATTCAGAATGGGAGCATTTTACACCTGCTAAGCATGTGCTATGTGTATGCAAGTGACTATCCAGAGTGCAAGAAAAGCAATGGAGAATCAGGCTCAGAAGGTTTTAATTGTATCATCTAATTTAAAATGTAACATCCTTGAGATTGTGACCACATCATAGCCACAGTATACAGCACTGAGCACAAGGAAGACTAATACTCTCTTCAGTAAAATGGAGGTGAATAACAACAACCACTCAGTCTCTCAGTGGGGTTGCCCGGGCTCACATAAAGAACTGAATTTGGCTCTCAGAGTCTAGTTATCAGAGGCAGTTTTGTATTTATTCCTCCCCTCTATCTGCCCCTGAGTCAAACAAGTAAGTGGAGTCTTCTCAGTGGACAGTAGCTACTATAGGCCAATATCAATTAAGAGCATGTGTCCTCCGTGCTGCCCCCATGCAGAGCCCCCCTGAAGTCACTGGGGCTCCATGTGGGTGCAACAGGCTGCCTGCTTGCTAACAAGTGCATGATATTGGCCACAGGTAGGAGTTCTGGTAGCGTGGTGTCATACTGCCCAAGACTACTTCAGTGAGGCTGTTGCAGACACATGGAAAGCATTCCAGGGACCATTCACAACATATGGAGGGGACATTTTACTTAAGCAAAGCATAGTCCCAAAAACCTCCCAGCCTACATGAAGACAACCCTCTAGTTGCCACTTAGTGAATGTTGTCAGTTGAGTATCATTTGGAATTGCTTGTTACCAAGTGATTTTTGTAATTGAATTATTGATGTATTTGCAATACAGATAAGCACAGTTCATCACAGAGACGAGTCTTGCTTTTGACTCTCTCCAAGGTGACTTTTTGTAAACAAATATACAGCATACTCACCATATCCAGTAGTACAGTACCTGCCTACGACCTTCTTTTTGTCTTTAGTGGGGCATCAATATAAAAGGCTACACAATAATGACAGAAGCTATTAGAGCTCAGAGATAGCTCTTGTTTCCCACTGAAAGTGTATTATTAGAGCAGAATTCACAAGGTTCATACCCAATAAGGTTGAAAGTCAAGCACTGTTTTATAATTTTATCCCAGCACAGTGATAAAGCAAGATACTTGCATTTTGATTACTTGAAACATGGTAGTAAATGTATGGTTTTAAAACATGGCACTTCATTGTTTCATAAACAAGAGTGAGGAGAAGTTAGTGCATAGTTTGTGTTATGCAAGAATTGTAAGAAATCAGAATGAAACATAAATCCATTTCACAAAAATGCTTTCTGATATCCCTACAGGGTGAAGATGATTAACCACACAAGGTGGTTTATAGCTAGTGTCACTGTTCTTGCTATTCTTATTCCTGCAATTGTCCAATCCTTGTTAAAGTATTACGGCCAGATCATCCTTTTCCATGGAAAAATCTGCAGATGGGGAAGTATACCAGGTTGATGGAGCAGGAAATTGCATGCATGCTCTAATATAGGCATTTTCTATGTGAGGGATTCTTCCCACACTATGCCCCTGTATTCTGCTGCAGCAGCATATAAAGGATGAGGAAGGACCTCAGCCAGCTGGGGAGAACTCCTGGGTGCAAGCAGTGTGCAAAACTGCTGTAGACAGCTGTACTCAGGCCCCTCACAAGCACCATTGTAGGAGTGTAGCTAGGGATGAAAGGAGAGTTCCCACAGGTCATCTCACCAGGATGATTGACCGCTCCATCTTGTGGAGCAGCATGAGCAGTGCAGGCACCAGCCCCAAATCCAGAGGGTGCAAATGTATCTACCTGGGTTGTGTATTGTGTGCTGCATCTCCAGGACTGATAACAACAGAAATGTGGTGGTAGCCTAGAATAACGATTCAGCCCCATTTTTAAAGGTAATTGAAAAGTCTCCTGCTTTCTCATTATTATTTGCCAGGCTGGCCACATTTAAAGCATTGGCAAACAAATTAATCCATCCTGCTACTCAGAAATCCTAGCCTATTTTAAATAGTAATAACAGCGTTTACCCAGATAGAAGCCACCACCATCCTCCTGTGCTGTGGGAGAAATGGAGCTAGGCAACTTATGGTATAGTCTGTGCATAGATGACGAACATATGAAAAATTGTCATGAGATAATTCTCCAGTGCATGTGATATCTTTATGTTCTTGCTAATGAATTTTATGTTGTTTTGTGTCTATTTCCTCCTATATTTCACCTATAAAATCCAGAGTATCCATGTAAAACAAGTGCTCACAACAGTTATCCCAGTCCTTCCTTTTAAACAGAGTTTTATTATGTTGCCAGGAAGTTCTCATAGGTACTGTATGGATAAAGAGTGCAGTATCTCTAGCATGAGATCAATCTTCCCAAGGAAGTTTTGTGTCTGCTATTACTGAAATATCTGAATGGGAGGTAGGAAAGTGCTATTATCCCCATTTTACAGATTGGGAACTGAGGCACAGAACGACTAATTGACTTGTCCAAGATAACATAGACTTGCTATGGCAGAGTGAGAAATAGGACTCAGTTCTCGTGCATCCCAGGCTACGACCCATGCTGCAGGACCGTTCTTTCTCCCTAGATGGAGCATGTATCATGTGGTTTGTTCTGTTCCCTTTCCATGGAAGAGTGACTGGAGATCCCGCAGATTTTCAGCCACTCCCCCAGTTTATGTTAGGATACTTTCTGCAGCTGGCCAGTAAGCTTACTGCAGTATCAGTCCACCTATTTTCAAATATAGCTATTTTGGCCCACACAAAGTGTGAAGCAAATGAGAACATACTCCTAAACACATACTGGTGCAATTCTTTGGCACAATCAGCATGTGTAATGTGAGTCACAGTTTCAAAACAATTTCAGTCTTACAAATCTGAGGCATTTCAATAAATTATGTCATGCCACATTCAGAAAGAAAATACCCTTTTTTGTTATGCTAAGTGTAATAGCTTGCAAATCTGTTGTAGTAATGAAAATACATAATATAGCAGAGATTTCTTTATCAAAAAGATTATTTGGCTCTGTTGGACATTGTGTTCCACAGATTTGTCAAGGAATAGCAACATAAGGGATTAAATTAATTCTAGAGGCTGCACCACCCACCTTGTAAGATTGTAGACTAGAAAGAGTCAAAGCCAAACATTGGAAGTGGTCTTTAGTGACGGGGCAAAGATAGGAAGAAGAGGCACAGTAACTTGGTCTTTACTTTGCCAAAACTCCTAATGGGGACCATGGGTCTGAGTAAGGATGCAGTGTTGAACTCATAAGGGGAACTCTTAGGGTATGTCTTCGCTACCCGCCAGATTGGTGGGCAGGGATCGATTTATTGCATCTAGTTTAGACGCAATAAATCGATCCCCAAGCACTCTCCTATTGACTCCTGTACTCTAGCACTGCGAGAGGCGCAGGCAGAGTCCACAGGGCAGTGGCAGCAGTCACCTCACTTCGGTGGAGACACCACGTTAGTCTTATTGGAGTCAATGGCAAAACCCTCACTGACTTCAACAAACACAGGAGTGAGTTCAATATTGACTAAAATGATACTTAACTACTTCCAACTTCTCTAGTGAGCACTCAGATATGAAAATGATATGCATGGTACACTGGCAGCCTCCAGCCCTGAGACCGCCAGTAGAATTAAAATGGTATGTTACTTCCCTCTAAAGGCCTTTTTTTCAAATTCATTTTTTGCTATTCATGTCCACCAGTTTAAAGCCCCCGCATCTGTATTCCAGTAAAAATGTGGGTGTTTGATAGTCAAAAAATATCTTCAAATATCTTCAAGGCCTTCACTTCCGAAGTGAACATGATACGACTTTGAGGGAGGTGTAAATTTCTGTAATCTCATTTTGATTAAGTATATATTTTTCCAAAAGGAACAAAAGTCTCAATATTGTCCCAAATGAAACTCACTAGCAAGACTCCCATTTACTTAAAAGGGTGAAAATCCAGGCCATTACTTCAAGCAAATTAGAACTAAGTAAATTCATCTATTTTAACAGGTTCTCTGCAGCAACAGTCTACTAGAGTCAACTGACTACTGGCTACAGAATCAGAGGACACCATGCCAAATTGGCTTTGTGGAAGACAAATCAGAAAACAAATGTGCTTCAGTAAGTACACAGAAGCGTTACACCCATGTGGGGAAAAGTGAGGGAAGGGAGTTGTCTCAATGAAGGCACAAATTAATCAGCCATTAAAAAAATATCACTGCGTGGTAGCAGAAAAAATATGTAATCAGTTACTTAATCTAAAACTGGAAATCCTAAACTTCAATCTGGATTAAGACAGTTAAATAAACAGGCAAAGCAAGAATACAGGCATAGATTTGTATACAATAGACACTGAAAAGATCACTTTGGAAGTTTGCCTACAGACTTAGGACAATCATATTGGTCATCATATGGACCATCATAGTCCACAGCAGAAAGATAAAGCTAAAAAATAAGCATACAGAGAATTCTTCCATGTTTTAAATGAAATTTCCATCTCAATATTGCATTCTCAACCATTCCATGCTAAGGGTCTGATCCTGCAAGGTACTGAGTTCCCTCAACTCCCATTTCAGTCAAGGGGAGCTAGGCTTTCAACATCTCTCAGAACTGGCCACTAAGAAATATACCATTTTACGGTAAGTCCACACTGCAAAAAAAGCCCTGCAGCAGCAAGTCACATAGAGTGGGGAAGCTGACTTGGGATGCCCTAGAGGGCTAAAAATAGCAGTGTAGACTTTCCCGCTCGGGCTGGAGCCTGGGCTCTGAGAGCCTCCCCTTCACTGCACATGCCCAAGGCAGTTGACCCAGGCTCTGAGACTGTCTCCTGCATTTTTTGTTTTGTTTTGGCTGTGTAGCTGTCCCCTTTGAGTAATAGAAACTCATTGTAAGTCTGCTGTTCTGAGGCACACACCCCATCAAATTCTTGTGTAAACGTGCAACTGACCAAAGTTGCTACTGCAGCCTTGATGCTGCAAAACTCTGCAATGCCCCAACCCCTCCTTTCTTGGGAGGAGGCTATTAGGATCCTTCAGCCCTGCCCTGTTCTTCTTATGGCATACTCTTGCCCACCCTGCATGACAGGTCCCCTATAGAATAGAGGCATGACCCTTGCCCCTTCCCTCCCATCTCTGCACAGAAGAAGCTTTTGCAGCCTGCATAGTAGAATCTTGGTGCCTAGCTGATATTCATTGTGCAAGAAAAACGGAGAAGGGGGGGGGAAGCAATTCCATTGAGTTGTGGCTTGATTGTTCAAAAAAAAAAAAAAGCTACCCTTTAAATAATCCTCACTATTATTAGACATGGAAACAACTTTATACTCATGAGGGATAAATTGTGTATACCTAATTTTAGAAGCTCTTTCAAATACAATAGTTAATGCTAGAAAACAAAAGCAAAAGCTTACTTCTGTGATGGCCCAGAATCTTAGGTCAGCTTAAATTTTAGAAGGTGGCATTAAATCTTGCTACTGAAATGTTTTAGTTATGATGCTGATATAAGCAGAATTGAAGTTTTGTTTATATACCTGATTGACATACTCCTAAAAAAGCATAGGCCAGAGTTTCAAATGTTGTTGCCTAAAGTTAGGCAATTAATTTAGGTGCCCAAGTATGGGTACCTAACTTTAGGCAACCATTTTCCAAAGTTTTTGTCTTAGTATTCAAACTTTGAAGTGGGACAGAGAATTTAAATTACCGGTAATAGTGTTTGTTTAAGGTGCCCTCCCCACTGAGTTACCTCAGCAAGATTGTGTTTGGTCCTACAGAGGTTCACCAGTGTGATAAGGGAACACAACAAAACTGCACTTGGATGCAAGGAATGAGCATGATCCCAGCACACATGCCAAAGGAGTGCAAAGAATCTCGTCTTGTGCCACTGGCATGACAGACATTCCAAAAATAGTGGAGGACTTGGGGAGTGGGACAGAGACATGAGGATGCCCTCCTCCATGTCCTCCATTAACCAGTGGAGTAGATCCTACTTAGGAGAGAGTACGTACTACCCTCTTGCAAAGAGGGGAGGAGAAGCTGCTCTTCCCAGTGCTCTGAGCGGTACTGTGTCTGCTTTAAGCACACTGCCTTTGCCCTAGTGGGAGCTTCCAATGTCCCACTGAATGCAGCTTGTGTCTGTAAAACCACTATGGTCTTTTGTATTTAATACACTCTTGTTATTGTTTGCTTTTACCAAAGGCAGACGGTAATATTTTTACCTATTGAGTATTCAACTTTCCTTTGAATGAATGAGTTTTCATTTTAGGTGTCTGTGGTCTATGGTGTCTGGTTGTTAATACCCACAGCTCATCTCAAAATTGTCTTCCATGAATATTGGTTGCTGTCATCACATCCCATTATGGATTAGCACAGTTAGTACAAATAAAAATAGATGTGTGGCTGCCCTACATATGCTGGCAAGTACATTAACATTAATCTTTTTAACTAAACTGTGACAGGCTTCCTGCTCACAGAGAGACAACGAGAATGATTAAACAGAATTGGTCTTTCTGATGTATGTGGGACCCCATTATTTTTTAAAGTGGGTTAAAAAAAAACTTTCACACAAAGGTTTTTCTTCCTTACTCTAAATGAGAGATTTTGAACTCTTGTGTGGACCAGTGTTTAGGAGGTCTGCTGATTCCTAGCATACCCTGTACCAGGTACCCTCATTTAAGCTTGTTTCCATCAAGCCATCATTTGCTTTGAAAATTTGTGTAGGAGGCTTGTGCAATTGCAAAATAAATGGAACCTGCAACAACCTGCAGGCTGCCTGTCTAAATCCAGGCTTGCCTTACTTGAACCTTGTATGAGTGGTCGAACCATTTGAGAGCAAGCAAGGTGTGTAGATAGTCATTGGAGGATCTGTTCACTATGATCATCTACAATAGTTGGTGTGTACAGGAATCACAGCTAGAAGTATATCACTGCTGTCCATTCTCTGGTTATATGGTGACTTTTCATTCAGCTGACAGGTAGACAACCAATGGACATAAATTACCTCACATAACTTCATGCTAAAGTCTATTGTTGTGGTCCTGTAGAATAGGATGTAGTGGCAGTTCATATAAAACAGGGGACGGTGAACTATGGATTGACAGCCGCATGGTGCAGTGGGGCTAAGGCAGGGTCCCTGCATGCCCTGACCCTGCGCTGCTCCAGGAAGCAGCCGGCACCAGTCCATGTGGCTCCTGGGGGAGAGGAGGGAGAGGGCTCTGTGCGCTGTCCTTGCCTGCAGGCACTGCCCCTTGCAGCTCCCATTGGCCGGGAAATTTGCCCACCCCTGATATAAAATCTTTCATCTTTAAAGAAAATTTGAACAATAGCACTGACACTAAATTAAACCTAGCTTGATCAATAGTGATTTGTTTTGTAGTGGTTTCCAAATGGATTAGAAATAAAGTAATATGTAGCTTTGCCATAATGTTGAATTTTAGCAGTGTAAATTAGAAAGTGTAGCTAATTACAGAAAGCCTTTATTTTTTGGCAAGGAATGAAGAACTAGTCAAAAGCCATCATACAATAAAATATATGGATTCATTGGGTGCATCTTGTGAATGAGCAGCTCAAATTACTATAAAAATATACTGAACTTTAATGAGAATGTCTATAATGTTGCTGACTTGAAAAGATTAATGAGCTCTGTTTAACCACACATCTCTTTCCCTCTGTGGGGTGGTGATAGCCATCTGATAAAGGGCATTTGTCAAAAAACCTTTGACCACTCTACCATCTTCCTCTGCAGGACTACATCTAATATTACCAACATTGGAACAGTTTCCAAACAAACCCTGGTTAGAAACAGAAACCTGAAGAGTTTCCTTCTCTCCCTCCACCACTTAAATTACACTGACTGCAGAGCTAGGGTGGATAATTTTCAGTGTTGAACCTGCGATTGGTTTGTTATATCATAGAATCTCAGGGTTGGAAGGGACCTCAGGAGGTCATCTAGTCCAACCCCCTGCTCAAAGCAGGACCAATCCCCAATTTTTGCCCCAGATCCCTAAATGGCCCCCCTCAAGGATTGAACTCACAACTCTGGGTTTAGCCAGTCAATGCTCACTGAGCTATCCCTCCCCCCCATATCTTTAAGAAGGAAGCAAGCTGCCTCTAGCCCTGGAAGCTCCTGAAACATAGGACCTTAATATCATAACATTATGCAGAGGAAAGACATTTTAGGAAACTTTTTGGAGGTTTCTAAACCATTACTCGGAATTTTTCTCTTACCTTCAAGGCCTGTACAGTTAGATTCTTGAATCTAAGGGCTTTACTACCAAAGGGAGACAAAAGAATCTCAACAGGATTTTTAAGAACTCTCCACATTATTTCTAAATATATTTTTTTAAAAAGAGGGAGGTGGAGGTGTAAAACAAGATATGTGATGCTATTGTGCAAAGGATTAATCAGCGCTCATTTATCATAAGCTGCATAAATCACACATGATTTTCCCACTTGAAGTAATGAGGCTTTCTACAGGTACCATTTATTTATTCATTAAATTGTCTTGCCTGAGAAATATTCCCCTTCTTTTTCCAAGCATAGGCCAATGTGTTTTTCCAATGGGGGGTGAGAGGATTCCAGTATAGGTAAAATTAAGCCCTGGACCAGGGACTGCTTTTCTAGACATAAAACACTGTATATTTAAGGTCAGGTATTTTCTGGCCCTGCAGGACTAGAAACAGAAGCTGTATACCATTGAGAAAGGGGGTTGGAAGCATTTCCCAGCTTCCCTATACCACCCCCTCCCCCCGCACTCATTTCTAACTTTAAAGTCATGGCACAATGTATAGAAAAGCTCTTTTTAAGGTCATTTAAAGAGTATTTATGGCTCCTTCAGAGACCTATACGGTCAGACAGGACATTCAGATACCTGGCTTTATAGGTAGTGGGTTGTGGGAACAGTTTCAGTACAACGTTTAAAAATGTAACCAATCCTGAAGCAGTTTTTCTGCAACATATACTGAACTCACAGACTACGTGATGGTGTAGGCAGTTTAAATGGTTTAGCAGTACTCTTTTTGGGAGTACATTTTCAATTCATCCAAGTTTTTGCCATTAGGGATGAAGTAATACACCCCTCCGATAGTGATGCTGAAAAAATGTTTATATATACTACATCATCATGTGTGTATATAAGTTCAGGTGTGTACATAGACACATGTGAATGGTAAAAGATATTATGGATGCTTTTGAGCAGCAACATTCAGAAAAATCCATAAATGTAATCTATATGGTTCATAGCTAAAGAAGCCATTTTGTTGTGATATTTTTAAATGAAAGTTAACAGTTTGATCATGGTAAAATGGGAAAAATCCACTTTATGCATTTGTAGAATTCGTAGCAGCTCTGTTTAGGCAGCCCTGAACGTTATGCACTTGTACAGCTTTACTCCTACAATTGGGCATCTAGACTGGGAATTAGGAGAGTGTGTTTATTTTACCTTTCAGTCCCATGGTTATTTGAGCATCTTACAGAACAGCATTATATCTTTCACAAATTGAAATCCAGCCTTCGTTTTCCAGACCTAAGCCATAATTAGCAGGGGTATTTTTAGTCCTAAGCCCTATCTTACTGTTCAGTTTGACAATTCCTTAATTATATCTTGACAAGGAATAGGAACCAACAGCTGAGGGCTCAGTTGTGGCATAAAACCACAGTCCTGTCTTGGAGGACATTGTCACACTGCCTCAGTAGGGAAGCAAAGGGCCTCCTAGACGGCCAGGGATCATGCCACTCTTAAAGGGGTGCAAGGTGAGGCTTCACCCCTCCATGATGGGCGTGGGAAGATAGGACCACCAAACCCATTCCAGCTCATCTCCTCCTCCCTGATTCCTCTGATCTTTTTAAGGTAATTTTAAGTGTATTTATGGCTCCCTCTGAGACCTATACAATCAGACAGGTCACTCAGATACCTGGCTTTATAGGTAGCGGGTTGTGGGAACAGTTTCAGTACAATGTTTAAAAATGTAACCATTCCTGAAACAATTTTTCTGCAACATATACTGAATACACAGACTACATGATGGTGTAGGCAGTGTAGTTTAAATGGTTTAGCAGTACTCTTTTGGGAGTGAATTTTCAATTCATCCAAGTTTTTGCCATTAGGAACAGAAGAAATATACCCCTCTGATAGTGATGCTGAAAAAATGTTTATGTATACTAAATCATCATGTTTGTATATAATTTAAGGTGTGTAAAGAAACACCAGAGATTCCAGTGAATCAGTAGCTCTATGTGGATTAAGTGATTCACTGAAATCTCTGGTGTTTCTTTATGCATGGTCCAGTTATACTTTATGCTGAAAGTATATGGAAAATCATCTGCAGCACAAAGGGAAGTGTTAATACCATTATACAAAGCGCTGGTAAAGACCTCATCTGGAATACTGTGTGCAATTCTGGTCTCCCATGTTTAAGAAAGATTAATTCAAACTTGAACAGATGCAGAGAAGGGCTACTAGGAGAATTCAAGGAATGGGAAACCTGCTTTATGAACAAAGACTCAAAGAGCTTGGCTTGTTTAGCCTAACCAAAAGAAGGCTAAGGGGAGAGATGATTGCTCTCTATAAATACTAGAAAGATAAACACCAGGGAGGAAAAGGAGTTATTTAAGTTAAGCAGCAATGTGGACACAAGAACAAATGCATATAAACTGGCCATCAACAAGTTTAGGTTTGAAATTAGATGAAGGTTTCTAACCATTAGAGGAGTGACATTCTGGAACAGCCTTCCAAGGGAAGCAGTGGGGGCAAAAAACCTAACTGGCTTCAAGGCTGAGCTTGATAAATTTATGGAGGGGATGGTATGATGAGACCTCCTACAATGGCATGTAGCCTGTCTGTGACTGCTAGCAGCAAATATCTCCAATTGCTGATGGGACACTAGATGGGGAGGGCTCTGAGTTACTACAGAGAATTCTTTCCCAGGTGTCTGGCTGGTGGGCCTTGCCCTTGCACACATGCTCAGAGTCTAACTGATCACCATATTTGGGGTCAGGAATGAATTTTCCCCCTGGTCAGATTGACAGAGATCCTGGGGGGTCTTCCTCTTCCTCTGCAGCATGGGGCACGGGTCGCTTACAGGTATACAATAGGTAAATGGCAGATTCTCTGTAACTTGAAGTCTTCAAATCATGATTTGAGGACTTCAGTAACTCAGCCAGAGGTTACGGGTCTAATACAAGAGTGAGTAGGTGAGGTTCTGTGGCCTGCAATGTGCAGGAGGTCAGACTAGATGATCATGATAGTCCCTTCTGACCTTAAAGTCTGTGGGTCAAGATCTTCCTTTATGTACTGATCTTGCATGCATTTGCTTTCAGAAGGAACTACCATCGTATTTAACTGCTGTCTTTATATTGGCTTTGTACACTTGCTAAACATTTGTTTGTCAGCGCTTTCTAACCAGTGCTACACTCATTTTTATACAGAGCCCAGAATTCTTTTGGTAATCTTTTTTGTGGGGAAAGAAGAGACTGACACTAAACTTTGGATTTTAACATCTGGTTTGGTTACCCTCTGGTCTTCAACCTGGAGCTGCCATCTTCTCTTATCCCCTGTGATCCACCCACCTAACTTACCACACAGTAAAAATAATAGCAGTTCTTGCATACCTATCAGTGGAAGAATTGAGCCTATCTCTGGCAATGCTATAAATACTGCTCCAAAGAGCTTGGAGGTTTATGTGTAGCAGTACAGCCAATGTCCCCCTCAGGATCTTAAGATGTCACTTTCATAAAGCACCAAGATCTAGTTCCTTAAGAAATGGGAAACCTGATGTTACTTCCAAAACAAACCTCTTGCCCAGGTCTATGATAATTTCCTGCTGT
This sequence comes from Lepidochelys kempii, assembly GCF_965140285.1. Lineage (NCBI taxonomy): Eukaryota > Metazoa > Chordata > Testudines > Cheloniidae > Lepidochelys > Lepidochelys kempii. The sequence goes on from NC_136388.1 coordinate 34,483,712, forward strand.
CATAACCACAGGGCTCACTATAACATAAATTACAGCGTGAGGTGAACAGAAATGTGTTAAACTAATTATTAACATATTTTATATACAGGACAGCAAAAGGGAGCAGATGGCACACATGGCATAAATATTTATTGGCATATTTTCTTTAAGTATAAATCATAAGTGACAATTAATTACATCAAAACCAAAAGGAATAACCCTTAATGAGAAGAAAACAGTCACAGCTGTCGCTGAAGCTGTGAAATATGGAGACAGGACTCTGGTTGATTCACAGATGCAGCCATGCCATTAAAATAAGGGCAGTCTTTAACATATCAACCCATGGTTGGTATAAACCCACCAAGATATCTGAGTTATGGACCTTCTCAAATATAATTAGGACCAAATTTCAGATGTATTTTTTCATCAGCTCTTGCCAAAGTGCACTAAGGCCTCTTAGTACCATAAACACATGTTTTGAAGGGATTTAAGTTTGAGGGGAAGAGAACAGCTATTGAAGGCCATATCCTGGGCCCAGTTCACATGAACGGGAGGGAATCAGAAGACTCAGGAGGTCATGGAAGTGATCTGTACTGTGGGCTGACTGCTCCTGGGGACAGTCAGCTACAGTCAAGGGGAGCAGCGGAAACCTTCATCTGCTCCATTGGCAGCACTGTGGAGCTACATGGGATGGGGTGGGGTGGGGTGGGGTGGGGGGATCTCACGTAAATGAGCTTCCTGAACACTGTATGCAGACAGGAAGAACACTCCCCTTCAGGGAGAGAGGTTATTCCACATTCCTGTTGATAGATTGCAGAGAGCAAATATTTATACCGACAACCCTCTTGCCTCTGATTGCCTGAGAGTTTACAGTTATCAGGTAGGTGGGTTGTCATGGGCTATGTGGCCCATTCAGTCAACACATAACACATTAAGAACACAAAAGTGGTAACTATATAACATACTGGCCACCTACGCCCAGCTGCTTTGTAGCTGGTGCAGAGGATGGCCATCAGCAGCTGCTCCTAACTGATGAGATACTCCTTGAATTCAAGTGGTAGAGGTTTGTGCTTTCAGGTTCAGTCCCTACTGACAACCTGCACGGAGTTGTTAGAAGAGGTGGTTCATTTTGAAGATCTGAACTATTGAGGATCTAAGCTAGTGAGGTGTGCAAAAGCTGTACATGTTATAGGACATTGGGGGAGGGCAGAGAATTTTTAAAAAGCCACTGAACTGAAAACCTTACTCAGACATTTTGCATTAATTTGAAAGGGGTTGTTAACAATAGAGAATCATGTCTCAGTGAATTACTGAACTATATGGGTAAATGGTTTGTACCGTACAGCACTCCGATGAAGCTCCATATAAGTGTCTGAAGAAGGGAGCTATTCTCTTCTTAGTGGGGATGTTTATTTTTCTATAGTTGCTATGTTTTAAGTGAAGTTAAAGTGAAAAGATAAATACAAAATGAAGAAAAGAGAATGCTCTTTACTGTTCTTTTGCTCCCTGTATCTATTGTCCTTACAACAGCCCTCTGCCACAAGAACGTAAGCACAGCACAGGATGCCAGGAAACCATTAGTTCTAATCCCACTGCTTAACCTCTGTTTCCCCATTTGTACAAAGGAGATAATACCTATCCCACAGGCAACTGTGAGGATTAGTTAGCTCATGTTTGTGTTTCACCCTGAAGATACACAGCACTAAGTATTGTTTTTACATCAGCAAAAAAACAAACAAAAACCCCTTTTCCACTCCTGCCCCAAACCAGAAGGATATTATTCAAGTAGTAATTGCCCATCTCAAGATGAATCTGACTGTATATCAGATGAGTGAGGCAGAGAAATAAGATAGGTCCATTGACATTAATGAGTTATACATGCACACTGAACAGAATGAGAACCTGACAGGGCTAACAGATTATTTACATGGCCCCAAGCTAACAAAGATTGAGGTAGAGGAGAGGGAAAGCAAGTGTCTAATTGCCTTCCACTCTCACGCCCAGAAGAGGGCAATTGTCACTTTCTCCAGTCCTGTGGATAACTGAGGAGAAAGGGAAGGATCATGCTAGCTTTGAAGTTGCTGTGTCCCCACAGGGCTCTCCATCTTTGCTGATTTGCGTGGACTTTAAGTCCAATGCTGAATTCTGCTGTTGATAGTGGAGCCTTCATGCAAACTAGTGAACTCCATTGACTACAGAGGAGATGCTCATGATTTACATTAGTACAAGCGAGAGCTAAGTAAGGCCAGAGAAGTACCCACTGCAAGTATGTATTAGACATAGGGCTGGCCAAAAAGCAAGAATTCCACTGAGTGAAAAATTGAGGTTTCAGAATCATTTTTTTTGTTCCACATTGAAATGAAACTAAGGCCTTTGCAAAATTGGTGAAAAATCAGGAGAGAAAGGATAGTCAATTGCACGGTGCTTAGGGTGCTCACGTGAGCAAGTCCATGATCTGAATCAGGCAGCGTAGGAACATGAACCTGAGTATCTCACATCCCCAGTGAACACCCTGACCTCCAGGCTATTGACACACATCTCTCTTCTCTCCCCGTGACTTCTTCCAATGGATAAGGCCAAAGCATTCTTCTTCATATTTCCACTTATCTCATCCTGCATCCACTTCTTTAGAAAATCAAACACCTTCCGTCCAGCATTCTCATTTCTACATTTTACAGCTGGTTTCTCTGCCAAAGGCATGTTGGCAAGTATGGAATTTAAACACAAGCAGCACTACATTTAAATTTGAATGGATAATTAGTTCAAGTACCTTCCAAAAGCAAGTCATTTTTATTCTGTGTATATAACCTGCTATTCCAAATACTTCACTTGCTACACTCAGTTTCACATCTCCTTTAATCATTAACTATTAAGGAACAAATTCTGCCATGTATGGGGTGAGCAGGGGTGCTTAGTGGAGTTGGGCCCTACAATGCTACTGTCATCAATACATAATCATAACTCTTAATGACATTAATGGGAGTGATGAGAATCAATATCCGGAAAATCAGCCTAAATTCTGCCAAAATTAAGATTATGACAAAAGATGATACATCTAAATGCAAATAATTTTTTCCATTTCTGAGTTGCCTTCTTCCAAGAATCTCCAAGCGCTTTACAAAGATTACTGTGTTAATCCTCATAATACCCTTTGAAGTAAGGAAGGCATTATCTCTAGATACAGATGGGAACACTGAGGCACATTGAGATTATGTGATTTACACACACGCCACAAGATGGCTCAGCAAATCGGTAGTAGAGCAGGGAACAGAACCCAGAGTTCCTGAATGCAAGCCTCATACTTTGAATACTGTCCTGTGCTACTGCTGAGATGGAACCACATGGACATATCATAGAATCATAGAATATCAGGGTTGGAAGGGACCTCAGGAGGTCATCTAGTCCAACCCTCTGCTCAAAGCAGGACCAATCCCCCATTTTTGCCCCAGATCCCTAAATGGCCCCCTCAAGGATTGAACTCACAACCCTGGGTTTAGCAGGCCAATGCTCAAACCACTGAGCTATCCCTCCCCCTCCCCCATGGGCAAAGCAAACATTATTAGTCAAGAAAATCAGGTGAAAACTCCCCAAAAGATTTCCTTTTACACTGAATATATTTGAGTTGGCAATTTATGTTGGGTACAGTCAAGGTCTGTCTCGAAACACCACCAGGAAATGTACTTTTTCTTTCTACCAGCCTGCTGAAATGTCACAAGCCTCACCTCCTCAGCATGAAGACATTCATAAGGAATTAAGTTAAAAAGATCATCCCTTGAAAAGGAAGAATTGAATGGGGGGGGGAAGGAATGTGTTAACTATTATCAAACTGTGGCGAGGGGTGAGGGGGGAGCCAGACGTAATGACACAGACATCAATTCTGTTACTCTGTTCTGGTTCTGTAGTTCAGTGATCTATTGGCTGCAAAAATAAGCTTCTGTCTATCTAGTAACAGTCTGTAATCAAATATATATACACACACACACACACATGCCCGATAAGAGGTTTAGATACAGTATAAGTGGGACAATAGGAAAGAAAATGTTACTATTGAAACCTAGCCGCCTCTCTGCGGAAAAAGCCAGCAGCAGAACTTCTCCCCATGACTGTGCCTCAAATAAACCAGTGCAGTATTTCAGGGGCGGTAGAAAACTGGGCTTTTCCTCTCTCTTTAAACTAGAGGTGCATATAACAATAGTACTCAGAACAAATATAGCACCCTTCAGTCAGGAATCGGCATACCCTACAAAGCTGGCTAATATCATTCCCATTTTACAGACATGGAAGTGACGTCCAGAGGTCACTACAGAAGTCACTGGCAGAGTTAGGAACAGAAGCCACAACTCCTGGTTCTCCCAATCCATTCACTAAATACTAGGGTAGGCTGCCCATTCCTGCCACCGCCCTTTCAATACTGTCAATTATAATCAGTCCTCTATCTACCAGATATTGTCCAGCTAGCCATTACAGTTTGCATTGCTTTGGCTGGCTCATTACCCCAATCTAGTTTGACAGAGGTCTACAACAGAATAGTATATAGTGGCTCTGTCCAGTGGATAGGGCACTGGCTTAGGAGTTAGTAGACTCAAATTCTCTTCCTGGCTTTCATATTGACAACCTTTGGGACATTAGGCAAGTAATTTCACTTCTGTACTTCACTTCCCTCCTCTGTAAAATGGGATTGGTACCATCCTTTGTAAAGCATCTTGAAATATGTGGATGAAAAAATATTTAAGGGCTAGGTATCATTAAATGTAAAGTCTTCAGATGGGGTAAGTGAATGAAAAAATGCCAGGAAAACAGAGATGTAGACTGCTTTCCTGAAACCATAGGAGCTAGAATCATAAAGTACTTCCTGGAGAATCTAATCCCTCTTGCTATACTAGTGCAGGGCAGTCCTCTGCCCCAACCGCTAAAACATTTACAGTATGGATCCTGGCTTCAGATGTCAGCAACATAGCCTCTGCTTGAAGCTGGGCATGCATATCTTGATACAAAATCTTGCCCTGTTTGGTCTGGCCAGCTTTTAAATATCTACAGATCTTGCATATGCAAAGTACTGTTTTTGTCATTTTACACATGAGATTCATTACTACTACTATCCACACGTTGTCTGCTTTATGGCTGTATTATTTGTATACAATATCTTCTAGTTCAGCTACTTCTCGTGCTTATCTTATTAAGAAACTGTCACCCTCTACCAAGAGAGGTGCTTGAAAAGTGCTTTGTTTTGAAAACCTCAATAAGAGATTACTAAGAAGATATGCTTCGTTCCAGATAAATATGAATTCAATTTATATATTACCTCATGTAAACACCATGGTCTTGGCCTAATAATTTCAGGCTTTTGCTAAAGCAGTGCAAAAATAAATCTAAGTAATGGGAACAGCAGATAAAGAAAAAAAAATAATTTCAAGGTGCAGCCATGCCTCCCTTCCTAATTATGCAGTGGCATTTAGGGTTTCGAGTGCATATATTTAAGATGTCAAATTGACTGAATTGATGAATCTTTCTAATGCAGCTGTACAACAAGTTCTATGAGCATTGGAGTGCTGGTGATTCATGATTTCATTTTCAAGCAAATGTATGGGATCAGAGAGGTGCCTTTTGCCATTCCTTTACAAATCCACTGAAATCTGGCCAAGCCTCTGGAAATAGTCACTGCTTGCACATGCTCAGCAGAAGTTTTTTACTACATTATCCAAAGAATCCATCTGTGCTCAGCAGGGTTCCAAAGCCTAGGGCAGAGCAGGACTTTTCCAGGCAATTGCATAGGGAGACATTTTCTCCTATACCCCCCTTCTACCCCAGGAAGAAACAGCCTGGCCCCAGCGCCCAGGGATGAGGAAGAGCCAGGGACAGGCTGAGGCGAGGGACCTTAATTCTGCTTTCCCAACTTTTGGGTGCTTGATTTTGCACCCTTATTCTTGTTTGTATATAATAGTGAACATTTATCTTACAATGAGCCCAGACAAAGCCCTCAGACCTCCAGGTTTCCCAGGGTTTTTCCTTTTTAGGTTTCTGCCTCCTTTCTCTCAGAGAAATGAACTTGCCATTCAAGGCTTACACTCTAGCCAATCTCTTTTATTTTCTTTAAAAAGAGGACTTGTCCTAAACAAAGCATGCATAGGACCCAGTCCTGCAGCCCCTTTTCCCAGGAGTAGGAAGCGGAATAATTTGCCTCACAGTAGCCCCATAATAGTGTTGATGCTCCTTCCTCGTTTTTTCAGCTCTTCGCTCTTAACTGGAAATCCCAGCATATGACCCTGAAAAGCTGCAGCTGATAAATCTATTTATTTATATTCTTGTATCAGTGAGTTGAAGAGCTAAATGTTGTAGTTTGGTTTTCCTGGAGGAAAAGATGTTGTGGTGCCACTTACACATTGTATTCTCTTATTCCAAATCTGTGCCACCCTAAAAATTAAGAAAGTATCATATAAACCATTCCTGTCATGGAAGCCACCCGTTGTCCCCACACTGCCGCACTATACTCTGGGATATTGGTTCTCAACCTTTAGGGAACTTTACCAGTGTGGTCTACTGCAACTACCATTTCCCACTCATTTCTACATGTTGTAGCCCACAATGAAGATTTCGAAGTAGGGCTGTTGATTAATTGCAGTTAACTCATGCGATTAACTCAAAAAAATTAATCATGATTAAAAAAAGTAATTGCAATGAATTGCACTGTTAAACAGTAGAATACCAATTGAAATGTATTGAATATTTTTGGATGTTTTTCTACATTTTCAAATATATCAATTTCAATTACAAAACAGAATACAAAGAGTACAGGGCTCACTTTATATTATTTTTTATTACAAATATTTGCACTGTAAAAATGATAAACAAAAGAAATAGTATTTTTCAATTCACCTCATACAAGTATAATAGTGCAATCTCTTTATCATGAAAGTGCAAGTTACAAATGTAGTTTTTTTGTTACATAACTGCACTCAAAAACAAAACAATATAAAACTTTAGAGCCTATATGTCCACTCAGTCCCACTTCTTGTTCAGCCAATTGCTCAGACAAACAAGTTTGTTTACATTTACAGAAGATAAGGATGCCTGCTTCTTGTTTACAAGTCACCTGAAAGTGAGAACAGGTGTTCACACGGTACTGTTGTAGCCGGCGTCACAAGATATTTACATGCCAAATGCGCTAAAGATTCATATGCCTCCTCATGCTTCGGCCATCATTCCAGAGGACAGGTTCCATGCTGATTATGCTTGTTAAAAAAATAATGTGTTAATTAAATTTGGGACTGAACTCCGTGGGGGAAAATTGTATGTCTCCTGCTCTATTTTAGCAGCATTCTGCCATATATTTCATGTTATAGTAGTCTCAGATGATGACTCAGCACATGTTCAATGCTGCAGATTTGACAAAACACAAAGAAGGTACCAATGTGAGTTTTCTAAAGATAGCTACAACACTTGACCCAAGGTTTAAGAATCTGAAGAGCCTTTCAAAATCTGAGAGGGATGAAGTGTGGAGCATGCTTTCAGAAGTCTTAAAAGAGCGACACTCTGATGCGGAAACTACAGAACCCGAACCAACAAAAAAGAAAATCAACTGTCTGCTGGTGGCATCTGACTCAGATGATGAAAATGAACATGCGTCGGTCCTCACTGCTTTGGATCATTATCAAGCAGAACCCATCATCAGCATGGACGCATGCTGGAACGGTGGTTGAAGCATGAAGGGACATATGAATCTTTAGCACATCTGGCACATAAATATCTTGCGACACCGGCTACAACAGTGCCATGTGAACGCCTGTTCTCACTTTCAGGTGACTTGTAAACAAGAAGCAGGCATCCTTATCTTCTGTAAATGTAAACAAACTTGTTTGTCTGAGCAATTGGCTGAACAAGAAGTAGGACTGAGTGGACTTGTAGGCTCTAAAGTTTCACATTGTTTTATTTTTGAATTCAAGGTTTTTTTGTACATAATTCTACATTTGTAAGTTCAACTTTCATGATAAAGAGATTGCACTACTGTACTTGTATTAGGTGAATTGAAAATTACTATTTCTTTTGTTTTTTACAGTCCAAATATTTGTAATCAAAAATAAATGTAAAGTGAGCACTGTACAGTTTGTATTCTGTGTTGTAATTGAAATCAATATATTTGAAAATGTAGAAAACATCCAAAAATATTTAAATAATGGTATTCTATTGTTTAATCGTGTGATTAATGTTTTTAATCGCTTGTCAGCCCTACTTCTAAGCTCAGTGGCCAGGGCTTCCAACCATCCCAACTCCACTGTGAGTGAGAGGATACAAAATTGAATAGGAGATACATGTCAGTGTTATGTTAGGAAGGAGAAGCAGCTTGGAGTATCAGTTCTGGAAGTCTAAAGTGTACTTGTAATTGCATGACCACTGGTTGGGAGGTACTACTATATTGCAGAAGTGCGCTGGGAGAATGGCACTCTTGTAACCTTTCTGAGATAGTCACACTTTAACTTCAGATGCAAAGGCACAAGTATAATGCAGCACCTTGTGTTTCCATCCAGCTGAAGTATGTGCTTATGCTTTGTTACTACTTACTTATGCACACTGGAGAACCAAAAGAGTTGGAGCTTGAGGTTATTCAACATCCCTGCCTGCCAGTGTGTTGGAATGTTTTCCCTTGACATCTTTGTTTAGTGAAATCATTAGCATAAAATTTGGCTTAACATTTATTCTGTCATTCTTTTGAGTTCTAAAAATGCTGTTAGTGCACTGTAAAACTATTTAATATGCACAGATAAGGGGGACGGATTTAAATACTTATTTTTTTTAATTATCTTCCTTTGCCTCTCCATGACTGTTGCTAATGTTTTTTTATGTGTAGTAAATTATAATTTAATTTATTTATAATAGTTTAGAGCAGCACTTCATAATCTATGACAGGTGAGAATCTATGACATTTTCATAATATTTGAACCCAAAGAGGGAAATTTCAAAAATTTCCACAAAATCTTCCCTCTGTTTTTTCAACCATATGGAAGCATTTTAAACTTTGGACACATTTGCATGAAGTCTCCTGGATGGTTAACTTATTGTAGATCAGCTCTGCCAAGAGTCTTGATGTTTATGTTGTAGGATGAGGGAGGAACCATAATGCCATAGAGATCAGGGGAGCCAAGAGGACCCTCAACGGATCTCAGATCTAAACTCATTCCTGCTCTTTCTGTTGAGAAGCCAGCTCCTCTGTGACCCCAACACACTATGAAACAATCAGAGGAAGACAAAAAAATTTCCAGCACATGGGTTTTCCATGGCAACAGTCTGGCCCTTTTTTTAGTGTAAGCTTCTGTATAACTAGGAAGAGGAAGATGTTTGGAGATAAAATTAATGTTAAAGTTAAGTGGTCGCATCTTCTTTTGCGCCAGCATTGGTTTAGTTCAGCCAACATCATATTGAGAGTGGCCCAGGAATGAGATTTATTGGTTTTGTTAAACATCATAGATAAATTATTTAGTCTCCAGAGACTGCACTTGACATTTAAATGGTTACAGAAGAAAGTCAGTAGGTAGAAGGGCCCACAATTAAGTCATTTGAGCAGAAATGGGTAATATAGACATAAGCTTTTATAAAGAATTATATTAACATGATAACCAAGTTTCAGTAATAAGTCAGAAATAATAAAAGGAGAAACAAAATTAAATACTAAAAGTTTATCAGAAGTATTCCATGAAAGAGTGGACATAGGGAGATAGGTCAGTTGGTGCTACTCAAATGAATAGTGCATTTGGTTTCAGTTGTTTTCTGTAATAATTTTCTTGTCTTCATTCCTGACTGCATTATTTTAATAAAAAACAGTGTTTGACTTTCAATGCCTGACCTAGATAGTGTTTTACTTCTATAATGCTAGCCAGATGTGCATAAAAAAAGTTGTTTCTTGCAGTTGGCATGGGTCTGAGCCATCCAAAGCTCATTGAATTAGAAAGTCTCCCTTCGAAATAACTCCAATTTAAATCAATGGGCTTTGAGTCAAGCCTCAGGTTGCTAGGGCTCCAATCCTGCAACTTCTAGAACAGGAATGGACTGAGACACAGAGCCCCATGACCCACAGTGGAGCCCTGATTGGTCTGTTGGGCACAGAAATAAGGAGTAACCAGTACTGCCAACTCTGATTATTTTATTATGACTTTTGGAGTATTTTTTACTTGTCTCATGAAAATGTGATGAAAGACTGATAAATCACCAGGTTTCCCTTATTCAAAATTGTCACCATCTCCTATTACTGTCAGTGGGGTTGAAGCCAGCAAGGCCACCATTCCCTTACTATCTATCTGCATGTGGAAGTGAGGCTGCCCTTGATAAAGTTGGCTGCTACATCCCACTGTTTTCACTGAGATTGAAGCCATGCCCACAGGCAAAATGGCTGCCACTCTATAATGGGGAGGAGGGCTAGTCAGGACCCAGGGACTGAGAGGAGTAACAGAGATGCTGTGAAAGGCAAATGGGGAGAATGAGGGAGAGCAGAAGGCAGATTTAGTATTTGCAAGGGAATGGGATGCAGAGGGCAGGAGGGAGGCTGAGGGGTGGGAGATGGAGGAAATAGAATGGCATCTCCCCGAGCCTGGGGGTAGTGGTAGGTACAGGGAGTCCTCTCTGAGCAGCCAGCGAAAGGCAATGTTGCCAACTCTCAGTAATTGATCATGAGTCATGGGATTTTGGCACCTGTAGGAGGAGTTCTAATGATAATGGAAGAAGCTCCTCCAGTCCCTTGGTTTTCAGTACATGGGCAGAGCTCTGCACAAGAGCCTTGGGGATGAGGACACAGATCAGCCCTGACTTCATGTATGGCCCTAGAGTACAAAGAGGATCCTGGGGCAGTGGGAGGCTGAGACATGTTGCTGTTGGATCAAGACAGTAATAGGTAATAAATGACAGTTCCGCCTTTTCAGGGATAAGGGGCAGGGGGCAGACAGGAAGATTCATGCATTTTTATGTGCATTAAAGGTCAACTTTTTAACCTGAAATTATCACACACCACACACACACACACCCCCTACAACAGTAGAGAGGAGTTGTAGAGTCAAAAAATTCAAATCATGTTTTTTAGTGTTTTTTTTAAATATTTGGGGAGGGGCAGTATCATTATTTTTTCTCTCTTGAGTTTGGCAATACTGAGCAACTGTTTCATTCATATTCCTAGATTTATTTATGTGGTAATGTTGACATAAGGCATTAATTTTGAAAGCTTTGCTTTTGTTGGAGGTTGTGGTGAACTGAGCAAGACCACAGATCCCCCAGTAAGATCCATATGGGTAGGCCCTTATGCCCGTTCAGAAAAGGCATAGTCCAGGGGTGGGAAAACTTTTTGGGCCGAGGGCCACATCTGGGTGGAAAAATTGAATGCAGGGGCAGGGCGGGGGGTTGGGGTACAGGAGGGAGTGTGGGAGTGGGGGCAGTGTGCAGGAACGGGCTCAGGGCAAGGGATTGGGGCAGAGGAGGGGTACGTGGTGTATGAGGGGGCTCAGGGAAGGGGGTTGGGGTGCAGGAGGAGTGCGGGGTGCCACAGGGGGCTTAGAGCAGGGAGTTGGGGGGCAGGGTGCAGGAGGGGTTCGGGCTCCGGCCCAGCACCACTTACCTAAAGCGGCTCCGGGGTGGCAGCGGCGTGCACCGGGGCCAGGTCAGGCTCCCTGCCTGCCTGCCCTGGCCCCATGCCGCGCCGCTCCGGGAAGCGGCCGGCACCACGTCCCTGCGCGGCCCCTGGGGGAGGGGTGGGCACAGGGCTCCTCGCGCTGCCCTTGCCACACCTCCAGGTGCCTCCCCCAAATCTCCCATTGGCTGCGGTTCCCCGTTCCCAGCCAATGGAAGCTGCAGGGGGTGGTGCCTGGAGGCAAGGGCAATGCATGGAGTCCTCTGCCCCCCGCCCCAGGGACGGGGTGCCAGCTGCTTCTGAGAGCGCCTGCGGCACCACGGGGGGCAATCCCACTGGCCGGATCCAAAGCCCTGAGGGGCCGGATCCGGGCCATAATTTGCCCATCCTTGGTGTAGTCAGTATTGCCAGCCCCAAATGTTTAAAAAAAAGAAAAATCAGGAGATTAACTTAAAAAAACATCATACCTTTTAGGATAGGGGTTCTTTGTATGTGTCTTTTTTTTTCTCCTTTTAAGCCTTAAGAGTACACTCATGTTACATTTTAAAGCTCTTCTCCACAATCATGAAGGCTAAAATTTTGTTTTGTCATGAAAGCTGAAATTCTCATGTAATCACGTCTCCAGAAGCTGGAGTTTTAAGAAGATATACCGAATTCAAGAATCACTCCAAAAATCACAAGAGTTAGCAGCACTGCCTAGGGGTCCATGCAGGAAGGCATATACTGCCTATTAGGTCCCTGAGTGTTTGGCATCTAAATGTTACTTTAAATTGGCAGAAATCTTTCAAGTAGAAACAAATGCAAGTTTCTATTTAGAAGCTTTGTGAATCAACATTTTGATGACCATTAAAAACAAATGATCCTGCCATAGAGACAGAAAAATCAGATGTCTGCATTGTTTGAATCAGCTGAAAAAGGCATTTTATTTTAGTCTAATAGAAGTCAGAAATATGTAGATGTAGTTGACCATTTTCAAAGACACAAAGCTTAAAACAAAATTTCTGGAGAAAGTTTGCCATATTGCTTTTCCTTTAATATTTCCTATGGGTTACATTTTGCTCTGTCTCAAAGATATATAAAGTGATTTTTTTTCCTTTAGGCTTTATCTAACTTCAGCTCCCAAGGGAGACTGACATGCAGCTGTATATTTATATCATCCTACTGAGTGAAGGCTTTGAGTAGTTATATTTGGTTATTGTGCTATGCGGAAATTATGGTGATTTAAACCATCTTTCCTAAAGACAGATGGAGATTCTGATCTCACTTGCACCACTAAAAATTGGGAGTAACTCCATTGTTATTCCATATTTGCACTAACAAAACTAGATCAGAACGTGGCTCAATATTCTGAAAATTGCTATCACATGAGAATATTATTCCTGAGGGCAAAAATGAATGAGGAGAGACACTATATGAGATTGTTTTAAAACATTTTTGACTCCATTAAAAATCTTTACAAGTGACTTTGCAAGTAATTAAAGTGATCATGGAATTATATATTGCCTACAACCGTAACTTTACAGTTTTGCTTTTACAAGTAGACAAAACCGTTAGTGGTTAGCACTAGAATACTTAACACACCAGAAATCATAATAGGCTTTCTAGAATCAGCAATTCTCCTTACAGTACAATATGAAAGAATATGGGGAGAATACACATGGGTAATCTTCAGTATACTAATAATCTTAGCATGAAGTGCTTCCCTGAACAATTACAATATTATTAATGACAGGTTACAGAGTAGCAGCCATGTTAGTCTGTGTCCACAAAAAGAAAAGGAGTACTTGTGGCACCTTAGAGACTAACAAATTTATTTGAGCATAAGCTTTCGTGAGCTACAGCTCACTTCATCGGATGCATGAAGCTCACAAAAGCTTATGCTCAAATAAATTTGTTAGTCTCTAAGGTGCCACAAATAATATTAATGCATACCACAAGGTCCATGCTTCATAGTGCACAATGAGCAAGAAAAGGTACAAACAATGTACTCATTGAACATTAAAAGGTGTCATAATTGCATCATCCTGGCTAGGGCACAGCTGCAATGGCCAACCCATACCTCTCTAATCCTGTCACCCATGTAGACTTCTTTCCCACTCCATATGCTGGACTTCTAGAAGAGTAAAGCATTAGTTGGAAGACCTTTAACACAATAATTGCTTACCAGCAGCACAAGAGATCTCCAGTAAAAGGGACAGCATAGTACTAGCTGGCCACTCCACACCATGGAGATGCAGTCACAGGCTTAATTTTTCCCCTTCTCAAGGGCATTTCCAGGCTGGTAGACTGGTTTTAACTATTAACTATTAACTGGTTTTAACTATTTGACCAAACACATTAAGAGACCTCGCCTTTCAGGGTAAGCAGAATTCCAAACACAAAACAACCTTCAGCCTTTCCCTAGGCTCAGTAGTCCATCAGCCCCCCTAAGGCAAACAAACATGGGCCTACCCAGCTTGGGTAGCTTAACTAGCTCTTTCTCCCAGGGTCTGTGTTCTGTCTGCTCCCAGGTCTTTTCCACAGCTCCTCCTGGGTCTGGGGCTGAGTGCTTCTCTAACCGCCCTGGGTGGAAGGCCTTACATCAGTTTGGGGGGCAGCAAGCAATTACTATCCCCCACATTTTGACATAGGCTGATGAAAGGCTGGCCTTTATATGTCCCAGAAGGCCTGGCTCTTAGTTACCTGCTCTCTCAGTTATGTGATTGGAAGAGAGTGGGAGGGAACCAGGCATAGGCCAGAGCTGGGACTTGAACCCCTTAAAGGCCCAGCTTACTCTGTTAGAGACTGTATTTACATTTTAGCAGTCAAGCATATTTATAAAAGCCCCCCTTTGTGGGTTGGTACTATGGGTGAAAATCACCTGCACAGAGAGGGCACACAGGTCGAATGCATCAATTAAGCCTAACTAAGGGCTTAATTAGAACTTAACAGGTTTCATGCTGACCCTCTACATAGGTGAATTTCAGATTTCATATGTTTTAAAAGTTCTATATTGGCTCCGTTGCAATAAGTTACACATTGTGCACAGTGTCCTTAGAGGCAGTGAAAATGTAAATACACAGCTCCTGGAGAGAGACTTTAGCTTTGCTGGAAAGGTAATACATAGTTAAAGTCCAAGGTACATTCAACCTGGGGTTTTTTTAATTATTGTTTTTATTTCACAGGAAGCTCTACATCTTTTTGCCAAAGGTGACAAATAACTGAAAAGAACCTCACAGTAGCATTCATATATGTCACCTCTCTGGCTTGTATATACAAAAAATATACAAAATATACAAAAAAAAAACTACATTACCATAAGAGAACATCAAGACTGCATAGTTAAGCTCCTAAAGCAGTGGAACAGCAAAGTTACGGTTTTCCATGCAACTGGAACTCTGTCCCACCTCCCCTTGTGCATTAACAAGCTTTAAAAATATGATCATAGGTTATTAAGTCTTACAGTCAGGGATCCTGTAGGGGGAAAAAACATTAATATAATTAACAACTATATTTTAATGCATATCCACAAGAGGGCTGAATTAAGGTCGCACAAGCAACTGTATATCAAGCATTTCCTAATTTTCAGGTGCTTGCCTTTACAACCAAAATAACATTCTTGTATTAAAGATTTTATTCATGTATTTTTCTAGTGTTTTAGAAGGAAAAGACAAAACATACTCTTTGTGTGCAACTGTAACAATTTCCATTATGAATCTTCAGCAGGTTTTGAATCCTGAATTTTCAGAATGGCAGCACGGCCTGCTACCACTTAAGCTACAGGTACTTTACAAGTACTTTAGCTAGCCGCAAGAGAAGGCTGTAATCCCAGAGAATGGTTGGGCTGGTGGTTGCAGTGTGCTGAAGATGGTTGGTGGGTGGGGTGAGGAGTTCAGCTTGTCTCAGTGCAACTCTTGCTCTTCCACTATAGGTTGGGAGAGCTCCAGCCCCATGTGTCACCCTGAAAAGGCCATTTAATGGGGGTGGGGAACCCAACCTCTCTCTCTTCCCCTTTCCCCCATAACTGCTAGGGCAGTTCCCAGGTTTTCCCAGAAAGGTGTCAGCAACAGCCAGAGCAGCTGCAATGTTGGTCAGCCTAAGCTTAGAATGATTGTGTTTAGTTATTATTTTGGCAGGCTGCCAGAATTGGCCTTAGGAACACAAGCAACAGAAGGTAAATGGTGAGTTTTAACAATTTTTTTCTCAGCAAAAGCTGAACAGAATTTCATGGGACAAAGAAAAGGCAATTCCTTAGCCCAAGGGATTTCCCTTGCCAAATACCAAAGGTCTGCTGAAAACAATGGCAGTATTAGAGCTTCTCAAAGAAAAGGTCACAAGAATACCTTATAATGTAAAGTGCTAGGAAAGCTAAATATAGGGGTTGCTACTAGATCACCCTATCGTATATAATTAGGAAAAGGTTACATAATTTGAACAAGGGGAGAAAAGAATTAATGTACAAGGTAGAAGGATGAAGAGTGTCTGGTACAATATCTTTGTTAATATCACTCATTAAGCTTTTCTCTTTAGGGGGCATTAAGTACTGTCTATGTCAATTTTGGTTTACATATCCTGTAACAGAACAATGAAGCAAATGTAGGTACTAATACGATCCTTATTTACTAAGCTGTTTGCTAGTGTCAGCACCATAAAGCACTCTGAAATTGTTTGACTGTTCCAAGGTGTGAAAATAAAAAGTGTTATGCTTACAGCAATTCCCTGAATTTAGCATTCCATCTGTTAATAAATAAAATAAGTAGAAATATGTATATAATGCATTATCTCTTCAAAGGACTTATAAGCATAAACAAATTATTGTCATAACATGTAAGTTTACTAAGTATCGTTATTCCTGTTTTACAGATGGCAGGCGGGGGGAGGGGGGAGAGCATGCGAGATAAAGGCATTTGCCCAAGGGCTACAGTGTGAGAGCCAGGATTAGATTCAGGAGTTTCTAGCTCCTTGACACTGTTTTCCTTGAAAATTTCCTTTACAGTGTTTTCCTTTCTTTCCCCCTTCCCCCAAGCAGTTCCAGTAATAAGCATTAGAGAGGATATGAAGTCTACCTCATTTCTTCTGCGAGCCATGGAGACTAAAAATCCTTCAATGTCAAGTTTAGCATACTAGTGGGCCAGTTCTGTTTGATGATGCACACAGGGATCAGTCTGAAGAACCTGCCCCGACAAACATCATAAAAGGGTACCATGAGGTAGGGCCTGTGGGAATAACTGGCAACGAGGCAGAAATAAGGATGGTGTGTAAGGGAGGTGCACACAGGAGCAGTTTGGTATCTAGAAGTATTGGGGTGCTCCCACATTGAGCTGAAGTTGGAGTTAGGCTATAAGGTCTTGCTAAATTATAGTTAAAGGTATTAACCTGCATCTACATTAGAGAAAAGTTCATGGTTAAATTGGGGTTAGCTAACACCAACCTAACTTCAATCTCTTCTCGTAATCTGTACAGTTAAAACATTTTTTTTCAAATTATCAATTATATCTCAGTGTCCGTTTACTATATTATGACAGAGGTCTCTCAGTGATAACAGTCATATGCTTATCAACCAATATAAGTCAATGCACCTAATATATTTCATTAATATCAGGCAAGCCGAAAACCATGAGTGATTTTTAGATTCAGTTTTCTCCTTTCGTGTCCGTTAAATTGGACAGATATACTCTTAATGGGTCTCCTAGAATCTGGCAGTACTTTGGGGCCAGTTAAAATAGCAAAAAATCAAGCAAATTCTGCAATACATTTCAATAACCACTGGGGCACAACATTTATCTTTGCAGTAGTTGCCTATAGCTTCACATCTGAAAAGTCCACGCAAGTGCAGAATTCCAGGAGATTTCAGTAATAAGGCAATGTAATAAATCAGTTTCTATGAAATTTGCACCTGTCAGTGTATTCAGATATATAGGATAAAGTACTGCTTTAGGCATATATATAATAAATGCATTTGGATATCAAATTAAAAAAATAACAAGAAAACAAGCTGTGACTTTAAATAATGCATATACCTGCACATGATTCTACTTCTTCTACTGAGGCATAAAAGAGCTAAATATATACCATCCGCTCCACATGAAATGGAACTGACAATTTCACCGCGTGCTTGGTAGAGGCATATTTTAAGTTGGCAGCTGATGTCACTGTTACAAGAGACAATAGATATTTCAGGTCAATCATGTGCAGCACCACATCAGTATTCAGGCATGCAGTAAATTACAAAAACAAGGATTATTGGAAAATAATGTCTTTGAGTAACACTGTATGTATGTATGTGCATACATACATAGAGAGAGAGCAGAGCCAGACTTTTTTGGGTTTTTTTGGCACATAAAAACTCCCATTGAATCCAGTTTTGGGATAGAGCCAAAATGGCGTTAAGAAATAAAGCACCTTTTCCTTAAGTCCCAGAGTAAAATTTTCAAAAGCACTTAAAGTGCAGGCACTTAAAAGCCCAAATCACATCTTATCTCTCAGAACAGGAGCTGAAGCATGCTTGAGAAGATAAAAAAATGGAGGTATACATTTTCACCAGGTTTTCAAAATGTCTCCTGACATCTATGCTGAATTCATTATGGCCATTCACCTATGTATATGTATGTGTGTATATATATATATATATAAACATACCCATACACACACACATTTATATGGTTAGGAACATATTATCATTGTGGACACTTGCAAAATTCAAAGTTGTATGTGCTAAACAAAATCTGGCACCAATATTTTCTAATGGTTTGTTGTATACACCATCTGCCTCCGTAATATACAACTCCTAAGAATCAACTAAAAGAAAGGGAGATTTTGTTCCTCTGTACAATTAACTATAACAGGCTCAGGAAATTATGTAACTATAGTATGTATTGCTAAAGGGTATTTTTATTACTTTATGGATTTGACATGTCCATTTCCTAATAAGTACATCTTAAAAGTTAGCCATGCATAAAACCCTGGTGACAGTGACACATTCTTCTGGCTGACATCCTCAAGCACAGAAATACTTTTCTTTGAAGTGTAATGGTGGAAAATATGTTTTTGTATTGGTGTAAAGAAGTTACATTATTAAAATAAAATAAACTCTTTTAAAGAGCAAAAAGTATTCTTCTTTGCACTTTTTTTGGTTCACACTGGGAGGGCTGAGTCTTTCCATCTGCTATGCTTGCTGTTACTACAGATGGTCATAATCTGTACATATGGTATGTACATATATAAGCTGAAATGAGTGCTACGTTAGGGTGGAACTGACATATAATATGCAGCAGAATGTCTAACTTCAGTATATTGGTGAAATGTACCATTTTCATTTTTTTAAAACTTTATACCTTTCTAAGTGAGTTTTACAGATTATGGAAGTGAAGTAATATTGTCTAAGCCTAATGATAATGTGAGCAGGTGCTGAGAAAGCATTTCCCAAAGAGTCCTTCATGAACTAGGATAATCAAGTCCTTTGACTTCTGTTGGAAAAAAGAAAATGTTTTGTCTGTTGTAATTCATCCAGCCATATTAGCATTCAAAAGATGTCAGTGTTCAGCCAGTTACTGTATTTTTTTTGTCTAAGAAGCCAGTGCCGTATGAGGTTTGAGCAGTCTTCCTGCGAGGTGCTACTCCCATTGACTGCAACAAAAGTTGAGGCACATAGGTCTTCAGTTGAATCAGACAGGGAATTTGTTCCTCCTCTGATTATTACAGAGCAATTGGCTGAGCAAATGAAGTTTGGCGCTAAACCTGGGGATTAAAGGTTAGTGTAGGATTTGGACTCTACCCTGAATCTGGACTGGAGTTTAGGTCAAGATGTATCAGCATTTAAATCTCAGACTGTTCTTCTGAGATTTCTGCCACATCCAAAAATAGGAGCAAGTCCAGTTTTGGGGCTTTTGCCTTGAATGCAGCTTACCACCAAAGCGGAGGATTCAGAATTGGCTCTCTTCTCCCCCACAAAAAATTCCCAAATTAAAAAAGGGTTGGATTTGGGGTTCCTGTTTTGGCCAATCTCTAGTATTCTACAGTGTCAAGTATGCTGTTGTTGCTTAAACAGATGATGATCAGAGCTGGTCAGACAATGGAAAAAAATACCCCTCTTTTCACCGTGAAACTGGCACTTTCCACAGAACCACGTCTAAAATTACCAGATGTTTTACTGATTCTGGCAGCTGCAGTGCCTGGTTAAGGCTAGAGAGAGCCCTTGAGTACCATTGGTTTATGAACCCTCTTCCCAAGATAAAAATATTCAGTTTCCATAAAGTTATTAGGTTCGTCTGGACATGCTAGAATCCTTTTGAGCCATGTGATCTTAAACCCATACACCACAAACTTAACCTGTTCCCAGCTGGTTGATTACAAATGTTTAATTTCCATTAATTTCCCTTTTCCAACCTTCCAGCTTTCTAGTAAATGAACTAAAGCTACATGCTGTAATAGGAAGAATTATATCTTACCTAATAGTAGTTGCTATGTAGTGCAAGGTGTCCTGTGTTGTGGCCGTGGGAGTCATGCGGCAGGCAATGTGGAGGAGCATCATTACGCTAGCCGTTGCCAGATTTCCTCTCTGTTTTCCCATATCCATTACATTCTAGTGTAATGGCTACATTTGGCAATTTGACAAAGAGAATTTGTGTTGGAAAGATATAATGATTGCTCTTAATTCTCTTGCCTTTTCTTCTCCCATTTTAATGTCAGTACATTACTCCCATTTGACCTTATGACAGTTCTTTTTGTGTGATGAAAAGGTGCCATATCCAGCTACAAGTGTAGGAAATGTATTTATATTAATTACCTTTAAATTGTTTGCTAAATTTCTTAAGAAACCTTAGACTACCTTTTTTCTCTCTTTTTTTATTACAGGTTTGCTTTGTGAATGTAGATGCAAACAAAGATGACTGCAGTGATGAGCACTTAAAACAGGTATCAAATTAGGAAAGGCCTAATAATGTGCACAATACATATGTTCATGTTATTCACAGGATGGTGTGATGAGAGAGAGAGAGACCCAAACCATATTCCTCGGCCCTATTCTCTCTTGTCCCCTCTCAAACTTTGCCAGGATTTGAAACCTAAACATGGATCTAAATTTTACAAATGGACACTCATTTTAATGTGGGCTGAATCAAAACTCTGGATTTGAAACCCCTCAAACAACAGTGTTTGAAATTCAGATTTGGATACAGTTCTACACGTGTGGCTTTATGCCCAACTCGGATGCCAGCTACTAGAATTTTGTGGTCTAAATTCACAATGCCTGTTTTGTAAGTGGAGTTTCTGCTAAGTCTTGGTTTTATAAAAGAAGTGTTTGTACATGTGTTGTAGTTGTAGTAGTTTATCTTGACACTGCAGTACATAAAATAGTCTCATGACGTCTTTTCCTCCTATCATCAAGCAAATCTTGAGGCCCTTTTACTCAGTTATTTACGTTTACTCAGCTGCTCAGTCTTATTCAGGCAAACTCCAGACTTTGGAGACTTTAGAGACTAGTTAAAAAAAATGTTTAAGGGCCTAAGGATTTGACTCATTGATTTCTGCTTATTTACTGAGCAGAAAACCAGGACACTCTTTATCAATTCATAAAACCAGCTGCACAGCTGGACATACAACTGAAAATGTGTGAAAATCCTCCTGAAATGCTCAAGTCAGTGGTTATGGGAAGAAGGGACATTTTGAAAGTGTGGCACAAAACTGAGCTTTTATATAGGGCCACAGAATGGAAGCTTAAACCTTCCCTTACTGCCTCCATCATCCCATGCTGGCATCAGAAATACATGACAAGTGAACACATTGAAGGAGGGGGGTTATTGGCCATACTCAAAGTGTTCCTCAGTGAAATACTGAAATTTGTTTGCTGGGGCCATTCTCAGTTCAGTTGAGAACTACCACATTATTTTCCTAATTGCCGTCTGCCAGTGATTCGCGAGAAGGAAGTCTTTCTACAAGCAGCTGTCGATAGCCTCAAGCTGTGGAAACTTAAACATCAAAAATATATACAGCTTCCATAGGCAAATAGATTTTTCTGTTGAATCAGTTGGTTAAGTGTGGATGCCAGATTGAAAGTTTAACTTCACTGAATCCACAGAAGTACTAAATTATTTTATTTATTTATTTACAACCTCAGTATTGTTTTTTAAAGAACTGATGCTATGTCAGGTCATGGGGATTGATTAATGAGCAAGAGAGCCTTGATAAAGGCCAGATCCTGACACCTGCACAAAACCCAAGTAAATGAGCTTTACGCAGCACATATTTGCAAAGGGCTAGTGTTAGAATCCTCTCCCACAAGCACAGATCACCATTGGAGACTCCTCACAGCAACATGGGGTTTGACCCATAGATCTACGTAGTGGTGCCTTCACTGGCCACGTCCCTAAGCTATCCACAGGCCCCTCCAGTACAGTGGTACAGAGAGAGTGGAACCTTACTTTGCAACATTCCCTCTCTCCTTGCATTCCCTCCACATCTGGGATACCCCATGCACTGAAAAATGCCAGGTCTGTTACCTCAGAGGCCCTACATATGTGGCCTTACATATGTCGCCTTTCGACAGACCACAGGATTTAGCCTTCTAGAAATAGAGTTACCAGTACGTAGTCTGAATGTTTCTTAGGTATAAGTGAAAACTAGTGGGTTTTCCTCTGTGGTTAATGAACATTTTAAAATATGTGCCACCAAGATAAAAGTTTATATATTATCTAACAGCCTCTAAAAGGAAGATCGGTCTGTATGCCTTTCTTTGTATAATTTACAATGACTGTAAAATCTACTTTTGACACTATGGATTTAAACAACATGCTAGTGCAGTGAAAATATTTAATAGAAGTATATAAAAGATCTTGGCATAACTGTGAGGCACAAAAATGTTTATATAAGTTGTACAGTGCCATGTGTTACATATTGGTGCTGTCTGTTAGCATTTCAAATCATCCTTTTGTCACCTATAAAATAGAGTCTATACTGTGCTATAGAATATGTTACAAGGGTTTCTTGGTTACAAATTTAAGAACATTCTTCCCAGACCTTTCCCTTTGATTCCAAGCAGGGGAAAAAAAAAAAAAAGATATTTAAAATGTCATGGTTTTCCAGCCTAAGTAATCTGATAAATATGGTAATTTAAGCAAGAGAAAATACAGAGAAAACACTATGATAACAGAAAAATTATCATGAAAAAAAGACAAGTACTTTTTGGGTACTAGACTAAAAATGTCAAAATGAATTGAAGCACCGAATTTAAGTTTTATATCAAATATTAATACTTGGTCATATCTGCAGATCAATGTACTGAGAAGTAGATTGTTCCCCGTAACTGAATTAGGTTTGCGAAGCCAGCCATTGGTATTAAGTCTAATTTAAATCAGTGTAAGGAGAAATGTCAGTATTGTAACCTTATCATTTTGAAGATAAAGAGGGGGGAAATGAAGTATCTTTGAACTGTATTGTAGTTAAAGCACAGGACTGGGTGTCAAGGTTCTGGATTCTTTTCATGGCTATGCCACTGATGTGCTGTACTTGGTCATGTATAAAGTGGAGATAATAATGGTTACGTGTCTCAGAGACACTGTGATGTTTAATTACTTATTGTTCATACAGCACGTTAAGAGCTTTAGGTAAGCTCTTTGGGGCAGGGAGTCTTATTTTGTTCTGCATTTGTACAGCACCTAGCACAGCAGGGTCCTGATCCATGGCAGGGGCTCCCAGGCGCTATTGCTATACAAATATTATAACAACAGAGCAACGTATCATCATCATTAGTAGTTTATCTTTGTTCAAATGTACTGTGCATATATGTAAAACACATGCCATATAGAAAGTTACTCTGTTTTCACATCACAAATGATAGGTTATGAAACCAAAGTATCTACAGAGTATATTAAATCTAAGAAATGGATGTTTAATTCAAATGGTGTATTGAATACATCATTGTAAATATAGATTTAAAACGGAATTAATTTCATAGGGCAAAATCCAGCAGATCTTTTTCCAGTAAAACTCCTTTTGATTTCTTGTTAATCATAAGCCTGAGTAGGAACTACAAGATTTAGCCCATACCAATAATTATTTAATCCTTTTGTATTTTACATATTAACACTATGTACACAGTAGTCCCGTTCACTCAGGAGCTATTCATAGTACAAAGGCCAAGACTTTTTATGGGCATGGGGACTGAACTGACCTCTGATCCCTAATGCTGTCATATTTCTAGGGCAGTGTGGGGACATTTGCACTGCCATTGCTGTAATTGTTTGGTACATAAATAGAGGACCTGCATTTTCAGTGCTGCCAATTCTAGTTCCGGTATGTTCTGAGAATTGAGTTCATTTTTAAAATGCATTTAAAAGGAATGCCTACCAAGTGTCCTTTAAATATTTACGGATGCAACAGGGTAACTCTGACCGGGGTGAAGTAGAGTGGTGTTATCTCAGCCATAATTTTCTTATTGCAGAGATTGATGAGTGTCTCTCCAAATCTCCCAAAACTTATCAGCTCTATGAATGTACAACCACCAAAAGAAAACGAAATAGTCCTGCTGAGTGGATTAACTTCAGGAAACCTTCAGGCTGATTTTGAAGTTTCTCAGGTAGGCACTATTCATTTATCTTTAGGAACACATCGCAGCCATCAAGGATAGTGTATGCAATCTGAAAGAAAAGAATCTGCAAGCACAGAGCCAAGTGCTGGCTTGAGAACTACACAGGTATGTACACATAAAAAGAACAAGCTTAGCTGTTTAAACACTATTTATGCAGCTACATAGTTAAAAGTCCAAATCAGGGGGGAATTGGGGGCTGAGCTGAGATAGGAAGGGGTGGAGCCAGGGATCAGCCTGTTCCCCTCCAGATCCTATGGCTATCTAGGTGAGAGTTAATACTGCCGTAAGCATATTCACTCAAACTCTCATTCAGGACCCCTAATAGCTACTTCTGTGCAGCATCCTGAGAAAGCAGCCAATGGTGGCATAGCTCATTCAGGATCCTGCTTCCAGAGACAGTCGGGGCAGAAGGGCAGCATGGACAGGCAGGAGAGAGGATTTAATGCTTTGGATTCATGGGGGCGAGGGGGAGGGTGGGGCGTTAGAGCAGAGCTGCTGCAGATTCCCTTTTAAGTAAGGTCTTGCTCCTTCTTCCCACTGGCCAGCCTGCTCTAGCAATCCTCCCTGTCTCCATCCCCGGCCATACTGGCCTCATTAGGCACCTTTGAAAGGAATTCATGATGGTGCTTTAATATCCCTTGGGCTAAATTGTCTCAGGAATTCATTTGCCTGTGGGTACATTTAATTGCAGAATGGAAGAGCCTGAGAGCTATTAACCCCGTCAACGCTTGTCCCTGCTTTATTCTGCAACAGTAAAACTAATTGATTACTTTCTCCAACTAAGATACAAAAGTAAAGATTAGCATCCAACCCCTTCACTCCGATAGCTCTGGAATGCTCCAATGGCAGCAATGAGTTGCATGCCAAGAATTCCCAACTTCCAGCACCACATATAGATAGGAAGCAAATGTTAAATGGTAAATTAAAACAATTTTTAAACATAGATTTTAAAAGTGTAGCTGCTTGTTAGAGTGACAAATTTTTTGTGGCTCTATGTTATTCTCATAAGACTTTGTGCCTTTACATTCATACCTGTGCCAAGGGGAAAGGATGAAAGGCCCGTTTATTGGGCCTGATTCTGATCTCATTTATCCATGTGTAAATCAGGAGCAACTTCCTTAAATCCATAGAGCTACACAGCAGGTGTAAAGCCTGTCTAAGTAAGATTAAAATCAGAACAGGTTATCTTCACTAGCAATGAGCAGCAGGGCCTGCTGTGAAATTAATTTGTGCACATAAATCTTGTGAGAGTGCCCTGTAATCTCTGTTACGAAGATCATTGCATTTTATGTCCTACTAATGTGCTACTTTTTAAAGACAAAATTGGTTGTTTATTGAGTTTACTTGCTATTTATACCTAATGGCTGCATTTAAAAAACATAAATAATGGCATGGTGCATTTTAAGTACCAAAGAGCTCCATTGCACCAGTAAGGAGCAATGAACAGCCACACCACTTCATAGTTGCTCCAGAAGGCACAGGAGATCTGATGTCTGTTTGATGGCCTGTGAGTTTGGTGATCTCAATCCATTCTTCAGGATCCCAGTAAACAAGCGTTCATATCACAAAAAAGCACAGCTCCCTTGCTGGGAGGTCAGGACTGAAACAGAAATGGAAGCTGACCTAAACTTCTCACCTGAGAGGTGCTCTCTCCATGTCGGGATGAGGTGAAATAGCATTGGCATCAGGAAGCATTGTGCTAATTCGGTCCTTGTCATATTTGTCTATCTAGAAAAAGAATTTCAGGGATGTCATTCTTTTCACATGCATTAAATTCACACACACACACACCTACCTCATTTTCACTTTGGTTCTACTCTGTTTCATTTCCTGACCCTTAAACACTAATAAAAAGAACGAGGAGTACTTGTGGCACCTTAGAGACTAACAAATTTATTTGGGCATAAGCTTTTGTGGGCTAAAACCCACTTAGAATATCAGGGTTGGAAGGGACCCCAGAAGGTCATCTAGTCCAACCCCCTGCTTGAAGCAGGACCAATTCCCAGTTAAATCATCCCAGCCAGGGCTTTGTCAAGCCTGACCTTAAAAATAACTAAGGAAGGAGATTCTACCACCTCCCTAGGTAACGCATTCCAGTGTTTCACCACCCTCTTAGTGAAAAAGTTTTTCCTAATATCCAAACTAAACCTCCCCCACTGCAACTTGAGACCATTACTCCTCGTTCTGTCATCTGCTACCATTGAGAACAGTCTAGAGCCATCCTCTTTGGAAACCCCTTTCAGGTATTGAAAGCAGCTATCAAATCCCCCCTCATTCTTCTCTTCTGCAGGCTAAACAATCCCAGCTCCCTCAGCCTCTCCTCATAAGTCATGTGTTCCAGACCCCTAATCATTTTTGTTGCCCTTCGCTGGACTCTCTCCAATTTATCCACATCCTTCTTGTAGTGTGGGGCCCAAAACTGGACACCGTACTCCAGATGAGGCCTCACTAATGTTGAATAGAGGGGAACGATCACGTCCCTCGATCTGCTCGCTATGCCCCTACTTATACATCCCAAAATGCCATTGGCCTTCTTGGCAACAAGGGCACACTGCTGACTCATATCCAGCTTCTCGTCCACTGTCACCCCTAGGTCCTTTTCCGCAGAACTGCTGCCTAGCCATTCGGTCCCTAGTCTGTAGCTGTGCATTGGGTTCTTCCATCCTAAGTGCAGGACCCTGCACTTATCCTTATTGAACCTCATCAGATTTCTTTTGGCCCAATCCTCCAATTTGTCTAGGTCCTTCTGTATCCTATCCTCCCCTCCAGCATATCTACCACTCCTCCCAGTTTAGTATCATCCGCAAATTTGCTGAGAGTGCAATCCACACCATCCTCCAGATCATTTATGAAGATATTGAACAAAACCGGCCCCAGGACCGACCCTTGAGGCACTCCACTTGATACCGGCTGCCAACTAGACATGGAGCCATTGATCACTACCCGTTGAGCCCGACAATCTAGCCAGCTTTCTACCCACCTTATAGTGCATTCATCCAGCCCATACTTCCTTAACTTGCTGACAAGAATACTGTGGGAGACCGTGTCAAAAGCTTTGCTAAAGTCAAGAAACAATACATCCACTGCTTTCCCTTCATCCACAGAACCAGTAATCTCATCATAAAAGGCAATTAGATTAGTCAGGCATGACCTTCCCTTGGTGAATCCATGCTGGCTGTTCCTGATCACTTTCCTCTCATGCAAGTGCTTCAGGATTGATTCTTTCAGGGACTGAGGTGAGGCTGACTGGCCTGTAGTTCCCAGGATCCTCCTTCTTCCCTTTTTTAAAGATTGGCACTACATTAGCCTTTTTCCAGTCATCCGGGACTTCCCCGGTTCGCCACGAGTTTTCAAAGATAATGGCCAATGGCTCTGCAATCACAGCCACCAATTCCTTCAGCACTCTCGGATGCAACTCGTCCGGCCCCATGGACTTGTGCACGTCCAGCTTTTCTAAATAGTCCCTAACCACCTCTGTCTCCACAGAGGGCTGGCCATCTCTTCCCCATTTTGTGATGCCCAGCGCAGCAGTCTGGGAGCTGACCTTGTTAGTGAAAACAGAGGCAAAAAAAGCATTGAGTACATTAGCTTTTTCCACATCCTCTGTCACTAGGTTGCCTCCCTCATTCAGTAAGGGGCCCACACTTTCCTTGGCTTTCTTCTTGTTGCCAACATACCTGAAGAAACCCTTCTTGTTACTCTTGACATCTCTCGCTAGCTGCAGCTCCAGGTGCGATTTGGCCCTCCTGATATCATTCCTACATGCCCGAGCAATATTTTTATACTCTTCCCCGGTCATATGTCCAACCTTCCACTTCTTGTAAGCTTCTTTTTTATGTTTAAGATCCGCTAGGATTTCACCATTAAGCCAAGCTGGTCGCCTGCCATATTTACTATTCTTTCGACACATCGGGATGGTTTGTCCCTGTAACCTCAACAGGGATTCCTTGAAATACAGCCAGCTCTCCTGGACTCCTTTCCCCTTCAAGTTAGTCCCCCAGGGGATCCTGGCCATCCGTTCCCTGAGGGAGTCGAAGTCTGCTTTCCTGAAGTCCAGGGTCCGTATCCTGCTGCTTACCTTTCTTCCCTGCGTCAGGATCCTGAACTCAACCAACTCATGGTCGCTGCCTCCCAGATTCCCATCCACTTTTGCTTCCCCCACTAATTCTACCCGATTTGTGAGCAGCAGGTCAAGAAAAGCGCCCCCCCTAGTTGGCTCCTCTAGCACTTGCGCCAGGAAATTGTCCCCTACGCTTTCCAAAAACTTCCTGGATTGTCTATGCACCACTGTATTGCTCTCCCAGCAGATATCAGGAAAATTAAAGTCACCCATGAGAATCAGGGCATGCGATCTAGTAGCTTCTGTGAGCTGCCGGAAGAAAGCTTCATCTACCTCATCCCCCTGGTCCGGTGGTCTATAGCAGACTCCCACCACTAGATCACTCTTGTTGCACACACTTCTAAACTTAATCCAGAGACACTCAGGTTTTTCTGCAGTTTCGTACCGGAGCTCTGAGCAGTCATACTGCTCCCTTACATACAGTGCTACTCCCCCACCTTTTCTGCCCTGCCTGTCCTTCCTGAACAGTTTATAACCATCCATGACAGTACTCCAGTCATGTGAGTTATCCCACCAAGTCTCTGTTATTCCGATCACGTCATAGTTCCTTGACATCACCAGGACCTCCAGTTCTCCCTGCTTGTTTCCAAGGCTTTGTGCATTTGTATATAAGCACTTGAGATAACCTGTTGATCGCCCCTCATTCCCAGTATGAGGCAGGAGCCCTCCCCTCACAGACATTCCTGCCTGTGCTTCCTCCCGGTATCCCGCTTTCCCACTTACCTCAGGGCTTTGGTCTCCTTCCCCCGGTGAACCTAGTTTAAAGCCCTCCTCACTAGGTTAGCCAGCCTGCTGGCAAAGATGCTCTTCCCTCTCTTCGTAAGATGGAGCCCGTCTCTGCCCAGCACTCCTCCTTCATGGAACACCATCCCATGGTCAAAGAATCCAAAGCCTTCTCTCCGACACCACCTGCGTAGCCATTCGTTGACTTCCACGATTCGACGGTCCCTACCTAGGCCTTTTCCTTCCACGGGGAGGATGGACGAGAACACCACTTGTGCCTCCAACTCCTTTATCCTTCTTCCTAGAGCCACGTAGTCCGCAGTGATCCGCTCAAGGTCATTCTTGGCAGTATCATTGGTGCCCACGTGGAGAAGCAGGAAGGGGTAGCGATCTGAGGGCTTGATGAGTCTCGGCAGTCTCTCCGTCACATCGCGAATCTTAGCCCCTGGCAAGCAACAGACTTCTCGGTTTTCCCGGTCAGGGCGGCAGTTAGATGACTCAGTCCCCCGGAGGAGAGAGTCCCCGACCACCACCACCCGCCTCCTTCTCTTGGGAGTGGTGGTCGTGGAACCCCCAACCTCAGGACATCGCATCTCATGCCTTCCAACCAGCGGAGTCTCCTTCTGCTTTCTCGCCCCAGACATATCATCTGGTCCACTCTCCGCAACGATACCTGTGGAGAGAACATGAAAGCGGTTAGTTACCTGTGTCCGCGTTGCTGGAACCCGGACATTCCGCTTACCTCTTCTGGGGGTCACATGTTGCCAAGCTTCTTCACTGGCCTCTTGGCTTCTCTGTGCAACCTGCTCTATATCTTTATCGGATGCATCTTCATCGGATGCATGCAGTGGAAAATACAGTAGGAAGATAGATAGATAGATATACACACACAGAGAGAACATGAAAAAATGGGGGTTGCCATACCAATTCTAATGAGTCTAATCAATCAAGGTGGGCTATTCTCAGCAGGAGGAAAAAAAACTTTTGTAGTGATAATCAGGATGGCCCATTTCAAACAGTTGACAAGAAGGTGTGAGTAACAATTGGAGAAAAATTAGCATGGGGAAATAGTTTTACTTTGTGTAATGACCCATCCACTCCCAGTCTTTATTCAAGCCTAATTTAATGGTGTCCAGTTTGCAAATTAATTCCAGTTCTGCAGTTTCTCGTTGGAGTCTATTTTTGAAGTTTTTTTGTTGAAGAATTGTGACTTTTAGGTCTGTAATTGAGTGTCCAGGGAGGCTGAAATGTTTTAGCCCATGAAAGCTTATGCCCAAATAAATTTGTTAGTCTCTAAGGTGCCACAAGTACTCCTCGTTCTTTTTGCTGATACAGACTAACATGGCTACCACTCAGAAACCTTAAACACTAATGTAACACTGCAAATTGTGTACTGGGACATTTGCAGAGGAATGTTTATATCTAAACATACACCTGGTTTTATTGATTTTTTTGCTGTGTAAATTTCAGGAAAACGTATTACATTTTCAATCTAAAACTTACATTTTCAATCAAAGCTGACAGCGTCCTAATGAAGTAATACATACGTCTTTTCTTCATATTTTTATATTTTGAAGTAATACAAATTGACTCTCATTCACTGTTTCACATTACTTTATTATTTTGCATTTTTTCATAGTACTCTTTGTACTAAATCGGAATTCAATGGTAGCTTCTTAGCGACAAGTAATCTCAAAGCCTGTCAATCTTGTGCCCTCTCAGGTGCTAACAAATTTATTCATGCAGTTTTTCCACTCAAACATATTGTGTAGCTCGAAGGGGAAAACAGACCAGTTAAATGTGCTGTTACAGTATAACACTAATCCCAAGACTTTTACACTTAGATACTTATCTTACAGTGGCACCCAAAGGCGAGTCAGGACAGGGCTGTAATGTTCTGTACAAACCCATAGAAAGACACAGATACAGCTCTGAAGAGCTTTCAGTCTAAGGTCCCACTCCTGCAATCAGAGCTACACAGGCTGACTCCTTCACTCACATGAATAATTCACTCCAACTGAAGTCAAAAGAGAGGACGGAGGGTCTTGTTGTTAAGGCATGTGGATGGGGACTTGAGAGCTGGCTTCACATTTTAGCTCTGCCACAAACTCTGTATATGAGCTGGAGCAAGTTAGTTAGACCCAGGCCTCAACGTTATTTTGGTACTTAGCTCCCATTAGGCATCTAAATATCTATGAGGATCTGGGCCTTAATCTCTCTGGGCCTTAGTTTCCCACTGTACTTTCTTTCTCCCATCCTTTGTCTTTGGCTTCCATGGTAAAGCTCTTCACTGTCTCTTACTATGTAGTACTTAACAAATCTTATTTGGGGTTCCTAGGTGCTAGTGTAATATAAATAATTAATAATGGTGCTTTGCACAGGCACAAGGCTAAGGGAAAGGAATACAGAGTATATACAGTTTTAAAATATTGTATTTTAATATTATAATAGGTAAATAGCCCCATCCCTAACTACCTTGCAAACTAGTCATCCACAAGGCTGATTTGTTATACGCATCACAGTAGAAATGGTCTTGAAGAAGAATGTACAACCTACACAAACCATTCCTTAAACAGCTTAATAACATTCAGAAACACGTGTATGTTAATAATGGAGAGGGTTGCTAACTTCGACAGAGCCAAAGGCAAGTAGAACAATATGCCATTAAAAGGACAAGAAACTGAATTAAGGGTAAGCGATTTGGTAACTTTAAAAAAAAAAGTAGTCTGACTACAGCAGAGTGCTTTCTTACACCCGATTTACGTAAAACACTTTTGTAACTGAAAATGTCATGTCAAACAGTCTCATATTTGGCATCAATGTAACTGCACAGTATGTTGAAAACATCTAATTCACAAGTTTTATTGCTTCTTTACAACAGACCGTTCCTGTATAATTATAAGGGGAAAAGGGAAAAAAAATCATTTTCAATTAAATAACTGTTTGATATTATTTTTCCCTCTAGTGTCCTTGGCTGGCAGATGTATGTTTGGTTCAGTGTGCAAGGGGGAACAGAAAAAACAGCATAGGCTGCATCATCTTTGAAATAAACAAGTTTCTGATTGGACTGGAGCTTGTGCAGGAGAGACAGCTGCAGATAGAAACTAATATCTTAAAGCCTGAGGATGATACAAACTGTTCAGTGTCCTCAATAGAAGAAGATTTTCTCACAGCATCTGAGCACCTTGAAGATGAGAATGAGGCTGATGAATATAAAAATGGTAAAAGCAATGTAACTGACCATAAGTTTGTTATTGTTAAGTACTGCAAAATACTTCGGGTAATGCTCATATAAATTGCACTTGACATTAATTGATGCATACATTTAATTGCAGTATAGAAGAGGGATAATTGGAGAGATAAAAGTCATTTATTTTTTTTTAAATTTTTGCTCAAGAGATAGGGAACATGGTATTTGTATGCTAATTGTACAGTACAACACATTAATACAATCACCTTTTAGAAAATGACAGCTGGTTATCTAAAGGCTAATGTGTCATTTTTATTTGTACAGGTCATGAAAATGTACATCTCACAGAACCTGCATCAGATATCAGAAAGCATAAAGGAAAGGGACTTGAGCACCTACATTATAGGAAGACCACGCTGCCATTTGCCCTTGATGACAACTGCTTTAATAAAGAAAACTTAACTTCTGCTAAAAACTCTGCTGATTCAGAAGACGCACTGAATATTGTGGCTGAAGACAGCATCTTACAAACTGTGGATAAGTCCATCCAGCAACTACAGTGGAAGAATGATTTAGCTGGAAGAGTTAGGTCATCCCCTAATACTAATAGCCTGGAAAGATCCCTTACAGATAAGACTGAAAATTCCTATCCAGTATGCACTTCAGAAGGTGTATCTTTGACCAGAATGGCTAAGGAAGAACGAGCTTCTCAGTGTGTCACAATAGCAAAACAAAACAATAAGCTAGACACAGAGGAGCATACGGGTGAAAGGAAACCTCATCTTCCTTTGCAAAATGAGCAAGCAATGACAGGTCAATATGCTACAAATTTAGCAGAGTCTGTTCTGCAAGATGCATTTATTAGATTGTCCCAATCTCAACCTACTTTTACCAAGGAGGCTGCTATTAGCATCTCTGTAGGAAACTCCTTAAGTTCAGCAACTTGTACAACAGAAGACATAACTTCCCAATCATGGAATGAACTTCCAAAAATTGTCATAGTTCAAAGTCCAGACAGCTGTGAAAATACATCAGAATGGCCTGGGTCTGGTTTCCCAAATCTGTGCCATTGGTCTGAGTCAGAAAGTTCTGCTGAAATTTCAGATTACCTGCAGGAAGAGAATTCCAAAGGACACACCCAGAGTGCACTGGAAGTAGCTTTGGCTTGTGCAGCCACAGTTATTGGAACCATTTCAAGCCCCCACGCTGCAGAAAGACTCAAAAGAGAACAAGAAGCCACAGACTCTAAAACCAAAACAGTTGATAATGAAGAGGAACAGATAAAATCTTCACGAGTACTTGATAACTGTGCAGATACAGAATATTCATTTCCATCTGCTTTGTGTGGTATGACTCAAGTAGCAAGTGCTGTAGCAGTCTGTGGTCTTGGTGAAACAAAGGAAGATAAATACCCTGCAACTTCAAGTGGACTCTTATCTGCAGCTGAGACTTCTGCAGCTGTTACCCTTCATTGTAGTATAGCCATAGGAAGCAGCATGGAGAAGTTGAACAAGAGCATTGCAGAGGCATTGCTCAAAGAGGCATCCATGATTTTGACAAAGCCCAGTATATACAGAAATGTAGGGGACTTCATTGAGTCCGTAAATGGAAAAATTATTGAAACAGCAACAAGGCCTCGGATTTCACCCTTAGATGAAGTAATTTGCGATGAACTTGCACAAAATGTATCAAATGTTATTCTGCGGCATTCTATGGAAGAAGTTAGGAAGAAAAGACAGCTACATCCTGGTTCAGACAATAACTCAGACTTCAGTACACAGGACATGTTTATGGAGACTGCCAATGAACTGCTTTTTAATGTGATATATTTCACTTGCAAGAAGATGAGAGAGATTGCACAGGTTGGTGAGTGTTCACTTCTCTTCTCTGAGGACAAAGACAGATGGAGGGTAACAGAAACAGAAAGCCACGCAACACAGACAACAGCTACTCAACCATCACAGCAAGCCCCAGATCACACCAGTGAACCACTTAGTACTTTTTACGGTGCTAATGCTGGCAAAGATCTTGTAAATTTGACAAATACAAAGAAAGATAAGGAGGAAGGCGTGCCAAATACCATGGAAAGTGCCACACTGCATTCAGACCTGCTGTGTAGTGTCAGTGGGCATAACTCACTGGTTGTCAAAACATCCCCCAAGAAAAGATATCTGAAAAGAGCCACAAGAGATTGCGACAGATCCCCATATCAAAGCAAGACTGACCTCAGGTCTTTTTCAGACAGAGAAAACACACTTACAATCAATGAATGCAGACATGGTTTTCAAGAGCAGTTATCTTCTGATGTTATTGTGAACACAGAAAACCAGAGCAAACGTAAGTGTGATACTGTGCTAAATAATGAAGTCCAAGTTAGTGTGTCTTTATTAGGTAATCACATCTTGCTTCCTTCTCAGCCTGTGCTACAGGTAAAACATCCAAGGGATACATACTGTGTAACAGATTTTGCAGAAGAATTAGCAGAAACCGTGGTCTCCATGGCAACAGAAATAGCTGCCATTTGTCTTGAAAACTCAAATGGTAAGCAACCTTGGTTCTGTGCATGGAAAAGAGGAAATGAATATCTGGTGACCCAGAGTTTATCATGCAGAACTATAAAAAGGAAGAAGGAATCGCAGCCCAATGGCTCAGTTGTTAGGAAGCACAGGCCACCTAGACTGAGTGAGATCAAAAGGAAAACAGATGAGCATCCAGAACTAAAGGAAAGACTGATGAACAGAGTAGTGGATGAATCCATCAACCTTGAAGATACTCCAGAATCTGTCAGTATCTTTGCAAATGAAGTGGCTGCTAAAATTATGAACCTAACCGAGCTATCCATGGTTGATAATGTCTGGCAGGGTCCAAACCATCCCAGAAACAGGTTGCACTGTGAAAGATGGGGC
Source organism: Lepidochelys kempii (assembly GCF_965140285.1). Taxonomy (NCBI): domain Eukaryota; kingdom Metazoa; phylum Chordata; order Testudines; family Cheloniidae; genus Lepidochelys; species Lepidochelys kempii. The sequence continues at coordinate 34,518,794 of NC_136388.1, forward strand.
CGTGCCAAGGGGTCCAGCTGTGAGAGCATACCAGAAGAGGATTCAGATTCCAAAAGATCTATAAATACTTTGGGCCCAATTAATATTTTAAGTCAGCCGGGAAGCCAGACTAGTTCTGTCTCTAAGCAGTCTAGTTGTGAAAGTATTACAGATGAATTTTCAAGATTTATGGTGAACCAGATGGAAAATGAAGGGAGAGGGTTTGATTTATTACTGGACTACTATGCAGGAAAAAATGCAAGCAGCATTCTAACTTCTGCCTTGCAACAGGTATCCAGGAAAAACGGCCACCTCAACGTGAGACCAAGCTGCCCATCCAAACAGTCTAGCACAGAAAGCATCACAGAAGAGTTTTATAGGTATATGCTAAGGGAAATAGAAAAGGAAAATAAAGATGACGCGTCTTCCATCAGGAGTTCAAAGGAGTGGAGTGGAAGCTTGTTACCACCTTCTCCACGATCACCGTTTTGTTTTAGACAATCCTCTATGCCTGACAGCAGATCATCAGGTTCCAGGCTAACAGTGAATGCACCAATCAAAGCAAAATCTTTAGATGGCTTTGCTCACAACAGCCACCAGGATTCCTTAAGTGTACAGCAGGTCAGCACTGTGTCTTCTTCAGGTCTTTGCAAGTCAGACTCATGCCTATACCAAAGATGTAGGACTGACCAGGTGACAGACATGCTGATTCATGAGACATGGACAAGCTCAATTGAATCTCTAATGCGTAAGAACAAGATTATAGGGGATGAGGCAGAGGTTACAGATGCTGATCAATTCCCCAGTGATTCCCCACTGCATGTAGAACAATATGCAAACAGACTGGCTGCAAATATTGTTGAAAGTGGGAAAACATTAATTGTCATCCATCAAGATTCCTTTGACTATACAAACCAGGAACATGTAGCAGAAGGCAGATCTCTCCCAAGTGTGACTCAAAGTCAGTCTAAACCCACAAGGGACAGAATAAATTTAGATGGGAAAAAAGAACAACTCACAACCCATGGATCCCTCCAGGGAAGCCATATAGGCTCTTCTGCTTTCCTGAGGGAAGTGCCTTTGATTCAGATAGAAACTGATCAAAGAGAAGAGCTGAATAAAGACTTAGAGCCCTTAACTTCTAGTATCATCCCCGCTGGGGAAACAAAGGAGCATCTGAACAAAGAAAAACCTCCAGCAGCATATTCTGGGAAGCACATGGTTTCAAGCTCCGTGATAAATACCAGGTAAGTGACAGAAAAAGACAAGTCAAGACACTGCTTTGTTTTTAAACTTTAACAGTATACAGTGGTTTCCGGGAGGGGTCTGGTGGGAGGAACTTAGCTTTTTGAAATATATTGGAGTTAATTTCCTATTACAGCAAACCTAATGAGGGAAACAAATTGAAATACTATTAATTGCCAAAAAAGACCTGTGTGTACAAGGACAGTAATTATATTACTGAGGTGCGCTTCTAACACCACAGGACACATAGAGCTGAACTCTGACTGTGAAATGGTTTATGCCTGAAAACCGAAGGTGGGAGGGAGTAAAAGGCTTAAACTATTTCAGCCTGGTTTGCACTGCCCTCCAGACCCATAGAGTTGACATTGTCCATGTCCTCTATGTTTTGAGTCACAGACAAGGCCAGATCTAGGAATGTGTGTTTTAGTGTGGACCTTATTGGTTCACCTGATGCCACTCTGCCTTCTCTCCTGTACCGATTAATCCTGCCTTGGCAAAAATCATCTTCACAGGTAACCATGTGGACATGCACAGCTGGCTAACACCTAGGCTTAAACTAATGCTGCTTTTGTAAAAACAAAGAGAGCAGAATTTGGCCTTGAACTGTCTGTTCTGTTCATTCACATAACTAGTTACTTATGTGCCTGGAAAGAAGAATTAGACCTCTTACAACTAGATAGTCAGCTCTGTGATTACATCTGTAGGGATGGGTATCTTGACAAACCTTGAGCAGGAAACAGGCCTCATTGAGCTGCAGCTCTTCTGTAGTGAAATGAAAAGCTTGGCTTCTTTGGTTCAAAGCATGGTTTTTCCTCTATTGAAGAATGCTAAATCTGCTTCTGTCTTGGTTTAGGAAAAATACAAGTCCTGCTATCTTGTAGCACAATCCAAAGGTAGAGAGCCTAATTTTAGTGTGTGTTGATCCTAGTTTCCACTGGCAATAAAGCAGCTGTATACTTTTACCAGTAACTGCCCACACAAACAGGTGATTCTGTGGCAGGAGTGGAGACAGTGTGCAAATGTGGGTTGCACTCACTCAGTTACCACTGCATAGTTCGCAAAAGCACAACTTGAAACCTGGTTTTTGCAAACTTAGCCCTAAATAAAGTCTTACAATGGAAGACCTAATTATTTTCTTGGCTGTCCAGAAACAAAAGATAAGAGTTAGTCACTCATATGAGTCAGCAGAATTTTGCAAGGCTGTCTTGATGTAACTTGACATAACAATTGAATGATGAATTGGATGCTCAAGAGTTGCTGAATAGAGGGGATTTTCATCCACTGAATTGGCTCTGGATTTCAGGAAACTCAGAATACCCAGAAGCCTGTAGTTTTGGAGATTAACTTCAGAGGGAGTAAATTCAGGGTCTGGTTGAATGTAGTTACATATTTATTGTTATAGAGTTTTAACACCCAGTTTTCTGCAATGGGTAATCCTATGTTTTGACCAACTCTATCTGAACTGCTCCTTCTGTACAGTATAGAGATTTAAAGCACTAGACACTGAACTATTATGAATATCTTGGTGGACAATCCACTCAGCAAATGTGTGCCTGCTTCTGATGTGGTTAAAGATACTGTTTGCTCTTTCCTCAGGATGAAACCTGAGTTTTGTAAGGTTCTCCATGAAGACAGATGTGGGAATTTTGTGACTTATGTAGCTCATGTGTGGTTGTAACAGGACTTGTTAATGGAGAAAGGAATAAGAGACCTTGACTGAAATCCTGGATCCATTAAAGTCGATGAAAAAATTCCCATTGACTTCAGTGAGGCCAGGATTTCACTCCTTGTCACTGTGGGCAGAGGAGATCAGTAAGCTTCCAAAGCATAGAGTTGCAGGGGTCGGTCATGCAGAGCTCACCACACAGGCAGGTGGGCCCCATATTATTCTTTCTTGGTATGTAGAGTGGGTGGGGAGAAGATACCACTGGAGCTGGGGAAAGGAAGATGACAGAGCAAAGCTGTATGCATCTGCACACTTTACATATGCTTGGGGGTGAATTCTGTTTGTGTGCAGAAAGTTTACATGTAGGTAGGTGAATTGAATGATGAGTTGACTTACCTGCTGTAGTCAGACAAATATGCCCTGGTTCATCTGTGCCTTTGGTGAACAATTCTTGATGTGGCCATGTGAAATGTACTGTCGTGGTACTGATGAAACAGTGTGGTTCAGTAACCGATTGATACACACGTTTCAGCCCAGATACCCCACCAGAACACCGAGTAGCATGTTCTCGTTGCCAAGAAATACAAGCTGTACAATACAGACCTTGAATGAGCCTCTGCAAAAGGAAATGATAGAAAAGCTGAGGTTATATTACTGAAGTATTCCTCTTTCAAGTCTACTTCTGTTTTGTTTAAAAGCAGCTAAAAGAATGTCATTGTTTCGCTAACATTTAGCACTTGATATAACTCTTTAACAATATCTTGTTTCACTTTTGGTTAGTTAATACAGCAATGGAGAGAGAAAATAGTTGGAAGAGAAATGTAACGTATGAGAAGCTGGGGGTGGTAGGGAGCTCCTATGTAGGGAATACATTGGTCCCAATGCTGATCCACACAGAAAACTCCTAGTGATTCTAATGGACTTTGTGTGTGTGAGGATCAGGACCACATGGAAAGACTGGTCAGGCTGGGAAATTGCACTTGCAGTATCTAATTGGTTAATGGCTCTAAAAGAAAATGAAACACTTTATAAACCCAGAAAGCTACTGTTTCACCTTGGGTTAATTGTAATTCAGTTCTTGTAGCTGTTTCATTGCTCTTTCTTATCATGCATTCATTTGAGGTCTCTTTTACGGTCCTTATAAAACAGAGTCTCCATGTAGAGTAGATACCACAGTGCCCAGGGAAATTCTCTTAAAGTTCAGTTCTGCTCAGAAAAGTGAGTCCCTAAAAATGTCATTGTGGGGGTCCACATTATTGTTCCTTAGGAACTCCACATCAAGTATGCAGAGTTTTAAGAAAAAACATTTTTTTCTAATCACCAGTGCTCCAAGCTCAATTTGGGTTCAGGGAGTCAAGCTGCGTTCATTCCATCTCATGTACAATCACCAAAAAAAAAAAAAAAAAAAGTCCTTCATGCCTAATTAGTCCTCCAGGGTATGTCTACACTGCCTCTGGGAGCAAGCCTCCTGGCCTGGGCCTACAGACTCGCCGTAGCGTAAAAATAACTACAGTAGAACCTCAGAGTTATGAATTGACCCGTCAACCACACACCTCGCTTGGAACTGGACATACACAATCAGCAGCAGCTGAGACCAATAAAAAAAGCAAATACTATACAGTGCTGTGTTAAATGTAAACTATTTTTTTAAAAAAGGGAAAGTTTAAAAAACAATTTGACAAGGTAAAGAAACTTTCTCTGCCTGTTTCATTTAAATTAAGAGGGTTAAAAGCAACATTTTTCTTCTACACAGTAAAGTTTCAAAGCTGTATTAAGTCATTGTTCAGTTGTAAACTTTTGAAAGAACCACCATAACGTTTTGTTCAGAGTTATGAACCACCTCCATTCCCGAGGTGTTCCTAACTCTGAGGTTCTACTGTAACTTTGTAGATGCTGGAGCTCGGGCTCTCAAGTCCACCCCCCTCAGCCCCAAGCTTAAGAGCCCAAGCTCCAACAGAGCTGCAATGTCTATGCAGCTATTTTTAGTGCACTAGCATGAGCCCTGCTAGCACAGGTCTGTGGACCCAGACTGGGAGGCTTGATCCCAGATGCAGTGTGGACATATTCACAATGGCTTGTGCAACCACATAGTCTTCAGTGGCATTATGCTTGTGCAAGTGAGGGCCAAATCTTTGCCTTATAATTAATCTTTTGATGCATAAACTAGAATACTACCCAGCTCACCCTTCCTACATTCTGTTGGCTCTGCAGTGCTAGCAGGAATACGAGGAGTAAAAGCATGTTTAATCTATGGAGCTATATGACTGGATACACACATGGAGCAGCTCTGTAAGGTGCAGCATTTCAAAGACATGTTTCAGAGTACAGCTGCACTTTGAGAATAAGGATCTGACACAGCATCCTTGGGAAAAATGTCCTCTTACTTTCTGTTGTGCCATCACCCCATCTGTCCAACCAAAAGATAGCTGGATTTCAATGGTAGCGTGAATAAACAGTTAGGGAAGCACTTTGTAATCCTTCATGATGAAAGGTGCTATTGTTTATTTTATTTCCTCTTTTCATTTCCTAGGAATAGATTTAATGTTGCCTTAAAGGTTGAATGTTAGATTTTTGCATGTCATTTTGAAATAGCCAAATTTTGGTCAACAGCTATTGAAAATTTGCTGGCTGCATTTTGAGTTTTTTAAGCAGGATGATTGCATTGTAAATAATTCAGACACTTTTTCATTAAACATGAAAGAGAACTTTGGGAAGTAGCACAGTCAGTAGCTAGAATGTGTATGAGATGGCTTTGCACAAAGCACCTGTATTTTCAGTGGCAGAATGGACTAGGGAAAGAATGTGTGTATCACATACGAACATATGCCTTTCCAATTAGAGGTCCTCCAGAGACATTTAAGATGAAATGGGACCCACATTTGAGCATAAATTTGGTATGTTTCACTTCTAAATATGTTTATAGTGTTTTTTTTTAATCATGTGTGCACTACACTTCTTTTCAGGGATTTTTATTTGACTCAGATATGTATCTCGTTTTTAATACTTTTTGATGTCTAACACAATTTATTTTTTACTGTTGCACTTTAAGAAATTTAACACCTCTGTTATGCAACTGGAAATACAAAAAGAATAAGCATCCTTAAAATACTTATTGATAACAGGATTAATTTGTTTATATTTTCAAACCACTATACAAACAAAAAGTGCTGTCCCATATAATTGCTAAGAATTATTGGTATTCTAAGGGCATACAAAGAGATGAGTCCCTTTCCTCAGGTGATGCCTGGAGTGGATTTTATCTGATACCTCTTTCCCAATCCCTACTCAGCCAAAGGACATATTTTTACATGTGTGGGTTTAAACATCTAATTGCAATTAAGTCATGATACAGGCCCATAATTTGGCAGTTTGAACATTTATGTGATGTGGCATTCCCAAAATAATGGAAAGCCTCATTTGTTTTGTTTTTATATAATAAAAGCCATTTTAAAGAGAATCTTAGACCAGATATTTAACTGGATTTTGTGTAACATGAAATGGTCTAGATTCTGATCCTGCACCATTTTTACTGCTGAACATTACAGTGATAAATTCATGGAGGAGGATAGGTCCATCAATGGCTATTAGCCAGGATGGTGTCCCTAACCTCTGTTTGCCAGAAGCTGGGAATGAGCAAGAAGCGATGGATCACTTGATGATTACCTGTTCTGTTCGTTCCCTCTGGGCACCTGGCATTGGCCACTGTCAGAAGACAGGATACTGGGTTAGATATACCTTTGGTCTGACCCAGTATGGCCATTCTTTGTTGACTTCAGTGGATTTGCCCTAAATTTACAGTGAATGGGAAATGAATCAGTCCCCACAAGTATCCCCACTATAGCACAGCCAGAAATTGTAATACAAAACTTGAAGCTGACTAAAGTGTCCTGCTGCTATTTGGCTCTTTGGAAATCAAGCTTTCCACTGCCTGAAGGTTGGAGACTCTAGTTTAAACTCCTACATTTTTTCACTTACCATATCAATAATGCCTTTTCTTGCAGTGTTGATACTAGAAGCAAACCAGATGCTGAAATCATGGTGGAAACAAAAACAGCTGAAGACTTTCCGAATCCTCTCAACAGCAGCGATGAAAGCACAGGCAGCTGGTCCCAGCTAGTTAATGATGAGGACAATCCTGATGATACAAGTAGCTACTTGCAACTCAGTGAGAGATCCATGAGGTATCTGCATTCTGTTTGTGTCTGATGTACAATAGGGACTAATCACCAAGCTAAAGGTTTGATGATTGTTTGTCAGGAACATGAGAGACACGCAAGGTGTAATCAGAATGTACAGAAACAGAACTAGCTACAAAACGTGTCTTTCATTTTTCAATGCATGTTCTGGTTCTTAGCCAGGTCTTTGTATACATTAATAGCTGGCATCCTACACAGAAAGAACTACCCAACCCCAAGCGACTGCATCATGCCCCTACAATGAAAGCACCACCTGACAAACTAATTACTGTAAACCATGAATTGTTTTATCTACTGCTGCTTGCGAACATGCTTATTTGGGCATTTTCGTGGGTAATTTACATTTTAGGATGTTGTACAGAGCTCTCTGTTGATTGGGATGAACACAGAGTAAAAAATTAGAGCCATTTTGTGTCTGGGCCTGTATGGAGGCACAGAAAGTTTCTCCTTTCCCTAGAGTCCCTAGATAGGGACAGCTTTGATGTAGCTACAGGGAGTAGAGGGTCTGGACTAGACCAGCTCCACTGGTGGCATTAGAGTTGCTGGCCACACAGCTGACCAGTACAGTGGGAACAAATTCTTAAAGGATGACGGAGTTTCTGTTATAGTGTGCCGTTTTCTGAGTTAGCAGGGGCAATTGTGACAGACCTGGCATATTTTTTTCTTGGGATTGCCACTACAGTGCCCCACATTCCGCGTCCCTCTCAAGGCCGGACTTGTCAAAGAAGTCATCTGGTCCTTAGAGCTTATATACAATGATGTTAGTCTGACTGACCTCAGCCCTTTAAAGATTTACTGTTTACTAAAAGCTTTTCTCGTGAACTCTTAGATAAAACTAACATTTTTGCCTGTTAACCACACCACTCTCCTCCACATTGTGAAGACAAAGGGAAAAGTACTATATTGGGCCGGGGAAAAGCAGAGTCTATGAATGTCATATAGCACTGCTGGGTTAGTTGAAAGAATGTTTAGCTGGGCTATGTATATGAGTTTGAGTGAATGTGCATCTCATTATGTACAGGACCCAGCCTTTAATAAATTCTTAAATGTGAGAAAGCTAATATACTGTGCCTCATAGCTCTCCCCACTGAGAAATCATAGAATCATAGAATATCAGGGTTGGAAGGGACCTCAGGAGGTCATCTAGTCCAACCCCCTGCTCAAAGCAGGACCGATCCCCAATTAAATCATCCCAGCCAGGGCTTTGTCAAGCCTGACCTTAAAAATAACTAAGGAAGGAGATTCCACCACCTCCCTAGGTAAAGCATTCCAGTGTTTCACCACCCTCCTAGTGAAAAAGTTTTTCCTAATATCCAACCTAAATCTCCCCCACTGCAACTTGAGACCATTACTCCTTGTTCTGTCATCTGCTACCACTGAGAACAGTCTAGAGCCATCCTCTTTGGAACCCCCTTTCAGGTAGTTGAAAGCAGCTATCAAATCCCCCCTCATTCTTCTCTTCCGTAGACTAAACATCTCCAGTTCCCTCAGCCTCTCCTCATAACTCATGTGTTCCAGTCCCCTAATCATTTTTGTTGCCCTCCACTGGACTCTTTCCAATTTTTCCACATCCTTCTTGTAGTGTGGGGCCCAAAACTGGACACAGTACTCCAGATGAGGCCTCACCATTGTCGAATAAAGGGGAATGATCACGTCCCTCGATCTGCTGGCAATGCCCCTACTTATACATCCCAAAATGCCATTGGCCTTCTTGGCAACAAGGGCACACTGTTGACTCATATCCAGCTTCTCGTCCACTGTAACCCCTAGGTCCTTTTCTGCAGAACTGCTGCCAAGCCATTCGGTCCTTAGTCTGTAGCGGTGCATTGGATTCTTCCGTCCTAAGTGCAGGACTCTGCACTTGTCCTTGTTGAACCTCATCAGATTTCTTTTGGCCCAATGCAGTAAACTATAGTGCACCAATCATTAACACTCTGACTTCGTAAAAGTTGATGGCAAGAGGTACTGTATAGTCACTACTTTGGTGTGAGAAAAATACTATAGGAGTTTTAATTGAAACAGACTGGTTCAATTTCACCCCTACTACATAGGATAAAAAATTCTCCGTTGTTGGTGTTAATATGCACTGGGGTCAGTAAATACACAGCATCTTGGTTGTATAGGTATGTGGACAGATTGATAAATTAGATTATCATGTCATACAGTAAACAGGCGTTATCTTATCAAACATCCTGAGATGAAAAGATTCATTCTTGCAATGTAACCAAAGAGAATGCTTCCAAATATTATTGATTATTGATACTGAAAACACTGGGCCTGATTGAAATCTCAGTCTATATTTCATACTGGCCAGCAAGACAAGACAGGTTGCCATTATATCTGTAAGTTCCATCAGATTCCCTGCAGTGTTCAGATAGTATGATTTACTGCACCAAAAGAGCTGCCTGTGTTAATGGGTATGGCGTTACCCAGAAAGTAAGTAGTGAGGCAGACAGACAGATACCTTGCCTTACCCCACCATGTTCAGAGGTATTTGAATCTCTGCAGGTATACCCAGGACATCTCTAACTACTTGATAGTCATGCTGTATAAAAACTCATGGAGCTTGTTTTTCTGTCAAAGGTTAGATGTTGTACTAAAATTCACATAGTACTGCGTAAGCCATGAACAAGATTGGGTCCGTTTTTTTTTTGTTTTTTTTTTTACAGTTCAGAGCATCACTGGATGCATGACTCATCTAGAATAATTTTTAACATGTCAGTAGCCTTCTTCCTGGGAATCATTTATTGAGCAGGATTGGAGTAATATGCCCTGGTTTTGTGTAACCTGGGTTTAGAGCAGTAACTCTGTATACCAGAGGGACATCCCATTCACTTTTCTTTGCACATTAATTAGAAAATGTATGGATCTGTAGTAGTGCAGATTGGCACTAATATTTAAACTTTTGCTTTGTCAGCAATGGCAACAGCAGTACCACTAGCAGTCTTGGCATTATGGACCTGGAAATTTATCAGGAAAACATGCCCTCTTCTCCTATGATTAAGTAAGTAGCCACTAAAATGAAGTCTAATATTTAGAAGTGCTATTCCAATTTCAGCTGAAAATCATTTATATCATCCCAAACATGCCAAACGCCTGCTTATCAGTGCTTCTAAGATGCTGTTTAGGCTGTCATTAGGCTTAGATAAATGCACATGCAGGTATCCTTATGCAAAGTGACAGTACTAGCTTATGGTTAGGCTGTTCCTGGTGGACACCTTGAAGGATATATTTCCACCATGTACTCTGTTTAAAGATAGAATTAACTAAGTTATCCACTTCTCACTATGTGAACACACCTCAAAGAATAACTTTCTCAAAGGCTTCTCCTACTAGCAGTTAAAATCAGTATAGCAGAGTCAATTAATTTAAGCCAAGGAAAGAGAAATCATAACGTTCTTTACAAGATGTATAATTTGGCCCAAGACACTCCTTATCCACTGTCTCTGGGCATGATTCTACCAAGCTTGCTCAAGAGCAATAAAGAGATGTGCAAGTACCTGCCTAAAGATTCTGGTACCCTGAAACATAGTATAACCTACTGATAAATGGTAGAATGCAATGGTATAATTGTAGAAATGAGTGTACTGTACATCATGTAGAGAAGATAGGCGCTTTGCAAAGTCACTGTGAGCCCCAGAAACTCCTCACAATCCACTAATGAATCACAACCCATTTTTAGATCACTGAGGATCTAGCTTCTCCTCTTGCCAAAGGTTCTGACCTTTTTGATATACACATAGGCCAATCACCTTTCTGTAGAATCGTAAATATTCTGTTTCAACTGTGGACTGAGGATGATAGCCATAATAAAACATTTATACCTTGCTGCCAGCACCATAGAGTGCTGGCTGCTGCTCACAGACACTTCAAGCTGACAGCTTTCACTTAGTTCTACAGGCACTGCATATGTAAGTGTTCTCAATCACTAGCCACCTACTGATGAATTTACCAGATGCCGGCCAAGAAACTTGAGATTCTGTGAAGACAGAGGTCAGGAAAGGCAAGAAAAGGAAGGCAATCTGTAACTACAGAAAGCAAGGATCAGACAGAGAACAGTTTGATACTGAAATAGAAGATCTAAGAAGATTTTTAATTGTAGATTCATGAATGGTGTACATATGCCAAGAACTGCCTCACATTCATGATAAACCATGCAGTGAACGCTGCCATTTTAAACTTTCCCCCATATGTAGCAGCAGCTACCAAAAAAAAAAATGTATATGATCTTGCTTCCATGTAACTTTCCATTTAAGACTGGGATTCTGCAGTCTTTTTGAGGGCGACAATAGAAGTTCTTCCAGCCAAATGCTACACATGCACAATTTCCCTTGATTAAGTACAGGATGGGATCTTATGTAAATCGAAACAGTGGATGCTATACCTCTGCAAATATCACGGGGCTGTAACTTTATTACCAGATGTACAGCCTTCTGCAATATATAGATAGGTGGGGACCTACTCTTCCAAAAGGGAGGACGCGGAGGTTCTGACACACTGAATCTGGCGTTTCCCCCCTGCTGTCTATCAGGAAAGCACAGTGGTACATATGAAATGAGGACCTCTTGATATTTTTGGAAGTTATTGAAATAACCCAATTATCAAAACAGAGCTGATATGCTAAAAAAATGACAGTTTCTGAAGATACTTGTTCATTATAGTTACATACAGCTATGGCAGGCATAAAAAGAAGGCGAGATTTAAAAAGATGCAGCATGGGTGGAACATTGTAGTATGTGGCCATGTCACAAGACTTGTAGTTTCTTATCCTAATTACACAATGGGAAACAGTAATGATACATTGATTTTCATGAAGTGTAAGGTACAAGGCACACTGCAAGCAGTATGTCATACTGGGGTGATAACATTGTGAAGCATGTACCCTGATTCACATCTCTCCCCATACTGTTTATCTTTTTTGCAACATTATAGATTAAAATTTTACATGATAAAACAAATTTGTCACCTCAACTCTAATGAAACAATGCTTTACACTGTCCCTAATATTACTAACAGGCTTTGTTGTTGTTTGTTTCTAAGTGAATTAGCAGAAGAAAAGGCTTTCCTTGAAGAAAAGCCAGAGAACATAGAGGGTAAGTTGAATGTATCAGTTGTGACATGGAAATTTGACTTGATGTAGGGCTTCTAAGGTTAATACACATAATTGCATAGCGACTGCTTTTTCAGAAAGCACTTCTGGACTATCAGAGGAAACAGCCAATTGTCAAAAAGACCTACTGGTGATAAACTTTGACCTGGAGCCAGAGTGCCCGGATGCAGAGCTACGAACCACTCTTCAATGGATAGCTGCTTCTGAACTTGGAATACCAACCATCTATTTTCAGAAAACTCAGGAAAACAGAATTGAAAAGGTAGTATTTACAGTGTAGGGTATAACATCAATGTACTTAAACCTCTGAACTGTAAATCCAAAATTTGTAATGACAACAAAAATTCTTCACAGCTAAGGTATATAGCTCAAAAGAATAATCACTTAAAATGAGACCTCCTCAAATAGAGTACAGTATACACCAGTGAAGCAGATTTCACCTATTCAGGTCAGCCATTCTGTTGCATGAAAGTGACAGCTGCATAGATCAGGACAGAGTTAACAAAAAAAGATCCTTAATGAGGATGTTCTTGGACAGTGCCAAGTGGTTACATGGAGTTTAACAAGCGCCATGCACTGTCTTAGTCTCCACTTAGGTCCCACTTAAGCCAGTTGGGGAAAATCCTGTTCCCACTGATGTCAGTGGCAATAGGAGCAGAATTTGACATGGGACACAGAGTAGTGCATAAGACTCTGCATGGATCCCATACATTGAGGTGCATTTCACTTCCAAAAACTGAAAGAGGGTCTTGTTTACCAGTGCTCCACTTGGCATTGGTCCCCTGATAGTGGCTCTACGCCAACTTTGAACCTCCCCTATTCCAGGGCCACGCTGCTTCAGCCCCAGCACGAGACCTACCTCAGACATGACTGAGCTCGTGACTAGTTGCCCAAAGATCCAAGGAGCAATTCCTGCAGATGGGAAGAGTTGGAGCACAGCTGTGTGCTGAGCCTACCTCCTTTTCCACAGCCACCCACACTCAGAGAACTTCCCCTGTGGTCAGATCCATTGGCTTTATAGACCCTTTGTGCTAGTAAAGCTGCAGGACAGTGAAGACCTGGACCCCCAGATTTCAAATATACAAGAAAATATACTTTAGTGACTAGAACTTTGATTTACTATTTATTCTGCACAATGATTAGGTTTTTTCCAAGTCTTTTTCAGACTGTTTTATAAAATCCATAACAGCCTCTCCTCTGAATAGGAGTGTTTAATTGCAACAATCAACTTTCCACAAGAGTACCTACCCCAGTTAAAACTGATAGTCCTGCAGGACTGGAGCTTTAGCTACTAATTAAACATCACTTTTGCCAGCCACATTTGTGAAGGCATAACTATCTTTAGATGGTGAAGTGAACAGATTTTAAACCCTTTCAAGTTTCATTACGGTGTTTTTCCAAAATATCAAAGCATGCAAGCTCAAAATGGCCTCCAGCACTATGGGCCCTCAGCTACATGGAGGATATTTCATATTCCAAGGGCTTCCTTACTCCCCCTTAATGATAACCACAGGATACCATTTCAGACAGTTTTTGACTGTCAAAACTGTCCGTTTCCCAGAGTCAGCTTTAAAGGTTGTATCCAGCCATCAGGTTTACAGAAATGTCAGGGTATTTAAATAAATCAATGAAAGAAAAAATATTACAGTCAATATTTTGGCATTTTAAAATAATATCTATGGGAAGATCATTTTATGTAGCAGAGCTATAGTTTGGTATTTCTTGAGTACATGCATTTGGGAATCATCAACATAATTTAAAATGCATTCAGCAGCAACCATCCAAATTGCATCTTATTTAAGAAGCAGCTGTCAGCTTTACTCATGTGCTTTTGCAAACAGTTAATTCAATTGCTAAAATGCACTAGAGAATAATGAAGTACATCCTGCCTACAAAGCTGCTCTTGGAAATCACATGCTTATTACATATAATTAAAATACATATTAAAGTTTAGGACTCAGTATGTAAATAGCAAACAGCTACACCAGCTACAGATACACAATATTTTCTTGTGTGGTTTAAAACTGGAAGATGTATAAAAAGGAGCCTAATTAGTTATTGATTGTGAAATTCAAGGAAATGAAAAGCTTTGATTTTCATTTCCAAGCCTGAAAAAAGATAGGCCAGATGCATGACATTATGAAGTCCATTATTAAAACAGGAAAACACAAAAGTGGATACAATATAGGATTTTTTTCCAACTGTTTAAGACTATAAATGAAATGTAACTAAACAAGAATACTGACTATGATAATGAAAGAGAAACGTATTTTTCCTTCAAATCTAAGATCTTCAAGTTGGATCCCTGGGGTTGTACAAGATACAGTACCTATTATTTTGATAATGGGCTGTCAATATCATGGAAGGTTGTAATTATTTATCAGGGTTAAAGATCTCACATAGCTGTAAACAGGAATAACTTCACTAATTACAGCAGAGTTGCTCTTGATTTATCTGGTGTCATTAAGAACAGAATCTGGCTCTCACAGATTATAGACTTTCAGAAATGAAATGCAAAGTTTCCAGATGTCCAAATCCATATTTTAGATGTTTCAGATCCATAGTGTATAGACAGAACCCTCGGCAGATTGCACTGCTATTGTGTATGCAGTGCCTGAAACAGTGGAGTTCTGATCCCTGGCAGGGCTGACTCAGTAATGTCCTCATACTTGGAAGAGTTATTTGCATGTATTTATTTAACAAAAGCTGGTTAAGAATACACAATGAATGAAACCCTAAATGTGCCATTTTATCTAGTTTCTAGATGTTATGCGGTTAGTTCACCAGAAGTCCTGGAAAGTGGGTGATATCTTTCATGCGGTGGTACAATACTGCAAGCTACATGAGGAAAGCAGAGAGAGGACACCTAGCCTCTTTGACTGGCTTCTCGAATTGGGATAAGAAACCTCTTAAATGTTTGGCATTTTCATTTTAATCCAGCTTAAGTGGCAGTGGTTTGTGTAATGCTCTAATTTTCAAACATCAGTGCATAAAACAAGCAGAGATATAGAAACTCTGCGGACAGTCCACACAACTGTACACTGAGCAAAGTGAAATTAAGGTGCACCATATACTGTTATATCATGTGGGGGAACTTTGACATATTGTACTTTCGGATGTACTGTATTAGGAAAGGATGGGTTTTTTGCCTTTAAAGTGAATGGATAATATGAAGGATGGATGAAAATAGGATATATTTCTATAATCAAATATTCTATTAATATCGTTTGATATTATTTCAATCAACTAAAATAGAATTATACACTAACAACATTCAGTTTTTAAAACATGAAAATTTGTACAGGTTAACTGTTAGAACACTAGTGTTTTCCAGACGGACAGCCAAATGAATGCTTAGGAGGATGTGCATCTTTAGATAAATAATATAGATATCGAAGTATTTTTTAAAATCCTCACCGTGTCTAAAGGGGTTGAAGACTTTGAGCTATTAGACCTTTACAGGTAGACGATACAACAAGCTGCTGAAAATGCATTATAATTTCCGCATATGAGGCCATTTATTTCTTCTCCATAGCCTTTCACCATTCTTGTGTTTTTCTGGAGGAACTGAAATCCAGACTCTCAAATATTACTCTTTAAAAACATTCTGATTCCTTTCCATTTTAATCAGAGGCAGTTTGGACCAGTGGATAATCAGAAGATATGGGTTCAATCCCAGCTCTGACCTGCTGTGTCACCTTGGGCAAGTCACATCACCTCTGTGCCTCAGTTTCCCTATCTGTGAAAAGGGGGTGATGACAGTTACTTTCTTATGAAAGTATCTAATGCTTTAAGATCTATGGATAAAGAAAGAGCATATTATATGATTTTAGTCTAATTAAATTGATTATTAAAAAGAAAAATCAACTGAACATAGTCCTACCTGAAAAACTGATTGTATTGTCATACATATGCCTAAACTTTAATTTTGTTTTTGTTACTTACAAGAATACAAAATGAGTCTCAGCACATATAAGCATATGTTTACCTTAAGGCTACCTGCTCATTTTGGATATATATGTTTGGAATACAAATGATAGTTCATGTTATTACAGTAACATTGATATAACTACAGTAGACTGCTGTTGAGAAGAACAGTTAGTATTATATACATAATTATAAATTCTCTTGACTCTGCCAAAGAGATTGGATTTTAATTTAAAGGGGAAAAAAAGTTTATTGCAGTAAAGCTCCTATTGTTTGAATTTCACATATACTGTGATTTGCTTCTTTGAAAACACAAACATTCATTTTTTGTTTTCTCCTACACTAAATGATGTAATTGAAATTCTACCTGTATTTCCCTAAAAAAATGATTTGAAAGATCATTTATTTTCCTTATATCGGTATATGCTTCTGTATTTTTCCTGAAATAATTATCCTTTTGCACTAGATATTTTTGAAAATTTTGAAATAGTTTTAAATAAATTATGAAAAAGAGCCATACTATCAGTGTTACCACCATTAAATCCATTTCCACCCTCTCACACTCATTTGTTAGGGAAAAAATTTGTCAGTGAATCGACATCTATATCCATGTGATAAAGGTACATGGCTAACTCTACATTTACTCTACAGTATACACAAAACAGTAAAGATCACTTTACTGCCAGTATAAAGGTTGATCTACTGTATACACTAAATTTAACTGTACAGCTATTGGGCCTGTTCCTGAGAAGTGCTGAAGCTCCTATTGATGCCAGTGGAAGTTGTGGGTACTCAGCATCTCTGAGAGGCTGACTGTTAATAACGTAAGTATTGAGTGTTACAGATTGAAGGTACTTTGTTCTAATAAATGGGAAAAGGTATTTATTTTTAGACCAAATCCAGTTAGTTGTCAGTATACAAACTTTTGCTGTGCTAGAATAAATGTTTACTTACCTTACAAAGCACAACTATCATGACTGGGTTGTAACAGTGTGATGAAGTTACTTCTGTACAGTAGTTCTTTATGTTGCAAATCTAATCAGAAATAAATTTGTGTTACAGTATGTGTCCCCTTTGCCTTTCTAAAAGGTGTTGATGTGATTTTATTGCATACTGGAAATGGAAACTGTGTAATACATTTTATTTGACCAACTAAACATTATTCATGGCAATCATTTAGCCTTTCCAAATCTGCTTTTGCTGAATGCAATGTCTCAGAACAGGTCCTTACACCAAAGGCAGCGATGGAAGTTGAGGTCACTCATCACCTGAAAGGCTCATGCCCTTAGTTTTATTTATTTATGGTCTAATTTTCAAAAGGGCTGCTCTTCTCTAGCGCCCACTGACTTCAGTGGAATTTGTAGCTGCTCAGCACCTCTGAAAATCAAGCCATGGCTCGCATCTCTACTTGTAGCTCTGTTTTGAAAAAACTATGGAGTGGGTAATTAGATCTTAACAGATATCAAAAGCTAAACAGGGTCAGACTTGGCATTATATTGATGTATAATTTTGTAAGAGGATCAGATGCAATAGGAAGTGAATCAGTAATAAACTAATATCCCTGCACAGTGTGAGAAGGTGCTGTTCTGCTGGAGGTACTGTCCTGCTGATAAAACATTAACCTGTCTATACTAAGGTTATATGCAGGGTAGTTGCAGCCATGTCGGTTCCAGGATATTAGAGAGACAAGGTGGGTGAGGTAATATCTTTTATTGGACCAACTTCTGTTGGTGAGAGACACAAGCTTTCAAGCCACACAGAGGAGATCTTCTGCTCTCTTCTGTTGAGCCAGTAAAGATATTACCTCACCCACCTTGTCTAGACTAAGGTCACATAAGTCTGAAAAAGGAATGGTTAGATCCACAGAGTATGTCTAAATTCTACCCTGAAATTTCAGTTTGGTGAATAATTAGCCTCACTCCTCCAGCTCCACACAACTCTAGAGCAATGAGCTGGCAACAAACTAGCTAGCAATATTAAGATTTTAATTTAAGGTTTAAATCGTTAACAGAGGGTGAACTTAAGTAACTGTCACTAACTTGTACATTGTTTCTAACATGCTTAGAGACCCGTGTCAATGACATGTTATATTCATGTTATACCTTTAACTTCTCATTTGAGAATGGGTTCATTTTCATTCAGAGAGCTGTGGCTTTGCTGAGGTTCCAAGTTTTATTCAGATGACATGGGACCTGATCCTGAAATGCTGAGCACCTACTCCTCCATTGAAATATATGGGAGGTAAGTGCTCAGTGGGTCTCAGGATTAGGCTCAGAATAACCACAGCTACACTCTCTTTTTTGCTCAGTGCAGGAAGGATGCAAGAGCTAAAGCAGGTTCCCTATTGTCATTGGTTAAGCAGTGCAGAAATGCCCGAGCTTATTTAATTGTCACAAATGCTGCACACTCCTAATGGTCAGGTGTAAAAAAAAAAAAAATGATGCCCTTTCCCACTACTGAACAGAAAAGGAAACCCAAGGTCAGGCTTAACTGGGTTGGGAAATCAGAATGATGGGTGTGGGGCGTCCATTATCAGAAAGTGTGCTACAAAATTACAGTGAATTTTAAATGTAGTGAGCAATGATGAAATTCACCAGAAATGACCACCATATTTATTCAGTTTCAGATAATGTCAGGAGCCTACACTTTGACTGAGATCACTACAGCTCCTCAGCATGTGGCTCTGCCTAATAATTCTGCCTTACACGTACAAAGGTTTGAGGGGGAGGATGCTGAGGAAGTCTCCTTATAGCTAACTCTTCCATTCAGTCTACTGCACACCCACATAAAGAGGAGGCAGAATCTGGCCAGCACTAAGATTCAATGAAGTTTATAGTACTCTCTATATGAGTATAGTAGTAACTCCTCAATGTAAATAAGGGTGGCAGAATTAAGCACTTAATTTCTTACATGCCAGATCTTGCTGCAGCACTGGTAGTCCTAACATTTGCATGGGAATTTAATTTTCACTACTATGTAGGGTCTGCTTTTTTATGTTTAGCATCATTAGTTTCTGATAACCCATAATCTTCCTAATACATTGTACTAACATCAAAGATTGTCTTCTCACAAATCTTTGCTAAATTAACCAAGGCTGAAAACATTTTACTGTGGTTCAAGGTATGAATGATTATGATCTGCCTACAGTCAGCCTGTTAAATTCAGGATTTATTTGTTTCTGGAGAGCTAGGTTTTGCTGCAGACACAGCCTGTTTATCTTGCATGGCCTTAGTACAGGGTTGTATAACTTGCATCCAATAAAGTGAGCTGTAGCTCACGAAAGCTTATGCTTAAATAAATTTGTTAGTCTCTCAGGTACCACAAGTACTCCTTTTCTTTTTGTGGATACAGACTAACACGGCTGCTACTCTGATACCAGAGAATGACTGTTACCATGAATCATGTATTCTAGTTTTCAGAATGTCAGGGAGACTGGTCAGGGATATGATCAGAGACCATGAGAGCTATTTAATAAATAAAAATTATCTCTAGCTTAGAAGGAAAGCAGCCAGTGTAGGAAGAGATTTAATTCAAGGCAGAGCCACTACTCTGAGGCTATACTAAGCCTTTGGCAACTACCAGTGAACTCATAATGCCACTGGTTTTAATGTTTCATATATCTAGTCCTGCAGCCATTTCATAATTGGGAATAGGCCCTTAGAAAATAATTTGATTGCAGCTGTAAAGACGTTAGCATTTAGCAGGACAAATAGTTAAATGAGCCATCTGGTCTACCAGGCTAATTAAAAATGATTAATAGGAAGATAGTGTCTGCTATTTGTGAGACTCCTGCACACATACCCCCAATACACACACACCAGCTATGGAGGAAAGTGAGATAGTGGAGAAAGCCACAGGAAAGCAGCACAGAGAGAAAATATGGTTAAGTGGGTGCTCCTCCTATCCCTCCCCAAAAGGTCTGAGTGGTCCCAAAGTGACAATAACCAAGGAGCGGCACAAGAAGTTGAAGAGGGGGCGCTCACTAAATAATAAACCCATCCTTTCTCCTCTTTCTGTTCCGCACAAACTGCTTACCTACCCAGTGAACATGGAGGAGAGTTAAAGCTTTAATTCCTGCTGCATAATCCATCCACCTGCTCTGAGAGGTCAGAGCTCATCCATACAGGCTGGCAGCCAATGCTAGCCCTGATACTGTTCAGCTGCAGTGCTATGACTGGTTTGGGGTTCTGGAGGTTGAGGGGAGGCAGAGTCCGTGGTATAGCTGGATGGGGCAGCAGGGCTGTGATGCTGCTGTCCCATGAATCTCTCTCTCTCACACACACACGCATACACTTCTTTTGGACGGGGTGGGAACAAATGCATTGGCTCTGCAGTTGCTTTAAAGCTGCAGAGTCCTTGTATTGCTGGATCCTGTTTCCTTACATTACTGCCTAGTTGCATTGGAGGGGAACACATGGACATGGCTCAGTGAGATGTTATATTGTTTGGAAAATACAGACTGCAGACAGACACACACACATACCCTGATTTGATTCTGTCCCCCTCACACACAGACACACTAATGCCCTTCCCCCTTTCAGGACTTTGATTCTGCCCTCCTTACCTCTTCACAGATTCGGTTACTGGTGACTGAACTGTCCAGCTAGGTCCTAGTCTCTGCTGTTCTCCAGAGAAAGAGCAGCCCTTCTGGGCAGCTGAGGGAAGAAAGTGGCAGCCACCACCAGAGGTTCTTCATCCACCCCACCCCGACCCCCAGGTGAAGAGATGAAGGGGGGGGGAGAAGCAGGGGGGTTTAAATGCAGCATGCTCCATATTTAGTAATAGCAATGTAACTTATAAACAATGACTAATACATGTTTTCCTCAAAAAATATGCTAGTAAGAATATTGCACTACAATTAATACAACTTAGCACTTCAGTGAAACATTTTATTACATACAAAAAAGTACATGTAGTATAGAAACACACACAGGAGATGTGCAAATGATGCCCTTTACGCATTTAATAGTACCATGATGCTATTTTTTTATTACAAATGTTACATGTAAAAACAAATATGCCTATCAAAACATGCAGCTAACCTACTGTATTAGTGCTAATGATACAGATAACTAGCTGACTTCAGCAGTCCAAAGAGTCAAACCTGTCAAAGTCCAGGGAACTGCTCTACTTCAGCAAGACTGAAAACTGGCAAAGAGGGCAAAAGGAAAACAGAGTTCTGAAAGACTGCTGATTTTTGACTACTCTTATGATGTTGATCAAAGCTTCTAGCAAATTGAGCCATACCTCATCTTCAGTCAGCGCCATATCCTACAGGTGTTATCCTTGCTTCCTAGTAATAAACACATATTATGGGCCATTACTTTTGCCCCTACCATATATATTTTCCTTGTTAATTAATACTTAAATAACTAGCCTGTAGGCAGATCTGTGTAAATAGACTTCTCTTGCCTGTGTCTGTAAAGAGATACTAGAGCCATTCTGCAGCTGCAGTACTCTGTATGGCTGCTGCCCTCCTGCCCCCCCATGTGTGGAGTTCAGAAAGTGGGTCCAAGCAGCCGTGGATCCACTGTTCGTGCTTGATCCTTTCACAAGACCCCCTCTGTTCTAAAGTGGATGGAGCTTGCACAGAAAACAGCTCCAGAGGCACAGACAGTTCAATCCCATTGCAGAGGCTCTCTGCATCCTGCCCATCTCCTATCCCCTCACAGTGCATGCAGTATGTGAACTGGACTGGGTCAGCTGTTTTGTAGATAGTACATCCCATGGAAAAGGTAGCAGGGTTTAGCCTAAAGCTTTGTCCATGCCTACATTCAAATTTGATCATAGCAGTATGAAATTGAGCCACAGTTCTTAAGTGCATTTCTCTTTCTACCTTGGCTATGTGTTGGAAGTCACTGGTGCTCTCAACATGTGTGAGATGGTCCAAGTACATTTTTTAAGTTTCAAAATATAAAACTGTATAAAAAAAATCCCAGAAAATTACCTGTAATGATTATATCGCCTTTGTAATTGAAAGCACATGAGAATATTTCATCAGTGTGTCCCTCTAATATTTGAATGCATTGTCCTGTATGAGGGTCCCAAAGTCGAGCTGTTTTGTCAGAGCTGGCTGTTAGGATACGACTACCTTGAGAATTGAAGCAGATCTTTAAAACAATGACAAGAAAAGTGACACCAGTTAGCATTCCAGCCTATATAATTGGAAGAGAAAGCATGATTCAGTGGTTAGCACTTACAACCAGGAGCCAGCAACTCCAGAGTTCAATTCCTAATATAAAATTAAGGCACAATCCAGCAACTGGATCCATACAGGCAGACCCTTGCCTCTGGGGCTGCGTGTGCAGTTGCAAGGTCCATCCACATTGAGACAATTACAGGATCAGGGACCCTGGATAATAACTCCCCAATTGCTCTGACATTATACGCATGTTATTTACATACTGTAGCTTTCACTGTATGTATATTTGAGAGTGTTTTATGTGAAATGAGGTAATTCCCCATAATAGTTTAACTCCCATTAAAGGCCACTTACTTTACATTGCCAGGTTTGCATACATTTTTAACTCCTCATATATAGTTTAAGGAGCATAACCTCACTATATTGGGTTTATTACACAATTTAAAATGTCATCACACAGATTTGTGAATTATTGACTGGTAACAGTGCCCAACATATCCTGCCTCTTCTCCCCCACCCTGAAAAAAATGAACCTGCAAAACAACAGACTCCCCAAATTATCACATCGTTCCATCTGATATACGTAAAGACAGAGCACCATTCAGTATGTCCAAAAGGCAAATTCTGGCTCCCAGGTAGGGAAGCTAGTTCCAGAATTAGGGCTCTTGATGGAGAATGCCCTGCCAATGGCCCCTTCTCTTTTAAACCTGAAAGAACGAAGTATTGCATAGAACATTGTAGGTAAAGTAAGGTTATCCCTTCTGAATCTAACTTTCTCTCGCTACAGAATTTTAATAATCAAATGAATGTAGGGAAACAGTGTAGCAGAGCAGTCTGCACCTTTAAGGTTCTATAGAGCAAGGGAGCAGAAAATCCTGGCCTAAGGAGAAGCCCAGCAGCCAACTGATCCAACTAATGATTGGTTCTGATTCCCAGACGGAAGACATAAGTGAGGATCTAGGTCTGTAAGAGGAGGAGGGCCAGGAGATACAAACACTTCCCTGAGCAACAGGGCAGGTAAGCCGTGTGGTCACCCGGAGAGTAAGAGAGAACTGGGAACCTTAAAGTAGTAGATGGTAGAGGACTCTGCAATAGTGGTCCAGGTCAGGACTATTACTTGTTCATATTTTTGTTTTTGTGTAAGAGAAGAATAAAAGCACCTGTTCTGAAGGCTAAAAACAGAATTGGGTGTGGCCGATTGTTTTGTCCCCAAGCTGCTGGACAGACCCACCAAACTACAAACAGCAAGGCTTCATTTTTTTGCCAAGAACTAGCCTAGCTCCTAAAAAGTTAATATTTCAAGCTTGGAAATCACCAATCAATTACAGCATCATGGGCCTGCATGCTAGTTTGGGTGTTCACATAAATCATGAAATAATGATCCACTTGAATGACAAGCAGGAAGAATTGCAATAATTAAACAACAATATTTGCCTTTAGGGTAAAATTTCAAAAGCACCTAAGTCAATTAGGAGCCTTGGTTCTATTTTCAAAATTGACTTGGGCACCTGACTTTCAAAGAGGCACAGCCTTCTACGTGAATATGTTCTTTTGAAAATGGATCTTAGGCACTTGGAAAATTTTACCCTTAGTGTGTTTCACCTTAGAGACATGGGCCTCCACCCCAGCTGCACAGAGGAACAAAACAGAGTAAGAAGGTGTTCAAAGGCCCCTAATTTGGTAAAAGCAGGGAAGCAGCTTGTCTGAGCCATGCTCCCCATCCCAACAGGAGGCTG
The DNA here is from genome assembly GCF_965140285.1 of Lepidochelys kempii. Taxonomy (NCBI): domain Eukaryota; kingdom Metazoa; phylum Chordata; order Testudines; family Cheloniidae; genus Lepidochelys; species Lepidochelys kempii. Next base: position 34,542,795 of record NC_136388.1, read on the forward strand.
GAAAGTCTTGGAATACAGCATCCTAAGTAAGCACTCACCAATGGGCTATAAAAATCCATGCTTACATTTAATTTTGAAACTTATGCCAATATGTAATAATTGCTGGTAAGCATGATGTCACTTAGAAATAAAAAAGAGCAGGCAGAAACCACCACACAACTCACCTTAGAAATTTCACCTTCATGACCTTCCAGCTTTGCAATGCATTTTTTTGTTTCAGCATTGTAAACTCTTGCTGATCCTGTATTAGAACAAAAGTCATATGTGACTGTTTTGCTTAAGTCTATATATAAAGTGTGCACATTCATTGGTAATAAGGACCTCAGCCTGGACGCACGGAAGTCAATGGAAGTTTTGCCACTGACTTCAGTGGAAGCAGAAAAAAGTCCTGTATTAGGAATAACTAAGTTAAGGCCTGATTCTTCAAATACAAACATGAGTAACTTTTCTCACACAAGGAAACCCACAGACTCACATGCTGGTTTTCAGGATTGGTCCAGGCAGTGGTTGCCTGTAAAAAGTCATGATTTGCCAACATTTAAGTACATGGTGATATTTGAAATCACCACAGGTTTCCCTTATACATAAAGTAGGCCAGGAAAGATCTGTGATATGGTAGGAAAATATTGACTTTTTAATGGCTTCCACTGTATAATCTCTGAATATACACTCACAATTTGTATAAAACCTTTGCACTTTTGTGTAATCAAATATTGCATGTTTGCTAGTGTTTTGTCCAATCTAGTAAGTGTCCCAAGTGATTGGGCTTCTGTAGGCCTACACTGTCAGTCATAAATTACATTATTTTACTTCCTAACATAGGAACTACCCAAACCAGATCAGACCAGTGGTCTGATATCCTGCCCTGATGGTGGTTGGTACCAGACGCTTCAAAGGAAGATGTAAAACACATACATAATGAATAAACATGCAATAACATATAGCATCATTAATATGTGCTAATATTGAAACAAAAAACAAAGGGGCTGTAATATAGAAAACTATTTATTTTGACTAATGAGAATTAAGAACTATGCAGAACACCTGAAATGCTATAATCTGCAGATGCAGCCTAAATGAGAGAGAGAAAAATCTGTGGCTATTTAAAGGTAATCAAGAGACAATTTTATTATCAAGGTAGCTAATGTGCAATCTGCTGAACACAATCATAAAACTTAATTGCTTATTTCACCCCCTCATTGTTATGTATTTTCATTACATATTAGGAAGCCATAGTAATAGTTTAATTTTTAAGCATCTAACTAGTTTTCTGTTTAAGCCCAAATTTGAGCCACTCAGACCTAACTTCATCCAAAAGCTATTTTCTCCCTGCAGTCTCTCATGCACTTTCAACCACAAGAGAATTTATTTCCCCAGAAAGCTTGAGGTTAACTGGACAAGGCATCTTGAAGAAGATGAAAGTCTGAAAAATGAGAGAATTTTAACTTTGGGAGAAATCTTTTATATATATATATTATATATATACACACACACACACAGAGATTCTCTCTTTCTCTCTAGATACCTTAAATACATCTTGATCTGGATATTCTAGCCCAGATTTTCTGGGTTTGGCCTAGCGGCACCCAGCACACAACCAGAGCAGAAGGGAAAATACTGTTTATGCTACCACTGCATTCTTCTGCTCTAACATTCACTCAGCTGCCAGTATATGAAAACAAAGTGCTAGCCCCGATCAATTCACCTACCATCAGCTGAGGAAGTTGCAATACGCTGGCCAGTATAATCAAAACACACATCTAATACTTCATCATCATGACCTGTTAAAGTTGCCACACGTATCCCGGTCACAGCATTCCACAGCTGCATGTGGATAAAAAGCAAGAAATAAAACCCTATCCAAGTAATTACAGGCAATCATAAGCAATCTTACTATTTATTTTGACTTGAGTTGCTGGATGTGTATATAGTCAGTCAATCAGTATCGTGACTGACTACATACAAATCATATATGCACTGATTTAGTGCATAACAGAATGTAATACCTTAATAAATGTATTATTGCATGACTACCCTGGATTTAAACCAGTGGAGAGGAAATGTATTTGCTTAGCCAGTGTAATGCACAGGAAATGTTGCATGTCTGATACATTTTGTGCTTCATTTCTACTAGTTTAATGTGATATCACTTAAGCAGAATTCTCTATTGAAATCAATAGGGAGGTTCCTGCTTACAAATTGATATAAGTGTCACTACCATAGTCAAATCTTTACTGAATGATATGTACTAATTAAATAATGTGTCATTTACAAAAAGTGCATTCTTACACCAAGGACCTGTGAGTAAGCTTCAGTGAAAGTTCACTGAATTCCAAAAACTGGTGGAAAAAATGAGAGAGAGAATCCATGTGAGGAAAGAACCAATTTTCATCTGAAATGCTATAATTTGCATATGCAACCTTAAAGAGAGACAGAAAATATGTGGCTATTTACAGCTAATCAAGAGAATTTTATTATCAAGGTAGCTAATGTGCAATCTGCTGAACACAATGTGCAGGATCTGGTAGTGAATCTAACCAAATTAGTTCACTTCTGCACCTAGCGCATGTGCTCCTCTCAGGAAGTAAAAAGGCTCTCAACAGTCAGATAGAATGGCAGGCTTTTGATAATACTGCCCTAGCTATTTTTTGTATTCCTGTTTTAATACAGCCTGTACTAAAATCCCTGTTCATTTTAGTTCTGTGTTCAGTATGGGACAAACCATGAACCTACACAAAAAAATCCACTTGGGACAAGAAAGCTCCAGGAGATTTTCCTGTGGAGTTTCTTTCAACTTCTGCCAGGGTGCAAGTTTTCCTATCACAAAAGAAGCAGGTGGGTTGGCACCCAGATCACATGGATTTGATCTATCAGAGGCCATATCTCTCCACCCTGCCTCTTATGCCTCCCTCTTAATTATCAGCATGACTTCCTCTTCTCCTGGTAGCAGCTGACCCTTAAGAAGTGATACAGCCTTATTCCCATATTACAGATGGGAGAACTATGGCACAGAAAGTTTAAGACCAACATGATGTTCAGAGTTGTGGTTACTCATCCCCTCCAAAAGTCAGGCCACTGATTTCTAAAATTTGGCACTGAAAATCACAGGCACTCATTACTAGAGGCCAGTTTTGAAAATCTGTCCCTTAGTGACTTGCCCAAGGACACCAATGAAGTTGGAGCCAGAAGCAGAGAACAGCTCTCCTGAGTAACAGTCCAGGGCCTCAACCACAAGACAGTATTTTCTCTTTTTATCAAACAAATTAGAGGAAATTAGCTGTAATGGAGCATCAAGTCCTGCCTTCCAGTTTAGCTATACTGGGTGACTGCTACAAACCAGCCATCAGTTAAAAGGTTCATTATACAAAATGGATTCTAAATAAGTTACAAAGATTGTGTCCTAAATGAAATCTTACAGTGAATTATTTGTTGTGTAACAGACAGACTATACAGGTGGTTTTTGTAGAGATCCAATGATCTTACCATGCATGTTTTGTCCATTGATCCAGTAACAATTAGAGAGCAGTCCCAGTTGAATTGTGCACTACTAATCTCTGCCCGATGACCTATTAAAATATGCAACTTCCTACCAAAAGAAAATTAAAATTCATATTTGTGCATTTGCATCAAAACTGAGATAGGTATAAAGGTATACGTTTATAAGTATGCTAGAATGATAGTATAGTTAATGGGCCAAATCCTTTCTGCCTCATCCACTAGTTATCGAAGTTCCTGGTGTTAGGCGAGCAGGGTTTGGCTGACTTTGTCTAAAACAGAGTGAGGCTGGTTCAGCATTCTAGTGGCACATCAGCTCTCATTTCTGTTCTCCTATACCAAAAGTGGCTAGGAGTACTGTAGAAAGAAGTCCCATTTGTACTACTTTCTCCTTTAAAAAAATATTTGACATGAATTTAAATTGTAGCGGACTGGCAACACTAATGAAGTCTTCTATTCATTCACAGTGCAAATAGATCCCAGACAGAAATAGAGCAAGTTTCTCCTCACTGCTCTGCCAACATGTCCCATCAATGACCTTGAAAGAAGTAGCTCTGCAAGACCCCAAGTCAGCAAGGAACTTAAACAGATGCTTAACTTTAAGCACTTCTTTAAGTGCCATTGAAGTCAACAGGACTTAAGGGAGTGCATAAAAGTTAAGAATGTGTTTAAGTACTTGATGAATTGGGACCAAATTGATAGATTTCAAACTGTGAATAAATCTGAGCTGCTCTGTTGAGCCTACCAATAAGGGAAACATTTAGTGAAATGGATATGTCTGTTATAAATTCAAGTGTAACCCACTGGCTCATTTCACAATGGACACATCATAGTTACACTTTTTGATCACTTGTAGCCAGGGCTGGATTCCAGCCGGTGACCTAATGGTAAAGGACTCCATGTCCCATCACCAGTCTTCTGAGTCGTTAAGGTTCTCTGTTTATGTCATTCTCTAATATGCTCTGGTTCAATAAATGTGCTTCAGAAGAAAGGTCACATCAAGAGTTAAGGGATTCTTTGAGAATCCCCTGGACAAAAAAAAATAGGGGTAGGTTTTTGTGTTTTAAAATGTTTGATAAAAATAGCTGTAATGTTCAGAATATACAGTATTGTGAAAGGAACACAATGTAATCATGTAAATACATTTAGTACGGTCACCATCACTTTCATATCTCCAAAAATCATTTTTAAAATAATGTTTCAGATTCACCATAGTAAATAGCTGGTTTATTAATATATATTTTAATTAACAAAATAAATATAAATCTCTGCAGATGACATTCCCAAAGAAGGAAACAAAAATCTACAAAAACCAAAAGCCATTCTAATACCAAAATGTGCACAACCATGGTCCCAATTGTAAACAAAACTCCTGTTTAAATCATTCTTAGTTTTGCCAGTGTTATTAGTGCAAGATCAGGTTCTATATAACACACTCCAAATACTAGTGGGGACTCCACTGTATTTAGACCCTGTTTTGACTAAAAGGACAACCATTATAGTGATCCAGAACATGTTAAGTGCAGCATTCATTATTTAAGACAATGTATAAAATTGGCAACACGAGTTATCTGTTAAACTTCTTCAGACAGCTTTGATAAACTGAGCGGAGTAATTAGTCATCAATGCCCATTCTAGATTAATGGAGAGCTATAAAATACTGAGTGCTGGAAGAGATTTATTGATAAATATATTAGAGGGACTGTAAATTAGGGGATATATCACATTATTGTTAATAGAAAACAGCTACAGGTTTAACAATTAATCAAGTTAATGACCAGACAAGCAACAAAATGAAACTAAGTAATTCAGAATACTCATTTTTTTAAAAATGATTAGACAAGAAAGAGAGAGGCCTCTATTATTGTATACACTAAATGAAAGGTTCAAAAAAGCAAATCTTCTGAGTAACTGAATCCAATTTTGTTTACTGTAACAAAAGAAACCTATTACATTGGTGTTCCTTTAACAGATTACTCTATTTATTTCCTAATTATGTGTTTCCAGTTCTGTTGTGATGATGTTGACCTCTTTACAATAACTAAATTGTGGGGAGTACTTTGGTTTTGTGAACATATTATTTGGCCATTTGTACTATTGTCATTTTGTTATGCAGCACCCAAAATCCCCAATCAGGATCAAGGTGTCTCTTTACAAACACAGAGGAAGAATGGTCGTTGCTTCAAACTTTTGTATACGTAGCCAGATGGGACGGACATGTAATACATCAATATACTGGATGCTTAAATAGCAGAATATTTGAACATATTTCACATAAACTGTGATTTGTCAACAATTCAATTAGGAAAAAATCTATATAATAATCAGAGTTGGGGAAATACCATGAAAAAATTTTCATTCAAATTTCATTTTTGCCCATTTTGTGCTCACCTTCCATGAACTTTAGAGCCACATTTACTGGCACAAATGCTCATGGACAGTTAATTTTAAGCTTGGATGCTCAAGTATTCACAACAGAAATGGTATCTTTTGTATGATGGGACACTGACTATTAACATAGCAGTTGCACAATGATTTCATAGTCCCTCACCAAACTCAAATTATAGGCAGTTAAATGAGCCAGACAAGGTTCTAACTGCACCATTCTCAGCTACAGCTAGAGCTGGTGGAAATTTTTTTCATTGAAACTCTATGAAAAATGGGTTTACATTTTTTCCACAGAAAAATAAAAACCAAATTTTTTCAGTAAAAATCTTTAAGTTTTGGTAAAAATTTTCATGACAGAAAAAAATTTGTCAGAAAACTGAAAATATTCATAGGAAAATTTAAAAAAAACAAAAACAAACCACACACACAAAGTTTTGAAATTTCCCACAAAAAATATTTGGCATTTTTCAACTGGCTCTAACTAGGACAATGCACACAAGTACATTTGTGTGACTATGATGAGAGAAAAATGTAATTAAATTAAAATTTTGATTTTTTTTCTAGGAATCTGCCCATGGAAAAAGGTCTCTGGGGACCAAAGTTAAAGGTTTAACATTTTCTAAAACTTCCCTAATCCTGTTTATCTGCTATGTCTCCTTTAGGGATTCAACATGCTAGTACCGTCTTCAAATTTTCCTCAGGATGATAAAGTATGCCCATCTAGTCAGATAGCAGAAACAATACCATGCAATATTGGGACCAATCACAACTAGCCAGAACAACTGAAATTTAGAATTATCAAATACAGCATATCGTCATCATGATCCCTACAACAAAAACCAAACCCCACAAAAAATTCAGAGTATATTCAAATAAAATAGCCTTGAGGAAAATGTGATCTATTTATGAATATTCCTCAAGCACAAAGAAAGGCAAAATTAGTTGAGTTCATTATTCATGGTTAAATTATTAGCTCAGCTCTAACAGTACTCTAAATGTGTGCGTCTGTCCTCCTTTAATAGCATACATATGCATCACTGCCCTCTAACAGATAAGATACCAGACCTAGACAGGAGGGCATGACTATATTGCCCTCTAGTGACTGCAGCCCACACAAAATAAACTAGATTACCACTGCTGCTCCTAATAATACTACATGCTCTACTGAACACTGCCAGCTACAGCGAACACCTCTAAAAAGACTAAAGCCTATGTGATCATGCCACTCTCCGGTGCTTGCAGCATTCATAGGAGACAAGTCAAATCACTGGTGAATGTTTCACCAGTTACCACTAGCCTAATGACAAGTTATATATCAGTCACTTCTTAGCAGTTTTACTGAGCAGGTTCAACTCCACTTCTGTAGCTGCTTTTTGCTGATGTTATTCCACTGAGATCAATAATTAATGTTAATAATTACTCTGATACATCCAGTGGGACTGCATGTGTTTCAGAGACATGAGAATAAGCTCACAAGTGACTTATATCCTGGGGAAATTTTTCAAGCATATCAGACTAAAAAAAATCCATTTAACTTTCACATTTTTTAATTCTTTCCACACTAATTACCAAAACTACTGATGTTTAAATAAGAGCTTCCTCCTTCACAGTCCATCTCCTGCTATTTGATCCTGAAGTGAAGTCACAATGCTGAATCTGTAACACCTCAATCATTTCTGCGGAAAAAGAATGCAACATTAAAAAACTAAGACTTTGACTTCACTACAGGATCAAACAAGAAGAAGCTGGAAGAAAGAGCTGTTCAAAAACAAATATCTGCAACAACAAACTGAACGCAATAACATTACTGTCAAAGGGCCCAATCTGGTGAGGTGCTAAGTGCCTCTGAGCCTGAGGCACTGACTCTCAACTCTTACTATTGGGAGCAGAGGGTGCTTTCCATGATCAGGCCTTAAATGACCTAGTATATGCATATTATTTTTTCTCGCAGAAGAGATGATATGGTCTTCGTGGTCTTGATGTTACATCATCATGTTTCGCAAAAAGAAAAGGAGTACTTGTGGCACCTTAGAAACCAACCAATTTATTTGAGCATAAGTTTTCGTGAGCTACAGCTCACTTCATCGGATGCATTGGTTAGGAATGCATCCGATGAAGTGAATGGTAGCTCATGAAAGCTTATGCTCAAATAAATCGGTTAGTCTCCAAGGTGCTATAAGTACTCCTTTTCTTTTTGCGAATACAGACTAACATGGCTGTTACCCTGAAACCTATCATCATGTTTGTTATTTCAACTGTATCCATGTGATGTATGCATTCACCCTTCATTTTAATAATTCCAAAGCATACTAATTTTATAGATATTCCATCTAACTTCATGGAGAGAGAAATCTTCCATGAAAATGGAATGGAATGTTTACCTTAACAAAAAGCCACCTGTATCAGTAATCTGGACAACTGGTTCATAATATTATTTATACTGAGTCCTCAGCTCAAAAAACAAGAGGATCTGGGAGAACAATATTAACAAGCCAGTATTCAGCCATTCACATTTAAATTACACAAATACTTTAGCCATTATTAAATGAAGAAGTGACCCTTCTTACTGGTATGATAATCTTAAAATCTTGAACTCTGTAGTTAGAAGGCCAAATTCTCCTCTCACTGAACTGACCTTGAAAGTCAATAGATTTACGCTGATGTAAAACCAGAGTGAGAAGAAAATCACACTCTATATTTATGAAGGAGAAACTGGCAAGATTGACTGCTCATAATTTAACATGCCCTAAAAACACCTTTCCTTTTTAGAACTGTCTCTTGCTTCTATAAAAATGTAGCAATTCCCCAAACCAAGTGCTTCAACACAGATTACATCTTTCTGGTTGGATGATTCATTAATAACAAAATATAGGGCCCTTTTACTCAGCCTGCATGGCTCAGTTCTTGCGAGCAGGTGGAGTTTTAAAAATATAAGCCTCTTTTACACTAACGCATTTGGAGAGCCAGTTTTTTTGCATATTTCAGTACCCTGGCTACTCAGAGCAAAGGTCACAGGAGAAACAAAGTAAAGATGAGGTCAGGTGTGCCCAAAACCAAAGCCCAATTGGAAAGTCTAGAATTTGTAGGCCTTGACAGTCCCCTTTAAGATGTCTAAAAAACACACAATACAAAAACAACCTTATGAGTGCTTTAGTACCTGCCAGTGCCAACATCCCACACTGCAACTGTGTGGTCAAAGGAGCCAGTGATGATCCTATCTCCTGTAGTATTAAATGACAATGCAATAATTTCTGCTGAGTGCCCCTAAGAGAATATTAACAAAAAGGTACTTCAGAATATAAATGATACATTTAGGTCCAATACCTAATTTGTACAGTAGGAATACAAAATCACAGAAGTGATTGTTTCCATTAGGCCATATAGTCCACCTCCCTGACAAAGTAGTAAATTTTCTTGTTTCTTGCATAACTTTGACTATTCCACAGTATAATCTCACTGCCCATATTACAACAGCATTTAATATCATATGCCACTTAAGTACTAGCAAATAGAACACTGGGAACAATCCTGCAACGACAAGGAGAATGAATTAGAATTGTGATCTAATAGGTCTTTTTCATATCAGATTTCTGCGGAACAGTAGTTATTCACCATTAAATGAGAGGATGCTTTTATTACAATAAACTAAGAGCCAAATTGTCACTGCCCCTTGTGTGTATGCATGAGAGAAAAGGCATACGGAGCCTCCTGCTCACAGGCCAAGGACAATTGCAGTCTCTTCTGCTCCCTCCCTAGGTTCCCCCACCCTGACGCATGCAGAGGTAGAGAAGGGTGAGGAGGAGAATGTCCCTTGTCTACTCCATGGGCCAGGAACACCAAAGGAGACAACCTGTGCGCTGCCCCTTACTTAGTCTTTGTGAAAGGGATAAGGATGTGACTTTAAACATTTAGGCAGAAATATTTAAACAGTGAAATCCTAGCAAGCCAAATACAGAGAATAGAAATTGCACTCTAGATGCACTTGGTGACTTGACTGAATTCTCTATATACACACATCATGCAGAAAATGAATGATGCAGCTAAAAGGAACATTTATAGCTATAATACTAGGCATTAACATTTTTGAAGTTACTTTATATTAGCTCTCAGAGTTGTAATTGTATTAGCACAGGAATTACAGTTCAGTACTTATAATGATAAACCACGTTAATGAGAGCAGCAATATTTTTGGGCCTAGGACAGTAGTGACATTGAATTGGAAAAGTCTGACATTTGATTAAAGTGGGTTTTATGATTTTAATAAAGTAGCATAGCTTTCTTAATCCCTTTATGTTTTCTTAATCAATTATTTAACTTCAGTCACTAAGTGACTCAGCTAGTAATAGAAATTCTTTGTCTGAAATGGATGATTAAGAAGTCTACTTATACCCACATCTTACTCAGTTAGGAACTACAAAAGCACCAAACACCTTCAGAGCAATAAAGAATGCAAACATACAGTTAACATGACCACTTCCTCTCCATTCTGGATATCCCATAGTTTGGCTGTCGTATCCATACTTCCAGTTGCTATCAGAGTGCTTTGAAGATTAAATGATAAACAAACCTGTAACACAAACATTGGGAAACAATAAGCTTCCTATGATTTTTTTTTAAAACTAACTCGGATCAGGGTCAGTATTTGAAAATACAGCAATAATACAATTTAACAGTTTGTGACCTGCAAATACAGTCATGGCACTTGAATAATGTGACAGCTGCAGTGCCTTCTAGAGATTTTGTTAGAGAAGCAACAAATCCTTACCACACAAGCTTTGGAGGACAGCTTATTGGACTAACTAACTAGTTGCTTTAAAAACGATTGTGTGTGTTAGAAAAGGCTTATTGGAACATATGTTAACCCTATTATCAAACAGCCTTTTTTACATACAGCCTCATTTTTATCACAGGTATATATTTGAGCAAAAATGCAACAAAGTCCCCAACTCAGTCCTCACATTTGACTGATGTAGCCAGCTTCCAGTCCTCAGTAACTATATGATATGGTTGTTCTCCTAATGAGGAACACAAATGTCTTTGGAAAAAGGAAAACATTTGCTGGGAACTTAGTTGCATTTTCAATTATGATATTCCATTTTTCATTATTGAACAAATCTACATAGCATAGACCTGTGGCAGCAGTCTATGTGTAATAAACATCTACTCTTTCAGAAATTATTGACGATTATGGGCCTGATGTTGAGAAACACCATCTGATTTTGTAGGTATAATTCCTATCAGTTATTTGCAGGTACAATTCATAGCACTCTGGGCCTGATCCAACTACCACTGAAGTCAGTGGAAACTGATCAAGCCCTAAGACCTATAATTACCTGATTTGTAGGCACAAAACTGGTAAAGACAGAGTTGAGACCCTTTTAAAAATCAGGTAGTTCATGTTAAGAGAAATAATTTCAAAATGCTCAGAGAACAAACAAATCACTACAAGACATACCAATGCTACTGTACACTGATGCAAAGCAGCAACTTCTCAGGCCCAGTTTTCACTTTTGCAACTTACAAATTAAACTGCTGCACCTACAATGCACACGCACAGTTTCTATAATTTTTTTACTCTATTGAATGACAAATCAAAAGGCAATTTTTATAGAAAAATATAATCTGAGTGTTTCAGTGGGGTGTTCTAGTACATATAATTTTACAAGCCAAATGTAAGAATCAAAAAGAAAAATCATGCTCCAGAAAAACAAGGGTATTGTTTCAAAAATGTAAACAAATTATATGAGAAATCATAACTGAAATTTTCTAACATGTAATCAGGTAAAAATATCAAATTTTAAATAGTCAAAAATAATTCTTAACATTTGGAAAAGAGGGAAACTGTAACCAGTTAGAGACAGAAAATAAATTATTTTAATTATACTCTGCTAATTGGATATAAAGAGTTTTGTTCTATTCCTTGATGGTATGCCTTTTTGTATATGCTCAAATAGTTTGATCAATATGGGTCAGTGCAGGAGAAAATTAGCCTCTATTTTTGCTAGTTCATGGAGGCTTTACAGACCTCCCAGAATACACAGCTATACTTGAATACACAGCTATACTTGCACTGAATTCAAAGGCGTAAGAAATGCTCTCCAGTGGGAGGCATAACAGACATCAATCAGTGTATTCATGATATGTGATACTTCAGTTCACTGAAATAATGGGACAAAAGAGGCAAACATTCATTCAGACAGGAATGATGTTAAAAGGCCATGTAGAACAAAGAGAGAATAGGTTCTTAGGCCAAGCAGGAGCTGATCTGTCTGTCCACTAGGATATTGATATAAGCTAGAGTCATGGGAGAGAGGGATTGAAGAGCAACAGGACCAGAACAGACAACAGCAGAGTGCAAGAGAAGATGGAAAAAATGTACTGTACAGAAAATGAATGGTGTAAAGAATGTGAATCAGAAACTTCTGTTCTCCCTGTCTCATAAAGAAGAGACATTCAAAGAAACTGAAAAGAGCCAAATTCAAAACTGATATAAATAATTACTTTCACACAATTCATAATCAGACTGAAACTCATTGCCACAGGTTGTTGAAGCCAAGAATTTAGCGAGATTCCAAAAGCAATGGGCCATGTACATAGATATCGAGAATATCCCCCAAAATTATAGTAGTAACTATATGTAACCCCCAAGGAGACTACCTAGATTCCTGGGGCTCTGTCTGCTGGCAGCTCAGGGAAAGGCACACTGTCCCTGGTAAGGAGGGGAGCCATGGCAAACTCAGAGTCTGCCTGGCAACCAATAGGAAGTGAGATGCCCCTCCCAAGGAAAGGGGAGAAGCCATTTTTGAGTGAGTCTGGAGCCGGCAAGGGCAGGACTGGCTGTGTGGGGAGCTGGTGAGTCCGAGGCCTGCATACAGGGTTCCCCCTGAAAACTGGCCTTTAGGGACCTGAAAGCAAGATCCCTCAGCTGGGCTTTTCCTTCTCTACTGACGATTCCCAGTTTGTAAAGTTTTGCTGGGAAACTTCCCCAGCCAGGCTGAGTTAGCCCTCCAGCTCCCTAGGTGAGACCAGTCACTGCATGGTCAGCTCTGCTCTGTCTGCTAGTCCAGGGCTGCTGCCTGCTGTGTGTGTATCTGGACGCTGGGCTAGGAAACTACAGTCTGGATTTTAGTAGAGTTGTGTAATCTGCACCTTGAGCCCTGCACCCCTTTGTGGTGAGGGGAAATCCTGGGACCGAAGCAGCCTGATTCCTGCCTGAAGAGGATCCCGCCAGCAGAGATCAGCCCCTCTGTAGTGACTGAGGAGTCCAGAGTCATCTCTGAACCTGAGGATCATACATGGAGTTTGTGAGGGCACTATCTTTTAGTTAGTCAGTCAGGGAATTTGTTTTGGGGACTCCCGATTCCCTGAACCTTGTCCTCAAGCCAGGGAATAAGGGTTTGGGGATTTTATAACCTGCTGCATATTAAACCTGTGGAGGGATTTACCACCTTCTCCCACTTGTGAGACCTTTGGGCTGTACTGAACCCAATCAGCCACACTGCTAAACCACTGCAGAGAAAAAGTTTGTTGGGGCCCTTGATGACCTATGACCACAAAGTACGCATACCAACGGGACACTAATCTTACATTTGCTACATTAGATCCTGTGACTGGGGAAAGTAACAGGTATTATCAGTGTGTGCACCGGTGACCCTAAAAATAGTGTTTTACCCTGTTATGTATATTTGTCTCCTGTTTAATATAATTATTGTGTTGAATATATTGTATGTGTTTGTGTTATTTCTTGGAAGTCTCCAATTATCTGGCAAGTAAGTGGGGATTACCCTGTTAGAGTTTTCTTCCCAAGCTGCCCTGATGACCCTGCCAGGAAGGAGCGAGGGAGGTGCAAATAAATTCATAGAAAAAAATAAAGAAGATACACTGAGTGGGTGGCGGGATCCAGAAGAACCCAGACCTGCCCATCAAAACCTAAGCAGATTGGCATTAAAGAAGGTAACCAGGTAGAGAGGGGGCACTACAAATATTTAAAAAAAAAAGAGTTTCAGGTTGGCTTTAGCCAACCTTTACATAATAGGGGTTAAGAGGAGATTCCCCTGGGAGCCAGATTATCCCACTACATATTGCTGGGTTTCCTGCATCTTCCTCTTAAGCAACTGGCACTGGCCACTGCTGGAGATAGGATACTGAACTAGATAAACCATAAACCTGATCCAGTATGGTAATTCCTATGTTCCTAAGAGATGGGTGCTCCTTTGGTTTAGCTCTGTACACTGCAAGCTGTCCCATAAATCCCCAGCATACATAAGTGGATTCTCTTTGGATCCAGTTCTCCCATACAGTCAGTGCCTCAAGACACCCACAGCTTGCATAGAGAGAAAGGCTACTTACACACTGTGTTGAATAGGGAGAGAGTTAACATTGTTAATTACAAAGATCTAGATGCAGGTTTTTAAAATAGTAGAGTTTTAGCATCATGGGAGTTTGAATACAAGAGCAGAAGCTCTCCCACCTCACCCTAGTAAAGACACACCATTATGAGACCATCTTGATTATACCAAGGTCCTAGATGACACCGAGAACTTTTGAATAATCAAGGGGTTTTTTTCCAGTGTAATTAACAAACAACAGAGGAAATGACCCTCTTATGAAGTAGTAGTAGTTTGACTTATTAAGTTCTGGAAAATCAAGGTTGTACTGCATATGAAAATACAGTTGGATGCAAAGGTTTAATATTGTAAGGCAGGAACTCACTATTTCTGCGGTGTGTCCCCTGAAGGTATGATAACATTTTCCTGTTTCTGCACTCCATAATTTGCAGGTTTTATCAAAAGATCCAGTGGCAATCTTATCACTAAAATGGAAAAAGTCATTTTTATTTAGAAAAAAAATAAATAATGTTAAAGGCAGCAGAAGGAGAAACTGAAGAATTCACAAAAATATATGATCCTTGATATGCCAAAGCAGTATATTTTCAAATCATCTCATGAACAAGCCTAGAGTTTAGCGATATATTTATTTTATGACTAAATTGTGGCTGGCACTGTAGAGATTTGCACTCCTTGGGTCAGTTGTAAACACTCTACAAAGATATTCTGTCCCATTTCCACACCAGGTGTCAGACCAAAATCAATGTGAGAGAGAGGACATGATGTAGTTGCTGTGTTAGCATAAATTCCCTCAGTGCACACAGATGCATTCTGCCAGATTATTTGATCTTGCAACACACCTTTTAGAAACTGAAGTTTTATTAAGGGAAAAACAAACAATTTGCTGGTGCGCAATTCTTTCTTTGCAGCCTATTTAGTTTATATTTTCAAATTAAAAAGACAGGGCCAAATTCCCTAGTACATTGGGGCAGGTTTGTGCCTGTCCACCAATGCAAAGCTGTCAAAGCTGGCCACTCTAATTTACACCACAGGCTAGACCATCTGATGAACATCCAAACAGACTTATTAAAAGTCACAAAATGTCTGCAACCTTACAAAGTTGTTTCATATACATTAGCATTGCACCTCAGTAACATCTCTTAAATTACTGGTATAGTAGGTTTGTGTGTACACGGCATCTCCCTCTGGCTTTCTTGGGACTCATTCCATACCCAATTTGTATTTAAACCTAACAGAGTGGAAGGTCAATAACATGGAACTCCCCATATATGTCTGTTTCTTTGATAAACCACTCAAAGTTACATTAAGTCTCTAATTATCCTCCCAGTGAAGGCAAAGGGAGTATTGTCATTGACCTCTATGGGTATGTCTACACTGCCATTAAAAACCTGCAGCTGGCCGTGCCAGCTGACTCAGGCTTGCAGGGCTCAAGATAAGAGGCTGTTTTACTGCAATGTAGATTTTTGGGCTCAGGTTGCAGCCCGAGCTCTGGGACGCTCCCATTGCACAGGATCCTAGAGCCCTGGCTCCAGCCCTAGTATTTACACCACAATTAAAGAGCCCTTAGCTTGAGCCCCTTAGAACTGGCCAGCTGCAGGTTTTTAATTGCAGTGTAGACATACCTTATGAGACCAGATTTTAAATGTCTGTACAACCTTCTTTTTCTCTTGCAATTATACAACCATTCATTTTGCCCAGCTGAAGCGACTGACCACAAATAATTGTTAAAATAGTCTCGTAATGAGTCCTATTAAGTGCTCACATGCTATAGTGATGGACATATTATAGAAACCTAATGATTGGTGTTAAACTAGTTCTTTTTCTTTGGAAATAGATTTCTAGCTCAACTCTAGCTCAAGGTTGTCAACAGGTTCATTTTCTCTTATATATGAAAAAAATATCTGCCATCCACCACTTCTTCATTATCTGGTTTTGTACACACACATCTTAAATATGTACTTTTAACTGTAAATATATTTGGATGATGGAAATAAGAATTCCTTTCTACCTTCTCCTGTAGAGTGTGGACAAAAGCATAACAGAGAAGAGAACGGTTTACTTTTTGAAGAACAAAACTCTCTCATAAAAAAGGCGGCTCTTGACTAATGTAAACTTGTGTACATGACATCATAGTCTCTCTACACTACTGCTGCTAGCTCTTATATAACCCAGACAACTTCTGTAGAAAATAAAAGATATGGAGATTCACATTGGACACTGTAACAGCACCCTCAGGATCTCCTATCAATTACTCACCAGTTCTGACCAGTTTCTAAGTCAGATCCTTGATAATAATGTATGAGTAGTACTAAATGGATTAACCCACTTAAAAAGGCGGTTATGCTGGAAAAGCTGATCATTCTAACTAAAGCAACACAAGCTGTCATTACTCTATTTTACTTTAAAGTTTATAGGATAACTATAGTTGCAACATAGCAATGTTGGCAATTAGAAGGTGTCTCAAAGACTCTGAAAACCTATTTACCCATAAGGATTATTGAAAGCTATTGCATAGACCACATTTCTGTGTCCCTCCAATGTACGTAGCTCCTCTCCTGATGCTGTGTCCCATATTTTGCATGTTCTGTCGTAGCTTCCAGTGATAAAGCTAAAATGAAGAAAGATAAATGAGTTACAGGACTGTAGAAACTTTCTCAGGGCCTGGGTCCACAACCTAGTGAAGTCAAGGGGAGTCTTTCCATTGATTTCAGTGGCCTTTGCATCAGGCCCTAAATGCTTTTCCCGCATTCCATGGTATCCATGAGAATATCAATCATGGCAAAGATTCTAAATCAAGCCATTTTCAAAACTTTACTAAATATTATATTTTTAAAAGATAACATTACCAGGGCTCAATGCATTCTCTCCTACTAAAAAAACTAGGCTCTCCTTTAGAAGAGATTACAGAGAAAAAATAGTTAGTCTAATAAACTAACAATCAAGTCAATTACAGCTCAACTTCACTTACAGTGAAAGTCCCAAAGTGTTTAAACATATTTCAATGGACTTGCACTCCACTTATATTAAAGCCTCACCCCATTGTTGAGAATAGCCCACTTCCACCTTAATTGAATTGGCTCGTTAGCACTGACTCCCCACTTGGTAAGGCAACTCACATCTTTTCATAAGCTGTGTATTTATACCTCCCTACTGTATTTTCCACTCCTTGCATCTGATGAAGTGGGTTTTAGCCCACGAAAGCTTATGCCCAAATAAATTTGTTAGTCTCTAAGGTACCATAAGGACTCCTCGTTGTTTTTACTATAATGTGTGTTTCTTTCTGCTGATCCTGCTGGAATACAGCAGCTATCATCAACATATGCGAGAGGGGAGAGTGCCATCAATTGAATCACATCCACCATTTTTTGCAGCCCCCTTGGTTTTTCCTTAGAAGCCTGAAATCCAGATATGGGAAGTGCTTAAATCTGCGTAGATACAATCATAACACAAAGGGATTTTTGTGCAGGATAGATAGGAGCACTGAAATTCACTATTTAATTTCCACATTAAAAATCTTTTTCCATTAGTAATTATGCATTTTGAATTTAAAAATGAAAACTTACCAGGAACCAGATTTGTTAAATGCTACATTGGTCAGTGGCAATATATGTGCCCTTAGCACCTGAAATACAGGAAAATTAAGATTTGGTGCATTTTCAAATAAAAATCAAATTACTAGGAGTTTTTGAACTAGCTTAATATCTACTCTTCTCAATATTTTCTTCCCATTTTAGTCATGCTAACTGAGCAGTTATGACAGTTATGACAGCAATACATTAACAATTATTAGTGGTGAGCAATTACCACTGTAGAATTCATGCAGAAAATTTCTGTCTTTACCAGGAATTGCAGTGGTGCAGCTATGCTACTGATTGCCTGGCCACAAATGGCTGTGACTGAAGTAGATCCTCAGTGTTTATAAGGCCTGAATGAGCTGTCCTCTCTCTGAATTTCATTCTCTGCTGCCTTCTCTGAGAACAGAGAAGGAACCCTAAGAGTTGCAGGAGGGGTGGGGGAAATAAATGGGCCCTTATGGACCATGAGTGAGGGCTTTCTTGGAAGGTGCTCCAACAACTGCTCTTCAGTGTTTGCTGTTAAGCCATATACTACAAACCACTCCATCCACTTCAAGAAATAATTTTAACTTTTACATTGTGAGATGCTTTCAACAAGTATAAGATGTTGTTTTAAAAAAATGGGGAGAGAGAGAGGCGATGTCAGAGTTCCACACCCAAAAGTTCACCACAATAAAAGCCTTATCATTGCTGATTTGAAATACACTGGTGGAATCTCTAAAAAGCAGACATAAAAATGGAGAAACTCATCAAGATGAAATTCAGAGAGGAGATTTCAAATATACCACTGCCTGGATCATTTAGATCCAGGAACCAACTGTTTTCAAACACATGTTGTTAAGATCTTTTGGTCAGAGACCATTTGTCTTTATTCTTTCTATAAACTGTCAGACATACCTATGGCACTATATGCAAAGATTTATTAAATAAGTAATAATTATTAATAGGGCCCTACCAAATTTACGGTCCATTTGATCAATTTCACGGTCATAGGATTTTAAAAATCATATATTTCAGGATTTCAGCTCTTTAATTCTGAAATTTCACAGTGTGGTAATTGTAGGGGTCCTGACCCAATAAGGAGTTGTGGGGGGATTGTAAGATTATTGTAGAGGAGGTTGCGGAACTGCTACCATTACTTCTGCACTGCTTCTGGCAGCAGTGCTGCCTCCAGACCTGAGCACCTGGAGAGAGGCAGCTGCTGGCAGGGAGCGCAGCTCTGAAGGCAGAGCCACTGCCAGCAACAGCACAGAAGTAAGGATGGCATGGTATAGTATTGCCATCCTTACTTCTGCGCTGCTGCCTGCAGAGCGGGGCCCTTAGTCAGCAGCCACCACTCTCTGGCCACCCAGGTCTGAAGGCAGCACAGGAGTAAGAATGGCAATCCCACAATCCCCCTAAAATAACCTTGTGACCCCCTCCCGTACAACTCCCTTTCGGTTCAGGACCCCCAGTTTGAGAAAGGCTGGTCTCACCCATGAAATCTGTATAGTATATGATAAAAGCACACAAAAGACCAGATTTCACATTCCATGATGCATTTTTCATGGCCACGAATTTGGTAGAGCCCTAATTATTAATAATACCAAATTAAAATCAATCTGCCATTATATTTAAGAATAAATTAGTTACATTGCCAACAACTTTCTGTATTTCTCTGGCTGTTTTTATACATGACTTGCCTTTCAATAAAACTTTTATCCTTTACAAGCCAGCTTCTGCTTGATCCTATTATATAATGACAACATAACTAGGACCCTACCAAATTCACAGCCATGAAAAATGCATCACGGACTATGAAATCTGGCCTCCCAGGTCTTTTGTGTGCTTTTACCCTATACTATACAGATTTCACAGGGGAGACAAGCATTTCTCATACTGGGGGTCCTGACCCAAAAGGGAGTTGCAGGGGGGTCAGAAGGTTATTTTAAGGGGGTTGCAGTATTACCACCCTTACTTCTGTGCTGCCATCGCATCTGGGTGGCTGAAGAGCGGTGGCTGTTAGCTGGGTGCCCAGCTCTTAAGGCAGTCACCCGCCAGCAGCAGCACAGAAGTAAGGGTGGCAATACTATACCATCCACCCTTACTTCTGCACTACTTCAGTGCTGGGCGACTGGAGAGTGACAGCTGTTGACTGAGGGCCCAGCTCTGCAGGCAGCAGCATAGAAGTAAGGGTGGATGGTATGGTATTGCCACCCTTACTTCTGCAATGCTGCTGCTGGTGACTCTCCACTCTCCAGCTGCCCAAAAGTAAGGGTAGCAGTACTGCAACCCCCCCCCCCCACACACACACACCCCTACAATAACCTTGCAACCCCCAATTCCTTTATGGGCCAGGACCCCTAAAATTACAACACTGTGAAATTCAGATTTAAATAGCTGAAATCATGAAATTTATGATTTTTAAAATCCTAAAACCATGAAATTGATCAAAATGGACCGTGAAATAGGTAGTGCCCTACACATAACCGTACTTGTGAAAATCACACCATTTGTTGACATTGAAACGAAGGGATGTCAGGAATGCAGCAATTAGAACATCACTGCAGGACCAAGGAGGAGAAATGGGTAATAAGCAATGCTACTTAACCTCTGGCATATAGGCAGAGCCTCCAGCTTCCTGCTGTTATCTCTGGCTTCCTATGAATCTGTCTAACTCCTCTATCTCAACAGCCAGCCATAGGTTTCTTTGTTTTTTTAATAGCTTTTCCTCCCAGTTGCCTCTAGTCTCTTTCTCTCTGCTGGTTTTCAGATTCCCTCTCACCCCTTCCATGTGTAAGGGGACTGTTGCCCCCTTACTAACATTCAGTGGGGGTGTTTTAGTTGCTAGCTCCCAGTACTAAAAGGGGGAAGGGTTGATGGGGAATCAGGACCCTGAGACTAACAGCCCCCAGGAACAATGGGGAGAGGCCAATGCTCCAGGTCAGCCTGAATGACAGGGCGGGCAGGCTAATCAGGGAGTCAGGAGGCCAGGGAGGTCCCGTCCTCCGTGTGAGCTGGATTTGCCTGGGTCAGACCAAGTGGGGCCGAGCTAAGGAGAAAGCAGGGGCTCAAGCTGAGCTGGGGAGCAGAACTATGCCAGATGCAGGGGAACCAGAAAAGCAGCCCAGAGAGAGCAGACCCTGTCCTGGGAGCAGAGCTGCAGCCCCAAAGCCAAAGGCACAGGCCAGAGAGAGCAGACTTGCCCTGGAAGGAGAGCTGCAGCCACCAGAGCCAGAGGGGCCAGAAAAGCAGCCCAGGAAGCAGGTCAGTGCTGGGAGCAGAGTCACAGAAGCAGCCTGCAGAGCAGACCTGTCCTGGCAGGAGAGCTGCAGCAACCAGAGCCAGAGGGGCCAAAGAAGCAGCCCAGGGAGCTGGAGGCAGAGCAGCAGCAGCAGTGCAGAGACAGAGTGGTACAGCTGGGGCTGGAGCGGTCCAGAGCTGGGTGCAGTGAGCAGCTGGGGAGAGCGAGGGGGACCCTGGGCAGTGGGCCCAGCACAGGGAGACGCCTCAGCCAAGTGGTTCTGCAGGCCAGGCTTGGATCGTAACCCCAACAGGGTGGGGGGGCCACTGGGAAGAAGGGTCCTACCACTTAGAGCCTGAAAGTGTGTGGCCACCACCAGAGCAAGTGTCCAACCCACAGCATCCCTGCAGCAAAGCCAGGGCCTGAGAAGAAGGCCTGAGACTTACAAGGAACAGACTGTGAACTGCCCTGACATTCCAGAGACGTTTGTGATGTTCCCTGCCACAGAGCGGGATGATGTGTTTCCTTTAACCTTTCCCATTTTTCCTTATTCTTTTTGAAATTAATTGTTGATTAAATAACTTGCATTTGCTTTAACTTGTGTGTAATGGGCAGTGGGTCAGAGAAGTGCCCAGTGCAGAGAGAGTACCCCGGAGTGGGGACACAGTAGCCCCTGTCCTAGGTGACCACAGTAGAGTTGGGGGTCAAGCCCCCCAGGAATCCTGGGCCCAGCCTTGTTGGGGTTACGAGGACTTTGCCAGACAGGAGAGTGGAAGGGGAGTCCTCAAGGGCAGGGAGGCCTCTGGGTAAAGGAAGTGGGACAAGGACTCAGATCCTTTTGCTAGCCCACTTCACCGGGGTAATGCAGAAGCAAGGAAAGTTCCCCACAATAGCAGGACTATTCCGCTGCTTACACATGGCATAGACACTTGTAGGGAATGAATGGGCCATCTGAAGAAGGGAGAGCCTCCAAGAGAATCAATATAGAAAAGAAGATTAGTAAATTGTGGGCAGAGAATTGACTGCTAACAGCTAAGGAGAGAAAATGGAGAGGCAGAGATAAAAAGGGGCAAAAATGGAAGCAGTGTAAGATTGGGCAGAATATTGTCACAGAACAGAGAAGACAGAGGGATGCGGAAAATAAAGGGGGCTCAAAGATCTTAGAGGAGGAACTGACAGAAATGGAGGAGAAATAGTTGTGGAACAGCTCAAGGGGGGAGAGAGAGGCTATTTACCAGTTAGAGAGATTTTGCCCTTCAGGGAAAGTAGAGGGAGCTGCTCATACAGTTGCTGCAGTGGAAATGGGCCATGAAGATGTGGAAATTACAATAATTTGTTGGGTTTTTTTTCAAACACCCGCCAGCATATAAATATATGTACATTAGCATAAATAATTATGGAAATATATGGAGATTTGATCTCAAGCTTTTTTAAGGCCCCATACAGGCAGCACTGGTTGTGAGAAATAAACTCTTTGTGACAGCATAAATGTATCTGATAATTAGCAACAGAGAGAGGATGCTAGATAGATATATGTTCAAGTTCAGATCCTAACATTTTTCCCAGTACCAACACCCTTTTTGTAAAAGGCCCAGAGACATAACTGCTCCATCTGCAGAACCCATCTGAAGTCAATGAGAGTTGCCTGTGCAGAATGCCAGATTCTAAAGTGATATCAGGGAATGTGTGTTTCAGTACTGTAATTTAGGCTACAGCAGTCCATGCGATAAATCTCCAGAACAGTGCAGCCATCAAACAATCTCAAATGCCTAACCAGTTGCTACAGTAGCATGCTGCTCTGCTGGTTGTCTAACACAAAGTCATGATCACAATTATAGGAAATAACAAAGAAGACAGGGATGGGAAATGAGCCAATGCTGATCAGATTTGCCTGGCTCTTGTATTTCCCTTATTTAGCAATTACTATCTGTCCCCAGCAAAGACGAAATTCATTCTTTCTGTGGATATTTGTGTCATATACTAGAAAGACAAAGTGTGTAAGGTAATAACTTTTATTGAACCAACTTCTGTTGTTGAAAGAGACAAGCTTTCAAGCTCCACATAGCTCTTCTTCAGACCCAACATTGTCTCTCTAGAATATGATTGACCAACGTCTTTTTGTAGTTGCACAGTGCCATCTGCTGATATGATGAAGACACAACAATAGCCTATTGCAAATGAAAAAATGTAACATTTGGGAAGTAAATTCTATTACTGACTCATTTACAACAAAGTACAGCTAAATCACTCCTCTTCTTGTGACTTGTGGAAAACACTGGGTTATTTAAAGCAAATTTAGCAAGGTGCTGTATGTAGCAAAAGCACAAAAGTTAGTTGTTCTAACTTTTTGTATTTAAAAGGTGACAAGTTATTCAATACAAAAAAAATCAAAATAATAAACTACTAAATCCAAATAGAAGAAAGACCAAGTGGAGGTGAGGAAAATGAGAGATGTAGAAACTAAATTTCTACAGCAGACCTATGCCTTAGCAACCATAATTCTTATAACTCACAATAGACCTGGCTGAAAGACCAGCTTAAGAACTGTTTACTGTCTAGCCTTAGGATTTCTGCACAGATAACATTTTTGCTAGGGCTGGGAGATACTGGTATTATTAAAAATTAATTATTAATGGGAAAGTTAACAGGCTAATCACAATTTTGAGATCATTTGTAAGGACCCACAGCAGGGAAGCCAGATCCAGATTCAGTCCTGTTTGCGCTGCCAGAGCAATGCAAAAGTTATGGAGCAGGGCAGAGAATTCTTTAGGGCCAAATTCTGTTCTCAGTTGATCCAATTACACCTGGTCTACATTTAAAGCTTAAGATGACATAGCTTAGTCCACACCTCCGAGTACCATAGCTACACCAGTCAAACCTCAGGCATTAATACAGCTAGACCAACAGAAGAATGTTTCTGTCAGGTAGCTGCCACCCATCACTACAGCGACAGAAAATCCCCTTCCATTACTAAGTCTACACCTACACCACCGGGTTACAGCAGCATAGCTACGGTGCATTAACTATGCTCTTGTAGAGGCTGCAGAGTAGACATGGTCTCACGCTAATGCTGACGCACAGCTATTCTGGATTTATGACAGTGTAACTGCGATCAGAAAACACCCAGAAATTATTTTCAACATGCCTTGTACCTTAAAAAGGTAGAATTTGTGGTCCTCTTGTTGTCCAAGCTTCTCTTGTAACCTTAGTATTAAATGTATGACCTGCTCTTTGCGCGAAGCTGTGATGAGAGGTTCTGCTTTTCGGATTTCTTCTACTAAAGTGCCTACATCTGTACTAGAGTGCATGGAAAAAACATGCATCATCCACTGACAAACAGTTATGGTAAACACATTATTTACTTACAGAGAGTGAGAAAATAATCAGCCAGATGCTACACTGCTATTTTATTCTGAATAAGTTTAAGCAAAGCCAAAATATAAATACTTTTAAATATGTTTTACTGGTTTCTAATATCTTTTTTACCTTTCAGAAAAAAAATTATATTTGACTTTTTAAAACTGTAGTTTTGCAGAGACCCTTCACTTTTCAAAGGATTCCACAGAGGGTGTAATACAGCCAATACCCAAATGACACTTTCAACCTTTAACACGAAGTTAGTCTTAAATCGAAGCTAGAACCCCTTGATAGATAAAAAGCCCAACTAACAGCAACAACATTGTTGTGAACAGTATTAAACCTTGTTATGGGCTGAATTAAATCCTCATTGAAACTGATGGGTATGAATGTGCCCTTCATTTAAGAAACAGCTAAAGGGCTACACCTAAAATAAAGTCATGGAGTCTGCCCAGAAACTAGTACTATGTGGGTGGAGGGTTCCACTGGGTATTGTTTTCGTATTCACGGGTCGCTGTGGAAGAGACTAGCTGGGGTGCAACAAGAAACTGAGAGATTCAGAGGAAGAGCGAGCAGTGGCGGATTAGCCACTGAGCCAATGGGGCCCATGCCCAGGAGCCTCGGCCAACTGGAGCGCCAGGTGGGCAGAGTGGGGCAAGCCCCCGCACCCCAACCCCATTTCCTCAGCAGAAGCATTAGAGGAATGCGGGGGGCTGCAGGCAAAAGGGGTAGGAAGGGGCCCCGACTTTGCTCTGTCCCAGGGCCCCACAAAACTGTAATCCACCTCTGAGAGTAAGAAATGCCAAGCAGCAGTCTCTAAGCACATTGAGGCCCTGGGAGAAGCCTGGAGAGATTCCGGTTTGGTGGTGGTGGCTGAAGGAAGCTTGGGCCTGTACACTAAGAACAACTTTAGGGTTTGGTTCTTCCTGTGTTCGGAGAAGGACTTTGTACGTTCTTTGTAAATAAACAAGATTGTATCAAAGAAAATACCAGACTCCATCATCAATTTCTTCTCTCATCTGGAGTAACCTACAAGGCCCCAAACATTGACTAGTCACTCAGGTCAAAAAGGGGCAACAAGATGAACAAAAAACTAAAGTTCACAAACAGAAATCATGTTTATAAAATGTAACTATTTTTACATGTTTTCACAAATCTAAGGCCTAATTCTGCAGCTCTTACAGCAGTGGGTCTGTGCATGTGGTGGGGGGGGGGTATTTTTTTAATTTAATAAATTGGTTAGTCTCTAAAGTGCCACAAGTACTCCTTTTCTCCTTACAATGTGTATGGTGGTCAGGTTGGGCCATTTCCAGCACAGGTCCGGGTTTTCTCACCCCCCCCCCCCACACACACACAGACCCACTCTCCTGCTGGTGATAGCTTGTCTGGGGTGACCACTCTCCTTGCAATGTGTGTGATGGTCGGGGTGCGCCATTTCCGGCGCGGATCCAGGGTTTAGCAAGAACGTCTGAGGAACGCCCCCCCCATGCGTTCTTGTTGGGCCCTGGATTTGTGCTGGAGATGGCCCACCTTGATTGTTGTGCACATTGTGAGGAGAGTGGTCACTTTGGATGGGCTATTGTCAGCAGGAGAGTGGGGTGGGGGGAGGTATTTTTTCATGCTTTGTGTGTATAAAAGATCTTCTACACTTTCCACAGTATGCATCCGATGAAGTGAGCTGTAGCTCACGAAAGCTTATGCTCAAATAAATTGGTTAGTCTCTAAGGTGCCACAAGTACTCCTTTTCTTTTTGCAAATACAGACTAACACGGCTGTTACTCTGAAACCTAAAATAATATAATACTTACCCAGGACTGAGATCAAGTAAATCTATGGATTTGGTCTTCAATTCACCACCTTGAACATATTCCAAAATAATGCCTTTGAAGAAACAACAAACAATTCTAAATTAGAAGTTCATCATGGCAGCTGGCTTTTTTTTGGGGTGCACACTATCTGACATTTACATTGGTATAACCACATTGACTTCAAGCAGAGATACTCCTGCTTTACACCACTCTTATCAAAATCAGAATCAGGATGACAGCATTTCTTTCTTTGGGATTGGCAGAGTGCATCTGCTATGTTAAATCCTCTATTTGCAAAAATCTGCATAAAGAACTGCATATAAAATTGCATATCCAGGTCTGGGTAGGCTCTGGCACTTTTAAAAGATGTATTTTGAACTTTAGAATTAAGATGTTTGGCCACATTACTTCCTGTTTAAAGAAGATATTTAGAGCATTCTGTTGCTGTCTGGCATTCAGCAGGAAGGGCTATTCTAGATGAATTTTTATCTACTTGTGCATTTTGCAAGGTTTGTGAACAAATGTTTAATTTGGCAGAAGGATTTGTCCTTTCCTGACATTCTGAGCCTCCTCTCATCTCAATTTTTCACTTTTAACTATTTATCAGAAAAACCTGATCCCAGAAAAAGAAAGGAAAAAAGGCTCCTAAACAGACTGAGACCAAACTTTATACTATTGTCAAATTCCTGGCAAGATTGTTTCCTACAGTAAACCGTATATTACCTCAATTATATATTATATTACACCTATATTATTATATTATACCTATATTACCTGTCATGACTACATTTGATAATACATACAAAAATTTGTAATTCTTGAATTTCCTACAATAGGTTTACATTTACTTTGCAGCTGTTTCCCTGGGGCCTGGTTCTTCTTTCACAACAGTTTGACACAGGTGTAATTCCACTGGGCTCAGTGGTATAAACCCCAGTTAATACTGGTATATTTACACCAGAATTAACAGGGGTTTGTATTTAGTCCATAACATCCCTTTAGTTATGTTATGACTCAAAACCTCCTGCAGCTAAGGTAATAAATCTCTTCAGGATTGTTATGCAATCATTGGAAATATTTAGGGAAGGGGGAAAACATATCCAAAACCACACATTATGAAAATTTGCAGAAATGCAAATATTTTTAATTGCAAAAGCAAAAAACAAACAGCACTGAGAAGATTTTCCCCTTCAGACATTTTGCAATAGATGGTCACAGCAAAGCTGCTGAGAGTCAGGGTACGCAGGATAGGCTAAGCTCTTAGGACCAGGGACCATCTTTTGTTTCGTATGTACAGTGGGGTTCTAGTCCATGAGTAAGGGTCCCAGTGCTACAGCAATACAAATGATACATAACAGTCCTATGAACAGGCACAGAAATGATTGCTCAGGAGATTCGGATAAAAGGTAGAGGGAATAGCTAAACCATCTTCATAGCAGGAGAGATGATAAGTACAAAGGTTTCTGAGAAGTACTGTGAAGGCAGCCTGGAGCGGGACAGCCCTACCACAGTCCTGTGCTCCTCCTCTGCTACCCATTCATTCCTGACTCCTTCTCGCATCTGCTTCCTCCTCCTCCTCCCATCCCAACAACACTGAGCCTTTCCTCTGTTCCCACCTACCCAACCCCGTCAGCCCCTCTCTACTCTCCCGCTCCCCATCCTGGGGCTCTTCCCCCCAGTAACCCCTCTTTCCCTCCTCCCCTATCCTGGGGCTCTTCTCCCCCACCACCCCTCTCTGTCCTCCCCCCATCAGCCCCTCTCTGCGTCCACCCCCCGCCCATCTGGGGCTCTTCCCCCCGTCAGCCCCTCTCTACCCTCCCCCAAGTCAGCCCCTCTCTGCATCCACCCCCCCCCAATCCTTGGGCTCTTCACCCCCCCCCCATTCTGGAGCTCTTCCCCACAGTCACCCCTCTCTACCCTCCCCCCAAGTCAGCCCTTCTTTGCATCCACATCCTGGGGCTCTTCCCCCAAGTCAGCCCCTCTCTGCATCCACCCCCCACATCCTGGGACTCTCCACCCCCCATCCTGGGGCTCTTCCCCACAGTCACCCCTCTCTACCCTCCCCCCAAGTCAGCCCTTCTTTGCATCCACATCCTGGGGCTCTTCCCCCAAGTCAGCCCCTCTTTGCATCCACCCCCCACATCCTGGGACTCTCCACCCCCCATCCTGGGGCTCTTCCCCACAGTCGCCCCTCCCTACCCTCCACCCAGCCTGAAGCTCTGCTCCTCATAGCACCCTGTGCCCTCCGCCCCGCTCCGCACCCGGCGGGTAATATCGCAGCAGGAGTCGCTTCAGCTTCATCGTCTTCCCGCACGCCGGAGCCCAAGCGCCGGCTTCGTTACCACAGAAACCAGCCAAACAGAATCACCCGCAGTGCGCAGGCGCGGCGGGGCGGCGAGTGCTTTGGGGACCAGACGAGGGCGGCACCTCCCAGCCCCGATCCGCGCCAGGGGACGTTAAAGTGCGGTTGTGCCCGGGACGCTGGGCTGCGCGCGGGCTGCGCGCGGGGCACGCACACATCCGGGAGGGGGCGGGGCCTGGGGAGCAGCGGGGTGAGGGCCGCGCTCTGCCCCCCAGGAGCGCCGGGGGCGGGGGTCCAGCCCCAGCCGCCCTTACGGTGCTTACGCCCTCAGGCGGCAGCTGATCCCTGCCTCCCCATCGCACCGTGTCACCTCCCAGGCCGCGCCCGGAGTTGTCCTCCAGCCCGAGGAGCTGCTCAGCCGCCCCGCGTCACCCCGGACTCCCCGCAGCTTTTCCTCCTAGGACACAAACGGTCCCAGCGTGCCGCCCCGCCGCCAGCGCCATGGCTCCTGTAGCGTTAATACGCCGGGGGTTTAGGCAGACCTTTAAGGGCATTTTCTGCCCAGCTTTTAGGCTGGCTTTCTGCACCAAGACATTTGGGCACAAAAAATACTAAGGACAATAAAGCGGCCTGCTAAATTGAAAGCTCAGACAGGATGCCTCGTCCAGGCACGAAAGTTACTGGGAAGGCTGATTGTAGAGGATCCTGCTCTTTCTTTGTCCCTAACGCAAAAAAAAAAAAAAAAAAAAAGCATATTACAGGTAAGAAAAACAAACAAACAAAAAAGCATAATAGAAATTAGTGTGCCAGATTTTGTCATCTTTCATACCCATGCACCTAACGGACTTCAGTGATGTCACTTGGGTAACCAAGGATAAGGTTGGGCCCTGTATGTTTATACCATTTCTTCAAGGGTGAAAACATATTTAAAACTAATTTAAGGACAGAAGAGAATAACAGTGTAGAAAATAAAGATGAACTGATCATTTTAAAAGGATGCAGGACATTGTATTAATTAATTTCCCAGTTTTATTTTGTAGTTGGCAATGTAACAAAGTAAACCTGCACAGAAGAGAGAAAATTACAGTTGCTTAAACCAGATACATTAGATAAGAACATAACATAATGACTATACTGGGTCAGACCAAAGGTCCATCTAACCCAGTATCCTGTCTTCCGACAGTGGTCAATGCCAGCTGCCACAGAGGGAATTAACAGAGCAGGTAATCAGAAAGTGATCCATCCCATCGCCTATTCCCAGCTTCTGGCAAACAGCCTAGGGACACCATCCCTGTCCATCCTGGCTAGCCATTGATGGACCTATCCTCCATGAACTTACCCAGTTCTTTTTTGAACCCTGTTATAGTCTTGGCCTTCACAACATCCTCTGGCAAGGAGTTCCACAGGTTGACACTGTTGTGTGAAATAATACTTCCTTTTGTTTGTTTTAAATCTGCTGCCTATTAATTTCATTTGGTGACCCCCTAGTTCTTGTGTTATGAGAAGGAGTAAATAACATTGCCTTATTACTTTCTCCACACCACTCATGATCATATAAACCTGTATCATATCCCCCTTTAGTTGTCTCTTATTCAAGCTGAAAAAGCCCAGTCTTATTAATCTCTCCTCACATGGCAGCTGTTCCATACCCTGAATCATGATGAGTACAGAGTGAGTGATACGTACACTATTCCATCATCCGGATGGAGGGACAACAATGAATTTAAAAAGAAAGAGAAAAAGGAACTTAGGCTCACACCAGAACTAGGGTCCAGTCCCACACAGCTCATTCACTCACACAAGCATTGATTAAAGACAATTGGACTGTTCCGATAGTGAC
This sequence comes from Lepidochelys kempii, assembly GCF_965140285.1. Taxonomy (NCBI): domain Eukaryota; kingdom Metazoa; phylum Chordata; order Testudines; family Cheloniidae; genus Lepidochelys; species Lepidochelys kempii. The sequence goes on from NC_136388.1 coordinate 34,573,131, forward strand.
TGCTGGATTGGGCCGTGATGATGAAGAATTAGATACTTTTATCACTTTTCAAACCAAGCTACTTGGAAACCAAGAAGCTACTAAATGCCTAAAGAAAATTCCAGTAATTTAAGAAACCAAGTAAAGCTCAAAAGTCAAAACCCTGGTCAGAGACAGAAGAGGAAGACTTTAAAATATATAGTATGAACAGAGATAATCAGCAAGGAATCATGAAAGGATGATGATTTGTAGTAAATATGGTAAAAGTGTTATGTAGAAATAACTCAGAACATCAACAGGGGGAAGCAGTGGACATGTTTTGCTTTAAAAAAAATATTTCATAGCACATGAAAGGCCAATCTAATATGTCAGCATAAGTATAGTATAGGTCAGAGTTCAATAACCCATGAATTTTTCAAAACATCCTTACAGCTCCCTGCAGTTTATCCTTTTAAGACAGTCCTTTGGTGTATGAAAGTTAGGAAATATGATACAATAGCAAATTCCAGGTTTACGTGAGTGCCTGGGGTTTCTTTGCTTTTTGTTTGGATTTGTTTGTTTTTAATATTTTCCATTGTCTTATTTGTATTTAGAAAGCCATTTATTGTGGGGTGAATAAGAAGATAATTTCAATAAAAACAATAATTTTAGATTTATCGGAAGCAGAGTCTCCTTTCAATTAACTCTTGCCACATAACTGTATACAGTGAACTTTCTTTGAACAGCCTCTATGTCCCCCTAGGTTCTCAACATCCTTTTCTATTTACTTATCAGTTGCATTCTATCCAAGTTTGCATTTTTACATTTAAATGTTTTTGCTATCCTTTCAATAGAAATGTTGGTTCAATATTAAGTATAAGCAACACTGAATCCCAGATTAACTCCTCCCACTCTGCTCTCTCCAAGACACCCACTTATATATCCTTATTGATACCTACAGTATTTGTTAACACTGAGGATCTGATTCTTCTCCTCCAATGGTGTAAGTCAGGAGTACTTGGAACTCCATTGAAATCACATAATGCAAACATCTCGGGCCTTTTTTGAATCATCCTCATTCTGTTGTCACCTCATTACTGTGTTATTCTTGAGAAATATGCTTGTTTCAAGATGCTGTGTGTCATATCACCTCAGTCAGCCTCACCTCAGTCCCTGGAAAAATCATGGAGCAGGTCCTCAAGGAATCAATTCTGAAGCACTTAGAGGAGAGGAAAGTGATCAGGAACAGTCAGCATGGATTCACCAAGGGCAAGTCATGCCTGACTAATCTAATTGCCTTCTATGACGAGATAACTGGCTCTGTGGATGAGGGGAAAGCAGTGGATGTGTTGTTCCTTGACTTTAGCAAAGCTTTTGACATGGTCTCCCACAGTATTCTTGCCAGCAAGTTAAAGAAGTATGGGCTGGATGAATGGACTATAAGGTGGATAGAAAGTTGGCTAGATTGTCGGGCTCAACCGGTAGTGATCAATGGCTCCATGTCTAGTTGGCAGCCGGTATCAAGTGGAGTGCCCCAAGGGTCGGTCCTTGGGCCGGTTTTGTTCAATATCTTCATAAATGATCTGGAGGATGGTGTGGATTGCACCCTCAGCAAGTTTGCAGATGACACTAAACTGGGAGGAGAGGTAAATACGCTGGAGGGTAGCGATAGGATACAGAGGGCCCTAGATAAATTAGAGGATTGGGCCAAAAGAAATCTGATGAGGTTCAACAAGGACAAGTGCAGAGTCCTGCACTTAGGACGGAAGAATCCCATGCACCGCTACAGACTAGGGACCGAATGGCTCGGCAGCAGTTCTGCAGAAAAGGACCTAGGGGTTACAGTGGACGAGAAGCTGGATATGAGTCAACAGTGTGCCCTTGTTGCCAAGAAGGCCAATGGCATTTTGGGATGTATATGTAGGGGCATTGCCAGCAGATCAAGGGACATGATCGTTCCCCTCTATTCAACATTAGTGAGGACTCATCTGGAGTACTGTGTCCAGTTTTCGGCCCCACACTACAAGAAGGATGTGGAAAAATTGGAAAGAGTCCAGCGGAGGGCAACAAAAATGATTAGGGGACTGGAACACATGAGTTATGAGGAGAGGCTGAGGGAACTGGGATTGTTTAGTCTGCGGAAGAGAAGAATGAGGGGGGATTTGATAGCTGCTTTCAACTACCTGAAAGGGGGTTCCAAAGAGGATGGATCTAGACTGTTCTCCGTGGTAGCAGAACGAGAAGTAATGGTCTCAAGTTGCAGTGGGGGAGGTTTAGGTTGGATATTAGGAAAAAGTTTTTCACTAGGAGGGTGGTGAAACACTGGAATGCGTTACTTAGGGAGGTGGTGGAATCTCCTTCCTTAGTTATTTTTAAGGTTAGGCTTGACAAAGTCCTGGCTGGGATGATTTAGTTGGGGATTGGTCCCGTTTTGAGCAGGGGGTTGGACTAGATAGCCTTCTGAGGTCCCTTCCAACCCTGATATTCTATGATTCTATGATATGTCTATGCAAAAGTTAGCAGAGGATTCAGTGCCATTGGTATTACAATCTTAAATCTTAGTCAGAATTGAGGGAGATTAGCTAGATGGGATAGTTGATTTGTCGCATCAGGGGCTAGATTGGCCTGAGAAAAACAACAAACAAAACAAACATTAGTAACTAGAAGAACCCTAACTAACCAGGAACATCTTCACTGCTACTCCACAGGCTGGATCTACCCAGCACACAGCTCAGCTAGCTGAAGTTTGTGTTGGGGGCAGTACTGTATGCATATAGCATCACAGAAATGCAGCCACCCGTGGGGTGGAGGTAGGGGTGCAAGTAACATTCAACACTTACCGGTACAGGGGCCGGCGTTGGGCCCCTTGAAGGGGCGGGGCAGAAGAGGCAGGGCTGGGGGTCTGCATCCCCCAGCCAGCCCATCTGTGCTGCCTGACCCGTGCCATCTTGGGCGCCAGTGGCAATTTAAAGGACCCGGGGCTCCGGCTGCCACTACCGCAGCAGTGGTGGCTGGAGACCCGGGCCCTTCATAAATCGCTGGTCCCGGGGCAACTGCTCCTTCCCCATCCCCCATCAGCGGCCTGGGGGGGGGGCAAAAGGGGGCAACGATGTTAAAGTGCTGCCGCGGCAGCGCTTTAAGCAGGGTCCTTTGCCGGGGCAGTGCTCTAAGGACCCTGCTTAAAGCGCTGCCGTGGCAGCACTTTAACATCGCTGCCCCTTTTGTGCCCCCCCACCCCGTCCCCGGTAGGGCCGCCAACAGGGGTGCAAAAGGGGCAGCGATGTTAAAGTGCTGCTGTGGCAGCGCTTTAATGTCAGCTGCATACGGCCCGGTACTGGCAGCCACTTTTTACTGGCACACCGTACCGGCCCATACCAGCTTATTTGCACTCCTGGGTGGAGGGCAATAGCTAACTAATGCACAATATTAGGAGAAGAAATTTCAGCTAGAAACACTTGGCAAACTCAGTGCCATGGGGTTTTTAGTGTCTGCAGAGAGCCTCTTGGTATATAAAGCCAGTTTCAAAAGACCCACATACATTGCACGGAATTTAAAATACCTACACTGGAAGGAAGTATGCACTGCTGAGACAACCTTGAACTAGTTTTAATCTATGGATGAGGCGATCAGCTGTTATGCAGAGAGATCAAAAGTATTGACATTATCAGCATGCTAGATTAACTTCTTGTGCATGGCTTTTGCACTTTAGCCTGTGTTAGCAGTGCTTCAGGAAAGGCAAAAAGCTTGATAAGCCTTGTCACCTGTCAGTATTTAAAAACTTTTGAAAGGCTGCAATAAACACATCTAGAGCACTGGGAACAAACTGAATTTGACTGTATGAGGGGGAAATAATACAACTACAATGAGCAATACTCCCCGAGGCCCAGAACCTCTTTAACTCTCTGCCAGTTCAGTTCACATTACAAAAACAATCTCTCTGTACTTAAGCCAGGGTGTCACTCTAAGGGGAAAGAAGAAAGTGTTTCTTACTCAAACAAAACCTTGCTTGTAGAGAAGGGTGGTTTTTAGGCTTCCTGATTTAAACTTGTATCATGACCCACTTGCTCTCAAGTAGGTCACTCTGTGGTATTCTGAACTAAATCATGAAATCCCTAGGGTAAATTGAGCAAGGGGAAGATTTAAAAAAGCCACTTCCTATTTCTGCTGTGTTAGTCATGGGCATAATGAGCTTTTTCCAGGGCGGGGGGTTAGTAGCCTGAGTGGAAGAACATAATGGGCCATCCCCTTCCTTCTTTATCTGTATGTTGTCCCCTCCCATATGAATTCAGAAAGATTGCATAATGACACTTCCGTATTTCTGCCCGGTTAACTAAAATGGCCAGAGGGGGTTTTGTCCAAGGAAATGTATAGTGCTGTTTGTTTGGGAATGGAATTCCCCACTTCCAGTGCCCTCTAAACGCACACACACAAACACTTCCCTTGTGCCCCATCCAGAGATTCAGGAAGTATTCTTAGTCTGTTCACATTTCAGCTATGTTAATCATGGCTATAACCTGTATAATTAACAGTTGTATTTCTGTATAATGCACCTTACAATTTCTAGGCATCTGCTGTCTGCATAGGTAGTTGCTATTATGTGCATCAGAATAGATAGCATGTTAAACAGGAGACAAACTGTGCTCCATTCTGGACACTCAACTTCTGTTGTTTATGTGCTGTTGTTTCTTCTAATCTAAAATAAGTCAGTCTAAAAATATGTTCGCTCTGTGTACAAAAAACAACCAACTTTTTCTGTGCGTGTAAACGCATCCATGTGTGGTGCAATTAGCATGCAGTAGAGCTAGTCCTCTCAAAAGAACGTCATGCTATCCCCTTCTGCGCTTCCCACTTCCTCCAGTCCTGGACACTTGTTCACCCTTCTCCACCCAGTCAGACTAGTTCAACAAATTCCTAGTTCCCGCCCTCTTTGCTTGGTTTCTCAGGCAGCTTCCCTTTCTAGATGCTTTTGTATAGGGAAGCTTCCTCCCCCTCTTAATCTCACCTGGCTGCTAAGCAGAGGGGCAAGGAGCAGAGAAGGCTTTGTGTCACCAATAAGATACACAACTTACCTCCTCCTATGACAATTTATAGCTTCCTTCCTTGTTCCTTCTATGGTCCAAATCAGAAAGGAATGGACGCTCCTGCTCAAGGGGAGCTCTGTGCTACACACTCAGGATATCAAGGCTGGCACACTAGGCCCGGCTCCAGAGTGTCTGCTCAGGCATTCCATGGTTGGAGCCTGTGCGGGCCCACGACAGGGAAGATGATGGTCGATGAGCAATCCTGAGGCACTTTCTAAATAAGGAAAAGAGGTGGTTGTTACGCACACTGGGTATTTTGCCTACGTATGCATTGGCAGTATGAGAACTGCAGACCCCTTGTGGGAGGCACCAGAGCTAACTGATTCATGAAAGGACAAAAAAGTTTCAACAAAATAGTTTTCTGTCAGAAAATGCAGTTTCATTAAAATCAAAATGGAAATGTGTCAATTGCGATTAAATTTTCAATAGTCAAAACTATTTGTTTTTACTTTTTCCTATCATTTTGATAAATTTCATTGAGACTTTTATAGTATATTAAAATATTAATTGTAATAGATTATACTAATCTATTTTTGTATAATTTTATAGTTTTTACATTATAAAAACAAAACATTCCAACCTTATCAAAGCAAAACAATTCAAATATTATTAAACACAAAATATTGTAATGTCTCAATCAAAGTTATTCAGAATTTCTGTCCTGTGAGAAATTATGAAATTTTGACTTTTTGTTCTGTTTGGGAATTAAATCAATGTCAGAATTTCCCATAGAACAGAAATTGTTTTCTGACCAGCTCTAGTGTATTCATACTTTGGCTAAATCTGTTACAGCCATAGCGTAGCATGCCAAAGCAGGCATTTCTGGAGCTATGCATGACCACTTTGATATCTATTTCTGACATCCTGGTCTATCAAAAAGATTCCTTCTGCAGCCAGTAACTGCCATGTCTGAGTGAGTAGTGAAGTTTACCAAGCTAATGTCTTCTGCTCTCCTGATACAGGGCTGTGTCTTTTTATATCTTTCAGGCTCCCATTTCCCCACTTGGTAGGTGATTTCATTAGACTTGTACCAAGCCTACTGTGTTGCAAAGATATCGTTTCTGGCTAGACATTGACACATATCTACTTTCACTTGAAAGGTTATTGTATGCATACTCGATGAACGATTTATCTACCGTTTCCAGCAGCAGACTTGGGCACAGTTCACAGCTACTCATTTTAGAGGAAACCTGATAACCATAGGAATTAGCCACATTTTTACTTATCTCTACCATCCAAAAGGGAATGAGGAGATAGACTTTGAAATAAGGTCAGATTGTGCACAATACCCAAGGACTTTCTTGTCCTATGGCTTTAGGACAGGCATTACTCCACTGTGGAAGAGATTATTATTTGTATTACATGCGTGCCTAAAGGCCCAAGGTAGCATCAGAGGATTCCAGGAGCTGGGGCTTTAAGAAACATACCAAATATTGAGGGACACAATACAATCATAAGAGTTGGCAACACTGACTTATCAGTCAAAGAAGCCATATGAACAGCCCACTGGGGGCTCTGAGGTGACCTGCACAGTCCCGAGGGCAATAACGTTTTATATTGTTCTTCCACGTAGGAAAAGAAAGGATGGGCTCCTTACTGTACTAGCAACTTAGATTATAGAGGAAGCATGAACATGCTTAGTGGGGAACCAGTGGCAGCACCACAGGAAGTCCTCTTGCACTTCTCCATCTGACAGTTAGCCTTTAGCTTGATTAACAGCCCCAGGAATAGAAGTCTTCTGTCCACAGAACAGGTACAACACACCTTCTGGGACCACCTCTTGTGATGGGTAGGTAACTATTTCCATGGCTAGTCACACCTTAGCCTCTCGGCTGATAGTGCATGTAAAGATCTGCTGTGCTTCCCATTCCTGAACTTTTGTGGCACAAACCAAATATGATAACAGATAAACTCCCTCTGTTTAACTGAGGCACAACTGTGCCCAGAACAATTTATTATGTGGAACAAATATACAGTAGACATCAGTTCTTCTGGAAGATTCCCCCCCACCCCCACCCATAATGCCCACTGCCTTCATGAGGCAAATAGAGTGGGTAAGAGGAGGAGGAGCCATTGTTTTTAATTTACAGTTATGGATGCACAGCAATGAGCAATATAATTCCAGGAGCATAGGAACAGTGATCTGGATATTCATGAACAAAATATGTTTTATTTCAGGAATATGAATTCATATCAGCAACTTTTGGGGAGGGGTTGCTAATGCAATGTTTTATTTTCACATTCATGATCACCATGGTTTCCTTCTCAAACCTTTGCATTTTAATCATATAATACCTACTCCTGAGGGCATTCTGCGCAAAAAAATTAAAAATTCTGCACACAATATTTTAAAATTCTACAAATTCTGCAAATTTTATTTGTCAAATAAATGTGGAGGCTCCAGCATGACAGTGGGGAGCACAGGCCACTAGCTGCACAGAGGTGGGAGATCACTGTGCAGCTCCCCCCAGAGACACAGACTCAGCAGTGAGGCTGCACCCAACCCTGACACAGCACAAGGACCAGTGCCCTGCCCCTTCATGTCAAGTGCACCAGGTGTGGGCAGGCAGGCTCAGCAAGGCAGGATCCAAGTATAGAGGGGCTTAGTATGGGGGGATCCAGCTGTGGGTCAAGAGGGTTCTGTGTGGGGCAATCTGGGTGCGGGCGGCTCAGTGGGGGATCTGGATGCACAGGGGCTTATTGGGGGGTTCTGGGTGCAACAGTAATGGGACTCTGCAGGGGGGTCAAGGTGAAGGTGGTTGGGGCTTAGCGGGGGGGAACTAGGTGTGGAGGATATAGAGCTCAGCAGGAGGATCTGGATGTGGGGGGCTCAGTTGCAGGTCCAGATTCTGGGGGGGGAACCAGGTGCAGCTGGTTGGGGCTCAGTGGAGTGGGGATCTGGGTGTGGGTGGATCATCACGGTGGTCCAAGTGCAGACCAGAAGGAGTGGGGCTCATCATGGGGGGTTCTGAGTGCAGGGGGTGAGGCTTGGTGAGAGGGTCTGGGTATGAGGGGGTCTGGATGCACAGGGGTTGGTTGGATGTGGGAGCAGCTCCCCGTACAGTGATCCCTCCCCCTGCAGCTGAGGAGCGATGGGTGCAGAAAGCAGGAGTGGGAGAGTTTTCAAAGCTTCCTGCAGCCTGGGGAGTGGGTCTGACTCAGTCCCATATGCCATGCAGGGAAAGAGGAAGTCCCATCTTCCCTACCCCAGCCGGATCTAGCAGCTGAGCCCGGCACAGGGTATGAGCCAATAGCCGGGTCTTCCCCAGTCCTGCCCCCTGCCCCACAGTGATTTCCCTCTCTGCTGGCTGCCCTGGGCACCCAAAACATACGGGCGGGGAGGGTCGCATGACTGCTTTTGCGGCTTCCCTTTGTTTCCCAGTCAGAAAGTCATTTTTCTGTGGGGAAGCAAAGAAAATCAGCAGGGGACATAAATTCTGTGCATGCGCAGTGGGGCAGAATTTCCCGCAGAGTAAATACTTAAGTTTTATCCATTGTCTTTATATTAAACATTCACTTTAGCCTATGTTATTTTTCAACCACACTAGAAATTAAGGGAAACTCTTTTAGACAAAAAAATGAAATGAACAGAATACCCTGTTTTATTTATGCTAATGTGCATGAATACACTGTACACTAAAGCGAGTAGGGCACACAGTACCCAATACATGTGTATCATATTCTATTTTACACAGTAATCAAACATGTAATATATATGGTAGCAAAGAAAGAGAAACTTTTACACAGTGCTTAAGTCAAGCAAACAAGTGATGCAATATGAATCAACTTCAGTCGTTCAGTGGTTCCAAAGAAGCAAGTAATAGGTAGATAGCAAGCACACAACAGTGTACAATGAGATGATTCTAACCTAGGTTAGGTTCTGCAGCCCACCTCTCTGTCTAGTTCCATTTCAGAAACTGTCTTACATTGACATCTTCTTGAGCTTTTTGCTGTAAAAATATAGAGAAAAAGCATGGATAAGCTTCAGGTTCTACTTTAGTCAGAGGGCCAAATGCATTGCTGGTGTAAACAGGTTCAGCTCCACAGCACTCACTAGTGTTGCATGAATTTACATCAGCAACTAATTTAGCTAAAGATTTGAAATTTGCATTTCTCTTCTCCATTCCAGTATTTGCAATTTATGGCATTATCCTATCTGGGGTGATGGGCAAATGGAACACCTGTCTCCATCCTGACCCTATCTGTCCTAAAACAAATGTGCTCCCAACACCCGCTTCTCCTCTGCACAAGAAAAGCAAGAAGCGAAAGACACGTTTTCAAAATGTGCCCAGCCATGCTTGTACACCCCGTCCCCTGTAAGAGCTTAGATCTGCCACTGTGAGTGGATACTTAGTTACACTCAGTTTTGACCAGGCTAATAGATTTGAAAGTATTCCTACCTCAGCCAAAGAAGACGCTTCTTCACCCAATTGTCTTCTGGATTTGCACATGCTTTCAACCCACTCTTTGTGTGGAAACTGGAAGGAAAGGTAGAGGAAATAATGACAATAAGGTTCTGCTACTGAGCCATAAAGAGCTGCATTCAACCGAACACTAATTCAATAGAACAAAATGCATGATATGGGTGCTCCACTCAAAAGTAAAGGCAGAAGAGTTGAGTTTAACTGTGAAAGGACAATTTAGATAATGATCACTATTTCACAGAAACTCATTTTCCAGTAATATGAAGTATGTCTTATATTGCCAACGTGCAGGACCTTTGCCACTGTCTGTACCTTTGCCTAGCATTTCAAAACACTTGGGACTTAAATGTACAGCATACAGATACTGTGTGAGAATATGAGTCAAGCACTTTCCTAATAATTTATGCCCTATAGGTATAAAAGTTCTTTCTACTTTAAATTAATTTTATAGGATTAGATTTCATAGATCCAAATAAGGAAATACAGTTTATTTATTATTAAAGCCATTTCCCCTTTAGTCTAGGTTCAAAGGCCAAGTCTTCTGACATAAGTACAGATAGTGGTCCATTGCAACTAAATCTCTTTCAGCTGGTAACTTACACGATAGCACCGATGTCACAGATTTCATTTGATAACTGTTCCGTGTAGCCATTGATGGCCCGACGAGGCAGTTCAGTTCTCATGTAGGAGAGGCAGCAGTCTTGGTTGCTTTGGGCTGGAATGGGGAAAAATGCATTAAAAATGAGTGGAATAGAATTAATTTTCATCCTGTAGGTGGGACAAAGACCTCAAATTAAGGATGTGTCATAATCCCCTTAGTGGAGGCTAAGCCAGATCTGCAGCGATAGGAAAGCTCATCATTAAAAAAAAAAAAAAAAAAAAACGATTTAAAAGTAAAAATAGCAGCAAGTAAACCCCCAGTGGTCAGAACTGACACCTCATCTGGCATTGTCAGCTGTGGTGACTAAGATTAATTATGCACAGAGACTGAGCTACAGTACCTAAGAGGGGATACACAGAATAGGTTGAGTATGGCTTTCATACTTTCACAACCACCTTTCATACTATATCTGTTCTCTGGCACTTTTCATTACAAAATAAAATTAAAGAAAGAAGGAGGGAGGGGAGAGCCCTGCACAATAGTGTAATGCCCTAGGAGACCTGCTGCTACCCTCACAGCTCAAATTACTCAACATAATTATCATACTCTCTACCAACTTTTCTGCCTCTAGACACATGGCTCCAAAAGCAAACATTACTCACCCTCAGAAGTGCAGAAGAGGCACAGCAGCCCCACCAAAGAAGCCATGATAAAGCTCATGCTGCCAAAGCCTGTCATTTTCAGCTCAACAGTTGAGTTTACTTAAAGCTTCACTTAAGGTATATCAGAAAATCAGCTGCTCTGAACTGATTGCTTTGGCCATGGACAACCTGCTTATATCATCTGCTCATGACCTCAGGAAATTCCTACAAGTGTGTGTTCCACTCCCCTTTCAGAGGGTATTTCCTTCAACCGTTCCTTTAGGCTGGTTAACCTGCTTCATGACGTCCTAGGCATCAACTCTCTGGGGACTTTTTTCTCCAATCAGGATGGAAAACAAATTCAGCCGAGAAGGAAATAAAAAACCCTGTTAGTTCATGGTTATTTGGGTGAAGCACCTGAGCACTTGTGGGTGTGGGACCGTGAGCGACAGCAGACGAGACAGAGAGCCCACACTGAAATGAGCTAGTGCTCCGTTTGCTAAATTTTCACAAACCTCTACTCAGCTCATGTCACCACTGCTTTGAATGCCTTTCCCTGGACTCCTCTTCCTCAGAAAGCTCTCGCATCGTGCTCTCCCCACCAAGGCCCTGTGCAAATCTCCCCCACCAACATTGCTCCTCTTATTTCTCCTGTTCTCCCTCTGGCTGCCCATCCTTTCTCCCAAGCCTTCTTTCTAATTGCCCCACCTCCATGCTGGCCTCTGTGCCTTCATCCAGGTCACTCCTTATATTTGAAACTCTGTTCTCAAGCACCAAATATTCTCCCCCTCTTCATTTAAATACTCTCAAAATATACTTCTCACATGAGCCCTCCCCAGACACATCTGTGTCACTTTGTTCTGGGTCCCTTCCTTGTATCTAAGCTGCTTGGGCCAGAAACTGTGTCTTCCTCTAAAGCTTCAGGTATCACTGTTGGCATGTTCTCCTTTTTGTCTTACCCCCACATTAGCAAGGGTTGAAATTCTGCAGGGAGTGTCCATCTTAACAGACCTCTGAGGGTAAATGTGGCTAGTTAGGGTACAACCTGAAACAGAGGGAGGTGGGATTAACCCACTGGGAGCTTTTAGCTCCAATGGAAAAAAACAGCCCTAAAACCAGTTTAAGCAACTCCTTGAGGATTACCCCCACATAGAGCTGCCAATCTCCAGCTACTTGGACCGTAGGCAGCCAGCATAAATCAAAGCAACCCAACTTTACTTTATTCCAGAGATGGGGCCAGGATGATGACCACCACAATGGCCACCCATTGGGCTCCTTCCTCACTGCCACCAAGCAGCATTTGGCTGCAGCTGAGGTGCCTAAAGTTATGCACCTAACTCCATATGTAGGCAACTAAATGGTTTATTTTCTTAGAGGTGCTCAGCACACACAGCTTCTGTTGCTTATTATTTGTACAGCTACCATAGTATTCAAAGACCCCGGTCAACAGTGAGGTCCCATTGTACTAAAAGGTGCTGTACACACACACAGGAAGATGCTGTCCCTGTCCTGAAACCAATGTAAAATAATTCACTCCTCATAATTCCTGAACCAGAGTTACCAAAATTACATTTAACTCCTACATTGGGATGGCCTCCAAAATGCTATTTAATGCAGCCTCTCTCTGCCTCTCAATTCTCCATCGGGGAGGAGATGAGACAGAGAACAAAACTACCCATGACAGATGTTAGTTACAATGTTTAATACACTACTCTAGTGATGAGGGCACTATAAGAACCTCTATAGACTAAAATAAATAATAAAATCATCATGAGGATGTTCACTAAAAGCAGTAATAGCCCTTGTCTCATTGGTACCTTGCTGTGAAGGGAAAACCAAGGATCTCAGTTCCCTTTCTTGTATCCCATCTCCTATAGAATCACAGACAATAAATTTTGGGGGTAAAAATGTATCCAGCCTATACTTGGGAGCCATTTAAAAACAGAGTAAAAGAAAACAGTAACAAGTACATACAGTGACATATTCGGATTTCAGTAGAACTTTGAACATAGAACCCCATAAAATTATAGCTGAAAATGTCATTCAAATAGGCTTGGACAAAGCCATTGTAATGGGAACTGAAATCTGGGTAAAGAGCCTTAAACAAAGGGCAATGATCAATAACAGACTTGGAGGAGAAGTGTCAAACTGCCACCAGCTGCTTTTGGTGGTTTAAATAAAGCAGTGGTTCTCAAACTTTTTTATTGGTGACCCCTTTCACATAGCAAGCCTCTGAGTGTGACCCCTGCCCCCTTATAAATTAAAAACACTTTTATATATTTAACACCATTATAAATGCTGGAGGCAAAGCGGGGTTGGGGTGGAGGTTGACGGCTCGCGACTCCCCATGTAATAACCTTGTGACCCCCTGAAGGGTCCCAACCCCCAGTTTGAGAACTCCTGAAATAAAGGAATCTCTGAGGTGATATTTCGTCAGAAGACTGACATTCAGGGAGAGGGAATGTGGTGCTATTTTGGTGGCCAAGAGTGAACAGATGACGCAGGACTAAGACATAAGATTAGCATTCAGGGGAGGAAGCAGAGGACATAAAGAGAGATGTGGAAATGAAATAATGGTTAAATTAACCAAAGGAAACTGTTAGAAAGGAAAAGTCTAGACAGAGAGACTTCAGATAAGACTTAATTAAAAACAGGAACTAGAAATATAATGAAGAAAAAACCAAAGTATCTTTAAGTAAACCAAAAATTCAAAGTCACCAGTGAAGATAGGTTTCTTAACAGTAGTAAGTTAGGACCAGATCATGGTCACAGACTCATTTATAGCCAGAAGGGACCATTGTGATAATCTTTTCTAGTTTCTAAGAAGACTGAAATACAGGAGATCTCTGAATAAAGCAGGCCAAACAATTCACCCAGCAACTCCTGCAACTCGCCCCAGTAACTTGTGATCCCACTGAGTTCAATGGGAATTTGCTACTGATATCAACAGGGTTTGCCCCTGAAAGCAAAGAGTTTCCACACCTTGGGAAGAATTATCCCACCACCACTGAAGTTTCAACTGAGGCTCCTGTCAAAGACTGTTACAGTCCTATAGGCTTTGTCTACATAACCATTCTTACTCAGCCTTTTAACAAGTTAGCGGCATGATGCGCTCTAACTAATGGCAACTATATTTTAATTATTCTGACTCTGCTCAGTGCCCAAGAAAGGTGCTTATAATTATTATATCTCAAAATAAACTAATAAATCATTGAACATGGCTTGTGTCAACATATAACAGGCTTAATACTCATTTAGTAACTGGTGCCCTTGCCCAAGCCCTAGAATGGTACATGGGTCTTGTCCTGTAAGCAGTTTATAGCACAGGGCCCGATAACCCACTGCAGCACAGCAAACCTGTGGAGTGAGCTAAACGAGAGGAAATATCTGCAAAGTGCTCTTTACAGGGACTGCTTCCTGGTCAATCCACTGAGGAATAGGTCTTGCCACCCACCCCTAACCAGCAAACAAGCCATGAGACTGTCCTGTGAAGATATGTGCACTGCTTTTTTTAAAACTATAGCAGAAAGCCAGGCAGGAGGGAGCAGGAAGAGGCCAGTAGGACTGCTCCTGTGCATAAAGTTACACATGTGCTTATGTCTTTGGTGGATTGAAGCCTGGTACCTCCCAGAGAGCCAGCTCTGAAGAGCTGCTGCTTGGACTAAAAAGGCGACTAGTTACATATGCTTTTTGATGTTTGGCTGGTTTGGTTTTCAAAGCCTCCTCAGGGGGCGTGGCAGCATCCCCATTACATTATCAAGAAGCAAAGATCAATGGTAGCCTCCATCCCTGAGGTGTTTTTTTTCCCCTCCTAAATATATTTAGGGACTGGCAGAGGAACTCTGTCAGTTTGACAAAGGCAAGATCAGACCAAGAACAGCTTGTCACGTGGAACTAATATGCAGTAGATAGCTGCTTTTTTTCTGCCGGGGGGAGAGAGGGAGGGTTCATATACACCGTGATGTCTACAACTTTCCTAATGCAAATGTAGAGTGAAACAAAAGAGGCATCCAATGTCATTTACAGATGTAGGACAGATAAAGAATGGTCTGGCCTGGATGTTCTGGAACACAAGGGCTTTTGATATCCATGGTATACAATAAATTGCTAATAAAACAAGTCTCATTTTGGATTTTTAATGTAATTTTTAAAGTTTCCACAGACTCCACTTTCTCTCAAGCACATGTTTTTACAATAGTCCAAAATATTTAATCCATTTGTTCTTGATCACATTACTTAGAATTAAAAGGGAACAGCTTTTGGCACAAAAAATGCCTATGATGTAACAATAAATAGAATAAATTATCTATTTTACTTATGCTAAATAGCACAAATGACATCCAAATGCTCTGAACCCAACAGGGCACATATTTTCTATAATAGTTTAAAACAGTTTTCTTCTTCACACAGTAATCAAATATTGTATATAAGCAAAGAAAAAAGCAACTTTGACAAAATGCTTAAGTCAAGCAAACAAATGATGCAATATGAATCAACTTCAGTAGTTCAGTGGTTCCAAAGAAGTCAGGAATAATGGTCAGTAAGCACACATCGTGTACAAAGAGATGATTCCAACCTAATTTAGGTTCTGCAGCCGCCTCTGTGTCTAGTTCCATTTCAAAAGCCACATTACAGTGACATCTTCTTGAGTTTATGACTATGAAAAACAACAAGAACACATGAATAAGCATTGGGGACCACTTCAGTCATGGTGTGAATTTTGGATTTCTCTTCCCCTGGTACAGCTCTTGCTATCAGTCAATAACAGGGTATCAGGTGGGAGAGGCCAGCATATGAAACTTCTATGCACTAGGAGGGCTTAAAAGTTTTTCAACCAGGTCCAGCAGGAGAAGGGAGGGAAGTGAGATTCACACATTTTCAAAAATGTATTCTACATGCTGGTCCCCTCAGTGCCAGCAAGAATATAGCTCTGTTACTGCCTTTGGATACTCAGACAAATTCTGTTTTGACCAGGTTAATAGGTTTTAAACTATTCCTACCTCAGCCAAAGAAGATGCCTCTTCACCCAGCGGTCTTCTGGATTTGCACAAGCTTTCATTCCATTCTTTGTATGAAAACTAGAAGGAAAGGTATGGTAAACAATTATAGTAACTTCCTTCTATTAAATCCCTTAGGGCTACAGTGAGCAGAATAGAAACATATTCTATGGCTGCTCCATACAAAGCAGCAGCAGGTTTCATAGAGGAGGCCAATTAGGTGTTCCTTTTCATCCTCACTCATATGGGTACAAGGAGACATCCAATTAAATTAAAAGGAAATTATTAAAACTGATGAAAATTGATTTCTATGTTTTTAAACATAGTGCACAATTATGTTGAACTTATTGGTACCAGATATTGAGGCAAACAACTTTGCTAAATACAAACAACAATTAGATATTTCTCAGAATTGTGGGAAGAGCTACAATTAAACTAGATGGTATAAAAAATAGGAGGGATCTCAACCCTCATGTTTCAGGATGTAAGAGATCTACTAACTATTTTGAGTTGGGAAGAAACTTTTCCCACAAGAAGAGCATTGCTTAAGTGTCCCTTATGGGATGGGATGGAGGGGAGAGGTGTTAAATGTTCTTTTGAAGCCATTGTTGGAGGCTAAATCAATCTGGATTAAATGGACCCACTAGTCTGATCCCATGTGGCATTTCTTAGATTCCTAAACAGGCAGGTTCATATTTATTTTGTATCGGCAACCTGTAAGAATGTGAGTTAATGCTCCCTTCCTAATAGTTAGGTTTTATAATGTACTAACAGTGTTTGTATATTAAGTGAACTTTATAGGACAGTTTTCCTTTTGAAAAAGATAAAGACAGTTTATTTATGGTGATCAAACCATTTCTGCTTTCATCACACAAAAGTCCAAAGGCTAATTCTTGCCTGGCAGTGAAAGTACTGATGGTGTGACTGAATTTCTTCTGATTGGTAACTTACATGATAGCACTGATGTCGCAGACTTCACTGGATAGCTGTTCTGTGTAGCCCTTTATGACTCCTCGAGGCAGCCGTATTGTGGAGTAAGAGAGGCAGCAATCTTGGTTGTTTTGTGCTGAAATGGAGGGAGGGAAGGGAATACTTATTTAGGAATGAGGAAAATAAAATTAGGACAATAATTTAATCCCGCCCAGGATACAACATTGACAAATCCCTGAACATTGAACTCCACTAGAATTGGAAGGAAAGTCCTGACCACCATATAGTTTAATTCTCTGGGAGACCTCCTACCACCCTACAGGCACACCTCAGTTTGCTTGACATGCTCCAGAGCAATATTCTGAGCCAATGAAATCAAATCAGATGAATGAAAAAATCAAAGAACACTCACCTTCAGAAGTGCCAGACAGGTACAACAGCAGCAGCCCCATCAAAGAAGCCAGGATCAAGCTTCTGCTGATAAAGTTGGTCATTTTCAGTTCAGTAAGGTTTTACTATAGTCTACACTTAAAAAGTATCAGAAAACCGGCTGCTCTGATCTGCTGACTTTGGCTTCAGACAACCTGCTTATAATGCCAGCTGGAGACCTCAGGGAATTCACCATTGGGTGTGTTCCATTTTTCATCATGGGGTTTTCCCCTCAGCAGTTCCATTGTGGCAGCCACTTTTAAAAGTTAACCTGACCCATGCTGTTGTCATAGGCAGTAGACCTCTTTGGGGTTTTTTTCTCTAACTAGGTTAGAAAGAAAATTCAGGCCAAAAAAAAAAAAAATAAAGGAAATACATAGTTCTGTGGGTGAAGCACATGAGTACTTTGTGGGGGTGAGACTGGGTTGCAAGATGAGGAAAATGAGAAAGTCTGTTGCAGATAGGAGCTGTGTCTTTGTTTGCAGAGTTCTAATTTAATAAACCTAATTTTTGAAAAGGCTAAGAGGGTCTGGCTCTGTTTAGAGTTCTGTTTTGCCTTACAGCACTGCCTTTATCTTCTGCCAGTTTATTGTCTGTCTAATCACTGTTCTAGCTGCATCAGATTTAGATTGAAAGCAACTTGTGCGTTATGTCTTCATTTATGTCTGGAGCTCAATAAATAATAATTGTGTCTGACAACCTTTCCATATCTAATCACACTATATATTTCAATGGCTCCTGAATATCTACATGGGACAAATAAAACCTGAACAGCATTTGGAGAGTGTCCTACAGAGTGTCTAGGTCAACAATACAAAATAAATCCAATACAAGTGAGTTATTACTGAAAGTTATTACGTTGCCAAATGACATGTTACATTAATTTTGTGGTCTCCATCCATTTCCCAATCACTAGGTGTTCACCTCAGTGGTATCCCACCAGAGCTGAAATGTTCAGCAGCAGAGAACACTGTACTGGCATGCAGACTAGACTACAATGTTACCTGAAGAGATGCTCTCTCCAAGTTAAAGGTAAGGGATTTTGGCAGGCACATAGTAACATTCAAGGAAACTTGCATACTCATCCTGTTCATTCGATACAGTCCTTCCAGTTTCCAGGGCCATCAGTCCACCACCTTCCACGAGCATTAAATTAACATTATTTTTTTAAATCTGAAAAGCTGCACCCCCTCCAGAATATTTTTTAAATCTTCCATTTTTCTTTTTAAAATGCCTGCTCATTCCTAATGTGAATGCTTTCTCCTTCATTGGGCCAATACTATTACCATCCATAGCAGGAGCAGATCTTAGATTGCATTATGGTAGCTTTGCAATGTGCGTGGAGATCTTCACGTGTAGCAGTCAGCAAAGCGGTATGCCAGGCAAAGGGATCACGGCTATGGTGATCTCTGAAACATAAGTGCTTTATGGGGCTCAGTCAAGTGCGATGACAATAAAACAGTATTACTGCTCCTGCTGAAAATGCTCCCTCCATGGGATGTTATATCAGAGTGACAGACAATCAGCACTAACCAACACTATGATGCAGTTTTACTAAAACTGCAACTTGGGCACTGCACTTGAGAGGATATAAATCCAGCTAGTAACACTGACCAAATCTTTAGGCAGATTGGATTGTTTAACATAAGAACAGCCATACCAGGTCAGACCAATGGTCCAACTAGCCCAGTATCCTGTCTTCCGACAGTGGCTTCGGAGGGAATGAACAGAACAGGCAATCGAGTAATCCATACCCTGTCATCCACTCCCAGCTTATAGCAATCAGAGGCTAGGGACACCCAGAGCATGAGGTTGCATCCCTGACCACCTGGCTAATAACCATGAAGGGACCTAAATATGCCACCTATCTGTGAACAGCCAAACAATCCTGTATTCAAGATTAGGATAATGGCAGGTATTGACAAAGAGCATGTATGTGCAACAAAGTTTGCTGGGTTTCATACAGAAGTGAAAGTAAGCCGGTACGCCCCAGTATGGCGTACTGGCAAGAGCCGGTGCACCGTACCGGAACCAGCTTTCCCAGATGGCAATTTAAAGCCCTAGGGTAGCGGTGGCGGGGCTCCGGAGGGGATTTAAAGGGCCAGGATGGTAGCGGCGGCTGGAGCCCTGGGGCCCTTTAAATCCCCAACGGAGCCTGGCCGCTGCTACCCCAGGGCCCGGGCAGCAGGGCTCAGGCAGGGATTTAAAGCCCTGGGCCCTTTAAATTGCCCCCGAGTCCCGGGGCTCCCAGCCGCCTCTGCAGCTGGTAGCTCGGGGGTGATTTATAGGGCTCGGGGCTCCCAGCCGCCACTACCGTAGCTGGAGCCCTGGGCTCATTAAATCAAGATTTAAAAGGCCCGGGGATTTAAGGCCCTGTCTCTTCCGTTTGAGGCCACGCATCTTCCGGTTGAGGCCACGCCCCCTGCTCAGGACTCTGGCATACTGGCAAGTCCTCTAACTTATTTTCATCCCTGGTTTCATAGGATTCTGCAGATCTCTTTTTTTAATGGTAGTCACACAGGTTCCATGAAATTTGCACACACTTTTCTGTAAGAATCTGCTAGGGTTTTTATTTGTTTTTTGTTTTACTGTTAGTCACTAATCAGATCTCTCCCAAGCCACCTCTCTAGGGCCAATTAATCAAAGGAAAGGAAATTCTATTTGGAGCATTCCATGCAGCCTAAAGACTTAGAACACTAACACCCATGTGCTTCTTAATGAGCTTTGCACCTTCATTCTACTTTAGCACAAGAAACAAATGCACAAAACTTGTGAGTCTAGACTGACCACACAAAAAAGCACATATAACTATACCAAACAAGTGTTAGCAATATACAAACTGGGTGTGGAAGCAAATCATGTTTCAACCTTTAATCCAAAATCTGCATCCTAAATGCAACTATTTATGCTGGTGGGGATGGCTTAGTGGTCTAAAACTCAGGCTGAAAATATCTAGAGTGCCTGGAATAACAGATTCATATCCTAGTAAGGCGGATTCAACATATCCTTTTGAAATAGAAATCTTGAGTTCCATTAAGTTAACTATTAGATATGGAAGGGCCTGCCCAACTTCAATAAGAACACATAGTAGTGTTTGCTCCAGCATCCTTGGCCAAAATTCCCCACTCTCCCAAATGTGGTGCATGGAAGCCCAGAGCTGGGTTTCAATAGTGCTGTATAGATGACAGCTGAAAATCAGGTTGATCATTTTTAAAGTACTTTGGGATTGATGGCATTATATAAATATCAGATGAAACAGAATAAGCCATTCTATCTTTGCTTTGTTCAAGAAGTTCACTACTATTAGAAAAGACTTTGAACATTAGGTATTGAACTAGCAATCCTCATCCCCTAACTCCATTTCATTCTAGTTTTCATTATAGAAAAGTGAAGTCTTCGGTTATTTTAGGCATTTCCTAAGCACCTTATTTTATCAGGTACCTTATCTTCTTACTCATCTATTAGAGCCATGCAAATCAACAGTACATAGTAAATAACAATTAAAACATTTCCTAACAAAGCCTACTAAGCAACCCATCAGATTTATCACTGGGGAATATTCTCTTTCCTGGTAATGTATTTTTTTTTCAATATGGCACTTGTTTAACCTAACACTTTAGATTAACGAAGTACAGCGACTCACAAATAGGATAAATGACCCTTTGAACGTGTACACTTGTGTGCAGGGTATTTATAATGACTTCAGTGACTTATTTGCAAAATGTCGGGGATGTTGGAAACAACACAAAAGGGAATTGAAGCTGCAGGCCAAGGTAAATAGCATGTCAAGGTACTGTTCTGTGACAGATCTGGCTCTATCTGAGGTTTGCAAGTTCAACAATGCAAACAGAAATTTATCAAAAAGAGGAAGTGGTGTTGAACTGTGGAAGAAATACTTGTATGAAAAGACCCTCTTCTCCCCTTTTCAGCCCCTCACCCTTCCCACACACATTCTCACCTCAAACCCAAAGTTCTCCCTTCTCTCCAACACCTTCGTCATGGTTCCGTCACAGGTTTAAACTGGATTCCGCCACCTCAACCTACCCTTGCTCTTTTTGTCTGTTTTCTAGCAGAAACATGAGAAAATATTAATAGAAGACATTTTATATCCTTCAAGTTGTGTGTGTTCTTGTACTCTTTATATTCCTCCCCTCCCCTTGCTTTCTTAATAATTTTCTTCTGTTCTCTCGTTTCTGCAATATTTTTTTCCCTGTTATTCTGTCTTCTCTCTTTATAATTTTTCTCTTTACCTTTTTGGTCTCCTATTCTCTTTCTCTCCCCCTCATCTCATTCTCCCCTTTCCTTAATTCCTTCATCTGCCTCTCCCCACTTTCCCTCCCTAATAGTCTCTCCCCTTTCCTCGCTCCACATTTTCTCTCTCTTCCCACACAGACCCTACCAAACTCTGATTTTCCTTGCTATTGCCCCAAGGTATACCAGATTAACAGTCTGCAACTCTGCAGGGTCTTCTTCCCCCCCTTGAACTTTCCTCTCTCTTTTGTTCCAGTGACTAATAGGAGGGTTGGTGAATGGGACAGATCCCCAGACCCTCTGCAACAACACCTCTCCACCATGCAGAGTCAAAATGAAGAGCCAATACATGCAGGCGATAAGTGCTAATGTCCTATACCAACTCAGTTCGAACTCTAAGAAGAGGGAAAATGCATTAGAGAGAAGTAGTCATTTCCAGTTGGGTAAACAACTTTAAAGTAAATAGTGGGGTACAACAGAGGATGATTGTGGCGGTTGGGAGATGAGCAAGTTTGGGACTCTTGCCCAGAACAATTCACAATCCCCTCCTGTCTTCCCAATGCTGGAAATATTCCTTGATTCCCAGAACACTATTCCCACGTGATCCACATCCCCTCTTTAATCCTGGACAAGAATTCAGTTTTTACTACAGAAAATGACATGGTGAAAGAAAACCCAACATCCCAAATTTCTAACTCTCACACATGCATGCTTGCTTTTGTGTAAGACAGGTAAAAACTGATCTATCAGAAACACCACCACTGATTCCTCCAATGTCTGTAAGACAAACTATATTTTTAAACACCAAACTTCCCAAAGCAGCTTCTGAAATTGTGGCTGTAATTTTTCATGTACAAATTTTTGCTCGCATAGGCAAATTAGATAGACCTGTAACTACTCTATTTGCACACACAAATGCAGTTTCTGTAGGCAAATCTACATTTGGGCCCATGAAGAATGGCACTTGCAAAAACATAAGTGAACTTGTGATTTTAGAGAGCAGTTTGAGGTCCCTCTGAAAACATGGGCAGTATACTTGACTGCTTTGCCTTGTTATAGAATCCCAAGACAAAAGTCATCCAGATCTGAGGCTTCATGCATTACGTTAGCTTCTTAGGAGAGAGATGGAGGAGAGTATTAATGATGTCTATCAGTTTGTTTGACAGTGTGTAGCTATGTACCTCTACAAAGGCTCTTTGGAGTTACTATGCACTTGTAGTATCTATTAATGACCTCCCTTGATTATACACAGTTGTGATAACTTGATCTATATGCTAAATAAAGATTAAAAACCTGCTGACAAGCTGATTTGGCTGCAGCAGCTTGCCTGACCTCCTGTAGTATGCTTGTTTCTATTGCACACTTCCACACCCTGAGCTGCTGCAAATAAAACTCTTTTGCAAGGTGTATAGTAGACCAGGAAGAAGGGAAGCAGAAAGGGGAGTTTCCTACTGTAATTTCCAAGTGGCCTGTTTATGATTGCTTTCTTGCACAAAGGCCAAATAAAGTGAGTTAATTATAAACATGATGACGATGAAATCTGGAGCAGGTTTCAGGTCTGAAATTCCCCAGCCCTTTTCTCAAGAACTCTCTCATGTCAGGTGTTGGATAATTTAGTTCTGGCGCTGTAATAGAATAATTATAGTAAACTAGTACCATAGGTACTAGGCTCTCGGTATTTACATAGCCCCATTTCAATAGGACCTGAGCACCTAATCATTAAACTTACCTTTCTAAAGGAGAATAAAGTGTTATCACATCAGAGAGGATTAAAATAGGATTTACATTAGAAATACTGTGAGACAACATGGGTTTGATGCAGTTTCGGGATAAATTCTGTTTGTTGGGAGGAATTCTCACTATGTCAAAAGAGAAGGTTATGAAATCAGTGACGTCCTAGAACTGAGCGGACATCCCAGAGCTCTCAGGAAGCACCACTCGACAATGATCTGCACATGTCAGGCACACAAACTTCCAGTGCTGAGTGTGAAACTTCTGGCAGCTTAGCCCCAGATTATGCAATATCCTGCTGGGGGATTTCAGAATCTCTGACACTCTGAGTCTGGTGAAAAACCCACCCAGGCCTGCAAAATATAACAGTATAGATGTTGCACTTTAGTCCAGAAGAGATTTTAACGAGTTTTGGATGATGCTGAGTAATGGCCTTGTTGCCGGCACCCAGTGCCAAGAGGCTAAATAACAGCTGAAGTTGGTTTGTTACCCGGTGTGCTACACCCAATTATCACAACAGGGTAGAGAAGCAGAAAAGTTTATTTGAAGCTTCAAAAAGGTACAGGGAGATTTGAATCTCAAATCCTGTACACAGAGCAGGAAGTTACACAGGCTTTTATACATTCTTTTTTTTAGCATACTTATTTCATAGCAAGCTGCCCCAAGTATCCATATAGCTAGCCAATCCAGTTCCCAGCTAGTTCCCTGGTTGTCTGTATTATTTGTTAAACTATACATAAAGCTGCTTCATTCAGCATTGTTTTTCCATATCTCCCCTGTTTGGCCTTGCTTAGTTTCAGGCAGTCTGACTCTGCAACATATTGTTGCAGATTCTCAGCATAACTGCTGCGAGTGCCTCCAGGCGGGAGGGGGGGCCAAGGACACCTGGACCTAGTGCGAGGGGGCTTCATTGACACTCGTGGTCTTCCATCCCCTCGAGTTACCTAGTGGCCATGCCCCAGTGTCCCCAACAGCCTTTTTTGTATAGATGCAACTGCAGAGAAAAAGATTTCCTTTCGGAGGAGGCTGAGCGAACACATGATGCACTGTTCTCAGGCCACAATAAAAGGTTTTACATTTACAATTAATGAAGGAATTTTAGGGGTTGATCATGCAATCTGTTACACACTGGAGTAATCCTAATTCATTTTTGTATCTTCACTGAAGTCAATGAAACCACTCACAAAGTAATGTCTATTTGCTTAAGGAAGAGCATACAAGACTGAACCCTTATTGATTAATAATGGATGACAGGAAAAATAATTCTGAATGGAGTTTCACATAACTCCCATTTACTGCTTGGAAAATGTGTGCAACTGCCACCAGAAAAAGGAGAACCAAAGATGTGGTTTCTTATTAATAACCTTGTACCTTCAAAAGAAGAGTATAAACAATCTGTTTACGTTGCAGGCCCTGCACAACACACCTCAGCTGATATCTCAAATTTCTCTCTCTGACTTCACTCCTCTCCTTCCCCGCATCTCAAGGCAGAGTCCCAGGCCTAAAAATCCTTCTCCCAACCCAAGAATTATCTCCTGTTTGCTCCATCCCACCTTTAAAGGTCTATCCCTGTGGCCAAAGAGTGTTGGGTGTGACTTCTTCTGGACACAAATCAACACCAACCTGGCAACTAGAACAATTAAACCTGTGAGGCAAAAGGGGGGTGTTCCCACATTCCAGTGGCTGAGTTCACACTTCTGCCGCATTCCCAGCACAGGGCATTATGAAAGAAACATGAAGCCCAGAGATGGTCTTGGAAAGAAGATTCTCTAGAGACAAAGAGTTCATACTACTCTGGATGAAACCTAGACAGTCTGTGAAACTACTGGTACTATCTATTTTTAATAAATGAGAAACTGTATACTTGAAAATACTGGAGTCTCCATCCAGGAAGCCCAGCAAGATAATGCTGATAAAAGCCACAAAATGCTAATCACATGCTGCAGATATTTAGCCAGAGAGAAAGGGCAAGGAGTTCACAAGAATTATAGCTTTTCTGCATTTTGAGGATTTTGTCAGCAAACACCCAGGAGCCATCATTTCAGGGGCATCTGCGGGCCAGAAGTGGCAGACTGCCAAAGATACCAGCCCAATGGTGTCCCTAGACAATGTGGCAAAGTCTGCTTTAACAGAGGCTTTTACCA